>NC_080031.1:63361082-68361082 GCF_030020395.1 Manis pentadactyla | reverse complement strand
TTAAAGACATTGAAAAGGAAAGTAATCACATGTTTTGTTCTAGGAGGGTGAAAAAGTCCCTAAGAGGTTGATTAAAATACCCACAGTGGTCATTTTAAACCATAAATGGAACAAAAGCACTAAACCAAAATCAAGCATCCCTGTTGTTTGAAAACCTTTTGCATTTGCACAGATATAATTTTGAATAGATATTAAAGTCAGACACATATGCAAACATTGATCTCACTGTTGAGGAAGTAGCTTTAAAAAGAGGCTGACATTCACCTGCCCCTTCCTTCAGGGAAAAATTACTCTTATTCTTCTCCTTTTGTGTTTTGATACTATAAATTTGTAATACCAGATGCTGAAAGGTCACTCTTGCTTTTGGGGAAAATGAGAGGCAACTGAATGGATCCTTGGAGACTTTTGGTGACAGGATTGCAGATGTGGTGTCTTAGCCAAGCACCAGGATACCCCAGTGATCTTTACCTCCCAGTGGTAACATCCTTCTGCAGTCTCCTTCCACACTGAAGGAGAGCTGCTCTGTGCAGCCAGGAACGATGGTGTAGTTGATGGTGTGTGATTTCTGAACCTAGGTCCTGAAAGTTGAGATCTCAGGTAAAATACAGTAAGCCCAATTAGCTTTGAATTACAGATAATCAATCAAAAAATTTTCCATATATGTAGGTCCCAAATATTGCATGTGCCATATTGGCACTAAAAATTATTTGTGGCTTAGCTGAAATTCAGATTTAACTGGGTTGTCTTGTATTTTTATTTGCTAAATCTGGCAACCCCATGAAGAGCATTTCAGCTTCCACCCTCTCTTGGATTGTTCACTATATTGTGAGGACCCACAAAGAGCCAAGGAACTGAGAGGAACTGAGGTCTTCAACCATCAGCCAGCACCAACTGGCTGCTCATGTGCAAAACCACCTTGGAACCATTTTTATGGTTCAGATAGTTGTTTATTTAACATAATTTGCCTCATACTTTTTATTTGTTTGATTATGTCCTTAATGGCTACTCTATAAACTATAGCTTCCTTTAGAACAGTCATAAGTGTTTTTGCTCCCTCATTGTACCCAAGTGCTCAGCACAGTACAGTGCCAGGATCCTGATTGGTGTCAGTTTTGTTAAATGGTATAAAAACGTACACTAAGTCTCACTTTCAACATCTGTAAAATGGGATAAAATGATATCCACCATATAGGTAGATAACAATTCCATTTAAAATTACAACAAAACAATAAAATACACAGGAATAAATTTAAGCAAGGAGGTGAAAGACCTGTACTCTGAACACTATAGGACACTAATGAAAGAAATTGAAGATGATGCAGGTAAATGAAAGATATACCATGTTCATGGATTAGAAGTATGAATACTGCTAAAATGGCCATACTACCCAAAGCAATCTACAGATTCAATACAATCCCTATCAAAATACTAATGTCATTTTTCACAGAACTAGAGAAAATATGCTAAAATTTGTATAGAACCACAAAAGACACTGAATAGCCAAAGCAATCTTGAGAAAGAAAAACAAAGCTGAAGGTATCATAAGCCCAGGTTTCAAACTATACTAAAAGCTATAGTAATCAAAACAGTATGGTAATTGCACAAAAGCAGACACATAAATCAATGGAAGCATATAGTGAATCCAGAAATAAACCCATGCCTATATTGTCAATTAATATATGTCAAAAGAGGTAAGATTATGCAGTGGGGAAAAGATAATCTCTTAATAAATGGTGTTGGGAAAACTGAACAGATATATGAATGAAACTGGACCACATTCTTAAACCATACACAAAAATAAACTCAAAATGGATTAAAGACCTAAATGTAAAACCTGAAACTATAAAACTCCTAGAAGAAGACATAGGTAATAAACTCTTAGACATCAGTCTTAGCAATATTTTTTTGGATTTGTTTCCTTAGGCAAGGGAAACAAATGCAAAAATAAATGATTGGAACTACATTAAACTAGAAAGCTTTTGCATAGTGAAGGAAACCACTGATAAAATGCAAAGGCACCCTATTGAATGGGAGAGATATATCCAATATAGGGTTAATATCCAAAATATGTAAATAACTCATACAACTCAACATAAAAAAAAACAAAGAAAAATATGATTTAAAAATGGGCAGAGGCTCTAAATAGACCCTTTTCCAAAGGAGACATACAGATGGCCAACAGACAAATGAAAAGACATTCTACATTACTAATCATCAGAGAAATGCAAGCCAAATCCACAAGGAACTATCACCACACACACCAACTGTCAAAGTGGCTAGTATCAAAAAGATAGGGAATAACAAGTGTTGACAAGGATATGGAAAAAAATGGAAACTTTATGCACTGATGGTAGGAAAGTAAAATGGTACAACACTATAAAAAATAGTATGGAGGTTCCTCAAAGAGTTAAAAATTGAAATATCCAGCAACTCTACTTCCGGTTATTTATCTGTAGAAAATGAAAATGCTAATTTGAAAACACATGTGCACCTTTATGTTCATTGGACATTATAATAGCCAAGTTATAGAAGCAACCTAGTATCCATTGATGAATGAACAGATAAAGAAGATGTAGTACCTATATACAATGGAATATTACTCAACCATAGAAAGAATGAAATCTTGCCTTTTGTGACAATATGGACAGATATAGAGGGCACTATGCTAAGTGAAATAAGTCAGAAAGACAAATACCACATGATTTCACTTATATAGGTGGGAACCTAAAAATAAAACAAATGAACAAACAAAATAAACAGAAACAGACTCATAAATACAGAACAAATTGGTGGTTGCCAGAGGGGAGCGATTGGAAGGATGGGCCAAACAGGTGAAAAGGATTAAGAGGTACAAACTCCCATTATAAAATAAATAAGTCATGTGGATATAAGTACAGCATAGGGAATATAGTTAATAATATTGTCATAACTTTCTATAGTAACAGATGGCAAGCAGACTTACTGTAATGATCATTTTGTAATATGTATAAATATCAAATCACTATGTTGTACAAAAGAAACTAAAATACTATTGGATGTCAGCTATACTTCAAGAAAGAAAAATATTTTAAAAGCCCTGATATCCATCATATAGGACTGGTACGAAGGTTTAGTATGAGTTAGACTTAGAAATGTGCCCAGCAACAGCACATAGGAAGTACTAGACATATGTGGGAAGAACATTCCTTTATCTCAATGATTAGCTTGTATTAGAATTACCTGGAGGGCTGGATAAGATTCTGATTATAGGCATATCTCATTTTATTGTGCTTCACAGATACTACATTTTTTATAATTTGAAGGTTTGTAGCACCCTGTGTTGAGCAGGCCTATTGACACTTTTCCAACAGCGCTTGCTCTCTTTGTGTTTCTGTCTCACATTCTGGTAATTCTTGCAGTATTTCAAACTTTTTCATTATTGTTATATTTGTTACAGTGATCTGTGATTTGTGACCTTTGATGTTACTATTATTTGTTTTAGGGTGCCACAAACTATACGCACATAGGACAGGGACCTTAATTGATAAATGTTGTGTGTGTTCTGACTTCTCCACCAACCAGTCGTTCCCCCATCTCTTTCCCTCTCTATTCTCTGAGATACAACCATATCGGAATTAGGTGAGTTAATAACCCTACAATAGCTTCTAAATGTTCAAGTGAAAGCAAGAGTCTTATGCCTCTCATTTTAGATCAAAAGCTAGAAATGATTAAGGTTAGTGAGGGAGGCACGTTGAAACCTGAAGATAGGCCAAAGGCTAGGCCTCTCGTGCCAAACAATTAGCCAAGTTGTGAATGCAAAGAAACATTTCTCAAAGGAAATTAAAAATGCTACTCCAGTGATAAGAAAGTGAAACAGCCTTATTGCTGATCTGAAGAAAGTTTTAGTGGTTTGGACAGAAGATCAAAGCAGCCACAACATTCCCTTAAACCAAAGGGGATTAAGGGAATGTTCCCTAATCCAGAGAAAGGCCCTAACTCTCTTCAATCCTATGACAGCTGAGAGAGGTGAGGGAGCTACAGAGGAAGAGTTTGAAGCTCACACAGGTTGGTTCATGAAGTTTAAGGAAAGAAGCCATCTCCATAATATTTAAGTGCAAGATGAGGCAGAAAGTGCTGATATAAAAGCTACAGCAAATTATCCAGAAGATCTAGCTAAGATAATTCATGAAAGCAGATACACTAAACAACAGATTTCCAACACAGATGAAACAGCCTTTTTTGGAAGAAGATGCCATCTAGGACTTTCATAGCTAGAAGAGAAGTCAATGCCTGGCTTCAAAGCCTCAAAGACTGGCTGGCTCTATTGTTAGGAGCTAAGGGAGCTGGTGACATTAAATTGAAGCCAGTGTGCAGTGACTACTCCAAAAACCCCAGGGCCCTTAAAAATTGTGCTTAATCTACTCTGTCTTGTGTAAACAGATGACAACACATCTGTTTACAACATAGTTCACTGACTATTTTAAGGCCAGTATTGAGACATGCCGCTCAAAAAAAAAAAAAAAGATTCTTTTCAAAAGATTACTGCTCATTAACAATGCACTTGGTCACCCAAGACTGATGGAGATGGACAATGAGATGCCTGCTAACACAACACCCATTCTGCCCAGGGATCAAGGAGTGATTTTGACTTATAAGTCTTATTATTTAATAAGTATATTCTGTAAGGCTATAGCTGCCATAGACAGTGATTCCTCTGATGGATTGGAACAAAGTAAATTGAAAAACTTCTGAAAAAGATTCACCATTTTCAATGCCATTATAAACATTTGTGATTCATGGGAAGAGGTCAAAATATCAACATAACAGTGTTTAGGAAGAAATTGATTCCAAACTTCATGGATGACTTGGAGGAGTTCAAGACTTCAATGGGGAAAGTAATGAAGATGTGGTGGAAACAGCAAGAGAACTAGAATTAGAAGGACAGCCTGAGATGTGACTGGATTGCTATAATCTCATGATAAAACTTGAGTGGGTGAGAACCTGCTCCTTATGGATGAGCAGAGAAGGAGGCTTCTTGAATGGAATCTCTTCCTGGTGAAGATGCTGTCAAGATGGCTGAAATGACAACAAAGGATTTAGAATATTACATAAACTTAGGGGATCAAGCAGTGGCAGGGTTTAAGAGGATTGACTCCAATTTGAAAGAAGTTGTACTGTAGGTAGAATGCTATTCATTAGCATCACATACTATGGAGAAATCATTCATGAAAGGAAGTCAATCAATGGGACAACTTTATTGTTGTCTTCTTTTAAGAAATTGAGACAGCCACCCTAACCTGTAGCAACTACCACCCTGATTGGTCAGCAGCCATCAACATTGAGGCAATACCCTCCACCAGTAAAGAAGATTGTGACTCACTGAAATCTCAGATGATGGTTAGTAGTTTTTAGCAGTAAATTGTTTTTTAATTAAGGTATTAACTTTTTTTACATAATGCTATTACACACTTAATAGACTACAGTATAGTATAAACATAACTTTCATATGCACTGGGAAGCAAAGAAATTCACTGGTTCACTTTATTGTGATATTTGCTCTATTGCAGTAGGTTGGAATGAACCTGCAAAATCTCCAAAACATGCCTGTGCTGGGCCCTCTCCACTGAGTCTCTGATTCAGGGGGTCTGGGTGTGGCAAGATTCTATTGTCGCTCATTCGGGGACTGAGCCACTGCTTTGGCTTCATGTTTTCAGTGACTGTGGCCATGCTTGGAGGGTGTCTGCTCACTTCTGCTTATAAACGATTTGTATTGGCTGGGCAGAGACCCCCTCCAAGGCAGATCTGTGGTGAGTCTGAAGTGTGATCTCTCTTAACATAAGTAGGCACAGAAGTCTCTGACTTATTTCTGGCTATAATCAATATCTCTAGACAAAGGGAAGCTCATAGCCAGCAGGAAGTCTATAATTGTAGAAAGACAGCAACCTCTGTTCTAAATTCAGAGAGGAGCTCTGTTCAACTGCTATCATTTTAGGTCTCAGTTTGCTCAAAAGATAAGTCCACACCTTCAGCTCAAGTTCCCACTGTACTCCAATGTCGGGGGAAGTTCATAATAAATAATGCTGCAGTGGATCAGAAGCAAACATTTTGTTTGTTCTCTTAATAGGTACAGGTTTAAAGCATTAAAAAACAGTCCTTAAAAGTGTTAACTTGCTTTCTAAGACACAAAGCCATCCCAAAAGCAGGGTAGGGAAGGAACTACTTTTTCCTCTACTTTCTTAGATTTGTTTTTGTGGGACCAGCAAATTAAGATGATAAAGACAGGTTAAGAGGAGAAAAGACATATAAATTTTATTAACATTGGTATATTCATGGGGGCTTCACAGAAAAGAAGTAAAAGCCCAGAGCTGGTTAAAGTTGGTGGCTTATATACCATTTTAACAAAGGACAATAAATCATGGAGAAATAACCAGACAAAGGAGAAGGGTGGGAGGTGGTGATCTGGGACCCAAGGGGTATTAAACTGTGCATGGAAACTAGGACATGTATAGTAGATAAAAGCTTGTTTTGTAAGATTTGTTATGTAGACTCTAGTTGTCTCCAGTGAGGAGAGTCAGAAAATTTTCATTTAAATACATTGTGAACTGCCATCTTTCAATTAATGTGTTAGAGTCTCTTCAGTTATGTATGGCCAACACTTCAAAATCTTCTTAATTTTGTCCTTGGTAATTTACACATCCATAATTCATTCAAACAGCATTTATGGAGCAATTTCTCTATGCCACTGCTTATGCATATAGTGGTTATTTAATAGTGCCCATTTAACTTGAATTACAGTGTACTTTACTGAACACATTTTATGACCTCTGCCTTTAACATTTTGTGTTTCTTGAATTTAAAAACGGAAGGCTAGATTTTAACATAGCAAATAATGCAAATTTTACTTCATTTCCAACATTTCTCCAAGAAGAGAAGGTTAAAAATGAAAATTTTGGTCTTAGAAATTACTTACCATTTGAAGGAAAACAATTAGGATCTCATACATGGGAAACCAAACATGTGTCTGATGCAAGGAGAGAGAAATCTAAGTTGTGATTTACTGCTTATGAAAATGACTTTATGAAATGAAGTTTAGTGATCTCCCAATGAATACAGTAATTCAAGCAAATTTTGCATTAAGAATGAATCATAGTAAGAATTTTCTATTGTGACATTGTAAGATTTTAATGGCCATTTGTTTTAAAGCAAGTCTCTGAAAGGAATTGGTCAAGTGCCAGAAGCTGCTTGTGATGACAAATTGCTCACAATGAATTGCTTTGAAAGAAAACACTACTTTTTGTTTTTGAAGCAAATTCGTGTAAGGACTGCACATATTCTAAGAGTATCTGTAAATCTCCTCTGACCATAAACTTAAAAGGCCCAATTTCATCCTTTCTTGTTTGTGCCTTTCGGATCTTCTGTGTTTTGTGTGTGTGTGTTTGTGTGGCAGCAGAGTTGAGTGATGTCATTGGTAGTGAGACATCACTCCTCATGTCCTGATTGTGCAGACACGCAATGATGTGTTGATTGGTTTAAGCTTTTTGGTTCTTCAAACTGGTCATAAAAAAATGCTTTACTTCCCTGGGATCCACATTTGATTTACAAAGATAACTGCTGTTAAAATTGTAATTGCCTGTACTTCAAGTAATGTTGCTTAGGATCACATAAAATCAATGAGGATACAAATTAATATTGTCCATTTTCACAAATGAGTAACATGGTTGCCAATTTCCAAACAGCAAAACATGTGTCTTCATTTGATTAAAGAGTTCCAGAGTTACATTTATGGACTCAAAAGGAAGAGAATTCGAGGAAGGTGTGATCATTTATTTTCGAGGGCCTCAATTTTGCTTCTTATCTGGTTGCCTAGCTCACTTTGACCTATCACTCCAGACTATCTCCAGGGCCAGACCCAGGTTAAGTAGTGTTCAAGGATGACAAAGCTGTGGGGAGGACCTTCTAGGAAAAAAAAAAATTAAAAATATTTTTCTTTTGCAAAATTTACAAATTAGATGCCCACATGAACTCAATATTAGGGCTCCTTACCAAGTTGTGGAAGGGGCCCATTCCCTGATGTGAGCAGAGCCTGAATACTGCGCTCTATCATCTTCACAGTAAATCCATTCTGGATTTACACACTGCCAATGTGGGACCCGAAGCTGCAACCACCTGCCCATCAGAGACACACATGACTGATCTGTGTAAAGCTTATAGATGTCAGTTTTATCACTTAGTTATGTTATGTAGAAAATGCGCTGGAAAAAGTCATATATCCAGATGATAGATTTGCTTAGCATCTGGCAGAGCACTTCATGGGATCACCGCACAGCCAGCTGGCTCCTACCAGGAGGGCTTCAGATACAATCTGTGGACTGCTTGGTGACTGACCTTGATCATGGTTATCAAAAAAATAAATAAATAAAAAGCAGTTAACTTTGGTTTTGTTATATAAACCTAGTCTGAGATCTTCAAACTTATTAGTTGTATCACACAGTGAGCTACTTTATTTGATCACATTTGTGGGCAGGTAAGTAACAATACAAGGTAGTCTATACCATGGGCACAAACAGAGCAGAGGAAAACCAGCACTACTATAATCAGAGAAGGGTGAAATCCTCAAATGTTATGGAACCTGGAGATTTCAAGGAAGTAGCGGAATTGTTTTACAACAGGGGTATGTATATGTTTTAACCAGCAGAAATGATTTCAGTACAGAAGAGAACATCAATTTTGAGAATAATGAACGGAAGAGTCTTACCAAAATAGCAAGGTCCTGTGAACAGAAGTCATGGATATCCATTTGAAGAGGGATATGAAGGCCACTTTATTGTAAGAAAAGGCTTTAAAAAACTAAAAATCAGAGTTAGGCGAGCAGCTTCAGTCTCGCCTTAGAACTGGTCATACGTAGAAATTGTTAGGCCCAACATGGTCCTGCTGAGTCTGAAACTCCGGGGTGGGGCTCAGCAAAGAATCGAACAAGCCCTCTGGGTGATTTTGATGTTCACTGGAAAACCAACGCTCTAAATTATGGTCAGCCAGATTTCGGAAAGGAATGCCGTGAGTATGAAGTGGTATTCCTGGAAGATTAAACTGGCAACTGTGGGTTACACAGATTGGATAGAGAGGGGATTGGGGGCAGGAAGTCTATTTTTTAATATAATGTCTTAATCAGCATAATATATATAAATTATAAGGCTTGCTGCTAAATTCCAAAGCTGTTCTTTGTCAGAGTTTTAGCATCTTCATTTTATGGTACAACGTATTAAATTGTGGCAATATCCCTTAGTGAGCCTGCTTTAAATTTTTAAGCAATCAATTAAAGGCTTTCATTTTATTACAGTGAATGCTAATTTAATGACTTGTAGCCAGTAACTAGTAGGAGGAAACTCCATCTTTGTGCAAAACACAGTAAAAATTCAGCAAGCTTATAAATACACATCAGCTAGATAGGAGGGCCCATCTTTAGGTAGTGAATTTGGATGTTTTAAGGGAGCTTTAAAAAAGACATTCCTTCCTTAGACATAATAACTTCCAGTAAATGCATGACACTTGCAGTATTATAGGCAATTTAAGGGAGAAAGGAGTGGAGGGAGGGATGGAGAACGGTTGTTCTGAGTGGTGGATGAGAGAGGGGGGGAGTAGAAGAGACAAAAGGAGAGGAGAGAAAGAAGGGAGAAAAATACAGCAAGAAAAGTATGAAATAATAATGTGTCTCAAAAGTCAGTGAAGTCTGTCAGCCGCTAGGTCCCCCTGAATCAGCAGAGCAGGGACGCAATAGGGCTGTGAGCGCTTGGTAATGAGCCCAGGTACAAAAGAACTTACGCTCCCGTGCCTTGGGGCCAAAAGTGACTGTCATGCTGCCGGACAGCTGCCCTTTAAGTGTTTTCTTAAGTTTGAAATCTTGGCACTTTTTATATACCCATCCACGGAAAACCTGCTGTGTGAGAAACACGCAGAAAACGTACTTATGGAACCCCATGTGTGAAGCGATAGTGTTTACATAAGGCTTACCCAATTTGAGAATAATGCAATTTGACAGAAGAGACAGGTTGATGAAATGTCTGTGGTGTCTTTTTCTTTTCCTTTCCCTTTTTTTTTTTTGCATTCTGGCTGAGTGGGTAGAATATAACCATGAGAAAGCTGAGAGCTGGACCTGATTTCTGATTTCTGACTCTGCTACTGACATCCTGTATGATTCAGGACAAGAGACATGGCTTCAACCCCACACTCATTAGAGAGCAGGAGGACCTGGGGGGAGAGGGGTGCAGGGTATGTATGCAGCCTCAGCATTCTCATTTTTCATCGGATTAGAAGGTTAGCCAGTAGACAACATCTAAGTCACATGTGCTAGTCTTCCCTTAGGCTGTAAAAAGAGAGTTTTTCATCCAGACCAAAGCTCAGATATTGTTAGTGTTGGAACTCCATAGGGCAGCTGGTTGTGGAAGCAGAGAGGCCTGGGAGAGTGTGATAAGGAAGGCTTGGAAAGTGGTCAGCCTCTGGCATGAGTGCCCAAATACACTAGGCAAGCTGCAAGGGCCTGGAGCCTTAGACCAGTTCCAGAATCAGAGCACACATGTGAGTTCCATATACAATCAAGGCAGTGAGACAAACCACAGAGACAGGCAGGGACCAGAGGCCATGGCAGGGAATAACAATGCTCATTAACATGTACCTAGAGCTCACCATATGACAGGTACAGATTAGGATATCAGTGGTATTCATGCATTGAATCCCCACAAACCCTCCAGGGGGTAGGACTCTTATAATGTCCATTTTACAGATGAAGAAACTGAGGCACACAGAGGTTGAGAGGACAACACTAAGCAGCGGCTCAAAGGCTGGACATGCAGGCAAGCTATCCACATGCTTGAACTTCACAGGAATGGAAGAGGAATTGAGGCAGGATTATGCACACAGGTCAGAATTTAAGTACCCAACATACAGGTGAACTGTCTGCTCTAATCAGATGCTTCCTGCAGGCTTCCTCTGAGGGCACTAACCAATCACAGAGTGGAAAGGCTCACAGCAGAGAGCCATCTGCCACCACCATAACCCCCAGGAAAGCGACTGCCGGGTGATTTCCCACTCCTGGCCAGTTCTCATGTCTCTGATGCTCTTCCAGCCTGGGAACGCTGAGGCTGGGCAGCCTCTGTGCTAGGATGGCAGAGCGGGCTCGGTGGCATCGCAAAACCACAGCCTTAACACAAACTCTGTTTACTCGACAGAAAACGAAGTGGAAAGTTTGCAATTATATAGCTAATTTGAACCAAGAAGTCATCCAAACTGGGTAATTTGACCCTCAGACAGGAACCAGTAACTATAAGGAAGGGTTGAGGATGCTCTGTGCACAATTTGGAGGAAAATTCCCTCAAGCACATACACTGATTGCATAAAATATAACTGGAAAAACCTCACTTGGCTAATATACTTGTTGAAATTCCTTTCATGAAACTGTTTTTTAAGAAGAGCGCATCAGTGCACAATTCTGAAAGAATAACACCATAATATACTGCCAATTCTCACAACCCTTATGGTGATATTACAGGTGAATACATTTTTCTTTTCAGAAAATATATAACCTGCAAGGATTATGCCTGGGGAAACTCATTTTTCTATTAACTGTTTCTTTTGAAAAATGCCAGTGGCTTTTCAAATGAATGTCTTGTTAGTTTCCTGTTTCCTACAAGTGGGAGAAGAAATTTCAGAGCTTAAAAAGTAAACTAAAAAAAAAAAAAAAATTCCTCGAACTTCGGATCTGACCCTGGAGTGTCCTGATCTCTCATACAAGCTTTGCTGAGTAGAGGTCCTGAATTGATGGGAGCCATTAAACCATGGAATTATAGAACAGGAATGGAGGCTTAATAATCGCATAATTAGAAGTTTTCATTTTACAGATGAGGAAACTAGCATTCAGATGGCTCTCCAAAGGTCACAAAGCTGGGAAGGCACTGAGATGAGTCTGTTCTTTCTACTGTCTTCTGCTCTTGCTCAGCCACCCACTAGGATGGTTGTATATCTTGAATTTATGCTCTCATGATAAGAAAATTGTCCATTTCTGGATGCTGCTTTAATCTGGCTGAGTGTAGTGTGAGAACCACAAACCTTGGGGAGATGACTTGCTTTTCTATAAAAAGTGAGGACACTGTATAACTGTTACTAAACATTTTCAAAAGGCCAATTGTTTGCAAATATTGTGTAATCTGTGTCTAGGCTGATTTCAGGGGTCCTGGTAAATATTAGCAAGTTACCATTTTCGTGTTGGATGGGAAAATATTATGTGAGAACAAAGCCTCTCTATTTTTCTTTTCTCCATGTCACCAGAAAGATTAGTAATAATTGAAAAAAACATCTCAGTAAGCCTACTTTAAAATTCATCTTTTTAGAATATGCTAATATAGGATTAAGCTCTATCAACTCTTTCTTCAGATGTTTAGAACTTACGACATATCTGAAAGGTGAATTTGGCATTAAACCAACATTTTACTATTGGCAGCATGAAGGGTCAGTATATCATATTCCCAGAAGGGTAGACTGTGTTCCTCTTTGCCTCAAACATCATTAACAAAAAGGACCGCGAAGCACTAATTCTAGAACTGCTGGCGTTATTATTGACACAGAAGGCAGCAAGGACTGAACTGACTGTCGGATGTCAAGCCAGGTTTCCGTTACTGACAAGTAAAAATCTGCATGGCTTGGCTTGTAAAGAAGAGCCTAGCTGATCAGAACATGGTAGACAAGAAAAAAAATTTACAAAAATTAAAAAAAAAACAATTAAGGCACCTTTTCAGAATCTTTTTTCCTGTCATTAAAAAAAGAGAAAACAGAAGTTTAAATAGAAACATGGATGCTTTAGGGACAAACAAAAAAACAAGAAAGTTTTAATATAATAAGAACTCCATTTCAGTTCTCTTTCTTCTTCTGCTCAAGGAAATACACCACCTGGCTTTCATGGCACTGCTAAAGGCAGCCTGTTCCTGAGGCTCATCTCCTCTGGGTCTGTGGGTACTTCCGAACCAACACAGATTCCAGGTCTCTGTTCCAATTCCAAAGTGAGACAAGCAGGTATCCCAACATTAGACTTCCAAAGACGGTTTTGATGATTACTATTGTTGGACATCTAGAATTTCTCAATTATGATCTCCCTTTTCCCTTCTCAGTGCTGGGAGACAACTAATGATGCTGGTGGCTCACCCAATTTCAATTTCCCCAACTTGCCTTCTTAATAGAACCCTGATTCCATCTGGGGAAAAAAACTGCCAACTAAAAACTTCCTCTTCACTGTTTCTTCCCTGTCTCCCACCTGCTCACCATCCCTGTCCCCCACCTGCTCACCAACCCACCAACGCTAACACACTTTGGAGCCAGTGCGGCTGTGGGGAAGTTTGGGTCACTGACGTGTCTGCGTAAGTTTCATGGTACAGCTTCTAGGCGAACTCCTCAGAAAGGGGAGTGACCTAGCTGGAGGCTGCCCCTTTCCTTGCACTTCTTGCTTGAAATAGGGAATGACGCTGGGGTGGGGTAGCCATCTCTGCCATCGCAATGAGACGAGTTCACCCCGAGCAGAAATATAAAAGTGCCTGGATCCCTGAGCTGCCTGGAGTATCAGCTCTGGACAGCCCACCTCCAGATTCCTGGTAACATTAAGAAAATAATAATAACAATAACAATAATCACACCCCAAGTTTGTTTAAGCTTCCTCTATTCAGCTTCCTGTTACAGGCATATTTACTTCCTAGTCACAGGAATATTTCAGAGCAGAAAATTCAAAAGCAAAATACACTAGAGCCTTTAATGAATGGTATTTCTCTAGGCTCACCTGCTTAATTATGAGGATGTTTAGTTAATATACAAATTATGAAGCTTGAAATAATTGGCTCTGATCAGCATCCTCATTATTATCATTAAAGAGATTTTTATTCAGAACTCAGCTGTATGGGGACGCCTGCTCGGCTATTTACCTGGTGAATGGTTCTCTATATTGGAAGCCTCTTTCAGATTTGGAAATCACTGAGGAGAATCTAGAGTCTTCAGTATGCTTATAGCAGGGATAGAGTTTTCCAAACAAGTGATTTCTCAGAGGTATGATAGCCTGCCGAAGCAATTTCTGAGAAGGTTCTTACAAAGGATCTTTAACTAAGACTAGTTATTTGTGAAATTTGGTATGATTTAATATCTTTATATGTTCAATATCTTATATATATAATATATATATAGTATCTTTCTAAAGCAAATTCAAACTTGTCACATCATTACATGGTTTGTACTAATGTCATTCTCACCCCAATTCCTATATGCTTTCTTGAGTGGGTTGGAAAAGGACAAGTTACAGCAATCAAGCTGGGAATTTCTCCTCTCTCTGGGCATGCCCATGGGTGTTTCACACTGTGAATATCATCTGTTCTGTTTTGTGAAGCAGAAAAAAAAAGTTGAGAACTGCTTTTTACACAGAGAACAAACCCCCTAATGAGCACTTTCAGCAGCGCCCAGACAGCTGATGGGAGCTCTGTTCTGGCTACTCTCAGTGGGCATGGGTGGGGTGGGGTGGGTAGGTACCCTTCAGGGATATAGTATTTTAAGACAAGGGTAAGGGAGAGGCCTTGGAGCTGTTTATGTTGACAGAAGTGGCATGAAATAAAAAAGTTGAGAAACACTGCCACAGAGCCATCGTACAATGTCTGTCTCGGCTTATGTCCGGCTCAGAATTGGAAGTGGTGGCCTGAATCCTCACTGAACTGACTTGAGGCTGTGTCCAGGCCCAGGGCAGAGTGAGTACAGACTGCCTTCCTGGCCTTTGGCGGGCATGGCACCCCTTGTCCTGCTGCCATCGCTTTAGCCTTCTGCTGACAGGAGCGCTGGTCTTAAAGTCTTTTCCGTTAGCCTGTGAAGTCATATTCCATTAGGTGTGTGAGCAACCTTGGCTGATTCCTCTGCACTGCCACTACAGCTTGGGCATTACATAAATCTGTATTTATTTCCAATCTCTATTAGCTGGGATTAGTTTCAGATGCAAAAAGTAGCGAGCTCTCAAATCACATGACTTAAGCAATATAAAAGTTTAATTCCCTTTTAGGTGAAGCCAACCCAGAGGCAGTGAGTCAAAGACCGGCATGGCTCCTTCTTGTTTTCTGCTCTCCCTCCCCTTCCTCCCAAGGAGGACTCTGCATTTTCTTATTCTCTACAGCACGAAGAGGAAAGTCAGAAAAGAGAGTCTCTCCCTGCCTTGTAAGGAAAACTTTCTACACATA
Organism: Manis pentadactyla; assembly: GCF_030020395.1. Lineage (NCBI taxonomy): Eukaryota > Metazoa > Chordata > Mammalia > Pholidota > Manidae > Manis > Manis pentadactyla. The sequence goes on along the minus strand of NC_080031.1, from coordinate 68,345,861 downwards.
CTGTATAACATTTGGTTTTGTATCATTGGCCAGAACTTCCTCACATGGTCATAGCCACCTTCAAGGGAGGCTGAAAAATCTGAGTTCCTGGTTGCACTGGGACCCAGCCAGGATTCTGAGTGAATAAGGGGAGAATGACTATTGGAAAGCAATAGCTGGTGCTGCTGCCATTTGCAAATAATAGTAATTGAGGGAATGGCTTTTGTAAACGCACTGATTTCAACATATGGGCTGTAACCCTTGTCCCATTTAGCACCTGAAATGCTTTCTCCACTTCCAAGGGATTTATGAAAGCCAGATGGTGGCCGGTTACCAGCCATAGGGGTTTAAGTTTACTCCACTGCTTTTGTTTATCTTGATGCTATAGATAAAAGAGCTCTAATTTATTTGTGTTGCTCCCAGGCCCCATTGCATTTAGTGAAACTGCTTTTCAGATAGGATACACCTCTCCTTCCCCCACCATGCTGGATACTTGCTTATTTCTGAAGATTATCAGGGTGCTCTTCAAGTTTAGGATGCATTCCAGGGGCTCAGTCATGACATGTGTTAAAGAGCTCTGGTTTCTATCTGGAGAAGGAGAAGAATATCCCATACCAGTGAAAAGTAGTAAAAAAGTTCTACAATGTCCTGGTTGGATAAAGAATGCCACCCAAGGGATTATTAGTGGCGATTACTGGGCACAGGAGATTTTTTTGTTTCAGAGAGATGGATGACAGCCTCTTACTACTCTCCCAAAGAGTCAGAATTCTAGAACATCTTCCTATCCAGTAACAGCTGGTGACTTATCAGTGAGAAATCACAATAGGCTTAACAAAAGGACTATTTAATTCCAGATTCCTGACTTCTCCTAACAATAGACTTTGGTATTTAAAAATATTTATTAGCTATAGTTCTATTCCCAGAAGGGATAGGATTTCAAGAATAGATTCAGGTATGAAGGAGAGATCATTCTGAGAATAAACAAAATACATACACCTATCAAGAGAATAAAGAAAATTTTCCTTTCCTCCAATTCATTCAACTACTGGGAGAGTCGTGGTGGTTTGATTTATTTATTTCTGGACATTTTGGATAGAACAGTACATTACTCACTGGGCTGGGACTTGAGGAAATTTTGCTATCTTAAAGGATAAGTCTTTTAATTTTATTGTTAAGTCCATAAGACTGAAGGTGCCACATCGCCACAAGAGCAGAGAGATGTTTTAACAATCGCTCAACAATTCCCACCTGGCTCTCTTTAGTTCAGCTCCATTTGGTCCACTACAATAAATCAATGGAATTCAATTTAATTAAACCCTTTCAATTCTAAGACAGATGTACAAAAAGAGACCATTTTATTTAGGAGCTACACATATGTTCACACAAGAGAAAAATGTAATACAGCCTATGTCTCAATACCAAGATATTTGCAACAGCATATCATTGTACCTGTATCATAGTATTTATTCTACTTGGATTTGTGGCAGGGTTCCTGAAAGATCAGGAGATGCCACCTGATAGCAGGTCTAGATACCTCACACTCCTTTGCCAAGGCGAGAATCTAAGCAGGTAACTATTTACAGAGAAAGAAGTCAGTACACCAGCCAATTTTTATTTATGCATGCAGAATATTATATATAAATTAATATGGATGGTGGTTGTTAGTGGGCTGCGGCATTTGGTGCTTTTATCTCTTATATGTTCTGTATTGGAATTATTTTCAGTGACCATGTATTATTTATCTATTATCAAACTAAATGCACGTGACATTTTTCATCTTTGTTAAAGAAATCTGGGTATTAAATTAATAATGTCTTAGAAGTAGATCACCACCACTTAATGTTTTCTTTGCTCATGCTTTTTTCATTATTTACCCAGTTCTCTAAAATAACTGAGAAAAGAATTTCTATTAAAATAAGTATAATGCAAGTAATACAGTTTGGGTTCCAGGATTAGCTGGGGAACGGGCACATTCACTGCAGCTTCTGGGAAATTGTGTATTAGTTACACCATGGTCCAGTTCGTTCATCAAGATCACTGAAATTGTGGGGCCTGAGACTGATTCAGTGTTAAGGATTCTAGACAATGCTGGGCATCATGAATTCTTGACAAATTTCACAAGTTTTGAGGTTGCATTCATTTTAGTGGTAACCTCCAGCAGAGAGTGTGATTTAAGAAATCCTTCCTCTCTATGCTAACGGTAAAACAATAAGAAGAAAGGTTTATCAGAGTCCAACAGCAGAAAGACTAATCTGAAGCTTCTCATTGCTGATCATGAAGGTCAGTGAAGTGAAGTGACAACTTTCACTCAGAGTCAAATCACAGCTTTGCCACTTGCTAAGTGGTTCTCTCAGCCTCAGTTAATGGGTCTGTGAAACAAGGTTGGTGCTATTTGTATCTACTGCAAAGAGGTGCTGTGGAGATTAACTGAGATAATATATGCCAAGAATTTTGCACAATGTAGTCAGTGAATGTCAGCTAATAACCATGGTGGTACTAATTATTTATACAACAATATTAGAGGCCTTTTAAGGCCAAGAATCTCTCCCCCTCCCTTTCATTTATTTTTAACCCCTCCTGCTGAATCTGCTATAAACCTCTGCCTGGAGTGGATCCAAAACATATATGGTGAATTAACTGAAATGTAAGACAGGATGTTAACTAGATTGGCATTCGTGTCAGCACATACTTGATCCTTGGGCATTAAATATTGAGGAGAGGCACTCACAGGGAGTGTGGTTAATTTAGGGCAAGATGCTAGTGACCCAAGGACTGTACCTGTCTTCTCCCTCCAGTAAGGTTGTATGCTTCTTGAAACTGGTTATATTTGTTCTTGAACCTATTTATGCAAGTTGTAATTGCTATTGTAACTATGAAATTCAATTAAAATTTACATGAAACAATAAAATATGAGGTTGAAAAGAAATTTGCAATTTCAATGAAAACTAAGTGGGAAGTGTTGGAAATACTTAATAACCCAGAGTTGTTACAGAGGACATGCAGTCGATTAGGTACGGTGGAGATAACTTTGAGTACTGGGGGGGGGGAATCCTACGACTCTAGGAGTGATTTGCATTTAGATTGCTTCATCCATGTGCTTAAGTTTCTCCTACAGAAAAGCTGGTGACAGAGTTGGGTGTAATTTAAGTAAGAAGGCCAGCGTTGAGGTCCCCTGATCTCAGCTCTCTATTAGAAAAATGGCAAGTGAGTGTTAAAATGTTTGAGATAAGCATGCACATTTTTGTGTGTGTGATTTCCTCTTTCAACCGATACACAGTTGACCCTTGAACATGGGTTTGTACTGTGCAGGTCCACTTATACATGCATTTTGTTTTCAATAAATCTATTGGAAAAGTTTTTGGAATGTGCAACAATTTGAAAATGTTTTCTTTCTTCTAGCATACTTGATTGTAAGAATATGGTATGCATATAACACACAAAATATGTGTTAATTGACTGTTTATGTCATCAGTATGGCTTCTGGTCAACAATAAGCTATCAGTAAATAAGTCTGTGGGGAGTTAAAGGCTCTACATGGACTTTCGACTGCCGAGGGTTGGTGCCCCAACCCCTGTGTTTTCCAAGGGTCAACTGTACACAATAGTACAAGTTCAATAAACAGTGCATCCAGAGAATAATGTGTTAAGTAAAAGGATTAGAATTCATTAGTGATCTGTTTTTGTTAATTTTTTTCATAAACAATGCCATTTTAAGCTTAACAAGTGCCTGACAGTAGCAGAGGCTGTGATAGGTGCTGAGAAAGGAGACTTTGCTGATTCATGCTAAAACAACTTTACTTCTCTCCTAATCAACTTTCTGTCACAGAATTCTGTAAAGGCAGATGCTTTTCATTTGCTCTTATTAAGGAAATGAAGCATAAACAATAATCGTGAACTGTAACAAGAACATGTTTCTCAAAGCATGACTTCCCAGGTACCTTGAAGAGCAGTTGAAGCTGACTTGTTCTTTCTCAGTCCCTTCCCTTTTCTCTGGGTATCTGGGCAACTGTGCACACTTCCTAATGGTGTTTTCATTCTTTTTTCCAACCCTTACTTCAGTTTTCAGAGTTGGAAGGCATCTGTGGTTCAGATAAATCATAAAGCCGCACTGCAGTCAATTGCTCAGCACACCAAGCTCTCTGCTTTCTGAGGATTTTCCACATGCTACTTCCTTTGCTTGCCTTTTCCTCATGGTGTCAGCCCAGTTAGCTCCCTGTTTTCAAGGACTTGCACATTAGTGGGGGAAAACATAATAAGTAAACAAACCACAGACCTCTGGGGAGGGAGGAGGGACTGGAAATTGAGTTCAATGACCAATGGCCAATGATTTAATCAACCATGCCTATGAAATGAAGCCTCCCTAAAATCCCCAAAAAGGGTTTGGAGAATTTTCAGGTTGGTGAAAACATGAATATCAGGGGAGAGTGATGTGCTCAGAGCATATGGAAGCTCCAAGCCCCGCTTCCCAAATACCTTGCTCTATGCATCTCTTTCATCTGACTGTTCCTGATAATAATAAACCCATAATCCAGTAAGTGAAATGTTTCTCTGAGTTCTGTGAGCCACGCTATCAAATTAATCAAACCCAAGAAGGGGGTCAGTGGGAACTCTGGGCGGAAGCCAGGTGGTCAGAAGCACAAGTGACAACATGGACTTGTGATCATCTGAAATGGGGGTGGGGAGCAGTCCTGTAGGCCTGAGCCCTTAACCTGTGGGATCCGATGCTCTCTCCAAGTAAATAATGTCAGAATTGAGTTGAGTTGTACAGACACCGAGCTGGCATCTTAGAATTGCTTGGTGTGGGGGAAGAAACCTATAATATACATCAGAATTGGTGACCAGAACCAATCTGGTGACAGATACTATGGAAACTTTCATTTCTGGTGATTTCTTACTTATAAGGACCAAAAAAAGATTCATTCACAGTGCCACTTTCCATCATTGCCTCAAAATGTCCCAAGTTTCTCTTATAGATGTTTCATGTGAGCTAGCTATAAAATCTGAGAAATGAAATTAAGAACCCTGCAACTGCTCCTTGATTGCTGTCATATGGTGTGTATTGCTGGGTCTCTGTGTGTTGCTGAGCTCCACTAGCTAAGTTTTCCTGAGGGTGGTTCCAGCCAGCGCGTTGGTGATGTCACCCCTATCACCTCTGCTGAGATCGGTGTGGTTCCAGGAAGTGATGTGTATGGTAGCAATTTGCGTCATGCTGTGCTATCCAAAACATCTCCAGTGTGCATTTTTCATAGCAACTCCATTCTAATTAATGTCCAGCAGGCCCCACACTCCTTGTTTGAGACCTCTCTCACTGAAGTCTGATCACACAAAGGGCGCACTTCCTGATTAAAAATTCCTGACGGATGTTGGCACTTGCTCATTATTTGGAAAGGGGGTTTGGTATATTAGATCACCAAAATAAAAATAAAAATCACTGCTGTTCACATCTGCCTTATTCTCAAAGATACTATTGTCTGACATGATGAATATTTATCAGAATTATAAGTAAAGGGCGATGACAATCAGTTTCCGGCTTAGGCTTTTGTTGTTCTTAGTCCTGAAAATCTTCCAATGGCCCTTATGAAACGGTAACCTTAATGAACTTCAGGAAGATGGGTTTGCATGGCTTTCCCTTTTGAAACATACCCTAGTGTCCACATTTACAGATGGAAAGGCTAAACAAAGAGCTTGTTAACCAACATTTTAGTAATGGTATAAACTATGTGGTTTGACAAATAAATCGATAAAACTATGCTTCTAAATTACATGTGAAATCAGCCATATTACCTCACCCAGTATAATGCCATCCCTGGTACAAGTGTGAGACACATTCAGTGGTAACTGTATTGGTGAAGATGCTGATGGGATATTGGGTAGGATTCAAACCATTAACTGGAATTGGATGACATTTCAGAATTTTTTAAGACAAAAAAATAGTGAAATGGAGTAAGTGGAAAGATCACTGGACTTATTTGTAAGAAACAGAATTTGCTGCCTTCCCGTTAACTACTTGAAGCCTGCTCGGCATCCCTGAGATCATCAGCATCATCCTCATCACTGTAATTACCACCAAGTTTCTCACTGCAAATGGTGGCATGGGAGGCACTTTGGGGTCTTCTCTTGCTCTAAGTTCTAGCTTATTTGGAGCTCATTAGCAGTGTCATCTGTCACTGTCAAAAACTTGGAAAAAACCAAGTCATCTCCCTGAGCAAAAGTGGTGCTTCTCAGCTTCAGGCTTGGGGGTACCGGGGTAATAAGACAGAGGCGCATCCTACAGGGAAGCAGTGGGGCTGGGGCCAGTCAAGGGCTCCCGCAGTTCCTTTCAGGTCTTTATCTCAGCAGGGTGATTCACCCATCACTGCCCATATGGTGCCCGAGGCAAGGGGTTCGGCAGTGGCGGCAATGACCTGGGAGTCACATTCTCCTTGCACTTTGTCTGCGTGGACGGAAGAGACTGCAGGTCAATAAGTTTTCTGGTCAGACTTGGCAAACACACAAATAAAAGTATGACCTCAATGATCGTCTAAGTATAAGCTCTTATAATCTTCTGTCTACACACCGTCCTTGAGGATGTCCTTCTGTTTCTGAAGTCCTGACTCACTTGCAGAACTACTTCACAGGGTTATATTCCACCTGAACCTTATTTTTCTGTAGGAGAAGCAGACTTTACTCAAGCACTATCGGCGATAGGGAGAGAGAAGGAAAGAATGGTAAAAGGAATACAGTAAAGTGATTTAAGGATGATTGTAAAAAAGGGACTCAGGGAGAAGAAAAGGAAAATGGAAAGGTGTACACAGAAGCAGCATGAGAATGATACAGCAAAGCCTGCAGAAGGTCTTAAAATACGAAAGAAAGGAAAAGAGAGAAAAAGTACAGCTACATGCATTGCATTTTGCCCGATGGCCTAACAATTCCATTCCTAGACATGTACCCGAGAACTGAACACATGTCCCCACAAACACCTGTCCACAGATGTTCAAAGCAGCATTATTCATAATAGCCCAAACCTGGAAATAATGCCAATGTTCATCCAGTGATGAATGGATAAACAAAATGTGGCATATCCATCCAATGGACTATTACTTGATGATCAAATGGAATGAAGTACTGATATACAACCACATGGATGAATCTTGAAAACATTTTGCTGACTGAAAGAAGTTAGTCACAGATTGTAACTGCTGTATTTTGTACATATTGTATTCACATGAAATGTCCAGAACAGGCAAACCCATAGGGACAGAAGCAGACTGGTAGATTAGTGACAGAGGGAGGAGAGATTGGGGCATGATTGCTAAGGGTATAGGATTTCTTTTTGGGATGATGAAAATGTTCTAAAATTAGATGGGTGATGACTCTCCAACTCTGTGAAAATACTAAAAATCAATTAATCTTACACTCGAAAATATTGAACCCTATGGAATGTGAATTGTATCTCAATAAAACAACTACTAAAATAAACCCATGGTATTATTTGTCTTCAATTTTCTAGGGTCTTTTATAGGAAGGGGCCCTGGCAGTGTGCCTGAGGCACAGAAGTGGGGGAGGAAAAGAGCAAAAAAGAAAGAAGGAGGTTTAGGAGGATAAAAAAAAGACATTGGAAGGAGGTGGACACAAGAAGAAACAGAAGAGGAGAGTGTTTCAGTCAGGCTTGTTAAGCTGCAAGGAACAGAGACCCACTCCAGTTAACTGAAGAAAAGGGTCCATTGGTGAAGAAACACACGGGAGGCCTTGAAATGCCTTGGGTGCAAAGCAGCTTGGCCATCTTCATCATGGACAGGGTGCCCTCTTTCTTACGGGATGTCTCTACTTCTACTTCTCTCTGCATCTGATCCATTTTTTTTTTTCTCTGACTTTCTCTGCCCTCTTTCATAATTTCAGCCTGCATGTGTCTTTGACTTACAATGTTCCTTCCAAACATGATTCTACCTCATAGCATTCTTACTACAGTCTTTGCTCTCTGCTTCTCTGCTTATATGATTCAGTCTCTCTTTTTTGATTGTTATTCCCTAAGAGAGGAGCACAAGTATTTCAGGTCAGGTTTGCAATCCCGAGCCTGGATCAGAGAATCATGGTTAACTAGGCAGTATGGACGGACCCTTCTTGGATGCTGGGCCTATGCCTAGAAAAATTAGTATTATATGGGAGCATAACGGTGGGAATATCTGGTTCATGAAGGGCACAGTGGGTTGGAGGGGAGAAAGGAAGGAAAGAGAGGGGAAGTTTGCCAAAGGAGACTGTGAATGGGCAGGGGAAACACTCCCAGTACTTCGGGGAGAGAAGCGGTCCACAGGAGGTGGAGACGGAACCTCCCCAACCGACCCTCCCAAATGGTGACCATTCTTAAGAAATGTAAAGTTCTTGCTCCATTCATCACTCAGAGGAAATACTTATTAACCATGTGTTTTAGGTGGGACCTAAACACTGTATTTTTGCTGGAAGAAAATTCAAAAGATGGATTCATTTCTTTTCCTCATTTTCTGAAATTTCAAAATCATCCTGCAAACATTCAAATAACTGAAAGACAACAACTAAAAAGATGTTGGAATGGAATTTAAGCAACTAACAGCTAATATTTGTTACGTAAAATCTCTATTTGATTTCTTACCTAGTTTAATAGCCTGGCTAACACAATTATTGCATATAAAAGCTACACACTTTATAATTCTACTTCTAGGTACATACCCCAAAGAATTGAACATAGGGGTTCAAACAGATACTGATACACTAAAGTTCACAACAGCATTATTCATAATAGCCCAAAGGTGAAACAACCCAAATATCCATCAACAGATGAATGGATAAACAAAATGTGGTAGATACAGATGATGGCATATTATTCAACCTTAAAAAAGGAATGGAGTTCTGATACATGCTATAATATGGTTAAATCTGGAAAACATGCTGAATGAAATCAGCCAGATACAAACAGATAAATATTGTATGATTCCACTTACATGAGGTACATAAGGGACAAATTCATAGATAGAAAGTAGAATAGAGGTTACCAGGAGCTGGGCTATCTTAATGTATTCATTCTGCCATAACAACATACCATAGACTGGGTAGCTGGTAAACAACAGAAAGTCATTTCTCACAGTTCTGGAGGCTGGAGGCTCAAGATTGCAGTACTGGCAAGGCTGGTTGAGGGCCGTCTTCTCTGCTGGGTGAGAGACTTATTACTGTATCCTCACAGGGTGGAAGGGGTGAGGGGGCTCTCTGCAATCTCATTTTTAAGGGCACTCATCCCATTTATAAGGAATCCATTCCTAATGACCTATCACTGCCCAAAGCCCCCACCTCCTAATACCATCACACTGGGCATTAAGATTCCAGTATATGAATTTTGAGGGGCACAGGCATTCAGATTGTAGCATGGAGGGGAAGGGGGGAATGGCTTGTTGTTTAATGGATACAAAATTTCTATTTAGGATGATGGGAAGGTTCTGGAGGTGAGAAGAGATGGTGGTTTCACAGCACTGTGAATGTACTCATGTCACTGGATTGTACATTTGGAAATGGTTAAAATGCTGAGCATATATCATGTCTATTTTACCACACACACACACACACAGATTCCAGGAAGAACAGCAGCAAAAGCTATATACTTGGCATGAGTGCTTCTTGGTGAAAATAATTTTTCATGAAATCATTAAAAGGTTGTAGTTCCCCATTAGCTCTTCTTCCAGAGGTGGCTGCAGCAGAAATAAGAAACCTGCTGCTCGGACCCCACCAGTACAGACCCTGCTGCATCATGAACACGCGGCAAAGCTGCACAGAAGCCTTTTCTACACACACGCAGTAACCTATCTCAGAATGTTCCAAAGATCGGGTCCCCCATGGAATCTTGATAATTATATTACTGAACAGTTGGCTATAGTAACATGTTTTCTTTAGGAAAAAACAAAAACAAAAACGGCTTGTTCCATCTTTTCTTCTCTTTTTGTTTTTACGTATAATAAAGTGAAATTGTTCAAGTTACATATTTTAAGTTATTAAAACAAGGAGCCATGACTATCAGGCAGAAGACGGGGATTTCCTGCCTTCCTGTTCCCCCCGCAACATTCTTTGCCATTCCTTTCTTCTGAAAGACAAAGTTCTCCTGTAATAACAATGAAAGGTAATTCTCTTAGACTTGCTTTTTAAATATGGTTTCCAGCTTAGGACTAAAGAGGCTGTTAATGGATGAGGAGTCGTAGTAGCTTAGAAATTTTAAATGGGGGAAGGGTAGATGGCGGCCGTTGCCTGCACACGGTCTGTCTCCTCTCCTTCCCGGCGTGTTGACCCACAGGCGCTTTCACAGGCAAGTGTAGGCACATGTAGCTTCTTTGAGAATTTGCAGATCAGGAAGGGTCGGTCTAATGCTTCCAGGAACAGTAGAGTTTGAACACTTTAAATTTGCTTTTAACCTTAATGCTGGTTATTTTTATGACCTGTGTGTGTGTGTGTGTGTGTGTGTGTGTGTTCAGTAGTTTTATTCTTGTGGAAATCTTCGAAGTGAAGTGACGTTTCAGGGCTCCAGCACCTTTTTGTCCTTCTCTTTCTTTCTCTCTAGCTCACTTCTTTTGCTTGCTTTTCCTTCCCACCGGGCCCAAGGCCAGAGAACACTTCCCTGCTGAGGAATTTTTTAAGTCACCACACAGCTCTAGCAAATGCGGGCTGTCATGGTTTTTTGGATGAGAAAATCTATTGCAGTTCACAAAGATCTAGGAGTTGATAGTGGTTAATTGACAGCTGGAAGGACTTGGTCTCCTGGCAGAGTTGGAGGGAGGGTGAGCCCTGTGGGTTTCATTTGGGCAGAGATAAAACGGCTTTTTGTTCAGTACTCATGGAGAGAGCATAATTAACCTTATAGAAGTTTAAGGATGATCAAATTGTTATTCATTTTGCAAATGAGAAGAGAGAGCTTCCCTTCCTGCCAGCAAAATGCCAGTGCAGATTTCAAGGTCACTGGATGATCTCTTTGAGGGAAAAGAAAGCAGTAAACACACACACGCACACACACAGACTGAGAAATGCCATCATGAAAACATTCAGGAATGAAAAGGAACAAATGTTCTTTTCTATCAAGCTCCACAATAAAAATCAGAGCTAATGTTTGCGCACATCCACATGGGCCTATTGGATTATAATGGAGCTACCCCTTGTCAGAAGAAACAGAATATATGACTCCCGCTAGTAATTCCTATGCTCTGGGATGTTCTGATGTTTCTTAGAGGATAGAGGAAGAGGTTTTTGAGGTCTAAGCGTGTTTTAAAGATGGCGTGCATAACATCGCTACCACATGAGAACTTTGTGGTGTGAATAATAAACTCCAGTGCTTCACTTCAAGGATTTAGCCAAATCTATGCATGAAAGGAAGTGGCTTTCTCTAGGCATCATGCTTTAAAGATGACTATGCTTGTTATGTGAATGACCTTATTTTGCAGCTATGTGCTTTGCCACATCACAAACAACACTCCATCCACTATTGCTTGGGAAAGGAACACTCTGTGGCTGTCCTTTAAAAGAAAAATGTTGCGTGATTTCAAACATACCAAAATATTGCAATAGTACAAAGAACAAATACTACTACCAAATGCACCCTTTACCCAGATTTACTAGTTTTTTTTACATTTTTGTCTCATTTGCTTTAATATTCTCTCTCTCCATATATATTTATATAGATAGATAGGTCCTCTACTCTATCTTTATATATATATAATTACTCTGCTGCATAAGAACATGGGTTAAAGCCACACATATTACATATACATGTTTATAATGATTATCTGATTGATTATTCTGAACCATTTGAGAGTAAGTTGTAGACACAATATCTCTTTACCCCTAAATAGTTCAGTGTGTATTTCCAAGAGAGGGATATTCACTCCTGTAACAATGGTACAATGCTCCAAATGAGGACGTTGAACATTGATATAATATCATTATCTAATCTACAGATCTTTAGTCGAATTTTTTCAATGGTCCCAATGATGTCCTTTATAGTAATTTTTCCCTGGTTCAGAATCTAATTCAGGATCTTGCATTTCACTTTGTTCTTATGAGTAATATTCCCTTTTAATCTGGAATGTGTCCTTAACCTTTCTTTATCTTTCATGATATTGTTTCAAAGGCTATAGGAATATAGGTCATTAATTTTGTTGAATATCCATCAGTTTGGGCTTATGTGATGTTTCTTTACCATTATATTCAGTGTGTGTGTATATATATATATATATATATATATATATCCCCCGCCACCTGCCACAGGAATACAAGGTAAATGGTAAGTGGTATTGTGTCCTTTTCACAAGATGCTGTTCATCCCACTGTTGGTGATGCTAACTTGGGTAGATGGCACCCGCCACAGTTCTCCAATGCTAAGCTGCTATTTTCCCCTTTATAATTTGTTAGCAAACTGTGGGGAGAGTCTCCTTTTCTTTGTTGGCTTTGCTATAAGAACAACAAGCTGCTGGAAGCTGTTCTCACATATTTTAAGAGGAGCCCAGATAAGATTTCCTAAATAATTTGGAAAATATGTTGACTAAACATATTTGGATTTCATTGTTTCTGGCTCTGTGAACAGCCCCGTGCAGAGTCCATCAGTGTCCTTCTCCCACCTTATCTGCAACTCAAAGCTTGTTTATTCACTGATGAAATAATCAAGGAACTACCCTGTCCCCCACACAATTTTTGTGAGGGAAGGTGACGGGTATGCAAAGGAAATGTTAAAAGGGAATAGGAACTCAAAAGAATAGGGAACACATAAATGCTAAGAGCACAATAATGATAGTTTACAAGGTCTTCTCACATAAATGAGATGTGCACACATCCTACTTATTCCTTGCAGCCTCTACAGATCCCAAGTCATTCACTTCTCCCCTCCTAGTTACACCTACTTCCTTGTATTGTCCATTTCAGTGGGAACCGTGGCATCTTCCTGCAGGAAATGTGCTCGGCTAAGCTGACATAAAGCTTATCATCAGCTTCCTCAAATTGTCTCAGTCATACTCATTGATGAGAACATTCAAAAAAGTAAATATTATTATGGCAATGCTGGAGGATGGAAAATAAAGTAAAGCCAATTGTTACACATTTGCTAAAGGAGGACATGCCTGTGTATATGATTTCTACTGTCTGTAGATCGAACCCAGCATTCCAGATAAACACAACTCCTCCTGGCACTGAGACCTAAGAGAAGGTTCTCCAGCAGGTACTCACAAAGAAGAGCTTTTGTAACCAAGAAAATAACATCCTTGACAACTTCCTTACAGGAAAGCAGCATGTGAGTCACAGGGCTGTTTCTTCTGAGGTCTCTCAGTGCGGCTGATCGCCTAGTGCCAAAGTATAGTGGATAAAAAAAAAATCAGTCAGCTGGTGACAATGCTCTCTGAAGCCTGGTGTATTCCAAGGTTAACTTGTACAGTATCTAAAGCAGTATTTCCACATGTCCTTTTTTTTATCTCCCTCAGCCACGTCCACAGATCTGTCAGATGGGAATGATAAATCTTCCTTGCTGATGGCCGCTAGGGTTAAATGAGGTGAACCTATGGGAACCACATAATACAGAGCCAGTAATGTTGCAAGAAGAAATGAACAAATGGAAGTTATTATTATTATTTCTGATTTTCAGGAAAGAAAAAGGACTGAATGGATAATCAAGACCCCATCTAGAGTGTGGCCACAGTAATTTAGCTGGAAAAATTTTAAGCAGTTTTACCACTCCATGACCCAGGCCTGTGGAATGATCTTTGTAAATTACCTAGTGAATGTCTAGTTTTGTGTAACTTATCTTTCTAGTAAACCAGAAAAAGCAGGTTATAAAATATGCCATTAGGTGACTCAGTAAGTTTGCTGCATCAGGCTGTTAGCTGTAACTCGGTCACATTTCAGCCTGGGTGCTGGGAAAGCTCCCTATTCCCGTGGTTCTCCAGCTGTGGGATTCCAACTGGCAGCATCAGCACCATTTGGGAATTTATTGGAAATGCAAATTCAAAGCTGCATCCTAGAGCTACTGAACCAGAAACTGGGGGTGGGACCCAGCCATCTAGTTTAACAAGCCCTGCAGATGACTCTGATGCTAGCTAATATTTTAGAACCACTGCTTTCATGTTATCATCAAGTAACAGGCCACCTCTTAAGGCCTCTCCCAGGATACGGCCAAAACCAAATACCCCATTTCCAGATGGAAGGTGCTTATTATTCCTTATGGAGAAGGAGGAGGCAGAGTATACAGTTTACAGCCCAAAGGGATATCGTATTATTAAGGTATATTACTAAGGTCAACGTTAAGATGAAAGAGATTTCGACTACATCCACACCTAATTTATTCCAGGGGAAAATACTGGATTTGGCCAATGTTGTACCTCCTGACTCTGTCTCTAATATTGGCTTAGCCTAAAACTGGTTTCTATTCACAGAGCTAAAGGCTGAGGCGTGATGAATACAAGCTACAAAAGAGCCTATGAAAACAGCCTTAGCATACATTGAAGCGGCGGTCCTCAACAGCTTTTCTCTGTTGGAAGCACAAAAGATGCTGAGCTATACAGCCTGTGCTCACAGGGGCAGAAGAAAGTCAGGAATGAGTTGTGGGTACTTCCTGGCATTCGAGTTGTAACTGGGCTCCCTTCTCTTCTGAGCAACAAAACATTAAGACACAGTAATGAGTGTAATGTATTACAGGAAAATTCTTGAATGCCAGCTCATTTATGTTTTTACTAATCGATTCCTGTGCAACCCTATGGTACTTTACAGAGAGGTATAGGTTTCTAGTGACACCCACATAACCAAGACCATCTTTTAGAATGACATGAGCACATTAAATAGTATTTAGGCAAAACTGGGTTCTGAGCAGTCCTGTTCAGACCCTACTCTAGGGGAATCAGGTTAGTTAATTTTTTTGTTTATAAGATGCTTAGTCTTGACCAGCATACTCAGGCTGCAAAGTCCTGGAGGTGACGCAGAATTCAGATTCCCAGATAGGGTTAAATGGAGGACATGGACACTTTTTCTCTTGCACAGTAAAACTTTAAAAGGAAGAGAAAGGAAAAGAAAGAAAAAGGGAGGGGAAGTATTGTTGATTTTCATGACAATCATTCCGTCAGCCCTCGGGGGAATGACCTGCCTCTACCACAGCTCCAAGGGCCACAGTCAGGCTGCCTGGCTCAAGAGCAAAAGTAGAGATGGTGATGACTACGGATACCTGACCGTTCATCAGGTGCATGCTTTAAAGACAGACCTTTAATCACAATCTCAGGCAATATGGGAAAAAGTGGGGAATTGTGTAAATATAATTGCTTTTCAGCTTAGACTAAATGTTCAATAGTATATTTTAGAAAAAAACAGCTTACCTTTCATCTTAAATTTGGCTCATTTGGTTAAATGTCATATCCATTTCAAAAAAGAAGAATGAATGAGTTGCTATCTTCAAACCTGCAGCAGGCTTTTAGGTTTTCCATTTTTAAAAACTTATTTAGTTTTTACAATATGAAAATTATAGACAGAGTGACATTTAAACCTTTGCTTTTCATAGCATTTCACACTTCCACCATTTTAAAAGACAGCTATTAACATTTACAAAAATCTTTCAGAAACCAAATGTTCTAACATGTGGAATTCCAATTATACTGTGTAAGAGGGTTATCAACCATTCTTCTACAAGAATACTTTGAAGTGTCTGGTATTAAACCAAGAGCTAAAATGTCAGTTGCACATAGACAATAAATTAGGGTTTATAAAATCTTGTAAGATTTATTTAATATTACAGTTCTGACCTTTAGGCTGTCCTCACTGTAGCTTATTTAAGTTTGTCTCTCTCTCCTTTCTCTCTTATCCCTGTAATCTTGCTTGAATGTTTAAACAAAGGTTGTGTTGCAAGTTATGCGAAGTTATGTGACTCTTTCCTGCTCTGGATGAATGCCTTCTGAGCCTCCCCAGCTCCTCCTATTTGGGGTAATGGAATCCTGTGAAGTATTGCCCATTTCCCTACACAGCGTACCAGCAGGGTTATCAGTGGAATGCTAACCCTGGTAGTGGAATGCTAACAAAATGCAGCCTGTTTTTGGAGCAGGAAGTCTGTCTACCTCTTTTATGATTGACTCTCAAAGACAATCCTGAAGCTAGAAGGACTGCTCTCAGACTGCTCAACTATTTATCAAGAGAGATAAAAGACAATGGCACTCACATTTATTATGCTTACAATTTGGGATAAGACTGCTGAAATTGCAGAAAAATGATCATTCCCACTGAGCTGAGGAAGAGTCAAGGAATTTCCCAGGAAGAGCAGGTACCATACCTTTCTCGTCTTCTGGAAGGCTCCTACAAACTAATCATTTTCATTATTGGGCATTTTCCCCAGATATGTGGAAAATGAGGAGGAGAGAGAGGAAATATTAGAATGGAGAAGTGGTTGTCACTAGTTGGCTGTATTAAGGAATATTCCTGCTCTCCCACATGTTGGAAGTAGCTAGAACCATTGTAGTTTTTAGGATTTTTTTTTCAACCACTAAAAGGCTCTTAAGAATATCAGCAAACACTTTGATTGCATTCCTATACAGGAGACTTCATTCTGAGTATTTCACATGTTCATGCCTCCTAATGAGTAACTGATGAGTAACTGAGACTCAGGGAGGTTTAGATAAGTTGCTCAGGGTCAAGCAGTAAGCATATGGTGCGGCCATAATTTGCACCCAAGCAGTTTGGCTCCAGAGCCCTTGCTTTGTGGATGACAAGGTTCTTTCCGAGAACCAACCTATTAAGGTGGGTTAAGAAAACGACACCAGGCTATTAATGCTCTTTCATTTTTTACCAACAATCTGTGAAGTTACAAATGACCTGAAGTGAGGTCACATCTTTGAGCCTTTGTAGACTTCTTTCTGTCACCTGCTTTTGAAAGCAGCTTTGTGTTGAAGCCAGGAAAAACAAGCGAAATCTAATAGTGAGAAATTGCTTAAGCAAGTGGTTCTCTTCAGCAAACTGCCAAGTCAGAAGCCTGTGAACAACTTGCAGCTGAGGCATTAGTGACACTCCTCATTTGTGGCAGATACGACTTTTTCCTATATTGTTGTTAAACAACATATTGTGACATATTGTGTGAGCACATTTCCGAATGTTAGCTTCTGAGATGTATCTATGTAAAAAATAGATCAGTATTCATGAACCCATAGAAGGGTATCTTGCACTGCTAGACTGAATTTTATGATTGTAGCACACATCACATTCCATCCCAATGAAATCTCTTCAAAGATTTCTTACTTTCAGCTGATGGTCCACGTATTTTAAGCAATATTCCATGTAACGAAATTCTAATGTAACCATAGAATTGGGTCATTTCCTTGGAGTCCACTGAAAGCAATTTGGCACGCAGCCCTAAGATTGGCACTATAAACAGAATCACCCATCCATATTGATGGTGATGTACTTAGAACCCTATTAGATATGCAGTGATTTTAACCCCTTATACACTCTACTGGATATTCGATGCTCTTAGGACACCAGGTGACAAACGCTTTAGATATGAATGAACCAGCTTTGTGAAAACAACATACTCGCTTGTTTCTATTTGTTGAAAAGCAGGTGTCCACTTCTTTTTGGTAACCACTGATAAATGGAAGCAACTAGGATTCTTTTTCTGCCACCCAACTCGGTGTTGATTTTTCTGCAATAGGGAAAGTGCTATTTTCAAGATGAGGCCAAAAAAATAACTGGAAAAGAGAATGAGCTCAACTGGGAACTTTTAGGGTCCCCTGGAAGGCAGAGATCATACCAGGCCTTTGTTATATATTTGTACTTCACTTTCAACCCTGGCCTTTGCACTTGGCCGGTGGCCTTTATAAGGGAAATGCTATTGTTTACTAGAAATTTCCCTCTAGCGCTGAACACCGATTTAGGATAAGCTGAGTAATAGTCATGTTCCTGCATTTGTAGCTTTGTTTCAAGAAGTCCCTTACAAAAGAAGAAATGAAGGCCGTCAAAACTTTTTTATAAAAAGATGAAACCCGAGCCTCACACAGATATAAAAACGAAATCACAAGTCAAACATTTACTTTATCAGTGAGCAAGCTAGTGAGCTGTTTCAACCAGGTCAAGGGAGATTTTTTTTCAGGTTACATTTGCAGATCAGAAATACTGAAATGAACATGCAAATAGAGGTGAAACTGGCATCTCTGACAATTGGGGAAGGAAGTTGGGGGCACCTCCACTAGGCAGAATTTATATGTCTGTAGACAAGAATTATTTTGCATTGCTATCAGTTGTCTACAAATTACATACTTGTAAAAGAGCACAAAGACAGTGAAAGGCTAGAATTGGACGAAACTGGAAGGTGTGGTCTAAACAAGGCCTTTTCCACCGAGGCCCTGTTTCCTTATCAGCCCCTGAAAATAACCAGAAAGGGGATCAGAAATGGGCCTGTTTCACTTTGCCTACCATCTGAGCGGTTACAAATCTAGTCCAGTCCTACATGACCTCATTATTCTCACCTGTGTAGGTGCACGAGCTTCCTGCCTTGTCTCTCTTCTTCCAGACTCTTCTACCTCC
This sequence comes from Manis pentadactyla, assembly GCF_030020395.1. Lineage (NCBI taxonomy): Eukaryota > Metazoa > Chordata > Mammalia > Pholidota > Manidae > Manis > Manis pentadactyla. Next base: position 68,327,367 of record NC_080031.1, on the reverse strand, counting down.
TACATGCTGCTGACAGTTTGCTCTCCTGAGGGTACTCCTGTGATTGTCACACTCCCCTCAAAAATTTTAAATGGTTCCCTGCTGTCTGCAGATAGTCCTGGAAAGTTCTAACCTGGTCCCCTAGGAGTTGGCCCTGTATCAGTCAGGGTTCCATGTGGCCAGTTACAGAAACCGACTCTGATTGATTCACACCCAGAAGGAATTTCTAAAAAAAGATGTCAGGCAGCTCACAGAACTGTAGGGAGGACTGGAGCACCGGACTCAGAAGCTTATGCTGCCAGAACTACTTTGCAAAATCGTGCCAAGGACCTGGCTGGCTGAGGCCCCCTGTGGGGCTGCTAGAAGAGGCAGCTCTGACTGCTGACATTGCTGAGAGCACCGTCTGCTGCTACAGCCATCACCCTGATACTGTCCCAGGTGCGAAATTCTGCAACTGTCACTGAGGTCACGTGGAGTTTTTCTTACATTTCATGCTCCCTATTCAAAACCTGGGGTGGGGGGGTGCTCTGACTGGTGAACTTAGGGTTCAGGCCCCAGCTGCGTGGGAGGTCGGGGAAACAGGAGGCTGTCCTCAGTGGTGGGTGGGATCTGCCTCCTTCCATGACTCCAAAGTGACTAATTCCATACAGGAAACTGGGAATTCCTCAAAGGCCAAGGAGGGAAGCTCAAATGCTGGGTAGGTGATAAATACTGCGGGGTCACTCTGTCCTCCTGATTTAATGTCCAGCTACTCACACTCCTATATCCTACACTTGAACACAGCCCACAGACAAATCAGCCAATCTGTCTCACTTAGCAAACATTTAATGATACCTGAATGCTAGGCAATGTGCCGGGTAATGAAAATAGAGAAAGAATGCATATACGAGATTACAGTCCAGGCTGCAGCCCATAGCAGTATGCAGGCAGTTATAGTCCTGGGCTGTGAGGCAGGTGAATGCGAGATGCTTTGGGAATGTCTGTGAGGGGTACTTACTCTGGATGGAGGAAATCAGCACCTAGTTGTAGGGGTGATTCCTTCCCTCAACCTAGACTAAATAAGAAGTACTTCCGGTCATGCATGAAAGCATGCTATTGACTCCTGCACCCCGTAACGCTATTTAGGTCCTGCTACTAGCACGCTCACTGGCATCTCAGCTTGTCCATCTGTGGTTGAACTACCTTCAGAGGTTGCCAGTGGCATGCTGCTGCAGGAAGGAAGGAACTCAGCCCAACGCCTTTCTTGTGACTCTGTGGAGGCCATCATTTTCCTACTCAGAACCCTCACCACTGCCTCTGCCTCTGCTCTGTCGCAGCTCAGCCTGTTCACAGAGATGCTGCCCACACTCATCAGCCGGATGGCCAAAGCTGCTCGGGCAGCCTGCAGAGTAGGGTTGACCTGCCCCTGGCCTCGAAAGCCCCTTGAGATGTTCTCTCTTTCTCCTTGCCCCTTGGTGCACTTTGATATTTTTGCCTACCTTAGTGGATGTTTTTGGAGATCCCAGTTAAGATAGTATTCATGCTCTCTTCACTCAGGGAGCTGCTGTGATTTTAATTAATTTTTCTGGACGAGATAAAAAAGTAGGGTATGCTGTTTCAAGTTCTTGGAACATGTTTTCAGAATACCTAAGCTATATATATATATATATATATATATATATAGTGTCATGGGCCAGGTTGGCAGCTGGACCCCCTGGCCGGGAAATACTGGTTCCCAGCTGATAGTGATGTCTTACTGCATTTTTTTCACCACTCCTGAACTTTGCTGCCAGTGAGAGATCCAGAAAAAACGTCAATGGGATGTTTAAACTGTGTTATCTAATTTGTGCCGTATGGCCTATGATACTGCCTCTGTGTTAGCTTTTTGTGTCTCTCTCCCTTCTAGATGGTGGGTCCCGGAGGACAGAGCCTCTGCCTTAGCTTGGTAAGATTCAAAATCTCCATCGAACCGCTTTGAACTCTAGAAACAGATGTCAAATGTATGAATAATTGAACAAATGGTTCTTACTAGTAGAGAAGTTGGCAGCCTACGTTTCACAGGATGATTTGACCTACTTAATGTTTTCAAACAACCTGTAGTGTCTCCACAACCTGTAATTGGTCTGACTCACATCCAAAGGCTGGAGTGGATGCCGGTTTAGGGCCCTAGCACAGGGGTTTGCTGGCTTACAGGCGTTCTGTGTAGGTGTAGAGTGAAGTGTGTTGGTGATAAGCAGAGGGATTGGAAAGATTGCATTGTATCATAATTTTTCTCTTTTTTGCTTTCATGAAACTAGTTGACCTCCTAGGAAACCATAAAAGGAAATGTCTTCATAGCTATTAGTCCCTGAAACTACTCTCTTTTTGTATAGATCTTTATAAAGACATTGTTTCCCTATTTGCCAACCACCTAAATATTAAATATTTAGTGTCTTCCACATATTCATATGCAATAGAGCAAGCACATTAGACATCATCAGCCCTCTGCCTGAACTATTTTGGAGATCGCTATCATGTTCTGTTGGTACAGCCTTTGTCCTATTGACTTGGGCACCTGGCCCATCTTTCCCATCCCCCTGCCACCATCCCAGTGGACAATTCATTAGATCTCATCTAGACCTTCAGTATCCGTCTAGCTGTTCATCCTGCCATTTACTCATTCTACCATTTATCTAAGGCAAGAGCTTAGATGTCACTGAGTACATCTCGGGAGGCATAATCTTCTGTTTATCTGTTCACAGGCTCTGCTCAAAATTCCTTCCATAATGTCTGCAATAGGAATGGAGCCCCTTAAGAGATGAGCAGGGCCCCCTCTGCACAACTGTAATAGTAGTTGGGTGAGTCAGACCCTAAAAAGGCCCCCCAGTGGTATCCACACCTCTGCGGAGTCCCACTCATATCATAGGACACTTGGTCTGCATGACTGACAGAATATGGTGGCAGTGGTGGTTACAAAAGGCACTACAGCTACTCTGTTGGGCTTCCTCTCTCTGTCTGTTTCTCTCATTACGCACTGTGCAGAGAGCCAGCTGCCATGGAAAGGCCCCCACGGAGATGAACTGGGGCCTCTGGCTGACAGCCATGTGAGTTTACAATCGGAACCTCCAGCCACAGACAAGCCTCAGGTGATGGCCAGCCAGGCTCACAGACACCTTGACTAGTTTCCTGAGGGACCCTGTGCACGAATCACCCAGCTAAGGAGCACCAAGATTCTGACCCCACGGAAACTGTGAAATAATAATTATTTTTTGCCTAAAGCTGCTGAGTTTTGAATGTGTTGCTCAACAGAAGTCAATTAATACAACAGTCCTGATGATTGTTCTCATATCTTTTTCCCCATCTCCCTTAGATCCTTACATGTTTTACATTCCAACCAAACTGAATTGGTCTTTCCCCACACAGGACCGGAGGACACTGATGTTTACATCCACACCTTTTCCTCAAGATGCTCTTCCATGTACACCCCCTTTCCTGCCATCTCCACTTGGCAATGTTCTCACCTTCATGAAGACCCGGCCCGTGTTGCACCTCCTCCGTAAAGCCCATCTGAGCCCATCTGCTCTTTGGAGAGCACAGCACTCTCTCCTTCTAAGAACTCATGCAATTACTTTTGTTCCTCTCCTGTCTGTGAGTGCTCAGTGTCTTCTGTATGTCCACCTGAACATGTTTTCCTTGCTGTGTGAGCTCGTTTGCATAGAATAGGGAATATGTGAATATCTGTCAAATGAGCAAATACTCTTAGAAACCTGAAAAACTTGTTTGGCCTGCTGGCTGTTGTCATGTTTACACAAGCAGCAGTCCTCTAGCTTGTGCTGACCATGTAAGATACCCGGGCTCCATAACAATAGCCGGGTTGGCTTTTTCATCCATTTCAGAGACAGGTCTTCAGGAGATGAGGCTTTCAAAGGCAACGTCATTTCCTGGACCAGAGTGGTGTCCACTGCTCTTTGATTTCCATGGACACCCTAAATGAATAGGAGTTCTTGTAACTACAAATGTCTGACCATTTCCAGAGACATGCCGGTAAAACACAGGGTCTTGATGCTGAGCTTAGGACTTATGCTTCCATTTTTCAAACTAGCTGGAAATCCAAATAAATGTCCTCATACAGGCCCCTCTTCAATCAACTTGCTTAAATCATTTGTTAATAAGAAACTAATGTCTGAAAATGATCACAAAAACAAGCAAATCAATTTGCTTCGCCACTGCACTGTATTCTATGTGAAAACAATCGCATCCCGGTCTTCATCCCCTTGGCTTTGAAATTAAGGGACATTTTTATTTTATGGATTGACAGGGAATGGGAGACCTACTGAAGCAAATGGGAAACAACTGGTTCAGGAAAAGGACATCTAAAGAGAATAACAATGGACAAAAGTGAAGATTTCCTCTACGTTTATATTAGACAACCAAGGCTCAAAGGGCCACATGTAACAGGCCCGTTCTTAGGAGGAAAATGTAGTTACCAGAAGTGAGTGTAAAATGCCTCCAGGCATTTTAAAGAATTAAGTGTGGGAGACTGGTGGAGAATAAGACTAGCAAGACTCCAAATAATATGCAAAGGCGAAAAATGGGATTTTATGGTACAAATTTAAAACTTTTCCAATAGGTATGTCACTTCGGTGAACCAAGTACCTTAAACTTAAGAAATAATGAGGCTTAAGAGATTGAGAAGACAAATCAAGAGTCTGGGAGACTTACCCAATAAAGGTTATCCAAAGAATACAAAGAACTCTTCAAACTCAAAAATAAGAAAATGAACAATCCAACTAAAGATGGGCAAAACTGCTGAACAGCAGATACCTCACCAAAGAAGACAGGTAACAGATGAGCATGTGAAAAGGTGCTCGACATCATAGGTCATAAGGAAATAGTGGGATGAAATTAAAGCAACAGTGGGATACCATACACACCTGTAAGAGTGGCAGGAATCCAAAACGCTGACATCAAATGTTAGTGAGAATGTGGAACAAGAAAAACTCTCTTTTATTGCCGATGGGAAAGCCATACAGCAAGACCACCTGGACAGTCTCTTAGTCAGTTTGGGCTATGCTATAAAGTACCATAAACTGGGTGGCTTTTAAACAACAGAAATTTATTTCGTACAATTCTGGGAGCTACAAGTTCAAGATTAGAGTGCCAGTATGGTCCGGTTCGGGTGAGAATTCTCTTCCAGGTGTAGACTGCAGCTTCTCATTGCGCCCTCCCACGGCAGAGAGCAGAAGGGGCAAGCAAACTCGCTCTCACAAGGACCCTAATCCCATCAGTGAGAGTTCTACCCACATGGCCTCATCTAATCCTGATTACCTCCCAAAGGCCCTCCCAGTGCCGCCACATTGCAGAAGGGGGTAGACTTAGGACTTCTGTATATGGGTTTTGGCAGGGGACACAAATGTTCGGTCCATAACAGTTTGGCAGTTTTCTTACAAAACTAAATATACTCTTATCGCACCATCCAGGAATAGCCCCGATGGGACTGAGAACACACTACTTCAAAACGGCACCTTGGTACAGTGAATAACTCAAGCTGAAGATTTGGGAAACTGCATGTGTGGGTAGGACATTCTGACCTTCCCCTGAAGCAGGTCATGAACTTCTCATGTGAGCAGTACCCTCCCTAAGTGGGAGGAAAGGAACATCCTTACCTCAAAAGATGAAGGGACACAGAGAGAAACCTGAACAACCAGGCCTGGTGAACACCCCCCAGTTTACTGCCATTATCTCATACACTTTGCCCTATCATATCTTCCCACAACTTTCCATTCTTCATCAAAACTAGCATTAAAAATACTCAGTTTTAACTATTTCTTTGGTGTCTTCATTTACTTACGAGGGCTCCTATGCTACATAAAACTTCATATTAAACACATTTGTATGCTTTTAGTTGGTTTTTAACTCCTTTAATCTTTAGGCTCAGCCAGGCACACTACTTTTTCTATCCCTATAGTGCTCCTTTGTATTTATCCAAATGAATTGAACATTTATGTCCACAAACCTATACCCAGATGTTTATAGTAGCTTTATTAAAAATTGCCAAGGCTTGGAAGCAACCAAGACATACTGGAGTCGGTGAATGGATAAATAAACTGGTGCAACCAGATGATGGCATATTATCCAGTTCTCAAAAGAAATGAACTAAGAGACAGGGAGTGAAGTGACATGCATATTCCTAAGTGAAAGAAGCTGATCTGGAAAGGTGGCACGATTCTGACCATATGAGCTTCTGGAAAAGGCAAAAACTATGGAGAGAACAGAAAAGCTAGCAGTTGCCAGGGATTAGGAAGAGGGAGAGATGAACAGTCAGAGTACAGAGGATTTTTAAGGCAGTGAAGCTATTCTGTTTGACATTAAAATGGTGGATACATGTCAATACAGTTCTCAAAACCCATAAGTGTACAGAACAGAGAAGGAAATGTAATGTAAACTACGGACTTTGGGTGCTAATGATGTGTCAACATAGGGTAATCACTTATAACAAATGTACCCCTCTGGTGCAGATACCAGCTGTTGGGAATGGTGAATGGGGGCAACAGTCAGTATATGGGAACTCTCTATACTTTCCTCTCAATTTTGCTATGAACCTAAAAATGCTCCAAGAAACAGTCTGTTAAAAAAAGAGACTTATAACTTACCAGAAAATGGCATCAAGAACTGAATTTATCACTAAGTTGAAAGTTATCTGAACTTAAAAAATAAACAAACTTTACCTTTTAAATTTGTGTAAAACTTTATGATGCAGTCATGGGCATTGGAATATATTCTTATTTTTTTGTGTTTTTGTTTTTTACATGGCTTGTTTCTATTAAACAGTTATTTTCCAGCAAGTTGTATGACAACTGAATTTTTGTAAATACTCTCATGTTTGTAGTACATTTGTAAAGCACTACATTTTTTTTCAAAGCATTTTTATTTGCATTGTTAAATATCTCTTATCATTTAACACTTGAAGATAAGCCTATAAGAAAGTCAATAAGAACAGAACCCTAACTTATTAAAAGTGGTTACCCTTTTGGGGGTAAAGGTGACTCCAATATATTGGTTGTAGTTTCATATTGATTGAATTAAAAAACAACAACCATGCATTACTTTTATAATTTGTAAAACATGAATTATAAATATTTACAAATATAAATATAAAAATGCCCTAATTTGACTTGCCATTTTTCAGAGTCTTATAGTGACTGAGTTTTCTTTGGGAAGAGTATTGTCTTTGTGGTACTTGTATTGGTTTCATTTTATTAGTCACTTTGGTTTTGACTTAATCAATATTTTGGCTGCGATGCATCATTTCAAGTTGATCTTTTCTCCCACTTTTCCAATCTTACCCCAACCAAAGGAAGCATCTCAGTAAATGATGACTCTCTATTGGATAGGTCAGGTCAAAAAACTTCGGAGTCATCCTCAGCTCCTTTTTCCTCTCCCATCCAAAATCATGTTAGTCCAATATTCAAAATCTCTCCATCAAATACATCTCAACTCTTTTTCACCATCTTTACTACTATCACTTTGATCCTAGTCACCATTATTTTTGAACTGGATTACTGAAATAGCTGCTTAAGTGATCACACTGTTTCTTTTCTTGCTTACCTATAAACTATTCTCAACACAGCATATAGTACAGTTTTAAACAGAAATCATGTCCTGTGTGTTCTTTGGTCTGAGCACTCTAAATCTTTTCCCATTGCACCTAAAATAAAATACAAAGTTCTTACAATGTTCTATGTACCACATAGAATTCCATTCAGCTCTTTAAAAAGGCCTTCACTGGCCACCCTTCATAAAATAGTGTCCTACCCATGACCTTCCCTATCACACTCTAACTTCATATTTTTCTTTATAGAACTTACCACTTGACATATTACCCCTACCTGAAGGTAAGCGGCATGAAGGCCGGGATTTTTATCTGCATAGCTCACTATTAAAAAAAAAAAGCTTTCTTGATATATAATTCATATATTACATAATTCACACATTTAAAATCCCACAATTCAACAGCTTTTCAAAAATTCATAGACTTGTGCAACTATCCCCATAATAAGTTTTAGAACACTGTCATTGACCCCAAAAGAAATATCGCTCCTCCTACCCATCAGTCTGTTCTCCTTGCCTCCCACAGCCCTAGGCAACCACTGATCTACTTTCTGTCTCTACAGATTTGCTATTCTGGACATTTCATATAAATGGAATTATAACACGTGTGGCCCTCAGTGATGAGCTTCTTTCATTTAACATGGTGTTTTAAAAGTTCATCTATGTTATAGTAGAACATTCCTTTTTGCCAAATAATATTCCATTCTATGTGTGAGCCACCCTTTGTTTATTCATCAGTGGATGAACATTTGGGTTGTTTCTACTCGTTTGGCTGCCATGAATAGTGCTATGAATATTTGTGTACACATTTTCGCACACACACATCTTTAGGGATATAGCTAGGAGTGTAATTGCTGGACTACAGAGTAACTCTAGACTTCATCGCTTGAGAAACTGCTAGACCGTTTTTTCAAAGCAACTGCACTATTTTACATTCCCAATAGCAGCAGGTGAGAGTTCTGATTTCTTCTCATCCTTGCCAACATATTTTTAAACTTCTTATAATCCTCCTAATGGGCATAAAATGGTATATCATGTGGTTTTGATGTGCATTTTCTTGATGTATACATTCGTCAAGCATCTTTCATGTGTGCTTACTGACCATTTGTTTATCTCTTTAGAGGAATGTCTATTCAAATTCTTTGTTCTATTTAACTGGATTATTTGTCTTTTTACTACTGAATAGTAAGAGTTCTTTATATATTCTAGATACAAGTACTTTATCAGACATTCAGACATATGATTTGCAAATATCTTCTCCCATTCTGTGAATTGCCTTTATACTTTCTTGATGTCATTTGAAGGACATCTTTAATTTTGATGATGTCCAGACAATCTATTTAATTTTGTTACTTGTATTTTTGATGTCATATCTAAGAAAGCATTAACCAATCCAACAAGGTCATGAAAGTTTACATGTATGTTTTCTATGAAGAGTTTCATAGTTTACTCTTTTTACTAGTTCTTTAATCTATTGAAAGTTAACCTTTGTATGCAGTGTAAAGTATGAGGTAGGGGTCCAGCTTCATTCTTTTGCATGTGGATATTCAGTTGTCCTGGCACCATTTTTTGAAAAGACTATTCTTTTCCCATTAAATTATCTTGGTACCTTGTTGAAAATCAACTGACTATAATTGTGGCGGCTTGTTTCTGTATCCTAATTTTGTTCCTTTGATATATATGCCTATCCTCATATCAGTGCCACAGTGTCTTGATAACTGCAGATTTGTAGGTCGTTTTTTAACATCAAGAAATGTGAGTCCTCCAGCTTTGTTCTTTTTCAAGATTGATTTGGCTATTCTACGTCCCTTAAGATTCCATATGAATTTTATGACCAGCTTCTCAATTTCTGCAAAAGCCAGCTGGGATTTTGATGGGATGTACACTTCACTTTTATAACCCCAATTTTTAGTGGATGCTCAATAAATATTTATTGAATGAATGACTTTTACTTTGTAGTGATGGAATAAGTGTTTTCCATCTATAATTACTCAGATTTGTGAATTTTATAATGGTTCTAGTGCCCCAGAGTCTAACAGATAACCAAGATAAATTTAGATTCCTAAGAGAGCAACACTGGAATGTACTATTTAACCTAAAAACATAATCCTACAGCCAAGCTCTCTCTTTAGGGAATATTGCAGAGTTGTTTGTGAAATACTATCTTGGTTTGGTTAAGAATCAACAAACGTTGGAACTCTTCAGAATACAAAGTAAAGGAAAACTGATGATTAAAATAGAAATCAGTAATAATACCAGTTTTACCTCTCAGAGGAAAATCTGGTGAAAAGTGAATGAATCAGCACTTGTATGCACCAGGATGCAGAGGATTTTAGATTTACATTTTTATCTAGGAGGATGTGCAGACTGCAGAAACGGATGGTGTGAATGCCTTAGCTACTGTATTTTGGCTAATCCACTTCAAATTCCTTGGGACTCATTTAGCATCCTTTAAGAGAAAAGCTCCATCTTTAGCTTTTGAGAACAAGACAAGAGGCAGTGCAGTGTACAAGAGGATACACTCTAGGCTCATATGCCCTGAGTTCAAGTCCTAACTCTGTTGCTCATTAGCTCTGTAAGTTTTGTGACCCAGTTCATCACCTTCAATATGAAGATAAGTGATAATACCAGTCTCATAGAATTGTCTGTGTACTAAATTTATAAAATTCCTAGAAGAATGTCTAATACTATATTTTTGTGTGAAGTGAAATAAAATAAAATTCAATGAGAACTATTAAGCCAATGCAACTTATGTCATTACAAAATCCTCATTTTGTCTAGCTTCCCTTATCTTTTGCAAGACCTCCCCTCGAACTCATCTGGCTATCGATTAATACTCATGGCTCCTCCACTCCTATGCAGAGAAGGCTTAATTAGATTGTTATTGAAAAATTGCTAGATTAATGACATGCATTTATTCTGCAGAATATCCACTCTATGCAAGAAAAATCTGTAAACAACCCAGACTGAAGTGTGTTTCTTTTTGGTGCCACTGCCTTTGAAAAAGAAAGAAAGAAAGAAAAAAATATCTCTTTGCTTTTGTTTCAATTTATAGACTCAGTGGTGGATCAGCTCATTTAATGAGCTGTAGCTGAGAGCAGATACTCAAGGAACATCAAGTGCTAAAAGTTCGGAGGATTTGATTTTTTTCAGTCCAGTAACCAAAAGCATTTGTCTTTTATTGACTGAATATGGTTGCTGTAAAAAGAAATGAAATGTCCTAAGTATTCAAGGTTGAATAACTAGGAATGCTTTCTCTCTGCACTGTTCAAACACCCTTTACTTGATGCTGTGTATAATGATATATCAGCATGTTCAGGCTTTCTAAAGAAAATATATTTTTTTCCCCCTGATGGTATTAAGAGGCCTCTTGAAAATATATATTTCAAAGGGATGGAGTTCTCTCAATGTTGCATGGTAGGCCTTTGTATTAACAATTGTTTTCCAGGATTAGTCTTCTGTTTTGCCTAGGTAAAACAGGTAAAGTAAAAGTAACACATGGGGGTATTTCTTAATGGAAAGAGAACATGCATTTATTCCACATCGTGATTTCCTTTGATCAATATGCTGTAATTGGATACGAGAAGCTATGCAGAGTATGCTCAGGAGCAGCACAAAGCCCGGCCTGGAAAACCTTCCCAGAAGGCCCAGAGACAGTCCCACTGGGCAGAGAATAACGGTTCCATTATTCAGCAGGGTGAGCCCAAGACCCTACCTATTAGCATAGTTTGGAGGTTACACGATAGTGTCTCCTCCTACTTATTCATTATCAAATTACTTCGTGATGTTTACTTAGACAACTGTCACCAAATCAGTCATACTAAGTTATAAAAATATGACTTTCTGGAGGATTGGAGCCAAGATGGCGGCATGAGTAGAGCAGCGGAAATCTCCTCCCCAAACCACATATATCTATGAAAATATAACAAAGACAACCCTTCCTAGAATAAAGACCAGAAGACACAGGACAGCATCCAGACCACATCCACACCTGCGAGAACCCAGTGCCTCGTAAAGGGGGTAAGATATAAGCCCCGGCCCCGCGGGAGCCGAGCGCCCCTCCCCCCAGCTCCCGGCGGGAGAAGAGTAGGCAGAGCGGGAGGGAGACGGAGCCCAGGACTCCGGGCAGCAAGAACGGTGAGCAGGTACCAGAGGTCTGGTGCTGGAGGACATAAGAAAAGCAAGCGGCCATTTTTTTTTTTTTTGCTGTTTTGTTTTGGCGAGCGCTTTTTGGAAGTCTTAAAGGGATAGGGACCCCAATACTAGGGAAACAGGGCAGCAAGACCGGTGAGCAGATGCCTGAGGCTGGCGCCGGAGAATAAAGAAAAACGAGGGGCTATTTTTTATTTTATTTTTTTATTTTTTTAATTTTACAAATTTTTTTTTTTTTTTGTGGTCGTTGTTTTGTTTTGGTGGGTGCTTTTTGGAAGTCTTAAAGGGGCAGGGCGGGACACTTAATCCAGAGGTAGAGAATCCGGGGATCTCTGGGCACGCTAATCCCCTGGGCTGCAGGGAGCAGGGAGGCCCCTTACGGAGATAAATAGCCTCCAGGCTGCTCCCCCTCCAAAGGGAATCCACCATTTTGGAGCAGCTGCCCGAGCCAGGCCACGCCCACAGCAACAGCGGAGATAAACTCCATAGCAGCCGGGCAGGAAGCAGAAGCCCTGTCTGTGCGCAGCTGCGCAGCACAAGCCACTAGAGGTCGCTGTTCTCCCAGGAGAGGAGGGCCACAAACCAACAAGAAGGGAAGTTCTTCCAGCCATCACTCATTCCAGCTCTGCAACATATTCCTATCACCATGAAAAGGCAAAACTACAGGCAGACAAAGATCACAGAGACAACACCAGAGAAGGAGACAGACCTAACCAGTCTTCCTGAAAAAGAATTCAAAATAAAAATCATAAACATGCTGACAGAGATGCAGAGAAATATGCAAGAGATATGGGATGAAGTCCGGAGGGAGATCACAGATGCCAGAAAGGAGATTGCAGAAATGAAACAAACTCTGGAAGGGTTTATAAGCAGAATGGATAGGATGCAAGAGGCCATTGATGGAATTGAAACCAGAGAACAGGAACGCATAGAAGCTGACATAGTGAGAGACAAAAGGATCTACAGAAATGAAACAATATTAAGAGAACTGTGTGACCAATCCAAAAGGAACAATATCTGTATTATAGGGGGACCAGAAGAGGAAGAGAGAAGAAAAGGGATGGAAAGTATCTTGGAAGAAATAATTGCTGAAAACTTCCCCAAACTGGGGGAGGAAATAATCGAACAGACCATGGAAATACACAGAACCCCCAACAGAAAGGATCCAAGGAGGACAAAAAAAGACACATAATAATAAAAATGGCAAAGATCAAGGAAAAGGAAAGAGTTTTAAAGGCAGCTAGAGAGAAAAAGGTCACCTATAAAGGAAAACCCATCAGGCTAACATCAGACTTCTGGACAGAAACCCTACAGGCCAGAAGAGAATGGCATGATATATTAAATGCAATGAAACAGAAGGGCCTTGAACCAAGGATACTGTATCCAGCATGACTATCATTCAAATATGATAGTGTGACTAAACAATTCCCAGACAAACAAAAGCTGAGGGAATTTGCTTCCCACAAACCACCTCTACAGGACATCTTAGGACATCTTACAGGGACCCTTCTAGATGGGAACACTCCTAGAAAGAGCACAGCAAAAAACACCCAACATATGAAGAATCGAGGAGGAGGAATAAGAAGGGAGAGAAGAAAAGAATCTCCAGACAGTGTATATAACAGCTCAATAAGCGAGCTAAGTTAGGCAGTAAGATACTAAAGAGGCTAACCTTGAACCTTTGGTAACCACGAATTTAAAGCCTGCAAAGGCAATAAGTACATATCTTTCAATAGTCACCCTAAATGTAAATGGACTGAATGCACCAATCAAAAGACACAGAGTAATAGAATGGATAAAAAAGCAAGACCCATCTATATGCTGCTTACAAGAAACTCACCTCAAACCCAAAGACATGTACAGACTAAAAGTCAAGGGATGGAAAAACATATTTCAAGCAAACAACAGCGAGAAGAAAGCAGGGGTTGCAGTACTAATATCAGACAAAATAGACTTCAAAACAAAGAAAGTAACAAGAGATAAAGAAGGACACCACTTAATGATAAAGGGCTCAGTCAAACAAGAGGATATAACCATTCTAAATATATATGCACCCAACACAGGAGCACCAGCATATGTGAAACAAATACTAACAGAACTAAAGGGGGATATAGACTGCAATGCATTCCTTCTAGGAGACTTCAACACACCACTCACCCTAAAGGATAGATCCACCGGGCAGAAAATAAGTAAGGACACGGAAGCACTGAACAACACAGTGGAGCAGATGGACCTAATAGACATCTATAGAATTCTACATCCAAAGGCAACAGAATATACATTCTTCTCAAGTGCTCATGGAATATTCTCCAGAATAGACCACATACTAGGCCACAAAGAGAGCCTCAGAAAATTCCAAAAGATTGAAATCCTACCAACCAACTTTTCAGACCACAAAGGCATTAAACTAGAAATAAACTGTACAAAGAAAGCAAAGAGGCTCACAGTCACATGGAGGCTTAACAACACGCTCCTAAATAATCAATGGATCAATGACCAAATCAAAATGGAGATCCAGCAATATATGGAAACAAATGACAACAACACTAAGCCCCAACTTCTGTGGGACACAGCAAGAGCAGTCTTAAGAGGAAAGTATATAGCAATCCAAGCATATTTAAAAAAGGAAGAGCAATCCCAAATGAATGGTCTAATGTCACAATTATCGAAATTGGAAAAAGAAGAACAGATGAGGCCTAAGGTCAGCAGAAGGAGGGACATAATAAAGATCAGAGAAGAAATAAATAAAATTGAGAAGAATTAAACAATAGCAAAAATCAATGAAACCAAGAGCTGGTTCTTCGAGAAAATAAACAAAATAGATAAGCCTCTAGCCAGACTTATTAAGAGGAAAAGAGAGTCAACACAAATCAACAGTATCAGAAATGAGAAAGGAAAAATCACTACAGACCCCACAGAAATACAAAGAATTATTAGAGAATACTATGAAAACCTATATTCTAACAAGCTGGGAAACCTAGGAGAAATGGACAACTTCCAAGAAAAACACAACCTTCCAAGACTGACCCAGAAAGAAACAGAAAATCTAAACACACCAATTACCAGCAATGAAATTGAAGCGGTAATCAGAAAAATACCAAAGAACAAAACCCCCGGGCCAGATGGATTTACCTCGGAATTTTATCAGACATACAAGGAAGACATAATACCCATTCTCCTTAAAGTTTTCCAAAAAATAGAGGAGGAGGGGATACTCCCAAACTCATTCTATGAAGCTAACATCACCCTAATACCAAAACCAGGCAAAGACCCCACCAAAAAAGAAAACTACAGACCAATATCCCTGATGAACATAGATGCAAAAATACTCAACAAAATATTAGCAAACCGAATTCAAAAATACATCAAAAGGATCACACACCATGAACAAGTGGGATTCATCCCAGGGATGCAAGGATGGTACAACATTCAAAAGTCCATCAACATCATCCACCACATCAACAAAAAGAAAGACAAAAACCACATGATCATCTCCATAGATGCTGAAAAAGCATTTGACAGTTCAACATCCATTCATGATAAAAACTCTCAGCAAAATGGGATTAGAGGGCAAGTACCTCAACATAATAAAGGCCATCTATGATAAACCCACAGCCAACATTGTATTGAACAGCGAGAGGCTGAAAGCATTTCCTCTGAGATCGGGAACTAGACAGGGATGCCCACTCTCTCCACTGTTATTTAACATAGTACTGGAGGTCCTAGCCACGGCAATCAGACAAAACAAAAAAATACAAGGAATCCAGATTGGTAAAGAAGAAGTTAAACTGTCACTATTTGCAGATGACATGATACTGTACATAAAAATCCCTAAAGACTCCACCCCAAAACTACTAGAACTGATAACGGAATACAGCAAAGTTGCAGGATACAAAATCAACACACAGAAATCTGTGGCTTTCCTATACACTAGCAATGAACCAACAGAAAGAGAAATCAGGAAAACAACCCCATTCACAATTGCATCAAAAAAAATAAAATACTTAGGAATAAACCTAACCAAAGAAGTGAAAGACTTATTCTATGAAAACTACAAGTCACTCTTAAGAGAAATTAAAGGGGACACTAACAGATGGAAACTCATCCCATGCTCGTGGCTAGGAAGAATTAATATCGTCAAAATGGCCATCCTGCCCAAAGCAATATACAGATTTGATGCAATCCCTATGAAACTATCAGCAACACTCTTCAATGAACTAGAACAAATAATTCAAAAATTCATATGGAAACACCAAAGACCCCGAATAGCCAAAGCAATCCTGAGAAAGAAGAATAAAGTAGGGGGGATCTCACTCCCCAACTTCAAGCTCTACTATAAAGCCATAGTAATCAAGACAATTTGGTACTGGCACAAGAGCAGAGCCACAGACCAATGGAACAGACTAGACAATCCAGACATTAACCCAGACATATATGCTCAATTAATATTTGATAAAGGAGCCATGGACATACAATGGCGAAATGACAGTCTCTTCAACAGATGGTGCTGGCAAAACTGGAAAGCTACATGTAGGAGAATGAAACTGGACCATTGTCTAACCTCATATACAAAAGTAAACTCAAAATGGATCAAAGACCTGAATGTAAGTCATGAAACCATTAAACTCTTGGAAGAAAACATAGGCAAAAACCTCTTAGACATAAACATGAGTGACCTCTTCTTGAACATATCTCCCTGGGCAAGGAAAACAACAGCAAAAATGAACAAGTGGGACTATATTAAGCTGAAAAGCTTCTGTACAGCAAAAGACACCATCAATAGAACAAAAAGGATCCCTACAGTATGGGAGAATATATTTGAAAATGACACATCCGATAAAGGCTTGACATCCAGAATATATAAAGAGCTCACACACCTCAACAAACAAAAAACAAATAACCCAATTAAAAAATGGGCAGAGGAACTGAACAGACAGTTCTCCAAAACAGAAACACAGATGGCCAACAGACACATGAAAACATGCTCCACATCGCTAATTATCAGAGAAATGCAAATTAAAAGTACAATGAGGTACCACCTCACACCAGTAAGGATGGCTGCCATCCAAAAGACAAACAACAACAAATGTTGGCGAGGCTGTGGAGAAAGGGGAACCCTCCTGCACTGCTGGTGGGAATGTAAATTAGTTCAACCATTGTGGAAAGCAGTATGGAGGTACATCAAAATGCTCAAAACAGACCTACCATTTGACCCAGGAATTGCACTCCTAGGAATTTACCCTAAGAATGCAGCAGTCAAGTATGAGAAAGACCAATGCACTCCTATGTTTATCGCAGCACTATTTACAATAGCCAAGAATTGGAAGCAACCTAAATGTCCATCGATAGATGAATGGATAAAGAAGAAGTGGTACATATACACAATGGAATACTACTCAGCCAAAAGAAAAGGGCAAATCCTACCATTTGCAGCAACATGGATGGAGCTGGAGGGTATTATGCTCAGTGAAACAAGCCAAGCGGAGAAAGAGAAATACCAAATGATTTCACTCATCTGTGGAATATAAGAACAAAGGAAAAACTGAAGGAACAAAACAGCAGCAGAATCACAGAACTCAAGAATGGACTAACAGGTACCAAAGGGAAAGGGACTGAGGAGGATGGGTGGGTAGGGAGGGATAAGGGGGGGAGAAGTAGTGGGGTATTAAGATTAGCATGCATGGCGGGGAGAAAGGGGAGGGCTGTACAACACAGAGAAGGCAAGTAGTGATTCTATAACATTTGCTATGCTGATGGACAGTGACTGTAAAGGGGTTTATAGGGGGGACCTCGTATAGGGGAGAGCCTAGTAAACATAATATTCGTCATGTAAGTGTAGAGTAATGACACCAAAAAAAAAAAAAAAGGCAGTTCCTGTGTGGAGACATCCAATGAGTTCTATACAAGGGTATAAAGGGCATATAAAAGTGTAGGCAAAGGGTCTGTTTGTGTTTATACAGAGGATCAAAGCCTAATTGGGCTACCCCGAAAATGAACTAAGATACGATATGAAAAAGAACTTCCAACATCAGCACTCTCTGGAAGACTCATGCCAGAAGATGGTCATCAAAAAACCCCAACAAAGATCCACGCACTGCTACAGGTGTAGACGCACTCATCCCACCAGTTCCTGGACTTGCCATGGGAATGAGGAAGGAGATATCTAAGCTGGCCTGTGCATACAGTAAAACAACAAATTTGACTGGATCTATACTGTTGGAACTCAATCAAGAATTAGGAGAAGTGCAAATTGTAGCGCTCCAAAATCTTACAACTACAGACTATTTACTGTTAAAAGAACATATGGGATGTGAACAGTCCCCAGGAATGGGTTGTTTTAATTTGTCTGATTTCTCTCAGACTGTTCAAGCTCAGTTGGACAATATCCACCATATCATAGATAAGTTTTCACAAATGCCTAAGGTGCCTAACTGGTTTTCTTGGTTTCACTGGAGATGGCTGGTAATTACAGATATGCTTTGGTTATGTAACTATACTCCTATTATGTTAATTTGTGTGTGCAATTTAAGTAGTAGCTTAAAACCTATACATGCTGAAGTTACTCTACCAGAAGATATGTCAAAGAAATAATCAATCTTCCCATGTTTTCTTCCGCCTGCTACTTCTATAGCTTTTCTTCTTCCTTCCTAATTACAACCCTTAAATAGAATTCGTGCCTCATATCAAATTTACCAAGTATCATAATTCTTCCAAGTGGTTAAGATACCTCAAGACAAATGCTGGGCATAGAAGCCACAGGGCATAAATATGCAAAGAAGTAAAAAGCTAACCTTTTCAAACAATAAGGCTTCTCTCTCACTTACCAACTTTACATTTCCCTGAATGGCCTCGGAAGATGACTGGTTAGCCAGAGACGGGTAAGATTCCTCAAGGGAGGAACAACCTAAGACAGGCACAGCCGCAGGGGGGCCATCAGGTGAGAAATTGGGGATCAACAGAGGTGAGGCTTAGAACCTCACCCCCCCATTCTGAGAGAAATCTTCTGCATACGTGGATGTTTTATGGCCCTTGTCTAGCTTGGATTAACACATAGTCTACAGGCACACACCTGATCATCTACATTTGCTCTCTTACAACACTAAACTATGTTTTCTACCTTTATCTTGTATCTACCTACCACTTCAGCATTTTATTAAAAATAATAATAATAAAGAGAGAAATGTGGTATCCACATATAAATCAAGTATAAAAATCAAATGAGTATTCGTATTTGAACTGACTGTTTATAGTTCATAATGCATGAGCAAAACCAAAAGTTTCTGTGATGACTGCCCTTGTACTGCTCACCATGCAACTTATTCACTATGTAAGAATTTGTTCTCCATGTAAGAACTTGTTCGTTATGCTTCAGAAGATTGGAGACTGAGGAAAATTAGGCTTGGGGTGGATTAATGATTGTGCATTGAGCATTGACTCCCCTATACAGAATTTTATTGTTGTTAACAACCATTTGATCAATAAATATGAGAGATGCCCTCACAACAACAACAAAAAAGTACACACTTCCATTTGTAAAATAACGAAGAAACCGGGATGTAATGTATAGCATAAGGAATATAGTCAAAATATTGTAACAACTTGGTATGGTGATAGCTGGTACCTAGAATTGTCATGTATATAAATGTTGAATCACTGTGTTGTATACCTGAAACTAATGTAATGTAATACTGTGTGTCAACTACCCTTCAATAAAAAATAATTATCTAAAAAATATATATATATATGACTTTCTGAGAAG
The DNA here is from genome assembly GCF_030020395.1 of Manis pentadactyla. Taxonomy (NCBI): domain Eukaryota; kingdom Metazoa; phylum Chordata; class Mammalia; order Pholidota; family Manidae; genus Manis; species Manis pentadactyla. The sequence goes on along the minus strand of NC_080031.1, from coordinate 68,307,908 downwards.
TAAGACTTCATGAAAGAAACACTCAAGAGGGAAGTTCTCTGGATAGGAATGTAGGAAATGTGTTCCTCTTCATTCAAGAAAATCGATTCCAATGTGAGTTTCCAATATCTCAAAATTACTATATTGGACATCTAGGCAGCCCTTGCATCTAAGTTACTTTAACAAAAAAAATTAATTAGTATCATTTGAGTATTAATGCCACAACACAGTTAACCGAAAGTATCACTGACACTTGTAAATAATAAATTAATAATAATGGAAAAACACATTTCATTGCCAGTGTCTGTAAGCAAAACATGTATTTTGCATATGGCAGTTTAGAAATATATATATATAAGTAAACCAAGGTGTGTTTGTCAAGTTTTAGTGGGTAAGGATGAGTTGGTCTCATTTAAGTTTATATGGGAAACAATATTCATTTAATTTCTAAAAAGTCTTTGTGAATCATTCAGAGGAGGAAGGATGTTCTTTGGGGTAAGTTTTCATGTTTAGAACAGAGAATTTGCTTTTCACCTTTAGTCCCTGAACAAGTGGTCAACTTCGTTAATCTTCTTTGAGGAAAATGGCCACTGATTAGGTCACTTGGAAGCATGCTTATATTTCTTAGCTAGGAGGGTAGAGCTGCCAGGTCAATTTACATGTCAAGTCTGGGAAGAGTGGAAACTGCTAATCCCAGAGACGGGTCCACCCTAAGGTCGTTGGTGTAGAGCCCTCCTTCCTTAGCCCCCAGTCATTGTTTCCCTAAGCAAAGCACTGATTAGGGATGAGTGTGTGAGAGAGAGCCCTCCTCCCCAGGATGCACAGAAAGTGAGCTGTGACAGCATTCTTTAATAATGAAGTGAGCATCTAGGCAAGCCCAGATTCTGAGCAAATTCTGTTTGAAAGACAAGCAGCTGTGTAATCATTTATCTAGTCTTGGTAGGAAATGGCTTATTTGACATGATTTTTTCAAAAGCAGATTTGAAGTTCTGGCTGTAATGTGGCACCTTCCCTATCCTCAAAGTGGAGTGAGGAAAGGAAAATTTAATACAAGAGTCAGCTTTCCCCTGCCCCCTCACTAACAGTGAGCTGAAATTTTAGAAGAGCTAAAGATAACTTTTTTGGGCCATTTTCATTTTGCAGTTGGATTGCATGAAGTCCGATGACCTTAACAAAGATAAAACCTCGTGCTAAATGTTCTGCAACCATTAGTGCTGCCAAATGTTCACAGTGAAATAGACCCTTACCGTTTACAGCCTCCCAACCACCTTCTCCAATGATAAATTTTAAGACAATTCCAAAACAGGAAGGAGTACAGTCAATCCATGAATTTAGGAACAGGATCATTTTTTATATGCTTTGCATTTCTAATCTTCCTGAAGGAAGCTCTTGCACATTTGAAAATATTTTGGGAGTTACGTAACGTATGCAATGCATCTCTGATTTATCTTTGGTATCTCTGCCATTCCTTTAGAAACGGCACATACAGTGCTTGCATCACATTACAAATACATTATTGTGCTTCTGTTGAACATGCAGTTGAGGGGAGGTGCACATTTGATACAGTTATACTTTCATAACCTCCAGTTTAGAGTTGAGCACTGTCTTTTTAGTGCTGACTAGGAAATCAGATTGGATGAAGCAGGGAACACTGCTTCATAATGTGCATAAACCTGGCTCTGCCACTGAGGAAAATCAATGAGGGCAAGCATTGATCTCCTTGCAGAGTGCAAATGCAGTTAGCTCAGAAACACTCTGCCTGGGATTTTGTTATTCAAGTCATTCCATGGCACATTTTTTCAAAGCAAGCTCTCATCATGCAGCAGCTCTCCAGATTCTTCTTAGCTCTAGTTACACATGCATAAAAATCATGTCTTCTGGAAGGAAACAGAACTCTGCACAGCCACAGTTCAGCTTCTGTGTTTGCTCAAGGCTAAGCAAAATTGCCTTCACTTCAGTGACATTTCACTATGTCACTGTGTCACTGGGTGGAGAAAATTCCTGCAGGAAGGTGAAAGTATGAATCACTTTAGGAAAATATTATCTTCAGTTAGGATGAATTTGATGTTTGACTGGGCTGCTTGGCCAATTTGTTTCCCTTTTTGTATGAAAGAAGTCAATGTGACTGAGAAATTACCCAGAGGGCCTGCTATAGATATGCATGTGGATGCAGATAGGCAGAAAAATAAAATACATTACATAGCCACGTGCAGTATGTATAAAATATACATCACAATATCTCAGACTTGTTAGTGAAAATATTTTTACAACATAGTGCCTCCCAAGTGCAGGAAATAAAGCTTTTATAAAGTGATTGCAGATGATTCATTTAGTGCTGTCATAATAGAGTGTTTTCTTTAATGAAAATTTATATCATTTTTCCTGGACTCAGTGGAATAGATTTCTATGGGAAGATGGAAGGGACCAATATATTCAGTATTAAACACCCCAGTACTTGACAACAAACAGGAGCTTGGCCAAGTGAGGTAGAGACTTGACATCACTTCAATGCACCTTTTCTGATCTAAGATCTTCCACATTAGAACTCATATAAACATAGTAGAAACTGGTGGCATTTGGCAATGAGACGCTGCACTTGGAGGTCAACATTATGCTGATATCATAGTAAACTACGAACAGACTGATTCAGATTCAGATAATGGATTTGGGTTTAAAGCCACTTGCAACTGTGAACATCTGCAGTTAGAGGGAAATAAAGATAGCAGCTCTAGCTTCTTAGAGCATTTAGAAATGTAGACCACTGTAGAAATATTACTAGAAAAAGATGACCAACAGAAAATCATCAAGAAAGGAGAGCAACTGACTCATATATATAGATGTATATATGGATATGCATGTGTGTGTATATATACATATAAATCTATATGTGTGTGTATACACACGCACACACACTCACACACACACACACCTTTATAGCCCTGAAATATGAAGCAAGGACTCATGATAAACAAAGAGTGGGGGTCACAAATTAGGAATGAAGAGAAAAAAATCCTTTCTGGTATAGTCAAGATAATCACAGACATGGCTACAGTTCTGGGAGTAACAATCTTCTAAAATATATTAATGACAAAAATAAAAGGCCCTCCTTGCTGGGAGGGTTGGGGCAGGTGCGGTGGAGGTTTGCGGTGGGAGTGGGCAGGAAGGGAGAGAAGTGGGATGAACTAGCAGGACTGAGGTGTCATCTCACAAACACCAACCTCACCAACACTGTGAACTGTGGTCCACCTTGGCCTGTCAACCAAGGGCTGCAGAGCAGAAGAACAAGCCAGCCAGTATTCTCCAGGATGACAAGTATGGGACAGAGGGTGACCTTTGATTGCCCTTGAAGTAAAAAGTGGTACTGTAATATGACTGTTGCTCTTAGGACAATCTAACTGGGAACACCAGACAGGGTCCAATCGGGAGAGAGAGACAACACAGTAATTTGAGGAGGGAAAGTTTAATATAAAGAATATTAATTTGACAGGGAATTGGAGTAACGAGGTTTTAGTTGGTAGGAAATGAAGAGAACTCTAAAAGTAGGAATGGCAGATACAATAGCATATAATAATATAATACTGTATTCTACTGTGTTACTAACCCATGGCTGAGAGAAACTGGGGAAGAACCCCCCACAGGGCTCAAGTCTCTGCCTTGTTGGAGAGGGTATGGCTGTGGTTCAATAAATGAAAGAAATGTTGCTAGGGGCACTTTATAGGAATCCACCCCTTAGGATGCCGGAAAGCTGCTCATGGGAAGGTGTCTCACTCGGAGGTACTCTATAGAGCCCAGCCACCTGAGAGGCAGGTGCTGGGGGAGGTTGCAAGACTGTGCAATGGACAACATATGGCAACATCAGAAGTCTGGTGCTGTAAAAGCCACTCATGCTGCAGTTCCCAGATGCTGAAAAAACATCTGGAGAAAACGCAATTGCTCAGGAGAGAGGAGAAAGGACAGCCGAAGAAGAGGGCAAATGCTTTCCCTCCTGCCACGTCTCTCCAGTGCTCTTTTGACAAAGCTTCATATCAAACCTGTCAGCAAAGGGAAAATATGTACTGATAGGACCCAGATCTATTTGTGAAGGGCAGGCAAAAAAAAAACAGCTGAGAAGCAATGAATCACTAACTGGCACAAACACATATTTAGAATCATCATAATCTTTTAGGTTGAAAATCTGAACACCTGGGGGGTCTTTGTACAGTGAGACAATTCTTATCCTGTGAATTATTTTCTGTTTTTTGTTACATCATCATGAGATGACTACTCAGAGGACCTGACTTACAAAAGTCTAAATCAGTCCTTGTGCTTCATTTACATCCTGTTCTGACCACAGACAATGAAGAAACACAGCATTATTGACGCTTCCTTTTGCAGTTCTTGCATACTGCAGAGTTAAATACACAGATAAACGACTGGGGCTGATGCTATTCTTGTCCCTTTTCATAAAATTTCTGTCAAACAGATGTTTTTCATATCTTTTACGTTAGCCTAGTAGGAGGGTGGATCCATTTGCCAGGGCACCTACAACGAAGTACCACAGATTGTTTATCACAGAGTTCTGGAGGCTAGAAGTTCAAGATCAAGGCACTGGCAGGACTGGCATCTCCTGAAGCTTTTCTCCTTGGCTTACAAAGCTGTCATCTTCCTGCGTCTTTACAGGATCTTCCTGCTGTGTGTGTTTCTAGGTCCAAATTTCCTCTTCTAAGGACCCCAGTCATACAGGATTAGGGCCCCCCTATGCCTTCATTTCAGCTATTCCTCTCTTTAAAGACCTTGTCTCCCTGTATAGTTACATTCTGAAGTGCTGAGGGTTAAGGCTTCAGTACATGGATTTGGGGAGGAACACAACCGTCCATAACAGGTGGTTAACTGTGGGGTTAGTTAACTTCAGAATGCCTACGTTCAAACTGCAGACAAGCCAGTCTGATATATCAGCCGAGTAACACTGGGTGATCTACCCACCCACCATGAGTATCAGTCTCCTCATCTACTTTGCAAGGCTGTCGTGAAGTAGGGAATACAGGTGAAGCATTTAGAACGGTTTCTGGCGTATACTGAGAGCAGTAGACATCATTGTTATTAGCAATGACATTTGTAACATCATTTATTTAAATATAAACATGTAACAGCTACTTCCCAGACAACATGATACCTTTGCTTACAATACGGTAGGGAGAGCACACAAACTGATCACTACCAAGTTAGATTTGTGTTTTCCTCAGGACTGGCACATGCCGTTCCTGGTGGCTGACCTCTGCTCCGACGGCTTCTTCCAGCCTCTGCTCAGACAGTACCCCCCAGAGAGGCCTTCCTGGGCCATCTGTGTAAAGTAAATGCTCACCCTTGCTCTGCCTACCCTGCTGCCTTGTCCTGAGTGCAAAATGAAATTCTCATTTATTTTCTGCTTTGTTCTCTGTCTCTTCTATCTTAATATAAACTGTCTTAGTCATTGCTGCGTCTGAAGCTCCTAGCGTACTGAACCTGGTATACAGAAAGCCGTGGATAAATGTTGTCTCAATGGACAAAATATGGAAAACCGCAACACACTCTGTTGAAGTCAATACGCGATGAATAAAAATATGCAACAGTGTGCTCAAGAATGTAACCAGAAGACAAAAAGGAGAAAGGGGTATGTAACATACATTTTGGGAATATATTTTTATATCTCAACAGTAATTGTTTTTATTGCTGGAACACCTTTTGTTCCTTTCCAGGACACTAGCACTTGTATTACTACAAACAATAAGTTGGTATCTTAAAGTGTTAACTTTTCAATCTGCGAATAGAGAGTTGGAACTCTTTGGACAATCACTGTAATCCACTGAAAATGGCATAAAGAATGTGAGCGCTTAATGAGCTCTCTTCTCTTTTCCTGCCCAACCCACCCCAGTGCATCTGATCTGATCTTAGGGTTACCACGGACTTCAAAGAGGGTCAGGGTCAGCTCTGCAGGACCCTAGAAGAGGAGAAGAAAAGTCCCAGGAAACACAAAGGCCATCAAATTGGAATACACATTTCTCTGACTGAGTTCACAATGCACTATTGCGACGATGATGACTTCTGGCAGGCCTGTATGGTCAGGCAGGCCATTTAAATGGTTGTATTTTATGTTGCTAGCACCAAATGCTGAATTACGATCAAGTCAAATTATATTTTGCATGTGCACAAAAAAGTGTCTGTATGCCTTTTTTGCATGAAAATCTGCATGCAATTTTTGTTCAAAATTCTAGCTGAATTAGCAGATGATTTGGATCAGGAACTGTTACATTTCTGTAACTTTGACTGCCATAAGCCTCTTATCTATTATAGTTTTATTATCACTGTTTTAATCACACAGACATGTTAAGCCTGTACAAATTTGAGACCACCTCTTCGCTGTGATTTTTAAGTAGAAAGTGAGATAATCTGAGGCTGTTAATACAGTCAATGAAGCCTTTGGCTCTTAAAAATTGACTTAAAAGTGTAGGAAGAAAATAAAAATTTTCTGCAATCAGTGTGCACATCCAGGGACAACAAAACCAACAGTCTAGCGTGGATCAACATGGGGCCTGGGCTGGTAGGGGCCCCCCAGGGGATCAGGAGGCAATCAAACAACAGGAATATTTCCCCCTAAACAATAGCGGACTAAGGTTTTCACCACTTCACAAGGGACATATTGAAATTAAGGCTAAAACCACATCATACAGACTAAGATAAAAGTTGAAGCAGTTATGTTTAGTTTATTTCACATTATGGATTTGATTCTTCTCATCTCTTCTGTTTTGCTGCCCTTTAAAAGCTGTTTATCAGCATATTAAGGGGACTTTCCTTGAGTAAGTTGTGCTCAGATGATCGCTACTGACATGATTCTGGGCTCCAGAAAGGCAAGTTCATTTTTTTAGTTCCTAAATAATCAGCTTGGCAAAAAAGTAGCCTTTGTTGCTGGTTACTCAGACAGCACAGAGATTATGAATGTGGGTAGGGGGTAGCAAAGCTAAGCTCTGCCCATCCTACAGAATAGTGTCTAAACGTGAGGTGCAAGACACACACTTTTTGCTGTGATGCAATACATGTGTTCCTTAGGGCCAAGGCTGCTAAGGTACAGAGGTAAAGACAGAACTCATAAGGACTGAGGACTGTCTGGGCCCAAAGCCCACACATCAAGTGCAGACGGAACTGAGCCCAGGGGAAGGCAGGGCAGCAAATGGGCACTTTGCAACCTGCTCCTCGGCGCTTGGTCTCATCTGGCTCCTCACACTTGGGGACATACACACTCATGTGAAGGATGGTTGGCAGTTCAGCTGGGCTAAGGCATGTGCAGATAGCTGACAAAACATTATTTCTGGGTGTGTCTGTGTTTCTGGAGGAGAGTAGACAATACAGATCTCTCTCACCATGGCAGGTGGGTACCACCCAATCCACTGAGGGCCCAAACAGAACAAAAGAGCAGAGGAATGGAGACCTCACTCTCTGCTTAAGCAGAGAAGTGCCTTCTGACGTCCATGCTCCCGGTTCTTGGGCCTTTGGACCTGGCCTGAACTATGCCACTGGCTTTCCCAGTGTTCCAGCTCGCAGATGGCACGAGATGGAGCTCCTCAGTCACCGGAATCATGTGAACCAATTCCTATAATAAATCTCCACATATGTATATATTGGTTCTGTTTCTCTGGAGAACCCTGACTAATACACTAGGCTAGGGGAAAAGAAAAATCACGTAAGAATTAAGAGGACTTCCTTGTAATGTCGGTGTTGTTTTCTTATTGGCAATTGCACATGAGGGTTGCCATCAGGGAAACACTTGTGGCATGAGAACAGACTGTATATCATTTGTATTTATTTCTATAAGCATATAATGATTCGAATCACTGCCTTTCAAACAAAGTTTTACTAAATATAGCTAAAAACTCCATGTTCTTTTTATCGGCTATTGAGTTCACCGCATCCCCAGTTTCTCTGCATCTCAGCTCTGCTTTTCGTAACTTCCCTGGTGTGTTTCAGGTCAGAGTTTTCTGTTCTTCCTTTCTCTTTTTATTATTGTCTTTGTATCTTATTCTGTCAGTCATCATTCTTGTTCTTAAAGCACCAATGTTTTGAAGGAAAGACATTCTGTGCATCTTTTTTTTTTGTAGATAATTATTTTTTATTGAAGGGTAGTTGACACACAGTATTACATTACATTAGTTTCAGGTGTACAACGTAGTGATTTAACATTTATATACATGACAATTCTAGGTACCAGCTATCACCATACCAAGGTGGTACAATATCTTGACTATATTCATTACATCCCGGTTACTTATTATTTTACCATTGGAAGTGTGTACTTTTTTTTTTTGTTTGTGAGGGCATCTCTCATATTTATTGATCAAATGGTTGTTAACAACAATAAAATTCTGTATAGGGGAGTCAATGCTCAATGCACAATCATTAATCCACCCCAAGCCTAATTTTCCTCAGTCTCCAATCTCCTGAGGCATAACAAACAAGTTCTTACATGGAGAACAAATTCTTACATAGTGAATAAGTTCTTACATGGTGAACAGTACAAGGGCAGCCATCACAGAAACCTTCGGTTTTGCTCATGCATTATGAACTATAAACAGTCAGTTCAAATACGAATACTCATTTGATTTTTATACTTGATTTATATGTGGATACCACATTTCTCTCTTTATTATTTTTAATAAAATGCTGAAGTGGTAGGTAGATACAACATAAAGGTAGAAAACATAGTTTAGTGTTGTAAGAGAGCAAATGTAGATGATCAGGTGTGTGCCTGTAGACTATGTGTTAATCCAAGCTAGACAAGGGCCATAAAACATCCACGTATGCAGAAGATTTCTCTCAGAACGGGGGGGTGAGGTTCTAAGCCTCACCTCTGTTGATCCCCAATTTCTCACCTGATGGCCCCCCTGCGACTGTGCCTGTCTTAGGTTGTTCCTCCCTTGAGGAATCTTACCCGTCTCTGGCTAACCAGTCATCTTCCGAGGCCATTCAGGGAAATGTAAAGTTGGTAAGTGAGAGAGAAGCCTTATTGTTTGAAAAGGTTAGCTTTTTACTTCTTTGCATATTTATGCCCTGTGGCTTCTATGCCCAGCATTTGTCTTGAGGTATCTTAACCACTTGGGAGAATTATGATACTTGGTAAATTTGATATGAGGCACGAATTCTATTTAAGGGTTGTAATTAGGAAGGAAGAAGAAAAGCTATAGAAGTAGCAGGCGGAAGAAAACATGGGAAGATTGATTATTTCTTTGACATATCTTCTGGTAGAGTAACTTCAGCATGTATAGGTTTTAAGCTACTACTTAAATTGCACACACACATTAACATAATAGGAGTATAGTTACATAACCAAAGCATATCTGTAATTACCAGCCATCTCCAGTGAAACCAAGAAAACCAGTTAGGCACCTTAGGCATTTGTGAAAACTTATCTATGATATGGTGGATATTGTCCAACTGAGCTTGAACAGTCTGAGAGAAATCAGACAAATTAAAACAACCCATTCCTGGGGACTGTTCACATCCCTTATGTTCTTTTAACAGTAAATAGTCTGTAGTTGTAAGATTTTGGAGCGCTACAATTTGCACTTCTCCTAATTCTTGATTGAGTTCCAACAGTATAGATCCAGTCAAATTTGTTGTTTTACTGTATGCACAGGCCAGCTTAGATATCTCCTTCCTCATTCCCATGGCAAGTCCAGGAACTGGTGGGATGAGTGCGTCTACACCTGTAGCAGTGCGTGGATCTTTGTTGGGGTTTTTTGATGACCATCTTCTGGCATGAGTCTTCCAGAGAGTGCTGATGTTGGAAGTTCTTTTTCATATCGTATCTTAGTTCATTTTCGGGGTAGCCCAATTAGGCTTTGATCCTCTGTATAAACACAAACAGACCCTTTGCCTACACTTTTATATGCCCTTTATACCCTTGTGTAGAACTCACTGGAGGTTACCACACAGGAACTGCCCTTTTTTTTTGGTATCACTAATCTACACTTACATGATGAATATTATGTTTACTAGGCTTTCCCCTATACGAGGTCTCCCCTATAAACCCCTTTACAGTCACTGTCCATCAGCATAGCAAAATGTTGTAGAATCACTACTTGCCTTCTCTGTGTTTTACAGCCCTCCCTTTTCTCCTACCCCCCATGCATGCTAATCTTAATACCCCCGTACTTCTCCCCCACCCCTTATCCCTCCCTACCCACCCATCCTCCCTAGTCCCTTTCCCTTTGGTACCTGTTAGTCCATTCTTGAGTTCTGTGATTCTGCTGCTGTTTTGTTCCTTCAGTTTTTCCTTTGTTCTTATATTCCACAGATGAGTGAAATCATTTTGTATTTCTCTTTCTCTGCTTGGCTTGTTTCACTGAGCATAATACCCTCCAGCTCCATCCATGTTGCTGCAAATGGTAGGATTTGCCCTTTTCTTATGGCTGAATAGTATTCCATTGTGTATATGTACCACTTCTTCTTTATCCATTCATCTATCGATGGACATTTAGGTTGCTTCCAATTCTTGGCTATTGTAAATAGTGCTGCGATAAACATAGGGGTGCATTGGTCTTTCTCATACTTGACTGCTGCATTCTTAGGGTAAATTCCTAGGAGTGCAATTCCTGGGTCAAATGGTAGGTCTGTTTTGAGCATTTTGATGTACCTCCATACTGCTTTCCACAATGGTTGAACTAACTTACATTCCCACCAGCAGTGTAGGAGGGTTCCCCTTTCTCCACAGCCTCGCCAACATTTGTTGTTGTTTGTCTTTTGGATGGCAGCCATCCTTACTGGTGTGAGGTGATACCTCATTGTAGTTTTAATTTGCATTTCTCTGATAATTAGCGATGTGGAGCATCTTTTCATGTGTCTGTTGGCCATCTGTATTTCTGTTTTGGAGAACTGTCTGTTCAGTTCCTCTGCCCATTTTTTAATTGGGTTATTTGTTTTTTGTTTGTTGAGGCATGTGAGCTCTTTATATATTCTGGACGTCAAGCCTTTATCAGATGTGTCATTTTCAAATGTATTCTCCCATACTGTAGGGTTCCTTTTTGTTCTATTGATGGTGTCTTTTGCTGTACAGAAGCTTTTCAGCTTAATATAGTCCCACTTATTCATTTTTGCTGTTGTTTTCTTTGCCAGGGGAGATATGTTCAAGAAGAGGTCACTCATGTTTATGTCTAAGAGGTTTTTGCCTATGTTTTTTTCTAAGAGTTTAATGGTTTCATGACTTACATTCAGGTCTTTGATCCATTTTGAGTTTACTTTTGTATATGGGGTTAGACAATGGTCCAGTTTCATTCTCCTACATGTAGCTATCTAGTTTTGCCAGCACCATCTGTTGAAGAGACTGTCATTTCGCCATTGTATGTCCATGGCTCCTTTATCAAATATTAATTGAGCATATATGTCTGGGTTAATGTCTGGATTGTCTAGTCTGTTCCATTGGTCTGTGGCTCTGCTCTTGTGCCAGTACCAAATTGTCTTGATTACTATGGCTTTATAGTAGAGCTTGAAGTTGGGGAGTGAGATCCCCCCTACTTTATTCTTCTTTCTCAGGATTGCTTTGGCTATTCGGGGTCTTTGGTGTTTCCATATGAATTTTTGAATTATTTGTTCCAGTTCATTGAAGAATGTTCCTGGTAGTTTCATAGGGATTGCATCAAATCTGTATATTGCTTTGGGCAGGATGGCCATTTTGACGATATTAGTTCTTCCTAGCCACGAGCATGGGATGAGTTTCCATCTGTTAGTGTCCCCTTTAATTTCTCTTAAGAGTGACTTGTAGTTTTCAGAGTATAAGTCTTTCACTTCTTTGGTTAGGTTTATTCCTAGGTATTTTATTTTTTTTGATGCAATTGTGAATGGGGTTGTTTTCCTGATATCTCTTTCTGTTGGTTCATTGTTAGTGTATAGGACAGCCACAGATTTCTGTGTGTTGATTTTGTATCATGCAACTTTGCTGTATTCCGATATCAGTTCTAGTAGTTTTGGGGTGGAGTCTTTAGGGTTTTTTATGTACATTATCATGTCATCTGCAAATAGTGACAGTTTAACTTCTTCTTTACCAATCTGGATTCCTTGTATTTCTTTGTTTTGTCTGATTGCCATGGCTAGGACCTCCAGTACTATGTTAAATAACAGTGGAGAGAGTGGGCATCCCTGTCTAGTTCCCAATCTCAGAGGAAATGCTTTCAGCCTCTCGCTGTTCAATACAATGTTGGCTGTGGGTTTATCATAGATGGCCTTTATTATGTTGAGGTACTTGCCCTCTATTCCCATTTTGCTGAGAGTTTTTATCACGAATGGATGTTGAACTTTGTCAAATGCTTTTTCAGCATCTATGGAGATGATCATGTGGTTTTTGTCTTTCTTTTTGTTGATGTGGTGGATGATGTTGATGGACTTTCGAATGTTGTACCATCCTTGCATCCCTGGGATGAATCCCACTTGGTCATGGTGTACGATCCTTTTGATGTATTTTTGAATTCGGTTTGCTAATATTTTGTTGAGTATTTTTGCATCTACGTTCATCAGGGATATTGGTCTGTAGTTTTCTTTTTTGGTGGGGTCTTTGCCTGGTTTTGGTATTAGGGTGATTTTAGCTTCATAGAATGAGTTTGGGAGTATCCCCTCCTCCTCTATTTTCTGGGAAAACTTTAAGGAGAATGGGTATTATGTCTTCCCTGTATGTCTGGTAAAATTCGGAGGTAAATCCATCTGGCCCGGGGGTTTTTTCTTTGGTAGTTTTTTGATTACCGCTTCAATTTCGTTGCTGGTAATTGGTCTGTTTAGATTTTCTGTTTCTTTCTGGATCAGTCTTGGAAGGTTGTATTTTTCTAGGAAGTTGTCCATTTCTCCTAGGTTTTCCAGCTTGTTAGCATATAGGTTTTTCATAGTATTCTCTAATAATTCTTTGTATTTCTTTGGGGCCGTAGTGATTTTTCCTTTCTCATTTCTGATACTGTTGATTTGTGTTGACTCTCTCTTCTTCTTAATAAGTCTGGCTAGAGGCTTATCTATTTTGTTTATTTTCTCGAAGAACCAGCTCTTGGTTTCATTGATTTTTGCTATTGTTTTATTCTTCTCAATTTTATTTATTTCTTCTCTGATCTTTATTATGTCCCTCCTTCTGCTGACCTTAGGCCTCATTTGTTCTTCTTTTTCCAATTTCGATAATTGTGACATTAGACCATTCATATGGGCTTGTTCTTCCTTTTTTAAATATGCTTGGATTGCTATATACTTTCCTCTGAAGACTTCTTTTGCTGTGTCCCACAGAAGTTGGGGCTTAGTGTTGTTGTTGTCATTTGTTTCCATATATTGCTGGATCTCCATTTTGATTTGGTCATGGATCCACTGATTATTTAGGAGCGTGTTGTTAAGGCTCCATCTGTTTGTGAGCCTCTTTGCTTTCTTTGTACAGTTTATTTCTAGTTTTATGCCTTTGTGGTCTGAAAAGTTGGTTGGCAGGATTTCAATCTTTTGGAATTTTCTGAGGCTCTCTTTGTGGCCTAGTATGTGGTCTATTCTGGAGAATGTTCCATGTGCACTTGAGAAGAATGCATATCCTCTCGCTTTTGGATGTAGAGTTTTATAGATGTCTATTAGGTCCATCTGCTCTACTGTGTTGTTCAGTGCTTCCATATCCTTACTTATTTTCTACCTGGTGGATCTATCCTTTGGGGTGAGTGGTGTGTTGAAGTCTCCTAGAATGAATGCATTGCAGTCTATTTCCCCCTTTAGATCTGTTAGTATTTGTTTCACATATGCTGGTGCTCCTGTGTTAGGTGCATATATATTTAGAATGGTTATATCCTCTTGTTGGACTGAGCCCTTTATCATTATGTAGTGTCCTTCTTTATCTCTTGTTACTTTCTTTGTTTTGAAGTCTATTTTGTCTGATATTAGTACTGCAACCCCTGCTTTCTTCTCGCTGTTGTTTGCTTGAAATATGTTTTTCCATCCCTTGACTTTTAGTCTGTACATGTCTTTGGGTTTGAGGTGAGTTTCTTGTAAGCAGCATATAGATGGGTCTTGCTTTTTTATCCATTCTATTACTCTGTGTCTTTTGATTGGTGCATTCAGCCCATTAACATTTATGGTGACTATTGAAGTATATGTACTTATTGCCATTGCAGGCTTTAAATTTGTTTTTACCAAACGTTCAAGGTTAGCCTCTTTAGTATCTTACTGCCTAACTTAGCTCACTTATTGAGCTGTTATATACACTGTCTGGAGATTCTTTTCTTCTCTCCCTTCTTGTTCCTCCTCCTCGATTCTTCATATGTTGGGTGTTTTGTGCTGTGCTCTTTCTAGGAGTGCTCCCATCTAGAGCATTCCCTGTAAGATGTTCTGTAGAGGTGGTTTGTGGGAAGCAAATTCCCTCAGCTTTTGTTTGTCTGGGAATTGTTTAATCCCACCGTCATATTTAAATGATAGTCATGCTGGATACAGTATCCTTGCTTCAAGGCCCTTCTGTTTCATTGTATTAAATATATCATGCCATTCTCTTCTGGCTTGTAGGGTTTCTGTCGAGAAGTCTGATGTTAGCCTGATGGGTTTTCCTTTATAGGTGACCTTTTTCTCTCTAGCTGCCTTTAAAACTCTTTCCTTGTCCTTGATCTTTGCCATTTTAATTATTATGTGTCTTGGTGTTGTCCTCCTTGGATCCTTTCTGTTGGGGGTTCTGTGTATTTCCATGATCTGTTCGATTATTTCCTCCCCCAGTTTGGGGAAGTTTTCAGCAATTATTTCTTGTAAGATACTTTCCATGTCTTTTCCTCTCTCTTCTTCTTCTTCTGGAACCCCTATAATATGGATTTTGTTCCTTTTGGATTGGTCACACAGTTCTCTTAATATTAGTTCATTCCTGTAGATCCTTTTGTCTCTCTCTATGTCAGCTTCTATGCGTTCCTGTTCTCTGGTTTCAATTCCATCAATGGCCTCTTGCATCCTATCCATTCTGCTTATAAACCCTTCCAGAGTTTGTTTCATTTCTGCGATCTCCTTTCTGGCATCTGTGATCTCTCTCCGGACTTCATCCCATTTCTCTTGCATATTTCTCTGCATCTCTGTCAGCATGTTTATGATTCTTATTTTGAATTCTTTTTCAGGAAGACTGGTTAGGTCTGTCTCCTTCTCTGGTGTTGTCTCTGTGATCTTTGTCGGCCTGTAGCTTTGCCTTTTCATGGTGATAGGAATAGTTTGCAGAGCTGGGACGAGTGACGGCTGGAAGGACTTCCTTTCTTGTTGGTTTGTGGCCCTCCTCTCCTGGGAGAACAGCGACCTCTAGTGGCTTGTGCTGCGCAGCTGCGTGCACACAAGGCTTCTCCTTCCTGCCCGGCTGCTATGGAGTTAATCTCCGCTGTTGCTGTGGGCGTGGCCTGGCTCGGGCAGCTGCTCCAAAATGGTGGAGTCGCGTTGGAGCAGGAGCTGCTGGGAGGCTATTTATCTCCCTAAGGGGCCTCCCTGCTCCCTGCAGCCCAGGGGTTAGGGTGCCCAGAGATCCCTGGATTCCCTACCTCTGGATTAAGTGGCCCGCCCTGCCCCTTTAAGACTTCCAAAAAGCACCCGCCAAAACAAAACAACGACCACAAAAAAAAAAAAATTTTTTTTAATTAAAAAAAAAAAAAAAAAAAGGTTCGCCGCTCGTTTTTCTTTATTCTCCGGTGCCAGCCTCAGGCATCTGCTCACCGGTCTTGCTGCCCTGTTTCCCTAGTATTGGGGTCCCTATCCCTTTAAGACTTCCAAAAAGCGCTCGCCAAAACAAAACAGAAAAAAAAAAAAAAGAAAAGGTCGCTTGCTTTTCTGGTGTCCTCCGGCGCCCGGCCTCTGGTGCCCGCTCACTGTTCTTGCTGCCCTGTTTTCCTAGTATCGAGCGCCCTGCACTCTGGCCCGGATGGCTGGGGCTGGGTGTTCGGCAGTCCTGGGCTCCGTCTCCCTCCCGCTCTGCCTATTCTTCTCCCGCCAGGAGTTGGGGGGATGGGCGCTCGGCTCCCACCAGGCCGGGGCTTGTATCTTACTCCCTTCGCGAGGCGCTGGGTTCTCTCAGGTGCGGATGTGGTCTGGATATTGTCCTGTGTCCTCTGGTCTTTATTCTAGGAAGAGTTGTCTTTGTTATATTTTCATAGATATATGTGGTTTTGGGAGGAGATTTCCGCTGCTCTACTCACGCCGCCATCTTCCGCCCGAGCCATCCTGTGTATCTTTTAAGGAAGCAGTATAAAGAAACAATAGTTCACATTGAAACAGGCTGATACTTGCAGACACACCTTGCGTAACATATTACCGACCCCTGGTCAGTGAGCTTGTCCCCCCGCCGTGTGCACACAAATGTGATGCTCTCCTGCGCTCTCCCAGGGCCGCAGTAACACACTACCACAAACTCAGTGGCCATCCTATTTTCTCACAGCTCTGGAAGCCAAAAGTCCAAACTCAAAGTGTTTGCAGAGTTGGCTCCTTCTGAGGCTTTCAGGGAGAGACCTTTCCACACCTCTCTCCTACTTCTGGCTGCCGCCAGCCAGCTTTGACACTCCTTGGCCTGCAGGCACTGACTGCGATTTCTGCCTCTGTCTTCGTGTTGACTTGACTTTGCTTGTGTCTCTTCCCTTCACTTCTCTCCTAAGACACTTGTCACTGGTTTTAGGGCCCATCCTCATCCAGGATGACTTCATCTCTGTAAGTAAAACCGCAAAGACCCTTTTTCCAAACAAGGCCACATTCATAGGCTCCCAGGAATGTGACTTTCGGATGGCCACCATTCAACCTGCTACTGTATGGCTTAAGCAATTTTTGTTGTTCATCATGGAATGATGACGATGAATTTTATTTAACTGTTGATAATCTCTTGTTAAATGGCTGGCTTAATTAGGACTATAGTCAGTGACTGGGCTAGTTTTGCTCTGTTTGAAATTAACTTATTTTTATTGAATCTGTGATCTTGGTTGTATTAGTTCAACGTCCCATGAGAAAGTGTTTTGATTAGACAGGAGAGTTCATTAAGAAAAAAATGGCTCAGAAGGCCCAACAATATTAATTTTGGTTTTTCCTCACAGACTATGGACCTTTGAACAAGTCGGCCTCTTTACAGTAACCAGAGTGTGAGACCATTCACAGATTACATGACAAATTCTCAAAGTGGGAAAGGGAAAATACAAATGCAGTCTAATTCAATTTATAGCAAGAGAGGACTATACAGACATTACACACAGAGCATACTTTGACTAAACAGCCAAAGCGATTTCAAGCAGCTCACGATGTATGGATTCAGTAACTGTAATTAAGAGCAATGAATTTATATCATTTCTTCCTTTTAGTACATTCCAGACTCTTTTTTTACTCTTTTATTATTGCTCACTTAATTAAGAAAAATGACCCCACATTTCTCTTACATGATACACATTCTTCAGCAAATGTAAGATCTTGGCATACAAGGCTATTGTTTTCCTTTGCCCTGATCTTTCTCTCCAGAACCAAGCAACATGAATCCCAATTACATTACCCACTGAGAAGGGCAAGTTTAACTCAGTGACTTTCTATACAGTGCTACATGAAGCTTTTAGACCATTAGAGGCAACTAAATGCATGAGTTAAATAAATGAGTTTATAGTTACTACCAGAATTTTGCTGCTATCATGTCTGTTAGTATCTGCTGCTAAAAACAAAAACAAAAACAAAAACCCAGAGCTTACGGTGAAGTCTAGATGACCCTTTGTAGACCTGAGGCAACGTCAAATATCTAGTTTTCTCTGGCACTTCTTGTGTGGCCAACTGTAATTGCTATTCATAGATCCACAGGGCAGGCTTCCAGGTCCAAAATGTACACATTCTACAGTTTGACCCTTCAAGGTGCTATAAAAACATAAATCCATTTCTTTGGAGAAAACTCTCTGCTCCAGCATGGTCCTTTGGAAGTGTCTAATTCGATCTGTGATTCCTGCTGAGATACGCATTACGTCATGGTCTATTTTAGGCTTGTTACATTAATCAAAACCTATGCCATTTATTAAACAGCTTCCTGCAGCTCCGGCATTTGAAATGCAGCGCGCCAGCAAGCAGCTGCCAGACACCATGAAGGAAAGAGGTGGGTTGGATTTGAGTAATGTGTAAACTGAATTTCAAGTGACTGAACAGCCTCTTTCTATCTTGGGGACACAGCCAAGGACTGTGGCAGTGTCCTTAAGGAAATGAAACCCAGGGCCATGGTTCAGTCATGGGGTGGTTACCATGGCCCCGCCCAGCAGTCTTTCCAGGGCTACTGATGAGTGTGACCTTTGCAAAGATGCACAAAGCCTTGATTTCTGCATGGTTAACCTTTACAAGCCGGAACCCCTCCGTGAAACCGACTCACAGCAGAGGGAAGCTTCAGAATGAGAACAGACACAGACACATTTTATGAAAGAGTGACTACACATGTGAATGTGCACACACATATTCGCAGAGGATGAAGACATCGAATCCATGTTCGATCTTTCTCTCCACTGTGTTTTCAAGCATGTACATTCCCCTCCCTCTGGAGCAGGGAAGTTCCAGCACTTGATGCAGTGTCAACCCTGCATTTAAATAAATTCACTCCACTTTAGGACTGCCTTCACCCAAATTGGTGGTGAGAACGGAAATTACATATGTTTAGGATTTTCTGAGAGTCACTGAGACCATTTGCTCACAGTTAAATAATGACCAAGTGCACATGTTGAGGAGTAGGGGTGGGTATTGATAGCCTCGATTTCCACCACTGATCCAACCAGGAAAACCCTTTTATTTGCTAGTGTCTGGGATGTGTTCTTTATTCCAAATGTTCTGGCTGTTCATTCTGAGGGTAGGGAGCATGGCTCATTACAGGAGTGACTACAGCAATATTCTTCACCTATGGTGACAATGAATCAAACTTTCTATGGCTCCTTCCTGCTTTTACTAACATTTTGTTTTTCAAACCTACTTTTTTCTCATTATGAATATATTGGTTCAGATCACATCAATCAAGGAAAAATAAGTTCTACTAGCTTATCTAATCCTCTTCTAAAACCTAGTTCTAGCAGTAATATTTTTTCTGCCATACTCTTCTCTAGACTAAATTCTTCACATACCTAATCATGTGGTTTGCCTAGGAAGCCTAGGAGGTAATTAGAATAAGGTAAGTTATTATCAATGAGAAAACTAAAGTCCAAAGAGGTTAAAGGACAGGTTAAGGATCAACATGGTAAATCACTAGTAATCCTGGAATGTTAATCTTTCTTTTCTGTGATTTCTATGAACAATGAGGGATATGGCTATAAAGATAGGAGGAAACCAGTGACTTCAGAAGACACTTGGATTCATCTTTACAGACAGTTTCAATCTGCAGCTTCCTGTTTAGTGTGTTCCCTTTAGAATCCTCGTCAAAGCCCAGGAAACCCCTGATCTGCAAACACCCATTAAGAAGTGATGCAGCCATCCCAACACCAGCCTTCTGGTGTCTTTTTACTGTCAACTGATCAACCATGAGGAAAAAGAAGGGAGAGCAGAGCAAACTTCTAGAGGCTCTGTTTAGAAGAGGAAAAAAAGTGGGAGCGAGGATACACTACGAAAGAATGAAGAGCGAGCAGGGGACCTCCAGAGTCATTCATTCATTCACACCTGCCACAGGTCAGGCAGGAAAAACTGCCAGAGGAGAGAGTGAAATTCCTGCCCTCCCTTGTGTTTGGGGCAGTATGCTAAGTGCTGGGATGACAGCTCTGAGGTCTGTCTACCAATAATCCTAAGCAAAGACTGGGTGTGAAGAATGCTGCTGGGAAACGACAACGCACTTTAGAACACAAAGGTCGGAGGGTGTGTTTCTGGCCGAGGTAGCCAGGCGAGGCTTTGTGTCCAGTGATGGGGCTGCGATGGGTGAGCTGGACTCAGGACAAGTCCCAGTTCTCAGAAGTCAGGCTAATGCGTTTAATAGTCTTCTGATTCCAGTTTTGGACCCAAAAGGTTTTTGTGGGTGTTTTCGTATTCTAGTCACTTTCACAAAATGTAAAATATACGAAGCAATGGACACAGTGTGAGATAAATTCCTGCCACTGTGTCCTAGGACCTCCTGTACACCAGGTATAGATTATTGCTCATGTTTAGAACTATTCCTCAAAGTAGGTATTATAATATTATTTTACAGATGAGGAAACTGAGGCCCGGAAAGGCTAAGTCACTTGCCTTCACTAGTGAGAAATTATTGTTGTTATCATCAAGTAAACAATGTGCCAAACAAACGAATTCTGTTCATATAGGATGTGCATTGATAACCCTGCCCTCCTGCAACTCAGGAGTAGAGAGCATGTTGTATCTTCCACAGAAAATACCTTGAGATGGTGTTAGCATTCTCAACCCCCTTTGGAAGCCTTCATATGTGATGCAAACCTTTCCAAAATCTATCTTCTTTTCCATAAGATGCTGTCCCTTCTTTTTTGGCTAAGTATAGGTCCTCTCCCTCCTCAGTGTGCAATAGGGGGCCTCCTATTCCAAAGGCAGGGTTTAACTTGAGTTAAAAATAAAAAAGGCGGGAAAGGGTGTATGTAAATACGGAGGCCGATTCTGCGTGAGTGACAGGTGATTGTCCTAAGGAAAAGGAAGTGATTCTCTTTTATGGGTTCACGCTGTCCACTCTGGCTCGCGTCTTCAGAGACACCTCAGCCTCAGTGTATTAACTGTTCGGATTTGATTTCGAAAGATTCCTTCTCCTTGAAGGCCGACCCATGTCTGAGCTGCGCTGCTTTGCATTTGGGTCTTTAAGAAATCAGTATGAGCAACTTTCTCTGAGCCTTCAAAGTGAAGCCACAAGCTTGGTCCTCAGCGGGAAAGTGGCTTTAATTAATTCTGGACGACCTTTCCATTGAAAAGCAAAACACTGCCCCCGGCTTTTTAGAAGGGCTAGGTTACCCCTTCTCCCTCTTATTGTTCTGAGGTGGGTATTAGCGTTTCTCACACCAGTCTCTGCTTCCCGAGCTTCTGTGGGTGAGCACTCGCCAAATAAAACAAACAAGCAGGCGGAAAAAAAAAAAAAAAAGCCCTGTTTGCAGCCAATTAACTTCCCGATTCCAGCAAGAACTGAACCAGGGTATAAAATCTTCCATCACAATAAAATATGACTAAAGACCTCATCAATACTCATTTAGCACATGCTTCGTACAGGACCATCTTTTTCTAATACTTAGAAATTCCATTATTTCTTATTTCAGCGAACATGTTAGAAAAAAAAATTAAGTGAAATGGGATTAGGTTTGCCATTTGTCATTGACTCAGAGTAGAATTCCCATCTGACATGTGGGCTCTCATACCCAGAGCTTAATGCTTTTAGTAATTATAAGGATCATGTAGAGTATGTTGATTGGTGGGGGGAAAAAAAATCTTTATTAACTGCTCAGAAATAGTTAATTCTTCATTAGTCAGAGCACTGCACAGAGGCTGCTGCCTATGAACCATGGATTAGAGTTTATGATAGTAATAACCTCCCTGAAAAAACATTTGTTACTATACTTAATGACCAGATTTTAGTGCATTAACCTTCCTTGGGAGGTCAACTAACAAAATGGATGTTAACTGCTTGCAACAACCAATTCCTCTGAAATTAATATTTAGATGCTGCTGGTGTCAAAAAACCTTCCTTCCATATCAGGGCATTAAAAACACTTCTAAATTATTAATAGCTAGCAGAATTCAGTGCCTGGAAGATCTCCATTCCAGTGCTCTTTATCCTCAGCCTCTTCCTGTTTTCTTGAGTGGAGTTCTCCTCAGCAGGAACAAGAAGGGCATTCAGGGAAATTAGGTCTCAAAAATGCATGTGGGTCAACAAGGCACTGCAGTTTTGAAAAGGTCACTCTTGAAGTTCAACAGAAATAAACAGACCAGGAGGGTGAGAGGCAATGCTGCGAGCACACCAGGGACGTGACAGGGACAAACTCCCGCCAGGCCACGGGCTCTGGAGACACAGCCCTCTCACCACCTGTCAGGGACCCCTCCACAGCATTTCTGCATCCCTTCTGCAGCCGACCTCCTGGCTTGGCTCCCTCCCCCCTAACTCCAAATTGGAAACAAACCACACTTCTGTCAAAAGAAGTTTGGAACTATTTCCTTCCCTAGCATTCCCATAATATAAAACATGTTCTGAAAAGCTGCACCATTCCCTGGAGAAATTTTATGATTTGGTTGCTGCAGCGGGTGCTGCTCCTTGGCCAGGGCAGCTGTGAGTGCGCACCAAACAATGAGGCCACACTATTATTAGCTTCCCATTCAAGGGCCGCCAAATAGTCCAGGTTTCTATTTTCAGACTGTGCTCTTCTGGTGCAATAAATAGGCAGAAACTTAAACCTCAGGGCCAACACTGCACCAGCAGGGCAAAGTAGATATCTATTGCCAAAACATGCAGAGGGACATGCTCATGAAAATGTTTTAATGGTGGTATTTTTAGGCAGAGGTCAAATACAGAGAGATACCCTGCCTGCCAAAACCTGTCCTGGTTTCAACAGAGGCTTAACTGCTGGAGCTGGAACAGCTCTCTTGGAACATCGATGATGAAGTTGCTGTGCTTAATCATTTTCCCAAATCACAAGGATGCAGGGACGCTCCTGACTCAGTCATGTACATCAGGCCCTGTGCAGGCATGAAATGAAAAACCAGCATCATACAGACTTAGACGATAAGGGTGATGATGGAAAATGCGCACATACAAGGGCCTCCTCCTCATAGAGTGGCCAGTTAGAGGCCCAGCAGTGAGGTTTCCAGAGGAGCCGAGCAATCTGTGGGCATTCTTTTTATTTTATGGTCTTTCTTAATTGAGGTATAATTAACATATAATATTATATTAGTTTCAGGTATCTGAGATGATTTGATATTTGCACCTATCGTGAACAATCACCACAGTATCATCTATCCCATTACATAGTTGTAAAATTTATTTTCTCGTGATGAGAACTTTTAAGATCTACTCTCTTAGCAACTTTCAAATATGCACTGCAGTATTAAGTATAGTCACAATCTGCATAGTACATCCCCAGGACTTGTTTTATAACTGGAAGTGTGTACTTTTTGACCCTCTTCACCCTTTCTGTTCATCACCCCCACCCTGACACACCAATCCGTTGTATGAGTTGTTTTTTTTTCAAGATCCTACATATAAGGGAGATCATATGGTACTTGTCTGTCTTTGTCTAATTTATTTCATTTAGTATAATGCCTTCAGGGTCCACCCATGTTGTGCAAATGGCAAGATTTCCTTCTATCTTATGCATATACAACATTCCATTGTATATTTATGCCCCATCTTCTTTATCCATTGACCCACTGGTGGACCCTTAGGCTGTTTCTGTACCTTGACCTTCATAAATAATGCTGCAATGAACATGGGGGGTGGGCACATATATCTTTTCCAGTTAATGTTTTCATTTTCTTTGGATAAACACCCAGAAATGGAATTGCTGGATCATATGGTAGTTCTAATTTTAGTTTTTTGAGGAACCGCCATAGCAGCTACATTGATTTACATTCTGAATAACAGTGCACAAGGGTTCCCTTTTCCTATACCCTTGCCAACACTTGTTATTCCTCGATTTTTCTGAGTAGAGCCATTCAAACAGATGTGAGGTGATATCTCATTATGGTTTTGATTTGCATCTCCCTGATGATCAAGTGATGTTGAGCATCTTTTCATGTATCTTTTGGCCATCTGTATGTCTTCTTCGGAAAATGTCTCTTCAGATCCTCTGTGCATTTTTTAATTGAATTGTTTTTGCTATTGAGTTGTATAAGTTCTTTATGTATTTTGTATATTAGCCCTTTATTGGATATACAAATTTTATCCCATTCAGTAGCTGCCTCTTGACTGTGCTGATGGTTCCCTTGGCTGTACAGGGGCTTTGTAGTTTGGTGCAGTCCCACTGTTCATTTTTCATATTGCTGCTTTTGCTGTCATTAAAAGAATCATAACTAACACCAATGTCAAGGAGCTTAGCACCTACGCTTTACTCCAGGAGGTTTGTGGTTTCTGGTTTTACATCCATGTCTTTAATCCATTTGAATTGCTGTTTTTGTATGGTGTAAGAAAGTGGTCCAATTTTCTCCAACACCATTTATTGAACATGCTGTCCTTTCCCATTGTGTATTCTTGGTTCCTTTGGTGTAAGGTGACCATATATGTGTGGACTTATTTCTGGACTCTCTATTCTTGTCCATGGATCTGTGTCTGTTTTTATGCCAATACTATACTGTTTTGATAACTATAGCTTTGTAGTATGGTTTGAAATCTGGGCATATGATGCTTCTATCTCAGTTCTTCTCTCTCAAGATTGCTTTGACTATATGGGATCTTTTGTAGTTCCATAGGAATTATAGAATTATTTGCTCTACTTTTGTGAAAAATGTCTTTGGGATTTTGATAGGGATTGAAATCTATCTGTAGGTGGCTTTGGGTAGATGGACTGGGCATTCTTGGTGGTTTCTTGCTGATGGATACTTCCATAATATTGAAAATTTCATATAGACATAGGTCCATTAAAATTTTTGACCTGTTTCGGTTTGTGAGCAAGTTTTGCTACCTGACCATTCAGCTAGCACAAGTTGTGTATAATAATGATTTTAACTGCATAACAATGATTTTAATTGAATAGCCAGATTCTTCATTGCTTGGGGAATATTTGCTAGTTGAAAGGTTGCTATGCCAATGCATATATATTATTCCTCATTCCTACTGTTGCTGCTTTACACTTTGTTCACATTGGCTCAGGAAAGAAGTATTTGCAAACAGGAAATAAGCAATTCTTTAAACTGTGACGGATTTTGCAGATTTACTTGTTTAATTTTCAGATGGTGATTTCTCTCTGTTAAGGTTTTGAGGTTTATTTTTGCATTAAGAAGAAACAAATAAAACAGGTAGTTCAAAAAAAAAACAAGGAAAGTGATAGGATGTCTTCATTGTTCAAATCTCTTTTGCTAGAAATTTTTAAAACACGGGCATTTAGAATGAGATCTCTTTCCAAATAAAAACCTGAAATGTGAATTGTTTCCATCCCTTTCCCCCCTGCATTTTCCATGGGAATGTCCACTATAGGCCAATGGGAACCAGCTTTTAGACACAGTGTTTTCAAAAGTAGGAATGATTAAAATACAGTTGTTACTTTGGTCTGTTTTATCTCTAAGCTGATAAGATTTCTGAAAGCTATTTAATTGTCATGTGAAACATTAACTTCATTATGTTTACAGAGAAGAAGTTATCTGCCCTGCTTCCTGGGAACCGTGGATCCTTCATCAGTGACCTGGAATGGTTGCTGAGTGTGATGCAGGTAATGTACCTGGTGCAATTTATTAGTGCCAGGTAGAGTTTTAAATCAGCATGTTGATTGTAGTGTTGTTCTCTTAATGAACTTCTATGCACTGCTTCCTGAAAACCCTTTCATGGTTTCTGTTGGCTCCATATGGCATTCTGATGAGCTTACACTTCTCCTTAAGTGCTTCTATATCAGAAAACAAGAGCAAAGCTAAAACAAAGTGAGTCATCTGGTTTTGTCTTTGCTTTCACTGCATGAGATAATGTAGAGGTGTTAATTACAAGACTTCACTGAGTCTTGACTAATAACAGTGTGCAAACAAATGTATGTCAGGCTCAGCCACAGAAAAGCTTCTACTAATAAGGTAAAACTAGCAATTAAAGCTGACAATGAAGTAATACTTCCCGTTGAATATTCATTAATGAAGTTCTTGTGTTGGAGAAGGGAGGCTTCTGACCGTCCAGATGGAAACCTAGAACAGCAACCCTGATCATTCCTTTTAAATGAATTAACCACCGTTTGGTGAGCCTGCACACTGGATTAATTCCCTTTTGTACTAATGCACTGACCCTTCGCTTCAAAGGCAGAGCCCTGATGGCCACAAAGATTCCTCAATCCATGACCTTGGCATAACAGGGACAAACTGAATTCCCAGAAGAAGAAAAATGACAGTGACCACAGGACATCAGTAACAGCCTGCTGGAGACACACAGCATGTTTTATTTAAATTCCTTAGTGCAGCGCCTCAGGTTTCAGGGAGAAAGGGAGTGATTAGCTCACCTAACCAAGGCACGTCAGTGAGTCTAATGTTTCCCTTCGTTGTCCTTTCTCCTTTTCATTTCCTACCCTCTTCTTCTGTCTCTGTTTTCAGAAAGCAGCCCCGACGTGTTTCTTTAAACACACACGGTCCTCTGCTTTCATGCCATAAAGAAGCCTCCCAGAAAAGAGCACTGGCCATCGCTGGCTCTTTCATGCACTGCTCTATTACTTCTGAAACATGATCACAAGTTATACTGCTTGGGGAGTATATGCCTTTTTAGCATTTCAGTAGAGTTGCCCAAATGAGGGACCCTACTGGTGACAGCATTTCATTTAGGTGACCTTTAATAGTTCAATACGTATTTGGGGAAATAAAAAGGGGATTTTTTTTTTTTGGATTGGGAGAATACAAAATCTTCCATTGGAATATACCTACAAGATTTTCAAACGGATAATAACCTGTGTAAAATAAAACAATTTTCTACTTTGACTTTCTTGAGGGCCCCAACCCTGATTTGGTGGGAGTGGCTCTGTGCCCAGTTTAAAAGGCCTTCATCCCAGTCTTCTCTGCAGTGAGAGATGGCCACAGAACACACATCTGGCCAGTGGTAGGTAAGAGGAAGTTACTTAGAGTGAACTTAAAACAGGACAGAAGCAGCTAGAGGCACACATTGTGTTCTTGTGTGTTCTCCTATAGCAGCTGGAATCACCTAGCCATTTTTGCAGGAGACTGTGAGGACCACCTGAAGGGAATCTCCAAGCCAGCAATGAGGGTCCCCTGGACTTCTCTTTATGTGAGGCATCCCTGCCTCTCCCTCCACATTGTTTAAGCCACTAATCTTCAGGTCTTTGATTTGCACAGCCAAATGTAATTTCCAACTGAAACAGAATATGATATCAGAACTGGTGGGGGACACACGAAGTAGGGGACACTTAAACAATAGAACCTAGTTTGCCTAACATGCTTAATGGAAGAAGGAGGGTAGTGAAGGCACTACTGTACGTGGGTAAAGCTCGTTGATATTCAACAGGGCAAAACATTTTTTCAGACTGTAGGAAAGCAACCTACTGACTCTTAAGTAATACAGACCATTGGCATGTGCTGGACCCTTCTTGCTGCTTTTATCAAAGCCTTAATGGAGAGATTAATTAATTCAGGAGGCACACAGTCTACAAACAGACATGGAAGAAAATACAGCATTGCTCAGAGAGGTGTTTTTGCCGAAGACCTGCAATCTCAGTTGTTTGAGAACGTCCAAATTTGGATCCTGTTTGACTGCAGGAACAGAGAACAAAAATGCAATGCGAAATAGAAAAATAGAGCTCAGTTCTCTCTCTAGAGAGTCTGAGTGTAGCAGGACAAGCCGTGAGGTATGTGGCTCCACGTTGCCTTTCTATCTTACTCCTTCTGCATCTCCAAGGTGTCGTCCGTGTTGCCATGATCCAAGATGACTCTCAACCACACCAGCATTTCAGCCGGCAGGAGTGGGGGGAAGTGGGGAGAAGACGGCCCTGTCTTTCTTTAAAGGCTTACTCTGGAAGTTGTACACACTATTTCTACACGTACCTCATTAAACAGAATTTAATTATATGGCCACTGCTAACCACAAGGTCTTTAATATGGGCCACTGTGTGCTCAGCCGAGAGCCGTGGGCTCTCTGACAACAAAAGGTTGAATAATCCAACTTCTCCTTTGCCCCAAGTGGAGCTGTGCAAGCGGAGGACCATATCTTTGGTTTCCTCTTCTGTT
Source organism: Manis pentadactyla (assembly GCF_030020395.1). Classification (NCBI taxonomy): domain Eukaryota; kingdom Metazoa; phylum Chordata; class Mammalia; order Pholidota; family Manidae; genus Manis; species Manis pentadactyla. The sequence continues at coordinate 68,280,164 of NC_080031.1, read as the reverse complement.
CTCCTTCTGAAAATCCAGTGTTGACTTGACTAGATTTTAATTGTATTCATAAACTTATAGAAGCATCCTATTAGCTAGTGGGAAAATCATTTAAAAATCTACCTTTTGGAGCTTTTGGAGAAAAACTTGGCAACATCTTTTTAAAACCACACATTGGATGAATTAATTGATTCAAATATTTTTGTTTTTGGGAGAAAAACTTGGCAATACCTTTTTGAAACCACACATTGGATGAATTAATGGATTCAAATATCACGTGAATGAATATATTGCTACAGGGATGTTCCTTGGAGCATTATTTATAATAGCAAGAATGCAAGCAATTTAAATATCAACAAGAGATTAAATAAAATATAGTATATCTATGCTAAAAAAAGCTTATGCGACCCTTAGAAACAAAAAGAGAGAGATGCACAAGGAAAGATATCCAAACTATACTGAGTTTTGAAAAATTACAAAATATGTGTAGTCCTAGTTCATCTGTATAACACAGAACAAATCAGGAAGTATATAATACAATTGCAGAAGCGTGGAAGTCTCTGGAAGCACATACAAGCAGCTATTAATAGTGTTTACAACTAGGTAGCACACTGGTTGTCCTGGTATGAGAAATGAAGGACTTTTAATTTTTTACTTATAGACTTCTGCATTCACTAGACTGTTAATCTTAACTCTGCATTAGTTTTAAATAGAAAAAAAGTTACTAAAACCCATAAAAATAGTTTTCCAAAGCATATTGTCTTTAAACATTGCATGAAGTATATAACATAAGGAATTATTAAAGATGTGTCTAAACTGAATACTGCATCATTTGCTTCATTAAGAATCTACTGCAGGACAATATTCCATATTTTTTAAGATAACATAAAATTTGATACTGATTTGTTTAGTTTACACTCTTGGCCTGGAAGCAGAGTCATTGCAAAGGAGCACCACAAGATCTCTTAGTAAGGCATCTAATACTTTGCAAATTGTTTTCCTTCTTTTCTAAATTTCCCTTTCAGAAAATGCTTCAAACTTAGTTAAGTTTGTCCTGTTCAGCAGTTTTGGAATACACTGCAGGAAAATGAGAAATGTTCTTTCTCTCAACTGAGTCTAATACAATCCTTCTGATGATATGGCCTTGGCCAGAACCTGCCAAAGAAGAAATCATTAGCAATTTCCTACCTTATCTGCAAAGGGCAGACCAGAGTAAGGGACCTGATGCTCAACTGGGCAACCCAGAAATTAATTTTTAAAAAATTTCCCATTTTTATCAAATTAAGAGTGCTGAATCAACTGGATGTCAAATTTAAAATCAGTATATAGTAAGTACAATTTCTGTTAATTGGAAGAAAGAAAGAGCATATTCCTCTTCCGGACAATGTGACTAAAATCTGGAGAAGCAGGGATTTAAATTTGCTGCATGGACTCAAGAAGAGGGCCTGCCTTCCCTGGCCTCTAAAGGCCTCAGAGTGTCATAGACCACAACTGAAAAGGGTTTGTTTTGTAGGAGTGTCCATAATAACCACACTGGTCACTACAGCCAAAAGCCAATTATTGAGCATCTACCATGTCTTAGGCCCTATACCAGGAACAGGAGGTGGCAAACTTGTCATCTGAAATTTTATAATCTATTTGGAGGAGACAGGACTTTTGCTATACTGAAAGCTCTTTTTGTCAATCTACTGCAATATTCATTTCTGTCGTTCAGAAATTAAGAGCTAGCTATGTTACAAAGACCGCGCCATGTGAATGTGACACATTGACTTTTAAATCAACGTTGCGAGAAGGGAGGGGCAAGAATTGCTGACTACTAATGGCACTCTTCTTCAACAGGCACCTACTGTGGGTGCCACGCTTTACAGACATTCTCTCTAAGCTTCCTATGAACCCTGTAAAGATGGGTGCTGTTATTTTCATTTTTCAGAGAGGGAAGCTGAGGTGTGCACAAGTTAGTGACTGAGTCAGGCATCAGACCCCAAGCACACAGACTCTTGGACCCTGAGCTCTAATGCTTTGCAGTTCTAACGAAGGGAAAATAGGGTGGAGAGGTGGTGGGGAAAATCTTTAAATTCTTATTTTTTATCTCCTGCGACACTTTAGAAGGAGAGAGAGGACAAAAGAAGAATGGCGTTCTATATGCACAATTCTTTGTAGCCCTCTGACTAAGTACCTCAAAAGCTAAGCTCCCATCAATCCTGGAGAGATAGGATCTGCCAAACACAGTGGTGGAATGAATGGTTTCAAAGAACAGCAGCGACCAAAGAACTTTTTATGCAGAGAACCCCCAAATCTGGGGCAAAGCCCTCCTGTTCATTTTATCTCACAAAAAGTTCAGTAGTGCGGCCTGTCAAGGTAATGTATTACTACACTATTTGGAAAAACTACAGTTCTAATTAGATGAGCAAATAAATGTTCATTTCAATTTATTAATATAGCTGTAGGCCTTGTTACAATTTATCTCCTGGTTCTGAGACCAATCCATCTCGAGCTGGGAATCATTGTGGTGAAGTAAGGGGTTTTAATAATGGATACAGGCAGTGAATTATTCAGGCAGAAGGGAGCAAGTCATGATTCCTTCACTCACTTCTTTAATTAACTGTGAGATGCAGACGAGTTTGGGCTGTCTCAAGGCTTTCTAAGTTTTCCTCCATCATAACTGACTTCTCCTGAGCCATGGCTATCTTGTGTTCAGGCCCGTCCTTATCCATCACCATTTTGTCTTCTTGCAGCCTGAATTCTGTGTCTGCTTAATTGTTATTTTCATGCAACTTCTTGAGCAATGCATATCTTTCTTGATAAAATCCTTACCCTGGTTCTATTCCACTTCTAGTATGACTTCAACACAAGAAAATCCAAAATATCTCAATCCTTATTTAAACTTTGGTAACTAACCAATAAGCAAACAAAATCCACTTCTGGTCACTTTAGGCCCATTTAGTTTGGTTGAAAGCCATTTAGTTTGGTGGCTTAGAAATAAATGAATTGCTAGAAAAGAAGTTTTGGAGTCTCCATTTGACATAGTGTCAAAGGAACAAAATTAAACTCTCAACCAAATAGAGGTCACATTATTTGCATAGAACAGGGCATGTTATTTACTGAGCTTTTGCAATGTGTCTGAGCAGTTCCTGTAAATAAAAGCCCCTCAGGGCTTGGCACTAAACAAGTGACAGAATAAGGCCCCATCCGTGAAATTTTCTCCTTTGCCTAATACAGATTTTCTGAGTGGGAAATGCATAGAGCCTGTGGACTTTGCCCCAGTGCAAATCAATGGATTTGCTATGAACACATGAATAACATGCTTAGATAATTGATTCCCCTTATTTGGATAATCTGCTTTGCTATTACTGTTACTATGAAAGTTAAAAAAAAATGCACATAAACTCACACAATTTATTTATGCTGTGACCAGAGACTTCCTCTTTCAATTTTGTCACATCAGAGGGAAACTACCAATCTGGGGGAGGTCTGAGCTTACCACTTCTTGGGAGAAATTGAATCACCATTTTTATAAATCAAAAGTCATGTTAAAAGCTCTGTGAAGTGAACAATGATGTATATGAATTAACAGCACAACCATAGTCAATACAAATCAAAGTGGCTTTATGAAGGTATTGATGTTTTCCACGCTTCTAAGGTTGACTACATTTAAACATCTATCCCCCCCGGGCATTGTTGATCTAAATGAATCTATTCACTTTGAAACCAGACCATAGCTGTGGCTGGGAAACAATACACACACTCACCCAAATGGGGCTCTGCCCAAACTGAACGACCCAGCTGTGGCCAGATGATCACAGAAAACTGAAATTCAATGAATGGCACCCGGGGCAAAGGCACTTGTATAAGAAAGAGGCTACATTTGTATTTGGTTTTCTATAGGTTTCAATTTTGCAAAGTCTGGAGTTCCTTGGAATGTAATGTAAATGTATTTTCTAAGGATTTGGCCCAGTAGTACTAGTTTGGATGCTTTATTGTGTAGTGTTTTAACTTCAACTTGGCTTTTAACAGACTGATTCTGTATCTTCAAGTTTCATCAATACATCCTGTTACTAGATAGTGACTAATTGAGCAGGGGCCATAGTCATGTCTTGCTTGTCTGGAAGGAGAACTTATTTTTATGCCAAAAGGCCATATTTTAAACATCAGGCAACCTGTTAGGATTTACTAGATTAGCTAAAAAAAAAAACAACAACCCACAAAACATCATATTGTAATTAGATGATTACAGAGAAAAACCACAGGATACATATTCTCACAAAATATCGGGCCTCTTTTGACATATGCCAGGTAAAAGTAAGTCATCTATTTTGGCCTCTCTGAGCTTTAGTAAATGGTTCTTTGCACAATGATATACCTTGGAATTCTTGCTTTTCTTAGACTGTTAGAACATCTAACAGTGTCTCCTAAAGGATCAGCCTCAAATTATCTGACCAAGGCCACTTACAAGAACACAGAGATGAAACATAAACTGATAAGTGGGTGGAAGCCATTTACCTTTTAAAACCCGTAAAGAGAGAGAATTGTAAATCAGAATGTCTACAATAGGTTCAAACATCTCTCCCAGCCCCTCCCCTCCCTTTGTCACAGAACAGCACTGGGGTGTGGGAATGTTTCCCTCGAACATGTGTAAATCACACAGTCATGCTGGAGCAAGGAGCGGGGTACCAAGGGGCTGGTCGGGGGTGGGAGGCGTGGGGAGGCAGGCCGAGGATGGTAAAAAATACTAGTCCAGCAGTTTGTTAATGAAACATTTACACAAGCAGTTTATGTGGTTGTAATAAAAAAGGGGGCCTCTCCACCACACCCTTTCCTTACTTCGTGCAGTCCTAAAGAGGATTACTGGAGGTGGGGTTAGAATGTGCCTATCAGTTGAGTCTCAGCACGGGTAATGCTGAGTTCGTACTAGATTGCCTCTGGATTTAGGATTACTGCCATGCAAATTCTTCCCGGCTCTCAACAGAATAGAAGGCCATTTGTTTTTCCCCCCTCCAGGGAAAAGAGCTATTAACTTAGTGAGGAAATGACCTGGGCCTCAGAACGTATTCGTACCACTCACACCCTTCTGCTTCTGTTACAACAAACAGGCAGGTTTATTTTATTATTGAGGCTACTGGTGGTCAGTGCATCAATATATACATTAATTCCACTAGTACCAGGATTAAGAAGTGGTTAACGCTGCCAGTGAAACAGTAACTGACCTTTTATGATGTTCATATCAAGCATCGAGCATATCAAGAAAACACTACTACTGGGAAGACAGATTTACATTGCAGAAGCTATGTGTTCTCTGCACCTCCTTTTCTGAAAGGTTTCCTAACTGCTCAGATAAACTGCATATTTTGGAGGATGCTGAAACGAATAAGTGGTCCTTTTATGTTTCTGGGAAGTTAGAGGCAGCTTTTGTTGGCAATCTTGTGAAAGAGTACAGTACTGATGGATCATGCTGCTTGAGGTCCCGTGACTCCCCGCTATTTTCGGCACAAGGAAGATGTTAGTTGTAACAGTGTACAATGGACTAATCAGCCATAATAGAACGCACACTGTTTTTTACTTCACATTGCACTTATTATGTGCCTTGAATGTAAACAGCTCTTTGCTTCTGACAAAGATGGCAGTCTGCCATGGTGGGACTCAGCCTTCCCTAAAGCTCAGCAGACACTGAATAGAAACAAGCCTGAGGACTTTGAAAAAGCAAGTGTTTGAATATATGTCACTCGCTCCCTTAGACAAAATTATTTTTGTTTGTTCCATCCTTTCTTCCCCACACCCCTCTTCAAATTAGCGAGCATTCACATACGCCAGTTATCTGGGTATGAAAAATTATTTCTATTCTCTCTCCACCCACATTAAAAAAATAAAGAAATCAAGGTTTGTAATGCCTTGAACAATGACATCCCTGTATATTTTACGCTCATCATGAAATACGTAGAACTTAATGCAGTGCGTTAAAGCTTGACCATACATGTAGATCGCAGTCACTTGAAAGCATGATAAAGGATATTCTATTTAAAATTACACCCAACATCAAAAAGAAGTTTATTGTTTTGTACCATCTGCATGAACCACTAGCAGATTCAACAGTTTGCTCTCAAAACAGATTTAAAGCAATTTGCTATAAAGTAAATTATTGTTGGCTGGCCTTCCTACATGGCTATCATCCTATGATTTTCCAGCCATATTGGCTTATTTAAAAGTTTTTTTTTTGTTGAGCTTTTATCACAGTAATGCATTTCCAGGATAAAAACAATCAAGGGGTGTAAGAGGGTTTATAAAAAGGTGCCCTATAGCACCACTCTTCAAACGTGGATTCATTTCCAGCAGGAAATTCTAACCTTTTTCTTTTTTTAGTTCTTCTGGGAATTACATTCTTAACCCTAACTAATAGGCCTAAAATGTTTTTTTTTATTCATTCAACAAATGATTCATCAGACACGTTTTGTGTGCCTACTACTTGCCAGACACCGTTCTAAGACTGAGCTACAAAAGTATCTCAGAACAGACACAAGTTCCTGCCTTCCTGGAGTTTATATTCTATTTAAGTGATGGGGAGAGGCAAGTAATAAACAATGCCAATGAACAATTTCTGTAGTATATTAAAAAGCGAAAACTGTTAATGAATAAAAGAAATAGGAAAGATGGACACAGGGATTGCTCGGATGGGGAAGCGGTTTTAAATAGGGTGGTTAAGAGTGACCTAAGAATGTGATGTGTGAGTAAAAACATAAAGGAGGCAAAACAGTAATCCATAAGAATATCTCAAGGGAGAGTCGTCCAGGCAGAAGGAACAGCAAGTGCAAAGGCCCTGAGGCAGGAACACACCTGGCTGGCTTAGGGAACAGTTAGGAGGCCACCTTGGCTGAGGCAGAGTGAGCAAAGGAGAACGTTGCATGGGATACAGTCTGTGAAGTCATGTGATTAGACAGCACCTTTTGAATTTCACTCAACAAAAGCTGGGAGTGATGGGAAGAGTTTGAGCAGGGAATTAACTGAATAATATGACACTTCATGCTTGATGGAGGAAACGGTGTACGGGGGCAAGAATGGAAGCAGGAGATCATTTTGGAGTTTCTACGGTGATCCAAGTGTTTTAAAAGAGGGAAGCCAAGCCTGGCTGATGGCAGTGGAAGGGGGTGCGAGGGGCCACTGCAGCTTCTGTGACCTTCTGATAGATTGGATTTTATAGAATGTAAGAGAAAAGAAGACTTTGCCTGAACTTCCATGAGGAAGGGGTGCCCTTAATGGAGACAAGAGAGACCGCAGTGGAGGGGGCTCCCAGAAAATCACTGAAGTGTATGGTCACAGAAGCTGCTGCTGACACCCTGGGTGAGAGATGGAAGGGTTTGTGGTTCAGATCAGTGGGAGGAATGCCAAGCTAGTTTCTCTATGAAGCAGAGTGCCTTGACTCAGGATGGGGTCTACCTGCCATGGTGTGAGGGGCATTCCTGTCGTAGGCCATGAGGACGGGCAAAGGGCAAATCTGTTTGGGATGTACTGTGGTGGCCATCTGAGTGTTCTCAATTTGGTCATTGTAAAGAAAAGGGAAGAAGGAGATTCCTGGACTCGCTGGCACCACTGCACCCAGGGCCCCAAGGAACTAGCAGAATCTGCGCTTTACTCTCTCTCTAAAAAAGGTGATGTTCACCACTGTGTCATGGAAAACCCCTGAACAAAGAGGGTAGGGAAGCTAGGTGCCCAAGGGTCAGTATCCTGCAACAGCGACACTGGCATATTGCTCTGAAGACATGACATACTAAGAAAAATGAGGAAGAGGCTGCAGAATATGCTAAACTTGGCCAAGAGCATAAAGAGAGCCAAAGAAAAAAGCCAGGAACAGATAGCCAAAAGATGGAGCTGTCCTCTCTGACGGCTTCTACCTCTAAGTGTGGGGCTGGTCAAAAGATTTTCCAAGAGTAACAAATACATAAGATCACACAACAACAAATAACAACAACAGAGAGTTTACCCTGAGGAAATAGTCAGAAAGGTGGAGGAAGATTTATATGTAAAGATACTCATCTTAGCATTATTTGTTAGGTCAAAAACCAGTAAGCAATGTAAGTGCCCAAGTCAGCAAAAGGGTTATATAAACCACACTGTGATTCTACGATAGTGGGCTGTACAGCCATTAAAATGAAAGTGTGTAATGTATGATGAGCCTTTAATGTCAGGAGATGATGCTTGCAACATGTTAAATGAAAATAAAAACAATTGCATATGTTGTATTACCTCAAATATGTAAAAACCCATAAAAAGATTGTGTAGAAGAAAATCTGCCAAAAACATAAACACTGATTTGATCATCCTTGGCTGGGTGGTTTTCTTTTTTTTCACTTCTAAAATTAAAAAATAAACATTCTTAGTGTCCTCTGAAGCAACAATTGCTAAACGCTTGTCTTGTCTTTGGAGAAGCCTTTGCGTTATATGTTTCTCTGTGTGCATCCCCAGTACTGACCCTCTCCTAGCATTTACTGCCTGGTGCACACATTTTTCTGTATACATATGCGCCATGCAATTCCGACACTAACTATCCAGTTAGGTCAGATGTCATAGGTTGATGGCACAGAGCTCCGTAAGGCTCCCCTCACTTCAGACACTAGTTGTAAGTTCTCAGGTTCCTAGGCTACCTGTATGTGACCAACTAGCTACAAATTTGGGATTTCCCCTACCTTCTCAGGTTCTATAATTTGCTAAAATGACTCACAGACTTGGGAAAGTGCTATACATAGGATTATAGTTATATTATAAAGGATACAAACTGGGACCTGTCAAATGAAGAAAAGCAGAGGGTGAGGTCTGAGAGGGTCCCCAACAAAAACGTTCCCTGCGCTCAGAATGCATGGCCCTCCTGGCCCATTGACATATGTCACCAACTTGGAAGCCCACCCAAGCTTTGGAGGTCCAGAGTTTTTATTGGAGTTTCATTAGATAGGCTTGATTGAGTGAATCAGTGGCCATGGGATTAAATTCAATCTCGAGCATCTCTCCTCTTTGCAGGCTGAAAGCCTCAACCCTCTGATTCCACAGTTGGTCTCTCTGGCAGGCGTGGCAGTCCCCGTTCTGAAAATTATCTGGGTGCTCACCGGGGTCACCATGGGCATAAATTCAGGTGTGCTCTGAGGGGCCTGCTATGAGTAACAAAGACACTCCATTCCAAGGGTCCAAAGGCCCCCTCCCAGGGATGACAGCCAGCCAAATTCTTCACTACACAACAGTATCTATCACAGCAATTGGCTGTGGCCTCCAAAATGATGGGACCAGGACTGGCAGGCTGATGCCTGGGACTGGCCCCCAGCAGATATTTTTCTTTCGAAAACTAGCAGTTTAGGAAACTTGGCATAAGGCACATGAGAGAGGAAGAGCAGCCTCCCACTGCTCCAACTGGGCCTTTCCTTGGGACCTTTCTTTGTTCTTTTGTCTTATAACTGTAACCTCAGAAGGTCGCTTTTCCAGAGCTAGTAACACACTGACTTTTTGGTCCTTTTATAATTTAATCCAACACAGAGTAGAATAGTAACACAACAGTAACAACCATAAAAATGATTTTTCTTTATCGTCTTGTTTTTTTAACCTTGGTGGTATCTATTTATAGAAACACATTAGCTAATTCTGAATTAACTAGGAAATTAATAGGAAATGTATTAGCTTTGTGCAAAGAAGGGTAACCAGTAGGAGTGCAGGATTGGCAATTTCACGGCTATGTATGGGTGTCCAAGACTGTCAATATTAAGTAAGTGCTGGTATTTTCATTTTTGTTCTCAGTCTAAGGATGGCCTGGGGACTGGCTTTCAGAGCATCGATATGGTATGTGGTAAATCTGACAAATTAGTCCATTATATTTATGCTCCCTCTTCTATTCCAAAAGCAACTTGCTTCTTGCAGGTGATATAGAGTCAATGCTAATGGTTGAGTATTTAGCCTATTTCTTCAAGTCTTTGAAATCAAATTTCTATTCCATGATTTACTAGATTAAAACTAGGAGTACTGCCTAGAGGTTTTTGTTTTTTTTTTTAACTTCATAGGACTATGCATACAAAATTAAGTCACTCAAAATTAAGTCAGCTTTTCCTTGAGACAAAATTATATGTATCGATATCTAAAATTTTGAATATTTTTACCCAAAGACAACAGCAAAAGTTTCCAGCCATCACAATTCACTGTATTACTTTCAGGTACATGAAGAAGTCTTGCTGGTGGTCTCCTTGGGCCATTGCTCCTCTTTCCCAGGTCCTTGCTTGATCTGAACTGCTACTTTTTCCCTTCATCTCTGAGCAGGCCGGAAACTAGGCTTGTGAGAGAAGCCAGGACTTTTTGTAATTAGGATGAACAGAGAGCCTTCAGTGTTTATTGCATTTGTGCAGTCTCCTGTTCTTGCCCAAAGGCAAGGGTCTTCTTGGACTATATTCACAGGGATTCCTAGTTATTATCAAATATCTAGCATCTATTTTAAGTTTTTTATTAAAAGCAAAGGCATATTTAAAATTTGGGAGAAAACAGCACTTATGTATATAGCAGGATGATGTCACTGAGAAGGAAAACCTAAAGACGCAAGATTGAGTGGAGACATTTGCAGGGGTGAGGCCTTGCGCCGTGCCTGGTGCCACGCTCGGCTCTAGGGAAGTCCATCACGTGCCTTCTGTGAGGATGGTGTCCCTTGAGTGTGTATTATGGGTGCCTGTCAGTGCAGGCTAAAGGAGGTGGAATTACAGGAATCAGCAGCCCACCAAGGTGGTTTGAAGATTATTTTAAACAGAAAACATGAATAGACAGCAGCCACAGAAAGAAACATTATCTAAACAAGCAGATCCTCCTGAAAATACAGCTGCCATTGACCCTCTGAGGGAGTTTCCTGTTTGAAAGAAGACTGACCCTTCACACAAGATTAATTCAGCTACATCTCCCCGACAATACGCCCAAATCAGGGGTAAATTTCGGGCCAGGAAGAAGATAGACTGCCCATTTCCATTAGCACTGAAAAGCCCACAGAACCTTCCATACCTTCCCAGTGAAATTCTAACCACCCCCCTGTTTTGTCAAATTGGTATATAAACCTCTATCTCCAGCTTTTTTTAGTGCATTACTGAACACAGACCTACTCCAAGTACAATACCTTGTCTTTTCTCCAGTTAATCTATTGTCAGTTCATTTGTAGGCTCCTGGATATTTTTTCCTGGACTTAAGTTGGTAGAAGAAAACTTCCTCCCCACAGGATCCTGAATACAGGTGGAGAGTTGGCCTTAGTTAGGAGCATGGACCCCCTTCATCCATGGTAACAGAAGGGAAGGCAGAGGGATTTTTGTATATTCAACTCCTCTCTCATTCTCAGTCTAACTTACTGGAAGTGTCATCTACTCTCACTGACTCATGTCCCCATGTGCATTCACTACTCTATCCATTTCAATACCAGACTCAACATACATGCATTCATTTATTCATCAAATGTTTCTGCAATCCTTCTATACGGTCTAGGCAATGGGAATATAGTGTTGAACCAAATCCAGTCATTGCCTCCATGGAACTAGATTTCCAATAGGGGAAAGCAGATATAAGACAAATAAATAAACTACACAGTACATTGTGTGATGGAGAAAAAAACTTACACACACACAAAGAAACAGGAAATGAATTTAGGGAGTGTTGATTGCCTGTGAATGAAAATCTTGGGAGGTAATGAACAAACTCTATGGATACAGTAGGGAGTCTATTGTAGGAAGAGGGGATAGAAAGCAGAGGGTGTATGCCTGGTGTCTTCAAGGAACAATGGAGAGATGAGCCTGAAATGAGCATGGAGAAGAGGCAAAGCAGTACATAAAACCAGTGAGGTCATATGGGGCCAGACGGTGTGGATCTTGTCATCACTGCAAGTATTCTGGATTTATTCTGAGATGAGGACCTCATCTCTGAGCAGACAGGTGATGGGATGAGCACAGACTATGGAGGAGCCAGGATGGAAGCAAGAAGAGCAAGAACAATGCAGACGCAAATATCCTGCCAAGAGATAATGGGCACTACTTTGAAAGCAATCTGGCATTTCCTTAAAACATTAAAAACAGAATTACCATATGGCCCAGCATTACACTCCTAAGTATATACCCAAGAGAAATTAAAACATATCTCCAAACAAAACACAAATACTTATAGCATCATTATTCCTAAGAGCCAGAAGGTGGAAACAACCCATAAGTTCATTAACTGATGAACGGATAAATTGTGGTATATCCACACAATGGACTATTATTAAGTCTTAAAAAGGAATGAAGTACTGATGTATTTCCTATTACATGGATAATTCTTAAAACCATTATGCTATATGAAAGAGGACAGTCACAAAGACCACATAGTATATTATTTCATTTATATGAGAAGTCCAGAATAGACAGCCCCATAGAGAAAGAAAGTAAATTAGTGGTTGCCAGGTCTATGGGGAAGAGGGAATGCAAAGTGACAGTTAATTCTTTTGGGGGTAACTTATGTTCTAAAATTAACTGTGGTAATGATTCACAATATGGGAATCTACAAGAAACCATTGAGTTGTACACCTCAAATGGAGGAATTGTATGGTATGTGAATTATATCGAAGTAAAACCGTAGGTAAAAATAAGCAACAAGGAATCTACCATAGGGAGGTGGTCAGATGTGATCAGAGGTCATAGTCCTCTAAAGGAAGAGCCCATAGAATTTGTAGAAGACTAGATGAGTTGCATGAGAGAAAATAAAGAGTCAAGGATAAGGCCAAATATTTTTTGGAAGAGGTACCTAAGGTGAGGAAGACCGTTGGAGGTACAGGGTGAGGGGAGAACAGCAGGGACTCTTTTTCAAACATGTTAAGCTTGAGATGCTTATTAGATATTCAATACACAATTGGAGATATGAGTCTGGGGTTCAGGAAGGCACGGATTAGAGTTTCACATTTGGGAGCCATTTGCATATGGATGGTATTTAACTGGTTAAAGTCACCAATGACCTCCAGAGAGCCAAATCTTCATCTTAATTGACTTTTCAACAGCACTGGACACTGAGGACTACTGTCTTCATCTAACATTGTCCCCTCTCTTACTGCCAATAGAAAAATTTTGCTGTTTTCCTCCTTCTTTCTGGCCTCTCCCGACCCGTATTATTTGTGTGGTCATCTTCTTTCACTGAATCTGCAATTCAGAGCTCTTCAAGGTTTTTTTCCCCTCACCTTACTACATACTCTCTAAGAGATCTTATCCACACCTATAATTTCAATTAGCTCCTGTACACAAACTCCCAAGTGAGCTTCAGATCCTTTACATAATTACTAAATATACATCAAAATCATTTCAAATATAACCTGTACAACATTGAACTTATGCTCTTTCCATCCACACCAGACCCCAAACCTGTTCCTCTTCCAACATCCCTTATTGCAGTGAATAAGTATTTTATGCAAACCACAAGCCATTTCTGGAATCTCCCTCCCCAGGCAGGATATTTAGCCTATCATCGAATTCTACAATGTCCTCTAAATCTCTCTACTTCTATTTTTACTGGTAAGCAATACAAATACCTTTCTACTGTATAATTTTTCACACAACAATCAATACTTATAATCAACATTTCTACCATTCTCACGTCCTGGAGGCAGACTAATTACAGAATATTGTGAATTTTTAAAAAGGTGGTGTTGGGGGCATGGGTTCCTTATACAAATTCTTCCTTTTTGGTTTTTCTACCTCTTGTCTCTTGTAAATCTAAATCATCCCACCAGTATTGCCACACTAATTTGCTTAGCTAGTTCAGTTCATTTCCCAGCTCAAAAATCAAAACTTCATTTTGACTTAAGAATTTAAGAGCAATAAGAACAAAGAAAAAAACTGAAGGAACAAAACAATAGCAGACTCACAGAACCCAAGAATGGACCAATGGTTACCAAAGGAAAAGGGACTGGGGAGGGTGGGTGGGAAGGGAGAGACAAGGGGAAAAATGGGGCATTACGATTAGCACACATAATGTAGGGGGGTCACAGGGAGGACTGTACAACACAGAGAAGACAAGTAGTGACTCTATAGCATCTTACTACACTGATGGACAGTGACTGTAATGGGGTATGTGGGGGGGACTTGATGACGGGGGGAGTCTAGTAACCATAATGTTGCTCATGTAATTGTAGATTAATGATACCAAAAAAAAAAAAGAATTTAAAAGCAAATCCCTAATATTAACACTTTAGGTCCATTATTATAAAGTTCACTCTTCTTTCCTATGTTCTAGTGTTATGGGTTCAATAGTGTCCTCCAAAACTCATGTCCTTCCTGGAACCTCAGAATGTGACCTTATTTGGAAATACAGTCTTTACAGATATAATCAAGTTAAAGTGAGGTCATTGGGGAGCTCTAATCCAATATGACTGATGTCCTAATATGAAGAGGGAGATTAGATTTGGAAACAGACCCACAGGGAGAACTTCATGTGACAACAGAGGCAGAGGTGAGAATGAGGCAGTGCCAAGCCAAGGAGTGCCAAGGATTAATGACCTCCACTGTACGCTAGGAAGAGGTAAGGGAGATTCTCCCCTACGAGCTTCAGAGGGAGCACGGCCTTTCTGACACCTTAGTGTTGGATGGCTATCTTCTACAACCGGAGACAGTAAATCTCTGTTATTTACAAGCCACTGAGTTTGTGGTATGTTGTTACGGCAGCCCTTGGAAATCAATACATCTAATTACATTGGAAAATTCATTGTTTCTTTGACCTGCATTTTGTCTGTTTTTCATTGAGGGAAATATCATAACATTTACCCTTTTAAAGTGTACAATTTGTTTTTTATATATTCACAAGGTTGCACAGCCAACACCACCTCACTTGAGAACCTTTTGTTCTGCCCTAAAATAAATCCCATACCTGTTAGAAAAGTAGTTCCCAAGTCCCCCCTGCCCCAGCCCCTGCAAATGCAAACCTTTCTCCATGGATTTGCTTATTCTGCACTCTTGATAATCTTTTCCACGTCTTTTTCTCATGTCCCTGCCCTACCACCCCTGTTTGTGTTTTATAATTATTTGTGTCATTCACACCCTCATTAAGTTAGTTCTCTGTGAGGACAGGGAATATGTCTCAGGTGTATCCTTATAGAAGACCTGGTACATATTATCCATTTGTAACATGCTTCCTGAGTACAAATATGAATCAATGAATGCCCATCTTAAAGACCATCTTCTATCATTTGTCTTTTCTCATTTGGTTCAAATCTGTTTCTAATTCATGAGCTTTTCCTGGGATTGGATTGGTTTTTGATGTGTACAATATAAATACACAGTAATATGTGCTACAACATTTAGTGGACAAAATTTATGGAAGAAACTACTCTGCACCCAACATTGCAAGACTCTTTTGCTGGGCAAAGTCATTCTGACAATGAAATAGATGTAAGTGAAATGTTTTTTCTTTTTTTTAAGGCCATCTGCACCATTCACTTAAAAAATGTTACCATCTGAATGAAGCTTTCGAAGACTAGAAATGATGTAACATTCACAGACATCAGCACATGGATTCTTCGTCTAAATATGAATTTCTGATAGAAGACAAATGATGCTGCTTGGAATTGTGACTTGAAAAGCAAGCAAATCATGAATCATCCCCATGTATAAGCTTGTAATCAGAACAACAGAGAACTGATATGTGAATAGTTTTTATTTATTCTGTCATTGGCAAAACACAGGCCAATTCATGGCTATGCATGTAGCTTAAATATAACATGAATGTTATCTGGAACAGTGGACATTTCTGTTTCCAATTTGCTTCATTTTTTTTTTAACCACATGTTTAGAAAAAAAGGGATATCCTAAATTAGCTAAGGCTAGGATGACAATACATTGTGCTTCTCTGTAGAAAGGTAACACTAATAGGATTAAGAATGTGTAGTATTGTACAGAGCTTTAAGATGTATGAAATACATTCTCCATCTTTTAAACATATTTAAACACTCTCCTTAGTTAATATCATGGTTCCCCATTTACAAGTGAGGAAGTATCCTTGGTAAGATGCAATGATAGGCTTATATAAATATCCAGGTAGTACAGGGTAGGGGGGCCAGGATGGAAACTCAGTTTCAGAATTCTTATATTCACAATTCAGACATTAAGCACATTACAAATAAGCAAAGTTTCTCTATTGAATAATGATGATGTAATAAAAAAGTAATGACAATAATAAATCTATTGATTTGTTTGTTTCTATTAGAATATATGATCTATGAGAACAGATCCCTTGTTTTGCTCACAGCTCTATCCCCAGTGCCTAGAACAGTGCCTGGGGCATAATGGGCCCTCAATTAAAACATCTTTATAAAATCAGAGAATAATACATCACATTTTCAGAGACATTTCGCAAATATTTCATCAATTGTCATTGCAATTTCCAAGTTTCTGACTCTGACTTCAAAAGTCTTGCTATTATTCCTCATCGCATAAAAGTTCCAAGACTACTTAAACAAAAAAATCAGTGCGGAGAGATTAAAAATACGATTAGTTTGTCAAGACCAGTCCCATAACAGGATCCCAGTCCATCTTACCTCAAGGATGACATGCGCTGACTTGAATAGCTTGGCTACTCTATGGATGGAAGATGTTAAAAGGCGTGTAGGGAAATTCATTGCCAAGGAACACACACATCTGCCAAGCTGAAAAAACAAAAAATAACTACATTAAAATCCTGAAATGTTGGAGAAGGTTGGCTCCCCCTCAGAAGGGAAAAACAGTATGTGACGTCATCTGTTAGCGCTACTAAATGTCTTTCTTTACTATCCTGGCTTTTTACATTTATTACAGAGAATTAACAACTGATTAATTGAGTTTAAAAATTAGCAAGTATTTTGTTTGGGGATAAAAATATAACAAGGCCCTGGGCTCTGAGGTGCCTCCTGTGAAGGGGATCTGATGCTTTTGGGGGAAGGAGCTGCAGAATGAATAGGAGGAAGCCCTGCTGCAATTCCATTAACTTAGTTACTGAGGAAAGGGATTCTGCTGCTACAAGTTTGAACACCGCTTCTGTTTAAAATCTGATGCCATCAACTTTGTATTAGGTAGGAGAGTCTTATTCATTTCTGACTCTCTGTCCTGAAGTAATATCCAGTTAAAGGTACAGTGAGGTATTTTTATTGTAAAGGTTACTCATCTGGCTCGCTCAGCTGACGGGTGCTCAATTAAGAAATGCGAAGGAAGACAAAAGGAAGGCTCCCGGTCAGCAAGGCCTGGCTTGTGCCACAGTCCCACCCCCTCAGGTGTTAAGGGAGGGGTTGGTGCTGTGTTTACTTTACTCACAGAGAAGCCCTCAGTCTTCATGGCCCACCACTCCCTGGAATGCTCTGGTTTCCCAGGCCCTAAAGCAGTGCAAGGCCCAGGCGAGGAAGGCGGGCACCAGGAGGGTCTCAGAAGTAAACTATACTGGCAGCGAGATGTAACAGAAGAGATGCAGACGCAGGACAGCGCGCCTCATCAGCCCCTCCTCAGATTTAGAAGGGCCTCGTGTAGGAGGCACCTGAGCTTCGTGATGGACTCCTAAGGCTGAATACTTCATACGCTTCAGCTGGCTCAGAACACCGGCAGCCAGAAAAGAACGTCATGTTGGTTAACAATGATGTGTTTTAAAAATATTTAAAACCCTCTTGTGACTTGTTATCATCTCACATCTACAAAGAAGAGTTTAAGTTATGTTTAAAAGATTAAATTAGCTTTCTTTTAAGAAAAGAGGGACCTATGTGGTACAATTTTAAAGAAATATTTGAAAAATCTTGGTAGGTTAAGGGGAAAAGTCTCAATTACCTGGAAATGTCCCACTATATGGAACAGCGACTCTCCAAGAAATGTCCGACAGAGGAGGGTCTACTCTCCTTAGCTGTAACCATATATTTGCTTACAGAAAGACACATTTATGGAGAATCAATAAAATGTCCACAGATAGCTTTATTTTATAAAGCATAGATGATGTATGGGTTTCTGTAATCTTTTCCTTGAAATCTAAATTATTTTGAATAAATGCTTTTAAATCTAGCTTATTGAAAGTAAGCCTGTTCTTTAAGTTCAGCATTCTATAGATAAATACATTATTATTTTTTTAAAGTATTCATTCCTACCAGAAAAATTAATGGTGCTGTCTGCTATTTTGCCAAAAAAAAACATATACAAAAATAATTGTTGTGCATTTAAAAGCTAAACAAATAGTGCTCAGGGCTTTCAGTCACCTCCTAGGGAAAAATGCTTTATAATTATTAAAATTACTGGAGAACTTAATTAACCTAAAAGGTTGTGATCTTAATTTGCCAGAGAAACAATTCATTCAATAACATGAGTGACCAGAACTGATCAGTACACACACACACACACACACTGCCGGAGACACCACCCCAAACCCGTAACAAGATGCCAACTCAGAAATACAACAGCTACTGAGAAACAAAATTAGAAAAATGTTCCTTTGAAGAAATATTTCCTTTGCTCCTACCCTACTTTTCCTTTTTAAAAAATCATTTCATGTGAAACATGAAATCACATGAGGTGTCCTTGAGAAACAGAACCTTCTGTGCACTCCCTCCAGAGGAACATGAAAAAGGGTAGATGTGCTGTGATATAATGCAACTGGAAAAAGAATGACTTTTCTCTCTGCTTTTTGATGGAGAATTCCATGAAAGAGTGCGCCAGCAAGAACAAGTTCCTCTAAGTGACATTTCATTTCTTAGCTGCGAGATAGATTAATGCCTCCTCCTTGCAGCTCAGGCATTACTAGCCGCAGTACTCCAGAAATGAAAAATCATGTACTCAATTCATTCTTTATTGCATAAATGTTATACAAAGAGAATGGAAATTTGCATTTGGGTCTTCATTCCTATTAAAATATTGTGGTCTCGATAACAGGTGAAGAAATACTATAGTACCATTGTCCTTTCATATTTAGCCTCTATAAAACAGCTTAATGGATTATATGTATAAGGTGAGGAGAAGTGAAAGTAGAATTATGTTAAATTGCGTGGCCTCTAAGTCAATTTTTAAAATTTTATTGCCTTTTCAGGGCATGACTAAAGAGACCCACCTGTAAATCTTCTGAATAGCCAAACCACAGGGAACCAGGGACATCTTCCAATTCTCAGCAATACAGCATAACCAAGAGGCAACTGAGCTACAAAATTCCAAAGAAAGGCAACATCTAAAGGGATACATAGGGAAGGACTGAGGGACTCCTGAACAAAATGCTTCAAAGCAGGTCTAAGAGTCACATCTGATCTCTTCCCTTCCAGACAAGAGAAAGCAATTTTCAGCTAAGCAGTTCCAAGGATTACACTTGGATTTCTATCTGTGATGCTCACAATATTCTGCTTTGTAAAATGTCCCTGTCCCATGAGGCTTAGTACTTAAGTTAAAGGTTAGCTTTTGTTCTTCGGATAATATTTTTTGTCTTAATTAGAATTTGAGTGTTTTGATTTGGAGTGGGGTGGTGAGAAGTTGAAGAAATATGGTAAGTGAAAATAAAAACAACTGCATATATTGTATTACCTCAAATATATCAACATCCATAAAAACATCGGTAGAAGAAAATATACCAAAGATAGCAACAATCGATTGTGGGGGTTCTTTCTGTGAGGTTACCCCAAGTAAACTTCAGTGCTTTGTAGCAACACTGTTTGAAAAAATTCAAGAAGAATTAAAATAATTATGGCTGATAGGCTTGTGTTCATGTGATAGATCATAAAATTGTACTGTTATAAATATATTTGAAGAGTGAAATGAATTCTGGGGGAGTACAAATGTATTCAACTTAATGAGTCAGCATGACAGTCTTGAATTAAGAGTAATTTCTTTAGAATATTTGCTCTGATCATGGTGTTATCCTTAGGTACGTTTTTGGATAATTTTACACTCCTGCCTAAAGTTCCTTACCCAGACGTGGAAAACTGTGGCAACAGCACCTCTTTGTGCACCCAGGACCCTCAGGATACACCCTTTACCCCTTCTCTCTGAAGACACTCTGGCCTCTGTTGTGTCCCCCACACATTGGGGGACACGGGGGACTCAGTGAACATGTAAAATGACAGGTTTTAACAGCATCTTTCAAGGTGAACATTTGAATGCCTGCCCCTTGGGGCCCCGGGGACCGCTTCCACAAGCTCACTGAGGTGAACTGACTGCTCACACTCAGAGGGAGGAACCGTTCACGGTGTTTAAGGAAGAGAAAGGGCAGAACTTGAGGGCTTAATTTCAAGTAATTGTGGCATTGGTTACTGCCAATGGACATTTTTCAGAAAGCCCGTCTTTTGCAAGAAAGTAAACTCCCAAACAGTTGCTGTAGGAAAACCATTTTTGAAAAAACACTAAAAACCAATAGTTATTTCAAGCAGTTTCCTCCCATGGATAAGAGTCTGTATTTTCCAAAACTTTCCTAAAATGCAGTGTAGAGGAATAATAAAACCCAAACTAAAAATAAAAAATTAAGACTTCATCTCAGAAAAGTCATAGCAATTGACATACTCCTGTAAGGCCTCCGACCTGAAGAAAATCACAAAAATGGCAGCAGAATCCTGATGGAAATGAAACACAGTCTGCATTTCCTTTCTGTTCTAGTTCTGTTGACCTTCTGGGCTTCAGGTAGTCAGAGGAACTGATCACTCCTCTTGTGAATATCCAAGTGTTCCTGTATTCTGAATGGGCGGGGTGGTGCGCAGAACAAAGTTGGGATGTATGGAATCACTAATGTGTTGGTCAAAGCAGAAAGGCCAAGCTTAAAGTGAATTTGAAAACTCTCTGGTAAAAAAAGTCAAAGCTTATTTTGCAAGTCTGGGATATCAAATTGCCCAAAGGCAAAATACTTTCTGATAGCTCTTCCGAAATGCATGATTTGAATTTTAATGTTTCGAGACTGATGGGAAGACAGGTTTGGTCTGGTTGGCACAATGGTTTTGTTCTTGCTGTTATTTGAGATTGTGGCACTGCTTTTATTTTTGAATGCCTTTAGGCAGGTTATGCACTTCCCAGTTGACTGTTCCCCACCGTCTTATACATACTCATATTCATATATTTTTCCTCATAAGCCTTGAAGTTAGCAGTTTTAGAAGCAGCCTATTGTTGTTAGATCGTAATAATAAAAGCTGTATTTTTTATGAATGCCTACAACATATCAGGTACTTAACATTCTCCACTAACTTTTACAGCAATCCCAAAAGGAAGGTATTATTATCCCACTTTTAAAAGACTGATAAGTGGTAAGGCTTAAATTTGAATGTAGGTAAGTCAGGCTCCAGCACCTCTCTTTCTATGAAGCCTCAACTTCACTTCAATTTTGAGCACATGCCCCTTCAAATAACACACTGGATAAATGATATCTATATCCTGTTAAGTTCCAAAATAAAAGAATGCAAGCACCTTGGACCTCAGCTAAGATTCATACCAGAAAGAATGAAGCATTGGTTGTACATAAGATCAGTAACTAGGAAGAGCAGATTTTTCTCTTTTTCTTTTTGGTAATTCTGCCCCAGGGCCCAAAGCAGTCAACTGTTGTCATAATTCATTTGGCAGTCCTGTCAAAGATGGCTTAGTCATTTAGTCTAACAAAATATTTTTTAACAGTCAGGGTATGTATTTGATTTGGATCCAGGGACAAATGGCTCTCCAAAGGCTTCCTGGCAGGTTGATGACGCGATGCATCAACTAGATGTATCAGGGCCTAATAGTACTGAACCATGGAGTCCATTCAAAAGCTCACATACATTCTCAAATACCATAGTATATAACATATTTCATTGTCTTCGACTCAATGATATTTAGAATATGTGATACATCAGTCTTTCTGCTCTGGGATTTAGTAATGGTCCAACATGTTGTCTTCTTCTCAAATGTAAAAAGATTAACTTGCAATATGAGTCATTTATCTTGGGCTTGGTTTGAAATGGCATATATTCAATCATGTTATAATATATAATAGCTTATAATTTAACCAAGGAGGAAGTTAAAGTCACACATTTTTCCAGAATCACTAAGTATGGAAATGTTACACATAATTACATTTTCCTGTGTACCTTAAGAGTACTTTCAAAATGATAAAACTTATACTTCTTTTCATCCACTCAAGCTTCATTCAAATTTCATCCATTTGAGCTTGACTTGTTTCATCACAATTTGACTCTTGATTACTTAAAGTTTTTGTATCATTAGGTTTTTTATTTTAGAAAAAACAAGGAAAGTCTCATGGATTTGTGTTTGGACCCATATTCCACTTTCAGCACCGCAAGTATTTTTGCTTTGCCTTATCATCAGTTATAATGTTTTCTTTTTCTCCTCTTTTTCTTACTCCTTCTCCCTCTTCCGTTGGTCCATTTTGAAAAAATCAGGTTGTTTGTTTTCTTATTGTTGAGTTTTAAGAGTTCTTTATATATTTTGGGTAACAGTCCTTTATCTAACATGCCTTTTGCAAAATTTTTCTCCCAGTCTGTGGCTTGTCTTATTCTCTTGACATTGTCTTTTGCAGAGCAGTTTTTAATGACAATGAATCTTGCTGTCAGGTAGTGTTGGTCTTCCAACTTCATTTTTTTCATTTGATGTTGTGTTAGATATGTGGGTCTTTTGTCTCTCCATAAAACTTTGGAATTTTTTGTTGATATCCACAAAATAACTTACTGGGATTTGGATTGGGATTGCATTGAATCTATAGATCAAGTTAGGAAGAACTTACATCTTGACATATTGAATATTTCCATCCATGAATATGGAATGTCTCTTCTTTATTTAGTTCCTCTGTAATTTTGTTCATCAGAGTTTTGTAGTTTTCCTCATATAGATCTTACACATAATTTGTTAGTTCTACACCTAAGTATTTAATTTTTGGAGGTGTTAGTGTAAACAACACTGTGTTTTTAATTTCATGTTCTGCTTTTTCACTACTGGTGTATAGGAAAGTGACTGACTTGTATTCTACAATTTGCTGTATACCTTTTTCTTTCAGAAATGTTTTGTCAGTTCTTCTGGATTTTCCACATAGCATATCATGTCTTCTGTGAACACAGAGAGTTCATGTGTTTTTTCCTTATTAGACTAATTGAAGAGGTTCCTGCTAGCCAATTTGGGCATATATAAGAATAATAATTGGATTGAAGCATATCAAATATATTTAAACTCAGAAATATATAAAGATCTTAAACAACAAAACAAAACCTCATTTTTCTCCTTTGTAAGATGCTAGAGAACTACTCCATCCATTTTGTAAATGTAGAGGAAGCTTCAAGCACTTTTCCTACCTCTCCTACACACCTCTGTTTAGGGTAACCAATGCTCCACAAGGGGAAGTTATTGTATACAGAACTACTATAGCTAGTAAATGCAGGCATGCTAGAAATATCATATCATCATTTTCCAGGCCCTTACAAAATAATGGACTCCGCTAAAGATTGTCAATGGTTGCTAATAACTTAAAAAGAGAAACAACCAATTGTTACATGCTTCCTGATAGAAATATACAATAGCACCTAAGAAGCATTCTTACCAAAAATTAGGACCTGAAATGACCAAACTTCTAGAACTTACTACAGAAATACAGGGAACACATGAATATATTCAATATCATTATAAGGAAGAAATTAGCTAAGTCCAGACTGAGAAACTCTATAGGACAAATGATCTAGTTTTTCTCCCCTCAATACGTTGAAGGAGAAAAATACAGAGAGTGAGATTTTTAAAAAATATTTAAACATTTTTGATAACACAGGAAAATTTGAATACTGTCTGGATATTTGAAAATATTGCTCAATTATTAATATTTTTAGTATCTAATGCTATTGTTTAAGTGAACTTCTAATAAACAAAACAGTTCTAATCTTTTAGATACACTATGAATATTTATGGATATAATGATACAAGCTTGGGATTTATTTTAAAATAATCCAGTAGGTAAGGCAGGGTATAAATAAATAAAAAATGACAATTGTTGAAAGTAGATGATAGGCCTGTGGAACTTGTTGTAATATTCCATTTGCTTTTGTATATATGGAAATTTCCAAAAAATGTCAGTAACAATAACTACAAACCTAAGGCCCACATACATTAAGTTACTTGCCTGACACCATATATGTAATTAGGGAGAGTTCAAACCTGAAACGGGACTCTTGACTTCCAATCAAATATTCTTTCCCTTATACTGAGCTACCCTGCAGAGAAGCCAAGCTTCTGGGGTACCAGATATTTGCCCAAAGTGAGACGAGCCAATGGGAGAACTAGGGAATACACTGTGGTGCTATCAAACACCCGTAAAAGCAGCCAAGAGGCAAATTGGGATTGACTGGGAGTGCAGAGCAGCTGTTGACTTTTGAAGTATTGCCCGGAGCTCTTGGCTCTTCCCCGTTTGGTCTTCAAGGGAGCCATTTCAAAAACAGACCAGCCTTCAAAATGCCCAAACAAACATAGCTGAAAGGCTGCTGAGTCTGCACCTAGACTTTCCTTGATGGCATCTCAAGAATTAGTTGGTGCTGAGAGCTATGTAGCCAGACCAACATGGAGTCTTGTGACATGACTCCCAGGCACTGAGGGTTGGGGAATAGTTAGAACGGAATGTCATTCCCACACTGATTAAGAACTGCTGTTTCACTCGGCGTAAAACTCAGTCACCACTGCTGTAGGTCTGGCACTGTTGAGCCACCGCACAGGCCGCTAGGTGTGTGGGGAGACAATAATGAAGATCATATTGAAAATTGGAAAGGTGATTAAGTGCGGGTGGCAGCAGTGCAAAATCAGGTAAAGGGCACACAAATCCTGCAAAGGAGGCAAATACTGATCCAACACTGAAATGCATGTAGGCAGACATCCCTGCCACTGGGCACAGAATCTTTTTTCTGGCTTTCTCCATACTCTGAGATTATTTTCCCCAGAGGACATTTATAGGAAAGCAAGGCAGTGCAAAATTCCTCCATTGTCAGTGCTAATACTAATGTTCTCACTTTTCCATGACTAATATACAACCCAGGTATGTTTCAGGCAGTTGCTCCTATTGGGTATCTCTTGCTTTTTCCTGTCCAGCATCCATTCCCATTTTTCTAGCAGCACCTATACTTTCCTTGAAAAACTATCACCCTTTCATTATGTATGGTCTTGGTAGAATTATTAACTAAATGGACACCTGACTCAAGCTTTGCTAACCTGATTCTTCTTAGGGGAAGCTTGAATATTGAGTGATTTCTCCCCAGAGTGGCATCCTAAAGACAGTGGCTATTGGGTTGTGCTCCATAGAGTCCTAAAACTTAGCTACTCTGCCTTCTACCCTTTCAAAGACCAGGAAGTTGTCTTCAATTCTGTGACTTCTCCCTTTCCATCTAACCGATTCCCTTTTTGCTTAAGTCAGAATTGGTTTATATTGCCTGTCACCCAACCTACATGACACACTGTCCACCTATAATGGCTACTAAAACAACATATCAAGGAAATTGAATATTCATTTAGCATGGAGCAGTGCAATACACTGAGCCATATCTAACTCACATTATTGGCATACACTAAAATCAATCTTCTTTGCTCCTTGACTAGTTCTTGGAAAAAAATAAATTGGGGATTGAATTTTTGGTGGTATGTCTGGTTCTCCATTCCTCTTGAAAAAAAAGTCATTAAAAAGTTACGGTATTTTTATAGGCCCACAGTATAACACACTGATATCATATTCATATTCTTATTTTTATGCCTTCTGAAGAATTAGATGCAGTAGATAGGAAGAGCATGAATCTGTGATAGAACACTTCTTAAAGTCAAAGAAAATTCACAATGGACAGAATTCAGACACTGTCTCAATTCTTTTCCTTTATGCTTTCTGAAGGAGACTTGGTCATAGTTCGCAGAATTTATCCTAGAAAAAAATATTTATACTCCAGATAAACAAGGAGTAGGTGTAAATGATAAATACTCCTTTTGAATGAATATTCCACTAGACTGTAGGGTAAATCAGGACCATTTTTCTGGGAAATTCTGAGAGACAGGAATGGGCTTTTTCCCGGATGCCTTTATCTGCAAGTCCTTATTCACAGGTCATACACAAACACTCAAATGTGGGCGATCATCTTTAGCTGCCAGGTTAAGAACGAGGTAGAACTCTGGAACTTCCCCATTTCCTAGGCTCATTCCTCACTCCTTGCTCTGATTTGATTTTTGTCCCCCCCAAATTCATATGTTGAAGTCCTAACCCCTAATGTGACTGTATTTGGAGGTAAGGAGGGAGTTAGGTTAAGGAGGTGATAAGGGCAGGCCCCAGTCTGATTGAACTGGAGTCTGTAGAGGAGGAGGAAGAGACCTGGCCTTCACTCACTCTCTGGGCACACACAGAGGGAAGGCCGTGTGAGCATCGAGAAGGCAGCCATCTGACATCCAGGAAGAGAGGGCTTCACCAAACACCTACTTGCCCGCCTTGATCATGGACTGCTGGTTTCTGGAATTGTGGGAAAATAAATTTCTATTGTTGGAGCCACCTGGTATATGTTATATCAATGTGGCAGCCTGAGCCAAGTAACATAGCCCTTTCCAGTTGTCCAACAATATACTGTATGCCCACGTACTACCTCTCATAGGTCCCAACAGCCTGTGATTCGCACACAAGGTCAACTGAGTGTTTTTATCAATAACTACAACTTGACCAGATCTCAGCTTCCTCCCTTTCTTTACACCACTGCCTGCCTTACCTGCAGCCTGCTGGTCCTATGCTCTGTTGCTGCTCAGAATGACCCCCCATTATGCTACTAGTACCGTCTTAGCACATCACCACTGCTCTGTTCAGGCCACCTGAATGGTGGTACTTATCTGCTTTTAACTTTCAAAATCTTAGAAGGTAATCTCTGTGCTTGACCCTGAGTTCCTTGACATTTGTGCATACTTTTGGGTCTATGGGATTTTGTTCAGTCAGCCCATCTTCTTCTCATTTTCTTGCCCCCAAACACATACAGCCTTCTTTTGCTTGCATAAACAGGGGATCCCTGGCGTTTAGGTTAGGACACAGTCAGGTCTAGTTTCACTCTGCATGTGGGCCCCTTTCTTTACACCAGTTTTTGCATCTGGTCTACTATGTAGAACTTCTTTCTCATTATGTTTTTTTTTTCTAAGGATTCCATTGTTTCTCTGTAATGTGGCCACCACTGCCCTCACTTAGAACACTCAGCACAAGTCGCAACTCAGATTGCAAACTGGGTTCAACAATTTTTCCTTGAGTCTGCTGAGACCCATGCAGATCATACTAGATGGGGATGAAGGGTTGCCTAACTTTACAGACTGTCATATCCAAGCCTCATCTCCAGTTAAGTGGTTTGCAGAATCCCTGTGGGAGTTTTACCAATTGGATTTTTTTTTTGTTTCATTCCATTTTAGCTCAACTCTCAGGACAATCTGTGACATAGAGTAATATCTTCAAATGGATGAAAAAGATAGTGTCACAGCTCAAAGAATCCTAGGGAGCGTCTCCTCTCCTGCTTTTTATGTATACTTGTCTGCCAGCCGTCCTGCAGCGTCTTTCCCTGATGCCATTCGAGCTTCGCTGGCATGCCACTATCACCTAAGCTTCCTCCTCTTGTGCCTTTGACAGTCGCTTTCTGTCTGTTTGTCTCCAATGTCAAGTGGAAATGTTTACATCATCTCTTACTGCCTCCCTGTTCCTTCTCAGATCATTCTAGAAGGCTGCTGGTAGCAGTGACAGCCCCTGTGTCCCTGTATCCCTTGCTTCCCTTCATCTGACCAAGTCACACTGCACAGTTGGTCTTGGTCCCTCTTCAGTGTGTCCAGGCACCAGATCCCAGCCTCAGGGCTGCTGCTTCTCTTCCACCTTTTTACAGGGAACCAGCTGGTCTTCCAGAGGGGAAAATGCTCTGCACAGGTGCACACCTCACACAGTTATCTTGCTTTTTTAGGTTAAAATCTACAGGGTATAGTTACTTAACAACCATTATTCCTTATCTGACATTCCTTTTCTTTTCAGAGAACAGATAATATCAGAGAAGAGAGCTGGAAGATAAATTGGAGGTTACTTAAAGGGGCTCTCCCAGTTTATGTTGGCTAAGCCTTCAGAATCAGATACAAAGAGGTTATCAACCAGGACAGTGACCAATCAATAGCTTCCAGAGAAGTTTAAACAAGAAAAAATAATAGCCAGGGTCTTCCCTAAATAAACAGGGGACTCCCATTTGGCTATTTGTTACAACTTCTCTAAAGTGAGAAATTTTGGTGTGCAAAACAAATGTGTTTTCTCCGCAACACCTCATTATGCTGTTTCTACACGAAGTGGCATGTCTCATTGTTAATTTGTTGGTGTAAACTCAATGCTTATATGTCTTTCTGTTTCTTTGAAACTTCATCAGAAATGATTATCCCACGGAATTTCGGGTCATTTTTATTTGAACTGTATGTTTAAACTCAGGAATATTTTACCTTATATTCTGGTCCTACTAGCTGTCCTACTTACACCCAATGGTTTTCTCCTAACTAGGTACTGCTTGGTTATTGTGTTTTGACCATTTAAGGAACTTGTGTAAATTAACTAAATTTGTACAATTCTCCAGATTTTTCCACATTGATATTTATATGACTTTTCAAATTTCATTCTTCAAAGTACTGATTCATGAAAGAATCCCAGGGGTTTCTTTAGAGATGCATGGCACCCCAAGGCCTGCCTCTTCATCGAATTACCCACTTAGCCATCACCCTGCATCTCTCTCACCATGACATGCTGTGTGAACCATCAGCATTATTTCAGATCCTCAAGATAAATTTATATTTTGTGGACATGGGGGGAATTAATTTCTGATCTATCTGTTCCCCCACCTTAATGTGCTCTTCCCCTACCCAAAATCTAGGCTTGATTTTCAAGAGCCATCATGAAAGATGCTTAATTTTTGTGAGGAAACTGATTTTCACAGCAAGCAATGGCACAAAAAATAATGGATGAATTATCGTAAAGCAATCCTCCTTAACTCTGCTCAGGTTAACAACTGATTTTTCATCCCCAAAAAGTTAAATCCCACTGGCACCTCTCAACCTGGGACAGGTGGGCAAAATCAGCACTGTGTGTGTGTGTGTATGTGTGTATGTGAACATGGAGGTGGCTACATAGGTCCACTTATATGTGGATTTTTCCAATAAATATATTAAAAAATATATGGAGATTTGTGACAATTTGAAAAACATTTTCTTTAGCTTACTTTGCTTTAGTGCAGTATATAATACATGTAACACACACAAAAAATATGTGTTAGTTGACTGTTTTTGTTACCAGTAAGCGTCCAGTCAACAACTGGCTATTAGGAGTGAAGCTTTTGGGGAGTGAGAAATTGTACATGGATTTTTGAGTGCACGGGGTCAGCACCCCTAACCCCTGCCCTGTTCAAGGGGCAACTGTATTTCAAAATACCAATTTGCCTAATATGTCTGTGAAGGATGTGGGGTCTTTCTCAGAAAGTGGAGCAACAAAAAAGCCCCAAAACATGAGTGGCTTTCACTGTTCTCTATGATTTTCAATATTTTCTCATTTTGATAAAGTGAAAACATATTACTCTCACAACAGCAAACATTAAGGAAAATCTTGAATAAAATATGCTGAAGAACAACAGCAACCATCTCCGGAGAAAACCTGTGCTCCGGTCCTCAATGCTCCTTCCAATCCCATTTCTCTTAAGATTTCTGAAAGTTGTTAGGAATAGTAGTAAATATAATATTCCTGGAAGAAGAGTATTTTATTTTTAAAAAGAAACTAATCAATTAGGGGTGGAGAGAGACGTGTGTGTTCACGGGGTCACTCACCTCTCTAACCTGTGTTCAGGTGAGTAGGTGCCAGTTTAGACTCCAGAGGAGACCTCAAGGTGGGTGGGAGGGGAGGAAGCCAGAGCAGAGAGGAAGATTCCAGGAGACGCTCCCAGTGGCTGGAATGCTTGTTTAGAAAGCAGCAGGGGTTATCTGACAACATGGGTAAACGGCGTGTCATTTTATAAATGTAAATGAAACTACTAGAGAAGCAAAAGCTGACATCCTCTCACAGGGCAGATAAAGCCAAATGATTATTTTTAGATTCATTTACAGAAGAAAGCAAACATTTTATTACAACCCTTACCAACTCATCAGAGCCTCTCAGCATGCTGACTGGGGCCTAGGGAAGGGAAAGTGAGGGAAGGCAGACAGAGAGGAGGGAGAGAGAGTCTGAGCCCTCAGGTTTGCCTTCAGGCTGCTGGTGGAGTGGACCAAGCATTCGAAATGGGCAACACAATGAGGATTTACACCCAAGGAAGAATTGGCTGCTTCTAAGCATAGAAACTTCTGCATCTCAAAATTATGATTTCAAAATGATTTTGCCTTCCATTTACCCACAAGAATCTGAACTAAAAGGTATTTAACTTTTTAAATGGGCATACAAATAATTCAAAACAAAACAAGCTCTTTACACACACACACACACATACACACACACACCCTTATTTGCAATCCCTGGAAGGCTTCTAGTGAGAACAGAACAGTGTGTGACTGACGTGGTAAATTGGGCCTGCTGGAGAAAAATCAAGACAAAATATGGATTCACTGTGTTTCTGAAAGGCAGCCATCTTTCCAAGAGAGTGTGTACAACCACATTTTATTTAGAAATTATCTTCCCCATGCTTTCCACCTCTTTCGAATGCTGGCCATGGCAAGCAGGTTGAACAGATGTGATGAAAGAATTAATATCAGTCTTGGGAACATGCAAACGAAATATTTCCTTTGAAACACCTTCCTTTAAATTCCATTAGTTTAATCAGATACTGGAAGAGGCTGGATCAGGGAAATGATTTGCATGGCACAGACTGTTTCTCTGGACTTAGAGCCCCTTTTGTAATATGAAAACCGGAGAGACAAATTTGATATTTCTCCAATGAACTGGCACAGGGTTTAAAATCTTGCTTTGACTGAGATAACTGCGTTTGTTTTAGTGCTAATAAATTCACCTCAGTAAGAATTTTTCTCTCTTTTTTTCTAGATCTCTTTATAACAGCTACACATTTGTCTCTGTGCAAAACCAACTCTCCCCTCTGAAAAAGCAGCAAAACCAGTCAAAGAACAAGTATGTAGGATTACCACATTATGAAGAATAAAGAGAAGCTTTCAGCTCTCTGTCATGGATGGTATTTATCACATTTTTCACAACCGGCTCTAATAACAGAGCAGAGATAAAATAGGCTTGATGCATCTCTCCTGCACAGAGAATTTTACAACAGCAACTGTAAGAAATCCAGAGATGAAACATGTACTTCTCCCCACTTGCAGTTTTTATTAGTATAAAAATGAGAGGCATGTGCATGTGGGGGGAGACTATGGCTACAAAAGTGGGCTTGAATTTTCTGTCTGTTATGCTAATGTATTCATAGAAAAAGCTGGTGCTGAGGGCGGTTCTCCAATTAAGACAAATGAGGCACATTGAATTTCTCCCCCAGGGCACAGCAGGGGTGCTGGCAAAATCTACTTTCTTCTTTTCTGTCAGGGCTGAACTGGAAACAAAAGCATGAAAATTCAACACATCCACTTACAGAATAATAAAGGCTGTTGTTTAAAGCGTGAAGAGTTTTGGCACCCTTCTGGGGCCTTATGCAAATCAACTCTTCCTCTCAACTGCTACCCCACCATCGGGCTTGGAAATTAAAGATGTACTTGGTCGGTTAACAGCTGAAAGGAGAGGAGCAGGCTGAAACTCAATTAGATTTGTATTAAGCAAATAAATCAGGACTGACTGATATTGGCTAAACTAAAACGCATTAGGGGCTGACAGTAATTCTAATTTGATTGACATATATATGTGGTATGTTATTAACCTAAATGAAAGATAAGAATCTCCATTTTTTTTTTTAAGGATTTCATTCTAGCAAACAATCCTCTCCCCCTCTAAACATACACAAAACAGTAAACAGAGACCACTGCATCGGCGCTATTTACTACCCTTGTTCAGGAACACAGGAAATCTATTACCTGATACATGTTCAGAGTTTAAGACAAAATTATTCTGCAGAACAACATTTGTTTTCAGTGATTTATTTGGTGTAGGGTAACAGCGGAACACATTATTTATTTGGTGGGACAAAGCACACCACACTATTTTTATTATGGAGAATAACATAAAGGCATAGACCTGTACATGCCTGGTTATTTATGGAAACTCTGTGGTGCGTGATGCTTTTCTGTACAAGGCATATATGAAAGAGCCTTAAACAAGATTCAAAGTCATAAATGAAGAGTTCAATCAAGTCCTCTAAAGCTTTGAGGGGAAAAAAAACCCTCTTAACAAATAGCAAAAATGGAATGGTGTGTGTGGTTGGAGGGATGAGAAATTCTCCCTTGCATGTAGATTTTGGGAGTTTCTTTCTAACTCATCTGCTTGTCTTTGCTGTTTATGCTTTTAGAACTTATGAAAATTAAAGTCATTTCACTGAACATACTGCTGAATTAATAATTAAATACTAATTTAATACTTTTGCATTTGTTGTAAGTATCTCTGATTCTCCCCATCTTTTCCTTTCACCTGCATGACCACCTTCTCCTTCTGGCTGCCAGATTAAAGACTCATTCTTCTCTTTCAATCATCTCTCCTTCTATCCTTTCCTATGTGGCTCTTCTTGCCAAGTCCTGCTGCGTTTTGCTTTGCATCAGTGCCAGAAATGGTGTCTTTCTCCCCCCAGAAAACCTGCCCGCACGTTGGCCCTGAGCAGCCTGTTTCCTGCTGCCGCTCTCGCCAGCACCTGCTCATTTCTCTTCCTGTTCTCAGCCCACCTCTGATGAGCACGTCAGAGACACTCGGCCACAATACTTCTCCTTGGCACCCAATCCCACATTTTCCTCTCCATCACCGCCACAATAATCCTCATCGATACTGAGAGTGAAGTAAGAACATCACAGAACGTGACACTGTCAATGGCCCTCAGGTTTCACACAGTTTCTTCCATCCCAGATTAAACTCTCTATTTTTAGCTTTTCAAGCAGTTATCACCTCCACCTGCGCAGCCGCTCCTCTCACTTATCTCTTCTCAGTCTCCCGCACAGCTACCGTCAGACGGGCTTCTTTGGTCTCCTTTTTGTCTAGTACCTCCTTTTTCCTGACACCTCCTCTGAAATCTACCTGAGAAATCAGTTTTTTAAACTTAAGAATCCATCCCAGCATGCACATACAATCTGCTCATGGCTGCCCCTACCGCTTACTATGGGGTTAGAATAACTTCGTTTCATTTTTGTTAAAGTCAAACACAAATGGACACCAGACTTGAGAATTCTCTGAGCATACAAGTGAAGATTATTTTAGCTTATTTTGCCGGAAAACTGAGGCTCACTTGACCTGTATTGCTTCTTGCTTTTGCCTCTGAAAATCACAAGCAAAACTTAAATTGTGTCCCCAGATTGACAGGAGGTAATCTAATGTTTAACAAAATGTTAATATTATAACCAATCACTGTGAAGCATAAACAGTCCCTGCCCAGTCAATATAGTGCAGTCTCATTCCATGTTTTGGTTTGAGTGTTTCTGCATAATCAACTTTCACTAATCACCACTTAAGTGATTCACTGGTTTTATATCTATTTTTTTCCTTACCTTTTGACATATTTAATTTATGTTTTGATAGGTTTCCGATTCTTTTAGTTAACATTATTATGTGATGATTGTTAAAAGTGAGGTTAAATATAATTTTCTTTAAGAATTTTGCTTATGTCCGTTATATTATCCATTTCATTTTTTTCCATTTAAAAACAATAACATCATAAACTTTTGACATGCACCAGGAACTCATTCTATGGACCTTCATAAATCTCAAGATGTTTTTTTCTTTTCCTTTTCTTCTGATTGTGGTGAAATATACATAACACAATTTACTTTAACCATTTTTAAGTGTACAACTCAGTGGCATTAAGTCTATTCACAATATTGTGTAACCATCACTGCTATCCATTTCTAAACCTTTTCCCCATTAAAAAATAACTCCCACCCCTCACTGCTCCAGAACATAAAAGTACAAGGTAAAGCAGAAAGTACTGAATGTACAAGCTGCAGAGAATCATCCAGATCTAGTTAAGATAACTAACAGAGATGGCTACACTAAATAACAGATTTTCAGTGTAGATGAAACAACCTTCTACTGGAAGAACATGCCACCTAGGACTTTCTTAGCTACAGAGGAGAAGTCAATATCTCGCTTGAAAGCTTCAAAGGACAGGCGTCTGAATCTCTTATTAGGGGCTAATGCAGTTGGTGATTTTAAGTTGAAGCCGGTGCTCATTTATCATTCCAAAAATCATAGGGGCCTTAAAAATTATGCTAAATCTATTCTGCCTGTGTGCTATAAATGGAACAACAAAGCCTGGATGGTAGTACATCTATTTCCATTAATTTACTGAGTATTTTGAGCCCACTGTTGAGACCTACTGCTCAGAAAAAAAGAGCCCTTTCAAAATATGATTGCTCACTGACAGTGCAGCTGTCACCCAAGAGCTGTAATGGAGATGTACAAGGTCAATGTTTTCATGTCTTCTGACATAACATCCATTTTGCAGACCATGGATCAAAGAGTAAATTCAACTTTCAAGTCTTATTATTGAAGAAATAATTTCATAATTCTGGCTTCCATAGAAAGGAAATACATGTATGAAGGAAATGTATGAAGAAATACATTTCATAATTCTTGGCTTCTCTGATGGATTTGGGCAAGGTAAATTGAAAATCTTCTGGAAAGGATTCACCATTGTAGATACCATTAAGAACATTGGTGATTCATGGGAAGAGCCAAAATATTAATATGAACAGGAATTTGGAAGAAGTTGATTCCAACCCACATGATGACTTGTAAGGGTTCAAGACTTCAGTGGAGGGAATAAGTGTAAATATGGTGGAAATACAAAGAGAACTAGAATTAGAAAGGGCATTTCTAATGTGACTGAAGATGTGACTGAAATGCTGTAGTCTCATGGTAAAACTTTAACAGATGAGGAGTTGCTTCTTATGGGTGAGCAAAGAAGGCAGTATCTTGATGTGAAATCTTCTCCTAGTGAAGATGTGTAGATTGTTGAAATGACAACCAAGGATTTAGAATATTACATATACTTAGTTGATAAAGCAGCTGAAGGGTTTGAGAGGATTGACTCCAATTTTGAAAGAAGTTGCACTGTGGCTAATAAATGCTATCAAATAAGTATCACCCACTATAGAGAAATCATTCATGAAAGGAAGACTCCATCAATGTGGCACACTTCATTGTCTGATTTGAAGAAATTGCCACAGCTACCCTAGCCTTTAGCAACCACCACCCTAGTCAGTCAGCAGCCATCAACATTAAGGTAAGACCCTCCACCCGCAAAAAGATGACAACTAGCTAAAAGCTCAGATGATGGTTATAATTTTTTAACAATAACATATTTTAAAATTAAGGTATATACATTGTGTTTTGAGACATACTCCTATTGTAAACCTAATACACTACAGTATAGTGTTAGCATAACTATATGTACTGGGAAACCAAAAATTCATTTGACTCTCCTTACTGCATTATTTGCTTTCCTGCCCTACTGGCTTTATTATAGTGGTCAGGAACCAAACCCACAATATTTCTGAGGAATGCCTGAGTTTGATTTTGGGGTTAGTAAAAAATTTTTAAAGGTTTGAACACCTGACTAACTAGGATCACAGATCATTATGAAGCAACACTTAATTATCTATTTGACTAAATAGGCAATAAAAGAATTCAAAGGCAACTACTGAAAGTTATATCGTTGTGAAAAAATTAGCTCTTTTAACATTAAGAAAACTCCATTTTCCTAAGTAGTCAAAGATTGATGGTGAAGATAACATGCAGCTCAGTAAGTTAGTCTGATAAAACAGAATTTTTGCTTTCTAGGCAGATTACTTAAAAGGTGAAAAAATCTTTCACAATCTCTTGCCAGGAGCAGACCAATAGTCCAAGAAAATATTGTCCTTTGAAATAACGAAAGAATATTAAGTGTTACTTTTAAATAAGTACCCTACTGATTTTAGACCCTTTCATAAATGTCTTAACCCTTATAATAATCCAATTTTAGCCAACTTGACCACACAAGGTAAAATTTTCTCTCTTTCTAATTCTCTCTTTTCTCTTCCCAACTTCCTATTTAGTTTATTCTTCACTCTCCCTTTTGCATTTTGAAATAACCAGTTTTACGTTGGCACAAGTTTATTTTCTTTTCCTTTAACAAAAATGCATTTTCATATCTCATACCTTTTCTTATCCAAAAGCACATCCTGCTTTCTTTGTATACAGCGTTGTTTCCCTTATTATTTCTAGTAGCTTTAATCACATATTTTAATTAGATTCTTTTAGAAACCTTAATTTGTAGTGAAAACTAAGAAGTAAGCAATTGTGAACTCTATGTTATACCAGCATTCTTTAGATTGGCAAATTTATGAATACAGTTCATAATTTCTAAAAATGTGCCCTTTTTAATAGTATGATTTCAGTGTGGCACAAGCCATGTTTATTAACAGTTTCAAATTTCTGCAGTAAGAAGCCAAAAGTAGATAAACGTATGTTCAGTAATTAGTGTTTCACCATGTTATATTACATGATCTAGGTACTTAATAAATTTTCATAATTTAACTTAACTAAGCAAAACTCCAAAAGTTTCAAGTTACCAAAAAGATTTTGGAAGATATTTTTAAAGTATACATTCCATAAAACATAATTATTGCTAAAAAATTAACCTAAAACCTTTTTTGCACTTATATCTATGTAAATAAATCACTTGCTCCCAATAATTATTTTAAGTTTAGATTACTCATAAAACTTAATGAGACATCAAAGTCAGCCATCATCCCAAGCTTTCTCTTGCTAACAATTTTTTTTGTAACAGAGATAATATGAACTTATTTGATTAAAAACACAGGTAGACTAAAAGTTGCACGTTTGCATTATTCTTCATGCTAGTGACTGTGAAGATGTATTTTAATTAGACCAACAAACTTCAACTAGCTTTAATAGCAAATATTTTCCTGATCATGTGAACTTGCAAGTAATTTATGTTAATTTTTATTATATTTCTGAGACTGTTGGAATCCTTAATTCATATAAATGCCTGTTTATTATTAAGCCAATTAAACAGTGCTCTTTAACAAATTAATTTGGCAAAACCATAAGAGGTAGAAAAATTTCTTACATTTACAGCATATATATTTGTAGGAACATAAACACAGAGAAATGCAGAGAACTTATAGCATTTGTTTTAAGTTTTTAGCTATGAGATGGGTATGATAATATAAAACTCACTAGTTTATAAAAAAGTAGTTAGATCCAAATTTTGCTTTGGAAGTTGGTATAAGTTAAGTTCATTGCCCAGATGGCTAAAGCTTTTTACTAATATTTGTGGAGGGGGCATTTAAGATTTTTCATTAGCCCAGTTTCCAAATAGTTCCTTTCTATTTCTCTCCTTCTAATAAGAAACTTCTCCCTAAAGTTTGCATTTTGAAGAATAGCTCTTAGGTCGTAAAGAAGATGGGGGCATATAAAATCTTCATCACAAAGACACAGAGAATATACTCAAGTTTTTTCTCTGACAGACTTTTGGGGGTATATTTGCCTATTATCAGTGGTCTATTGGAAGTAGTATTACTTTTTTCCATTTTTTTCTTAAGTTCAGGGCAGTTCTGTTCTCAATGTCCTGATCTTTTACAATATCTACAAGCATTTTGAGATAAATAGGAAGATTCTGGGATTGGTGAATATAGGTGGACATTGAATTGCTCCTAGAGTGGCATTTCTAATTTTGTAGAGTTACAAGACAAAGACAGTTATTTCCAATTCTTCAAAGAATTGTGTTGCAGTCAGCCTGAATGATATCAAAAGGCTGCTCCATCCATCCAGCTACATTTTCTTTGATTTGCTCCTTTCTGTAAGGAAGATCTCTAATTAAAATGTAAATCAAAAGATTTCTGGGTTTCAGAACGTCAGGGTTTGAAGCAGTATGCTGTTAAAGAAATCTGTGTAAAGCATCCAACAAAGGCCTTTGAATGGTCTCCTTTCCGAGTGCAGAATTCAACTTTAGATTGATTCACCTGCGTGTAGGAAAACTTCTTCTATTGTTCCTATCAGCCCTTGAATATCAACTTCAGTTGAGATATTCTCTGGTCATTTGTAGGACCTGGGAGAAATTCTGACCATGTGTTTACTTGGGAGGAGGTGGGGGAGGGTGGTTTCCCCAGGGGCCATTTGTTTTATATGAAAACTGCAATGTAATCATAATCATGGTTATGAAGGACATCCCTGAACAGCTTATCCAGGTCCCTGTGAGTGGGGTTGTGAATGACAAATCTTTTGAATTCCTTTCTAAATGTGGTAAGATCTTCTAGAAGTACAATTTAAAGGGCTTTATAATTTAGCAGATCTGCTACTGTCCAGGGGCCATGAATTCGTTGTGGTGGGGAAACAAGATACTTCTGCAAAGGACATTGCCTAGGAAGGCCTGCAGTTGCAGAGCCTGACTGCAGAGCCCTGGAAGGTTGGAGCCGGTGTAAGGGACAAAGCAAGCCTTGCCACCCATGTTGGGCGTTTCTGCTAAATTCATTCCATGGCTTTCAGTATTTACATGAGTAACCTGTGTATCTCAGTCTTGCACATCAGGCTAGAGCGCTCTCTGTAAATCTTGCAATGAGAGGGAAGTAATCTGGGTGTCTAAAGAGTTTAGGGGAGAAGTTGGAGGAGTTTTGGTATCTAAGGGAATTCATTGAGGTGATGTGGCTGGATTTTGAGAGGGAGGGAGTTTAGACCAGGCGCTCAGAGATCCAGAAGATCTTTTGGAGGGTCAGTGGAGGGAACTGGAAATAAAGGGGAGTATAAAAGGGGAGGGAGGAGAATTTATGTTAGATGTGGACTTTAATTTTTGTTCTAAGGGCAATTTCTGTTATTTTATTTTATCAAGGGAGTCCCTAAATGCTAGCATTATTCTCCTTTGCATCTGCCTTTCAACTTGCTCTTTCCATAGGTACCAATAAGACAGTTGCTTAGGATATAAACTTTCTAAAAAATAAAATAAAATTTAAATACAGGAGTTCAAAGGATCCATTATCTAGCTATTGACAAGTGGGATCTTATATTAATCTCAATAGTGACTCAAACCAATAAGTCTTTTTATGGCTTAGCCATGGACACAAGAAGCATCCCCAGAGGAGAGTGCAGTCCTCATAATCCAAAAAGTTTACTCCCAAAGATAACCAAAAGAAAGACCGAGATGCCTATCTAACTGCAAATGGGGCAAACTCGTATTTCTGTTCGGCCAAATTTTATGAGACTAAAGAAAACAATGACCATCTCTGGGAGGAAAGGGATCAAGAGAATGCAAGAATATTCATAACAAAGTTTTACCAAAGTTGCTATACCCAAGTAACTAGTGCAACAAAATATTTTCTTCTGTTAATCTAACTTTAGAAAATGAAAAGCACTCTCAACACTCTTGCTTCCATCAGACCCTGTAGGCAGGGATCTGGGAGACTGACATGGTAAGAATTCTTACCTTCTGCTGGCTTTTGTCAGAGATCCCAGGATCTCTCAACTGCAGCAGCCCTGGAATGAGCAGTGCCCAGCCAGTGAAAATCCACTCATAGTCAACAACCATGGGGGCAGAGAAATTTTCCTTCTACCCTTCCAGGTACTTAGGCTGGTCTAATAATTAAACTGACATTAAGACAGATAAACAGTAGAAAAACAAACAAAATAATGTATGTATGCGAGAGCCCACAAAGATATGAGGGCTCAAAGGCAGCCAGGTGATTGAAGCTTATATAAATCCTAAACTAAGGGCATTGATAGGGGACTGGGGATTCCAAGGGAGGCAGAAGACATGCTTAGAAAGGAAAGGTTGCCCTTTTATACAGATGAATTTCTTAGGTAACAAGTTATATCTGATAAAGCTCTCCTTCTGGTACAGTCCCCCTCTTCCTATGTAATTTTTAGACAGTTGAAGGGGAAATAGAGAGCTTTCTTGAATCTGCTGGATTTTTACTGCCTTCAGCTCAAAATAATCCTTATGGCAAAGAAGTGTATTTTAGGGTGGCAAAATCTGCTCCCCTTCATTGCTGAATCCTAGATCTGTGATCAAATGCCCAGTTTAAACCAAGCTGTATCACGGAGGATATAATTTTTATACCTCAAACTCATATTCAAATTCAAATCCATATTTTTCTGCTTCTTATGGTGCAGAGGAAGGAGTGACAGCAACACAGGAAGCCAGATTTGAGGGAGGGAGATTGACACCTAGGCAATCAGAAGACTTTGTTCCCCGAAGCCCAGTTAAATAGTGTTGCGCTATCGCTCAGGACTAACAGAAACAGTTTTCTCCTGCATTGCTCTAAAACCAACTACTAAATAACGTTAGGATATCTTAGAGGCAATAACGTGCCATCACTCACAGTTCTTTTGAAGGGAATGTGGTTAAGATAAAAAAGCCCAAAGGCAAAGAGCTTTTAACTACTAGCCATTTGGCAATAATACTTTTCACTCCCTCTCCTGCCCTGCACCCCTCCGCCATAACCCACGGCGTAAATCTTCTTTCCGGATTGAGTGCCGGAGGTAGAGATTCTGCAAGTGATTCCATGAAAGTTCTTGTTGTTTTTCACTTACTCTGTTAGCTTCACCATATTTTAAAATGCAAGTGACGGAGAGAGCAGGCTGAATTCTGAATTACTAGGTTACATATCCACCTCCACCTGTTGTGGAAGAGGATTTCAATCTGTCAGTCAAAGAGCTCAAGTCTCCTCAGTAGAAGGTGGTCTTGAGCCCTAAGGCAGATAAAGATCAGATAAGAGAGGTGGCATGAGATTTCCGTAGGGGGCGATTCTACTCAGATCTTTTCTGTTTGTCTTGCAGTTACGGAGAAGGGAGGGAGGCGGTGATGGTTACAAGGGATGTATGGGTATCACATTGGTGTCTCCTAGGTGTTGGAATCCCACGTGGCTAGGAAGGAACCCCACATGGTTGGCAGGCCTGGTCCCAGCCAGTACGGGCAATCCTTGCAGTACTCTCAGGAGCAAGCGTCCACGGAACAGCTCCCATCCAGTTTGCTCAAGCTTTTCACTCCATTAGGTATGGCTCTGATCTGAGATATTAATAGCCAGGAGATTGGTCTAAAGGTCAAGGTCTAGGTACTGTGTCTTCTCCTCAGGTGGGGATTCTGTCCTTTCTCCACACAGTTCATATGACAGCTCTCCCAGCTTCCCTGTGCCCCAAGGCCCCTGAGTTGACAGATTTTTTTGGTTTAGTCCTTGGTATCATATTCCTTTAGTTTACTTCCCAAGATACCCTTCAAATATAGACATTAAAAAGTAATGCTTTCTCTGTGCATCTTAAGGGATTTTACAGAGAGATGCTTATATCCTTGTTTCATTCATACATACCTAGTTTATCTATTATCTATTATTTATATATATCTATTTATCTATCGTCTACCTATTATTTATAATATCTTTATCAATCTATCATCTGTCTCAAACATTTTATAGAGACAGCCAGAACACACTTGGAACCAGCCCTGACAGTTGGTCAGTTGATCAAAAAAAAGTTGCTAAGTAATGAATACTTGAAAAATGAAACCAACATACATACTGTAGATGTCCATTTAGTCACCTTTTTGTGGAGAGGTAAGGGTATTTCCACCAACCTGAAAATTCTGTATGGTTTTCCTTGTACATACTCATAATGTATAGTCTCAGTTTCCAATTTTTTTGTTTCTTTCAAGGAAGAGTTTATAGATAATTGGGAGGCCATGTGCAAATAGAATAATTCCAGAAAAGTGGTTTTCAAGCATCTGACTCCCTTGGAGGGTTTGTTAAAACACAGGTTACTGAGCCCTGTCTCCAGACTTTTAGATTCCGTAGATCTGGGGTAGGGTCGGAGAATTTGCATTTCTAACAAGTTTCCAGGTAATGCTGATATTACTGGTTAAGGGATCATTCTTTGAGAACCACTGTTGTAGAGTTTCATCATACTTTACAGAAAGTATGTCATATTTCATAGAGAGAAGAAGAAGTTGACAGGTAGAATTGGTTAACAGAAGGTAGGTTGAGAATGGATATAAAAGCATATCTATTTTATGTACTTGATGTACAACAATCCATATTCAATATGTTCTTTTCCAGGGTACTCCTAAATCTGACATAGGATATTGATAATGTACTATGAATAGTTGAGTTTACAAGATGATGGAGGGAGACCTTCTGGGAAATGACAATGTTCTTGAAAATCCTTCCCTTTCATAATTGAGCGAGTTAACTTCTCAGTATGGCTTTGCTTCTATGCAAAGTGGGCACGATCACAAACACATGACAGGCCTCTCCTGAAGGAAAAAGGTGGTAGTATACAGGAGTTTTTCTAAAGTATTTTCATCACTGTCATGGTGGTAGAGGAGAAACTGGGGGAAACCTACAAGAATATATTAGAGAACAACTCTGAGTCCACTTCTTTCATCTCTTAAAATGAATACGCATTTTGGCTTATTTTTCTATAATAGGTCTGTTTGCTTTAATATAAAAATATTTCACACAATTTGACATTAACCATGCTTATCTTTTGATTTCTGCGATGAAGAAAAAGTGCCTTAGTTTAAGAAACTTAGGAAAATGTTGGTAAACAGTAATGCATTGCATGCAGTTTTCTTATTATTAGATTTTGTTTTATTTTGGCAAACATGTGAGACATTCATTAGCATATCCACTGACTTTGAGTCTCATTTACAGATTTATTATGCTGATATTTGGATTTTAAATGATTAGACATATAAGATCTTTTTCCCCCCAGATGTTGTCTACAATCTTAAAATTTACTTCTAAATTGAATTTCAGAGATGCACCGAGGTCAAAGCCATTTTAAGATTACAACTGACCCATGGATTTACTTCTCTCTTAATAAAGCAACAAATTAGGGGACAGAGGATAAATATAACAGCTAATGATTTCTGTGTCACATACAATCTCTAGTATAATGAAAAATTCTAAATGTATGTATTTATACAAAAGTACTGGTTCAATGTCATTTCTAACTAAATCAACCTGAAAAAATACATTCCAATTTATGAATGATCCATTTGATCACTATTTCTTTTTTTTGGTATCATTAGTATACAATCACATGAGCAACATTGTGGTTGCTAGACTCCCCCCATTATCAAGTCCCTACCACACACCCCATTACAGTCACTGTCCATCAGCGTAGTAAGAAGCTATAGAGTCACCACTTGTCTTCTCTGTGCTGCACTGCCTTCTCCTGATCGCTATTTCTTGAACACCACCTATGCTAAGCTAGTCTCCATGAAGGATGCAGACACAATGATTCTTAAGAATCTCAAGAATTTTCCATTTTAGTAATTGACCAGAGAGTCACTGGATGTTTTCAACTTACAGATACCAATGTACTTACAGCTAATAATAACAGAGTGGCTAAAAAACTAGCTGGGGAACTGTGGAGTCAAATGGAGAGTTAGCATAGGTCTCTGCTCAGCCACTTCTTAGATATATGATGGTAGGAAGGTTACTTAAATCTTTTTACTTGTCAATTTTTTATTCTGTAAAATGGGGATAATAATATTTACCATGCAAGGTCTTGTGAAGAGAGGAAATAATATATTTAAAGCATGAAAAATGGTGACTGGCCCTTAGATCTCTATCTATGCTTTTTTTTCTTACTTGCTTAGCTATTAGTTTGAGTTTGTGAACTGGTCTGACACCAAAGTTGGTGGACCCATAAAGATGACTTTCTAGGTTTAGGTCCAAATGATGGTTGTGGGGAAGATGGAACTTTCTGACTGGGATTCCCTCCTGGCCTTCATAGTGCCCATTGTCTATATAATAAGAGCATGTTTGCACATTTATGGGATGTTTACCAGGGGCAGAGCCACAGCTCAGTCACAGGATTGCTGGTTCAGGGCAGGGGTGGAGAGGAAACACCCATTACCTCCTCCCCTCTGTTCCTGGCATGTAAATGGTCAGGCACTCACCAGTCACTGGGGATCTGCCCCCAGGGTTCCTCCCAGTACGGCAGGAGGACAGAGTGCCAGCAGGGGGACAGAGTCCAGCAGCCTGGGTGCAGAGTGCAGAGAGACTGAGCCATGAGAATAAACCCTTCCATCTCCCAATTTAGGAGCACTTGCCTTCCTTTAGTCTCAGCACATTCATAAAGAACTTGCACCATGCGGGGAATTCCCTCCTCCCAGAGCTACAGTGGTGATGGCAGCTGAGATGGGGAAGGCAGAGGCCACAGTGAGTCACGAACAGGAAGTCACCTATGGCTGCTCTTGTCAGAATAGGGCAGTCACCATTGCCCTCATTTACGGTGCCCTGTGTGCTGCCCTGTCTACTAGTGAAAACTG
Source organism: Manis pentadactyla (assembly GCF_030020395.1). Lineage (NCBI taxonomy): Eukaryota > Metazoa > Chordata > Mammalia > Pholidota > Manidae > Manis > Manis pentadactyla. Next base: position 68,235,859 of record NC_080031.1, on the reverse strand, counting down.
AAATGGGAAGACACAGGCCACTGTCACTGACTGGGACTCCAGGCTGACTTTATGTTCCATCTGGGGGCATACCATAGTTCTACACTAGAGCTGGACATGCAAAGTAAGGCTTTTCTCCTCTCACAGAACCTCTACTTTGGCTGTTAGAAATGTTTCTCTATACAAAAAACAAACAAATTATGCTGCATTCCCTGTCTCATTTAATTTTGAAAGACTCCACAGTAGATGGGTAATGGGTATATGATTAGAAATAGTTTACACATAAATTTTGGAGAAACAAAAGTCAACCTGGAAGTGCAGTACTGTATTTAAAGACATAAATTGTGCATTGATCCATTAAGATTATATTCTTAATGACAGGTTTTCAGGATTACGTGGCCAAACCAAAGTTTCATGGCTAGTTCAACTATATAAATTGGATAATGTTGCAAGAAGATAAGAGCTCACTATATAATTTGATTGCATCTGTAGCTCTTTTTTTACTTATCAGAGGCAAATTATAAGGTTTAGGTGCACCTGTATATATTTTTGTGTGATATATATAGATCCATTCATACATAAATATATACACTGATAGGGCTCTGAATATACACCTTATGATAAGGTGCCAAAATATGGCACCTTGGCATATTGAATATTTTAAGCTGAAGAAATTTGAGAAACAGCAGGTGTAGGGAAGGTTCTCTCACCTTCCCCTTCTTCTCTGAAGCTGATCATAAGATCCTCATGTGAGAGGCACCCTCCCTATATTTGAGGAAAGGAGCATCATTATCTTTGAAGATGGAGGGACATAAAGAGAAGGCTGAATGAACAGGCCTTGTAAGTGTTCCCCAGTTTACCACCCTCAGCTCATACCGATTTGTCCTACCACATTTTTCCATGCTCTGCCATTTTTCATCAAACCTAGTATAAAAACACTTAGGCTTAACTTTAACTGTTTCTTTGGGTCTTTATTTCCTTATGAAGGCTCCTATGCCATGCAAAACTTGTATTAAGTAAATCTGCAAGTTTTTCTCCTGCTAGTCTGTCTTTGCAAGTTTAATTTTCAGGCTTACCCAGGGACCCTAAGAGGGTCAAGGAGAAGTTTTTCCCTCCTCTCCAATTGTACACATACATGTGTCTAACTACTTACATACTAATCCAACGCTTTTTCTCTTGTATTACTGGCACTAAAAATCCCACTAAGAAGCCTTTATAAATTTACTAACATCTAAAAGTAGAGTAAGTGCTTTGGTATGCATCATTCATATATTGCTTTCACTTCATCTCTGTTTTTAAAGCATAATATGCATAATAGCAATAGATTTTGACTTATAGCATTCATACCTAAAGCCCTTTGTCATGAATATCTCATGTTATTATTTGTGGACCTAAAAGCAGGCAGGTCATAATTTACATTTCTCAGTCAGCCTCCCCTCTTGTGTCCTGGCCTATAAAATCTTCCCTCCCTCCGCGTCCCTCTTCACGTCCCTCTTAGCTGGCTTTAGTCTTTCTGAGATCTTCGACTGTTGGGCTCATACACAATTCTTGTTGTAAGGCCTCTTTAATAAATGCATAGGATTGGCTGTTCTATAAACCTGATTATACCAGGTAGAGTATAAATAAATTGTTCATTATTAATTACGTATGGAATTTGTGCCCTCCTCCCCCTTTTTTTTCTAAAAAAGTTTGTCATCAAGGTCCTGGTGGGAAGATAATGCTAAATTACTGTTATAGAAAAATCACATTTGATTTATAGAACTTTTTTCTCTAAGAACATAATTTACCAGTCTACCTTTAGTTAAGAATAGCCTGTGTTGGCTGATAATTAATGCATTTCTGCTATTTAACAGCAACTAGTATTCAAATGTAGATCTATAAAAATCTAAATACTCTTTTCATGATAATCTAAAATCTTGTAAGCAATGTACTAAATTTGACTATTTACAAATAAAGAGAAATTACTTGCCAAATTTATAGTTTCTCACATAAGAATGTTCATACCCCCAAATGGGTACACATGCCCTAAATATACCTCCAAATGGGTCTCCACATGGATTCTGGCATAAAACTTGCTAGCATAGCTTTGAGCTTATATGTGAATACACATCAGTAACAGATCATTAAAATCTAAGTTAGAAACAAAACCTTAGAACACACATTCTGTCAGGGAATTTCTTCCAGTCTTTTCTTTTTGTCTAGAAAAAGTATTTTTGACACCTTTTCTAGAAGCAGCTAGGTGTTCATATTGGACAAAAACAAGCTGCTGTGGTCTTGGGGGATGCTATTAGATTTTTGTCAAATGCAGAACTCACTCAATCGTCCCTAAAATGAAGCACCAGGCTAGCTGTTTCTTTAGCCTTTCTTACACAGGTAAACAAAACAAAACAGTGCACACTGACAACAAACATATGAAAACAAATAGCTTGTCATGGGATTGTATGATAAGGAATGACTGAATCCCAGAAGCTATCTAACATTTGGATATAGGGTCCACACAAATAATAGAGCTCCAAGTTCTTCAAATAGAATATTTATTCTGAATTACTGATGCCTGCTCAGATTCGATTTAAATTGCTCCTACACCATCAGAAAATTAAATTTTTATACAAAAAAAGAAAATATTCCTACTTTTGAAACTGAAGTCGTTCACAGGCCAAAGCTAAAAGAGAGGGAAATGTCCAGATTGACTACCTATTTTTATTTTCTCAGCTTGGCATTGTGCATGTCAACGGAATATATCTGTAAGAACAGCATACTTCTACATTCAGGAAGTGATATTTCAGAACAAGCTTTTGTAAACAATACACCATTTTCTGTGGATTGGGCTAAAGCTAAGGCAAAAACTAGATTTCTTCTATTTCATGAAAGAACTCTCTAATAAACAAAACTAAATCTGTAATGCACATTAATAATATGACCATTGTATGGGATTCAACATAACTCCAAAATATCACATCTGACGAAATCAGTGCTGCTGAAAATACTTGCTGCCAGTAGCCCTTATAATTATAAGGAAAGGCAATTGGTAATTAATTCTTTCAACTTGGAATTTCAAATCTCTGGGCTAAATGTTGCCCATTATTGGAGTTCAAAGGCAACTATCTCTAGAATTGTTCTTTTAATGCTTATTGGATGGGTTTAGTTGTTCTTTTCTTGTAGGCACACAATTGTCTTGATCTTTGTGATAAAAAGAGCTTCGCTGGATCTTTGTAGTGAACCCAGTTGGCTTGGTAACATGCCTGTAGTCAGAATTCCAAAGTGGGGACACAAAAGCTTAGAAATTATAGGCTGAGAACTGTTTGTTCAGGACTGTGGGAATCTTACCCAGGCCCGTGGAACCAATGGACTCTCTTCATTAGATCCACATTCATCCATGAACTCCCCAATTCCTTGCCCTTTTGTCTCTTTCCAAACCAGAGCTTTAACCACAATAAAAACAAATGTGGCAACTTCTTTTGTAAATCAATTCCTAACCCAAATTCCCAGCGTGCTATAATTCTTTCCCTTCATGTCATAATTCCAAAAGAATGACATTAACTTATTCAGTGGTACATTTATCTCCATAATGAGGATGTGTCAAGGGGTAAGACTTTACTTATAAAACAAAAAGGCTGCGTATAGGCCTATCTGAATGGTGATGCACTGGCTTTCTGCCTGTCCAGACATCATCCCTTTCCCAAGTTAATCAAATAAGCAAAAAAATTCTAGCATGACTATTTTAGACTGCTTAGTTTAAAAAAATCTAGTCCAAACTGAAATATAATCCAGTAAAATGAATTTCACTGAAGTATATCATGTAATTGAAAGAGAAAACAGGGCAATTTGACTTTTTTTTTTTACTGGGTATAAAGGCATTCTTAAACCAGCTGACACTATGTCATCTGATTACACAATTGTGACTTGGAAATGCCAGGAATTTTCCTTTGTGTGTCTAAATAATGCAAGTTGAATTCAGCAGTGTTCATATAAATACTTTAATTGCACTGAAGCTTTATCAGCAGGGAGTCATGGGAAGTATGTGAAACGTGACATAAACATTTTTCAAAGCAAGAATGCAAGAATCACTCCAGGTACACAAAGGGCAGGATCGTCATAACAACAGCAGCAACCACAGCCACAACCAGGGACGCTGGTCGCCCAGGACATTTTATGAGCAGAGAATTGGATTGTTTTTTTTTTCTTTTTATTTCCCACCCACCATTGTTCTGGGTAAAAATCCCTAAAAAAAAATGGGAAAGATGAAGCCTGAGAAACTGAAGGGACTTAAGAATTGTACATATCATCCTGTGAGAAAAAGTAAAAAGAAACCTGAATAATCATGGCCCTAATAAATTGCAACTCAGAGTATTTAGGCTTGGCTATGAGATCTGAAAATGAGAACAAGGATATTCCTTTCAGGAAAGCTTTCATAAACTTCGTTTAAATTTGATAGATTTCCTTACCAATGTGATATCACATACTCATAGTCATAGATCCCTTTATTTTCTAATAGTCTTAGTTGCCTTCTCAATTTCCTTCTGAAATCTGTAGGCTCTTAGCCTTAAGGAATGACAGTCAAAGGCTCCAGCCTTACTACTTACAGCCATTAACTACTGACTAAGCAATTCATGGCTTCATACAAGAAGGAAAATAAATAATGAGAAAGAAATCATGCCGCTTGCCTTTAGTGAACCATAATTTCCTCTTTTTGCCCTCAGTGTCCTGAGAGTCGTGGAACTCAGGAGCCAACCTAAACTTCATAACTACAAAGTTGATGAATTATCATTGTCATATTTACCTTTTCCTTTCCTTGATCTTCCGATCCTTTTGTTCTTTTCTCTTCTCTATTTTTTTTTTTTTTTTTTTTTTTACTATTTCCTTGTATAGATATTTGTTAAATGTTGCTTTGGTTACTCTCTGAAAATAGACGGACATTGGATAAATACAAATGTACATCAACACAGTAAAGAAAACATAGTCACATGTAAAAAACAATGTTTAAACACACTTCCCAAGCAATGTTCAGGTAGGAGGCGGCAGGCAGTGAAATGAGGCAACTATAGGAGAACTGAGCTTTCTGTGGATTCTGGGAACTTTCAGGGCTTATGGTTGTCTCATCTGCTTGTTTTCTTTTTGACCAGATAATCTTTGAGCACCAGCATTCTGTGACTCAATAAAATGAGTAACTTCACATAAGCAAATAAAACTTAATTTTCAGATTCCTATTTTGAGCATGTGAATTAAAAAAGTTTTCAGGTACAGACTGGCTTAACTCACGGGTCCCTATACTGTCTCATTATCAACATCAAATCTTGCAGAATACAGAGTTCCGGGTGTCAGCACAAATATATTCAGTCAGAGCATATTGCATTATGACTTGGTAATTTGTGTTTTTAATAAGAATTTTAACAAAAATTTCCCCAGAGGAATCTTCCCCAGAGGAATAGCCGTAAAACCAGACTCTCCCAGTTTGAGGTTTTATTGTCACTGTTATGTGGAAACGTTCCCCCTGCTTGAAAGGGTTAAACCCTTTAAACCAGAGCCATTGTATCCACATTTTCTGTACCTGTACCCTGATCACAGCTACTTGATAAAAATGTGTGACTTTTGGTATGAACATACTCTCATTTGATACCCAATGACACAAACATACTTATTTTTATGCTCTACATTAATTTTGTTATTTTTTAATTTATTTTTCCTGTTTTGTATAAAAAACATGTACTCATGTTTATCACCCTCCAAAACATTTAGGAAATTAGTTTTTTCCTGTCAGCTTAAAAGACCTGTTTCTAACCTGTCCATAGATTCCACAAGCTAATGATGTTATTTCAATTTTCTCCTTTCCTGCTTTACTCAATCCAAGTAAATTTCTCGTTTGCAAAAAAGGTCCCATCACAGGCTTAGTAACAATGTCACAAACAGGCTGTCTTTCTACATGCTTCACAGGAGATGATAAAAATAATTATCTGGGAATACTTTTAGGTTTTGACAAGTTTGTATCTTCCAAATAGGAAAAGTTTTTGAAGACTAAAAAATGGACTGTGTGTGTTTTGCAAAGTTACTTCCTATTCTTTCTGGGTTGAGCAGAAATTCTCTGCTGGCCTCACCTCTAAAATATTTAGTGAAAAAAAAAAGTGCTTCCCTGTTTCCACAGATACCACTCTAATCCAAGCCACCATGACCTCACTGTAGACTGCCAGAACTTTCCTAATTGATTTCCAATAAATTCTGACCCATCTCCCAAAGCAGCCAATATAAATGTATACAGTATTGTTTCACTCCCAAGGTCAAAAGTTTTGCAAGGGAAGAAAAATCTCTTCTTCTACTCATGTCAGACTTTCCTGTGGGGACCTATAAATCAGACTGGCCAAAGACAGATTAAAATGGGAAAACCAAACATGTCTGTTAGCATGTGTATTATGTATGTACACATGGGAGCACTTGGTAATGAGCAACCCAAAGGGGTACTTAGAACTTGGGCTTAAAAACCCTTTTCGGCTAAACAAAGCAAAAAGGGTTTGGGGCTTCTGGGTCCGGGAGGCAAGTTCCAGGAAGGAGACCAGGAAAAGTATGGTAAGCAAGGATTGTTTAGTGTAAGGTTTGTTATGGGCATTTAAGACTGAGCCTTCTCCACTGATGAGTGGTAAGAGGCCTCCTCTTCCCAGCTTGAGAGGGGGAGATATCCTTACAAATGGAAATTTTCTTTATAAATGTACATTTTCTTTACAAAAGGAAAACTTGTGCCCTGTCTTTCGAGCTTTTCCTGTACCTGCTGGTTCTTAATGGGCTTTAGCTCAAGATAATTCATGTCAAAGGGGCATGTTTTAGGATGGCATATTCTGGTACCCTACCTGTCACCTTCCGCTTGCTTCCGGTAACACTTAGAAATGCAAAGTCTTGATCATGGCCTGTGTGGCCTTCCATCATCCAGTCGGCCTGCTTCTCTTGCGCTGTTCCCTCTGGCCACGAGCTTGCTCTGTTCTATCACGTTGACCTCCTTGCTGCCCTTACATAAACAGTCTGCTGCTGGCTCAGAGTTTTGCACTTGCCCTTCTCTCTGCCTCGATGGCTCTTCTCCTAGGGGTTTGTATAACTTTGACTCTCATTTCCTTCAGCTCTCTGCTGAAAAAATTCACTACCAGCAAAACCTTTCCTAAATATCCTTTTTAAAATAGTAACTTCCTCTTCTTCGGCCCCATTCTCTCTACCTTGTTTTGCTTTATTTTCCTTCTAGCACTAAACATCTGACTATATATTCCTGATTTGCTTGTTGACTTACTTATTTTCTATCTTTCCCTATTAGAATATAAGAAAAATATGTTTCTGTTTTGTTAACTGCATTATCTTCAGCCCCCAGAACATAGTCAGGAATATAGGTATAACAGTTAAGAAATATTTATTAAATGAATGAGTAATTGATCCTAAGTTCAGGTAGAAGTCTAACCGAGGGTATTCATTCACTCATCTGTTCAATCAAGGAGATACAACAAATTTGTAAAGAAAAATGTAAAACTTTAGAATAAGCAGGAGAAATTACTGGATATCCTTTCCATGGAATGCTGGAGCCTTCAGGGCTTACTTGGTACTATACAGGTTATGCATGTTTTTACAACTTTGTAAACTGATAGTCATGTGGATCATTCTTATCTACAGACATGCAAGTCAGTTCTGTCCCATGGAATTTTAACTGGGCTCCTCAGTGAAAAAGAAACCAGTTTTGCACACATTTGCAAATCATTTCAACACTTCTAATGGATGTGTGTGTGTCTGTTCTTTGGGTTCTTCTTTGAAGCAGGTGTAACATCTTACCAGTTCCCTCAGTTAATTAATGAGTTGAAAACCATTTTTGACATGTATTCATTTCATATTTGTATGAAAGTCAAGAGTCTTTTTGAAATTTGCTCTTTAACAAATGTGGGAATATGCCTTATGTGATGTTTTTTTCCCCCAAAAGCATATTTTTGGTGTGAGCAATTTAGACCTGGCCACTTAATGTCCCTGAGCTTATTTGCTCACCTGTGATGACTAAGAACACTAGTACCTGGGAAGTAAAAGGCATGTCAATAAGGAGACATGGAAGAAATTAATTAAAAGGCCAGGAGGAGTAAAAATACGGGAAGATACTGGATGTTAAAATGTAGAAAAATGGAGTGAGATATTGCCTATGAAGAGGGCACTGACTTGTTGATTAAAAACCAGATACCTTTTTAAGACTCATTACAGTTCTCACAAGTAGAGGCCAGTAGGTCTGATGCTGAATCTGGACTCAAAGAAGATCTTTATATTTAGGGGAGTATTTTATAATTGTAAGAGATGATTCAACTACTGGAGTTAGTAAAAAAAAAAAAAAAAAAGACAGAATCACATCTCCAGAAGTCAAATATAAAAGCAAAAAAAAAAAAAAAGGACAAAGAAAAAATATTTTGTAGGTTAAACAATTTTTGAAGTTTTAATGACTGACAAGAAGCAGATACTATTTTATTCGATCGTACTAGAGTTAATGGGGGCAGTTTGTGGGTATACCTATTTGTAAGAATAGAGTGGTCATAGTCCAATGAGGTCTCCCACTTTTTCAGATTCCCCTCTTTGAGATCTAATACCACAGTTGCCCTAATGTGGCAGGAATTCACAAGAAGGCATGTAATGACTGAGGAAATATTAAAGACTCCAAATGTCGGGAGAGATGAGAGTAAACCCCAAACCTGAGCATTCAACCAAATTCTTAACACTGACCATAGCAGTCACTGGTTCTTGTATTAATAGTATTAGTATTAACCATCACTGACCACTATGAGGGGCAGATACAGCCAGCAATCCCAAGGAAAGAGCACACCCCCAAGGACTGGTGGCCACAGCAGGGGCTTGGGCTGACTGTAGATCCACAATGGCCATTTGCTCTTTTATTCTTCTCCCTTTAGGTATTTTGTATTCCTTTCTGGTAAGAAGGACCTGGTTAACTTGGGAGTGGGGTGGGGAAGAGATTCTCTCCTTATTGCTTGGAAGAAATTCTGCTATTGCAGCTATTATTTCTATGAAGACATCCTGTTGATAAAAAGTCAGTTTCCACATTATTATTTTCTATTTTATTTGCTTGGTAGAGTCCACAAGCTGTAAGACTGGGACATGTGCTTTTTCCAAGGACCTGGAGTAGACAAGACGGGGAGGAGACAGGGAGGAGATACTGAGTTGGAATGAATCTAGGTGTATTCGTTATTGTATAGGTTGGCTCCTTAACTTGAAACCCATAAATACATATTCACGAATAAATCCTATAGTAGTAAGTTTGTAAGTCCATGATAGTCTACATGTTTGAGATTTCCTCAGTTACCATATATATTCGCAACGTTGCATAATTTATCTGTTGTGTAATCCTTTTGACAGATTCTCTTAAATCATTCCAGGGCTTAGCCTTGTGTGGTCTATTAACTTTTCATTTAGTTCTACATTATAACTCTACCTCCTCCTCCACTAGATGGTTTACAAAATGTTAATAGGTACAAGCATGACAAAGACTGTGAACCAAATATCACACTGAGAAAGAAATAAAAAGCAAATAAAAATCTACCATGCTAAATGTCCTCAAGAGGGTCACCTTTCCAATCCAGCTCCTGTTACCAGAAAATACCCACATCAAAGGCAAATCTGTTTATGACTATGGCCCACTGCTTATCTATACAATTTATTAGTCACATAAAATATTTTGTAATTTTGTACTACAGTGGATTTGACAGATTTGTCCACATATCTTACATTCTACCTTGACAGGCTCTGTCTATTTAAATTTAAATCTACATAAATTATTTGCATACATTGCACTGTATGTTATAAATGGTTAAACCTAACCCTAACCTAACCATCAGAATTCTAGAAAATTCATGTATTTAGTTTGAGCAATCAGAAAAAAATATACTGATATTTAGGCACATATCAAGCTCCAAGTTTTACTTTCAGAATTAGAGTGTAAATGGATCTCTTCTTTCTTAAATATAAATGCATATATTTCTACACAGAACTCTCTCCACTAATTCATGACACTTGACATTAATCACATACACAGATCAACAAAGACTTTGCTTTCATATAGAAACTAATTTGAAACATATTTCTAAATTACTGCTTGTTATTGCACTCAATTTAATTAGCTAGCTAATGACAATATCTGTTCATAATCAAAGTAGTCAAAAATACCAAGTTTAGTAATTAGACCATATAATTCCTTAACAACTCAATTTTGTAATGGGGAAGTATAATGCTTTCAGTCAATTTTTTCTTCAAAAACTCCTCTATATTCAAAATCAGGAATTCCATCGTGTATTCTTTTGACATTTAAAGCTTGAGATGGAGTGGTTAGGTTAGAAAGCACAGCTCCCTCCTGGATTCTATGTGAAATTGCTTGTAAGTCACATTACATTCTAAATCCATTTCCCCTCAAACCATTCTGAGGGTGTAACATTTACTCTTTGTCACTAATGTTCTTTTCTGTAAGAGACACCAACATGAACTGCAGCACAATGAAACAATTAATCTTTCTTGGGCAATTTTAATGATTCTGTAATTATGGAAAACTATGGAAAATCATGTTTACCCCTTTATCAACTCAGATCCTCAGTGGAATTTCAATGCCAAGACACACTCACACACATAAACACACACACACACACACTCACACAAATGGAAAGGGGGAATCTCTGCATTTTTAAGACTATCCTATTAACAGAAATCTATAAACCAAACACAGATAGTGTTACAAATACAAATGGACACACGGCCAATGGGTGGCCATGCAAAAACACTGCCAGAAAAGTACTAAAATAGGCTAATTTCATTTCTCCCAGCTGCCTGCCTTTCAATTCCTTATCTCAGCTATCGGGCTTGAATAAATTTCATCTCTCACACTACAAGTAATGAGCAGGCAATGACTTATGAAGCACAGAGACCAAGTTAGGACAGAATTAGAATACAATTTTAATGAGACGGAGCTGAGAACGTAAGAGGGCTACTCATTTGACAGGCTTGGCAAAATATCCAATATTATTTCAAATGTTCTTTCCTTTCTACAAAGAAGCTGTCAAATACTCAAATAAAAATTTTTTAAAAATTGGGTTCTGAAGAGCTCGTTAGGGGTAGGTTGTTAACGTTGTTATAAGCTAAAGAGTAGTTATTAGACAAGTCATTTAAGGATAGAGCAAATGTGACTTAAAATGTAGATGTGTTAAGTACAAATACTTTTGTGAAAACAAACAATATGCTTTGGTTTTTCTTTGGAAGAGAAGGAAAGCTCATTAACATTCCGGCAACTTACATCTCTTTTGAAGTAAGGTCCAGAAATGACTGGGGAAATGAAGAGTAGACAAATATTTGCTTTGTTACCACTGACTCAAAGTCTATAAAATCATGTTATTATATGGCCTTGAAATACTGAAAATAAGCTGGTGTGAAAACAAGATAAAGTCACGTGTGAAGGGTTTTTTTTGAGAATCCATACCCCGTGCTCATACAGGGGGGTAGAGAACGCTGGTGGGGGCAGCCCCCAGGGTGTGAAAGGGAAGGGGTCCCTGGCTAATGAGAAAGGTTTGCACCAAAACGAAAGCATTTATTTTTCACTTACAGAACAATCACAGGGGATTTGTACTACGAAACACCTGGATGCATGAAATAACAACTAAAAAGGTTAAGGACTCCAGCCCATCAAAAACGATGTAAAGGGGTTTTCAAGCATGTTTTCCCACTCAACGAATGTCCGGAGCTGCCCCATCTTCCTTAGAAGCCCTTCGCCTTCTCGTCTGGGCTCAGATGGAGCCTGGGTCAGCTGAGCTGCACAGCAAGACTACTCATATTCTGCATTTTAAATCCATTCCCCAAACAGGCTCCCCCAGCTAAAAGGAGTTTTTTTCCTCCCCCTACTCCATACTGTTTCTGTCTTTCTTTTAGTGATTACTTCCTGTCGGTGTCCCTGGTGCATGAAGCATCTGCAACTTGCCGCAGGCGCTCAGTATTTATATGGCGCGCCTCACAGCAGGTGTCACTTAAAAAAAAAAGGCCCCTTCGAGCTTGAGCGCACTGGTGTTATCCCATGACCTGAAGGTCAAGCGGCTGGTACTGCACAGTGTTTAGAAAAGGAAGGCTCCTTCCATCAACAACTGATAAAACAGTGTTTTGTCTGGTAAGCTCAACTCTTTATGAAATGATAAGCTAGTATCTATGGATCTTCAAAGATGACTATATGGGCTTTCAAAATTATGTGTAGATATCGATGTCTGATTTGCATTCTGCAATAAAGAAATGATCTTTATTTCATTTCTTAAAAAAAAAAAATTTAGTCATTTTCTAATGCTGATGAATAGTCCCCTCGGTGCCCCCAGGCTCCATGTCCCAAATACACTTCCTTGACTTTGAAGTCTGGGTCCTCTTAACTCAGTGAAATTTCCTGGGTAACAAACAATGCTGGAGAAACTTTACTGTGAGAAAAATTTGATGGCCACGGGACCTGTAAACATAGTTTGCTTTTAACACCCAATAATGGTAACCAAAAGGGGTGGGCACATTTGCCCATAAAGATCCCCATTCTTTAAACAGCATGTTAGGGATTCAGTTAAAGGGATTTATCGCAGCTAAATGCAGGTTATGAATCTCTCCAGCTTTCTCCTTGTTTTCCTGAGAGCTATCCACTGGATACCTGAGGGAGTTTTCTTCAGTCCTGTGCTCTGCAGTAACACCCCATATTCAACATGCTCTCCCTCGGCATATCTGTTGTGACTTACGGGGAACATCAGACCCAAGAAATCCAAAGACAGTCCAAGTCAATAACAGGAGTTTAAAAACTGCTTTCCCAAGCATAGCCAGCAAGTCACATTTTGGCATGTTAAAAGGAGTCCTTTGGGGAGGCTTAATTAAACTGGTAGAATGATAATGTAATAATATAACATGTATTATAATATACAATGTTATAAATAAAGCAATATATAGTATTGGAATATGAATTTCTGATCTTCCAAGAAGATGACAGAATGAAGGTTTGTCCAGTAGGTGATCCATTTACCATATGTACGGGGAGAGGTAACCCTGTCAGTTTATGCCCATTCAAGATCCTCAAAGAAACTGTGATGTTCACAAATAATACAGTCATATTCCACAATCCCACTCTTACTCCCAGTCTGCACACACATATCTGGCCCCTAAGGATCATGTTTAGTCCTAATAATAGAATATACAATATTCTCAGTCTATCACTTGGTCAGTTTTATTTAACAATAAGGCAAAAATGATTATGCTAGGTACAGCTTACCTCCTAAAATGATAGGAACCTCATTCACAAAAGGCAGAGGCAGACCTGACACAGAGCCCGGGGCTCGGAGAGGGAACACACCGTTGTCCTTACTGCTCTTGGCTGTAGAGACTATCCCCATCCACAGCTTCTCCACCAACTCCTTCCTCTGTTTCATTTTTTTTCCTCCATAGAACCGTGGGTATACTTCCACTGTGGCAGATATTTAGCATACATACTTTCTGTCAGCATTTCTCACTAGACAGTTAACTCCTTGTTAACGGGTGCGGTCTTGTTCATGTATGCACTTCTAAGGATTACTGCATTGACGGTCAGTTACGGAAAGGATGGAGACTGAGATAGTGGCTAACGTGGTCAGCGAAGGATAGGAGAGAGTCATCAGAGAGTGTGAGGGCCAGGAGGGGCAAGCCTCTAACGCCCAGTGTCACTCTTCCTTCCCAAATGGGTGTAAAGAGAAATTCGGATTGGCCTGCATCAGACTCTCCAAATTGGAGTTGCATTGTGCAAGATATCTGTACTATCTGGGCAAAAGACGGCAATTGCCTTAACCTTTCAGACTCCATTTCTCCCTTTGGAAACATTGGGATAACAGTACCTACTTCACAGGATGAAGTGAAATATCACGTGGGAAGCACCCCGTGTAAGCTCAGCCCATCTTCCCCCCACCCCCCGCCACCTTCATCCAGGGAGTTTCTTGCCCTGTTGTATAGCTGACACTTAGAAACCTGGCCTTGTTTTTGATGTCTAACCAATGACGGTGTCAAGGATTCATTAGTCCTGTTTAGGAAGAGTGCTTTTCACGTTTCCTAGTCACACTTTTCATGGTGAGAGCTTTTTCAGAGAGGTGATTTCGAGTATTCTGTATGAATCAAAATTATACAAGGAGATGAAGGCATTGATCATCTCTGCTTGCCATTTACCTTACCACTATGGCAGCTTTACCAACATTCTCTATAAATGCTTCACATAACCTCAAGTGGCCTTTTGGCAAGCAGATAACACATGGGCACCTAGCCCATTTTCCAAGAACCAGATGAGACAATTTTTCCTGATTACATTTGTTGAATGCTTAAAAATTTAAAAGTCTATCCTAATTATATTTTTTAATTGTGGTAAAAATTCACATAAAATTTACCACCTGAACTATTTTACATGTATAGTTCAATAGTGTTAAGTATATTCACATTGCTGTGCAACAGATCCCCAGAAATTTTTATCTTGCAAAACTGAAACTCTACGCCCATTAAACAACAATTCCCCATTCCACACCCCCCAGCATTTCTGATTATATTTTTAATTGCTATTTTTACTCTATTTCAGATGTGGTGATCTAGAAACATGTATCTGGTAATTATTAGAATATCTTTATAAACAGCGATCTTTTCACCTATGTTCCCAAATAGGATGTATAAAATATTAGTTTTCTGCTACATGTAACATTAATAACAACCACCCAAGAAATATGGATGTTTAAAACTCATCGCCAGCTGTTAGATGCTGGGTGAATTATGTCTGTAATCCTGGGCTCTGGTTTGGTTTGAGATGGGACGATGGTGTAATGTGTAAGGGTGGCTTTCCTAGAAGATGGTGATTATGTGGGAGACAGCTAGATTACATGCTCTTTAGCCACACAAAGTGATTCTTGAAATACTATCTGGATAATTGAGGTGAAAGTGATTTTTTTGGCATCTAATCTACCACTTCTCTGCCTAATTTGGCATATTTAGATTCAGCCTGCATTAGTATTTGAAGGAGGCTTATTTTCTTTGAAAAAGTTACAACTCAGGACATTAACTGTTAAACAAGGACTGGGGGAAACTACAAAATATGAAGAAGGTAACAACAAAGAAAGGAGAATTTGACTTCAAATCCTCAGTTCTTAATATGTACGATCACATTCCTATGCCATTTTCATACTTATTTGCTAACTTTCCACACTGATTTCAGCAGAAATAGAAATCTTGATATCACATCTACCTAGCATTGCCAATTTTTCCCCCCATGAATGATCATTAAATGTTTTCATTCATCTTCATTGCCCATGTATGAATAAGACCTTTTAAACGTCAAAAATACTATCTTAAAGAGGCCCCATTATAACCTAACTCTGAAAATGATAAAAAAGAAATATTGTGCCTATATTGGGAAAGAATATCAATTCCATTATTTAAGTATCTTTCTTTAAAAAAAAACACCTCCATGTATACATTCTCACTGACAAGTTTTGTCATGATACACGCAATTAAAATGTCCTTAAGCTTAACACTATGCCAGACTTTAAAACCGCAACAGAAACCAAGATTCACTGTAGCATTTCTTAAAGTCAAATCATTCTGACAAGGTAAGGTCATTTCAGTTCAATGACAAAAAAAAAAAGCCTCCCTTAGGAGGCTGAGACATCGTTAGTATTTTTTGTCAAGAAGGACTTGTGAATGATGCAATCTTCCTCAGCAATGAAATGGAAGGTGTATTCCACTTTGTTTTGTGAAAGAGATGAGACAGCTGCCACAGCGTGGGTTGAGGATCCACCGGCAGCTTCTTCATGGGGTGAACCCTTGACTGAAACACCAGCTGCGGGTCCAGCGTTTCAGAGAGACCTCGGAAATGGCAAAGCAAGACCCTGCATTCTGAGCTGGCAAACTGAGCCTATGCGCAAAGCAACAGCTACTGTTCTGGAAAGCTCCTTGCTGGGAATATCATTGATGAAAAGAGTGGGCATGGAGAGGGGAAAAGGAGCCTTTTGTGTGATATAAACTGTCAGACCTGAAATCAAATGATAATGCCACAGAAACAGAGACTTTCTTCTTTACTGATAGGACATAAGACAAATACTTGGTCATTAATAGACAACATAGAGTTGGAAGAGGATTTCTTTCTGAAGTGTAATGGGAATTTTTTTGACTCATAATATTAATTAGAAAAATCTGTATGGCATTTTTTGGTTTGAAACCTGTAAGGAGATTCCAGAGAGCCCTAAATTATACACAAGCCATCACCCTTGTAGCCCCAAGTTAGAGTTTAAAGGCTTATGTTAACCAACCAGAAATGAAAGGCTATCATTTATCCCCTGGGAGAATTGCTTGTTTCTTTATTATTCTTAGCTTCTAAACACTTTTAAATATGTTTCTCTTTCTTTTGCTAACCCCAGCCATGAAGGAAAATGTGTATAAGGCAGATTTTTGTTTAGTTTTGTTTGGCAGCAAAACTGTTGATCTGTCCATTGGTGTCCCTTGGAGACACGCTCTCTCAGATGTGGGGACGGCACGGTTCTGAGCTGACCTCACCCGATGGTGCCTGAGTGGGATCCTGGGAAATCAGAGCTGCCAAAAGGCCGGCCATGAGACAGCAGTCTGCAGAAGCACACGCTGGCCGTGCCCGGGGGCGCTAGGTGAGCGTTCTCAAGAGTGGGCCCTGCAGTGCCAAGCCAGTAACGTTAGAGCAGTGCTCAGGCCCGGCCAGGGGCCCATGCAGAGGGCAACATCATCCTCTGCCCCTGAGCAGCCACAGGGAGTTGGGCCCCAGTGGGCTCTGAGACAAAGGGGAGCCTTTACTGAAATGCAGGCCCAGATGTCTGTGAAGATGTATCTTACTAAATTTAGTGCACCCGGATTTTCCTTTTAACCTCAGATTCACCTCCCTAGAAGCTTGTCAGTCTGTTAGGTGGTCTTTATTTAGTCGCAGAAGGCTGACAAGATGAATTTCTGAACACAGTTGTTTGAGTAACAAATCTTGTCATGTTACAACCGTGGACCTGTCTATAGGACAATTTTGAATGAGGCAGGGTATTAAAAACAAGATGTTGACACTAGCTCATGCTAGTTTTGAATACTGCTAAATCTCTATATGAATAGAGTAAATCATATTTTTGCTGACCTATGTGGTAGTCCTTTTATTTGGTTGGTTTCTTGTGCTATAAGCCTTGCAGAAAGCTGGGATGTTATCACGTGCATGCTCTGCCTCTGAGCTGCTGATGATTCTAGTCATCTTGGAAAGACAGGGCTTTGCCCTCTTGCTTCTGATTTGCTGGCAATAGACCTTCAGCTAACAGTCTATCTGTTCAGCTGAAGATGGAGTGCTAATCTAGAGGGACTCGAAATGGCTCTGTCATTTTCTAGATGACAGCTCCTATTTTCCACCGGCTTCTGGCACATGTGCTACCATCCATCTATGTCAAGAAGACACTTGCTTATCTGGTTGCTAGAAATGCTTTTGTTAAAAACACATAACTGCAGTTCATCAGTCTTGTGAGCAAGTTGTTGATTTTGCTAAACTAAGTTTCAACTCTGCTGTGGTTTTGTGATATGACATCTATTTTTATTAGATATTGTCATTATTTTTTATAGTGTCTTAGAAGCACACTAGGGTTTACAAAAAGGCACGTTAATCAGCCAATTGAGGGGTGTAAAACAAAGCAGGGCTATGGTGTACACATACTAAGTTCATTCTTCATTTTTTGGAACTTTTAATTAAGACATTATTTACTCAAGAAGAGAGAGAAATTGAATCAGGACGACAAAAAACAAAAAATCAAAGCAGATGATATATGTTTCACAATAAATAATGGCAAGCATTAAAAAAAATCATTATATAAAACCAGTCATCTAATTGTAATTCATGACATACTTCAAATACCACATCAGAAAACGTGCTTAATGTGTACCAATAACATTTTTGTTCAAACTGAAAAATAACTTATTTTGCTGATATTCTTTTGGTTTGGACCAGTCTGCTCATGTGGTTCAGTCAACGACCAACCACCCAGAACTTGTGCAAACCCTCTTTAACTGGTCCAGACTAGCCCTACACTTTCAGGAAACTTCTGAAGAGTTCACATCCACCACAACCAGACAGCTGGCTAAAATCCTTTCATCATGTATTAACTCACAGCCAATAAAGTTGTTAACAGTGCCCAAGGCAAAGACATGCCATATAATCTTTCAAGAGCGGTACCTGGATGTCAAAGTCAAGTGCTGTTTCTGGCTGGCCTTTCTTATGCTTGCCAATCTGAACCACATCCTCTCTTTCTCTTCCCTCCCTTCCCTTCACACAAGCACAGACTCATAGCCCTTCACCCCAGCTGCTGGGTGTCTGCTATGTAGCCTTATTAATGGGCATGGATGGAGGCATCAGGAAGAGTCAAGGGACGTCCCTGTGGCAGCTGACAACTTTCTTTCAGCCTTTAAAAACTGAGTGACAGTTTCCAGAGAAATGATTGGTACAAGCTGTTTTGAGACTTGCTGCCTATCAGAAGCCCTGACATATGGAGGGGAGGGGACGCCAAGGGCTGAGGCCAGTCCCACGGAGCTTTCCTGAGAGGTGAGAACTGTGGGTGGGAAATTAGGAAGCAGCTCCTGCCTGGAGCTCTGTCCTTGGGTCCACTGCCCTCAGTTTTCACCCAAACTGATGAAATGGACTCTGAAGAAAGATACAGGCTCAGACATTATTAATATCAAGCAGGCAGTTGGGTAACACTAGAAGTGTAAGTAAAATCAGAAAAATGATCACAGTGGAAAAATAGACGACATGATGAGGCATCTCTCAGCAGCAGAAGCATCATATTTCTTGAAAGGAAAAGGGGTATCAAACAATGAAAAGAGAACATTGATCTTGGATTTATTTTCTTTATCGCAGAATGGAAACATGCTGGAAACAGATTTGTCTTTGCCTGAAAGGGGTGGTATCAGTCCTATGACAAGAAATTAAATTTCTGAAAAGAAAAAAGAAATAGTTTAATAGAGCTTCCAATTAATTATGTTGATATCAAAGTACTAATAAATTAAGTGGAAAAAAGTTTTGATACTTAGATGAGTTATTTGCTCTTTTAAAAATCTCAGTGTTCATGTTTTGACAATGAAATTTTGTGCTGATTATTTTGCAAGCTCTGAGCCCATGTACACACAAATACGTAAAGTAAGATGCCTCCTTTTTTTCCCTGACTCTTTTAAAAATGGGTGAAAGAATTCATAGAAAGCATAATAAGATCAAATAAAATGTAGATGGACTTAAGTCCCACTACTTTGAGTAATACTTTTAAACAATGAATGTTCTGGAAACTTTATACTAATTCCATTTGATTATTTTTTCCTGTCATTTCTTCAGGCATGTCAGTAAAAAATTGATCACCAATGGAATTCTGACAGCTATGTCTTAGGCTCCCAGAGTGGCCTAGGTCAACACTTTCAATTTAAAAACTCAACTTGCAATATATGTCTTTACAAGGAAATGATGACAAAGTTTAACCTATGCAACTGTAACAGATGCAGGAAGAACTTTCCTTTCTTCAGATGAGGGCTAATGCCTAAAATATGGTAAAGTCCCACCAGTAGCATTAGAACTATATTCTGAGAACACAATCACAAGAAACGGGATTCATGGGAGGAGAAAATATTTGGGGGAAATGGACGTGTTTCCCAATAGTGAGTTAAGAAACACTGCTTACTATGGCATTTTTGTTTGCTTTAAGCACCATCATGGGGTTGTCTCTAGGGACCACTTTTGCAGAGAGTTTTGCCAGGTAACCCTACAAGTGTGGAAGAGAATCAGGTAGCAGGTCCTCCCCAGATCCACAGAGAGGAAGATGCAGAGCTGCAAGGGAGATTGCAGAGCCTGAGGTTCAGTCCACAGAGAAAGACACCAGTGCTGCTCTAGCAGAGGGTGGTGGACGAGGCCAACACAGTGCTGACCCTGTGCTGGGTCTCTTCACTCCGCATCCGGGAGACCTGCTATTATTTAGGAAAATTTTCTTTTTCTTTTTGTTTTAAAGAATTTTATACAGTAAAGCAGTATGCCTTATAAAGTCTAATAGTTCACATTTAGAATATGCAATATTAATTGAAAAACAGAAATTTCAAATAATGAAAAAGAAGTACAAAGATATTTTGATTGAGACCTTCATGTAAAGTACAAGTTGAAGCCATCCTACTTGTAAAGATACTGTGGAAATGAGCAAATAAAACCTGAGAAATATGGGATGAGGGTGGGGGGGATGAGTCCCGTTTGTTTTCATGATTTGAGTTCTATTGTATCAAACATGACATGGTAGCCACAGGGAACTATCAGTGCCGTTTGCGGCCAATATGTCTAACAAATACTCCGAAGTCCAGTTATTCTATCTGTAAACTGGAGCAACCCTTAACTACAGGTCCTGTGAGGTTTCCATGCCAGGTGACGGGGCACAGCATGGGCCCTGCGACCAGCATCTCACACCAGTCCACACACAACTACGGTGTCCATGCACATGAGTCACAGGATCCCGCTTGTTCTGGGAAAATACCCATGTCATCTTGCTATATCATCACCGAAGTCAGCAGCATGAGGGAGAATCTCAGTATTAAAAAGCCATACCAGATACACTTCTTGAACTCATCTGCCCTGAGACTTTACTTGCTTGAGTTCCCACCCCTTCCTCCTCAGAGGGGAGGTGTCCTAGCTGGGCTGTGCTGTCTTCCATTTTGCCTTATTTGCCTCTTCCTTCCACATCTGGCAGGCACCAAATGCCTACCACAGAGGTAAGAAGTTACAGCCCCTCTTCCCACATGGTATTAGTCACGACTGTTAAAAATAATGGAGAGGGACATGCAGTCTGCTGGGATTATTTAGTGAGGCTGAGCTCTTCAGAGGTTTTAAGAATATATCGTTGAGTGTTTTCAGCCTTAGTTGACCTTTCCCTAGCTAACACCAGATACTTAGCTGCCCAGTGGTACATAGCAGCTAGTGTTTTAGTTATTATTACTTTTATTCATTTGATTTAAGCCTGTCTGGGGTAGCTAGACCCTTCAAGGAAATTCTGATCCCAGTAACTCTGCTAGCAACTGCCGGTACTGTGTTCCCTCTGCATACACCAGAGGCTGCCCCCAATAGGCCTCTTCCCATCACAATGGACCACGCATTCTTCTCTGTGTTAGTCTCTGCACATAATTTACTTTGTGTAATTTATTTCTCATTTGTATTTGCCCAAAATGTATCTTTCTGCATATGGAGAGTTTCCCCAAGGCACATATCCACCCCTCACCCTCATACTGGTTGGAGGAGAAGCATCCTTCCCAATGGACGGTTATCATCCTGTGCTCTGAATCGGCACTGGGCCTGGTGTGAGCTGCACGCTTCATTGCTATGCCCAATTTGCTGTCATCAAATGCCTAATTTACCAAACTCACTAAGTTACAAAAAGTTACTTCTCCTATGTCCCTATTGTTACAGGCAGACATTGGCGATGTCTGTGAAATTACATTTGCATGTTGTGAAGTTCTAAGGTAGTTTAGTTTAATGTCTGGATTTTTCTGTACTTTCAGTTTATGGCTGTTGGAAACACACATTTTTTGGTATATTTGGAATTACAAGTATTGTGCATATCTTGATGTCAAGGATTTTATAAACAGCCAAGTAGATTTTATTAAAACATTTGATAGAGTCCATGGTCATGCTATTCAGAACTCACAGATATTTTTACCCTGCTCAATTCAAAGAATATTTTGTGTATGTCTCAAAAATTTGAGAATTCTCAGCACTTGAAATGTGAACCATACACAGAACTGACATCCAAGTTTGAGGGACTAACAAATCGGTTTCATCCTCAACTGGGTGAAGTGGCTGCAGAGAAGTAAAAGCTAAATATTTCTAAACTAAAACTTCAAAACAAAGCCTTAAAGACTGGTGAAATTTCCCAGGTAACTTTGCTATAAACTTTAAGTAGGTAACAGAATATACATACTTAGGAAATCTATAATATGGCTAATTTTTTTTTCGTTGATAGGCTTTCAGCAAACTGGCCTTGTGTAAATTGATTTTTGGTGAACTGGTTTCTGAAAAATAAGCTTTTGGTAAATGAGTGAACTTGAAAAATTTGACAAGCTGGTCATTTGGTCAATTGGCTTTCAGAAAATTGATGTTCAGGCAGTCAGATTCTCCCACAACTCCCCAGAAATAAATGATGAGTGCAGGAAGAACAAGAGAGTAGACAGTAATAGTAGTTAGAAGCATTAGACATCAACTGTCTCTTTTTCTCAGGTCCAGGGGTGTGGCTATGGACTGAACTTGAGGACAACATTAAGTGCCCCATCTTACAAGTTTAAAGAACAACCAGCAAATGGGCTTATCAGGGAGCACAACAAAATGAGAACTGGCCCTACCATCTATTGCTGATGTCCCCTCTCTTACCCTCCCACATGTCTAGACTGATAGGGTACAGCCTTGATGCCGTCTGGAGAAGTACAGTGTTTTTGGAGAAAGGTTGTCCCCTCCTCAAAGAGAGGGGAAAGGGGAGAGGACTCCAAGAGAATGGCTCTTAAATATTGGGGGTGTACACAATAAGGGGAGACAGACCTTTGTTCTCTGGATGTCTTCTTGGCCATTGACCTTGCTGACTGAACCCTGCGCCACTTGGTCTAAAGAAAAGAGAATTGAAGAGACACAGTGTGTCAGTCACTGGCAGGAGGAGAGGGGTTAGGAATGGCCAGTAGGTTCCCAGTTCCTGAGGTAAGAGTGATGGGTCCTGCTTATGCCCACAGATCCAAGAGTTGGCCGTGTTGGAAAGATGAGACCTGTGACCACATCGGGATGAGACTGCCGAGGTGTAGGGAGCAAAGTTGTAGACACCCGGGGGGGATGCAGTGAGCACAGCCCTGCCTGGGGCCCACTGGAGGATAGGCTGAGTCTCTCAAGGACCACTACTGCCTAGGCTTGGCCTTGCCATCCATTCGCACCGAGCCTGCAGGCAACAGCAGTCACAGGTAATCAAGCAGACAACTGCATTCTTGCCCAACTTAGTAAGGAGTCTGTGTTGCTCCATTTCCTTCTCCCAGCCTCAGGACACTGCCAGAGTGTGAGACTAAAAGGAAGCATGTGAGCATGTGAGTGAAGATGGGATGCCCCTCCACCCCTCCACCCCTTGGCCAAGCTGCGGAAACTGCAGGTTCCATGGTACAATGAAGGCAGGTGAGTGACGGGCTCTGCATGGAGTCTGATTACGGTTTTAACAGTGAACAGAACTCACCCTTACATAGAAAGTGACGTTATTTTTTTGTAACTAAAATTCAAGAAAGCTATAGGAACCTGGTCTAAAAAGGAGACTTTCAATATAACACAGTGTGTGGGGGGGGGTTTGCTGGAAGAAAACACTTTCAGATTTAAACCTCAATGACTGGACACCCCAGTAATGAGATTGTGAAAGTCCATGGAATGAATCAGCAAACACTGGTAGAACCAGTGTTTTAAGGGGATGGAGACGAGGGAATGGTTGCAAGAGAAGTTCAGGGGGAAGGATTTGCAAAATTTGGCAATAGAGTGGATGTGGCAAACAAGAGCACAGGATGCTGTGTAGGATTTTGGTTTGAGTGTCTTTTGTTAAAGTCACATGAGAGGCTGAGCATACAGGTGAAATAGAAGAATGAAGACATTTAGGATTGGAGTTTATAGTGCCTGTGGAAAATCCTGAGGAAATGGCAGGAAGAGAAAGTAAATGAATAATTTTTCTCCTTTTCTACAGTTACTGAATAAAGGATATAGTTAGGAATTTCCAGCTACATATGGAAATATATAGATGCATAGTTAGGAATATAGATATGAAAATATATACATATACATGCACACAAATACGTACATACATTTTATATATAGAAAATAACATGAATTTTAGAAAAGTATATGAACACTTGTGAATTGTAAGGTACAAAATGGGGATGTGGGGGCTGGAAAGTAGTAGAAGGAAGCATTGTTAAGGCTGAATGTGTCTATACAGGGGAGCTCTAAAAGATGTTTCAGTTTTAAACATACTTTCCTACTTTGTTGGAAGACTCCTCCATTTAAAGATAAATTTATACTGT
The DNA here is from genome assembly GCF_030020395.1 of Manis pentadactyla. Classification (NCBI taxonomy): domain Eukaryota; kingdom Metazoa; phylum Chordata; class Mammalia; order Pholidota; family Manidae; genus Manis; species Manis pentadactyla. Next base: position 68,211,790 of record NC_080031.1, on the reverse strand, counting down.
TTTATTTTTAAAAATATGGCTCATTTTTCTGTTTAGAAGAATACTATTCATAGTAGAAAAGTTGGAAAATATAGAAGAGAACAAAGACGTTGCTTTCCATTATGCAGACATTTTATTGTGTCTAAGTAAAAACATCATCTCATATCCAGATTATAAGATTGAAAGCAGATTGAAATGAGCTAGGGAAATAGCTGATTTTTGCACAACATTCCACGTATAGAGTAATATGAATTTGTGAGTATGCAGTTTGCATGTCCGTGTGTTGGTGGCAGTTATATCAAGTTAACAATGACAGTTTTTGTGTTGTTAATATGAAAATAGAAGTGTATGTCCCAGATACATGACAGCATATTATTTTTGTTCAATGGGAACAGATGCTATGAAGAAATTAAATCAGAAATAATCTTGATGGAAATATTTTCACCATGTTGTACATTGTGTAAAGATGCAAATTCCTTTTCTCTTTTTAGCTGCAACCTCAACTCCTCTGGGGAAATAGGGATGCAATATATATATATATATTTAAAGCAATAAATAACCTAAATAAGAGACAGTCAATTTTAAAGATAAAAATCTGGTGTCCTTCATACTTCCAGTATAAGCTACCTAATTTGAGCCAGCTGGTTTCCCTTTTCATTGGAGGTAGAATCAGAAATCACGGGTCTACTAAAGTCAAAGTAGAAGCTTAAGTCATAAAACCATCTTCTTCTTTTCTCTGATTATCCTCTGTCACATTTCCAAAGGGGTTGTCATTTTCATCTTTCTCACTTAGGGGTACGTAGATAAATGTGAGCTCTACTTGTAATGTTTTCTCGCTAATCATTAAATCACTCATTTTTTAATGTTTTCAAGTCTTAAACCCTCAAGCTTAGGATTCCAATGTGGTTCAGATCAATTCAATGATGTCTTAGCCATGGTTCAGTCACAGAAGCAGAACCACTATCATGAATAGATACAAATGGATTTCTCTCCCCACCCCTCCTTCTATTAATAATGTAATGTTTTTGGTTTTATTGTGGTTTTTTACATATTTAACTCACTTGCAGTGTATTTTGGTGTCAGGAGTGGTGAAGTTAGGGGCTTAGGTTTAAAATACTAAGTTTTAAACTATTAAGTTCTCTATCCTCTCATCCCATTATAGGAGTTGAGTTTAGAGGGTGTCCCACCAATTGCATGCTAAATCAGAATTTGTGGCTCTAGAACAGTCTGTGATAATCTCCCCCAATTGCAGTCCCACCCTTTATTTATTTTCATATGAAAATGCTCTTGTTATTCGTCTTCTCTTAATGTCGTTTCCTTTTTCATCTTTCTTAGATGCGCTTCCTGGAAACAGCCTCTGAGGTAGAGAATTGCCTGCAGATTTATTAGGGAGTGTGTTCAGGGGACATACCCATAAGGAAGCGAGTAAGGGAACGCTGGGCACTGAGAAAGAGACTGCAGTTTTATTGTGGTCTCACGCATTCCTGGAGGAGGCCCTTGGGTTGGGATAAGCCTTCAGAATTATCCCAGATCAAGGCAAGGGGACTGGACCTTTGGAACCTCACAGCAGCCAATCAACGTTCCTTGGCAGAAAAACCTGTGGCAACGGACAGTGTCCAGTAAGGCTCTTGGCTGTGGCCCCTCAGTGGGTGATACTCCCGGCAACGGTAGGATTTATGGTTTGCGCTTAAGAGGGGCTCTGGGTGGAGTGTCACAGTGTCCACGGCCCTGTTGGACAGAAAGCAGCTGCCTATGAATTTTATTGTCATGCTTACCCTTTTCCCTAATGTGGTTGCAAAAACTTTCACACTAGGAGGATTCTAAGATTACAGTAGGTATTTATGCAGCTAATTAGTTATTTTTGGCTATGATAAGGTTTTTGTCAGTTGCAAAACTGTTTCTTCACTTGTTTGTCTATGCATAAAAGACATGAAAAAGTTTGAATGTTTTATTTCCTCTGCTCAATCATCTTCATAGATGAGTTTAATTCAAAGTAATTATTCTGAAATGGTGATTAGGGGCCATATGGAAAGTTACTTACCAGAAATGTGTCACTAGTGAAAGACAATTTATGAGCATTTTGAGTATCTCCCTGGGGAAAGGTCAGTGTTCAGTGAGGTAATATAAGGTATAAGGCAAAAACATCCTCCCTAAAGAGCCTGAAATTTAGAAAATCAGGAAGTATAACTGAACTAATTCAGCTGCAAGTGACAGAAAAACAAACCAAATTGGCTAGTATAATGGATAATTTTATATGTCAAATTGGACTAACGAGTACCCAGATTAAACATTATTTCTGGATGTGTCTGTGAGGGTATTTCTGGATGGGATTAGCATTAGAATCAGTTGACTCAGTAACTAGATTGCCCTTCTGTCTTCCCCACAGCTTCCAGAAAACATCTGGACCTGAATCTCATTGGCTGAAGGACAGCATACAATGATTAATTTGTTTACGATCTGTCTTCTCCATTGATGCACATGATAAACCTACATGGCTTAAGGGTGAGAAAAGTGGATTTTGTCAAGGGAAACTGGGGTGCAATAAGCAAAGAAGAGGAAAGGGATGCCAGGTAACCAAAAGAACAAAGGGCTTCTAAAAAGAGCCAGGCTATATATTTATATGTTCATTTTAATAAATATTAATTGAATACCTGCTATATCCTGGGAACTATATCAGGTGCAGGGGCACAGTAGAGAACAAATAAAGTCCCTGCTCTCAAATACTTTGTCTTTTAGTGGGGATGAAACAGAAGGAAAGCGATAACTATGTAACCTGTTGTCCCAGTTAACGACTTGTCTTCCCGAATTCTCCCTTCTTTGCTCTGCTTTGTAATAACATAGATGGGCCCTGTGAACTTTTCTCCTTTTACAGCTGGCAAAATGTTAAATTTCATCAATCAAAGTCACAAGGTAAACTAAAAGTGGCAGGAAGATGCTTCCTTTCATAATTCCAGCCTCCATTTTTATTATTCAGTGAGGAAGCCCAGCGGTCCTCGCAGCCAAGCTCCAGCTGCACCCTTAGGTTGTGCTTCCCCCACCAGTTTAGGTCTGCCTGCACCCTTCAGCAAGGGCAGGCCGACTCTAGAGACCAGGTTCAAACCCTCTGGCAACAGCAGACTGTTTCTGAAGACCAGTGACAGCCCATTCCTGTGGCACATTTCTTTGCCACAGCCAGATTGCATGTCCCTGTAGCAGCCATGCCCTTTCTGAGGCCTGAATCTCAGCCTGTGGGAAGGGAGCACTCTCAGTCCTTGGCTCCCTTACTTTACATCCTTCTTCAGTCTGGAAGCAGCAGCTACCTTTTTACACATGTTAATTTGACATCTGTATTCCTTAGGGTCCTCTTCTACGCCTTTAGTTAACTGCTTCCTACTGGTTAGCAATTCTCTATATTAAGTCTTCCCTGTTTAAATACATGGTGTGGTTGCTGTCCCCTGACTGGGCACTAATACACAGGTCATAGAGTGCAAGTGCAAAGAAGAAAAATGAGCTCTGAAGCGGGAAGGAGGAATTGTTTTGCTGAGGGTCTTTAGGGAAGGATTTTGAGGCCTGAGTAGAGTGAGGGTAGGAGATGGGAGGAACAACAAGCACATACGAAGATGCTGGGGTAGAAACAAACCGGTGTGTCCACTGCAGAGAAGCAGGCTGGGGTGACTGGCATTGGGAAAGTTTTGGGGGAAAGTGGTAGGAAAAAGGTCAGAAAGGTGGTCAAGAGCTGTGTCATGGAGGGCCTACAGGGTCATGGCAAAGAGTGTGGATTCTATTCTACAAGGAATGCAAAACCTCTGGAGGGTTTAGAGTGGAGGAATGCCATCACCTGACATATTTTTAAGAATCTTCTTTGTCTTGTGTGTAAAAGAAACAACTGTAGCAGATAATGGGGCTATTGAATTCATATAAAATAATGGAGGTTTGGACTAGGTGCTGAAGTAGAGGTAGTGGGAAGTGGTGATCTATGGATGTATTTGAATGGAGAGCTGGGCTTCCTGGTAAAATGAAGATGAGGTTGCCATAAACTGAAATAGAGAACAGGAGAAGGGCCATGTTTGGGGTTTCTGTGGGTCAAATATTTAGTTTGGGAGAGTTTTAACATATGTTAAGTTTGAGAAGCCTATTAACATTCTAAATGGAGATGCTGAGGGAGAAATCTGGCATATGAGCTGGGAACACAAAGGTAAGTTAGAGACGGGAGATGCATGCTTGGTTGTCATTATCATTCAGATAGTGATTTTTCTGGATGAAATTCCTAATGCAGTGAGTCTAGATAGGTAAGACAGCTCTGAGGATGGAGCCCTGGATCAATGGAATATTTAGAGTTGGCCAAACGAAGAAGAACCTGCGAAGAAGTGTGAGTGGCGAATGAACTAAGAGGAAAATCAAATGAAAGGGCTGTTCTGCAAGAAAGTGTCAAGGAGAAAAGAGGTAAAAATTGTTTCTGGTAGAGTAAGAAGGAACTGAGGGTTTGATCATAGGAGCTAACAATGTGGAGGTCAGTGGTGACCACGACAAGAGCTGTTTTGGTGGAGCGGAGGGTATAAAAATCTGATTGGTTGGGTTTAAAAGAGAGGTGAGGAAAGGAAGTGCAGAGAGTTACTTCACAGGAATATTGCTATAAAGGGAAAGGGAGAAGTGAGGCAATAGTTGGATGGGTATTTTGCTCAAGAGAGATTGTGGAAGTACACTTTCATGGCGATGGTCCACTGAGAGGGAAAACTGAAGGTGCAGGCAAGAGAGAATACATGTGCGGTAGACGAGTGTCCCTGCACAGGTGAGGGGTAAACCCAGTGCAGAGGTGGTAGGTATGACTCTCGATAGGAGCCCAGGAAGTTCATCTGTAGACATAACAGGGTACATACAAGAAGACGTCTACAGTTAGTAGAAGAAAAGGTGTAAGAGACTCTATACTGTGTTATCATCCTCATCAGTTAGATGAGGGAACTGGGCTTCAGAAAGAGTATGTAACCTGCTCAATGACACACAGCTAATATGTGGCAGAATTACAATTTAAAGTCAGGACTTTTTGGCTGAAGTCTACACTTCATATTATATGGTAGGCTTTGCAGTTTACGCTCTTGTATCTAGCAATAACAGGCAACAGTAAACAGTATTTGCAATACACTATGTATCATTATATATTCCTGTTGTTATTCTGAATTCCGGGAGTCTAGTATACTTTTACCACAGCGCCCATTATATTTGCCATCCACATAAAGTAGAAAAATAGCAAGTGACACTTGTTTTCTGAGACGAGACTCTGGGGCACAGTGAAGTTAATGATTTGGCTGAGGATGACAAGGTTCAAAACTTAGAATTCTTTATTTTATTATCTATTCACTGCAGAAAGGTCAAATGTAATCACTAGGCCCAGGTGTATAAAACAAATTAATATTTTTTCCCAAGAGTGCTATAAACTGCATGTTTACCTACTCTCTGGAACTTCATAGTCCCTAATTGTCAACACTATTTGATGGCACAGGTGTATATCCAAGTAAGAATTCATGGGACAGTTCTCTTATGATTCATTGTAGAGACACTTGTTATTTGCATTTATATTTTGAGTTTCTTCAGTAAGGCCTAAACTTTCAATTCAATACCCTATGTGCCTGTTTTCTGAGATACATTTTCTTCCTCTTATGTTGTTAATTTGAATATTTATAGCTTTTTCCTTGTGCCTTTCCTTCACATTATTTGGTTCTATGTCGGTGACCTTGAATTTGTCAGATATCCTTCATTCTTGTATAGAGTTTTGGCTGAATTATCACCTCTCACTGCTTTTTGGCCTAAGCATAGCAATGGGCACTAGTAAAGCAGAATCTAATTGCTGCCCTGTTGCGGATTCTCTTTGTGATTCTGGATGAATCCCTAGCCTGCTTGGCTTCCATCCCTTCAACAACCTTCTCTTCCCAGACTATTAGGTTTTGGGTTTTTGTGATGTCAAATGTTTCAATGGTTTGGGCTGTTTTTATTTCAGGGGAGGAGTAGTACTTACTGATCTTACAAGAGTGTTGTGAAAATTAATTAGTTAATGTTCACAAAGCACTTTGAAGATTAAGAGCCCAGCAATAAATGCTTATTATTGTTTGATGAACACCAGAGGCCTAGCTGGGCAGGCACATGTGTTTCCCAGAGATGAAAGTCTTGTGCAACATGGAAAATTGTGTTTAGTGGGATAAGGTTTGCAAACAGGTGAGACAAGATTGCATATATGGGAATTACTCTAACCAGAACACAGAAGTTCCAACGAGGGAGGAAGAATGTTGTTTGTGAGAATTAGTGTTGCCTTCCAAAGTATCCTAGCCAGGATGATACTATTTCTTGATATTGAGTATAATAATGAGGCTGATGGGTTTCTCAGGTAGAGATGAAGGGAAGGAGAAGGGTCGCTCAGGCTGCTGCAGAGCTCTCAGACCCTGTTTGATGATAAGAAGGCCTGGAATCATGCTTGGTCCAGCTCAGCATGCTCAGCAGGGTTCCAGCTGAGGTCAGAGCCATTGCATAGAATCTGCAGGTCTGCAAATGCGTATCTTAATCTCGAACACTGCTGGAAGAGCTTAAAGTGGTACAGCTTTTCTGGAGAAGTTGATGATAATTACCAAAGTACATACCTTTAAAATGGTACATACACTTAAGCCACTGATTTCCCTCCTACAAGTTCATTTTTAGCACTATTTGTTTACTTTGGGGTTGTTAACAACTGTAAAATTTTAAACATCTAATGTAAGTGCCCAGTCATAGGGGACTGATGAAACAAATAATGGTTCGAACATAAAAGAAATGTTTATAAAGCCATTAAGAATGAGATTCTAGAGAGTTATTTGTTAACAAGAAAAGATATCTGAAACATATTAGGGAAACACCAACTTTAAGTATATTACACTTAGTATCATGAAATAATATCATGATGAAGAGATTTTGAAATATTTTTATTTTCTTACCTGCTTTTTCCAATGTCCTAATAAACAAACGTTTATTATTTTTACAATTAGGAAGACTTACAGAGAAAGAAAATACTCTACATTCTCATCAGCGTTTATGGGGAAGGAGATATTACCACAATAATAAGGTCATAAGATTGGTTATAAAAAAAAAAAACCAAACCTTTGGAAAAGATCTAAAACAAAAATAAAGAGGAGAAATAAATGCTAGGATAGCCTAGTAGTTTATCTCATGGATTATCAGGCTTCTTCATGACTTTAATTTTCTCTGAAGCCTGCAGCCACAAGGCTTGCTGCCCGGGCCTCCAGCACCAACTCCTCCTGGGCTCACTGTCACCACCCAGCAGGGCTTCTCCCAGGGTCCATACCCAGCACAGCTTGCCTCCCACCCACGCTGTGGCTTGAGATACTGGGAATCTGCTCTGCACTCACTGGCAGCACCACCCAGTGGTTCTGGGGTTAGTACCTGAGGGCAGAGTCTCTGACAGTGTTAGACAGGAGATGGAAGATGTGTCTTCTCCCTTCATCCTCCCAAGGCGACGCCCTGAGGTGTAGTAGCTCACACGCCTCTGCTAAGACTCCAAAGCAACCGTGAAAATCAGCAGCGCTCCGGGCCTGGATGGCTGGCTCTTTTATTTGGCTCTTACCATCTCCTGTGGCTTTTCTGCCCTTTCCCTCACGTGTTTCCCTGATTTCACTCCCTGACAAAGTGGTGGCACCCATGCTTTGCTTGGACTCTGCTTTCTGGGAAACACCAAACTAAGACCCATTGCATGAGACACACAGATAAAGATGCACTGGAATTCCAAGGTCCTATGGCCCTTTATTCAGTAGGCTTAAAATAATAGCCGGTATTTCCCGAATGGTTTCTATGTGGCGGCACTAAACTAAACATTGTATCATTTCATCCTAGTAACAATTTTTTAGTTTAAGAAACTGTGGACTAGAAAGGTGAAGAAGCTTGTGCAAAGTCACAGAGCTGGGAACTTGAACTTCGGTGGCTCCAACGTCAAATTTGATGCCCCTGACACCACACGGCACATGTGATCTAAAGAGATGCACTGCAGAAGAGTCTTAAGAGATATTTCCTACCTCAAGGGTTAGAGTCAGGCTAGGCAGCCACAAAGAAGATGAATAAAAGATCCATAAAGAGTGAAAGATGGCAGGTAGTAAAATGTTAACTTGTGTGACACAGACTATAACTGCTATCAAATTCAGAAAGTAAAGAAACTCAAGAGGCTAGAATGAGGCTCTGAAAGGGAAGATGTTGCACCAAAGCTGAGTCTTAAAGGACGAGTATGATTTGAGATGATGGAGAGAAGGACGGAGTAAAGCCAAGTAGTTCTTGGCTGAGATGATGGAGGTGAGGGTTAGCGTGTGTGAGGAAGAGAGGGCAGAAGTCCTGGATGAAAGATACCTGACCTGTGGTGGGAGTCAGTAAACTCAGTTCCTGAGGGGCCAGGTGACTGTGGTTCCTGAAAGCAAGCAGAAGAGTTTATGTTTCTTTAAGTAGGGAAAAGGAGCCATTCAATCTTTCTGAGCAGGAGAAAGCTATGATCCTGCAGTGGGTAGAATGATTTTGTACGGAGGAAAAATGTAGAGACAAGGAGATTTGGCTGTTGTGTTACTATCATGAAATGTTCTAATGTTTTCCTGGGTACAGGTAAGAAATCCATGTTTATAAATTAAATACACCCACTACCACACATAATTCTGATCCAATTATGGAATGGCATATTATGAGTCTTCGTCTCATGAAAATACGGGTTAGCATTCTCTAAAGTCATCTGTCCCAAGGATACAAGCTCCCCTAACTGTAATTTAATTTCAGTTAAGACCATAAGGAAAGATAGCATTTATTTAATACTTATGTGCTGGGAACTGTGCCAAGCTCTCTTCAAGTCATTAATCCTGGCAACCCTTTTATTTCTGACCATTTCCACTTGAGGAAACGAATGTTGAGAGAGGTTCAGTAACGTGTTCAAGTTCAGTGGCTAATAAACAGTAAAAGTCAGAATTCAATCGTGGATCTGTTTGGCTCCTTGACTAGCGTCCTCTCTCCCCTGACTCTTTTGAGTGAGCTTCCAAAGCCCTGCCCCTGGGAAGACCTGGGTTACCTGAGACACAGCACTGACACTAGTTCTTCCTCTGGCCCCATGTCGACTAATTACATCGACTAATTAAAATTTAAGAACTTCTCAGTTTATGAGATCTTAGCAGCCTTTTCATCAATCTAGTTGACTGACAAATCCCCCCATTAAGTTGATTGGACATTGAGGGAATTTAATTCAGAGCAATTTACCATCACTCATAGACTAGAGCAAAATTAAATAATGAAATTTGCCAACATAAGTATGCTGACATACATCCCTGTTCACAATGAGAAAAAAAAATAAAAGTCCCCATGGGAACACAGTTTCAGGAACTAGAAAATGGGAAGTGGCGATGTCTTCACAAAAAAAAACCTATGTGTTTTTTCCCATGAGGAGAACTTATTGGGCTAACAAAAAGGAATATAAGCAAAACAAACCTTGGAGATACATATATATTTTTCATAGTAAGGGTTATCAAGCCGTCCAGTGAGCATATTTCAATAGGAATAGATTTTGTGCTCAGGTAAGCTGGGTGGCAGCCTTCCTGGTGCAATCTGAGGGATTCCGGGGGTAGATTTCTCAATCTAATAGAATAGAAGTGCACATTCATAATTACAGGTGCTTGTAATTTTAGCAATTAGGTATTCCTTTCTGTCTTCAAATAAAGGCTGTGAGGTTTTACCTGTTACTTATTTAAAATGCAAATACCCCCGGGAGGCATAACGCCTTGGATTCTTTTCAGATAATATGTAGAAGAAGATTCAATTTAATTCACTTCAACTGACTTCAGTTTGATTTAGTTGAGCCCCTATGGATACATCCCCTTCGCTGGAGCATCACTGGGGGAGGCCAAGATGAATCAGATAATTCATCTGAATACCTGATAGTAAATATTTTTGGCTATAATATATCGTCCACAATATAGTCTCTGCCATAATACTCGACTCTGTCCTTGTAGCCAGAAAGCAACATGTAAATCAATGTGGCCATGTGCCAATAAAATTTTACTTACCAAACAGGCTGTGAACTGGATGCTGACCCCTGTTCTAGATGCTTCCAGTAGGGCAGGGGATTTACTTAGGTTTATTCCTGGATGAAATGAAACCCCAAGAAGAATTGGAAAGATATTGGACTTGACTGGAAAAATCAATGGAGTCACCTGGACACTTAAAAAATATGGATGCCTAGGTCCCCTGCCCAGGTCCAGGGATTTAGGTGGCATTGGTCTGGGGGTATGATCTAGCCACTGAACTTTTCAAAGACCAACAAAGTTTGAGAAGCACTGTGGGAGGCCAATACCTGGGAAATGTTGCTAGAGGCAAGAAGGCTCTAGCCAGCAAGTTATGAAGCTGGGGGAGTGGAGATTTTCGAAGGCTGGGTATGTGCTTCAGAGCCTCGGGAAAAGGACATTTAACATGGACATTTTCCTACCACACTAGACAAACAAAATAAATTTAAGAAACTTTACTGTATTTATAGGAAGAGAAATAACTGGTGATATTAAACCATTTTACAAAATCAGAACAGCCTGTATCTACCTGAACCTGGAAGATAATGTAGCCCTAAGCCCTGCCCTTGGCCTACATCTGCACTACCTGTATTCAGAGGCTCCTGTATTAATTTCTAAGGGCTGCTGTAACAAAGTACTGCACACTGTGGCTTAAAACAAATTTTTTTCTCTCATGGTTCTGGAGGCGAGGAGTATGACGTCCAGGCATTGGCTTTCTCTGAAAGCTCTAGGAAACAATCAGCCGCTTGGCTTTCTCCTAGTTTCTGGTGGTGACCAGCAATCCTTGGCATGTTTTGGCTAGAAGTGTCCCTCTGATCTTGGCCCTGAATCACATAGTGTTCTCCTTTCTGTGGGTCTATCTGTGTCTCCTCTTCTTAGAAGTACACCTGTCATACGTCATACTGTGTTAAGGGCTCACTCTACTCTAACACAGCATCAATTAACTTGTATCTTAATTACATCTGCAAAGATCCTATTTCCAAATAAGGGCTCATTCCCTGGTACCAGGTGCTGGGACCCTCCCAAATGAGCACTTACTTTATCTTTGTGTTTGAGGGGCACAGGCAGTTTGGAATAGAGGAAGGCACACTGGGGGGAAGCTTCAGGCAGAGTTTGTGGCTTCATCGGCAAATGGGACTAAGAATCAGGAAAATGATAATGAGATGTAAGGAAACTTTTAAACGGAAAAGAAAGCCTTATCAAATTTAAAGTACGAAATGTAAGGGGAAACTAAGTAAAACAATTAAAATGTAATGTGAATGTTCTCAAGTTAATAGACATTCTTGATTTAAGAAAGAGGCAAGCCCAAGACCACATGCATGGTCTCTGCAGTAGCAATGAAGTCCTGGCTCTACAGGCCAACGTGCAGGGCCCTGTCTGTTTAACCACAGATTGCCTGAGCCCTGGGCATATCCTGGTCACTCCTGGAGAGGCACCGTGGTTTGGAGAGGTGTCACCCCTTTAATTTCTAAGAGGCGGGGAACACGGCTTGTTCGAATTTTGCCGTTTGTCACAAAGTGGTCCAGCTCCCCTGGATAAATCTCTTGCCTCCTTATTTTCTCAAGCTAAATGATGCATCAGACATGCCACTTCAAGCCCTGAGCATACTGAGTGCCAAGCGAGAAACTGCAAGGCAGAGAAAACAGGTGGGAAGGGGGGAGGCCTTGCACCTGAACTTGGGTGAAATGTCGTGCCCCGGGTCCCCATCTGCAAACTGGGCATGAGAGTACCAACAGCAGAGTCTCATTCTGAATGTTCAGTGATAGAAGATGTACAGTTCTTGGCACAGGCCAGTGGCCAAAAATGTTCAAAGGACAAAATCTTGGCTTTTTACTTCTCTGTACTACAAAGCCAGGATTAGGACAAGACTATCAAGGGAGGGGAAGGTACAAAAGATGCCCTGTAGGATCAAAAATGGTTCCTTAAAGTGTTCAGGGATGCTCAGGATGGATGGGAAAAAATGATGCCAAGACAGACGAAATCTCTCTGTGAGGCCCTGGTCAAATGAGGGCAGGTGTAAGGTGGAGCCGCGGCGCCAGCAGGCGGCAGCCCGAGCCAGGCGGCCCAAGTCCCATTGTCACGCTGTCCAACACAAGGACACACAAACGCTCCCCACGGCTGCTGGGAAACGGCAGCAGAAGCCACCACAGCTAAGGCGCAGCTCCCAGGGAGGCAGGAATGGCGAGTGGAAGGTCCTGTAGAAGAGGCTCTGCACCTACTCAGATGATTCAGAGCTTGATTTTCACTTGGAATGTGGTTCAATTTGGCATGATAACCTTACTTTAGTGAGGAATGCCAGTAAAGCTGGGACAGGCTGGGGCCTTCAGCCTCCGACCACTGGGAACTTAGAATTAATCCATGGGTTGTGGACAGCATCCAAAGGGAAAGAAAAAGTCTCTGTTTATTCACTTCCTCCCTTTGTTCCCTCTCCCAACTTTCTCAGAGACTTTCACTCTCCTTGTTACATTCTCAGGCTGCTGGTCCTCCCCCCTCCCTCTCCCACTCAGGGATGGGATCTTCAGATCTGTGTAGTGATGCTGAGGGACGCATGCGTCAGAGATCTACATTTTTAGGGAAAGTGAGAACTGATGATTATGTTCAAGGAGATGAAATTTCATTTGTGTATGTGTAGTGGGGAGGGTGATTTGAGACCTGTTATTAGGATGATTATACAGGATGAATCAGGATTAGGGACTCTGTCCAGCAACAAAAGGATGGGGTATCTGGGCTGTGAATTCCTATCAGGCCAGCTTCCCTCCTTAGCCTCCTCCCCTCCCACTGCTGCCATGTGGATAAAACCAGGAGTATATTAATTACAGGGTAATTAAAGTGCTGTGGGTGGAAGGGTGAGATGAAAGGGTGGAAAGTTGAATTAGCAGGTGTCTCTTTCAAAATACAGGTGAGTTGTCAGCCCTGAAGCAATTGGGAACAGAAAGCCAGGCTATTGCCAATCAACAATGTAGATAAATTCTTATTTCCATTTTCTGTCCTAAAATTTGGAAGTAAACTCAGCCTGATACATAGCAGGAGATGCTATAGCAAGAGGACTATTTTATTTCCTTTTTGTCTTGCCTGAGGGTTTCAGCCCTGGGTAGGTTCACTATGGATTCTGTGAGACCAAGAAACGGCAATGGGACGTTGTTGGGGTGAAAGGGTTTATACCTGGCCTTATTCTCCCAGCAGTAGGTTGAGTACTAGGATCACATCTGCATCCAACAGTCTGCAGGTCCATAATCCACTTCTGTCTCTGCCTCCCCCCAGATCACTGGGCAGAGGTCTTTATAATAGCTTATTGCCAATGGGTATGGAAGCATTAGCCTGGCAGGAGGCCAGTTACATCATCAAGTAGTTTAGGGTCAGGTGAGGATCCTGGCTATAGGAACGTCCACTTACCCCCCACTTTTGTTATGGAAGCCCATATATACAATTTTGGATGTGGTCTTGTAAGCCTGAAAAGTGATAAGTTGTCAGTAAGAAGTAAAATGCAAATATATTCAACCAGTTGATTCAAATGTTAAAATGATCAGTGTTTGCCTTCAGAGCAAATCATGGATTAGGAAGTATTGGATTACTTCTGCTTAACTTACTTGATGTATTTCTCCTTAAAAGCATTATACAACACTTGTAAAAATAAAAAGTCCTACTTTGGACCTTCAAATTCTCATGTAACATGGAAACACAAAATTTTACTGCAAATCAATGCAATGTACTTGAGAGGATAATGCAGGAAAGAACGGCAGCATGAATGCACGAGTACACTGAGGCCAAGATGATGAGTGGCATGACAAGGGATCTGAGCAAAATTTGTCTCCTTCAGAGGATGGTGAGAATGCTTTTAGCTGGAAATCAGGGAAAGCTTCTTAAGAAAATGGCATTTGAGTTAGACTTCCATAATGCAAAATGGAAATTGAGGGGGAGAATAGTAATTACAGATGAGAAACAGAGAAATAAAAAGAAGATGCATGGACCATATTTTGTAAATGTAGTTTCCTTGCCAATGGATATCAGCCCTGGGCAAGTTCGCTATGGGTTCAGTGTGACCAAAGAAATGACAGTAGAACATTTCTTTGGGGTGAAAGGGTTTATTACCCGGCTTGTCCTCCCAGCAGTAGGTCGAGCACTAGCATCTCTGCCTCCACGCCGAGCTCTCTATATAGTGCAATAATAGCTTATTACCTATGGGTGTGGAAACAGTAGCCTAGCAACAGGCCAGTTACATCATCAAGTGGTTTAAGTTCAGTGAGGATCCTGGCCATAGGAACCCCAACTTCCCCACAGTAGTGTAGAGTTTTTGGACAAAATAAAGGCAGAGGCATATTGCTGTGTTGATGTTTCCCAATCCGGTTGTGCATTTGAAACCCTAGGGAGCTTTTAAACACCCAAGTGACCAGGCAAATCCTAGATAAATCAGAAACCCTAGAGGTGGGACCCACATATCAGTATATTTTTTAATTCCCAGGTGATTCCAATGTGCTGGCAAGGCAAGAAGCCTCACTATAGCTGATAATTAATTACAAACAAGGCCCCTGACTCTATCCTCACTTAGTATAAATTGGAGAGGAACTTTTCACTGGAGAAAGGTACATCTAAAAAAGAAAACTGGTCTTTAATATATTTTGACTAATTTATCTTGAGAAGCATTATTAAATGGTTTCCTTGTTCACTGCAGGAGTGGTTATGGGGACAGCAATAGAGAAACATAGGACTAGAAAAAGTCCATGGCCAAATCATGGAAGATCTTAATGCCAGGCCAAGAAACATGAGTTTTATTCTATAGTCAATAGGCAACATTGAAAGTTTTAAGTTAGGTTGATTGAAAAGTCACAGCTGCAGTTAGGGATATTAATATGTTACATATTAGTAGAACTGAAGCCATGGAGGGAGGGTCCAGTTAAGAGATTACAGTAGTTATTCAAGCAGGAGGGACTGAGGCTGAAATAGCATGATGGCTTTGGGCATGTGTGGGGAAAAGTTCCTATGGCCAGGATCCTCACCTGACCCTAAACTACTTGATGATGTAATTAGCCTCCTGCTAGGCTAATGCTTCCACACCCATAGGAAATGTGCTATTATTGACTGTGTCACAATATAAAGAGCTCTGCTTAGTGCTCTGGGTGGAGGCAGAGACGGAGGTGGATTACTGACCTGCAGACTGCTGGATGCAGACGTGATTCTAGCGTTCAACCTACTGCTGGGAGAATAAAGCCGGGTATGAAGCCTTTTACCCCAAGAACGTTCCACTAATTTCTCAGTCTCACTATGAACTTGCCTGGGGCCGAAACTCTCAGGCAAGATAGCATGTAAAGTAGGTGATGGTGAAATACTGGGGAAACAGAGCTGGCAGACAGGACTAGTGTGGTACCACTTCTTCCCATTCCCTTTCTCTGGCCAATTGAGAAACCTGAGGATTAGAAGTATGCCGTATGTCTTCTAAAGAAGCCAGAAGTGTGCTGGGGCAAATGATACTTTAGCCTAAGTTTGGAGATGTTATATAATAAGGGGTAGGTAGAATAAATGTGGCATTGAAAGGACATGGATTTCTCATAGACTAGCCAGATTGCTCTGCTGAAGAGTTTCCCTTTTGGAGATGTTTGGTTGAGTTTCATTTCAGATATTGTTTGGGGAGAAAAACGTTATAGCTTGGGTCACCCACCTACCTCAATCCATGGGGCTGCCCTTTAGTTCCCTTCTTCTGGAACAAAAGAAAGGCAATACTTCTATGACAGTACTGGTGTGAGACTCATCAAAGGGATTCTAGAGGGCAGATGTGGTCAGAGTATTGGAGGCAACAAAGAGGTCAGACTTGGGGGAGATCCTGCATGACAGCAGATTATTGTGTAAATGTGCAAAAATGAGTTAAGACAGCAGGCCTGAGGCTGCTACCCTTAGAAAGGCCCACTGTGCAGGGTTGGCCTAGGTTGGCCCATAGGATCTTTACTCTTAGGGAGGCTCTTACCATGAGGGGGTCACTGAGCCTAACCTGTTTGAGCAATGTGGTTTAGGCTAGACACCTGCTTTTCTTCTGGGAGTCTAGAATTTTGCTAGGTCTTAGGCAAAGGATGCCTATCTAACTAGCCTCTAATAAAAATCTAGAGCACAAGCTCTCTAGTGAACTTCCATGGTAGACAATGTTTCACATGCACTGTTGATTTGTCTTTGTATTCTTTTGCTGTGAATATCATAGCTGTCATATATCCTGGCTCCTGTGAACTCTCCATGGATCCTGGGAGTGGTTTTGGGGATCCCCAACATAATAAGAATGAGGAAAATTTAAGACAACTTTGGTCAGAAAAACCTGGAGATCTTGAGCTGGAAAAATTTAATAGCTGAAGGAAATGGTTCTATATGCTTTTGAAAGTCATAAAGGAGAAATATTTGAATTGAAATTATTTATCCAAGTTTTCTGATTATGTTGGAAACTGAAAGCTGGTGTTTTCTACTTCCTTTAAAGAAATAAAAGATGAACACAATGAAAAGAACAAGTCATAAAAATAAACTTTGGAAGAAGCAATTACTGAGCCTTTATACCTGTATTGTAAAATTTAAAAATTTTATATTTTGTTTCTTGCACCTCAACGTCCTCTACCCACCCCCGCAACCCCCAAATTGTGAACATCTTGGCCAGGTGACCAGGTGCACTAGGGTGATACAGCTGGGTGCTGCCACAGCTCTCTCTGCAGCACCCTGAGACCTAGGAGGGTGCAAGTGCCCCAGTGCAATCCCTTTGAGCCTCTCCTGGAGGACTCCACCCTGATCCCCAATAAAGGAGCTTGCTCACATATTCTCACTCTCTCCCTGGGCTCCCCACCTGCTTGGTTGAGCCTGCTTCCTTGGTGCTTCTGCCTTCTGGCCCCTCTTGGCATGCAATGACTATCTCTGTAGAACCTGTGTGTATAATAAACTTCATTTTCCTGTGCCTCTCTTGTGTCTCCTTCTGTGGCCATACCTAACTGACCATCCCATAACAGAACACAGAACAGTACCACTCAGTGGCATTCATCTTTCCATGTCTAATTTCCACATCATGAAAGAACATGATAAATGCTGCATGAAGTAGAAAGGCTAATGAAGTGCACGTGCATGTTTTACCTGTGTTAGCTCAGGCCGCCATAACAATATTCCATAGACCTGGTGGCTAAAACAACAGAACTTCATTTTTTTTCCCCTGTTCTGGAGGCCAGGAGTCTGAGCTCAGGGTGGTAGAAAGGTTAGATTCTGGTTCTCTCCCTAGCTTGCAGATGGCTGCCTTCTGTCTGTCTTCACAAGACGGAAAGAGCAGAATTTCTCTTCCTCTTCCAATGAGAGCACCCTTCCTTTTGGATTAGGGCTCCACCTCGTGACCTCATGTAACTGTTAATCATCTCTGTAAAGGTCTGATCCCCAATACAGTCATGTGGGCGGTCAGGGCTTCAGTGTATGAATTTTGTAGAACTACAGTTAAGTCCACAGCATTATCCTTCTTGACAAACCTTCAGTTGACCTCCAGCCACCATCTTTTCTCATAACCATCTTTTTCAAATGAGAGGTTATTACTGCATGGAGCATTTCTTCACCAGGCATCAGGCCTTGGATCCTGAACCATCTGTTTTCCTCTCTCAAAAGTCCAGTGTCATTTCTCCTCTTCTCTCCTTGGTTTTCACAATCTAATTTCTCTGTTGCATCCATATTGGTGTTGCTCCCCTCTCCCCACTGCTTCTCAAAATTCCTTCCTTTCAAAGCTTTTCACACTCTGTTTACCAAATTTGTAATACTCTCTTTGCCCCATTCCATTTTCTTTTTTTTCCAACTGTTTTTCAAAAGTTTCTAGGTCAGGAAATCTAAAAAATACAAAATTGAAATGGCCAATCTTTTTTCATTGATATTCGCCATTCCAGGACTGTTTTGCAGCAAATATCAGACCAATCATCTTGCACATAAATATTTCAGAATACATTTCTTAAGTATAAAGATTAAAAAAATCACAACCACAATACTTATCCCACCCAACCAACAATAAATCCTTAATATCATCAAATATTGAGAAAATATTCAAACTTTCATTTTTCTCATATTTTTTTCATAGTTACCTTGCTGAAATCAGGACCCATATAAAACCCAACCACACTGTAAGCTTGGTGTGCCTCTGAAATGTCTTTTAATCTGTAGACACCCATTCCTTCTCTTTGCTATTTTTCTCTTGAAATTTCTTTGTGGAAGGCAGCAGGTTATTTGTCCTCTAATTTTTCAAGTTGGAATTTTGTTGATTGTATTCCATCCCTGAAAATTGGTAGTAAGATCTAGAGAGGCTTGATCAGATTCAATGTCCACTTTTTTTCCAGAATATTTCAATTTCAGGATGTAATGCCCATTGCTGTTTATTTACCTTGGTCTTTATAGTGGTCACTTGCTATGCCTCAATCTCTAGAGATCAGTTGCTCTGCCTATGAACTTTTGGAGCAGTAATCTGTTCCCACATCTTAGCTATCACTTCAAAAAAGTAATATGCAATGTAAGTCCAAAGTGATACAGAATATTAGCCCTGAAAGAAAAGTAAGACATCAGTCATTGCAGGGCTCCCGGACTGAGGTTTCTAATCTAATACTGGAAGATATTTTGTGAGTAAAGATCCCCACCACCACCACACACACATACATAGTCAAATAATTTTGGGAAAGCCCTGAGTAAATAAATATAAGCTTTTCAGAGTGGGGAAGACAGTGGATTGGAGGATCCTGAGCTCACTTCCTTCCACAGACATAGTGAAGCAACCATCATACATAATGCAACTCTAAAATGACCTGAAGACTGGAAGCACAGATCTTCCACAGCTAAAGACATAAAGAGATGGACACACTGAGACAGGTAGGAGGGGCAGAAACTCTGCTGGGAACTAAACCCTGGGTGTGGTGACCTACAAGCAGGAGGGATTCCATAGGCACACAGACACGAGGAGACCAAGCCCTACACTGGGCATCCCTGGCCTTGGGGATCTACACTGGGAAGATGAGCCCCCATATGTCTGGCTTTGAAAGTCAGTGGGGCAGAGCTGGAGGGTTATGGGAACCACGTTTCCACTCTTAAAGGGCCAGCCTGCTATATCACTCGAGCAGAGAACAGCACAGAAGCAGCAGTTTGAAAAGCACCTCAATTTTATATGAAGAATATTTACTAATTTTAGGATGTGTGCTGGAGGGGCAGGGATCTGCAGGGGTTTCTCCAGATCCAGAAGGGCAGTGGACACTTTTTCTTACCCTCCTTCTGCCTAACTCTCTGGATGCTTACAGGAGCTATTTCTAGCACTCTATCTATCATGACCCCACTTGCCATGCATCAGTGTTCCCCTGAAGGCCTGTCCCCCAACCCACCTGAGCCTGCAGGTACTCCTCCAAAGTGATTCAGACCCCTCCAGAGCAACTCTTGTCCTGGGGAGGAAGGGAGCTAGCCCCAACCCAGCAGCATGACGGCAGTGGCTAGAGCTGGGCCTCTCAGCCAGCCACAGCAGGGACAGCACCCACCAGTGTGCCCACAGTAATCACAGCTGGTCCCTGTAGACAGCTAGAGCGAGGGCCATCCCTGTCCACCAGTGCACCCACAACAGCTGTGGCCCAGAGAAGGGGGGCATACACAGCCCACATAGTGGAGTGTTGGAACAATACTGAAATCAGACAAAATAGGCTTCAAAGAAAAAAGAAAAAGAGACAAAGGGCATTACATAGAGATAAAGGAGTCAGTCCAACAAGAGAACATGATAGCTGTAAATATCTAGGCACCCAACATAGAAGTACCTAAATATATAAAACAAATATTAACAGACATAAAGGGAGAATAGTAACATAATAATAGGAGACTTTAACACCCCACTACATTAATGGGTACATCATCCAGACAGAAAATCAATAAAACATGGGTTTGAATGACATGTTAGACCATTTGGACTAAACAGAAATATATAGAACATTCCATCCAAAAACAGCAGAGTACATGTTATTTTCAAGTGCATGTGGAACATTTTCCAGGATAGATCACATGTTAGGCCACAGACAAGTTTCAGTAAATTTAAGATGACTGAAATCATATCAAGCATCTTTTCTGACTATGATGGTATGAAACTAGAAATCAATTAGAAGAAAACAAAATGCTAGAAAAAACACACACATGTGGAGGCTAAACAACATGCTAGTAACCATCCAATAAGTCAATGAAGAAATTAAAGAGGAAATTAAAAAATATATATCTGGATATGTTTATTTCTGCACTATTTGCAATAGCCAAGATGTGGAAACAACCTAAGTGTCCATCAATAGAAGAATGGATAAAGAAGATGTGGTACATATACATAATGCAATAGTATTTTGTCATAAGAAGAAAAGAAATCATCCCATTTGCAACAACATGGATGGATCTAGAGGATATGCTCAGTGAAATAAGCGAAGCAGAGAGACAAATAGCATATGATTTCACTTTTATGTGGAGTATAAAAACAAGCAAAACAGAGGGACAAAGTAGCAGTAGATTCATAGACACCGAGAAGGGACCAGTGGTTACCAAGGGGGAGGAACTGGGGTGGGTAAGAGGGATGGTAAAGGGAATAAAGGGGCACAATAAATTTCAATCACAATATAAGCTGGTATTGCACAGGGATGGTAGTACAGCATGGACAATATAGTCAATGATTCTGTAACATCTTATTCCATTGATAGATAGTAACCACACTAGAGAGGGTAAGGATTTAATAATTTGGGTAACTGGTGAACCACTGTTGTATATTTGAAACCAACATAAGATTGTATATCAATGATACTTTAATAAAAAAAAATACCTGGAGACAAATGAAGATGGAAACATGATTTAAAATCTTTGGGACATGGCAAACGTAGTTTTAAGAGGTAAGTTTATGGTGATACAGGCTTACCTCAATAAACAAGAAAAATCTCAAATAAATAATCTAATCTTACACCTAAAGAAAGTAGAGAAAGAAGAACAAACAAAGCCCAAAATTAGTAGAAGGAAGGAAATAATAAAGATCAGAGTGGAAATAAATGAAATACAGACTGGAAAAAAAAGTAGAAAAGATTAATGAAACTAAGAGCTGGTTCTTTGAAAAGATAAACAAAATTGATAAACCTTTAGCTAGACAGAAAAAAAGATATAGGACTCAAGTAAAATTAGAAATGAAAGAGAAGTTACAACTGACACCACAGAAATACAAAGGATTAAAAGACACTACTATAAAAAATTATATGCCAACAAACTGGACAACCCAGAAGAAATGGATACATTTCTAGAAACATATACTATCCCAAGGCTGAACTGGAAGAAATAGAAAATTTGAACAGACTGATTACTAGTAACAAAATTAAATCAGTAATCAAAAAACTACTAAACAAAAAAAATTCCAGGACCAGATGCCCTCAGATTAATTCTACCAAACACTTAAAGAAGAGTTAATACCTGTCCTTCAAAAACTACTCCAAAAAAAGAAGAGGAAGGAATGTTTCCAAATTCATTCTATGAAGCCAGAATTACTGATACCATTACCAAAGACATTTCAAAAGAAGAAAACTGCAGGTCAATACCCCTGATGAACATAGATGCAAGAATCAACAAAATATTAGCAAATTGAATTTAAAAAATACATTGAAAGGATCACTCACCAAGATCAGGTGGGATTTATTCCAAGGATGCAAGTGTGGTTTAATATCCACAAATCAATGAACCCGATGCACCACATTAACAAAGAGAAGGATAAAAATCATAATCATCTTAATAGATGCAGAAAAAGCATTTGACAAAGTTCAACATGCACTCATGATAAAAACCCTCGACAAAGTGGATATACAGGAAACATAACTCAATGTAATAAAGCACACATAGGAAAAAGCTAACATTATACTTAATGGAGAAAAGTTGAAAGCCTCTTTTCTAAGATCAGGAAGAAAACAAGAATGTCCACTCTCACCATTCTTATTCAACACAGTACCAGTATCCTCGCCACATGAATCAGGCAGAATAAAGAAATAAAAGGCATGCAAATTGGTAAGGAAGAAGTAAAACTGATGCTATCTGTGAATACCATGATGCTATATAGAACCCTCTAAGGACTCCACCAAAACACTATTAGAACCAATAAATGAATTTGGACAAGTTACAGGATATAAAATCAATACTCAGAAATCTGCTGATTTTATACAGAAATAACAAACTAGGAGTATTGGAAATTAAGAAAAGAATTCAATTTACAATTTCAACCAAAAGAATAAAATACCTAGGAATAAATCTAAGCAGGTGAAAAGATCTGTATTCTGAAAACTCTAAGACATTGATGAAAGAAATTTAAAATCACACAAATAAATGGAATGATACACCATGTTCATGGACTGGAAGAATTAATATTGGCAAAATGCCCCTACTAGCCAAAGCAATCTATAGGTTCAGTGCAATTCTTAACAAAATACCGATGGCATTTTTCACAGAATTAGAACAAATAATCCTAATATTTATATGGAATCATGAAAGAGCCCAAATCATCAATACAATATTAAGAAAGAAGAACAAAGCTGTCAACTCTCCCTGATTTCACACTATATTATAAGGCTATAGCAATCAAAACAGTATGGTACTGGCCCCCTCTACCTCATCTCTCTCTCTTTCTCACACACACTACTGAGGTCAGAAATTCAAAGGTCATTAGAAATATGAAGGAATATTCATATTCTGCCTTATTAGCAGAATGAAAGGTACCAACTCTTGATTAATTCCCAGGAACACAATGGGCTCATGTTTGATTGCATTTTGAATCCCTATGGCACTTACATCCTTTTAACTTCTACTATTGTTTCCTTGAGTTAACATTTGTCAAATATGCTTTGGGCTGTGCTCCAGGCTCTATCTTTACTATGAAGATATGCCAAGGTTCCTAGACTGGGAGGTCCACAATGTTTTGGGTGACATCATTCACACCAACAGATCATTGTAACCCAGTGTGGCTTTTACAGTGATGCTCTGTGCAGGGTCCTAAGGGAGCACACTGGCAGTTTCATTTTTACCAACCTTATCACTCATAAGACATTGGAAGTTCTCAAGCATTGCGACAACGTCTCCTATCTTTCTTCCCTCCACAGGGTATGGTATAATGCTGGGAACACAGCCAGCATTGTCAGAATTCATACTGAGAAATTCACCTACACCAGTGTTTCAGAAACCACACGTTCTAGCTTTGCGATCTGCTGAACATTCAGCTGATTCTCTTTTTTTCCTTCCTTTGTTAGGGATACATCATACAGATATAAACCAGCTGAATTTTACAGTGTGGTTTGATGGCATCAAGTTCGAGAGAAACAAAATTGTGGCTACCTGCCAAAATGTCCCTTTGTGACCATCAAAGCCAAACACCATCATGCAAGGCCCCTTGCACATCTGGAACCAATTCCTTTTATAATGTGTGTGTGCTTTCTGTGCAAGGGAAGTTCTAGATTTAAGAAAGTTGGAGTGAGGAATTTTTAATCTTATCAGGAAAAATTACAGTTGAGAGGTCCTTTGCTCTAGCTGTGGGTGATGTGAAATGTTCACATGTGGTCAGTGAATCTACTTACTGACTTTTATGACTTATGCAGCCAAGTCTTGGACTGTTTTTCAACTTCCCATAGAAATCATCCTCTAAAGTTAGAACAGAGAAAAAAACCCTAACTGACCAATAGAGCCAAAGTGATTTTTGTTTCCAACCCGGGGAACAATTTATTATGTCAAATCACAAGAATTTAGCTTTGGATCTAACTCTAGATAAAAATGTTGATGTTAAAATGGTAGCCAGTTCAAACAATTCTATGCTGCATTAAACAAGCTCCTTTTGTTGACAAAAACTAAAGGACTTAAATTTTATTTTTCTTAACTTCTCTACAAAACTATACATCTTCTGCAGGATCCAAAACAGAGTTATATTTACACACACATTCATACCTACAAAATTCTCCTATCTCCAAACTGGATTTATGTGTGTACAATACTTAAACACTATGCCCCAAAACTTATATTTATGAATAGAAGTGGGTGCTAGTTGATTGTACTGAGCAGAGAAATTTTAGGTCTTCACTGTCAAGATAGGAGTCTAGCTGTGTCTTGAATATGACTTAGGTATAAAAGGAAAAAAACTTATTCTGCCTGTCCAGCAGGGGCAGAACAGGATCTTTAATGATAGGTTTACTCTTAGGACTTGTGGTCCATGGAAGGCATAGCTAATAATAAATGGAAATGGTGTTTAGAGTATTATGAACTTATTCCAGAGAACAAGTCATCTAGTACCTATCATTTCTGGGACAGATATAATTTCCCTGATGCTTTTGTCTCATCCTTCTATCCTGCAGATTTGTTGTTAGCTATTATATTTCTTTTTCTTTGACACAGTCAAATGGGCTTGAACCATAGTATCGCTATGTTTTGTTTTGTTTTTCTTTTTTCAATGATTCACATTTTCATTAGATCAATCATAAAAACAATAACCATTTTAGGGGAGATAAAGTACAGGACTCTGACATGAACTATCTCATTGTAACTGAGCTTCCCAATCAGCTTGCAAGGAAAGTAGAGGAGGCAGCAATATCTCTGCTTGGTATCTGAGGAAACCAGTGCTTACAGACCCTCAGTAAATTTCCTAAGGTCTCACCACCAGGACTAGGAATTGCTTAGTCTTAATCGTCAGTCTCAGGTTTCAAATACTCTCACCACTATTCCTCATTGTTTTTTTCTGGGCACCTGGCATGCCAATGTGTGGTGTACACAGTTGGTATGTGTGGATATTCAAGTGAACTTACTTAAAGGCAGCAGAGTAATCAGTCAGGACTGACCCACATAAACGTTGCTCTCTGTCTGCATGAGCAGCAGGTTAGAATGTGGGCAGGGAGCCCAGAATGTGTCTCGTTGCAGGCGTACAGACAGGAATCTCTCTGGAGACTGGCCAGGAGGCCAGAAGGTCTCCCAGAGGGTCAAGAAGGCTGCCAGGAGGAATCTATAAAGCTTCCATTTTAGGTTTAAAGGACATTATAGTCACAGCAGGCATATCTTGTAGTCTACATGATGCAGACACAGATGCACATATATCGGCTTCTATTTAGATAGATGGTATCTTGCTGAGAAGGGTGAATCTACAGGCAGTTTTCTAATTTTAACTTTCAGTCAAACCAGTCAACATAAACCAGTCAGCAGTGTATGTGAAATGACAGATACTTCCAGATCTCTGCTGATTGCACTAACTGGATAATTAATTTGGGCATAAATCATGGTCAGACTGCTCTGCCACTGCATGTTCAGATTTTTCCCGTGGCTGACAGTGGCAGAGGCTGCTAATTGCCTATCTAACAACCACTCTCCCATCCTTTCTCAGTCATAGAACTCTGGCTTTATAGAGGGCAGCCAGGGTACAATTAAAAGACCATATTCTACACTCTGCCTTTGCGCTAGTATTGGCTGAATGGGTATGTTTCAAACAATGAAAGGTTAGAAAAGGTTTTCTGTGGGACTTTGGAGATGTTTCCTTAAAGAGAAGTGGCTTGACCTGGCTTCTTGATGCCTGGAATGTGGGTGTGATGGCTGGAGCTGTAGAAGCTTTCTTGTAAGCCAGACGACAAGGGCAATGTCCTAGGAATTGAGGAGAGGAAGACAGTAAGGAGCTTGAATCACTGCAACTCTGAGGAGCTGCCGTGACAGTCCCGGACTGCTGATCTCCAGACTTATTTCACATGTGTGAGACATAGCTTCTATGTCACTACTATTTGAATGTTTTGTTACATTGCAATGGGATCTTCTGCCTAATGATACATGGATGGGGTACATGGTGAGAGAAGAGGTCTAAGAACTGGTAAAAATGGGGGTAAAAAAATATTTTAAAAATATAAGGGAGGAAGAAATAATTTCAGGAGGTCTAAAAATAAAACAAAAGAGAATAAGCAAATCATAGAGTTGGATAATATTTAGCTCTGCTGCTTTCCAATTCTTTCTAATACCCTTTGTCCTAAAGTTGAAATAGCATGGTCCTGATCATAGGAATGATACAGAGAGAATGAAGTGTCAAATTACTGGCTTTTAAATGTTTATGTAACTATTAAAGATCTATAGAAAAGGCGATAATAAATATTTTTAAATTATTCATCTTTTTATTACGGAGAATTTACAACTTACTCAAAAGTAGGCAGAGCAGTATAGTAGACTCCCTCGCATCATCCAATCTCAAAAAACCATCAGTCCATGGTTAATCTTGTCACACTTACAACTCCATCCATATCTCCCTTCTTATTACTTTTTAAATAAATTTTTAATTTTGGGATAATTTCAGGTTTTCAGAAAAGCTGCAAAGATGGCACAGAAGGTATCTACACACCTTTCTCCAATTTTCCCAATACCATGATACATAGTCAAAATGAATAATTAATATTGGTATATAACAATTAATTATGTCTAGACTATATTCAGATTTCACCAGGTTTTCCACTAATGTTCATTTTCTGTTCCAGAATCCAATCCAGGAGAACACATTTCATTAGACCGTATTATTTTGAAGCATATCCATGATATTAAATAGTTTTATCTGTAAATCTTTTAGTATATGTCTCCAAAAGAGAAGGATTCTAACTAAAATGCTATCATCACACCCCCAAAATATCAAAGATTCCTTAATATCATCTACATGAAATCAAACATTTTCTTCTCCCATGTAAGGACACAGCAAGAAGACAGGTTTCTAAGGGCCAGGAAGGACCTCACCAGTTACTAATTCTGCTAATGACTTCATTTTAGACTTCTCAGCCTCCTGAATTGTGAGAAATCAATGTTTGTTGTTTAAGCCAGGAAGTCTCCATTTTGTTATAGCAGCTTGAATGGACTAAGACATGTTATCTGCAAGGTTCACGTATATGGATCAAATTTTATGTATCTAAACTGTATTTCGTCATCAGTCAAATGAAGGGAATTTGAACTAAGTCTTGGACAGGCTATAGCATCAATCCAATCAATCCATAAATCTCAGTTCTCTGCTTCATCCATAATTGCTATAGTAAGTAAAGTAGCCCAGGGGGGTCTTTCTTACACAGGTTGCAAAAGTTTATGCCACATTATACTTAGTAAATACCAAACCTTTCCCCCAAGATAACAGATAACTATTGTTTACCTGCTTAGCATTTTCATCCCTTCTTGTTTGAGAAATTTCTTTTTCCCTCTCACTCTAACCACAAAGGTCTCTTTGGACTTGCGACTCATAGTTCCTAGACTATGTGACCATGGGAATGGTCACATGACCCAAACCAACCAATAAGAATCTTTCCTTGAGAGTTTTTGTTCATTTTATTTTTTAATTACAACTGGAAGAAAAATTACTTTCTTTTCTGATGGCAGAGCTGGGAAGATGTAAGATAATGGTACTATGGTTTCATACTTAAGGAAAAATTTGGCATGCAGAGAACCACAGAAAAGAGAAACCTGTAGAGTCCTAGCTCATCTGAGTTGTAGCTCCTGTTAACTCTAGGCCTTACACTGACACCTTCACTGTGATTGGGATATGCCAGACAACAAAGAACTCTTACAGCTTAAATGAGATATAACTTACTTTCATTTGTAACCCAAAGAACACCAATTAAACTAGTTTATGGGATTAGAACCAAAGTCAGTCACACATGGGCTGAAAATTGGGGAGGTATGTGAAGGGGCTTAGCATAAATTCCTAGCTAATAGAAGTACTTTGTACTGAATGGTAGAAGAGTGGCCTTACTTTCATTGTGGAGAAAATAAATTTTCAGTGAATGAAAGAGGTAGGCCAGTTGAGGTCAGTTTCTTTCCACAGACATTTTGTGCTATTGTCTGTTTTTCATGAAGTCCATGTATCACCCATATGTAACTCAGAGTGGGTAAAACTGCAGTATTTCCAGAATCTCTCACCTGGCCTTAGTGCATCTCCGTATCAGTAAGTGTTTCTAAGGGGTGGAGAGTAGTCCATCTCCTTATCAATAGGTGATTATGAGGGGGAAGTAAGGGCATATCTGGACTGGAGAGGTTGGGTGGGGTCCCTTTTTTTGCAGCCAGGTGGTGAGAGACATGGGTGAGCAGAAGTAGAAGACTGCTTGTGAGCAATAAACTGGTTTCTCCCACTTTATTTCTCCCTTTGACTGATTTCAGTCTCAAAGGTAATTTGCCCCAGGCAGGGAAAATATTTCCGCCTGGAGTTACACTTATAAAGATTGCAAAAATGGCATTCCTTATGTATCCTTCTAATAGTTTACCAGGCCAAAGGTAATCCAGACATATCTCTTCTGAACAACTACAAAAAACCTAACTAATACAACTAAGATCAATGATTCTTAAAGGTACCATCTGAGTCATCATAAAACTTTTTAAAACACAGAATTTTGGCATAGGTGGGTCTGAAAACCACGGTAAGTACAAAATGCATCCTGATTAAGATTCATTATAGTCTATTTTCTTTCAACTCCCATGACTGTAGGGGAGTTGTTTAGACGGAGATTAGACACTGGTGGAATTAGACATAGCTATATATATGATAAAATCCTAAAATGGTGACCTTCTAAACAGTTATACATGTCCCTAGTTTTACCAGGTTAAAATATCTGTGTCAGTTTGGTTTCTTCCTTCTGGAAATAGATGTCATGCTTTGAAGTTAAAATATTTTTTGGCCATGATGAGGCTTAAACATGAAATTTCTTTCTATTTTCCGCTCTGCCTGTTTCTCTGATGCTCTCTCATATCCTTCTGGTAGTAATTTCAGCAGCCCTACATTCCCAACATCAAACGGAGGTTCAGTACCATGTTATTTAAACAAGATGAATGTATTTGATAATGACTGAGTAGGGAAAGCGGAGGAGGAATAAAGCAGAGAGGAGCAGCAACTCCCAGCATCAGGGCAAGGGGAGGGATGTCTCAGCAACACCAAATTCACTGGTCTCCTCAGTAAAAATACTGCTCTTATAACATTATAATTCATCTCCCTAAATTTTTATATTTCCCATTTTGGAAAACAACTATGTCTAGTATATAATTTTACCCTTTTATTATGACATCTGAGAAAGTAGCCAAGAACAGTTAGATTTAATTACCCCCATCGAGTTATTTTAGATATCAGTCTCTACAAGTCATTTGCAAATGAGCAGATGGCAGAAACATGTTATTCCAGAACGACCAGGCTTGGGTAGAGCTAGAGAAAAATGTTGACTCCCTTCTTTGATGTTTTTGGTGTCGTGCATACAAATCCTATATGTTCTGCTTTGGTGATCTCATTGTATAATTCTAGAAGAACCATCAGCTGCTTGGTTTTCTGTTTCCTTATATAATCTTAAAAATGTGACCCAACTGTTTTCAATCAGAGATAATAAAATAATGGATTATTGTTCTGAATTCCCCATTTGCTGTAGTTACTTTCTTCAATGTACTATTGAACTTGAGTTTGAGATGTTAATGCATTTTAATTCCATAACTTCATCTAAACGTGGCAGATGGAGAAATGGAATTTGTACTCCTTGAATATTGGAATTCTGTGGTGTTCTTAGCTTCAGTAATGATATACCCCTAGAGCATGTATTGCATTTGGACATCTTTGGTCACTAGCATAAACCTTTAATTACCACTAAATATATATAAGTATTTTTCTTTTTTTAGGACATATCGTGGGTAAAGAATAAAATAAGCCTATATATTTGAATGGCCTGAGAAAAAACACTGAAAAATTTATAAAAGTAAAAAAGTTAGTCCTCTTATGACAATATTAAAGCACGTTGCCTAACATTAAATAAGTTACTTAGGATATCAGTAATATACTAAACTGGATGTGAAGGCTCTTAGATTTTACCCTACTTAGAAACTAATAAGTTAGTCTGCCAGTGTCATGGTTTTCAGTAGAAAACATGAGACTCTTAGGTCAGAGTCAAAGGACCATTATGATTCACAGCAATAACAGTAGCCAGAGTGTAGCCTCTGCTCCAGCTCCCTGCCACTCGATGATTATAGAGCTGTACAATGAGGGACAGGTGATGCTTGCACTGACAGTGGGTTTCATTACAGGAGAGGAATCCTGAGTAAAGGGAATAGGGAACTTTTATAATGGGCAGTAAGCATGTCTGACTTTGCCCTTTGAGAGAGAGATACCATCTTCATTTTAGTGGATTATAAAAAAATATGTCTTATTTTCTTTGGAGGGAAACACTATTGTCAAAGGTCTTCTGCTATACATTACGTATGTGGGTATATATAAGATACACATATGTATCTTCTGCTATATTCTTCTGAAAATAGAGTCTATAAAAAAATGGTCAGTGGCTCTACTCCTAAGATGTGTCAAAAGAGGGGAGAACCAAGGAGAACTGTCTTACAATGGATGTAGTGTAGAGAAATGTAAATTTATTTATTTCTCTGCGATGAAACTGAACTTAGCTTTGGGATCTCCATTTTTTAATGGTGGAAAACAAATTTGTCAAGGTAAACTCAGTCACTTCTAGCTTAAAGTATATTTCCATTTGTTATACATTTCATTTAATTTGAGAATCTCATGCTGGAGCAACAATATAGTAGCAAGCTCACCACATAATATTCTAAGCTCTTCATATGAATCCATTCACTTAATCCTATAGGTATGCAGCGCTTATTGCTTTTATATCACTCAGGGGCCATGTTTTGAATTTCAGCTCTGCCACTTACTAGCTGTATGACCTTTGGCAGTTTGGCTCTCTGTACCTCAAATTCTACACCCCTGAAGAAGAGATAATAATACTGTATTCCTCAGAGGTTTGATGTAAAGATCAAATGACTTAATTTATACTTGGTGGGTAAAAGCGCTCTGTTAAGTGTTTGTTAGTCTATTATTGCACCGGATAGGAATGTCAGCTAACAGTCTTAGTGTATAAAATCTATAAACATAAAACATTCTAAGTTCGATGTGGCTGAGTTGACTTTGACAACTTTAAGTTTTTCAACATGAAAATGGAGGTTCAAAAGATTGATTCAGTTTAGTTACAGAGAAATAAAGGAATTTTCATTTCTGCTTATCACTGAGTCTTGTGAATTGTAATTGTGAAGTTCTCTTTGTGGTGTGTAGCCTCTCAAGCTAAAGAATGATACATTAGAAAATCATCTTTTCTTGTCTGGTGTTCTGGTTATATCCTTGGCATCTCTACACTTCTGTAAGGTTCTGATCCATTCATGGAGCAGGAATAGGACTTTTCTCAGGCACCTATAACTAAGACTTTATCACGGTCCCTAAGATTTTTCTTTTACCATATGCTGAGTGAATTCTTATTTAATTGTAGGTTCTAATGGCATTAAACATTCTTCCCATGGTGTGATCCAAGGTGTAAACACCAATCCTGAGTGCTGAAGATTTTTTCTTGATATTAAAACCCAAACTTTGGGTTTGATAAAAAATCTCCACCATTTCAATCACTTGAACTCTTATAAGAGAACACTGTATAACTTTTTAGACTTTCTCTGCTATATATTTACAAAGTCAATCCAGCCACTGAATCCATTTCTTTATTTTGGGGCATATGTCCTCCCTGTGAGGCAGTGACTGTCATGTACTAACAGGTGGGCACTGCAGGCAACAAGAAGAGTTGGAAAGAAAATTCCCAGATAGCATCTCAAAAATACGTCACCTAGTTCACATAAAACATTCCAGACTTCTAAGAACTTTGATACATGTTTTAGAAAATAGTAAGTGTTGGTGACTCCAACCATCAAAACCTAGTCTTTGATTCTTATGTCCATGGGAGCTTGCTAAGTTTAAGAAAATCCCTTATGTCAATGGTTCCATTTTCTGGTTTATTTTTCTCTGAAAGCAGAGCCAGGACCTGGTCAAGGCATATGAGGTCAGTCAGGTACTTTCTTTGGGTATAAAGTTTGGGGGGGGGTGTCCCAAAAAATTCAGTAATTAAGATGAATCATATTTCAATTCATTATTTGAAATCATCAGAATTCATGGAAAAAAAATCTGTGATGAAGAAAATAACAAAATTTAAAGTAAAAACACACTCAGAGTCTGAATATTCCTTTTGTCTCAAGGGTCCAGTATGGCTGGGTATAGCATTGGTACTGATCCCGGCAGTCTTATTGTCAGGTCATCATAACAGTTTAAATGCGTGTGGTGGCAGGCATAGCAGTGAGAGAGCCTCCAAACACTGATATCTGAGGGCATAAAATCCTTTTCCTTCTAGTTATCTTTGTGACTTGACTAATTTCTCTTCTTTGTAATTCTGCTTAAGGAGCAAAAAAGCTTGATGGTATTTTTTTTTTGCTTGAAATGTGTGCCTGCATTCTTCATTTTCATTGTCCTAAAATTTTAAGCAATGAAAGATGTTGTCTCTCAAGCTTTTCTACTTCCTTATTATTATTACCCAGTAAGTGTAACTTTCTTCCTCCTTTTCTCAAGTAGTAGAAAAAACGGCCTGCCTTTGAAAAGAGGGCGGTTTCATGTTTTCTTACCCAGCTGGCAAAACCAAACCAAACGAACAAATAAGACGTGGACAGCATTTCCATCCTGGGAGCCAGCGAAGCAGGTAACATAACAGAGACAATTAGGTTGACGTGACATGCTTTCTTCAAAACTGAAACCAACATCAGGGTAAGCAAGAAGAGTGCTTTAAAACCTGAAAATGGCCCATCATTTCTTTCCTAAGCTTAGATCACCTAAGCATATTGAAGAATAATTTTGGGGTTAACCAGAGTAAGAGCAAGAGGCCAGAAACACAGAAACCAGGAAAAAGACAAGCCAGGCGTCATCAATAGGAAATGATATCTGCCCTCCAGTGCCTCTGACCCCAAGCCTTGAGGGCACCTGGGAGTGGGTTGGGGGAAGGTGCAGAAGGAGAACAGCTCACCTGGGAGCCAGCTTCTCATGTGACCCTATTCATCTACGGGGTCCCAGGGTGCCCAGGCTGACAGACAGCTGGGTGGAAAGAGCTCTGCCCACCTCACAGCTGTCATAACAGCCTTTTCATCCCAGCATCATCAGGACTACTTTTAAGAGCATTTTGATAGATGTCATTTTCTGCAGCGTTGGTAGTGGGAGGAGCGGGAGGAGAACCTATTTACTGAACAGGCAGTTTTTGTGATTTTAACAAGACTTCCCACCCCCTTCAAACCCAGTCTGCAGGGCAGAACACACACGCTGGCTTGTTACCACTCGCCTTGCAGCCTCTGGGATTCCTTTCTCTCTGGCTGTATTTCCCAATCCTTTCCATCTCTCCAAAGTCGGAGTGGCAGAAGCCACAGGAAAATGGCACACGATACAAGCCTGTGCTGTTCTGGAACACACTGAACTTGTGTCCAGTCTCTGGAGGCAGAAATTCTGCCTTAAGAGAAATATTCCACTACAGGACTCTTTGTCTGCTTTCCAAAGCACACAAAAAATGGATTAACTTAAAATGTGGGCACCCAAATGCCTGACTCATAGGTGACCCTGACTGAAATGACAAGGGACAAAGAACAGAGAGGGACCTTCGTAATGTAGTGAAGGATGGTTTCCCACTTCCCCAGCTAGGGCATACCTACCACCTGATGTTCAGGAAGGTTATATAAGAACTTCTCCTGGGGTAACTCCTCTTCCCCTTTACTCCCATTCATCAAGGATTTCGGAACATAACAGACGGAGATTTTTATGACTCTACACTTGATTTTGGTCACCATTTTTCAAAAAGTACATCGGTTGTAAAATTCAGCATTTTTACTCTTTGCAGAAACAGATTTAACACATCTCAGACACCAGTCCATGTGTGGAGAGACCTTGTCCTGGGCCCCTAATCCACATCCTCTCCTCTCATGCTTTCATTCATACACCCACGTGATAATGCAGCATGTTATGTCTGTAATTTAGCATCATTTTGAGAAGGTGTTGGAAAGCCAGATGGAGGCAGCTTTTGAAAACACATTTCGTCCTTTCTATGAGGTCATGCAGAAATAGGAATATCCGCTTAATAAAGGAAGAAGGAGGGGGTGGTCTTTTCCTTCAGTTGCTGAGAGCGAGCGAAGATTTCATCGTTTTACTTCCGAATGTGCTTATCTGACAGATGGAAACAAGTGAGTTTTATTCAAGGCACTAGTGGATTCTCTCTTTTTAAGAATGTGCAGCACCAAGAGCAATTACAAATTCTCCTAGTGAAAATCTGTATGATCCTTTACAAATGTATTACAAAAGAGTTCCAAGAAAATTACAGGAAATTCACTGAGCATTACTAGCCTAATCACGTGACCATCATCTGCTCAGTATTTCTTTTTTTTTTCCAGTAAGAGATCGATATTCGTGGTATGAAGCTTGCTAGAGCAATAGTTTGGAAAGGAAGTCATTTCCTTTCCTATATTTTAAGAATGTTCCCTTTTGGCAGTACATAATCTCTTAAAAATTATCTTGCTTTCAGATAGCTACAAATATATCATTTAGTGCTTTTTTGTATGAATGTGGGGATGATAGATTTAGATACAGGGGATGGATTGCAGGTTTTTCATTACCATAAATCCCGTGTCACATCAGCAGCATGATGGAAGCATTTTGATGGATAACGTAAACTCATTAATCACTACTCTCTTAAACTAAGTACCAGAGAAGGAATTTTAAATGTTCCACATTCCAACATTTGTGAATGCCTCCCCTTTTAAAAATGCCATCCTTTATTATTAGTTCATGCTGTTTAAGATAGCTGGAGTTAACTCCATGAAAAGAGGCTGTGTATCAAGGCAAGAAAGGACTGGAAAGGGGGCAGAGGGGGGAAGGGAAAGGAAGGCAAGAAGATTAAATTCCGTCTTAAATCCAAACACGGGCTAGATTGCATGCTAGCATTAATGTCTTCGTCCTCTTCCCAGAGAATGTTGGCAGACTTCCAGTTTATTAAAACAACAACCCAATGCTGATCTTCTCTCTGTGTACACAATTCAAGGATGGATCATTTACTCTAACAGAGCTGTTCACTGAGGTAGAAAGGCAAAAACGCATTTTAGGAGGGGTTGTTTATGACTATTGCGTAACGCACTATTCTGCTGTGTTTCATGCGAGTAATCCTGATCCTTATTGAGTGAGAAGAGAAAGCCACATTGTTATTCTAAAACCAGTAAACCCAAATTGCGTCCAGGCATTTAATGATGCAGCTTAAGCTTGTGAAACTGGACTAAATACAGGTGTGTTCCTCTTAAAAAATATTCTCACCTGCCAAACAGATGCATTCTGGAATGAGTATTCTCTTTAAAACTGTTCCCACCACCACCCAAAATAATGTATCCCAGGATTTATTTCACTGATAGCGCTTCCTACTGCATTTAACACTTAGTATTCATGAACATTCAGCTTTCTTGACATGCATTTAATGATTAAAATGAAGTTGATCTGTTCACACATTCATTGCCAATATATGGGTGTTTACAAAAGAAAAGCAATGCATGCCCAGACTTTGATCTTAGTGTAAGAATGCTGTTGTGTTTCTTTTGTCACATAAAATTATATAACTCAACCAGCAATTTTCAGGGTTACAAGTTCTGCTGGGAACCTGAAAGGCAGTGACAAATGTCAGACAAACAGACGTCATGCTGGAAGACCCATCTCCAGCACAGAGCTGGGTTCAAGGATAACAGTCTGCCAAGTGGGCTTTGTTTCTAGGTTGCATTTTGCAAATCCAAATCTATGATAATGACACAGTATATTGAATGGTGACTGACTGAAGGGTTGTTGAACTTTTAAGATATGATTCAACACACCACTGTGAGAACAGAGCACAATAACATTAAACACCAGATGGTATTTCAAAGCCCATGAGATATACAGATTCCTTTTTCTTTTCAACAAAAGATGGGCAAGGCCTCACATCTAAAACAAAATAATAATTTAAAAAAAAGAAGAAGAAAGAAAAAAGGAAAAAAAGCCCATCAAGATCAATGGGATGATTCGGTTTTGTCTTGCTTGACAATTAAAGGAAAGCCATCTGAATGGGTCACATTACAAACTAGACTCCAGATCAAAGCATAACTACTGAGCAGTGGGTCAAATTGATCTGAACTGTGTCAACCAGATCAGCATGAAACCCTAAACTGTGGGCCAGGAAAACATGTCTCTCTCAAACTGAGCTTGGACCACACCAATTAACCAAAGCATTTTCTTCTTTGCCTCAGAGGAAATATAAGAGGGTTTTGTCCGTCAGGCCACAGTGTGGACACACATGAGTTCCTGGGATTCCTGCCACGTAGCTTAGTGTTAGGTTGACGTACCATTTCACTGTCCACCAAATTAGTCATTGAAGGGCTGCTGCTCCATCAGTAGCTACTGAGTGAATAAAGACATGAGTGAAATGTAGTTTGCACACCTCTGACACTAGTTAACACTGAATTCACTGTAGCAAATCAGAGGTTGGGAGACTGAGTGTGTGGACCATGGTACAGAAGGAAAATGTGAGAGTCAGTTTTATGTGATCATGTGGTTAAGCCACAGCAGACGGATGTTTGGTCAAACATTGTGGATGTTTCTTTGAAGGTTTTTTTTTTGACAAGATTAAAAAAAGTTAAATCCATGGACACAGGAATGCAGAAAACACTCATCTAATCAGCTGAGGGTTTTAATAGGACAAAGACTGACCTCCCTAAATAAGAAAGAATTCTGCCAGCAGATGGCCTTTGGACTCAAGGCTTGACTTCCCTGAGTCTGCAGCCTGCGGACCTACTCTGTCAGATTTTGGACTTGCCAAGCCTTTACAATCGTGAGCCATTTCCTTAAAATAAAGCTCTCCCTTTATCTACATATTCTGCCGGTTCTGTTTCTCTGGAAATCCCTGCCGAATACAGAGAGGTATATCCATAATGATAGTTCACAGCACTTCTGCCCTTGAGAAACTGATTAGCTGACTCAGTGGTCTCAAAGTCCGCTCCAGGGCTAAGGCTCTGGGTGGCTGGCTGACTGGGATCATGGGTATACAGCGGTTAAAGGCTCCGGCTATGGAAGGAGACAGATTTGGGTTGGAATTTTAGATCTGCCACTTACAAGGTACATCACTTTGTACAAGCTCCTTAGTATTTTAGGCCTCAGTTTCTAAATTTGTAAAGTGGAACAGTAATACATACCCCTAGACTTTTGGAAAGGAGGTAGGTATTAAAAGAACAATGTTTCCCGTTTTTTTTTTTTTTTTTTTACTTAATTGTAAAAAAATGGGCAAAGGGGTATAAATCACAGATGATACCCCAAAATCTGTTTTTGAGAGGAGGTTTGGTTATGAATCTTAGGTCAATCCAAACACAGTAGAGGTTGTCCCGAACTTCTAGCCACCTGGAAGATACAAGATCCTCTCAGGGCAGTGGCTCCACTGGGCCTGTCTCACCAGAATCTCCCACCACCAGCGCTGGGGCTGTTCTGGGAATCTTCATGAGGAAACCAAGGGCTTCTTAGAGAATCTCAGCTCAGAAGGGGAGAAAGTGAGGAAACCACTTTCGTATAGACCAGATGTGGCTTATAGACACAGACCCAGGAAACTTGGCCTGCTCACGATGGAGTCCTTTCGTCTTAAAGAATTCTTCAGTGATATTCCATAAATTGGCTATTCATCTGGGCTACCAAATCTCATATTTCCACCACAAAGATACATTTTTGATGTGTAAGGGACTCTGGAATCTCTTTGTTTATCTGAGGGCACTGTGGCATTGACAGTTTTACTGGGAGATGCAGTATCTTCAGAGAACAGAGCGCTTTGAAGGGCTGGAAGTTTGGCTTAGAGGGGCGAGTAGGAAGAGGAGGGTGGGTGCCTAACATGGCTCTAGGGTGCGGGAGGCGCAGAGGTACAAGGAAAAGGGCCTTTGGTGGGCAGGAAGGCCTACAGCAGGAATACAGACAATGGCCAAACCACACTCTATTTGAACATCCCAACCAGGATCAGTCTGTTTACCCTGTTCCCCTGCCCATAGGTGGGCCCTGTTGCCAGGTTCCAGGATGAGATGATACTTGCAGAGTTCTACGGCTCAGACTCGTCCCTGTTCCAGAGGCTCTGTGGGCCAGCCTGGGACTCTAACCACTACATGTAAATTATTCCAGCTGAAAACAAGTTCTGAGTTCAATATTGACTTACAACTTTTTGGGGAAAAAAAAAGAGTAGCCTGATGTGTATCATACAGGAAAGTAAGTATTTATAAAACAGAAAACCACAAGGTTAATTACAAAGCATCAACACTTCTATTCAGGATTGGTTGGATTCACTATAAAATTGTTCTCATAAAAAGTTCTCTTAGAACTGTAAAAAGTGACATTTGATTTCCATGGAAGTTTCCATGTGGCTATACTAATTATACAGAGAAGAACAAAAACTATATTTATAAAGTGGCTTCTTATGGGCCACATGTTTTATGTTTACTTAGTTTAATCTTCCTGACAACCTTATGAAGTAGGCCTTTTTAAGCCCATTTTAAGGATAAGGAAACTGAGGTTCAGAGAGGGTATGATATATTATGGAAGGTTGTGAAGGCAGGAGGAGGTGGAGCATACTTTCTGTTTCCAAGACTTATGCTTTTTCTCATGCTACCATCTATATCAGCGTAGTCCTTCTATAATTGAAAACTTGATATTCATAACAACCACAGGTTCCGATTTTATTTTTCCCTTTATCCTTAGGGGAGGTGGATGTGGTTAACTGTGTCTTAAAAGATCTAAAACCTGATGGCATCAAGTCAACAACAAAAGGGCGAATGATCCATTAAAACACAAAGTCCTTGAATCGCGATTTCTCCAAATAAGCTATCCAAACAATCAATAAGTACATGAAAAGATGTTCAACACCATTAGTCACTAGGGAAGCGCAAATCAAAACCATGGTGAGGTACCACTTCATACCCACTGGGATGGCTGTAATAAAAACATAAAAGAGAAACTGCAAATGTTGTTGAGGATGGGGGACAATCGGAACCCATGAATGCTGCTGATGGGG
This sequence comes from Manis pentadactyla, assembly GCF_030020395.1. NCBI lineage: Eukaryota > Metazoa > Chordata > Mammalia > Pholidota > Manidae > Manis > Manis pentadactyla. The sequence continues at coordinate 68,172,873 of NC_080031.1, read as the reverse complement.
ATGTAAAATGAAAGAGGGCTACAGAAAACAGCTTGGGGGGTTCCTCAAAATGTTAAATATAGAATTACCATAAGACCCAGAATTCCACTCCTAAGTATATACTCCAAAGAATTGAAAACAGGTGCACAAACAAATACATGCACACACATATTTAAAACAGCACTATTCACAAAAGCCAAAAGGTGGAAACAACTTCAATGTCCATTAATAGGTGAATGGAAAAACCACAATGGCATACCCACACCACGGAACATTATTCAGCCCTAAAAAGGAATGCTACAATGAGTATGAAACTTGAAAGCATTATACTAAGTGAAAAGAGCCCAATGCAAAGGTCACACATTATGGGATTCCACTTGTAAGAAATACTCAGAATAGGCAAATCCGAGTAGACAGAATGCAGATTATGCCTAAAGGGTATGGGGTTTCCTGTCAGGGTGATCCAAATGTTTTGGTACTAGGTAGAGGGGCTGGCTGCACACCACTGTGAGGGTCCTAAATGTCAGTGAGGAAGTAACTTTATGTTATGTGAATATCATATCAGTTTCAAACAAACAAACAAAACAAAACAACTAAGGTCTATTGAATGTCCTCATTATACCAGGCACAGAATTTGGTAATTACTCAAGTAGGGTTCCAGACAGATGCCAGCCATAGCAAATCTGATGGATTCACTACCCAAGGACACAAAAGTGAAAGAGGAGAAAACATCAGTGCTTCGGTGAACTTTAGCAGAAACCCTGTTTGCACATGTCTCTTTGCAGACAGCCCTGCCCGCAGTCCCAGGGTAAGGCAACTCGGGAGCAGGAGGTCACCCTGTCATCATGGCTGTGGCACAGTTTTCCCAATGCAGCTTCTCATGGAAACACCAGACCAGCTTTCATGGCTGACCTCCTTCCATGCAGTAGTATTCTGTTTAATTTGGTTACATGAGGGGCCTGTTTACAATGCAGGAGATGCCTGCTTTTATGTTTGATTTTTGTGGGGGCTACAGGTATGGAAGGTTTTTCTGTGGGAGCTGATGGCCTAGTTTGAGGTAAATAATAAGCTTTTGACCTAATGCCATATTTCTCTTTAAAGCTGCACACAGCCTCCATCCTTCTCTCTTCCCAGGGCTGGGCAAAGTGAAATGCTACTTTCTAAAAGATGAGGGTGTTGAAATTCCCAGGGATTTCTAAAGCTAATGGCACATATTGCATAGGAGCAATTTAGATGACAAAAAAGAGCCCTGTCCAGTCCAGGTTTACACCGTGTTCCCATTCATCGACACATCAGCAAACATTATAAATACCTCGCCTGAATGATGAAGGGTTTCTGAGCGAGTTCCTGGGCTGGCAGCAGGTTTGAAATTCTATAGAGTCAGGCAAGGGAGAAGGTGACTAGGGTAGAATTACGGGAAAGGATTAATGAGGAGGTGCCGGCTGAACAGAGTGGGTCCCTGTTCTCTCAGTCACTAGACTGAGGAGTCGCTGATTTCTGCCTCCAGGACTGTACTTTTATAACTTAAAACAAGCCTCTTTAAACAAATCTGCATCAGGCAATGTGTCAACACTTCATTGGTTTTAATAGAATTAGTTTTCTAAATGCTCTTTTCTGAAGCAATTTTTGTACTTGAAAATGCATTACAAGGAACATTTACTATAACTACAGCACAGCGATATAGAATATGACAAGTAGGGCTTTAATCAGGGCGAGCTGCAACACTGAGCATGTTCCACACCAATCCTCCCCCTTTCCCCTTGGCTTAATGTTAATAAACCCAGGAACCTGAGGTGATTTTCACTAGTATTTGCTGTAAAAAATTGCTAGGACCTTAATTGCATTTGCCCAGAATGAACTAGGAGAATGGCTTTCCAAAGACACCTAGGCAGGTTCTGATTTAATAGCCTTCTACAACTGGGCCCTTATGCACCGCAAGCCAAATAAACCATAAGAGGGTTCTGCTCGCGGAGATAACACACCAGGGCCTCAGCAGAGTAGGGGAAACCACACGTCAGCGCTCCGTCGGCCCTGCCCTGGTTAAACTCAAAGCACAGAGAGAAGCAGCCAAGAGTCCCTGAAAAGTCAACACCCCAGCTCTGACATGATCTGCAGGCCATGCTCTTTGGGTAAGACGCCTATAAATATGAGCAACACGGGGGCCTGCAAAATGGCAAAGTATTTCCTGTCTATATTTTCCCGTCAGCTGCAGTGTGTGGTTGGCTTGCTATTAAAACAAACAAAAAAAGCCCCTAAAAGGGAAAAAGAGAAAGAATAGCCTTTTAAGTGCTCTGATAATAAGAGATTGTGGGTCTTATTATAAGATGATGCCCCATTCTACTTCAGTGTCGCCTGTTGCTCGGTGTGGCTGGGTAGGAATGGAAGGGCAGTGGCCTCTGGTCCCATGATGTGTCAGCTTGCAGAGGGAGAGCTGTGGTGGGAGACAAAGCCTCCGTTGGTGTGTTAGGATGTCCCAAGTGCGTTCCCATGGACTTACTGGAAACAGTAATAGAGACAAATGGTCTCCCTTCTCCTTGTTCTTTCTGAGCTGTCTCATCTACTTACCTTTATGGGATGCAGAGGGTATAACCACAAGTGTGGTTGAGGGTCATACATGCCTGGGGCAGGATACAAGCCTCTCCCTTTTTTGCAAGTTGTGTGCATTTAGACTAATTACTTAAATCCTCTGCACCTCAGTTTTCTCATCTGTAAAACTGGCATGGGATAGAATCTGTCTGGTGGCTCTGAGAATTACAGATAATGATGCTAGCTGCCTAGAAGAGCACGTGCTCAGCAAGTGCCAGGTGACGTTATTGCTCCTATGGTGAGTTCAGATGGGAAATACTCTATGCTGTCAACATTTATTAAGGACCAACATTTAATAAGGATGTATCAGCTACTGGGCATATGTGAAGGCTGAGAGCTGGTTCCTGCCTGGCAGGATCTCACAATCCTATTGGGAAAGAAGATACATGCACATGAGGCTCTGTCAGAAATGGTGGGTGCCATAATCAGGGTAGACATGGTGCCCTGGTGGAGCAGACGAATCTGGCCATGTTCTACATCAGAGCCTTGTAGTGGGAAACAGGAGTTTTAAACTTGAATCTGATAAACTTGCAGGACTTAGTCAAATCAATAGTTTCAAAACTTCAGGACTTAGGCAAATCAGCAGTCAAATCAAAAAGGATCTTACCCGGCAAATGAGATTTTAGCAAATTCAGAGGATTGATTAAGTAGAACTTTCCTCCTCCATTTCATTAATTTTTTTAATCAATATTTTATTTTTTGTGGAGCAGTTTATGGTTCACTGCAAAATTGAGATGAAAGTATGGCTCTTTTCCATACGTCCTCTGCTTCTTTACACATGCATAGCCTCTCTCATTACTGACACCCCCCCATTAGGGTGGAACATTTACTGCAACTGATGAACCTACATTGATACATTGTGACCACCCAGAGTCCATAGTTTATGCTGCGGTTCACTCTTCATGGGTATGGAGTAAAAAAGTACATTGGGGGAGAACTCCTGACTTCATCTTACAGTCACATCCATGGCTCTTTTCTATGACTTTATGTGAAAGTGTGAGGCCTATCACTTATACTCTCAACTGTAATGGATAGAATTCCCTCACCTACCAGAGGACACAATCACCAAAAATTGGGAAAAAGATGGGCAGGGGATAGTAAATGGGGTGTGTGAAAGTGAGCTAATCATCATCTGTCATGGGAGAGCCCTCATAGAAAACGCTCAAAATTGGTAAGTTGAGAAATAGAGGTGTATTTGTTATTTACTGCCATGTAACAAATTACCCATGACTCTGCAGGGTAACACAATAAGCATTTATTCTCCCAGCGCATCACGAATTCGGAGGGGCTTAGCTCAGGAGTTCTGGCTCAGTTTCTCGTGAGGTTGCAGCCACCCTGAGGGGTGACTGCCGCTGTAAAACTGACCCCTAGGACGGAGCATTGGCCCTGCTGATGGCCGGCAGGCTGGGTTTCTCTCTGCAGGGCTGCTTTAGTGTCCTCGTGAGCTGCCCCCTCCCCAGAGAGTGAGCCAAGAAAATCATTATTACCTGGGCCCAGAAATCACACACTGTCACTTTTGCAATATCTTATTGGTCACATAGCTTATTCTTTCTGGAGGTGGGCCTCACAAGAGGGTGAATATCGGGAAGTGAGGCTTTTGGAGGGGGTCATCTTGGGAGCTGTCCACCACAGGACATGTGAGTCTATTATGCAGAGTTGTGGACTGTACCTCACAAGTACAAAACACAGAAATGTCCACGTTTTTTGTACAGCTTCATTATTTTTCTGTGTATATATTAGTTTAATTAAAAACTAGTTTTCAGGAATTTTTGAAAATACAGAAAAATATAAAGTAATAAATACTACCAGTAACTGCTTAACCCAGACACTGTTTACACTTTCTTTTCCATATACTGGATGTACTATTTAGTATCTGTTTCTTCCATTCAAAATTATTTTGAATGTTATTCGTGCCATTAGATGTTCTCTAAAGATGATCTGAAAAAATGTTCCTTTTATTTGAAAAACAGTAACAATACATATTTATTTTGAAATGTTTAGGAAATCACCAGCCATCTCATCATTCATCTAGATCTGTTAACTTCCTGGAGAGTATCGCATTGGTGCACACTCTCTCTCAATCTGATATATATATATTGTTTAAAAGTGGGAGTATTCTGGCAAACCCGACTGTAATGGCTATTTTATCCCATTATAAAGGTATTTCATAATTTAACTATCTTCCTGTTATGGGACATGAACTGTTCCCAATTGTTATTACAACAAGTGCTTTATCACAATTGCTGTGTACACCTCTTCTTTCTTTTGGGTAAATGCTGAAAAGCAGAGATACTGAAATGAAGTTTCAGAATATTTTGAAGTCCCTTGAAAAAGCACAGGGCACCTACCCCCTGCAGCGCCTGGGGAGACCCGCCCTGCTGCCCTTTTGCTGTCCTGTGTGCTGTTTTCAGTACATATCGATTAGAAAAATGGATGAGTCCCTCAAGACAACTTGAACCAAGGAGGGAATTAGGTACCAGCTCTGAGGTTCAGTTTAAAAAGGAAAAAGTTGGCAAAGCATCAAAGAACGGAAGTGCTGCTTCCTTGGCTGCCTCCGTGGAGCCGACAGGAATCCCGATCTGGGGCATCTGTTTGGAGCCTTTGGTGTCATGACCTCACAATCCCACCTTTGCACAGTGGACGTTTTCCATTTTCCCTACTTCCATGCTCGTAAACTCTTAAATTACATTTACCTTTGCTGGGATATAATGGTCAGATATAATTTACCTAATAGAACCAATGGATGGACATCCATACAGTGAAAGATATATTAGGCTCAAAAAGCTAAGAACATTTTGTCTCTGCCTCTGCGTGGCCCTCAGCCTGTTTTAAATACTACCCAGCGTTGGTGAACGGACACCGCAGCTCATCATCTTTAAATGGCCTTACTCATCTTATCACCACCATTTCAAACTGAGAAAAACTCCCACCACCAAATGACCCTGAATGATGTTGCCTGTCATGTTTGCTGTCAGCAGCCTTGATTGACATGGTCAGTAATTCTTACAGCTATTGTATCATTTACCAGATTGCATTGAAAATAAAACCTCTTGAAGAACACCTGTCTGTGTCTCTTGAGCTCTCAATATAACGGCAGTGAAGAGAGAGAAACTCTTTGACTAATGCTTCTAGATAAGCAAATCCCATCATTCCCATCTGGGAATGGCTCAGGAGGCCTGTGTTCACATTCCCAGCTCTACTTCTATGAACCTTGACCCCCAAGAGGGACACCTGGTTTCTCCCCCTTCCTCTCAACCCCACTTATCAAATGGGGACAGACAGCATCTTTCTTAGCCAATTTCAGAGTTCCTTAAAGAATCAAATATATTTTGAAACTCTCATTCAGTAAGTATTACTCTGGCATTAGGAGTTAGTAGTACAATTTAGGCCTCATGGTTTTTTGTTTTTATGTGTGTTTTTTTTTAATTATTTTTTTTGAAGCTTGGATTAGCTCAATTGTCTTGAATTACCAGTAACAGGCCAATAGCAGAAAAGTTAGTTGCCTAATACCATTGATTTTTGTTATTTTAAGAATTTTAACACTGATTTGACTATGAATGTAAAAATGCATATTAAATTGTTAGTATTTTGTGAATGATAAAGTTTTTCTTCTGGTCTCATGGTCATCTCATTGTCTCCCCATGCCCCGCAATTTATTTCATCTACATTAGAACAATTAAGGACTTTTAAACCAGTGTGATTGAAGAGACTAAGACTTTTTTTTTAATGTTTCTAACATTAAAAAAATGATCAATTCTTAGCATTTCCATCCAGGATAGGTAATTTTTCCAGCCAATTTACAAATCAACACTGAACAATGAAATACAAAATCATATGTCGATATTAGTACCCAATGTGATCCTCCAGACACGTGCCATTTCCTTTCTTCCAAGGACATACTCTAGGAACCCAATCACATGGTTGTCCAAAGAGATTATCACTGACTTTGTGTGATGACAAGGACCCTGTCTTCCACACCCCGTGTCTTTTTCCTGACCTGGCTCTGGAGGCAGAACTGAGCAGAGACTCACTTTCTGTTTCTGCTACAGCCACCTTAATCTTCTCTGTGACTAAGGATGCTTCTGTCTGAATAGGTAAATACACTGATGTATGAAAAAGAAAAAACAAAAATATGTCTGCAGAACTATTATCCTCATTACGCTGCAGTGGGAATACAGTCTCTTTTGGCCAGAGGTTGAAGGGACTCATCCTGGCATACTAGGAACAAGGATGGGGTCACAGTTCATGACGTGTCTTTCAGCTCTAGGCATTGGTTCTCCATTCAGCCTGGGGCCTGCATCCCACTGGGGGCCGATATTGGGGCTTTGTGAGCTCGGTCTCAGAAAGGTTGGTCTTGCCTCTTAAAAGGATTTGGTGGCAAAGTGGAATGAGTTGGACTGTGGGGAGAGACAGAATGGCTGGGAAAGGCTTGCAGGGGTCTAGGCTGCAGGGGACAAGGCGTATCAGTACTCTGAGAAGGAGCCAGGAGCACGATGGAGCTGGAAATATACAGGCCTCAACAAGAGCCTAGATGTAGGAAAGGGGCCAGAGGGGAAGAGAGTTAAAAGTAATTCCTAAATTATGAACCTGTATTCTGATGAGAGCAGCAGGAAATACTGGTAAATCATATAGAAGAGGATTGTGGGAAACGGAACGGTTTTGGTTCTGGCACCTCAACGTGATGCATTAATAGGTCATCAAATACCTGTAGTCTACAAATAAAAACATTATTTATATTTAGGTTTCAGCTTTTTGCATTAAGACAGCCCACCACTGCATGCTAGAAATATTCTCTCTTTTTGTTTTTCCTCTGCTTTTTTCTGGGCTTTTCTGGTTTTCTCGCCAAAATGAGGCATCTGCAGCTTAAGGATACAAGTCGCTCATACAAAGTAACATCAGATGATTTAAGAATATATGATTTCCAGAACTGAAGTACGAACATCACCCAGATGTTTTAAAGCTGTGGTATTAAATCCGCCCAGATGTCTCTGATTGCATCTAGCTAGTCTGACATTTCTTTGCTCATCTTGTGTGTTCTGTTCATTTAATCTGCTGTAAATCAGTAGAGCTTTTAATTTTTTTAAAGGAAGTTTGAAGAGAACCAATGATACGAATGTGGAGAGAAGAGACTTCATAAAGATATTCTTGGATCTTATAAAATATCTCAGAGAATCACAGAATTCTGGGACTGGAAGGACCTTCGGGACAGTCTAGTCAGTGCTGTCATTGGGAAATAGGTTTTAAGGATTGGAGAGATTTCCTGAAGACAGAGGACAGAGAGTGGCAGAGCTGGGCTTAGATGCTCAGAGTATTTGGTTGGATACCACGTAGGCATATTATGAACAGATTTGTTTTTGGTTTAGCATTTCAATGGAAACAATGTATGGAGAATAGAATGACTCTTCTATCTCCCCTTTCTCATCTGTATTGTCCATTTTTATCATATACAGGGCCATTTGCATCAGTTTACCAATACACTCTTACTTCTTCCATTAAAAAGCACAGAACTTCTAGGACCTTATATCAAAATCATGCCTTCTACAGAATTATGGCTCCCAACACTGTCTTGTTCACTTACGCCTCAGCCCTGATCTTAGCCTGGTGCTGTGAGCTGTCTAATAAGCATGGAAATGAAGAACTGAAACCCCCAACTTCTTAACCCAAATGTTTGATCTGTCTTTACCCATCACTAAGTGGCCTATGGATCCTTTCCATTGCTCATCCTTGGCTTCTCTCAGTCCATCCCATTTTACAACCAATGTGGCAGCAGATTCTGCCGGAGCCTACCTGCTAATTTCATCCTGAATTTCACCACGTCTCACCACCTCCCTCCCTGGTGACATGCTGGTCTAATGCACTGTCACCCCTTTCCTGGAGAGTGGCACTACACTTCCAGTTGGTCTCCCTGATTTTTACCTTTCCCATCTTTAAGTCTATTTTCAACACAGCGACCATTATGATCCCATTAAAACACAAATCAGATCATCTCAAATCCTACAATTGCTTCCTATCTCCCCCAAATAAAAGCCAAAATCCATACAATGGTCTGTAAGGGCTTATGTGACCCAGTCCTCTACTGGCTCTTTATCTTCATTTCCTGCTACTCTCTGCCTTGCTCTCTCGATACCAGCCACTTAGTCACCATGCTGTCCTATAAATGTCATGTGTTCACATTAACTGATCTCTTCAAAAACACTCCTCCTTTATGGTTTGTATCCTCACCTCTTTGCTCAAATGTCACTGTGGTGAGACTTCTGACCACCATAGTTGGAACTCTACCCCCTTCCCCACTGTTCCTACCACGCTCTTCCCTCTGAATTATTTTTCTATAGAGCATTTAATCTATAAACCATGCAACATGATATATAATTGACTTACTTTATTTATTGTGTGTTTTCATCTGTGAGAATAGAAGCTTCTTGTGGGGAAGCTTTTTTTTTTTTTTAATTTGCTTGTTTTATTCAGCAAAGTATCCCTAGTGCCTAGAACAGTTCCTGGCACAACAAATATTGTTGAATAATGAATTGTGACACATTGATATTATTGAAGAGTAAGGAAATACATCACCAGCAATTTTATATGCAAATAAAAGCTGCCGATCATAGTAGTTTTGGGTAACTAAATAATTTTTTCCAAGGTTTGGAGTTGATTTAAGAGCCAGCTTGCAAGTCATTAATAATGTCAATTTAATTACTCTGGTTATAGTTCATTTTGGATCTCAAACCAAATTACCCTTTTTGAACACCACCTTGTTATTTTCAATAATCTTTTCCTTAGTCAATAATCTTTCATTTGTAAGTAGCAGATATACACTTATACTATCAAGGTGACATAGCTGTTCATATATTATTAACTCCCATTATGTTTTCTTCACATTTTTCCCTTGCCAGTTCTCAAAAACAGTAGTTGGGCTTCTGCCTTCCTCTGCCTTAAGCATGGCTGAGTTATGCAGTCAAGGCAGAAAGAGGCTGAATCAGTTCTCTTCCTAGGTTTTGGTTTAGAAAGCCTGAACTTTTGAGCCTAAATTTTTATGCTGGGGTGACCCAGGGTTGGGAGGACAACAATGGTACCATTGAGGAGCAAATGAAGATAGAAATGATGAGACAGAACGGAGAATTTTTTCTGAAAACTAAGGAAGCCACTGTACTTGGGGTTTCCTGAATACATCATCATGACTTCTGTGTTGCCCCATAAGAAAGTCACAGAAGCCTGGACGACAAAGGTCATAAGGTACTTGTAAGGCTCGTCTTCAGAGAAAAGGGGTACATGGCAACATGTGTTCCTAAATCCAGTGGAAGTAAACAAAGCTGAGCTTCATGAGGGACTAGAATCAGGAAACGTAAAATCTGTCGAATACCAAGGAAAATGGCAATGCCATCTCTCTAAAGCTGAGTCTTTTTCCCCTCTTTGAAGGCTACCTTCCCTAAAACTAGATTTTTATTACTTCCCATTCAAGAAGGCTTCTGGCAAGTGTCAGTCGAGTTTTTCCAGTGTGAGGGCTTTTGAACAACTCTCTAGGAGAGATGTAAGCAGGAGCTGAGAAAGAAGACAGGAAGTCGGGGAACTTATTAGTAAGTCACTATCCTTTGGAAGCCCAGTACTGAAAAGCCTCCTATGACAATTTCCAAGTCTCGAGGGCAGAAGTAGTTTGGTACTCGAGATAAAACTCTTGTCCACGAAAGCCTGTTTGGAGGGGAGAGTCAAAACCTTCTGGACTAAGTAGGAAGGTAGGACTGGTTCTTCATCACCAAAGGAAAATGTAATTGTCTACTGAGGAGACTCTTCAAAGAAATGAATCACATCCACTTGTGGATCATTAATGGGTAGATGTGGGGCCATTTTACTGCTACATGTGAAAGGCTAGAGGGGGCAGTCAGGACAACAGCAACCTAAGCATAACATCTTTGTGTAATTAAAACTACATATTGTCTTGGGTTCCTAAATATAGACTCTTTTGCAGGTCAGTAAGAGAAGGAAAATTAGACCACTTCCCTTTCTAAAAACCTAGCTTTCAGTTTATTGTAAAAGAAAAATTAATCTACCATCACAATAATTTGGTTAATTATATACAAATGAGTTGCCAATGAAGAAAGAACACATCCTAGAACTAAGAAATGACCAGTTTATATTTACAAACATGGTAGTAGGTTGAAGTTTTATAGATAATTGGTAAATTAAGTACAATGACTATACAAACCTATGTGTAGAGTTTTATATTCTGATTGCAGGAAATATTTTGAGAAACTTATGGAAATTCGCTCTGACAGTTCACGCTTGTATATGAGTTTTAGAACATCTGATAAAATATGAAATAAAATGCTTTAGGAACCTTATAATCTAAGTGAAAAGAATGTAAGAAAGCTTATCACAGATTATTAAGAAAATAGAGCTAAAATGAAGCAACTGTATAAACTGCCCAAGCAATACTTAAGGGGAAACACAGTCATGCTTTCTAAAATCTTTGAACTTTTAAATTAATTTCTCTTTTAATAATAGCCTGGTATATTTTTCATATATATATGAAAGAAAAATAAAATTTAAAAGATATTCTGGTATCCTCTGGGGATTATGTTTTTTGTTGTTGTTTTGGCCTGTCATTCATTTATACAACTTTCATTTTCAAAAATAATCATTCAAAAAAAAGTATCATTTTTACATGATATTTAAAAATGTTTTTAAATGTATGATGTTAAGGGAATTTTGTTTTTTTGTTTTTGTTTTTTTGAGAGGGCATATCTTATATTTATTGATCAAATGGTTGTTAACAACAATAAAATTCTGTATAGGGGACTCAATGCACAATCATTAATCAACCCCAAGCCTAATTCTCAACAGTCTCCAATCTTCTAAAGTATAATGAACAAGTTCTTACATGGTGAACAAATTCTTACATAGTGAATAAGTTCTTACATGGTGAACAGTGCAAGGGCAGTCATCACAGAAACTTTTGGTTTTGATCACGCATTATGAACCATAAACAATCAGGTCATATATGAATATTCATTTGATTTTTATACTTGATTTATATGTGGATCCCACATTTCTCCCTTTATTATTATTATTATTATTTTTTTTTAAAAAATAAAATGCTGAAGTGGTAGGTAGATGTAAGATAAAGGTAGAAAACTTAGTTTAGTGTTGTAAGAGAGCAAATGTAGGTGATCAGGTGTGTGCCTGTAGACTATGTGTTAATCCAAGATAGACAAGGGCAATAAAACATCCACATATGCAGAAGATTTCTCTCAGAACAGGGGGGGTGAGGTTCTAAGCCTCACCTCTGTTGATCCCCAATTTCTCACCTGATGGCCCCCCTGCAACTGTGCCAGTCTTAGGTTGTTCCTCCCTTGAGGAATCTTACCGTCTCTGGCTAACCAGTCATCTTCCGGGGCCATACAGGGAAATGTAAAGTTGGTAAGTGAGAGAGAAGCCTTATTGTTTGAAATGGTTAGCTTTTTATTTCTTTGCATATTTATGCCCTGTGGCTTCTATGCCCAGCATTTGTTTTGAGGTATCTTTACCACTTGGAAGAATTATGATACTCGGTAAATTTGATATGAGGCACGAATTCTATTTAAGGGTTGTAATTAGGAAGGAAGAAGAAAAGCTATAGAAGTAGCAGGCGGAAGAAAACATGGGAAGATTGATTATTTCTTTGACATATCTTCTTGTAGAGTAAGTTCAGCATGTATAGGTTTTAAACTACTAATGAAATTGCACACACACATTAACATAACAGGAATACAGTTACATAACCAAAGCAGATCTATAATTACCAGCCATCTCCAGTGAGGCCAAGAAAACCAGTTAGGCATCCTAGGCATTTGTGAAAATTTGTCTATGATATGATGGATATTGTCCAACTGTACTTGAACAGTCTGAGAGAAATCAGACAAATTAAAACAACCCATTCCTGGGAATTGTTCACATCCCATATGTTCTTTTAACAGTAGATAGTCTATAGTGACAAGGTTTTGGAGCGCTGCAACTTGCACTTCTCCTAATTCTCGGTTGAGTTCCAACAGTATAGATCCAGTCAAATTTGTTGTTTTACTGTATGCACAGGCCAGCTTAGATATCTCCTTCCTCATTCCCATGGCAAGTCCAGGAACTGGTGGGATGAATGCAGCTACAACTGCAGCATCGCCTGGATCTTTGTTGAGGTTTTTTGATTATCATCTTCTGGTATGACTCTTCCAGAGAGTGATAATGTTGGAAGTTCTTCTTCATATCATATCTTAGTTCATTTTCTGGGTAGCCAAATTAGGCTTTGATCCTCTGTATAAATACAAACAGACCCTTTGCCCACACTTTGATCTGCCCTTTATACCATTGTGTAGAACTCATTGGAGGTCACCACACAGGAACTGCTTTTTTTTTTTTTTTTTAAGAGAAAAGAATATTATCAGAAAAGTGTACCTCCACAGCCAATCATCTGGCACCCTTTAAGTGATTAAAGTTAAGGATATTTAAAGCATGCATTAATCGTTGATTTACAGTTAGTTTTATCCTATCATGGAGTAATCCCCCTTTTCTTTCTTTTATTTATTTATTTTTTGTTATCTTTAATCTACACTTACATGAAGAATATTATGTTTACTAGGCTCTCCCCTATACCAGGTCCCCGCTATAAACCCCTTTACAGTCACTGTCCATCAGCATAGAATCACTACTTGTCTTCTCTGTGTTGTACAGCCCTCCCCTTTCTCCCACCCCCCCATGCATGCTGATCTTAATACCCCCCTTCTTCCTCCCCCCCTTATCCCTCCCTACCCACCCATCCTCCCCAGTCCCTTTCCCTTTGGTACCTGTTAGTCCATTCTTAGGTTCTGTGATTCCGCTGCTGTTTTGTTCCTTCAGTTTTTCCTTTGTTCTTATACTCCACAGATGAGTGAAATCATTTGGTACTTGTCTTTCTCCGCTTGGCTTATTTCACTGAGCATAATACCCTCCAGCTCCATCCATGTTGCTGCAAATGGTTGGATTTGCCCTCTTCTTATGGCTGAGTAGTATTCCATTGTGTATATGTACCACATCTTCTTTATCCAGTCATCTACCGATGGACATTTAAGTTGTTTCCAATTCTTGGCTATTGTAAATAGTGCTGCGATAAACATAGGGGTGTACTGGTCTTTCTCAAACTTGATTGCTGCGTCCTTAGGGTAAGTTCCTAGGAGTGGAATTCCTGGGTCAAACGGTAAGTCTGTTTTGAGCATTTTGATGAACCTCCATACTGCTTTCCACAATGGTTGAACTAGTTTACATTCCCACCAGCAGTGTAGGAGGGTTCCCCTTTCTCCACAGCCTCGCCAACATTTGTTGTTGTTTGTCTTTTGGATGGCAGCCATCCTTACTGGTGTGAGGTGATATGTCATTGTTCTTCTAATTTGCATTTCTCTGATAATTAGCGATGTGGAGCATCTATTCATGTGTCTGTTGGCCATCTGTATTTCTTTTTTGGAGAACTGTCTGTTGAGTTCCTCTGCCCATTTTTTATTGGGTTATTTGTTTTTTGTTTGTTGAGGCAGGTGAGCTCTTTATATATTCTGGACGTCAAGCCTTTATTGGATCTGTGATTTTCAAATATATTCTCCCATACTGTAGGGTTCCTTTTTGTTCTATTGATGGTGTCTTTTGCTGTACAGAAGCTTTTCAAATATTAATTGACCATATATGTTTGGGTTAATGTCTGGAGTCTCTAGTCTGTTCCACTGGTCTGTGGCTCTGTTCTTGTGCCAGTACCAAATTGTCTTGATTACTATGGCTTTATAGTAGAGCTTGAAATAGGGGAGTGAGATCCCCCCTACTTTATTCTTCTTTCTCAGGATTGCTTTGGCTATCCAGGGTCTTTGGTGTTTCCATATGAATTTTTGAATTATTTGTTCCAGTTCATTGAAGAATGTTGCTGGTAATTTGATAGGGATTGCATCAAATCTGTATATTGCTTTCGGCAGGATGGCCATTTTGATGATATTAATTCTTCCTAGCCACGAGCAAGGGATGAGTTTTCATTTGTTAGTGTCCCCTTTAATTTCTCTTAAGAGTGACTTGTAGTTTTCAGAGTATAGGTCATTCACTTCCTTGGTTAGATTTATTCCTATGTATTTTATTCTTTTTGATGCAATTGTGAATGGAATTGTTTTCCTGATTTCTCTTTCTATTGGTTCATTGTTAGTGTATAGGAAAGCTACAGATTTCTGTGTGTTAATTTTGTATCCTGCAACTTTGCTGTTTTCTGATATCAGTTCTAGTAGTTTTGGGGTGGAGTCTTTAGGGTTTTTTATGTACAATATCATGTCATCTGCAAATAGTGACAGTTTAACTTCTTCTTTACCAATCTGGATTCCTTGTATTTCTTTGTTTTGTCTGATTGCCTTGGCTAGAACCTCCAGTACTATGTAAAATAGCAGTGGGGAGAGTGGTCATCCCTGTCTAGTTCCCGATCTCAGAGGAAAAGCTTTCAGCTTCTCACTGTTCAGTATAATGTTGGCTGTGGGTTTATGACATACGGCCTTTATTATGTTGAGGTACTTGCCCTCTATTCCCATTTTTGTGAGAGTTTTTATCATGAATGGATGCTGAATTTTGTCAAATGCTTTTTCAGCATCTATGGAGATGATCATGTGGTTTTTGTCTTTCTTTTTTTGATGTGGTGGATGATGTTGATGGATTTTTGAATGTTGTACCATCCTTGCATCCCTGGGATGAATCCCACTTGGTCATGGTGTATGATCCTTTTGATATACTTTTGTATTCGGTTTGCTAATATTTTATTTTATTTATTTATTTATTTTTTGCATCTACATTCATCAGGGATATTGGTCTGTAATTTTCTTTTTTGGTGGGGTCTTTGCCTGGTTTTTGTATTAGGGTGATGTTAGCTTCATAGAATGAGTTTGGGAGTATTTCCTACTCTTCTATTTTTTGGAAAACTTTAAGGAGAATGGGTATTATGTCTTCTCTGTGTGTCTGATAAAATTCCAAGGTAAATCCTTCTGGCCCGGGAGTTTTGTTCTTGGGTAGTTTTTTGATTAGCAGTTCAATTTCTTTGCTCGTAATTGGTTTGTTTAACTTTTGTGTTTCTTCCTTGGTCAGTCTTGGAAGGTTTTATTTTTCTATGAAGTTGTCCATTTCTTCTAGGTTTTCCAGCTTGTTGGCATATAGATTTTCATAGTAGTCTTTAATAATTCTTTGTATTTCTGTGGAGTCTGTAGTGATTTTTCCGTTCTCATTTGTGATTCTGTTGATTTGTGTTGATTCTCTTTTTCTCTTATAAGTTTGGCTAGAGACTTATCTATTTAGTTTATTTTCTCGAAGAACCAGCTCTTGGTTTCATTGATTTTTGCTATTGTTTTATTCTTCTCAATTTTGTTTATTTCTTCTCTGATCTTTATTATGTCCCTACTTCTGCTGACTTTAGGCCTCATTTGTTCTTCTTTTCCAATTTCGATAATTGTGATGTTAGACTATTCATTTGGGATTGTTCTTGCTTCTTCAAGTGTGCCTGGATCGCTATGTACTTTCCTCTTAAGACTGCTTTTGCTGCGTCCCACAGAAGTTGGGTGTTTGTGTTATTGTTTTCATTTGTTTCTATATATTCCTTGCTCTCTATTTTAATTTGTTCGTTGATCCATTGATTATTTAGGAGCATGTTGTTAAGCCTCCATGTATTTGTGAGCCTTTTTGTTTTCTTCGTAGAATTTATTTCTAGTTTTATACCTTTGTGGTCTGAAAAGTTGGTTGGAAGAATTTCAATATTTTGAATTTTGCTGAGGCTCTTTTTGTGGGCTAGTATGTGGTCTATTCTGGAGAATGTTCCATGTGCACTTGAGAAGAATGTATATCCTCTCGCTTTTGGATGTAGAGTTCTATAGATGTCTATTAGGCCCATCTGTTCTAGTGTGTTCTTCAGTGCTTCCATGTCCTTACTTATTTTCTGCCCAGTGGAACTATCCTTTGGGGTGAGTGGTGTGTTGAAGTCTCATAGAATGAATGCATTGCAGACTGTTTCCCCCTTTAGTTCTGTTAGTATTTGTTTCACATATGCTGGGGCTCCTGTGTTGGGTGCATATATATTTAGAATGGTTATATCCTCTTGTTGGACTGAGCCCTTTATCATTATGTAGTGACCTTCTTTATCTCTTGTTACTTTCTTTGTTTTGAAGTCTATTTTGTCTGATATTAGTACGGCAACTCCTGCTTTCTTCTCGCTGTTGTTTGCCTGAAATATGTTTTTCCATCCCTTGACTTTTAGTCTGTACATGTCTTTGGGTTTGAGGTGAGTTTCTTGTAAGCAGCATATAGATGGGTCTTGCTTTTTTATCCATTCTATTACTCTGTGTCTTTTGATTGGTGCATTCAGTCCATTTACATTTAGGGTGACTATTGAAAGATATGTACTTATTGCCTTTGCAGGCTTTAAATTCGTGGTTACCAAAGGTTCAAGGTTAGCCTCTTTAGTATCTTACTGCCTAACTTAGCTTGCTTATTGAGTCATTATATACACTGTCTGGAGATCCTTTTCTTCTCTCCCTTCTTATTCCTCCTCCTCCATTCTTTATATGTTGGGTGTTTTGTGCTGTGCTCTTTCTAGGAGTGCTCCCATCTAGAGCAGTCCCTGTAAGATGTCCTGTAGAGGTGGTTTGTGGGAAGCAAATTCCCTCAGCTTTTGCTTGTCTGGGAATTGTTTAATCCCACCATCATATTTAAATGATAGTCGTGCTGTATACAGTATCCTTGGTTCAAGGCCCTTCTGTTTCATTGCATTAAATATATCATGCCATTCTCTTCTGGCCTGTAGGGTTTCTGTCGAGAAGTCTGATGTTAGCCTGATGGGCTTTCCTTTATAGGTGACCTTTTTCTCTCTAGCTGCCTTTAAAACTCTTTCCTTGTCCTTGAACTTAGCCATTTTAATTATTATGTGTCTTGGTGTTGTCCTCCTTGGATCCTTTCTGTTTGGGGTTCTGTGTATTTCCATGGTCTCTTCGATTATTTCCTCCCCCAGTTTGGGGAAGTTTTCAGCAATTATTTCTTCAAAGACACTTTCTATCCCTTTTCCTCTGTCTTCTTCTTCTGGAACGCCTATAATACGGATATTGTTCCTTTTGGATTGGTCACACAGTTCTCTTAATATTGTTTCATTCCTGGAGATCCTTTTGTCTCTCTCTAAGTCAGCTTCTATGCGTTCCTGTTCTCTGGTTTCAATTCCATCAGTGGCGTCTTGCATCCTATCCATTCTGCTTATAAACCCTTCCAGAGTTTGTTTCATTTCTGGGATCTCCTTTCTGGCATCTGTGATCTCCCTCCAGACTTCATCCCATTTCTCTTGCGTATTTCTCTGCATCTCTGTCAGCATGTTTATGATTCTTATTTTGAATTCTTTGTCAGGAAGACTGGTTAGGTCTGTCTCCTTCTCTGGTGTTGTCCCTGTGATCTTTGTTTGCCTGTAGTTTTGCCTTTTCATGGTGATAGGAATAGTTTGCAGAGCTGGGACGAGTGACGGCTGGAAGAACTTCCCTTCTTGTTGGTTTGTGGCCCTCCTCTCCTGGGAGAACAGCGGCCTCTAGTGGCTTGTGCTGCGCAGCTGCGCGCAGACAGGGCTTCTGCTTCCTGCCCGGCTGTTAGGGAGTTTATCTCCGCTGTTGCTGTGGGCATGGCCTGGCTTGGGCAGCTGCTCCATAGTGGTGGAGTCACGTTGTAGGTGGAGCGGCAGGGAGGCTATTTATCTCCGTAAGGGGCCTCCCTGCTCCCTGCAGCCCAGGGATTATGGTGCCCAGAGATCCCCGGATTCCCTACCTCTGGATTAAGTGTCCCGCCCCGTGCCCCTTTATGACTTCCAAAAAGCACCCGCCAAAACAAAACAATGACCACACACACACACACACAAAAAAAGATTTTTAAAATAAAAAAAATAAAAAATAAAAAATTGCTGCTCCTTTTCCTTTATTCTCCAGTGCCAACCTCAGGCATCTGCCCACCGTTCTTGCTGCCCTGTTTCTCTAGTATTGGGGTCCCTATCCCTTTAAGACTTCCAAAAAGCGCTCGCCAAAACAAAACAGCAAAAAAAAAAAAAAAAAAAAAAAATGGCCACTCGCTTTTCTTATGTCCTCCGGCGCCAGGCCTCCGGTACCCGCTCACCGTTCTTGCTGCCCTGTTTCCCTAGTATCCAGGGCCCCCCGCGCACACACTGTGTCTGCTCTCTGGCCCGGATGGCTGGGGCTGGGTGTTCGGCAGCCCTGGGCTCCGTCTCCCTCCCGCTCTGCCTACTCTTCTCCCGCCGGGAGCTGGGGGGAGGGGCGCTCGGCTCCCGCGGGGCCGGGGCTTGTATCTTACCCCCTTTATGAGGCACTGGGTTCTCGCAGGTGTGGATGTGGTCTGGATGTTGTCCTGTGTCCTCTGGTCTTTATTCTAGGAAGAGTTGTCTTTGTTATATTTTCATAGATATTTGTGGTTTTGGGAGGAGATTTCCGCTGCTCTACTCACGCCGCCATCTTGGCTCCACCCCCAGGAATTTTGTTTTTAAATGACATGCCTTTCAATTTTGTTTTACATGTTTTTAAATGATTTGTTTTCCCATGCACCTGATGGCAGGAAATCCAACTTAGCTCCCTAACGCCAGTGTCATCTTCGTTGTGACATTGTATTCTCTCCTGGAACTCAGGGATGAAATCTAGGCAGTGCAACACAAATAGTGTGTATGGGCATGATGGTTCCTATAAATAACTTTTTTATTAAACAGCTTAAAATAAATAGTTGAATTAGACAGCTTAAAATAAATAACTTGTTTGGGATAATGGCTAAGGCCGGAAGCCTTGGGGCTCCTGGTACTTCTACAGTACTGCTGCAGAAGATATTTCTGAGAAAAGGCCCAGGCATATCTGTCAGAACTCTAGCTAGTTGAGCCACTTGGAATTTCTTATACTTGGATGCTGGTCCAGCTTAGTGAATGGTCAGGGGATGGACAAATGCCGACACTACTGAAGAGTGCTATCAGTGCTACGGGAATAGTGGAAAACCCTTTCTTAGGCTTCTGGTATCAATTATTTTCTTTCCCCCAATTGTACCTAGAGCCAGAGGGTAACTGTAATACTAATGTGACAAGAGGAAGATTCTGTGGGATTTTTATGAATCCGCATGTTGACCATTTGAGGTTATTAAGTGCCTTTGATGTTTTTGGCACTCCATGTGCTGTGGACGTGAAATAGTCCCTGTCTGCCCCTCCAGGGTTTGAAGCGTAGCAAAGGAAAAAGAGAAGCACTCAAGGATTTGAAAGTCAGAGGTGGCTGAAAACCGAAATGAAATGTCTCTAAATACCAGGTTTGGAAGTTTAATATGGCAAAGAACTCAAGTACACCTGGAAGAGTGTCCGCCCAAGCTTGGCGGTGATATAGGAGATGCATAAATTGTGGTAGATTTAGAAGGAAGGGTGATGTCAATCTCATTGCCTGAAAAGAATAAAATCTTTCACCTTCCCCTGGCAAAAACCATCTTCCACTGAATTATGAAAGTTTGTTAAGACTTAAGGAATATCATATCAAAGGATAACATTACCACAGTAGTATCCAAGGGAGGGAAACCAAGTTTATCAGTTGGGTTCCTTAATTTTCAGTTTCACTTATTTCCCCAAATAATATGACTTAGAAAAAACTAAGCACTTGAAGAATGAGATATGTGTTCTGCATAAACACAGCCGCACAAACATACAAATGCACCATAGAGCAGATTTAAATCATCAAACCCACTATCCCACCAATCTCAGTGCTTAAATGGTCTAAGATCAGCAATTAATGACTTTTACTTATTTATTTATTTATTTGTTTTGATGTGGAGAAAGGGGAACCCTCCTAAACTGCTGGTGGAAATGTAAACTAGTTCAGCCACTGTGGAAAGCAGTATGGCGGTTCCTCAAAAAACTCAAAATAGAAATACCATTTGACCCAGGAATTCCACTTCTAGGAATTTACCCTAAGAATGCAGTTTCCCATTCTCAAAAAGACATATGCACCTATGTTTATTGCAGCACTATTTACAATAGCGAAGAAATGGAAGCAACCTAAGTGTCCATCAGTAGATGAATGGAAAAAGAAGATGTGGTACATATACACAATGGAATATTATTCAGCCATAAGAAGAAAACAAATCCTACCATTTGCAACAACATGGATGGAGCCAGAGGGTATTATTCTCATTGAAACTAGCCAGGTGGAGAAAGACAAGTACCAAATGATTTCACTCATATGTGGAGTATAAGAACAAAGAAAAACTGAAGGAACAAAACAGCAGCAGAATCACAGAACTCAAGAATGGACTAACAGTTACCAATGGGAAACGGACTAGGGAGGATGGGTGAGAAGGGAGGGATAAGGGGGAGAAAGGGGCATTATGATTAGCACACATATTGTAGCGGGGGCGCTGAAGAGACACTTCTCTAGAGAAGAAATTCAGATGGCCAACAGGCACATGAAAAGATGCTCCACATCGCTAATCATCAGGGCAATGCACATTAGAACCACAATGAGATATCACCTCACACCAGTTAGGATGGCCAACATCCAATAGACAAACAATTTATGACTTTTTGATTTGTGTAATATTTTCCCTGTTTAATTTTTTTTCTCATTATCTTTAAAAATGTGTTACCTACCATGCTGTGTAAATAACAAAAACACGACAATGTATGTAAATCTTAAATAAGGAGGCTCTCAACCCATTTTTAAAAAACACCAGTTCAGGAGCTAGATTTTAAACTTCTGCATCTGTGACTCTTGGTTTACCATGTGAATGGCACAAAGGACCACCTCATTGTGCATCAAATGTGGAACTTCCTATATATTCCTATTCATATATGTACATATCAGGTTCTTTACCAGATTTAAAGTCCCTGAAGGTTCTCAGTGACTCTTGTTCAGTTTTCTATTTCTTGAGGACAGAGTCACAAGAGGAATTAAATTAGGAGCAACTCTCAGTGGCACAAAAGAAAAGGTACAAGAACCGTCGTTATGAAAGCTTTTTTCTTAAACTGAAGCAAGGTACTGAAATCAAGGTATAGTCCAGCTATTGAAGTAAAGTTCCTATTTTTTGCTTTCAACTTAAGAAGACAGAGTTTCCAAAAAGAGCTGGTCGAGAGTGTTTCATGCTCCTAAAGTCAGGTATGAAAGGAGGTGGACAGTAGAAGAGCCCCTTGGAATTGACAAAATGTGGAAGGAGAAGAGACAAGACCGTTACCTCCACAGTGCAAATGTTAAGGTCAGGCTTACTATCACGCTCTCTTTGTCCAAGACTGCGTTTGTTTTAGTAAAATAAGATATTGAGTGTATTCATATTTTCATATTTCATGGCTGATTCTTCTTCCTACTGTCTTTGCTCACCTTTCTACTGAGTAATGCCACCCACTGCAACAAATTTCTTTAAAAAAATGTTAGTCATTTAACCTCAGCTTTTTTCAGCTCATTTCTGGTATTTTAGGATCAGACCTAAGGTTGACAGCCAACCTTGTAATTCTCTTTAAAATTGTCAAAATCCGTCTTTTCAAAGGAGTGAAAGATACCACCTGAAAAGAATCTGCAAGAAATTTAAGTGCCCCAAAGAAACATAATACACAATAATATTTAATTATGATCCACGTGTGAACTTGTAGTGAAAGAAGTTGGTCAAAGGTTAATTAAAAGTGATAAAGATAATTGTCATAGTCTTCTTTTAGAAATTCACCACTCTTAACCATCAACTGTCCCACAATTCTGAACCTTTAAACAACAGTACATGTACTGATTCTACAGGGAATTACCAAGCAACTCCTTCAACTACTATTCTAAGTGCTTTAAATAAATAAATTACTGAAATATGGTCTTTGCTCTAAGAAGAAAAGCAAAGCTCTGGGAAGCTTATCTGGTTATCCCATTTAATTTGGCTGAGTCACATGTCCTTTGAAGAAATCTTACTTGAAACAGAAAAAGGCATTCAACTGGGAGGTATGGTATTATCTGGGAATTTTGTAAAGCCTGCAGGCTGAGAACACACACGGTTGATGTTAAACAAACAGGAGAACGCTGCCCCAACCAGAGAGAGTTCCGGCCCCTATCCTGCTCCTTCACACTTCAGTCAATTTCTCCCTGGATTCTTACAGCAAAATCATGATGTTTATTGTAAAATAATTCACTAGATGAATTTCAGTGGCTCTAATAATTACGTTTCTCTGTTTCTTCAAAATATCTAAAGACTATATATATATATATATATATACATGCTCTGGTTTCAATGTAATTTGAGTACATAGTCATCATAAATACATTTTCCTGATCGTGATCTCAATTTATCTGGAGGAAATAATGGCCTCCCTCAGGCTTTTATTGTCCTGTGCACTTGGACTTGTCAGTAAGCATGAATGTGCACTGGAAGGCTGGGAGGTCTCTATTAGGCTGCTGCTTCTGTCCCGGAGAAGCCAGTGGAAACTGTAAGGGGCAATCAGGCAGGAAGCCTGCTCTGCGCCAGGGCATTTCAGCTGCTGTTGTTTAACAGCTCTGTGGAGTAGCTATAATTCTCTTCATTTTTAATAGAAGAAAACTGGCTCAGAGTGCACACCGTTGGGCCAAGTATGGGTTTGTACCTGTATACAACCCAACCTAAGGTCTGAAAACCACTACTAAAAGAACAGAAGGGAAGAAAACATTGTTTCACTTATTTTGAGTGAATGAGATTTGAGATATTTGTCTTCTTATGCCTATATATGCTGAATATCCAAGCAAAACATATTTAAGCTTATTTTTTATATTTAAACCTTGCTTCAGAAGATATAAGAAAATATACCTATATACAAAAATAAAGTCTACACCTTAGTATTCCAACCATCTGGGGGGGATAAATTACTCTGTGCATAATTTGGGTTCTTTGCTGAGGCTTAAGAAATTGTTAGTGCCAATTCCAATTTGCTTAGTTCATTTACTCTGCACCTAACTTATAAATTAATCATTGCTGGTAACATCAATTTAGTTGTAATTAATCATAGAGGGAGGAGTAAAGTAGTCACACTGGTGCCAGCCATATTAACTGCCTTATCTGATTGCTCTTGTGTAATTTTCCAGCACTTTGATGAATATACAGGCAAAAAATACTTTGGAGGCTTCCAAGAATATTCATAGTACATTTGAAAGTATGCTTGAAAGCACTATAAATAGTTGATTGCTGCTTTACCTGAAGACTTACAATTTTTTTATTGAAGTGTAGTTGATATACAATATTATAATGGTTTCAAGTATACAACACAGTGATTCAACAGTTATATATATTATTAAGTGCTCACCCCAACTAGTGTATTGTCTGTCAACACAAAAAGATGTTACAGAATTATTGACTCTATTCCCTATGCTGTACTTTCATCCCCAAGACTAATTTATATTAGGATTGAGACTTTGTGCCTCTTTATCCCCTTCACCTGTTTCACCCACCCACTCCAACCCCTCCCTCATGGTCACCACCAGTCACGTCTCCGTGTCTGTGAGTCTACTTCTGTTTTGTTTTTAGATTCCACATATAAGTGAAAGATATGGTATATGTCTTTCCACCTGACTTATTTCACCTAGCATAACACCCTCTAGGTCCACCCATGTTGTCGCAAATGTCAGGATTTATTTTTCTTTTATGGCTGAATAATATTCCATTGTGTATGTGTACCACATATTTATTCATTCACCTATTGTTGGACACTTTGGTTGCTTCCATAGCTTGGCTATTGTAAATAACGTGGCGATAAACACAGGGGTGCATATTTCTTTTCCAGCCAGAGATTTTTGTTTTCACCTTAATACTTTTTTGTGCCTATTAGATATGTAACTTTTACACCCACATACATACATACAGACACACACGCGCATGCACACACACACACACATACACACACACATGCACTTTGCTCTTGCTTTGGATAAAGCAAAGCACTTTCAGGGCAGATGGAGCCAAAAATGGAGATTTTATTGGAGTCTTGGCTGCATATTCCAAATCAGAGGGAAGTATATTCCAACAGAAAGCAAGTACCGATGTTTGTGATACAGCTTCTGCCTATCAAATAAATATTTAGGAGGAAATACAATTCTCATTTGCAAATATGCAGTATTTATTAGCTCTCGGCAAAAAATATTTTTACAACATCATGGTCAGAATGTATACTTATACTTACTGATACCTAGTAGGACTCTAAGAGATTCACAGACAAATAAACCAATAATACATTGATATAAGAGGAATGATTAAACCAGTGTATTTTACAGTCCCCACAAATTATGTCCTGTGACTCTCCACCCATCATATCAAGCCATTCATTGCTTTAGGGTGAGGACAAATCCCGCTTGCAACGTAGAAGTCACAGTTTAGCGTGAAGTATCAAGATATACTTTTCGGTATACGGCAAAATAATAATCTTGAAAGCTAGGCTTTCTAAGTGTTCTCATGAAAACAAGAGGGATAATTGTGTTGCAAACTGTCTTCTGGGTCTTCACAGGTCCCTGTGGCAGTGGCTGATCAAGCCTTGTGCTCGTGTCCTGAGCTGGTGCTTCCTGTGGTTGTCCAGCCCTGCTGGGCATGGCACTGAGCCCTGCTTCTGAGTGCATGGTCCCTGCCGTGAGTCTGGTCACAGACCCTGTACCCTCCTTGGCACAGCCTCAGTCCTCTTCAGTTCACAAGTTAACTCTGTACTCTTCTGTCCTCCATCAGAGCCTGTAAGAAGACCTGGATCCTGAACATGCCAAGAAAAGGCCAGGGATACTGGCTGGTGCCACATTCATCCCACCTGCTCACATGGGTAGATCCCTGTTGTTCAGGAACATTGATGAACACAGAATGTCTCTAAGAGGCATGACCTTTTCTCATGCTAAGCCTAAAGAATCAAACCAAATCTGAAAAATAACCAACCAACCAACCAAGAAAATCTACCCTGGGATTCTCCCAATTGCATCCTAAAGGTTTCTATCCATTCTCTTGGAATTTTGGCTCCAGAACCATAGAGGACACTCACCTCTGAACTCTCACTCTGCTTTTTATTGTCTTCTCTTTGGCTCTTCCCCATGCTCTAGAATGTCTTTTTCCTTCTACTTCCTGTCTTACAGGAATTTCCCCTACTTCATTCTCCCATTATCTCTCTGATATGTTTGACAATAAAACTTCATGATCTTAGTTTCCCAGGCTTGGCCCTTAACACATAGGGGAAATATTTTAGTACTTAGAAAATCTTACAGAAAATGTATACAGTTGCTAACTTGGAAAGTAGGAGTGGAACCGAGTACCTTTAAACAGGAGCATGGACCCTTCTTGGAATACTTCCCTGGGGAAAGGAGGCAATTCAAAATGTAGCAAAGGTATATGGTAAAAGACAAGTCTTTATCCTACCCATGTCCCTTAGGCACTCAGCTCATTTCCACAGAGACAATACTGTCTCCAGTGCCTTCTATCTACACTCCCAGAAGTATTCTTTGCCAATACATGTATATGTAGATTTTTTCTTTTTAAAACAATTTGTAGCATACTATGTACACTGTTCTGTATCTTCCATTTTTTACTTAATACTTAATGTATCTTTTTCAGTACAAATCAGTATCCAGAGAACTACCTCACTCTTCTCAATGGTTACAAAGTATTTAAATATAAGGAGGTAACACAATTTATTTAACCAGATCCCCCAGTTTGGCCGTTTCAGTATTTTGTTCTTGCAAACAATAGGTACTCGTCAATATGTTTTACTTTGAACACATGCAGGTTAATCTGTAGAATACATTCTGCGAAGTAGAATTGCTGGATGAAATATAATTTTTTATTATGATAGAGATGGACAAATCCTCTGCAACAGAATTGCTCTTACACTCTTATCAACATAAATGTCTGGTTCCCTTTGTCTTTTCCAACAGATTGTATGAACTTGATCTTTGACAGAAGTTAACAATGGTGTCGCAAAGTTTTAATCTGCATTTCTCTTGTTATGAGTGAAGTTGAGCGTTGTGTAAGTTTTTAAATTGCTTTAATTTTCATTAGTTTGCACCCCTTTTCCATTTTTATATCAACTTATTGGTCTTACTGATTAGGCACTCCTTATAAATTCAGAGTTTTGGGCCTTAATTTTGGGATATGCTATTTCAATATTTTTAAATTTGTTTATTTGAATTTTGTTTGTGAATGGTGTGTCTCGACATGCAGAAATTTCTTATGCTGTCTAATTAATCAGTTTTCTATTTTTGCTTCTGAGTTTTGTGGCATATTAACAAAACCTGCTCTATTCTCCTATACTATTAGTGCTTCTATAGTTTCATTTTATTATGTTGGAATATTGTTCCATATAGAATTTATCTCGGTATTAATGTGTGAGGTAGAAATTTATTTTTTTTTCAGATGTAATACCTAGTTGTAATGCCACCATTATTGAGTAATGTCTTTTCTCACTTCCTCAAAATGTGAATTTTATGATATACTGTATAATGAAATATAGAAATATATAAGATATATAATAAACTGTTTAATTATTTCTGGAATTTCTATTCATTTTATTGATCAGTTTTATGTTCATCTACCAGTCTAATGTAACTAAATATTTCAACAACTAATTTAAGAAAGAATGTTTGTTTTTTTTTGTTCATGATATTTTGAACTTATGTGATTAAAACACCTAATTAGCTAGCACAAGTCATACTTCACCCAGAAAGAAAAATTACAAATGGTAGCAATATCCTTAAAGAATAAAATTACACTACAGAACTAACTTGGAAATTAGTCTCATACATATAAGTCATTGCTAAATACTGAGCATGGCTCATGTCAAAAATTATCAGTGTTCTGACAAATATCAATGTCTAAAGTGGCATTTAAGAGAATAGCAACATGGTAATTGAAATGCTGTTTTAACAGTACAATCTTTCCACTTGGAAGTAGATTTACAATGTTGATTCTTTTACCTGGGTAATGTGACTTAAGCTAGTTGCTCTTAATTAGATTATGTTAAGACTAAGTAACCAGAAGAATTTAGATCAGACATTAACCCTGTCTGGAGAATACCAGCCTGAAATTGACAGATTGCGGGAAACGAGGTCAAATCCAGTACATTTTAATACTGACCTAGGTAATAAAATGGAGGTTTTATTGCCTACAGAAAAAAACATTATCACTATAAGCCACACTGTACTCAGCTCCTTTTCTTAAACTAGAATTTTTATATAGCTTTTTAGGTATAAAACAATACACATTCATACAAACTTACATAGTACAAATGTGTCTTTAAAGTAAAATGTCAGTCTTTCCCTCCAAAGAGAGTAACCCAGAAGCTGTACTGTTATCATTTTGGTGAGCACTGTTTCAGAATTCATCTGAGAGAGATATTTTTATTTTGTTTTGTTTTATGTAGTAAAATTTATATTATTCATTTTGTTCTGCATCTTGACTTTATTACTTAGTTTGTGGTGGACATCTTCTCACGTCAACACATGGCCTAAACTCCCTTTTTTTCATTGTGTTAAATTTTGCATAAGCAATGTTCTTTTAATAAAATTATCATTATTAGTATCTCAAATACAGAAACAAATTCTTATAAAAATTCAGCAACATAAACCTGAAATTAATGGAAGAAAATAGCTCAGAAAAATGAATAGCTATTTTCATTCATCAAATATGCAAAAATGAAAAGAATATGGAGAAATGGATATTCACACACATTTGTACATTTCTTTTTGGGAAATAATGTAGTCCAAAAAGTCTATCAGTTACATAATAATTGAATAGATCACAGGTAACAATGATATAGAACATTAAACTGTTATTTAAAAGGACACATTTGAGCTATAGATATGTATATATATATATATATATAGCTACATATAATTGTATATAATTGGTACAACTGCTGTGGAAAGTAGTATGGAGGTTCCTCAAGAGACTAAAAATAGAAATACCATTCAATCCAGTAATTCCACTTCTAGGAATTTACCTGAAGAAAACAAAATTCCTGATTCAAAAAGATATATGCACCCCTACATTTATTACTGCATTATTTACAATAGCCAAAATATGGAAGCAAACTAAGTGTCCATCAATAGATGAATGGATAAAGAAAATGTGGTACATATACAGAATGGAATATTATTCAACCATAAAAAAGAAATTCTGCCATTTGCAACAACATGAGTGGGTCTAGAAGGTATTATGTTCAGTGAAATAAGCGAGGCAGAGAAAGACAAATACCATATGATTTCACTTATTTGTGGAATATAAAAACAAAACAAAACTGAATGAACAAAATAGCAGTAGACTTATAGACACTGAGAACTGACTGGTCGTTACCATGGGGGAGAGGTTGGGGTGCATGGGTATGAAGGGGATAAAGGGGCACAATAATTCTTAATCATAATATAAGCTGGTCATGGGATCAGTAGTATAGCATGGAGAATATAGTCAATGATTCTGTTACTTTGACAGTAATGTCTTTCCATGTTGACAGACAGTAACCACACTAAAGGGGGTGAGGATTTAATAATATGGGTAACTGTTGAACCACTGTGTTGTAAATTTGAATCCAATACAAGAATGTATATCAATGATACTGCAATAAAAATAAGAAAAATTAAAAAATACTACTCATACACACATACATGAAAACAGGCTTACACATCTGCTTATTAAAATTGCTTTATCAATAGTGATATGACTATTAATAGTGATATGATTTAGTGTGATTATGCTTTCCTTTAAAATGTGTGCACCATGGTACACAGTTATGTATTAGTTTTCTAATTTAAAAAAGTGATTAAAGAATACTTAAAATGAATGAATAAGTTTTATAGAAAATGCCTTTCTATTGTCATATAAAGTTTAATGATTCAATATTGGTACAATATTCAAAGTTTCAGAAGTAATAGTAACAGAGTGGTGTTAGATGATGCTCAGTAATATCCTGACTTCTTTTGTCCAGAGATCTGCCTTGTTTCAGTATCCCTTATTCCCATAAGATCCCCAGAAGAGAGCTATGTTCAAAGAGGGCTAAAGAAAACATCACTTTATTGTTTACTGGGTATCAGCAACCCCTGAGCTCACCTTACCTCCCTGGCCTTCCTTTTACCTGATCCAATGGAGGAAGCCTAGAGCTTGGAATCAAAGCAGGCTCAAGACAGGCCATGCTACATTCTTAGGTCTGCACCAGAAAGTCAAAACTTAGCACTCTGATAGGAGAAAAAGAGCTTTGCCAAAATAGAGGATACAGGACTGCAGCAGGGCCTCCCATAGGTTTATTTGCACGTTCTGTGTTTCATCCATTAGAAAATATGGCTGACCAGTGTCTTGATATTCATCAGATTAGAGCTCTCTGGACTTTAAAAATGGGTGTTTTACCCTTGGGTTCCATCCTTGAGTAAGAAAGAGGAGAAAGAAGTAGAAAGAAGAAAGAACTTCCATTCTTTAGATGATCCAGGCTAAAAATAAAAGAAAAGGATACAATCTATTACAAATCTAAAGCAACAGTTGGAAAGAGATGGAAATTAATCTTCAACCACTTTTTCAAACTTTGGGGGTTCATGAAAATAAAAGCCATATTTTTTCCAAGCACTTCTATGTTTCTCAAACCATCTGTGCTTCAAGGAGATTTTAGTTCATGTGTTTTTAGTTAATTTACACTTAACTCATCAAAATGTTGACTTGTTATTCCAGCTATTTGATGTCTCAGAAATCATACACACATTTTAATATATGTTCAAAAGTCTTTTCTCCACTTGGATAAGGAAGTCATCATTAGCTAGCAGTAAACAGAACCTGGAAGAGCTTAAGTCTGATTCTGAATGGAGAATTAAGGAAATTCCAAGGAGTTTGAAACTTGGCAAACTACTTTCCACACACATGGTTACAGAACTTTTAAAGTGATAAACATGAGAAATGACCAAAAAACATAAAAACCATCACAAGCATAAACTGAGTCTTCAGAATGTGAGTTTGTTTAGTCAGGGGACTTGCAATGTGTATCATATTGACTCTGTTCCTTCAATGAATGAACTTCAAGGTCAACAGAAACAGCCTCATGCTGGTCCATGTGTACCAAACATTGAGTAGAAGCCAACAGGCTAATTTTTCCATGGATATTCCAAAGGATATTCTTCAGATATTTTGATTACTCAGTGACCTTCTTTCCTTGTAAGTAAAATGTGTAAAACACATTAATTAGAAAGCTCCTGTTCACAGTAATAGGACAGAAATAATTTTTCTTTTCCCCTAGCTTGGATATGTTTCTAAACTAGAATACCTGAGTAAAAGTTATCACAGATTAATGTTTGATTGTCTAGTTTGATATGTGAATAAAGCTTCAGTTAAATATGAACCAATTCTCATATTTACACACAGACTTTTACAACTCTTTGATGCAGAAACCTGTCCTTTTGTAACTGAAGACAAGACGGGTTTCAGAGACTGCAAACCACAGAGAGTGTTCTGGGGCCAAATCCCAGGCAAGTCTGAAAGGAACCTATTCATATCCAAAAACAGATTGTAGAATGAAGCAGAAGATTCAAGATTCAGAGAAGTGGATCAATAGAACATGAAATAGAAATGAATCAATAAGAACATGAAATAGAAATGCATCAATAGGAACATGACGCTGGAGGGACTGAAGCAGGTCAGGGAAATATTCCGGGGTAGTGTGGGTAGTGGGCTGGACGGAGACAGAACTAGAGGTAGAAGAACTGGTTTGGGACAGCTCTCATGATCACCGAGCTCCTAGACCCGTTTGGCTTGCTTTATTGCTCGGGGACAAATTCTTATAACAAGAGATGCGCCAGGGGCAGAAGGAAACGTAATAAACATCTAAACATCGCATTCAACTTTGTAAATTCTAACCCTCTCATTTTCACAAATGCGGATTTTGTTGCCCAGACTGGTTGGGTAACATTTTTACTCACTCTATACCAGCTGGTGGCAGAGCTGGGAGGAGCAGCCGTAAAACCGCTCCTTAACTTGGGGTCCAGCATTCTTTCCATGCACTGCAGCCCAAGTGAATCAGTCATTTCCATTTTTTTCCTTTCTTCTTTTTTAAGTTCTTTTTTTTCTCACTTACCTCATTCATTCCTCCTCTAACTCAAGATAGAAGGAGAAGTAACAAAACGTCACACCCAAAGCTCAACTGGAATTATTTTCAGAGGATTTAGAGGGAAACATGTTTGTTCTGTCAAGTTTTCAAGCTTGTTCTCAGCATATGGGTTCAAAACTGTGAACCAGCCTTGAACCTTGGGAGCTGTGAGTCGGCAAGATGGGACTAATGTGTTAAAAAAAAAAAAAGGTTCAGAAGACTTGTTCCATGTCAGTTCTCTTTTTTAAAAAAGAACATTCTGGTGAGTTAAACGTAAATGAGTCAGAAACACACGGATTTTATTTCCCTTGCCATATGCATGGGTTTAAAAGTTAATGGAAAAAATTGCTCGGCACGACATGTTTTGAATGTTTTTGGTCTTTTTTTTTTATATCTCTAGAAGATGGAAGCTGAAGAAATGATAGAGACAATAGAATAAAAAGTGATCATGAGTTTTAAATGTATATATAACACACGATCCTTTGTTAGGTGGAGTAGGAAATTTCCAGAAAGTGAAAGAAAGCCTTGTTACACTTTAGTTTTGACCTAATTATATTACTGAAAGAAATTTCCAGGCAGGTTTGTATCTGAACTTATTGTAGGAGTATCAGGGACATGGTTGTGAGGAATCCACTTCATTAAAAGGTATATGATGCTTGAGTGAAGGTGTAATTGGGCAATTAAAATACAAGAGACAGTAAATAATGTTTAAAATGTTAAGGTTTTCCAAAAATACAAAAAGCTACTGGATAATTTTTTTACATACATCATTTTATCTGTCTTAGATATTTGGCTTTGTTGAGTATAAGATAAATGGGACCTTTCTAGAATTTGGATGATTTCTATCTGGAAAAATAAACAAGCATTTCAGGATTCTTATAGTCTGTTCTAATTTTTGCTCTTTTTGGCCAACTTAATGGGGGATTTTTGGTAATTATTCTATGAATAGTGTGAGTCCTGAGTCAAATTCTCCTGTTCTGTTGTTAAGAATTCCACAACTAGCTAAATAAATTTCACATCATCTATACAGGCAGTGTGTACAAATTCATTTGTTCAAACTTACATGTGTTCCCTGGTTTGCCCAGCAACTTGTAAGAGAGCATTCACATTTAAACAACCACTCCCTGGTTAGTTTGTAGTGAGGATTGAAAAATGCCCTTGTGTGGTTTAAATCAAACCATTTCAGATGCTAGAACTGGATGAAATCACAACAAAGCTCTGCTTGCAATTTTATTAAAAGGATAGGTTGGTCAGGACAAAAGTACTCAACTTTACTGAGTGCTAGGGTGGCATATACTCAAACTAGCCCACCTATGTTGGAGCCAGGTCATATCACACAGCAAGAGTGCTTTACACGATCACCATCACATCTGTCATTACTAGGTAACTTTTTTTTTTTCATGTTGTTTCATGTATTTTAAATAGAAGGAAAACTGGGCTACATTTCAAAATTTAAATATGGTACATAAAAAGGCTTTGTTCACATTTAATTAAATTACTGTTTATAGGCCATATGTCTGATCAGACACTGCTTGTATTCCAGATGGAGGTAATGGGTAGGAATAAGGTATAATTTTTTTTTTCTCTCTTCTAAAAGTACAAGATACAAACTGAGATGATTTTCCAAGAAATGTCATCACAATGACAAACTCACATGACCGCTGCTGTGACACAAGTCCTTCAGTGATCACTTTGTGGCTCAGTAACTTTCAGAACTGTAAAGATGACCTGTCTGAAGATAGGTGGGGACCCTGGGCTCCAGAAGACAACACTTAAACGATTTTCAAAATACCTAGTGCAACTTCCCTCAGGTACATTGCCTCCCTTACTTGCTGAACTGTTTTCTTCAGGATTTCAGATCAGGTTTATATTTAAATTATGAATAAAAAGTCAAAGGGACTCCCTCTTAATTTAAAAATGTAAATTGAATTCATGAAAATATAAATTCAATAATGTCTAATGCAACTTGACCTGGGAACAAGTAGATGCCTTTTGCGATTTCCCTACATTCAGGGCAAGCAGAATTGCCTATTCTCTCTCTCAAAGTCCACGTGCTTTCCAGAGAGGAAGGAAAGAGTCATTTTTACCATATGAAGCGAGCGTGTGTTTTCCTTCCTTTTGCAGCTCTGCTGTCTTTGCCATATTTTCTGAGTTCAAATCTCTAATCAGTTGGCGGGAGTGCAGATTTAATGACATTTATTTTGGAAAACATGTTCTGCTAACATTTTGTCATAATGTAAGCCATTTAATTCTAGAATTGGCAGCTGAAACTAACACTCCGTCCATATAAACAAGTGCTCCAGTGTTTCAGGCAATATCATGTGGGGGCACCCAAAGCCGGGGCATTATTTCTGGGTCTGCACGCTTCTGGGAGGGGAAGTTTTGCCGTCAGGGGCTCACCTCCAACCCACACAGATGGAAGCTGAGGAAACTCGCATGCCTCTGTGTATACAGAAGGAGCGTATTTCCTTTTGCTTTTATGGAGAATGAATGGAAACAGAGGAAATACAAGGATGAACTCCTTGGCCTCAGCGGTTGTCTTGGGGGTAAGGGTGCCATGTTCTTTGGAGAGGGACAGCCCAGCAGTGGGAGAGGGAAGTGGGGAGGCCTCCCTGTGTGGGACACACACACTAGGCTCACATTAGAATGGTGCCTCTCTTCTAGTCTCCCCCAGGTGTGGGGCAGGAGAGTTCTCACCAACCATCTTGGTTTGCCAGATGAGGGGGTGTCCGTATTGGGGCAAGGGCATTCTCACATTAGAGGGCAGGGGCCATTGTTTTGTTTCCTTTTAGCCTCTAATATAGACTAGATAATGGACCAGACCTTTTAGACAGGTTTTCCTATTAAAATGTCACAAAACTCCTGCAATCAGTATTATCATAGGTGAATCATAGGTGAGTAACACGTATATTGTAATAAATACAGCAATAATATAATATTTGTGTGACAAATACTGCCAGGCTAGTAATTAGATTATATTTGTCTCAACTCCTTAATATGTGGTAGAGAGTAATGAATGCACACAAATTTTAAAACAGTGTTGTGATATTTCACAAGACTGGAAATTCACCTTCCCTCAAAAGGCATGAATGCACATTCATCTCAGATTCACACTTTTGAGGCAACCTCCACAGCACCCTCTCTCTGACTTGATCTTGGTTCTCTCCCATTTCTCTCCATTTTAGTGAAGGACTCTACCGACCATTCTGTGCACAAGCCAGGAGCATGGAAGTCCTCCTTGTTACCAGACCTTTCCTTATCTCCCATGTCCAATCCTTTACTATTCCTGCCCATTTTCTCTCCCAAGTATCTCTCGAATCTGTCTGTTTTTTGCCATCTCCTCCATCACACTGCGATTACCTGGACCTCAGTAATAACTTCGTACCTCTGACCTCTAATCCATTCTCCACAGAGCAAACAGGAAAGTCTTTTAGTAATGCAATTTCAGTCCCATCAGGCTCCCACTTCAGACCCTTTTGAGGCCATTAGGATCAGGATAGAAATCTTTACTGTGGCCTGGGAGGCCCTGTGTAGGGTGGCCTTATTGCCTGTCTTCGTTTCATGTAATTCCCCTCTTCCTCGAACTCAGCCAGTTCTTGCCTCAGGGCCCTCTCAAATGCATTTCAGCCTGGCTGGAATGTTCTCTGCCAAACCCTTCTGCTCTTCCTAGTGACTTTCAACTTGTCTTTTACATAGTTCAGCATTCCTTTCCTCCTGAAGTGCCATCTTTCCATACTTCCTCTCTCACACCCGTCCCTTCCCTTCCCTTTTAACACATAAAACAACAGGGATGAAGTCCTAGCTTGTCTATATCCATTAGCCAAAGCTCTGTCAGAGCAAAGCCAAGTCTGCCTTGTTCATTACTCTCAGCACGTAGCACAGAGCCTTTACTCTATTGGGAACCTGATTATTCCTTCTTGAATGCCCAGAATGAATGACTCTTTCCTCTAGAACCTCCAAGTAAGGCAGAGAGGGTCATCTTAGAACCTGAGAGTAGGTTCCTTGAGGGCACCACTAGGCCTTTCTTCTTGTTATCATGAGTGACAAGCACAATATCCATTGGATTCTCAACAGGGAGCTTATTGAAAGGGCAAACTACATGCATGCTGGGAAGCTCCTGGCTATTAGGGAGCAAAATAGATTTCTACCATATAAGACCTAACTATTTTATCTTCTAGGCATATTGTAGAGCTCTATGACATCACTTCGAATTTTCTAGATTCCTCTTTCTTCTTTTGTTGGTCAGGATACATACATATGCATATATATATATAATTGGCTCACACAATTAGGAAGGTTGAGAAGTCCTGCACTCTGCCATCTGCCATCTGGATATCCAGGGAAGCTGGTGGTGTTGTACAAAAGGCTGAGAGCTGGACAGCCAGTTGTATAGTTCCTAGTTCTGATCTGAAAGCCTGACAATCAGGAGCATGAATGGTAAGAGAAGATCAAAGTCCCACCAGGCAGTCAGAATTTACTTTTCCTCTGCCTTTTTGTTCTCAATGGGTTAGATGATGTCCACTCTCAGTGGAGAGGACCATCTGCTTTCCTCAGATCACCAATTCAAATGCTAATTTCATCTGAAATGTCCAGAAATATTTAAACAGATAACTGGGCATCCTGTGGCTCTGTCAAGGTGACACAAAATTAACTATCACAGTTCTACAAGCCAAATGTATATCTAACCCTACTGATTCTGAATATTTGAGTTTCACCTATATCTTTCCGAATTCTAGCAACTGAGATTTTTGTACTCCATTTTTGAGGTCACAGTTGTTGGAAATCTCATGGAGACAATTTAGTGACTCCAGCAAATAGCACCCATGAATTTGCAAAGACATACTTCACATATGCTACTTAAAATTACTCCAGAGATGCCCACAGGTAGATTATAAAGACACAGAAGATGCATAAGAAGATATAATTGGCAGGTATTGTAAAACGTTCTAACCTGATCCAATACATTAAGACCCTGTTATCTCTAGTTTAAAAGTGAGGAAGCTATCTTCATTTCTTTTACCTGGTTATGAACTCTTTCTTTTCTCCCTTCCTCCCTTTCTTGCTGTGCACTTTTAAAGTGAAAGTTGTGCTAAATTATTTCAGTTATATACATATTCTAATTCTTCTATATCACATAAAAATGCCAATGTGTATTTCAGGGATATTAAATATACAGTGATGGAAGGACTAGAACTAAAAATGCTCCAATAATAAAAAAGCAAATTTGTACTAAGAAGTGAATGACTGGTAT
This sequence comes from Manis pentadactyla, assembly GCF_030020395.1. Lineage (NCBI taxonomy): Eukaryota > Metazoa > Chordata > Mammalia > Pholidota > Manidae > Manis > Manis pentadactyla. The sequence continues at coordinate 68,135,992 of NC_080031.1, read as the reverse complement.
GAAAAGACAGTTATGTCTTAAAGTCACATGACTCTTCTGCAAATTTGCCAAATAGTTGGTGTTTGGAAAGTTCAAGTATAATGTTCAGAGTATAATAGTTTACTATGTCAGTCCTAAAGTCAGCAAATTACTCTATTTAGAGCAATGGCCTAGAAAATAAGATTGACTCACTTTGTTAAGTCCTCTTAATTTTCTGTACCTTAAGTTACTCTTTTAGGAGCAGCTCACAAAAAACTCTTTGCGCACATTCCATGGGCTGGTTATGCCTAGCAGTCTACCATTTAGTCTAGCACAACAACAGTTCAAGAGAGATGGTGCGATATAAATAAATGTGAATATCACCTCCTATAGCATTTCACATTGCTGTATTATTACTATTATATTAGGCGCAAGTGAGGAAAAAGAAAATTGATACAGCAACATTATCAAATCTATTAAAGTGAAAGAAAAAAAGGAAGCAATTAATGTAAGAAAGAATATTATGCTAGCAAAGTCAATATGATGATTTGAAGATATTGGCTAAAATTTTAAATACCATAGAATCAATCCTGAAATAAACCCCCCGAAAACTAGCCTAACAGAATTACAGCTATTTAATAAAAGTGCTCTAGTTTTTATTACTGAATGACAGAGTATCATGTGAGATATATTTAAGTTGCCATTGGTAATAATAATTCATAACTGTTTAAAATCATAGGGGTATAGCATAATAAAGATCATGTTAAACAAGCAATGGAATTTTCAGTGTTTCATATTATATTTTCTTCATTTGAAAGAATGTATGTAATTTCTATTTCAGTTAGTCAGGAATTATATATTTTTTATTGTACCTTCCGGTTCAGTTATCAATCACTTAATGACTTCTAGAGATTCTGAGGTTACAGGCAAGGGGTAGTCTTCTGATTCTATACATTATAATTTTCACTTGTAAAACTAGGAATACTGGGTGATCTGACATAAATCAGTCTTATGTTAAAGAAGGTGCATTTTCAGGTGTAGAGGCACTCATCCCACCAGTTCCTGGACTTGCCATGGGAAAGATGAAGGAGATATCTAAGCTGGCCTGTGCATGCAGTAAAACAAAAATTGGACTGGATCTATACTGTTGGAACTCAACCAAGAATTAGGAGAAGTGCAAATTGTAGCACTCCAAAATCTTACAACCACAGACTATTTATCGTTAAAAGAACATATGGGATATGAACAGTCCCCAGGAATGGGTTGTTCTAGTTTATCTGAATTCTCTCAGACTGTTTAAGTTCAGTCGGACAATATCCACCATATCATACATAAGTTTTCACAAATGCCTAAGGTGCCTAACTGGTTTTCTTGGTTTCACTGGAGATGGCTGGTAATTACAGGTATGCTTTGGTTAGGTAACTATATTCCTATTATGTTAATGTGTGTGTGCAACTTAAGTAGTAGCTTAAAACCTATCCATGCTGAAGTTACTCTACAAGAAGATATGTCAAAGAAATAATCAATCTTCCCAGGTTTTCTTCTGCCTGCTACTTCTGTAGCTTTTCTTCTTCCTACCTAATCACAACCTTTAAATAGAACTCGTGCCACATGTCGAATTTACCGAGTATCATAATTCTTCCAAGTGGTAAAGACACCTCAAGACAAATGCTGGGCATAGAAGCCACAGGGCATAAATATGCAAAGAAGTAAAAAGCTAACCTTTTCAAACGATAAAGCTTCTCTCTCACTTACCAACTTAACATTTCCCTGTATGGCCCCGGAAGATGACTGGTTAGCCAGAGACGGGTAAGATTCCTCAAGGGAGGAACAACCTAAGACAGGCACAGTCGCAGGGGGCCATCTGGTGAGAAAATGGGGAGCAGCAGAGGTGAGGCTTAGAACCTCCCCCCTCATGTTCTGAGAGAAATCTTCTGCATACGTGGATGTTTATTGCCCTCGTCTAGCGCGGCTTAACACATAGTCTATAGGCACACACCTGATCATCTACATTTGCTCTCTTACAACACTAAACTCTGTTTTCTACCTTTATCTCGTATCTACCTACCACTTCAGCATTTTATTAAAAATAATAATAATAGAGAAATGTGGTATCCACATATAAATCAGGTTTAAAAATCAAATGAATATTCATATTTGAACTGTGTATAGTTCATAATGCATGAGCAAAACCGAAAGCTTCTGTGATGACTGCCCTTGCACTGTTCACCATGTAACTTATTCACTATGTAAGAATTTGTACTCCATGTAAGAATTTGTTCGTTATGCATCAGAAGATTGGAGACTGACGAAAATTGGGCTTGGGGTGGATTAATGATTGTGCATTGAGTATTGACCCCCCTATACAGAGATTTGTTGTGGTTAACAACTATTTGATCAATAAATATGAGAGATGCCCTCACAATATATATATATATAAACACACTTCCAATTGTAAAATAAATAAGTAACCGGGATGTAATGTATAGCATAAGGAATATAGTCAAAATATTGTAACAACTTGGTATGGTGATACCTGGTACCTAGAAATATCATGTATATAAATGTTGAGTCGCTGTGTTGTACACCTGAAACTAATGTAATGCAATGCTGTTGTCAACTACCCTTCAATAAAAAAAAAAAAAAAAAAAAAAAAAGAAGGTGCATTTTGCTCCTTCACTTCTGCCAGCCTTGGCTTTTCCTTAGACCGTTAACATTTTGGCTTTAGTTGGTTTCCTATTTGGAGAGGAAAAAAAAGGCTGATTGTGGATCAAAGCACCTATGCAGGATTTTGGAAATCATCAAAGACCCACAGATATTTTTATAGGAGGGGGGTCTCAAGTCCAGTGCCCATTTTTGAGATGCAAAATCTAGAGAATCAGGGAAGTTCCATGGCTGATGAAAGGTCATTTGTCCAAATAGGTGGGGACCCAGTATGGTGACTGCAAAGTGACAGGAGCTCAGAGGCAGTGACTTGCTTGTACTTGGCACCAATTTTAGCTCTGTGACATCACCTGGCTTGTGGTTTTGAATGACTGCTTAATTGTTAACCTTCTGCGTGTATCTTGGGTCCCAGAAACATCAAGCTCTTTGATTTCCTTGTAGTCCCCACACTTTTCTAGCACAGTGTAAAACACTCTCAGTAAATTTAAATGAATCTGTTTGGCAAGTTCTATGACTGCCAACTAGATCCTCTGAGATTTTCAATTCTTTTTTTTTTTTTAATTTGGAAAGTAAATGAAAATCTTAGTCACTGCCATAGCTGGATTCTGCAAATTTGCTGCTGCTATAAACTGCACATTTCATAGGCTGCTTATGCCCAGCATTCTAACATTTATTCTATTCTAGCACAGTGAGAATTCCAGAGAGATGATACAATATAAATAAATATTTGTAAATGCTATCTGGGCTCACAGATTAAAACATTTTTTTCCTCCCAAGTCGAGTGCAAGCACAACCCCTTTGTTTCCATTCTTATGATCAGTATCGGGAAAAGCACCCACCTTTTCAGCCAGGGGACCATTAAATAAGATATTTCTTTATTCTTGTGCCTCAAACACTTGCCTGATTCTGTACATTCACATTTCAGAGGCAGACCTTTTTCAGGGCAGATACAGGCACTGGCTTCCATGTGCCTGCCTCTCTTAGCTTCTGCTCTCTGACCTGTGGCTGTGGTTTTCTTCTGCCATTATTTTCCTGGCTTTGACAAAATGACAACTCCCCTTTTGGCTTCCTTCATGTGCTCAGCTAGTGAACCCTAATTCTGCTGCTTCGACAACTGCTGAGCGATCTGCTATGTCTGGAACTGCATGCAGGCTGATGTCATTTTGCATTTTGAGTCTTTGAGAAATTTCAGAGTCACTAATCCTTACTGCAAATAGGTTGCTGATTATTTCTTTGTGGCTTGCTCTAAAATTACATTTCACAGCCAGTGCATGATCACGATTCAGAAAAGATTCCATTGTCTCTCCCCAGCCTGTCTACCCTGAAGAATGTACCCTGGCCCTTTTGAAAGGATTTGGGGATCAGATGTTTTTCAGATTCTTATCAGAAATTTATATCACAATCACAATGTTTTCTTTCTTTTTTAAAGGGGAAGGAATTTAAATTTATGTTTGACCTCAGGCTTGTTAACATAAACGACATAATGGCCTGGTCTTTCAGAGGTCTCTGGGATTATTTTGAATAAAAGCGTTGCCTCTACTTGGACACCAATGATAAAGGAAGAAATACAGAGGGCCAAGGGCATGGAACTGCACTACTAGCCCCTGGAAAGGATGTGCACCAGATCCTTCCCTGTCTTCTCAGGACAAGATGCTCTCTGTTCTCTCTCTCTCTACTTCCTCCCCCTCCTTTTCTTCTCTCCTTTCTTTAGTTTTTCTTTTCTCTCTGTTTTCTTGTTCTTTTTGCAAGGCTGGTTGTGGGTATGTGCCTGTGAGGCAGAAGACTTCTTCCACCATGGTGGTTTGGGGGTACCCAGGTGTAAGCCTCCTTAATCAGAAACGTTTGCCAACAAAGGAGATACATTTTTTTTTCTTGAATACAGATGAGTGAACTGAGTTTAAAAGCTAATGGTGTTTGTGACAACAAACTTTTAGTGCCAAACAAAATAGTTTTAGTAAGACAAACAGGGATTTTTTTTTTTTTCCGGTGAGCGAGCCATTCTGTTGAAAAAAGCTGAAAACCATCACTGAACATGGGCTACAACCGTATTACCAAGACTCTTCTTTTCCTGCAAAAATATCTTATTTTATGAACTTAAAATCCAAGCCACAGCCCTTATTTGTTCCCATTTTTAGTGTGGCTTCCCATTTATATTACACATCCACATGTATAAAGTAATCACATTTTAAAAGACTACAAACAGAACCCAAGTCTAAAAGTAATTACATCAGTAAATGCAGCAGGAACTCAAGCCTTCCTGTTAACCAAACGGCCCTTACTGATCTTACAAATGTGTGTGTGTGTGTGTGTGTGTGTGTGTGTGTGTGTGTGTGTGTGTATGTACTAGTTTCAGTTGTCAATCTCTTATAAAGATGCTTGCTGCTGGCTTTTGCATCAGAAGATCCTAAATCATATTCACACCCAAACCCTTTTTTCACTTCAACACTATTCTCAAAAATAAATGTTATAACAACTTTTGTAATTTTATTTTTTGTGGACTATTTTTGACATTTTGAAAAAGAACAATATACCTATTAACCTACATGTGCTTCATGAGTTAATTAAATTTGGAAAACTGCACTATTGAGATATTCATATATCCTATAAGGCATATTCACACAACTCGTTTCCAAAGTAAATGGCCTTATTATATGGAGTAAAGTTGCAGTGACGGGCAGATGCCAAGTGCTATAATACACTTATAGCTCAGTTGTTACAGATGTAGTTTATGTCATTTTCTCTGACACTTTCCCACATTTTAGGATTATAGAATCTATCATGAGAGATCAGTAATATTGTCTGGTATAAAAAGTCTGCCATCAATATCTTATTTCAACCAGAAAAAATCACCCACTATTATTGACTCACCACAGTCATTTAGAAAGGGTCTTTTATCAAAAGATTAAATGCATTTTTTTACTATAAGTACTTAGCACAGTGTACAGTAAATTGTCAATTTGTGTCAGCTTTTATTATTTTTATTCAGATTGGATAGTCTGTATTGACAACACAAGATGGAAACCAAATTAAAGCAGCTTAAGGAAGAAAACAAGGCTTTTACTGGCTTATGAAAAGTTGAGAGCACTGGCTTCCAGCGGTTGAATTCAGGTGGTTAACAGTGTTGGGAATCTTTTTCCACCTCTCCATACTTCTTTCCTCTGGGTTGACAGGTTTCCGAGGTGAGCTTTCTCTGGTAAGACATCCACCAGTGTTTCTAGGTAAATGATTATCTTTAAGAACAGTAGGTAGGAGAGTTTTTTTAATCCTTCTGTTGTGACAAAGGCTTTGACTTGAGTCTCATTGGTTCTCCTTGGCCTGATGTGAGCCACTCCATCATCCATGAGTGATCACGGCAGACCAGAGATCCAGAGTTCTAGTCAGTCGGTCTGGGCCTCACTTCTCAGCAGCACCGGGACCGTGAGGAGAGAGAAGATAGAAGTCATCTGGCCGCATGCATGCCAGCCTGGCAGAAAGCAAGCCACAGATGTCCACCGCCTTCTTTTACTCCCCACCAAACACTTGCTAAGTGTCTGCTGCGTTCCCTGGGCCGGCGGTGTGAACAGGAACGGAGAGCGTGTGTGACTGACAGTGGGGCGATGGGCACGGCAGGAAGGAGGGAATTCTAAAGGGAAAGGCAGAATTCCTCCCCTCAAAGGCAAGATGTCGGTACGCTCTAAAAACAGTGAGGAGAAAGGACTCCGTGAGGAACTTGATATAGATGGTAGAAATTCAGAGCAGGAGAAAACACTGTGATTGGAAAACTGAGAAAACCCTTGCACGATGGTCTGAAACAATAGACCAAATGTGGACGGGTGGAAGGGAGGGCGGGATCCGGGATCCTCCCAGAGACTGTGGAATGCTGGCAGAGGGTCACCGTTTGGATGTGGGTGGAACGGGAGAGAGTCAGGTCCAGCACTGAGGAGAAGGGCAGGTCTTGGTGGCTGGGAGAGGGAGGCATTTCCTGAGGATGCCAGGATGCCAGGTAGCACAGCATAGGCCAGAATGGACACAGAGGGGCAGAGGTGGGACGGGAGGATGAAAGCATTTCAGGGAGATCGATCTGCTAACGGACTGTGGGATGTCTGGAAAGGAAGGAGATGGCAGGCAGCCACAGGGGTGTGAGGCTACTGCAGAAATCATGGGGAACAGTGCCAAGGCCTCAGGGGGACACGGGGCTGTGGAGGAGCAGAAGCGGTGCTGAGAGAAATTTCAGAGGGAAGATCAAAAGAACTTTGAGGAGCTAGTGGAAATAGAGGAGGAAGGAGAAGACGACTCTAAATTATCAAGCCCGGGGCCCAGGTGATGGAAGAATCATTAAGATGTAGTGAAAGGAACCATCACTGCATAGGATTTAATCTGCTTTTCTCAGCAACATTCTCACTTTCTTCAATATTCTTTCACTGTTTGCATGCATGTCCTTCTTCAGGAAGGATGTCTAATTCATCTTTGTCTCTTCAACAGCATGAAGCATGGTGTGTTGCCCTTGAATTTGAATCAATGCATATTCGTTAAATGAACTTCACAGAGAAAAAACCATTTCCGGGGAAGGTGAGAAATGTGTTCGCCAGGCAAGTTAGTGACAGAAAGGCAAAGAGGGTCATCTTTTCAATCTCTGTCTGATACTTTATCCTCTGTAGTCCTTTACTATGCTGTTTGTTCTTCTTAGGGGATAGATGTATCTCTCCAATACAAACTGCCTGGCAAAAGTTAAAGTAGGTACCCTATGCAAAATAAGTTCGTCCTGTACAAACTTATAGTCCATTTTCCAATGACCTCATTTACCCAAGAATTCCTTCAGAGTTACAGCAACAGAAGTCAGTCTCCCCCTGACCTCTTGAGACTCTTGGTGTTTTCCATTTAGTTCTGTCAATAAAAATTTCTGAGACCATGGAATTCTACTGAGTTCAAAGATCCTGTTAGGCTTTTTGTTTGTTTGGTATATCAAGTACACACAGGAGTAATGTGTCAACAGATGGCTAAAAAGCAAATGATTTGATTTTCTGCACTGTTTCTCAAAGTTTGCAAATTCGGATGCCCTGAAGTTTGAGGACGATTGGGCTTTGGCATCTCCTCAGTGGCCTCTCTGAACCTTTGGTTTCCGAACTTGACCTTGCATGAGAATCACCTGGAGGGCCATTTCAGGGCTTCTGACTGCTGGGTCCACTTTTCACGTTTCTGATTCAGGAGGCCTGGTGTGTGGCCTGAGAATCTGCATTTTTTTAAACAAGTTCCCAGGCGATGCTGATGCTTCTCTTGTGGCAACCATATTGCAAGAGCCACTGCTTTCTTCGCAGAGCACAAGAGGAAACCTCTCACGAAGCTAATAATCCTTCAATAAAGATTCTTCCCTTAATACCCCTGACATTGGGTTTTGAAAGAGCTATAAAATGGTATGGAATCCACATGTGTGCAAATAGGACACAAAGACACCACCTGATAAAAAGTGCGTTCCTGAGAAGTACCAAAGTCCCTGGGGTAGTCCCAGGAAATGAACCAGGGAGGGCACACCACCCAAGAAGCAGACTCCTTCCCTACAAGCACAGATTTCAGATAAGCTGCAAAATTAAGGTTGAAGCAATAGTAAGAAAACCAGGGCTGAAAACTCCCTTCTGGATTTCAGACTTAGTTTAATAAAAGGCTGCAATGATGCAAAGCTATAATCTGTTTCCGCACACCGATTTGTGCAGAGCCCAAGATCACATCAGTGAGGAAATGCTGCCTCTCCTTATCAGGAAAGACTAATTGGAAGCTACAATTAGCTGGGTAGTAAATGCCAAGAATTCTAAATCACAATCACAAAGTAGCCTTCACTTGGCTCCTTACTGTAAGGGAGGCAGTGATGAGCACTGAGCAAAAGAGATGGGATTCTTTGCCTGGAAGAACAGAGGCTCTTGAATATAAATGGGTACCTCTATAAGATTTTTAGTACTTGTTTATTTTTCATACACACCCCCCATTCAAATTTAAGGTTGCCAAGGTGGGAGATGGAGAAGGCAAATTAGGCAATGTAGGGATGGCTGGTGTGTTTGATGGATGTGAAACTGTCGGTTCAATTCTGCTTCTTTCTCTCATTAGGCATCATTAGGATGTAGGCTCAGTGTATGATTAGTATTATCTCCAGGGTGATTTGAATTTCCCAGAATGATTTCATTATCCAAAGTCCTCTCATGACCTCCAATCTTAAACCAACTTTAAAAGGGTTTCTTCCTTGCAGGAAGGAATTGGTTCTCCAGGATTTCCACGAACATTCTCACACACTGACATTTTTATATCATTGGAATGTCACTCATCTGTGTATTAATTCGTTCATTTGTTTGCTTCCTCATGTATTCAGGAAGCACTTATGAAGCATTCATTACATTTCTGGCATCACTCTGGGCCAATGAGGAGTGGTTTCTGCCTCTGGAATAATCTTATCATCATATATGATAGTTCTTTTTACTCAAATTTTTTTTTTGGTAAACATGATTTTCCTTATTGTGTATTTCTGGTTTAAAACAAAAACCCTACAATATTTAAAAAAAAAACAACTACAACAGGTACCTGAAGAGATGAAATTTTATCTTTTAAAGTTGGAGATGGAGAATTGAAAATTGCCCTTAATTATCTGCTTCTAAAGAAGAAAACATTCATTTACTTTTATAATAGTTTTTCTCTGTTTTAGCAAAAGTATCAAAATCTGTTTTTTTCACTCCTTGATTTAAAAAATATGTATTGGTGACTGTTTTATGTCGAGCACTGGTCTAGATTCTTGGGATCTACTAGTGAACAAGATTGCTGTCCTAGTGGAAATCACATTTTAGATGGGTAAAAGGCGATGCTAGTAATGAGATAATTTGTGTGTTATGTTAGAAGGTGACATTTGCCAAGGGAAGGACACATAGCTGGAAGAGGGGGTAGCCGGTAGCTCTAAGGCATGTTGTAGATGTATATTCCCCCACTGTTCTTGAACAAATACTGGCATCACCACCAATCTGAAAGCAGAGATGGACCTTGAAATGTTATTTTTAGTATCACCAAGCAGGTATACCTTCAGAGCTAGAGAATATTTTCTTTTACAAATATGTATTTAAACTGGACCCAGATGTGACTGGTTGTTGTTGGGAGATGGGCATGAGGCTCAGCACTCCAGCAAAGACCCACAGGAGAGACAGAGAAGGATCCCGATGGGCTTTGCGGAGTCCTGTGCAGACAGGCTGCCATGTCTGGTGTGATCAAGCACAGAAGACAGTAAAGCATGAGAATGTGGGACCAGGGCCAGGGGGACCAATCTGATCCTCTCAGTGGAAGTAGAGATTAGAGTTTCCTCTAAAAAGATAGAAAATTCTCACTTTTTTCAGGAAATGGGATGGCTTTTTATGGGAAGATAGGAAAGCCACTTTTCTTTCAGGGGAGCATATACTTAGGGGCCTGCATTCTGAGGTTCAGCAACATCTCATTTTATATTGTGGTACTATCTGGGCACAAATCTACATAACGGAATAGTAGAATTTGTCTTTAATATGAGAATTTATTCCTGAACAACAGCCAGCAGAATATGTAAACACTTGAGGCATCTCTTTAAGCTGGAGGACAACAAGACTGGTCATTATCAGTATTCCTTCTTACATTCTGGAAGTTCTGACTACATAATAAGATATGAAATAAAGATACATGTAAATACCACAAAAGAGGATTATTACCTAGAAATGTCAAAATATTCACTGAGACACCTTCATAATTTTAAGAGTCAGGGAAGTGCTCCAATACAGGCAAATAGCCAAATATCTAGATAATTCCAGTATACAAGCATTATGTGGTTAGAGAATATAGTGGCAAAAAAGAAACTCTGTTGATAATAAAATTAAAAGTCATAAATCTTCTGTGAATCACCTAAGAAATATGTGCCACATCTATATAGAAAGTGACGAAACTACTCTATGAAATATAAAAGGACTGGATAGATGAGGAGCCAAACCTTAGCCCAGGACTGGGGTGAGCAGTGTTGCTAAATGACAAAACTGGCTCATTCCACAACAACGTGTAGGTTCAGTGTAATTACATGTAGGGGATTGCAGTATGGAACTTAGGTCACTTCTATAGGGCCCAGAACAGTGCAGGGTGCAAAGGAACACCTTAATTCAGTGCTAACGAATCCTATTTCTAGGAGGCAGGAAATAAACAATGGGGTAACTGCATCTTGAATGTTTTTTACAGTTGCGCCTTTAATAATCACTCTGTGAAGTATTAGAATCCCCATTTTACAGAAAAGAACATTGGGATTTAGAGAAATCAAGCATGTTCTTGAATTCAGAGACATCAACTAGATTTCAGAAATATGCTTGTAAGGGTACTTTTCACTGACCCACACTGAAGGCAAATATAGTTTTAGTTGTGTAGACTTATTACTTGATGTATAGTGAACACAAGAGTTTTCTGAATGGTAGCCTTTTTGATCCCGTAAGAATTCCATGCCAATCCAACACCGGATGTGTTCCATAAAATGACAGCAGCAAGTCAGGAGGAAAGATGGCTGTAATACTCAATTGTCTGTAACCAATGTGTTAGGAGTCACCGTCTTTCATCCAGACAGTATAGTTGCATTTTTAAAATGACATCTATTACCCCATTAGAGGCAACCCATAATAGTCCCTTACAGAATGTTTGTCTCAATTGTGGTTATTTAATGTCATTACACCAAATTTCAAAGTGTTCTTACAGTAAACAGACATAGCAAAATACTAGATAAGAGCCTATTTTCAAGTTATAAAAAGTCAATGGTTCATTTTCTTTTTTAAAATTTATATTTTATTTTTAAAATTCTCCAATTTTCTGATCTTATGAGTTGTAGTTTCCTCTCTAAAGCAAAGGCCTTCTTAAATTCTATTACTTATGCAGGTTAAATCACCCAGCTCTGGAACAGATTCTCCAATTTTTTGACATAGCTCTGAAACGACTAAGTTGTCATGTGCATATATTTTTAATGAACTTACTGTAAAGAAGGAAAAAAACATATGACTTTCAGACACTTGCAAAGGCATGCTTATGTTCCTCAGGTTAAAAGTCTGTATTGAGTTTTGGCTCAGGGCAAATTTAAATCCCTGAGTAAACCCACAAATAAAGAGGTCAGACTAGAGAAGCTGACAGATCTCAGGAGCAGCAGTACCAGCAAGCATGCCTCTCAAAATGGAGCAAACTCCAGGAGACAGTGATGTGAATCTTGGACCCAAGCCCAGGCAGTTAGAAGGAGCTGGGGATTATTTTATTCCAAACTGTGGTTACATTTGTGGTTTCCAACTATTTGTTAGCTCATTTTCTATAGGCACAGGGCATAGTTATAACGATATGCAAACAAAATAATTAGCAATATCTTTTACTATTCTAATTTAACAATATTAAGACAACACAATATTGCTTTGGAAGAAAGTGGTAGAAGGCAAATGCTCTTAAACAGAAACAAAGTACTAATATGGTGGCATATTATTACCTATACAACTTGGCTGGGTTACTTTTTGCATCTCTGCCATGGGGAAGCCACATACACAAGGAGGTAAAGAAATGTAGAAAAGTGTCCTGATGTTCCCAGAACTGCTTTGACACTTTTAAGAGCTGAATTCAGAAGAAGTTCAAGTACAGAGAACCTTTCTACACAGCAGACATTCAACATTGGTTGCTGGAGATTTAAAGTACGTGGACACATCAAAATACATGGGTACTTTCTTAGAAGAGGCATTCAGAAAACGCAAAACTAAGTCTAAATAATTATTTAGACAAATACTGATTCCAGCTTTGCTGTCAAATATTCAGCACAAGAAAACAAAAGGTTGGATAAAGTGTGACAAAATCTAGAGTAATTGCGGGACCTGGGTGCTGGGAACATAGGGGTTTACTGTACTATTCCTTCTATTTTTGAAATTTGCAATGATAAAAGTTTTCTTAAAAAAGGAATTACTTCAATGGACAGTGGAGAAGACACATAGATGGTCAACAGACACATGAAAAGATGCTCCAGATCACTAATTATCAGGCAAATGCAAATGCAAACCGCAATAAGATATCACCTCACACCAGTCAGAATGGCTAATATCAACAAGACAAGAAGTAACAAGTGTTGGTGAGGATGTAGAGAAAAGGGAGCTCTCATGCACTGATGGTAGGACTGCAAATGGGTGCAGTCACTATGGAATGCAGTATGGAGGTTTCTCAAAAATTTAAAAATAGAAATATCATACAACCCAGCAATTCCACTTCTGGGAATTTACCTGAAGAAAATAAAAATCACTAGTGTGAAAATACATATGCGCTCCTGTGTTTATCACAGCATTATTTACAATAGCCAAGATATGGAAACAACCTAAATATCCATTGATAGATGAATGGATAAGAAAGATATGGTACATGTATATAATGGAATATTACTCAGCAATAAAAAAGAATGAAATCTTGCCATTTGTGAGAACACGGATGAACCTAGAAAGGGTATTATGCTAAGTGAAACAAGTCAAAGACAAATATCATATGATTTCACTTTTATGAGGAGTCTGCAAAAAAAGAAGCATACTGAAATATAAACACACAACAAACTGGTGGTTGCCAAAGGGGAGGGCAGTAGGGGATGGTAAAATATGTGAAGGGGAAAAATTTAGTTAGAATGTTTGGTATCTTTATCTGGGTGAGGTTTACATGAGTGCATACACATGTCAAAATTCATCAAGCTGGACACAGATTTGTGCACTGTATACACCTCAGTTTTATCACTTCAAGGATGCACTGTTTGATGATCAGTTCATATGTGTTTGGGCACTTACATTATGCCAATGACTATCTGGCCCTTTACATGAATATGTATTAATATTTATATACCAGTTTTAAAATTTCTTACTTATTTTATCTCAACAGACCAAAAAATTGTTTTCTCAACACAGGAGAAAACAATAGGGAAAGAAGGCATGGTCACGTGTTAAAGGCTTGCCTGATGGGAAAAGCACTTAGAGATAGGAGCTCTAAGAAGTTGTATCTATACACAGACATACGCATCAGAATAAGGCAAATAGAAGGTCTGGTTTCAGGAAACTCTCATGTAAATGAAGGGTAAGACTTTGAGCTCACCTTGATTTTTTCTTTTCTTAAACCAATAAACTTGGGAGAAGAAAAAAGCTGACCCTATGTCCATATTTCTATTAGAGTTTCATAATATAAGTATTTTCTTGGTTTTAAAATTCTTAAATATTGAATTAAATATGATTATGGTTAGGCTTTTCTTTTACTATTAACAATATTTTGACTTATTTTTACATATGTTTGTGACATTAACTGAACATTCACAAATTCATTTTAGGAACCCCTGAAGAGCTCAATGCTACATTCTAGAAATCTTTACATGACCACGTGTAATCATTTCTGTTTCAGAAAAACAGACTGGTAGTGATGTTGACATTTATTTATTTATCCATTTGTAAATAAGTGTTGAATGATTACTGTGTACCAAGCTCTGTGCTGGGGCACATATAAAGGAGAACTAAATACAAGAAGTACATCATGAACTGACTTAGAAAGACTGGAATATGTCTCCATCAGAGGGAAACCAAGAAGAACAAGTAAATCCCATTCATAAAAATGGGGACTGGCTGAGAGAATTCAAGACTGAATACCTGATGCAGGGAGTAATCAATATATGATGATGTGAAGTGGAATGTGCATCAAATAAGAAAGAATGTGTGAAAAGACTGAAGTGAATGATTCAGTGTGCAACTGGTTTGAATTCTGCAGGTAATAGGTGGAAGATATTACAACTGATTTCTATCATCCAATCAACCATGATAGACCATGAAATAGGAAAAATATTTAAGCTAGCAAGGTTAAACAGATCTCCTCTGCTCCCCCCACCCCTTCAGGCAGTTACTTTATCTTAAGAATTAAAAAAAAAGGGAATTTGGGGCATTGTGTGACATTGCTTAGGTTATTTGTTATTGATGAAAATTATAAAATTCTATGAAAAGAGGATTTTCAGAAAAAAGATAAAATCATGATTGTTACACAGGCACAAAAATGAACATGTGTTAAAAATTTAATTTTATTTATTAATGAGAGAACCAGACAGATGTTATAATTGTCTCCAAAGAGAAACAAGAACAGACGCATTAATAGATCAGGAATATTGCATTGTTGTGCAAATGGAAAGCAAAACTGTTTTGAAGAGTGTGGAGAGGGAAGTCAGTTGTTTCTACAGGACAGAATTTGCATGTCTCTTGAAATGGGTGCTGACTACATAGGTATATTTACTTTAAATTGTGCACCTTTTTGATTTATGTATGTATATACATTAATACTTAAATAAATAAAATACTTAAACAATAAAAGTGATATATAATTATCTCCAAAAATAGCATCTTGGTGAAGTTCTACTTACATTAAAAATGCATGTGCACAAATATAAGTTTAAAAGCAATCTGCTAATAATCATCATCTCTGGACTATATTGGGTTGTGAATAATTTTTACTTTTGTCCTTATGCCTTAAAATTTAGGCAAGTTTGTCTCTTTACATAGTATTTTTTGTATTAAAAAACACAATAAAGTTGTCTTTGAAAAGGATGTAAACTATCAGTTAACTATGAATTAAAATCAGAACTGTTATACATAATAAATACATCATTCTATTAGTGTTCTCCAGAGAAACAGAACCAATATATTTATTATAAGGAATTGTCTATGTAGTTCTGAAGGCTGGGAAGTTTCACAGTCTGCCATCTGCAAGCTGGGGACCCAGGAAAGTAGGTGATGTGGTTCCAGTCCAAATCTGAAGGCTAAGGGCCAGGCGAGCTGATGGTGTCATGTCCGGACAGAGGACAGGAAAAGACCAAAGTCCCAGCTCAGAAAGTCAGACAGACAGTGAATTCTCCTTTCCTCCACCATTTTCTTTCTGGGCCCTCAGTGGCTTAGATGATGCCCACCCACATTGGTGAGGGTGATTTTCTTTACTCGGTGTACCAATTCAAATGCTATTCTCATCTGGAAACAACCTCCCAGACATAGCCAGAATAACATATAACCAAATATCTGGGCACCTTGTGGCTCATAAAATTAACCATCACACTAATCTTGTTGAACTTACTTAATTCATTATAATGAATTCCAATGAATGCCTAGAAAAAATATTGAAGAAGCATAGCTTAGCTATCATAGGTAAACTCATGGTGCTCTCTGTTTTAAATAGAGGTAATTTGTGTTCATCATCATTCCGTAATGACACTGACTTCACAAATCACCTGAAAATTAATCCTTGGCACATTTCTTGAGAACTCACAGTTACTATTTTTAAGTTTTAAATAATTTCCTCCCAGTTATCCTGAGAAAAAGAAACCATCTGTTTTTGCTTTTTGAATGTCCAGACCTGAAAAACACAAAGGTAATATTCTTGACTGACTGTAAAAACACGAATTCTTGGGGTCAGCATTTCAGCAGTGGCCATGGAGCCACTCAGACCCTCCTACTTCATTCATTTGTTCCTGGGGTGAAAGGTGAGATGAATTTGCCAAGCAATATGGGGAGACAATTTATAATATGAAGTAGACCCTACAATCTCAGCCTGGTTCTAAACAATCAGATGTCTAAAATCCTAGGCACAGAAGGCACATCTGGAGTCAGCCAGTAGGCCAGGTAATAACACACTCATAATTTCAATTGTATCT
This sequence comes from Manis pentadactyla, assembly GCF_030020395.1. Lineage (NCBI taxonomy): Eukaryota > Metazoa > Chordata > Mammalia > Pholidota > Manidae > Manis > Manis pentadactyla. Next base: position 68,119,701 of record NC_080031.1, on the reverse strand, counting down.
TGGCACTGTTTTCCATTTCAGGTGTTCATAAAATAGAAAATGGTGGAAAATGATACAATTTAAAAAAGCAATTAACATACCTTGCTTGGAAAACATTTGGCAAAAGAAAAGGAAATCTGTGATTCTACATTTATTTACGACATAAAAAAAGAAGTATTCATGGACATTTCCTCAAAAGCAAGTAGCTTAGGGGGAGCTAGTTTAGTTGTGGACTCATTTAACTTCAGTTTTTGGCTCTTGGAGATATGATGATTAATGGACAACTTTTGCTCTAGCACTTAATCCTTTTGTTTAAAATCAAAGATTTCTGAGAATTTTATAAGAGCTATAGAATTTCTAAGAAAAACATTTGTACAAATTTTTTAAAATGCAGTCATCTGTATATTTTACAAATTATCTTTGACATGATAATGATAATGACTGATGAGAATATAACAATTATAATGCACATTGGTTACTATCTAAGGGTCAGTTACTGCGTGAGTGACTTACATATATTATTTTATCAAACCTTAAGTATTCCTATCAGGTTACATTATTATCCCCATTTTACAGACTAGGAGACTGAGGCTTAGAGAGGTTAACATAGTTTTCTCAGGGTCACTCGCCAGTGTATGTGGACCTACCAAGCCCAGACTGTGGTTAATCATCCTGAACAGACTTTAGTTTGGTTTTCAGATAAGTTGATGACAGGCAATGGAATGCAATCCTAAATGATTTGCTTGTGTATACACATAAGTTAATTGTTTTTTTATTTCCAGATAATATTAACTATTAAAAAAAGAGTGTATGTCTCACAGTCTTAGTGCAAAAATGGAAAGGAAAGAAAAGGAAGAAAGTAAAATGCATGTAACTTTGGTAAAAATAACTATGTAGCTCACAGAGGAGATGTCTGCAAAATATAAAGAAAATAGACTGTAAGGTCCTGATGGCATGAAAGAGGACTCAAACTCTGTCCTTTATTGTTTATGATGTCACACAATCCCTTGACTCATTTCTCTGGAATTCACAGTTACCCATCATTTGTAGAATAGTCACATAATTTCCCTCAAGCTATCCAGAGGAGCTACAGAAAATAAAACAATGATTTTATGTCATTGCTTTGCTAATGCCTTGGGAGCTATTCAGCCCACCCACATTCTATCAAGATGCCATTATGGGAAGAATAAGCTCTTTGTAACACAAGGCAATATAATTTCAAGAATGTGGTGTTGTGTGTGCTTGTAATCATTATAAAAATATCTATTCAAGTAACCCACAGCCATCTCATGATTCATCTCTTTCATCTAATTCTGCACTGGATCATTTGAATGTAAAATGATTAAAAGAAGGCCTTTTGTAAACTGAAACCCAGCATCTAAGTTATGGAGTCAATCCTCCACACCTCTCAATTCCATGTCCTAAAGTGAGGCCACGGCTACCAGATCAGAAGGTGGCCGAAATGGCATCTACAATTCACCATCCTCTTAATAATTAATATGGATGTTTATGATAGCAACAGAGTCCGCAGTAAAATATCAAAACAAAATAGTTTTGCTCTACATTAGCCTGATTTTCTATCCAATCTAGTATTTTTCTTTCTTATAAGGAAGAGAGGTGTAATACATTTTCCTATAATCGGTTTTACATGGCAACTCTGTTTACTGGGAGACAATTTAGCACACTGGTTCAAAGAACAGGATCTGGAGGAAGGATGGCCTGCGTACAAATCCTGGCTCAATGTTATTTGTCTAGGGCTCTGGTTCTAAAACTTTCCAGCACATCAGAATCAGTGGAAAGGCTTGTTAAAATACACATGACTGGGCCCCGTCCCCAAATATTCTGAGATTGAGGTCAATAATTTGCATTTTTAATAAGTTTCCGGGTGATGCTATTATTGAGATCACACTCTGAGAATCATAAATGTCTCTCAGAGCCTGTTGCTTCATTTATCAAGATAGAAATAACAGTTCCTACTTAATAAGGTCATTAACTTCCAAGAATACTGTGACTTAGAACAAACCAACCAACCAACCAAAATTCGTTACTTCAATGTAAATTTTAATGGTACTGAAATTGTATTTCAATATCAATGAAGACATTGTGCCTTTTCAGTTGTAAATCCTATATGTGATAATCTGGACAATAAGGATATGTTACCAATTGTTCATTTTCAAAAAATTGTTCTTTGTTTCATCAAGGATTTTCAACGAGACCATGGGAATACTCATCTTCTCCACACTGTTTAGAACCAACTTTGATTTATGCCCAGGAATGTGCACCCATTATGACTGACGCTATTGCTTGCCTTCCAATTACTCTTCCTTCTTCCCTTTTATCAGTAACTTGACTCCTCATTCCTCTACGAAGTCACCTTCCTAAGAACGGCCACATGTTTTAGGAGAACAGGGATACATTTCTTTCCCTATAGTGTTCTGATTAATCTAATTCCCTTAAAGAGACCCTATTCCATGAGTCCAGGATGCAACTCTGGTCAAGGAGACATGCAGGTCAGTCTTCTGGGGACATTATGAGAAATGGTCTTTGTTCATGTACAGTAACACACGGGAAGTGTTATCTTCTTTTTTCTCCTGGGTCTTGAGGTGTTTGTATGTTGCCTAATAGTGCTGCAGCTGTCAGCTGATGAGCTGATAGAGTAAGGATGGGAGAATGGAGAGACGGAAAGAAATCCAGGCCCTTGATTATGTGATTGAACCACAGAACGAGCTAATGCACCCTGGAATTACCACACCCTCATGCTCCCTGTTGGGAGAACACATTTTACTTAATGTTTAAATACTTTCAATTAAATTTTCAGTTACTTGCTACCAAAGGTGTCTTAACTGACAGAGCAATTTATAAAACATATTATTCTTGAAATTAATTAAAATGAGGAGAGTAGTATCATGCCAGGGGTCTCATTTTAGCTGCAGCACTAATGGCAATGTGACTGAGTAAATTATTTAACTTCTTTGGCTTCAGTCTCTTGTTTGTGTAATAATGGCATTGGGCTGGATCATCTCGAATGTCCTTCCAAAAACAGAACACTGGGATTGTTTGATTCCATGCCATGTGGAACATACTGTTGCTACATTCATTCAACAGTGGGACCACACATGTGTAACCTAATAACTACATAATACAATCACACATATGTAACATGCCCTGTATGTACTTTTATAACAAATTAATACCACACTAATTTTATGCTCTGATTTAATAGGAATGAGTATCTGGTCATTGGTATGGTGGAGTTAGTTGAAAGTGACAGCTCTTTAAATGGTGCTGTAGAAAGAAATAATAGGTGTCTCATAATATTTCCAATTTGTGGGGGGAGAGAAAAACAATACTTCTCAAAGGTTTTTCACTTGGTACATGTAAGTACATAAATACGGACATGGGTATTTTAAATTAGAAGTTATCTGTTAAGATTATAAGAAAGGAGAGCACCAAATTTTTTTGTCCCTAGAAAAACTCCTCTAGCTCTCTGTCTTCCCCAGTCACTAACTTTCTGCCTCCATCATATCTGCTATGGCCACAGCTTTCTTCCTGTTTTCACTGCCATTATTTATTGCAGGTTTTCTTGCTATCTTCTTTGATTAGTGCAGAAGTCTACTGACTGGTTTCCACATTTCTTTTCTTTTGCTCCATTATAGTCCATCCCACACAGGAACTGCACATTCATTCATTCACCCACTCTAAAGCATTTCCTGAGTGCCGACTGGATGCCGGAGATCCAACCCTGAGAAACCGACAGAGAACCTCTCCGGTGGGACAGTGTCCTATAGTCTTTCAAGAGTCAGACTGAAAACTAAATGATTAAAAAAGTATGGCAAGAGTATGATGGCCAGAGTGCAGGGAACTGTGGGTCAATATAGCCGGGTCATTTCATCTTGTCAGGGAGGCCAGAGAACACTTCCTACAGGCCGTGAGTTTTAAACATAGTCATTAAAGGATGCAGAGGATTTAGCAGGAAAATTGCAAAAAGGACCAGAAATGGGAGGGCATGTATAAGAGAAATTTTACTGGTTCAGAGCTTAGAGCTCAGGTGTCTGGGGAGTGTGGGACAAGACAGAACGAGCCCGGACAGACAGCACAGGGACGATCATAAGGGCCATGCTAAGACCGGGATGTTATCCTAAGGGCAATGACAAGGACTGGTGGGACTTTTAGTCGGGGAATAATTGAATCAATCTTGGGATTTAGACACATTTAGGCAGGTTATAGATTAGAGAAAAACTGGATGAAAGGCCTGTTAAAAAGCTGAGTCTATTATTCGAGAAATGATTAACTGGATTAGGGTGTAATGGTGGGAGTGGAGTGCTGTAAAGAGACTTGAGGCCATTCATCAGTGCCAAGTGAATGGATAAGGGGGATGCCGAGGTGGGCTCAGGATGATTCTTCGGAGTGTAAAGCAACCCTTTGCTTGGTGAGCATTGCTCACTGAGAATTGAGCCAGAAAGATCAGGATACTCTTAAGACAGCACATCAGAATCTTGTGCAAACACCATTGCAAATATGGCCCCTCAAGACCCAGTGGAAATGTATATAAAAGAGAAAAAGTAAAGTAACAAAGAATAGATATTAGCAGGGTTTTGGTCCCAAAGGACAGAGTAAAGGTGGGAAGATAATGCTGATCAGATAGGAAAATCCTATATCCTTAGGCAATAATTGGTCTTGCTGCCTCTATTCCTGTCAAAGCTGAAATCTTTCTCATCTTCTGCTAGTATTTGTATTTTTGCTGTATGTCCTCACTTTAGATCATAAACTCCTTGAGGATGGTTGATTGTTTGACATTTATTTATTCTTGCAGCATACTCTGAGTTCTCTTTATATACATGGCACTTTCCTAGATGGTGAGATTATAGGAGTTTATTGCCTAGTGGGGGAAACGGACAAGGATTTAGGAAAGCAGAAAGCAGAATAAGAGCCCTTGTAGACAGGCAAAGCAGGATCCAATGGGCTAGAATTGGATAGGAGAGCTAGAAACCAGTGAGGATGGAAACTTTATAGCACCAAGCTCAGTGTTTTTCACAAACAGCAGGACATATCTGCTGAATTAATCTTTTTCTTTAATAGATGAGTACTCTGATTCTTCTCTTCTGACACTAAGAACTTTATTAAACTATTCTTAAAGCCCATATTTTTGTTCTTTCATCATATTTAGCCATTCGGAAAATGAAAATTTAAACTACAATGAGATATCACTACTCACTTATCATAATGGATAAAATAAAAAATAGTGAAAATACCACATACTGTCCAGAATGTGGACAAATGAGAACATTCACACATTGCTGGTTGGACTGTTAAAATGGTGCAGCCACTTTGGGAAACAGTTTGCTAGTTTCTTATAAACAAAACATGTAACTACCATAAAACCCAGCAGTTATACTCCTGAGTATTTTCCCCAGGGAAATGAAAATTTATGTTCACACATACATGGTGTTTACAGACACTTTATTTGTAATAGCTAAACACTGTAAACAACCCAGATGTCCTTCAACAGGTGAAAAGTTAACCTCTGGTAGATTGATACCATGGGATACAACTAAGTAATGGAGAAGAATGAGCTATCCATATACTCAACAATTTAGACAAATCTCCAGAGAATTATGCTGCATGAAAAATGCCCATCTCAAAAGGCTACGTACTGTATGACTACATTTACATAACATTTTTGAAATTACAAACCTATTGCAACGGAGAAGACATTCCTGATTGCCAGGCATCAGGGAGTGTGGGAGGAGGAAAGGTGGATGTGGGTGTAGGCACAGAAGGGTAGCTAGCACAAAGGGTCTTTGTGGTGATGGACCTGTTCTTCACCTTGAATGCATTAATGTCAGTATCTTACTTGTGACATTGTAGCACTGTTTTCTAAGACACTGTCATTGGTGGAAACTAGGGAAAAGGTACCTGGGATCTTTCTGTATTATTCCTTACAACTTTGTGTGAATCTGCAATGATCCCAAAATAAAAAGTTTAATTAAAAAATAGCATCTATATTTATACCTAAAATATTGTAGAAAATAACTTCTGGAAAATACTTTTAACTTACTCCTTACTCCGTAAGTCATCAGGTAAGGCAGACACTGAGAGTTTAGTTAAGAAATAACTTCATTTGTTACACAGAAACACAATCTGCTATGCTCATTTGGGAGCTACTCATAATTATTTATAAGAAGGGTTAGTTAAATTTTATTTTTATAAATCAAATATTCCATGTATCTCTTGGAACTCTTTAAGTTGCCAGTAACATAAAACCTAACACAAATGGTATAAACAAAAACAGGAATAATACAGTGGCTCCTGAAATTAAAATATCTAAGGAAGATCTTCGGCCTGGTTTGACTTAGGTTATGTTCTTAGACCTCGGGCTCCTCTTATCTACCATTCTGTCTACTCTGTCCTCAGTCATATGTCATTTTTAACCTCAGGTTGAATTTCTCCTAGTACAACAGTTCTAGAACTCACATCTTTAAACCACACCATTGGCTTCCTTCTCAGAGAAGAGGGGACAATTTTCTTCTGCTGGTCCTACAGCCAATGCGTCTGTGTGTCTTATTGCCCTAAACTGGGTCACTGCCCTATTCCTATCCAATGCCCAGGGGAAGAGGATATGCTGACTGGCTCAAGAAAAGCAGGTCTACCCTTGAAGCTGAAGGCCAGTGGGGTAAACCCAGTGATGCTCTAGGGCTGGATAATACCTGTTTGCTAGAGCCAATGAGCAAATTTTCATGAATTTTACAAGAGCTTGTTAAACATAGCCTTTAATAAAATTATGTAACTTACAATTAAATTATATTAAAAACAAAAGTAGTAATACCCCAAACTCATCATTTTCTAAACATTTTACTATTATCTATGCTCTGGAGGTTATTTATATCTACTGTATCTGTATGATGGAAATGCTTTATAATGATGTACTACCGTGATCTCTTACCAACTCTGCACCCAGTGATACCACTTTGGCAGCTTTAAATTGGCCAGTGTGGTTATATTTACACCATGAAAATAAGCAAACACTGGAAATCAGGGCTTTTTCTGACCTTGCTGAGCCTGTTCTTAACCATTTACTGACACAACACTGGGTTAAATGCGTGCAAACCACATGCTGGAGATTTAAGTTATTGCTGGGGAAAGCACAGAGGAAAAAGTTGCCTTGGAGGCTGTCACACAATACCCACCATGTTCCAGAAGACTGCTGCACTATTAAAATGCTTTACTCAGTTCTTTTATATAGTGCTCAGGAATTAATTTAGAGGTTCTTAATCAGAAGCCAAAGTAATACAATTAGTTTTAGAGAACTGGTTTCCTTCACTGTGGGCCCTGCCTTCTGAACCACTCTTAAGATGGAACAAGTTGAGTGAATTTTGAAACTGACTCGTGTTGACACAATAATCTGCTTGTGAGGCAAGAGCCTTTCTAAACTGTGCAAACTGGAGAGAGCGATACTGTACAGGGACTTCTGGGCACTGACTCTGCTTTTTTTCTCCAGGAAACAATGCTATGATTCGGCCTTGCTGTTGTTGAATCAGGTTCAAGAGCCAGAAAAGCCTAATGCTTGTAAACATCCTCTTAAGTGGAAGCATTCATTGTGGAGAATGTATAAAAGCCTTCTGAATGGTAATACTGGTCCCTTTTACAAATGGTTCTCAGATACCTCACAACCCCTGTTAGTACCGCCAATGCACATAACACTGTAAAGATTTCATGGGGCCAAAGAACACAGCACTAATATATGTTGCACCTTCTGCCCTCTGTGGCCAATGCCCTGTCACCTAGTTTCCATATCCATAACCCCAGTTATCTCCATGGGGTCGGATCCAGGTGTACAGGCAGCCATATTCTGCTGAATACCTTTATAGGTTTGGATATGCAGCCTTGTGGGTACAAGCTGGGGAGCACTAAGCTCCTCTGCATAATAGAGAGAGAAGTATTTGGACCATGCTATCCATCAGGGAAGAATGGGGGCCTGGATAATGGGAAACCATGTCCTCCAAAATGTCCTCCTTTCTGTGGCCCCACTAATCTTCAGCAAAGTTGATTAAAACTCATGAAACGAGTTTCTTGGGAGCCCTAGGAAGAGGCTGTGCTTCCTCTTTAGTTTAATCCAGTGCATGAAAGGAAAAGCATCTACTGAATGAATAATCTAGAAAGTGCAACTGTGGCATCTGCTGCAAACCTTGGAGCAAGCCCACTCAGGTTGCATATATACATAAATGATGAGAAAGCATTTCCAATTACCTTTTAGAGTTGGCAAAGCATTCTCTCTCCTATCCTGAATAAACTGTTTATTTACTTAAGAAACCACTTCTACAAAAGTGAGTTCTGCTAATTCTGTTGAAAACATGGAAACATTGAAATTAGTTCAACCTCAGAGGGTTTCCTAAAGAGTTCGTAGACTCTCCCTTTTGGAGACTTCAGTAAAGATGAGTTAATTGCTCTGAAGATCTAAATTCAACAGCTGCCCTAGTCCAATGACTCTGAAAAATTAGTTTGATGTATCTACTAAAGCACACCAGACACATACTCTATGCCAGCAATTTCATTCTTGAATATAGACCTCACAGAAATCCATACATATATTCACCACAGGACATGCATTAGAATATTTATAATTATACCCAATAGAAATGTGTATCTATATTCACTAAGATATGTACTAGAATATTTTTAACAGCATTTTTCTTAATAGCCAGAAAATAGAAACAACACAAAGGTCCACTGTCAGCAGATGGTCAAATAAATTGTGGTACTGTAATAGGATATCACATAGTCATGACAATGAATGATCTACGACTACATGAATCTCACAGTGATGAAAGTCTCACAGTGTGATGTCACAGTGTTTAGCAAAAGAGGATATATGCTGACATTTCCTTTATATAAGTTCTGGACTTTCCTAGATATTGTCTGGCAAAACTAACATATCTGTGGAGTGGTGGTAATGATGGTATGAGGCACGATGAGGCTTCTGGGATAATGCTAACTTCTTGATTTAGGGGATGGTTATTTCATGTTAGAAAAATTCACTAAGCTGTGTAATTATATGTACGCTGTAGTGTATTGAACAATGCCCCACCCCAAGATATATGTCTACATCCAATCCTGGAACTTGTGAATATTTGGAAAAAGAGTCTTTACAGTTAAAGGGTCTTTAAGTAAAAGATCTTGAGATGAAGAGATCATTCGGGATTATCTGGGTCAGCCCTAAGGACAATGGCAAGGGTCCTTACAGGACACAAAGAGGAGAGACCCACAGACAGGAGAGGAGGACGCAATGCAGTGACAGGTTGGGGTGTAGGGTCACAGCCAGATGCACAGAAGGCAGTGTGAGGTGGAGGCAGAGATTGGAGTGATGGGGCCATAAGCCACGGAATGCCAGCAGCCATGAGAAGTTAGCAGAGAGGCAGTGAGTAGATTCCCCACCACCCTGTGTCCAGAATCTCTCAAAGGAGCCCAGCCATTCCAACCACCTTAATTTGGAATTTCTGGCCTTCGGTACTGTGAGAGAATACATTTCTGTGTTGAGACACTAAGTTTGTGATAATTTGCTGAAACAGCCATAGGAAACTATTGCATATACCTTTTGGTATATTTGCTGTATTTCAATAAAGTTTGCATTGAAAGGGTACCCTACATTTAACAAGTAGTGGACAGTGAGGGAAAGGTCACTTTAGCTTGATCTCTTTTAGGTATTTTGCCAGCTTACCACAGGGTAGAGTATAGGTTTCTACCTGTGCATATGCTTCCTCCGTTCTTTTGGTAAAGAAGGATCTGGTCCTGCCATGTGATGTTCTTCAGACTGTCAACTACCTGTAACTTTGTATGCCACTTGCCATCTTTTTCATTATTCAGTTATATATTAAGGGCAATTCTAATGTGATCCTCCAGGAACTCTTCATGTAATTTGAAAAGGGCCTGGGGTAATAAGAGACCCTATCTTTGTGTAGATTGTGCGCAAAGAAGCGAAGACCAACATCTCTGCATGGTGACTGAACATAACTGCCATTCTTTACTTAAATCTGTTGAAAAAAATTTAAAGATACTGGCTTCATAATTCACTGAGACAGTTTAAAAAATCTCCTTCTGAATTCTTTCCTCTAACTGTGACTTCTCACACTTCTTAGGTCCCCAGCAGTGCCTCTGTGCTCTCTCGTTGACACTGTACAGCACATCTTTACTAAAACCACTCCCCAAAAGGGAGCTGAGAAGGCTTTTACGTGTCCTCCTTCTACTCTTTGCTTTGACTTCTCGTTTTCCTGAAGGTGACAGAAACGGCCTTGCAGTGGCTGAAGCTCAAATTGGCCAATGCAAAGTCTTTGATTCTAACTTCTATTTTTCGCTGGACTGGCAGCAAAGTGAAGCTTAGCTTCTATCTTGGTAGCTGAGAGAAGACATGCAGATGTTATTTCTCAAGAACCAGGCACTACTATAGGCATCTCACCTACCTAACTTTCACAGCAACCTGGTGATTATGGAATTTTTAACTTCAGTGTTACAAATGAGGATCTAAAGAAACAGACTATTTAAGGTCACAAAGGAAAAATCAGGCTAAGATACAAACCCAGGATCATCTGTCTCCCAATCCCAGGCCAGTTTGCTGCTTTAATCATTCCTTAGCAATATCTGTTGAGGACCCACTAGCCCCAGGCACTGTGTGGGGAACAGAAAATACAGAGACGGAAGACCCAGATCCTGGCCTTGAAGAGCCACTGTGCCCATATGTTTCCACTATACTTCTCAGACTCTTCCATAGTAATGCCAAATTCTGCTCCAAAGTACCATGTATGTAATCACATCTTGGCATGTCCGTTTTCTTCCCCAACTTGTGATAATCCAGAAGAACAGAAATTCCTTTGATGGATGCTTTATTTCACATACCACATTTGTATATCATGTGAATGTTCAGTGAGTAGTTATTTTAAGGAACTGCCTATTGGCTGATCACTGAGCTAGACACTGTACCCTGGTAGACATGAAAGAGAATGAGCCACTGCCCTTCAAACTGTTTACAGTCCAGAAGAAAGCATCTTGTTACAGGGCACAAGGTGTAGGGAGCAGGAAAACTGCTGTTACAACTTACATACAGTAGGTAACTTATATTGTACTTACACAGACATTTGCAGAGAAGGTAAGATTTGGGTACACCAAGATTTGGGTAGTGTAATACTGATTTCTCATCTTGCAAAAACCCATGAATTATTGATCTATTTTTATTTGCAGAATTCACCCGAAAAGTAGTGTGCCTCAAGTGCAAGAACCTGACTTTCATGAAGCCATCTTTTCATATCCAATTTTCCAGCTGACAGTTTGTTTTGGACCTTTTCTATGAAATGCGGAGACAACAATGATCATAAGAGGGATGCCAGGACAGAAACCAGAAGAAGGTCCTGCTAAAAACAAACAACAGGCAACAAAGACAGATGGATTTGTTTCTCCTCATTCTTTCAGACACTTAGCCCACTATTGCTCAGAGTTTCAGGCAAACAAGGTTTATTTTTTCTGAGAACATCAGTGCACCACGGGCAATATTATGTGCACATACGGAATGTTTTTGTGTGCTGAGTACTTAGTCTAGAATGCCTTAATGCTTAACACATTCTCTTTTTTACACAATATATTAGTCAAAAAATTTATGAAAAAAGTATAGTTTTCCTTTTCATAGCCTCCTCTGCCTTTAATAGTCTCTCCCACACTCTCAACCAATCTTACTGCATTTTTCAGGGGTAACCATAGTTCACAGAGAGAGATGCATCCCTCTGGATGTTTTCCTATGGATTTATTTATTTATGGATAAATACCTCCATAATATATAGGTTTTTAAAATTAATTTTTGGTCAATAGGATCATATTGTAATTATTGACCTTTACTTGCTCTTTTCATTTAGCAGTTTGATGTGGGAAACTTTTTGGATCAGAATATATAGGACTTCCAAGCTCCTTTAAGCTGCTGTATTCTATTATATATTATAGATACTGCATAATTATTTTTAGCATTTTTTATGGGTATAGCATTATTGTTTTATTTTATTTTTAACCAAGCCTCTATAGATGAGAAATTGAGTCTCTAATTTTTTGCTATTATACACTGTTTTGTAATATGCTTCCTTCTATGTTCCTCTTTAGGAACATATGGGAGTATTTCTCTAGGATAGCATTTCAAAGTAAAATTCTGAGAAATACCATCAAATTTTCCTCTACACACTACCCTAATTTACAGGCCTACTAATATTAGTGTGCTTATTCCCTAGATCTTTGCTAGTAATATATATCATTAATATTCAAAAATTTTGCAAATGGGATAAGTGGAAATGGAATGTTTTCATTTGCATTTTTCTGTTTACTATCAAGTTTGAACAAAATTTTCATGTGTTTATTAGCTATTTGTATTTTTTTCTTCTATGAATTGCCTTTTAGTCAGGAATTTTCAATGTCTGCCTGGGGGGAAAGCCTTGCTCAGGTTTCTACATAAAATCCCAAAGACTATACCCAGATTGTGAGACTAAATGTTAATATGACTAACTTTCAGCTTTACTTGGTAATTTCTCAGTATTGAAATTGTCTGTTAACATCCAAAGCTACTTATCAGAATGACCAGTTTTTCTTTAGTTTTGCCTCTTTGGGGGCCATTTATGCATATTCCCCTTCAAATGTGAACAATACTTTTGTGTTTAGAATCTTACTCATTTGCAGAAGACAGGAATTGCTAACCACAAATTCTCCTAATTTGTAACCTACATCTGTGACAGAATAACCCTTAAAAGCAAGATCTCTCCTCTTCCTGCTGCTTTTACTACCTATATGCTGGGAAAGGAGCCAGCCTACCAGCTTCAGGGCTGGTCAACATTTAAAACTCAGGTCTAAGTTCTCTCAGTGATAGGATGTTGCTATCATAAAAGTTGGCTTTGTGGAGGGAGATGGGAGGAAATTATAAACCTAAAAGTGTATCTTTTAGTTCATGTTCAAAGGGGAAAAAAATAAAAATTTAAACTTTTTATCCAGGGTTCACCTGAGTTCTTAGTCTTGCTTCCCTCATAACACCTCCTCTTCTCCTGCTCATGAGGAAAGGGCATGTTCTCCCACCAAGAGACAGCCGAGCGGCGCGGCGAGGAGCGCTGACTGTGGAGCCAGAGATCTGGCCAGAATACCACCCCCATCACTTATTAGCTGTGGCGCAGGCAGCCTCCAAGATGGTACCCAATGCTCCTCAGCTGATGCTCTTTGTGCCCTTGTGAAGAATCCTTCCAAAACAAAGGAGAGCTGATGTGTATGACCAGTGGGATATAGCCAGAGTGTCCGTGTGTGACATCGGAAGCTGTGTCAGCATACTGCAACTTAGTGCACATAGTGATTGCTGTGTAAGTATTTGTTAAATATTAGATATTTTTTAGTGTGCCAGTTTGCACTGGATTCAACCCTTTTAGGAGCCTGGATTTCCTAGGTCTAGCCCAGGAGCCCAGTCACTCCCAAACCCCTTGACCAGGCTACTGTGGCCCATAGCAGCTCATGCCCTGGAGTCTGGGTAATGTGGATTAGAAAAGGAGCACTCTCAGTTTTTGAAGATAATATGAATTATCCCTAAGGTACTACAGTATGAATTCCTATTTTCCTCATGGCAATTTATCCACAATGGATTCCAGTCTTTCGTGTTACCCTATGGTTCCCCTTTTCTCCTCTGTTGACGTCATTTAAGAGCCTTCCCAAATAAAGGGACTGTCTCTTCCTAACTCTCACCCTTGAAACGTGCATCCTGAGCTTTCAAGATTTAGATGTGAAAATGTGAAGGTGAGAAACCCTTAACCAAGGGAGCCTGCTATGGGAAGGAGGTTCTTCTCTGTTCTCAGTATCCGTCTGCCTCCCTTTCAAAGGGGAATACAGGGCCTTGTGTGGTTAAAGACTTCAATGGTCATTTGGCTCAACCTCTTCTTTGAGAGATGAAGCTCTCTTAAGTGACCTTAGATGGTGGCTACTGAATACCAAGGCTGGGAAATACACGGTCCCTTGAGTCTGGCTTCCTTTTGTTACACCCTTAACCCTTCCTTCCATGACTACGTGGTGGCTGGACAAGAAGAGTTTCCATGGCCAGGTGCCTTTGGACAGTTGCCTTTCCAATGTTCTCATCTGTCCCACCTGCAGTCTCAGAAACAGGAAGGAGGCTGACATCTCTACCTCTCCTCTTTCCCAGCAGGACTGTTGCTTCATAAGATGTTTTCCAATTTCATGTCCAGTATGTTTTGAAATCTTTTAAAGCCCAAAGGTCTTTGTGGCAATTTTTCTTTTTTTCTGGAATAATGCTCTGTGGTTGTAGAATGTTCCTTGGGCTTGAAACACTGCTTTAGTCGGAGACTCTTCCCTTTTATTTGTCAACACTACTGGGAAAGGTAATTATTCATGTGGTGCTGAAAATTCTACATGTTTCGTCTGCCAATTTATGGGTAGATTCTAAAAGTGGCTTATTAGCAGATCTCCTGTCTGATGGCTGGGCTAGCTGTGTAAAATATTAGGCATAGTTACCAGGCTCCAAAGAGAGATTTTCACAATTGTTTGGGGGAATAATGTAAGGAAACGCCTCTCTAAGGAAACCAGCAGGAACCTGTCTTTGCTGGAAATCACAGTCTGTATCTAGCTCCCAAATTATCAGCCAAAGAAAAAAGGTGGGATTTTTGATATGCAGTGGTTTGGGGTGGGGTTGGGGGGGAATAAAAGCATTTACGGGTCCCTTAATGATCAAAGCTGCAAACACAGGGGGTCTACCTGGATGTAGGAAATAATCAAATGTAGGAAGCAATGAAGCAAATTAGCAACAGAAGCACCATCTCTGCTTCTCCTTTGTGGCATTATTATTTAAAGTTCAAATGCCTATCATATGATTACAATAATCTTTTTAGGATCCTGCCACATTTGAAGAACCACAAAAGACAGCTGAAGGAGTTGGGAGAGATACACAAGTGGATCAGCGAGATGACAGCTGCTGTACTGAAAGCGGGATTGTAATATGTCAGTTTCCAGCCCATTGCATGTGATCCAGACAGAGACATAGCTTTTTGTCTTCCTCGTTATGATTTTCCTCTGTCTGCGGCGGTTTGGGTCACATCTGTTGGCTGCATTCTCATCTTCTTGAGATCTACATTGACTGAAAGTTTAAACCCTGTGTTTATCTATGTCTGTGGTTCTTATTTCTCTCCCAGAGAAGTCTCCAGAGAAGCACAGTATCCGCTAATGGGGGGGTGTCTGGGTTTTACTCATCCACAGTTGGTGCCCACATTCAGGCAGTTCTGTATGCTCCATGCTAGGATACAGGGTGCATTCATTATGTATACCTTTTCACACTGATTATCTCAGGAAAAAAATAATCTGACACAATAAAAGCTCAAACCTACTCCCTGGGTATCTCAAACGGATTTGAAACAGAAGTGCTCACAATAAATAAAGCAAGCTCTCTGTTTGTTTGACTTGCGTGTTTTCTACTCATACATTGCTTTGTCCCTCATGATGAAAGATTAAGAAACACTGCTTCAATCCTGAAAACTTGGCTAGTGGCTAGATAAAGATTTAAACATTAGCATGCCTGTCTGTGTTCAAGCCTAGGAAATCCTTTTGCATTTCATCCATTGCTAATGTTTCATATTGCTCACTGAATCTAACCCCTGATTTCTGTTGTAGACATATGTAATCTGAAGGCATGCAACATTTTGCAAATGTTGGCCCATATTTTTATTTCATAAGGTCTTATTTGGTCCATCAACCAAGTTTTGATTACTTCCATATTGCTCTTAATTACTTTAATATCCCCAAAGACTTTCCTGTTTTGTGCATCCCTTTATCTTTGCTTCTTTTATCTCTTGCTGTGAGAGTACAAAATTGCTGACATATTCAACGTATTTAAATCCTGAGTGTTCCAGAAGAGTTTTCAAATCTGTTCTAATTTCTGGTACTCAGCTGAGGACCGTTACACATTCTGTTCAGTTAATCTGTTTTTAATCATATCTGTAAATGCTAAAGTTGTACATGAGAGCATTGGTACATAAAGTAAAACCAGGCCAAGTGTTATTTTATCAGATGTAAAGTTAGATGCTTACTTTTTCCATCTGGAAGTGTTATTGGCCCTATAGTTGTAGCGTCGTGACTCACAACAGAATTTCTCCACAGAGTTTATGATATTCTGTTGAAATAACTTAGCTTTTCCATGTTTAAAATATTTGTTAAATATTACCCATCCCCTTGCTAGCACAATGGGAACTGATGAGTGTCAGTGTGCTTTGATTCTGTTCCATAAAGTATCAGCTAAGATGCACTCAGCCACAGATCATGAACAGCACCCACAGTGGCTGAGCCCACTCTACAGACAGTTGTGTACATAACACGGGTTACAGCGGATCCAGGCTTCTTTATCCTTTTGTTCTTCCATCCTTGGGTAGCCTGTGTCATCTCCTTTATGGTCACCCCTCCAGGTGTCATACCCTCACATCACAGTGACAGAGTGGTAGCACCCTTACATTGCTTGGCTGTCACCTTTCATCAGAGGAATCTTTCTTGGGGGTCCTAGGTAGTCACCCCCTTATGTCTTAGCTAGCCTAGAAGTGGACCACAAGTCATCCTTAGACAACTGTTGGCAAAAAGGCAAGAACGTGTCATGACTGGCATAGGCCACCCACGGTTACACCAAGCCTCCGCATGGTACTGCTGGACCAAAGCATTCTGCTGGCAAGGAATAATGAGACGGGGTGCTCGGGGAGGAAGGGGGGGCTGTTTGCCACACTCAATAGCTCTGCTCCAGGTTTAAATCATACCTACCAAGGTCACTACTATTTTATGTAGTGACCTAAGGCAATGTCAGCAAAAATGTTCTCAGGTGTTACACGCTTATATATTTTTCCTGGTGTTTTAAAATAGTATATTCTGTTACCTGATTTTCTCCCTGAGTACAATGCATGCTATGAAATACACCGTTCGACAAATGCAAAAGGGGAAATAGCAAAGGCCTGGAAGGAAGAGAAAAATTCAAAAGAGGGAAGGAACCGGACAAAGACTGAATTGTAATGTATTTTCACTTGCAAAACCTCTTCTCTTATATAAAAAGTACACTGCTTTGTATTCTGACCTACCAATAGTGAATTATTTCCTCTGGGTGGAACTCTGGAGTTCTGTGGGTGAAGGCTTGCAGTCAGGAGAGGGTAATTCACTGCAAAATTGAGCCAGTTATCCAAATGAATAAATACCGAATCGTGGAAAGTGAGTGTCTTCAGCCATTAATTTCCTTACACCTCATATTCTTTTCTGGAATTTGGTCCTCTGTTCTGAGTTAAAACAAAAAGAAGTAGAAAAAGCTAACGCAGAGTGGGAACAGTCTTATTCTTTGTGCAGCTCTGAGCTGACAATTAAATCCTCTTAGCTCCTTATTCAAGCCTGGGGAAAATAATTGCCCAAGATACTGTCTAGTTTTATTTTGAAACTTAAAGGTCCTATAACCACTTGGAAGGTTGTCTTGGGCACAAGTGATAGAAACTCACTTCAAACGAATTTAAGCAAAACAGAGGATTTGGGGAAGAATATTGGAGTAGCAAAGGAACTCAAGGGGGAAACTCAATAACTGAGACCGCGGAGGGGCCGCAGTAATCTAAGCCAGGACCCCCAGGGCCCAAGGGAATCTCCTGATGGGTCTGCTTCTTTCTGAGCACTGGCCTCATTTTCCTAGCTGCCAGTTCACCAAGCAGCAGGGTACAGGGCCACAGGCACCCTCTGGATCACATCCTTACAGGTAATCAGAGAGGAAAGCACTCTTTTCTCCAGGAAAAGCTTGACAAATTCTGAGAGAGGACTCTGATTTTTCTGGGGTGGGTCATGTGATTATGCTTAGAGCGGCCACTGTCACGTCAGGTGGGGATGGAGAGCTGAGAAGGGAGTAGGTGGGAGGCCCCTTGATTGGCCCATCTTGGGTTGCATTCTGCTCCCATTGTTAGGATTGTTGGGACTGAAATGCAGTCCCCTTTATCCCCCACCCTCCCATCCCAGCTAGAAGCACAGCTTGAAGACATATTTCCTGAAGAAGAGAAGTTGTTCTCAGTGGACCGCCACATAGTAAATGTCCCCTGTCACACAGACGCATAACACAGGCTTGACTCTTAGAGTTCCTGAATG
Organism: Manis pentadactyla; assembly: GCF_030020395.1. Taxonomy (NCBI): domain Eukaryota; kingdom Metazoa; phylum Chordata; class Mammalia; order Pholidota; family Manidae; genus Manis; species Manis pentadactyla. The sequence goes on along the minus strand of NC_080031.1, from coordinate 68,101,578 downwards.
ATGTCCTTGGCTGGAGTTTTGCACTGAGCTGGTGTGGGCTCAACCCAATGTTACAAAAAGACTCCACAGTATGTATGATTCAAACTGGCCTGAAAATGCTCTCCCTACAAGCTACCAGGTCTGTTAAATGCCACCCCACTCAACAGCAACATCTCCCCGGCTCATTCTTACCAGCCTCTCGGCAGCACCATAATATTCATTTATTCATTAATTTATTCAGTCATGTGACAGTACTGTCTGATGAATCCTAGAGGTTGTGCTAAAGGTATGGTCTCTCTTTGTAGAGATAATTTCATGGGAGAAATCGGAAACGAAAAAATAAGCCAGAGAATGGATAGTTGACTTGCCAGTTTAGTAAATGCTAGGAAGGAGATAAACAGGAAACTGTAACAGAGGGAGTGTTTATAAAGATTTACCTAAATCGGTTTTATTTACCCATAATTCTCCTTAAAGAGAAAACCTCTTCCTGTTAAGAGCTTTGGAGTCGGGCTCTCTTACAGTCTGCCTCCGAGCCCTGGGGTCTACCATTCTCTGGAATTGCATTCTTCTCTCTCTCTTTTTTGTGACATAGGCACCCCGAGACCAAATAACTAGGTACAGAGTTCAATTCCCCCAGTCCCTCCTTCCTCGCTCACAGGGTCCTTGCTCGTTTATCTTCTGCTGCTCATTATGTCTCTTGCTATGCATGCAGATTAAATTATTGATCTTATCCAAACCTCCTTCTCCAAGATAAATGCCTAAGAGAAAGCAAAGATCCCTGCTGGAAGATAACTGGTTGGGAGGAGGAGGGTGGTCCGGGGAGAGGTCTGTACTTCTCATGTTGCCAAAACAGCTCCTTAGTCCCACTGCTCTGTAGGGTGAGACAGCCCTTATTTTTCCATGTGTGTCTCTGTTCCATTTTTCTATTTGTATCATTTTTTTCTTGGTATAAACATACTGTTATGCTTGTAAACACACATCGTCCTCAAATTTTTTCAACATATAACAGCAGGTAAATGACGGTGTTAAAAAGAAATCTCAGTGCTGTTTGGATTTGAGACAATTTTCTCCTATCAGTGGACATCTTAAAAACACTTTCTGCAGCCCTCCGTCTCCTTCCACGTGGATGGACGCCAGGCGGTGCACACTCACCAGGCAACCGGAGTCCAGGTTGCCGGCCAAGCTCGTCCTGTTTCGGCTTCCATGTTTTCCCTCCAAACGGATTGGCATTCACCTCATTTCCAAGCTGGTTTTGTTTCATAGTGGTGGAAATCTGTCAGCAAAAGCTTGGTGGGGCTTTTCTGAATCCAGCCCGTGCTGATGTAAGTTATGGGGCTGAAAGGAGTTTGTGGCTTGGCAAGACGACATTTTGTTGAAGATATTCTGGTAATTGTTTATAAAGCATATGAAGCCCTTTTACAATATTTTTTAAAATTCAAGGGAAATTCCTTGGTAATAAAACATGTCTTCCAAAGAAATTTTTTTGAAAGCTGTGGTCCAACATTTCCCAAAGCAAATAATTAGATGCCTGGCCCTGTAGCCACAGTGTGATCCATCTCTCAGACACTGAGCCTTTATTAATTCTTCCCTTCCCTTTCTTTCTCAGACTAATGCCTAATACTTTGGTTTCTTTTCTAGTTTTTCCTCTGTTGCCTTTATATTTTTTTAGCTAGCAGGCTCAATTTTTCCACCTGTTAGCTAATAGGACTTCCTTTATTATGATATACTTCTCTGAAATCCCTGGCCTCCTCTGCTTTGTAGGTCTGTCTTATAAGACAGCCCATCAAACAGGCAATGGAGAGAATTTATTGAATACTTACTTTGTAAACAGCAATAGTCGAGGTAAGACACAGAAGTACTTATGGTCCAGTTGCGAGACAGGACACAAACACATAAAAATGTCCAAGGAGCAGAGATGAAGCAAATAGTCAGTAGGTGACTGAGAGGTGGGTGACGAAGGGCAGTCCAGTTGGATCAGGTTCACTATGGGAGACATTCTAGTAGAGAGAGCAACTGAAAGGAGAGGATCAGAATCAGAGCCAGTCTTGCAAATTGGTCACCCTACAATGGCTCATAAGTCCTTCCAGCCAGACCGTCTAGGAGAACTAAGAGGTGGGTGTGTATATGCATTTGCCTAGGATGTTTGGGGACACAGTCACTTTAGAAACCATTTTTTGCTAAAACAATGCTGTTTCCCAAATCTGTTCTTTGTGAACAATATCACATCTTTACATTTGGAAAATCAAATAGAATACAGGAAGTAAGCTTGCAAAAACACACATGCAACCTATTTCTTGCTTTCTCAAGGTGAAAAACAACAGTTGATGAACTGCAAACCTCTCTGAATTATATATAGAAGCTGTTAACCCAGGGGAGATTTTAACAGATTTTTAAATTTCTGTCTACTAACTCAATTTTTCTTCCTTTGGTAAAGTGTAGTGTGTGTGTATAGTACAAAAATATACACACAGAGACATATATACATGTATATACACATATAGATATAATTTATGTATCAAACATAAAACACTGCTAAGTGTTCAGGCACCTTGGGAAGTTAACCAAATTCCCAAAACAGTATTATATTACATGATTTCCACTGTCTATGGAATTAGTAAGATAAAGACCTATGAGCAGATCCTTTATTTGGGAAAAGCTATGTTTATAAAACAAGTTTCTTATGGATACAATTTTGATCAGTTTGGAACTTTTCTTCAGTCTTTAATCCTGTACGTCCAAAGGCCACATGACAATTGTAATTGAGAGTAGGTGAGAGTGGCAGGTTGAAGGAATGACTGGACAAAGACCAGCATGGAATAGGGGAGGGGACTCTATTGCCCTGAAGAGTCATAATGAGATTCACTTAAAGAGCTTTGATTCTTAACGGCCACCTTAAGAGTAGCCTTTCAGCATGTGGACTCCTGAGTGCTAGACTGGTTTCCTAGCCTCCATCTATGAATCTGAACCAGCCTCTCAAAGAGACACTTGGTGTGAACATTCTCAAAGTGTACATAAGAATAATCATTAATACCTTCCCATCATTTTACAATCAAGTCCAAACTCCTTACCTTGAAAACCATGAGAATTTACAAGTAGACTGAGTGCTTCCTTTTAATCCTCGTTTTCCCTTCCTGGGAAGCCTGGGTCTCTGCCCTGCTGACCTAGTGGTTCATGGAATGTGCCGGGCATTCCCAGGCCTCCCTGCCTTTGCCTGAGCTGCAATCATTGCCTCGAATTCTCCTCTCTTTGTTTTCTGATAGGCAAGCACATCCTCCTTATCCCCCAAAATGTCTTCTCCCCCTCTCTGAAAACGGCACCTTCTTAAGCATTCTTCCCACTGTGTTCTGAACATGGACTGATCAGATCTCCTCTACAAACTTAGCAGAGTCATCTCATCATTTTGGGGAGTCTGTGCCCTTACACTCCACCATACTGTGAGCTCCCCAGGGCCAAGAGGGTGTTTTACCATTTATAAACCCATCCTTAGCATCACAAAGGGCAGGTAGTAGATGTCCACGGTACATTTACTAAACAAGAACTAACAGCCAGCTTTTTGGGGCACCTGCATTCCCTTAGGACACCATTTCCTCTTTATAGGTCTGGACAGAAAGAGAGATTTCATCTAACTATGTACAGCTAAGCAGAGAACAGTAAAACTTCCAGTAACTTGAGATTATTGTTGGTCTCAAATTCTTTGGACATTTTTAAATTGAGAAGAATAGTTGGATATCCCTTATTTTAAGTTTATGCTTCAGTTGTTTAGCCCTTGTTTTTGAAAAACACTGATGAAGTCAATACATAGAGCATGTAACAAATGAAAACCTGGCTTTAGGTAAAAGTTTAACTGTAGAGACACATATTCTACTTTCTAAGAACACATGACTAATGCATCCAGCTTATAGAGATGTTGTCCATAACAAAGAAACATGAGCTGTAGAAGCGCTAATCCAAGGTTCAGACTATAACAATCAGGTATATGGGCAAAATATTGAAATAGGGAAGATTCTTTCTATTCCTGTCCCCTTGAATAATGAGAGTTGGAAGGTGTGCGGAAAGGGAATCATTCCTTATTTAGCAATGGATTTAATATAGCAATATGTGTGAAGTCTCTGCTCTCCTGTACTCATAGCAGCTTAGGTCTGAGGACAGGTGTGACAGATGTATGAAAGACCAGATCAGAGAACAAAAGACACAAATAATAGCAGCAGGGAGATCACAATGTTGGCAAAGTCAGGCTTTGATAGGGTTTATCTCTCTCCCTCTCCCACTGCCAACCTCCCATCACCCTAGGCCAATGCTAAAATCTCTTTCTGCAGGTACTTGTTTAAAGTTGGTTATCCAGTAAGACCCAGAAGGCAGCTGAACATTAAAATATGTGGGGAAAAATTAATAGAGTTGTAAGGAGAAATAGATGAACTCACTATTGTAGTTGGAGACTTTAACACCTTCTATCAGAAACAGATCCATATAGCTGAACCAATAGCACTTATAAGCAACTGGATATGACTGATGTTTATCTACTACTTTATCCAGCAACAGGAGATTACACATTCTGCTCAAGCTCATGTGTACAGTCATCAAGACAGACCATTTCTTGGGCCTTATAAGATACTTCAAAATATTTAACAAAATATAAATCACTCAATGTCCACTCTCAGATCATAATGGAGTTAAACTAGAAATCAACAACTTTTAAAAAATAGTGAGAAAATATCCTGACACTTGGAGATTAAACAGTACATTTCTAAATAACACTTTGTTTTAAGGAAAAAAAATCTAAGGGGAAATTGAAAATATTTTGAACTAAATGAAAATGAAATACAACTTATCAAAATTTGTGACATGCAGTAAAAGCAGTACCTAGAAGGAATTTTATAGCACTGAATGCATATATTAAAAAAGAAGAAAGATGTGTAAAATCTATACGAGGAAGACTACAAAACTCTGATGAAAGATATCAAAACAGAATTGAATAAATGGAGAGACATTCCATATTCATGGATAGGAAGACTCAATATTGTCAAGACATCAGTTCTTCCCAACTTGGTCTACAGATTCAATGCAATCTCAATCAAAATCTCAACTAGTTATTTTGGGGATATTGACAAACTAATTTTTAAGTTTATATAGGAAGGTAAAAGACCCAGAATAGCCAACTCAATATTGAAGGAAAAGAACACAGTCAGAAGACTGACACTATCTGACTTTAAGACTGATATAATGCTACAATAATCAAGACAGTGTGGAACTGGCAGAACAGTAGTCAAATAGGTCACTGGAGCTGAACAGAGAGTCCTGTAAAAGACCCACATAAATTTAGTCACCTGATATTTGACAGTGAAGCACAGGCAATACAATGGAGCAATGATTATGTTTTCAACAATTGGTATTAGAACAACTAGACATTCACATGTTAAAAAGAAAAGAGAGAGAGAAAAATAATCTAGAAACAGATCTTACTGTGTTGACAAAAATTAACTCAAAATGGATCAGAGGACTAAATGTAACCACCAAACTATAAACTCTTAAAATTCAACAATAAGAAAACAAACAACCATATTGAAAAATATGCAAAACACTTGGCCATCTCACTAAAGATGATATACAGCTGCCAGTAAGCACATAAAAAGATGTCCAATACTACATGTCATTGGGGAATTGCAAATTAAAATAGCAATGCAATACGATTAAATTTACTTGAATGGCCAAAATCTAAAATTGACCTAAAGCGACTATCAGGACATAGAGCAACAGGAGTTCACATTCATTCCTGGTGGTAAAGCAAAATAGCACAGCTATTTTGGAAGACAGTTTGTCAGTTTCTTATAAAATGATACATACTTTTACCATATAATCCAGCAACTGGACTCCTTGGTATTTACCCAAATGAACTGAAATCTCTTATGCCCACACAAAAACCTGTACATGGACGTTTATTGCCACTTTGTTTGTAATTGCTGAATTTGGAAGTAACCAAGATGTCCTTCAGTAGGTAAGTGAATAAATAAACTGCAATACATACATATAATGAAATAATACTCAACACTCAAAAGAAATGAGCTGTCAAGCCATCAAAAGACATGGAGTAAACTAAATGCATATCACTAAGCGAGGGAAGCCTGTTTGAAAGGGCTACATGTTGTATGATTCTAAGTATATGACATTTGGAAGGAGCAAAATTATGAAGACAGTAAAAGATAAGCGGTTGCCAGGGATTAGAGGGTAAGAAAGAATACATACACAGAACAGAAAGAATGTTTAAGTCAGTAAAATTATTCTTCATGATATTACAATGGTGGATACCTGCTATTGGGTATTTGCCAAAATCCACAGACTAGATGACACCAAGAGTGAATCCTAATGTCAACCATGGACTTTTTGGTCATAATGATATGACAGCATAGGTTCTTTGATTGAAACAAATGCTCCTAGTGTGAATATCAATAACTGGGGGAGGCTGTACATGTATGGGGACAGTGATAATATGGCAACTCACTGTACCTTCTACTTGATATTGCTGAGACCTAAAACCCCTCTAAAAACTACAGTTTTTAAGTGAAAAAGAACTGAATATTAAAGTATATGCAAATGCCCTTTAAAGTACACTATACATAATAAGAGACACATAAATTACAAATATACTGAGATACTATTTCTTACCTTTCAAATTGCCAGAACTCAAAATCTAAATGACATGCTCAGTAAGGCTCTGGGATATTGTCAGATACTGCAAAATGGAAATACAAAATGCAAGAACTCCTATGGAGGGGTGTCTGACAAAATGCCACACAGTGATATATGCATTTAACCTTTGACTTTATGACACCTCCACTATGAATTTGATGACACAGCTATAGGAACATACAATAACATATGCACATCCCTGTGAAACTGGTAAATAACTTATGTACATCCCTGTGAAACTGGTAAATAACTTATGTTTACCCATATGATGTAACTCTATGTAGTCATTAAATAAAATCAAGAAAGGTCTTTATGATACTAATTGATTTATAGGATACACCAAGTTAAAAAAGCAAGGTACAAAAGAATATGTAGTATGATTGCTTTATTTTTTGCAGCAAGAAATACATAAATCAGAAACTATTGAAAATGTTTATCTAAGTGGGCATGGGAAAATAGTTATACAAATGGAAATATCTTTGAGAATATGTTTTTATATGGTTTGTCTTTTGAATCATATGTTTTAAATATTCAAAAATTGAATTTGATGAAGGGGATGAAAAAAATCAAATACTTTAATTGATTATAATCAGTAACAGATGGACTTGATTATATTTCAACTTATATAATCATACAGGGAAAATGACACATTTAAGTAACTTTTGTGCACAACTCTGTACACCGTTAGTGGAATATGTAGTCTAAGGGCAGGAACAATGCAGTCAAATCTCACACTTCCACAGTAGTTTTATTTTTATTAATGATATGGTGTTGTACTGGTGCAATGTATAAATACACTGATATTACTGGAAAACAGAGTTTCCACTGTGGAAGCATAGAAAAATAAATATGGAATGAAGAAGGTGAAGTAAAATCTGTGGTAGTATGTTTGAATTGGACATATCAGTATGAATATATATAAACTCATGATAAAGTTTTTTATAGTGATCTTAAAGGTTTATGGCATTTGCTTTTGGTTGTTTTGAAACTTAGGGATATCTTCTCCTCAACCTTGAACCCCATTCCAGTTCTGTTTCCCAAAACGCCTTGAATCAGTTCCACCCCAGCAGCACTGAGCACACCCAGAACCCAGATCTTGATCTCTAAATAGCATCCTCCACTAAAAGGAACCAGGCCGATTCTTTCAGGGATAGGGAATGCACAGGATAAGCCTCAGGTGTTAAGTACTAGAAATCAAGGAAGTGCTCAAATCCAAATACTGTTATGTCAGCAGGACAAAAGGACAAACTTGAAGAGCTCCCACAGATAAGTTATGGACACTTTGACATCCCCAAAATACAAATACCGTTAACAGCAGTGGATTAAAAACATGGCGAAAAAAACAAGAAGTCATAGAAAAAAAGAGAGACAAGAGAGAACAAGGGGAGAAAAGAAAAAGAGGTTAGATTTTCTATTTAGAGGAATGCCAGATAATAGATCTAGACTGAATGATAGAATTAAAATATCACCATTTTGCATGTCTCCAGTATAATAAGCAATGCAGGCAACTGTCATCAATGGATGACTATACTACTTGTGAATTTATTGGGAAATAAAATATTCATTCCATCTTAAAGTACCATTCCTCAGATTACTTATTATTTATAAAAAGTAAATTATATCCCAATCAGAAAGACATCTGGAAGTCACTAGCTTAACAAAATGGTCAAACTTCACACTGTCAACAATGGGACAGCTTTGGCGTGATGTTTCTACTGAAGTATGACCAACCTCTGTAATGTTCCCAACAAAAAGTTTCACCTGAGTCTAATCATGAGGAATACATCTAACATAAGATAACTGACCTGGCAACTTCAAAAGTGTTTGGGAAATCTGAGAAACTGAGGTCAATGTTCTAGATTAGAAAGGAATCAGCATTTTCCGTGAATGGCAGATAGCAAATGTTTCATGCTTCGTGGGTCCCATAAGCTATCCATTATTTTTCTTTGTATTTGTTTGCTTTGATTTTGTTAGTTGGCTTTACAACTCTTTAAAAATGCAAAAATCCTCTTTAGATTGAGATACAAGAACAAACCATGCAGGATTGTTCTATGGGCTATCATTTGTGCATACTATTTGAGACTTGAAGAAAATGAAGAAATGTAAGAGCCAAATGTAACTTGAGAACCTTGATTGGATGCAAAGTTGAAAAACAAACCAGCTACAAAAGTCATTTTGGGAATAACAGAAGAAATGTCAATGTGGTCCACATATTAGAAGATCCTTTTTTTTTTGAGTTACTGCTGCTTTTTTTAGGTATGACAATGATGCTGTGGTTATATTGGAACACGTCATTTTTAGGCAATGCCTGCTGAAATATTTTGAAGTGAAAAGTCATGATAACTGCAACTTGCTTTTAAATGTTTTAGGGGAAAGAAATAAAAATAAAAGATCCTAGGAGTCAATAAATGTTCTTAAATGATTGAATGGATGTATATCTAATTTACTCAGTCTTTTGCAAAAATGCTTAGAGAGATGAGAGATCATAAAAATCAATCGCCAGATTCCAGGCAGGAATGGATGATATTAAACCTTTGGAATTGAGTTTAAATTTGATTTATTAGTATTTAAGAGTTGGGTCATACATGAACAATCAGAAAGGAAAGAAAAAATTGATTAGCTTGAGAGCAGAAAGGAAGTATTAAGAGAAATCATGATGACAAATTATATTTTGAGTTTCGAATCAGAATTCTGGATCTATATGCACCATGGAGACTTACTCAAACCTGCTCAATTTTGCAAATAAGGAAACCACTGCCTACAAAGGCTTTGTTCTGTGTTCAAATGTATCAAATAATGTAAAAAAGCAGAAAATGTATCAAATAATGTAAAAAAGCAGAAACTATAATGTACAATTACATGTGTTTTCCTACTGTACTGCAGCTGCTTAGTATAGTTCAAAGTTACATGTTTGCTAAAGCTTTCATTTACCTTAATTTGTAAAATTAGCTTTCCTACCAAGCCCTTCGAACACAGAAAAATGGCTAATAGTTTTCTTTCCTCTTGTGACTATCACTGTGGTGACAAAGACAGAATGAACACTGAACACCTGGATAAATGTGTTCTTAAACACCAGCCCCTTGCTTCTCACATAAACACAACAAAACAAACTCAGAGGGCACTTAGCATTAGGCAGTCAAACAAAGGGAGCTGGTTTTTTTTTTTAGGTGTCACAGTGATGCTGTTTGTGATTTACATTGTGGAGTCTGAATAACTTGTAGAGGCTCCTCTCTGTACCAGAACACCTTTTCCCTCTCTGTCCCAAAGAAAGTGGAACTTCATGGCATGAGGGATTGTGAGACTGTGGGAGAGGAAGGCATTAGAGGGCTTTAAGGCATAGAGAATCCACGGTAGAAAGAGATTCCACAGAGAGCCAGTGAAGTGCAGGATTTTTCCTCCCCCTAGGACAAGAGGGACGATTCATGGTTGAGAGAGACAGTGAAGAACCAGGTGCTTTGAGGATCCACTTACAACTTGTGGATGTGAATTCCCTCCAGTTTTATATTCAAAATTACTTCTTCATTTGAAAAATGGAATTGCAGAGGTTTTTGTGTTGATAGTGCCCTTAAATCTCTGGTAGCTGGAATGATTAAAGTTCCAATTAGATTACATTGGGGTTTGACATCCAAAGACACCTCTATTAAAAAGAGGTTGCTGCATAGCCTGTCTGCAGGTACCTTTGATGTCTTTACCAAAAGATATCTTTTCAATGTAAAAAGAAAGGAGCAGTGCCTGTCCATGGTGGCCATCAGTGTGAGAATGTGCTGGAATATTTTATTGTTGGGATGGCATTGAAGTCTGCTGTGAAATGATTTTTATGAATGCTATTTCCTGGGAGGCTCACAGAACTGAGAATGGCATGTCATGAGGCCGTGATCCCAGGGAGCAGAAATCAAATAAATAAAGGTCTTGGGGAATTATGGTCTATGGGATATATTTTCTTCCCAAAATGAGTCCATAGTTCACTTTGATGGTGAGCTTAAATGGATCATATGAGAACAGAAAAATACATCTATCTTTAAGTGATAGCAAAGTTCCATTTAAGAATTTCCCCCATAAAAATCATATCTGATGTTTAGAATTCCAACAGAAAAATAAGGCAAGAAAAGAGAATAGCTCCTATGGTAGAAGGACATGGTTTAGTATATTGTTGGAAAGCTTTTCATTTAATGATATTTATACTTAGGAAATGGGAAATGGCGATTTAGAGCTTACAATTCCGTAAGGCTCTATGCTTGAAGGTTCTTTTCCAACGGCTATATTAAAAGGGGTTCTCCTTAAGGAGAAGTGGGCTAATTGCAAGAAGGAAAAGTTAAAAATAGGTTGGCTAAAGCTGCAGAGCAAGGAATAGGCCTTAAAGGAACACAGAGAGAACGACTGGTTATGCTCTAGGTCAATGCAATCATCTCTGTAGCAGAATAATTTGGGATTTTAAGAAATACAGATTTGTATACCTTTAATTCCACGAACATTCTAGGCAAATGCTCAGTAGGTCCAGCCCAGGAAATTTTGTAATTATCTTCTAGATAATGTTAAGGACGAGGCACATTTTAGAACACAATGAGAGAACAATAACAAAAGCTTCATATACAAATGAGACCCAGACATCCTTCAGACATTTATATTATGACAGACTATTAGGCTGACTCATTCAGTTGCTAATGACAATGAATTGGACAACCCTTTATAACACGGATTAAAACTTTAAATGACTGGAACAATTTGTAACTATGAACAGAACCAAACTGATTGAAATCTAAAAGTAATAAATACAGGATTTTTCAATCTGAAATAAAAGGAAAAGAAAATCCCTGAGTGTTTCCCACCAGCGTATCATGAGATTCAAACAATATATGTGATGAGAGAACAGAGCAAATACCCATACAAATATTAGGAAAAATTAATCAATGCCAAACATGAGTGAATGCTCAATATATGTGCTTTAATGGGTATCAGGTATTTAAAACAATCTGTTTATAGTTTTCGATCCTCTTGTATAGATAGTCTACAAATCTGTTAAAATGAGGTGAGTAACGAACACAAACATTGCAGGAGATAATGCTGACTCTCAATATTCAAGTGAAGGAGGAATATTATAGAGCTCATAAGCAAGGACACTGCAAAATACCCAGGTTGATACAACTCTCTAGGTCCCTTTTAAGACGTAATCTTTAGAATACATTCTAAAGTCAGGATGTGGGGCCCTGTCCAGCACGCAAGGCCGGAATTCTAGAGCCTCCAAGTATCAGAAACAGTAAGGACAAGAATAATGGCTACTCAAAGAATAATAATATGAAGTCATAATAGGAAACCCTTTAACTGCTTTAGCTCCTCTTATTTCCAATGACCAGCGGAGGAATTTGTTCCCCATTGAAAACAAGGCTACATAACTCAGCCAAGGCCATGCAGAGAACAGCTTACGGAGCTAGCTCTGAGCCCACGCAGGGCCCCTGACTACCACTCTGGCGCTGTCGTTCCAGGCAGAAGACACGGGACCCTCTTCTCTGGGAGGTGATGGGTCATCACCGCATTCTCAATGCAAGCTGCTCCTGGCCCAGTGCTACTCTGAGGGGACAAAGAATCTTTAGGGTCCCTTTCTAGTCTGTTGACTGTGAGAACAGGGACTCAGATTTTAGGAGCCTAGGTTTTGGCACTCTCTCTCAGGGGGCGAATTTTGGAGGCAGATAGAGAAGAGAGAAAATTCAGAGCTATGCATGAGAGCCGTATGGAAGTGCCTCAGGTCTGCCAGCGCTGGTTTCCTGAGGGACCTTTAAGGGGGCTGAAAGGATTGCCTCCCTGCTCTATGTCCCACTGGCTGAACTGTCCTCATCTGGAGAACATAAATAAGAAAGTTTTTCCCCTGAGTCAGAGAAAAGTAAATAGAACTGATGCTAAAAAACATTCTCCCCATGTGACTGTAACTGGATATTCTAGTAATCTACCCAGAATTATTTTTTAAAGTCTTCAGAATCAAAAGACCACACAAAAATATTTAAGGGAGTTCCAAGGAGTTATACGAGTAATCTGCCTGTCTACACAATCCCCAGCTGAGCAAAAATTATGATACAAAGTTTGGGGAGGGGAGCTGCCATTTACTGTAGTCATTCCCAAAGAGATCCATCAAGTGGAAATGCTAATGCAGACAGCCAAATTCTCATCTGGAATTTTTATTGCGAATTGAAACTCATACAGAATATGTAATCTCATTTTTATTAGCGTACTCTAACAGCCATATAGAAAATAGTAAGAAAGCAAGATTAAAAAAATACACCAATGGAAATACCAACATAAATATTCTCCCTGACCCCTGCTACAGTTATTTGAACAGACACCTCAAGACACCCACACTCAGACCTCAAAACTTTCCTCTCCCTCAAGTGCCCCCTCCCCTCTCAGCTCACCTACCCACCTGCTTAGTTTCTTCTCTTCATTCCATTTCAAGGTGGTTAGAATGTTCAGCTTGTGAAAGACAAAATGTACCCAACAATTAAAGTGATGAATCTTTTTTCTTTCCTCTAGTTATTTATTTAGTCAAAAGACAGTCCTGGCAATTTCACGTCCTCAGAGACCTTCAAATCCATCTTTTCCTCTCCATTCTCAATGCCACTGGCTGTTGTATTCACGCTGAAACACCAGTGACCTGAACTTTTCCAGTAATCATTTAGTTTCCTGCTGCCCGAGTACACTGAATTCACTTTCCACGCCGCTGCCACAATTGTTTCTAAAATCACAAATCTAATCAACATAGTTTGCTAGTTCCAAGGCTTCCCATGATCTAGAGGATAAAGGCAAGTTACTGGCAAGTTATTCAGGATTCTACATAGGCTGTCCTCGGCCGACAGTCATTCTCTGGGGCCCCTCCACACCAGTTATGCAGGGTGTGCATCCTCCTTGACTCAATGACTCTCAAACTTCAGTGTGCATCAGAGTCACCCGGAGGGTGTGCTACGACACAGACTGCTGGCCCAACTCAGCAGGTCTGAACTATGGCCTGAGTTTGCGTTTCTCACTTTTCTGGGTGATGTTGATGTTTTCTGGGTGATGTGGCCTGTGGACTGCACTGGGAGAATCAGTTCTCCAAAGCATCCAGATTTGATAATTAAGTGAAACCCTTTGACTCACCTCAGAATCATTTTTGCTTCCCTTTTTGGATGGGGCTTCTCTTAACCATGCCCTATGGTTAGGTACACTTTCTTTAAGGTTCATAAGCATTATTTATGATACAAAAAAACTGGTTTGTTCATCTGGCTGTCTTCCTACACTGACTATAAGCTCCTTGAGGGTAGAGAGAATGTCACATTCATTTTTACATTCTTCTACTTGGCACAGTGGAGAGGAACTTGATCTCCTTTGCTGAATGAAGGAATACCAATGATATTATATCTGCATTCTTGACTGGGCCATTTTCCAGATACAGAATTGGCCATGCTATTAACTTTGAAAGCTACTGGTACATGTATTTCAATGACCTTTTGATAACATTTCACAGCTCTTAACTATTCACCAAAGGGAATTTAAAGTATCCCTAATCTTACATTCTAATGAACAAAAGAAACATACATGACAGGTAGTCAGAAATCAGTCTGATGAAATTCAAATACCACATGACACAAAATGATTTTAATATTACTCTCCAAGTTTTATGGCCCCTGTCTCACATCAGTAATTTGCTGAAGGTGTGGTTACCCGATGAAAACGTATCTGGGATATTGTGTCAGTTAAGTGGAAAACATCACTTAACGAAAAATGAAAAAGCAGTCAAAATAGTGGCTTGGCAATGTGTTGACTGAGCAAGTAGATGATTTATTGTTTCACTTTCAACTGGTTGTTCTTTCATTGTGGCAACAGAGTGTAAAAGGCATAGATGGATTTATATGATCCAGAGAGGTAAGGGAAGGCTTGTTTCTCTTCTCACTTTTTACTCATGATCCAAAGTCACTAATTAAGCCACCTAAGAGGCTGGAACCAGAACCTTATCCTTCTACTTCACTGTAAACCTAGTAGTTTGAAATCTTGCTCAGATGACTGCTCGAACACTTCTCGACACAAGGGGAAAACAGATTTAAGACCCAGAGGTGAGAAAGCAGGAAAAGTTCATGGAATCCTGAATGGCATTGTGAGGCGAGGTGGGTGGGAGTAGGTGACAGGACTTGACAGGAGAGCTGGCCCACGATTGTGAAGGACCTTGAATGTCACAGAATGTCATAGAAAGGAGCCTGAACTTGATTCTGCAGGCATTTGGGAGCCACTGACCTAATTCCAGATTGGGAGTCAGAGAAACTAGAAGCAGAAAGACTAATTATAAGTGACTGGGACCTGAGCCAATGCAGGGCATTGAGGATGGTGAAGAGTATTTCAGAGAAAGATTTTATAGAACTTAATGACTATATTAGTCAGGGTTCTCCAAAGAAACAGAACCAATAGGAGCCCTGGAGAAGAGCTGATATTGCAGTTCAAGTCCAAAGGCCATTGCTGATAGAAATTCTTCGTGTTCAGGAATGAAGGATAAGGGAAAGGTCACTTTTTGTTTTATTAAGGCATTCACTAATCAGATGAGGCCCACTCACATTATAGAGGGCAATGTGCTTTACTCAGAGTTTACCAATTAAATGTCAATTGCATCCATCCAAAAACCATTTTCAACCAAACATCTGGAATAATGTTTGACCAAGTAACTCGTTGCTGTGGCCCAGCCAAGATGACACATAACATTAACCACTCCATGTGGACCAACTGCATGAAGACTTAAGGTGAGGAGAATAAAGGATAGATGGCTCTGTGGTTTTTAGCTTGGATTTTTTAGTAAATGGTGACTTTTTCACTAAGACAGGATTCCTGAGAAGAGGGGCCAATATTTTTGGCAGGAGGAAATTTTCCATTATTCAGGAAATATTTATTGATTATCAAACCTGCATCAAGTACTAAGCCAAATACTTCTTTTTGGTGTGTGGGAGGGAATGAATATATAGAAACATCATATTAAGAGGAATCATCACATTGTGATTAAGCATGTGCTTCAGAGGCAGTGGCCCTAAAGTTCTATAACTTGGACCAACTGCTTAACAACTAAGTCTCAGTTTGTGCATCTGTAGAGTTAGGTGTTTTGAGGATTACAGATTATATACATATATATACACACACACACATATGTTTCTGAGATTAGAGATTACACATGCTTTCTGATAATTAGAAATTATATATGTATATAATCTCTGTATCATATATGTAACATTATATCTTTTTATATTACATATTTGTTATATATTTATATATAATCTTTATATTATGTATAAAAATATCTTACATGTATAAATTTTTGTAATTTATATATTTAAATATATAATCTCTATTTATATATAAACATATATACTCTCTTATTTGTATGTGTATAAAATATCTGATTCTTAGGAAACCTAATACATATATAAAAGGCCTGGCACTAGCACTTAGTAGTTTATCAAGAAATATCTGCAGGAAGATTTAGTTGTATTTTATAACATTGATTGTTATAACTAAGATAGAATACTAAACAAATATGAGACGGATATCCCCCCATGCCATGACAGTCTCAGGGGACATCATTGCTGGGAGGGTACTGCGTGGCTCTGTCTCCTGTTACAGTATGCTAAATGGCTCCATGGAGGCTTGAAGCAGATAATGTACCTCCCACCAGAACTGTGTTGAACCAGGGAATAACTTAGGCACTGGTCTCATTAGAGCTTATTATTTACTCATGTAAACAACATTTAAAGGATCCAGTAGTGCATATATAATATTTTACTGGAGTTTCATAAAGGCCATAAATGTTTAAAATCTAGAAAACAATTTCAGGCCCCTCTAAAATCATTTAATTAGGGAAGCTAAGATTACATGTTAATACACATTCATATACACAAACTCATTTAATCAGAATTGGAAGTAAGTTCTATCAGTTGGTATACTAGTTTCGTTTCGTTTGACTATTCCTTAATGAATAGATAATGGGGGATGTACCACCGTAGATGTTTCAAAATTAGAGGTGATGCTTTAAAACAGGGGTCAAAAAACTCTTGTCTGTGGGTCAACACTGTTTCACTGTTTCACTGCCTTTTTTGTACATAAAGTTTTATTGAAACCCAGCCATGCTTATTTTAGCCATGTTCATTTGTTTAGTTTTGTCTATTGTGGCCTTCATTCTACAATGGCAGAGTTGAGTGGTTGAGATAGAGACCATATGGCCTGCAAAGCTGAAACATTTACTCTCTGGTGTGTTAGAGAAAAAGTTTACTGACCCTTCTCTAAAAGGAATTTGGAAACTTGGCTTGACACCAGAGTTCGAAAAAGCTCAGATGCTATAAAGTCCAGGCATAAAGAGCAACTATAAACACTTTATGCTGATTAGATGTAAAGTAGATTGAAGAAGAAGTGAGACGAGAAAATCTGAGAGAATGAACAGCATCAAAAGACTGTAGCTGAGAATCCTCTCCTGCCTGTTCCTGCCAAAGAGAAAGGCAAGCCCCAGGGTACCACTTCTTCTAAATTTGGAAAGAAAGATAGGCTTCTATTTCTTTAATCAAATTTCCAGGTCCTGAGTCATTTTCAGGATACGCTGAAGAGGTCTGCCTGCCATTTGCCGCCTCTGGCTTAGAAACTAAGGAAAATAGTATTGTGAAACGGTAGATAAGAAGTGGAATGACGAAAGGACACAGCCGATTCTGATTTTACAGATGGTTTTGCCTCCTTTATGCAAAGGCCTCTGAGGACAGATTGCATCTGTGCAATGCAAAGAATGACAGCCAGCATGGAAGGAGAAAAGCACCTCACACAAGTCAGCCTCAGTACAAACCTCCTCAGTTCCAAGGAGATGATGTCTGAAGAGAGAGAGGACAGAAATGTGGCAATACCTACAGGAGGCTAAGCAGTGGAAAGAAACAGAAAAAAAATGCAAAAATACACTTACCAGTGCCGCCAACTCACAGCAGATGGTGAGATCTGAAGGGAGATAAAGATTAAGGCCTGGAAAGCAAGAAATTCATCCTGTCAGCTGTTAAGGGCTGGTGCCGCTGAAAGATCAGCCCAAGAACTAGATAGAAACTGTACAACAGCAATGTTCAACAATGATCAAACCTGTCTACTGGATAGGTGATGCACAGTCACCTGCTGAGGGGAGATGAATCCCTTAGCAATGGGAAGGACCCAAAAAGTACTTGGAGTTAAAGAGCGGGCATTAACCATATGTGAGAAGCTGGAAGAAAACAGGACATGTTATACAGCACAAACAAATCAGTAGAGAAATCAAGTGTAATTCCCTTCAGGTAGAATCCAGGTGAATGAGACAGCCTTGGGCTAAGAGAGAATCTGTCAAATCTAGGTTGGTTTTTCTCAGTCCTAGCTCCCAAGATAATATGGAGGATCTTGAGTAAGTCCTGCTGAAGCATGGAAGGATGATAGAGTTGGGATAGCTGAGTCTGTAGTATGGTACTGAGAGTTGCCTCCACCACCACATGAATTTCCCTTTTATTCGTGTCTTTATTCATTGATTCCTTCTTGTGTTTGTCCCTTAGACACCTATTTAGGTAAAGGCCTGATCTTGTGCCAGATACTGTCCTTGGTGCTGGAAGTAGTCCAGTGAACAAGACAAAGTTCCTCTCTCCCCAGAGCTTATGTTCTAGTAGAGGGGACACTACTTAATAGCCATGTGACCTGTTGTTCATTTTTTTGCTTTTATAAAAAGGATATAATCATACTCTAATTTACTTGTATGATGGTATGAGAGTTACTGAGAAATTTCTACAAGGCAGAGTAAAAAGTCTTTCAGAATTACTATACTTAACATCCTTATATCTACTTCCCAGACTCTGTTGGTGTCATCTTGCTAATAAACAAATTGGATGGTGCCACTCCCTACTTCAGTGTCTTTTTATTATCTAGAGAAGGGGGTCAATAAACTTCTTCTGTAAAGGTGTAGGTAGTAAATATAGCTTTGTGGGCCACACAGTCACTCTCACAACTATTCAACTCTGCTATTGTAGTGGAACAGCAGACATAATCCATATATATACAAATGTGAGTGTGCCCCAATAAAATCTTATTTATAGGAACAAGTGGCAAGCCAAGATTGGGTCATGGGCTGTAGTTTGTCAACTCCTGCTCCAGTCTGGAACAAGGTCCAAACTCTGTAGTATAACATACAATCTGATCTCAAATTATAATTCCATTGTATCATCCTTCATTCCTACCAAAATAAACAACTTGCTATTTCCTGATTTCATAATATAATTTCTCATCTTTCTTTAAAAAATTGATAATGTGCTTATTATAAGTTTACTCAAATACCAAAAGCATAGCAGAGACATCTAACACAAAGGCAATTTGACCAGTCAAAACTATAAGATGGGGCGGCGGCCCCTCCTGGACCGGTCGTGGCCCGGCCGGGGACTCCGAGCCTCAGCAGAGAGGTCGTGAAGATGAGAAAAGAAGTGAAGAGAATCCGAGTTTTTATCTGAAAACTTGTCAGGAGTGTGAGCCGACTGGAGTCCAAAAAGGGCACTGAAGATGCACTGTTAAAAAGGCAGAGACGAGCACGATGATTGCTTGAAGAAATCCCTGCCATGAAGTACTGCTGAGTTCATGGAATCCATTTGATGCATCATTCTCAAAGCTCCAACCCCCTTCTTATCCAGTCATTCAGTAACAATACCCTGTATTTGACTTCTGATTATCATTTGTGTCAATTTGGTTACACATTATTTAGGCTTTTTTGTATACTGTCTTTTTCCCTATGAAATTCCTATAGAAATAAAGTCTTCAGAGAATTTGTTGTAAAGACGACAATGAGACGGGAATCAAGATTCATCCTTTTGCCTCTTACACTTTCTCTTAGCCGAGGCCCTCACTAAATTACATTCCTTTACCTAGATTTTTCCATAGAATTTCTTCTGGGTAGTTTATAATCATAGTCCTAAATTATCCAGAGTTTTTGAACTACTATACAGTTGCTGATTTTATTTTATCATGGAAGGATACATTATATATAATAAGGCTGTGTACAGTGTGTGAAGAGTGTGAGAACAGAAGATTGATTACTCTTCAGAATACTTTCCTTCTGTAACTCTCAGTAGTTGCTTTAATTTAATTAAAGAAGGAAATCCTATTTGAAAAAAAAAAAAAAAAAACTATAAGATGGAACCCCAGAAAGGGGGCTAAATGAAACCGAGATCACCAATCTTCTTGAAAACGATTTCAAAATAAAAGTAATAAACATGCTCAAAGATTTACAGAAAAGTATTCAAGATCTCATACCATCCTACAAGTAAATTCAAGTATGATTATATCCTTTTTATAAATGCAAAAAATGAACAACAGGTCACATGGCTGTTAAATAGTGTCCCCTCTAATAGAACATAAGCTCTGGGAAAGAAGGAACTGTGTCTTGTTCACTTGTTCACAAAGAGATAGAAAACCTGAAAAAGAGCCACTCAGAGCTGAAGAATACAGTGTCTGAAATGAGGGATTTAAAATCAGATTAGATCATTAAAGGAGATGGTAAATGAAACAGAGATTAGAGAACAGGAAAACAAAGAAGTCGAAGAACACAGAGAAAAAAGGATCTCTAGAAATGAAAGAATGATAAGAGAGTTATGTGATCAATCAAATGAAACAATATTCGCATAGTGGGGGTATCAGAAGGAGAAGAGAAAGACAAAAGGATAAAAAGGCTCTTTAAGGAAATAATTCTTGAAAACTTCCCCAATCTGGGGAAGGAAATAGACACTCAGGTCATGGAAGCATAGAGAAGCCCTAACAAAAGGAATCCCAGCAAGACAACACCAAGAAATACAATAATTAAAATGGCAAAGATCAAGGATGAGGAGAGAGTGTTGAAAGCAGGCAGACAGGTAAAAAAGATTACTTACAAAGGAAATCCCATCAGGCTATCAGCAGACTTCCCAACAGATACTCTTCAGGCCAGAAGGGAGTGGCATGATATATTTAATGTACTAAAACAGAAGCACCTCCAACCAAGAGTCCTCTACCCAACCAGAGCATCATTTAAATTTGAAGCAGGGATGAAACAATTTCCAGATAAACAAAAGCTGAAGGAATTTGCCACCACTAAGCCAGTCTTACATGATATGTTAAATGGATTGCTGTAGATGGAAATTACCCTAAAGCTAAATAGCTTTCAGTAGTGAAAATAAACCCACAGTAAAGGTAGTAGACCAACTAATTACCAAGCAAGTACAAAATTAAAACAAAACCAAAGAAGCAAAATCAGCTATACACAAAATCAGTCAAGGGATACACAAAAAAGTGCAGATTATGACATCTAATGTGAAAAATATGGAGGAGGAAGAAGAAAAAGAAGAAAAAAGTACCTTTAGATTGTGTTTGAAATAGAGTATAATCAGCAATTTAAAATAGACTATTATATAGTAAAGAAGCTATTCTTGAACCTTTGGTCACCACAAAACTAAAGCCTACAATAAATACACATACACACACAAAAAAGTAAACAAATTTTAAAAAGCGGTAGAAATACAATTATAACAGTAAAGAAACCACCAATAACAAAAGAAAAACATAAGTGAGGAAGAAAAATACAGAGAGGAGATATAAAAAACAGCAGAAAACAATTAATAAAATGGCAATAAATACATACCTATCAATAATTATCTTAAATGTAAATGGACTGACTGCACCAATCAGAAAGCATAGAGTGGCAGAATGGATAAGGAAACAAGAACCATCTATATGCTGCCTATAAGAGACTCATTTCAGACCCAAAGACATACACAGACTAAAAGTGAAGAGATGGGAAAAGATATTTCATGCAAATAGGGAGAAAAAAGCAGGAGTAGCAGTACTTGTAGCAGACAAAATTGATTTCAAAACAAAGAAATTAATAAGAGACAAAGAAGGATATTACATAATGATAAAGGGATCAGCCTAACAAGAGGATATAACCATTATAAACATCTATGAACCCAACATAGGAGCACCTGAATATGTAAAACAAATACTAACAGAATTGAAGGAGGAAATAGATTGCAACGCATTCATTTTAGGGGACTTTAACACACCACTCACATCAATAGATAGATCAACCAGACAGAAAATAAATAGAGAAACAGAGGCACTGAACAATACATTAGATCAGATGGACTTAACAGTTATCTATAGAACACTCCATCTAAAAGCAGCAGGATACACATTTTTCTCAAGTGTACATGGAATGTTCTCCAGAATAGATCACATACTAGGCCACAAAAAGAATCTCAATAAATTAAAAAAAGATTGAAATTGTATCAAGCAGCTTCTCACAATACAATGGTATGAAACTAGAAATAAATTACACAAAGAAAACAGAAAGACTTAAAAACACATGGAACCTAAACAACATACTTTTAAATAATCAGTGGATCAATGAAAAAATTAAAACTTAAGTCAAGCAATACATGGAGACAAATGAAAACAAAAACACAACAGCTGAAAATCTGTGGGACTTGGCAAAGGCAGTTCTAAGAGGAAAGTACATAGCAATACAGGCCTATCTCAAGAAACAAGAACAATCCCAAATAACTTTCTAAAATCACAATTAAAGAAACTAGAAAAAAGAGAACAAATGAAACCCAAATTAGTAGAAGGAGGGATATAATACAAATCAGAGCAGAAGTAAATAAAATAGAAAAGAATAAAATAGAAAAAAATCATTGAAACCAGTTGTTTCCTTGAGAAAATAAACAAAATAGATAAACCCATAGACTTATCAAGAAAAAAAAGAGTGTGCACACGTAAACAGAATCAGAAATGAAGGAGCAATCACAATGGATACCAGAGAAATACAAAGAATTATTAGAGACCACTATGAAAAATTATATGCCAATAAATTGGACAAGTTAGAAGAAATGGACAACTTCCTACAAAAATACAACCTTCCAAGACTGATGCAGGAAGAAACAGGAAACCTGAACAGACCAATTACCAGCAATGAAATCAAATTGGTAATCAAAAAATTTCCACAAAACAAAACTTCAGGTTCAGATGGCCTCACAACTGAATTCTACTCAACATTTAAAGAGGAGCTAGTTCCCATCCTTCTTAAAGCATTCCAAAAAGTAGAAGAGGGAATACTTCCAAACTCATTCTATGAGGCCAGCATCACTCTAATACCCAAACCAAAGACACCACAAAAAAAGAAAATAAGTTACTCAGATAATGTAGTTACATAAAGACTGATTGAAATCCTGCTGTGCATACTACTGTGTAACGCTACCTTTCCATTCCTAAGTATGTAATTTAATACATAGATTCTATCTTATTCTTTGTAATGGCTGCTTATTATCCCATTGTATAGCGATCCAGTATATATATATATATATATCCCATTTTGTATATTTGTATATATATCCCATTGTATGATTAAACCACATATTTAACCAGTCACTCTTTTCTTCAAGCTTCCTTGTCTTGAGCATGTTGCTTCCTCTGACTTAAAATACTTTCTTTGCCTATTTGGGAATATTCTTCTCAAGCTCCAGAATCAGCTGAAATATAACTTTCTCTGTAAAATCTGTCCCTCATTCCCTGGACAAAATTCACTGTGCTCTCATTTACTTTATATATAACTCCATTAGAGCTCCTTAAGAGTCTGGGGGGAAGTGTGCTAAGTATTAATAATAGATGAAATTTAATGAGTGTTTACTAGATGGCAGATTTTTTTTTAAAGCACTTTATCTGTATCAACTACCTAAAGAATCTGGTGTTTTGATGGTGGTATTAAACTACTGATCATGATGTCTTTAACTCTAAACTTTAAATAAGTTGAGTTGGCCTTCTGTTACATGACAACCAAACCCTCCGTTATACAGTGTGCAGGGGCACCTAGCCTTGTGTGCTGGCCCTGCAGGTACAATATAAAAGCACCCTTCTCTCTCCTTTTAGGCAATAAGTTCCCTGACTGTGGTCACTTGATCATGTAGGTATCACCAGGGGCCAGGAGAGTAATTTGCCCAGAGTGGAATCTCCATAAACATCTGCCCAGTGAGTTAATGACTCAGCTTTAGAGATGAGATAACTTACTGAAAGGGAAAGGAACAGGGCAGCTTAATACCTTTTCTTTCTTCATCTTTGAGGGGCTTACTGTTTTAACTGCTTTGTTGATGTGAGAGATTAGGGGTAACAAACATGGTGATATTACAGACTTGAGTGGTAGTAACTCAAGTTCTAGGTTACCTAAGCTGCAGTTTTTCAGAACTCAAGTGTTTAAGATAGAGCTTTAATTTAAAACACGATCATACTCTGTGCTACATGACATTGAAAATGGATAGTGATTTTTTTTTTTCAGATTCTTAAGAAATACTCCTGCACTAGGATATTCGTAGGTGAATAAGTTCTGTAGAGACCTGGTTTCCTGGCAGTTCGTCAGTGCCTTTGGCAGCCTTCTTTGCACCCCAACATTTAGGAGATCAGTGGTAGTGTCGGCCACCCCAGAAGCAAAGTCACACTGAGCATCACCCAGCAGCACCCATCTCCATGGCGCTGAGAGTGGAGGCTGACTCTTGATTTCCTGGCAACTGCAAGAATGGATCTCAGGACAGGCAGTCAATTAAGGGCAACCCTGCACTTACCACATTGTATTTTATGGCTTCCTGAGAATGACAAGATAAAGCCAGTAACAACAACATTTATTCATATGGACAGGCACTGTGGAATGTGTGTTAAAATATTTTCTCATTTAATTCCTGTAACAGCACTAGGATGAATGAATTTTTATCCTCATTTTACAGATGAGAACATTAAGACCTGGGTTAGATCTGCTCATGTGCTCATAGGCATGCAGACAGCAAGTGTTACAGATAGCGAGAGTTATATCTGAGTCTCTGATTCCAGGCTCATGTCCGGATTCACTGGAGCACTCATGACATGGGACTTCAAACAGAGAAGGCACTTCCGACTTTGTCTTCTTAGGAGAATCTGGATGCACTGTCGCCTCATAAATCATCATTTAAGATGGGAACTAGATGCTCCATGTTGTTGTTCTTCAGCTCTGTAGCCCAATGGGTATGAGTAGTAGAGCTAGGGGACATTTTGAGCTATTTATAAGAGAATGCAACCCTTTTCTCTTCAAGGGCGTAAGAATGTGAGAGATGACTGCTTCATGGAGAAATTCAAAGAAATAGAGAGAAAGGCAGTAAAAAGAGGACTAGTGAAATATCTATTCATTTTCTCCAATATGAAGGCAATTCACATAACGGCTCAATTATGGACTTGATTCTCCCTTTATGTGACTTGAGGTCAAATGAATGGTATCCCTTATATCCACATGTGGCTCTAGAGCCAGGAAGAGACTTCCAGCTCTGCAAGACCTCAAGAGCAGAGTAAAACTGACATGGTGACATTATGCCTAGTGGCTTCACCTGCAGTTACCCCTGTGGGTGGTTGAGAGTGAGCAGTGGAGAGCGCGACTCACACCTTCAGCAGCTCTGTTGGTCTCTGATGTTTCTGCACATCTTGTGAGCAGAAGCACTGTCTTTTCAAGGATGTTTGCATGGAATACTGCCTCGGAAGAAAGAGACAGTATCTTTCTATCTAGTACAGGGCTGGTTTGTTTACTGTCCAGTGTAATAAAGATAATGTGTCCTTCAGGGGCAAGGCTCACGCAGGTGTGTTTGCAGCCCATTATAAAAGATGCAGGTCCCTGTGATGGAGGTTCTGCAGCTGTGATGCAAACCAGCAGAGTTCCCAGCAACCACCTGAGCCACTCCGCCTCCCTCCAGGGGACATGGAGGGGCAAGGGAAATCGAGGGGAACATGAAGCTCGTGTTTGCTCTGCTGTAATAAGTCCTCTGTCTCTGTCCCAAGAGTCTCGAGTCTTCCGCCAGGTCAACTTGTTTGCTTGCAGGCAGGGAAAGAAATCTCAGACCCTTTACAGTCTTGACATATGCCTACTGGTCTACAGTTAAATGGAGCCCATGGCTATCTTTGAGTTGTATCTGAAGAAACATAGCCCAAACAAGACTCTCATTTCTTATTATGTATTTTCTCCTATTATTATTGGGAGCCTGAGTGTTGCTCAGGTTCGACCACTCCAAACATAGCACCCTTTTAGTGGACCTTCACTCAGCTAAAATAAAACATGCCTATTCAGGTAAGAAGGAGGAAATGCCTCTCTTGGATTTTTCTTTCACTGGTTGAGAAAAGGAGACCTTAACTGTTGACAGGACAGTTTGCTGATATCCACTTTCCCAAACAATGTCAAAGGGCAAATTATATACTTGGAATTACTGCAGACCAAGGCTCTGGTGACTCACTGCTCCCCTCTTTTCAATGTTTCATTTCTCCAGTTGGCATGTAGGTCAGGACTGAAAGATCTAGAGAAGAAAGAGAATCTCCAGGCACTTTCAGATTAGGATGCTGAGTGGGTATTTTATTCCGCAGGGGTCCTGAGTTATTCTGAGTTATTCATTTCCATATAGAAATCCTCATAAACACGCAGAAACAAAAAGTAGTCTAGCCTTTGCCTCACTGAATCCTTAAATCCATACTGTATAGAAAAGCATTGAAGATTATGGATCTGTCTTTAAAGAAAATGTAAATTAAACTAAGCTAATGAGATGATGACCTGTTTGTCTTAAATTGGTTGTGAACCTCCCCACATCCAAGTATTCAATCTAGTATTAACTAGTTGTGAGTCCACTGAGGACCACTCTTCTGTGAAGTACAGTACATAAGCACCTTTTCCAGGGCAATGCTTTGTTGCTGTGACCTTGGTTCTCTTAATGATGGAGACAGTGAGGATGGGGCAGGATTTCTCCTTGCTTAATTTCAGGTTGATCTGAAACCCACCGACATTATTTCAAGAAGTATTAAACCTAAACCTGTGCTTTCAGATGAACTCTCTCCTAACTGCGCCCCCAATCTTTCTTCATTAATTATATGGTCATAGGAGGCAATAAATATTTGTCCCATGGCATGAAGACAGTGATTTCCAGCTTTCAATAAACATGTGTTCTTCCCCTGTATTCTTGAGCTCTTGAACTAAATGATGACCCCACAAGGGTGATTGCTTGGTAGATCCTTGGTTCTTCCTCTAATATGTATGGCAGGCTTGATCTAAACTGAAGCATCTGCAGACTGATACATCATTTTGTCTTTAAAAATATTTTTGTAATACATATATACCTCCTTCACCCATATCTCCCAGGAAACTTTTTTTTTAAGCGGCGATGGAAAAGGTTCTTAGTTCATAGCAACTCTTATTAAATCTTTTTCTTCTAGCTCTTCATATCCGAAAGCTCCCTGTAGCCTCTCATTCTCCTGAACCAAAACTAGAGCTTTCTTATCCACATGCCAAATTACACACACCATCATGGGCCTTTGACCCTCATTGACTATATCATGTGAGTCCTCCCATTTCATCACATTCCCAGAAGAACTGTCCCCACCCCCACCAGGTCATACACACCTCAAGCAGGTCCTTGGAGACTATCACATTTCTTACTTTGGACTGGTTTTCTCTTGAGAACAGACCTTTGGAGTAGGAATGCTTTCTCTCCTCAGAGATACTATGCTGGTTATTCTCAAATGCTTTGTCATAAACAGGAGAAGGGAGGAGGCCTTGAACTCTTTACATGTGATTAATTTTTATTCTGTCATGCCAGCCTTGAAGTCAACTCTGCTAAATCTAACATCTTGTAGCTGATGATGGTATCATGTGACAGTGAAGGGCAACTGTTCCATGTTTTGATTCTATATTTGGGTTTTGTCCTTACCTCTGCTGGATAGAATTTCTTTTCAGCGGCTCATATTCCCAGGGAGTTTATACAAGCCTTCTCAGCTGGTTCGGGGGACAGTTAATTAGCCCCACCACCTCAGCTGTGCTGACATCGTTTGATGACACCAGTGTAAAACCAGAAATGTTTTGGAATGATAGGCTGTATGAACTGATGCCAAAAGAGCCCTGCTGCCTTTTCCTTTTCTGCTCAAAATATGTTTAATTGTAGCTGTTCTTCCAAAGTACAGATAACACTAGTGATTAAAAACAACCACCACCATGAAAACTGGTATTACAGCAAGCCAGATAGGAGATAGTCTTTGGCCATTAAACAAAATTTATTTCCAGAGAGACAATATAGACTTGTATGGATTTGAGAGCACAAAATAACGTTATTTTTATCTTGCAATCCAGTTCCACATATGGCAATCCTGCTGAGCACTATGACCAGGCAAAGTTGAGGGACTTGTTAGAGTGAGTTTATTAGCAGCAATGGGACCTTGTTCTATTTAATTTGTGCCAGGAGGCTGTTACATGCAAATCGCTAGCATGGTACAGAGTTGGTTATAAAAGATCAGGACAGAATGGAGAGCTGTCTCCATATTCTTCTAGAAATAACTGAATTGTATCATTTTACCCCACTGTTTTTTGAAGGCATGCTAAAAATTACCTGCCATGCTCTCTCACTGAAAAAGGAAATATTTTTGATAACATAGATGACATTAAGGTCATAATATTTAACATCCTGGCAAATGCATGCAATGTGCTTCTTTGAGAAGCCTTAGAATGATAACCCCTCCTTACCCAAGCAGCAGGTGTTTCCCTACCAAAGTCTGGTTTGCTTGGTCCTACTTTGCTTTAGTTTTTTGGACAAGAGATTGGCACTCCTCCTAAGGGCACCTGACATATGTGTTTTGGCATGGTACAAGGACACTGCTCAATAGGGGTACTTTTGGGGGAAGACGACAGGCTAATGCAGACACATGTTCTCTACAAGTAATTTTTTGGTCCATTTTTTGCAAGCACAAAAGACAATCAATTGCATCTGGGACTGAAGATTAGGCAGAGGGTTATGTCTAATTAAGAGAGCATCTTAAAATGGGACTTAGGTTTTCCTAGGATTTCCAGTTACAGTTTGGAATTTATGACCATATTCACATGTTTCTATCAAATGTTTCCTGGAATAATTGAAATATTCCTAAGAGGCTTTCCTGGACTGTGGCTGGAGTTATCATCTTTCCAGCTTGGCATGGGCGGAACAAGCAGTCCTTTCTAAGTTGTCACTCCAGGGTCTGACTGTACTGATCACATTCAGGCACCGCCCATGTCTTTGAGGAAACATAGGCAATTTCTTCAGGGGAAAAGTACTTCCATTCTCATTAGTTTGTCTGCACTCCAAAAAAACATGAAAGCACTATTCTGAGCTAAGAAACTGTAATGATACATGATTTAAAGAGGCCAACTAAGACGATATTTATATGTACACATAGAGGCAAGGGAGGCAGGAGGAGACTTGGGAAATATGCTTGTGTGGGGGGTCAATTCATATTTTCCAGGCCAAACAGAAATTATGGAGATCCAGTGAGCTTTGAAAATTGTGAAGATATTTTAAATAGTCCCTCACATTCTGCAAACTTTTACACACCTCCAGTGCTCAAGGACGGTTGAGTACACAGAATATCCAAAATTTTTATAATTTCTCTCCCAAACTGTGGCATCCATTTTTACCTCACTGGTAGCTTAATGTCCCAAACATTATTTAAAATCAGAAACTAAGCAGCATGTGGATATGGTCTGGCAATGGGACTCCTGTTCTGCTTTCTAAAAATTGTTTAATAACTATCAGTGGAATGCCTCCTGTGTTCTAGGTTGTGCTTGATGTCTTGTCAAGTTAAACTTCCACTAATAGAAAACTCTGGGTATCTGTGCACCCCATTATTTGTCTGCATATGAGGTGTTAATCCTTTGGTGAAAAAGGAATTTCCCCAAGTCATTGTGACATACCACCTCCTGTATCAGCATGCTAAGAGGTCAGGTGGAAAAGGATTCACACAGGCTCTCTGACCTCATAGATCTTGTATTGGTTTCCCTATATCAGTAATGATGTTCTGCCATTGATTCTATTGGTGATTCAGAGTTGCCAAAAATGGTCTTATTAACTAAGCAAATGAGGGAGATTATGTGATCTAGAACATACTAGAATTCTTTGATGTATGGTTCCCTTTGTCTGGCAAATGGAGCTAAGGAAACTGCTTCTCTTTCTTAGCATTCATGTGTCATTGAAGTCAGGGTTTTATTGTAAAGACCCCTTGCCTTTAAAACAAAGAGCTGCACTGTTCACCATGTAAGAACTTATTCACTATGTAAGAACTTGTTCACCATGTAAGAACTTGTTCATTATGCTTCAGAAGATTGGAGACTGTTGAGAATTAGGCTTGGGGTTGATTAATGATTGTTCATTGAGTCCCCTATACAGAATTTTATTGTTGTTAACAACCATTTGATCAATAAATATGAGAGATGCCCTCTCAAAAAAAAAAACCAAAGAGCTGAAGTCAATGGCTCTGAAATGGCATGCATAAGACCATGTCAAAGGCCATTTCACATTTTCAATGTCTGCTTAAAGACAAACTTCAGCTGACTTCTTACTGGAACTTACTTCTAAACAAAATTTAAATTGACATGTTTCCACACATTTTGGATTGATTTAAATTAAATTTAGGAAATAGTCATAAATATTTGCATGACAAGTGAAACTGACTATACCAACTACAAATTTTCATAGATTGTTTTTGTTTTCACTTGGTAAAGAAGAGTCAGTACTAATGTGCAATGTGATAGGCTCGTGTATATTCTGGAAGAGCATTAATAATTTTAGAAAATCAGATTCCCAGTGGGGTCCACGTCCAGAAGAAACTTAAGCACTACAGCATTAGTTGTGGGCTTTGGAAGTATTTTGTTTACAGAAATGTGTGGTCTCATATAGTTTTCTATAAGAAGTGACTGTTCAACAAATGTTGACTGACCTATTGAAACCAGTGCCTAGGAACAATTACTCAGTGCTTCGTACTTACAAAGTGTATTTCCTCTCAGGCACCCAAACTGTTCCACAGTGTGACAGGTAATTTGGCCTCAGAGCAAAGTGGCAGATCTGGATCAAGGCTAGAATGAAGGTAGAGGACTAACCGGTTCATTAAAACCAGTGTATACACTCACTCCATTGTGAATCTTGCACACATGTCTCCTAGTATTGCAAAAACCTCACTTCAAAATGATTTTGTTTGTTTTTTTGTGAGATGAGGCTTATAAGGCAAGGGCAATGCTGTTGTACAAAACTGCCAATTGTGGAAGGGTTCCAGAAAAACTGCTGAGGTTGAGGAGGGTGGGGCCTTAAGATCCCATTACGGGTTTATGCGCTCTTCACCATCTCCTCCCTCTCCTCCTCCCCACCACCCCCTCTTTCTCTCTCCCCTGGGCTCTGTCCACTGCCCTCCCCTGCCCCTTTCTCCCCTTCTCCCACCTCCCAGGCTGAGCCCCTCTGTTTCCCCATGGTAGCATTCAGTCTCAGATTACAGGAAAGCTATGGCGCTGTCAATGGCCTGAGGGACGGACAGGCTCACGTTTCATTCTCCTGGAAATTTAGAATTACAAATTAATCTACAAAGAAATAATTGCTTGAACAATTTGAAAGTGATGTGGGTAACAGTATACACAGTCCCTTGCAGTGGACTCCAAGGCAGAGTGATGGAGGGAGCTGGTGAGGGGTCATCCTGCGCCTTCTCGCAGGGTCTCGGGGAGGACATTTTACTTCCTGGAAGGGTGAAGCGAGGTAATTGAAAATGTGTACAGCATTATGACTCTAATACAGCTACATGCATTTTCAGCTTGATGAAATGATCAGCTATTTAACAGCCTTTTAGATTGTTTTCACTGCAACATTTTCATTTATACCTTAATGCAAAAATGCACGCTGTAGAATTCCTGCTTGCTCGTGGGGGTGGGTGGTAAAAAGGAACATGGACCATGTGACATATGCTCTAAGTCAGGTGCTACTTTTGACTCTGGAAAGCACTACAACATTTCAGTTAATTTCTTTCTCTCTCTCTCTCTTTCATTTAGCATCTGCTGAAAATATTTAGTCATGTGAAAAGACCTCAGAGCCAATGTATTTTACACTGAAAGTAAACAGTTGTCAGTGTAGGCTAATAAGCATGTTCCCACACTTTTGGCTTATTTTATTATATATAGTATGTCAGCAACATTTCAAGAAGCAACATAGAGTAGTGGTTTAATATCAAAGGTGGTTTTCTCCATTTGGAGAACTTTGGAAATTAGGAGTCCCCATTTTCCCTCAGTTTCAAATGGGCCTCACTGAGGGATAGGGCTGGCTCTAGGTATGGTTAATTCTAAATTGTATATAATTAGATTTCATTATTCAGACAATGTCTTAGGTAACTTTTGTGTTCATTTTTTTATTAGGAGTGACACCCGATACTCTGGGTGATGATTAGCCTGTGTTGATCTCTCTCTCATCACTTTATAACTCAATCCAGTGCATGGCCCCTTGAGGTCCAAGGGAAGAGGGGGCACTGGAGGAGAGATTACTTTACAGAAGAAGGATCGGGGAAGGTTTCTGGCATTGCCCTTTGACCAGAAGAATGGGTAGGAGTTCAGTGGGTAGGGATGAGGGAAGAACATTCTAATCACAGATAGAGCAAAGGAATCGGCCGGCATGCGTTGAGTATTGCGAAGAGCAGTTGGAGCTCTGGGGAGTCTAAGACACAGGGTGGATGGGGTGGCATACCCCAGAGAAGGTTGAGGTGATACTGGAAAGATGGATGAAAGCCAAGTTACCTGGAACAGGAGATCAGGAGAAGTGTGAAACTTTTTGCTACCTAATGGAAAGTTATTGAGGACAGCGGAACATGGTGTATCATGGCATGCTGTCTAACCAACTCAAATCTCCCACTCCAGGGAGATGAATAATGGAAGGAAGGACTACAGGCGTTAGGCAAATGTGATTCAGCAACTATTCATCCACTTATTTGTTAAGACCAAGAATACCTAAAAAAAGGGAAGCAGAATGTCTTAGAACAACTACTATGATACTCTAAACCTTTGGTTTTAAATTCCCCTTCAGTGCCATAATCACATGAGCATCCCCACGCCCTTTTCTGTCTCTGCCCTTTGCTGGCCACTCCTCTCTCCCCTTGTCTTAGCTTCATGGTGGCATCATCATCTCCAACTTTTTGGAACCTCATTCCAATTTTCTTAGACCTGAAAATGCTCTTACTTGACTGGATATGACACAACCTAATTTAGCCCAAGTTTGCCATCATCAAACAACTACTTTTGTTTTTTGCTTAGCTCTGTAGTGCTAAGATTCTAATCTTTTCAAACACCTGGAAATTCTTGTCCCCAGTTTATGGACTGCTGTTCTCAAAGTTGGAACAGTGACCCTTTTGAGTAATCTGTATTATTACATGCTTGTGCTAGGAAATTAACAGCTCTAATCTTATTTTCTAATGGAACTAGCAGCTTATGGGACTCAGTTAACCAGCTCCTTTAATGAGTGAAGCTTACCGAAGAGCACAGGAATTTTAGTTTCAAGTTCAAAGCTGTGTTTCAAAACAGAAGGAAGGTGTTCGCTGAATTGGCTGCTTATGCTCAGCCATGGATTTATCTCTCACTCAAAAATATTCTTGCCATTCTTGTGTTGCTATTTGTCTGCTGATGAATTCCTTGCCACCACTTTCTTTCCATAGACAACTAGCCAATATTTTTAGTCTCTTCTACCAAGAAAGAACATAAAACATAACATGACTTTTATAGAGTATTTTTTATTTATAAAATTGACCTTTTGCTCGAATGGACAGTTTTCCTCTTTATATTTGATGCCTACACCCGGGAACACAATCAGAAGATTCCTATTGATTGTTCTGAAGCAATTCAGTTCTGGTCATGGTTGCACTGGATTTGTAATTAGACTGAGGAGAGGTATTATTGACTGGGCCTGGTAATTACCACACTGACATCAGATTCGGCCGGAGGTGAAACTAACCTCCGGCTCCATGTTGGTGTTCCTCTTCTAGATGATTTGCACTGAATTCTTCCAAACTACGAGTGAGCAACACATAATGCTATGTTTTAGTCACAGCAATTTATTTCATTATGCAGTTCATTTACTTGAGTATAAGCGGCTTACCGTACTGACTTAGGAAAGGTGTACATTGAGGAGTTTAATTATCGACCCATGACATGTATGCTTTTGTCTTGCTAAACAAATAGGTCACCTTTTGTATTAAAACAATGGTTCCTGGACAGGTCTTCTAAATAGACGGATTACACTTACTTGTGTTTAATCAGATTGAATGTGGCCTTTTAGATAATGAATATATAGTTTCAAGACAAATTTCTTAGTTTATGTTCAAGAAATATTTATATATAGCTCCTAGCAATAAGAGTATGTTTATCCTTAGGAAACAGAAATGTTTTATGCACAGTAAACTCAGGCATAATTGGTAGTTTCGGGTGAGAAATTCAATGGAACATGTGTGCAAAAACAGGTTATATGGAACAAGCATTCTCTTCTACTTAATACCAACTGTGAATATACAGAAAATAGTGCTACTGTGATGACCCATTGGTTCATCTGCAGAGAAGCTTGGCTTAATTATATGTTAAGCACTGTATGCACACATAATTAGGAAGTGAAAAATTTATTGTTTATAGTTGGCATTGGACTAACAAAAATCTACAAATAATTTCTTCAAAGTAATTCCCAAATAGGCATATTATGCTTTTGCATTTTTCCTAATATGTTTCCTTTTATTTCCTAATTGAAATTACTCTGTTTGGAGTAACCATAAGAATATTTTAGATACTTTTCATGTCTAGAACACAAGGCTCTTTTCTATCAACCCTTTATACAATAGGCTGTCAGGTTTTATTTGTATAAAAAACAAATTATTATTATTGTAGTTTGAAAGTCTGACAAGAAAACATTGTCAGCTATTTCTGCCTATAGAAAAAAAAAATTCATTTAATTTGCAAAGTCCAGACATTTTGTTTTGTTTTGTTTTGCTCACTTTTGGTCAAATTGTGTTCAGACCCATTGTACTTTTATCAGAAGCTGGTTTATTTCACCAAAGATTCTATTTAAACTATGAAAGACTGGGGCTTTTTCACTCTTATGAAATGTAATAATTCTGGGGTCAATATAAGACCTTAAAGGTGCTGTATTCATATCTCTGTGGACAAAATTGTTATTATAGTAGAGTTTAGGTAGGAGAGTTCTTCAATGGGAGCTCCTTCCCACAACTGAGAAATTCTCTATAGAATTCGGATATCTTGATCACATGACATTTCCGATTTAATCTACTCAGGCACAAAAGCACTAGTTTAGGAATAGACCTGTTATAGAAAATGTGGCCCAACTGTCTCAAATCCATTCGACTCTCACATGAACCAGCCTTTTGAGAAATTTACACCTGCCTCCTTCTGAGCAAGACAATATTTTAGAATACTAGCTTTGGGGTGCTGGACCAATTAGAGGTAAAGCTGATTTCAATTATTTCAATGTGTTCCAATTAACACAGGGAAGAGAAATAGTCAGCTTTGTGGTCACAGGATGCACACACGTCTCCACCCTCATCTTGCCAAGAGTGCCTGTCGTCTCTCAGGGTGCCTTACAACAGTGCAGATGACCCAATACAAGCCCATCACCACCACTCAGAAAAACAATGTTAATCAGGGGAGACATCAAAATGTCAGCACAAAAAGTGGGGGGAGAGGTGGCAGGAGCAGTGCCGCTGCTTCTGACACAAGCTAGAGTGATATTCAGAAGGGAGGCTTCCTGCGCTAGCAGGAGCAAAGCATGTAGGCCCAAAAAACTTGGGTGAGCAAAAGTTTTATCTGAAGAATTCAGAACTTTTGGGCCAATGCAAAAGTTTGGTTTGAATTAAGTGGATAAGAGACTCAATTCCTCATTTCGTTTTTGTTGATGGGGCTGGGATGATCCACTCAGAAACAAGGGGAGCCAGTGCATCCTATTTGAGATTCTTTGAAAGGTATTTGCAGAGATACACTACTATTATCCAAAGGTGCTGTAGGGAGCTGTTGGGTCGGGAATTACATCTCTTTAACTGGACTCTATCATTTGGGGAATTATTGTGTTTCTTATCCATTCTACACTTAGCATATTACAAAGTACACAGGGACCAACCTAGGAATGTCTGTAAAATAAAATGATTAAATAGTCACATTTACTGTTATTGTCTTCTTTGGCTATAGAATGTTTTAACCCTTCCCTGTCTACTGACAAAGCGCTTTTTCCCTTTCTATCATACAGAATTATCAGTTAAAAACAAAACAAAAGCTTTAATGGAGTCAAAATATCCAAGTGGATTTAAAAAAGAGATGATTTTGCAGCCAGAACAAAAGATGATGAGCAATTTTAAAGAAAACATGAAGGTGAAATGAAATAGAAAATGGAATAATCTATTTTCTTCACCACTGAATGTAGGTGCCTTTGACGTGGTCAAAAATCACACCAATGACAGTGATACGCACAATTATCTCAACATTTGGATATGTTTAATTTCAATGATCTTTCAGTGAGTCATATTGTCTTGGGACAGCTTGAAGCCTTGTGACATTTCCCCAATCATTTAAAACAATAAGCTTCAACCAGCAGTCAGCGAACAAAGACAAATGCAAATGCTAAGATTTAAAACTAACAATGAAAGCTACCTTCAAGGAAAAGGATTGCACTTCTTTGCATAAAGTACAGAAGTATAGAGTGGAACATGACACAAGGCCTGTCTGCTCTTTTTCTTCTCTCTCCATGTATATATATATATATATATATATATATATATATATATATATATATATATATATATATATATATATATATATGTTAATATATTTATATATATATTAGAAAGTCATATCTTCAATTTTAAATACCCAGCTAATTGGGTGCTTGAAAGTCAGTATCATGCATTTTGATTTGATTTTGCCAGAGTTTTAGGGGATGATTAACTCCTACATTTGCAAAATTGAGTCAGGATGTTTAATACGATGTAATATGAGATTGAACCAGATGGCCTTTTCTTTATAAATTAGGTGCTTGGAAAATTTTGAATACTTTCTGAGGGACACCTGAATTTTCTCCCCAACACCTGTGCACATCTCCATTGTGTGCATGGAGTGGGCAGGTGGCTCAGACCACCGGGTGCCATGTTTCTCTGTGTTGTTTATACACTGTGGGACACAAATGACCACCACTATTTTGCGGTTGCGGCTTGCCATGGTTAGTTACTGAGACCAGGAGTGGGTGGGTCTGAAGAATGCTGAACTGAACTGTTGCTCCTGTCATTAAAAATTCAACTAGGCAGAAAGCTAGGAATGGGGCAGTCGACAAAGATAAAGCCGAGAGCTCTGTGGCTTATCCTTAATTAGGTGTTGGCACTGGTTCTTGTCAAACAAGGGGAGAGTGTGCGCGGCAGTGCTCTGACACACACAGGCAGCCCCAGTCCCAGCTGGACGCAACACCACGTGCATTCAAACTGGCATTGAAAGGGATTTAGATAAGTACTTGAGGTAACAAAAATCGAAAAAGGAGGATGATAGCAATGGAAGCTTTAGATGAATTGCAACTGAGTGCACCTTTATTACAGCTTATCAGTCTCCAGACAGCTACAAACCAAGCTTCCTAGTGCATTTCTCTTCGTGCTCTCCAGATTAAAGGTCAAAGTAACTCAAATTTATATGTTCTGCTGCGTTGTCTCAGTCTATTCCCGTCGCTCACACATATGCACAACACATCTCATGGGGTAACCCTGGCATGAAGTTTCTGCTCCTTGAATGAAGCAAAGGCCCTTTCTCATTGAAAAGGTTCCATTTGTTTAAAACAATTATCTCGTGGGGAGAGGTTGCAAATAACACAATAGTAAAAGGTCACAAAAATGCCACTGGCATAAATACACAAATGGCAACGGGCCTGCTGTGATTGCTCTTGTCCGTAATTGTAGTTATATTTTGCATCCATTTGACATACTAAAATAGCTAATATTCTGGTTTATTAGAACACTGTCTATATGTATTCTCAACATACACAAAAGCTGTGTGTTTTCATAATATGTATAAGCACTTCAGACGGTAAGCTGTGCACATTGCAGCTAGCAGATGGTAGCTCTTATCACAGATAAAAGCACATATATATGTTTTCGTAACTACACCCTCAGAGAGAACGGATAAGAGAAGAATCCTCTGCACATCACAGCTTACATTACCCATCTACTTAGGCGGCAAACAGCATATGTTTTACTGCTGTGGAAAGGCAGTACTTGAGAAGAAAATATGATTACAATAAACTTAGAAATAACCTGATGAACACACACAAAAAAGGTGTGCAAATTGCAAGTTAGGGGTGTGTGTGTGTGTGGAGGGGGACTAATCACTTTCAGAAAGTGAGACAATAAAGAGTAAATCTTTGGGTGGCCCAACATATATAAATATAGGATGCCTAGTTAAATCAAATGTCAAATGCATAGTGAATAAATTTTTTAATGTAAGTATGGCTCCAATATTGCACATCGCATGGTTCATGCAATATTTGGGATATACAACAATGGCATGAATTGTTTATCTGAAATTCAAATTTAAGCTAGCATCCTGTGTTTTTATTTGCTAAATCTGACAATAATAGTTTTTAACTGGTGTTTTTAAACGTTTATCCAATGCTCCCAGTGTTCCAGGTGAAAGGGAAGCCATCAACAGGCATACCTGTTTTGGAAGAATATGATCCCAGGCTGTCTGTGTGCACGAAACCAGAAAGCATCTCGAACCTTTGTCTGAATGATGCAGTCAATAAAGAGCCACTATGGTTAATTTAGGACACAGATCTTCCCCCTGCTGTGAGGTTTTAGATCCTGGTTTGGATCTATCTGGATAATTGTTTCACTTTGGCTACATAACTCAGCTTTTTTTTTTCCATTTATGAATTTGGTTTATTATTTCAGACTAAGATCTATTTGCACTCATAAAAAAGGAGACAGACTTTAAACACTCCACATGTACACATTTGTATTCTTATGGTGAGATCAGCGTTCAACGGGAAGGTTAAATGGAGTTCAGATAATTTCCTTTTTTATTCTTTGCTCTGGCTTTCGTCTCATGTCTTTCAGCAAAACTGAATAAAGATGTCGCCATTTTACACCAGAAGATTCAATTACTTTTCAAATGCTGGGTAAACATCTGCAGATGAACGTTCTTAACAAATGTATTTTGATTCCACACAAACTTCTGTGACACTTTTTGTTTCCTCTCCCCAAGAGCAGAGAATAGATTCAAGCCTGCTTTCCCAAGCCTGAGCCCCCATTGCCACTAGCATGGAATTTTTGGCCAACAGCCAACCAATCTCTGCAGCCCAATGAAACTCTGATTCCATCTGCTCTGGTAGTGCAATGTATTCCACTTCAGGTCAAAAGCAGGGAGCCAGCAGTATTAACATTACACTAATCTGTAAAGACATTTTCACTGGGCTAGATAGGCTAATGTTACACAGGCTTTCAAAGCTTCAAGGGTAAGGAGCAACAGTCATTGGCAGGATGAATACTCAGTGGGCAGTGGACTCTTGCTGAGAATATTCCAAGATGAGGCTAGATGGATGGTTCTCAAGAATGAGGGAAGAAAGAAATACCTTCCTAAAAAGCAAGTTGCTATCTTGTTAAGCAGGCATTTTAAACACAGGTTTGAATGATATATTTAGCAATGATTTTTTTACCCTCTTTATTCCTGCAGCCCCAAAACATAAGCATGCACATTCACACACGCACACACACACACACACACACACACACACACACACACACACAGCCTCAAAGCCTACACAGTTATTAATGAAGACGACTATATAATCTCCATTAAAAAACCTAGATGGAAACAGATTGCTCTTAGTATAACTTTGGTGTTATAAAATCAGAACTATTCCCAAGCTCTTAAAAGACTTTCTAAATAAAAGTAAGTGTATGGCTAACCCCTCCTCCCCCATCCCTCTACTATTTTGCCGTTTGTTGAAAACATGCTCAGTTTGGGGATACACGGCTCTATAATCAATTGCTCGTTAAACATAACCTACCAAGGACTTTATTACAGGTCCTTGATGGAAAATATATTGAAGGAAAATACTCTGAAAGCAGATTAGTGTACACAATGGAAATTTAATACCAGTAACAAAAGGGTCTTTTTCATTTCCCTAGTTTTCTGTTTGGGCAGGGGGTGTGGGGGAAGTAGTTTAAAATTCATGCCTTTAGGCACATCAGAAACCATTAAGAACTACATTTCAGGAAATTGTAATGAATAAAAATTCACTTTATACTACTTGATTTTCTTTTAGCAGAAAAGAAAAAACGTTTGGCTGGAAATGACTTGAAAATCCCCACAATTGGGCTGTATACAGCTATGTTTTTGCTATAAGTTATAGTTCATGCAGATTTTCCATGAAAAATTATTCTGTGCTAGAATAATAGATTTCTAGGTGGAAATACACTGTTGATGGAAATATGCTATCTTTATAATGTAAGTAACAAAACATACACATAACTTCTAACTTCAACTTTCCTTATAATGTACGTGAAAACCTAGGGTTATGTATTTTGAAATTTTCACTTATCTTCCTTTTGTTTTTTCAACTTAAATATAAAAGCTGTTTGGAAAGCAGCAAAACCACTGGATTTTTCAACTTCAGAAAATAATAAAGAAAATTTGGCAAGCATTTTTATTGTCCTGGTTTAGCACTTACTGCCTCTATATTCCTGGTCATTAAAATTTGCTATGAAAGGAACTTAACTTGCATAGAATTGAAGAAGCCCCCTCCCTTAAAAAAACAGAAAACGAAAAAAAAAACAAAAAACAACTTCCTAGTTAAAATGGAAAATTCATGCACGCACAGACGAATGAATATGCATGAGTCTTTATGCATGGATATACATATGATTTCTCATCCACAAAGCCCGCTTTGGAAGACTTGCTATCTGACCAGAAAAGCCTGTAGTAAGTTGAGATAAAGGAGACTGACTCCAATCCCCTCAGCCTTTGCAATTGCTTTATATTCTAATCACTGCACTAAGCATCTGTCCCCGGCAGGCAGCTTGTTCAATCTAGCAGATAACGAATGCAGCCCGACGTGGCTGCACTGGCTCTTCCGCGCTCACGAGGAGCTAGTGTTCACTCCTCTGATTAAACAGGCAGTGGGGAAACGCTCTCAGAGCTGTAATTGCCTCCGTTATGAAACATCTTCACCTGTTAGCCAGAGCGAAGTTGAATCACAGCAGAAATTATTAACAGTGGCTGTTTTCAAGCCAGCTTAATTTGAGCTGATGCTGCTGTTCACTTAGCACAGATGAATAGGTGCGCGGGACGGGCACCTAAGCGGAGGTGACACCGATGAATATTTGCTCCCAGCCCTGCTACAGGGCGCTCGGGCTTACACAGCAGCAGACAATGGTTACAAAGCCAAGGGGCGTGGGGGCTGGGCCTTGGGCAGAACCCACTGCTCTGCCCTCACCTTCTGCGCCTAGAACTTCCTGACTGAGAGCAGCTTTTGACAGATAAATCTTTTTTTTTCAGTTAGTTTCCACAACTGTTAGCAAACACAAATTGTTTTGGGGGGCCCCGCACAATGGTGTCCGGAACACTGCCTGCTTCAAACGTGGCCAGAAACTCTTTTCAGAGAGCCGAAAGGCATTAAAATGTAATGGTCTGCTTTCATTTTCTCTGCAGTGTGCTTCAAGATGATTATAAATTACAGCATTCTGCTTACTTTTGACGGAATAAGTCATGTATCAGCATTTGATTTAGAAGCAATGTGTGCCTGACATATGAAACAGATCTCAGATGTGATTTATCACAGAGCTCTTTTATTTGTTTGTTTCAGAAGAAAATAGCTGCCCAGGAGGGTCACCCTTAGGACAGTAACAGCCGTTCTTGCAGTGGGGTGTGACTGGCTCTGGAGAATGAATCTTTAAAGTCTGAAAAGTCTAAATGTTTTTGTATTTTCCAAATTGAGGAATTTGTATGTTCGTCAATACTGTTCCTAAGGACTTAAAAAAATTTTTTTTCTGGGAAAAGATGAGCAAGACATTACTGGGATATGGGAATCATTTCTCAAAGTGGGGTGGGGGTATCATGAGGCAAGATGTCCTGTATTTCTGAGGCTGTCTGGGAAGCTGCTAGCTTGTAGGGTCTCTGATGCTGATGCAATGTAATTGGCCAGGGAAAGAGGTTGAGAGCAAATGGGGGATTGTTCAGCTGTATGGGTGTGGAGCCAGTGGGATGGAAAATAAAAGGCCGTGCCTGATTCTCCTGTGAGCTGGCAACATAGTCGATCCATTCATATCTGCACCCCTTTTCCAGTGGCTCTGATGGCTGCAGTGAAAACAACTGTGTAGGGACCTAAAGTGACCACTAAATGGTTTAACCAAACAATTGGCTGGGCCATGTTTTATTTATCAAGTCTGACTAATAACTGTAACAGAGCTGCAGAAATCCCATGTATCATTTCAAAATCATACTCATGGTACAAGGTGTAACTTGGAAATATATTCCCTTTCTTTGTTAATCTATACTTGTAAAACTAATCATACATGTCACCTCATCTCCTCTGTGTAGCTTTATCAACACCTCCAATGGGTTATTCATGACCTTATCTGTTTAGACAGTCTATTTTAGTACTTGTGACACTGTCCTATAAATATTTGTGGTCTTTCTTCCTTCTATTTTATCTTCTAAGATCCAACTCTTAGACATTTTCCTCTTCTCAGTCCCTAGGATATAGCCTGGCACAAACAGACCCTCAATAAAATTTCTGAGTGAATTAATGAATGTATAAATGAATGAATATTTCAGGTTAAAGGAAGAAATGAGAGTTTATAGTAGAGATGA
Source organism: Manis pentadactyla (assembly GCF_030020395.1). Classification (NCBI taxonomy): domain Eukaryota; kingdom Metazoa; phylum Chordata; class Mammalia; order Pholidota; family Manidae; genus Manis; species Manis pentadactyla. Next base: position 68,059,211 of record NC_080031.1, on the reverse strand, counting down.
CAACACTCCCTCATATCTGTTTCTTCTTTTTCCTGGGGGGGAAAAAATCCCTACTTTTTAGCTGAGAATTAGCTCAGCTATTCCAGAGCTGAGGCTTTCTGGAATAAAAAATTTCATTTGCTAGCCTGCCTTGCAGCTGGATATGACCATTTTCCAGATCTGGTCAATGGAATGTAGGGGGAAGTAGTATGGTAATTCAGTAGGTGACCTTGATTATGGCTGGGAAGAGGTTGTAATGGTTGGAGCAATAGCAGTCATATTGGACTTTAAGATGCTTTAGGGATTGAAAACCCTATACAGCAGAGCAACAAAATAGAAGAAATTAGAGGCTTTGATATCACAGAGCACATATGAGGCCCAAATTGATTACTTCCAGTTTTCCTGAGTGTGGGAAGGGAAAAAACCCAACATCATACAATGTGGGAACTGAAATCCTTACTAGGTTTACGAGTAGGACCAGCTACATAATTTGTGAGAATCAATACAAATAATTTTGAATAGAGATCCTCAAATTTTAAGAATTTTAAGACACCAACAGCAGGGATTCAAGGAAGCTCAGAACCTTGTGTGACACAGCTGGCCCTGCTTATAAGGTAGTTTCTGACTTCTGCGAAAGCTTCCCTAAACTCATTGTGCACCAATCTCTTCCTCATCTACTAGACTTTAGCCACATCAGCCTTCTTTCTGTTTCCTGAACATACTAGATCCTTCCCTGCCTTAGGAGATTTGCACATTAGCTATTCCAGGCCAGGAACACTCTGCCACAGATAACTGCAGTATTCACATTTCCATGCAGGCTTCTTTCTGCCTTTATGAAATGGCAACTCAATGTAACCTCCATAAAAAAAGTCCTTTGCAGGAATTCATGTCCAGTATTATAGTGCCTTCTTATTTCTGCCATAGCACACCTATGCCAGTCACTTATTATATTGCTTCCTTGTTTATTTCTTTTTAAAAATTACCTGAATCTTCTCACTGGAATGTAAGCTTCCTGAGGGCAGGTGTTTTCTGTGTCTTACTCACCAACCAGAAAGCACAGTGCTTACTGAGAACACAGTAGGAGCCAAGTATTTGGTAGATGGTGATAAAGATACCTTCAAGCATGTGGGCATTTGACATGTATCATTTGGGTTCAAGGGAAGATGTTTTAAACACTTTGCCAATTTATCTTTTATTTCTTGATTTTCTGTCTTTAGTTATATGGAAATGGCCATGCAAAGATAGAGCTTATTTGTGTAAATATTTCCCAGTCTTGTGGGATGTGGGAAAAATGGATTCCCTCTCTGCTGGACATCTGTTTGTATAGCAATTCACACACACCCTGAGAATCGAAACCCTCCCTTTCACAGCTTACTGTCTATACTAACACAACTATGTTAATACTCTTTTTCTTCATTGGCATAACTGTAATATTTTAGGTGAGTATTGCCCAGATAAAGAACTTGATTGTTCACTGCCAGAACTTACTGGAATACCCATCAAGCCTTCAACAGAAAAGTTTTTTACCCACAGGTTCTTTGACACCCTTGCCTCAAAAATCCTTATGAGATATTTCTACCAACCCTAAACTTTCTATCATGATCCTTACTCAACCCTAACCAAGTCCCTGCATTGGAAGACCCACATGACACCAAACTTCTTCTCAACAAATTCTGAATTTGCCTTCCCTCCTCCAAGATGCTACCAAAGCGCATGGACGCTCTCCATGACTGTGGTGAGCAATTCAACTTTATCTTCTCAAAGGTTCATGTTTTTTTGGGAGCTGCTATTTGGGGAGCTGCATTTGACAATCCTAATGCAGTTCTTTTCTCACACACAAAAAAATGTGAGCTTATAAATTTGATTACTCAGAATGATCATTAGTTGTGATCTATTTAGAAAGAGAAAAATAATGTACTTTCCTTCTCTCAAGAGAAGTGCTTTTCCTTAAAAACATATCAAGATCAAAGATTTTCATAAACAGTGACATATAATGCTACCCACGTAAACCAGAGCACATACAAAACATATTTCTATGCTATTATTGTCCAATATGGCAGCCATTACATATGTGACTACTGAGCATTTGATATGTATGTCTGAACTGAGATATGATATGTGAAATATACCCAGATTCAAGGATTTCGTTTGAGAAAAGAATGCAAAGTATCTAATTAATAATTTTATATATGATTACATGTTGAAATGTAATATTTTGGATGTAATACAATACTTGGATATATATAATGTATATTATATATATTATTAAATTTAATTTTAACCATTTCTTTCCACTTTTTAAAAATATAGAAACCAAATAATTTAATAGGACATGTGGCTTACATTCTATTCCTATTGGATAGTGCTGCTTTCTCTCTTTGGTTAAAAAAGGCAGGGGAAAAAAATCCCAAAACCTTGACAAACTGCATTATCAGCAGAGAGGCCATGATATGTATGTTTTCCTCTTGTAATGTCTTCTTCAATGTTAGTTACATATTTAAAGATCCTCAGTAATATGACAATACACAACATTTTTAACATGCAAAATATTCTTGGTAAGTGGGTAATTTCTTTGTCTACTGGAAAGCATGAAGGGGAATTTACCCTTAAAAGTTGAAAAGTGTTTACAAGTTGTTTTGCTTTTGAATTAACTTTTAGAAGAAATTCTTCCACAGCTGGCTTTGCAAGAGACATTTTCAACAAATAGGGGAAACAAAGAGGCCCAAACATGAATCTGAGTTTGCGGTAAATGGCCAGACGGATCTGGGACTGAACACTGTAATTCAGTAGTACTGAGAGGCAGAGGTAATCTGTAATTTTTCTCTGCAACTGGCTCTTTTGTCTGGAGAATGATGACTGCATAATGCCCATAACATGGACTATAGAGAAAACGTGGATGTCCCCTTTCTATCCCAGTGTCTGCTTAGCAATACTCTAAACCTGTTGGGTTGGAATACTGGGGTGGTGTACCATTTCTTCTTGAGAGACACTTTAGTAGAACAGATGACGCTTACTTCTGCCTGGGGTAAAACAGAGGTAAGGCCATCTCAGGGCGGTTGACAAACGCTGAAGCAGAAAAGACAAGAGAGGACAAAGGTCTCTGACCCGAGGTGAAATAAGACAGAAAGGCTTGTTGGGACAAGAGGTGAATAAATAACATTTCTGAGTCCCATAGGGGGGAGGTAATTTTATTCTTTACCACTGAGGAGGAGAAAACTCCACCTCATTGCCACTTAATCCTCTGCAACAGGAGACTCAGGGGTAAGACCACAAAGCCCCCTCCAGGTGACTGAGGTCCTTGCTTCATTTGAGTGCGTGAGCTTTGGAATCCTGTCTCCTTCAAGTCTCTTGTCCTCTGAAGCTGTATTCATGCTTGACATGTTTGACAGTAGTTTCTCATGTTTAAGTCCTCATATGTCGATAATGTAATGCCAACAAAACATAATTTCAACAATATATCTTTATAAGCTGTTCCCATGCATGCTCCTTCTCATGTTTTAAATAGGGCAATAGAAAATGTTTTGGGACAACATGACATAGCTCCTAACTCTTCCTTGACGTAACTTCCTTAATAATGTTTTCTTGGTATAAGGAATCAAGAAAAAAAGGCTTTAGCATTTCATAAGAATATCATTTTCCCATTTTTTTTTTCAAAGAGGAAGATACACTGGGAGTCATTCAGAAAATCTTGATCTTTTGTGTTTTCTAGGTGATTCAGAAAGTTGGGAGAAAACTAAACACAAATAAAACTGAAATAACGATTACTTAAATACCAGGACATAAATCTCTAGAGTTGGCCTTTGTCATAAAAGATGAATAAATGTTACTTCCCAATTCTGATGGTTTTGCTGAAAATATCTAGCATATAGTTATGAGGAACCCAAGCATCTCTATCCGAGGATCCAGTTTCTGGGGCAGAAAAATGGCGTGTACAGCAGAGGAGGCTCTTGAGTTTATTTCCAAGGGGCAGAGATAAAGAGTAGGCTCAAGTGCTGAGCCAACTTGTCTTTATTCTGTAAGATAAATTTAAAACATCACTGTCACTGGTGGTAGGATTTAGAAACTCTTGTTCTCAACTTCCTGCTTAATCCTCCAGTCTAGAATACTATTTTAGTGGTTTTCTTCAGAAGAAAAAATGAATTTCCATTTGGGTTACATTTATATTTTATCCCTATGTCCTACTGCTATCTTGACCTGTTTGAGATTAAGAGAGAGAGAGACTTCAGCTAGTGATATAGGGAAAAAGTGATTTGAATTCTGAATATAAATGCCATATATTATTAATTTTTTAAATTGGTGAACTCACTCTAGACTTTATCTGTAGAAATAATTTAATTGCAATTGACATAAAACTGGACCAAAATGGGTGTGAGTACAGAAGGAAGTTCATTGGTCCACGTAACTGAAAAGCCTCGTTTGTCTCAGTAGGGGATTTTTGATGAGCAATTCAAAAGTTGACACAAAGGACATTCTATTGCCCCTCTAGGTCACAGAATTGCTGCTTCCTTTGAAGATCTCACATCCCCATATCCTGGTTACCAACGACAAGGGAAAATCTCTTAGGAAAATTAGTCTTTTGGGAAAATTGAGTGTTATGGGCTGAATTGCGTTCTTCCCCAAATTCCTGTGCTGCAGTTCTAACCCCCCAGTAACACAATATGAGACTGTATTTGGAGACAGGGCCTTTGTAGAGGTGATTAAGTTATAAGACACTGTGGAGACACAGAGAAGATGGCCATCTAGAAGCCAAGGAGAATGGCTTCAAGAAAAACAACTCTGCCAACATCTTAATCTTGGACTTACAGACTCTGGAATTGTGAGAAAATACATTTCTGTTGTTTAAGCAATCCAGTCTGTGGTCCTTCATTATAGCAGCCCTAGCAAACAAATCTACCCAAAATTCCTAGCAAAATTTCTGAAGACAAGCCAGCCTCTGCTCCCTTTCTGACCTCATGCCCTCCGCACCAGCACGTCCTGTTTTAGGGTCCTGTCCTTCTGTCTCCTACTTCCTCTCTTCCCCGGATGTCTGTGTGGTTCTGTCCCTCCCTCAGGTCTTTGTCCAGACCCCGTCTTATGAGCCAGGCCTTCTTTGACCACAACAATCTATCTCTCTTACTCAATTTTCCTCCATTGCTTTAATCCAATATATTTCCTTGATTAGAGGTTTATTATCTGTCTCTCTCCTTCAGACAGCTTCAAGAGAGTTGAACTTTTATCTATTTCCTGCTGTATTCTTCATCACTTAAAATAGTGTCTGGAAAACAGAAGTCATACAATACATTTTTGTTGGAAAAACACATTTCTTTTTTTCACTAAAGTTTCTCTTCAGCAGCCAGTCATTGGGTCTCCTATCGTCCCCTCCCCTACATGCCTTTCAAACAGCCAATGTTTACTAAGAATTGCTTTAGAAGGCAGTAGTGGTATTAAAAATATATGTGTGTACATTATATTATATATGTGTGTTAAATATACATTGAGTATGCATGTATATTTGTGTACATATATATATATATATATTCATGCAAACACATACATTCGGTGACGTTATTAAAGCCATCTCTTCTCTCTGTTGACTTCCTGATTTACTCTCCTATTGGCAGGGAGCAGAGACATATGATCTTTCCAGGCCTAATCCAGACCTGCCATTGTGAGACCCAGGACCTGGGGAGCTCTTGCTCCTTGAGTGAATGGCATAAACATGAGAACACAATGCTTTCCTTATGTCTCCTTCATTTACTGATCAAAAAGAAGTCATAGCAATCAAATCATCATATGGAGGTGTTTCTTCCAGCAGAATGTTTATGTCATTAGGAGATTTCTTTTACACTTTGAGTTCATTTACTTTCCAGACCTTAAAAAAAGGCATACATTTTCCATTAAGGCCCCAGTTTTCTTTAACATGGCCAGATGTGTTACATAATTTGACCTCCCGACTATCTCATCAGTTTTATCTCCTGCCACTTTCCCCCCTAATGCTCCTTCTTTTTTTGCCATTCGTACTAGCTTATTTCTTCCTCAAAAATATGGTGCCCCCTCCACCCTCTCAGAGCAGGTCAGTGAGTTGGAAGCAGAGCCTCAACACTCATGCTTTACTTGAGCTTGAAATCGAAATCTGTGAGCCACCCCACACAAAACCAGACTCCTCCACTTCTGCTGTATGGAAAGCGCCGATGCAGAAACAGCTTCATGAAAATCATTTGGGATTCATTTGATATAGGAAGCAGCAGCAAAAATCATGAACCTTATGACAGACACTCTTTTGATACTCAAGTGAGATTCTCTGCCTAGTAGAGGGACGGCATCAGGAAATTCAAATAAGCACAAGGACGCACAGCATGGTGTTCCTACTGGGGTCTTTTGAGAACTGCACAGTTTTGGTGTCACCTGTTACTGTGCCAGGATAAATGGCCACCACTGAGTAAGAACAAAGCCAGCATTAGAACTGCAGTTCCTTACAAAAATCTTGTGTCACTTTGCTGGATTTCAGCTCGGCACCTTTGCCATATCTAGTTCCCCTGGCAGTCCAGACAGCAGTACAACCCTTGTGCTATTCAGGCATTGGGGTCACTTAGCAGAGGAGAATCTCTCACTTGCAGGCCTTTGCATCTGTAGTTTGCTTTGGTTATAATTCTGTGTCCTCATTCACCCTTCTACAGCTTCCTAAACACCACGAAGACAGTGATGCTATTTATCTTGTTGACAACTCCATCTCCGCTGGTTAGTATAACACCTTGCACATTATAGGCACATGATAATTTTGCCTTAAGTTAATGAATTTATGGAACCAAATGTATCCAATGAATGAAACTGACAGCAGAAAGAAAAGTTGACACATGGCTTCACAAGGTTTATGTATCTGTGAGGCCTCTTTACTACAGTCAGATACTGTGACAGAAGTCACAGTATGCATAGAAGATATGCACATTTCCATTTGTGATAAACCACTGTTATAATAACATTAACAACATTGAGAAGCATATAAACTAAAACTACAACTATTTTTTAGCCTGTTTCATTTGCCGGCACTTTTAATCAAAGTTTCCCTACTTGTAACAATACCCAACATAGGTATTATTGTATCTAGTTTTCTGTTGATGACACTAAGGTTCATTAAGATTAAAGACCTTAACCAAGCTCACACATCTAGTTAGGTGCTTCGGTCATGATTTAAGGATACTGTACTCCTCCTAGTATACGACCAGCAGGTGCTGTTGGTATTTCCACACCAGGGTAACTGATGCGGCCATCCTGGTGGCCAAGTTGGCATCTGTAAGACCCTAGCGAGCAGCTCATAAGATAGTATAGGTGACCATGACCTGAAATCTAGAAGGGCTGGTGTGGCCGGGGCAGAGTGTGTTTGGGCTGTAGGTTGAAAAGGAGGGGAAAAGGCTCAAGAAAATCTGGGACAAGGGTTGTGGACATAGCTGCCATCACCAAGTGCTCTCTGGGAGCGCCTGGGTAACCCAGAATCGCTTTGGGAACTTTCAGTTTGACCTGGGGTGGTGAGGATAATGAGAGATCTTTCTGTGTCTGATGACATGCCGGCATTCTAAATCACAGAACCAATTTCTCGGATTGTCCCCCTTGACCTTTTTCTCTTTACTTGACAAGGTTTTACTTCTGAACCCATTTGTGCCGCCGCTAGGACCAATGTTCCAGAGAAAACTGTAGGACAGCCCGTGCTGTGGTTCGGATACCTGGAAGGTGGGTTCCATAAGGTTAATTTTTTACCAGTGTTTAAAACTACTCCTCAATCCCCTCCCTGCCCTCTGCTGTGACTCAAAAGCATCAATGATGTCAAAGAACAAGAAGCAATCTTCACTTCTGGTAAGTGGAGGACACTACAGGCAGATGTGGCTGAAGAGGAACCGAGGAGACACAGGAGGGTCCCGGAAGCAACTGAGACATGGTGAGCAGCAGGGCCCGGAGGCTCAACAGGGCACGCGCAGGCTCAGAAGGTCTCACCCTCACTCATGGAATGTGTCAGCTATGTAATGGGGAAAGGAAGACAGAATACTCAGTAAGCAGAGAGAGGGAAAACAGATCACTATGGGTTTACAGATGAAAGAAGAGAACAGAGGAGTCATTTGAGGGGGCCGTAGGATACAGACAAAGGCTTTAAGGAGGAGTTGGATTTCACAAACCAAAGGATGCTTCTTTCTTTGAGAGAAAAGGAGACGTTGCTATCTGCTTAATCTTTTAGATCTTTTTCCAGTTGGGCCCAGGAAGGCTGTTTATGAAACCACCTAGAATACTAGCTTTAGCTATAGTCATACATCAATTACACAATGTTGTCCTGCAATGGGTAAATAATAAACTTTTCCTCTTTCAACAATGCTTACTTTGTATTAAGATTTTGGGGTACAAAGCTGAGCAAGACCCAGTCTCTACCCTCGGTGGACGAACAGTATGGCAGAGATGATAGACGTGTGAACAGATCTTTGTTTAAAATGCAATGCTCAAGTGTGTACTGGGCATGATTGTGCGTGCGCTGAGGAGAGGGTATGCTTCAGTGCAGTCTGTGTACTCACGTACATACTTAAGTGTACATGCTAGTACCAGAAAAGGGGTCCTCGAAGTGCTAATGCACGAGGTGAGCACATTTAAAACTTTTGCAGCTTTAAAAATTCACAGGTGTCAGTATTATGCTTACTGTAGAAAATAATTTAAAAATTAAAATGAGTATTTTTTTCCAGATTTTATTTGGAAATCAGCAAAGGAGAGGATTTGACTTAGTACCAGGCTTTGATTCTGTGTGTGTACGTTCGGCCTTCTACCACACACCCTGGGTATCAGTTTCCCCATCAGAAAAATGAAGAGGCTGGCCTGCAAGGCCGCTGCTTCTGCCATGACAGCCTCTGAGTCTGTGAATCTAAGTACAAATTAATATAGCACTGAGAGCATAAGTGATTTCTAATTGCTAAAGTGTGACAGTTTAAAATAGGAAGCTAAAACAGTCCATGTAATTAGCTCTGACACACATCTCCCTTTATGACAAAGGTCGGTCATTTCAATTTCCTCTATCTTGCCCACTCCATCCCCAAAATGGGGAACACATTTCTGATACCTGCTTTTTTTCCCCGTGACGCTTTCATCCACATTAAGAAGGACCTTTATTTCTCTGAAGGAAATGGCTCACACATTGGAGGTATGTTAATTCTCTTAGGCCATTAGGGCACCATTTACTTAATTTGATTCCAAAGTGACCGCGTGTACCCTGTTTTCCTTGGTAAGCTCCTGGCTTCAGCTTGAAATGAAGGAATGCTACTTAGAAGGCAGAGCTGTCAGTAATCATAGTGTCTTTCAGATACGCTGGTAACTTTTTCCCAGGTGTTTTTATTCTCTCTAAAGTATCATGCTGATATTTACAGCAGGCATTTAATTTCCTTTCACACATCATCTACCCGATGGGAGATATACCACAAGCTGGGAAAATTGAGAGGTTTTACAAAAGTTAAATTTTCAGAAGGATTGGTTCAGACTCATCTCAGGCTCTCAGGAGCTGTTCTCCATGTTAGGGTCTCTGTATTGGGCGATACACAACATGACTCAAAAATCCTTGCTTCCCACCTGTTCTGTCCTAGCACGGAGACAGAAATCAGGCTCTGTAATTCAGGTATGCCACTCTGGGCTGTGATATTTGCTGAATGGGTTTCAAAGAGTCCCAATTTAGCACAAACTACCTGCCAGGCATTGTGTTAAGGGATGTGAGGATGCCCTGGAAAGGTCTACAACGTAATCGGATGGAAATCTACAGGATCTTCCCGAGTCCCCTAAGTGTCTTGTTAGTGGAGTCAACAGCTGTGGGAATTCAGAGCAGAGGCAGAAATAATGAAGAAACAGCAGCCTTCCAGTGGACCTCCACTCAGCTAAAATAAACCATTCTCATTCAGGTATCAAGAGGGAAAGGCTTCTCTTGGATTTTTTTTCTACAGGTTGAAAGAAGGAGACCTTAACTGTTGACAGGACAGTTTGCTGATATCCACTTTCCCAAACAGTGTCAAAGAGCAAATTATATACTAAGTGGAATCACCGCAGAGCAAGGCTCTGATGAATCATTGCTCTCCTCCTTTCAATGTTTCATTTCCCCAGCTGGTGTCCAGGTCAGGATCGTAAAAGCTGGAGGAGAAAGAGAATCTCCAGGCACTTTCAGATTAGGTTGTAGAGGCTTGTGTGGGAAATACTATTTCCCTTTCCTGCTCTTTCCCTTCCTTGATATACCAGCTTCCAGATGAGGAACTAGCGGCTGGTAGGAGAATGGACACTAAAACAAAGAACTGGGCCATAATGAACTTGTAGAAGACTTAAATATTTCTGTTTGCCTCTTCTGCTTTTCAGAAACGATCTTACAAAGCAACTAAATGTTTGAAAAAAAATAAGAAAAATGGTTTAGAAATTAAGAAATAGGATGTGTGTTATGTGTCAGATAATGCCAAATGATCTTTCAAGGTGGTTCTGTGTATTTGCAAGCCCAATTGTATAGAAGATTTCTGTTCTACATCCTTGCCAACATTTGATAATATCTGACTTTTACATTTTTGCTAATCTGTTGTGGGGAAATGGTTGCCTGGTTTTAATTTGTATTTTTCTGATTATAATGAGATTAAGCATATTTTTATATGTTTATTTTTTCTTTCCTCTTATGTACCCATTGAGGCAATTTTTAAATTGTCTTTCTTTTCTTATGATGAGAGTTGGCATTATTTCTCTACTCTCGATTCTAATTCTTTATGTGTTATATGTGTTGCTTCATTCTTTAAATTTGTGGTTTGTTTTTTCACTTTCTTTATGATGAATGTTGGTTAACTAGAATTCTCAATTTTAATGAAGTTAATCAACCTTGTCCTTTGTATTTTGGGCTTATTGCATCTTGTTTAAGAAAAACCTTCTTTATCCTGAGGTCATAAAGATATTCTCCTATATTGTCTTCTAACGTTTTTATAGTTTCATTTTTTGCATATAAGTCTTTCAAATCCCTTGAAATGGATGTGTATAGTATAAAGTGGTCCAATTTTATAGTTTTATATAAGGATAAAATCAATTATTCAGCACTGTGTACTGAAAATCAGTCATCTATTTCTTCACTGATCTGCTATGCCAGCTCTGACGTAAGTCAAGTTTCTGTACAAATGTAGCTATTGTTGAAATTGGGCTCCCCAAATAAGACAAAGCTGAGTTTATCGTTTGTGTGTGGGAGAACACCACCTTATAAACCTTCAGCATCATCTTGAAGTGGGGAGAGTAAAGTCCAAAGTTACTAAGAACTGCAAGTTTAGTTAAAGGCTGCTCTTTCACTGTGGAGACTTGATTAAGACTGGGTAAAGATCATGATCACCAAGAGCTGTAGAAAAAAAGTAAGGGAAAGATCTGAAGACAGGATCTTAAGGAAATATTTGTACACATGATCGCTGCAGCATTATTCACACTAATCATGAGTTGAAAGTAACCTAAATGTAGATTGACAAATGAATGGATAAAGAAAATGTGGTATATCCATACAATGGCACGTTACTTAGTCTTAAAAAAGAAGGAAATTCTGTCATATGCTACAACATTGATAACCTTGACGACATTATACTAAGTGGAATAAGTCAATTACAAAAAAGCAATACGAAATTTATACTTGTGTGAGGTATCTAATGTGTATCTAAAGTATTCAAACTCTTAGAAAGTAGTATGGTGGTTGTCAGGGAATGGGAAGAGGAAAAGAAGAGGAGTTATTCAATGAGTATGGAGTTTCAGTGTTGCAAGATAAAAAAAAAAACCACATGAATGTGCCTTTAATTCAGACGTTATAAGCACTTTTAATGTGGGAACTGCCCAGAGTGTCCACCATAGTGGCTTATACATAGGTGTTCAATTAATGCTTGTTTGACGATGTACATCTCCAAGATGAAAGAAAAAAGTTATTTATGAATCTATAGACCAGAGTAATGTTCTCAGCATTTAAAAAATGCAGTCTTTTTCCTTCAAGCACTAAAGTTCTCACTTCCTTTTGATGCTATTTTGAATGGCAAAATAAATGATATAGCATGAATAACAATATCTATACAATGTGATTTTTGAATATATATTGTTATAGCAGACATGTGCCCATCCCTCACTGATTCTGAAACACTCCCCTCATTAGAATATTCCCAAGTTTAGAATTGCTGCTGGAATCTAAAGGCACATTTGCTTATCAGTTTTCTGCTTTTTTATCCATGTCCCTTTCTTTCCCACTGAACCCAGGCACAAAATCTGAACTCTTCTCAGCCCCCGCTGCCAACCTATACAGCCACACTGATAAACTGGAGTTGGCAGGCCAGATGAGGTCAACTTTCCATCCTTGGTTTAGGGCGTAATTTCCGGGTATCTGGATTTGCATGTAAGGGACTGTCAATCAAAATAAGGTACATGGCAATACAGTAAACAAACCATCCAGGCAGAATTCTGAATGAAGGAGCTGCTCACTTAACTGTGGCACCAGCTGGGCACTAAAGAGTCTACCTGGTCCCACATCTGCATATAACAACATGAATATTCTGTACTTGGAAATACTTTTAAAAGCTGCTAAAGTTATATTTGGAGAATGACTGAAAATACACCCTATAATGTGAGCTTTTTATCATTTACCATGCATACCTATAGATTACAAAGTAGACAGAACATACAATGGATTCTACTGTCAGGCTTTGATTCACTTGCAGGATGGTACCATAGTTACTGAGCCCAAGAGAAAGTTTGTGTTATCTTATAGGCCAAGGGTAGTGGACATCTGCTACTTGCTTCAGATCTCAAGGATTTTTTTGTTTTGATTTATCTTTTCTAGGAGGAAGTGCTTCTAGCTTTTGCACCTGAGGCTCCTCTGTCTATGGCCTAACAACAGCATTTTTCTGACTTGTATCACCAGCAAGCCTTTTAAAATTCATTAAGTTGGGTATATATGTGTGTATGAGTATGAGCATGTGGGTGGTGCAGGGGGATTAGTCTGAGAAGGGACAAATAGAGAGAGAAAATGCACAACTTATTATTTTACTTCAACAAGTATTTCTGAGCACCCATTATATGTCAGGCCCTTTCTAGACTCTAGAAATAAAGCAGTAAATAAAGTCCCTGCCCCTCAGGTACTTGACATTTTTGTTTGAGGAGCTAAGAATGAACAAATACAGAAGTGTACTGTGTGTTTATGGGGGATGAGTGTCATTTAGAAAAATAAAGCGATGCGAGGGGATGGGTGCTGTCTGGGTGGGGACTGCTCTTTGTTACAGGGCAGTCCAAGAATGTGCCAGTGATGACATGTGAGCAGAGACTGGAGGGAGTAAGGAAAGCAACTTTGTGGGGAACCTGAGGGAAGAGCTTTGCAAGCAGAGGCCACGGGACTGCGGGAAGGAGGAGGAGGTCACAGAGCGGGGGAGGGTCAGAGCTGTTGGTCTATAGGTCATTCTAGCACCTCGATTTTCTTTGAGGCGGTGGAGATTTTTTTGTATTTGAGCAGAGGAATGGCATGGTTGGAGTTCTGTGTTAAAAGGATCCCTCTGGCTGTTAACTCGATGAATCATCCTGCCATGGGAGGCTGCTCAGTGACATGTGACTCCACTGCGCTGGCACAAGCTGTCTTTTGGGGGCTTTTCTGGGTCTATTTTGGGGATGTCTGGCAGGGATAATGGGAATGAGATCTAACTAGTGCAGTTTGGTGGCAAATTTCTTGCTCTATGATTGGGGGAGATATTTGTGCTCCTGAGAAATCTCTATAGACACCGTAGGGCCATCAGGATCAGCAAAATGTGGCCACTGGAAGCCATCACTGAATCATTCTACCACCTATGTCAGCCAACGTGTTGGAAGTGTGAACAGCTTCCCAGAGCACTGTGCTTCTGTTATCTTTCCTGTGCCCTGGCCATCTTTGGTAGCAAGGGCCTCCTTTTAAAGTCTAGCTGTCAGAGTAGTTGCCCAGGGTGGGGGTCTGTGTTGAGTGGCATTTAGCATGGCTCATCACCACCCACTGTATAAACAATAACAAGGCCTGTTGGCCCTGTGGTTGGTTATGGAGTCTTGAGAGGTTTTCTCTGTTTAGCACTCTTTGAGACAAAATCGGCCTGCTCCGTTTGGAAAAGATACTTTGCGCTGCTCCAGGCTGGATTTAAAGTGAGAAACAGTCTCTGAGTTTGGAACTGATTTTGGATGGTCTACTTTTGGGGAGAGGCCAGTGCTCCTCATATTTTCCACTCAAATCTAAGGTCAGCAAGCAACAGAAAAGCAGATCCCTGTATTTCAGCTGGCTTCCTCTCCAGTCTTCGCAACCATGCTTAATAAGTCACTTGTTAAGAAGTACAGCATTGTCTGTGACCTGTCTCATCTTTCTCGTAGGCTCAAGGCCTCAGCTTCACAGAACTATAGTTAAATCTGACAGACTTTTTAATGTGAAGAATGAGATTCTCTGGTTCTCTTGTTTGACCCCCCTTCTAAATAGTTCACTGCAACGATAACTATCTTACAAAGAGAGATGTGCGGATTTCAGCACGAGCTGTGTTCTCCTCTTGCGCCCTGCACACATCTTTATACCACCTTTGCAATTTAACTGAAGATGGAAGAAAGAGACAGAGAGGAAGATATTACCACTGTCAGACCTTTAAAATGGGAAGCACCCTGACAGACTAAAAGGAAAAAAAACAGAACAAAAAACACTGCCAAGACTTGTTATTGCTGTAATTTCACTGAGGGGAGGTGCTTTGTTGTTTTCATTTAGTTGTTTTGCAAGCTTGGCATTATGGAAGAAAAATAGAATGTCAATAAATTCAACTTTGAACATCTATTCAATGAGTTATTTCCTAGTAGGAGGAAAAAAAAATTGAGCTGGGCTAGGCAGTCTAGAGGAGACTGTGTAAATGACTTGTAACTAAGAGGATATGACCCTCTGCATAATTCATAATCATTAGTCTAAGGGACACTTCGGCAGTCACTCTCTGCCAGGGCACTCTAAAACGGCGGGGCCGAAACCTGAACAGTCCACTCAGCAGCTGTCCCTGTGTGATCAACGCACCACCTCTGAAAGACAACCCCCTCAAAGGCTAGGTTTGGGCTGCAGGGTTTATTTGTTTGTTTTTAAATAGAAGATGCTGGCTCAGCTTCATCATGTGTGCAATTCAAGGGTTGCTCAAGTGATTCTTTAAAACTGCATAAAAGCAATTCTGCTGTGCCTGGGAGACAGTATCGCTATAATGTTCTGTGCATACATCTGCATGATTTCTCAGAGCTAATTCAAATTTAATGCATTGGTAATTCCTTTTCTGCCGAAGCCACCCAGCAGTAATCGGAAGGTTATAGAATGAATTTCCACCTCAAATAACACTCTTAGACTAGCATAAATGGAGAGGCAGGGATACAATGGGCAGAATTAGCCTTGTGATGATACATTCCACTCTCATTACCACTCTGAGTGAGGTTGACCAGAGTTTAGAGCGTTTTTAGAAGGATAATCATAATAGAGTTTTAATAAAACTGAGAGTCAAGCTATAGTGGTCTTTTATCAGAGATGGTGTAATAACCCAAATGACAGCATATGAACAACTTAGAAAATATTTCCCTAGCAACTGGAAAGCCCATTCTCTGGGTAAAATTAAAGCTCTGATTAAAACATGTGGAAAAGCCAACTCACAAATCTATGGGGCATCAGAGAATAATAATTTAGCTTGGATGTCATAAAAATATTGACATCTAATTAAGTCCAAATGAATAATAAAGAGTAAATTAGAGAGGATTTTTTAAAATCCTAATAAACTTCTAAGTTTTATAATAAAATTAGATTTTTACAGAAAAGTTATGAAATGGTATAGAGCTCCCACAGGCCCCAGGCCCAGTTTTCCTAATTATTAAGGAAATTTTATATTACATTCTGCATTACTATGGTATGGTTGTAATGGATGAACCAATATTAATACATTATTATTGATGAAATAGACAAATTCCTGTGAAGAATTCCAAGTAACTCAGGTAGATAGTTAGGTGTCAAGTTGCCTTAGGCACTTCTTGCTTGTGACTGTTTCTTAGACTTCCTTGCGTTTGATGACCTTGACAGTTTTGGGGAGTACTGGTCAGGTGTTTTGTAGAATGTTCCTTAATTGGGACTTGATGGATATTTTTCTCATGATTAAACTAGGTTTATTTTACAGATTTTTGAAAGACCACAGAAGTCCCATTCTTACACATTATCACAAGGGTCCATGCTATCAATGTGACTTATCGCTGTTGATTTTAAACTTGATCATCTGGCTGAAGTAGTGTTTGCTAGGTTACTCTTTTACCCCCTTTCCTATACTGTATCCTTTAGAAAGAGGTTACCATGTGCAGCCCATGCTTAAGGAGTGGGGAGGTTTACGGGTAATATTTACCTGAGTTATTTGGAATTCTTCACAGGAGATTTGTCTATTCTCTTCATTTATTCAATCATTTATTTATACCAATATGAATTCGTGGCTATTTATTTTATATTTTAGGTTATAATCTAATACTATTTCATTTTATTGTTCAAACTGTCATAGTTTTGGTCATCTGGAACTTTGTCAGTCAGCCTCTATGCCCCTTTGACATGACTCCATCATGGCAAAGGTTTTGGCGGGGGCAGGGGTCACTTTCTTACTTTTTGGCACTGCAAGATGCTCCAACCTCATCTTGTAAATTTCCTGGTCAAGTTTTGGAATCAGCAATGTCTCTAAGGAGCCTACATTTTTTGTTGTTGGAGAATGAATTAGAAGAAAAAGATCTGGGTGCTAGATATCCTGGCTGCTACTGAGGTATCATTGCATCTATGTCCTCTCAAATGACAGAGCAAAGGAATACATGTGGGTATAGTAACCCGTGTATATTCATGTATCTATAAATGTTTCTATATGTAATCATCTGTGTCTATATCAAGCTAAACCTGAGTTAAAAGTGAGATCTCCAAACCTAATAGCCATGGATCATTGTATATTCCTCTTTTATCTATAACCTCCCACCCAACAGTAAGAAACTTGTCTAGTTTAGGAGTATTTTCACCATGCCTTTTGTGATCTAGATGACAGAGTTCATAATTCAGTCTTTCCTATCTGTCAGGTCATAGAATGTCTTTCTACTTCCTACTCAAAAGACTAACATTACCTAAAAGTATAAAGGCAATGATCTCATTGGCAATTTCTGAAGTGAGTCCATACCAATGATTGAATAGGAGTCTTCTATCCTTAAATGTGATTCCCTCAAGGCTTAAAAAATTGTGAAAGAGATTGCATGGCCATTTGTTGCTCTTTGGTAGTTAAACAAAAGCATTTGGCTTCAAGTGTTGTCAACCTAGTAAACTTCATAGGATTAAAATCACTAAAAGCTGTTCTTCCCTGAAACCAACTATTAGTCACTGGCAGATGTTATCTGTTAGTAAAAGGATTGCAACCAATAAATGCTGGGGATCAAGGTCCTACTTAATACAAAAACCTGGCATCATCTGTGTCACTTACAAATCTGGTATTAATTATTTGATAAGCTTGGGGCTGATTTTGTAACACAGACATTTTGTTGTATGAATGGTGAATGTCAAGGATGACTTATTACCCTGAACACATTTAAAAGGAAGGCTAATATGATTTCTTAGAGGAAAGACCCAATGACAGCTGCACCAGAGAGTCAATTACACTGTGTGCACTGCAGAAACTTATTTTCCAGAGCCAGAGAAAAAAAAATAAGGCATAAGAGTATCTCCATAGTGATGGGCTTTTGGCTTCTCTGATTTTTGGATTAAAAGTCCAGGGAAAGAAAAAGCAAAGAGGAAAGGGAGGATTCTTGCTTAGCAATCTGAAAGCAGGGTCTTTTGAGTCTCTATAATGAATTCACAAAAAGGTTTAAGTCCACAATATAACCCTTTAACAGAATATCAAGGTGAGAGACCAAGAAGAGGGATAACAATATTACTATCATTTCATGCAGCTGGGTTTTCTATCCTAACAGCTTCGTAAAGACAAATCTCAGAAGAGAAGTTGTACAATTCATTGTGGGTTTTTTTTTTTTTTTTTTTGTGGATACAAGATATGTTCAGTGTGGCTCATTATGGAAAAAACAAAACCACATAGAACCAAAAACCAAACTTCATGGGATTGACTAAACAATATGATAAGAAAATACTCCCTTCAAGTCTCATTTAAGTTGTGGTTATTTTTCCCAAAAGGAGGAGAAATCTTTGAATAAAAGAGAGGCTGAACTGAAGGTACACATGTGGTCCCTGAGCAGACCTCAGCCTGTGTGCAAAACAGAGATTTACAAAAGGAAATGGTGTCTCTGGCATAAACAGTCCTTTTTTGCTTTTCATCAGTCTGTTCTCTGAAAACTCCAAATTGTCCCTATCTTATGTTGACAATCTGTTACTTAGAATGTAGTTTTGTTTCTAGTAGAGTTACATATCATAAGTACAAACTGGGCACCTGTGTTTTTGAACATACATATATGTTTTCATGGTGGTATAGGGGTCAGTGAGGAAGGGTATTAACAGAATATACCCAGTGCTTCATACGACAGGGTCAGCTTCAGCCTGCCTCCAAGACCCAGTGTTGGAATGAAGTCACACATGCTTACAGAGTGACATACAAAGGCCAGAGACTGCTGTGGGCCCCATTACACCTGGGGCAGCAAGGCAGACCTACCCAGATACCTGCAATGGGGACTCCAGGGTCCCTCTGGAAACACACTTCAGTTGTCCTGGATTTCTACCACCACTCAACAGAGTGATGACAAAGGCAGGACTCGTTCCATTGCTGTAGAATCAGTGTATGATAAATATTTGAATATATGAATGACACAAAAGTTAACCATTGTTCTTAACCCAACCCATGTTTTTAATAGTTCAAATAATGAGGTTGATTTCATCAGAAGAAATGAATATTTGTTGAGAAATCATTGATAGGCATACTAATAATGTCAATGACTTTAACACCATTGTGCTTCATGCATGAGACCTCCCATTCTTATCCTGTTTTCTTGGGTAGATTAATAGTAAAACTTGAAGGACTGACTTCCCATCCAAATAATTTTTATTCCATATGCCTCAAGAGTAAACTTAATAAAGTCAAGAATATAGGTCAAAAACAATAAACCAAATGACAAGAATACTGAAATATAATTCACTCATTCCCCTTTCCACTTTGTCATTCAGATTTTACCAACAATTAACTTAAGAACACAAACATTTTTAGTCCCAGGTTAACATCCACATCTATTAACATGGTATACAAATTTCTTCCAAATCTGTGTCCAAGAATGGATGTATTACGAAAAGATGAAAAGATGCTTGGTCATACTTTTTAAAAGGAAGATAAATAAAATAGTCAAGATATGAAATTTTTTCCTATTATATTAGCAAATTTAAAAGGTCTGGTGACGCCCAAAGCTGCCACCAGGCCTGTGGGAAGAGGACACTTGATAAATTTGTTGGAAGGATAAACTGTTGACAGCAAGATTCTGAAGAACCATTTGCTCAACATACTTATATACCAAGATATTTATGTCAATAACAATGTAAATAACAATGTAATTAACAACAACAAAAAAACAGTCAGCTACACAAAAAGCTATCAGTCAAATCAGTTGTTTCAGTCCTGCAGTGGGGTATTGGGCAGCTGCTAAGAATCCTGAGCCAGGTCTGTATATGTGCCATGGGGGTTCCCATAAATACATCAAGATCCCCACTCAAAATCCAGCAATATTCAGAACAGCATGTAGAGTATTACTACTTTTATTTAAAAATTCAGATTTGCCAAGCTACCTTTTTTTAAAGGATTAACTCAAGAAGCTATTTATAGTAATTCCCTTTGAGGAGATAGAGCAGAGAAGAGAATGTGGGGGCTTTTATTTTCTTCTTTTATATTTATGTATAGTTTTAATAACACATATATATATATACATATTTGTGATTTTATTTAGGAGGTTGTCAACAAGGTTAAATGGATATTGAGATTATGATCTGTTTTTGGAGCTTCTCTTACTTTTCTATATTTAAACATTTGTAATAGTTTCTATTTAAAATGTGAAACTAAGCTGCCTTTTGAGCTCCATTTCTTCCCACTCCTTTTGCCTCTCCCACTCCTTAACTTGCTACTTTTAAAATGGGTCATAGATTTTCATTTCTCTGTACATAATGCTTTGAGCTGGGAATACTTTCCTCCCTCTTTGTCAATCTGGTAAACTCCCCTCTTACCATTTCACACCAACTCAAACATTCTAAGTTCATTGTGTGCTTGGCACAGCCAGGGCTTAACCTAGTGCCTCCCGAATGTTACATGGTAGGAATATTTTTCCTGCAATGTTCTAAGTATTATGGCACTATTTTACAAATACGCTTAAAGTAGGAGATAAAGGATGAGTTTTTGATTTTGTTTTTAAATGAGCACCTACCAGTGAAGTTTATAATAGTAGCTTTGGTTTGTGTACTGACTCTGTGATACTCTGAATCTGAAGACATTGAATAGCCATAGCATAAAAATACTCATGTGCCTATTTACACTTTTCAGAGCCATCCGGCTACAAAACGAATCCTTCTGTCCATACTCTACCATGTGAAATACCTCTCCTTGCTTTTCTAAATGGGCATCTAACATGCCAGAAAGAGCTCAGCAATTTTTTTTTTAGCCTGCAGGGGAGAGTCGGCAGCAGAACTAAGGGAGAAGTAATGGTGTGCACAGCATGAGAAATTCACATTATCATCTGGCAGCCGATCGGCTCACTTACTCTCTCCCCGTTTTGTCCCTTGATAACCACCTTCACACTCAGCTGCACTCCAGAGCTTGTTTACCATGTTGCAATGATGTTTATTCCCTAAGTTTATTTGATGTTGGCCATTTGAAAACATTATCATTTAAATTGGTTCCTGTAACTAATGAGCATATGTTTCATATGTGTTTCACAGGAATGAGCCAGTCGAAGTATCAGCGTGTAAGGAGTGTTTTTATAGGTAGTCATTTTAGCCACCGTATGTCAAATTTTACACTGGGTGCTAAAAGGGCCAATCTCCTCTGGAATGAAATGGTAACAGAGTTTTGTGAGGATGAGAGGAAACTGAAACCAAAGCTGAGATAATTGTAAGCTAACTTACAAGAAATTTTGAGTGCAAAATGCTTAAAACTTGCTTTGGGACATTTGGCGTCTTACTGAATGATGAACCTATTCCCTTCAGACTGGCTGGAGGGAGATGACAAGAATGTCAGATTCCTCTTGACAACTGCCGATGGCTGCAGTGGGTTACGCTGAATGGAGGTGTGCAGAATAGACTGACTGGTAATGACACTGTGGAGGGTGAAGCTTGGTACCCAAATCAATCCCCCTCAACTCCAAGAATGTGAAATAACTGCACCAAAAGCAATGAGAAAGAGCAAGGTAGTTAGAACGAGATGGAATTGAATTTGAATGAAATTCTATAGAACTGGAAAAATACTTTAAAGTGGAAGTGAAAATCAGCCACTCAGTATCTATTTAGTGCTCTTCTGGGTTGCACAGCCCCACATTTTCCTGAAGAATAGCCTTCTCCCTCAGACTCAGCTCAATAGTTTGGGTAGTAAGGTTGACAATATTAAGGTTGACTTCTCTGACCAGAGGTGAGCAGGAGGGTCTGACCAATCAGGATCTTGTTTTCTGTTGGCCACAGAGGCTGGTTGGGGATGGGTGTGTGACAGTCGGAGCCAGTGAAATGCAGGACATTTGACAGAGGTCACTGAGAGAAACGTGTGGCCATTCCCATTCACTGTGACAGTGGAGCTCTTACAGCCACCAGGCACAAGAGTTGAGCTAAGAGCAGGAGGAGGACCAGGGCCTGCGGCTTCGTGTGAGACCCTGAATCGAGCCACAGATGAAGCTAGATCCACCCAGGACCTCTTAGTAGCAGAGCCCAATAACTTGCCTTTTTGCCTTCTTGGGTGCAGCTTGGGTTTTCTGTAACTTTCAATGAAAAGTGTTCTGGCACACTATATAATCATTTAGATCAATGCTTCATTTAAAAATGTACATAATGAAGTGTCATGGTTTTAACAGTACAAACCAGGTACTCTCTGAGGTTCTTTCCTCTCCTAAGGATAGCGGAATCTAGAACCCAATCCTAGAGGCAATGAACTATAAAAAGAGGTTAGATTAGACTATAGCTGCAAATAATACACCTGGCCTCACCACTGGTTTATCATCTTTTTGAGCTTTTGATGGTTTTCCTATTACCTATACATCCGTATACTTAAAATGTCAATTGCATCCCTTCAGCTAGAGTGAGTGTGGCAACAGACACATAAAGCAAGCATGCATTTAACATTTTTAACAGCCTATTATAGGATGTGCTTTAGTGTTTTTATTTGGTCAAAAAGGCTAAGAAGTTCAAATGATGCTACTGGCATTTTTTTCAGCTCTGTTTTGGATATGTGTTATATTTAAATCATTCTTTGGTAAATATTTATGATTATAAAATAGAGTAAACAGAAGGTACATTTAATGACAGAACATCATTTTTCATTATACAGTGCAACTTTGCAAGCATTTGCTATACTAAAAAATCAACATTCATTAAGCTTTAGCTTGGGAACTGGACTTTCCTTACTAGCATCTTAATGTTGCTCTAGAATATAGCTGTCCTAGATACAAAGATAGTCAATAGTCATACATAGAAGATGCTATAGAAAGTTTATGTACTCTCCCACCCTGTTCATTTATTAAATCCTAATCCCCAGTGTGATGGTATTTGAAGGTGGGGCTTTTGGGAGACAATTAGGTCATTGGGCAAATCCCTCATTAATGGGATTAGTGCCCTTAACCCAGAGAGCTCCCTCATTTTTTCTGCTATGAGGACACAGCAAAAACCTGGCAGTTGGCAACCCAAACAAAGGTACCACCAGAGCATAATTGTGTGAGTTCCAGCTTCCAGAACTTTGAGAAATAAATTTCTGTTGTTTATAAGTTACCCAGTTTATGGTACTCTGCTATAACAGCCCCAATAGACTAATACAGGAGACATGTACATTTAAAAACATAAGTGCCCATTGCTAAGAGGATGGATAAGTAGTGATATAATCATAAAAGGGAATACTATATTGCCATGAAAACAAATGAAACATCATTACATTCAACAGTAAGAATAAATCTGTGAAACAATGGTGAATGAATAAACAAGACCTATAGATTATCTACATACATATTGATATTTTCTAGGAAGTTCAAAGGTTAGCAAAAGTAAGCCATATATTTTGGTTAGGAATGTACATGCATGCTAAAATTCTTTTTATGAGGTAAAGGGTAAAGCAAAGGTAATGAAAGCAAAGATAAGTAGGATTTTATCAAGCTAAAAAGCTGTGCACAAGAAAGGAAATAATCCATAAGGTAAAAAGGCAACCTACTGGAGAAAATACTTGCAAATTATATATTTTCTAAGGAGCTAATATCTGAACTATATAAAGAACTCATACTACTTAATAGGAAGCAAACAAACCAATTAAAAATGGGCAAAGGACCTGAATAGACATTTTTCCAAAGACATACAAATGGATGGCCAACAGATTCATGAAAAGATGTTCAACATCACTAATCATCAGGTAAACACAAATCAGAACCCCAATGAGATGCCACTTCACACCTGCTAGAATGGCTATTATCAAAAAGACAAGAAATAGTAAGTGTTGGCAATGGTGTGGAGAAAAGGGAACCCTCATGCACTGTATGTGAGAATGTAAATTGGTGCAGCCACTATAGAGAACATTATAGAGGGTCCTCAAAAAAATTAAAATACAAATACTACACAATCCACCAATTCTACTTCTAGGTGTGTATCCAAAGAAAACAAATACTAAACTTGAAAAGAGAAATGCACCCCGATGGTACCTCAGCAAAAACACCAAGGTAATGATAGAACCAAATTCAGGATGGTAGTACCTATTTTGGGAAAGGGCGCTGGGAAAAAACATGGTGAAGGGTCAAAGAGCTAGCTTCTCATGGCATCAGTGATGTCAATGCTATGGGTTCTGGGTTTGCTGGTGGCAGCACTGGTATATCTTTTAATTTTATGCTTTATAGTATATATATTTGTTATATATATTAAATGTACTAAATGTTACATAAGAAAAATATATTAAAGATGCCTGGCTAGCAATGTTCCTGTGCAAACAGCTTTGACTGTATAAATCTAATAGTTAAGGTATTATTTGCTGACATACATGAAAATACGTACTTTGCATTTGAAAATTCATAGGCAAAATTCAGTCCTACCATCCCAAATATATTAAAATTCAAGATAAAATTTGGATGGAAATGAACTGATCCTCAAATTCAGGATTATCCCCACTACCTCAAATGTTTCCCTTTATATTTTGCAGATATACCAAACTAGTGTCAAAAGACTATTGGTACATTATATGAAAAAAGTTAATAGCTACTTTTCTTCCTGGAGTTTACTGGAAGTGTGAATTTGCCTTTCTTTTTTGCAGCTACAGTCTTTCTCCCCCTTTTTTGTTAGTAAGGAATTATTTTCTTAAGCAGAATATAATGAGGATCAAGAACAAAGGCTCCCAATCAGCCAACCAGGGTTCCAGTAAATTCTGTGATACTTCTTGGCTGTAAGACTTTGTGGCAAGTTACTTATCTTCTTTAAACTTCACTTTCCTCATCGGCAAAATGAGGTTAGCAACAGTATCTGCCTTGCTTAATTGTGAAGATTAAATGAAACAAATGCCTGTAATAAAAACAAATGTTTGTGATAAACTTTGTCGCAGGCCTGGCAGCTAGTAAACATTCACTAGATTTTAATTATTATAATTATTATGCCAGCAAGCATACAGCAGTTAAAGCTGGTAAAAAATGTATTATTAAATATCAGAGAAAAAATCTCTTGGTTTCTCAAGACTAAGACCTCAAATACACACTTACATTTGAATTCTAAAAAGTGTTAAGAAAGCCAAACACCCCGGTTTCTCAAGACTAAGACCTCAAATACACACTTACATTTGAATTCTA
The DNA here is from genome assembly GCF_030020395.1 of Manis pentadactyla. Classification (NCBI taxonomy): domain Eukaryota; kingdom Metazoa; phylum Chordata; class Mammalia; order Pholidota; family Manidae; genus Manis; species Manis pentadactyla. The sequence goes on along the minus strand of NC_080031.1, from coordinate 68,034,260 downwards.
AAAAGTGTTAAGAAAGCCAAACACCCCCAGTGCGGGGTTTCCTCTCTTAGCTTGTAACCCTTCCCATGAAGTTAATGGTTGTCCCATGTAGGAAGAGCAAGGTGTTTGATAAATCTAATAATAAACCTATCTATGCTTATTTTTCATGATTCAGGACACATGACAGCTTAAACAAAGAACAGGTAACAATAGCACCCTTTGATACTTAAAAATTCCAGTCCAGTCCTTAACATCTACTATATGGAAGTACTAATGGTCAAAAATCCCCAACTTTGTAAATTTAGCATGCATATGAATATGAGTATTTTTCTTATAAAACTTGTATGCACCCTATTCCCTGTCTCAGCAAACAGCTGATAGAAGGGAGTAAAATAATTCAACAGCCCAACAACAAAAAATCCACCCATGTAATAATGGGCTTGGTAGTGAAAAATGAGAACTCTCACTAATATTACAGTATCCCATACTTGAAGAAATCCATTCTTAATTGGGGCATCACTTCAGATGAACATGCAGAACACCATTCATTTTATCCCAACATTGCAAATAATGATATATGAATTTAATTCATTAATGTTTGTAAAAATTTGCCACTCCTGTTACCAAATATAGATGTATTCTCTGTGCTTTAAACATATTATAAATTTGCAATGGGTAACTGTGAGTTATCTTAAATTTGCCTCAGGGAAATGTTTGACTTATTGAATCAGAAACATTTAGTTGTAGTTGCAACTGAATAGTCTTTTTTCTTCCTGATAGAGAAGCTGACTCTTCTATTGACTTGAGATTCAGGAGTTTCTCAAAAAGTTAAAAAAAAAAATCCAATGCATAGTCTTACACAGTGCCTTTCCTGTGGTATTATATTCATTTCTTCCATTCACCAAGTCATGTGTTCGGGACTTCTCTACTGTGTTTTGCCTCAAATTGAGCACATTAAAGCTGTGTAGGAGAGAAAGAGTGAGTCAGATTCTCTGGGGGTCCCCAGTGGGGTGTTGGCGAGAAGTGACCCTCTGTGTGAGGTGTCCTACCTCAGCTCTGCAAGGACTGGCCTCAATTCTAATTTAGTACTTGAACAAGGGCCTCCTGATCTCCCCTGACATCTGGTACATCTCTTAAGGTCAAACTCCTCTTACATACTCTGTGTCTCCCACAAACAGCCTACTTCCTGGCCCTAGTCCTCCAACACTTGCCGCTTTATAAAAAAAAAGAAAATGACGACAGCGAAACAATGTGCAGGATTTTCAGGTTTGTTTGATACTGAAGCCCATTTTATGTAGCTAATAGGTGACAGAAAATGGAGAGTACTGTGGATAACTTCCGTTAGGTTATACGCCATCCAGCATTTTCCTGTGTGTGTGTGTGCTTGGCATGTCTTGGCATGGAGCTAGCTCACGTACATCTGCAGTTTGCTTCGTGCTGTGAAGATCTATTTGTAGTCTTGATGGAGCGGCGAAATAAATTTTATTTGATTCTCTTTCCCGAGGGTGATTGCACACCAAATTGAAGTACCTCCAAAGTTCAGGAAAGTTCACCCAAGCTTTCCTTTGTTGTACTTCCTGTTTTTGTCTGACCTTCCAGAGTTTATGAGGGTTTTGCTTCAAGTAGATTCAGTGATGTAACAAGAAGGGTTTTACTCTAATTTCCAGCTGCATAAGTCAGAAAGGGGAGTGCAGTTTGGTAGAGCAGATTTTAGTATGATTTATTGTGTGGAATTACCTCAAAGAGCATCATAAAAAGAAGAGTTGTCAAATGATTGATTCAGAGTTAAGTTGGAGTTGCAAGTTTTGTAACTTTTGGGTTTCTAGTAAAAGCAAGTTTCTCTTATTTTCTCGTACTGCTTGCAAGTCTGTTATTTCTCTGTGGCTTCCTTACTGCCACAATGGTAAAAGGCTCCCAAATGCTTGACTTTCACCTAAATCTGGCGTTTTGAGCTTCAGCTATTGCCTATCTGACTGACTTGGTAAGCAGTATCAAGTAACCTCAATGTGTGTATGTGTTTGTGTAGGGGTGTGTGTGTGTGTGTGTGTGTGTGTGTGTGTGCGCGCACACGTGTGCACATGAGCACATGAATGTAAACTGATGGGCTTTCTCAGTAGATAGGGATTACACTGCTTGGTATTCTATCCTCACTATCTAAGTCCCACTGAAGACAACAGGGAAAACCTCACCAATTTAAAAAGCATGGATCCCCACTATCTCAACCAGTTTGGGTTATTTGATGCTTTAATTAAACAATAGGAGGGAATCTATTTGGCTAGGGAGTCAGAGCTACTTACAATGGTGAACCATGGTGACTAGACTCATGTTGACTTAATGAGGTTTTTCTGTTTGTTTCCCCAGAGGATAAAATTGAGTTGAAAAGAATGGTTCATATCCAACATAGTTGGCCTCCTTCCCTTCAACCACCCTAATTTCAATGTTTAATTCCCTTTGCTATGATGAGGCCCAAGAAGATGTATATAACTGAGCCCATCTTGACCACTTGTTTTTTTCCTTAGGACAGTAAGATTCTTTGTAAACAGTATTTTCACACTCTGATGTCTAACTCAGATTCCAGTAAGTTCAATAAATTTGAGTCTAAGTAGAATGATCATTGCTAATTTATTTGTGAATTTATTTTTATGAACTAAATAAAGTATCATCACAGGCTTATATAAAGAAAGCTATATATGTATATAAATGTTTATATATACACATTTTTTTCCTTCTAAATCATAGGCAGGTTACATATGGGTGTTATTTAAGCTTTTAGAGGAATACCTGATTGTCCTTATATGAGTATGGCCCCCCCCCCTATGAACACCTCAGTCTTCCTTAGGAGCAGGTAGTAATGGGATCCACTCAAGTGCTACCCAGGATATTAACTATTGGTATCCTAGCTCTCAATAGAAACGTGGATTCTGGAGCAGCGGAGGTAATGGGGATAATGTATTTCCCCACTGGGAATACATTAGTACCATTTCTTGCTTTGAAGTGATCTGTGGTAAATTTCTCTCTGTAGCAGCAGGTACTTCTTAAAAATAGGCTGCATATTTCCTCCCAGATTCATAGGAACTTCAGGACCCCAAGCCTAGAAGGACAGGAACTCTTTCTTGAATGTCACTGTTAGGTGTGCCACATCTGTTGCTTCTTCAAGTTTCCAAAACAGGTCTGTGGGGTGACAAGTCTCCTCACTGATAAGGATGCTGGAGATCAACAAGTTACCTACCTGAACATGCAGACTAACCGAAGGAGGGGAATCTGAATCCAGGTTTTTCCCACTGCACTGTGCTGTTTCTGAGTGTTTCCTGCTAGGATTGGGGGATATGATCAGATCTCAGTATGAAGAGCTGCTTTATGAAAAAGAGACTATTTAAGAGTGATGACTGGTCATAATTTGTAGGGTGGGGAGAAGGGGTGCTTTTCTTTCTATTTTGGGGATGGTAATTTTTTAAAAATGTATCAAAGTGTTCTAAGGCTATCCTATGAAGATAGAAGCTGCAAACAACCTGAATTAAATTCTATTTTTAATACATTTAAAGAAAATGTCATGGGAATGGGGTGCTTTTCTGCACTAAAAATGAAGGCAGTGCCTTCATTTTTCATACAGGCTGATGTTGAACAGAATCCTTGATAGGAACTTTAGTTCCTTATACCCAGAGGACTAGTTTTTGTAATCAATCAATAGGGAAATAAGTGCCATAGATGCTGTGTGACACACCTTAAGGCCTACTCTAGTAACTAATTACAATCGATCATGTGATTCTTCTCTTCTTTTACCTCTGGGAGATGTTGGAGTTTTGTAGAATGTGCTCTTCACAGAAAACTAGTCATTCTCCTTTCCCTCACTTCTACACACACATACACACACACACACACACACACACTCTCTCTCTCTCTCTTTCTTGACCTCACTTTTAAAAGACATCCTGTGTGCAGCAGGAGAGCCAAGCAGCACCGGCAGCAGGCTGACAAGGATAATGAAAAGAGACAGAATCAGGTCAGCAAGCTGGACATCATACTCTTGATAGGCATGACTGTCAAACACTAGATAGGTTTTTAAATGATTATATATGAATTATGAAAAATTCATATGAAGCTAGAGTGAGATATTTTTAATGAATATAATAACTATATTTAAACAAACACATTCTTTCTGATCAGCAAGTTGCACATATTTCTTTGGAAAATATATTTGCAAAGAAGAAAATAAAAATCACATAATTCCACCATGATGAGATTATATTCTCGACTGTGTAAAGACTGTGATGCATTGCTGAGTTTTATCCCATCACTGAGAGGGAAAAAATGACCAAGAATCCATATATTATTCCTACAGGCTCAGTCCTTTGAGTGCTTGTAGGAAACCAAGGTGACAAAATATGTTGCTCGCCCTCTAAGTAGTTTCAGATCGCGTCGCTGCAGTCAGGAGCTGTAGCAATGTGTCTAACCCTCATTCATTTTTGAGGGTAGATGTGGACAAAACAGGAAATGTAAATTTAGGGCACTGACCCCAGGACTGGCTCTGGATACAGAACATAGGTTCTGCATAGGAAATGTGAGAAAGGGAGAAAAATTATCAATGGACATTCAAGCATATCCATTTACTGATTTTAAACTCACATTATTCCCAGGGCTACACAAAAATTTCTATTGCTGATTATATTGTATTTGACTTTTTTTTTTTCCTTTACTTAAATAGCAAATCTCCCCCATTGACTTAAACAAGATGCATTTTAATGCATAAATTACTAAAAGATAAAGTATTCTGGTGCAGAATAACATTCCATTTCCACTAACTCCAGTGGCTTTTTAAAAGTTTTTTTTACTTATTTATTTTTGCTTTAAGATTATTTTTATATATGAATATCAAAAGATATTAAAAAGTGGTCAATTAGAAATCATAATCCCACCCTGTCCTGGTCTTGGCTTTTTCTGCCCATCTATGCATCTATAGGTAATCTCACTTCTATTAGTTTATTTTCCTTTGTTTATTAATAAACAAACATAAATATAGTCTATATGTAAATAGACTATATTTGTATGTTATCAATAAACTATATTTGTATATTATACTGATAAACAGAATATATATATATTATGTACACACATACATGCATACATAGCATACATACATATGAAGTTTTAAACTAGGCATTTCTTACAAGGATATCAACACAAGGTTTTTTACTGAAGGTGACATACTCTATATTCACAGAGTATGTGTGTGTATGTTTATATCAACTTGTTATTTCCACTTAATATATTCTGGAGAACTTTCTACAATAACATAAAGTTATTCATGCTACTTTTACAGCTGCATTAAGAGGATAAGTCATAGTTTAATCAGACCTCTACTGGCAAACACTTCGGATCTTTCTGTTTTGGAGTGGGTGGTCTAATGAACTGTATGACAAAGAATAAGTTGGTACAAAGGGCATTTTGTTTGTTCACAGTTATGTATGTAAAATGCATCTCCAGAAGTGGGATTACTGAGTCAGGGGTAAATGCATTTGTATGAAGTGGATGCTGACAACATGCCCTCTCTGGTAAGCAGAATGACCCGTCCAAGAGGGCCATCCTGGGAGGATCCTTTCACAATGTATACATGTATCAGAACATTGCGTTACACACTTTAAATATTTTACACTTTTATTTGTCAATTATACCTCAATAAAGCTGAAAGGGAAAAAAAATATCCATACCCTAATCCTTACAACCTGTTGATATGTCATCTTACAGACAGCAAAAGACACTTTGGAAGTGTGACTAAAGTTCAGGATCTTGAGATAGGAAAGTTATTTTGGATTATCTTAGCCCAGTATAATCACATGAGTCCTTAAAAGTGGAAGAGGAATAAGGCAGACAAGTTCCTGAGAGAGACGTGACATGAGGGTTTGACCTGCCGTTATTGCCTCTTTGGATGGCAGACCCACGTCATGAGCCACAGGCCACAGGCAGCCCCGGAGCTGGGAATGGCCCTCAGACAGCCACGAGAAGCCCACCTCTGCCGACAACCTGAATGAGTAAGAAAACGATGACCTCCGTTCTAGAGCTTGAAAGAAATGGATTCTTCTCCGGAGAATCCAGGAAGGAACACAGCCCTGCTGACACCCTGATTTTGGCCTGTGAGACCTATGTGGGGCGTTTGATCCACAGAATTATAAGATAATAAGTTTGTATTGTTTGAAACCTCTAAGGTTGTGGTCATGTGTTATTCTCATCAGCCACGGATGAGATGGTTTCTCCGCATGTTTACAAACAGAACGTGTGGCCAGAATCTGAGGTTTCCCGTCCCAAAGGTGAGCGGGCACCTCAGTGTAATTTTCATTTGCATCTTTCTCATTTTGAGTGACCTTGGGCATCTTTACATTTACGTTCATTTGTATTAGCAGCGGATCTGTTCATGTTTGTTGCCTATATTTCTGTTGGGTTTTGGTATTTATCTAATCAAGATCTAATGCTCTTTATAGATTCAGAAGAGGCGAGGCCTTTACGTGGGATAGGAATTGCAACTACTTTTTTCCCAAATCATTCATTTTCCATGAGAACTGAAAGGTGAACATTGACCTTTGCATTATTTTCTCTAGATTCTATGAATTTTTCATAACACTGTTGGTCTCTGAGTAACACAAGCTAAAAACACCGCCAAGAAACACATTTCTGAGGGAAGAAATTTAAAAAGGGGAAGAATGAACTGTTGAGTCAACTTGCTTTCTTCCCTTTACACCTTCAGTCTGATCCACGTTTCTCGTGGCTCTTTTCTATTATTACCTTAGCTGTAAGTCCATGAGCAGCTCTCAACTGGAGGGGGGCTACCATCAGGAAGAAAGTGACTCCATGCATTGTAATAACACGGTTGCAGCTGGTACAGTATTTTGTATCAGAGCCTTCAATTAAAAGTTGCATTCTTAGATTAAAGAACCCAATGCTTGGCATTTCATATCAGCAGAGGCAGTGGTATTATTCTTCACAGGGAAATGCTGACAGGCCCTCCTCTGCACCGACACCAGCCCACTCAGGTTATAATTACCCTCGTTACATCATCGCCTCCCTTGCTATCTGCAGAGCAAGCCAGCTCTTGCTTGGGAGACAGATTTGTGTTTATAGCCAAAGAGTTGTTCCTTTTTAATTCAAACCAGGTTTGCTGATGGCTGGGAAGGTGGCGGGGGTGGAGAGGGAAGAAAAACTGTTATAATTAGAATATCATGAGGAGAAACAATAAACACTTAAACGATGAGGACGTTATCATCATCCAGTCTGCAACAGAAGATCGGGGTTTAAGCCAGGCATTTCTGACAAGGATATCAGTACTAGGTTCATTAACTGCCCTTCCCGCTTTCAGGATATTTTAAATGTGGCAATTTACATTAAAATGGATTTAGAGACACCATCTTCTCATTACTGTCAGTTTATGTTTGGGTTCATAAACTATAATTGTAAATAAAATATGCTTTTCATTACAATGTCTATTTAGTAGAATATGGTAGGAAATTAGAGGCATAATCATGATCTAAATTATTAATTCTGGGATATTTCTCAGGTGCCATATGTAGGTCCTCCTCTGTGCATAATGAATGTGCACACAGTGGTTGAATTAGGTTTGTATCTCTGGGCTCTGCCTCTGCTTCCTGTTCTTTCTCTTATTCTGTTTTTGCTACTCCATTTCTTCAGTGGTTCATGGTAGAAGGGGTTTCTCAAGTCAGCCTGTGATTATCTATACCCTTATTTTCATCTCCTTTCTCCTACTAATTTTCAAGGGGGCCCCTAATAAACAGCACCCTTCTTCCCTGTCCCTGTTCTAAATATATTGAGAAATAAAGAATAAGATAGGAAGATCAAAATACCAGTTTTATTACGGGCAGAGTTTAAGTTAGAGGCTGTAACTTAGTATGTGGGCCGGACGGACTAGATGGGAAATTCCTGGTCTGTCATGATCATATTGGACAGGGCAGGCTTTACCTATGTAGCAGGCTGAATAACGGCCATCCAGAGACTGCAGACCTTAATCTCTGTCGCCTCTGAATCTTAACTGATAAAACTTGGGCAGAAGTGATTTAGTTAAGGATCTTGAAATGAGATATTGCTGGATATCTAAGTGGGGCCTTAAATCCTTGAGAAGTGTCCTTATGGGAGAAGGGCAGAGGGAGATAGGGCAGATGGAAGAGGAGAAGGCAGTGTGACCACAAAGGCAGGCTCTGGACTGATGCAGCCACAAGCCAAGGAATGCCAGAGCCAAAGGCTCTGGGAGAGGCAAGGGACAGATGTCCCCCAGGGTCTGAGGGGCAGCCCTGCCGACACTTGATCTCAGCCCAGTGAAGTATGATGTGAGGTGCAATAAAGCAAAGCGCAAGAAAACAAGGTACACCTGTGTGTGCAAAGCATTATTCCATGAGTAAGCAAGGCTTCCAAGAACAACCAAAATCCCAGCAGCATGGTGGACTCACTTTCTTATGGCTATCTGCTATTTGGGAGAGTTGGATTTAACTCAGTTGGAGGACCATCTTTGCCTAACTCTTGCACATGTAAGCAATGAACAGCGTGCAGTCCAACAGCTTAGGCATGTCACAGAAACCACTCAGACAATAGAGAATGATAATTTTCTTTCCTGCAAATGCAAACTAAATGTTGGACAAAATATTTAAAGAGGTCGTTCCCTCTCACTGAAGGAGGGATAAAAAGATTCTACTGAATCCTTCACACTTACTCCTCGGCTCTCTACAGCAGGAGCTCCAGGCCCCAAAGAAGCTGGGAGAGACATTTAGAGGATCCAGTACTGTAAGCACTGGACTTGATGAAAATAGAAATATATTCTCCTTTCTATTTCTCTTTAGTTTATATTTCACAGAACTCTGGGAAGTTTTGTTTTTGTTTGTTTTGTTTTTTTTCCCGGCAAACAAGTGCTTGTGTTTTGGAACCTGTTGTCCATGCTATGCATTTTTTTCTCTAATTATTCCATATTAGTATCTCTTCCCTACACAAAAATATTTTAAGTTGCTTTGTGGGGTTTCATTATATTTTATATTATTCTTACATATCCTTTAAACTTTAAACAGTACTATTGGGTAGGCATTTAATAAAATTTATCAAATTATAGAGCAGTAAGAGAAAATGAGAAATGCTAGCAAAGAGAAAGAATATAATAAAGCATATACGGCGGGTGGAATTTTAGGCTTCAAAAAGAATTTGTGCTGTTTAATCTTTGTTTTTTTAAGAAAACACATTCTTTCTAAGAGTCCCTGTTCACTGACTTACCACTTATGAATTTGAAATGTGAATATTTTTATAAAGAAATTAATTGGGACAATTTCCCATTACAGTGGGGAATTGGGGGCCTTTTAAGCAAATGGTACTAGAACAATTGGCTAGTTAGCTGAAAGTGGAGGTAATAATAGTATCTCCACCTTATGCTGTTATAATTGTTTTTATTTGCAAATTATTTAATTATGAAGGAAAATATCTTTATGTGTATTTTATTAACAATTAATATTTCTTATGAAGCCCCTGTTCATGTTTTCTTGCCATTTTCCCCACTGGCTCTTTTTTTTTTTTCTTAATGCATTGGGAATTTAGAAAGCTCCTCATCATAATGATTAACAAGTATTTCTTCTGTATTTGTCACTTAACTTACAGTAATTGTTTTATTAAACAGTATTTTAGATTTTTTTTTCTAGTCAGACATCTCCTATGGCTTCTGGGTTTTGTATCCTGTAAGAAACCAAGTTATTCCTATTTCATGATTATAAATAAAATTTCCCTTTTCTTCTTGATTTTGTGTAGTTCCATTATCTTTAAATCATTGGTCCATCTAAAATTTATTAGTGTAGGGAAACAATGTACTTTTACTTTCTTTCTGAAATTCCCTGATGGTTTTTATACATGTATTTTTCCAGGCTAGTTTCCAATTTAGTATTAGTCTGCTCTAACACTACTACATGCTCTAAAAATATTTGGAATTTTGATTACCCTTGTGTTAAGTCATAGAAAAATTCAAAGAGATTAATAGTTTTTAATGCATACTTATAGAAAATCAATTGCCTTAATAACTGAAAATTGCACCCCACTAGATGATCACTTAATTGTACCACTGGTAAACAGCTTTAGGTCTTCTGAATCCAGAATAAATAACATCTCTACATCCCTAGCTAGTTTTAAAAAGTTTAACATGGAATGTATAGTATGGACTTACAACTGATTTTCCTGACCTAAGGTGCTCTTTTTAGTTTGTGGGGGAAAAGAACAGGAAGACGTGAATCAGGAAAGGAAGAAATGGGTATGAGTCATACATTTTTATATTTGAGTCAGTCTTGAATTCTTCTACCTCTATTTTTATATGGTTAAAAAAAACCTCACAACTTTACAGAATATTAATCTCATAGTTTTCATACTTGACTACTGTTTATTCACTTTAGTTCATTTGTTCTTTTTCTTTTTTTTTTTTTTAAGTCTTGAAATATCCTACTTTTCTTTTTCTTCTAGAAGCCAAACATTGTCATTGTCATCCACTACTTTTTTGCACCATTTTGCAAAGGGTTCTGTTTTTGTTCTTCCTGATTTTGAAGGTATTTTCATTCTTTCAACATCCATAATTTTGTTTGCTAGAGTTCAAAATTAAATTTTCACTACTCGGTAGCAGTGTAGTGTCAACAAGGTCGCACACCTCAGAGGTGAGTGGCAGGGAGAGGCCAGGCAGAGCCTGGTTTCTTTCTCCCCTTTAAGGCTCTCTGGAAAGTATAAGTCATGTTTCCTCTTTCCCCTTTCTCATCTCCTTCTCATTCCATAACCTACTGCTTTTGGGCATCAATCTAACATTCCTTAAAACGCTATTTTCTGTTTTGGGGTTTGAGAACATTCTGTTCCATTTGATACTAGACTGTACTTCCTACAGGAGCAGGGATCTTTGTCTCTTGTTCTGTGTTCTATGTCAGTGCTTGCACGGAGAGGGCCTTCCAGTAGTATTTGCTGCAAGAACAGTGTATGACCACACAGCTTCGAAATTCTGCTTTGGCCTCACTGACCCAGCTCTCGGTTTTCTTTCTTCTCATTCTCTTTCAGGTTCTTTCTTCACCTAGTCCTTAAAGGACAACGTCTCCCGGGATCAGTTCTAAGACTGCCTTCCTCCATGGTTGGAACTACTACATACACATATACTCCCAATCTCCTGTCTCCATTTTTATTCTCTTTCCCAAACTTTGGACTGGTATTTCTCCAGGTGGGGTGGGCCAGGCCACCGCAACCCAAACCATCTGGAACATCTGTTTTGAAATGCAGGTCTCTTTCCTCTCCTTACTGAATGAAGGTATGTATGGTTGAGCCTGGGAATCAACATTCTCAACAAACTTCACAAATGCTTTTTTTCCCCTGAATAAGTTTTAAACACAGAACTGATGACAAGCCAGCTCAAGACGACAGAGCATCAATAACAGCCAACTGACAGGTACAACAGGTATTCTGAGGAGGAAGCAACTGTTGGAGGGAAAACGGCATCAGGGGCTGGTACTGAAGCTGGGCCCTGGAGGATGCGTGGGAACTCCAAACATTTCCTAAATCCACCCATTTCCCCTCATCTAGAGAGCTAACCCCTTAGTTTGAGCCCGATAGATGATGAAAATGATAATTCAAGTAATACTCATCACCAACAAAAAAGAACAAGGATGAAGAAGAGAAGGAAGTAGACAAATGACCATGATGCTTGACATGTGCTGATACTTAAAATATGGGAGATTCTTCTACTTGCTTCATAACTACCCCACACCAAAGGGAACAGTCTCCCAACCAACTCTCCTTCTTCTGCGGTTGCTCACTACAGTCCAACTTCCAAGCAGGAGCCAATTTTGAAAATCTGATTCAGGAGAGATTTCTCTTAAGGCTCCCCATGCACGCAGATCAGTCCTCTCATGGCTCACCACGGTGCTTGGAATAAAATCCAGGCTTTTTGCCTTGAGTCGCATGTCTCTCCATCTTCCATCTCACTCACATCACTGGCCTTTCTTCCTTCAAATGTGCCATGCTTGTGGCCACCTTCAGGTCCCAGCCCTTGCTTGGGTTCTCTTCCTTCTTGTCATCTCTGGCTTCCCTGCTCCCATGAAGGTCCAGCTTAAATTGTTCCTCCTCTGCACAGCCTTATCCTCACTCCCTGGTCTAAAGTAATCTCCAGCTTCTATCACTTCATCCACTGTTTTTCTTTACAGCATTTAATACTCTCTGAAACTATCAGCTTTGCTCACTTATTTCCTTATTTGTTGGTTTTCCCTGCTCCCTAGGGATGGTGTCTTCTTCCTTGCTGTCTCCCTTCCGGCCTTGTAGAGAGCTTATCCACAGCACACCGCACTGGATGTTTGCTGCACACGTGAGTGAAGACTGGGTAAATGTTCAGATGGTGTGGGAGTTGTATGATCACCTAGGTACGGACACATGGGAGGTGCTGAGAATGGTTATTTGGGGTTATCAAGGAATAGATATTGTTCCTTCCCTCAATGGCTTATCATTCTCAGGAAATGAGCTGGATACAGAGGGAACGCTTAGGTCTAACATCTACCCATCCAAGCCTCACTCATCACCATGTTCAAGAAATTTGGGGCACTCCGAAGTCAAAGGTAGGGATTTGAAAAGGATCTACTTCATGCCATGGATACACAAATAAGCAACTATTCCATGTTTCATGTACTGCTTTCAGCATGTATAATGTGTTGATATTTAATTAGGTACTGTTATAACTTGTAGAGCATATTTTAATAGAATTTTTAGTAGAAAAATGATTTGTAACCAAAATGTCCAGAGGTTTAAAAAATAAAGAAGAAAAAAGACCTTTGTCAATGGTAGTTTAAGGATTGTTTGACAGAAAAAAGAAAAAGTGTACTTCTGTATGCCCAATCTCTTATGGATGGCTATAAAATTACATGGAAAAGATAAGCATCACTAAGTCAGTCAATGGAATGGAAATTCTGCATGTCTGCAAAAGTGCTTAAAAATCTCTGGTCTACATCTTGTTGGAAGCACCTGAGTGTGATTTCACTGTGGGAAGAGAGACCAGCACACATTTGTGTATTAGGAACATACAGGTCTCATTTTAGGGTTAGCAAGACTATAGAGCTAATTGTGTACACACATCAGTCAACATCAGTCAATCAGGCAAGTGTTACCCCCAAGGGTCATGAACCTAACAAGACTGAAGTTGACAGGCAAGTGGACAGTCCAAGGCCTGCCAGAACTACTGGAGAACTACTACAGCCTCCGGAAAGCAGCCAGAGCAACCTCTCAGGTACTTGTTATTTCTGTTAGCAACTGCCAGTCCATTTCCCACAGGATCAGAGTACAAATGCGATCACAGATGCTGACACCAAAAGGGACCTAGGGGCTCATATAGCCAGCCCCACATCTCACCAATGCAAGTCCTGAACTCTAGGGCTGGTATCACTGTTGAGATCAGAATCCACATTTCTGACTCACCCAATTGTTGGTTTACTATATAGGGTGTCATTTTAAAGTAAGCATCTAACAATAGGAATTGATATATCTGTTCTCTAACTGATGATACTGAAAAATCTAATTTTGCCAACTAAAAATGAATATAGCAGTCAGGATCTTAGTATCCAACTTAATGGAGTAGACCTTCTAAAAATTTCATCCATGGAAATGTGAATGTAAATGAAAATCATATAAACTATCTCCAGAGCATTCTTTAAAAAAATGGATTGTTGGTAAGAACCAATTTTTTAAAAATCAAAATAATTCCATTAGAAAATATAGCAAAAATGAATTCAATTTTACTGTATTGGTTCTCAACCAGACGTCTAGTGCAGAATCATCTGGAAAGTTTTAAAAAGCACACATGCCTGATCCCCACCACAGAATCAGAATCTCTAGGCTTTGACATGGTGTATGTATGCTTTGAAAAAAGATCTCCATATGATTTTAATACACAATTTGTACCAACAATGTGGAAAATCCTACTCTTTCACAAACACTGGTTAGAAAACTAAAAATTACTACATCCATAGTTTAGACAAGTAAAAAACCCTTCTTTCCTACCAGATGTTCCACCAGTCCAAACATCTTTAGTCATATTGCATAAACACTGCATTATGTCCAGATGTGGTTATATGAAAGTTATATTTCACTTATAAGTTTGGATGGGAAATAGAACAGAGGAAACAAAAAAAATCCATGGAAAATTCTACAGCCTCATTTCGGTCAAGAGTTCCTAGTACTTCCTCATACACGAAATCTTTGGCAAAACCTGTTTCCAAAGAGCCGCACTGGCTGGCTTGAGTCCTACCTCCTTGACCTCCATTTGGCACAGATAAGAGTGAACACTGAGGTCAAAATAATGTAGCAAGAGAGAGAAAGAAAAGGGACAAAGGGCACAGAAAAGCCACAAAGTGAATAATGAGTCCCTGATGATGAGAGAATTGCCTAGAATGAGGAGAAGAAAAATTCCGATTCTCAGAAGATTGAAATGGCACACAATGTAGGTAAAAGCAGTAGTTCAAAATTTCTTTTATACTAAACTTAAGAATAGCATACACTTAAGAAAGATTATTTCAGAATAGGGCAGGTGATGAAGATCTCTGGTATTTTTTATGGAGGCCTAGATGTGCCTGCTTCCATCATAGGCTAAGGCAAGGGCCGCCGGCTACCAGCCCTGAGTCGGAGCTGGGACTTGCGGTTCAGGAGGCTCACTGACGCGGAAAACCGAGTGCTGCAACATCGCCTGTGCTCTGCTCTGCCCTGTGCCTTGGCATTTATTTATTAAATTCTTGTGTTCAGGGCAACAGGACAAAAAGAGAGAAAACACTACTTTGTGCATATTTGCTTTTATACCACTGTTTGGTTTCCTGGCGGCTGTCAGCACCTTCCATCCCTGCATGGCCCTAGGGCTCTGGGAGTAACCCAACCCAGCTGTGCGTCGTCCCCACATGGAATGTCCTCCTGTTGGCGAGGGTGCGGCCGGGGTCCGCTGTTTTGTGCTGGTTTCTCTTTCACCAGCCTCTCCTTTCAATGACATCACTCACAGCCCTGAGATAGGACCGTACTTCCCCAGCTGCCTGATAGCAAAGCAAAGGTCACCTGCTTTCTCACAGCAGTGTTGTCATCAAAGAGCTCTATTTCACAGAGGTGACAATGCAATAAATAAGATTTTCTCCAAGTGTGTGGAAAAGGCCAAAGCAACCTTTCCATCGGGAAACCAATGAGGCGGCAGGATTCCAAGAGACTCCTGACAGATGACCTGTGTGGCTGTCTTTGCTCTCACCCACCCTTCAGCAAAGAGGGACGGTTGTGTTCAGCTTTATCTTTGATCCTGTGGGACTCAAAATAAAACAAAGAAAAAAGCCAATATACACAGAATAGATAAGCAGAGTACAGATGTTCACCAGCCAATTTATAAAGAATCTCCGTCTTCATAATGACTTGGATTTCACAGAGATGTAGAAAAGTAACCTGAGAACCTTAAAGACAATCACTGTGAGAGATTTGAAAATTAAAAAAGAAAATGGAAAAACAGGTGAGAAAGCATTTATAAACCTTCACGAGAACATTCTTTTGTGAGCCACTGTATTTCTATTAGTTTGGCATGAGATTAATCACTAATTGGAATTAGTGGCTAAAGTCAAGTTTTTCATATGCTGAGAATGAGACAGGGACCATGGGCTTAGACAGAGTACGGTGAGGGCCTCCGGGAAAAGCAAGGCAGGATATTCACAGTCAGAGCAATGTAACAATGTAAAGTCCCTTTTGAAACTCTATGTTTAGCATTATGAAAATCAAGGTCACACTAATTCTCTAGGGTAAAGATGCAAGACTAGGAATATAGACATCTTCAGTGAGATCAGTTAAAGGTCAAAAGACCAGGAGCAACTTGGCCTAGAATGTTTGAGTGTTCTGCAAGGGTATCTCAGCATAACCGTGACTTCACTGTAAACAGCCCTAGCAAATAGACAACAACCCAGCCCACCTTGAGGGCAGGGCAGGTGGTACAAGTCCACACCCTAAGCCCTCAATTCCCAAAAATCCTCAAGTGCCTATAAATCCCCTAGACAATGCACCACCCCGGGCTCTCTTGTCCCCTCCTGGCGTGAGCCAGGAACTCTTTCCTCTCACTTTATTTCTAAATAAAAGCCTCTACCTGGCTCTCCTACCTTGGGTGTTTGCTAAGTTCATTCTTCGACTCTGCACACAAGAACCCTGGCATCAAGAAGAAGCCAAGGAATGATTTCAAAGTGGAAAGCAGAGTTGTGTGTGTGAAATTGTTGTGTAACTAGAAGCAAGCTACCTGAGTGCCTCCCAATAAATAGGCTTTAAGTGTTGCAGCAGGTAGAAAATACTGGCTTCCATTTTCTTGGTCCATTTCAGCAAGTGTTCACTTCATGGGAAAAGTACAGGCCTACCCTTCAGCACTCTCAAAATGCCTTTGCAAATTAAACAAAAATATAAACATTCCAAAGCCCTTCTCTCCCACAGCATCATGAGGAACAGGCTCTCATGTAAAATAAACACCTAACAAGCAAACAGGAGTTTTTTCCTGAGTGTGATAGATCGACAAAAGTGAAATTAAAAAAGCTCCATTTCGAAATAGGTCTCTCTGACACGCTTTTATGGGAGAGGTGAGAAGGGAGGAAGGAGTGTCTTCTACGTCCTAAGGCAATTTGCTGACACTTAGCACTACATGCTTCTTATGTATGATGGCGCTCCTTTCTTCCATGTTTCGCTTTGCTGTCCATTATCACCTGCTGGTTTGTTCCAGGAGGCATTCTTGGTGTGGGGTCCCTCCAGACTGCATATAGAGGCTCCAGAAAGGAGGGGAAATGAAAATACTTGTTTTTTGGCATTTGTCTCTTTTCAACCTCTTAATCTCTCCCAGATTTTCCATGACCTGTCTTCCAATTTTCCCAGTTTCTAAGCTCCTTTTGCTCCACCTTATTTTGTCTGAGGAAGAAGCATAGAACAATGAAAAGTACGTAAGTGTTGGAGATCGATCCATTCTTTGCTGTTTGCTAAAAGGGGAACTTAAAAAAAAAATCACTTAATACTGAAAGCTTCAGTGTCAGTCACAGAGAAATGGTGATGATAATAATGGATTATTTTATCATTGAGAGAATTTGGGAAGAGTCCCTCTCAGTGCTTAACAGAGAGTAGGAAAGCAATGCCTGCCATCGCCTTTCCCTCCCTGGAATTTCTGACTCTGATTTTTTACATCATTCCCTGATGGACATTTATTTTTTGGAAGGTGGAGCTACTGTGGCAGGTGATTGGAAGCGGAGCGCGAGCTCTTCTGGCATTCATATGGCAGTGTGTTTCCTTCCAAGTTCTGAGTATCTACATGGCAGTTGCTATTACAAGAGAGGGATCTCACATTACTCCACTTTATATATATTTTTTTAACTGGATGGGAGTGAAGTACAGTTGGTCTCTTATTTAGCCAACAGTCACTTCTAGAAATCTGGTATCTGATATCTACCTTTTTTTTTTTCGTGCTGATGGAGTCTGTCTAGACCTACACAGGCCGACAGTTCTAGAAATACTGTCTTTTGCTATTTGGGCCCTAAGTTGCCAGGTGAAGTATCCATCCTTCATCAGAAAGGGTAGTACTGCTGCCCATCACTCCAGGCTCAAGGGCGAGCCGCTGTTCCGGCCGCTGCTCCCGAAGGCGTCCTTGGTCGTCTTCCTTTCCTCCCGGTAAATGCCGAGGCATCGAGAAGTGTAGCAGTCCACCGTGGCTTTCCACTGGACTTGCCTGGGTGGCTTCAAAAACACTCCAGGGACTCAGTTCCTCTATGGACCAATGACATCAGAACCTCCTGGGGGTGGACCCACACACAGGCATTTTTACAAGTCCTTCTGGTGACACCAACATGCCTCCAGGACTGAGACCCACGGATTCAGGAAACAGATCCTCAGCCCTCCAAGCGCTATTCTTTCACAAAAACTGCGGTGCTGGGTCTCAAATTAAAATCAACTTTGGCAGGTAACAGGCATTTTTTTCCTTTGTCTTGGGGCTCTGTTTACATTGTCCTGTACTCCTTAAATTACCTCTTGAATTATTCCAGTAAACACCATCATACTTTGTTAATCAATCTTAATTTAGAAACAAGGCAAGGAAAATCAAATGGGAAGCTGGGTCCTTGGGCTGGTGGATTTGGGAGGTTTGGGCGAGGCTCCAGAAGCAAGATTCTAAAACAAATACAAATGGAAGCACGAAGAGGGTGCCTCATCTCGGGAAGTGTGCACCCAGGTGTGGGAGAGTGGTATCCAATCTTGTAACTGGTCTCTCGAGTGTACTTTTGTTTCCTTACAATCCAATTTCTACATAAAAGCCTGAGTGATCTTTTAAAAATGCAAATCACGTCTCTGCTCAGAATATTCCAGTAGCTTCTAACTACACATAGAATAAAATCCAAATTTGGTTCCACAGACAACAAAGAGCCCTGCTTACCTGTCTGTACCCTTCCTGTTTCTTACTCTGCTCCAGACACACTGGGTGACTTCTTTCCTCATTTAGGTAAGCTCGCTCTCGACTCTGGGCGTTTGCTCTTCTCCATATGGAGAGCCCTTTATTCTGACCAGAGAGAGGACTGTCATGCACCCCTTACCCGAGGCCACCCCACCTCCAGCTCCCAGCTGCTCACTTCCCCTTCGTAGCTGTGCTTCATGGTAGATCCTCGTGGGCATTTGGTTCCTTCCCAGGAGGTGAGCACAACTTGGACTTGCTCATTGCTGTGCCCCCAGCAGACAGAGCAACCCTGTGGGTCAACGGTCTCCCCAGGAAAGGAAAAGTGGCCCTCTTGCCAGACATGGGGCTGCAGACCCCACCCCACAGATCCACGGCTCTATGGGCCCCTTTGAGAGCTTTAGAAGGCTTTTTCCTTCCAGCAGGCAGATGCAGGCCTGCATGGAGGTGTAAAGGCAGATGGCGTGTTGGATTTTAGTCCTTACATGTGTGGCACAAAGTGGTAGGAGGCGGGCAAAGAGCCTGAGATAGGATAGGCACCCAGTAACTGTTTGCCAAATGAATTCATGGGGGGCGTGGTTACAGCGACGTTCGGCAGCAGGGCACGTTTTCCTGGGTCTGGATGTAGCAAAGGAGACTCAGCTGCAAACCAGTGACATGCTGATATTGGTACACGGATAATCAGTCTCCAGGAGAAACAACCACCACTGTATTTGGAGTGGTAGCCACTTCCTGTGGTATATATAAATAGTCCCACCGTAGCCTGTTCCAAGCTATTAACGTAATATCAATGACTCACAAAATTTCTGAAAACTTAATCCTTTCACAAGCTATAGGCATGATGTCAATGGCTCATACTAGCTCCCAGACACCAAGTCAAAGCCTTCACCAGTGTTACACCCTGGGGATCTCAGATCCTGGGCAAGGGAAAATGCCTAATCTTATACTTCCTCACAGCAAAGGCACAGACGGTTTGTATCCTGTCCGGTGTTATAACTTTCATGCATGTGAGGACCAGGAAATGGCTTGTCTTCTAGATGGGGCAGGGAGCTTGAAGACGGAGAAAACAGAAATGAAGAGAACAAAATGAAGCCTGATTCCACTTACCTAATTCACTGACTCTTGCTTTTTCATCTACAAAATAAACAGTTTGGACTAAATATTCTCCATTTCAACTAAATACACTATATTCCATATGTCTTGGGGGGATTTATGTGTGGGGAAAAGAAACTAGAAGGTCTGAAGCAATATATCGATCTTTCTAGGCTAGTGAGTATTTAACACACATTTTTTTCTAGTTGACATAAAGTGATTTATGGTAAATTTGCCCTGAAACTAAAACTGAGGCTTAAGAACTTTTCCAAATGCCAAGGACACTATTTAAGTTATTAAGAACCCAACTCCTGTCAGATTTTTTTCTTTCTATGAGAGTTTGCACACTGACTTCTCTCTTTACTTATCCACACACCCCATTTGACATCCTTTGTCTGATTGTGGATTTCAAGCGAAAGTTAAACATGTGCCCACCAACTTGGACAAAAAGGAAATCCAAACTATCAAGCTGGAGAAGCATAAACCACTGTCATCAGAAGCTCAGCAACAGCTTTGAGAGTTATAATTTCTGATGTTGAGCTATCACTTTGCTGGACAAATACTAGTGTTGAAATATATTATTACTATCCCTCTCCCCACTTTAACCACCAGAACAAACAACCAACTTCCCAGAGAAATTCACGGGCGCGTGGGTAATCCCTGTGCGGACAGGAGCCCTCTGCCGCAGCCTTTTGATGGGGGACGCTAAGCTCCAAGAAAGTCTGCCATCCTTATATGAGCCTCCAAATTGTGTTTATCTCTAACTTGCATATTAAAAAGCAACAGCCAATGTCAATGGTGCCAATATAAAAATATCTTAATAGCCAGTAACTGACTAATGAATACTATAATAATGGTTTAATTTGAAGAATTCTGACAGCTGGTTGCTTTGATGAGCGTGGTTTCCAAGGAGTCTTAGATCCATGCTGAGAACATCTCCAGCCTGCTGATTGATAGCAGCAGTGCAGAACTGTTTAATGTCACCACCTCTCAGCTAAAGTAATAATAAACAGAAATGTTATGGTTAATTTTTCTGTATGAATTGTTCAGGCTCTAGATGGTAAGTACCAACTCGATAGGGGATAATAGCTGCCATTCTCCTGGGAGTTGTATCTGGAGATGAGTCTTTTTCCTTTTTTTTTTAATCAGCAAGTTTTATGTATCAGAATGAATGTAGAAATTCTTGGCTTTCTGGTGGATTTATTTCATTTCTTTACGTAGCTTTTGCTCATCCCATTCTACTTAGCAAATGTAATTACTCTGGTTAAGATGTAGCTTCCCTATTATTTCTGAACTTCCCAAGATAGTTTAAAGCAGACAGCTAGGGCATGAAATATATGGTTCCACAACTATCTTAATTATACTGCATGACTCTGTGTTTGATATGGAATAGCAATGTCTGAGAAGTGAATTTAATCTCTACAGATTTAGGACGATTGCCAAAAAGATTCATTGATTTTTTTTTTCCAGAAGCGCAATCTTTTATTGTATAAATGTCAGAAGCTTCAAATTATTAGGAAATGTGTCAAGAAGCTCAAGGTATAATAACATTCTTTAGAGAGCTTGATTCTGAAGACAGTGCAATGAAATGTTCAAAAGAAAACATGTCTTACATTCTTAGAGAATAAAGCTCTGGGATTTGTTTTAATTTGCCATTTTGAATAGGATGAGGCCTCCACTGGTACTCTGATGGGAAAGCCCTGGGTAGGATACACAGCCATTGCTTGGTGGCCCAGAGCTCTCCAAGCCCCAGAGACTTCAGCAGTCCTGGGAAAGAAGATACTGACTTGGGGTTTGAGTTTCAGAGCTGAACTATGAAAAATCATTGGAATTTGTCCTGGTGAAGAGGTCGTGAAGAGGGGTCATAAAAAAAGATGGTATGATGAGCTGTGTCACCCAGCTCAGGTAGAGCTTTTGTATGTCCTACAATCAAGGGGGAATGCTTAACATTGGGCAGTGCATTACTTAGGATGATTTTTATTGCAAGTAATAGAAAACCTGCTGAAACTGGCTTAAATAATAAAAAGAATAGAGAGGTTCACGTATCTGAAAAGCCCAGAAGTTGGGTGGCCTTTAGACACATGGGATTCAGAAATCAGCGACAGCCCGAGAGCTGGAGCTCCACTGATGATTCTCTTCAGTGCTCTACCCTGTTGGATCCATGGTCAGGCCAGTTCAACCCATAACCTCCCTCCACCCTTCGTCTAAAGACCTCAAGTTAAAGTCCTGAGAATAAGGCACATTTGACTTGTCCTCTTGTTAAAGGGTTCGCTGCTTGGCTCAGCCCATGAAACTTACAGATGTTTGCAAAGATGGGGGCACCCTTCTTTCTGGAAAAAATAAAGGTGCCTCAAACGTCAGAAGGTATAGATCCTACTGGAAACCTCCGCCCACCACTGTATCAATGTTTTCAAGCTAGACAGGAGACTTGATAACCAGACCTCACTCCAAACAACATGGTCGAATCATTCAGCTGATCAGTCAAGGCTTTCTAGTATGAGCTCATCTGCATTTTCCAAATGAGACTTCCGCTATTCTCCAGCGGAAGCCCTACATCCCACATGGGCTGTTACATCCCACCTCCACGCCTTTGCTCTAGCTCTCTCTTCCCCATCCCTCATCAGCCTCCTCTTCTCTGAGCAGTCACACCGGACTCCGCTCTGAGCGTTCTGTCAGAGGAGGCACAGTATAGTAATAATGAGGGTAGGCTCTGGAGGAGGACTGTACAGGTCCAGACTCAACTCTATTCAAGCTATTTAACTCACTCAGCCATAATTTCTGTGTATTTAAATGAGAACAGTACCCAACTCAAGTGTTGTATTAAATGAGTTAATATCTGTATAAAGCTTAGAACAATGGCTGGCACATGCTAAGCATTCAACAACTGTTAACTATTATTATAATGCTCTGTGAAATAATTCTCTGACCATCCCATGGCTCTCCTTCCTTTAAACTACTGTACTGTTTTGGCATGAATTCCTTATTATACATTTTGACACTTGTTGCTTTGTACGGTCAGATAATAGGATGGAAGGCTCCTATTGGATACGTCAGAACATAATTCGATGCCATAAGCCATATTGTAGGTATCTAGCAAACACCAAATACTGAAGAAATGGAATGTGGCTAAAAATACTCCTATGCATGTTCAGAAGGATCACAGTCAGCCAAAAGTACAGTCCAAGAAAACCCACTGGAAATTAACCTCCCCAATAAAACATTCTTCTGTATACAATAAATAAAAATTATGTCTATAGAGCTAGTAAAAAGTTGATTAGTTAGCAATATAATAATGCAGGTTTAAAAGTTCTGTTCTTTACTCAGACACACAGTATTTACTGAGGGTTAATTTGGTTTCCCAATTTCTGGCATATTCCTGAACAATTTGCCAGATGCAGGGAGGCAGAGGTGAACAAGATCTCAGATCTAACAGAAAAAGTCAACATTAAATATTACCAGTCAGCTGTAAAGGCACAGGACAAATTCTATGTACCCAACAGACAGTGTTTGTCAGTGTGGGATACAGCGCAGGCTCCCTGCATTCCCTAGACGTGTAGATCAACACTAGCACTACTGGCTCACAGAGGACCGTTACACACACACCATATGTAGATATATATAACGTATGTTGTTGTATACACTATAACAATACCTATAGCTGTATAACGCTATATACTTTCTTTAGTACTTCCTTGTCTCTCATTTGATATTCACCATTATATTGTAAAGAAGTGAAGATATTCTTTCTCAGTTAACGTTTGAGTGGACTCAAATTCAGAGGAGTTAAATGCTATTTTCAGGATCAGAGACTAGAGAGGAGTAGAGGTAATAATAGGTTCTCTCTGTTTTCTCCACTTTGAGCTCCCTGCTCCCCATCTCTTCCAATATCAAATGCTGTTCACATTTACTTGATGAGGAGAAAAAGGTGAATAGTGTGAATGTACTTATGCTAAATGTGGCAATTAATACCTTTTGGAATTATGCAACTGGATAAAAAGGAAACATACTGGCTGCTGCAGATGATATTTATCTACTGTCTTCTGTCCTTTACATGCTAATCCTCTTCATCTTTGGAGATTTCATTTAAGCATGACCTCCTCTAGGAAACATTCCCAGATCATTCTTCTAAGTCTCCCTTCTCCTGTGCTGAGCCCACATATCACGTGAGTTTACTTCTCGGTTTTCCTTAGGGAGCATGGTCTCCTCTAAGCAGGGTCTAGGCTTCATCCATCCTTGCATATTTAGGGTCTAGTATAGTGCTGGGGAGGGGAGTAAGAGGAACAGGGAGAAAAAGAGAAAGCAAGCAACAGAGGAACACTATCATAAACTGCCTTTCAAATTACTTAGGAAAGGTTAGATTCCAAGTTATATTCTTGGGTTCCATGAGCAAAATAAACTCCAAAGAAATTCTTTAAAATCCTAGCATACAAAACTCTTTTCTCTATGGAAAATTAGTATTTGCCTTACCTATGGATTAAAGCTAGCAGGTGAGGAATAAGAATAGTTTAAAATCATACACAGCCCTGCAAAAAGAAGAGAGAAGGACCACAAGTCAAGACATATGGGTTCCAAGTGTGACTTCATTGCTCTGCATCTCATTCTTTGTAATTAGGAAAGAAGAATTTTGTACTAGGTATTTCAAAGACCCCTTAATAGTTTTCCAACACTATGTTATGAAAACAGACTTTTGTAGGAGTACAGAATAAGCAAACAGATGTAAAATAAATGAAGGAAAAAATCGATTACAATGAAATGATTAGATAAAACTAAAGTCCCCAATATACCCAATATTGTGGAAGATTCTTTAATCCAGAAAGCTAATTGAATAGAAGATTTGTGTAAATGCACATGAAAACTGCATTATTAGACATAAACTTCATACAAAATAAATCAGAACTATCATGCAGGTTTTTCTAATGTAAAAACTTCAATTTGTAAAAAAGAGAAAAAGAATAAAGAACAGAATAAAGACAGAGGAACACATGTGACTCATTTATATACTCAAGGTTCATGGTTTTAGTGAAAATGACAGATAAAAGAAATTTCTTTTTGGATGTATTACAACTATTTGTCTAGACTGAATATGATTTCAGCTAATTTGTATAGAAGCTCCTACTCTGCCTACTAAAAAAGCATTTTTTGTTTTTTACAGTCTGACTTTTAACAATCAAAGAGATTAAATGGAGCATATGTTGAGACCATTCATGTTTGGCATTCCAACTGTCTCTTCATCAAGAAAAAAAATCATCCCACATAAATAACACATTAGTGGCTATTTCTTCTGCTTGCTGAGAGTTTTTTGTGGTCCAAAGAGCCCTCTCTCTCTGTGGCACAGAAAATTTGGGGGAAAGGAGATAAAAGAATAGCAAACATAAAACAATTCTTATTCTTGTTAAAATATACATAGAGTGAAAGAAAGAAAAAGTTAACAGATTAGTTAATCAAAATGGCTGGACCATAATAGACAGTAAAAGAAGAAATGGTGTCCATCGTCATTATTACTATTATCAGTAAATCTGCACCAAATTTCTTAGCTATTAATGGATGTGTAGCTGAATGTCACCAGGATCAGTCTTGAGAAACTATGGCAAAGTAAACTGCACATTGTTTATACTCCATCAATAATAAACAGCACAAACCGAGGGCACAGACTCCAGTAGCTGCTAAAACTGTTCTGTCCTTGACCTTGCAGGTCAGAGTCACAGCAATGGAACAGCCAAAAAGTTTTAAGGTTAAAAGACAGCATTGCATAAAGATCTGATATTAATATAAGACAACATGGAAAGATCACTTATTCAGAAACAGATAAATCTGGGTCAAAAGAAACATTTAAAAGGATATGTTGCATTTGGCTCACAACAGTGTCTTGAGAGAGTTGTCTTTCTTATCACAAACTGCAGAAATGTGACTCAACTATCAATCATCCCACAGCCTACATATGGACTGTCCTTCATTTTCTAAAAGCTATGAAAATTGCAGATGGCAACAGCCTTCAAGAAACTAAATAACAACTTAGTAATGAGGTGTTTGAAGGAATCATGTTGAGACAAACCAGGCTTCAGGTAAATCAGTCTAAGTATTTTTACTTATTGTTGAAAAGCTCCATAACCAGATTTCTTGACAGTAAAAAGAATCTGTAAAATTTCTGGAAGGTTGTTGCCTGAGAGACAGAGTGAATAAAAAGTCTTTTTTCTTTTTTTTCCCCAGAAAGCCAAACACCAATCTTAGCTAAAAACCAAACAACAAATCTATTGGGAATTATTAGGAGATTTCTGGAACTGAGAATTTTTCATTTCTTTTTGATTTCTAAATTTTAAAAATCAGCATCAGTTAATAGGTATACTTTAAGTAGAAAGCTTAATAATGTGTTTGTATTATGCAGAAAAAAGACATTCTGGTGTTCTAGTTTAGTAAAGTTCCCAACTCAGACATGCTCAATAAAGAACTAAACTCAATAACCCTCAGACTTCCGTTAATGTGTGAACACTATTCTGTGGTGTCTTCTTGTATTTCAATATAACGAAACAGCATGTCAGCAGGCTAAGATTTCTTAAGAAAATCATTTACAGATTTACAGATATTTTTCTCAAAACTGACTCTTCCATTTTTCAACATTTTATTATAAGAAATTTCAAACATGCAGCAAATTTGAAAGAATATTACAGTGGGTATCTGTATACCCATCACCTAGATTCATTCACCTGTCTATCCACCCCTCTAGATATCAATCAACCCATCTTATTTTTTGATGGATTTCAAAGTGCATTGCAGACAATAGTACACTTTCTCCTAAATACTTCATCATGCATATCATTAGCTAGAGTTGAGTGTTTGGTTACAGTTTGATTCTTTTTTGACGCAAAACTAATATGCAATGAACAGAACACAGCCTAAATGTACATTGAGTTTTGAAAAATGCATGTATCTATGCTACCACCACTCCCAGAAAGGTAACAAACACTACCCTCACCCCCAAAAGTTTCCTAATGCCCCTGCCCAGTCAGTGCTTGCCTTCAGCTCTCCAGAAACAACTTCTGTTCTTATTTTTGTTCCTACCATAGATTAGTTTTCCCTAGAACATCATGTAAATAGAATCACACAGTATGAACACGTGTGAGGCTTCTTTCAATCAATACATTGTTAGGCATATCAGTAGTTGGCTCTTTTTTATTGCAGAGGGATAGTCCATTATGGTTATAGCACTACTTGTTTCTTAATTCTTCTATTTATGGACTCTAGAGCTCCTTCCATATTTGACTACAGTGAATCATGTTGCTGTGAACATTCTCGTATAGTTCCTACATCTCATTTACAGGCGTTCTCAGTCTAGCCCAAACTGACAATCCATTGTGTTTACGTAATGCACTATGTATGTATTCTAACTGCCAAATAAGTTTACATTTGAGGCCCTGCTTGGACTTGATAAATTCAGTGGTGTTTTTTTTTTTTTTCATTGAACATTTGAGCACAGATGGAAAGATTTAAAAAAAGGGAAATAATGACCTTAGGCATATTCTTCAAGTGTGAATGCACTGTTTTCTTCAAATAACTTACATGTGAAATATCAGTTTGCAATTCTAAGAGAAAAAAAATAAAAGAATTGCTGTATAATCTCTGTACTTCTTTCATAAAGATTGACTATGACTTAAAATAGCCTGGGGTTATTAATGCTGTAAATCTCTCTGAAAGACATTTCAGTGCTTGTTCTTGTTCTCAAAAAAAATTTTTTTTAAATATCAGTATATCACAGATCTCACATAAGTGACACAATTTCAAACTCTATGAAGATTAGACTATTACTAATGCCCAGGGCTAAAATGAATTATGGAATTCTTAAATATTTCTCTAAATAACCAAATACATTGAAACAAAATTCTCTGGTTAAGAAAGACTATTTTCAAATGGCTGCCTGAATACTTAAAGCTTTGACTTCTGTAAGTCTACATAAGGATGACAATTATATTATCGAATCATTTGTTCAAAGGAATTGGAAAAAACAATTACATGTGATTCTAAGTTGCAGAAGGTTGGTTTGGTAGGAGTGAGCATAAAGATTTCTTCTAAATCATGCAGTTTTATGTCAAAAAAGTTATTATGCTGTTACCTAAATTTTTTTCTAGACACCCATTATTGCATGAACATACAATTGAAAATCCTGCATGTGTTCCAAAATGATTCTTCTTACAGAATGGTTTTTTAATAAAAAAATATAAAGAATGTATATTTATTCCATCTTTTATTTCATCTCTATTAATTCACCTATGGTACTTCATTTATAAGACTTCTGTACTTTTCAGAAAAGAAATGCAGACTGCATTATAAAAAGGAGATAAAGTTGTTTTATTTAGGTGAATATCAAGAAATAGTACAATGCATATAACCTATAGAATGACAAAAATTAATAAAAATCTTACAAAAGTGAGTATCATACTAGCATTTGAAATAACAGTAATAGGAGATGCTTTTGAAATTTTATTTTTATTAATTTTCTAGTAGATGCTAACAAAAAAGGCACTGGGCATTGTTTCCTTAGGTCAGGAGAGCCATCTGGCCCTCACATTAATCACCATGAGAGCCTTGAAGGCACCAATAAACCCTGTGCTAATATTCCAATCTATTTGCTAATGGTGATAATCAGAACATCTGGTGAGGGTTTCCCTTTACCAGGGTCCACCCCAAGGACTGTATTAGGTATCAGAGCTCCTTCTGAGCTGTGCTGGCTATCAACAACAGCTTCTCCCACCCTGTCTCTCTGCCTAGCTCCAGCCTGGCACCCCAGCTCACCTCCGCCCATCACCCAAGCCAACCCACAGGCTGCATCTGATCTGAGCTCCCATGGGAAGTATGTCGTTGACTGATTCTAAGAAGAAACCTCAACCTCTGCTATTACTGCTATAATTTTGTGCCTATTCCCAAGCTCTTTGCCTAAACTCTGACTTCTTTTAGTCCTGACTCTGTCTTGGGTTCATGCTGTTAGACTGCTCAGCATCCACTTTGGTAGCTGATCCTTCACTCTTCAACCTCCTCAGTGTTTCTTCTCTCTTGTCCCCTTCTAGACTTGAGCCCTTGTTTCTTAGTGTCTCTTGATTGCTTTTTCTTCTCTACACATCTTGAATTCTCTAGGTTGGACCCAGCGGTTTTATTTTTAACTTCACTTTGGTCAATCCAAGCTCTATGTATAACAGAATAACAACTAGGCCTGAATTCTAATTTGGACTTAACACTAACTAATATTGTGATCTTCTGGGATTTCTATTCCTTTACATCCTGGGGAGAGCCAAATCTCCAAATTAGCTTCCAGGTCTAACATCTTATAATTCTGTACATATCTTTGATAATCATTATAATCTACTATCTAATAACTAATAGGTTCAGATATGTTTAAAAGTTCCCAGTTATGATGACTGTCCCCAAAATGAGAACATCTAGTCAATAGAGAATTGCAATAGTTCTCATATTTTCTCATAAGAAAAACCTGGGAAGCTTCTATAGAATCTATTGCCTGGGACCCATTCAGACCAATTAAATCCAACCACTGAGATCAGGGCATAAGTATTTTATAAAAGTTCCTGCATGTGATTCTAATTTACAGCTAAGATTGTGAACTACTATAATAATCACTGTGGGTAAATTTATTGTACACAACTTTTAAAAAGGACCATTTCTAGGAGTGAATCAGAGAAAATATTTCCTGGAACAACATGGGGTATTAATAAATACATGAATTCAAGAAGTAAATGTAAAACATATTTATTTTTGGCCCCAAATTTTGACTCTCATATATACATTGGTTGATCTTTTAAAAGGTAATTAACTCACCAACCCTTTAAATATGATAGAAAAGCTTTGCTTTTGGAAATTATTCCAATTCCCTTGATCAGCTGCTCATATATTTTTTTTTCTGAATCAAGAAGTCAGCCGATTTTTCCTCGATGGTGCCAGCATGACAGACCTGCAGGTAATGTTGACCAGGACAATCACCTGGGTTTACTTGATTGATTATGAATTGATCTCATTACCTTTCTACACTCTTGCTGTTCACAGTGAAATTTTGCACATATTCAAACAAGTATAAAATAATAACAGCTGAGGACAAAGCCCATGAGTAAGACAAAATGGATAACGGGAGTAATCACCATGTCACGACTGCAAAAAATCAATAAAGCAAATATGTTATTCTTTTTAAGTGTCATATTACAATAATGTTTTCCTGAAGACTGTGGTCTGCATCCAGTTTAAAAAGGCATCTGCTTGTGTTTGCTTAAAACAAAAGGGTGGTTGACTTAATGAATTATTTACAGGCGTGCAATATGGCAACAGCGTCATTATGAACTCTCTTCCGAGAGCTCCTCCGGCTACTCCTGGCAGGGGGTCGATTTGCTTGTTTTTATGGTAGGTGCACAAAATTGTGAAGCTGTTCAAAGAAATGAGATTCTGCCAGCGGACGTACTAATGCATGCTGGGTAAGAAAGCCACAGTGACAAGAATGGTGGAAATATTTATTTGACATTAAAATGTGTACTGCGGAGTTCAAGTAAAGATGGAACCATTAGAATTGCATAAAGCTGAAAGTGGCCTTGAAAACAGGCCACAGGCCCGAAAGAAATCAGGACAGGCCTGTAAGAGGAGCTGAAGAGAAAACAAATATGTACTCTGTGACCTCTTTCTTTTCCCTGTCATGTATGTTACCTCCCTCTCAGTATCTGTGTGGCAGAGAAGGATGGGGGTAGTGGGTTGTTTTAGTTTCTGCACCACAGTGAGGAAGTTGAAGAAGTTAAATGAACTTTGGAGTTTACAAGAAACCAAAATAAAAGGCTCGAGAAGAAAAATTATAGATAGAAAGTAGCTTAACAAATGAAAATCTAATTACTTTCCTTGGCAATGCCCTACCAATCCCAAATTTGCTAAAACTTCCTTCTATTGAACCAGTTTATCTTGACAGGCAGCCTATTAAGGCAGGAAGGCGACTGTTAGAAGCAGTTCAAAATCCAGGGAAAGACAAAAATGGCAATGAAACTTCATAGGTAAGATTGAAATCCACCTTCAGGTTGGAACCATGTGTGACCTGGCTCAGTGCTTCAACCGTAATCACTGAGCAATAAGATCCGCTGATGGAGTGATTTGATCAAACCGAATTTCAATTAATAAAAATGGCCTTGCAAGAGAGTTTGTAAACTTAAACTGGTTACAATTGGCAATGACTTCCCCTAAACCCACAGCGCCAGTCCCAGAATATGAGAAAGGGATTCCAAAGAGAACAAGTAGGAGTTGCAGTTCTGTATTTATTCTTCCAAACCTGTTTGACCATCTGCCACCGGCTATGCCTGGTGCTCGGCCCAGAGCACACACTGGTGAACCAAGCTGCCATCCTCCTGCTCCACTGGACGTCATCGTCTAGTAGGGAAGTTGCATTTGGAAATTTGATGGGCTTTATGTAAGAGATTCTGGTGGAGAACTAGTGTTTTTATCTTAAAATACTTACTATACTCTAAGGGTCATAATTGGTTAGAGCTGACGTTTCATATTTGAATCAAGAACAGCAAAAGATAAAAGTAGTAGATTTTCTTATTAACTCTATGAAAGCCAAACTCTTAAATGCAAAATACGTATGTGAACAAAGAGTGATTAAGTGTAACTTATACTGAGTAAGCTTGAGCTACACACCCTCTGGTGATAGCATGACTGGGCTTTACTGTGCAAGTAGTAGCTGTGAGCTGACAAGGTCCTAAGTGGATTTGCAGGGCCAGTTTACAAATTTAAATTGTAGCTGGAGCATTTTCCAGTTTGAAGGACACTTAATTGGGAAAATCATCCCTCCCCACTGGGAGTAATGCCTTTTCTGACTAACAGCTTTCAGACACTGTTTAAAGGAAGTAAGAAATTAGTAATCACCAAGCCAGCCAGTAGGACTGTTTAATTTACTCTGGCTCTCGTCACAGATCAAATTCACTAGAAAATTGCCCAAGTACATTTGCCTTTCTGCAGTCCTTGATACAGATTTAAAGTTGGGATTACCAAACCTAGTGGTCTTTTTATCTTTTTCTGTTGCTGTAGCCATACTACTTTTAGGTACAGAGAGTAGCAGTAAAGAGAGGGCTAAGGGCATGGGCTTTGCTTATCAGCAATCCTGGACACAGGAACTGACCCTTTTCATCTGTGGCAGCTTTGGATAAGCCATTTAACCTTTCTGAGCTTCTATTTTCTCACTGGGAAATTCGGAAAACAATAATTATTATAATAATACCTAAATCAATGGATTGGCATGACGGTTAAGATAATTAATGTAATAGTCCTTCATCTAATAAGTAATACAAGCTCAAAAATGTTAGATTTGTATTATTATTATTATTGTCATTATTTTAGATTTCCTACCAACAACGCATCCGGCAATCCTTTAATATTAAGTCAACACAGCAATTTCTTGTAAGTTCTGTGAAACTCCCAAGTCTACCAGTTGCTTGTCCGGGAGCCTTCACATAAGCAGAAGGTAGCAGAATGATATATCAGAACTAATCATAAATATATGTATGCTGACTGCAAACTCAAACTTCTGTGAAGAACTTAAGGCTTACTCTCTCCTATCAGCAACTTATTCTACCCCCAACCAAGGACTGCCTGGATATGTACATCAAGGGCCCAGAGAGCATGGCCACTACTCTACAGGACGGGGTGTAAAAAAAGGAGGTTAAGGGCTCCTCCTGACAGCAGAATACCTTTTAGATTCATTTTAGGATTTATTTTCTCTTTGAAATATCTTCCTTTTTTTCCTTCAAATTCCTTCCTATCATTTTATCCCTCCCTCTTCTCTCCTAAGCACCTGGTGAGAGATTTAAAGCTATGTTCTATTTGTGAAGAAGGGTCTTTAGAACTTGGAAGGTGTTAAAAAAACTGGGAAAAGTTTCCTTGGAAAGAAACAAGGGATGCTCTGCTCTAGACAGAAAGTCTTTTTCCCTGTGTAGGGCCTTCACTTTACTGTGTTATTATAGCTTAAGGACCAAAACCAAGGAAGAGAGACCAGTGGGATCTGTTTTTCTTTAATCATCAAGTTAGAAGGCCACAGAGGGTCCAGAAGCTCTCGCGTTAATTAGGAGTGACTGGCTGAGAGGGTCTTTTCCGCAGTAGCTATTCGTCAGCAATATGGGATGCAGGGTTCCAGGATTCTAATTCTGTTAGTATACTCAGGAGTATTGGGGAACTGAAATGTGTCTCAACATTTTATGTACTAAACGCTATTTAATTAAGCACTCTTTGGAAAACCACACATGACTGATATCTTGCTCATTTAATTTTAATATTTCTACTGAGTTAACACAATGCTATTAATAATACCTGTCATGTAGGGCCTATAATCAGCGGATAGCCAAGAAGTATGGAATTAAATATGCACTATTTCTTATTTTCATACTCTATGGTTAATATCAATTTTGTATTCATTTTATATTTTTCAAAGAAATTTTTAAATAAGGAAACCTATTTAAAATATATTTACATGTT
Source organism: Manis pentadactyla (assembly GCF_030020395.1). Lineage (NCBI taxonomy): Eukaryota > Metazoa > Chordata > Mammalia > Pholidota > Manidae > Manis > Manis pentadactyla. Next base: position 68,001,247 of record NC_080031.1, on the reverse strand, counting down.
TTTGTAATGTCTTATTTTTTACATAGGGGTTTACTATTTTTATTCAGACACATAGTATTTTATATCACAAAGACAATTATCTTTAGACAATCACCATACCAAGTTTATTGTAATTTAACAGATAAACTTATATCCAGAGAAGTTACATCTTGTCTAAGGTCCCAAAGTTAATAAGTGACAGAATTAGGAAATAAATCCAGATGATTCGAATCAAGTTTTAGATCCATTTCACTTACTACTTGTTATAGTATCAAAGCAGAGAGGAATCTTGTATCCCAATGGTTTTCAACTTATTTTTAGCACTGAATTCATTTCCTATATGAAATACCATGCATGAACCTCACGCACATGATCAATCAAAGTGGGCAGCAGAGCATCTGCTTGATTCTCAGCCCCACTCCCAGCCCTCAATCTTGCAAAGATCTCTGAGGAAGTTCCACCATATCCTAAGGGCTTCTCAGAGTGCAGTTTGAAGGCATTTAGCATCCGAATCTACCTCGTCACCTTTGGACATGAGCACAAGCGGGCTGCACTGGCTACACGGTTTGTGAAGCTCAATGCAAGATGGAAATTCAGGGTCTCATGTTAAAAAATTAAGAATTTCAAGATGCCAACAGCAGAATAAAGTATGAGGCCCTTGTGAGCACGGGGCTCTGCATGATTGCACAGGTTGCATGTCTGTGAAGCCAGCCCTGTGTGTGGACAAGGATTTATTCTCAAACCCCTTTTACTAAATGGTCCCTAGACCAGTGTGTCTATCTCTTCTCAATGACCCTTGTCTATGCTGTAGTTCACTCTCATATTTATATTTGTGTTGGGGAAGGGCCATTAAAACTGTTCAAATTATATTATAATGAGGTATTTTTTAATTACTGAAAAAATAATTCCCCTTTCCTGTGTACCAGAACTTCACTGTAGACATATTCCCAGGGAGGTTCATATATATTTTTTAAAAGGAACCTGAGGTAAAAGATATTCAGCTTCTGACATGCAAGCTCATAGCTCGAGAGTGGATATTTAAATGCCTTTCATCTCCTGCTCCCGCTGCCTATCCCACCAGCACCAACAGCAGCTCTCAGTCTTGGTGGGCTCAGTTAACAGGCCACATCACCAGACTGTGATAGAGACTCTCCCATGTGCTGGTCACACCTGTCTCATGTTGCTCCTGAATACCCACTAAGATGGTGTCTCCCAGTCTCCTGCAGTTATGTGGCTAAAACAGTGAGCATGGAGTGGTGTTCACCACTTGTGGCCTGGTCTGGAAACCCTTACACTCTTTCAAGCATGCTCTCTCTCCTCAGCTGCAGCCAAATGCAGACGACCCAGTGGGGAACACAAGTACCCTAGAGGATGATAGAGCCAAAGACGGAGGGATCCTAGGTCCCCAAACAATTCCAACACACCCCCTGGTCCACACTGGAGTGTGATAAGACTAAGAATAACTCTGTACTGGATTATGTGGCCAAGACTTGGGATTGTTGTTACAACAGTTACCATTACTTTACCTGACAAATGCATATCGTAAGAATTTATTTCTGACATTTAGTGGGGTTTACCAGGGGTTAAGAAGAAATACATAAGTAAGCATTTTAAATAAGGGTTCTCCTCCTTCTGATTGCAGGAAATTAGCATGAGAAGACATACAGAAGAGGGAGAAAGGAGGGTTATATGGGACATCTTTACGTCTCGGGTTCTCTTCTCTGTGTGCCATCTTGAGAAGAGGAGATGTTACATATGTTGAAAGGACTGGTAAGGGTATGGTTTCTTTCCCTTATCTGCATTTGTGCCTCTGAGAGGACTTTCTTCCTCCAATGAAGGCTAGGTCACATCAACCTGGTGGTGCACCAAGTCCAAGCAGAGGGGACCCCTGACATTGAGCTTTCCCAAGCATCCCCTGGTTCCTAAGTGGTGTAGACAGAGCATGAGTGGTGGCCGAGTCTGGAGAAGATGTTAGAGAAGTTGCCAATTGAGGTAGGATGGCTCTCTAGCATGGGAAGTTGGGGGACAACCAAGACAGGGCCAAATGGAAGTCATGGACACATCTCATCTGTGTCTGCAGAGAAAGTGTAAACCCAACCGAGGTCAAAACCAGCAGAGTCAAATGGGCCCTGACAGAACTGAGTCAACATGCAAGTTATCCCGCCACAGAGGTGAGCTGTGCACACCTTCAGGGCAAGCCGCACCTGGTGGATGGGAGGCAGGAAGCTCGGCTGTGAGGGCCCTGACCCTTTTCCATTGCTGGCCTGCCTCATAAAGCACCGCCCTCAGCCAGTGCGCTCACATAACAAGGAAAGCCCTGGGGCGGGGGAGCTACCTCAGAGAAGGATGCGCTTCCTCAAAAGAGAGAGCCCTGTAAGTAAGCTATTCCAGCGATCAGAACGGGTTACACGTTAAACAGCATTGGACAATTAGCAAGTTTTTTCCTGTTGAACATTCAGTGGGGGATGGGGAGCCGGTGGGGGCTGGGTTGGGGGAACGGATAGCGACAGGGTTGGAAGCTCAAATGAATTTAAGACAAAATATTCATGTTTTCTTTGCACATCTGAATTTTGATGTGAGTTAAATTTGGAGAATCTGCTGCGTATGAATAAAAGAAGAGTGAACTAAACAATTTCAAACTGCTAAAACTCCATCCACCTCCAGGACTCTTCCTCCTGGGAAAGTCTGGCAATGACAGATTTGCACAGACTGATGTCACTCCTTTTCTTTATTCAGTAGTGCTGTGCTTTTTAAAAGGGTAATTTTCCCACCTCCATTCTTGTGAAATATAATGTGCAAGAAGCAAAGTGCATAAAACAGTGCCAGGCTTTTCATGTTTTCTTCCCAAGCAATGCCCTGGAAAACCGAGTCCGCCAAGAACAATGTCAGAAACACCAGCTGACTACAGTGATAACAACATAGCCAGAAGACAGGTTGTCTGATGAGAAAGTTGCCAAAAAAGAAATTGCTGTACCTGTAGAGACCTTGAGTCGTTCCCCGGAGGTGGTCCATAACCGGTAATAAAGGTAACACAGAGCAGCCGGAAGTTCTTTTAACCCAGTGGGTGGATTCTGAGCCATTTGACTTTGCTGGTTCACTCCAGAAAAAATACAATCCTTCATCCTAGAACAATGAAAGTTTTATTTACAACTGCCACTGAACACTCCCCTCCTCCAACCCATCTTTGAATCTCATTTTGGTTAATGACTGAAACCATATCCTATCCCCTGATAACCGGCCACCAGATGTAACTGCTTGAGTAGCAAAGCATGAGCAGCGATGATGAGAAAGTAGTCGGTTGCTCTTGCTTTGTGTAATGAGTTTGCATTTATGCTAAGTTGCTTTAACCAACTCTTCCAACCAGTGCTGCAGTGCACCAAAATGACCAGTTACGTTTTAAGTAGTAAGAGAGTCTCTGCTTAGATATTTTGGAGTGTAACTGTAAAATCGGTGTATAGTTTCTGCACAGACCAGAACATTCTGGGCCACAGCAGACTGCATCTCTTGTTTGGAGGACTCGCCCAGACAAGTAGTCTTGTTAGGCCAGGAAAAGGCTGAGAGAACAGAGAGCAAGATAGCATAGGCTTCACGACCTCGTCCCTTGGTGGAGGGTCAGGGTCTGTGCGCTGCTCACTTGCAAACCAACCCCGGTCTTGAACCTTCTCTTCCTGTTTACATACTGCCAGTTTTCTCCACCAGAGAGCCTGTGAGCTTGTTTTGGGCAGGGATATTATGCCAGTCAGGATCCTAACAGATGGTACACTCAAACTAGAAGGCTTCTAGGAGGGTTTAATAGAGGAAGAAAAAAAGAGAGACCACAGGGGATGGTATAGCACCCCGGGATAATAACAGAGTGGCTGTTACCACGCTAGGCTCAAAGAAAGCTGGAAGAAGAAAGTCCTGGAGCTTCTGCTCTGTGACCTTTCACAGCAGCCAGCTGGAGGCAGGCAGGGCAGAGAGGGAGAGAATGCTCTCTTACCTTCCTCACCCCTCCTGCCAGGGGCCCCTGTGGGCTCAGGGGTCCCGAAAGGCTTCCTGCGTAGAAAGTAGGGTGGAATGGCGTTGAGCGTGGAGAAGCAAACTGAAGATGCCCGCACAGACACGTTACCTTTTCTCTTTTAAATCCATAGCACCTGGCCTCAGGAACCAGCTGTCTGATTAAGAGATTGCTCTCGGCATCTCTATGGTGCCTTTTCCTTATCTGTGTGGTGGCAATGTGCCTGCCTGCCTCCAGTCCCCACAGGGAAGGAATGGTTTATCTCCATTTGAGGTGCCCTGAAAGAATCTGACTACAGGAATGATTTTAAAACATAATTTGAACCAAAGCAATAACAGACTCCTAAAAGCCCAGATCACGGGTCCTAAATAAATCCACCTTCTGTAATTGCCCGTCCATGTCTATGTCTTCAACTTTATGAACCAACTGCAGCATCCTGGAGTTTACATCCCTCCTTGATCAATCTTCAGGAAGGAATTTACTTCTTTAATAACATGCTTCTCACCATCACGCAGGTCCCAGAATGACCATCAGGCAGAGGCAATGTGAACAGCTGGGAGTATCTGATGGTAGTAAACACAGATGTGCCTGACAGAACATTAACTGCTTAGCATGTTGATCTAACTGACTTCCCAACGTTTGGCAAGGCTTTGTAGTCCCTGAGATGCTCCTGCCTGGGTGTAGTGATTGCTGTGTTCCCCACCCTCCCTTTGGCAAAGGTGTTTCTGCGGCACCTGACGCCCTGCTTCAGCTCCGTGTTAATTACGAGACCAGCTCAAGGCCTGTGAGTTAGAGCTTGGGCTCAGAGCCCTTTCGGTAATTCAGCTCCTGTAGGTCTGTGTTATTGGCTCCTGAATGCACTTGCTTAAGCTAATTAAAAAATAAGCTGAAGAAATTCATTTCTTATGCAGAATTAAATCTGATATACACACTGAATATTGCACCTTGTCATGTTCATTTCTAGCTCAATTTTACCTTTTAACTGCTCACTTTTGCAGCTTGAGAATTCCCACTTAAAGCAAATGTTTGGGTTTTTGAAGAGGCATCTGAAAATGTTTGGTTATAAAACAACCTTGATAAAGTATTAAAGGACAAAAAAGATTTTTAATGATCTTTTGTGGCCTTATCAAACAACCGCTATCATTGTGAGGGTGACAAATTGATAATCTCCTGGTGAAATGGGAATAATCCTTCAAACAAGCTGTCCTTGGCATAGGAAAATGACATCAGCGGGCCTGAAAGGCATGAGATACCAGCAATGATAACCTGATGGGTGGCGACTATAATCCTCCACTCTGTCCTACTCAATCTACCTAATACCAGTGTCAGTATTTATTTGCAGTGTAGATTGATAAAATTAAGAACAGTCTTTTGCAAAAACCAAATTCTCCTTTCCTTTTTAATTTTTAGTTTAAACACACTGTCTTGCCAATGGGTTTCATCCCTGGGAAAGTTCACTATGGATTCAGTGTGACCAAAGAAATGACAGTAGAACATTTTTGGGGTGAAACAGTTATATCCATCTTTATTTCCATGGTGGCAGGTCAGTCACTAAAATCCCATCTACTCAGAGCTAGTCTGCACTCAGCAAGCTGGTCTCGGTCTCTGGGCCTCTCTTCCCGCACAGCCATCCTCTGGGCCTCTGTCCTTGGCACTGCCACCACTCCAGCCTCTGCTCTGCTCTCCTGCAGCCTTGCAGCCGTGCCCCCATGTTGCCCAGAGCACTGGGCAGAGCTCTTCATATAGAGTCAATAGCAATGTATTGCCCACATGTGTATAGTGAGCTAACCAACCAGGGCCAGGTGAGAATCCTGGCCACAGGAACTTTCATTTTATCCACACATACATGTAAAAGAAAAACCACCAAGTTTTAGACCAATGTGCCCTGTGTCTGCTCACCACTAGGCTTCCAGATCTGAGGGAGAAAATGTAGGGTGTGGTCACTCTTAGCCTGATCCAACTGCCCTGCAAAGCCGCTCTGCAGGCACGGGCTATATTGACTATGAAATACATCGCTGTTCCTGAAAATGTTCCAAATAGCCTCGGACTACTCTAGACGGATCCAGAATTTCACTGTCACATAAAGCACTTGGTAACAACTTTGAAAACTTAGGTATTGTTTTTTGTTAGAGAATTGCTAAAGTCAGGACGGCAAGTAGGCTTTCTCTCTCGGTCAGGTCATTCTGATTATTCAAAGCAGTTATCTGGAGGAAAGTTCTCAGATGGACTCTGAGGTGATCAGTGGAAAAGAGGGCAGGGTTTGAGGTATGAGGCTTGGCTATTGCATCCATCTGGCAGCCTCTACCCTCTGCTTTCCAGGCACTGGAAACCAATGTTTCTTAAAGTATAATTGTGTGTTTCACAGATCATATAATCATTATTATAATGATAGTATAGATATAACACATATATGTGTATATACAGAAAAATATAACTTAGTACATTCAGTTCTAGAGGAATACACAGAATTGGACTAAGCAAAAAGATGATTTAATTTAATGTTTACTTAAAGAAAAATACACAGGTTTATAGTAGAGGTGGTAAATACAGCAAAAATCATATGATCAGAAAATAAATTACTCTAGTTTGGAAAAATTATGTTCGACTATAGATAAGGATGCAGAGATAAATACAAGCTGGTCTTTGTCCTTGAGGAACTTGAATATTTTTTCTTTTTCTCCTTTGATTTCTACCAGTTTTTACTCTCACATGGGTGTCAGCTCTGAGTCATGTTAATCAACTACTAGTATTCTTTGGCTCTGAATCACATGGCAGCTTTTTGAATTCCTATATGTTGCACGTGCCCTGGTGGAGAAGCAAGGTCACTTCTGCACCTCCTCCAATGATTGGCTGGCTCAGAGGATTTGTCATTAGTCCCCAGAGAAGGGAGTCACAGCAGTTACCATCCTGGGCACTCTCAGTAGGTCACCATGATAAATTATTAATTTACACTGGGATTTCTAACTCTTAACTAGTTTGAAATACTTGAGTCAACCCATCAGGTACTCTTCCCATTGGGGAAAGTAAATTAAGATCAGAAGCCTGCTTGATGATTAATGAATCAAAACAAAAGGAAATGAATGGCTTTAAGAGTTTGCTCTCAAGAGAGCTTTTAGAAGTCAATCAGTTGTTTGATTGGAAATTCTCTTTCTCTTTATAATGCATGTAATTTTTTTCCTACACCAACTGGAGTTTAGCATATAGTTATAAACTCAGGTTAATCTGAAAAATAACTTCCCTTTTAAGGAAGGAAATATAGTTACACATAGACTTTTTAAATATTAGCATTTAGAAATAGTAGTGCAAGATAATAATAAGCTTTGCCTGGATTTCAGGAGATCCACAAGCCCTCGGCTATTTTGGGGGTGTTGTTACAGGAGGCAGCAGTGTGCGGTCTGCAGGTAGAGGTTGATGAGGGGCAAGATGGGGATGTGATTAAAGACACCAGATGGTGGAGGTGACAGGCGAGCAGCAATAGGGTAAGGATAGGCACCACAGACCCTTTCCCGATCTCTTAAAGGCCAGCAATTGGGTGGGAGGTACGGGGACAGTGGTTGCTGTCCTAGGCAGGAGGAGGTACAAAGGCAGTGGAGAAACAAGGAGGCAGGAAATCCCAGTGGAAGAAGTCTGGGCCGAGACATAAGTTCCTGGGGCTGGAGAAAGATACCCAAGTCCTTAAGCACAAAAACCATACTTGGCCCTCCACATCCTGACATAACCATGTGTTCTAAAACATAAAAACTAGAGTGATACGTACAAGTAAATCATGCCTTAAAAAGTTCTGATTGTACTTATTTCACAGTGACTAAATAAATTCCTTAAAAATTTTTTTTTAAATTTTGTACCACATTAATATACAATTACATGAGCAACACTGTGGCTACTAGATTCCCCCCACTATCAAGTCCCCACCACATACCCCATTACAGTCACTGTCCATCACTGTAGTAAGATGCTATAGAATCACTACTTGCCTTCTCTGTGCTATACTGCCTTCCCCATGTTCCCCCTCCTATATTATGTGTGCTAATCATAATGCCCCTTATTCCCCTTCTTCCTCCCTTCCCACCCACCCTTCCCCAGTCCCTTTCCCTTTGGTAACTGTTAGTCCATTCTTGGGTTTTGTGAGTCTGCTGCTGTTCTGTTCCTTCAGTTTTTGCTTTTTTCTTATACTCCACAGAAGAGTAAAAATCATTTGGTCCTTGTCTTTCTCCGCCTGGCTTATTTCACTGAGCATAATACCCACTAGCTCCATCCATGTTGTTACAAATGGTAGTATTTGTTTTCTTCTTATGGCTAAATAAGACTCCATTGTGTATATGTACCACATCTTCTTTATCCATTCATCTACTGATGGACATTTAGATTGCTTCCATTTCTTGGCTATTGTAAATAGTGCTGCAATAAGCATAGAGGTGCGTATGTCTTTTTAAGAATGGGAAACTGCATTCTTAGGGTAAATTCCTAGGAGTGGAATTCCTGGATCAAATGGTGTTTCTATTTTAAGTTTTTTGAGGAACCTCCATACTGCTTTCCACAATGGTTGAACTAGTTTACACTCCCACCAGCAGTGTAGGAGGGTTCCCCTATCGCTGCATCCTCACCAGCATTTGTTGTTCCTATTCTTTTCTACGTTGGCCATCCTAACTGGTGTGAGGTGATATCTCTTTGTGGTTTTAATTTGCATTTCCCTGATAATTAGCAATGTGGAGCATCTTTTCATGTGCTTGTTGGCCATCTGAATTTCTTCTTTGGAGAATTGTCTGTTCATATCCTCCGCCCATTTTTTAATAAGGTTATTTGCATTTGGGCATATGAGTTCTTTATATATTTTGGATGTTAACCCTTGTCAGATATGTCATTTACAAATATATTCTCCCGTACTGTAGGATGACTTTTTGTTCTGTTGATAGTGTCCTCTGCTGTACAGAAGCTTTTTAGCATGATGTAGTCCCATTTGTTCATTTTTGCTTTTGTATCCCTTGATCGAGGAGACGCTTTCAGGAAAAAGTTGCTCATGTTTATATTTAAGAGATTTTTGCCTATGTTTTCTTCTAAGAGTTTTATGGTTTCATGACTTACATTCAGATCTTTGATCCATTTTGAGTTTACTTTTGTGTATAGGGTTAGACAATAATCCAGTTTCATTCTCTTGCATGTAGCTGTCCAGTTTCACCAACACCAGCTGTTGAACAGGCTGTTATTTCCACATTGTATATCCATGGCTCCTTTATCACATATTAATTGACCATATATGCTTGGGTTTATATCTGGGCTCTCTAGTCTGTTCCATTGGTCTATGGGTCTGTTCTTGTGCCATACTTTTTTTTTTTTTTTTGAAATATATACAACTTTAAAGAATGCATATGCTTAGTTTGACTTTTAGGTATTCAGTAATACTAGTCTGTATGTATTTGGGATAATTCTAACTGCTCATAACTCAACCCATTCAGCTCTAGGAGGGTGAGGTCTGTGAGTTAGTTACTTGCCCACATGACAAAATATGCTGAACATTGTAGGAACTAATAAGTGTCTGTGGATAGACAGACTGACTGATAAAATGGATCCTATATCTATTAAAGGAAACTTTCAAATCCAACTCACACCTATCAAGTTGAGGCTTGTGTGCAGAAAGGATATGCTGTCCAGTTCACTACCAGGGTGAGAAGGTCAACAGTGCACCCTATTTTCTATAGCTTTTGATATTTTAGGTTCACGCATTCGGAATATTTATATTATTTTCTGGTGACAGTCTCTAATTGCCACCTGGTTATCCTTTATTAGGTTAATTTTAATCAGACTATGTTTGGTATTTACTGTCACTTTTGGTTGTGTTTCTTCCTCGTTACATGGCTGTGTGTGCATAAAACAGGGAAGGCCGTCTAATTTACAGCTCTATCACCAGAGCCTGGCACAGAGTAAGTGATCAGTACATATTTGTTGAATAAGTAGATGATGACTGTCTCCTTATTTCCTTCCTCTTTTTCCCCAATTGGAGCCCTCTAAATAAGGTGACTGTAAAGTCTTTCATTGAAACCAGGATTCTTTCTTAGAATGCAAGAAGGTGCTATTGATGATCATACCAGGACAAAGGCAAAATCTGAGATTGTCCTACTCAGCCTGGGCCATATAAAAGGTCTCTTCCATTTTTTTCTCCCTGGGGTTTTCTTAAAGATTGAAAGAAATGGGCAAATGGTTTTAGACAGTAGATGTCAAGATCCCAGCAAATTTCATTACTGCTTTTATACCAGACAGCCAGTAAGAGTTGCCAGTGATGCTTGACTCCCTTCCAAGACCTCAGTTTGGTTATTATGCTGTTCTGTTTGTTTTTGTTTTTAAGGATCTATTGTTATTAGGACTGCCTTTCTGGATGATTCAGAATTCTTGTTCCTCAACTGTCCTGCTGCCAGATTCTCATTCCCTACTCATCCTTAGTGTAGACTTCCAGGCTCTTGTCTGAGTGAATTATTTGGCTTCTGCAAGTCTCCCCACCTTCCTCTGGAGCTCCTGCCAGCACCTTCCAGCCTCTTGATGAGCAGCAGACAACACCAGTGCAGAGGAGCCAGCTAGATTTTTGGCGGAAGCCCTTACCCCTCAGAAGTGACATGGGAGCTACCCTGCCCCCTCCGGCCTTGTATACACACTTGGTCTGGAATTGGAGTTGCAGAGACACACACTCCCCTTCAGAAGGAACACAGACCACCTCTTAGCAAGTGATGCAGTTTTCTTTATAACTGCTACCTGTCGTGTAGCAGAACTGGGATCCCCATGCCCATGGGAAGTTGCCATTGATCTACTGACAAGGAACTCCCTGGGTCCATGGACTGAGTTGTGAGCACTGCTTAAAAAAACAAACTGTAGATGGAGTGTCCTTCACATCCCACCTCCATGCTATTTAGAGAATCAGTCAGTATGACTTCAACTCATCCGTTTCACATAAAAATGCAACTAAGCCTAGATGATTGCAATCTGGAAAACACATTCAGGAGCTAGGCCTGACTATTGTTTTATTAGAAAGGAAACTCCATTGCTTTCTTGATTCCCTTATAATAGAGGTAGTGATAAAGGTAAAATGGAAATGAAAGGTGATGGATGGCCTGCAGGTACCTTACTCCGCCACAGAAAACAAGACATATAAATAGAAATATTAATCAATGCTCTGAGCTTACTTCAGGTGCTGAGCTGTGGAAGGTAATACATCCCAGGGCTTAATTATTATTTTTATGGATATAGTGGCCCAATGTACCCCAGGTGATTGCATCAATAAAACCTGCTAGAGTGGGCTCAGCACAGGGCTGGGCTATTTTCATGCCAGGCGAACACCTTCGGATTTATATTAGATTCATGCTGATATCTTGAGCAGTGTGTCCTGGATCGTCTCTGATTTAAATGCACAGTTGAAGACACCTGCGTTCAGTTCCCAAGCTGGACCTTAGTTTTGTTCTGGAGATGTGCCTGCTCACACCAATTGAACTGAGCCATGTGATACTCCATAAAATCAAGCTTGCTGCAAAAATAAATTGACCAAAACAAATGCTTTCATCAGAAATGTCACTACTGAACAAGAAATAAAAGATATTTTTTCTTCTGGGCAAGAGTAGTGGATTCTAAAGAATATTTTTCCTGGTAGCTTTTAAACATAATTTTTCTACTGAGAATTAGCATTTATTTAAGGCACCTAAGGAAAGCAGTCAAAATTTCTCTCATCTAGTAATGAATGAATTATTAGAAGAGTAATTTCTTTTAATACAGTCATACTTCGTAGGAAATAAAAACAAAAGGCCAGAGAGTTTCTTTTTCCCTCTAAGTTGTCATATCAACAACATATTGTCATTAATAGCATTATATTTTCCTACTTTGTGAGGTTAGATTCTTCAGGCTGCATTCTAAGGGTGATAAAGTAAATGCTCGTGAGTCATCAAAAACTTAAGAAAAATAAAATGTGAGGAGCTCTGTCTTCAACCTTTTCTAAAACCCTCATTCTACACACACCCCAATGGCAGTTAAGACATAATTCCCCCAAATAGAATTCTGGCCGTCAGTACCAGGTTCAAAACACTGATTCAGCAAGAGAAACAAGTGTGGAGTAAAATGTTATCTTTCCATTCAGTATTACTTTTTTCATTTCCTTTCTATAAATGTTCAATACAATTTGTTCTGAGCTACAGAAGATTTTAGATCTCATCTCCCTGGCTTTTCATTGATATGTGTTTCTACACTGTGGTTTCAGCAGTTATGATCAAAAGAAGATAATGTCAAAAGAACTATAAATGGCAAAATTTTCAAAACAAACACAATGGTAATCTCGTATATCAGAGTTGTGTCTGGGCAACTTGCAAACATACAGATGTAAAGAAAAAAATGTTCCGCTATCCAGATGTTAACTCTGAAATAACTTTAAATATTGGGATGTTTTGTCTATACTGTGCCAACCAGCCCAGTGTTTTTGAGTGTATGCCTGTTCATACTGTGTCGACAAAACAGATGAATAATTTGACAGCGCCATACATTTTTCATCCAGATGTTCTGCCATCATGTTCACAAAGCATTTCCCCAGTTTTAACAGTTGGTACTTGGTATAAACTTCAGATCACTATTGTTACATTTGGTGGTTTTCCACGAAAAACTCCTGATGTTTTAACTTTCTGATTATTTACCTGTTATCATTCTAAAGAAGTGACTCATCTGACACTGGGTAGTATATTATGTACTGTTAGCTTGTTGTTAACGAAAAAAGCAAGGTATAATACACATATACATACATATATATATATATATATGTTATATAGAGAACACTGTGCAGTTTTTCATTTCACAGATGAATCCTATTGTTAATTGGCTTATGCTTTAATAACTGGAGATGATCCTAGCATATAAACAAGGAGATTAATGCATATAAATATATATATATATAAACTTTCACTCATATGCAATTTCAAGTGGTCTTTTTGGGGGTATACAAAAAAATCACATACCTCAGGCTTATTTGAAATGTGTTATTTGTAAGGAGACAGGATCTTTCTATAATTTTAAAATCCTGAAGATTTATAGCTTGCAAGATACCTTTCTTCTTCTGCAGTAATGAAATGCATCACCTACAGTACAAACTTTAAACGAACTGTATTTTTTTACATTTCTTCAGAAGCTCCAACTGAAATATTATTGTGACAGTAAATATTTTTGCTTCAAGAGCCCTTCATAAAATATAAGAGCTTTTAACATGGAATAAATAAATGCACTGTTCTCTGAGATTAGGTCAATGTCTTTGAAATATACTGTTAGAATGTTAATTGAGTTTGACATAAGCATGGATATAAAATGCCTTGTGCTACTCAACTTACCAGCAGTGAAACTGATTACCAATTCTAATCGCTGTCTGCGTGGTGACAGCATACCGAGATGGAGATGTTGAATATTTTAGTTTGTGATATTATCATAGTGGTTTAAAGTACTGACTACGTGTTTTGAAACCAATAGAAGTAATTGGTATGCATGTAAGAACTAGCAGGCTGAGCACATCATTTATTTATAGACTCTCTTTGATGTAACTCTATGGGGAAAAAAGTTAATAAAACATGGTTCAAAGATAAATGTATACTCATCACTATAATCTGACATAAAGCACAAATTATTTTACCAAAAAAATCCTGTTTTCTAGTGACACACAATCTTTATTCTTTCTTAAGCTTTATCATTTCTTAAGCTGGGAGGAATTCAGTGGCACATAGGTGTTATTAAGTCTTTTAAACTTTTCTGAAGCAATTTGTGACAATTAAAATCCATGTGCCAACAGAGAAAAATCAAGAAACATGTCAGAGTCCCTAAGTCTTCCCATTTTCTCCCATACATTAGGTCATGGTTCCACAGGGTGGGCTCGCCAGACAGCCAGTATTAGAAATGGAGAAGGACACAGAAGCATAGTTAGGAAGTAAGGTAGCAGCCTCATACAGAAGGTCAGCCGTAGGGGAAGGCACTGCCAGGCACACACCCTTCTGCAGTGAGGACACTGACACGCTTATAAGCCATTCTAACAGGAAAGCATATTTTACAACAATATTAATTAAATGCCTCATTATGGTCAGAGAACTGCTGACTTCAAACTGGATATGCTTCAGGCAGAATCAAAGCTTATACCAATGTGCTAGAAGCATAGGAAACTGCTGACAATAAAAAAGATGTGTTAACAGTGAAGATGTAGCTTAGGAATGGACAAGCAAGAAGGAGAGCAGAAGTAACCTGGGCAGGACGACTGACGTGCTTCAGGAGCATTCGCAGAGCATCCCTCATCACTGGGGGCCATGCAGAGGAATGGTTGAGGGAGGTGCCTTGAAAATCAGAAAAAAAACGTTTGGCTTTTAACTTTAACAGACAACTGTGCAGTGTTAGGTAGGGGTTTTAAATCCTTCTGAGCCTTATTTTATTAATCTTGGACTAGATGGTTTTCCACTCTCCTTTTAATCCTTGGTTCCACAATACCTTCTCTCCAAGAATGTTTTTGCGGTGGGAAATTTTGGGTCTAAGAAGCAGAGAAGATGGGCCTGATTCTAGGGCTTACCTGGATGATCTCATTTAATCCTGCCAACAACCTTGTGAGATAGTGTATTTCCATTTTTCAGATGAGGCAGTCAAGAGTCGGCTGTCATATACAACTACAATGAACAGAGTCAGGATTCAGGCCCAGGCACTTGGGCTTCAGAGCCCAGGTGCCTAACCTCAAACCATGCGGCACTGACTGTCTGGGCTGAATATGACTCCTGCGTTTATGATCATGAGACAAGCCATGGGGAGTGGCTAGCACAGCCATGTGAAGATCATATTAAAGATGTATAAATCAGTTCAGGCAGCTATGACAAAATATCAAAGACAGGGTGGCTTAAACAATAGACATCTGTTTCTCACAATTCTGGAGGCTGAAAACTCAAAGATCAAGGTGCTGGCAGATTCAGTTATTAACAAGAGTGCCTTTCCCTGGCTTGCAGATGGCCACCTCCTCACTGTGTACTCACATGACAGAGACAGAGAATTCTGGTCTTTCTTCCTCTTACAGAGGCACTAATCCCATGTGTCAAGGGGGCCCACCCTCATGACCTCATCTAAACCTAAGTACTTCCCAAAGGCCCTGTCTCCAAACAGCATTACCTCGGGGGTAGGTCTCCAACGTATGCATTTTGGAAAGGGCACAAACATTTCATCCATAGCAAAGAGGCAATGGAAGATTCTCATCTTTCCATTTTCCAGATGGAAATGACATTGGTCTGCAGATAAAAGGAAGCATTCTTTCTTGCTTTCCCATGGACTTCTATCACCTTTTTGATGTTTGGTCATTGAGTGCCCTAACAATGCACTTTGCATGATTCTCAGTAGTGGTAATGCAGACTGAATGCTGTCTCAGTCTAGCTCAAATTTCATGTTATTCTGATTTTCAGATTCTCACTCTCAACCAAAAGAACAAGTTTCAGGAAATTTCATAAGCAGCATGTTTACGTATTTCTAGATTCATGGTTAGTTTATCACAGGTGAGGCATAAAATTTAACATTTTAGAAAGCATAATTCCTGTTACCTAAAAATAACTAAGCATGTCTAAAACTTACAGTAGAAACATAGTTTCTCAATAAATACATATTTATTGAGTGAATAAATTAAGGATGAAAGTATTTCAGTTGGCTAAAATAGCTTGTTCCTTTCAAGCTGTGGAAACTAAGTGGATAGTATAATACACAGTCAAAAGTTAGAGAACTCCTCATTGTTTCCTATTTTTTTTTAACTTTCTTTTTTTTTTTGTCCTTTGTAGTCACAGTTTATGGTCTTTTATAATTCTTTTATAAAGATGCAATTCTAAGACATTTACACTTCTACCTTTCTGTCTACATCATATAACACAGATAAGAACTAACAAATAAGTGAACCAGGAAGCTGAAAATAGAAAGGAAATGTCTGTCTTTCACTGCCATTTCTCCTTCACGTTCACGTTTTTCCTGTCTACCAGGCTAGATCTTCTGTCATAAAATCAACCGGTAATTTTTTAGAACCAGGTAGTTGGATCAGGAGAGGACAATACGAATAGAAAAAAAACAACAACAACAAATTTCAGAGAAGCCGCTTCTACAGGCAGAACATTTCCTGGTTGTTTTAAACTGTGGTAAATTGAAAAATCCATTCAAGACATTTCTCATAATAACTGCTATAAATAGCAAATGTTTCCCATGTGCCAGAGACTACACTAAGAACTCACACACATTATTTCATTTAAAGCATGAAAGAGCCTCCTGAACCTGTTTTTCATATGAGGATCCAGACCAATTTGGTAAAACAATATAGTGGATTATGACTGGCATTAAAAATAAATAAATAAATAAGTAGATTCGAAAAAACATTGTGAATCACATATGACAAATACTGTTTCTTATAATCTTTGTTTCAGTGTATTGTGAATATTTGTGTGTGTGTGTGTGTGAGTATACTGCAGAATGTATTTTTTACTGATAGACACAGTTAAAAACTTCAAAAGCCCTGCCTCATGAGGTAGTTTTATTACATTAATTTTTAGGGGAACAGTCTCAAGACCCCAGTTTTCTAACTATAACTTCCAAGGTTCCCAAATAAATTAGCTTCCGTAGAGTTTTTAATGGCATCTAAGACAATATTATTGTTGAACATTGCTTCCTGTCTCTCTCCGTGGATTGCCTTTACTTAGCATCAAGGCAGCCCTCACACAGGGTGATTAAATCTCCTCAGATCAGGCCATCTGTGCCACTGAATAAGTCAGATACTTCAAGTAAGTGAATGATGAATTCTGTTCCAGACTGTCCCATAAAATTATAATAAAAATAATAATGAAGTGCTCTCTAATAAAAAGAAAGTCGTTACAAATACTGTGCTATTGATTTCAAAGGGCAGTCATTTTAGAGGAGCTCTTTCATCTGTGTTATAAATCTCAGCAACCAGTGGAGAAAATGTCAGGATTTTAAAAGCAAACAAATAGAAAAAAAATCGCCCCACCGCTCATCTTTCATGCTGATTTGAGTAAAACTAAGGTAGCACAAATATTTAAACAGATGGCCCAATGATATGCTTTTTTCTTCACTAATCATATTTTTTAAAGCACTCACTTTACTTTTATTGTGTTTTAAACGGGCAGGGAAAATCTGAGTCTGATAATGACCTTTGTACATCATGCTGCAAATTGATTTTGATGACCTTTCACTCTCCAATAATTAGGCTGGCTTCATGCGCATTCATCTCCCTCTCACTGCTCTCAAAGTGTGCGGGGCAGTGCTTCTTGCTGCCCTCCCTCAAAAACCCACTCTCCTCCCCCTCTCCCAGCTTTGTCTCCATTATTGCTGGATTGGGTTTCTATCTCTTTCCTGAAAGCCACAGATTCTTGAATAAAGAATGAATAGAGTATTTAGAGGCTGACAAAAAAGAATAGTTATTTTACTGATGTTTTGAATGATCAAATATCTGAATTGTCATGTAATTATGACCATTACAATGATGTCATTGCTGCAGTCATTCGGCAATTGTGTGTATTGTGAAGGCTTATTACCGCACTGAATGGTATCTTGGTAGTTTAATGAATTTTATAAGGGTGTTTCTTTGTGGCTAATGTGAACAGATGGTAGAAGTAGAAAAAAAATAAACTATGCCTCATTTTCCTTTACATTTTCTTTGTTATGCTCTGAAATTAAGAACATCACACATTACATACACATTTAACACACATTTATACACACATATTTTTACATCATAATCCTTAAAAATAAATTTGTCAGATACCGCCAAACTTCGTATTTTCTGCTTTCTTTAGGCTTATTTTTGTTTTACTTTTTCATTATGGTACAAATATACATAACATATAATTTACCTTTTTAACCATTATTAAGTGTACAGTGCAGTAGCTTTAAGTACATTCTTCACAGCACTGTGCAATCATCACATTTCCAGAATTTTTCCATCATCCCAAACCTTTAGACATATTTTCAGGCCGCCCATTTTTAGTCCATTAGATAACTTCTTTCTTTCTTCCTTATAGGAGTTTCATTAAATCATATTCTTAACATAATCATTTATACACAAAGCCTATGTCAAAGGTTAATTATAAATGTGTTTCCCTTAGGACTACAGAATTCTAGAGAATAACTTACTGGGTAACAGTAGTACAAGACGCTTTACAGGTGATAATAGCTAACATTTATGAAACACTTACTCGGACTGAGGCACTAAGCTAATTACATGTTAAGGAGAAAAATTAGATAAAAAAAACGTTGCTTAAAACGTTCCTTAAGGCAAAGTTGATGTTGTATATTAAGTCGAACTTTCCTACAAAAATATAACAGTTGAGTTTTTCATTCATATGTGCACCAACCCACATGTAAGATCAAGAGCAAACTGGACTCAGTCTTTAGAGTTTGCAGGTCTCAATGTTCCCCTGTTCTTTTCCTGACGATTAGTCAGGGTTGAACCAGAGTAACAGAAATCAGATTAAGGTATTAAAATGGAGGACAGTTAATACAGGGAGTTGGGCATACAAGTGATGGAAATGCTGAAAAGCCAACAGGAGGTTCCTGGGAAGCCCAAGTATTAGCAACAAGGGAAGCCGTTACTAGGCTGGAGGACCACAGTGGAGGTGCAGGGTTACGGGAGCCCAGGGGCGGGGGTCACCTCATGGCATCTGGAGGCAGGAAGGAGAGGCAGCCACTGTTGGGAGACATGCTCCCACAGAGAAAGAGGAAGAGAAATACTCCAACTTCTCTCTTCCTCATAGGTTTTAATCTCTCGACAATTCTTTCATTAGCCAAACCCATTCAGAAGCCAAGGTAGTCTGGGACAGAGCTTGGATGGAAGAGTAGCACCCCTCTCAACCCGTCCCACCGATCTGTGACAAAGTACAGAGCAGGAGAAATGTGAGGAAGGGACTTATAGGCAACTGGGTCAATAGACCAGCCCTAGCTTTCCGAATTGGAAAATGCTGAACCCTCTTCTAAAAAAGGCAAATAGAAGAAAACGTAGAAAGATTTATGGAGGGCATGACGGGCCATAAAATTAAGAGCTATGCTTTGAGAAAGCTGCCCTCAGAGATGGTACCTCCCACCTTCGTAATCCTTGATTCCTTTCTTTTCCTTATTTCTCATACCCCTTATATGTGTTCCATCCAACTACTTTCACTGCCTTCATTGGTACCACCGTCGTCTCTCATGTGAATGTTCACAATAACCTAACCAGATTTCCTCTTCATTTTTTCTCACCTAAAATTTTGAGGTAAACTTTACATGCAATGACATGCACAGATCTTAAATGAGTTCAGATGACCACATCAGCCTTTGTAACAACACTCCAGTCAAGATATAGAACTTTTCCATCACCTCAGAAAATCCGCTCATGTCCATCCAATTCAGTCAACTCTGTCTCTTGTAGGGGACCATCAATCCACTTTCTAGTACCGAGGATTTGTTCTGTTTGTTATTAAGCTTCATATAAGCAGAATCATGTAGTATTTATAATTTCATGTCTAGCTTTTTTCACTCATCATGTTTTTGAGATTCATCCATGTTGTATATCACTGATTAATTCTTACTGATTTCTGATTAGCATTCGATTTTGTGGATATACTACAACATACTTACCATTCTCCTGTTGACAGACATGAGTTTCTTTGTCATGAGGAAAGTTATTCAAACTTCCAAACACAAGTCTTTTTGTGGACATAGGTTATCATTTCTGTTGGGTGAATTCTTAGGAGTGGAACTGATAGATTATATGGTACATGTATGGTACTATAAGAAAAGGCTAAACTGTTTTCTAAATTGGTTGTACCATTGTACACTCCCACCACCAACATTTAAGAATTCAAGTTGCTCCACAATCTTATAAAAATTTGATATTGCCAGTATTTTTATTTAGCCATTCTAGAGGGGGTGCAGTAATATCTAATTGTAGTTTTAATTTGCATTTGCCTGACAATGAATGATTTTGAGATTTTCATGTGATTTTTGGACATTCATATATTTTGTTCTATGAAGGATCTGTTCAAGTTTTTGTATGTTTCTTACCTATTTGTGGGTTTCAAAGTGTGTTTTGGTAATTTTTTATGTATTCAAAATGCAAGTCTTTTGCAATTTATGTATAATAAAATTTCTTCCAATTTGAGGCTTGTGTATTTATTTCCTTAAAGTTGTGCTTTAGGTTTTAATTTTGATGAAGTCAGATTTATATATATATATATATATATACACACATTATGGTTAGAGTTTATTATGTTCTTTCTAAGAAATCGTTGCCTACCCCAAGGCCCTAAGGATCGTCTGTTCTGTTTTCCTCTAGAAATTTTAAGGTGTTCACTTCTCCATTTATGTCTGTGATGCATTTTGATTTAATTTTTGTGCATCAGATGAAATGGGGGGTCAGGACACATTTTTTCTTTCATACGTTTATCCAGTTGTTCTAACACTCTTTGCTGAGAGGACTTTTTTCCACATTAAACTGCACTGGTCCTTTTTGAAATAACAAGTAGACCTGTTTATAAACATGTAAATGTTTGTATTCTCTACTCTGTTTCATCAAACTATTTCTCTCTCCTTATTTATCTGTCATTTTCTTCATAGTATACAGTAGCTTTGTAATAAGTCTTACAAACAGGTAGTATATATCCTCCAATTATTTTGCAAGGATATTTTAGTTTTTTTGCATTTCCTTATAAATTCTAGAATCAACTTGTTGATCTGTACATAAATGACTGATTAGATTTTGATTGAACTTGTGTCATACATCCGTTTGGGGGGAAGTGACACATCCACATCACTGAGACTTCCAAACCATTAACATAGCATATCTTTCAATTTATTTAGGATTTCATCAACTGCCCTGAGCAGCTCTTTACAGGTTTTGGCATAGAGTTTTGCACACATTTTAAGCTTATTTGTATTCTTAAAGAAAAATACATTGTTGGTGCTACAGTAAATATTTATGTATCTGTGGTGATCAGCTTCCAAGAAAATACTTGGAGATTTTCACTGCTCGTATGCTTGCCCTTGGGTAGGCATTCCCCACTGAATCACACTGTCCTGTATGACCAAGAGGACATTGTGAGGATGACTGGGTGGATCATCCAAGGCTCAGTCATAAAAGAAGCTGTGGCTTCTGCCTCGATCTCTTTTGGGTCATCGTTTAGTTTGCGGGGGATCTAGTGCCATGCCACGATGACATCCTCGATGTGGAGAGGCACGTGATGGGGAAATGAGACCTCCTGCCAACACACAGCATTGACTTGCCAGCCGTGTGAGTGAGGCTTCTTAGAAATGCATCTCCCAGTCCAGGCGGGCCTTCAGAATATCACTGCCATGGCTGGCATCTCGACTGCAACACCTCGAGGGACTCTGAGCCAGTCACCCAGCCAAGTTGTTCCCAAATTCCCGATCCATAGAAATTGTGTGAGATAATAAATGCTTTCTGTGGTTTTAGGCCATTATACTCAGAGCAGTTTGTTAGGCAGCAGTAGACATTATAATACAATATTGTGTTTTAAGTTTTATTTTCTAGTTGTTTCTTGTTGGTATATAGAAACAAAATTGATTTTGTATCTGTTGACCATGTATCCTGCTCAATTTGCTTATCGATGCTCATACTTTGTCTTACAGATTTATCAGAATTTTTTTTTATGGAAACAAGCCATTTGCAAAAAACTGTTTTACTTTTTCCTTCCCAGTCTTTATGCCTTGCATTGATTTTCCTCCTTACTACAGTGGCTAGGACTTGACATGCCATGTCATCGAGAAGTGCTCATAGCACATAGCCTTGGCTTGTTCCTAATTCTGGAGGAATTGTTTAGTTTTTTGTGGAACACAAGGATGATGTTAGCTGTAGGTTTTTGTAGATGCCTTTTATCAGATGGAGGAAATTCTTATCTATCTATAGTTTGCTGAGATTTTCTATTATAAATGGGTGACCACGTTGTTGCCTTTTAAAGAAATGACGAGAAGGGAAACAGATATTCTTTTATATTTGTCCACGTATTTATCATTTCCAGAGTTCCTCACCTTTTTCTATCATCTGATATTATTTCCCTTCATTCTCAAGAACAAACTTTTATAGGCATTTCTTACAAGAATCTGGCATCAGATTCTTTCAGCTTTTGCTTTTCTGAAAGTCTATTTTACATCACTTTTAACAAAAAGCTTTTCTCAGTGTGCTTTACATTGTCAACACTTATTAATTTACTCATATTTCCTCCTTCATACAGAAGGTGAGTTTTGTTAGAATCCTTGTCTTGTTTACTTCTGTATCCACTTCCCCTGGAACTGTGCCTGTCACAGAGTAGGGGACAATTTGTTGGTAGAAAGAAAGCAGGAAAGATAGGCAGAAGGGAGGAAGAAAATTAATTGGAACTATTATTTATGGCCTCTGAAAATGTTTGGGTTTGAACAGTTGTATTCATCCAGTGTTTGGCACAAATTAGTTTGCCCACAATAGCAATAAAAAATATCTGGCAAGAAGGAGGTGAAGGAAAATGTCAATTATATATAAGCCTCTAAAACTTGATAATGCATTTTAAGGATAGAAGAAAAATTTATTATGACTTTACTGTTTAACATTTGAGCTCTTGTGGGTGTATATCGATCTATAAATAGATAGATTACAGAAAATATTCCCTTTCATAGTCCATACAGAATATATTCATTGAAACCTTGTAAGTATAAAAGAAGTAATCTTTATTATAGATAAATACTACTAATATATACACTACCATCCTTACAATGAGATATAGAAATTAATATAGCACTTTTTCAGAATGTGCATATAGCGATTCTGTACTTAATGACAAGAAAATATGCACAGGGTCTTGAAACGCCATTTAGTATACCATAATGATTTCTGGGGGGAAAATTGGTGAAAGAAGAAAAGGATAAGAATGCCAGGCTTACATGGATGGAGCTAGAGGGTATTATGCTCAGTGAAATAAGCCAGGCGGAGAAAGACAAGTACCAAATGATTTCACTCATATGTGGAGTATAAGAACAAAAGAAAACTGAAGGAACAAAACAGTAGCAGAAGCACAGAACCCAAGAATGGACTAACAGTTAGCAAAGGGAAAGGGACTGGGGAGGACGGGTGGGAAGGGAGGGATAAGGGCGGGAAAAAAGAAAGGGGGCATTACGATTAACATGTAAAGTGCATGGGAGGCACGGGGAGGGCTGTGCAACACAGAGAAGACAAGTAGTGATTTTACAGCATCATACTATGTTGATGGACAGTGACTGTGAATGGGTATGTGGGGGGGACTTGGTGAAGGGGGCAGCCTAGTAAACATAATGTCCTTCGTGTAATTGTAGATTAATGATACCAAAATAAAACTAATAAAAAAAAAGAATTCCAGGCTTAACATAAGAGGGGAGCAAAATAATATGTGCCCAATATAGTGGATTGACAGAGAAATTTTTATGGGAAATATTTTTAAAACATGTACAATTCTAAATAGCTACTTTAAGATAAGAATGATTTCTTAGCATGCTAAAGAAAAATAATTTCTAAATAATATCATTTATAATGTTCATAATGTTAATTACAAATCAACCAAGAATCCTCAGCTAGAAAAGATCAGGCTTAGGCTGAAACTATGTGTTCTAGGAAAGATATGCTGTGAAATTCAAATTCTGAAGTTGTAGGTTCTAGTATTCTGTAGAACAATATTCCAGGAGAAAACTGGTAGTGCTGAAATCTGGATCATTTAAAATGTTCCTGGGTAAAAGGCTGTAACTTGAGTTGTACAGATCAATTCTGAGGATGTAGATGTCAGCCTGGTGAGCTAACAAGGCTTATTCATCCCTAATTTTGATGTTAGACAATGTTCGATAGAACATTCTGTGAGGTCCTGAGAAGATTTTAAAATAAAATACTTGGTGTGGGTCAACCTGTGAAAGGTAAGTGATGTCAGAGTGTAGGCTTTGGAGACAAGAGTCAGGTCAAACGTAGGGTGACCTTTGTCCTTTGCATGCCATGACAGAACGGGCTTAAGCCTGTTGTCCTTTTCACTCTCAGAAACATCCCAAGTTACACAGTATATTATACGGTTACTCAATTTAAGTCAAGGCTATCACTTACTGTGAGAACTTGCTTAAGTTTTCAAGTCTCAGTTCCTTATTTTTAAGATGAGAATACATAATGATACCTAACTCTTAGGCATGTTGATAGGCTTAAATGAGATATTTCAGGATAGAACCTACTTGTGCCTGGATGGTTAGTTCACAGCAAGCTGTTATTTCCTCATTGCATTCATCCTCGTCAATAAGATAATTAAAGACCTTGGTGATATGACCCCAGCATGCCTTTTTCCCTCAGAGTTCTCCATCTTTCCCAACTCTCATCCATGGGCATGTTACTTCTTAGCTTGGAATGCAATCCCCCTCTTTTCTTTCTCTCTTTAAATTTTCTTCCCTTGTTAAGGTTTACCTTTTCTGCTTATTTTTAGCTAGAAGTAGTATTTCCTACACATACATACCTTTTTAAACTTTATGGCTGTTTTCACTGTTTAAAATTATGTAAATATATAATTAAGTGATAAAATATTTTAAATTATTTGGATCTACCCCAATTTTTATATTGATTAGGGTACATTATTATACTATTTAGTAAACCATAACTTATTTAACTCATCTCCTAATGCTCCTAGTTTTAAAATTATATTTTATATAGTTATAACATCATTTATTTTGAATTAATACTATAAACAATGCATATATACATACATATTTTTCTTGTTTTAATGTGAATTTATTTCAAAGTTAGTTGGAGACTTTTTCATATGCTAACTACTTTTTACACTATGAAGTGCCCCCTTTTGTTCATTTACTGTTTTTTTTTTTTACCTATTTTTGTATTAGACTGTTTTATTAATAATCAATTTGTAAATTTTTTTTGCAACTCATTTTTTGTCATGTGTCTCTCATTTGTTAAATGCCTCCTCGTCCTAATGTTTTAGACTTTGTTGAAAGGTTTTTAAGTGTTGTCTAAATTATCATATTTATGGTTTCTGAGTTTTGTATCTGCTTAGAAAAATCATTCCCATCCCAGGGTTATAAATTAATCCAGTCATGTTTTCATCCAAGTCTTTTATGGCTGCATTGTTTACTTTAAATCTTTGATCCATCTGGACTTTATTTTTATGTAAGTAGTGATTTGAAGATGTAACTTTATTTTTTTCCAAATGACTATGTTGTTATCACAGATTTATTGAAAAATTCATCTTTACCCCCACCAGTTTAAATGATCTTTTTATGCTAATTCCCATATGTATTGGGTCTATTTCTGAACTCATTCTCTTTCACTAATATTTTTGTGTACTCCTGGGCCATTATTAAAGTTACATGAATGAAAGCTTTAGCATATGTTTTATTATCTGCTGCCACTCTTTATTCTTCTTCAGAATATTCTAGCTGCTATTATGTGTTTATCTGCTGGGCTAATGTAGTAACATGTTTTCATTTTGTAGCTTTTAGAGTGTTTTTGTTTTTGTTTTTGAACTGGTATCATGACAATATTGAGTCCTTATTGGTAAGAACAGGATAGGTTACATTTTATTAAGGCTTTTATTATGTCTTTCAATAGAACCTAAAAAATGTTTTATCTTGTAACATCCTATAGGTTCTTCATAAAGTTGTTTCTGTAAAGATCTTTCTCTTTGGAACTGTGAGATATTTTCTTCAATTATATTTTTAATTGGTTATCATTTGCATATAATAATTTATATTTAGTAACTATGTAAACATCATGCCTTCATTTGTAATAGTTCTCTAGGTCATTATTATTTTTATGTATGCAATCATATTATCTTTAAGTAATAATAATATTTTACCTCTACAAATATTGATAGTGTATTTCATATTAGTATAATTTTTGATAATACTGCTCATCTGGGTTCAAATTCAAACATTGTCAAATTATTTAAATGTTCTATTCCTCAGTTTCCTCATCTTTTAAATACAGAAAATAGTAGGTACTTACCATTTAGGGGTTATGTGAAGATGAAATTGGTATTGTGTTTAAAGCAATTAGCAAAATACCTAGGACACAGTACATTCACAAAAATGTTAACCATTCTTTTATTTTTCCTCAGTGTTAGTTGAATAGACCAGTGTTTTATTATTATCATTAATCAGTATTGATAGCCACTTTAAATGACTTTCCCTGATGATGTGTGGAACGGCCTGATGGTCTATTTGTAGTGTATAGATTATAGTGAATATATATTTTAGATTTACCAGGGTTATAATATCATGTAATTTTATTATTTTAAATAAAGACAACAAATAATTGTGATGGAATTGGCACTTAATGTTTTTTGGTGAAATGTGAGTGTATTCACAAATTAGAAAAAGAGTAGTCATCGTGGGAAGCGTTGTTTCATGTTTGATTCTTTAATGGAGAATTTATCACTTTATATTTATTTGTACTGTAAGTATTTATTCATATGTTCTATCTGTGCTGATAGAAAAGAGAGGTGGTAGGCTCAGCTGACTCATCCGCGTGGCCAATTTGGACAACTGACAGAACTTTCTGTGGTGTATTACCCAAAGCAGGCATTCAAGAAATATCCTGTGAGTAAATGCACAAGATAAATGGTACTATGATGAAATAAATGGACTTACAGACTGTACAGTTTTCCAGGTTCCACGGGGTCCAAGCATGTGCAGCGGAACCATCGCATCATCCCGGCCTCAGATGACAAGAGACAGGGCCGTACTTCATCTCTCCCTAATGCACGGGGCACTCTTTGACAGGAGAAGGAGACTTAATCAGGAGCCACTATGTACAAAAAATTGACTAGAGATTTGAAATGTTAAATGCTCTTTCATCAAAGAAGATATTTTCCCTTTAGTGCACATGTGTTAAATCTTACTCTAATCAGCTAATTTTTCATCTTTCTCTCATACTGGAAATTGCAGATATCTTATTTTTACTGTAAAACCTGATTTATACACTTCAGCTAAATGCAGAGATTACATTTCTGAATGCTAGTCGGTGATTTATATCATTGTTTTCCTTTCTGGACAACTCACAGCAAAACAGTTTTTTTCAAGCAAGATGGTATTAACCTTTTCTGACTGAAAAGCCACTCTCCTACCAGTATCAATACTACTTTGTCATTTCTGTTGGTTACTTTATTGCATTTGATAAACAAATAAATAGAGTGCCACATATCAAAAAACTAAAGTGAACCACCATGAGGATTAGCCCTTTGATAATCATCTAGGACAGATTATGGAACCTCTATAATACTTCAAAGAATTGGGCCTTTTCCACCTGATACTGATATTGGGGTTTGAGTTAATTGCCAATGCAGCTCAAACAACAGAGCAGGTGCTGGTAGAAAGAACATACCCTGTGTTTTCTTTGTTATTTATAGTCAGAGCTCTTCTGCACTAAACCCTTGAGCTGGCTTTTTAGAGCCCACTGTATAACAATTTCATTCGCTTTCATGTCAACACGCTTGGGCTTGATAAATTAAAAAGGAAAAATGCTGGGCACAGCACCACAGCCGTCCATGATTCACGTTGCTGCAAGTTCCTGGCAGTCGCCCAAGAATGACCTGCTCTCTTCCTAGTGTCCTTATCATTTTCCCATCTGGAAAGGGCTGAACCTTCCTTACGCCGGGGAGTTAAAGGCCTGTGCAGGCTGCATTCAAAGGCCATTAACAATCATAACTCTCAAAATCATCACCTTCTTCCAGGCAAGGTTAACAGCAGTCTATAGGCTAGATAGGAAGGTCAATATTTTACTTTTATTTAAATAAATATGAAGCAAATTGCAGCACTTCTTTAACGATGTAGAACTGCATGCTAACCCGAACCATTTACACTTTTAGACTTTGTGATCTTCCTTAAAATGATCTAAAGTAATTCTGAAGAACCCATTCTACATGAAGCAACTTACAGTATTAGTTGTCCTTTTACTATTAAACAAAGTAATTCATTCATTTTTCCTTTCAACTGGATTTTCCCTTAAGGGGTCTTAGGTAGGATGGTTATTTTAGTAATTATTTTTGTAATTAACTATCAGGATGCAAAGGTCATTAAGGAAAAAAATTTAAACATATTCAAAAAGAGATATTAATAATAGAATCAGTTTACCTCTAAAATTTAATTTTAGCCAAGTTTTGAAATTCACCGGTAGCTTTTCTGAACTAAATCTGTATTTAGATTAGAAGTAAAATAAATTTAAAACCTAATACTGATGAAGCATTTATCACCCCAAAATTATCAAAGCCAGAATTTAAGGCTGTGAGTTCTAAGCAATTATGATTTTTAGAAAATGAAATCTCCCTTATTAGTAGCTTTTTAAAGTAACAAATTAATGCTTTCAGTAGCCACTTATAATGCATGTTGGTGAATATCAGTCTTATCTCTGAAGTGGAGAAAAATGCAGAATGGCCAGAATCCTTGACCAGCCCCACTGCTAGGTGATGAGCAAGACCTGGGCACAGAGGGCAAAGCAAGCAAAGACTCCCTTTGCAGCAAAGGAGACAGTGTGCAAAGAAGTCACATGGAGTCCCATCCCCCCAGATGGGTCATTTGTTTAGGAAATGTCACCACGTGCAGAGGTTACTAGATGGCCAGAGAAGTTCAGAAACTTGGTCCTTGAACCCTGCCTGGCAACTGCAACATTTGAGGGCTGGGGAGAAAGGAGGGAGAAACTGCAATTTCAAAATGTGTGTTGTTAAAGTTAAACTTTCTTCTTAGGAAGATACTTAAAAGGAAAAAAAAAATCCAGTAAGATTTTGCTTGTATAAAGATAAAGCCCAGATCTAATTCTGGAATGGAAAGTGAGAGCTAAATGTCTGAATAATAACACAGAGGTTATCTTCACCGTGGGTGGATTTAAGCCAGTGAGGATAATTATACACCCTGGGTGGCAAGTCTGAGAACAGCCCATCAGTCTCTCTGTGAGGGTGAAGGCTTTTGGGGTGGGAGCTTTAACTCCAGGGTAAGGAGAATATAATCAAAGACTCTCCCACTGAGCGGGAGATGGCCTGAATCCTGCGACCTTCCATTTAGTTATTTAACTAACATTCCTCTGTTGGCCACATACCCTGTGCTGACATTATCTAATGGGGTAAATGGTCATCAAAGAATCCTTGGGGTTAGGCTTGTAAGAGCAGGGATTCTTACATGAGCTTCCTCCCTCCCTCCTTCCTTTCTCTCATTCTCTCTCTTTCTCCCTTCCTTCTCCCCTCCTTTTCTTCCTCTCGCTCTGTCTCTGTCTCCCTCTCTTTCTTTTTCTTTGTGTTATAAGCTCCTTCTCTATTCTCAGGCCATTACTGAAGTTTTAATAAACCCATAGCTTCACCTTAGATTGTGGTTAGGGATTTAAAGGGAGGGATAGTTTCCAGCTTAAAACCAAACTGACTTGGCTGCATAAAACTGCCAATATCAAGAGAGAAGAGAACATTTTATGTGACAGCAATAGATGGCCAGGAAGGAATGGGCAACACCAGCTTTCTAAGGTGACGACCAATCGCAGAACTGACTTGTGGGGTTTATTAGCCTTCCTCAAGGGAGGCTCAGAAATGCCTCCAGAAGGCTGCTGATGGCCAATACTGCCCTCAGAGATGAATGGAGGGGTCCCTTTGGCGCCTGGGACTGGACAGGCCAACAGTGCTGTCAGATGGGGCACCGGGAGCCCGGGCCAGAAGAGCATGAGTCCTGGTTTGTGTTTTTCTCTTCAGGGTTCTAACCTTTACACCCCCACCTCACCTTTAGCAATAGCTGACCAGATGCACCAAGGAGCTTCACGATACTCACCTATGGGAAGAGCCTAGTGGCAGGGCCCAGTTCCCAGTGGCCTGGAAAGCAGATTGCTCCCACTGGCCAGCCTGGCATTTCTCTGTGAAATCATGTAAGTTAGGGCCTGGGGAAGGGTGCTGACATGCTGACATGTCCCCATTCATAGGACACACAGGATGCCTTCAGGGCTCTGTGCTACTGACCTACTACCACTGACCTTTGAGCATGAACTGCATGCAAGGGCCTGTGTGCTGGCACTGAGTTCTCACAGCCATGCCACCTGAAATCTACAGAACCCAGGGGTGGCAGGGTGGTGCTCTGCATGGGGCTTACTCTGCATCTCTGCCAGTGCTGTCCAGGGCAACCACTCTACCCCACAGCAGGCAGTCCTGGGGCAGCATTCTTATCCCTGCTGGGGAGACAGGTGCCATACAAAGGCCCCAGGCCCGCGGACTGACATCCTAGCTTTCTTCTCATTGATAAGGTAATGGTCTACCTTACAGTTATCTGCAACAATGAGAGACAAACCTTTCTCCTGAGAATGGGGATATTCTTTTCACGCCACTCATGGGTGTTTTGCCTGTTACGCATGTTAGTTGTGATTTAGGAAGTCAAAGGAGCAGCCAGCATTGAGAGAAGTCACATTATAGGAATGCTGTCATTACAGCCTACAAAGGAATTATGGGGAGGTGTCTTGTTCTCCATTATTCACTGTGAAATGCTATATGGTAAATTTGATGTGACCAAAAAAGAAGTGTCCCCATTTCTCTGCATTCTCTGGGTACACATACATTCAAGGTCGTATCCATGGAGGTCAGTATACCTTTGGAATGACTATCGGAAGCCAGTGCTCACAGGTAGCAGGTGGTGCAGTACCATGAGAAACGACAGAACCAGCGGTCAATTAAATGGTATTAGGGAAGTAGAGATGCAACAACTTGTTTCAGGACAAACAAGTTCTGAAGCACATGGCATTGTCTATACATGATGCTACCTCATCCCTGCCAGTGGGAGACAGGAAATTAGACAGGATGGTGCATTTGACAATACAGGGCACGTGGTTCTTGTGGCCTACCTCCTCTTGGACAGCTGGTATGGCCGAGGATCCTTTTAGCTTGGAGCATGTGGACCAAAGTCTTTGAATTAAAATGAGTCTCGTTTGCATGTTTCCCTCAGGCCCATCTCCTGTCATGCACTTGAGGCTATCTAGGGGTCAGAAGAGATGAAAGAGGAGGAGGAGGAGGAGGAGAGAAAAGCATATCAAGGGAAAGAATGGTTCTTTCCAGGTCAGGTGTAAAACAACTGAGTGCACGTAAGGGCCTTGGTAGGCTATGTAAATGAGTGCAGCCTGTGGGCTGTATGAGACAATAAGGAGTGGTGGAGACTCTGGTGTATGCATGCCAGGTCAGTGTGGTACAATCACATTCAGCTCCAGACAGCTATTGCCATAAAAGAAGCTGTGCCCAATTTTGCCAGATCATCCAATTTTTTAGGAGATGTCCCAAATAAAACCTTTATGTGAAATCTCCCTAGTTTTAAATGTTAGCAGTTAATTCAAATGTTAAAAGTTCTGTGCAAACCGAAGAAGATGTCTGGCTTACCTGAAGTCAGTCTGCCAACTCAGTTCAAAGACCTAGAGAAGGAATAGTTGGTAAGCCACTGATATATAAGCCTTCTAAGAATGGGGAAACCTCTATCAAGCAGGAGATATATCAACTTTTGTGAAAGGAAAGAAGGAATGATATCAAAAGATAGAGTCCAAAGGATGTTGGAAATCCAGCACTCGTGGCTAGTTTTGTCATCTCTCCCAAACCTCCTTTCCCCAGCCCTGTGGCCCTGATCTAATGGCTCTTTGCTTCCTCCTAGAAGTGAAGTGGAAGGACAGTGTGCTGGGGTGGGGCCCTTCCTGCACAGTAAAAGACTGTGCACGATCTTCAGGATGCTGTCTTAGGTATGAATTGAAGTAGTATCAAGATGGTGACACAAGTCATTCCAACTTCTTTCCCCTTCAAAAGAAGACCAGTTAGAAATGATCCGTAGGTCACACACCATTGTGAATGTGAGAACCCGGGTGTGAGGCTGATAATCCCTCTGGACAACAGACAGTGGGGGGTCACATTAGAGGGGTAAAAGGAATAGCTACACAGCACCACCCTCCAGGCCGTCGGGTGGCAGACACGCTGTGTAGGAACTGCGAGTTCACGGACAAGTTCCTATGCTGGGGAACAGTTCAGGGAACCTCTTAGTCGCTGTGGAGGTGCTAAATTGGAAGAGAAAATTAAGCTCTTCCCTCTTATAAATAAAGAAGAATAAGCTAGCAGAGTGCAGATGAGGAAAAGTTCAGGGCAATACTGAAGATTAGAGAAGGTGAAAGCTAGATCGGCAGATTTTGTACGGTTGGGTTTAACGTTTTCTTCTTCCATTGCACACTGTTATATGAATAAAGGAAGTATAGTTGGCCAGAATAACCACTAGTTGGGCAAACCTATTGCCAATCTCTACACCAGGTCTGCAAACATGTTGCTAATTCTCATATGTATTACTATTCATTTTACTAATGAGGAAGCTGAGACTAATTTAAGTGATTTGCTTAAAACCATACAACTAATAAGGTGCTGAGTGAGAACTTGCAACTCCTTCTTGCAGCAAATTCTGTACTCTTTCCACTGAATTGATATGACTCATACTTATTTATATGAAATGTACTGAGCAGGTCACATGCTCCAAAGCAATTCTTTAGATCCCTCTTTATGCCTTTAACTACTGGGCCCAACTATCTGTGCTAGAGTCCTAAATTTTCAAGAGATGAGGCCTATTCCCCATCAGAATCAACAGGGTTTATTTTTGGGTGGGGAGGGGTGTTGGACAGGAAATGGGCTCCACCATATCAAGCTTTCTATTTAACAAGTCTTTACAACAATTTTTGTCATGAAAAATGATAGCAAATAGTAACAGATTATCTTAAAATTGCAATTCCCCTCTTCCTGTCTACAGGAAATGGCAACTAAATACAATGGCAATCAGAATCTCCTTTCTTTGGGCAGGGGCCACCATTCCAGGCAATAAGTAATAATATTTTTCTTGCAAATGATAGAATGCTTATTTTATAGGTGTATACAGCAAATTCTACCCAAACAAGAAACTTGCTGGATTAAGAGCCTTTTCTGTCATCTTACATGGAGGTATAGATACCTATACCTAGGTTATCTTTACCTTCTGATTCTAATATCATGCAATGTCTTTCAGTGATTTTTCCAAGTGAATCAATCTCATTGCAAAGCTTATGACTCAAGGTTTTCTGTAAACTGGTCTAGCCGCCTAGAGAAATTCCCTAACTGCACATAGCCAAAAACCTATTATGGCTGCTCCATAGCCAAGCATTTGAGGCACTGATCAATGATGGAAGTGCAAGACAGGGATAGCTGAGGGGTCTTAATCCTACCAGTTATTCTTCACCTTGATTCAACATTATCAGCATTAAAGGAAATGGAAAAAAAAGAAAAGAGGAAAGGAAAACATCGAGCCCCAAGTTGAAAACTATCTTTCCTCATAGTCTGTCACCCTATATGCCAGCATCTCATTTATCTCTTCTCAGTAACCCAACACGTCAGAACAGCCTTTAGATGCCAGCTATGGTTCTTAGGGGCCTTTAACTCTTTAAGGAAAAGAAGGCTGCCCTGTCATCATGATTGTGGGTCAGTTTTGTTGTGAAGGAACATGACCCATCTTGTTTTCCATGGGGCACTTGGAGGAGCAAGGCCCTCAGCTACCAGAGACTTGAGAGAAGAGAAGGAAGAACTGGGGTTTGCGGACTTTAAGCAGAATAGAGACATCAGTATTTATTATCCATGCATCAGTGGGATTTACTGTTCTTAAAACATGCAAGCAAAAACATTTGTGAAGCAGATAAAGAAGGCAGCAAAACATCCAAAGAGACTGCTAATATTAACACATAAAAGAAATATCCCACCTAAGCATGTTAGCACTAATGACATAAAATACTTCTTATACTTTAAGTGGCTGTTCTATGGGCACATATTTTCTCACGACCAGAAACAACTACTTGAATTTTTTTTAAGGCCTTGTTACAGATGCAGTGTCAAAGGTTATGGAAACAGCACCATAGACTTAATATCTTACACACATTTAAGGATCTGAATTGAAAATTGGTATTTAGGATGAGGCGAATATAACATGAAGCTTAGGAAAAGCATGTGTGAATATGAAGAATGAACACCAAATGAAGCCAAGGGAGGTGTAAAAATGCCAGAGCACAGGAAAAATAAAATAACACAAAATAGAGTGCAACCTAGAAATACTAATGCCTGTATTATTTTTCAGCTGCATAAATCCCTCTATTTATTTATGTTTTCATAGACCAAAATGTGAATATTTTGATTTTAAGCTAAAGGAGATGCTGCTAGAGTAGCCAGAAACAGGGAAATAAATGTAGATACTTTTCTTCCATGTAAACCCTTACTAAAATTTTTAATACTCTTTTTAAAGGATTTAATCAACTTCCACTTTTTCTTGTGCTGGGTCTGCCCAATCATCTAACAGGAGGCTTTAGGAGAAATGCCTTTGGAGAGGCATAATTTGCAGATCTGTGACAGAAAACAAACTTTGTTCTTCTTTCTCATGTGTTAGAAGACTCTGGAATTGTCCAAAAGATTGTCCAAAAGAACAATGAACAGGGCCTGGTTGCACCTGGCAGCAGGCAGAAGTGGCATCATATTGAAACAATAAATGCAAGCCTCACTTATTGAAGATTTGGTTTCAGGTCTGAATTTCCAAGAAAGATATAGATATAAAGATATAGATTATTCCACTTTGGGGAATATTATTTTCCCACCTTTTCAGAGATGCTATATCATTTTGCAGATTCATATTGTCAAAGTCAGCACTCCTTTCTTTTACTGTGAACACCACCCTATTGCCAGGCAATGCTTGAGGAAGCCATCGGCAGGCATTGTTTTTAGGGAGAAAGTTCACCTACCAGGAGTGGGGCATGGTGCCAGGGACTCTACATGTTATAGCAGTCAGGATCCTAGAAAGAAACAGATGGTATACTCATACAGGGATAATTGAGGGAAATTTAATAATAGGACTATTTACAAATGTGTCTATGGGGTTATTTTAGGGAAACTAGCAAGGTATGTTGCAGTGCATCAGGATTAGCAGCACTGAGGAGCCTTTTCCACCCCTAGACTTCCAGGGTCAGCAGAAGACAAGGTTGTCCACTAGGTCTAGCTGATAAATGTCAGTATCCAGGGCATAGCAGGGTACAGGAGGCAGGAGAGTGGATTTGGAGGGGCAAATGGAGAATATCCAACATATACGTGTGTCACCTATCCCTCACAACATGCTAATAAGCAGTGCATTACAACATAAGCCTTTATGGTTAGGGAAACTTCAGTTCAGAAGGCCAGGGAACTTCTGCAAGCCACACACAGGAAGTTAAGTGACAGCACCAAGATGGAAACCTATGTCTCAGTGCAAAATGACCAAGGGTTAATAGCAAGGATGGAAACGAAAAGCGCAAGGAACAGGAGAAAACCAAGAGAAGGGGAAGAAAGCGGGTGACACATGCTGAGCCCTAGCTCTGTTGTAGGCATTACTTGAAGCTTCTTAAAAAATGCAGGATCCTATTACCCCTCTCATCAACTGAAGGAATTGGGTACTGTTAGCCCCATTTCACAGAGGAGAAAACAGAGCCTTAGGAAGACTAAGGGAGGTATCAGGGTCAGCCAGCCAACAAGTAGTACAATTTGAACCTATGAAGATTCTGGGCTCACATTTTTAGCAAGTAAATTAGAGAAAATGTGGAAAAAAGCAAAACCAATATGTGGAAGACGTCTGTATTTCTGGCCCAACTGCTCAGAACTCTCAGGTGTCCTAAATACTTTTCCTTGATACAGGTACATCACATTTTTCCTTCCATTTTTTTTTTCTGTTTATTTTACTCTTAATTGTTATAATGTCAGTGGTGGCACAATGATGGCAGAAAAGAAAACTAAACTCAGTTCTGGCCAATTTATTATTTTGGGGACACCCATGCAAATCTACAAGACATATTCAAAGCCAAATTTACCATATCTCCTCTTAAATCAATTTTTATATGCTTTTCCCTCCTCCTTTTATTATCAATTAATCAATATATCAATTAAAATTACCACCTACTCTTTACTTACTACAAGAACCAGGTGCCTTCCCATATGATTGTTGCTGGGACTTTTTAGATACCTCTTAGAGTGGGTGATTCTCTAAAATCATTCTATATCATTCTAAAAGCACTCATCCATTTTGGGAATATTTATTGCACTCCTTTGAAATCTGACATATATACATCCTTATCAGGTACTGTGTCTTTTCCAGTTGCTTCCTGGTCCCCATCAATAATGGCTCTTGAATGGCCAAATGGAAATTGGGCTTCTGTAACTTCTCTGTGTAAATGAAAGCGTTTGCCTCACTATGAACATATTGAGAAATGGATGCCTCCAGGTTTTTCAACCTTTCTTTCCTAGCAAAGCCGGGGAAGGCTGTGATTGCCTGACTTACTTTTCTGTTTCTTTGATATCTCACCTGCGGTAAGCCCTGCTGTTCTTCAAATGTCAGACTGACTTGGGACCAATCCTTTGATATGCTGTTTCATGGGGTTTACAGATACTGAGTTAGGTGCATTTTTATTCTCTTTGTTTCTGTTTTCATGAACTCCCTTAGAGGACAGGGGTCAGAAAGTCCTCGAGGTTAACTGACATCTAAAT
The DNA here is from genome assembly GCF_030020395.1 of Manis pentadactyla. NCBI lineage: Eukaryota > Metazoa > Chordata > Mammalia > Pholidota > Manidae > Manis > Manis pentadactyla. Next base: position 67,964,734 of record NC_080031.1, on the reverse strand, counting down.
GGCATTTTCCAACCAACAAGACTGTATTTTTAAGCACTCAACTGCTTTGGATACCAAGTTAAATGTTTTGGCACTTGTCTGGATCATCAATAATGATTTCAAACCAGAGTGGCTGGCAAAGAATTCTTGAATCAAAGATACCAAAGTAGAGTTTCTTTAAGGTCACTGAACATAAAGCAGAATCTTTTAGCTTCCAAAGGAGGTGTGCCCAGCTTGCTCTGAATAAAGAGGCATGTGGCTACACTTGCTAGGTTTGGAATGCAACTTACAATGTCACTGCTAACACAGAGGCATGCATTCTAAATCAGTCAGTCTCTCTCTGCCTCTCCTCTGTTATCTTTCAGCAAGCCATCTTGCTAACAGAAGCACCCAGATTGCTATGCACTGCCTAGGTGCTGTAGCATTTGTGTTAGCGGTCTGCTCTCTTTGGATGGCAGCCTCTCATACTGAACTGACATTCCACCCCACTCACTGCTCCCGGCGCCGTCCATTGTATCATCGTCTGTAGCAGCTGCTGCTTCTGGCTGAAAAGCGTCAATGTTTGTCTTTAAAATGTCATTCCTTCACCTCTCTCAATATTCAGGCCAAGTCATCAGTTCCTTTCCAGCTGCCCTCTAAGGTATTCAGAATAAATGATGCACAAAGGACAGTTAAAGTACTAGAAAGCAGTTGCAGGCAAGGCATCGCCATCCCTGGGTGGTTCTTGCTCAACAACAAGTGCTACATTGTCATTTAAATGTGCTTCTGGCGCAGGAGGCTTTGGCTGTGCATCTGCTTTGGCAACTGGCAAAGGCTGAGAGTAGCCAGGCAAAGAGGGGAGAAAAGAATAGATGAAGGAGGTATAGGATGATTGGTTAATGCCTTACCTTTGTTTTTCTGCTCACACTGTCCTGTCATCACGCTGGGGTTGGGCAAAGAGTCATTTATCTCTTCCCTACCTACAGGAGCTTCACCTTTTCTCTACATGGCCTCCTTCCACCTTGACCCAATTAAGTCTTGCTCAAGATTCTCAAGTCTGGTATTCTATCATTTTGGAAATGAGAATATGATAAGGACAAAGGAAGAGTTTTTTGTCAAGTGTGAGTTAGCGTCCAAACATGAGGAATCACCATGCAGTGTGCTAAGCATCTGCCCTGGAATCTCGTTCTCACAATTTACATACAGTCTCTCTGCAGACATAAGAACAGTGTGGCTCGATTTACAGTTTTTAAACTGTCAAATTCACTTATCAAAATGACATCACTGCCTCTGGGCCATTAGGGCATGACTCTGAATTATTTCCTAGTGGCTAATTGATGAGTAATGCAGATACATTTCCACCGTGTGGTCTGCCTTCTTCATGATCCACTTGCCTTATGGTTAGCCAGTGCTGAGGCTCTGTCTGTGGCCAGAGCAGGGTAAAGCCATATGACCCATCTGGGCATGAAATCCACCACTCCAACCTCATTAGAAATAACTAACCACAACATAGTAAGGAGAAAGTAAAGTTCAGTCTTAACTTTGAGATCCAGAGAGACAGAAAACAGTAAATTTTCAAAGCCTAAGTCACCTAAAAGTTGCTCTGCCTTCTTTACTGACATAGTTCAGTGAAAATATCAGCTTATTTTTTATTGCTATACTTACAAGCTGGGCCCTATCTCGGCAAAGAGTGCTTGCTATGTATGAAGAGCTTTACCTAAAACCACTAAATGTTAAATTAGTTAATTCTTACAAAACTGTATGAAATAGCTATTATTCCACTATGATAGATGGGAGAGAAAGTGAGGTACATAGAGAATAAGTAGATTGCCCAGTGGCACACAAGCAAGTAGTAGAGCTAGGATTTAAGCTGAGGGTGTAGCTGCAGAGACCACGCTCTTGACCACCATGCTGCTGTTCCCCACCCCACGGACCTTGAACTATCACCACCTGCAACAGACAATACCTTTTCCCACTTTTTCTTTTCATTGTGATTCTAAGCATTCATGGTCCAACTCAAATGTCAGTTCTCTCAACTCACTTCTTCTGAGACCCTCACCCAAAAAATTACAGCCTATTTATCAGTATCCCTACAGTACTTTATTCATCCTTTTATTTGGACACTATGTACTAATATAGGCATTTATTTATGTCTCTTTTTCAGTAGGCTGGGACTATGTAGTGGTCACATCAGTATTCTCAGACTCTAAATAGCATCTAGCTTATAGTAAGAAGTCATTATTGATTTATTAAGTTAATTGAATCTATTATATAAAATAGTTGATATTGGGCCTTGGTGTGAATCTAAAACTGAAAAAGAAATGAAGAAATTTACACAGCTGAGCATTCCTGGATTACAATGCATAATATAGTCACTGGGCTTATTTAATATATATTTAGTGACAAAACTTGAGCAAGTGTGCAAATTAAGGGTGGGGGAGGGAAGCAAAAACATCAAATCCTGTTGTAAAAGGGGTCTTGGGGGAATAAGAGTTTTACCTTCTGATAAAAGTGCAGTTGTAATACACCTGAAAACTTTATTAAAAGGCACTCCCTTCTATTTTGCCAATGTCAGTCTCGTTGCAAACTGACACAGTTATGTCCTAGTTTAAAGTTCAAAATAAAATGATTATCTGTCCTCCTGGATTGTGGCTGCCTTCCTGTTCTGCAATGAAGAAGGCAGAGTGGATGCTTTCATGCTGACCCCTCTCTTCTTGAGTGCAGCACCCCAGGTACACAGAATGTGTTATGAGGTTTTCTCGTCTGTGTTGCTGGCATGCCTGGCTCACGGGCTGCATCAGAGGTAGTATCTGTCTATCTGTCCATCATCCATCATTAGCTGCTCACATCTAGACATGAATAATTCCTCCCAAGGGGATAGGCAATGAAGGAAACTAGCAATCCTTTCCTTTTAAAGAGAAGATTACATTTATGTTTGAAGATGTGATTGACAGTTAGCCTCCCCTGGTCAGTGGCGGGCTCTCGGTTGCCTCGCTTTCCCTCATTTCCCACACACGTTCCATCAGCAAGACATGTCAACAAAGCCTACAGCTGACCACTTTTACTATTTCCTAGTCTATCCCTTGCCTGAGCTTATATATGCTATACAATAACTTTTCTAACTTGACTTCTAGCTTTTACTCTCAACCTTGGTTCTCCAACTGCAGCCAAGTGGTAACTTGAAAATTATAAATCCAGTCACACCACTCCTCTGTTTTCGACTCTCCATTGGCTTCCATCGCACTTAGGATAAAGTCCAAAGGCATTACGGTTGCCCTACTGACCTTGGCTGTCCCTTCAAACCCGTTTTTCTACCACTCTAGCTCTTACTATCACCACTGGAGATATACTGGCTTCTTTGATGTTTCTTGAATATGCCAAACACGTTTATTCCAGGGCCTCTTAACTTCCCTCAAGGCTCTGCTTGGCATACTCTTACCCCACATATTCATGTTCGTATTTTTTCTCACAGTATTTTAATTTATTTGTTTACTGTATATCTTCTACTGGAATGTAAATTATCTGAGATTAAGGACTGTTTTGTTATCATTTTATCCTCAGCAGATAAATATTGTACATAATAGGTGGTCAATAAATATTTGTTGAATGGATAAAATTCAACTTAGCTCCAGACCTAAGACATGAGTTTAAGGAAATATCCCTGTTTAGTGCCTAAACAGGAAATTTAAATGGCTCCATTTCAAGAACTATTAGTAACATTTAGGAAAATTGATGAAATATTAATTTATTTAGTCTTTGAAGAATGCAACTGATATAAAAGTAGAACAAAAAGTGACCTGGATATGGATTTAAGGACACAGCAATACAAAATGTAAATAGTTCATTGATCCACTTTGCATATCAAGAACCACTGAAATCTTGTTTATGACCAACATGAATGACTGGATTAGATATTTAGATATTTTTAAGCCTTATTTGGAAGTCAGTAGATTTGAGGTAATATTTTACAGACTTTAGACTGCTTGACTAGGTTTGCCAAATTGCAATCGTTTTGGAAAATGCTATCTAAGCCTGGGTAGCTGGGAGAGATTTAAGGAAGAAGTTGAATGCTATGGATAGGAGGAGTTCATTGCAATCTTTGTGGGTTGCCCTTGAGGTGTGCTGGAAGCTAGAGGCCTTCTGTGCCTTTCACTTTGAATACTTGGTTGCATTTAAACTCCACATGAAATGATTTGTACAAAAGTAATGTCTGCTGATAAAAGCTTAAACTCACATAGCGCAAGGCTTTATTTTGAATGACTCAACTCAATGCATACTCGGCGATTTCCTAAAGGAAACTATTTGGTATGCTTATCAGAGCAGATGCTCCCAGTATTATCTATTGTAAAAGCACAGCTTGCATATAGATCGGCAGCATCCCACTGTTCTGACCCTGGTGATGGTACTGACAATAGTTCAGTGCTTGGCTAAAAAACCACAAGATACCTTTTGCACTGCAGATTTGATAATGGGCTATAATCTTTCACTACTAGAGAAATGGTTACATCATTTTGGAGCAATGAGCAACTTTACATGACATCTACTCAGACTTCTTCACTTTATAGCTACAAGAAACTAGCAGGGTGGTGGCTACTCATGTTTATCAATGCATTAACTGGCAGCAGAGGTCTTCTGATTGTTAGCTCAGAGATCTTTCTTGTGGCAGATGGGGACCTTATTGCAAGATTTACAAGTATGGTATGCAGAATTTTAGCTCTCAAGACCTAACCCTTGGATGCTGTACTCATAAATATATTCTCTCACATGGTCTCACATGGCAAAGGGGACTTTCTGGATGCAATTAAGGCTACTTGTCATCTGACAGTAACATAGGGACATTACTCTGGATTATCCAGTTGCTTCCAGTATAATCATATGACCCCTCAAAAGGAGAAGGGAACTCAGGTCAGAAGCTCAGGAAAGATCAGATGTGCCACTGATGACTTGAAGATGGGGAATCATGAATCAGAGAATGTGGGAAGACACTAGATGCCTCCACGAACAGCCGGCAAAGAAATGGGAGTGTCAGCTGCACTGAACTAAAGCTGACCAATGGCCCGGAAGAGCCTGGAACTGGGATTTTCCCCAGATATTGCAGAAAGGAATGCTGCTCTGACTTCACCTTGATTTTAGAACCCAGCTGAATCACAGAAACTGAAATAGTAAATGTGTGCTGTTTTAAGGCACTAAGTTTTTGGTAATTTTTTTACAGTAGCAATAGAAAACTAATATAGCCAGTTTGTCAAAATGCTTCTCCAGTCTATCTGAATCTTCTAGAGTTCACTGATGCCCTATACCCTCATTTCTTTCTCTTAGTAGGGAATGGCCATGCCACTGTCAACTTGCACGATGACTTCTACTCACACACTAACAGGGCTTCACCGATCTGAGTAAAAGCCCTCCAGATCTTTCTGGAAGTCTCTAGTGGGATGGATCTGTCCTGTCCTCACAACAGTCACGGCTGTCTCTCCTCTGGTCCCACTTGCTTGCCCACCTCCACTCCTTTGCTGATGCCCAGCACTTCATCATGTCCCTCCTACCTAAGGGAAGACAGGTGCTGCCGGATGCCCCCAAGGCTGTGACTCTCAGGGAGCAGAAGGTGTGCAGGCTCTGCACAGAGGACCTGCTCAGTCTCTCTGTTCCACTCATGGCTGATGGGCTCCAGAGCAGCTCTCCCTGTGCTTGGGGGTTCATGAGGTCCTTTCGACTTTCTCTGAGGAAAGTTACCATCCTCCACAGCCTTCTGCATTGCACTATCTCTTCTTAGAAGGAGAATGAAACCCAGTTCACAGGAGGGGACACAGGACTCCGGCCTTCCCTCCTCCTTCCCTCAGCTCCTCACCCACTGAAACATGGTTTCTCCCAGTGGCAAAACTCCCTCCCACTCGAATGGAGAAAATCTGGCATGTGGGCATCTGTATATATGTGTGTATGCATTTAATTATTTGACCAGCACAAATATCCTTTACAAACCTATACATATGCATTATTTGCACTTGGTTAAAATAAATCAGCAAAGTTTTATAATCTTTCTCAGCATATTTTGGTACTAGACACTGCAGTGGGCTGAATAGTACCTCTCAAAAAGATATGTCTCGATTAAAGATGGCGGCGTGAGAGGAGAGACAGAGGCTTCCTCCTAAAACTGGATACAATTAGAAAATTTAATTGGCGCAACTAATCCTGAGAGAGCAACAGGAAAGAGGACAGCATCAGACTGCACACACAAGGAGAAAAGAGCAGACCTCAGCGAACGGGGTAACGTACCAGAGCTGTGGCTCTGTGGGACCCGAGCCCCTCCCCCACCCCAGCTCACCAGCGGGAGGAAGAAAACAGAGCAGGGAGGGAGTGGAAGGCCTGGGACTGCTGAATACCTAACTCCAGAGATCTGCTCTGGGAGCACAAATCTACATTTCATGGTGCTTTCATGAGACTTGCATGACTACTGGGTTGGAAAGTTAATACAGGCAGAGTTCCTGGGGAGACTGGGATTTGGGCTGCTTGTGGAAAGCAGGGATCCATATCTGGCTACTCTGGGACAAAAACTTATACCTGTGTGACCGGCGCACTGGCTCAGGCAGTGGAGACAGGCACAGCAGCCGGGAGGCGGGGAACAGCTCTTTCCTACCCACAGGCACTAGTACCGCTCCCCTGCGACCCCCGACATTGCTTCAGGGGCTCAGCAGCTCCAGAATAGAGCTTCTAGACACTAGAGGGCACCATATACAAACATGAAACGCCAAAGGAACCTTGTCCAGAGCAAAATTGTTAAAACAACTCCGGAGAAAGATTTAAATGATATGGACCTCATGACTCTTCCTGAAAGGGAGTTCAAAATAAAAATCATCAACATCCTAATGGAGGTACAGAAAGACATCCAAGAACTCAGGAATGAATTCAGATCAGAGATCCAATCGTTAAAGAACACGATGGAGGGTATTAAAAGCAGGTTGGATACAGATGAGGAGACAATAAATGAAATAGGAACTAGAGAAGAGGAATACAAAGAAGCTGAGGCAAAGAGAGAAAAAAGGATCACTAAAAATGAAAGAATATTGAGAGAACTGTGTGACCAATCCAAGCGGAACAATATTCGCATTATAGGGATACCAGAAGAAGAAGAGAGAGAGAAAGGGGTAGAAAGTGTCTTTGAGAAGGTAGTTGCTGAAAACTTCCCCAATCTGGGGAAGGAGATAGTCTCTCAGGCCATGGAGATCCACAGATCCCCCTACACAAGGGACCCAAGGAAGACAACGCCAAGACACATAGTAATTAAAATGGGAAAGATCAAGGATAAGGACAGACTGTTAAAAGCAGCCAGAAATAAGATCACATACAAAGGAAAGCCCATCAGACTAACATCAGACTTCTCAGCAGAAACCTTACAGGCCAGAAGGGAGTGGCAGTATGTATTAAATGCCATGAAGCAGAAGGGTCTGGAACCAAGATTACTTTATCCAGCAAGATTATCATTTAAATTTGAAGGAGGGATTAAACAATTTCCAGATAAGCAAAAGCTGAGAGAGTTTACCTCCCACAAACCATCTCTACAGTCTATTTTGGAGGGACTGCTATAGATGGAAGTGTTCCTAGGGGTGGATAGCTGTCACCACAGGTAGTAAAATCACGGTAGGGAGGGTGGAGCAGCTGATTGTGAGGCAAATGCAAAATTAAATTGACTATCCCCAAAGTCAATCAAGGGATAGACAAAAAGTACAGAATTTGATACCTAATATATAAAGAATGAAGGAGGAAGAAAAAGGAGGAGAAATAGAAAAGAACCTTTAGATTGTGTTTGTAACAGCATACTAAGTGAGTTAAGTTAGACTCTTAGATAGTAAGGAAAGTAATCTGGAACCTTTGGTAACCACGAATCTAAAGCATGAAATGGCATTAAGTACATACCTATCAATAATCACCCTAATGTAAATGGACTAAATGCACCAATCAAAAGACATAGAGTCACTGAATGGATTAAAAAAACAAGACTCATCTATATGCTGTTGACAAGAGACTCACCTCAAACCCAAAGACAAGCACAGACTAAAAGTCAAGGGATGGAAAAAAATATTTCATGCAAACAATAGGAAGAAAAAAGCAGGTGTTGCAGTACTAGTATCAGACAAAATAGACTTCAAAACAAAGAAAGTAACAATAGATAAAGAAGGACATTACATAATGATAAAGGGCTCAGTCCAACAAGAGGATATAACCATTATAAATATATATGCACCCAACACAGGAGTACCAGCATATGTGAAACAAATACTAACAGAACTAAAGGAGGAAATAGACTGCAATGCATTCATTTTAGGAGACTTCAACACAACACTCACTCCAAAGGACAGATCCACCAGACAGAAAATAAGTAAGGATGCAGAGGCACTGAACAACACACTAGAAGAGATGGACCTAATAGACATCTATAGAACTCTACACCCAAAAAGCAACAGGGTACACATTCTTCTCAAGTGCACATGGAACATTCTCCAGAATAGACCACATACTAGGCCACAAAAAGAGCCTCAGTAAATTCCAAAAGATTGAAATCCTACCAACCAACTTTTCAGACCACAAAGGTATAAAACTAGAAATAAATTGTACCAAGAAAGCAAAAAGGCTCACAAACACATGGAGGCTTAACAACACGCTTCTAAATAGTCAATGGATCAACGACCAAATTAAAATGGAGATCCATCAATATATGGAAATAAGTGACAACAACAACACAAAGTCCCAACTTCTGTGGGACGCAGCGAAAGCAGTCTTAAGAGGAAAGTATATAGCAATCCAGGCATATTTAAAGAAGGAAGAACAAACCCAAACGAATAGTCTAATGTCACAATTATCAAAATTGGAAAAAGAAGAACAAATGAGGCCTAAAGTCAGCAGAAGGAGGGACATAATAAAGACCAGAGAAGAAATAAACAAAATTGAGAAGAATAAAACAATAGAAAAAAATCAATGAAACCAAGAGCTGGTTCTTTGAGAAAATAAAAAAAATAGATAAGCCTCTAGCCAGACTTATTAAGAGAAAAAGAGAATCAACACACATCAACAGAATCAGAAATGAAAAAGGAAACATCACAAAGGACCCAACAGAAATACAAAGAATTATTAGAGACTACTATGAAAACCTATATGCTAAGAAGCTGGAAAACCAAGAAGAAATGGACAACTTCCTAGAAAAATACAACCTTTCAAAACTGACCAAGGAAGAAACACAAAATCTAAACAAACCAATTACCAGCAAAGAAATTGAAGCAGTAATCAAAAAACTACCCAAGAAAAAAACACCCGGGCCAGATGGATTTACCTTGGAATTTTATCAGACATATAGAGAAGATATAATACCCATTCTACTTAAAGTTTTCCAAAAAATAGAAGAGGAGGGAATACTCCCAAACTCATTCTATGAACCCAACATCACCCTAATACCAAAACCAGGCAAAGACCCCACTAAAAAAGAAAATTACAGACCAATATCCCTGATGAACGTAGATTCAAAAATACTCAATAAAATATTAGCAAACCGAATTCAAAAATATATCAAAAGGATCATACACCATGACCAAGTGGGATTCATCCCAGGGATGCAAGGATGGTACAACATTTGAAAATCCATCAACATCATCCACCACATCAACAAAAAGAAAGACAAAAACCACATGATCATCTCCATAGATGCTGAAAAAGCATTTGACAAAATTCAGCATCCATTCATGATAAAAACTCTCACAAAAATGGGAATAGAGGGCAAGTACCTCAACATAATAAAGGCCATATATCATAAACCCACAGCCAACATTATACTGAACAGTGAGAAGCTGAAAGCTTTTCCTCTGAGATCGGGAACTAGACAGGGATGCCCACTCTCCCCACTGCTATTTAACATAGTACTGGAGGTCCTAGCCACAGCAATCAGACAAAACAAAGAAATACAAGGAATCCAGATTGGTAAAGAAGAAGTTAAACTGTCACTATTTGCAGATGACATGATATTGTACATAAAAAACCCTAAAGACTCCACCCCAAAACTACTAGAACTGATATCAGAATACAGCAAAGTTGCAGGATACAAAATTAACACACAGAAATCTGTGGCTTTCTTACACACTAACAATGAGCCAATAGAAAGAGAAATCAGGAAAACAATTCCATTCACAATTGCATCAAAAAGAATAAAATACCTAGGAATAAACCTAACCAAAGAAGTGAAAGACCTATACCCTGAAAACTATAAGAAACTCTTAAGAGAAATTAAAGAGGACACTACCAAATGGAAACTCATCCCATGCTCTTGGCTAAGAAGAATTAATATTGTCAAAATGGCCATCCTGCCCAAAGCAATATACAGATTTGATGCAATCCCTATCAAATTACCAACAACATTCTTCAACCAACTGGAACAAATAGTTCAAAAATTCATATGGAAACACCAAAGACCCCGAATAGCCAAAGCAATCCTGAGAAAGAAGAATAAAGTGGCAGGGATCTCACTCCCTAACTTAAGCTCTACTACAAAGCCATAGTAATCAAGACAATTTGGTACTGGCACAAGAACAGAGCCACAGACCAGTGGAACAGATTAGAGACTCCAGACATTAACCCAAACATATATAGTCAATTAATATTCAATAATGGAACCATGGACATACAATGGGGAAATGACAGTCTCTTCAACAGATGGTGCTGGCAAAACTGGACAGCTACATGTAAGAGAATGAAACTGGATCACTGTCTAACCCCATACACAAAAGTAAATTCAAAATGGATCAAAGACCTGAATGTAAGTCATGAAACCATAAAACTCTTAGAAAAAAACATAGGCAAAATCTCTTGGACATAAACATGAATGACTTCTTCATGAATATATCTCCCCGGGCAAGGAAAACAAAAGCAAAAATGAACAAGTGGGACTATATCAAGCTGAAAACTTCTGTATAGCAAAGGACACCATCAATAGAACAAAAAGGTACCCTACAGTTTGGGAGAATATATTCGTAAATGATAGATCTGATAAAGGCTTGACATCCCAAATATATAAAGAGCTCACACACCTCAACAAACAAAAAGCAAATAATCCAATTAAAAAATGGGCAGAGGAGCTGAACAGACAGTTCTCCAAAGAAGAAATTCAGATGGCCAACAGACACATGAAAAGATGCTCCACATCGCTAGTTATCAGAGAAATGCAAATTAAAACCACAATGAGATATCACCTCACACCAGTAAGGATGGCTACCATCCAAAAGACAAACCAACAAATGTTGGCGAGATTGTGGAGAAAGGGGAACCCTCCTACAGTGCTGGTGGGAATGTAAATTAGTTCAACCATTGTGGAAAGCAGTATGGAGGTTCCTCAAAATGCTCAAAATAGACTTACCATTTGACCCAGTAATTCCACTTCTAGGAATTTACACTAAGGATGCAGCACTCCAGTTTGAAAAAGACTGATGCACCCCTATGTTTTTCGCAGCACTTTTTACAATAGCCAAGAAATGGAAGCAACCTAAGTGTCCATCAGTAGATGAATGGATAAAGAAGATGTGGTACATATACACAATGGAATATTATTCAGCCATAAGAAGAAAACAAATCCTACTATTTGCAACAACATGGAAGGAGCTAGAGGGTATTATGCTCAGTGAAATAAGCCAGGCAGAGAAAGACAAATACAAAATGATTTCACTCATCTGTGGAGTATAAGAACAAAAGAAAAACTGAAGGAACAAAACAGCAGCAGAATCACAGAATGCAAGAATGGACTAAGAGTTACCAAAGAGAAAGAGACTGGGGAGAATGGGAGTGTAGGGAGGGACAAGGGCTGGGAAGAAGAAAGGGGGTAATATGATTAGCATGTATAATGTGGGGGGTGGGGGAAATGGGAGGGCTTTGCAACACAGAGAAGACAAGTAGTGATTCTACAACATCTTACTATGCTGATGGACAGTGACTGTAATGGGGTTTGTGGGGTGGACTTGGGGTAGGGGAGAGCCTAGTTAACATAATGTTCTTCATGTAATTGTAGATTAATGATAGCAAAATAAAAAAATTTTTTTTTAATATATGTGAATCAAAATAGAAAAAAAAAAAGATATGTCTCCCTCCTAATCTCCAGAACCTGTACATCTTATCCTACATGGCAAGAGATGTGACCAAGTTTAGGATTTTTGAGAGGAGGAGCTCATCCTGGATTATTGAGGCAAGCCCTGAATCCAATGACAAGGGTCCTCAGGAGAGTAATGCAGATGGAAATTTGACAGACACATGAGAAAGAAGATGCACAGAAGAGGATGAGGCAGTAGGAGCCTGCAGGCAGAGGATGAAATAATGCAGTAACACACCAAGGGACGCCCGGAGCTGCAGAAGATAGTAGAGGCAAGGGAACAATTCTCGCCTGGGGACTGCAGCCCTGTGAGACCTTGAGTTCAGTTTTCTGGCCTCCAGAACTATGAGAAGATCTATTTCTGTTGTTCTAAGTCAAGACTGTGCTCATTTGTTATGGCAGCTGCAGGAAACTAATACATACGACAAACCTTAGATTCTAAAATTGTGCAAAGTATACAAAATATTAGACATTTTGTCCATTTTAGACACTTGCCTGTAAAGAGAGGAGCTCTACTGCATATAAGTTAGTGCTCTCAGTCATCTTGTTAGATGTTAAACTTATCAGATGTTTTGATCAAGTATTTATAAATGAGCTAGCTCTCCTTAAAAGCCTGTAATGTTGTAGTGTACATTGCTAATCAATTTGTATGTTGAAAGCTTACTCTGAGTAAATCAAATCAATATGCCAGGACCCCATGGGGGAAGGGGAAAACTAAAATAAAATGAAACAGTAATATAACAATAACAATAATACCTAACACTTTCATAGCACTTACTATGTGTCAGACACCATTCTAAGTACCTTGCATATACTACATTTATATATAATATCTAACATTCCCATGAGGTTGGGACTTTTCTTATCCTACTGTTAGAGAATACTGAGGCACTGTAAGAGTCAGGTGACTTGCCCAAGGTCTGAGAGGTCGTAAGTGGCTGAGCTGGGATTCAAAGTCTGCATTCACTGACTGCCACCAACTTTCAGTGATGGAGAAAATCACACCTCCGAGGTCAACTAACTGACTACAGAAACTTGTAACTGCTGTCCAGCCCAGCTACAAATAAGCTCAACAAACATCATTACCATCTGATTATTTCTATGTAGAACAGTTCCTGTGGGATGAATCCTGATTCTTAGCTGACTCTGTGATAATTGCTTGTCCTAAGTGTCCATGTTTCTCCTCAGCCTTGGATTCAGTCAGGGAGGATAGCTGAGAGTGGGGGATGCAGCATCTAAGTTCTAGTTTGTTTTCCTTTCTTCCTTCTTACCCTCCCTTGTCCCTTCTTCCCTTTCTCTGAACTGAGGTATGCCCAGGTCCCGAAGTTCTCCGCCTTACCTAGCCCTTGTCTCTGACAGTCCAGGCTGTTCCTACAAATGGTTTGCATGAAAGAGTCACACCCAGGACAAGATCCTTTTCACTGGGAAGATCCCTTGCCTGGGGGAAAGGTAGGAGGCTGGTAGGACCTGTTGTTTTCCTTCCCAGGGCCCCTTATTGGAGCAGTTTGGAGTTTCCCGGCTCAGCCACACCATCGTGGGCAGATGTTTGAAGCCCTGTGCTCTGTACAGGTGAAGCTAGAAACAACCTCCTTGCAAGGTTCCCTTTGTGGAGTTGATGGACAAGAAGCTGTGAGGCCTGTGAGAGTTGAAACTGTGCCAAACCACTGCTCCTTAACCACCAGGAGAGGCAGGGAGAGGAGCCCCTCCGTGGCAGGCGTGGAGGACGGGTGAGAAGTTGGCTGCAACAGTTAACAGAAACCAGGAAGAAATTTCCATGTATGTTGTTGCAAAAAGGGGAGGGAACCGAGGAAATTGAACTTTCAGTCAAGTCTGATAATGAAACTCAGGAGTACTGACAGGGTAGCTGAACACAACAGATAAATAACTACTTTCTGGTAATTATAAGCCCGGATGGTAACATATTAGACAAGCTGGTTCACTTGGTATTTTCACGTCTGACATTTTGATTCTAGGGGATGTTTGGATCTGTGCTAACAGATTTCCTTCTTTTTCTCCACTCACTTTCCCTCTCCAGTTCCCCGAAGCTTGCTGTGGCTTTAAGGTGCTATTTTCCAGCACATTCCATGAGCTCCCCCTCCCTCACACAGCACACCTCCAAGCCCACCGCTGCCGGGCACAGGGGTGGAGACGGTGTCATATTTTCTAACATCATAAAATATTATTAAAAAGAGCCCAGGTGTCCCCTAGTAGAAAACATGGTGCAAATTACATATTCTATTTATAGGCCATCCTTCCTTGGTAATAGACTGCTGAAGCTTTGAACCAATCATCTCATAAACACTTCATTTCACAAAGAGGAAATCAAGGCAAAGGGTCCTTTTCTAAGATGCACTGTTTCAATAGGAATAAAACAGACCTTTAAGCCAAGGGAACAAAACCATTCTCTTTTATGAATAGAAATGACACGGAGACACCCAATTTTCCTCCTTGCTTTGAGAATGCCTTAGAATACTTTCAACAGATGCATTTACATAATAGGATAAAGATTCTGCCCTTTTCTCTGCAGTGTGAAGGCTGCAGGGGTGCCGCGGTCTTCAGGCAGGAAGGAGAATGAGCGCTTTTTCTGTGTGGGTCCCGTGAGGAAAGCACCCGGTGAAGAAATAAGGCAGGTCCCTGGGGGCCTCTAGCTCGAGGGATGTCAAGTGTCCTGACTCAAACCCCACACGGTTTAGATGTTACTTTGTTGACCTTTTAACCCCATGTTTTCCTTAATTTTTTTAAATTCACAAAGGCAGTATCCTAACTTATTAATGTCTGTGGGAGAATCAGCTCCCAGGGCCTGTCCTGTGGCCCGGCAGGGAGACGTTTCCCAGCCCTGTTTGAGTCCAGCCCGCTTGGCACTCTCACAGGCTGAAACGGAATGTCTTTTGCTGTAAACATCTAATTTGTTTATTTTGAACTGTCTGAGTAACTAGATCAAAGACCAGTGTCAAATGCCCAAAGCAGTGTTTGTCAGCAGTGGACTTTTTTTTTTTTTTATTCTTCTTGTTCTAAAGCAACTGAAAGGAAAAAAAAAAAAAGACTCATACTCTATTTCCACAAAGGAGTAGAAAAGCTCGGGCTGGCAGCCTCTTGCAGCAGAATGAATTCATGCTCCTGAGTACAGACCATTTGTCTCCTGATTACAACAGACCCCAGGGGAACCGGTGTTGGCTTTGAATCCCACCTCTTTCTCTGAGAGCCTCCTGGCTGTGACAGCTCCACCCCCAGTCCTCACGGAGGAGCTCTAGGGAGTCGGCGCTCCTCTCCACTGCGGGTTTTAGTCGGCTTTCTCAATTAAAAGAGGGCTTTCTTGTTTGCAATGTGTTGACTTGTCTTGAAAAAATATATTTTTAAGCTATTCTCACTTGGATTTCAGGGGTGGGCATAATGAATGCATTTAGCATTCATGTGAGTTTCTTTCACACGCATAACAACAAGGGCTACAGTGTTGAAGAAGCAAACAGAAAAAGGGCCTAAAAAAGGAAGCCAGTCCCTAATAATGAATATGGCGGGAGTGCGCACAGTGGCATGACTGGCTACGCCGGAGCCCACTTGGTCTTTCTGCTGGTTGATTTATAAGGACTCACGTTATGTTTTCTCCTCATAGGATTGCTGTTTTGAAATGAGGTAGAACATGCCTTTATTATCTTAGAAGTGCAGCTTTCTCATTAGGCAGTCATGAGAGTAGCTGGGATGTATGCTCCTCAGTTACACCTATTTTCACTGATATCCCGTAAGAACTGCTCATGCCACCGCTGGGAGGTAAGGCTGAGGCTGAGTTCATTCCACACTTAGCAGGAAGGGCAGTCATGAACATTTTTGTCCTTGTTTAGTTTTGTTTTATTGTTCATTTCCTTAAGAGGAAAGTCAACCATAACATATTTGCAAAAGCTTCCTCTATTTCGAATTGTCTGAATTTGTTTTATACGTGACTCTCCCTACTTTCCTATTCCTACTCACTTTACTTGTCCCCTACACAATTATTTTTCTTCCATTAAAAAAAGAAAAACAGCAGGAACAGCAGCAGCGAGCTGTCGTTTGGCAGCTTTTTTTCCATTATGTTTTCACTGCTGGGAAAAGCTGAACAAAGGCATCCAAAGTGTTCCTGAATGGGGATCAACACACAGCCCTGCTGGTGAGGCTGTAATCAGCCTGTCTCAGATGAAAATGCATGCTTTTCAGCACCGGCTGGAGATTTTTGTGTTTATCTTTGGAATGCACGCATAGCCCATGTAGTGAAGTGATTCGTTATTGGCATTTACTTACGTGGCCCACCACTTCCCTGAGAAGAATGGAAGAAATGGGATGGGACCCATCAGCCTTCAGTCAGTATGAAGCAGTCCAACAGCTGCTTTTAAAATACAAATAGAGTCCCAGCTCATGGCAGTGTCAATTTCTAAAGCACGTTTTGATGAGGGATTTAGTTCCCGTCCTGTTCTGGCCAGATGAGCATGTGGGGAAGTCATGTGCTCCTGATGATGGGTTGCTGTGAACAGTTCTGAGGGGCTAGTACAAGAATGACACGGGCAACGGTGTGGACATGCTCATCAGCACGGGAAGAGGCGTGGGGGTGGCGGTGTGGCCATAGGTCTTACGCCCACTCCCCAGGTAATGCACGCCCCATCTAGAGATAGATGATTTCTGTTACCCAAGACAGTTCTCTTGTGCCCCTTCCCAGCCAACTCCCTCCCTACCCCACACATCACCACACTTCTGATTTCTATTTCTATAGGCTGGTTCCCTACATGGGCTTTTAAATTGCCAAGCAATAGAGCATAACACAGTATATCAGAAAAACAAATAGTACTGCTTGGAGAGTTGAACTCTTATGTATAATTTATATAATACTTGGATTCATCTGATACTATAAAATGTGATCTCTGTGTACTAAAGATTTGTTGAAAGTTGTTCTGTAGTTTTTTCCCCTAAACTATTTGTTATTAATGATACTTCCTACAAAATAGAGATTCAGTGGTTGTTGTAAGTTCTTGGTTTATAAACACAGGTCTTTCAAGTTAAAGTTTAAAACAACATAAAGTCTCCAAGTGTCTTAGGATGACACTGTCATAGCACAGCAGCAACTCTTTGAACTTCAATGGATTAGCTAAAGTTCTTATTCTCTCTGTAAAACACAGTGACTGATGCCCATTGTGCTCTGCAATAAACAGGCTAGTGGGTTAGTTTCAGGCAGGTCTGTTCATTTGCCCCCACTTGTTGAATTGGTGACTACTAAGAATTTAATGTGTTTATACTACAGAAGTTTTACTTCCCATTGTTACTATTGAGTTTAATAAATATTACACCAAGTGGCCAAATATGAATGGGAGGGAAAGAGTATTAAATTTCTATGGAAATAAATTTAATGCCAAAGAAAGACTTAATAAAGTTGACTTGTTAAAACAGCAACAAAAAAGTTCATATCAAATTAGATGGACTACACAACTGTAAAAAAAAAGAAAAAAGAGGGAGAGTGAGAGAGAGAGAGAAAAGAAGGTCTCTTGAAATTCTTAGCTATCTAAAAAACCTAAACTGGCAATCAAATACAATGCACTGTTTTTATTTATTAAACAAACATTTACAGGGCTCTTTCAATGAGCCAGACACTGCTCTGTTTTAGAAATATTAACCCACTTAATCCTTACAATTACTAAGCAGTAGGTAATATTATCCTTTTTGACATAGGAAACTAAGGCACAGTGTGGCTATGCAACTTCCCTAAAGTCACACAGCTGGCAAGTAGCAGAGCTGAGACTGAGAACTCAGTTAGCTTTGTCCAGAGTCCATTCTCTTCCCTCCACGTTATCTGACCTCTCTTCATCCACATAATCTACACAACTCTCCAACTGGTATATCCACTTGCAGGGAGATAAACAAAATGGCTGCAGTCCTTCATTAAAAGACTGAAAAATGAATGCTTCATTAACCTCAATTCATGTTTTAGTTAAACAAAAAGGCTTATCTTATATGGGTTTCTCTCTTGCTTTTTGACTGTCAGCTTTAACCTATTTTTATTTACTGACCCAATTCTATTGGCTAAATGGGCTTTTATCCTACTAACAATGGCATAACATGTTCATTTCCTATCAAGTTTTAAGAGAGCACAGTTGTTTACTGGATTTGTTAGCAAGGCCAAGATTATCCGTAGAATGAAAAAATGTTGGATTAGATGATTTATCAGACCCTTTCTAACACTAATGTGTTGTGGTCACAGCTGGCTAGCCTCTGAATGGCTTCTCTACCTTTACTCTGTTTTATGAACACAGATGTACATACCCTTGACCTGACCAACCATTTCATAATTGAAAGACAGAGAAAAGGGTACTTAAACCCAAACTATCTCCATCCACTATATATTGGCAAAACATCTGTTGACAAGTCATTTTCCTCTGAGAAGGAGCAAAATATCTCTCTCCTCCCTTTTTATTAGTATTTTCCTTAATTAAGGAGTAATTTACATCCAGTGAAATGCTTGAATCTTAAGAGTACAGTGCTATGAGTTTTAATAAATATATACATCCATGTAACCCCCACTCAATTGAGCTATACATAATTTCCATCACCCCAGAGGGCTCTCGTGTGCCTCTTTGTGGTCAATACCTCCCCTACCCTAATAGATAACTGCTCTTCTGATTTCTATCTCTGTAGGTTAGTCTTCCTGTGAACACATTTGCTTTTAAATTGCCAACCAATATAGTTTGACACAGTATATGAGGAGAACAGATAGTACTGCTTTTGAAATGGAAATATTGGGTCTAATTTATATAATATTAGGTTCACCCAACAATATAAAATGTAACCTAATAGTCAAACAATACCATGCCAATTTCAACAACTGCTGAAATACTAATTTTTAAAATAACCTCTGAGAAAGGAAAAAATAAGTCTAGAGACATGGGATTTCCAAGTTTTAGCACTAAGTTTGCACAAATAGCTGCAAATGGTAGAATCACTCAAGCTCTCCTTTTTCCTCGTGCACAGATGGAGAGGACTGGGCGAATGTTCTTGAAGGAAGGTACCTCCCAAGTTCAACACTCTTGGGTCCTGCCTTGTTTTCTCAGACCACTACATTGAAAACACATTACAAATCAAAAATAAAGGCATTACTTAAAAAAAATTGTCCTTTGGATTGTGTGGAAATCTATATTGATACAGAGTGATATGCCTATGAAGGAACAAATCACCGTCAAAGTCATTAGTTTCATCAGCATCCATTTATTTATAATATTTTTTATCCCACCTCATACCTCTTGAAAAGGATAAGTATTCTGGTTGTTTAATACTGTGTAAGAAACTTTCACAGACCTTGAATGGCTTCAAGTAATAATTAATGAATATCTCTCACAGTTCTGTGAGTTGACTGGACTCAGCTGGGCAGCGCCCCCTGGAGGCCCGCATGAAGTCACCATCCAGGCGGCTGGGTCTGGAGCCTTCTGAAAGGCTTCTTCACTTGACTGTCTCGTGTCTGGGCTGGCTTGGCTCTGGCGGTTGGAAATGGTCAGGTATCTTTATCCACGCAGCTTCTCCACACGACGCAGTTGGTCACAGCGTGGCAGTATCAGGATATCAGGATGTCAGATATCGTTGTACTTGGTGGCACGCCTCCCCCAAGAGTGAGACATGCAATCAGCAAAGACTGAAACTTCTAACCTTCTGTAGGCTTCGCTTTGGAAGTTCGAAAGCATCCTTTATTACTTTCTCTGCATGCTGTTGGTGACTAAGGCACTTCCACCTACCCAGATTCGAGGGCGGGAGAATTAGACTCCACTCTTCAATGGGAGAGTACAGAAGAATTTTCAGCCATCTTTAACCTATCACAGTGGGATTTATATCTTTAGACCGGTAGCCTGAAACTCTCTCTTTTATGTGCTCTTAATGCATAATTCACTATTTAATAGTTAAATCATCTATAAGTCAAAAGATCAGAGATGTCATAATTTTTATACACGTAGTCTTGACCAAGTCACTCCACCTGTTTGAAACTTGGACTTTTTATCTGTAAAACCATCCTATTTTCCTTTCAGAAGGATTATATGGATCAACGTGATAACATATGTGAAAATGTGAAACTGTGAAAAACAATGCAGTTGTAAAGCAGTGTCTTGGTTATTATTAATGAGAATGACTCTCTCCTGCAAAACAATGAAAAAAAATAAATGTCTTCTTAAAGGTAGTCGAATTCCCCAAGACAGTTCTAGTTACTCCACCTTTTTCCTTTTATCATGAAGACCAGGTTCACACAGTCTTCTCCTGACCTCTGATACGGACACTCATCTCCACTTGAATTATATTACATATTCCTTCAGCTCCCTGTTTGTTTTTTGTCTCCTGTGGAACATGAGTTCTTTGTGGACAGACATTCAGTTTCTTTAGTGCTCCTAAAGTAATTGGCATATACAGGTGTCAGACATTTAACAAACATCTTTGCATAAATGAATGACTGGGCAGGTAAATGGCTGGTGTTAATACTGTTCACCAGTGTGGCATTCTAGTTTTGAAGTCTCTTTACCTTTACAGCTCTAATAGTTATGTATTCTATAGTTTATATATATTATATAGCATATGTTATACATTATACACAAACACACACACATTATATACATTACAGGGGTTTCAACAGTATACTACAGGGCTCATCTTGAAAACAGTCACTACCTAGAGCAACTCCTTTCCCCCCTCCATCTCACCTCTCTGAATACGGCCTTTCACAACTGTGGTAAAATCCTGGCAGTCCTTTCTGAGGCCATTTCTTTGGAATATGTCTCATTCATTCAATTCTTAGTAGCATTGTCTCAGGTCAGGGATTTATCACGACTTTTACCTAAACTGTTACAAAAATAACCTAGCTATTATGATAGCACACATAATGTAAGCAGGGGCGAGGGTGCACAGGGGAGACAGTATAGCACAGAGAAGACAAGTAGTGACTCTATAGCATCTTACTACACTGATGGACAGTGACTGTAATGGGGTATGTGGTGGGGACTTGATAATGGGGGGAATCTAGTAACCACAGTGTTGCTCGTGTGATTGTGTATTAATGATATCAAAATAAAAAAAATAACCTAGCTACTTTCTTTCTTCGTCATTTCCCTCAAGTACTAGTATCCTAAAACTACAGTTTGGGGATGCTATTCTGCTCTTCAGAGAACCCTGGGGGACACACCCACCCCTCTAGGATGGACTGCAGGCTCCTAGAGGTCGCAGTCTAGTTATCTCTATCCAGCTTCTGTCCCCCTCTTCCTGCAGCATGGCCTTCCAACTCTCCAACAATGCAAGTCTTCTAAACTAGTGTGTTTCAGTCTTCAAGGGCCATACAAACAGCCTGGTAATATTGTTAAAAGATAGGTTCTAATTCAGAAATTCAAGGCTAGAGCCTGACCCTCTGCATTTCTAGCAAGCGCCCAGGCGGTCAAACCTCTCCTGGAGCAGCACAGCTCCTCTCGGGAGTGCATGAGTCACGTGGTTCCACGTAGCTGTGCCTCAGTCTGTTCTCTTGACCAGAATATTCTTTCCTGACCTCACTGGCTGGTGAGTTCCTACATTCTGAAGACCTAGATCTAATACCATTTTTTAAAGCCTTTCTTTCTACCTTCCCCAGGAACAATGAACTGAGCTTTACCTTCTTCCAGGGCTTTGCTGCTACTTGTTGGTTGTGTGTATGCTTTTCTTCCCAAGTTGTGAGTTCCGTGCAGACAGTAACAGTGCCATAGCAATTTATGTGGGAATAAAAACATATACCCAAAATAATTATTATATGATGCATATAGAGTATATAATATATAATGCGCAAAGTAGGACATTCACAAAATCCTACGGGAATACAGAGGTATATGAAATAATTACCAGTTTACCACACAATGCCTCAGGCAGCAGATGCAGAGTATGTATTTGTTGAGTGATTTTAAGTCCAAAGGATGTACTACATAAAATAGTCTGGTCACCAGATATTTTTACTCTCTGTTGGAGAATGTGTTAGACCATAAATTACCTCCCTGAAAAAATGAATATTTACTATCTAATTTAATGATACAAAAATCTGTGCTGAATCAGAAATAGAAATGTTAATTACACTGAGAAGTCAATTTAATGAATGCCCAATATGTGAAAGCATTATTTCTGTAATCTTTTTTATTGCCTAATTTATCATTTTTATCATTCATTTACTTATGCTATATAGTTCTAGAATGAATTATAATCTCTTTCCCCCGCCCCCATTTTCTCAAGTATGATCTTTCAGAAAGCCACAAAAAGCTTTTCTTTGAACAGAGTTTTATACTTGTTAAAGTGAATCTATTTGATCTTATGTGCTTTGGGTAATTTCCCTAGAGTCTTCTCTTAATTATATCATATATGTGTTTAAACAAGCATTTGCTTTCTCGCCATCTAAATTCTTTCAACTTGATCTTCCAGGGTGGCCACAAGACCCAGATTATGCTGTTTACAATCACTTAATGGCTGTGGTCTTCTAAGCACAGAATTCTGAGTTAGGAAGGCAGCATCTACATAGTATAAATATTTGTATCACACAAATAGCAGGGGAAATATACAACACAGCTGACACAGGTCATAACATGACTTTGGCCACCCCTACTCCCACCCTAGATGCAAAACAAAAAGTAACATATATCATTTGTCACCATCACAGTGAAGGCATTTTCTCCTGTCAGAACGTACAGAGAAGTATCTCGGTAAGAATGGAGACTCAGCTTAAATATTTTTTTTTGGAATCATCTTTAGCTTCAGACTCTGTTAAGAATTTCTTGCACAACTTTGGCCTAAATTTTAGTACATTATTATATACTTGCTATGAAAATCTAGGACTGAAACTTTGCAAAATGCTTCCAAAGCAGTTTTAGGTCATCTAACAAATCATACATGCCAACAGAGTAATGACAGTTCCTAGTTCCAAGTTATTGTGTGGGAGAACTTTATGAATCACAGAATATAAATTTATGAAGATACTAACAATTTTCCATTTTGAGTATGAACTAAATAACTTGAAAAGAAATGTAACAGTAATCCAAACATTGCCGGAGGTGTTTTTAAACCTATTAAGAATGATGGATGATGTTGAATGAAAAAGGAAGGCTTTTTTAAAAAGTAAGCTCCAGAAAAGAGGGAGATGTTAAAATATGAATCGATCTTTTGGATTATTTTAGTTTGTTTTACAGCTTACTTTACCTTAAAATAAATTTTATTTTTCCAACAAATTACTATGATAATAAAAGTAATACCTGCCACGCTACTTTATTTTAGAATTTGAGGGTGGCTGTGGGGATACAGCAAAGTTGCTTGTCGTATTTTGTTTGTAATGTGGGGAAAAGTAATCTCTGAGAGGCTTTCATTTCCAAACTAATTTTGACTTGAAAGAATTGGTCAGTATGCCTTGGCTGATGTTGTCTTGTTCACTGATATAAACAGCTGAGATAGCAATACCAAGATCTGGAAATACCTAGCAAACTCTACTTAGGACATGTGATAGCTTGCATTGGGTCATGATGGTCATGGCAAATTATGGATTGGAAAGGGTTATGTTTCCACAGGCAAAACAGAAATTTTCTTTCGTGAATTTGGACAGTGTGGACCAGTGTCATTTCAATCCTGTCTGTGAATAGGTAGCAAGTGAACTGAAGCATGTTTCTTTAGCAGCCATAGAGAGACTGCTATCTATGCTGTGTGGGTGGCCTGCTAGCTTTGGTATTTTGGGTGTTTTTCACAGGAATGGAACACACTGTTCCTGAACAACCATTCTAAAACTATCCGCAGTTGTTCTTTGCTGGGAACTTACAGAGAACTGTGGGCTAATGAGCACACCTAGGCTTCTGTCTCTTGAGACTAAAAGCATTGTGCCCTCCTGACGGTGGATCTCAGGCTCTAACTCTGCATCTGTGGGATACTGATAATAAAAATTATTAGTATTGTACATGGAAATCATTGGAGATTTTGTTACTCAAAATCTTTTAGATCCTTCTTTGGGTTATATATTGGGGAGAAGGTACACTGAAGCAAAAAAGAAAGTCAGGCAAACCTAGTAGAGAGAAAAGCTTCATGGCCTACAGCCAAAATCATGTAGAAGATTGGCTTCATCTGGGATTGTGTGTGGTTCGTACATGTGACTAGTAACAGAAGAAAGTTCTGAAGAGAAAAATGCCCTGCCTGGGAGTGGTTTTTTTTGTTTGCTTGTTTGTTTTATTCATTCACTTACAAAAATAGCTGCCATATAGGAGAGAAAAGAGCTCTTTTCCTTTGCTAAAATGAAAAGTTTTCTAAGACACTACAGAAGCACAGAAACAGAAGTGACCACATGGGCTATTATGAAGGCCCTGAGAGAGGGTTCCAGGACAGAGGGTCTGAGGAAGGATCATACTGCAGAGTAGTAAGGAGGCTGACCCAGTGCAGGATGAGAACATTCTCTGTTACCTCGTCACTTAGAGACCCGAGAGACTGGGACATTAGGAGACATTTATATCGTATATTTGGACCGCATGGCTAATGCTTGTTGTTTTCTGTACAATTTCTTCCCACTGTACTGCACTGTGCAACTTTTAGCAGGAAGCTTTGAGTTACCTAACAGAGACTGTTTTCCAGTCGCAAGTGAAGTTAAAAACCAAAGCCCCTTAAAAAGTAACCGAGTTCTCTGGGCCAGGGTCATCTTAACCCTAGAATTAAATTATGGTAATATTAATTGAAATTCAAGGTGATTGCCCTATTATAACCCACTCATCATCTCTCTCCATCTCTTTGCCTGCAGAAACAGCTAGACAGTAACTTCTCTTAGAGAACAAACCCAAATACAGGGTTTGCTATATAGTAATTCAACTAGATTGCAGAAGAGAGCTCATGACTAATACCAACCACTTGGTCTTTGAACACATCTCATTATGAATGGAAATGAAATGCAGTAGTCAAATTATGTTGAGATGGAGTTCTGGAATTTTGTTAGACTTTCCTTTTCTCTCCCTCCCACTCTCTTTTTTTTATTCTAAAGTCAGGTGTCAGGTAAACACTAGGAGTACTCCAGTTTGGGGTGACTTTTTTAAAAAATGATTTTCCTTCATATAGGATGCAAGTGGCCAGATGCTTCACATTAATACCTTTAGTGTACCTTGTATTGAAAATTTCCAAGGCTAGTACTTTGCATATACTAAGAGCCTAATACCACTGACAGTCTCCATGTCGGTGCAGAGACCTTGGACTGTGGATCCTGAAAAACTCTACCGGCAGTAGACAATGTAACAATTGAACAGAGAATGACAGATTCTAAGTTAGACTCTTATTTGGGGGGGATGGTGTTGGAAAGGAGGACAAGATGCTTTCTTTCCATGCCTATCTTCTTTTCAGAGTAAGTAACAAGTGGAAGACACTGCCTGAAGTTATTGAACTAAGGAAATGAAATGCCATATAAAATCCCAGAAATGTCATGAGTCTGCAGTAGGAACAGTCCTTGTCAGGCATGGGATGCTAAGCTCCATCCTTTCACAGGGCTCATTCATGCTCAGTTGGAACAAATAATGGCTTAGCAGGAATTGGTTTACAACCCTGGTGGACTCCTGGAGAGCTAATAAGTTCCGAAATACCACTTGGATGGAAACGTATGATAATCATATGATTATCTTTTTAAAAAATCCATTCTATAGTCTCATGTATAAAAAAAAATGCACAGGGCTTAGACATCCCTTTATTGTACCAAATTAAATCAGATTTAATGCCTGGCTGTGTGTCATCCAGCTCAGATCCATTTGTACAAGGCTGTGGAGTGATGGGCTGGTTCAGATGAATGAATAGCTTTCTCATTACTTCACCCCCTTTCTGCTGTCTCTTTTCCTGTTCTTTGTATTATAATGGAGGACAGCTGTGGCAGTGAAGTGAATATTAACTAACCCCAGTGCCTCAGCAGATTGTGACTTTAATCCCTGCAAATACCACTAAAATCAAAATTTAATTACACTCAGAGTAGCTCTGTTAATGCCTGAAAAATATTTAACAATTAGTGGTTGGCTTAATTAAGCAAACTGCCTTTCACAAAGCAACCTGAAAAGTCCTCCCAAACCCTTCCCCCACCCTTTTTTTTTTTTTACCCCTTAGACTAATTAGTCTAATGTAAGCTCACAGCACTTCATTTACTGTTACTGAGTCTGCTGTTTAGCCGATCTAGTCTCTGAGCTTAACAGCCTGGAATAGAAGGAAAAGTTGTAAAAAGAAAGAAATTAGGTTCACTGCACTCAGCTACTTAATAAAAAATAATCCTTTTAATAAACCGTTAATCATTTACTCATTTCCTTTTTCATACACACACACACACACACACACACACAACAGAATGCCTGTATCTCAGTTACAATATTAGTTATGAAAGATTCAGGAAAAGGCAAATAACAAATAAATTAACAGAATGATTTCTATTAAAATAATTTTTCTCTGACCATACAGATTGGAAAACTCCATATATATTTACATGTAGAAGGAAGAGACAAAGTATACTTTTGTTTGTAAAATCAACAAAGTAAGAACAAATGAAGACTGATAGCAAAGCTGTTAAAATGTATATTCTGTTCTCTAATTGAAGCATGAGAACTACTTGACCTATTCAGTTGCATGTTCTTTTCCTCATCCAAGCATCAAACATGTATTAATGATTTAATGTGACTTGCTGGGGTGATACAATTATGTTATCTTTGTTACAACATCTATAGAAATATTTTTAAATGCCACAAACGGGTGGTTTATCTGATCCATTTGCTAAGCTTCATTTACTATTTGAATCCTTATAAAAGGTCTTGCCACTAAATAACGGAGAGAATAAAATACAGTAATACTTTAAGAGGTGGTCTCTTACATAGCAACCTAAGAAAGGAAACAGGAATCAGGAAATAACAAAACTCTCCCCGGAGAACCAAGCAAGTCCCAGAGCTAGCAAGGAACTTAAGAGACCCATGTCCGGCCCCAGAGTTTACAAAAGAGAAAATGGAAATTCAGACTTTTAAGTGATCATCCTGGGCCATACGAAGAACTGTCGCAGAGTTCTTGAAGAGCCCCTAGGTCTCACTCCTTTCTTTCATCGGATGTTGGACACAATTATAGCAAGACGTATTATATGACTTCCCAAATCACAGCAGGTTTGAAGCCACAAATCAGAGGCTGATGGAGGGATTTCTAGAGGCTTAGAGTTCTGATGTGAAATACTAGAACATATGATAAAATTTGGAAACTGCTAAGTAAAATTAAGAAATCTGGAAAAGATGTCTTCTTGGTAACATTCAAATTCAGGGTACAAATAGACACTACATTTTTTTTTCTTTGATATGCAGGTCTGTGCTGTCTTAGCTCATCTCATTTGATTGTGCGTGCATGCATGTGTGATTCCCTCCTCTGGGGCTTTTAAAACAATACCGAAAAAAGATTAAGATAATAAGCTGATTTAGTTATTTTCCTTTTTGAGGATATCTAAAGGAAAATATTTTTCTCGGCTTCTAGTAGGTCCTCACTGAGAATTTTAATGTAAATGGTATGTTAATTCGTTAATTTTTTTAGTCTAGGGGAAAAGAAAGGTCTATAATCTCACTTTTTTAGAATGTTTCCACCCATATGGACTTCTTCCCCTATGCCTTCCTATTTTTCCTTATTTAAGACTGGCTTTTGAGTAATTGGCTGTTGCTTAATTCAATAATTAAGGGGGAATAAAAAAGGAGAAAGTGACTATCGTTTATCTGTATGTCTCAAAGGATGTGCTATGTACAAGCACACCTAACTCTGCCAGCAGTCTCCAACCCCATACAATTTTGTACATTTCCATATAATTAGCAGGCTATGTTTCAAGTCTCATGGTTGGCTGAGGATGAGATGAAATTGCAGTTTAATACAGAAGAAGGAATACATATGGGTTGTGATTGAGATTCTTGTACCTTGAATGGAGAATTGTGTGGCATCTGGATTTACCAGCATAAGTCCTTCAGTGGCAGCAATTTAACTTCTTAATAGCAGGGGAATTGGCATACTATATTTCAAAACTGAAATATTAGAAAAATATGTATTAACATGATGATATGAATTGATGCAAATCTTCTTATATGTTTCCCAGGAATAACTGTGTTCTAATGATATAAGCAACTTGTGTCTCAAATCCTTTGTCTGTTAGTCACACACAAATACCTTTATTTCTTCTTGAATGTATGCTGCGTAACTATTAACCAAATGTTCTTTCACAATCAGATTCTGTTCCTTCAGTGTGTTTTCTCATTCGAAAGCACATAATCATTCTCCTTAATGACACAAATAAGCCACTTGTAATGGACTATTATACTTCTTTTCCATTCTTGTAAAGCATTATTACTTTAAGGTTTCTGGTTAAATGCTATACAATTTCAACATAATATAATATACTTAATTGATCTTAAGTTTCTCTGTAATAGAGCAGCAAGTATTAAAAGCCAAACAGAAAAACTGCCAAAGTCAATTCACTTCAACTGTCAAAACTTTTTGTGTACAAAAATGAATGGAAATGTCCCTCTATTTCAAGTAAGTATATTTCTGGGTATGGTATTCTCCTTTGACTCTGAAAATCATTTGAAAATAAAATAGCTTGTCTGTGCTTGTTTTCAATTTGCAAAATGTCAGCCATATCTATGAAATGGTCACTGAACCTCATCATCTTAACTAACAGGGAAAGAACTGCTCTCTTGGAAGGTACATTAAACCTTTCATCTTCCCAAAGTATCACTTCATGTTTTTATCAAGAATTTATCTAGTAGTGGGCTGGTGACATAAACATATAACATCACCTCTTCCCTACATTCTACACTGTGTACATGAGCGTCCGTGCACATGCACACACACATGGCCCTCCATACCACCCTCCTCTAACTCTCCACCATTAATGTCCTAAGAGAAGAGAAACTCTTAACTAAGTTCCATACTTCTTGTGATTTCAATTTCAAGACAATTTATGTTTAACTATATGGATTCATTTCACATTTGATCATCACACAGGGGAAAGATCTTAAAAGCTTATTAAGGCCTGTAGCGTAAAGTAAATAAAACCTCAAATTCTAACTCTTACAAATAATATAATTAACTTTGGAAAAAACATACAAAAAGCCAATCCTCCCTACTTCAGACAGATGGATTTCACTACTTAGAATAAGTTCTTCTATTTGTATTTCTTCTGTTCAGATATTTCCAAAGAACTGTACCATAACACATCCAATCCTTCAATGCCAGGGAATACTATTGGGCAGTTTTCAAATAATATAACATTCAGATCCCCTAGCAAGGTTGATAGCAATACACAGAATGGCATGTTACATTATTAACTTAAGGACATATTTTGGTTCCAAGACTTATTTTGTAGAACATCACTTACAGGCTTTTTATAAAGCAGAGTGTGTAAATAATCTTATTAAGATATATGTATGTCATTTTCAATTTTTTTCTTAAACATCTGGAGATTTTACAATTAACTAGCAGTTTATCATCCTGATACTTAGTGATTTCTTATGTTCATCTGAAACCACTTTCATTTCTTCCCATCAGATTTTCCATAGTGGTCAAGAAAAACTGTTTAGGAAACTCCCTATACCACAGTAAATTGAGTTACCCCTTTTTTGTTGCAGGCTGAACATCTAGCATTCACTCAGTTCCTACTTGTAGAACTCAAATTCTTTCCTGATCTCAAATATCCCTGAATATTCTAGCCTTAGGGTTCACCTTCCCTATAATGGCCAAATAGTAATTTTAGGTCCCATTCCATGAAATAACAGGAATTCCAGTCTTTTACCAATTATCCTTCCCCACTGAGTTCCTAGATTTATCTAAGGTATGGTTCAATAATCCCAGTCTTAGTGGTCACTTGTCATTTTTAAATGTTTCCTAGCTTTAGGCCACTGTCCCTCTGAAGCAAAACAGGCCAGCATTTCCATCATGCTAGTTTTCATCCAGTAGCTCTTTCCCTTCAACACAGAATTTAGGTACTGTTTCCAAATTCCTGATAGAGAGCAATCTTCAGAATTCTGGACTGAGAAACCAGAATTCCTGGAAATTCTCAAGCAGTCTTGGAATCATAACTTTTCCTCTATTTTTCATTATGTTTTTTTTCTGTGATAATGAGTGATAATAAATTATAAAACATTTTATGCTATATTTTCAGAGATTTTATGTAAAAATGGTATAATAATAAAAGTATGGCTTTAATAAGACTGTACCTTTCAATAACATGTATAAATGATCTCTACCTTATATGAACATATTATGATAGAAAATATGAAAGAAAACATTCACATAAATGACAAAAATAATTTAAATAATTGAAAGATAATGACATATTATTAATTATAAATATTTCTTAAAATATAAACTCACAAAGTATTAATTGCCTATCATATAGCTTGACCTTTTTTCATGACAAATATTCCATTTCAGAATATTTTCATTTATTTTTCAACAATGTTGGTCCAGTTGTTAAGAATATGACCATGAGCTCTATGTTAAGCACTAGGATACACGATGTTCCATAGAATTCATTTCCTTTTTAATAATGAAAATATTTTGTTTGCTAACCCTAATTTGGAATTTGTCATTGAAATCGATATTGCTTTCTGTCAATGCAGATTTTAGATCAGTGTCTGAATTTCTGTTGAGAATAAGGTCTTGTGATAAATTCTTCTGAGAAGAATAACATCTTCTTCTATTTTATTTCTCATGGTCAGATATTTACAAAGAAATGTAATGCAATACATATTTAGTCCTTCGGTGCCAGGGAACATTACTGGGCAGCTTTCAAATAACATAACATTCAGATCCCCTAGTAAGGCTGACAGCAATACAGAGAATGGCATGTTAAAATTATTAACTTTAGGGACATATTTTGGTTCCAAAACTTATTTCTTAGTTATAAGCTTTGTATAGAGTAAACTAAGTATATAATCTTATTAATAAACATGTATGCAAAAAACGACTCACTGTTAGCAGCTATCAGGATCAAGAACACACAACATGATGACATTACAAATAAGGATTAGACCAGAATTACTTCTCTCCAATGTGTTTCTGTCCTGGTTCCTGGAAATGTCAACCTTAACCTTTCAATTCCATGTCAGCCCTTCCTGTACTTGCTTTTTAACTTGACATCAGCATTTCTTCTAACAATATTGTCTCTATGTTCATTGTTAAGCATTCTCTTACAGGAGAATTTTTTATGCTTTCCCTCTATTTTCTTGATTTTCTGACAAATTTTTCTCAACATTCAGGAGTAAGGAAAATATATGTACTTCCTGAGATATTCTGGGAAAATATTCCCACATGGAAAAAAATAAACCCAAATTACTCCCTTACTTCTTCCAGAGCTGTAATATAGTGGTGGTGGTGGATATACTTTGTTCATTTCTTATTAAAAATGTAAAACATATAAAAATTAGGATATGCAAAGAACCTCTGTGGATACATCACCAGCTTCAACAATTACCAACAAACAGCTGGTCTCATTTAACTTGCGTACCTTCCCACCCCTCCCACCCTCGTCGCTTGGATTCTTTTGAAGTAAATCCTAGATATCACATCATTTTTTTATCTCTATATACGTCAGTGTAAACTTGTAAAAGATGAAGACTTTAAAAAATATAACTAAAATGACAGGGTGGTACTGGCATAAGGATAGCCATATACATCAATGGAATACAATTGAGAGCTCAGGAAAAAAAAGCAACCCTGCTTACATCTATTGTCAAATGATTTTGAAAAAGGTGCCAAGACATTCATTGGAGAAAGAGAATAGGCTTTCCAGTAAATGATGCCAGACAACTGAATATCCACATGTAAAAGAATGAAGTAGGTCCCTCTACCTCACACTATAAATAAAACTTTACTTAAAATGGATCAGAGACCTTAGTGTAAAAACTAAAAATATAAACTCTTGGAAGAAAATTTTGTGATCTTAGATTAGGTAATGGTTTCTTAGATACAACACCTAAAGCACAAGCAACCAAAGAGAAAATAGATAAAATGGACAGCTAAAACATTTTTGTTCTTCAAAGGATACCATTAGGAAAGTGAAAAGACAACTCAAAGAATGGAAAAAAAAATTGCCAATAGTATGTCTGATAAGGGTCTAATATCCAGAATATATAAAGAACTTTTCCAATTCAACAAAAAGACAACACAATTTAAAATGACAAAGGACTTGAATGAACATTTATCCAAAAAAGATATACAAATGACCAGTAAGCCTATGAAAATATATAAAAATCATTAGTAATTCAATAAATACAAATTAAAATCACAGGAAGATACCATGTCACACGCACTGGGATGACTGTAATAAAGAAGATAGACAAAAGTGTTGGTGAGAATGTGGAAAATCTGAAGCCCTCATACACTGCTTTTAGGAATGAAAAATAGTGCAGCTGCTTTAAGAAACACTTTCACAGTTCTTCAAAAAGTTACACATAGAACTACCATAAGATCTAGCAACTCCACCCCTAGAAGTATAACCAAGAGAACTGAAAACATATGTTCACCTAAAAACTTGTACATGAATGTTCATAGCAGCATTATTCATATGAGTCAAAAGGTAGAAATAACCTAAATTCCCATTAACTAATGCATGGATAAACAAAATATGGCATAACCATACAATGGAGTATTATTCATTCATGAAAATGAAATATCAATATGCGGTATAATATGGACAAATCTTCCAATTTCTATGCCAAGTGAAAGAAAAAGTCTTCCAATTTTTATGCCAATTTTATGCATAATAAAAGAACATACATTGTGTGGTTCCATTTTTATGGAATATCCAGAGTAGGCAAATGCACAGAAATAGAAAGTATATTGGTGGTCACCAGTGCCAGGACAGAATTGGAATCGGAGGGTTACTTGAAAGCAAGAGAAAACCATGGGCCCATATCCATTTTCCACTCAGGTCTGTTCACCTCTAGGAACAGAAGACAGTGCAGGCACCAGCTTCCAATTTCTCTTAGTGCTTCTGGCACTGACTGGTCCGTGACTTTCAGTGGTCTCAGCACCAGCTGTGTCATGTCTCTCAGTGACTGAAATACTAGCTGTGCTTCCTCCCAATCGCCCCACTCTTCCTCCTTCTAAACACCAGCTCTGCACTCACCTGCTGTCTCTGCTGGGCTGAGCTCCCAGGGCAAGCCATCATCTCTAAGAGGCCCACATCTTCCCTCGGTGTCTGAACAATAGCCACGGATGCCACTGTCAGAGTTGTGACCACAAGTCCCACAAGGGCTTCTACTTCACCCTCTACTTTCTGGTATCATCATGTCTTCTGTTTAGTTCCCCCAGACTGGAAGGTGCTGACCACTTCCTATAGGGTTGACCTCTTCATATCAGCTTTCCCTCTTTGCTCTTTCAGACTTTCAACACCTATGCAACTAATTCTCTATATTACTCTGTAATACTTAGTATGGTTTCTGCCAGAATTTCTGCTTAATCTCTGACTTATACACCTACGGTGCCTATTTCTAAATCATTTAATTTCAAGGACTCTAGATAGCATTTTTTTAGTACTATAATAAGGCCAAAGATTAAAATGGAAAATGTTTGTTATTCATAAATATTTTCCTAAACATCAAGTTAATTTTGTAAGTTGTCTTGGAGTAAGATTACTTAGAAAATAGATATTCCTTTCTTAGATCATAGTTTAAAACCTCTCTTTGGTTAGTACCTACTAGCTAGACCAATTAAACTTTTGCTTATACATAGGTCTGAGGAAGGCACTTTGAAAGTAAGAAAATAAGATATCTGTATGATTTAGCAGGGTCTAAATACCACTAAGGAAAATTGTTTCAAGTTTAAATGAGAACAGATGGAAGATTCACGTGGTATTTTTGGACATGATTCTGGCACTAAGCAAAAATACCGAAACAGAAAACAGGCCAAAAACTGGACCAAGAGGTTAAAACAAACAAAAAAAATATGTCTACTTCACAAATTCCAGCAGCGTTACAGAGATAAATAACTTGGTATTAAAGGATACAAGCTATCATGTAATCTATATTTATGTATCCCCTCTGTATTTTAACATTTTATATATATAAATCCAATCATGGGCTCAACAGATGTATTAGCAGGTTTTGATGACTTGTGCAAAACATTAAGAAGTAATTAGGAAGGCACCCAAAGCCAGTCAGCACATTAACAGGTCCAGAAAGTTCATATTGGATTTCTTTATATTTTCTAGGTACTCTCATTTTCTGGAAATGGGTCAGCTCTTCCAACAGTTACAAATCAGCTTAATGTGTAAAATAATCACAGTGTCATGAATGGCTACAAAATAGCACTTGCCTCACTCTTTGGCTTCTTATTTATAGACTGCCCTGAGTATAGCCACTCCATGTCATTTAGTAATTTTTGTTAATAAATTGATACATTCATAAATAGGTGATTAACCCCTTCTTAATTGATTTTTTAAAATTTGAACCCCAAAGAGTCCAAAATGATGCACTGATGTCCATACCTTTTCTCTGACACTGAATATAAAAGCTGTGGCTTAAACCAAGTGACTTGGTTTTGAATGAAAGAAACATTTTCCTCAGGAAAAGGTAATTATTAGTGTAAGAACAGTACACACATAATTAAACATAATTTGTATTTTTACATAGCCCACAGCACAAAATATGACCTCAAATGATTCATGATGTTATCATGAAATAGAAGCAACAATACATGGGAGACTTCTTGAACATGATCAGTGTTTCCCTCTCAAAACCCTTGGGAGGGAAAGGAAGCAATTCCCCATGACCGCTAGAGCTGTAAAGTCAGGACAACATTTTAAAACAGATTTGACATTCAGTTCTTTGAATTCCAGCCTAAGAACCTGAACAAGGTGAAGTTTTGATGCGGGTAAAATGGATGCTGTCAAAAATTCCCATGCAAATCCCCACATTTTATGGGAATGTTGAAGTAGAAATTGCATATCAATATTAAAGTGATATAAAACATTCATATTAATAGGCATATTCCTATAATCAAAGTCAGGTAGTTCATTAATTAGTTATAATTCAATTAAAATGCACATTTTCTTGAGGTTTCTTGTAATTGTTTTCCTTCTCAACTGTTCATTAACAGCAGACAATGGTTACAATGTGAGGAAACCTGGGGTGTCTACCAGTTGTTTACATAACCGAGGAACGAGTGAACGGTGGAACACAGTGACAGTGAGATGTGCCCATTGTCTGGCTAATGGTATCAGTGTTGTCTGCAGACGGCAATTCAGAAGAGGAATAACCTTTAGGATTTAATATATTGAGTTTGTCTCTCTATTGATCAAATTAATTGGATCATTTCCAAATCTCCACTTTACTGAGTATTTTATTGACATGACCTGTGACCAAAGAGCACATAGATTTCAAAATGTCTTTTCTTATAGACAGGAAGTCAATTTGGTTATTTTAATAAACATAATCATTTGTGCAAAATAGTTGGCTGAGCAATTAAAGGAAATCTACTGTCATGACTTGGTGGGTGTGAGGCCGGGAAGGGGCATTTTACAAGGAGAACAAAAGGGGAAACAGATTTTCCACACTGGGGTGCTATGAGGAAATGGCATTAAACAAAAGGACCAATATGGTAATTCTGTATTTGTACGGGAGGGTTGTGTTATTAAAACAGAGTAGACTTTGGTTATATTTTATAAATTCTTTGTATAACTTAATAGCAGATAAGACAAAACATGAGTTTTACATGTACAACTAAAAGAAACATTTTCCTGAAAAATCACTGAATGAATTGTCATTAAAAGGTTGTTCGGAGTTGGCACTGACCTCTTGAAGATGGCGTGACTTAGTCAGTAAGAGCCAGACTTCTGGGGTGGAATCTCAGCTTCTCCTCTCCTAGTCATTTAGCTTACTGTGCTTCAGTTTGCTCTTTCATGAAATTTGGGAAATGAAAGTACTTCTCTGTAAACTGTGGTGAAGTTAATCCATGGGGAAGTAAATTAATTCACAGGAGTAAACATTTCAGAGAAGTAAATGCTTAGTACATTTTGGTGATTTTTATGTTTTCACCTTGAAATAAATACTCTGTTCATTTCCTAATTATCATAATATCTTAAAAGCAAATTCTAGGATTTTTAAAGAATTGAAAATGTCCATTTGACATTTTTGACTGTTTTAGTACTAATTTATTTTTGTTGATTATAAGACTACTATAATGGCTGCCCCAATGAATGGTTTCATTACACAAGGAAAGTACATATAAACATCTTTACATAAGGGCAGAAGAATAAATACAAAAAAAGATTCTAAACCACTTAACTTACATTATCACAGCCCTTGAAATTACACTGCACACAGATGACAACCATTAAGTATGAACTTATCCAAAGGTCTAGCTTTAATTCAAGTCTTTAAGGGATGTCTAAAAATATTTAATGAATTTTCTGATTACTTCTACTTTTTTGTCAGATGTGACTCAACCATATTCAGTTGCAATGGAAACAGAAAAAAGTGATTTTCAACAAAATCTGGAAATACTTGCTTCTGAGTGTAATCTGAGCTTCCTAAAATCCACAATTTAAATGTTCATGTAAATGTGAACATTTATTTGAAAGCTTGGTTGATTAAAAGCAATAACACTAGAACTAAGCTTATGCTTTTAAACTCTGCATCTTCTCAAAAATATTAAGCTTGGTTGTTCCAGTGATATTTCTCCTGGGCTGTGATAGTTCATATCATTACATAATTCTTTTAAAATGACCATATGTAGATATAACATAACTCTTCACTATTTGCAAATGTGATTTTGCATAATTAAGGTATCATGACTATATTCTTTCAACAGAATGAATGAACACCTGCACTCTGTAACAGATGACCAAACTGTGTCTCCAAATATGGACAGAAGCATTGGAACATGTACATTTTTATTAGGGAGAAGTGAATCCAAAATACGATCTCTTGAGTTCAATTACAAACCCATATGCTTGAGTGAATGCTTGGTAAAAATATGCAACTTCATAAACATTAGTGGCACTACAAATTTCAGCTTTGATTTTAAAAACACTCAGGTTTCTAATGTGGCATGTACTGCTAAAAGGCGGTATCATTGCTGTATGGAGTCAATGGGCAAGTGAAAACATCTGTATCTTCTCTGCTCTAAGAACATGGCCTTCTAATCAAAGGGTTTATCTGTGTGGAGGATAAAGACTAGTAATAACAAGGAACACTTATAGTATGGAACCTAGTGAGGAATGATACCTAAGAAAAAACACTTAGGTCCATTGAAATTAAACAAGTTATACTTAATCACTACTGCCAACATAAACTTATTCATGAGGTCATGGAGAAATATCCCCTTTTTGGGATAAAGAAAAGATAGATTTGAGCATCTCTGGATGGGTCTTTAGAAAACAAAAATGAGTACAAAGTAATGAGAACAGCTTAGAGTATCTGTATAAGAAAAATAAAGCAAAGTCCTAAAATCTTTGGGTTTATAAGTCTGAAGACTTGGTGATGCACCCAAGATAAGTCAAAATGAAAATGTACTTTAACTACACAAATGCTAACTAAGGGTTTAATTAATTCTCAGTAACTAGTTTAGGCTTAAAAGATGTGTAGTGTGTAGTTCCAGTACTTAAAAGCTACCTCAAAGAACAAATGTTTGAACTTAATAGTATCTCTAGAGGAAGCTACTATCACTGAGGGATCAACTAGATTCTGAAATTTGAGAAGTCCAAGTTCCAGCTCAACTACCTGGCTTTCTGAAAAAGTTAAAATTCCCATTTGCCTATGTAAAAGCAGATGCATATTACCTCATACAGCCGTTGAGATTTAGTAATATATGCATATTATTTGGAGCTCATCACAATTTTTTTCTATATGGCAAGTATTTTGTATTTTTTTCTGTATCTGTTCTTTAAGACAGACTGTGGTGGACAGACTTTAAGGTGGCTCCATGATGCCCTCCTTCTGCTGTTCCCACCTTTGTGTCACCCGCTCCCGCTCATTCTGGGAAGGACATGGGACTTGTTTCTAACCAGTAGACTACAAGACGATGGAATGGGTACGTGGATGTGACTGCATTTGAGTATTGCATCTGTCTTGCTAGCCTCTCCCTGTTGGTGGCTTTGCAGACACTGGCTGCCATGAATCGCACAACTGCAATGGAATGAATTATGCCCACAACCTGATTATAAACCCCATTTGAACCTCTGATGAGAACCCAGCCCTGGGTGATGCTGAGAGCAGCCTTTTGAGACCCTAAAGAAAGGACCAACCTGGGTTGAGTTCAGACTCCTGACTCATGAAAACCGTGAACTAATTCATGTGTGTTGCTTTATGCTACTCCAGTTGTGCTCATTTGTTATGCAGCAATAGAAAATGACTCTGCAGACATTTTATTCATTTGTGTGTTGGCATATAACACTTATATGTATTAATTTATTTTGGATTTAGTGGGGTAAACCTACATAGTTCACAATCCCTCTCTTACATTGTGAAGTTTTGCCCGCTGTGCCCATGTAAGAAGGACGTCCAGGAATGCTCTGCTTGCCCACTAGGATAGCTCAGTCCACAGGGTGACAGAATGTGGAAAAGTCAGAGGGCTTGCCTGTCCCAGGAGTAGAAGAGAAATGAGGTTTGAAATATATGGAGTTGAAGTTAGTTTGGAGAAAGGTCATCAAAATCTTGTATCTCATATTTGCAGTAAATCTGACGTAAACTTTCCAAATTTGACTACAATGTTAACAATCTCTTATGAGCTGCAAAACTGAAAATAAGTTTTCTAAATTAACAGTGGTAAAAATACATTTTGGGGCCAACCATTTCAGAAGAGAAGCTAAATTATCTATTACCATTATGGAAAATAATGTATCTATTTCATTGTTATATGAAAAGCAATGAAATAATTTGCAGCCAAACTTGTAAGAAAAAAATTATAGAGAAATTATATTTTTCTCTGTTCTTTTGAATGTTAGTGGCTGTTCTGAGTCTTTAAAATTTGTATTTTTTTGTGAGTTATATTTCATAATGAAGAAATATTTACTTTCATATTTAATATTATGATTTTTAAATTCTTTTTCTTAAATAGGGTTCCCCAAATTGCCTAAGTTTAAAGTCTCAACAATACCTAAGTATGCAAACCAAGAAAGAAACAATACTTAAATGGCATTAGTGGTTATGGTAAAATGAAGATAGATTGGGAGCTATTAGAATTGGGAACATAAAATCATTGCTGATTATGACTTGGATTTTTTCAGAGACTTTTCAAAGGTTTCTCAGATGGCATGGCCAGCAAACAGAGGGGATTAGAGAGCAAATGAGAAGTGTTATAGCATAGTGACAGCAGTTGTCAAGTCATATCAAGTTTCACAGTGAGATTTGGCAAAGAGATTACTGGCAGATGAAGGGGATGTGAAGCCAGGGGAGTTTTGGTTTTTGATAGAAGCAGCTTTGTATGCTGATAGGAAGGCTTCAATAGGAAGACAGATATTTATAGTTTAGGCTGCCCAAGCATAACTGCATGTGGAAACTATCCTCCAAGATGACCCCAGTGATCCCACCTCTTGCTATTCATATCCCATGTAGATCCATCCCAAGTGTACCACTGCTGGTCTACGTGATGAAGAGCACACAACAGAAGTGATGCAGTGTCCCTTCCAAAATTATTTTATTACAAACTACAGCTTCTACTGGGTCTCTTGGTCTCTCTGTTTCTGTCTTTCCCATCACTCTTTTCCTCTCTCTCTCATATGCTCTCGCAGGGAGCAAGCTGCCACATTGTAAGAAGCCCTATGGAGAGCCCCAAGTGGTGGGGAAACGAAGCCCTCAGCTAATAACAGTGAGAAACTGATCAATGACCATGCAAATAATTTTGAAAGTGGATCCGCTAGCCCTAACCTGGCAGTGTGTTGACTGTGGTCCCAGACAGCTGGACTGCAAACTCGTGAGAGACCTCAGCCTAGGTTCACCCAGCTAAGCCACTATTAGATTCTTGACCCAAACTGTGAGATAGTAAATGTTTGTTATTTTTAGCTGTTATGTTTCAGAAGAATTTGTTCTGTAACGACAAATACCTAAAATATTCCAGGAGCAAAGTCCTTGAAAAGACAAAACAGAAGTGATACACAGCACAAGCAGATATATCAGCTATTAATACACCCACGGATGTGTCTATCTTTGTAACTGGAAAGAAGATAAAGTATATGGGTAGAGATGTGCATTGAGTTGTAGATATACGTTGGCTGGACCATTCAAAATTTTTAATTCTATTAATTTTCTGTTCCCAATTAAATATGAAGCAAGACTTTAAATTGCAAATAATGAAAAAGGCAGGTGAAAGGTATTAGAAGCTTAAGAGCTATAGAGAAAAATTATAAAATAGTGGAGAATAAGAAAGGAAACTTCTAGAATCAGGCATAGTGTTGAATTCTGTTGGGGGTTTGTGTGCTGTGTTTAAAGGGACTTCAGTCAACAAATACTGTAATTTTTTTCTAGCAGTATTTAGTTGTGTGGGTTCAGCCATAGAAAAAACAGTGTCTGGGTTTAACCAGAGTCAGTGTTCACTAAGTGAGTGCAATGGAGGGAGAGAGGCCAGGAAACAGGGTATTTGTAGAGCATGCATTTCAGTGGTGGCCCCTGGAATCCCGTGCAAGACGAGGAGGGAGAACAAGAGGGTTCTCAGCAGTGAAAACACAGTGGTGTTGTTAAGGAACTGGAGCTCTTGCCCTGGGATGGGTGTGCAAGATAGTACCTGATTAGAAGTGGTAAATGAAGAGACAGGCCATTTGAAAACAGAAATAAAGGATGTGGTAATGACACATGTAGCTGAGGTGAGGTGGTGTGGGGAAATGTACTGATGTTGGCTCGGAAAGGTTGACCAGTGGAGTTAAGTAAGTTCAAGAGAAACAAAACTGTGAGTTCCTGAGCTGAGAATACTTGCTGAAAATATCAGATGATGGACATTGTTCAACCATAAGAGTGAGAACCAAGGATATTGTAGTACTCTGTGGAAATGGAGTTCAAGGTTCCAGTGGACGGAGGCCAAACCATGGATAAAATGATTCTTGCTGCCTTAGCTATTGTAACGACCCTTTACAAAAAAAACTCCCAAGCAGATGAAGCAGAGTGACTGGGATGGCCCCACGGTGCTTCCCTAGCTTTGATTTGGGTGGCAGCTTATGAAGCAGTTTAGATGCAAAGAAGCAGTTTAGATGCAAAGAATGATGTCAGGAAGGGAAAGAATCTGAATGATGCATTCAAGGGGTGCCTCAAGCCTGTGTGCTTGAAAATTCGGGGCCTACTTTTTCTTTGATTTGGAGTAAGTCAGTGTCATTAATGCAGCAGCAGCTCTAAGCCCAGGGTAAATTTGTTGAGGTCAGAACAATCTAGCAACCAACTAATTAGATTGCTCTCCTGGCCTCTACCATTTTCCAGAAGTTTGGGCGGCTCCCTTAGAGGGGAGAATGTTAATGGTGGCCAACATCATAAAGTAGCACTTGGTTAAGCTCCTAGTTGGCACTTAATGGATGATTAAATCAATATAAGTGTAGATTGGTTAGAGCAATGATTCTCATTCTCATTGGGACATATCAATGTCTAGGGAGAAAAATGTGTGTAACTTGAAAAAACACACCAAATCTCATAATTTTATATTTAGAAAATTAATAAGTATATATATTTACTCTTATTATTATACAATTAAGTCATGCAAAAAAGTATAAAAAGAATGTAATAAATAACCAAGTCCACATTACCCACTTAAGAATTAGGGACAACAAACATGACTGAAACTCTCTGCCCCACGAACCCAATTACTTCCTTCCCACAAGTAACAGTTTTCCTAATTTTTTTTGTTATCCCCAGGCCCTTTTTGAAACTTTTGACTTATATAGCTGTTATCAAAATATTCTATCATTTCACATGTTTTTAAACTATTTAAATGGCTTCATATAGGGTGGAGCATTCTGCAACTGGTTTTTATTGCCCTCCTTATTGTGTGTTTAGATTTACTCATG
This sequence comes from Manis pentadactyla, assembly GCF_030020395.1. NCBI lineage: Eukaryota > Metazoa > Chordata > Mammalia > Pholidota > Manidae > Manis > Manis pentadactyla. The sequence goes on along the minus strand of NC_080031.1, from coordinate 67,922,696 downwards.
TTACGTGTAGCTCTGGTTCATTCATTTTGATTGATGAACAGTAGTCCACTGTTTGCATCTATCACAGCTCATGTATCTGCTCTTGTGCCGATGAACGTGTAATTTATCTAGTTTATCCATATCACTAGAAATGCTACAGTGAACGTTTTTAGGATGTATCCAGGTGTACATGTATGATAGTGAACTTGCTGGGTTGTAGGTCATGCATATCTTGAAATTTCTATTTTGATAAATCATTCTCTAGCTTCATCGTACACGTTTACCATCCCCTCCACCAAGCAATTTATGAAGGTCTCTCTTGCCTGACATCCTCTCCAATACTTTCAAAATTTTAGCCTATGGTTGTGAAATGGGATCTCATTCTTTTAATTTGAAGTTCCCTAACAGCATGTAATTTCAATAAAAACAAACTCTAAAAAGTAAAGCTCAACAAACATTTTTGGTTGGTAGGGCAACATTCATAGGCTGTCTCAGAGATTCTCACAGGATGGGTGAAGACGGCCTGGCCCCATAGGGAGGCGTATGGGAACCTCTTGAAGTGGGGCATCCAGTGTTTTGCTTCTCTAATGGTGGCTTGGCTTTAAAGGGCGGGGGAAAGCTCAGTGGAGGAAGCAAGACCAAATGGAACTGCACTGGTTCTACTCCTGCAAGACGGAAGGAAGGCAAGACTGGTCCATTAAGAACAGAGTGATTCAGGATGAAACAGAGAGAATGAGAATAGAAAGAGTAAAAGCTGCAATAAAAAATTAAAAAGTTAAGGATATTACCTTTATTTCCTTAGAATTTGTCTGTTTGCATCTTATTATTTAGTTTACCCTTTAAGTCACCATAGTCTCCGATTATGTCTCAGAGCAAATGGCTTGTTGATGATAATCACAGAATCACAGAATTAAAGAGTGGTGTCATTTCATTTTATACATGAGAAAACTGAAGTACAAAATGTTATACACTTGCAGTGAACAGATTTTAATGAAATGATTGAAGAGAGAGAGTTGGGGTCCTTTACTTGCTGGTCTGTGTTTACTGGGGTATTAACCTGATCACCGATTTAAAGGAGCTCCCATTCTGTGCTAAAATTGTTATATGGTGGTTAAGAGCATTAGGCTTGGAATCAGAGGTGCCCGGGAATAACCCCAGCTCAGCAAATGTTAAATATGTGATCTTGGTCAAGTGATTAGACTTCTCTAGCTTCAGTTTCCTTATTTACAAAATAAGGAATTTCTAGTCCTACTTTGTTCTTGTGTTGTAAGAATGAGATCAGATAGGATCTTAGTCTCGGGCTCATAGTAAGCAACTAATAAATGGTATGTATTACATTTTTATTTTAGTTCCTCAGTGTTTGAGACACAATTCAGTCATTTAGTACTCTGACTTGAAATGCCAAGGGTCAGCAGTGGCTGGTAGGAGTCTCCATCACAATAAAATATGGGATCCCTTCACTGTGTTTTTACCTGAATTTAAAGATCATTTTTTAAAACACAATGCTTTGAAAGTTTCCTTATTTGCTCAGTTATATGTCTCTCTTTTAATGAATCTAACTATATATAATACTTTGGAGTCCTCACAGGAAATGAAAGCAGACTAGTTTATCTCCCTGCCTTTCCAGAATATTTCTTTATGGCTGGATTGAGAACACTCAACTTATTTTTTTTTTCTACTCAAACCTTTTGTTTCCAAATTCTAAGCTATGACAACCTCAAATTCTTCCTTTATTTTTGAAGGAAAATTATGACTCTTTTCCTTGGGTATCCCATCTTTTTTATGCATCTTTCTCTCCACCACCACATGCATTAAATTTAAGTAAGTTATTTCACTATACCTTTTAAGCACAAGCTTACCTTTCCTCTCTCCTAAAATCCTACAGGGGATAACAAAAACAAAACAAAATGGAACAGAAACAAGAGTAATAATAAATCTATAGCAGTATAGGAAGAAAAATTCCATCAGCAGACAGTAATATTGAGAAAGTTGTGAAATCTCTAAAGCCGGTAGATGAGACTTTTTACCTAACCCAACAAAGCCAAAGAACTGCTCACATAATAGATAGGGAACCACGGAAATGGCAGCATTTCCCAGAAGGGCCCTGATGAGGCAAATGAGGAGAGTGAGGCACTTGTCTTGAGTACAAAATCTGAAGGGGTGCCCAAAATCTTAGTAATTAAGATAAATAATACTTTTAAAAATCAAAATGAATGCCAAAATGCCATGATTTAAAAATATCGGTATTACTGATTTTTCCTTTTGCCTCATGCTCCAATCTCTCCTGGCATGGCACTGTTAAGTGGTACTATCTTCATTTAAAGTTTGATATTTTATCCACCCTAGATTTCTGAATTTTGATTCTTTTAAAATACTGCACTGAAATTTTATCTTGATTACTAGGTGTTTTAGCACCTGTTTAAACTTTATGCCTGAGGCAAGAGCCTCACTCCCCTTGCCTGTCTGAGGGAAGGAAGTCTCTGCTGTACCTGGAGTAACTTCAGATCAGAAGCAGCAGAAATGGGGGCTGAGGCGGTCCTTGGATATTATTTAAACGACTGTGACTCCCTTGGCCGACCCTACTCTTAATGTCCCAGCTCCGGTGTTTGTCCACAGGATAGAGTAGTGAGATTAGGTTCTCCAAATAATATGGCAACTTTTCCATGGAGAACTTATAGAGCAGGAGTCTAAATGGCTTTCACAATATATAAGAATCACCTGTACGCAGTAGGTAAGCTTCCAAGTACCTTAAAATAAAACCAACTGAACAATATAGTCACTGTTCCCACACACCAGGCCCCTTCTTAGCTATTTGCTACTGATGATTCACTACAGCCAGACGACCTGTGATTAGGACCCACATTCCTTGCCTGGGAAACAGTGATATTTATTTGCTCTGAGGAAGTCCTTTTTAGTCTTCAAATATAGGTCAGTCACCAGGAACAGAAAAACCAACACAGGATAAAGATACACCTAAACTACATAAAAGGATAGACTCCTGCCTGAAAAAGTAGACACCAGAAATAGAGAAAAACCTTAAAATAGGTGTTTATATTCCTAGGGATATGTAACAGGATACCAAATTTATAGAACAAGAAGAGGCCACTCTGCAAAAGGGATAGTCAGAGTTTGGGAAAATTTAGTGCAAATTCCATGTAATTTCAATACAAAAACAGAAGAGTAGGGGTTTATGAAAGTCACATTCCAAGGATAAGCTCAGTATAAGGATAGTTTTTTCTTTTCTTACAGTATCCCTAGCACCTAGAAGAGCTCAGTACATGAAGCTCTTGTCTTAGAGCAACAAGCTAGAGTCACTGTAGTAAACTGTGTCACCACTTCCATTTCTTCTCTGCCCCTCTGTTGTCATGTGACTCATGGGCGGGGCATTAGGCCCAACCCCTTTGAAAACAGGGAGATGTGCCATGCTTTGTTCACAGAGGTGAGTGGACATGAAATACATCTTGTTCAATCACAAGTTTTGAGAGTCTCAAGTCACTTAGTTTTTTTTTATTTTTCTGTTTTCCAACAGAATAGCATGTCCTAAAAAGGGACTGCTCATGCAGCATAGGTTCTGGAATGAAGAAGATAAGTGTGGTAGAGACACAGTCGACCTGCAACCTCCACAGACAGCATGAAACATAAGAAAGAAAAGAGCACTTTGTGGTAAACCACTGAAGTTTGAGGAAGGCTTTTTGTTATCAAAGCAAAGCTGACTAATTCAACTAACTGATTTTGATGTTGTTAGGAAAATTTATTCAAAATCTTCTTGTTATTAACATATGATATTTGTGAGTAAAATATTAATAAAGTTAGAATGAACTATTTTAGAAAAAAAAAAGGACCAAATCAAATGTGTCCAATTGAACAATCATCAGGAAAGTAAAAAGTAACCAAGCAAAATAATAAAAAATAGAAAACAGGAGAAAAATATACCAGAAGATAGTAGAAATAAGTACAAATATTTTAGTGATAATAGTGTTAACATATTACATTGAAATCCCCTATTAGCAAACAATTCAGAGTGAGGAATTGAGAAATAAAAATCAAAATGTGGTAAATGTAAGCATGGGATTATTTTACCTGAGATTGTAACTCTCAGTATTCCAAAATTAAATTTCAGTGAGCATATACAGGTATGTATGCAACATTTGAGCAGTTAAAAATTATGCAACATTAGTCATTTCATCATTCCCATAAGACAAGAAAACAACAGAGAAATACACAGACATGCACATGCATGTATGCATATCCTGAAAAAAATCTCTGAAGACAAGTGTTCCCTATAATTATTATTTTGAATCATTTGCCTGAATATGTCTGACTGACCTACATAATGCTCTCAGAGATTCGAAGAAGGGAAAAGAGAACAAATGTGCCACCCTGGTTAAGAACAGAATTATTCTCCTCAAACACTTTTTACCCTGGCAAAAAAAAAAAAAAAAAAAATGCACAAAAACAAAGCATGCAAACAAACAAAAAACCCTCAAGCAACAGAAGAAAAGGATTCTCACTCTTACAGCAAAACAAAATAAACAAAACTAAAAAAATATACATGGTCTTCTTCTTGGTGAAAGGTTTTCCAGTCTCTCTCCATTCATATTTAGAGTGGCCACGTGAAGTCCCAGCCCGACAATGAAGAGCAGCCTCTCTTCCACTCTCAAAGATTCCCTGGATTGGTTGATAAATTCAAACTATTCATGTACCAGCCTTACTACAGCTTATTACTGTATATATAATAAATAGAAATGTAACTATAAAGATTGCCGCCAGAAAGGTTTATTCTTCTACATAATTGTGTGCTATAGAACCCTGAGAGATTCAAAGAAAATGGCAGGTATGCAAAATAAGTTATTAATTGCCCTGTAATCTAGATCCATTACCGACACTGAGTTTCTGTGATAGTTCAGTCATCCGTAAAGATAACACATTAATTTAAGTAACTTTATAATGTTCCTCTAAGACTTGAGAATATGACATGGGACCATTTTGAGTATTACATAGTACTTTAAACATATTAAAATACATTCTTATTGATAAACGACATTGTCTTTTCTCTTTGACATCTTTCTGTGTAGATTCATGAAAATCGTGTTTTGCAGCAATTATATTCCATTTGTGTAGTAACTATCTTTCAAAATAATTTTTGAGCGTAATTTTTATAGTAGGCAGAATCATGTGGTATTAATCATTCCTATGATTTCCTTAGATACCTTTCTTCAGATACAACCTGAAAAAAAGTCAGAAAGATCACTTTACCCCCTTGAAGTGCACTTCGTCCAACGGGAACTGCCCCCAAACTGCTCAAAGTTTAGTTGCAAACAAAAGACAAACAAAGAAATTTCTCTCGTTTTCCTGGAAATGATGGTTTATGTTATTTAATGACTTCTTCTTATAATGAAATATGCATTCTTCAATAATGACTTTTAAATTAGAAAGATGCAATAAAAGTAACAATGAGAATCGGAGCTTAGTTTTCATGTCCCAACCATGACTAATCTTCAAAGTCTTGAGTTAGTTGTCAAAATTTTTACAGCCTAAAATTTTATAGCTCCCTAAATTTAACAAGACTTAATTACTTCTTAAACCGGGAGCATTCACATCTGAGGGGAGAGTTGGTTTTACTTGGCTCTGTCTTCAGCAAGGCCTTCTCTTTTGTTCTTACTTAAAGAGTATAATTCCTTTAGGCTTTGCCTCATCCTGAATAATTCTATGAGAAAGTTAATAAGGAATAAATAAGTAGACATGCGGCATATTTGCCTTGTTCTTGGCCCCGCAGAAATCACTGATTTCAGTAGTTCCAAAACACTTTTTGTATTACAGAAATAAAGACGCTACTTTTTCAATGTGACTTTGAAGACTTTTATACAACAGTGCACCTAAAAAAATGTAGCAATTGCTGCCATTGTGAGCAATGACAGGGCAAGCTATCAGCACTGATACAACTCTCCAGAAATCCTGAATTAACCATCTTGATTGTTGAGGAATACAGAAGAAGAAAAAAATCTTTCCATGTGGCATCAGTTCAAAGGGGCACAGAGCCAGATGGAAATATTGCTATCACGAAACAGGCATTTTCACCAGTTAAGAAAGTCAGAGAAAAGACAAGCAATCAGCCACCATCAACAAGGCAATCTTTCAAAAGTAGTTACTCCACAAGAATAATGGTGCGGAGCAAACTGTCAGTATATCCCAAGCCCTTCCCTGGCAACTCTCTGGCTAAGAATTAGATCTACAAACTCTCTTTGGTACACTGGGGATTCCTTTAAAATTGGCAACCTCCACAGTGAGGGGTGTTAGTACATCATTTTTGCTGCTGCAATGCATTTAATGAGACTCGGAGGGTAAACGATGTTCCTGAAAGAGTTAATATGGTGCCTCTCCTTACACCTAATTAACACCAGGAAGGCCTTAGGCAAAAGGGAAAATAGGACTCTTGGGATTAGGTAATCTCATCACTGCTTCCAAGTAAACCCAAGAAATACCTGTCAAGCAGATAGAAGGCAGTAGCAGTTAGGATTTGCAATCTGATTTTTAAATCCTTCTGTAGGGAAATAAATGTGAAGGCAGAAAAGGAGTTTGCTTAGGTTAAGCTTCAGCTTTCTAGAGCGCCATTAAATGAAATTCACAACCTCTGAGAAATCTAACAAGTATTTGCTTTTTGTATTTAGTAAAATCTCACTAATTTGGACTAAGGAAGAAGAAGATAAATTTTGAATTACACAATATTTTTAAAGACATGAAGCCTTGAACTAGGTAAATAGAATGTGGCCTCAGGGGATTTTGATAATAATGACTTACGGTTAGAATGTAGATTTATAGTTAATTTATTACTTGGTTTTAAGGGCAAGAAATGACAGTTATCTACATGAAGGGCTGTCATGCAGTAAAGGTGGCCAACTTGTTTTACATTGCTTCAGAAGGCAGAGTTGAAATCCATGGGTTGAAGTTTCAGTAAGCTGCTTTGAGCCCTCTACTGAATGCGAATTTACTGTCTCCCATGGGGAAGTGAGCATTCATTATGTAAAGCAGTCCGGCTACCCACCGATGGTCTGTAAGGGATGTGTAAAGAACTCCTGGATTTAGTAAAATTTTGAAGTAGATCAGGACTTCAAACTTTTTTTTTGCAACAGAAATTTTGAAAACTTGAATTGCACTCAAAATTTCAGTATATAAAATAGAAGAAAGAGCTGAAATGATTCCTCAGTGAGTTAGGATTTTCACTCCCTGGGAAGAATGTTCCACGGTTCTTGTAACTGCTACAGCACATTACTGGGTCCTTTGTGCTTCACAGAAACCATTGAGAGCTCACCCCAGGCCATGGCTCTCTGGTTGGGAATAATGGCTTCAAAGGACTCACCATGATTATTTAGTTGAAGACAAATACAGAAACAAAAAGCCCAATGTGGCCTGAAAATTTTTCCTTAAACTTATCAGATTCTTTCTTGTAACTAAAAGAGCAGTTAGTTTCAACTTATTGGTGAACTAAATGAGAATTTTGAACTGATGACTAGTCACCAGCTGCAGTAGCCTGACTCCAAGTAGGCGCCAGTGGTTTTCATCTCTTGGTATTCCTGTCTTAGTGGGGTCCCCTCCCACACCAAATAGTAGACCTCTATGGATGGGATCATATGTGTTTTCTGAGGTTAGGTTATACAAGCAGTCACAGCTTCCAACTTGACCTGCTGGATCATTTGCCCATGGGGAAACCAATGCCATACAAGGAGGTCACTCAAGCAGCTGTGTGGAGAAGCCCAGCGCTGAGTTGCTGAAGCCTCACACCAATAGCCATGTCTGAGACCTTGGAAGCAGAGCCTTTAGCCTTATCTAAACTTCAAAAGACAGCTATTTTGCTGACATCTGACTGCAACTTGGTGAGAGACCCTAAAGCACAGCAGCCCAGTAAGGCTGCTCCAAAATTCCTGATCCTATCTCCTAAACTGTGAAATAGTAAGTGATTATTATTGTTTTAAGACACTAATTTTTGCCATGATTTGCTATGCAGCAAAACCAAAACAAGACAAAAAAAGAAACCCAAAATAGCAATAAACAAGTATCCGTTTCTTGCAGATTTTTTTCTAGACCCATTCACTATTCAAGATAATTGAGAGATGATCTCAGAGATCATATTAGCATCATGAGAGCATAAACCCACTTTGGTTTTTTCACTCCTATATCGCCAGCAGCTATCATAGTCCTTAGAGGAGGTTAAGGTTGATGCAAAATTTTATAATAGATGAACAAATAAACAAGATTCAATATTTTCATAAGTTAGTGAGGTCAAATTGTACCATTTAATAGCTGTTTCATTATAAATTCCAGATTTCCATTTTAAAAAAGTATTTTTTTGAAGGAGGAGGCAAAGCATTTTCCTAAATTATTAATTAAGTTCCCATAAAACATAAATAATATTTGTGTCATAGCCAGGAAAGGCATTTCTAACATGGTATGATTTAAACTGAAAGCTGTAGAACAACATATGCTCTTCCCTCTGCCTGAAATGAATCTTGCTTCCCTTCCCCAGGCTAAATTCCCTTCTCCTTCAAGACTCAGCAGAATGGTAACACTGATCAGCAGGGCAGCTCTCCTGATTCCCTTTGTCTGGGCTTGGTGTCCTACTGCATTTGAAAAAATGGCATTTGGTTTTCTTTTTCAAAATAGCTTTATTATTTTCACAGAAAAAAAATAATACACACTTATTTAAAAAGTGTGATATATTATATGATGACATCTATTAAATTCTCCCCTTCCTGCTACTCAAGTATTTAAATGAGTGATCATCAGATTGTAAGTCCCACACCAAGTCTAAAAGCAGAAGGTGCAGTAATAGTTCTCACACAGGTTTATGCAAGAAATCATAGTCTATGCACATAATAATAGAAAGATATTTTCAAGAGTAGGACTTTCCTAAATGCCAAGCTTCAATTCTTTGTGACATAACTTTCCCTCCTCCCCCTGGCATGTTGGTTTAACTGATCTACATATAGTATTTTCATTGTATTTTAGGGAAATCTTCCTTTTCTCAATATGGATGGTATTTTTAGCCTCTGAACCTGTATCTAGGCTTAAGTAATTCACAAGTAAACATTCATAAGTAGGAATGAACATTTTCATATGCATGTAAATGCCATACATTGATGATTACATGACTTGTCTCTGCCTTCGTAGAGGGAAGAAAGTGTATTCACGATGCCATAATTATTTAGGTCAACAAACGTTTATTTGGTGCTTACTTAATGTGAGGCATGTGTGCTAGATCTGTGCTAGATCTCAGAATAGAAAAATAAGGCAGGTATATTCCCTACCTTCAAAGAGTTTAGAGTTTTAAGTAATTGAAGAGGAACCCATCTATCAAGGCTGTGTGACCTTTATCTTTAAGATTTTTTTAAATAGCTGGACATCCTCTAAAATCTAGGCCATGGTAAGAGAATTCCCTCTGCTCAGAAAAATGGTACAGAATAATTTCCACAAATTAGGTTCGCTAATTGACAATAGCAGGAAAGTCTCAACTCAGGCATAGCTAGACTGTCTATTAGGAAGTTGAAATTTTTGAACTCATTCAGCATGATGGGAAGACTTACTTGAACTCTTTCAGGGATTTCAGTGATCGTTGGTTGCAACAAACATGAATGTTTGATAGAAAAAAATTAGTCGGCCCCAGTCTGCCCTTGTCTCAATAGCTAAGGCCATAACAGAGACCTGACATACCTTTCCTCCCTCAGTATATTAGGTAGGCCAGAGTGAGCTCTGTATACACACCCTAGCTCTGGACTGACCTTATTAGTACTCTACACATTTGGCTTGAAGCAAGTGGTTCCTTTTTCTGATGAAATAGTCCTAGGCAGTGTTACAAGGCAGAGTTGACAAGTAAAATCATGACAGCACAGTGGTTTGTCAGGACAGGGATGGAAATGGGAAAATAGTAAAGCAGTGAACAATCGAACATATATTTTTCTAGGAAGCACTGAATAGTGGCAGATGGGAAAGCTGATAAAAGAAGGCATTGCCAATACTACAAGTTGGTCTAATACCTAAATTTTAAAATAAACCAAATATCAAGACTCAGGATTAGCTAAAAACTAGTTTTTTTTAATTTCAAAGTATTTTTCTAACTAAAACATGTAATTCAAAAATATTTCTGTTTACTCTGTGGAACTGCACATAGAACATATACAGCGGGCAAGCGAAATGCTATAGGAGGACCTGTTTAGTATTTAACAAACTGTGTTCAGCCCAGCAAAAGAACTGTATTTATCATTACAGTAAAGTTGATAATGATCGTTCTTAAATGGGTGTTTCGTACTCAAGACTTACGGTCCCAATTTGTCATGAGTGATAACTTGACTCAATATCTAGAGAAGAGAAAGCTCCCGATGGGGGAAGCCTTCTATCTTTGTTTTCACAAGTATATACTGATGTGCACATTCCTTTCATTCTTTCACCTAAATTGAATTTGATATGTAAAACAGAAAGTCTCACCTGAGGCACAGCTGGACTGTATATTAGGATATTGTAAATTCTTGAACACATTCAGCTGAATAAATATCTTATATAAATAAATATCTGGATGAATGCTTTCATCAGAAAGAAAAAGGTGGCCTGAATCCTGATCACTATGGGATAAAGTATATTAAAGAAACTGAAAACAATACAATTACCATTTTAGATAAAAAAAACACATGCGGTTTTCTCAGTGACAAAACAATCATCCGTGGCTACAAAGAATAGTCACTGAAGGAGGAAGTGTACCCACTCCCTTAACGCTACAGAATTTGCAATCACAAGGAGTCTACGGGATTCCTTTTTCACACTTGAACATGGAAATAAAGGGCCGCATACTTTTACCTGCGAAGTACCATATATTTTGACTACTGAGTGGGCCTTCTCTGTTTACTCACAGATGAAGAAAGCAGCTCGAATTATGCACCCCAGGCATCCTAGAATTTTTGTTTCAGAAGAACAGTAATGACCATGCCTCCTCATCCTGTCCTGTCACAGATCAGGCTCACAGAGATTAAATGAGTGTCCAAATTCACTGAGCTCATTAGGGCCAAATCCAGGGCTAGACCCTGGGGCATCTCCCATCACCTTAGACATGACCTCAGGTCAGTGCCACGGAAGGCAATGCACCGACAGTCTTTTAGTTCTGTCAGCGGAGCCGGATAAAGCAGCAACACTAGTTTTGGTTCACACCAATGGGACCATCTGAGGTCATAACATTTTCGTCTCCAAAGCTTTGCAGATCAGTGCATTAATGAAACTCCATTAAACTGCAAAGGGTGGGGAAATTTTAAAAATGAGTAATTGTTTAGCGGGGAGGAAAAAAAAGAAGACAAAGCTCTCAAAGTCAGCTGAAACTTTCATCAGCCTCCCGGGCAGATCCTGTGAAAGCAAGTCAGGTGCCCAGGGAGAGCACTACCTCACTTTCTCTGCAGTCCTTGCTTTCTTTCTGAGGGACACAGAATGTAGACCTGCTTCCCTCACACACGGAGGTGTTACTGGCAATGGCAGGAGTTTAAAAGAGAGGGTTGGGAATTGGACAAGGAGTCTGCTCTCCCAGAATTGGATGCACCATATTTCAAGCTATTCATGTTGCTTGATCCAGTCAGGGAATTTTTGTCAACCCCCTTTAATTAACCTTGCCATAAGGCCTATGGTGGGATGGTTGAACTCTCAAACATTAAACAGTGGAATTACTCGCCGGGTGGCTTTTCCCAAACACCCCCAACCCCAATTAAAGAGCTGTATTTGGTTTGGGTTTCCTCAAATGGCGCTCTTGTTAACACTCATCAAACACAGGAAAAATAAAACAGCAATTTAACTGTGCTCGCAGTGTGAAAGGCTTGTGCAAATAATCAGCACATTTCTAACCGGTTGGTAATAGGCAGAGTGCAAAAAACAAATGACCAGATTTATACCACTGGGCAGGTCTGAAAGCGACATTACAGCTGAAATGCGTTCATTTACAATTTAAAGCAAGCCTTTCAGTGAATAATTGTTTACATAATAGTGAAGAGCTTGTGCTGCACAACTGGGATCCATTTACAATGTGTTAACCAAATAATGCATGTTTACAAAAGATTTTGGGTTTGTTTTTGGAGGAAAGAATTGCGGTACCCATGCCAACAAAAGCTGAGCAGTATGTACAGTTAGTAAATCTTTTCGTAGCTGCAAAATTAGTGTCAAGTTGCTTGAGCCCCGTAAACTACGTCAGCATAAGTCACTCTCATTAAATTGATGTGTGAGGTGGTATTCTCAAAGAGCAGGCTGCTCCATTCTCTCTTTTTTTTTTAATCAGCCAAATAATGAGCCCGGGGAAGAGTTGCTTAACTAGACCACGGTAAGAAGAAAGCGGAATCATCTCAAAACGGCCATCCTGGATTTAACAGTCCACAGCAAAACCCCAAGCAGGTCAACTTCATGGTTCAGCAATTCCTAAAAGCTTTGTCGACTTCTCCAAAGCCTCTCGGTGACGGCTGGTGTGTAAGAGCTCCCAATGAGGACTGATTTACAGCACTGACGGGCTGTGCTGTGACAAAGGAGGGCCTGAGTCCTTGAGAGCTTTCTGTATTTTTTAGATCCCAGAAGATGTGGTTCTGTGATAGGAATCTCTTCCACTTTACCATTGACATAAACAGGTCATAGGGCCTGTAAAAGCTTCCTCAGGAGTCAGGAGCCATGTTGCTCTCTCTCCCCCACCCCCAACCGCCCACCCCCACTCTGTTTTTCTTCTGGGTCAGAGTCAGATTTTATCTCATCATGCTGTCTAATTGAACACAAACCACATGATCGGGCCCAAACAGTGTGCACTGAAGCTGAAGCAGAATGGGGCCGGGTTTGTCTGGCTATAGTGCTGCTGCGGGGATACGTTTCAAACACCACCTGAATACAAAACGGATTTACTTTTCTGCACTGACAGAAGTCTCTCTCTTTCAGGGAGGAAAAAAAAAGAAGTTGATGGGAAAAAAACGCCACAAATCTAGTTTCATGCGAAATGTATCTGTTGTAAAGCAGTATGTTGGCTAAATAGGAAAAGTGAGGTGAGTTAAAGTCTCGTGGCAGCCTGATTTAAGCCATGGCTACACAAACCAGAGCCCAGTCCAGATCTCAGGAAAGTGAATTATCTATAATAACACTTACAGTTTCCTAGTACTATTAGATTTGCCTTCTTACATAAATGCTTAAAGTTATGATAAAAAACAGGGTCTTGTCAGTTCCTTTCAGTCTCAGCACATTTGCTATTAGCATAAGAAATGCTGCTTATGGCAGAGCTAGTGGGGCTTGAAATTTCTGAATTAATGGATTTGATTTCCTCTTGAGACAAACCATCAGCCCTGCAGTAATGGAAATAGATATAGTTGGTAAAACAAATAAAAAGCTGGCATGCAGATAAAATGGGTTTCAGTTTAAAATAGTAATGTTGTAATTGAAGTGAACAATTACAGGGTTGCTCTTAGGCACAAAAGAAATACCATGAAAATGAAGTCATGTTTTTGTGAAGTATAGTCATTTCGTGAAAATGTAGAGCTGCACATGTCATTATCTGCCAAAGGGAAAACTATACTTATTCTTCCATACAAAAATCATTTAATAACATTTGGCTAATTTTAATAATAATTGCTAATATTAACCCTATATTTCCGTGGGAGTTTGAAGACAAAAGGCTGCCCACCTTGCACACGCTCTTTCCCTTCAGTTGGTGGAGAGCCAGCAAGAGCCAAGTTCCGGTAAAAAACCACTAGCCCCACCCCTGCAGCACCTTCGCCTTTTTTTAATGTCTTATTTTTCTTTGTCAAGCGTCTGTTACCAGAAATGGAGCCTGTTAGCTGGCAATCGGAGGCGCTGGAGGGACTGAGAATAAAGGGGGCTGGGGAGTGGGAACTCCAGGACGGGAAAATGGGCTTGAATGTTCCCATCTGATCCTCCCTTTCACATTTTTTTTTTTTTTGCTCTGTTTCAACTTGTCTGAGAACCATATGAAATTCAGAACAGAAACTTCCCTTTTCAGAACTTGAAACCTTTTCATGTTCATACACACACAAACCGAGGCAGCCAAGGCCGCAGGATGTCACAAGAAGCACCAGTGTCTCACTGAATCTGGAACGGCAGTGACACAAATTCACTCTAACAAAACGCGCAGCTGGGTCCCGACCCACCACGTGGCCCTCCCGCCCGCTCCTCGGGTTTACTGCATTGCAGGAAGAGACGCGCCGTGGGCTTCCTCCTCAGGTTTTAGTAATTAAAACAATACTGCAGCTCTGAAATTTTATTTGGCGATACACTGTGCTTTGTTCCCTAGAACTCTGACTGCTGCACACAATCTGTTTGGCTCATTTGGCATCTTTTCATCCGAAAGAGAAGCGCTTTCCTCGGGTTTTTACTTTCTTTCTTTCTTTTTTTCTTTTTTTTTTGTATCACAACATTGAAGAAATCACGATGGACGAGTGAGAAAAATGAAAGTCCCCCCACCTCCCCAACAAAGGACTGGGCTGTGCCTTCTTAAGAGAAAGGTTAAATCGACTGGCTGTGTGCGTCTTGGAGTGACACAGGGCGAAGGGCCGTTTCCCTCTGTACTCAGCCTGTTGGAAGAATTCATTTCCTAACACAGCCTACCTGTGACAGTCACAGGTGACCTCCCAGCCTGCTAAGCTTGGGCGATTTCCCCTTCCCACTGCCCAAGTACAACTCCTGCCAGAAGACAAATGCATTGCAAGCCAGAGATGAATCTGTAGTGCAGAGGAAAAGCAGCCTGTCTACATATGTCATTTTAAAGCCTCGTGGAGATTTTACTGCTTTCTTCACACTCTCACACTTACATAAATACACCCACACAGCACAGGCGAGTTCCTGAGACTCTCAGCATTTCTCTTCCATTAGGAGACATTTTAAAACAAATTAGCACCCTTCCCAAAAGCCTATTGGCCCCAATGTGTTTATTACTTTGTTTGCTGTTTTAAAAGCTCTTCCTAAAGGCTTCAAATAAGACTGGGGAGTTCCTCCAGAAGGTAGCACACCCTCAGTCTGTTGAGGAATATACACTTATGACAAAGACTTAAATCTTTCTTTTATTTTTTTTTCCCTCTTGACACAGCGGCTGGTGACACATAAATGTACTTTTTTTCTTTTGACAGAGTAATAAAAATCTCATTATCTCTGAATAGGCAGCAATTTCGTTATCTAATCTTTTTACCAAAAGGTTAGTTAATTAATCAGAAACAAATCCTGATTATTATTTCAATAGAATTAGAAAGACAAATCACCGGAGTACAGCTAAATAGGGCAGGCCTGCGGTTTCACCTGCCTCATTGCCGTGCAGGCCCCGTGACTGTCAGGGCCCCTCTGGGCAGGCAGCCTTCGGAACAGCGGCCAGCAGATGGCTGCTCGGAGCGGCCAGCCTGCCTCGGCTCTAATGCCTGTGATCCCATTACCTCACTGAATCCGTTACCAGGGTAACTGTTAAATTGCTGTGAAAGGCATGGTAATAAAGTAACCTGTCACATTGGCAATAAAAGGAGCAGAATTTTCCTGTTCACTGAACTTTGCAGCTCATCAATACTCACTTGATGGAGAAATTCACCACTACTCCAGGGTCAGCCCCAGGAACCCTTCCAGAAGGCTTCTGAAATGCAAACGAAAGTCCATGTAAACACAAGGAAGATATAATTAAAAGCTAGATTCTTAGCTGTACAGAGCTAATGCTTCCCCCCTTTTCTGTGGAAGGTTATGGGAGCTTGAAGAACACTGGATTGCTCCCTTTGTTGTTTTTTAATTTAAAGCTCGCTAGATAAAAAAATAACCTTTGCTGGTGAAAGACAGCTGTGATTAATTCAAGACTGGGCAAACAAAGCACGAGAAGAAAAATCCCTTGTTCCTAAAATCTGTCTTGCTTTTTCAGATCCTATCTTATAGGCTGTTTTCACTGAAGGGTCATGGTACTTAAAAAATGATTAGGATTTAAGCATTTAAGAGACAGAATGGAAAGCCCGGGTTTTAACGAGCATGAGGAGTTGAAAACAATAATTCTTGCTCTCTTCCCCAACCGAATAGTTCCGGTCTGTCAGCTCCAACTTCGTGAAGATAGATGCCGGCAGAATGTGGGCATATGACTGTCTCCCCCGCCTTCTGTAGGTGCCCTTCAAAGGTTTCTGTGTCAAGGATTCTAGTGGTGAACTACCAGGTGTGAGATTTGCTACAATTAATTGAGGTTCTTTGAGGTAAGAAAAGAGAATAACAAACACTCTCTCAACATTAAATTAAAGAATAAGAAATAAGTAGAAAACCCCATTTATTTCAATTACATTCCGCAGCCAGCCCTCTGAACATACATGGGAAGTGGGGTATATCTATCTAGCCCTCATTATTAGCCGTTTGCAGACTTCACGCTCTTGGCTCCATTTGGTGCTGTCATTAATTAGGCAGCATTAACCTTAGAATACGTCGGAGCGTGCCTACTGAAATAACTTGGGGCATGCTTCTCTTTCTCCCTCCCTCCTTTTGATTTGCAAGTGCTTGCAGCTTGTTATTAAAAAACTGACGGTAGTTCTTTGACCGGCCAGCAGCCAACATGAACGGTACTTTTAATGGTAGCACAACCTATGAAAAGAAATGCCTCCAAGCCGGAGCCGACCTCCTTCCTGCAGGCTCAGCGTGGGGTTGCAACAGAGACTCTCTGGCTCCCCACGTCCACTAGGGCCTGACTGGCACCTTAGAAACGAGGCTGCTCTGCAGAGTGAGGTGGCATTGTGCTGCACCTGGGAAACTGGGTAAGTTTCCAGTCCCGAAGCAGGAAAATGAAGGCTATGGCTTCATGATATCCAAATTTAAAAACTGAAATATTTTCTGTCTTGTTGAAAGTAGTTCTCAAGCACAAAGTTGCAACACACACAGACACCATACACACACACACACACACACACACACACACACACACACACACACACACACGCAATGTAATTTGTGATGCAGAACAGAAACAAGCAGAATTACTGAGGTAATGCCCGTGAACCAGCCCAAGGGCACCAGCGGTATGTCATCACCCCTGTGAAGGTTTACCATGGGTGCTGGGGCAGGGGAGAACCTCTTCCTATAGGAGGGATGCCCCAGCTAGGTTAGAAGAGTAAGAACCAATACAATCATATAATAATATATAACCAATATGCATAATCATAAAAAATGAAGCAGGCCTTCAGATTAGGAACATAAACACCAGTGGAGCCAGTGGACTGCAAGTGAGAAAATGGGAAATTGTGGCTCTTATGTTCAACAGGAGCATCCATTATCTCTAAAGATGGTGGTATTTATTATTCAGCAGCCACTGATTGTTTCCTTGTGGCTGAGGGGAGTCCACTGTTGTCAGATATCTCGACTTTCAAGAGAACCCCTACACAATCATTTTTTGAGAACATCTCAGTTTTTGAAGTCCAGCTGTATTCGTTGGTTAGGGCTGCCATAACGAAGTACCAAGGATTTGGGTGCTGCAAACAACAGGGATTTATTGTGTCATAGTTCTGAAGCTAGAAGTGTGAGGTCACCATGCTGGCAGGACTGGTTTCTCCTGGGGCCTCTCTCCTTGTCTTGCAGATGGCCATCTTCTCCCTGTATCTTCACAGGTCTTCCTTCTATGTCTATGTCCTCATCTCCTCTTCTTAAAGGACAACAGTCCTACCGGATTAAAGCCCACCCTAATTACCTCATTTTAATCTACTTACTTCTTTAATGATCCTATCTCCAAAAACAGTCATATTCTGAGGTCCTGAGCATTAGGACTTCATGAATTTGGGGTGGAGGATAGACACAATGTGAAAGGCACAGTCGTGGGTCATTTTAACTTACTAACTCACGGAATTTTCACAGCATCCCTATGAGGTAGGCAACATTAAGGTCTCTCTGTTACAGGTGAGACATGAAGGCAGAGAGAGATTAGCTTGCTCACACAGTATCTGGTAGAGCTAGGCCAGAAACCAAGCAGCATCTGAGGCCTCCTGGTTGCAGTTGCTATTTAGATGACTGAAAGCATTCATGGTGAGAAAATACACTGTTCTGACCTTGGCCCTGGAGAGTAGAAGACCTTTAACAGATGAGAGAGTCTTGTACTCTCTAGAAATGCAAATCACCCCATGAGATCAGGTTTATATAAAGGTCCTATGGATGCACACCTCTTCTGGCACCAATGTGTCTCCTCGGGCCTTTCTGCTGAATCAACTGGGTTTGAAATAAGAGTACTCTTTATCACCTAGAGAAGATCATTCATTGCCTGAAGGGAAGGAAAGTTTGATTAATTTCATGCTCTGGAGCAAAAAATATCAGCAAGAGTCTCTGGGTATCTGGGATAATCACCAAGACAAAGTTGGGAAATTTCTGGAAACATGGTTATATGTGTTTGTTTTGGCCATGGCTGCTGCTTACCGCTGAAGCCACCATTAGCAGGAAAACTGAAACTGAGAAAAGTCTCAGTCTATTTTCCAGATCTCTAAAGAAAGGGTAATTTGGGGAGATTACATCCGATTTAGAAGCTAGTCGTGGGAGACCAGGACTCCAAGACTCAGCGGTAGCCCTAAAAACATCTGCCCAGGAAGTATACACATAAGTCAGAATTTTGTCAGAAAGATGTTGGGATTTACGCACTGGTAGCTGAGGTTTGATCAGGTGGAGACACAAAGGGGCATCTTCCTATTTCCCTCTCTCTCTCTCCTCTTCCCTCTGCCCCTTTCTCCCCCAATTCCCTCCCTCCATTTCCCTTGCCTGGCTTTGTGGATGGGTAAAGCGATAAAAAAAAAAAAAGAAATGTTTTTTCACATTTTTTCTTCCTGTTTCAACGAAATGAAGCAATTTCTCCTGAGGGTCCATTATGGCTAGTTAATTGACTTTCCTAATCGGGCATTTTGGAAAAACAATTGAGCTCTGTGAACTTTTGCATGTTTTTCTCACTGGAGACTTCAGAGGTACACAACCACTGTTCTTTGTATTTTTAGACTATGTTATTGGAGCACAGATTAAGGCGATTTTCTTCATGCCTTCTATGTACATATAATTTTCCTTCCTGAGTAAATTTTTTTTTCACTTCTTGTGTGCTCGCACTAAGACGTTATAGGGGCTGACCATCCTGTTTGGAGCCTCTGAAACTTAGTTGTCTGAGGATATAATGTCTAAAACTGTTATCATGGATCCAAATGGGACTGCCATTACTGTGATGTATACCAGCTTAGAGCAAATTCTCTTTTCCTTAACAAAAGAAAAGACATTTGATGAGTCAGACAGTTATTTGATCATCCTAATCATCATTTACTTTAGGTTGGTTGAAAATTCTGAGATTGAAGAGGATCCAATGTTACGAATTTGGAAGGGAAGAAGGGGGACAATTTGGGACAATTCTGATTTGTGGTACTAGCCTAAGAAACAGAAAGGTTTTTTGAATTGCAATTTTTTTTTTCCTCAGATCTTCTTTGAAACAAGATGCGTCGAAAAAAAAAAAAAGAAACTTATTTACTAATACTTAATATATTGGAATTTTCATGGGTGTTCTCCCAGTCTGTTATTTTTCCTCCTAGCTACTATTACTGCAATCTGGTCACAAGTGACAAATTAACTCTAGGACTTTGGAACAATGTTGATACTAAAACATCTTAGCTGCCTACTTACAAATTTTCAAAACAAAATAGTTATGCATGTGAGTGGCCAAAAAGAACATTCATGTATGAATACATGTGTAGTGCAAATATTAGAGAATAAATTATAATATTATGCTTTTTCTATGTTATTGTATTATTCGTTCTGTCTGGGTAGCAAGATCACAGGTAATTTTTCTTTTATTCTCTGCTCATTTTTATTTTCAATCAGTAGATATAATATTAATATGATAGATATGAATATAGATGACCCTGACATCTGTATCTCCAGCCTCAACATCTTTAAGCCATCAGTTGTTTCCATTTGTCATCTGAACAACCTAACCGAAGGTGTAGATATACTCAAAAAGATTCCCACCTGAATTCATTATTGTACCCAAAGTTCCAGTTTCCCTATTTCTGTTCATATCACCATTTTCCATTTGACTACCCAATCTAAAGACTGGCAAATCTGAAGTCATTCTTGGCTTTGCTCTCGCTTCTCACAAGTGATCAACCAAGTCTAATGAGCAGGGTCACGTGAGGGTCTATTCATCACCATCTTCCCCTCTGCTGTCTGCAGGACAACACCCCATTCTCCGGTATTTCTGACCCAAACTCCCACATAAGCAGTCAATTACTCAACTGGCTCTATATTTTTAAAACATATTTTCCCTCTAAAGATATTTGTAAAGGGTTTTATAAACAGTTCTTTCACAACCTCAACTGGGGGGTAATTAAACATATAAAGTATTTTTCTTAGAATGTGCTAAATAATGATGAACAACGCTCCTGATCTGTAATTTTTTTTCAAGAAGTATAAGCATTTTGAGCCATAATCTTCATCTGGAGTGATTAAGTCTACATAAAATTTAATTCCAATTAGTGCTAGTTTTCCATGTCTGTGATTCTGAATATGTTGTTCCCTGGCTTTCACACTATTTACTAGAATTTTCTATTAATATAGTTGAATATAAGATTAGAGGAAGTATTTTTACAAGGTTCACCCTATAACCAAACCTAGTAACTATAGCAATTGAAATCACTTTAATTTCAACGGAGTTAGTAAAGGAAGATGAATTTATTGGGAATAACCATGAACAAAAAATGGATTATGACATGTATGAAAACATAGTCCACACGCATTGTTAAGGCCATCCTGGTAGCAGAATACCTGATCATGTTAACTTTTATTTATGAAGAGCTCAATGGGTCAAGTCATTGGTAGCTTTTTTGTCACCTTTAAGCAGTTCATGACAAGGATTTTTGAAAGATATTATTTTATATTGGCCACACTTAAAACCATTCTAATTAAAGAACAAAACTTTAAATTACCGAATTATTCAGAAATTGAATGGTTATATAATAATCAAATATAGATATTCTGGTCCCTTTTTGTGTTTCTAGCGGCTATCAAGCAGGCAGAGAGAACTTGTATCACCTGTCCTGACTCAGAATCTGCTGAGTTCTTCTTCCACACAGAATAAGATTTAGCTAAGAGGAGACTGTAATTACCAAATTCCATTCCACCTTAAATTCCCCATGCTTTGCATTCAAATTTAAACATTAGCATTATTTACAAAACCACTAAAAAATTCAAACAATTTATTTTCTCTTTCTCTCAAACAAACATAAAAATGAAAATCTTCAGAATTCTTTGAAATTTAAACTGGTAATGACTACTGGGTTAAAACCACACTTGGAAAAGATTTTCATTCAGAAATGTTCCCCACTTCTGCTTGACAGTCCAGAAGTCCAGATGGTAAAGAAAACTGGGAGGATAAAACAACCCTCCTCAAAACATGCCTGGGGCTTCTGAGAAAATTACCTTGGTACCCTTATTAATTAAAAAAATTTTTGAAAGTAAATGCTAGGAAACCCTAAATGATTATCTGCTCTTCATGCTGTCAGTGAAATTCTGGCCAGACTATCTTCCATTAACCTGCATTTTTAATTTCACATCTCAAGGATGCTGATAAAAAAAGCTTTCTATTTTCAGAAAGAATGCTCTTCCACCACAACATAACATTAAAATTTATGGAGATCCTGGCTGTGTCCAAAATAGTTCTTTCTGTTAACTTTGGAAATTATTGGTTGGGAGCTGTATTTTTTACTCCCTAATTTATATGTAATAGAGGAAGTAGAAGCCCTTGGATACCTAGACTTGGAAATATTCTACCCATATGGAGGCATCTTATATATCCTATGATTTAAGGTAACTAGTATGGATTCTATATGCTAGGAAAGCCATCTAAACATTATTTTTCTACTTCTACTTTTTTCGCAAAGATGCTGGCAATAATCAGTAGCAAGATCATAGGGAAAAAAAAGTGAATAAGGCCTCTAATGGTTTTAAACATAAGTGGTGCTAGTTTTGTGCGTATATACACAAAATTTACACTTTTACATCATGTACATGGGAAAGTGTCCATATTTTATGTTCATTAGACATGCTAATTTATAGTTGCATTTTGCATTCTAGAAACTAAAGTACATACACTGCCTCAGGTTCAAAAGAATTCTGATTATCAGTGATTCTAAGGATTGTTCAGAATATCCAATATTGAACAGCGAAAAAATAATCTTAGATTTTTATTGGCTCTGCTATTTTGCAGTATGAATTCAGACTCCTTAAAGAAATGAGATGTGTCAAGTAGTACTTTAAATACAGCCTCTTCAAAACGTAGGGAATGATTATTTCAGCAAGTTTTAGTTTTCAGCAGCAACATATGCAGTGGCAGCTGTGTACTGGAGTTTGGAGACCAGGGATCCTTTGGAACCCAATAAGGAAACCGTGACTTGCATGCAAAGCGCAAAAGAATCGCTTTTCCTTGGTTCTAAATTATGCTGAGACTTCAGGGGGATAAAAGAGACAAAGAAACATATTGCAATTTCAGTCTGATGATCTTCTACAGAAAGCTAAGCAAATTAAGATGAAATTAATTATATGGATAATATCCACCCTCCCCCAATCCTTCAAGTATTGTTGAAAGATCTTTTTTTCCTGCAGCAGGCAGTGTAGTGTCTAGCTACATTTCTATGCCCATTAAATAATATTTTTATTGTGTCTTCTCAACATTATCAAAAAAATTCAAGGCCATGGTGAAAGATCAAGGAGAAAATTTATTCTTTGGGTGTTGACTCTGTTCCGAAGTCACTGAAGCATTGCTCCATCACTCTGTGGCAGTCTCAGAACACTCTATTCAATTACAAACTGCAGCCATGGGGGATCATGTTTTAATCTGCCTATAAACAAAGGGATAAAATAAAAACAGCATATTTACAATTTTTAAAGATGCTGCTTTTATAATACAATACCAGGAATTATTGCATTCATATTACTTGCTTCCTAAAATGGAAAGGAATAGGGCATATCTGCATGTAAAGTCAGGCATCCCCATTACAAATGACATACAATTAATGTGAAAATCACTACCCTCTAGTAGCAGAAGGGAGAACTCTAAGAATGCCATACAGTCATGTATTTAATGCTAGTTTTCAGGTATTAAAAGATGCTCATTTGCACAGAATTGCCTTTCCAAGGAACCTGATTCATTTTGTTGCCTGGAAAGGGGAAAAGAATCAGAAAAGATGAGCTCCACTTTCTACCGACAATCTAATCCCATTTTTGATAGGCTTCTGGAATCTAAATGAGAGGCTATAATTCTGCATGGTTTGGTTTTGTAGAAAATGAAAATTGCTTTGGGGAAGAAAGCTTGCCATAGTCAGTGTGCTAGATGCAAACAAGAGCCCATAAAATCCTTTCACAATCTAATGACTTGTGGTAACCCACCTGCCTGGTACCTGAATCATTTAGCATACCTCGATAAAAACTGTATTACTTTAACACCAAATGTGATTAAGGCTTTATGCTGGCATTTAATTAAAGCTCTGCATTTGTTGTTGGTACATTTCCTTTGAGCATCAGTTTTGCATATTTTAAAAAAATAAGCTAATTTAAAACATCCAGGAAGAGATACTAGATATACTGTAATACAGCCTATAAATAATGATATTTTTCAAGTTTGTGGGGCAAAGAAAAACCCTCTTCTGGTCTCTTTCCTGCAACATGCCAAGTGAAGGGGAATTCTTCCTTCAGAAGATTATCAGTCTCATGTGCTGGCATATGGTGTTTGACCACAGAGAACTGAAGAGTTCGATTTTCACATGACCTCTTTTTCCTCTTCCAGGAGTGTTATAGTAATTTAAATTCTCATGAACAGAAGTCCATCTAACAAGATAGTTGCATAATTGCATGACCTTCTCCCTACTGCTGCCCTGGACAGATCAAAAGCAATAGTAATTCCTGTTGTTGGAAAGTAATCAACCAGTTCCTTTAGAATAGGACCACTGCTCCTGTGAACTTCCGTCTGTAACAGAGAAGGGAGAATTCATTCATGTTTGACAGATACCCCATCAGTGCTTAAATCAATAGCTGGCCAGATAAGCAGACATCAGCTCAGCTTGGTGCAATCTTCCCACCTTCAGTACCCATCGTTTTTGACCAGAAGAACGTAAGTGTATTGGTCTTGGGTCTTACCTAGGGTCAGTCAGACCAATTAGCTAAGTAGTATTTTCTAAAGTCTAACAGGCAACAGAATGAGACCAATGCATGTCAATAATTTGCATGTAAAATTATCTCAGCCCTCACTGAGACTTGTATTTGGTTCCTTCCCTACTGTAAGGAAAGGGAATGCCTGGGGAGATTATCCTGAGACACATTTTGATATTCAAAGGCACAGCACTAAGGCGATGTACTTCAAACCACTGTTTAAAAGAGAAGATAATACAACTCTATTCACTGTATAGAAATGGAAAACATTACATGTCAGTATCTATTTCTCTTATATGTGCATGAGATAATGCTGATATCTATACTTGATACATAATATGAATGACATAAATTAGTATAGACATAAATGAATACTAATGCCTATGCTGGATAGAGAAAATGAGTGATTTGACTTGCTTTATTGATTGGTTTACAAATTATGTTTACTGTCATATAGAAATTGTAGCCGCCTTGAACACGGCTGGTTAATTTGCTACATTAATCTGATAGCAACAGAGGCTTAATTTCTCTGAGTCCAATCTAAAGTAAATAATGCCTGGATTCTTTGTCAGTGTGGTAGTTCTGGAATGTTCCCACTTCAGCAAAACTATTAGTATCTACTGCCCTAAAATATAATTACTACAATAACTCCCCACTGGGAAATTTAGTTAGCATTTCCAAGTAGAGGAGAACAAAACTTTTAAGTATAATTTAAATCTTTCAACATGACTCTAAAATCTCAAAAATCACTACAGGTAGAAAATATGTAATCAAAAGTACCTACTGAAGATCTTGCTATAAATAAATATTCTATATCTATCTTATCACCAAATGGAGTTGGGACAGAGGCATGTTGCCAGGGAAGTATGGTACGAAACTGATTCCAGTATATGAAAGGAAACATTTATTGGAAGTTGGAGATAACCTCTGAACATCTTTACTCATAAGCAATCTGAAACCTTTGCCCTTCCCGTTGGAGATTTCTGTTGTATATGCACCACAAGACAGAATGCCATCAGAAACTGAAACCCAAGAGTTTTCCTCAGTCAGCACAGAAAATGCAATCTACTTCTTTTGGCTGATGTTTTATTGATAAAAATCAGAAAGTAAACCTTCCATGAACTTGTAATTAGTTTACCATGCAAAGTGTTGACAAATGCTCTAGTTCAACACCCTGGATTTTCCCTATGCTTGACTGAATGAGAACAGTTCCTAGAGGCAATCACGCTGGGTCATGGAACTAATTGTGCTTTGTGAGGGTGAAAATTCTCAATTTCCGAGCAGGGGACACTGCCGCACGATGGATGAATGTTAGAAATGTGGTGTGCTGTGCTCTTTCATCTCTGTCACTGGATATTTATTCTGACTTGGCTTCTAAATTATTCATTTTCTTTAAGCAATCAATATTAATAATCTGATTTGCTCTCTGGCATTTTTAGTCACACTTCTGTTTAACTGACTGTAAATAAAGGTCACTTGGAGGCTTCCTGCTGCTGTTCGGAAGGTCCTTGCCTAATTAATTCCCAACACTTTTTTTCCTATGACTGTGATTAGCAGTTGCAATCAAGTTCAGCAATTAGCTGCCTCCTTGCACTGTGATTTGCTCTGTGCAGCCCTCAAGATAAGGCTCCATTTGGCCATTCAGTTATCACTCTAAAAAGAAGCCTGGGTAGGGAGGGTTTATTTTTCACTTCAAGGTTTACAAATTTGCAGATAATTATACAGGAGATGATTAAGCCCATCTGCCAGCCTCTTTAGTCATCTCCTTGTTTAGGGTCCTCAAATCCCAAGTACCCTGGGAAACGGCGTAGCTTGCTAGTACTCTGCACCTGGAAAGCTGGGGGAGTTCCAACCCAGGCTTTACCACTGCTAAGGTCTTTGACCTTGGGCAGGTTATTTACTATCTCTGCCAGGGAAGGGCACTTCCTCAGGGTCTGTAGTGAAGAGTCAATGACACTAAATTCATGAATATATTCAACAGAAGCTTATTAGGAACTGAAAAGTTCTAGGTGTCGGCTGTTTGAATTAATTGATACATGGTGGGCAAAGATAAAAATACATAACGAAAAGGTAAATCCATAAATTGTTATTAACCTTGTGAAGGAAAAGAACTGGATGCCACTGGAGAGAGGATTTTACTTGAGACTGGGCGGCTGAGGGAGGAGGCTAGGTTCATGAGCTCCAGGCGCAGACAGTGAGCCTGTGTTTGTGGTATAGCCTGGTAGGTGGAGGGCACAGCAGGAGAGGGAGTTGAGCTGCAACGCTGGGCCAGTTTACTCATTTGGGAATAGGACAGCAGAGTGGTTAAGCGACTCAGTTCAAAACCCAGCTTTGCCACTTATTAAGTGTAGGACACTGAACAAACCACTTAACCCCTTCATGCCTCATTGGATTGTTGAGGACATTAAATCTAATTATACATAAAGGATTCAACTAAGGCATGAAAACAGCAACACCCACTAATGTTAAATATTATGCTTAGATGCCGATAAAGGGTCTGGATTTTATTAAGTATGGTAGGTGGTGGGGGATCAGGAGTGTTTTAAAATACTTTCAAAATCCAGGGAGACCAGGGAGGCCATAGTGAATGATAGTACGGTGGGGGGGAAAGTAAAAACAAGGGTTCTAATTAAAAGGTTACTTTGGAAGACCCAGCTCTTGATTTAAGTTGACAAAAGTGGATTTGGAAAGATGTGAACAGAAATAAAGTAGACCAAGTATCCAATAGACAGTAAGAGCTCAATAAATATTAGTTATCACGACTGATGGTTTACTCACCTGCTAATCGTCCTTTTAGGTACTACACACCAGGTGGATAGTAGGTCTTCGGTTAATGCCTAATCATTCATCTAAATTTTCAGGGATACTCATAGTGTGAGAAATAGGAGAGCAAATGGGTTATATGGTTATTCATCTTGGGCAGGTTTCTAAAAAACATGGAGCAGCTGGGAGGCAGCCTAAATGGGCCAGCAATAAGGCAGACCCAACAGGGAGAACTGGAAGTGGGTGAGAACTCGGGAGGTGTCAGGGCCCAATCCATCGAGAGTGAGGTGTAAAGCAGTGAAGCAGGACACATGATGTTTAGGGGCAGGTACAGCCCAGGAGTAGAGCAAGATGAGGGGCAACCAGGTGTAGGCAATCAAAAGTAGGTTTATGTATCAATTTTTTCATCTACTAAGCAATTATTTATGAAATGCTGCTGACTCTTCTAGGAGCTGAGGCTTCAGACACAAGGGACAAAAATCTGTGGCCTCATGGAGTTTAATAGGAAAGCAGGCAAGTTGATGATTAATCAGTAAAATACTGTATTAGAAGATGATAAGGAAATAACAGAAAAATAAAGTAGGAATGGAATATTATTTGATGGCTTTTACATCACCCAGTGCTATAAGGAGCTAATAGAAGGTTTGGAGCAGAGGAATGACATGATTTATCTTTTAAGAGGATCTCTCTTGCTCAGAACAAATTGTATGGGGCATGTATGGAGGGTGCATAGTTTCCTAGATGTGCTTATGTCACTAGAGTGAACCTCATTATTCAGGAGGAAATCATACTCTCTGTCTTTGTCTTTTAGAGCCTACATTTGGCCTGAGCAGGAAAGTATTTTGGGAGTTGGGGTTGTTTTGAAGGTGGTGGTCTTGGTCTGCAGAGCGCATGGGAGGCAAGCGTATATTCTGGTGGAGATACGTGTATGTCCACAGGTTGACCTCAGGAGTAACTGGAGCAGCGTAAGGAGTTAGAGTTCCTGGAAAGCACTTACTTGTTTCGGAGGGCTTTCACATTATCAGAAGCAATTTGGAGATAAAGCAAATTCTTTTTGGCGACATTCTCTCCAAAGTGTTTAAATGGGCATGCCAAAGAAAATTGTACTTTTCTAGAGAAATCCTGCCACTAAGCCCTGAAGGAGGAGCCCATTTTTACCACTGGCACCAGAGCTCCCTTTTTTCCTGACAGCTACAAAGCAAAGCAAATGTGCCCCTCCCTGCATGGCAGATTTCCTGCTGCCGTTCTGTTCTGTTGAGCTTGTTCATTTAATCTCACAGGGGATCTGACAGCTTTCTCCATCTCCTTATGCATTTCTGTAGCACTCATTGAAAAGCACAGTAAGAAGAAAGATGCTGATGGAGGCTCACACGCAGAGACCCACTTATGGGCTGCACGAGCAAAGTCAGCCTGTTCCCCAAGTGTCTAATGCTCAGAATTAGGACTAGAAGAAATAATTCCAACACTCTGTCTTTATGACAGCTCAGCTAATGAATGCAAATGTTCAGCACAACCCATTTACTGGATGGTGGATGATTCATATCATTGGGATGTGTTATAGAAAATGTCAAGTGCTTTTAATCTATGGACTACATATACAGTTCATGTGGCTATATTCTGTTCTTGACATACGGACCAGGTGATGGGCATCTTCCCTAGTATATCTTTTGTGGGTGGGAAAGACATATTGACAAGTGACACAATTTTGCCCTTAGGTAAGCTCATTTTTGTGTTCATGAGATAATCAAAAGATTCAGTTCATCCAACTGGACATTTTCTCTAGCGATAACCCAGGGCAGAAGACCTGATAGAGAAGTTCCTTCCACAGAGGACCCTGTACCTCATGAACTCATCACCACTTCCTGAGAAAGCAGCCCTTAGAGCTCCTCTCCACAAAGCTCCTCCTCTCCTGCCTTAATGGGCTTGACGGCTCAGGCCTGGCCAGACAGGGACCACTGAGCACTGACTGCTCAGGCCTGGCCATTTCCACTTTCTCCTTAAGGGCTTGCTCCTCCCCATCTACTCACCTAACCTCCCTAATGAAGCTCAAAGCTATCTTGATGACCCCATGAAGTGATGAAAATAAGAGGCTAAATTAGATTCTGGACTTCAGGCCTAACAGTTCTTCGTCCAGTAGAATTTTCTGTGAGGAAGAAAATGCTCTCTATTTGCACTGCCTAATGTGAGAGCCACGAGGAGCATGTAGCTATTAGGTAACTGAAATGTGGGTAGTCTGACTGAGGATCTGAATTCTTTACTTTATTTTACTCTAATTCACTTACATCCCTCCTAGGCCTTTGTCCTGAGCCTGAAAAGTATTTCAGTTCTTAATGGAATTCTCAGCATTGTGGTATGTGCTAGGAATCCTCTTAGCTAGGATCTGGCTCCAGAGAGAAATTTGTGCTCCCAGCAGCAAGGAAGACTAGACTGCTCCATCTGTTCCTCTTCTCATTCTGATATGCTGGTGGTCGTCATTGGGGGAGATGAAAAAGGAAGGATCTTGGGAGTTTTTCCCCATGCTTCCCCATGATTTCTGATAAGAGGAGAAAAGACAGAATCCTCTTTGGCATAAAAAGGAATGGATGAGTTAGTGTCTGCTCACTGGATTCCTTTCCTTTTAGGCACTTTATCACGCCTGATGTATTTCTAGACATAGATGTATTCTTAATGAGAGGAATGCTTTTGTTATCACCACTTGATAAGGCAACAAAAACTGGCTTATCAATGACTAGTAACTGAATTGCATTTCAATTTTAAACACTTGTCTTACCCACTTTCCAGGGCTGTGTATGTATGAGGTACTAATGCTTTGTAAACATTCAAGTGCTCTAATTATTTTGCTAATTATAACAATAACATCGCACCAAGATAGGTTTTATTTTCATGGTTATCTCTCTTACCAGACATGGAGTCCATTTCTTATTCATTAAAAAAAAATTTCATTGCATTGCATATTTAAAAAAACAGAAAAGTAGGGAGAAATTAATATGAGACCCTTGAGATAAAGTAAATTTTAATATCATGTCAAATTTGCTATAGGTCTCTTCTTTCTTCTTAAGAAACAATATGCTATTCATAGAATAAAAGTCCTACTATTAATTCCATTCTCCTTCCTCCCCCTGGGAGGTAATGATTATTATGAAATTGATTACTATTACACCCATCAAGATGTCATGATTTCCTGAGAAAGTATAGCAGGGCATTAAAGAGTACATACTCTGGAACTTTTCTTTAAAAAACATGCTGTGCTACTTTTTAATTGTATGACCTTCAGCAACCTATTAAACATCTCAGTTTCCTCATGAGAAACATGGGCATAAAATAAGAGTCAAACTCATATGGTTATTGTGAGAATAAAATGAATGTTAAGTGTTTTTAATAACCCATGCTAAGTTCTGTATAAATCTTCGCTATCATTATTATTAGCACAAATATTTGTACATATGTGTGTGGTTAAGGTTTATATAAAAGTTAACAATGTATTTTTTCTCAGTCAACATTATGTCTCTGCGATGCATCCATATTGATACAAACAGAAGGAATTAATATTGACTTATCTGTACCATTCCACTGGATGTTTATATCATTCTTTATTCACTCTCCATTGACAGACATTTTTCCTGTTTCTAGTTTTCTCCATATTCCTGGCATACACATACACACCTTACTGTCTTTGTGTCACAGGAACAAGTGTCATTCCAGACACAGCAGGTGTTAATGAGTCATTGTTAACGGGAATTGATGTTCATGTGTTTAGCCCTGGACTCCCTAAGCTGATGGTAAGCTCCTTGCGGCAAGAGTGAGGGACACAGAGCAGATCCTCCACAAGCTCCTGAGGCTCTAGTAGGATGAGCTCAGGCATGCGGCTAGCACAGCATTTCTCCCACGTGCCGGAGGCCCACACAGCAACTGGGCGGTTGTGACACTTCTCCAAGAGCACACCACGCAGAAAGCCCACTGGGGAGACAGAGCACGAGAGGGGCAGGTTTTAAGAGAGCCTGCCTGTGAACCTTACACTGCCATGCTTGCTATTTACCTTGGCCACTTTAACGTAGATTTTTATCCTCCGACTCAGAGATAGGGATATTATTCAAGTTTTCAGGACAAGTTGGAATTGGCAGGCCTCGGCACTCATAGAAAGAGGGAAGCGGGAGAGTGAGAACTCTGCAGTGCCCAGTGACATCACGCCTTTCCACACCCCACTGCTTTGCCTGATGTCCTCAGCCCCAAATGCCCCCTCTCCATCCTCCCCTCAAACTTCTGAACATCCGCAGTGATCTCTCAGATGAGATGCCTCCGTGCCTGGGTCCAGGTGCCTCCACGTGGCACTGCGCTTTCGTATGATCAGTTAGCTATGGAGAGACCTCTGCCTTTGGAATGAGTGGGTTAGCACAAAGGGGGTCGCTCGTCCCGTCAAGAGTAAGTAGAGAGGCTAGATAAAGCCAAGGAAGCACAGAAAACTTCTGTCTGCAGGACTGAGGGGCTCCTGAGGCAGCAAGGCCTCAAAGGGAAAAGGTCCTCAGGAGGAGGAAAAACTCAAGGTGAACAGGATGAGGATGTTTTGCACTACTTTTCCCTTTGGGGCATTTGCCAATTTATAGGTAATAAAACTATACAGAAAAGTAAGGAGACTATAAATACAAAATTCAGGCTAGTGGTTACCCTTGCAGGCAGAAGGCAGGACTGCTTAGATGGTGCACACAGTTTTGTTTTCCTTTAAAGACGTAGGCTGTATTCTATTTCTTAAACTAAATTGTGGTTACGTAGCTAAACTTGTTATTTTTCCTCAAATGTATATGTTTGTAAACACATATTTATATTTTATATGTGATAGTTATATCTCATTCTTCTGAATGTGCACTTGTTATAGAGAAAAAAATTAATGAAACTCTGAACTAATAGCTCCTATGCACACAGAACATTTCCGGTCCCCAGCATGATTTTGTATCTCAGCGCTCTCCTCTGAAAGCTGCTGGAAAACCTGCTTCTCTCATCCATCTCAAGTCACTTCTGCTATTCCTGAGTTATTCCTTCTGCTAGTCCAGGCTGGCAGCTCCACGCTTCTGACTATATAGTTCTCATCCTTAAAAAACTGTTTTTCAGAAAGAAGAACATGAAAGCTGGGTGTGTGGCCTCACTGTAGAAGAAATTTAAAAAGAATATGAAGAAGGTAATGTTCAGGTAGGGGGGGAGAGGAAGTGTGAGAACTCAGTTTGTTTGCAGACTCTCCGGCATATAAGAATTCTTCAGCCTGTCTACCTTTGTGAATACACACATATAATAATGTACCCACAGATACGTGAATGTAAACCAGGAAGGATGGATAAGAATAAGGTAAAATGAGATTAGGCAGAGGTGTGGGGATAGTAGGTGAGCTCATGGAGAGTGTGAGTTTGTGAGTTACAGGAAAAAGAAGTGGTGGAGGCAACAGAAAAGGTAAGGAATTAAATGTAAGAGGAGGAACAGTTCAAGGCATCAGAGTGGGCGTCACTTCAGCGGGGGAGACCACAAACACAGATTTCTGCTGGAAATGAGAATCGCAGAGGCTGTGATTTCACACCACAAGTTTTGTGCTGCCTCCAGATTTCCAAACAGAAGTTTCCTTGCCCTGCCCCACAAAATGTATAAAGAATGGACTCTGGAGAAAAGTATTACCACCAGGCAATTGCCTTTTAACTGTGCACACACCTTTGCAGCCTCTATGCTTCCTTAAAAACAGTATGGCTTCATACACAAGGCTTCACTAAGAGAGTAAGAAACTTCAAGTGCAGTCATATTGGCAGAGTTGTGAAAGTCAAGAAGGAAGAATGCTTGACCTTAAACATCTAGGAAAAAGCATACTATCAAATATTTCAGATATTTATCAGCATTCTCTAGGTAATTCAATTGATAAAACAGATATTATTCTTGGAGAAAATACTGTAATGGAGCTGAGAAATATAACAAAAAAATCACCTGAACTGAATGACTTTTTTCCTTGAAAACATTAGGGAGTAGGGGTTGTTTCTAAAGTGGAAATAGTGTCTGAGGATAATTTCAAACACAACAAAATTATATGAGGGTAAACAATGAGACTTGAGAGGAAAGCAATGAGACTTTCTGGTCAGCAGTAAAATACAAGCACCTATAATGCATATGAAGTACCCACATACATCATAAATAAATACATATAAATGCACATGTGCATGCAAAGAAGGAAATTTGACATTTAATTTCTAAATAAAGAGAATCCACATCATAAAATCATTCCCATTACATTTGCCCCACCAGACCTTGCTGGCATTTTCTATCTGTAGGATTTATTGCTATGCGTTATCACATATGCTTTCCCTTGTTTTCTTATATAACTTAGGCAAGGTCAAAGAACTAGCATGACCTACTAATTCAGTAATTCCTTACTTTGTTAATGGTTTCAAGAGGTATTATAAATTGCAAACAAAATTAATTTACATTTGCTTTAACTTTTAAAAGCATTTAAGATATTTGCCTCTAATTCTTTAGGTAGGAAGATAAATCATTGAATTATAGTGGCAAAGAAAGCCTGTTGCAACTCACTAAACCACACTCCCATGCCCACCTAACAGTAATTCCAAGGGCAATTACCGAAATAGATCGTGTAGCCATCTGAGCCATCCGCTTCTTTTATATAGAGTGCACAAGTTTAATCCATGCCAGTGACTGCAAAACTGCTAACTAATCTTCCAGCTTTTTCTACTGTCCCCATCAACATATAAATTTGGAGACATTACATATTTCATACAAATCATTTGTATTTTATACATAAAATATTTTTTAAAGATTCTTCACATAACATCAAACGATTGATTGTCTCAAAATATAAACCAGATGGTAATACTTAGCTGTTCAATTGGTTCTCCACTACACTTAGACTAAGGTCCAAACTCCATGTACGGTCCCCAAGCCCTATATGATTTGACTCCTGCCTACTTCCCCAAGCTCACCTCATCCTACCTTCATTTTGCTTGAAGTACTCTGACCACACACTATTTTCTGTCCTATTTTGTCCAACTCTTTTCCACTTAAAGACCTTTCTGATACTTCTGAAGATAGATATCATCTTCTTTCTGATGTCTAGTCCCTTCTCTTCCTAAAGGTCTGAATTTGAACCCCATCACTTTCATGAGATCTCTTCTGACCTTAAAGCTGGTTCTTTGATCCATCATGCAACTTGGTCTTCTCTACTCTTTATTTCCCTTCCACTCTGTCACAAGCTATATTTACCTTGTTTTACTTTTAGTTTGTCTACTTGTTACTCCTAAATGGAAATGTACATGCTATAAAGGAAGAATTGTATGGATCTCCTTCATCATTGTAACACAACTACCTAGCTCAGAATCTGCCACAGATATGTATTTAATGAGTATTTGCTAAATGAAAAAATGATTAAATTTGGTTTAGTTCTCATTCTCCTCAGTATGTTATTCCTACACGGAAAGCTCTTCAATGACATGCACTTAAGTTTATAATCAAATTTCATTCCTTATCATGGTGTGCAGTTCCCAGTACAACCTACCTCTGAAGATCTCTTCAAATTTACCTTCTATTATTCTGTTTTACTCACAATGTTTCACTGTACTAGGCCTGCTTCTCCTAAAACCACATTAGTTATCTATTCCTGAATAACAAATTCCTCCCCAGAATAGTGGCTGAACAATAAATACTTATTATAGCACAGTCTCCATTGATCAGAAATTTGAGGGGGCTTATCTGGGTGGTTCTGGTTTAAGATCTCTAACGGTATTGCAATTAAGATGCTCACTGGGACTGCAGACCCTCGAGGGCTGGCTTAGGTAGGAAGACCCACTAACCTGCTATGGCAGCACACCTCTCGCTTCTCCACTGATGGTTGGCCGAGGCCTGTGTTCCTTGCCACATGGCCCTCAGGGCTTCCTGAGTTGCCTCAAGTTATGGGAGTTGGCTTCTTCCACAGCAAGTGAAGAAAGAGAGCAAGACAGACACTACAATGGCTTTTATAATCTAGCTTCGGTAATCAAACTCTGTCATTTCCAAAATATTCTACCGATTACAAATCAGTCCCGCTCAATATGGGAAGGTGATACCAAGAGGCAGGGATAATTGGGGGTCATCCTGGAAGCTGCCTTACACAGTCTGTCCTCAGTCTGACAATGATCCACATATTCCCTATATGTAAAATACACTCACCCCAACTCTCAATGCACCCCTCCTCCACAAAACCCTATTCCATTACAGCATCAGCTCAAATTCCGGAACTTTGTCATCTACATAAGGACAGTGCAGATGAGGCTCCTCAAGTATAAGTCCTTAAGTATGGCTGTTCTGGTACAGTTTCTTTTGATCTTAAGATCTATGAACTACAGCAGTAAGTTCTCTTTCCCATTATGCACCCACATACAATAGTGGGATAGGTGGGAAGCCCACTTCAAAAAGGGAAAATTGGAGGCACATGGGAGTCATTGAAATCCAGCCAGACAAATATTGGAAGATCCTTTATTAGGACTCAGTCTTATTCCTGTCAAGGCGTAAGTCCGTATGACTCCTGAATCTGCCCTCTGATCTTTTGGTTCCATCCTCTCACTCATCCTTCCTTTTCCACAGAAGGTCATCTATGTTGGCAGCTGCAAAGCTTCCTTAGCCTGCTTCCATCCAACAGAATTTTGATGATCTTCTTTTTTTTATTGTCTCTATCCTTTTCTGTCCAAACCAGCAGTGTTTCTACAAATATAATAATTTTTAACACTGTGGGTTACTTGTGAATCACATTAGAGTTCAATTCTTTAGATAAAATTTACACCCAAAATTTCTTTACAATAAACTCTTTTCATCCATGGCCTTCCCTAGAGACTGCTGAGGAACGGCATCACATAAGCTTCTTAGAAACCCTATTATTTGATTGAAGGTTATCTGAGATGCCACTTTAGCTCTTTATAAAGCCTTTATCCTTAGACTGTGTTTTCCTAGCAGGGCCTCGGGTTTTATATTTGCCTGGAAACCATTTCTTCATTTTAGAAATTAAGAAAAGTATTTTAGAAATTAGGAAGAAATTAGGAAAGGTTTAGCAGCTGGAAAGACTTGGAATTTTCTAAACCATCAACTCCTGTCTCTTTTTTGTTTAATAATTTTTCCTTGAGGCTATCTCTTATTTCTTTCATTTTACTGCAATCAAGAAGATGTTCAGAAGTCTCCTTAGCTACATCCCTTGATTTGTTAGCCACATTTTCTACTTTCTACGTGAGTGTAGATAATAGTGTTGCTAAACTTTCTACCAATATGTAACAAGGGTCCTTCTCCATTTATTCTGTATTAAGCCCTCACTATCAGCCTCCCCAAAAGGTATCAGGCTTTTACCTACAGTCTGTTCAAGGCACTTTAGGTTTTTAATTTCTTCTCCTTAGAGTCCTTCCTCCTCTTCTCATTGCCTTGTTTCAGTCACTCCCACATACTTGGTCATTTCTTACAGTAGCACTCCACCTCCATTGCCAAACTCTACTCTAGCTATCTATTGCTGTGCAACACGTCATCCCAAACTTAGTGGTTTAAAACAACGAGCTCTTATTATCTCCATTTTTTTGTGGTGCATGAATTTGAGAATGACTTAGCTGGTAAATTCTGGCTTGAGGACCCTCATGAAGTCGCTGTCAAGATGTTGGTCCCTGCTGCAGTCATCTGGAAGCTCACCTGGTGCTGGAGGATTCATGTCCATGGTGGCTGATTCACATGCTTGTTGGCAGGAGGCCTCTGTCCCTCACTGACGCTTGGCAGGACGCTTCAGTTCCTTACCACACGGCCCATACATGTGCTTGAGTATCCTCACAACATGGCAACTATCTTGCCCAAGAATGAGTGCCCCAAGAGGGCAAGATGAAAGCCCCAGTGTCTTATAATCTAGCTTCCTAAGTCACACATCATTATTGCTGCCTTGTTGTATCAGTGACATAACTTAGCACTATTCATTTTGGGAGGATACTGAAAAAGGTATTAATTTCAAGAGGAAGGGATCACTGCAGACTAGTTAACACAAAGATACAGGCATTTGCTTTTGCTTCTACCTGGCCACCTTTTGTCAGATTTTTGCAAGGCTTGACACCTAATCCTTTTAGTCTCTGATCAAATGTTACCTCTACAGAGAATTCTGCCTTTCCCACCATATCTTATATTTCCCTGTGCTTTTTTTCCTTTAAATCATGCTATTTTGTTTTCTTCATACCTTTTATTACTATTTGAAAAAATTATTCAAGTATATTTGCTTATTTATTTATTTGTCATTGTTTTTTGCTTTTCACACTAGACTATAAACTTCTCGAGGGCAGGAACCTTGTCTGTCTTTTTCACTGCTGTACCATCAGTGCTTAGAGTAAGGCTGATTTATAAAATTTATCCAATAAATATTTGTTCAGTGAATAAACAAGTGTATTCCACAAGGTTATAAATCACTTAGATTTCTCTTTAGTGGTCTATTTCGAGAAAGGATTTAAGCCAGTATGGAAAGATTATGGAATTATCCAAAATGGAAACATATGTAATTAACCAGGAACATGTTCTGAGCTGCTTGAGGTGAAATGATTCATTGTATTATGTGGGCCTTTTGTTTTCAGTGGTCTCCCTGTTTTCAAAGTGGGGCTACATAAGAAGGGATTCTTTTAACTGAGTAGGCTTTGAAAGGCCCTAAGTATTCCTACGGGAACATAGGGTATACATCATGGAACTAAGGCACAGAATGCCCAGGCCAC
Organism: Manis pentadactyla; assembly: GCF_030020395.1. Lineage (NCBI taxonomy): Eukaryota > Metazoa > Chordata > Mammalia > Pholidota > Manidae > Manis > Manis pentadactyla. The sequence goes on along the minus strand of NC_080031.1, from coordinate 67,885,071 downwards.
AAACTAGTACTGAAAAGTATGTGATTGCTGTCATGGGGCAAAGAGGCTGCATTTTTCAGAAAATATTACGACACCTGATATAATTTAATTTCTTAAGGTGAATGTTTAGCAATTGGAAATGCAATGGAAATCATAGATCAAATACTATAGACCTCTGCAGAGCTGTGTGATAAGGTCAAGGACCTACGGAAGAGGATAGAAAAAAATTGAACAATGCAAGTCTGAAAGAAATTAAAAATGGTCTACTTGTGATTTTCTCACCTGTATTGTGTCAGGTAATTTTATCAACCTAGAAGTTGAATTTTATGGATTAATCATGGTATTTTGAATGTAAGTCACAAAAATAGAACTAAAACTAGATTGAGCCCATGCAGATTTTTTTAACTACTGTTATTTGGAAAGACACTATGGTAGTCCCTCACTTAAAAACAAAACAAAACAAAATCAGGAAACGGGGGCTTGGAGACTGCAACTTGAAATCAGGCCAAGTGTTTATTATGTCTGTCTTTTCTCTCTGTTTGACTCTGCTTCCTTTTCAGTAGTAGTATTCTTATTTTGTCCTTCATCAAAACACACAACTGCTTCTAGAAGCATTTTTTCCTCTCATTTCCTGTGATTTAGATTATAGATCAAATGATACTCCCCCCAACACACATACCCCAGTGTCAGTTATAACACTTAACCAATTAAATTTCATCTTGACAATTTAGAACTGACACACAAAACTTCCTTCAACATCTGTTGGGTATTGGACTTGGAATTAAGGAAACTCCAAAGAGGTCATTTTCAACCTAAATTAAGAAAAAGCAGAATATGTTGGCATATAAGAAATAGTGAAAGAAAGGAATTCGACTTCTTCTAGTCATGATGGATTCGCCTGTGGACATGAATATTAATAATAAAAACAATTGCAAAAACTGGACAAAATACAACAGTAATCTGTTTGAAATACTACTGAGCTATCAAAACAGCCAGTGCTTTATAGATCTGTATCTCTGGGAGAAGAGAAACTCATTGAGGTAAATATGACATTCCATACTGCTTTCTTTGCCTCAAACTATTTGCTGATTCATAAGCGGTGTGGCCTGACACACTAATAAATCAAGCAGAAGGAGTTGACTAAGAGGTATATAAGCTGAATATAGCCTTCCAGAATCTCAGGGACCTGGGCAAAATGACTTTGATATTCAGCCTGGCAAGGCAGCTCGGGTTTGAGAGGCCAGTATATTGGAGAGAAGGGAAGACCAAAGAAGTAAACTTGACAGTCTGAGCTGCTTTTTCTGCAAGTATTTGTCATTCATAAATGAAACAGATTCAGAGTCTGGGAAGCAAGCAGAAAACAGTTACTAAGAACCTGAAAATTTAAGTAAAATTATCAGGAGTCTCACGTCTCTGAGAACTAAGCTTAGTTCTAAAAATTGGAACTAAGAGCCAACCAAGGTCAAAATCCCTAGTAAACAGCTCAGCCTGTAGTTGGCACATCTGAGTAAAGAGATAAGATCAATCTTTAAAAGGCTAAAATCTAGTCCCAAATCAATTCAAGGTAAGACTGGATAGAGTTGGCCGATTCCTACTCTAACATTCTGCCAGAAGTTAAAGAAAATTCTCTCTTGTGTAAAGGCCACATTTCCAAAGCATTTCAATTTTTCTTAAAAAGTCCCATCTTCAATTAAATTCTACAGTGTATACCAAGAGGAAAAGCAGACAAGAGAACATAGATGATCTAGACCTTTGGATTATCTCATATGGACTTTAAAATGACTATGACTTGTATGTTCAAAAATTAGACAATATGGAAACTTTCTTCTAAGAAAAGAAATCTATATAAAAGAAATCAAGTGAAAATGTCAGACAGGAAAAAGTACTATAATTAATATGCTCTTAATTTCATCCTGTATATCTACTACTATAATATAATATAATTTTATATTATAGTAACATGTTATTGTGGTTTCAATTTTCACTTTTCTTATTGCATTGCCAGGGAATGCAGTAATTGGAGAAGCCATATATTGTTAATATATCTACTTTGTAAATTTATCTAGCAGAATCTACTAAAGCCAAATATGTACATAACCTATGACCAAGGGTTTCTACCCCAAGATATACATTCAGTGGAAATGCACAAATATGTGTACCAGAGACAAGCTGGAGAATGTTTTCTCTACCTGTGGTTTTGTGAGATTCTTTTCCAATAATTTTCTTCTCCTCCACTCACCTTTTCTTTTAATAAACTAGGTAAAGAAACCTTGAAAGTATTTCCTTAATTTGGGGCTTTCTGAAAGAAATGTAGTAAAAAAACAAAAAAAAAGGAAAGAAAGATTTATTGAGAATAACCTGAATTCACACACTATTGGAATAGAGCTGTGTACTTTTAATTCTATCAATTTAGTTATAAGAAGCTACAAACTCTTTCAGCAAGATTCCAACATACAATTCCTGAATAATACAATTTGTAAGAAACTTTAATGGAAACAAGCATCAAAATGAAATATTTATAGAGCAACTGAATTGCACTTTAAGGGTAGATTAAAATAAATTATAGTAGAAATTAATACATAATCTGAGCTCTTTTTTATTCAGTGTTTGAATTAATGCAAAAAAAGCAAATGTTCCATTGCCCAGCTTATAGAAAGAGCCTCCAGAAATTCAGTTCCAAAATAAACCAGCAATGCTGATCAGAAAACAGATAAATTAGGCAAAGATTAAAGTAGCTAGATTTACATGTTTACAACATAAGGTGATTAGCAGTAACATTTGGACAGTTCATCATTCCCAAGAATTTTGAGAATCAAATGGTCATTTGATTACATTTGGCCCTATATATCTATTTGAGATAATTTAATTCTAAAGGATCATTCAGTGGACCAAATTTATCCAAGAGTCTTAACTTACATGGCTTCAATATAGGTGATGTTTTTGGAAACCTCTGTTACTTTGTCTGGATTAGGTAAGTCTGGCAACAAAGTAACTTCAGCAAGAAACTAAGGCATATAAAAATATTGCTACCTTGAAATTCCTGAACATCAGGTCTGTTATTTTGTAAAAGGATTAGACTGCTGAGTTGTAAGAGGCTTATTGCAACTTGTTATTAATTTAACATTTCAAAACATCTATTCACAATTCTATTTAATTGCATATTAATGGTCAAGTGTTTAAGACACTTTCACATAAAATATCTCCATCAACCCTCAAACATTGCTGCAAAAAAGGAAGAAGAGATAACATGCTTATTTCTTCAGATAAACATTTGGATACTTTCTCTAAGGACATAGTATTTGCAATGGGCAGAGCCAGGATTGGGACCACAGGCTTCTTCCCTTCTAGTAAAGTGTTCTTGTCAGCACATAGTACTGATAGATATTACAAGACATTGCACAAATAAATTTGGATCCAGTCTCCTTGTAAGAAAGGACTTTTCTCTATGCAACCCATATCTGTTATCAGCATTTAAAAAACAAACCAAAATATATATGAATACAAATGCATGTAAATTATTTTTTCATATTAACTCTTTAATTATTAGAATTTATAACTTTAGGTCAATAAGTTAATCACATCAACTATCTTGCCATCCAGAAATAGGACAATTTAATCTTTTCTATATCAATGGAAAACAGATTTTTTTTGTTTTATTCTGATCTCAACTGTGAGATTTCTGTTCATGTGCAGAAAGAAAGGACTCAGGTTCATGGAGTGAGTGATATCAAAAAATGATACATTGATCATTTTCTTGTTTCGCAAACCACTAGATCACTACACTAAGCTTCTATTCTCAATCATCAGTTTGCTGTTAAGTACCAGATCCCTGAATTTAACCTTTCTCTCATTCTCACTGAGCACTTCCTTCTTTCCCTGGTCTTTTTGCATCAGGCACACAAGAAGGAGAGACTTGGGAAGAGTAGCTAAACAACAATACATAAATTCAAGTGATCAATAATCAAAATAATCAATAATTAGAACTTTCTCTTTAATGCAATGTTCCCAATTTTGAAACAAATGTCTTGCTAAATCTTTTCATCAGTTGGACTGACCACCTCCTCCAAGAGGACCTGTCAAACACGAATAGTTTGACACTCTCTTGGCTAAACTTGGTTCACCTTCTTTTTCAGTAATCTATATCTATCCCATCTCATTCACTTGATGGCACAGAGCCTGATGGCAGGGTTTTGTCTTTGCTCATTTTTATGTCAGCTGAGTACCTAAGAAAGAAGCTTTAACAAGAGCCCCATCTTTAAGCCCATTGCTCAAGGCCTGGTGAGTTAGATTTTTCCCCATCCAAACATTTGTTTGCAATCACTGCCCATTTCTTTTCAACTCTTTTTCGGGCATCTGGCTCAGTTATTTCTTATCGGTCAATTAGAATGGCTTCAACTTGTACTATTTAATCCTTCCCAGCTAACGAGTTTGATTCCGGGAGCTAGGGGTGAAATTGGGGGTGGATGCTGGCAAGACAGAAATCATGCATCCAGAAAATGTGAAAGGCTTGGCGTTAACAGGAAATCCTAACTATGCCACATGCAAGCAGATTTTTTAACCTCCTAAAATGTGTTTCTCCTTTTCCTAATCACAAAAGCCAGTGCAAACTACTTAATTCCACAATTACAGGATGAAGAACTGAAAACAACATAGCTTTAGGCAAGAAGTGAGCATCCTCACACTGCATCCTCATTAGTGAGGATAAATGTGCCATCTCAGGGCAACCCATTATGTATCCTTTACTTCTGTATTAATTAAAAAGAAAGCTTGGTGGTAACATGAATCTATATGATAGAAAACCATACAATTCTCTAACTTCAAAAAAAACCAGTGTTAAAAAAGCAGTTTGAGGGTCTAATTATAAAGGTCTATATTTTAGTACTACACTGCACTGCACATATGTTCACGGCTCTCAGCCTCCCATGCTGCCTCTGAACACGTTTTCCTTCATTCTAGGAACATTCTTGCTGTTAAAACACTGGCTTTTGGACGGGAACTGGAGAGCAGAGGGAGGGAGGGAGAGAGGTTTTTGAAGAAGAGGGATTTCCATTGTTTCCAGGAAACTGCTAAAATATGTGCATGTATGTGTGTTTTCTGAGCATTTCTCACACATTTGCAAGCCTCTGATTCCCACCTCTGATTTTTTTCTCCTCCATTTTCTGCCTAGCCGGCTCATTGCTAATGTAAACAGATGGGATCCCCTGGAATGTGGGGAATGGGACTAGACAGTGACTCCACAGGAAAAATGGAGGGTGTCTTTGCAAATGGGAGATAAAAGTATTCGGAAAGCGAAGGCACAGCTTTTTACTCTGATTCTTTTTTCTCATATGAGGCAAAAGTGACTCAGACATAAAACTTGGCAATGTTTTGTTATTGAGATGATGTGTAAAAAACAATGATTGACTTTTGTGCTTGAAGGAAATGTTGAGACTGTTTTTCTCAGGACAATTAGAAACAGGGTGCAAGGCAACATGTTTGAAACAATATATATTGAACTTCCATTGACAGATGGGAAGACACCCAGGATACTGGCCATGGCACACTGACCCTCTTTCTATGTTTTCAGTGATTTATCCTGATTTTACAAAGGTTTTTATTTTTATTTAGTGGATAGCTGGGCTTTGTGATATGCATGATCTGAGAAAGAAAAGACAAAAGGGGCTCGTCTCCTCCAATTTTTATAAAAGGAACATTTTGAAATGAGATAAAGTATGAAGTATTTTGCTTTATTCTTCTCAGATCCATTCTTTACTGTTGTCAGTCCAGGCAATTTCGAGCATGTCAGGATATGAACCAATTTGGCGAAAGACAGTTAAGTGCTTTTTCGGTTTAAATATTTAAATAAATGAATGGAAATCAGGAAGAAGGTATACTTTCCAAGTGGATAAGATCATCTGTAAAAACAGAAATGTTGAGCCACTCAGAGTTATGGCCTAATCTGTACAGCTTAAGCATTTTCAAATTTATGGCATCTTTTGAGCCAAATCATTTTGTTTCCATATGAAACTTGTATATATAATTAAAACCTTATCAGTGTAGAAATGGTGGTTTGCATCCATGACCTCATATGCAGGAATGGAATGGTTTGCTCCCCTCCAACTGATTCCATTTACCCTAGAATAGAAGCAAAACTCTTGCTAGCCCTCTGAGGTCCAAAATTTCTAAGATTTAACTTAGCTTCACGTCTATGAATGCCTCAAGATTTTAGCCAATAAGAAAGGAATTTATAATGACGTGTTGTGATTTTTGAAGGCCATTCTTCCTGACATTTAACTTCTATTCCTGGTCTCTTTGATACAATATAGTTATATGTGAATCAGCAAATGTAGATATCTTAGGAGTTGGGATATTAAGTTCAAAAATAAATATAAGGTTCAAAGGAAAGACTTTGTCCCACAAAATTATAGCTACTAGTAATCCTTAGCTATACTCAGCTCCACCTGTTGTAGCCATCTTCCACCCCCACTTCTGCCTAAGGTGCTTTAATTTGATCTTTGTTGTACATGCTGCTGCAAAGATGAAGCCCTCTGGTGATAGCAATCATCAGGATAAAAGCTACAGAGCCCACTTAGAGCCAGAGTGGGCTCCCCCTGTCCCTGAACCTGTGTGAGGAGAAGAAGTGTGGTTCAAAGTGCACTATTAACTTTTTCCTTTCTTTAAATCCCACCCTCATTTCCTTTCTGGAACTTCTTCACTAGAAAAACACCAATGTCTTCGCAGGTATTATTTTTAGATAAACTGTTTTTAATCCTAGTTATTAAAGAATTTCCCTCCCAGAGAGGATTTGCTGGATTTGAGTAGTCACAGTGAGTCCATTTAAATGGAGCCTTCTTTTAATTCCAAAGATTACTGTTCTTCAAAAAAATATTAAAATTACTTGCTACAGACTGCATGCTATCAAATAAAAGCTAACCAATAATACAGCCCCCTTTGTTTCAAAGGCAGGCTTTGCAATTCTAGAAAAAAAAACTCTTAGTAAGAAATGAAACATTGCCAAAACAAAAAGCATGAGAATAATTACTGTCATTTTCCCATTTATCTTCCCTTCTGAAAGACTCTCTGAAGCAACAGACAGCTCTGATTCACTTTTATGTCTATTACCACATAACTGTGGGGAAGGCCCAAACTCCAGCCACAGTCTGCTCTTTTCCTTATGTAAGCTGTTTTACTGCCATCATAATCACTGACGGTGACCCTCTCTCCCATCTGTTGATTTTTTTTCCTTTGCTGAAACAATGCTTAGGTTTCAAAAATACTGATCTCAAAATCATTAACCTAGAAAGAACCTGGCCTTCATCCACTCCATTTATGGGATGTTAAAGCAGTCTCAAGGGTTTGCTAAAATAAACTAACAGGCTGGAGAAGAGAGGAACACACCATCTGGCCAAGCCAGTGAGGCTGAGAATACAGAGTCCAGGTAATTACTTTAGGTGAATCTATTACAACACAAGGAAATAACAGAAAGTTTGGATAATTTGTTTTTTCTTTAGCTTGTGAATCTTCCTACAGTCGTAAATAATGGAATTATCAGCTGGAAGATAGAGGAGTCCTGGGCTAATGTGAAGATATGATACTCGAGTGATGGGACCAGTGATAACACAGTGATTTATGGTTCCTAAAGACCTCTACTGTTCAGCGAACTCAGAAATTTTCTTGTTTTATGGAACAGGATTGTGGAAAGGACTATGTGTAAATGCATTGTCATTCACTGAGTTATTCAGTACACTGAGGAATCGAGGAATGTGAAAAGAAACCTGTGTTGAAATCTATGTATGGCCCATTAGCTTATACTTGGATGGCTTACTCTCTCTGATTTCTTCAAGAAAGAACCTAAATGAGTCTTAGGTTTTAACAATTAGAAATACCTCTTGAGGCACAACAGATCATCAATGGCCGCTTTTATTTCTATCTTACAGAATTAGGACAAATATTCACTTATACTGTCTCCCAGCTACTTATCAACCCACACTGACAGGGCTCTGCCTCTGTTATACTATGGCCACAACTGCTTCCTTTGGGCCAAAACAAATTCACACATTTTTACATTGTAGTATTTAACTTCTCATGATCATCCAGTGTAATTGTGTCCTCATAATATCATCTTATCATTGCTTCCAGGGCACCACCCTCACTGCTCCTCTCTGCCAGCTTCCTCAGATCTTTCTCCTCTTTCTATTCCCCCTCAGTATCTATTTTCACAGGACTCAAGCTTATGAGGCCTCTCCACACTAGCACTAGGTAATCTGCTTTTCTGCTGACATTAGAAGCCATCACTATGCAAAATTGAAGGCATTAAGTAGAAGCCCAGTAATTCTGAGTTTAAAAGGGAAATATCAGTATGAACGTGTGATGTATCTCCTAGCTGTAACCACAGTGATCGACCCAATAAGTACCCAGATTGTGCTCTCTAAACACCATTTTCAACTACTGGGGTTCCTAAGAGAAATGGTTAATTCCAAGTACAATGTAGGAAATGAGCCCAAATTACCCAGAAACCAAACTGAAGAGGCTTTCTACAACATTAAACAAAATAATGGATGTAGGTAATGATCATCAGAGGCTGCTAACACCAGAAAAAAGCAAAAAAGCAAGACAGCCAGACATGTGTGCCTCTTAGTGGAAATACCACCACCTGTGAAAAATTCTGGACTAAAAAAAAAAATCAAATCCAACTCTGCTAAAAATCTATAGCTTTAACTACTCATTTACAGGAAATAATGAGGAAAGAAAATAATGGGGGAAAGGCTACCATGGGGATGCAGTTAGAAAAATATAGATTGTAAAAATCTCTATAAAGCCATAAATTTAGTTTATTAACAAATAAACTGCAAGGGGGAAGAAAAGAGGGAGAGGAAAGGGAAAGAAACATAAGAGAATAATCAACTAATTATAAGCATGGGCCTTACTCAGATCTTGATTCAAAAACAATCTGTAACAATTTATGGAGAGTCAAGGAAACTGGAACACTGACTGAATATATGATAATGTTAAGAAATTACCATTATTTTAGTTGTAATAATGATACTGTGATTATATCTTTATAAAGAGTCCTCAGCTTCTAGAAATCCATACTGAGGAGGGGAGCGGGGAACGGATGGATGCAGTTGAAACAAGACTGGCCAAGAGATGACTGTTGGGTACATGGGGGTTCACTGCAGTAGTCTCTACTTCTGCGTACATTTTAATCCATAATAAAAAAAGTTTTTAAAAATCCATATGGTGATGGAGTCTGAATCTCTATCAGTCCTGCCTCTCCTCTGTGCACAGAGGTCATATATCATGATACTTTGACATCTAAGTGTAATTAGCTTACAGGAAACTCAAACTTAGTGTATACCAAATACAACTCAAATTACACATGTTCCACTAAAATAACAAGAAAAGCAACGACACCTGTTTTCTACTAGTCTTTCCCATCTCAGGAATTTTTGCAGCATACACCCAATCACTCAACCCAGAAACCTGGGTGTAAGCCTCGATTCTTCCCTCTTTAATCCTCTTCATCCAGTCCATTCCCATGACTTAGCTCTATGACCAACCGCTATTAAAATGAACCCAAACCAATCTTTTCTGCCCCCTTCACAATACAGGCTACTATCATGTCTCACACAGACAAATGCTACAGCCCATTAATGTATATTTCTTATTTTATAAGAAATATAATCCTTTTCCACAGGCAGACATAATGATGTTCTTAAAATATGACTGGATCATGCCTAAAATATTTTAATAGCATTCCATTACATTTAAATAAAATCTAAAGCTGCCTTATCCTCCAAGGTCATACTTTCCTTTCAATGTCATTGTATACCTCACTCCTGGCAGCTCAGTGAAGTCTAGCCATGTGGAAATGAGCACTCCAACTTTTCTGATGTCTGGAGCTTTTAGCAAGTACTGTTTTCAGAGGAATGCTATTCCTATGTCCTATCCACCCTGGGTGTTTTAATTTGCAAGACTAAGATCTCTTATTCTTCACCCTTCACTTGCCATTAGAGCACATTTTCCACTTTCTTCATTGTACTTATCTCAATTTATAATTCTGCATTTATTTGCTTTTATTTTAATTACCTGTATTCCTCACCAGATTATGAGTTCCATAAGAGAAATCAATGTCAATTTAGTATATCAGTGCTGTTGCCTAACATATAGTAAGCGCTCAGTAAATATTTTTTAAAAATTGTAGATGAATCCTATTACAAATTGAACTTGATGCTTATGTTCCAAGTTTCAGAAAGTAGACCAGTTAGAAATGTTAATATTTAAGTATTAATGTCCTATTTAATGTGGTGAGCATTTTAAAGAAAAGTCTAATTGGTGCATGAAATTATCTAACACTTGCAGTAACTCACATTTTAACTCCATGAGTAGGTTTGGGTATGCACAGATTGAAACTGAAATCACATTTCTTATGTTTTACTTAAAACTCTCATCCCCACCTCAAAGAAATCTCTATTAGAGAAATTAAATGTTCTTCGAATTTTAACAATTTGCTATTTTTCACATTTTATGTAAAAATGCCACAAGGTAAATGGAAAATGTTAATTTCCTCACCTTGTCATATAGCTCTACATTATTTAAATATGTGCCCTAAGTGTAATTTCATCCATATTCTGAAATAAGATGTATACATATTCACAAGAAGAAGCATGGTTCTGAAAATATGAGTTTAATAGAAAGCAGTATATATATTAATAGAATTATTATCTTAAGGATGCTTATGGCACTTCCTTCTATGGTATACAGATGCAGGCAGGGCGGAGCCTCTCAGAGGCATATGAAGTTCCCCACACAGGTCATGTGAAGTAGAAATGTACATGTGCATCATCAACAAGAATTAGTGAGCAAAGGAGAATTTAAGGAGAGTCTTGGGGCTGCTCTATCTCAGACATTTGCATTGTGGGAGGATGGAAAAACAAGAGAAAAAAACAGGTAATCTATAGAGTTTATGTTCCAAATGAAATGCTTATATTTATAGCATATTTAATAAGGAAGGAGAATACATTTTTCTTTCTCTTTTTTAAGCCATAATTTAACAATTCTCAATGCACTCAGACTACATTCCAAACCAATCAGATCAGGTTCTCTGGAAGTAGGATTCAAGAGTTAGAATTTTTAAAAACTACCCAGCTGATTCAATTTCAGGATCTTCTTAGATACATCAGGGCATAGGAAGATGATTATAAAATGCATACAGACATTTGCATGCACAATTATATACTGGGAATACTTTCATATAGCCAGATTATATAGCTAATTATATTAGCTGATTCTTTGGTTGTAACACAACAAAAGTCTACAAGATCTCTGAGAGTTAATTCCAATCTCCTTCAACATGCCTCTCTAAGTAAATGGGAGAAAAGTAGATTAAGCTGTACTGAAAGGTTGTAAACATGCATGGGAATTTATGATCCTAAATTTAAACAGCCAGGCGCATAGGTGCATAGATCTGGCATATCTCTCCCTGTTTTGAAGCTTCTTTATCTCTTCCCTTCCCTGCAACCTCTAGAGTTCTTGGACCCAGCCCCATTGCTGATGGGAGGCATGGGGAAGGGGGGTAGGAGAGGGAGGCTGGGCTTTGGATTCACCGTGAGGCCAGAAAAGGAAGGAAAACCACCTGTGGTTTCACCTCAGTGCAGTGTCATTTCAGGACGATAAGAAAGAACCCCAAACCCTGACAAGATTCATTTCCTTCAGCCTCTCTATGTGTCTTTGGTCTTATTTGTCTCAGGTCTGAAGAGAGAGTGGGAAGGGTATAAATCTTAGGCCACTACACTTAGAGATGCGTAAGTCTATATTTAATTTATGCCCTTTTTGCTAGTTTGTGAAAGGAAAGATAGTATCTGTTTTGTTCACTTCCCTTGGTCTCTCACCCTTAGACTGTGAGAGAGATCAGTCGATAGCAGGTCCTAAACAAATAATCACTGAATGAGTGCATTGCCAAATATTTGAGAATGGATGGATTTAGCTTTTTAAAAAGGATGCACCAATTTGGAGACTACTGGTAAACTATGTAATAACTCAGACAAAATATATGCTGTCGGATCTGTGGACTGACATGTAAACTGTATTTTCCAACTTTATATATGCCATCAATTTGATGCTCTTTTTATACAAATCTAATTTTTATAATTTCAGCACATATTTAAAATATTTGGTTCATTTTTGTTCCTAGTAAAATGAACATGGCTCAGCTTCTTTAATTATTTTTCACCTATCTTTTACAAAAAGAAAGTTTTCTGATTAATTTGTGTGATCATTTTTTGCTGTCTTCTTTTATCCAAATTTGCATTACATGCTTCTTTGGTCTTCCAGCGACACATTTTACTTTGAAATAGTGTCATTGGTTAAATTAGATTAAGAAACCAAGGTTAAATGCATTATGACACATTATTTGATTGAATACACACTGGTCATTAATTTTGTTAATTTACAGGTATGTAATGACATAGAAAGATGTTCATTACCTACTGTTAAATAACAAAAGCAAATGAAGAGGATATAGACTATGATACTATTTCTATAAATATATCCTTATAGGAAAATTAATGACTATGAAAATACACACTAAAATTCTAAAAGTAAGATAATTTAAGAGTTTTCATTATTTTATCATTCTTACCTATAAGGAGTCTATCTTACTTTTTAATAACATAGAGAAAAACAAACTATTAGTTTTAAATGTCTTACAGGTTTTATAGCTCATTCCACCCTACTATAAGAAACAGAATCCCATGACGTGTCATTTGAAATAAACAGCAACATACCTACAAAAGCAGTCAAAGTGTTGGATAAAAAGAAGTTCTGAAAATGATCATGTTGAAAATGAAGCCTGTTCTGAAATCTATTGAACAATACTGGATTATATGTCCACTGAAAACCCAGATAAAAATATCAAAAGAAAAAAAAAAGGATTGCATTTACCAAGATATGAGCAGATTTTCCTGCATAATATTTCTGGATGCAAATAGTTAGGTGGCTTCTCTTAGATTAAGTAGATGGAAGAACCGTTGGCTTCTAAGAAAGATATATAAAACTAATACAATTAAAAAGCTACCAAATCACTAGCTACTGTTGGAAATGTTTACACATACATACACAAAGTTGATTAAACATCCCACCAATTCTATAGGAGAGGTGGGTAGAATGACAAGGAAACCAGGCTTGCTGCCAGCATTTCCTGGACAGGGAAGATACTTCTTGAAATATTCATGAGACACTTTTTATCCAACCATTTGAAAGAAATTATAATAAACGTTTTAGAACAGGTATTTTTTCAAAGGGAACCTTTATGCCACAGAATGAGGATTGGGAACCTGCAACATATATTCCAAAGACAGCACCCACTCTGATTCTCTTGGTCTGGCTGCTGCTGCCATGCTTCCCCACATAAGCAGACCACAGCCACCTACCCTTCTGCCATCTAGTACAATCACTGAGTTGAAGTAATGCCTCCTACCCGAGCTCCTGGGAATCATGAATCAGTATCCTGTCGACATTCCTGTGCTTGATCCACAAGGAAGAACCAAATCCCTGACACACCTCCCTGAAAAACTGGCCACCTCCTAGCAATGGCACTTTTTTTTTAATAGCACTTGACTCAATGATAACTTTACATCAATGCGTGTAATTAGGGATGTAATGCTATTTCTCCATCTAGACTGTAAATCCCAGGAGGAAAAGCTGTGCCCACTTTTGCTTACTGTTACATCCCAGCATCTTGAATGGTGCTTGACCTATAGGAGTCACTCTTTATGTGTTTATTGAAAAAGTGAATCAATTAATCTTTCTGAATGAAGAAGGGGTACAATGAAGCTCCTCAAAGAATGGTGCCAGAGTTTATGATTTTGTAACATTTGTGATTTTGTTACTGTCATGAAAGATGCAATGTACAGAGAAAGTGTCCTGTTTTGGTATAACAATCTGAGTAGAGAATCATTTCCTCATACAAGGCAAATTATTGTGAAAAAAATCTGATAAGATTATGAGAGGGGTCTATAGACCTGTAAAAGGCATGAGGGCTTCGAAGTGGGTGAGGATGAGGAAAAACATCTATGGGGAAAAATCCTAAATTTTATAAATGAGATAAAGGGCTACAAGTTATCAATTAAACCTAGCAAAGAAACTATTTATTAAGGGCTATTTCATAAAGACATCAGAACAATCTGACATGGTCACTAATTAAGTCAAAGGATGCTGGACTAATTGATAAATTTTACTTGATTAAAATTAAAAGCTTCTGTTTAAAAAAAAGACACCCTTAACAAAGTGAAAAGCCAATATACAAACTGGAAAAATATTATTTGCAATACACGTAACTGACAAAGGACTCATATCCAGAACACATGAGTAACTCTTACTAATCAGTAAGAAAAAGGAAGAAAATTAAATTAAAAAGTGGACAAGAGACACAAACAGGTAGTTAACAAGACACACAAAAGGATTTCCTCATGATCAACGTGTGGAATGTATCTATTAGAATGGGGGAAAGTTTAAAAGGCTGACAATGCCAAGTGTTGACATGGATGTGGAACATCTGGGACTCTATAGATGCTTTTTGAATCCTGAGCTTAGCCATATCCTATGATTCTACTCCAAGGTAGACATCCAACAAAAAGGAGTACCATATACAATGAAAAACAAGTACAATAATCTTCATAGTAGCATTATTTGTACTAGCCTCAAACTTAAAACAACCGAAATGTCCAGCAACAGAATGGATATACAAATTGTGGTATAGTCATACCATGGAACGTTCTGCAGTAATTAAAAAAGGAGTTTCTGCTACATGTAACAATATGGAAAAATTTCACAAACATAAAATACAGTAAAGAAGCTAAACACAAAGAGCACACATTAAATGATTCCATGTATACAAAGTGAAGAAACAGTTGGAACTAATATTTGTATTTGAAATCAGAATGGCTGTTACCTATATGAACTTAGAGTTTGAAAGGAGGGGTAAGGAGAAGCTTTTGATATGGTAATTGTGTCTTTTTTATTGATCTGGGTGGTGGTTACACAAGGATGCTCACTTAATGAAAATCTATTGAGCTGTATACTCATAATTCTACAGCTTTATTTGAGGTTACTGGAGTTCATCAAGAAGTTTTTACTAAAAATAAGATGCTGGGCTCTACCAAGGATACCATAAAGCTGTCCACAGATATGCTGCAAGAAAAAAGTCAGGACAAACAAGTTGGAAAATAATTTTACTAATCTCCCATTCCAAAGAAATTTCTCATACCCATTTGATCACACACAGGTCCTTAATAACAACTATTTGTATTCTTCAGAGTTATTATATTCTCAGTGCCTTAGGAAAATGTGGCTATAAATGCACCAGAGTATTAAAAACTCCTACAAAGTCAGGCAGGTTAGGAGCATAGAGACTTCAGTGCAAACTAGAAGCCAGTAGACAGTTCAAATCAGTTAGCTGAGCAAGGTCAAATGCCACAACTCAAACTATGATGGGACACAGTGCAGTGTACCAGGGATGCATGCAAGCAGCTCAGGTAGCAGAGAGCTACAAACATGAAGCAAGAACTTCATTTGGAAAGTTCTCTGGATCTTCAGGCAAGGCTAAAGGCTATGGCTAATTGATAAAAGAACAAGGACTTCACAGTCCAGACAATTTTTATGAACAATAAACTTAAACCCTCAAACAGTGCCTCATCTCTGTGCCTAGTTTGTCTTTAGATTCTATTTTTGTGATCAATGTTACCTCCCAATTTGTCTGGTGCTGGGTCTACATAGTTAATTGCTTGCTTTTCATAAGAGAAGACAAAGACACTGAATCAGACCTCAAATGCAATCTGAGCAAACACGATGGGCAATTTTGTGGTTCCATAACTTGACTAGGGTCCTGGGTCCTGATAGTGGCTAGTCCCTGCTCCTTCTTGGCAGAACAGGTCTTCACCAGCATCTTCCTCTATGGTTTTAGATACTGAGGAACAAAAATCCTAATATTACCACTTCAACTGCCTTATCTTGCTTAAGGAAAATTTTATTTAATTAATACTGTATGCAAAAATACTTATGGCCTGATTTTGTAAACTAGCAAAAAAGCTTATCCAATTTCTTACTTAAAAGCGTATATTAAAAACCCAAAAATCTATTCTATAACAACATGTAATATTTAGTGTGAATGTAATTTTGTATTTCTTCAAGAGAAATAATCATAGGTATTCATTAGGGAATTTTTGTATAAAATACTTCAATAAAATTATGAGCCATGAATCCATAAAGGGTTCTCATGGGACACTGGGAAGTCTTATAATTTTTAGGGCACAGGATTCAAAGTCAATTCCACCAATCACTAGCTCCGTGTATTTAGACAAGTTCCATCAACACTCTGCCTCTATTTCCTCATTCATAAAATGATGTTAGTAATAAAACCAATTCACAGGTTTATATTGAGGATTAATTAGTAAAAGTAGAATGCTTACAAAAGTGCCCATCATCTAGTGATCACTTAATTAGTGCAAACTATTACTAGTTAGAGTACAGCCTTAAAAGTACTTAAGAATTTTACTAGAGAACAAACGTGAACCATGAACCATTTGTGTTACTGTCAGAGACAAAAATAATTGACTGAACCCAAGGCTCGATACAGTCTAGGAACTCATGTGTTATTAAGGTTCCAGACTGGAGGCTTTACATAGTTGGAGCTGTCTGTGTTTCTTGTCAAAGGAGAACTTGGTATTGTTGACCTATCTTAGTTACAAAGGACACCCTACAGGGAAGACACAGTTTGGAGACTTCAGAAGTAGATAAAGATATCATAGCTCACGTCCCTACAGAGAGATGAATTCCCCTTTTAGGCCTCTTAGAAGATGAAGTGACGTGTGCAGAAGCACCTTGCACAGTTTCTGATATGCAGTAGGTGCAGAATAGAATGGGGCATCTCTGATTTTTCCATTCAGTTATGTTTCCTAAAGAAGAAACACTTGATATTTC
The DNA here is from genome assembly GCF_030020395.1 of Manis pentadactyla. Lineage (NCBI taxonomy): Eukaryota > Metazoa > Chordata > Mammalia > Pholidota > Manidae > Manis > Manis pentadactyla. The sequence continues at coordinate 67,868,136 of NC_080031.1, read as the reverse complement.
TTAAACAAATGCATTAGGAGCCTGGAGGGCTATCTCACAGCTTTTTTCAAAATACGTTCTGCGGAACACTCCACTATCCCCTCAGACTCCACTTTGACCTTTATTCTGGCCACAGAGATTTCAGTTCACTCAGCCTGGGAGAAATTGTATCTTTATGTGCAGGATAGAGTTTGCAGTGGTTAGGAGCATATTAAATGAAGTGTGGAAGGAAGCCATATAAATTTTGTGTAAGTGATCTGGTTGTCTGTTGGCTTCCAGCTTCATTCCCTGCCCTTCCTTGTTCTGCATTTCTGGGAACTGCATTTACAAGGTTTCTTTTTTCCAAATGGAGAAACATGTGGAAACTGCAGGGTAGAAGAAGGGAAACTCCAGCATGTTCCCCTTTCCTTCAGCGGTGTCTCCCGCAAGGGCTCTCTCTCCACGCTGACTCCAGGCCCACTGGCGAACACTTCCCTCTATGGTTTGGGCGCCCAACGACAGCCCCAGAATGGGTCCAGCTCCTGCTGAATGGCTGTGGCTCTGACGTACCACTTGTGCTGGTGGCGCTGACTGTGGTCACTCAGCTCTGGGATGCTCCAAAGCTGCTGTGTGCCTCTTCAGCTCTTCTACAACCTGGGTTTACAAATCCCTATATAAAGTCCCTACCTTTTGTTTTCCTGTTAGAGTCCTGCTAATGCCATGAATATTTCCCAATGTGTACAACTATGCAACAGTTTTGTATTGTAAAAGCTGTTTCTATCCGTACTAGACAAAGCAAATTTGGATAGGTCAGATATTTTGAAAATAATATGTGCATTTCCATTTATATATGTTCCCTCACTATTTCTCTTGATGAAATCAAGCCCTTGCTCAATAGATTCCACCCCACTTTGTCCTATGTAGTCAGGGCCTTCATCTCATTTTAAATAATGACTTTTCCCAAAGGAAGTGTCTCCTTTCAGGATATCATAATAAGCTAATGGACTGAGTGATCAATGTTGTGTGCAGTGGAACATTAGAAATGTGCCATAAAATATGGAAAACAATTTAGCCACTCTCTAATGCAGGCAATTCTTGTAAAAACTATATATGAAAAACATGTACCCACCATTTTTTCATGCCTTACGACAAGATTAGATGCAATAAAAACCTTGTCTTAGCAAATCAGCACGTTAGAGTATACTGTCAGCAATAACTTTGCAAAGACATGTCCATTACCAAAGAGGAGCATTATCCTAAATTTACTCTCATTGAAGATTGATGTCTGCTATAAGCCACCATCTGTCTCTAGATTCTGTGGTATTACAATGCTGTCACTCCACATGTGGGGAGCAGTTTGTGACTTCTTGTTTTCTTTTCATTTTTTCATCTTTTCAAATTTGAAGGTGGACAGGCAATCGTTGGAACAAGGCAACAGAGTGCGGCTGACCGTGTGAATGCAATGTAAGGATCAAGTCCAAACAAATGCCTTTTTTTCTCATAGGTAAGATGCAGAAGATATCCAATGAATTGTTTGAATGTGATTGCCTCACAGTGACTTATCCTAGTGCGTTATCAGCTATTTTATAACAGGAAAGCATATTTCCGCACATCTGGACAACTTCACAAATTTTCCAAACGAAATGGCTTACCAACATTTTTACCAAGCAAATAAGGATTTTCTTGATTTGAATTTTCTTTAAGGGAAAAGGAATAGATCTCCATCCCAGTGCTGCTTATCTACTGAATAGAAGTCTTCAATTTTTTTGATTACTCTCTCTGGACATGAATATATGTTCGACCCTTCAGTTCCAATAAGTATTTATATATAATATACAAATGATACTCATCTATATGCTATTATATTAATATACTGTATACATTGTAAAAATGCACACACAATATAAATATAAAATGATGGGATAAAAATAAGTGTACGTAGAACTTCAGTTATTTTGACCTGCATTCCATCAGTCATTTCAACCAGACTGCAGAGGTGAGCTCACAGCAGCCAAGCCGTGCTGAGAATTCAGTTCCGATGCAGAGAGGCCACTTCACTCTTGTCCATTAGAGGTAGGCTTGCCAGATCAAATTCTGAACACCCAGTTAAATATTGATGGGATATACTTATACTAAAAAATGATTCATTATTTTGTCTGAAATACGAACAACTGTGCACCAGAGTTCATTACTCATGAAATCTCCCTGCTAACTGTAGCTGTGATCCACTTGTTGGGGGCTCCTCCCAACACTTTCCCTACTTCATCCTGCCTACTTGGCTCCCCAACTTCCTCACCAAGTTTGTAGCTGTCTTTTAGCCCAGGACTGACAGGTACAAAGCCACCTGTTTGCTATGATTTCTCTGTATGTCTTTGAATTGGTTATGTGCATGTACATGTGGTGCTGAGTAGCTTATTTGCCATTCATTTACTCCATGCCCAGCAGGGTTTAGGCACGGAGCCCAGTACCTGTGGTATTAAGAAGCATAAGACATGATTCCATTTCCCTCAGAGTAAAAGCCAACATCCTTAAAATGATCTGTGTGGCCCTTCATGTCTGGCTGTATGGGAGCCGCGGAAACGCACCTCTCAGCTCTCAGGATATAACATCTTTCCCCCGTGTGTCAGTGGCCCACACCCTCACTGCTCTCCAACTTACTCTCTTTGTGTGTGGGGTGGGGGGACTTCAGGTGGCCTCCTTTCTAAAATCACACCCCTTCCTGTGCTTATGACGCCTCTTTATTACTTCATTTTGTTCCCTAGCATTTACCATGAACAAACTCTACGGTTCACTTGTTCACGTTACTGTCTTTCTATCCTATGGGAATAGGTTCTGTGAGGCAGGATTGCGTTTTGTTCATGGCTGTAGAAAAATGCCTGGAACAATTCACTTAGAACATGGCTTGGAACAGAGTAAATGCCCAATAAATACTTGCTGAGTAAATGCATCTGTGCCCTCAGGAGTTAAAGGTCTTACGGGGGGAGACTTAATCAGGGAGATAGACTTCGGTCTCTCAGGGATGGGAGCGCAGAAGTAGAAGGAACAGCAGTGCTTGTGTTGAATTGTAATAGCTGGGTTGGGCTCAGGAAGCCTATGCAGGCAGCGCTGGCTGCCCAGCCAGCACACAGACAGGGAAGGGAGCCAAAGGCAGAGAAAGCAGCATGAAGAGTGAGAGAAGTCTGGAAGGAGAGGCACAGACAAAAGGGGAGAGCTTTTCAAAGGAGAAAAGAAAATACTGCCTACTAAGTAAACCACTGGAGAAGCAGTCTAGGTCCCATGGCTTCTGAAGGTATTACTAGGTAATAACAATAATGGTGCACAGCAGTATTTATTTGGTGACTACTATGTTCCAGGTGTATTGCTTTGTATCTACTATTTATTTTATTTTATTTCTCCCCAAATCATGAAAAGTAGATAATTCCAAATTCATAGGTGAGGAAATTAAGACTTGGGTAACCTCAATAGACAACTTTCAAATTTGTGTTAAGGGACAGAAAGATAGAGGATTCAGATCTTGAGAACTTCCGGAGTATTTTCCTTTTCACTAAGCCTTTGCCCTGGATTCCCGCGGCACCTATGTTCACAGTACTGAGCACACTGTGTACCCTCTTTCTTATCTGTCCCCTGGTCACCCAAGGATGGAGACCTGAGTTCAGCACCATAAGAAGCAGGTTGGTCTGCTTCACCACAGGTCACCAAAACGGCACCACAGCAAAGCATGCTTCTGGACCCCAACTTATGGGCTGACCTCTAAAAATAAATTGACCCTCCAGCATTTGTATTCAGCCAATGTGGCAACTTAGCTCTAAGTTCTGACTATGGATGTCAGTCCAGTGTTTCTAGACTTTCAAAAATTATTGGCACAAAGGAGCTTTTCTAGACATTCTTTTCCTAATCCTTCTGTCTCCTACCCCAAACTCCCCTTTGAAACTTGCATGCCATAGACACGTTGTATATCTGATTAGGAAGGCCATAAAACATAGTAATATCTAACATCTAAGATACTTTTCAATCCCCAGGAACCATTGCTCACCCTCTGTGGTGATACACTCTTGGTGAGAGGGCATGCTCTAGGGAACTACAGCTTCTTATAGCTGATTTTTCAAACCTAAAGACATCTTAGGAATACAAAATTGTCTTAGCAACGAATTATAGGTATAGTGGACTAGACTGAAGTCAGGAGCCCTGAGCCCTTTCCTGGCTTTGCCTCTTACAGGCTGTATCATCTCAAGGAATCTAAATTTTCTGGTCTTCACTCACCTTAATTCTAAAACAAGGGGCTGCGCTGAATTAACTCCAAAATCTCTCCTAGTTGAGAAACTTCATGAGCTTCTATAATAAATCCTACTTGTTGACTACTTCTGTGATTTGATTGTGGAAGGTACATAGTTTATGGAGTTAAGACATATATTAACAGTTTCATTCGCTGGTGGGAAATGCATGGCAAGCTTCGTTTTTGTGTGCTCCTCCTTTGCATGATGGGACAGCCCGAGTGTGTTTCCACAGATGTACTGGTTTGCGTCCTGCAAACTTCCATTTCCTTGAGTGCCTCTGCAAACTCACCAATGGAGGCCTGAATGATTTGGCAACATCGGAGCGACAGACTTCCCTCATGGCTCTGGATCACAGGCACAAGTATTTGTGGGATCTTAGCTGTGTCACTACATGAATTAAAATAGAGCAATGAATTGGCGCTGCTTTCCATAGCATTAAGTTAGACTTGACCTTCGAATCACATTTAACAGAGTGTGATTAGAGGACACAAATCACAAAGGTTTAAGTAGTGTTCTCTTCCATCAAGGGAAACTGATTTAATTCAATTTGATTTCATATGGTGCTCGAAATTCAGGCAACTCTAGAGGATCCAAGGGTGTTACACAAAATCTATAAAAATATGAAAATGTTGGAGTTTGGAGTATTTCACAAAATTTATTATCCATATATACAAATGAATTTTATTTGTCCATACTATAAAGCATACTTCTATATTTACAGATATCACTCATCATAGGACCTGAAAATTGCAAGAATTAAGGGATCAGAGCATGAATCATTTTGAATGCATGAGGAGACTTCTTTATTCAAGAGAGAACTCTGTTAGAAATTCTATTAAAATGGAAAATTACTTCATATTATGGATAATTTTCTTTACCCCATTTATTTGCTTTAAAATGTGTGTGTGCTGTGGCATTGGTTTTTGGAGAGTGGGGCTAACGCTCAAATTTCTCTAACTCTTCTGCTTTCTTCCTCAGTCCCTGCTTTATCAGGAAGGGCCGTAGCTTTGAACAATATCCCTTGGACTCAGCTTAGATATTTTAGATTATTAGAGTCTCTGTCTCTTTACTATGTCTTAATGAAGGGTCCCATTTCAACAAGAGTGACTGACAAGAGGAAGGAAATAAGCGTGCCAAGGGCCTCCGATGTGTCATTCTGCCACATGTGTATGGAGTGATGCTCACGATAAGTGTGTAGTGTTGGAGATTTTTTTTTCCATTTCAGTACCTTATTAACATGTTTTGCTCATCACAAAAAAACTAAAACATCTTTTAATAATGTATTACTCCACTCCCACTTTGCACAGTTCAATTTGGGAAGAAGGGCTATGTGTTATTTATATGTGACTTAAGACAAACATCTTCCCAGAAGATTATTCCTAAATGCAAAGAGATTAGACTAGATTTATGCATTTACCCATTAGACAGTACCAACTTTTTTCTTTTAGTTTTATATACTAGTTCCTATCAAATCTTAACTATTGCCTACTTTTAGAAATCTGTGAACTAGTAAGTTTATTTCAAATTCATAAAAATAACTTTTTAGCCTATAAAAATTAGTGTAAAACATAGGTCAATATACAAATCTAGTAAAACAGTTGGAGAGAAAAAGATGGCACAAGACTTTGGGTTTGGGAAGTAGCATGGCTAAAAGGAGGCTTTATTTATTTTATTTTATGTGGTATAAGGTAGACCTGAGAAAATTCATAAAGAGTGTGGTGCCATAGAGAGAAGGCAATTAGGTATTTAAGTGAGAAAACAAGTTAATAGTTGGATCAAGTTCCTTTACTAACTGGGATGGAGATGAGATCGAGGGTCAAGGAGGAAGGTTGGCCTTGGAAGGAGAACCCAGAAGGAGAAGAGGCTAGGTGGTAAAGAGAGAGATTTTGATATGGAAAGGAAGTCTAATTCTCAGAAAAAGTCTTCCTAATACTGGGCTGATGGCTGAGTTCAAAGGCTTATTTATATTCTGCATAATTCCCTGAGTGCATCATAAGGACAGTCTACTGGACGAAGCTACAGGACACAGATTTCAGTGCATCCCACGGAAGCTCTTGTAGCAATCTGATCTGCCCATAAATAGAATGCATGATATCAGCAGGTGCTGGGTGCCAATCCCTGCTGCACGCCAGGGAAACCTACTTGGCAGATGGTTGGAGAGAAGACACAAACATGAAACGAGGAAGGGACATGTCAGGCTCTGCATGAGTAAAAACTCGGAGGGCCCAGTTAGTGGGCACCCAGGCTTCTTGTGATGACTTTCTTTACATGTTTGGAAAGAGGGGCCAGAAGGTGAGTAGAGCGGTATATTTGAATTTCAGGAATGCCAAAGTGAGTGACTAACAATACTAACAATTGGAAGGGAAAACAAAAGAACTAGAAAGAAAATGAGGACATGGAAGAATGGGGTGGGAGGGTAAAAGACCAGATGTCTCAAGGATGACAAGATAATGAAAATTACCTCTCTAAAAGCATCTTTCTCCTCCTTGCACCTTGTAAGCACTACTCCCAACCTGTTATTGCTTAACCTGCTTGACCAGGTGCTATCCATGAACGTTGTGGTAAACTTATCCAAACTAGCCTAGAATGACTAGGGTCATAAGTCAAGTAAGTTAAATTTTGTTTTAGGAATAAGGCTTTAGGGACAATGATCTCATTATGATATTGTAAGTAGTGTCAATTAGTTAAAAAATATACTTTGCCTCCTCTAAAAAAATGTTGCCACGTTCCTTGATAAGTTCTTTAGTTCAAGTTTCTTAGACTTTTCATGTCAAGTGAAAATCTCATACACAAAAAAACCCACCCTGAAGTCACTGCTAATATAAATTGGCAGTTACATAATGCTTGAATTGTAAATATACTTTGAATCACTTCTAAGTTCAAACTCCTTCCCAACTGCACTGCTACCTATTTTTCCCTTTGATTTAAGGCAAGCTTATTAAATTGGAATTAGCAGAATTGGATAAAAATGAATTTATATTGATTAATTATTCCATCATTGATGCACCAGTAAAAGTATTTCAGAGTTCACCTGAAGACAAAAAACTCTGGAGCAATAAAATGTGGTCAGGAGGAGGTTGCAAGAACATTTCACCAAAAGGAAAAGTACATTAAGGAATTTTATCAGGAGACTGTCCTCCTCAAAAGAGGTGCCTGCTAAGATGGTATGTGGAAACAAAACTCAAGCAAAGACAGACTTCAGTCCCTTACATCATTAATAAGTATGCAGGCAGATACTCCCCCTAAGTATGGTAGACCTAAGCTTATCTGGAGATAAAATTTGATTTTGTGCAGAACACAATCAATCTAATTTAGCAATAAAATACTATGGTCCATAAGACCAAAAGTTGTAGGTAAATCACGCACCCTATAATTATGACCCTCGCATCCACAGACCTGTAGATATCAGTTTGTCACTTTTAAAACAAATGCTTTAGCAGTTGAATAGATAAGAGGAAACCTGATTTCTGAACTAGAAATGCACTAGTGTGTCAGCATATCATCAACCCATGATTTACATAAAAGTGGAGTGGGGAGGGGCTGTGCTGCTAATACCTCTTGAAAAGCTACCGAAATAAACATTCATTTGAATCACAAAGTGCCCGGATTTTATCAAGACTACCAAATCATGGCCTTTCCCTCTAAAATATACATGCCTGCATTAGAAGATGAATATTTTGTAAGAAAAATAGGCAATTGTTTCAGGGGCATGCAGTTGTCACCCTTGTTGAGTTCTTTTGTTCCTTCTTTTCTACTCTGCTGAAAATCCATTATTAATTTCGTGAAAATAAGAGATTGTTGCTATCTGATCAACTCAATAACAGGAAACGTTTTGTCTCCTTAGAGGTGATGGGGGATTTGGATGGGAGATGAAGAAATATAAAGGAAAAGGAAGGTGGATCTAGGTGGCTTTTGTTCTGATCATTATTTACCAGATATCACCAAGTGTCCACCTTACTAAATATTGTTTGTATCCAATCATTACCATTGTTATTTAAAGGAAAGTACTTCCTTCAGTAAGAATCGACTTGGATTATTTGTCCAAGCAAAGCACATCTCATGTCTTCAACTACATTATAAACCCTTCAGAGGTGAGCATCTAATCAGGCATTTCTCCCTATGGTCTAATATAGTCTTGTTCATAAAAAGAAAATTGCTAAAAACACTTACAAACTAGACTGGAGAGCCTGCCGAGCCAAAGTCTTCCTTCCAATCACTATTTGTTTAGTTTGTCACATTCTCTTTCATTTTTTTTTTTCATTTAACATAAATTTTCTTTTTATTTTTAAAAGAATGCTAGCTTGTTCTAGAATTCTGACAGTTGGTGAAAAGGTCTTTACATGTTTTTTAAAAATTTACTTTAACAGAATCTATGAAAAGAATTCTTGTGCATTTTAAAACAGTATCATAGCAGAGATGGATATTGCTTATCCTTTTTCCTTCCACAGCTTTCAACCATTTCTATTTTTAGTTTTGGGAGTTGCTTCTAAAATTCTAAATAATATGGCTATATTTTCCTCTCTTAAGTTATCAGTTTAAATACTATCTGCAGACTTTCTGTTATTGTACATTAAGATTTAGCTCACAAACACCTTCCCTTCCCCACAAAATAATTATGGCATTGTTTCCTTCTAGTGGTAATCTTTGAAATTAAAATATTTTCTTATATTTCCACTACTTATTTTCCACACAGCATCTCTTGACTCTCTACTTTATAAATAAGGATATTTACATACTATAATGTGTTTCTCTCCACGTCTTTTTCAACCTACCTCCCAAATTTTGTCAGCTGCAGTTTTGCTGTCCCTTGTCAGGGTTGATTTGATAATATTTACATTGCATTCAATTAATGCAATTTAATCTTTTGTATATTGTCTATGGATTTAGTCTAAAAAATAAAAACCAAGAAACAGTACCTTTTTCTAATGACTATGAGAATAGAATTCAATGCAGAGCCAAGCAGTGCACCATGATTATGCGTACTTAGGTTCCATTCAAATATCAAATCTCCAGAGCTCAGAGCAATACTCAGTGGACCCTCCTTTCCAACACTGCACCAGTGACCCAAAATTGTGCCAATTTGACTTTAACACTATAAGTTTTGTATAGTTTATTTTTTTTGGTATCATTAAATACAATTACATGAGCAATATTGCAGTTACTAGATTCCCCCCATTATCAAATTCCCACCACATACCCCATTACAGTCACTGTCCATCAGCATAGTAAGAGATGTTGTTGAATCACTGCTTGTCTTCTCTGTGTTGTACAACCCTCCCTGTGCCCACCCCCCTGCTACATCATATGTGCTAATCATAATGCCCCTTATTCCCCCTTCTCCCTTGCTTCCCATCCACCACCCCTAGTCCCTTTCCCTTTGGCAACTGTTAGTCCATTCTTGGGTTCTGTGATTCTGCTGCTGTTTTGTCCTTCAGTTTTTGCTTCATTCTTATGCTCCACAGATGAGTGAAATCATTTGGTACTTGTCTTTCTTTGCCTGGCTTATTTCACTGAGCATAATACCCTCTAGCTCCATCCATGTTGTTGCAAATGGTAGTATTTGTTTTCTTCTTATGGCTGAATAATATTCCATTGTGTATATGTACCACATCTTCTTTATCCATTCATCTACTGATGGACACTTAGGTTGCTTCCATTTCTTGGCTATTGTAAATAGTGCTGTGATAAACACAGGGGTGTGTGTGTCTTTTTGAGACTGGGAAACTGCATTCTTAGGATAAATTCCTAGGAGTGGGATTCCTGGGTCAGATGGTATTTCTAGTTTTAGTTTTTTGAGGAATGTCATATTATCTTTTGTTTTATATTAGTGTAAGTAAAAACAACTGGTCAGCCTTTTATTTTGAATAATTCAGATGAATTCTTTAGTTTCTCAGAAGGTATGCTTCCCCTAACTCAGGGACCAAACTTTTAAGTGCTTAACATCTTTCTACTCTGCTCCCCAGGTACTGGGTATGACCATTGCAATTGAAAAACACCATTTGGATCATTATCTTCAACAGAGAGGCACATTCACCACTGCTGAGAATGCTTTCTAGCCTCTCTTCATGCTGTATTTTTGAGGCCAGCTCCTTGCAAGTCTATTAGGAAATGGGGCTCTAGAAATCTTGGTGTTTACCTTGCAGGTACAGGACCTGGCTGCTCTGTGCAGGGCGCCCTCAGCACAGATACATCAGACTGACCATATTTAATAAGAAGGAAGTGTTTCCTCTTCCGATCTAAGTGCAGAAGCCACAATTCTTTCTTTCTAATACTTGATATGCTTTTTCCCACATGCAGTCTTATTCTACTTCAGAATGAGTAATTTTCAAAATTCTCCCAGAATTTTTCCTTTATGAGAGGCAGGCTGGACTGCAGAGTCTGTTCCCTGGATGGGGTCAACCAGGTCATCCCCTGAATTCACTGTGAATGAGACACCCCTGAGAGCACTCCCACATGCTGCTTTCAAACCTAGAGATGACTTTCTTCCTAAATTATGTACAGAATTTCATTCTACAATTAACTTAGTTTAAGATAATTCACAAATAAAATTGTAACTAATTACCTCTTTGAGACAAGGCTATTTTGGGGTGATAAAACCTTCTGAACCTGGAATTTGGTGAAGTCTGCAAAATTTCATTAAACTTTATCAAAGAGCATTGAACTGTACAATTAAAATGGTGAAATTAATGGTATATAAACTATATCTCAGTACAGCTGTTCTTAAAAAGTAGTCTGGTATTATTTCTTACTTGAATTTGATATGAATGAGGTTTTTCCAAGCAGATTTTTTATGCTGGGCTAAAATTCACAGAAGTGTCTGTTTTGAATATAGGTGGATGTTCACGAAGTGCATCCTATGTTTCAGTTTCCTTTCACATATCCTAGCTCATCCACTGTGGAGAATTCCACTAAACAGCCCCCCAAAACCAAATAAGCTCATAATTCATCTGAAGCAACTCCAGTACCACGGAGAATAAAGTAAAGTTTTCAAATTAAACCAATAGCTACATTGAGTGGTGGTGGTGAGCAATCATGCCCTTTTAAAACTCATAACCCAACAAAAGAAAATGAGGAAAAAGAAATCATGGTTTTAAAGGAAAGACTATGGGTCATGCTGTGTATTACAATGACTGACAGTCACCTACGTATGAGTGAACCATGTTTACCAGGGCAGCCTATGCTGAGTTGGTAGCACCCGGTGTAGCCCACAGAGAAATGGCTGGACAGCAGGTGGCCATCAGGGAAGTCTGCTGGAGGTAACCCGTGATTAGTGCCAGGTAGGCCCCAACTTTGGGCTCAGAGCAGTACTCTGGGTATTTCGAAAAAAATCCATGAAGACTAATGAGATAGTGTACCGAGGTAGATGTGGGTACAAGAATGCAAAATAGAAGCCATTCTAAGTGGATTAAACACCACTTAAATGCTGATTACAAAGAACAAAGGCAGAGACCAGTTTCTTATCCTGAGGCAGAAGGTCAAAGTCAGCTAAACCAGAGGCTGACCTGAAGTGGATTTGCCTGAAGATTTACCTAGACTTCCTTAAATTTTCCCTGATTTGTTCCAGAACACTGGCTGGGGGTTCAGGTAGGGGCTAAGTGGCCCCAGCTGTAGGAAATAGAGAGCTGTAACACTGGGAGTCCAGCACATCATTACAGTGTCTGTAACTGGAATGTGCAACCGCTCACTCTTAGTGAAATATTTAGACTGACTGGAACTTGCCTGCTTCGCTGCCCATCCCCTCTAGCATAAACTGTTGCTTAATTCTTCTCTCTCCTCCCTTCTTACACGTGCTTTGTGTGACCTGAAGCACAGACTTCCTAAAATTGACTTGCCTACAGTAAAATTCCAATTGGAGGACCCCTGTCTGTAATATCCAGCTGAATATGCTCACCACCTTCAGATAATTAGAAGTGAACTTATGACATGGTGTTCATATTTATATCTAAAATCCACACTTTTAACATTTAGAAAGCTATAACATGGAGCAAGTAGTGTGTCAATTTATAGGCTAATTTTTTTTTAAATTGTCAATCTCTGTTCATTTTCTCTCCCACAAACTTAGAGGGGATGATGATAATGAACTTCTACCCCACATTACTTTTCAAACAATCCTTTTCATGCATGCAAACCTACAAAATCTCATGCTTTCAAACATTCATGTTTTTAACAAGATGAGTTCAATAGTTTACCATCCAACCAAAATAAGAAAAATAAAATCACAGTAGAATGAAAATGCTACATGTATATAGGCTGTGAGTCCCTTAAACCAGACTGAAAATACATAGGGTGAGTGTCCAAAAACAATTCTACAAGTCAATACAATAAATCAGGCCCAGATGTCATAAACACAATAAATCATTGGAAACTGCCAAACCACTTTTCTCAACCTACTGGATTCAATTAAAACCACCACTCAGTTCATGAGAGGCCTTCTAATAAAGCAGATAATATCACTCAGTCTCAGCCATCCACCCAAATCTAACGTGAGAGACACAGGATGTTAAATTTTGACCTACAGGCCTGCTAAAATGGCAGGGTTTAGTCCACATCTGCAGTAATGCACTGCCATCCCTTCTAGGCCCTCTTCCCATAGAAGCGTTCAGTGAGAATGCCGTTAATTAGCCTTTGCCATTGTAACACAGCAAGTGCCAGATAAACGCTGTAGGAATCATGACTTTCTGGACCTTGTTTTTGTGTTAAAAATACAGAATAATCATTGAAAAAAGACTAGCGTATTTAATCAAACGTACAAAGCAAGGGTGTGACACAGTGCTCTGTGTTTTATATTCTTTAGTGAAATTTCCTGAGACATCCCAACCCTACTCAGTGTAGAGATCTGTTTCCAAACAACTTGTAACTGCCATTCAGGAGAAAGACAGAAAGAAGGAGGGAAAAAAAAAAGAAACACTCACAAGCTATTATGAATTCACGAGGCTGACGAAGGGCCCCGTTTTCCAGGCATCTTCTAGGACTGGAGGTTAGGAACCTCAGTGGCCCTTAAATAAAAAAGATTCTTTGAGTTTAGTGTAGAAAAGATACAAAGATACCCACCCATGAGGTTGTTTTAACTTGAAGGCTCACATTATTAATCATAAACAATCTCTAAACTCAGTCAGCAGAAGCCTTCCTGGCACTTTCCTTGTGTATACTTGGCTCCATTTTATAAAGACAGAACAGACTATGTTTGGCATTTTTGCCTTGAGTTATTGACATGTTTTAAATTATGCTGTTTTATGTCCATTCTTAATAGAACAGAAATCTGCTACAAACGATCTTTATTAACAGACCGCCTCAGGTGCTGAGACTCTCGATTTAACAATGTCTCCAAACAGACAGGCAGGGAGCTTGTTAATAGGCTTTTCCAACCCTTTGGCTTCTATGAGATGTAAGTGGATTATGGGGGTTTGTTTGTCAGGCTATCTTTTTACATCACTGTCTGAATAATTGTCACAAAGGCCTATTGCTCTGGCCTAATTAACAAAATGTACAAAATTCTGAGCATAGAACTTTTATTGATTAGCCATCTCCATGGGAAGCTTATGAACCCCCATGACTCCTGGCCCCAGCCAGATGCTCTTCGTGGTGTTACACAGGGGACTTCAGCCTGTTCTTATACCAAGGACTTGTCAGAAAGTGACGCAAGAAACCACATTTGTTGGTTGTAGTTTAAAAATTAGTATCATCCATCCAGATGAGACAAATTCTTATGCACATTTCACCATTTGTCTACTACAAAACAATACTATCTGTTATATTTTATGTATTTTTCAGAGAAACTGATTCTTGAGGAGGTGGTTTCGACAATAAAAATATATAGTTAAGAAGGAAAACTAAGTTATCTGAATGAGGAAAAAAATGAGAATCAAATGAAAAAATCAGAAAATGGAGAAAAGTAAATTTATTGTTCAACTACTTTTAACTGACTAATTTCTTCAACAAATATCTCAAGGCTTGTGTGCCAGAGGACAGTTTAAGACACTGGACCCAACTAGGAACCAGAAGACAGACAGTATCCCTCCTCTTGTGGAACGTTTAATAACACAGAGCACAGATTTTTTTAAAAGCACAGGTATTGATGACCAACAACCGTTTCTCCATTAAATTCTCTGTCACTTCTCTTAGGAAAAATAGAAAGCCGAAGGCATAATAAATTCTGTTTGCTGACTTAGGAAGTTAGATCAGCCATAGGAAATTAAGCCGTGTACATCATTTTTTTGTAATATTCAGAAGGTACACATTGAAAAAGGTGCTAACAAACATTTGAGGGAGATGAGAAGACAGTTCCTGGTCTTAAGGAAGTTCAACTTAAAAATGGAAAGCAGGACAAATAAAAATTGATATCCATGCAGCACCTTGCCTGAGGGTTTCAGCCCCGGGCAAGTTCACTATGGACTCAGTAAGATCAAGAAATGACAATAGAACATTCTTGGGGTAAAACGGTTTATACCCGACTTTATTCTCCCGGGGGTAGGTTGAGCACTCCAACTATGTCTGCAGGTCTGTGGCCGTCTGTCTCTGCCTCCGCCCAGAGCGCGGGGAGGAGCTCTCGATGCAGCGACTCAGTCAGTAACAGCTCATTGCCTCCCCGTGTGGAAGCAGTGGCCGAGCAGCAGGCCAGTAACACCATCAAGTAGTTTAGGTTCAGAGGAGGATCCTGGCCATAGGGAACTTCCATTTTCCCCACAGATAGGTTAGAAAGTTTTGACTAAATTTACGTTTTCATCTTTTAAATCACCCCAAACCGATATAATGACTGCATAGGCACTAAAAGATTAAATTCAAACCACTGAGGGAGCTGTAGTTGGGAACCTGGAGCAACATACATAGGATTGAATTAATTCAGAAAGCATAAAGGCCCTGGGAGTAGATCGTATTTTTTTTTCCTTTTTTTATTTTCCAGTATGAAAGAGCCAGTGGCAATTCCTTTTTTCTATCAGAAAAGATATCTTGCCTAATTTTGGGCATTTCTGTTAAATGTTAGAGACGGTTTCACCCTGGAAAGTCCACACATACAGGTATAAGCATATACGCATGGGCATTCATCAACATGAAATTGACTTTTCCAGAAATGATGTGAGTAGGTGTCCTGCATCCAGCTCTCTGCTCAATGCTAAATATTAGGATGAATGTCACAGTAGCTGTCTTCAACTATAAAAAACAAACATCAGAGTAGAGGAGGACAAAAGGGTTGTGCAGGTGGAGGTCAATGGACCGAGCAGACTATTATAGCTTGAATGTTCTTCAGGTTACGATAGATTATGCCAGGGAAAGCCAGCCCTCCTGTACCATCAGCTCCTTCCAGAAGCTACTGGGGAATTGAAATAAAAGCAGAGGCTTTCTTTTTTTTTTTTCCTTTGAATCGAGAGCAGAGTAGAATAATAGCAACACCAATAACGAACAGAAACTATCATTTGTTGAAAGCCTGTTCTCCACTCACTTTTCACTTTGTTCATGGTTTACATTTATGAGCTTCATTAATCTTAACACTGCAAAGGAAGTATTACTATTATGTCTATTTTACATGTGAGGGCACAGACAGCAATCATTTGTTCAAGATCACAAAGCCAGTCAGAGGTAGAAGCAATGTGTAAACCTAGAACCAGTGCTGAAGCCCATGCCCTCAGCCGCAGCACTAAACCTGCCAGGGCCTTGACTGACACAGGCATTTGTGGTGGTTGTATGAGTTGGAGAAGCAGCAATTCATCACTCTTTGCCCAGCCGGTTATTTTCCCTGTTTTGTAAGAGGATCATGTTTAAGGTAAACTGGTTATCACCTGCCTAGACACCAGTGATTTACAATTATTTCTTTATTAAGAAACTGTTCAGTGGGTGAGTGGTCTCTCTGAAAAAATGCCAACAAAGGGCCCTTGTCAGGTTTTTGGCAGAGGCACATCTAAACACATAAAAACAAGTTTAAACACTATCATTTATGCATAATTCTTTCTTGGCATCATCTCTCATTTGCCACAATTTGCAGCCAGAAAACACTTATTTCTACTTTTCTTACTCTAGAAATAATCCAGCTTTAAGTGGATCTAATTCCTCCCCAGAAGAGAAACAGCCCTGTCAGGGCTTGGTTGTGTGGGCCGTATTTGAGACATCAAGGTTTTCCTTTTCTGCACAGCTGCACAGACTCTGAGAGCTGGTGCTAAGCCAGAGTTCTGTACCCACTGCGATCTGCAGTCTGGAATGATAAACACAGAGCTGCCTGTGGTGAGGGCTGCAGGCGTAATAGATGGCCATGTCTCAACCAGAGTCAGGCAAAGCCAACACAAATCATTAATCCAATGGCTTATATGTTAAATATCGCAAAACGTGTACTAAATGGTGAGCTGTCTCAGTGGAAGGCAGTGATAGGAGGGAGAGAAGGTGGAAGCAATTTAAGGGAACAAGAGAGAGTAAGTGGCTGTAAGTCCTTCATAAAGTCCTACTCAAGAGCTGATTTACAGCCATGAGGCCCTCTTGCTGCAAATAGTTCATAAAGCCTATGACCTGAGCACTTCCCCATGGGACCACAATAACATTTATCTAGCATAAATTAATGTGTTTCAACCACTAATTCAATTTGGCCATCTCGTTCCTCTGGTTTTGGCAAAGCCTAGCCTTGCTGTAAAGTCACTGGGTGACTCACACGAATGGCTGTTTGTTAAGGAGTCGCACACCACTAGGAACAAAGAGTGCTTATTAGTTGAGTAGTCATAAAAATATACCTCCAGAGCACATTTGGAGCTGTGCTAATTGAAACTTCCTCTTTAGAGAAGCCTGATCAAAACCAGCTGGAGGAGTCTAGCAGGAGCAGGTTTCAACATCACACTGAAAGCCCAGCAGATTGAGAGAGAGCTGCAGGGCCTGAAAGAAGAGGGCATTCTGGCCCAACCACGTCTCTAATTGGCTCCTGACGTGTTGCAAAGAGCTTGTACCCTGAGCCTGGCCAACGATGGAAAGAAACTCCTCCACAAGTTAAGATTTGAAAAAAGAAACCCGGAATGCAGTTCCCTCATAAAATTCCAGACCTGCCAACCTTCTCAAACAACACATGGGAAAAACCACATGAGCCTAGTGAATTTAGGAAAATGAAGTAGGATATTGTTCTGAAAAGGGAAAAACAAGAGCTTATGCATTTTCAGTGGTAATAGAGCCTTTTAAGAACATAGCATTAGTATTTAAAACCAAAACAAAACATCCAACGCACAGAGGAGCAAACAAACAAAATCCAAATAAAAAGCAAAACCTTGGACATAATACAAAACCGCAGACTATATTTAGGGACAAAAAATGAGAACTATCGCCTCCTCTCTGGATCTATATGAATTTCCTATTCCAAGACATAAGGATGACATTCTGCCAATATGTGTAGGAGCAAAATGCATCCATAGGTTTGCAGAAAATGTGGGATAATCATGCATGTACTGTGTTTGCTTTACTTGAGGGTGGTTTAGCCATTTGCAAAGGAAGCAATCACTGATACATAAATATAAATAGCATATTCCACCCATCAAATATGTGAATTTTATTTAATTTAGATGAGTGGAGTGCCTGGAAATATTAAAAGCAAGTTTTGTTTTATAACACCTTTAAGTAGCATATAAATTAGGACAGACTACTGGTCTAATTTATTTACTCATCAATTTAACGGAGCGTCTAGTTTGGGAGCTATGTCACAGTGATTTGTAAAGATACAGGGTGGGGAGTTTTATTTATGTACATGGGGAAAGGATCATTATGTTTTATGCCACAAAAGGATGAGAGTAACTATATGTAATATATGGATTATAATGATTATTCAGGAGGATATAATTATAGCCCCACAAATAATAACCATGAAAGTTGAAAATTTGCTTCATTCCCCCCCCTGTTTTTGGAATGCGTTAAGCGGCTAACCTCTTCTTAGGTTTTTCTTTTTTCTTCCTTTTAGCACAAATAAAATAAATTTAACTCACTGGGTTTAAAAATAAAACATCCTTATGAACGTAAAAGTTAGTTATATAATTCTGTCTCTGCTCCCTTTTTATGCATAAAAACATGCACCCAAAGTTTATCAATCTTTGACATAAAATGTGGCCTCCAGTATGTGATACAGTCTTCTGAATTTGTGCAGATCTGAGTAGAAAGTGTTTCTAATGCTTCTATATTATTCATATGACTTGTCAGACACTGAATCATTCTCAATGTTTAATGCAATTTACAATTGCAATGCTATGCGCTTGATTTTATTTATCTTCTTGTCCAAGTACTATAGACATTAGGGAGGCTTACATACAGTGCTGATGAATAAATACAGAAACAAGATGAAGGAGGCTGAATAATTTGGAAAATTTTCTAAAGCTGATTCAAGATTAAGTGATGAAAAAAATAGTGTGTAAAATAAGGCTAAACCCAACACTTTTCTGAGTTAAAATGGGGTCTGGAGAGCAGTCCTTGGCCCAGCTTATCCCAATTTTCCCACTAAAATATTTTCTTTAAAACTCAGAAAGGATGACTACCATATGTTGTCACCAAAACTGGACTTGAAGTTAACAAATGCCAGAATTGAGGAGTGTCTAATTATGTAAATATTCAAACAAACAAACAAAAGAAACCCCAAATGATTTCCAGGTTTCATACAGTTAAAAACAGAGGAAATCAATCCACTCAGAAGTGGATAACAGTCCCTCATTCAACCATAGCTCTGAAAATTGACTATACTGAAAACCAAGGCAGGCAGCTGTCCTTGGGACTGAGGCCAGAGTCTAAGGCAGCCCAATTCTGCCTCCCTGTCACCTTCACATGGGCTGTGATTCTGACCGTGGATGGAAGGAGAGGGTCCACTGAGACCTGCACAAATCCAGAGTCAATGGGTTGCTTTGGGAAGTGGTGCCACACATTCAGGAACTAAGATGCAAATTCAGGGTTAGACCAAGTGAAGGATTCATGTCAGGCCATAGGACTGTAGTGGACAAAAGGTTGCTAAACTCTGGGAATTAGGCTAGGAGTTGATAATGATCTTCTCTTCTGGGAGAAAGAATAGGCCAGAAGACATGAGAGTGTGTTAAGGTAAAGCCTGAATAAACCTCTTTTTATTCCAGGATAAATTTAAAAATTCATCATGGAGCATATGAAAAAATATTGTATGATGAGAAAAAATATTTATCATCATAAAGATTCAAGTGAAGAGCAGATCTCTGAGTAGATGATCTAGAAGAATCAAAATACTAATTTAGTAGAATATTATTTAATAGACTCATGTGGCAATAGTTGCTGGCTTCTCATTCTTCCCGGACTGGGCATCTACAACTACATTTTTCAGACTCTCTTAGACATGTGTGGTCAAGACTAAGGTTTCCCCAGTGAAAGGTGAGCAAATGGATGTCACTGGATTAAAAAAAGAAAACAAAAACTCTTGCAATAAACATCCACATTTTTTTCTATGGTTTAGAAATAGTGATGACCAAGCCTTAGAACGTCAATTTTTAAAATGGCAGAATTCCCCTGCAAAATGGTGGAATAGGTAAGTTCTTAAGTCTCACAGTGAGAATGACTAGACAATCTGGACCATTATTATTATGATTCTTAAATCTGCTCAAAGATACTGAATATCTGTCAAAGAGTTGTGGGAATAAGATTAATAAAAAGATAAGAAATGCAGAGAAATGAGCCCAGTGTTTAGGGACAGTTTTTCCTAAAGATTGCTGCTAATTCTGGAATAGGTGAATAAGTGGCTGAGAAGCTGAGTAGAATTTGTAACTGACTTGTAAAGCTAGAGGAACAAAAACTAAAATCCAGGGATATCAAAGGTTAAGAGACCCATGCATTTAACCTGGGATCCTGATGGCTAAAATCCAGGAATAAGTCAGATTTGGTTATACCGGCTGTCACAGGGAATAAACGTGACTCTAATTTTAGTGACTGAAACAATCCCAGATTCCTAGTGCTACTAGTTATCTACTAAAAACAAAAAGTAAGAATTATATTCAACCTTAATTGACTGTTTTTTTTCAAGTAAAGTTTATTAGGGTGCAATTTTTATTCAGTTAAATTCTCTTTTTATTGTGCAGTTCTAAGAATTTTGAAAATCACATAAACTCAAGTAACTGCCTCCATCATAAAGATATAAAATGTTTCTATCACACCCCCTCATGTTCCTTGTAATCAATTCCTTCCAAAGCAACCACCTATTTGATTGTTACTGTGATCCTGTCTTTTCTACAATGCCATATAAATAGAATCATGCAGTATTAATAATAGTAAAAGCTGCCTTTTAAGACTGGGTATTTTCACTTAGTATAATGCACTTGAAATTCACCTCTGTGTTTACATAAATCTGTCATTTCCCCCTTTTTATTGCTAAGTTGTATTCCATTGTATGGATGTACCACTGTTTATCATTCCTCAGTTCATGGGCATTTAAAATGCTTCCAATTTTCAGCACTGTTGAATAAAGCTGATACATCATATAAATCATATTTATATTTATAAATATATCAAATATATATTTTTATATATGATATATATATTTTATCTATTGATGCACAGGTTTTTGTGTGGATCTGTTTTTATTTCTCCTGGATAGATTCCTAGGAATGGGATTGCATATGTTAAGTACATGTTTACTTTCTAAAGAAACTGCTTATTAGTTTTCCAAAATGGCTGTACCCATTTTACATTCCTTCCAAAATGCACAAGAAGTCCAGCTGCTTTATGTATCTGGTAGCTTTTTCTTTAATTAAAAAATAACAGCCATTCTAAACATGCATTTGTATCTCTTATTTTTTTTAATTTCCTCATGACTAATGATGTTGAATTTATTTTCATAAACTTATTTTCTATTGGTTTATCTTCTCCAGTGTTCAAATTTTTCATCCATATTTTTAATGAGGATTTTTGTTTTCCTCTTTGGTTGTGGGAATTCTTCATAAATTCTGAATACAGCTCCTTTATCAGATATGTATTTTGCAATTATGTTACCTTTCCATGGTTTCTCTTTTCATTGTCATTTCAGTGTCTTTCAAAGAGAAGAAATTTTTAATTTTGATGAAAACCAATCTTTCACTATTGTCTTTTATGCTTTGTGCTCTGTGTGCTTTAAGACATCTTCACCTAAACCAAGATCACTAAGATTTCTCCTATGCTTTTTTCAGAAGTGTTAACATTTTCAGTTTTATATTCAGGTCTATGATTCTTCAATTCAACTTAACTTTTCTTGATGGTGTGAGGTATGGATTGACATTTATTTGCATATGGCCCAATTTTTCCAACAATTACAAAATACTAATTTCTCCATTGAATTGCCTTGGAACCTTTGTTGAAAATCAGTTGGCCATATATGTATGAGTCTATTTCTGGACTGTGTAGTCTGTTTCATTAATTTGTATGTTTGTTCTTTCTCTTCACCTCATTGTCTTGATTACTGTGTATCTTAAAATTAGGAAGTTTGATTTCCAAACTCCAAATTTGATTTTCGTTTTTCAGTGTTTTGTGGGCTATTCTAGTTACTTTGCTTTCTCCATGAAAGTTTTATAATTAGCTCTTTGTTTTTCACACATAAAAAAGGGGTTGTTCATATTCTAATTGGGATGATACCAAATGTAAAGAATATTTTTGAGAATTTAATTCTTAGTAATATTGATTTGTCCAATTTATAAACATTGTTTTGTAGTTCTCAACATATGAGTCTTGCACATATTTTGTTAGATGTATCATGAAGTATGCATATTTTGATGTTACTATAAAAGGTGCTGTTTTAATTAAATTTAGTGCCTAATTTTTCATTACTAGAATATTGAAAATTTCCATATACTGATTTTTCCCCAAATGATCTTGCTAAATTTGCCCATTAGTTCCAGTAGCTGTTTCATAGATAATGATTTTTAACACAGACCATCACATTTTTTTGTGAAAAGAGACTGTTTTATTTCTCTTTCCAGTCTAGATGCCTTTTATTTCTTTTTCTAACTTATTATAGAAACTAGAACTCCAGTGAACAGAAGTGATGAGAGTGCACATTCTTGCCTTATTATTAGTCTTAAAGGAAAAGCATGCAGTTTTTCACCATTAAGCTTGATGTTAACTGCAGGTTGCTTTTTGTTTGTTTGTTTTGCTTGTTTTCTTGCTTGTTTTTTTAATCAGTGTCCATTATCTGGTCAAGGAAGTCTCCTTCCATTCTTAGTTTACGGAAAGACTTTAAAGAAAACTAATCCATGCTGAATTTTTGTCACATGGTTTCATGCATCTTTTGAGTTCATGTGATTTTTCTTCTTCAGTCTGTTGGTATAGTAAAATAAATTGATTACTTTTTAATATTAAACAAACTTTGCATTTCTGGGATAAATCCCAATTGGACATGATGTTTTTATCTTTTTTCTGTATTGCCACATTGGGTTTGTCAGTATTCTTTTAAAGAAACCAATGTTTGAAAGAAACTATTCATATACAATGTCTGATATTCAGTAAGAAGTAACTGTACCCATAAAGAGATCATTCAACTTAAAGGAAACTAAGAAAAATGATATTCAAGAGAAAAAGACTCCAAAGGACTGGCATAATTTTTTTAAAATCTATATATCATGTATTCAATGTAAATGAAAGGATTCAGAATTTTAGAGAGAACTAAAGATGGCAGATCTGTATTATTTCTTTCCACCAGCTCTTTACCCAGTCAGACTTTTGAGCTACCTTGTTAATATCCTGATATTTGTAAGGTTAGCCTGATTTCTGTGGAGGTTAAGACAGTTCAAGATTGTTTCAAGGCAATGTGAGAAAAAACCAAGAGCAGAACTTAAAACCTTGAATCTCTAACAAATCTACTTGTGGTTGACTTCTATAGCAGGCTGTCCACCCTGTTACATCCTGCCCCCATATACATAACCAGCACATATAAGCTAGTTCACAAACAGAAATCAGTTTTCCCAGTGGAGACTGTCAAGACTCTCCAGTTTGGTCTATCATTTAGTTTCTGTTTTATTTCCATTCAGAATTAGTTTGGGTGGAGGTAAATAGCAGCCCCTACTAGTCACACCATATTGGTACCTACACTTTCTACAGGTATGGACTAGAATACTTTTTGTATTCTTTCTCTAAAGACAATGTAAGATAATGGATGTTTTATTATCACAATTATTACTCCTCCCCACCCATCAATATATTTCATACTTGAAAATTATTTGCTGAGAATTATTTTTCCATTTTATGAGATTCAGATTGAATAGGCTAGAACTGTAACCACTTTGCTATTTGAATGTCTATTTTTTATTTTTATATCCTTGAAAATGAAAAAAATACATGAAGATTTACTGGTGAGGAAGAGAATAGCTGCTGCATTTATAAAATTTCAGGGAACTGATATTGAATAAGGTATAACAATATTAATAACAGGGAAAACAGTTTAAGACAAATAGAAATAATAAGGAAAATGGCATATATAATAACCAAATAAAGATTCACTAATTAAATAGTCTAGATAGTCAATAACCTAACCACCAGATAATTGGTAGTTATAATATCAAATATAATACCAGATATAACATGTATAATATTATGCGGTTATAGAGGTTCTAGTACTAATATTAGAAAAAGTTGAATTTAGGGTCTGTAGCAGTCAGAGAATTGTGCCTCCCAGATTTCCTTTCAAGGCCACTTGCTACTGGGGCAAAGGGAGAGATACGTGACTGACAGCCTGAAGTTGCCACACCATCAGATCCCACACAGGAAGAGTTCTGAGGCCTTGTGTCCCTGGCACTGCTACTAAGAGCCTGAGTACACTAGCAGCCCTGGGGGAAGATTATTTTTGTCCATGGTGGGACTTCCCTAGCAGATACCATGCAGAACATCACAGTAAGCTGTGTCATTGATGACATCATGACGATTAGGTAGATTGACTACAAGGTGGCCAGTGGACTGGAGGACAACTGAAATCACAGGAGCTACAGTCCCTCCCCTGTGGCTTGAAATTTCTTGGGTCTCTTTATAATTCTATTTTCACTTCATACTTTGAGACCCTGTGTCTTTACTGTTAATTATCTAGATCATCTTGTAAGTAAGTTATTTCTTCGATTAGTTGGCAGTGCCTCCCTTTTTCATTTTTAGTGCCTTGACTCTGTGTTAGTGAAGGTAAGACAGTTACAGAGGGCAATCTTGTGAAGGAATAAAGGAAAGATGGAAGGAAGGGGAACTGGGTAGAAGGAGATTCTGAAGACAGTAACATTCTGAGAAAGTCTGGACCATGCCAACGTGAGTCCTTGAGTAAATGATGGCAGGATGGCACTATGCTGAATAGAAATTACTTGTCTCCAACTCTCTCATTGTGCTCTGTTATTTGCTGCTGGTAATTTGGTGTAAGTATGCCCTTGGCACAAACACTACAGGGGATCCGAAGTGTGGCATCTGAAGGCTACGAGTCAACTATGTTTTTTTCCCTGGCAGTTTCTTTTGAAGGAAGATATGAGAGGTATATTTCTTTGAGTGCCACAGTCCAGCCCCTGGACTGTGCAGATCTACTTCATGAACGCTTGGAGAATAGCAACTCCATGGTTGCCATGAACCGCCTTTCCTGAGAAGGAAACTTAGAAGAGGGAGGTATTGAGACAAACTACAAAGGTAAGTCCAGAGGATTTACAGAATATTGTTAACAAACCATTAAAGGATAGATAATTCTTATTTTAAACAATTTATTTCAGTGACTAAAATAAAAGGAATAAAAATACTACCAGTACTAATAAGCATTAGGTTCAGCTGCCTATGACTGAAAACCTTAAAATAACAGGAACATAAATGAGACAGAACTTCACCACATACACACATGCACATGCACATACATACACTTTTCATGGCTGGTATGCCGCAACAACTCACAGCATCTTCAGGCAACTGGTTCTAATCTTTCTCCACTACCATCTTCAGCATGTGGGTTCCCAGTTTCAAGGTCATGTTACAATTCAGTTTGGTGGATTGAGCTCCCCAGTGTGACAGACAGAAGAACGGAAGCAGGAGTAAGAGTGCGTAACTTCTTTGAAATTTTCACCTAACACTCTCTGCATATCTCCCTGACCAGACTCAGCCATAATATAAAACTTCAATATTGTGCATGCATAATTCCAAGAGAAGTATTCCATATAGTAATGTGGCAGCCCTGCCAGAATTTATTACATGGTCACACCTAGGTAAAAGTGAGCAGGAAATAAACCAGAATATCATCAGACATCTCTTATCAAGAAAGAAAGGGAAAAATAGAGATTGAGAGGGATATTGGGAGGTGAGTAAATGTCTCTGCTTTACTAATCAAATCATTTTCTGAAACTAGTATAATTGATACAAATCCAGAACTAGACAGGACACTACAAGAAGAGAAAATTACAGACATGTTATACTAATGAAAATGCATGCAAATAAAATATTAGAAAATCTGTCAGAGCACAAAAAGTAATAAATAATATAGCTTGGCCAATCAAAATTTGTCTCAGGAATTCAAGTACTATTTGTGAAATTCACCACATTAAGTGACCAAATGAGATGAACCAAATGATAATTTCAATAGACATTGAACTATTTTGGTGAAAATCAAAATGGACTAATCTTTAAAAATGTTTGCAAACTACATATAGGAGATTATTAAGGAGTCACTATTAAAAAACTACAAGAAATACCATACTTAATGGTTAAACTTGAAAAGCATTCTCATTTAAAGACAAATATACGCCAATTGACACTATTCAACATTTTTGTGAAGGCCCTAACCAGAGCAAAAATACATACACACACAAAAAAGACAGAAGATTTTACAAGAGAGAATGTGTTATCATTTGTGGTTGACATGATCAATTTACATATGAAATCTAAGTGGCTCTAGAGATGAATTCATAGAACTAAAATGATAACTTAGCAACTTTGATGGAATCTAAGACCAACATTCAAAAGTCAAAATCATCCCTTTAGCAGCCCATTAATACCCAATCTAATAAAACCAAAAAAGGATCAGATTCATAACAGCATAAATATTTTAAGATAAACATAATCAAGTTAAACATGTATAATATGTGCAAAAATCATGTTACTAAGAGAAATAATTTTCGAAGGCCTGAATTAATGAGATATAACATGTTCAGGATAGAAAGACAGTATCAAAGATGAACATTTTTTCCAAATTCATTTATAAGTTTAATGCACTTTCAAAGAAAATCCCATAAGTTTCTCTCTTTCATAACATGGCAAGCTAATTCAAAAATTTGGGTTGAAGACTGAAGACCTAAGAAACTAAGGCCATTTTGAAGAACAACAAGGAGAGGTAATTTCTCTAGGAGATCAAGACTTATCCAAAAATTATAGCAGTTATTCCATTCTAGGTGGTAGTACAGACACATAGACAAATGGGTAAAACCAGAGGATCCAGAAAGAAAGCACATTAAATTGGAAAATGTTATTTGAGAGAAGTAGAGAAATGATTATATATTCACTAAATGGTGATTAGGCCAATGGTTATTCATACTGAAAAATGAACTCCTACCTTACATTACAACAAAATAAACATTTAGCTAAAGACCTAAATTTGAAAGGCAAAATTTTAAATCTTTCAGAAAGAAATGCAAGAGACCATCTTTGTAACTTTTGGGTTGGGAAAGCTTTCTTGAATATGGTTCAAACACCACTTACGCAAAGGAAAATGCAGATACATTTGACCACATTGAACTATTCTTTAGTACAATGCCAGAAACAAAGAAGAAGTCAAGTTACAAGTTGGGAGAAGATATCTGAAAAACACAGAAACAACAAAAGGATAGTATCTAGAATATATAAAGAATAGATATAAAATAGAAAAATTGGTACATGTTACAAGAAGTAATTCATGGAGTAGGTAACCCGAATGATATATAAATGTTACACATCTTCACATAAACATACAATATGTGTTTATATACATATATATACATGTAAAAATCTCATTTGGAATCAAATAAGTGAAAATTGAAACAATGAATACACCCATGAAACAATGATTCATACCCATGAGACTGGCATATTTTTCAAAACTCTGAGAGCAATATCGATTGCTTTCAAGGATATGGGGAAATTTGAGTTTCCATATGCTGCTTTCAGGAATTTAAATTGGTATAATTATGTAAAGGTATTTTGCTAATATCTAATAAAGTTGAACCACATATGCTTCCAACCCAGGAACATCACTTGTTGGCATGTATCCTATAGGAGTGTCTTATTGGCATTCTGGGGTCTGGCAGTACCTTCTCTCAATGTAGGATACTCAGATTCCTTGGCCCCTGCTCTGTCTATGCAAAAGAAAACTCCAGTTATTGTGTGTTCTAGGATGAATTGTGTGCCCCCCAAATCCATATGTTTAAATTGTAACCACCAGTTAACTCAGAATGACTCAAAATGTTCTTTAAAGAGGTATTTAAGTTAAAATGAAGTTATTAGGATGGACTCTAATCTAGTATGACTGGCATCCCTATAAGAACAGAAAATGTGGACACAGACATGTTACAGAGAGAAGATTGTGTAAAAACAAATCTGGGCAAAGATGGCCATCTACAAGCCAAGGAGAAAGAAGTCTCAGAAAAAACCAGCCCTGTGAGCACCTTGATCTTGGATTTCCAGTTCCCAGAATTGTATTGTGAGAAAACAAATTTCTGTTGCTTAACTCACCCAGTCTGTGGGCCATTGCAATGCCAGCCTTACAAAAGTAAATTATTGTGACAGCAAAAAAGCACCTCTATGTTTCCAAATGCTTCTGGGGGTGACATCATGCCCCAATGAGAGCCTCCACTGTGAAGGATCCCTATTCCAGCACCACTGCACAAGGAAGAATGGACAAGATTTTTACTGTAGCTGTTAAGATGAACAAACTCAATTATATACAAAAACATATATATATACATATATATATGTGTGTGTGTATATATATCACAATGCACAATAGAGAAGTCTTTGAAACATAATGTTGAGTGAAAGAACTAAGTTGCAGCAGCATAATATATATAGCATGTTATCATTTATGTAATATTTAAACATGGAAAAAAATTGGATATGTTGGAAACTTACAAACATCCAGCAAAAGTATGAAAACAGGTGGTGAGTACCCATACCAACTCTGGAACTGTGGTTACATCTGGGGGAGGGGGTTGGGAGGACTACAAAGATGACTCAAACAGCCTCCTCTGCAAAGTGTTACTGGCTTCTAGAAAAATCTACAGCAAATATGGCAACATTTCAAGATTTGTTAAATCTGGGTGGGAGATAAACAAGTCTGTTAAATACTCTTTCGTTTTCTGATAGTCTTAAATGTTTTCCAAAGAAAGGAAATAAGCAATCCTACATTTTATTATTATAAAACAAGCCAAATACAGAAACATAGTTTCCTTCCCATCAATCCCATCAAGGAATTCACTTTTAAATCATTGGTCATAGCTGGTGAATCTGGGAAGCTCTGGGGAGGGTGCGGTTTGCTGCGTCGCCCTCATTTGTGCCTCCCCCTTTGTATGCACTCCAGCTAACCCAGCAATTCATGCGCTTGTGTTCTCTGCAGCTGTGCACTAATTCTAGACTAAACCCCTTAAATTAGCAATGGATAATAATACGCTAATTAAAACTGGAACACAAAGCACTTTTTCCAGAAGCTATGTGAAAAATCTCGCTGATTGTTTTCTGTGTATACTCTGACAATTTCAGAGGCTCATTACGGAAGCTGAAAAGGAAGTACACTGAGGTAAACACGCTCCAAGTTGCTCCTTCAGGAGCACCACTTCTCAGCTTTGGAATATGCACAGATGCCACCATTTCAGGGTTTCCCTCCCCCTCTCTCCCCCAAACAGCCCCAGAACATATAAAGCAAAACAACCACCACCACAACCAAATAAAATAGCTAACATATTTAAAAAGAACATTGTTACATTTGCGTTAAGAAATTACCTCCTCTGGCTATTTACTTTCTCTTTGTAAACTTATTTGATAATCGCCTGATTCCAGGTATTTGAAATAACATGAGCTTCCTTTCAAGTAATTCTAAATTGCTTAGAATTAATCCTAAATTATTAATCCCAAATTATTGAACAATAAAGATAACTGAGAGAACACTATTTCTCAGTCTTAACTAGAAGTGTCACTCTGAAAGTCTTTAAATTTAGAACTATTTGGGGTTTGTTATCTTCATTAAACCCAAACAGAATGATACACAATTTAGTAATATAAATGTTATAATTAGGTATTTAATTATAACACAACAGACTTAAAAATACTCAGAATCAACAGAATTTATGTTAGAGATTATGTTACATAAAAGGGTTTCCACCCATCAAAAAATCTATTGGTGTATTTCTTAAGTGTATTTAAATCAGTGAGTACGTAAAATAATTTTTATTCTCTGAGCTTGAATATCTCTATGTATGGGATAAAAATGTTAAAATGCTATTTCCACTGTTTTTCTCCTGTTGAAATCCAGTTTAGGAAATTCTGACATTGTTTACTGTAAAATGATATACAGAAACTATTCTAGAAAGAAGGGAGAGAAGAAGGAAGGGAGGAAGGAAAGGTAGGTAGGGCCAGACAAGAATCCACTGAAGGAGTCCAGATAAAAGACTATCGTTGGCACTGCAATATTAAGAGTGGAGGTTGAGACATGAATAGACTGAGATATAGGACTAAAGTAGAAGAAGCAACAGGTGTGTTTTCCTGATGTGTTTGTGTGCATACTGGGAGGACATGAAGATGGGATATTGAGAAGATGAGGATTACTCAGATTTTTTTGCCTTGAGTAAGTAGGTAGATAGTGGTGTTCTTCACTGAATGGGAATTATGAAGAAAGAAAAGGCTTGATCTACTATAAAGAGTTTGTTTTGTTTTGGCTACCCTAGTTTGAGATGGCTTTAAGCATTCAAGTAGCAATGTCCATTAGGCAGCTGGATATTTGCGTTAGGAGTTACAGGGACAGGTGGGACTGGACCTCTAGATTTGAGTCATCGGTACAAGGTAATATTTAAAGACATGCTACTCACCAGGTGACCTAGAGAGAGAGCCATAGATAGTGAACAGCTCATACACTAAAGAACTATTATGTGACTCATGTAGGTCTACATGAGAACTGCTGAATAAAAAGGGGTAATATAGTGTAGCATGCCAATTTAGCCATAGAATCAGTGTCTGAACATGCCAGCATACTGGGGTAATTAGAAAAGCAATTTTATATAAAATAATATGGCTTCTCAGTACAGATAAGAATTTTTTCCCCCATGGATTTTTAATATCCCTGAGTTACGTAAGACCAGAGATCAGAGGTCTCTATTTTCAAGTCAATTTTGGCAACAATCTAGGCAAATCTTGTGCTATTGCTTCTTTAGATTGCAGGAGACTTTGTTTCTTTTGAAGTTATATAGGAATTACTCCCCTCCTGTCAAGTGTGCAATAGGTACTGTTATGCATTAGCGAACCACTAAACCTAACCCATTGTATCTTTCTGTCATGTTAGCATTAATGGCAAATGTGAGCAAGAACCATGAGGAGAAAGACTTTTGGGACAATTTAGATTATACGCTGAATTGTCTAAAATAAATAGAGACTCCCTGTGTAATTTTCATTTCCTAAGCTATGCAACAATTATAGTTATTCCCCTCAAATGTCTGTGGCAATGAGATCAGTGACAAAAATAGTGCTTGAAAAACAAGAGAAGAAATAGCAAACATGTTATTTATTTGCTTAAATCTATTATAATAGGACTGGCAGCGTTAGTCTCATTAACAGAGAGACCTTTCTTTCCACAAGCCAGCTGGAATAATAAAGGCAGCTATGTGACATTTAAAATGCAATTGCTCTACTATCTGTAGATTCTGTTTCTGATGCTGACTGATCACAGAGGAAAGTGATCTGAGTAGCATGCAAACCATCTTGTTCATCATCTGCGTTCGCAACAAAGACAGCATTAGGGTTAAATGCTATAACATGACAACAAGGATATGCTGAAAATGATTCATGTCGAAGTGCTTGAACATTTATTTGAAGCATTTATTCAATTGTTCTTTTGCCATGTGACAGTCCAAGAGTTGGTAGAAATACATCTGCTGTGTTTTTCTTGAGTAGGCAAAAAGAAATTACCATTAGGGGGATACTGCTTTATGCATACAAATACACTGCATCTTTTCAAACAAGTAGTTCAGAACAAGTGAGAAGCATGGAGATTTCCCACTTTGAATGGCCAGCAAAATGCAAGCTTGTTTTGCTGCCTTTGTTTTAGTGACAAAATAATGATCTTGAAAATGGAAATATGCCTGCAGTGTTTAGGCATCATATATAACAAAGTGAGTTTTGAGATGAATTCAAGAATCCAGTTACTCAAAATTTTTTGCATTAAAGATTTGTTTGAAACCTCAAACAGACAAATATTACTCAGTGATTTTTAATCTCTTAATGGTTCCAACATGGATTTCATCCTTAAGGGTTTCTGGAGAGGATTTTTGAGGCTTCTGTTTTCTTGGTCAGATGAAAATAGGAAATTCAGAAACAAATAATGGGCTACATAATATATCACTTGGGTGGCCAAGCTTCTCTCTACCTCAAAGGTTCACACTGGAATTTTAATGGGTTCCAATTTTACCTGACCCAATTCATCCGTTTCCACTAGATGTGCTTATCCTTTACACACTAAAACCATAGAATGAACTATAAATCATCAGATTATAAAATTTTATTCTGACATTTTTTGGAACTACATTTTTTCCACTTTCTGCCTATGTAATGAGGTCTTCCTGCAGTGAAGAGCTGGGCAATTCTGACTCATCTGCATGGTACCCTAAATGAGAATGTAAGTCTAGTTTTCTATTTTAAAATATTCAAATCTAATATTATTAGGATCGTGGAAACTATATAGTTTGTCACACACATGCAAGCAAAGGATTATAATCAGTATTCCTGAAATACACAGTTGGATAAAATATCTCAAAGGTAGGATTAAAAAAAAGAAAAGAACATTATTAAGAAATAAGCAGAAAAAGACTATCTAAATCAATAAAAAGGGTATCTGTTTCAATGTCAACAGGAAGTGTAACTATCATACGTCTTTAGGAAGTCCAGCACATCCCATCAACTTCTATGGGCCAATTTCGTTAGGCCAGCAAATCACGCACACTTGACATTTAGATTCAAAAGTAGCAGA
Source organism: Manis pentadactyla (assembly GCF_030020395.1). Taxonomy (NCBI): domain Eukaryota; kingdom Metazoa; phylum Chordata; class Mammalia; order Pholidota; family Manidae; genus Manis; species Manis pentadactyla. The sequence goes on along the minus strand of NC_080031.1, from coordinate 67,835,781 downwards.
TGCACAGTGCCAGAATGTAGCAGAAAGAGTAAAGCACTTTTGGATTGCATGTCAAAGGAAGTCTTTAGGAAAGAGATGACAGTACCAACTTCAGTGATCAGACTGAGCTAAAATGGAATGTCTTGCAGGTCTAGGGACTGCATGAAAGTTTAGTGATAATGGAGGGAATTATTGCTCAGGGCTCACTCAGAGTAATAGAAGATGTGAATGAAATCTGGAAAAGGAGTTTGAAGGCACTCAGATTGTGAAGGAGGCAATAACTCTCGGGAGTTTTGTCTAGACACCGAGGATTTGGTGCAAGATAGGATTTTAGGCCTCTATTGAGATAAATCTGAATACTGAATTTAAATAGATGAATGAGAACTGAGAATAGCCTTCTGAATTAAAGGAAATTGTTATACTATGTGTTACCAAATAATGCTGTTCTTGCTGATTTTAAAGAACAAGCTGAGGAAAAGTTAGAATACTATTATTTTTCTATTCAAGTTTAAATTATAAGGCTATGGATTCGATAACCTCTGGAGAATCTTTCCATCTCAGTGATCTATGAACAGCTGTCTTTCTGATCTGGTTCTTTTTGAGTATGTGAAACGTTTCTGATATAGCAGAGATTAAATGTCCTATGAACATTTCTCTATTAAAAATCTACACGAATAAAGAAAAGGACACAATATAGAACTAGTACCTCAACAAAGGATTGGCTAAGATTAAAGATTTTTAGTTTTACACATAATGAAGAGAAATATTCTGTCTCTTCGGTTTCAATTTTAGGAATGGACTTTTTAATGCACTGAATTCTTTCACTGCCTGAATATAAATTTCAGTGATATTCATGAAACTCCAATTCTAAGCCAAAGATAGGGTGGAAATGTAAAATAAATAAAACTTGGTAGGAAAACAGAAACAGCCATTTCCATGAGTGAGGACAGAGTAATAGTTGACTAAATGTAAAGTATAATAACTAACTCAGCTCAATGTACCAAAATTGAGAGTTGATTAGAATAAGCAATTACAGAACACATAACTTTATTTTTGCAAATAGGACATAAAAGTTATAAAATAACAGATTCATTTCTTGGCTATTATCACATGTATATTTTAGACTCACAGTTTACATCCTGGAAAATAAGCTAATAATATATTAAGATAATACCTATCAATATAGCTCTAACTAAATGGCCAATAGATTTTAGCTGTTACACAGTCTACAGCTGAGAAGTTGATTAGGTTATTGCTGAGTAGATCTAATTTGATTGTTGATTGAAATGATGAAACTATTTCCTGAGCTGGTCATTGTGATCATCTTTCAGCCAAACTGATTGGCGTACACATTAATTACAGGGTGTTTTGCACTCCAAAGCTCCACCTCCCTCACATATATACAGTAGAATGGTCGGTCTTAAAGATACTAACTACACTGACTCTTAGAAAACATACCTTACCTTCAAAGAAACCACAGCATAATATTTGGTGGGCTTTGGAGTCCTACACCACAAACATGGATGTCAAGTTTAGTGAGTTAGTGAATGTGAAGCACTTAGCACAAACTACAGAGTAAGAACACTCATTATTAGCTATTATTACGAATATTTTCCTTAAAGGGAAAGGAAGTCACATGACAAAACAAACTTCTTGGTTTAAATACAGAAAATCTGATCCCAAAGGTCTTTCTGGTGAGTGGCTAGAAAATTACTCTAGGAAACCTGTTTTGCTTGTTTATATCTACTTTCTTCTACCTTGCAGGACAGAAATAAGAAAAACCAATTACAGGTCAAGATCAAAAAATTCTGCTACCATATCCGATTAGTGAACTATACATACCCAGCAAGAATGTCTTCTCCCTCTTTAAGCAGTGGCCACTTGGGTAGTCGCTGCTAGCTTATTCAGGGACGCCGTACAGGATAATGGGTTTAAGGCTCAGGTGCTGGAAGCACTGATTGGATTGGAACCTTGGCTTATCTGTTCACCAGAAAATCACCCAATTCTTCTGCATCTCAATTTCTGTTTCTCTAAAGTAGAGGTAACAAGAATACCTTACAGAGCGGTTGTATTAATTCAACTAGAACACTCACAGTAGCACCTTGTACATAATTATCACTCCTAAAATGTTAACTCATGTTTACTATTATTACACGTTTTCTTCAGCAAATATGAGTTTGTTTGAAATGTGATGAGATTTTGAATCCACCGTATTCATGAACGTTCCCTTTGACCAAACATGAGCATTCCCTACTTTACCAACTAGGTTCTTATCAAGGGAAGGAGAACTAGAAATAAGCAAAATCTAAGTGATTGTGTTCCTGTAACTCCTTAATGTTGCCAATGCCAATGGAAGGTTTAAAAATTGGAGTATGAAATAAAAGTATCTTGAGATTTCTTTTCTTACGTAGTGATTTGACAATTTTATACATTACAAAATACTCAACATGATAAGTGTAGTTACCATCTGCAACCATACAAAGATATTACCATATTATTGCCTATATTCCCCAAGCTGTCCCTTTCATCCCTATGACTGGCTTTTTTTAAATTGGAGGTTAGTACCCCTTGGCCCCCCTAACCTATTTTGCCCATCCCCCACTCCCTGCCTATACAGTATGTCCTCTGTATTTATGAGTCTGTTTCCGGGTTTATGTTTGTTCTGTTTTTTAGATTCTACATACAAGTGGAATCATATGGTATTTGTCTTTCTCTTTCTGACTTATTTCACCCTCTAGGACCATCCATGTTGTCACAAATGGCAAGATTTCATTCTTTTTTATGACTAATATTCCATTGTGTGTATGAACCACATCTTCTTTATCCATTAATCTACCAATGGACACTTAGGTTGTTTCCTTACCTTGGCTGTTGTAAACAATGTGGCAATAAATAAACAGGGGTTGCACATATCTTTTCTTTGGGTAAATACCCAGAAGTGGAATTACTAACTTATATGGTAGTTCTATTTTTAATTTTTTGAGAAACCTCTCAAATGTTTTCTGTAATGGCTGCACCAGTTTACATTCTTCCCAACAGCACACAAGTGTTTCAGAAGTCTTAATGTGAAGTATTTATGGAATTCTAACAAAGGCCTAAATAAACAAATAAAGATGTTTATACCCATAACTTAGGAAATACCAAATACTCACAACTATCAAATATGCATAACTTAGGAAAAATAAAAACTTTCCATGACTACATAAAAAAAATTGGCTTTTACTCATATTTTAAGTGTTATAAGAATAAATGTGTACTTCACAACAGATTTTTCTAATTTCCCTTTGACCAATGTGATCTTTTGGGCAGTTGCTTTGCTATATAGATATCTGTGAATATAAGGATGATAGGAACTATTCAACTGTAATAGGATTTGCTTATTTCAAGTAGAATTTTAACATCTCTACTCTTTTCCTTCAAATTGCTTTGATGAAAATACAAGAAATGCAGTTTGGTCCAAAAGGGCCAGAAAAAAATCTATCTTGGTGGCTTGGTTTAAAATTTCTCAAGTTATTTTCTTATTTGACAACTAAATCAAACAACCAATACTCTTACTTTCCCTGATCTAAACAATTTTACAGAGACTACCTTGCAAATGTCCCAAGAGATGAGCCTGCTCACAGTGAAAAATGTACTCAGCAGGAAATTCACTTAATGATAATGATTATTCTTCTATGTAATGGACATTTCATTGTCAGTAAAGTGTAATATTATTCTGTTGAAAGCTTTACATATGCAGCCAGCTCCAGAGACATACTAGCTTAACTTGCATATCTCACTTTCCAGTTTTATCATGTGTCTTTTGCATATTCAGTGAAATCCTTTCATGCTTGATATGTGGACTGCTTTATGCCAGTGTCATTTTCTTTTATTGGAAAAAAAAAACTCCATAGTTTGTATGGATACATGGATTCATGAATACATTTCACTTGGTATCCAGGGATAGAAGATGGCATCTATCATTTCACCACGTATGAGTGTATAGTGAGATATTATTTTTTACATTTAATAAAGCAAAGGCTTACTATATTTTTACTTTTTACCACAGCATCATTTTTACTTGGTTAGGATTTCCAGTCAGCAGAGGTCAAAGACAAGACACTGGTAATGCATCTCAATGGCTGACTGAAAGCTCCCCTTTACACAGAAACAGAACCTCTGCTGTATAGATTTCAAAGGATCTGTGATGCCACAAAAATACTCATTTGTGGATTTTGCATTAACAGCCTGTTTTCTCTTTAAAATATAAATACTTCTGGGACCTAAAGTTATGTCCCCTCCACTTTCAGATAATGTTCCTCCAAAGTGCGAATTCCCTACTTCATAAGAGTCGAGGGCTCTAAATTGGGGCAAGGGGCCAAAAAAGGATGAAGATGTGTTTGGGACCCCTGAACCCTGAAAAGAAACAGAATTCTTCCCAACTGAAACATTAAGCAGATGGGCTTTATTTAATATCAGATTAAGAAATGGAGAATTTATTCCTGTGTATAAAGACAGACCAAGGAAACATAGGCAATGTATTAGTATGTAAATGTGCCATGCAAGTCAGTATTTTTGCTTCAATCACATCTAACCTCAGTATATATATATACATCATAGGGATGCACTTATACACAAATCATGAATATGTGAAGGCACAGAATTTGTTATAACTCAGATACACTTATCTCATATAACATTTTGTTATAACTTAGATGCACCTATGTAATATACCATTATGTAATATAACTTAGATATACCTTAGATACCATCATGTAATTATGTTTTAAATCTCTTCAGCACTTAGTGTACCTATCATGATAGATAATAGATAGATGATAGATGGATGTAGATGTAGATATTGATATATATATGGACTATATATATATATGTCAAATAGATACAGAAAATGCATTATTAAACATGCAATAATCTTAAAAAATTTTGAATATCTGATGTATCCTAAGATCTGTGAGGGTAGGTTTCAGATGCAATTATTCCCAATTTATAGGCTACCATTTTGAAAATTGAGTAACCTTAAAAGGTTTTACAGTTTAGTGATGTTGTATGTATTAGCAGATAAATTCCATTTCTAAGACAGGGCTAACCAGATGTATTCCACCATAGAATTATTTTAGAAACATACTCTATTGATTGAATATGAAGGCGATGTTGAGATGTGATCTACCCTTGGATTAAAGTTGAAAGCAAAATAATGACCTGAGAGATAAATTTATTTCTGTGATACTCAAAAACATTCCTATTTTGATAGTATCAGATAATATTACCAATACATGCTGAAATAAAATAATTCACACAGAGAAACCAGATCTTACCAACCAGATTAGAAAGTAAACACTCCTTAACTTATTAATACATAGATGGAGTATCTTTGTGTCATGTACTCTCATTTCCAGCTTCCTGGCATTTGCAGGCTCAATACAAAATTTGTAAAGGCATTATTTTACTACAACAAAAAATGTGATTAGTATTTTTCTTTCATTTATGCCAGACTAATGGCTATTGATTTTTATGAAATATTATGAAGAGTTTAAGCAATGCAGCAAAACTTATACAATTAAAAGATAAATCCTGAACCTATGCCACCAGAAACGACTATTAACCCTGAGTGACCTTTATTTATTCATCTCTATGCATGTAAATGTAAACTTCTAGCTAGGGAGGTACAGGTAGATGCACATGATTATGTAAACACGAGACCAGGCTATATTTTATAATTTTTATGGAATCTTTATAAAGAAGTATTTAAAAATTACAAATTTTTATGACTTATATAAAATAAAATGTGCCAACTTTGTTCAATTTTATGTGCTTCGTCAGATACACAGAGTGGCATAACCCCCACCAAGTCATAATAGTGATCACCTTTCTTATACTAAAAAAAGTTCTCTCATAGCTCTCTATGGTCACTTCTACCCACTAGCTACCACTGATCTGTTCCCTGCTGCTACAGATTTGCCTTTTATAGAAATTGACACACAAAATAATCATACAGCATGTTGGCTTTGTGTCTTGGTCTTCACTGAGCTTACTGCACTTCATAATCCCTTGTGTCGCGGTGTGAATTTAGTTCAGTCCTTTCTATTGCTAAATATTGTTCCATAGTATAGATGTACCACACCTCCATACATCCATACTGCAGCTGATGGAAAGTCTGTTTTTAGTTGTTGTGTTTTTTTTCATTTTCGGGTCATGATGAATAAAGCTGCATTTGAGAAGGTGTGTATGTGTGTGTGTGTGTTGGGGATAATACTGAACACTTCTCAAAGAGCAGTACTGCTGAATTATGTGGTATATGTATATTTAATTTTGTAAGACATTGTCACATTGTTTTTTCTCAGTGACTGTAAAATTTGGCATTTTAACCAAACCAGCAACGTGTGAGAATTCTACTAGCACCATACCTTTGCTAATACTTAAAAGCTCTGTTATTCTAGTGAGTGTATGCTGGTTTCTCACTGTGGCTGAATTGTATTTAGCCAATAACTAAAAACTTTTAGCATCTCTTCACATGCTTATTTGCTATTTGTATTTTCTTTGGAGGTGGCCACACTGTTGTCTGTTAGCTTCTAGGGCTGCCATAACAAAGTACCACTAACTGAGGGGCTTCTAATAGCAGAATGCATTGTCTTAGAGTTTGGAGGCTAGAAGTCCAAAATAGAGGTGTTGGCAGAGCCACCTGCACTCTGAAATCTGTAGGGGAGAATCTCTCCTTACTTCCTCCTAGCTCTGATGTTTTGCTGGTAATCCTTGTCCCTCAGATTGCCACTGCCTCACTTCACTCAGCCTCTACCATCACATGGCATTGTCCCCTCAGTCTCTGTGTCTCTTCTCTTCTTATAAAGACAGCAGTCATATTGGGTGAAAGACCCACCCTGCTCCAGTAGGATGGCATCTCATTATACATGCAGCAACCCCATTTCCAAATAAAGTCACATTTTGAGTTACTGGAAGTTAGGACTTCAGTATATCTTTTGAGTAGACACAATTCAACCCATAACAGGTTTTTCTCCTTTTTATGATTGAGGTATATCAATTCTTTATACATTCTGGATAAAAGCCCTTAATTCCTTTTTCATTGATTCATACCTTACACCAATGCCACATGATCTTGTTACTTCATAGTAAGTCTTGAAATCAAGTAGTGTGGGTCATACATGTTTGTTCTCTTCAAATTTACTCTAGCTATTCTAGAATCTTTGGATCTCTATAAGAATTTAGAATTAGCTGGTCAGTTTCTATAAAAAAGGCTGCTTTAATTTTCACTGTAATTGTTTTGAATCTATAGATCATTGTGGGAAAGCAGTTAACTTGACAACACTGAATCTTCTAATTCAAGAATATGCATTTCTCCATTTACGTAGAGTTTCTTTAATCTCTTTCAGAATGTTTTAGCTTTTAAGGTAAATGTCTTGCAAATTTTTGTTCAACTTATTCCCAAATATTTTATGTTTTATGGTTATAACCACTGGTTATTAGTTCTCAATTTTAATTTTCAATTGCATCTTTATCTACATGGGGCCCATCCATCTCCATTCATTTAGATCTCTAATTTCTCTCAGCAATATATTGTAACTTTCCATTACAGGTGTTATATATATTTTCATAAATGGATCCCTTGGTATTTCATACTTGTGATGCTATTATTAACTTTTATTGTTCTTTATTTTTCCATTGCTACTGATACTAGTTTTCTGTTGATGATGTAACACATTGCCACAACATTGATGACTTAACATTTATTGTGTTTCTGTAGGTCAGAAGTCCAACACATGTCTCACCAGACTAAAAACAAGATGTCCATTGGGCTGAATTCCTTTCTGGAAGTTCTAGGGGAGAATCCATTTCCTTGCCTTCTTGAGCTTTTAGATTGCTGGCATTTCTTTCTTGTCTCCACCTTCCCTCACCATCAACACCAGTAATACTGCATCTCTGACCTTTCTTCCATCCTCACATTTATCTGACTGCAGCCAAGAAAGATTCTCCGCTTTTAAGGACTTGCATAGGCTTATATATTAACCTGATTTAGCATAGAATTAGAGTGTGCCTGCCAGATATTCCAGGATAATCTTCCATCATATCAAAAAAGTCTATTTTGTCATATAAAGTAACATATTCATGAGTTTGAAGGATTGGAGTATGGACATCTTTGGGGGGGCTCATTATTCATTCTACCACAGAGGTAAGATAAAGATGTAATTGACTTTTGAATATTGAACTTTTACTCCAAAATACTGATAACCTTATCTATAAATTCCAGTAGTTTTTTTTTATAGATTCCTTAGGATTTTCTACATAGACAACCATCTCATCCTCAAAGACAGTTTTACTTCTTGCTTTCCAATCCCTGTGACTTCTATTTCTTCTCCTTGTCCTGTAGCACTGGCTAGGAGCTCTAGTAAAATGTTGACTAGGAATGGTGAGAGCAGACATCCTTGTCCCATTTTTAAAAGAAAAGCTTTCAGTCTTTCACCATTAAGTATGACATTTGCTCTGTCTTTCTAGATTCCCTTAATCAGAATTAGAAAATTCCCTTCTGTTTCTATAGGTTGTTTCTTTCTTTTTTCCCTGAATGGATGTTGAATTCTGTGTACTTTTCCTTGTTTATGAAATGAAAATATCAAAATTTATCTTAGCGTAAACAGTAAAATAAATTAATATAGGTAAAAGTATCAGTTTTGTGAGGCAGATAGGCATGGAAAGATACTACAAGTACCACTAAGAGTAAGGTAAAATCATATTTGCTAGGAAAACTGTAGACAGAGAGACAGCAAATTATTTTCCTGAGCTTTTACCCTAAATAAAGGAATGTTGCAGTGGGCATAAATGGACTGGCCTCATTATATAGAAGCCTCCAAGAGAGACACCCTCCTGCCAGACATTACGCATACAGGAATGGGAGGGAGGTGAGGTGCTGGGGGTACCTATGTGGCTCCCTAACAGTGGAGTTTCCTGGGTGTGAAAGTATCCTTGATACAAGAGGATATGTCCATAGTTCAAGAGTTGTTATCATCCTGTTTTCTTGATCTAATCCAAATGACTAGCCAGCCCCTGGTAAGCTAATGAAAAAGATGTAAAAAATAAATATCTCCTTTTGGGACATTTTAATTTGTTTCTAGCAACATTTATAGTATGCACTCCATATATCTCAGTTTCTTTTCTCACTCTTCACTACTTCTACTAAGGTCAGGGTCTCAAAGTCTACCAGCTTCTTTCTTCATTATTCCAGAATAATTGCAGGAACACATAGACACGTAGCAATGAATATATGCAAAACCACCTTCATCACATTACTATGGCTATGCCTACAGAAAGCTAAGTTAACAGAGCACATTTTATGCAACATCAAATGGATATGACAATTTACAGCAATTAATAAAATTGACCTGGACACTATACTTTTTTGGTAATGCTCCACTCACAGAGCTCATTATTTCATTTTCACATAAGAATGGGATAAGGATGCCAAGATTCTGTGGCATTATTAACTTTAAGTTAATTAGACTTCTGGTGTTTATTATTTGTCCATTTCCTTTATCCTTACTCCCTTAATTTTACATCTTTTAGTTGCTTTCATATGAAACACTTGTTTCAAATGAAGACATCTCAATCAGAGAAGTGATAAGCAGGATGGGAAATGGAACTCTATTTCAGTGTCTACAGAAGCCAACGCTCTCAGTTTGTAGCCACTGCAAGAATAAAAGCTCATATAGGCTATGATGGTTAATTTTATGGATCAACTTGACTAGACTAGGGAAAGCCCAGATAACTGGTAAAACATTATTTCTGGGTGTGTCTGTAAGGGGATTAGCATCTGAATCAGTAGACTACGGAAAAAAGGTCTCCCTCACCCATGTGGACGGGCATCCACCAATCCATTAGGGCCCAATAGAACACACGGGCTGAGGAAGGGTGACTTCATTCTCTGCTTGAGCTGGGACATCCATCTCCTCCTGCCCTTGGACATCAACATTTCTGGTTCACAGGCCTCCGGAGTGGGATCAACACTTAAACTATTGGTCCCTTTGATTCTCAGGCTTTGGGACTTGGTTCCCCTGGTGTTGTGGCCTTCAGACAAGTCTAAAACACATCACTGGCTTGCCTGGCTTACTGGCTTTTCTGCTTCCTCAGCTTGCAGAGGGGATGGTTGAACTTGGTCTCCACAACTGTATGAGCCAATTCATTATAATAAATCTCCTCACATACATGTATTCTAGAAAAACTCTGATTAATACACAAGTAAAGTGGATATTTTTGTTTAGGAGCTCCCAGTAGAAAAAGAGAACCATCCCAAGTCATAATTCTCTAGCTCTGTAGCCCCTGAAAGCTTCCACTGGGTGAAAAAAATCATTTCTCAACAGACTGAATTTAAAAACCTTTCTTAATGAACTCAGCTTGCTCAAGAATTAGGGAAATAGTGTGAAGTTCTGGTTTTCCATATTTGGACTGTAAACACTGAATAGTGGTTTTTGGTTGCTATTTTTGCTCTACTGTTTTAATTGGCCTTTATTATTTTTGGCTAAAGTATTTAAATGCAAGTCTCAGTCACTGTGTCATTGCACTCCTTCTTTCTTTAGCATGCATCATCTCTAAACTTAGGGATATTTTCTTATATAGCTGTAGTTTATTTTACATTATCTAAGTTGAGAAGAAGTTCATATTAAAATTTCACTAATTGTTTAAAAAAGGTCTTAAAATTGGTATGTTCTAACCAGTATCCAACCATTGTCATTACTCCCAGTCTCTGTAAGCTATAACAGTACTTTCTCTCGTTAATCATGCTTATATTTGTTCAAAACACTCAGTCAATAGTTCTGTAATTCTCTATTCCTGCTATTTCATGTGAATATTAGTACTAAAGACTTGACTGAACTCAAGTTCACACTGGATAAGAATATTTTATAGATGGCTCTATGTTCTTCACAGTTAATCATGTCAGGAGGACAGTAATGTCTGGTTATCACATTCATACTGGTGATAGGACAATAGCACACATACACACATGTATAATTTACTCTCTTTGCTTTCTGCTTCTTAGTCCTGTCACTTAACAGTAAGTTCTGGAGAGCAACTACATATAGACCTTCCTTCATTCCTTTTATAGTTATATAGTATTCCACTGTAAGGACATCCCCTTGTTTGTTCAAACAGTCCTCTTAAAAAACACAGGTTATAAGAAGGGAAGTTCTTCCAGCTGTCACTCGTCCCAGATCTGCAAACTATTCCTATCACCATGAAGAGGCAAAGCTACAGGCAGACAAAGATTACAGAGACAACACCAGAGAAGGAGACAGACCTAACCAGTCTTCCTGACAAAGAATTCAAAATAAGAATCATAAACATGCTGACAGAGATGTAGAGAAATACGCAAGAGAAATGGGATGAAGTCCGGAGGGAGATCACAGATGCCAGAAAGGAGATCGCAGAAATGAAACAAACTCTGGAAGGGTTTATAAGGAGAATGGATAGAATGCAAGAGGCCATTGATGGAATTGAAACCAGAAAACAGGAACACATAGAAGCTGACATAGAGATAAAAGGATCTCCAGGAATGAAACAATGTTAAGAGAACTGTGTGACCAATCCAAAAGGAACAATATCCGTATTATAGGGGTTCCAGAAGAAGAAGAGAGAGGAAAAGAGATGGAAAGTATCTTAGAAGAAATAATTGCTGAAAACTTCCCCAAACTGGGGGAGGAAATAATCGAACAGACCACGGAAATACACAGAACCCCCAACAGAAAGGATCCAAGGAGGACAACACCAAGACACATAATATTTAAATGGCAAAGATCAAGGACAAAGAAAGAGTTTTAAAGGCAGCTAGAGAGAAAAAGATCACCTATAAAGGAAAACCCATCAGGATAACATCAGACTTCTCGACAGAAACCCTACAGGCCAGAAGAGAATGGCATGATATATTTAATGCAATGAAACAGAAGGGCCTTGAACCAAGGATACTGTATCCAGCACGACTATCATTCAAATATGACGGTGGGATTAAACAATTCCCAGACAAACAAAAGCTGAGGGAATTTGCTTTCCACAAACCACCTCTACAGAACATCTTACAGGGACTGCTCTAGATGGGAGCACTCCTAGAAAGAGCACAGAACAAAACACCCAACATATGAAGAATCAAGGAGGAGGAATAAGAAGGGAGAGAAGAAAAGAATCTCCAGACAGTGTATATAACAGCTATATAAGTGAGCTAAGTTAGGCAGTAAGATACTAAAGAGGCTAACCTTGAACCTTTGGTAACCACAAATTTAAAGCCTGCAATGGCAATAAGTACATATCTTTCAATAGTCACCCTAAATGTTAATGGGATGAATGCACCAATCAAAAGACATAGAGTAATAGAATAGATAAAAAAGCAAGACCCATTTATATGCTGCTTACAAGAAACTCACCTCAAACCCAAAGACATGTACAGACTAAAAGTCAAGGGATGGAAAAACATATTTCAAGCAAACAACAGCGAGAAGAAAGCAGGGGTTGCAGTACTAATACCAGACAAAATAGACTTCAAAACAAAGAAAGTAACAGGAGATAAAGAAGGACACTACATAATGATAAAGGGCTCAGTCCAACAAGAGGATATAACCATTCTAAATAGATATGCACCCAACACAGGAGCACCAGCATATGTGAAACAAATACTAACAGAACTAAAGGGGGATATAGACTGCAATGCATTCTTCTAGGAGACTTCAACACACCACTCACCCCAAAGGATAGATCCACTGGGCAGAAAATAAGTAAGGACACGGAAGCACTGAACAACACAGTAGAGCAGATGGACCTAATAGACATCTATAGAGCTCTACATCCAAAAGCAATAGGATATGACATTCTTCTCAAGTGCACATGGAACATTCTCCAGAATAGACCACATACTAGGCCACAAAAAGAGCCTCAGAAAATTCCAAAAGATTGAAATCCTACCAACCAACTTTTCAGACCACAAAGGCATAAAACAAGAAATAAACTGTACAAAGAAAGCAAAGAGGCTCACAAACACATGGAGGCTTAACAACACGCTCCTAAATAATCAATGGATCAATGACCAAATCAAAATGGAGATCCAGCAATATATGGAAACAAATGACAACAACAACACTAAGCCCCAACTTCTGTGGGACGCAGCAAAAGCAGTCTTAAGAGGAAAGTATATAGCAATCCAAGCATATTTAAAAAAGGAAGAGCAATCCCAAATGAATGGTCTAATGTCACAATTATCGAAATTGGAAAAAGAAGAACAGATGAGGCCTAAGTTCAGCAGAAGGACATAATAAAGATCAGAGAAGAAATAAATAAAATTGAGAAAAATAAAACAATAGCAAAAATCAATGAAACCAAGAGCTGGTTCTTCGAGAAAATAAACAAAATAGATAAGCCTCTAGCCAGACTTATTAAGAAGAAAAGAGAGTCAACACAAATCAACAGTATCAGAAACGAGAAAGGAAAAATCACGACGGACCCCACAGAAATACAAAGAATTATTAGAGACTACTATGAAAACCTATATGCTAACAAGCTGGGAAACCTAGGAGAAATGGACAACTTCCTAGAAACATACAACCTTCCACAATTGACCCCGAAAGAAACAGAAAATCTAAACAGACCAATTACCAGCAACGATATTGAAGCGGTAATCAAAAAACTACCAAAGAACAAAACCCCCGGGCCAGATGGATTTACCTCCGAATTTTATCAGACATACAGGGAAGACATAATACCCATTCTCCTAAGAGTTTTCCAAAAAATAGGGGAGGAGGGGATACTCCCAAACTCATTCTATGAAGCTAACATCACCCTAATACCAAAAACAGGCAAAGAGCCCACTAAAAAAGAAAACTACAGACCAATATCCCTGATGAATGTAGACACAAAAATACTCAACAAAATTTTAGCAAACCGAATTCAAAAATACATCAAAAGGATCATACACCATGACCAAGTGGGATTCATCCTAGGGACGCAAGGATGGCACAACATTCGAAAGTCCATCAACATCATCCACCACATCAACAAAAAGAAAGACAAAAACCACATGATCATCTCCATAGATGCTGAAAAAGCATTTGACAAAGTTCAACATCCATTCATGATAAAAACTCTCAGCAAAATGGGAATAGAGGGCAAGTACCTCAACATAATAAAGGCCATCTATGATAAAACCACAGCCAACATTATATTGAACAGCAAGAAGCTGAAAGCATTTCCTCTGAGATCGGGAACTAGACAGGGATGCCCACTCTCTCCACTGTTATTTAACATAGTACTAGAGGTCCTAGCCACGGCAATCAGACAAAACAAAGAAATACAAAGAATCCAGATTGGTAAAGAAGAAGTTAAACTGTCACTATTTGCAGATGACATGATAATGTACATAAAAAACCCTAAAGACTCCACCCCAAAATTACTAGAACTGATATCGGAATACAGCAAAGTTGCAGGATACAAAATCAACACACAGAAATCTGTGGCTTTCCTATACACTAACAATGAACCAACAGAAAGAGAAATCAGGAAAACAACTCCATTCACAATTGCATCAAAAAAAATAAAATACCTAGGAATAAACCTAACCAAGGAAGTGAAACACTTATACTCTGAAACTACAAGTCACTCTTAAGAGAAATTAAAGGGGACACTAACAGATGGAAACTCATCCCATGCTCGTGGCTAGGAAGAATTAATATCGTTAAAATGGCCATCCTGCCCAAAGCAATATACAGATTTGATGCAATCCCTATGAAACTACCGGCAACATTCTTCAATGAACTGGAACAAATAATTCAAAAATTCATATGGAAACACCAAAGACCCCGAATAGCCAAAGCAATCCTGAGAAAGAAGAATAAAGTAGGGGGGATCTCACTCCCCAACTTCAAGCTCTACTATAAAGCCATAGCAATCAAGACAATTTGGTACTGGCACAAGAGCAGAGCCACAGACCAAAGGAACAGACTAGAGAATCCAGACATTAACCCAGACATATATGGTCAATTAATATTTGATAAAGGAGCCATGGACATACAATGGCGAAATGACAGTCTCTTCAACAGATGGTGCTGGCAAAACTGGACAGCTACATGTAGGAGAATGAAACTGGACCATTGTCTAACCCCATACACAAAAGTAAACTCAAAATGGATCAAAGACCTGAATGTAAGTCATGAAACCATTAAACTCTTGGAAGAAAACATAGGCAAAAACCTCTTAGACATAGACATGAGTGACCTCTTCTTGAACATATCTCCCCGGGCAAGGAAAACAACAGCAAAAATGAACAAGTGGGACTATATTAAGCTGAAAAGCTTCTGTACAGCAAAAGACACCATCAATAGAACAAAAAGGAACCCTACAGTATGGGAGAATATATTTGAAAATGACATATCCGATAAAGGCTTGATATCCAGAATATATAAAGAGCTCACATGCCTCAACAAACAAAAACAAATAACCCAATTAAAAAATGGGCAGAGGAACTGAACAGACAGTTCTCCAAAAAAGAAATACAGATGGCCAACAGACACATGAAAAGATGCTCCACATCGTGAATTATCAGAGAAATGCAAATTAAAACTACAATGAGGTATCACTTCACACCAGTAAGGATGGCTGCCATCCAAAAGACAAACAACAACAAATGTTGGCGAGGCTGTGGAGAAAGGGGAACCCTCCTACACTGCTGGTGGGAATGTAAGTTAGTTCAACCATTGTGGAAAGCAGTATGGAGGTACATCAAAATGCTCAAAACAGACTTACCATTTGACCCAGGAATTGCACTCCTAGAAATTTACCCTAAGAACGCAGCAATCAAGTATGAGAAAGATCAGTGCACCCCTATGTTTATCGCAGCACTATTTACAATAGCCAAGAATTGGAAGCAACCTAAATGTCCATCGATAGATGAATGGATAAAGAAGAGGTGGTACATATACACAATGGAATACTACTCAGCCATAAGAAGAGGGCAAATCCAATCATTTGCAGCAACATGGATGGAGCTGGAGGGTATTATGCTCAGTGAAATAAGCCAAGCGGAGAAAGAGAAATACCAAATGATTTCACTTATCTGTGGAATATAAGAACAAAGGAAAAACTGAAGGAACAAAACAGCAGCAGAATCACAGAACTCAAGAATGGACTAACAGGTACCAAAGGGAAAGGGACAGGGGAGGATGGGTGGGTAGGGAGGGATAAGGTGGGGTAGAAGTAGGGGGGTATTAAGATTAGCATGCATGGGGGGGTAGGAGAAAAGGGAGGGCTGTACAACACAGAGAAGGCAGGTAGTGATTCTACAACATTTTGCTATGCTGATGGACAGTGACTGTAAAGGGGTTTATAGTGGGGACCTGGTATAGGGGAGAGCCTAGTAAACATAATATTCGTCATCTAAGTGTAGATTAGTGATACCAAAAAAAAAAAGGGCAGTTCCTGTGTGGTAACCTCCAACGAGTTCTACACAAGGGTATAAAGGGCATATGAAAGTGTAGGCAAAGGGTCTGTTTGTGTTTGTACAGAGGATCAAAGCCTAATTGGGCTACCCCGAAAATGAACCAAGGTACGATATGAAAAAGAACTTCCAACATCAGCACTCTCTGGAAGACTCATGTCAGAAGATGATCATCAAAAAACCCCAACAAAGATCCATGCACTGCTACAGCTGTAGATGCACTCATCCCACCAGTTCCTGGACTTGCCATGGGAATGATGAAGGAGATATCTAAGCTGGCCTGTGCATACAGTAAAACAACAAATTTGACTGGATCTATACTGTTGGAACTCAACCAAGAATTAGGAGAAGTGCAAATTGTAGTGCTCCAAAATCCTACAACTACAGACTATTTACTGTTAAAAGAACCTAAGGGATGTGAACATTCCCCAGGAATGGGTTGTTTTAATTTGTCTGACTTCTCTCAGACTGTTCAAGTTCAGTTGGACAATATCCACCATATCATAGATAAGTTTTCACAAATGCCTAAGGTGCCTAACTGGTTTTCTTGGTTTCACTGGAGATGGCTGGTAATTACAGGTATGCTTTGGTTATGTAACTATACTCCTATTATGTTAATGTGTGTGCACAATTTAAGTAGTAGCTTAAAACCTATACATGCTGAAGTTCCTCTACAAGAAGATATGTCAAAGAAATAATCAATCTTCCCATGTTTTCTGCCACCTTCTACTTCTATAGCTTTTCTTCTTCCTTCCTAATTACAACCCTTAAATAGAATTCGTGCCTCATATCAAATTTACCGAGTATCATAATTCTTCCAAGTGGTAAAGATACCTCAAGACAAATGCTGGGCATAGAAGCTACAGGGCATAAATATGCAAAGAAATAAAAAGCTAACCATTTCAAACAATAAGGCTTCTCTCTCACTCACCAACTTTACATTTCCCCGTATGGCCCCAGAAGATGACTGGTTAGCCAGAGACGGGTAAGATTCCTCAAGGGAGGAACAACCTAAGACAGGCACAGTCGCATGGGGGCCATCAGGTGAGAAATTGGGGATCAACAGAGGTGAGGCTTAGAACCTCACCCCCCCTGTTCTGAGAGAAATCTTCTGCATACGTGGATGCTTTATTGCCCTTGTCTAGCTTGGATTAACACATAGTCTACAGGCACACACCTGATCATCTACATTTGCTCTCTTACAACACTAAACTATGTTTTCTACCTTTATCTTGTATCTACCTACCACTTCAGCATTTTATTAAAAATAATAATAATAAAGAGAAAAATGTGGTATCCACATATAAATCAAGTATAAAAATCAAATGAGTATTCATATTTGAACTGACTGTTTATAGTTCATAATGCATGAGCAAAACCGAAGGTTTCTGTGATGGCTGCCCTTGTACTGTTCACCATGTAAGAACTTATTCACTATGTAAGAATTTGTTCTCCATGTAAGAGCTTTTTTGTTATGCCTCAGAAGATTGGAGACTGACGAAAATTAGGCTTGGGGTGGATTAATGATTGTGCATTGAGCATTGACTCCCCTATACAGAATTTTATTGTTGTTAACAACCATTTGATCAATAAATATGAGAGATGCCCTCACAAAAAAAAAAAAAAAAAGAAAAAAAAGTACACACTTCCAATGATAAAATAATAAGTAACCGGGATGTAATGAATATAGTCAAGATATTGTAACAGCTTGGTATGGTGAGAGCTGGTACCTAGAATTGTCATGTATATAAATGTTGAATCACTATGTTGTACACCTGAAACTAATGTAATGTAATACTGTGTGTCAACTACCCTTCAATTATAAAAAAAATAATTATCTACAAAAAAAAAAACAAAAAAAAAACCACAGGTTATTTCTAGTTATTTGCTAGAGCAAGTAATACTGCAATTAATAACCATGTGTATAAGTGCCTTGGCATTTTTCCTTGTATATTTTTGAGATGTTGTCATACAAGTAAGATTTCTGGATTGAAGAATGAAGAACTATGCAATTTTTCTAGATACTGACAAATCCCAGAAAGGTAACGTTTTACCTTCTGACCAGGAATCACAAGAGTGTGTGTCACTCTGCCACCTGCCAGCAGAGTATATTGTCATGTTCTTGGGATTTTGCTAATCTGATGGGTATGAAATGGTATTAGTATAAATGAATGATGTTTAGATAAAGTTTTGATTATTTTTTCTTATTACGAGTTAGGTTGGGAACATTTCCATATGTTAAATAACCATTTTAACATTTTCTCTTATGAGCTGCCCACTCCAAACATCTGCTCATTTTCCTACTGGTTTCTTTTTTCTTAACAATTTATAGGAACTCTTTGTGTATTAGACACATTAGCCCTTTGTCTCTGATATATGTTGCAAATATTTTCATCTGCTATTTGCTTTTCTCTTTGCTTATCTATTGTTGCCACACAAAAGCCATTTTAAAAATATATTTGTGCAGTTGAATATATTAATCTTTGCTTTTGCCTCTAGATTTTGTGCTTTACATAGAAAAGCCTCCTTTCTTCCAGGTTATATATTCTTCCATATGTTTCTCTAGTTTTTATGATTTCATTTTTAATATTTAGTTCTTTATCCCACCCTAATTTAATATGGTATGAGACATGAGGCACACAGCCAGTTTTATCTCTTTCAAGATGGCTATGCAATGTCTCAACATTAAAAGTCCACCTTTTTCCTACTGACTCAAAATACAACCTTTTATCAAATACTAAATTTTTGATAAACATAAATACTATTTCTAGATTTTCTATTTGTCTGTTAATTAGCTAATACCAACCTGCTTTAATTATAAGGAACTTATAATATTTTAGTATACAGGGCATAAGCCCCTTTCTCCCTCAATATGTGTATTGCTCTCTTTTACCAGGGTTTTACTGGATATTCTTGATTGGTTGTTTTTCCACATGGACAATTAGATCAACATGCTTAGCTCCAGAGGAAAAAAAAATTATTGACATTTTTATGAGATCAAGTTTAACTTATAAGTTAATTTAGGGAAAATTGATGTCATTATGAGGTTTTCTTCCTATATTCACCCATATACACATACATAGTCTTACGACCATATACTCCCCCCTCCCACCCATGCACACATACACACAGCAACACCTAATTTCTCATTATGTAGTCTATTTCCCTTAATCTACCTTCTTTCCTCCCTTCTGGCTGTTAGTATTTCTTTTGATATTTAAGATAGTTTGTTCTAATAGCGAGCTGCTTTTATGCTAATACCCTAATATAATACCTCAGTTTCCTCTATTATTTTTAACTAAAGCTGACAAATATAGCATTAGTGATTACCAGCATCAGCCACAAAACATTTTTAATGCTGTGATAATTTTTAAATATTCAAAATGTTTTTCTGAACAGAAGCCAGCTTCAGAAATGTTTTTAAGGTATTCAATTTCAGAAGGTATTCACCAAGGAGTTTTAATATCTATCTCTTGCTTTCATAATGAATTTTTATGAAACGTTTATAGGTTGAGATACTGTTAAAAATCAAATTATTTCTCCCCTTTAAACACAATTTTATAAAAATATTTCTTAGAAAAAGAATAACAATCTAACATCAGGTATCCCTTCACATACCAGAAGAAATGCTCTCATCTGTCCATGTGACTGAGTACGTGTAACTCGTGTAACCACATTCATTATGGTGTAGCCACTCCTTCCAAGTGTATGTCATACTTTTCTGACAGTTGGTATAAAATAATTTTTTATATTTTATATATTATATTAAAAGCATCACTTTGTAGTAACTATCTTGAACCATCATTATAAAACACAATTTTGTCATTTTAATGAAATCAAATCATGATTGAGGGCACAACAATTGTAATTTTACCATCCTTTTATAGTGAATCTAGTTAATGGCATTTAAAGGTCCACAGGCTTATATTATGCTTTTATTATTGTATTCTTCCACAGAGCAATAGTAAGCCCCAAAGCCTTTGAAATATCATAGAGATTTCCACTCATGTCAAACTACCTCAACTCTCACAGTTTCATATCCAAGGTAACTGCTTTAATGGTCTTTGCTAGTATTTTTGCTATCATTTAAATATTGTAACTTCTTCCAGATGTTTGTCCTAAGATACCCACTAAGTCAGAGGGCCACAACACCTTGAGAAAAAGAAAACAGTAAGTCTCAGGATTAAATGCAAGCCAACCTGGGACTGATGGTAGAAGATGGAGCTTCATGTTGTTCGGTGGTTTCAGCAGAGGGAGTGGAGGAGAAAGGTCTTGTGCAACAAGGACAGAAAATTCAGATGTTACATCTCTTTCCTTCTCTGTGGAACCCCAACACAACTGTAGGCCTCCTGAGAATAGCTCTGGTAGTCCAGCCTAGTTTTGCCTGCAACTAATCTGTCATCACACCAGTCCTGACCAGTCATCAGAAAGGAATCAGGAGTAGCTGGGTATACGATTAAAAATAGCTCACTGAAGAGGATAACTAGGAAAATCCTCAATTACATTCTTTCATATTAAAATAGCATTTCCCAAAATGCATATAGCAGAGCATACTCCTAAGTGGAGTGCAATGAAAAAAGTTGTTTTCAGTGACCAAACATATTTGAGAAACACAGCATGTTGTGAAATAATAAGAAACATATATATTAGTCTCTGCCCCTGGTTCCTGATAACCCCTTGTAAATAGGGGTTCTAGGGGGATTTTGTATTTTAATATTTAGCCTTTGGCCCTGGTTACTGACTCAGAGATTCTAAGACTTCCATAATTTCCTGAGTGATTGCAGCATCTGACACTGCTCCTAAATCCCTTGGTATTTCCTGGGCTAAAGTAATGTCTTTATTCTAATGAGGCAACTCTTGGTGGGCTCCTGGATGGGGCTGGTCACCAGAAGAACCAAGTCATGATTAGTAGCTTGGCACTCCTATTGCCTGGAGAAGGGCTGGAAATGGAGGTAATAGTCCATCATACCTATATGATGAAGTCTCCCTAAAATCCCAATAGTAAGGAACAAGGGAAGCTTCCAGATTGGTGAACACATCCATGTACCAGGAGGGCAGTGCACTCCAACTGCACAAGGACAGAAGCTCCTTCCTGCACTCAGGATCCTCCTAGAATGCACCCTGTGTGTCTCTTCCTCTAGCTATTCATCTGTGGCCATTATCATATTCTTTATTACAGAATACACTGGTAAATGTAGGTAAGCATTTCTATGAGTTGAATGAGCTGTTAAGGCAAATGAGCAAATCCAGGGAGAACATAACCTCCAATTTGTGGCCAAGTTGGATGGAAGTTGTGGATAACCTGGGACCTATTACTTATTATTAGGATCTGAGGTGGGGAGCAGTCTTCTGGGACTGAGCTCTTAACCTGTGCGGTCTCTGCTAAGTCTGCTTATTGGTCAGAATTGAATTGAATTGCAGGACACCCAGCTCATGTTACAGAGAACTGCTTGTTGTGGGGGAAAGACCCACCCACCTGGTGTCATAAGTATTGTGTGTGTAAGTAAAGGAGAAATGGGTTTTATTTTTCCCAGACACATGTCATGCTCCCATTGTGGATTTACAATGTACATTTTTTAATGGAGTCTCTGCTGAAGAAATCACTGTTGCCAATGAAACCTACCACTAACTAGTTTTCCATTTATCTAACCACCCACCTTATTTTTCCCCTTTGTTACACTTTTCACCTCCTGTGGAGCTGATACTATGCAGAACATATTTTGTAAAATGCTGTTGTGAAGATTTTTCAAATTTATAACTTAACTAAAGTTTATAGCTGTATCAGGTCCCTTTGGAGATGTGATAGGTATAAATTAAATCTCTAAACCTTTGAGGTTGTTCTTTTGAATGCCTCAAGGAGCATTTCTGTAAGTATCAACTTAATAAACATACAGCAACAACTGATTTTTCATTACTACCAAGTCCATAAAGTAGATCTTAGCTGCACATATGGTTAATTACCAGTATCATATAGCTTTATGGAAAAGCATAATATTTACATCAAAGTTAGCATTTGAGCTATGCTGGATTTGGGCTACAGTTCATTGGGACTTAGGGTATACAAAAGGTTGTATAATTAAATATTGTCAAACCCTTTTCAGGTATTTTACCAATTTTCTCCTCAGCAGAGTAAGAGTTCAATTGCTCCACAAGCCCACCAACACTTTTGATATTGTCACTTAAAAAACTTTTAGCTGATGTAAGTGCTGGACGATTGTCATTTTTGTGTCATTTAAGTCCTAATCCTAATGAGGTATAATTTAGATGCGATAAATGTACTCATTTAAACTAACACCAAGTTTGATAAATTTATGCATCTGCATAATTGCCTTATCAATCAACACAGTGAACAGTTCCATCACTTCCAGAAAGTTCTCTCATTCCTCTTTTTAGTCAATTCCCTCACCACTAGCCCCTAAGCAAACATGATCTGATTTCTGGCAATATAGGATGTTGCTTAATATTGGACTTCATATAAATGTAATCAATCATACAGTATGTTCCGTTTTATGTGAAACTCTTTTATTAAGAATGTTTTTAGTTGGTCTATGTTTTTATTTCTATCAGTAATCCATTTCTTTTTATTGTTGGTAGTATTCCATTATATAGATACATACAACAATGTGTTTATCCGTTCACCCTTAGATGATGATTTGTTTCGAGTTTTTGTGTCTTAAGAACGTTGCTGTGAACGTTCACATGCAAGCCATTATGTGGTCATCCTCACTAATTATGTCATAGGACAAGTGTACACTGAATTTTATAAGAGGATTCTAACCTTTTTTCCAAAGTGATTCTACCATTTTAGACACCCACCAGTAATATATGAGTCCCAAATACCCCACATCCTTTCCAACATTTGACACCACCAGTCCTTTAATGCAAGTCAACATTTCATTCTGGTTTTAATTTGCATTTCCCCATGATTAATGATGTTGATCATTTTTTTAAAATGTGCTTATGGGTAATTTTACATCTTCTTTTCTGAGGTGTCTATTCAAGTCTTTGGTCCATTTTTTATTAGATCATTTGTCTTTATATTACTGAGTTGTAAGAGTTCTTAAAATATTCTGTATAGAAGTCTCTATCTGGTACATGTCCGTACACAATGAGTATACCCTCTCAATTCATGGACTGCTTTTTTGTTTCCCTTAGTGACTTTTGAAGAAACAGAGGATTCTAATTTTGGGGAAGTCCAATTTATATTTTCTTTTATGCTTAGTACTTTGTTTTCCTATCTAAAAAAACCTTAGCTAACACCACTGTATGAAGATTATCTCTTGTGTTTTCTTCTAGAAATTGTAGTTTTCTCTTTTATTTTTAGGTTAATAATCCATTGCAAATTAACATCTGTGTATGGTGTGAGATACGAGTGGAAGTTCTATTTTTTCATATGGGTATCTAGATATTCTCCATCAATTATGGAAAGGACTGTTTTCCTCATTAACTTACATTGGTACTTTATTAAAAATTACTTGACCATATATGGGTGGATTTGGATTTATTTCTGGACTCCATCTGTTCCATGGATACTGCAAATCTATCTTTCCACTAAAACCACATATTTAGATTACATTAGCTTTATTTCAGTCTTCAAACTAGGTAGTATAATTCCTTTAACTTTGTTTTCATCTTTCAATAACTTTTTGGTTATTTTATGTCCTTTGCTTTTCCAAGTTAATTTTATAATAAGTTTCTCAAATTCTACAAAAATATCTGCTCTTATTTTGATTAGGACAACGTTGAATCTACAGAGTGTAAGAAAATAAAAAACTTGATATTAACTTTTCCAATTAATCCTTGAACAAAGTATATCTCCATTTGTCTAAGTCTTATAAATTCTCTTAGAAATATTTTTGATTTTCAGTCTAAAATCTCTGCAAATTTTTTTGTTAAAACTTGTTCCAAACTCTTTTGGATTTTGGTGCCACTAGAAACAATATTGCTTTTTAAGTTGCAACTTTATTTCGTATCTTCATCACAATTATTTGTTGTTAATGTATATAAATACAATTTATTTTTGCATACTAACACTTGTTTTGTGATTTTATTGAAACTACTTATTAATTCTAGTAGGATATTTTTTCAAGATTCCTTAGGGTTTTCTCTGAACATAATCATATCATTTATGACTAGAGAAAGCTTCATTTCTTCCTTTCAAGCCTTTTACTGTGTTTATTTATTCATTGGTTAGGACCTACAGTAGAATTTTGAATAGAGCTGGCAAGAATGAAAGTCTTTTCCCCTTTCTCAAATGTGTTAAATAATAGTAATAATCAGTCTTTAACCTTAAGTATGATAACTGCAGAGTATGTTGCAGATGCCCTTTATCAGTCTGAGGACATTGCATTCAATCAGGTTGGTAGTGTATTCAGATTTTCTCTGTGCTTTTAGCTCTCTTAATCTTCTTGACCTATTGATTACTGAGGCAGTGTTACATTCTTCAACTGTGTTTGTGAATTTGTTTATTTCCCTCTTTAGTTCTGTCAGTTTGGGTTCATGAATTTTGAAGTTCTTTTGTTAGATGCATACATTTTAAGTAGTTGTATTTACCTGATGAATTGTGCCTTTTATCATTATGAAATGTTCCTCTTTATTTATTGCAATACTCCTAAATCTAGAAGTCTACTTTGTCTGATGCTGGCATAGCTACATTTCTTATACTTTCATTGGTAAGTTATATGATTTTCCAAACTTTTAGTTTCAACTTACCTGTGAATTTATATTTAAAGCCCATCTCTTGTAAACAGTTAGGTCCTCTTTAAAAAGGATTTTCTGACACTGCCTTCATACGAGGAGTGCTTATTTATATTTAATGTAATTTTTATGTGATTAAGGTTCAGCACTGTATCTTATTATTTATTTCTCATTGTACCTTACAGTTTTTCTTTGTTCCTCTATTGTTACTTTCATTCTTTCTTTTGAATAAAATAATTTTTAAAGTTTTATTTTGTTTCCTCTATTGTTTTTTTACCTCTTATTGTTTTCTTAGTGTTTGCTCTTAAGCTAACTTCTGCATCCTTATTGTGTAAATGTATGTCTTGGTCAGTATTTCACCACTTCATGTTTTAACCACTTTATACTTTGCGTCTGATACTTCATACTCCATACTTCACATTTCTCATCTACCATTTCACAAATACAATCACATTAAAATGGCATAGTTTTATTTATGGTCCCCTTTGCCCTTTGTGCTATTGTTGTCGTATCTTTTGCTTCTACTTACCTCATAAACTCTACTTTATAATATTATTATTTTTCCTTTAAATCATTAGCTGCAAATAAATTCCAGGAAGAAAAAAAATAAGGTTTTTAATTTCCCTAATTATTATTTTTATCAATATGCGCCTCATTCTTTCCTGTCATTTATGTGTTTCCATGTGATGTAGTTTTCTTTCAGCCTTAAAAATATCCTTTGTGTTTCTTATAGTATAGGTCTGCTAGCCATAAACTCTCTCAGCTTCTATTTATTTGAAAATGTCTTTATTTTCACCATGCTTCTGAAGGATTTGCATTCTGGCCTCTATTGTTTATGGTGAGATGTCAATATACCATTGTTCTCCTGTATCTTATGTACCTTTCCTTTTTCTGGTAACTTTTCAGATGTTCTCTTTAATTCTAATTCTTAGCAGTTTGATTATGATGTATAGGTGTGATTTTCTTTGTATTTATTCTACTCATGATATACTGAATTTCTTGGATATGTGAGTACATTTTTTCATCAAATTTGATAATTTTTCAGTCATTATGACTTCAAATATTTTTTGGCCAGTTATTACTCTCATGTATCTATAACTCCAATTTCACATATTTTATATAATTTTACACAGATTTGTGAGTTTCTGTTCATTTAAAAAATCTTTTCTTCAGATTTTTCATATTAGAGAAGATTGTTTTTATCTGCCTTCAAGTTCACTAATTTCTGTCATCTACATTCTGGTATTAAGACCAAACTTTAAATGTTTTCAGTCATTTAGTACACTTTTAAGTTCTAAGGTTTCCATTTATTGTTGTTGTTTTTATAGTTATTTCTTTTCTGAGATTTCCTATTTGTTAACTCATTAAGACCTTTTTACCCCTGTGCTTAGCCTGAATTCCATGTTGCTCTGCCACTGTGAGAAATTGCCCCCAGGAAAGTAATATCATCTATGAGTAATGACATACTTATTTCTTTTCTAATTTTCATGTCTTCTTTATCCATGTCTTGTTGCTTTGGCTAAGACTTCCACTAATACGCTGAAGAGAAGTGATGATACTAGTCAATTATCTTGTTCCTGGTCTTATAGGGGAGACTTTCATTATTTAACAATGAAGTGTGATCTTTATATATATATTTTAAAGTCAGATTAAATGTTTCCTTCTATTTCAAGTTTGCTACCAGTTTCTATTTTGAATAGATAGTGAATGTCATTGAATATTTTAACTACATCTTTCCCTTCGTTCTGTCAGTGTGGCATGATATTTATGGGATTTTGATTCTTAAATCAACCTTATATTATTAGAATAACCAAATTTGTCATGAGAGAGTTTGTTTAGGATTTTTGAAACTTGGATGCCGTCTAATTTTGCTTTAGGTAACATCTCATAATATATAGATGTCAAGGTTATGCTGGCCAGAAAAGAATCTCCTGTGTATCTTCATCTATTGTGTGGCTCCATTTTTCATACTGACCTTTTTTTTTTTTCCTGTATGCCTGTTAAGTATAGATTAAATATGAGACATTTTGTATGAAAACTGGTGAGGATCCTAATGTCATCTTCCTCCAGAGATACCTCACCTTATCTTGTGATAGACAGATAAAGTGGAGGCAGATTATCTCAACCAAACATAGACTGTGCTTGTAGATTCAATTTCTCATTAAAAACTCTGTCCGTCCTTTGCCCACCAGCTTCTTATTTTTAACTCTTCTGGAGTTTCAACTGAGATCCCAGATTGTTGGCTAGGGTCTCTCCTCTCTGGAAGATTCTAATCCTCAATTTTTGCTGTTCAGCATAGTGAGACTTCTGAAAACATTCTGCTTTTCAAAAGTTTTCTGTTGACCTTCTTAGTAGTTTTCCCTTTAAGTTTATATATTTAGAAATGCATTTTGGGAAAAAAAACCCTCAAATATAGAGCTCAGTTCTCCACATCTTCCTTTACCCTGAATCTCAGTCCCTTAAGTCCTAAATATCTTGGCAGTCCTAGACTCTAGACTCCAATTTTTGTGTCTCTAGTCTTGGGAAATTGCCAGAGGCATTACTGGCAGCTCTGATGCTTTTCTGTGGATCGATTCCTATATTCTCAGCCTTTCTATCTTTGCCAAGTATCAGCAGGTGTCACTATGAGAAAAGTGGCTTGCACAATGTCAACTTCCCACTCTTTGATTCTCTTCCATCTGGAATCTTGGCTCCCTAATGCCTGGTTGCCTTGGAATTTCTCGAAAGCTTTCCAACAGAAGCTTTTTCTGTTTTATTTAACTTGAACATTGGCTCTAAGAAAGAACTATGGTCTGCAGAAAGGTAATTCATCATATCTGGAAATGAAAGAGGTTCACTCCAGGAATTTTATGTTTTGTTGATAAACCCAAATAAATATTTTTTATTTATTACTACTAACTGGAATCAAAAACACCTTTTCAGGGGAACTACATAACATTAGATGTTCTGACTTGTGGGATATAAAATATCTATGGAGAAAAGAAAGGAAGTTTTGGGGACTCAAAATAGCACAATTTGCATAAGTGGGGTATCTTTTTGTTTTCAAAGTCCTTTTTCTTTTCAGTTTTATACAGTTAATTAACAACACAACTATTTCAATATTTCTTCCTACAATGGGATATTATAGTTTATTAATAGCACTTACATAATACGATTTCATGGACACAGTATCTTCTTCATTTTCAGCTTCATATTTTCTGTATAGAGATTGTTTCCTAAATGGAAAATACCATCTATGAGTATTCATAATGACACATAAGTTAGTTACATTATTTGAATAAATGAAATATTTTGAAGATAATAAAACCTCAATGATTGAGAAATGGCATAGTACTCCTGTCATCTTATGTTACTTCTGGAACAAATAGGAAATGTGGGGTGCTCAGTTAAGCAATGTATTACAATAATCATAACCACATATTGTGAGGGCAACTGATATTTTTAATAATTCATTGTATGAAAGAGCATAGATGTTTCTGAGCTACATATAAGTATTAAAATCTTAGCCTCAAATGAAGGGAAAATTTCTTAAGTATACTAAAGCACTCGTTTACTGGTAGTTAATAACAGAATGTAAGTATTACTGCTGTAAATTCCAGAGGACAAGCTACATGGGAAGAATTAGCATTGTAGGAATATTCCAAGACGTATCTATGAATTAAGACCAGTAGAAGTGTGGAATTTCTGTACATCTTTGCATTGGGCTTTACTTTTAATTTCATTTTAATGACTATCCACGTCAAGGGCAGGGAAGAAAACAATTGCTGTCAACATCCTTACTCATTAAAGTGTTGGGAAGAAAATAATCCAATATATATCTGCTTTTTTTCAATTGTCTTAGTTATGAAAGGTCTTTCCAATTTGTGCTGTGCAATGTTTGAACAATTTCTTCTTTATACTCACAAATTCTATTCAATTGGGGAAATACAGGATGTAAAAAACAATCAAAAGTTTTAACTCATCCTAGTTAAAATTTTAATATTTCCTTTTCTTACAATTAGACAACAATAAATTTTAAACAAAAGTAAATCCATTTTTAAAAAATTTCAAGCATAGCTGACATCCTTCTGTAAATATTTTTACTTCCTTGTTCTCAAAAGACAATAAATCTAAAGGTTGCATTTCTTTTACCTCCCAAATATGCTACTATATCTTGGGTCTATACTGCTTCATATCTTGTGGTTGACTGTTAGTAAGGCTGTTTTCCATTAAAAAAATAACTCTTTTTTATGTTATCCAAATTGTTATCCTATATACAATCAACATTCCTAAGCATTTTATTCCTGTGGGCTTGACTTTCTATCCCTAAAACATTTTGTCAAAGAAATATTTTTAAAAACAAGAAGAAAGTAGAAAAAGAAAATCCTGATATCCTGATCTAATTGGGAATTCATAATAAACTTCAATCATAAATATTTTTTATTGAAGTATAGTTCATATACAATATTCTATTGGTTTCAAGTATACAACACAGTGGTTCAACAGTTACCAACATTATTAAATCCTCACCTAACTAGTGCATTTACTATTTATCAACATAGGAAGATGTTACAGAATCATTGGCTATATTCTCCTTGCTGTACTACCAACTCCATGACCAATTTGTCTTATGATTGAGATTTTTGTGCCCCTTTATCCTCCTCACCTTCCCCACCAGAAATATTTCACACATGCAGCTTCGAAGGAGTATTTTGGAATGAACATACAGTATGTCCCGAAAGTACTACAATCTGCCAAAAAAATAGAAATAATAAGTTAACTTGGATTTAAAGAGTAAATGAAGGCAAATTCTTGACAGTTGATGTTGGGGAATTTGGGCAAGACTTTTATAATTATGACTTGGGTTGCTCTGGAAGTCAATATTGTTTTTTCTAGTAGAAGAAGTAATGGTGTTATATGTACAAAGGACTTAACTGTCCCTTCTTATTAGCATAAGCCTAGTATATCTAATTGAAAGGATAGTCCTATGAATGTCAAATCACAAAGTTTACTTAATGATGTTTCTTGACAGCTGAAAATTTTAGTAGTCTAATGTTAAGATAGAAATTAAATCCAGGGGCATAGAGCAAGATCAGTTATACATTATTCTAAAAAATTGTAGGGGCATTAAAAACAGTCTTGAGTTCCTAGTTTAAGATAGAGAAAAATTTCCCTCCCCCTGCTTTTTCGAATCTCACCACCAATAAAAAACAACTAATGATACAAGAGAACATTCCATCATAAGGGGAACAAGAAAACTCATGGCTCACAGAACACATTTTTAAGATCACTTGCCACATATTGTTAAATGATAATAAAAATGAGGGATTGGTGACATATAGATTCCCTTATAGTCAAGATGGCATAAAAAATGAGCATGATTAATAATATGAGATCTAGGGTTGCCTAAAAAGGTGAAAAGATACCCCAGTGGAGATCCAGTTTGATATTTCAGAGTGGTGGGGAAGATGGAGATGAAGAACCAAAAAAACAAAAACTTGTGTCCAAAAAAATATCAGATACAAAATAGAGGCTGCGGACTGCGTCAGATTCTACTAGGTCTTCCAGCCACCATATGCCCAGTTTGAATTGACATGACTTTCCATAGCAGTGACTGACATTCAAGGATGTGTAAAGTCATGCAAGAGGGTCACAGTCACACCACTAGCATCCAAAGTCCCAATATAACAGAATTAATTTGGAGAAATTTTATAAGCAAAGAAATTGTAGGGTGAGTATGGTCCCATACTTTCATTTTTTTCTAACTTGGGAGAGACACAGATATTCTGTATGCCTCAAAGCCAAAGTTCTAGGAGACAGGTTCTAGCTAGTCAGCATAGTGGACATGCAACTATGAACTCCAGAAGTGAACATGTGCCTAACACCATGAGACATATTTATGGGTAAAACTAACATGCAGACTGGGGAACATCTACTTTCTCAAAGTCAGGGGTAGACAGACTCTTTCTAGAAAGGACAGAATAACATATATTTTACACAGACATAGCCTCTATAGGGCCTTAAGTTGTCTGTTGCAAGTATTCTACTCTGCTGTGGCCTTACAAAAGCAGCCATGTATAGCATATAGACAAATGAGAAGGGCTATGTTTCAATAAAACTTTATTCATGGGCACTGAAAATTTGCCGTTCATATAACTTCCATGTTTCATGCATTATTATTCTTGTTTTAATTTTTTTTTCAACTATATAAAAATGTAAAAACAATTCTTAGCTCACATGCCATTCAAAAACAGGCAGCAGGCTGGATTTGGCCCTTGGGTTATAGACTTTGCTGATCCCTATCTTAAGCAACAAGAAATGTATCAACTGTTTCCTAGACCCAGGAACAATACTGAAGTTTAAGATGTGCAAACCAAGAGCCCTGGAAACAACCTTAATGCCAAGAATGCTGACATGAGCTACAGATCTTGACTCCCTGTACGCCAATTCATTCTACTGAACCAGCTCTCAGCTATCAAAAGGAGGAAGCCTCCAGGATGAGCCAGATATGTCTCTTATCAAGGAACCACAAAAAGTCTAACATAAATACCAGACATTTAAACGAGCTTTTTATAGAAGTTTAAAATCATTTTAAAAAGACCAAAGAAAACACACCATAAGAAAACTTACTCAAAGAAACAGAGGTAATATCAGATAAACAGAAAGAAATGACAGATGGTATAATTACTTCAAATATTAAAAATGGAAAAACAGTTACATATGTTCAAATAAACAAATATAAAGGACAGAAAACTGAGCTTTTAGATATTCTGAAAGAAATGAAAGTGAACAATAAAAATATGACCATTCTGAATGTCACATTAAAAACATCACAAAAATATGAACATCACTGAAAACAAAATCAAAAGTGTAGTGGATGGGCTTAAGTAAATCACATAAATAGTAGGAAACATAACAAAACATAAAGATGACTATGGAGACAATTATGGATACAGTAAAGGATACTGAACTACAGACAGTCCCCAACTTAGAATGGTTTGACATGAATTTTCAACTTTACAGTGGTATGAAAGTGTGATGAAAACCAGAAACAGTACTTTGAATTTTGAATTTGGAACTTTCCCCAGGCAATATACAGTACATGACCTTGAGGGTAAACACCCAACACACTTACAAACATTCTGTGCCCACACAACCCTTCTGTTTTGCACTTTTAGTACCATATTCAATAAATTACGTGAGACAGTCAACCCTTTATTATAAAGTACGCATTGTGTTAGATGATATTGCCCAACTGTAGGCTTATGTAACTGTCCTGAGCACGTTAGCTAAGCTATGATGTTCAGTACATTAGGTGCATTAAATACAAGTGAATTACAATATTTTTAACTTACAATGGACGTATCAGTACACAACTCCATCATAAGTCAAGGAAGATCTGAATATATAATTTGCATTCCTAAGAACAGAACAAGTATCATGAAATTCAACTACACACTTAGCCAGTCCTGAAATATGACAGGCTCAAATCTACAGACTGAGTCTCACAGTGTTCTAGGCAAAATGGATATAGAAGGATTGATATAAATACATGCATTCTGGTAAATTCCTCAGTCTTTAAAGATAAAGGAAGAATCATGGGTATTCATGAATAAATAAAGAGCAAATCACATTCTAAAGGGAATGTCAAGTGGTCTTTAGACATCTCCAAGAAGTAATCAGTTCCAAAAAGTGTAGAAATATTTATAAACTTCTTAAAAATAAAGAAAAAATATTTATAAATTTTTAAGAAAAAGGTAATCTCAACTTTATATCTAGTGAAGTTGTCCTTTATATTTAAAACAAAATATAGAACTTCTCACTCTTGAATAATGAAATTTAGCCAAACAAGAGAGCACAAAATTGTTTAGGAAAACAGAAACTTTAAAAAGGCATGGTTAGTGAGAGTTGAATCCCTTTATGCCAACGCCAAAGATTAAAGAACTAAGGTAATTATAGTTACATAATCTAATATGAATGTTATACTTCTTGGCAATGTTCAACTGATCATTAAAAATGGAAGCTAAAAGAGCAAATGTAGGAGGAAGTATGAGTGATACTTTCCTCATATTTCTTAGCAGGGAGTCAAATATTTTTCAAGCTTGTAATATACAGTTAAAAATAACTCTATTTAGACAGACAAGTGCTCAAAATATTACCTCCCATGTACATTTCTAAGTATTACTGAGGTGTGCCATGAAAAGGAGGAAGTAAATAATGAAAAAGGAAATTATAAGATTAGGAATCAAGAGATACGTAATGGATAACTGTTATATGTGACCATCCAATCCTTCAAAATTCCAACAACATAATAAATCTTTATATGAGTCCCATATTCCCAGGGGAACGATCCAGAACACGTGTTTCTCTAGCCACTTTGCAGCTAGAGTGCAGGCATATGGCCCAGGACCTACTAGATAGAAGCTTTCCTGTGAGTGTTCAGTTCAAAGGAGCAAATGTAACAAACCTGGCTGTGCTGTTTTGTTGTTGTTTGTTTGGCTGGTTGGTTTTGATTGGATGACCAAGTATGTTTAGGTTTTTGCAATCCTCATCCAGTAATGTCTAACATCTGAGAAGGTAGCAGTGGAGGTTGTGACTTCTTAATCACAATGGATCTTTGATATGAGTCTGCATGTTATTCTGCATATTAGTAATGAACGTGGTCCTCCAGATTTCTCAACTTTCTGTAGGCCATATAAAATATTTTACTAAACAGGACATTTTTTAAAAAATAAAAGACCCTAAATTTTGTTATTCTCAATTTGAAAGCTTTCTTTAAGAGGTATGTCTTGCAAATACATTTGTGTGCATGTCACACACAGAAGCTTTAGTAATTAAAGTCTCACTTCAGCTTCCTTTTCTTCAAAGTCAAGTAAAATTAAGATTAATTTTAAGTTATTTTAAATTATCTATTTCATTGTCTACACTATTCCTATCTTTTAGAATGCTTGTGTGTGAATAAAGGGAGGTTAGTTAGGTTGATGGTCATCCAGACTAACTGCTGAGTGATGGGTGGTGAGATTTGTAGAAAATCTTAGTTTTATTTCCTGGAACTTTCCATCTTGCTTCAATTTTTTTCCTTTTTAAATATGAGTATTTTTTGTAAAGGCCATAAAGTAATTATGACAAAAACTGGTATAAATGAACAGTTTTATTCAAAATATTTATTGCACATTCAAGAATTATTTTCCCCTGTGTAGGTAATTCATATGTGAGTGTATATTTGTGTGTGCATGAACATGTTTGTGTGTGTGTGTTACTTAAAGATCATTGGAAGCTATTCTAGTGTTTAAATCATTTTTCCCTATTCTTTACAATGCATCATACCTCATTTATGTATCTGAATAGAAATTGAGAAATGTAAAGGTCAAAATTTCATATAACTATTCCTCATCACAACAAAAATTAAAACCTGTATATACATATGTATTTTTATATGACATATATGGCATTTCAGAAGGAAAATAAGACAATTTGATAGTCATTGTTCTAATATGCCAAAGCTTTCCTCTTCACAAAGTAATAAGAAACAAGAGAGAAAACACATACATTTTCTTTTCAGATCCAAAGTCATGAATATCTACAGAAGCTTATCTCCCATAGTAATATGCAATGCTAAGTGCTCCATACCCCAGAACAACCTGAAAGAGAGACTGCACTCTACATAATTATGCAAATAGATTTTTTAAGAAAAAGAAAAAAGCAGAAATGACAATATGCTAATACAGCAGCAGCACTGAATACGATGAGGATTATTAAAAAAACGAAGTGTTTGTTCATGCCCAGAGCCGTTTTTACTTAATATTTTTTCATGGCACACATATCTCCAAAAGAAATAGTCAAGAAAGCAAGCCCTCAAATCATAATTACCATAATTATGCTTTTTCATCTTAAAATCCTTTACACACCCCTAGAATAAATATTATATGTAGTACATAGTATCATAATTAAAGTGAATGTTCAAAGAAATGATGCATTGATTGCTGTTTGCTACATATTCTATCTAATGAGCCAGAACTACAAATGTATATGTGTGGTATGTGTCTATTTGTTATTATTAGCATGGTGGTTTTGACTAATCTTAATTAAAAATCTGCATAAAATGTTTCTACCCCATTGTATAGAATACATTAAAATATATAACAAAATTAATATTGGAAGCAGTGAATAATTTAGACTACTTGCCAGAGAAATATTTAAGAGAAATCTTTCAAATGGAGATAAGACTTGTAAAAGACATGAGATTAGCAATAGCTGCAAGCTCTTTACTTGGCCATGTGAGTATATTGTTTAATTATGGATCAAGTTTAGTCTTTAGCTCCTTGACCACTGTGGATTATTCTTTGCATTTTCTTCTATGAGATCATGCTGAGCTGGCTGACACATAGATAAAAACTTGATATTATTCACCAGCCCATATTCTCTGGAGAACATCAAAAATGGGTAAGAGATGGGAGGGGGGGGTGCAGAGATTTTGAGTGAAAGGCTTTGATTTTGAGTAAAAAGAGAAATTCAATTCTTATTATTCTAAAACAAAATACGACTTGCTCTGAGCAAAAAATTTAAAAACCAGAACTATTCTTTTGTGGGGTTTCGTCCATGAAAAAAGTGATCAAAATACAAAAATGAAATAGTCCTTTTACTGTTAACATTCACAGTTCAAAGAATAGCTGAGCGTAATGTCTGTATAATGGCAACTAAGGGGCAAATCGCTGCTGCCTCTCTGAAAAAATAAGAGCAGTAATGAAAAAGGGAATTGGGCAACCATCTCTGTATTTTTGTCTTTTCCAGAATGCCACAGCCAAAACACTGGCTGGCTTCTTCTTCAACAGAGCAAAAATATTTTATTTCTAAAGTCCAGAATCTCTGTTTTTAATAATAAATAAAAGTAACCAACTTTTTTTTTTCAGGAGGAGGAAATCCAAGTGTGACTGAAGGATATTCAAACGAGAGTGAGAACATGTGGGTGTGAGCTACCTCTCTGTCACTACCTAGCTATGCTTTGTGCCAGTTTCTTGGGGTTTCCACAACTACAAAATGACGTGCCCAACTCTGGTACTGAGGAGATCGCAAGTATCTTGATTCTCCGACTGCCTGTACTTGTTTGCAATTCCTGTCCCATTTTCCCTTAACCTCTCTCCAAGGAGACTTTTGCCCTCTCTACTTCATTAAAACTGCTCTTAAGGTACACAATAACATCTACGTGGCTAAATACAACAATCCATCCTCAGTCCTTGTTACCTGAGATATTTCTATTCTCTGTACACCTCTCATTTCTATTCTCATCACAGCAGTCAAGATGATCTTTCTCTTCCTTCTTCTTCTTCCTCAACACTTTCTAATGAATTTTCTAAACTTCTTATATTAGTATTTTCAAAGAACACTTTATGGATATGGCCTTTCCCACTGAGCAAGTTCTGAGTCAAGCCAAATAGAGACATACTTTAAAATGAGCTCTTTCAGAGAGTTGCTCTACAGTCAGAATGACAATTCTTTAGTGACACGGATTTTAGGGCAGCTCCAAACTGACTTTGTTCTTAGAATGGTGGCTGGATTCTGGTTTTCTCAGCTGTCATGGTCGTGAGGCTAATGATTTTTAAGGTTTCCCTCAAGCTGGGAAGAAGGGAATGGATATAAGGCAAATTCATTCACCGTTATCCTGCTGTTCATCCAAGATCCCACCATTATTTTTTAATAAACGCTCCTTGATTATTGTAAGATTTTGGCTAATTTGAAGAATTCAGAAAAATGATTTTGGCCATTTTGCACTGTTCTTGGTGCTTTTGTGGAGGAAAGGGTTTTCAGAGGTGCTTAATCTGCCATTTGGAGGTGCTTCCCTACAGATGACTTCTATACCTAGCTGAAGGACTTATTCCCCAAAACTGATTTTAGCTCAGGTTTTCCAGTAGGCTGAAATGATGCAGAGAACCCCAAGCAGAAAAAACAGCAAAAGAACCGCACCATCATGTACTTGCAAATGAAAGATAAAGTCCTAAAGGAAGTCAGAGAGAAAAAAGAAACTTTACACAGTAATATTTTTCATCAGAAACTATACTAGCCAGAAGATGACAGAATAATATTTTGAAGGCAGGGGAAAAAAATCACCCTAGCATTCTATTCTCAGTGAAAGCATCTGTGAAAAAAAGGAGAAATAAAAACTTTTTATGACAAATAAAAGCTGAGAAAATTCATTATCAGGAGCACTGCTGAACATCTGAATATTCTATCACCTATAAGTTCTTATTTTGGTTTTGTTTTTCATGAAGTCTTTTGTTTAATTAAACTCTTTAACTTGAGATAGATTCACATGTAGTTGTAAAAAAAATGCAGAGAGCCTGCGTACCCTTTAGCAACTTTCCCTTAACAGTGATATCTTGCAAAACTATACTGCAAGCAAGATACAGACACAGATATAGTCAATGTAAAAAGCAGATTCATTTTCAAAAGGATTCCTTATAATTCCATTTTATAGCTACTGCCACCTCGTCTTACCATCCCTAGCCCCTGACAGTAGTTAATCGAGTCCCCATTTTTATAATTTTGCTATTTTAAGAATGTTATATAAATGGAATCAAACATCTTTCAATACTGGTTTTCTTAATTGATCATAATTATCTTAAAATTCCTCCAAGTTGCTTTAATGTATTAATAGCTCATACCTTTTTATTACTGAGTAATAGTCCATCAATAAACAGTTAATTTAACTCATCACCTGTTGGAAGACACCTGGGTTGTTTCCAGTTGGGATTATTTCGAGTAAAGCTGTTATGAACCTGTTATTTGTATACAGGTTTTTCTTTGAGCGCAGATTTCGTTTCTCTGCAACAAATGCCCAAGAGATCAATTGCCACATCCTATAGGAGGTGCATGTAGTATTATAGGAAACTGTCAAACTGTTTTCCAGAATGGATTACCATTTTAAATTCCCATCAATATTGTATGATTCACCTAGTTTCTACTCATTTTACTAACAGTTAGTGCTGATATATTGTATTTTAGCTGTTTCCCTGTTCATCAAGGGGAGAAATGAACTTAACTGGATGGCTGGACCAGTAAGTTAAGAACTGGAATATGTATGAGTCTTGGGTGGTGAAGAGGTCATAAAACACCCTGCCATTCTGCTTTTTCTCCAGACTCTATTCAGTTCTCCACCCTCTTAACATCTGTACTAGTTTCCTACTGATGCTCTAGCAAACTACCACAA
This sequence comes from Manis pentadactyla, assembly GCF_030020395.1. Classification (NCBI taxonomy): domain Eukaryota; kingdom Metazoa; phylum Chordata; class Mammalia; order Pholidota; family Manidae; genus Manis; species Manis pentadactyla. Next base: position 67,797,454 of record NC_080031.1, on the reverse strand, counting down.
ATTTGGTGGCCTAAAACAAAGTTATTCTCCTACCAGTCTAGATGTCAAGTCCAAAGTTGTGTCTTAGCTAGGCTGCCTGCATTCCTTGGCTTGTGGACCCTTTCTCCATATGCAGAGCCAGCAGCATGTCATGTTCAAACTCTTTCTGCTTCCATCATGACAACCTTCCCCTTCTAACTGACCCTCTTGCCTCCTTCTTCCGAGGATCCTTCTGATTATAGCGGGCCCTCCTAGATAATACAGGATAATCTCCTTGTTTCCAGATCCTTAATTTAATCAATCTCCGAACAACCATTTGCCATGTGAGGTAACATATTCACAGATTCCAGCTACTAGGATGTAGACATCTTTGGGGAGCATCATTCACCCTAACACACTACCTTTTGGGGCTCTCCTCGGTTTGTTTCTTGAGTTGTTTGTAGGGTAGGTAGTTGCACTTAGTGGAGAGGAGCAGGAAGAGATTATGAACTAAATGTTTGTGCTCCTCTCAAATTCTTAAGTTGAAATTCTAACCACCAATGTGATGATATTAGGAGGTGGGGGCTTTGGAAGGTGATTAGGTTATGAGGGCTGTGTCCTCATGAATGGGATTAATGCCCTTATAAAAGAGACCCCAGAGAGCTCCCCCATCCCTTTTCACACAGTGAGAAGGTGGCCGTCTGCAAGCTGGAAGACAAAGTCCTCACCAGAATCCTAAATGCTGGCACCCTGATCTCAGACATCCTGCCCCCAGAATGGTGAGAAATTAATTCCTGTTGTTTATAAACCATCCACTCTATCATTATTTTGTTTCAGCAGCCTGAACTAGACAATGAGTATACCCCATCTTTGCTTGGACTGGCAGTATAATATTATTTTTGTCTCTAGCTGTGTCATATTCAAATTTTGTAAGTACCTTTCCTCTTTGTTTGTTTGTTTTAAAATTCAAATCACTGATCAAAATATTGAACAAGACAAGGCCAAGCACAGAGTCATACAGCACAGCTAGGGACTGTCTCGATCCATTTTGATCTTACTGGAATATGCTCGGAAATTACAAATCCATGTGTTTGTATCACCACCAGGTTAACTCTTCTCCATTTTTGCTCTAATTGTAAAAAAGAAAATTTGCAGAGTGGCCAACTGAAATCACAATGATGACAGCATTTCCTGCTCTCAACTGCCTATGGTATTGTAAGGCTTCCAGTTAATAGGAGGCTATTAGTAGTTAACTTTTTGGGAGTCAAAAGTTTTACACAGGCTTTTGACCATCCAGGAGTCAGTGCCCCAACCCTCACAGTGTTCAAAGGTCAACTGTATTTTCATTTCTTAGTACACTCAATATCCTTTTTAAATTAAATTATTTCAAGTTCTCTGTTTCATAAAACATTACAGAATTATGGCATAATCGTGTCACTGTTCTGATATAACCCAAATCCATCCTTTTCCCCTTTTGAATTTTGGGATTAGTTCCTCAGTTGCATCTTGAAACCTTCACACTTTGATCCTCAACATTGTTAATGACAGTTCTAACACTGGATTTTCAGATTCTGCCTCCTGGGATGTCATTCTTCTTAGTCTGTAGGGAGATGTAAATTAAAAATAACCAAGTCTCTTTATTAATTTCACATTTTATGTTGGTGTTGAAATTTCTTCTATAAAAATCATATTTACTTTACCACCTTTCTATTTTCAAGATCATTCTCTCACTACCTGAATTCTTCACCCACCCATTCCCTCCACAGGTGGGACAGACTTCATAGGTGACAGGAACAGTGCTCAGCTAAGGGCAAGTAAAGATTAATAAACCGATAATCTGGTAAGCATCCCAGTCATGTTAACAGCGGACCATTTGCCCCTCGCAGTGATCCTGGCCACTCTTTGTTCACAGTCTGCCTCTGAGATGGAACAAAGCTTTTCCTTGTCTTTAGCAGTTCCACAAGCCTTAGAAACTCCAGCCGCTCCCCTTCTGACACTGCTCTTCTAAGTCTAGGCAGTCCTTTTATTTTCCTTCCTTGCTAGGTGTCCCTCTTTCTACCTCTTCCACGTGTCCTTTTATATTCCCAGCTCTTGAGAAAGCTTCCTCAAGCTGCATAAGTTCTCTTAGAAATATTTTCTTCCCCATCTGAATGGAGATTGTATAAACTCAGGTTCTTTTTTTTTTTTTACCACACTCCTTGGGCAACGTGCCCTTTCAGGGCTCATACAAAAGACAAACCTGATTTTTTCCTATCTGTACTTTTGAAATATACTTTTTAAATATCTTAATCCCATGGCTGATTATGACCAGCATTTATTTCCACTTAACCACTTTTTGTCATGAACAATTTCTTGTTTTTTGATCAGACTTAGATTCACAGAAGCAGCATCTTAATCTCTTCATTTGTCTTTTGAAAAGTAAAAAGACTATCTTAGGTCCTCTTTCTTCAGCACAGTTAGATTCCCAGATGGTTGAAACTTATCATGACTTTATGTTAAAGGTATTTCCATTTTTTCTGTTGTTTATAGTAAAAACCATGTTTAATGACAATCTTGATTATTTGCTCAAAATGCTTTTCCTGAACAAAGACATTGCAACCATTCTTCCTTAAATATTATAAAATTTCCACAGAGAGCCATGTCTTTTTTTTTTTTTTTTTTTTTGGCTCTACTTAGAACAAACCAGCTGTCTGCGGAGCTATCAGCAGGGTTTATTTTTCTTGGCTTAAATGCAAACCTCTAGTTATTAATATGGGCGTGAATTCTTCTTGCTGACAATTTAAGATAAAGTAAATTGGAAGTGACATAAAGGACTGTGTGTGTGTTAATGTGTATCACCAAGGTTCTTCCCTGACATCCTGAAAGGTCTTGTCTAGATGGCCCCCATCGGCAACCACTGCAAGCAACCCCGCACTATTAAAGGGGTGGGCATTCTCACTGATATGTAAAAGTGACAGATGCAGCATGTGATTGTAAATTAGCAATGTGAAGTCAGTCCCCAGAGATCTCCGAGCAGGCTCCCCCAACCTCCCTCCACCCGCCTGCTATTATTTGGCAGCATCTCAAGCTTTTAACATTTCCTCTGACTTGAGGCAGTAAGTCCTCTAGGTTTTGGCATATCTCTTTCTTCCTTCTTTCTCCTTAATTTACAGTCATTCAAACTAAAACTAGTTTAAACATAGAAAATAAATCTAAGTATTCTTATCTTCACTTTTTGTGGCCCAAAATAATTTTTCTTTTCCTTTTCTTTTTTTCTGGATGCTTTCCATGTCACAGTGTTTCACTTTATTGTGCATAACAATCACCTAAGAGCGCTTATCAAAAATGCAGATTTCTAACCCCCCTGCCCAGAGGTTCTGATTCAGCAGGTCTGGCAGGCAGCCTGTGATTGTCTGTATATATAATGCATTTCCCTGGTGAACTTTATGCAGGTGGTCTGTGCACTGCCTTTGAGAGGCATTAGATTCAATCCTTAATCTCTTTTCAAGCTTAACTTATGTGTTTCTTTCTATTTTTAGCTAGTTTACATTTCCCTTAGGCAGTGTTTTTAATACTGAAGATTGTTGTCTTTACTTTCTAACTGGTTCAACCACGGTGAAATAAGCCCTCCTGAGCTCTACAGCACTCCACGGTGCCACAGGCGGAACGAGAGCACAAGAGCGGGACGCCAAGCAGAGGCCCTGCACTTCGTGCTCTCCCATTTTATGTCAATGGTGGGGCCTGTTTAGAACGCATCTCGGTCCATTGTGACAGCAGCGACATTTCACTCGTAAGACAGTCCTCATTTAAATATTTTATATCAAAGTAGATAGTACCTTTTTGTTGCCCCATTTATGAAAAAGAGCATGTTCATATAAAATATTTAAATACTATTAAATTTATAAGGCAACTCATGCTACAGCACCTTAATCAAAAGCAAAATACCACATGATGAAATGTCATGACTTCAAAATGCGTAGGGACACACGGTAGCCGAGACTAAATGTCAGCAGTAAAATACTTGGTAATGAAATGAGCAAGACCAAAGGTCAGGCTTCCATAAAAGTCCCATCCCAGCTCCAGCTTCATTTTAACTCATTTTACAGTATGTATAGTAGGTCGTCTATACTTCCAAGTGAACTGTCCTTCTTGTGCACTTCAGGCTGGGTATGTCTGATGACAGGGAAATGGCCTAAAAACTCAAATGATCTGGCTGACAGCTGCATTTCTGTACTTCCAATCTCCAACCTGCTTTTTCCCTTGCAGCCACGTGGGCCTCCCTTCTGTAGCAGAAATAAGCAGGCATCTTCTTCCGGGGCACTGTCCTTTTGCCAGGGGGATCGCCCCCAAATATGTCAATGGTACACTTCCTCAGTTGCTGCCAATCTCTACTCATGCTCTCAATAAGGCCTCCCCTGACTGTCCTCATCAAAATTAAAATCCAACCCCCTGCCCTATCCCCAGCTCTCTTATCTTAGTCAAGTTTTCCTTTTTTTTTTTATAGACCATATCAATTTATAACATTTTTACTGCATTCACTGTTTACACCCCCACCCTCACCCCAGTGTAAGGTCTGTGAGGGAATCTTTTCTGCTCTGTTGACTGATGCATCCCAAACACCTTTGATGATAGGCATTTTATATGTGTTTATTAAATGAAATGATTTTATTTCACCAATTTTAGCTGTGCCTTCTTACATGAATGAGTAAGGCATGTAATGGCTAGAAGACCACAGAATCCTAAGACATTGTATACACATAAATAAATAAATGCATATATGTTTAGGATCAGAATTTAATGCCTATGCTTTGGACTTATAATTTTGTTATGTCTGACCTTTTCTCATCAAGTTTGTAAGACCTTATGCTGCACCTGTAAAATTATTGTGCTCTCAGTTTGCATTTAAAGGTCACACATCCTTAACTCTAACACATCTGCTCGTTCTTCATTCCCAAACGATCTTTCTTGTTCTTCCACCCCTTACCACCACAGTTTCAAAAGTCCAACATCAACTGTTTCTATGGAAACTATTAGAGATGTAACATCTGTAATGCACAAGAAAAAGAGGTAATAGGAAAAATTGATCCACAAGCATCACTTGCATTAAGCACAGTTTCATAGTTCTACAAGAAAAAATTCTGCAAATGACACTCTTTCTGAAAGTTAAACAGAGTTAGAAGGTTAGAAAGATCATCATTTTATCAGAGGGAATGATTCACAGCTTTGTAATGAATCACACTCAGCTCTTCTGTTAGATTCTTTGTAGGCACTATATTTTAAAAACCTGTTTGTCTTTTGATTTGATTTAAACAGTGTTTCCTTTTTATCTCAAAGTCTGTGTTGTGGTGGTGGACACCCTCATAATCCCACTGTCATACCCAACAAAAGCTCAGCTAAAAAGTTTATCTTCAATTTCTGCTTCTCTCCTATTGTGTACCTACAAGTACAGCAAAATTATGGGCAGGATTTTTTTGAAGGCAGTTCAGTTAATTTGGCAGGCTCTTTAAAGCATATCATTTTTCTATCACTTTCATCAAAAATATGTCACTCGAGTTCCTCTTCAAGTGGTAGAGGAAAGAAAATATTCTTGTGAGAACTTGTATCCAAACCAAGAGAAAACAAGCTTAGCAATTATAGGCATGTAGGCTTTGTAGAGGAAAGAGACATTTTTCTTTAATAGTTCAGCTGCCGTCATCAATTATTCAAAGCCCAATTTAGATGTTGTTGTTCTTTAAACTCTACTGGTTAACTGATTTGGGATTAATGTGCCAGCACTGGCCAGAAGCTGCCTCACCCTGCCTTCACTGTAAACCGCTCTCTGCTCTGTAGAACTGAGTTCCCCTGGCCCTTAATTAACTCCTCTGACCATCCTGTAAGGCCAAGCAGACTGATTAGCCTCCCTAGTGGAGCTGCAAACACATTGATGGCTCTTTCTTATTTGACGTGGAGGTTTATGGGTCTCAGCTGGTATTTTTTTTTCCCCAAATTTATTTTGTAGAGACTGAAATGTTTTCTAAGTGACTATTTCTCCTAGAGGAATATTAATACAAATATATCAAAGCCATCAACATTGTTGACTCCTAAGGTAATCATTAAATGGGAAGAAACTTCATTAAAATAAAATGAAATCGAACCCAAGAAATTCAGCACCTATGATATCTACACTACTTTGTGGGATTTCTTGATTTGAGATCTGAAGACTTAATGGGTTTTGAGCTGCAACGGGTGCCTTTCCATCTCCAAAACCTTCCTTATTGTTTCACTATCTGCTTTTATCCTTAGCTTGTCTGTTGTCTTATCTTAGCCTTTCTGTACAGTTGTTTTGCTACATTCTGAAATAGTAAACAAAGTATTTAACTGTAGAAATGTTTTCTAATTTTTCAATCCATTACTAAAAGGAATTATTTTAATACATTCTAGTAGTTGGCATGGTGTGCAACACTACACACTGCACAGTGAATTTTCAGTGAATGAAGAAAGAATTCTTTACACCTTTTTTCTCTCTTTGAAATTCCTTGTGACAATACAGCAAATTGAGTATGACTTTAGGGAATAAACCAGAGAAAATAATTAGGTTACTTCAATATCAATTAGAGTGTGATTCTACATAACACTGGCTTGTTGTTATGGAATAAAATTATTTCGGTGATCCTTCTGAGATAAAAAAAATTCTTTCAAAGAAATCATGAAGGAAACAAATAATAGGGACTTAGATCAAGTCCTTCCTGTCCAGATGTTTTCTGTAAATATGTCCAGAGAAATCACTCCATACTTCCCAGAGCAATTTGGGACTCACTGGCCCTTTACTGAAAAGGTCTGCACCTCTTGGGGTTTTCAGACCCTCTGGACCCCGATCCTCTAGTTTAATTGCCAGCATTCTTCCTTAACCTAATACTAGTCCTTGACTCTTTATCTGGGGTAGGTGGAGGGGATGGTGGGTGGTAATAGAGATATTCACTCCTCAAGAAGAGATGGGTAATTTGTTAGAAATTAAAGCATCTTTGAAAGCTTGGGGGTAAAAATGTTATGTCTTTTCAATCTCTCTCTCTCTTTTTTTTTAACTTCTCCCATCAATCAGCATAATAAATTGTCCTGGAAACAAAGGGTCAATCTGTGCTCATCTGATAATTTTTTGCTTCATGTCTCCATTTCTGAGATTTATAAAGTAATTGTCAAGTGGTCTTGTTCAGATGATTGCTTGTGATTATTGCATCTCTAGCTCAGGACTCTGCAAGTTTTCTTCAGAACATGACTAGGCAACACATTAGTCTTTCTTACCATCTATCTTTCTGAAGTCCACACCTTAGAAATATTTGGCCACATAGTAAGAAAGCCCACCTTTTCTGTCGATACCTCCCAAAGGGGCACTCGAAGGTGACCAAACTCTTCTGCCCTTATTGCCTCTTATGCTTTTACTCTGTCCCTCATTAAATCAATAAATGGCATGAAGGGCAAGAGTTACTTTTTTTAAGTGATACTTTGTCTAAGACAAAAGTTGGTAAAATGAATTAATATGTAAGTATTAACAAACCTTACAGAATCCCTGAATGGATATGATATTTCAGTTTGTAAGTTAGAGCTCAGAGGCCAAAAACTCCTAGATATGAACTAAAGAACTAAAGAAATAGAGAGCAATCAGCACAGTGATGGACAGAGAATCAAACTTGAGAGAAAATTGTGGGATAGGTTAATAGGGCATCTCATCCTTCACGTGAAAATATGGAAACCAGTAAGATGAGCTTGAAATTCTTGTCACTAATTATCATCTGACAAAATTCTCCAATCTAAGCCCTGCTTTACTCTTCCTATTTTTGTCCCCAAATAGCTAACCCTTATTTTGTAGCAAGCTCTAGTCTCAGCGCTTTATATGAACTAATTAGTTTAATCTTTATAACACTCAATGTGATACAGGAGTACTCATGTCAAAGATAGGGAAACTTGGCCACAGAAAGTATAAACAACTTGCTCAAGGTCACACAACTGATAAATGGCTGAGCCAAGATTCAAACCCAGACAGGCCAGAGCCAGAGTACTGATTCTGACCTCTGTGTTCCCCTCGATCATCATTAGTGAATCAAGTAGTCTCCCACTGCTGTTATGAGTAATCACCCATAAACTAGGTGGCTTCAACAACAAAAATTTATTATTTTACAGCTCTAGAGGTCCAAAGTCCAGATTGGCTTTCACTTGCTAAAGTCAAGATATCGGTTAAGGCTGTGTCCCCTCTAGAGGCTCCCGTCTGCCTTCCTCCAGCGTCAAAGCTGGCAGAGTAGCATCATCAAAGATCTCTTTCTCTCTGTGTCAGTCATCACATCACCTTCTCTCTATAACTCTGATTCACTTTCCTCCCTTATAACGGGGGCAGGACCCTTTTAACTACATCAGACCCACTCAGATACAGGCATACCTCATTTTATTGCACTTCAATTTATTGCACTTTGCAGAAATTATGTTTTTTACAAATTGAAGGTATGTGACAATCCTACCTTATGCAAGTCTATCAGTGCCATTTTCCCAACAGCATTTGCTCACTTTATGTCTCTGTCACATTTTGGTAATTTGTACAATATTTCAAGCTTTTTCATTATGATGGTATTGTTATGATGATCTGTGATGGGTGATTATGACTTAGCTGAAAGCTCAGGTGATAGCATTTTGTATCAGTATTTTTAAATTAAGGTCTATACATTGTATTTTTAGACATGATACTATTGAACACTTATGCTACTATACATCATTGTATAGTAGTATAAACTCTAACTTTTATATGTACTGGGAAGCCAAACACTTCATTTGACCCACTTTACTGAGATATTCACATTATTGCAGTGGTCTTAAAATGAACCCACAATATCTCAAGATATCCCCAACACAAAACATTTAATTCAATCATACCTGAAAAGTCCCTTGTACCATGTAAGGCAACATATTCACAGGTTTAGGGAATTAGGACATGGACATCTTTGGGGGGCTATTATTCACCCAACACTGAATTGCAATTTATTTGAAAGTTAAGTGGCTGGATTGCATGTAGGAATTAGAAGTGACTGCTGTGACTCTTGATCTCATTCTCCCACATTTTTTCACATCTGAATTATGAAATGTTTCTCAAATAAGACTAAATACTCTCTCTCTCTCATATTTTATATGGAAAAAAGTTGCTTTGAGGTCTTCTTAGCAGGTATATGCTTCATGATTGTAGCTGTAATTTTAAAGAGTCTATTCTTACTTGTTTCTAGACACACACAGACCCTAAGAGAAAAGGTACACAGCCAAAAGGGCTGGCTGGACTTGGAGTGCCTCCAATGTGAAAATAATCTATTCTCCAGACCTGACTGCACTGGCGTGTGCTCAGGTGGTGCTGACCCTGTAAACAGCCGTGATCACAGATGGCAGGTGGATGGGCCTCAAGATAGCACACGACACAAATTCCCTCTCTATCTCCTTACCATTTCCTCTATCAGCCATAGGAAATTTGCAAGATAATTTTGAAAGATGGGGTAGTATGCCAAGCAGTTAGAAGACTCCATTGGAGAAAAAAATAAATAAATTCAAATCTAAGCCTAACAGATATGATTAGAACTTTCTTCATATGTAAATTCGGTGTGGTAATTACCTTCCTTCTTGTTCCCCTCTGCAGAGAATGGAATTGTAACCGTTATCTAAGTTGGGGGAGGTGGGAGGGGGTGAAGCAGAGTCATATTATGAGACACTGCCAGAAACATTACCTGTCTTTGGCTTCTGCAGAGACCCCTGCAAGTATTCTGAGCAGGGAGAATAAGAGGACCATGGCCAGGTCAATATTACTAGGTACTCATCCTGACAAACATTTAAAAATGTGTGTTGCACTAGAAAAAAAAATGAGTTTGTATTTATACACTTAATACATGTTGCTCAAGAACATATACCTGTTTTTCTGACATACTTAGCATTTCAAAACACTATTTCTTTTTTAAATCTTGACTAGACCAGTCAATCAGTTCAGTTAAAGTAATGGCCAATTTGAAATTTCCCCTGATATTTTAACACGCCTCTTTAGAACACTCTACATAATAATCAGAGCAAACAAAGACAATTTGCTTTTACACTGGAGTAGCTAATGCTTTCCTTAAAGCTGTAACTTGATTAATTTCTTTTATGAAGCTAAGCAGGGTGATCCAAGAAGAGAAATGCCATGTTGCTACAGAACATTATTAGTCATTATAATAAAGGCCATGATAACAGCCACCACAAAATAGAATATAAATAGATCTTAGAGCAATGACACAGTGGATTTTACGGAAGGCAGCAAACAGCTTTAAAGAAAAGGATAAGGACCTCTCACGGTAAAAAATGAAATCTTGTTTGTCCCAGGGAAAATGAAATAAAAACTCGCTATCTTTCAGTCTCTATTCTAGCTATAGATTTACATTATGAGGAGAAGCTCAGATCTACAGACACTCGTGCCCTTTCCCAGTGGATGCAGGAGGAAGTTACTCCTATCAGCTATTGTTTAATATTATGAATCCAACTTACTTGTCAGCATTATGATTCATGAGAGCAAACAGAAAGAGCATGAAGCCTGCATTTCTGTGGGTTGGGAATAGATTAGAGTATTTAGACAGCTTTCAGGTCCAGTCTCAGCCAGTCTTCCTGGACATAAAAGAAACTACAGAAAATTCTCCAGATCTACCACAGACTCAGAGTGAGATCCAGAGAGATGAATCATTACTTGCTGAAGGTAAGGGTCATGAATATATCATTGAAGCTTACACTACCAACCTTAGGGAAAAATCCTGTTCTTGTGTGTGAATAAAAAATGTACATTAATCCTAAATACAATTGGAGATATGTGTTGAGATTTTCTATGTCTCTATCCAAATGGGCTGGTGAACAACCACCTAAGGGAGAGAGCATTTGTATACATGTGTACAATGCTTGCCTGTTGAATTAGGTGGCAACTTTTATCTACTCAACAACAAACGTCTCTGCCAGTGGTTTGAATTCCATCCTTCATGACCACACTTCATGCCTTAGCCCTAGATTTACTCTCTTTTTGGTTCTCAACGATTATTAGGCAACTAGCATGTACAAGGTACTGTGTTATCTTACAGAGATACAAACTTAAAGGACAACCTGAGCTCAAAAAAATCTCAGTCAAGAAAATATATATATAGACTCTCCCCTCCAAAACATTAGTGCCTGGGGGAAAAGGAGGGAATTTCTGAAGTCTGGGTAAGAGTCAGAGGTTGTTTCTGAAGACATAACATATGGATTTGATTTTGTGGGATGATTAAGTGCTTGACATTTGGAGAAAAGGGGGAGGGAAGAAGTATTTTGCTTACAAGTAATAGTGCACACGAAATCACGGAGAGAAAATGAAGAATATGTCATATGAGAAGAATGGTTTGTCTCTCAGAATCTTGGAATGTAGGTCAGGTGACTGAAGTGGGGGGAAAGTCAGATGAAACTAAACAGGCTGTTTGGTGAGGCTCACTAAAAATATGCTACATAGAAATTTTAAACTGTATTACATATTTATTTCCTAATGTATTTAAGTTGATGTGTGGGTTAGAAATATAATGTTGGAAAGTGGCTTGAGGAGGTGATAACAGAGGTAGGAAGTATAGTCAAGTGAGAGAGAATGTGGGCAGTGTGAACGTGAGATGCAGAGGAAGAAATGAAAGTTGGAAAAATATTAGACATGAAACTGAGTTACTGTACAGACACCCCTGCATTAGGGTGGAAGGTAGTGGAGTAGTAGAGAGAAGGCAAAAAAACTCGGCCTGAAGCAGACTGAGAGTCATGTCCATGTAGAAATACCCAGAATTCAGTTGAGCGTGGACTGAAAATAAGCTCTGGACTGAATGTAAGGATGTGGGGGTCATCCTGAAGATGGTGAGCTTTCATACCAAGGCTGTGAAACAGATGCCAAAAAACACACATTGATAGAGAAGGGAGTGGAACACAAAAACCAAGGCAACGCTAATGAGATGCGTGTTCATTTTGCTCTAGTCATTAAGTGTCCCCTCCACTAAGTGTATCTGGAAAGAGGCAGCACGTGGATTTGACCCAGAGACAATGCTGATTCCTCCGACTCTCTGGGGCTCCTACATGCATCTTCCCCACTTATCCATTACACAAGTGATACATGCGTATGTATATCAGGCTTTACAGAAGTTTAAAAAAAACCAAGATTTCAATATACTAAGATAAGATTTTGAATCTCCCATAGCTCAATGGAAAAGCAGTCTAGAAGCTAACCTGGCTAGTGATTGTTTCCTAAAGATCCTCCCCTAAATCTGCTGTAATAATCAACAGCCACCATCTTTTACGATAAAGCACCCATTTCCCAAGGGGTTTGATCTTCTCTTAGGATTCCTCCTTCTCCAGCAAAACATTTCTGCTCATCTTGGTTATTTAGTCTAGAATAACATACCCTATGGAACTTTGATAAAAGAATCCAGAGTGATTATAAGGACTCCAGGTCTAGTCTCCTTAAGTTCTGCCCATGAGTTTGGTGTGCAAATACATGTCTTTTATTTTTTGAACATCCAGTGGATAACAGTTGGAGCACAAGTGTACTTTTTCCTCTAGTATTCTTACTATACCTATAATAACCTGAGGTTGATTAAATACACCAGGTTCACATGGGGTGATTCAGATTAGGCTACCTTCTGTTGGATCTGGGCTTTCAGTTAAGCTTTTAACAACTCTAGCAGGACCCCCCTCATCCACAGACAAGATCACAAGCAACCGTGCTCCTCACACTGTGGCAGAAAAGGCTTGCCCTGTATCTATCCTGGTGAATGTGTCTGGTCTCATCACATAGCCTAGTGGTACAGACTCCCTTATGTTTCTTGAGAACAGCTTTACCCAAGTGGAGTCTATGCCAGAACTTTCCATCCATCCACACCTCTCATTGACAACTGTTAACCCAATGAAAGCTAGATTATTAATGGGAGTGAAGAGTCATTGACATATGTAAACATGGAGATAGAAGTTGACAGTGATGGGAAAGGAGTGAAGGGGGAAGACTTTTCAGGATGAGAAAAATTTGAGAACATTTGCAGTCTGAGAGGAAGGCATACGTGGTGGAGGGAAGAGATTGAAGACACTAACAAGATGGTGGAATTCACAGTTCAGGAGCTCAGAGGAGATGGGGGAGTCTGGAAGGAACTGCATAAGTGAAAGCCTTGAAAATTGTTGGTTCCTCTTTATCAAGAATGGAAAAAAGAGAGGAGTTCAGTTAGAACATTTTCACATTTGTCTATCAAGGTCTTAGCCTAAAAGAAAAGCCATTCAAGGATAGAAGCCTGTTTTAACCCCCCAACCAGTGTCAGCTGCCCTGTCCTCTTGCTCATACAAGTGCAAACTGAGGCTTGTGGGAAACAGTAACAAGGTGAAGTGCTTGCCATCAAGAAGCCAATGCTTCACAGTAAGCAGTTGTGATAAATCAATATGCATGATGTTATAAGTTGTTATAGAGATTTTGCAATAATTTTCTAAATTGGTCATCTTTCTCTTGTACTAAAATAGGCACTCAGGAGCCACTTACAAATGGGACAGCTTTTTTATAAGAAAGAACATGTTTAATATAAAGAGATGGGAACTAACCTACAGTTGTGGAAGAAAACCCAATTTTGCAGGATGATAGAATTAAAAGCATTTTGCTTCTGTTCTTACTTGGATCATTGCATATAAACTGCATGCATTGAAGAGTTGTATAACCAGAAAACACAGTGCTAGAATGATTCTGGATCAAACTAACCAGCTTCAGAAATGTCTGACTGAAACTGATAATAGAATGAAACACAATGGTAAATATGGGCATTATACAAAAATTACAACCACGAATCCATTAAATATCAACAGCAATTGGAAGGTAGGAAGGGAGGCGAAAACTTAGGATCAGACATTGAAACACAATAGTTGAACCTTATTAAGAGACAGTGTATGTGGCCTATGCCTTCCGTGTCTGTGCCCTTGTATCTGTTTCTCTCCTTGCCCTCCCTCACACACACACACACACACACACACACACACACACACACACACACACACACACAGAGCAGGAGGGTCTGATGCAATTCCTCCCACAGAAAGAGACTGTGAGACGTCTCCCATAGGCGCATGCATTCAATTCTAGCTCAGGATGGAGAATCCGGGTTCCATTCCTAGTTCCCACTGGATTGCGACACCAAATTACTACAGAGGAGTTGCCAAAATAAATATTATCTTTTAAAACTCTAAAAGCTCCATAGAAAAGTGTCTTACAACTACTCAGTTGTATGTTACTTAAATTGGCAGACCAGGACAGCAGCAAAGCCATGAGGTTTACAATAGCAAAATAACAAAAGATGGCCAAGAATGGCACTGGCACATTTCTGGGCATGAATCACTGTGAAAGGCAGCCACACAACAGGTTTTGAGACAAAATAAAGTAGAAGATCTGTTTCTTATTTTAACTAGGAAATATAGGTGTTTCTCTCTGTGTTTCAGATGGAAATGATCTCTGTTTCTTATAGGAGAATTATTTTGTTCAGAGCAGCAAATTGCCTAGCCCTGGTGATACATAAGCTATTCATGACAATTAGGGTGACTTTATGACCTGCTTCTAGTCAGTGACATCTGAACAGAACTTTGTTGAGAAAGGTGACATCATAGAAAGCTTTCTTTGTAAAAGAAGACAGATGAAGCAGGTCTGTACTTCACTGCTTCTTTGAGTCTCCCATGTAGATGCAATGGCTGGATCTGCAGCAGACATCTTGTGACCAGGAGATAAGCATGGGCATGGAGGTAAAAATCAACATTCTGAGATAACAAAGAAAGATCCTGAGTGCATCCTTGAGCAAGTAAACCAATACTACCAAAAACTCTGGGTATCTTGTTACGCAAGAAAAAAATACATCCCAATGTTGAAGCTACCTTTGAGGACATATTGTTGCTTGCAGCCAAGTATATCCCTAACTGGTAACACCATTTGGTTTCCCTGATTAGTGAGATTTTTCCTTACTCTCTGGCCACATTCTTGTCTTGTTTATTTCTGGCACCAAGTTTGCTAATGGAGCCCAACCTAAAGTCCTCAAAATATCCTGCCCCAAATCTTTATCCATTCCCCAATCAACTGTTGGTATTATATTCTATTGCTCACTGCTTGTCTACTTCTTCTTTACTAGCAACCATCCTCATCCCCCTTGCCCTGTGTCTACAGACGAGGTTACCTTAATGCCCACACAGTTCTCATCACAGAGAAAGGTATTCCTTAGCCATGTCTTTCTACTGCCACAGTCCCACCTTGGAGCTCCTTCAGATCCTATGCCATGAGTAGTATCACTTCTTTCTAGCCATTCGTCAACATTTATGGAGCCCATGCTATAAGCACATGTTGTGAGCAGGGCAGAAAACACAGTTGTTAAGCATGTGGGTTCCAAAGGTAGAACACCTGGGTGCAAATCCTATGACTCTGGACAGTTTATTAAATCCTTCATCTGTAAAATGGGGATAATAATATACATACAGTTATCAATCCTTCATCTGTAAAATGGGGATAATAATATAGCATGTACTTCTCAGAACTTCATGAGAATTAAGTGAATTCATTCATGTAAAAACACTTAGCACAGTGTCTGGCTCATCTTAAGAACTCAGTACACACTATTTATGGACCATGGTATTTTCAGAGTTGTTTAACCTATATATTTCTGCCATCAGAAACTTAAAATCAGTATGGGGAAGTGGGGTGTCTAGGAAATCTCAATAAGAATGATAATTTAAGATGGAATATTTGTGCCAGTAAAGCAAAATTAAAACAAAGAAAAAAGTATTTCTAGTTTGGGTGACCTCAGGAAAGGGAGACTTTGAACTTAGTCTTAAAGTTAATATATGCATCATACAGCTTTCTTCAAGACTTCCTTAGTCATAAATCCCCCCAGCCGAATCTGAGTCCCTTACTCAGGTAATGTGAGTATGCATCTGAATTGTTGGTGGATGGAGAGATGACGTGGGCCATTGGAGCCACCCACAAGGGCTGGACACAGAGCATGAAGGGAGCGCTAGCTATATCCTCCGCTATGACTGCTTCCAAGCCCCGGCTGCAGCCAGCTTTTAGCAGCCCTTCAGTATCAGGATAAGGCTCCTTTAACTCCCCTGCTGGTCTCTTCCTTGTGGACCAGGCTGACCCACGTGATAGCAGAGATGAGATAGCTGAGTCGTGAATCATCCCAAGGGTACGGAGCAGGGAAGAGCTGAGCTGCTATAAACATGCCGGGTGCTGACTGAGCACTAGGTAACCAGGAGGGGGCAAAGACTGAGTTGGCCTGGGGAGGATTCAGCAACAGGGAGGAGCAGGAAGCTCCAGCTGCTCCTGGAAGTCTGCACCCCCAGGGCTCCCTCCTTCTAACACGCTGCTCTGGCTCAGGGTGCAGGTGGCAGGGAGCCCTTCTCCCATGATACTTGGAGAGAAGGATAGCCCTGTCTCATGTTTCAGTATCATGCTCCTGTGTTATAGTTCTGCCATTTTAGTATATGGTCTCCAGCCAGGGAGCGTACCAGAAGAGGACTTGCTCTGGGGGTCCATCACAGGCTCCCTTGTTTTCCATATATATATATATATATATATATATATATATATATATATATATATATATATATATAATGTAAATTTCTAAAATATATGCCTACATTAGGGGAATGGTATAAAGACCTTCTACATACCCATTACTATATACACTTATAATCAATAAAGCAGTTTTTAAGAAGTCACTCAAAATACATTTGAGTGTCTCGTTAGGCTATTTGCCCAGGAAAACTTGCTTTACATTCATACAATAAATACTCACAAATATTATACATATAAATCTTTAACTATTTATACAAATATTTGCTCTGTATTTACCTAGTGGCCCTTCACAGAACAAGAAATGTTTGTTTTAAAGTGATTTCCTGTCTTCAACATAACCTAGAATCAGGTAGCAACCTCTCTAGTTAGAGGGAACGCACGCACGCACACACGTGCTGTGTGTACAAAAAATTTCATCTCTGGCAAGGCACCAGGTTATGCCTCATTTCTATCTGATTGCTCACAAGCTTTAGTATTCTTCCATATCCATGTCTTATGTTACCAGTGAAACCCTTAATCTCTTCCATCGTGCTTCTCTCCTTCCCTCTCTAGCCAAGCTGCCGCTGGGGCTCCGAACAGTGAAACTGTGGTTTGGCTCACACCAGAGCCCCAGGGCTGCACTGAATAATTGGGAAGTCTGCTCCCTGCAGCCCTCACCTTCCCTCTGTTCTTTTCCCTGCCCTCTGACACCTCTATGTTAGTTAAGTCCATATCTCTCATTCCCCACAAGATTGAAAGTAGGAGTCGCAATTTGCTTATCAACAAACCACCTAGAATAAAATGTGTAGCTACAGCAGCTCATCTAGGTACTAAAGAGCCTGCTTCAAAGACGCACAGTCTCTGCTGCCCACACTCCTGCAGCAAGAGAATCCTCTCTCTAGACATACTATTTTTGCTCGCAGAATCGTAATTTCTTCCTACTGACTAGCATGTCAGATGGATATGCCTCAACTGGGTTATTGAGATCTTCTACCCAAACTCCTGCCCTTTTCATCACTGATACCTCTCCTCTCACAGAGAATCTAGGATCAGCTAAAACTGAGCGTCCTGTTCCCCATCCAGAACATGCCCCTTCTTCTGGGCCTTAGCACATTCTATTCCCTTGCTCCTTTCCTCCACCAACAGTCTTTCATCTCCTTCCAACAGCCCTGCAGGAAGAAGAAACCACTCAGTTCCTCTCTCACTCTGCTCAGGCCTCAGGCACTTCCTTTCACTTCCTTTTCTCCTTCCTCAGCACAGACATTGTTCACTGAACCCAGATCCTTGAAGGCTGTTGCTTTTTCACTGCACCAGCTGGTCCTAGTGCGGAGTTCTTCAGCGGAAACACACTCAATTAAGGTCATTGACTGATCTGCAGCAATAAAGGTTTGATTTGGCCTGGTTTCTATGAGAGCAACTTCCCCCACAAAAAAAGGATGACCTCCAAGTTACTGTTACTGTTAAACATTCAGTACAATAATATGTTCTATTCATCAGCTTGTTTTCCTCCATGTTCCACATCACTCAGACTAATGAAAGAAATTCATCATGTAGGTGCTTGTTTCGATTGCCATATACGAGCAAATGCTACAGGAAAACAAAAACAAACATACTATGACTCTAGGGGTCTTCTTGAAATAAAAATATCGGCCCTTTCTTTATGATGGAAAAAAAAAAGAAAAATACTCTGTACTGGCAAGGGGCAAGTTCAGGCATCTAAGGGATCTTTTTGTCAGCTGTCATTTGTTTCCACCGAATGCTACATACCCTTTAGCAGAGACAAATACTGCTCATGTCTACAGAAAGACCTGGCTTGCAGTGCGTTGTAGGCATTTCAAAGTCCTTCTTCTACATCTCTGCCTGTGTTGTTCAAGTGCCTATTTTCAATTTGCAGTTGTGCTGGGAAAACGTTTTGATTCTTGATTTAGAATGTGCACTCCCAGAAGGTTCCAAGAGGGTTTCAGGCAGAGAGATAAAGCCTGTCTCTTTATGCTTTTTTGCAGCATGTGCTCTGTGGCAATAATACATACCCCACACTGTGCTTAAATCCCTGGTTTTATGAAAGTCAGTCCAATTCCTATTTGGTGGGTCTTTGACATGCAAGTGCTGTTCCCTGAGGAAGCCAGCCAGTTGCAATGCTTTCCTTCTCATCCTTTCTTTGTTTCCCATGCCTACACGATTCTCAGGGAAACTGTAGCATGAAAGGCATAGGAGAAACCGAAACTGCAATGAGAAAGTCAGCTGTAAACAGTGTATCTGACACTGCCCCTGGCCACAGTAAAGAGACCCCCCTCTTTTTTTTTAATGAAGATAATAAGGCTCATGTTCTATGCTTTGAACAAGGGTGAAACCAACACGCAGGCACCAACCAGCCGAGTCCCAAATTACCCAGGCCATCCAAGGGCCCACAGACTCCTTTCCCCAGGTAATATAATGTGCAAATAAATCAAGGCCAAGAAAGCTGAGTGAAAGTTCAAATACATTATAAAGCCGGACTGTTAAGCCAAGAACATACAATCAGACTCTGTCTATAGCCAGAGGGGTTTGATCTCACCTCGGAAACAGCCTTCCATCTACCAAAATACTAAAATGGCTTCCAAAAATTTTACCACTCTTGCCAAAATGTATCTTTCATCACGTTAGCAAAGTGCTGTAAACTCCCTGGAGAGGAGATTCTATATTTATGCAGAATGTTGTCATCTAGATGCTGGTATTTATGAGATTTTATTTCATAACATTTTTTTTTGCCTAATCAAACCAGCTGGATTGAACCTGAAAACTGAGCTTTCCTTTTGGTGGTGGTGGTGGTGGGGGGGGGGGGAATGCCAAGTTGAAGATTATCAAATCAAACTATAATGAAGTTTCTAATGATCAAATAAATAATCACTTGACGTTTATTGCCATGCTTGGCAATCTGCAGAAATGAAATAGAGCAGAGATGCCTGAAGTCCCATTTCCCATAGATTTACATTATGCCACCACACAGAATTAAGCTGACATAAGCTCTTTAAGACCCACTAAAGCAGCAGATCTTACACAACTTGTTTAGATTTTTTTTTTCCTTCTCCATGATCCCATAGTCCCTGAATAACTCTTTCTATCCATTTTTCTGTTCCTTGTTCTTTTGAGAGGCCTGCTGGAGCCTTCCCTTCATGTCATTTCAGGCTATAACCCTGCAGTTTGAGTTTATCTTAGCTGTAAAATGCAACAATAATTTATATGCTCCCTTCCTCCAGCCTCCTCTGAGGCGCTGGCAGCCAGCTGTCTACCCAACAGCTTAAAGAAAGGGCTGTAATGAGCGGGAGCACGGCGGGGGCGGGGCGGCGCCACCTCGGAGCGCGGGATGTCTGCTTCCTCGGCGAGCCCTGGACGCGCAGACAGGCCATCGCCGGCACTGACTGGCAGCCGAGCCTCCCCCTCCCTTCAGCACCCACCCCCTCACACAGCCTGATGCGGACAGGTTTTCTTGTTTCTTCCTTTCGTTTCTGAGTCAAGGAGGACAGAGCGAAAACATGAGACGAAGTCTGGGGCAGCTGGATGTGGCGTGGGGTGTGAGTTTTGAGTACTAACCTTGCCCCTCTGAATGCAGAATATGCTCTTGCAGCCGCAAGACAAAGCTTCCTAGGAGCTTAATGCATTCAAGCCGCTAGATTTTAGATGGGCTGTTGCAGGTGGATTTTTTTTTATGGGATTTGGTTGAGTTTTCCTTTCTTTTTAAAATATTCCAGCAGTAAGCTTGTTCACCTCCTTTGTTTTTTTGTTTTTTTAAAAAATAGTACACAGTCGTTTTCATCTCAAATCCAAAATCTATTCCCTCCGCACTCTGTCCAATTTTGGGGGGGCGTTAAAATATGCCCCCTTTCATGCACAGTTGCACACACAACAAGTTTTGGGGAGTGCAGTTCTGCACAAAAGAGTCACAAAAGATTTTTCCCTTATACTGCTAAAAATCATAAAGCTCTCTTTTGCCAGTCTATTGATAAGAAAAATCCCACTTCACAAAAGGAAAAGAAAAGATTTGAAACTCTTCTGTCTACATGTTGAGTACTAAAGCTGTCACTGTGTAGGAGATAGAGATACACCCTAGCAAAGAATCTGATTCCTTTTTCATGATATTTCCAAATATGTCGACTATTAACATCTCCAAGGAAGACCCTGTCACTTCAGGATCTGTATCTCCCACATCTCCCTTTAGCTTTGTGTAATCTCAGTTTTTGTTCGAAGCTGATATTTCTCAGCAGAGGCTGTCAAAGCAAAGGCTAGGAGCTGTGCTGAACAAGCCTCTGAGCTCCAGAGCAGTGGCATGGAATTTGAAGGAGGTAGGAGACCAGTAGTTCATTCCTGCCGATGCTGACCCTTCCTTGGTTTACTCACAACAGAAAGGTCTCTTGGTATTATATTCTTTCTTTAGTCTAGTCCATTGGTCAAACTGTACTTCCCTCTGAGAAATGATTCACCAGTCTGACAAAGTCTTTAAGTGTTTTTTTCTGTGGCTCACCTTATTTATTCTCCTACAGCTGGAAAATGTAGGAAAGGTTCTCATGTTTAGGAAAGATAAATGTCCCTGTGGTTTCATAGTGAGGATAGCAATACTAGCTTCTTTCTGACTGTTTAACCACATAGTTGGGAATGTTTCATTACAACTACAGTTTGGGGTGAATTTACACAGAGAGAACAGGAGAAAGCTAACTGGAGGGTACTCTCTCTATGAATCCTTCTATGCTTTCAGTAAAAGATAAGCTAGAGTCTCTCCCACCTATCTTCTCATTTCCGTTCCAAATGGTACTAGATTTACGAAGAAGGAAAGTAGATCAGAAAGACCCAGGTATTTTTGGTGTTCTCTAAATGCATAACACAGCCGCTTTACTGTTGAGGAATCACAATGTGATGTCCTTACTGGTTCTAAGGCAATTTGAAATATCAAGGTCCCAGAAGCTACCTAAGAAGTTATCTAAGAAATGAAATACTCTGGAAAGCGCAAATGGATTTTCCCTGCTCTACTTACATATTGTCCTGGAATCTGAGCAGCTTTCCAGATCCAAAGCATCATAAAATACACTGACTTGGAAAAGTGCACAACAAGGAAAAGGCAGACAGTCCAGATCCACCACCGTTAGGAAAATTCTGAGCATAAACCATTAATCACAGAGTATTCACACCTCCCATTTTTTTTGGCGTTGGTGGGGATTTGGTGGAGTCAAAAGATAACAATGCTGAGAAATTTTTCTCCTTTAAGAAAGCAGACAAATCATTGAAATGTATGAACATCATGATATATTGCAAAGGGCATTTTAAGAATATGGTATTTTGAAAGCTGGAATTGGTTGCTGATCCTTCTAAGTCAGCATTTGCTTTTCAATGATATTCAAATGCTGCTGAGTTACTTGAAAGAAATTATCTTTATACAGAATTAATTGTACTTTTCAATATGTAAGCATGCTCTCTCTCTTGGTTCTGAGCAGGATTACTAGAGAAAGTGAATAGATGAATCAAAGTAAATGGCATCAACCCTAAAAAATAATAGATCAAGAATAATGGCGTAGAGGTTGGGAAATAAAATGTCTTATTAGATATTTTTTTACTTTTAATGTCCTTTGCACTATGGCTTGAGGCTACTCTTAGGATTTAAAAAGAAACTCTACAGCAATGTACAACAAAATATGAGCCAGGTCTTTGCACATTCCCAATCAGAAACTGCCCTTTAGATTAACAAGTCACTTTTAGCACATTCTAACCGTATTTAGTAGTGAATTATCCATTTTGATTGCTGGCATAGTAAACGTGAGCATCTAGACCCAAGTTTCACATCACTGGGGTTGTTATCACTATTCCCTAAATTACTAAGTACTAATTTGACCTGATGATGTGACATGCATGAAAAGCTCCTTTAAAAATTCTGCAATTTCAGTTTTTTTTAACCTAAATACACATGTTCAGAATACTGACACACATGCATATATGCACAGCCTACCTGTGACTGAAAGTATTCTCTAAGATGGAAATTTAATTTTGCACTTGAGTTAACTGAAGAGCCACATGAACGGAATGTTTTTCCTCCACACAGAAATGTAGCAGGTAATAAAGCTGTCTTTGTAGTAAACTGAAAACTAACTACGTAAAAAGCACTAATTTGGTGACTATGTTAAACACGCATTTACATAAAATAGTTCCGGCCCTGGAGGAGCTTATAACTAGTGAGGAGGGAAAACGGCCTCCAAAACTTGGAAGACCGCCAGCTACAGTCAGCTGCAAGAGCCAAGTGAGTGGTATGGAGAAAAAAGGTTCTCAAATTTCAGAGGGAAGAACTGTTCCATTGGGGTGACCCGGGAAGCATTTGTGTAGCTGGAAAGTTCTGGGTTTAAACTTGGAGAAGGAAACGGCTAGGTATATAAGAATAATAGAAAAGACCCCTGGGCCAGGAGGCAGGGGGTGAGAGTACAGAACACTATAGATAAAAGCAGGGGCATGAACATGGGGGAAAACAGTCTCTTCAAAAGGATGGATGGATGGATGGATGTTCAGTAAGATACTACAGGTGCCAAGCATTATTTTATTTACTGGGAATATAAAGATTATGAGGTCTTTGACATCCAGAGATACTTAATAACAAAAGCAAGTCCTACTGGGCAACCTGCAGCCACAACCCTAGGTTTCCTCCGGGCTCTGTGTGAACCAAAGTTGCCTTACAACTCATCTTGCCTCACAAACTAATAAATACACAAGCACATGCATCATAAAGACCAATAAATGTGACACAAATTCCCTGAGTGCCTCCTATGTCCCAAGCCCCATGCTAGTTGAGGTACAGACTTGAGAACGTAGCAGGCGATTACACAAGGAGGCAGCCGAGGGAAGTGACTAAGGGCACCGGCCTTGGGAACATTGGACCCAGCCTCCAGCACTTTCACTTAACCAAATTGCAACCATGGATAATTTAACCTCTTTCAGCCTCAATTTCCTCATCTTTAAAATAGGAATAACAATAACACCTGCTTACTGGAGCTCTTGTGAGAAGTCTTAGGTAAAATACATGAAAAGCATACATACATGCTCAATAAATGTTAGCTGTTATTCAGAATGCCCCGTGAACCTAAATTCACTCTCTGAAATCCATCCCCTCCTTTCCTTTCTCCTGTGGTTAGGCAGACTGATTTCTAACTTGTTTTCCCCTTTGGAATGAGTAGGAACTAGAGAACTCAAGAGAATCAGGTTAAATAGTAACATAATATATTAATAGCTGAGGTCATTTGAGAGCATATGACCTTGTCAGGCACTATTCTAAGTACTCTACATGTATGAATTAATAATAATGGGTACATTATTCCAGTAAAATATTTACGTGTGCAGACCATCATTCTAATAAATTGCAATGTCATTCAAAAAAAAATTTTGACCCAAAATAATACTGGCATAGAAAAAAATTGGCTCTGTGCTGAAAGGGCAAGAAAAGAAGTAGAATCCCTGTTTTATTAAGCTATTTTATTTCTTTGTGTGTGCATGGTGGGGGAAAACATGACTGACACACACGTCCTCATTGCGAGAGAAAGGGGAGCTGTATGACATTCTCAGCCAGGAGTTTATGCATACGAAACAAAATGAACATATAAACTGATAGAGGTATCAGAGTCCTGGTTTAACACTTAGGAATTCTCCACATTGCAATTTGTAATTGGCTATAAATTAAACAGCAACAAAGGGCATTTTTAAGCAACTGTGGCATCCTTGAACTTTAGATGTTTGATGTGGTATGTAATGTTTACATTCCTCAACACATAATTAGAAATAAGAAAGCTATATTCAGCAAACTGCATGAGAGCTAATCAAAACTGCATGTTAAGAATTTTTTGTCAAATGGACATGAACATGTTGGAGAAAATACTTCATTGCATTGGTAAGTGTCTGGTTTTTAGGAAGAGTTTTCTGGATTACTATAACAATTTTGCTTAGAAATAGAGGCCTTTGGACATTTGGAATTACCCTTTTTTTTTTTTACCTTCATAAATTTGGACTCATAACTCATACAACTATTGACCAAAACTGCAAGACACAATTTCCTATTTCTTGAACTAGGACTTACAAAATTATCCAAAATATCTCTGGACCTCAAATAGAATTTACCAAACAATCCTATAAAAAGTTAAGAGCAATATATGATAAACCCACAGCTAACATCATACTGAACAGCAAGAGGCTGAAAGCTTTTCCTCTGAGATGGGGAACAAGACAGGGATGCCCACTCTCCCCACTGTTATTCAACATAGTACTGGAGGTCCTAGCCACGGCAATTAGACAAAACAAAGAAATACAAGGAATCCAGATTGGTAAAGAAGAAGTCAAACTGTCACTATTTGCAGATGACATGATATTGTACATAAAAAATCCTAAAGACTCCACTGCAAAACTATTAGAACTAATATCGGAATGCAGCAAAGTTGCAGGATACAAAAATCTGTAGCTTTCCTATACACTAACAATGAACTAATAATAGAAAGAGAAATCAGGAAAACAATTCCATTCACAATAGCATCAAAAACAATAAAATACCTAGGAATAAACCTAATGAAGGAAGTCAAAGACCTATACCCTGAAAACTGTAAGACACTCTTAAGAGAAATTAAAGAGGTCACTAACAAATGGAAACTCATCCCATGCTCCTGGCTAGGAAGAATTAATATCGTCAAAATGGCCATCCTGCCCAAAGCAATATACAGATTCGATGCAATCCCTATCAAATTACCAACAACATTCTTCAACAAACTGGAACAAATAGTTCAAAAATTCATATGGAAACACCAAAGACCCCAAATAGCCAAAGCAATCCTGAGAAGGAAGAATAAAGTGGGGGGGGATCTCACTCCCCAACTTCAAGCTCTACTACAAAGACACAGTAATCAAGACAATTTGGTATTGGCACAAGAACAGAGCCACAGACCAATGGAACAGAATAGAGACTCCAGACATTAACCCAAACATATATGGTCAATTAATATATGATAAAGGAGCCATGGACATACAATGGGGAAATGACAGTCTCTTCAACAGATGGTGCTGGAAAAACTGGACAGCTACATGTAAGAGAATGAAACTGGATCACTGTCTAACCCCATACACAAAAGTAAATTCAAAATGGATCAAAGACCTGAATGTAAGTCATGAAACCATAAAAATCTTAGAAAAAAACATAGGCAAAAATCTCATGGACATAAACATGAGTGACTTCTTCATAAACATATCTCCCCAGGCAAGGGAAACAAAGGTAAAAATGAACAAGTGGGACTATATCAAGCTAAAAAGCTTCTGTACAGCAAAGGACACCATCAATAGAACAAAAAGATATCCTACAGTATGGGAGAATATATTCATAAATGACAGATCCGATAAAGGATTGACATCCAAAATATATAAAGAGCTCACACACCTCAACAAACAAAAAACAAATAATCCAATTAAAAAATGGGCAGAGGAGCTGAATAGACAGTTCTCTAAAGAAGAAATCCAGATGGCCAACAGACACATGAAAAGATGCTCCACATCGCTAATCATCAGAGAAATGCAAATTAAAACCACAATGAGATATCACCTCACACCAGTAAGGATCGCCATCATCGAAAAGACAAACAACAACAAATGTTGGCGAGGTTGTGGAGAAAGGGGAACCCTCCTACACTGCTGGTGGGAATGTAAATTAGTTCAACCATTGTGGAAAGCAGTATGGAGGTTCCTCAGAATGCTCAAAGTAGAAATACCATTTGACCCAGGAATTCCACTTCTAGGAATTTACCCTAAGAATGCAGCACTCCAGTTTGAAAAAGACAGATGCACCACTATGTTTATTGCTGCACTATTTACAATAGCCAAGATATGGAAGCAACCTAAATGTCCATCAGTAGATGAATGGATAAAGAAGATGTGGTACATATACACAGTGGAATATTACTGAGCCATAAGAAAAAAACAGATCTTACCATTTGCAACAACATGGATGGAGCTAGAGGGTATTATGCTCAGTGAAATAAGCCAGGCGGAGAAAGCCAAGTACTAAATGATTTCACTCATATGTGGAGTATAAGAACAAAGGAAAACTGAAGGAACAAAATAGCAGCAGAATCACAGAACCCAAGAATGGACTAACAGTTACCAAAGGGAAAGGGACTGGGGAGGATGGGATGGAAGGGAGGGATAAGGGTGGGGAAAAAGAAAGAGGGCATTACGATTAGCATGTACAGTGCGTGGAGGGCACGGGGAGGGCTGTGCAACACAGAGAAGACAAGTAGTGATTTTACAGCATCTTACTATGCAGATGGACAGTGACTGTGAAGGGGTATGTGGGGGGAATTTGGTGAAGGGGGGAGCCTAGTAAACATAATGTTCATGTAATTGTAGATTAATGATACCAAAGTAAAAAATAAAAGTTAAGAGCAAATGAATAGGAAGTACATAATGAGCAGCTCTCTTAACAATACGGAGAGCTCTAAAAAGGAGGGCCAATTTATTTGGCAAAATAACAAAATTTGGTCAGCACCAACACACTAAATCACAAAAGCCTGATAACTATGGAACTCAGAGAGTAATTTTAATTCAACACTGACCTCATCGTAGAATGGCTTTTGGAAAATAAACTCATTGAACGACTTAAGTCTTAGGCCCCAACACATTCTGCATTTAATAAGTTACTCCTGGCAGCAAAGAAATGTGTTCTCCACCTTCAGCAGGGAATTTTCTTCCTTGGCCAGAACTAAGAACTCAGAGCCCAAATCAGAGATAAATCAATAAAAATCTCTACCCTAGAATTTTCTTGTTAGAGAAAAATGAGGCTTTGGATTTCATTAATTTTTTTAATAATTTTCTTTTGTCTTTTTTAGGCTATTCCTTGTTTTTCCTTTTTTTTTCTATTTTTCCAGATTCCACATTCAACCTCATGCCTAAAACCTCTCCGATTTCATTAATTTCTCTTTCACCATATACTTCAAATTCCCCTTTGAATCCTCTCTCCTAATATATTCTCAGATCTATCTGGGAACCTAATGCATATCTGTATGCATTTATACACATATACACAGATTTGTAATTAGGATAACTTCAAATGGTAGGATTTGGGACAAGGTAAACAGGGACTGGAAGGTCATAGCTACAGTGTCTAGAAGCCATAGTGTGTTGCTGAGGAACCAGAGATCCAGAGCATTCAATTGGCCTTAAGTCATCTGGGGGATAATTGCAGAGCCAGAAGCTGACCCCAGGCCTCTTGACCCCAAGGACCTCTCCTGCTATATGATGCTACAGAGTTTTTTTCTGAAACATCAGAAGAAGCACTAATAGAAAGTTTAAAATTAGTTTTCAATGCTGTACTTCCAATAACAATTCGCATGTAGCATGAATGTCTAAGGATAAATGAATTTACCAAGTTTGACGCTCAGAAGAAAAACAAAGAAAAGGAAATTAATACTTGAGAAAGGAGTCAGATTATGTTACCCGGGACTCAGTCTTCAGTTCAAGAAGTGAAGTCAGGCAACGCAGAGGAACCACTTGGTTTAGAATTCCTCTGAATTCCTTTAGTCTCTTAGGCCAGTTAAAGGGAAATGATCTGACTGTTTGGCATCTGCTAGTAATTGAAGGTAAATGGGAAGCATTGCCCGATTTCCCATTCAAGAAATACACAGTGCACACAGCTATTGTGAAAGTAAACATTGCAAATCGCAGAGGACCCGGTCTGACTAATAAACACAGAGGCACCTCCAACATATGGAGAGCTGGTGCTTGAACAGAAACAGGAGTACCGAAAATGTGCCAGAGAAAAAACAAAAATAATTTATTGCAACTATGTGTAGTAGTTCCTATTCTCCTCAATATTTAGTCTGTTCAAAGGTAGAGATTTATACGTTCAATGAAATGCTCTTGAGAACTCTCCTGCCTTCTCCTGCTTTAGTTCTCTAAACATTCTTCCAGGCAGTCTGTATGATGATGTAATGGAAGTCGGATTATTTAGAGAAAGTTTACAGGCATTTAAACCAACATTACTGGTGGTAACAGTGGAAGGATTCCTATATGGATTTGGAATGGGCTGTGATTAAGTAAAAATAAAATTTGTGTTTACCAATGGATATGGTTCATAACAAGAGGTAGTAAAGTAAGGCCAAGCTATTTGTACTTACCAAACTAGATTAAACCATAAATTATTGCAAAATGGATATTTACCCCTTCCCAGTATGTCCATTTTAATGATGCTTGCTACTGACTTCTATGAACTAGAAAGTCAAACCCTTAAAACGGGAACATAAGCGGGTAGGCGGCAGTGGTATTTGTTTTGGTCCAGCAGGATTTATTGGATCCAAGGGTTGAATGGGAATCTTCTTTCTCAGCCAAATGTGTCCTAAGCCAGAAATGTCTCAAGCTCAATTCAAACTCAACTTCAAACTTAGGTTTGCCAGAGGAATCAGAAAGAGCCAGAGATGGGGAGAGAAAGAGAGAGGGAGGGAGGGAGAGAGAGAGAGAAACAGACCTCTTTTAAGAAAAATAGGCTTAATCTAAAGAGAAAGAAGATATATAGATTGTACCTTTTGCATTTCCCACATTCTAGGTAAAAATAACAGATTAACTTCAACTTTATTTTGGCATTTTCTCATTCACATGACTCTTCCCAAACTACCAAGTGCCCAGCATAATCATACTGCCTTCCTAATGTCTGAAGACCAACTCCCAATTTTTACTCTGTTATTATTTTATCTGTGATTAACTCTGAAAAAATGTTTTTGTATGGAAAAAAAAGTTAGCTCAGCTTCAACTCTGAACCCAGAAACATCTGACAATGGACTTACTTTGCACAATACTGCTGCTGGGTTATTTAGATTGTTTAATGAATAATGTCAAAATCACTTTCTTTTCTGGAGAAGTGCTTATACTCTAATGTAAACAAGAATAAGCGGGAATAATAAGAATTTAAATATTAACCATTCCAAATAGAGTTTTCAAGGTGAATAAAGTGGATTAACCTTAAAGAGAGTACAGAACTCTTACAGAGTATTTGGGAATGTTTTGCATTTTTTTCTTAAACATTTGAAAACCATGTCAAGTAAGTGAAGAAAGAGTAATAATAAAGGGATTTGTTGCATTCATGTTCATGTCACATTCAAGAGCCTGTGAACTCATTTTGCCTGTGAATCTAAAACGCTAGACTAGTTCTTGGCATAACTAAAAAGCAAACACTTACTTATTCACACTCTTTGGTCTCTTCCAAATATAACAAGAACAGCTTTGGAGATGCTTCTGCAAGCAAAATATCTTCAGGAGGAAAAAAATATTCAATTTAATTCTAGCTACAGGTCTTAGATCAGTTTGGAGATGTCTGGGTTCATTAACAGCAGCATATTCTTACTTTTGAAATACAAGTTTCACTTAGAAAAAAAAAAGGGCATAATAGTTTGTCAAATTTTTAAGAGAAAGTGTTACACAACAGCCCTCTTCCTTATAGTTCAGGATCTCCAACGTGGGAGCACTGAAAAGGATTTCAGCAGCTAAGAAGTACCTGATGTGACCAACCCTATCTTCCCAGAGAGTTTTCTGTTTCCCTTGGGGTATCCCGCCTGGGTCACCCCTAGGAGTCCTGTTCTACCCTAAGGCTCAAATAAAAGCGAACCCTTTCTTTGACTACTCTTAGCACAGTTGAAGCATGCTAGAAATTTACAGTACAGTCATGTCAAATATTAAATATTAAAATAGTTAATTTAACAGATAATAGTTAACAACAGTTCATTAGTAGTTAATAGTAAGACTGAGAGGGCTTTGATCACTTGAGGAAGCTGGGAAAGAGAGTTCTCAGGCTTCAGACCTGCGGAGATGGTACTTACAGGGGAGGAACTTCCCCAAACATAGGAAAAGCAATCAGATGGTTCTGGACAACCAGAAAACATGACAAATGTCAACTACAGTCCATGCTCTGGCTTTGTAAACATTAATATATTCCTTTTTCTAGTTTTAATATATCCATTTAATACACATTTAATACATTAATATATTATTGATAAAATACGTATATATATCAATATATTTTATACTGTCTTATATTTTAATATATGTTAATAAGTTAAATATTAATATATATATTTATATGGTATATAAATATCTTAATATGTAAATGTAATTAATATATTCCCTTTCCTAGTTTAAAACATCCCCAAACAACATGCTACTGCTTAACACAAATATGCTCTTCCTCTCTCCATAGAGAAACAATAAAAATTTTCATCAAATTAATGTTACCCAGAATTCTTCCTCTACTTCTCTCACTGCCACTCTCTAAACTGAGGGCTCCGTTGTGATGTTAATCACATGCAGTATAGTTCACAGAACATAGTATGGAAATAAGAGAAGGAAGAGGCAGAAAACGCAGCAGCAAAAAAATAATCTTTGTGTTTGACATTGTTATGTAGTTACAGCTGGCACTAAATTCCCTCTTCTGCTATCCATTCTGGACTTGCTGTCCTTCAGTACCACCTCAGCTCTTTCAGGATTTTTTGCCTAGTGAGATTTTTTAAAACTTTACTCATAAGAAATCTGCCTATGTGGATATTACATAATCTTCTATAGAAGTGGCAGTCTCTGTCACGAGGAGATACTCCTCTCTGTTACCACTGCTTAGCAGTAATCCTATTTTTCGGGATAACTAGGAAAAAGAACACCAGTAAACATAGGGATCCTTTTTTTTTTCTTTTTTTCTGATTTATTCAGGGGCAAGAGGCACATATAATGGCCAGGAGTAGTCTCAGTTTCTATTTCAAAGGAATCATCGTTATGTCATCTGGTGTCAGCATTCATACATTGAGTCCTAATACCTCTAAATCAGTACAGTCTGGGGAAAAAGTGACGTGGAGCACAACTCTGGGAAGTATATCATTGACTGGTAGGTTGAAGAAGCCACCCTCACTTCTGTCTTCTTGTTGCCTAGCTTTTCTGGTCATGGGAGAGTGGTAACAAAATATTAGCCATTGGTTTGTTCTCTACCAGATTCTATAAGACAGATGACAGTCTCACAAGGTCCTCCAGCAGTTGCAGAAATTAAGGCTTCAGTAGACCCAGCATCTTTTCATAAGGCTGGATACTTCATGTGTGATGACAAACAAGGCCTTTACGAAGTCCACAGATGGGGCGCCTGGCAGAAGCATTGTAGATTATATGTATAAATTATTCCCAAAGATCAACGAGATCTACCAAGCATTCTTTGGTTTGTTTGTTTTAATGGTAGGGGGTATAAGACAGAGTAACTAACTTTCACTTTTATGAAAGGCTATTTTGACATACTCCAGATGAAGAGAGTCCAGAAACATCACCAAGGTCCCAGAACTCTAATTTTTAATGGATTTATTTTCTACTTTCTGGCAGTCATGTTATCTTTTATGGCTTCTAGAATACTCACTACTCTCTGGGTCCTACAAACATATCAGTACAGCTGTTGCACCCTGGATGCAACATATGAAAGTAAATAGACATCATCAGGTTATAGCAAACAGCCTCTGATGCTCTTTGTTTATTGACATAATTTTTTTTTTCTTTTTAAAGCATTTGCCAGCTCAACAGCTGCCTTACAGTTACCAGAGCCAGGCTGATTTGTCCACAAGCTATAATAGCTGCAGGGGAAGATCTCACCTAATTAAGCCCAGAATAATGACTATCATTGTCCCAGACCCACAGTCTTCTACAAAGGTCCACCACATGAGTTAAATGTGCTCTTGATGGAAATTCTCACTCAGGCATCTTTCAAGCAAACCAAATCTAACACTTAAGGCAGCACATCTATTCCACAAGCTGTTCTAGGTGAACTTTCCCAACAACTTCAAGCTGATAGAAATCATGTTCCTCCTCCCCTCTTCCCACCCTCTTAGCATTACAGCTCAAACACATTTTCCAAATTTTCACTGATACACAAAAGAGAAATCTAAAAATTGTTTTGATGTACAGGACATCCTCTCCCAAGTCTGACATGATAGTTGGCTTGACAATTATAATCCCTCTAGAACCTTCTGTGTGTCTGACTTTTTATATAGGTCTGGAGGCGATGAGGACCGATGGGGCCCAACAAGTAGTGGTTTCCTCTTCGAAGGTAATGGCTCCGAGTACAGTCAACTCAGGGCTACAGGCCCAAAAAGCACAGCTTGACCAAGGTGGGAAGAGGAAAGAGTTACTGCTTTTTCAGACAAAGGATCAAAGTGGGATATGGAACCTTGGGTTATTTTTAGTTATCCAATAGTCCACTGATGCTTTCAGTCTAGTATTTACATTATACTGTATTTCATTATTCAACCAACACTAGCATTTTTAGGAATTTAAGGATTTTTTTAAGAAAATTAAGGAACTTTTAGCGCTTGAGGCAAGAACTAGCCAATTATCATTTATATTTACATCACTGGGGGGAGGGCTAACAAAGAGAGAGTAAATGTTATCGGTGACAGAAAATTCAATTTTACTGAATGGAAAATCATTCCTCTATTCATCAATTTTTCTGAAAACATACACAGAATGGACAAAGCCCTCCCTTATTTTTCTGTTTGTATTTCTGTAGCAAGTGTATAAACACAGTACATTCACAACATGGAAG
Organism: Manis pentadactyla; assembly: GCF_030020395.1. Lineage (NCBI taxonomy): Eukaryota > Metazoa > Chordata > Mammalia > Pholidota > Manidae > Manis > Manis pentadactyla. Next base: position 67,764,353 of record NC_080031.1, on the reverse strand, counting down.
CTAAATGGTCCTGCTGACTTTCCCCCCCTTACATAGAAAATTAATTTGAAAATGCCAACTGCAAGAACTATTTCATACCGTGGAAGAATACAGAGTGTAAATTCACTGGGAAATAAGGTTCAAAAATAAAATTCCAAATTAAATAACCACTTTATAATGACACTAGGTGACTCTCGGGCATGCTTTATGGGGCTATTAATACATGCCTCAAGCGCTGAAGGCACCCAAGGCGTGCATTAATAGCCACTAAAACACGCCTGTCATGCTTTAACGCTAAATTAATTAAGCAACAACGTGACCTGTATGAAGGTCTTACCCCATCCAACAGTTACTGGATGGAAGAGATGAAGGTATTGTCAGACATTGCTTGACCCAACAATTGTTAGTTTGCATAAATGGGCAGAAAAATGTTTTCATAAAGTACAGCTTGTCTTTTTTTTTTTTTTGTACCCAGAATAGTTTCAAAGTTAACTTTAGGATAAAGAAGGGTAATTTTTAGCACTTTTAAGCTACAGTCCTATCAGTTATTTAAAGCATTCTTTTTGAGCTTATAAAAACACACACCTGGATGCCTTTTGTTTTACATATTTTTGATTTGAGATTACTGGTATGATCAGTGAGTACTAAAAGCAGAAGCTTTAAAAAAAGTATACTCAAACTACGTTATGTACTTGCTGTAGGAAGCAAGTTTATAGTCAACTGGGTTTCTCACTGCACTGAAAAATTCTGTTGATTCTGTTTTTTATCTCATTCTTTTAATGCTGAATTTTTCTAAATTTAATTTCAGAATTACTGCTAGTGAGGAAAACCTCATAAAGCGTTTTAGATGATAAATGCTTTGTAAATATAGATCATCCAAAAAAATGAAGACAGGAAAACTATGTATAAGGAAATACACTGACTATACAGCATAGATCAGATCATATAATTCAGCTTTTCCTTGGATTTTGAACCAGGACTTTCATCTCTTTTGTACACTGACATGTCAAAAGGGCATAGAAAGATACCTGGTACACAGAAGAGCTCAGTAAGCATTTGCTATGTGCATGAGGAAGGAATGCTTGCTCTGCATCATGTGCCAAAGGAAACCGTACCGCTAAGAAAACCAAAGCAAAAACCTGTGGCTCGTGCTTTCAAGTTGCTCACAATTTCTCAAGGAAAGATGTGAATGCTTTTGTAACTAGCTATGATATAATTTTGTTTTCATTTTCATGTTTTTTAATTTAAAAATTCATTTTAAAAACTATTTGGGAAGGATTCACACTGGTCATTTTGAAAGTGTGTATGTGTTCACTAGTCCAGATGGGGAACTGTTTCAGGCAGAGAAAATCCCAAAAAGGAACAAATGATCAGAAGCGCATTGTCACAGCAATGTTAGGGCTGGCGTATGGGTGCCGGAGAAGATAGAGGAAGACGGATGGAAGTTTGGGCATGGGTAGTAGAGGACCTTGCATACCTGCCAAGAGTGTTTTAAAAAGAAGAGAGCAGCTAACTTGTATCAGTGTTGCCTAGGAGTTCAATTAAGAAAATCTAAAAAGCATCTACATTATCTATTAAGGGTTTCTTGACTATCACTGCAAAGATGTGTTTAATAAAATGGTAGCAAACGTGACTATAGAAGTAAATGGAATGGCAAAGATCATTTTTGTTTTTTTTAAATTTTTTATTAAGGTATGATTGATATACACTCTTATGAAGGTTTCACGTGAAAAAACAATGTGGTTACTACATTTACCCATATTATCAAGACCCTACCCATACCCCAATGCAGTCACTATCCATCAGTGCAGCAAGTTGCTAGAGATCCACTATGTCCCTTCTCTGTGATACACTATTCTCCGGGTGATCCCCCACACCATGTGTACTAAACATAATACCCCTCAGCCCCCTTCTCCCTCCCTCCCTACCCGCCCTCCCCCACCCTCCCCTTTGGTAACCACTAGTTCATTCTTGGAGTCTCTGAGTCTGCTGCCATTTTGTTCCTTCATTTTTGCTTCATTGTTATACTCCACAAATGAGGGAAATCATTTGGCATTTGTCTTTCTCCGCCTGGCTTATTTCACTGAGCATAATGTCCTCCAGCTCCATCCATGTTGAAATGGTAGGATTTGTTTTTTTCTTATGGCTGAATAGTATTCCATTGTATATATGTACCACATCTTCTTTATCCATTCATCTACTGATGGACACTTAGGTTGCTTCCATATCTTGGCTATTGTAAAAAGTGCTGCAATAAACATAGGGATGCATATGTCTTTTTGAATCTGAGAAGTTGTATTCTTTGGGTATATTCCAAGGAGTGGGTTTCTGGAATCAAATGCTATTTCTATTTTTAGTTTTTTGAGGAACCTCCATATTGCTTTCCACAATGGTTAAACTAGCTTACATTCCCACCAGCAGTGTAGGAGGGTTCCCCTTTCTCCACATCCTCGCCAGCATTTGTTGTTCTTAGTCTTTTCGATGTTGGCCATCCTTACTGGTGTGAGGTGATATCTCATTGGGGTTTTAATTTGCATTTCCCTGATATTAGTGATGTGGAGCATCTTTTCATGTGTCTGTTGGCCATCTGAATTTCTTCTTTGGAGAATTGTCTCTTCATATCCTCTGGCAAAGATCATTTTTAAGAAGGAGAAGGATGGAGAACAACTTCCTCATAAAATCAAAAAGCTACACAAGTCAACTCAGTGGGATATAGAGAACTGAAACAGAACTCAATTAAGAGGCAAGAAACAGATACACACATATATCAACAAAAAGTGATAAATGAAAGAAATGGCATCACAAATAATTTGGAAAGAATGGCAGTTCAGGAAGTGATGCTGGAATAATATAAAGTCACAAACACATCTGATTCTACAAACACATACACACAAATTTCAGAGGGATTAAAAACCTAATGCTAACAAGTAAAACTTTTAGAGTAAAATATATTTATTACATCAGTACAGAAAAATATTTCTTAAATGAGACATATAGAGCGCAAATCTATAGAACAGATTATTTTCCATTAAAAATTTAAATTAAAAAAATCCCTTATATAAGAGACATTATGAACCAAATACATACACAAGTCATAGGCTGGAAACACTTACTTGCAATCTAATTAACTTAGACCTAATCAGAATACATAAACAAATCCTACATCAATATAAAGAATCTAACAGAAAATCAGGAATTATATGAGAAGGTAATTTCTGGAAGACACCTGGATATACCAATAATCATATGAAGTGTCACTCATTCTTACTGATTTTCAGTATAAATTAAAACAAGGAAATACTATTTCATATTGATCCAGTTGGCAAAACTAAATGTGTCTGACTACTAATGGGAATGTACAGTTACATCTTGAGAAAAATTTGACAATACCTATTGAATTAACTTACAAACCACAATATTCAGCAATTCCACTTCTAAATATGTTCAATGTGGAAAATCCAACACAAATACATAATGAATCATATGTAAGGAGGATCATTTCAGCACATATTCTAAGCAAGTAATTGGAAGAAATGCTCATTTACAGAGGAATGAGTGAATAAACTACTGCTGATTCATCAAGGGGAGACTTTAAAGTAGTTAAAGGACATCAGGAGGGAAAAGCCCAAAACATAGCACTGAATAAACAGACTAATTCATCTAAGATGAGACAGGACGATAGTATTTATGAAAAATTATAACTATAAACAAATACTATATAATTTTATGGCTGCATATATGGTAAAAGTATAGAATCATGTTTGAGTATAGAACATTCTAAATTTAGGACAGTAGTTACCACTGAGAGAGAGGACAGAAATGGGAATGTAGAAATATACCATTTTATAAATCAAAAACACTAAAATGATATCCCTTAAATCTGTGGGAAGAGTACATGAGAAGTTGTCATAATATTTTTGGGTTAAATAATTCAGAAATAAGAATTAAATATACATAATTAGAGTTTAAAGCAGTAAGTGCAATATCAGATTCTGCAAAATATTTGTAAGTGAACATTTCATGACATATTTTACATTTAGACATTTTAAATTCAGTGAGAGAAAGGGATACTCTCTTGGATTACTGAGGAGACAGTAATTTGTTTACTTACATGCAGACCCAAGGGACCTGGCAAGAGGCGTGCACTCAATCACTAGATAATTAGGGGACTCTGGATCTCATTTGTTAATTCATTTAACAATAACTTATTGAGTGTGTACCATTCTCTAAGCAACAATCCAAATATAGAAGGTCTAAACAGACAAAATCTTTGCTTTCATGGAACATACCTATTATTGGGCAGAGGCAAAAAATAGACATAAAAAATAAGTAAAATAGAAGATAATGTGCATATGCAGGAGAAAGCAGAGTTGGACAAGTCGAGGGCACCAATGTTAGGGAGTAGTGGTGGAAGGTTGTAGTATTAAAGGGGGTGTTCAGGGTGAGTCTCACTGAGCAGGTGACTTCTAAGTAAAGACATAGAGTTGAGGGGAATTTATATGATGAACTAGGCACAGGAAACAGTGCAAAGGCTCTGGGGCAGGAATATATATGGTGTATTCAAGGAACAATAAGGAAGTCAATGTGGCTGAAGCAAAGTGGAACAGAGTACAAAAACTGGGAGATGACATGAGAGAGAAAACAGATCCACATCACACAGGGTTTTACAGGATGTTGTAAGGATTTTTGGTTTAGTTTGGATGATTCTGAGCAGAAGAATGATTGATTTTCACTTTAGAAAATATACTGGCTACTATGTTGAGAAAAGACAGTAAATAGAGCAGGACAGATGCAGGGAAATCAGTTAGGAGGCTGGTAATCCAGGCAAGAGATGATGATGGTTCAGATAAATACAAAGATAGATTGTGTATATATTTTGAAGTTAGAACCACAGAATTTGCTGAGGAAATACATGTGGAGAGTAAAGCTCAGCAGGAGCCAAGAATGACTGCAAGGTTTTTGGCTAAGCAACAGAAAGGAGGCGCAGCAGAAATTCACTGAGCTGGGGTTGAGCAGGTAAGAGTCTATTTGGGAAGAAAGAAATGGAGCTCAGTGTGTGACACAAAACATTTAAAATGATACCAAGAAGACGAGATGGGGGGGAGGAAATCCAAAAGCACATGTTACTTGGATGCCAAAAAGAAAGTCTATCAAGGAGGAAAGTGTAATAAACTCAGTCCAATGCAACTACTGGTCAGGTAGAGTGAGAGCTGGATTCATGCACTTGAGGTCAAAAGATGACCTTGACAAGAGCATATCTGTTCAACAGCTGCGTGTGAAAGCATGACTGGACTGAATTTAAGACGTAAGTGAAAGATAACTGGAGAGGCTTAGCACGGAGAACTATTTCAAAGAACCATTATAAAGAGTTTTGTTTTGTTTGTGTGTGTTTAATTTTTAAATTTTTGTGAAGAGAAGCAGAGAAATGGAGTGATAGGTGGAGTGAGGGTAGGGGTTCCACCCTCAAGTGACCTCCATTTGTTCAAGTGGGGTCAGGAACAGGTTTTAAGGATGACAGAAATAACGGTTTGCGTATGTGTTGGCAGGAATGAAGGAAGGAGAGAGGGAGAGAGAGAAAGAGAGGAGAATGTGACCCCAAGTGCAGGGCCGGGCATTAGGCAAGAGCAAGGCTCTCCAGTCTCCCAGAGCATGAGGGAAGGCAGAGGCTACAGCTTCTGGTCGGAGAGTGTTAGATGCGGAGATGGCACGCATGGTGGTTCTTCTTCAGCTGCTTTACTTTTCTTAATGAAATAGGAACTGAGATCTCAGTTGTGATAAGAACAGAGGAGAAAGTGCTGGAGATTTGAAGTGAGAGGGCATGACATGAATTATTTGTCTAGGACAGTGGGGAGTGACTGGGCCACAGAAATGCAAGATTGCTGCACATTGTTACGAATCAACGTTCAAGTTATGATCATGAATTTAAAGGGACACCAGGCAACACAGTCAGACGTGCAAGTGTAGTTTATTTATTTAGGGTTGCCGTTTGCTAAGAGATTATGATAAAACAAAATAGAGGAAATAGAATCGAGGATGTTTGTAAGGAAGCAATTAAAAGGATTGGCCATGGAATTTAAGTTGGCTAAGTAAAAAAGAGAGGAAAATGAGATAGGCATGGGATATTGAAGAGATGACAGCACCATGGGCTGTCAGCACTGGTGAAGTAAAAGGATTTTTAGAATTGGAATACTAGAGAGAGAGAGAGAATGAGAGCTGGAAAGATGAGAGATGTTCATCACAGAGTAGACACTTGAGACCAGAGATCATGAAGGGGTATCATTATCAGCTATAAATGCATAAGATACCGACTTGAAGATCACAAGCACATAGGTTGAATACGAAACTATGACAATAGCTACTCAGGAATAGCACAGAGAAGGAAAAGAGTAGAAAGGTGTTTGTTCCTTTGAAACATAAGCTCCCCTACCCATACCAACACTGTTTCTAACATCTCTCAGTTTACCTTTTCTCCTCTCTCTGATGAAGGTGGCAAACAGAAGCAAAGCATGGTAGCCAAGAGAAGGGAGAGGCACAACAGCTACAAAATGAGAGTAGTACAAAGATTACCTTTATCTTCTCTATACTCTTTTCTGCCTGCCCCTTCACTTTTAACCCCACAATTCTAGAGACTGTGCTGCTGAATGTATCTCCAACATTATATTTAATAGGAAGGGTTAATAAAATTGGGCTGACCCACAAAATTTCTCTTTACAGGTGTCTTTTCAAGCTCATGTGTATTGAAGTGGCCATAAAAAGAAAACTTTGGAATTTGTGTATTGGCAAGACAAATGCTACATCATTTGAGGAAACAATATTTGGTTTGGGGACCTTCAAACAAGCTTTTTTGAAATTATGCGGCAATAACATTTTATTGTAGCTGATTAATCCCCATTCTTTTCTGCACAAATGTAGAGTACACTGAAGCTTCTAAAAAGAAAGGCTGTAGTATGACTGATAGGAGCACTATGTTGGCGCACAAGCTTTAACCTTCCAATTTAAACGTTAGTTACAACTTCACTTTCTACAGGCAGAGAAATGTCGGGTGCTGGGTTTTTGTTCACCTCTCTGGCATGCTCATTGAAGAGGCACTTGGTTACATTTTGTTCAAAGTCAACGGAACTTCCATCAGTGAAAGATTTCAGCAGTGTCTACAAAATGAACATTTGGTCTGATGTAGTGTGCTGTGACCCACAGCTGTAAAAACCAGCTGTGTCTGCTCAAACTTCAGTCTTCAGCCAGCTCCATCGTGTAATGGAATCTCCGTCACAGAATGCCTACATAACGATGGGTTTCACAAGGTCATTTTAGAATGAGATGGTTAGTGTGAGCAGTTGCTTAAAATACAAGGTTAAAAGGGATTTTTGAGTGTAACAAAAATAAGAGATACCATTTGTGTTTTACACAAAGCTAATGCAGATGATGCATGAAAAATTAACCTTACTTAACAGTTTAATTAAGTGCTACTTTAATACATAAATTATGGACTAGAAAATGAAATCACTATGGACCCAAAGAATAAAGATTAGGTATATACAAAATACTGATATTCATAGAGATTCCATTAGTTGGGATTTCACAATTTCACAAATCAGACAAGACTTGGCACCTGAGGAAATTTCCAAGGAAATCACCAACCAAAGCAAGATTTGGCAGTATGTTGGAAGGCAAGATTTAATTCAGAGTAGAAAACATGATTAGGGAACCACTAAACATTAAACACATAATGTAATTTTTATATTTATAGCACATAAAAACGTATAAAGTATATTAATACAAAAAAAATGTTCTGATGACTAAAAAAGAACTGGATGGTTCCAATTATCCAATACCCAAAGGAGAGAGTGCTCTGATTCTAAATTATCAGTCTTGGTTTGTATGAAAAATATTCCAGAAGTGGAAATACAATTTTTAACTGAAGTGTAACACCCAACCATCCTAGATATAAATATTCTATTGAGAAATAACCAAAACCAATTTGTTCATTTTCCATTTTATTGCTCTTTTTGGCAGATTGCAGATTCTACAGTAGCAAGAGATAGGTCAGTGCTACAGGCTTCCTCCCTTAGCACCTTGATGCCAGGTAGAGGGATACAAGAACATCAAGTCGCAGACCAAATTTGTCATCCATGTAAACACTTATTAGTAAAAAGACAACAAAACAATCACATGGCAAGTCCCAGAGGTTCACTGATGTTTTTTAGATTCTCTAGCAACACTCAGGAAAGACTGACTGAAGGCAGACTTGCCATGTTTATCATTGATGTAATAGATCAGTGTGTTTTGCAGGACATCCAGATGGTCCTGATCTCTTTGGATATGTTACAGCAGAGAGCAGGGGAGTTAACGTGGCACTGAGCAAACATCTATAATTGCATATTGTTGCCTCTTTTGTGTGAGTACAAATTGTAATCCTACTTTCTGACAGAAATAGATGAAAGTATTCATCAAATCAATAGCCCCAGACCATGGACCTGAGGCCCTGTTAAATGGCTCTAGAAAAAGAGCATGTCTGGAACAGAAGCTGCAAGTAAAGATTCTACTTAGTTGAGTAAAAGATGAGTAGCCTACTGTCATCTTTTAGGGTCCAACAGTTTTCTCCAGTGGCCAAATGAGTGAATTAAATGGAAACAGGATGAAGACATCTACCAGGTTGCCTTTATCTCTGTGTCATCCAATAATGTAGCCACTAGGTACATGCAGCTATTTAGATTTATATTTAAATAAATTAAATTAACTAAAATTACAAATTCCTTTCCTCATCACACTAACCATATTTCAAGTGCTCATTACCATTTCCATCATTACAGAAAGTTCTATGTGACAGCACTGCTTTAGGTCCCTATGAGGGAAGTGCTATCCTCATCTAGGCCCTTACTCTGGGATGCTTGCTTTTGATTTACTATTTTGGTGGGGGTTGGGAGCTGCAGCTCCAATGGCTTCTATTTGGACTTCCCCAATACAAGAGCTCACATGCCCCAGGTGGACGACTCCATGTGGGTGTCAAGCCAACTATGACATATGTCAGTCTCAACTGAATATTCTTGGACTAGGGAAATGTTCAGCTGACTCAAAGGACCCATGTAAGCCAAATGTTGGTCGACTCCTTCTATTACCTGGCCTCTAAATGCCTCCACTCTAGCAGGGGAGCTGTGAGGACACTGATTTTTAGGGTATTAATGTCAACTTGGACACTAAGCCCAACATCCCAAGAGATGTTTTGGGTATTTCCCTTTCCTCAGTGTATAGTCACCTGAGTAAGTGAAAGTAGATCTCTATGAAAGGACTGGAAAGATCACCACAGGATATACTCGCTGAAGTGTTACAACATCCTTTCTCAGCTTCCCTGTCGGAACACGGGTTTGATTCCGAAACTGAATGAGGGGTCATGATTGTTAGGGCAAGCCCTGAGCCTCTAGGCCATCCATCTTTGCTATCGTCTGATGGTCAGGCTGAGTAGCACCCATGTTGGCTGCATGTTTTTTTTTGTTTCCAGGGATGCTCTATTGCATCTCCATAATTCTCTGCAAGTCATATCCAACCTGGAAACTCATTATGAAAATTACATTCAACAGGCTTCCTGCATGTAAGAATTGCCACTTGTCCTTTATTGTTTTGGGGACCTATCTGTTCCATAAAGCCCTTTCCTGCCATCAGTTCTGGTTAAAAGAAGAGAACCACCATTGAGTTTTCTATTGATAACTGTGCTCTTCTCACAAGTGCATTCCTTCTGGCCCTTCTGTGGAACATAATCACCTGGTGGGTCTTCCAGCTTTAACAGATCTACTCTGGTATGCTCACTTTCTTGAGGGTTTCAATTCCTTTCTCCACAGTTTTTCAGGACAGTTCTAGCATTTCAATGGCACTTAGTGCAGGTTACCACTTCTCCATGTGTTAAGGAACCATCCTAGTTCATGCATCTCCTCAGATCTTTCCTAGCCTATTTAAATTCTGTGTATCTTAGGAGAATGCTCCCATATAAACTCTTTCTTTTGCAATTTTACAATCTGGTCTTCTTAACATAGGGCTCTTAGAATTTAGTACTTTCTAATACATTCTGTCTAGTTCTTATAGTTCCCTTTGGGATATTATACCTTTCTTTCCTTATGAGACGTACATGACCCTAGGTGGATTACGCTATAACTTAACCCAAGGTATAAATCTACTGGGCAAGAGGTAGCTGGAGGACAGAGGTTGACGTCATCCTCAAGTGCTAGGGATTGTTCTCTCCAAAGAGAACTTCCTTGCCCAAAGGAATGACCCCCTCCCGCATTCAATGACTGGTTAAGTAAAGCATATCCCTAGAGTCACTGCAGGGCCTGAGCACCTTAAGATGTTCTGATGTCTCGGCTGCAGTTGTTGCTCCCCCAGCCCAGTCCTAGCTCCCGCATACTCTCACAGATGCTATTCCCTAGGACACTCTCCAACAATCTTCCTGCTTGCATGTTTTTGTCTCAGAGTCAGTTTGTCAGGGAAACACGAGCTAAGAAAATGTATAAATTTTATTTGTACTTTTAATGACCATTGTGTACCCTTTCATATAACCCCATCCAAATTACAGGTAAAAATGCAGAAATTTGTTGGTATTTAAAAATTCCCACTGATTCAGTTTCCAAATGGAAAACTGAATTAATGCATGAGTAAAAATACTGAAAGTGAGAAGAGTTATATAATGTTTCAAGGGAGAGTAACACTGGAAGGATGTGTTTACCAGCAGAAGATGAAGAGGAGAGTTGGGGGAGGGGAGATAGTGAAGGATCTAAAGACAGGCAGATGGGAAGAGCTTTGGCATCAAAAGATTTCTGTGGAAGAACAATCCTTAGAGGGATGAGAATGCAATGGGAAGCATGAGTAGAGGAGCAGCGCCCCATTAGAGGTCACTCAGGTGGCAACATGTTAAGAGACTGTCAGGAAAGCTTAGAGGGGATGCACGGCTGTATATTCAGCCTAGATGAGAACTGACAGGACACCTGGAGCTTTATACTTTGGCTGAGCCTCCTCACACCTCATTAATGGTGTATCTATTCTCTTTCTTCCTTCAGCAAAACATTAATAACTTGAGATGAAAGCATGTCATTCTAAAACATATTTGGCTCAAAGAAAAAGATGCTTTCGAGGACTACAAAAGATCTTTCTTTAATGAAACTTTAATTAAACTTTGCTTTAATTTGGATCACAATGAAAAAAATAAGGGACTTTTCATCTTGCCCCAAGTGGAAAGTGTCAGTATCTCCCATGAATAAAATGCTGGCATTTAAATCTCTTGCAATCTTTTAGCAACTTTAACTCCACTGGTAACTAACTACGACAATAAAAGCAATTGTTCACAATTTCATCTACAAATAGATATATCTTTAAGGTTAGATACATGTACCAGAACTGTATTTTCACATGTCCTCTAACAAGCTAAAAAGAACAATGACTGGTGATTAGAGGGAACAAAGGAGAGGAAATAAATGAGAAAGCCACAGATCCATCCTTTAGGGTTAATGAAACAATAATTGACATCATTTAGCTCCTCTCAAAAGAAGCAGTCAAAGGGCAATATACAATTAACATAGAACAACACCATTTAGAAGAATTCTTAGGTGCTAAATATTTTAAGTTTTCTGTAAAGAACACATATTTGAAAAACATCAACCAACAATTCAAATGGGTCATGTGTAGAATCTGGTCTGTTTCATAGACAATGTTCCTGCCGTTAATACTAGTGTTACCTCTCCACTGAGAAGTAGTCCGAATGTCTTAGATTTGCCCTTGACCACAGACGCCACCAAAAGGAAGCAGTAAGTGTGTCCTCATTTGTACGGAGTAGGAGAGCCAAGCACATCATCTTTTCGAAAAAGAACTAAATACCTCCAATGTACGTAGCATGATGCTAGATATATGACTCACAGAGAAACAAGAGATGCAGCTTGACTTTGAGAACTGAGAAGTGGTTAATGGGTGTATTTTTCCCCAAACACACCTTTTTTAATTATTTTGCTCCAGCAGGATAAAAACTGAGGAAGGACTGCTTTCAAATCCAGGGATGGGGTCTGCAAGCACTGAACACAGTGGTGATGCCAGACCTCTCTTTTTGTGAATAAAGTTTACTAGAACAAAGTCATACTCATTTGTTTATGTATTGTCTATGGCTGCCTTTATGCTCCAAGGGCAAAATTGAATAGCTGTGACAGAGGCAGTGTGACTTACCAAAATCAACATATTTACTGTCTGGCCTTTTATAAAACAAGTTTGTAAACTCGTGGTCTAGGGAAAGAAAAGCGCATTTGAAAATGAATCCTGTCTACCTGTCCAGCAGCCAGTACCAGGAGTAGCAAAGCGACACAGATGCCAGAGCTGTCACCAAAGGCTCAGGCACATGCTGCTTGGAACTTAGCTTAAATTTATGAGCACTTACTTCTGCTACAGAGTAATTCTTTTAAATGCATGTCCCATTCTTTTGGCTTGGTTGTTCCATATATATGCTGAATGCATAATTACAACTTGCAGTGAGATTAGTGCACAATCACCTTACTGTCACCATGCTATCAATTTTCCCCACATTCTATTAACTCCCTAATGGTAGCCACGTTACTCCTCTCCTATGCCCTAAGTAATTTGCTGAGCTTCTGTACAATAAGCAACTGGCTGCACAGTAAAAGTCTCTAATATAAGAGAACAAGGTAAAGCAAGGTTAGAGTGTTTTGACTCAGAATTCAGGAGCTATACTGTCTTCTCTAGTCTATGCTCCCCGAACATCCCCAAAACAGTCTTCACCTGGAATGCTTCCCACTCTTTCCCTAGTTAAAAAGGAGGATCAACGGATTCCAGGTTTAGAGACCTATAGCTCCAGGTATGGAAAAGAGGGCTGTGCCTTTGAGAAGGAGTTTCAGCCCTCACTGATGATGCAACTCAAGATGCCTACAGCTCAAAAAAGAGTGAGAAGAGATCTCATAAGACAAAGGGTCAAGTCACAGTGGCAAGTTATTTGTCTATAGTACTTTAACATGATTTTATTTTGAGGTATTAATCAGGAGAGTGAGAATGTGTAGACCTCAGATTGAGTAGTAGGAATTACAGCTTGGAAATGAGGATCAAAAGGGATGAGTTACATCCCAAGATGTCCAGAGATTCAGAGGTGCTGAAGAGGAGACTCATCCCCGGAGCAATGAGACACACAAGCCCTTCTATTCTGCTCCCCCTGCACCTCCGGCACCACTGAACTTAGAGGCCACTGTGCACAGGAGGAAGAGAAGGGGAAAATATCATTATGATGTTGCTATATATGAGCCCTACAAACTCTTCAAAACTGGCTGAGTTTAAATGCCTATTTAAATGAATTTGAATGAGTTTAAGCTTACCTGCAATTGACAAAATTATGTTTTCTGCTATCAACTGAAATGACCTCAAGAGCTAAAATAAATTAAATTAGAGGAATTGTAACAGGTACATTTTTGCACATATGATTGTGAGTTAGAAATTCATGCAGCCCAGAGATAATATTCCTGAAGTTCTCCCTCTACTTTTTGATTCTTGGTACATTATGTGGGCGGCTCTAACACATGCTGGATTTAATGGAGGCCCACCTTGAGAAGCAAACTTGAAATACTGCAGAGGGAAGTGTTGGCTGAGGCATGTGAACTCATGCTCACATCGTATCTTCCTCAACAGGGCAGGGCAAGGGGTCGCTGTACCTCAGGGGGCTCTTACTGAACACAGACAGTGCACACCTTCAAAGATGTCTCAGCCTTATCTTTTTTAAGCTTTCAGGATCCCAAATTCCATAAGTAGAAAGAGAAGCCAAAGTACCTTGTTACAAGTATGGAATGTAATAGATCATTTTAGAAAAGGCAAACGTTAAGATGTCTTTCCTCCCATCCAATAGTCTCATGCTTTCTACTACAGAGCACTCTTTCAACTTTGTTTTAACTTTCTGCCTTCTTCCTACCCTCCAACCCCAGTAGAATATGAGCTCCTTAAAGATAGAAGTAGAAGCAGGTTTTCTCCTTGCTGTAGCCTGGTATGAAGCCAGACTTGGGAACCATGCACAGAATAAACACCTAACACTTCGTGACCATTTATGAATCCTCCAAAGTAGAGCCTACCTAGGGTCTGTCTGTCTATGTGACATCAACTCTGATTGCAGGTCCCACTGGGTGAGCTGAGATGGGAAAGTGCTGCGGAGACTGAAGGAAAGACCCAAGATGCCATATGAGACGTGAGCATTTATTGGGACTGGTGTACAGAGTCCAGGAGCAGCCAGCTGGACGAGGTTGGGCCCCACTATCGTGGGCAAGGAGGCAACTGCTTATACAGGGGAGGAGACAACGACTAAATGTGTGCCAGGGGCGAGGGGACAGAGACCACGTGCTTTGCAAGAAGGGATCATTCTCGTGCGACCAGCACCCCAAGGGACTCAATCCTGGTCAGAGAGGTCTGCCTCCCGATACGTTACCCGTGATAAGGCGACCGTGGATTTGGCCATCCCCAGGCCATCAACATACCGTATACTTAGCCTACTGCCCTGAGGGGGCCATAGAGGTGGACTCACGGTTATTCTGGACAAAAGGTTACAAGTGGGCAGTGCTTGTCCTCTCTCTCTCTCTCTCTCTCTCTCTCTCTCTCTCTCTCTCTCTCTCTCTCCCTGTGATTTTTCCAGGAAACTATTTAGTCCCAATATGAAGTCTGTCACTTTAATCAGTATACTGAAACAAAAAACATTGTCTTCCAGCGGGGGAGCCATCAAAGTCACACCTCTGCTTCCCAGTGTGGACAAGGTAAGACGGCTTGGCTGAGAAAGGCTGAGAAAGGCATAGTTCTGAGGGAGAAGGAGCAGTTTTTCTTCATAGAATTTGTTATCACATCAAATAATAGGAGGCAAACCCTTGGAACATGCTATAGGCCCTGAGCTGCTACTGCTGACACTGCAGATGTGCAGCTATGGATCCCCTCAGCCCCTGGGTGCCTGGGCAAGGCCTGGGGCACCAAGGCCCTTGGTTGGGTCTCCACTGGCCAAGAGTGGCCTTTTCTATGCAGTGTGCCACACACGTTATTCAACGCAAGTTACGATATGGAAAAGGCTAGGAAGCACTGAGAGGTTTCAGGTTACAGTCCCCGTAATTGCTGAAGCCGCTATGGCAGGGGTTTTCACAAGCACTGGTGGCATTTAAGAAACTGAGTCCTGTTTCCTGATAATAGTTAGGACTACAGACTCCAGCTTGGGTAAAGACAGTGCTCCCACAGAACACACAGTCCCTCTGCTGCTCTTTCTGTGCACAGAAAGGAACTCTGTCTGTCAGTATGGGGTTCCACTGAAGAGAGTTCTTGCTTGCTGCTGTGTCTCCCGATACAGTCACAGCATGTTGTGAACTATCTTGTAATAAGTACCCTAACACTCTTAATAAAACCTCATGGCCCTTATAACCCAAACAGCTCTGATACAAAACATCCTGCACTGGAAAGAGTTTATATAGGCTTGCACTGCTCAAACCCTGTACATTCCCAAGATAAACCTATTTTCAGGAAGAGCCCCCTGGTCAGCTTCTAGGAGATAAGCTCTGAGCCTTGGAATATGCTGCTTTATAGAACAATGCTTTTGTGTGCCTGAGAGCTTGGGCCACACTGTACCAGTGTGATAGTTTATGCAAACAATATGGCTTACGGTGTAAGCCTGCCTTTTCTATGGGAGGCTGGAGTCTGAGCAGCTGAGGTCTGCCACGTGGGTGCTGCATGCCTATGTGATGGACCTAGAGCATCCTTAGCTGGCAACACTTTGTTTTGCTACATTTTTTAATATAGATTTAACACCGAACTTGACATAATGTGAATTTTCTCCAAGTGTCTCCTTTTATTTCTTTTAGCTTTGGAGTTATCAGTATAGTTTCCAAGATTTTTATTTTCATCCCTTAGTTTTATGTTGAAAATCCTCCTTCCTAATCCACCTTATCAAGTCGAGAGGGCTTGTCTTCCATTGATTCTGCTCAGTCCCTCTTCACGGACCTTCTTTTTGCTGAGGCCCTTCATCATGGTGATGCCTCTGAGTCCTTTCTGATGAACTTGCCTCCCACCCGTTAATGTGCTCAGTCATGCCTGAAGCAAATTCCGTTGTCAAACCGGTAACCCAAATGTGTTCATTTTCTCTCCATTTCTATCCCCTATGTAGTTCACTTAGTGTCAACCTGGGCACACTTTTCATTTAGAAGATGTCTTCTTTTCTATCGGAAAAAGAAAAAAACAGAGACCAACCACACCACCCTAAAAACCCAAACATATTTCAGAGTAAATTTTCTGCTTTTTTTTCCCAAGCCCATGGCTATTTCATACTCAAAAGAAAATTTAATGTTTTCTTTCAATGTTGTAATACATTTGGGTCTAAAAACAATATTATATTTATCAAGATACTTTCATTTGGAAGAGAAAAAATTCCTACTTAGTAACAATATTACTTTTCTATTGCCAGTATAACAAATTACTACCAACTTAGCAGCTTAAAGTAACAGGTGTTTATTATCTCACATTTCTGCAGGTCAAAAGTTGGGTGGTCGTGACTCATTTCTCTGCTCTGGGTTTTACAAGGACAAAATCAAAGTGTCAGCCAACCACGCTGTAGTCAGAAGGCTCTGAAGGAGAATCACTTTAAGGCTGAGTCAGACTGTGGGCAGAACATTCATTGCGATTCTAGGCCCGAGGTCCTTGTTTTTTTGTTAGCTCTCCCCTGGGAATCACCCATAACTCCTAGAGGCCTCTCTATACAGTTCTCGGATGAGTGTCCCTATATCTCAGTGATTCATCTTTCTCCCTCTTGGGATCTCTCTGACTGCCCCTTCTGCTGCATCAAATCTGCTTCTAGCCAGAGAAGGAGCTCATCTTTGAAGAGCGCATGTGATTAGATTAGGTTCACATTATAAAATCAAGGATAATGTCCCTGTTGTAAGGTCTGTACTTTAAATTACTTCTGCAAAGTCCCTTATACCTCATAACGCAACATGTGCACAGGTCTGGGAATTAGGATGTGGGCATCTTTGAGGGGCCATTTGTCTGCCTTTGAGGGGCCAATTGTGACTCAACCTATATAACTAAAAATGTCTCATGAGTACACGGAGCTTGAGAGACAGCTAAATCTATCAGCTCAACAATTATCCACAGGATTCTGTGACTCTCCATCTTGGCAACACCTTTCTCTAGGTAAGCCTCATTCCTACGTCCTCCCCACAGAGTGGGGAAGAGGGCCAGCACAAGATCTCAGCTTACACAGTCTCAATTAAGAGGTCCATGTGCTGAGTGTGTGTGACATGAGCATAGGGGTCATGTTTTTAGCTCTGTTCCCAGCAGGATGTAACTTCCTAACAAAGGAGGTGAAAACATCCATCTCATCACCACAGGCCCAGAAACAACAGACCTGGATACCCGATATTACAACTATAATTTTCTAACAGGACAGGTGTTAGAAGAGTATAGAAAGTGGTACATGTGTAGCTGGCAATGAAACAGAGCACATGTACGATATTTGAAGTGATCTATCTTGTTTCCCTTCCACACAACCTACGAAATAAAAGCTTATGACAAGCAAGTAGTCTTACTTCTTACTCTGAAAGCAAATGATCAAAGTAAAAACATGTTTCTTTCAAGTTCAAAATTGGGTTGATTTAATCTTGGGACATTCATTATGTTTTGAAATCTCATGTATCTTTAAACAAAGGCATGCGAATTAGCATATATTTTGGTTACACATAAAAGGAAACACAGCAAGCAGGGTACACTAAGTATATGTATTATTTCACATAGCAAAATGTATAGGAGGAGGGTAATCCTAGGGCTGGGTAAGCAAATGTACCTCCAAAGATATTAGCTCCTTCCTATATCTTATTTACTTCCCCAGAGTTTGGACCTTTTGTGTTGGGTTTGTTCTCTGCAGTTCCAATAATCACATGCAGACAACAATCTCAAGATAAAGAAAATGAAATATCCCTCTCATTTGTCTCTCTCCCAGGTGAGGAAAATCTTTCCAGAATTGTCCTAACATCTTATTGGCCAGAATTATGTGATATGATCATACCTGCACCATAAAATTCTCATGAGAAATGAGGCGATTCATTTGCTAGGACCAATCAAGATTCTCCCCCATAGCTGCTTTTCCAGAAGTACATGGACTCACAGAATGGTGAACAATGTCAGGGTCTGTCAGAAAGGAATAAAAAGGAAATGATTACTGGGCAGATGACAGCTTGTGTATTCATGAAGTGTGAGAAATATTTATGATTTCAAATGCTTAATGGACAACAAAATATTGAAAAACACTGAATTAGAGACACAGAGCCACCACAATTAACCTATCAATAGCTATGCAGCATATCTTAATATATTGGAAGAATTTATGACTTTCTTTGCAATCAAATGACAGAACCTTAGTTCTTTAAACAACTGCAAAGAATGAAACACAGATCAAAGAAGGCTTAGGAACAAGAAGCCACCATCCTAACAAAAAGTGATGGGATAAAAGGTGTTGACACACAAGATCCAAATAGCAAAGATTATTGCCTTACATATTCTACCAGCGAATTATCACCAAGTCCACAGGGAGAAGAAACTGCCTATTAGTATGAGAATGCAAGTTCATGGGCCTTTATGAAAGGAAATATAATAAACTATATGTATTGTTCTCATGGCAGAGTCTGGTTCAGTCATGTTCCACAAATTTTTAGAGTCCATATGAATTTGTTGGCTAAAGAATGGTTCTAAGTAATGTTTTTGATATGTATAACACTTTCGCTGTGGGTAAACACTTAAAAAATAGGAGACCATAAACTCAAGAAGCAGAGATGGCATCTGTTTCATTCACTATTTTAATCCAGAGCTTACTATAGTGCCTGGGTCTTAATAACTAATAAATATATAATAGACAGGTAGATAGATAGATGGGTAGATCAATGGATTACAGATCAATCGATAGATACTCTGCTGCTCAGACAAGAAACAGGAAGCGTACCAATTTAAAGCTGAATTAACAATGGGGGATGTTTAACTTGTCCTTATAACAAACAGGTAAGGTAGACAGTTTCAAGAGTGACATCATTTTGCATAACTGCTTAATGAGTTATCCGACTGCAGAAGTTTGAGAATAAAGTTTAAGCACTATTTACTTTACAATGGCACAATTCCTAGATTTGTATCTTTGCATAGTTCCCTGACTTGAGGTTTTTATGGTAAAAGTTATCTGACATAGAATCAAAAAAACAATACTTGCAGTGTTATATTCTACTCAATCATTGGTTACCATTGTTTTCCATGTGTTTCGCCTGGATTATATTCAATACAAGTTGGGATTG
This sequence comes from Manis pentadactyla, assembly GCF_030020395.1. Lineage (NCBI taxonomy): Eukaryota > Metazoa > Chordata > Mammalia > Pholidota > Manidae > Manis > Manis pentadactyla. The sequence continues at coordinate 67,745,067 of NC_080031.1, read as the reverse complement.
AAAAAACCATGAAGCATTTGTAAATTGAAACCAACATAATAAAACGAATGAAATTCCAAGCATGTCTGTGGCTGCATCCGAATTCATCACAGATCCCCAGTGATAGAATACAAACGAAGTAGAACACTTCACCCCATTCTACAAATTCCCCCTGCAGCCTTGACAGCAAGATGAGTTACAGACCAGCCAAAAGACTCAGAAGCTCGGTGCTTTGTACTGTGCTCATTCTGCTGCACGTGACACGCTTGGTCTGTGAGAGCTCGGACTAAATTATGCTTTGCTCTGGGTTTGAAGCAACAAGCACTTTACAGAGACCAGTCCTTCTTTGGGGGTGGGGGGGCGGACTGGGAATCTTTTCAGGAGCAGTAGCGTCTTATCAGGACTGAGGCTAGGCCACACTGTGCCTGTTGACATGCTGGGCATGTTGCCCACATCCATTCCATAAATGTTCTCTTGGCCCCTTTCCTCACAAGCTGAATGCTGGGAAGTGACAGGTGCACGGGCAACCAGGCTGGCGCAGTGTCTGACTGTTTGAACGGCTGGGACTTTCTGTCTGACAGGATTTACCCAGTCATGATGGATGGTGGCTAGAGCGCAGGCAAGAAAGGGAAGCGAGAAAGGAAAATAACTATATTACACCATGGGGGTCTGTAAAATGCCCACCTATGAAATGATATGAGAAGCTCAATATCTGACAAGAGTTGAGGGAATTAAGAGTAATTTGATTACAGGTGCTCAACTGGCATTCATTTTCCTCTTATTATCTGAGAACCCTCCCTCGAGAGAGAGCACTAACCTTCAAAAGAAGCAGATGAATGGCTCTATTAAAAGCACTGTAGTTTGTTCATGGCTCTGTAGCATCTGACCATTTTATGAACCCAGTGGAATTGTAAATAGGAAGCAGAAGAGAGGAAATGTCTTCCTCAAACAGTGTACAGATGACTCTATCTGTCTTTAGCGATTTGTAATCCTGCAAGAGAGTTCGCACATGGACAGAAGGATGTGGAAGAGTGATATCTGCTCCACCCCCTATCGCCCCAACCCTGAATATATATTCTAAAGGACAGATATTTCAATACTATGTTATATCAAGTTGTGATGGTTTCTTACAAAAAATAAATAAGATACCAAAGTTAGATGTGGTTGGCTTAAAATAATTTGCTGTTGGTATTTTATACATATTTGGTTCATTTTAATCTCAGTTAAAAATAAATCCCTAGGTTTTTTTTTTGACGTCTATTTTCAAACACAATTTCTGCACTAGTACTAGCTATGAGTGGAAAATATACCTAAATAACTCATAAGTAAGTAAACGTCACTGGTTTAGCTCTTATGAAATCATAGGACACCACCAACTTTCTTCCTCCAGTAAAAGGCAGGATGAATAAAATTTATTTAAAATCAGGTATCCGATATTGCTATTACTCTTAGCTTATTTAGTCTTTACAAAAAAAGGAAGTAAATGTTTCTCTGGTGTTATAGCTTGTTTATAGCTCACTTCTGGTGCATCACTAAGGAAGACAGACTGATACCTGCCTGCATCTTACCAACAGGAATAAGAACTTGGATACTAATCTTTAATAAGAAGAATATTCAAGGATTCAAGAAATTCAGGAATAATAATTCACGTGAGATAAAAATAATTGTGTAAGTTCATTTATTCTTTTGCAAACTAGGGCTGGGGAATAAAAGCTAATGTATTAAAATCCCAACAATAGGAGTCTGAAAGAAGTTTCCCTCTTTTACAAAACATATTAACTGTACATAAACTATAAGACATTAACTAACTACATTAACTATAAAACCTGCTATAAGTGTGTACATTTATACACACCAAAATTAATATACCAAAGCTAGCAACTATGTCCAAAAAAAGTCAGCTTCAGAAGATCATTTTTGAAACTTCTTGGAACTTCTTCAGAATTTATAATATTTCATTCAATATTACAGAAATATCCAAAAGCCAAATATTAATTTTGTTTTGCTGAAAGAATGAGATGGGTGGCTTAGGAATAGCCTCTGAATTCAATTTTGAAATAGCAGCAATGACATTATATTTTATTAAGCATAATCTTCATTAACATATGAATTCCAAAAATATTTTCATAATTTAATAATTTAATAACCTTTAAACAATCATTGCTTGTCCTACTTCTATGACACAGATATATGAGTTTTCATGATAACAAATACATGCAGTCAAGTCTTTATGATTCACATTAGTATGAGATCATAAGGCAGGCAGATAGTAATTTAATTCAATAGGTCACATAATTTCAAAACTGTAATGTTAGATTATTTTTCTGAGCTACTTAAAAATTTACTACCTACTTTAGACATTTACTGTAAACCAAATGGTGGTAATAGTGGTATATTTTCTTTACTAAACTACTTCTAAGAAAGTTAACTAACATTTCTTGATTATGTACTATTGTGCCAGGCACCAGAGAAGGGTCTTCCTCTTATTATCATATTCATTTCCACAACATACTGTTATTATCTTCATTTTACAAATGAGAAAATTAAGACTTAAAGAGATTAAGAAACTTGCCCAAGAGCACAGGACACTCTGACAGCCATAGTGGCCTTCATCCTCGCCGTTCAATGATGCCACTTCATCTCTTGTGGGAAACAGATGAAACTAGACCTGTCCTGTTCTATAGGAACCCACAGGATCTGCATCTTTCTTAGAAGGGTGAAATTTCATTTTCATTATTGTGAATGGAACTTCTAAAGTTTACAAATTTTCTGTAGAGTAAAAAAATCTCTGTTCAGAAAGTGAGTTTGTGGTTTAAGATTATTACTCAATATTATAGAGAAACTTGTCCATTACACCTGACTCAAAGGAGGAAAATGGAGTGTCCTCACCGCCATTCAGTTCTGTCCAGGAGAGGTTACAAAGGGCCAGTGCACCCGCCTCCCTAAAAGCACGTGACCTGTACAGGTTAAACTTCCCAAGTCTACAGCCCTTAACAGGTTGGTGGCACATACGAAAGTTAAGATGACTGCATTAAATACAGGGCTGAAACTAAAGTAGAAATACCTCAATGCTACATTATGCTTTTTTGGATGACAAATAAAGACTTGGTACTCTGAAATGTCCACTGTTGTTCATTTAAAGGAAAAAAAGTTCAACTTTGCCCCCAGAATGACATCATTCCAGCCTCTGCCCAGTACCTAAAAAATCCAAGGGCATAACAAGCTAATCACACACCTGGAAGTGAACTCCTGTAGTCAGACTCAGAGCTGTACCTTTCATTGCCTGTGCTCCACAGATCCTTTTCTGACAGACGGTCAGGTAGCCATTATTGTTTCAATTTCAGAGTAATAAAGGACATTTAGAATCACCAAATAACTTGCCATTTTTATCTACTCATTTGGTGATGATCCATGGATTCCAGTCCAGTTCTTCAAGACTCTTTCTTCTCTACCACATGGTCTCTGATTAATAATCTGATAATATAAAGCTTTGACATTTATTGGTGTCTATTAAGTACCAAGGATTGTGTTACATATTTTACACAGGTTATTGGTACTTGTTTAAAAAAAACTCTGGGGAAGTTAATATAAACCTCATTTTACATAAAAGGAAGATGATGATCAAAGATAAGTTAAGAAAATTTTCAAGGTCACCCAACTAAATGAATATAATGAAGCTATATTACAAACACAGTACATAGGAAAAAACAGACCATTGTCTAGTTACCCCATGTTTTTGCTTTACCCTACAACTCACCATAACTCCCAGCACAATACATGGAGAATGAAAAACAAAACTAAACAAATACTCATACAAAATGAAAGATTAAAAGTTTCAGTAGTCTCAAAACAATAAAACATTCACAGCTAAGCAAAAATTTTAAAATAAGAAAAAATCTATGGGATTTTCAATAATATCTAAATAAGAAAATTCAGAGAACTGTAACAAGATACCAAAAAATTGATAACATTATGATTACTCTTATAGGTTCCTTGGACACTCAGTCAGGCAAAACGCAAGAGATTTAAGTTTGAAACTTAGTTTTATCTACACTTTAATCCCTTGCTCTAGAAGGAAAGTCATTAAGTAGAATATTAGATGGGGACATTATACACAGATACACAGAGTAGATCTGCATACAAATTTAAGCATGGGTTCAGTTATATTTTGCTTAATAATTACTTGAGATGTTTAAATTTAAAGGATCAGTTAATTTACTTTAAGAATGAATACTGTGGCAGACACATTTACTGCTCACAAAATATCCATGCACTCTTTAAGATTCTCTAGAACTCAGCTAGATTCAGCCAATGAACTATGAGCAGAGTTGATGAATATCAATTCTAGGTCCAAGCGTGAAGAGCAGGTATGAATTTCTCCACGCACTCTTCTTCTGCTACAGGCACTGTTAAGGTCAGTCTGGGTTCCTTAGTAACTATGCAGAGCACAGTGCCCTCCATCAAACAGCATTAGATTTACAGCATGACTGAGAAATAAACATTTTAGTGTTAGGCCATTGACATTTGGGGATTAATATGTTATTGCATAACTTAGCCTATTTTGACTACTGCAAATACCTTCATATTTACAGACCTAGAGATTCAAGAGATGCCTTTGCACACAAAACCTCTTACTTATGCTGATGCCAAATAAATTCCATAACTATATTGTGACGAAATTTTTAAATGAGCTGCTGCCAAAATTAAACTGTTTCTTTTTCAGCACATTCTGAATAGTCAGTATCATCTAATAGGCACATACTCTTTGAGATATGAAGACAGAGATACCTGTTCAGCCTGGGACATGCTGAATGAGATATGGACTGCTATGAAGAGGTCCGTTTATGTAACAAATGTTGACTGAATACCTACTATGTGGCAAGCCCTCATCTCAGTATTGTGCATACAATGGTCAGCAAAAATAAACATGGTTTGCACTCTCAGTCTAATGGCTGAAAGAAATTTAAATAAACTACACAAATAAACCAATAGTCCCCAACTATGATAAAAGAGAAGAATGTGAAGGCCATAGTGAAATGAACATGCAGGATGCCCAGTGAGGGCTTCCTGCAGAATTGAATATAGAACTGGAAATGGAAAATGGTAAAGGAGGTATTTCGTTGGGGTAGAGGAGTCATTTAAGTCAGAGGACACAGTGTGTGCAAAGCACTGAGATGAGGAGTATGTGTGAAGATTGGAGGAAAGGCAGAGAGGTCAGATAAGAAAGAACAAAAGGAAGAGTTGTGCAAGATAAGAAGCAGATACAGGCCTGACCTTATAGATCCTTGTTAAGTCTTGTCAAAGTATTGTTCATTATCTTGAGAGCAATGGAAAACGCTGTAAAGTTTTAAGTTGAAGGGGAAGACTACCATCAGACGTGCTTTTGGAAAATGTCACTTTGATTCCAGATTGAAAGAGATAAAGAGTTGATTCAGGAAGAACAGTTAGGACAGAGTTGTTTCTGTGACTAAGGGGCAACATTCATGATCTCTGTATATTTTCTTAAGTGGTTGCTCCACTTTACAAACTACCAGCAATGTATGCCAGTTGTGATTGCTTCACACCTTCTCCAATAAGGTTTTTTTTTTATTTGAGCCTTCTTGTAAGAAGTAATATATTATTGTAGATTTGATTTGCGTTTCACTAATAAATAATGATGCTAAGCATCATAGTTTTAACTGAATGAAAATAAAAATACATTCAAATTTTCAAAATGCAGTTAAAGCACTGATTAGAGGACAACTTTTAGCATTGAATGCCTATATTTGGGAAGCAAAATCTCAAATCAATAATCTAAACTTACACCTTAAGAATATAAGACTGAATAGCAAACTAAACCCAAAATTGTAGAAGGAAACATGTAGAGAATACTATGAGGTAAGCCTAGAAAATTAGTTTGGACTTAGATTCTAATGAAAAAATGCAAGCTTTGCTGGAAAGCATGAAATTCTCCCTACTGTTCTTTTCCATTTATTTTCTGCAATTGCCTGGTTGACTAGGCAATTGATTTTCATCTAGGGAGTCTTTTTCTACCATTAACTACTTAAAAAGATAGATGCTTGCACTGACTTGAGATTTGGTGAATTGATAATACCACAGGAAGTAAGGCCATGATTTTGGACTCATAGAGAAGGAAAAATAATCCTTATGTGCTACTTGGCTATTTCATGAAATTTACATTGATATAATACTGTAAATGCTGGGGTTGTTTTCAGCTTTTAGAATACACAGCAAAAACACATAAGACAACATTATGGCTACAGATTAGAATGCAAATATAATTAACTTTGAAAATGTAGAAGATAAAATATCCTACTTGGGGACAGGATGGAGAGTAATATACTCATGTTACAAAGTAGAAAGTAAGGAATTAATACCAGAATTTGTAGATCAAGAGTTGGAATACATTATATGGGTGGGTGAAATTGCAATATTTCCAGAATCTCTCGCCTGGCCTTAGTGCATCTCCCTATCAATAGATGTTTCCAAGGGGTGGAGAGAAGTAGTCCATCTCCATATCAACAGGTGATTACAAGGGTGAGGGGAGTAAGGATATATCTGGACAGGAGAGGTTTGGTGGGGTCCCTTTTTGCAGCCGGGTCACAACAGACACCCACATCAGCAGAAGTGGATGACTGCTTGTAAGCAATAAACGGGTTTCTCCCACTTCATTTCTCCCTTTGACTGATTTCAGCTTCAAAGGTAATTTGCCCCGGGCTGGGAACTTATTTTTCCCCTAGAGTTATAATACCTAAAGGTAAAAATGGGATCATCAAAAAGATGTATCTATCAAAATAGGGTGGGTGGAGACATTAGAGTACTTTAATTTTCCCATTCCCTTCTGGAGCCTCATTTCTTTTTAAACCAAGAAATTACATTTGGAATGTTTTTCAAATTAGGGAAATAACCTGAAGCACTACAGACAGAAGTTGTTATGGTTGTTTATGGCAAATAGACTAGAGCCAGTACATAGCAGGATAGAGGTTGTTATCTTTCATTCACTGGTTTTTGCCATGTGCAGAATGTGTATTTGATTGAATAACAAACAAACAACCAATATAAATTTCACCAATGATTCTGATGTTCACTCCCCAGGAAGGAAATGTTTCACATCTCAACAGGAGAATAAATCAAATACTATGCAACAGATATGAGTAGATTAAGCTGTATATCGTTGGCTATACTTGTGTCCATGGCTCCCCAAGAGCTGTGAGCCTATTTCTCTTATATTATAGTTTAAGAGATGAGCCCAGATACAGTGATGTCAAAAGTCAGGAAAACAGCAAGGCCTATAGCATTGGTCTCCTAACCTACCTCCCCACTCCGCCCCACCCCACCCAGTATCCTTGTGCTATATACAAATACACTTAAATCTCACAGATGCCCATTGTACATGTTAAGGAAGAAAACCACCTTATCGGTAATTGGTTTGGGTTCTGCAGAATACAGAGCCTGAGATAATTAGTTCATCCTGGAAGGAGTAGTTAGGAAAGGGAAGAGTACAGAAAGGTTGAAAGGCCACTGCTAGTGTGAACTATTGAGGCTGCCCTTGTGGGCAATGAGGGCTCAATTCCAACAGTTCCTCTGAGGAAGTGAACCAAACGCTTCCAAGATGTACAAGAGGCTGGGGCATTTGTCCTTAGCTGACTTCTCCAGTGGCTGAGAGCTGGGGTGGAAATAGTAACCCCCTTGCATCTCAGGGCTGTGCTTGCACACTCAGTGGCTACAGAGAAGGCCCTGCGTCAGAACTCAGGCCAGATGGTGAAAGTCTGGTGGGACTCCACCAGCACACTGATGACTCCACTGTAGTGCTGGTAGAAATGACAGGCTCAAGAGGGGCTGTGATGTGACATGGAGCCACAGGGGCAGCTGCTAGAGCATCTTATTAAACAAAGGCACTTACCTTTGACATAATTTAGTAAGATTTATTGACAATTGTGCTACATCTCTATTTCAGTATATATTTCACAAAATAAATGGTTAGACATTTAGTTGCTTTTATATATAAGTACTCCATTACCAAAAAAGGTAGTAGGAGAATCAGCCTTATTTTGTCTACTAGTTATTTGAAAGCCTCCTGAGATATTACTTTTTAATATATTTTGTACACTGAATTTCACTTGCATTACAGACATATGGCTATCCTGAAGACAAGCACAAAAATTTCACAAGCCCTTATAGCTTTTTTGACCCTCTACTCTTCCCACAGGCTATGTTAGTCTAATAATGAAGCAAATAGTGCTTTACTAAATGTTATGCACACTGATTATATAGTTATCCATGAACTGTGTGGCCTTTGATATACAATTCTTGTACCTTTTCTATTCATTGCACAGAATGTCGTATGCACACACACATCGCACATTTATGGGATAGTTTTATATGCCTGCATTTGTGGATGTTGTGATGGAAGTTAAGCCTACCTCCAAATGGACCATAAAGATCTATCATACTCACACAGAGTCCCACATTCTCTTCAGTTCTTAGGAGGTTTTTTGTAAAGTTTGGGAGTGAATATGCTCTTGTTTATTACAGGTAAATTTTTATTAAAGAAAATATCATTTCAATAAATAATTCTATATTTAAAAAGTCTTTTTTGTGTATGTAATAGGGGCAGGGGTAGGCACATGACAAGTGTAATTAACAAATAATGAAAGCCTGCTTTCCTGTGTATTTGAAGCTATCAGTCATCACGGGCTTTGCCATGTTTTCCTTTGTCCTTTCCACACCAGTGCTGACAGACGGGCCAGTTATCCAACTCAGAGTGCTTTCCTATGAACAACATCAAACCCATTGTCAGGTAAGTTGGACCCTTACCTTCTTTCCAGATCTGACATTCTATCTTCTTCCACTTTAGATTTATGAGGTGTTTGGATAGAGTCAGAGACGTAATCTATCATCGGGGAATAGAGAAAAATTAGTACCATAATTACGATGTATTTGTTGCCCACTAGCATCTTATCACCAAAAGCACAGAACATCACAGTGAAAGTTACTGGTGGCTTTCCTGATTAATAACTATGTACAAAAGAGGGAGAAAAGCAGCATTTATTCATAGATCACTTACTCTGCCACAAATCCATCACAACTCTTTATCCAGTATGATTTGGGAAAATGTAAGTTTCAAGTAGAGCAATATCATATGCTCATTTATCCTACTTAACTGTAATAGTGCCTCTAATTTTGACTATAAACTTTAAGTTATTTTTCTTAGTTTTTAAAAAAATTATCACTTCTTTTATGTTATTTTATTGGATGTAATGTAATTGTAAGCTACCACTGATCAATGGTGGACTGGTTTAAAAATAAATAAATGAATGAGGAAGAAATTTAGAGGATAAGAAATAAAGAAGAAAAGAAAAAAGAGAGGAAGGAAGGAAAGAAGGACAAGAGGGAGGGAGGGAGGGAGGAATTAGGAAGGAAAAAGGAAGGGGGAAAGGGAGGAAGAAAGACAGAAAAAAGACTCCTTACCAAAACTTACTGCAAATGGCCCACATGCTTAGAAAATATTACAACTCACCATTAATGTGAGAAAAGATAAAGACAATCATGGGAAGAAATGGATAAAAACCCAGGAAGATGGATGCCAAAGCAAGACTTTAGGCCTATGAAAAAGGACTCTCTGCTCTTGTCGACTAAAATGCTATGTTCTTTCTAGAGAAATTATACACAATGAACAAATTGTACTTTAACAAAGCGTCATTTCTCTGTGAAGATCATTATCCCTAGATTTGGCATATATTACCAAAACCAACCTAGAGAATGATGCTCACTTTCAATTTCAGATTTTTCAAAGGGGACAAAGAAGAGGATAGAAGAAACAGACCAGGGAAGATTCTTCTGTTTCATGGCAAATGACTCCAAAGGGTACTGTGATTTCCTAGACCTTTCAGAAGATTTCACATAACCCTGGGGTTTCAGAAGGTCATCTGTCATTTCAGGAAACACACATCCCCACACTCTGTTCAAAAATAACTTGGCCCAGACGCTTGCAACCAGAGCTGCTTGAAGCACGGTGAGGAGCGCTGACCCACCTACCCCCATGGCGTAGTATTTGGGAGTGCACGGCTGCCATTACAGGTGTCCACACAGCTGCATACTCTTTTCAGGCTACTTCCTATCTGCTGCCAGTGACTGTAAATTTAACGAGAGCACCTGCTGCCCTTTTGCTTAGTTAATTCATAGTGATCTGCCTGAACCAAAGGAAATTTCAGAAAAGCCTCTGTTCTTCAGTAATAAATTACCAGTCTCTACTTTGGCCTGAAGGGTCTTTGATTCATGTCATATTACACTTGCACTAAGCACTGATGACAGTGGACACATTTAGTTTCTCTAAGTAGTGTTGGGGCTGGGAAAAAGGAAATGGCTACTAAGATTAAATAAAATGAGAAGATCAATTGTCTGTCTGAATATTGACAGCTGGGGAACTAGTCATCCTTGACCTCACACTGGAGGCATTTATTCACTGAAGAGTAAAAGCACCAGCTAATAAAATTTTTGCAATAGTGATAGGCCGAGAGAAAAAAAAGAAAAACATTTAACATCATTTAGTTAAATAATTTAAGGCAACACTATGGCACAAACAGAGCCTTTTCAACAAATGGAGTTGGAACAACTGGACATGCACAAGCAAAAAAATTGATCTAGACACAGATGTTATACCCTTCTAAAAAATGAACTCAAAATGAATCACATATCTAAATGTAAAATGCAAAACTATAAAACTCCTAGAAGATGGCATAGGAGAAAATCTAGATGACCTTCAGTTTGGCAATGATTTTTAAGATACACCACCAAAGGAAAAATCCATGAAAGATATAATTGATAAACTGAATTTCATTAAAATTAAAAATTCTGCTCTGTGAAAGGCACTGTCAAGAAAATGAATAAACAAACCATGTTGTGAGAGAAAATATTTTCAAGAGGCATTTCTGATAAAGTGCAGCTATCCATGATATACAAATAATTCTTAAAACTCAACAACTAGAAAATGAACAACCTGATTTAAAAAATGGGCCAAAGACCTTAACAGACACCTCACCAAAGAGATCTATGGACAGCAAATAAGCATATGAAAAGATGCCCCAAGTCATATGTCAGCAGGGAATTGCAAGTTAAAACAATAATGAGACACAACTGCACATCTATTAGAATGGCCAAAAAACAGAACACTGACACCACCAAATGCTGACAAGGATATGGAGCAACAAGGGCTCTGATTTAGTGGTAGTGAGAATGCAAAATGGTACCGCCATTTTGTAAGACAGTTTGGAAGGTTCTTACAAACTGAATATGCTCTTACCATACAATCCAGCAATCACACTCACCGGTATTTACCCAAAGAGGTTGAAAATTTATTTCTACACAAAAGCCTGCACATAGATATGTAGAGTGGCTTTAATCATTACCATCATACCTGAAAACAACCAATAGATATCCTTCAGTAGGTTAATGGACAAATAATCTATGGCACATCCAGGCTATGGAATATAGAAGAACAAAGAAGAAGAAGAAATGAGCTATCAAGCCATGAAGAGCCATGGAGGAAACTTAAATGCATATTACTAAGTGAAAGAAGCCACTTTGAAAAGGCTGTATACTATGTGATTCCAACTATATGACATTCAGGGAAAGGGAAAACTCAGGCACTAAAAATATCAGTTGCCAGGGGTTGGAGGAAAAGGGAAGAATAAGTAAACAGAGAACAGAGGATTTCTAGGGGAATGAAAATATTCTGGATGATATAATAGTGGATACCTGTTAATATAAATTTGTGCAAACACACAGAATGCATGACCCTAAGAGTGCACCTCCATGTAACCCATGTCCCTGGGTGATTATGATGTGTCAAAGTAGGTTCATTAATTACAACAGATGTACCACTCCAGTGGGGGATGTTGATAATGGGGAAGGCTATGCATATGTAGAGGGTAGGGAGTATATGGGAAATTTCTGTGTTTTTCATTTAATTTTGTAGTAAACCTAAAATTGCTATAAAAAAATAAAGTCTATTTTTTTAAATTTATGATTTCTTGCTTCAAATTTCCTTTACTTTTCAAATAACAGCTATTGTAATTTTCTGTAAGCCAACTGTATTTATTTTCACACATGCTAGCTTATGTAAAGTAAGTTTGGAGATATTAGATGACACAGCAAGAGTAATAAAAACTGCAATGATTAAATATAGGTATAATTTTCATAATACAACAAGTTCAATCCTGCCAAAATATTCAGTGAGTAGACTCTTCAGCAAAATTTTCAGTAGAGTTATTAGAGTGAATGCATGTGATATGCCTGTGGTTCTAAATTTCCATTATTCTCATATTAAAAAGCCATTCATAAATTCACACTGGGCACATGATAGCCTTGCATAGGGTTCATGGATTCTGTTTGCAGGATACTTCCTAGAATCACTGTTCTCTTTTTAACAGTGAGCTACTCATTACAAACTATGAAAACTTAAATACTAAGCATATAAGGAAATAAGATCAAACCCATTCACAGATCTCTACTTTATACTTTTTATTCTATTTTATTAGGATATAATTTACATAAAACTTAATGCATCCATTTACATAGTATAGTTTGATGTGTTTTGATCCCCAAGGAACTACCACAACAACTGACAAGGAGAAAATTTCTCTCACTCCCAAAAGTTTCCTTTTCCCCCATCCCAACTAATCCCTCCCCACAGCCAACCCCTAGCACCTGGTCCCAGGCAATCACTGATTTGCTTTCTGTCACTACAGTTTCATTTTGCCTATTCTAGAATTTCATTTAAATGGAATCATATAGAATATATTCTTTGTCTCTAGCTTATGTTACTCATAATGTTTTTGACATTCATCCATGTTGTTTCAAATACCAATAGTTCATCCCTTTTTATTGCTGAATCGTCTTCTATTATATGGATATACCACCATACATTTAGCTATTCACTCAATGGATATTTAGGTAGTTTATATTTTTTCTGCTTTTATGAATAAAGTGCTATGAACATTTCTCTTGGTTAAACACCTAGAAGTGGAAATGTTGGGTTGTATATCTTTTAAAAAAATAACTAGCAAACTATTTTCCAAAGTGTCTGTATCACCAGGGATGTATGATACTTCCAGTTGCTATACAATGTCTCAAACATTTAGTATTGTCAATGTTTTTAATTTTAGGGACTCTGGTGGATTTATAGTAATGTTCCATTTTTATTTTAATTTCCATTTCCTTGATGATTAATAGTGTTGAACACGTTTTTGTGTGCTTATTAGCCCTCCTTATATATTCTTTTGTGGATTACCTCCTCAAATCCTTTGTCCATTTTTTAATTAGATTTTTTTATCTTATGATCTATTATAACACATTTAAAAATATATTCTGGGTGCAGGTTCATTGTTAGATATATGTTATAAGAACATATTCACTCATTCTATGACTTGGCTATACATTTCTTTAATGGTTCCCTCTGATACAGAAGTTTTTAATTTTGATAAAGTACAATTAATCCATTTTTTTTGTTGTTACGATTTGTCTTTTTTTGTTTTCTATGAAGACACAGATATTTTATCCTAGGATTTACTCTTGGATTTTTACAGATTTGGCTTTTGAGGTTGGCTCTTATAATGTGTTTAAATCTCATTTTTTTCCACATGGAAATCAAATGGCTCAGCACAATTTGTTGTAAAGATCATCCTTTTCCATTTGAATTGCATTTGTGGCTGTATCAAAAAAACAAATGACCATTGTTGTAGTGAATTTATGGACCTATTTAGTGGGTTATTACTTTTAGATCCAGTATAATTATCAATGCCTTTTCATTGGAGTTTTTAGACATGTATATTTAATGTAATTATTGAGAAGCTTGTGTATGAGTCATTTTAATTATAAATATTTATCTATTAGCTCTTTGATTCTTTTGTTCTTCTTTTCAAACATGGTTTTAAAAGGTTTTCAAACTTTCTTATTTGTCTATTTTTTCTATGCTATTGGACTATATCTCTATCTTTATGTTTTATTTAATAAGTGGTGTTCAAAGGTTTACAATATGCATTTATAACTTATCATAGTATACTTTTTAGTACCATTATACTTATTCAGCTATGTAAGAACCTTACATTACAGTCTCCCTTCTCTTCTGTGCCATGCTGAGTCACGAAATTAGCATACACCAATACAAGGCAAGAACACTATTGTTTGAAAAGATTTTGAATCTCTTTTCCAAAGAGTTCTTATTGCTATCAGCATAAAAAGCCCTGGTCTCTAAAAGTAAGAAAATGGAAGACAAATGTGTTTAAAAGGTGCATCACTTAAGACTACATAGTAACTCATCACATATTTTTCTTTTTTCAAAAATTACCTTTCTAAACAAAAACTTATTTTTTCATTTACTTCTATATGTGTGTTAATTGTGACCAGGATATTGTAGAAGTAACAAAGATAAATCAAATATAAACTCTTGTCATCAAGTAACTTATATCTTATTACAAATAGGAAAATACAAATTTTTTAAAAGCTATGATATAATTCAATATTATAATATACTCAATGACAGGTACAAAATGCTGTGGTAATTCAAGCAGAACAATTGGGAGATAAGGCTATAAGTGACAACTGAGTGGCCTTTGGGAAAACTACTAATAATTTTTATCACATAAGTAGCATGATTAGAATTTTGTTTAAAATATAAAACTGATTAATGCATCAGATGACTAAGATAGATCAAGGGGCTTCAGTAATCCAGTGGAGAGTCAATGGAAAGCTGTGCTGCGATGGCAAAGAAAACAGGACAGAAATGTGAAGGATAAAGCAGCTCATTTAATGATAGAAATAAGTACAAAAATGGCTGAAAAACTACAGTATCTGACTATAAATTGAAGTAATAAGGAAGAAAGAAATTTTCACAGAAACATGACAGTGGAAACTCAGACTGGGTAAGCTTAAGGAGTCACTGAAGCATCAATATGCATATTGCTTATGTGGCAATTGAACATAGGATTGAATTTTGGGAAGAGTTAGGATTTTATATGTAATTTTACCTAGAGATCTGTACAGAGATGACAGCTGAAGTTGTCAGATGGGATGAGCTACTTAATGGAGAGAATATAAGGAGAAAAGTGGGCCAAGACAAAATTTGATGATGGAAACAATGACTTTAGGATATAAGAATAGAAAGAGCAGCTTAAGAGAACTTGTGAGAAACCATTAAAGAGCTGGGAAGATATCTAGGATAGTGATTTTAAAGGAAGTGGGGGGAAAAGAACTAAAAGAAAGAATGGTCACCAGCACTAATGTGGAGTCAAAGGAATGAGAATTAAGAAAACCCTTGATTTGGAGACTTAGAGGCTATCTGTCATAGGAGAGCTATATTTTAGAATATTTGAAGAAATCAAATTGTACAGTGTTAGAAAATGAGACAATCTATAAACAAAGAATTATTTTTTAAAGTATGGTAAGCAAAAAATGAACAAAAAGATAGAACTATAAGCTTAGCCTCGATATGTGACCAGGCAAAAAAAAAAAAAAAAATTGTTAAGTGAGGGGAACGAGAGGAAGTTGAGAGCTAAGGTTTCCAAAGAGAACAGAAGCAAATAAAGGAGCTTCACACTGGAAACATACCATTATTCTACCATTATTCTGGGATAGGAGAGAAAAAAATAAGGAGTAAAGACAAAAGACAATTTAGTGTGAGAAGAGAGAATGCTTATAGAGCTTGCCTGTTGTTCTCTGTTCTGTAAAGCAGGAATGTGAATGTGGTGATGACATCAATGACTATCATTGTTCATCACAGCTGTGAGGACAGCAAACAGCAGTCAGATTTGAGTGCCAAGAAGCGGTGAGAACACCTTCAGTTAGACAGCATAAAAATAATTGGAATTCCATTTGGAGTAAAGATTTTTCAGGTATATTCTGTTGAAGCTTGCCAAATGTGATGCTAACTCCTGCCCTATAACTAAAGATACCTGAATATTCTTTCCAGAGAAAACTAGAAACTAAAGTGCACATTTTTAAGTCATTCTAAAACTTCTTGCTTTCTAACCCAGGATGTTTAAATCCCTACCTCATTCAAAATAAAGAGTGCCTTATATTTTAAGTATTGTTCTACCTCATGCAAATGAAATCATCCTGAATATAGAAAAGAAGTCACTACAATAAAGAAGTTAAAGTTACATAGATAAGCTAATTTTTTTCTAAACTTAGGAAACCTTAATTTCATGGATTGTACAAAATCTTTGTCCTATAAAAACTCAAAATTTGCTTTCCAGTGAAATTTACATTTTACAAGAAATAAGAAAATATGTACTAAGCTTCCTGAACAAATGCTTACCAGAGATACTTAACCTGCCGAACCTGTGAATAAACATTTCTTTGGTAGCACATGGTGGTATTCACACAACAATTGGGTTCCAAAATATGTTTCTTCAATGTTATACAAAAACATTCGGTTTGTGTAATGAACAACAATAGTGCCAGTAATCAAAGAAAATCAAGATTGTCAACAATAAGAAATAATGTCTCCTAGCAACCAAGTTTCAATTACTCTTTGTTTGCTAACAAGCACTGAGATATTTTATGCTGGTAGCTTTATTCCAGAGAGTAACGCATTATCAAATACCATAAGAGACAGCTCCTATTTTAACCAACTCTGGTTGCCAATTAAACATCTTGCAATTAATTTTATTAGTGTTTTAGACCTAATTTACTTTGAATAAGCCATAACTATGATTTGTTATTGTCATGTTCTAAAAGAAATTGTAATGTGGAATAATTATTTGTTTAAATAATGGAATCATTGACATACAGATGATATGCCAACAAAGTAAAAATTTATTATCATTAATAATAAGATTAAACAAAATCATATCCCAGAGTAGATCCCAGGAGGACCCTTAAGCTATTTTAGTTGAACTAGAAATAATACTACTAATGAAGATATAACACTGACTGTCATAGCAGTAGTCACAAAGACCATTTACTAGTGCCTAATAAAAAGCCTCCATTGCCAATATGGACACAAATAAAAGCATACCCTTAGTTGAAATCAATCTGCATTATGAACATTACATATCAAATTTGGGGAACAATTTTATTCAAGGCATCTGCACTAACCTCTTTATATCATCTAAATTTTGGAACTGGCCATTGAAACTGAGTTGTTTCAGTTATTCTTCAATTAGCAGGGTGGACTTCTATCTCTTAACTTCCTTACATAGAGACAATTCAGGAGACTGAGCACTCCAGGAGCTCAGTGTGTTAGTAAGGCTGTGGCTGTGTTGCTACTGGTACAAGAATTATTTCTCTCATTGGATTTCAGCAATCCATCTCATCTGAACCTATTGAGGAGAAGACGATCATGGAAAATAGCCTTATACATGCACATGCACACATGCAAACTACTAGAGGTCAAGATGATAATTAGTCAAGATCCATATTAAAGAAGCCAAAGCTACATGTGAAAGAATTAAAATGTATCACTGACACCATACACAGAAAATAAACTTGAAGTGGATTAAAGAACTAAATATAAGACCTGAAACCATAAAATTCCCAGAAGAAAACATAATCAGTATACTCTTGAATATCAGCATTAGTAATTTTTTTCCTGGATATGTTTCCCAGGCAAAGGATACAAAAGCCAAAATAAATAAGTGGGACTACATCAAACTAAAAAGCTCATGCACAGCAAAGGAAACCATCAATGAAACAAAAAGGCAAACTACTGAATGGGAGAATATATTGCAAATGATATATCTGATAAAGGGTTAATCCCCAAAATACATGAAGAACTCATACAACTCAACACTAAAAAAAAAAAAAATCTGATTAAAAAAATGGGCAGAGGACATGAAAAGACATTTTTCCAGAGAAGACATACAGATGGCCAATAGAGACATGAAAAGATGCTTGTCATCACTAATTATTAGGGAAATTCAAATTGAAACAACAATGAGATATCACCCCATGCTAGTCAGAATGGCTATTATCAAAAAGATAGGAAGTAACAAGTGCTGGTAAGGATGTGGAGAAAAGGGAACCCTTGTGCACAGTTTGTGGGAGTGTAAATTGGTAGAGTCACTATGGAAACCAATATGTGGGTTTCTCATAAAGTGAAGACAAACACCATAATACCCACTAATTCCACTTCAGGGAATTCAAAGGAAACAAAGTCACTAATTCTGAATGATATATGCACTCCTATGTTTACTGCAGCATTATTTACAACAGCCAAGATATGGAAGCAACCTAAGTGTCCATTGATAGATGAATGGATAAAGAAGATGTGCTACATATACATATATATAATGGAATATTACTCAACCATAAAAAATGAAATCTTGTCATTTGCAACAACAGGAATGGACTTAGAGGGTATTATGATAAGTGAAGTAAGTCAGATAGACAAAGACAAATATGTCTGATTTCATTTGTATGTGCAATCTAAAAAAAACAAACAAAACAAACAGACTCATAAACACAGACAAAAGACTGGTGGTTGTCACAGGGAAGGGTGGTTGGAAGATGGGCAAAATATATGAAGGGGATAGAGGTACAAACTTCCAGTTACAAAAAATTAATTAGTCACATGGATGAAATATAGAATAGGGAAAACAGCCAATAATATTGTAATATTTTTGTATGTTGACAGATGGTAACTATATTTATGGTGAGCATTTAGTAATTGTATATAATTGTTGAATCACTATGTTGTACACCTAAAAACCATATAATGTTGCATATTAACTATATTTCAATTTAAAAAGTAGAATTTTCAGTAACAAAAACAAAGTAACCAAAGCTATAGTGATAGTGGGATTATGTAGGACAGGACATTCTATGTGCCAAATTTGATTCTGTAACAATTCAGTGTTGCTCAAATTAGTTTTTGTAAACATTTTGAGGTAATGTATTTGTCTATTATTTATATTATTGCTTACCTGAAGGTGAAGAATGAATGATCTGATTTAAACTGACCTCGTTAAATGAGATTTATGTAAATGATAAAATATCAAAATGAAATGCAGTAATCTTGTGAGAAGTAAATGTTTCTTCAGTGTGTCATAAATATAGTATAAAAAATCTTGAAGACTTTATTTTTTTCTCTCTCTTACTGCTTTCTTTGGTTGAAACGTCAAAGTCTCTACATTTTTATAGGCTTCTGAATATAAATATGTTCACCAATGTCTTAACAATCTCTCTGGATTTTGGCTTCTTATTATTTGCCAACCAGAGCAATAAATTGTAGATCTTACAACAGTATTGTAGTCCACTTCAAGTACTGTTTCACATTTGGCTTTGCCAAGACAGAACTACTACATATAAAGAGTTACCTAAGCCCTCAAATAAGTGAGGTTAACTGAAGAAAACGATGAGATTGCCTATGTACTAGCAAGTCCCCTATTTTAAAAAAATTATTATCATGGACTACAATGAACAGAATAACATAGAATCCATGATTTCAAAACAAGTTTTCTAGCAAGCAAAATTATTTTTCCATATTCAATAAAGAAGATTTAACCTGAAAACAAAGATTTCAGTAAAATGCCATTTTCAGAAAAAAGTCATAATTTACTGTGTGTGTCCAAATTCTGTTGTTGCAGGGGATACTGAAACAAGATCAGCTACAGCCTGCTTTTGAACAATGAGTTAGAGTGAGATTCTGAGCGTGCAAATGCATCATCTTACAGAGGCAATGCCACAGCCACCATTTTTACGGTTTTAATATGAAGCTTTGCAAAAAATATTTGCCAGCTGACCATGACAAACATATGATTTGCCTCCCCATCCTTGAGACAGTAAACAAATGTGAAATGAAATCTTTTATTTTTTTATTTTAGTTACATCAAACAGGAGAAGACTAGCCACAAGAATAAGAGTTAAGAAACTTGTATTCTAAACCCAGTAGAACTGGGTCTTAGGTAAATTGTGTAACTTCTTTGGGTCTCGTTTTCAATTCGGTAAAATAAGGGTGTGTGTGTATTTAAAACAAGATTAATTTTCAAAAAATATCCTTTAATTTCTCAAAGACATGGGAATATTCTCTGAGGGTGAGGGGAGCAACTTCGTGACAGCGGATTCTAGTGTACCCTATTGGCAGAAGCAGGAGGTTCATAACTGTGCCCCTGACGAAGACGGAAATGCCTTCATTGCCAATCTTTCCACGGGGAATTCTGGTAAATCTGGAAGTCACTGATATAGGTAATTTACTGGCCTAAAAATTCTTTAAGTCTCAGTATGAACTAACAAGTTCCTAGTTGCACACATTCATACATAAATATGTGCACAGGACAGAGCATAAAATGAGTTGCTGCTGGGGAACAAGTCATATAATGGAGACTTGAGCACACCAGGCTTCTTTCCAGAATCCCACTGCTTTGCTTTTGAACCATTACCAATGCCTTTCAGCAGTGCTGTCAACAGAGCTCAGATAGGGTCTTGAACTCCAGAGAATGAATGAGATATGCCAAATGAAGCATAATTACTTTATTGACGTCATTCAGCTTTCAACTCACATTTAATGGGGGAGCTTCTGGGGCTTGAAACAGTGGGCCGTTTGTAGCACATTATGCAAATGATAAGACTAATCTTTTGCATTATACATAAGAGCTGCTTATTGTGCATTAACTAATTTATCTGACTACGCAGGGGCTATGAATGCTGATTTTTATTAAGCTCTTCATTAAGTGAAAACGTAGGCATGGCAAGTGCATATATTAACATGTGCCTGTCTCGTGTACATGAATAAATAAATGTACACATCTAGTTACCAAGTGACATTCTTTTGGTGGCAGAAATCAAGTATGATTTTTTTTCAGTCACATTAAAGATAAAGTGAGAATCAAATAATCAGAGGAAAATACTCCTCGTTGTTAATACTCATCACACTTATTTTTTATCATGGTCATGAAAAATTACCTTTTAAAAAGACAGATTGTATAGTCTAAAGTCAGTAATTTAAATCTCATATAAGTATCCTTTGGTATGCTGTGACTATTTTGTGATTATCATAAAAAGCAGATGAAAAACAATTGAACACAAAGTCAAATTAAAGCAGTCACTTCAGTTTTAAGATAGGTTTACTTCATTTGAGTAAAATAAAGGAAAAAAAGAACAAAGTAGTGTTTTATTAAATATACACTAATTAATTTGGTTCAGAACTAGGCATAGGCCATGTCTACACAGACATGTGAATATGTTTTATATAACAGACAATTGCCACATTTCATGAAGGCACATGACTGTCCTCATTAAGTCAACACACACTCTCCACACAGACCCTGCTCTTCTCAGCAAGTTGTTTAGAATCCGACTGAGTTTCACAAGAGAAGAAACACCAAAATATCATGCATTTTATTTTCCTGATTAAACTGATAAAGATTATTTTTAATCAGCTAATGTATATTGAGAATACTATCTGCTAATTATTATGAGTATTTTGAGTGCGTTACTTTAAAAAATATTTTAGCAACCCAGTTAACAGCTTGCTAAGAGAAGTCAGTGATAACTTTTATAACTGGTTTTCAAGGTGAAAAGGCGAGAGGAAATGAAATGAGCCTCTTACTTTGAAGATACTAAAAAAGCAACAGTGACCAGCAAAACAAACACGGAGGGGCAGAGAAACCGAGTTCACCTTTCATAGTTTAAACAAGATCCCAGTTTTAGTTGATTAAAAGTAATGGCCGATCACTGTTATCATGCATGAGAACACCTCATTCCTTTATCCACCAGGTAAACTAAAACACGCATTACTACACACCACACAAAACCAGCCCTGGGGTTTGGCCATGAGCCCAACTTAACTGCAGAATGTTTATTAAATTATTAAAATTTATGGGTTGATAGCACTCTCAAACAATTTATTATAGCTGTAAACCATTTTTAAGTTTTGAAAACACAATAAAGTTGATTTAATAATCCCCCTAATCTTATACACAACTTCCTCCAGAATTTTCTTCAATTACGCCTCATAAATTACAATTTATTTGTATTAGAGAAACACTAAAAAACAAATACTTCATGAGGATTTCATCAGATTCATTTATTCTGAAACACTTGCCAGGAAGCATAACAAATTCACATGTGACCCTTGCACTCAGAATCGCTGAAGTTCAAATCAAAGCCACAATGGAGAGTCCTGCCAAGGATAATAACTAAAATCTTCCCTTAACTTGAGCCAGGAACTTGGCTTTAATGAATTCAAGGGCGAAAGGGTCAGGGAAGGGAGAGAGAGGCAGTTCTAGGGAAATTCTCTCCACTCTAAAAACAGCATGAATTGCAAAGCACAGACAGTCACATCACTTTCTGTAGGATTTTGTTAGAGAACAAGCAACTACAAAGAGGGAACACAAAGAGACAGTAATTGTGAGCTCACATTGTGTTTTCCTTGGGGGCAGCAGGTCATCCATGTAGGCAAATTCACTTAGATTTAATGACTTTTAAGTGAACATTCTATACTTCTTAAAAGTAAAACTGACAGTAGTTTAGGAAGAATAATCCCTAATGGTGGAATAATTTAGAATCTATTTCATATTTTATAGTGACTTGATTAGGGCAGAATTATCTGCTGGATCCAGTGACTACTGTGGCTTACAGGACTTTATTTTCAAAACTGAAACAGAATTTTGGGGGCATACCAGGGGTTCTTTTCATGGAACAAAAAGAAAATCTATGTATAACAGATTCGATGAAGGAGGAAGGGCATCACTGTGCCCTGAGGAAAGGCAATAAATAGTGAGAGGAAATACTACATCTGCATTCCTTAAACATTTCAGGTTTGTGTCCTCATGCTCACTTTAGGAGGCTGGAGACTGAAAACCTATTCAAGCAAACCTATCATTGACCCTCTTCTGATAAAGCTGCAGCTGGAGATTTCCTGGGCCAGCAGAACCAGACACCAGAGTGCAGCTGGCTCTGGGAGAACCTCTCAGGGGCAGAGAATTTCTTCCAAAATGCCATTTATTCCTGCCTGGGATATCCTTAGATCTACCTGCTTTGTAATGAGCAAGATACCCATACGGGACTGAAGAGCCATCAGGAACGATAGAGGACATTTGCACTGACTCAGTCACACCAAAGAGGCCTTAACGTCATAAAGATCATAATAAGCAACAGTGTCCATTTAAAGTCAGAACTCCATAGAAAACCAGTTGGGCTCTCACCTCCCTCTTCTCCTCTCATTCATTGTATACCTGGTGCCTGGTGCTCTAAATACTTCACTATGGTAAATGTCATGGTAAGAACATTACCAGCTCTATTCTCCTTCTCAAGTGTGCATCTGGGTGTTTACCTGTTACAAAGGACTCCTGCCACATCTCGGCCACAGTAGCATCAGGTAGGCACCAAGCCTAGGCACAGGCAGTCAAATTCCTCTCCCTGAAATATTGAGGCAATGAAGAATATAGAGCTGAGCTGAAAGACCTTGAGCACCAAGGACTGATGGCACTGTTTTGTGCTGACCGTGATCCCCATGAGCAAAAGAGGCCCATCCACTAGGGAGGCAGCATGGAATGGAGTTAGAGGGAGAAGCAGGAGTAGGAAAACAGAAGGCCATAGGGAGAGAGAAAGTAGTCACCCTCCTTTTTCCTTTATGACTTCTTAGTTCCTACTGGGTCTACATATATTTCTAATACTTGCATTCTTTATTTTCTCCTGTTCTATAAACTCCATTTTAATTTGAGCACCAATGACATGAGGTATATAGACAGGGAGCTGGAATGTATTCTGTCCTCATTCCACTCGCAAGCACTGACAATAGAGCGAAAAACAGCCAACGTGGGCAGGAACATGAAACCTCTCACTTCCTGTGTCATTTGCATGAAACACCACAAACAGTGCTGCAACCAGCACCAGAGGGGGCAGGACTCTCAGTGACGTATGTGTTGTCCACCTTTGCCCCTCTCTGACCATAAATAGCAGCTTTCTAGCACCACCACTTAGTTCCTCAAGTCCTTCTCTCATGTGGAACTGAGTCAGAATTTATAAGTAGTCTATGTGTAATTATTATACGATCTCTATTTTATCCAAGAAGATCCAATTCGTGGATGGCCCACAAGAAATAAGCAGTAAGTTGTGGAGCATGTTCCATAAGATTCGAAAGTTATCACAAAGTATTCTGAATTTGGAAGAACTACATAAATATGACACTAATAATCACCAGTTAAAATTTGGGTCACTTCATCTTTGGCTAAAAGATCATGTCTGTTTCAGTTGTGATGGAGTAATGAAGGCCAGATATATCTTCTCACATAAACAACTAAAAAACTAGATTACATACATAAACCAGCAGATTTCAGACACTGGATCCTAGGAAGCACAGGACAGAGATCTTTGAGAAAAGGGAAACAAAGAAGTGATCCCATAATTGCTCCAGCTTGCTGCCCAAAGTATCTCAGCCATAGAAAAGGGAGATAGAACTCAAACAGAGCCCCATGAACTCCCTGAGTAAAGAAGACAGAGTGGAAAATTCAGGGAGTCTATGAGGGCTAGAATTTGCAGAGAAGAGTAATGGAGTCAAGAGGACTGCAAAAGAAAAACAACCCTCAAGTGGCAAACATTTCAACTCAAGACCTTTACTGAGGACTGATAACTGCATTAATATAAGGAAATTACTTGAGGAATCATTAGAAAGGAGTGGCTGAAAAGGCCCGAGATCAAACAAGGCCAGGGTAGGGTAGCTCATGTCCCCACCAGCCATAGTAGAAGTCCGTGGTAATACTCGGAACATCGGGAAGAGCACCCAGAGGTCATAGTCTAAGTACTGGGAAAAATGACCCCTAGCACCAAAGCTGCCTATCAAAGCTGAGAAGCAACCCTAGAAAGAATAAAATGGTTTCCCGGTAACTTAACTCCATGCCAGAATAAAGTTCAAGAATATTTAAATGAATTACAAAATATCCAACACCCAATACAGTAAAATTAAAAATAGTTGACATCCGATAAAGAATTATTAAGCATGCAAAAAAGAAAAAAGGATATAACTAAATCAATGGAAGCTGCCAAAGAAATAACACAAATGGTAGATTAAGCAGGCAAGGACATTAAAAGAGTTATTACAAAAATATATCCTATGTGTTCAAAAATATAAAGCAAGAAAATATGTACAAGTTAAGAGAGAGTAATAAACCAGCATAATACAAAAAAATTATTTTTAAAATCTTATGAAATCAAATGTCCACAGATAAATAACAGACTATATTATTAACAGCAGATTAGAAACTGCAGATGAATAGATTAGTGGATTTAATGACATAGCAACAGAAACTATAAAAGACGAAACAAAGAGAAAAGAAGATTGGAAAAAATGATTGTAACATCAGTGAGCTATGTGACAAGTTCAGGCAGCTTATTACTTGTATAATTTGAAGTCCTTAAAAAGAGAGAGAAAAGTGGGAAAGAATAAAATATTTGGAGTAACAGCTAAAATTTTCCAAATTTGATAAATAACAACACTATTTAAAAGTTTTCTGGGTCTGCAGAAAGATTTTTTTTAAGATACTGATTTTTATTATTGAAAGACATTATTTTAATATTCATAAGATCTAGTTGTGTATCTTGGAAAGGATTAGGAAACTTTAAAATGAGCATTAAATATTTGTTTTAATCAGTTACTAACAGTGCTAACAATGAATATCATTGCTATTTATATTTTCTGATCCTCATCTTCCACATCTGTAAAATGGAATTAATAATGGTATCTACCTTTTAGGACTGTTTGGGATTAAAAGTGATGATTCTTTATATTTGAAAATGACACATCTGATAAAGGCTTAACGTCCAGAATATATAAAGAGCTCACACACCTCAACAAACAAAAAACAAATAACCCAATTAAAAAATGGGCAGAGGAACTGAACAGACAGTTCTCCAAAAAAGAAATACAGATGGCCAACAGACACATGAAAAGATGCTCCACATCGCTAATTATCAGAGAAATGCAAATTAAAACTACAATGAGGTATCACCTCACACCAGTAAGGATGGCTGCCATCCAAAAGACAAACAACAACAAATGTTGGCGAGGCTGTGGAGAAAGGGGAACCCTCCTACACTGCTGGTGGGAATGTAAGTTAGTTCAACCATTGTGGAAAGCAGTATGGAGGTACATCAAAATGCTCAAAACAGACTTACCATTTGACCCAGGAATTGCACTCCTAGGAATTTACCCTAAGAATGCAGCAATCAAGTATGAGAAAGACCAGTGCACCCCTATGTTTATCACAGCACTATTTACAATAGCCAAGAATTGGAAGCAACCTAAATGTCCATCGATAGATGAATGGATAAAGAAGATGTGGTACATATACACAATGGAATACTACTCAGCCATAAGAAAAGGGCAAATCCTACCATTTGCAGCAACATGGATGGAGCTGGAGGGTATTATGCTCAGTGAAACAAGCCAAGCAGAGAAAGAGAAATACCAAATGATTTCACTCATCTGTGGAGTATAAGAACAAAGGAAAAACTGAAGGAACAAAACAGCAGTAGAATCACAGAACTCAAGAATGGACTAACAGGTACCAAAGGGAAAGGGACTGGGGAGGATGGGTGGGTAGGGAGGGATAAGGGGGGGGAGAAAAAGGGGGGTATTAAGATTAGCATCCATAGAGGGGTGGGAGAAAGGGGAGGGCTGTACAACACAGAGAAGACAAGTAGTGATTCTACAACATTTTGTTACGCTGATGGACAGTGACTGTAAAGGACTATATAGGGGGGACCTGGTATAGGGGAGAGCCTAGTAAACAAAGTATTCATCATGTAAGTGTAGATTAATGATTAAAAAAAAAAAAAGAAAAAAGAAAAAAAAAGCAGTTCCTGTGTGGTGACCTCCAATGAGTTCTACACAATGATATAAAGGGCATATAAAAGTGTAGGCAAAGGGTCTGTTTGTGTTTATACAGAGGATCAAAGCCTAATTTGGCTACCCTGAAAATGAACTAAGATACGATATGAAAAAGAACTTCCAACATCAGCACTCTCGGGAAGACTCATGACAGAAGATGATCATCAAAAAACCCCAACAAAGATCCACGCACTGCCACAGGTGTAGATGCACTCATCCCACCAGTTTCTGGACTTGCCATGGGAATGATGAAGGAGATATCTAAGCTGGCCTGTGCATACAGTAAAACAACAAATTTGACTGGATCTATACTGTTGGAACTCAAACAAGAATTAGGAGAAGTGCAAATTGTAGCACTCCAAAATCTTACAACCACAGACTATTTACTGTTAAAAGGACATATGGGATGTGAACAGTCCCCAGGAATGGGTTGTTCTAATTTATCTGAATTCTCTCAGACTGTTCAAGTTCAGTTGGACAATATCCACCATATCATAGATAAGTTTTCACAAATGCCTAAGGTGCCTAACTGGTTTTCTTGGTTTCACTGGAGATGGCTGGTAATTACAGGTATGCTTTGGTTATGTAACTATACTCCTATTATGTTAATGTGTGTGCACAATTTAAGTAGTAGCTTAAAACCTATACATGCTGAAGTTACTCTACAAGAAGATATGTCAAAGAAATAATCAATCTTCCCATGTTTTCTTCCGCCTGCTACTTCTATAGCTTTTCTTCTTCCTTCCTAATTACAACCCTTAAGTAGAATTCATGCCTCATATCGAATTTACCGAGTATCATAATTCTTCCAAGTGGTAAAGATACCTCAAGACAAATGCTGGGCATAGTAGCCACAGGGCATAAATCTGCAAAGAAGTAAAAAGCTAACCTTTTCAAACAATATTGCTTCTCTCTCACTTACCAACTTTACATTTCCCTGTATGGCCCCGGAAGATGACTGGTTAGCCAGAGACGGGTAAGATTCCTCAAGGGAGGAACAACCTAAGACAGGCACAGTCGCAGGGGGGCCATCAGGTGAGAAAATGGGGATCAGCAGAGGTGAGGCTTAGAACCTCTCCCCTCCTGTTCTGAGAGAAATCTTCTGCATACGTGCAAGTTTTATTGCCCTTATCTAGCTCGGGTTAACACATAGTCTACAGGCATACACCTGATCATCTACATTTGCTCTCTTACAACACAAAACTATGTTTTCTACCTTTATCTCGTATTACCTACCACTTCAGCACTTTATTAAAAATAATAATAATAAAGAGAGAAATGTGGTATCCACATATAAATCAAGTATAAAAATCAAATGAATATTCATATTTGAACTGACTGTTTATAGTTCATAATGCATGAAGAAAACCGAAAGTTTCTGTGATGACTGCCCTTGTACTGTTCACCATGTAACTTATTCACTATGTAAGAATTTGTACTCCATGTAAGAACTTGTTCGTTATGCATCAGAAGATTGGAGACTGACGAAAATTAGGCTTGGGGTGGATTAATGATTGTGCATTGAGCATTGACCCCCCTATACAGAATTTTTTTGTTGTTAACAACCATTTGATCAATAAATATGAGAGAAGCCCTCACAAAATATATATATATATATATATATATATATATATATATATATATATATATATATATATAAACGCACTTCCAATTGTAAAATAAATAAGTAACCAGGATGTAATGTATAGCATAAGGAATATAGTCAAAATATTGTAACAACTTGGTATGGTGATAGCTGGTACCTAGAATTATCATGTATATAAATGTTGAATCACTGTGCTATACACCTGAAACTAATGTAATACTGTGTGTCAACTATCCTTCAATAAAAAATAATTATCCAGGAAAAAAAAAAGTGATGATTCTTTATAAAAAAAAAAGAAAAATACAGTACTGTGCCTGGTACTAATAAGAACTTAATAAATGTTTGCTATTTATATATTTTGCTGTCAAGATTTAAAGAGGCAGTCATAATATTTACGGTGGAAACTCTTGACAGATTTCATTCCAGAAGTACATACCACATTTACTTCATGAGATTCATTATAGTAGCTTTAACTGTGCTATCCCTTTGCATGTCTTATACGTGCAGGCAGTATATTCAGACACCAGACCCTTGCAGAACCAGGGGATTATTTGTACTTTAAGGCTTACCGAAGGGGATGGCTGTCCTCAAACACTGTAAAACGGCAAAGGAAGCAGCTCTTCCTCTAGCAGTGCTGCCTTTCATCTTTAGCTGCTTACCAGCCCTCAGACCTCTTCGGGAATAATTGCAATGTAATGCCTTACAGCTGCTTGCTAGGTAATTTACTCAGCTGCCACCACCTGGAGAGATTAGACGGGATTTCCCCTCCTGACACTGGGCCCCTGGAATTTACAATCTTTTCCCTTTCTCTTGTCTGGTGGTATCACTCTTCTCCCCCCGAGTTCACTAGTTAGTCAGCCATTTTAATGTATACCACTAGTATGCCTGCACAAGGAAAACCAGCAAACAAACTCTATGCAGCCTAGGTGAAATTTAGGGTGCAAGCCTCTATTTGACTAGTTGGCTAAACCTGAAGTATTATCCAGTCCTCCAGGCCCACTCAGCTATAGAGAAGTGCCCTGATCTTTTTGTGTGCCATAGACTGGAAGTTTTACTGGCAGCGTTGCATCCACACAAAAACATATGTTAAAGTCCTATCCCCTGGGACACCAGAATGTGACCTTATTTGGAGAGTGCCTTTACAGAGGTAATCAAGTTAAGAGGAAGTCATTAGGGTGGGCCCTAGGACCCAGTATGACTAGAGTCCTTATAAAAGGGGAAATCTGGAGACAGACATGCACACAGGAAGAATGCCATGTGAGAATGAAGGCAGAGACTGCAGTCATGCCCCTAGAAGCCGAGGAATGCCAAAGACAGCCATCAAAGCACAGAAGCTGAGAGAGACTTGGAACAGAGTCTCTCTCACAGCCTTCAGAAGAGACCAGCCTTGCCAACACCTTGACCTCAGACTTCCCATGCCAGAACTGTGAAACAAAAACTTGCTGCAGTTTGTGATACTTTGTTAAGACAGCCCTAGCAAACAATTACAGGAAGTTTATGAAGCCTCTGGACCCCTTCTCAATAAAAATTATTCTCATAGAATAATATACACAGGAAAACAAAGGATATCAAGCATATTAAAATAGTTATCAAAAGTTTTTTTTCAGAAAGAATTTTGTGGTATTGTCATATGTGTACTTATATTAATGTGTTAAGTAACAAGATCCAGGGTAAGTAAAAAAAAAACAATTTTTAAGTATGGATAAATGTAATATGTTGATGTCTGTAAAACATCTAATGTGTTATGAAACTATCTGTGATTTCTACTGGTTACAGGTACTCCTATTGTTACTATTGTTCATTGTCTATATTCATAATTGAAGGAAATGCCAAATTCCAGTTAGAGATGAGTGAAAATTTGGTCAAGTCCATTGGCTACTGGAATTTCCTCCACAAACACTTTCCTGGTCTATGGACTCCAGGCTTTACAGTCTTCATTTCACAGAAATGTCTGGTCACTTTATTTATTCTTACTTGTTCATTTATAACTTGATCTCCAATTCCAGACTATACCTTTTCCTCAGTACTTCAGTGGTAAGACTCTCTTCTCTCTGAGTTCCAGTTTATTCCACAATACAACACAGAGGTTATTTGCTTGAACCTCACATGGATCTTAAGGTTGTTATCAAAGATCCCCAGAATTTAATAGATAGAGCTTCTTAGAAAAATTCCCTAAACTGAGCTTCTACTTCTTCCCTTCATTTCCAAATCTGGAATGTTTGAAATGCAATTCTTACTGGTACACATTAGATTTAGAGAGATTCATGTTCACTCATCACGTCTCACGTGTAAAGATCTGTTCTTGTCTCTTGTCCATTCTCATATCCTTTCTTCTACACTCTATCCCCTGCTCTCACCAGCATGCAACAAGCCTCCTGTGACTTGAACAAACTCCTACTCCAGCAAGAACTATGTATGAGGTCTCCAAGCTGAAGCAGATCTCGGCTTCATAGGCAAAGTCTTTGGGAACACCATGACAGTGTTCTTGACACCCAGCTCTCCAATAATCTGACCTCGCCATTTTCCTTGACCCTTCACTTCCTGGGCATGTCCTTTCTCTTGCCCGTCTGGCCTTTGTCCAAGCTTCTCCTGTCCCCCTGTCTCAGTACCTTCCTGCAACTTGTATGCTGGCCTCCCTGGCTGAACTCACCATGGCTTGGATCATCTGTGTGAAGGCTCTCTGACACAGCACTCCAAAGTATATGATAGTTCATTTAAGGAAAGTTCTTTGACTTCTCATCTCAAGCTTTGCTCAATTACCAATTTCAAGGTGCTTTTTATGTATGTGTTTCTGTAGCCACATCTTCAGATTCTGTTTATTCCTTCTAGTTGTGATTTAAGTCATTGCTAAAGAGTATGGTTCACCTTTTCTGTTTTTGAAATACTTACATTTATTCCTGCCAGAATTCCTACTCATGGACATCATCCTAACATAATTTTAATATGTCATCTGTGACACAGTAGGGGCTGTCCTCTGTGCACCCACCACACCAGATCCCTAGCTGCACTACAACCTGGTATTTTCATGCTACCAGACTCTATGCAGGCATTCCTTTGGTTTCTCCTTAACCTAGATTATATAATCTATTTCTTCAACCTCTGCCTGTTTGAGCAACAACCTTGTTTCTGTGTTCCACCTAGAAAAGGCCCAACAAAGATTGTTTTCAAAGCCTGTCCCAGCATGAAGAATTAATGCTTCTAGAGAAAAAACATAACGGGAGTGACTGCTCTCAATTTGTCCTGTAAAATTGCCCAACAATTCAGTTTTGTTTCTGCTACTTTGTCAGCTCTTTCCCTTCTTCATAGCAGCTTTAAAATATACTCCAATCTCCTAAAACTTTAGATATCCTTTTTCTCATGCTCCCAGCCTATTACATGAATATGTATTTCAAATAGAAAACAAAAAGATCAATTCAGCACCTGGCATCAACCCTATACATTTATTTGTATCTGCATCAAGACTGCCATATTTAACTTGTGTTAACAATGTAAGAAATGACCATCCCAGGTAAAGGTAATGCATGTACCCGTGTTCTGAAAGACTCTTCTATTTCACCAATACCCTTGCTTGGAGCACATACAGTCAAGGGTTCTCTGGGTATTCCACTGCAATTATTATTGCCATGTAAATTAATAAAATCTCATGGGAAGCACCTGGGACTCTGTCTGATAGCCTTCTCTGGCTGCAAGAGCTTGTTCAACATGCATGCCTGTAGGTAGACAGTGTGAGGGAGTTGGAGCTAACCCTTGTTAACAACAGCCCTCATCCAATGACTGCATGAGTTGTTGGTGTATAAATGCCCTATCTTCCTCACCCATACAGTGGGATAACTTTAAGGCATGTTCCACACAGGGCCTTGTAAACTACAGGGTAATTGAGCCTCAGTTGCCCACAGTGACTGGCTTCCTTGTCTCCTTTCTATTTCCCTACTGGTAGATTCTAGGATCACCTCCCAGATTAACCATTTTTACTCAAGTCCTTGGTTCAGGGTTGGTCTCCAGGAGAACCCAACTTATGAAAGTTGACTCAAGGAAGCCATCCTACAGAAAAAGGTTCTGGAATTGGATTAATTGAAAGCCAGGTTGCTGCTAGTATTAAGTGGTGTGACAAGATATCCTGTCATCTTGTAGCAGTATACCACATAATCTCTGTGGTAGTGTGGGGTAGGGTACGAGCGGAAGGGGTGTACTGATTTATGCAGTAACTCCACACACTGATCCCTGGAAATGTTAAGTTACTTGGCTTTTGTGAATGGATTAAATGCTCTAATGGAAGAATATAACAGACACAGACCAGCCAACTATGAACTCAGGTAAGAGAGTAAAAACTACCAGCCATCCATGGCAGTATTTAAAGAGACCTTTATATACTATATTCAGGAGGCAGAGTCTGCTGAAAATCAGGAATCAGATTTGAAAATTGGCGTTAAAAAGGTACTGATTGCACAGTTTATGTGTAAAGATAGGGCCCTAACAGGAAGGAGTTGAGACCCTGAGACTGGAGTTGGAGATAAATGACTGGAAGCATTTAAGAACATGGAATTTTCTCATAACCCCAGGCCTCTAACTGGCTGGTAAAAGTGGCCCCTTCTCCTTTGATAAAAGAAACCTTTCCCCCATTGCCTGGAGATTTTGCAAACCTCTCACCTTAATCAAATGCTCTGTAATATGGTGCTTGTCATCTCAAGCTATGTCGCCCCATCTCTCCTCTTTGCCTTTAGAGCAAAAAGAATAGGCATTCGCCCAGCAGTGCTCAAGCAGAGGAGAACTATCCTCAATACGCAAAGAAAGGAATCATTCAGCATGAGAGAACTGCCATTAAGGGCAGATGCAGCCAAAATGCTTGGGGAGAATCTTGAGGGTGCTGGAGCAGGGAAGGTGGCAGATGAGACTAGATGGGGAGAGTCTATTGATATTGAAATTTTAACTGGATTTACAATTATGGCAAGGATCTTGGAAGCAAGTCCTCATTCAGTACTAGAAGACCCTGAGAAGTTTAAAATGGGGATGGCCTAGAAGAAATGAGGCAGGACTGCTAGGATATTTTGGTATAGTCTTTAGGAAGAGCCTAAAATACTTATAGACAATTGGGCATATAAGGTGGGGTTCAACATATAAGTCCAGTGACCTGCCAGGTGCCTACAATCCATAGGAAAGCTGAGAATACACTGCTATCCCTAAAGTGATAAAGAATTCACTAGTATGAATGAACCGCAGAATGGTTGAGAAACTCAATGGTACCTGAGGCCGAAGTTGATAGTACCAGATGTTGCTATGAAATAAGGCTCCCTAAAGTTAACATAAAAAAATAAAAGGACTCTGGAATGGTATAGACCATTTTGGTAGTATTAAGCCAGTTAGAGGCAAGCTGGACATTATTACCATAATGATGATAATTGTCATAATATCATAATAATTTTGGCAAGGCCAAACTAGCAACTAAAAGGTCTTGATGCAGAGGGATCTGTGTCAGTGGCTAATAGGCTGTCGTGTTTCCAGGATGAAGAGAAGTGGGCATAAAACAAAGTAATTCTTGACTTATATGTCTATAAAACATCAAGAAAGGGTGAGCATAAGGCTTACATCAGTAGCTCCCATGGAAAAGTCACATGAAGCCAGTTCTCAAACCCAGAGCCCATCAGCTGAACAGGAAGCCAGGTACTTTACAGGAAGAAAGCTACATGCAATAGCACACATAAATAATTCCTACACCGATCCTTCCAAACAGGACTGTGGCCATTTACCAAAGCAAATGAACACTGGGTAAAAGGGGAATACACCACTCTTTCAGGGGTATTAGATACAGAGTCTGAGCTAATACTGGTATCGGGAGACTCCAGATCTTATTATGGCCTGCCTATTAAAATGGAGTCCTGGCACAATCCCATCAAGCACAGGTACAGTGAGTCCACAGACCTATCCTGGGTACATAATTGTGATACCTGTACCAAGCAGCTGGAAGAGTCTTCACAATGATTTCTTAAACTTTGAGTGACTAGCATTAAGAAACTGTCCTCACTGCTACATGACCAAGACAGTAAATCAGAAAAGAAATATTGCATTCCAGGTGGCTGGGAGAAAGCAGCACCACACTGAAAGACTTGAAGTTTGACTCACTAATGGAGAAAGAAAAAAAATTCAGGCCTGGTCTATGCATTGGCCAGCTAGACACAGTGATGCAACCTAAAAATGGACCGTTGCCACATTACAGCCCACTAAGGAGCCCCTAAATAAGAAGAGGGGAAATCTTCCCCATGGATAGAGCTCTGAGCAATATACCTGCTCACTGACTTGATGAGGAAGGAGAAATGGTCTGTGGTAAAGATACACATAGACGAAAAAGTAGTGGCAAATGGCTTGGTCAGAGGCATGAAGTTAAAAACAAGGAGTATGGGGAAAATGATGGCTTGGTCTATAAGAGTGGGAGCTAAGTTTGCTGATGTGCATGTGCCATGGAAATTCCCATCAGAGAACACCAGAGCGGCCTGCCTCTACAACAGATGACTCACCCGGGGGCTGTCAGTAAGTGGAAAAGTCACATTAAGCCAGTTCTCAAACCCAGAGCCCCTCAGCTTGGCCACCCCAGTGTTGGCCAAGGGGTTCTTCTTTTTTTAAGGACTTCTTTTTAATTGCAGTATAACTGATATATAATATGGTTTTGGGGCAACAAGGAGTTCTTGAACAGAATAATCACAATGGCCGGGATGGAACCTATGCACGCGCCCAGAATCCCAGGAGACTCTCAGCAATGCTGAGGTAGCTGATGTAGCTGCTGAATGCTCAAACCCCAGCAGGAGGGACCCATACTGAGCCCGTGGGATGGTTCTGTCCCTTGAGGAGACCAACTAGCCACTTGATGGCAAATTATTTAGAACAGGCCCACGTCACATGGGAAGGCCAGGCATTAACATGTATGCCCAGTGTGAGTTTTCCTTCTCTGTTCATAGCACGTCTCCTTACAGACCTATCCAAGGGCTCACGGGGTGTCTAATTAAACAGCACATGATCCCACCTAATGTCACCTTGGACCTTCTACACTGTACACACAGGTAAGAAAGGGATCAGGTCTGCCAAGGACGCCTTGTGCTCCTTGTGCCTTGCAGAGTCCTAGGCAGTATGTAGGTATTTGGTATTTATTAAAAGGAAGGCATATGAAAAATATCTATCTTCAAGGATATTTAAAAGTTTATTGCATGCCCTTCTCAATGAACTAACTATACATTACCTTCATTGACAAACCAACCAAGTCTCTGAGAGGCTAGCGAATCTCTGAGAGATTAATGAAAGCCTTTAATGTCTTTGAATTCTCAGATATACAGTTGGAGAAATAGTGTTTAGCACAATACCTCTCTAAAAATATAACGGCTGCGTGAAAGAGGAAAGGAAGGAATTGGCTGTGAAAGAATTTATCTCTTAAGAGAGAAAAAAAACAAACTGGAATTTAACCTCACCATCGTGATTACACAGTTAGCTGGAAAATACAGAAAACTGTGAGCAGATGATAAATTTGAGCAAAGAGTCAAGCTTAGGTATGTTATAATGGACTATATTGTGAAGTCTTAATAGTTTTTAACTTTTTAAAAAAGCAATCAAGAAGACTTTGGATAAAAATAGTTCATAGGAATTGGACTTCATTTAAGCAAATCATTTCACTACACATAGAAATTCAAGTTCATGAGACACTATATATCAAACTACATTTGATAAGAATCAAGTTCTATTATTTTATTTATAAAGACAATGAAATTTATAAAGACAGTGTTTGTTGATGGCCCTCAAAGATATTTATGAAATCTGGTCATATAAATTTATTATAGCAAAATAATCTCCACTATTTAAAATTCCATAATAAAACTAATTAATATGAGCAGTATGGCTATAAGAAGCACTTTTCTTGTAGGTTTGCCAATCTTCAACTTCAATGTTGCCTGCACTGTACCTACACAGATCAGTCTGCATGCCATGGTCAGATGGCTAGAAATGGAAACATACATGGACAAAAGTGCAATACAAGTATTGATTTGCCAAATGATCTTACAGTCATTATTGGACTTCCAGCCTCCCGAACTGTGAGAAATAAAGTTCTGTTCTTTAAGCCTTGGTATTTTTGTTATAGCAGCCCAAATAGACTATGACAATATCCTATAATGGAATACTATGAATACTGTGAAGGCTTTAAAATGCTGAAGTTGCTCTCTATTATGCAGAGAGATGTCTTTCCATGGTATACTATTTAAAGGTGAAAATTCTGTTTATATGCAGTATTTATATTACAATTCTGTTCATAAGATTCATTTATAAAAGCTGGAAAGAATAAACAGTTTTCAAAAGTAGTTATCCTGGGTTAAGGTTAAAATTACAGGAGTACTTTTAGATTCTCATTTATAGATCATTGTGTTTAAATTTTAGAAAGAAGGCAAAATTACATTTATCATCAGGGAAAAATATATTTCTATTTTAAAAGTCTAAGGATAAAATTCTATTCCATGTCTATGGTGGGCTCCCTCAACAAGACTGTTTATAAATTACGTTCTTTTTTATAAATTCACTGTTGGTTATTTACTCTTTCCAATTAGCATCTAGATATGCTCTAGTCTCTGTCATGTTCTCCCTCTACTATACACTACATTTAACAAACATCTTCATCTCACCTCAACTTCACAGCCTGACATCTTGGATTGTTTCTATGTCCTCACTGCTCTTTCATTTAACAGCCCACAGGGACCTGCTTCAGCTTCCAGCACACCACAGACTTTGCTCTCACCAAAGTCAGCAATGACCTCCATGTGGATAAATCCAATAGACAATATTCCGTTCTCTAGTTTCAACTTCCTGTGGTGTCTGCCAATTGTTAACTGCTTCCTCCTTGAATTTATTTTTTTCTATTAAATTCCATGATACCATATTCTTTTAGTTTTCCTCTACCAACAGAGCCGTTCCTTATCCTTAACTTTCAGGATTCTTTTCATCTGTCTGCGCCTTAAATGAATTTTACCTTCAACTTGGTTACTTTTATCTAGAATATATTCTAAAATCAGGAAAAACCTGGGTTTGAATCTTGGCTCTGTCACATACTTATCAGAAGACCCACGGAAATTAGATTAATCCCTTTAGCTCTTGTTTTCTCTGTAATAAAATGGGAAGTAGTTTTCTTGTAAGGTTGTCGTTAGCATTAAACATTCACAACTACGAATGCCACATAATAAATATTTAATAGCTAGTAGCTGCTTTTACTCTGATTTTATAATCTCTCTTGGGAAATTTCCACTCTCCGATTTATAAACCAATGACCACTCCCCTCTTTCTTATCCAGCCCAGACTTGCTCCTAAACTTCTAATCCAAGACTCTCTCCTTAACTACTGACATCTTTGAACCACTGGACATCTCTGCCAGACATCTCATTGTGATCAAAATCAACATTCACATTTAATCTGTCAGCTCTTTGCTGCTCCTCTCGAAAATCCATTTCTTCTTTGGAATGGATAGTGTCACAGCCACTCAGTTCCCCAAAATTAAAACCTGGAAATCATCTTTAGCATTCCTTTTACATCTCTTTGAATACCTAGTCGCTAAATCTTATTGATTCTTCCTCCCAAATATTTGTAAAATTTTTCCACTTCCGCCTTTTCACCATTTTAGTCTATGACATCATCAGCCCTTATGCTTGTTACAGGAAGTGGCTCTTACCTGGTCTTCCTTACTTCCAGGTTCACATTTTTCTTTCACCCTTCTCCTTCCATCATCTATTTATACAGCGCAGCTAATAATTGTTCTTATATCCTTAAAACCTTTCCATTACTCTCTCATTTTAGCTTTCTCTGTTACCACCCCTGTCATTGCAGCCTCTTCACTTCATCCTTCTGTGCTTTATCTACAACAAAAATTGTTAGATTCCTCTCATAAGTTGTGAATCTCCAACCTGTAATATACTATCCACTGTCTTTAATCTACTCCCTGGCTGAACTACACTTGCCCTTCAGATACTGAGGTCATGTTCTTTCCCAAATCTTAGCTAGTTTCCCCAAACTTCGTTTGCTCCAATAGCAACCTTTATACCTCTACCAGAACATTTTTCAGGAAATGTAATTTTCTGTTTGTATGTCTCTTTTCCTCAGAATGAGTATTTCCCAATTTCATTTCTGTTTCTCCTCCAAAGCAATTTTCTCAAACAAGTATGAACTGAAATCACCTATTATTATTATTATCCATATTCCTTATTTTTTATAATAATTATCCATTTTATTATTAATTGTCCATGTTCCTGAGCTTCAATTCCACATAAATGTTGTGAAGGAACCACATTTCCCCCCATCATGAAACCAACTAAAAGGATAATATAATAAAAAAATATGGAATTATTACATAATTAGCTCACAAGGACAGAACAACAGAGAGAAAAAAGGAAAATGGATTTATTTCAACCAGTTTTTGGAAGATGGGAAGCAAATGGTGAAGACAAAACTGTTTTTGTACAATGAGAGGATTTAATATTTTAGTGCCAGGAGAAGGGGAACACTGACCATAAATAGGCCAATTATCACTAAGAACAGTCTGAGAAGTTTAGCACTTTGAACATTATACTGAACAGAAAACGGAGAATATTTAAAAACCTACTTTCAAAGAAGTTGAATAACCCTACTCCATTTCAATGCACACAGACAGATAAATCTTTTTTTTCCAACTCCCCACCTAGACAGCTATTGTACTGGCAGACTCTACCTGATGTAACGATTTTAGAATTCTGGAGTCTACTGAAGGCTTGCAACTTCCAGGGGAAAGCTTGGAGGATAAATTGCAGTTAGTTTCAGTCCATTTCAATCTTAGTTCTGCAGTGGTTACCAGTTTTCAATCGCCAGCCTTGTGGCAGGCAACCTTGTGGTGGAGTCAGGAGGGGAGTTGTACAACCCAATTCCTCAACATTATTACAAGCCACTCTTCCTTAGGCTGAAGGAACTTCTAAGAAATTTAAAGGGTTGGTACCTACCCCCCCAACCCCTCATTTTTTTCTTTTCCTTCTTTTGGGAACCAGACACTAAAGACTAGCACATTCAGAAGCAACGGCACATACAGAGGAAATAAGAAGGTCACTACATACCCACAGAAAGGCATAGCCTCAGAAAACAGCTGAGAAGATCGTAAGTTTGTGCTTCAGGCTGATCCTTAGAATGGAGATAACCTACAACAACTAAAACAAAGCACAAACAAAATCCAGCAAGCCCTAGAGAAGGGAGAGAATCTAATGATAAGAGGACCACATTACTAGATCAAATGTCCAGTCATTAACAACACACACACACGGCATACAAAAAATGGGAAAGTACGGCCCATTCAGAGGAAAAAATTAATCAACAGGAACTGTTTATGAGAAAGACCAAATGGAGGACCCACTACCCAAAGTCCTTAAAACCACTATTTTAAAAATGTTCAAAGAACTAAGGGAAGATGTTGATAAAGTAAATGGTGTATACATGAAATAGAAATATCAATAGACATTTAAAAAAAAACAAATTCTAGAATGAAAAAATACAATAATTGAAATGAAAAATTAACCATAGGGATTATAGGGTAGATTTGAGGAGGCAAAAGAAAGAAGGAGTTGTTAACTTTGAAAATAAAATTGTCAGCAAAATGGCTTTACTTGAACAGCAGAGAATTGCAATTCGGGACAAGTAAGCTATGGCAAAATTGCAAGTATGTCCCAAGAACAAAGGAGAGGAGGCTCTTTTATAGAATAACGGCGGAGTCCTGGGGGGTTGTTTCAAGCAAAAAGTCCGCTGAAGGAAACTGGGAGTCCCACGTGTCATGGATGCTCGTTAGGTGAGCTGTGACAGTCTGTCATTGGCTGGGCTGCGGCTGGCTATTGCTAGGGAGGCAGAAACTCTTCCCTCCTCCTACTGAGCGGCAAAATAGCCAAAACAGTATGGGTGGTAAGGTGTCTGTCTCCTTTACTGTGGGGTCATGAGAGTTCCCCCTGCAGGCCTCCTGATGCCATGCCAGTGAGGCTTCCCTCCATCAATTTTCA
This sequence comes from Manis pentadactyla, assembly GCF_030020395.1. NCBI lineage: Eukaryota > Metazoa > Chordata > Mammalia > Pholidota > Manidae > Manis > Manis pentadactyla. The sequence continues at coordinate 67,704,632 of NC_080031.1, read as the reverse complement.
TATAGTGAACTTGAGTATCAGACAACTGGAATGACTGAATCTGAGGAACAAAATGAAAAACGATAGAAGAAAAGTGAATAGAGCCTACAGCATCTTCATGACACTCTCAATAGTACCAACATAAATATTGTGGGAGTCCCTCAAGGAGAAGAGACACAGAGAAAGGGCACAGAGGTTATTTGAAGAAATAAGCCCAAAAAACTTGCCACGTTTGATGAAGACATGAATATAAAAAATTTTACCAGAATCCAAGAAGCTCAACAAACTTTAATTTTATTTAAAAAGCTATAATTAATATCCTTAGAGAGTTAGAACGAAATTGCAGTTATGAAACAATAACAGAAAAAAAAATATGCACACAAAGAAATGTGAATCAGATTTTCAATAGTATCACAAAAGCTAAAAGATAGTGGAACTGTGCTTTCAAAAGTATGAAAGAAATTTCTTTTCATCCTAGAAAACTAAGTGAAATCAAACTTTCAGTCAAGTGTGAAGACAGAATAAATATGCATTTAAACATACCAGTAATTATTTCTCAGGAAGTTAACTGAAAAATATGCTTTAGTAAAATAAGTCTACAAACCAAGAAGAAGAAAATCTTCCCTTAAAGCAAGAATCTGACTGGCTTAGATTGGGTCAGGAATGTACTTCTATTCCAACGGCCTATGAAAATAGGAGGCAGAGTCATGGTACACAGTTTAGTGCAGACCCCCTCCTACAGAGTTGGATTCAGAGTATAAAAGAAAATGGAGTTCTTTGTGGTCTAAGCAGGCACAACCATATCAGTTCAAGCAAAGAATTTGAATCCTGAAATGGTAATTAACTTGCTCACGGTCATACAAGGTCAGGTTCTTTCATTCCTAAATTCAGTCCTCTTTCAACTTTGCTAGCATTGGAACAAGGAACCCCATCCCTATTGGACATTTTCAGCCGCCAATTAACACCAGCCTGCCCGAATACTAGTAAGTACTGGGTGAGATACTAAAGAATTATAAAACATAGTACAAATTCAGATACAACTAACATTTGCATGCCCTGTGCTTTGACACTTTCATGTGTATTTTACCTAGGAGATTACTATATCCAGGGTTACATCCAGATCTGAATTAGGTACATACAAGGGATAGTATACTTAAAGGTTAATATTTATAGTGCTTTCTGTTCTATTAGAAGAATATAAAAGGAAAAAACACCAGGAACCAGAATAATTTCAAGAAGTTTCAAGAAGAATGTAAAATCTGATCTGATTTGAAGTGTGGGTGAGTTTTGTGTAGCACAAGAGGAGAATGAAGGCATTGCAGCCAAGGAAATGCTCTTGAACAGTGGTGCAGAGACGTGGATGGGTTTACTTTGGAGAGAAATTTTGTGGATTATAATTAGACAAAGCCTAGGGATTCTGTTGAAAATTTTTGGTTTAAGGGTAATAGATTTTAAAGTTATAAAGTAGGTGACATGCACACTTTAGAATTCTTGGTGTTTAGTTAAATCACACTGCATTCAAGTTATGGTAATAGGTGTTTTTGCCAACTCCCTACAGTTTTTCTAAAGTTTAATACAGAATAAAAGCTAAAAGTTTTCTGACAGCGCCAATAATTTATTGGAAACATATGGCAACATAGATGGCTGGAGCTGCAAAGTATGTTACAAAGTATGTTACCCTTTTCAACCTACTGGGTAAAAAATATCAGAACCTGATTTTCACACAAAGCAATAATCTTTACCATGAAAGTAAGGAAGAGCAAGCATATCCTTATATGCCAGCTGTGTAAATTATTGCTATTAAGACAGACATTCAGTCTTGCACAAGAGGGAAAAAAAATCAATATTAATCCACTCATACTTGTAATGGAAGGATGTGGTCATATAAAGTATTATGGGCTAGTGCAGACTCACAGTCTGAATTTGAAGACAGATGCTATATGTTTGCTATGGAAACAATAGAGCGTAACATTGTATTTGATATGGAAAAATCAATCACAGTGTTACCAGCTAGAAACTGCTCCACTTTGAGGCAAGAATACAAAGTACTTCAAGCCCTTGTTAAACAGAAAAAGCTTCATGATTATTTAATCACTTGAGAGGCCAAACCAATTAAAAGATCACCTGTCAATACTTTTTCTAGGATTCATTTTCAGGAATAATAAATGTTTTCTCAAAATCTATTGTCTTCACCTAAATGATGACAATAGAGAAATAAAAAACATCAGGACTAGGTTCACATTTTCCAGCAGGAAGTGGTTTCATATTGTATTTGGAGATGGAAAAGGCTAAAGTTCCTCCAGGCCTTTCTTCTGGAATCTATCAGGTAAAACTCAGGATTTACAAAGGTCTGGCAGTGTGCATCTGAATCATCAAATAACAACCAGAGTGTACAAAGCCTTCAGGCTTCAGGGATCTGGTATAAATTCATCTTGGCTACGACCACACACACGTGGTGAAATGGTACTCCACTGGCAGGATTCAGACATTAATTCCCAATTGCTCATGGAGAAGCCATTGTGTAGTTTCAGTGTAACTGGAAAATACGAGGCTTAAGCAGGAAAAGATGGGAGATTAGGTTGGAAAGATCCTAGGTTAAAACATGGAGTATCTTCCCAAGGAGGCTGAATTTAAAATCTAAGTAGGCAAAGTACATCCTTCTAAGATTTTTAAGTTGGGATATGATACAATCAAGTGTGTGTTTTATAAAAAATAGCAGATGGCAAGATGGATGATGGTTTATAGAGGGAAGATTCTGGAAATAGGAACTTTGTAGGAGACTATAAAAATCTGCAGAGTCATACCTTATATAAGTTTGCACATAAAAAAGGAAAAGGTATTTCTCTTGTATTCTTTTACCTCCTTGTCTTGCCAATGGGTTTCAGTCCCGGGCAAGTTCGCTATGGATTCAATATGACCAAAGAAATTGACAGTAAAACGTTCTTGGGGTGAAAGGGTTATACCCAACTTTATTTCCAGGTGGCAGGTCAGTCACTAGAATCCCATTCACTCAGAGCAAGTCCGCATGCAGCAAGCCAGTCTCTGCCTCTGGGCCCCTCTGTCCGCACAGCCATCCTCTGGGCCTCTCTGCACAGTCATCCTGCACAGCTGTCCTCTGGGCCTCTGTCCTCAGCGCTGCCACCACTCCAGCCTCTGCTCTGCTCTCCTGCAACCTTGCAGCCCTGCCACTGTGTCATGGCCAGAGCACTGGGCAGAGCTCATTTTATAGAGTCAACAGCCATTTATTGCCCACAGGTGTGCAGTGAGCTAGTCAACCAGGGCCAGGTGAGAATCCTGGCCACAGGAACTCTCATTTTATCCACACTCCTCTACTTTACATCTTTGACCGAGAAACTTATTTAGCCACGAATAAGCAGTCTTTTCTAACATTATTTATTGTTAAGGGAAGAACTGTCAGTTCCCACATGTGGTATAAGAAGATAGATATTTAACAACTGTTCTTCACTTGCTTCTCTCTCACTGCCATTCTCTCTCTCTCCTTTTCCCAATTCTTATTTTTCTAACTTGACATGGCTGAGAAGATGTATACTGTGCTCCACAAAATACTGTCCGCTCTGTAGAAAATAAAAGAGTTGTCTTGGTAACTACTGCTTGATTCTACCCTCCACCAAAGATGCATAGGCCTTAACACTTAAATTTAAAATCAGAGTTCATTCTAAATTCAGTACTACTTGTCAGTCTTTCATGTAATGTCTCCTCTTCAACCTTCTTACAAATGTAGATGCTTTTAAACCATTTCCTACAATGGAACATAAGGAATTTCCATGAGCACTTTAAACCTTCATCTACAAAAACCTAATGCACCTAACTGAATAGAGTTTGCAAAAATTAATTTGACAGTCTTTAATACTCCTAAATTCATCTAGAGCTGCACTTAGTACACATCATAGAGTAATTTATTACAGGGCATTGCCCATGTAGTACCATGTCTTATCTATTCTACTAGGAGACGGTCAAAAATCATTATTAAAAAGAGTGAAATGTGTATGTAGTTGCATAATCTTAGGCAAGTTAATGCCTATCTTAATGGTAATTGTGAGACTAAATTAGATAATACATATATATGCTATAGTCTATGCCATATAGTAAATCTTCAGTCATTTTAACTATTGCCTACAATAATACTAATCAATAGAAAGATAATGTGAGACATGCATGTAATTTTGAATTTTCTAGTAGCTACATTTTTTCAGAATCAGATGAAATTAATTGTAATATATTAACCCAATATATAAAAGATATTATTATATCAATATGTGATCAATATAAAAGTTTTTAATGAGATATTTTACCTTCTATTTTTCATAATACATCTATAAAACCCAGTGAGTAGTTCACACTTAACAACACATCTTAATTCAGACTGACACATTTCAAATGCTTAATTGATACCATGTGGCTACCAGCTACTGATTTGGATGCGCAGATCTAGAACTCATCAAGTTTGCTTGTGAATGGTATGTAACCCTGGGTGAAGCACTTCTTTATAAATGGGTTGAGACTTCAAAAAGAGGAGGAAAAAAACAACAAAGCTCTGAGAATGTATCAGGACCAGGGTACTGATGATATTATTTTCTCTTAAATGACCTTAAATACTGGGTTTCAAGTAAGTGAATAATAAAAATAATACTGTTTGAATTAAAGAAATAATAACAATAACCATCACATCTTAAAAAGAAGTGTAGGAAGTCTGTCCTTGCTTTAGAAAAAGCATATTTTGAATTTGGTGAACCTACATGGAATTCTGGAATAAGTGTGATTGCCATAGAAGCAAAAAAGACCCACATAGTATTTAAAATATTCTTAAAATATTTTAAAGAATGTTTCTGTTCTCATTGTGCTAAAAGCACAAAAGCTCTCCTGGGGCCCACCCTACACTTGCCAGCTCAATGCACCCTCTTAAGCAGTTAAAAAAAGAAAATCCCTCCACCTTCTTCTTTTCACTACATGAGCTGATTTCACAAGATCTTTACATGCTTTATTTATTATTCATTTTTATCCTTGGAAGAGAAACTAGAAATATTTATTCATAGGATATTCTTCTTTTAAAATGCCTTGTAAGCCAAGAATTTGATAAATGGCACAAAAAAGTGCCTGCAACAGTGTAATTATTATCCCAGAAGTCGCATTTTAAAGTATTTTAATAATTAAAGGAGTTTTCTGCAAAACCAGGCAAAAAACTAAGAGAATGAAGAGACTCAAAAATCCGGGGTAAGCAAGCCAGCAGGGCTATGCTGTGTACACATGCTTAATTCTTACATAAAGCCCAACAACATTAATCATGTCTATAACTTGATAACCAAAACGACAGCTCTCGCTCGGCAGCTGGGTGTACAAGGAAGCATTTTCTAGCCATAACCTGCCAGTCTGAGCAAACAACTGATGGGCAGCGGTCCTTTTGTCAGATTCTGACAAGTGAATCAATAAAAAGACACAGCAAAAGTTCAATCAGAACAGACACCACTAATACAGTTGGCCTTTTGGGACCCACAGAAGCGGGGAACTGCTTTTCCATGTTAATTTCTCCTCACTACCCCTTGGGGTTATCACCTTCTCTGGCCCCTGTTAATTAAAAACTGCCTCCTTCTAAAGTTCCCTGGCAGGCATTTCCCTCGTGTCGGCCTATCCTGCTGACTGCTGAAAGCACGGGAGGAGGGTTCCGAAGCCGAAAGTCCCATGATGCCGGAGATCAGCTCCTGTCCTCACAAAAGACTGCGTGTATAATCAAATGATTGTTTTCACGGAATCCTTTGCATTATTACTGTGAACCAACAACAACAACAAAAATTATGAACAGGAAAAGATAAGACGGTATCAAAGTCAAACAGTCAAAATTAGTTAAGCAGCTAGGCAGGCAAACCAGTAGGTAGGTAGATAATCTTGGCATACTATTTTTTGCTTTAGCCTTATTTTGGAATTTGTTGATTTAAGGAATTCTATTCATATACACATTTCTATTTGTTGGTTCAGCCTAGCACTTAAGTGTTTGAATTCTTTCTCTTCCCATAACAGAGACAATTTATCTCCACCTATTTGCTAATCCTCAGTTAATATCAGGATTGACCCTAAAAACCAAGTTATTTTGTATTTGTGCCAAAGCCTGTAAGAGATGTTTAAGCTTAAAAAAAAATGGTAGCTGGAGGGAAACAAAACCAAAAATGAACAAATGGGACTACATCAAGCTAAAAAAGCTTCTGTACAGCAAAGGACACCATCAGCAGAACAAAAAGGCATCCCACGGTATAGGAGAATATATTTGTAAATGACATATCTGACAAGGGGTTAACATCCCAAATATATAAAGAACTCACATGCCTCAACAACCAAAAAGCAAAAAACCCAATTAAAAAATGGGCAGAAGACATGGAGAGACAATTCTCCAAAGAAGAAATTCAGATGGTCAACAGACACATGAGAAGATGCTCCACATCACTAATCATCAGGGAAATGCCAATTAAAACCACAATGAGATATCTCCTCACACCAGCTGGTTTGGCCAGCACCAAAAAGCCTAAGAACAACAAATGCTGGCGAGGATGCAGAGAAAAGGGAACTCTCCTACACTGCTGGTGGGAATGTAAACTAGTTCAACCATTGTGGAAAGCAGTACAGAGGTTCCTCAAAAAACTAAAAATAGAAATACCATCTGACCCGGGAATTCCACTCCTAGGAATTTACCCAAAGAATACAAATTCTCAGATTCAAAACGACATTATGCATCCCTATTTTTATCTCAGCACTATTTACAATGGCCAAGATATGGAAGCAACCTAAATGTCCATCAGTAGATGAATGGATAAAGAAGATGTGGTACATATACACAATGGAATACTATCCAGTCATAAGAAAGAAACAAATCATTCCATTTGCAACAACATGGATGGAGATGGAGGGTATTATGCTCAGTGAAATAAGCCAGGCGGAGAAGACAAATACCAAATGATTTTCCTCATTTGTGGAGTCTAACAACAAGGCAAAACTGAAAGAACAAAACAGCAACAGACTCATAAATTCTAACATGGGACTAGCAGTTACCAAAGGAGAGGAGTGGGAGAGGGCAAGTGGGGAGGGAGGGAGAAGGGGATTGAGAGGTATTATGATTAGTACACATGGTATGGGGGGGATTATGGGGAAGACAGAGAAGACAAGTAGTGTCTCTGTGGCATCTTACTACACTGATGGACAGTGACTGCAATGGGGTATGGGGGGGGACTCGATAATATGGGTGAATGTAGTAACCACATTGTTTTTCATGTGAAACCTTCATAAGAGTGCATATCAATAATACCTTAATTAAAAAATTGTAATAAAAAAAAGAAAACTTCAAAATCCCAGATTCTCTATTTAAAAAAAATGGTAGCTGTTAATGAGAAGCATAAATTATTACATGTCTAGGTGATCAGATTATTCCAAATTGGTTATCTGAGTAAGCAATGCTTAATTTTTTATTTTACACCAAAAAATATGGCAATATTTTCAAACAATACAGAAGCACATAGAGTAAAAGTGAAAGTCTCCTGGTTCATCAAGACTATCCCCATTCTACTCCCATCATTAAATATTAGTATAATTTTGATTTTCCTATGCATTTGCAAATACACATACAAATATGTACCACTGTATTGCTACTTACAATAATATGATCATATTAAATACCTTTTCTACTACTTGTTTTTTGACTTCATAATGTGTTCTGGAGCTGACACCATATAAATCGATCTTATTTTGTTAAATAGTATTTCATAATACGTATTTACTAAAATCCAAAATTCATTTAATGGACATATTAGTTGCCTTTTATTTTTCATATTAGAAAATATTAAAATATTTATACATCTCTTTAGATAAAATACCAAGTACTTTTTCCCAAAGTGGAATTGCTAAGCAGAAATTTACATATTTTTTCAAATTTGATAGATACTGCAAAACTGTTTTCCAGAAAGGCTTTAGCAATTCCACTTCCACTAACAATGTAAAATGTCACCCATTTCACTATGCCTTCTCCAACACTGGATATTATCATTCGTTTTGATTTACAGCACTTTTACTTAGGATCTGCGCTTTTAGCCTCAGCTATATAATCTTTGCCAGGTCTACAAGCTTTTATTTAGTCATCAACATCTAGACAAATAACATTCTCCACCCTGACCAACCAAAAAAAATAGCAAGCCATCACTTTTCTATGTTGCTCCTGTCTTCTTTACAATCAACCACTGTTCTAGCAGTATCTTGGATTTTTATCCCAAATTGTTTTATTTTTTATTATTTATCAATATTTTAAAAACATATTCATGTTTTCTGTTTTTTATTTACCACTATTTTATCTGTCTTCCTTGAATTTATTATTATTATTAATTATTTTAAAATTCTGTTGCAGTTTTTTTTTTTATTGCTTTGCAGGAGGAAATTGTGACTGATAAACTTACTGAGTCTCTGCATGCCCAAAAAAGATTCCATTTGACTCTCATGATTAAGTGTTTATTAGATTACATATAAAGTGTAGATCAAAAATACCTTTCTTGGGGTGATGATAACAAGATGGCAGACTGAGAAGCTCCAAGCTCTCATTCAACCATGGAAACATTAAGTAAACAAATAAAGACTGACTAAAATAGCTTTGGAGGAGGTCTGGAAACTAGTCAAGAATCTGCAACAATGAAGCAAACAACTGGTCAAGACAAAGCCACACTCAGAATGGCACGATATTTCACGGTGTTTTGTTTGCCTTTACTCCACTCCCTCTCCAGATAGCATGACATGGTCAGAAGGAAACTGACCAATTCCATGTTCCTTCCTTAGGATGGAAGAAAAAAGTGGAACTTGTTTGCAACACTCTGGCCTTCCTATAGGCTGCCTGAGGGACTGATTTCTATATCATTTGACTCAGAGTTCAGACAGGAATGGCAGCATAGGTTAGATGTCAGGTTGGAAGCTAAGGAAAGCTGTGACACACACTGCAGGGAGACTGCAGACCTGGGGGTAAGAAATTATGGGCAGAGGAATACAACAGAGTATTGCATTATATTGTACAATACTGTAAACAACTGGTCAAGACAAAGCCACACTCAGAATGGCACGATATTTCACGGTGTTTTGTTTGCCTTTACTCCACTCCCTCTCCAGATAGCATGACATGGTAGAAATACAATCTAAGGCCCCAAGAGGAAGCAGGGATGAGACTTTTAGGGAAATATGACATTTAAAAAGAGTCATTTATATGGAATAATTGGGAACAAAGTACACACAGAGGCCCAGGGAAGATACATGTCCAGAAAAGGCCTGAGAAGACCTTAAGTCTTCAGGTTTGGCTGATTAGTGGAGGTCTTTCCCTGTGCCTAGCCAGTCTGCAAAAACTGTAAGAGGTTACTGTTTTCTCAAAGGCCTATTTTTTCAACAAAAGATCACATGGCATACAAAGAAACAGGGAAATATGGCCTATTCAAAGAAACAGTCTCCAAAAACCAACCTAAAGAAACAAAGGCCCTCTGTGTTACTCGACAATAAGTTTAAAACGACTGTCTTAAATGTGCTTAATGAACTAAAAGAGGACACAACTATGCAAAATCAGAAAAATGATTTATGAATAAAAGGAAAATATCAACAAATAGAACTATATATATATATATTTATATATAGAGAATATATATATATGTGTCAATAGAATTTCTGGAGCTGAAAAATGCAGTAACTGAATTGAAATGTTCTTGAAAGGGGTTCACCAGCAGACTTGATCAGGCAAAAGAATCAGCAAGCTTGAAAACTGCTTTGAGAAGAGAAAAGAATACAGAAAACTGGATAGAGCACAAGGGACATATGGAAGATTATAACTAAGAACCAAAATAATCAGCGTGGGAGTCCCAGAAAGAGAAGTCCCAGGAGAAGTCCCAGAAAGGGGCAGAGAGCTTACTGGAACAAATACTGGCTGAAAACTTCCCAAATATGAGAAAAGAAATGAATATACAAATATAAGAAGCTCAATAAACCCTAAGTAGGCTAAAGTCAAAGGGACGTACACCAAGACACAATATAATCAAACTGTTAAAAGTCAAAAACAAAGAGAGAATCTTGAAAGTGACAAAAGAGACAGGACTCAACATGCACAAAGGAGCCTCCATAAAACTGATGTTGGATTTCTCAGCAGAAAACTCGCAGGACAGAAGGCAGTGAAATGATGTATTTAAAATGCAGAAAGATTAGAGCAGAAATAAACAAAAATACCTTTTTAGATTTGGGTTTAGATTCTCTATTCCCTAGGTTCTTAAAAAGTAGAAACTAAACCCAAAGCTAGCAGAAGGGTGAAAAAAATACAAATTAGTGTAGAAACCAACAAAAAATACCTTTCTTAAATATTCTATATTTCTCATTGTTTTTTCTACGTTGTATTGCAGAGAAAAGCATCAGATATCATATTATATTTCTTTGAGATACACTCAGTGCTTCCCTTTCTCATTTTTATGAAAACATTTAGGATTTTTGGGTAGAATTCTGAAAGACTGCAGGATATATTTGATTTTTGTTCTTTTATGAATTTTGCTAACCCCACATAGTGGGCCCTTTTAATTCATATTTTATCTTTGAAAAATTCTCCTTTATTTTTACCTTATGTCTCCTCCTCAATTTATTGTTTTCTCCTTTTAGAACTACTGTTACAAGGATCCTAGCCCTCACAGTTTCCATCTTTTTGTCTTTTTGCTGCATACTTTGGGAGACTTCCTTGACTTCGTTTTCTGCATGACTAATTCAGTCCTTAGTGATATCAAATATTTTATTCAGCCCTACTGTGGAACTGTATGTGCAATCAAATATTTGGTTTTCCAACAAATACATTTTTTTTAATTTGCAAACTCCTGTTCTTATTTTTCAATGGCACCTCCTCTCAAATTTTTCTGAGGGTACTAATTAGAATTTCTAGAAAGTTTTTGTTCCTTGAATTAAGTCTGTTTGCTCCAAACTAATTTGATCTCATTGTCTACTTTGGTGTTTTAATTCCATACTGCTGATTTTCCTCAAATACCTTGGTTGTATGTACATATGTGAAAGAAGTTTAATAAGGCTAACTTGTATAGACCTGGCTGGTGTGGATTTCCTCTGCAGTTGTCTGAGTTTATTTCTCCAGAATGCCCCCTGTTGTGACTAGGGTAGCCGTCTGCAGATGCTATAAAAGTGGTTTGACATACTGGTTGCTACAATTCACTGCAAAGTCTGAAGCAGGAAGATAGTTTTTGTCCCCATTACCTGCCAAAATGAAGGAAGATTTCCTCCAGTATTGAGGAAACTGAGTCTACTTTGATTTTCAAAAGTACTGCTTATCCTTTTTCCTACCTCAGGTCTTCAGTGATGGTTACCTTGAACTCTACTTGGCGTTCCTTGCAGAATCTAATGTCACTACTAGGCACCCTCACTAGCCCAGAAGGTCACAAGTCACAGTATGGCTCTGAGGTTACAGTCTGGAGTCAAACATTCAGGATATAATTGGAGACAGAGTGAGCACGGTTTTCCCCAAAACCTTGGAGACATTTAAGTAATTATTCTGACAATTGTTCCAAAGGTAACTTTTGGTCCCTGTATTTATTCTTTTTTTTACCTTAATCCTTCCCTAAATCCTTCCCTAAGGCCTTTTACCTAAATCCTTCCCTAAATGTCCTATACTTTCCTTCTGAGGATACTTTTAGCTATAATTTTCTTATCATTCTGATCATACTTGTTTAATGATCCTGGTCCATTGATGGCACTGGAAAATAATTTCCAGTGCTAAAGAGAATTTTTTTTTTATTATTTCCCATTTTCAGGAATTTGGGAGTAATAATGAAGGTAAATACATAGACTAAGATCAAAATCTTGGCCAAGTCTGACAAACTGGTTGTTTAGGAAGCTGCTATGAATTGGGAGAGAAAAACGAGTGGTTTCAAACTCATACATAGCTTTAAACACAATATGTCTGGCCACCTTCCTTACAAACCTTATTGAATAGCATAATATATGGTATAGATATGTGACTATCATCTAGCTAAAATATCAAAAATTATTGTTTTTTCCCCACTAATAAATATTTCCAAAAGTTTCTTTAGTTAAATTATAAGTCTTTGATAAGATGCTGATGGAAACAGAAGAGCTTAGTTCAAGTTAATTTATCAATGCTGACAACAGAAATATGGATGGACTTAAAATACAGTCACAATTCAGATATACAGGAAAGAAACTTCATTTTGCTACAGTTTAGCTTGCATAAAAGCCCCATATTCTGGTCTACAGAGGGAAGGCAGAGGTGTGTTTGCATGTCAGAGTGTGGGTAGAATAGTAATCTCAGTCATTAAAAATAACCTGTCACTACTTATTTATTTACTCATTGAACTATTTAGGTAAATACCTAGCCTATCAAGATTTCTATTCATTCTGCTTCCTTTCTTCCAGGACACATCTTTGTGCAGGGAGAATAATTCATTCAACTAATGTTAAGTGAAAACCTGTTACATGCTAGATACTAAAGATATATACATGACAGAGACCCACAATACTCTTGCACTCACAGACTAAAGCTCTAGTTAGGAGACACACACACAATATGCACACAAATACATAACATAATTTTAGATAGTAATAAGCACTATAAAGAAAATAAAACAGGATAAAGGGACATCAAGGATTGTAGGAGAGGCAATTTAGAAAAAAAAATAATCTGGGAAAAATCTTTAAAAACAGAACCTTTGAGCTTTGAAGAAAGAATTGAGTGAAAATTTCAGATTTGAATGACATGAGAGTATATATTTGTGAAGATCTGAAGGAAGAATGTTTCCCACAGGGAGAACAGCCTGCAAATGCCCAAGTGGAAATGACCTTCTCATGTCTGAAGAAGAGTAAGAAAACTACGCCTGGAGTAGGCTCAGGAGAGTAGTAGCAGATGGGGTTAGAAATGTGATGGGGCCAAATCACAGCTGAAAGTAGCACGCAGTTGTTCCAGGAGAAGTGTCAGGTTTCAGGCCGTCCTGCCCTTAGCATCTCCCTCTCTGGAATATGTCACTACAGACCACACACATCCTAATTGGCTCCAGCATCAGTCCTCACGGCCTTCCTGGTCATCTGAGACTCAGCCACATCTGCCATATCTTTATAGCCTCTACTGGGAAGACTTTGCTTTGGATCCTGGGAGCTAGCTAGGGATTTCTTCCTCCCTCCTTTCTGGTGGCCATGGGTGGCTTTTCTTTCTTATTTCCTCTTCACTCTGCTGAAATAAAGGGAGATTTAGTGGTCATCCCAGGCCCTTTAGTTCTGAAGGCCATTTGCCCTCTTCTGAAGGATGGATGCTATATGAGTTTGAGTCCTGCTGGGGTTATTATGGTCAGGAAGGAGACCTAAGTTTACCCTGTATCCTCACATCACCCCTTCTCCACTACCTGCTAGGATTTCAACTCCAAGGAAAGGTAGAGTTGGGACTTCTCCAAGCCTCTCAGCTCTGTTGGACTCTGATGCTCCCTTCTCGAACTTCTCTTAACATCTCATCTAATTCTTACCTCATTCTAGGAGGGAAAAACAAATGAAGTACTTGCATGCTATATACTGCTTCTTTACTACAGTATGTTTAATGTTCATAAGCTTTATGTTCTTAGCACAGAGACTTTAATTCCTGATAACTAAGCTGATTTGGTATTTTATTTTTGGAATATAGAGAGCTTCTCTCAAATTCCTGATTCTTAGGATTGAAAAGTATGGATTTCAAGACTGTTTTGTTGTCCTGCTTTTCTAAAAGTCTAAAAAGACTCCTGAAATTCAAAGCTGAGCTGGAGAAATTACCAGTTTGCTTCCAATTGTGCCAGTCCTTCCTCGGAGGACAGTGTGTAAAGAAAACAGTCCCTGATCCCTGAGTATTGGGGGACAAAATATGGGGAAAAAAACACACACATAATCTAAACATTAGCCAGCTACATGTACAATGAATGGTTCTTTATCCCTTGATGGATAGATAGGTGAAATAGAAACTTGGCCAGTCAGATAATAATACAAATGGCAAAAAAAGAAAAGGAAGGGGGATAAAACTAAAATTTTTTTTGCATTTATATCCCTAAATATCCTAGTGGATAATTACCACTATCCTTATGTTTCACTTAAATATTGAGGTTCAAAGACATTAAACAACTTGTTGAAAGTCACACAGGAAATAGACGATAGAATTAAGATCAAAGCCCTTGTCTTTCTCTTTGTGTCAATTACAGTATGCATCAAATTAAACCATTTTTATTGAGTACTCAGGTAAATGTTATACATAGGCAACAGCTAAATATAAGTATTTTAGGTACTAAGATTTTTTCTTTAAGTACAAAGGTTTTTTTACAAAATTTATCAATAGGAAGACACCTGTTGGTCCTAACACACCTAAATCTTTATCATCAAATGTTTGTTTGCTTAGGTAAACTGATTTCCCACTCTTCATGAATCAGAGGGCTCTCATGCAGCCTCTTCCTCGGCCCCAGGTCTGATATCCAAATGACACCTTATTGGACTTCACTGGATGTCATTATGAACTTGGCAGATCTTAGCCACCAACCATGCGGTGCTGAGCATCAGTGCCAAGGAACTAAAATGAGGCTCAGTGTCTTCCCCAGGATAGTATGATGCCTCAAGAAGCAGAGGAATTGGGAGAGGCAAGTCCTTGAAGGCAGAGCCTGGGCTGAGCAAACACAAAGCCCAAGTCCAAAGGATAGGAGAAACACTGGAAATAAAGAGTTAGGGCTGAGACAGGAGATGGGCAAAAACTAGACTGTAAATCAGCTCTATTATTCCTGAACGATGGGCTCTGGGTAAGGTAACCTAACTACAGGTTCTGATTTTTAAACTTTTGCTTGTTGTCCCAGTATGATTATTAATGGTGCCTGTTTTGTCCCCAAAGTGCCCTGGTCTAGCAAAATCTTAACAGCACCTCGTTTAGGGGAAAATAAGATGGTCACCTTTCTCCTTTTGATGGCTGAAGCCATGTTGCTCATCTGCAAGATTCCTGATTGATTGAGGTTATAGACTGAGAAGGCAAACTCACTGAATGACTTAAGGTGCATGATCATGTTGGACTCCCAGGTAATTCTAAAACTAACTACTGGGGTAGACAAGCAATAGCACAATAACACAATTATTTGAATTTGTAATATAATACAGAAATTAGGTTGTTATATACTCAGTACCTCTCTCACTGATTGAAGTATTTGTGTGCACAGTCGCCTCTATTACTAAATTAAATGATTTTTAAGGTCAGTAGTTCTGCCTTGTCCACCTTTCTTTCTCCCAATTCCAAGCAAGAAAATTTGATCATTGACAGTATTCAATAACAGTTGTGAAAATGTATCCTAATTATTGATAAAAACCTCAAGCTATCCAGATTTTTAGACAAAATAGCTAGTGGTTGGCTTTTCCCTTTGTATTCATACATAACTGTGAGAGAGAAATAGTAAATAATCCATAGCTGCTGTTTGGGAGATGATATTGACCTTATTTTACAGATAAGGAAACTGAGGCTCAGAGATACTATAAAATTTTGCTTATGACAACCCAAGCATTTACTGAGAGATTTGAGATGTGATCCCTAAATATTCTGTTAAGTTAAACTTTTATCTAATGCACTGCCAATAAATATTGGGATGCTCATAGATATGACTTCTATTTTGGGAA
Organism: Manis pentadactyla; assembly: GCF_030020395.1. Taxonomy (NCBI): domain Eukaryota; kingdom Metazoa; phylum Chordata; class Mammalia; order Pholidota; family Manidae; genus Manis; species Manis pentadactyla. The sequence goes on along the minus strand of NC_080031.1, from coordinate 67,688,981 downwards.
TTCTGATGATTAATTTCATACTTTCTCAACCCTCTAGCTCCTATATCCATTCTGTCTCTACCTGTGAAATTTTTGCTGGGCTTTCTTCTTCAAAGCATTGTATCTTCAAAAACATTTTAGAATGAGCACAAAAATAAACTGTACATTCATGATTGTGTGATACTTTACAAGTTAATAAAGAATATTTGTTACTTCAAGTATTTCACACCAATACATGAATCATGGAGGACTCTCCCCAGATATTTCTGGACATCAACTTCTTGAAGTTCATACACACAACACTAAATTCTTATGGACTCTTGGATATCTGTGTTTTGTTAAATCCTTATGTGCTAGATGATATATTTAGGGAATCGAACACTCAACAAAACATAGCTTAGCTCATCAATAAATACACTGAAGATTTACTTTTATAAAGAATTATACTAGATATTTGATTCTAAAACACACATGTATATTAAGTAAAAATAATGAACTTGGACTTATGAGAATAGTTGTAACCATCATTGAATGTAGGTTCTAGTTAATCAGTATAACTTTATCCTCTCTCATTATTGGTCATAAAATGATGAGTGGATGAATTAAAATAAATTAATGAATTATAATAAAGCTTCAGTTGGATAATGTCTATGAAAAGTTGAAAAATATATTGCCTCAGTACTTCTTTTTGAAAATGGTATCACAGAATAAATGACCTTATTACATTACAAAACCCTAGTGGCTTCTGTTGTACATAGACCTATGTGTGTGTGCGTATGTCTATCATGGGTGATTCAATGACCTTTGTTGATTAACACCATCTTTTTTTTTAACATATATTGAATTAGATTTAAATAACATTGGATCAGTCAATTCAGTGTATTTTAACAAGTGTCCAGCCAATTTAGTAAAATTAAGCTATCAGTTAAACACCAGTCAACTCAGACAGCAACATATTTGGTAAACGTTTTTCCATCCCTACCCTATTTCTGGAACCCTAATAGACACAGCCGAAACTCAGCCTAGTTATTAATTTAGTTAGAAAGTTTCTCAGGAAATCTGCCTTTCTAGAAAACTCATTTTCAAGTACATCTTGGATGCAACTGTATTTAACACTTCTAGACCAGAAGGCATTAAAAATTTAACATCGTAATTTTATTAAAGAAATCATACAACAATTTCCCTTTGTTTTAAATATGGATTTCTAGTCTCTTAAATGTTTAATGAAGCTCTGAAAATCAAAGATTAAAAGGAAACACTTTCAGAAACCACATATCAGCAACAAAGTCAAACCTTTGATGTTATATTTCATTTTACTCCAGAACAGGAAATTATTTTTGACATGAACAAATGTATAAAAGACTATTTTTATCAGGAAACCTTTACCTGTAGGAAAGTAAAGCATATTGTTTAACTTTCATGTGTTTAGAATTATTATAATGTCAAATAGAAATGTGCTGTCTTTGCTAAAGTTTCATATTTTTAGGCAGAATAGGAAAACAAAATTCATTTGTCCTCCTATGACAACTAGCTGCTTTGTCTAATTCCCGTTTGTTTCTTTGGCAACTAAAACACCTTGAAATTACCTTCTCCAGCATGGAAGGATTATTTTTTTTTCTACCTCTGTCAGAGTGATTAGAATTTTAATTAGCAAAGTAGAGTGCAGAGAGGTAAATGACTGAAAAAAAAAAAGCACACAGAAGATTCTCGATTGGAGGAGAAACAAAGGGGCAACTGAAGCTGCCTCCAGCTTGATTGTTATATCAATGATTTCCTCTGCCCTGGATTCCCTGTGAACTAGCACACTGCTGTTCTGAGTCCCACACCAGCATGGGGTGGCCCATACACTACTGAATGCTATTTCAAGTTGTCACTCAAAGTAAAACAAGGTTCTTAAAGCACTGGAACAGCTCTATTTCAATGCTAATGTTAGCCTCCTTAATTTACTCTAAGAAACCTACTGTGGATCATGAGTCCAGCCATAAAAGGCAGAATCCACCAAGTATTCAAAAAACAAACACTCTTAAGCTGATGATAACAATCTCAAGTTTCAGAGGCATCCATTCCTTCCTAGGCAGTGTGAGGCACAGGGGCATCGTTCATCAAGCAGACACTTAAGAAATATAGAAAATATACTAATTGTTAAATGTGCCATTAATTAGCTGACTAGGAATCAAAATCTTTCTGAAAAATCTAAGACAAACAAAAGCAGTCTAAATTTACATTAGGGTAGTTGTATCTCTCACCTTAGATATATAACTGCAGCAGCACTGTGTGTGTACATGCATATGTATTGGGTGACACGTGTCACCCAATTCTGTTACGGAAGTAGCTATGGAAAGCCACCAAGTATCAGGATCCTATGGCTTAAGAGTCACCTGACCTGGCTTTGATCCTGACTCTGTCAGTGCTGGCTATGTGACCTTGGGAAGCTTTTTAAACTCTCAGCCTCAGTCTATCATCTATTTAAAGAATGGAACATAAAATATATACCACAGAGATATTGTGGAGAATGATTGAGACAATGGACATACTGTTATAATGATGATAAATGTACACAAATAACTGGCAGCACCTTTACATAATAAGACAACTGCTATGCAAGAACAGGGTAAAAATTTAAATTAAGCTGTGAAATAAAGGAGATATTTTGATGCGCAAATGGGAGCTCACAATTTCAGAAGTAAGCAAAACCACAAAAGAGCAGGACATATCTTGAGGGGAATGGGTAATCTGAGAAATGTAAGATGGTGAGAATCAATAGCTGGAAGAGAAATTTGATATGGTAGGCTGGAATAAGAATGTAATATATCCTGAATTTTATGGCAGCATGTTTTGGACTCCAGGCTGTGGGCAATAGAGTGTTCTGAGGAGGGGCCTGGCATCACCAGCTCTATGTCCCAGTGATATTATTGGATATCATGTATATTATGGACCAAAAGCAGGAAAAACCAGCTAATAATCAAAATGAGAGAAAACAGAGCTCTGTGGTTAGTGACTGAAAAAGAGGACAATCATGGGGACCTATGACCAGAAAAGCATCACAATGGATGACAAAACAGGGAAAAGGGAACTCTGTGGTCACTATAACATTTCAACTCCACAAAAACTTTAAACCATTACACTATTTGTAGACCTAGGGATTATTGCAGGTAATTTAAACAGGAAAATTTAAGGAAGGACCAAAAGTCTTTGAATTCATGTTTGCACAATGGAGTAACATAAAAATCATTTGGTGGATATTGTTCTAAGCAAGCTGCTACCAAACAAGATATGGGTTCCCCTTTGAAACACAATTGTTTATTCATGCCATTTAAATCTCATTTTATTAGGCTAATTTTTAATTGATTACTAAGGACCACTCAAGGCATTAGGAGAATTTAGCTTAATTTCCAAGTTGCACAATGTATAATATTTCATTATTTTAAGATAGCACTAAGCTGTCAGTATTCCTTTTACTAAACTTATAATTTAACAAAGTGTAATTAGTTTTTGCATTGACAGTAGGATTAATTTGGAATTCATGTTATTTAGTATGCTTCAACATACCATATACTTACTCTGTAACACAGAAAACTGAATTAAAAATAGGTGTGTTACAAGGAAAGACCAGTTCACAACTGCCTACCCCAAATCATGCTATTTTCTAATGCTTATGGGTAACAGTGATTTAAATTCTGTGTTCGATACCATTTGTGTTTCAGTTGAAATCCAGGCTAAAGAGTTAAAGCCAAAGGCTTTCAACAAATGCATCATTGTCCAAGCTCTAGTAAGTGTGCTACCGGTATAACAAATTGGTTTGCTGACCTTTTGTCTAGTAACATAACGCATGACATATTTGTAATTTATGGAAATCAATCCATGGAGAATTTTCAGTTTCATGTAATTATAGACCAGCATAAGATCTAAATAAAGGTGAAGAAAAGGTCTTCAGGAAAGTAATGGTACACTGTTGATAAAAACTAAAAAGCAAAGTTCAAAGCAATGATCCATGCACGCATCTTTAAATACTGGTAAGAGGGCAATAATTATAGTTAAAGTTAGTTACCAGCTGTGTTTTACTGCATACACTTTAAGGCACCATTGAAACTGCAACCCTATACTCAAGAACGTGGGGGGAGAAAATCACACCACCAAATCTATTACCCAGTTACAAACTGTAATAGTGCTTGGCAATTTCCATCTGCTTTTCTCAAGAGCTATTTTTAACAGGAACCCCTTACACTAGCTTTTCCTAGCAGGCAGCCCAGCCTCCACCTGATGGAATAGTGCCCACTATGCTTTCAGCAGAGCTCACTCAAAGCCTGGCTCTGTCACTTAATAAAATGCCACACCAGGCTAACTACTCAAATTCTCTGCATGTACATTAGGATTTGAGGTGTTGTGAGGATTAAATATGGTAATAAGTTTAAAGTGCTGTGAATGGTACCTGATACGTACCAAGTTGTCTAATCCCTAATGTGATGATATTTGGAGGGGGCCTTTCAGAGGTAGTTAGCATTAGGTGAGGTCATGAGGGTAGGCTCCCTTTATAGAGTTAATGTCCTTATAAGAAGAGGAAGAGAGACCAAAGGTGTTTATCACCATCATCTTCCTCATCCTCATCATGTAGATTAGAGGGAGGAATAGAGAGGACATTTATCTGTTAATGTCCTTCCTGTCTCCCATTGGATGAAATTTGCTCTGCAGTAAATTAACTCCCCTGCACTTCTGGGTTGGTTACCCAACCTTCAGGCAGTCTCCAGAAAGGCATATTTTGTTCCCCACAGGGTGGCCAAAAGAGTCATAAAACACGTTTTCCAGTTCCCAAGAAATTACAGGCCCTCTCTTGTTTATGGACCATCACATACATTGCTTCTTACATCAAGAAAACTCCATCTTCTCTTTGGTTGGCTAACCCCTATTCATACTTATGTCTCAGCCTAGACATTTCCCTCTTCCAGGAATCCTTTGGTGGCACCTGTCAGAATGAGACACCTCTTCCATCTAGACACATCTGCTCCTTCCTCTTCCCTTGGCACCCACCATTCAGCGTAATTGCCTGTTGCCTTTCTCTCTAAGTACAGAGATCTTCGTTACCTTGCTCACTGCTATTTCCAGCATCTAAACAATGCCTGGCACACAGAAGGTGATCAATAGATTTTTAGAGTGACTGTTTTGCAAGACTCTACTAAGTACTCTATGTTATAAAAACTCTTGCCACAGTTCAGCATACATTAGGTGCCCAATTCTTCTCTCCCAATACCAGAACTTACCCTGTATTTAGGCACAAACGATCCTCATTTTCCAATAGTCATTCTCAGAAATTCTTCCTGCCACCAGTTTCCTATTTATTTGTACAACATACTCCCACACATAATTCCTTTATCTTACTAGCCATAACTTTATCCTTTTCTGTCCTTTTTAATAAATAATATGAAAACACAAATAAATAACAGTAATTCCATTATTAATGATAACCTTATTTGTATAAGGGACTATTCCTTAGTGTTATGGACTGAATGTGTCCCCTCTCCTCAAAATTCGTATGTTGAAGCTCTAACCCCCAATGTGATGGTGTTTGGAGGTGGAGCCTTTGGGAGGTAATTAGGATTAGATGAGGTCAGGAGGGTGGGCCCCCTTTATAGACTTAATGTCCTTACAAGAAGAGGAAGAGAAACTAGAGAACTCTCTCCCCACCATGTGAGCACCAGTGAGAAGGTGGCCATTTGAAAGCCAGCAAGAGGGTTCCCACCAGGAACTCAATTGGGTAGCATTTTGATTTGGAACTTCCAGCCTCCAGAACTTTGAGAAATAAAAGTCTGTGGGTTAAGACATCTAGTCTAGAGGATTTTGGTATAGCAACCTGAGCTGACTAAAACAGTATGTATTGGTCAGGATAGCTTAAAACAAAAAATTTCTCACTCCCAGTACATGAAATTAAAGTTGTTCAAAGCTCTATTCCAGAGGATATTTATTCTATGACCTGAGTTGATGAAGCAGGCACTCTCTGCAACATTTCTGGCCATTGTAAACTAAAAGAACTCTGAAGGATCCTGCACTAGCATTAAAGGATCCAGCTCAAAAGCAACACAGTAAGTATTGGCTGGAACTGGTCACATGACCCCATCCAATCACATGGGCGTCAAGAAGTACAATCTTAGTATGTGCCTGGAAAGTGGGTGAATTAGAATCTGTGGCAATAAAAATTAGTAACTGCTACATGACTAAACTTCAATATCTTAGCTATTATAGTAAATATCTTGTAACCACTCTCTCAAAAAGAATGATGTAACAGCACATCATGATCCTGAAAATGCTCTATATTTTTCCCCTCCCTGAATGTATGCCTTTAAGGCCCAAACTAACTGTGAATATCAAATTTCCTGAGTAAAATTCAAATAAAAGCAGGCAGGTGAAAAGGAGGAAGGCAAGGAAAATGTACGGGAGGAAGGAAAGAAGGAAGAAGAGAGGGAGGGAAGGAAGGAAAAGGAAGATAAAAAGAATGATAGAAGAAAAGGAGAGAGAGATGAAAGAAAGGAAAATGAAAATGAGGGAGAGAAAAAGATGGATGAAAGGAAGGAGAGAAGGGCAGGAGGGAGGGGAAGTCGAAATGATTAGAAAAATAGCCTCAAGAAATGACCAACATTCCTACCCAGAGTTTAATGAGTGATTCCCAAGAAAAATGTAGAGTTATGTAAGCTTAATGATGCCATGATTCTTAGGACTGTACCTAAGGAAATCAGGTTCCATCTAAAACAGCACACTCGTGTGGGCAGGTCTGAGAGAAAACAAAGACTAGTACAGATCCTGGGGCCAAAATAGTGGGAAGTCATTTAACTCCCCTCGGTATCCGTGGACAAGAGGGGGAAGCAGCAAAACAGGCCTTGGGTGCATAGCTGTCTAGAGAGGCCCCCATTATGAAAACCATGGCCTTTTAAAGGAATGCTGTCAACTTCAACTGACCCAGCAAGGAGGAAGCTGGATGAATACTTTACTTTATTCTCATCCCACAAACCAACAACCAGCCAACAATCCCATTGGCCAACTTACAGCCAGAGTACAAGGGATCCTGATGAAAAAGCCCACTAATCTCAGCCTTCCAGAGCAAAAAATAGGGTGGAAAATGGTGGGAAGTAGATCAGGAGGGACAACCAGAAGATATGGACAGCCTTGTAAATCTTAGCTATACTTCAATTACCAAAAAATAGACTACTCCCTTTACCTGCTGTCCAGTTCCCAAAGTTCAGCGTGTATCATTCATTTGGTGTGAAGATTTCACGTCACATGGGTCTCCAAAATATTTCTCTTGAGAACAGGCTTCCTTTCAAGTAACATCTACCTTGATTTCATAGCTTTGTCTCCTCAGATAGACTTCAATTTTCTGGGTATACATGACACTTTATAACACTCTCACTTTCAGTGATAGGGGGTGATTTTTGCGAATAAATACTACTAAAGAAAGGCAAATGTACCACTGATTTCTTACCTTGGCCAATAACAGAGGAAAAGAAGTCTGCCAACTCCTAAAAGAAAGCTGGGTCTGTGTAAATTTGGCCCCACTGAATTGGTCCAGTGGGCTTAAAGGCATAAACCAAGTTGCAGACGGAGCCTAGTTAATCAAATACTAACTCAATAGAAAATAAAGAAAACAATGGATGGAAGGCATTCAGTACCAGGATGTTATTGCAGAAATGGATAAATGTCAAATGAAGGGCCTGTCCTTGCACAGATTTATACACCTCAGCTCCTCCCCCAGTAAAAAGTGTTACAGATGCTGTGGGCAGTTAGATGGGAGCCATTTGAATGTCCTTAAAAATGTTGGGAAGAAAAGACAGAAAATTTTAAGACTAAGTGGTATCAACTTTGTTTTCTTTTATCCCCATTTTCCTTCCATGTTGCTTATTCTAACACACATTCCTTAATAGGGGAAATAGACGCAGATAGACCTGACACATCCTTTGAGCATACCAATCAGGAAGAATGGTGTGCTGATGTGCTGATAAGCCCATGCGGAAATACATAAAGATATTATCAGTTGCTTTTCCAAGTAAACCGAAAATCTTTACAATTTTTAGAAAGAAATAGAGAACCAGAATTTATGCATTTTATGTCAACATTCTGAGCCCTGGCTACATAGCAGAATCGCAAGAAAAGTAAATATGCCCATGTCCGAGCTCAGTCTCCAGAGATTCTGATGTAAATGATCTAATGTAGAATCAGCCACTGGTATTTTTTAAAAGCTTTCTAGTGATGCTAATAACATTCAAGCTTACAAAACAGTATATTCAGGAATAGGATTCTATCAAGTTGATTAGGCTGTTCTTTAGGTATTTGCTAAGAAGGCAAAGAAATCAGACCTATACAGTAAGCAAGAGTCATGTCAGGACTTGAAACTATCTTCTAAAAAGGGGAATCCTAAGAATGTTTCACAGTGATCTGTAGAAGGCAATGAAGGATAATGATGTTCAAGAGTGTGGATTTTGGAATTAAAGACTTTGAGTTTCAACTTTGCTATTTATTGGCTTTGTAATTTAAGAAAGTGTCCACATCTATAAACACAGATACACTAATACATACTTTGTGGACTGTCTGGAGGTTTTGAATGTTAAATAGAGTCAAGTATGTAATATAGTCTTTGCTATGCATGTCATATAGCCTTTGCTCAGTAATTGTCAGATTCTTTTTCATATTCCAACTATACTCCAAGCCTAGTTCCTTTGAGATAACTACATAATCCTGACAGCCACCTAAAGCCAAAAATTTTTTAATCCTAAAATAAGCAAGAGTTTATCCATAGAACTAAGATGTAAAATTTGTGATCTGAACAGATAATTACAGCTGAAGTCAAGCTATCATTTTCATGATACACTCAATTAATTCAAAAAATTTAGCCCCCAGCTTACACATACCTAAAATATACCACTTTGGTCTAGACTGAATTGCATATAGAGAAAAGAAGTTAAGAGACTTTATTTCAATCCTGAAATGCTTAAAAAAAATGTCTATCCTGAAAGAAATCCAAGAGAAATATAAACCTCACAACGTATTGAAAGATTACCCCTGATCTGATTTTCACAACTAGAGAAATAGATCAAAAAATGAAAGAGTAACTGTTTCCAAAGAAAAACATTCGTGTTATAACCCTCCTTCCACAAACTAAATCCGAGGAGGCTAGGCCAAACTTTATTAAAACCCTAAGCCCCATGGAAGTGGTTGCATAGAACTTGAGCTGCACATTGAATGGACAGTTTTTATGTCAAGAAAGACCTCCTCGGCCATGGCCTTTCAAAAGTTACAACCGGGGTAGGAGGCATGCTACCCATTTTTCCAGCCTCTAAAAATATTTCCTTACAGAGCAGTTTCTCTGTTAGACAGATCTGTTTGCTTCAGTTCCCCCCTGCTCTATGCCTCACGTGGGAGTACTTGCAAATAGAGCGCCTGGAGGGATCAACACAGTTTTCTAAAGCAAACATAACACAAGTGCTATTCACGGGTTACACACTCCACAGCTGTAACATGAAATGCGTAGGAGCAGCCCCTAATGGCATTCAAATCATGTACTAACAGTTCTCCAGTGTCAGGTGTTTTTCATTTTCTAGCTCAGGGAAGAGATATTCACGTGCTGATTTCCTACACTGAACAGCTTTGTAACCCCTGCAGAGTTAAGGCGCACTGTGTCTGAGACTCTCTATTATGTCAGATGAATGCCACAGTCAGAGGCCGGAAAGGACATGTGATCCCAGTTTAGATTCTTTCTTTTTTTTTCTAGCCGTCTCTCAGCATTGCTGTGAGATGGATTTTGTGTGTGTGCATGGAAGAAAACTCATAGAGCATGTATCAGTGTTAAATTTCACATAAAAGAATGAGGACACACATTTTTCTATCTGGGTGTAATTTAATAGTTCTGCACACACTTTGATCTTATTGGAGGTTTGCGTTTTCAGAATGGCCTCTTGCGGTGCCCCAGATGGCTGCCTGTCAAGCCAAGCATCCAGCTCGCTATGAATAGTGTGGGTTCTCATTGGAACAATGAAGTTCACATTATCCATGCTGAGGGAATTAAGATACATTTAATTTATTTAAATCCTTTTTTTTTTTAACTTTAAATGTGACTTGGTCATAGAATAGAGAATGGTATAATGTTTTAAGAACACTAAAAGACACATTTATTATGTATGTTGTATCAATAATTTCAACTCAGAATGAAAGAGCATATGTGAAACTGGAGTTAGGTATTCACCAGTACATTATCTAAATATCTGGGATCCTGTGAAATCTAAAACATATTTTACCAAACATGTCTCCCACTACATTTTAAGTTGTGTATATCAAAGCTATTCAGTGCATTTGTTCCAAATTCTTTACATTAATCTCACTAGGACAGTGCTCTGTAAACAAAAATCTTGATGTGAAAGACATCTCTTTAAAACCATTTATCTTGATTTCAGAAGGGGATCAGAACTTTAAGTTAAAAAAGAGTTTCTTTCCATGTTGAATTTGAACACCTTTAAGAGGAAATGAACAAAATAATTTGTTTTCCTGAACATAACTTATGGGTACATATGTACTATAAAGTATATTTGAATACTTTGTATTCAATTAAACATATATGAAAGATGGCATTTCACAAGATTTTGATAAATTGCTGGGGCAGGCATGTGAAAAGTAGCCACACAGAGGCGCTGTATAAACAATTTTAGTTAAAAAACATTTATTCAGATGGCAATAAGAACATACTCTCCAGAGTAAATAAGGAACATAGCTGGTGATTTTTTTTCTACATGCAATGTCACTGTCTGTAGTTCTTTTTCTGCAGGCCTAAGCAAGCTGGATCCCTGAGGAACAGCCTGCAGACACATAAACTCAATCAACAACTGTTTGCCAGTGATAACTACATAATACCTGAATCTTATAAACAACTTCAGTCAAAGAGGCAGTAAAAATCGGATCTAGAGGAAAAAATAATATGTAATCTTGTTTATCTGTCTTCACATAACTAAAATCTATATTCTGTAAAGAGAGAAACAGTGAATTTAGTGAGGACTGGCATAGAATACGCCTGACATTCAAATAAGAATGTGGATATATAAATAAAAGGGGACACAGTGACAGGTCCTCTGGACTGCTCTGTCCCTACCCCAGGTCTACTTACCCTTGGGCCTCAAGAATGAAGATGATAAAGGATACAGTTGAATCTCCCAGCCCTGCCCTTTTCTAGCTTTGAAATCTTGAGCAAGTTAACTAACCTCCCAAAATTGTATCTTCAAACACATAAGATAATTAAGATACCTGACTACATTTCTGCCATCTGATTGTAAAAACTGACACAATACCTGCAATGTGTCAGTCACAAAATAGTTAGAAAAGTAATTACTATTATGAATGAAATAAATTTGCTCTCTGACAGTTATACTACATATCATCACAAATCAGAGATCATCAGAATCACCTTAAAGATACACTTGAGTTCCACTTTATGAAAGACAAAGACACACTGAATAAGAGAGAATTGGTCAGAAGTGAATACTGTCCAAAGGGGATCCATTCTATTCAGCAGAAATTCCTCATGAGGAAACCTGGCTAGTGAAGCAGTGAGAGGGCCACTCGCTTCCTCCTCTGAAAGCAAACGAGGGGAGGGGAGGGTGATTCAGGGAGATGTCGGGTCTTCAGACCTTCACAGGGGTCTAGTCAGGACGTGCTTGCATTACGGACACTAATATGTATGTTGCCATGTATCCATCTACTACATTTTAAAACAATGTGCGATTATTTCCATCACCACAATGAATAATTTCCAACACAACCACCTCCACCACCACCCAAATTCTCCAAGTGCCTCCCAGAGAGAACTGCTAAGGCAGCTAGTCCTCCAAGGACTATCATGGAAGGACAGAACTAGATAGCACATTAGGGACAATCTAACCGGGTTCCAAGAAAACACATGAGGGACTGATTTGGGAATAAGAATTCAACATTACCAAGTGTGAAAGTCCTTGATTTCCCTACTGCACTTAGCCAGAACAGTGTGTATATGTGTGTGTGTGTGTGTGAGTGTATCACTGTTGTGTAGGACTGTTTGATAAATTGGTTTTCCTGTTAAAAAAAAAAAAGAAGTTAAAAAAAAATCAATCTAGTTCCACTTTTCATGCTATAAGTGTGTAAACTGATCCTAGAAGTTAGGTAGTATCTTCAAATCCCTGGTGACAGTAAGTGGCAAATGTGATACAATTCTAGTTTCATACACTAGATTCAACCATCCTTCATACCGTGCCTCTCCACCTCTTCCTTCCATAGAAGAGCAAATACCAACATTCCTCTTAATAGCACTGAAATTATTCTCCCACAACCCCAAGATCAAAGCCTAAACTTCAATTCACAGATGAAAGTTTCCTACCATTTCTTAGCAGTTTTCCTAAAAGTCAGATATGGCTTACACAAAAAGTAAATAAAGGCTTTATATTGTGGCTGTAGGAGGTATAATTTTTTCTCCCTCTTCTTTATGTCCCTCAGACGCAGAGATGAAAATGGTAAAGGTATTTAAGAAGCAAGATGATTGTCACTGATTCCCTGCTGGCTTACTTGATACCGATCAAGGAAGGCATTCCTTTGAGGAGGACCGGCATAGCCAAGAAACTGGGGACTCACAATTCAGAGATGGTATCACACAAAGCACTACTCATTTAATTAGGAGGTTTCATGGAAGGGGTAAGACAGCAAGAAACTTGGACTCTGGGTCCCAGATATCAACCCTCTGCCTGGGCTGCAGATCTTACTCCAAACATGTCTAATGTCTACTGAGCCCCTAGCCCCCTTCCACTTTGATTTCCTTCCTTTAACAGATGGTTCTTCCATATACGATGGATTTTCTCTGGGTGCCATCTCAGTCCCCACCTTATGTTTCAAATTGATAACACATTTAACTACTGACATAGCTGTCTGGTTTAAATACTTCAGACATAAACATATTTTCTTATGTATATGCTTTCTGATCACTAGGAGAGCTTCCTACACTATCTCTTTTGCCCAATAATAGCTAATATCCAGACTAACAGCAAATATTTCCACATCACTAAATAGTGATGGAACAGTTGATAGTAGTACACATATTTGAAGGTGGGAGGGCAAAGAAAGTCTGACAGGAGAGCATCTCTTCCCAAATGCTTCACTGTGTCCCCCTTTTGACTCATAAGCAGACACGTCCAGACTCTGGGCACCTACAGAAGAGCCTCTCTCAAAGCTTCCTTTTCTTGCCATGTCGTGAGACTCCTTTCAACCAGAAATTATCACAGTGTAACAGAACTACTGCCACAGCTTCCACCGCCCTCTGCATCTCTCTCTCTTCTAACGGTCACTTCATAAATACCTCCATCATCCATGAGCCACCGTCCAGGCCAAACACAAATTGTGCTTCCTTCACAGAAGCTTTCCTTAAGGACTGGTGTCCTTATGAAAATGGGATCTTTGGACACAGAGACAGACGTGCTTTAATAAAGGGAAGAGAGTGTGAACACACACACACACACACACACACACAGAAAGAGAGTGAAGAAAGCCATCTACAAGCCAAGGCAAGTGGCCTGGAACAGATCCTTTCCTCACAGCCCTGAGAAGACACCAACCTGGCCAATATCCTGATTTCATATTTCTAACATTCAAACCTGTGAGACAATACATTTCTATATTTTAAACCATCTGGTGGTCTACAGCCCTAGAAGACTAATACAGCCCTCATCCTTGCAGGCTCAGAAGACGTTTCTTTTCAGGGTCTTATGTATTCAGACTCAAGAATGCTGTCTCACAAAAACAAAACAAAACACCCAAAACAAAATAAACAATAGAAGAGATTGATAAAGCCAAAATGTTAATTCCTTAATTACACTAATAACTAAAACTGTGATGGGATCACACACTTTTGTGCTCTGTCCAGCATATTCTCTTTGAGCAATCACATCACTTGGAAAGCCTAATCATAATCACTAAATTGTACAGTGAGCATGATCTCATAGCAAGTGAAATAAGCAACAGGATTTCAGAGTTTAAGACATCAAGTTACCACGCCTACTGTATACACTCAAATGACCTGCTTGCTAGAAGGACCAATCAAATGAAATCCTTGGACTATGTTTTTTTCTTTATCCAGTATTTCAAAGGGTCCAATAGCTGTCAGTGTAGGAAATACTATTGGCTTTCTACCTAGTTTCCATTTTTCCCTTTCTGCTTTCTGATTTTATTTTGGGTGTCTGGGCCTTTGCCAGCACCAGGATAGTAATCAAGCCTTCTCCCTCTTCAGCGATAGGCTCAATAATCCCCCTGGAGGTCGGTGCACACATGGTCCTTCCCAGGCTCCCTGGGAAAGTGAGCATCTGCCAAAGTTAGGCCAGTCCAGCTGCACAGAAGGGTTGGAAGCAAGGCATCCTGTGCTCTTTTTCCCACTGGATGTGAAAAAGCAAGTATATCTCCCTACTTATTCATGGGACAGAAAATATGCTAACATTGTAATAGTCAAAGGTTACAAATAGAAAAGGTCTGGGTCCCTGGTGACATCACTAAGGCACTGATCAAACAACTCTGTTCTATATGTATTTTTTGAGTTAGAGTTCTGTTTCTTGCCATCAAAAGTACCCTAATTTCTAAAAAACGATTTTTTTCTTTGCTCCTGGAACTCTTCTAATTTATACTTTCTTTGTTTGGTTTACTAAATCACCAGAAAGTTTTATAGATCAGGAAACCATTCTTTTAATGATGATTTTACTCATCTTTGATCTCATCTGTTTTGTGAGGATTTAGTGCGGAAATCACTAGGCAAATAGCTATGTGGGAGGAATTATGCTGGGGATTCAACAGAAAAAGCAAGACAGGCAAGCTGTACTCACACGGTATGCATTCCAATTGCACGAACACATGAAAACACATAAACCCATAAATAAGATACTAGATTGTAATTTTTAATAGGGAGAAAATAAACAGGGAGCGGGGATAGAGAATGAGAATACATCTTAAGGGACAGTGGTCATGAAAGTCTCTTGGAGGAACTTTAAGCCTTGAAACCAACATATGGCCCTCAGGCACCATTAACCGAACTTTTACTTTTTGCTATGTATTACTTGCATAATATAGTGGATATCTGTCATTATTTTAGACAGCTTGGATTATAAAATCATCTATTCATTTCAGTGCTTGAGGAGTTTCTCTTCTTATGAAACTGTGCATGGCTGCCAGCCATTATAGGAACCCAAAAATGTTAGACATTCACTTTTCCAACTTCCTTTGTGGCTCTGGCAAGTGACCCAGGTCCATGCATCAGAAGCATACACTTTGACCTGGAAGCTCATACAGGGACATCTTTTCTCTGGTAGTGGTGCCTGCACTGGTGTCAGGACAAGGAGTCCCTTGGTCATAGGAATGAGGTGTTAATTGCAGCTTATAGCCCTGCTTCAGGGCACTGGCTCACACCCCAGGCCACTTCTGTGGTGTGAGACATTGTTCCCACATATTTAACCTCCATTCTGATTCTCTGGTCACACCAAAGTTTCTATGAGCTCTGTAATATCCTTGAAGAAAACGCCTTTCCTGTTTAAAAGTTGGATTCTGTCGCTTGCCCTGACAGTTCAGAGCCCAGGCTGATACATGTATCTTATGTCACACAGCTTAGGACCCACGTCAAATTCATGAGGGCGCTGTTTGAACTGGATTTTTTTTTGTTATTGTTCATCAGGTAGTCATACTATCTGACATACTCTAGTTGTTCAATGCTTATTTGAATGAATGATTTCTTTGGATGTGAAGCTTTTCTTTTAACAAGGAGGATAAAATATAGAGTGTTAAGTGCATATTCTTTGTCTTCTAAATGTGGCTCTAGTTGCTTCAGGTGCATCTTACAGAGTGAAAAAAGAAAAGAAGATCCTTCAAGTAAGATTTTTTGGTTCCTGAAAAAATTTTTAAAAAGGCCGAGTGTGTTGGTCTCCTTGGAGGAATCTATTAATACATGTGTGTCTTAGAAATCTCTCTTCTGTTCTTTAGTTCCTAGCGTGGAAAATTTTGAGCCACTATTGCACATTACCTAAGGATAGATATGGACCATTCCTTCTTTATACAGCTGAGGTGGCAAAGAGCTGCAAATGGTGCCAAGGGAAAGTAACCTATGGTATAAAAAGCCAATAAAAGAGCATTTTTGATGCAAGAGTTCAGAAGCCCCATTTAGAATCATTAATGATTTAAAATTTACAACACGAACTCTTGTCCAAAGAGAGAATCTTTAGGTGAGAACTGCCAATAGTGGGGGCACACCATGTCCAAGCCCTGTACATTATCTTGACTCTCACAACATTCATGCAAATAGGAATTAGTATTAACATTTTACTACTGAACAGAGTTTCAGAAAGCTGAGGAACTTGCCCAAGGTTATATTATTAGAAGATTACTGAGCAAGGATTTGAAAGTGAGTTTATCTTAATCCACCTTCCACAGCCTCTTTAGATCAGTGGCAGGTAAAACACACCTTCCTGTCTCTGAAGCCCTCCCTTTCACAGACACAGAAATAAAGCTCAGAGGGCCAAGGCCATGTATATCCCTTCCTAAACCAATGGCATCTGCACAAAAGGGAAAATAATGAATGGCTTGCTGGTAGATGATTCCTGTTTTTATTTTAGTGTTCAGACTAATTATATATGTTTACAGCTGCTACTCCTGGTTAGCTGGTTTTCAGGTACCTAGCACACACCTCAATCCCAAATTCCTGATAAGAAAATAATTGACTACTACAATAGACATTAGGGCAAATATTATTACTTTACAGTTATTAGACTAAATATGTCATAAAGTAATTCAACATTAGCATTGTACCCAAAGTAAAACTAATTATTTGGCAAATGTAGAGAAGAGGCCCTGGTAGTTGAAGTCAACTAAAAAGCAAAAGTAAACAAAAGCAAGTTACATATTTAACTTAATGATTTTTTTGGGTGATGTCAAGAGAAATAAAAACTGGACTGGGAAGTAACTAGCACTAATTTACAGATCATGGCTCTGAATTCATTTAACATATCAGCATTTAGTGAATGACTTCAGATACGGAACCCTTTATTAAGCGGTAGGTATTGATGTCTTCAGAGCACCATCAAGGCAAAACTGGCTCAAACAGGGGAAGTGGGAGCCTAGCTAAGGAGAAAAGTAACCCCTCTTCCCAGAAGTTTCCCTCATGCCTTTTGCCATCCACTCCCCCCACCAAGGTGATCATTTTGATGGCCCCGGATTAGTCTGCCTCTTCTTAAACTTCGTATAAACAGAATTACATATATGTACACACAAAGTGCCATCTTTACCTTCAGAGATAGAGAAGATTAATCCATCAGGTCCATCAGGAAATGCAATTTTCCCTTCTAAGTTCTCCCATTTACAATCCAGATTTCTCAGAGAATCTACAGTACTTGAAAGACCTGACTGCAACCAGAGTTACAGCCAACAGCCTGACAATTAGCGTCCCACACAGACAATCAGAAACTTACTGTGTTGGGGCCAGAGTACCACTCTGTCTGCAGGAGGACAGCCACTCTCAGTTCTAAGCAACTGATGGCAAAATCAGAACAGGTCCTGGCAGCCTAACTGCTGGGTGCAAATTCCATGTCTTCCTCTTAGTCAGTGTGTGACCCTGGCAACTATCTTAACCTTTCTATTCACCCTTTCAGCTTTCAGTTCTACACCCCACCTTTCTCCCCATTCTCTTTTCCCCTGAGAAAACTGACCTGTATACAAGATGTGTGCTCTGCTGTGGCATCAGTTTCAGCCAATGGGGAGCCTCAGCTGGACTGCAGATGGTAGGAAAAGAGTAGGGCCAAGATATTTTTTCTTCCCTTTACTTAGAGGGCTGTCTCTGCTGAAAACATTCTCAAGACACCTTCTCTCCCAGGTTCTCTTGGTTTGGTAATAGTTCCTCCTCAGTTGCTTTAGCCTCAGACGACTGCACTATCTTTGTATTCCCATACTCTACTTTCACACCTTTGTAATTCGTTTTTTATTAAAAAAAGAAAACAGTAACAAACTCAAATTTGTGCTGTCTACATCGGATTTCTTCATATGAAAACAGTTTTTAATTCCTATTTTACTTATGAACATGAAACAGGTTGGTTTACATGGTGCTTAAAGCAGCCTTGGTGGGGAGTAAATTGCTGTACTTGAGATGAAGAATGCCCTGTCACCTTTACCTTCTTGCCACTGATAAAGCGGGAGGCCTGCCCTGGCTAACGCCATCCCTAGAAAGCAGAACCATACATTCACTGCTGGTCTGGAAATAGTTTCTCTTGATAAAGTAGAAGGGGGAGAGAAATCTTCTCCTCAATATTATGCTCAGTTATGGCAACCTAAGGCCAATGTAGACCTTATTTTTGCTCTCAAGCACAGTGATTCCTTCAGAAATACCCATTACACAAGCATGACTGGTCCAAGGAGCCCTCATAAGCTGAACGATGTGTGTCTTTAAAAAGCACAGTGTCAAGTCTGGCTAGTCACACTGACTTCAGACCATTATTTAGGCTCTGTGCTAGATTGCTTGGGCTAGTACCATGGACGGGTGGCTTAAACAGCAGATGTGTATTGTTTCACTGTTCTGGGGGCTAGAAGTCCAAGACCGAAGTGTTGGCAGGGTGGGTTTCCCCTGAGGCCTCTCTCCTTGGTTTGCTGATGTTCGTCTTTCTGTGTCTGCATGATCTTCCTTCTGTACTTGTCTGTAATCTAAATTTCCTCTTCGGGCAAGAACACCAGTCAGATCAGGACCTAATCAAATGACCTCATTCTAATTTAATTACCTCCTTAAAGACTCCGTCTCCAAATTTCAGCCACATTCTGAGGTACTGCGGGTTAAGACTTCAACATATGAATTTGGTGGGGAACACAACTCAGCCCATAATAGGCTCTCTCACTGTCCATGGTAATTTCCTTGTGGTATGAGAGGGCTCTTTATTTTGCCATCTGATCTCACTTGGGAAGATGTGAATTCATCAGGAATGTTCCGATCATTAAAAAACAAAACCAAAGAGTGAAGTGAGGCAGCATGCAGTTCCTCCTTGAGTGGGCAGCTTCTGGGTCCCTGTGCACTTTTTCTCATTGTCTCCCAATAACCTGGGCAATGTGTGTAAAGGCTCCAGGACAGCTGGTGCTTTATTTTTACACAAGTGAAGGGATCATTCAAATTATTCTTTTTGGTCCTGGGAGATCCTCCAAGGCTTCTTGGTTATCTCTAAGGATAGAGACAGCCAACAGTAGGGACTCCTGAAAAGCAGAGCCTGCCTTCTAACTAAAAACAAAAACAAAAAACAAAAAGAAAAACAAAGATGTCACTTTCTTTTATCAGTCACCCCATGACACTACAATTATAAGACTGATTAAACACTGAAGCTGGCTACATACTGTGGAATCACCAACCCACCAGCTATTTTTAAATGTAACAAAAACCCATTCATCTTCAGAGGTTAATTGCTTGTATACCTGGAAGCAGGAGCCTGGATCAGATGACCTTTTGAGTTGACTCTGTTGTCCAATGATGTCATGAAATTAAATGGCCAGTAGCCTGGAGGAATAAAAAGTAAGTCCAGCTCCAATCCATACTATGACATGGTGAGAGCAGGTGCAGCTGTATTAATCAGCACGTGGCAAAAATGCTTATGCCTGCTAATGAGATGGCAGTGGTTGTGTTGTGCAAACTGTCATGGTGAAAGCATCTCTACCTGGCACCTATGCCCTCGGGCACTTTTCCAATCACATGCGAACAGCAGTGGCTGAGCAGGACAGACTTCAGAGATGGAATTCATGTGCACAAATTCTCTTCTCAAAGATTATTACTTCTACTCACTGAAACACTAATTCTGCTAAACATACTAAAGAGGAAAATTCTGGTCCATATTGAAAGAACATTAAAAAATAAGGAATAGCTTCTGTAGTCACATAAGGTCTTCACTATAATAGCCAAGAGAAAAAGAAATTCATGTTCATGCCATCTCTTCCCTGTGGTGTTCTGTGACTTACAAAGCTTGGGCTGAGAGTTTAAAAATAATGCATATTAAATCTGCTGAATATTAGGAATAAAGTAATGGAAACAGAATGCTGCATTTTATATCTACAATTTCCTTTCATAGAATACTGTCTTATCATTTTAGGGAGAAAGGGCAGAATAATCCCATAATGAAACTATTTATTACACCATTCTACTTTCATAACATCCTTGTTCTCATTGCATTTTACATAAATGAGAACTAAATAAAATGCTAGTTAAAATATATATTTTGCTTTAATATACAAACAGATGAAGCCATTCAATTCAATGAAGTAGGATGGAGCATTAACCTTTAGAGAGCAAGGGTTCATGACTAAGGATTGATGGAGTGGTTCTGTGTTTTATCAAATCACTTAAGCCAAAATGGAGTGTAAGTTAATTGGCTGTTTCAAAGCAGCACAAAGACAGTTTCATGGTTTAAAAAGCATCCGTTTCCATTATCATCAATGCGATAAGTGTAGTCATTTTACATTGTTTCTACATGCTTTTATTGTATAGAAAGGGAAATGCATTACATTATGTCAAGGGAGATATATTTTTTTCCAACACGGCTCCTTTGTGAAAATTTACAACTTAAGGAAAATTTTCCAAAAATAACTTAGCTCTAACACATCATATAGATGAAATAATGCTGCTCTACTTTTATCACAGGGAAAATCTGAAGGGAAAATACGATTTAAAAAGCCAAAATTGCATTTGTGAATACAATAAAAACAAGAACAACATAAAGAAAAATCAATCCTTTAACATACGTAAGAAATTAAGGCAAACTGATTATTTTATTAAAGGTTTTTTTAAAATTATCAATACAATAAAAAAACGGTATGCTACAAATTGACATATAGTCAGACATAATTCTCTTTCCCCCATGCATCCGCCAACCGTCTATCCCTTTCAGTAGTTAACTAGTCTCATCTGTTATTTTCATGTTCACAAATATATATTATATACATATATAAACATATACATATGTATTTTTCCTATATTAAATAATAATATGCAGCTGTCTACACTTTGCTTTTATTTTTCTACTAAACAATATATCCAGGAGATTATTCTAGAGTAGCACATACATGAATGCACACACACAGACACATACAAACATAGATCATTTTTTAATAGCTGTATAATATCCCCTGTGGGAGCTAGTCTTCTGTTGACAGGCATTTAAGTTGTTTTCAATGTGTTTTTCTTATAAACAGTTACTTTAATAAATCTGTGTATCTATGTCAAATCCACATGTAGAAATAAATCCAATTCTAGATGTAGAATTACAAAATCAAAAGTTTATGGGCATTGTTTACAAAAACTGAAAATCTCCCTGCTGATGAGGGTATTTGGGGTAGATATTAACAATTCTCTATCTAATGGCAACAATTTATACTCCTTCAGACAGTGAATGAGACAGGCAGCTTGCCCTGCCTTCTCCAGTGCTGTGCAGCTATGATGCATTTATTCAGGAAGGGAGAGCTCCTGCGCTGCGCCTGGTCCCTGTCTGGTGGTGGGGCTTGGGGAAGGCATGACAGAGACAAGGTCTCTGATATCCTAGCGTTGACACATTCTTCATATCATATGGAAAAACCAAATCAACAATCACTCCGATAAAATATTTTCAGGTAGTGAAAAGTACAGTAAAAGTAAAGCAGGAAAGAGGAATACAGTGAGGGGGTGGGGAAACTTCACAGGTAGTTAAGGAAGGCCATTGTGAGAAGGTGGCATTGGAACAGAGGGTAAATGAAGTGAGGAGACACGAAAGCTGAGAAAGGGCTTTGGGGTGGAGGAAGGACAACTAGAAAGGTCTGCAGTTTCCTTGCTGGCTGTGCTCAAAGTAGAGCAAGAAGTCCAGCCCGGCTAGAGCCGTGGAGGAGAAGGCAGGGTGGGAAGAAAGGGTGTCCCAGAGGCAGATAGGAGCCCATCACAAAGGACTTGCAGGACATGGGAAGAGTTTATATCTTCTTCAATGTGAGGGCAGATCATCAGCAAACATTTTTATTTTTACAAATTTGATAGGTAGAAAAAATATTATCTTGTTTTTAAATGTTATTTATTTAATTATAGTAAGAGCCAATATTTTTTCATATGTTTAAAAGGAATATATATTTTTTTCAGTTAATTGCCTTGTCATGGCCTCTGCCAATTTTTAAATGATGTGTTGGTTCTTATTCTTATATTGAGAAATTAGCACATTTAATGTCATCTCTAATATAAGATTACTATTCTTTTTTTTCCTATTGATTTTTAAAGACTTTTTTTAGTGCTAAAGTTTTAAATCTGTTATGTATTCAAATTTACCAATTTTTCCTTTATGACTTCCAGGTTTTGTGACTTCTGTACTCGATTCAAATAATTATACCTTATGCTTTATTCAAGGTTAATTTTTATGTTTAGGTCTCTAGTATAACTGGAATTTATTTAATCTGCTGAGGAAGCTAAGAAAACATTTGTTCAAGATTTCATGTTTTTGACCAAAATATTTTCAGAACCTATATGTTTAAAAAATACCTTTTTCTTACTGATATTAATGAAGAAATGTTGTCTTTTGAAAAACAAGCATGATGCTGTGACTTGATTTTTAAAATTGTATTTTTGAAGTGTTTAGCTATTCTTATTCAGAGATATTTTTTGATCAAGGAATTCTTATTTGCTTAAATCCTTTCTGCATCTATGGAGGGAACCATATATGTTTCTCCTCTGTCTATTAACATTGTGATCAATAAATACAACTTAATCATTTCAGCCATCTTTCCCCCCCAAGATAGATCCCATTTTGCCAAGGCATATTGATGTGCTGTTGAATTGTTTTTGTTTATATTTCATTTATTTTACATTTCTACTCCTGTTTGAAATGAGTTTAGTATAGACGTTCCTCTTATGTATCTATTTTTTAATGTAATAATGATGTTTTGGTATTTAATGTTAGAAAAAGCTTTATTTTATAAAGAAAAGAAGCTTGATTTCACTCTCAATGATCTAGAACTGCTTAACAGTTTTGGAATTATCTCCATTTTAAAGGTTTTACAGAATTCACCTGGAAACCTTATGAATTAGCTTCCATTAGATCACCAGCTCCCAAACTTCAACAGGCCTCAGCCTCACTTGAAGGGCTACTAAACATTAGTTTCTCTTCCAGGAAGTATGGGTAGTACCCAAGAGTTTGAATATCTAAAAGCATCCATGCTGTTGATGCTACTGGTCTCAGGACCACACTTTGAGAACCACTGTGCTAGATTACGCTGCAGTAACAAACAACCTGAAAATATTAGTGGCTTACAAAAACAAAGTTTTACTTCTTGCTCAGAATATGTGTTGACTGTGGGTACATGGATAATCTCTGGCACTGTTCCATGTGTCTTTTACATCCCTGGTCCAGACTGCAGAATTCTCATAGCACAGAAGAGGAAGAAAAGCAAAATTATATTATGGATCTCAAAGCTTCTACCCAAAAATGGTGTATTTCACATCTCTCATTTCATGGCCCAAAACAAGTCACATTGCCAACCTGTATGTCAATGGAAATAGAGAAGAGGAGAGAATAATTGGGAATAATAATACAAACTATCACAAACACTATATGAAAAGTTAACTCTGACAATTTCTGTTTAATGTGCTGATTGGTTAGTTGGAGATCTTTGTCTTCTGCGCCTAGAAAAAGAAATATATTTAATCCTCTTAATCAATTTTCTTTGCACAAAATTGTGCAAAATATTCATTTACGGAATTAAACTTAAGTCCCATTGCATATGTAAAAGGATGCAAATAACACTGGCTTAAATAAGACAGACCATTGCAGATTAAAAGATTATAAACATAATCAAACAACATAATTCTTATTATTTTCTTACTTAAATTTTGGAGGAGGGCAGTCTGGAGTATTACGTGGTTACTGTATACATTGCTGATGGACCAGGCTTAGGTTTATTTTAGCACACAATTCTACCATTCCTTGGTTGAAATTCTTATCCTTATGGACCTACACAGTAGCTACAGTTCTAGTTATCTAATCTGCATACCTGTCAGCAAGATGGAAGGAAAAATAATTGAAGAACAGGCACCCACTGGCTGTTTTTAAGAACAGATCCTAATAGTTGCAACGTGCAACTTCTGCTTAACACCTTATGAGCTGGAACTTAGTCATAAGCCAAAACCAGTTTAAGGAAGGATGGACAATAAAGCTTTGTGGGTAGCCATGTGCCTAGGTAAAAATTTGGGATTCTATTACTAAAGAAGAAGAAAATCCAAATACTGGACATAGGAAATATTCACCTTTGTTGCACACTTCTAATTTTCCCTGTATCAAAGGTTTTTTTTCTATTCCTTCTAAATTTTTTCCCTTTTCTGATTTTTTACAAAGTAGTAACTTTGGTGTTATTCATTAATTATACTAGATTTCTACTTTGTAATTTAATTATTTCTGGCTTTATTAATATTATTTTCTTCCTATAAGTGTTCCTTATTTTTAGTTAGCTGTTTTTTACTATTTTGTGATAAGTGCTTAATTCATTAATTGTCATTCGTTTAAATTAAACAAGAATTTGAGTCTATGGATTTTTCTCTAATCACTTAAATACTATATGCATTTTAAGGACATACACCTTTTTATTACAGTTTTGTAATCATTGGGTAAAGAAGAACTGTATACTCTGAAAACTATAAGACATTAATGAAAGAAATGAAGAAGACAGAAATAAATGGAAAGCTAGTCCTGTTCACAGATAGGAAAAGTTAATACTGCTAAAATGACCATATTTCCCAAAGCAATCTACAGATTCAATGCAATCCCTATCAAAATACTAATGGCATTTTTCACTGAAATAAAGCAAATAATCCTAAACTTTGTATGGAACCGCAAAAGATCCCAAATGGCCCAAGCAATCTTGAGAAAGAAAAACAAAGTGGAAGGATCACTCTCCCTAACTTCAAGCTATACTACAAAGTTATAATGATCAAAATAATATGGTACTGCCACAAGAAGAGGACATAGACCAGTGGTATAGAATAGAAAGTCCAGAAATGAACTCACACCTGAACAGACAATTAACATGTGACAAAAGAGGAAAGAATCTACATGGGGAAAAGATAATCTCTTCAGCAAATAGTGTTGAGAAAATTGGACAACTACATACAAAAAAATGAAACTGGTTCACTGTCTTACACCATAAACAAAAATAAACTTAAAATGGATTGAGGACCTAAACATAAGACCTGAAATCATAAACTACTATAAGAAAATATAGGCAGTAAACTCTTGAACATTAGCATTAACAACTTTTTTCTAGATATTTCTTCCCAAAGGAAACAAAAGCAAAAATAAACAAGTGGGACTACATCAAACTAAAAAGCTTCTGTACAGCAAAGGAAACTATTAACAAAATGAAAAGCAACCTACTGAATGGGAAAAGATATTTTCAAATGATATATTTGATAAAAGGCTAATATCTAAAATATGTAAAGAACACATACAACTCAACAGCAAACAAAACAAAAAAAATCCTATTAAAAAATGGGCAGAGAACATGAAAAGACATTTTTCCAGAGAAGACATACAGATGGCCAAAAGACACATAAGGTGCTCAACATCACTTATCATCATGGAAATGCATATCAAAACCACAATGAGATATCACCTCATACCAGTCAGAATGCCTACTATCAACAAGACAAGAAATAACAAATGTTGGTGGGGATGTGGAGAAAAGGGAGCCCTTGTACACTGCTGATGGGATTGCAAATTGGTGCAGCCACTGTGGAAGGAAGTATGGACGTTTCTCAAAAAACTAAAAATAGAAATACTATATGACCCAGCAATTCCACTTCTAGGAATTTACCCAAAGAAAACAAAATCACTAATCTGGAAAGATATTTGCACTCCTGCGTTATCACAGCATTATTTACAATAGCCAAGATATGGGAACAAACTAAACATCTTTTGATAGAGGAATGGATGAAGAAGAGGTGGTACATATATAAAATGGAATACTACTTAGAGATAAAAAAAAGGAAAGAAATCTTGACATTTGTGACAACATAGATGGACCTAGAAGGTATTATGCTAAGTGAAATAAGTCAGACATAGGAAGACAAATGCTATAAAACAAATGAACAAACAAACCTAAATAGATGTACAAACACAGAGAACAGACTGGCATTACCATAAATGATGGGGGTAGGAGTATAGGTGAAATAGGTGAAGGAGAAAACCAAATTAGTGAGAATGTTCACTATCTTGATCTGGGTGATAGTTATATGCATGTATAAACGTCAAAATTCATCAAGCTGTACACTAAGATTTGAGCATTTTATTGTATGTACCTCAATTTTTTTTAATTTTTAAAAAGAAAAAATAGAGAGAGCCAAGATGGCAGCATGAGTAGAGCAGCAGAAATCTCCTCTCAAAACCACATATATTTATGAAAATATAACAAAGACAACTCTTCCTAGAATAGAGACCAGAGGACACAGGACAACACATCCAGACCACATCCACACCTGCGAGAACCCAGCGCCTCCCGAAGGGGGTAAGATACAAGCCCCGGCCCTGCGGGAGCCGAGTGCCCCTCCCCCTGGCTCCCAGTGGAAGAGAGGAGTCGGAGCAGGGAGGGAGAGGGAGCCCAGGACTGCTGAACACCCAGCCCCAGCCATCCACACCAGAACGCAGACACAGTGCATGCATGGGGTCCTGAATACTAGGGAAACAGGACAGCAAGACCTGTGAGCGGGTCCCTGAGGTCGGCACCTGGGGACAAAGAAAAGCGAGTGGCTTTTTTTTTTTGCATTATTTTCTTAATTTTTTTTTTTTTTCGAGTCCTTTTTGGAAGTCTTAAAAGGACAGGGACTGCAAAACCGGACAGAAGTGTCCCGGGACACTTAGTCCGGCAGCAGGTAATCTGGGGATCTCTGGGCACTCTAACCCCTGGGCAGCAGGGAGCACAGAGACCCCTCACAGAGATAAATAGCCTCCCCGCTCCCCTTCCAACGCGGCTCCACCATATCAGAGAAGCACTCGGAGGCAAGCCACACCCACAGTAACAGCCGAGATAAACTCCATAACAGCCGGGCAGGAATCAGAAGCCCTGACTGCGTGCAGCTGCTCAGCACAAGCCACTAGAGGTCGCTGTTCTCCCAGGAGAGGAGGGCCACAAAACAACAAGAAGGGAAGTTCTTCCAGCTGTCACTCATCCCAGCTCTGCAAACTATTTCTATCACAATGAAAAGGCAAAATTACAGGCAGACAAAGATGACAGAGTCAACACCTGAGAAGGAGACAGACCTAACCAGTCTTCCTGAAAAAGAATGCAAAATAAAAATTATAAACATGCTGATAGAGATGCAGAGAAATACACAATACCTAAGGGATGAAGTCCAGAGGGAGATTACAGATGCCCGGAAAGAGATTACAGAAGTGAAACAAACTCTGCAAGGATTTATGAGCAGAACGGATAAGATGCAAGAGGCCATTGATGGAATAGAAACCAGAGAACAGGAACGCATAGAAGCTGACATAGAGAGAGACAAAAGGATCTCCAGGAATGAAACAATATTAACAGAACTGTGTGACCAATCAAAAAGGAACAATATCCGTATTATAGGGGTACCAGAAGAAGAGAGAGAAAAAGGGATAGAAAGTGTCTTGGAAGAAATAATTGCTGAAAACTTCCCCAAACTGGGGGAGGAAATAATCAAACAGACCATGGAAATACACAGAACTCGCAACAGAAAGGACCCAAGGAGGGCAACACCAAGACACATAATAATTAAAATGGCAAAGATCAAGAACAAGGAAAGAGTTTTAAAGGCAGCTAGACAGAAAAAGGTCACCTATAAAGGAAAACCCATCAGGCTATCATCAGACTTCTCGACAGAAACCTTACAGGCCAGAAGAGAATGGCATGATATACTTAATGCAATGAAACAGAAGGGCCTTGAACCAAGGATACTGTATCCAGCATGATTATCATTTAAATATGATGGAGGGATTCAACAATTCCCAGACAAGCAAAAGTTGAGGGAATTTGCCTCCCACAAACCACCTCTACAGGGCATCTTACAGGGACTGCTATAGATGGGAGCACTCCTAAAAAGAGCACAGAACAAAACACCCAACATATGAAGAATGGAGTAGGAGGAATAAGAAAGGAGAGAAGGAAAGAATCTCCAGACAGTGTATATAACAGCTCAATAAGCAAGCTAAGTTAGGCAGTAAGATACTAAAGAGGCTAACCTTGAACCTTTGGTAACCACGAATTTAAAGACTGCAATGGCAACAAGTACATATCTTTCAATAGTCACCCTAAATGTAAATGGACTGAATGCACCAATCAAAAGACACAGAGTAACAGAAAGGATAAAAAAGCAAGACCCGTCTATATGCTGCTTACTAGAAACTCACCTTAAACCCAAAGACATGGACAGACTAAAAGTCAAGGGATGGAAAAACATATTTCAGGCAAACAACAGCGAGAAGAAAGCAGGGGTTGCAGTACCAATATCAGACAAAATAGACTTCAAAACAAAGAAAGTAACAAGAGATAAAGAAGGACACTACATAATCATAAAGGGCGCAGTCCAACAAGAGGATATAACCATTCTAAATATATATGCACCCAACACAGGAGCCCCAGCATATGTGAAACAAATACTAACAGAACTAAAGGGGGAAATAGACTGCAATGCATTCATTTTAGGAGACTTCAACACGCCACTCACCCCAAAGGATAGATCCCCCCAGGCAGAAAATAACTAAGGACATGGAGGCACTGAACAACACAGTAGAACAGATGGACCTAATAGACATATATAGAACTCTACATCTAAAAGCAACAGGATATACATTCTTCTCAAGTGCACATGGAACATTCTCCAGAATAGACCACATACTAGCCCACAAAAAGAGCCTCAGTAAATTCCAAAATATTGAAATTCTACCAGCCAACTTTTCAGGCCACAAAGGTATAAAACTAGAAATAAATACTACAAAGAAAACAAAAAGGCTCACAAACACATGAGGCTTAACAACATGCTACTAAATAATCAATGGATCAATGAACAAATTAAAATAGAGATCAAGGAATATATGGAAACAAATGACAACAACACAAAGCCCCAACTTCTGTGGGACGCAGCAAAAGCAGTCTTAAGAGGAAAGTATATAGCGATCCAGGCACACTTGAAGAAGGAAGAACAATCCCAAATGAATAGTCTAACATCACAATTGTTGAAACTGGAAAAAGAAGAACAAATGAGACCTAAAGTCAGCAAAAGGAGGGACATAATAAAGATCAGAGAAGAAATAAACAAAACTGACAAGAATAAAACAAAAGCAAAAATCAATGAAACCAAGAGCTGGTTCTTTGAGAAAATAAACAAAATAGATAAGCCTCTAGCCAAACTTATTAAGAGAAAAAGAGAATCAACACAAATCAACAGAATCAGAAATGAGAATGGAAAAATCATGACAGACTCCACAGAAATACAAAGAATTATTAAAGACTACTATGAAAACCTATATGCCAACAAGCTGTAAAACCTAGAAGAAATGGACAACTTTCTAGAAAAATACAACCTTCCAAAACTGACCATGGAAGAAACACAAAAGTTGAACAAACCAATTATGAGCAAAGAAATTGAAACGATAATCAAAAAACTACCCAAGAACAAAACCCCCGGGCCGGACGGATTTAGCTCAGAATTTTATCAGACACACAGAGAAGACATAATACCCATTCTCCTTAAAGTTTTCCAAAAAAATAGAAGAGGAGGGAATACTCCCAAACTCATTCTATGAAGCCAACATCACCCTAATGCCAAAACCAGGCAAAGACCCCCCAAAAAAAGAAAATTACAGACCAATATCCCTGATAAATGTACATGCAAAAATACTCAATAAAATATTAGCAAACCGAATTCAAAAATATATCAAAAGGATCATACACCATGACCAAGTGGGATTCATCCCAGGAATGCAAGGATGGTACAACATTTGAAAATCCATCAACATAATCCACCACATCAACAAAAAGAAAGACAAAAACCACATGATCATCTCCATAGATGCTGAAAAAGCATTCGACAAAGTTCAACATCCATTCATGATAAAAACTCTCAGCAAAATGGGAATAGAGGGCAAGTACCTCAACATAATAAAGGCCATATATCATAAACCCACTGCCAACATTATACTGAACAGCAAGAAGCTGAAAGCTTTTCCTCTGAGATCGGGAACAAGACAGGGATGCCCACTCTCCCCACTGTTATTTGACATAGTACTGGAGGTCCTAGCCACAGCATTTAGACAAAACAAAGAAATACAAGAAATCCAGATTGGTAAAGAAGAAGTTAAACTGTCACTATTTGCAGATGACATGATATTGTACATAAAAATCCCTAAAGACTCCACTCCAAAACTACTAGAACTGATATCGGAATACAGCAAAGTTGCAGGATAGAAAATTAACACACAGAAATCTGTGGCTTTCCTATACACTAACAATGAACCAATAGAAAGAGAAATCAAGAAAACAACTCCATTCACAACTGCATCAAAAAGAATAAAATACCTAGGAATTAACCTAACCGAAGAAGTAAAAGACCTATACCCTGAAAACTACAAGTCACTCTTAAGAGAAATTAAAGGGGACACTAACAAATGGAAACTCATCCCATGCTCGTGGCGAGGAAGAATTAATATTGTCAAAATGGCCATGCTGCCCAAAGCAATATACAGATTTGATGCAATCCCTATCAAATTACCAGCAACATTCTTCAACGAACTGGAACAAATAGTTCAAAAATTCATATGGAAACACCAAAGACCCCGAATAGCCAAAGCAATCCTCAGAAAGAAGAATAAAGTAGGGGGGATCTCACTCCCCAACTTCAAGCTCTACTACAAAGCCATAGTAATCAAGACAATTTGGTACTGGCACAAGAACAGAGCCACAGACCAGTGGAACAGATTAGAGACTTCAGACATTAACCCAGACATATATGGTCAATTAATATTTGATAAAGGAGCCATGGACATACAATGGCGAAACAACAGTCTCTTCAACAGATGGTGCTGGCAGAACTGGACAGCTACATGTAGGAGAATGAAACTGGACCATTGTCTAACCTCATACACAAAAGTAAATTCAAAATGGATCAAAGACCTGAATGTAAGTCATGAAACCATAAAATTCTTAGAAAAAAACATAGGCAAAAACCTCTTAGACATAAACATGAGTGACCTCTTCTTGAACATATCTCCCCGGGCAAGGAAAACAACAGCAAAAATGAACAAGTGGGACTATATTAAGCTGAAAAGCTTCTATACAGCAAAAGTCACCATCAATAGAACAAAAAGGTACCCTACAGTATGGGAGAATATATTTGTAAATGACAGATCCAATAAAGGCTTGATGTCCAAAATATATAAAGAGCTCACCCACCTCAACAAACAAAAGACAAATAATCCAATTAAAAAATGGACAGAGGAACTGAACAGACAATTCTCCTAAAAAGAAATACAGATGGCCAACAGACACATGAAAAGATGCTTCACATCGCTAATTATCAGAGAAATGCAAATTAAAACCACAATGAGATATCACCTCACACCAGTAAGGATGGCTACCATCCAAAAGACAAACAACAACAAATGTTGGCAAGGTTGTGGAGAAAGGGGAACCCTCCTACACTGCTGGTGGGAATATAAATTAGTTCAACCATTGTGGAAAGCAGTATTGAGGTTCCTCAAAACGCTCAAAATAGACTTACCATTTGACCCAGGAATTCCACTCCTAGGAATTTACCTTAAGAATGCAGCACTCCAGTTTGAAAAAGACAGATGCACCCCTATGTTTATCGCAGCACTATTTACAATAGCCAAGAATTGGAAGCAACCTAAGTGTCCATCAGTAGATGTATGGATAAAGAAGATGTGGTACATATACACAATGGAATATTATTCAGCCATAAGAAGAAAACAAATCCTACCATTTGCAACAACATGGATAGAGCTAGAGGGTATTATGCTCAGTGAAATAAGCCAAGCGGAGAAAGAGAAATACCAAATGATTTCACTCATCTGTGGAGTATAAGAACAAAGGAAAAACTGAAGGAACAAAACAGCAGCAGAATCACAGAACCCAAGAATGGATTAACAGGTACCAGAGGGAAAGGGACTGGGGAGGATGAGTGGGTAGTGAGGGATAAGGGGGAGGAAGAAGAAAGGGGGTATTATGATTAGCATGCATAATGGGGAGGTGGGAGAAAGGGGAGGGCTGTACAACACAGAGACGCCAAGTAGTGATTATACAACATTTTGCTATGCTGATGGACAGTGACTGTAAGGGGGTTTGCAGGGGGGACCTGGTATAGGGGAGAGCCTAGTAAACATAATGTTCTTCATGTAATTGTAGATTAATGATAAAATAAAAAAGAAAGAAAGAAAAGGAGGATTACTCCCTGATAGGATAAAACTAACTGCAAATCACCGATTAATGCATGCTTTAAATATCCCTAATTTTGATCATTTATAGGGTGTCAGATGATCAACTATGGAAGTACATTTTTCTGATAATATTCGTTTCTCTTAAAAGAAAGAAAAAAGGCAGTCCCTGTGTCATGATCTCCAATAGGTTCTTCACAATAGGTATAAAGGGCATATCAAAGTGTGGGCAGGGGGTTTGTTTGTGTTTATACAGTGGATCGAAGCCTAATTTGGCAACCCAAGAAACGAATTAAGATATGATGTGAAGAAGAACTTCCAACATCAACATTCTCTGGAAGAGTCTTTCCAGAAGATGATCATCAAAAAACTTCAACAAAGATCCTGGTGCTGTTGCAGTTGTAGCTGCATTCATCCCACTGGTTCCTGGACTTGCCATTGGAATGAAGAAGGAGATATCTAAGCTGGCCTGTGCATACAGTAAAACAACAAATTTGACTGGATCTATACTCTCGGAACTCAACCAAGAATTAGGAGAAGTGCAAGTTGCAGCGCTCCAAAATCTTGCGACTATAGACTATCTACTGTTAAAAGAACATATGGGATGTGAACAGTTCCCAGGAATGTGTTTTAATTTGTCTGATTTTTCTCAAAATATTCAAATTCTGGTAGACAATATCCATCATATCTTTGATAAGTTTTCACAAATGACTAGGGTGCCTAACTGGTTTTCTTGGCTTCACTGGATATGGCTGGTAATTGTAGGTCTGCTTTGGGTATGTAGCTGTATTCCTATTATGTTAATGTGTGCACGCAATTTAATTAGTAATTTAAAACCTATACACGCTTATGTTACACTAAAAGATGATACATCAAAGAAATAATCAATCTTCCCATGTTTTCTTCCATCTGCTTCTTCTATAGCTTCTCTTCTTACTTCATAATTACAACCCCTAAGTAGAATTCGTACCTCATATCAAAATTACCGAGTATCATAATTCTTCCAAGTGGTAAAGATACCTCAAGACAAATGCTGGGCATAGAAGCCACAGGGCATAAATCTGCAAAAAAGAAAAAAGCTAACCTTTTCAAACAATATTGCTTCTCTCACTTGCCAACTTTACATTTCCCTGTATGGCCCCGGAAGATGAATGGTTAGCCACAGACGGGTAAAATTCCTCAAGGGAGGAACAACCTAAGACAGGCACAGTCGCAGGGGGGCCATCAGGTGAGAAATTGGGGATCAACAGAGGTGATGCTTAGAACCTCACCCACTCTGTTTTGAGAGAAATCTTCTGCAACCGTGGATGTTTTGTTGCCCTTGTCTCGCTTGGATTAATACTTAGTCTATAGGCACACACCTGATCATCTACATTTGCCCTCTTACAGCACTAAACTATGTTTTCTACTTTTATCTTGCATCTACCTACCACTTCAGCATTTTATTAAAAGTAATAATAATAAGGGAGAAATGTGGGATTCACATATAAATCAAGTATAAAAATCAAACGAATAATCATAATTGACCTGATTGTTTATAGTTCATGTTGCGTGATCAAAACCAAAAGTTTCTGTGATGACTGCCCTTGTACTGTTCACCATGTAAGAACTTATTCACTATGGAAGAACTTGTTCACCATGTAAAAACTTGTTCATTATGCTCCAGAAGATTGGAGACTGTTGAGAATTAGGCATGGGGTTGATTAATGATTGTGCATTGAGTCCCCTATACAGAATTTTATTGTTGTTAACAACCATATGATCAATAAATATGAGAGATGCCCTCTCAAAAAAAAAAAAAAGAAAAAATAATGAAATATTTTATAATCATTTTCAGAAAAAGAAGTCCTAGACTGCATTTTCCCCTTTAACTAGATTATTATAAAACTTTATTTCATTAAACAGTCATTAAAAAAATTTGTCTTATAAAAATTTGTTTTATTAAAAAAACAAACTTCAGTTGGTTTCAAATATTCAACACAGTGGTTCAACAGTTACCCATATTATCAAATCCTCACCTCCTCCAGTGCAGTCAAGATTGTATATTAATGATACTTTAATAAAAAAATTCTAGGAAACCAAGTAAAGTGTGCTTAAAAACCAGTGTGTATGTGACCTCAACTCAATACAGAGAAAGAAATATCAAGAAGTACGTCAAGATAACAACAGTGGTATTTATCTCAGGAGGTAAGATTTTGAGTGACTTCTATTTTCTTCCTCTCTGTGTTTTACAAATATTAATTAATGCCACAAAAAGGCTTTTTCAAAAAGGCTTTTTCAATGCATTTTGCAAAATACCAAACAATACAGAAAATAATTAAAGCAAAGTTACCCCAAATTCTATCAGCCAGGGACAACCTCCATCAACATGCAAATGAACATTATTTTAGCTTTCTCTATGATGTATTCACAATGTATAATTTCTTATACAAGGTATTAAAGAATTATGTGCTGTCAAAAAAAAAACACACCAAACTCCAGGCACACACACACACACACACACACACACACACACACACTTGGTTTTTAGATTTGGTTGTGTTTTTCTTTATAACCTAATGCCTTTTCACTTTTAAATATGTTACACAGACATTTGAATAACTTCATATTTTGTTGCATCCTGTATATAATTGATCTGATCAGTTACTTTCCATTATATAAAGATTTTACTACTTCATTTTTCTTTGGAGTTATACTAGTTCAGTTTTCTTCTCCATCTTAAATCTCATCATACAGATCTTCTTTGAGTCTCTGTATCATTTATTTTTGTTTTGGGTTCCAAATAAATTTATTTCATGGAGAATTCTTCTTCCTAACAGTTACCTGCATAAGGGCATAATCATGTTCTTATTCTGCCTCTGAATGCTACATTTTGAATGCCATGTTTCTCTCTTTTTCTTGCAGTATCTTTGATGGGCTTCCAATTACTTTTTAATTAGGGGAGTTCTTTCTGGCACAACCGTTTCCTACAGGATAGTGTTAAGTAGCAGTTAGGAAATTGAGCTGAGCAAGAAGCCAACGCGAATAACAGGCAGCTGGAGCTTCTTGCCTTCAGAAATGTTCTCATTAATATTTTGTCATGGCTATAAATTTCTTTCAGCCTAAACTGAGATCTGTAAGAATCACACAGAGAATCACACGAAATGGTTTAACCCCTTATACAAAGGTGTGTGTTGGTTCTGTGTATACTGTGTGTCTGGATACAGCCGTGACTCATCTTTCGAGCTGAGCAGGATCAGTAGCCTCAGGGCTGCTTGTCACCACTTCCTTCTAACACCAGCGCCTGGCTCCTTGCTCAGCTCCAGCTTCCTTATCACTCCATGTGCTTCACTGCGGTGAAGCCTCCCACTCCTATTCCTCACATCTAAACATTGCTGTTCTAAGCATGGGGTTGTATGTTCGTCCTCACAGAGTGTGCCCCCGATCTGAGAAACTCTTCAATCTGGAGAAAATTTCTGTGGACAGATATCCACTAAGTGTTACCTGTCATCCTAGTCCAATTATTAAAGCATTTTCTTCACATTATTGTTC
This sequence comes from Manis pentadactyla, assembly GCF_030020395.1. Taxonomy (NCBI): domain Eukaryota; kingdom Metazoa; phylum Chordata; class Mammalia; order Pholidota; family Manidae; genus Manis; species Manis pentadactyla. Next base: position 67,653,021 of record NC_080031.1, on the reverse strand, counting down.
ATGTATAGTTCTTATATTGTTGTTGAAAGTATAGGTGGTTCCTACTTTCCTGGAAGATTGGTTTACCCTTCTATTTTCCAAACTCTTATAACTGGGGTTGGCTTTGGAAAAAAGAGTAATTGGATCAAAGATAATGTTGCCCTGCCATCTCAGACTAGAAGCCCTAAATATTTTTCTTAGCTGGGACATAGTGCACTGACAGTAAAAAGGGAAGAGTCATGTTTCTCTTGGCAGCAGGTATAATCATTAAGATATGTATAGACATATCACATTGTACATTTTAAAAGGGGCATGGTGTGATTGAGTTTGAAGACAAATCTGAGTTTAATCTGGACAAAATAATGACCAACAGTTCAACATGGAGAATAGGCTACTTTTATTCATGTGTGGAAATTCAGTACAATTAAAAATAAAATACAATTGAAAATATCATGTATTATACTCCAATACTCCAAGGATTATTTAGTGACTCAGCTATTCATACACACACAGCCCTGTGGCCAAAATTTTACAGCTACTTACAGAGCTTCAAATAAATTCAATTAAGGATAAGCAGCTGCCTTAAACTACATTTCCACTTCAGTTAAATAAATCTAATCCTTAAGACAGGTCACTTGTTTTGTTTTTACTGTGATGTCACTGTTATTTTTTGTGATAGTAAGTCTTGCCAGGGGTGAAAAGGAATGCACAACCATTTTTATGTGAGAATAAGAAGATGATTTACAAGCTCTGCCCCTATTATCATTACTGAGAATTAAAAATCCAAATAGCAATAACTAAAGTACAGACTGTATCCTATGTTTCTGAACTCAATATAACCTATATATGTGTGTATACTGACAGCACATAACTATGAGGAACAACATCATTACAACACAAGGAAAGCTAACTATGGTGCCTCCTTTTTTTTTTCTTTAGCAACTCTCCAATCTCAAATGAAAAAAGGTCTTGCTTCATCTAAATTATTAATGTTGTGATAATCTGTCATTAGAATCAATAACTTCTTTACTATTCATAGTGCATATACTAAAATGGACCTTCTGTGAAATAAATTTAGTGTCTTGTCACAATACAATATGATTTTGCAATATTGCTAATGTGCACAAAGCACTGAAATAAAGAATATCGACATGTCAGAGATTTATGACAAATGTGAGGAGAAAATGAATCTAGGTTAAGCTTTCATGTCACTTAACTGAGGTCAAAAAAATCAATACTATTCATAATGTATCTTTCACCCACAGTTAAATGAAAAACCTGAGAACAGACTCACTTTTTATTTACCCTTCATCTTAGCAGAAATATTCTAGAATTGGGGTTGAAAGAAAAAATAAATGAAAACTAATTGGCAGGAAAGTGAATTAATCGTATCTGGTGAAAGTACAGTGACTTGGCACCAGGGACCTGGATAAATACACCATGTGCTTTCCCATTTTCATGCTTTTGTCTGCAGGTATGTTTAATGATTATGAAATCTAAGAAGTACAAGGATGTAGATAATAGTCACACCTCTCTTCTCAGCTTTGGCTTTACAGATTTTTTTAACATGAAAAATAGGCATTTTGATGTTTTATGAATTTACTGTTTTCTAATTATTTCAATGCAATATGGTTTTTAGGTACATACTGACCACAGTGCTTGATTCCTCTAATCCTTTTCATCCCTAGTGATTAGAGGAGACCAAATATTGGTATCCTGTTCCCCTTGTCAGTGAGTGGTTTAGGAATGGGCAAGTCACCCAGTGCTAGCCAGTGATACGTAGGGGGAAGTATGTTAAGGGCTTTTGGAAAAATATTCTCCCTTCTTAAAAAGATGACCAAGAGGAAAGAATGCCATTCTTCCTCCATTGAATTTTAGCTTAGTGATTTCAGGGAACTGCTCTAGCCACCTTGCAGGCCTGAGGGAAGTCAGTCTAGCTGAGAGATGAACAAATGTAATTACTTCATGAAGTGTCTTCAGATAAGTCTGGAGATCACCTTATCTTTGGCTTCTTTTTATTTAAGATAGATATTCTGTTTTAATCCAGTTTGAGACTCAGTTCCCTGTGCTGCAGGCAAAAAGTATCCTAAATGCTATCCGCCATCATTAGAAATTAAAGATTATCTTTCATATTCCCATATTCCACTTGGATGTGAAGAGTCAATAGTCTGCAACTGTCTCATCAATAAAATTAAAATGGTCAATGAACTTGATCACAAATAACTGAATCCATATTAGCTCAGAGAAAATGATGGTTTTGTTGATTTATGGATTCTATCTATATATATTTCTATGAAGCCTGAGCAAGAGTTCTCCTTATGTGCTTTCAACAAACATTTACTCAGTGCATAGTGAGAAAAGTCAACACACATAATTGTGACAAGTGCAGTGATAGACATTATGCCCAGGATATTCTGCGAACGTGAAAGACAGGTGCTACCTAATCTAGCCTGGAAGAAGAAGAAATATCAGGAAAAGTTTTAAGGAAAAGGTTGTCTGAGCTGAATCTTAAACAATGATCAGGGGCTTCCCAGATGAAAGAAGGAGATAATGTGGGGACATAAAGAGAAGAAAAGCAAAAAGACCAATAAACACAGCAAGGCACATGTGTTAGAACTAAGAGTTCAGGGAGTAAGGCAAGGGGTGACAACAGAAGAGGCTGAAGAAAACAGCACAAAATAGTGGCTGAAAGCAAGGATTTTGGAGTTGCAGGGTTCTGAATGACAACCACTCATTCAATCAAAAATTACCAAGTTCCAATTTTATATCCAGCTCTGAGAAACACTTTAGCGATACATCGACCATCTTTGCCTTCATGGAGCACATGTGCTAGAGACTGAGAGGGACCAAAGGACGGACAAACAAACAAAAACTAGACACGTAAAAAAGAACTTTTGGTTACACCAGGTATTTTGAAGGAAAAAAAAGGGCGAAGATAGAAATCAATAGCAAATACCTATTTTAAATAGGATGGTCTGGCTGGATCTCCCTGAGAAGGTAACGGGCTGAACTTAAAAGCTGCTAAGGACCCAACTTTGTACGAAGTGAGAGAAAGAGCTTTTCCAGCCTTCTCAGAAGACCTACCATGTCTACCATCCAGTTATAATTCCCTCTCTCCACAGAAGGAAAACCACTCTCCAAAAGGAATAGGAATAATTTCCTTGCTTTTCTTTCCAACTGGATCACCCAAGTGTGTACCCCAAGGACTATACTTTAATTTTGCCCGCTTCTTCTCTTTCATTTATAAAACTCAAGTTTCCTTTAATGTGTAAGTTCATCCTCAATCTTTTTTCTTACATTTATCTACTAAAGAATTCTGGTCATTTTAATCTACATATAAACTGACCCACCAAGAGAGAAAAAGAAATAACTTTAATCAGTCTTCCTTTTGAAAGATCTTTCATACATACTACTATCTGCTTTTGCCTTTTTAGAAAGTTTAAGAATAATATTTCAAGGGCCCACTCCTAATTTCCACAAGGGAAGATATTCTCTCATCACAATCCCTTTTTTGGAGATAAATTGGACAGGGTGGGCTTCACTTCCTTTCTTCCTTTTGAAAGTTATCAGGCAGAGTGTCCACTTCTACTAGGGTTCCACAGAGTTTCTACTTCTACTAGGCTTCTGCCAATAGGCAGCAGGTGGGGGGCCAGAGGGTAGTGGAGGGATGCACATGTCTGTCCCAGTCCAGCCTGACTCTGGTGAGCAGTGCCATCAACCTTGTTTGGCTCATTTCACGTCCTCTACTCCACTGGGCCTCTCCTGTGATATGAGTAGTATTTTGGCCCCAAGGCCCTCCTTTGCTTCATTTCTCAAATTGTTCAAAGCTCTGCCAAAGAAAAAGGAGATCCAAACAAATGTGTGCTCATTTTATTTCAAGATTCATTTTATAAGCTCATGATAATAATTATGAATTGCATCTTGTTTACATAGCAGGCACATTTCTAAAAATGTAGTTGAAATACAGACTTTGTAATTTGAGTCAGTTAATATATAAAATGTATTAGGGTTGTATATCATTTTTTAAAGTAATCCTTCGGAAAAATTAATTATGTTACATTTAAGTATGTTTCACCCCATCAGTTTCCTTTTATCAGATTTGTTTGATGAAGTATTTACAGAGGTCTCACAAACATAAAGTCAGATATTCAGAACAAATTTTTTAATGACAACACTGAGTTTAGGAAATCAGCATTGCACATGTGGTTTTGGTATGAATTCCATAGGATGCTGGAAACTTGAAATGTTGAAACATTGTATAAATAACACACACCATTTAAGGAAAATATCTGTAGCACCCTACACTTCTATATGAATGAAGAACTCCTCTGTGAAGTGACTGAGTCCAATATTAATGTGAAGCAATGGAAACTTGGGTCATTTGTATTTCTACTGTCTTTCTGTAGTACAATTATACTATAAGGCTTTATTTAAAATGTTTCAGATATACTAAAATATGCTAAGGTTTACCCAGAAAAGTCTTTATAACCCCATAAAATGAACTGAGAATAACTTTATCTTCATAAAAGATTTTATTTCCTGCTCTTTTCTTTTTAGAGTTTTTAGATATTTACATTAGCCTATTCCCAAAAATAGATTTCTTTTACTTAATCATGTAAGAATAAAAAGACAGAAGTTCTTTTAACTGAAGACTATTATATAATCTATCATTTTATTACTTATATATAACTGTGATAAAGATTGCCACAAATAAATTTATAGGTAAGAAGAAATTATTTTACTTTTAACTACATTTATTGAAAATCTATGTTTTACAGTCTCAATGCAATCCCCTTGCTGATAATTATAATTTAGAAAGTTCAAGTCTAACTCTGTATATCATTACTTCTGCCAGAAATGCTTTGGTAAATCTTTGCTCTCATGACCTGATTATCTACAGTTAATCCTTAGCAGCCTCACAGGTTAAAAGCATAATATCTCATGTTCATTTATAGATCTACTTCTTTGTTTTTATGTATAATAGTCAACAAATAAAACCATGTTCCTTTAATGATAAAAAAGGGTTTTCTTTTTGTTAGCATCATAGTTCACCTCAACAGTTAGAAATGTGAGAGTATAAATAGCATATCTTTATCTGAAAAAGACGAAAAAGTCCTATGGTATCTTCTGTATGATTAGTACGAAGCAGATTCTGAAACAAGCAACCCAATGCACTACTGATTTTTCAGTGAAGGAAGATGAGTAAAAGAACTTTATCTACTGCAAGTCTATTTTTAGAAACATGTCAATTGCATAACAGAAATATTATCAACATGTCAACTGGCTTTCAAACTGCCCCATGACCAGATAAAACAAATGGTCTGCATGGCAACTAGGTTGCCAAGTATAACTGATAAGGATTGTAGACTGCTGGAAATTTTTTAGCCAATTTGAGCTAAATGTGTTTTTACCTCAGTGTGAAAATAGGAACTGACATTCCTTTGAAATGTCATCTGGGAAACTACCAGGAAAATAGCAAGTAAAGTACAAGGAAAAAGAAAGTTAACATATACATATATATTTAAAGAAGCCATTGTGGATTCAAAAATACATAATTGAAGATATTATTTTGTACACATTATTATGCCAAACAACATGCTCTTGCCCAACCTTTCTTCCTCTACTAGAAGAATGACATTTGCAATAGACAAACCCATGATTACAATCAGAGATTTAAATACTTTTCAATCACTGATGGAAGAAGTACATAAAAATCAGTAACTACAGAGAAGACACACAATTGACCAACTTGGCCTAATTGACACTTACAAAACACTATATCCAACCATAGCCATATACACATTTTATTTAAGTGCATCATAACATTTATCAAGATACATAATATTCTGGACCAAAAAGCAAGTCCCGATAAATTAATAAGTATTCAAATCACACAATCTATGCTCTCTGACTATAATGGAATTAAAAATCAGTAAGCTAAAGATCTCTGGAAAATCCACAAATATTTGGAAATAATAATAATAATAAATAATCCACAGGGCAAAGAAAAAATCAAAAGGGAAATGAATTATTTTATTTGAAAAAATATAATGTGAATAAATATAAAAACACAAAATATCAAAATTTGTGAGGTGGTGCTAAAGCAGCCCTGTCTACATTAGAATAAAAATTAAGTTTTTGGCAATAACCTCAGATTCAACTTTAAGAGAACTTAAAAGAAAAAAAACAGATGAATTTCAAAATAAGCAGAAGAAAGAAATTAATAAAGATTTGTAATTTGAGTCAATTAATATATAAAACGTATATAGAAATAGAAAAAAAGAGAAATCAATGAAACCAAACACTGGTTCATTGAGAAAACATAGCTGATAAACCAGATGGGCCAGAATATTAAAAAAAAAGGAGAAGGCATTAATTACCAACATTAGGAATAAAAGAGATGACATGACTCGTGACTATTAAGAGACTATTTGATCTTATCTTTTAGTTTTCCTTATACTTCTCTGTCCTGTATCCCTAGTCTCTGTCTTTTCTCAGCAGTCCTTCTCCTTACAACAGCTTTCTAATCAGCCTTCATTTCTTCCATTTTAAAAATCTGGTTTCCATAAACTAAGATTTCATTCTTTTCATTGTCTTCCCATTTTCCTTCTTGAATATGGTTTTTGTGATTTGATCCCCTTTTTTTCACAGCGAATTTGCCTCTTCTATCTCTGCACTCTTTCAGACAATTTACTTCATGCAAATATGGCTGCAAGTGTGTTTCTTTCTTCAGCATCTCCTTACTGTCTTCTAAGATTTTGTGACAACTGATTAAAAACACCATCAGCCCACAGACCATTCACTTTGGTTTACAAAAGTGAAGGATGATTTTGCACCATAGGGCCACTCACTATAGGCTTTGCCTAAATTTTATAGCCAGGAACACCCTGCTTCACTGTGCTCACTACCCTATATTTGATCTTCACTCTATTTGGTAACTCATCTTGTCATCTGGGGTTACTTAGATCTCCTAACTTCACTGAAAAGGGAGTCTAGGTTTCTGATTTGTGTTCAACTTGTTGCTTTTGGGTAACATTCAAAAGAAGAAATCATTTTAAAATTGGTATTTCTTCTATTTTAAGCTGCTTCCTATTAAGTTTGTGAAGCACATTATAAGAATAACAGAGTTTGGTTTTTTTTTGCAAATACTAATGTAATTTTAATCATTAAGAATTTAAATATGAAAAAAACCTTAAAAGTTAATTGGCATTTCAGAGAATTTTTGGTGACACTTTGATTGGATATCACATTCATTTCATTGTTATATCAATTATTATAATATGTAGTATTAAATGAACATATTTATCATCCTTTCAGAAAATGAACATATGGAAATAATTGCTCTCTTGATCCTAAATATAATACAAAGAAAAGAAAAATAAAACAGTTATAGAGTACTAATTAAAGAATGTATAAAATGTTAAATACCAAGCTTTACTCTAGAAAGCAACTAGGACTTCTATAATCAAAACCTTTACATTCTAGAAAAGAATTGAAAATTAAATAAAACAAAAGTTTGTTTGACCACTGCCTACTTGGGAGGGTTAAATTCTCAGGTTTTCTGGCTTAGTAAGAGAAAGCTGAAAATAGACATCAGCTTTTAGAATTATATCTTTTACTGCTTCAGTTTCAGCCAAAATAATCAAATCAAGCACATACACCTGTGAGCTCTAGGGAATATATTATCACACTAATTTTAATCATTTCAATATACTACTAGTCTTTTCTGTTATAATTCTAGTCCAAAAGATTTAAAATTTATATGGAACCACAAAAATATCCAGAATATCCAAAGCAATCTTGAAAAAGAAAAGTAAAGCAAAGTTGGAAACATCATGCTATACTACAAAGCTATAGTAATAAAAACAGTATGATACTGGAATAAACACACACATAGAGCAATGGAACAGAATAGTCAACAAATAAATAGACACATATATGGTCAATTAATTTATGACAAAGGAGGGAGGTTCAAGATGGCGGTGTGATAGGTGAGACAGAGAACTCCTCCCAAAACCACACATAGTACAAAAATATAGTTAGTACAACTAATCCTAAAAGAGCAACAGAAAAGAAGGCTGCACTAGACTGCATATACCTGGAGAACAGAGCAGACCTCAGGAAACAGGGTAATGTACCAAAGCCTTGATCTGATGGGACCCAAGCCCTTCCCCCAGTGCAACACACTGGTGGGAGGAAGAGAAACAGAGCAGGAAGGGGGTGGAAGCCTAGGACTGCTGAAAACCAAGTCCTGGAGATATGCTTTTGGAGTATAAACCTACAATGCATGGTGCTCTGCAGATTAGTGAGGTTGGAAAGCTAAGACAGGCAGAATACTTGGAGAGACTGAGACTCCAGCCATTTGTGGAGGATAGGGATCCACTTCTGGCTGCTCTGGGACAAAGGAAAGGCTGGCAGTCTGAAAAGCTTCCTAGCAGTGAGAGTTGCTGCTGAACAGGCAGGATTTGCACAGAGTTTGCTGAGCGGAAAAAGGGACAGGTGGCTAAGGTTGTCTGGCCCACTCTGCCCAGCAGCTTTAGAACTTTCAGGAGCTTCAGGCACTCCATCCTCCAGCTGGCTACTCAGCTAAGAGGCACACCCTCCCCCCACCAGGGTACACAGCCTGCTGTGCCTTCCTCCCAGTCTACCAGCACCAGCTCGCAAACCAGCGGTCCCTTCCCTGGCATCAGGCCAGCCAGAGGGAGGCCCCACCTATGGCAGCCACAGACGCGAAGCACAGAGGCTTACAACTGTGTGCTTGGCCAACTGGTACTGACAGTAGAGACAGGCACTGCAGCTGGAAAGCAGGAAATGGCTCTTTCCTCCTCCCAGGCACCAGAGCCAGTCCACTGCAAGCCCTGACATCACTCCAGATACTGACGAGCACCAGAGACTAGAGCTTCTGGGAACTAGAGGGCACCATCAAAGGAACCTGGTTCAAACAAAAATCTCAGAAACATCAGAAAAAGGGCCAAATGAAACTGAACTCACCAATCTTCCTGAAAGAGAGTTCAAAATAAAAACCATAAACATACTCACGGAGGTACAGAAAAATATTCAAGAATTCAGGGATGAATTTAGGATGGAAATTCAATCATTAAGAAATCCACATCTGAATGAAACATATAATGGAGGGATTTAAAAGCAGATTAGATGTAGCAGAAGAGATGGTAAATGGAATAGAAACTAGAGAAGAGGAATCCAAAGAAGCTGAGACTGAGAGAAAAAAGGATGTTTAAGAATGAAAGAATATTGAGAGAAATATGTGACCCATCCAAAAAGAACAATATTTGCATTATAGGGGTACCAGAAGAAGAAGAGAGAGGAAAAGGGATAGAAAGTTTCTTTGAGGAGGTAATTGCTGAAAACTTCCCCAACCTCGGGAAGGAGATAGTCTCTCAGACAATGGAGATCCACAGATCTCCCAACACAAGGGATCCAAGGAAGACAACACCAAGACATATAATAATTAAAACGGCAAAGATCAAGGAAAAGGACAGACTTTTAAAAGCATGTAGAGAGGGAAAAAAGATCACATACAAAGGAAAACTCATCAGGCTATCATCAGACTTCTCAACAGAAACCTTACAGGACAGAAGGGAGTGACATGATACATTTAATGCAATGGAGCAGAAGGGCCTCAAACCATGAATACTCTACTCGGTAAAATTATCATTTAAATTTGAAGGCAGGATTAAACAATTTTCAGGTAAGCAAAAGCTAAGAGAATTTACCTCCCACAAACCACCCCTACAGTGCATTTTGAATGAACTGCTATACATGGAAGTATTCCTAAGGCTAAATAGCTGTCAGCAGGGGAAATAAAACCACAGTAGAGGAAGTAGAACAATTAATTACTAAGCAGATGCAAAATCAAATCAACTACCTGCAAAGTCAGTCAAAGGATAGAAAAAGAGTACAGAATATGGTACCTAATATATACAGAATGGAGGAGGAAGAAAAGGAGGGGGAAAAAAAGAACCTTAAGGTAGTGTTTATAATAGCATAATGAGTTGAATTAGACAGTTAGATAGTAAGGGAATTACTCTTGAATCTTTGGCAACCACGAATCTAAAGCCTGCAATGGCAATAAGTACATACCTATCGATAATTACCCTAAATGTAAATGGTCTGAATGCACCAATCAAAATACATAGAGTCACTGAATAGATAAAAAAACAAGACCCACCTATATGCTGCCTACAACAAGACACTCACTTCAAACCCAAAGACATACACAAACTGAGAGTGAAGGGATGGAAAAAGATATTTAATGCAACTAATAGGGAGAAAAAAGCAGGAGTTGCAGTACTTGTATCAGACAAAATAGACTTCAAAAAAAGAAAGTAACAAGTGACAAAGAAGGACATTATTACATAATGATAAATGGGTCAATCCAACAAGAGGATATAACTATTATAAATATCTATGCACACAACATAGGATCCCTACATATGTGAAACAAATACTAACAGAATTAAAGGGGGAAATAGAATGCAATGCATTCATTTTAGGAGACTTCAACACACCACTCATTCCAAATGACAAATCAACCAGACAGAAAATAAGGAGACAGAGGCCCTGAACAACATATTAGAACAGATGGACCTAATGGATATCTACAGAACACTCCATCCAAAAGCAACAGAATACACATTCTTCTCAAGTCACGTGGAACATATTCAAAAATAGACCATATACTAGGCCACAAAAAGAGCCTCAGCAAATTCAAAAAGAATGAAATTGTACCAACCAGCTTCTCAGACCACAAAGGTATGAAACTAGAAATAAATTACACAAAGAAAACATAAAAGCCCACAAACACTTGGAAGCTTAATAACATGCTCCTAAATAATCAATGGACCAATGACCAAAACAGAGATCAAGCAATATATGGAGACAATGACAAGAATTATTCAACACCATAAAATCTGTGGGATGCAGCAAAGGCCATGCTAAGAGAAAAGTATATTGCAATACAGGCCTACCTCATGAAAGAAGAACAATCCAATATGAAGAGTCTAAACTCACAATTAACCAAACTAGAAAAAAGAACAAATGAGGCCCAATGTCAGTAGAAAGAGGGACATAATAAAGACTAGAGCAGAAATTTTAAAAATTGAGAAGAATAAAACAAGAGAAAGAATCAATGAAAGCAGGAGCTGGTTCTTCAAGAAAATAAACAAAATAGAAAACCCGCTAGCAAGACTTATCAAGAAAAAAAAGAGAGTCTGCCCACATAAACAGAATCAGAAATGAAAAAGGAAAAATCACTACTGACACCACCGAAATACAAAGTATTATGAGAGAATACTATGAAAAATAATATGCTAACAAATGGATTCCCTAGAAGAAATGGACGTTCTAGAATAATACAACCTTCCAAGGCTGACCCAGGAAGAAACAGAAAATCTAAATAGACCAATTACCAGCAAGGAAATTGAATTGATAATTAAAAAGAACCTAAGGACAAAATCCCTGCACCAGATAGTTTCACTGCTAAATTTTATCAAACATTAAGTGAAGATCTAATACCCATCCTCCTTAAAGATTTCCAAAAAGTAAAAGAGGAAGAAATACTTCCAAACTCATTCTATGAGGCCAGCACCACCCTAATACCAGGCAAAGACACCATAAAAAAAGAAAATTACAAAGCTATATCCCTGATGAACACAGATGCAAAAATACTCAACAAAATATTAGCAAACTGAATTCAAAAATACATCAAAAAGATCATCCATCATGATCAAGCAGGATTTATTCCAGGGATGCAAGGATGGTACAGCATTTGAAAATCCATCAACATCAACCACCACATCAACAAAAAGAAGGACAAAAACCACATGATCACCTCTATAGATGCTGAAAAAGCATTCAACAAAATTCAACATCCATTCATGATAAAAACTCTCAATAAAATGGGTATAGAGGACAAGTACCTCAACACAATAAAGGCCATATATGACAAACCCACAGACAACATCATACTTAACAGCAGGAAGCTGAAAGCTTTTCCTTTATAACAAGGAACAAGACAAGGATACCCACTCTCCCACTTTTATTCAACATAGTTCTGGAGGTCCTAGCCATGGCAATCAGACAACACAAGCACATAAAGAAATCAAAATTGGCAAGGAAGAAGTTAAACTGTCCCTGTTTGCAGATGACATGACATTGTACATAAAGAACCCTAAAGACTCCACTCCAAAACTACTAGATCTCATATCTGAATTCAGCAAAGTTGCAGGATACAAAATTAATACACAGAAATCTGTGGCATTCCTATACACTAACAATGAACTAGCAGAGAGAGAAATCAGGAAAACAATTCCATTCACAGTTGCATCAAAAAGAATAAAATACCTAGGAATAAACCTAACCAAGGAAGAGAAAGACCTATACTTTGAAAACTATAAGACACTTATGAAAGAAATTAAAGAAGATACCAATAAAGGGAAACACATCCCATGCTCATGGATAGGAAGAATTAATACTGTCAAAATGGCCATCCTGCTGAAAGTAATCTACAGATTCAATGCAATCCCTATCAAAATACCAAGAGCATTCTTCAACAAACTAGAGCAAATAGTTCTAAAATTCATAAGACCACAAATAGCTAAAGAAATTCTGAGAAGGAAGAATAAAGCAGGGGAGATTATGCTCCGCAACTTCAGGCTCTACTACAAAGCCACAGTAATCAAGACAATTTGGTACTGGCACAAAAATAGACCCATAGACCAATGGAACAGACTAGAGAGCCCAGATATAAATCCAAGCATATATGGTCAATTAATATACTATTATACAATTATAATATACAATTATAATAAGATAAAGGAGTTATATCCATGGATAACATGAATATACAATGGGGAAATGACAGCCTCTTCAACAACTGGTGTTGGCAAAACTGGACAGATACATGCAAGAGAATGAAACTGTATTATTTAACCCCATATACAAAAGTAAACTCAAAATGGATCAAAGACCTAAATGTAAGTCATGAAAGCATAAGACTCTTAGAAGAAAACATAGGTAAAAATCTCTTGAATATAAACATGAGCAACTTTTTCCTGAACGCATCTCCTCGGCAAGAGAAACAAAAGCAAAAATGAACAAATGGGACTACATCATGTTAAAAAGCTTCTGTACAGCAAAGGATACCATCAGCAGAACAAAAAGGCATCTACAGTGTGGGAGAATATAATTGTAAATGACATATCTGACAAGGGGTTAACATCCAAAATATATAAAGAACTCACATGCCTCAACACACAAAAAGCAATTAACCCTATTAAAAAATGGGCAGAAGATATGAACAGACACTTCTCCAAAGAAGAAATACAGATGGTCAACAGGCACATGAAAAGATGCTCCACATTGCTATTAGGGAAATGCAAATTAAAACCACAATGAGATAGTACCTCACAGCAATTAGGATGGCCAACATAGAAAAGTCTAAGAACAACAAATGCTGGCAAGGATGCGGAGAAAGAGGACCCTCCTACAGTGCTGATGGGAATGTAAACTAGTTCAACCATTGTGGAAAGCAGTATGGAGGTTCCTCAAAAACTAAAAATAGAAATAGTATTTGACCCAGGAATTCCACTTGTAGGAATTTACCCTAACAATGTAGGATCCTAGTTTCAAAAAGACATTTGCACTCCTATGTTTATCGCAGCAGTATTTCCAATTGCCAAAATATGGAAGCAACCTAAGTGCCCATCAGCAGATGAAAGGATAAAGAATATGTGGTACATATACACAATGGAATATTATCCAGCCATAAGAAGAAAACAAATCCTACCATTTGCAACAACATGGATGGAGCTAGAGGGTATTATGCTCATTCGAATAAGCCAGGCAGAGAAAGACAAGTACCAAATGATTTCACTCATCTATGGGGCATAAGAACAAAGCAAAAACTGAAGAAACAAAACAGCAGCAGAGTCACAGAACCCAAGAATGGACTAACAGTTACCAAAGACAAAGGGACTGGGGAGGATGGGTGGGAAGGGAGGGATAAAGAGAATAAGGGGTATTAAGATTAGCACACATAACGTAGGGGCGAGGGGCAGGGGGAAGGCAATATAGCATAGAGAAGACTGTATAGCATCTTACTACGCTGATGGACAGTGACTGTAATGGGGTATGTGGTGGGGACTTGATAATGGGGAGAATCTAGTAACCACTATGTTGCTCATGTGACTGGATATTAATGATACCAAAATTTAAAAAATTAAGACAGAGGAACCACAAATATGTAATTGGAAAAGGACAGTCTCTTCAATAAGTGGTGCTGGGAAAATTGGACAGCCACATCAAAAAGGATGAAAATGGACCACTATCTCACACCACACACAAAAATTAACTCAAATGGATTAAAGACTTGAATATAAGACCTGAAACCGTAAAAGTTCTAGAAGCATAGAAGTTCCTTGGAGGCAGTATGTTGTCAGTCTTGGAGGTGATTTTGTAGAACTGACTCCAAAAGCAATGGCAACAAAAGCAAAAATAAACATGTAAGACTCCATCAGTCTAAAAGTGTTCTGCTCAGCAAAGGAAGCCATCAACAAAATGAAAAGGCATCCTACTGAATGGGAGAAAATATTTGCAAATCATATTTCTGATAAGGGGTTAATATCCAAAACACATAAATACAAATCAATAGAAAAAACAGCAATCTGATTAAAGAGACTGAAGATCTGAATAAACATTTTTCCAAAGAAGACATACCAATAGCCAACAAATATACGAAAAGATGCTCAACATCACTAATCACCAGGGAAATGCATATCAAAACCACAATGAGATATCACCTTAAACCTATTAGAATGGCTATTTTCAAAAAGACAAGAGATAACAAGTATTTGCAAAGATGTGGAGAAAAAAGAACCCTTGTGCAGAAATGTAAATTGGTGCAGCCACTGTAGAAAACATTATAGAGGTTCCTCAAAAAATTTAAAGTAGGACTAAAATATGATCCAACAATTCCACTCTGGATATGCATCCAAAGAAAATGAAGTCACTAAACTTGAAAAAGTATACGCATCCCCATGTTCACTGCAGCATTACTTAAAAATAGCCAAGATACGAAAACAAACTAAATGCTTATCAGTGGATGAATGGATAAAGAAAATGTGGTATAAATATACAAGGGAACATTATTCAGCCAAAAAAGAGAATGAAACTTTGCCTCATGCAACAACATCAATAGACAGCGAAGGCATTATGCTAAGTGAAATAAGTCAGGCAGATAAAAACAAATATTGTACCACCTCACATACATATGGAATCTTAAAAAAAAAAGCTCATAGATAAAGAGAATAGATAGTTGTCAACAGAGGCAGGGGGTGTGTAAAATAAGTGAAGGGGGTCAGAAGGTACAAGGTCCAGTTATAAAATAAATAAATCATGGAGATATAATGTACAATATGGTGATGAGTTAATACTGCATTGAATATTTGAAAGTCTCTAAGAGAGGAAATCTTGAAAGTTCTTGTGGCAAGAAAAAAAAATAGTGACAGATGTTAAATAGTTATTTTGGTGATCATTTCACAATACATACAAATATTAAGCCATTATATTATATACCTGAAACTAATGTTACATATCAATTAAACCTCAATTTTTTAAAAATATTTTTTAAATTCCGAGTAGTTTTCAAGATTTTTTTTTAAAAAGGAACTGTTTTTCATAAAATATTAAGAGCTTTGTAGTGAAGAGTAAATTTGATAAATGTAAATTACTTATTGGAATATTGGAAGGTCAAGTCTATTTACTATTATAATAGAGCCTCTCTGGTACTTAGTTAGGATGTTTGATTATATTTATGTTTATTCTTTCTGTATGAGTTACTAAGAATAATTTAAAAAGCGTTTTCTTTTGAATAAATAATGCAGATACACAAGGCACAAAATTCAAAAGACACAGGAGAAAATCAGTCAACTCAACCTGCCAGCCATTCCGTCTCCCTTCCTTGAGAGAACCCACTACCTCCCATGTCTCATAGAGTTCCAGCAGCGATCTATGCATATTAACTCACACATACACATTCTTCAAACACAAATGTAGAAATCTATACAAATTTTTCTGACCTTGCATTTTCTATTTTCTATTGTCTGTTCTGACAATACTGCATAACAAAAGGAAATGCCTGACTCTTTTGAACAGCTGCAAAGTATTATATTGTATGTGTCATGACTTATATAATTAGTCCTCCATTGATCACTTTGATTATTTCTAATCATTGGCTAGTACTAGCATTGTTGACAATATTCTTTTACATTTTATATATCTGCTAGTATATAAGATAAATTCCTACAAATGAAACTACTGGATAAAAACTATACTTGCTGTAAATGTTGATAGGTATTGTGAAATATCTTGCATAGAACTGCAGAGGATGCATCAAATTTGACTTACAAGATCAGTATATGAGAGTGCTTATTTCCCCAAACCCTTATTAATGTATTTTCAAATAACCTGACCTTTGTGAAAAAATATTTATCTTTTTATTTTTAATGTGAATTGCATTTTTTCTTTAAAAAGAATAAGTATAGTCTCCATGACCACTCCTTTTACCCTACACTTACCTGAGATACCCCCACTTCAACCTTGAAGAGACCCTGCCAACAATTTCTATGCCCTTTCTTATTTTTCATCATTCTCATATAATCTTTCACAGTTACATGTATACCTGAACAAATGTCAATACTTATGTATGTGGAAGTGTGTGTGTACACATACACGGTTTTGTTACTTTGCTTGGTACATAATATAATATATAATATAAATATAAAAATATAAAATAAAAGATATAAATTATTCAATCATCCCTCGACTAATAAATATTTACTTTTGTCTCTAGATTTTTACCTTGATAAATAATGATGGCACAAACATGCTAGTTTATATATCTTTACATACTAATACAATTTTATTGATTACAACTTTGCAATATATTAATTCTGTTATATTAGGATCTATGCCATAATTGCCTATTTTGTTTTACTAAATTGTTTTTCTATCCATTTTTCTATACTACATTTATGTCAGCATCAAAGATCTTAGAATATATTCTAATTCCTAAAAGACACATCCCTCCTCCTGTTATTTTTCATGTAGTATTTGGCTCTTTTTTGACCATATATTATTTCATATACATAACTGTATCTAGTTACAAGAAAAATTCCTATTAAGAGTCTAGTAAGAACTACTTTAAATTTACAAGCTAATTTGGGGAGAGTTAAGTCTTATACTGTGTCTTTCCATCAAAAACTGTGTTACGAATTTCCATTTTTTCAGATCTTCTTTTATGTTCTTCAACACATCATAGCTTTAGTTCTAACAGCCCCACTACCCCCTTATCAAATACATCACAATCAATTTTGTATTATGGTAAAAATAAAATATTTTTAATTTATATTTCTGTGTGCTAGTTCCAAGAATAGAAAATATTAGGTTTGGTATATTTATCTTATAGCCATACATTTTACTATATATTGCTTATATTAACGCTAAAAAAATTGCTTCACTTTTGATGTGTAGCAATATGTCATAAGGAACTGAATTCTGCCAACACATATATATGAGCTTTGCAGTCATTGCCTCTCTGGTCAAACCTCAGATGAAACTGCAATATCACGCAGAGGCCAGCTGCAATAGTGAGATAATAACTATGTGTGCTTTAGGCAAGTAAATTCATGGGAATATCACTATACAACAACACATAACTAATTATCAATTTACAGTTTTAATACATTAACAGGTGTACAGTTTTAATAATTAACAGATGCCTTACTACACTGATGGACAGTGACTGCATTGGGTTCTGGGTAGGAATTGATAATATGGGTAAATGTAGTAACAACATTGTTTGTCCATGTGAAACCATCATAAGAGTGTATATCAATAATACCTTAATAAAAATAATCATAATAATAATTATTAACAGATGCCACCTATACTGTCTACCTATGGGAATCTACTGGTATTTTCTTCATGTCATAATAAATGCACAAAAGAGTCATTTCTTATAATGTTCTATGAATATTTGAAAATAATGTTTTTATGATACAGAGTTAATTGTGTATCAGTTGGATGAACTATGTTTATTATATTATTATGGTTTTCTCTATGTTTACATGTTCATCAATTCACTTTACTGAATTGAAAGGGGTTAAGTTAAAATCTGCTACTCATTATGGGTTTCTATTTTTTATTGCTTTTGATTCATGAATTGTCATGAGGTATTTAATACAAAGATATTTATAACTGAAAAGCTTTACTTTTCTTATTATAGTTTCCTTTTTCTATTTTAATGTTATTAGTTCCAACTTTTTAAATTTGTGGTCTATTTTCAATGTGATTTTTATCCTTTTAAGTGTTCCTAGAATGCTTTTGCATATATTCTTTTTTTTTTTTTTCCTGGATAATTATTTTTTATTGAAGGGTAGTTGACACACAGTATTACATTAGTTTCAGGTGTACAACACAGTGATTCAACATTTATATACATGATAATTCTAGGTACCAGCTATCACCATACCAAGTTGTTACAATATTTTGACTATATTCCTTATGCTATACATTACATCCCGGTTACTTATTTATTTTACAATTGGAAGTATGTTTATATATATATATATATATATATATATATATTTTGTGTGTGTGTGAGGGCATCTCTCATATTTATTGATCAAATGGTTGTTAACAACAATAAAATTCTGTATAGGGGGGTCAATACTCAATGCACAATCATTAATCTACCCCAAGCCTAATTTTCGTCAGTCTCCAATCTTCTGATGCACAACGAACAAGTTCTTACATGGAGTACAAATTCTTACATAGTGAATAAGTTACATGGTGAACATTACAAGGGCAGTCATCACAGAAGCTTTCGGTTTTGCTCATTTTGCATATATTCTTACTTTTATATTTCCGAGTTACTTTGAGATAAGTCACCTTTGTGTGTGCATGTGTGTGTATATGTATCTTAATATATGTGTGTATACCTTAGTGTTTTGACCAATTTTTCTTTTAATAGAATTTATCTCATTTACATTTAATAGATAAAGTAGGTTTGATCTTAGAAATTCAATATATTTTCTTATATACTCTTCTTTTTGTTGCTACATGGTATTCATTTACTATGGTTTCTTTCTGTATACTTGTTCTTTAAAGGATGAACTTTTAATCAATATTATCTCATGATTTTGACATTCACTCATAGACTAATCAAATCAAATGTAATTCTTCTATCATGAGGAAGATTATATAATTCAAGTAGATTCCAAAGCAATTTTTAATGAGAAATTACTAATGATAATATAAATTCAAGAGTGTAGAAATACAAATATAAATACTTTTCTTAAGACGTGGATAACTTCATTTGTGGAAAACTTGATAATTGACATTCCCAAAAAACAAACCATTTACTCTAAATAACTTCCTCTTCAGTACACAGTGAACATGTTTTTCCTTTTTCATCTCCCAGTATTTATTCACTTTATTTCCACATCTTTTACAATTTTCTATGCATATTAACATTGTTTCAAATTTTCAAAGTCAAGGTGGTATCTCTTTTTCTCTACAGTTTTCCATTACTTCTCCAGATAGACTTCAATATAGTCTTGATTTTTAATCTATATTGATACATTCACATGGAATTTTATTCATTCTTTAATTTCTTTTTTGATTTAACAAATACTTTTGAACTTTTTCTCTATGCTTAGATTGTGTTAGGACCTATGGATGACAAGATAAAAAGTAATATGGTCACTGGTCACTGACCTTGAAGAGCTTATATCAAGCAGAATTTTTAAAATAATTTTAATTCTACTGCAAATATCCCATTTTGAAGCATTTATAAAATTGAAGGCAGTTGAAGCATTTTACAATGGCAGTTTTCTTAGCACTGCTAATAACACTGATTTGGGTTACATTTCACATTAGAGAAAGTGGGGAGAAAATATTGATGGAAAAACTCAAATTTCTTTTAAAAAATCTGTATTTCCAATGCTTTTTTGAAAATAAAATCAATGAATATTAATCTTCATTCTTGTTATGATGAAGATAATTTAAAAATTTAGTGTTTCACTGAAGTTTTGCTGTGATGGGTGTTTTAATCACTGGATTCAGAGTATAGCAGTAGTTAAGCCTTCTCTCACTTCTCTTAAGAGCTGGTTCTGTGAGTGGGAAGTGACAGAGACAGTAAGGCAGCACCTGTTATGTCTGACAGATGATTGATAGAAAACTAACAGTGTCACTGGTGAAGTTCTCTTTCCTTTTATTCTTTCCAGGAAGTAGAGACTAGTGATCAATGTGATAGTTCAGTTCTTTCATACACTGGGTAACCATTTATCTAGGTTTGCCCACATAACTTCAATTCATATCTGTTGTCCCAGCACAATTAGTAGTGTTCCATTTTGTTCTCAAAAGTGTCCCTATCTGGACAAGAAATTACATGGCCACCCCATCAATACAGGGGTATATGAAGTTAATTAACTAAACTATATCGATTTTGACATTCATTCGGTATGCTACCTAAAGATTTTGAATAGCATTTCACAGAAATAATTTCTAAATAAAAAAAAAGAAATTCTTAAAAATTAAATGTGTCTGCAAACATCTAGTACTCATTTAGTGGGAAAACAGATAAAAACTGTGAAAATGATAGTTCAATAACATGATTGTCCAATTCACTCTTATCTTAATGGGAGAATTCTGGATACCATGCAATTCACAGTGATAGCCCAGATGAGAAGGGATTGATAAAGTAAATGGTTGAATGGGAAAGTAAAAGTAAAGTCATAGGATCTACTCGCTAATTCATTTGTTCTAGCCATAACAACAACAACAACAACAAATATATATATATATATACACACACACATACATGCATAATACTGAGAAGCAGTTACATTGATCACTTAGGAGAAAAAATGATTCTTGATGGCAATGCTGTCAAATGGAACCAAATTTTTTAAAATCATAGCAGATATCAAGATTTATAACCAATTCCAAGTAGTATACAATAAAGACCAGATCTTTAACTTAAGTCTTGTTTTATTTAATTTTAGAATCCAGTATTAAATCCTCTTCTCCAGTCAGGATTCCTTATAGGCCTCAATGTCGTTATAGTTGTCAGCTTTCACTAGGAATGCTTCATAAAGAATGATCTCAAAATCTCAGTGACTTAAAACAACAAATGTTTATTTCTTACTCAAATTACATATAAACTTCAGCTTGGCTTGGGCCAGGGGTGAAATATGCAATTTACCTATTCTTTCAGAGAAGAGTCAGAGATCAAACTGAACTAGTCACATTTAAACTTTTTGATCAGGTGGGAGACATGTATCACAGATGTCATATTCCATTAGCCAAAATAAGTTACATGGCCAGTACAGTGTAACCCCCTAACATTAGTGGGGCAGAGAAATGTAATCTTATCACAAGATAGAGGAAAAGATTATTTTCCAACTATCATAAAATACATCACAGCTCTGCTCAATCATTATTTCAGTACTCTTTTATTCCATCCCAGTTCCTTGGAATGGTCTTCCTACCTCTTTTATTGCCAAATTCTCCCAACTTTCAAGATTCAACTCAAATCAAATGGTACCATACATTCATTACTAGTGGTTTCTGTCTGCCATGTTTTTACTACATCTACTCTTCCGTGCATTTATATTTATCACTTACTATGACATAAAGCTACAGGTTGTCATTTCTATTTCATGTCCTTATGTCTTGTGTTGAGGATAAACACTATATCCTCTTTTGACTAATTTATGCACTATACACATATAAAATACAATATAAACACTTGCTGAATGAATCATTGACTACTATTTTACACGCTCATTTCAGAATAGGTTTTGAAGGGTAAAAGGCCAAGTATCAAAGCCACATTTATACTACATTTCAATATTGATGTCATTTATTCATTCAATAAATAATTATCTAAACATAAAGCCTTATCATATACATTATCACATATGAAGATAATGATGTTGATCCACAATGCTCCACAAGCATTGAAATTTGCAACTCAGTTTAATAGAAAAACCATAGGATTTTGAAGCTTAACTACTATGCCTTTAGGAAAGTAACAACCTCTTTTATACATACATGAGGTGAATGTATAAAATATGAGTAATCCCTACCTAGAAAGGATTATATGGTATATGTAATGTACCTAGGAGAATACATGGCCCATATGAGGTGCTCAAAAAATAGTAGCTATTGTTATTTCTAATATTGGTAATAATTTTTTATGAATCTTTATTCATTCTCCATTTGATGATCTGCAAAATGCTAAGTAGGGCTAGTTTCAGCCTGCAGCTATGAAATATAGTCAGTAATTCTCCACCAAATAAAACTTGTGATGATAGCCTCAAATGACAAGGAGGTAAGAGTAAGGGCAAGGAATAATAGTTTGGCCATGGGCAAAAATTCATAGAATTGAGTATATAGAAAACCATGATAATTATTATCAAAGCTTTTTAAAACATACTTCATTAATTTACAATGATAGAACATTTATCATATATCTTCTTGAGGATTTCATATCACCACTGTGTGGGAAAAAGGGAACTTTCTGACCAGGATTCCCTCCTGAACTTAATAGTGGATATAATAAGAGCATTGAACATTTATGGGTGAACAACGAGGGCAGAGCCACAGGTCAGTCACACGATTGCCAGTCTAGGGTAGGGGTGGAGAGGAAGCACCCACACTCTCCTCCCCTCTGTTCCTGGCATGTAATTGGTCAGATGCCCACCAGTCATAGGGGACCATCTGAAAGAGTTCATCACAATGCTCGAGGGACACCAAGCGCATGGGGGAGAATCTAGCAGCCTGGTTTCAGAGCAGGCAGGCAGTGTAGCCAGGAGAGAGCTTGGGAGTGATGCTCGAGGGGGCCCGGAGGAGCTCCAGAGAGAGTGACCAGGTGCAAGTGGGGAGAGACTGAGCCATGAGAATAAACCCTTTCATTCCCAATTTCTGAGTCTTTGCCTTCTTCAGTCTCAAGAAAACCTGCCCCAGGCAAGGAACCCCCTTCCCCCAGAACTACAACCACCAAAATTAAAATAATTTCTACCCAAACTGAGGGATCAAACAGCCTAATCTATTAATAGTTACAGACAATATACAGAAACAATGTTTATACTCACTCCGTGAACTGTGTGCCTCAGTTATCACTGGCCACTAGAATCAATCTCTTCCTTTAGAATGTTTCAAATCTTTGAAACTGACATTAGAATATTTTTAAATCAAGTGGATATTTCTCATTTATACATGGCAGTTTTCCACGTCCAACTTATATTTATATCTCTAGGTGCATAAGAAATTTGCATTACTTTGTGAGTATGAATAACCATGAGGTGAATGGAGAGAAAAAGAAGTAAACCAATTCATCATCACTGTTACCAATATAAAAATGTAATTCTTTCTCATCCTTGCCTTATCCTGCATTTCTTCTGCTTGTTTTCTCTGGTAATGAAGGAGAAGTCTGAAAGTATTTTAATAATATGTTTTATGTGTGCACGTGTGTGTGTGTGTGTGTGTGTGTGTGTGTGTGTGTGTGTGTGACTTGCAGGCTGTTATCACAGACTCTTGGACAAATATCATTATTATTTTGGGGAAGGCTGAGATTCAGGCACAATATTATAACAACATATTGTTCTCACAGAAACAGAAGTTTTTAATAAGCTATGGCCAATATTCTAAACCAAGTTGTGCCAGGAATTTTGTACTCTCTCAATAAAGGTTAAGAGAATATAACATCTGCAAAACATTTATGATAAATCTCTTTCCTCTTAGAAATCATGATCACTTGCTTTTTATGTTTTATAAAAGACCAGGAATCTCTAAGTTAGTAAAGAAACTGATTTAATATCACCAAGATCTCACAATTTCTGCCTTGAGCAGAGAAGTCCAAAGGTAAATAACTTTGTTAAAAGATTTCCAAGATTTAATTATTGCTCATATCTTCATCCACAACAGGCTACTATAGTCATGGCAACAATTTTAGAAAAGTACCATGACAATAACATAATAAAGGCTTATAACAGGTTTATAAAATAATAGAATAGGTATTACAGAAGGATTCAGCACAGTTGAGTGACTAAAACCAAACCTCTTCCCAGCTGCTTGAAGTTAGTTACGTGGATATTAGTGAGAATTCATAGCTATACACATAAAATAAAAGTAAGATCTAAACAAAACTGCAAGTCACTTTAGAGAAATTAGGATTAGCTCAGTTTCAGTAGTATAATGGTAAGGAGCAAGCCCATGTGGTACCCTGCTGGTGGTATAGTTAAGAAAAACTCTTTTCCTTTGATTTTTTTTTCTGACAGCTTCTTGATTATTCAGCCTATATTAAAGATCTTGAAAAAGATTATTGATAGACTTACTTCCTGTAAGAAATGACCACTATTTTTGATTTTCCAAATACTGTGAATGGTTGTGGAGAATCCACTGGTACCAGGTTCAGCTGTGTGTCTCTTTAATGATACTAGACTTGTCAAATAGGAGTTTCATACTACTAAAGCCAAACAACAAATATCAAGGTATTGCTAAATTTTATTGCTCATCACTCCCCATTCCTCAGTGAGGATAGGAGTCTCCCATTATCTGTGGTTAAATTATACCTACTTATTTCATCTGTTGGAAGCCTATATTCATATATAAATTCAAAGTTAAATTCTATAATACCAAAATTGATTGATAAAGTTAAAATTAAGCATTAGAATTAATTAAATGAAGATGTGGCAATAAGTAACTAATTATTCATGTCAAGATTCACCCTAAAGATTCCAGAAAATACTATTTAAGTTTTTAAGGTGGTTCTGATCTTCCAATTCCAATACATGGAGGGGGTTTTCCCCAAACATTAGCTAGGTATCCTACAATTCAACCCAATTCTGGCACTATCCACCTAGAAATAGCATCTATCCTGCAGATTAAGGGCTCAGTCCTGTAAGACCAGCCCCTGAACATATACACTTCAGACACCAGCTACAAGTCTAGGTTATCACCTGTGCTTCTGAGCAACTGGCTATAGGTAGGAAGTTCCAACAAACCTCTCCTTGGGTTCAATTAATTTGCTAGAGCAGCTCACAGAACTCAGATAAACATTTTACTTAGTAGATCACTGGTTTATTATAAAAGGATATACCTCAGGAATGGCCAGACGGAAGAGATGCATACGACAAGCAATGTATTAGGGAAGGGCTTGGCTCTCCCTATATGTCCACATGTTCACCAATCCAGGAGCTCTCCACACCCTGTCCTTTGTGTTTTTATGAAGGTATCAATTAAATAGGTATGATTAATTAAATCATTGGCCATTGACAATTGATTCCACACCTGATTAACATAATAAAAGATACTTTCATTGGTCTCATTACTTAGGAAATTCCAAGGGTTTTAGGGCCTCTGTGACAGAACATTTAGAAACATGAAAGTTTCTAACATCAATATTAATTCTATCTTTACATCATTTGGGTGTTAATTAAAAGAATTTTCTTTACCAAAATAGATTTTTTAAATATTTAGTTTTTTCTAATCAAACTGGCATCCAATTTCAAATCCTATAACTCCACTGAATTTAAATACACTTATAAAGGCAAATAATGTTTTCATTTATCATTCGTTCACTCATCATATACTTAATGTTTCCATGTTCACATCAGGTTCTCCTTCTGTAGTCAAATCTCCCTCTGCCACTGTCTTATAAGAACATTTATATCAACTTTTTATAACATCACCTCAAGTCCAATATCTAAAACATCTAAATATCACCAGTTCAAAAGTCCCAGATCCCATCAACTAAATTAAGTATGATTGAGACTCTAGTTATGATAAATTCTTAGGCAAAATTCCACTTGATCTGTATACCTGTGAAACTAAACAACAAGTTCTCCTGTCCCCAAATACAATGGTAGGGCAGGCATAGGACAAAAATTACAGACATCCTCATTCCAACAAGAAGAAAATAGGAAGAATGCAGTCTCTAGTCCCAGACAACTTTGAAATCCACCTAAGAATACTCCAGTGGTTACAAGGCCTGGAAATAACTTGTGGCTCATGGCTTCCTCTGGGCCCAAGGCTCTGCCCTTGGAGTCATCCTTCCTTTTTCTTAAATAGTAGTACATATTTTCAGCTGAGTAATTTTATCACTCTATTTTATACATGTAGAATTTTGATAATCTGACAACCTCCTGTCATTTTTTTCTGTCTCTTCCCCTTTTAATCCAAGTGGGCAGTATTTTGGGTTTAAAACATTCTCAAAAACCTGTGCATGTCCTATGTATATTTCAGAGATTTACTCCATTAGAAAAGAGGAATAATCTCATCTCTATTTCTGGATTCTGCTGAAGTGCTAAGGCGGATTATGAATCATGCACCTAATCCCTTTAGCACCAGCAAAAGTCTGTCCAACCATACTTTTATTAAGTATTTGTTACAGAGTCACCCTACTTTTAGGTACCAGAATCTGTATTAGTTTCCTGGTGCTACTGTAACAACTTACCACAAACACAGTGGCTAAAGACAATAGAAATGTATTCTCTTACAGTTCTTAAGTCCTGAAGTCCACAATTAGTCTTAAGAGGCAAAAGTCAAGGTGTCATCAAGGCTGGTTTCCTCTGCAAGCCTCAGCAGAGAATCTGTTCCCTATCTCATCCACTTCATAGAGCTTAATGGCATTATTTGGGTGCTGGCCATACTACTCCAATCTCTGCCCCTCAGTCATATTGCCTTCTCCTTTACTGTAGTTAGATCCTCTCTATAGCACTCTTGGAAGGAAACTTTTGATTACATTGAGGGTGCACTTACAGAATCCAGGGCAATCTTGACATGCCAAGATATTTAACCATATCTACAAAGTCCCTTTGCTATATAAAATAATGCATTCACAATTTTCAGAGGTTCCAGGGATTATGATATGGGTATACATAGAGGACTTTATTCGGACTATCACACTAATTATCATTCTAGCTACTTCTAAACAGCTAGGAATAAAATAGCCCCCTACCCCAATTAATTTTCATTATACTATTTTTACTTTTAACATGTATCTCTTAAGGCCATGCAGACAAAAAGAATGCCAAAAGCAGATGAGGCTGAGCCTCAGAGAAAAAGTCAGAAAGTAAACCAAACCCAGGAAGCATGTGGAAAGTACACAAATGTAGCCTGGTGTAAGAATCCACATCAGTAATAAGGACTGTGAAAAAGAAGGAAGCTTAAGGCCTGAACAAGGACAGAAGTCAGAAACTCAGGCAAAAAGGAGACAGAAACAAGAAGACCTTGAAAGTGAAGAAATTGTTACACCAGGCAGCCAAACTTCTCATTCCTTCTTACAATGGCAGATGTGAATCCTAGGAAAAATAGAGTCCCAACTGTTGGATCAACATAGCTGAAATGGAGGGTGCAAGGAAGAAGTTTTAAAAAATAAAAAAGCAATTATACTGCTTCATGCATAAACTTCTGGAATGTCAAAGATCTATTAACTTTCCTTTTGAAAATTCTCCATATTTACTATCTTCTTCTTCTTCTTGATTATATCTTCCTGACTTAATGATAATAAAATTCTAGCTCTTAGGGACCCCTATGAAATACTGCTTACCTGATTTAATAATCTCTAAACAAGACTCTATTTACAATCTGATAAAATGTATATTTCCTTTTCCCCATCTGTACAACCTCTATCTCCCTGCCTTTGAAGAGCTTTTGAACCTTGCATTTACACCTGACAGAGTCCTATTTGAACATGAATTCTTTGTATTTTATGAGTGTTCCATCTTGGCTTTCCATTTATGAATACAGATAGGCCATACTGTTCCCCAGAACAGATACTCATTCTCTTTATGTGAACATTTAGCATCTGTCTAGTGATGAGAGTACCATCTTTATATGTCAGCCATAAAAACTTCAAATTAATGGAAAGTATCTGTCTATTCAAAATAGACCTTTTGCTACTTTTCTCCAAGTCCCAAAGCACTATCTAAATAGTTTTGTAGATAGTAACATTCTATCTCCATGTAACTTAAATCTGTACAGTTTTGGGGCAGCAACTTATTCATTCTATATTCTATGCTAATAGACGTGTGTGACTCATGAAAATTAGCCAGTACAAGGCCAGTGATTGAGTTAATAAATTATTCTCATTATTCAGCACAGTTTTCAACTACCATCAACCATCATGATAACTAATTGCTTTCAATCTTTTTCTTGGAAGAGTATGAGCATTTGGGTCAGCAGAGAACAGAATAGAAGGAAAGCTTTGCAGGGAAAAGGATGTGTATGTGCACATACATGCACGTGTGTATGTATGTTGATGAAAAGTCAATTAGAATTCATTTATAGAATAAAAGAAACTGATTTTAAGTAATAAAAAATATATTCCAAAAGGAAAACAATTTCTAAATAACCTCAGGAAATACCCAAGGTACCACTTTCTTGTTGTCCTGTTTCACTTTGATTATTTTGCTCCACATCAGCACCCTGAAAACGTAGGCAAGGTTAAAATTACTAGGGCACTGGAAAGTTGCAATTTTCATTGCATACTTTTTTCCCCTGAACTACAGTCAGCTGAATAATACATATAACCTTTCATTTTCTATGAAAAGTAACAGCTGGCAAATTGCTAAACTGTTTGGAAAATTCTGGCAAAGTAATGTTAGTTTAAGACAATGCTAGCTGACAATAACCTTACTGTATTAGACAGATTAAAAAGACTAATGGAAATGTAGGGAAAGAAATAAAAAAGATCATTGCGCCACAGTAGGATCTTGCCCTGGGCTTGGACTGTAGACAATAGATCTGAAATTGCCACTGACTGATGCCATTAAAAAGAGAAAGAAGAATCCATCTAAATGGATCCATACTAATTCAATGCCCAACTTGTCATTCTATGAAACACCAGCACATATAGTTGTAAAAGACTGAATGTAATTATTTCCTATTTTCTCTAGTCACAATGTGAAATGTCAACTCATATAGTGCAAGCAAACATAGCTTACAGCATGTTTTCCAATGTGTTTTTATCATTTCCCTTTGAGTTTATCCCATCATTTCTTTAACAAATGGCTTTTTTTTTCATTATATGAGCATCTGTATGTGTATATCATGTACCCAGAAAACATTAAAGGATACCATTGGTGTTTTGATACATACAAAGAGCAAGAACTGTAAGATTTTCTTCATGTATAATAAGCCGACCATCTTTACACTAAAATACAAACATACCAGAATTTAATGAACTTAAAATCAGTAATAGTTTCCAGTTAACCACAACATTTCCTGTAACATTTATTCCTTTGAAAATACAGTGAATTCTTATTTATTTGCCCAAATAAAACTGAAATAACTGTTTGGAATAAAATCATGCAGAGCAAAAAAAGTAAAATTAAATTAGTATCATACTGTAGAGAGCTCATTCTTTTACCTTTGTTTGCAGTAAATGAATCTAAATTGCTGCTGTTCAGTGGTCACAACTATATGCTAATGCAGAAACTATTTTTCATCATCACCCAGAGGGACTCTCTCTCTCTTCCTCACTCTGTCTCCTTCTTGCTCTTTCTGTCATGCCAAGTGTGTGTATGTGTGTGCACATGCATGTGCAAGTCCTTTTTCCCAAACCCTCCCTGATTTGTGTCTTTAATTCTGTATTTAAACTAAGTCAATTCCAGACGATCTCCTCCCTCGCTCCTTTCTCACTTCTGAAGTTGATCTAAGATTTGGAGGGCTTGCCACCATTATTGTTATTTTGGAAGAAGAGATCCAATTTATCCTAGTTTCCCTCTTCTCTAATATATTTCATTCCATCCGGGCCTCTTTGTGATAAGCCAGCAATGAGAGCAGATGTCCACTGTCCTGGTCTGTTCCACAGTGGCTTGTGTCACTAACCATCTTCCTTGTCCGACTCAAAGCAACTTACCATTCCCTTGAGCACTTACTTCCACATTCTATCTACGGGGTTTGGGGACACAGAACTATCTCCTGCACCTGTGATCACATCCTTGTGTGGAACTTCAGTTGGATGCCTTCTGAATCATTTTTTCAAACTCAACTGCCTGCAATTCAAAGCCATGATATTAAAAATTATAACTGCAAATTTATAAACTATGTACTAATTATGGGGCAAACACTTGGCATGTTCAAAATTATGTGTGTATATGACACACACACATATAAATATGCATCATTTAGGTTACTTGAAATATAGAAACAATGCATTCATATTAACAAAGACTACAGAAGGTTCTAAATAAAATTAGTCTCTCACACCTCACTGCAAATCTCCCTTTCTTATGTAAATAAATATACACTTTTTATATTATTTTCCATATTTGTCTTCTATTATAAAACAGATATACCTATATTTTTGTAAGATGAAAAAGAGGACATACTCATTTTATTCAATATATCATTATACTTCAGCAATTTATCGTCAAAAGCAACATGGAGCTACCTGTGACTTTTAAAATAATGATAACCACTCCTTCTTCCTGCAAATGGCAACTTTTTTCTTCCAGTCATCTTTGATGCCTCTCTTTCTCTCACACTCCTTATTCAGTCCGTCATCAAATCTTTGGGGCTCAACCTCCCAAACGGAAAGCTTCCATCTTCCTGTCCACCTGCCATTTTAGCCATGCTGCCATTGTAATAGTCTCCTATTTATTTCTCCTCCCTCACATGCTTGCACTGCAAATAATCTATTTTCCACACCACACACACACATAGTGGTATTTTTCAAATATTGCCAGCTGTAAATTTTTAAAAACTTAAATATATCAAAAAAATTTAAATGGCAAAACTAAACTATGGTGCTTATGGGAAACCATGAAAACCACAAGAAAGTGATCATTTTAAAAATCAAGATAACGGTTACTTTTCAGAAGATATACATACGGCAGGGCTTCTCCCGTGGTTGACAAAGTTCTACTTCTTGATTCAGGTGGTTGTTTTAAGGATGTTTTGATGAAATATATATTTGTTTTGTGGGATTTTCTGTTTCTGTTTAGTTATTTTATTAGTTCACTTTTATTTGGAGCAGTTTAAGGTTTACAGAAATCTGAGCAGATAATACAGGGAGTTTCCTCACTATTAATATCTTGAGATGGTGGGTACATTTGTTAAAATGAACAGACTAATATCAATACATTATTTTTAACTAAAGTTTAAAGTTTACGTTAGGGTTCACTCTTCACGTTGTACACTTCTACGGGTTTTGACAAATTCATAATCTTCTATATCCACCATTACAATATCATATAGAATAGATTCACTGCCCTAAGAATCCCTTGTGCTTTGCCTACTTATTCCCTCCTCCCCAGTCATCCTGACAACCACCAATCTTTATCTCCAAAGCTTTCCCCTTTCCAAAATGTCACAAAGTAAGAATTATACCATATATAGGTGACAAATCAAAAGCTCTGGAGACACAGAGATCTCTGAAATAAAACGGTTTCTTAGTCTTATAAATGCTAGCCAGGTAATGACTGAGCCCTGAGACAGGGATCTTCTGCTTCACCAGCAGCAAGGCCAATTGACAGAAATGACTTGTCCACCAGACTCAAGAAACAGGGCACACTGATGAGGGGTCTCAAGGAAACGAAGTTCTATAAATTTACACTGGCTATAGATAAAGAAGGTGGGCTAACTTGAAGTGGAGAAAGTTCAGGAATAGGTGGTTAGTCCATACTGAAGACTCTTAGGTTAGTTGTTGATCACGTTCAGACACTGTTCACACACAGGGGAACATGTGGTGGTCCTGGGGAACTTCCACAGGTGACTGTTGAAATGACTTCACCCAAGAACGTGTAGTTTCTGGTTAGCTATGGCCTGCCGCTATTGACTAATGACCTTCACTTGTCTCTCTCCCTCATTCTCTGGCCCTTATGTCACTTAATGTAGGAACTTGAAGAATTGTGCCTTGTAAGATCATTCTTTTGCAGTCATTGTATGGATGTACCACAGTTTTGTTTTGTTTTGTTTCGTTTTTTCCCTCACATTTTGAAGAGCATGTTGGTTCTTCTAGTTTTGGACAATTATAAGTAAACCTGCTATAAGTATACACATACAGCTTTTGTGTGAACATAAGTCCTCAACTCACTTGGTTAAATTCCTAGGAGTGAATTGAATGGTTAGACCGTGCTCAGTTTTTTAAGGAACTGCCAAATGGTCATCCAAAATGTACCATTTTGTATTGAACAAGAGCAACAGTGAATGAGAGCTCCTATTACTCCATGACCTCAACAGCACTTGGTAATGTCAGTGTTTTATCTTTAATTTCAGAAATTCTAATAGGGGATAGCTCAGTATTATTTAAATTTTAAATTTTCTAATAACGTATGATGATAAGCATCTTTTCATAACTTACTTGCAATTTGTATTATCTTCTTTAGCGAGGTATCTGTTCATATCTTCACCTGCTTTTAAATTGTTTTTTTTGTAGAGTTTTAAGAGTTCTTTTGTACATTTCATGTATAATTCCTTTATCAGAAACAGGTTTTACAAATATTTTCTACTATTCCAAGGTTTGTCTTCCTTCTCTTAGCACTGTCTTCCACAGAGGAGGAGTTTTTCATCTTAATGATGTCTATCTTATCAATGTCTCCTCTCATGGATCATGCTTTTCATGTTATATCTAAAAAGTCATCACTGAAACCACAGTCACCTAGATTTTTTCCTATGGCATATTTTAAAAGTTTTATAGTTTTACATTTTACATTGACTATGGTCCATTTTGAGTTAGTTCTTGTTAAAGGTGTAACGTCACTGTCTATCTTTTTATTTTTTTCCCACATGGATGTGCATTTGTTGAGGACTAATTCTCCATGGAATTGCCTTTACTATTTTTGGTTACACTTTTGGTGGGTCTATTTCTGGACATTCTATTCTGTTACATTCATGTTTTTGCTTATCATTTTGCCAATGCCATACCATGTTGATTATTGTAGGTTTTAACAAATCTTTAAGTCAGATTATGTCAATGTGTCAATCTTCCAACTGTGTTCTTCCTCTTCAGTACTGTGTTATTCAGTATTGTCTAACTGGGTTTTTGCTTTTCTTTATAAACTCTGGAATCGGTTTGTTGATACCCAAAAGGAAAACATATAACTTGCTGGGATTTTGCTTGAGTTTGCATTGAATTTATAGATCAAGTTGAAAAGAACTGATATCTTTACAAATACTGAGTCTTCCTATCCATGAACCCAGAAAAACTAATTTATTTAAAACTACTTTGAATTTTTCATTATACTTCTGTTGTTTTTCTGATATATATCTTATACAATTTTTTACTTATACCTAAGTATTCCATTTTTATTTTGGTTCTAATATAAATAGTATTGTGACTTAATTTCAAATTCCAATAGTTCATTTCTGCTATATATTGAAGTGACTGAGTTTTATGTATTAACCTTGTACTCTGTAACCTTGCTATATAATAATCTCTTACTTCCAAGTTTTTTTAATTGATTCTATCTAGACAATATGCCATCCATCATGAACAAAGATAGTTTTATTTATGTATTCTCGATGTGTACACCTGTTATTTCCTTATTTTGTCTTATGGCATTAGCTAGCACTTCCACTATGATGTTGAATAGGAGTGTTAAAAGGGGAAATCCTTGTCTTGCTCCTGACCTTGAGGGTAAAGCATCTAGTTTTTTGTTTTCTGTTTTCTGTATTTTCTTACCATTAGGCATGATCAACTATAGGGTTTTGTTTTTGTTTTTGTTGGTAGATGTTCACTTTTTTTTTTTTACATACAGGAGAAATATAGCTTCATGGTTTTGTGGATGTTTATACTACAGTATAACTTAACCTATCTTGACAGATAGTCTTCCTTCTTAAAAACAGCCTTCCTAAGACTGTTTACATTCTCTTGGACCACATTTATTCTTTCCTTAACAACTAATTTTCTTGAAAGAAACTTACTTTATTAACTTTGCTCTTCTCTTTGATTCTTCTTTGACCCATGAATTCCTTGGAACCATTCTTGCTAAAACTGCCAATAAGTCTTAATTTTCGAATCCAGTAGACTAATTTTATCACCTTACTTGATCTCATGTAGCATGTAGCACTGCTGACCTTTAAGAAACTCTCCATGATACCATTCACTTCTCATTCTCTTCCTTCTTTCTTTCCCCTCAACTTTACATAGTTGTTCTTTATCTGGTTGAGAAAGATCCCCTCTATTCCTAGCTTGCTGATAGTTTTTATCATGAATGGGCAATGCATTTTACCAAATACTTTTTTTTATATCTATTGATATATTTATGTGGTTTTTCTTCGTTAGCCTCTTGATCAAGGGATGCATTACATTAACTAATTTTCAAATGTTAAATGAGCCCAGCCTTGCATATCCAGGGTAAATCCCACTTGGTCAGGGTATATTATTATTTTAAAATTTTATGAGATTTGATTTGCTGCTATTCTGTTGAGGACTTTTTAATATATGACCATGAGAGGTACTGGTCTGTAGCTTTCCTTTCTCATGATGCCTTCATCTGGTTTGGGGATTAGAGGAATGCTGGCCTCACAGAAAGAGTCAAGAAGTGTTCTTTCTGCTTCTATTCTCTGGAACAGGTTGTAGAGAACAGGTATCATTTCTTTCTTAGGCAGTCGGTAGAATTCACCAGTGAAATGATATGGTATGGTGCTTTTTATTTGGGAAGGTTATCAATTATTGATTAAATTTCATTAATAGAAATGGGCCTGTTCAGATTATTTATTTATACTTGTGTTAGTTCTGGCAGATCATGTCTTTGGTCCATTTTATTTTAGTTATCAAATTTATGGACACAGAGTTGTTGGTAATGTTCCTTTTTATCTTTTTAATAGTCATGGAATCAGTAGTGGTGTTTCCTCTTTCATTTCTAATACTAGTCATTTGTGTCTTCTTTGTTTTTCTCTTGGTTAGCTTCACCAGAGGTTTATCAGGTTTTTGTTTTTTTTTACCCTTTCAAAGAGACTGCTTCTGCTTTGATTTTTCTCGATTGTTTTCTGGTTTTAGTTTCATTGATTCTGTTCTAATTCATTACTTCTTTTCTCCTAATTACTTTGGATTTAATTTGCTCTTCTTTTCCTAGTTTCCTAAGCTGGAAATATAGATGATTGACTTAAGATATATTTTCTTTTCTAATATATGCATTAAATGCTATAAATACCCCTCTCAGCATTGCCTTCACTGTATCCCACAACTTTTATGTATTCTCATTTTCACTTAGTTGAAAATATTTTTAGTTTCTCTTGAGACTTCTTAGACTTTTTAGTGTGCTGTTTTGTCTCTAAATATTTTGGAATTTTTGCAGCTGTTTTTCTGTTAGTGATTCCTACTTTAATTCCATTATGGTGTGAGAATGTTTTCTAATCTTTAAATGTTTTAGGTATATTTTGTGGGCCAGAATGTGGCTTATCTTGGTGTATGTTCCATACGAGCTTCAGTAGAATATGTATTCTGCTATTGCTAATTGAGGTGTTCTATAAATCCAATTAGATCGAGTTGATTGATGATGCTGGAAAGTAGTCTGTTTGGGCCTGGTACCTAGTAAGAACTCAAGAAATGCTTGTCAAATGTATGAGTAAATGAATAAATTAACAAATGAAGCACATTCCATGCTATATACCATAATGTACTTAATTGTTCTCTTAATAAGGGATATTGAAGTATATCAAATATTGTGCTATTATAATCTATATAGTAATCCATACGTTTGAATAAGTAATCTATTTATTACCTAAAACTTCACAATTTTAGTCTAAAGAAGAAAAGGCAAAAATATTAATTAATAAAATGATGACTTCTAAGAGTAATTATTTCACAGATTTCCTAGACCATGCAGGACTATCATTTTATCTTTCCCTCCACATCTTTATTGTCTATCTCCTATTCATTATTGGATGCTGTTATTTGAATCTGTTGTTTTAGGGCAGCATGCAATATTAATGCAAATTGATTTTTAACATGATGCCACAAATTTCACACAAGGTAATGTGTTTCATGCTGTGAGATTAGAAAAATGCTAAAATCACAAAAATTATTACAATGAAAATGTGACATAGCTAAACCAGTTAACCTGGACAGAAAAGGAAACTAATAACTATTATTACATGACAGACTTTTCAAAATAAGTATTTTATTATTAAAATAAAAGGAGACTTTTGGAAAGATTGAGGTTCTCTTAATGATTTTATTGCAAATGTCTTAAATAGGGAATTCAATATCATGCTATCATAAAACATTATTAGCAATGCTATATGAAATATGTCAAGTCTTGATCCACATCTTATGCTAAGAGAACCAACAGAAGCAATTATAACCTAAATTTGACTACATAAATATATTTATTTTTTAATATTTAGTTTCATTTTCAAGAACATTTCCTAATTATATTTTACCATTTTCTATGAAATTTGTTCCCCATTTGCAATGGATTAACTTAAAGTGGATATTTATTAGATAGTTATTTTCAGATAAGTAGCATCCTCTTGGTATTACCTACTTCATTTTCAGTTGTCTCAATATTGTTTATTTAAGCAGTATATCATTTTTCATTGACTGAAGATATAATTTTATTGCAAATGCAATTGTTACATGTATATAGTATGATTTTCTTGGGTCTTTCTTCTGTTTCAGTGATCTATTTCTCCATTAATATCATATTCTTTTATCATAAAATGGGTTTTGCAGTTAATTTTATGGCTGGTATGGCAAAGCCTACCAAAGGCTTTTTTCTTCCTGTTTTTATTCTTCAAAGTTAATTGGTTATTCTCTGTTTACCCTTTGAGATGCCAACTTGCATAGTGTCCCACTGGGATTTGCATTGAGTGTCACTAAATTTATAAATTAAATTTTAGATGACTGACATCTTTACAAAATATTTTTCCTATTTAAAAATACAGTATGCCTTTCTCTTTATTCAGGTCTTTTATGTTTGTCTTTTTCTAATATTCAATGAAAATACTTTCAATATTTTACCATTAGGTATGATAATTTCTATAGAGTTTTAGGGTATGCCCTTCATTAAGTTAGTGGAAACACCTTCTCTTTTTAGTTCCTGGGAGTCAGAGGAATGGCCCAGATATCACTGAGTGTTTTGTTTTGCTTTGTTTTAAATGAAAGAAATCTGACATTATCTCATTTATTTTTTTTTTCATTTTATAAGCACTTGGTTTTATTATTTCACTTATTTATTAACTATTTTTCCCCCTTTAGACTGTAAGCTTATAGAAGGGAGAACTTGTCTTTCCTTTTACAACCCAGCACCAAGGACAGAGGCTCTCATTAAATGGTGAATGAATTGCATTTGGGTTATCTACCCAGTGATTCATATGCTACTATAAGCATATGGCTCTCTTTGTTGGTGGAAAACAGATCCTCTTAATTTGAATTCTGGCTCTGCCTCTTACTATCAGTTGATTTTGGGCAATTCATTAACCCCTCAAGTTTTTTCTACTGAAATTGGAAGTGGTGATACATAGAATCATTGTAAGAAGCAAATGAAATAGTGTTATATAGGAAAGACTATGTTAGGAATAATACAGTGTCAGGTACGTAATAGCCAATAGTAAATACTACTGTCATTTTTCTCAGTTCTTCATCACATAAGAACATCATTTAAGTAACTGCTGGTCAGTTATATATGTTACTGTTTACATATGTTATTGAAACATACATTGACAAATGAATAGTTCATGTTTCATAACTGCTTTACAGAGTGAATATAGCTTGTGATTTTTTTCATGACTGAGTTCATATACCTCCAGTACCACAGTAAGTGGTAATCCTATCTTCAGTAGGTACTTTGACAAGCAACCAACATTTGAAACCTTTCACAGTTCTAAAGGTACAGAATATTCAGTCCAATTCCATAAACATTTAATATCTGCTATAAAAGTAGTTTCACAAGCAACCATGACATGAAACCCCTCAAAATCCTTCTGCTGATACACAATAATCAATCCAATCCCACAGTATTTATTTAACACCTACTATAGTAGGCATTTTGGGAAATAAAATATGAGTAAAACTGGATTCAAAGTAATTCTGTATTATGAGCAGTAGATGAGAAATATATTTGAAGTAAACATGTAAATAGATGTATACAATTTGCAGATATTACAATAGGTCTCCATTTATTAATCATTTGAAAATAATCAGTGGTTCTTCAGAATTGCTACTATAAATTCAGTTAAAAAAAAAGAATTCTTAAAAGGGACAGGAACAAATTTAAAATATGTAGGTCAGCTTTTTTTTTTCCCAAATGAACATGGTTTATGAGATGAAATCAATGATCCAATTAAGCTAAATATAGCAGAGTCGGACCTTATAAGATCTGATCCAGTCTAGCCCAGGTTCTTGCACACAGATTTTACTTCATATAGAATGTAACTAAGTCTTAAAATATTGGGGTAGGAGAAGAGGAGCAAATTAATTTCAAATAAACTTTTTAGAGCATTTGGCCCTTGCTTCTGAGGGATCAGCATTATCAGAACTACCTAGGCCATTTATTAAACTTAGGTTGATATATGTGTCAGTTTGGCTCCTGAGAAGCAGACACCAAGGATGTACTGGGAAAAACACATGTGAGATAAAGGCGCAGTCAGCAAGAGCAGGCACAATGTCTGAAAAAGGAGTAAGGCTGGAAGCTTGGGTGACGAATGAGTCTCACACACCAATACAGTTCTGAGAAACTCGCCAGCAGGCCAAAGGGCTGTCTCCAAGCCACAGGTGCATAAGGAGAAAGTGTTGAGCAGGAATGGAATGCCTCAGCATCCACACTCTATTTTATCACCAGCTGGGAACAGCCCAGGGAAGGCTGGTCTCAGTGCAATGGTGGATCCATCCAGTCAAGAAGCA
This sequence comes from Manis pentadactyla, assembly GCF_030020395.1. Classification (NCBI taxonomy): domain Eukaryota; kingdom Metazoa; phylum Chordata; class Mammalia; order Pholidota; family Manidae; genus Manis; species Manis pentadactyla. The sequence goes on along the minus strand of NC_080031.1, from coordinate 67,614,161 downwards.
GATGGACTGACAGCAGCAGCAGGGTCTATCAGTCAACCTTCTTCTTGAAGCAGTTTCTCCTGAATGAGATCTGAGTGGCACATTTGCACAGCTGCCACAATACATGGGCATGGTGGCATATGAGAAAACTCATCTCTGTCACCAGAAAAAAATCACCTCAATCAAACAAATGTTCTTCCTGGTCATTACTTCATCATGCTGAGCTACCTTTTGAAGAGAAAAAACATCCATAAGAACATGGCTTACAGATAAGATTAGAATGCCAGGGGAAAAAGCATCTGGTTTTATACTTTCACTGTTCCTTTGTCATCTCTTTCAGGAGACAAGGAGGAATTGTGCTGATCTCCCAACTCTCATTTGACTCTCGTGCTCTCTAGCCACCTTCACCAATTCCTCTCTTTGCCCTGCAAATGTGTTGTTTCCCAAGGGCAGATTCCAGTCTCCCTCTTTGCTTTCCCCCTCTCTCTTCAGTGGATTCTCATGGCATCCACACTGTTTACATGCAGCCACTTCTAAAATACTTTTTCTACAGCTCCAGCCATAAGCTACCATCTCAATTACCACCTGGAAATACCGACGTAAATATTTCAACACAACTTGGACTGAAAACAAACAAGCAAAAAGCTCATTACGCCTCTTCCAACTGGCTCCCCCTTTGATTTCTTTAATGTCAGCAGGTATTTTTTTCTAAGGTAACCATGCTTGAAAGATTTGAGTCATCATCTCCCTGCATTAGGGATAATCAGGGTGCGTCAATTCCTTTTCACAGAAAAGCCTTTTAAATCCTCCCTCATTTCTACCCACAGGAATATAATCATCATCCTTACCATCCTAGCACTGACATTATTCTCTTAGTGTCCTGCCATTAATCTCAGTCCCTATAAGAATAGGAGTGTCTGAGCAACAGCTGGGGTCAGTGTCCCAGGCAGGGTAAAAATTACAACTGTGAGGCCCAGAGTCTAGGCAGCAGCATTCAGGGGGCCAGGAGTAACTCACCTGTCAAGAAGAAGAGAATTCACTTTCCGTAAGTATAATAACATCCTCTTAATCATGACAGGAATGATGAGCAGTAGAAAGAAGTAGATTAAGCCTTTTGTGAGGAAGTTATTGCACTTTTCTGTTTAATCCGCAGCAACTTTTATACAAGGAAGTGGTTTTGGTTTTTGCTATTTTGGCACCATGGTTTTGGAGTACAGAGGGGATTATCTTGTATGTAATCACTTCCACATATAAAGGGGTTCACCTAGGAATTAAGTCTAAATTTTCATGTATGGAAATTTACCTGGCCTAATCCTTTCTTCCATTTACAGGGAAGAAAACAAAATTCAAAATATGAATCCCAATATCCGCCAGGGAACTGTTAAATATATTAAACACACCTTCGTGGTCACACACAGGTTAGAACAGTGGAAGCACAGATACACTGTTTGGGGATTAGGTAAAGCAATGTTTCTCATTGTCAGCAACCCAACGAACATGGTCAAACCAGGGCTAGAATCATTCTTAGAGCAGCAGCCAAAAGTTACAAGTTCCAGAGTACATCAAAGAAGAAGAAAGAGCTCCCCTCTTGAACATTTCTTCTTCCTCCCTTCTGAGACTGCTGTTGCTTTGCCCTTAGAAGTAAATAATAACAGGGCACAGTGCACACAGGTCTACACAGCACAAGAAACGAGCTCAGAATGGTTCCAAGGGACAAATTCTTAACCCAGAGCAGAGTATAAACCTTCCCTTTGGAATCTGCCTGTTATTCACATCATACATTTGCCTCCCCTCCCGAGAAGGATGCTAGCCTTCTCAGTTCTTTGTTGCATAAAACATATCTTCAACCTAAACTAGGGACTTTACCTTCACCTGGCCCTTATGCTAGGAAAACAAGTATTGCAAATCTGTGCCTCCACAGGGATGGCCTGCCTCCCCTCTCAGCCTGGTATTGACAAGTTTCCTTTCTTTCTTCCTTCCAAAGTGAGTCAAAACCAATACACATCAATTTTTATTGAACATTCAGACATTAGGTGCTAGAGAAATGCAAACAGTGAAGTGTAGACAAAAAGAATATGTTCCCCTACACTTCATGTCTAATTGTTTCAACTGCCCAAATCTAGGTCCCCCCAAAAAATGCTCTATGTTCTTAATTTATTTTTAAATTTAGAAACATGTTGACAACTAAGCACAACAATGATTTCCTCTAAGCTTTGGTCCTATTATGACCCCTTGCCTACTGTGACCAGGATCAGAGCATGTGTTCCTCATCGCAACACTCATGGTCCTCAGAACTTCTAACCATCTTTAGTCATACTTAGCACTCCTTTGAAGGATAATATCACATATTCTTTTTTGTTCATCAATTTAGTTGTGTATGTTTTCTACTTTCTATTACATCATTTTAAAATAGCTACCTCAGAGATTTTTGCTTTTGTTTTTCATTGTAGTAAATATTTTGTGCTTAACTCCTCTCTGGTTAAGATTTTAGAAAGACATTTCCTTTCTTTCAAGTAACTCTGCATGTTCAGTAACAGGCTCCATTTAAAATAAATATAATCTGCTCTCAGAAAGCATGTAAGAGGAAAATATGAGCAAAATACATTTTCCTGATGTAAAGTAAGCAGACATGCTTAATGATAAATTCAGTGATGTACTGTTAGTTAAATGGAAATATGGTGCTTTTTATTTAAAGGTAGTTTTGTATAAAAACAGTATTTTTCTCAGGACTTCTTTCTTTTATTGTGTAAGACAAAATTTTGAGTAAGAAGTGGTTTTTTTTAAACATTTTAAGATGTTTTGTCTTGCATCTGAGAGAATGGCAGAAAATAACAAAATTTTTTGTTCTAAAATTAAAAATAATAAATGGTCTCATTTTATTAGCATTGAAACTAATGCATTACTTGAAAGCAGCTGAAAAATATTCAACCAAATGAAATGGGCTGCTATACTATGACTTGGTGTTAATTTTACCTCATTTATATTAATGTAAAGCAAATTATCAAAGCAGAAGTGGAAATGTAACAGCATTTGTTAGTAAATTCTACTTAATGCTCTGGCAGTGTTATGGACATATTATTAATTACACTATGCTAGACACAGCACTAAATCACTTATTGAAAATCTTCCTCTTAATGTAGCCCTTAATTTCAGCCACTATCAAAAGAATGCTTCATCTTGAAGAGCTATCAAAATATTGATCTGAAACTCCAAGTCTAACTGGCTATTTCAGAATTATATTGTCTAGGAAAAAAATGGTTCATAATATTTGTCATTTCTGGACAATTATTCATATAAGAATAAAGAAGATAAAACAGCAGATCAGTTACCTGTTGGATATCCTGAATACCTGTTCTATCAACAATTTAGTTTTTTCTCAGTAAGGGTGTAAAGTTAATTATTATACCATACATATGTGATCACAATTGATAAGGGATTTTTGATGGTGATCATAAATCAATTTTGTACTCACTCTTCTCCTAAAATATATAACAGAGTAGAAAACATCATTTGTAATATGTCTTCAGTACCAGAAGTGTAGATATATTGCCATGTTTTATTATTGAATTTGGTATGTTAAAATATGCCAGGATCTGGTGGAAAGACTATGCTTTTTGTTTTTTCTCTCATTCCATATGGGACAAAAGTTTTGTTTAAATAAATTCATATTATTTATGCAAGTTCAAATCAACCTGATTAAAATGAACATTTAATTACTAACCTTTTGAAATAAATTCCTAATGTACAACTATCTTCTTTCGAAGAAATAAAGATGAGATCTGAACACAGTAATACTCAAGATGACAAAACAAAGCCAAAAATACTGATAATGCAAATTAACCAATTCAGAGAGTTTAGCTGGTCAAGGAACAAGTAGGACATGATATATAAAGCAATAACTGGGTAATTGGAGCCAGCTGATGAATTCCTACCTTGGACTAAGAGGGAGGTATCTAGCTGATTGGGAAAGGCCTCTGTTTTTCTTTCTTTATGTGTATACTGGGATTTAGTGCCCCTGGACCACATCACTGCTGCTATTTTCCTCAGAAAATGAACTTATGAATATATCCTTCCACAAGTAAATCACTTTTCTGAGTATACAAAGGAAAATATCATGCAACCTTTCCCCACAGCCTGTAAACTTTCTGATTGGGAAGTAACTTCCTAGGCTGACTCTCATCACAGATTTCTAGGGGGTTCTGTGATATCATGCATCAAGGTGCTATTCCTGTGCCACCACTGGGCTGTCACCCTTACCTACATAGCTCAAAATGGCTGCTTAGGCTCCAGCTGCTACAGCTGCACTCCAGGCAGCATAGGAGAAAATGTAGAGAGGTACAACCTCTCTTTAAAGAGACATCTTAGAAGTCCCACAGGATAGTGCTCCTTGTTTTGTTGTCCAGAACTTATCACATGAACATATATAGTATCAAGATGGGCTACGAAATGTAGTTTGAAAATAGTGTGTCAGTTTACCTAGCTAAACGTTGGGGTATTAGTAGGGGAGAATGGATACTGAAAGGCAACAAGCTCACTCTGCCACAATACCCATTTTTCCTTTTTTTCTTTTTAATTTACCAATAGACAAAGAAGAGGGAAAACATGTTGATTGTGGGATTTAACATCGTTTCTCAGGCAAAGCATTAGAACTCAATGTTTATCACTGAACAAGTATGTAGTTGTGAGGGAAGTCTCAACCAGTGTTATTTCTTCCTAGTCATTACTTACTACAAATCAAGAATCTGGACTGCAAGCTCCTTAAGAACAGGGGCGTACTTTGTTGATTTTAATTCTCAGCACTTATCCATTATAAATGCAATGAATACATATTGACAATTGAATGAATAAATTAAACAGGATAATTTCAGATCCAAATAATGGAAAGTTAAAACGTATCTATCAAACACCTGGACATTAGACTAAATGAGTTTTAACATGCCACTTAGTAACCAGGGATGTCATGCAAGTCATCCAAACTCTCTAAGGCTCAACCTCCTCCTTTCTGGAATGGTAGCAATAAACCAATCCAGAGTAACACTGAATTCTAAAATTGATTTGATGGTACGTAATGGGTCAAAATGTATTAAACTGAACCACTATTCTCTTAATTGCCTTAGTCAGGAATCTAGGTGCCATTATTACTAATTTGTTTGGTTCTCTCATATATGATAATTATCAAATCATCTGGAATTTGACCTCTGTCTCCTGAACTGTCCAAGCAGTTCTATCATATTACTACGATGCCAGTCTGAGACACCATCATATCATCATAAGTTACATGCATTACAACAAAAGTTTAATTGCTCTCAGTTCCTACAGTCTTGCTTTTTTCCAACACATTTTCCACAGAGCAATCTCAGTGATCTTCCTGAAATACAAACCTAGCAGAGACAATCCCCTAATTAAAACCATTCAGTGGCTTTCCATTTCCCTTAGAGTCAATGAAGCCTTTTATTACCTGGCCTTGACCAGCTTCAGTTTTTCTGGTACTCTTTCCTGCCTCCCTTGCAACCAGTGGAAACAGTTGTTTTGGCCTTTTGCATGTGGAATGCTCTCATACAGGCTTTACATATGCTGGGTTTTTTCATTTGAAACACTGTTTCTTCTCTTTCTACCTCTCCCAACTTTTCTAATTAGTTAACTCTTTCTTCATTTTCTTATCCAATAATCATTTCCTCTAAGAAAACTTTCCTAAACCTCCCCCAACACCCAGACTCAGTGAGGTACGCCTGCTATCTCTTCCTATAGCACCCAGTGCTTTCCTTATGTGGCATTTATCTATTTTTTAATTGATTACTTAATACTCTAGTCCCTGTTGACTACTAATTCCATGAATGCAGTCACCATGTCTGTTTCCCACATATATCATAGTATCTGCTTGGTACACAGTAAGAACTTAACTAAATATGAAGTACGAATTTCAATTAATCTCAGTTAATATGTAGACTGTAAAATACAAAGTAAAGCTAAAATAAATGTAAGGTCTATATATTATAATAATAAATCATACATTAAATTTTACTTAATTTAGTCTATTCATATTTAGCTATGAACTGAGCTCTTTAAGCTTTAAGCTTAAGAATACAGATGCCAGAGTCCTGGATCTGTTCCTTCTTTTCTTAAACCATACACGCTTGGTAAGAGGCCAGAGATCAGAACCACAATCTCAACTCTGAGTCTTATATTTATAAAAGAAAGGCTTGCATCTGGAGAATTCTGCTGATGTAACTCACAGTTGTTGCTGAACTTTCTTAACTGTTTGCCTCCAGGGAGTAAACTGGCTTTCTTGATATGTGGATTTCTAAGAATTGTGTGACTTACTTCTGAAATGCTCTTTAGTTTTTCTCATTTATTCTTCCTTTCAAGGGAAATAAAGGAGAAAATGTGCCAGAGGGTGATCAATGAAGTTTTTATCAAGTCTGACGATAATATCTATCTAATAAAAAAATGATTCTTATGGCAATTGAACTTACTATCATTTCACTCTACCTTATATTTCATCTTCAATCAGGTTAGATAGGAATAACCTTACTGGGATGAGCCTTACATCAGTTTTTGTTTGTAACATTGCCTTCTATAAAAGATGTCTTAAAAATTCTCTTATCCTTTAATATTTTAAGGGTATTTTAAACATATGTCAACATCAGTCATTTTAATGTAATTATGTTATTTATCCTACAAAAACTAAACAATTTTATGAGACAGGCTCATCTTTCTTTGGAAAGAGGTCTGGAAAACTGAAGATGGAAGATAATTCTGAGAAAGATAGCACAGGTTTTTAAAATTTGCAACCTGGATGGAAAACACAAAACAAAGTACAAACTTATAGACACACAGTCACATATAGAGGCACAGCAAGGAAATCATCTATAAACATGAAAAATAGGAAAACACTGGCATGTTCAAACACCCATACTTAACCTGAACAGTATTTGAACTGGATGGAAGCCAGTAAAATGTACTTCTGTATTTTTTTCATTAGCTTTACCTCTTCAATTATAAAGTGGATATGTGTCTTGGAGAAAATCCTTTTTGCTCGTATTTTCCTTCCATTTTTTTTTCTTTTCTTACTTGCAACAGCTTAAATATAATGTAACTCTTTTGAATATAAGATATTTAAATATAAGTATCTTAAATATAACAGGTACAATCAGGGGTGATAGTTTAATTGTGACAATAAACGTATATATTTTCCACACCCCCGATACACACACACACACACATACACACATACAGGCACAAACACATAAGATACATTTAAGCACACAGATAATATTCATTCCTACAGGATACAGGGACTTATATTTATATAAGATACAATTTTCATATAAGTCCATAGATATACACCTAATAGTCTCCTAGTAGAAAACTATTAAGCTCTAATATATTTATATGGCAAAATGAGAAGATGTACATCCTGCTTTATTAACTCCCCAACTAAAAGCTAACAAAAAGTATTTTAAGAGAATTAAGACATAAAGGAGTTGACAAAGAAAAACTAGTCACAAATACGCCAGAAATAATGAGAAATTTCTGAGAATCACAAAGCAGATGCAATCAAATTGGTATCTTAGTGCAAAAGCCTGCTGCAGAAGTGGAAGCAATCTAAGATCATAGGTAATGGATAAAATGAATAGAAAAGGCCACAGAGGAAAACACTGGACAGCTGATAGAAACACAGTCAGAGCCACTGGACTGTTTTCCCCTTTCCCTGCCCTACTTAAGCAGTGCAGTAGACCACAGTGTTAATTACCCAAAGGCTAGATAGTGAGGAAATCCTGACATGCTGAGCATTTCCCCAGGAGTTACTGAACCCCAAGGGTATACCTGAAGACCCAGGCAAAGAGAAAACAATGTCACATACCACCAATACTTTTCCACCAAAGTTAATAGAGGGTAAATCCTGTCCTCACAAGCTGCATCCACAGAGAACAGTACAGAAGTTCTGACAACATGAGCTGCCCCATCTCTCCCTGCTCAAAAAATAAAAAAGAATCACCAACCTCTTGGAGAAAATTTCATTTCTTTTTAATGAAATAATAAAAAATAGTAGAACATTTCAATAGATAAATTGAAATAAGTGAGAGACAAATAAGTAAATAAAATGAAATAATTGAGAGACTAATCCTAAAAATCACTTGGAAATGCAAGGGACTCAGAACAATCATGAAAAGGAAAAGGAAAGTCTGCATGGTCACACTTCCTATTTTCAAACTTACTGCGAAGCTACACTTATCAAGGCAGTGCATTCCTGGCATAAGGATACACATAAAGATCGATGGAATAGAATGAAAATTCCAAAAATAAACCATATCATTTATGGTCATTGATTTTCAACTAGCATGTCAAGACAATTCAATGGGGGAAAGAAGTCTTTCTATGGCACTAGATACCTACACACAAAAGAATGACTATCTACTCTTATCTCACACAATACACAAAAATTAATTCAATGTAGATCACAAACCTAAAACAAAAGCAAAAACTACAGAATTAGCTCAACAACAATAACAAAAAACTCAACCAACCAAATTTCAGTGGGCAAAGACCTTGAATAGACATTTCTCCAAATAACATATATAAATGGCCAATTAGCATATGAAAATCAAAACCAAAGGAACTATCATTTCACATTCACTAAAATGGCCACAACAAAAGAAAACTAGAAAATAACTAATGGTATCAAAAATGTAGAGACTGGAGCCCTTATACATTGCTGACGGCAATGCAAAGTGGTTGCAGCCACTATAGAAAACATTTTAACATGTCCTCAAAAAATTAAACATAGAATTACTATATCACCCAGTAATCCCACTTGTAGATATATACCCCAAAGAACTGAAAACAGATATTTAAACAAATGCTTTTACACAAATGTACACAGTAGTGTATTCATAATAACCAAAGGTAGAAACTACCTATAGTGTATTCATAATACCTGAGTGAATGTCATCAGATGAACTGGTAAACAAAACGTGGTAATACACATATGCAGGGATTCAAGAGATTTGGGGGGCTGATCTAGGCAAATATGGCCACACATTGGCAATAGCTCCCACAACCATTTTGGGTGATGCTTGTCAGGTTTGCAATGGGGGAAATCCCTTGTAGCAGGAGTATGTCTAGAGGTTATATAGCATAGGAGTAGTTATTGATAGAGAAAGGAGAGCATTAGGACAGAGGGGAACTAGAAAGGGGTCTTACGAATCTAGATGATGTTAATAAGCAGCACAGTGGGGTGTCTCTGGGTCCGAGAACTATCAAGTAGGTAGCAACTTGGGGCCTTATAACTACAGGAACCTATTTAATCAATATGTAACAACTGTCAGTGAGGGTTTGTGGGATGTGCAAAACAAGTAGGCTCCACATGTCTAAACACCTCCTTGTTTGGGCTATTTTAAAAATAATTCGATGTGTAAAAATTGGACTTTAGCTCTGGGAGGCTTTTGAGCTAACAAATCTCAGCCTGCAACAAAGAAATAAACAACCTAAGGATCAATGCACAGAGGATTTATTTGGCTTATTTATTTAATACCATGCAATGGAATATTATTCACCCATAAAAAGAAATGACGTACTGATATATGCTACAAACATGAATGAACCTTGAAAACATAGTACTCTATGTGAAAGAAGCCCAAACACAAAGGCTTCATATTGTACAATTCCATTTAAATGAAATGTCTAGAATAGGCAAAGTCATAAGAGAAAGTGTATTTTTGGTTGGTGGGAATAGAGAAGGGATATAGATAATAGAAGGGAATAGAGAAGCAACTCTCTAATGAGTATAGGGTTTCCTTTGGGGTGATGAAAAGGTACTGGAGCTAGATAATGGTGATAATTACACAACACTGTGAATGTAATAAATGTCACTGAATTACACACTTCAAAATGGTTCAGAGGCTCAATTTTATATTATGTAGTTTACATATAATATGTATAGTATTTTACCACAAAAATACTATAAAACTTTTAGATGAAAAACAGGAGTAAATCTTTGTGTCCTTGAATTACTCAATGGTTTCTTAGATACAACACCAAAAGCACAGTGACAAAAAAGAAGACTGAAAGTGTGGCCTTCATCAACATTAAACATTCTTGTCAAAGGACACCAGTAAGTGAAAAGACAACCCACCAAATGGGAGCAAATACTTACAAATCATATCATCTGATAAGAGACTTGTTTCCAGAATATATAAAGACTTCTTGTAACTGAATAATAGTAATGCAAATAACCAAGTGAAAAATAAGCAAAGGATTTGAGTTAACATTTTTCCAAGAAGACATATGAATGGTTAATAAACACATGAAAAGATGCTCAATTTCTTTAGTCATTAAAGAAATGAAAGTCAAAATCAAACTTCACACCAACTAGGATGGCTATCATCACAAAGACAGGTAACAACAGGTGTTGACAAGGATGTGGGGAAATGTGAACTATAATACATTGACAGTGATATGGAAAATGGTGTGTCCACTTTGGAAAACAGTTTTCAGTTCCTCAAAAAGTTAAACATAGAGGTACCAGGAGACACAGCAATACAATCCTGGGTAAATACCCAAGCGAACTTAAAACATATGCATGCAAACCTTGTATATAGAGGTTCATAGCAGCATTATTCATAACAGCCAAAAAGTGGAAACAACCAAAATGCCCATCAATGGATAAATGGATAAACAAAATGTGGTATATCCATTCAATTGATTATTCAGCAATACAAATAAATGAAGTACCAACACATGCCACAATATGGATGAATCTCCAAAAAATTATGATAAATGAAAGAAGTCAGTTACAAAGACCACATATTGTATGACTTCTTTTATATGAAATATGCAGAAAAGGTAAATCTATAGATACAGAAAGCAGATTACTATTACCTAGGGTTAGGGTTAGGGCTAGGGCAGGGATATGGATGGAAATTGGCTAATAGGCATAAGGGATGATGAAAATATTCTAAAATTAGATTATGGTAATTATTGTACAACTCCATAAATATATTAAAGATGATTGAATTGTATACTTTAAACAGGTAAACTTTATGTATATATATCGTATCTCAATAAGACAAAGTGAGAGTGCTCAGATTAAAAAGACCAATTAATGACAAGCTATATCAATGAGAGAAAGACCCAAAACCAGACACAATCTAGTGAAATTTAAAAACCTAGGAGGATTATAAAATTATTTTTTTTTTAGACAAGGAAACCAAACAGCTGCAACTAGCACAGTTATGTCACCAAAAAAACTGAGACTCAGATCAGACTCAGACTTCTCATAATAAAATGCTTGAACATTATGATGCAATAAATGCTAAGGGGTACTTATTTGGCCTCCAGAAATCTCTACCCAGGAAAAGTTTAACCAAGGGAAGGATAAAATTCAGAAACCTTCAGGCATACTTGGGATAGCTTATCATCCATATACCCTGTGAAAAAAATAAGTTATAGAGAAAGGTATGGAAGTCACCATATGTATTTTGCCATACTAAGAGCTATGAAAACTTGATTTCTAGCTTCCCTTGTAGCTAGAATTTGCCAGGTGATATAATTGTGGTCAATGAGACTAACTGGAAATGTCTTCCACTCTCTCTCCCCCTAGAATGCAGTCACAAACCTACTGGCATAAATATTGATGGCAGAATAGTAACACAGAGGGAGCTTAGATCCTTGAGGCACTGGCTAGCCAATGCAGCCCTAAAATTTTTAACATATGAGATAAGCATATCTCTTATGTGGTTAAGCTACAATTAGTTATTCTTTTTCTTATTTGCAGTCAAATGTATTCCTTAGTGAGATACTTCTACAAATGAAAATAAATTTAAACATTTTTAAAGATAACATGGAATACAAATTATGACTACAACCGAAAATTCGGAAAATATGAAAAAACCTAGAATTAACTAAAGGAATATTGAGTGGATTGAATGCTTGCTAGAATACCTTTGGCAAAATTTAAACAGCATAGAATTATTTTATCTTCTACCTGTCTCAAAGCACAATATTGATAAATCAAGCATTAGCATATGACTTAATCTAATATAAAGCACTAGAAGAAAGTAAAAGTTATACAAAAAAAAGTCAGGAATTAGAGAATAGGGAAAAATACAAGAAGCTACATGAGTTAAATTCCTCATCTTTCCAAAGAAGCAGCAATATATATTTTCTAGAGTACATTAGTCAAGAAAAAAAACAAATTATAGAGAAAATATACAAACTAAATTTAATTGCATATATCATACATATATAATAAATATACAAATTATATAAGGCAAATAATAGCAGGCATGGAGAACTAAGACAAGATGCTATGGTACTATTTGCTGGGATAAATGTACTTGAATTAGTGCATTTGAAGCCATCTGTCTTGTTTGACAGGACCTTTGCTGCCCTCATAATCAACCTACCTGCATGCTACTGAGGTTTATTCCTGATTTCTTATGCATTTGATTCTACAAGCAAATTAAAATGCAAAACAGAAACATACAGACTTCTGGAAGTTTCAGAAGCCCAACACTCAAGTGCAAAACTTGAAGAATAAAAATGACAAAGAAAAGCACTCAGTCTTACAAAGAACAAGAGGAAGAACAAAACACACAGAGAAGGCTTGGAAACAAGCTTATTAAGAAAAGGAGAAAAAAGGTCTGTGGAGTTAGATATTGTTATCCTCCCAAACAACAGAAATAAAGCAAGAGGGGGTCAAACCAGACAGAAAATGTATGACAAGTACCCAAGTAATAATAGAAAGTGATGAAATAATCAGCTAAAAACAATGATTTATGAAGTCAACATAGAGAATCACAAAAGAAAAAAATAAGCAATAAATATTAAAATATAAATGAAGGCTAAAATTCAGAAATAGCAGTTAATGTTATTATGAATGGAAAAAGAATGTGTACTTGGAGATGAGTAATCAAGAGTTATGGAAGTTTTAGGTCCTGATGCCAAGGACAGGTCTGAATATATTTCTAGCAAAAAGCTGCACTGCAAGTTAAGGAATTATAGGTGACAGTAAACACAAACTCAATATTGTTTATCAAATCTGCATACATGATAGATATAACTCCATATGCATAATTTTTACCTTGATTGTGAAAAGATAAAATTTAATTATAATAGTCCATTTAACCCCTTGATATGTAGAACACTATTTATACTCTTCAAAATGTAAGACTATAGATGGCTAAACAGTTGGGGCCAGGATTAAACACCTTACCTCTACTGAAAGACCTAGAAAAAACCCTATTTTTTAATGTATTCCTGTCATCACTGTTGGTGGCACTATTTTCTTGAATTTGTGGTCCTAGAGTGAAATTGAGTGCCATGATAATTTTCTGACAGTTTTATACTGAAAGAGAAAGATCATAATGATGAAGACTAATATAAATGTTGACATTTAACAAAATGCTGTAAAAGAAAATTTTATTGTACTACAGTGGCTACTTACCAATTGATTTCTTAATAACCCAAAAGAATAAATGGACCTAACAAAAGTCACCAAATTACTCTTAGAGAATAGCTTCCATGGACATATCTTGTTTTTAAAGATAATGAAATTGCTCAACTACTATATTTGGCTTCCCATGGATCATGAAAAATCATGAATTCCAGTTTCTCAAGTCCTTTATCTCTGGGTCAAAGGAGACTGAAAAGGCTCTTGAGGTCATTATCACTTGTTCATTTTAAGGTTATAATATACTCAGAATATGAACAGAGTTTAGTTCAGATAAAAGAGATCATAAATGTATCAACAGAGCTTATGATTTTTCAAATGCTTTAAAATCATTGAAAGATGCAGCATTTGATTTAAATACATTATTTTTCACACTTAGAATGAAAATCTAATTATACAGCATTTTATTTTTGTGTTTATAAATGTAATAATGTCAAAATGATTCCTTTGGTGTTTTGACCTATGAAATTCTCTTGGCATGTGGTGTATTCATTAACAGTAATCATTAAGTCTACGGTAAATAATCCATTTCTGCAGTTATTTTTCAAAGAGAATTATTGTGCCTGTATCTTACACTGGAATAAGACATGCAATTAAAATTACCACTCAACAATAATAACATCTTTATGAAGATGGTTTGATAAGAAATCCAGGTCAACAACGTTAGCTAGAACAACATTCCATTTCCTTTAGCTAGTATCCTTCTCAGACATTCTTTGCTACAAAAAGACAACAGATAAAAGAAGAGGAGAACAAAGCTTCTTTGTAAATACTGACGCTTAACTCAGTGAGGCAGATGACTACTGACCCTGAGTGCTCTGTAATTTCCTTGTTCAACACTCTGCTTCTTATAGCCTTGGCAGGTTGTAAAATCAAAAGGTTCTCCAGGGTTGCTCTGAACATATGTTTCTATGCTCATTTATACATACCAAATACTGTACTAGTTTTTTTTTCTGTAATCAATACATTTTTTGTTTCTCTTTTTCCCTGTTTACTTAAAGTGCTGCAATACAGGTTGGGGAAAAATAATTGGTATCATTTTCATACTTCCTAGAATACTAATTGTCACATTTATTATTATCCCAATATTTTCTACTGTGCCCTATACAGAACTTTGGTTTTTTTTGTGTGTTTTTTTTTTGTAGATATTTTTTATTGAAGGGTAGTTGACACACAGTATTACATTAGTTTCAGGTGTACAACACAGTGATTCAACATTTATATACATGATAATTCTAGGTACCAGCTATCACCATACCAAGTTGTTACAATATTTTGACTATATTCCTTATGCTATACATTACATCCCGGTTACTTATTTATTTTACAATTGGAAGTGTGTACTTTTTTTTTTTTTTTTGTGAGGGCATCTCTCATATTTATTGATCAAATGGTTGTTAACAACAATAAAATTCTGTATAGGGGAGTCAATGCTCAATGCACAATCATTAATCCACCCCAAGCCTAATTTTCGTCAGTCTCCAATCTTCTGAGGCATAACAAACAAGTTCTTAGATGGAGAACAAATTCTTACATAGTGAATAAGTTCTTACATGGTGAACAGTACAAGGGCAGTCATCACAGAAACCTTCGGTTTTGCTCATGCATTATGAACTATAAACAGTCAGCTCAAATATGAATACTCATTTGATTTTTATACTTGATTTATATGTGGATACATTTCTCTCTCTATTATTATTATTTTTAATAAAATGCTGAAGTGGTAGGTAGATACAAGATAAAGGTAGAAAACATAGTTTAGTGTTGTAAAAGAGCAAATGTAGATGGTCAGGTGTGTGCCTGTAGACTATGTGTTAATCCAAGCTAGACAAGGGCAATAAAACATCCACGTATGCAGAAGATTTCTCTCAGAACGGGGGGGTGAGGTTCTAAGCCTCACCTCTGTTGATCCCCAATTTCTCACCTGATGGCCCCCCTGCAGAACTTTGTTATTTTAAAATATACTGAAGGAAATCAACACATAGAGTTATGTTTTGGGAGGTTGAGTGATGTGGCATTATTATCCAAGGTCACCTTTAAAATAATTTATCTATCTTTCACATAGTTCTGTTTCTGCAGGGTGACCTGAGGACTGGACAAATTTATTTCTTCACATTTTGTGCTTGGTATTGATGTTTGGTTTCAAAGGTTATAAAATCAGTGTTGAATATGGGTAAGTTATTCATAATACAGCTTCTAATGAACTGTGTACATGACCTGAATAATAAATATCCTAAGTTTTTAATAATGTTCATCTCAGGCTCATAATAAAACCCTACATTGTTTCTATAATCCGGCAGAATTTTACCAAAGTCAAATTAAGACATATGAGAGCACATTCTTAGCATGTGATTCATAATCCTTAGGAAATGACTATAATTGATTTACAGCAAACCAGCTGTACTGAGAACTCAGCAGCCCCAGGTGATTACAGCAGTTGTGCTTGAGTAAACCTGTGTGCACAACATGCTATTCTGGAATGCTTTAGTCGTCAGATTGTAAAATCTAAAGATAAAACATGTGGCTGATGGAGAACTTTTCGCAAAAACTATTGGAGAGTGATCTCGCTTAGGTAAACATTTATATAAACACATTAATAAAAATGTCAGGCACATTTACAAATCACAAAGACTCTATTAAGCTGTGTATTTCTAAAAAGGAAGAATTTTTTCCCTTTCCTTTTATACATTCTGCCTCGTTCAAGCTTTCTCCTTTTGATAAAATTCTGGCATATGCAATGTACTGTATCTGAACATGATAGAGTATGCCTCTCTGGTACAGTCTTGTCAATTACATGTGCCTTGTTTCATTAGCTACAGCTAATTATTAGCCATAGTGTTCTAGGCTATGAATTTAAATTGAGTAAAATGAGTGGTCATTTTTTATGATTTCTTTCTAGTCATTTCAAATTCATCAAACTATTTTTATTGCATGTGAAAATACTAGAAGTATAATAATCCAAATCTTTCACTGCCTTATTCAGTAGCTGAGTAAGTGTGTCTATTAAAGGTGACAGAGATAGATAGAATTAACTCCGTTTTTTTTTTTGTTTGTTTGTTTGTTTGTTTTGCTTGACAGTTTTTGCCCACAACATATGTTCAGTGTTATCAGGGTTATTACAGAGAACACAACTAATCGGGTGGACAGTTTCACAAACAGAGCCTAGAACACATGGTGGCCTCCCAGTGTTAACAACAATGTCCACATCCCTTGCAAATATAGCCAAATAATGCAAGGATTTGTCATTTTGATTGTAGTTCTTAAAACTGTGGTGGAAATAATGGTGTTGTCTATGACCTTCTGGATTGAAAGGTGAGATTCTGGGACTTACCTTTTTGCTATTATGTCATGAAAAGGGAGAAAAATTACAGGCTCTGTAATAGTTATGATATTGATTCAGCCATGTGTGTGTTTTACCTTTACAAATAATATGTGGTTGAGATTTATTCTTTAGGCTAAATTTCTTAAAGGGAATTTACACCCAGAGAGCCTCTTTGTTCAGAAGTTAAAAACTATTAAGACTATTAATAGTCATCCACTTACTAATTTCTTCCTCTATTAAGAGAAAATGTTAAATAAATCTGTAAAGATCGTTCAGAAATTTTAATTCTAAGGTAATTTGATGATTTTGCTCATCTAATTTTACAAGTATTTAAATTTACTTGAAAATTGCCACTAGTCTCCCATGCAGTAGCACATGTATGAGTGTGTAGGTGTATGTACTCTTATTTTAATATTTTTAATGTATCACCTATCACTGTAAGAAGCCTCTTGGACAAATAATTGGAGAACATCACTCTTTACCTGCATAGAAAATCAGAATGGAAAGCTTATAGCTAAACTGATTAACTAAATGAAGTAATTTGGGGAATGATTAGGAGAATGTTCCTGGGAAAAGAACTCAGAATTGTGTGATTTCCAAGTAAAGAGGCTCATTAAGAAAAGTGGAGCAGTGTATAAGGGCAATAGTCACAGAGAAGACCCTCTGGCCTCAGCACTTATTCCACTGACTTCCCTTAGATTTTAAAAAAGGAAGGTTTTAGAAACCTTCTCTATTAAAGTTGGTATCCTTGGGTTTATAGCTTTCTCTCACGTAAACTTTTTCTCCACTGAGCATTCTACCCTCAGCCCATTTATCATATTCAGGGTCACAGGTAATCATTACATAAGTATAAAAAATTCTTAGAAATCAGAATTACATGAATTTGAAGTTAAAATCGATACTATCATATTACCCAAATTGCTTGGTGAAAGTTTATAGTATTTGGGCAATCCTTTCGGGACAAAATAGAATATTGTTCAACAGAGGCTGTTTGGGAATGTTGATTGTAATACTTCATAGATGTGTGAACTGGGGCAAGTCATTTTACTTCACTGGGACTCAATTTTCTCATCAGGAAAACACAGACAATAATACCTATTAAACAGGGTTTCTTAAAAGGATTAAAACAAAACCTATTTGGCAAAGCATTTAATAAAGCAGCTGACACAAAGTGCTTAGTAAATAGCATCTATTATATTTATGAGACAATAACCTTGGTTATTTTTATTTTTTTATCCTTTTCTGTATTGATAAATATAGTCTTATATTAGTTTCAAATATACAACAGAGAGTTCAATAATTACCTATATTATAAAATCCTCACCCCAACTAGTACCATTATTGTCTGTTAACATAGGAAGATGTTACAGAATCATTGGCTATAATCTCCATGCTGTACTAGGTTATTTTTATTTTGAATTTAAGGCCAGGCTCTAGGCTCTAATCTAAACTATTCTTATTAGTACTTCTGATTTTTATAAACTAGGTAATTTCTCTCTTTTTTGTCACCTTCTTAAGAAATAGTGACTTTTTCTTCCTGGGACAATGCTTCTCTTTAACACAACATGAAACTATATTTTATCAGTCCTCTGAACAGAGAATTACTTCAACCTCCTATCATTACCACCAATCCCCTCTGGGAAGATTAATATAAGTACATTCAAATTCATTCTTGTCTACCTCAGAGAAGAGGTATCCCCTCCCCCAGTTCCATAATAACTTTCTCAAACTCTCCTACAGATCCCATTATGTCCCACTTAACTCCTTCAATTACCCTTACCCCTTCGTCTAGACTGCTTTTTACCCTATCAGCCTATAAACATGTTTCAGTGTGTGCCATCTTAAAAACCATCCTCCTTCAACCCCACAACTCCCTCCAGTTTTCTCCATTCACATCTAAGTGTCTTGAAAGTAACCACCTGCTTTTCCTATCTTCCCACTTTCTGTCATTCTTTAAATACTAAAATCCACTCATCTATCTAATACTAAAATCCCACATCTCCATTAGAAACATTCTTCCCTAGGTCCCCAATGATCTCTTATTTGTAAAACCCAATGGACACTTTGTATTCTTTATTTGCCAAATTTGAAAATGTTGATCAATCCCTCCTGGAATTTCTCCACTCTGAGATTCTAATAGCATCATTCTAGCTGGTTCTCCTACTTCTCCAGCTACATACTGAAATATATGAGATCCTTTTCTTCCATCTGCTTCTGCATTGTAATTATTCTATCTTTAGTTCTCTTTGATTTAATGAAAGCATACTGCTTGGTCTGATAAATACCCATGATAATTCTCTATCTCCAGCTCAGCATCTTACTCAAATGTTGGCCCATATTACCACTGCCTAAAATTGCTACTTGGACATTTCAAATGTAACTTGGTGTGGGTAAAATTGCAGTATTTCCAGAATCTCTCACCTGGCCTTAGGGCATCTCCATATGAACAGGCCTTCCTAAGGGGTGGAGAGAAGTAGTTCATCTCCATATCAGTGGGTAATTTCCTGGGCCACCGAGGGCTTATCTGAACCTGAGAGGTTGGGGGAAGGTTTTGCTAGCTTCTGCCAGAGCAGGAGAGGGATGGCCCCCAGAGCCACAGTTTGTAAGCAATAAATGGGTTTTAAACTTTATTTCTCCCCTTGACTGACTTCAGTTTTAGAGATATTTTGAGCCGGGATTTCCTCTCTCCAGAGTTACACTTGGTCAAAACAACATAACATGACCCCCTTACAACTCACGTATCTTAATTCTCTATCTTAGTGATTTTATACTACCATATTGCCAGTTTTTCAAGATTTCTAAAGATCATTTTCAACTTCTCACTTTCCCCTACATTCACTCTATTTCAACATTTTGTCAGTTCTACCTCTGATATACTTAATTTATTTTCCTTCTCTACTATCCCTGCTGTTCCTTATATTAGACCCTCAACTTTTCTCCTGGATTTTCTATTTACCTTTCCTTCTTTTAGTCTTCTCCCCTTTTTCCCCAATCTACTACCTATACTGCCACAAAAAATGACTTTTCTAAAGTATAAATCAGACCACATCATTCTCTTAAATCATTTCATCTTTCTATTACCTTCAGGACAGACTCTACCATGAAACACATCTTTCATGGTCTCCTTCTTCCTACACTCTCCTACATCTATTTGTGCTATCATCATGCTATGTATATACCCTTGAAGACTCTATACATGCTCATGTCTTGGTTTTCTCTATACTTTTCCAATTTTCCTAAAATATCTTCCACACTCTTCTCTAATTAATCACATCCTCCTGGTCCTCTAATATTCATCTCGTCTCAGCTTTCACCAAACCCAAGAGCCTTCCTTTATCTCCTAGATGTCCCTTCTTTGCGCTTCTATTGCAGTTTGTATGTATTTCTTCCACAGATCTTATTACCCTGCATTTTATTTATCGGTGTCTTGTTCACTTGACCTGTGAGATGCTCTACGAACAAAACATGATCTTCACTTTATCAGCTGCACAGATCCTCTCACCTGATGCATATCTGGCACTCTATAAATGCTTATTAAAATAATAGCTAAGCCAGTTTAGTTCACGTTCCTTGATCTCTATCACTCCCTCTCAGTTCCTTCATTGAATTATCTTGTTGATATGTGCATATTGGTTTCTATTCTTCCCATCTTTGCTTGTCCTTTTTTTCCCTTTTCTATCCTTACTTCTCAGGTTTTCCAACAGGTAATTTACTTACTTATATCCATTGCAGAAATCTCTTTCTCTCCTTTCTATGAGTTCTGATTTTCTTCAACATTCTCCACTGACCCCTAGTTTCAGTCTGACTGACAGAACAGTCTGACTTGTCCCATTATAGTCTGACTTTTTCTAATTATAGGCTCTTAGCTCTTCAAACATCAGTACATCAGCACAACCTATTTGGCTTGGAGATGCCATTCATCTCAAATAAAGTCCCTCACATCTCTCTCAAGAAGTTACTAATTTAAATTCCCTATAACATGTTACATTGGATTAGTATATTCTCTTGGGAAATTACAGCATTGATTTCTCTTAACACGCACAATGTAACTAAGACCTAACATTCATATTTTTACATCAATTTCTTTCCCTTTGAGAGGTTATATCTAAATCTACACTGATTCTTTAAAAATAAAAAAAGAGCACTTTGCTAATGCCCAGAACCATTTAAAAAATGCTTCTTATATTCATAAAAAGGCTAATTCTAAATGAAAATACACCACAAAACATGGAATTATCAGATACAAATCTAATGTAGATGTTTCATGGAATGGGATTTCACAGAAGCCTCATCCTAACTGTGCATACAGCCTCCGTTTGTGTTTTTGGAAAAAAAAAAAAAAGATATTTGCTTTAGGGCAATGCAAATGGAGGCATAACATTTATAAACAGTATGACTTCAAAACCTTGTGTAAATAATAATGTCAAATGCTCACCATTCTTTCTCTTTCTTTGGAGTCAACTTTAATTAGAAAATCTCTAAATTGATTACATTTGATCACACACCAAGAGAATTTCCCAAAATGTCTTAGCAACAGTATATTTACACTGATGATATATATGTTCAGCCAAATTGTTTTGAGCTAAGTTGACACTGAAATATGTTTTTCTTTATAATAGTTTCAGGATTACTCCTTAACTGAGACTAACAAGTTTTTGGAGTGACTTCAGCAACATGGCTAAACAAAACATCCCTCATTTAGTATCCCCTGACCACCAACAAAAATCTGGCATCCATCACAGACAAAAATGCAGTCAGAGGTGCTACAGGATATACGCCCAAAGACCTGGGAACAGTACTGCTCACCAATGCACTGGGTGATGGGCGTGTGGATCTTGGTCCAGCTGCGGACCCAGTAGCACATAAACCAGCTCCAGCCCTTCAGCTGTGGTCCAGGAACTCCCTGGAAAACATAGCTTTAGACAATCACCCACAGACAAAGAGACTTTATGGAAGTCCAGGTTTTTAGAGAAGCTTCAGCACACCACTGGAGAAAAAAAAATGCGAATTTTGATGGATTGTAGAAAGTAAGAGGAACAGTCTGACTTTTCCCATGTCATCCCTTCCCCAAAGCAATACAGCTCAGTGCCGAGATCTTCTCAGCCATGATTTCTCCTGTGGAGAAAAGTGAGCACAAGCAGGTGAGTGCCCAGCTTCCCTAGTTGTGGAGGACACTTCCAAAGAGGCCTATTTCTTGCCCCATCCAGAGGACTGAGTCATAAGCTATAGAACTGAGAGGAAGAAAAGGCCTGGGAGAGCAGCAAATAGGACTCCCAGATGACATGAAATGATACAGATCCTACTAACTGCATTGTAGACTTCTTCGACAAGTCCACTTATGAACTGCTGGAAATGCCTCATGTGTGGATCCCACCAACTGGCCCAGAGGCACCCCCAGAACTCTGCATATCTCACCACACCCCGCCTGACCCTGTGGCTGGCTCTCTGTGGTACTCCTAATAGCAATGAGAGCAAGCTTTGGCAGATGAACATACATACACTGAAAACTGGCCCAAGTCTGTGGCCAGTAAGAGTCCACAAACTTGAGCTTTAGATCCACCTTTAGAAAAGCAAAAAAGTAGACTACCAACACACAGCCTGGTACACTGCAGGATTGAGAGGTGGCATACAAGCTTAGGAATTATACCACAAGAGGAAACAGTAAGTGTGGAGCCAGCATATGCAAAGATCACAAGGCCTCAATAAAATGTGGCAGGTCTGAGAGAAAGTATTCCTTCCCCAAAGTCAATTAGTAAAGACTGGAGTTTGTGACTGCAATTTCAATTATGAACAGGAATGCAAGGCTTCAGGGAGCATGAAAAATCAAGGAAACATGACACATCAAGGGTTCACAACAATCTACCAGGAATGGATCCCAGAAACAGGGAGATCTGCAATTTACCTAACAAAGAATTCAAAATAGTCTATTTAAGGAAGCTCAATTGGCCTTAAGAAAGCAGAGAGCGATGAAATCAGGAAGGCACTACATGAACAAATTGGTAAGTTTAACAAAGAGATAGAAATCATAACAAAGAACCAAAAAAATTCTGGAGCTAAAAAATACAGTGAAAAAGATGCAACAGAGAGCATCAACCAGCACGGATTAAACAGAAGAAAGAATCTGTGAGATAGAAGACAGGACCTTTGAAATCATCCATTTAGAGGAGAACAAATCAAAAGGAATAAACAAAAGTGAAGAAAGACATGGGATTTTAGGAAACAAACTTAATTTAAAGATACTATCTCCAAAACACATGATAATAAAACTGACAAAAATCAAAGACAAAGAGAGAATTATAAAAGCAGCAAGAAAAAAGAAGCTAGTAACTTACAAGGGAAACTCTAGAAGGCTATTGGCCTATTTCTCAACAGAAACCTTTATAGGCCAGAGGAAATGGGATGACATATTCAAAATTCTGAAAGGAAAAAACTGCCAACCATCAATACTCTTTCCAGCAAAGTTGTTCTTCAGAAATGAAGAAAAGATGAAGACTTTCCTAGACACCTAAAAGCTGAGGGAGTTTATCACCACTAGAACTGCTTTAAAAGAAATCCTGAAAGGAGTTCTTAAAGCTGAAGTATAAGGGCACTAATAAATAACATGCAAATAAATAAAACACTGGTAAGGGTAAGTATATATAGTCAAATTCAGAAAACTCTGATATGGTGGGGTGTTAACCATTTAACTTTAGTACAAAAGGTAAGGACAAAAGCATTAAAAAATCTATAGCTACAACAATTTGTTAATGAATAAACAACATTAAAAGTGATTTGCGACATCAAAAACCAGAAGGGGGGAAGGTAGTAAAAGGGTCGTTATTGTATATGATTGAAGTTATCATCAAAAACAGGCTATTATAAACATGTTTTATGTAAGCATCATAGTACCACAAAGCAATAACCTACAATATATGCACAAAAGATACATAGAAGGAAATCACACCACACCACCACAGAAAATCATCACTTCACAAATGAAGGCAGCAAGAGAGAGTTAAAAGAAGGAAACTACCATACAGCCAGAAAATAATAAGATAGCACTAGTAAGTCATTTCTTATAAAAGATTACTCTAAATGTAAATGGATTAAACTCTCTAATCAGAAGACATAAAGTAGCTGGAAAGATTTGAAAAACAAAACAAAACAAGACCCAGCTATATACAATGTACAAGAGACTCACTTTAGATTTAAGATATATAAAGGCTTACAGTGACAGAATGGAGAAATATATTCTAAGCAGGTAGAAACCAAGAGAGACCAAGAGATAACTGTATTTATATCATTCAAAATAGACTCTAAGCCAGTAACTATAAAAAGAGACAAAGAAGGCCATAATATTAGATAAAGGAGTCAATTCTTCAGAGGTTATAACAATCATAAATATATATACACCCATGCTCACAGCACCTAATACATGAAGCAAATGCTAACAGATATGATGGGAGAAAAAGATAACAATACAATAATAGTAAGGGATTTCAATGCCCTGCTTTCAACAGTGGATAGATAGATCATTCAGACAGAAAATCAATAAGGAAGCATTGGACTTGAATTATACTATAGATCAAATGAAACTAACAGGTATATGTAGAACATTCTATCCACAGCAGCAGAATACACATGTGAATGGGACATTCCCAAGATAGATCATATGACAGGTCAAAAAACAAGTTTAAATAAAATTTTAGAAGATTGAAATTTTTTTCTGACAACAATGGTATAAAACTAGAAATCAACTACAAGAAGAAAATTGGAAAATTCACAAATATGTGGATATTAAACAATATGCTCCTGAACAACCACTGGATCAAAGAAGAAATTAGAAGGGAAATAAATAAATAAATACATTAAAACATATGAAAATAGAAACACAAAACACCTTAACTTAAGGGATGTATTAAAAAGAGGGACCTTAATAGTGATAAATGACTACAATAAGAAAAAAGAAGTATCTCAAGCAACCTAACTTTACATATCATAGAAGTAGAAAAATAACAAAGTCCAGTGTTAACAGAGGGAAGGAAATAGAGATCAGAGCTGAAATAAATAAAAGAGACCAGAATAATAACAGAAAAAAGATCAACAAAACTAAGAACTAGCATTTTTTAAAGATAAACAATATTGACAAATACTTAGATAGACTAAGAACAAAAGAGAGAAGACTTAAATAAATAAAATCAGAAATGAAAGAGGAGACATTACAACTCATACAACAGAAATATAAAGAATCATAAGAGACAACTATGAAAAATTACATGCCAAGAAGTTGGATAACCTAGAACAAAATTAATAAATTCCTAGGAACATACAACTTACCAAGACTGAATCTTGAAGAAATTGTAAATATGAACAGACCAATAATGAGTAAGGAGATTGAATCAGTAATAAAATATCTCCAAAGGATAGCCTAAAACCATATTATTTCCCTGGTGAATTCTACCAAACACTTAAAGATTTAATGCCAATTCTTTTTAAACTCTTCCAAAATACTGAAGAGGAGGCAAAAATCCCAAACTCATTTTAAAAGACCAGAATTACCCTGATACCAAAGCCAGATAAGAACACTACAAGAAAACTGTAGACCAATGTCCCTGATGAAATTAGGCACAAAATTCTCAACTAAATATTAGCAAACCAAATTCAACAGCACATTAAAAGGATCATACACCATGATCGAGATTTATCCCAGGAATGCCAAAATCATTCAGTATATGCAATCAATAAATGTGATCCACCCCTTTAATAGAATGAAAAATAAAATCATATGATCTCAAAACATGCAGAGAAAACATCCTTTCATGATAGGAACTCTCAACAAAATGTGTATACAAGGAACATCTGCAACATAATAAAGGTTATATGACAAGCTCATAGTGTACATCATGTTCAATAGTGTCAGGCTGAAAGTTATTCCTCTAAGATCAGGAACAAGACAAGGATACTCACTCCCATCACTCTTACTCAACATAGTACTGGAAATTCTAGTTGGAGCAATCAGGCCAGGAAAAGAAACAAAAGGCGCTCAAACTAGAAAGAAAGAATTGTCTTTTTTTCCCAGATGATATGATATTGTATATAGAAAATCCTAAAGACTCCATCAAAAAACTGTTGCAACAACCACAAAAGTAAGAAAGTTGCAGGATAAAAATCAACATACAGAAATCAGCTGCACTTCCGTACACTTACAACAAAATATATGAAAAAGAAATAAAGAAAACAGTCCCATTTTCAATAGCATCAAAAATGATAAAATACTTAGGAATAAATTTAATCAAGGAAGTAAAAGACCTGTACACTGAAAACTGCAAGATTTGGATGAATGAAACTGAAGAAGACACAATCAGATGAAAAGATATTCTGTATTCACGGAGTGGAAGAATTGATATTGTTAAAATGTCCATCCAACCCAAAGCAATCTACAGACTCAATGCAATCCCTAGCAAAATACCAATGGCATTTTTTACAGAAATAAAAAACACAATCCTAAATTTCATATGGAAGCACAAAAGAGCCCAAATTGCCAAAGCAATCCTGAGAAAGAACAACAAAGCTGGAGGCATCACAGTTCCTAATTTCAAACTATACTACAAAGGTAAATTAATCAAAACACTATGGTAGTGGTACAAAAACAAATACACAGGTCAATGGAAAGGAATAGAGTCCCGTGTATTTGATCAACTAATATTTGGCAAGAGAGCTGAGAATACTCAATGGAGAGAAAGATAGTTTCTTTAATAAATGGTGTTTGAAAAACTAGACAATTATATCCAGTAATTACATAAATATATATGTTACTTGTTTACCCAATGTTCCCCCAAAAGTTTGATATCTGTTTTTATCCTTCATCCATGTCAAATTGCCCAATTCTCTAAATCACTTAGGCATTGTTAAATTTAAGAGAAATATGCTAAATGGGAATCAAACCTTAAAATTTATTGTATTGTCCAAATAGTAAACCTACTTTTAGAAGTGTTACCTCTGCTGTTGCTCTAAACAGGCCCTGCAAGGTACTTCACAAAGCTATCGCCTGCATTTTATAACTGGAGCAAATCGTGAATTAGAACACACACATTTTTCTGTCAAAGTCTATTATTAGAGAATGTTTCATAGCTAAGTCTTCATCAAACATAACTTAGCCTTTTTTGCAATTTCCACTAAAAAAATTAGAAGATCTTAATTCCACAAATTCAAAAACTAAATGGTTTAAATAATCATAAGAAACTTGACACGTATTAAAGCTTCAAAATTTCTTTTTTCTTAGAAGAGCTTGCCATAGCAGCACAACATATGGATAATTATTTTGAAAATGTATAGCTTAATCTCCAAACTAAAAAATGAGTAAAGAATGTATATATAGCAATTAATAAAGAAAGAAATAGAAATAGATTAGCATTAGAGAAATATTCAACTTCACAAAATTACCAAAGAAATCTTAATTTAAGTAAAAAAGCCAATGAATTGGTAAGATTTGAGGGAAACAAGAACTCCTGACAGAATTTAAGTTGATAAGAAACGTGTATAATAATTTGATAATAATTTTAAGAAAATCATAAAGCATGCATTCCTTTTGATTCAGAAATTCAGAATAACAGAATATATCCTAAGAAAACAGTCATGTATGTATATAAAGATATAAGTTCAAATATGTGCTTAGCTTTGTTATAACACACACACAAAAAAATAACAAAGAATCCAATAACAGAAGATTAGCAAATTAGTTGTTTAGTAGTATAGCATTACAGATACTTTTTAAATGTTGTAGCAGGATAAATAATGCCATTGGAAACATTTATGGTATATATTATAGGCAAAAAAGAAAGGAGATTGAAATTGTACATAAAATATCCCAATTTGAAGGCAATATATATAGTTTTGTAGCAAAAACCCCAATTTAAAATCAGACAAATGAATTCCAGTTTTAGTGTACCATTTACCGGCTGTGCAACCATAAGTATATTACTTTAACCTTTCTGAAATTCAGTTTGTTCATCCATAAAATGGGGTTAATAAACTTCCGACCGTGTAGGGCTTTTGTAAGATTTCAGAGAGATAATTATAGAAGGCTTTTAGCACAATGCATGAATAAGTATTCGATAAATGTTAATTACTGCAATTCTTATATAACATGTAGGTCATATTTTATATTATCTGTTTATATATTGTATATATAATATTCACATATTGTATTAAATATATGTTTATGACCAGACATTCAGCGAAATTTTTCAAGTGGCAGTTGCTCAGTGATGGGGTTGTGGATAGTTATGTATGTTCCTGGATTTTTCTTCAGTGAATTAATATAACTTTTATAGTAAGAAAAAAATACATAGATCAGGTTAGGCTAGGGATTAGAGTAGTAATATCTTAACCCTGAAATCTCAATGGCATATTTCTTACTTCTGCGAAGTCTGCATGTGTCAGGCAGGGATGAGAATCTGTTCACATCATGAAGCCGGACGCGCCTTCTACATCCCCACAGAGAGGAAGTGAGCAGAAGCACTCTCAGGCTTTTTACTGCCTCTGCCTAGAGGTGATACGTGTCTCTTCCACTCCTAATCTATTGGCCAAACCAATCACTTGATCCTTCCCAACTGGAGAAGGCTGGGAAGTGTTGAGAGCACATGGATGTGTAATAAGGATTAGATGTCTCTCCCACAAAAAAGTGATAACTAAAAGAAAACTAAATAAATTCAGAAGTGTATTTTATGTGTTCACTTGGAAATTTTTATTTCTCTCATCTTTCAAAGAGAATACACGTAACAGCATCTCTTTAGCTTTTTCCTTAGACAGGCCTCCCAAAACAGCCGCAACTGAAGAACCCTGAGTTAGTTAAATTGGCACCCAAGAGAGACTTTCCTAGGACTGACCCACACTCATCTGTGGTATGATGCCAACATAGAAGTCAATAAACAAAATACAAGTCAAAATACAAATCAGTAACATCTCTGGCCTCAGTGTCCTTATTTGTAAAATAAGTGAGTTGAATACTATTTTTTCTATGTAGCTAAAAATGTCCTATGTAGCTAAAAACATGCTGCCTTCTTAAATCAACAATCCTGTCAGCTAACAGCTTTGTTTTCATTCTAACTTCAATGTATATGAGCAATCTCATCTTTTCATGAGTAACATTAATATCATAAACTGGAATTAAATTTCTTGAGATATTTACTTTTGCAGCTTTCTCATGCATGGAAATCTTAGTAAAATGAAGACAAATAACTGCATTCACAGAATGAGTTACAGTTCTATGTTAGCTTAGTTTTTTTCAGCAAGTCAAGTCCCTTAGAGCATGTCCATGGCAGGAGTGGGATGAAATTCAGATTTTTCATTTGTCGATGCCTTCAGCTACCGTCTGATAGAAGGATCAGTGTAGTCACTGCAAAGCTAAAGAGATGATAGTTCACAGTAAGTAATCAACTGAGTCTTGAACTAACTCAGGTACTCCATCCCGGATCATGACGTTTCTGCACACAACCTTCCCTCAAGAAAGTTGAGGCTGTAGAGGTGGCAAACTCTTCCCTTTATCCTGTAAAGGTTCTTTTTGGCTACACCTGGCAGTTCAATTGACATAAGACAACTCAACAGGACAAAACAATAAAAATATATTTAATACAAATTGTACTTGATATGGGAGCTTTGTAAGGAATGAAGACCCCCAAAAAATGGCAAAACCTACTTGCTTTTACATCAGATTGAACAATGAGAGGTAATTATGGAAAAGTGAGTAAGCTAAGTGGAGAACCTGAAGAAAATAAGAAATATTTTAACAAAATCTGTTGTATAGAATTATCTTGGTCTAAATTCTCATCCTGGATGAGAAGAACGCTACTGGCCTTCTGGTATATGTAGGGCATCTTTCATGAAGGAACTTCATCTCCTGCTTTTAAGAAGAAGCAAAGTCAGAGTGTTTTTCTTTTATTTGCTGTTTCTCAAATGCCTTTGACTCAAAATAATCAACAAGTCAGAGTAGCATATTTGAGGGTGACATGTGCTGAACTCTTTTGGAGCCACATGTGAAATAACACAGATTTGGGAGGTCCCCTTACCCCTTCTGGGAAAAACTGAGCCATGTTACTACAGACAGTCTCTCTCAGAGGAACATAAGAAAACTACAGTGAGAGCAAAACAGCAAGGGAAAGGGTAACAATTTCTGCTCCTCCACTTCATTTTATTTTTTTTAGCAAATGGACTCACTATAAAAAAAATGCATTATCTACATACACACACACACACACACACACATGTATATATGTATATGCGTAGGTATATGTATGTATGTATATCTTCTTCAAGGACAGGGACCATATCCAGATTGCTAACTGCTCTCATAAGCAGCTAATACTTAGCATTTTAAAACCTGTTTGAAGGAATGAATAATGTAGGCTTTCCTCCACATTTTCCCAGTAGAACACAGTAAACTGTTGAATTTTTTATATAACAGATCCTAACTATATGGTACATATGGTAAACAATTGAATTTTTTACATAACAGATCCTAACTATAGCTTTCTAATGTGAAATGCATGACTTTTGCCACTAAAGGTAGAGAAAAAGTATCAAAACCATAGAGGCATCATCCAAAATTGTGCTGCTCATAAGAATATAAAAAAGCAAGACCATTCACTAATTAAATGAAGAATAGCCTTCTCTGAGAGATAGCGGATTGGAATACTGGTAAGAATGGTAAGAATCCTAAGTTAAATGATTGTGGGTTGTCACATAATATCACTGGGTTTTTTTTGAATTTTGAAAATCCTGCTGTTAAATATCTCACATTACATTCAGACAGAGTTGTCAGAGTAGCCAGATAGGCAGACATGAGCAGAGAAGGCATGTGGGGCCTTAGGCCAGCCCTTGGATACCTACGGCTGGTAGTTCAGGTTTCTACACGTTCTACACATTCCGTGGAAGCTGTTCTCCCGGGACGTGGGGAGTGAGAATGTAGACAACCGACCAGCTGAAACCAGCTGCTTTCACCATGGAGGAGAAATTGACCCAAATTTTATCCCCAAATACATTAAACACTCTTTACCATAGTAAAAATCATGCCCCTCCACCATGAACATAGTAAAAAATCACACCTTTCTGTGCCAGGACAGTTCTGATGAGAAACAAATAGAGCCAGACTCTTCCCACCCAGCCTGCCGGGGGAGCAGGCCAGGGCTGAGAAGACCCTGCCTGTTCCTTTGAAACCTATTCTCACTTAGTAAATATTCATCTCCCATTACATAAACAACTCCCTATTGTCTCCTCAGCACAATTCCCTTGGGGGTCTGCCAGCACTCAGCTCTCAGGCGTGTACTTTCTCTTCTCTTTAAACTCTTATTTTCCAATCAACTCCTAAACCTCAAAAGCTTTTGTGTCGGTACTTGAATTCTTTCTCACGATGAGACCAAGAACCCATCTCCAATAACAGAACCATTAATGTTCATATCATACGACAGCTCTTGGTATAAGTATGGCAGAAATGAGGAAAAAGTACTTGGCAAACAATTTTTTAGATACTTCCAAAAGCCCATACTAATGAAGAAGACTTTTATTTTCCAGCTGCCATCTGTATGTAGTCCATGAAATGTGCACTGAAATCAGTACTGATGAAGCAGTTATGTGCTAAAAAAGCCAAGGGTGTTCTCCACTGAATAATAAAGGGTTGTGTCTGAACAACATTCCTTACCCTGTTTTCTTGATTCAGTCAACAATATGCCTTCTGATGCTAGTTTAGTATTTAACAAATGGTGAAATTAAGAAGATAAAATCAAAGCCATTTAATACACACTTTTTAGGGACTGTGCAAAATAACAGACAACAAAGATGGTACACCAATCCTGATGTACAGAAGCGACAAGGCAGAATGGTACCCTGAAAGTATTTGAAATGAGTAGTAAATGATGAAAACATTCTTCATGATCACGGCCATTTTGGCAAGTACCATTTCCATAATTTCAGTTGCGTTGATCAAGCAATACGCCTCAGCAATGCAGCAATATCTTAAACAGTTTCACTTGTAAGTGAAGAGCTAAAATAGCATAAACTTTTAATTTGATATGTCACATAGTAAGGTTTTGTAGGAAGACTGAACTCTCATGCAAATGCATCTCTACTTAGTGAAAGAAATCAATAATAGTTCTGGGCAATATACAAACTACATTCAGCACATGAAGGAATATATTTCTTAGTTATCTATAACCAAGAAGTACAATGAGGATCCATTTGCTGCTATTTCAAAGTCAGTAACATTCACCCTTCCATTTTTTTAATGTGGTAAGAATGTTGATTTAGTATCCCAGTGAGAAATCTCGCCATAATTTCAGGTTAATGTTTGATCTAAAAATATGCAGAACTGTCTTCAGAGTCATGACGTACTTGCCCACATTCTCAAAGGCCTATAAAAAATGAATTATAATTTTCTAACTTAAAAGAAATAAGAAAAAACCATTTGGATTTAGGACTGACTCAAGCTCTACATGATGGAGTCAAAACAGATACATCAGTAAAAGACTGCAGATAATTTCATCCCTCTTAATAATTTTTACTTCTAAAGATTTTCTCTATTGTATTAAATCATAAAAAACTCTCATTTTTCTCTTAACTTTGTGTAAAACTGGTAGCCTCCTTATATAAACAGCCCAAATTTTGAGGAAAAGAGACATGCAAGTGATTTGATCAAGCACAACCATGTTTCTTTGAGCTCCTAAAAAAGAAGTGTTATTTTTAGTAGAATGTAGTTAAATGCCCTTACTAACGCATTGCCCTGGTGACTAACTCTCCACATTTAATGTTAGTTTAGCCAATTCCCCAAGATAGAGATTACAAATTATCTTAGACTCTTCTTGAAACTTCCATTCACCTCCTGACAAGCTGAAGATAGTCAGAATATGATTAATGCTTCTTCGTGGGGAAAAATAAGAAGAGCATGCTGACCAAAGCTGGCAGAATCCTTGTTTTTGAGAAGACACTCAGGTGGGAAAGGCAAAGAGAAAATAGCAGAATATCTATTTCTAGTCTATGAAGTAATCCCTCCCTGCTAATTAGCCCAAGTATATTCACTGTCATCTTTTCAAGGTATGTTGGCATTTTAAATTATTTTCATAACGAGGAGGAATACTTTCACAAAACAAACCATTTTTAATTCAGTAAACAACCATCCACAGGAAATGGGTTTTATCAAACCAAATAACCCTCACGTTACCTAACAACTCAAAGAGCAGCACTGGACATTTTATTATTAATGATCTTAATATATCAAAGGACCCTTAAGGTGGCTGCTGGAAAAACGTTTTGTGATGACAGCTTCCATTTTTCTCCTGACAGGATATCTGATTCAACTGTTTGTGTAAGCCAGCGCCAGAGAAGTGCGTATCTATCACTTTACCTTTTATTATCAGGTCTCCCCACATGTTCCTCCAGGTCTCCCAGGGATGCTTTACAACAAAAAGGATTTTCAACTGAAGCATCCTGTAATAACTAATTGGGGAGACAAAGACACACACAAAAACATCAAATAACCAACTAAACTGGAGCACAAAACTTGCAGGTTTTGAAAGTGTATGATCCCATTTGAATTGTACAATGTGTTGACTGGTCCAACATATTCAACTTCCTACTCTACCAAGAAAAGAACACCTTGTTTGATTACTTTAAAAAAAGAAAAGATAGGAAAGAAAGAAACAATGAAGAGAGAAAGCTTACCTGAAATTCACACTCTTTATTTGGCTTTCTTCTAATAGTCAAAACAATTGAAAGCTTTTCTATTCAAAAAGAGACTGCTTTTGCTTTTAACATTTCTAGGGATTTCTTGACTTTTTAAAAAAATCCATCTCTTTACAGAATACTGACTCTGGACCACTCGGCTTCTGCTTGCTGCGCTCAGGCAATGACCTACACTAACGTAGGGCTAGGCCGGCAGCCTGGAAAGAAGCTAAAGTCCTACCCAGCCTCAGACTGGGATTCTCCCTTGCTTCATGCAACCCCAGTCCATCCTATCAGGCCCCTCTCAGAGCTACATTCTCTCATACCCGCAATGTTTGTTTCCAAGACTTTTATTTTTTATATGCTAACTAGTTACTCTTTCCTCTCAGCTTCCACACTTGGTGACCTTCATTTGCTACTTACTCTTTTCTAAACCCACACTCAGAAGAAAGTGATGATAGATAGAGTCCCCCAAATTCCACATAAAAGCCTGGACAGAAGAAAAGTGAAAAGCCAGGCTGCTGGGCTGGATCTGTTTCACCCTCAAATCCTGCTTGGTGTTCACAGACAAAGGGAATGCAAACTGCTTCTACTGGCAGGCATTGCTTCCCTTGGGCACCCTGGCAAAAATAATGAAGAAACAGACTGTGCAGAACCTTTGTGGAGGGGAGCAAGTCAGAAAAGTCTTTTGCATTTATGTTAGCCACATACTTCATGGCAATTGATTCAGCTTGTCCCTGAAAAAGCTTTCAGAATAGCAGACAACATGAAGCTTTTGGTGTTTTCTTTTTTCAAGGTTAACTTTTTACAAGTCTGATTTCCTCCCACTCACCCAGCTCTGCCACAGAGCTTTGGCATGCAAAGCATTCCAGAGCAAAATAAAATGAAATAAAGCACCTATTGTCTTGATCCCATGCTTGTCTTACTGGCATTTTAAAGCAATATGCAACTCTCCTCTACTAGTAATTTTCCATCAATTATTCTGCCCCAGAGAAGAACACCAAGTACAGAGGACAGGAAGGCAGAGAAGCCTGCCTGGAATCACCTTCCCACTGCATCTGTCAAGGTTCACTTAGAAGCATCCCTTCTTCCTTATGCTGGGAGGACTTTTTTCCTCCTTTTGCAAATCTGACATGAAGCCAAAAACTCCCAGTGAGGAAATATTTTTGTTAAACCGCGCAAAGGTCAGACAAAAATGTGCTAAGGGCATTTTATTTTTCAACGCATATTAATCTCAGTTCCACTCCCCCACAGAGCCCCTTGAAAAGCAGTGGGAGTCAATGCAGTGCCTCAATGCAGATTTCTGATGGGCGCGGTTCAAGGTTCTATGGGGCTGCAATGACACAGGTGGTCAAGGGCGGAACTGCACTGCTCAGAGACCTCAGCCAGCTTCTTTGCGGCTGTTTGCCTCTTACGGCATCTTAGTTTTTGTAAGGAATCTACTAAGTAGCTGGTTTTAAGTGAGGAGTTACTCCTCTAACCTTAGTGTACTACAAATGCTCCACTAACAACTCGACAATTTGCATCTGTGAAACTTGATGAAAATTAGTGAGCACAGAATGATGAGTGAAACTGGAAGAAGTTGTTTCTGTTCTTTGTCAGCTTAAAAAAAAACACAATTTTTTATCTTAAAGCCATTTCCTCTTCTTTTAGGGGATAGGAAGAGAACAAGGATACGCCATCATCTTTTTGACAGATCTGTATCATTTCCTGGTTTTCATACTTGCCTGAGATGCATCTTACTAAATAGCTTCTAAACATATGCTTACCTTCCCAATCATAACAAAAATCTATTTGCTGTTTATCGCACCAGACCTATTTCTTAAGTTTTACCTTTATTATATGAAGTGTCCTCTCATACAAAACCAGTTACTTCTGTTGGAGGTTGAGTTCTTGTCCCCACCACAAAGAACTGAAAGGCAGAGACACAGTATAGTGAAGCAGAGTTAAGGTTTTACTTGAATACCCTAAAGGGAGGAGTGGGCTAGAGTCAATGTAGACAAAGGCAGGTTTACTTGAATAAAGCAGAGAGGAAGCAAAAACAGAGAGAGGAAAGGAAAGTTTATTAAACTCCTGCTCAGCATTGGGCATAATCCCCTGCCAACTCCTAAAGCCCAGGTCACCTGGTGTCCAGTGTCCGCTTGAATCTGCACAATGGAAAATGAGTGCCTACCACCCAGGATTTGGGGGAAACGCAGAGTACTGGATGGAATGAGATTATGTTCTCAGACCCTCTCATTGGTAAAGAAAGGAGATTTTCAGGCAGGCTACTAAGGGGCATGATCATACAGCTGCAGTTCCATCTGGGTCACCCAGGCATCGGGAACTTGAAAGCCCAGATCAGAGCTCTCAGCAGCCCCTCCTTACTTATCTAAAGTAGGACAGGGAGAGTGACACACTCAGAGAAATGTGAGTATGGGCAACCTCAGAGAGGAGGCGCGCTTAACGATTTAGGGTCTGGGATTTTATAGGGCTTTTTGGGTAAAGGTCCACATAAGGCGCAATGTATACACATGATTCATAATGCCTTCGAAATTTTGTCTTAAGGAATAGGGTTATTTAGGGGACTGTGTTGGTCTGGACTTCAGCATTCTTTGTCCACATGGGTTTATTTACATTTCTGAGGTCTGTGTCCTGCCCTGGTTACAAAGTAACTTGATTAAGGGGCTAGAAGAAGAGGAGGAATAAACAGCATATACGTTAAGTTAAAGAACAAGCTGGGCCTTTTTGCAGGCCAGGTAGATTTTACAACGGCATGATCTAATTGGTACAATGAAGACAAGGGCTGCACTCAGATACTTTATCTGGGACTATCTAGACATTCTAAGTCACTCCTGGTCTTTGGAACTTTAACTAATTAACCCATTAACTCTGTGAGTCCTTTCTGACTCTCTGGTTTTACCTGGTTAACTCTATGAGTTCCCTTTTAGTGGGCTTCACTGGCTTTATTCTCCTTCCACCCGCTCATATCTATTTTTTCCTGCCTAACACTTCCTTTATTATGGGCAGTTGGGAATTTGGTTATGTACCCCAGTGATTAAATTGCCAAACCTGAGATCCAATCCAAAGAATAGTCTCCAGTCACCACTGGTTGAGAATGAGCCCTGAGCAGAAGTGCAATAATAAAAGACTAAAGCTTATTAAAAGGTTATAAAGGTATAAGACAATAAAAGATCCATTTCAGTACTGCTACAAAACAGTTTGTTCCCGATGTATTTTTAACCCAGCACCCTCCCACCACCCTGTAGCTACTTCAAGCAAGTCCACCCACTTGGTGTGGGATGCCAAATGGCTTGTATTAAGATGCACACACTGACACTTAGGAGGCCACCAAAGACTCGAGATACATTTGTAGAAGAATTCTGCTTCTGCTACTTACATTCTCAGAGAGAAAACAGAAATTCCTTTCAGTGCTCTGAGGTTATGCTATTTTCACATCACATGTGAAGCTGCTTTTTGAAATCTGAGATAGAACTTTTAGATTAACAGCTACTGCATACAGTCTAGCCCTAAGGCAAAGAAGGATGGAAAGATTACGATTTCTTTTTTATTTAAATCTTGCTATGAAATCGTGGGAGCCAGTTGAGCTCTTGGGGGAAAAAAGTCAGGAAATAGTAGAACAAGAAAAGAAAGCATTTTAAATTTGATATCCCTTCATAAATTTCCCTAAACCAGCTTTTATCAGACATCAAAAATAGTTGGAGTACATTTAGTAAGCTGTTTTCATTCTAGTATTTGGAGTATATTGAAATCTTTCAAATGGCAATTGAATCAAATATACTTAAAGTTGCCAGGGTGTATATTTTAAAAAGAATGCAGGCTTCTGAATAGGATAAGTAATGTTTAAGTATTATACATTGTTTATATTTTATCTTAAAAAACACTTTAAAATAGCTCAATTTTGTCCCTAGGACAAAAACGTGAAACATAATTTATTATTTGTGGATTTTAAGTTTGATTCTGTCTTTTCTAGAAGAAAGTTTGTACTTTATTATTATTATTATTATCAGCTATAGTAATAAATGTGTATAACAAATTACAGGTTTCTAAATTCTATTCTTGTCTTAGAAAGGAAAAAATGCATAACAGAGACTAATCTTCCCTTATTACAATGGAATGCTCAAGTGTAACATATTACAAAGGCCTTCTTTCCATGTTCCCCAGCCTTCAGAATTGGAGAAGACTTAGTATAAGAGCTAGATTTGAAGTATACCATTATTTCTTCTTTAAATGATTCCCTTTCCTTTCATTACATGTAATATATAAAGAAAGATGATGCTTGATATTATAAATTGTAGCTTTAAAAATATTTATTTATTTATACCTTTCAAAATTGAATTGACAGTCAATTCCTGATTTTCAGAAGTGAGAGATTTGACAGAAAAAAAATATTAAGCAAACTTCATGCATTGAAACAGTGAGCTTATTTAACGACCTTGAATTATTACTACTGGTTAAATATAATACCAGGTTATTTATCTGTAATTATTAATATTGAATTAATTTGTCCAGTGACTAAAATAATGGGGTATTTTGAACTATGGATATGGAAATTTTTTATATCCATTCTCTAACAACAAAGAAGACACCAGAAGGAATTTGTGTGTAACTTTTGATGTAACACAAAGATTTTCCACAATATTTTGCAGCTAAGACCACTAAGTTGCTTGACCTGCCTGAGTCTGTCTCCCTTGGTTTGAGATGGCCTGTCAAATCCATCAAATACTGATTGGAATAGATTACTGAGGCGATGGAGCACCGGGATTAGGCCCATCTTTCCGCAAGAGACTGTAATCGTGCTGAGAGGTCACTGTTGCCTGGGAGCTCAAAGGACACAAACGACACTGCACGTAAGGATCAACTGGAGCTTTTTGTAATGCAACAGACATTGAAAAACATACGAGTCATGACCTGTGCCGCTAAGCCCAGTGAACATCAGACAGGTATGGTTAAGCACTCATAAAAAGTACAGCTGGGAACACTTTAACAAAAAATAATGAATTTGGAAAGTTTCCAAATAAATTGCATCTTTTCTTGAAAGAACTCTTCTGCTTAACTGAAATTCAAGGTCTTATCTTTGGCTTTCATACAAGGAACACTTTTTTAAGGCAATATTCTAGCTTGATTTAAGATACGTATTATGTTATTCTACTCATAAACATGAATATATAAATATGGATAAGTATATTACATAACTATTCCTCAAACACTGTGAACCTGGGCTTAGAAAAGCTGATGTTCTTGGGATTTTACTTGGTTAAAAAACAATGACAGAAGCTTTTCATAAAACCAGCCTTGTTGAATGTTTTAACAATTCAGAGTGCACAATTCAGCTCCATTTAAAGATATATTGCTTAAATAAAGTGTACCGGCACTAACATGCATGACATGAAGGATGAAAAGTAACATTTTCACTGAACTGTCATTAAGGTGGCATTTTTCTTTACTCTGACCTCTAGAAAATTGAGTTATTATGTACTACATATCTGTTTGCTTTCAGTTCATGAATGAAACAGGATTATTTTACTTTTAAAATAAATTCAGTTATACAGCAAGGCCTGTGTACCCTACTTGAAAGAACAGGTATAATATGATAAGTCCATATAGAGATCTGATCTCTGAAATGTATAGAACATTACTAGAAAGTAACATCTTCTTGTGCAATGTGTGGGTAAAATTGCAGTATTTCCAGAATTTCTCGCCTGGCTTTAGTGAACCTCCATACGATGTTTCCAATGGGTGATGAGGAGTAGTCCATCTCCATATGAATAGGTAATTTACAAGAGCCAGCAAGGACTTATCTGGACTGAAGAGGTTGGGTGGGGACCTCTTTTTCTGCTGCCTGGTCGCGAGACACACGGGGGAGCAGAAGTGGATGACTGCTTGTAAGAAATAAACTTTATTTCTCTCTTTGACTGCTTTCAGTTTGCCCGGGAATTTCCCCCCGGAGTTACAAATGTTATTCTTGTGCAATAATAGAAAAGTCAAGATGTTATTTTCCTTATCATCAGAACCATGGCATACACTAGCAGAAAGGGATTTTGCTAGGCATAGGATAACTGTGTCTACTTTTATCTTGAGGACATTA
Source organism: Manis pentadactyla (assembly GCF_030020395.1). Lineage (NCBI taxonomy): Eukaryota > Metazoa > Chordata > Mammalia > Pholidota > Manidae > Manis > Manis pentadactyla. Next base: position 67,574,630 of record NC_080031.1, on the reverse strand, counting down.
ATTTTCCTACTCATTTAAAGAATGTTCACTTTACTTGTGGAGTAGAAATTTGAGATATTTCGGCATTATAAAAATGAAACATTTTTCACAATCACCCATGGTCTGCAATTCCTAAATTTTAACATTTGGTATCAAAGATAAGGTGAAATCTAATAAATACTGCCTAGTTTGGAGTCTGTTACGTATACTTGAGAAGCTTTACATATACGTTTTTGAAAGTATTCTTCCTGAAGTTTGCTTGAGGCAGGCATTATCACCTTTAAATTTACAAGCAATTTACCTAATAAATTACCTTTATTTTATAACTCAGGAAACCAAGGCTCAGAACACTTGTCCATAACCATAAGACCAGTACAGAGATCTAAAATTCAACCCTAAATCAGTTTAGCTGAATTTAATTGGCTGAAAAGAACCAGAGTAGAAAGGTTAGAAAGTTTCTCCTCTATGCAGTCTTTTTTTTTTATGTGACTAGATGTGACTGTTCAATAGGCATTACTGAAAAACAGAGAGTGAAATTACACATATTTACAACTTGGTCCTGCCCCACTTTGCACATTATCACATTATATTGTGATGGACTTCACATCAACTGTCACCTTAAAATCTAAGACTAAATTTGCTTTTCAAAATGACTGGAGCTGTGTCTTCTTCATTTATGTATCCCCAGGACATAACAGAATGTCTGGTTTATGGCAAAGAAGCTTTATGAATAAATAAGTGAATCATTGCATCAAAAATTAAGTGCTTAATCTCAGAAGACTGAAAAGGAGGACTTAGACAAAAATCCAATACAAAATTATTTCTAGAACTTTTAATAAGAAATTAACCACAGACCAATGACCAAGCTAATTAGCTTGCTAAGTTTATCCATCTCTATTCTGTTCTTGCCAGGCTATGTCATCTCTACTCTGATTCCATATCTTCATACACCAAGTAGTGTTCACATTACTGAACTTGGCATTCTGAGATTATATCCTAAGTATGTAACAAATAACAATCATTTTGCGGCCCTCCACGGATTCAAGAATTCATTTATTTCATCACTCCATGTACACAGTTACTGGTAACAGGTGCTAAGAATACAAATTTGAATAAAATATGGTTCTTCCTAATTATTACTTTACAATTTAACCACTGGAAAAACCTGCACAAAACCATAACACAATGGCATAAGTGCTACAGAAGTGAGTTCAAGTTGCTAAAGAAGAATGGAAGAGGAAAATCTGAGATGTGTTCACTGGGTCTTGCTAGAAGAATACAAGCTTGTCAAAAGAAAAGGGGAGAGTAGGGCACTCTAAGAAAAGGGTTAATGACATCCACAGTAAGCCTCACATTGGTGGCCACAGGAGGTTGAATGAAGTGCAGACACATCCCAACACACATGGCACATTGTCTGAAATATGCATGAACTAGCCCAGGCCATACTCCCGTGTTTGATGCCTTTCTACTCCTTCCGCCTCTTGCCTTGCTTTCCTCTAGATTTCAGAACTTGAATTTCTCTTGGACCAGATTCTGACTCTCTTTGCTAACTCCCATTATTGACATCCTGTGATTCTAGTATGCTAAAGCTCCTTGACTAGAGGATTAAAACTGACCCATTACCATGCAAGCCGGACACTTGTACAACACTCCCCTGGACAGTGTCTTTGCGCGATCCCATGTAACAGGCAGAAATCTTAGTTGGCCTTAGACAAATTATGTCCTTTTATGCACCTTGGCTTATCTTAAAAATCGTCTGACAACAATTTGCTCAGTTGTCACCTTCTCCATAAGGCTCATCCTGAACATTACATACAGTCAGGCAAACTTGCCCTTGCTCCCCACCCCCTACACACCCACTCTCAATTCCCTTTACCTTGCTCGATTTTTAAAAGGTTTTTCTGTATCACTTACCATCTTCTAACACACAATACCTAATATAATTTACTTACATGTTATTGTGTTAGAAAGAATTTATCCTTGCCCAAGCAGAAATCAGGCCTTTGCCTTCGGCTCCAGGGAGGCAGTCTCTAATCCCTTGGAGTATGCTGCCTAATAAAAGTGCCTTTGTTTACCTGGGGACTCTGGACCATGTCAAAAAGTTTAATGATGTGATTTATGGTGGGGACGACTTTGAGTCACACAGTACCAGTTCACCCTCCATAAGGGCTGGAGGCCAAGGTGAGTCACGTGAGCAGCTGACTGTGTCTGTGTGACAGGACCCCATGAAGACTCGATACCAAATCTCAAGTGAGATTCCCTGGTTGGCAAATACCCTGTGCTTATTATTACAGATCACTGCCAAGAGAAGTTAACCTTGCCCACATCTCCACTGGGACAGGAACCTGAAAGGTCCACATTTAGAATGCTTTCCATTCTGTGCCACCACACATCTCTTCCCCTGGCTGATTTTAATCTATATCCTTGCACTGGAATGAACCATAACTATGAGTTTAATAGCTTTCGGTGAGTTCTGTGAGTCTTTCTAGTGAATTATCAAATTTGAGGGTTCCTTCAGACCCCCAAAATTGCACTTGGTGTCAGAGATGAGTGAGGGCTATCTTGTGGACTCTTCTCTGTGTGTGTTTTGTTCCCTAATCTATCCCAAACAATTAGAATAGTGTATGCAGAGAGTAGATGTTCAATAAATATTTACTGAATGATAGAATTGAATGTATTTTACTGGCTGATTTCTGCCTTTTTATTTCTATTATTAAATGACATAATTTTATGATTTTGCCACATTACATCATCTAGTTTTCCATTTGCATTTATTTTAAGATAGGGAGATGCAAAATGGATAAGAACCTTCTCAATATTTTTGGAGAATGGAAGGAGAAATTTTAAAGGCTTCTGACTCTTGCAATATTTATAGAAGTAGCACAAAAACAGGGTTGAGAGAACGGTCACTGCTCCTCTAGTCACCTTTGTCTGATTTGTTGATATGTGAATCTTTCTTTGCATCTGAATCATAATGAATGGACATAAATAAATCTATAACTGCCAGTAGGTAATAGGTCTATAAAAAGATTTAGAGAATAGCAGGCATAGGCATGACCATGTCACTCTGGCACCTAAACAAAAATTACTACGTAAGGTCACCAAGGATTTTGCCAAGGAAGGTAGATGCTTTGGACCTTTTGATAGTTTTAAATTATCTTTCTTCGTGCAGGGATTTAGCTAAGCAGCTCTATAGAATTTCAAAGAAATATGAACTTAAAGCTCAAATCAAAGATGATTCACTTGTCTTGGTCTATTGATTTCATATGTTCCTAGAAAAGATACTTTTTTTAAAGCTGTTAATCTTGTTCATATTACATCAATTGTGTAAAAGCTGAGAGAGCACCAGGGATGTTCAGAGGCTGATTCCACTACATCTAAATTACTTTGCTTAATAAAATGTCACAACATATGTGCTTATATGTGAACCCTGACCTCACCACTGCTCAGTCAATTACTCTGTTTTCAGGTACATTTAAAGTAATTTCCAAACATCTACACTCTCAACAATCATTCTAATCAGTCATTTAGATAACACATGGAGATAGAAGCATTCTAATTTGGCCATCACTGCTTTGTATACCTGATTATGGCCCAAAACTAAAAATATTGCACCTTCCTCTGGCCTGTCATACACCTACTCAACACCTGTGCTCCATTTCTTTGATAATAATACTAATTTACACCTTATCACTGAGGTTAAAATAATAAATACAAAAACGTTTTTTAAAAAGTCAACCTTATATCTCACTATTTCTATCCAATAAAAACCCTTCTCACTTTATCTTCTAATAAATATTCCTTCTGTTTATGTGCCCTTTATTCAATTCACACTCCCATTCCTTTTTGAAAATCTTTGACTTACACCTTCCTGGATTATTGACACGGAATAACATTATTTTGATATAGATGTTTGAAAACTGATTATTTTGATGCAGTTAGTTTGGCAACTGGAAAGTTGCCAGATGTGGAAGTTTGGAAGTGAAACATTTTGGGTTTTCTCAATAAGAACAATAAGCCGACAAGTGGAAATCAACCCACCAGAGATGCAATGGCTAGGAACACAGAGAGCATGCAGCACTCCGGCAGAAATGTGGCAAACCACTGAAATAACTGGTTTTCCTGATACCCCTGAGCCCAATTGGAAGGCAACAAGGCAGGGAGTGGGCAATGAACCAGAAAATGAAGAAAGGACACGTGGATACAGTTGACAGGGAAATCAGCCATTTCTTCCACATCCTAAGATCTGCAAACCATTTTACCTGCCAATAAACCCAATGAGGCTTTGGATATGGGCTGGGGACCTGGATTGCTAGATAATAACATCTCTGTTGAGGACAGGTTTTAACAGTGCTGTAGAGTTAGGGGAGGAGATTTTTCACTCCAAAAGGGTTCTGACTGAAGTAAAGAAAATTCCAGAAGATGAAATGCAAAATACACATGGTAAGCTCACTGGTTCATACTCCCTCTGGTATGTCAAAAGATGAAACCTTGCACAAAAGCTAAGGGGTAGTGAGTGTATTAGAGACAAAATCCCAACTATGTTTAAAAGTTGTTCTCTACTTTCTTGCCAAGAGATAACTATTGCACAGGAGTGAAAAGTAAACAGCACATAGAGTTTAGTAACAGATTTTCATAAAATAGAAGTGACTTCTAGAAATAATATTTGGTGTCAGTGATACAGTTTGCACATTTGAAGTGCATGAGGGCAATTTTCCTTGCCCACAGATGAAAGGGAGCATCTTTGGGCATCCTGAGCAAGCAGTGCCAGCAGCCCAACACAGCAGCAGTCCACAGAGGCCTGGCCAGGCAAAGGCAGACTGCCCTCCTGGAAGCAGTGTCTGAGGGTGTGTGGGACATCGAAGTGCATCTGCCAAGATCACAGTCATGTCAGGATGGGCTCAGGCTGTCTCAGGTCTACCTTCCTAGGTTCACCATGGGCCATTTCTACTCTAGAGCCTTTCTGCTTCTTCGATCACTACCCAGAAAATGAAGCACGGGTCCTCTCTATATTTGAATCATCAAGTATATCTGGAATTTCTCTTATTCTCAACACCAAGATAGAGCCTGAGTAGACATTTGTGTGCAGAGTTTCCTCATCCCCTATTCATTGTTACTTCCTCCTCTGGCTCTCAAAGTCCCCTGAAGTCCAGAGAGTCTATTTTAGGTTCAGGAGGAAGAGACCTTGCTCTGAGTTACCGCATGTTTTCATAGCTTTGAGTTCCCTTGGGTTCTCTGGTGTTAAAATTTAAACCTTTACTTTTTCTTCTCCATTGTAACAATCTTTCCCTAAGGCATGCATATGGCAAATTCTGGCTCCTGACCAGGTGGGAAATAGGTCAAGTTTATTGCAAATACAAAGAAAAAAGCTACCATTTACTTCTTCACAATGTAATGAACTCTTTCTGTCAGTTGGAAATTAAAATGCCTCTCCTAGTGTCATAATACAAGAAAACTGGAAAGAACTCAGCTGCCAATGAGAACAATGAATGTGCTCAGACTGAGCGAAGGGCGGCTACATCATCTGCTCACTCACCAAATTTTGTCATTCATTCTTTTATTCATTCAACAAATATTTATTGAGCACCTGAGTGCCTACTTCATGCCAGGTTATAAACTCTGGGGATACCACATTGCACAAAACAGACAAAATAATCCCTACACTAATAAAGCTTATGTTATTGTGATAGGAAACAAAAATTAGGCAATGCAAGTAAATGAAATGTAGTATAATAAGGTTAAATATTATGAAGAAAACAAAGCAGGAAAGAAAAATAAAAAGCTAAAAAGTATGAAAGTTTTGAATAGATGGTCAGAAAACAGCCATGTTTAAAATAAAGATGTTTAAATAAAGACACGGAGAAGAAAGCAATGAAGATTATATTTATAACAGTGATGATAACTATAGGTCACAATTACTGATCATTTATGACTCAATTCTGCACTGTGCTATATTTTTGCATTTTATTTACTCTTGATAATATCTTTATGACACCAATACTATTATTAATTCCACTTACAGATAAAAGTTGAGAATAAATTTCTGATTTCACATAGCTTGTTCATGGCAGAGTTTAAATCTAATATAAAGTCTCTTAACTTGACTGTGATGCTATATAAGTAAACAGTAGTTGTGGAATAAAGAGTCTAGAAAAATGTTCAGTCAATTCTTAGAGAGACCCCTATATTATTTACTAACTTGCTTCAATTTATGACTGTATCAAATATCTTTATTGCTCTTTTGGTTCACTTTTCATTTTATACAAAGTTTACCTAAGATCAGTATCCACAAGTTTTTTAAGTTTGGTCTCCTCCTATTCTTCTTATTTTTAACTTATCCTGACCAGGGCCTTGGTTTAACCTGCTACCGCCTATTATTTTGAGGTCTAAAATGCTTCTTGGCCTCCCGTGTAATTAAAGACAAGAAAATTGCTTGCCCAATAGTCTCACTTTTTTAGAGCAAAGCATTGCTACTTTGCTCCTGCTGATCCCTACTTCAGCATAGCTTCAATTTATGATTAGAATAAAAGGCTCCCTTTATGAAAAAAGAGGTAAATATAGACCTCTTTATTCAGGAAAGACCAAGGGAAGAAAAAGTTCAAAGAACTAGATTCTTTTATATACAGTAGAAAGCTAGAAATGTGACAGAAACCTGAAAGCAACAACACTGTCTATAAAAATCAACTGTTAGGGGGGAGTCTAGGAAACATAATGTTCCCCATGTAATTGTAGATTAAGGATATCAAAATTAAAAAATTAAAAATCAATTGTTAAAAAGTAATTTAACTCCCTTACAAATATTTAACATACTGTTCAATTGAATGGGCTCACAGTAAGAACAGCCAGATTGTGGTACCCATTCTAGAATTCTGTTTTAACAAAGCTCAGTCCCGTCAGAGATCACTGCATTTTTCATTTTCTCATGTATTATCTCAGATACTCACAATTCAATGAATATGACATACCCAGTGCACTGACCGGTCTGAACTCAGCAGGGCACAAATTTGGACGTGTTATATTTTAATTCAATCACTGCCTTCTCAGTCCTATTTTCATGTACAAACAGCCCAAAGAGAGACCAGCAATTGTATCTCCTAAGGATATATCCAACTGAAGAATGGTTTACCAATTTTTCTCCCTTGTAGTCACTCGAACTCTGAGTTGTTCTCTTGAAATTTTCTTCCTTGATTTAGGAATTCTGCTACCCAAACTAGGTCTGGTGAACATACGGAGATTATTGTAACACACGCTGTCCTCAGATTGGGGACTTTAACTACAGTTCTGAGACAATAGTAAAAATTCCATTCAAAACACTAACAAAAATATTAAATTGGTTTTTTGGTTTCAGGTAATTACAGAGTAGCTTGTCTCAGAAAACTCTCCTAATAACAATTTAAAATGCTAGACAAAATATCATAAATCTACTGTTTGCAAGTACTATAGACTATGTAGTAAATACAGAAGTTAGGGCACTTGAGAAAAGGGAACTAGGATGAGATCCACAATGATCTATTTTCCCCTGCTTTGGGGGTCTCCATATCTGATGAGCTAGCTGACAGAACTTTATCAGAACACAGTAATTTTCATGTAAATAGTCAGAGGTTGGAGGTGAAGACTACCTCAACAGTAAGAAATTGAAGGGGAAATCTGTAAAGAAGGGATCCACAGGGAGAACACCCAAAATCTAAGTACATGCTCTGCTTAAATACTTAGCTAACCCTTAAACTACACAGTCCTGAGGAGAAATTCTAAGAGGTCCAGGGAAAATAACAGTTGAAGAGTTAAACTGATAAGGTGATTTCAGAAGCTGCCTGACAGTTGGCTCACAGTCAGGAATTCAGTCAGAGTAATAGAGGCTTGATAAATACCTTAAGCTATATACTGAAATCATATTAAGACTACAATTTAGGAGTAAAGATCATGTTCCAGTACTAAGAGAAATGTCCTAGTAATATGGGCAAAACTGGAATGAACTCATCTAACAACCTAAAACCAAGCCTCCCTTTGATCAAGTGATCTACCAGTAATTTAACTGCCTGCCAAAACAAAATGCAGCTTACTCCAAATAAAGATAAATGAAAAATAGCAGGTATTACCCACAATGTCTATTAATCAACAATTGGTAGACATGCAAAGAAGCAGGAAATATTACAATAGTTAAAAGAATAACTATCTAATAGAAACATCGAGATGAACCATACTTTGAAATCAATAGGCAAGAATGTTAAAACAACAAAGATGAACATGCTAAAGAAAGCATAGCAAAATTTAGATATAATAAGTGAAGAGATGAGAAAATTTAGGACAGATAATAAAAATGTAAGGAAAAAAATGATGGAAATCCTCAAACTGAAAAACACATTTGAAATAAAAAAGTCACAGATGTAATCAACAGTAGATTGGACACAAAAAGAAAAAGCGAATGAACATAAAGATAGGACAATAGAAGTTATACAAATGGAAGCACAGACAGGAAAAAGTTTGCAAAGAAATAAATAGGCCTCAATGACTTAGGGATAATGTCAAGTGATCTACAGGTGTAACTGAAGTCTCAGAAAGAATAAAGATAGAATGAAGCAAAAAAAAAACTATCTGAAGAAGCACTGGCCAAGATTTGCCCATATATGATTAAAACAGCAGCCCATTTGGGAGAAGGGGAATAAGGGACATTACAATTAGTACACATAACGTGGGGGGAGGGGGGCACAGGGAGGCAGTATATCACAGAGAAGACAAGTAGTGACTCTACAGCATCTTACTACGCTGATGGACAGTGACTGTAATGGGGTATGTGGGGGGGACTTGATAATGGGGGAGTCTAGTAACCACAATGTTGCTCATGTGATTGTATATTAATAATAACAAAACAAAACAAAACAAAACAAAACAGCAGCCCACTTATGTGGAGGAGTTCAGCAAAGCCCAAAAGGAAAAACACAAAGAAATCTGTCACGAACCAGCCGCGTCAAATCAAACAGGGTCTGCTGAAGGGGAAAACGCTGGGGTTCAGAAGAAAAGAAGACAGAAAAGAACTGGGAGGGTTGACACTCCAATGCATTGCCAACAAAGCTTTATTAGGGTCCAGAGTATTTATACAGCAAAGAAGGCACACTATTCCAGGAAATAGCATTATCCAATAGACAATCAAGCACAGTATTGACGTCAGCGGTAGCCGGGCAAAGGTAGGCACAGCAGGGCTCCTTCAGTTCCTCACGGAATGCGTAAACAGGCTGTTCTTTGTTCTCTATTCCCGCCACATCAGCAACTGGGGGAACCATAACTAAGCTCCACAAAGTCAAATAGTTGAAACTTACAAAAAAAAAAAAAAAAAAAAGAGAGAGAGAGAGAGAAACATAATAGCCCTGGAAAAGACAAACTTATAATCAAAATAAACACAATAAGAATGATGACTGATATCATCATCCAAAATAACAGAAGCAGTGAACAATGGAATATAACATGTTTTAAGTTCTAAAAGAAAATCAAACTGTCAACAAGAATTCTATATCCAGTAAAAATATATGATAAAATTTTCCTGTTTTTGTCATTTTTCAGAATGAAAGTCCTTTTTCAGAAGACAAAAGGCTGAGATAATTCATCAGAAAACTCATAAGAAATACTAAAGAAACATGTCATGATGAAGGGAAATAATAGCAGATGAGAGTTAATTTTATCAAGAACAAATGAAAAACACAGAAAATGGTAAATAGGTAAATTTAAAAGACTTCCTTTCTTTTCTTATTTTGAAAAATAACTGATTAAACAAAAATAACAATATATTGTGGGGTTCATAGCATATGTATAAATAAAATATATAACAATAGCTCAAAGGACAGGTAAGAACAAATGGAACTATTCTATTTTAATGTTATTACATTATATGTGAATATATAAAATATTCAAAGTAGACTAAAAAATTAAAGATAAATTATAATCACCGTAGAAATCGTAAAAGAAAAAACAAAGTGCTATAATTTAAAAAGCCATTAGTGAAGACAGAATCAAAAACTAAAATGTGTGTGTGTAAAAGATGGCAGTTAAAAAGAATGAAAAGCACAAACAGAAAACAAATATTAAGATTACAGATAAAGCCAATTATATATACTATGAATTTATTTATATAAACAGCTTAAATAATCCAACTAAAAGGCAAAATTGATTTTAAAAATAATCAATACACAACTAAATGTTTTCAAAAGGCACATTTTAAATAAAAGCACAAAAATGGTCGACAAGCATGGGAAAAGATACTATGCAAACAGTAAGCACAAGTAAACACATGTGGCTCTATTAATCTCACAGAAGTATTTTTCAAGACACAATTATTACAACAGATAAAAAGGTTTACTTTATAACGTGCCAATTCATCAGGAAGATAATACCAAAACTAAATGATATTTAACTAATAACAGAACTTCTAAATACATATAGCAAACTTAACAGAACTAAAGGGAGACATAGACAAACCCAGAATCATTGTAGGAAATTTTAACCCTTCTATCAGTGATTGATAGAACAAGTAGGAAAAAATAAGTTGGAATATCAAAGATTTGAGCAAGATTACCAACAAACATGAATTAAAGTCATTTACAGAACACTCACACAATAATTTCATATTTCATATTTTCACAAGTACACATGTAACTTTCACCAAGGAAGGCCATGCAATGTGCTATAAAACAAGTTTCAAAGGATTGCAGTAATATGGTAAGAAGATGTCCTCTTACCATAATGAAATTGAATTATAAATCAACAACAGGATATCCAGAAAATCCTCCAAAATTTGGAAATGCATGGGTAGAGAACAAATTAAAAAGAGCATTTTAAAATATTTCTAGCTGAATGTTAATGAAACATAATTTTCCAAAATTTTGGGGATGTTGTGAAATCCCCAAAGCCAAAGAGGGAAATTTTTATCTTTAAGTGCTTATGTTAGGAACAAATAAAGCTACCTTCATAAGAAGTTGGCAAAAGAAGAGTAATAGGAAGAACATAATAAGCAATAAAAATATACAATAAAAAATTAATTAAAACTGTCAAGAACCTAAAATAGAAAATATACCAAAAAATGGAGGAAAATGAACAAAGCCAAAGTTTGGTTATTTAAAAAATCTAACAAAATGAACCCAAAGACATAATTTATAATTTCATTTATATATGTGTGTACAATGCAAAGTAATCTACAATGACCAAAAATGTTAAACTGGCGTTTTCCTAGGGCCACTCAGCATGCTGATTTTCAGATTCATCTATGTTATTAGGTGTATGAGGTGTAGTTCATTTCTTATTAGTATTCCATTGCATGGATACGCCACATTTTGATTAACCAAGTACCTCTCTCTGATGGATAATCAAGTTCTTTTAAGTTTGAGCTATTATAAATAAAGGCATTATACACATTGTATACAAGTATTTGTGGGGACTTTGGTAAACACCTAGGAGTTGCATGGCTGGGTCCATATGAAGTAAAAGTTTAAGAAATTACAAAATATATATTACAAAATTGCAAGACAGTTTTATAAAGTAACTGTAAGATGTTTGCTCCCACTAGTAATGTATAAAAGTTCTAGTTCTGCCACATCCTTACCAACACTTGCTTGATACAGTCAGTTTTTAAAATCTTAACCATTCTAGTGGGTGTACAATGATATCTAACTGTGATTTTAATTTGTTTTTCTCTAATGACTGAATAGAACATCTTTTCTTGTGTGAATCAGCCATTTGTGCATCTGCTTTTGTGAAGGGTCTTCTCTAATCTTTTGCCCATTTTTACAAGTTCCTTTTTTATTCTGGAAATGATTTATTTGTAAAATGTGTGTATAGCTAAATATTTTTTGCTTTACATAGCTTGCCTTTTCATTTTTTAATGGTTTTCTTCAAAGAACAAAAGTCCTTAATTTTGATAAAGTACAGCTTAACATTTTTTTTACTTTATGCTTGTTGATTTCTTTGTGAGAAAGCTTTGCCTATTCTAAGGCTACAGAGATTGTCTCCTACATTTTCTTCTTCATCTGTTATGTTTAGATCATGATCCATTTCAAGGTAATGTTTGTATTTGGTGTAAATGTTGATGTTATTTATTTTGGTGAAATTAAAATGTACAGCTATTTGAGAATTATTTGTTTAAAGAATATTTTTCCTCTGAAGTGGGCTTAGCATCTTTTCAAAAATTAACTGATTATATCTGTGTCATTTTATTTTTATATTCTCTATTTTGTTCCATTCATACATATCTATGCTTTTACAAGGGCTATACTGTCTTGATTACTAGAGCTTTATAGTAATCTTAAAATCAGGTAGTGCAAATCTTCCTACTTTGTTCTTTTAAAATATTATTTGACTCTTCTAGGTCATTTGCATTCCCATATAAATTTTAGAATTATCATATTCTACAAAACATATCCTACTGTAATTTTTATCATCATTGCATTTAAACCTATAAGTTAATTTGGGGAGAGTTGACATCTTGACAATATTAAGCCTTCTAAGCTATTAAATAAATTTTCTATTATCTAACCTCTTCTTTATTCTCATTCGGTAGTCTTCAATGAAAAACTCTTATAAATATTTTAATTTGACTCCTAGTTTGTAATTATAGTGTTATTTTGAATATAATTAAGAATTCTTCTTCATTTTCTAATTATTTATTTTCAGTATGTAATTCAGTGGATTTTTGTATGTTTATCTCCTGTGATATTATTAATTTCACATATTAGTTCATGCAGTTATTTTTTAGATGCCTTAGGTTCTCTACTTAGCCGTCAAATATCAAGTCACCGTCAAATAAAAGTGTTTCCTCCTTCCTTCCTGTGCTTTAGGAATTTTATTATTTATCTTATTTCAAAGACTAGGACCACTAGTACAATGCTGAACAGTAGTGGTAAGAGCAAGTATCCTTGGCTGGTTCCCCATCTTTGGAGGAAAGCGTTCAGTATTTCCCCAGTAAGTATAACACTAGCCATAGGTCTTAGCAGATGCCTTTTGTCTATTTCCAGGTTGCAGAGGCTTTTTGTTGTTGGTATTGTTTTACCATAAACAGATGCTGAATTCTGCCTAATGTTCTTTCTGCATTTTATCCATACAGTCTTTATATGACTATCTTAACAGCTTGCCAATTCCTATAAAAAATTCTGTTGAAATTCCTATATTGATTGCATTGGGTGAATAGATCAATTTGTGGATAAATGACATCTTAGTAATAATGAGTTTTCCATTCCATTAACATATGATATATTTCCATTAGGGGCAGGGGCTTCCTTAATTCTTTTCTTCAATGTTATATAGTATATATATTTTTTAAAACTTATCAAATGGTCTAATTACAATTGATAATTTTATTGTGTGTAAATTATATCCATATTTAAATAATAAAAAAGTTACCCCTTTTATTTTTGGTTAGGAAATAGAGTCTCAGAGAGAATGAGTAACCCAATACTTATCTAAAGGGCTTTTTTAAAACAGTTTCTAAGAGAAAGTAAAACACCAGATTAACTCATCTAGTTCCACTCAATAGAAGCATCCTTTCTATGCTTGTCTCCTAATTATTTCTACATATTATTTAAAATGGTATAGTGCCGGGTAAATGGCAGAATTTGAAGAATCTCCTGCCTAGCCTTAGTTCATGTACACAACAATAGGTGGTTACTGCTGCAGAGCCTCCCATAGCTCTGGGGCAAGGGGTGGAGATAAAATGGCAATTCTCTCCTAACCGCCATTCCTGGTACCTAATTGGTCTGGTGCCAGTCAGTCACCACATATCCACCCATGGAGCTCCTCCCAAAAGGGGCGGAGAGAGTAGAGAGTGAGCCGAGGTGGCAGAGCACAAGCCATGGCCAGAGAACACAGACGGTGCCAAGCTTGGTTAGCTACTGTAAGGAATAAAAACCTTTCTCCCAACCTGCCTTTTCCCTTGAGTTATTTCAGTGTCATCGGTTTCATAGGGGACTAGCTCAGGGCTGGGAACACTCTGCCCCTTGAAGCTACATATAGTATACAACATGGTGTAAGATCATCATCAAATATTCTTAAAATAAGCACAACCATGTGGGGTGATACCCCAGGAATGTTTATGAGATTTAACAAAATCACTTTCTAAATTCCAATTTCCTTTATTGCAATTTTTGAAGTGCTTTCAGAAATACATCATTCAACATTTAATGCAGACCATAATCTCGTTACCAACCTATCCATACAGTATTTTTCAAGAAGCATGTAAATTTTATAATGCTAAGAGTGTGTGATAGGAACAATATTAAAACACAAACAATTTGAAATTTAAATTCTGGTCTAGGTGAACTGATAATATTTTGCTGAATACTATCTCTTATAGAAGTACATAAATATTTGTTAAATGAAATAAATCTGAGTTAAAATACTTTCTCATTTTTCTTATTCATACAAAAAATTGTATAAATCATTTGGGGATATAGAGTAGGAAGTAGCAATCAGAATACTGCATCTAAAATACAAAATTCTGTCTACACTTCCTATAGTGCATACAGACCGGATTTATTATTGAAGCAAAGGTGATGCAGCTCTCCACTTCCTGTATGATACTGAAGTGTAACAAAGATGTTCTTCCAAGACATTTCTGAAATTATTAACAGCAATAAGCTCCTTTATCAGTCATTTCCACTTTATTTTCAATATGAATGAGTAAATTAAAACCTGGGTTATTTCTAATGACATAATGAGGGACTTTATCCCCAGTTAAATGAATTTCAAGGGCCAGAGGATAAATTGCCTATTAGCTATTACCAATGATACCTATGATACCTCCATACAACTCCTCAGTCACCCTCTCTACAGCAAAGAAAGATCATCTTGATTTGCAGAAAGAAGAAATACATCCATTCCAGAGGAAAGAGATAGACAAGAAACAAATAAATATGTAAAATGTATAGATAATGATAAATACTATGAAGAAACAGAAAAATTGGAAGGATAGGAAGCTATCTGTGACTTTTTTAATGCCCCACAAATCTCAGTTTTTATATAAAACCTCCTGAAGGTTGACAAGTAATTTTTTAGATGTAAGAAAAATTATGTGGGCTAGTACTGCATAAGCCAAACAAAACAAGACCAGATTTTGGCAAACAATCCACCAGGGTGTAAACTCTAGGCTGGTTGACATTTGTGTGGCTTCACATTCTAAAGATTTATAATACTATAAATTGGCCAAAGGAAGCAAATTGAATACAAACTATAAAAGAAAAACCAGCCCATTTGAATTAGAGCAATCCTATTTTACAGTGGCATAAAAGAACTACAGATTCATACTCCAAGTGCTCACAGAGTCAACCTGGAGTATAGGCAGCTGGGATTTAACAATATGTGAAACTTAAAGGGTAAAGGAATGAACAAATTCACAAAAGATTGAAGGGTAGCAGAATATACCACCCCAAAATATGCTGCTGCTTAGGTATGTTGATTATTTTGAACTGTAAGCACTTGAAAAACAGCAAATGCAAGGAGAAGCTTTTTCTGAACTCCCCTTATCTCCTTCTCTTTGGAAAATAAATCCTCCAAAAGGAACTGAATTGTCATAAATCTCCTCCCTGGGAGTTTCCTCAACCAGTGAAGGTTGTCTGTTATCACAGAAGAAGAGACGAGAACCCACACCATACCCAGACAAAATTCATCTCTAATTATACCCCCATCTGTTCTTCTAAGGGCCCCTTCATCTTTCCTAAAAAGCATTTATTCTCCTCTGAGAGACCTCCCTCCTCCCTCCTCCTTCCCTATTAAGATGGTCTCGCTCCTGAATTCTAAAGCCACCTCTTTGAGTCACTCGTTATTCCCTTGGTATCTCTCACATATTCATGAGGTACACATGCTACTGAAGTTCTTTTTGTTTTTCTCTTTGTTACTCAATCATAGATAGGAGTCTCAACTAAGAACTCAAAAGGGTAGAGGAGGAAACTTTTCCTCCCTTGTGGCCAAAGGAAGGATCAGTTTTACTGAGTTCACATAAGGAAGAGGGAAGGCTTCACCTTTATCCCAAATATAATCCTGTTCCTGGAGACAATTAGAAGAAACAAATGGAGTAAGAAAAAGGTACGGTGGTATTAGGGTATTAGTTCAACTACAATATAAATGGGTCCACTTGAATGGGAAGTTACCATCCATGGACTCTCCCTGTAGCTTTTTATTCATACAGGAGCCAGCATACTGATTATTAGTGTATCATTTTTGCTGATAAGAATTTTGTTCTTTATTTAAAAGCTATAACTTTTAAATACATTCCGGTACTAATATCCATCAGTACTCAATCTAAGCATCTGTCTTATCCACAAAGGTTTTCCAAAACTACTGCCTTCACCATGAAGTTCCTCAAGTTTTACCATTTCACAGTTTACTTTTCTAACCAATGTATCTTGGGGAGGGTAAATAAATTGCCAGCCTTTTTCATGGTGCCCCCAGTGCTGTCTAGAATTAGCTTACTGACTCCTTCAAGGCATCTGTCTGTCTTCTCAGGTTATGATTTCCAGCATCTTTTTCTGGATTTGGCAAACACCTTGGATCTGGACACAACTAATTTTCTGGATCAGCTTGTTGAAGATTCTCATTAAAAACCCACATAGAAAAGACAAAGCAAGTAGCCATCAATAGTTTTGACAGTAGAACCTTCAAGTACCATCCTCGGTTTTTTTCCAACGTAGAACACTTTCTGTCAACCACAAAATTCATTTCACAGAAGTTACATAGGCAGCTTTTGTCCTGAAGATTTTTAGTGATTATTTTCAGTTTTCTAACTGAAATTCCATTTCTCTGCAGATCAGCAGAGCTCACTTCAGAAACACATCCTTGAGGTCATCAGATATACTTTTGCTTCTTGAGTCCTATGACTAGTGCCTTCCCCAAATTTTCTTTTGAACATAGCGGGCATTTCCATTCATACCAATCTTTCTGAGAAAATTAGTTTACCACTTCAGTCTTGGCAGCCTTTCTGCTGTCTTTCTAACTTTCCAAAAGTTGCTTTTCTCTCCCCACTTCCAGGATGCTTCTCAGAAACCCAAAGGGCATCAAATGTATTTAAAAATAATTCCAGATATTCCAGCCACCATAAAAACTATATGCAAAAAAAAATGTGCTTGAATTAAATAACTTTCAAAATCTTTGCCTTAAGTTCTGCCACCTATATTAAAATGGGATTTTTTCTTCCTTTCTTAATCTCACTTTAAAACGTTATCTTTTTCAAATTTGATTTATGTAGCTGCTGGATGAAGGAGCTCTTTTAAATAATTGCCAAGAGAACAAAATAGGAATCAAAGTGTCAGATTCCCTAACATTATATTGTAGGTAGCCTTAAATACTTCTTTAATGCCAGTGAGAAATCAAATATTGGTAATCTGTCTCTGTCCATTTCTCTCTTCCCAGATAGCTAATGACATGCATTATACTTCCCTGACTGTGTGTACCTTTCATTTCACACAAAGCCTTTAATCCTTCTCTTTTTAGATAAAATGCCATAACCACAGTGTAGAAGGTTAAGATTGATTGACAAGTGCATATAATTATGGCCTCAATAGTGGAGTGTGTTTTACAGTTGAAAAAAAATGCACAACCTTGAAAATAAAGAAGCTGTGCCCTTTCTCTGGGATAAAAGAATCATATCAAATTGGTTCATTTCTTTGCTGGAATGAAATAAAAGATTTCCTGTAACAAAGAACACCACCCAAAAGGCTTCTGGAGGATGTCCTTCTTGACTAGACAATGCTTTGCCAATAAGGAAATGAAAAGAGATAAAAGTGGAATTTTAGGAGTTGGTCCCTTTTACTTCATTTCCCATTCATAGTGCATACATAACGGGACAAAAAGAGACCGTAGCAGAAAAATGTAACATTCAAACATATAAATTTATAAAATGTCTAAAAGGATGAAGTTTCTGAATTAAAACCAAGGGTTATACTAAGTTAAACAAGCTTCCCTTATTTTACTGCTTACCTTGGGTTCTAGCAAAATCCACAAGACTGATGTTATAGTCCTCTATTAGTTTTAGTATCCTGTTCAATCTATTAAATACAAAAACATTTATAGATTGAGGATTTTGTGTTAAAATGGGATTGAATACACCAGTTGGGAACCTTAAACCTGGCAGCTGGTGGGAACAGTCCCATCCAATGGCGGTACAGTGACTATGTGCAGATCTACAGGTATGTGTGGTATTTGCTCATGCATTTTACTGAAGCATTATTTAAGCACCCACTATAGGTCAAGCCTCACAAGCCTCTCCTTCAACTCTCTGTACTCAGATAGGAGAACTGCATTGTGTCTTCTTTTTGGTGGGCTAAGCACCCATTTCACTAACAGTGTAACATTTAGATGATTCACCATTTTGAACCCCTGGCTGTTGTCTGACAAGAGAAGAATGTATTATCCTTCTTGAACATGAACAACTTTATCCTAGATGCCATTCTTTTATCCATAATGTCTCAAAACCCATGAAAATGTAATTCAGACACATTCTGCCTTAATAACTCTTTAAGGAATTGGGGAGGCTCCCATCCACTAAAAGAGGTGGGGAGTGCAGTGGGGAAGGCAGAATCAATAAAAATATTTTGCAACATCTAAAATTTTAAAGATAATCTTATCAAAATACTTAGCTGTCATTTCAGAAATCAAAAAGCAGCATCCAGAAGCAATTGGACAGAGTTCAGTTTAATTTGAGAGGAGCAGGAGAGTGGCCCAGAATCTCTGACATTTGTCCAAAGAGTTCAAGACTTGGTAAAAATCTTTCAAGAGGTAGAAGGCAATTATAGGTAAGAGGCAGATCCACTATGGCATGGAACATTTGCTCAAGTACTGTGAAAGAAAGAAAGGAGATACTGAAAGACAAGAGAAAATAAATGCTAAATCTGCCTGTAAGAAATATGTCAACCACAAGAACAATGGAAGGGAAGATGACTTCCATACTTTCATTTTCTTTAATTAGCTGCCCATGAATGATGGTGAAGAATACAATGACCACTCATACGGTTTGGTGCTCCTGTCTTGATTCATATGTACAGAACAACATATGTTGCATTTTATGATCCATACAATAATCATCTTTTCAATCTTCATTCAAAGGTGAGATTTCTCATCCTCTGTCAATTAGGGCCTGCCACTAGGGCAGAAAGTGCAAGGTGAGGGGCATTGTGTTTTCCTCTTTGTGGGTCGCTATTTACCCCACTGGGTAACAACTGTTTCTGATCTGTCCAGTGCTGGAGAGCTGGTTTAGTGTTCTCTGGGTCTGTCACAGGTTTAAGGATTTTGTGGATGATGTCAAGGATGATTCAGAGATCCCACTTCCCAAAGCTAAGTTTGTTTATCTTAAGTTTATGTCTCTGCTCTTGCAGGCCACTCCATCCTTCTGCAATCTCTAAGGTTCCAGTTAGTGTCAGCTTGTCTCTGGCCAGGCTGTTTACCCCAGAAGTTTGTGACGTTCCAGTCTGTAACCCATCCTAAAGGATTTGTCTTCCTTTCTGAAAACTTCCTTAAATATCTATATGTTATTAAAAGTTCTGTGCTAGATAGTACAGTTGTTTCACAAACAATATGTTCATAATACCAATTAATTATAAACTAAGAAAAACATCATTAGGCTGAATGACAAATATTTTATTTAATCAATATACACAGTCTTAGAGTACCCTTAGAGTAACCACGTTTATATGCCATCTCTCTATCCTGGCCCCCATCATTGTCAATTATTTTGACTATCTTTATAATCAATACAATTTACTAGGACCAAATTGACCACAGAGTAATCAATGCCTTTTGTTAAAGTAACCAAAACATTTAGCCACATTGTCTATTTTTCACTATAACAAAGTCTATTTACATACATATAAATATTTTATCATAGAATTACATACATATCTATACATATTATTTCATGTAACTATAGATTTTATGGTTGGAAGCTAAAAGATTTAGCCTACTTTCATGAAGTTTTCTCAGAAAAATTATCTACATATGGAAGTTGTATCAGAAACTCAAATAAATAAATATTTTAGCAAGCTATATGAAGACAATAATTACACACCTAAAAGTGGATCAACCAACAATGTATATTCAGTGAAACTTTGCAACCATGTAGGCTATCTTTTATAATATGCATAAATCTCAGTGAAGTGTTTTAAATAATTTTACTTTAATTAATATAAATAACTCTTTTAATACATTTAAATGCCTATTTAAGTTAAAGTGCCACTCTCTAAACTGTGTAGCCTTACCATACAAATGTTCTTAATGCCAGAAATGATTTGTACTTTAAAATCCTCTGGGAAAAAAACAGATAAAAAGAAAAATGGATCAGCACATCCTTAGTAGCTAAACCATTATTTACTTACTAGGTTTAGTACAGGAGAGGGATATTGTCAGAGTGCTCACTGCTGCGATAAAATTAAATCACGTCAGCATTTTTCACACCCAACAAAAGAAATATGTAATACAGAGAGAATTATACTTCCTTTTAAAGAAAAAAAATCACCTTCTCAGCTCAATAGCCTACCTTAATCTGGTGATTAAATTCCAAGGATGAGTGATCTTGAGCTGCCATAAAAATACAAAGTGTATCCATATATTGGATTTTATTAATCTCCTGATTTTGACTGCCTTGGTTTCATTCTTGGAACAAACTAGAAAAGTCCATTTATGCTTATATCCTAAAGCATAATTACTATGATTAAAAAGTTGCAGTAACTTATGAGCTGTAAAACTAGTAAATTATATCCAGCCTGTAAGTAGGACTAATTATAAAGCTGTTGGTTGATTAAGGTGTTTATACTAAAGAGTATAAAGGGATTAGTCCAAAGCTTTACATCCTGCAGCACAGAATTAATATGCAGGATTTAAACACTCAAATTAATTCAGGTGCAACAAACAATTATACGAAATAGGAACACTCCACCCAGCTAATGACCACACTAGTCCACCAAGCTAATTTATAATCATGTACTTATTGACCTCTCTGCATGTTCACAAAAGGACTGTGCTCATGCTAATTCCTGCATGCAAGTCATTGTCATAGTCCTGTGTCTAGTCATCACAGTGATTAGTGCCAGACAGGAAGCATAGTCACTAGTCCCTAATATCACTGCAAGTTTTGCCATAATGAAACCGCTCATCTTGCAATTACATGTAAATAATAAATTCTATAACATCATCACCATCAACAAGAACATTTAGTAAGAACTTACTATGAACATTTCTAGACTCTTCCCTGAACAGTTGTGCTCCAAACTTGACCTCCCTGAGTTAATCAGCTAATTGGAATAAATATGTTGAAGGAGAGAAAGACTAGGTCAAAATAAAAGGCAGCCCAGTTTAAGGTGTAAGATTCCTGTTTCAGACAATTAAGCTAGTGAAACTATATCCCAGTCCATTGCTTAGCCTTCTCTAGGATTTGTTCTGACATAAATAAATGCAGTCCTGGAGCCCTGGGACTTATTCATTCATATTTTTCAGCAAACGATTATTAAGCTCTACCTTGTACAGTATGGAAGATTTTAGAAAAGAACAAATGCAGCTGCTGCACCAAGGAGCTAAGAAATATGCATTTTAGGAATTAAGAAAGAAAAACATACAGTTAACTATATACAGATTTGAAAGAGCACTGACTGACATATGTGAGGCACAAAGAAATACATGAGCTCATACACTGGAAAGCTGATACCAATATACTGCTGGCATCCTACACAAAGCATAAGACCAAGAGCCCCAAACAGGTTAGATGTGGAGTCTGCTTGTCTTAGTTGCTGTATGGATTTAGCCAATAGCTTTCATGTACCTGTGTCTCACTGATAAAAATTTTTATTGTATACAGATTTAATAGAATTGTTTAATTGGGAAAAAAGCTAGTACCTTGTATGTATACAAAGAGTCATTCTTGCTGTCACTGGGTATCCCACTGAAGACATGACTGGCAAGGTGACCCTTGGGAGAATACAACTTGTCTCATTTCTAAATGTTTCTTTCTTTTTTATTTATCTATTCACTCATTTATTTACTTATTTATTCATTCACTTATGAGTTTCTGCTTTTTGCCCAGAAACTCTTCTGAGACGGTAACACAGCAAGCAAGAATGAAACATTTACCTCCTCTCAGTGGAGAACTGTTCATCACTAGGCCTTCTAAAATCCTCAAGGAAAGGTAAAAAGGTATTGTAAAAAACTCAGAGGCTGCTTCTGGTGAGTCATAAAAGTTCTGTATGATGAGCCACAATAAAGTTACAAAATGAGGGTTTTGAGGATGTGGTCCTTAAGAGAGAGTTGGACTATATCTGGAAACATACTGAGGGAAAGCATAGAAACTATGCCTGCCATGTTCAACACTCTAGAGAGAAAGTATATTTAGAAAAAAAAGATTAGCAGACTTCTCGTTAATGTTTGAATATCCTCCCTTGAGAATTATTTCAGATGTTAAGAAATCTTTCAGACCTGATATGGGTGATTTGTTTTTGTTGGTAGCAAATACAAGGCTTTTTATTTTAACTTTTCAGAAGCCACAAGAACTAACAGAAATTTGGTGTATTTTCTAATGAATAAAGGTTCTCCGAGCAAATCCTACAAGGAAAAGGCCATGCCAGAGTCACTCAGGACCAGAGCTGTCTGATGGATTACCTTGTCCTGTGTACATTACCTAATTTTAGAGTAATATAGAAATAAGAACTAACATTTATACATATACACCAAGAGATTTTAATGAATAAGAAAAATGAAGCATGAATTCGTACTGACATTAAAAATAGAAAAGGGGATTCTCATGATCTTAAAACCAAATACTTCCAGAGCAAAAATACAATTTTCTGATTTTTCAGGAATCCTAAAACCTGGCATCAAGTCTTGGTCAAAGCAAGCTACAATTGTTTGTTTCTAATAAGCAAGCTAATTGTTTGTTTCTAATAATACTGATGATGATAACCAGTTGGAGAAGAGAAGATAGCATTTCAGGATCTGTTTGACTGGAGGAAGAGCCAGAGATCAGAGACGTGCTCTTAGGAGAATCCTATAAGGGAGCAAGAGCAGAATAGGGCAGAGAAAAAGGTTAGACAAAGCTGTGGTTTCAAGAGAAACAATCAATCCTCAGTTTATTTCCACAAGGGGCTTTGAAGTGTAAATTTTAGTGTTAAGATCATACCTCCAGAGTCAACGGGATGGACTCTTACCTCCCACATCATTCAAGGGTTATCCATGGCCCGTTTTTCGGGGAAGAGGCATGAATAACCTACTAGGAGTACTGAGATGGTTCTGTCAGCCAAGGGCAATCAGGGAGGAAGGGTGTGAGCCATCAACAGCCAAGGCTTACTGCAGCTGGGGCCTGGATGCGCCAGCCCAGCAAAGCACTCCAACAGCAACCACTGCAAAGCTACATAACATAACCGAGGTCTGGGTCCTAGCCTAGACAGAATCCTAGAAAAAGAAATAAAATTGTTGACCAAGGAAGAGAGAAAAATTCTACTGTGTTTGTATAATAAAAAATACTTAATGAAAAATAAACTGTCTCTTCAACCACATTTGGTAGCTGTGTGGCAGCACTAGGCTACACAATTTATACACATCGCTTCATTTGCCCTCGCAAAAATTCAGTGAAAGGAACTCTCGTTATCCCCATCTTACAGATGAAGAAATGGAGACCTATAAAAATCACAGATTTATTAAGTAGATGTGAGAGTCAAATTCAAGTCTGTCTAACTAAAAAATCCATTCCCTAAACATAAGCCATTCTAACAGACTGTTTTATAAACACTGAATATTATTATACCAATAAAATTCTGGTCTGGTCTCTGAATTGATGTGAAATATTTTTTTTCTAAATATATTTCCTCTTTGTGTTAAAGAACACAGAGAAGGAGCCCATAAAGGGCTCCAAGATTGAGTTTAAATTAATATAATATCCACTGAAATCATAAAGTGCTTAAGAAGTAACACTGTAAAACAATAGTCGCTCCCTGGAGAAAAGAGAATTGTAAAACTACTAAGTGGATCAGACACTATTAGTGGATTTCTCCAAAATGTGCACAATAGAACTCTAGGATCCTGAAATATTCGTCAAAAAAAAGAGTTCTTAAATCAAATAATTTGGGGAAAACTACATACATGATCTGCCTCTTGAAAAGCCACAGAGCACATTAGCATATTAAATATTCTGAGTAGTCCTGAATCAAGAATTCTATTTAACTTTATTAACCCAACCTTTCCAACCTGTTTGCTCCACAAAATTCTGTTTTGAAAATTTTTGAAACATTTATTAACATTTCACATCATACTAGTTCATAAACTATGTTCTAGGCAACATTGGTGTACTGGGTATGAATGGATCTAAGATCACTGCAAAGAGGAAATTATAATAAAATGTGTAAGAAAAATACTGTTAGGAAATGTTAATAGAAAGAGCAAAAGGTTTTGGCAGTAACCATTTTCCATTCTAATGGGGCGCTGAAATGAGGGAAAGACCATGAAAACAGGTGGGCAAACCACACCCTATGCATACTGACATGCTCTTAATTTAGGAAGAATCTGTGCCTTACACATCCTGGGTATGCATCAAATATTTACTCAATGAATGGCCCAACATAGAAAATCAAGAGGGAAATACATTTGAATTAAACGGAGATAGACTCGTGGTAAACAAATTTAAGTATTATGACATGAAAAGATTAAACCCATGGCACAGAGTCAAAAATCTTTAAATAAATCATAATTCTACCACTCATAGAAATGTGACATTCAGTCCACTGTGTTTCTTTATATGCATGTGAAAAGGACTTGTCCTTATTCTACTCTTTAAAAATGTTTGGCAAATCATTAAAGTGATCTGAAAATAAGTAAATGGCTTAATAAATATTAGGTATCCTTATGTAAAGAAATGCAAACAACTTTTGGGATTACTTGAAAATCCAATCTTCAATGGATTATGAGATTCAGTTTAGATAAGTATGATGCCACCTCAAATTATATGGTATTTTTTAAGATGAAAATATCACTAATTTATGTATTGATTTAACTATTTTTCCCCCTATGGAGTGGATTCTCTGAGTATTTATGTCTCAGTTGGTTGGTGTGTTTAAAGATGAATGCTCCTTGCTGGCCAGGATCCTGCCTGTAAACATCTGAGTCAGGCATATTTTAGCAAAAGATCAAACCTCTAAGTGAGACAAGCAGAGTCAGTCATATATCAAGCAATTACACATCTGTGTGGAAGTTAGTGAACTTCAAGGTAGAAGTGCAGGATAGAGCATTTGGATGAAGATAAAGTAAGTGGCTAACTTCAGACATTCTTGTGGAACTAGTCAAATGTGTACCTGGACTTTAGAAATATGAACAGTGACTCCGGGTAATCCAGACAGAGGGAAGAAAAATATACAGACTCCAAAATTGTCCCAGAAGTACAATATGGTAATTACAAGAAACTTCATCTCTTTTTCACAACTGAACTTGCTTAAGAGCTCTGAATACAGAAATACCAATTTTTTTAGGCTGGACACCTCACTGTTTTCTGTTTGCTTATACCAGATGCTTCGCATGGATTGTAATTATGGCATAAATCTGACTGTACATATGTATGTGCATGTTGAGATATTGCACAATAGAGATGTGGATTTGAACTGACATTCATGATCTTTACCCAAGAGATTTAAAAACCACTGTAAAGGAATCATGGATTTATAGAAATTTATTCATTAAAGGAGTTCAGAGTTTATACTTAGGGTCCCAGACACCAATATTCATCACACACTACATCCTGAGCAAAGGAATTAATTCAGACCCTGCATGTTTTCTCACCAACTTTTAGATCATTTTGGCTACTGCTTTTAATAACTTTGTTTTATAATTGTAAAGTAGTATAGCATTGGAATGTCTATTATGTCCATTATATAACTGGTTTCTCTTGCTGCCCTTCTGGTTATCTAAAACAATATGATAGGAATAAAAATTTGTTTTATATTAATCTTATTCTGTCCTTTTAAAATGTGCAGTATACATAATGGATAGGTTGTACACAGCATAAACCAGTGAGTTATAGCCAAAATATTCAAAATAAGATGTACAGATAGCATATTTAAATGTTGGTAAAATGAATTAAAAAATAAAAATATAGAGAACTACTCCCAAGCAAAGAAAATGTCTCTTGAAAAGATTCCATAAGAAAAGAAGAGAGTCTGTCAGGACTTTTACTTCTATAATGTTTCCATCAGCCTTCAGATAATGACTACAGCTCCTGCATTGATAGCCCATAATTCTGATCCTCAGTATTTTTCAGACACACTGAACTTCCTGTTGAATAAAATGTACTTCTGGAGGGCCTGTCTTAAAAGTGTGTTATGCAAAATCATACTTGCTCATGATAGATCATGTATGGTTTTATATCAGTCATCTGTTAACATTTCCCCAGAAACTACAGGGATGTCTTCCCTCAATATTTAAATGAAAAAAAAAAAATGAAGCCTCCTTAAGGTAGCATAGATTTCAAAGAACTTTTTGAGCCAGTAAATACATGGGACAGATGCATTTATGAAGCTTAAGTAGCAATGACGTTATTGCCTGAGTTACTGGAGACTTCTCTGTGTGTCACAGGCTTTCTTACTTTACTACTTATCCAGAAAGTGGGAGTGTGAATGGATCAGACAGAGCAAAAGGTTCTGTTATTCATCAGATAATCCCAGAATGATCACTCCTGTGAATATCCCTCTTGAACTCATCCTTTATTTATGAAAGTCTCCTTTTGGCAATTTCTGTACATAAATATTCAAGGTCCTGCTAAGTGTTATCAGTGGGACAGAGATGAACAAATCAGGGTCTCCTGCTTTAAAGACCATGCAACCTATTGGGTTGGACCATCAGATACACAACTATCTAAATACAAAGCAACGTCATGGAAAAAATACACAAAAACATGACAGCAGTGCGAAAGGTGAGATTAAACTTCAACTAAAAAAACGGGGATAGGTTTCATGCAGATCACCTCCAGCTGAGCTTTGAACAGGTGGAAGATTTTAATAAGCAGTAAGAATGGAGAACACATTAGATAAAAATATGTGAGCAAACCTGCACTTGGATATGTTGAGGTAGGAGTATTTTAATGACATTATGAGTAACAGTCCGGTGTGCTTTGGGAGGCAGAGGAGAGATAGGGAACAGGGAGCTTCAGACCAGGGAAATAGCCTGGGCTAAATCAGGAGCTACCAGAAGTATGTAAGAGTCTGAACTTTATTGTGTAAGCTACTGGGAGTGGAGCAGGTTTTTGAGCAGGAGAACAGCTTGGTATCAAAGTAAGGGCATGAATATAGGTCACTACAAATTCTTTCTAAATTGGGAAAATAAAAAAGTATGACTGAGATTTAAGAAAACTATGTTCTCTTTCTGCTTGCATGTGGATTACGATTAAAGTTTATATTCTTTCTCACTGAATTGGAAATAATTTCCCTAAGGATAAGTAAACCTTCCTCAGAGGGTATCTCTGATGCTTCTTACAGAGTAGTCTTGGAAATGAGCACCCTTGATTTCTAATCTATTCTTGAAATGTAGTCCAGCAAAAGAATACACACACAGGAGTCTCCTGCCCAAAGAGTTTCCTGTGCTAAAATCTGACTTGTAATATTGGCAGCAGGCTCAGGCTCACGCTCATCAAGTATGCCTTCTATGAACTTACCATTCTTACCAGATCTCATCAGTGGAGGGTAGGAGCTGGGAAGAGGAGGTGAGGAGAAACTGACAAACTTAAAAATCAAGACACTTGGCCAAATGTTAGGCCCAGCACACCCTGACTATCTCATTAAAATAAAATGATTCCACTGTCACCTCTTCTATGTGAAAAACTGGCAGGAGTTGATTCATGACTCTTTTCTGGCTAAAGAGCAGAGCAGGCACACCTGGCGTTCACAGGTTAGCAGTGGTGACAGCAGCTCAGGATGTGGTCTGGAGATGGCACTGCTAAGGACTTTCAGGTGTGCACTCTCCATTTGAAAGGTCTTGGGAATAGAATTAATTCACGGCAGGAACTCACCCAAGTCTTTATAAACTGAATTTCTTATGCTAGATTGGATATCCCTCAAAGTTTGTGTGTGCTAATAGCCATTCTTTTCCCTGAGATTGGCTAATTTACTTCTTATTTGAGGCACAAATCTTTTTTAGAGCTGTACTGATTGCTAATGGTGTAACAGGGAAGAAGCTTGCAAACATTATGATCTACAGATGGCAAATATTAACTTGGGAAAGATCCTTTACTGATTCCTGTAAAACCTTATTGAGCTCATCTGTTTGGTAGTTAGATTACATTTCTGTAGAAGTTCTAAATTTATCATAGGTTTTATTCCCATTGCTTTATGTTCCTAGCAATATAGTGAGTTCAGAAGGGAAGGTGCTCTGGCCCCCAATTTACTATGCTTGAAAACTGGAACTGAGATGTTAAGTGACTTCTCTGAAGTCACACAATAATAGAGCCATACAAATAATTTAAGCCTTTTAATGCTAATCCTGTGTTTTCTCATTGGATGATATGTAATTCCTGCAGATAATATGGTGTGAACAGTCCTCAGAGTATAGACCTACCCATCCTTGTCTGCTGGCCTTGAGTCTGAAATGCAGCCTTTCCATGCAGGACTAAAATTGGTGTCAATTCCTTAGTCTCTTGACTGAGCATCAAGTTATGCTTGCCTACTCCTGTATTTATCAGATTTGGAAGATGCAGAAGCCCATTTGAATGATGTCCTTTCTGGGGAGTTATTTCCTTGCAATGATTTTCAGCAACATCAAAGTTTCCCTAAGGACCAATAAAGATCGCCAAATAAATATGACTCTGTGCTCTGGGTTAAATGTTAGTTACTGTGTTAAGGTGTTTTCCCTGTCTCCTCTGGAGGCCACCGAGTATCTCTCAAAAGAAAACCTCTGCTCCTTATTTGTCACTTGGGGCTGTTATAAAAGGCTCATCCTTTTAGCAGATGTGGTAGATTTTCCATAGATAATTTTCATTCTTCTAAAATGTCTATTTGTGTCTGTTTGTTGGAATACCTACCAAGGTAATTAACATGTTCTATACAATTCACTACTTCCAGGATTAAGTTGGACAATATTATTTACTTTGGGTTGGACTTAGACCTGAACCTTCAAACTTAATTCATACAAATTAACTTTGGCTAATAAATTGGGATACCAGCTATTGCAATGACCTTTTAGAAACCATTACCTTGGGTAGTTTGGTCAGAAATGCAGCTAATGAGTTTTAAGAAATAAAAGGTGGGGTTTTTCCTAAAATAAACTTTATGGCTTACAAGGGCAATACACTTGGCATATTGGAATGTAAGCTTATGAACTAGGGACAGTACAAAATAAGAAAACAGTTATTCATATACACAATACAGTATGATAAGCTTTAATACATAAGAGTCATTTTTGAAATCTATGACCTTAGATTGCCAGTTTAAATGAAATGAGGAAAAGGAGAGCGACCTAATCAAATCTTCTCTCTGTTCTGTTTCTGTGCTTCCTCTTCTTTTGCTTTTCTTGGCTCCCCAATTAATTCTCCATCTGCCCTGAGTATTAAGGAAATCTTTTACTGATATAGTGTTAAACAGCTGTGAGGCCCTATATTTTTATATTCCTTATACTGGTTTTGATATCTCTCATTCCAGTTAATGCTTTCTAAAGTAGAAACACTTAGTGGTACAATGACATTTTAACTGCCATAATGACTGCCCCTAGCCAGCACAACTTGGGCTGCACTCACATGGGGGCTGTATGGAACATCCCTGCTGAATAACTTTAGACAAATCCTGACTTTTTGATTAGATAAACTTCTGAGAATGCTTTTTTCTAGAGTCAGAAGTTGTATTAAACTCAGGGAGGGGAGTCCTATTTCTTTAACATCACTTATTACACAATGAAATTATCTTATTCTTGATAACTACTGTGTCTCTCACCAACATAAGCTCCAGGAGAGTGTCTAACAAATGCCTGCCATAGTTAGTAGGTGCTTAATAATATCTGTTGAGTGACAGAATGGATGAATGAGCAAGAAGCAGATCAAACCTTGCAATATTTCTGGACCTTCTCAATCAACATAGAAGAATGAATACAAAAGGGAAAAACAACTGTTTTAGGTGGATTTCTCATTACTATTTATCAATTCCCTTTAACAATATCTTATTTTCTATTTCAATAGTTATAAATTTTCCTCAACACTTCACACTTTATTTCCATCTGTTCTAGAATTTTTGCTTTATGCTTTTATTGTTTTTGAGCAGTGTTACTTCCTTTTTACTTTGGATTATTCTAAATAAAAATATTCAAAATCTTGGTCTGACTCCTCTTTATCAATAAGTTTATCTGGAGTGAACTTATGCCCCAACTGTTATTTTTTCTCTTTCTTAGTATTACATGACAGTGCATTTTGGAAGTTTGGTTTTCAGTCTCATTTTGAGAGGGACGTTTTGTTTTGCTGTTTTGTTTGGTTTTTACTGTGTCTTGGGTGATAGTTTTTCCAATCTTTTAAAATTTTTGAGACTGGTTTTATGGCACAGCTAGCAGTCTAGAAAAAGTTTCATGTGAACCTGAGAAGGTATGTCCTGTCATTGCTGAAATGGATCATTCTACAGAGGTCAAATGAGTCAGGTTGGGTGATAGTTGTTCAAACCTTCTGTATCCCTGCTGATACTGCCTGGCTGTTCTTTCCATTACTGACAGTGGGTATCAAAATGTCTATAATTGTTGAATAGTCTACTTCTCCTTTCAGTTCCTTTGCTTTTTGCTTCATGTGTTCTAGGGGTATACACATTTATATTGTCATATCTTCCTGATATGTTGACCCTCTAATCATTATGAAATTTTTGTTTCAAGTAATATTTCTTGTCTCAAAACCTATTTTGTCTGACATTAAAATAGCCATTATAATACCATATAGAATACATTTTAAAGGAAAATAATTTTAATAGTCCACCTAAAATATTTTTTTCTACTTCTGTTTTCATGTTCTTTATATGAAGTTGCTATCAAACACTTGGTTGCTATGTTGATTTGGGGATATCTAAAGAAAAGATTATATGGTCCATACTTATACTTTGATACATGATTGCTACAGTAATATATGCAAATTAATTTTTCCTATCTATCTCTTGAGATCATTTTAAATATTTCCCTGTGATGAAGCATTACTCTCTGAAATCAATTATACTATTCATGAAAATAAAGTCTCAAATAAACTAAAATGGTCAAAAATAAAAGTTAAAAGCACTTTCACAGTCAAATTCATAACAATTCCCTCAATTATGTAGGAACATTACTAAGTGATGTTTTACTAAGTAAAGCATATAACTTTAAGTATTATTCTTTGGCAAAGTCTGTAAGTTTCCATATAAGTGACTAACTGGTCAAGTCCTTGAAGAAAAACTATAATAAACCCTATAGCAAACATAGAATAAAATATTTGATGTATCCTTCATTACTACTTTCTCAAGAAACATTTTGAAAACATGTTAGATCTTGTGATGAACTACAATCAACATGAAAGTACAATCAATTTTCTCTTTCAAAATATTTAAAACAGGGATATTTTTTGCCAAAATAATGTTTCATTGGTTTTGGATACAATGATATACACACTGAGAATATTATTGTATATTTAAAAATACAATAAATACTTACTAAGTGTCTACTATGAACAAGACCCTATACATAGCACTGGACATACATAATGTGTTCAAAAGCTTTTTGTCTAGTTAGGCTGCCTGCAGGTATGGCAAGTGTTGTGATAGAAACATGCACAAAGGGGAACAGTCAGCCAGAGGGGGGGAGGTGGGAGTTCTGAGAAGGTCTCCTGGATGACTACTAACATAAGTACTAAATGGTAAATGGCAGTTCTTCAGGTAAAGAGGAGGGGACTGAAAAGACATCCCAGGCTGAGGTAGCTGTATATATAAAAGATTTTAAGCAGAAGATATCCTCTAAAAAGAACCACTTACTCTATTGTGGAGTGGCAAAACTGGAGTTCTGGAAAGAGGTAATAAAAGTCTTACCATAAAACAAGGTCAGAGGAAGATGACCTGTCCTCAGTAATGTGGATGGAAATAGAAATGGAGGAATTACAGAGCTTTGGGATGCAAAAGTTGAAGTGACACATTTATTTTTCAAATGTGCAGGCAGAAAGAGAAGAAAGTGAGGAGGAGGATTCCTAGAGAAGTGGCTTGAGTAAGTAGATGAATGGAGTGGCACTTACTGGAGTTAAAAAGTCAAGAAAAATCATATGTGGTTATTAAAGGAGTGGACAGGAAGGGTTTTCAGGGTGGGCCCAGGTAGGCAAGGTGATAAATTTGGTTTTTAATATGTTGGTTTAAGTAGAGATATTAGTAGATATCTAGATGTCAGATAAATTCATTCTGAAACATGGGAAAGAGATGTCTGGTAATAAAAATTTTTTCATTATCATATTGTAGCCTGAGGTTAAGGACTTATCCATAGACAGCAGATAACAGATACTATGGAGCAGCCCACAGCCAGCAGATAAGAGAGTCAAGGATAGACCTTGGAAAATTAACTGGCAGTCCTAGAAAGAGGGGCCCATACTGAGATTAAACTGGAAAATACCTCTAAGCACAGAAAGTCAGACAGAGCTAATACCCAGCAGCCAAAAAGGAGTTAGCTACCAACTATGGAAAACTAAGACATGTGTTTACTGTATTTAAATATACTTGGTGACTTTAATAAAAACAGAATTCATGGAGCAGTTCCAATTTTGACCATACTGTAGAGAATGAGAATTCAGTATGAGCTGGAACAGGAATTCCTCCATCCTGTTTGAAATAAAGAGCAGTACAGAATAAAATAATTGAATACTGATGAGTAGCAGAATATGCCTCCCCAAATTACTCTAAGTGTTCAGGACATAACACCCCAAAATATACCGCTTTGGCATATTGGTTATTTTGAATTGTAGGTGCTTGAAAAACAGCAAATGAAGAGAGAGGCTTTCTCTGAACTCCCCTTTTATCTGAGTAAAGACAGATCCTCCAGAATAAACTCATTTGTCATTAATCTCCTCCCAGAAGTTTCATCAAAAGGGGAGATTGACTCTTACCACAAGTGGCTAGAAGTTGACATCATTGCCAGACAAACTGTGTCACTAACTATAATATAGCACATCTAGTCTTTAAAGGTCTACTCACCTTTCCTAAAAACCATTTATTCACCATAAGAAGCCTACATCCTCTTCTTTTTTCCAATTAAGATGGTGTTTAACCCTGAATTCTAAGCCACCTCAAGGAGTTACTCATTTTTGCCTGGATATTTCCCATGAATACTTGAGGTACATATGCTAATAAATTTGTTCATTTTTCTCTTGTTAATCTGTGTTAACAGGTCTCAGCTAAGAACTCCAAAGGGTAGAGGGAATAATTCCTTTTCCTCCACTAAAGTAACAAATTTAAATGTACAGCCAAGCTCTCAAGAAAAAAAAAAACCTTTATGTGTCAAGATTTAAGAGAAAACTCAAAGCCAGAGAGTAGACTGGGAACTGAATCCAAGTGGTCCAAACCAACATGCAACTACAGGAAGAAAAAGATGATGGAATAAGGAAGGAAGAAAGGCAAAACATTCTCCCAAAAACACATAAAAGAAGAAAATACAGTAAATACAATTCAATCTGAACATGACCTGAAGACTGAAGAACAGACCACCTACACCTGGGGAAGAAGAGAACACCACACAGAAAAAGGCAAAGTGGCAGAGCCATGATCAAGCAGGACCCAAGCCCTCCCCCTACCCCAGCCTACAGGCAGGAGAAAGTGGAACAGAGGAGGGAGTGGGTAGGAGCCCAGGACTGCTGAACACCTGGCCCTGGAGATCTGCTCTGGGACCACAAGCCCACATCATATTGGGTTCTGGTGATTCTCAGGGTTTGATACCAAGGACAGGTAGAACACTCTGGAAGGCTGATATTCCAGCAGCTTATGGAGGACAGGCACACTCTACCAGTCCTGAGACCCAAAGCAGAAATGGCAGTTTAAAAGATTTTCCAGCAGTGGAAGGGGTACCAGAGGATGAGGGTTGGATAGAGCTCTCTCCTCAGGAGAAAAGGCAAGTGACAATACCTCCTCAGCCTTCCCTTGGCCCAACAGGTCAGGAACTCTCAGGAGCCAGAGATGCTCCATCCCCCTTGCTGGCAATGCATCCCTGAGGCTCATCTATGCACACAGTGCCAGCCAACCCACTCAGCCAGGTAGCAGTGTCAGACTTTGCTGCCTGGCAGGCAGAGGGAGACTCTCCCAGCTTCCTTGGCTGTTTCAGTCCAACCAGGGAGATGACTGCAGGAGCAGGACCCAAGGGCTTATTCCTACCCACAGGTGCCAAGTCCAGTGCTGCACTATGGCCTGGCAGAGCCACACATCAGCCTTCCCACCCCATTAACCCTGCAGCCCCACCATTGCAGCAGGACTGGTAGGAGGCAGCTCCGCCCACAGCAAAACTAGCAGAGACTGCTGTGCTGAGCACAAAGGCGAGGCTGAAGCAAACTACCAGGGTGGACTCAGACCACTACAGAAGACAGACAGAAACATGGCCCTGCACACTGCACGCCAATAGCTGGGGCTCCTGCAAAGTAGAACCAGGCACTCGAGAGTAAAGAATCTTGAGCTTCTGAGCACCATAGGTCACCTTCTTCATAAAGCTATTGCTCTATAGGCCAGGGAGCATAGCAGTGTCATCTAATACAAAGGAAGAAATAGAAATCCTGACAAAATAAGGAGGCAGAGAATATGTTCCAAACAAAACTACAGAAAAGAGGGCTAAATTAAATGGAGATCACCAAACTTCTTGATAAAGATTTCAAATATACTTGATAAACATGCTCACAGATTTACAGAAAAATATTCAAGATGTCAGGGAATACTTCAACAAAGAGATAAAAGACCTTAAAAAGAGCCTCTCAGAGCTGAAGAATACAGTATCTGAAATGAACATACAATAGAGGGATTTAAGAGTAGATTAGTGTAGGTAGAGGAGCCAGTCAATAAGACGGAAATTAGAGAACAGGAATACAATAAAGCTGAGGAACTGAGAGTAAAAAGATCTCTAGGAATGAAAAATGATAAGAGAGCAATGTACCCAATCCAAGCAAAACGATATTCACATAACAGGGGTACAAGGAGGAGAAGAGAGAGACAAAGGGATAGAAAGTCTCTCTGAGGAAATAACTGTTGAAAACTTCACCAACTGGGGAAGGAAACAGACACTCAGCTCATTGAAGTATGAAGAGCCCCTAACAAAAGGAACCCCAGGAAGACAACACAAAGACATATAATAACTAAAATGGCAAAGATCAGGGATATCAAGGATACAGAGAGAATATTGAAAGCAGCCAGAGAGAAAAAAAAGATTACTTATAAAGGAAATCCCATGAGGCTATCAACAGATTTCTCAGCAGAAACTTTACAAGCCAGAGGGGAGTGATATATTTAACAAAAGGACCTACAACCAAGAATCCGCTACCCAGCAAGATTGTCATTTGAATTTGAAACAGGTATTAAACAATTTCCAGAAGAACAAAAGTTAAAGGAATTCACCACCACTAAGCCAGCCTTACAGGACATGTTAAAGAGACAGCTATAGATGGAAATGTCCCTAAAGCTAAATAACTTTCACCAGTAAAAATAAATCCACAGTAAGGATAGTAGACCAATTAATTACTAAGCAAGTATGAAATTAAAACAAAAGAAGCAAAATCAACTACACACAAAATCAGTCAAGGAACACAGAAAGTGCAGATTATTACATCTAATACAAAAAGAGTGGAGGAGTTTCGAAAAAGAAGAAAAAAGTACCTTTATATTTTGTTTGAAATAGAGTAGTCAGCAACTTAAGATACCCTGTTATATATTAAGGAAGCTATCCTTCAACCTTTGGTAACCACAAAACTAAAGCCTACAATAAATACACCAAAAATAAAGTTTTTTTTAAAGACTAAAGAAAACCATCAGTAACAAGAGAAGAGTATAAGAAGGAAGAAAGGAACAGAGAGGAGCTATAAAAACAGCCAGAAAACAAATAATATAATGAAACTAAGTACATATCAATAATCACCTTAAATATAAATGGACTGAATGCACCAATCAAAAGACATAGAAAGTGGCAGGATGAAAAAGGAACAAGATATATCTATATGCTGCCTACAAGAGAGTCATTTCACACACAAAGACATACACAGACTGAAAGTGAAGAGATGGAAAAAGATATTTCATGCCAATAATAGGGAGAAAGAAACAGGTGTAGCAGTACTTGGACAAACATTTCAAAACAAAGAAAGTAACAAGAGACAAAGAAGGACTTTACATAATGAAAAAATGGGTCAGTCCAACAAGAGGATATAACCATTATAAATATCTATACACCCAACATAGGAGCACCTAAATATGTATAAACAACTAACAGAATTAAAGGGGGAAATAGACAGCAGCACATTCATTTTAGGAGACTTAACCACACCACTCATATCAATAGATCAACCAGACAGAAAATAAATATGGAAACAGAGGTACTGAACAATATATTAGATCAGATGGATTTAACAGATATTTACAAGCAGCTCCACCTAAAAGCAGCAGGATACACATTTTTCTCAAGTGTATATTAAATGTTCTCGGGATTAGATCACATACTAGGCCACAAGAAGAACCTCATTAAGTTAAAAAATATTGAAATTGTATCAATCAGCTTCTCAGTTCACAGTGGTAGGAAACTAGAAATAATTACACAAAGAAAATAAAAAAGCCTACATGCATGGAGGCTAAACAACATGCTTCATAATAATCAGTGCACCAATGAACAAATCAAGCAATAGATGGAGACAAAGGAAAACAAAAATTCAACATCCCAAAATTTGTGGGACATAGCAAAGGCAGTTCTGAGAAGAAAGTACATAGCAATACAGGCTTACTTCAAGAAACAAGAACTATCCCAAATAAATAGTCTAAAATCACAATTAAGGAAACTAGAAAAAGAAGAACAAATGAAACCCAAAGTCAGTAAAAGAAGGGATATAATAAAGATCAGAGCAGAAATGAATAAAATAGAGAAGAATAAAACAATAGGAAAAAAATCAATGAAACCAGGAGCTGATTCTTTGAGAAAATAGACAAAACAGATAAGCCCCTACCCAGACTTATCAAGAAAAAAAGAGAATGTACACACATAAACAGATTCAGAAACAAAGAAGGAATAATCAAAATGGATACCACAGAAATACAAAGAATTATTTGAGAATACCATGCAAAATCTATATGTCAATAAAGTGAACAACCTAGAAGAAATGGATAGCTTTCTAGAAAAATACAACATTTTAAGATTAACCCAGGAAGAGACATAAAATCTGAACAAACCAAATACCAGAAATGAAATTGAACTGTTAATCAAAAACTACCTAAAAACAAAAATCTTTTTCCAGATGGATTCACAGCTGAACTCAACTAAAAATTTAAAAATGAACTAATACTCATCCTTCTTAAAGTAT
Organism: Manis pentadactyla; assembly: GCF_030020395.1. Lineage (NCBI taxonomy): Eukaryota > Metazoa > Chordata > Mammalia > Pholidota > Manidae > Manis > Manis pentadactyla. The sequence goes on along the minus strand of NC_080031.1, from coordinate 67,537,174 downwards.
TCCAAAAAATAGAAGAGGAGGAAATACTTCCAAACTCATTCTATGAGGCCAGCAACACTCTAATACTAAAACCAGACAAAGACACCACAAAAAGAAAATTATAGCCCAATATTCCTGATGAACATAGATGCAAAAATACTCAACAAAACAAGAACCAAATACGAAAATACATCAAAAAGATCATCCATCATGACCAAGTGGGATTTATTCCAAGGATGTAAGTATGGTATAACATTCATAAATCAATCAATATCATACACCACATTAACAAAATAAAGGATAAAAACCACATGATAATCTCAATAGATGCTGAAAAAACACATGACAAAATTCAACATCCATTCATGATAAAAACTCTCCACAAAATGGGCACAGCAGGTACATACCTCAACATAATAAAGTCCATATATGACAAACCCACAGCCAACATTGTACATAATTGCAAAAAGCTGAAAGCTTTTTCTCTAAGATCAGAACAAGGATGCCCACTCTCACCACTTTTATTAAACATAATACTGGAAGTCCTGGTGATGGCAATTAGACAACACAAAGAGATAAAAGGCATCCAAATTCATAAAGAAGAATTTAAACTGTCACTATTTTCAAATGGCATGATATTATACATAGAAAACCCTAAAGATTTTACCAAAGAACTGTTAGAATAACTGAATTCAGCAAATTTGCAGGGTCCAAATTAATACACAGAAATCTGTTGCATTCCTAAATGCTAACAACAAACTAGCAGAGAAAGAAATCAGGAAAACAACTCCATTTACAATTGCATCAAAATGAATAAAATACCTAGGAATAAACTTAAACAAGGAGGTGAAAGACCTATACTCTGAAATCAATAAGAATCTCATAACAGAAATTAAAACAGACACCAATAAATGGAACTCTATCCCAGGCTCATGGATAGGAAGAATTAATATTGTCAAAATTACCATCCTGCCTAAAGTAATCTACAGATTCAATGCAATTCCTATCAAAATACCAACAGTATTCTTCAATCAACTTGAGCAAATCATTCTAAAATTCATATGGAACCACAGAAGAACCCAAATAGCCAAAGCAATCCTGAGAAGGAAGAACAAAGGTGGGAGGATTATGTTCCTTGACTACAAGCTCTACTACAGAGTATGGTAATCAAAACAGTTTGGTACTGGCACAAAAACGGACCCATAAATCAATGGAACAGAATACAGAGCCCAAATATAAATCTATGCACATATGATCAACTAATATACAATAAAGGAGGCATGAATATACAAAGGGGAAAAGACGGCCTCTTCAACAAGTGGTGTTGGCAAAACTGGACACCTACATGTAAGAGAATAAAACTCCATCCGAATTATTGTTTAACTCCATCCACAAAAGTAAAGTTGAAAGGATCAAAGACCTGAATGTAAGTCATGAAACCATAAAACTCTTAGAAGAAAACATAGACAAAAATCTCTTGAACATCAGTATCAGCGATTTTTTCCTGGACACATCTCCTTGGGCAAGAGAAACAAAAAATGAACAAGTGGGACTACGTCAAACTAAAAAGCTTTGTAAAGGACACCATCAGCAGGACAAAAAGGCATCCTACAGTATGAGAGAACACATTTGTAAACAACATATCCAACAAGGGGTTAACATCCAAAATATACAAAGAACTCATAGGCCTCATCACCCACAAAAAATAACCCAGTTAGAAAATGGGCAGAGGGCCTGAACAGACATTTCTCCCAAGAAGAAATACAAATGGCCAACAAACACATGAAAAGATGCTTCACATCACTAATCATCATGAAAATGCAAATCAAAACCACAATGAGATATCACCGCACACCTCTTAGGAGGGCCACAATCCAAAATACAAGAAATAAAAAATGTTGGTGAAGATGCAGAGAAATGGGAACCCTCCTACACTGCTGGTGGGAATGTTGATTGGTACAATTGCTGTGGAAAGCAATATGGAGGTTGCTAAAAAACTGTAACTAGAATTACTATTTGATCCAGTAATTCCACTTCTAGGAATTTACCTGAAGAAAACAAAATTCCTGATTCAAAAAGATATATCACCTAGTTTATCACCATACTATTTATAATAGCCAAGATATGGAAGCAACCAAAGTGTCCATCAATAGATGAATGGATAAAGAAGAGGTAGTACATATACACAATGGAATATTATTCAGCCATAAAAAGAAAAGAAATCCTTTTTATGGATGGATTTAGAGGGTATTATGCTAAGTGAAATAAGCCAGGAGGAGAAAGACAAATACCATATGATTTCACTGATTTGTGGAATATAAAAACAGTGCAAAACAGAAGGAACAAAACAGCAGCAGACTCACAGACACTGAGAAGTGACCTAGTGGTTACCAAGGAGAAAGGGTTAGGGCAGGTTGAGGGGAAGGGTGAGGTGGATAAAAGGGCACTATACTTCTCAATCACAATATAAATTGGTCACAGGGACAGCAATACAGCATGGAGAATATAATATAGCCAATGATTCTGTAACATCTTTCTATATTGATAGTAACTGCACTAGAGGGGGTAAGGATTTGATAGTGTGGGTAACTTTTGAACTACTTGTACATTTGCAACCAAGGTAAGATTGTATATCAATGATATATCAATTTTACAAAAGGAAAAAAAAAAAGAAAGAAAACCAAGATGCAAACTAGAGGCTGTTGCTTTAATGCCTGCTGGAGAATGTGAGACAGGGCTGTAGACCCATGCACTATGAAGTTATGTATTAAGAACTTAACTTTCTGCATAAATCCATTACCATCCATCACAAAAGCCAAATTAAAACTGGACAGTGAATTTCTTCAAAATGATACATAAATAATTATAATCCCAAGCCTGCAATGTATGTAACTGAGAATTCCACATACAAACTATCATATAATTCCTGAAACTCAAAGTGAGGAATTAATTTGAAAGTAGGTCTTGCTTCTCAAGAGACTCATAGGTTTTCAGGAGGTACAAGGGTAAATCTACCCTCTAAAGATGCTTCCGTAACTCCGTGCACTTACAATGAAAACATACTTCACTGAAGAAGAGTATCCTCTAAAAATTAGAAACCATATGAAAATATGAACCACTATAGTGGAGAGTCAGGAGATAACAAATAATAGCACAATTTATATGAGTGAATGTGAAGTAAATTCCTCATCTGCTTCAAGAAGTTGGGCTGTAAAAAGAAGGGAAGAAAAGGAGTGCATAAACTGTAAGGCAATTTAAGAATGAGAAAGATTTTATTATGTTCATGTGCTGATAAGAAGAAAAAGCTATTAGAAAGGTGACATTAAAATCATTTGAAAATTGGGAATAGTCAGTGCTAAAACATTTCTAAAGAAATATTTAAAGCATAAGTGGATAAATTAGCCTTAAACAGAGGGAGAACAATTATTCTGCAAAGAAAGGAAATAAAATGTTGGTGAATAAGAATAAATTTGTAGGAAAGAAGAAAAATAAGTAGGTAAGTTCTCAGTTTCATAACATTATCTCACTTAATTTGTGCAACAATGGCAAGACTGATGCTGTTACTAATCTCAGAGAGAATCTGACATTGAGTTATTTGCCCAGTTTTTCTGCTATGAAAGGCAAAGACTTGGTTCAAATCCAGGTACTTTCTTAATAATCGTATGCAAGCTGCATACAATAAAATTTTTGGTGACATACTCAAACACTTTGATGATGACCACATCAAACATTATAACATCTCAGTAAGAGAGAGATCAACTATTTTCTCATCCCTCTTTCAAAGATGAGGGCATTAACATGCCATTTTCACACAGTGAGCAATATGCCACAAAAGCTATACAAGAGTTATACACTAAAAGTGAACACATAGATTGTGCTTATGACACTATAAATAAAATTAAAATCACTAATTTATACATTAATGCTATATAAGAGCAGCATGAATAATCTGTGACTAACTAACCAGTTATACTACATCATCTGCAGACACACAATGCTACATGCACACACACATGCAGTCTAGTTTACAACAATTATATGGGTTCCTATCTCTTCCTTTACCTCTCTGTTTAAATTTTATCTTCTTAGAGAGGTCTACCTTACCCACCCAATTGAAAATGAGTCCACACTGTTAAATTCTATCACTGTATCTCTTTCCATAACATCTCCCAGTTGAAACCCTGTTATCTTCTAGAACGATTTCTAACACTCTTCCATTTGAAAAGCACAAATTCAATGCACCAAAAATTAGTTCAGCACATTCATTAAACAACTGAGCAAATACTTATTATTTGAACACCTATAATAGCATTCAAATAATAATGCCAACTACATACTATTATAAGCGTAAGAATGCAGAAAAGAATTAGGACACAAAGTCCCTATCTACATAGATCTTCATTCTAGAGGGAAATAAATAAATGAGTATAACATAATAGTACAATACAAGTAAAATTAGTATAACACACCATAAATGAATATAACAATATGTAATACTAGCTCATAAAATAATGTATAGCATAATATGCATTATGCTGTACACATGCTACAATTTATTATAACCAAGAAAAGGACCACTGGCAGTGAAGAAGCAGAATAATTTCTGCAAATCATGTAGGGGTAGATACAGTTCATGTTCCCAGCAGCCAGAGTTGAGAAACCTTGTAATATACAGGGTTGAGTACTCAGTACTGTCTCAGTATTGGAGACAAATTAACCTTAAAATAAAGGTTGCTTTCATTCTACCTAACCAAGCTTACAGGTAATATTTTTAAAAATGAAAATGTTTCCAAATTATTAAATTTCACCTCTGGAAAAAGCACAAAAAAAAAACATAAAGAAATACAAAAAGAATATCCTGCACCAACTTCACAAAACTAACAATGCTTTTATTAATTAAAAACTTTAAAAAAAAAATTAGCAGTGTGCAAAGAAACATGAAAATGCCACCCATAACCAGGAGAAAATCAGTCAATAGAAAGACTCAGAAATTATAGAGATAATTAAATTAGAAATGAACGATTATAAACTATCACATATATCCTATGTTTAAGAAGGTAGAAAAAAACATGAGCATATTAAGAAGGGACATGGAAGATACATTAAAAAATACCTGAGATATACACTGGATGGGATTAAAAGCAACTTAGTCCTTACAGAAGAAAAGGTTAGTGATTTTGGAAGATATAATAAGACAATATGCAAAATAAAACACAGAGAAAGAAGAATGAAAGAACTGAATAGAGTACAATGAGCTTTGAGATCAATCAAGAGTTCTGATTTATGTGTAACTGAAAAAATAATGGCAGAAATTTTTCAAAATTTTGTATATAATAGATACACAGATCCAAGAAATTGAGTACAGACCAAACACAATAATATTAAAAAGAAACCTATGCCAAAGTACATTATCATCAAATTGCTTAAAAGAGCCATAAAGAGAAAACCTTGAAAGCAGCTATACAAGTGGAAAAAAGACATACTACATATAGAAGAACAAAGATGACATCACACTTCTTAGTAGAAACAATGCAAGCCAGGGGATAGTGAATTTTTCTAAATTACTTACAGGGAATTATCATCAACCTGGGATTCTATACCAAATGAATTTTTTTTTCAAAATTCAGGGCAAAATAAAGATTACTTCAGGCTTGCAAAAGAAGAAAGAATTTATTAACAGAATACTGCACTACAAGGAATGCTAATTGAAGTCCTTCAGTTTCAGGCAGAAGGAAAATGATACCAGATGGAAATCTGGATCTACACAAAAGGATGAAGAGCATCAGAAATGTAATGATGGAGGTAATTACAAAACACATTTTTTTCTTGTGTAAAATTCTTTAAAAAATGATTTATTACTTACGCAAAAATAATAACATATTGTATAGTTCACTTTATAGATGTGCAGAATTAAAATGCATTATCAACAGTGGTACACAGGGCAGAAGGAATGAAATGGAGGCACAATATTGTTAGGTTTCCTTGGTATTTGTTAAATCACATAATATGTATATAATAGTATAAAATTATATATGTTATACATATAATAGTATAATGATATAATAGTATAATACTCCTTGAAGTTGCACAGTAATTAAAGATTACATAAACCTTAAAGCAATCACACAAATATAAAGCATAGCTAATAAGCCAATGGAATAGATAAAATAAATCAATAAAAATACTCAATTAGCTCAAAAGAGAATAAGAAGAAAAATGAGCAAAGAACAGATGTATTAGATAGAAAACAAATAGCAAGATGGTAGATTTAAACTCAACTATATCAATAATCATATTAAGTATAAATGGTCTAAACACCTCAGCTGAAAACCAGAGATCATATTGCATAAAAATGCAAGATACAGCTATATGCTGCCTATAAAAAAGGCACTAAAAAGTAAGAGAATGCAAATATATAATATATAATAAAAAGTAAAAGAATGCAAATATATAATATATAAAAATGGTGGACCTCACCCAGAATTTGGTGAATATCAAAATTACAAATAATACCATAGAAACCAAATAGCTAAGAACATTTAAGGTAAGACTTCCAAAGCAGGTCTATGAAGCAGTCAGTCTAAATTAGAATAGGAAATCATGGAGCTCTGAGAAGACTTCTCATTTTGAAGAATGGAATAGGCTCTAAACAATATATTGAACAAGAAAATATGCTGGAAACTACAGCATTAGTTATCTCATGATGAAAAATGTAATTTCTCCTATCAAAAAGGGAAAATAATGAGCAGCTGCAATGTGCCAGTCACTACAGGCCATAGTTTATAAGAATATATAAAACATAGTCAATCATAGGGAACACAATAGAGAAGATTAAATATTCAAGAAGATTAAGATTCAAGGCCTTCTTGAATCTCAAATCTGTAGTACCACCATAAGTAATCAGAAAGCTAAATGAAATGAGGACGGATGCTAGTCTCACTTTGTACATCAACTTCATAAACTATACAATTCAGACTCTTCCCTCAGCAACAGCACAAATCCATATAAAGTGGGCTTTGGGGGAGTTATCTGAAAACAGTACAAACAAATGTTAAAACAATGAATTTCAAGCATATGCTTTATAGCAGAGCTCTCACCTGGAATTTCTTTCTCCTGACAACTCCTACCCAATAATAATCTCTTTTCAATAACATTTACTCATGTTGCTATTTTACACATACTACCCATTTAGTCATTTTGTCTCACGTAAACACAGGTTAATCTCTTCTTAGATTTTCACTGGTGTGTGTGTGTGTCTGTGTGTGTGTGCTCTATCTTTAATATGCAGATAGGATTGTGTGTTACAATTCTTTGTACCCAACATTGTCCAGAGAAACTTTTTACACAGAACCAAAGGAGAGTAGTTATTGATGGAGGAATTAAATTCATACTAATAACAACAAATTGTTGAAAATAAACAATTAAAGAGATTAATCTTTTAACTACTTATTTGAACTATATGCAAGTTACAAATTGAAGCCTTTAAAATTCTGACTAATTACTTGATGCCAAATAGTCACCAAAGAACTTAGAAAGCCTACCCTTACACTGAATTAATTTTAATAATGAAATTTAAAAACAGAAACTAGTAGATGTTTCTGCCCATCATGTATCATTTATCATCAGTTTATTATTTGACAAGTTACTGCATCTATAAGGACTTAGAAACCAAAAGCCTAAAAACAGTATAATTCTCCAGAGTGAGGTATTATAACTTGTTTTCAGAGATACAGTTCTCCTTACTTTTTGAACCTAATATTTAAAAGATGGATGGTAATACTTTTATTCTGTAAGGCAGATGTTACTAATCATTCTTCATTCTTAGAAAATCTTTTTATGAAAGTGCCAGGAGCCTCAGGGCATCATGTTGCATCTAATTGCAATACAGGAATCCCTACATTAGAGATTTAAACATTAAATACCCACATTTATTATATGTGCTGTTTGCATTACTAAAACAGAGAAAGTTATGACTAAATAATCTCTACCTTTCAGGAGCTGTAGATTTAAACCAGGCAGTATTTGGGTTGTCACATGTAAAAGAAGACATAATACTGTGAATAGTACAAAGGAGTGAGGGAATGCCTATTTCCTTAAGGACGGAAGTGGAGGTGCATCTCAGGCAATCATTGCTTGTTAAGGAGGCAAGGATATTCAAAAAAAGCACCACTCTGATTCCCAAATCACCCTGAAAGAATAATATAATAGTGTTTCAAGCAGTTTTAACAGGAATTCAATCAGTTAAATGACAAATGAAACATTTATTGTATTAACACACAACCTGCTTACAGCAGACAAGTGAAAAAGCCACTATAGTTGAAATATGTCCAGAACAGTCTGTAAGCCTTTAAGAGGAAGGCTTTCAATCTAAGAAAATTAACTTAAATTCAACTATCAGTTACTCCATACCTAGGACTTCACCGAATCTGGAGGGATGTAAAAAAATGGAAAAGCATTATTCTTTACCTAAAGTGACCTGTGTTTCAGTTGAGGAAATATGAACAGTCCTCAAAGAATAACCAGAACACTACTTAAAGGAAATTATATGTGAAAGATATATATGTAATATTATTGTAAGTCTATAGGAAATTCAAAATAAAAGAAAATCAATGTAGAGTACTGAGATTTAGCCATGGCAAATCTCAGGGAGCAGGTGACTTTCAACTGGGTTTTGAGCCATGTGTAAATAATATGCATTCCCTGTGGTATAGCATGTGCTTTCACCTGGACTTGGTGGGTACCCCAGTCAAAGGCCTGAAGGGACAGTCAGAAAAAAAGTATGCCTCTCGTCCCTCAAGGAGAGAACAGGCCTGGGAGAACCTGGTAGCAGAATAAACTGAGGAAATGGAATCTCAAGAATAATCCAGGAGGGGTGGAAGATGGCGGCGTGAGTAGAGCAGAGGAAATCTCCTCCCAAAACAACATATATCTATGAAAATATAACAAAGACAACCCTTCCTAGAATAAAGACCAGAGGACACAGGACAATATCCAGACCACATCCGCACCTGAGAGAACCCAGCGCCTTGTGAAGGGGGTAAGATACAAGCCCCGGCCCCGCGGGAGCCAAGCGCCCCTCCCCCCAGCTCCCGGCGGGAGAAGAGCAGGCAGAGCGGGAGGGAGACGGAGCCCAGGACTGCCGAACACCCAGCCCCAGCCATCCGGGCCAGAGTGCAGGGCGCTCGATACTAGGAAAACAGGGCAGCAAGAACAGTGAGCAGGCACTGGAGGCTGGGCGACAGAGGACATAAGAAAAGCGCGCGACCATTTTTTTTTTGCTTTTTTGCTGTTTTGTTTTGGCGAGCGCTTTTTGGAAGTCTTAAAGGGATAGGGACCCCAATACTAGGGAAACAGGGCAGAAAGACCGGTGAGCAGAGGCCTGAGGCTGGCACCGGAGAATAAAGAAAAACGAACGACCACCTTTTTTTTTTTTTTTTTAATTAAAAAAATTTTTTTTTTCTTTGTTTTTTTTGGTGGGCGTTGTTTTGTTTTGGCGGGTGCTTTTTGGAAGTCTTAAAGGGGCAGGGCGGGTCACTTAATCCAGAGATAGGGAATCCGGGGATCTCTGGGCACCCTAACCCCTGGGCTGCAGGGAGCAGGGAGGCCCCTTACGGAGATAAATAGCCTCCCAGCAGCTCCTGCTCCAACGCGACTCCACCATTTTGGAGTAGCTGCCCGAGCCAGGCCACGCCCACAGCAACAGCGGAGATTAACTCCATAGCAGCCGGGCAGGAAGCAGAAACCCTGTCTGCGCGCAGCTGCGCAGCACAAGCCACTAGAGGTCGCTGTTCTCCCAGGAGAGGAGGGCCACAAACCAACAAGAAAGGAAGTCCTTCCAGCCGTCACTCGTCCCAGTTCTGCAGACTATTTCTATCACCATGAAAAGGCAAAGCTACAGGCAGACAAAGATCACAGAGACAACACCACAGAAGGAGACAGACCTAACCAGTCTCCCTGAAAAAGAATTCAAAATAAGAATCATAAACATGCTGACAGAGATGCAGAGAAATACGCAAGAGAAATGGAATGAAGTCCGGAAGGAGATCACAGATGCCAGAAAGGAGATTGCAGAAATGAAACAAACTCTGGAAGGGTTTATAAGCAGAATGGATAGGATGCAAGAGGCCATTGATGGAATTGAAATCAGAGAACAGGAACGCGTAGAAGCTGACATAGAGAGAGACAAAAGGATCTCCAGGAATGAAACAATATTAAGAGAACTGTGTGACCAATCCAAAAGGAGCAATATCCGTATTATAGGGGTCCCAGAAGAAGAAGAGAGAGGCAAAGAGATGGAAAGTATCTTAGAAGAAATAATTGCTGAAAACTTCCCCACACTGGGGGAGGAAGTAATCGAACAGACCACGGAAATACACAGAACCCCCAACAGAAAGGATCCAAGAAGGGCAACACCAAGACACATAATAATTAAAATGGCAAAGATCAAGGACAAGGAAAGAGTGTTAAAGGCAGCTAGAGAGAAAAAGGTCACCTATAAAGGGAAACCCATCAGGCTAACGTCAGATTTCTCAACAGAAATCCTACAGGCCAGAAGAGAATGGCATGATATATTTAATACAATGAAACAGAAGGGCCTTGAACCAAGGATACTGTATCCAGCACGACTATCATTCAAATATGACGGTGGGATTAAACAATTCCCAGACAAACAAAAGCTGAGGGAATTTGCTTTCCACAAACCACCTCTACAGAACATCTTACAGGGACTGCTCTAGATGGGAGCACTCCTAGAAAGAGCACAGCACAAAACACCCAACATATGAAGAATCGAGGAGGAGGAACAAGAAGGGAGAGAAGAAAAGAATCTCCAGACAGTGTATATAAAAGCTCAATAAGTGAGCTAAGTTAGGCAGTAAGATACTAAACAGGCTAACCTTGAACCTTTGGTAACCACGAATTTAAAGCCTGCAATGGCAATAAGTACATATCTTTCAATAGTCACCCTAAATGTTAATGGGTTGAATGCACCAATCAAAAGACACAGAGTAACAGAATGGATAAAAAAGCAAGACCCATCTATATGCTGCTTACAAGAAACTCACCTCAAACCCAAAGACATGTACAGACTAAAAGTCAAGGGATGGAAAAACATATTTCAAGCAAACAACAGTGAGAAGAAAGCAGGGGTTGCAGTACTAATATCAGACAAAATAGACTTCAAAACAAAGAAAGTAACAAGAGATAAAGAAGGACACTGCATAATGATAAAGGGCTCAGTCAAACAAGAGGATATAACCATTCTAAATATATATGCACCCAACACAGGAGCACCAGCATATGTGAAACAAATACTAACAGAACTAAAGGGGGATATAGACTGCAATGCATTCATTCTAGGAGACTTCAACACACCACTCACCCCAAAGGATAGAACCACTGGGCAGAAAATAAGTAAGGACACGGAAGCACTGAACAACACAGTAGAGCAGATGGACCTAATAGACATCTATAGAACTCTACAATCAAGTTTGAGAAAGACAGATGCACCCCTATGTTTATTGCAGCACTATTTACAATAGCCAAGAATTGGAAGCAACCTAAATGTCCATCAATAGATGAATGGATAAAGAAGATGTGGTACATATACACAATGGAATACTACTCAGCCATAAGAAAAGGGCAAATCCAATCATTTGCAGCAACATGGATGGAGCTGGAGGGTATTATGCTCAGTGAAACAAGCTAAGCAGAGAAAGAGAAATACCAAATGATTTCACTTATCTGTGGAATATAAGAACAAAGGAAAAACTGAAGGAACAAAACAGCAGCAGAATCACAGAACTCAAGAATGGACTAACAGGTACCAAAGGGAAAGGGACTGGGGAGGATGGCTGGGTAGGGAGGGATAAGGGGGGGAGGAGTAAGGGGGTATTAAGATTAACATGCATGGGGGGGTAGGAGAAAAGGGAGGGCTGTACAACACAGAGAAGACAAGTAGTGATTCTACAACATTTTGCTATGCTGATGGACAGTGACTGTAAAGGGGTTTATAGGGGAGACCTGGTATAGGGGAGAGCCTAGTAAACATAATATTCGTCATGTAAGTGTAGATTAGTGATACCAAAAACAAAGCAAAAAAAAAAAAAAAAAGGGCAGTTCCTGTGTGGTAACCTCCAACGAGTTCTACACAAGGGTATAAAGGGCATATAAAAGTGTAGGCAAAGGGTCTGTTTGTGTTTATACAGAGGATCAAAGCCTAATTGGGCTACCCCAAAAATGAACTAAGATACGATATGAAAAATAACTTCCAACATCAGCACTCTCTGGAAGACTCATGCCAGAAGATGATCATCAAAAAACCCCAACAAAGATCCACGCACTGCTACAGCTATAGATGCACTCATCCCACCAGTTCCTGGACTTGCCATGGGAATGAGGAAGGAGATATCTAAGCTGGCCTGTGCATACAGTAAAACAACAAATTTGACTGGATCTATACTGTTGGAACTCAACCAAGAATTTGGAGAAGTGCAAATTGTAGCGCTCCAAAATCTTACAACTACAGACTATTTACTGTTAAAAGAACATATGGCATGTGAACAGTCCCCAGGAATGGGTTGTTTTAATTTGTCTGATTTCTCTCAGACTGTTCAAGTTCAGTTGGACAATATCCACCATATCATAGATAAGTTTTCACAAATGCCTAAGGTGCCTAACTGGTTTTCTTGGTTTCACTGGAGATGGATGGTAATTACAGGTATGCTTTGGTTATGTAACTATACTCCTATTATGTTAATGTGTGTGCGCAATTTAAGTAGTAGCTTAAAACCTATATATGCCGAAGTTACTCTACAAGAAGATATGTCAAAGAAATAATCAGTCTTCCCATGTTTTCTTCCGCCTGCTACTTCTATAGCTTTTCTTCTTCCTTCCTAATTACAACCCTTAAATAGAATTCGTGCCTCATATCAAATTTACCGAGTATCATAATTCTTCCAAGTGGTAATGATACCTCAAGACAAATGCTGGGCATAGAAGCCACAGGGCATAAATATGCAAAGAAGTAAAAAGCTAACCTTTTCAAACAATAAGGCTTCCCTCTCACTTATCAACTTCACATTTCCCTGTATGGCCCCGAAAGATGACTGGTTAGCCAGAGACGGGTAAGATTCCTCAAGGGAGGAACAACCTAAGACAGGCACAGTCGCAGGGGGGCCATCAGGTGAGAAATTGGGGATCAACAGAGGTGAGGCTTAGAACCTCACCCCCCCTGTTCTGAGAGAAATCTTCTGCATACGTGGATGTTTTATTGCCCTGGTCTAGCTTGGATTAACACATAGTCTACAGGCACACACCTGATCATCTACATTTGCTCTCTTACAACACTAAACTGTTTTCTACCTTTATCTTGTATCTACCTACCACTTCAGCATTTTATTAAAAATAATAATAATAAGGAGAGAAATGTGGTATCCACATATAAATCAAGTATAAAAACCAAATGAGTATTCATATTTGAACTGACTGTTTAGAGTTCATAATGCATGAGCAAAACCGAAAGTTTCTGTGATGACTGCCCTTGTACTGTTCACTATGTAACTTATTCATTATGTAAGAATTTGTTCTACATGTAAGAACTTGTTTGTTATGCCTCAGAAGATTGGAGACTGACGAAAATTAGGCTTGGGGTGGATTAATGATTGTGCATTGAGCATTGACTCCCCTATACAGAATTTTATTGTCGTTAACAACCATTTGATCAATAAATATGAGAGATGCCCTCACAAAAAAAAAAAAAAAAAAAAGGACAGACTTCCAATGGTAAAATAAATAAGTAACCAGGATGTAATGTATAGCATAAGGAATATAGTCAAGATATTGTAACAGCTTGGTAGGGTGATAGCTGGAACCTAGAATTATGTATATAAATGTTCTACCACTGTGTTGTACAGTTGAAACTAATGTAATGTAATACTGTGCGTCAACTACCCTTCAATAAAAAATTATTATTTAAAAAAAAAAAAAAAAAAAAAAAGAATAATCCAGCAAGGACTGCAGGGTAAAATGTAATCCATGGAAACTTTTAGCAAGAAAGAGACCATTTAAATTACCTTAATATCTGGGGATAAGAAAGTAAATCAGGGTCCTCACAAATGAAAATGTCCCACTGTGGGGACTCTCTCCCTACACAGTCTCCCCACTGTGCAGATCATTCGGTTTCTACCTAAATCAGGATCCAGTGTCTTGAAGACCAACGCCCAGGGACAACATTCATCTGGAAACTCTCTGCACAGGCCAGATGAAGACTTCAAGGCCTCCAGGCATCATGACGCACTCTCTTTTCCACAGTAGGAAGAGTTTAAGGTTACCCATTGTGCCAGTTCTCAGAGGAGAGTTTGACAGCAGTAAGAAACAGGGCACAGTAGAGTGTAAATATTCTGTTACAGGGTAAAGAGCTGTGAGTTGAAAATGAAAGCAGCAGACCTGCTGTGTTTTGTTCAGTCGCCCAGGGAAGGCTTGAGTACAACACTTATTTATATTGCTACTGGTAACCCAGGTTAACCAAATTGACAGACTTTTCAAGATTTTTAGACTACTATTACTTTTACCATTATTTTTCCTTTGTTATTATAAGTGCAACTAGTTTTATTATTGGAATTAGATGGGAATAACAAAAATAACCTGACTGTTAAAGTCCCCAAGCCATATTTGACTACAGTTATGAAGTTGGTTCCTACTCAGTAACTTAGGAAATTAAAAACACTAAATCTAGGATTTTCTCCACTGGGACCTAATCCAGTCCAATTTAGAAGTTGAGGATTTACAAAGGCTTTTCTGAAAGAAATGGGAAAATGTCAGCTACAATTTCTTGCTAGACTTGAACTGAATCTATTAACCTTGCCCAGAGAAAATAATGTTACAGTTATCTCATTTACAATGTTATTGTATATGATTTATGACCACAGTATCAAGCCTCAAACTAGGTTTTGTAGTTTTAAGTTAAATTTACATGTCTGTAATACAAATGATTTTTTTCCTTGTTCAGATAAAGATATTAAAAAGTGATTTATAATATTTCAGTTGGATGGAAAATATACAGTATGACAGTCTGCTGAAGGGAAAAAAACATTAGTTAGACAGCTATTATGAATGTGTATGTTCACACTGCTTAATGCCTCCCATCTTTTAATGTATGCTTGGTTATCAACCACTAGACATCTTTTGAATTACATTATATTTAGAATACAATGAAACAAAATCTATATGAAAATCAAATTAAAAAGAACCAGAAGGACAAGTAAAAAATGTATCTTCTATAGAGTTTATCCAAGATCATGAATACAAAAACAAACCTAAGTACCACCATTATTGCATATGTCCTTTACCTAACACTATATAATGGTCTTTAAATATGTTACACAAAAGCTCTCTAACACCATTACCACTAATGAAACCCAAGAGAATTTGCTTTACCATAAACTGTAAGAGTTTGAGATTTGAGTTGGGGGGGTATTGCATTTTATTTTAAATGGCTGATACAACTCTGCTTGAAAGATATGGCCTACAACTGAAAAGTCAGTACCAGTTACAGCCTAAAGACTGAGTAATACTTTACTGGCAAGCAAATACCCAGTGTCCTATGAATTCAAATAAAAATAAAATAATCTCTTATGTGTCCTCTATATAGAGTCACATGGCATACACAAATATTTCAAAATTATACAATGGCAAATAAATTTCATAATTTAAGACTACAATTAAAAATAAAAGCCCTATTGCTCATATTCTATTCACTGACAATACGTACATATGGACTGATGCAGAGCGAAGAGTGTATGTGTATGTGTAATTCATTTTGTTCAGAATCTAAGCATAATTACTTAATTTTGTGTGTTTGAACCATAGCTATTTATACTGGTAATAGCTTTTAAAATCTCTTTTAAAATAGTTGCTTATTTATCAAGTTTTCCTTGTACATCAGTTAAAATTATATTAAATTTCTAAAAACAGAGATAAAACAACAGAATCTTGAACAAAATAGGGATTTCTTTTTCCTCACAAACCTGCAATCTGAGACAGGCAAAGAAGTTCCATGTATCAGTAGGAAACCTGGTGCCTTCTATCTTGCTATTCTGCAATCTTTAGCAGATTCCTTTCATTCCCTGAGTCATCACATAGTCCCAACCATCTTGTCATTCTCAGGGTCATCTCAGAATCACCTCATTTTCACAAGATAGCTACTGGACTTCTAGACATAACATACAAATTTTAGCCAGGGAAAAGGATTAAGGAAGTGGGTTTAGAAGGCACATGCTATCTGAGTAGGCCCACTTTAAAGAGTTTTCCCTGAAACTCCACTTGAATATTTCTGCATACAGCTGACCAATACCTTCAAGGGAAGCTGGACAATACAGTTTATTCACTAGAAGCAATGCTACTGGCAATACCCAAGTGGGGTTGAAATTTTATATATTTAGTTGCTTTATTAGTTTACTTATTTCATCCTTTCACAGACTATCTTTATCTTATATAATGCTTTTAATTTTAATTCACACCTTATCTGATATTAATATTAATCATTCTGTCTTTTTTGTGTTTGCATTTTCTGGCTTTCTCTGTAACCAATCCTGTATTTTTTTTTTTTTTATTGAAGGGTAGTTGACAACAGTATTACATTACATTAGTTTCAGATGTACAACACAGTGAGTCAACATTTATATACATGATAATGATAATTCTAGGTACCAGCTATCACCATACCAAGTTGTTACAATATTTTGACTATATTCCTTATGCTATACATTACATCCCGGTTACTTATTTATTTTACAATTGGAAGTGTGTTTATATATATATATATATATATTTTTTGTGAGGGCATCTCTCATATTTATTGATCAAATAGTTGTTAACAACAATAAATTTCTGTATAGGGGGGTCAATACCCATTGCACAATCATTAATCCACCCCAAGCCTAATTTTCGTCAGTCTCCAATCTTCTGATGCATAACGAATAAATTCTTACATGGAGAACAAATTCTTACATAGTGAATAAGTTACATGGTGAACAGTGCAAGGGCAGTCATCACAGAAGCTTTCGGTTTTGTTCATGCATTATGAACTATACACAGTCAGTTCAAATATGAATATTCATTTGATTTTTAAACTTGATTTATATGTGGATACCACATTTCTCTATTATTATTATTTTTAATAAAATGCTGAAGTGGTAGGTAGATACCAGATAAAGGTAGAAAACATAGTTTAGTGTTGTAAGAGAGCAAATGTAGATGATCAGGTGTGTGCCTGTAGACTATGTGTTAATCCGAGCTAGATGAGGGCAATAAACATCCATGTATGTAGAAGATTTCTCTCAGAACATGAGGGGGGAGGTCCTAAGCCTCACCTCTGCTGCTCCCCATTTTCTCACCAGATGGCCCCCTGCGACTGTGCCTGTCTTAGGTTGTTCCTCCCTTGAGGAATCTTACCCGTCTCTGGCTAACCAGTCATCTTCCGGGGCCATACAGGGAAATGTTAAGTTGGTAAGTGAGAGAGAAGCCTTATTGTTTGAAAAGGTTAGCTTTTTACTTCTTTGCATATTTATGCCCTGTGGCTTCTATGCCCAGCATTTGTTTTGAGGTGTCTTTACCACTTGGAAGAATTATGATACTCGGTAAATTCGACATGTGGCACGAGTTCTATTTAAAGGTTGTGATTAGGTAGGAAGAAGAAAAGCTATAGAAGTAGCAGGCGGAAGAAAACCTGGGAAGATTGATTATTTCTTTGACATATCTTCTTGTAGAGTAACTTCAGCATGGATAGGTTTTAAACTACTAATTAAATTGTGCACACACATTAACATAATAGGAATATAGTTACCTAACCAAAGTATACCTGTAATTACCAGCCATCTCCAGTGAAACCAAGAAAACCAGTTAGGCACCTTAGGCATTTGTGAAAACTTATCTATGATATGGTGGATATTGTCCGACTGAACTTAAACAGTCTGAGAGAATTCAGATAAACTAGAACACCCCATTCCTGGGGACTGTTCATATCCCATATGTTCTTTTAACAATAAATAGTCTGTGGTTGTAAGATTTTGGAGTGCTACAATTTGCACTTCTCCTAATTCTTAGTTTAGTTCCAACAGTATAGATCCAGTCCAATTTTTTGTTTTACTGGATGCACAGGCCAGCTTAGCTATCTCCTTCATCATTCCCATGGCAAGTCCACAATCCTGTATTTTTAACCTTTAAAATGAGTAGGTAGAATGAGTTACATATTTTTATTTTTGAACCCCAAAATGTCACCCAAAGAGATGTTTTCTCTCTGTTTTTATTGTCTATTTTCTTTAGAGAAAAAATTTTCAGTATCTTGCTCAGTAAATAGAAATATAGCTAGTGTTATTCATGCATGGGGAGAGATGGGGTATCTAGAGTCTGATTATGGTGCCTACAAACTACTTGCAGTTAATCTCCCTAAATTTTTTATTCCTGTGCCAGACCCACTCTTCCTGCTATTCCTACCATCTCTGAGTTCTAAATCTTTTCTTCTGAAATTCTCTAGAGAGGAGAGCTCTGTATGTCCTGCCTTATTTGAATTCATTTTCCTTATCTGAATTAAGGCAACAAGAAGCTAGTAATGAACTACTCTAGGAATAGGGAACTAAAAGTTAAATTATTAAAAATTGTTCACAATTACTTTGCTACTGTCCAGCAAAATCTCTCATTTATTAATTTTGAACATAAAATATTATTTTATTTAAAGCATGCAAGTTTAAGATGATCATTAGCTTTATGGAAATGGTTTAATTGGGCTAGAAAGGTTTGTTGCATCAAAAAATAGGTCAATATTCAACAATCTGTATATTTTCTTTTCAAAGAGAATATACAAAACTGAAAATGCAGACTAATCTAGTGAAAATTGAGTTTTCTCAGATTGCCTTCAACTCTATTCATGTGTTACTTTGCAGCTACTAGTTGATACCACAAGGGAAACAGTTCCTTGACTTGCACTGGAAATATAAGATTTAAATGACTCCTTAGTTCTTGAAAAAAAAAAATGTACGCCAATGCTCATAGCTAGAAGAGTCAACCACTTCCAATTTCATGGTCAGATAGAAAAATGGGTGAGCAGAGATCAATGTCATTTTAAGCTTTGAATTTGCTAGCTGCCTCTGATTCACCACAATCAATTTTAGTGACTAGGATTTATCATACCTTGACTAGACAAGTCTCCACTTAATCCAAAGGTTGCCAAGCTCCAACAGAGGAAAAAACAACAAATAAGGTTGGGATTTTGTGTTCATATTTTTATTATTTTGTGAGGCATAGTTACCGATTAGCTATATAAATAGGGTATTTATATTTCTTTTTCTATCTTTCTAAATGATTCAAGATGGAGCTCCATGTTACTAGGAAATGTTTTTAACTCCTGACTATTACTAACTTTAGCCATCAATGATCTTACTATATTTAATGATAAGCCAATACATGGTTAACTTTAAAAGATAAGTTTCTGCATTGGATCTAAAAGCTGCTATTCTTTGTGTGCCTCCTAACTGGCCAAGTTTAGAGCTTCTTAGGAGAGCTTAGTGGAAATATTTTTTTTCACCCTGCCTAAACCAAATCTTAGATCAAAGCACTTGTCATGTGTTCTCTAAGGTGATTTACAAGAGAAATGAGAATAGGAAAAAAGGAAACTGGATCAAGAGACGTTAAGTACTTTTAAAAATCCTTTCAGCAGAAGACTTGAGTTATCCCAACTACGAATATTACTGAAGTCATTACAAATAATATTTAGAAGAAACCCTTTCAAAAACTACTAGACCAGAAAAAACACAAACCATCAAACACAATGGTAGAAAATCCAAAATATATATGTCATAATTTTTCTACTCATACTTAGGCATAAAACAGTTTTATAATTGCATTTGCTCCCAAATGCAGTTATTTTATCCTAAAGTTGAAACTTAATGAGGATAGCTAAAACGTAAGCAAAGCAATCTCATTAAAACACAAACTAGTAATTGATACTGGAAGAAGTTATACTAACTTGGCATAATAATTTGCTTTGGATAACTCAGTCTTTGAATCATATACTTTTAGCTTAGGAATGTGAATTGATTTCAACTAAGAAGCCAAGAAATTACAGCAATATTAAAATATTTTCTATGACCAGTACATTGTTTTAAATGAAACTAATCTGTGATTAAGAGAAGAAATGTTTGGAAGAAAAGATTGGAGAAGTATAGGAGAAAGGACAGAAAATATATGGATCTATACTCTGCCAAAGACTTCATATACGTTATTTTGGTTAATAATGATAAAATTCCTATTAAGTTGATAATAGACACCCCTTTTGATAAATGGAATATTGAGAATCAGAAAAATTATCCAAAAAACACAACTAATAATTGGTTGAATCAAGATTAAAAAACAGGTTTGTCTGATTCCAATATCCCACTAATTTTTACTAAGTATGTGAATATAGTTAATGGACACTAAATAATGAAGAGGGAAAGAGGAAATTAAAGTTAAGTTACTTAAATCACATTTGGCTGCTTCCTGAGCTACAATTCTCCCAAAAGAAATATCTATACCAAATTTATGCTGGGAATTTCCTGGGAAAAAAAGAAAAGAACAGATGTGATAATTGCCTGGGGAACTCTGTGGCAGATCCTGGTCAACTCCTGTAAACTAAGAATAGTATTTACTGTCATATTTATACTCCCATTTCCTGACATAAGTTTAAACCACATCATTCCTTATTTTGTTAATATAAACAGATTTTTTTAAATAAAATAAAACAAGTGCTCATAATGTAAAGTAATAATGCCAAGTTCAGACCTGAAGTACCACTCTCTAAGCATCACTAGTTTTAGCTTTTTCAGATTTTTACCTGCTCTTCAATATATTTCTGACTCTCAATGTATTGCTGTGATACAATTTTCTGACATATAAATTTGAAAAATCATATAATCTCTCCTTTGAAAAGTGAGTATTAGATTACCAACATCCCATGTTTCTTCTTCCCAATTTTGGTCAGTTATTATTTTGTCCTTCTAATGATTATTTGGGATATATAAATACGTTAATCTCAGTTAATCATTTCATCAACTTTTGACCATTGTCTTCTCTCTTAATCCTCATGATATTATACAGAACTATAAACATTCTTATCTTACCTTCTAAATCTCCATTTTTCTTTCTCCTTGCAACCTCTTTCACTATAATTCTATTAGTACATTGTAAAAATTAAGAATACCCTATTTAAAACCATAAGTAGTAATTCCATTATTAAGAAAGAGTTTGATTCTAAAAGTTGAAAATACCCAGTGTCTATATTACTAGAACTATATCAAGATCATACACAAAAAATTAAGTAATAACAGGAATTATTACAATGGGTTGAATATCACAACTGTTCTATTTGAATGAAAATGTTCCTAACACACAGATAAAAGGTATTCAATGTTTCTTACATTCCATAAATTCCACAAATTGCTGAAAATTGAACTGAGAAGCTTCATATAAAAATAAGATTATATGAATTCTTTGCCATGAATTTTATCATTGCCTTTCTTTATTCTTGTTGACAGAAGTAAAAAATATCCTTTTTTTACTTTATCATTAACATCATTTATCATCCTAATCTTACAAAACCCATTCTATTCAAATAGAAAGGAATCTATTTCACACAAACTGATTTCTTCTTTAGGTTAATTAAACATCCCTTTGTAGGTGTTCATTTCTGTAACATGAAGATTCTGTGCTTCTACAGAATCTCCATATCTTCATCTTCATCCTCCCATTTTATTTCCTGATTTATGTTGATTGCATCATTAGTTTTATATATCCACATTTGACACTTCATTCAGTAATAAAGAAAGAATAATACACTTATAACTTTATATTTTAGAATCTCTAATTAACAAAAATATTTGCATTTCCATATGGCATTTTCCATGGAGTTGGGGATACTACACCGGAAGAACAAGGTATAAAATCTCAACTATGACTTCCAGCATGGTTGAATAAGCTTCTATCTAACTTACTTTTATAGAGAGTCTTCTTCAGATTGGAACATTTCTTCTTATAGATATGTGATAATAAAAACTAAAAATAAAACTTACTCTTATATAACCCTGAAAGAGCAACCTGAAGAATGCAGAACAGACTGGCTACATCTGGGGAAAAGAGAAGACCACACAGAAAAGGGTACAGTAGCAAAGTCATGATCCAACAGGACCCAAGTCTTCCCCCAACCCCAGTTCACAGGTTGGGGAAGAGAAACAGAGGGGGAGGGAGCAGAAGCCCAGGACTACTGAACATCGAACCCTGGATATCGGCTCTGGGAGCACCAATCCACATTACATGGTGCTCTGGAGATTAGTGGGGTTAGAAAGCAAAGATAGGCAGAATACTTAAAGAGACTGAAATTCCAACCAATTTTAGAGAACAGGTACACACAACCAGCTCCCCAGGACAAAAGAAAGGCCAGCACTTTGAAAGACTTTCCTACAGCAAGAGGGACACTAAGGGACAAAAATTACACAGAGCTTGCTGCTTAGGAGGAAGGGCAGATGGTCAAAATCGTCCCGGCACAATCACCCAGCAGGTTGGGAAATTGTAGGAGCTTCAGATGCTCCATCGCCCTGGCTGGCAATGCAGAACAGAGAGGCCCCACCACTGCAATATGCAGCCTGCTGCTCCTTCCTCCCAGCAGGTGCCCATTCACACACCTGCTACCCCCACGATTGCACCACGCCAGCCAGAGAAAGGCTTCACATACGACAGATACAGAGGCATAGCACAGAGTCTTCTCCCTGAAGCCTGAACATGGCACCGGAGGCAGGCACTGCAGCCAGGTAGCAGGAAGAGCTCCTTCCTCCTGGCAGGTGCCAGTGCCACTCACCTGTGACCCCTGCCATTGCTACAGGTACTTGGCAGCTCCAGAGAGTAGAGATTCTGGGCACTAGAGAGTGCCACCTACACAGTTTTTATTCCATAGGAATCACTAAAAAAATGAAACAGCAAAAAATTTTGTACAAACAAAAAATACACAAGATGCCAGAAAGATGGCTAAGTGAAACTAAAATCACCAATTTTCTTGACAAAGATTTCAAAATAAAAGTCATAGACATGCTCACAGAGCTACACAAAAATATTCAAGATATTAGGGAGGAATTCAACAGAGAAAGAAACTTTGAAAAATACAGTCTTATCATCAGAACAAAAAGGGAGAATACAAGAAAAAAGAGAAAAAAAAAAGGAAAATACATTCATAAATGCTTATCCAATAAGGGCTAACATCTAAAATATATAAAGAGCTCACACACTCAACACCCAAAAAACAAATAACCTGATTAAAAGACAGAGGATCTGAACAGACACTTCTCCAAAAAAGAAATTCAGATGGCCAAAAGGCACATGAAAAGATGCTCCACATCGCTAATCATCAGGGAAATGCAAATTAAAGCCACAATGAGGTATCATCTCACACCAGATAGAATGACAAACATCCAAAACACAAGGTAAAACAAATGCTGGTGAGGATGCAGAGAAAGAGGAACCCTCCTACAATGTTGGTGGAAATATAAATCAGTCAACCATTATGGAAAGCAATATGGAGGTTCCTCAAAAAACTAAAAATAGAAATACCATTTGACCCAGGAATTCCACTTCTAGGAATTTACCTGAAGAAAACAAGATCCCAGATTCAAAAATATATATGCACCCCTACGTTTATCACAGCACTATTTACAATAGCCAAGAAATGGAAGCAACCTAAGTGTCCATCAGTAGATGAATGGATAAAGAAGATGTGGTACATATACACAATGGAATATTATTCAGCCATAAGAAGAAAACAAATCTTACCATTTGCAACAACATAGATGTAGCTAGAGGGTATTATTCTCAGTGAAATAAGCCAGGGGGAGAAAGACAAGTACCAAATGGTTTCACTCATTTGTGGAGTATAACAACAAAGCAAAGCTGAAGAAACGAAACAGTAGAGACTCACAAACTCCAAGAAGGGACTAGCAGTTGCCAAAGGGAAGGAATTGGGGAGGGTGGTTGGGAATGGAGGAAGAAGGGGATTAAGGGGCATTATGATTAGCACTCACAATATAGGTAGGTTCATGGGAAAGGGAGTATAGCACAGAGAAAACAAGTAATGATTCTATAGCATCTTACTATGCTGATGGAGAGTGCAGTGTGTTGTGGAGGGGGACCTGATAATATGGGTGAATGTTGAAACCACAATATTGCTCAAGTAAAACCATCATAAGATTGTATATCAATGATACCTTAATTTTAAAAAATTCTAGAAAACATCAACAACTACCTGAAGGTATTAGACAGTGAAGTAAATGCAAATTCTAAAGGGAAGTCAAAACTTGGAAAAAAGGTAAAGCATAGGGTGATTTTCTTGTTCTTACAAATTTTACACTGAAGACAGGATATAGTTGATGCCTCATATGGTAGATAAAATGCCAGTAGAAAGCATGCAGTCTTTCAGAGAAAAATGTGAGTTAACTTCAGTCTCTGAATAAGGAGGAGGGATCCCATAGTAAAAAACAGTCAGAATGGGGGAATCCTATTTTTTGTATGAACTATGCCCAAATCTCTGACTAATCTTTTTCTACACAAGCACATGGCAGACACAAAATGGTGTAGCTAAAGATAAAAGAGCTGAGCTGAAATTTCAGCTGTAGCCTAAGAGAAACCACTTACAATTTTGTCTGACCAAGTTAATTGCCTGCTAAAACAAAAAACCAACACTCTTCAGAGGGATATAAAGAGAATCCACAATCTCCAAAACATAACATTTAAAATGTCTGAAAGACTAAATGTACAAAGAAACAGGAACATAGGACCAATTCTTAATAAAAACCAATCAACTAAAACATAGCCAAAGATGGCTAAGGTATTAGAAAGAGCAAAAAAGGATTTAAACCAGCTATTTATAACTATGCTCAATGATATAAAAGAAAATGTTTGCAATTAATGAAAAGAAAGAAAATCATAGCAGAGAAATACAAACTATAATAAGGTCTAAATGGAAATTCTGCAACAGAAGAATGAGTCATTTGACTTCAATATGAATCAGTAGGAATGATTTAATCTGAAGAATTCAGAGGGGAAAAACATGTTAAAAAATGATTAGAGCTTCAAAATCCTGTGGAACAGTATCAGAAGTTGATCATAAATGTAACTGGAGTCACAGAAGGATACTAGAGAGAAAATTTTTTCTGAAAAACTATTGGCTAAATTTTCCCCCAATTTGGAGGAAAACATACACATACAAATGCAAGATGCCCAACAAATTCCAAGCAGAATAAACTCAAGGAAATACATGTCTAGGTGCATTACAGTCAAACTGCCGGAACCAAAGATAAAGGTATAATTTTGTAAACAGTCAAAGACAAACAACACATTTACATACAGGGAACAAGGATTCAAAAACCACTGATCTCATCAGAAGCAGATGAGGCCAGATGTTAGTGGAAAACATCTACAAAATGCTAAAAGACAGAACTATCAATCCAGAATTCTATTTTAAGAGAAACAATTCTTAGATATCTTGCCCTTTTCAACAACACAGATGGACCTAGAGGGTATATGCTAAGTAAAATAGGCCAAACAGAGAAAGACAAATACCATATGATTTTGTTTAGATGTGGAATCTTAGAAACAAAACAAATAAAGATCCATAGACACTGAGAAGGGACTGGTGATTAACATGGTGCGGGATGGGGGGGTTGAAATATGTGAAAGGGATAAAGAGGCACAAAATTTCAATCATAATATAAATTAATCATGGGGATAAAAGTACATCATAGAGAATATAGTCAATAATTCTGTAACATCATTTTTTGTTGACAGATACTAAATACACTGGTTGGGGTGAGCATTTAATAATATAACTATCAAATCACTATGTTGCATACTTGAAACCGATATAATAGTCTACATCAACTATACTTAAATAAAATATAATAGCAATAAAAATGTAAAAATAATTCTTTCAAAAGGACAAATAAAGATATTTCAGAATAAAGTAAAGTAAGTGAATTTGTCAGATTTGTATATATGAAATATTCAGGTGAAAGTAAAATTAGAAGAAAATTCAGATTATAAGGAAGAGATTAACTGTATTAGACACTATAACTATTCAAATAAATATAAAACATTCTTTTTCCTCTTAATTATTAAAAAAAGCACATGAGTGCTTAAGCAAAAACTATAACATCATCTTATGGGTTTTATATATATGTAAATGTTCGTAAAATCTATAGAATAAAGATAGGGAGCAAAAGGAACTATTGGGATGCAAAGTTTCTACTTTTATGTGAAGTCATAGAACAGTATCTTTAAGCAGAAGGAAGTTAAGGATTTATGTGCTAGGGCAACCATTAGAACACTAATGCAATTAGGTAAAGCTAGAAATCCAATAGCTAAAGATATATGCTATATAAATATTCAAATAATCAAAATAAAGCCAGGAAAGGACGAACAGAG
Organism: Manis pentadactyla; assembly: GCF_030020395.1. NCBI lineage: Eukaryota > Metazoa > Chordata > Mammalia > Pholidota > Manidae > Manis > Manis pentadactyla. Next base: position 67,510,702 of record NC_080031.1, on the reverse strand, counting down.
AAATGACAACACCACAAAACAGAAATGACAAATCAAAAACTATAAAAGAGCTATATCCCATCCTTTTGGTGATTTTATTATGTTATGTAATAAATGTATTAACATATTAAATACTTTGATTGAAGGGCAAAAGTTTGTCAGAGTGAATAAAAGAGCAGAACCAAACTATATGCCATCAAAAAAGTTGATTTTTAAATATAAAGACAAAAGTTGAAAGTAAATAGATGAAAAATATTTTATATAGAGGATAAGCATAAGAAGCCTGGGGTACTTATCTTAATATTAGCTAAAATAGACCTCAAGAAAGAAGAAAAGGTATCACTCGAGATAGCAAGGGACATTTAAAAATAATAAAATGATCAGTACGAGAGGAATACATAACAACCATAAATGTAAATGCACCTTAAAATAGAGCTTCAGAATTGAAGAGACAATATTAAAAGGAGAAACAGATGAAATCACAATTACATTTCAACACCCTTTTAACAGATCAAAAGATCAGTAAAAAAATAGATTATCTAAAAAAATACTATCAACCACCTTGACCTAATTAACACTCAGAGACCACTATACCTAACAAGCTCAGAATACATATTCATTTTTGGTATACATGATACATTCACTAGAAAAGAACATATTCTGCGTTCTAAAACAAGTAAAAATTGTCATATAATTTAATACATCATAAATCATTCTTGGAAATGTATGAAGGAAAATTATACACAGACCATTTTCTCTGACATGTGATTTCTTTTTTTTTTAATGTTAGCTTTCTCCAAACTTTGCACCAATGTAAACTTTTAATTTTAAAATAATTTTTGAAAACAGCAGACTGCTTCATCTGTCCCTTTCTGGTTGTTTTTTGTAGAAATAAAGACCCAGTGGTTTTCAATCCTGCAAACATAACACCAAATCCTGGGCAGACTGTAATGTGTGTTTGCTATATTATTTAAAGATATTCAACTCTTCTATGGAAAACAAGATAAACAAATGACATGGACAAAATGTATAATGTCTAAGTATCATTGCTAAGTTGCTAACCTATTCATGTCATGTTAGACATAAAATAAATACAGCCCATGTATGCTGAACACAGATAAAAATGATGGAACAAATTAGAGCTAACATGTAGATACACAGGGATGGAAGGACCCATTAGACCTTAAATATTCATAAATCATAGATCATATTACTCCCAGTAGTCAGTAATGTGATTCCTATTGTGACACTGTCACACACTGATGACACGCATTTTGGTCCCATGTGACCTCTGCCAGAAACACACAGATAAAATCCATGGCTGCTCAGCAAGTCATCAGTGATCTACAGCTATTGGTCAGGCACACTTGCCCCTGTGTCTCTCTAATCGAACAAGCAAGTGATGGGTCACAAGACCTTGTATCTGCTGCGTTCCCTTTGTAAACCTCAGCTCTGGTCCCCGTAACTACACTGTCAGGAGAGCAGGCTGATGAGCAAAGGGAGAGAGAAGGGCATGTGAACACTGTAACACAGATGACGTAGTGTGTCCATTCTATTCCGGATGCACCCTGCTATTGTAAGTGTACACCAAAACTCTGCCTGTGCTTCCTACTGTATTTTGGAAATTGATTAAATAAACTATTTGACTTGAGCATGTTGCCTTGGTCTGAGACTCTCTGTTCTGCAACCTCTGGGACAGCTTCCATGAATGCTACTGCGGCAGCAGATGATTTCCCACTGGGGCAGTATGCTCAGATGACCAGCTGTCCAAGGGGGTTAACAAACACAGACTGCAATTAAATATGGGAGGCAGCTGCTGATTGGATCCAGACAAAAAGGCTGAACTTGCTTTATGCCCTGAGTCCCTAAGAATAAAGGATATTCACAGTGAAGCCTGGAAAAATAAATCAAAGTTGAATAACAGAAGCATAACACGTGAGTTTTAGAAGAGCTCTCAGAATTTCCTAGAGGATAAATGATTTTTTGTCATTCCAAATACAGCAGAAAAAACACACACACAAACACACCCACACACCAGGAACATCAACAAATGTTTTCTTTGTGCAAAAACAGGGACTGGGCAAAGCACTGAATTTGGAGGCAGAAAATTCTGAAGCCTGTGGCTCTGAGAAATTTCAAGTAGTTAACTTGACCTGTCTAGTCTTCTGATTCTCTCTCTTCTGCATAGGAATGTGGTAATTAAAACTTTAGGCTTCTCTGATTAGAATAATTTAAAGAACCAAAATATCAGGGCATTTTACATTTTCTAAGTAAATATGTTTACTCTTACATAAAGTTTTAGTCTAAAATACTGAGTAGTCTGTTGGGAGATGAATTGTCTTTTGGTTAGAACATCTTTAATTTGTCATAGTTTAGTAAATCAGCCATTCTCTCTCCTGACTGTATATAAGAAGTTTGGGAAGATTTTTCACAACAGATAAATGAATCTCATACTAGAGTTTTGGGGTGTTTTAAATTACATTGTCCAGAGGCGAGATTCCATGTACCTACAGAGTTTTGATATATTGAGTCTCTTCCAGATTGGTATAGAAATTGACAGAATTTGTCTTTTGGCATTACTAGTAGTAACGCAGTAAATCTAAATGGAGATAACCAGTTTGCGAGATTTTAGGTACATGAAGAAATCTGATAAACCTGATTGAAGAACAGACCAAGCTAAACATTATATTGTACTCACCACTAATAACTAAATATACAGAATTACTAAAACTCAGCCTAACCCAGTGTTGACAGGTAAAATTCCTTCACAGAAACTGATGAAATGAGTAGGTAAAAATGATTAATGCTTACAGATCGGCCATGATAGGGTAGCCGACAAAACACCCAAGTCTCTAAGAGTCGGAAACTTGAGTACTCCACTGAATAGCAGTAATTTCAAGTGTGTCTCTTAATTTCTTTGGATCTCATTTGACTAACCTGTCGTTGGAGTACTGTTTTCTGAAGACCCTTCTGGCTAGAAAGGCCTACTACAGCCCTCCAGGACAATCACTACCAGGAATCATAGACCATCCTGCTGCTTCTCCTTCCCCTCTCCCTCGGGCTCTGGCTGCTCCCTGATCTCCATCTCCTACCCATGAATCCAAAGCTGGCAGCACTACAGGAGATACAACTGAAAAAATTTGATGCTTACAGAAAAAATCTCTGGGTTCTGAATGGAAGAAGAAGACAAGTGTAAAGCAAGAACAGTCTATGGCAAAATGATACATCAGTAGACTCCTAGAGAGGACCGGCTGTTGCTTGTGCCCTAAAATCCCTTCGTGCATCTCTCTGAATAGTGTCTTGTCATTCTGCTCCCTGAAACCTCATCTTTCGAAGATTCTCCATTTCACTGTGGTCCAGTGTTACCCTCATTATTAGTCACTCACTTGGGGCCCTAAGTAGCCTAAGTAGGACATTGCTATGCAGTTCCAGTTGAAAGGTTTGATAAATGTGGGACAGGACATACCTGCCTGCCCTACACCATTATTTGATTCTTTCCAGCACCACAATACATGCGTGAATGGGCATCACACTTTGCTGAAGAGATACAATTCAAGTGAAATATAAATGTAGTTGATTAAAAGTTTATCTCCATGAATGAAAAGATAAAGCATTAAAATGTCAGGACTCTCACCGGGGGTCCTGGAGGCACACACTCCTAGCCTTGTTTCCTTGTCCTTGGCCTCATTCCCATCTCAACAACTCCTTCCTCAAACAGCCAGTGCACAGAATACAACCCCCACCCCCAGCTGGAAACACCACCCACTCATAAGAAGTTCCAGCCACGAAGCCCGTTCCTTCCTCTGGCAATACACACAGGGGGAACACAGGAAAGGCAGTATATACAGAGAAGGCAAGTAATGATTCTGTAGCGTCTTACTACACTGATGGACAGTGACTGTAATGGGGTATGTGGGGGGGACTTGATAATGGGGGGAATCTAGTAACCACAATGTTGCTCATGTAATTGTATATTAATGATACCAAAATATTGAAAAATTTTTAAAAAGCAATGATATACATTTAAGTTGGTTCTGTACACAAATCAAACATAGAAATGGAGACTATCTTTAAATATATTTTAATTTTAAAAGTCTAGTGTGTTTCTAGGTCCTGTAATTGGGAGCAATGATTTAATACAGAAGTTTACCATATAACTCTATAGCAATAAATAACTGTTTTATTCATTTCTTTAACATTTATGTATACATAAATATATATAAATTATTTGTACATGCTTAAAAATATATAAATCTATGCATTTCACTGGCTCCTTTTATTCAATGCTGTGTTTTAGAAATCTACCTATGTTGATAAATGTAGATCTATTTGATTTAATTCTATGTATGCTCTATGCAGTATTCCATCATATGACTTTATGCATTCTGTCTGTCTACTTAATCACTGATCATCCTTTAAGATTTGTTGGGACTCTTTTGATATTATAAGCAATGCTTCAGTGACATCCATATACATGTTGCCTTTATGATTCTCAATTTGTCTTAGAAGTCAAATACTGGGCTACTCTTGTTTTCTTTCTTTTCCAACATCTTATTCCTTTAATTTTTCACTGCCTTGTAGCTCTCTGCTGCCTTCAAGGAGGTATGTCCAAAATTTTCAGTTACTTTCAGTAAAATCAGGGTTGGTAAATTACTTTGTCCAGTTACCTAGAGGCCTCTCTACTCTTTACACTGCTAATTCTTCCTTATCCTTCATGTTTTATTGTTAATTTTAACTGTCTTGCTCCCTATAAATTTTCCTAGCATAGGCTGGTAACATTAGACATAATACATGAGGCAACACAATTCATAAAGACCTCACTTATTCTGACCAAGTCATGAAAATAACAGATCTTCAGTATCTAAGAAATCCTGGAGTGGTCAGGCTTGCTACAGACCTTTTACCTACAATCCAAGCTACAACCCACGAGGTGAATCATCTTTTCTTTCTTACCCAAATCCAGCCCTAGAATTCCTCTAAAGTGAAACAACTAGATCACAGTAGGTGAACTTCTTTTATCACTTCTGAAAAAATCATGATTTACTCCATTTGCTTGAGTTATTCTGTTTCTCTACAATATCTTGCTGACATGTGCACATCCTCCTGAAATTATTGTTATATTATTACTTTTCTCTTAACTTAAACTGATACATTTTCCTCTATTAATACACTGGATTTCTCTTCTGATCCCTGCTACTCAACATAGTTCCTATTTATCTACTTCAGAGCAGTTATCACGACCTATAATGGTATTTTGTTCTATTTTTTGTCTTTCTTCCCTACTGGAATATAAACTCCATGAAAGCAGGAATCATATCTGTCTAGACATGCCACTGTATCTCAAGCATTTAAAAAAAATCAGCTGATGCAAAAAGGACTCTCAATAAATATTTATTGAATTGATAAATATTTGGGTTGTTTGCATGTGTCAGTGCTGTGGATTTCAAAAGAGATTTTAAGGTCAACAGAAGAAAAAATAAAACTGAAGTTGAAAGGACTTTTTAAGTACCTATTATGTACAAAACACTTTATTTAAGGTGTTTTACTTACTGGATACAAAACCATAACATTAAGGGACTATGATTCCCATTTTAAGATAAAAGAAGAGGCAGGGAAATTAATTCCTTTAAGTTTAGCTGCAAATAACAGGGTTGAGTTTTAAGCCTAGTTGCATCTAATTCTGAACTCAGACCTATCTACTATGACACACTGCCCTAGGGTAAGCACTTCTGATTCATATATAGCTTCAGATAATCTTCATAAACTGCAGTTGTTTGAACTCCAGTGTGCTTCTCTGCCTCATCCCTCCACGTGATAGAATGCACATTCAGGAAACAAGTGATTACTGCCGGAAGTACTGCATTCATATTAACTGTGTTTCAATTTCCTCATCACAAAACTTTCTTGTAATTATGATTTTATATCATTACCCTTAAAAACATCTCATCTCCATAAACCCCAGGCCTGAATTATTGGGGTAAAATCAATTTGCAGATGTCACTTTCCATTCATATTAGACTTATGTTTTCCTGGATTTCTGAGTTATTGAAACTGAGTAGAATGTCTGTTTCTAATATTTGGGAAAGAATATATGACAAAGAAAAAAGTATAACCATGGCATATAATAACAGATGGGGCCTAAACCATAGTAGGGCCAACATGTTTAATGCTCAGAGGCAAAACTTAAGGTCCAAAGAGGTTAAATAATTGGCATAATGCTCAGCAGCATGCTAATCACCTTATAGCACACATATTCTTTAGGAGTTCCTACTGTGCTTGCTAATGCCAGAGCTGTCAGCATACTAATCACCTTATACTATACATAACACTTATTAGTCACTGTTTCCCAGGTGAATATTCATCAATAATAAATTCAAATGTTTCATCCTAGAATTTTATCACTTATTTCTTTCCTGACCTTGCCTAATCCTCCTTTTCCTTCATTACAAGGCCCATGTTCTCCTTAGGTATTTAGTACTGTAGCCCTTATCCTTTTAGTAAAACATTCATTTGTTATACTAATTGGACAATAAATTACTCCTCTACAAGGGGCAAATTCTTTCTCATTTCAGTAGCTATGAAAATGGAAACTGTAAGCAAACTCACTGGGCTTTATGATAAAAGTTTGGATGTAGGATTTCTATAGCCCAGAAATCTTAGGAACAATCATATTTGACCATCTCAAATTTGCCCTAGCATTTATGCATGAATGCAACACAATGTGTGTTGATCAACTACCATCCTGCAGGAATTTACTCATAAAAGATAAATAATTTGTATTCCTTGCCAATGAGTTTACTCACAGATTAGTGGAATCAACATACAAAACAACAGATTTCTAATACATCATGTAATAATCTACATAGTTCTGAACTTTCAAAAAAAAGTATAGCCCAAATGATGTGCAGAACTTTTTTCAGCTTTACTGAGATAAAACTGACAAATAAAAATTACACATAGTTAAGGTGTAACTTGATTTTGATATATTGTGAAATGATCACCACAATTAACTTAATTAACATATCACCTCACATAGGTACCATTTGTGTTGGGGGAGTGCAGACAATACTTAAGATTTACACTCTTAGCAAATTTCAAGTACACAATAGAGTATTTTTAACTATAGTCATCAGGCTGTACATTAGATCTCCAGAACTTATTCTCGCATAACTCAAACTTTGTACCCTATGACCAACATCTATTTTCCTTTCCTCCAGTCCCTGGCAACCTACTCTGGGCTTCTATGAGTCTGATTATTTTATATTCCACATGTAAGTGAGGTCATACAATACTCAACTTTCAGTATGTCTTATTGCATTTAGCATAATGTCCTCCAGATTACCCATGTGGTCACAAATAGCAGAATTTCTTTTTATGGCTGAATGGTAATCCATTGTATGTATGCATATATACTGCATATTTTTTATCCATTCATCTATCAACAAACACTAAGGTTGTTTCTGTATCTTGTAGTAAATAATGTTGCAGTGGACATGGGGGTCTAGAGATCTTTCAATACCCTGTTCTTATTTCCCTTGGATATATAACCAGAAGGGGAATTGTTGGATGATATGGTATTTCTGTTTTTAATTTTTTGAAGCATCTCCATTCTGTTTTACATAATGGTCATACCAATTTACAAATCTACCATCAGAGTACAAGGGTTCCCTTTTCTCCACATTCTTGTCTATACATGTTATCTTTTCTATTTTGATAATAGCCATTCTAACGGATGTGAGGTTATATCTCATTGTAGTTTTTATTTGCACACCCCTGGTAATCAGTGATGTTGATCACCTTTTCATATATCTGTTGACTTTTGCATGTCTTTGTGTTTTGTATGTCTTTTTTCTTTTGAGAAATGTCTATTTAGGTACTTTGCCCATTTTTTAATGGGTTGTTTTTTGTTTGTTTTGTTTTGCTATTGAGTTGAGTTTGTATATTTTGAATATTAACTCCTTATCAGATACATAGTTTGTAAATATTTTCCCCCATTGCATAAGTTGTCTTTTCAAACAAAAGAAACTCTGTTGATTGTTTCTTTTGTTGTGCAGAAGCTTTGAGTTTGATGAAATCCCTACTTTTCTATTTTTACTTTTGTAGCCTGTGCTTTGGGGATCAAATCCAAAAAATCTTTGTCCAGATCAACATCAAGAAGTTTTTTTCCTATGTTTTCTTCTAGGGATTTTAGTTTCAGGACCAATGTTCAAGTCTTAATCCACCTGGAGTTGATTTTTTAAATATGGTGTGAGATAGGGTCCAACATCACTCTTCTATATATGAATATCCAGTTTTCCCAGCACTGTTCTTTGAAGAGATAGTCCTTTCATGATTGCATGTTCTTGGCACTGCTGTCAAAGATCAGTTGACAATAAATATCTGGGCTCTCTATTCTGTCCCATTGGTTTAAGTGTCTGTTTTTATGCCAATGCCATGCTCTTTTGATTACCACAGCTTTATAATATAGTGTGAAATCAGGAAATGAAATACCTCCAGCTTTGTTCTTCTTGTTTAAGATTGCTTTGACTATTTCGTGTCTTTTGCAGTTTGAATTTTAGGATTGTTTTTCTATTTCTTCAAAGAATGCCTTCAGGGTTTTGATAGGGATTGCAATGAATCAGGATATCACATTGTATAGTATGAACATTTTAACAATATTAATTCTTTCAACCAATGAATACAGAATGTCTTTACATTTGTCCATGTCTTCTTTAATTTCCTTCATCAATGTGCAAGTCTTTCACCAATCTGATGAGGTTACTTACTTGTTTCAGATATTTGCATCTGCCTTCATCATTGAATTTGTCTTTAAATTCCTTTCTCATATAGACATTTTTTGGTTTGCTCACAGTGTATACTAGCCTCATTCATGAGATAAATTTTATTCTTTTCTATGTCTATGGCACAGATCTCCCAGACCCTTCAAACTTCCTAAGAGATGAGAGCAATAAAGGTATCTTTTGTTATGTTAAGGAGGTGGCCTCTGGCATGCACCTAAGAGTGGGAGCTGGATGCCAGGAGAACCAGCCATATGATGAGAGGGTTGGAACTTTAAGTGCCCCCACCTCCTACCCGCACCCCCCAACCCCGCCCCAGACCTCCAGTGAGGTAAGAGGGCCTAGAGGTTGAATAAATCACCAATGGTCAATGAGTTATATCAATTATGCCTAAATTATAAAGCCTCCATAAAAACCCAAAAGGACAGATTCTGTAGAGCTACCTACTTGATGAACATGTGTAGTGCTGAGAAAGTGGTCCTCCTCAGAGAGGGTATTGTAGCTCTGCACCCTTTCCCCATACTTGCCCTATGCACTTTCTCCATCTCCATGTTCCTGAGTTATATCCTTTTAACTGGTAATCTACTAAGTGAAATGTTTCTCTGAATTCTGCGAGTCACTCTAGCAAATTAATCGAACCCAAGGACATTGGAACCTCCAGCATACTGGTCAGTCAGAGCACAGGCTGACATACTGGATTTGCAGTCGGCATCTAAAGTGGGTGTGGGGGTGTGGGGAGCAGTCTTGTAGGACTGAACCCTTAACCTGTGGGTTCTGATGCTCTCTCCAGGTAGATATATCTGAGACTTCTTTGGTGGTAAGGGGAAAAAAAAATCTACCACACACATTGGAATTGGAAACAGAGCTGTGCCACCTCAACTTAGTTCTTTCATAAAGGAGCTGTTACCAATCTAACTAGGACAATTCCATGTCACCAACAGAACTACACTTGCAAATGGTTAGGCTTAGAGTACAAGTACAAGTCAAGTGTTAAGTATATACTTTCACTAGCCTTCTCTTCTCAGAACATAAGAAAAAATCAGAGGCAGGTCCTGTCTCACCTGGGTGAGCCCCAGATAATGCCTCTTTCTCATTTATTCTGTGTGATAATTTTGTGTCAACCTGACTAGACTTACAATTCCCTGTTATTTAATCAAATATTAAACCTGGTGTTACTGGGAAGATATTTTGATTAAAGCTCATAATCAATTCACTTTAAGAAAGAGAGATTATCCCAGATAATCTGGATAGGCCTAATTTAATTAGTTGAAAGGCTTCAAGACTAGAGCTGAGCTTCCCTAAAGTAGAAGGAATTCTGCCTGTGGACAGTCACTCCAGTTCATGCCCTTCCTGACAGCCTGCCCAACAGATTTCATACTTGCCTTGCCAGCCCCCACAATCATGGAAACCTATTCCTGCAATAAATATCTTTATATATGTGGACTACATATTGGGCCACAATCATCCTCAATCATCCATAATCATCCTTGCAAGCCCTATGACTGAAAAATAGTAGGATAATGTTATAAAGAGGCCCCATTTAAGATTTAAACTAAAGTCATAAGTTCCAGACCAGTTCTTTAGGGAGCTCTGCACTGGAGTAACAGAATTCCATCTAACAATAAAGCAATACTAGATTCCTTGTTCATAACCCTATTTTATTTTTATATCTTTTTCAGAAAACTGTGTTGAGGGTAAATTAACCAAGGTAGAATCTTGGCATTTCTGGATCTAATCCTATTTCATAATATCATCTTAGTATATAACATCATCAAAACCTCACTCAAATCCGAGCAAACATACACACACACACACACACACACACACACACACACTCTCACACTCACACAAGCACACACACACTACTACCTCATCCCTCCAGCCTATCTGAGTTACCTGTGGTGACATGAAACAGTTCTCAGCACACAGACAAGCTTGCCTCTGAATCACTGTGTCTCTAAGATTCTCTGCCTGAAAGCTTCATTCATTACCTGGGAGTTTGCTCAACCCTCTGCCTGGCAGCTTGTGATGTGTGGGGATTTAAGACTGACAAGAGCATTTTCAACCAATCATGGATGAAAGTCAGAGAATAGATATCCCAGATTTCCCATCACAATGTGAAAAAATTCTCAGGTGTCCTCCACATGGCTCCTCAGATGGTGTGCAATCAGGAATAGTTCTGTGACTTGATTTTATTGCATGAATGAAGTACCCAGCCCCTTCCATAGTCCATTAGGAATGTCTCTTTGTTTTGCTGTTATGAATATTTTCTCAAAAGAAATGCATTTAAGAAGTATCTTTCAGGGGCTAAAGGAAAGCTTTTCACCCTGTGGCAACAGAAAACAGGAAGATTCAGGATGGATGGTGATCATACCTCTCTTCCCAAGAAGAAAAGGGCACTTTGAAAGGGGAGAAGGGAGGAAAAAGAACAGTCAACATTTCAGGGCCCTTATAAGAAAACCAAGGTTTCAGTAGAAAGAAAATAGTGTTAACAGACTTGTAATATAAAGAACCACAAGATATTAGTTTCCCAATATTTCAGGCTTAGAGTTAGAAGACCATGTTCAAGTATTAGACTCATCAGTTACTAGATAGTCGATGCTAATAAAATGACATAGTATCCCTTAGCCTCCAGTTTTCACCGGTAAAATAGAGATGATAATATTCAACTTATAGGGCTGTGATGATCACTGAAAGAAATAATCTATGCAAAAGTGTTATAAACTTGAAAAATGCATGCAAATATTGGAATTATTATAAAAGATCTCTAGATAAGCAAAATAATCATTTGTTTTAAAAATTACCATGAAGCTAAAATGAAAATTTTACTTTATAATATATGGCGATGTACTACACAGCATGGGAAATATGGTTAACAACACTGTATTAACTTGGTAAGATGACAGATGGTAACTAGACTTATTGTGGTGACCATTCACAATGGATACAAATGTCCAATCACTGTCTGATACACCTGAAACAAATATAATATTGTATGTCTATTATACCTCAATATTTTTTTACATTACCATTAACTCAAAAAGACTAAATGAAGTTCTAAATTCCATGTTTCATTAACTGGCCATTTCTAAGTAGGCAGGCATATAGCAGTGTTAGCAGCAAGTACACCCTATAAATGCCATTGTGTGGTTAAAGTTTGCCTATCCAACTTGACATTGTACTTTCATAATCATATACTTCATATCAAAAGCCTGTGTCAGCTAAGAGGTCATGGAGAACCCATTCAACAGAAAGATAAAAGCATAGAATGAACTGAGCATGAAACAGAAAATAATCAATTTGAACAAAAAAACAAGAGTATTTTGGCCTTTATCTGGAAATGATTTTATGTCCAAAGCGTCTTTGTTCCTTTAATAAAATGCAGCTGTATTTTATGTTCCCTTTTATTGGATGTTATATAGTAGTAAACAGGCAAAAGAAATGATGGGGTATGGGGGTGGGAAGGTGGGGGTGGACAAGAGGAGGAATCTAAAACTAACAGCAAAACAACAGCAAAATAACAAAACAACTTGGATAATTTTCCCTTTATAAGTGTCTAAATCATACCTTGTTTGCCCAGAGATAATCTTCCTCACTTCCTGATTAAAGGCAATAAGAGCATTTTGGCTGGCAATCTCGTCTAATTTTAAAACTATCATATCAGATGATAACTGTTAGTAACTACCAGTATCACACAGCATGAAAATGAAGGTCAAATGCTACAGTCTGAATGTTAAGTAAGGTTCACAATATAACTTGCTTTTAACAGGACAAATTTTGCTTATCTTAAAGAAATTTACTCTAAATATATGCTCCCAAGCCACAGAACAGGCTGCACTTTCTTTTCCACTGTTCGGTAATAGTCATCGTCCTGGTTTCCTTTCCCCTAACTTACAAAGCTGTGGGGCTCAGTACAATACAATCTGTCCTTTTAAAGTCGATCCTGCAATGGTTGCCTTCTTCTCATCCCCAAAAACCCAGCAAAGAATTTCCAGAAGAGGTCAAAACTTTTACTAATGGTAAAATTTTCTAGCGCTGGTCTTTTACACACATAATCTAAGAAGAATCCCAGACTTATCCAATGATAAGGTCCACTTCAGGAGACCACACCTGCGAGGCCTAAGAAGGTCATTTCTGGATGTCATTTATACTACTAACACCACAGGATTTGGGGCTATCCTATAGTTTCACCATTCTCATCAGTCTTAGGCTGACTATTGAGAAGACTGCTGACCCCCACCCCCAAACATTTTTCTCGTTAACCATTTGGTATTTGTAATTCTGTCATTAGTAATGATAATAGCTGTGCTTTGTGGTTGTCTGTGCCCCTGATTAGAAAAGGCAAATGGAACAAAGGGGCAGAATAGCAAGTCATTGGTACCACCTTTTTATAAGCTACTGTATCCATTCAGGGAGTAGTAGCACCTTGTTATACTGGGACATCTCAATTTTGGAGGAAGAAGAAATTGGGCTAGGGTCTGGAGGAGAAACTTGTTCAAGAGGACACAGTCGGGAGATGAGGATGATCCAAGGACTCTGGACAATTAAATATATGAACACTACTGGAGGAGAAGATACAAAAGGAGCCAGAAAAAAACACTACTTCATAGCTGTGTTCCAGATGATCCCTGAATCTATCTCCACCCACCTCCTCTATCTGATAAAAGCAACTTGCTGGAAACTCAGTATCACTGAATATTGACTCTGAAAGGGGTCTTAGCAATTGTGGCCAAACCTTCTCCCTCAGGAAAGATGTAAAATTTTCCACACTTTTGAGAATGAAAAGTTGCCAGTGTCATGGGACAGAGGGAATGGAAGTCATTTGATGTGCCTAGATAGGGGTCCATGTCTTCAGCCCACAGGGAAAACTAGGCTTTGCTCAAGTCGTCATCCTCTTTCATAAAGGGGCCAAGGTCACACAAACAATAAATGGCAAGCCCAGGACCCAGGCTTCTGAAATCTGAGGCCACGGCTCTTTCTCAGGCACCACACCATCCTTAGAGGTTTGGATACTGGTCCCAACATTGTTCTACAAACCCCAACTAAAGTGGAAATGGAGAAAAGAAAAACCTGCCAATGACTTCTACATGCTTGACAGCACTTGTCTGAAGTCTGACTTAACAGAAATTGCCAGTCTCGCCAGCTTTTTCTAAACATCACAGTGTGTTTTAGATTTACAATACTGAAATGAAAACAGCTGTAATAAGCTTGGTGATTCCTAATGCCACCTGCCTCATAAATCACTATAATAAGGGGAACCTGGATTAAACCAGTTGCAAGGAGCCAACACATCCTAACAGCTTCATTCCTGTGCAGTGTATTTACTACTTGTTTAGAAAAGGTCATAGCCTTGATGAAAAATAGAATTATACAGGCAGAAGAAACCATGATAAGGCCCTTAATTTATCTCCCTCCTCCACCCCAATGGAGTTCATCGTACACAGATTATCTGTTGCCTATCATCCATATCCTTTCTAAAAAAAGAGCCTCATAAAATGAGCTCAAGAAAGTTTTTTATGTGATAGCACCTTAAAAAGTACTAAGGCATTGTACAGATGTGAGATTATCATTCTTTACATTAAGGATAAAGACAGTTCAAGATTTCTAACAGGTAAAGGAGTACAATGTTTCATTCACATTTTCTTCTAGCAGTTCTTTCTCACCGCTACCCTAAATGTCTCCTTATTCTAGTTAATCCATTTTTCCCTTATGTCTGCTAATACAAACAGAAATAGAAAATATACACATAAGGCATTTTTATTTGAAAAATACATCTCCTAACTCATCCCTCTGATTTCACAAATTAGGATACTGATACTCAGAACAGTTGGGGCCATAAACATAAATGCCTATAAGGGCTGGACAGGTAACATAAAACAAGGAAATCAATTAAGTAAGAAAAGTTTCTTGGGCTTCAGAAAATAAACAAAACCAAGCAGCATGATAAATAGCAGCTAATACACAGGCTCAGTGTAAGAGGCAATGGAGGGTGAGGAACTGTGGAAATCTGGAGAGAGCCAGCCACCCAAAAGCAGTGGGTCCCCACTTGGGGACCACATGGGAATGCAGGTCCATTACTAGCTGGCTTATCAAAAGGCTGAAATCTAAGCCTTTACATCTGATTTTTAAATTGCTGCACTAATTCTTAAACACATAAAAATAAACAAATAAATAAAACATCTGCAGGCCTACCCCAGTCTGCACCCTGCTAGTTCATAACACCTCGTCCGGGTTGCATGATTTCTGATTCTCTCTGCTTCATTTGCTAAGAGCCTGAAGAGTGTGAGACCACTCAGTGGTCATTCCTACCCGTTCAGGGGCCCAGATGGGGGAGCTGCAGTCCAGTCTTCAGAGGCAGGCCGACTGAGGAAGGGCTGCGCAGGCGCCGAGGCACCCTCGCACCGGCCGACGGCTCTGCCACCTCGGCGGGAGGCCCAGTAACGGCGACCTGGAGCTGTGTGTCCTCCCTGACGCTCCTCCCCGTCAAGGCACTGCCGCCGCGGCCTGCTCCCGAAGGTGCCGCGAGCGCGCAGAACGTCCCGGGGCCCAGGGCCCGCACCCACCCCTCCAGGCTGGCGGCGGGAGCTCGCCCTGGTTGGCAGTGGCCGCGTGGTGCAGAGGCGAGTCTCTTACAGAGCCGGGGCGGGCAGGCAAGGGCAGACACCTGTGGGAAGAGCTGGTGGTTGTTCCATGGGTAACCACTGGAAGGCCCGACTCCCGGAAGGCTGGGTAGTGAAGGTTCCGGGAGTAAAGAGGCCCCCATTAGGGGGTCGCCCACCAGGCAAGCAGCAAGCAGCAAGCAGCAAGCGGCAGCTCTGCTCTCCCGCCAGTACTCCTGGAAGGTATGACCCTGACACCATAGTGGTTTCAGCAGCAACAACGATAGGTGCTGCCCGGAGAAGCCTCTCCAGGGCCCTCTGAAGACTGATAAAGCAGGTGGCCGTCACTTTCTCTTCTGTAGATGAACTGTTCCATTTGGAAGGCAAGATTGGTGTCACCCAACTGGGTTCCTGCTGCACGGAATTTGAGGACATCCTTCTCCTTCATCTGCAGGACATGGAGGGCTCTGGATGTTGTTAAAGTTTCCCATATGTTACCCCAGGACCCCTCTGGGTAGCACAGACAGGCGGACACCTTGTGAATCAAATTCTGCCCTTTGTGTTCGCAGTATGACCAGTCAGCACAAGAAGTTGGATCGTTTTTGTCTTACAGAAATAGCCAAGTAATGTTCTGATTCGCCCCTATGCTCCTCCGAACTTCACTTAATTGATGCTGGGAAGTTGCTCTTTGGGGGTCTGAGACTGAGGATACGGGTTGCAACAACTCAATAGCAGGAAAGAGACTTAGGAGGAAGCAGTACTAGTGCTGATATCTGTTAAGACTGTGAACATCCGAATCATCTCAGATTGTCCCCATGGGGTTCCCCATCAGGTTTTAAATCACCTGTCAGATCTCTCTTTCCTAAGCAGAAGATACCGATTAGGTCTCCTTTTCTCATTTATTACTGATTTTCCACCTTCATATTATTTAGTTTATTCTCCTGTGAGTTCTTCCAAGCTCAGGTTGTCAAAACCCAAATACTATAAAATGCTAGGCTGTTGTTAACTCTATAGAGGGACATCAGGCACCTCTTCCTTCTGGAAGGAAATGATATGCTTGCTTAAATCAAATCCTGATGGGGGGAAAAAAAAAACCTCATTAACAGCACATTGTTAACCTTAGCACTGGATTAGGATACAGTTTGGCCTATGAGGTGAACTTTGATGCTTTTTCCCCTATTGTAAGGGTGCTTCCACTCTCTCAAAAAAACAGAAAGTGGAGGAAAAAGCACTATCTGCATAGAAATAAAAGCAAACCTCTAATATTAAAGGGAAAACACAATGATAAAGTCAGGAAGCAGCTCACTGAAGCCATTACCATGCTTACTGCCATTTGAAGGCACAATGATTGAAGTTATTGTCTTAATGTAAGATTACTAAATAATGCATCCCATAAAGGAAAGACATTGTATTGGCCATAAAACGTGTGTAACTGCAACAGAATTCATACTTATTTAATGATACTTTAGAATCGCATGGTAATTAAAATGAAGTAGGAATTTTTAAAAGGCAAGAGAAATTCAAATACACCAGTATATAAATTGAAACATTCTCTTTGTTTTGCAAGCACATAAAGAAGTGAGTTTCACATTTTTTTCTCTTTTTTGGCCCACTGGGAACAGCACAATTTTGACTCCTCCGTATTTCCACTTCTAATTGCTAGGAGGGTTCATTATCAGCTGTCTAAAGTGCAATACATCAACCTTGCAAAGCTGAGTTACAAAAGACGTTCACACATCTGATGGGCTGCTGTGCTAAATACATCTTAATTTGTGCTGCATCTGCTGTTTTCTAATTTGTTTGTCATGCTGTGAATGCTGCAGACTTTGTTAGAGAAGCTCCTTGATTTTTTTTTTCCTTAAAAATGCATCAGTTCTTCATAAAAGAAAAAAAATGGCTGTCTTCCATCATTGTTCATCTGTGTCCTGGAATGCCATAAAATCGATGCTGGTATGCACATGTATGTATGAAAAAATCCTGTGCATTTGAATATGTGTGTGTATATTAGAATAAATGAACATATATTTGCATGTGCATCAAGCCAAATACTCAGCTGGATCACATAAAGCAAAACAAACTTTCTTCAGTGGGTACTGGATACACAGTGATGAACACTCCAATCTCATAACATGGGCATGGAGAAAAGTGCTTCAAGTCACCCAGGTCTGGTTTGGGTTCCCTTGCTATGCAGAAGATGTGCACAAGGGTGATGCTCTCAGTTCAGACCTAACTAAGCAGCAGTTCAAGTGGTAAACAAGCATAAGCAATTCGGCATGATCCAGAAAAACCTAGCCTCACATTAGGGAAGTTTAAATTCAAGTTGGGAAAGAAAACCAGTACCATCACCTCAGGCCCATGTCTCCCTCAATCTTTACACACACACACATACAAAAAAAAAACACCAGTGTCCAAGATAAAAGCAGTGCCCGCTTCCCGGACATATGATGTGTGCAGCCACCAAGGCTTCATGCTTAGAAAAGCAAAGTCAGGTTAAGGCTCTCCTATCACTGTTAAGAAATTTTTAATAGGGGCTTTACATCTTCATTTTGCACCATACCCTCAAGTCATCTAACTGGTCTTGGGTGCAGAATGCATTGAAGAAGTGCTGGTGGAACAGCTGATGGATTTACTCTGTAGTAGTATTTCAAGCAGTCAATTCTTTTGTCTTTAAGATCACAAAAATTGACCCCTTCAAATGAAGAATAAAAGATGAATAAAAAGAAGAGAGTGGAGAGATGGGAAACAAGAAGGGAGGGAAACCCTAATAGTAATTATTTTGTATTCATAGAATTTGTTGGGGATGAGGGATGGAAGGCACCCATTTCTAGGTAAGATTTATTATTTTTTAAGGACAGAGCTTCTTTGAATTAAACTGATTAAAGGAATATGCCTTTTGTCATGGATTTTGGGATCATTAGCCAAAGTGGCACTCAAAGTCAGTCTACAATCTTAAGAAAAAACAAGCTAAATATAGTTGTATTTTTTTCAGCAATTTCCCACCACCCTTTACCTTACACACACATACACACATAATCCAATTTATTTTTGAACCTGAAATAAAAAACAGGGAGCCCAGTGAAATTGGAAACCTCAGAGTAGCATCTGTAGTTTTTTCCCCTCTGCAGGCCACTTTTTTGGAAGAAGGCAGTGCACTGAAGGGCAGTGAGAGGCTGGCATCCTTTGTGCCTGCAGCCTGGGGACAGGGATGCAGGGAGGCAGGTGTGCGCCCTTGCTTCTGCCACAGTACACCTCTTCGAGAGGGAGACACAGGCCCCATTTACACAATGCCAATCAGTCTTCTGTGTCAAGTTTTCCCAAGAACATGCAGAAGCGATTACCAAGCAGGCATTATGACTGGTGGAGTCACAGACAAATCAGGGCTCCCGCAAAGGAGTAGGTTGAATCAATAAGGCATACTGTTCAACCAGGGCTGAGAAAAACACCTCATAAAGTAACAGCATTTGTAAAGGTTAATCAATTCAGCTAATTGTAAATGCTCTCAATTGTCAGTCCCTAAGCAGTCCCTTCTCTTTGTAGCTAGTAATTCACGGTGGGATGCGGCAGCTCTAAAGCAGGAAGCGAAGAAAGAGGGGAAAGCAGTCAAATTTCTCATTACTCTCTCCATGTTGTGCTCTGCCAGTGTCTGTAAATGTCAATACATTTACCACAGGGAGACAGCCTTTTTTCCCTACTAGCGCTACGTTGCCCCCTTCATTATATACAAAACAAAGTAAAGAGCCTAATTATCTTGGTCTAGGCAGATGGGAAGGAAATCAGGGTATTGATCTTTGAGGCAATATCTTAAGGCACTGCATATGACTAATAAGCTGAACGGTTAAAGGGATGGTTTTTCATCCACAACAGTAAGAAAAGCACATCTTATTCACTGTTTGGAATGGACTCAGAACAAGAAACTACTCCTAACTGTCCCTCCCCACTGCCCCCATTTCCCCAGTAAGCACAAAACCATTGTGGAAGATTTTTTAAATGAGTGTCTGTGGAGATTTGAGAGGCAGAAATGAACTGTCAGGCAGGAAACAATGAGATAATTCTACCCTGAAATTATAACCAGGCTCTGGCAGTGAAAGCAAACCAAAGACTTTAATTGAACAGGCAATTCCTGACTTTCTTCAAGGCAGCATGACCAGAGGAGCCCGTACTTCCAGGCCACTAATGGGTGTTCTACTGGGGACACAGAATGCAATTTATTTTAGCAATTCTAGGAAAATCCTAGGAAATGGTGATATAAGATAAATGATAAATTGTCCTAGGAAAAGTCACTTTCTTTTTAAGTTCTCACATATGTTCCTTCTGTCCTTTATGATGTATGTGTATACGGTACTACATTTCAAAAAGTATTGTATCCCTGTGGTTTCAGAGATTAATCTTCTATATTTAAATATATAGGAAGGTAGTTATTTTCGAGGAATATTTAAATAAGCCAAAAACAGCGATGAGAGGAACTATTTCAAATGTTTTGATGCACAGTTATATTTATTTCAATGCATGGAATAATAACTAACATGCACCCATTTATTATACCTTGGAACCAATTTTGTATATAACTTCCCATAGAGAAACATAACCTGCTGAAATGTACAGTCAATTTCCCTTTATTTCATCTGCAACCTAGTAAAGTGTAGATATCTTTTCCTTCAAAATAAGGCTGTGGAGTTTCACAAAATTTGGAAATGTGCAAAAAATCATAAATTATAAATCCTAAACCTTCAACAATTTGACAAAAAAAACCTTATCCTTTATGTATCTCTGTTTAATGTAATAATCAAAGACATTGTAAAATTCTAATTAATGATGTGTCAAATAGTTTGATGTTTCAGATATATTTGATAATGCAGTCAGACATACCAGACGTACCACCAGGTTGACCTGAACAGTATCAAAAATAAGCTGAGAGAAGACATGAAAAACAGTTTTGGTAGCTGACACATCACATGACATTTTATCCCCCAAATATGCTAGAGGAAATATTGTGTAGGAAGGTAGCATGCTTGAGTCAAGTCAACCAGTTGTGTTGTAATAATAAGGGTGTGGAGTTAGAAAACAAAATCTAAATGCTCCTCTAGAATGAACAGAACTGTTGGTTTACCAAGGGAATTCTGTCCTTAATGAAAGCAATTTCATTCATCCATGAGTACAAAGTAAGACACAGTATGTTTGCTTTGAAAAATGAGAAATTAACTAGTCAGGAATGTCCAGAAGCCAACTTACTGACAAGTGGAGACCTCTACAGCAATAAACTCTCTCCCACCTGTCTTGTCTGTAGCTCCTATCTTGCCTCTCTCCCTCCTCTCTTCCCCCCCTTCCTTCCTCTACCTCATCCCCCACCCTTCTTCTAAGCTATATTCCTTTCACCTAACCATGCCATTTTCTCCATAATTTCAGGAGAAATTTCCTGACATCTTTGGAAACGCTGAGTCAAAAGTGAAGTCTTCTAAGTGCACTTCTTCACCTTAAAGGAACTGAAATATCTGTTAGAATTTCAAGAACTATTAGCCTCAGGCAAGCAGTGAGCAAACACCCCTACCGCAGGACCCTATTATCTCCCTCAACTTACTGATTGTTCCTGAGCATTTAGTATCTTCATCCTCAGATATATTCATTTGGAACCTCACCCTTTTATACATAATGTAATTTTCTTTCCAGAGGATAAATTTTTATATCAGTTTAATAATTTCTTGAAGTTATACTAGAGTATTGCTCAACTCGCTTCTAAATTAAAGCACTTATTAAAAAACTTTGAAGCACTCTCACAATTTAAAATCACTGTGCACATAGCAATTTAAAATTATGGGAGCAGTTTCATAAGCACTTGAATTTGGAGGTGATCAGAGACCTGAAAATGTGCAATATAGAGTAATTTAAAATTATTAGAGTACTTCACATTTTTATAAGCCTCTTCAGCTGGGAAGTGATCGGGTTTCAATATATGAGCTTATGCAGTGCAAAGTGAAGTACTCCTCAGCCTGAGAAGATTCACTCTATTAAATCAAACTACTTTAATAATTTTACAGTGATGTACAGTGTGAGCATGCTCATATCTCCAAATTCACTTTTAAATTAAAAATATTTTTCACTTCCAACATACGAAAGACACTTATGTGATAAAGCTGCAATTTACCCTTTCAATTTTAGACAGCAAACTGCCCTCCTGGTTTTAGAATAGTTTTCCCTTGGTAAAAACAAACACCAAAATATTAAAAATATGTGTTCTTTTTCACTTAAGAAAATGAAAAGCATTGTGCTGTGAAAATTCAACAACCTAATCATATTTGAAAATATTTCCATTTTAAAGTAAACTTCAATAGATTGTGTTTGGGAATATAACACACACCTAAAACAATGGCAAACTAACATCTTGACAGGGTTTTTTAAATGTAAGTAAATTGCTAATTGACATGTGAAGGATCATCCATTTTTTCATCATTTCTTCATCAACAGAA
The DNA here is from genome assembly GCF_030020395.1 of Manis pentadactyla. Lineage (NCBI taxonomy): Eukaryota > Metazoa > Chordata > Mammalia > Pholidota > Manidae > Manis > Manis pentadactyla. The sequence continues at coordinate 67,488,886 of NC_080031.1, read as the reverse complement.
CCAATAGTTCTGTTCACTCTAGAGGAGCATTTAGATTTTGTTTTCTAACTCCACACCCTTATTATTACAACACAACTGGTTGACTTGACTCAAGCATGCTACCTTCCTACACAATATTTCCTCCAACAGTTGGGAACGCCAATCCCACTGAGACATGTGGATGATCCTTCACAACAGGACAGCTGTATTGAAACCTGAGAAAAAAACATAGAGACCCTACTATGTCTTCTGAAGAATACCTCTGATCTGGATGAGAGCATGCTGTGCCAGTAACACTCTCCCAACCCACCGTTGAGGTCAAAAAAAAGGACAACGTAACAGAAGCTTGATACCTGCTACACTGAGTACCTATAGCAGACTCGGCTCTCAGATCATTCAAATTGGTTCATGTGATTGTTCTGTTCTTGTGGAATCTTACGCTTTCTGTAGCAAAATGAGAAGGTGGAATTCTGGTCTGGATTGATTCTTTCTGCTAATAAACAAGATCATGAACCTGTTGAAAGGAATTCTAATCGCATAGAATGATTTAATTTCTCATATGTTTAAATGAAGTTACTGATCACACAGGAAGGAGTGATTCAAAACTTTTTTTGGTAATTTTCTCACCCTATTTAAGCGTAATGATGACTCAAATAAATAGGTAGATATCTATGAAACCATTTGAAGGCTAAAAAAAATTTTTTTCTCTTTATTATCAAATTCTGGGAGGTTACTTTTAGCCCCCTCCCCTCCTCTCCTCTCTTCTGTCCTCTTCTCCTCTTCTCTTCTCTCTTTCTTTCTCAAAGGTCCTAATCATCTGAATGTTCACCTGAATTCTAAGGGCAGTCACACTGGAACTGCTAGAAGGAAATCACTTAGTACCTCCTTGTTCTTTGACAATATTTGGAATATTATCCTAAGGGAGAATTGATCCTAACGTGTTTAACATCCACAAGTGAACAGGAGTGATTCCCAATAGCAATTTGCCACTAGTGGAAAGTACACTGTAGCTGTCTGCTATGGCTCATCAGACAATAAGGCTACAATACACACTTGCACTGCTCTATTTAAATGTCCTGGCTTGTAAAACAACTTCCAGAGTCACTTCATCTTACACTATTGATGCTGCCTGAAAAGTCAAGTCCCTTGTGGGCAGGGGTGGGGGGCGATAATGTCTTTAAAAGTGCCCTCTCCTGGAACAAACTCTCCCATTGAGAGAGATGGCAACAGCATTCTTAAACCGAAGAAGTAGACTTATTTTAAGGGTTGCTGGAATGACTTTTACAATTTCATTTCAAAGGCCAGACACTGACCACCGAAGATAAAATTGGGAAATACAGCTCTGTACCCCTTTCTAGGAAGAAAATGGGATTCTGGAGTTTGAATTATAATCCAATTGTAAACTCACCAAAGATGAGGTGCACTTATTGCCCAAACTCTCTGAACCTTCCTACAGAGAAATACATGGAAGCAGCAAGCACCCAGAGTTTCAGCGATAATGACAATAATGGACTCACTGTATATTTCATTTTAAAATATTCATGTGGATACTGAAATCAGCAGTATCACCTTTGTAAAAATGTTTCTGAACTCAACTTATGACATCACTCTGTCCTAACTAGTATATTGAACATTTTCCAAAGCTGTAAATACCTGTGTCTACACAAAAGCATTTTGACTTGTATGGGATTTGCACTGGTCTTTATATTATGCTCACGCTGTCTTGGTTTTCATATTATTTCCAGCCAAAAAAAAAAATTGTTCTAGAAGAAGACTAAAAGAAAGCTGTCCTGGCAGTAGAAATTTATAGTATTTAGATGATTTGTAGACACTCGATGGGATCAATTATTTGGCATATGAGTGTATAACTACCCAAGAAATAGTGTTAATAATGCAAAATCCTCTATGTATCCTTGTCTACAGACTAAAATTGTCTTTCAAAAAGCTAAACAAGCTAAGTAAGTCATCATTAGCCAGAAATCAGAAAGGGATGATGAATTTGTGTGTACCTGAATTGAGGGAGACATTCGGGCATAAATGGTAGAAGAAATCACGAGAGTATATGCAAGGGTTCTTGTATGCTGGACACAGAGAAGATAATTAAAAGAAACTCCAACAATTTTTTCCCTTGAATATATAGATTGATAGGAAGCCTCTAAACAAAATTTTTGCTACAGTGAATAGATAAAAAGTAAGTCAGGCAATTATAATGCAATTACTTTGAAAATCAGTGTGGATATTTCAAACTAAGTAACTATTAGATAGAAAGCAAAAATGTATTTGTAAGACTAATATCAAGCAAGGAATTTTATTTTATTTTTATTAGTTTTATTTTGGTATCATTAATCTACAATTACATGAAGGACATTATGTTCACCAGGCTCCCCCCTTCACCAAGTCCCCCCCACATACCCATTCACAGTCACTGTCCATCAACATAGTAAGATGCTGTAAAATCACTACTTGTCTTCTCTGTGTTGCACAGCCCTCCCCGTGCCCCCCCACACTTTACATGTTAATCGTAATGCCCCCTTTCTTTTTTCCCACCCTTATCCCTTCCTTCCCACCCGTCCTCCCCAGTCCCTTTCCCTTTGGTAACTGTTAGTCCATTCTTGGGTTCTGTGATTCTGCTGCTGTTTTGTTCCTTTAGTTTTCTTTTGTTCTTATACTCCACATATTAGTGAAATCATTTGGTACTTGTCTTTCTCCGCCTGGCTTATTTCACTGAGCATAATACCCTCTAGCTCCATTCATGTTGTTGTAAATGGTAGGATCTGTTTTTTTCTTATAGCTGAGTAATATTCCATTGTGTATATGAACCACATCTTCTTTATCCATTCATCTACTGATGGACATTTAGGTTGCTTCCATATCTTGGCTATTGTAAATAGTGCAGTGATAAACATAGGGGTGCATCTGTCTTTTTCAAACTGGAGTGCTGCATTCTTAGGGTAAATTCCTAGAAGTGGAATTCCTGGGTCAAATGGTATTTCTATTTTGAGCATTTTGAGGAACGTCCATACTGCTTTCCACAATGGTTGAACTAATTTACATTCCCACCAGCAGAGTAGGAGGGTTCTCCTTTCCCCACAACCTTGCCAACATTTGTTGTTGTTTGTCTTTTGGATGGTAGCCATCCTTACTGGTGTGAGATTATATCTCATTGTGGTTTTAATTTGCATTTCTCTGATGACAAGCGATGTGGAGCATCTTTTCATGTGTCTGTTGGCCATCTGAATTTCTTCTTTGGAGAACTGTCTATTCAGCTCCTCTGCCCATTTTTAATTGGATTATTTGCTTTTTGTTTGTTGAGGTGTGTGAGCTCTTTATATATTTTGGATGTCAACCCTTTATCGGATCTGTCATTTATGAATATATCCTCCCATACTGTAGGCCCATGCAGGTATTCCACTTTGAGTCCATCAAGTTTGTTCTATTGATGGTGTCCTTTGCTGTACAGAAGCTTTTCAGCTTGATATAGTCCCATTTGTTCATTTTGCTTTTGTTTCCCTTCAAGCAAGGAATTTTAATGAAAATATAATATTCATACACACTTGGTATATGAAAATATAATGAAACGTGACAAGCCTGGAACACTTGTCAATGGTCTGTCACTGCTTTTCAGGGCAGTGATCACTGCCTTCACAATCTTTAGATAAAAGATGAAAGAAGCAATACTGGATAATGCCAATCTAGGAGTCTCCTGCGTACAACATTTACCTCAGGACTGCAACCAGGGAGGTAATACTTGAAACGCTTTGCACATACACTGTAAAGGGCAATGCATACTTTTCAGATAAAACTTTTTAATTCCTTTACATTTTCCTGCAGCAATACCTATACCCATTTTCCTTAGTGTATTTAATGTTGTTCAAGTGAGAGCATTGCTAAATAAACAAAAATTGTATTGACACTGTGGCCATTTTAAGTAAATCTTTGCTTAATGATATAAAATGCCATTTAATTCCTAGAGCCTACTGCATGAGTTAATCCATTTAATGGTGAGGAACATGTTTTGTCAGATTGTGTGAGCCTGACAAGTTTTTGAGCCAAACTAAGCCTTTTGAGAACTGAATTCCATTTGCTTCAGGGAAAAAAAAAGTGACTTTCTGGTTCAAAGGAAAAATGCTTAGAAGCCATATTTGAAAGGCTCATAAGGGGTCTTACACATCAAATAGCTCTCTGAAAACAACATTCTGATGAGTTAAGTGTAAATTAATTAGAAACATACAGATTGCTTTTCCCTGGCTAGCCACATGGGTTTCAAAGTTGAAGACAGAGTGTTTGACGAAATACGTTTGGAGTTTTCATGACCCAAAAGCATAGTAAAGTATTTCAAGATGTTTCTGTGAAACAAAGATACTTGTTTCTTTGCAATGATCTTTCCAAACAAATATTTAATGAGTTCCTCTTAAAAAACACTGGGGCCCATGCAGGTATTCCACTTTGAGTCCATCAAGTTTTTTCCTGCAACAAAGGAGGAAATTTTTCCTGCAAAGAAGCTCATCATGTCACCGTAAATGAATTCAAGCCTTGTAGTGCTTCTGAAAGGGGAACCATAAGTGCAATAAGCATTGAGACATGTCACTGCAAATCTACCCTATATCAAGCGTTGGACTAGGAGACCATTTATGTATGAAATCTCTTAAGTGCAGGGGCTGCAGACCCAGGAATAGCATTTCTATGAAGCTCCCTGGATAATAACAGATTATAAGAATATGGTACAGGTAATCTGGTTGTACGTCCATCAAGAGTTTATATCCAGTTAACAGGGAACTACAACTTGCCAAAGAAATTAAAGCAAAGGGGAAATTGTGGAAATATATGATATGCAGAAAATAGTTTCCTAGTATCATCACTAGAGAAAGGACTTCAAAATGTTTTCATTAGCAAATATTTATTGTAAATTGGTTGGTTATATGGTGCTAAAACTTAACACTATCGAAATTCCTGGAGCAAATACCTTCAAATTACCATGAAGGAAAAAAAAAAAAAAAAGAATGGAAAAGAAACAGGGAGAAAAAAGAGGCTTAAAAAGTATAAAACACTACTTTTTTTTTGTTTTTGCTAATAGATTAATTTTTCTTTGTTCTTTCTCCAGTTGGCCAAAATAGAAGTAGGATGTCCCTTTAAAAGTTGAGCACACAGAGGTAAAGGACCAAGCCTGTCCAGGAAGTTTAGTGACCAAGCTGAACTATTCAGAAATGCTTAATTCTGAGTGAGGATTAGTTTGTTCATATTTTCAATTTGCTATAAAGAAGTTTGATTTTTAAAAATTTTTCTCCAGGGTCCTTGCAAACTTAGAACTTTTCCCCAGTGATAACAAACTTCTGGAGAATTCCAAAGTAGGTTTTATATTAAGACAATGCTATAATTTCAAATAATTTCAGTATGCCATGGTTTCAAATAATTGATAGCGCTGTTCAAGAAAAATCATCACCAAGATAGGTAAACTATTTGAGATAAGTAAGTTCCCTGCAGGCACTTGGTAAAAAAGCCTCCAAGAGATTTTTAAGTCCTCCTTTTGAAGCCGATTTTGGAGTACCATTACTTCAGTTAACGTGTTTGGTTTGCTGTATTTCAGGGGAGACTTGACAGCTCAGCTATATTCAAGAGATAGTATCGGTTCTATATTCAGTGGGCATCTTCATGCATCTATTCTCTTGGCATTTAATTGCTCCAAAGTTCTAGTTTTGGTGGCAGGAGATCTGGAAGTGAGAACTAACAATGGATGAATATTTGTTTTCTTGGGTCCTAAGGGCCATGTATGTTCAAGTGGAGATATTCTATTATGCAGGCTTACCTGAGACAAATGAACTCAGTGTTACACACCCAGATATTTTTCAAGGAATATTTTTTGATGATGATTGCCCTTCTGCAGGACATACATAAGAAAGCTTGCTATATCTGATTCAGATTCAGTGCATTGGACTAGAAAAGTTCTCATGCTTTCATTTTTCTTTTCATCCTAAACTGTCCCTTCCCTTTGCTAAAAGATTTCCTTTGCTCCTAAATACATTTCAAAATGGTATTGATTTTCCAACGTTAATGTAAAAACTCAGTACTGCCAGTTCCCAATTTGCTAACTGGTTATCTTATCGGTATTTAATATAAAGAAGATAGATCTGCAGTTCAGAACCTGCAGCTCTCCATGGTAGTCTACAAAATGCATCACACGTCTGTGGTATAGTACTCACTACGGTAAGTCAGCCAGGCATACCCAAGTGGATAACATAGCTTCTGTCAGAAAATCCACTCTGTCCTCCACCAAAGATTCCAGAATCAACCTCTGCTTGGTGGCACCTAGGCCACGTGGTGTGGGATGAAGCAGCAAGGTGGACACTCACAGGCATCAGAAATGTGGTAATTCTCTGTAACTACTAAGAGACGGATTTTCTCTTAGTCCTTATTTCCCAAATAATGTCCTGCCTTGATGGAAGTGTCCTAGCTCTTTCAAAAAAGCTTCTCGGCCAGTGGAATTGAGGAGATGTTGGATTTCTTCAGAGTTAAGCAGATTTCTGTCCCCTGGGATTTTCACCATGTTTAATGTGGGACATCCTCCGTGAATCTCCAAGTGGGGGCTATAGTGTGCAGGGTGCCCCTAATTTAGGAGATTCCAGGGCCTCTGGCCAGGGCTCCACAGGGCCCACAGTCTCCCAAAATAGTAGGTAGGAAATGTTCTATCCGTTCCTTGCTTATGTGTCCTCAGCTTGGGATGGGGGTAGGGGAGGAGGTAGGGGAAGAGCTCCCTCCACAAAGACCTGGGGTGGTACCTCCTAGTTGGAGCCCCTGCTATCTCTTTGCAGACATAAATCATTCCTAAGTTAGAGTCTAACAAGATCCTTTTTTATAGGGCAAATAATTTATAAAAATGTCAGCACCTCCTAACGTGAAGACCTATGAGGTAATGCTAAAAAAAAAATTTATTAGGGAAATAACTATACAATCTGGCCAATACAATTCTGTTGGCTTAGAAGTATGATTCTGTCCACAGCAGAGAACACTACAGCTGTGCAATAAGTATATATTAATATTATTCCAAATATATAGCAGGTACCTAGAGACTTGCCTAAAACATACCAAAGCAAATCTACCTCTCAAGACTAATGCTGCTTAAGGAAAAATATTTTAACTAAAAGGGAAAATAGAAGAAACCTAGTTTATAATACATCTTTGCACACCTAAGGTGCTTTACACATTTCATACTAGACTTTATAGATCATGCAGCGCAGAGTGAAATGCCAAGACGCTGGATTGCAGCAGCCAAGAAGGGGTTAGGAACTTACATATAAGAAGCCTATAGAGTCAATTATTTCTGCAGAACGGTGCCCTTATTGCAGTTCACACAACTCTGGAAGTTACTTCCTTTCTGCCAAAAAGTCAATGATTATAAAATCCATCTACTGCCTCGATTCAACTCTTAAGGAGGAAGCATGAGCTGTGTGAGTTACACCACAGTGCGGATGGAGAGGGGGCAGGCTAGGGCCTTCTGCGGATTCCATCGGTCAGAGGAAAGCAGAGCACCACTTGGAAAGATAGCTTTTCCAGGGAGAGGGGCTGCAATACCTTTGCCTTTGCTATAACAATTCCATTATTATGAAGCAACTGTTCCAACATACGTCAAAATGATTCACAAAGAACTAAAGAGAATGCATAATGAGGACTATGAAAATGAAGCTCCAAACAGACCAGGAATTAAACAATTCATGCAAGTTCTTTAATGAGGAGAGAATTTGAGTATTATCTACATCAGTGGTTCTCAAACTTTTTAGTCTCAAGAACACTTCACCTCTTAAAAATTATAAAGGCCCACCCAAAAAAAATATGTGTTTATGTGGGTTGTATTTACTGATGTTTACTGTATTCAAAATTAAAAGATATTTTTCAGATATATATTCAAATTGACTGAGAATGACATTGTTTTACATTTTGCAACTCATGATGCTTAACAGAGATAGATAAATCCTCTTATCTACTTCTGCATCTAATCCCCTGCAATGTCATGTGGCCTCTGGAAAATGCTATTGCACAAAAAGAAAGAGAATGAAATGGTGAACAAGGTCTTAGTGCTATTACAGAAAAACCGACCTTGCAGACACCCTGAAAGGGTGATAGGGACCCAGAGGTGTGTCCTAACTGTGCTGTGAGAATCAGTGAACTAAAAACATATGTGTGTCCAATATATTTACAGATATTGGCATATATCATATGTACTGATATATTGACACATATCAGTATACTACATATAGATACAGACTTCTCAGGGTATCTACTTACTAAACTCTAGGCAGATCATTTCACAGTGCAAATTCAAAATCCTTAACCATTCATTCCTTTCAACTGTTTAAAGCATGCAATACACATTGCAAAACCAGAAGATAAACAGATTACATACCAAAGGAAGACCTAACAAGATGCAGTCCTTACTGTCAGTACCAAATATTATGTTTTCACATGTGGTACTATTGTGTCCTAGTAAGGAGGTAGATGGAATGAGCATTATTCTGTTTTATAGATGAGAAAAGTACACAGAGAAGGGGCAAGTGACTTACCGAAGTGCCATCACTATCCGGGGACAGGGCTGCGACCGGATCCAGCCCAGAGCAGCTCTGGGCTCCTCACTCACCCACGGTGCCAAAACACATGGTTGGAAAGTAGAAATTATTGCTGAGGTGTTGTGTTGCTTGATCTGTTTCTTTACAATTCACTTACTTTGCCAAGTAAAAATCTGTCTTAGTAGGTAAATGTTTGGCGCTTTGATATTATTTTGCTAAGTGTTCTGTGTTAATATTTTGAAAATGTATAATTACTCCCTCTGGCCTTTATTTTCCTTACATGTGAAGTTTGGATTGAAATACTGTGAAGGCTCCAGCAACAATGTCTTTATAGCTGATAAAACAAGGCATATCACAATCTACAACTCAATAAAAGTCCCTTCAAATTCAGAAAATACGCAAGGGCACTTTTCATTTGCTGCATGATGGCGAACGGTACCAGAATTTTTGGAAGAAGGCAGCCAATCCCGCAACATCATCACACAGTAAGGCCTTGGCCTGCGTCCCCCCGTGAGCCTGAAACATCCTGCTTGACAGCCATATAGGTGAACATCTTGTTTATAATTTTCGGAACCTGTATATTAGCTGTGTCTTACATTTAAATACAAAGGATTTTTGCAAGAGTTTTAATATGCATCAAGAGTTCCAAAAAATGCAGCTACCACGTAAAGGAAGATTGGACTGCTTCATGTGGAAGGTTACCAAGAACAGCCCCCCAGGAGGGACAATCTCGTGGTGGTGCAGTATAGCGCCCCCATCCACAGCTGTCATACTCACAGTGATCCTACACATGAGCTGAACATGTAACTACTTCGCCCGATCTCCTGATACAGAGCTACATAAGCATCTCCATATGCAGTGAAATATTTGACTACCGATCATTTTCTAATATTTCTCTGTTATTTTATGATTAAGGTATCATATCAATATTAAAATTCTTTGCATAGGTAGGTTATATCCTTTGCGCTTATCATTGCAGGATGGTAAAAGGCACTCCTTAATTTATTTTAAATAGAGTGTTGTGTCTGGTAAGATCAAAAACCATAGGAGTTAATGCCCCTCATAAATTCCAATGTTTTCTTTTCTCAAAAATTTGGTCTTAGAGTCAGTATTAATAGATATTTCTCAAACTTCAATCCTTTCTAAAAAATATTTATGGCAACTCCCTCTGTATTAATAAAAAGTATGAAAACAGCATGCAATGTATCTCACTGAAGGGTTTGACAAGGGGTTTTGCGGGGGAGAAGAGAGAGGATGATATACAGGATCAACTTCAAAAGCAGCATTAAAGGAATATTTGGTTATGTAATTTATGCAGCCTCACACATGATCGCCTCCAGGCTGTTGCCAGCACCATTGCCAAGTACGCACATACATAAGAGACATGAAGCTCTCCCGCTTCACCCACTAACACAGAGAAAAGATGTAGTTCAAACTGTTATTGATTAAGTAGGGGAAGGCACTTCTACTCACACCTAAACATTCTCCTGACTGTTATTCCTTGCAACATGTATCATGTATTCAAAAGTGAGTATTCTTTTCAAACATGAATGATCTTCATTTATAATTAAATAGCAAAGACAACTTCAGTGACAAATGAAAGTTACCAAAATTAGATAAAAATGACTGAAAGTTTTAAAATCTCAGTGAAGTTTTGATCAATGTAGTCTACATCAGAAATAATTATGATTTTTATTTTGCTACCTGTACATAAGGTTTCTCCCAAGCTGCCTTCCTGAGTGACACAATTAAGTTAGGAAGACGTATTTTTCATGCCCTCAGCAGTCTGAGATATAATGTTAGAAAACTGAAAATAAAATGACTTTTCTTAATCATGTCATTTTTTCCCCTCTAGCAGATACTGCCTCTTTTACTCACTACTTTAAAAACTGTCCAAATCAATACAACTTTCATGGTTGGGTAACTAGTCTACTTGATTGTGTTAGGGGGGATATGTGTAGTACTGGGAATAGCATTTACTTCTCTAGCTCTATTAGTTTTGCAGCAATGGTTCATTAACAGCACACACCGTTAATTTAGAGTAAGCCCAGTGCTAATAATGACGATTGATTTCTTTATTTAATTTTTCTACAACCAAATGGCACACTCTACAATGAACCCCAATTTAAAGTCTCTTTGGGAATTTGGATTACATTACATCTTTTAAAAAGGTTATGTTTATGACCTAACCTAGTGACTATTTTCCTTTCTGCAATTTTTCAAATATAAAAATACATCTAGTTAGACTATTATAATTGTGGCTATGTTTTAGTAAAAGATTAATAAACATTTCTAAAAATGAAAAGAACGCTTCTATGCATAAATCTTCAGGTCAGCTTGTGCTAACACCCATTTTGTAATGAACTACAATGCATAGCATAGTTCCACATTTAAAAACATTATCTACATCATTTTCTGTGACCTAAAAGCCAACATTTTAAGGTGCCAACTACTCCCTCTGAATATACTAACACTGAGCTAGTCGGACATTTTTTTCTGCTTTAACTTCCTCGGCTATAAAACAGACTGATAGTATTTGAAACACATGTTTAAAAAATACATATTAATAAAAGCCTCCATTGTCATTAATCCAACTGACTAGGTCTCTCAATAAACTGTACAAAATAAACTCTTTTGTTGGCATAAGCATAATTCCTGAGTGCAGAATCCCTGAATTCAAGTCCTGACTCTGACATTTAAAAACTAGATCATCTTGTTTGTGTCATTTCACATTCCTGAGTGTCTATTTTCTGCAGACATCAACGTGATTAATAATACATATTCTGCTCCACTCACAGGGCATTTACTAACATTGCATAAGAAAACTCAGATGATTTTTAATATAATAAGATGATGAATAGAAAGAACAAATATATTTGAAAGATGATGATGTGTTTTTTGCTTTAGGGAATTTTGAATCTACCAGCATGCATTCCTAAACAAGCAAAATAGTATGAATCTGAATGGAACATTGTAAGCTAAACAAAGTCACATCTAAATGACTAGCATGGGCAAGGATAGGCTGCCTGGGCTACCAAACTACAGTAAGTCCCAAACAATTTAATCTCATTCCATCAGCCATGGCCAAAACAAGGACCTACAGCAGTAAGTATATCACATCAACTTGATTATTTTGCTAGAACTTCCTCTCTTATTTTTACTGCCTCGAATAATTTGTTGGGAACTAGAAGGAATGGTAGGCCTACACTTAAGAACATGATACAAACATTCAACAAAATCATGGCTTTGATTGTTATTCTATAGGCAAGTCCCAAACATGGATTTCTAGTCTCAGCCTTTCCCCAGAACTCCAAACTAACATTTCTTCCTGTGGGCTGTCCTTCTCAACTGTAGATCCAAAATCAGACTTCCACTTGGCACTTAAATGCTTTGGCTAAAAGTTTCCACTCACTTTTTCTGTACACTTCTTAAATAGAATGTGTAAGCTTTCTGTAGAAGACTAGATAATGGTGAAGGTGAAATAAAATGAACTTATATCTTTCACTAATGCTTGGTAAAGTGATACAGGTATGAGAGCGAACTCATGCTGAAACTCCATCTATCTCCTAAAAATCCAGCCTTGACAAGGAAAACATCATTGTAAATGAATCTACTCATACTAGTCACTCACAAATCATATACCCAACATAACCCTTTTATCTGATACAAAGAAATAAAATGAAGCCTATTTTCTAATGACTGATGTGCGATGCTTCATTCAACTCAAATCGACTTCACTCTCCGCGAGGAAGAAGCCATCCCAAGACATAGTTGTGTAGCATATTTGCAAAGTTCAAATAGCACTACAAAGAGGCAATGGCTGCAAAATGCCATCATAAGAGTGATGTGAGTGATTCACAGATGATAACATGTTTATTCCCTTCTAAGGACGGGAAGAGATTAATCTGGCAGTATAAAATGACATGGCTGATTCATTCGTTTTTCAATATAAAAATGAACAGCTTAAATCTAGTCTTGACCCTAACAGGTAACAAGTACAGTTCCTCAAGAAAAGCAGCAACAGGCTCATAACGCAGCAAAAACAATTAGACAGGCAACTGTTTTCAAAGCCAGCTGTTGAACAGCATCAAGAAGGAGAAGACAGAAGCGATCTCCTGCAGGGGTTCAGGCCCTGAACCACAGTGGGGTCGCTTTCACGTTATTTTTCTGACGTAGATTCTCTAACTTCAGAAATATTTAGACAAGCTGTTTATATTAGAACAGAAATGTGAAAGGATAAGAAAATGAACAAACTTGTTGTCTTCTTACATCTTTGGAAACAAAAGCTAAAAATGAAACTTTCCTGTTGCACTGGAGGGAGACAAAATGCTGCTCTACAAAGAGTAAAACCTTTATAATTCATTTTCAAAAAGGCACACATCAATGTTAGACCATAATACAAGATAGCTAGAGCCAAATAGTTATCTACAAAAAAAATACATGAATGTATTACAATGCATGAGCAATATCCAATTTCTTGGATTGGGTAGTGGTTACAAGGGTTTACGTTTTATAATTATTTATTTTGCTATGTACTTATATTTTGTGAGCTGTATTTCATAATTTTTTAAAGATTGTTTAAAAATGTTACAAACCAAGTAAACAAGAAAATCCCAGTCTTGGTTACTCTCACTGTGGCAGCCCTAGCTCAAAACACACACCAGCCAGTCAGTCAAGCTACGGGAAGCATTTGTCAAGAAAGTCTTTTGGCATCATGTAGGTAAGATAATCATGGGGACAAAATAATAAACTTTTATGTTTCATTAATCCTTAATAAACAGCCTGGGGGCAGGTACAAAAATGAACTCATGCTGAAATGTATCTATTTTTCAAAAAAAAAAAATTAAGCCTTCACAAAGACAATATAATTGTAAATGAATTACTAATATCAGTTTGCCACAAACACCAGGATGCACACCCAGAAAATGAAATGAAACTGAATTTACTAGAGATTGCTACGACAACTCAAGCAAATCAACCTCATCCTGAGCTCAGCAGAAGCAGACTGTTGTCCGTCATGCAGCCATCAAAGTCACTTCTCCGTCTTTCAAATTCACAGCTGGAAATGTAACTTCAGACATGATCCTGGTAGATAAAATGTGTAAAAGCTGATTCTGATACATATTCCCAGGTCACAGAGCATTAAATTTTAGTGCCCTCCAATCTGTGTGTAGATACAAAAAGGCAAACAAAACCATGAGTCTATATAGGGACAACAGAGACTGCTACCCGCATAAAAGTGTGCATATTAAAAAGCTCTGTGAAACCAAGTGGTGTCCAACATTTATTGATGCATTATATGGTTTTTAATCTGGGAATGAAGATCCAGCACCTAATAATTGTGTCAAATAATGAAAGAGGGGGTTACACATAAGAGTTGGTAATACAGGTTTTAGAATCAGCCTGTTTTAAAAAAAATCTTTTCTAACCTACAAGGAAAAATATCTGAAGGAAATGAGAGTGTCAATAAACACACACATTCATTTAATTTGAAAAACTGGTGGCAGCTAAAACTTAAGGAGTATCCTATTTTCTTTTAGACCATGAGTCCACCATCCTCCATTAACCTGACTGTCTGACATCCACAGTCACCAGATTGGTGGGGGAAAAAACCACCATTGTGCAGAGAGCTACAGATTTTGTGTGTGGATCAGGCAATATTACTCATTTTTTAATATTTTAGGATGTGATTGTCTCATGAATTCAGTATCTTCTTTATTCTTCTGTCTTGTATCTTTAATTAAGAATCACAGACAGATTATATGATGTTACAAGGCCCTGGATGAATCAGCAAATACACATTTGCTTACCATGAACTTTCCATGCTTTCAGGGTACAGAGAGAGAGAGGATTAAAGATGGTGGCATGAGAGGTGAGACAGAGACCTCCTCCTAAAACCACATATAATACAAAAATAGAATTAATACAACTAATCCTGGAAGAGCAACAGGAAAGAAGGCTGCACCAGACTGCATACACCTGGAGGAAAGAGCAGACCTCACGGAACGGGTAATGTACCAAAGCTGTGACCTGGAGGAACCCAAGCTCTTCCCCCATCCCAGCTCACCAGTGGGAAGAAGAGAAACAGAGTGGGGAGGGAGTGGAGGCCTGGGACTACTGAACACCTAGCTCTGGAGATCTGCTCTGGGAGCACAAACCTATATTACATGGTGCCTTGGTGATTAGGGGAATTGGAAAGCTAAGACAGGCAGAATGCCTGGAGAGACTGAGATTCCAGCTGCTTGTACAAAACAGGGATTCATATCCAGCTGATCTGGGTGGGCAGTCTGAAAGACTTCCTAAAAGAGAGAGGGCTGCTAAAGGGACAAGGATTGCACAGAGCTTACTGCTCAGGAGAAAGGACAGGTAGACAAAATTGTCCAGGTGAACTCTGCTCAGCAGGTTGGGAAGTTAAACCATCTTCAGGCACTCCATCCCTCCAGCTGGCTATGCAGCTCCAAGGACACCCATGGTGATACACAGCCTGCTGCACCTTCCTCCCAGCTAGCCCACAACTAGCTCACAAACTGGCAGCCCCTGCCCTGGCATCAGGCCAGCCACAGTGAAGCCCCACCTATGGCAGCTACAAACACAAAGCGTAGAGGTTTACACCTCTGTGTTTGGCCCACTGGTTCTGGCAGTGGAGACAAGGCATAGCAGCCAGGAAGCAGGAAACAGCTCTTTCCTTCCCCCAGGCACCAACACCACTCCCCTGCAAACCCAACATCACTCCAGGGGCTGAGCAGCTCCAGAGAGTAGAGTTTCTGGGCACTAGAGGGCGCTACAGACAAATATGAAATGTCAAAGGAACCTGGTTCAAAGCAAAATCTCAACACCAGAAAAAGGATCAAGTGAGACTGAATTAATAAATTTTCCTGAAAGAGATATCAAAATAAAAATCATAAACATGATCCTGGAGGTAAATAAAAATATTCAATAACTCAGGAACAAATTTAGGACAGAGATCCAATCATTGAGGAACACAATGGAGGGTATTAAAAGGAGATTGGATATGGTGGAAGAGATGATAAATGATATAGAAATTAGGGAAGAGGAATACAAAGAAGCTGAGGCACAGAGAGAAAAAAGGATCTCTAGGAATGAAAGACTATTGAGAGAACTGTGTGACCAAATGGAACAATATTTGCATTATAGGGGTACCAGAAGAAAAAGGAGAGAAAAAGAGATAGAAAGTGCCTTTGAGGAAGTAATTGCTGAAAACTTCCCAAATTTGGGGAAGGAGATAGTCTCTCAGGCCATGAAGGTACACAGATCTCCCAACACAAGAGACCCAAGGAAGACAAAAAGACAACACCAAGACATATAATAATTAAAATGTCAAAGTTCAAGGAGAAGGACAGACTATTAAAAGCAGCTAGAGAAAGAAATAAGATCACATACAAAGGAAAGCGCATCAGGCTAACAACAGACTTCTCAGCAGAAACCTTACAGGACAGAAAGGAGTGGCATGATGTATTTAATGCAATGAAACAGAAGGGCCTCAAACCAAGATTACTTTATCCAGCAAGATTATCATTTAAATTTGAAGGAGGGGTTTAAAAATTTCCAGATAAGCAAAAGCTGAGAGAATTTACCTCCCACAAACCATCTCTACAGTGTATTTTGGGAGGACTGCTATAGATGGAAGTGTTCCTAAGGTTAAATAGCTGTCACCAGAGATAATAAAAAGGGATAGACAAAGAGTACAGAATATGAGAGACCTAATATATAAAGAATAGAGGAGAAAGAAAAGGAGGGGGGAAAAAAAGAACCTTTAGATTGCGTTTGTAATAACATATTGAGTGAGTTAAGTTAGACTCTTAGATAGTATGGAAGTTAACCTTGAACCTTGGTAACCACAATCTAAAGTGTGCAATGGCAATAAGTACATACCTATCAATAACCATCCTAAATGTAAATGGTCTGAATGCACCAATCAAAAGACACAGAGTCACTGAATGGATAAAAAAACAAGACCCATCTATATGTTGCCTACGAGAGGCTCACTTCAAACCCAAAGACAGACACAGACTAAAAGTGATGGGATGGAAAAAGTTATTTCATGAAACTAATAGGTAGAAAAAAGCAGGTGCTGCAATACTTGTATCAGACAAAACAGACTTTAAAACAAAGAAAGTAACAAGAGACAAAGAAGAACATTACATAATGATAAAGGGGTCAATCCAGCAAGAGAATATAACCATTATAAATATCTATGTACCTAACACGGGAGCACCTACAAATGTAAAACAAATACTAACAGAATTAAAAGGGGAAATAGAATGCAATGCATTCACTCTAGGAGACTTCAATACTCCAATCACTTCAAAGGACAGATCAACCAGACAGAAAATAAGTAAGGAGACAGAGGGACTGAACAACACATTAGAACAGATTAGGACCATCTGACCTAATTAGAACAGATGGACATCTACAGAACTCTACACCCAAAAGCAACAGGATACACATTCTTCACAAGGGCACATGGAACATTTTCAAGAACACATCATATACTATGCCACAAAAAGAGCCTCAGCAAATTCAAAAAAGATTGAAATTGTACCAACCAGTTTCTCAGACCACAAAGGTATGAAACTAGAAATAATTTATGCAAGGAAAATGAAAAAGCCACAAACAAATGCTCCTAACTAACCAACGGATCAGTCACCAAATAAAAACAGAGATAAAGCAATATATGGAGACAAATGACAACAATAATTCAATACCACAAAATGTGTGGGACTCAGCGAAAGCTGTGCTAAGAGGGAAGTATAATTCAATGCAGGCCTACCTCAGGAAGGAAGAACAATCCCATATGAACAGTCTAAACTCACAATTAATGAAACTAGAATAAGAACAAGTAAGGCCCAAAGTCAGTAGAAGGAGGGACATAATAAAGATTAGAGGAGAAATAGATAAAATAGAGAAGAATAAAACAATAGAAAGAATCAAAGAAAGCAAGAGCTGGTTTTCAAGAAAATAAACAAAGTAGATAAACCCTTATCCAGACTTATCAAGAAAGATAAGAGAGACTACACATATAAAGAGAATCAAAAATGAGAAAGGAAAAATCACCATAGACACCACAGAAATACAAAGACTTATTAGAGAATATTAGAGAATACTATGAAAAATGATATGCTCACAAACCGGATAACCTAGAAGAAATGGACAACTTTCTAGAAAAATACAACCTTCCAAGGCTGACCCAGAAAGAAACAGAAAATCTGAACAGACCAGTTACGAACAACAAAATTGAACTGGTAATTAAAAAACTACCTAAGAACAAAACTCCTGGACCAAACAGCTTCACCGCTGAATTTTATCAAACATTTAGTGAAGACCTAATACCAATCCTCCTTAAAGTTTTCCAAAAAAGTAGAAAAAGAGGGAATTCTTCCAAACTCATTCTATGAGGCCAGCATTACCCTAATACCAAAACCAAGCAAAGACACCACAAAAAAACAAAATTACAGACCAATATCCATGATGAACATAGATGCAAAAATACTCAAAAAAATATTAGCAAACCAAATTTAAAAATACATCAAAAAGATCATCCATCATGATCAAGTAGGATCTATTCCAGGGATGCAAGGATGGTACAATATTAGAAAATCCATCAACATCATCCACCACATCAACAAAAAGGAGAACAGAAATCATATGATCATCTCCACAGATGCCAAAACAGCATTTGACAAAATTCAACATCAATTCATGATAAAAACTCTCAACAAAATGGGTATAGCATGCAAGTACCTCAACATAATAAAGGCCATATATGACAAACCCACAGCCAACATCATACTTAACAGCGAGAAGCTGAAAGTCTTTCCTTTAAGATCGGGAACAAGACAAGGATACACACTCTCCCCACTTTTATTCAACATAGTTCTGGAGGTTCTAGCCACTGCAATCAGACAACACAAAGAAATAAAAGACATCCAGATTGGAAAAGAAGAAGTTAAACTGTCCCTGTTTGCAGATGACATGATATTGTACATAAAAAACCCTGTAGAATCTACTCCAAAACTACTAGATCTAATATCTGAATTCAGCAACGTCGCAAGATACAAAATTAATACACAGAATTCTGTTGCGTTCCTATACACTAATGATGAACTAGCAGGAAGAGAAATCAGGAAAACAATTCCATTCACAACTGCATCAAAAAGAATAAAATACCTAGGAATAAACCTAATGAAGGAAGTGAAGAACCTATATACTGAAAACTACAGGACACTCATGAGGGAAATTAAAGAAGATATCAATAAATGGAAACACATCCCATGCTCATGGATAGGAAGAGTTAATATTGTCAAAATGGCGATCCTGCCTAAAGCAATCTACAGATTCAATGCAATCCCTATCAAAATACCAACAGCATTCTTCAACTAGAGCAAATAGTTCTAAAATTCATATGGAACCACAGAAAACCCCAAATAGCCAAAACAATCCTGAGAAGGAAAAATAAAGCTGGGGGGATTACGCTCCCCAACTTCAAGCTCTACTACAAAAGCCACAGTAATCAGGACAATTTGGTACTGGCACAACAACAGACCCTTAGACCAATGGAACAGGCTAGAGAGCCCAGATATAAACCCAAGCATGTATGATCAATTAATATATGATAAAGAAGCCATGGACATACAATGGGAAAATGACAGCCTCTTCAACAACTGGTGTTGGCAGAACTGGACAGCTACATGCAAGAGAATGAAACTGGATTACTGCTTAACTCCATACACAAAAGTAAACTCGAAATGGATCAAAGACCTGAATGCAAGTCATGAAATCATAAAAGTCTTAGAAGATAACATAGGTAAAAATCTCCTGAATATAAACATGAGCAACTTTTTTCTGAATGCATCTCCTTGAGCAAGGGAAACAAAAGCAAAAATGAACTCATGGGACTACATCAAACTAAAAAGCTTCTGTACAGCAAAAGACACCATCAGCAGAACAAAAAGGCATCCTACAGTATGGGAGAATATATTTGTAAACGACATATCTGACAAGGGGTTAACATCCAAAATATATAAAGAACTCACATGCTTCAACACCCAAAAGGCAAATAAACCAATTAAAAAATGGGAGCAGGATATGAACAGACACTTCTCCAAAGAAGAAATTCAGATGGCCAATAGGGACATGAAAAGATGCTCCACATCACTAATTATCAGAGAAATGCAAATAAAACCCACAATGAGATATCACCTCACACCACTTAGGATGGCCAGTATCAAAAAGACTAACAGCAACAAATGCTGGTGAGGATATGGAGAGAGGCGAACCCTTCTACATTGCTGGTGAGAATGTAAGCTAGTTCAACCATTGTGGAAAGCAATATGGAGGTTTCTCAAAAAACTAAAAATAGAAATACCATTTGACCCAGGAATTCCACTCCTAGGAATTTACCCAAAGAATATAATTTCTCAGATTCAAAAGGACATATGTACCCTTATGTTTATTGCAGCACTATTTACAATAGCTAAGATATGGAAGCAACCTAAGTGTCCATCAGTAGATGAATGGATAAAGAAGAGGTGGTACATATACACAATGGAATATTATTCAGCCATAAGAAGGAAACATATCCTACCATTTGCAACAATATGAATGGATTTAGAGGATATTACGCTCAGTGAAATAAGCCAGGCGGAGAAAGACAAGTACTAAATGATTTCCCTCATTTGGGGAGTGTAACAATGAAGCAAAACTGAAGGAACAAAACAGCAACAGACTCACAGACTCCAAGAAGGGAGTAGTGGTTACCAAAGGGGAGGGGTGGGGGAGGGCAGGTGGAGAGGGAGGGAGAAGGGGATTGAGGGGTATTATGATTGCCACACATGGTGTGGGGAGATCATGTGGAAGACAGTGTAGCGCAGAGAAGGCAAATAGTGACTGTGACATCTTACTACACTGATAGGCAGTGACTGCGATGGGGTATGGGGGGGACACGATAGCATGGGTGAATGTAGTAACCACATTGTTTTTTCATGTGAAACCTTCAAGAGTGTATATCAATAATATGTTAATAAATAAATAAATAAAAATAAAAAGACTGACAGAAAAAAGTACATGACATCTGTATGTCAAATTAAAAAGAATTTTTCTTGGTTAAAGGGATCATTAGCCAGGAGCAATGAGGGACTGTCCAGTTATGGCCTTCCAGCTAAGGAAGTCATTTTGATTCTATAAATTTCTATATCCCAGCTAGGCTCAATTACTTTTATTGTAAGGAATTGTATTAGTGAAGTTATAATAGCTACTATAACAGATAAATCCTAAAATCTCAGGAGCTTAACACAAATCTCAGCAGCTTAACACAAGTTTATTTTTCACTCCCATAAATTTCAAACACTTTTTTTTGTACAAGGATATCCCTCTGCCAGAGGTAACTCA
The DNA here is from genome assembly GCF_030020395.1 of Manis pentadactyla. NCBI lineage: Eukaryota > Metazoa > Chordata > Mammalia > Pholidota > Manidae > Manis > Manis pentadactyla. The sequence goes on along the minus strand of NC_080031.1, from coordinate 67,467,944 downwards.
GGGACTCAAAAATTCTCTGCTATGGAAGGAATAGATGAATTTCTGACAGGCAGCTATCTCTTGCACAGAAATTGCACAGATTTCCTGGAAATCTTAACTTATGGGGAAACCTCAAGTCATGAGTACCAAAATAGCTGACTTCTGAAGTCTCCTTCTTCTAGGTCCTAATACTGTCAAAAAGGGAAATCAGTAGAAAACTGTACTGTGAGAATCTTCATGCAAAATTAACTACAGAAGAGTTTAGAAAGATGACAGTTCTGGAGTCAATGGAATATTCCCAAAAAGGGGTAAAATTACATATGTAATTACATATGCTACACACAGAAAAGGAAAAAAAGAGACAGTTTTTAGGGCTGAAAGGGGATTCTGATCAATTTAATAATAGATGCTAGGTAAATTATGCTATAGATAGGTCAATATACCTAAAAGTTACTCTACAACAACCCTAATTGCCTACACTTATTTTGCTGATGTTGACATTTTAACACATGAGAATAAAAAGGTTCAACCAGGAGACAGATTAAAGATTGCGGTGTGAGAGGAGAGACAGATGCTTCCTCCTAAAACTGGATACAATTAGAAAATTTAATTGGCGCAACTAATCCTGAGAGAGCAACAAGAAAGAGGACACGTCAGACTGCACACACCTGGAGAAAAGAGCAGACCTCAGCGAATGGGGTAACGTACGGGAGCTGTGGCTCCAAGGGATCCGAGCCCCTCCCCCCACCCCAGCTCACCGGTGGGAGGAAGAGAAACGGAGCAGGAAGGGAGTGGAGGGCTTGGGACTGCTGAATACCTAGCTCGGGAGATCTGCGCTGGGAGCACAAACCTACATTTCAGGGTGCTTTCATGAGACCCGCATGACTACCAGGTTGGAAAGTTAATACAGGCAGAGTTCCTGGGGAGACTGGGATTCCGGCTGCTTGTGGAAAGCAGGGATCCATATCTGGCTGCTCTGGGACAAAAACTTATACCTGTGTGACCGGCCCAATGGCTCAGGCAGTGGAGACAGGCACAGGAGCCAGGAGGTGGGGAACAGCTCTTTCCTACCCCCAGTACCCCTCCCCTGTGACCCCTGACATTGCTTCAGGGGCTCAGCAGCTCCAGAATAGAGCTTCTGGACTCTAGAGGGCGCCATATACAAACATGAAATGCCAAAGGAACCTTGTCCAGAGTAAAATTGTTAATACAACTCCAGAGAAAGATTTAAATGATATGGACCTCGTGACTCTTCCTGAAAGGGAGTTCAAAATAAAAATCATCAACATCCTAATGGAGGTACAGAAAGACATCCAAGAACTCAGGAATGAATTCAGGTCAGAGATCCAATCCTTAAAGAACACGATGGAGGGTATTAAAAGCAGGTTGGATACGGTGGAGGAGGAAATAAATGAAATAGAAACTAGAGAAGAGGAATACAAAGAAGCTGAGACACAGAGAGAAAAAAGGATCTCTAAAAATGAAAGAATATTGAGAGAACTGTGTGACCAATCCAAGCGGAACAATATTCTCATTATAGGGATACCAGAAGAAGAAGAAGAAGAGAGAGAAGGGGTAGAAAGTGTCTTTGAGAAGGTAGTTGCTGAAAACTTCCCCAATCTGGGGAAGGAGATAGTCTCTCAGGCCATGGAGATCCACAGATCCCCCTACACAAGGGATCCAAGGAAGACAACACCAAGACACATAGTAATTAAAATGGGAAAGATCAAGGATAAGGACAGACAGTTAAAAGCAGCCAGAGGCAGAAATAAGATCACATACAAAGGAAAGCCCATCAGACTAACATCAGACTTCTCAGCAGAAACCTTACAGGCCAGAAGGGAGTGGCATGATGTATTAAATGCCATGAAGCAGAAGGGCCTGGAACCAAGATTACTTTATCCAGCAAGATTATCATTTAAATTTGAAGGGGGTATTAAACAATTTCCAGATAAGCAAAAGCTGAGAGAGTTTACCTCCCACAAACCATCTCTACAGTCTATTTTGGAGGGAGTGCTATAGATGGAAGTGTTCTGAGGGTTGGATAGCTGTCAACAGAGGTAGTAAAATCATGGTAGGGAGGGTGGAGCAGCTGACTGTGAGGCAAATGCAAAATTAAATTGACTATCCCCAAAGTCAACCAAGGGATAGAGAAAAAGTATAGAATCTGATACCTAATACATAAAGAATGAAGGAGGAAGAAAAAGGAGGAGAAATAGAAAAGAACCTTTAGATTGTGTTTGTAACAGCATACTAAGTGAGTTAAGTTATACTCTTAGATAGTAAGGAAAGTAACCTGGAAACTTTGGTAACCACGAATCTAAAGCCTGAAATGGCAATAAGTACATACCTATCGATAATCACCCTAAATGTAAATGGACTAAATGCACCAATCAAAAGACATAGAGTCACTGAATGGATAAAAAAAACAAGACTCATCTATATGCTGCTTACAAGAGACTCACCTCAAACCCAAAGACATGTACAGACTAAAAGTCAAGGGATGGAAAAAGATATTTCATGCAAACAATAGGGAGAAAAAAGCAGGTGTTGCAGTACTAGTATCAGACAAAATAGACTTCAAAACAAAGAAAGTAACAAGAGATAAAGAAGGACATTACATAATGATAAAGGGCTCAATCCAAAAGAGGATATAACCATTATAAATACATATGCACCCAACACAGGAGCACCAGCATATGGAAACAAATAGTAACAGAACTAAAGGAGGAAATAGACTGCAATGCATTCATTTTAGGAGACTTCAACACACCATTCACTCCAAAGGACAGATCCACCAGACAGAAAATAAGTAAGGACACAGAGGCACGGAACAACACACTAGAACAGATGGACCTAATAGACATCTATAGAACTCTACATCTAAAAGCAACAGGATACACATTCTTCTCAAGTGCACATGGAACAGTCTCCAGAATAGACCACATACTAGGCCACAAAAAGAGCTCAGTAAACTCAAAAAGATTGAAATCCTACCAACCAACTTTTCAGACCACAAAGGTATAAAACTAGAAATAAATTGTACCAAGAAAGCAAAAAAGCTCACAAACACATGGAGGCTTCACAACACGCTTCTAAATAGTCAATGGATCAATGACCAAATTAAAATGGAGATCCAGCAATATGTGGAAATAAATGACAACAACAACACAAAGCCCCAACTTTTGTGGGATGCAGCGAAAGCAGTCTTAAAAGGAAAGTATATAGCAATCCAGGCGTATTTAAAGAAGGAAGAACAAACCCAAATGAATAGTCTAACGTCACAGTTATCAAAACTTGAAAAAGAAGAACAAATGAGGCCTAAAGTCAGCAGAAGAGAAGAAGAGACATAATAAAGATCAGAGAAGAAATAAACAAAATTGAGAAGAATAAAACAATAGAAAAAATCAATGAAACCAAGAGCTGGTTCTTTGAGAAAATAAATAAAATAGATAAGCCCCCAGCCAGACTTATTAAGAGAAAAAGAGAATCAACACACATCAACAGAATCAGAAATTAGAAAGGAAACATCACGATGGAACCAACAGAAATACCAAGAATTATTAGAGAGTACTATGAAAACCTATATACTAAGAAGCTGGAAAACCTAGAAGAAATGGACAACTTCCTAGAAAAATACAACCTTCCAAGACTGACCCAGAAAGAAACAGAAAATCTAAACAGACCAATTACCAGCAAAGAAATTGAAGCTGTAATCAAAAAACTACCAAAGAACAAAACCCCCGGGCCAGATGGATTTACCTCGGAATTATATCAGACATACAGGGAAGACATAATACCCATTCTCCTTAAAGTTTTCCAAAAAATAGAGGAGGAGGGGATACTCCCAAACTCATTCTATGAAGCTAACATCACCCTAATACCAAAACCAGGCAAAGACCCCACCAAAAAAGAAAACTACAGACCAATATCCCTGATGAACGTAGATGCAAAACTACTCTACTCAATAAAATATTAGCAAACGAATTCAAAAATATATCAAGAGGATCATACACCACAACCAAGTGGGATTCATCCCAGGGATGCAAGGATGGTACAACATCGAAAATCCATCAACATCATCCACCACATCAACAAAAAGAAAGACAAAAACCACATGATCATCTCCATAGATGCTGAAAAAGCATTCGACAAAATTCAACATCCATTCATGATAAAAACTCTCAGCAAAATGGGAATAGAGGGCAAGTACCTCAACATAATAAAGGCCATATATGATAAACCCACAGCCAACATCATACTGAACAGCGAGAAGCTGAAAGCTTTTCCTCTAAGATCAGGAACTAGACAGGGTTGCCCACTCTCCCCACTGTTATTTAACATAGTACTGGAGGTCCTGGCCACGTCAATTAGACAAAACAAAGAAATACAAGGAATCCAGATTAGTAAAGAAGAAGTCAAACTGTCACTATCTGCAGATGACATGATAGTGTACATAAAAAACCCTAAAGACTCCACTCCAAAACTACTAGAACTGATATTGGAATACAGCAAAGTTGCAGGATACAAAATTAACACACAGAAATCTGTGGCTTTCCTATACACTAACAATGAGCCAATAGAAAGAGAAATCAGGAAAACAATTCCATTCACAATTGCATCAAAAAGACTAAAATACCTAGGAATAAACCTAACCAAAGAAGTGAAAGACCTATACCCTGAAAACCATAAGATACTCTTAAGAGAAGTTAAAGAGGATACTAACAAATGGAAACTCATCCCATGCTCTTGGCTAGGAAGAATTAATATCGTCAAAATGGCCATCCTGCCCAAAGCAATATACAGATTTGATGCAATCCCTATCAAATTACCAACAACATTCTTCAACAAACTGGAACAAATAGTTCAAAAATTCATATAGAAACACCAAAGACCCCAAATAGCCAAAGCAATCCTGAAAAAGAAGAATAAAGTGACGGGGATCTCACTCCCCAACTTCAAGCTCTACTACAAAGTCACAGTAATCAAGACAATTTGGTACTGGCACAAGAACAGAGCCACAGACCAGTGGAACAGATTAGAGACTTCAGACATTAACCCAAACATATATGGTCAATTAATATTTGATAAAGGAGCCATGGACATACAATGGCGAAATGACAGTCTCTTCAACAGATGGTGCTGGCAGAACTGGGCAGCTACATGTAAGAGAATGAAACTGGATCACTGTCTAACCCCATACACAAAAGTAAATTCAAAATGGATCAAAGACCTGAATGTAAGTCATGAAACCATAAAACTCTTAGAAAAAAACATAGGCAAAAATCTCTTGGATGTGAACATTAGCGACTTCTTCATGAATATATCTCCCCGGGCAAGGAAAATGAAAGCAAAAATGAACAAGTGGGACTATATCAAGCTGAAAAGCTTCTGTACAGCAAAGGACACCATCAATAGAACAAAAAGGTACCCTACAGTATGGGAGAATATTTTCATAAATGACAGATCCGATAAAGGCTTGACATCCAAAATATATAAACAGCTCACACTCCTCAACAAACAAAAAGCAAATAATCCAATTAAAAAATGGGCGGAGGAGCTGAACAGACAGTTCTCCAAAGAAGAAATTCAGATGGCCAACAGACACATGAAAAGATGCTCCACATCGCTAGTTATCAGAGAAATGCAAGTTAAAACCACAATGAGATATCACCTCACACCAGTAAGGATGGCTACCATCCAAAAGACAAACAACAACAAATGTTGGCAAGGTTGCAGAGAAAGGGGACCCTCCTACACTGCAGGTGGGAATGTAAATTAGTTCAACCACTGTGAAAAGCAATATGGAGGTTCCTCAAAATGCTCAAAATAGACTTACCATTTGACCCAGGAATTCCACTTCTAGGAATTTACCCTAAGAATGCAGCACTCCAGTTTGAAAAAGACAGAGGCACCCCTATGTTTATTACTGCACTATTTACAATAGCCAAGAAAGGGAAACAACCTAAGTGTCCATCAGTAGATGAATGGATAAAGAAGATGTGGTACATATACACAATGGAATATTATTCAGCCATAAGAAGAAAACAAATCCTACCATTTGCAACAACATGGATGGAGCTAGAGGGTATTATGCTCAGTGAAATAAGCCAGGCAGAGAGAGACAAATACCAAATGATTTCACTCATCTTTGGAGTATAAGAACAAAAGAAAAACTGAAGGAACAAAACAGCAGCAGAATCACAGAACCCAAGAATGGACTAACAGTTACCAAAGGGAAGGAGGCTGGGGAGAATGGGAGGGTAGGGAGGGATAAGGGCGGGGAAGAAGAAAGGGGGTATTATGATTAGCATGTATAATGTGGGGGGTGGGGGAAAGGGGAGGGCTTTACAACACAGAGAGGACAAGTAGTGATTCTACAACATCTTACTATGCTGATGGACAGTGACTGTAATGGGGTTTGTGTGGGGGACTTGGGGTAGGGGAGAGCCTAGTAAACATAATGTTCTTCAAAAAAAAATAAATAAATAAATTTAAAAAAAACAAAGGTTCAACCATGTAGAGAAGAGGATGGCTTCAGCAGCAGGAAGGAAGTTTGGATTCTCTATGCAAGTGGCAACAAGAGTCTGAAGATTAAGCTCCAAGTATCACTGTCTCCCCACCTGTCAAAATTTAGACAATGTATCATTTAATCTACATCTGTCATCCTATATTCCTGAGATATATACTGAGCTATTGGTCATTATGTATCCTTTTTGTCATAAAATATTTCACCATGCCCTTAATTGTTATGTAGAATCTAAGTCATTCAGGTCTAGGACTGATACATTGATGCTGGACACATATGAGACCCAACTGTTACTAGCACTGCCACAGGTGTAGAGTTAAACCAGCCATGGTACTTCAAGTTTAATAGGGCAGAGGATTTTTTCACAAAAGACTATAGATCACTGAAGGTGAACATCTTTCAGTTAGGAACAAAGATCCCAGTGGTAGGCTGATTCGTTCCCCAAGAGTATCATGGTGATAGATGGTGAGGTTGGGAAATAATGGTGAGATAGCATTCAAAAGAAAACCCTTTGAGGAAGGACAAACCCTCACTATGTTGCAAATATAAAAAATCTTCAATTCTATCATCAGAACAATCTCTCTTCATTATATCTTTCCAGTTATTAAAATTTCATCTTGGAAATAAGCAGACAGTACAGGGGAGCAGTGGAATGGAGGATTTATTTTCTTTAACCTAAAACATACCCACCAAGAGAATATAGTATATGTGTGGTGTTTCCTATATAAATGAAAAATCAATATTTTTTAAAAAGTAGAAGTCATATCTGTAATGTAAGGCTGCCTAATGTGGAGTTAAACCGTGATACTTTAATGTTGATGGGGCAGAGGATTTTTTTTACAAAAGACTACAGGTCTTTTATCAAGTCATCACAAATTTTACAAAAGAAATGCTAACACGTTAGAGCCGATGATACCTTTTAGTCACTGCTGGAAAAACTATGGGACTGGCTCTCATCCTGATTCTTACATTTAGTTAAACTCACTGCAATTGCTCACCATCTCATTTATTTGAAAACTATTTATCTACTGCCAACTATAAGCCAGACAGAGCTTGGTCCCACACAAGAAATATCTACAAAAAAAAAAAAAACACTCCAGAATAGTGTCTCTTCCTTCGTGGAACTGATATTCTAGGTGAGGAGACAGATGAACAAATATTCCCATAAATATAGAAAGCAAACCAATAGATGTTCTAGGAGAGAGAATGCATGAAGCTTTGAGAGCATGTAGTTCTTAGGGGATCGAGGAAGAACGTGAGGGGTTGGTTTCAACAGGAGATGGACGGGCATGTCAGAGCTCCTGTGACCTGCTCAATGGGAATGGAAGCAGAAAGTTATGACTGGAGCATTAAAAGCCAGACATAAAATGATGTTGAATTGAATGAAATTATATTATTTGACAGAAGGCCAATTGCGTACAGCCTAGAAGCCACCTCAGCTATTTCCATCTTTATGCTAAGTAAAGCAATGGGAGGTCACTGACCTCATCGGATTTGTGTTTGACTAAGACCACCCAGTTGGAAGGGGGAAAGACTCCAACGGATGTGCAGAGGCCACCTGGGAAGCTCTTGCCTGAGGTCCAGCAGGTTTTGCTAGTTTTCAAGCCAACTCAATTTAACTACACAATAGAAAACAACTTGCTAATGAGAAGCATAAATATCACGTGCCACCACTGATGTTATCTGACAGCCTTACTTTACAGGTATGACTTCTACTTTTTAAAAAAATGCTGATTTTTCTATTTAAATAGGAAACACCACGTGCACACCGGGCTACACATACAATCTCTTGGGTGGGTATGTTTTAGGTTAAAGAAAATAAGTCCTCTATTCCACTGCTTCCCTGTCCCACCTGCTTATTCCCAAGATGAAATTTTAACAAGAATTATGTACCACTCTTTCACGTCTCTTTTCCCTCAAGTTTGAAATCCTCCTAGCAAGTAAGCATCTGACATTTGTCATGACAGAGCATGTGATGTCAACTATGAGTGTGAACCCAGAACCATCTCTGAACCAAAAAAAAACCTTTGTATCCCCATTGGCAAATTCCCCCTTTCATGAAAACCTTATATATTTCAACTTTTTTTAAGGAAATATTGACCTTAGTACCTAGTCTTCCCACACTTCTGTGAGTTACCTAAATTTCAGAATTAAAAAGGTTTCTATCAATGGGAGGCTGGATGGTATTGGCAACAATATGATGTCAGATCTTCTGTTGAACATTTGTATGAAAATTAAACACGATTTAAATTCCAGTTTCAAAGATTTATTTCTCCCTGCTACTATTATACAAAACCACTATTAATATGCTGTGAAATGAGATATCTACAGCATCGCCAGTAAAAGCCTTTAAGTGGTAATCCTTCTGAATCCCTTCTTGTAATAGCTGAACATTTGCTGTAAAAAACCAATGAAATTCACACATGCTGCTACGGAGTAGTGGAGCCGTTATTACAGCATTTTTTTCCCCAAAGTACCTTAGGCTTTAGATGATTAGAAAATAGTCTTATGTTTTAAACTTCCTGCCAACAGTGTGGCTTTTGGTTGCACTGTATTGAGGACAAATTGTAGTATAATGTATGTTGACAGTTTAATAACATGGGTTACTATCCTTGGTGTACTTTATGATGTAATACATCCTTATAGGTGTCTCCAGAGAATTGTGCTATGATTTTCAAGGCACAGAAAATTCAATAAACTAAAATAGTCTGAGTAAGATTTCTGCCTTCTGTATACTTTGGACATTTTCCTAAAAAATAAATAGGTGCTACCCCTCTAAAATATTTTTCTGACGTGACTTGTCTGTTTTTCTTCCCAAGCTGTAGATTTTAAGATTAGAATGGCACAATTCTTAATAAATTATATGTTAAAAATATAAAAGTTTCTTTATATAATAAATAGTCTTTTTCAGGTCTCAAAAGTAAAGTTCCTCTTTCAACAAAAAGCTGTAATTGTGGTTTTCAAAAATCTCATTAAATATTTAGATCTTTTAGAGCACAAGTGATTTCTGTTGAAGTTTAAACACACTTAGGCTAATTATTTCTAATGTTTTGACCATTGTACAAATACTTATAGTATTAAATAGCTAACAGCATAAAACAGAAGAGCAAATCTTATATATGCAGAATTCACATGACTTCTGGATTTTCTTTACATTGCAGTATTTCTGGATGAAACAAAAATGGCAATACAATGTGTCTTTAAAGTGATATACAACGTTATTATTAAATGAATGTGTCTCTAAGTACAGATGTTACTTTATATAGCTTCATTCCCTCTTTGCATGTATGCAAACACAAACACAAGAAATATTCAAGTTCTCAAACACGCTAAATCCACTGTGAGGCAACAATGGACAATTGCCTGGTACTTTCGTGATTCACAGAAAAAAAAATGCCCTATGATACTCTAAAACAAGTATTCTCCAAATACCATTAAAACAAAAAATAGACTCAGTAATTTTATCACTCACCTGTAAAGGAAAAAGGAATTGGAGAAAATGACTATAAATCACCATTTTCCTCAACTACCATCCTTTATTCAGTGTTCTCTTTTTAAAAAACTAGAAAATATGGGACTATAGGAAAGCAAGTTTCTTGCCCTAAAGGTAATACAGTAATATTTTATGAAGTACTCCCTATGTTGCAGGTACTGTGTAAAATATTTGACATACGTTATTTCCTTTACTGTTTCAAGCAACCCTAGAGGATAGGTTCCTTATTATCATCACCATCTTATAGATAAGGAAAGAGGGACCGAAAAGATCAGCAGTTCACCTATGACCTTAGAGCAAATAGATGGTGGAGTTAGGATTCCAACCCAGGCATTCAGAATTCAAACCTGGGGATGTATTGCCTTTCTCGCTGGCCAAGCAAATAATTTTGATTTTTTTTAATGCATATGTGGCTATTTTAATAAAAAATAATACAATCCAATACAAAAATACAAGACAAATGCAGATTTTGTTTATTGTTTGTTTACCAACTAAGAAACACAATCATTCGGGAAATCTGTTTTGAAATTACTTCATTTCAGACACTCACCCGGGATAGGGCAGCTTCTTTTTCCCTGACAACAGAACTGCTCTTGAAAATCTTACACTACTTAAATTAGCTCTTTGTTAGCATTATTATTACATTTTCTAGTGTCATCTCAGAGTCTGCACGTTCTCTGTGTTTAAAGCAAACAAATGCAAAATAATCACCCAAGGTTTTGTGAAGCCCCTGAAAGCTGAGAGAGGTGATCTGAAAAACAAATCAGGGTAGTGAGAGGCTCAAACCAGGGAGGGGAAAAAGAAAGTAATACCCCTGAATTTTAGCCCACATTGAACTTTTTGGTTCCACTGTCTTTGTTATTTTTTCTAATTTTTTGGCCTAGAGCTTGTGTGCTTTCTTGCTCCCAGGGGTTCCACCAAGCAGGCCTTGTTAGAAGAGGTCCCAGTAGAGAGCAGAGGTCTGAGGATTATAGAAGTGGTTTTCTTTTTAATCACTTATAAAAACAGAGACAAAGCCAATCACCAGCATGTGACTGGCTCCAAGTCACTGGGCCTCCACATTCCCTGAAAAAAGCCAGAATAAGCGCTTTCCCAACAGTGTTGTATTTTGAACTGCCCTCCGGTTGGAGAATCACTTCTGCTCTGGGAAGGGGAGGGAGGCAGAGAAAAGAAATTACTTGAACCTATTAGTAAAATGGAGAAAGCAGCTAAACTATAGTACTAAAGCACAGAGTGTGTACCTATGTGACTCTACTGCTTTCCAGAGCTTTGAAAATTTATTCTTGCTTTATTTCTCAGTTGATGAAACTTAACACAACCTCTATTCCTTCTTCTCATAGCCTTCTGATTTTTCTTCCATGGGGTTTGCAATCAGAAAGTACTCCTTAAAAGCTAAATTAAGAACAGAAGATGAAGATAAATCTGATTGCATTGGTCCTTACTAAAATGTAATTAACTAGCATTAAAATAAACACTCCCCAGGCAACTACAGGGAAAGGAGAAATGCTCTGACAGTCACAATTTCAACCCCCTGGTGGCAGAGCATTCTTTGTCCCCACGCCCCAAAACCAACAAAATCCCTGATGAGCACAAAGGATTAATTTCATTTTATTATGTATTTGTCATTTTCAAGACTTTAAACCAGGTGACAATATTCTTTACCACCCACCTCAACCATCCCACCCTGACTTTTAAAAAGAAGACAATTGATAAACTCAAACCAAATGTTTTCCTTTCTTCCCCCTCTCAGAAACATCAGCAGACTTCATCAAGCACAGGTAAAGTGCCAGGTGCAGCAAGATTATGCTAACCCCAAATGTGGGAGTTGGCTGTGTTCCTCTGAGGCTTGCACAGAATGGTATTAAAAGTAATGAACACACAGAGAGACCCTGCAGGGCATGACGTGGTTTGCATTTATGCCTCATTGGAACACCATAGGTCTTAGGGAGTCTTCCAAATCTACATGTGCATGATGTTTCCTGGCTTTGCACATGTACTGACTCACTTCTCAACATATTTGGGCTTCTTTTCCTTTAATGGCTCAATCCCCACGCTCCAAACCTGTGTCTGTCCCTCTCCCTCCCCCCTCTCCCCAAAACTAAACTCTAACCAATCTGACAAAGCTCTCCAGTCCCTTTTCAAACCAGATCTCTTGTCTTCTTGGAGCAGATGATAGCAAGAGTCACATCCTGAGGTGATGTAGACAACTTAAGAAATTTCAAATTCCATTGTCTACCCAAACCCAAATTATAGTAATAGCATCTAGGATTTAAACTAAAAGTTTCCTAATGAATATATAAAATGCAACTTAATACTACAAACAATAAGCACCTGATAATTTGGTAGGAATTCTCACAGTCCTTAAGAACACTGAAGAACTGTTGCACATAGAATTTTATGTACAAAAAATACATGTATATTTAATATATTAAAAAATATATTAAATTAATTATAATTCAAATTAATTCAAAACTAGAGAGAATCGACATTCCTATATTTATGATTCATTGAGACTTAGGATGTTTGTCCAGTAAGGAAATTGGTCTGATTGTTTACTTTATGAAGAAAAGAAACAAGATTAAGATAGTATTGTAGCACCTTGCTTGAACTGTTTCATCTAGTGATATTTTATCTGTACTTCCAATTCTGCAGGAGGCCCAGGAATCATATTATTTTAAATAGCTTGTAAGATAATAAGACAACAATGACAAAAAATATTCCAGAAATCCAGAGCACCATGACATAACCTTCTCAAGTAAGTACCAATCAACTGAGGGGACCTGAATAAAACTGGAATCTATGTGCATCTACCAAAGCTTTGGCCCACGGCTGAATGATTTCCAAGTGAAATAAAATCTGTTATTGGAAGAAAAGAAGTCACTAGAAAATCTGTAGTCATTACATGGTTAATATTAATCAGCTAATAATGAGGTTACTGCTATTAAGGCCAGGCTGTAAAACTATGATGATTTCTTTGCATGTAAGAGCAATGCACACAATAAGGAACGGGTTAGATTGCAATTATAAGAGCCATTGCAAAGCCCTAAATATATCATTGGCAGGGTTCCTCCAGGTCGAAAGTGCTGATCTCCAGCGCACATCAGCTCTGGCTTGGCTTGTCTTGTTAGGTAAACAAAATGTGTCTTGCCTGTCATTGCCATAAAATATTAATGCACTGGAAGTCTCTAAACCTTGCTAAGCATAAGGCCTATTATCACACTTAAGAGCAAGGCAATCTAATAAATCGCTGGCTGTATAAAAACTAAGTCAGCTGGCAGAGACAGTAATCTCCCTAAGGGATAGTAAGAGCCTCATCTTCAACTACAGCAGCTGCAGTTCCAGAGAAATTATGTTTCTTCTGCTCAGTAAAAATACATTTGTGCCAAATTCTGTTATTTAAACTCTAATGGAATCATTAGGAATATCCATACATTATGAGTAATAGAAAATTAACTAAGAAAATCATCTACAGTGCTGTCACATAATAGGCATGATATTTTTATTAGGGTTGAATTTTAGAGGGCTAAATCAGATGTAAAATCAAGCTGCTTATTTCTAATACCCGTTTTGAAAGAGTATGAACCCCCAAGTCATACATAAATAATCATGTGTAAACACTGAGCCCTGGGCTGATATCCCTAATTGAAAGCAACTTACTTGGTCTGCCCTGGTATGAAGTCCTTCAGGCAGTATGCATTGTTGCTATATACTTTAAAAACAGCTATGAAGTTGCTGTTATGTTGCTCTATTATGCTCCACCTAACCAATCTCCAAAAATCGTAAGAAAGATATATTTTGGGAGAGATTATATACCTTTACTTCCTCCCCCCACCACACACTGAATTAGTTAAATCAGTATGTTTCCAGTAATAGAGAAAAGATAAGCAGATAGATTTTTTAAATAGTATTGACTAGTAATAATAAGGGCTTACACATATATTATTTCATTTTAGCTTCAAAATAACCCAGGAAGGTAAGCCCGTTTATCACGTCCATGTCAAAAAGGAAGAAATAGACAATTTGTCCATCGTCAACCAGTTAGCAAAAGGTACTATCAGTTCTTAAATCCTAGTCAACTAACTTGGAACACCAGCCCTCTAAAAGCAGCCCAGTTTTTTGTTGTGGTTTTGTTTTCTTTTCTACTTACAATTTCATCTTGCCAAGGATACTGCTTCAAATCTTGAAAAGCCTTTTGCATACTAATAGGTAATTGCTACCGAGGGATGATAATCTGAGGTTATGTGATTAAAGGAGGATGTGCACATGCAGTATAACGTTCAGTGACAAACTGTTGCTGACCTGCACACATGAAAAATGTGAACTGAAAAACCCCTGCCATATTTAGAATATTGGATGGAAATATATTTAAATCAAAAAGGGAATAATACTTTTTTATTTAAAGGCATAGGGATCACAGACTTTAAACTTACACAGAGACTATAGAGCACTTACCAAGCAAGCATCCTTTATATATATGTGATGATGGTGCTTCAGTAAAAGAATGCGGTCTCCTCACCCCACTCCCCTACCCCCATATATTATTTATGATGATAACATCCTCAGTTAGGCCAAAGCCAGTTTCTCTATGTAAAGCCTGTATGTCAGAGAAACTAAAGAAAATCATCATTAGAATGAAATGTGCATTATTGCATCACTTAGGAAGAACAAAATCATAATGAATCTGAAGCACAAAGATACTCTGTCCTGTGAAAAGTGGGTGTGAAAGTTAAACATTTACCTGATTATATTGATAAGATCACGAGTAGACAGCAATATTAACCTCCCTAAATTCCTAACACTTATTTGTTTCAGCACGTATCTGTGGATAACCTGTTCTGGGTGCAGCATAATGTGAGCTGCTGAAGTTACAAAGGTGATTAAGATCCAATGCCTATCCTCAAGGTGTCTAAACCTTTGTAAGAAAAATTAAATTAAATTGAATTAAATAATGCACTCAGATACATTAATCATATGGCTCAGTGACACACAAAATGCAAGAAAATACATATTTCTTAATTTTCTGAAAATCAAATCTAATCTGGACTCCAAAACTTTAGCTGCAATGTTGGCAAGAGAGGCATTAGCAGCTATATTGGCTCCCCTCTCCTTTCCTTTATTTGGTCCCAGGAAAATTGCAGATCACCTTGAGCTTTAGAGCATAGTGGTCATTCCTGATGCCAGTTCATTGTGTTGCATTATGCCAATTAAGCACTGCCCCTCAGAGCTGGGTCCCCTCTATTCTGCTTCTCTGATCTTTGTCAAAGCTTTCAGGGAACAATCAAGCACTTCGTGGCCAGTTTCTAAACTCCAAATATCTTATTTTCAGGTACTACATCTCAGTGAGACTCTATTCTCTACCCCCCAAAAAAGCCTTGCAACATTACATGCTTACCCCTCTCCTTTCTCCTCTATTGAGAATTATTCTATAATTGGCACTAGCTGCTTATTATCCATACAGTGTAAAAGTTCCAATATTTCCCTCTTGGTTGCCTCCTGTAACAGTTGAGTTAGTAGTAGGTAGAAGTGCTGAATGACTCCTAGAGGCAGATTCCAGACCTTTAAACTAGAAAATACCTATTTCCCTATTCTGAGCCAAGAAAAAATAATAATAAAGTTGATTCAAAGAAATGCAGTACCACTCTCCTCTTCCCCCAAGGATGAAGCCTGTTCTTTCATAGACAGCAGAAAATAAATAACATGGTTGATTTAGTGCCAGTTGCACTTTAAATTCTCAATATCGCACCCTGTTACACCTATAACACAAGTGCTCGAAAAGTGTGCAGATGAATTGCTATCTAAGTCCTTCAACTTCACCATGCCCTGTCACAATCCCATTTCCATGTTTGCACATAACATTTTCTCTCCTGGGATGAAAATACTGCATTTTCAAGGCTCAGTTCATATGTTGACATTTCTATTAGTTCTTTCCCAACCTCTTACTCTCTTCTCTTCTGTAGCATTTTAATATCACTACGGGAGTATATTTGAGATTATATTATAATTATCTGTTTATTTGGCTATCTCTACCCCAAATTATTATCTCCTCGAGGACATATATATTCCTAGTTTATAAATGTGTTCCCCAGTCACTATGTAGTCTTTGGAATACCTAGGATAACAATTACAGGATGGAGAAGAGAGGATGTTAAGGCAAAGAAATTGCCAAGATTAAGAGTGCAGATGGACTGATGCTCCCCAAACTGACCAATCATTCAAGTAATACAATTCAGAAGGGTGGGTGTTCTCAACAGAAATCACTGAGCAATGGTAAAACGTGGCATCAGGCTAATGGCAGTATTTAAATCTAAGAGATTCTCCTGGGTTGAATCTGGATACCAGCTGGTGACCTGAAGTACAGGGACTGATGAGCAGTGGAGGCGCTTAGTATTCCAGCCAGGTAAACTAGAGCAGAGAGGAGTCAAGGAAAGAGCTTAGCCCTACAACCAAAAGAGTTTTTCCTTTGTATTCCTTTATAAGACTAATCAGTAATAGTGGTAATAGTTAGCAGTAATTTTTGTTAGTAGTAATACCATCAATAATAGTAAAGAAAACTAAATCCCAAAATTCCCAGTATACATTCCTTCATATCCTACAAAACAGAACTAGCAAAATAAAATAATGCATTCAAATAAGTTAATAGTGGGGATGAAATGCTCAGGGACACATAAGACACAGAATTATTATATTGCTTAATTTTCCTTAAAAAAGCCTAATGGGAATGGCGGTCATCAGTAATCAAATGACTCTGTAATGGGTTTTTTTAGATTCAGAAATATTAAACATCAAAATATATGAAGTTTGGAAATTGGGGAATAGGAAAAAAATTAACTGCACTCAAATGTGGATGAAAAGAAAGCCAAAACAAGACAAAATAAAATGATCATGAAGAAAAACTAGATACATACTGGATATATATAAAATCATCATGAACTATCTCCATATAATAGAGCAGCTGAAAATATTATATAAAAACTACTGACAGAGCTACAGGGGAAATGAATAAATTAACAATCATAGTTAAAGATCATTAAATAATAGCTATGATAAGTCAAAAAGACCAAGAAAAAGTAAATATATTTCTTACAGTTTAAAATAGAGCTCTAATAAACTTTACATTGACAGAGACTATATGTTGGCTTCAAGCAAAATTAGAAAATTTAGAAAAATTAACCTCATCCAAGGCCACAAAGTCTCAATAAATTCATAGGAATCAATGTTGCATAAACTTTATCTATAAAGCAACAAAATTATAGATCAATGATAGAGCTATCGCTAAATAAAATAATGATGTCTAGAAGAAAATACTTGTCAGCAACCCTGAGATCCACACAGGAACTTGTAAAATTCTTAGCAGAAAGGTAGTAATAATACTATATTTCAAAATTTGATCATCTGTATGAAACAGATCTTAAAGCTATGCTGGGGTTTTAACTGACCATCAACTCAGTATTGACCAACAGAGCCAAAAAAAGCATTGAACAAACAGCAAGTGTAACTTGACACCTTTTTTATTGCAAGTACATTATTCAAACCAATGAAGGTCAGATTTCATCCTAAATATTGTATCCTGTCATAGATGCCAATACAACAAGAACTATGAGGAAAAATAGCAAGGGAAAAGGCACCAGAGTAGAAAGATACTTGGGCTCAACCTGGTTATTCAGATGGTTGGGGGTTTGGCACAGGGAAGGAAGCACAAGCCCACTAATCTTCAAATCTTTGAAAAGTTGCCATTTGCATGGTAGGGAAGGTAGATAGATGGTCCATGTTACTCAAAAGATTAAAAATGAGACCGACATCTGGGAATTCTCATAGGTAAAAACTAGAAGAAGATAAAAAATAAATCCCTAATGGTAACAACTGATTAAAAACAACTGTTCAAGAATAATCAGCTTATGACAAGGGGTATTCAAGCAGAGGCAGCCTTCTGATACAGTGGAAGGACTTCCTGCCAAGAATGAGTCATAGTAGAACAGCAAGTCCATGCCCCCTGAGGACTCAAAAGCTCTGAAGTTCTCTGTCTCCAGAATAAAAATACCAACTCTTTGAAAAGGAATGAATTCTCTGAATGATATGTTTGTGACTGTCTGTAGAAAAGTGGTGATTTCCAGTGCATTTAACATTTTCATGCTTCTGGTCAAAGTTCTTGTGAGTAGGCAGCCTTAATGATAGAAACTAATTTTGCCCATAATTTTATTTTTTAGCTCTGATTTACCTTCTCTGTACTACAAATGAACTGCTAAGAACTTGTGTGTTTAAAGTTCTGTAGAGTTTGCCTTACCTTGTCATTTGACTAATAGTAACACTAGAAAAAAACATGTTTCCATAATACTTAAAGACTGTGAATTCTTGTTTCTATTATAAGCATTGATTACTTATTGGAAAATGTTCAGGAGAGGAGGCTTTTCAGTTTGCAAAGACAAGGCCAGGTGTCTTTTAGAAAAAGTCTTCAATAAAAAGACTTTGAGCAGCAAGGGATGAGGTATCCCTCACGGAGAAATTGCAGCATGATCCATGTAGAATGGCCATATGGAAAGCAATATTTTCTTTCATCTGTGAATGAGCTCATTCATTCATGTACTATGCTAGTGACACGGTGTGTAACTGAGGAACATGGGCACTGCAGTCAGCCTGCGCAGGTTCAACTTCCTGTCTCTGCCGCAAGGCAGGTATGGGACTTTCAGCCGGTTCCTTGGTATTCCTGCACCATAGTTCCTTAGTTTGTAAAGGATGATTAATGATACCTATTTCCTAGGTGTTTGTGAGTATTAAATGATAATAGAGACAGCAAGAGTGAGTGAGTGGAGAGAGAGAGAGAAAGACATTATAATACATGTACAGATAGATGGTGAATAGGACAAATACTGGTGTATATGCTGTCTGAGTTTTAGCTGTTACTCCCAGGTTCCAGGTTTTGAGCTACATGCCAAAGACACAATACTGGGTGAATGAAAGGTAGTTTCAGATCATATCATTCCAAGTACGATAGACCAAATTTCAGAATTCTACTGAACCCTAAAAATACAGGGAAGCTTCTTGAAAGATTTGAAGCAGGCAGGCCACACGGTTGGCTTTGCTTGTGTTAAAGATTATTCTGGCTGTAGTGAGGAGGACGGTTTCATCAGGGAAGAGGGGAAGTTTTAGAAGAATGAACACAGAGAGAGACAAGTGAATGTTAGTAGATGGCAAAAGTTGTTGCAAAGGAAGGGTGAAATTTTTAAATTTTCTTTACTGAATATGTGTGTGTCGGGGGGCTCTGTCTGTCTCTTGGGGGAGGTGAAGTGGTGTTGTGTATGCTGTGACTACATTATTTGTAGAACCAACTCTGCATTTAGAGTTGGAATATGTAACCCTCTGACCTTTGCAAAGTATCTAAACCTTTGCAAGACTTAATTTCCTCTTTCTGTAAAATATGGATGCACAGCAGTTTTGTGAGAACTAAATAAGAAACTGTGTGTGAAAGGACTTCCTAACCATAAAGCACAGAATAAATGTTCTAGTTGTTGTAATGATGTGGTGGAAGTCGGGGCAGGGGAAATTAAACCTCAAAGTTTCCTCTAGGATGTTTTCTTTACCAAAGGAGAAGTGTCAAGATGGAAATGCGATATCGCAAGGCAAGAAAAAGTGTGATTAATATCTGTGGCTACAAATCCAGTTTCTCCCGTAAGAATGTCCTTCATCTGGAATATTTCAAGGGTCCATGAAAGGAAAGGAGCGACACACAGCAGCAATTCACCGGAGAATTCTGCTTTATTAGGGAAAGGTGCTGGGTTATATAGGAAGGGGCATGAGCTGATTGAGGTGTCACTTCTACGGGGCTTGTGGCTATTGGCTAGGTGCTGGGATTAGGGGGGCGAGGGGTGATTGGGCTTCAGGTGGCGCCGGCGGGAACCCAGAAGAGAAGCAGGAAGTTCACCATCTTATGGGTGGGGGCCCTTCATTCCCCCCTTTCTCCTCTATGGGGTTGTGGATGTTGCTTTCTCTCTGACTGCTTCCTGCTGAACGGGGGTGGAGAAGGGAGTGAGGGCTTGAGGACTGGGAGGAAAGGGTTGATAGGACTCCCCACAGTAAGGACGAGTAGATGTGGACTTCTTCAGGTTGGAAATCAATGAAGGTTCCCTGTAACCATAGGTCGAGGACTTGTTGATTCCAACGGTGCCAAGAGGATACGGGTGCCAGAAGCCAGGCGTCTGCGACCATTGTTTCCAGGAACAGTTTCCAGCGGGGAGAGGGGTCCATCTCAGCGTGTGGTGAGGAGGTTACGTGAGGGTGAGGGATCTTCTGTGGCTAAAAGCTGGTAGTTCCTGAGTAAAAGCTGGTTGAAAGTTTGATTAGAGATTTTACCGACTTGGGATTTGATAAACTTTGCTATACAAGGCAAGAAGAGACAGGCGAGAAGAATGATTATTATAGGGCCTGCAATGGGCCACAGCCAGGTGAGAAGGGGTTTGTTAGTATTGAAGAGAATGGGTTGGAATTGGAAGCAGACAATGCCGGATTCGTTGATATAATAGCAGCACTCTTCTCGAAGGAAGACGCAGGTGCTGCCCTTTTCGGCTGTAAGCAGATCTAAGGCCCGCAGGTTTTGAAGGGTGACCTTAGCTAGCGAAGTGACCTGTCTTTGGAGAGAGGCCAGGGAATCGGCAGTGGATGTCAGGGCTCCCTCAAGTTTGGCGTTGAGATCTCTAATTGCCCATAGAGAGTGACCCAAGGCTCCTCCCGAAAACCCTGCCCCAATGGCTGAGGTGGTCAAAGAGATACCGACCGTGATGGGAAGGAAAGCAGCCCTTTTTGTGCGTGACGGCAAGGGAGGTTGGAGCTCAAGGAATTCTGCCATGCTGTAAAGTGTAAGCTGTGGGATTAGGGTGACGAGAATGCAGGGTATATTGGAGTTGGGAGGCAGTGAGTTGAAAAGACTGCCATTACACCGAAAGAAGTGACCTGGTTGCGTAAAAGTCTTAGAGCCAGAGGTAGGGGTGTAGATAGAGAGACAGTGAAGTGCGCTGGAGGGGAGAGGGGTTGGGCCTACCCAGTGGTGGATGGTGAGATTATCTGTGTATTCTGGTTCCCATAGGGGTATGTCTGCCAGGGGACAGAAGGGTTGTCCTTCTGCATGGAAGGAGTAGTTGGAAATATTAAGGGGCACGGCGGTCAGCAGTGGGCACTGTAGTGATGCGCACAAGAAACAATTGGCGGTGTTGAGGGTGTGGTTGAGAAAGATGGTGGTGTCTTGAATGAGCTGTAACCAAGAGTAGGAACGGGGGTAAGAAGATGAAGAGGCGCCATCAAGAGTTTGGACAATGACTTTTTCGGAATGTCCGATGTCTGATGCAACTTGAGAGATCTGGGAATGAGAGGGAACATACTCTCGAGAGATATGAAGGGTACCATGGGGGGTCGAGGACCCCCCATAGTAAACTGAGGCTGTGGCTCCGGTGGCCCATTGAGAGTTCCAGGGATCTGGGATTGATAAGGAGAATGAGCTGTTGGGATATTTTATGAAATGTTTGGAGGAGTAATACTGTGGGTACCAGGAGTTACCCATGTAGTGAATGGCTCAAGACCTGTAGGGACATCCCCCATAGGTGTCTGGCCATCGCCTGCAATAGGCTTGTTTTTGGTCATAGAGGAAGCAGAGGTAGGGAGAATAAAGGTAGCTGCTAGTGAACACTTCGGTGGAGGGAGGAAAGTGGAGGTATAAAGGCTCGGAGCAGCCTTTCAGAGGGCAGTCTGATGTGGCAATGAGGGTAGTGACTTTTGTTTGATGCTGTGTGTAAGTCTGTCTGACTTTGAATCCCCATACAAAGGAGGCTGGGGTGGCGGGGAAGACAATAGGAATGAGGAAAAAAAGTGAGAGAGCAGTAAAGGAGGAAAAAGTCATGATTCGGGTATGGATGGCAAAGGGGGTGAATGGGAGATGCAGAGTTTCAAGGGAGCAGAGGGATGAGGCGTGGTAGAGTAGACAGCGTCTTGGGCTGTTTCTGAAGGACTCTGGATTGTGACCGATGGGTCTTGGGTGTCCAGAGAAGGTGGGTCCTGGGTGTTTGGTTTCAACCTGGAGATATGAATCCAAGGGGTGAAAGAGTTATCAGGCAGTAAGAGCTTGGTGGCCGAGGGGGTGCAGAGAATAACTGGGTGTGGACCTTCCCATTTTGGGGTGAGAGAGGGCCGATCCTCTGGCGGCTTATAAAACACTAGTTGGCTGGGCTGTAAGACAGGAGGATTTTGGAAGGCGGATGGATCAGGAAGGAGCCAATCCTGATATTTCCACAATTCGGTGCGGAGGAGAGAGAGTAGCAGAAGGGCCATATTGGGAGGAATCGGTCCTTTGTGGGAAGGGAGCCCTGGGGGTAGAATTGGGCGGCCGTACATGATCTCAAAGGGTGACAAGAAGGAAGGTTTCTTTGGGAGGGCCCAAATGCAGAGTAGAGCTAAGGGAAGTAGGCGAACCCAGTCAAGGTGTCGTTCTAGAGATAGTTTGGTCAGGATGTCTTTTAGAGTCCTATTTGCTCTTTCTACTTTTCCCGAAGCCTGTGGTCGATAAGGACAGTGTAGATGCCAGGGGAGTGAGAGTGACTTGGAGAGATTCTGCATAATTTGGGCAGTGAACTCAGGGCCGTTATCTGATTGGAGGGAAGTGGGCATCCCGAACCTAGGAAAGATCTGGGTGAGGAGGATAGAGGCAACTGTGGACGCTCGTTTGTTAGTGGTGGGGAAAGCCTCGACCCATCCTGAAAATGTATCTACTAACACAAGTAGGTATCTGGTGTGCCGTACGGGGGGCATGTTAGTGAAGTCTATTTGCCAATCTGCAGCGGGGACATTACCCCATGCTTGATGAGCCAGGAAGGGTCGGGCCTTGAGGGGGGTATTAGGGTTAGTGTGTTTGCAAATCGTGCTCCTGCGGGTGATTTGGTCAAGTAGGGTTTTGTCTTCAGGAGAGAGAGAAAAATATGATTGTAAAAAATGGATTAAGGATTGGGGGCTAGGATGGAACAGATCGTGTAAGAGGTGGAAGAGAGACTCTCTGTCCTGGGAACAGAGGGTGTCTTGTGATAAGGCTAAAACCGCAGGGGCAGACGGATTGCTTTCTGGTGCTTCTTCTGATAGGGCAATCGACCGGGCTACTCTGTCAGCTTTATTGTTACCTCTTGTAATGGGGGAGTCATCCTTTTGATGCGATTTGCAGTGGACTATGCCCAGTCGGTGTGGGAGTTGTGAAGCCTCTAGAAGTTTAGTAATTAAGGCTGAATTAGTGATGAAATTTCCTTTTGTGGTGAGGAGGCCTCGTTCTTTCCATACTGCCACATGAGACAAGAGAATGTGGAATACGTATTTGGAGTCAGTGTACAGTGTGAGAGACGTGTCCCGGGCCAGAGTGCAAGCTCTGGTGGCTGCAATGAGTTCGGCCTGTTGACTGGTTGTACCAGGGGGTAGGGCTCGTGCCTCGATGACATCTTCGAGAGAGACTACTGCGTATCCTGTGTAATGGGTGCCCTCATGTTTAAAGGAGGACCCATCAGTAAACCAGATGAGGTCGGAGTTTGAGAGGGCTCCTTCGGAGATCGTGGAGTGGCACGGAAGGAAGTTGTGAAGGGCTTCCAGGCAATCATGCGAGGGAGTATGAGGAGAATAAGGTAGAGGAAGAAGAGTGGCCAGATTCAGGGGCGGGCAGGGGAGGAAAGAAGTGTCTGGATTTTGGAGGAAAGAGGACAGTAAGGTCAGGAGTCTAGAGGGAGGGAGAGTCTGTAAACTTTTGTAGGTTAAGAGGTCTTTTAGGTGATGTGGGAACAGAATGGTAAGGGGCGCCCCGAATGTCAGTTTATGAGCTTCCTTCTGCAAGAGCTGTCCAGCAGCTAATGCCTATAGGCAGGGGTCCCATCCCCGAACTGTGGGGTCTAATTGCTTGGAAAGATAAGCTACTGGGGCAAAGGATGGGCCATAATATTGGCCTAGGACTCCTAGAGCTTGACTGGAACTCTCATGAATGTATAATGAGAAGGGCTTTGACAAATCAGGAAGATGGAGAGCTGGGGTTTCCACAAGGGCTCAACGGAGCTTAATGAAGAAGTGTCGGGGTGAGAAAAATAATGGTTCTTCAGGGGGGCCCTTGCTGAGGTCATATAGGGGTCTTGCCAACAGGGAGAAGTTAGGGATCCACACTCTAAAATACCCAGCCAGGCCTAGAAAGAAAATGATTTCTGTCTTGGTTTTGGGAATGGGCAGGTCAGAGAGGAGCTGTTTTCTGTCTAAGGTAATGGACTTTCTTTGTTGAGATAGAAGGAATCCGAGGTAAGTGACAAAAGGGGAAGAGATTTGAGCTTTGACGGGGGATACCCAGTAACCTCTGGAAGCTAGAAGGTTAAGTAGGGAGGCAGTGCCAAGTTGAGACTGTTCCCACGAGGGACTGCAGAGTAGAAGATCGTCCACATATTGTAATAAGGTGGACTCGGAAGCCTTGTGGCAAAACTGTCCAAGTGAGCTGTTCAGAATGTCTTGTGTATGGGTCCATCCAGGTGAAGGTGAAAAAATCTTGGGAGGAGGGGTCCAGAGGGATAGAAAAAAATGCATCCTTGAGATCTAGGACTGAGAAGTGGGAGGCCGAGGCAGGGATCTGCGATAAAAGGGTGTATGGATTTGGGACTAAGGGATGGATAGGGACGATGGCCATGTTGATGAGGTGAAGGTCTTGGACGAGGTGGAAAGATCCGTTGGTTTTTTTAACAGCTAATATGGGGGTATTAAATAAGGAGTGAGTGGGTCTCAGGTAATTTTTGTTTAAAAGATCTTGAATGATGGGTTGAAGGCCTATGAGGGCTGAAGTGGTTAGGGGGTATTGGGCCTGACAGATATACTGAGAGGGGTCATGTAATTTGATAGAGGCAGGAGGACATAGAGCCATGGAGGGGCTTGCAATGTCCCAAACTTTGGGATTTACAGGGTGTATCAGGGCGGAACTGGAGCTTTCATTGGGTAGAGGGGGGTCGTCGGCTATGAGGGCCATCAGAAAGGGAGTACTGGGGGCTGTGGGAGTGGATATAGTTATGGAAACATGGAGGAGAGAAAGGATGTCCCGTCCTAGTAAGGGGATGGGACACTGGGGCATAACCGGGAAGGAGTGGGAGAAAGGTATGGGATTTTCCTGGATTGTGCATAAAAGGGGGGGGGATTTTAATGGGAAAATCTGTTTACCTCCTACCCCGACTATAGGAGTAATGGCAGGCGTGGTAGGGCCCCGGTATTCTCGCAAGACTGAGAAGGTGGCTCCTGTATCTAGGAGGAAGGAGATGGGGCGACCGTCTACTATTAAAGTAACCCTGGGCTCCTGTTTGGTGATGGAAATGGTCGGACGAGAAGCCCCCAGGCCCCGTCAACCTTCTTCTGCCAGCCCCACTACGGCGGGCTTAGGATGGGGGTTGTTCTTCCAGCCTCCCCTTCAGGTGGTTGGGCAATCAGACCCCCAGTGGCCATTTTTGTGGCATCTGGGGCATGGGGTGGTAGGAGATCTGGGGGAGGGGCACGCTCTTGACCAATGTCCCTCTTTTCCACACTTGAAACAAGCTCCTGGGGTGGGGGGGCTTGTTTGTAGAAGGGCGCCCAGGTTGTGGTTTTATCAGCTGGGCCAACATTTGGAAATTGGCCTGATCAGCCTTTTGTTTACGGCGTTCTTTCTCCTCCTCCCGGTTATGGAAGACTTTAAAGGCCACTGTTAGGATCTCAGTCTGTGGGGTAGCGGGGCCCTGTTCTAACTTTTTGAGTTTAGCTTTAATGTCGGGGTAGCTTTGAGCTAGGAAGTATGTCATAAGGACGTGTCTTCCGTCAGGCGTTTCTGGGTCCAGACTGGTAACTGTAATAGGGCTTGAGTGAGTCTGTCTAAGAACTCAGAGGGAGTCTCCTCTCTCCTTTGAATTATGTCTTGGAGCTTTTGAAAATCGACTACTTTACGAGCTGCCTTTTTCAGACCTGCTATTAAGCAGGAGGTGAAAATATCTTGAGAGCGGAGACCCACGGCGGTGTTATAATCCCAGTGTGGGTCTTGTTTGGGGCCAGTGGTGGGGCCAGGGGGATAGGTGGGGTCAGTCCTGTGGGTTTCGGTGGCGTGCGTTTGGGTGAAGTCCCAAACTCATCTACGCTCTTCAGGAAGGAGGGTATTGGCCAGGAGCATGAAAATGTCATGATGTGTGAGGCTGTATGACTGGAGGGTCCATTGAAACTCCCTGATATATGTCGTGGGATCAGTGGAAAAGGAACCTAGGCGTTTCTCAAGTTGGGCTAAATCTCCTAAGGAGAAAGGGACGTGAACGCGCACGATGCCTTTGGATCCTGCTACCTCCTGGGGGGGGGGCGATAATTTTGGGAGGCCCTCAGGACCGAGTCTGAGGGGGACTGAAGGGTTCTGGCTCAGTCTGTGGGGGAGAAACAGGTGATGAGGGCAAAGACGGAGGAGGCCCCCGGGACCTAATTAAAGGGGGACTGAAAGGCTCAGGCTTAATCCGTGGGGGAGGGGCAGGTGAGGGGGACGAAGGCGGAGGAGGTGAGATGGGGGAAGAGATGGTGGGAGAGGAAGGGGGAAGGGCTGTTGTAGGAGAGGAGGGGGAGGCGGCAGCGACGGCGGCAGAGGGCGGAGGGGTTGTAGTAGGGGGGGCTGAAGGGGGAAGCCTGTATGGCGGAGGTTCGTCGGCTGGGTCAAAGGTAATCAAAGAGGGACTGGGAGTGTGTGGAGGGGAGGGAGGTGGCTTGCAGGCTAGAGGAACTTGGGGTGGGGAACAGGTGGTGCAGAGGCTGGGATTTTGAGCTAGGACATGAAAAGCTTTGATATAGGGAATCTCCTTCCATTTTTTCAGGTGCTGGCAGTAGTTAAAGGATCGCGAGTGATGTCAGGATCAAGAGCTCCCCCTGCGGGCCATTGGTTGTTACTGTCTAGGGGGTATGTAGGCCAATCTTGGGAGCAGTATTTACGGAGAAGTTTTGGTTTTATATCAGGCGTCAGGGAGAGGGTGGCTAGATGCTTGAGCAGGCATTCAAGAGGTGAGCTTCCAGGGAGGGATGAGGAGGCTCCCATGGCTAAAGGACAGAGAAGGAGACAAACAGGGGAAGACAAATGGAGACCCTCGGACTGGGAGCAGACGGCAAGGAGACAAAGGGCGTCCCCGATGATCCTTGGGGGTCTGCGGAAACTCGTATACGAGTCGGTTTCTTAGGAAGTGTGGGTCGTCACCCAGACTTCTCTAGGAAGGCAGAGTGCCGGAGTCACGAGGTACCTGTACTAGGAGTTTTCGGCGGAAGGAATGGAAGGAGTGGGGGGAAAGGGAGCGTTCTCATCCGCAAAGGAGTCACCTCGTTTATGGCTGTCGGAGGAGGGGCCTGAGGGTCCGCCGCAGCCGTGAAGGCCTAAGGCGGGGAGAGTTCCCTCCTCGTCCCCGAGCGTCAGGGCCTTGCCGGACGATCACGGTCAATGGCGCTGCGATAGCTCGGGGAAGAGTGGCCCGCTCTGGGGGAAAACTTACCCAAAGGCCAAAGAGGAGTGGTGAGTGTGAGGAGCCAGCGCCTGAAAAAGAGGACGAGGGCAAGCTGCTGCTGGTGTCGGGGGGAAGACGGGGCCCAGTTGGGGTGTCCCGTCTACTGGGTTTCAGCACCAATGAAAGGAAGGGAGCGACACACAGCAGCAATTCACGGGAGAATTCCGCTTTATTAGGGAAAGGTGCTGGGTTATATAGGAAGGGGCATGGGCTGATTGTGGTGTCACTTCTATGGGGCTGGTGGCTATTGGCTAGGTGCTGGGATTAGGGGTGCAAGGGGTGATTGGGCTTCAGGTGGCGCCGGCAGGAACCGAGGACCCAGAAGAGAAGCAGGAAGTTCGCCATCTTATGGGTGGGGGCCCTTCAGTCCCCATCTCCAACCAGCTCCTCCTATGTAGCCAGCTCACTCCCTCAGGATTCTGATTCCCACGTTTTGACCCCTCACCCCCAACTCTGCCGACACTAAGCCAGCTTTTTAGCTTCCCCCCACCTCCATGTCCTCACATCCCTCTTTAAGCCAGCTTAAATTCCACATTCAATCAATGTAATAATATTTGCACACATGTCTAATCGCCATACATACGCACACACAACCGTCACACTTCCCTGGAAAAAATACCAAACCTTCTTAAATTCAACTACCCACACGGGTTGCCCTTGCCCCTGCAAACTGCATACATGGGGAAAGACAAAACCAGACTGACTGGACTCATTTGGCAATCATGACCATGAATTACAGTCCTACGCCCTTTCCCCAGTCTATTCCTCCTCCCAGTCTTCTCGGTCCTAGCAGATCCTCTGTTCTCCAAATCCCAACACTTCCTGTCTCATCCCTGTCCACAGCTTCCTTCCCACTTCATTGAGAAGATGGAAAAAAATCAAAAGATAATTTTCACAAACTCTAGGACACCTCCTGCCATCTACATATACCTGTACGCATACCTTCAGCCTTCCTTCTTGTTGCTACAGATGAACACTGGCCAAATGAAAGCCGATTTCTCCGTTTGCGCTCTGGACCCCAATCCTTCTGACTACTTCAGTGCACTGCACATTGGCCCTTCATTATCCTGTCTTTCTCCTCCTCTGTCATGACTTTTACATACTCCACCAGATCGTCACAATCAACGTACAGTCATTCTGAGGTCTCCCTACTGCACAGTTCTCCAGCTTCCATCCTATTTCTCTGCTCCCCCGTATGAAGACCTTATTTGGGAATTTATTTCTCTCCTCTCTCTCTCTCTCTCTCTCTCTCTCTCTCTCTTTCACACACACACACACACACACACTTACACATGACTTTTCCTATCACTGTACAAGCATCCTATTACTTCTTCCACTACCAACAGAAAAAAGAAAATTCCTATAATCCCACAATCCTTCCAGCTAATGTTCTGTTTCATTAGTTCTCCTGGTAGAATGCTCCTAGGAATAGTGTTTAATATAATGCCTCCAATTTCCCTCTTCCTTCTTTTCCTGAGAACCTGTAGACTTACTTCTCAGCATCTACTTTTTCAGTGAAAATGTTCTTATCCAGTTCACCAAGGCTGTGCATTTTGCTCAATCCTTATGACTCAATTCTCGTATGATTTAACCACATCAGCAGCATTACACACTTTTATATTTAGCAATTTCCCAACCCAGGAAATTTGGGCTGTGTCTTTGTTTGAGTCCTCTTTCTCTTATGGCCACCTGGTCATACTGACCCCTGTATGAAACACTCCCTTCCCAACACACACACACACACACACACACACACACACACACACACACACACAGGCATATGAATCCACTCAAGGGTGCACACACAGACTCATAAGGGAAGTCCTATCTTCCTTATTCTGCTTCATATTTTTTCCCATAGCATTTTTCACCTTTTGACAGATTATACATTTACTCATTTGTTTATATTCCATCTCCTACCATTCAAACATAAGTTCCACAAGGACAGGGACTTCAGTGTATTTGCCATTAAATCCCTAGAGCCTACAACAGTGTACAACATTTGGTAGGTGTTCAGCAAGTTTTATTTGAACGAATAAATAAGTAAATTGAGTGAAATCAATATTTAAATTCAGGAAATTTCCCAGAAGATAAAAATAGTTGTTTAATTAGCAATGACAAGTCAAACATGTCAACAAGCTATGATATAAATATTCCACACATGTATTTATTCATCATTCAGTACTATTTATAACTTGCTGTTCCCAAAAGTGACTTAAAGCAGCTGATATGTATATAGTATTGCTATTCATAAACTGAGTAAGAATATTCTGTCTCTTATGAAGGAAAGAAATGTCTAACTTCTTTCACAAAATATAAGTAAACTTTTGAAAAGTAAAGAAAAGGAGCAGACTAATAAGGCTTTATTCAAACAATGATTAATTAGTAATTTGTGTAATTTTTTTCTTATATAGTTGAAAAAGCGAATAAATGGGCAGTGCCAAGATTGGACGATATTCAAGTTAATAGAAACCAGGAGGAATTTTGAGAAAAGATGCCAAATTAGCCTCTACTCTCTTCTTTGATATGCCTATGCTTCTTTCCAGTTTTACTAGTTCAAAAGACAATTCCACATACACCAAATGCAGTATTAAAATTTGCAGATTATGCAAAAAAAAATCATTAAAAATTTTTTTATTGTTACCATTTTGGCATAAAAACAGAAGATTCCCCCAGTTCTAGAATGTTTAAATTAGTCAAGACATTTTAAATCATTCTACCTACATTTATTTGTCTAATACAGGTTTTTACCAAAATAAACAGACATACCTTTTAATTTCTGGTAAGAAAGTAATTTTCATGAAGAGGTTGGCTAGAGGCTAGAACACGCTTTCCATAGAAGTAGAGAAGGCTTTGAAGCCATTAAAATAAAACCATAGAAAACAGTACAAAATGTTCTATAGTATCAAGAAAATATGCTGCCCAAGGTCCCTTAAGGCTGCCGCCAAGAGCTGAATAGGCCTTTTCAATCTCCAGCCACTATGATTCTAGGTAACTATTCTGAGAATAGATTAAAGCAGTGGTTCTTTTTCTATCCATGTTGAGCTCTTATTAGCCTCTTGAGGCAACAGGGGTTTTACAGAAAGTGTGAGTTCTCAGTGTTACTGAAATGACCTTGTTTAATTTCCTTTTTAAAAAGGCAACCTAGTAATAGCTCCATCTTCTAATATTAACTACACTGCAAAGCTACACAAGTTAGAAGAATTTTCCTTTGCTTGGATGGCAAAATCCTTCAATGCCCTTGTCTCTCTCTTCCTAATGTGCCACCCCCTTTATACTCTTATGTTTGCTCTTTAATATTTGAATTCACATTTGATTCCAGTCATCCTAATACAAAGCTGCATAGTGAAGTTTAAAGACTCAAAAGGGAGAAAAGATAAGGCTGCCCCCCTACCATGAGTAAGTCTGCCGAACTGTAAATCTACCCTGCATTTAACTAATCAACTAGACGGTGCAAAAATAAGGTCTCCAGAGTGTTGTGCTATCATGAGTGATTGAGTTGGTCCATAGTAACAAGCTTTTCTACAGCTAAGCCGAAAGGTAAAGTGTGCACGGGACTTCAAGGCAAGCATGTTTTTAAACAGCTGCAAAACCAAAAGAATAACGGGACCTCCTTTCAAATGAATGCCCCCGTTTCAGAGCCTTAAATTGAAGTAGGTGAGTTTTGTAGAAAACACTGTGTCACCTCAAACAAACTTACAAGTATTTGCATCAGCAATGGGGGTGGGAAGCCTCCCTCCACATACCAGCTTCTACCACATGCACAGTATCATTAACTCATGTTTGTATAACGAACAGCAAAGACGATCACACTTGGGAGATGAATCATCAGTTCCCAATTAGAACGGTCAAATTCTTTCTGAATTGGTGTGGAAGACAAATGGAAAAATGACACATAGACTTTGTTCTCCATCAGAGCTGGGAGGGGAAATCATGTGGGGAGCCAGATTCCAGAGGAACGTGCACCAGGCTCGCCAGCAAAACTGCTCACACCCCCACAGAGGCCACAAAGCCCTGCAGCTGTGATTTCAGAAACACACATGTGTATAAATCAAGTAATTGCACACCTAACTCCACCAGAGCCTGTGTGCCTGGGTTTTTTGCAGGTGCCTGGGGCACTTGTTATCTTTGGCTTTGAAAACAAGGTTCAGTTTAATTGACAGGATATTATCAAATTCAAGCTGACTTGTATGGACAAATCGCAAAATATGAGAGTGGCATACAGAATCAAGTGGCACATATAGATGTTCTAAATGTGCGTTCTGCAAGGTCCTTGCAGCTGACTGAATTCTAAACCACAGAAAGGGGTAAAATTAAGATGTCAATTTAGTTCTAATTCATGTATGTCCAGATCATTCAATGAAGCAACATCATTTTGAAATATTCTTGCCATTTTCAAAAAGAGAGAGAGGGAGAAAAATTGAGCAAGCATTATTTCGTTTTCTATAATGTTGTTTTAAAAAGGGATGTGGGGGTGTTTTGGGTATGTTGGCCAGAAAAGCAAACAGATTCATGTTTCCATGTTCCAGCTGGCAGAAGCCCTGGCAGACAACCATGAAGCAGGCTGCCGGCTGCCCAGGAAAGCAGCGTTCATCACAGCCAGGAATCTGCCTGCAGGCTAAGCTTGTGCTTTCATTTTCCCAGGAGAAATTCAGGTCTGTGGGACTTCAGAACAGGTGTAGTCACTACTAGTCTCCCACAAATGCTTTACACATTCCAGTAAAGTCAGGTTAGTGAAGAACCAGTTCATCCAAAAATTCTGTTGCAATTCAATAGAACACATTTCTACAATGTTCATTTGAGAGAAAGAAAAACATGGCATTTTATTTCAAGAAGATATTTAAACCACCAACCTTTCATCTACCCCCCCTACACAAAAGAATTTATATTTTAAGCACACACACACATATTGTACAACCGCCAATTGCTAGTGGAATGATGCCAAAACTCAGCTAGCAAATCACAAGATGCTGCAAGCTGTGTCACCAGTCCCTTTCCCATTTCTAAAGCAGTTACAGTTAATACTACCACACAACAGGGAATTCATGGAGGCTGTACTTGGACTATGAGAAATTCAACCTCATCATTCTTTGCATCTGGTTCATATTTTACTATTTAAAATAAAGAAATGGAATTAGAGGTCCTTCACAAGCAAAATGGTAATATGGTAACTATAGGCAAGATCAATCTTATAATAAAATGTCCCATAAAGATGGTCTTTCTTGGGACAAAGTCAGTAGTCAGCCAGAGGAAAGAAAAAAGAACGTTGTGCAAGGTTGTCCCAAAAATGTTGTATAAAGTCCCCTGGTCCATGTGGGCAAAACTTCCAGTAAGTCTTGTTTACACAAAGTGATTATAAAGAAAGCCATTATATGTGCATGTAACATTAGCCAAAAATAACATTTCAATGTGACAGCAACAAAATTTAACCCTTCTGTTTTTAATGACTTACAGATCTTTTTTTTTAGTAACAATATCAGAGGTCTGGTTTTGAGACTTTTGGGACTGACATGCTCCTTCTACTTTGTTATCAGGGAACTTGAAAATGTGTAAGGTGTTTATAGCCCTATTAAAGGGCCATTAGGCCGTAAAAATAATCTTCCCATAAAAATGGTGAGGGAAGGTGAGGCGTACAACATGTAAACTACAATCTGATCGCTGTATGAAAAGCCTAGTAGGAAAAGCTATCGATTTCTTGTCCATTGAATAAACATTGTAAATTTCAGATGGATTAATAGGTTAAAAAATAAACTTGAATCTAACACAAAGGAAAGAGGGAAAGCAATATAAGAAAAAGAATGCTAACAATCTATCAGGATTTGAAATCATGTCTATGTGTATCGTGTAGAGGAGGCATGGGGGCTGGCTTATCATCACCAAACTCCTTATGTTGACACTACTACTTTCATAAGGTTATCTTTTAAATAGCATAAGGATTCATATATCTGATTTTTCAAACTCTAACAAGGTATTTAGCATTTGTACACCACAAAATATAATGTGTGATATCACAATGTAGTTTTCAAGCAGCCCGGAGAAGATGGTAGTGGGTCAACATGGTGCTCCACTGGAAATAAGACAGAGGGCATGAGATGGTGAGCTCAGTTTGGGCAGAGATGAAGTATCAGCCCTAACTACCCGTGTGATATTGGGAAAGATTCTTACCTTCCTTGCTTCCAAGTCCCTATATCTTCAGGGTGTGAGATATCATTAAATGATCAAAGTATAAGATTGAAATGAAATAATGCATCTAAAGAACTTTGCCTAACACAGAGAAAGCAGTGGACATAGTCTATCAGTTTTTATTTTTTACTACGGCCTAGGTCCTGAAACCAATCTGATCTTGGGAAAATCCTTAACCTCACTGGCCCATTTCTTCTGTAATGAGGGGTTGGGACTATGGTCCTTCTCAGTCTTAACCACCTCTGACTGTATGAAATCCTATGCCCTAAATTGAATCAGACTTTGAACTTCTTGATGACCCAATCTCCTGGCCTCCTGCAGTCCAGGAGGGCTTCTTGGCATCTTCTCTGTATAGTGATAACAGATCCAGTCCCGGGAATGCCTGTGTGCTGGCCTATTCAAATGTTCAAATACAAAACATCTCCCAAAGTAGTAATTCTTGCCTTTGGGGTACAGATATTGGTGTATTATTAAAGATAAGAGGAATATAACAAGTTTTAGGCACTAATAGTTAAATGAAAGTAATCATTATAGTTAAGTAATTGTTAATAATAATTGTACTATATAATAATACAACTCAAATGTTATATAATATTATTATAAATTAGCTTAGTAATCATTATATACTATAGATTTAGACCTTGAAACTGACTTACTTTTAAAAAATATATTAGAACAGAACCCAGGCTACTCTTAGAATAACGGCACTTCATTTAATTTGTATTCCCAAAATCTTTCTCATGAGAATCTTGGAAATAACGTGAATATTTCACTCATGTTAATGTATATATTAAATGTTTTATGGCAAGGAAACAGGTAAGAACTAGCCCCTAAAAAGAAATTAATGGCATTATTTTAATTATTTTAAAGGGCAAGTGAGTCAATGAAGAGATCTACTAAAATATTGATACAGTCCATACAATATGATTGAAAGTCAACTGAAAATGCTTGTTGATTAAACTGGATTTACAGAGCTAAAAAAGAGACACATTCTTACTTCCCCCAATATCTCTGCATTCCATGTCCACTAAGATATTCTATTTAATATAGTTTACCAATTTTATATTCTAAGATACTTCTTTAAAGGCCATGTTTTTTTTTTAACAGGCTTTTCAAACGCTTTTATTCTCAAGCTATTTTTCCTGCAAATAATTCACAGGAGTTCCCTAAATCTTCTTAAGGAACATATAAAATTATTACCTACCAGAAAATGGCACCGAGGGAAAAAGAAAAGAACTCATGCATGCCTTACACAGTGAGGTAAATTCAAAGATAAGCTTCCTAATCTCATTATTAATTTGCTTTACTCATATTATTCTTTTTATTGTCTAGGCCAGTTCTCTGATAAGGCCTGGAAACAGCCATCAGCATTACAGTGGGACTCATTAGAAATGCAAAGAATTGTGAGGCCCAGTAATCTGGGTTTGAACCAGTCCTCCAAGTGATTTGGATACATGCTGGTTTGAAAGACCCTGATAAACACCAAAAATTGAATCATACTGTTTTAAAATGTTGAATAGAGAGGCAAAAACAATTTTGTATCCTAATCATTTTGTCTATATTGTAAGAAGTTATATGGGGAACTTACATGTCCCCCATAATAATAGCATCATACTGAAAGATCACATCTGAGTTTGAGAAGCTATGTTGTGCATTGCATATAAAATGCAAAGTGCATCGCCAATGTCCCCATGCTCAATTTACAACCACATGCTCAGACTCAACCAGCTTCTGGGGAAACACTCTCCCCACAGCAACCTCACCATAGAAGTCCAAACCACCCATATCATTCCTCTCTTACTTGCTTCCAACTGTAGAATTTGTTCTGCTCTTCAGATATATTTTGGAATGTGTGGTAATCAGGGTAAACGATAATGGGATCAACACCATTTTGATGTTTTGGGATGTGTTTAAGTGAAAAAGCTATTCACTGAGTAATTTCTGAATCATCCATATGACCACGCATCATTGCTAATACAGTCCATTCAACATTTATTGAAAGGAGGTTAAATATTTTGTGGAATCAAGAAGAGAAGAGGGAAATACCAATATGATTAAAAAGTCTGGTAGCTTAGGTTCTAGTTTAGGAGTAAACTGCATAAATACATTATGGCATATTCATATGGAATACTAAGGCAATGGTAATAAATTAACTTCAGCTACACACAACAGCATGAATGAATCCCACCTACACAAAGTTGAATAAAAGGAGCTAGAAATGAAAGAGTATATAGTTTATGATTCTGCTTATGTAAAGCTCAAGAGCAGCAAATTATGCTATAGTGTAGTGGTTAAGGTAGTGGTTACATTTACAGGAAAAGAGGTGAAGGTGTCAGAGTGGGTAGTAGCTACAAGGGGACACAAAGGGGCTTCTGCGGTTTTGGTTAAATTCTATATTCTTTCATCATGTTACACGTGGGTGTTTGTTTTGTGAAAAGTCATTGAGTGGTCCCTTCATGATTTGTGCTCTTCTCTGTACATAGTTTATAAATCGGTTAAAAGTTTCTATTTAAATATACTCTAACAAGGTAAAAAATGTTTGAACCTCAAAACATAGATAAGGCCTAATATTCCTAATAAAGAAAGAATTGCAAAATATTGTAGAAATAAACAAAGACCATCCTAATGAGAAAAGCAAAGGATATTTATTCAGAGTCTGCTCTAGTAAAGCAGTCAGCCACCATCCTTTCTGTCTCGGCAGACTCAAAGGCAGGCAAAGGAGTGGGAAAGCTTTGGAGTGGAGAGAAGGTAATGTTTCCAGAATGTACTGAGTGGAGGCGGCTTTAAGAGGAAGCTGTGGGCAGGCTAACTAGATGTGGGGTATCTTATGTGATTGGTTAAGGGTGCATTTTTGGCTTCCTCTGCTTGGTCCTAAGTTGGAAGCAGGGGCACAAGTTAGGGAAGCTGTCAATTCTTAATCAAGTCTTAGCCACTGGGGGTGACTTATCACAGGGATTAGCTGGCTTCCTGTCTAGCTGCTGCAGACTGTGAATGAGAGTCTTCATTGTATGTACGGTCTGGACGTAGTCTATTTGTATACTCAGTCTCTTAACTTCAATGAGAAAAAGACCAATAACCAATTTAGAAAGGCAAAAAGCAAACAGAAAAAGTGAACGCAGTCAACAGCAAAAGAAATTCAAATGACTTCAAAATTAACAATCACATTTGTAGTAAAAGTTCAGAATGTGTAAAGAGAGACTGAAGGAAACAGTGCTCTCATAAATTGATGGTAGGAAGAAAATATAGTAGTATCTATCAATGTTTCAAATGCATAGACTTTTGAAGTCAAAAAGCCTACTTTTAGGAATGCTCAAGCACATGAGTGAAATGACATAAACAATGCTATTAACTGCAGTGCTTTTTACTAAGCAAAAGATTGGAAACTATCTAAATGTTCATCCAGAGGAATACTGATTAAATATGGTAAACTATAATACAATTATTCAGTGGAACACTATGTAACTGTAAGAAAGAAGGAGCAGGCATTTTATTTTATGATATAGAATAATCTCCAAGATATTCCATTAAATAAAAAACACTAGAGTATGTATAATAGTGGGAGAGTAAATGTGTATATGTACATATTGCTTGTATATGTATAAAGTATATTTGCATAATTATGCAAAAATTTCACATATATGTGAGAAATTAATAACATGAGCTACCTTGGGAATGAGAATCTCCATATCCAGTGATGGGAATGAAAGACTGCTCACAGAATACAGTTCTGTATTTTTAAATTTGGAAGCTTTGAACACATAAGCTATTTAAAAAAACCTTAATTTAAATTGTAAAATGGCAAATGATAAACTAAGAGAAAATGCTACCAACATATATGACTGAATCTCTGTGCACAGTATAAAATAGAGCTTTTATGTACCAAGAAAAATGACACAAAAAAGGAAATAAAAAATAGTAATAAAATACGATAGAAAACATCACATAAGTTGAAATTTAAATCACCAATAAAGATATGCAAACATGCTCAACTTTGTAGTAGATGAACAAAAATGGAGCAGATTTTATTATATTGTTATATTTATATTATGCTATGGTAGTGAGAGGAGATTGTTATATTATATTATATCATATTATATTATATTATATTAGCAGAAACTGTGAAAAGGAATATCATCTAGTGTTGTTAAGATTAAAGAAAAACAGGCACTCACATTTCTGACATACGTGTGAAAGGCTTAAAATATTTTTGTGAAGTAGTCTGGAAATCTCTCCTTAAATAGACACATACAATCCTTTGACCCATACATCTCATTTTGGGAAAATTACACTACAAAAATAAAAGTGTCAGTATGTAAAGCTGTCTGTGTGAAGGTATTTATGGCAACATGGCTTGTAGAGACAAAACTATACCAAAGCAAAAATTGAAAGCAATCTGAAAATCTAACAGTAGGGAAATGGTGAAATAAGTTATGGGATAGTCATATCATAGAATATGATTCAGCTTTCGGGAAGGATGGATAAGTCTTAGTAATACTGTTAAGTGAAAATAGAAATTTATAAAATAATATGTCTAGTGTACCCCCATTTTTTGAAATGAAATTTTAATATATATGAATATATAATATATATACATATATATGTACATGTGTGTGTGTGTATCCCAAGCTAGTTCAACAGAAAAATCCTGAAAACTCAGTAGATTAATAGAGAAAAGGTTTATACCTTTCTCCCACAAAGCCTGTGCAGTCAGGAGGCCTCCTCCATCTGGAAGCTTCCACCTGGAACCTGGAACCTCTAAGGTGGCCACATTAGAGCCTTGGTCCCCAAGTGACATACATCACTTCTACTCAGATTTCATTGGCCATCACTCATCACGTGAACCCAATCTATCAGCAAGGGAGAGAGACTGGGAAATACAGGGGATATTCAGCAAGCACTGACTGCCTCTTCCACTGTATGCATTTGTATAGCTGTGTATGAACACATCAAATTGTGAATATAGTTGCTGTCGACAGGCAATAGAGAAGTAGGAAAATAAAGATTATGAACATTTCTGTATATAATATTTACCTTGTAACAATGAGCATCCACTTTTATAAGTGAAATAGAATTCTATTAAGGTCAGGGATATTTGTATACACAACCACTTTATGCCACACACACATAAATTTATAGATAAAGCCAGCTAGGTGACCAGCTAAGAGGGAAAGTTTGAATGTGAGAGAAAGAAAAGGAAAAGTCAGCCAGTGGTTCCAGATTCCTCAGGTGGTAAGAAGGGATGGGACACAGTGTACAAACTGAAAAACTTACCTTAATAAAGGAAAAGATAGGTCTTCTGTTTTAAATAAGAGGAAACAAATATAGAAAGGATACAGATAGAGGTGAGCTTGCATCTTTGATGTCTACAACATAAGAAAGTGTCTTTCTAATTCTCTCACATTCTCTATAAAAGAGGAGTCGGGGTTTCTGCTGGGTCTGAGGGAATACAATGGTTTCTAGGTGGACTAAATTACATAGAGTTTGAAATAATGGTTGTAGGAGATGGAAAAATGAGTTGCCCAGAGAAGGATATTACTGTTACCACTATATTATGCAAAAATGTACTTCCTCGGGTTTCCTCAATGGCCTTCTTTGCAAA
This sequence comes from Manis pentadactyla, assembly GCF_030020395.1. NCBI lineage: Eukaryota > Metazoa > Chordata > Mammalia > Pholidota > Manidae > Manis > Manis pentadactyla. Next base: position 67,428,642 of record NC_080031.1, on the reverse strand, counting down.
TTTACTATTTGCCTCCAAGAACACTATTCCATTGTCACCATCACTGCTTCTGAGACCTCCAAGCTAGCTACGTTGAAACCCAAGGTCAATTCCACATCTGGTATACCTCACACATGTTGTCATCCATGCTGCTGCCCCTCCTATTCAACACATGTTGTCATCTGTGCTGCTGCCCCTCCTATTCAGATTTGGGTGAAATAATATACTGTAGGGATAGGATCTGGCTTCCATCTACCAAAACACTGGGTGGATAAACCCAAAAGCTCAAGGTAATTATCTCCTGTGTAGTGAAATCTGATCAGTGGGGAAAAAGAGATGAGATAGGACCAAGCAGATAAATCCCCCTACTTTTTCCCTTCCACTTACCACTCATTGTGTGGTTCCTATTCGTAGTGCATGTCAAGCAAACATGTCTGCTGAGTGTTCTGATATGTGTTTTCAAAACATATCGTGAAGTGGTAGCCAGTGCAATGGTAGGTCACATTATACTTCTCTGTATATATGTCCTTTTTTGTTTTTTCCACCTCAGCCTGAATACCTCAAAAAGTCTGCATCTTTACCTTTACTTATAATTACTTTTATAAGACCTGGACTAAAATAATTGGTACAGGAGGCAGTTCAAGAAAAGAGATGGCAACTTGGTGTTGAATTGCTCCTCTGTGTAAAACCAAGAGAGATTCTACTGGGGACATTCGGGGTGGTATGTAAGCTTTCACCTGTGATCAACAGAAACGAAGTGTATGGAGAAAGCACAGCATTGGGAAGTCAGTGACTGTAGCCCTTAATCAGTAAGGAAAATAAGTTAATACAAATTTGCTTTAGGATGGCTTCTTAAGACAATCCTAGAAACAGTGCCAAAATGAAATGATAGGTGCAGTGCAATCAATTATGCCCCCTCACCTCCAAAAAAAGGGCATGTCTAAAAGTCAAATTATCTGACTGATAGCTTCAGAGAAGACCTTTATCTTCTGTGTCTGCAGCAGACTGCACTGAAAATCAAGCCAAGGATCTGGTTATTTGGGTGATGGAACTGCAGTGGAGACTAAATGCGCAGCTCCTAGATGTCTTAGGTTATAGTCGAGGCAGTAGGAAAGAAGGTAGAACACTGAGACCTAGGACAGGCATGTATTAGTGAGTGAACCCAATAATCATGAAAGCCCAAAAAATACGGAACCATCTTTGCTACAAAAAACAGCTCCTTCTCTGTGAACTGAATGACAAAGTCACCTGAAGCAGATGCCTTACAAGGTGAGGTGTGTTCTTTCAAAGTCTGGAACCGCCATCCCCTTCTGCCAACTGTGGGGACTACAGCTTTGTTTCAGTAACTCTCTTTGCCTAGCCGTCTAGGAGATGAAGACTAGACACTGCCTTGAAAGGGTCTCTGTGACTGACTGGAATCTTCAGGGGAAAAACAAGGCACCTCCAGTCTCAACACACACAAATATAAGGGACCTGGTTGTAATGGAGGACGTAAGTGGCTCATGGAGGTGCAGGTGGTAGGCTAGAATATACAAAAACCTTGCTCCCTTCTGCATCAGCGAGGATTTCATACAGAAATAACTACTAGGTAGTATTTGACCTTATACAATGGTGGACACAGGTGAAATGGTCTCTGCAAAACTATTGACTTCATGACTTATGTTGGAACTGGAGAGCAGGCAGTAGAAAAGGAAGATGGATGCAAAATGGGGAGAGCAAGAAGAAATAGAAGCCCATAAGGAGTGGACGCACTAAAACCCAACTCTGACAGGGTAAGTGACCTTGCAACAAAGATGGCATCATGGAACTAAACACACACTTGGCCCAGGAGTGAAAGTGAAGGAAATCGTAGGGAGATGAAACAGTTGCATGCAGTGAGATGAGCCAGCAGATAAGCAACAGTATATGCGAGCTATAAAAACTCCTGTCCCAACCTTCCCAGTATAAAAAATGAAATGACTAGCGCTTTACTTCTGCCTTTTATATCTCACGTGAAAATGTCCTTTGTGGCCCACCTAAGAGGAAATCTACAGGAAGAAGAATTCTGGGAAATATATTCAACCTAGCCAAGTTGACACATTATGCCGTCATAACCTTAAATTCCCTTATTACTTTTTTTTTACAGAAAGGACTTCCTCCATCTTATGCCATGCCAGAGCCACCACCAAAGCCTTTGGCAAGCTTCCCAGGGTACATTCTGAGGCTGTGCCTGTGTGGTTCCCCATTCCACACACTGAGCCTATCTCACACTGAGCCACCCTTCTACTTGCATAAAATGCCACACCTTAGGGCTTCCTGCATATCCACCAAGGGCAAGAAAGAACACCTTAAAAAACACATGGGAATGGGAAATAAGAAGGAACAGGATGTTACATTCCCTCTCTTTTCTCTTTTCCACAGACCACTGGGAGATATAGATCTTCCATAGAGCCCAACCATAGACATTTTCTCTGCCTGCTGAGAGACCTACTGTGTCACTGTACAGCCCACATGAAGCTGGCAGGCATTACGATGGCTCATCAGACTGTGCTGTTTCATATTGCATCAAGCCTCTCTTCCCATTTTCCACATCCTCACCACTGTCCCCATGCAGAACAGCATATTAACCCTTGCTTCAAGCTCTGTACCCTAGAGGACCTGAAAGAAAACTACTAGGCAATTTGAAGACCCATTTGAAGCTGGGGATGATGAATGCAGAATGGAAATCTATCTGCTTTATTTTGGTGATTCCTACATGCCATCTTCTTGTTCAAGTATAAGCAGAACAAGAGGACTTGTTATCAGTGAGTGACATTTTAGACAAAAAATTTTTATTGCATCTTTTCCAAATATTCTGCCTTTAAAAACAAGTTTTGATGGAGAAGGAAGACAAAGTCACTGTGGAAGGGTGACCTTCATGAGACTCTAGGGAGCGACATGAGCATCATGGACTTTTAGGAAAGAGAAAGAAGCACCATTGAAGACAATTTTGATGCTTAAAGGAAAGGTGTTTAAAACTTTCTGCCTCCTCACTGTTTTGTCTAGAATAAATTTGGATGTTAGCACAAGCATATTGTGGACTTTCATTGTTTTCTTAACACTTAAACGACCACTACCTTCTGATCGTAAACAGAACACTCCTGGAAGATTCATTAGGATTTTCAGATCCCAAAATGCCACTGCAATATATAACTATGTCATTGACACAAAAAAGATAGGTACAGAGAACAGGAGGCATAGTGAAAGGACTTTTCACTACATTTTAATTAAACCAACATTTATAGAGCATTCCTCATAGGTCACATATAATGGGTAGTGTTGAGTATATAAAAATGAATTAGGACCTTAATTTCAACATCCTGTGATGAGTGCTGTGAAAGACGAAAACAGGAAGGGCTACGACAGGAAGGCATCTATTTCTGGGACTGGAAGAAAGGACAACGCCTGAGGTTTGAAGGATAATGAGGGGCTATCCAGGCAAAGGAAGGGACAGTGGTGCTTCAAAATGACCTCCGATGTGTGTTTATCATACCCCTTACTAAGCAGTTAAATATGCTCCAAGGGAAAAAAAAGTCTTACACGTCATCTCTCAACCCTCATTTCTTTGCCTGCTTTCCTCTTCAAAACAAAAGAGAACAATCCTTTCATTTGACTCTAACATAAAGACACTGTCAGAAAGCAAAAAGTAACTAAACTTGAGGCTTTTCAAAACCTGAAATGGATTTTAAATGTAAATAAATGTATTAATATTCTAGCTGGCGCTGCTTTTCATAGATGGAAAGGTTTTTTCTTCAAGTACACTTATTTGTAACTCAAGTAATTTCTGTAGCTACATGTATGGAACCTCATGAGGTGAATGAAAAACGGAGAGAAACGCGAGTGACAAAGAGCAAGTGATTTTCACTTATTTACATATTGAAAAGGGTTTTGCTTCAGGATTCCTGGTATATTAACAGTGCTAAGTAGTTTTTTTTCTCAAAAGAATGAGGTCTCCTTCTGAGTCAAACAATAACATCAGCCAGGCCGTTGTTCAAGACAGCAAGGCACTTCCCACAATACAACTGGAAATTTTACCTGCCCCAGTACTTCAGTACCGTTACTGACAGAAGAGACAAAGGAAGCCAGTTATACGCCATCTTCTGTTCCCGAAAGCTGCTATTGTAAAAAGTTACATAAAACCAACTTGGGGACCTATCTCTTTTGTCTATTATTTTTGCCCACTTTCATTTTCTTTTCCTGTCTTCACTTGAGTCATGAAGATGAACTATTAACAAACATGCATTCTCATTCAATTTTCAGATATTTTCTCTAATTCCTGCCTGGACATCCACACAGGCAATTAAATGAATACCTCTTAACCTTTTTTTTGAAATACATCTGAATGATGCATGAAAAAAAAAACCTTAACCGTAGCAGGTTAAAACCTCAGGGCAGGTCCTTGACCCAACAAAGAGCATTCTCATTTCTTTTGTAGAAAGCCTACATGTTAGATTATTCCTCTTCCTGCCTCTTTTCCTTTCTATTTGATACATTTTTCTAGCAAGTCTTTGAGGCATCCAGCCTAGGAAAAGCTGATAATGGTTACTGGATGCCGGCTACCCTCTGCAGGGCAAGAGGGACGGGAATGGGCAGAGCACCTGCTCAGATTCCACACTTTCATGATCAAAAGTCAAGTGGGAGCCTCAGACTTGAGCTTGTTCCTTCCAAACTCCTTTTAACACCTCAACACCAAATCCTTTCCATCATTTTACTCATCAAATACTTTATCACCATTCACTACATTAACCAAGGAACACCAGCCCGAAACTCGTCCCATCAGAGACTGCGATCTCTCATTCTTCTGCTAACCTCAAGGCCACTCTTTTTATTACCTGAAGATTTTATCTACTACTCTCTGGCTCTCTCTCTGTTACTACTTCTTACATAACTATGGTACCAGTTTCACTTATTGTCCTGTGGTACTTTTGAATCGACCCACATTTCACTCTCAAAAGTGTCCCCATTTGGTCAATAAAATATATGGTCACCTTGGCCATAATTACCAGTGTTTGTGACAGGCAGAGAGATGACCCATTCAATCTCTAACCTCCTAATCCCTTATTTCGTATCATCTAATTATATAGCCCTACACCTTATTTGACTATTCATTCCCATGACCCTACCAGACTAAACCCCCTCCTCCAAAATCTTAATGTCAGTCTTTCCACTCCCTGACCTTTCCTGTCTTTTCAAGTCACACACGTTATTATACCAACCCACAGCAATCCTTTCCCCCACCATTACTTGCAATTCATCACCTCTGTGACCTTTTCCTTTCCCCTCATTCCTGCATGTCCTCATTGCTTTTGCAGCTTACCCCAGTCATCAAAATCCATCCATTTCACACACCCTCAGTTCTCTAGTTCCTCTCACACTTTACCTTACTCCCTTAGCTAAACTAAAGCCTCAGTTAAGTTTAATTTTCTGCCTCTGTCACGCTTGTACCCAAGTAGTTGAATGAGGTTGACTCACACATCACTACTGTAACCGTGCTGACTCTACAGACTTTAATTTGTGATCACTTTAAATGAGCCTATAATGCTGACTGGCAATTTTACTTTATTTTGCCAGACCCTTCGCTGTCCCACCCCCCTTGATGACACCACACAGTCTCCCCGCTACTCAAACTCAAAATTCTCCTGCCTCATCCTCTCTCTGAGCTGATGAACTTGCTTCCCATTCCAGGGAGAGAAGAGAAGCCATCAGAAGAGAACGTCCACGCAACCCCTTCATCACATCTATCCTCCCCCTGCATTTGTGTTCAAATCTGCTGCCCTCTTTGTTTTTAACTAAAAAGCCAATTCCTTCAATTATCCACTAGGTCTCACCCATTGAGCAGCAACACTAGCCTTCACCTATTCTCCTGGGAAGAGTGAAGAGAGAGAGGAAAACATATCATTTTAAGAATGAGGGGATGAATGGAGAGAATGTGACACAAAGGTACCAAAAGCTACAGAAGTGATTCCAACTCTATATTCAGAAACTAGAGCAACACTGGTAAGATGGGTTTGGGGTCCAGCTGGATCTACTGGTGGTAGACTCAGGCCAAAAATCTGCCTCATACAATCTGAAAGTCTGAGTTTAGGCCATGGTGGCTACTTTATTGTTGGTTGGTTTGTATTCATCTAGGTTTCCTATGATCAGTTAAGTTCTACTAAAGATTCATGTGGTTTAGATTATTCAGTCTACCAGATTGGTTTTGCTATTATGGTAACTGGCCCTCTTTGCTTATCATAGTTGAGCTATTAACTTAGCTATTAACTAAACTGCTTCTTGGCCTTTGCCATCCCCTGGTTATTCCCTTTCCAGCAAAATCATAGATCCCACTTAAACTGCAGTGTTCCCACCAGCATTCCTTCAGTAGAGAGAAGAGCCAAAACAGCTCTCTGCAGAGATGCCGGGGCTCTCAACATCTGCGTACTTATCAAGGCACTCAGGGAAGAAATGTTGCAAGGCCTGCTCAGCAATGAGACGGTGGTACATAATAAACCCACACAAATAATTCTTTCTTCCACAATCCATGGAAGCAGAAGAACATTTTATATGGTGTTATAAAGCTAAGCTATTGGTCATGTGTCAATTTGATTTTCAAAAATAAAAGAATGCATTATTAGTATATACTGGTTCAATCAATCATCACAGGTCAGGGAGGTCATATTTAATAGGTTAATTTTTGCAAAGGCAGTGAGCAAATTTAATCTACTCTGACAGAAGAGTGAAAAAACATAATTCTTTACAACGTACATTTTTAACACATGTTGTTTTCTATGATATATCTAAGCTTATTTAATTAATCAATTAGCAATCCTTGGAAAGTAACCATTAAACCAACTTCCAAGCATTATAGAAAAGTCATCTTGTTCTTTTCAGCAAACATATAGAAAATATAAGTATAGAAAATCAACTTCATGATGACTAGAAAAAGAATGTGTGGTTTAACTTAAATTTTATAATGAGTGGTTGGTAAATAATCTCTAAATTTCTTCCTTACCAAAAGTAAAGGCTTTTCCATTCTCAAAAGCACTTTGTCAATGACTTCACTAAATGTTTTTTCACTAAGCATCTTTGAAATGTGTGGTCAAAGGTTTCAACTAGAATTTTAATCATGAATAAGTAAAATGACCTGTGCTTTTTAGTGTTTTGTTTCACAAAAATTAATTTCAAATGATTTGCTTTGGTGTGGGGTACCATAAGTCCAGTGACCTCTTAGCCAGCAGATGAAATGGCTCCTTGAGCTAGCTATTGAATCAGAACTCTGCTATATGTATGTGCATTGCAAAATTCAGTCTGATCTAAAATATTCCTCTCTTCTTGGATATGAAACTTCAGAAGTCATCCACACATGTACTCTTTAGATTTGTTCCTGTAAATTACCAAAGTTGAGCAATTCTTTCGTTTTGTTAATTTCTCATCTCCCCAGATTTGTTTCTACAGCTGACCCTCTGGGTCCCTTGGGATCTGACTCTCCCTGTATATCTGGTTTTTGGAGGTAATTAGGCACAGGGGAATCATACTCATTTTGCAAGGTAACTCCTTTGGTGAGGGAGGCATAATATCTCCAAGCACAGGAGGACATTCATCGTCAAACAAGGGGAGAAATGTGCTTAAGGGATTGATAAGGGCTCCATGGGGGATTGAGAGTCCTTCAGTTAGTCTAATTGATCCCCATCTAAATTGTCAAGGAGCATTCTTACCTAATCCATACCTGAACATTCGCAGAAGTGACCTGGTAAAGTTGAGATTCAAATAACAATGTATTTCGGCCATATGTGGCATCGAATTTTAAGTTGGTTTAATTTAGTTGCCTTAATTCTGTAGCTGAAAGATATGAAGTTTCTGTTCGCAGAGTCATGGGAACCTCTTGTTCTGAGTGCATCTCTGTGACAAGAACTTGTGGCTCTGAGTTTGGTTATTCTTTCTTTAAACTGTGCAGCTGTTGCTTTGCACGGTGTTAATACAGCCACAGGATCACGGCCCTCCCAAACCTTGACCTCAGGAAGCACTTCACTCAAGGTGACTGCTGATGATCATTGATCATCAGTGATCAAGACATTGATGTCTTGGCCACTCCTGGAAATGGGCTTCCAGAGTATCATCCTAAATATTAATGGGATTTCCATTATCTTTACCAAACACCAAAATAAGTGACCAATCCCACATTCTCTACAGCTTCACTTTCCTGAGGGACTTTCACCTGAAACCCATTCCCTTGTGCCAAAATCTATCCACGCAGTGGTCTTGATTGCAAAAAACAAAGAGAGAGAGAGAGAGAGAATGAACTGGTGAGTTTAAATAGAAAAGGATTTGTTATAACCACACAGGCTTAGATGGCAGGCAATGTAATTAGTGGCTAAGGAAGGCCAATGGTGAGACACAACCAGGATAACATACACAATAATCACAGCAATGTTGCTGGCAGAGCCACCACTTGACATACACCACCACAGTTTCTTAAACTTGGTGCTTCTTATAGGGACCCTCGACTTTCCCTAAGTATCTGAATCATTCCCTTAACAGCTTTGCCTGGGTTGGATGTGTCCAATTAGACAAGCCTATGCCCATGTCTCCTTCTTAGACTGTAACTGAATGTCCCTTAAACACAAAAGTATATAGACATTGTCTTACCACAAAAAGCCAATTGTGCACTCACACTAGCAACACACAGAAACAAAATTAAGTAGGCATGTAGAGAAATGAGCCATGCATGCAAGACTGTTTTCCCCAGTGAAGTGGAGTGAACTTTTCCCAGACAGTTGAGGGAAAGATTCAACATGAATTTTTAAAACAAGGGATGCGCTAACATTTCTCCATATAACTGATAATGTCAGTTAAGACCATTTCTGTTATGTTAAGCAGCTTACTCAAGTAGCAGATTTCAACAACCTATTAAGTATCTTGCCTGGGCTGAACCTACATTTCAGGACTAAAAAATGCATAATTTTTAATATGCATGATAAGATACCAGGAATTCTTTTATCAAGACCAAACAGGGCTGCAACTGGCTTTATCCCTAAGAACCTGATATTTCCCATCTGATTATTGTTTCATTCATTGGAGAAATAAATTTATGATGGATGAATTGTGGGCCACATTTTAAAACTATATCCAACTAATAACAAGAATGTAATGAAATACATTGCACAGTTGAAAAAGACCAATACAACTGAGAGTAAGTGTCCACACATTGGCTCTCCACAGAGACTTTATCAACCTTCCAACTCTTGTCTACACTCCCTGCGGGGGCAGCTGAGAGAGCTAGGAGGCAGCTTTCAGTAAGAACTCACTCTACCATTCCTGAGTCCATGTCTGATCCAAATATTTATAACTGTCTGCTGTAACTATCAAACTCTTGCTACCATTTCAGTGGACTCCTATGAATGAGGCTTTCTTGATTTGGTAGAAACCAAGATTTAGTAAAAGTAAAAAAGAAATAAACTATCCTAAATGTGGAATGTGACCTATAGTTTAAGTTCCCTGTCATCAAGCCCCACGGACAAACTCTGATAAAAGGTTTGGAATATAACATCCCACCAAACTGGAGATTGGACGTATTTTCTACAAGGGGCCAAAGAGTTGACAGGTCTTGTGAGTTACATAGTTTCTATCCATCTACTCAATTCTGCCATTGTAGCACAAAAAAAGATACACACAATACCTAAATAAATGTGTGTGGCTGTTTCAATAAAATTTTATTAATGGACCCTGAAATCTGAATTTCTGATAATTTTCATGCATCATAAAATAGTACTCTTTTTATTTTTTGGCAATCATGTAAAAATGTAAAAGCTTTTCTTAGCTCACATCATGCAAAAAAAAAAAGCAGGAGACAGGTCCTATTCGTCCTTGGACCACAGTTTTGCCACCCGGCTCTAAATTACAGAAAATGGTTACTAATGTTTAAACTAATGATTTGCTTCCATTCATTACATTGTGACAATAATTTTTCAATTTGTCTGAAATTAGCAGTTACTGTGTAGACCAAGTAACAAGTCCCTAGTGAAAGACAAAAACAAAGGTTGTTTGGATTGCGTGACCTTGAGTAAGTTTATTTGTAAGATTAGGATAATTATAGTACTTACCCCCTCAGACCTTTCTGATGAGTAAAGAAGACAAAACATGGGTATCATGCAGGATGAAGGCCTTGTACATAATTAAATGATAAATAGATAGGATTCTTTAAATGTTAGATTATTAATAGGCTGTAAGTCTCTGATCCCATGGACATACACATTCTCAATGTGAAAACATTCTGGTAGCTATAGCCAACAGATATCTAATATTCCCATCCTGCTGGCAGGACCATTCCAATGGCAAGAAGGATGCAATTAAACATTCAGCTCATCTAGCTCCCCTGATTCTGGTTCATATATTCACCAGTACAGATTTGGCTGCTCATGTAGTCCATTTTCAGATAGTCTCAGGCTCTGTAGTACTAATATATTGTTGTAAATATTAATTTTTGCAATTAATTGTGAGCTTAGTTCATGAGAGAGTGTCCCAAAAGTTGAACCCACTGGTGGTATTCTAAAAATAAAGTTTCAGAGGCCAAAGGCCGAGGGTCAGCCCCTGAAACTTGGTAAATTCACCAAGGGAAAGAGAGACTGTCATGAAGTCTCCTCCAAGGACATCATCATTCTGATATCATCATCCCCATAGGGGTGCTATTAAGCTGTTTTAGCTCTATGATTTCCCTCTGGGTCTTGGTGCATACTGCACTCCAAATCCTCTGCCTCCAAGTTTCCATTTAATCGTCCAGAAAGTATTATGTAATCACTTGAGGAGATTTTGTTTTACATTATAAAGCAGCTAAAATAATAAAACTGGAGAGAATGGTTTTTTGAAGAGTGGAAAAAGAAAATAAGTAGAAGAGAAAGGGCATTTTCTTTACACCAATATTATGAATTCTGCTGTTGTCAGAAATACATATTAAAATACCAGTGAACCCCCTATTGAACATTTCTAAACATATACATTGTGCCCATAGGCTTTATATGTAGACACAGGCAAACTGTTCCTGTGTGTAATTTGGCTGGTTGGTGACAATATGAACCTCAGCTGTCTTCTGGGGATCATTCTAGACTGTGGGAAATCACATTACACTGACTAAGGACCAGTTTGTGGTAGAAGGTGGAAGGTTCTGCCTGACTCACAGAAATGCTCATTAATGCCTTAATCTTTCTTCTTCAACCTGATTGCATCTGTTACCCTTCCCAATTAATGTACTTCCGAGGGGGCAGTGAGGAGTTTCAGTGGGGTGTTCACTATGAATGTGTGTGTTTGTTTGTTTTTTAATTTTAACATGTATCTTTTTTTTCTTTTTACGTGCAAGATAAATGTATTTAGCCCACAAGTAGAGCTAAGCGCTCTCAGAGTAACCGACTCATTTAGCAGTGTGCGGCTTCCAGTGCTTGTCAGCGGCAGGTGACATTTAGCACAGGCTTTATCTCAGTTGTGGTAATTACTGGGCTGACATGAGCTCTCATACACAGCACAGATTGTTTTCAGCAGATGTAACCAAGCAACTCTGCTTCCTCTCAAGCAGTTTATCTGGTTTTCAAATTGTGGCATTCTACGCAGACATACATGCATACATGCGCGTGTGCGTGTGCACACACACAGTTTAATGTCGTTTTTATGGAAATACTCTTTGTTGCGCTGACTATATTGATTTATGCCATGAGGTGGTGGAATGGGATATCCTCATTGTATGCAACTTCTGCATTACACGGTGGTAGTGAATCCTATTAACAGAAAGGTTATTGTTATTGTAATGTATCTCAGCAGCGCACCGAATGTTACTTTAATGATGTAATTAATATGCTTGGATTTACCATTTGATGTTCTTAAGGCACCAATTGTGTTACTGATGGGATAGCAATGATTTTTTTTCTAATTTGGGAGCACAACATTTTTTTTTTTCTTAGAGAAGCTGGAATGGAAAAATGTTTAATGAAAGAAGACATGACCCCTAAGAATACTTAATTATTTGTGTCAGACATATCTTATTGGTGTGGCAACTTTCAAAATAATTCTTAAATTCAGACAACTTAACATTATTTATACTTCACCAAATTATTCATCCTGAATACCTAGACATGACAAAATATAATAATAATCTGGCCCATTAATATTTTCTTTTTTAATTGACATTCTCTTATTTCTAGACTCTAAGATTACAGGATGGTTAGAAAATAGATTTTGAAAAATATGTAATTGTCCAGAACCATAATTCAAAACATGTCAGTTACATTATCTTTGCTATAAACTGTAACTATACAAATGTTCAAACTTTCATTTAACCCAATTGTGTGACTAGCCATCACACTGTTTAATGGATAGGGGCAAAAAGTAGAATTACTAATAATAAATTACTACACTGTAGATCATGAAATATATGCAGGCTTCAGCCCAAGGGTTCTGAGCAAAGGGATGGCCTGATGGCAGGAAGTTGGTAAGAGGCTAAGGTCAGCTCAGGGCTGGAGAGAAATGATGAATGAGAATCTAGCTGATCAGAGCACAGCTGCCCAGGGCTGCTGTGACCAAGAGAGATTGAAATTGGGCATACAACTCACAAACATTGTTCCATTTGTTAAAAAAGAAAAAAGAGGGGAAAAAAACACCTCAGAGGTATTTCTGAGACCTTTAAATGTTATAGTAAATGTTGGATGATTTGAGGTTGAGCCAGATTGTAATTATGCAAAATAAAGCTTTCTGTTAAATAGAATTTCCATAGAAAATTTAACCTCTGCCATTTAAGTAGGAAGGCAAGGGATGAGGTGGCACCATGAATAAATGTTAAACCTGAGCAAGATATGGACTTACCTAAAAAATGGAGAACCGTCTAGGCTGCCCTCAGATTCCATCAAGGGATTCATGTTGTAGAAAGTATCTGCCACTTAATAAGCTAAGCAGGGATGTGAAGTAAAAATACTAAGTGACAGTTAACCTTATACAGTGCTTTTACTTCATTATGAGAGCTGTCTTTGATGGAATGCGCCTATGTTACATAAAGCACTTTAAGTGGCAGCTATCTTTTAAACATGCGTTTACTCACGATAGCATTTTTCAAACAACTGAATGTTGATTGGAATTAAAATTCCATTCACTTAGAACAGACTGTTTCTATCAAGTATAAAATGCCTCTAGTGCCAGGTTATTTCACATTGCAATGTCAACTGATCCTTGCCCCTCAGGATTCTAAGTGATGCTCCGATCTCAAGTTTCCATCACAGTGCCCTCTTTGTATTGTTTCTTTCATATTGTTTCTCACGGCGTTTTTTCTGCCCAGAGAAATGAAGGAAGCCAGATGGGCTAGAAAAGGAAGAGAGGAAGATTTTGAGCAGTAAGAAAACCTAAGTTTAAATGCTGGCTGCTATTCTACCACCTTCCCAGTCTTGGGCATCTTCATTTAGAAAGTCATTGATGTCTGCCACTTCCCTCCCTTGTGGAGTGGTTAGCAAATAATCATGCTGATGTGTCTGAAATCTTTACAGGGAAGCCTTGATATTACTAGAAAGAGTCATCGTTGAAGTTAAATCTCAGAAAATCTCCTAACAACCATTCCTCTTATAAAATATCCACCCTCTTTGAAAAGTGAATTTCAAGCTTAGGAAAAAATCACCATAATAACAGGGCTGAAAACTGAAGCCTTCTACTTTCTTACAGACCACAGGAGGAAAGCAAGCCATGCTGGTAAGTATCCTCCCAGAGAGATGAAAGAGAACAGTCCGTCCCCAGCCCCGCACACAGCCTCCACCAGGCCACCGACACGTGTGATCGATGCACAGCTGCAGGCTGGCTTTGGAGAGAGACCCTGTCTCATAGCCCATCACTTAGAGGTCATAATATTTTAGTGGCTCTTCTCTCTGAACAGAATAAAACCTGCAGATAGTTAAAGAGAATAAAAGTTCTGTTTAAAGCAATGGAGTGGAAGGAAGGGTAAAGGGGAATTGATGAGAACCAAATGTCTCCCATATGGTTCCACACAGGGCTGCTGAAGGGCCGCATAAAAAATTAATCCACCTCATATAATTCTTCTCAAAGCCAAGTATGTGCACATAATGAAAATGCAACTCAAATATGACACATCTGGGTTTTTTTGACAATGTTGTGGGATGCAACGTTAATCTGCCTTAATAATTGATTCCTATGCTTTCAATTTATTGTTTATTCCTTACATTTTAGGATCTGACATAGTTGGTCTTGACCTATCTTGTCATAGGATTCCTATCTTGACATAGGAAGGGATATTTTTTCCTATCCTAGAGAAATAAGATTATGAAAATTTACCTTCCCTCAAGTGATAATATTACTTTCTTATACATGCATGCTTAATGATTACTATTTTCACATGTTAAGAGGTAAGATAAATTCTAAGACGTAACGAAGCTTTGTAATCCATTAATGGAACATTCGGTGGGGTTCAAGCTGTGTTTTCTGCCCTTTGTTTTACCTACATAGTTGGGATGACAAAATTGTAAAGAGATGTTTTTACAGATAATAGCAGTAAAAACAAAGGGTAGAAAGAATGGGATTGAATGAGATCAGATGCGGAAGCAGAACCATTCTGAAGTACACACTGATCCTAATTTCTTCTGTCTTCCTCTGGAAAACAGATGCAGAAGGAAATGAATCAAGTTGTAGCATGATCCAAGTGAGTAACTCAAGGCCTATATGCCAAACTGGAGACTGAATAGAGGTACACACACACACTGATTATTTAACAATAAAGCTTGGGCCAGTCAATCTGTTCCACAGATTTGTGACAAAATACAATCCTCTCCCAAAGAAGGACTGAGAGCTTTGCAGAGAGGTTAGTCTATAGACAAGAAACAAGATCCAATGTTAAATATTGGGTATTCAGGATTATAATGGGAGGTATCTCTGTCATTCCCTCACATTTGCTCTCCTAGCAATTTTATATCTCTATTAGAGCACATTTCCCACTCAGTTGTAACTATTTACTTGTCTTTCTTCCTCACTAGACTGTGAGCATCTTGAGGCTGCTTACTCTGTTTTTGTTCATCTTTACTTCCTCAAAATGCAGCACAAGGTTTCAGACATAGCGGTATTTCATGAGTTCATCCTATATCCAGTGCACCGTTGTTTCAAACATTGCTCTGGGTACTGGAGATTCAGAATTGAGAGGACCCAAACCCTGCCTTCAGAGAGTTCACAACGCAGAGGGGGCATGTCTAAGCTAATGGACAATTGCAAAATGCTGTGTTAGTCCATTGCTAATGTTCGCAAGAAGTGGAATGAGTTTACAGGCAACAGGGGGCATTCAGGACATCTTCTATTCCTGAACTCTCAGTGGCCTAACGACTGGTAGATGCAATAACTGGTGTAGGTCAAAAAAGGACCTTTCATTTGGCTCTATGTTTTGATGAAGCCGGCTTAAAATGAACAAGCAGGAATAAAAGAATGAATGGAACGTTTGAACCACTTTACCTCAGCCAACAAATTAATCAATAAACAAACAACAGATAAAAGTGTGAAGGCCTGGGAATGAGAAAAATTAGGAAGCACAGTTGCCTAGAGATTAGGCTGAGGACACAGTTTCTAAAGGACCTTTGAGAGATGAACAGAAAGATACACAGACTTCCTGATGTAGTGATATTTCAGGCAGGGAAACTGTAAAAACAGCCCCCCACTGTGGCTTGCAAACCTGATTATGAGAGAAATACAAAGGTCAAAAAAAAAATCTACAAATAGCTCTAATGGGAGGCTAAGATGTAAAGATGAAGGGCAAGCAACTTCACCCAGAGAGCACGCCATCACATCTCTACAGAGCTGTGTCCTGTCTGAGCCCAGACCTGGAGGCAGAACCTGGCTGATTATACAGGCTGCGGCTGGTCATCCTCAGGAATATTTATTTATGTGTGCTAACATATATGAGACTTTTTTTTTTTAATTCTTCTATACTTCGTTTTATTCTTGAGGCGCACGGCCTGATTTGGGGACCATGGAGAGCACCTGAAGAGAGGGAGGCTTTGCTGTGTCATGGGTGGTGGAGGAAGGCAGGGGCAGGGCTGCAGGGTCGTTTCCATGAGAGTGTGAGAACTGAGTGGTGACAGGCTAGCCAATGGTTTGTGAGTTCCTGTGAGGCAACTGTGGGTCCGCAGAAATAGGTGAGGGCATTTCAAGGGGCACAAAGTTTACATTAACAATAACTGACAAGAACATGACTTATTTATGCCAATGTGGCTTCAGTTTTGTACAAGGCTAGTAAGAACTGTGACCTTTGGGTCCAATGTGATATCACTAATAATATTGAACAGCACTATATCTGTTATCATCCTTCTTCATCCCCTAGAACCTAACTCACTTGCTTCCTCTTTGAAACTTATTTCCTCCTCAAAGCCCTTAGGGTTTTCGTTAATTTTCAGAAGGTGGGAATATTTCACTCTGGTGGTGGTACATATTCCTATATGAAAAAAAAACCCGGTATTTTGTTTAGGTCACACCTTAACTCAATTTTTTCTTTATAGTATTTTATTTATTTATAAAATATAAAATTTCCATTCCTTGATGTGTTTGAAATTATAAAATTAATATGTGTTCACTGTCACATATCAAATGATACAATAAAAGATGTAAAAAGGCAATGTTAACCATCTCTCTCCTGCACAGGCTCCAAACCTCTAATCCAACTCCCACTGGGGTATCCAGTACTCACATCTGTTGTGTATTACCCACCCTTCCCTTTTGCTCATATATATATATAAACATACACATGTATGTAGATACTTTATTCCTTTGTCTTACCAGAGTAGAAAAATAGTATATATACATCTTACAACTTACTTCCTTCACTAAACAATGTATTTGTATGTCCTTACAAATCAGAAGATATAAACTTAAACTTATTTTTAATCTATTCATGAACCATACAGTACATTTTATATTAATAGGTTCTCATCATTCATGGTGAATTTAGAACTATTTCCTGGAATATATATTCAGAAAAGCGTTCATCTTATAAATGTATGTAGCTTAACATATTATCACACAGTGAACACATCTATTCAATTTCCACCCAGACAAAAAGAAAGAATACACACAGCACTCAGGAAGTGCTTTGTCCCTCATACTTACCACCCTCCTCTGCACCATGTTTACTTTCAAGACTTTTAACATCATAGTTTTGCCTTTTCAAAAATTTACATAAAGGAAATCATCAGTATGTATAATACTGTGCATGACTTCTTCTATTCAACAGTATGCTATTATTTAGTTCTGTCTATACTTTTGCACATAATGTGTCCATTCTTCTTTCAGTATAGGAATCTAGTAAACAAATTTAGCACAATTGGGATTATGTCCAGTTTGGGAACTGATATTAATAATGCTGCTATGGACCTCAAACTATGGGAGCCTCCCCAAAACTAGTCTCATGTCAAAAAGAAAAAAATCTCTCTCAAAGCTCTTGTTTCTACCACTGGCAACAAAAGTCTGATTTGAAACTTGAAGTTGAAGTTTGA
Source organism: Manis pentadactyla (assembly GCF_030020395.1). Lineage (NCBI taxonomy): Eukaryota > Metazoa > Chordata > Mammalia > Pholidota > Manidae > Manis > Manis pentadactyla. The sequence goes on along the minus strand of NC_080031.1, from coordinate 67,411,162 downwards.
TTGATTGGTTTTTCTCAGCATTTCTGAACTACCAAGGACAGTGTGGGTAGAATGTTCTAACTGCCTGGACTGCAAGCCACAGCCTCATTTTTCAAGGTAGAAAGGTAGACGTTTGAAAGGCAGTGGAAGATCCTGGCAGAAACTTCAGTAGCATTCTACAACAATCATGTATTAGCAGTCAGTAGTGGCAATAGTAACAATTTCTCTGCATATCAGGATTCTAACTAAAGACAAGGAATTCAATAGAGGTTATAGCCAGGAAGACCCAGAAAGAATTAATGAAGAATTTCAAACTGTCCAACAAAAGATGAGAAAAGAGAGAGAATACAGAGGTGGTATGTGGGTAATAGGAAGGAAAGTTGGAGCAGGAAATTTGGAAGGGGGAAGGGAAGAGAGATGACTCAGCAAGGAGTGAAACACTTAGCTGATTTTTTTAAAAATAGGAATAGATCTAAGTGAAGGTGCTCAAAAGGTACAAACTTCCAGTTATAAGATAAATAAGTCCAGGGGTTTAATGTACAGCATGGTGACTATAATTAATAATACTGTACTATATATTTGAAACTTACTAAGTCAATCCTAAAAGTTCTCATCACATGAAAAAATTTTGTAACCATGTGTGGTCATAGATGTTAACTAAAATTATTTTGGTAATCATTTTGCCACATATGCATGTATCACATGATTATACTATATACCTGTGGGTAAATGGAAGTTTTCAACCAGAATCCCCACCTGGTCTTGATAGTGATATGCATATAAGTGCCTCTTTGCACATCAGTATGATGTTTACCGTGGCAGTCTGCCATGGGAATGCTCGTCCTGGGTAAAGGGTAGAGAGTAGCAGCCATTCTCCCCTCCTCTCTCTTCCTGTTATGTAATTGGTCAGGCATCTGCTAGTCACCAGGGACCCGCCCATGGAGCTCCTCCCAGAAGTTGGGGAGGCAGAGGGCTCCATAGCCGGAGAGAGAGAGACCCGTGCAGAGACAAGCAAGAGGAGGGTGGAGCACGCCAGGAGACAGACAGCTGAGCAGCTGGGGCTAGGAGAGAGAGAGTCAAGTAGGAGAGAGACTGAGCCATGAGAAATAAGCCTTTAGACCCCAGCCTACCCTTTCCCTTGTCTTCCTTTGGTATTATCAGATTCATAAAAAACTTGCCCCAGGCAAGGAATCCCCTTCCTCCCTGAGCCACATTTTGGCATAGAGTTGGCAGGATTTGGTGAACCCAAAGAACTGTCTTCATGGATGTGATGTTTCAGCGGGATGCCCCTATGGATGGTGGGAAAACACACAGGATCCCACAGTGGGTATTTGGTCCAGGGTGATTTGCCTCCTAGAGGAGTGGGCCCTTCCCCAGAATTGGGGAGCAGTGGGGTTGCTGGAGGCAGTGGAGTTGGCCCTCCACAAAACAGGGGACTCTTTAAGGGAAGTGAGTGCCTCGCAGCAGCAGGAACCGAGGGTTGGATGTTTCTCACAGCATTGGAAAGGATTACCAAGGAGAGAGATGCACTTTGGTGGGAAGTGGCAGAACAGGAATGCAAATTGTGGGATGCCATAAGGAAGGAAAGAAAGTTACTAAAAACTGAGATCGCACTGCTGAGAGGCAGACAGGTGGTGTGGGAGGGGACAGCAGAAGAATGCGGGCTGCAAGAGGCTGTGGAGGAGGTGAAGGGGTGGTGCCTTCAGCTCCAGAAATGGTAGACAAGCTGTCAGGGGAGGAGGAGCCAAGGAAGGATGAGGCCGGAACTGGAGTCACTACCGGAGCACCAGCCCCTCTCCTGTTGAAAGCCCACCAGGTTGTAGTTAAGGAAATAAAAACACAGGAGCTGTGGGTTCCCCCAGGAGAGGCACAGCCCCCTCCCAAGGTCATGGAGCACTCCATGCTGAGCTGGTGGATTTGAGCTCCCGATTTTGGCAGAAGCCCTCGGAGTCTCTGCCCACATGGCTTTTGGGTCTTTGGGATTCAGTGTTCCATCTCGGTCAGAAATGGGGAAACTGACCCCCCTAACAACTCACCCCTCTCTCCAGCAAAGATTACAAAATGCTCATCAGACCCCAGGGAACATATGCCTCTGGATTGGCTGATAGCAGCAATCCACGCCATATAGTCTGTCAGGGTGATTTGCCGTCATTCCCTACTAGACGGCAGATGTATGCTGAGCTCCAGCAAGTGTTACAGGAGTTTGGCATGAAAAATATCTACAATTATGGACCATCAGTGCCCAGATAAAGAGAACACCATGGGAATGAGAAATCTAGTGCTCCACACAGCTCCCCTATCGCTCTTCGGTCCCGAGTGACTTTTTTTGCCCCTTATTTAAGGCAACCCATAAATGAGGTTACTCATACTATAGGAGATCTGGGAGAGGTTGAGACAATGAGAGCACAGAAGGGGATAAGGTCTGATACTGAGAGAAGAGGTTTAAAGGGCCCCGTAAAGGTCTCAGGAACCCAGATATGGGTTGATTTGATAAAGGCAGGGACAGTGAAAGAGAAACTTGATGGATAGCCCATTAAGATCTAGTTAGAGCTGTGACAAAAAATTAAAGCTGGAGCAGCAGTTCCATCTGCTGAGGCCCAAGACACAGAAGCTGGAGGAAAAGCCACATGTCTGGCCCGTGTGTCTGCAGAACTTCCTGGAGGACAGTACTTCGACCCTGCCTGGGTACCCACCCCCACAGGAAGATAACTGGGCATTGAAATTTGACTGAGGTGGGTGTCCAAGGCCCCCAGCTTGAGGGACATGGTGGGGACCAGAGGCCATGTGTTGAATTAGCAATTCATTGGTCCCCATTGAATGTGAAATGTGTCCTGGCACAGGAGCTGAATGTTCTCTGATTTATGGCAACCCTGAGCATTTTCCCAGGATCCCTGCTGTGACAGATATCTATGGAGGTAAGGCAATTAGAGTGAAGAAAGCCCAAATCCCATTAGCAAGAGAGTGTCTATCCCCAAAGGAGCATATTAGTATACTGTGTTTATTTCTCCCATCCCTGAATATATTTTGGGGGCGGATATCCTGCAGGGCTTGTGGTTACAGGCCACTGCAGGTGAGTTCAGACTGAGAGCATGTGTGGTGAAGGCAGTTCTGAGGGGACATGCTAAGCACCTGCCTATAGCTTTGCCTCTGCCTCAGTGGGTGACAAATACTAAGCAATATAAATTGTCTGGGGGGACACAAATAAATTGTAGAAACTCTCCAGGAGCTGTAGAAGGTAGGCATCAGAAAGCCCACTCAGTCCTTTTAATTCCCCAGTGTGGCCAGTGAAAAAGCCAGACAGCTCCTGGCATATGACTGTGGATTATAGAGAATGAAATAAAGTCACACCCCCTCTGCATGCTGCTGTCCCCTCTAGAGGAGCCCTTATGGACACCTTCAGTCATGAACTAGGGACGTATCATGTTGTAGACCTTGCTAATGCTTTCTTCTCGATTGACAAAACACAGGAAAGTCCGAAACAGTTTGCCTTCATGTGGGAAGGTCAGCAGTGGACATTCACCATCCTTCCACAGGGGTATCTCCACAGTGCCACCATCTGTCATGGACTTGTAGCCCAGAACTTGGTCACATGGAAGAAACCACAAGCAGTGTGGCTGTGCCATTATATTGATAATATCATGCTCATGTCTGATTCTCTTGCAGATCTAGAAGGGGCAGTTCCTAGACTGCTGCAACACCTGCAGGGGAAAGGATGGGCTGTGAACAGCACCAAGGTTCAGAGACATGATTTGTCAGTCAAGTTCTTGGGGGTTGTCTGGCAGTGTAAGATTAAAATTATCCCAGAAGCAGTCATAGATAAAGTCCAGGTTTTCCCCACCCCTACCACTGTGGCAGTATTACAAGAGTTTTGGGGACTTTGGGGCTACTGAAGAGTGTTTATCCCGAAGTTGGCACAAATTCTGAGGCCCTTGTACCAGTTGGTATGAAAGGGCATCAGGTGGGACTGGGATGAGACATGTGCAGCTGCTCTGACTGCTGCTAAGTGAGCAGTCAAGGCCATGCAGGCCTTGAATGTAATGGACCCATCAAGGCCCTGTGAGCTAGATGTTCATGTAACTGAAGACGGTTATGGATGGGGTCTCTGGCAGCAGCTTGCACAGACCCACCGACCTATTGGATTCTGACTGCAACTCTGGAAAGGAGCAGAGGTCTGGAACACCTTGACAGAGAAGCAGTTGGCTGCTGTGTACCACACATTGCTGGCTATGGAGCCCATCACCAAAACAGCTCCAGCAAAGGTAATAGCCACCTATCCCAATGTGGGGTGGGTGTGAGACTGGACTCAAAGGCCATGGAATGGTGTGGCACAGATGCCAACACTGGCCAAATGGGGCACATATTTATAGCAGCATAGCACACTCTCAACTATCTCTTAAGTGGGGAACTTGAGCGTTTATTGGGGCCAGTGACATACACCAGTGAAAAGCAGGAAGAATTTAATAACAAAGAGCCCTTATTGGGAGAGAAGAGCCCCTTTACCTGAAGATGCATGGTACACAGATGGCTCCAGTTGTGGGCAGTCCCTGGAGTGGAAGGCTGTGACTTTCCATTCTAAGACTGAGACAATATGGATGGAGGATGGAGAAAGGAAAAGCAACCAGTGGGCAGAGTTGCAGGCAGTATGGCTCATGTTCACCTAGGAGCCCTCCAATAGCTGTTTGCACTGACAGCTGGGTCCCCTACTAGGGTTTGACCCTGTGGCTACTGACATGGTACCATGGCAACTGAATGGTTAGTCACTGGCCCCTTTGGAGACAAGAGCTGTGACAAGACTTATGGGCCTCTGGTCAGACTAAAACAGTTACAGTATATTATGTGACAGGTCATTTGCTACTGGAATCCCCAGGAAATTATGAAGCAGATGAATTGGCCCAGGTACATTGGCTAGAAGGAAAGCCTGCCTCTGATGTAACCCAATGGTTACATCAGCATTTGTTGCATGCAGGAAAAAAGACAATGTGGGCTGTAGCCCAACGGTGGGCCTGCCGTTGACCTTTGAAGAAGTCAGCAGAACCTGGCAAGAGTGCCTGTTGTGCTCTAAGAGGGATTTACTCCAGGTCCCACAGCAACATGGGATAATAGTTAAGGGGCCTGATATCTCACACCAGGTGGAAGATAGACTATATTGGGGCTCTGCCCGTATCAGAAGTGTATTGATATGCCATGACTTGTGTGGACACAGCTACTGTACTTTGGGTTGCTTTTCCTGCAGATCAGCAAACAACCCAAAGGGGCCTAAGGTGTCTTTTTGCAGCCTATGGCCAGACACAGGTGATTGAAAGGAAACAAAGCATCCACTTTACTGGATATATGTTATAAGGATGGGTGTAACAATTAGGGATAAGGTGGAAGTGTCACGTACCATATAACCCTACCTGTGCAGGCATGACAGAGAGCTACAATGGTTTGTTGAAATCTGGCCTGAAGTCATACACCAATAGTCTACAGATCTAGTCTGTCCGCTTATGGACACTGCTATGGCACTTGAATGCGAAGCCCCAGAAGGGGGCATTGAGCCCTGTGGACTTGCTGACACACATTGCTGCCTTTCCTATACAACTGCACATACAAACCAAGGAGAAATTGTTGAAGCTTGGATTTGGACAACAGAACATCTTGCTGCCAGCACCAACTGCACTAAACCCCAGAGACTCTTTTGAGTGGATGTGGCCTTGGACATTTCGACACATAAACTAGTGAATAGTTTGCCCTTCTGGCACCTTTGGGACAAGGTCTGGAAGCCGGTCTCCTGTGTGCTCCTGGAGTAACAGCAGAGTGGCTCCCAACAATCATGGTAGTGTACTCAAAATGGCCAGAAGGTAAGAGCATCTTACCAGCGAGTTTTCTTTTATCATTATGACCAGTCATGTGCTTCCTGTAGCCTTACATATCGACCTATCCATAACTCTCACAGGGAGAGGGTTGAAGATCTGGTATGTTACACCAGGATGGGACCCCATTCCAGCCACTACCCTATCACAGGACCACTCTCTTGAATGAATCCTACCTGACAGACAAGATTTGCCTATGTTAGTAACATTAAAATGTGTATTGCCCTTAGGGTTATTTTCTTATAGAGTCTTTGTGGATCAGGTACAACCCCCTAGCCACAGCTACTGCTTGCTAAGCATGCCCAGAGCCCCATGTGGGTTCAGCTGCCAGACTCCTGTGGAATGTGCGAGCTATGGATTCAATCTGAGTAGGACTTTGAATGCAACTGGATCCTCAGGCCTAAGGATTGTCATGGTTTTATTATCTGCATCATAATTTCTATTGTATTTGTATGTCATTAATCTGGTTACAGTGTTCTAGCTTTCTCATGCAGGGGCCATTGAGGAAGATTGAGGACACATAGATTGTGAGGTGAAAATTCTGCAGTGGTGGATTTTTGGGTAAATGGAAGTTTTTAACCAGAATCCCCACTTGGCCTTGATAGTGATATGCATATAAGGGCCTCTTTGCATATCAATGTGACATTTACCATGGCAGAGCCACCAGTCCATCAGGGGTTTGCAGGTTGGGGTAAGGGGTAGAGAGTAGCAGCCATTCTCTCCTCCCCTCCTTTTCTGGTACATAATTGGTCAGGGACCTGCCAGTCATCAGGGACCCACCCACAGAGTTCCTCCCAGAAGGGGTGGGGAAAGCGTCGCACAGGGCAGCCAGAGAGGGAGGATTTGAGAGGGGAGCCAAGTTAGAGCGGGCAGAGCACCCCTGGGAGAGAGAGGGAGTGCAGCCATCAGGGTTTGGAGGGGAGAACTGTGTGGAGAGAGAGATTGAGCCATGAGAAATAAACCTTAACCCCAAACTTCTCACCCTTGTTTTCCTTCAGTCTTACTGGATTCATAGGGAACTTGCCCCAGGCAGGAAACCCCTTTCATCCCAGAGCCATACACCTAAAACTAATACAAAGTTATATATTTTTTTAAAAAGAATAGATAAATCTAATTATAAGTGGTTTCCATTGTCTTGATTATGCTATTTTACATATCATTGAACACAATTGATCTTTATTATACAGACTCCAAACTTGCCAATCACCTACTTGCAATAACATATTTATAACCCCCACAATCTATAACAGAGGCATTTTCACAGTCATTTGCAGACATGAATAGAGCAGTGAAAAATTTTAGGAGCACAAAGCATACTTTCCTAGCTGAGGTTGAGCAAGGTGGCGGCCTTCTTGTGTTAGCTTTCATACTGCAAACAAGTGTCTTTTTACCATCTATTAAGTGCCACACATTCTCACTTTTGTGCTTTCTGCTGGTTATTCCACTGTTTAAAATGAGCCCCAAGTGGCAAATCCAACCATTTGCAGCAACATGGATGGAGCTGGAGGGTATTATGCTCAGTGAAACAAGCCAAGCAGAGAAAGAGAAATACCAAATGATTTCACTCATCTGTGGAATATAAGAACAAAGGAAAAACTGAAGGAACAAAACAGCAGCAGAATCACAGAACTCAAGAATGGACTAACAGGTACCAAAGGGAAAGGGACTGGGGAGGATGGGTGGGTAGGGAGGGATAAGGGGGGGAGAAAAAGAGGGGTATTAAGATTAGCATCCATAGTGGGGTGGGAGAAAGGGGAGGGCTGTACAACACAGAGAAGACAAGTAGTGATTCTACAACAATTTGCTATGCTGATGGACAGTGACTGTAAAGGAGTATATAGGGGGGACATGGTATAGGGGAGAGCCTAGTAAACAAAGTATTCGTCATGTAAGTGTAGATTAATGATAAAAAAAAAAAAAGCAGTTCCTGTGTGGTGACCTCCAATGAGTTCTACACAATGATATAAAGGGCATATAAAAGTGTAGGCAAAGGATCTGTTTGTGTTTATACAGAGGATCAAAGCCTAATTTGGCTACCCCGAAAATGAACTAAGATACGATATGAAAAAGAACTTCCAACATCAGCACTCTCGGGAAGACTCATGACAGAAGATGATCAGCAAAAAAAAAAACCCCAACAAAGATCCACGCACTGCCACAGGTGTAGATGCACTCATCCCACCAGTTCCTGGACTTGCCATGGGAATGAGGAAGGAGATATCTAAGCTGGCCTGTGCATACAGTAAAACAACAAATTGGACTGGATCTATACTGTTGGAACTCAACCAAGAATTAGGAGAAGTGCAAATTGTAGCACTCCAAAATCTTACAACCACAGACTATTTACTGTTAAAAGAACATATGGAATGTGAACAGTCCCCAGGAATGGGTTGTTCTAATTTATCTGAATTCTCTCAGACTGTTCAAGTTCAGTTGGACAATATCCACCATATCATAGATAAGTTTTCACAAATGCCTAAGGTGCCTAACTGGTTTTCTTGGTTTCACTGGAGATGGCTGGTAATTACAGGTATGCTTTGGTTAGGTAACTATATTCCTATTATGTTAATGTGTGTGCACAATTTAAGTAGTAGCTTAAAACCTATCCATGCTGAAGTTACTCTACAAGAAGATATGTCAAAGAAATAATCAATCTTCCCAGGTTTTCTTCTGCCTGCTACTTCTATAGCTTTTCTTCTTCCTACCTAATCACAACCTTTAAATAGAACTTGTGCCACATGTCGAATTTACCGAGTATCATAATTCTTCCAAGTGGTAAAGACACCTCAAGACAAATGCTGGGCATAGAAGCCACAGGGCATAAATATGCAAAGAAGTAAAAAGCTAACCTTTTCAAACAATAAGGCTTCTCTCTCACTTACCAACTTAACATTTCCCTGTATGGCCCCGGAAGATGACTGGTTAGCCAGAGACGGGTAAGATTCCTCAAGGGAGGAACAACCTAAGACAGGCACAGTCGCAGGGGGCCATCTGGTGAGAAAATGGAGAGCAGCAGAGGTGAGGCTTAGAACCTCCCCCCCCCTGTTCTGAGAGAAATCTTCTGCATACATGGATGTTTATTGCCCTCGTCTAGCTCGGATTAACACATAGTCTACAGGCACACACCTGATCATCTACATTTGCTCTCTTACAACACTAAACTCTGTTTTCTACCTTTATCTCGTATCTACCTACCACTTCAGCATTTTATTAAAAATAATAATAATAGAGAAATGTGGTATCCACATATAAATCAAGTTTAAAAATCAAATGAATATTCATATTTGAACTGACTGTTTATAGTTCATAATGCATGAACAAAACCGAAAGCTTCTGTGATGACTGCCCTTGCACTGTTCACCATGTAACTTATTCACTATGTAAGAATTTGTTCTCCATGTAAGAATTTGTTCGTTATGCATCAGAAGATTGGAGACTGACGAAAATTAGGCTTGGGGTGGATTAATGATTGTGCATTGAGTATTGACCCCCCTATACAGAAATTTATTGTTGTTAACAACTATTTGATCAATAAATATGAGAGATGCCCTCACAAAAAAATATATATATATATATATATATATATATATATATATATAAACACACTTCCAATTGTAAAATAAATAAGTAACCGGGATGTAATGTATAGCATAAGGAATATAGTCAAAATATTGTAACAGCTTGGTATGGTGATAGCTGGTACCTAGAATTATAATGTATATAAATGTTGAATCACTGTGTTGTACACCTGAAACTAATGTAATGTAATACTGTTGTCAACTACCCTTCAATAAAAAAAAAAAAAAAAAAAAAAAATGAGCCCCAAGTGTAGTGCTGAAGTGCTATCTTGTGTTCCTAAGCTCAAAGGCCATGATGTGAATTACAGAGAAAAATACACATGTTAGATAAGCTTTGTTTGGGCATTGACTTAGAATGCTGTTGGCCATGTTAATAAGTCAAAGAATATTTACTAAATAATATGACTTTAAACAGAAACACACAAAAAAGGTTACGTATTGATCAGCTGGTGAAAATGTTTTGACCAAAGGCTTTTAGGAACCCAACCCTCTATTTCCCTAGAAGCAATAATTCAGTACTTGCTAATTCAGTACTTGCTAAGTCGGTGTTTACAGTGACTGCATAGAATCTAACTATTGTACAGAACAAGAATTGACTGTATTTAATGAAATCTGCTGCATACAAGGGTCTTAGGAGAGAAACTTTATACTATTCTATGTTTGAATAGAAGTACAGGTATATACTGGGAAAAGAGATGGAGTTCCACATCTAAATTGCACTGGAACAGCCAGGGGCTGCACTCTTGTGGTGGTGTAATGGTTGCATAACGTTGGTTCTGTATGAATGAGAGAGCAACTAGGCCAGAACTTGCTACTAACAAGCAGTTAAAACATTCCTTTGTGTGCTCAAACAACCCCTGCTGTATGATAACATCTTTATCTATAAGATGAATGGTGTGCCATCCATCAATCCTGAGGGAATGTTACCTATAAAAGTGGCAATATCTACAAAGTGTTAAGAATGCTTTTTAAAGGAATTGTGTTTTTATGGACTTCTTAATTGTTGCCAAATAGAATACAATATAATAACATTCAATTAAAATTAGGAGATAACATATTATAAAACTTCCATCTTTGAAGTCAATTATGTGATTTATATGCCTAAGAGGAATATATAATTAGGGGGCAAAAAGGCTTTTCTTTTTTACTTTAATATGTTCCTGGAATACACAAATAGCCAAACACACAAGAGTAGCATTATTTATATCAAGTTCTGCGGAAGCACAAAATCTAATGATTGTGTCACTAGTTTTACTGTCTCATCAAATATAAAATGAAGGTCAAAAATGAAATGAAAAGAAGATAATGTATAAATGAATCTTCAGCATATGACCAGTTCTGCCTCTGAAGAATTTATTATACTAATATGTTCTGGTTTCTTTTTTGCACTGAAATCAGACTGTAACAGAAACCAACAAAATAAGATGATATGATACCATTAAAGGGATGGCATTGCCCACTGAATACCATTTAGTGTAAAGCAGTGATAGTACTATTAATTTCTCCTTTTTAATGCACACTTTAGCTAGCGCATGACCCATACCATGAACATCAGTTACACCCCAGGGACCAAACATTAACAGCATGTGCTACGAGTGGTTTATTTTACAATTGCTGCGAAATAAAAGCCAATGGAAATGAGCCACTTGTGAATTACTTGCCAGCAAAAACAACAATATTTGTATCACTACTGAAAAGCTCCCTCCCAAAAGGGAGTGCAGGTTTTCTAGTATTGTTCACACAGAAACAGAGATAGAGGGGGTTGGGGAAGTAAACAGTTAAGACTCTGAAGTTATTTATTTGCAGTTAGAAAAAGTATGGTTCAGTAGCTAAGGTCCTGTACCATAGTTAATTGAAGCATAGTTTGGACACACACACACACACATACAAATAAATAATAAAATAAAAATCATTTCCAAATAAACTATAATCCATCTGGTCTTTCCTCTCATAAAAGAAACATTAATATGACTTCAATCTTTTGATGTAGGTGATCTTTCCAGAGCTATATAGAGGAAGAAAATTAAAATCTCACAGCAGGTTTTTCACAGAACTAACTTACCCATTTTTTTTAATTGAAGAGCATTACTTCTTGTATATCGCTTTTCTACTCAACTCAGTCAACATCAGAGTTATTTATGTTCTCGGAGAAGATATGCAAATAGATTCAGATATTTTACTACACTTATAAAAATCTATAATTCTAACTCAGTGTAATCCATACACACAGACTTTGCCTGCATTGAAAGATGCACCTGATTTATTTAAATACAACGCTCAAATATAATATCAATTACTCCCAGCTTCTTGTTCTAAACTGGGTTTAATCTGTTAACCTCTCACCTTCCTTTAAAAAAGAGTCGGGATGAGCGATGGACGTGAAAGAAAATGGAGTTTGCAGGAATAAAATGGCACAATAGTCTACACTAAAAGCAAGCAGTCCTGTTAATTATCTTGCTTGCAGGTTTACACACACACTTTTATCTATGATTAACTGGATTGTACAGCTGTTGTTCCTTTTGCTGAAAGGTTTGACCTTTTGCTTAAGTCCAATCTCACACAAGGAAATCATTATTCATTTCTCTCCCACTCAAAGTCTAGATGCAGATTTGAAAATGTTATTTATTGTCTGGCTGTTAGTCTTTAACGTGCAGCAGTTATTACTAAACGAGACAGCTGGCTGCATCAACCTATCCTTTACTGCCCCCAAGGCCACGCATACCTAATTCAAGGATATCAGATAATGGTATGTGGCATGATTTACATGTAGAGAATTCAGAATTCATTGTGAGCCTATTTATAACTATAGCACCTTCGATAGAGAAGATGATTTAATAGAGGTTGTAAGGGTTTTCTGACAAGAGGCATTAATATTAGAACCTTTTCCCAAGTGCTGCAAACAGTGGTACAGAGACTAGCTTGCCTGAGTTATTTTTCATAGGCCACCCTTTTTCTATTCATTAGCACTTACATTCTTGGGGTTGGGAAGCCACTGTTTTAACTCTAATTTGTATGTAATGAGCATATTCAATGTAAGGAGACTCTCCTTCATTAACAAAGCTGAAAAAAAGTTGGCAACTCTGATGAAAAAAGACATTTAATCTCATAGAAATTTAATAAGTCCAGGTTCTGCAGACAGAATTTGGAAAACCAAGGGTCTGCTCTCTAGAGATGGTCAAGGTGGATGATAAAGATTCTGTAATGTTTTTTCAAAAGAGTTAGAAACAGGCTGATGTCTTAGCCAATATATCTCCCTTCAATAAAACTAACTCTAATGGATGAGGCTGCCTCTGGGTATTACTAAGAACATACAGGCAGGTCTATTTGCTTACACAGACGCTGTACTGCCAATTATTTCAGCAGACATTTAGGGATGGTTCGAGTATTTAAAAAAAAAAGAAAGAAAGAAACATGATACCATTTATCTAACAGTCGTGAGAATTAACCACACATTTGAAAACGCAGTTTAATGGAGCATGTTATCAAAGAAGTCTTTTTTATTAATAAGACGTCTGGTTTATAATAGATGAAACAAATCACATTTGGTGGTGCATTGTATTTTTAATTTGAAATGTAAAACCAGTGTTCTATTTCACACAGCAATTTTCACATGAAATGTATCTCTGAAGTCTGGAACTGGTTGGCATTTATTTTGAAAAGAATGTATACTATAGCGATAGTAGGCAAGTTACACTCTGGGATAAAATATTTCCCCTAGATGACTATCAATTCAAATTCAAGCTTTAGAAACATCTAGATGCCATAATGAATGGCTTATATGTATGTACCAGGTTGGATTTTGTTGTTTGTTTTTTACATTAAAAAAAAAGATTCTGTAGGCTGAATTTGAACTCACAACTTATTTTTATTTTGTTTCTCAGAGATCATTCGAACCTATCTAAAATTAACATTTTTTTAAAGTCACTCATCATTTATAATAAAAACAATGTCTTCCAAGAAGTCCTCTAATAAGAATAAAACTAGTCAGTGGAAAATAATGTCCCTGGTACACCCATAATCCCGGATCCAAGAACACTGAGCACTCTCTCCGTTCACTGTGCTGTGGTGGCTATTAACTGCCCTTAGGTAAATTTGTGGCCCTTCACTTGGTTGCCTGGAATTAGGACAGTGCAGATAAAGCACAGAACTCAGACTCTGCAAGCCCTAGTCTATATGGATCAAAGGGAAATAAGACATTCCCATATCATTTGGCTCATAACAACTGGTACAGTATGGCTTCCCAAATATTCAGGGTTGGATCTATCTCATACTGTTCATAAACTATCATTTCAGCTGTATTTTTTTTTAGAGGCTAAAAGGCAAACACAACAAAGATTATCAAAACTAAGGGAGATGCAGTATAACACAGAGAAGACAAGTAGTGATTCTACAGCGTCTCACTACACTGATGGACAGTGACTGTTAATGGTGAGTGTGGTGGGGACTTGATAACAGGGGCAGTCTAGTAACCATAATGTTGCTCATGTAATTGTACATTAATGATACCAAAATAAAAATAAAAATAAAATAAAAAATAAACTAAGGGAGATGGTATGATCCTATATTCTTGGGCTGATATTAAACCAAATGAATTCTGAATAAAGTTATTTTGAAGGATATAAATCCTATGGTGCAGATGAGTGAATGGTTTACTGTTTCCTCTTATTAACTTGCTATTAATCAGTGTAATCTCAATGTAGGACAGGGTCTTTTCTCTTCCGGTTTTCTTGGTGGGGAGAGGTAGTCAACAGTTGACCATCAGTATTTTCAATGAAATTAAGAAAGAATTATCATGAAATTAAAATAAAAACTCCTAACAAAGATATAAAGATATATAAGATTATAATTGAGAGTTTATCTTCATTAGAGAAATTTAGGATGTTTTTCTTGACTTAAATAAGATAGCCAGTGTTATTAATACTGAGCAACACCATGTTCCATGTACTTCCTAAAATCATCTCAAATGGTATATATGAAGTAATTTAGAACAACACATATTGCTTTAGAAATATAAGATACTATTATATATCCTTTTGCAGATTTATAGCACTAAACCAAAAGAAAAGAAAGAACAATTAAATTTTTCCAAATTTAACAAAGAAATGCACCCTCCTAATTAATAATCAAACTTAGAGATCTGAAGTATAAACATTCTAAGACTTAATTTAGGGTTCAAGCAACAACCCTATCAGAGTCTTGGAAGGTACATGTTTCCAAAGTAAAATAAGAATGCATATATATATATATACATATATACTTACATGAAGAAATGAAAATTATTTACGTGATGTTTAGAAAAATGCTTTATACTTCGCATTACAAGGGCCATATATTTTTTTAACTGAAGTATAATTGATACACAATCTTATATTGGTTCCAAGTATACAATACAGTGGTTCAACGGTGATCCATATTATTAAATCCTCACCCCTATTAGTACAGTTACTATCTGCCAATACAGGAGGATGTTATAGAACATGACTATATTCTCCATGCTGTACTACCATATCCGTGACCAACTTTTATTATGATTGAGAATTTTTGTGCCCCTTTATTCCCCTCACCCTTCCCACCCAACCTCTACAACCCTTACCCCATGGTAACCGCCAGTCACTTCTCAGTGTCTATGAGTCTATTGCCATTTTGTTTGGTTTGGTTTTTATATTCCACAAGTAGGTGAAGTCATATGGCATTTGTCTTTCTCTGCCTGGATTATTTCATTTAGCATAATACCTTTTAAGTCCATCCATGTTGTCTCAAATGGCAGGATTTCTTTCTTTTCATGGCTGAATAATATTCCTTTGTGTGTATGTACCACATTTTCATTATCCATTCATTTACTGACGAACACTTTGGTTGCTTCCACATCTTGGCTATTGTACATGATGCTGCAATAAACAAAAGGGTGCATATACCTTTTTGAATTAGGGATTTTGTTTTCTTGGGGTAAATTCCTAGAGTAGATTACTAGGTCATATAGTGCTTCTATTGTGAGTTTCTTAAGGAATCTCCATACTACTTTCCACAGTGGCTGCACCAATTGACATTCCCACCCACAGTATATGAGGATTCCTTTTTCTCCATATCCTCCCCAACACTTATTAATTCTTGTCTTTTGGATTTTGGTGATTCTCACTGGTGTGAGGTGATATCTCATTGTGGTTTTGATTTGCAATTTTCTAATTGTTAGCAATGTGGAATATCTTTTCACATGCCTGTTGGCCATCTGTATCTCTTCTTTAGAAAAAACATTTGTTCAGGTCCTCTGCCCAGTTCTTAATCAGATTATTTGTTTTTTGGTATTCAGTCATATATATGAGTTATTCATATATTTTGGCTGTTAACCCCTTATTGGATAAATGGTTGACAAGGATATTCCCCCATACTGTAGGATGCCTTTTAGTTCTGTTGATGGTGTCCTTTGCTGTGCAGAAGGTTTTTAGTTTAACGTGGTCCCAATTGTTCACTTTTTATTTTATTTCACAAGGGCCATACTTTAAATTGTCCAAAGACATGGCACCTGGGTTTATTCTTCTCAAAGTTTGGCACATTGGTTTAGTATATGTTGTCAGGTAAAAAATAGTTTCTTTCAACAATTTTTCCTCAGAAAACTTTATTATTTTGCATTTAAAAGATCAAATAGCTAGTCATTTAAGGACCTCATATCATCAGAGAGGCTATTTCTATCAAAGGGCAAAATTCCAGAGAGAAGCCATCTTACCTTGTTTTTCAGGCATTAAAAAAAGTTCTTGTGTGCAAAAAAACAAACTGAAATAGCAAGACTTCACATACTCTAGCTCAGAGCCTCACATATAGAGAGTCCCAATAAATGCTTATTGATGCTCTAACTCATGAGTTCTTAAATGGGGGGAGAAGGAGAGGGGTAGGGCAGGAATTTTACCCATCCCCCCCCCCAGGGCCATTTGCTATGGTCTAGAGCTACTTTTGGTTGTCACAACTTGGGGAGAAGAGTTCTACTGGTTGTCACACCTGAGGGTATAGGTTTCTACTAGTGAATAGAGTCTAGGAATTTTTCTAATTTCTAAGCACCCTACAGTCCCAGAACAGCCTCTGCAACAAAACACTTATACAAAATAAATGTCGATAGTATTAAGATTGAGACACTCTCCTCTATTGCATATAATACACCAAAGATTAAACTTTCAACCTCAAATTTTAATTAATTCTTACAAAATTGGAGAGCATTATGTCCTATTTGGGAAAAAAACCATCAAAACAAAAATATGTACAGTCACATCTTCAGCATATGCTCCTTCAGGGAATTCTTAGAGAAAAAAGGGAAAGTGGCCAATGTTTTCTAGTCCAGAGGGAAACGCTGTACTTTTTGGAGGGAGAAAGATGTTTGAAGGGAGGCAAAGATCCTGAGCTATCATTCATATATTTAAATTTGAAGCTATAATAATTTTTTAAATAGTTAATTCATACCTGAAATAAAATTACAAAAACTACAAGAGGATAAACTGTGAAAATGAATTCTCTCTCCCACCCCAATCCAACAGCCACCCACTTCATCTTCCCAGAAACTAATTTCTTAGGCAGTCTCCCCAAATGCTCTGGGTTTTTTGTTTTGTTGTGGCTATTTCCAGTTCTTCCTTTGCATCTAGGCCATGAATATACAATCAATAAGATGTACAGATATGTAGCTATATAAATGACAATAGACTTTATTGTTCTGAATCATGCTTTTCCTTCTAATATTATGTCTTGGAGAGATATTACAGCTGACTCATCTTTTTACTTTCTACAGAATATTCCACAATATGAGAAATTTTGACCAGTTTCTTGTTGACTGTATTTGTTTTCAATTTTTTTTTTATTATCAACGTTGCTACCATGTTATCATTGTGCATAGGTCATTTCTTGCCTTTCTGATTATATTTCTATATAGAAGAAGCATTGCTTGTTAAAAGGATATATGCATTTTGTATTTTGACAGATACCATCAAATTGCTGATCATATATGTATATATATATGTGTGTGTGTGTGCACATACATATACATATGCATATGCTTATTTTTTACACCCATGTCAACACTGTTTGTTGACAAGCTCTTGGCAAATCTATTGTGTAGAAATTTGTGGTTATAATTTGTATTTTTCTTATTATGGTTTTATATATTTACGTGTTTTAGTTACATTTGTACTTCCATTACTGATTTTAAGATTATAAGCTTTGCCCATTTTTCTATTAGGATACTGACTTTTTCCTTTTAGATTTTTATAGACTAATAAAGTTTAATAAAATCATCCTTTGTAACATGAATTACAACCAGTCCCCCCTTTTTCCCTAAGACCATGATTATTTGATTTTGATGCAGAAGGGATTCCTTCGGAATTCTTTTGTAGTTGAACTTACATCATGCTTTTGTTTTATGGCTTCAGGATTTTATATCCAATTTAGAATTATATTTTAAAATCATCCCATGTTTTCTTCTACTACTTCCGTGATTTTCTTTTTCTTTTTAATCTTTGATTCATTGGAATTTATCTTGGCTTAAAAAGTCTAGCTTTATTTTTTTAAAGATGGTTACCTGGTTATGCAAATAACATCTAAATTTTTCCCCATCAATTTGAAATTCTATTTGATTCTTACATTACTTGGGCCTATTGCTGGGTTTTCTATCCCATTCATAGAACTCTTTGTCTAGTCTGAGGCCAGCATTACAATGTTTAAGTTACTGTAGAATGTTTAAATTACATATAAAAATGTAATTCGATTTAGAGCAGGAAGCAAACACATTCTTTAAGTACATTTTGTCTTTGGATAATCAATATAGGAAAGTTAAGCTAATACATGAGTGTGAGTGATGAATATGACTGCAAACAGCCCTTCTCCCTTAGGTTAAGTGTTCATACTCCCTCTGGGATTTCTCATTGAAAACTGGGCAACCAGCATATCAAATATATAGATTTTTCACTCCAAAGGAATGCTCTCTCTTCCTGATCTCTTCCTTCTAAGCCAATCTATAAAGTGAATATGAAAATAAGATGAGAAAATACTTGACAAAAAATGGAAACCTGTTTCCCTTTGCCTCTGTATGAATGGATTGATTTCTCAAGGTCACTCAGACTTGTTTATCAGGATGAAAGGATATGTAAATTGATGATGGATGGCAGGGTATTGGTAGAGGCAAAAATGGATGATAATCAAGCCTATTCTTGATGTACACACACTGGCCCTGTACACCGAAGTCTTCTTTCCTGTATATGAAAGCAGACACTTGACCCAACCTTGCCTTTCTTCCTATTGTTTGCACAAAGAATAAAATTTGTTCAAACTTGGGGTTTGGGAAGTTACTTCCTGATTCTATTTTTATATAAATGGAATGAAAGGACTTAAAGATAAAAGCAAGAGTATATATAGCAATAATTGCTTAAGTAGCAAAATTCAGTTAGACTACACATTGTGCCTTGTATTATATGCATGAAACATGTACACATATTGCCTTATGGTTTAAAAATAAGGTATTTCCTACCAAAATTATCACTTTTCTGTGGTTACCATACTGTTATTTTTTCAAACATAATTCACAATGTCTGTAAACATCCAAAAATGATCAGATTGGTTAAACTAAATTAAATTTAAGCATTAACTTAAGAGGCCACCAATAATATTGTGGCTTAGGAACCCCCTTTCTCCAAGGATTCCTGGGAGAAAAACAGTCCCTTCTGCCCTGCAGCCACTCTCCTCTGCTGGCACAGCAGCTTCCTTGCCAGTGGCGACAGCTGGTCCACTGGGCATAGAAGGTAGTTTTCCAGCCTCACTGTTATTTTCCAAGTCCCTGGCTTTATTCTACATCCTCCCAGTGGGCTCCGTAACCTCTCTGTCCCTGTGTCAGCCATTGTTGCTTCTCCCACAGTTCTCTGGTCACAGTGTTTCTCTGGAAGGGCTGGTCTGAGCCCTTAGAATGCCAGCACTATGGGAAGGTGTCAGATGAAATGAGAAAGACTATCTCCCTGCTTTTGACATGTTACCCTATTAGTGGGCACCCAGAGCAGAGCCTGGTCTCACTATGTTTCATAGTTCATTAAGACACTTTTCTTTCTACTTTTTACTTTTAGACTGTTTCTCCACATAGGACCTAAACATACTTCCATGGAGTCAGCCAGGAGATAGATTAATGTAATAGAACAACGCAGTGCTCAGGTTTCATGCTCGTCTCCAGTAAAGAAGGGATGAGTTACTGGGTCAAGTTCATGTGGCCAGATGCTTCTTCCCCCAACATAGGTTCTCAAGTGGGAGTCCCTTCAGCTCCCACCTTCAAACAGACTTTTGTAGGACCACCCAATAACTCATCAGTTTTGCCCAAAGAATTCTGAACTGCGGTATCATACAAAACATATTATCTTCTCCAGGAGGCTTTGCAGCTGACATGAAACAAGAATCTCTTGTGACGGTTACAAGTTTCCAAACATGATCAGCTATGCCTGAACCCCAGATACAAAGAAAAGGGAGCCAGGGCTCCAGATTTGAAGCCTGGTACACACAAATGAAAAGAAAGCAAGGAAGATAGGAAAAGTTTCAAGAAATGCTATGAGGTTTTCCCCTATTTGTAGTAGAATTCTGACATGTGCAGATATTGGTCTTTATCTGTGTCAGCCAGATATGACAAAGGAGGAAGTTTCAAAGGAGAAAAGTGGGCATGAATACACCAATGGAGTAGCACACCGATCACAAGTAATATCAGCCCCAAACAGGTGTAAAGACAAATACTTCCTTTCAATCAAATAGATTGGCAAAACAGTGATAGAAGGTCCTGAGTGATAATCATACTGGAAAATCTATCAATGCAAAGCCACCTGCAGCCATGCCAAGATTGCTTGGTTGGGGTTACTGATGAGTAAGGTCAAATCAGCTGGGAGTGTGCATCAGGATTAGCATGTCGGAGGGGGACCACTGAAGTCTTAGACTCCATGACCGTGTGTTTATAGACGTTGTTTAGTGAAAATACTGACACGATAGCAACATGGGCAGGATAGAAGTAGTTCTTTAAAGAAACAGGACACACATGAACTGGCTGGTAAAAGAGTGACCTGCTAAAGCAAATGCAACATGCTGCACAAAGAAACGTGCACAAGGAAAAGAGAACGGGGATGACGTGATGCATGGCACTGCCAGACCCACTTCTCAGCTGCCTTTGTTATTGCCACATGGCCCTGCTGCAGAAGATGGGACCTGTTATTTATGAGGCATACTGGTCCATGCAATGACAACATGCTTATTGATCTAGATCTCAGCCTACACTTCAGTGGGGCTCCTTAGCCATAGACCCCCTACATTATAGCTATTCACATTTATGTGTTCATCTACTGCTCCTATTTTGCCAGGTCTGAGTCCAAGGGAATTCACAGTCCCAACTAAGTGTCAAAAAGAGCCAGCCTTCCTCTCTTGATACTCTAGATGCTGACATTAATCCTGAGACACTAGCTCAGACACAGCTGCCCTCATGGCACTATCAAAAAGAGCAACTCTTACAGGAAGCATTAGAGTTTAGCAAGAAAAAATAAGGAAAGAGAAGTAAGGACAGTAAAAAAATAGAGACTAAGGATTCCTATGTAAGAAACTCTAGGTCATATAGAATATAGAGGAAGCCAATACAGAGGAAGACTCTGGAAGATGGAGCAGCATTCCTGAGAAATGGTGAGAACCAGGAAATGGGCAAAAGTGAATAGAGAAAGAACAGGATATGCATCAGAGATGCTTCAGTAGCACGAAATACTTGCTGACTGATAAGATGCTCTGTGAAAGTGAAGAAGTAGTTGAGAATAAGTCTCTCCTTCAAGCTTAGACTCTGAAGTGGGTGGTAAGGCCATAACTGAAATAGAAAATTCAAAAAGATGCAAGTGTAAGGGTGGAAATAAAAAAACTCACTGCACTAATTTAAGATATCTGTGTGACATGCAGATAAAAAGATTTTCTTTCTTCTAAGGAATAAGGATAGGAGTGCTAGATAAAATGCAAGATGCTCAGCTAAAGTGGAATTTCAGAGAAACTACAAATAACTGTTTGGTATAAGTGTGCCTCCCATGCAATATGTGGGACATACATAAACTAAAAAAACCCTTGCTATTTTTCTGAAATTAAAATTTAACTGGGCATTCTGTTTTTGTACTTGCTTTTAGCAATTCCATTCAAGAGAGGGGTTAAACTTTATTTGGAAAGGCAAAGGAACTAACATAGTTGAATACTATTGAAAAAGAGGAATAAAGTGGAAAGAATCATACCACCCAATTTTAAGACTTACTATATAGCTACTGTTATCAAGAAGGTGTGGTATTGGCAGAGAAATAGACATGTATTGATCAATGGAATAGAAGAGAGAACCCAGAACAGATTTGCACAAATATGTCCAATTGATGTTAAATAGGAGTTAAAAAAGCAATTCAGTTGATGAAGGATAGTCTTTTCAACAAATGATGCTAGCACTACTGGAGATCAGTAGTCAGAAAAACTGTCCTTGATTTAAAGCTCACATGCATACAAAAAGTAACTAAAAACTGGTCATAGGTATAAATGTGTAAAGTAAAACTATAAGACTTGTAGGAGAGAACATAGGAGGAAATCTTTGTGACATAAGGTTAGGCAAAGCCTTCTTAGATATGGTACCAAAAGTACTACCTGTAAAAAGAAGTATTGATAAACTGGACTTCACCAAAATTTAAAAAAACTTTTCCGCTGTAAAAGACCATATGAAAGAGCTCAAAAGATAAGTCACAAATGGGAGAAAATAATTTGCAAACTGCATATCTGTCAAAGCACTCATGTCCAGAACAGATAGCTGTCTAAATACAGCAGTAAGAAAACAAGCAATTTGATCAGAAAACGCAAATAACTTGAACGGTTCACCAAGGAAAATATATGGATGGCAAATAAACACATGCAAAGATCTTCAATGTTGCTAGCCATCACAGAAATGCAATTTAAAAATATGAGATACTACTGCACATCTATTAAAATGAGAATTCTAAAAAACTGATCATGTCAATCACTAGTGAAGATGTATAGAAACTGGATCATTCACACATTGCTGATGAAACCCAGCAAGAGCGCTCCTGGCAATTCATCCTACAGAAGTGAAGACTTATACTCACACAAAAACCTATATATGAATGTTCATAACAGCTGCATTTATGATGGCTAATAAACTACCAAATGTCCTTCAACAGGTGAATGATTAAGCAATGTGTGGTACATCCATACAGTGGAACACTATTAAACAATATCAACAGCAACAAAAAAAAACTTTTGATACAATGCAGCAACTTGGATGGATTAAAGGCATTATGCTGAGCAAAAAAGATAAAAACAATCTACAGAAGTTGTATACTGAATGACTCCATTTCTATGGAATTTGTGAACTGACAAAATTATAGCAGTTGAGAGTAGCCATGTAGATGCCAAAAGTTAAGGGGAAGGAGGGATGTGGCTATGAAGAAACAGCGCAAGGGAATCCCTTTGTGATGAAGGAATAGCTCTGCATCTTTATTCTAATGGTAGTTCTATGAATCTATATGCTATATATAGAGAGAGAGATATATAGATATGAAAGAATAGCATGGACTTATACACAAAAACATGCAAATAAGAGAGTGCATGTTGGCAAGTGGTGAGGTCCCTGTAAGGTCTATAGTCTAATTGTTGTGCTATGTCAATTTCCTGGTTTGGATAATGCACTAAAATTATGAAAGATGTTGCCATCGGGGAAGCTAGGTGATAGATAGGTATGCGAAGACTGTATTTTTGCAATTTGTTGTGATTCTGTAATCATTTCAAAACAGAAGTTTTTTTTTTAATGGCTTAGAGAAAAGTGGGAGCCCTAAGAGTGGATGAGTGTAGCCAGGAGAGCGGCATTTACAAGGGGAAGCGTTCTGAGCATGGACTCCTGGGCAGACAATCCACAGAGCCAGGAAGTCAGGAGGAGGTCACAGGACAGGAGAGTGAGAGTCATGGCACAAAAATCAAAGGAAAATTTTCACACACCCCTACAGAGTGACCATCCATAGCATCAACTGCTGAAGAGGGAGGTGCCGTAGCCTGGTGCCGAGGCCTGAACCAGCGGTAGAAGGCCAAGAGGAAACAGAAACAGCATTCTCCCAAGAAATTTAACAGACCAGAGAAAGAAAAAGCTGCACCGACAGATTCAGTGAAGATGAAGGGAAGAGATTAAACTTGTTTTAGGATGAAGAAATGCTGAATAATGTAAAATGAGGTGTAGGAAAGGAGGATGTTTCATATACAAAAGAGGAGAAAGTAAATGGCAGAGAACATGACAAAACATGGCAAAGGAAATGAGATGAAGTGTTCAGATAGAAAGTTCAGCCTCCTAAAAATAAAGTCTATTTCTAGTTCACATGAACATATGACTAAACATTACCAAATCAGAGACAAATATTTTGAATTTTTTGTACTTTAAAAAGCATCATAACATGAATGGTTGCTATTGGGTTTTATGATTAATAACATTATATAAAATAATACAAGCCTTATAACCCTAAACCTAAATAATGCTACAAATAATGTTGCTGTCCTCTACATGCTACTAGTCTGAGATTTTTGAATAGTTGTATATATTATGATTTTAAGGTAAAACTCACGTATGTAAATCACATTAAAAATAGATTGTATTAAAGTCTTAAAGCTCAGAATCAATTTCTTTAAGGAAGATATTTAATACTGACTTGTTCAATAATTAAGGGATGATAAATTGCATTTATGTGTGAAGCCAAGCTTGTTGACATTAACTTGTCTGAAATACATTGGTCTCCTATATTTCTGACACATGTTAGAGACCAGTGGCTGGTAGTGAAGCAAAATAGTCTCTAGGGAACAAAAGCTGTGTCTGTTTGAAGCATTTGATAGTCATCAAAGTGCCAGAAAATAGCCAACAACATTTTACTGACAAAAGGAAAAGAAACTTGAATAATTGAGGGAGAGAAGGTTTTCTTATTTTCTTATAGAGCTTATAAGAAATATGCCCTAATTGTAGGGGGCACAGGGAGGGCTGTGCAACCCAGAGAAGACAAGTAGTGATTTTACAGCATCTTACTACACAGATGGACAGTGACTGTGAAGGGGTATGTGGGGGGGACTTGGTGAAGGGGGAAGCCTAGTAAACATAATGTCCTTCATGTAATTGTAGATTAATGATACCAAAATAAAAATAAATAAATAAATAAAATGAAAGTAAAAATAAATATGCCCTAATTATGCCTTTAAAAATGTATGTGCACAAAATAGTAAACTTAAAATGGAAAAATATACCCTACATGTGCTAAACAAAAGAAAACAGGAACAACCATCATATCAGACAGAATAGATTTTATACAAAAATAAAATTAGAGAAACAGAAAATTTTCACTATAATAAAGTGGTCAGCACAACAATAAGATATAACAAATCTACATCTCTATGTTCCCAAGAAAATATTGTCAAAACATATAAAGCAAAAATTGAAGGAACATTAGGAGAAATAAGCATTATCACAGCTTGAAGACATTAACACACTTCTTGCAATAATTGACAAACAAAAACAATTCATAAGGACATATGAATTAACATTAACCACAATTAACAAAATCTTCTTATCCAACATGTATACATAACATCATCCAACAAGGACCAGATTTACATTATTTTCAGAATACTTTCGTATGAATTTTCCTTTCAGTGTTTAAGCCTACTTGAAAATGTACTACACAAAAGGGGATATCCCAATGGCTAATAAACAGAAGAAGAAAATATTCAACTTCATTAGTGCTTTTGGGAAATGCAAACTGAAACTTCAATGCAGTATCTCTATATACATATCAGGAGAACTGATATGGAAAAATAGCCAAAGTGTTGGTTAGGAAGAATGTAGAGCAACTGGAACCCTCACACATTTTTTAAAAAAACCGTTTGGCAGTGTCTGCTTAAGGAGAATATATCAACACAGTATCACTCATCAATTCTACCCCTAGATATAGATGCCTCATCCCTCATCCTCTACTCTCAACATTCCTCAACAAAAGAAATGCATGCAAATGTTCACCACCACAGACATGTATAATACTCCTAAAAATACCATTTGTAATAGCCACAAACTGAGAAGATTGCCTAACATTCATCGGCAATGGAATAGATACATAATCGGTAGCATATTCACACAATGGAATACTCTACAACAATAAGAAGGAACAAAGTGCTGCTATACACAACAACATGCATAACTCTCACAAACATAATGTTTAGCAAAAAAAGAGGAAACAAAAAAAGTAAATTTTGTGTAGCTCCATTTTTATAGTAGGATAGACAGAGAAATACACCACACAGATACCTGTATTGGAGAATATGCTGACGTAGCTTCTGGGAATGTAGCAATCAGACAGCCTTCTGCTATCAAACCCTTCGGGAAACACCTCAACAGCAGAGAATTGCCTTCCCAACATTCAAGGACAGATGGAAGAAAGGATATAAAGGCCTGGCCATTTGGGCCCAGTATGGCATAACTCTGACAAGCCATGTAGATTCATAGCTTACCAAGGGATGGCTGAAGCTGGCAGCTCTATATCTCAGCTTTACCTATTCCTCTGCAGCATATGATGTCAAAACAGATCAAACTAATTGATGATAGTGGAAGTCAGGATAATAGTTATTCTTGGATTAGGTGTGAAGGGGACAGGAGGAGGCTTCCAGGGTACCGGTGATATTCTGTTTCTGAGATCTGTTTCATCTGTTTGAAATTTCATCAGGATGTATAATTATTATTTGTGCATTTTTCTATATGTATGTTATACTTCGATAAAATGTATAAATGATATGATGTTATACTTCAATGAAATGTTCAAAAATTGCTGTAACTCCAAAATAAATGAAGAAATGAAATAAAAATACTGGATTGGAGATTAAAAAGATACGGGGGTCAGTCATTCACTCATTCACTGACTAGCTATGTGACTTTGGACAAGTCTCTTAAATTCCCTGAGCCCACAACTCCTCAGCTACAAGAGACTGAAAACACAACCAACATCCTTTCTGTGAGTCGTTTTTACATATAGTTGTCCATTTTCCTATCTCACAACTGCTCTGAGGGATGGGTAATCCAGTTTTATTAATCCCCATTTTTTCTGGTGGTGGAAAACCTCTGTAAAGGTTACATAGTTTGCTGGGAGTTATAAAGTCAGTGTGAGCTGCACAGCCAGCTCTACAACCCAGGTTTTCTGGAGCTGATATCTATAACATCAAAGCAAGCCAGTGTGTTCAAGAGAAGTATGCAGGGAGACGTATTACAGAGATAAGCAAGACAAAAATGTTTGGAAGTTAGGGGAAAGGTTGATTCTAAATGATGGTTCAAAAAGAACGCAGACTTCATGACATAAAGGAAAAACTACAATTACTCAAAATTAATAGCACAGTGGAATAAAACAAAAGCCAATGGTTGAGAGGCAAGAGTCAAAGAATGTCCACTCCAGATTGTGGGCACTGTAGGACCTGTTTATCTCATGATTCAATGTTCTGTCCTCATACTTATCACTGTAATTATAAGATATAATCCCATCACAGGCAAAGGAGTGGTTCTTAGTAAACTAAATGGCCTTCTACTGGTCTGAAAATTCAATGTTTTCTCCAAAGATATGATTACTACATTCTTATGAATAAAACCCATTGAATTCTGTTCAGATTCACCCATCAGATATATACAACATCAAAAACAAAAACAATCATGTCCTCTCTTTTAAAAAAAAAAGGCCCAATATTAATTTAAGAAAGTATAAACTCACACAGCGACTTCCACCCAGCCTTCATCTTTGCAAGAAGCCCTGACTTCCTTACTTAGATTAATGGGCATGTTTGTTTCTCTCAGGAACCGTTAAGGGACAGTTGGTTGGCCAAAATTTAACTCAGTCATGCTGCCAAATAAGAAGTCTCCAGTGTGCCTTTTCATGTCGTGACACATACCTTCTTTTGAATGCCTTAAAAGTTTACGATTCCTCAAGTCCTGGAAAAATGCCCACCCCTTGCTGCACAGTCCAGTTACCCTTCGCTCCTCAAAGGTCCCTGGTGTGCCAATTACACCACTGAATCTGAATGCCAATTAAATTAGATCAATCTGTCCAGTTTCACAAATTAATTAAATTGGTTGTTTGGTATCTTGCAGGAAGAACATAGAGCAGGATAAATCCAAAGTTGTACGCCTGTAAGTAGGAAGCAGATGAAGGAATCAATCCTCCAAATGCATCTTCTTTACAAAACAATTAAGATGCTATGAAGAAGGACCAAATCACAGACAATGAGTGCTTTTTCCTCCATTTCTGGTGCCTCTCATCACCCTAAATATTTGGATTATATGAAATACTTAGGTATAAACAGCAATTCCTCAAGAAATTATTAAATCACTGTAGCATATTCCCTTCTATATGTTCTGCACATAAAAATACTAAACAAATACACCTCCTGCAAAGTGAACTGAGAAACTACTCATCAATCACAAAGCTATAATCATTCACCAACATTTTTAAGGGTGTATAGATGTCTGTGTTTCTCAGACTTAGAAGGCCCTAATGTTTGTTATGAGAAAAGCTTTAGAATTCTCTTTGCATTAGATTTTAATGATGTGGCCCCCAAAACTTTAGAGGCTAGTTGCAATGCCTAAAACTAAATTCAACATTAACAATTTTCTTTCATTTCAAATATGCTTCCATTCCAAATAATCAGTCCTTTGTGCAAAACAGAGAAGGTCAAAACCATAGGAAGCCTCTTCGAAAAAATAATATTCATACTTCAACCATAATATTTTCTTTCATATCAATTTAAGTCTGACACTTTTTTTCCATTTTTTTTATTTCATGGTCAAATCAAACCAGAAGAGTTTTATTTGCTCATCATTGCATAATACAACTAATTATGGAACTACAGAAGGAAACAGGACCCATCTTTGGCCAACAAAAATCATTATATAAAGGCATCCGTCTAATCAAATCCTTGACAGAATCCTTCTCCTCCTCCCACCCCCCACCCAAACCTTTTTACAGACTCTGCTGGCTTGGGAAAACACGATAAAAAAGCCTTTCCTGACAGGATGTCAGATAATTTATGACTCACAGTGACTGGTGATAATACATATCCTCGAATGTTAAGGGGGGCACATGACAGAGATGAAGCAAACAATGTTTCTCATAAAGCAGCAAAGGTGTAAATTAAGACCTCAGGTAATGGGAACAATAAAAAGTCACCATATGTAAGTGTTACAGTGCTTATGAGATGTGTTGAAATATCCAGCAGAACAGTGACAGATGCTGGGATGCCCACTGACTAGCATGGCAGCGAACAGGGCACCTGGCACACAGCACTCCTTCCTCCGGCCAGGTGAAAGGCGTACTCCTAACACTCCCATCAGATTAGCGTGACAGAGGATGGTCTGCAGCCTCCTCGCTGCAGGGGTCTAGGCAGCCTGGTCCAGTGCTGCTCACAGGTTTGCTGAACTGATATGGCTCTAGGATAAGTTTTGCTCATTCATGTGTGAAGTGAATTGAACCTTTGTTCAATTCTGGCCATATTTTTCTCAGATAGTTCAACTCATTACTCCAAACTGGCCCAGCTGCAGAAAACAGGTCAGCTGGGGTCTGGCTATCGCAGTGCAATGCCAGGATCCACAGGGTCACCTCACCACACTGCTGAGAGGAGAGAGGTGCCCATGGCTCACCTCCGATGGACAGAGTATGTGTGCGGTTCATCTCAGAGTTACAGAAAAAGAGAACTTGTAAGATGAGCATCTCCCCTATACTCACTGGGTGCTTATGATGTTAGAAAGTGCCCAGACATCCTACATGCTCCTTAGAGATGCTTTTCAGAGAAAGCAAAACAAAAGACATGTATATAGACGTACATATTATCTATATGTAAACTGCATATATGTATGTATGTTGCTTTATAATCAGAACCCTGAGCTATATCTAACTTACTTCATCCACTAAGTTTCCATCCACAACTTTTTTATTACTCACAGCAGTACTCATTTTCCTCTGATCTACTTGCATGAACAGAAGGAATCTCATAATGGTGTGGTTTCAGGGGCGTGGAGGAAGTGCTCACCTCACGCCTCCCAAAATTCCTCCAGCCAGCTGAGTGGTTCCTAAAATGTCACAATTAGCAATTGATTGTTTCATTCCCTGATAGTATGTAAATTTCAAAATAAATAGAAATTAAGCCTTATCAGTCATTTTCAACTTAATATAAACAGGCTGATAAAAACCTATTCTTGGAAGCCAATGAAAAGGAGGGCATAAAAAGGTTAGACAACACATTGCATGGAGGACACTAGCTTTGTAAAGAATGGAAACACCCAGATAAAGAGTACTTATGCAGGTGGAAGAAATAAAGGTAGAGGAATGTACATCTCATGGGTTCCTCTGTGATTATAATTCCCTTTTGCAGACCCACTAATTTGTTCTCTGGTTGAAATGCTGTGCATTATGAGCCTCTCTGAAGATTTTGCCAGGCCTTACAAGGGACTAAAAGAACTGACTTTAGGAAAGAATTTGCCAGATTCCCACCTTCTTCAGTGAGACCATACCCAAAGCTAGACATCAATAGGAGGAAAGAAAATATATATATATATATATATATATATACACACACATAGAGAGAGAGAGATTGATACATAGAGAAATGTATATTAATATGTAATACCAAATATCAATTGGCCTTTCAAAACTGACAGACCCTATATCCACTTCTACATCATAACACTAATGAATTGTAGTGATACACAAATAATTCCTTTCCCCAAATTCTCCAAAACAGAAGTATTTCAGCATTCCAAATTGTTTGGAGATTTTCAAACCAGAACATGGTACAGATATCAGATACACATAACACAACTGGTAGGGACTAGGGTAGCTGTTCATTATCAAACAGTATAATTTCTACCATGAAATATATAAATGTTCACACAAATCGGGTTTACAAATGAAAGAGAGATCTAAACATCCCGTGAGAATGCAGTTCAGATTTTACCACCAAGTAAGTTTGCCACAATTCTATTTTAAAAAGAGGGGCAGAGAGTGTTTTTTGGCCCTTTGTGGTTTAAGAATCAAGGATAACTGATTTCAGATCTTACCATAAATATTTCTCTCATCCATTTTGGACTGGAATGATCAAGAATTGCTTCTATAGCAAAGTAGTCTCGAGTTTATAATGGATGGGTCAAAAGTACCCATCAGGGGAGGAGGGGGCATTAATCTTAAGTAACGGCTGTGTGCCTCAGTCAATGCTTCTCAGCCAACAGTCCAAAGCCACAGTGAAGGAGGCTGTAGACATAGCTTTTCCTCCGCTGCCCTTCTCTGATCAGCATCTCAGGCAGACAGCACTACCCTAAGTTTAGATACCATCATCATTCCAGTGTGGTGTGGAGAAGAGGCCTGAAACAGACCGATGGAGACCAGCCCACCTCCTCGTGTCTCCACGCTAACTGCCTTTGGGATCCTGGCTCTTTCACATCCACATGTAATTTTCTTCTTCTGGGCTGTGCACAGACATCGCCATCTTTTACGTTCCCGTACCTGGATGCAGGAGCATGAGAGTTAGAGAGTTGCCCACACTCCTTCCAATCCAGTCTCTTGTTTAGAATAACTACGCAGATCTCACCGAATGATGGAGCTGCTGTTTCCGCACATCCAACACGTCTGCAGCCCTGGGCATCCTTCATTTCCTTGTGGATGGTCCTCCTTGGATAATGCAATCTCACTTCAAACTAAAGCTGAGCTTATAATATTCTCCTTAAAAATAGCTGTCCTCCAGTTTTCTCTCCCCCATAGCCAACTAGCCTCAAACCCCATGAGCATCAGTATCTCCATTTTCCCCCCAGGGTCTCACTTTTCCCACTAAATAGGGGGCAGTGAGTAACACCTACAAGTTCGTCATTTAGAAAACATCTTTCTTTCCCAGACTGTTTCAGAAATTCATATCTCTGTCCATGCCTGATGTACTGTGGCACTCTTGTAAGAGAGAACACCCTGTCCTTCCTTCCGCAGGCCAAAAAACAGCACAGTCAATAAGTCTTACTGAAGTAATTTTCCATCTTACCCTTGCTCTATTTAGAACATTATAGTGGCGCCAGGAATCAGAAAAAAACATATGTTCCTTAATTCAGAGCCCCCTGTCATACAAAACCAATTTGCTTTTCCATTTTTATCTCTCAATCCTCTGCTACAGCTTCTCTACAGATACACTGTTCCCAGCACATCATATAAACTTGTGAGCATCTCCCCCATCCCTGCACAGATTCATGCTGTTCACCTGATTCAAACTTAGCCCCAATCATTCACCAAAGTCCAAGGTTCACTTGCCCATGAAGACTTCTTTTATCATCAAGGGCCAAATAATTGTAGAATAGACTGCTGGTCATCCTCAAACATCCATTCTCCCCTTCTCTCCCATGACAACCGAGCACAGGTAGGTGTGAGGCATGACTATGTTGCGGCTGGTGTAATGTGAATGGAGACTATGTGTTCAACTTCCAGATCACACACTTTAGAGAACAGCCATGCTATTTTTGACTCTATGCATGACAGCAAAGCCATTAGAATGGCAAGCACAGACAGAGACGTCCAGATTCCTGATGACTGCAGAACTGAGCTGCCATAGGAGGTCACATAAAGACATAAATGCTGTTTGTCTTATGCCATGTGGTTTTAGATTTCTGTCACAGCAGCCAGATCTAACTAGTCTTATCCTAACTCATATTACATCATTCACTGTTTATATTACTCAATTGCTTATTTCTATAGACATCCTATAATTGTTAGCTATCTCCTCTCTTCTACCCATCTTCTTCGAGGGTCCATGACTTTTTTTAAATAAAGCTACCTCCGATGCAGCCCCTCTGCTACACACCCAGGTCTAGTACAGTGCATTAGGGGTTAATAAATACAATCATACTCTACTTATGCATTATCATTGGAGAATGAACTGTTTCATGTAAGCACATTCACAAAATAAAAATACACCTTACACCTCAAAAATATTTAAAAGAACTTTTCTTGAACAAAACATCTGAAAATATATTTCATTTTTTGCTGACATATTACATAGAAGGTAATAAATATAATTCGAGAGATACTTTATGTCTCAAGATCATAATTATCAATGTTAAATTTGTATTATTCTCTATATATTTCACTAATAACTAAAGTGTGTGTTCCTAAGTATGAAATACCTGGTAAGTTTTTTAAAACATATTTTTTATAGACATAAAAGTATACTTAAATTCTTCGCAGAGCATTTAGACCACATAGAAAAGCCCATGGAAAATATTCTGAATTCATATATTGTATTAGCAGTATCTGTCTTGTCCATTGCTAGATTGTCAGTCATTTCTTCCTTTTTCTACATGCCCTAAGAGTGCTGCTTAGAAATCAAAAAATCAATTAGATCTGTAAGAGAACAAAAATGTTCTGCTATAAGCAAAAAGACCAAGTTCCAGGTGTGAATCCGGTACTAGATCCAACTTCACGGTAGGAGATATTAAGCCAGTCTTAGTATTTTTCCCATAGAGGTTGTGGGATGCTAGAGTTGGAGTCCTTGAGATTGCTGAACTCTGGTTGCCTTCATATCCATAAGGACTCTAAGCCAGCCAAGACACAAGTTATAGAGACAAAAGCAAAATTTATATGAATCACTAAATGCAATAGTGAGATGAGCTGCTCATACTCACTACTTGGGTCGTGTTTCTGTGCCTTCTGGATATGGAGATCTAGAACATTATTTATTGGTGCAATATACTTGACTGGCCACCCTAGTCACCTGCCAGCCCCTGAGTCTCAGGGTTAGTCTCTCCTGCTGGTATAGGGACACCTATGTGGGGAAGTCCAAATGTTAAACCCATATATAGCCACTGTGAAAAAAAATCAAATTTTTGAAAATTATAGAGAATGTTGTGTAAACTTTATATACTACAAATCGAGATGAAGCCTCTTGACTGGAACAAATGAGCACATGCCCTGGAAAATGGTATACAGCTATTGATCTAAAGAGGAAAATATATAAAGGGACAGGGTATGTGATTATGGTCTTATGTCAAGGCTGATCAATTCTTTGATTCTAGTCATAATTCAGTTTGCAAAAACTTCAGTCTCACTTCTCATAGTATATTGATCAACTATATTGATGGCATCACATTGATGAAATTTGGAGAGCAGGAGGCAGTAGGTACTCCAAACATCTTGGATTGACACTTTGTCCTAGAATTAAGGAGATAACTTTAAAGAAAAGTCAAGGCCTGCCATCATACTGAAGTTTCTATGTATCCAGAAGTGACACAATTTACTGTCTACTAAGTGGCACAGAAATATAAGAGTCTCTTTGGGTTTTAGAAACAACATATGCCAAACTCAAGTATGCTGTTTGGGTAACCCAAAGGGCTGTTAACATGGAGGATATCCTAAAGCAAGAGAAAACTATCTAGTGCCTATTGTTTTGCTGCTGTTCCTCATGCCCATGAAGCTCCAATCATGCCTAAAGCCTCTGAGGCATACTGCAAATCACCACAGAGCCTGTTGCAAAACTGGGTATTGGAATCACAGCAGTGACACCTGTTTTCAAAACCAGTCTGCCCTTTTCAGCAAAACTTTTTTAAAAATGTTGAGCTGCTAATAGTCCTGCCAGAGATTGAACACATGCCCAGAGGATGTGAGCAAGTGGAAGCTTATGACCTTCACTATTCATCATAAACTTGGTATTATCTGACCCATCAACCCACAAAACTTTGAATGCCCAGCAGTTTCCCATTACCAAATAGAAGTAATATATGCAAGATGGGGCTTGAGAAGGTCATGAAGGCATGAACAGATGGATCCGTTTCCCATTGTGCCTGCCACACAGCCATCTTTCCCTAAATCCACACATACGGCCTTGGGGGAAACTGTGACTGGGAAGAAAATCACTCAAGCCTTGTTTGCAGATGGCACTTTATTAAATGTTGGCAACAGCTGGAAATACACTGTTGTAATAATTATAGCCCCACTCATGGGTAGTCTTGAATGATAGTGAAAAGGGAGGAACCTCTGTGGGCAGAATTTATTTTTAAATCAACCTTATTAAGTTATAATTCACATGCAATGAATCTCACGTATTTTAAATGGACAGATTAATGAGTTTTGACAAAGGTATATGTCCATGTAATCAACATCCCAATCAAGATACATCATATCTATCCCCCCAAAAAGTTCTTTGTATTCCTTTGCAGGCTATCTCCCCATAGCCACTGCCCTCCTCAGACAACCACTAATGTGACTTCTTTTACTTTAGCTTTGCCTGTTCTACTTTGTCATGTAAATGAAAACATATAGTACATACTCTTTTTGTCTGGTTTATTTTGCTCAACATAATATCCATGCAGTTCATCTCTGTCACTGCATGAATCAGCAGTTCCTTCATTTGTGTTATTCAATAGTATTTCATGGTTTATATATGTCATCATTTTTAATACATTCCCCTATTAATGAACACTGGGTTGTTTTCAGTTTGGGCCTGTTAGGAATTAAGTAACTCAGAACACTCATGTGCAAATCATTTTATTGGCATTCACTTCCACATACCTTGGGTAAATGCTTAGGAGTGGAATTATTGGGCCATATTACAGTACATATTTAACAGAGTGAAAAATGAGTGGGCTGATCTCTGAGCAGTAGAGTTTCTGGTCTAATTTAACCTGAAATTTAAGGTTAATTAATCTCTGACATGACACAAAGATCTAGAGCAATACATGGATGTTTGTGGCTATTAGTTTGCCTATAAAGAGCCAGACTTGCAAAAACACAAAATAGAGAAGGGATTGATTAAAGAAGATTTGGAGAAGTATGTGAAAGGGCCTCAAATGTGAAAATACTGATTCTCATGGGCTGATCACTCATCACAAGGCCCTCATTAAAGAAAATGCTCCCAATAAACAGGTAGCTATAAGTTGAGCTCTATACAGCTATACCATTTCTTGCAAATGTGTTCAAAACAAAGTAGCCACGTTGGTAAGTCAGATGGCATGCAACGGTTTAGCATTTGGACTTTCCCTTACAAAACTTGACCTGGCTAATGTATTAATAAATTAAATTAATTAAATTAATAATTTTATTTAATTTTAAAAATAAAACATAGGGAATAAGGAAGAGGTGCTATTTTCATAAAGTGAGTGGATGGAATGGAGCTGGGGAATGAGAACGTGTTTTAATTTACCAATGAGATACCTGTGTTGTGAAGCCCAGTAGGCAGGGAGACATGAAGATCTTAAATTCTACAGTTAATCTCTGGTTAACACCAAGCTTTGGGTGCTATCAGAAGTCATGTGCCTGCTAAAGCTATGGGAATAGGTAAAAGTGGTGTAAAAAAATAAGAACATGTGAAGGTTAGAAAAGAAAACAACAGCTCTAAAGAAATGGGTCAAGAAAGCATTGCCAATAGGTGAGTCAGATGCAGCCACAGAAGGCAGGAAGTAAAAGCAGGGATAAGAGTTGTTATAGAACAGAAAGTGTCAAGATATAAAGATCATCACAAGTCTCAAATGTCATTAAGAGGGAGATAGGATGAGCATTCTAAGTGTCCACAGGGGGTAGTCACAGAAGTCATTAAGTGCTCCTTGACCAAGGAGAATTTCAGGGAGTGGTGGGGACAGAGCCTCAGTACC
Organism: Manis pentadactyla; assembly: GCF_030020395.1. NCBI lineage: Eukaryota > Metazoa > Chordata > Mammalia > Pholidota > Manidae > Manis > Manis pentadactyla. The sequence goes on along the minus strand of NC_080031.1, from coordinate 67,375,076 downwards.
CAAAGAGTTGATCAGTAAACAAGAAGAGAGAAAAAAAACAGATCAGAATGCCCCCTGGTTTCTCTCATCCCCCCGCAAAAATTCCTGTGTTCATAAATTATAGCAATGAGGAAATTCACCTGTATTTCTCAGGGACACGTGAAGGGCAGCCTCATATAAGAAGCGTAAATAAAACACCTAGTGCTACCCATGTGCCTCAAACAACACTTTGAAGGGATATTTAGATGGAGCAGGAGTTGGGGATAAGAATGAGGCTTTAAAAAAATATTTCCAGTGCAATGGACTCTGTAAACGTTTTAGATAAATTCTCTCATTTAACGCTTAAAACAGCACCCTTAAGTTGATAATTACACTTGAAGTTTACAGGTCAGGATTTAGGCTTATAAATGTTAAGCTCCTAAAGTCCATGAGGAAACAAAGGGGATGAGCTAGAAAGCCAAGCCCCACGTGTCTGGTCCCGAAGCCCAGCCTCTTCTTACCGCGGGCTGTTTCTCACTTCCTGCTGCGTCCTTCTGCTATGGCCCCAGGCAAGGGTAAGCTCCCACACTGCCCTGGGCTCAGGATATGTTTTCATATTCCCTAAAGACCATCATCCCAAAGCTGTCTTTAGGGTAGAACCTGACATCCGCTCTTTGAGGAGTCTGAACTCAGGTTCCAGAGAATTTGCCAATATTCTTCTCTATATGTCTGTCTCCAAATTCAGAGGTAAAAATATGTCAAATGAGTCCTAAGAACATACAGTGAACTCACAGTTTCAAAATTTACCGAGTTCATTCAAATAATCATATTTAAAATGTTTTTTTACTTATATTATTAACTTTCTTGTTGCTAATAATATGAACTTGAACTAACGTGAGGGCTTGGTTTTTGATTGGAAAATTACATGATCAGTGTGGAAAGTTGGGAACATTTAGAAGTTCTCTCAACTGATACCCAGTTAACAGACTTGCTACATTAATCAACACTCTCCATTTTCTCTGTAAAACATACCAGTGCCTGCGGGTTCCTGAATTTGCTCATGGCTGGTAAGTCTAACTGACATATTTGTAAATGTCTCCTCTCACAGGTTGATTTGTATGCTTACCAGAGGAAGATTATTTTTCACAAACTCGTTTATGCCAGTTGTACCTATTAATGTGTTTATGAAGTGTAATTAAACGTTACATAAACCAAGAAAATATGAGTATGAAAGCGAACTGTTGAGTCTATAAAAATAATTTGAATTCTTGGGAAAGACTTAAGAGAGATAAGTAATTAAAATTTGCTGTTGAATTAAGTTTGGGTATAATAACTTTTTTTAATCATAATAATCTGCACTCAGACTGTTTCCAAACCACTTTAAATCCTTACTACAGAAGACAAAGTGGGACAGTTTGTATAAGAAAAAAAAATGCTGAACTCCAATTAGCAGAACTTGAAAAAGAACCTGTCTCCTCCAAAAAAACTCCAAAAAATAAATATTTATTGCTTGAAAATTTAAATAAAATATGTAGGGTATATATGTATTTGTATAATTCTCTGCTTTAACACTTTAACTCACCAACTATCTATCATAATCATGCTTAATAACAATCATCCATAATCCTACCAGCAATAATGTTGATTATGATTGTTAACTCTGCAGTATATTGCCTCTAGTCCTATTCTTTCCATCCATTTACATAGATTAGGATTAGATTATACTGTACATACAAATTTGTAGCCCTCTAAAACTTATTGATAGTATATAGCAAGCATTTCGCCATATATATCATCTTTTCTTTTCCAAATCTACCTTTAGTTTATAGCTTCCTATCATTATAATAGACTATTTCATGTACAATAAAAACGTGCAGCTCAATGACTTTTGCCACTTTTATACACCTATACACCGAAAACATAAATCGAAATATAAAACATAATTACCATCACCCCCAGAAAGTTCCCTCATGTCTCTTTCCAGGCAGTTACCACCACCGCCACCTCAGACATAACAACTTTCTGATTTTTATTACCATAGAATGATTCTGCCGGGACTTGGATTTCATATAAATGGAATCATTAGTATGTATTCTTTTGTGTCTGACTTCTTTAGATCAATCAAAGGCTTTTAAGATTCATCCATGTTGTTGAATATCATAGTTTGTCCCATTTTATTGAGTAGTATTTCCTTGTATGCATATACTACAGTTAATATATACTGTTTCCAGTTTTTAAGAATGCTACGAACATCCTCGTACAAGTTGCCTTGTGGATATATGTTTTCTGTTCTGGGTCATCGAGTAGCTGTATATTTAGCTTTACAGTAATAATCTGCCTGTTTTCCAAAGTGGTGGTACCACGTTACAACCCCGTCAACAAAGTGTGAGAGTTCCAGCTATTCCAGGTTCTCACTAACATTAGGTATTCCCAGTATATTTCATGTTATCCATTCGTTTGGATAGGAAATGGTATCTCATTATAATTTTGACTTGCATTGCCCTAAAGAGTAATGATGTGAAACCTCATTTAATATTCCATAAACATCATTTCAATAGTTGAGTTTATCACATGCTATATACACTGTATTCACTCTCTCAGCTAGGTCTTTCCCGCCCACCCTACTGAATTTTTTCCAATATCTTGCTCCAGAAGAGAAACTGTTATCTTATTCCATATTGATGCATTTATTTATATTATAGGAATTTAGCCTACCTTATTTACCACTGTATCCCTCATGCCAAGATCAGTGCTTGACACAAAAGATTAGCACAATATTTGTTGAATGAATTCTTTAACTAGTAAAATATTATTTGATATTTCCCCTTGCATTTCCTGTTGCTTCTTTAGACCCTAATTCCTATTCTGAATCTTCCTTCCCACATCAGTTTGGGCAAATAAGCATTCTGTATTTAGTTCCTCAGAGATGAATGATATACTAAAAATGCAGATGAGTGTCCTGGCTTTAAGGTTTCAAGGTAGATTTTCTTTCACTCTCAGCAGAGATAAAAGGTTTGAGAGTTTGTTCATGAGTGTATTCTGACTGGTATTTACCAAGGCCACTTTAAAACACAGTGTGTATTACTGGTTCCATAGAGGAGGGACTATTTCTCTTCTCAAATACTATGCTAAGACCTCTTCCATGGAGACCTCCAGATTATCGGCATTATCTGGGGTTTAGGATCACAAAAGTGTAAGATAAATTCTAGCCGGAATAAGCAGGCAAAGAGAGGCAACAAAGGGCCAAGTACTTTATTTAAATACCCCTGGGTGATGTTTTCGCAGCCTGGGTACTACAAGCTGGAGAAGTCACGCCCGGTTAGGGAGGTGGGGCGCTTATAAGGGATTAGGAGGGGAAGGAGTGGGCAAACTATCTTAGGGGGGTGTTGAGAAGTATGATTGGCTAAAGGTGACATAATAGTCAACTAGAAACTTTTTTCCTTCCAAGAGGGAGGAGGCTGACATCCGGGTCCCAGTTGGCACATCAGGATGGAATTCAGGGAGAGCTGTCCCCTTTCCATATACGGCACGGACTTTGGGGTCTGGTCTGTTCTCCCCCTATTGGCATCTCTCTGTTCTGTTTGCATGTCCTTGTTTTTCCTTTCTCCTGCCTAACAAAAAGGACTAGAGAAAAGGTCAGAAATTGAGATGGAGTCAAGCATTGAACTAAAATAATGGGCACAAACAGGGAGGAAAAGCCTGACTCTACCAGGAAATCTGAAGTTCCTAAAACTTCACTCATGTGCAGATTGAGGATTATTTCCAATGCCACGTAATTCATGAATGCTATCTTTTCTGTACTTTCTCATTGTAAACAGCTTAAAATAGATCCTCTCAAACATAGTTAAACCTCCAGAGAAATGACTTCTCACGTTATTTACTTCATATTCCTACAGAGGCTTTTTTCCCTCAAATATACATATTTCCTATCTACCCAGTTTTCTCCATTTCTACCACTGCTGTAAGTTTTCACCACATACCCTCCTACTCAGAACACTACAGTGACCTCCTAGCAGGTCTCACATTTCCCCTATTGCTCCAGTACAATCAACTCTGTACATACCTGCTCAGACGATCTCAAGATGTCATTCAGATCCTTCCACTCCTCTGTGTAAAGTCCTTGCAGTGCTTCCCATTGCACTTTGAACAAACTTCAAACTCCTTACCCTTACCTCTACATGTGCAGATGAGTAAAGACCAAACAGATGAGAAAAATAAGGCTATTTATTCTGAGCTTGCTATGGCAAAGGGGTCAGCCACCATCACTTGCATTATGGAAGAGACTCCAACAGGCAGAGAAGTGGAAAAGTTTTATAATGAAAAAAAAAAAAAGAAGTCTTGTATGCCTTATTGAAGGCTGTGGGCATGGGGAAGCCATAAGCAGTCTAACCAGAAGGGAGGCATCCTATGCAATTGGTTAGGGGTATGTATATGGCTTTCTCTGCTTGGTGCTAAGTTGGAAGCAGGGACAGAATTAGAAAAGCGGTCAGTTATTAATTAAGTCCTGGCCATTTGGAGCCAATTGTTATAGACATTCTCATTTAGCTTCCTGGATTGACCCTAGAGATAGCAATCTGGCTTCCTACAAGTCTGACTTACTGCAGGCTGGCTCCCTGGGGTGCTTAGCGTAGATTAGGGGTTGGTTGTGGCGTCAAAGTTCTATTTCTATATGTTCTATTTCTATATATTATCTGCTCATATCTATTTGTATATTTAGCCTCTCAACAGCCTGCTTCGTGAATTCCCTGCCCTCTGTTATGGTCTTATCCCCTTATTATGTCCCAATTTGCTCTTAGTTATGAACCAAAACAGCTTCTAACAAGTTGACTAAAATTTCACATTCAACCCTGTCTCCCAGCCTTTCCATATGCCTCTAGCATAGCACACACCTCAGTCTTTGTCTGCTCCACTGAATTGTAAGTTTTGGGAAGAAGGATATGATATCTGCCACTTATTTCCAATACCCAACAAAGTGTCTAGAATAGAGCAGGCCCTCAGTAGAAATTTGCTGAATGAATACTTAGTCTGTCACTGTCACTCTTATCTTTCTTGCTTTTAAGATCCCTAAATTAGAAATTTTTACATATGTAGTGAACTTTTGCAGGAATTAAAAATATCATAACGAATACAATTACTGAAATTATCATGTCAACAAGTCTAATATTTTAAATTGGAGATAATCTCATCTTACATAATGGATAGATTATCATTTTTTAATTCTATTCTTCAAATGCAGTTGACCCTTGAACAGCATGAGTCCACTTAAAGATTTTTTTTTAATAGATATATTGGAAAATTGGAGGGACTTTGCAACAATTTGAAAAACACATTTTCTTTTCTCTGGCTTACTTTATTGTAAGAAAACAGCATGTTGTACATATAACATACAAATACGTGTTGATTGACTATGTTATCAGTAAGGCTTCTGGTCAACAGTAGGATATTAGTAGTTAAGTTTTGGGGGCATCCAAAGTTCTACACAGATTTTTGACTGCACAGGGTAGTGGGTCCACACCCCAGCTTCTGCTTTATGCAAGGGTCAACTGTACTGTGCTTCTAACAGGATTACAGTTCAAATCAATGTTACCTGCTAAAACTATTCTCTATACTTAATGCTACTCAATAAACTAACTCAAGATTTCTAATGGAAAAGCAACAAGAAAATGAACAAAAGCAGTGTAAAGATGAAACCAAGAAAATGCATTAAAAATTTATTTTGGATTCGTAACATTCTGGTGAATTGACAAATGCCAGAAACACTACAAACTGATAACAGAACTCAAATAGAGCTGTGCAACACAAACACACAAAAAAATTTTTTTTTGACAGTTCAGAAAGTACATCAACATCTTCTGGTGATACGTTTAACAACAGTGGAAAGCATTAGTTCCTGCATCATGTATATGTTTATGATTCAAGATGGAGGGAGCCATTTTAATTATTTGGAGGCTGACCAAAGAGGAGTGCATTTTATCATTTTACTTAATAATTAGAAACTCAAAAGTGACCAAAGTGACTCCTTCCCTAAATTGTACTTTCATATTAAACTGTCATTCTGACTTGGAGAGGTTGAGAAAATATGCGATTTTCCCCTTGGCTGCAAATATCAATTAGGATTCTTACTGTCCTTTCTTAAATCCAGAAATCAGAACACTGATTAATGGACAAAAAACAGAGGTGCTGAAAATGAGGATACTGTAGAAATGTGTTAGCATCGTTTCTTTTCCTTCCAAGACCAACCGCGGACACACCCTAGGAGGGCATATTATCCTTGCCATTATCCAATTGACCCCACTGACGAGAAATCAAAATGTGTTTTGTAGTCTTTGAGGATATGGGGATTAGAGATGGGAGGGGTGAAAGCTGCTGCCTTTATCTTGACACCTTTTAAAAACTAGGGAATCCATTTAATGTTGCGTGCATTATTCCAAATGGTAATTACTCTGAAAATATATGATAAACACATGCTAATGAGATAAGCCAACAAGGGCAAAAATTCACTTTAATAATGCAATCATAAGAGAAAGAGTTTTAAGTAGATATGGGGAAATTATCATAAATGTCAAGGCTCACAAAACATAATAAAAAGGATTGATGTGTTTTATACATGCCAAATCACTGATGGGGATTTATTATCTATACAAGACTCCCCAGCTGACAGAAAAACAGGCTCACCACATAACAATAACTTTTGTAAAATATTATCATTTAGTTTTACATTTTTCTCTCCTTTTAAACTGAGCTCATAAATCAAAATTTTTCCCGTGCACTAAAGGGGTATCAACTCTTTTGAAGGAGGTGGGAAAAGTATTTTGTTACTATTAGCATGAAAAAATAAACAATTAGAAAAGGAACTGGTTATTTTCATGAGTATCATAACTATTTCTGTCTCAGGAGTGAATACCCACATCTCCATCATCAACATCATAGTGAAAAACTCATAGAAAATCAGTGTTTTCCAAGATTCAGTATAGGGGGAAAGGGTTTAGGTGTATATTGAGAAAATTAAACAAAAATAAAAATAGACATTATTTAAGCTTCCTCAGGAGATGCCATAAAAATAGCCTCAGAGGAATATAAGAGGACTCAAACCAAGCAAGTGGAGAAGATTCATTTGGGAGGAGGACAATGGCATGCTAGAGAATTCAACAAATTTCTTCAAGGTAGAAACTGGAGAAAGCCATGTTGAGTGTGGTAAGCGAGTCAGGACTCTGCTTAGGTGGTGACTGCAATCAGAGAAGGAGTTGATCTTTTTGCATCCCTCTGGAGACTCAAGCCCAGAAGCAGGGGTGAGAAGCAGGAATAAAACAGGTGGGCTAAAGAAATGAAACCTGCACCATCTTCCTTCCCTCCCCATACACAGAACAAGAGCAAACCATGGTGGTAATTTGCATCCCATCAAACATATAAGAGAAATCTTCTGTAAAGATTGAATAAAGGGTGGGGTCAGAAAAAAAAATTGAATAAACAAAGCAAAGGCTGCTGGTGTGAATATTGATGTTCCATCATATCTTTATGGGGAATAAAAAGGAAGAAAATGTCCCAGAACTACTGAAAGTCATAAATTTTTAGACTAAACGGGCCTTCTGAGTGTCAACCAGGTTCAGTGAAGACAGACTTATACCTTTTGTTTTTAGATTAAAAATTAAAATTTATTTCTAGTCTGAAAAGAAGAAATAAAATTATGATACATCTGTGGCCTGGATATACACATAAAAATGGATCACAGGCTGCTTCTGGCTCTTGCAGCCTGGATTAGGTTGGAGGTTCATTCTGCAGGTTTACACCATAGTATTGATCTTGCCTTTGACTGGTCTCCAGTGTTGCAATGTAGTTCTCATATGTTGAGTATAAGTACCCAAAAAAGAACTGGCCCAAGGATAAAACTTATTCAGTCTTCACTTGACAAAGATTCCCAACAGTAGGCATCAAATATCCTGACATAGGACTATAATGAGTCCACAGCACCAAGTCGAAAAATTCCCTTGGAGCTGTATCATTTGTGCGATGGTATTTAAACTAGGAGCACATAGGATCCAGGCCATGGTGGGTTCTGGCTGGTATAAAAGGAAGTTTTCAATCAAAGATCAAAAAATAGTTTCATAAACAGGTATCATATTATAAGCAGCAGCTCTTAGGCAATGAAGTAGAGGACATTTTGTTTTAAATGTTAGAAATTCAAGGGTAAACAAATAGAAGATCCTAAAAATTGGAAAGATTACATAAAAAGAAAAATCAAACAAGAATTAAAGTGACATTATATTTCTCATTTAGAAAACTTGATTCAAGAAAAAATGGGGCAGGTTCTTCAAAGAACTGAGGAAAATTATTTTGAACTAGATTTCCAGACCATCTACACCATCATTCACGTATGAATGCAAATAAAGGCATTTTCAGACATATGAAGACTCCTAAGAGTTCTTGCCAAGACTATTTCTGAGTTATTTGAGAACATATTGAAACAAGCAGACTCAGTCTAAAAGAAGAAAGGGAAAATGTGAGATCCAAGAAATGCTAGAACTAACATAATAGTGCCATGAATGTAATCTCACGGTCTTCAAAGTGGAATAAATACAGAACACAATTGGTCGAAATTATATCCAGACAACAGCACCAAAAACATCTTCAAAAAGAAAAGTTATGGGATAAATGCCATTCCTTAGACAGCATGGAAAAGAGACTGGAAGTTAGACAGTGAATAAGGCATTCTTTTTCTTTCAACAAGAAATGAAAGGCACTTAGAAACTCCAGGGAAATATACATGTGTGCGCACACACACACAAAAGAGTGAAGGCTATATGGCATGAGTTTCAGATTATCATGGCAAATAAGAAAGATTTAGATTTAATGCTAGAAACATTCTTTTCCAAGTGGTACAAGGGTCAGGGTCTTGGATCCTTTGAGAAAAAAATACAGTACAGTCCTAGCATATCACTTGGCTTTGCATAGAATATTTATATAGGCAGAGTAGTTAACTGCTGTTTATTGTCAACTCTTAGAATCAAACTACAGAGAAAGCACAGATAAATTAAGGACACAAAACTATCATCCTTGATACTGTAAAAAATAAAAGGTATAGCTGTCAGCTGCTGGGGGCATCTCATATGGAATAAGAAGACAGCAATGGGTAGGGGAAGAAAATCTCTACTTACTAAGAAGTCAAAATCAACTGTTGAAATTTAGTAAAATTTAAAAAAAATATGCTTTTAAGTATATTATCTAAAACTACTATGTTACCAATAAAATAACTGTTAGGCTGGAGAAAGGAAAAACAAGGACATGCAAACAGAACAGAGATGCCATAGGGGGAGAACAGACCAGACCCCAAAGTCCGTGCCGTATATGGAAAGGGGGCAGCTCTCCCTGAATTCCATCCTGATGTGCCAACTGGGACCCGGATGTCAGCCTCCTCCCTCTTGGAAGGAAAAAAGTTTCTAGTTGACTATTATGTCACCTTTAGCCAATCATACTTCTCAACACCCCCCTAGGATAGTTTGCCCACTCCTCCCCCTCCTAATCCCTTATAAGCGCCCCACCTCCCTAACCGGGCGTGACTTCTCCGGCCTGTAGTACCCAGGCCGAGAGAACATCACCCGTGGGTATTCAATAAAGTACCTGGTCCTTTGTTACCTCTCTTTGCCTGCTTATTCCGGCTAGAATTTAGCTTACAATAACTAAAAATGATAACAACTTAAAAGAAGGAGTGGAAGCAGTACATAAAATTGATAAAGTAGGAAATAGTGAAATACTTATGTAATTTGAGTTACGTGATTGTACCACCTGCCACAAGACCAAAGACAAATCCAGCCAAACAGGCAACTGTCCTTGTTTTTCAAGCCATCACATCAGGCACCACCTGTGCACAGCCTGAGGGATTCTTGGCCTCACCTTTGACTCCAACCATGCCTTGGGGGATCATTTTATGCAGGTTTCAACTCATTTCACACTGAGGGCTTCTCACCTTAAATGAACACCACCTCTGCTGGCTTTGCCTTCCTACCTCAGGCCCTTCCCACGGCTGCTGCAGAGCACCATACCTGCGGGAGGACCCGTGCATCAGTATGCAACCTGCAAAGGACGGAAGCCAGCCATCAGATGCTTCTCCAGGCAATCCTTGAGCAGATAGTTCCGAGAGGCATTCTATATACTCTTCACAACATCTCCGTGTGAGGGCGCTACACTTGCCCACTGTAGGGACCGACTCAATAAGACCCCTTTATAATACCTTTTCTTCTTGCCTATTTAATTCTTTCTCCTTTCTCCCTTCTCTGTACCATCACCTCCCAAAGAAACGACCTTCCCAGAGGCCCTTATCTCAGAATTGACCGACAAGGGGGACCCAGACTAAGACATGTCTTCGACATCCCTTAGTTTTTGTTTGTTACCATCTGCAGGCATTACTTTTATTTTAAAATTTCTAGGAATAGTCACATTATTTGTTCCAGATTATGCATTACTCTCATAATTATCACATGCAAAGACAAGCCTTCATTTCTCTTCCTTGGTTCATCGACAGTTGTTAACTAGGCACTCACTATAGGCTTAAAATGATTTCTCATGTCAAGGAAGATGCTGCGTTTAGAATCACAGCAGAGAATAACAATGAACATATAAAATTCTAGTCAGTGGAGTATCAAACTGGGAAATACAAAGACGAGAAATACAATTTGAAACTGACAACATTCCCATGATCATTGAGCCTGAATCCCTTTCTTCTTTTTATAAAATGGCACAATAATGTTTACTTCTCAGGAAACTGAAATGAGTTTTTAATGATTTTCAAGTACTTGTTGAAGGCTTGAGTGCTGAGGTTTCACAATATATTATATATTTAAACTATTCACAGTTCCCAAAAGACTTACATGAATAGGAAGTGCCCTCAGCAAGGTGTCAGAAAATATGAATCCTCGATTCATCTCTGCCTCATGTTTGTTATAATATTTAGGAAAAGAATTTAGACTTCTGAGCCTCAGTTTACTCATCCCTAAAGCAAAGATAATGTTAGCTCTGCTAAATCTCAAGGTTATTGTTAAAGGTTAATATGCATGCATATATGGGCCAAAGCCCTTAGGAAACTATCAAGTACACTGTAAAATCAGGGCATTATTATATGCATAGGAAATGTATGAAAACAATCACTGAGAGAGAGAAAAGCCTCCATGAAGAGAATGCCCAAATTGGATAGTTTAAAGCTGAGTCCCCACAGGCAATGCCTGGATGTTCAAAAGACAAATTTGCAAAACAGCTGCCAAGGGGCAGCCGGTGGAAGTACGTTGTTTCCTCTCATGTTGTTCTGAAAAAATATAAATCACTTGCTAGCACTTAAATATAAAGACAGCCTAAGAATCTGAGCCTCCTTAAAGGCTAAACTTCGAGCTCCCTTGTAAAAGCTGAGAGATGCAGCCACCTGGCCTGTGTTCTGGAATGTCCCTATCCCCACAGCCCCTTCCCCACAGATGGGCATGCACCCTCTAATCTGCCACAGTCTCCACTACTCCCTTCTACCTCACACCTGGCCCACTTAACTTACTTAGATTATTGGTTTGGTCTTTGTAACAGCTGGTTTGAAGCTGTTTCTCAAGCATTGGACAAGAGATAGAAAAATGGTCCTCTGATTTTATGAAAAAAACTTGCAGGTTAGAAGATTAGCATGTAGAGCTAAGGAGGAGAGGAGTATGAGTGGGAAACATTCTAAGGACAATGGTAGAGATTCCTAAAACATGTGTGTATACTAAAGCTGAAATAGAAGAGAAGACCAGAGAAAATGCCTTGCTTAATGGAATACTATAAGGACTTTCAAGACCAGGCATTACTATGTTAATTTTCTCTGTTTTCTCTGCTGTGCTATGCTATGCTACGATGTGACATAATCTTGTACCAAATATGATTCTTACAGGGTACACTACTAATGCTGTTCGCCATATTACTTCATCTTCTAACATAAAAAGAACTCTTAAAGTTCGGGGTGTTTTTTTTTTCCTGTTTGACTTTCCAGTTTTACTGAGATATACTTGACAAATAACGTTGTGTAAGTTTAAAATGTACAATGTAATGATTTTATACATACATACATTGTGAAATGTTCACCACAAAGAGGTTAGTTAACACATCCTTCATCTCACATAATTATCATTGTGTTTTGTGGTTACAGTATGAACATTGAAAATCTACTCTTTTAGTAGCTTTTAAGTATCCAATATGGTTATTAACCACAGTCACCTGGCTATACACTGTATCCCCAGAACTTACTACCATTGTAACTGGAAGTTTGTACCCTTTGGCCAACATTTCCCCATTTCCATCATTCCCAGTCCCCCCGGGAAACCACCATTTTATTCTCTGCTTCTATGACTTCAGATTTTTTAGATTCTACATGTAGGGGAGTTCATACAGTATGTGTCTTTTTTTGTCTGATTCATTTCACTTAGCATAGTGTCTACCCGGACGATACATGTTGTTACAATAGCTGGATTTCCTTCTTTTTCAGGGCTCTGTGTGTTTGTATGTGTGTATGTATATGTGTGTGATATATATATATATACATAAAACTTTTTCTTTATCCATTCATCCACTGATGAATGTTTAAGTTATCTGCCTTATCTTGGTTATTGTGAGTAATGCTACAGTAAACATGGGAGTGCAGATGTCTTTGAGATCCTGTTTCACTTCCTTTGGATATATACCTAGAAATGCAACTGCTAGGTCGTATGGTATTTCCATTTTTTATTTTGTGAGGAAGCCTCCTACTGTTTTCCGTCATAACTGTACCAGTTACATTCCCACCAACAGTGCATAAGGGTTCCTTTTTCTCCACATCCTTGCCAATACTTGTTATTGCTTGTGTTTTTGATCACAGCTATTCTAACAGGTATGAAGTGATGTCTGGTTTTGACTTACATTCTCCTGATGATTAGTGATGGTGAACACTTTTTCATGGGCCTGTTATCTTCTTTGGGAAAATGTTTGTTCAGGTCCTTTGCCTATTTTGTAATCACATTGTTTTTTGTCTTATGTTTTTTCTATTGAGCTTCATGAATTCTCTATATATTATGGATATTAACCCTTTCTCAGATATATGTTTTGCAAATATTTTCTCCATTGGTTGCCTTTTCATTTTGATAACTGCTTCTTATGCTATGCAGATGTTTTTATTAAAGGTAGTCAACATTGATTTTTGCTTTTCTTGCTTATTTGGTGTCATATCCAAAAGAGTCATTGCCAAGACCAATGTCAGGGAGCTTTCTGCCTTATGTTTTCATCTAAGATTTAACAGCTTCAGGCCTTAATCTACCTCTGGTTCATTTTTGTGAGTGGTAGAAGATAGGGATCCAATTTCATTATTTTGCTTATAAATATCCAATTTTCATAACATCATTTATTAAAGAGACTATCTGTTCCCCATTGAGTATTCTTGGTTCCCCTGTCAAATATTATTGGCCATGTATGTTCAAGTTTATTCTGGGCTCTTAAAGTTGTTCCATTAGTCTATATATCTGTTTTTATACTGGTACCATACTGTTCTGATTGCTATTGCTTTAAATATAGCTTGAAATCAGGAATTGTGATGCTTCCAGCTTTGTTAGCAAATGAGTTTCCATATGAGTATATATGATTTATTATTAATAATCAATATGTCACATTTATTGATTTAAAGATGTTGAACCATCCTTATATCCCAGGGATAAATCCCCCTGTCATTATTGTGTATGCTCATGAGAAAAATGCTATTGGAATTTCAAAAGGGATTACATTGAATCTATAGACGGCTTTGGGTAGTATGGAAATTTTAACAATATTAACTCTTCCAGTTCAAGACCACAGGACATCTTTGATTTGTTTGTGTCTTCTTCAGTTTCTTTCATCAATGTCTTGTGATTGTTAGTATATAGACCTTCCACCTCGGTACTTATTCTCAGTATTTTATTGTTTTTGATGGTGTTATGAATAGGATTGTTTTCTTAATTTCTCTTTTTGATACTTCATTGTTAGTGTATAGAAATGTAACTGATTTTTGAACCTTGATCTTTGTATCTTGAAACTTTACTGAATTAATTTTTTAGTTCTGGATTTTGGAAGATTCCTCAGGATTTTTTCTATATATAATATTACATCATCTGCAAATAAAGACAATTCTATTTTCTTTCTTATTTGGATGACTTTTTTTCTTGCCAAATTGCTCTGGGTAGGACTTCCAGTACTGTGTTGAATAACAGTGGTAAGAGTGGACACCCTTGTCTTGTTCCTAATCTTAGAGAAGACGTTTTCAACCTTTCACCACTGTGGGTTAAGGTGGGTTTGTCATATAGGGCCTTTATTATGCAGAGGTATACTTCTTCTCAACCCACTTTGTTGAAAGTTTTTATCATGTCAAATGCTTTTTTGTTGTTGTTGTCCACAAAGAGCATAGTATTTTTATCCTTCATTTTGTCAGTGTGGTATATCACATTTATTGATTTACAAATGTTGAACCATCCTTGCACCCCAAGGATAAATCCCCACTTCCTCATGGTGTGTGCTCATTGTAGTATGCTTTTGAATTTGATTTATGCATACTGTCTTGAGAACTTTTGCATCTTCTATACTCATTAGGGATATTGGTCTATAGTTATCTTTTTTCATAGTACCTTATCTGTCTTTGGTATCAAGAGTAACGCTGGTCTCATAAAAAAGAGTTTGGGAGTGCTCCCTTCTCTTCAATTCTTTGGAAGAGTCTGAGAAGAATTGGCATTAATTCTTCTCTAAAAGTTTAGTAGAATTTACCTGTGAAGCCATCTGGTCCTAAGATTTTCTTTTTTGGGAGGTTTTTTATTACTAATTCAATCTTTACTCATTATTAGTCTGCTCAGATTTTCTATTTCTCTACAGTTCTGTCTTGGTGGGTTGTATGTTTCTAGGAATGTATCCATTTCTCTTAGGTTTTCCAATTTGTTGGTATATAATTGTTACAGTAGACTCGTGATACATTGTATTTCTGTATTATCACTTGTATTGCCTCTCTCGTTTATAATTTTATTTATTCAAGTCCTCTTTCTTTTTTTCCCAGTAAGTCTAGCTAAAGTTTGTCAATTTTATTTATCTGTTCAAAACCCAACTATGAGTTTTATTGGTCTTTTCTGTAATTTTTTTATTCTCCATTTCATTTAGTTTGGATCTGTTCTTTGCTATCACCTTCTGCTAACTTTGGGCTTCATTTGTTCTTTTTCTAATTCCTTGAGGTGTATAGTTAGATTTTCTACTTGATATATTTCTTTCTTTAATGCAAGCATTTACCACCATAAATTTCCCTCTTTGAACTGCTTTTGCTGCATCCCATAAGTTTTGGTATGTTATGTTTCCATTTTCATTTGTTTCAAGATATTTTTTATTTCCTCTGCAGCTAGGTATGGTGGTGGGCCTAAGTTCTATGCAGTAAGATTTGAGGGGAAGTAGTGTGTGTAACTTTTAGGATATTTCTTTAAATGGAAGGAAAGTGTTCATTGCCCTCTCCCTCTATCCTGATGCATGGGATGCAGATGTAATAGCAAGTTATCTTGACCACAGCAATAAGGCTAACACATTATGGAGGTGGAATCATAAGAAGGAAGCTGGGTCCCTTGATGACTTTTTGAAGCAGAGCCAACATGCTAAACTCAGGTCACCAGCTTCCACGGTTACAAAGCAAGCAAAATAAAACTTTTATAATATTTAGGACACTGTTAATGTGAGTATCTCTGACACACATCCAAACCTATACCTTACCTAATATATCCTAAAAATCTTCAATAATGTCTGATTGCACCATAGGCTTGGCTTGGTGACACATTATGGAGTGAAAAGATTAAGAAGGTGCCCAGTAGGGCTCTCTATGGAAATCAGATAGTTCATCTCTTTCATGAGTAAAAGCAAGTCTCACAGGCAGAGATGAGAGAAATATAAACCTGTCCAATCTAAATACCTACAGATGTTGGGTCTTCTACCATATTTTAGATGGGAGTTTTCAACAAAATTATTTAAGTTTCTAGGACAAAGTGATTCAGCATGCTGGAGATGTGGGGAATATGAAGGCAGAACACACCTATATGCTACATACACATACACACACACAGTTATGCAAAAAAGTGCACATGTGCGTTTGTGCACAGATAAAATGGCATCCATTCATAACAGAAAAAATTACCTATTTCATACTTGGAATTTTTGGGGGGTAGGGAATAGTGTCAGGAAAAAATTTCTCCCTATGAAATGCCATTACAACTTCCCTACTTAGTAACATCACTTTTTTAAGTGAAGCTACCTTTGAATTCTATATTGAAATATAATTTTTGTGAGTTTTAAAGCAAAAGGGAGCATCCTAGCTCTAGGGACAGAGAATGTTACCTAATTTTTATAGTTTTTGCAGAAGATAATACTCTAGTAACTTTCAAGAGAAAACAGTTAAAAATAATACATTGAAATTCACTGCATCCTGTTAATTTGTTTTGCAAGAACAATGGAATCTGCTGCATTAAATTATTCATTAAATACATCTTACTTTACTCACTTTGCTTTGCATCTGTATTATTTCTTAGGACATTATCACTTTAATTATTAAAATATCCCCTGTGAGGTTCACAGTAATTATTATCATTCTGGTAGCATTATATAGAATAGAAATAAATACATGGGTAAACAGAAGATGATAATCTTATTTTTGAAACATCAAGACTACAATAGCTATTTGTTGCAATTTTAGTTTACCTATGGAAGAGGCAATATGTAGACAACCTTACTAATAAACATAAAATTTATTAGCCCTTAAGTGCTTACAGTTTGCCCTCAATGAAAGGATCTAATAAGCAACTAAATAATATCAGTGGAGACAGAAGAAATGGTCACTTTGGGAGGAATATTGACACTGGGTAATCAGGACTCAATCCTGGGGTGAGGATAATGTTTCTGACTCAGAGAAAGTGGATACAGGGACTTGACACTGAAACAAATATTAAATATCTGTGATTCATAGAGTGAACTTGTCATCCCATATGTTTTCAGGAAACTGCTCTTTCCCCACTGCCAAAAAATAGGTACAATCAGAACTCTTCATTACCCTGTTCATTGCTCATCTCTGTAGCAATATTTTGATATTTTCCCTAATGCTAATTCTCTCTCAAAAGGGAACTTTAAAAATAATTATTATTCACATTTAGTGCTCCTCTATCCATAAAAGTGCAAAGAGGAAATGCTAAAGGAAAATGCAGCTTAGAGTATCAGTGATAGTCATACCTTTTCTTAATTTCCCTCTAGGACAGCAATTCCTTGAGAACAGAATACAATGTCTTCTCCATTCATGTAAAACCCCTGGGGTAACAGCACCATGTCTTCCTCTCAATGGATACATTTTTTTCAGTTTAGGAATTTGCTCAGAATCTTAAAAACATTTCCTTTTACTACAACTATAATCATTCCTTCTCTTTATTGTTGAGAGAAAATGTAATTGCAAAATTTCTTTTACATGGATTTTTAGGAGAAAATAGAAGAGAGCCAATGCAGAAACAATAAGCATAATATTATGTAGAATAATCCAGTTTCTTTTCTTTGTTATTTTTCAATAGAATCTTTGACTTTTTATTCCTTTCCTCAAGCCCCCATCCCCCAAAAAAAGAAGAAAGAGAAGAGGGGAGAAAAGGAGATGGTTTCAAATTACATGTTTTATGTTTGTGTGCAAAGACCTATGAACCCACAAAGATCACATCTTGGAATTGCTAACATCACTCTTTCATGAGTCTGAAATTTGAGTTGACACTGCTGGATTCAGTCTGTTCCTGGGGGGGTCTGTATATATTATAAGAGACAAAAAAACCCTCAGAACAAGTTGAATAAACACATCCACTTTAAGAAAATGTATACTGAAGAGCTATCTTAAAATGTTTGAATTAGAAATTCAGCACCATGATTTATTTTGGCATCATTAATATTAAAATATTACATTATCTTGTCAATAATATAACTAATAAATTTTGTAACCAAGATCTAGAATTTTAAGGAAAAAGCCAATGTGTTTTCCCTTGTCTCTTTTTCCATTCATTTGTTTTCTTTGGAAACAGTAAGGGTTGAAAAGAACTTCACTGATACAAACCCTAAAATAATTGCTTATCTTGGTATTTGAATATCTCATGTTTATTTAATGAAATGAGTAGGATATGATAATCCCACGAATAAAATTTCATTTTCTAACTATTTGACATGTTACTACATAGCAAATTTAAGATCATCAATGGAAAAAAGCAATATACAAGAAAGATTTTTACATCAGAAAAAGTATGCTGAGTGCAAATAAGGTATAGAAGGTTACCTGGTTAGTAGATGGTGATACAGAAGTTCTACACACATTACTTTATTATTAAGTACAGACAATACAACCCCCTGTATGACACTCATTGCTTTTAGCATCACTCCTCAGGCTAAGCAGCAGCAACTCTGGGTCATAAAATCCTTACAGCAGAAAGAGTATCTTTTCCATATCACATAAAATCCTTTGAGGAATCACAGCAACTCAATATTATTGTTGTTAATAAATTACTTTCTGTTAAACTTACTTCCTGTGAATTATCTCATTCAATTTTTACAACAACTCTATAAGGGACTTCTTAAACTCCCTTTATAAATGAGGAACCCCCAATAGGTTAAATAATTTCTCTCTCCAAGATAGCACACAGTCATTAAGCATCAGGGTTGGGATTCAAATCCAGATATTCTGAGTACCAAACTGCAATGATTTGAAAGATGGGGATTTTGCTCATCAAATACAAGAGCCCTTTTCCTGGTTTGCAGACTCTGCCCCCTTCTTGCTGCATCCTCACATGGCAGGTGCCAGGGGAGATCCTCATGTGTGGAGAGAGAGAAAGAAGAGAGATCTTGTGTCTCTTCCTCTTTTTATAAGGTCACTAATTCCTTCATGAGGGCCTCACCCTCAGGACCCTGTCTAACCCTGATCACCTCCCAGAGGCTCCATGTCCAAATACCATCACGCTGGGGATTAGAGCTTCAACGTATGGATTTGGGGAGACACAGACTCTCTTCTGTAATACTCTCCTTGTCCCTTCCAAACACGCAGAGGGGATCCAATCCACATAGGAAAAGAGGAGGAGGAGGAGGAAATGAATTAAAAGCCACTATTTATTGAAGACTAGGTAATGTGTGCCTCTTTTGCATACATTTTCCTTAATCCTCAGACCAGCTCTGAAAGATAAGACTTCCATGCCTGTTTTTCAGAAGAGGAAACTGAGTTTCAAGCAGGTTAACCTTTTGTTAAGGTCACTTCTCTAGTAAACTGTGGAGCAGCAAGTCTGACTGACTTTAAATGCTGGGCTTTCTGGTTGAGATGAGTGAGTTACACAAGCTTTCCTCAAACTCCTCAAATCCAGCACACAGACCTTCTCACCTCTACACACACACTGAACCTAGACTTAATGAACATTCTCACACATTAACAAACTCTGGTCAGTAGTAAGTCATGGTGTATCACCTGAAATTGCATAAAGAACTTAAAGCATGTGGCAAAGACAGACAACTCCCTAGTGGGGTGTTTCATGGGTCCAGAGGACCAAGGACCATTTCCTTTTAAGAGTGCATTGAGGTAGCAGGACCTTAAACCTTAAAAAGTGTCTGTTGGGAGGCTGGATACTGGGTGACCAAGACCCCACCTCATCGATATTGCCAGGTTCGAGATAGGCACAGGGCACCAGAAATTGAGGGCTTGACCCTTGCTCCCTGGTGTCAGTGGGCCAAAGATCAGAGGGCACCCTCTGAAGAGTGTAACTGATTATTTCCCAGGTGTACACATAATCCTTATAGTTACATCTAAGAGTTAGATTTGTATTTAGGTACATGTTATTAAAAAGCAAACAAAAAAAAAAAAGAACTTCAACAGAGTCTATCTGTCAGACTCCCCTACGTCAGCCCCAGGATTCAGCTAACCTGAGGGAAAAGTGGTGGGTCTACAAAGCACAGTGATAACAACGCTTGCTTAGATGTTCACCGACTTTCATGTATTCCTATGTATTGCAGCTTCCACATGTCGTTTTGTAGGTTTATATGATCTCAAGTAGAGAATCTTTCTGTGGAGAAGAATGAGAGGGGGTGTGACCATCTTTTATTTAATGTTATCCAGTGACAAAGTATTTAAAAGGACCATCAAATTTAAAGATAAGTTTTATATATATATATATATATATATATATATATATATTTTTTTTTTTTTTTTTTTTTTTTTTTTTTACAAAAAGGCATGTGTTTCCAATTTGTTTGCCTTCCCTGCGATAATAGGTGAATGTCAGGTCTAAGCCACCTAGATGTTTTCAAAAAATTAAGCACCCTTATTTGCTCCCTCAAAGCAAAGGTGATGTTTTAAAAGTGAGTAGGCAAAAAAATGACTACAATCTGAAAGAATCTTAAAGTTTGGAGAGAGCATTTTGAAAACAGTTGCCTGGAAATGGAAACGTGACTTTGCTGCCAAAATTAAGTAAGCATATTATCTATTTTTTAAAAGCTTCATATTTTACACTTTAAAGACTTAAAAGAATAATTTTCTAAACTATTTTTTTTTAAATCATCTACACAAAATGTTTCATTGGATTTGAACCCTTTAGAGAAAATCTAACAAAGGAACATCTTTGTGTCAATATGTAAAAACCACTAACTCACTGACATCATAGTACATGGAAATGTATCAGATGGATTTCAACCAAACCTTTCTATTATTGGATATAAAAAAGGTTATAATTTCACAAATGGAGTCAAGCTTGCGCTTCATATGAATCTACTCACCTCTATTATTTTCAGCTTTGTTTTCATTAAGACCAAGTAGGAAAATAAACTAATTGAACTTCAACATTCGAATCACTGATACAACCAAGACTTGCAAAACAATAAAGCACACTTAATCAAGTTTTGTTCATTAATAATTGTAAATAATAATGACAAATACTTATTCTACTAATATTAAAATGTAAATATTTTAAAATGCAATTGTTTATTGTATGTCTCTTTGTATTTCTATTTTTGTATGTTTCATAATAAATCTATCAGTGGAATGCTACATGCATAGATCTTTTTCTTTTAGAGATTACTTTTTTGAACTGTTTAAGACTATGGGGACACAGTCCATTTTCAGAAGGGCGGTCAATAACTGAGTGAGTTTTGTTTCCTTGCTACCCTTGTGTGTAGGGTGGCAAGGTCAGATTTAATCAGATTTAGAAAAAAATAAGTACCCCATGTTTCCTCCACCAAAAGTTATGGAGGAAATTCACATATTTAATCTGTTCCTCTGCTGTGAATAATTTTCCTTTAACCGTTGGGACAGAAGCCCACAAACTGAATCTTTTTACATTTGAATGATACAAAAAGTCCTGTCTTCCATGAACCCAGATGAAACCCAGCAAAGTTTTAATCCTATCCTTCCCAACTCCTCATTCAAAACACCCCAAAATGACTATCTTGATGAACATGAGGAAGGGGAGCTCTCGAAAATGGTAGGACCCCTGAACAATGGAACAAATACAATCCCCATCATTTGTTTAGAATAAACTTCAGGAAAAAATAAAACTCAATCATTAAAAGAATGGACTTTTTTGAAGAGGAAGGCAAACATTCTGAGGTCAGCCTTCCCCTACTTTGTTGAATCTCCGAGTGTTCCTCTTTCTCTGAGTAAAGTTTCAGATTTCCCAGTCGCTTGCCTAGTTCATTGCCTACAGCCACCAACATGTGATCCTTCAAAGGGCCTCCCCACCTTCACCGCAGAATGTGAGCCAAAAGCTGAATGCAGTTATCTACCCACAGTTGGCTGGGAGGACTGGAGAAAGAATTTCCTTCCTCCATCTGAACATAATCATCTTCCATCCTCAGGCATAAATTTGATTACCCAGATTATTTTAGCTTTCAGAGCCACAAGGGTTATTAGTGGTAATAAAACCATTCAGCCTTATAAAAAAATTTTTTAAAAAGGTTCCAACCACAGCATCACACTATTTTAGAATCTGACCTTACAGCACATTATCCACCCACTATGTAAAGTAATTTTCTCTTTGCTGTCAGTGTGACCCTTTTTTCATTTCTTCAGCTACAATTTGAAAAGAAAACTGACCTCATCACAGCACAATTCTGTGCAGCCAAAGAATGGGAGTGTTTTATTTTGTGTGTTTTTCTGTATAAAACTAACATGGATGCCAAAATTTAGAGCTTACCCTTATTCACACTTAAATTAATTAAACCCAGCTGAGAAACTAGTGGCTCCTAAGCATTGTCACCTAGTAAAGTAATTATTCTGTTCTCTATGTAGAAGTAAAATCCCTCCAACCAACTTGGCCTTCCTCACTGCCTTGAAGACTGTGGTACTGAGCCATAGCTCAAGGACTCTGTCCTCACTATCTTATGGACCTTCTAGAAACTCTCCTTCTCTCAACTATCCTTCCTAAAATATGCATTAATTGTTCATGTTTACGTTGAATACTTGTTCATCACTAACATCCAAACCTCCACACCTCAGTAGACAAAAGTTACTATTTTCAAGAAGCATCTCACATTTCTAGGAAAATGCATGCTGGCATATCTATGAAACAGCTGCATTCTTTGTGGGTCCATGTCTATCTCTGAATGAAGAATCAGGTTTCCAAAGAGCCCAGTGAGGCATGGAGAAATCTAAGCAGACCCTTGGAAAAAAAACTTCTCAAAGAATCTGCCAAAGTGTGTATATAATATGACTCCATTTTTTAAAATTATACATGCAGAGACTGAGAAACATTTGGGAAGCAAAATACTTATAAAAACTATGAGTAGTGGAATCACATTTTTTTCTTTGTCCTTATATGCATTTACATTTTCCAAAGCATCTACCACAAACTTGCTATCTTATAATCAGATTTTTTTTTTAAGTATATGAAGTAGAAGGTAAGAATTCTCTTTCCATCACTGCTGGTTTGAAGTATTTATTATCTGAATTTTAGAGTATTTGGTTTTCAGAATGATTCCTCCAAAACAAATTAGTGGTATATCCAGGAGATGAATGATGTCTCCTTTATGTAAGGATTTCTTTTAATTAACCATGTAGAAAACTAGAGCAAATTAGAGTCACTAAGTCAGCAGTCTGCCTGAATTTCTCTTTTTTTGGTCATAAGTAGCCAAGAATTTAACAAAACAAGAAGGCATGACAAAGAATTACCATTCATTAGTTGGTTTGAACATCATATTCAATAGTCTTTTGAGGAATGAAACTTTATTTTCTTTAATTAAATAATTCTCTAGTTACTATCACTTCTACCAGACAATATTCACATCCTTCTGTGGCTGAGAATGGATAATGTTAATGTTTTCTTCAAGTAAGTATGTTGTAAAATCTCAGATTCAAAATATGCACCCCTATGTTTATTGCCACATTACTCACAATAGCCAAGATATGGAAGCAACCAAAGTGATTGTCAATGGATAAAGAAGATGTGGTACATATGCACAGTGGAATAGTATTCAGCCATAAAAAAGAAAGAAATCCAGACATTTGCAACAACATGGTTGGACCTACAGGGTATTATTCTCAGTGAAATAAGCCAAGTGAAGAAAGACAAATACAATATGATTTCACTTATTTGTGAAATATAAAAACAAAATAAAACAAAATGAGCAAAATATCAATAGACTCATAAACACTAAGAAATGACCGGTGGTTACCACAGTGGAGGGGTTGGGGTAGGTTGGTGAAATAGGTGAACAGGATAAAGAGACACAAAATCTCAATCATAATATAAATTAGTCATGGCAATGAAAGTACAACATAGAGAATATAGTCAATAGTTGTGCAACATCTTTCTATGGTAACAGATAGTAACTACATTAGTTGGGGTGAGGATTTAATAATGCATATAACTGTTGAATCACTATGTTGTATAATTGAAACCAATATAATATTGATATCAACTATACCTCAATTTAAAAAATATCAAAAAAGTAAGTATGTTGGAAATTTTGCAGGGAGAAGTAGAAAGGGAATTGAAAGAAGATGGAGGGAACCAGTCATTGGCTATATATAGCATATATATCCAGGATGAAGGTGTAAAATATGTTGGTTCGGGGAAGAAAAAAAGGAAAATAAATTTTCAGAACTGTTTTGTTTTTTAAAAAAGTCTATTCAACAGCTGAATTTGAAAAGCAGTTTACCAGTTGTTACAGTAAATATATTCAAAGCAAATCATGTAACCACTAATTAGCTTTGAATCACTCAAGTGTACATTTGCTGTGACAACGATTTTCCCTTTGCAGATCATCCCTATATTTATAAAAGAGCTGAAAATTAACATTTCCTTCTTTTGTCAAACTGAAGCATCTTTCAATAGTTCTCAGCAAACATCTGAAGGATTCTTGCATCCTGAGATCATCTGGCCATTATGTTTTCAAGTGTTGTCTCTCTTCAAGAACTGGGTGAGACGGACAGAATAAGTGACTGCAAATTCTCTGTAAAATAGCAACAAGAACACAACAAAAATACCCAGTGGAGAAGAGATCATGGGTTACCATTCATGGCAGATGGGAATCAACATAAATTGACAGTGGGAGTTTTCCTAGTTTTGCACATGACTTAACCACAAGTAAAGCCTAAAGCCCCAGAGAAATAAAAGGCAAGATTGTGTAGCTGTGTTTTCAGTACAGGGATTATTAATATATCCAGATTTAAACAGATTTTTTTCCTCCTCATTGAACTAGTTTCTTGAAGAACATAGTTTTAAGAGCATGTGTTATAGTTCAGATACCAAATAGAGCCTGATGCCCACTCATTTTCACAAGTATTCATCTAAAATGGGGACAGTTTTCTGGGTTAATTTTCATACATCATCCCCTAAGCAACATCCATCATACTGTGACACACTGCTGTTGGGAATTAAACAGTGGTTTTCTCTAGGATGCTCAGCTGAAGGTGCTAAAAACAGGAGGAATGGCCTCTTTCCACCGTGGTAGGTATGTCCTTTACTCTCTGAAAAAATGTAAGTTCTGTTCAGGACCTGAAATTCCCGGCACATTAGATATTAGGGAACATCTTAAGATCTGTAGCATTGTCTCAGTTCTTGACAGAGTGAATAAACTAAAGCTTTGCCATAGGATTTACCCAGTTCCTCAAGGGGCAGACACACAGGCAATTGCATAAAAGTCACCTATCTAGATGTTTCCAACTTATTTTTCTGAACACATTCTTATCTTCAACATCTTTCTCATCTCTTATTCCTCCAAGTTTTCTTTTCTGGTCTTAAAGTTTCCATGCTTTTTCATGGTCCCCTGAAGTTCTCTGTGATTAACTGGTAATTCCTCAAGTTGATTTATTAGCCACACATTCTTCTGAAATCAATTCAAATTGACACATTTCTGAGTTACCCTTTTAAGGGAAGGATGATCCTACTCTTTTGAATCTCACGGCCATGATCGTCTCCTGTCGTTCCCTAGTCATTTTGCCTTCTGCAACACCTTCTGTATCTCACCATCAAGTCCATGCTGTGCCTCGGCCGTAGGACAGCTTTCTTACACCTACTTTCATCCTTAAGTGTCAAAATAGTACTAACTCCTCAAGGACTTGTTCAAATAATGCCCCCTCCCTGTGGCTCTCCCTGTAATAGTTTATTTATAATTGTATCATATTTTGGGTAATAAACAGCTCTGTCACACCTGTAAAGTTTGTCCTCTATGATTAGGTTAGCCAAGTCAACTAAACCAACCATACTAACCAATAAGGTGACCAATGTCAGAGCTAAAACACCCTCACGATCAATACCTCTCCCAAAGCACCCATTTGTGGACCTTATACCCTTTGTAGCTGTGGGTCTGCTCTCCTACTAGCACGAGCATCTCAAGGGCTTATTTCTATTTATAACTCAACATCTGGTCCATATCTATGCTTTCTCAGTGCTTAACAAATGTAAGTTTGTAATGTTTGGACTGTACATATCGGACATAAAAGAACACTTTATGTCTCAAAACACATACAAGAGGTGCAAGTCTAAGAGACTCCTAAAAATAACTCAGGTAGAAGAGAACTGAATTCTGCTCTAGTATTATTTCACCACCTATGTCTCTTTGAGGATGAGGACTTCATTTCCATGCACGTAAAACAGAAGCACAAGGAGCTCATCTAACCACTCCCAGGTCTCCTGTAAGACGAAACACTTAGGATATACCAAAGCATTATGAACATTCAGCTTCAGTGTGAGGTCACATTATTAACACTGAGAAGGAAAATATGCCACTCTGTAAACCAACAAGGACAATTGTTCTTCTGAAGTTAGATTTACATAAGTCTTAGAGGAGAAGCATTAATAAGTCTCTTAACAATCTATTAATTATAGGAGGTCCTGTTATGTGTAGATCAGTGGCCAGCTGTTTCCCATCTTCATAGAAAAAAAAATAGTAGGAAATAATGGGACATCTTTTAAGAAAAGAGAGGTGATTTTTTTTTCATATTTTTGGTGGACATAGGAACATTTCACTACAAGAATGATTCCTGACAGAAAGGCATTCAAAAACCTCATCAATAGGAACTATTTTAAACAGCATTGGTCATCGATCATTATTAAAAATTTAAGTAATAGCATTGCTAATAAATGAACTCAATGCTGGAGGATTCTCATTTGACCCCCAAGGACATAGAAGAATAAGAATGACGTTTAACATGCTATATGGACAAAGTGACGAGTTTACAAAGGAAAAAGCAATTGGCTCTAAGAATTAAGCACCAACCTCTCACAGACTGTGATTCTAGACCCCCCAAAAACTTTACATTTCATTTGGGGCGTGAGCTCACATGATATTCAGCTTTTGTACATTGAGGTTCAGAGTTGTACTGTTAATCAAAAAACAGTCTGTTTACGCCTTCATTCTGACATCATTCTGACAATGCATTTGGAATGATCCGTTTGGGCTCAGGTTTCCCATGGTAGCTACACTAACCCAACAAATATTTCTGAGATTTTTAATCATGCAGATTTCAGAAAACAATCTTTTCAAATAATAGCTCCTACATATGTCATTAAAGCATGCAAACAGATCACCCAAAAAAATGTAGTTTCGTACAACAAAGCCTGCCCTCCAGAGTCCATCGCTTAATCAGAGCAACTCAAGGACATGGGCGTAAAGGGTTGATTTCCTATAGAAACTATGCACATGACTTTCTTATTCAACTACTCTTCTAAATAAATTTATTTCAATATTTAGATATATATTTAAATAAACATATAAATTGTGCAATTCATTCATGTGAAAATGGGTTACTGCACTTACAGGTACTGTGGGTCAGTAAAACTCAAGACAGTCAACCACACAGTGTACCAAAGCATCGCTCTGGCCTCCCTTAGAGTTCACCATGCTAGCCTGCTGTATGAAGTACAAAGGAGGCAGAGGAAGAGCATGAGAGGAAGAGGAAAACATAGGAGGAGAAAAGGAAGTGAAGAGGAGAAAGAGGAGGAGGGGAGGAAGTCACAACGGGATCCCAAAGAAGCTGCTATCCTGTGGCTGAGGATTGGAGATAATTTGTTTTAGAACTGATTTAAGTGTTTGTGCATGTATGTGTGTGTGCATTTCTTTTTCCACAACTTTTTAAAACTTGTCCAAAACTACAGGAAATCAAAGATAAAGAAAAATTCCTGAAAGAAACCAGAGGAGTAAAAAATCCACCTTACCCATAGAGGAACAAAGATAATTCCACCTGAGTTCTCCTCAGAAGCCATGCAAGCAAATAGAGTGAAATATTTAAAGTGCTCAGAGAAATAAAAACACCAACTGAGAATTCTGTACCTTGTGAAATTATCCTCCACAAGTGAGAGATAAAGACTTTCTTAGACAAACAAAAATTGAGGAAATGTGTTGCCAACAGACCTGCTTTGCAAGAAATGTTAAAAGAACTTATTTAGAAAGAAAGGAAATAATATAGGTCAGAAACTCACATCTATGGAAAGAAGAACATCAAAGAAGGAATAAATTAAGGTAAAATTAAACATGTAATATGTTGGTTTGTGCCAGTATTAACAATCTTAGATGATACTGTTCTGGATGTAGGGCATAAAATATAAATGAAAGTGACATATGTGAATATATTTGAAAATGCAGTAATTCTATAGAAATAAAGGGGTTTTTTGGATAGGCTGTTTGCCTCTGGTTTTCTGTTATGTACACTAAATGTAAGTGAAAAGAGGTTTTAGATGTCTCTCAAGGGGTAAACTTCCATTGCTATGTGAATAATCAAAAAGTATTATGATTAGTTGAAGTAGAACAGGACATCACAGACCTACTTCCCTAACATGCATCTTGGATTTTTGACTTGTTGATTATACTTATACTCAGTGGTGTGCTGGTTAATATTTAACAACTGGATCTCATGGACCAATATGAGCCCAATTCCAGGCACCAGACTTTTCCCGCCTTTGAGACAAAGGCATTCAGCTTTCACTGCTATCCTTTTGCTTATTATTACTGACAAAGCCAATTTCTTCAACAATGTATGCCCCATGAAAATTTCCAGCTTTGATGAACTACCTACCTAACCATAATTTTATTAGAAATCAGAAATGAAGTAAACAATGTAACACTTTTAAATCAGTGGTTAAGTCCCTGGGATTTTAGACACTCAGATTTAAATCCTGTTATCAGCCCTAAGAAGACATGATTTTGAGTTTGTCACTCAACTTCCCTAAACCTTTTGTCCACATCTCCAAATTGAACATAATACCAGGCCTGCCTTACTATTACATAAAAATTAAATAATTCATGTAAAGTACATAGAATATCACTATATGTGCATGGCACACAAAAATGCTCCAATCTATCAGCTATTCTTACTGTTTGAGAAGAACAAGAGGATTTACAATTATAAACTTCCAAAATAATAGTCTCTCTTATGTAAAAATGAATTCACTTTCCTGAGTTATTTATGGTGGCACTTTAAATTTATTTTCAAAAGTGAACAAGTACGTTTAATTTAAAATTAATAAGACCACTGTTGTGTACTCATTAGAATTTCATGTGATTATTGGAAGGTATGCAATGGACTCATTATATAGAAGAGACAGTAATTAAGCCTAATAAATGGGATTTTAAATAATCACTTATAAAAGTATATTATTAAATTTGATACCTCTTAATTTTAAATGTATCTATAATTTCTATTTACCAGAGACAAAGTAAGAAATTACATGTTTTGTGAACATTCAAACAAATAGAATTAATTTTAGAAATGGATGACAAAGGATAAGTCTTCTAGTCAGAGACAGTCTCCTGCCTGCTAGAAAACCATAATACAATCAGGAGATTCTGCTGATGGTCTTCTCTATCTTTTCCTTCTTTTTCAATAATCAAGGTCATTATTTAATGATGTCAGAGGACTCTCCCCTTCCACCCTGCCAATGCTGACGATAAATGGCAGGTTCATTCATGTGTCGTCACAAAGGTCAGTGTGTAATTACCATTGCTAATATTACCTGTGTGATTTAATAAGATCTGCAATTAATTTCTCTGGTTTTCCTTTTTCCCCCTTATTTGTGACTTTGCAAGACAACATTTCATGTTTCTTTAAAACATTTGGTCACTTGAATAGCTAAATGATCAATTCCATGAAGAGACCATGAGTATTTTGTTTATAATTTTCCCCTAACTGCTAGCTCAGTGCCTGCAGTACATAAATGGAGTAGATCTAATAATGGTTTTTCAAATAAATGAATGAATGGATAAACAATTGCAGTGCAAATTGTCTATAGGAACTACTAACATTTTTCAGAGAAGTAGTTTCTTACCTTAATGGTGAGCTCCTTTAATTTTCCTTCATAATACCTCTTAAACTTTGAAAATACACCCTTATGTGATCATTTGATTAATGATTGCCTGCCCCGCTGCACTATTTGGCTTACAATGATACTCCCAACTTTTAGCACAGGACCAGGCAAATAGGAGGCACTCACCCAGCACTGATCAAGAAGTGAATGTCCCTTTGGGCAGCTCAATTCATAGACATCAAAGCTCTACTTTAAGACTGTATTCCCCATCCTATACAATAATAAAGCCCTGCAATTAAAACAAAGCTATTTGAAAATACCTACTGAATGCTTATTTCAATGAAGGCAAAATCCCCAAAATTTTTCAGTTGTCCTTTATGCATTTGGGGTGTTTAGAGATGGAGTTTGATCTCGCTTTCTCTATAGAAGCATGAAGTGCACAGCAGCATTTGTATCCCCAATCAGACACTTTAAAGATACGTAATATATTATGTATTCTAAACATGCAATATATTATATATTGTATGATTTTAAATGTGCTCTGCCTCACCAGCTACATGGGCTCCCATTACTGGCCCAACTGTTTAAACTTACTTTTGGAGGCAGGACTGGTAGTATTAGACATCAAAACATGTCAGGTCTCACTGCATTACAAAGTTGTCTGTGATTTGTGGTCCATATTAATCTAAAATATATTGAACATACAGCCCTTCATGTTGTCAGTATACCTTTCAGGTCTCTTTTCATGCCTAAGGGAAACTCACCATACACAAGCTAGCAGGCTTTTTCACATAATTTTCCTCTCTCTTCTCAAAAGTGAGATAATTTCAAACTGAACATTAAGGGATCTCTTACATAAATAGAAAATTAATTCCATATAAAGCAACAGTAACAACAATAATAGCTACTGACTATTAAAGATTTGTTTTGTTCCTGCCACTGCGCTAACTTCCTTACAGCTACTCCTCACGAAAACACTATAAGGAAACATAGTCTCATTTGACTATCTTTTCTCGAGATCACATAGGAAACAATGGGGCACAGCTGGAATTTGAACCCAAGTCCATAAAAACACAGAAGTTTCTCAACCTCCACACTATTGACATTTTACACCAAACAATTCTTTGTTGCAAGTGGTCTGTCCTGTTACCCTACCAACTAAATGACGGTAGCACCCTCCCAACCCGCCTAGAAGTGACAATCACAAATGTCTCTGGACATTTGTCAAACACCCCCATAGGGGGACAAAATCTTCCCCACTCTTCCCCACAACTCCCCCACCCATCATCTCAGTGCATCATCCCCCCACCCTAACCCTCCACAATATAATGCCTATCTTCTTTACTCTTGACCATTGCCTTCCTCTATTAAGGGAGAATCATAAAAGTTCAGGATTCAAATTTAACCTTTTTAGTTCTTTACTAAAATGGTAAACAAGTTATACATCTTTATGGCAATTTAAATAAGTATACCTCTACCTAGTCAAGGTATCATAAGTAAACCAAATTTGACAAGGGAAGGAATTAAATTATTATCACACTTATTTTCTTGGTCATTGTTTGGAAATGCTTCAAATTTTAGAAAACTATAAGGGAAAAAATGTAGAAAAGCCAAAGTATATTGATGTTTTCATTTGCAAGGCACACATCTTTGTAAAGAATGCAAGTTGCTTACTAGAATGAAATTGATGAGTTTAACATGAGAAACAAGATTTAATTTGTTATTTCCTGGTGGTTTTTTTTAAGGGGGCGTTAGCCCTGAAATAAGATTCAAGGATGTTGCTTCTTTGGGTCATATATCTTCCATGAAATCAGAGGATCAAAATTCCAAATGATTTTCTAAACTTAGAATCGATTAAAATTACATTTTTAAATTTTGTATAGTAATTGGTGCATCTTTTTAAAAAACGGCAAATTGAATCTTTGTTTCTCACACACAGAGAACAACAGTGCTATTTTTTGGTTTTGTTTCTGTTTTTGCTTTGATACTCTTGGTTTCAAGTTTCTAACAAGATATAAAGATGGATAGTACTAGACAGTCATTTACTTTAAATCACAACTCTATCCCTTGGTAGCAGAGATAAAGTAAATTTACCTTCTAACAGTAGTCACCAGCTTTTTCATTCCTAAAGAAGACTGTTTCTTTATTCTCCTGCTCAATAAAACAAGTCGTATGTAAACATCTTCTATTTCCACAACACTAAGACTGATATAACATTCCTCTAGAGTAAATGAACTTCAGAAATTATATTCCAGTGACAGTGAGACTTTTGCTTTCAACTATGATGAAGTAACCAGTACCATTTTACCTTTCTGAGGAAATACTCTATAAAACTGGGCAAAATATACATGGCAACTATTTTCAGAAATTGGACAACAGGGAGCCAGCTGAGAGATGGGACACCCACAGAACTGGCTCCATGTCCCTAGCTTTCTGCCTAGGAACATTTCTGGACTGCACACAGAGAAGTAGACCCAAGCACAGAGGAATGGGCAAGACAGCCTGAGTTGAGGAGAAAAGATGGGGGTTTGGGTCTTGCAGAGATAGGTGACTTTGTAGAACAGGGTAGGGAAAAAGACAAAAATGCACAAATCCTAGGGTCCAGAAGTGGGTGTAAGAGCTTGCCTTAGGTCCTTAGCTGAAGGCCAGGCTATGTATGTGAAGGGCGAGATTCCACAATGCCTATAGGAGAACTTCTACTGGGAAAGAACGAGTAGAATGGAGGCCCCAGAGGTGATGCAGGGCAGAGAGGCTGGAGTCCCCACCAAGCCAGGGGCAAGAATGTCACTGTGCACATTTGCCATTCAGTTGAGATTCCGAAAGACCACATACCTACAATTCAGGACCGTTCCCTAGACTGAAGGCCATGAGCAAAGACTAAGGACAAAATTGAAAATAAGCCTAAAACCATCTCAAGCCCAACAGGTACAACAGGATTCACTAATAACTGCTTGCCAAAAGAAGGAAAAGAAAGAAAGAAAAAAAAAAACCACCAACCTTTAAAGGAAAACAACATACCCTGGCGGGAGGAGGAGGAAGGAATCCTGAATGTATATACACCTACTAACAATGCTCACAAATACAAAAAGAAAAATGGACAGAGAGTGACAGTGAGATAGGAAAATCCACAACATTGGTGGAGATGTTTTAAATAATTAACACAATAAAGTGCAGAGTTTAGGTGTTCATTTGAATGAATTTTGATTATTATATATACCTACCCACATAACTGACACATAAATACACACACAAAGAAACAACATATGGAACATTTTTATCACCCCAGAAGTTTCCCTAATATCCCTTTCCAATCAAATAACTACCCTAATACCAGACAACCACTTTCTGATTTCTTTACCATAGATTACTTTTGTCTCTTACTGGAGCTCAAGTAAATAAACTCATAGAGCATATACTGTTTTTGTGTCTAGTTTTGTTTGCATAATACAATGTTTTTAAGATTCAAACATCTTCTTGTACATATCCATACTTCCTTGCTTTTATTGCTTATAGTTTTCCATGCAAGACTAGATCACAATTTGCTTATCCATTCTCCTTTAGATGGACATTTGGGTTGTACCCAGTTTTTGCCTATTATGAAATGAACTGCTATAAACATTCTTTTACAAATCTTTCTGTATGTGTTTATTGCTCTTGAAAAATACCTAAGAGTGGAATTTCTGGGTCACAAAAGATATATATGTTTAACTTCATAAGAAACTGACAAATATTTCTCCCCAAGTCATTGTATTGCTTTCATCTCATCCACAAAAAAGTATGAGATTTCAGGAGCTCCACATGTTTACCAACACTTGGTATTGTTAGACATTTATTATATGTATTTCTTAGATTATTTAGAAAGATATAATGTTTTGCCATTCTAATAAATGTGAGATATTATATCACTATGGTTTAAATTTGTTTCCTTGATGTGAAATGATAAATATCTTATTATGTGTTTAATGGATGTTCATATATCATATTTTCTGAAGTGTCTGAGTAATTTGCTCATTTTTAAAATTTGGGATGTTCATGTTATTACTGAGTTTTAAGTGATCCTTGTATTTTTAATATATGTTAAATGTATGTGTTGTGAATATTTTTCCTAGTTTGTGGCTTTTCTGTTTTCTTTCTTAATGATGTCTTTTTATTAAATCTGCTATATCAATAATTTCATTAAATGTTTGTGCTTTTTAATGCATCAACCAAGAAATCTTTGACTCCCTCAAAGTCACAAAGATGGTCTCTCTTATTTTCTTTCTCCAACATAAACTTTATGCTTCTATTTTTACTTTTGAGTAAATGAGCCATTACAAATTATTTTTTGTAAGGATTTGAGATAGAGGTCAACCTTTCTTTATCCCATTAACATCCAGGTGTTTTAGCTACATTTCTTAAAAAGACTTTGCTTTCTCCATTGAATTAACTTACCACTGATCAAAGAGCAATTGGCTATGTGTGTGCAAGCACACACACATGCATAGTGTTCTATATCTGAGCATAATTTTCTGTTTCATTGACCTATTATTCTATCCTCATTTATGTAGCAATGTGTATTTATATAAATATTAATATTATATCCTCAGTCTTTCTAAATATACTTTTTTTAGTTTTAATCATTTTTAAGTATAATATTTATAAATACCACAGAGTTTTCTATAACCACTGTTTTTCCATAAGCAATAGTAGTAGTATGGCAGTAATAGTACAAGTTCTTTTGGGTTCCAGGCTCCAACTCCAGTGTGTGTTGAGGGGAAAGGGTCTTCCAACACACAACACCAAGCAATTCTTGAACACCAGATGTCCAAGAACTCAACTCAATTCTGGCACTACCTTCCTGGAGACAGCACCAGATTCCCCAAGTTAAGAGCTCCATCCTACAGGACTGCCCTCCATCCCCCACGCTCAAGCCCCAGGCAGTTACCTGTGTTTCTGACCAACAGGCTATAGACTGGAGGTTCCCACGATCCGGCCTTAAGTTCAATTAATTTGCTAAAGCAGCTCACAGAACTCAGGAAAACACTTATATTTACCATTTTAATACAGGATACCATAAAGGATACAAGGTAACAGCCCAAGAAGAGATGCACAGAGCAATGTTCCAAATAAAGGGGCTTTTATCCTCATGGAGCTTGGGACCTGGCTTGGTGGCACATGGAAGCTTTCTGGTTCCTCAAGCATGGAAACTCTCCAACAGAGAAGCAAGACCCAAGAGAGGGCTTCATCTCACAGTCATGACTGACTAAATCACTGACCATGATTCAACCTACAGCCCCTGCCCTTGGGTGGGCCCAAAAGTCTCATGAACATGATAAGACACCATTTCACCTTTAAGGCTCTGAAGCATTTTCAGGAACTGCGGATGAAGACCAAGCATACCTAGGAAATATATATTTGATCATCTGAATGACCAAATACATATTTCATATGACTCATTATATCACAACGACAATCACGTCATCCTCAAATAATGATAGTTTCACTTCTTGTTTTCCAATCTGTACTCCTTCATCTTGTTTTCTTGCCCTATTGAATTGATGTGGACTTTAGTAAAAGTTGAATAGAAATAGAACAGATATTTTTGCTTGTTTCCAAGATCAAGGGAAAGTTAATGTTTCAACATTAAGTTATAAGCCTTAGACTTCTCATAGATGCCTTTTATCAAATTAAGGCAGTTCCCTTCTATTCTTAATTCATGGGAGATGATGTCATGAAGGAGTATTGAATTATGTTATATGCTTTTTTGCATCTAATGGGAAGATTATACGGATTTTCTATTTTATTCTGTTAATGACATAAATTGTACTGATCAATATTCAAATGGTAAATCAACCTCACAGTCCTGGGATAAAATCATTAGTTATATTGTATTAGCCTTTTTATATGTTACTGGATTTGATTTGCTAATATTTTTTACAGAATTTATTTCTATATTCATAAAGGATATTGGTATAGAATTTTATTGTCTTATATCTTTGAAAGGTCTTAGAATTAGGATTATGCTGGCCTCAAAAAAACAAAACAATACAAAAAGTTATGAAGCCTTCCCTCTTACTATTTTATGCAAAAGTTTGTATAGAATTACAAGTATATCTTTTAAAAATGTTTGGTAAACTCCTTGGGTAAACACATCAAATATGGATAATGTTTGTTGTGGGGGAGGTGAAATTAGTCATCAAGAATTCAACTTTTTCAGAAAATAGGCATTATTCATATTTTTTATTACTTTTTATGTTAATTTTGGTAATATATGTGTTTTAAGGAGCTGGCCCATTCATCCAAATTGTAGAATTTATTGGCATATAATTGTCCATAATATCCTATTGTTTTTATTTTAATATCTATATTATGCATATCCTTTGATGTCCTCTTTGTGGTGCCTGATATTGACAATTTGTGTATCCCCCTTTTTTTCCTCTTGATTAGTTCTGCTAAGGGATTTCAAATATTATTAATCTTTTTGAAAAACCAACTTTTGATTCTGTTAGAAAAACAAAAAAACAAACAAAAAAAAAGAAAAGAAAAACAAAAGTAAATTAAATAAAAAGAAGTAAAAAAACAAAAATAACAAATGGGAATCAATGACAAAGAAAAGAATATAGAAAAACCTGATAAAGCCAAACATTAGTTCTCTGAAATTTTTTTTTAAAGCTAAAACATATCTTGCAAGACTGATCAAGAAGAAAAGACAAAAATTCAAATTACCAATATTGAGAATAAAAGAAGAGACATCAGTACATATTCCACAAATATTAAAAAGTTTATATCAGTAACATTAC
Source organism: Manis pentadactyla (assembly GCF_030020395.1). Lineage (NCBI taxonomy): Eukaryota > Metazoa > Chordata > Mammalia > Pholidota > Manidae > Manis > Manis pentadactyla. Next base: position 67,338,592 of record NC_080031.1, on the reverse strand, counting down.
AACTAGGATAACATGAACAACTCCTCAAAATATACAAATTACCAAATTTGATGCAAAGAGAAAGAGAAACTTTCAACAGTCATATACAAAAATTGAATTTTAACATAAAGCATTCCCAGGTCCAAATGGTTTTATTTGTGAATTCTGTCAAATATTTAAGGAGAAAAAAATAACTCAGATGGCTTCTCTACTTATTTCTGTCAATTTCATTTGAGAAAAAAATAATTCATTCTTAAGCATACTTTTAAAAAACACAGGAGGACATAGTACTTCCTAGGTTTTTCATGATGTTGATGTAACCCAACACCAAACCTGACAAAGATATTACAAAAAAAATAACTACAGATGAACATAGCTGCAAAACTCAATGAAATATTAGTAAGTCATCTTTGGAAATTTATAAAAAGAATAATGTAACATGATCAAGTGGGGTTTATCCCAGGGATGCAAAATTGATTTATCATTTGTAAAAATGGATGTCATTTATCACTTTAACTATATAAAAGGCAAATCACATGAGCACCTCAATATACACAGAAAAGCTTTTGGCAAAATTCAGCATCCATTCATGATTTTTTTTAAATTATTAAGCTAGTAATAAAAGGGAACTACCATAATCTGATAAAGGGCACCTATTTCTCAAGAACATCTACAGCCACCATCATACTGGTGAAATAGTGAGTTCTTTCCCCTTTAATATTGCAAGTAAGGCCAGGATATTGACTTCTAACAATTGTACTGGAAGTCCTAGCTAATTAAAGCAAGACACCTAAAGTTATAAAATTGAAAAGGCAGAACTAAACCATATTATATTCACTTGCAACATAATTAAAAATGTAGAAAATCCTGCAGAACATATTAAAATCTAGTGGAAGTATACATTATATACATCAAGGACATGGGATTCAAGGTCACTACATATTGTATTGTATATCTATATACTGGCAATGAACAAATTGAAAATAAATATTTTTAATTAACATCTTTTGCAATAGTGTAAAAAACATTAAATACTTAGGGTAAATTTAACAAAAATGTATAAGACATCTACATTTCAAATTATAAAATATTGCTGAGAAACATTTTTAAATGTCTAAATATATACCATATTTATGGAACTAAAAACTTAGGGTTGCTCCTCATATACTATTGGTGAGAATATAAAATGGTGCAGCCATGTGGAAAATAGTATGGAGGTTCCTCAATAAGTTAAAAATAGAACTACCATATGATCCAGCAATTCCACTTTTGGGTATTTATACATATAAAATGAAAATACCAATTCAAAGAGATATATGCACTCCTATGTTAATTGCAGCATCATGTACAACAGCCAAGAAATGAAAGCAACCTAAGTGTCCATCAGTAGCTGAATGGATAAAGATGTGATCTGTACACACACACACACACACACACACACACACACAATGGAATATTACTCAGCCACAAACAAATGATGAAATCTTGCCATTTGCAACAACATGGATGATTCTAGAGGGAATCATGCTAAGAGAAATAAACCATATGATTTCACTTACATGTAGAATCTGAAAAATAAAACAAAGAAACAAACAAAACAAAACAGAAACAGACTAATAAATCTCAAAAACAAACTTAGTTAACAGATAGAGAGAAGGATCAGGGCACAGGTGAAATAGGCAAAGGGGATTAAGAAGTATAAGCTTTCAGTTATGAAATAAATATCACGGGAATGTAACATACAGCATACGGAATACAGTCAATAATATTGTAATTTTGCAGGGTGACCCACAGTAACTAGACTTATCATGGCGCTCATTTTGTAATGTATAAAAATATAGAATCACTATGAATGTATACCTGAAACTAATAGGATATTGTATGGCAGTTAATTCAATAAAAACAAACACATATGCACACACACAAAGATTTAAGGTTGGTAAGTTGTCCATTCTCTCCAAAGCAATCTCAACCAAAACCTCCAGACTTTTGTAAAATTTGAAATGTTGATTCTAAAATACATATTAAAATGAAAAAGATCTAAAATAAATCCTACCAAAGAAGGAAAAATTTGGACAACTCATTATTTCCAATTTTAAGATTTAATAAATTCTTTCTGATTTATTCTAAAGCTATAGAAATCAAGAAATAGTGGTATTGACTTAACAACAAATAGATCAGTGGATAGGAAGAGTCTTTTTAACATATGGAACTGGACCAACTGGAGATTCTTAAGTACCCTTCCTTAAATCATACACAAAAGTTAATGCAATATGAAATAAAGGTCAACTATAAAAGCCAAAACTATAAGTCTTCTAAAATAAAACGTAAGAAAATATCTTTGAGACCCTCGGATAAGCAAAAATTTCTTAGATAGAACAGAGAGCACTGACCTTAAAGGAAAGTATCAATATATTGGAGTTCATCAACAATAAGAAATCGTTAGGGAATTACAAATAAAAACCAAATGAGATAGAGCGCAACATGCTGACAAGAATGAATTTTTAAAAACTGACAACACCAAACATTGAAAAGAATTTAAAGCAATGAAAACTTTCATACATTGCTGGTGAGAGTGTAAAATGATACACTTACTTTGGAAAATGGTTTGGAAATCTCTTGTCCAGTTAAACATATATCTACCTATAATCCAATAAAGTCATCCAAGAGAAATAAGAGCCTATTTCTACAAAAGGACTTGTCCAGGAATGTTCGTGGAAGCATATTCACTCTAGGCAAAAACTGGAAACTACTCCAATACCCACAACAAAAGACTTTGTAAAAAAACTATAGCATATTTATATTGTGGAATACTACTCATCATGAGACAAACCGAATTAACTATACCTGCAATGTAAATAAGTCCCAAAACCTTTCTGATGAGCAAAAAGAAAGCAGATACAAGTGTATGTACTGTACAATTACATTTGTGTGAATTTCAAGAACAAGCAAAACTAATCCATAGCAAGAGATCTCAGAAAAGTGGTGGCTTCCTCTTTTTGGCTGGAAAAGGGCACAAGGAAAGCTGGGGAAATGGGGCTGTTCTATACTTTCATAGAGTTATTAGTTATAGGGGTGTATTTCTCAAAACTCATTAAACTGTGCCATTTAAGATTTATTTCACTAAGTGTAAATTATATACCTCAATAAAAAATGTAAATAGAATACACACGCACAAAATTTGGCAAAACTAATCTGTAGAGGTAAAAGTCAAAATAGTGGTTACCCAAGGTAGGGAAATGTGACTAGACAGAGATGTCAGGTAGCTTCTGCAGTACTGATAATATTCTGTGTCTTGATCTGGGTACTGTTGATGCTGGTATGTTTAATTTGTGAAATTTCAAGTGCACTGATGATACGGGCATTTTTAAAAATATGTTTTAATTAGCATTTAAAATCTTTGATGCTAGTAATGACAAAAAGCCTATCCATCAATTCTTAACTTAGAAATGCATATACTGTGTCATTGATATAATGGGTTGCAAGGCAGTTGCTGGATGTACCACTCTTTTGTGCATAATAACCTTCTAGTTTAAAAGTTTTAACCTGTTACTATGACAGTGTGCTTTGACTTGGCATTCACAGAAAATAAATCATTTTAATTTAATCTGTCCAGTTGCTTTGTTATTAAAGATGACAAAGAAGCCAGAGCACCACACGTGAAATCACAGCAATATACATCTGTCACAGTACAATACAGAGGGATTGGAGATCATTCAGGAATGTCATAATTGTAATTTCAGAAAACCAAATACTGTTTATGCGATAACACCCACCTGTATCTCTTTAACTTGTATTTTTAATTTGCTGCATGCTTACATTTATTCAAAACTGAAGCACTGCATGTCATTAAATTCTGTGTCAATAAGTTAGCTCTAACTGTGAAAGATCAGAAGCAAACTGGGAAATTTCAGCATCTGGGGCCAGAAGATTCTATCTGAACAGTAACCATATGGTCCTTAAAGCATAGCTCAAGCATTTTGATAGACATGCCAAGATTCAACTAAGGAGACACACTTTTACCACAGATGAAACTGTCTCCCAGTGACAGAGAAGAGATCAATGGAAGAGCCAGTCAGCATTCTTTGGTTGCAATCTACAGCACTTATCCTGACTAACGTACACCAAAAAAAAGAATTTATCATAAATTGAATTGGGAATTGCTCACTGGATGAAGGTAAGGAAGGACATCAAGGCATTTGTGGGACTTTGAAAAGAGGAATTATTGGAAATGCGTATTGGAAATCATCTGGCTCTGCTTTTACATCCTTCTTGAGCCAACATTTTACTCTAGCCATTGCTACAGAAAGCAACTACACAGGTACACAGAAGCCCCTTAGGCCTGGGGACTTCTCTGCCACATAGTTTGCTTCTGGGGGCCCACCCAGCCATTCTGGATCCTGCACGGAAATATGGAGATGTGAAGGAGGTGGCAATCCACGTGGTGACTAATGGGACTTGAGCTGCTAGGAAAACATTATGCTCTTCCATCCCCCAACTGCATAATTTTGAGTTGTTCTCTACATGGTTCCACATGTTACCAAGCAAGATTAAACTTCAACTACCTGGTCATGATAGCTCAGTGATGCATCTCTGAGGGTTCCCCCTCCTTCCCTGTTTGACCCGTCCCATCCTCCATAATTGTTGCCTGGCACCACTTCCCCAAACCCTGTGTTAGGCTCTACTCTTTAGAGAAAATCTAAGCTAAAACAAAAGTTACCTAAAAGGTTCTGCGGCTGTGGACAAATCTCAGATCTTCTCATTTTCATTCCTCTGTTCATGGACTGAACCCTGGGAGAGGGCACACAACTGGCCAGGCTTGGATCCCATGGCCACCCCTTGCATATGAAGGGTAGGGCAGGAGATATAGTCCCACAGAGAGTGGAGGCAATGCCGAAGGGAAGAGGAGGGGAGGGAAGGAGAGGGGAGGGGAGAGGGGAGGGGAGAGCAGGGGAGGGGAGGTGAGAAGAGGAGAGAGCAGGGGAGGGGAGGGGAGAAGAGGGGAGAGCAGGGGAGGGGAGGGGAGGGGAGGGAATAGAAAAGCAAAATTCCTCTTTCTATATATTTCTTTGTGTCCAAAATATTGTGTTGAAACCCAAGAAGTCAACTCAGTAGAGTGAGATTAAATTATATCCCTAAATTAACAGTATGTATAACACCATATTTACAATGGATTTATTTTACTAGGTGTTTGACATGATAGGTCACTTTTACTTATGGTGATTTTTCATCAAGAATCTGAAAATGTTTATCAGAACCCCGCATCCTATTCAACCTTTTGCTAAGTTTGATATGCTTTGCCACCAGAAAGGAACCAGGTTTCGGATAAGACAGAAAAAGCACACTCCACAGTATTCACCTCACTAATTACAATTAACACCCTCAACAAAATATATAGGGCAACTGTCAGACGATTTCACATCATAGAGGAAAAGGGCAGGTTGAATAGGGACCTGCCAACCCAAAGAACACTGTGGTAGTGAGTTCACTGGTTTGGTTTGGTTTTGTATCCTCTGTATTATTGGCCTTAACACTAGAGCAGCCTACAGCCCTGAGCCACAAAGATGGAGAAAAAAAAAAGACGGCTGTCACAAGCCAGTGTACAAGGAAGTAGTCAGGTCTCAAGCCAGAAGTGTTATGACGACATGGCCCCCACTCCTGGCAAACATCACCAGAGAAAGTGCATGTCTCCCCTTCTCACCAGGCGTTGCAGGGACTAGGAACAGAGCCAAGCCCAGCACGGCCACACTACACTCATCAATCACTGGGGGGCGGTTCCCCCACCCTCCCCTTCCCCGGGTGCTGTGGATACTTCTGGGTGGAATCCTGCCAACCAGCCCCACTCTGCCATAGCTGCAGGAGAGGCCGAGCCCTCTCTCCACTCCAGCCAACAGCCTGTCTTGCTTTGCTCGAATGTAAACAAAGGCAGCGTCCCTCTTTCCGCCCCATCAGGCACTATGAAGACCGTGGAAGGGGCACTGTCTACAATCCCTGCCCTGAACTGAGGGACCATCAGCAAAGAGCAGGTTCTGCATTCTCTCCCAACTGGACAGGGGAGGTAAGGAGATGAAACTGAGAAAAGCAGGGAGCTGGGTAAAGGGATTCCTTATATCTGAGCATAAAACCACAAGCATGCCCCCAAGCAGCCCACGTGTGAAACTGATCAATACAGCAAAAGCTCTGAGAACTGAACTGTGGTAAGAACAGCCTCAGGAGCACACAAGTAGGGTAGACCAGAATAACAAGGCAAAAGTTTGAAAACTAAGTGGACATTGGGACCCCAGCCTGCAAAAGGAGTCCAGGTCATGCTTTCTGAACCTAAGCAGATCTCTGGCCTGGTAAAACAGGAGATTTCAACAGAATCCAGAATCCCATCACTTAATACCTAAGAAGGCCAGAATGCAATCCAAAATTGCATGCCATATCAAGAACCAATAAATTTTCAATTCAAATGAGAAAAGATAACCAATGAACACCAACATTGAGATGATCCAAAAGTTAGAATTATCTAACAAGAATTTTAAAGCAGCTATCATAAAAATGTTCCCCAAAATTACAATATACTACCTATAAGGGAGCAAAAATTCAAATCCCAAAGTACTTCCAACCAGAAACAATAGGAAGTAGAAAGAAATGGCCCAACACTTTTCAAGTGCTGAAATAAAAGAACTATCAACTCAGAATCCTACATTCAATGGAGAATATACAGGGCATTTCACACACACACACACACACACACACACAAATAATAATAATAATAATATATTTGGCTTTACTTGAAAAATCAAAATACCTAGCCTAGCCTTCATGGCTTTAATTCTTACAGAGCTACAATGACCTTGAAGCAAAGGCAGCTGCTCCCTTTAGATGAGGCATGTACTGTGTTGACCGGAGCTTCCATCTACAGCCTCTTACCCTGAGTACAATTTCAAGCACTTATTCAATTTGCCTCTGTTGTGGGCGTTAGACTTATGGCATCCAGATCATTGGTCCTAAAGTTTTCTGGAGACTCTAATGAAAGCCATAGATTCCCCATAAAGGCTCCCATGTAAGCAGTTTTGCATTTAGTTTCAAAGGTCATAGACCCATATGTTCTTAGATTCTGGAGACCCCACTTTAAGAACCCCTGATTTCGACCATCTAGTGTACTATTCTAATTCCACCTATATTGAGTTGTTTACTACTGTGGGGTAAATGACAGGATTTCCAGAATCTCCCACCTAGCCTTAGTTCATTTATTTATCAATAGACGTTTACCACTGCAGAGCCTCCCGTTGATCTGGGGTAAGGGGTGGAGAGAAAACGGCCATTCTCTCCTCTCCTCCATTCCTGGTATATAATTGGTCCACTGGCATTTGCCAGCCGCCAAGGACCCGCCCATGGAGTTCCTGCCATAAGAGGCAAGCGGTGGGGAAGGAGAACGCGAGCGGCAGCCAGAGCAGACCGATGCTGTCAAGCCTGGCCAGCGAATTCAAGCAAGCTGTGAGCAATAAAAACGGTTTCACCAGATTCGTAGGGGATTTTGCTTGGGGAAGGGTACCTCCTTTCCCTGGAGCTACAAGTACTCATCCTTTTTCTATGTTAACACTGTAGGAGTGCCTCTTGTATAGTCACATGTGTTTGCTGTGTCATCTAGGAATATTCAGTTCTGCTATAGTAAGACAAGGAAGATAAATGAAGCTGAATATAGAAGTACCTTGTAAAACATATTAGACATAGATAAAGTAGGTAGAGTCTACAGATGAAGGAGAAGAAGGAGGTAGCCACGAGGTGTTAATGAGGCACCCCACAGTCTCTGGCACATTATGTAGAATGAAGGAATGTATGCATGCATGGCTCAGCTTCTCCCTTACATTACATGCCTCCTCCTATGTCTGACAGATTGCTATTTTTTTCCCTATTCATTTGTGTGTCTCTACTACATCATAAATTTATTGGAGATAAGGGCCATAAATTACGTTGTGCACATGAAAGAAGTTAATAAGTACCTGAAAGCAGGGCCACACAGAAAGCATGAGTCTGAGACTCTGGGGCACATCTCAATCAACTTGGAAACTTGTTTAAAATACAGGTGTCTAGAAGCCACCCCCAGAAGTTTTGATTCAGTAATTTAGAAATGTTATGTAAAAAAAATCTGCATTTTTACCAAACCTCCCATTTTTGATGTAGGGGCTCTACCAACAACATACTGAAAACCATTTAACTAGGGAGTGCGGTGTGAGTAAAATTGCAATTATTTCCAGAATCTCTTGTCTGGCTTTAGGGCATCTCCATACACTAGGTGTTTTCAGGGGTGGAGAGGAGTAGTCCATCACCATATGCACAGGTAATCACAAAGATGAGCTTATCTGGAACAGAGAGGTTGGCTGGGGTTCTGATCTTCTGTAGCCTAGTCAGGAGAGACACCAGGGAGCAGAGACACTGGGGAGCAGAAAGGGAGAGACTTTATTTCTCCCTTTGACTGATTGCAGTTTCAAAGGTGTTTACCTGGGATTTTTCCCCCCTGAGTTAAATGTGGAAAGACTAGGGTAAGTGGTAATCTCTACTTCCTCTCTTATTATGATCAACATTATCAAATAGATTTAAATGAACTGAAGAGAAGCCTGAAAGACCCTGGGAAGGTGGACCGAGCTCCTTCACTTTAGGCGGTGTGACTTGGGAGGGGGGCAGAGAGGCTTTACTGTTACTCGTGTATGACAGAGAGAGAGAGTGCAAGTCTTTCTCCTTTTCCTTACTTTTTTACCTGCTGTCAGAGCTATTGCCCTCTGCCCAACCAGCAGCCTCTTTGATATTATTGCCTGTGGCCAGAAGATGGGGCGGGGTGGGGGGGGGGGGTGGCGGGAAGCAAGAATCACAGCTTAGATCCTCAGGCAACTGCCCTGTTTTGTCTCCCCAACAGTTGAATTGTTCTGCTTCTGGTTTGATGATCTGATAATACTCATTCTTTCAACAACCATTGATTGCATGCCTAGAGTTCAGCTTACTCGCCCAATGTAAAATGCTACATTAATATTTCGATTTTTTTTTATTAAGTTTACTCTTAGACAATTTCACATTGAAGAAGCACATAGAGGTCACTGGGGATTTTTAAATTGGAGGTTTGAAAAAGCAGAAAGGCTTTTTTAAGTTGAGCAAATGCTTTATGTGTGGGCTCATAGTAGTTGAAATAAGTAGCCCATTGGATTTTCTCGACTTTTGTCTTACTTTATGAAAGCTTTACATAGTGTTTTCCAACTCTGCTACCAGGTAACAATGGATTTAAATTCATTTACGTATTCCAGGCCCCAGCTTTCACAAAAAGTTATCAATCCAAATACTCAAGCTTTAATTTTTGGAACATGTAACAATCAATTTCAAATTCTGGGTACTATATGTAATAATAAACTATATTAATTAGGAAGAATTTTTTCACATCTCTCTAAATTGTTTATCTACTGTTCCATTGAATCCCCACGCAATTGAATTAGAATTCCAAACTTTTTTAAGTAAATGAAATTCAAAGAATTCCAACCAATCCAAAGTACCATAAACATTTGTATGCTAAGTAAAGGCAATTGTCTTCTGCACAAGCTCTTATTTTTCCTAACTCAAAATAGCAGTTCACAAAGAAACAAACAGCTCACCTAATGACAGAATAGATGGAGCATTTGCTGCCTCCTTACCTTACGTGATACACCGAAGAAATAATAGCCAAGTTCAGTATTAAATGAGCATTAAAACATCAATAAAAATAGACCACTGGTATAATTTTCTCTTTACTGGTCTGGACCTTAATTATTTGAAAAATGTAGGTGATGGTTCCAATATTTTGATTCTCCATCCAGTAAGAAAGTATACAAAATGAAAGAGAAGTAAAAATTGTAGTATTATTTAAAGATGTACTGATCAAGACCAAGGCAGCTGTACAAAAGACAAACAACTGATCCAACACAATAAATTAATTTATGTTGGGTAACGCAAAGGAAACACAGCCCCACTGCAGGATATTAACTTCCTACCTTATGAGAATCATTCTAAGACAACTACACACAGACTAACATGATCCCCTTTAAGGTTTAGTCAACATTTTTTCATTGATTCCATAGTATTTTTTGTCTCTCATACTTAGACGAAAATTTGGAAGAAACAGCTCCTTTTGTTAGTAAAATACATATGAGTGGGGTGGAGAGAAAATAAGGCCAATAAAGCCCACTAAAAAGGACTCAACAGGTTAACCAGATAAAACTAGAGAGCCAGAAAAGACTCACAAAGTTAGTAAATTAATCAGCTGAAGCTCCAAAGGCCAGGAGTAACTTGGAATATCCAGATAATCCCCAGATAAAGAAAAGTATCTGAGCACAGCCCATGTCTTCACTGTGTCAATTAGATAGTGCCACATTGTAAGATTTACTTTAGCCTGCTAAAAGGCCCAGTTTATTCTTTAACTTGACCTATATGCTGTTTTTTCCTCTTCCTCCAGCCCCTAATCAAGTAATCTGCAACCTGGGCAGGAGACAAGCATCATGATTAATTTTCCAAACAAGCCCAGATATAAACAGCAGAGTAAAAACAGAACAGATCCCAACTTAAAGCTAAGATTGCATTTTAAAACCCAGAAAGTTAAGAAGTAAGATTCTTAACATAGTCTTCAGCAAACAGACAATAACTCAGCCCACCTTGGAGGCAAGGCAGGCAGTCTTGATTGATGTATTCCCAGAGGGAAGCTGCTATCCTGAGGAGGAATCAGATCAGTACCTTTCTTGTGTTAGTTAATTTTGCAGAATTACTTGGAGGACTGATAAGAGAAGAGACTTAATGTCTCTCACCAAAGATAAACACCTTGACACCCCCTAGCCCTTTGTCACATTCCTGTAAAACCCTTAATAGGGGGAACCCCCAATCTTTCAGCTCACCTCTTCTCTGAGGTCGCCCGTACTTTTTCTCAACCTTTCAGGGAGCCTCCTCTCTGAGGTAGCCCATACTTTCTCTCTAACTTTAAATAAAATTCTTACTCTGCTTCACTACTGTGTCTCTGCCCTTCAATTCTTTGTTGCAGTGGGGACAAGAACCGAGGAAAATAAACGACCACCCCCCCAACACTTCCAAGTTTGCTATCAACATACGACATAAGAAGCATTTTCCTAATTTCACTATTGCTTACTTGTGAACTATTACCCTCATTATGTGTGAGTTTTACCATATCAGAAGAGGTATTTGTCTTTTCAAATCTCTCAGGACTCTAATTCAAAATCTTTAGTAAAGGATTTTTCATTTTGTAAGATATATTCAAAAAATTTTTTGCATTAAAATAAATTTATATATAACCCTTCATTCACCTGAGATCTGAGACTTGTGTAACACCCGAACAAAAATGTTAATATATCTTTTTTAGAAATGTTATTCTACAGAAAACAATACAGATCCCAGTGAGAAATTTGGATACTGAAGGATTTTTATCTGGAGAAAAGTAATCCTATTGGAGAAAACATCTGCAGAAAATACATTTTTGTGTCCTCAACAAAAACAGTTAGCTACCCCATTTCCCTCCAGCAAGAACAGCCAACCACACTTATGAGGCTTTTTAGACTCTTGAAATTAAGATTGATGGAAAAGAAAAGACTACGTATATGAAGGAAACTCCTTGATGGAAGTAAACAAAACAACAGACGAAAAGAACTAAGAGAAAAACTAAGATAGGAATGAGAAAGTTCATATAGCTTCAACCCCAGAATGGAGGCTGCCCCAGGGCCCAGCCGCCATCACAAATCTATACTTAAATCTGCCTGCATGCACGGGAAATCCCTGGCAAGGAAACCTAACACACCAATCACAATCCTCCATTCAGCTTTACTATCTTACCCCAGGAAATAGGATGTGCCAGCCTTATCAGGAAATCCCCAACCTCCTAGCCAATCATGCCATTTCCACATTGCCTCTTGTAACATTCTATAAAACTCGCTCTTGGAGATAATCCGTCAGGCAGAGTGCCCATTGCTTGTGAAGTCCTGTACTACCCCCACTCATGGGTTGCTTTTCCCTGAATAAAAAGACGTCAAATTCATTACTAAATTGTTTTAGTTTTGTCATTTGACAGTCTGCACCACCCAATGGGGCCCAAAGACAGCTGCTGAAAATTCCAGGAATGGCTCTCCCATGCAGGTGAAGGTACCAGAGCTCTTTAGGTGGCTGCCTCTGCCTGCTGTCCCAGATCTCCAGGAAGCTTCTCTCAAATTGACCTCTGATTATTTACACTCTGAGGTCTTCTCGTTTTTTTGCCCTAATCCTTCCGTGTAGAAAATCAAGGTATGAGAGACTCCAGATTTTTCAGAGTGAGACTTAATGGGCCACAACATTTGTGTATGTGGCCAACGTTACCTACAAGGTATGCACCTTTGGGAAGTCCTGGCAGGTCTCAGAACTGTGCACAGGCAACTAGAAACAGTAAATTTGGTTAAATTAGGGAAGATTATTTCAACAAGGGAAAATAACAGGTACTCCTCAATCTAAAACAAGATGGCAACTGTTAGGGGCCTTTTAGCCTCGAGGTAATGCTGTTAGAGTGGCAGTTAGATAGACATGAGCAGGAGAGGAGAAAGGAGGGTGGCAGGCCACCCAGACTCCACTCAGAGACCGCCTGTCTGCCTTAGACCAACCCCTTCTGTGGTTCAGCACAAACTGATAATCAAATGATACAGAGCACCAGGACCTTCCCAATTTTAGAGTATATGCACTTAAGACCAACCTTATCACTAAGGACTCTGAGGCCATCATGATACACATTATGTTTTTGGCCCCACTGTTAGTTTCTCTTAGGTGCTCATGAGAAAAATGAGGAACACAAATTTGCACACAGAAGCTAAAGGGGAGGGAGCAGGATGACCCAAAAGATAGTGTGAGAATGACAAATGGGAGGGAGGAAACCAAGTGCACCCCCATCAGAGACACCAGGCAAAACCCAGCAGGTGGCTCGGCACCCCCAGGGTCAGCCCACTCCTCTGTCTCTGGAGCTTACTTTCCTTTTGCTTTGCTAAAATAAAAATCTCCTGAGGCTTTAACTCTCTATCGGGTGTCGGTCTCAACTGAATTCTTTCCTTTGAGAAGACATAACCAAGGAATTCCATAATCCAGTCTGGTAACAAGGCCACAGCATAAATCCCTGGGAGATTGGGGAAACAAAACAAAAAAAAATGTGGACTTCTTTGACAACAGCACAACAAAATCTAAGGAGACACAAGTTGGACTATTAAAAGCCATTAGGGTGTCTGCCACCAGAAAAAAATTGTCTCATGAAAGGAGTAATAGATCTATGGCTTATCAAAGTCTCAGAAGCCAGAGTTGCAAAATTGGTGGGCATGGTTAAGAGTGTCCATGGTGAGCATGATAGCGTGCTTACCACCCAATTCTAAGGGTCCTGTGCTAGGATAAGTGGGTCACGGCATGGGTTAGATTGCACTAGGTCACCCACCACCTTAAGAAAATTTGTGCAATGAGGCACATTATAAAATACTACAAAATCCCTGACAGAGTAAGCAATCCCTCTGAGGTATTAATTTGGCTCTGAGACACCCAAAGCTTAGCTAAACAACTGGAATCCTCAAGTTTCAAAGAACTAATTGTGCTGCCTTCCAGCACATCTTATTTTATGTCCAAGAATTATAGTCCCAGAAGCTGTAGATATTTATAGATATCTACAAAAAGGCAAAATCACTCTAAGACAACCTAGAATTACATAGCCATTATGGTGAATGTTCCAGTTAGACAATATCATTCAAGAAGGGCTCTTGAAAGTAAGGGTTCCCAAATCAAGCAAACAGAATGGGGTACCTATTTTAATTGGTATGCAGAAGCCTCCAAAGAGCTTCAAGATTCAAAAATAACATCATTAAAATATTCATTGCAAAAAGCTAATGAAAAATTAAAGACACAAGAGGTACCAAACACAAAAGACTCTAAGACAGATGTGACTCCTGCCACTCTCCTCTATCCTCCTTGCCCTGAGTACTCACAGTCTGCTCATCTTCTATCTGAATTGCCACTCTGAGGAGATTATAGGACCATAAATAAAATCCACCAAGTAGTGGCTTTACAGATGCCCCCATATGACCCCCTCTAGGACTGATGGGACTCTTGAGGGATTCTCCAGTAAGCTATTCACAGTTATTCACAGCCAAAGTGAAATCAAAATTAATGGAAAACATTGGTAAGTAAATTCTGGTATATACCAGAATTACAGTCTACTTTATACCCCACTTGCTCAGAACCCTGCAGATAGGAACCTGGGGAAGGATGAGGGTTCTTATCAGTCAGATCAGTGTCTGTTAAGTGCCCAGTTAAGAAAGGAAGGTAAAATTTCACAATGTTCCTTCCTCTCCAATCCAGACCCATTGTTTTTTTTTATCCTTTCTTTCCTGTGGTCAACTATTGCCTTCTTGTTTGTTTCTTGTTTGTGTCCTAAGAACTTGACTTGGCAGGTTGGGGGCCCCAAAAATACTGCCAGATGGAAATGTGTGTTGCCCCCCAAAAATATAGCCAGATAGAAATGTGACTAGACATGGCTGGATTATGTGAGTTCATATTATAAAAACTCAGCAATGATTAAATAATCTTAAATGTTCCTTTCATCTCTAAAAATTATTTAATTTAATTAGAATAATTAAATAATTTGATTAATTAGAATGTAATTATTTAATAATTAGGACAAATTATTAATATAAATTAATGTTCAAAAGTATTAATTAGATGCATTTAAGTGAATTTTTATTGTCCAACTTGTGTGATCAACCCAGAAGCCCAAACTGTTGGACAGAAACTCTAGTTCAAGCAAGCTCAAGAAGAAAAAAATGACTGATTCACTTAACTGAGAAGTCCAGAATAATGCGGGCTCCACACATGACTGGATTCAAATGCCTAATGATAACCAGCAGAACCTGGTTTCCCTCCAGCTCTTGCCTCTGTCTTCCACTGAGCTGGCTTCTTTCTCTGGCTTCACATAATGGCCCCTGACAGCTCCAGAATCATAATCTCCCAAGATTATCTCCAGCTGGACTATGTTGGCTGACACACACAACCTTGAATCACTGTAGCCTGAGGCTCATACTCAGCCCTGCTTGAATTGTGGCTTGTACCCCCACCACAAAATTTCTGTTATTTTCAACTGAATGTGTTGCAACTACTACAGATTTTGGTACCAGGAAATGAGGCACTACAGAAAACCTACTGCTTTAATAGAAGATGAAGGATACAGAACAAAGAGGACCATCCTATTTCCTCTACTATTTCTTTCTGGCAGTCTTATTATTTCATAATGAAGGTGTCAGTTAAACTGTGGCATCTATTATGCCGAAACTCAGTCATTGTGCTTACCAAGGTTATAGCAATTAGGGACTTAGTAAGAAATGTGTTTAGAGTATTTGTAACACTTTCTTGAGGTCATCAATGAAGTCTTACAAGAAAGAGACAAATAAGCAGAATGTGGCATACTGTAAACACAGAGGGAATAAAAAATAGCTTCACTAAGAAAGGTTCTCTCATTGTTTCTCTTTCTTTTTTATTGAAATATAGTTGATATACAATAGTTACATTGGTTTCAAGTATACAACACAGTGATTCAACAGTTACACACATTATTAAATCCTTACCCCAACTAGTGCAGTTGGCTGAATAATATTCCATTGTGTGTATGTACCACATCTTTATCCATTCACCTATTGATAGACACTTTGGTTGTTTGCTTCCATGTCTTGGTTACTGTAAATAATGTAGCAATAAACATAGGGTTGCTATTTTTGAATCAGAAATTTTATTCTCTTAGAAGTGGACAAGAATTCCTACAAGTGGAGCTACTGGGTTGTATGATCACATTTTTAGCTTATGAGGAACCTCTATAGTGCTTTCCATAGTGGCTGTGCCAACTGACATTCCCACCAACAGCACAGGAGGGTTTCCTTTTCTCAGCATCCTTGCCAACACTTGTTATTTCTTGTCTTTTGGATAGTGACCATTCTGGTGTGAGGTAATATTTCATTGTGGTATTGATTTGTGTTTCCCTGATGATTAACAATGTGGAGCATCTTTTCGGGTATCTGTTGGCCATCTGTATTTCTTCTTTGGAAAAACATCTGTTCAGGTCGTCCACCCATTTTTTAATTGGGTTGTTGTTTTTTGAGTTGACTCATAAGAGTTCTTTATATAGTTTGGATGTTAACCCCTTATCGGATAAATTATTTATGAATATATTATTCCATACTGTAGTAGGCTGCCTTTTTTTTCTGATAATGGTGTCCTTTGCTGTACAGAAGCTCTTCAACTTAATGTAGTCTGATGTGTTCATTTTTGCTTTTGTTTCCTTCCTAGGGGAGAGCAAAAATATTGCTAATATTTATGTTCAAGACATTTTTGCCCATGTTTTCTTTTAAGACTCTTATGGTTTCATGTCTTACATTCAGGTCTTTAATCCATTTCAAATTTGTGTATGAAATTAGACAGTACTCCAGTTTCATTCTCTTGCATGTAGCTGTCCACTATTCCCAATACCAGTTATTGAAGAGACTGTCTTTTCTCCATTATATATAAATGCCTCCTTTATCATATATTAATTGACCATATATGCATGAGTTTATATCTGGGCTGTCTACTCCATTCCATTAATCTATGGGTCTGTTCTTGTGCCAGTACCATGCTGTTTTGATTAATGTAACTGTAGTATGGCTTGAAGTCAGGGAGCATAATACCCCCAGCTGTGTTCTTTCTCAAGATTGCTTTGGCTATTTGGGGTCTTTTTTGGTTCCATATGAATTTTAGGATTATTTGCTCTAGTCCATTGAAAAATGCCATTGGTATTTTGATAGGAATTGCAATGAATCAGTAAATTGCTTTGGGCAGGATGGCCATTTTGACAATATTAATTCTTCCTATCAATGAGCATGGGATAGATTTCCATTTATTTGTGTCTTATTTAATTTCTTTATTCAGTGTCATATAGTTTTCAGAGTATATGTTGTTCACCTCCTAGGTTAGGTTTATTCCTAGGTATTTTATTCTTTTGATGAAATTGTAAATGGAATTGTTTTCCTGATTCCTCTTTCTGCTAGTTCACTACTGATATATAGGAATGCAACAGATTTTTGTATATTGATTTTGTGTCCTGCAACTTTGCTGAATCCAGTTATTAGTTCCAATAGGTTTTTCATGGAGTCTTTAGGGTTTTGTATATATAGGATCATGTAATCTGCAAATAGTGACAGTTTTACTTCTTCCTTACCATTTTGGATGCCTTTTATCTCTTATCTTTTTTGATTGTTTTGGCTAGGACTTCCAGTACTATGTTGAATACAAGTGATGAAAGTGGGCATCCTCATCTTGTTCCTAATCTTAGAGGAAAAGCTTTCAGCTTTTACCATTGAATATGTGTTACCTGTGAGTTTGTCATGTATGGCCTTTATTATGTTGAGGTATTTTCCCTCTATACCCATTTTGTTGAGAGTATTTTTCATGAATGGATGTTGAATTTTCTCAGGATCTATTGAGATAATCATGGTTTTTTTTATTATTAAGGTATCACTGATATCCAATCTTATGAAGGTTTCACATGGGCAACATTGTGGTTACTACATTCACCAGTATTATCAAGGCTGCCCCACATTCCCCATTACAGTCACTGTCCTTCAGCATAGTAAGATGCTATAGAGGCATTACTTGTCTTCTTTATGCTATACTGCCTTCCCCGTGCCCCCCTGCATTATGTATGCTAATCATAATACCCCTTAATTCCCTTCTCCCTCCCTCCCCACCCACCCTTCCCAACAGTAACCACTACTCCCTTCTTGGGGTCTGTGAGTCTGATACTGTTTTGTTCCTTCAGTTTTTGCTTTGTTGTCATACTCCACAAATGAGTGAAATTATTTGGTACTTGTCTTTCTCTGCCTGGCTTGTTTCACCGAGCATAATACCCTCTAGCTCCATCTGTGTTGTTGCAAATGGCAGGATTTATTTTCTTCTTATGGCTGAATAGTATTCCATTGTGTGTATGTACCACATCTTTATCCATTCATCTACTGATGGACACAGGTTGCTTCCAGGTCTTGGCTATTGTCAATAGTGCTGTGATAAACGTAGGGGTGCATATGTCTTTTTGAATTTGTGATTTTGTTTCCTTTGGGTAAATTCCTGGGAGTCAAATTACTGGGTCAAATGGTATTTCTATTTTAAGTTTTTTGAGGAACCTCTATATTGCTTTCCACAATGGTTGAACTAGCTTACATTCCTACCAGCAGTATATGAGGGTTCCCCTTTCTCTGCATCCTTGCCAGCATTTGTTATTCTTAGTCTTTTCAATGCTGGCCATCCTAAGTGGTGTGAGGTCATATCTCATTGTGGTTTTAATTTGCATTCTCCTGATGATTAGTGATGTGGAGCATCTTTTCATGTGCCTGTTGGCCATCTGAATTTCTTCTTCAGAGAAGTGTCTGTTCAGATTCTCCACCCATTTTTTTAATTGGGTTATTTGCTTTTTGGGTTGAGGTATGTGATCTCTTTATTCATTTTGGATGTTAACCCCTTGTTGGATATGTCATTTACAAACATATTCTCCCATACTGCAGGATGCCTTTTTTGTTTTGTTGATGGTGTCCTTTGCTATACAGAATATTTTTAGCTTGATGTAGTCCCATGTGTTCATTTTTGCTTTTGTTTCCCTTGCCCAAGGAGATGCATTCAGGAAAAAGTTGCTCATGTTTATATTCAAGAGCTTTTTGCCTATGTTTTCTTCTAAGAGTTTTATGGTTTCATGACTTACATTCAGGTCTTTGATCCATTTCAAGTTTACTTCTGTGTATGGAGTTAGACAGTAATCCAGTTTCATTCTCTTACATGTAGCTGTCTGGTTTTGCTAACACCAGTTGTTGAAGAGGCTGTCATTTCCCCAGTGTATATCCAGGGCTCCTTTATCGTATTATTAATTAGCCATCTATGTGTGAGTTTATATCTGGACTTTCTATTCTATTCCATTGATCTATGGGTCTGTCCTTGGGCTGATAGCAAATTGTCTTGATTACTGTGGCTTTGTAGGAGAGCTTGAAGTTGGAGAGCATAATCCCCCCTGCTTTATTCTTCCTTCTAAGGATTGCTTTGGCTATTCAGGGTCTTTGTGGTTCCATATGAATTTTAGAACTATTTGTTCTAGTTCGTTGAAAAATGCTGTTGGTATTTTGATAGGGATTGCACTGAATCTGTAGATTGCTTTAGGCAGGATGGCCATTTTGACGATATTAATTCTTCCTACCCATGAGCATGGGGTGTATTTCCATTTACTGGTGTCTTCTTTAATTTCTCCCAAGAATGTCTTTTAGTTTTCAGGGTACAGGTCATATGGTTTTTATACCTTCTTTTGTTAATGTGGTATATCACATTGATTGATTTATTGTACCATCCTTGCATCCCTTGAATAAATCCACTTGGTCATGATGAATGATCCTCTTGATGTGTTTTTGAATTCAGTTTGATAATATTTTGCATGTATGTTCACCAGGGATATTGGTCTATAATTTTCTTTTTAGTAGTGTCTTTGGTTTTGGTGTTAAAGCAATGCTGGCCTCATGGAATGAGCTTGGAAGTATTTTTTCCTCTTCTATTTTTTGGAATACTTTAAGAAGAATAGGTATTAGTTCTTCTTTAAATATTTGGTAGAATTCACCTGTGAAGCCATGTGGTCCTGGATTTCTGTTTGCTGGAATTTTTTTGATTGCTGATTCAATTTTGTTACTGGCAATTGGTCTGTTCAGATTTTTCATTTCTTCCTGGGTTAGTCCTGGAAGGTCATACTTTTTAAAAAATTTGTCATTTTTTCTAGGTTGTCCAATTCAGTGACATATAATTTTTCATAGAATTCTCTAATAACTCGTATTTCTGTGGTGTCACTTGTAAGAGAAGGGCCTTTCCTGTAATGCAAAATTATGGAATCTTATTGGTTAGAAAAATTGAGTTTTCTTCCTTAAATATTAATACTGGTACAGATTGGGAGGTAGGTGATTTGGAAGAGACAAGATGAAGGCACAAGAAAAACATGAAACTCAGGCAACTACTATGAAGTATTCTCTACCTGAAAAAGGACACAACATATCGATGTCCACCAACCCAAGGCTCTTGCTTCAAACCTCTTCCAGGTGCAGGCCAAATGTAGATAGAGGCCACTGAAGTAATATTCTAGGAAATAGAATATTTGTTGCTAGGATACCAAAGTCCCAAACTCAAAAACCATTAATATGGTAAAATCTAAATTCTCCTGGTATGTACTACACAGTAAAAATTACAGATACATATGGACTGACCTTCACCATAAAGAACTATGGCTTAAATCTTAAATCCCTTGGACACACACTTACAAAGAGTGAGCTACTAAAGCTATGTAGCCCCAGAAAGGGCACTAAATTCATTGTCCATCTCATATGAAAGACAATGGAGAAGTGTGATCTTCCCAGAGGGCAGAACATGGGGTGATAGAGGACAACTGACAAGGGTTTTCCTTCCAGATAGCAGAATTCAATGCTACTGTATGTAATGTGAGAATTCACTACACTACCAGATCAGAAAGTTCTCACTATTATCAGTCAACAGGCTATGGCTTATGCTATGAAGCAGTGAACCATGTTTGCTGCTATCCTTTTCCAAGTAGAATTTTCACTGTGCTTATCCTGTTCTTTCTCCACTACTTTATACAAAATATGTTGAAGGTAGATAATAACTGTATATTAGCCTTAATACAATGGGAAGCTACATATAGATGTGATGGGAAAAACAGCAACTCAACCAAGACCTGGAATCAGTAGAGTAAAGACTTTGAGCTGTCCTGTTATGGGAAAGAGTGAAAGTCTTTCATTTTGTCTGAGCAATTTAAGGGTTTGAATTTTTTTAAGAAGGAACCAAGTTTAGATGTTGAACAGTTAAAGGCTAAATCCTCAACATCCATCCCAAACTTTCCCCATTATATAATAGCAGTAAAGTTTGAATATTGACCCCTGTTTTGGGAATAGTTCCTGAATTGTCCATGCCAATGAGGATAATCTCTTCTCCCTTGTTGGTGATTTAGTTCAAAACACAAAGTCAAGCCAAGCAGCAAATTACTCTTATGCCAGTGATTTATCCATGGATGAGGATGTGACCTACATTGTCTCCATCAGAGTGAAGATAAGGATTTATGTTGAATTTTTGGTGGAAAGTTGTTTTCTCTCCCATTGGACATGAATAGGAAGTCAGTGGGATGAAGCCAACACAGAAGATGATAGAGTAGAAATAAAAAAGTACATCAGCCCTTGTTGAACCCTAGAACAACTAATCCTGAAGCATATGCTTCCTCTGGATTTCCAGTTATAGAAGATTAGAAATGTTATTAAGTCAGATTTTTCTTACTTACAGCCAAAAACACACTGCCTAATATGGTTGGTATCTCTATGCTAATGACAGACACCCTGTATCAGGTAGGAATTGCAGTCAGCTTCAAGGAACAGAAATCTGAATAATAGTGGCTGAAACACATTAGAGGTTTGGCTTTTCTCTGGAAATACAACATCTGGAGATAGATTGTCCCAGATTAAGACAGTGACTAAACTCTAAATTTTCCTCCATCATTTTGCTCAGCCTTCTTTAACATATACCTGTCACCATCTGCAGCAAATACAGATGCAGAAGTTAGCTGCATCTGTATTTCAATCAAGAAGAAAAGAAAAGCCAATAACAAAAGGTCAAAGAGTTCCCTACTCTTTTAAATAGTTTTCTCCTAAGTACTTCATGACAATTGCAACATACATTTTATTGGCCAGAACTGTGTCATATAACGATCCTGTGTACAAGGGAAACTGGGTAATACAGTTTTTATAGCTGGACCTATTTCCACTATCAAAATAAATAAGAATCATATTTGTATAGAAGGAAAGATTGGCATTAGGCAGGCAAACCAGCCATTTCTACCATACTTCCATGTTTATGTCTCCTGCTCAGACCTCCTCTTTGATCTCTTGACACATATCAAATGTGTTATTTATATTCTCCATACTTGTACATTATAGACATCTCAAACTGAATATGTATAATACAAAGCTAGTGAAATCCACACATAATCTGTCCCTTGGTGATGGTTAATTTTGTGTGTCAACTTGACTGGGCCACATTTACATCTCCGCAGATTGGCTTTGCCCATCCCACCAATGTTTCATGATGTAATTATATAGTCCTTTACAACAGTTCATCATAATTCATAATTAATTTTAATTTATAACCCAACCTGTAATCATTGTAATCTACAATTATTTTTCATTTAATGTTACTCCCCAACTGATGGTCTATCAGGACAATTAACAAGTCTTGAGAGTTAGTTGGTATTTCTAGGTCCAAGCACAATGTTAGTTCTTAATTAATGATCAAAAAATTCACTGAGTGATTTCATTTATTCACTCAACAAATATTTATTGAGGTCTTAGAAGGAAGCATTCCAGGCACTGGAGATGCAGTAGTAAATAAAAGAACTGGAGTCACTGTCTTCATTGAATTTACCCTCTGAGGGGAATATAGAGACTAAACAAATAGTATGTCAAAAGAAGAATATTCTTCTATGAAAGGAGCTCACTGGACATCTGTTCAGCATATTTTCTCTTTCTTGGGATTTAGACAAGAACTAAATGCCAAAAAAACACTAGGAAGTTTGGCTTATACCATCCATTCCAAATAAGCCCTTAGAGCTTACAAATGCTATCATACACATACCGAGAAACAAACTGAAGTGTCAGTTACCCTGATGTGTATGCAAGAGGGTAATAGCATCTATGAACCACTGGGGATAAGGGGGAGAGCTGCTAAATGCTTGTTGACTGAGATAATGATCAGATAGGCAAATATACAATAGTCAAACTCACTGTGAAGATTCACAATGTTAATTATTCCAAGGCCATAAAAGTCAACGAGATGGAATGTGATGTACTGGTTACAAATGCCAAAAGGCTGAACCAAAAGGAAGCTGGAGCTGTGTGAAGAGAAAAACAGAATAAATTTGATCCCAGATTAGATTACTGCCTGTCAGCAAAGCTTATGACGGGACTGGCTGCCAGCGGTGGAAATGCTGTAAGCGAACCGCGTGCCTTCCCAAGCCATCATACTCGCTCCTTGCCAGGCCTCCTGTCAACACACAGCTGGGCCTCTCTTGGCAAAATGGCTTCTGCTCTCTCTCAATTTATTAAGAATTGCTTCAATTTTGTTGATACCAAGGACCAAATAATTCTAACATTTTTCATAGCTGATGAAATTAATTACAGAATTCACAATTTGGGGGTTATTTTGCCAATAACTTCTTGCCCAGATTTAAGATAATATCCATTTTCAATGTGACTGTTCACAAACTGTAATGGCACCTGTGAGTCACACATTTCTGCCTTAGTGTCATACATGCTTTGAAAGGTTCTACTTGGCACAGAATGAGTGGAAACCAAATGCAAGCAGGGCAAAAACTAAGCAGATGTTATAAATAAACAGTAACGATAATGATAATAATGCTTGAAATTTGTTAATTATTCACCCAGACACTTTACCAAACATTTTATTATACATTATCTCACTCAGTCTTCACTTCAGTCTTATGATATAGGTACAATTATTTTCCCTATTTTACAAAAAAAACAGGATATAGGAAAGGAGACACAGATATCTGAAGTGTGGACCTATTGTTTTGAAGGAAAGGAAGCAAACTGGGAGGGAAAAAAGGGAAAGTGGCAGGATAGCAAATAGTGGATTGACCACTTATGGTTTTACTCTATTCCCTTTACCAGTAGAGTTCAAATTGATTATAAAGGAGAAAAACAGGCATTTTAAGAAATCATGGAAAATGGTTTGCTGCACCTAATAATCAGCGCTTTTTGTTACCCCATGTCACCATTTATGAGTGGAATATTTCATCATCACTATAATGTTTATATTCATCTAATCACAAATACATGAACAAGCCAATTCCCACAGAAATTGCACATATCCCCCTGGGACCTGGGGGACTCTTGAAGGCTAGGAATGCATCCTACCCATTTTTCTATCCCCAGTAGTTTACATGAGCCTGACACATAGGAAGCATGACTATTGAGTAAACAAGTCCAATATTCCACTAGCTCCCGCAAATAAAAGAGGTCACTTACTTAATGCAACTATAGACCCTACAATAGAGGCAAAATGGCAAATAAATTTCATCTCAGAAACCACGACCAAGATAAAGGCAGTAGCTGCCTGGTACTTGAGCAGGATTCTAACACTCCGTAAGGGTTTAGGGTAAAAAGACAAGTTCTTTTTTTCTTGTTCTTTTCTTTTTTGTTGTTAACTTTATTTTTTCAGCTTATTAAGATAGAACTGACAAAATTGTAATATATTTAAAGTATACAATGTATGATTGTATATATACATGTATATTGTGAAGGGATTCCCCCACAAGTTAATTAACACAACCACCAACTAAAATATTTACCTTCTTTTTTTTTTATTTTTCTTTTTTGGTAAGGAGATACAAATTCTACTCTTTTAACAAATTTCTATTATAAAACAGTGTTATCAACTATAGGTACCATGTTACTCATTGGATCTTCAGACTTCATCTTAGAAATGAGAATTTGTACCCCTTTACCAGCCTCTCCCTATTTCCCATATCCACCAGACCCAGCTCCAACCCCTGGCAAACACTTTTCTACTCTCTGTTTCTATGAGTTCAACTTTATTTTAGATTACACATAAAAGTAGTACCATGCAGTATTTATTCTTCTCTGTCCAGCTGATTTCACTTAACCTAATGTCCTCTAGGTTCATCCATGTGTCCCAAATATCAGGATTTCCTCCCTTTTAAAGGTTGAAATAATATTCCAACGTGTGTGTGCATGTGTGTGTCTGTGTGTGTGTGTGTGTGTGTGTGTGTGTATCACATTTTCTTTATCCACTCACCCATCAACAGACACTTAGATTGTTTCCATATCCTGGCTCTTGTGAACGAACTTACGAATACTGACATCTCTTTGAGCTATAGATTTAGTTTCCACTGGGTATATACCAAGAAGAGGGATTACTGGATCATATGGTAGCCCATTTTTAACTTCTCAAGGAACTTCCATACTGTTTTCCCTAGCAGCTATAACAGTTTACATTCCCAACAACAGTGGAAGAGCTTCCTTTTCTCCACATCCTTGCCAGCATTTATTATGTCTTGTCTTTTTTATAAAAGCCAACCTAACAGGTGTAAGATAATAGCTCATGTGGTTTTGATGTTCTTCATGTCCCTGATGGTTAGTGATGCTAAATACCATTTTAAGTACCTATTGTCTATGTGTATGTCTTCTTTGGAAATACATCTATTTGGGTCCTTTGCCAATTTTTATTTGGGTTATTTGACTTTTTGCTACTGAGTTTTGCTATTTTTCTTTGAGTTGCTCACATACTTTGGATATTCATCCCTTATCAGAATGTAGTTTGCAAATATTTCCTCCCACTCTGTAGGTCACCTTTCATTTTGTTGATAGTGTCCTTTGATGTGAATAAGCTTTTAAGTTTGATGAATTCCCACTTGTTCATTTTTCCTTTTGTTGCCTGTGCTTTTGGTCAAATAAAAAACACCATTGCCAAGACCATTGTCAAAGAAGTTACTTACTATGTTCTCTTCTAGATTTACAGTTTCAGATCTTCCATTCAAGTCTTTAATCCATTCTTTGTTGATGCTTGTGTATGGTGTAAGATAGGGGTCCAATGTAATGACTCCATAGCATCTAACTACACTGACAGACAGTAACCACAATAGAGAGAGAGGACTTGATAACATAGGTGAATATTGAAACCACAGTGTTGTTTATGTGAAACCATCCTAAGATTGTATATCAATGATACTTTAATAAAAAATTTTTTAAAAGATAGGTGTCCAGTTTCATTCTTTTGTAGGTGAATATACAGTTTTCCCAACACAATTTATTGAAGAGACTATTCTTCAATTGAAGAGACCAAATGTATATTCTTGGCTCCTTTGTCATAAATTAATTGACCGTATATGCATGGGTTTATTTATTTGCTCTCTATTCTAGTCTGCTGACCTATGTGTTTTGGCAATATCATGCTGTTTTAATTACTATAGCTTTGTAATACAGTTTGAAGTCAGAAGCATGATGCCTCCAGCTTTGTTCTTCTTTCTTAAAATCGTTTTGGTTATTCAGGGTCTTTTATGTTTCCATACAAATTTTAGGATAGTTTTCTCTATTTCTGTGAAAAATGGCATTGGAATTTTCATAGGGATTACATTGAATCTGTAGCTTACTTTGGATAAATATGGACAGTTTAACAATATTAATTTTTCCAATCCATGAGCAGGAAATATCCTTCTACTGACTTATGTCTTCATCAGTTTCCTTCATAAATGTGTTACAGTTTTTGATGAACAGATCTTTCACATTCTTGGTTAAATTTATTATAAAGGATTTTACTGTTTCTGATGCTATTGCAAATTTGTATTGTCTTCTTAATCTCGCTTTCTGATATTTCATTGTTAGTGTATAGACACACAGCTGATTATTATATATTGTATCCTGAAACCCTACTGAGTTAATTTATTGGTTGAAACCATTTTTGGGTGGTCTTTTCTATATATATAAAATGATGTCATCTGCAAACAGAGACAATTTTAATTCTTACTTTCTGATTTGGAAGCCTTTTTTTCCCTTGACTAATTGCTCTGTCTAGAATTTCCAATATTGTGTTCAATAGAAGTGGCAAGAATATGCATCCTTGTCTTGTTCCTGATCTTAGAAGAAACACTTTAAGCTTTCATCATTGAGTATGATATTAGGTGTGGGCTTGTGGTATATGGCCTTTCTTATGTTGAAGTACGTTGCCTCTATAGCCAGTTTGTTGAAAGTTTTATCATGAAAGAGGTTGGATTTTGTCAAATGCTTTTTCTGCATCTATTGAGATGATCATATGATTTTTATCCTTTATTTTGCTAACATGGTATATCACAATTATTGATTTGCAGATCTTGTACTATCCTGGCATCCCAGGGATAAATTCCAGTTGATCATAGTATATGATTCTTTTAATATGCTGTTGAATTCAGTCTACTAATATTTTCATGCAGATTTTTATATGTATGTTCATCAGAGATATTGGCCTGCAATTTTATTTTCTTATAGAGTCCTTGTCTGACCTTGGTTTCAGGGAAATGCTAGTCTTGTAAAATGAGTTTGGAAGTGTTCCTTTCCCTTCAATTTTTTTGGAAGAGTTTGAGAAGTACTGGTATTAATTCTTTAAATGTTTGATAGAATTGACTAGAGAAGCTGGACTTCTATTTTTGGGGAGGTTTTTTATTATTGATTCAACCTTCTTACTCATAATTGATCTGTTCCAATTTTCTGTTTCTTCATAGTTTAGTCTTGGTAAGTTGTATGCTGCTAGGAATATATCCATTTCTTCTGGGTTATTCAATTTATTGGTGTATCATTGTTCATAACAGTTTCTTATGATCCTTTGTATTTTGTGTTATCAGTTGTAATGTCTCCTATTCAAGTTTTTATTGTATTTGAGTCTTCTTTTTTTCTTAAACTACATAAAAGTTTGTCAATTTTGTTTACCTTTTGAAAAATCAGCTCTTAGTTTTGTTGACCTTTTCTATTGTCTTTTTTGTCTCCATTTCATTTATTTCTGTTCTGACCTTTCTTTCCTTCCTTCTACTAATCTTAGGCTTAGTTTGTTCTTTTCTGCTTTCTTGAAATGTAAAGTTAGATATCTGAGATCTTTGTTTTTCTTAATGTAGACATTTATCACTATAAAATTTCCCCTTAGAACTGCTTTTGCTATATCCCACAAATTTTAACAAAACATTCCATTTTCAGAATGGGAAAAGTGTTTCAATAACTTAACAAATTGTTGACAAAAAAAGTACATGAAAAGATGCACAGTATCATTAAAAATAAAAAATTAAATTAAGAGCAAAATAAGATAACACAATATACCTGTTAGAATGTCTAATATTAAAGATTGACCATACCAAGTGTCGGTGAGAATGTAGAGAAACTAAAATATACTGATGGTAGGCATGTAAAATGGTACAAACAATTTGGAAAACAGTTTGGCAGTTTCTTTGAATGTTCAACATGATACCTAATGCACAACAGACCAAAGAAGAAATAGATAAACTAGACTCCATCTAATGGGAAACTTTTTTTTCAAAGGACACTATGAAGAAAGTGAAAAGATAACCCACAGAATGAAGAAAATATTTTAAAATAATATATCTGATAAGAGTCTAGTATCCAGCACATATAAAGAACCCTTCCAATTCAGAATTGGAAAGATAATCCAATTTTAAAAGGGCAGCAAATTTGAATAGGCATTTCTCAAAAAAAGGTATACAAATGGTCAGTAAGCATGTGAAAAGGTGTTCAACATTTTAACTCATTAGGGAAATACAAATCCAAAACGCAAAAATATACCATTTTTCTCTCACTAGAGTGGTTATAATCAAAGAAACAGACAATGAAAAGTCTTAGTAAAGATGTAGAGAATTTGGAATCCCATACACTGCTGGTCAGGACGTCAAATAGTGCAGCCACTTTAGAAAACAGTTTGGCAGTTCCTCACAAGGTTAAACAGAGTTGCCATATGATTCAGCAATTCCATTCCTGATAATTAAAAATACATTTTCATAGAGTATATATTCCATAAGAATGTTCATAGCAGCATTATTCATAATCACTAAGAAGTGGAAATAATCCCAATGTCCATCAACTGATGAATAAACAAATATGATGTATCCTTACAAGGGAATATGATTCAGCCATAAAAGGAATTTGATACTGATACATGCTATAATACTGGTGAAAATATTTTAATTCTGCTAAGTCAAAAAATCAGACCACATATTATATAGTTCTATTTATATTAACTGTGCAGAATAAGCAAAGCCATAGAGACAGAGTAGATAAGTGGCTTCCAAGGGCTCGAGGGGAAAATAGCACAAGGGGTTTTGGGGGTAGGTGATAAAAATGTTATAGAATTAGACAGTGGTGAAGGACCTTACCAGATGGTCCAGCATTCCACTCCTAAATAATTACCCAAGAAAAATGAATACATGTGCACACCAAAACACATATACAAATGTTCACAGCAGATTTGCATTTGCAAAAAGCTGGAAACAATCCAAGTGTCAACAGGAAAACACTTAACATACTTGGTATACATATATATTGAAATACTACTCAGCAGTAAAAAGTCATGAATGACTAATCTTATGAACCACATGGATGAATCTCAAAATAAGGTAAATATGCTGCATGTAAGAGGCCAAACCAAAGAGGAGTACATTGTACATGATGCTATTTATATAAAATTTTAGGAAATGCCAACTGTATACACTGATAAAAAGCAGACCATGTTGACTGCTAATGAAAGAAGGATTGCGAAAGACCTAAAGAAAAGTTTGTAAGTGATGAGTATGTTCATTATCTTGATTATAGTGATGTTTCATAGGATCATAACATCAAATTGTACACTATAATGTGAGTAATTTATTGTATGTGTGTTAAACTCCAATAAAACTATTTCTTAATAAGCAAACCTGCCATGTAATGTTTCTTGTGCTGTGCTCTTCCTGTTTCCCTTT
The DNA here is from genome assembly GCF_030020395.1 of Manis pentadactyla. NCBI lineage: Eukaryota > Metazoa > Chordata > Mammalia > Pholidota > Manidae > Manis > Manis pentadactyla. The sequence goes on along the minus strand of NC_080031.1, from coordinate 67,308,987 downwards.
TGCTTTGGGTTTGGAGGACTCGGGATAAGAGACATGACCCTGTTCTAATGTGGCTGGCACCTAGTGACCCTCCAAGAGACTCTGGCAGGAACTCTAAGGGCACAGCACCTCAATAGCAAACTTCACCCCACAGAGCTGGAAGCAGAGACAATGGCGTGGGACTATAGTACTGACATTAAATCCAATTATTCCAAGAGATGCTTTGCTGGGATTACCTGGATAAATTGCTTTGCCCCTGCTTTCTTCAGACTATAGAAGCGTGGCTTCATTGATTCTCTTCTTCTCTGTTCCCACTAAATCCCAAACCTAGAAAACCCTATGAATCTCAATTAAGTGCAAGCTCCTTCATGAGCCAAAACTTAAGAGGCATAAAAATCATCATCTTCTAATGTTAACATGTTATATAGCTCCCTTGGTTGTCACTGAATGCATAAATAGAAAATCAGAGATCTACATCTTATACCAGTTGACTGTGTGTTTCCAAAATGGCATATGCTGTGTCACTCTGACACTTAAAAGAAAAAGCTGGAAGAATGAGCCACAGAGAGGGACTCGCGCAGGCTTAGATTTGCCGAGTCAGGGGCTGCTGAACAGCACGTGTTCTGGGCTGTGTCAGTACCTACTACAGTGATTTGGAGTAGGGTTAGCTTAGGGGCATTACACAGTAACCAAGGATCTGCTTATTTAAACCCTGTTCATCACTGCTCTCTGCTTTTTTCCTATTTAATACAGTATAATGAGCCTGAAGGTCAATGCTTGCAGCCTGGAGGAGCATAGGTGATACATAGAGATGTTGAAATACAGAGGATCCTTCCAAAGGAGCTGGTAAAGAATGGTCGCCCTCCCCAACTCTCGCCCACAAAGGAAAGCGCACACAAAGGTTACTTTCCTTGTGATTAAGAGTCTACAGAATTAAAATTGTTAAGTGGCTGATTGAAGGATAATGTAGCAGATCTTATTCGGCCTAGTATACCTCAAGGGAAATCCAGCTTTCCTTTATTACTTTTACTGCATGCACACATTTTCCCTCAGAAATAAAAATTAAACCTTTGTACAATTGCTTCCCAATGCATTTTCTCTTTAATAATGGTTTTTATGAAACATCCACAGCAAATTTAAAAGTTCCTTTTTAAAAAATGTACAGTTATCAAGAAACTGATGTAAAATGTGAATACATGTAAGGATAGATAAACCTCTGTTGCTAACCATCCACTTCCAGGTGCCAAGGCACGCTCAGCCCTCCTTGCCATTTACCTTTCAAGGATTGCCATTGTCAGAAACACTCAAGAATACAAAGAGGGGTGGGGGTATGAAAATCCCAAAAAGAAATGTATTCCTTCTCTTTTTTGCACACAGTTCCTTATAGTGGTTTGGATAATAAGAAATTAAGATTATTTGCTAAAATCCTTAACTTCCTATTTCTCCATGAGATTATTTTTGCAGGCTTTGAAATGTAAAATATGGAATGAGGGAAGGATCCAAAGAGTGGAGGAGAGATGCTTATAAAGCCTCTCTTGGAATAGTTTGGTTTGGCATCTCTTGGTCCAGCTCTGCAGGGTGAAGTTTGCTACTGAGGTGCTTTGCCTTTAGTGTTTCTGCCAGAATCTCCTGGGGAATCACTAGGTGCCATCCACATTAGAACAGGATCATGTCTTGAGTCTTGAGTCTTCCAAAGCCAAAGGGAAATGGAAAGAACATAGCACAGGAAACATTGTGGGCAATTTTTGCTTATTTTTATGAAATAGCTGTACTTTAAGAAACAGACTTACAATGACAACGGCTGACACTTACAGAATGCCTCGAATTCCCAGGTAACACTGCCCTTCTCCCTGCAGTTGGCATTTCTGTTCTCACCATTTAACAGACACCAAGATTGGGGTTCAGTAAGGTCAAGCTACTTGCTCACAGCCCTGCTATTAGTCAGTGACTGAGTCATGAATGAAAGCCAGGTCTTTATGAAGGAAGCACATGTTATTTTATGTGAGAAAAAAACATATTACGGTGTATTGAATTGAAACATTCTAACACATTGTCGATTTTTACATAGAAAAATAAGATTGGTTTATTGCAGTGAGAACACCTTAAAAAAAACTATACCCCTTTCAGGAATATTTTTATGCCCCAATTGTACCTAAATTCTACCAATCTCCTTAGGGATAGATCATCTTTTTCTACATTATCAAACTGTTGATGAGGACGAGCCAGCATTATTTTTCTTGCCATACTGATCCTACAAATCAAATTTGAGAATTTTATTCTGCTCAGTGTTCCACTGTAGTTCTGAAAACAACACTTGGAATATTCAGATTTTCATTGGAGCATAAGTAGATCTAAGAAGATCTCAGCAGGAAAGAATTCCACCCACTGTATTTAATGACATACAAAACCTCTTCTATAAATTTCTAGAATTCCCAACTCATTATCCTTTCGGGTGAACTTTCTTCTCTACCAACACACATTTAATTTTATATCCTCCCTCCATAAAATGATCACTTTTTACACATACTCCCTGCATATTTTTCCATTCAATGAAGAATATAGCTCTTTATTGTTTGGCTCTTCTTCAAATCAGATTGTTGAAGGATATATCAAAGTTAGTGATGCTAACTTTCTGAAATAAAACCTGCTCAGTCAGCTAAAAGGAAAAGTCATGCATGTATGCACATGCACACACACTCATAAATTCCCCAATTTTTGTACCCATGTCCTGATATTATCATGAACAAGAAAAAAGTTGCAAAATTGTAAATTCAGAAGCCAAACTTACCACCAACATACAGGAATAATACCACTAATGTGTCAACTATCGTCCTGATACTCTTCCAGGGGCTTTCCATATATTAATTCACTTAATTCTCACAAAATCCAACAAGATAGTTCCTATTATTTTCCCTATTTTATGGATGAGGAAACAGATGAAGTAATTAGCACAAGACCACATGCAGTAAATACAGAAACCAGACCCAAACTTCGGAGGTCCAGCTCCAGAGTTAGTATATTTCTGTTGTTTCTATAATTTCCTTCCTTTCTCACCCATTAGTACAAATATAACCTAGAACTTGTGATGTCAGCCAATTTTTATGACTAACATACAGGAATAATACCACTAATATGTCAACTATCGTCCTGATGAAGTGGTCTGTGGTATTCCAAATTACGCACCCTCTAGCTTAGCTTTCAATTACCAGCAGCACCCCCTGGATTGGACAGTGAATTATGACCTCTTCCCACACTATAAAAATGTACTAAAGACAAAAAAGATACAAAAATCTGTCTCCTTTCCATCTGTGTCCACTCAGTCGATTTTATGTTTTTCTTTGGAAAATTTACATGCCTACAGAACTCAGATATAAAAGATGATAATAGAAAATGTCTGCTGTCAATGATTTGAAAATATTATTTTTAAGAAAATGTTACTCTAGAAGGAAAGAACGAGCTTGCTCAGTTCAGTCCATCTGTGTTTCAGTCCACCTTAGAAAGATGATGTCCAAGTTGAGCATTGATTTGCTTTGGATAAATTGGATTCTTTCAGAGTAAGGAATGTCCATAGACAGACTCTCACTGCAATGTTCTTGATGTTCTGAGCAAAAACCAAATTGATTTTTTTGTGCTCCAGAAAAGAAACCTTTTATCAGACTTGAGAACATGCCTGGTAAGGCTGCCTTTTGACTGTATTTCCTGGGCCCATTTGTTCCTGAGAAACTATGGCTTTAAAATATTTCATTCATAATGTTTTTGTTGCCTATAATATTTTGCTTCATCGAAAGTTTTCCATTTCCAATGAGGCAGTTTGTGTCTTGGTATCCCCACCATGAACTCAATAAAAATTCTGAATTCTCACTATGTTCAAGGTACTTATTACATTAAACATAATAAATAATAAATAACAAGGATATAGCAATAAATCAAATGCAACTTCTGTTGAAGAGCTCCAAAATTATACAATTCAGGTTAAGGCAAAATTTATATTAAATATTCCATCTGACAGGTACTTTTAAATTTAATTATCATACATCAAGAAACTACTTTAACTAGAAAAGGATAAAGAGAAACTTGACATGATCGTGTGCTATCTGCCTGACATGGGGCTAGTCGTGTACTGGAATTATACCATTTATTCCTAACAACAGATCTCTGAACTAAGTCTTGCTATTTCCATCTTGCAGTTAGAAAGTTCTATGAGTCACCCTTGAAGGATGGCTAGATGCCATATTCAGTAAGAGATCAGTTTCCTCGCCCCTAGGACATGCAACTCTTAAGATGCCACTGCAGTCTGAAGAAATACTAGAACTGGTAAATGAGATAACATACACCAACACTTCAACATGATACTTGAGAAGAATAAATGCTGCATAAATAAGAGCTGGGTGACAGTGACAAGAGGGGCATAAGAAGAGGAGAATCAAGCCCGCGTCTGAACCCTCCACGGCATAAAATGCCACCTCTCAGAAAACCCAGCCAACCTCCCCACACCACACCTCTGCCGCCTTTCACACACAAATGTAAAGGTCAGAACTTCCCTGTGTTTACTTTATAGGGGATTTGCTTGTAACACTGCATCTGAACCCTCAGTACTCCACTTAGTCACTTCCACTTGTCTTTTCTTCATTACTGTGTTATTTGCATGAAACAATTCCCATTCCTTTCTTCTTTCCACTCCATCTCCTCTGAATCCACCTGATAACTTCTGTCAGTAGCAACTGAGCTATTCCTCCAGAGCTTACAAAATGACAAATTGCAAGCTTCGCAAGGACCTGGGGCTCAACAAAGGTGGGACTGTTCTAGGACTCGCCTCCATCCAAATTATTTTAAAATTCAGTCCCTGAACACAGCTGGGTTGCTATCAGCAATCTGAATAGGTTTTAACAATACTGCATCCACCTCAAGGGTGATGAAAGAAATAGGATATAAAGAAGTAAAATAATTTAGTTTATTTTTATGAAGTTTTCTGGATATCTTTGCTGATGGAGAAAGAAAGCAATTTTCCTAACAGTCTAGCCTAGCCATTGTGCATATGAAACATTCCCTACAAAATAATCCCTCTTCCCTGGGATGCTAAAACACAGGACTTTACACCTGTATAAAAATTAGTGACTTAAAGGAAGGAATTGTTTCCTGCTTTAGCATTCATATTCTCTCAAGGTCTGCAGTCCGACCAGATAGTATTTATCTGTTCAAAATGTAATCTGAACCTCTGACAATACTAACTTTTACCTCCTTGTGTAGGCAGGGGATTTAGATCTATAAAGTCAATATATAAAGCAGTGTTCAGAGCATGGCAGTCCCTTGCAATCACTCAGTTCCTTGAATGAAGCAATTTGTGTCAGATTCATATGGCTTAGATTTATTTCCACAGACTGAACCATTGAGGGTCATTTGATGTTCAAGCCTTATTGTGAGGAGGGCACGTAATTGAGAAATCCTGAATCAGAAGAGCCATCCCAGGGGACTTATTCTGAAAAAAAGGGTAACATGTATCTGCTTTGCCGATTTCCATTTAAGCAGAATTAGAGGCTACCTCACCAGATGCTCTAAGTACTAGTAATGAACATGCATTTCCCCCTGTATTATAATAAATTCAGAAAAGGTCCAGTTCTGACATCCAAAAGGCAGCAACATTATATCTCTGACAATAGGCTATTAGCAGTCATCATCACTTACTACTGTTCTGCAGGCTTATCATGGGGTGGCTCATGTTTTGTTTTATTGTATCTTTACAGCATTTTCCAATTTGAGCTAGAGAGCTGCATTTTTTTGTGTAAGCGCCACAATTTGTCACACAAAGTTTAACAATAGCTTCTTGCGGATTCCATGCATTAAAGGACTCAACGTCACACTGGACTATTGTCCCAACCAATTACTGGACAAGACAGCAATATTCTCTGAGAGTCTACCAGAACAGAAATGAATCTTTATCCTCTTTTGCAAAGAGCCTCCCCTCAACAGACTATGCAAACATCCCTCCTGGTTCCCATGGCGATCATAAGTTCAAATCCTATGCAGTGTACATCTGGACAACTTTTTTCAACATTCCCTTGTCTAAGCATTCCATTCCCACCTCAGAATTGTCTCCATGTGGTCTTTACTATAAAATGTTCTTAAGTCACTGTAGATGCCTGAATACATCCTTATGCAGATAAATCACAAATAACCTTTTTTAAATTAAGTCTTAAATGGCTTAAACATTACAAGTCAATTGGTAGCTGGCCAAAGAGAAATCATTTTATGATTTGTTTATTCTAAAGTCTAATGAAAAAGAAGGAAGAAGGGAGGAAGAGATCGTTTCAGTACAATTTAGAGAAGACAAAAAGAAATGGATTTAATCAGTGGGAAGAGGAAGGCCATATTAACAAGCAGGAGACACACAGATCTCTGAGTTTCCACCAGGGATAGGCTGAATTCAAGCACTTCAACAGAGAAAACCTCTATCACAGGACAGAACATTTGTCTAGTCAACTGTGTAAAGATGATGTAACGGATACTCATCATATTCCAGAAGGCTTGTTTACATGTGGGAAAACAAATTCCTCACAGTATAAGTTCCTGTGGGAGACAAGACCAAATTCAGACAGATGCTGAAAGTTCCAGAAACTCACAGCTGGGGCTTTTCCAGTAGGGCTTTCCAGAAGCATGTGCCAGGACTGCAGCCTTTAAAATGGTAGGCAGCATGCAAAGATGCAGGAACTCTGGGGATCTCCCATGAGGGAGGGGGTTGAGGGCACAAGATCTGCTCCTTGGGTGATGGCTGTGGGACAAACTGCAGGTCTGCCTCAGAGGTGGCCGTGGACATCTTCTCCAGCACTTCCCTCACCAGGACGGTCCATGACATCCTCTTGGGAATGTTTTTCTTGCTGCAGGGCCCCAGACTGGTTTTCAAACCCTTCGATTGATTCAGTGACCCATCCTATATTCTTTTATGAAATTACCTTTCTGCTTAAATCAGCCAGACTGATAGAGCATGTAATTTCAGATAGATACATTCATGCATGCATACATACATATATGAAATTCCACCACACCATGCTGATAGTACCTTGATTGCTAGGGGTGTTATTTTTGACATAATAACATGAGAGATATTTAAGATCATGAGAAATCATAACAAGAGAGATCATTAAGTTCATGTTTGGTCAGATTTGAGTTATCTGCATTTGGTTTACAGTGTAACACTCTCTCGTTTGGAGAACACACTGAACTGAAGCTACATCCTCTGGAGTGGTGCTGCTTAGCTAGTTTTGCTGCCTGCACCCCAGCATTTTAATGGACCTTAGCTCACAGATATGCATCTATGAAAGTTAGAATATTTCTTCAATCATGGACTATGTGAAGAAAACAAAAGGGTGTGTTGAAAAGAACTGAACTCACAGTTTAGAATGAGCATGTACATACACAAACACAATAATACACAGCAAAGTTTTTATCATGTCCAAGTGTCAATTTCTGATTCCTTCATGCTTCGTAGCAGCTTATAGCTCAGCCTCTATTTGGATCAGTCTGAAATCCTTCTCTTCTTGACCTGTCCAAGTGCTGCAGGTGTTCATCTAGATTTGAAAACACTCTTGTCCTATGCTACTTTGGCTTTGTGTTGCCCTCATAGATCAGGGCCATACTTTTTTTGGAAAATAAACTGTTCCTCTCTAAACCCAGTCACCAAAATTCTTCATAAATGCTGGTATCTCAACAGGATTCCTCGGAAGATTTTCTTCTCCTCAACATAAATGCCTGGCATTAATATACCACCTGCCTTCATGAGAATGGCTTCAATAACTTGAGCATTTTGTGCTGTAACTAACCTATACCTTAAATTTTTTATTTTTCATTTTCTGGCATGATATAAAAATGGGAAGTCTTTCATTCTGATCATCCTTCTGACAAGCAGCCTACCTTTTTTGTTAGGTTCCAAGTTGAAATTAAAGGCACCATTGTGCAGAAATGTGGACTTTGTGAACATGCCTATCCCCAGTCCCACCATAGTGGACATGAGGGTGTACACATGCATGTGCCCGTGCACACACACATCCCAGTCTCCATCGAGTAGCAAGTGGCTTGCCAAGCCAAAAAAAATGGAGCCTATTGGACTGCCACACACTGTATCCCCAGACTCTCTTGAAACTCTATCTTTTCCCTAAGCAGAAGGTATGTAGTCATAACGCCTTAAGAAATCCAGTTTTCATGACTACCCCCTTCTCTCCCAAAACAAAGCTGAATGGTAGGTTCATTTCTAACATACTTTAAAATTACTCCAAATTACCTACACTATACAGGACCCCTTATATGGGTTATCCAAACTATAAATAATCTAAAAAAATGACAGATCCTCCATTTTGTAATGCATTACCTCTCTGAAACCAAATTACAGCATTAGTTATATTTGACTTCAGCAAATATTAACATTTCTCTACATGCCCTAAGCCCAAATAGTGAATGAAAAGACTTAGTATAAGCTAGAATCAAGCTACCCCCCCAGAGAAAGCCAAACTTAGAGTTTAAACCACTAACAATAAGCTACAGAGCAGTTAATCTGCAGAAGGGAGGCCCGCTTCCAGCCAGCACTTGTTCCACCCCCTAGATGGTCCGCGGGTCTGTTCCTCCCACCTCAGCCTAGATGATCCTAGCTGGCCCTGCTGGTGGCATAGTCCTTGATACATGGGGGCACATAAACTGCTTTTAATGACATATTTGAGGCTCTCAAAGTAGACAATTGAGGTCTGGAAATGCTATTATTTTAACAGCTGCAACACTAACCCTCTACGAGTAGTTTCACTTGCTGTCTGCTTTTGACTGAAGTCTAAGGGTCCAAATGTTTAAAGTCTAGAAGGTGGGAGTGGGGGCAGGGGAGGCAAAATCATGTTCACAGCAGGATCCCTGAAAACATCAAAACATTGTCTGTTCTTGCCTTTTGTGAAGTCGGCCCTACGGCTATTTGTTCAGGTTTCCCAACCAACTTCATGATGAATGAGGTTTTCCAAGGGCTTTTACACACAGCACTTGTTATTTCACTGGGGTTCAGTGAGTACTTTAAACAGATGAAGACAAAGAAAGCCAGCCGTATAATTCAGTATCTGATTGCTTTTCCACATGTCGGTGGTGAAAAGCACAACTCTGCCTTGAGCAGCTTTGAGTGGCTGCCTGACTGAATCCAGTAAAGGCTGATAAATTTTGGAATGCTCTTTCAACACAAGAAAAATAGCATCGCGATGGCACACTGTGCTACGGCACTTTGCACCTTAGGAGAGAACCCTAGAAATCAGTGCTTTTCTACCACTGGACTTGGAAGAGGGAAAAGCTAAAAGGCATGTCGCACACGCTGCCTGTGATCACCAACATCTGGAAGACAAGAGCTGACCCACAGTTTTTAAACTTCAAGTGATTTTTCTGAAGGGTTGACTGCAATTACAGTATGTAAGCAATAGGTTATTAATTGCAGAACCAAGTAATTCTAATAGTGAACATTTCCAGGAACAAAAATTTTAAAGACACCATGAGGAAGGAACAGTTAGAGTTTGCTCTTTCTTTATATCACATGTTCTACTGCCTGGGGAAAGAGAAGTCCCCCTTGCTGTACTCCAATGTTCCTGGGACAGAATGAGAAAAGGGAGACAGCAGTGAGATCCCTCCGGGCTCTGCCTTTGGAGCCCAGGTCGCCACTCTGCCTTGCACATGAGAAAAGCCGATCATACTTGAAGGAGTTGGCAGGAGAAAGGGATCAGGAACAGGATCAAACCATGGGATACAGTACCATGCAAAGGGGAGGAGGGAGGCACTGGGATGAGCACCGACTCACTTCCGGGACTACTTAGTTGCAGACACATCACCTCTTGGTGCTTCAGAAGCTTCCCTGGAGGGAAATTTTTGCTTACATATTGCTTTGAGTCGGTGCAGAAGGCTTTAAGTAACACATACGTGAGTAAGAGCTTTCCTTTGCACTCTGGTACCAGTATATTCCACACAGCTAAATAAAATAGCTCACAGTAAAATTATACATAATCAATAGTCTGTCCACTGATCCAAATGCCCCAGGGGCCCATTTTTGAAGATTTTATTGTATGTATATATTCCAGGCGTGCATATGGTAGAGCCTATTGATTCACGCACAGCTGTTTTTCTCCTGTTACTGCATGATTATTTTCAAGTGTTTTACTAGAACAGATGTTTTCAGAGCATGCTGAGTGCACGTCTTTCCTCAGCTGACACTTTTTTATTTACATAAACAGCAGATTGCTGTGCCGCTGTCCTTCTGATACTGTGGGGGTCAGAGGGGGGAGTGGGTGGAGATCACAGCGTCAGTTTTCTTCAGAGCTCATTCCCGCCCCCCAGCACCACTAACAGAGACCCTCTCAGTCTCTCCCCTTGTTCTTTCTCTGATCCTTTCTCCCATCAGACTGTTTGAACCTGGTTTGTCCACACCGAGACTTTCTGAGCTGGAGCCGGCTGAAAACACCAACATCCTCTATAGAATGCAGTGGTCTCTATTGAGATTGCACCTCCTCCAAATAGTTGAATGTAGATAACACCTTATTTCCTGAGCACCAACGTGTACTTCTGCTTGAATCTGCAAAGCCAAAGCCACACTGATGCTACAAAGTGGGGCTTTTCCTGCAACTGTGGCATTTCAGCTGAAGCATCAAAACTGAGGACACTAGGTGACGAGAAACTCCTCTTCCTAAGGAGAGATGTTAGAGTATTCTTGTAAGACTTATTCAAGGTGGCAGAACTAATCTATCAGTGTCTGTCTTCCCTTCCAGCCACCATAAAAGAAGGCTAGAGTTTCATTAAGGAATTTATTTAAAGGGAATTTATAAAAGTAGAGCAGGAGCACCCAGAGGTGTGCCTCCTCCAAGCCAGGTAAGGAAGGCTCTCAGGAGAGTGAGTCAGAGATCCTGGGGGTTTCTGTAGGAAGGGAAGGGGCTTCTCACTAGTAGATGGCTCCTTGATGTGCATGTATATCAGAGGCCAGCCCTGCGCCACTACTGAAATGGAGCACAGATCATTCTTGGGAGACAGGAACACAAATTCCTAGATTTGGGGGAAATTCAGTAAGCAAAGATTGGTGGCAGCTCTGTAGAAATTTCAAGATAGAAGACCATCTAAGACAAACGACAATGACAGAAACAAAAACTACAAAGCAAGAAGGGAACACAGCATTTGGTCAAACGTCACTGGAAACATGTTTGAGGTTTCTGTGGCCAAGGGACGCCTTGGAATTAGCAAGGCATAAAATGCCTGAAAGGGCCTCACCTAAGAAAGCTGACTATAGGAAAGGGTTTCCCAGCAGGATTAATCTGTGGGTTATACCGTTGGGGTCAGGAATCTTGGAGGAAGGGCCACAGTGTGCATTAATTCATATGAGGGAAGGGTAGAGGGTGGAAGAGAGGACAGGGAGCCACGGTTTGAACACACTGTAACAGTGGGCATCCACGGTCAGGCCATGGCACCATCCATCACATCAGTCTTTATCCTCGGCTCTCAACCCACCCTCCCCACAACACCAGCAGGAACCAGGAGCAGAACAAATAGGAGAGGCTTAGAGAAAAGGGGATGCAAAGAAAGACACCAAATCCCTTCTCCTCTTCTATGTGCTGGAGGTATAGCTCCAACCTGAGCAGGAGAGGCAGTCAAAATCTTTTAATTGGATGAAAATTTGAGGTTTGAGATTGAACTAAGCTGGCTTTTTTTTTTAATTGCTGTGAAGCATGTGGGTACATTTATTTCATTTATAAGGACCTGAGTTATAACCAAATATTTGAGGAAAGTTTGTTGGCTTGCTTAAAAGAATAAAAGAAAATTTAAAGACACTAGGTAAATGTGTTGGTTATTTATTATACACTGTGAAATAGCCTGGGCTTCTTAAAGGGAGAAAAATCACAGTGAGACATGAATTTAAAGTAATAAAGTTCAAGATGGTGGATTCTGCATATGCCTCTGCTTTGTCTCCTTTGAAACTCATTAAAATGACAGTTAAAAAAGGCCCAGGGAAGTAAGTTCATAAAAGCTCTGAGAACATATGGGACATCAATGGACCAGATATTCTTGCAGATTTCTGGAAGACAGAGTAGGAATCGGATGGTACTACATACACACGAAAACGGAGGGAGCCATCACTCAAACCGTGATCTGAAGGGAGGGCTGACGCAGGAAGTTAATCATAGAATTCTCCAGAAAGAGCAAGGAAAAAGAGCAGGAGGACCAATTGCCAACATTTTTAAATGTGATAAAATGGACATAAAATTAAGTTGAGGAACCTTCAGAACAGAGACCAGAAAGGACAGAGAAATTGGAAATAGAAGCAAAAAAGATAAGAGATGTAAAAAAATCAATCCAGATTGGCAAGCATCTGATTAACAGAAATCCTATAAAAGGAAAAGAGAAGTACAAAAGAAAGGATCCCATTTTACCCTGATGAGTGGCCTGGGGGCATGTATAGAATCCAGAAGAAAAGAAATGGAATCCTAGCATGCCCCATGTCTCGGCAGTAAAAAATAATTACATACTTATAGGAATACTAAAGATTGATTATATTTAGCCTGAAAGGCAACAAAGGCAGAAAGTACAGAAAGTGTGGTTGCTAGTGCCGAATGGAATGTAAATGTTATCAGCCTTGACAAAATAAGAGCAAAAATTGAGCTGAAGGAAGGTGGGTAGAGGAAAACATACAGAAGGAGCAGAGCGAAGGGTAGAGGCACTAACAATTTCATCTTGGAGAAAAATCAAGTCAATTGACTGAAATAAAGGGAACAAAAAAATGGAATTATTGATATATTTTCTAAAGTGATAAAGAGAACCAAAGAGAAGCTAAAAATAATAATGTAGCTATCAAAGTTTAGGAGACCCAGATGAGCACGGAAAGTAAGGGAGCTAAATTTTTCACAGTAGGGAGTAGGTAGAAATTGTCCAGTGTCATTAAATCGAGAAAGGGTGGTGGATGCATTTATTCAGATAACTACCAGACATTTGTTTTTTTGAATGGTCAAAAGAGATGCTGGTGGAAATGAGCCTCAGAATAGCAGCTGGTGGGAAGGGGGCAGTTTCACTTCTCAGCATAAACTCTTCTGTATTCTGGATTTCTTACCTTAAGCATGTATTACAGACAAAACAAGTAAATAAGAATGAACACACCAAAAGTTAAGTATTAAGCAAATGCCAACTGTCTCCATTTCCAAATGCTGATTGAAGCATGGAAAGCAGATTTTAATGTAGTAAGAAATTGACTGAAGAGCTGTAGTAAGTTTCTGTAGTAAGAAACTGACCAATGTAAATAACTCAAAAGAAATGTATATGAGCTCAAACAAAATAAACATGTTGTATTCTCTCCCTTTTTCCCTCTCATGCACACACAGCCAACAGAATTTGCACACATGACTGTCCCTCTGCAGTCTGCCGAGGACACTCAGATACTGACACACAACACAAAACAGCCACTACTTCCCAAATTCAAATAATAAATCCCTGGAGGAAAATTAATTCATTCTGGAAATAAATTGTGTGTTCAAAGAATATGTGAAATGAAATGGTAAACATCTTTTTATCAGCCTTCCCAAATATGATTATTAAAATAGGCAAATATCCCAATAAGGCTACCCTGCTAGGTCTCTTGATTCAACCAAAATGTGCGTTAGCAAACTGTTTTCCTAAAGGGCCAGGCAGTAAATATTTCAGGCTTTGCTGATTATACTCAATTCTGGCTCTGTAGCACAAAAACTACCATAAACAATATGCAAATGAATGGGCATGGCTACGTTCCAACAGAATTTATTACAAAAAAAAGGCTGTGAGCAGTATTTTGCCCATGAGCTATAGTTTGTGCACCCATGAACTAAAGGATCAAGGACATTTAGATATTTTCCAATGATTAAAAAGATAGCACACACTTCATAACTTTAGTCACTCATGCTAATTGTATAATATCAAATAATATCCTATCAATTAGTGCTATACGTAATTTCTGATGTGCAAATGCCTTTCAAATAAGATCTGGTCCAGTAAGCGCTATGGCATACCCATTCCATTCTTCTTTCCTTCCCATCATACAGACAACAATACAATGGAAAGGATGATAAAGTCAGCCATCCCTGGTAAGGGCCCCTTCTACACAGCTAACATATTTGATCTCCTATTCTCCACAAAATGAGATGCCCAATAGCTTCAACTATATATTCTTTTGTTACATTTTTAAAATTATGTCAAGGGACAAATTCATGGCACTGTCTCAACAGCCATTGACACTGACTTTAGCCTTAAGAGATGAGTCATAAAAGATGTTTAGTGCTTAAGAACAAAGCAAAAACTGAAGGAACAAAACAGCAGCAGACTCACAGAACACAAGAATGGACTAACAGTTACCAAAGGGAGAGGGACTAGGGGGAGTGGGGGGATGGGAGGGAGAAGGGGAATAAGGGGCATTACGATTAGCACACACAATGGGGGTGGAGGCGCGGGGAAGGCAGGATAGCACAGAGAAGACAAGTAGTGACTCTATAGCATCTTACTACACTGATGGACAGTGACTGCAATGGGGTGTGTGGTGGGGACTTGATAATGGGGGGAATCTAGTAACCACAATGTTGTTCATGTGATTTTATATTAATGATACCAAAATAAAATAAAATAAAATAAAGATATTTAGTGCTTCAAGCAAGCAACATTGTGTAAACATAAAGATTAGCACTTGGCAAGGGAATGGATGGCTTGCTGAAAAAGTCACCTTAATCACTACCAAATCATATTTCTTAAGCAACTTGGTGCCTCCAGGACCAATGCTCTATGCAGATTTTTTCCCTCCCTCTCTTCCTTCCTTCCAACTGAATTGGCAGGGTGGACAAAAAGTAAAATTCAAAAATCAAATCAGCTTCCATCAAAATCCTACTTATATATTATGATATTTGTGAGCAAAACATAGTCCTAAATAAAATCTTAGATAGCATTAATGATATGACCAAAAAGGATGAAATGATCACAAGTGACAAGGAAAAGCATTCCATACATGACCAAAAAAGCGTAATAAAAAGGACACCTTCCAACTACACCAAGAAATCCTTAGGATTGATCTGGGCAGTTCCTATCAGGTACTACATCAATATAATTCCAGTGCCCAGGCGCAAAGGGAATAAAAAACCCAAACCTAACAAATCCCACTATATCCAAGATTTTGAAGGAGATTGACAACAATAAACCCTGGCACATGTGCAAAGAATTTAATTCTAACAAAAATGAATGTTGTGCAACAGTAAAAGACAGGTTTGGGGAAAGGATATTGTTTTGTTTCGTTTCTGCAGCTTTATAGAAAAATACAAGCTCATGCAGCTACTAAATACACATGTACATACACAATAACCTACTAAATAATAAATACACCTACTAAATACACACACAGATACACACTAACATGAACACAAACACAGGGAAGGAAGCTAATTGAAATTCACTAAGATCTTCATCAGTTCTCCCTTTAGCCACTCCAAATTCTTACTAGGCAAAGAATATTTCCATATTCTAACTGGAAAAATAAATGTGATCCACACACAATCCCAATCTTCACAGATAGTTCTTAATCAACATGCAAATGAGGCTTGCTTCCCTGCAAAATTTTTGGTCCCTTATTTAATTTTAGCATTAGAATAATAATTGGCACCTAAAGACTATCTCTTAGCCCAAGAACTTTCAACATTTTAAAAACTGTATGAGTTCTGTTTTGCTGAACATAAACACTCATTATACAAAATAGGAAAAAACCACAATTATAAATGAAAGCCTCTTTTGCTGTGGAAAAAAAATGCAAAGTGGAAGGTCTAAAGGACCATCCAGTCCCCTTCCTATCAGTCCTGACTCTGCCCAGTTTGTCCAGGTACACATACTGCCAGGCCTGTCATAGAAAAGGAGCCACACTCCTGATATTTCTTGTCCCCTATTTTGTGATCAAAACTGCCCACAGTCTAAGCCCCAGTTTGGTGACTGGATAAAAATCTGAGAAACTATTTCAACCACAGGTAACAATGAGCATTAAAGGAGAGGGTGTTAACCCTTCCCAAATAAGAAATGCATTTTATCAGGATCCTTACTTGCCATGGGCTGGTAGGAATTCTGGATCCTCAGACTGAGTAGATGAGAGAAATAGTGCAGGGTAATGGGGCCACTGGCATCTGCAGAGTCACATCATCTCGTCAGCCTTCTACTTTACCTACACGTACACCAGCAATGTCCATTTGAATGAGATCATCAGAAAATGTTGACTTTGTTTAGTGAATTAAAAGTTCATGATTAGGAAATTTGAAAATATTTTCATATACAAAAGTAAGACAACCAAAAACAATCCGGTAAGACATACGATACTGGCAGACAGAACAAATGTATGATACTGTCATTAATGGCATTTCATATTAAATCCTTCTCTGTTATTCTTCATTTAATAAATGTCATTGTCCCATAACAAAAAAAAAGTAAGTTCACGATTAAAGGCCAGAGAAGGGATTTCTCTATGACAGAGAAAAATCCAAGGCAGATAAACTCAATCCACAGAGAGTATGGTTGGGATCATTGGTGAACTGGCGGCGTGAAGCAAGCCATCTCTGATAAAGTGTCAGCTTAAAGTTCACTTTTAAATCTCCAGGAGGCTATGCGTGCCTGCCTCTAAAACCTCGTAACTCAATGTTTACAAGTTAATACATTTGAGATATATGAGCAATATAAATAGATTGCTGATGGATAGATGATAAATTTCATATGCCTATATATTTATCACATATCACAGAGAAGAAAACAGAACTAGTATTCCTCAAAATGTGATCCAAGAACCACCCACATCTGAATCACTGGCACTGCCTTTTAAAGTACACATGCTTGAGCCCCACCATCGAATTTCTGGGTCAGAATTTCTGGAGGAGCGAAAGGATCTTCACTTTTAATAGATTCCCTAAATGATTTTAATGGCAGTATTTCCACAGAATCCCATGTTATATTGCTTCTGGTCATATCTTGCTTACTAATGTCCAACACCATGGCAGCAAGCAAAATATCTTCTGCAATAAGACTTTCTTATCAACAATCTGAAACCAATAGTCATCCCCTGCTGAGACCACCAAGAGGCTGCTCCTTTGGGTGACAGCAAATGAAAACATTCTAGTCCTCCTAAAGCCTAGACTCAAACCTGGTAGATTGCCACTTCTGCCTCATTTTATTCATTAAAAGAGCCATATGGCCAAACCCAAAGTCACACAGAACAACACTATGTATTTTATAATGATGCAAATCTGAAGACATGTTTTAAATACATTCGAGTAAGTGTTGACGTGATAGGCAGCAATGGGGGCACTGTTATGAGATGAAGAATAATTAAATGAGTAATTAAAACAAAAAAGGATGCCTTGCCCTGCCTTGCACAAGTTGGTGAAAAGAATGTTCTAGAAACCCAGTAGTACATGTATCAATATTTTGCAAATTTATTCTGCATCCACTCCACAAAGAAAGGAAAAGAGAAAAGAAATACCTTCAAACTGCTGATGTAACTTACCCAGGTGACTGACTTCTCTAAGTTATGTTACTGGTCTGCTAATTATGGATAAGCTTGGGCTAGAAACTGTTCCTCTTCCAACTATACCATATGGATTCTCTCTCTAAAATAATACCCATCAGCCCTGCAACTAACACTAAAATTATCATCTATCATTAAACCAAGTTAGTTTTTATTTAATAAGGTTTAATTCCATGCTTGAAATATTTCTAATCTTTTATCTGATGCCCCTTGAAGAAGCTTACGATGGGAACTTAGGTAGAAAAGATAAGACAAATACATAAAATGGATAAAGAACATATCATTCATATTTAATTTAACTCAACAACTATTCTTTCTTTGCAGCTTGTGTACCAGGATCTGGAAAGGACAGGAGTAAAGGGAAGAGGTCACACAGGAAGGACCAAAAGACAGATCAAAGTATAAAAGATTTCAAAGGAAGGAACGATCACATTAAAGAAATCAGGACAGGGGGCGGAAGATGGCGGCGTGAGTAGAGCAGCGGAAATCTCCTCCCAAAACAACATATATCTATGAAAATATAACAAAGACAACCCTTCCTAGAATAAAGACCAGAGGACACAGGACAATATCCAGACCACATCCGCACCTGAGAGAACCCAGCGCCTCGCGAAGGGGGTAAGATACAAGCCCCGGCCCCGCGGGAGCCGAGCGCCCCTCCCCCCAGCTCCCGGCGGGAGAAGAGCAGGCAGAGCGGGAGGGAGACGGAGCCCAGGGCTGCCGAACACCCAGCCCCAGCCATCCGGGCCAGAGTGCAGGGCCCTCGATACTGGGAAAACAGGGCAGCAACAACAGTGAGCAGGCACTGGAGGCTGGGCGACAGAGGACATAAGAAAAGCGCGCGACCATTTTTTTTTTTTGCTTTTTTGCTGCTTTGTTTTGGCGAGCGCTTTTTGGAAGTCTTAAAGGGACAGGGACCCCAATATTAGGGAAACAGGGCAGAAAGACCGGTGAGCAGAGGCCTGAGGCTGGCACCGGAGAATAAAGAAAAACGAACGACCACCTTTTTTTTTTTTTAATTAAAAATTTTTTTTTTTTTAATTAAAAAAATTTTTTTTTCTTGTTTTTTTTTGTGGTCGTTGTTTTGTTTGGGCGGGTGCTTTTTGGAAGTCTTAAAGGGGCAGGGCAGGCCACTTAATCCAGAGGTAGGGAATCCGGGGTCTCTGGGCACCCTAACCCCTGGGCTGCAGGGAGCAGGGAGGCCCCTTACGGAGATAAATAGCCTCCCAGCAGCTCCTGCTCCAACGCGACTCCACCATTTTGGAGTAGCTGCCCGAGCCAGGCCACGCCCACAGCAACAGCGGAGATTAACTCCATAGCAGCCGGGCAGGAAGCAGAAACCCTGTCTGCACGCAGCTGCGCAGCACAAGCCACTAGAGGCCGCTGTTCTCCCAGGAGAGGAGGGCTACAAACCAACAAGAAGGGAAGTCCTTCCAGCCGTCACTCGTCCCAGTGCTGCAGACTATTCCTATCACCATGAAAAGGCAAAGCTACAGGCAGACAAAGATCACAGAGACAACACCAGAGAAGGAGACAGACCTAACCAGTCTTCCTGACAAAGAATTCAAAATAAGAATCATAAACATGCTGACAGAGATGCAGAGAAATACGCAAGAAAAATGGGATGAAGTCCGGAAAGAGATCACAGATGCCAGAAAGGAGATCGCAGAAATGAAACAAACTCTGGAAGGGTTTATAAGCAGAATGGATAGAATGCAAGAGGCCATTGATGGAATTGAAATCAGAGAACAGGAACGCATAGAAGCTGACATAGAGAGAGACAAAAGGATCTCCAGGAATGAAACAATATTAAGAGAACTGTGTGACCAATCTAAAAGGAGCAATATCCGTATTATAGGGGTCCCAGAAGAAGAAGAGAGAGGCAAAGAGATGGAAAGTATCTTAGAAGAAATAATTGCTGAAAACTTCCCCACACTGGGGGAGGAAGTAATCAAACAGACCACGGAAATACACAGAACCCCCAACAGAAAGGATCCAAGAAGGGCAACACCAAGACACATAATAATTAAAATGGCAAAGATCAAGGACAAGGAAAGAGTGTTAAAGGCGGCTAGAGAGAAAAAGGTCACCTATAAAGGGAAACCCATCAGGCTAACGTCAGATTTCTCAACAGAAACCCTACAGGCCAGAAGAGAATGGCATGATAGATTTAATACAATGAAACAGAAGGGCCTTGAACCAAGGATACTGTATCCAGCACGACTATCATTCAAATATGACGGTGGGATTAAACAATTCCCAGACAAACAAAAGCTGAGGGAATTTGCTTTCCACAAACCACCTCTACAGAACATCTTACAGGGACTGCTCTAGATGGGAGCACTCCTAGAAAGAGCACAGCACAAAACACCCAACATATGAAGAATCGAGGAGGAGGAACAAGAAGGGAGAGAAGAAAAGAATCTCCAGATAGTGTATATAACAGCTCAATAAGCGAGCTAAGTTAGGCAGTAAGATACTAAAGAGGCTAACCTTGAACCTTTGGTAACCACGAATTTAAAGCCTGCAATGGCAATAAGTACATATCTTTCAATAGTCACCCTAAATGTTAATGGGTTGAATGCACCAATCAAAAGACACAGAGTAACAGAATGGATAAAAAAGCAAGACCCATCTATATGCTGCTTACAAGAAACTCACCTCAAACCCAAAGACATGTACAGACTAAAAGTCAAGGGATGGAAAAACATATTTCAAGCAAACAACAGTGAGAAGAAAGCAGGGGTTGCAGTACTAATATCAGACAAAATAGACTTCAAAACAAAGAAAGTAACAAGAGATAAAGAAGGACACTACATAATGATAAAGGGCTCAGTCAAACAAGAGGATATAACCATTCTAAATATATATGCACCCAACACAGGAGCACCAGCATATGTGAAACAAATACTAACAGAACTAAAGGGGGATATAGACTGCAATGCATTCATTCTAGGAGACTTCAACACACCACTCACCCCAAAGGATAGATCCACTGGGCAGAAAATAAGTAAGGACACGGAAGCACTGAACAACACAGTAGAGCAGATGGACCTAATAGACATCTATAGAACTCTACATCCAAAAGCAGCGGGATATACATTCTTCTCAAGTGCACATGGAACATTCTCCAGAATAGACCACATACTAGGCCACAAAAAGAGCCTCAGAAAATTCCAAAAGATTGAAATCCTACCAACCAACTTTTCAGACCACAAAGGCATAAAACTAGAAATAAACTGTACAAAGAAAGCAAAGAGGCTCACAAACACATGGAGGCTTAACAACACGCTCCTAAATAATCAATGGATCAATGACCAAATCAAAATGGAGATCCAGCAATATATGGAAACAAATGACAACAACAACACTAAGCCCCAACTTCTGTGGGACACAGCAAAAGCAGTCTTAAGAGGAAAGTATATAGCAATCCAAGCATATTTAAAAAAGGAAGAGCAATCCCAAATGAATGGTCTAATGTCACAATTATCGAAATTGGAAAAAGAAGAACAGATGAGGCCTAAGGTCAGCAGAAGGAGGGACATAATAAAGATCAGAGAAGAAATAAATAAAATTGAGAAGAATAAAACAATAGCAAAAATCAATGAAACCAAGAGCTGGTTCTTCGAGAAAATAAACAAAATAGATAAGCCTCTAGCCAGACTTATTAAGAAGAAAAGAGAGTCAACACAAATCAACAGTATCAGAAACGAGAAAGGAAAAATCACGACGGACCCCACAGAAATGCAAAGAATTATTGGAGAATACTATGAAAACCTATATGCTAACAAGCTGGGAAACCTAGGAGAAATGGACAACTTCCTAGAAAAATATAACCTTCCAAGATTGACCCAGGAAGAAACAGAAAATCTAAACAGACCAATTACCAGCAACGAAATTGAAGAGGTAATCAAAAAACTACCAAAGAACAAAACCCCCGGGCCAGATGGATTTACCTCGGAATTTTATCAGACATACAGGGAAGACATAATACCCATTCTCCTTAAAGTTTTCCAAAAAATAGAGGAGGAGGGGATACTCCCAAACTCATTCTATGAAGCTAACATCACCCTAATACCAAAACCAAGCAAAGACCCCACCAAAAAAGAAAACTACAGACCAATATCCCTGATGAACGTAGATGCAAAAATACTCAACAAAATATTAGCAAACCGAATTCAAAAATACATCAAAAGGATCATACACCATGACCAAGTGGGATTCATCCCAGGGATGCAAGGATGGTACAACATTCGAAAGTCCATCAACATCATCCACCACATCAACAAAAAGAAAGACAAAAACCACATGATCATCTCCATAGATGCTGAAAAAGCATTTGACAAAGTTCAACATCCATTCATGTTAAAAACTCTCAGCAAAATGGGAATAGAGGGCAAGTACCTCAACATAATAAAGGTCATCTATGATAAACCCACAGCCAACATTATATTGAACAGCGAGAAGCTGAAAGCATTTCCTCTGAGATCGGGAACTAGACAGGGATGCCCACTCTCTCCACTGTTATTTAACATAGTACTGGAGGTCCTAGCCACGGCAATCAGACAAAATAAAGAAATTCAAGGAATCCAGATTGGTAAAGAAGAAGTTAAACTGTCACTATTTGCAGATGACATGATACTGTACATAAAAAACCCTAAAGACTCCACCCCAAAACTACTAGAACTGATATCGGAATACAGCAAAGTTGCAGGATACAAAATCAACACACAGAAATCTGTGGCTTTCCTATATACTAACAATGAACCAACAGAAAGAGAAATCAGGAAAACAACTCCATTCACAATTGCATCAAAAAAAATAAAATACCTAGGAATAAACCTAACCAAAGAAGTGAAAGACTTATACTCTGAAAACTACAAGTCACTCTTAAGAGAAATTAAAGGGGACACTAACAGATGGAAACTCATCCCATGCTCGTGGCTAGGAAGAATTAATATCGTTAAAATGGCCATCCTGCCCAAAGCAATATACAGATTTGATGCAATCCCTATGAAACTACCAGCAACATTCTTCAATGAACTGGAACAAACAATTCAAAAATTTATATGGAAACACCAAAGACCCCGAATAGCCAAAGCAATCCTGAGAAAGAAGAATAAAGTAGGGGGGATCTCACTCCCCAACTTCAAGCTCTACTATAAAGCCATAGTAATCAAGACAATTTGGTACTGGCACAAGAGCAGAGCCACAGACCAATGGAACAGACTAGAGAATCCAGACATTAACCCAGACATATATGGTCAATTAATATTTGATAAAGGAGCCATGGACATACAATGGCGAAATGACAGTCTCTTCAACAGGTGGTGCTGGCAAAACTGGACAGCTACATGTAGGAGAATGAAACTGGACCATTGTCTAACCCCATATACAAAAGTAAACTCAAAATGGATCAAAGACCTGAATGTAAGCCATGAAACCATTAAACTCTTGGAAGAAAACATAGGCACAAACCTCTTAGACATAAACATGAGTGACCTCTTCTTGAACATATCTCCCCGGGCAAGGAAAACAACAGCAAAAATGAGTAAGTGGGACTATATTAAGCTGAAAAGCTTCTGTACAGCAAAAGACACCATCAGTAGAACAAGAAGGATCCCTACAGTATGGGAGAATATATTTGAAAATGACACATCCGATAAAGGCTTGACGTCCAGAATATATAAGGAGCTCACACGCCTCAACAAACAAAAAACAAATAACCCAATTAAAAAATGGGCAGAGGAACTGAACAGACAGTTCTCCAAAAAAGAAATACAGATGGCCAACAGACACATGAAAAGATGCTCCACATCGCTAATTATCAGAGAAATGCAAATTAAAACTACAATGAGGTATCACCTCACACCAGTAAGGATGGCTGCCATCCAAAAGACAAACAACAACAAATGTTGGCGAGGCTGTGGAGAAAGGGGAACCCTCCTACACTGCTGGTGGGAATGTAAGTTAGTTCAACCATTGTGGAAAGCAGTATGGAGGTACATCAAAATGCTCAAAACAGACTTACCATTTGACCCAGGAATTCCACTCCTAGGAATTTACCCTAAGAATGCAGCAATCAAGTTTGAGAAAGACAGATGCACCCCTATGTTTATTGCAGCACTATTTACAATAGCCAAGAATTGGAAGCAACCTAAATGTCCATCAATAGATGAATGGATAAAGAAGATGTGGTACATATACACAATGGAATACTACTCAGCTATAAGAAAAGGGCAAATCCAATCATTTGCAGCAACATGGATGGAGCTGGAGGGTATTATGCTCAGTGAAACAAGCCAAGCGGAGAAAGAGAAATACCAAATGATTTCACTTATCTGTGGAATATAAGAACAAAGGAAAAACTGAAGGAACAAAACAGCAGCAGAATCACAGAACTCAAGAATGGACTAACAGGTACCAAAGGGAAAGGGACTGGGGAGGATGGGTGGGTAGGGAGGGATAAGGGGGGGAGAAGTAGGGGGGTATTAAGATTAACATGCATGGGGGGGTAGGAGAAAAGGGAGGGCTGTACAACACAGAGAAGGCAAGTAGTGATTCTACAACATTTTGCTATGCTGATGGACAGTGACTGTAAAGGGGTTTATAGGGGAGACCTGGTATAGGGGAGAGCCTAGTAAACATAATATTCGTCATGTAAGTGTAGATTAGTGATAGCAAAAAAAAAAAAAAAAAAAAAAAAGGGCAGTTCCTGTGTGGTAACCTCCAACGAGTTCTACACAAGGGTATAAAGGGCATATAAAAGTGTAGGCAAAGGGTCTGTTTGTGTTTACACAGAGGATCAAAGCCTAATTCGGCTACCCCGAAAATGAACTAAGATACGATATGAAAAAGAACTTCCAACATCTGCACTCTCTGGAAGACTCATGCCAGAAGATGATCATCAAAAAACCCCAACAAAGATCCACGCACTGCTACAGCTGTAGATGCACTCATCCCACCAGTTCCTGGACTTGCCATGGGAATGAGGAAGGAGATATCTAAGCTGGCCTGTGCATACAGTAAAACAACAAAATTGGACTGGATCTATACTGTTGGAACTCAACCAAGAATTTGGAGAAGTGCAAATTGTAGCGCTCCAAAGTCTTACAACTACAAACTATTTATTGTTAAAAGAACATATGGCATGTGAACAGTCCCCAGGAATGGGTTGTTTTAATTTGTCTGATTTCTCTCAGACTGTTCAAGTTCATTTGGACAATATCCACCATATCATAGATAAGTTTTCACAAATGCCTAAGGTGCCTAACTGGTTTTCTTGGTTTCACTGCAGATGGCTGGTAATTACAGATATGCCTTGGTTATGTAACTATACTCCTATTATGTTAATGTGTGTGTGCAATTTAAGTAGTAGCTTAAAACCTATACATGCTGAAGTTACTCTACAAGAAGATATATCAAAGAAATAATCAATCTTCCCATGTTTTCTTCCGCCTGCTACTTCTATAGCTTTTCTTCTTCCTTCCTAATTACAACCCTTAAATAGAATTCGTGCCTCATATCAAATTTACCGAGTATCATAATTCTTCCAAGTGGTAAAGATACCTCAAGACAAATGCTGGGCATAGAAGCCACAGGGCATAAATATGCAAAGAAGTAAAAAGCTAACTTTTTCAAACAATAAGGCTTCTCTCTCACTTACCAACTTCACATTTCCCTGTATGGCCCCGGAAGATGACTGGTTAGCCAGAGACGGGTAAGATTCCTCAAGGGAGGAACAACCTAAGACAGGCACAGTCGCAGGGGGGCCATCAGGTGAGAAATTGGGGATCAACAGAGGTGAGGCTTAGAACCTCACCCCCCCGTTCTGAGAGAAATCTTCTGCATACGTGGATGTTTTATTGCCCTGGTCTAGCTTGGATTAACACATAGTCTACAGGCACACACCTGATCATCTACATGTGCTCTCTTACAACACTAAACTATGTTTTCTACCTTTATCTTGTATCTACCTACCACTTCAGCATTTTATTAAAAATAATAATAATAAAGAGAGAAATGTGGTATCCACATATAAATCAAGTATAAAAACCAAATCAGTATTCATATTTGAACTGACTGTTTATAGTTCATAATGCATGAGCAAAACCGAAAGTTTCTGTGATGACTGCCCTTGTACTGTTCACTATGTAACTTATTCATTATGTAAGAATTTGTTCTACATGTAAAAACTTGTTTGTTATGCCTCAGAAGATTGGAGACTGACAAAAATTAGGCTTGGGGTGGAATAATGATTGTGCATTGAGCATTGACTCCCCTATACAGAATTTTATTGTCGTTAACAACCATTTGATCAATAAATATGAGAGATGCCCTCACAAAAAAAAAAAAAAAGGACAGACTTCCAATGGTAAAATAAATTATTAACCAGGATGTAATGTATAGCATAAGGAATATAGTCAAGATATTGTAACAGCTTGGTAGGGTGATAGCTGGAACCTAGAATTATGTATATAAATGTTCTACCACTGTGTTGTACACTTGAAACTCATGTAATGTAATACTGTGTGTCAACTACCCTTCAATAAAAAATAATTATTAAAAAAAAAAAAAAAAAAAAAAAAAGAAATCAGGACAGCTTTCAAAGGGGATGTGGCACAGATGAGTCTTGAACAACAGGTAAAATTTTCAGATCTAGAGAGAAGAACAGGGAAATTCCAGGTGGCAAGAACAACATAAACAAGGACATACAAGCAGAGGTTAGCATGTGAGGACTGAGTGCCACTACATGTTCAGACAACATACTGACCATCGCACATGAGTTGCCACTGCATCAGGTGCTGGAAATACAAAAATTAATATAACATGAGCCCTCCCTTGAAGAGCTCAAAGTTTGGATATAAGTGTGTGGCATGCATAATAGGGATAAGCTCATGAGGAAGAGGATGGAAGAGCAGCAATAAGAGGAAAGATGGCAGAACCATGGAGCAACACCGCTGATGGGATGGGGAGGGAGGAAGAGCAAAACGAAGGACTTGCGGAAAAATATTGGCAATTTATATCAAAGGCAAAGATCTAATACTCCTCAAATATAAAGAATTTGTAGAGATTGAGACTAAAAGAATCAATAATCCAATAGAAAAATGGGCAAATGATATGGATGGTTCACTGCACAGGAAATGGAAATAGCCCTGAAACATATGAAAAGATGCTTAACCTGGCTCTTGATAAGAGAAGTGTATGTTAAAACTATACAGAGATACAATTTCTCACAAATCAGACTGACAAAAACTCTTAAGCTTGACAGCTCGGATTACCGTTTGCAAAGCCCTCTGGGAATGAGCACTCCTGCACTGCTGGAGGGAACGCAAAACAGTACAATGCCTGCAGAGGGGAAGTGAGCAATATCGAGAATACTTTAAACTACAAAAGTGGCTGGCATTATAGTTCTTTTGGACACTGTTGCCCTAGATTTAATGACAAGTTTACAAAAAATCTGGAGAGAAGGACATATGGAAGACTCCCAAGGGTTCCATCAGCCAGATACAGGATGAGGAAGATTCTCACAGACAAACGATTCATATTCCAAAATAGACGGCATTAACAGGGGAACTGAATTCAAGACTGATAATGATTCTAAGGAATTATCATTAATGCTCAGGTGTGCTGATGCCATCAGAGTTATTTTTAAGTCTTTATGTGTCAGAGATACATACTGAATCATTTATAGTTCAAATGATGTGCAGTCTGAGATTTGCTTTGATATCCTGAAAAAGTATGGAGATGGATAAAATCAGAAGAGCAAAGTGTTGACCATTATTGAAACTGGCTGATAGGTAAATAGGGATTCATTATGCTACAATTTCTACTCCTATATATGTTTGAAATTTTTCCAAGTTGAAAAAAAAAATTTGTAAGGAATTACCTGAGATATAACAGTACCATCTGGAGAATGCCACTTCTTGGATGCTAAGAGGAAGGAAAATTGAGCATCAGGCTCCAGTATTACGGAAAGATCCAGGAAGAGAGGACTCAATAAAACCACTGGGTTTGTCGATTTCTAGGACAATTCCAGTCTGAGTAAAGGTAATAGATATAAAGCCAGACTACAAAGGTCTGAAAGAAGTGGTCAAGGATGAAACAGCAAAAATATAGAGAGACAATTCTTACAAGGTTTTAGGCCACCAAGGAAAAGAGGGTAATCCAATTTAGAATACAAGTAAGCATCACAATGATTAATAATTAAGTACCATAGTAAGCATCACTAGGTCAATCAAGTATTTCTGAAAGTCACTAAATCTTCAAAAGTCATCTAATATGGAAATGGCGCTAGTTTAGGAATCAGAAAATCTAAATTCTAATGAAACATTAACTCTGAGAGCATATCCACTGGTGGAAAAAAAAAGTAGTTTTGAAGCTGTAAAGCTGTAGGAAATTTATTTAGGATCATCCTTGCTACAAAGCACCTACAAAGTGGAAAGGATCTGGGCAGGGAAAGGCGAGCTAGAGGAGTGACATGCAAAGTCCTGTGAACCAGTGCGTTCAGGATGCAACCATCATCTCTGCTTTGTAAATGAGCAGAGAGTTGGAGGGATCCAGAGACAGAAACACGTAACCAGACACAGACTGGAGTGTGAGTGAGTCTGCCTCTAGTTACTGCATGGAAGTAATTTATTACAGTAGGGCTACAGGGAAAGTTGGCATTGACTTGGTCCACATGTCCCTTACCATGAACTGCCTCCAGATGTTAGCTAGAACTGCTGAGCATCATCAAAATGTTGAACAAGCCTGAAACATCTAGCGAATAAGCTGAGGCAAGTTTAAGGGAAAAGGTCAAGTGTGAGAACAGGAATTCCAGGGGCCCACAACTCTACACTGTAAGCTCTTCCATCTGACTCCAAACACCTTGAAAACAGAAGTATATTTGAATTCATTTATTCAACACACATTTATTAGGCCCTAGTGTGCATGAGACCCCATGCTAGGTGTTAGAGATGGAAGAGTGAATGTTATTCTCCATATTAGCACAACCACTCAGAATAGCATAAATAGTTTTGACTGCAAGGCTTTACTTAAAGGTGAGGAGTACCAACTGGAGCTTGGGAGAAGAATCGTTGAGCCAACAGCTATACTTTTGACTCAGAAGCAGCTGATCTATTTTCCCACACCTTGGGAGAAAGCCAGGAAGCAGTTTCTAGTAGAAAGCAATTACAAAGGAATTGCAACTTGTAAAGTAATACAGAGAAAATAATGATTTAATAGAAAACTGAGAGAATGGTGGGCACAGAGAAATACATAGGAAAACAGTTGCACAAAAGATATCATTCACTTTATCAAAACTGCCCATTATTAGTAGAAAAGGACGTCCACTGGACCTGGCAAGAGACCCTGAATAGGATTTAGATCTGGGAGGAGGTAAAACACTGATCTACTTCAGGCTAGGAGGACTGCCAAATCTCCTCTGTGGCTAAACAGAGTAGAGTACGGATCAGACAATTACAAATGTGCTCAAGTTTGTATCTCTTGCAAATTCTCTTAGTTTTCTGGGAAAACACTTTTTTTTTTTTTGAACTACAACTTTGTTGCAGTTGGACTGGGCAACTATAAATTGCTCTCATTTTGGCCAAAATGGCAAAAAAGAATGTAGGAAAGAGTGCCTACTTCTTCTCCAATGTAAGGTCCTAGACTTGGACTAGCTCAGAATCCGGCAAGAGTGACAGAGCTTATGTAAGCATATTTAAATCAAAGAGGGATAAAGTAGGACTCTGCTTCCAAAGTACACAGTTTCCTTAGAAAGCACCCTGTGACTCTCTTGAGCAAGAAACTCCTTGTTCAACTGCTCCTGGATCTCTTTTCCATTCTACAGAGTACCTCCATCACACAGTTGCTTACTTATCCATTGGTTTCGCTTTATTTGATGTTTGGTTTGACAGGCAATACTCCTACTTGACAGAAGAGGGCAGTGTGGGGATTTTGGCAGGTACAAGTTCAAACCCTTACTCACTTGTGTAACAATTCTAACTCCGAAAATACAGATGTGTGTTCTCTTGTCAAGAAGTACAAAATCAGAAAGCACTCTGGTGTTCAAAGAAGCGAAAAATGGGGAGCACTGATGTGAAAAAGGAAGAAGAAAGAAAAGAACACTGGAAAGGATTATAAATTTAGCGGTGGTAGAATAAACCCCCAGACCCACACAGTGTTCTGCCTCAGTTAACCACATGCTCCTGTGCTTCTTTCCTGGACTTGCTATGACAATGTCATTTGTCCACCTTTTGTGTATTTCGCTTCATGAGCTCCTTGTCACTTAATTAATGCTTTTAAATGAAACATGAAATTTCCTTATCAATTTATTTTGAAAATACATTCTGACTTGTTAATCTCTCTCTTCTTTAACAAGAAGCTTTCTATAGCTTATAAGAAATGACATGGACAATTATCATTAAAAACTGAGCAGAACAAAGCTGTGGTAATGAGGATGACTATAATCCATTTACCAAAATACTAGGTAAGGATAAAAGGATAAAACGAACCTACCTCTTTCTTTCTGATAACAAAGCAATTACAACTTGTAAAGTAATACTGAGAAAATAATAATTTAATAGAAAACTGGGAGAATGGTAGGCACAGAGAAATACAAAAGGAAAACAACTCTGCACAAAAGATAATTCACTTTAGCAAAACTTCCCATTATGAGTAGAAAACGAGTTGCCAAAAATGTCAGGATGCACAGCAATATTTTTCCCAGGCAAAATAACTTTCTCTTATTAGTATGCAGAAAGTTGCTAGCAGAATGATACAATGAAAAAAGTTCAGTCTGTCTTTGAAAGTAGTAAACAAAGTAAAACAAGGAGAGTATGATAATATGCACACACACATATATATATGTATACACATACACACGCACACAAACATACACCCACCAACATACTCAGGCTTAGACCAGAATTCTAAGGAAAAGAACCATGAACCAGCGACCACAGGATTAACATTCTGAATGAGCAAATAGCATTTGGACAAAGTGAGAGACGGCAGCCCTCATGACCTTCAAAGATATGTGGGCATACTCCAGCTGCCAGGACCGTATCAGCAGTTCCAGTGTAGTGCCACACACACCCAGGCCACTGACTAAAGCCCACAAGTTGGAAAGTGTTAATCAAGGAAGTTAAGCATAAAACTGACAGCCGAGGCATTTAAGCTTTTGTGATGTGTGTAGCCCTGAAACTCACTCCGGGAGTCCTAAATCACTTCCATTGCTTCATCTGGAAATTGGGAATGGCACTGCTTACCTGTCAGGGATGCTGGGAAGATCAGGTAATGATTATAAAGTGCTCTGGAGCTAAGTATTAAATATTACAAGATAGAACACAAGCTAAAATCTGGCCTACACAGCTGACATGGGCTCCATACTGCTCATGTCACAAATCATGTCACTCGCCAGGTGTTACTGACTGCAAAAGAAAAAGCCTAGAAATCAGGCTTTAATCCCATATTTTGGAAAAATTCTATCTTCCTACAATGGCTGTAATATTGGTACCCAAGTGGATACAAAGATTGTACATCCTTCATGAATGATAAACAAAAGCTGAATGTTCTTCTGTTTCTTACATACAGACTGCCTCTCTCTCTCTCTCTCTCTCTCCATCCCTTCTCCACCCCTCCTCCCATGATATCTTTCTCATTCTTGTTTTCTGATTCTTTCTTTTGCACATACTTATTCTTAACTATAGCTTCTCAACTTTAATCTTAAATAAATGAATATCACATTGATGCATAGTATAACACATTTCAGCCCTTTCCAAAGTTTCTACTATCTGGGAACGGCCCATCACAAAAAGGAACTATAAACCTACAGATTATGAATATGTGATGATTTGGTGCAATCCCCCTTGAATGCTTGAATCCCCTCTGCAACATGCTCAAAGGCCTGCAGGGATGATAAACTCACCTTACACGAAGCCTGTTCTACTTCTGAAGTTCTAATTATTTGAGAGTTGTTTTGGGTATTGATCTAAAATCTGCTTCCCAATAACTTTTTATCCCTGTTTAGTTCGAATCTCTTGCCTTCATTTCAGCTCTTTAAATAGCTAATAGCAATTATCTGCCTCACCAAAACTCAACAAAATCTGGCTGGGGATTCTTCAAAGTTTTGCTATTGCCAACAGAGAGAAAGTTTACTTGAGTGTTTCAAAGGATGGCCCACCTTTGTCAGCCCCAGGGATGTTTTTAAAGGAATCAGGGTCTTCAATACTAAGAGCTGTAACAATGTGTGCTTCTCTATCAGACATAGTCAGATAGGTGAGGATAAGAGAACTAAGCAGAAGTTTCCAGGTGAGTCATGAACAGGCAGAGACATGTACGTGCATGTCAGATAGAGACTAGCAGGTTTACTTGGCTTGAGCAGAGAGCCTGCCCTATAGAGTAAATGAAATGCAGGTTGTTGGGTACAATTGGGATAGATATTGAGGAGAATGTAAAACTCAAGAATAGTTTGAAAACTGGTGAAATGAGCAATAAAAGTTACAAATGTCTAATGCATTTGGTTTTCACACTTATTTTCTGAGAAGGTTTTGGACGCTATAAAAGTCATTATTTAGCCAGTTGTTTAAGGAGTGTTTATTAAATACCTCCTATTTTGCAGGCACTTTTCTGGACACTGAGAACTCAATGGTGAAGAAAATAGACAAAGTCTTTGCCCTCAAAGAATTTACATTTTAGTGAAGACACAGAACACAAATAAATAAATACAAATTAGTGCAAACTGCACTCCAGGAAAATAAAGCCATTTCCCAGCTGTGTTATCTTAAATGTTTTTAGCCTCTTTTATCTTCAGGTTTCTTATCTCTAAAACGAGTATTATAATAATCCCTAAAACATAATGTTATTTGAGAAATTAAATTAGACAATATAAAGTATTTGCACAGTACCTGGCACAATGTAGTTGCTCAAGTAATTACTAAGGTTGTTATGTAATGTTTACCATCCACTCTTTTCCTGCCCTCTCGACAGGGTGTGTCCCAAAAATCTGTGGGGAGGAAGAAGTTGGGAGAGCTAGATTTCACTGCCTCTCTAGTTTTATTTATTCTGCAGCTAGATGAGTCTTGCACCAATAATGCACACAAAGGGCAAGGCTGCTAACCATCCACATCTCTGGAGAGAAGTACAGTGGGTATTGACATCGATGGTTCCTCCTGCCCTGCACCCACTCCTCATTCTGACTGTCCCTTGAGAAACCATGCTTCTCCACACTCAGCCCATTTATTTCCAGTGAAGCAAATCTGATCCGAGAGCCAGTCTCCCTACTTCTGTGATTGTTCAGGGGTAAGCACGCTGACCAAGCATGGCTGCATAGACAGGACCCCAGAACTTGCTTGTGGATGTCAGGAAGCGGTACATTTTTCTGCTGGACTTGGCATAGGGCAAATGTGCACTTGGACCTGTGAGGAGCTCCTTGCTCAGACAACACAGAGGAAGAGCCAGAAGAGAGCAGGGGACTGGGTCCCGGTGACAGATCTGGGCCCTCTAACATCACACTTGAAGCGAATGAGTATTTTTATTGTATAGACCAATAAATTCCCTTTTTATTTAAGCCAGCTTGCATTTGAACTAGAGTTTCAGTTGAGACTGAAAGAGTATATCTTTTTATCTGTTTAGCTACGGTCCTATCAAATCTTCCTACAGCAAACATGGTCTGCACTTGGATGAAAGCTTAAACAGTTCTCAAAGACTTGCAGTGGCTGTTCCAAAGTCAGGCAAAGTTCAGGGGGAAACAATCGGGTAGTAGGGGAAATGAGGTATTTGACTCTGATCAACTCTTTCCCCTCTTAATACCGACCAGGCAGACCTCCAGGACTGGGCTTTTCCACCCAACACAGATGCTCTCCGAACGTTCAAAGGCACACCACACATCCCACCCTCCTCCTCTCCCTCACCTCTTGCTTCCTCGCATCCCACACCTCTCCCTGCCTCCCAGTGGTGTCTCCAGGAGCACCCACCCCCTCCTTCTATCCCAGAACCCACCCCTCCTGTTGTCATCTTCCCTCCCTTCCTCTGTCTAGCAATTCTACCACTTCAGGATTTGAATGTCGGTGGCATTTGGTGCTTTGCTGAGTTGGTGAAACCCTCCAGAAAGGACCATCTCATTTATGATTCACTGAGAAGAGAAGCTGCAGCTCCTTCTCCCAGACAATCTGAACTCTAAAAACATTTTAACTCACAAAAATAAAAAACATAAGCCCATCTGTTTCCATTGGGAAATCCTATTACTATTACTTCTATTAACATAAGTTGTCCTGTCTTCTTTGAAAGGCAATTCTTTTTATCCTTTTTATGTCTTCCCCTGACCTCTCCCTGTGTTTCATCATCAAGCATTCAACATGCCAAACAAAAAAATTTTCTCTGATTCTTGTAAGGGAGGGAATGCAAGTTTCAGCTCATCTTTCCACATTAACACTTTGAATTTCTCTTTTGTAGGGTAGAGAGAGTTCACCAGACACCCTTCTCGGGACTGAGGGAAGTACTCCTCAAAAGGCTGATTGCCCTTTGTTCTGACACCATGCCCACCTAGTCCTGTCTCCAGATTTCCTAGTTTCTGGGTTGTCCAGAAACGGCCATTTTCTGAGCCCTGGAAAGGAATATCCAGTCAATCGATAAGCTGCCACTCTGACTTACACACCTGCCTCATGTGGGTTTGTAGAGTGTGAGTTAGTATCTGGAAAACTATCAGCTTCCAGATGTCTGGAAGTCAGAGCTGGAGTCAGAGCTCAGATGTAATTACCAGCCAACACACAACTTCCCTCTACTTCCCTTGTAGTACACTCCAGCCAGCAGCTCTACATACACCTGTACACTTCCCTAATGTTGGGAGGTAGAGGGAAGAACTAAAAGAAGGTAAAGGCCTGAAGATCAATATTAATACTCACAGAGGTCTTAGAGCTCTCTGTTGTAATGCTCAGGTGAACTTTCCCTGGGAATCCTTTGTCACAAATCATAGACCTCCATCAGCCCTGACGTTCAGGAAGAGGTGTGCACCTGGTTTCCATCTCCTTTTCCCCAGAGCAACCATTCTCAAAGAATGCCCACTTGTCTTTCTTCAGTTTTACTAAAGCTTCTATCCTGATTTCCCTTTTGTTCATTTTTCTACTTGGATTTAAGGATAATTGATCTGGTCATTAGATATAAATGTACTCTGATATAATCCAACAGCTATTTAATATAACATAGCTAAGAAACCAACAGCTATTTAATATAACACAGCTAAGGAGCCAGCATGGGGATCTCATTGTGGAGAAAGTCAATCATGTTCCCTGGTACAATCATGTTCCCTGGTGTGTGTTCCCTGGTGAGAAGTTGTATGGACAGAGGAACCAGTCAGCATTGTGGGGAAATCGAAGGACAGAATGAGCAACAATAAGAACCGGGGAACGCATGTAGGGTGTGGGCAGAGGGAGACCGGTGTACTAGCGAGACCTCCCAACTGGTCAAGGGCATTCATTTCTTAATAAGTGGAGATTGTGTTGGATTACCGAGACAAACTGAGGTCATGGAAGCTTGAAAGCTAGACTGGATGTATACTCCATCATCACAGGTGGTGGGAACCAGTTGTGAGCTCCTGAGAAAAGAATCAACAAGCTACTATTTAGGATCAGGAATCTAGCAACAATGAACAGGAAAGGTTGGGAAGGAGTGTGCCTGAAGTAGGAGATCAACAACTCCAGAGCTGTTGCAATAATTCAGATCCCGGGCCCCTGACGGCAGGAATAAATGTTGTGATTTTTTTTAATATTACAAATAAATAACTGTACAATGTTCAACTCTCTATAAGAAAAAAAATCAAAGATTATTCTGATGATTTAAACCTAGAACACCAGACGAATGACCGGCACTGCACATCTCACCCACGCCCAGCAAACATCCCCAAGTGGGGCTCATAGAAGTTTGCTGGCACACTAAACTCAGACATAAATGCAGCTTCTCATGTTAATTCTTTGTAGCATTTGTGCCCAGGTGAAGAACCCAGTACATGCTCCCAGAATCTCTAATCCGGTGTATTACCACATTGTGCCCATGTAAAAGTCTTCTCAGATGGACCCAGGTGATGAGGAAATTGACTTTTTTTCCATACATGTGTAGATCGTTTCATTCATTCTTTTTATATGACATACCCGCTTACAGAAAGTGAAATGAATGTGCTAGTGCAGCTAAAATTGATAAACTTTATATATTATCTGTACAATCAAATGGAGGGAGGGGTTATTCCAGAGCCTATGTACTATTTAGTCATTTTCCCTGCGTCATCTCCATAGCTATTTTTTTGAACTAATCTCAGAAAAAACTGCTTGAAGAGTAGCATTTCACTAAAAGGTACTTCTTCTTGTCAAGAGTGTTAAAATAAACCCTATGCTTTTAGCAGATAAATAATCATTCCAAGAGCCAGAAAATACTCTTGACATTTTTACAATAACAGGTTATTAATATAATTCACTGCAGTTGAAAGCATGTAGAACACATTTATACTGCAGACTGAATAAAGGTTAAGTATACTTTGTGTTTTATTCTGCATCAAACATAAATATCTGTCATACCAAACCCTAGAGAAGACATAAAAACTCTCTTAGAAATCTATGACTCTCAGAGGAAGATGACCGACTGGAGAAAGTTCCTCTTCTTTAGATAAATTCCATATCAAGTAGGCCTAAAAACTAACACTAAAAGAAAAAAAACATTACAATCAATCTCCAGGGGAATGTCAGCCAAGAATCACCACGGAAGCCACTCCAATGAAATCCCACATGGAATTGTGTTTTGGGAGTGCCATTCTATCAACTCTCTCAGAATAAGTAATCAAGGAGATCAGAGACAAAGATTTCTTTTTTTTCCAGAGCAGCTATTCAAGAACATGAAGGAAGAAAAGAGCCTGTCTTGAAAAACACAGATAACTACGCCATTCTTCTGAAAATACATCCTTCGAATTCTCAAGTAGTCACAACCTCCAATTAAAATGAAACAAAAGATTGTTTCTATCAGTGGGATTTTCAAAAATAAGGAAGATGATGAAGAGATAGGGCCTTCCTACTAAAATATTTACAGGCCAATGAAGTTGAAGGTAGCTGCTGGTTTTCAGAAGACCTTCTTCGCTTATTGTTGAAACTTAAGGATACACAAATATACATGTTTCTCAGCAGCTTTGCATCCTCATCCCATCCACTAAAGGAGAGATGTACAAAACGTTATCTGCTTTCCAAAACGATTCTGCAATTTACAAAAGAACGCACCCTAGGTTTCCTTTAAAATGCACACTCCCTGCTGTGTTTAAAATCAGTCAATTTACAAAGATGTAAATTAGCCACAGTCCTCCAGAAATACATTTGCTGCCTAAAACAGGACACACCTACTGAAAACTGCAGGTCTGAATAGTAGTCCCCAGGAAACATGCATTCCAGGCTCTTCAGTAAAACAGAATGGCCTTTAGAGTTAATAACCACTGGCTTGTATTATTAACCTGGCATATAGGCAAGACAACTCCCGAAATCTTCAGTTTTCTTTCTGCATGCAATAGCTGCTCCCTGCCATCCACACCCATAATCTGTCTTTTTAATCTAGCCTAGAAAACAAAAAGGGAAATCCTCTCCTTAACTCTAGGTAGGCTCTTTTTGGCTCCTACAATAGGCCAGGCATGTCCAGCCATGCCTAATTCAAGGCTCTTCACATTGCCATGCTCTCTGCCCCAGGCCAGTCCTTTCCTTTCAGCTCTCAGCCCATTTCTTCACCAATGCACCCCCAAACTAGGTCTCTTGCATCCTCTCTCATAACCACCTGTATTTTTCCTTCATAGCGCTTGTCCAGAGCTTGCATTTAAATAACTGGGCTTATTTGATGAATACCTGTCTTACCTGTTCCAGACTTCATGAGGAAAGACTAAGTCTGTTGTACTAATGACTTTATTCCCTTTCTTGGTGCCATGCAGAGCAGATACTGGGCCGAGAAAAGGTTTACCAAGTGAATAAGTGAACCCTACCCTCTCTCAATGTTCTTCACTATTTTTCTCTTTTACTTTGTCAGTAAAACTTTATTACACACACACACACACACACACACACACACAATCAATCACACCTCTCCAAAGAGCTGAACCCTGCTGTCTACACCCATTCCTTTCCGCTTTTCCCAGTCTCCCTCCACATCTCTCCTGAACCCAACCTCCCAAGGTTTGCCAGTAACCTTGTCCTAATGAACAGATTCAGCGGCCACTTCAGGCTTCATCCGCACATTTCCCTTGAACAGCTGTTAATGACCGGCGGCCTTCCCTTGTTTTCTCCCTCCCTGTCTCTTTCTGGATCTCTCTCTCCTTCTCTCTCCCATCTCCCTCTGTGGACACTCCCTCAAGATGACCTCCCTTCCCATTTCAACCTTTCCTTCTGACCTCCTTTTTTCTGTTCATGATTCCTGTCGTTCTCCCAGTCACCAAGGCTTAAAGCTGTCACTCCCAGACATTCATTTAATCCACACCTTAGGTCCCCTCCAGGGAAGACTCCCACGCCAAAGACGCCATTCAGCTTCTCCTGAACACTTACTCCCAAACCATTTCAACTTGCCTCCTTGCTGTCATCCACTCCATGCACCATTACCTTCATCTGTCATTCCTCCTTCCCACTGCCTCAAAAGCAAACACAAAAGCTCCAGTGTGGCTCTCCAGAACACCTTGACATTGCCTCCCCCCCACCCGGGAAAAACTGCATGATTCCTCAACACATCTGGAGTTCTCTGCTTCCTTCCTTGGTCCCACACAAACCGACCCCTCCATCCTTCCCATTCACTCCAGGCCAGCTAAATTTTATCCCTGTTTCCAAGTATGCTATACATGCCTCCTCCACTGTGGAAACTGTTTTGTGATGCCCCAAATAAATGGTATCTCTTGTAGTCTTTCACCTCTCATAGTCTCTGTACTGGCTTGATGTCATAATATTTGTGTTCCAGAGGTACCTTCCTCTTACAAAGCCTTTAAGAATGAGAAGTGTGTCTTACCCACTTGGAAAACTTGAGCACAGTGCCTTGAAATCCCAGATTCCCTCTTAAGGGGCCATATTTCTCTTGCAAAAGTATTTTCCAAGTGATTGATCTTAAGTTATTTTATTGTAGACAAATTATTTTAGAGAAATTAAATTGTCCATTGGCATAAATTGGATTTTGGAGGGTGTTTATTTCAGTGGCTCCTAAGAACATATGATGTTTTTGAAAGCAAAGCAATAATTAAAAGTGCAAACAGGTAAAGGTGTTTAGAACATGTCACCCCAAAAATAAGCAGCCTGGAATGCTGATTAATTTGAGGTGAAGGCACCTGAGAAACAACAGATATGCAGGAAGGGTTCCATGACCTCTACCCTCTGCCTATAAGTGGGTCATAAAATTTCCCATGAGAAAAGTGCCATCCCTGTATCAGGAAAAGAACTTTCTTATCACAGGAGACTGAGCATGTATGCCAGAATGGATCTATAGAAACAAAAATACTGAAATAACCCTTATCTTCCATTAGTTTCCCCCATATATTCTCTAGTTACTGTCCCACAATTTACCACCCCTAGCCCAAATCCCTTTGCTTTACCACTTCTCCACAAATTTATCATTTCTTGGTTTTAAAAAGATTGGTCCTACCTGCTTCTTCAGGCTTCATTCTTTCTTATGAGGACTCTTGAGTCACGACAAATAATAAATAAAATATGCATGATTTTCTGATATTTATCTGTCAATGTCAGTTTAATTCTCAGGCCCAGTCACAGAACCTAAGAGGGTAGAAGGAAGTTTTTCCTCCCTTTTACAGGTTAGGAGGATTTGAAGTTCTGAAGGCTTGGTACTGATACATTGACTGTAAGTACATTAAAATTTTTTTTAAACCCACCAGGAACATTTCCCTAATTAATAAGACATCAGCCAAAGTCCTAATGCTGTCACGGGAGGAGCTTCTTTATCACAACAGAAAGGAGCAGTCACACGGAGAGAGTCACAGGAGGCTTGCCTGTCTGCTACGGGAGAACTACTACCAGGGGGGAGCTAAGGTCCCCCAAGCTAGAAGCAGGTGAGCCCACTACTGACCAGACCCTCTCCTCTCTTTCTCTCCACCTGCTACACAGATGAGTAGGTGAAAGCATGTTGTGCCTTGAACTAAAACCTCCCACATAATCATTGAGGATCATTATTTAGAACCAGTGGGTTCAAGCAATAAAGAGTACATGTGTTTGAATCTCCTTTATATATTCGATGTATTACTAATCAGTTAAATGATACCCAGGAGCTAGACCCTGGGCTTTACTCAAGAATTAAACCTTGTATTTTCTTCTGGGAAGAAAGCTAAAACACTTGCATAGAATAAAAACAAATATGTTTGTTGAATCTTAAAATTTACAAGCCATTTGAAAACAACAAATTAAAAATGAGTACTATTATAAAAGTGATAGAAATTTATGAAAGATCCAAAAACAGATTGGTTTATGGCAAAATTTAGCTATAGAAATGATTTAGCTTTGTTTGAAATGAAGACAAAACAAACTAGACATTGGACAGTAAGGGACTGATTGGATAAATTATAGCCTACCCATACCATAAAATGTGCTCCAGATATTAAAACTGATACTAGAGGTATATTTCTTAACATAAAAAGTTGTGTCACACAGCAGGAATAAAAAAGTTAAGTATAATCGATTTTGTATGTTCTATGTGGTATATATACATATTAATATTTTTGTAATAATACAACAAAAGTGAAACAGTGTTCACTAGGTGGTATAAATTATATGTTTTATTCTCCTTTTAGCTTAAGTAGTCTTCTGTACATTTAATCTTTCCACAACACTTTTTTTTAATATTGCCTTTATTAAAAGGAATAATGGGACCAGTCCTCTTCAAATGAAGATGGTAAGTGAGGAAAGGAAAATAGACATAACACAAAGACAAAAATCACAGCTACCAGACCTTCTGTGGGGCAGAAAAGGGAATAATATTTCAAAGGAAAGATTATCTTTATTATTATGTAAATAATTTTTCTAAAACTCCCACACACCAGAATATTTATTGAGCATTTCAATGGGAAAGCAAAGCACAGAGTCAAAGAGTTATGAAAGAGTGAAGGCGGAAAGAGGTCTTGTTACCTCTAGAAAGGAGAACGAAGAACAGCTTACAGTTCACTAACTAGTACAGCTCCCAAGTAAACATTTCCCAAACAACCTGCTCCCTATTATGACAATTTTGTGAGGTCTTTTCTTGGTGAGAAAAGGTTACAGTACACCTAACCTACCCAAACGAACTAGAACATCCCTAAAAACAAAAACAAAACAAAACAAAAACTTAAAGGAAAGAACATTTCAGTTTTAATTTCTAACTATGAGACTATTTCTTGTGTGCTTGAAGCTGTCAGACTTAATAGACATTAGGTTTCATTGTGTCCAACCTTCTGGTTGGCCTTTGAATTGTTAATGTTAAGCAGAGGACAAGGATGTTGCCTTAAGCATTTTCCTAGATCTGTTTACTCTCCAGGAGGATAGTCAAGATTTGACAGTTCCCGTCTAAGAATGACCACATCGGACAATGACAATGGCTTGGAGGCCAGCATTTAATGTTACCTGCCTTACTGAGGTGGCCTGGGCTGCGGAACAAGGAACTTCAGAGTTCTGGCGGTTTCGATGGCCTCCGTGTGTGGGGCCGTGCTGCTGCTTTAATCCACGGGCAGTCTCGTCTAGCACCTTCGGATCCTTTGCTCACTCATTTGCATTTTCTTCTGTTAGAACAATGGAAGAACAGTCACAGTGGTTTTCCTTTTCATATGTGCTCACTGAGCACGAGCCAAGGAGCAATTTGCTCTGACAGGGGGATGCAGAATCGGAAACACATTCTATTCTCGATTTGAGAGCCCGTCATCCGAGCATCACTACCTGGCTGCCTCACAAAACCAGGTGTATTTCAGGTGTTCATTGAAGGCAGCTGACTCTCAAATGTGAGGGAAGGGCACAGCAGGGTGCAAAATCATCTCTCAGAGGTGATGAGGCTGAGGTCTGGTGACTGGGGACATCCAAGCCCTTCCCTATGGAGTCCTCAGGCTCTCTGTAGCTTCTCCTGGGCCTAGTGGTTCTCAGACTTTTGGTGCATTACAATCACCCAAGAAACTGTTAAAAAAAAAATCAGTCTGCCCACTGAAGCAATGTCTTGCCAGTGGGTTTCAGCCCCCGGCAAACTCACTCTGGATTCGGTGAGGCTGAAAAATGACAGTGGAACATTCTTGGAGGTAAAAGAGTTTATGCCCAAGTTTATTCCCACGGTGGCAGGTCAATCACTAGAATCCTGTCCACTCAGAGCAAGTCTGGTCTCTGCCTCTGGGCCTCTCTGCCCCCACAGTGGACTCAGTCTCTGTCCTTGGCACTGCCACCACTCCAGTCTCTGCTCTCCTGCAGCTGTGCAGCCCAGAGCACTGGGCGGAGCTCTTTATATAGAGTCAATAATAGCGTATTGCCCACACGTGTGTAGTGAGAAAACCAGGGCCAGGTGAGAATCCAGACCTCAGGAAATTCCATTTTCTCTATAAGCAAGGTGAGCGGTGGTTAAAATCTCCTCTCCTTTGTCAGTGGGATGGGGCATCCTGAAGAACTGTGGTTTGGAGGGCCTCTCCAAGGTCAAGAAAGGCCCAGACCACAGCTAGTTACTGAGGTTCTAAGTACACTAAATAGGGGGAAATGTGAAAATGAGATTTCAAAAATGGTGAGATATTTTTTTAACTATACCTGATGTACTAATATCTACAAAATATATATGTGTCTATATTTGCACATACTGTCAAATGTACATATTGTATATATACATGTATGCATAACACATTTATAAAATCAACTATTCATATGAAAATTTCAGGATGTGTTTTTTTAAAAACCCTTCAAATTGCACTGCAGGCAGTCTGGCCTATTAATGAGCCAAACATTTAAAACTGCATTTTGATAAGCCAGGCAGAGAAAGATAAGTACCATATGATTTGACTTATATGTGGAATCTAAAACACAACAAACAAACAAACAAAAAAGTAATAGACCCACAAGTATAGACAACAGACTGGTGGTTACCAAAGGGAGGCAGGTGGTGGACTGGGTGAATCTGGTGAAGGAGAGAAAGGGTGCAAACTGTGAACTGTAAAATAAGTTAGTCATAGGAACAGAAGTATAATATAGAGAATATAATCAATGATATTGTAATATGTAATATGGAGTAACTACACTTACCATGCCCAGCATCTAGTAATGTATATAATGTCTCACTATGTTATACATCTGAAAACACCTATTATACTGTGTATCAACTTCATTCCAATAAATAAATAAATAAAATTGCATTTTGAGTATGTTCTTAGATTCTCTCACTGTGTCGCTGTGCTTGTAAGTATAACTTAATTTGGTGATGACCTCAGAAGTCTGAATCTGAGGGCCAATGAATGAGAGTGAGAACTGACTTTCCTGCCACCCCAGTCCCACCTCAGGCCTGTACTTAGAGATAATGAACAGAAAGTTCCTATCACAGCACCCGGAACATAATAAATGCTGGCTGTAATTATAATTAGTTCCTATTCACTTCCTACAATGCTACACGGCAAATATGTAAATTAAGGAACCGTCAGAACTCCAGTGTTCATACATTAAAGTCCCAAGGAGATCTCGCCATCCACCAACGCCTAATAACCATTGTTTTGTTAAATGTGAATTTGATTGCATCACTTGTTCAGTGTCTGTTTAGCTATGTTTACTCAAGTAGCACGTTGAGAGTGAAAACGTCTGGAGCAGGAATTTGTAAACTTGCGTGATGAGTCCCCTAGAGAGATCATGAATGCCATCAAATTCGAGTGTCTGTGGGTGCCCTCCCTTTCCTTGGAAGGGACCAACAGCACCCCTAAGATTTTCAAGTGGATTCATGACCCAGAACATCTATTTTCATTATAAACCATGGGTGTGGTGCACATCCATTCCAAGCTGTGAACGCAGGGCAGGATCTCAGTCCCACGTGCCCCAGGTGCTAGGTGACAAAGGACGAGCAGGGATCTGAGCCAGAAGGCCCTGAGCTCCCAGGTCTGCTCGTGCTCCATACGGGTGTCCCGGGCTGCCAAGACAATGTGCCACAAACGGGGTGGCTCAAATCAACAGACACTTGTCCCTCACAGATCTGGAGGCCAGAGGTCTGAAATCAAGGTGTTGCAGGGCCCTGCTCCCTCCGAGGCATCTGGGAGAGGATCCTTCCGGTCTCTGCCAGCCTCTGGGGGCCTCAGGCCCTCCTTGCCTGTGACAGCACGATGCCAGTCTCTGCCTGTCTCCACTGCTTAAGAGTCTCCACACCACATTTCCCTCTTCTTATAAGGTCGCCAGTCAGACTGTGTTGGGGTCCCCCCTACTCCAGTGTGACCTCATCTTGACTAATTGTACCTGCGATGGCCTTACTTCCGAATAAGGTCCCATCCTGAGGTCCCAGGATTAGGACTTCAACATATCTTTCTGGGGGGTAAGAATTCAACCCATTATAGGATCTATTCTTCCATCTACGCTTCTCATCACAGGGAGGGAGGACACCTAGCACGTACTGACATTTTCTCTGTCCTCCAGCTGTGCTTGACACTCCAGTCCCCACACACCCCTTTTTCACCACTAAGGACACTGAGACTCAAATAGAGCAGGTACCTTGTTTGGTGGTAAGCATTCGGAAAGACCAAGTTTGAATGTGAGGACAAATACAAGTTTCTCTGACGCTACGGCTTCACATGGCACTGCGAACACTTTTTGATAAAATCAAAATGCAACATGTAATTGCAAGTCTCAAAGGAAAATATGCTCTCTGAGCATGTAAAGTTGTATTGCATGTTGTAATGTGTTTTAGAAATAGAATAAAGTAGTGACAAATTAACGTTTATCATCTGGTAAGAGATAATCACAAGTAGAGCAACACTAAAGTAAAAACTTACCTTCAAATTTGACTTTAAGGTAGATTTAAAGTAAAATTTTAAGGTCCTACAACTAGTATACTTATTCATGTTTACTCTGAATCTATAGGATAGCATTTTTATTATGGCGTTTTGCAACAGAAAACTTGTTATAAATATATGAACTGACACTATGCCAT
This sequence comes from Manis pentadactyla, assembly GCF_030020395.1. Classification (NCBI taxonomy): domain Eukaryota; kingdom Metazoa; phylum Chordata; class Mammalia; order Pholidota; family Manidae; genus Manis; species Manis pentadactyla. The sequence goes on along the minus strand of NC_080031.1, from coordinate 67,264,370 downwards.
GATTTTTTCCCTAAAAAATGTAGCATATTTATATATTTATGATATACTATAAATAATGTATATATTTATACGTGCTATATATTTATAATATATATAATGGGCATAAAAATGAAAACTGATAAAAAGATCCTCTTATATGAAATCAATTAGTAATTTATAATATAACAGGTAAGATGTGAAACAGCTTTTGAACAACTCCATAAGCATTAGAAAAATCTTCTGCAGTTACTGTTGAAAAAAGCAATTTCATTTTTTCTAAAAGAGAGCATCTCAATGCGTTAATTATCTTAATCTTGGTAATCATTCCATAATGTATATGTATATCAAATCATCATGCTGTACACTTCACATATATATTTTTCATCAATTATTCCTCAATAAAGTTAGAAAAATAAAACCAAGCATCTCAAAACGTTGGATGTCCTGATGACTACAGCTTGTCATTTTCCAGGCAAGGTGCAAGGACAGTGGGCTTGAGATCACCAATGGGGTCCATAAAAATGCTAAACTTGAAGGATTTTTAATAAAATATAATTTTACTTTATTACATTTTATGCATAATGTTATCTTAGTTCAAAATTTACACAGGCCGGTCCTCCATAATTCATAAAAGAAGCTATGGGGAATACTAGAAAGGGCATTAATCTGAGCAGGGAAAGGGGTGGGGAGTGGGGCTTGAACAAGGAAGTGGAGCAAAGAAAAAGAGAAGCCACAGGCCAATCAGGAGGCAGCAGAGGTTCAGCCTTCACAACTAAAGCTCTCATCAGACCTTCACATGTTCAAGTTCTGCTCCGGCTAAATCATGCAGGAAACAACCAGTGCCTCTGGTTGCCCAGTTACAGTGAATATAAAGTGTTTGTTCAAGTCTACAAGACCCCCTTAAGTGATACAACCCTCCCAAATCATCCCCAGGGTTTATTCTTAATTTGTAAAAAGATAAGAGTATTTTGGATTAATGTTGATTCTAGCAAATGTTTTCATTTCAAAAAGGCCTAAAAGAACCATATGTTCTATCTACAATACGTACATAAAATTTTTATGACTATCTGTTCACTTCATAGGACATTTATAGAAGAAGCTATGTGGTGCCATAGAAAAGGCATAAACTTGGGCATAAATAGCCCTAAGATCCAAGGTAAAGTCTACCATGGACCAGATATGTGAACCTGAACAGTCACTTAGCCCTCTGAACTTTGTCTTTCCAATTTGTATTTTTATTCCAACCCTTATGCTTTATACTGTTCAGCGCAATTTCACTATTTTAAAATATCTTTTCTTTAATTAGTAGTATCTTTGCTTTAAAAAAGTTGAGGATTGGGAGGGCATGGTCAGAAATTACACATTTAAGAGAACAGTTACCAGTCAAAACAAGGCGCACTGGCATATTCAATTAGACAGAAAATAGAATTCCCTATACCTTAACCATCAAGTTACATTTAAATCTTGGTAAGATTATTATAAATATAAAAGAAAAGAAAATATTAGCATAAACTAATCTGTATTTTAAAGGGGCTAGTAAGTCATTCTGGCATCAGAATCAAAGAACTGGACTGATTTTATGACCAAAAAAAATTGCTCCAATTCCAAAAATGTGCTACCTGCCATGCTTAGACATCTCCTTACTGAAAGAGAGGAATGCCATGGGACTTAGAATCAATTGTATGACCAGTTGGCAATAAATATTGCTTTGAATTAGATGTGATTTAATTTGCCATGACTTCTGCATCTCCAGAAACTCAGTAGGAGTTTAGCTGTTAAGATGAACTCAAGCATACATTTCTTTGGTTAATCATTAATGGCCCAATTCCACCAGAATGAAATCTCCACAGCTGCCGGCCACAAAAGCCCAGTTGTTTCTGGGATGCTAGGACTGGAGTCTGGTGCAAGAATGAACATGACAGCTCACCTTCGATTATAAATAATCACTCAGAGAGTGGAACCCTCAACCCTGTAGGTACATGGATCAGAATCCACTAACCGAGCACAATGACGCCAAGAAAACCACTCACCATTTTTTTGTTACAGCATCAGATTATCAAACATGTTGGTAATCTTGACAGTCAATGAAAGAAAAACAATAAATCCCCCCTGTTGACATTATACCTCAACCCCAATTCAATTTTTTGAGTCAACCTGTGAGACTATTTCAACTACAGTCATATCTGATGACAAGGAAATTATAATCGTTAGCATTTATGTAGTGTTTTTATGCACTGGATGCTTTACAGATACTATTTTATTTAGTCATCACAACATACCTATTAAGTAGGCAGTTAATATTAAAATCCTTTTTTTTTTAACAGATGAAATAACTGAGGCTTAGAAAGATTAATTCCCCAAATTCAGACAACCAGAACTAGAATATGAACCAGCCCAACTCCAGATTCCATGGTTAAGAATATATGCTCTAGAACAAGTATGAGTAATGTGGGAAATTCTCATTTAATTTCCTTTGGTGAAAAAAATTTTAACAGCAAGATTATATATTTTTAAAATATGCATGCATAAAATACACCCACATTTATCCATTTAAAAATATCTGAAATGACAAATCAGGGGCATCAATAAGTCCTTATTTCTGAGGGATGGAATCAACAGAGAATTCATTCTTTTTTATCTGTATTTTCTAGTTTTTCTACAGTGACTTGTATTGTTTTTGATATATTGTTTTGATAACAAAAAGAACAAAGTTCTTTTGATTAAAAAATAACAAGCCAGAGTTTACATTATCAGAGGTGGCAATATAGAATAGACATATTTTAATGATGACTTTAATAAAAAGAGAAAAACTGAAGGTCTGCATGAAAATTAAAAGACTGTGCAATAGGTATGCATTAATAAAGGTCAGCCTAGAAAGGTCTTGCAGTAACATTTGAAGTAGTTAAACATACCAATTGGGGAACCCAGTTTTTTCTAAGGAGCATGTTATGAATCAACTTCTTTACAATCTACAAATGAAAGACAAGAAATACTATTGTACTAGCCATGCTAAGAGTTCATTCATTTTAACAAGAAATTAACATTCCTGAGCAAGAACAATCATACGATTTGACTCGGATTTCTCACCTCCCACTGGAAGGAAATTACATGTTCCCAATTCCTGTGTCTCCGGATAGCATTAAATCAAACCGTTGGAAAGAGGGAAAGACTTACTATCTCTGGTAAGAAACTCTTTGTGACTCCAAGAATAAATCTCCATGGTTCCACAAACCTGTCAATTTCATGCTATCCTCCTGAAACCTCTATAATCTTTTAACTGCTTGATTTTATCACTGATTGAAATTTCTATCAGTTATGATCATCATAGTGATTATATAATTTATTTATAATTTTAATCATTCATCTACATCATTGCTTACATGCAATAACTTCATAAAACAGAGGAAGGAAGTGAAAATCAGGGATACTATATTTTTACATGTAGCCCCACACCATTGCACTAATCATTTTTTTTTCCTGAGCATACCCTCTCAGCGTGGTGCTTTGGGTGGCTGATCCTCATTGCTTTGACGTTTCTGTCTGAGGTCTGAGAGATTAAAGATGCGGTCGGCTAGTACTCATTCATGAGCAAGGGTCAGAGGTTGAATTCATGCAATGCCTCCCACAAAACAGAGGAATGTGGTACTGAAGAAGAGAAGGGGTCAGGAACTTAGCCATTTGAAAGGTAAGTGTGATCACCTCACCACTGTGGACACTTGTGTTCAAAGATGGTTTTTAAAAGGGTAAAATCATAATTCTCATACAAATATGAAAGGAATACAGGTCAAGATTTTATTTAGCTCCTTAATTAATGAGGGAATTAGTAAGACGTCAAAAACAATTCAGATGAGTGTTTCAAAGACTCATACATGGGCAATGCTGACATGAATTTGCTAATAGATGCAAAACGCTCAGTATCCACGGGTAATAAAATATAATATTTGGAATCATATTGGTGGGGAGCATCAATTACACTGCCACCCACTGGCAGAATTTATTTGCATCTCTTTGAACAGAGACCATTCTTTTACTGCGAATATCAAACCTCTCCATCACCCGGTAATCTTTGCGCGTGTTTCTAAGTACTTCATAATTCTTCCTAACACTAGTATAATCTGGATGTCCCCAAGTCCACTCTTCTGTGTTTACATTTTACTTAACATTTTACATTTTACTATGCAATTTAATAGCCAAGCCCTGGCCCCTAAACTATAGGAAATCCTGCACCCTTCCAGATGTAATTAACAGTTCCCCCTAACAGAAGGCTGTAGGATTTAACAGATTCCTCCCAAGGGATTGCAGGAATAACAGAGAGGAAATTACAACACAGCTAAAACATCTTAACATTCTTAAAGTTTATTTGGCTATCTCCACTCTCGGGAATTTCTCCCTGGCTGCTTACTCCATAGATATCACCTAGTTGCTGCGTTCTTGTCCATCTCTTCTCTATCTTCATTGATGACCGTTCTTCTATTGCTGTTCCCTTAGTTCCAGGGATCCCCACTCTTGTTGGGGACACATACCCCAACAGAAGTAGACTAAACTTTGACAGAACCCTTCAGCCCTATCTTTCAAGTATTTTCTCCAGTGAAGGTCAAAGTGGTGATGGTCAGGGGACCTGGGTTTCATAATCTAAAAAGCCAACATCACATGTCTCTAAATAGCTCAGCCATCTATCCAGGATTTCCATCCAGGGAAAGAACCAGCCTTCTTTGAAAGGGCTTTGAAATTGTAATTTTCCTTAACATGCTCCAGATCAAATTCCTAGAGACAGCTCATCCACCACAAAGGTGGATGGAAAGAAGCAATGGTAAAATGCATGCGCTCCTTATCCACAAGCAAACCACACAAGTAACGTCATTTTTTCTCCATAATAGTATACAGAGTGTACATAAATCAGATTCTAAGTACTTTTAACATTTAGAGGCAAAATATAAGCTATTAATAGATAAATTTAACTATGTTATTAAATCCCCACTTAGAGAAACATTTTCTTCCAAATATTTCTAGATGCTAAAATTACAGACTTTAGAACTTCTAAGAGGTAGATAATAATGAAAGTAGCTCATTTTTAAATATATTATATGCACTTCCATTAGAGGAATTAGATGGGTTAGATCAATGACACATCATCATCAAAGGACACAAATCATCAAAATCAAGGATGAGAGGACAAAAACAAGATAACAAAGGAAAATCTCCCCTTTGTTTATGATTGTTATTATTTCAAAACTCTCTCACCTACAGCATCTCTTGATACTCATATCCTCCCCTGGAGAAGGCAGTAGCCATGGCAAATATTGCCATTTTACAGATAAAATAACCCAGATGTACAGAGGTTAGATGATTTGTCCCAGTCCAGAGAGTTTCAAGGGGCAGATCCAGGTCGGAAAATTACATCATCTGATTGCAGGCCCAAAATTCATTCTTTTCCACCATGCCACCTTGAGATTACAAAAAGCAATTTAAAAGTGCAATGTAGGTGTGACTAACAATATGCTTTTAGGATTGTCTAGCAAGTGTAATACCTTAAGTACTAAGATCCTAGGATTTAAGTTGATTAGAAATTTGCAGTTAAACTTCAGTGCCCCAGAGAAATACACTAGAACAAATAACTAGAACTGTAAGACAGAAGCAAATACCCCCATAATCACCACCTGCCCTCTGCACACCGTCCTTGCCTCCTAGAACCTTGCGCATTTCTACCCAAACAAGAGGTCTTGCATTGCCTAGAATTGCCTGGGGAATTCAAGCTTCCCTTACTCAGGGGGCTTTGATTGTTACATCATCCTTCTATTTAAATCACTGCAGCAGAAGAAATGTCCAGGCCAGTGATTAAGCCCTCCAGCTATTACCTTGATAATCTGGCTGCTAAATCCTTTTAACTGCACAGATCTTCAACGCAGGAACATCCTTACTTCCAGCTGGGCTATCATCCCAGGCCATTTGCCTTTCTAAATTGCTGCTGCATTTTCTCCACATGCCTGCCTTACAGGATCAGCTCATAGTAAATCTATCTGCAATATAGGAAACATCCCACAGATAATGAATTTTACCAATATCACACAATAACTGTCAATCATAGCAGCTCCATTACCCTCACGCTGGCAACATAAAATAAATTAACACATTTGCTAGTGTTCTTATTGTTTGTGTTCTTTGGGTACTTCGTGTTATTTATATCATGGTTATTCTTGAGATACATACTGAGAGAGAGAGAGGTGGCGCTTGATCAGCTTCTCTCATGGTGCGATCTACCCATGATTATATTCTTGAAAAACTAATTTATGCTGAATCATTTGGAGCTTGCTGTTGGAGAAAGAATCTGTTCTAAAAGAAGCTGCTATTTAATGCTTCGGAAAGAAATTTATCTTCTTAGAATTTCAAGAGGAAGAAGGAATTTTCTGAGACAGCAACTCTGTTTTTAACAGTTATTCTTTTCTAATGTCACCCCTGAAAAACTTATCATAATAGAAAAGTAAATTCAATTTTCACTTAAAGTCAACAGGAAAAACCAGCTACACATCTTTCAAACTTTTTTACATCTTTCAAAATTATTGATTTCCATTTCCCAATAAGAGCTGTTTTTATTGTCTTGCCCTACTTCTTAGATTTGAAGCGAAGATTAGACATGCTAATAGAGAACAATTTTACATCAATGTTAAGATGAAGCTTCTTTCTGAGTCTTCAAATATGGAAGCAAGAATAATTTATTTTGTGAAATCAAACAACTTCAAAATTTATTACATGTAGACACTGGCATATCTGAACAATCACAAGTAAGGGGCCCCCCCATTCTGGGTGTCTCAGGTATTTCCAGGGAACTGCTTCCACAGCAAGGAAAATATTGAATTAAATAAGTACTTGAAGGAGTGAGATTTTTGTCAATTCACCAAAAACAGGTTTTGTTTTATTTTTTGCATGAGATAAGGGTGCTCACTGAAATGAGATTTGGGTTCTTTCCTTTAGCAAACAAGGATGTGGTCCGTTCTGTCTTTAGAATTTGTCAGGGGTCGTATGTGTGTACATATAACGTACAATATAAGGGGATGATAAGCCAAGGTAGAAACAGAGAAAGGAAAGCGTGCTGCCAGAAAAGGTAGCCCCCTCATACTGGGTAAGGTTCACCCAGAACAAAAGAACAAAAAGGACATTGTGAGAGTAGATCCAAAGGGGGAAGCCCCACACTTCGTATGTGTACCCCATAATATCCACTCCCCACAGACAGGGACCGAAATAACCAACCCCCTCACTGCAGGTGCTGACGCTCCTTTGCACCACACACCAGAGACACAGGGCTCTGTGAGGTCTCCTGGCTCTTCCTGGGGCACTACTGGGAGTGTCATCACTGGGTCTCCAAAGAATGGGCACTAATTTAGAAGCCCAAGTCAGGTCCCTAAATTACTTCTGGGGGAGCGGCAAATGAGATGCCCTGGAGGAACCAGAGCAAAATTCCCACTCATGTGAAGACTGAATGCCAAGTAAAACAGTCCTAAATCCTGCTCAGCTATTAGGCACCTAACCAAGAGCCAGGCCTGCCTCTGATGTCTGCTCCGCCTGGGGGGGTACCCTGTTGTTATCCCAGCTCCGGGCCCCCAGCATTCAGCCTCCTTCTCCCTTATCACCGCTTCCCATCTGGGCTCTCTTTATCCAGTTGCACCAAAAGCCCTCTTTCATTTCCTTTCATGATACCCTCAATGACTATTCAAGAAGAGCTTCAAATATTCATAAAATAAGATTGCAGTCATAACCAATAAAAGCCTGATCCATGGAGGACCAGGGAGTGGGGAAGAAAACGATAGCTTTGCATGGTTCTGTTGTCAGAAAATATAATAATCACATGATGCCATTCCCCTAAACCCACTCTTGAAGTACAGAGTCATACAGAAAGGGGAAAAAAGTACTATTACCATCAAACTACCTCCAACATTCACATGCTGCCATGGAAGCTAGATTTCCCAAACATGAACCAAACTGGTAAACAGCAGTCGAATTCACATTTTGTTTGAACAATTTCAACATTCATGCTCTTCATCACAGCAAAACAATGATAGAAATTAGTGAGGTGACAGGGAAATACAGAGAAGTGAAAAAAAAAGTAAAAGCCACCACGTTATTGAACTATAGGTGGTCCAGCCACACCACAAGACTCCAAAGATTAAAAATGTACTGTGATGCAGGGAAGCGATGGAAGAGGAGAGGGCGAGAAGCTGGGAGAGCTCTCTGCGCATGGAAGGAAGGAGCTTTTCTCTTTGAAAAGCAGATGAAGGTGAAACCCTTGGGGGAAACTCTGACTGATGATTCTTTCATGAACCAGCACATCTTAAACACATTTCCCTTGAGAGATGGCATCACCATTTCATTTCATGTTCAAAGTCACTAACATGCTCCAAAAATAAGTTTGAGGCCAGAGCAAAAGGAAGAAAGCAAAAAAAAGCAACTTTGACAACAAAATGATGATGTGAACAGGTACATCGTGCAGTGGCCCAAGGCTCTTATCCTGACAGGTCATCTAAGCCCTGTGGATGAGGCCTTTGTGTCTCCTTCTTCCCCTAATGACTCAGCCTGCTTTCAGTGGCTGCACACTCGTGGGAAGAAAAATGACCGAGGACATGCACAGTAATCAGAGCAATTAGTTTTGGATGATCACGTAATACTGATCCTAATACAAAAGGACACAGTTCAAAAAAAAAACCTGCAAGTCTGGTGTTTCTGCAAGGTCACCGTCAGAGGCCCCAGGCAGGTGTGTCCTAGCAAGCTGGGCTGTTTTCAGGAGTGTGGCAGAAATGGCCCCGGTAAGTTAGATGCACCAGATGACCCGAGCCGAACAAGGGGACTTGAGGGGTGTTACAGACATTTCAGTCTTTCATCCAATGTATGGTGTCGTTCTTTCTTTTCCTGAAGCCTCGTTGGTAACTATCTTTACCCTTTACTCAATTTCTGTCCAGGCTGCAGTTCCCTGACGTCTCCCCGGCCCCCTGCAACAACGCCCCACATGGTCTCCTGGCCCCTGGTCTCCTCCAGGCTTAGTCCACTCTGCATCCCATCACCAGAGCCATCTGCCTAAGCCACCGTTTGTAAAACAACGTGTTCCACGCATTATTCTTCTGGCTGGTTAATTAAACTCCCTGTCCTTTAATTTATTCCCACTAGTGTAAAACATGCTTTGATTCCCCTTTATTCAAAAAATAATCACCACCGTCTATTCTCCTGAGCATGTTGTCCTCTCCAGCTACCACCGTACCTATCTCTCTTCTTCTCCAGCATATATTTGGAAATCATGGTCTTCACCCAGGGTCTTCCCTTCTACCTGCCCCACTGAGGCTCTGCCCCCCAAATCCACCCACACCCTTCCGCTTGTCCAAACCGTAACAGAGACCCCACTCTTCCCCTTTCAGATCTTGGTGCAACTTTCAGCACTGATACCCAAGGTCTCCTGGAAGCTCCCCGCTGCCAGCTTTTGAGATCAGCCTCTTCTCAAATTTTCATTTTCTGCCTTCTGTCCCAGCTGCTCTCCTATCCCTTGACCTCGAGTGTTCTCCGGGTTCCCCCTTGGGTGACAGTTTCATCTTTCTATCCCCAGGGTTGAACCCAATTCTGCCCCTAGCACATAAGAGCCCCTTAATAACACAGGTTATTGATTTACAGAGTTTTTTCTCAGACCAACTGTGTTATTTATCTGTCCCAAATTTCCCCACTGCTTGCAGGGTAAAGTTCAACCTCCTCTGCCTAGAATTAAAAACTCCCTACCATCAGTTCCTCCCTTCTGTAGACCTCCCCGTCTCTCTTCTCCAACACCAGCCTTCCCCAGAATCCCACCACACCCCTCACTGTTCCATTTGTGGACTCGGAGACTTTGCTCAAGTAGTTTCTTTGTCCTGTACTCCCTGACCCCTTATCATGTCATGTCTATACAAACCATGCTAGTCCTCTATCATCTGGATCAAATTCTATCCCTTCGCAAAGACATGCCTGACCACTCAAAAGAATAGCCATCTTGCCCTGCTCATACTTTCCATCAAGTCTTCTCTATTAACTCATTTGGATGCAAGTTACTCCAGTGGTTTCTTTCCTATGCAGAGGGCCCCGGGAGGGGTAGCAGAGTGTGTGTATATTGTGGGAATGGTGTCCAGGGATGTGAAGCGGGTGTAAGTGTGTGCATACATGCGGGCCTGTGGTGAGTTTCCCTAGAAGGTGATGTACTCATTAACTGCTTATGGAATCTTCCATTGTCAAATAGAGCAACAGATCTATTTGGGGCCCAATAAACACTTGAAGGAAACAGATTCTAAACATGCAACCTTTCCTCTATGTGCTGCATCCTGAAGGATCCCAATGTAATGGACTGAATGTTTGTGTGCCCCCCCCCCCACACACACACCAAATTCATATGTTGAAATCCTAACCCCCAAAGACACGGCATTAGTTGGTGGGCCTTTGGTTGTGAAGACGGAGACGTCACATGTAGGATTATTGCGCTTACAAGAAGAGACGCAATACAGCTCCGTCCCTCCCATCTCTCTCTCTCTCTGCTCCCCACCAAGCAGGGATACAATGAGAAGTCAGCAGTCTACAGCCTGGAAGAGGGCCCTTACCAGCCCCTGAACCATGCTGGCACCCTGATCACAGACCTCCAGCCTCCAGAACCATGAGAAATAAATTTCTGTTCTTTACAAATCACCCAGTCTTTGGTGCTCTGCTCTAGCAGCCCTAACCAACTAAGACACCACAAGCCATTACATTTCTCCAAAACATCACCCTGGGGGGACTTCATGTGGCAGGAGGTTCCTTGAGGAATTGGGAAAGGAAATTCCCCCCAAAAAATAACCCAGGCTCTATCAACAGGTTGATGTTCAGGTTTAGGGCTCATTACTCAGCCATAAAAAGAGTTAAATTTTGATACATGGTAGAATATGGATGAAACTTGAAACACGCTTAGTGAAATAAGCAGCTACAGAAGGACAAATATTGTATGATACCACATATATGAGATACTCAGAAGAGGCAAATTCATAGTCAGAAAGCAGAAGTTGCCAGAGGCAGGAGGCAGGGAGGAAAGGGGTTACTGTTTAATGGGCACAGACAGATGGTTACACAACACTGTGAATGTATTTAATGCCACAGAATTGTACACTTACGAATGGTTAAAATGATGACTACTATGTTCTGGATATTTTACTACTTAAAACAAAAGGAAGCCCCAAGCAGACTGTGGAGAATGCAAGAAGCCCTGTAAGGCTGGCTTGGCACCCACCTCGTGTCCTGCCCGGGACTGAACGAACGCTCACAGATGACCAGGCCGGCTGAGAGGCCGAAGTCATAACACTACCTCCCAGTGGGCCGACATGTCCTTTGGCATCTCCATCAGGAGGCAATTCCTCCTGAGAACAAAATGGACCAGATCAAAACCCGCTGGAGTATCTCAGCAGGTAAGCTTCTCTGCAGGTGGAAAAGACGGTTTAGTCACTGAGAGACTTTACCTCCCTCTTTAGATGCATGCCATTTTGAGCAAGAATCTTCCACCCTGAGCTTCAGCCTGTGTATTGTATGAGGGAGAAATATCACCTACAGGCAGGGCTACTGTGCTATCTTCTAGCTCACCAGATGTATGGCACGAAACACTTTTAATGGTGTCTGGAACAAAGTGGATTCTCAACAGTGATAGCTGTTATTAATAGAAGTAGTTTAAGAATATCTTTATTTTACCAGCATTACAATTTCCAAGAGTGGAGTTCAGAAAGTTGTCCTTTCAAACATCATCAGGAAAATTGATACTTTTCCCCACTGCTGAATCCTGAAGAATAAGGAATTGTACAGTTAGCAGAGATTTAATAGTACTATGTGAAGAAGTTGGCAGTCCCAGACAGTGACAAAGGAATGGACCTCCAGAGAACTGGCTCAGGACTGTTGAACTGGAGACTCACTGAGTCACGAGCTTTTCTGGCCTCTCTAGGCTGTACCAGTGTCAGCAGCTCTGAAGAGCAGACGGCCCTGTTACTCTAGTGGGTGAAACCACTACTAAATCTAAAACGACATACCTGACAAATGTCCCCAGACATGTGGACAGAGCATTCCTCATGCACCTGGGACTCAGCCTGCAGATGGTATGGGCCTTCCCTGAAAGAGGGGACTGTCTCTGGCCTTAACTGGCACACTGGCCCGGGTGTGCGTGGGAGATAACTTCAAGCACAGATAATGATGGAAACCAGAGAGGAGAGAATTACTAGGTCAGCAGGCCCCATGCAATATTCCAGAATGTAATTGGATCTTCTAGATGAAAACGTAAAATAGGAACGGTAGACACTGCTCTGGCTGAGCACTCACAGAGGAAACAGAGTAAAACGCACAGTCCCAAACAAGAAGACTCAACGCAAACATCTGGCGGGGGCGAAGTCCAAGGCGTTTTTCATCTTTGTGAGGAAAGAGCTCCTGGATTTTCCTGCACCAAACTTCTTGCCCTTTACCTGCAGGGGGTCTGTTGCCATGGTCCAAGGCAAGGGCCAACAAACAGAGAAAGAAGAAGCTTCAGGAAATGGTAAACAGCTTGGCATGTGAAAGAATGATGAAAGCGAATCATTTATCGGAGTCACCAAGAAGCTCAGAATAGGCAAAAAGTATCAGATAGGAAAGAAACTACTTTTCCCCAGAAGAGGGAAGAACAGACATGCTGCGTTAAGTCCTTGACTGTGTCTCTGGTCTCCCTGATACCCATGGAATCACCACCCAGAAATGCCCGTATACCATCGATTACATACACATATCTGGAAGATTCTGGAAGGATCATTCCAGCCACGTAAGTGCACTCTAGACTTACAAAGTATTTGAAGATATCTGTGGATAAAATGAGAGAAAAGGGATAATTGGGGAAAAAAAGCATTTAGTTCCATGTACTTTCTTTGTATCTTTAATAGTCTAATATAAATTATTCAACACATATTTGATAATACAGCAACTTTCATATAAGCTAGGATGGGAACAGGGATAAGGTAGAAAAGGAACATTAAATGTATTTTGGGTTGATCCATGTCTGTCTCTACCACATATTGTTTAGAGTAGGCATATATACACATACAGAGCACCACCATCAGTGGTTAACTTAAGTAACCATTTTTCTTGGGCTGTTTGGCAGGAGGCTTGTCTGGAATTGCAGAGCCTGAATTGGGGTGAGGAAGGACTTGCATGGAGGAGCCGGCTGGAACCAGTTTCCCCCAGCCAAGTGCAGAACTAACTCTCCAAGACCTAGAGTAACCTTTGCTTCATTAGCATGCTAGGACCCAACAGCGAGGGGCTTATCCACCATTTTAAACACGTGAAGCCTGCTTGCTAACTAGCACTGCTCAAATTGTGCAGAACACCCTGAACACTCCCGTTTCCTTAATAAGTACAGTTTTACCCTGACCCATAAAAGCTCCCCTTATGCATTGCTCCTAGAGACAGGTTTGAACCAGATTCCCTTCTCTTTGTTTGCCTGCCTGACAGTAAAGCCATCTCTGCAAAAGATGGGTGACTCTGTGACTGGTTTTACAATGCACACAGGCCCACCTTGGCTCAGTAACATATACACACGTACACATACACGTACATATACCATATATATACATACACACATACATATAAAAGAAGCTGTTTTTTAATCACAGATCCCCTATAAGCCAAACATTTCTAAATTCTTTAAATGTACTTTTTGTATCCTCTTAACTCCCCATGAAGTAGAAACTATTAGCATCATATTTATACAAACAAGGACCCTGAAACAAAAGAGGTTTAGTAATTCATGCAACATTTCCTACAAAACCCCACTTCAAAGACAATCAGTTAAACTCCAGGATCCATGTTCTTAAGAAGCAGGAAAAATACACACATAACAAATGCCCATCTATCCACAGGCTTAGTATTTCCACCTGGGCATTTGCATGTCTCCATGAAGTACTGAGCAAGCCTTTTTTTTTTCCCTGACCACATTGAAACAATTGCAATAATTGTTCAAACAAACAGCTGGAAAAAAAAAATGTTTCAAACTGAAATAAGTTTGGAAAACCTGAAGCAAGATAATCCACTGAGGTTTGAACATATTGTGTTAAAAGATTTTTTTTTTCCTCTTGTCTTTAATGCTGTTTGGAGTTTTCATGAGCTGTGAAGACTCAAGAGAACAAGTCAAAGGAGCCTTTGCAGAAATTCTGAATACCACTAAAACTAGCTGTCAGCCATACAACAGTATCCAGCTATTTTCCAACCTATTTATAAAAGTGTAGCTGAGAAATATATCTAAAATACAAATCTGAGTACATGTATCTGAAGATGGTACTTTTAGCAACAACTTTTGCAAACAAACAAATGCCGTCTGTCAAAAAGTAAAATAATTGCGTTGTGTCAAACTGTTCGGGGAGGAGCATTTAAATTACCAGTGATGCTACTAAGATAAATTGGGAATTTCACCTGATGTCAGCTTCATTTCAGCTGCCCCAGGGCTTAAGGCGAGCATCAGCCCAGATCTGTTTTTTATTGAAAGAAGAAGAAATGTGTCAGAACCAGACAGTGTTTCTGGATTTCCCGCGAATGCACTCAGAGGTTCTAACATGTCACGTTCAAGATGAATTAAAGACTCTGAGATTTACCCTAACATATGTTCCATATCATATTCTGAATCAATTTTCTTTTCAGAGGTCTTAGCATTTTGTCCTGGAAATTAGACAAATACCACATGTTTCCCATGCCCCTTTCTGTGTTCATTCTCAACAATGGCACATTTATTACACAGAATCAACCAGGAAAAATCAATACAAAAAAAATTCTCAGCCTCTTTGAAGCTCAAGATTTACAGAAAACTAGATCCACGCCAGAAACATATGAGGTTCTGAGCAAATGCAGATGTCACTTTACTGGTACTGTTTCCTTTGACAGCAATTTTTTGATCACTGATTCATTGTCACGTGTGTTCAACTGGAAAGCTCCAGGCATTTTGTTTAATTGTAGCCGACAACCTAATGCATGTAGAAAAGTCTGATCTCGATCACAATTCATAGTTTCTAAGTAGAAATTGGGGATAATCCAGAAGAGGAGAGATCTCTGTCATGGTGTTCTAATTTCTAAATACAGAGAAATTATTTGCATTTGCTATATGCTCTCTTTATACACAAGAAGGAAGCATAGCATTTAAGAGCAACCACATTGCAAGTTCTGCTCATTTAGGCTAACCAAAGTCTTGATTTCAAGCATTTTACTTATACATTGCATAAATCTAAGTGGACAACAGTCTTCTTTAAATAAGGCAATCATAAAAAAAAAAAAAGAGGCAACTCAATATCCACACTGATTGGTAAAGACAATAATTTTAGTAGCATGCTGCAATAGAATGAGTTATAAGAAATATGTATTTGTCATTCAGACAGCCAAAATATATCTCTTGGGTATATTTGGCCTTCATCCACAGGTCTTGAAAATGCTTCAGAGCCATAAAGGTGAAATGGGTGTCTTGTTATGTTAATGACAGACTTTTGGACCCATCCAACATTGTGGGGGAGGTGCTGGAGGCTGAATCTGCCAATAGCCAATGATTTAGTCACTCATGACTGTGCAATAAAGCCCTTACACAAACCCAAGAGAAGAGCGTTTTTCCACTTTTGCATCCTGCCTCTCTGTTGGAGAGAGAGCTTCCATGCTTGGGTAAACCAGAACACCTCCACATGCCACCAGTCACGGCCCAGACTCCACAAGGATAGAAGCTCCTTTATTTGGGACCTTGCCCTGTGTACCTACCTATTAACTTGCATCCTTTACCATATCCTTTACTAAACCGTTAAATATGAGTGTTTTTCTGAGTTCTGTGAGTCGCTCCAGCAAATTCATCGAACCTAAGAGATAGATGGTGGGAACCTCCAATCTGTAGTGGGGGGCAGAAGCACAGGAAACAGCCTGGTGCCTGCAGCTGGTGTCTGGAGTCGGGGGTGGGAGGCAGTGTAGGGCGAAGCCTTTAACATGGGGAATCGTGTGCCATTTCTGAGCAGATAGTGTCAAAACTGAGTTGAACTCTTGGATGCCTTGCTGGTATTTGAGAACCTCTTGGTGTCCTGCATGCAGAAACGCCCTCCCCTGTACACACACATTGGAATTGGGTCCAGAAACCCTAGAGGACATTTCCAAAGCTGAAAAGAAAGATCCATTATTTTCTGTTGACCAAAGAAAGGTCAAAAGACTACACTGACCACAGCTTTACTCTGTGAGTTAAGAATTTATGTTACTGTGGAACTTCAAAATCCACTTTCTAGAAAGGAGTTAAGGCATAATTCATACACCTTTGGGTACTCTGACGTGAGGCCAGCTTGGAGCAGCAGAAATCTAGTCTGTGTGGCGCAAGCCAGTCTGTAATTAGTACCGTCAGCCCTGTCTCCCGGGTCACTCTAGCTCACTGAGTGCTCTGGGTTTTGCTTCTAAACTTTTCTTTCAGACAAAGAAACTAGGGCAAAGAGTATTATACACTTGCCCCAGAGCCGCACTATTCTGAAGAATGTTGGTAGGTCCAAAACCTAGATCTTTTTCACTGTGAAGCTGACCTTTTCTAAATCATCTCTGTCCCAAGTGTTCATCAACAGTGGCCGTCCTAATGCAAATCACTCAATATAGCTCAGTCTTCATTTCTAAAAGCCACAAAATGTTGTGATGAGGATGTTAACTAGACTTACTAGACCGATCATTTTGCAATATTTACAAATATCGAATTACTAAGTTGGACACCTGAAAGTAATATAATGTTTTTATTTATTAGATATTCAAAACAATTAAATTGTCACAGCTAATCTAAAATTCCTAGCAAAAATAAAGAAATATGGAACAGAAAGCAAAGCATTACCCTAGTTGCTCCCTCTTACCACTACAGCCGACTACCATATTAAAAGTAGATCTATCCTAGCAAAAATTTCATTTATTTTGGAGTCCTTTTACTCGGTTGCACTGGAAATTTCCATAAAGAGAGCTGTATGAAAGAGAAGTGGATGTATTTTCTAAAAGTGATAAAAGTTCCCCTGCGTTAATGCAGTCAGCATAACCAATCACTTGACTCATTTAAATGGTTTATCCATTTAAAAAATTCATGTGCCTTGGGAGGAAAAAATACACTTAGTAAATCTACGCAGCCATGTGAAACGTGTATATGTTTGGAGAGATGGGGGTCTGGATAGCACAAAAGTCTAGATAATTGAATTGGGTGATGTTAAAAAGCCCACAAAACTGGTTTGCACGAGATGTTTACAGTTTGCTTCTATGTACAACAAGTCATCAAGCGTTATAATGCATAAGGAATTTATAAACATCCTGTGTTTGGAAGAACCCATCGAACACCCAGAAGGGCTCACTCACAGGATGAGCACCAGAGGGGTCGGCTTCAGAGCTGCGATGCTAACATGCAGCAGGACGACCTCCAAGGGCGACACAGGGCAGCAGATCGCAGCTGATGGGCCTGCTGCTTGGGAGTGAACAAAATGCTTGATACATGGAAGCTATTTTTAAATTATTATGTAATCACAGGTTTAGATTAGCTTTACACTTTCTTTTTATCTTTTTCAATAGTAATATGTTCTTCTATTTGTGCCCGCAGCTGCGACTATTGACATAGACCTCTGGGAGGCTGTATCATATAAACAGAAGTACTCAGATTCAGAGTCAGAAAAATTTGGATGTACAGCCTATATAGATCTAACCCTAAGCCAACTGATAGGCAGTCATAGGCTTTATATAGGAAAGTTATAAATATTTTATTAAAATATCCTTAAAAATTAAATAAAGCTAGTTCATACTTTCTTGATGGTTTTCTTTTCTTTCCTAAATTCATTTAGGAAATCTCTTTTGAATGTGGACTTTGAATAATAAGTTTAGTCCATATAGAAGGGTTAACATTAGAAAGAAAAAATAAGGGCCGGTTTCTCTAAATGACTGAATATAGTTATTAAATGAATGAATATAGTTATTAAAAAATGAATTGTTATTAAAAAAAAAACACCTCGCCACATGCCATGCCATGAACTGTTATAATCAGTTTACATTTATTATTTCATTTAATACAGATGATCCCTGAAAGTAATATTCTTATCCCCATTTTACTGTTGAGGAAGCTGGGTCATGGAGCCATGAGATCCCCTCCCCAGAAGCATCCAGCTCCTACACAGCAGAGCCAGATTGCAGCCCAGTTCTCTCCCACCGCAAAGCCTTTGCTCTACGCTCTAGTGCTTCTCAAAAATAGCCCAATGTATGTCTTATCAAGTCACTAGTCACTTTTTCATCTATATAATGTATTCAAATTGTAGAAATTCTGTTGAGTTTTACCAAACCTCCAACACTAACCTGTTTAGGGATGAGAATTTGACCATAGGCCCTCAGGAAAAACTGCAATTTAACTTGAAACCAAAAATACTATACAGAAATGAAAATCTGCTCATAGCCTAAAATGGAAATCTGCTCTAACCTTGCTCTCTGGAAAAGAGGGGAAAGAACCACGTTCCACATATTAGCCATGGGTCAACAAACCACATCATATTTTGAAACCACTCGCATAATACCAACCAGATACAGCAGGTCTTGACTCTAAGAATATGACATCTGGGGTGAATACATGACGAGGCACACACCTCACCAGGAGCCAGCTACTCTTCACTCAGAGCCATCTCCAGAAGAGGACTCTTCACTGATCCTGGCCTTCAGGAGCAATTGGCTCCACTGGTTTGACTTGCCAATGGGTTTCAGCCCCTGTCATGTTCAGTCTTGATTTTGTGGGACCAAATAATGACAATGCAACATTCTTGGGGTGAAAGGATTTTTGCCCAAATTCATTCCCATGGTGGCAGGTCAAGAGCTAGAATCCCATTCACTCAGCTCTAGTCTGCCTGCAACAAGCCGGGCTCTGCCTCTGGGCCTCTCTGCCTCTGGGCCTCTCCGCCCCCGCAGCCACGTCACTCTCTGTCCTCAGCACTACCACCACTCCAGCCTCTGCTCTCCTGCAGCCGTGCAGCCCAGAGCACTGGGAGAAGCTCTTTATATAGAGTCGGTAATAACATATTGCCCACACGTGTGCAGTGAGCAAGCCAACCAGGGTCAGGGGAGGATCCCAGCCATAGGAACTTTCATTTTCTCTGCATGGATTTTATGAGGAAAGTTGTACCATGTCGTGTCTGGAAACTTCTGACAGCAGGCAGGCACAGCATCCACCCAGAAACCCCCTTCCATCCTCCGTCTTCCGTGATAAAGTCTCTGTCCTCCTCAGCACCAGCTATACATGGGGGTCCAGGGCAGGGTGAAAATGCAGGACTCCTTGTTTGAAAATGACTAAGAATTCCAAGAGAGAGACCATGGCGTCTCTCCGAGCATAGAGCCTTCTCGGCACAGGGCGCGGATGACTGCACAGGTCACAGGAAACGTCCCCGTGAAAGCAGCTCGGCTTCTCCCTAACACACATTCCTACAGGCACACCCCATCTCTGCAGGCGTCAGGGCACATTTACTCCCTTCCCATACCACCTGTGGTGTTTCCCTTGTGTTTTTCCATGGGGTGATATGGTTGGCGACCATGGGGCTCCAAAGAGCAGATTTGGTCCTCACTCAGCACCAGCCCACGTGGCTCAGTGGGCTCCCCAGCAGCGGGCAAATCTCAGAGCTCGTCCCCACATCTGAGCAAAGAGCGACACTTCACCCAGAAGCTGATGATCCCCTGTAACTCTCAGACCTAAGAGGTTTAAGCTGAGTCCTTGAAGATCATGTTTCTTAAGGCCCAACCTAACCATACGGAGCTAAGACACAGGTCTGCCTTTTGTTTGCTTGTTTCCTCAAAACCAAACACATTTTAACAAAAGGCATCAGGGCAACGTGTCCATTTATCCTCTTCCTTTCACGAGTTCAAAAAAATGCCACAGTGTGGGCTTCGTGTTTAGCCCTCTTTTTGTGTGTTTCAAAGCCTCCCCACCAGTAGAACCGTGTGCTCCTCGGCACCATCTGTGCACGGGTGACAAACACATTATATCCCAGCCAATGCGAAGGGTATTCTATCAAGAAAGGGACCCACTCATCAAGAGAAAGGTTATGCAGAAAAGCTCCTGCCAGAAAACTCACTGTTTCCTTCCCTTTCTTGCTCTCTCATTTGAAATTCATGAAGATGAAGTGCAGCTTTTGTTTCCCATCAGTGAGATGAGCCTTAATACACTCTTGCCAAAAGCAAGCTAACACAGAGTAATTGTTTTTCATCTAGATTGCATGTCCAACCTGCTTAGTCTTCAAAGAACATAGATGCTACAGCTTTGATACCCAACTGCAGAATGACAAAGGACAGGGCACAAGGCACACGGGCATGATGAGAATTTTTAATCACCACCTATCTATCAGCAAGCCCAGCAACTCTGGGGCAGTAGGAGAGCAGAAAAGAAAAGAGATTATTCATAAGGTAGATAAGGTTCCATATTTCATTTGAGACCAATTCCTTTTTTTTTTAAGGGGGGAAAAGTGATTTAGAGGGAATTAAGATTCCCCAAGGTGTTTTTAATCTCTTTTCACTCCAGGGCCAGGTGCCTCATGTAGCACTTAAAAGGTTTCAAAAATGAAAGTAAATGCCTAGAACACAGAAAAGAGATATCCATCTACACAAAGCATCTGCCTTTGTTTAAGAAAAAAAGTAGTTTCAGCTTTATGGACTTCACATCCAGACGTTTTATAATTTTGATGCTTTTGTTCTTACAGATTTGCTCCCTGTGTACACTACAGCTAATACATTAAAAGAGGTAAAAATCACCAATATCTAATATTTTTTAATACATCAAACCTCTTTTATGTCAGTGAGTGAGTTCATTTAATTGCACATAACTGCAGATTGTTTGCAAGGAGGACTATGTGATGTGAATAAAAACCAGCCAGAGAAAAGGGATGCTCAAGTCTCCTACCCGTACCATCTTTAGCAGGTAGAGATGCCATCAGAAAGCCATGTGGATTTTGTCATTGATCCCTATGCTTCATTGTGTAACCAGGTGCTGAGACAAAAGATTTGATTCTGTTTATTGTGTTTGTTCCAGTTAATTTAATTCTTCTTGCCTGGTTTAAACTTCTATTTTCTAATTACATTCCGAAGCTCTACTGAGACTGGAGTGCTACCACACCTTTGCTTACACTTAGAGAATGTGGACATAAACTGAATTATTTCTGTGGCTGTCTGAAAATAGTGCTACTGTCCTCTACCATCTAAACATTAGATGTTTTTCACCCCAGGCAGCCCAGTAGTGGAAAGTATCTCCCAGCATCCTACCAAATAAGAGATGAGAGACCTGCAAATCCATCAGGCTGAGAAAGTCAGAGCAGAGCAAAGTGCAGGGATAGAGACGTGAGTATTAGCGTCAGCTCCACAGCTAAACAAGCTGTGCAGCCTAGGCCAGGTGGCCTAAACCCTCAGCATTTCAGTGAAAGTCTAGGACCCGACTCCGGAGTCAGTCTCCCAGTACCAAAGTCTATAAATTCAGTCTCTGTGCTTTCCTTTCTAATGGAGAATCAATTCCAGTTTTGGATTAGGACAACTTTTGTCTAAAGACAAAAAAGAAAAAAAAACCTTGTTTACTATGGCTTTTATATGAAGGAGATACCCTCCAGTCATGAACATGCTACTACTAAACATTGGAAAGCAATGACATTACAGAAGAGCTTTGAAAACAAAATGTCAATTTACAATGCTTATACTGCAGATCCATGTGTGTTTAAATAGAAACTGAAGAGAGAGAGGGAGATTTTGAATATGGAAGTTTCCTGGAGACCCATCACCTATCCTTTTACAACACAGGTAGAAATGCTGTAAGAAATTTCTGTGAAACCATCTCATGACTTAGAATCTGGACACTACACCCATTGAGGTCTAGGTATTTCTCAAATACCCACATCAGCTTATGTATTAGCCAGGAAGTTGAGGGTCTAGGTCGCGGTTTAAAATATATATATATATACATATCAAATTAAGCAAATAAGGGAATTTAATGATTTGTAGAACCTAAATTTCAGGCGTATCACAAGCTCAGGCATGGCTGTATCCAGACACTTCATGTCACCAGGATTTAGTCTCTCTTTCCATCTCTTGGCTCCATCTTCCCATATGTTTGCTGCCCTCTTAGGCAGTATTTTTGTATATAGTGGCGAACACGGCACACTAGTACTTCTAGGCTTGAATGGAGACTAGGCAGGAAAAGAACATACATCAACTACAGATTATGACCTCAGTATCATAGTTTTCCCTTCCATCTTTAGGTTAAAATAGAATAAGTGAAGCCAGTTGGTATTACCCAGTGTTAGAGAGCCAAGCTGAAAATTCCCAAAGGAGGCCATATCACGGTGGCAGCTCTTTAGGGATAGTGCCCCCATTTGGTCTCTGCCAAAACCAACTATTTGATTTTAATACCAAGCCTTCTTTGGCCTGATGCAATGGTAGCTAGTGAATATGGTCACAAAATTCCTTTACTTAGCCTCAGTTTACATAGACATCAACTAGAGGTTGATGAGTACAATGAAAAGAGACCATTCAGAAGTCCAGGATTCTAGTCCCCTTCTAGTTCTGACCCCAGCTGTTTGAAAAGTCATGCAAACTCTCCATTTCATCATCAACAAATGAGAGTGCTGAGCAAAGTAATTCAAAGGCTTGTCTTGGGTTCTGAAATGTTATGAATCCATGGAGTGCAGACCTTGGTCTGGTAATACTACAGGTTTTGGTTTTTTTACGTTCTTGATACTGTTTTCTCTGCACCAAGGGAAACCTATCTTTGCCAACCCTAAGAAATGCTGACCACTAAGGAGGTCAGAAACATTCTGCCCGAGCTAAGTAGATAAGCCAAAGGCCCATTATCCTGAACACCGTGGCTTCTATGAACAAACAAGCAAGTCCAGAAAGCGGTCATCCAACTTCAATATGAGCTGAGTGCCCACATATTGATCTTCTGTCTGACTGGGTCACGGGGGTGCTGGTGTACATTAAGAAGGGAAAGGACTGAAAATTACATTAATTCAAATGGCTAAATCAATATTTAACAATGCAGTTAGTGGTAGTTGACCTTAAATGCACCTTTAATAAAACAAAGGTGATTCAGGCCAGCCTCCAGCATATGCCATTCAGAAATATGAATTAATGCAGAACAGATATACCAAAGACCCCTACTAATGCAGGCACCTTTGCAGATTGGGCTAACTGCAAGGAGAAGGTTGAAACTGCTCTCTTAACAAAAGCAACTCGAATTTTATTCATGCGGTTCTGTATCTTCATATATCACCTCTCTTCCTGCCTCAAGGATTGGATACCCTTGATCTCTGCATATCTGAAAGTAGGGGAAGGATTTCTACAGTTATATCCCCCCAAAATTATAAATCTTTAGTGATAGCTTTATAACCTTGAGCAATTTCTTCCTGAGCAAACATAGATGCTACCAGTTGTTACTACAGGAACCCTGTCTTATTGTAACGTGATTTGCATGTATTTGCATATAAACATGAATTTGTCCTCTGCTTGCATAAAGGATTTGTAAAGTAAGTTTGCTTATATTAAAGAGAATGCAAGGGGAGAAAAAAAAGGAATACATAGAGGCAATCTCTTCAGGATATCAGAGAACTACCTCAGATGTTATTACCTATCAGCCTCACAGATGTGAGACTTCTTTAAATTGCCTTGCAGCTTGTAAAATACCTTAAGCTATAGAGCATTATAGTTATCACTGCTAAGGACTTGGTATAACTCCAAGAAAAAGGTCAACCTAAGAATCTATTTCAATATACCTTCAGGCAGCAGGAGGCTGTAGGGAATTCCCAGAGGAGCACAGGAGAGTCTCCACAATTCTGTGACCTGAAGAGGCGGGTACTGATGGTGCCATTTCCCATGCGCTCTGGTTTGGGCAAGGACAAATGTGTGATAATTAGACAGCTCTCCTGAGACAATTGCCTCTGATTTGTTGTTTGGTGATGACTGTGGATCCTCTGCAGCCTTGCTTCTCTCAGGTTTGTCTATGAGTTACCATGGCAATGGGGCTCAGTGCATCCAATGAGCTAAATCAGCATTCTGCCTCACACGCCTTGCTGGCAGTAGAACTTCACTAAGAATTGAGCAGCAAGTTTTGAAGCTGAATGAAAAACCAATTGCTGAAAATATGACTGTGCACTTCAAAGGGTGGAGGAACACTCCCCCAGAACAAGACCGAAGTTTCTTTGTCCTTAAGGACATTGAACGAGTGCCTGATCTCCCACAGGGCCAGTCACAAGCCCTCTGGACGGGGCTAGTGCTGGCAATATATGTTAGGCTCTCCAGCTAGTGCTGAGACATGGACAGAATTTGCCAGTGACCTCAAGATAGCCAAGTAACAGCTTAGCTCCCGGGAAGTCGCTCTGCCCAGGGCAACCCACATTCAAAACACGAGGCAGACCCACCTTTTCACACAGCCACTATGTCCAAATATTCACTGAATTAAGAATAATTGTAGGAAGTGCACAGTGATAAATGCCTACATCAAGAAACAAGAAAGATCTCGAATAAACAACCTAACTTTGCAGCTCAAGGAACTAGAAAAAGAAGAACAAATGAGGCTCAAAGTTAGTACAAGGCAGGAAATAATGGAGATCAGAGCATAAATAAATGAAATAGACTAAAAAGACTGGGAAAAGATCAATGAAATAGGAGCTATTTCTCTGAAAAGGTAAACAAAATTGAAAAACCGTTAGCCAGACTCACCAAGAGAAAAAGAGAAAGGATTAAAATAAAATCAAAAATGAAAGAGGAGATGCTACAACTGATATCACAGAAATCCAAAGAGCCATAAGAAACTACTATAAACAATTTACACCAACAAGTTGGACAACCTAGAAGAAATGGATAGATTCCTAGAAAGATACAACCTACCAAGAAAGAATGAACCATGGTGAAATAGGAAATCTGAGCAGACTGACTACTGGTAAGGAGATTTCATTAGTAATCAAAAACCTCCCAACAAATAAATGTCCAGGACCAGATGGCTTCTTCTAACAAATATTCAAGGTATTAATACCAGTCCTTTTCAAACTCTTCCAAAAATAGCAGATAGGAGTAAATACACTTCTCAACTCATTTGATGAGGCCAACGCCACCCCAATTCCAAGACCAGAAAAGGATGCCACAAGGAAAGGAAATTACAGGCCAACATCCCTGAACACAGATGCAAAAATCCTCAGCAAAATATTAGCAAACCTAATTCAGCAGTACTTTCAGAGGATAATACCCCATGATTAAGTAGGATTTATTCCAGGGATGCAGGACTGGTTCAACATCTGCAAATCAATCAATGTGATGCACCACGTTTACCAAATGAAGGATAAAAAATGCATGATCATCTCAATAGATGCAGAAAAAACACGGAAAGAAATGTTAATTATACTTTAAATTTAAAATTAATTATGTATTTTTAAAAGGACTAGATGAAAATTAAACTATTAAAATATGATCAAGATTAACTTACTTTCATACTTTTCCTTATAGATTTTTTTTATTTGCAAATGAGCTTATAATTAGAAAAACTAAAGCTCAAGAAAATAATGATTCTGTATTTCTCATCTCCCTGGCAATGCCTAAAATAGTTACAAATTCACATTTATTGAAAGACCTAGCTAATACAGTCAAAGAGGTCACAAATAACATGGTCATATAAATTATGTGTGTAAATTTTTTTTTCCTTTATCAAACTTATGACGGTAACCCAATAAACTCTATCAGAGGCCTCATAAGGGAGGAACTGGTCTCTAGGAACATAAACTGAAATGGACTGATGCAAACCAAACCGTGTCATTAGGAAAAGAACTCGAAGTTTAGTCCACAATATCATTTTCATAAGCAAACATACCATTTTTTAAAAACAAGACCTAACATTTGCCAAACAAATATCACGATCTGAGAGTCTGGTTAATCAAACAAAAAACGTGCATGTACACCAGTAAAAAAGAAAATCAGCAATGCATGACACAGAGAATACTCCTTTACACATCTAAACAAGAAACACAGTAAGTCTTACTGAAAGTATGGAATTTCATTCCAGGATACAACATTTTAATACTATCAAGGGGACTTCTGCTTCTGCTTCTGCTTAGGATATGGAACAAAGGTTGACCAACTTTTCCTGTAAAAGGCTAGATAGTAAATAATTTTTGTTTTACAGGATGTATGGTCTCCATCTACAATTACTTGATTTGTAGTCACAGAAAATACATAAACATAATGGGCATGGCAGTGTTCCAAAAAACCTATATTTATAGAAACAGGTAATAGGCAGGACTGGCCCACAAATCCAAGTTTTCCAACATCTAATGTAGAAAGTGACAAGTGAATGTTACTGTCACCCAAACGATGAGAACAAGCTGAATAAAATACAAAGAATGCCTTTCAGAGCCCATGAGAACACTACAGTCATTAGGTAAACTAACAAACTAAAATCCAAAGAGTAACAAGCAACCCCAGCAAGAGACAAGAGCCACTAATTATTTTGATTCTGTCAGGGCAGTGAGAACAGGAGGAAACTGCCTAGATGTGAGTAAGAAAAACAGCTGAAAACTGAACCAATTCATGGAAGCCAAGTATGGTTGATATAACAGTTTAGGACCCCTGGGAGACCCCAACACAGAGCACCTATACTTAATCATCTACTCTTTGACAGTCCTAAACCAAGTGGTCATTGAGCTTAAAGCAAATAAGCAGAGAGAGATCTTCTCTATGGTACAGACATGCATGGCTTGCCTAAGTGTGAAGGCAGAACAGGAGATCAAGAGAAACCTTCCAGCACTTGGGTTTTGCCTGAGTAGAAGACAGCAAGTATCTGCTACTGAGAGAGGGGCAGGAATGCTGAGAGAGAATCAGCACTGAGGCTCAGGCACAAGGGCCTGTTGGAGTCTGAGCGCAGGGAAATTGAAGGAAATCCTCTGGACTTGGGCCTCACACTAAGTAGGCAGCAGTTAATAATTGACCACTGGGGGACATTGAAGCTGGTCGTGTACCAATAACAACAAAGCCCAAACCAGCTCACATGGACAAGACTTGCCAGTGTACCACATTAATGCCCTGATAGAAGGTGTGTTCTTTCCAGAAAATAAACATAATTTACCTTAGTCCTGTTCTTATACACTCAACAAACAAAAAACCAAGAAAATATGACCATCAGCAAGAGATAAAGGAATTAATAAAACCAGATGCAGAGGTGGCACACACGTTTGAATTCTGAGTCAGGTACTTTAAGAAGATTGTCAAAATGATAGAAAATAGAATTTTTATTTCTGCCTTGTATGAAAAACAATTCAGTCTTAAAGAGGCAATATAATGGAATGGTATATAACGTATTACCCATAATCATTACAAAGAGTGGATAGGATACTACAATCATATTGTGAATGTTAAACATTTCAGGGAAAAACTTAATTAGATTGGACAATGAAGTATACTGTCAAAACTAGGACACTGTTCATAGTAAAAAGAGTATTAAATAAAAAATGGGCAGAGGAACTGAACAGACAGTTCTCCAAAAAAGAAATACAGATGGCCAACAGACACATGAAAAGATGCTCCACATCGCTAATTATCAGAGAAATACAAATTAAAACTACAATGAGGTATCACCTCACACCAGTAAGGATGGCTGCCATCCAAAAGACAAACAACAACAAATGTTGGCGAGGCTGTGGAGAAAAGGGAACCCTCCTACACTGCTGGTGGGAATGTAAGTTAGTTCAACCATTGTGGAAAGCAGTATGGAGGTACATCAAAATGCTCAAAACAGACTTACCATTTGACCCAGGAATTGAACTCCTAGGAATTTACCCTAAGAATGCAGCAATCAAGTATGAGAAAGATCAGTGCACCCCTATGTTTATCGCAGCACTATTTACAATAGCCAAGAATTGGAAGCAACCTAAATGTCCATCGATAGATGAATGGATAAAGAAGATGTGGTACATATACACAATGGAATACTACTCAGCCATAAGAAAAGGGCAAATCCAACCATTTGCAGCAACATGCATGGAGCCGGAGGGTATTATGCTCAGTGAAACAAGCCAAGCGGAGAAAGAGAAATACCAAATGATTTCACTTATCTGTGGAATATAAGAACAAAGGAAAAACTGAAGGAACAAAACAGCAGCAGAATCACAGAACTCAAGAATGGACTAACAGGTACCAAAGGGAAAGGGACTGGGGAGGATGGGTGGGTAGGGAGGGATAAGGGGGGGGAGAAGTAGGGGGGTATTAAGATTAGCATGCATGGGCGGGTAGGAGAAAAGGGAGGGCTGTACAACACAGAGAAGGCAAGTAGTGATTCTACAACATTTTGCTATGCTGATGGACAGTGACTGTAAAGGGGTTTATAGGGGGGACCTGGTATAGGGGAGACCCTAGTAAACATAATATTCATCATGTAAGTGTAGATTAGTGATACCAAAAACAAAACAAAACAAAACAAAACAAAAAAGGGCAGTTCCTGTGTGGTAACCGCCAATGAGTTCTACACAAGGGTATAAAGGGCATATAAAAGTGTAGGCAAAGGGTCTGTTTGCGTTTATACAGAAGATCAAAGCATCATTGGGCTACCCCAAAAATGAACTAAGATACGATATGAAAGAGAACTTCCAACATCTGCACTCACTAGAAGACTCATGCCAGAAGATGATCATCAAAAAACCCCAACAAAGATCCACGCACTGCTACAGCTGTAGATGCACTCATCCCACCAGCTCCTGGACTTGCCATGGGAATGAAGGAGATATCTAAGCTGGCCTGTGCATACAGTAAAACAACAAATTTGACTGGATCTATACTGTTGGAAATCAACCAAGAATTAGGAAAAGTGCAAATTGTAGCGCTCCAAAATCCTACAACTACAGACTATTTACTGTTAAAAGAACATAAGGGATGTGAATATTCCCCAGGAATGGGTTGTTTTAATTTGTCTGATTTCTCTCAGACTGTTCAAGTTCAGTTGGACAATATCCACCATATCATAGATAAGTTTTCACAAATGCCTAAGGTGCCTAACTGGTTTTCTTGGTTTCACTGGAGATGGCTGGTAATTACAGATATGCTTTGGTTATGTAACTATACTCCTATTATGTTAATGTGTGTGCGCAATTTAAGTAGTAGCTTAAAACCTATACATGCTGAAGTTACTCTACAAGAAGATATGTCAAAGAAATAATCAATCTTCCCATGTTTTCTTCCGCCTGCTACTTCTGTAGCTTTTCTTCTTCCTTCCTAATTACAACCCTTAAATAGAATTCGTGCCTCATATCAAATTTACCGTGTATCATAATTCTTCAAAGTGGTAAAGATACCTCAAGACAAATGCTGGGCATAGAAGCCACAGGGCATAAATATGCAAAGAAATAAAAAGCTAACATTTTCAAACAATAAGGCTTCTCTCTCACTTACCAACTTTACATTTCCCTGTATGGCCCCGGAAGATGACTGGTTAGCCAGAGACGGGTAAGATTCCTCAAGGGAGGAACAACCTAAGACAGGCACAGTTGCAGGGGGGTCATCAGGTGAGAAATTGGGGATCAACAGAGGAGAGGCTTAGAACCTCACCCCCCCTGTTCTGAGAGAAATCTTCTGCATACGTGGATGTTTTATTGCCCTTGTCTTGCTTGGATTAACACATAGTCTACAGGCACACACCTGATCATCTACATTTGCTCTCTTACAACACTAAACTATGTTTTCTACCTTTATCTTGTATCTACCTACCACTTCAGCATTTTATTAAAAATAATAATAATAAAGAGAGAAATGTGGTATCCACATATAAATCAAGTATAAAAACCAAATGAGTATTCATATTTGAACTGTTTATAGTTCATAATGCATGAGCAAAAACGAAAGTTTCTGTGATGACTGCCCTTGTACTGTTCACTATGTAACTTATTCATTATGTAAGAATTTGTTCTCCATGTAAGAACTTGTTTGTTATGCCTCAGAAGATTGGAGACTGACGAAAATTAGGCTTGGGGTGGATTAATGATTGTGCATTGAGCATCGACTCCCCTATACAGAATTTTATTGTCATTAACAACCATTTGATCAATAATTATGAGAGATGCCCTCACAAAAAAAAAAAAAAAAAAAAAAAAAAGGACAGACTTCCAATGGTAAAATAAATAAGTAACCGGGATGTAATGTATAGCATAAGGAATATAGTCAAGATATTGTAACAGCTTGGTAGGGTAATAGCTGGAACCTAGAATTATGTATATAAATGTTTTATCACTGTGTTGTACACTTGAAACTAATGTAATGTAATACTGTGCGTCAACTACCCTTCAATAAAAAATAATTATCTAAAAAAAAAAAAAAGAGTATTAAAATAATCATGTAATTTTTGGAATAGCCAAAAACACAGCTTTATAATGTCAATAATCCTATTAAATATTCTTATCAAAAATTATTCTCAAAAATAAAATTATTTTTAAAAAATTTAAAATAACATATATCTATGTATATTAAAGCACTTAGTGTATATTCACTTTTTCAATTTCTTGGCCATATCTGTTTATAATACCATGTTGCTTTTTTTTCTAAATAATGTATTTTTTAAAGTTAGCTTATTTTGTTTTTAATTTTTCATAAAATTACCTGCAAGACTTTGTTAAATTTGCAGTTATGTAGTAAATTTAAACTTATTAATGGCTTCAAAAAGCTCCTCTATACAGACCATAATATTTTTTAATTGAGACTGTATTTTCCCTAAAGGGGCTGAGATACCTGGTAAGCTCAGAGCAAACTCTGTTAAATGGTAGACAGTCTAAAATCTAATTTTTCCTATGGAAAGGCATTGCATAAATATTTTAACCAAATATTTTCACAGGTTCTGTCCTTCTGTCTCCAAATAGAGCACAAATTATTTCTTTTTCCGTTTCTGGTTCTTTTAAAAGCAGCAAAACCTTAGGCCTTCTCAATTTCATTCTAGTCCAGTATATACATTTATCCTACTGAAAAAAGAGCTCTACCAAAAGATTCTTCCAAGAAATTGAGATACTGCCAATCGCTATTATAAAATTTCTAAATTAAAATTTGAAACCCCTAATTAAGTTGTTTAGTTACCTTCTTGCTCTTTAGGGATACCTTTCAATGTCTTCCTGTTTATAATGTTGTTTTCAGTATTGAAATTTGCTAAAATGCTGAGGTTTTTGTTAAGTCTGTTGAATTTTTTTCTTAAAGATTTTTAACTGATTTTAATAATATGTAACAAGATTCATAGTATTTATTTATAAAAATGCTTAATGTCATTGTAAGACGCTGAGGCTGATTTAAAAATAAATGTTCAAGGAATCAAACATTTCCACAATCTGATTAATGATGAGGAGTAAAAAGAGAAAGAGCTTATTGATAGTCTGGTGTCTTGTTCTGCTTTGTGTACATCAGCTTAGTTACAAAATTTTTGTTATTTTTTACTCTTTTTGTGTGATAATAGTTTTTTAAGTGCATTGTTTTATTTAGGAAATTATGCAGGAAATTCAATACTAGTCTTCCTTGCAATTAAAAAAAACAATATTTCATTATTTAAACTTAAAGCACAATTTCAAGCACCATGCTCCACCACAGCAAAGCTTCAATCTTGAGAACACAGGTATATTTTTAAAACTGGAGGTTGAGCTCTTCATACATGTGCTAGTTAAAATCTTTTCCTTAGTGATATTTGTTTGCAGACTCTGTTTTGTGATCAGTATTGTTTTGAAAGTAAACTTTTATTGAAATATAGCACATGTGCATAAGAGTACACATATAAATGTACAGCTAGATGAATTTTCACCAAGTAAACAGACTTGTAACCAGCACTTGGATCTAGAAATAGGATAGAATCAATACACCAGAATAGGTCCATACACTTTTCTAGTAATTGCAGTTGACCCTTGAACAATGCAGGGGTTAGGAGCACTGAACCTGTGCAGTCAAAACTCTGCATGTAATTTGCATTCCCCAAAAACTTACTAATATACTGTTGGCCAGAACCTTACCGATAACATAGTTAATTAACACATTTTGAATGCTGTATGTATTATATACTGTCTCCTTACAAAAAAGTAAGCTAGAGAGAAGAAAGCATTACAAAGAAACTCATAAGGAAGAGAAAATAGATTTACAGTACTATACTATATTTAATGAAAAAGTCAGCGTGTAAGTAGACCCTCTCAGTTCAAACTCATGTTGTTTAAGGGTCAGCTGTACATTCCTTACTCCCCTCCTCCACCCCTGTGACCAGCATAACTACTATCCTAATCTTTACCTTCTTAGACAAGCTTTTTACCTATTTTTGACCTCTCTAAAAATGGAATCAAAACATATGTACCCCTGTGTGTCAGCACTATGCTTGTAAGATACCTTATAATGCTGTATGTAGTTGTCACTTTTTTCTTTCTCATTATTGTTTGGAATTCCATTGAGTGAAGATACTAAAATTTATTTATCCATTCTGACATTGATGAGCATTTGGCTACTTTCCAGTATTCGTTTATTACACATAACTGCTATGAACAAGAACATACCTGCCTCTTAGTACACATAATTGTATATAATTCCTGCTGTGTATATGTGTGTGCGTGTGTCTGCATCCTCTTTAGATCCCAGTATGAATTATGTGTTTACCACAACCAATTCAAAGTACATTCCTGCTTCCTAAATTTCTTAATTTGGTAAAAATATTTTATCTCAACTCTATGCACTGCTAACATTTACATTCAGATTACCAGTGCACAAACAATATTTGTCTCTTCAATGTAGAACTCTGTTACTGAACCTGACAGTATCATTCCCAACAAGGTCAATTCCTTCACATTCAACAAAATGATGCCTCAGTAACTTCCCTTTAATTCCATATATTAAAAGAAAAAACTGAATCACTATTGGAATTACTGACTTCTCTTCACAGCATCTGCTGACACTTACAAATGGCATAATATGTAAGTGTTGGCAAAGTTCTCCTGCTAATGACTCCAAAACTGTAGTAACTATCACTTCACTTTTGTATGTGCACAAGAAAACTTGGAAATGAAAATGAGCACAATTAATTTGCAAGAAGACCTATTTGATCTAAAGAAAAGTCATACTTCACAGAGTTAATGTTCCTTCTATATCTGCACATGTTAAATTTCTGCCTTTTTAGACACACTCTTTAAAACTACTAATTTTTTAAGTAGTTGCTGATGATTTGTCACCAGATCAGTTTTTCTGGGTTTTTTGTTTGTTTGATACACTTTATTTTTTAGAGCAGTTTAGGTTCCCAGCAAAACTGAGCAGAAAGTACAGCAATTTCCCATAAGCCCATCCCCCATGATCCACATCTCCCACAACAGTAGCACATTTGTTAAAAAATCAATGAAGCTGACAGGGGAAAAAAGATGGCAGCATGAGAAGTGAGGCAGAAATATCCTCCCAAGATATGTAATAGAAAAATATAGCAAATACAGCTATTCCTAAAAGAGTGACCAGAAATAAGATTGCATCAGCCAGTCTATATCTGGGAAAAGAGAATGGAAAATCTACATCACAGAAAATGGAAAAGTAACAAAGCCACGACCTGGCGGGACCCAAGCCCTTCCCCCACCCAGCTCACTGGTGAGAGGAAGAGAAACAGAGTGGGGAGGGAGTAGAAGCCCAAGACTACTAAATACCCAGCCCTCATAATCTCCTCCAGAAGCACAAACCCACATTGCATGGTGCTCTGGAGATTAAAGGGGTTGGAAAGCAAAGTCAGAGACTGAGATTCCAGCCACTCGTAGAGAACAGGTTCCCACACTGGCTGCTCTGGGACAAAAGAAAGGTGGGCACTTTTAAAGACTTTCCAACAGTGAGAGGGCTGCTAAAGGGGCAAGGATTACACAGAGCTTGCTGCTCAGAAGGAAGAGGTGGACAAAATCATCCCAGCCCACTCAGCCCAGCAGGTTGAGAACTTTCAGGAGCTTTAGGTGCTGCATCCCCCTGGCTGGCAATGAGGCCCAAGGCCCCCCACTGCAATAAGCAGCCTGCCACCCCTTCCTCCCAGCCAGCACCTGTGCGCAAACGTGCTACCCCAGCCATGATGCCAGGCCAGCCAGAGGGCAGCTCCGCCTAAGACAACTATACAGATTTAAGGCGGAGACTGCTCCCTGCATGCGTGACAACTGGACCTGACAGTGGAGACAGGCACTGCTGCCAGGAAGCAGGAAAGAGCTCTGTCTTCCCAGAAGGCACAGGCACGGCTCACTGGCAACTCCTGCAATCGCCCAAGGACAGCCAGAGGGCAGCCACACCTACCGCAGGTTAGGGGCTTAACACAGAGGCTCACTGGCTCTGACAGTGGAGGCAGGTACTATGGCTGGGAAACAAGAAAGAGCTCTCTCTTTTGGGTAGGCACTGGCACCACTCTCCTGCAACCACTACCATTGCTCCAGGTGCTGGGAAGCTCTGAAAAGTAGAGCTTCTGGGCACTACAGGGCACTGCCTACACAAACCTAATATTTCTCATTATCCAATAGGATTATGAAAAGGCAGAAGAACCTTATTCAATCCAAAATCCCTCAAAAAACCAGAAAGAGGGCTCAGTAAAACTGAAATCACCAATCTTCCTGAAAAAGAATTCAAAATAAAAGTCAGAAGCATGCTAATGTACCTACTGAAAAATATTCAGGAGCTAAGGGATGAATTCAGGAGGGAGATAGACAACTGAAAATATATAAAGCTGAAATGAAACATATGATGAAAGGATTTAACAACAGATGAGATGAGGTAGAGGAGACAGTAAATGGAATAAAAATTAGACAACAGGAATACAAAGAAGCTAAGGTAGAGAGAGAAAAAAGGATCTCTAGGAATGAAAGAATATTAAGAGAACTGTGTGACCAATTCAAATGGAACAGTATTTGCATTATGGGGCACCAGAAGAAGAAGAAGAGAGAAAAAGGGATAAAAAGAGTCTTTGAAGAAATAATTGCCGAAAACTTCCTCAATCTGGGGAAGGAAATAGTCTCTCAGACCATCAAAGTACACAGATCTCCCAACAAAAGGGACCCAAGGAAGACAACACCAAGACATATAATAATTAAAATGGCAAAGATCAAGGACAAGGGCAAAGTATTAAAAGCAACCAGAAAGAGAAAAAAGATCACCTACAAAGGAAAAATCCATCAGGCTATCATCAGATTTCTTAGCAGAAACCTTACAGGCCAGAAGGCAGTGGCATGATATATTCACTGCAATGAAACTCAAAGCAAGAATACTCTACCCAGAAAGATTATCATTTAAATTTGAAGCAGGGATTAAACAATTGCAAGATAAGCAAAAGTTGAGGGAATTTAGCTCCCACAAACCATCTCTACAGTGTATTACAGTGTATTTTAAAGGGACTGCTCTAGATAGAAGTGCTCCTAAGGCTAAATAGATGTCACTAGAGAAAATAAAACCGCAGTAAAGGAAGTAGACCAATTAATTACTAACCAAATGCAAAATTAAATCAGCTATCCACAGTGTCAGTGAAGGGTTACACAAAGAGTACAGAATATGACAGCTAACATATAAAGAGTGGAGGAGGAAGAAAAAAAATGATATCTTTATTTAAAAAGAAAAAAGGAAAAAAAATTTGATGGCTACAGATCCAAAAGCCATCATCCAAAAGTGAAGACTGAAGAAAGAGGGCAATAAAGATGTCTGAGTACTTGATGATATTGTTGACATCATGGAGTCAACATAGTTGCATTTGTCCCTGGACCACTGATTATGTACAAAAAAATAATAAATCCTGCTATGTTCACATGGCTATAGTAAAGCTCACTTCTGTTTACAGTGAAGCAGTTTCCTAACCAAAATGCATCCCAATCCTTTCAACAAAAATACCTAAGATTCACTATACTGTAAAAGGGCTTCTCTTTTATCTCATCTTCATTAAGTTCACTCTATGCCAAATGGAACTTTGATGACTCCCTTGTATATGCAGATCTAAAGTGTTATTTGGAATCAATAATTTTTTTAAACATAAACATTCTTAATATATTTACTTGCTTTTCCAATTATTGAGCACTTCCAGAGGCTGCTGTATATTTAAATTTTATGCATATAAGTTATCGCAAGCTTTACTGAAAACCCCTTGCGGGCAGATACAGGATCATATACTTTGGCTGTTCTTATGAAATTCATCAATAATTGATTGAAAGCACTTTGCACATGCTTTTATTTTCCCAATATCAGAAACTGTTAGAAATGTTTCCTTAAAGTTTTCTGTTTTAAATGTTTTAAAAGCTTTAAAAACTTTCTCTGAATCAAGTTATTCCAAAAATTAGGTTGAAAAGTAGATTTTTCTCCTTTCTTAGATTAGTTTTAAGTAAAACTGAATTTTATATTCCTGTTTAAATTTTTTTAGGTTGATTGGCAAGAAGCCCACTTTCAAGACTGTACAAATTAGCCACTTGAGTTTGTTATAAAAAAAAAAGCAAATAATTTGCTCCGGTCCTCCCCCCAACAAAGCTATTTTTCACTTACCCTGGAGTAGATCTGCTTTTTAAATGAGAAGATGATTGTAAATCATTCTGAATTGCTCATAGACTGTGTTACATTGTTGCCCAAGATGAACTTGAAGAGGCATCTTCTGATTTATGTATTTGTGATCAAAATAAAGACAGCCTTTTACTGTGGGAGCAATTTGCATTCCATTTTATGTGCTTAGTTAAATGCTAGCTATGCAAGTGAGGCAGAAGGATGAAGAACACAGAACAACAGAAGGTCTTAGTACTGGAATTTACCTAGTTTTGAGAGATGTGAAAGTAAACCACTTGGTTGGTCGCACACTGTTCTGCTCGGACCCATTTGATAATTTCTAAGTGGGGATCTATCTTTCTTTCCCAACTAGGCTGTTACTTGTGGGCAGGAAATGCACCTTTTATACATCATTTTCTCTTTTCCCTGCCTGATGTACTCTTGGGCACAGAGGTGAAATGAAATGAATACCATTCGAATGATTGACTGATATACTTCATAAGTTGATAGCTATTTTAGGAGAATAAGCCCTTCTAGTGATTACTAAAGACAGAAGGATGGAGTGTCCTTGGTTCCCAGTATTTGTAAGCTTCTCAAGGGCATTACTTTCCACTTTGAAAATAGTTGGCACCTGTTCTTGGAATCAGTACTGACTTGAAGAAAAACACTTATAAATTCTTTCCAAATTATTCCTCCCGTGTTCTTATTCTTTTTCCCTTACTGTATTCTCTTACTACTAGAAACAAAACACAAAAAGCTTTAGCAATTCCCATCCATACGACACTTCCCAAATGCTACATCATCCGTGATCTTCCCAAAGGGATATAAGCCCTTCCACCCTTCAACTTCCTTGATGTTCTATAAGCTTTGTTGAGGATCTAATTTGACTATATGATATAAAATGGTGAGGTATGGTTTCAATAGTTCCAGCTGCCTGTTATGTGGAACAAGAAAACACCACTTTTTCTGGTAACTGTGCCAGGAACTGTTCACTCTCCGCATGCTGTCATTTAATCATCATAGCAACCCATCTTATTATCCCCATTTTATAGATGAAGAAGTGCTAAGAACAGGCTGGTGACTCAGATTTAGGTGTGGCCACAATCCTGATATGCCTGGGATGAGGGGGTTCCTGAGATACAGGACTCTGTGCTAAACCGGGCAAGTCCTAAGCAAACTGCGGTGGTTGGCCATTCTCCTTACAGACTCTGCTCTCTCAGGTACGTCGGCAGTCCATTCCTCACACCCAGAGGCTCAGAGGTGCTAGGAGTCGGGACCTTCCCTCCCCCACCACACCCCACCCTGCCCCACCCAGGCAAAGCCAGGTCACAGCTAGCTGCTGAGGAAGGGAGGGAAGGCCAGATCAAGGTGTGGGCTGGAGGAAATCCCCCCACCCCCAACTCAGACCTGTTCTAGACTGTTCTCAACTCCTGCCTGGGAGCATCCTCCCCTTAAACTTACGGTGGCTTCTCCCAGTGGCCTGACCACCAGGTTTTGAAGATTTTGATGGGAACATGGGTACCAATCCTCTCACTCCCCACAGGAGAAACAAACCAAAGTGCAGGTTTTTGCAGTTACAAGAAGATGGTAGAGAAACAAAACATCTTCCCCAAGCCCCTGACTGGCCAGGTCACCTAATTCCTCAGACACATTAAGGGAAGGCCTAACTGGACCCCCTGACCACTCCAGACACACTGACAGACCCAATGCTGACAATCTCTACATCCAGCAAGTGCAAACAACAACCGTTTAGCATAAACTGGCCATCCAAGACCATCCGCCCCAGAGGAACACTATCACCCGCAAGCATCCTGATAGCGTCCTTGTGCAGAAGCAGACCTGGAGCTCCAAGTCTACTGTGTGGGTTTCCCCACAGTTCACTTGGGCCTAATTATGATGTGATGACCCAGGCTCAGGGGTTCACAATCCTGTCTGCTCATTAGAATCACATCTGGAGATTTTAAACCTACTGAAGGATGACCTGACCTCTCCCCAGACCAATTACATCAGAATGTCTAGGGTAAAGCACAGGAGAATCTAATGTACAGCCAGGGTTCAAAACCATTGCTCTAGCCCCATGACTCCTAAAATGCAGTTTGTGTTTCAGAAATAGATGCACAGACAGAACAGACTGGTGGCTTCTAATGGGAGAGGTCAGGGGGGAGATAGATGAAATGGGTGAAGGGGGAAAAAAATCGGTGAGAATATTCAGTATCTCTAACTGGGTGATGGCTACAGGAGTGTATACACATGTCAAAATTCATTGAGCTATACACTAAGATTTGTGCATTTTATTGTACATATCTCAATAAAAATAAATCACATCACATCAAAACATAATAAAAATAAAAACACAATCTAGAGTGAAAAAAATAAAATTAAATTCTTTCTTCCTTAAAAAAAAAAAAAATTAAAAAGTGCTCTTCCTTGGCCAGCAAAATTAGCAGTTTGTTTTTATACTAACAGGTGAAAGTATGCTATAGGATAAAATTAAGTCTGTGTTTCCCTTGACTTTCATTATAACAATAGAGGTGTCTCTGTCCATGGGTGAAATGACCCAAGAGGCAGATCTGGGGCAGGAAAACCTTAATACAATGACAATTAATATTAGAATACACTTCATTAAAATAGAAATGCAACTTTGTGATACTTAAGCCACAGGACTTCCTCTCTAGCTATTCCATCTTCCTTCATTGGACCAACCTTAGTCTTCCTTAGTTTGCATTTTCCCTAAATTTGGAGACCTCTACAATAGCACTGCCAGGTCTCAAACATAGGTTCCCACCTGCATCTGGAGAGTTGGCTCTCATAGAGCTGTGCTATCTCAACACCCCACCCTTAGATGTTTGTATCTCGCGGTCTACAGTGCTCCGTTCAGGTCTTACCTGCTCCATATACCTCAGCCATCCCATCTTCTGTTACCTGCATATGTACACTTGTTAATTTGGACACAGAAAGTTGGTATAAATTTCAGGATCCTGCTTTGTTAATTTTGAATCATTTATAGAAAAAACTTTATTGGAATGATACTCTGCAAATGTTGTGGTCTAAATTCTCTAACATTTACTTTTTTTAATTATCTTAATCACAGTAATTACTTTTTCTAATGTTACAGTAAAAATGTCCATTTAAAATTTCGGACAGGAAGATATAATTTAATGAAGGGCATCTTTCTCCACATTGACATGGATGTTAAATCTTTTTTTTTTAAGATTCTAATGTGGTCTAATTACTTTAATTTAAAATTCTGGGTATGCATGTTTTATTCATGACTTTCTAGATGATTGAAAAAGTTTTTCAGCGCCTTTGAAGATCTAACTTTGGAAATATAACAAATAATGAAGCCATCATATTTTCAAAATGCTTAGATGGAGGAGACCTTTGAAAGACAGTGTAATTGTGAATCAAAGCTTAATCAGCTGCTGTGAAATGAGTTTTTAATTATTACATGCCCCCTTATATGCTAGAGTTCACCAAGGTTAAGAGAATGACCTCATACACATTTCCTCTGAAAGGGCAGAATTTTTTTTCCTTTGCACTATATCACCTTGAATATTCAGAAACTAAGTTGTTCTGCTTTCCATGAGAATACCCCTCAGAAACAATTTTTTACACTGACCCTTGGTTAATTTCACACCAGAAATGGAAAGTGTCATTCCTATTTCTCTTGCTAAAGTGATTATTTCGGCAGTGAACAATAATGGCTTCTGAATCAGAATACTCATGTAGTCCCACTGAAAAATTCATATTTTTCCAAAGTAGTTTGTAAGGTTATTAAAGAGGATATCAAAAAGGATTCTTAAAGTATAAATCCTCAGATTTCAAAATCTTAATCAAAATAACTGGCTTTATTTCAAGTGGCCAAAAATAATACAGATTTCCAAACTACGCGTTTACGTAAGGAGGCCCTCTGAGCCTTCACTACTTGATGTCTCTTGATGTAAAGCTGAACTCAGACAAATTTCCAATTCTACCAAATGTTAATTTGCTTGAGTTGAGAGTGAGAGGCATGGTGTAAATAACTTTCAAAATTCTTGAGTCAAATGTAGACATTTACATCTAAATTCCAATTTCTGGTCAGTAAATAAAACTAAAAGATCAGAACTTAAAGGTTTTCAAGTTCTCTAAGAATCATAAGAAAATTACTACCTCACACTGTCCAAAGCAAAATCGAAAGACTTTCAATTTCAACCCTACTGCCATATTTTTCCTTCAGATTGTAAAATAAGAGCCAAATGAAAATCTAGGTTCTCCATAGAAATTAGCGCTAACATCTTGACATCTTCTGAAGCTCTCTCCAAATGAGTCTAAACAGGGATTCCAATGCAATTATTAAGGAGAGACATTTAACTCATTATCTGGAAGTCATAATCTCTTCATTCTTAAACATATATATTTTTTTTTTTCAACCAGCTCAAAGAAACAGGTGTAGCTGTTGTATGAAGCATGACTCCGAGTTCCTATTGACAGTTTTCCTTCTTGATAAATGTAAACAACCTTGGGTTCATTTAATGAGAGTAAGTAGGATCCTGAAATAAGTGTTACTTGCAGGAGAGTTTTCATTAAAATGCTGCTCCAGAGGTTTGATTTGCATAAGATCTGATTACATTTAGTAGCTGTTCACAAATCTGTGCTGAATCAATGTCACTTCATCAGCACACAGGTTATCTTCTCTGCTCACTTTAGAACGGCCTCAAATTCTAATTGAGAAATACAGCATTGTACACACACACACACACACACCATGTCCCCCTGTCACATGCTTTGTTTGCACTAGTTGCTGGCTGCAAAGGGAGATCTGTCAAGTCTTGCAGTGTTTCTAAGGTTGAACAAACCCTGTGTAATTTATCTCTTGAAAATGCTATCTACAAAAGTATCTGGCATCTCTGCCATTGGAGATAAGTGATGTAAGAGCCAATAGCCTCACTAGAAATAATAATAATAGCTAGGATTTATTGAGCAATTACTAACTGTCAGATGCTAAGCTAAGTGCTGTTCAAGCATATAATCTATCATTGAACCTTCTGGCAGCTGTTGTTATTAACCCCATGTTGACAGGTGAGGAAACTAAAGATTAAAGAAGTGATTTAACCTGTCCTGTATCACGGGATTCTCATTGGTAGTTAAGACTCAAACTCTAAAGTCCATGACCTTAGACATACATGTCCCAGAAGCTGAATAATCAGTGTGCTAAAATTATGCAGACCTAAGTTAAATCAGAGCTCTGCCCTTCTTATCACTTAAAAATCAAAACTTTCAGAAGTAAGCCCACCTCACTGACACAAAAATCATTCCCAGGTGTCATCAAAATGCATTGTCCTCTCAATGACACTAAGCCCAGAATAGGAAATGAGTCCCCATCCCCACCCCCACCCCCCACACTACATCCTGGTTGCTTAGATCCCAGACACTACCTGCTGCAGACCTTAACTTCTAACCACAAGGAAGGGAAATTGACAGAAAGCCAAAATGATGCTTTTTGTAATAATGCTGAAGCTCAGTTTGTGTTTAGAATTTCTACTGTACACATAGTGAGGAAATGTGATAGTAGTGTAAGCTAGTAACAATAAAACAACTAAAAAATTTCCAAAATTATAATTAAGCCATGTTGACTACCTGTGTAATTGTACAGATTGTGGTAAAAACAAATATGTCTTACCGAATACACAGATATACTTATGCACATTAACACTAAGCTAATGGAGAGCTTCACAATTAGAAATCGACCAATATGCACATGGATGGCCTCTGTTACACATGGCAATGGTCCCAATTCCACCCACACTATTAGAATACAAGCAAGACATTTGTGTATATTCTACTTCTCTAAGAAATACTTTAAAACTCAAATACTATGAGCCTTAGCCTTTGTCAGAATGTGGAGTCTTCTTCCATCACCACAAATACTGAATATGGTACTAATTTAAATTGCTAGAGCTATGCCCCACTGAAACACACCTGTTAAAAACAACAAAAACATCCAGATGAAAATAAGAGATCATTTTATGTAATTAAGAGATATTTGTATGGCTGAATTAGAAACATATAAGCTCATAAATAACATATACTATATTCTACAATGAAGACTATTGCTTCTAAATATTTAAGTCCCATCCATTCAATCAATAAGTATTTAATTGAATACCTACTACAAGCCAGGCATAAGGATTGACAATAGGGAATACAACATAGTAAAGAAACATGCTGCACTGTCAGAGAAGAAAGTTGGCAGAGTAGGAAGGCAAGGCAGAAACCCCCTCCTGCACACACACCAAGGAAGCAACTACAGCAAATACAGCTAACCCTGAAAATGACCTGAAGACTGCAGAACAGACCACCTATACCTGGTGAAAAAGAAGACCACACAGAGAAGGGCAAAGGGGCAGAGCCACAATCATCTGGAACCCAAGTGGGAGAAAGAGGAATGCAGCAGGGAGGAGATAAGTGCTCAGGAACTCCCCACACTTGGCCCTGGAGATCTACTCTAGGAGCACAAGTTCACACTGCATCAGGCTTTGGCGATTAGCAGGACTGGACATCAGTGAGAGCTGGAGCACTCTGGGAGGCTGAGACTCCTGTAACTTGTGAGGGCAGGCACACTGCATACATCCTGCTGAGACCCAAAACAGAGGAGGCAGTTTGAAAGATTCACCAGCTGCAGGAAGTGGATGCCAAAGGGGCGAGGGTTGGATGGAACTCACTTTGCTGGAGAAAGGGCAGGTGGACACTTTCACAACCCTCCCTCAGCCCAACAGATCAGGCACATGTGGGAGCCCCAAATTCTGCATTCCCCTCACTGGCAATTCAGCACCAAGGCACTTACCTGCACACCCACCAGCATCAGACTTTGCTGCCTGGCAGGTAAGGGAGGCTTTCCCAGATTTCTCAGCCCAACTGGGAGGTGCCCGTGGGATCCAGCTCTGAGTGCTCCTTTCTCTTCACAGGCAGCCCAGCCCAGTGCTGCATGCGTGGGCCCCACTACCACACACTGGTGCATGCCTTGGAGCTCCACCACTGCCCCACACACCCCGTTAGCCCAGATGCTCTGCTGCCATCACTGCAGAGCAGGCAGAGGGCAGCCACGCAAACAACAATCCCTGCAGAAGCACCACTGCTAGGCTCACAAAGGGTGGCTGAGGTGACCTGCCATCCAGAGCAGACTGAGATAGACCACTGCAGATGGACAGAAAGGTGGCCTCACCTGCTTCCCACCAACTATAATTGAGGCTCCACCACAAAGGACAGCCAGGCACTGGAGAGTAAAGAGTCTTAATATATTCCTTCTTCATAAGGCCATTACTCACTAGGCCAGGAAGCATAGTAGATCCACCTAATACAAAGGAAGAAACACAGAAACCCTGACAAAATGAAGAGGCAGAAGAATATGTTCCAAACAAAACTACAGGATAAGACACCAGAAAGAGGGCTAAATGAAACAGAGATCACCAATCTTCTTGATAAAGATTTCAAAGTAACAGTCATTAATATGCTCACTGATCTGTGGGAAAGCATTGCTGATCTCAGGGAAGACTTCAACAAAGAGGAGCTGAAAAAAAACCATTCAGAGCCGAACGATACAGTAACTGAAATAAAGTACAACGGAGGGAATGAATAATAGAGTAGAGGAGACAATCAGTTAGATGGGAATTAGAGAATAGGAAAACAATGAGCCTGGGGAACAGAGAGAAAAAA
This sequence comes from Manis pentadactyla, assembly GCF_030020395.1. Classification (NCBI taxonomy): domain Eukaryota; kingdom Metazoa; phylum Chordata; class Mammalia; order Pholidota; family Manidae; genus Manis; species Manis pentadactyla. The sequence continues at coordinate 67,220,213 of NC_080031.1, read as the reverse complement.
AGAATCTCTAGGAGCAAAAGGGTGATAAGAGAGCTATATGACCACTCCAAATACAACAGTATTTGCATAATAGGAGTACCAGATGGAGAAGAGAGACAAAGGATAGTAAGTCTCCTTCAGGAAATAATTGCTGAAAATTTCCCCAATGTGGGAAAGGAAATAGACACCCAGGTGCTGAAAGCAAAGAGAGCCCCTAACAAAAGGAACCCCAGGAAGACAACACCAGGATATATAATAATGAAAATGACAAAGATTAAGGATAAGGAGAAGGTCTTGAAGGGGGCCAGAGAGAGAAATAAAAGATTACTTATAAGGAAAACCCCATCAGTTATCAGCAGACTTCTCAGGAGAAACTTTACAGTCCAGAAGGGAGTGACATGAAATATTTAATGTATTGAAACAGAAGGATCTTTACCCAAGAATCCTTTGCCAAGCAAGATTATCATTCAAATTTGAAGGTGAGAGTAAAAATTTCCCAGGTAAATGAAGGTAGAATGAATTATAAACATTAAAGCAGCATTACAAGATATGTTAAAGGGACTTCTACAGATGAAGCCTAAATAGCTTTCACAAGTGAAAATAAAACCACAGTAAAGGTAGTAGACCAATTATGTACCAAGCAAGTACAAAATTAAAACAAAAATAGTAAAAACAACTAGACACAAAATTAGTCAAAAAATGCAGATTATGACATCTAATGCATAAAGTGTGAAGGTAGAAGAAAAACAAAAAGTTCTTTTAGATTGAGTTTAAAATAGAGCAGTCATCAACTTAATATAGACTTTTATAGAGTTAGGAAACTATCCATGAACCTTATGGCAACCATAAGCCTGAAACTTATAATAAATACTCAAAAAATGAAAAAAGAGAAATCCAATCACAACACTAAAGAAAACTATCAAATAATGAAGAAGAAATCAAGCAATACATGGAGACAAATGAAAACAAAAATACATCAGTCCAAAATTTGTGAGACACTGTAAAAGCAATTCTAAGAGGGAAGTACATGGCAATACAGGCTACCTCAAAAACAAGAACAATCCCAAATAGTCTAAACTCACAATGAAGAAACTAGAACAAGAAGAACAATAAAATCCAAAGTTAGTAGAAGGAGGGACATAATAATGATCAGAGCAGAAAAATATAAAATGGGGAAGAATAAAACAATACAAAAAAATCAATAAAACCAAGAGCTGGTTATTTGAGAAGATAAACAAAATAGACAAACCCCTAACCAGACTTATAAAGGGAAAAAGAAAAAGTACATAAATAAATCAGAAATGAAAAAGGAACAGTCACAATGGATGCTACAGAAATACAAAGAATTATTAGAGAATTCTATGAAAAATTATATGCCAATGAATTAGACAAGCTAAAAGAAATAGGCATATTCCTAGAAAAATACAACCTTCCAAGATTGACTCAGAAAGAAACAAAATCTAAACAGACCAATTACCAGCAGTGAAATTGAACTGATAATCAAAAAATTCCCAAAAAACAAAACTCCATACCAAATAGTTTCACAGCTGTATTCTACCAAACATTTAAAGAAGAGTTAATACCCATCCTTTCTAAAGTATTCCAAAAAGTAGAAGAGGAGTGAATGCTTCCAAACATATTCTATGAGACCAGTATTTCTCTAATAATAAAACCAGACAAAGACACTCAAAAAAAGAAAATTACAGACCAATATTCCTTATGAACACATAAGCAAGTGGGATTTATTCCAGAGATGCAAGGATGGTACAATATTTTTAAATCAACCAACATGACACACCACATTAACAAAAAGAAGAATAAAAACCACATGATCATATCAATAGATGCTGAAAAAGCATTTGGCAAAATTCAACATCCACTCATGATAAAAACTCTCAACAAAATGGTTATAGAGGGTATGACATAATTAGGGTCATATGTGACAAACTCACAGCTAACATCACATTCAATGGCAAAAAGCTGAAAGCATTTCCTCTAAGATCAGGAACAAGACAAGGATGCCGACTCTTTCACCACTTTTCTTTGACACAGTACTGGAAGTCCTGGCTATGGCGATCAGACAAAATCAAGAGAAAAAGGGCATCCAAATTGCTAAGGAAGAAGTAAAACTGTCAGTTTTTGCAGATGACATGATATTATACATAGAAAACCCTAAAAGAAAGACTCCACCAAATAACTATAAGACCTAATAATTGGATTCAGCAAACTTGGAGGATACAAAATTAGTACACAGGTTTAGGTTGCATTCCTATATACTAACAATGAACTAGCAGAAAGAGAATTCAGGAAAACAATTACAATTTCATCAAAAAAAATAAAATACCTAGGAATAAACCTAACCAAGGAGGTAAAATACCTATACTCTGAAAACTATAAGGCACACATGCAAGTGAATAAAGAAGAATGGAAATCTATCCCATGCTCACAGATAGGAAGAATTAATATTGTTCAAAATGGCCATCCTGCCCAAAGCAATTTACAGATACAATGCAATCCCTACCAAAATACCAACAACATTTTTCAATGAATAGAGCAAATATCCTAAGATTCTTATGGACCCACAAAAGACCCAGAAAAACCAAAACAATCCTGAGAAAGAAGAACAAAGCTGGGGGATTATGCTCCCTGACTTCAAGCTCTACTACAAAGTTCCAGTAATCAAAACAATTTGGTACTGGCACAAGGTCATTCCCATAGATCAATGGAACAGAATAGGGATACCAGAAATTAAACCACACATATATGGCCAATTAATATACAATAAAGGAGCCATGAATATACAATGGGAAAAAGTCTCTTCAATAACTGGTGTTGGGAAAACTGGACAGCTACATGCAAGAGAATGAAACTGGATTACTGTCTAACTCCATATACAAAAGTAAACTTGAAATGGATTAAAGACCTGAATTTAAGTCAGAAACCATAAAACTCTTAGAAGAAAACATAGGCAAAGATCTCTTGAAATAAGCATGAGCAATTTTTTCCTGGACACATCTCCTTGGCCAAGGGAAACAAAATAAAAAATGAACAAGTAGGACTACATCCAACTAAAAAGTATCTGTACAGAAAGTACCATCAACAGAACAAAAAAGGCAACCTACAATATGGGAGAATATAGTCATAAACAAGTTATCCAATAAGGGGTTAACATCCAAAATATATAAAGCACTCATAACACCTCTAAACCAAAAAAAACCAAATAACCCAATTTAAAAATTGGCAGAGGACCTACACAGACATTTTCCCAAAGAAGAAATACAGATGGCCTAAAGGCACCTGAAAAGATGCTCCACATTGCTAATCATTAGGAAAATGCAAATCAAAACCACAATGAGATATTATCTCACACCAGTCAGAATGGCCACTATCCAAAACCAAGAAATAACAAGTGTTGGCAAGGATGTGGAGAAATGGGAACCCTCCTACACTGTAGGTAGGAATGTCAGTTGGTGCAGCCACTGTGGAAAGCAGTATGGAGGTTCCTCAAAAAACTAAAAACAGAAATACCATTCAACCCAGTAATTCCACTTCTAGAAATTTACTCAAAGAAAATAAAATCTCTGTATTGAAAGATATATGCACCCCTATGTTTACTGCTGCATTATTTAAAAAATCCATGACATGGAACCAACCAAGGTGTCCATCAATTAGATGAATGGATAAAGAAGATATGGTACATATACATAAAGGAATATTATTCAGCCATAAAAAAGAAAGAAATCCTGCTATTTGCAACAACGTGGATAGACCTAGAGGGTATTATGCTCAGTGAAATAAGCTAGGTGGAAAAAGACAAATACCACATGATTTCACTTATGGAATATAAAAACAAAACAAAACAAAATGAGCAAAATAGCAGTAGACTCATAGATCCTAAGAAGTGACTGATAGTCACCATGGGGGAGGGGATAGGGTGGGTGAGAGGGATAAAAAGGCACAAAGTTCTCAGTCATAATGTAGGTTGATCACCAGGATGGTAGCACGGAGGATATAGTCAATGATTCTGGAACATCCTCCTATGTTGACAGAAAGTAACTGACTAGTAGAGGTGAGGATTTAATAATATGGGTAACTGTTGAACCACTGTGTTGTATACTTGAAACCAATATAAGACTGTATATCAATCATGTGTCAGTAAAAAAATAAAAGAAAAAGAAAAAAAATGTGCTATAGCAGCCCCTGCCCTCCATGCCCACCAAAATCATGAGTATAGGTGACCTGGAATATCAACAGTGAATGGAGCAGAAGACTCACCGAATTCTGGATTGCCGTGGTACCCTAGGCAGGACTCTGCTCCTCATCTGAGGCTGGTTTACAGGCTTTTCCTGTGGAGCTCTCTGCAAAGCTGTTTGGGGAAGCCAGGCACTGGTGTGGTTTGCATTATGCCTGGAGGATTTCAACCAACTGAGTGGAGACTACATGGTCCGAACACAGGATGCCCAGTGTCATTAGTCCTGGAAATATTCTTTTTTTATAAAATAGGTGAAGTGTTGGGGTCTTCACCAAGAGGTGACACCTAGGGTTCTGAGGAAATAAATTCATAGGCCCTAGGCCCTTATATACAGACCTTTGGAGAAAGAACTATTACACACACACACACACACACACACACACACACACAAACATGACAGCTTTTTGAACTTACAGAGATACACATAAAAAGAGCTGATAGTAGCTAAGCCTGTATCAACAGTTTGGATTTTTTCACTTGTACATTTGGAGATTTTCTTTTGGTTAATTAATATTAGAATTTCATATGCTAAGTGTGTGAATGGAAAAAAAAAGTTTTACTATCTAGAGAACAGTCTATCTAGAAAATATTGCTGGACTTGTTCTTAAAACTAAGTTGAGTTATTCACTACCCTATCTAAATCCCTGAGACAAGAAATAAGGTTTCCACATTATTACACATCATCTGCTATTGGCTGAATTGTCAGAATTCACACAGAAGTCATGTGTGTAACAAAAAAAAATGTAGTGTTTTTCTATTTCAATCTGAAATATCTGAAGTTCAAATTAGTTCCCAAGACACTCCAAATCATCCTTTGGTCTTCTCTGAGTAGCTCTGTTATTCTCCTGCTGACAGAAAAGTCACTAATACATTTCGCTCTTTCATTGAAGATGAATATTTGATTTACTTTGACCTGAGGAAAAGAGGCATTTGAATAATATTTGGATCAGTTTTAGGCCCTGATTAAAGAACAGAATATTTCAATCTACAGTCAAAACAAGAGCCTATTCAAGACAAGGTGGACTTGGAGTGAAGACATCCTCCCTCTGCACTGTGCCTGCTATTAGCTACATTTCTCTCTGCCTCAGTGCCTCACTCCTTCCCTCTTTCATCCCCAAAATATGGGGCACATCCCGTTTTTCTCCTCACAGATACTGTCAGATGGATTTGAAAAAGATGCAACTAACCCTCCCTCCCCACTCGCACATTGTCATATAACTCCTAGTTTCTGCCGGTGTCAGTTATTGGAAAACCTTTTACCCAGTGCCTGGCCTCCAGCCTAGACCTTGGAAAGTCATCCTAAATCACCACCTGATTAATCTTCTCCCAACAATAATTTCAGACTCCAATTACTCACCATTGCTGGCAGTCAAATAGAAAACTCTTTCGTATGGCATTTAAGTACCTCCACTTCAAGGTCCCTGGGGGACTAAATATCAGTGGTATCCCCACTTCAGGTCATTGTGACAACTGTAAACATGCCCCCACACTTCCAAACACATGGGAGACAGCATGTCCCCAAGGAGACACAGACAAGCCTCATGACACTCTGCAGATGCACATGAGCAAGTCTCTTGTGGCCAAAGCCTGGGTCTGTTTCTGATCTTGTCTATAATTTTCTGGAATGCATTTCACCTGATGAAAGTGCTGAGACTCTAATTCTCAGTTAATTATGATTTTTTTCCCAAGGCACATAAATTAACAGAAAAAGACACATAAGCATTAAAGAATTTGAAAAATGTCAGGATGACACAGGTTTCTCTGAATTGCTAAGAGACATGCAGAAGAGGATTCTTGTGTGAAATGCACATTACTGATCTTATTTCCCCTAAAGCCACACTAGGAATCATTCTATAAAAATGTAAGTAGAACAAATCCTGGCTCTGCCTTGCCCCAAACTTTCCAAATTTGATTAATATGCCTTTCCATTCTACTCATATCTTTATTCTCCAGATTCTTTTAAGGCTTGGGGATATTTTAGCATTGACAATTTTGAAAAATAACAACACTGCTCCTTGGAAAGCAATGTGACATAATGCACTAAACATGGGAGTTCTTGAGAGTAAACCCTGTTTTAGTAATATTTTTAGCTTTGTTTTCAAGCCAATGGTCAGACTCATTATTAGGTAAGATCACAATGGGGAAGGCAGAGTCTCAGCCCTCAATCTGTCACCTACTGACTGATTTGGAGGAAAGCCCTCAACCTATCTGAGTCTGGGTTTGCTCAACTGCAAATGAAATGTAATAACAAAAAAATAAAATAAAAAGCCCACCTACTTCCCAGGATATTGCTGTGGGGACTAAATGAAATGTGTTACAATGTGGTTTGTAAATGATGAGCATTGCATGATATTAATTATTATCACTCCCAAGTTTGGACTGAAAATGATAAAACAAATAGAAAATAAGAAAAGAAAGCCAAAGGACTGCCAAAACAAACATCTTCTGCATCACGAATGACCAAGCCAAAAACATCTAACCCATCCGAAAAATCTGCCGATAGCGTAGCAGTACAACAGAAGGGGCACAAAAGAAGAAAATTTCTTTTAAATATAGTAAATTGGATTTGGTTTATACTCCACTAATTGAATTGGCCGAATCCGGTAACAAACTGAGAGAAAAACATCTGTTTTAAGGCTATGATTTATAAGTCAAAGTCATTTGTGTCAGACTAACCCTCCAACTGAAAACAAGCATAAAAGATGGATAAAATACATAAAACAGGTATTGGAGTCAACAGAGAGCCAATATGTCAGCCAGAACTGCAAGGACCAAATCCCAGGGAGACAACAAGTATATATGCATCAGAAGTAATCTTGACATTAGCCTCCACTTTTTCCACTCGTACCATTTTCCGTCTCGCTACACAAGAAAAAAGCCGAACTAAAAGCAGTGGCCCGGAACTGGCAGCAGTCTCACTGGACATGTGAAATTGATTGGCTGATTGATAACTAAGTTTAAGGATTCCGTAGTTGAATTTAATGGCATATGAAAAAGAGCAAAAACATTATTGATAAATTGTCTTCCTATACACAGGTAGAACTGTCCAGATTGAATCATGAACAGAAAAGTGGAGAGAAAATACAGAAACGTACATAAGATACTGAGTAGCATGTGATTAAATGTTCTAACATATATATAACTGGAATCTTAGGAGAGGGGAAAGAATGGGACAGAAGCAGTATTGAAGGCACAAATTACCAACATGAGAAATGAAGTGGGGGAGACTCCTACAGATATTGCAGACACTTAAAAAGATTAGACTCTCAATGTTGTAAAGATATCATCTGTCCCCAGACTGATCTAAAGATTCAATGCAATCATAATCAAAATTCCAGAAAGGCATTTTATGGAAATTTAATAAGGCGTTTTAAAATGCATATGGGAAAACCAAGGGCAAAGAGCAGCAAAGACAATTTTAGAGAACAGTGTTGGAGGGTTTATTCTAGGAGACATAAAGACTAGCTTAAAATTAAAAGTTAACGTAGTGCACTATTGGCACAAGGACAGACAACAGATCAACAGAACTGAGTCCAGAAACCGAGGCATATGTCACAGAAGTGACATTGCATTGCAATGCAGTTTACACACTCTTTTGAATAAATGATGTTGGGTCATTGGGTATTCATATGGAAAAAAAGGTACTGTTGACTTCTCCCTACCTTATACCAATATAAAAAAAAATCACTTCCAGTTAAGTCATAGGTCTGAATATAAAAGGCAAATAATAAAGCTTCTAGACATTAACACAGGAGAATATATTTGTGGTCTTAGTGTGAAGGAAAATTTCTTATGTAGGACACAGAAGGAACTATTAAGAAAATACAGAAAGAAAAATAAAGGGAGAAAATAATAAAGAAAAATGTTGACAAATTGGATTTCATTACATTAAGAAAGTCTATACATCAAAAGATATCATTATTAGAGTGAAAGAGGCAAGCCACTGAGAGGGAAAAGATATTTGCAAGATACATTTCCAACAAACAACTCATTTTCAGAATACAAAAGAAATATTACAAATCCATAAGGAAGAAATGGACAACATATTTTCTAAAACTGGACAAAAATTCTTGAATAGGTACTTTGTAAAAAATACATATTTATATCCAAATTGCCTAATAAGTATATGAAAAGATGTTTAGTATAATTCATTAGGAAAGTGAGATACCGCTATATAATCACATTTTTTAATTACAATGCCAAGTGTTAGTAAAAATTTACATGATCTGAAACATTATCAATAGGAGTATAACCTAGTAAACTACTTCAGAAAACATTTTATGAGTATCTACCAAAGCTCAATATATGCATCCTTGTTTTCCAACAATTCTACACACAACAGCATAAAAGTATGCACAATAGACACATACAAGAATGCTCACAGCCACCTTATGCATAACTTCCCAACGCTAAAAACAACCAAAACACCCATCAACAGCAAAATGGATAAATCATGGCAAGGTCTTCAATAGAATACTATACGGTAGGGGTCAGCAAACTACAGTGAGTTAAATCCAGCTCTGTGCATTTAGAGCATTGTCTGTGGCTGCATTTGTACTCCAACAGCAGACATCAGCAGTTGCATCATAGACCACATGGCCTACAGAGCTGAAAATATTTACTATCTGGACCTTTACACAAAAAGTTTGCCAATCTCTCCTCTACAGCAAATGACAGAGAATAAACCACTGCTATACACAACAGGACGAACACCAGAGACATCACAGTGGTGGGGGAAAGCCAGACATGAAAGAATGCATATTATAATTCAATTTCTATAAAATTCAAACACAACCAAAATTAATACAAGTCAGACAGAAGTGGTGCTAAAAGCCAGAATGGTGATTACATTTTGGGAAACATAATACCTTGGAAGAGCAATGGTGCAGCTGTTCTCTCTCTAAACTTGACTGTCATTTAAAAGAATGAAGCAAGCAGAACTATCGAGAAGTACCCACACCTGACACCACCGTCCCCACCACACCACGGAGGCCACTGGCAAATCTCTCAGGGCACCAGATCAAACTACAGCCTCCTGAGTTGGGAAAATAAAGGGAAGGAAAATCAATCATTCAATTGTGTCTGTGTACCACATCTTTTTTATCCATTCCTCTACTGATGGACACTGTGGTTGCTTCCATATCTTGGCTATTGCAAATAATAAGGCAATAAACACAGGGGTGTATGTATCTTTTCAAATCAGGGATTTTGTTTTCTTTGGGTAAACTCCTAGAAATGGTCAGACATAAAAAAGAATGAAATCCTGCCATTTGCAACAACATGGCTGGACCCAGAGGGTATTATGCTAAGTGAAATAAGCGAGGCAGAGAAAAACAAATACCATGTGAGTTCACTTATAAGTGGAATCTAAAAACAAAATAAAGCAAATAAAACAGCAATAGACTCACAGACACAGAGAAGTGCCTGGGGTGGGGTTGGGGTGGGTGGGTGAGATAGATGAAGGGGATAAAGAGGCACAAATCTCAATCATAATATAATCACTGAAAATACAGCATAGGGAATATAGTCAGTAAATCCATAACATCTTCCTATGTTGACAGACAGTAACTACACTAGTTGGGGTGAGCATCTAATAATGTAGATAACTGTTGTATCACTATATTGTATACTTGAAACCAATATAATACTGCATATCAACCATACTTCAATGTAAAAAAATTATTTGTAATAAAGATCTTCATAAGAATGAAAAAAGCTAATTAAAAAAATCATTCAATAGCTGTTGGGCAGTTTAGATAAAAACCTATCACAAATCTCTTCTGACCCCTCTAGGTTTTAACTTCTTCGTATTTGAACAGTAGAAAGGGCTGGGGGTAGGGAGGGGGTGGGGCAAGTCAAAACTAAATAGAGTGTTTTAATGTCAACTAAAAGAATATGTCCACCCCAAACCTACCTCCTTAATCAGGTGAGTGAATGGAATTGCCTCAAGCTCATAAGAGTATTGATTTTGGAACAATAATTAAAATCTAATGGAGTTAATCAGTTTCACATAGAACTATAAATTTCATCTAAAGACATGATAAATTGCTGAATAAGAATATCTGACTGCTCATCTACTCAATTTTTTAAAATTCATATTTCATTTTCTGACAATGTTTATTCATTTTAACTGAGAAAAATAGTCATACCATCTGAAGTGCTGAACATTTTATTCTAAGAAGGGGAAGGGAAAAGGGAATCATTTGGTTCTTTATGGGGGTCAAATTATACATCAAATAAAGTATGAAGTTCCTTCACCAGATACATTTCATAAAGTTAAATGGTTCTTTCAAGATTATGCTGACAATAGAGTCTTCAGTCTTGGTTATAATATAGTCTATGACCTCACTAATAAGGATAATAATGTATCATCAAAAAATGCTGTTAATTGAAAACTGTAAGTCTAATTAACCAGGGATGTGACCATGCATAACGTATTATTAATAGAATGAAAAGAGAGCATTACACCAACTGCCATCCAGAAAAAAACTACAAGGACAGTCCAGCAGTTCAAAGACTCTTCACATCCATTTTGGCAAAAGTTACTAGTGATATTTTCCTTTCATTAAACTGTAGGCTTCACAGCAAAAATGACTTAAAACCAGAAGAAGAAAGTAGAGCCAGATTTAAAAGCTGGGTCACAGGGCAGCTGTCTGGGATCCAATCTATAAAGGGCCCTCATGGCTGGAAGACATCAGAAATATGGTGCCAATTAACTTGTTTCCACGTGAAACTCTACATAATGGGTAAAATGTAAATCGATCTCACTCCCAGTGAATTAGTTCCTTCTAATGAAAAATATAAACACTCTGTCCTTGTGCTTACCTCTTTCCATTGAGTATTCTGTGATGTACACATGCACACTCAGGAAGCTTGGGGGCCAGTACAATTTCTCAAACCAAACCTGAAAACAGCCAGCTGATAGTTACCAGAAGTCAGCAGTTATGACCAACTAAAATTTCAGCAGTAGAAGAACAAGTGGTACAGAACTGTGCCCAGAGAAAAATGGATTTATTTTATTATCTGAATTTTTAATTCTACACCTCCAAAGTTCTCTCAAACCAGGAAAAGTCTTTTTAAAAACCTACCCAGCAAACTGCAATACAGGAAAATGGGACTCACATTAAAAGAGAATACCCAATCCAAGGTGACTTCCTGAGAACATGTTAAAATCTCCCCCTTTCAGCAGCTACCACGTCAAATGATAGACTAAATACAATCGAAATAGATATAGATATGTAAACATATATATTTGAAGGTGAAGATGAGAAAAAAAGATTTCCATAGGTTAGAAATAGGAACTCGGTAATACATAGATCTGGGTTTGGGAACTGAGACCAGGCCCTCAATGGTCTAATGGGATTGCTTTCAAATGTACCCCATATAAAACAGGTGGCTCAAACCAGGCTCTGCTATTAAAGCTGGGAGCTCCTTGTATAAAAACACCTCTGCCAACCTGTGTACAGTTATAATTGGGGAAGAAGCAAAATTTTCTGCACAGCACACAACCCAGGTCTATACCATGTAGAGTTCAGAGCCCCTGTTCAGCCCAGCTGATCATGGTACGGTCCCACACTGAGTAACCAACAGAGATCCATTCTATAGGTGGAGATGGAGGGGTCTTAGGAACCTAATAAAATCCAGCATGGTTCTGTTCATTAATCTAGACCTAACTTGGATTCTTTTAAAATAATAATAAAATAAAATAAATGAGGCAGAAGTTTCAGAACAAGGAAACCGAAAGACTAATCCAAACATAAATCTATTGCCCTTTATTCTCTATCATCAAATAATATTTAAGCAAAAACCAGATGGTACCCACTAGTTTGGCCCTTTTTGAGATGTATTTTGCTTTAGATAATCAAGTAGAAGTGGCCCCTGTATCTACCCACATTTATAGACAATTGACAAAGAAGTTTTGTCTGCAATCAAGAGATGGGCTCACACTGGGCCAGTGATCTCACTCATTCTGTGATCCATCCCAGGGTTGTGACAGTTCAGGGACACCCATGTCCTCACATGAAGCATGCTCAGTAAGCACAGCTCTCCCTGTCCTATAGGATCAAAATTAAATAGCAAGCTGGAATTATTTTTCAAGAGAGATTTCTTAAGGGTAATTCTGAACTCACTACATGTTTCTTTTACTGCAATATTTAAAAATTTTATTTCTGGTAAAGGTGTGTATCTTTCTTAGTGTGATTAGCACCCAAAAGAAACAACTGTAACAAATTTTCCCACAAGGAAAATGTATGACAAGAGTTAGTAGGCTTGGTACTTTCAAAAAAAATTTGATCAAAGATCTTCTAAAACAATCCACTTTTTGATGTGTTATTTTGATAAGATCATTTTTATTTTGTTCACCAAAGGACAAGATTTATTTGAGGCAAATATATATATATACATATATATATATATTTGTGTGTGTGTGTGTGTATAGAAAATTTATTAAGGTAAAATAAAGATACTACTAAAGCACTTAAGATAAATTTAAAATTGTGTTTAAATCTTTAAGATATAAAAGTGATATTATGGCCCATAAAATAAAAGCAGAGTCATGAAGCAAAAGAAATCTAGAAATGAACATTGTAATCATTGAAATTTTAATATCCAATTGTACCGCATTGGGTGCAGCCAATGAGAAAACTGCTGAATTGGAAGGGAATTAGGGAAATCCCCCAAAACATAACATAAATAGGTAAGATATACAGAAGATACATACAGAAGTCCCAACATGAATCTAAGAATGCTGCAAGAAGAAAAAGATAAGAAACAATATTCAAAGAAATAATTGCAGAGAATTATATAAAACTGAAGACAGGAAACCTCAGGTTGAAAAACCTGATTGCCAAGAAGGATAAATTTATTTCAAAAATCTATGCCCAGGCATATTGTTAGTAAGACAAAAACAAACAGAAATCTAAAATAAAGTGAAATTCCTAAAAGCTTGCAAAGAGAAAAGGCACTATCTACCAAAGAATAACCATCAGATTGACAGTAGGCATCTTGAGTAGCAACATCTGAAAAAAATTTCAATAACAGAAGTCACTGGATGAATATTTTCAAGGTTATACAGGACAACAACTATAAACAAACTGTCATTTTAAAGTGAGGGCAAAAGTAAGACTTCAAATTCAGCAGAGCTCAAAAAAGTATCTACAGACCTTTATTGGACAGGGTTGCTATCAGCAAGGAGAATCAACTTAGAAGTAGGAATGGAGAATGAGTAAAGGGAGCAAAGGAATTGATTAAGTTATTGGCAAATGTAAATGTATGGATTTTTAAAACTACAAGACTATGGAATTGTTTTAAAAACTAAAAATACTTATCTGCTATACAACAACCATATGGCATTGCCATCCAGTGGCCTGTGGAGGACAAGAAAAGCTTTTTCATTTCATTCAGCAGGGACTGGAGATAATCATTAATATTGGAGTTCGTTAAGAAAAAATAAATTAATATCAACTGATTCAAACTTAAAATAAAAACAATAGAAGAGGTAAGGAGGAAAAAGTCATACTGAAAAAAAAAAGAATACTCCCACATGTCATCCAGAAAAAAAGCATTTTCAAGCATATTTTGGACAATCCACATGTCTCCTACATGTGCTGAGTACACTATCCAGTTATGAGTAATTCAAAATCATGACTAAAAAGTATTTCTGAATAAAGTAAAATATTATACTCGGCCATACCCCAAATCTCTTATTTTGAAAATATAAAAATGTTTTATTTAATTTTTTAATGAAATGTAGTTTGTCAATATTCACATTAAAAGAATATCAAGGGTACCAGGGGTATTCCTGCTAACTCAATTTCTTTTGATTGTTTTGATCGACTTATTTATCTCTACTAAGATACTTTCAATTGTCAATTCAATGCTTTTCTTGTTGAGAATCATGAGTCATGAGTGGTTTTTGGTAAGGCCCCTTTTAAGTAATATATATAATGAATTTCCTTTTAGAAAATGTGCATAATGTATTTGTACATTACATTACAGCCACAGAAAAGAAAACAAAAATCTTAACTGATACAGTCAAATTTTCTCAATTAGCTATACCAAGGCCCACTTATCATGATGGTCCTACAACTTAAAATGTAAAACCACTGACTAATCTATCTTAATGACTGTCCTCACATCCTTGCCTTCTTACTAAACTTACTTTCTTACTAAATTTACTAAGCTTACTAAAGTTCGTAATTTCAAGGACAGACTGCCTGATGATCAACTGCAGAAAAACCATTGTACACAGGAAGAATTCAAAGCTCTTTCAAGCTGTGAAGATTACCATTCTCTGTGAAGAATTCTTCCCTAGGGGTGAATTTTCCCATTCTATGGAACAGATATGTGAATACAGGAGAAATAAAATGATTTGTGTCCTACATACATTCGGTAGTGGTGAGACAAATAGCAAAAGGAAGCTCCAGGCTTTTGCATGTTAAGTGTCTTGATATGTTGGACTCCAGAATGGTGCACAGAGATTTCAAAGTCCTGTAGAATATATAGGATACATTTTAATTTAAACTAAAATTGTTTGAAACAGAAAAATGAAGTGCCCTTCCAACTTTGGGTATACAGCAATGTTTTTGTTTTATTTCATTTTGTTTTTTATTAAGGCATTATTGATATACACTCTTATGAATGTTTCACATGAATAACACTGTGGTTACTACATTCACCCATATTATCAAGTGCCCCCCCATACACCATTGCAGTCATTGTCCATCAGGGTAGTGAGATGCCACAGAGTCACTATTTGCCTTCTCTGTGCTACTTTTTCCCCATGACCCCCCACACCATGTGTAGTATACATAATACCCCTCAATCCCCTTCTCCCTGCCTCCCACCTGCCCTCCCACACCCCTTCCCCTTTGGTAACCACTAGTCCCTTCTTGGAGTCTGTGAGTCTGCTGCTGTTTTGTTCCTTCAGTTTTGCTTCATTGTTATACTCCACAAATGAGGGAAATCATTTGGTACTTGTCTTTCTCTGTCTGGCTTATTTCACTGAGCATAAAATCCTCCAGCACCATCCACATTGTTGCAAATGGTAGGATTTGTTTCTTTCTTATGGCTGAATAGTATTCCATTGTGTATATGTACCACATCTTCTTTATCCATTCATCTACTGATGGACACTTAGGTTGCTTCCATATCTTGGCTAATATAAATAGAGCTGCAATAAACATAGAGGTACATATGTCTTTTTGAATCTGAGAAGTTGTATTCTTTGGGTAAATTCCTAGGAGTGGAATTCCTGGGTCAAATGGTATTTCTATTTATAGTTTTTTGAGGAACCTCTATATTGCTTTCCACAACAGTTGAACTAGCTTATAATCCCACCAGCTGTGTAGGAGGGTTCCCCTTTCTCCACATCCTCACCAGCATTTGTTGTTCTTAGTCTTTTGGATGCTGGCCATCCTAACTGGTGTGAGGTGATATCTCATTGTGGTTTTAATTTGGATTTCCCTGATGATTAGTGATGTGGAGCATCTTTTCATGTGTCTGTTGGACATCTGAATTGCTGCTTTGGAGAAGTGTCTGTTCATATCTCCACCCATTTTTTAATAGGGTTATTTGCTTTTGGGTGTTGAGATGTGCGAGTTCTTTATATACTTTGGATGTTAATCCCTTGTCACATATGTCTTTTACAAATATATTCTCCCATACTGTAGGATGTCTTTTTGTTCATTTTTGCTTTTGTTTCCCTT
The DNA here is from genome assembly GCF_030020395.1 of Manis pentadactyla. Lineage (NCBI taxonomy): Eukaryota > Metazoa > Chordata > Mammalia > Pholidota > Manidae > Manis > Manis pentadactyla. Next base: position 67,204,277 of record NC_080031.1, on the reverse strand, counting down.
GCTCAAGAAGGTGCATTCAGGAAGAAGTAACTCATGTTAATATTCAAGAAATTTTTGCATATGTTGTCTTCTAAGAGTTTTATAGTTTCATGACTTACATTCAGGTCTTTGATCCATTTTTAGTTTACTTTTGTGTATACAGTTAGACAGTGATCCAGTTTCATTCTCTTGCATGTAGCTGTCCAGTTTTGCCAATAGAAGTTGATGAAGAGGCTGTCATTTCCCCATTGTAGTTCCACAGCTCCTTTATCGCATATTAATTGACCACATATGGCTGGGTTTATATCTGGGCTCTCTAGTCTGTTCCATTGGTCTATTGTTCTGTACTTGTGCCAGTACCTAATTGTCTTGATGACTGTGGCTTTGTAGTAGAGCTTGAAGTCAGGGAGCGAAATCCCTCCAGCTTTATTCTTCCTTCTAAGGATTGTTTTGGCTACTTAGGGTCTTTTGTGGTTTCATACAAATTTTAGAATGATTTGCTCTAGTTTGTTGAAGAATGTTGTTGGTATTTTGATCAGAATTGCATTGAATCTGTAGATTCCATTAGGTAGATTGGCATTTTAACAATATCAATTCTTTCTATCAATGAGCATGGAATATATTTCCATGTATTGATATCTTCTTTAATTTCTCTCATGAGTGTCTTGTACTTTTCAGAGTACAGATCTTTCACTTCTTCGGTTAGGTTTATTCCTAGGTATTTTTTTTTTATGCACTTGTAAATGGAATTGTTTTTCTGATTTCTCTTTCTGCTAGTTCATTAGTGTATAGGAATGCAACAGATTTCTGTGGATTGATTTTGTATCCTGCAACTTTGCTGAATTCAGATATTAGATCTAGTAGTTTTGGAGTGGATTCTTTAGGGTTTTGTATGTATAATATTATGTCATCTGCAAACAGTGACAGTTTAACTTCTTCCTTACCAATCTGGACGCCCCTTATTTATTTGTGTTGTCTAATTGTTGTGGCAAGGACCTCCAGAACTATGTTGAATAAAAGTGGAGAGAGTGAGCATCCCTGACTTGTTCCCGATATTAAAGGAAAGGCTTTCAGCTTCTTGCTGTTCAGTATGATGTTGGCTGTGGGTTTATCATATATGGTCTTTATTATGTTGAGGTACTTGCCCTCTATACCCATTTTGTTGAGAGTTTTTATCATGAATGGATGCTATTTTCTCAAATGCTTTTTCAGCATCTATGGAGATGATCATGTGGTTTGGTCCTTCTTTTTGTTGATGTGGTGGATGATGTTGATGGATTTTCGAATGTTGTACCATCCTTGCATCCCTGGAATAAATCCTACTTGATCATGATGGATGGTCTTTTTGATGTATTTTTTTAATTCAGTTTGCTAATATTTTGTTGAGTATTTTTGCATCTATGTTCATCAGGGATATTGGTCTGTAATTTTCTTTTTTGTGGTGTCTTTGCCTGGTTTTGGTATTAGAGTGATGCTGGCCTCATAGAATGAGTTTGGAAGTATTCCCTCTTTTTCTACTTTTTGGAAAACTTTAAGGAGGATGGGTATTAGGTCTTCACTAAATGTTTGAAAAATTCAGCAGTGTAGCCATCTGGTCTAGAGGTTTTATTCTTAGGTAGTTTTTTGATTACCAATTCAATCTCATTGCGGATAATTGATCTGTTCAGATTTTCTGTTTCTTTCTGCATCAGCCTTGGAAGGTTGTATTTTTCTAGAAAGTTGTCCATTTCTTCTAGGTTATCCAGTTTGTTAGCATATAATTTTTCATAGTATTCTCTAATAATTCTTTGTATTTCTGTGGTGTCCATAGTGATTTTTCCTTTCTCATTTCTGATTCTGTTAATGTGTGTAGACTCTCTTTTTTTCTTGATAAGTCTGGCTAGGGGGTTATCTACTTTATTTATTTTCTCAAAGAACCAGCTCTTGCTTTCACTGATTCTTTCTATTGTTTTATTCTTCTCAATTTTATTTATTTATGCTCTAATCTTTATTATGTCCCTCCTACTACTGACTTTGGGCCTCATTTGTTCTTCTTTTTCTAGTTTCGTTAACTGTGAGTTTAGACTGTTCAAATAGGATAGTTCTTCTCTCCTGAGGTAGGCCTGTATTGCAATATTCTTCCCTCTTAGCACAGCCTTCACTGCGTCCAGCAGAATTTGCGGTGTTGAATTAGTGTTGTCATTTATCTCCATATATTGCTTGATCTCTGTTTTTATTTGGTCATTGATTCATTGGTTATTTAGGAGTATGTTTTGAAGCCTCCACGAGTTTGTGGGATTTTTCATTTTCTTTGTGTAATTTATTTCTAGTTTCATACCTTTGTGGTTGGTACAATTTCAATCTTTTGAATTTACTGAGGTTTTTTGTGGCCTAGTATATGATCTATTCATGAAAATGTTCCATGCGCACTTGAGAAGAATGTGTATTCTGCTGTTTTTGGGTGTAGAGTTCTGTAGATGTCTGTTAGGTCTATCTGTTCTAATGTGTTGTTCAGTGCCTCTGTTTCCTTACTCATTTTCTGTCTGGTTGATCTGTCCTTCCGAGTGAGTAAAGTGTTGAAGTCTCCTAGAATGAATGCATTGCATTCTATTTCCTCTTTTAATTCTGTTAGTACCTGTTTCACATATGTAGGTGCTCCTGTGTTGGGTGCATAGATATTTATAATGGTTATATATTCTTTTTGGATTGACCCTTCTATCATTATGTAATGTCCTTCTTTGTCTCTTGTGACTTTCTTTGTTTCGAAGTCTATTTTGTCTGATACAAGTACTGCAACACCTGCTTTTTTCTCCCTATTAGTTACATGAAATATATTTTTCTGTCCCTTCACTTTTAGTCTGTGTATGTCTTTGGGTTTAAAGTGAGTCTCTTGTAGGCAGCATATAGATGGGTCTTGTTTTTTATCCATTCAGTGACTCTATGTCTTTTGATTGATGCATTCAGAACATTTACATTTAGGATGATTATTGATAAGTATGTACTTATTGCCATTGCAGGCTTTAGATTCGTGGTTACCAAAGGTTCAAGATTAACTTCCTTACTATCTAAGAGTTTAACTTAATTCATTTAGTATGCTATTACATACAAAATCTAAAGGTTCTTTTTTTCTCCTCCTTTTTCTTCCTCCTCCATTCTTTATATATTAGGTATCATATTCTGTACTCTTTGCCTACCCCTTGACTGGCTTTGGGGGTAGTTGATTAAATTTTGCATTTTCTTAGTAATTAACTGTTCTACTTTCTTTACTGTGGTTTTATTACCTCTGGTGACAGCTAGGAGGTAACCTTAGGAGCACTTCCATCTATAGCACTCCCTCCAAAATAGACTGCAGAGATGGTTTGTGGGAGGTAAATTCTCTCAGCTTTTGCTTATCTGGAAATTGTTTGATCCCTCCTTCAAATTTAAATGATAATCTTGCCAGATAAAGTAATCTTGATTCCAGGCCCTTCTGCTTCATTGCATTTAACACATCATGCCACTCCCTTCTGGCCTGTAAAGTTTCTGCTGAGAAGTCTGATGTTAGCCTGATGGGCTTTCCTTTGTATGTGATCTTATTTCTCTCTCTGGCTTCTTTTAATAGTCTGTCCTTATCCTTGATCTTTGCCAATTTTATTACTATATGTCTTGGTGTTGTCTTCCTTGGGTCCCTTTTGTTGGGAAATCTGTGCACCTCCATTGCCTGAGAGACTATCTCCTTCCCAGATTGGGGAAGCTTTCAGCAATTACCTCCTCAAAAACACTTTCTATCCCTTTTTGGAAAAGTATCAGAAAGATTTCCCAAGGTTAATATAGCTACCTACAATCAAAGAACAAAATAAGAGAACACAGAACAAAAGGTATTTTTTAAATTTTTATTAGTTCTCTTATCACTCGTAATAAATTAATAGGATTCCAGTTTTTCTAATTTTCCAAATAGAGCTTATGAGGAACATAAAAACAGCTTAGAAACTGGGCTATTTTCTAAAGAAATAATATATTTTAAGGAAATAAAGAAAAGGAAGGAAAAGTTTTGGTTTGCAAGTATATGCACATATATATCATTTGAGGGACTCCCCAGGCATAACAGAAAGCACTTACAAAGATCAAACCACATTCTTTCATTGTTATCTGTCCATACATCAGGTTACTGATCCACATGCTCATTGAGTAAGGAAATGAAGAAAATTAACCCCAAAGAGAAAGAGTCAATGCATTTACCTTGTTCATTTTGGCATTTTATCTATGTTAGGGAAAAAGCTGAGAACAACATCAGATTCTCAAGTAAGAACTTCAGAGAGAGTTCTCAGTTGGCATTGTAAGGTACATCTGTAACACAATAACAACTTGCTTTAAAAATACATTAGGAGAGGAAAATTATTATATTTATAACTTCAATGAAATTCTGTAATTCTTTATTTTTAAAGTAGCAGACTTTTTCCATGATCTACCTGATTTCAAACCCTAATTCATCTTAGAGAGAGAGAAAGCAGGAAGGAAGGAAGGAAGGAAGGGAGGGAGGGAGGGAGGGAAGGGAAAAAGAGAAAAGACCCTTTTCCTTTTTAGCTCAAATATTATCCCACCTTTTCAGAAGCCCAGCAAATATTTTAATTTATTAATGGTCTCTAATTTTCAGTCAGTGGAAATAGAACCTGCCAGAAAGCTTTCTTCCTTTATTGCTACCAACTCCAAATTCCTTTTTATTTCTGATGTCCTCAATGAACATAAGATTTGATAAACACCAATTACTAGCATTTCAGTTCTACTCAGTAATCAATATTTAATATATGATGTGGTTTTATCAAATAAATTTTCAACAGCATAAAGCTTATTAAAACATGTATCTACATAAAACAAATGTAAACATTAGAAAACAATTGAAAAAGTCATTAAAGGATTTCCAACAATATATAGTTTCATGGATGAATGCATTCAAACCTTTAATAAATAGATATTTTAATCCTATTTATACTTTTCCAGGCTCTGAGAAAATTTTTACAGAGCCATCATAAGAATGATACTACTGAATAAATGTAACATAAAAAATAAACTACCAACCAGTCTTTTTATGATTACATATGTTCAGGCACTAAGTTAAATACTACCACAGAGATGCAAGTTTTATTAACAGAATATTATACCATGACTAAATAACATTCTTATAATGAATAAAAGGGTAGTTCAATATTTGAAGTCTGTAAGAGGGAATATCTAATTATTTGCAAAACATGTAATTATAGATATGAAAACTCAAAAGACATACTCTTGAAGAAGCTATTAAAATCATGTGAAAATATGTAAACTCCTGAGTACAAAATCAGCTGCATAAAAAGCAGATTTCCTATGTAAGAAAAACACAATGTAATAGAAAAAGAAAACTTTCAGAAAAGAAAAAAATGAAAGTAGAAATTTAACAATAAATGGGTAGAAAATATAACTTTTTAAAGGTTTAACTGGGGGTAGAGGGAAGATTTATTGCTAGAGGAGATTAGGGAAATAGGAAGTCTCCTGAAATTAACCTAAGAGTCAATGTCATAAAACCAAAATTCTTATAGAATTTTGCTTTCTGTTCTGCCTGCCTTTCTTCCTTTGTTCTTTTTATTCCTTCTCATGTTAACAAAAAAAAAATCATCCTAAAGTTTACTTGAAAGACAAAATGTTTTAAAATGGCCAGGAAAAAGTCTGAACAACAAAGTCTAATGACAGGGGAACAGCTCTGCCAAATATATGTATAATATATAATACAAATACATATATTACATATATATATATATATATACACACATACACATACATATATATAAAATAAAACTATAATAATTAAAACAGTGTGACATTTCAGAAAAGGAAAAGTTGGCTCAATGGAACAGAACTTTTAAATCTAGAAATAGACCTAAGTGTTACTGTTCAATTATCATCTGATAAAGGAGATATATCCATTAGAAAATGCTAGACCATGAAATGTGCTGGGACTACTTTTTAGTTATTTAAAAGAGAAAAAAATATTGTAAAGCTAACACCTACCTCATTATTAACCCCAAGATGATCTCAAATGGATCACACATTTGAAATGCTTTAAAAATATATATAAGTACCAGACAAATCCATGGATTTAATATAATACTAGAATGGAAAAAGCCTTTCCTAACATGTCACAACTGTACAACCCATAAATATAAAGATTAAAAAATTTGGTCACCTAAGTATTTTGTAAAAAATAAGTCTATACAGAAAACAGGTTTAATATACACTTAAAGTCAAAACACAAAGAAAACTTGGAAAAATTATGTGTAGCACTATAATGAAAAGCAAATGTTCTGACTCAAAAAAAAAAGCTTACAAATCAAAGTCTAGAACCATAATGAAAAATCCGCAAAACATATGATCTACAAATGACCAAATAGTCATAAGTATTCAACTTTCCAATTAAAGAGATACAAACTAAAACAAATATCTTTCAATCTGGCAAAAATTAAAAACACTTAATACCAAGTGTTAGCAAAATTGTGGGCAAAAGGAGGTATAAATTTATTTACTTTTTGGAAATAATGTGTCAATACCTATCAAAATGTTTAGGATACAAACCCCACTGGCTCAATAATTTTACATCCAGAAATTTATTCCATAAATATGTTCATACAAGAGTGCAAATATATATAGATACACACTTACAAACACACAAACACAAATTTCTTTACAGTAATATTGATAACAATAAACATCAATAAATGTTTATCTATTGCTGCATAATAAAATTCCTTAAAATTCAGCTGCTTAAAAGCCACAGTAAACATTTGCTGTCTTGCAAAGTTTCTGTGGGTCAGGAATTTGGGAAAAGTTAACAGGATGATTCGGCTCAGGTTTTTTCATGAGGCCACAGTCAAGATACCAAATGTGGCTGCAGGCATCTGACAGCCTCACTAGAGCTGAAGGGTCTACATCCAAGACAGCTCCCTGGCATGGTAGGCACATTGGTGCTGGCTTTGGTGAGAGACCGGCTTCCTCTCCAGAGGCCTGGCTGTGTCCTTGCAAGATGGCAACTGCCATCCTGCACAGAATATGATCCATGATCAAAGCGGAAGCCACAGTTTCTTGTCCTAGAAGTCATATTGCCATTTCCACCACATTCTGTTCTTTAGAAGTGAATCTCCAAGGGAAAAAAATTAGGCTCCGTCTTTTGAAAATATGAATGTCAAAGAATTTGTGGACATATTTTTAAATCACTACAGGAAAATCTTCGGCATCTATTAATGAAAGGCTTGTTAATGGAAGTATGACCAATATCTCCAAACATCTTTTTATAACACAGCTCTTCAGTTAAAAAAAAAAAATTTAAACACACACTTCTAACATGAAAGTATGAATTATATTTATTTTCCACTTGTATACATGTATACTTTACTAATATAGTATGTTACAAAATACACAAAAAAAATATTTTTAAATGAGATAAAAATAAATATAGTGGAAGAGCTAATATTTTCTTCCTACAACCCAATGAATCATCTTGAGACACCTTGAGATGAATATATAAGGGATCACTGAAACATATGCAGTCATTGAAAAAGGAAGTAGTTCTATAAATATGAAGAAAAGGTGTTCAAATAAGAAAAGCAAAATGCCAAATTTTATGTACAAGTTGTCACATCTTTGTAAAGCATATACACATGTATGCTTACACACACATACACACACACACACACACACAAGATTTATGTGAGACTGTAAAAGAAACTCTTAGGAATAGTTATCTTTGAGGAGAATTAATCAGACTGGAGATGAGAAAAAAAGAAGGGTTTTTTTATCCTTTTGTTCTTTTCTACAATTTTCAATTTCATGTCTACATGTTTTCATTTTTATAACTACTTATTGTAAATGTTTAAAGAAAATAAATGCAAGTTAACATAAAAATAAAAACAACTCAATAAAAAAGTGAGCAAAGGACATGAAAAAATATTTCTCAGAAAAAGTAAGTAAACATTTAAACATTTTTTTAATGTTTAATCTCACTTATAATAAGAGAAATGTAAATCAAAACTACACTGAGATACCACTTTTGACTTACCAGACTGGCAAATACTCTAAAGTTTGAATACACTGTCTTGGCAGGGGGAGAAGTCACTTTCATTCCTTGCTGTTAAGATTGTAAATGGATATAACCCCTGTAGAGGGCCATTTGGCAATTATCTACCAAAATTTTAAATGCATATACCATTTAACCCAGCAATTCCACCTCTAGAAATTCATCCTACAGACATATGCAAATAACATATGTTCAAGGCCATTTGTTGCAGTATAATTAATAATTATAATTAATAATTACAAAAGACTGGTATTAACCTAAATGTTTATTAACAGGTGTCAAGTAAAATAATTGTGGTAAATCCATTCTGTGTAGTGTGATATAGTTACTGGAATGAATAAGGATCTCTGTACATATATGTATAGAAGCTCAAAGACATATTATTAAGTAAAAAAAAAAAAGCAAAGGCAGAACACTATGGATCATATGCTACCATTTGGATAAAAATGGGGGTAGGAAATGACTTCACTCATTTGTGGAGTATAAAAACAAAGCAAAACAGAAGGAACAAAACTCATAAACATAGAGAAGGGACTAGTTGTTACTAAAGGGGAAGGTTTAGGGAAGGTGGTTGGGGAGGGAGAAGGAGATCAAGGGGCACTATTATCCACAGTCACAATATAGGTAGGTCACGGAGATGGTAGTACAGCACGGAGAACACAGTTAATGACTCTATAACATCTTACTATGTGGACAGACAGTGACAGCAATGGAGCAGGTGAGGACTTAATAATACAGGTGAATGTTGAACCACTGTGTTGTGTATGTAGAGCCACCATAAGATTGTGTATCAATGATACTCAAATTAAAAAATGGGGGTAGGATATATATTCCCATTTGCTTAGGTATACATAAAATTACTAGAAGGAAAAGAAGAAAATAACCACCAGTGGGGAGCAAAACTGAATGCCTCGCAGACAGGGCGCAGACTTTACACTTTTACACCTTATGATCTCTGACCCATATTAATGTATTACTCATTAAAATAAAAGTAAGATCGTATAGAATAAGGATACTGGCTAACACTTGTCACTTGCCTTATCCTAGACACATGTTTTACATATTATTTTATTCAATTCATACCTTTTACATGTGAGGACACTGAAGCCCCGGAAGACTGAGAAGGGGCCAAAAACCTCTTAGTAGTCAGGGGTGGGGCTGGAATATTATCCCAGGAGATCTGGGCCAGATGCTACACCACCTCTCACAACTAATGGGTGATAATAGCAACACCTTGATAAAAAACACCGTTGTGATTATTCAGTCTTCCTGAATGGTCTATAATTATCAAACAGAAGTAATTCTTTTCAGTAACGTTATCTTAAGAGACTTTACAGATGATATTCAAATGGAGTGACCAGAAACGCACTAGAAGAGCAATCAGGAGAAGTGGATTCTAGCCCCACTTTGCCGTAACTTTAACTTCCCATATCTAAGTTTCCTCCCAAAGTCCAAACCCAGTATGACCCCGGATGATCACAATTATCCCAGCATTTGGGGCTTACCCTTTCCTACAGCCAAGTCGAATGGCTTCTGTGCCCACCCCAAGTCATAATGGAGTCAAGTCTCCCCTCCTCTTCCCCCTTCCAAAGGCCATATTTTGGATGTGTTTGAGAGAACGGGGGTTGTTTCACACCCACCCCTAAGCCAGATCCCGAGGAAGCCCACTTCTCTGCTGTAGCCATACACCCACGCACACCGCAGTCGGTTTCCTGTCCCTTACAGGGGTCACCACGGGGAGCCTGGGAGGGGGCACCTCTCTTCCTTTATGCCACCGCAGCACCGCGAGCACATTTTCAAGCATTATTGAAGAATATACAGCAAGATGGAAACAACTACCGATCAATAACGAAGGAATGGCCCACTGTCTACACAGCGCTCAGATCACTTTGCCGCACGAGGGGCTGAGGGTAATGCCTGTTTCTAATACGGAAATAGGAGAAACTCTATGCGTTCCTCCTTTTCCGAGCCCACTACTAATACTAAAACTCTCTTATAAGAGGTAGATTTGTAGTTATACAAGGGAGTTTTATGCCAGAGAAGTTTGGTTTTCGTCTGAGTGGATGTTTATCTCTAGGCTCCAAACAGTGGACTATCCAAGGAGGTAACAACCTAGGAGGGTTCACAGCTTTCTCATGTCTAATCACCTATCCCCTGAAGATCAGAAACTCAATAAAGAAGAAGAAAACAGCTCCCCTGTTTCCCCTAATTAAAACCTCATTTCTATAATAAGGGAAGGCCAAGCTTTCAAGTTTCTATGTGATTTACAATCCCTTCTATCAACAGTGTGACAGAAAGCAAGAAAATGTACACGCCCTTAAAACAAGATAATAAAATATATTATTGTCCCCAGCAGGTAGATGCAAATTGATTTTTTTTAATGTACAGATGTAGAAATAAACATACTGGCCAAATCTATTACTAAATACTGCAGGGCATATTGTGTATCCTTTCCAGAATGGAAATGCTCTCAAGTCTTGTGTGGCATGGGGGCAAAAGAAACGCCTACACGGCATCTTTCAGATCTTTAATGATATAAGCGGTGTCTCATATTATGTCCAGCACTCTAGTATTTCGCATTACGTCTCCAGATGACTGCCTAAACAATGGTAAACAGTATAAATTCTACTACTGTCCTTTTAGAATTTCCACTCATAGCTGTCTTACACTTCTCAGGCCCACTCTTGTATGGTGGCTGGCATACGCCATGACTTTAACAGATGAAAAGATAATTGGGTCAGGAGACTAGTAGCTCTGTTTTTCCTACCTAGAGGATTAAAAAGTCCCTGCGTTCCTGGGCTCATTGCCTCACCCTCCAACCCCCAAATAAATATATTCTATGATATTTCCTTCATAATTTATTGAGCCGGTTTCCAGGTAGTTCTAATCCTGTATCCAGTAATTTTCCAAAGGAGAACATGCTCTGTTGCTTCACACCCAGTGGATCAAAACACGGGTATGAGGCGCAGGGTCCTAGCAAAGACGGCAAGGGAAAGGTCGCCGGGAGTCAGCCTGGGGCGGGGGCACTCCCTGCCTTTGCCTCAGGAGCCTGGCAAGGCAGCAGGAGACCGACAGCGCATCTCCTGGCAGCTGGGGTCCCACATGCTGTGACTGGCAACCTCTCTGGCAGCAGCGTGTACAGCTGAGGCGACCGGGAATGCTTTTAGCATAACAACAGATAGAACGGGGCCAGGCTAGAAACTCAGCCGCCCACCAGCTGTGTGATCCTGATGGAGTCACCATTTTCTCAATTAAAGTGGGGATTATTCTGAAATCAGGAGTTCTTTTTGAGCACTAAATGAGTCTGTACATACAGAGTGCTTGGAACAGCACCTGGAGAGTGCTCAATAAATGTATTGGGTACAATTACCCATTATTACCTTACTTTGGGTTCTTTAAAGTCCAGTTCCATGACGGGACAAGCTTTCTGACCCACCCGGACATTCTGAGGGGTGATGCCATGAAGTCTCTTGGACTGGATGGTATGGTCCCCACACTGTGGACCTCATGTAAAACAGGCAGTGGGTCTATAGGTATAGGGAGTGTAACTGTCCACCCCAATAAGCCAGGTATGATTCAACAGCCTTCTTAGTAACTTCTCCAATTCCATTCTGGGTGGTTTTCTGAACATGGGGAAAATTTGACCACTCTTCTAACGGTGGCTGCCAGTCTCTCCTTGCTCCCACTACCCCAATCAGCAGGTTGGATGGATGGGGGAGGGAAAGCAACGCCACACACTCCCACTAAGTCAGCCCGTGATGTAAACTGATGCCTTCTTTCAGTGACCTCTGCCCTTCACTTGCAGAGCCTAGCTGGGCAGCAAGATCAAAGCTACTTCTCAATAAATACAGAAGAGGGTGGAGGTATGGCTGTTCCTTGTCAGTCACTCTGTGTGGGGTCATCAGTGCCAACTGCCCTCAACTTGGGGCTCTTAGGTCAAAACTATAAGATAACAGGAAAGTACCATTTGACACCCATTATATTTACAGCTGTTTTTCTGTGGTGACTTCTTTACCTCTGAATGCATTTGGAAACTCCAGGTCACCTGCAAAATGTCAGTAAAGTTAAACACAATGAAAGAAAGAACCCTTAAGAGCCCCTTTCAGGGTCAAGCAGCAAGGGGAATCGCAGAGCACTGGGCTTTAAAAATGGTCACAGATCAAATTTAACCAAAGGCAAGTTGTCTTGACTCACAACTTCCCAGAAAGAGTAAATAAGAAATAAAATTGACTCAATTCATTTTGGCAGCCAACTGATAGATTCTGGTTTATTTTCCTCCTGTCCTACAAAACAATGTTTTTGAAAAAAAAAAAAAAAGATGGAAGAACAGGACAAATTAATTCTGGGTCAGTTTTTAAATAAATTCTCTGTCCAAAAGGAGGACCATGTTCACATCAGGCATAAGAAAACTAGGATAAACCCTGGATGACTGAAAAGGTAATCGATTGTCAATTTACTGCCAGCAACTGTAAACTGAGTAGCAGCCAGCAAGACTTTGTGAAAAGCAAGACTACTTAGAATGCAAACATCCTCTCCCCCAATGGGGACTGACCAAGGAGAGAGAATGGCGTTGCTCTTGACTTGCTCTTGATTTATTCTGTCACACACATGGTAATATGGTTGTGATCAAGGCTGCTCCCAGACTTAGGGTTTAAAATATACCCCAGCACCCATAATATAAAAAGGAGTTATTAAACATTATTTTAGAAAATAACAATGTCTTATGCGTTGGATTTGAGGTTTATACATTTATCATATCCTACACTAGATATACTGACAACTCTCATATCTACAGATAATTAAAAGAGATTATAAATGTCTTAGATGTATAGCATAATTACCACTTTTACCTCATGAAATACAATTGGCAGCCTACACATTACCATTTTATCTGGTCATTTAACTATAGATAATGATCCTGTATGAATCGAGCCCACAACCTGGAGATTTCTCTACCCCGTGTTCCTTTGGACCCTTTCAAAAATAATATAGAACGCCTGCAGTGTAAAATTAGGCCTAAACTTAATTATCTTGCAGCCTATTTCCTGAGTTTAATTAACTTTTCTGAGTGGTTTCTACTGCAATGAGGACTAGGCCCATTTTGTATTATTTAGTGTCATAATTTCTCTTCTCTCTCGGTTCCAAGGACACCACAAGCTCCCTCCAGTCCTAATTGCCATTGCAAATGCAGAGATATGAGAAGTGAAAAACAGCCATAACCAAAATTAAGAAATGTGCCGTTGTGCATACTAATATAGGGATGGAAATCTATGAGTGTGCTCTCTATAATCCCTTCTAGCCTCTAAATGAACTGACTTTAAATATTTAATTATCTTGTTAAGTAAATTCAGATTATAGATTCAAATCCTCATTACAGATCATTGGGCTGCTTCAGAAGGGGAATAAATTGAGGCCAGGCCAACAGCCTTTTAGAACCGAGACTATGACACACAGGTTATAGTTTGAGCTGTTCTCTTTCTGCACGCTTTTGTACGCTGCCTCTCTGGCCCCCGGGAAGGCTGGATGTGCAAGATATTCTGCCTCTAGGTGTCTGAACCATTCTCCTATAATTAGCAGAATGAATGTGGCCTTTGGAGGCCAACAGACTGAAATCCAACCAGGCTGTTCCCGTATTAGCTCTGTAGCTCCTGGCAGCCTCCTAAGTGTCTCCTAGTCCGGATAGTCTTGCTGTTGGATGCAAGTAAACCTAAATACCCCACCAGGGTATTGATGATTGGATGAGATGACCAGTGAGCTCCCTCACCTTCTTCTTCCTCCCTATAACTCATTTTTGGGAAAAAAAACAGTTTCCCTCCAGGGAAGTTGTGAGTTGACCTTTAACATGCCCCTCTGTCCTGTGAATGGCTGAGAGAAGCTGTGAATAGGAAAAAGGACTTGTCTTTTCTTACCTCTGTTGAGACAGGTAAGAATTTGAAAAAAACAAAACAAAACAAAACTAGAGGAAAGGTTGGGAAAATAAATAAACAAACAGAAAAAGCAGTAGAAGGAAGAAGAAAGGGAACGAGAATACAAAACAACCCAGATTTCTGATGTAACATGCCAGACAGAGGGCTACTGCATCCAGAACAGTCCATGACAAAGACCAAGGAGAATCCAGGAAGAACAGGAGGGCTGGTAGGTGCCTTCTAGCCTCCAGGTCACTCCTCAAGAGTTATCCGTGATTGCGGAGCTGCTCTGCCCAGAGTCTGTCTTCAGACACGGGGCTGGGGCCATGGAAGGTTGGTACTGGGAGATACTGTAAACCTTTCTGATGCCCCCAGGTACTTTGTACCCACCCACCTCTCCGCGCATTCACTCATTCTTGCTGCTGGTCCCATTCACTCATTCTTGCTGCTGGTCCAGTTGCATGGCTGAGATCTTCCTTGTTCCAAGCACATTTTCACCCTCAGTTCTGTAATGGGGAAGAATGTCTCACCACAGGCCTGGCTCAGAGGAACCCCTGACCTGGCTCCAGTCGGTCACTCTTCGGTCGTCAGCTAGCCACAGGGAATTACTCTCCCACACCAACATCCATCTTCCAACTGTCCGGGACTGTCCTCCCCCTGTAGGTATGATGGGGTAAGATGAGGCAGGCTTAAGAATGCTCTGACTGTGGGAAGTGGCATCTCTTCTCAAGGAAAATGGGACACAGACTGGTGTCACTATGATGGGCAGGCACTGGCCACATGAGAGCAAAGACAAGGACCATCACTGTAGATCTTTGGTGCAGGTGATATGCAAGCCACCACTCTGGCTAACATCAGCGATAACAACTGATACCTGCAATGCCCCTCCCTCATCTCTCAAGGGTTGTTGCACAGGCTCTAAAGCACTAGCATCTCTGGAAGCAGTCTGTCCCCTAGGTCAAGTGTCCCACGTCTGAGGATGTCAGGCAGAAGCAGGCAATGACAGGTGCTGAGGTCCCGGCCTTTCGGCTATGGCTGTTGTCCTCACAGCATCTCACAGACCAGGAAGACTTCTCTGCCTCACATTCATCTTCCTGCTGTTTTCATTCAGAATTTTCAAATCTACCTTGTCCAGGGAAACAATCCTCAAGCATGAGTCCACCATGAATTCCATTCTTCAAAAACAAAACACTCCCGGGTAACAGGGGGCCAACATTTTTCGCACATATATGTACATCACAGGCCCTCACAATGCATGTAGTAGTCCCTGTTTTACATTAAAATTAAAACACTTTGCCTGGAGATCATGCTGAGGCACAGAGGACCTTGTACCTGAAGCTGTCCCGCCTGCGTCCCTTTTGCTGGCCTCCCCCTACACACCACTGCCAGGGCCTTAAATCATCCCGCATACCCTGTTCTTGTACCTGCCGACATCATCCGCTGTCTCAATGCAGCCGGCAGCTGTTTATTTACAATTAGATCTGCCAGCTGGAAAGCAAACAGTCTACGTTACCGAATCAATCAATGTTACAGGGAGAGAAAAAAATCAGGTACAGCATGAAATGGAGGACAGGAACATTACATTATATAGCAGCTGTCCTTGCCCAATGCCATTACATGTTCTCAGCACCAAGAATTAATATGACTACCGTCTATGATCAGCTGTCTTCTAGTCTCAGATTTGACATCTAAGAAATACAGCCTACCAGAGGGAAAGATTTGGGCCTTGGAATCCCCTCGCTTTCATCCGACAACATGAACAATACTGTCTTGGGGGTGGAGGGGGTCTCATTTCGTGGAATCAGGAGACCTTATACTAGGTTTATCCAGTTGATCCCTTCTTTTTGTCAAGTAGCAATGAGAGCTGAATCACACGTTGGGCTTTCGAAATAAGATCATATCACCACGGACGTTGCTTGGGGGTACACTCTCATTTTGGAAATCTCCAGTGATAATAAGTAAATCCTCCTCATCACAAAGTGGCCCATTGCAAATAATCCTCTGACTTTTATTGACTTCTATATGCACTAATGTTCATGACCTTGATTTGAGTTTGGCTGTCAATTTACCAAGCCTAAGTTAAAACACATTAGTCCTCAAAATCAGTAAAGCAAAATAGGTTAAGGATCTAGGAGGATGAACACAATAAAAGTATATAACAGTGTGTATACTTTGGGCCTAAAAACAAATGGTCATATTGGTGAGGCTCTTTCCCTATCTGCAGGATTTTTGTTTGGATTTTGTTCAATTTCTCTTTTCTTGGTAGTGATTGATGGGAGTCATGATGGGCAAGGAGGGGCTGCTAATTATAAAACTGGAGGGTCACTAAACATGGGATACCAGGCACAACTCGAAGTTTCTAACCCACAAAAATTTCCTGTCGATGTATTTGCATTTGTCAGTGTCCCCCCCAAAACTCACTGCAGGTTGGTTGTGCAGCATTTCAAGTAAACTCTGTAAGTGTCCTTCTCTGGCCCTGGTGTGCTGTGAATTTGAAGGGTTTCCCCTCTGCGTGCTGGTTCCTAACAGGAAACTCGAATGTACTTGGTGTAAATGCAGAAACATCTGCTATAGCCACTAACAGCTTTTGGAAATGTACAGCCCAGGCTGCTGCAGATGCCCTCTGCCCTAATTAGGAAATATGCTGGCAGTCCACAGAAGTAAATTCAAACTTGGAGAGTTTAAGGAATCAGAAAAACCTGGTGAAGACCAACAGCAGAGTAAATAAAACACTCTCAGACAAGTAGGGGGATTGACCATTAGTAAATCCACAGCCTTCATTAAAAGAGCTTCCCATGTCCTTATGTCCAGGTTTTGTTTAAAACTGAAGGCCCAGACTCCACCCTTTTCATCTAACTATCCCGACCCCCAGGGTAGGCATCTACTTTTATACCATCTGGTCCATTTAATGCTCCCAAGTAGGCTTATAAACACTGGGCTTCCCAGAGCACACAGAAGAGAACATGGTTTAAGACGATAAGCAAACTTATAGTTAAGTTGCCGATGTATGCAGGAAAGCTTCTACAAGGGGTAGGCCGAAGGGAAGGGAATCAGAAGGCAGGACCACTCTGGCGTGAGGGGATAAGCTCCCGAACCAAAGTGAGATCAATAAAAATCGAGGGAATGGTCCCACGGGAGGGGGGATTATCAACCCAGGGTGCAAAGTGGGGGTGGCCATCGCCTCCCTGTTCTTGAGACCAGATATGAATACTGAGGTTTGAGATGAAGACTTTTCCTCTCTCACAGCAGCTCATCAGGTACACATTCTGTCTGACCTAATCAGAGGCCCTGTGTTACCACGGTTACCTTCATTCTTTTTCTCTCTGTTTTTGTTGTTGTTTTGGCTCTTGCTCCTGGAAGAACCGATTTATTTCTCTCCCACCTTATATATTCATTTCCACCCCTCATGACATCCAGGTAACAACATCACAGAGATCTGGATTATTTGGTTGAATGCAACAGAAACAGGTCCTGTTTAACTTAAACAAAGAAAAAAGAAGTTAAATTTTCCGAAGGAAATGGGGCAATACATCACTGGAAGGGCAGATTTCAGGCAAGATGAAACCAGGGTAATGCTGGGAAAGCAATGGACCGCCGCCTCAGAATCACCAAAAGGATGGGTGAGATCCAGCTATTTTGGGTCTTTTGCCATTCTTCCCAAGGTGCAAGGTCCTAGGCTGAGATGCCCCGTGGAGCCCGTGGGAAGCGGGGGAGGGGAAGGTCCCCAGTGCCCGCACCAGAGGACAGCAGACTGGACGCGGGGCAGGCATCACCGAGGATGCCCCCCACCTCCGCATGTCCATGGACCCGCACCGACGGCCTGTGTGTACTTGTTCAGGCAGCACAGGCATGAGGTGCGGAGAAACCACAAACCAGGCTCAGCCCTTAAAAGCACCAGTCCACCCAACTGTTCTTCATTTCGTGGTGAAACACAGCTTTCTCCCCACCTGCAGTTGGTGCATCTGACCCTGTCCTTTAAAGTTTCCTGATCAGTACTCAGCGACTTCAGTCTCAGACATTCACACTGAACATTCCCTGACTTCAATTCCCCACTTTTGTCCATTAAGCAATTCTGATTAACTCCGTTTATCATAAAGAAAAAAGCATGATGAGGGTACGGGTCTCAAGAAAAAAGAAAGTCATCTTCAACCACAGCAATGCTACCCAATAGTACTTCCTACATGATGGAAATCTTCTGTATCCAGGCTGTCCAATGACTGCATGTGACTACTGAGCACTTGAAATGTGACTCGTGAGACTAAGAATCTGAATTGTATTTAATGTCAATTAATTTAAATATAAATCTGAGTAGCCAAGTGTGGGTAGCAGTTGCCATACTGGACAGTACAAAATAGACATATAATTTCCAAGAAACTCCCTGTTCTATTTGTTTGGAATCTGAATGGCCTTTACATCCTACTAACCCTCATGTGTGCCATGAATGTGGGACGTTAAAAGCTAAATTAAGTATTTTTTCTGGGAAAGGGCAAAGCAACTCTGTACCCATTATACAGATGTGGCAAGTGAGGCACCTTGTGCTAAATGACTTGCATCAGGTCACCCCAAATCTTCACAATCCACAGGTAAAACCACAAAGCTGCAGAAGTCCTGAGCTCTCACTCTGGGTACCCCTCGGCTAATGACCTTGGCCAAGCCTAGCTTTCTCTTGCTTTTTGAAAAGAAAGGGTCTAACTAGATGCTTTCAGGTCCCCTTTCCAACACTAAAAGCCTCAATTTTTATTTTCCTCCCACTAAAATCTAGAAGCTATAGGACAGAGCTTGCAAATGTGAGTGGCTACAGGGTCCAGGCTGATAAATGAGTGAAATGTAACCAGTGGAACCTGGGGTAAACTGAACACGTGCCCCAGCCTATCACACAACGAGGAATGTGAGCCCATCATCCAGAGATTCTGATTTTCAAAGAGGCTTCAGAAATCTTTTTGTTGTTGTTGAGTCTCAAGGAATTTTTAAGGAACTCTCTGTGAGCTAAGCAAATCTCATTTCCATGGGCAGGGTATTTCCATGGACAGGGTGCTTCCATCAGAAACATCACAGCTAAAAATACAGAGCCCTCAGTGTAAGGGGCCTCCCACCTCCCCGCCTTCAGAATTTTCTGACCTCATCCACACACCCATATATTCCTCAGGTTACATTTCTATGTCCAAGTTCTCCTCTGGGCTCTAAAAATGATTTACATTAAAATGCTGATCGTTAGATCATGCCATGAACTGCTATGATTGTGAAAATGGCGTTTTTCTAATAACTGGAACAGAGAGAAAAGTTAAATTTACCAGTGACAATTGACAGATGTCCCATCTCTCATTTATCATCTGTGTGGCCACAAAGGGAATTCAAGCATAATGGGAATTCAAGGTTTTGGTGATTCATTAAAATTTGTGTTTTCTGGGAAATACATTCAACTTGTTCTCAGATAAAATTACAGATAATCACTGCCTGGAAAATCCTAACCTTTGTCTGAAGCCATACTCGTCAACTCCACAAATCTCGCTGCAGTATAAGAACATAAACACCAGGTGGCAGTATTAAATCATTAAAGACACTCAGAACTCGAAATTGGAGTGTTTCTAAAAATTGTCTTGGCATGATTCAAATTCATCTACATGCCTTCTAGACCTCTTTCTAGCTAATTAATTTCTTTAGAAATTACTTTCAATTATTATCATTTGAAATCTATTATCAAAGTAATTTCATTCAATAGGAAATAGGCCCTAAATTTGCAGAATGTTCAGTTACCAATACCTTTGGGGTTAAATGGTTCAAAGTGGCATAAGGAGAATTTTTAAAATAATTTTTAAAGTAGTGTCCTTGCTTATTTATAATCTCTATGTTATAGGATCTTAGGAATGATGAATACTACCTTTTGTAAGAAATCCTGAATGGTTAGGATTCATGTTCTGGAATCCCAGAAGTATACAGTAGCTCAGGAAACAGCCTAGATAAAAGCAAATAAATCCTTTTAAAATTCAGGAATCGCACCTCCATGTACTCTGGAAAGAAACCCAAATTCGGGTCTCAACTGTAATGCATAAAAAACTGGTCCCTGCCAACTAAAGTCTCTTCTCCCATCCCCCACTGTCACCTACTCATCCTCAGTTTTGTTTTCAGTCTGCTGTAGGAGACTGCCAACTCCTCACAATTCAAAACAAAACATGTATTTTTATCCCACAGAAAATTTTTCGTGTGTGTGTGTGTAGAAAGATAGACAGTTGACAGACATCCTTTATGCCATTTTTTACCTAGGAAGTAACAATAATTCTTTATTATCAACAAACATCCAGAAAGTCTTCTCATTTTCAGTTCTCTCATAAATGTCCTCAATTTTTTAAAAGGCAAAACAATTTTGCTTGCCTTTTACGCTTCCCAGCCCCTCACAATTACATCTGGGGCAAGTCTGCCATCTGGACTTGGGAGTCTAAGGGTTCACCCGCAAAGAAACCCCTCTCAAAATGGGGTACAAATCTGCCCCATCTCCTTTCTTCAAGGATGCACAAAAGCAAATTCCTGACAATGTCAGAACAGCCATTTTTATCCCTGGTTCCAGTAACCATGAGTTCAAAAATAGCGAAGTCAATTGCCAGAGCACCCTGATACAAGTTTAGCGATATTTTCAGGTAAAGAAAAAAATGCATCTCTCTTTCTTTGCCTCTTTTACTCTCTTTGTATTTAATAAGAAGCTAATATATTGAATCATTCTACCTTAGAGACACCTGCCAGCCCTACAAGACCTACAGAAAACCTAAAGGAACTTACGAACTCTCTCCACAGAAAAACAAGTTCAAGTGAGCTGAAGCAAAGAGGACATGTTTTCAGAGGACTTGGAGAACAGGGACCCATGCTTGGCTCCAAGGGGAAGAACAGCTGGAGCTTCTGACCTCTGTTGCCTCTGAGAGTTGTGCACGTAGGAGATATGCCAGAACATGGGACGCCAAGCAGGACGTTGACTGACGATCTCTCTCCTCGACATCAATCTCCACCTCCCAGGCAGGTTTGTTTCTTGCTTGCTTGGTGTTTCATTTTGCATTATTTTGCTTTCCATGCAAGGCCTGTAGGGATCTGTAGGGTCTGAGAGCAGAAAACCACATCTAGGAGAGCAAGAAGAAGAGCCACGGCACCGTGCCAGATTTTGTTGGTGGGTTAATCAAGTGGGCCACACATTCTACAGGGCAACTTGGCAATATGCCAAGAGACTTAAGATTCTGTACATGCCTTAACCTGGCAACCCAACTTCTAGAAACTTATCCTAAGGAAAAAATAATTATGATTGTACAGGTGATGTAGCCAAAAGGGTAGTCATGACAGTATTGTTTATAATTGAAAAATTAGAATTAAACTGTCTGACAATGCTGGAAATGTCTAAACCAACTTTGGTAAATCCTTTAAACAAAATAATATTCAACCATTTATATGAGTATGATAGATGGTAATGATAATTTGAAGTAAGTTTGATGTATTGATGAGAGAAGAAGATTCTAAAATAGTCTATGCTGTGTGATTCTATTTTGATAATCTCTACTTTGATGATATATCCTGGAGTGACAGATACAACATGACTAGTGGAGATGCCTCTGGATTATAGAATGATGGCTAGTTTTATATTTTGTCCCTTTTTTCCTTTGACTCTTTTTCTCATCTGTATTTTTCCACATACATATATATTGCTTGTATAATAAAGAAAAATGAATAAGCATGTTCCAAACATAAGTACAGTCTGAAGATCCTTGTTCTTTAAGGTCAGTGGCCAAAAGGGACAGAAAACTTGGAAAACAAGAGAGGTAGGCACCTGTCAAGCATGAGTATCAACAAGGAGATTGAAAGCAAGGCAATATCTTCCCATCACAGCCAGGTTCAAAGGAAGAGGCCAACCCAGGGAAGGAGAAATCCCATGGGCCACAGGTCATGTTAGCAACCATAAATGCTACAGGTAAACAGGTGAGGTGGTATTGACACCCACCTGAATCTCTCATTTTCTTGTCCTACTGATGTGATTCTTGATCTATAAACTCTCCTTAAATTAAGCTGACAATGAAACAAATCCAGGTTTCTAGAGCTTTACAAAAAGGGACTCCCAAAGTCTTAGCCTAGAGAAAAGAAAATATTTATTTTTTGAATGCACATCCCAGCCCTCATCCAGAGAAAACTGCCACATGTGTGGAGGAGAAAACTGAGTCCTTTCCAGTAAAGATGATTAATAGCTGGCTCCAGCTTTTCTGCCAACGGTGCTTCTTAAAAAGGGGCTTCGTTTCGCAGAAGAACATTTGAACTTGTTCCTTTGCAAGTCTGAGCACTTTTAACCCAGCACATTTTATAATTTCAGAATAGGCCCCTTAGATTTGTGGGCCTCAATCCATCTTCTCCTACAATCTGTTTCTAGTCTAGTCTAGACTTTTTTTCTGCTAAGGGCTAACGTGCTCTAGGTCTCCATCTCTAAAGCACAAAACTCCTCAGGGACAATCCACAAACCTACCAATGACACATTTTTTCAAAAAAATTAAGAATTCCTCATCTGTATGACTTAGAGACTATCTTTTGTGACAGTATTACCAAAGACCAAAAACTCAGTGTCAAAGTTATGGGTACAGCAATTTGACTTACATTTTGAGCTCTCATTTTGCTAAAGTGGTAAAAACTCAATTTGCATTAATTTCTATTTTTTCATTGGTTGGTTGTATCTAAGTTTGGGAGAATTTATATAAAGCCAAGGCCCTGAGAGGTTGTAGGGAAAATGGAAGTTCCATGGCCAGGATCCTCGCCTGATCCTAACCTAGTCACCCCTTGTGTACCTGTGATGATGTAATACTTAGCCTACTGCACAAGCACGTGCTTGCATACATGTTACATGTTAGCAGTAAGCCATTATTACCTGTGTTGCTATAGAAAGAGCTCTGCCCCATTCTAAGAGCAGAGAAGAACAAGAGATTAAGAGAGCAAAGGCTGGGAGCAGAGACAGAGCCTGGGGCAGAGGCTGAGCCACAGGCAGACAGAGACGGGATTGCTACTTGCAGACTGCTGGGTGCTGATGTGATTCTAACACTCAACCTTCCACTGGGAGAATAAAGCTTGGCACGTCGCCCTTTTTACCCCCAACATTCCATTGTCATTATTTGGTCTCACCAAGTCCAGAATGACCTTGCCTGCAGCTGAAACCCCCTTTGACCCTGAGATATGAGGTGTGCTCCAGGGTTCCCACATCATCATCCATGAAGGAATCCCCCAGGCTGTACCCAGCTGACCCAAGGACACAGAGGATCCACACAGCTGTGGGTTGAACACACCACCTGGAAACCCTAACCAAGTGAGTCAAAGTTTGTGGAAGTTCATGAGCATTGTGTCAGTGGTTATTTTCTCTAAACGGACATCAGGGGGTCTATCCAAGTCTGATGAATTCAATAAGTGAGAGACTCTCTACCCTAGACAGGAAAAAAAATCATTCCCTAGACTGTACAACTAGTGTCTACCATTTTCTTTACCCAAGTATTTTTCCTAGTTCTTTTTGTACCAAAAAGCTAGCTATAACTCATCTTTATTCGACTGTCTTAAATCTTCCAATTTTTTTACATTGTAATGATTCTAAATGACACACTCTGGAATATAATTAATTTGGGCTTAAACAGGTACTTCTCCGGCTTTAAGTCATACTGGTATGTATGCCATCTTCCCAAACAGATGTATCAACCCAAGGTTAACACTATGTTCTTTGTAGGGCATTTTGTGCCTCTTTCACCCATCAACCCAAGCTGCGGTAGGTGGTTAATAAATGCAGGTCATCTTGCATTTCCATTGTGATGATAGCAGCACAGTCAAAAGTGTGGGTTCTAAACTATGTGTGCTAGATTTGAATAGCAGCTGCCACTTAGTAACAGGGTAATCTTGAGCAAATTCCTTGTGTTCTCCATGCAGTAGTTTCCTCTTCCGAACAATGGTGTAATTACAATACCTGTCACACAGAGCTGTTCAAAGGATTCAGATGACAATATCAAGCACATAGAAAACCATGCAGCACACAGATAGGCCACTTTTAAGAGTTCCACAAAATCAGGCTATGAATCAGACTGCCCTAAAATGAATCATGTTCTCACACTACTCCACAGGAGTGCTACACCCTTGCATAGTTTTCTTAGTTTTTGTAGCGGAAGGACATTGTGCTTGTTTGTACAAAGACCAGAATCAGATGACTAGTGGCTAGACCAACAAAATTCTATAGAAACAAAATTTAATTACAAAAATGTAAACAGCTGTAATTAGTTAAAACTGTAATTATTAGACTCAAATTCCATATTAGAACACCAACCAAACCTCTATTTCTATAGGTGAATAAAATTTTATAGTATGAAATCTTACCAACACCCACTCTCACTAGCTGGCGATGTTCAAATATACCAAGAGTAAAAACATAAAGACTCATATTAAGGAAAGTCAAATAATTGTGCACGCCCTCATCTAACAGCACGCCTCCAGAGGGCAAGCCTCATGTGTATGATACATGGAGGGTACCAAGAATGTGAGGAGGGCTCACCCTTTTAAAAAGACCCTAAGCAATTACAGTCTGCAAGATATATTCCTTTGATATTCTGAATACTGACTCAGGTTTGCCAGATAAAATGTTGTGGGTTTTTTCTTCTGAAACCTCCTATGAAAAAGTCACAAATCAGAGCCAAGCCAATGCTCCTTAGCCAGGTAACTCTGTGTGTGTTGATTTAAAATCCTTCCAAAGATAACCCTCTCTGCTGTGAAGAGGCCTTCTTAGCCCCAGGCCTTTCATTCATCATCCTCAGCTTTTGCTGAAAAAAGAAGTTAGCTGTTCACCTTTCTCTAAAGATCAAATCCACTGTGTTCCAGACAAATTGCTTCCTTCTTCAAGCTTTAAAAAAATATTTACTTCTAAGTCCTAATGAAGATACATTACTCCAAAAAGCCACAAAACAGAGGTCCCAGATAGAGTTTTTGAGTGAATCCCAACAAAGGTGAGGTAGGGTGTAGGCTTAAGAGGTTCCTGGGGCCTTGAATGAGTCCCTTAAAGCACCCCTCTAGGCTCCCTTCAGTCTGTGCTGACCAGCAGCCTTGGAGGGTCAAGGAAGAGCCATCCATTGGAAATGACTTGCATCTCCGACACAGCAACAGAACAATGAGATGATTTTATTTTCTTAAAGGAGGATAATTCTACACTCCTTTCGTGTAATGTGTTCAGAGGGAAAGAGCAACATGGCAGCAGAAAATGCTTTCCACAAAAGCTGTAATAACCACTTTCTTTCCTCGAGCCTTTGGAAGGCTAAGTGGGTACTACCAGGCAGGAAGCTACTCAGAGAGACGTCAAGGTCCAGAAGAATTCAAACCTCCATCACTCAACTCAGAACAAAGACACTGCTTGAAGGACAGACACCGGCAACCTCTTTTCTCCCAGACCCTCATGCGGTGTGCATCCTAGTCAGAAGTCTCCAGCACCTTTAGGGAAAAGCGAGGGGGAGATGAGGTAGGGAGATCCTGAGTGATTTTCAAAAGACTGCTTAGCAAGATAGTGGCAGGTACGGAAAACCATTTTCCAGTTTCTGATAGCTACCTTTCATTTTCTCTAACTCAAGATCTGATCCTGAGCACCCAAATAGTAGACACAGGAACACAAACTTTTCTCTTTAAGAAAACCAGCTGAAAGTATAACGTGGGAAAGCAAAATACAATCTCAACAGGCACATTTATATTCCTAAGATATTCCAGACAACAGTCATCTCTTCTGATTCTGGGAAGAATATTCAGGTACAGTGGGTTTACTGGAAGAGTAAGGACAGCCAGATGGAACTGTCTTTCTTCCCTGCTTCAACCAGAAAAGTTCTAAGTTTATCTGCTTAGAGGGGTCCATGATTTTTAAGGTTGTTTTATTTTTTTTTTAAACAATCTAACCCTATTCCTTTAAAAATGATGGAACAGAAGCAAAGAGAAGTTAAATAATCAAAGAGAAGTACTGGTCAAAGAATGAGTGGTGGAAATCAATATGTAAAGCACACAAACAACGCCTGGTTCTAAAGAAGACAAGAAAGTGAATTTGGGTTATTCTTAGACCCAGGAGAATGGGCACTGTCAAGAGGTGATTTCTCTTAAGCATCTAATCCAAACCCAAGATGGACTTTGTTGATTGACTTAATATTGTTCCCTCTGCCTTTGAACCTCATTTTCTTGTAACAGTGAAACAACCAATGACAGCATGACTACTGATCTCTTTCATCACAAATATGTTTACCCTTCGGCAAATTCCTTGGTGACTCTTTTCCTTTTCTTGTCTTTCAATTCCAAAAACCTCCTCCTTTCCTTGGCTACTTCTTCAAACCCCAACCCTTCTATTAGGTTTTGTTCTGAGTTAATGAAAGCAATTTGGTCCCACACAATTGCATGTAAATTTAAACTGTATTATCCAAAAGCATCAGTTCAATCTTGCACCTGTGGCCAATTTTGTTTTGCAAAAAATCTCAGTAAAGAATACTTAAATAATATGAGAGATAACAGAAGAGTGTTAGTTCCCTTCATTTATTGGTAACAGTGGAACCAGATGACACATGGAATCATACAGCTAGAAGGGACCTCAGGAGACCATTCAAACCACCACCACCACCTTCACAGAGCAACATCTTCAGACTCTAACAAAAAGAAACAATTTGAAAAGCATCCAGAAATAAACTTTAACACACACTTTAAATAAAAGTGTTCCCCTGCCTTTGCTTCTCAGTTTTATACTCCCAATTCTACATTCTGTTTTCTTCTTTTTATTGTCTATTTCTTTATGTCTTTTGGCCCCTCTCTATACTCTTCTTGGTTCTGCTCATCCCCCCTCACCTTGAAATGCCAGTCTACCCATTAGGTTTCAATAAGGGTCTGAATATGAAAAAGAATATTTTTCTAAGCTCCTACATGCTCATTCTTAACTGGGCATTTGAGTTGCTTTTTCCCAAATTACCCAAAAGCCTACCAGCAACTAAGTATTATTGTCAACATTTCAGTGTGTGATAATATATTATCTCAGCCTTTTTTTTTGTAGATAATTATTTTTTATTGAAGGGTAGTTGACACACAGTATTACATTACATTAGTTTCAGGTGTACAACATAGTGATTCAACATTTATATACATGACAATTCTAGGTACCAGCTATCACCATACCAAGCTGTTACAATATCTTGACTATATTCATTACATCCCGGTTACTTATTATTTTACCATTGGAAGTGTATACTTTTTTTTTTTTTGTGAGGGCATCTCTCATATTTATTGATCAAATGGTTGTTAACAACAATAAAATTCTGTATAGGGGAGTCAATGCTCAATGCACAATCATTAATCCACCCCAAGCCTAATTCTCATCAGTCTCCGATCTTCTGAAGCATAATGAACAAGTTCTTACAAGGTGAACAAATTCTTACATACTGAATAAGTTCTTACATGGTGAACAGTACAAGAGCAGTCATCACAGAAGCTTTCGGTTTTGCTCATACATTATGAACTATAAACAGTCAGTTCAAATATGAATACTCATTTGATTTTTATACTTGATTTATATATGGATACCACATTTCTCTCTTTATTATTATTATTTTTAATAAAATGCTGAAGTGGTAGGTAGATACAAGATAAAGGTAGAAAACATAGTTTAGTGCTGTAAGAGAGCAAATGTAGATGATCAGGTGTGTGCCTGTAGACTATGTGTTAATCCAAGCTAGACCAGGGCAATAAAACATCCACGTATGCAGAAGATTTCTCTCAGAACAGGGGGGTGAGGTTCTAAGCCTCACCTCTGTTGATCCCCAATTTCTCACCTGATGACCCCCCTGCGACTGTGCCTGTCTTAGGTTGTTCCTCCCTTGAGGAATCTTACCCGTCTCTGGCTAACCGGTCATCTTCCGGGGCCATACAGGGAAATGTAAAGTTGGTAAGTGAGAGGGAAGCCTTATTGTTTGAAAATGTTAGCTTTTTACTTCTTTGCATATTTATGCCCTGTAGCTTCTATGCCCAGCATTTGTCTTGAGGTATCTCTACCACTTGGAAGAATTATGATACTCGGTAAATTTGATATGAGGCACGAATTCTATTTAAGGGTTGTAATTAGGAAGGAAGAAGAAAAGCTATAGAAGTAGCAGGCGGAAGAAAACCTGGGAAGATTGATTATTTCTTTGACGTATCTTCTGGTAGAGTAACTTCAGCATGTATAGGTTTTAAGCTACTACTTAAATTGCACACACACATTAACATAATAGGAGTATAGTTACATAACCAAAGCATACCTGTAATTACCAGCCATCTCCAGTGAAACCAAGAAAACCAGTTAGGCACCTTAGGCATTTGTGAAAACTTATCTATGATATGGTGGATATTGTCCAACTGAACTTGAACAGTCTGAGAGAAATCAGACAAATTAAAACAACCCATTCCTGGGGAATGTTCACATCCCTTAGGTTCTTTTAACAGTAAATAGTCTGTAGTTGTAAGATTTTGGAGCACTACAATTTGCACTTCTCCTAATTCTTGATTGAGTTCCAACAGTATAGATCCAGTCAAATTTGTTGTTTTACTGTATGCACAGGCCAGCTTAGATATCTCCTTCCTCATTCCCATGGCAAGTCCAGGAACTGGTGGGATGAGTGCATCTACAGCTGTAGCAGTGCGTGGATCTTTGTTGGGGTTTTTTGATGAGCATCTTCTGGCATGAGTCTTCCAGAGAGTGCAGATGTTGGAAGTTCTTTTTCATATTGTATCTTAGTTCATTTTCGGGGTAGCCCAATTAGGCTTTGATCCTCTGTATAAACACAAACAGACCCTTTGCCTACACTTTTATATGCCTTTTATACTCTTGTGTAAAACTCATTGGGGGTTACCACACAGGAACTGCTCTTTTTTTTTTTTTTTTTGGTATCACTAATCTACACTTACATGACGAATATTATGTTTACTAGGCTCTCCCCTATACCAGGTCTCCCCTATAAACCCCTTTACAGTCACTGTCCATCAGCATAGCAAAATGTTGTAGAATCACTACTTGCCTTCTCTGTGTTGTACAGCCCTCCCCTTTCTCCCACCCCGCTATGGATGCTAATCTTAATACCCCTCTTTTTCTTCCCCCCCTTATCCCTCCCTGCCCACCCATCCTCCCCAGTCCCTTTCCCTTTGGTACCTGTTAGTCCATTCTTGAGTTCTGTGATTCTGCTGCTGTTTTGTTCCTTCAGTTTTTCCTTTGTTCTTATATTCCACAGATAAGTGAAATCATTTGGTATTTCTCTTTCTCCGCTTGTCAGCCTTTTTTCTATGTAGAGGGATGGATGGATGGATGGATGGATGGATGGATGGATGGATGGATGGATGGGTAGATGGATGGATAGATGAGAAGATAGTAGATAAATACATTCAGTTTTACTGCTTATGTTTTGTAAACAGTTTTATTTAAGAATATCTTTTGGACATGTTTCTATATCATTAAAATAGATGAACATTGTTTTCATGCTTTTATAGTATTCTATCACCTGCATGCAATAACATATTTAAATCCAAGATGGATTCTACCTTCCAAGATGCTACCTCCTTAGTCTAGTTCAGAGTGTTGATTATTCCAACTGTTCCTAACTGACCTCCTTGTCTGCTTTCCCCTCTGTAACCCGTGCCCCACACCACTGCTGACCTTACCACCCTAGAATACAGGGAGTAGCCCACTATGCCCTTGTAACAATGCTGTTACTACTCTTGGGGGAAAATTCACACTCCCTCCTGGGGCATGCAAGACCCTGGCTGTAACCTAGGTCTCCTGCTCCATTCCCAGCTCCCCAGCTCCCCCAGACTTCCCACCGTTTCCTGATCACTCAGTGGAAATCCAAGCCTCAGTGTTTCCCCTACTACCTTAACGTCCTTCCCCACCTTGCCTACCTGGAAAACTCCCATTCCTCCTCTGGAGCCTTCCACACCACCAGAAGATGGGGCTGCTTGCTTTTCTCAGTGTGCACAGCCATCTACATCTCTGTACAATATGTTATAATGTTTTATGTACATGTTTATGTCATCTCTATGACATACTCTGGCTTTATCCCTAATGTTTAGTATCTGCTCCTCAATAAGGGTTTGTTGAGATGAATTCAATCCCTCAACTGGTGCACCAAGCTTACAACAAGATGGGAAAGGCATTAAATGTAGCTTAAATTTTGGGTCCAAAGGGTAAACTGCATCTCCACCCATCAGAGATGTGTCCTGGATACAACTGCAGCAATTGAAATTGTTAATCTGTTTTTCCTTCTCCAGCTCCCAGCTTGAATGTAATACCCCAGAAATGCAGGGGATGAAGTCTTAAGGACAGTATTATCACCAATAGATATATTCCTTCAATTCTTCATACTGGTAGGAGGGAATGATGAATTCAGGGATTATGTCTAACATTCTATTACAGTTTAAAACCTCCTAGAAGAGCACCAACCATGAGAGCAGTCAATGCCATTATAGAAAACAGCAGAAGTATGCCAACAACATACGACTAGCATTTAAATGTGAACTTTGACAAATGCGAAGTATTTCATTAGTTTTACCAGTCTATATGATTTCCTTCTTCCTTCCCCTTCCAAGAAAGAATACACAACTTTCAGCTGAACAGAACCAATCAAGAAATACCAAATGACATAGTCTTTGATGTTTTTTTCCATAATGAAAAGAGAGAGAGAGGAGTTGTCTAGATAACATTGGCTTCACTGGTTATCAACGTTTGTATAGTTTTCCGTTTCCTCTTAGGGTTTCTTGGCTTAGCGAAGCATGACGATTCTTTTTGCAATAAAATACAATTCTACAGAACTGCAAGACTGATCGTGTTGTGTTTTGCTTGACTTAGTATTGTTTTCATTCTGTTTCTATTGCCACTGATTTATCGGCTGTTTGACCACCTAAGTGTGGTTGATGTGGAGACCAAAACCCAACAAAACAAAAATCAACACTGCAATAAAGTAGGGCTGAAAAAATAAATAAATGTTGCCAACTTAACAATACTTTCCTTAACAAACCACTGGAGATAGGCAATCTCGGATTTCCCTTGAGAGTCAAAGAGAATAATTTTTCCTTTATTGTTCCAACTCTTAAAGAACTGTAACAAAGAAGTAGAAGTGTGCACAAATCCTAAATGCACCCAAAATTTTTCAAACAATTTTCCCTAAGCAAGTCTGCCAATGTAAGCAGTACCTTGATCATAAGAGCGCCCCAAAAGCCACACTTGTCACCACCCCGCAGCCTCCCTAAGTAGCCCTGACCCAGTGAACCATAGTTTTTTTTTAGCTTTGCCTGTTTTCGGGGTATACATAAATGGACTCCTACAGCATGTAGGCTGTGTCTGATTATCTCTGCTCCAAATATATTGATAAGATTCATATTCATTTTCCCAAGTAGCAACTTTGTTCACTGCTGTTTTATATAGAATTCCTTATCTGTTGTTGTTTTATTTTGTTTCAGGAGCACCTAAACAAACAAGTGATCTGAGGAAAACACGTGGAGACACATCCGTGTTAACCAATAAGAAGCTTGAGTCAAAAGAGGAAACAGTGAATAAGATGACCATTTCAAACAGCCTGGAGTCAACTGGTAAGAAGCAGTTATTTGAGGAGAGAAGTGGAGTAAAAAAAAAGGGCTCCAGGAGATAAGCCAGAAAAACAGTCTTGGAGAGACATACCCAGAACTGAGTGAGGGGTCTTGGTTCAACAGAAAATAAAATGTGGCCTTCTGGCGTGGTTTTGACTGGGACTGTTTGTGCTCTCATCTCTTTAGTAGTATCTTCCTTTTTCTGCCTATGCAGCTCTGCCTTCAGATTCCAAATGTTGTGAAGGCAGCAATGCGTTAGGATCATCAAGTGCCACACTCGTCATGTATAAAATGGTACATGACCAAACAGTTCCTCACATGTAAAGGCGGCATTTGCATTGTCTCTGCCTGTTTTCTGCACTGCTCCATTCTAGTACCATAGCTCAGCAGAGGCTTTCAAAAGCTCTCTTTGTAAGTTTTTGATATTTGCATTAGGATGAACTACTGCTTTATGAAAGGTTGTTAAGTTCCTAAACTATTGTTAATAGCTAGTTCTAATATTCAAGATACTGAAATTTTTCCTAGTGCTTCACAAAACTACCTGCATTTAAAACAGATCACGTTTATTCTTTCATGAGGATGTTTATTAGAGCAATTCTCAAAATTGTCCTGTAAATATTGATGCCATATTCTAAAAATAAAAATATCCTTTTCTTTCCCCTTTAAAAGTAAACCAAATTCACACAAGCAAAAAAATTTTTCGCTAGTTTGAAAAAACAATTCATTTGAAGTTCATTTACTATAGTTATGAAAAGCTGATCATTTGATTCCTGTGAATTTGGAAAATATTTATTCTGAGAATCCAAGCTTTCCCCTACCATCCTTCTACTTACAAAAGGTTAACAAAACCCATCACAAGTTTCAAATAGTTATGAGGAATAAGAATAGGGCTTTTGGAAAATTTGCCAGGGTATTAGTAAGAGTAGCAGTGATTTGTCAGCCCACAAGTCATTTGAATTCTAGTTTTTGTTTTTGTTTTTGTTTTTTAATTATTATTTTTTATTGAAGGGTAGTTGACGCACAGTATTATATTACATTAGTTTCAAGTGTACAACACAGTGGTAAAACATTTATATACATAATTCTAGGTTCCAGCTATCACCCTACCAAGCTGTTACAATATCTTGACTATATTCCTTATGCTATACATTACATCCTGGTTACTTACTTATTTTACCATTGGAAGTCTGTCCGAATTCTAGTTTTAAAACCAAATCCAATATAAGAAGATACACAGACTTCATTTCCTTAGCCACTAAAATATACCACGGTAAGTTAAAAGTGGTCATAAACTATTTTAGTTCCTTCTATCAAGAGACTGAGTCCGTTTCCTCCACTGTGAGTCACCGTGTGACTGCTTTGGCCAATAGAAAGAGGCAGAAGTGATGTTGTGTGACTGAGCTCAGGCTTCAAGAGGCCCCTTGCACTTTGCTCTCTCCGCTGGAGCCTCTGCCTGGTGGGCCTGCGCTCACACCAGCCTGCTGGAGAAGGACATCGTGTGAAGCAAAGGCAGTCTCTGCCCAAGTCCCTAACTGGGAAGGTTCATTTTATGTGTCAACTTGATGAGCCTCACAGATGCCCAGATAGCTGATAAACATTATTTCTGAGTGTGTCTGGGAGGGTGTTGCTGGAGGAGATGAGCATTTGATTCTAGGCTGAGGAAAGAAATCAGAGCTGGGATGTCCATGTGCTCCTGCCCGAGGGCAGAACTCTTGGTTCTCAGGATTCAGACTCAGAGAGAATTGTGCCACCGGCTTACCTGGTTCTTCAGCTTGCAGACAGCAGACTGTAGGACTTCTTAGCCTCCATAACTGTGTGAGCCAATTCCTAGAATAAATCTCTTATATTTGTATCTACATGTATCCTATTGATTCTGGTCTGAAGAAGCCAGACTGAGACACTGAACAACAAACCCAGCAAACAGCTACTGAATATCCCCCAGGAGAGAACAGCAGAATTACAACCCAGCTGAGCCCAGCCCAAATTTACCAACAAATAAATGGTTGGTTTGAGCCATTCAACTAAGGGAAGCTTTGTTACCCAGCAAGAGCCCGTTTCATTATGTAACATATCAATTTATTTTTTTTCTTTTTTTTTTACTTTTTAAAATTTTGGTACCATTAATATACAATCACATGAGCAACATTCTGGTTACTAGATTTCCCCCCATTATCAAGTCCCCAACACATACCCCATTAGAGTCACTGTCCATCAGCGTGGTAAGATGCTATAGAGTCACTTCTTGTCGTCTTCTCTGTGCTATAGTGCCTTCCCCGTGCTCCCCTCTACATTAAGTGTGCTAATCATAATGCCCCTAATTCCCCTTCTCCCTCCCTTCCCACCCACCCCCACCAGTCCCTTTCCCTTTGGCAACTGTTAGTCCATTCTTAGGTTCTGTGATTCTGCTGCTGTTTTGTTCCTTCAGTTTTTGCTTTGTTCTTACACTCCACATATGAGTGAAATCATTTGGTACTTGTCTCTCTCTGCCTGGCTTATTTCACTGAGCATAATACCCTCTAGCTCCACCCATGTTGTTGCAAATGGTAGGATATGATTTCTTCTTATGGCTGAATAATATTCCATTGTGTATATGTACCACATCTTCTTTATCCATTCATCTACTGATGGACACTTAGGTTGCTTCTATTTCTTGGCTATTGTAAATAGTGCTGCGATAAACATAGGGATGCATATGTCTTTTTGAAATTGGGATACTGCATTCTTAAGGTAAATTCCTAGGAGTGGAATTCCTGGCTCAAATGGTATTTCTACTTTTAGTTTTTTGAGGAACCTCCATAGTGCTTTCCACAGTGGTTGAACTAGTTTACATTCCCACCAGCAGTGTAGGAGGATTCCCCTTTCTCCACATCCTCACCAGCATTTGTTGTTTCTAGTCTTTTCTGTGTTGGCCATCCTAACTGGTGTGAGGTGATATCTCATTGTGGTTTTAACTTGCATTTCCCTGATAATTAGCGATGCGGAGCATCTTTTCATGTATGTGCTGTTGGCCATCTGAATTTCTTCTTTGAAGAAGTGTCTGTTCATATCCTCCGCCCATTTTTTAATAGGGTTATTTGCTTTTTGGGTGTTGAGATGTATTAGTTCTTTATAGATTTTGGATGTTAACCCCTTGTCGGATATGTCATTTACAAATATATTCTCCCATACTGTAGGATGCCTTTTTGTTCTGCTGATGGTGTCCTTTGCTGTACAGAAGGTTTTTAGCATGATGTAGTCCCATTTGTTCATTTTTTATTTTGTTTCCCTTGCCCAAGGAGATGTATTCAGGAAAAAGTTGCTCATGTTTATATTCAAGAGATTTTTGCCTATGTTTTCTTCTAAGAGTTTTGTGGTTTCCTGACTTACATTCAGGTCTTCGATCCATTTTGAGTTTACTTTTGTATATGGGGTTAAACAATAATCCAGTTTCATTCTCCTGCTTGTAACTGCCCAGTTTTGCCAACACCAGCTGTTGAAGAGGCTGTCATTTCCCCATTGTATGTCCATGGTTCCTTTATCATATATTAATTTACCATATATGCTTGGGTTTATATCACGGCTGTCTAGTCTGTTCCATTAGTCTATGGCTCTGTTCTTGTGCCAGTACCAAATTGTCTTGATTACCATAGCTTTGTAGTAGAACTTGAAGTCAGGGAGCATAATCCCCCTGCTTTATTCTTCCTTCTCAGGATTGCTTTGGCTATTTGGGGTCTTTTGTGGTTTCCATATGAATTTTAGAACTATTTGCTCTAGTTCGTTGAAGAATGCTGTTGGTGTTTTGATGGGGATTGCATTGAATCTGTAGATTGCTTTAGGCAGGATGGCCATTTTGACAATACTAATTCTTCCTATCCATGATTATGAGATGTGTTTCCATTTATTGGTTTCTTCTTTAATTTCTCTTAAGAGTGTCTTGTAGTTTTCAGAGTATAGGTCTTTCACTTCCATGGTTAGGTTTATTCCTAGGTATTTTTTTTTTTTACGCAATTGTGAATGGAATTGTTTTTCTGATTTCTCTTTCTGCTAGTTCATTTTTAGTGTATAGAAATGCAACAGATTTCTGTAACATATCAATTTAGTAAGGAAATCAGGCAGATGCAGATGGGGTTTTAGTCTCCAACTTTAAATTTCAATAGCACTTTTCTGCCTCATTTGGGACCCAATTTATTTCTAATCAGGAAACTATAACTGACTCCCTTTTACTTCTCATACCAATCCAACCTCCATGTTACACCAAAGTACGTGGGATCCTAATTAAAATTCTCCCTGCCACCACTCTTCCCCTTGCACACACTTCTGCCTGCAGGATACAAGCCTGAGCTTATCTTTCATAACCCGGCATAAGGAGGACTTTCCTGAAATAGGAAAGACAGGGGCATGTACCCACTGTCCCCCTTTCTCTCTGACCAATGGTCACTCCAGAGGCATTAACATCCCCGTGTTTCAAAGCTTATCATAGTTCCTTACAGTGTCTGCAGCACCAAAGGAAACCCTAGGGCATTAGTGGAGCACTTGAAGGAGGCCAGTGTCTCCTTCAAACAAGTGGAAGCCTGTACGGAACTGCCCAACAGCCAGAGCTCAAATCCGAGGGCAGCCAAGGACTCCTGAATGCATGTGCCAGCTGCAGCTGCCACTCTGTCTTCAGTCTGAAGATCCATTTCCTTGGGCAACCTCAGGAAGCCTTATAAACAACGTCTCCTGGGAAATGTAAGGAATTCCTGAGGTGGTTATGCAAACCCTGGATCTCCATGAATTGCCAGAGATTCTCTTTTGATACAACATTATCTCAATTTTTTAAACTCATCTGTGGCCAGGGTGCCCTTTCTAGGACCAGCACACCACAAGACAGTCAGACACATCTCCAGAGCCACCTATGTGTGATTATTTTTTAAAAGAACAACCAGCAAAACTCCATAACTGCAAGTGATCAAAATTCTAAGCAGAATCACCTGAGAAGCCTGTTTTTAAAATGCTGATGCCCAAGCCCTACATCAAACCTGTAGAATCAAAATCTATACAAGTGGGATATTTGGACAAACTCACTGAGTGATTCTGAGACACACCCGCAAAGTTTGAGAACCACCATTTAAAAAAATGGTCTCTAAAAGAGTATTCATTAGCCACTAGGTGGTGCCAGGATTTCAAAGATGGAATTTTCCAGTAACAGAGCCGTTTGCCTTTGAGTATACAATCCCCTCTTCTCTCTCCTCCACACCGCCCAGCTTTTAGAGAAGGGGTATGTCACACCAAAATAAATATTTCACTCAGTATTAGTGAGGCACTTTCTCCTTGAATTCATTCTGGTGATAATGAACTGTCTTGCTCTGAGGGGCTCTGCAGAAAGGCTGTTTTCAGCATTCACCTCTCCCTTAGCATCTTCCTTTCTGAGTGAAATGGTTGGAAGAAGGAAATCCACCTCGAGTTGTGGCCTCAGCAGCAGTGAGTGAGTGGGTAAGAAATCACGTGACAACTTCCTGAAAGCCATACTGAACCATTTGCAGTTTTGATTCCCCACCCTTTCCCAAACCTATGACTTCAAAAATACATCAGAATCATTGGTTTATTCTTCCTAACTCTCACTGCCTCAGCAAAAAGGTATTTTTCAACAACTTGTTTAAGGGTTTAGTCCTTTCCTCTTTCTCAGAGTTTTTGCACAATAAAAAACCCTGTGCAGATGATAATCTCATCTCAAACTTTTTCTGAAGAGTACATTTGTTTGCAATCAGCTTGAGGATATTGTATGTAGCCTTACCTGTGGTTAATTATTTTTACTTGCGCAGGGAACAGAAATGGCTACAAAGCTCAGCAAGACAAACAAGATGTTTCTTTGATTAATCGTACAAATATGTATTGAACAACTCTTTGTACCAGGCACTCTGATACATACTAGCATAGGATACATGGTTAAAGCAAATAAACAAGATAGAAGGTCTCACGGACTTGTACTCTAGTTGAGAGAAACATGGGTGGGTGGAGGAGAAACAAACTAACAAAATGAGGAGAGAGTGGCAACTCATAAAAAATAAAGCAGAGTGATGTGATAAGTGTCTACACAAGGTGCGATTATTTTTTATGGAGTGGTCAGGGAAGGCATCTCTGAGGAGGTGACATTTGAGCCAAGAATGAATGCTGACAAGAAGAGCTGGGGGGCCTGCTATCTGGGCAGCGGTTGGAACAAGTGCAAAGATCCGGGGGTAGGAACAAGCATGGTATATTGTGGGTGAGGAAGAAAGCCAGTGTAGGGATGCATCAGCCAAATGAGGTTGGAGACATGGGCAAAGACCTGATTGGGACCTTATTTGCAGTGCATATCTTTTTTAATGAAATGGGAAATCACCAAAAAATTTTAAGGAGTAAAGTAACACATTCTAAATTTTTTATTTTTATTATATAAGATAATCTTTGCCTGTGACTATACAGGAGACACGAGTGGAAGCAGAGAGAACAATTGAAATGGTGCTGTAATAGTCTACATAACAGATGATGGTAGCTTGGAGAGAGAGAGGAGCGGGCGTGGAGCGAGGTGGCCAAACACGTGGAAAGTAGAGCCAGTAAGACCTGTGGATGGACTGCGCAAGAGGAATGAGCAGATGAGAGAAATCAACACCTGGACGGCTTTTTCCTCAACCAGGCGGATAGGGTGGCCATTTCCAAGGACAATCGTGAAATGGACAAGGAAAGCTTAGCGGAGAACTGTGAGTTTAAAATTCTGGTTTGGCCACACTTACTTTGAAATGTTTACTTAATCTGGGAAAAGTCAGGGGGGAACTATAAGAGTTGATCGTCGTCAGCATAGAAATAGTATTCAAGGCCACAGGGCTGGAGAATATCACCCAGTGTATAGGACAGTATCGAGCACTGGGCCCATTGACTCTACATCGATGCAGTACTGTTACTCTCTCAATAAGGCTGTAGTGGTTATCAAAAAAGTGGTGTGGGTATGATCAATATTCGTAAGGTGGGACTAATAATACTCCAGATGGTTACTGCAAGGAATAAATGAATACATAAAAATATCGAAGACAGTGCCTGACATAGAGTAAACAACAACAAAAAAAATTTCTTCCTTCCCTCCGTAGTAAAAGTGGACTCTGGAGCATTTTTCAATAGAACTAAAACCTATTAGCTCAGATGTTTTACAGCCAAAGGAAGTCTCGACCCGTCTCCCCTTTCCAAAATGAGATTCTTCCTATAGGGCGTTAACCTCCGGGGATCGTATCTGGGATCTCTGTGAAGTCTAAGTTGATAAAGTTGACGGATTTCTTGAGTGCGGACCTTCAAGAAGGTCTCTGAAGGACAGAAACTGTATTTAGCATTTCCCAACTTTCACATAGGGTAGAGAAATTGTCCCCAGACCACAGGTTAGGAAAGCATGGACTTACTCCTAGCCCACATTTTAGGGATGAGGAAACTGAGGACAAGAGGGATAAAGTGGCCTAGCACGGAGCTCCTTATTATAGAATACACCATCCCATGATACCGCTCATTGTTACTGAAGTTACCCCCCTTTTACCCCCAGCCCTCCCTTCTGAGTAGTCTATTCTGCTCTTTTCCTGAAAGCTGAGTTTACGAGTTGTTCACACTAGGCTTTCAGGTCGACGAGATGCCTACAGAAGGCTTCAAGTTCCTTAATTTGTCTGAAACAGCACCCATGTGGCTTGTGAGGAGCTGTCTAATAAGAATGACTGTGTTCCATATCCATTATATGGAGTGGGAGATAGATTTTTTTTTTAAGTACAAATTAGATAAACTAACTGTATTTATGGCTTTGTTTTCAATCACATATGTGACTTTGGATCCAGCCACACCATGTAAAATCTCTGAACTTTCATTTATCTGGCTGTTAATAATAAGGGCAGTAAACTGAGGGTTAATATTTGCTAAAGCTTTGGTCCATAACTCCAAGTTTCTAAATCAGCAGAAAGTATTTTTACCAGTGATCAAAAGAACTTGGACTAACTTTCTTAAAAGCCATCGCTTCTGGGGTTCTCCTACTTTCTTTCCTGAACTGTAAGGTTAAGCAGTGGAGCAAGAGAACAGAGCTTTGTGGAAGGATCTTCCCACCACCGTTTTCCAGATGAGAAAACTGGAATCCATCGACTCTAACCCCTCAGCATGTATGAGGGTTCCCAGCAATCAGGCGTGAAGCAGCCCCAGAAGCCGGCTTGGTCACGTACTGAGGAAGTGATGCCCCACTGATGCAAAAACCTGGGGTGCAATCCAAAGACAGGTGAGAAGAGGGTTTCCATGACAGCCCCACAGTGAGCAGGGGCGGGTCCTGCTGTCAGCTCAGCAGGCAGGCTAGAAAGGGGAGGCTGGGGTGGAGGGCGATGTGGGGATAGTGGCAACAGTCTATGGGTCCACCAAATAGGATTTTGAGATCTTTAATAGATGTCATCTACCCTACCTCAAAGCTAGTTTTCCTACTGTTTTCTAATGATAAGCCTCTGCGGCTACTAGGCTATTGTCTCAGGGAGATGCCACTGCACTCCCTCAGTTCCCATATTCACTTACTGAAACTGAAGACGCTCTCAAAGTTACATTCATTTAGCTCAAGCAGTTGACAACAGTTAAATGTAATTGCCCCTGAGAGGAGCTATTATCATCTTACCCTATTAGTAATATGAATATAGGATTTAAAGCAGTTAGCTATTGGTGCATAGCAAACCATCTCAAAAAATAAGAGTTTAAAACAACTCTTCTTATTTTTCATGAATCTATAAGTAGTTCTACTGACCTAGGCCAATTAGATTTTGACTGGGCTCAGCCATGTGTCATGTGTCCGTGGTTAGATGGCAGGTCAATGTGGGAGCTGAGTGGTCTGCGGCAGCCAGAATGACTCTGCACTGCTCCATGTGGCCTCACAGAGAAGCAGAAAGGAGGCAGAAACATGCACGGCTCCTGGAAGTTAGACTCCGAACTGTTACATCACCACTTACGCCGCTTTGTACAGGCCAAAGGAAGTGAGAAGAGCAGCCCAAGTTAGAGGGCAAGGACTACAAAGTTATGGGCAAAGATGTGGATACATAGGGGCCATTAATTTAACTGAGGTCAGCAATGCCTTCATTGTAACACAGGAGAGAAGGGCAATTTTGATTGAAAAAGTAGGAAAGGGAGGATGGATAATAAAAGTTATTCACATTCTTTATAATCTCACACATGGAAATCTCTTGTTTCATGATCTAATCTTGAACTCAAGCAAATGGTATGCTCTTCCTTCTTATTTGCACATCTTCCTTTTGGTGTTTACTTCCTGTGCAAGTAAATCACCTCCCCACATACATGTTGCTCTGCACTGGTCTTAGATTAAAACCAATTAAATCTTAAAAGGACTGAATTGCCTTAGTTCAGGCAATGAGATTTTTTTGTCATTTTAATGTAAAGAAAAAAAATTTGAATGTCATTTATTATTCTCCTAACTAATGAGCTATTGAAGTGTTTGCATTAGTGACATGGTAGAACAGCTAAAAAGAGGAAAGAATAAAGAAGACCAGCTTCCCTGTGAACCCACCTTCTAGCACAACAGGTTTATCATCAGTAAATATGGATTGAGACCCTAGATGTGAATACAGTATAAAACATGTTCTAAAATATAATATATATTCTGATTATAGAAAGCTCAGATGAGACATGGGTGGCAAGAT
This sequence comes from Manis pentadactyla, assembly GCF_030020395.1. Lineage (NCBI taxonomy): Eukaryota > Metazoa > Chordata > Mammalia > Pholidota > Manidae > Manis > Manis pentadactyla. Next base: position 67,163,094 of record NC_080031.1, on the reverse strand, counting down.
ACTGGTAATATCATCTAACAATGAATTATCGAAGTTGGCATGCTGAGTATGTTTAATTTAACTAATGTGTAGTCATGAGCTCATAGGAGTAAACTGAACACCATTTAGGGGAATCAGGGTGAAATGACTGTGTTACATGTCTGTATATGTCTGAGATAGTGTATACTTCTAAAGTGAGGAAAGACACCAGGACTGAGGAAGATTTAGGTTATCATGAGTAAGGGGTCAGCAAAAGTGACCCCCACACCAGCATCAAGATACGATGAAGCTCTGGAGGCAAAGGGTAATATCATCATAGGAGTCACATCGGAAGTCCCTGTGGTCATTTGCTGATGTGGGTTTCAGGTGGGGCTAATCATGCCACTCTGAGCAGACTTGGAAAGAGAAACCTTCCTGCACAGCCTTTGTGAGAACAAGCAGGCCACTTGGCTGAAAGGGCTGTCACTGGCCAGAGTAGGGGTAAGCTCACAGTTCCTTCCTGGTACTCCCCAGAGTTTCTTGAAGACCAGCTGGTCTCCAGAAGATGTGGAGAAGACAGAGGGCCTTACCAGCTAAGAGGAGCCTCCAGGAGACCTTCCAGGCACAGCTCATGCCCTGGAAGAGTGCCCTCGTGGGGAGGGAAGTGAAGCCAGCGTACCCAGGCCTGGAACTGTAAGTGACAGGTAACAGACCTGGGGAAAACAGCTGAGAGGACAGAGTTGCCTCTACATAAAAGGGTTTTCTTGGGATCTCAAGGAGAGAAAGATCATTGGTTGCCCACTGGGGCCTTTTCCTTGTTTATCATGAAGGGCTTCAGTGAAATCAAAGGAGCCCACATGCTTTTCTGTGCTCAGGAAACTCCAACACAAGCATATGTCGCTTGTAGGTCTATTGCACAGAAGAACTGGGGGAGTTTGAGGTTTTTCATGTTATTCAAGCTGAAGAGAGAGAACTCAAGTGGAAGGGGACAATAAGCAATGCTAGGAAAGGCTTGAAGATATGGGTGCAATCTAGGACTCAATTTGTGCAGAACTCAGTATTTCCCAGTTAGGGGAAAAGGAGTATAGCACACTGGCCCTGACACACTTGCTGTATGGGCTCTGTAAGCTTTGGTTTTAAGTTCCTTTTAATCTAGAAAGATAAGTTTGGTTTTAGGTCAGATTTCTTTGACTTCCGTGTAAGCAGGCATGATGGGTTAGGCTTTTGGATTTTGCCTGTTGCTTTGTTTTCTAGTTTAAGCTTTGTAACACTACTAGAAGAGTACCAAGTATGTGTAGAGCATATTTAACTTTTTTAATTCCTCTAGAATTCCAACTTGCTTTAAAATTCCTCAAAGAATCCTATCTTAAAAAGAAAAGGAATTATATGATAAGGTTATTAGGCTCAGCGCAGACCTGGAGCAATAAAGAGAATGCCTCCAGAAAGCCATCTGAAGGCATGGCGTCCCCATAGGCACATGTGGACACTGTGGAGGCAAACACTGCCCAGGAGGCATGATGGGAACAGAAAACGTAATGTCAAATCCAAGTGGACTGAAGAGACTAGAAAATACACACCTTATTTTCCTTTCAGGAGACCGTGTGTAATAGTGGAAAGACACAGGGCTTTGAATTCTAGAGACCTGCATTTGAATCCCAGAGCTGCTTACCTCAATGGGTAGACTTGGAAAAGAGACAATTTCTCTCAAGTTTGGTTTTCTTGTTTCCAAAGTGGTGAGAAATACACCCATTTCCTAGCACTATTAGGACGATTAAATAAGTTTCTGTATGTAAAGTACCAGGAATATAGAAATCACACAATAATTAAATTCCCTTCTGCTCTTGATCCTCCCTCCCTGAGAACTTTATACGTAACACTGGGAACACAGTTTCTTGGAGAAACAGCCTGTCTCTGCAGCCCCAGGATGGCCCAGCTCAACCACCAAACACCACCTCACTCTAGAGTTTTTACAGGAGCACGGGGCAGACGTAGAACTCAAACTCTGGTTTCAAACCAGAAATCTCCAAATGAACTCTGACCTGTCTGGGCTAAATGCTCCCTGTGGTTATTGGAGAAGACGGTAAGCATCTGTACCTTTCTGAGTCTCACCTTTGTCATTCACAAGCTGTGAGGCATAGGATGAGTTCACTAAACGCTGGAGCCTCAGTCTTTTCCTCTGCAAAACGAGGATAACTCCTGCACAGAATCTCTTCTACCACTGCACACAAGCATCTTAAAGATTGCCATCGTCATGAGCAATGTGGTGACCTGTAAAAACCTCCACCAATTTATTATCTTCTTGGGTCGTCTTTTGCATTTTTTGATAACTAGTAGAGAATATTTTTCATTTACTAGCCATGTGCATTTCTTCTTCCACAAATTGCATGCTATGACCTCACATCTTAAGAGACCCTATGAGCTAAATTCTCAAGACTAAATTATCATAGACAACACCATCTCAGTCACCTGCTCTGAATGTGACCCAGCCTCACTGCTCTTCCCTGTTTTGAAAAATTGCAGGAAGAACACTAAATTTCTGGAAAGATGCAATCAATGAGAGCACAGAAAGATATTAGCATGTGCTCTTTCTCTTTGCCTGTCTTTCCGACATTATAGTCCATGTGCTTCTAAATGCTTGAAGATTTTGTAGGGAATCATCATTCCTAGTGTTCATTGTCTCAAACAGGTGAAATAACCACCAAAAAGAAACTGTTATTTCAAGATTACAAAGGACAAAAGGAAAATACCAAAAATCCTGGCCCTGGACTTATGTAGACATGCATAAAAAAGAAACAAATACGTGTCCTGTAAAAGAACAGTGATGATCAAATTCACCAATTGTGATTAAGTTTCTAATTATTTTATTAGAAATAGTCAGAAATAAGCCCTAACACTTACAGTTAGTTTGTTTTCAACCAATGAGACAAGACAACCCAGGAGGAAAGGAATAGTCTTTTCAACAATAGCACCAGGAAAATGACAAAAGAGTGAAGTGTCAGGACAACAGGCAAAAGAATAAAGCTGGACCTTACCTCCCAACACACACAAAAATTAACTCAGAGTGCATCAAAGACCTCACCACACTTACATACATGCTAAAACTGTAAAAATCTTAAGAGAAAACATAAGAGTAAATCTTCATGACCTTGAATAAGGCAATGATTTCTTTTATGCACAAGCAATAAAAGACAGATTGGTAAATTGGACACTATCAAAATTTAAAACTTTTGTACTTCAAAAGACACCATCACAAAAGTAAAACACAGCCTACATGATGGGAGAAAATAATTTGCAAATTAAAAATCTGATAGGGGACTTATAACCAGAATAGATAAAGAACACACGTCAATAATAAAAAGGCAAACAACCCAATTTGAAATTGGACAAATGACTTGAATAGATTTGTCTCCAAAACAGATACATAAACAGCCAATAATTATAGAAAAGATGCTCAACATCATTAGTCATTAGGAAAATGCAAATAATAAACATAAAGAGATACCATTTCACATCCACTAGAATGGCCATAAGCAAAGAGAGAGAAAAATAATAAGCATTGCCAAGCATATGAAGGATTGAAACCCTCATCCTTTGCTGATTGGAATGAAAAATGGTGTGTTTGGAAAAGTTTGGCAGTTCCTCAAAATGTTAAATAAAGCAATTTCACTCCCAGTGAAAGATAATTGAAAACATATGTCCATACAAAACTTGTATATATATTTCCATATCAGCATTATTCATAATAGCCAAAAAGTGGAAACAATCCAAATATCCATCGACTGGAACATGGATAAATAAAATAGGATATGTCTATACAATGGAATATTATTTGGCCATAAAATGGAAAGAAGTACTGATTCATGCTACAACATGAATGAAACTTAAGAACATGCTAACTCAAAGAAGCCAGTCACATATAGTATGATCCCATTTCTATGAAACTTCCAGAACAGGTATTTTCTCTCTCATCAGTAGAGACAGGAAGTACCGTGAGATTAGTGGTTGTCTAGAGCAGAGGATGGGGGTGAAGGGGGAGGGAAAGTAACTGCTAATGGTACAAAGTTTCTTTTGGAGTGATGAAACTGTTCTAAAATTAGAGGAGGGTGGTGGTTGCATAAACTCTGCAAATATACTAAGAACCACTAAATTTACTCTTTAAACAGGTGGACTTTATATATATTATATATTAAGTTGTTTTTAAATCCTTCAAAAACAGATATGTGTTACTTTAAATAAGGCCCAATGATTTTCTTATAAATGGTAATAATAATTATAACAACTTACCAAATGCTTATTATGTGCTGGGCAACCTTCAAAGTCTGTACAAGTATTAACTAATTTACTTTCTCGACAAAATTATTAAGTAAATACTATTACTGAGCCCATTTTACAGATTAGAAAATTAAGGCTATTAAGTAGCATCATAAGAATTCAAACACAGAGAGTCTATGTTTTTAAATGAATGTACTGGCTCTGGAATCCAAGAGCAAAATGTGGGGAGGAACCCCTGAAATTCAAAGAATTGGGGAAATTTTTTAAAATTATAATTAATGACTAAGCCTAAGAAAGTTGATGCATAAGAGTAAGAAATATATATATTTTTTGTTACTTCACACAGTAGCAGTGGAAAGTGAAAGGCTATAGATTATGTGATCCTGCATAACAACAGTATTAAACACAGGTGGGCTGTTGCTGGGAGTCCCTAGTAAGTTTTCACTCACCCATGAGAGGCAGGAGGAGGATCCTGTACAGCTAGCAGCAGAGTGTGAACAGGAGCCAGATTAGGCCAGGTGTGAAGACAGTCAGGAGGGCAGCCTTAACTCTGCCATAATTAGTCATGTGACCTTGAGTAAGTCATCTAATCCCTCTAGACACAAATCAAAGATGTGTAACATCAAGTGTCTTTAGCAGATGCTTTCTAAGGTCCCTATTTGTTTTAAAAATCTCACCATTTACCATCCAGTTTCTAGACTAAAATCTCAAAAACATCTTAGTCACTGTTATGTTTACTCCCAAACAAATCTTCCTTGAATTGATTTCATGGAATTCTCCAAAAATGCCTTTTCTATGTCAACTATTCTGACCCCCACTAAGCCAGCTGTGGGAAGGGATCTGAGAAAATGTGCCCGCCTGTTCCTCGTTTTGAATGGTAAGGCCCCTTGAAAATGATAAAAACCTATTTAGTAAATGTTGGATATATTTCCAGGATGACCACGCTATTTTGACAATCCTTTGGAACAAAATATAATTTTGACAATGCTAAAATGTTAACTGTGATTATCTCTGGGGGCTGAGGATTATAGATTTTTTTTTGCTTTCTTCTTTATAATCTGTGCATTATGTTTTATAAAATAAGAAAGTATATTTTTTAAAACTATGGCATATTATAAGCATAGTTAATGCCACTGAACTGTAAAAAATTAACCTTAAAACAATTAGGATAATAAACATTATATATATTTTACCACAATACTAACAAATCTATTTTGAGAGCACAAAAAAATCATGCAATGCTCATAAATATTTCTTTGGAAATACTTGCCAATTTTATAAAATCAAACAAGGAAGAATATACAACAAATACTATGCAATTTGCCAGATGATAATGCTACTTAAATCAAAGAACAGTTCTTTACATTTGGTAACTTTGGGCCCAAATTCATGTGTTTTTCCAAACACAAGAGCTGGAATGCTTCAATGTTTACAGTGGTGTGAGAGAAACAGCTCATACTGACTCACATGAGCTCACTGTCAGCATCTCTTCCCAAAGCCATCTGCCAACATGTTTGTAGCCTATTTATGCTCTGGAAATTGTAAATGCTACAAATCAGAGCTTTTTTTTTTTCATCCTGGAAAACTGGCTTAGCAGCATACCAGTGTTTAAATAATAAATATATCAATTGACACTAACAGAATGTCACACTAAGAGAACGTTTAAAATTAGCTATCTCAACTCATTTTATAAATTTAAGCATATATGATCAAGAACAGTGAAAAGAATTGCCCAAGTGAGCGGCGGGGTAAGGATGGGAAAGTGAGTTTTTGAGTCTCTTTCCCTTAAATCACAAAGACCAGAGGCACAAAAAGAAAGACGGAAGTCAGATATTGCAGTGTTTACTGGAACTGCAAATCAACTTTCTAATCTTCCTGGGGCACAACCCCATCTAAAGTATTACCAACTGTGGCAGATGGTAATAGCTCTCTGTCAAGGGCACCATAAGTTATCTCTCTGCATCCTCTCAGAGAAGGGCTCAGGACTTTAGGGGAGAATCTAACCTTCTCGCTAATCGTTATCCTAGAAACCACAGAATAAAGGAGATGAGAAAACAGAAAGGGACTTTAAATAGGACGTAGTCCACTAGTTGGACTGAATATTCCATGCCTCTGGGTGGGGCCATCAGTACCAAGATCAACACTCCATGGGCCTAAGTTCTTAAAATTTGCTCTCCCTCTGGGAGTATGTCTTCTACAAGCCACATGCAGGCCCACAGCTGATGTCACCTTCACAAAAGGAAACCACTGATTTCAATTACATTATAATAAGACCCCACTCAACTAGTGAAAATATGACCAGCTCAAATCAGAACCTTCCTCATCATCAGTATTTTCTGCATGTTTACTATGCACAGGCTTCATGCTTGACCTGGACATTATCATAAGTCCTCACAATAGCCTTTTGAGATGGGTACTATTATTCTCAGCATTTTTACAGGGGCTTGGAGAGGTTAAGTATCTTTCCAAAGGAACACAGCAAGGACATAATGGAGCCACCTTTCCAATCTAGGCGACCTGACCTGTAAACCCACAGGCTGAAGCATCACACAGCCCACTCTAGGAATGTGGGTTCATTGACATGGCACCCAGACACTGGGTTTCCATAGATAGCTGTTCTATGGTAAAGTCAGAATCCCAGGTAACTTCACCAGACCATATGCTGCTCTGCCCAAATATCAGTAGCATCTGCTTAGAGCATACAGATTAATTTGATTTTATTTACAAATGGGAGTTCATAGCCCATGACTCTGGAAAGATCATGTTCAAAGCTCCATTTACCTGGTGTTTTGAGTTTAGTTTTGTGCACTTCAGCATCCAATTCGATACCTCAGATGAGGAGCACATACAAGCACAAAGTCCCCATCCCCCGTCTAGCTTAGCACCAGTAGCATATTAGTTCCTTATCTGTGGACTTCAGAATGACTGGATATAATAATCAAAGATTATCATTGCACAAGACTAAGTCCTTGAATCAAGTCTTCACATCTTAAGTCCTTGAAACTATGGACCTAGTTTCACTGAGGAAAGAAAAAAACCCTTCTTTGTTTACAGTAAAGTTTAATGAACCAGCTTTAGGAAAAAAAAACGAAGAAGACTTTCAAGATCATCTTGGCTGAAGGTTTTAAACTCAAATGCAGACTATGAGAAGCCATGAATCAAAGCAGGCAGAGTGAAAGGTAATGAAGAGGGCTGGAGACTGAGGCAAACTGCAGAGTTCACTCCCCGTCACAAGGGGGCACTGTTACTTAGTACCAGTCAACTATTGCCATCCTCTTGACAGACCTGATTTTCTAGGCAAGGGTCAGACAACTATGTTTCATATGAAATCATAAGATATTTCTAGTTATAAAACATGGTACAAGCCAAATAGTACATATGAGTGGGTAAAATCTAGCCTAAAAACTCTTCATTTGGTAGAAGAGGGGAAAAAATGCAGAGGTGTGAACTGAACTTGCCATGTGAAAGACCCCAAATTCACTGCTCTTTTCTATGTCAGACCCTCTTTTACCATCTCTGCTTATAAAGATGTAACATTATGACATCAGAAAAATGACACATTTCAATCAGTGGTCTTCCTTAAAACTGCCCACTAATTGTCATTCTTTATCTTGTTTCGTTTTGTTTTTTAATCTCAGTTTCCATGGGAGGATATAAAAGGACCTCTTTGCACTTTATTTTTGCTGTAGTCTAATTGTTGTCACAGATTATTCATATTTTGTCAGTATGTATGCTCCTTTTACATTTACATAAATGTCCTATTCCAGTTGTTTATCTTTGATCACCTGGCCCTTAATTCTCACACACAGAAATGAAAACTGTGGCAAAGCCCAGCAGTGCCTTGAGCAGAGGCCATGTCTAAACGGTCAAAGGGGTCAAACGGTGGCAGCTCTGACGTGGACCGCTGCCCAGCAGTGAAGTGCCATTAATCTTAAAGATACAGCAGTCAGAGTTCACATTCCCTTTCAGGGTTCCTGAGCCATCAGAACCTTATTCCTGTTGGAACACAAAGTCCAAACGTAATGACTGGCAAAGTTCGAAAGATTGAGCATGGGCAGTTCATATCAAGAAGTGAATTAAGGGAGCAAGCCCCAGCCGGATGCCGCCCTCAGACAGGCTTAGGCTGCACCTCCCACCAGCATCTGTTGGGTTTAAAATTTGAACGCCCCTCAGGAGAGCGTGAGCCCTGCACTTTTCTACTCCTCTCTGTGGTCTCCTATCCCCACCTTGTGGGTTTACTTACCTTTCTGGTTCTTGAAGGCATTTGAGTGCTTGACCTCTGCTCTAGACTTTCAGCAAATCTCATCTTTGGCACAATTTCTCATGATAAGGAATTCACATCTTATATAAGAATTCAGTCAATCCTGTTTCAGATCTGCTTCTTCTAGACTGGTAGTTGCTGCCTGAATGAAATAACCATGTCACAAAATGATTGGGGAAATGGTCCAACTCATCTCCTTCTGCTTCCAAGGCATCACATACATGGCCATCAAATTAATTGTTTAAATTAATGAATTAATCATGCATCTTTTCATTCCCATTTCCTATGAGATAAAGTTTGAACTACCCACTGGCATTCAGGATTCTTCATAACTCAGCCTCCATCTAAATGTTCAAAGCTATTCCTTACCTCACCAACAAAACTCCACTCTCACACATACACCTGACCCGTATCTATTCGTTTGCACACAAACTCTACTCCCTTCCCTTTCTGCTTTTCCAACATCTCCTTATTCTTCAGAACTTAACCCAAGCTCCACCTTTTCCATTAGACTTTTCTTAATCATTCCAGTCTCAAATGAGCTTGCCTCTTTTTAAATGCAAATGCTCAATAAGTATTTGTTGAATGAGTGAGCTCCAGCATGACAACATTAATTATGGCCAAGTTGCTTAACCTTTTCAAGACATGGTTTCATCATCTGTAAAAATGTGATTTGGACAAGGATTAAATGAGATGTTATTATGAAATTATCTAGCAGAGATGCTGCTTAGACTCTAAAGCTACTAGATAGTGCAAAGACTCAAGAAATATTAGCTTTATTTACTGTCTTCCACCCTTTTTTATTATTAGTTACTCTTCAAGTTTGTATATAGTCTTTTCATTTTTGGAGCTACAGTATTGGAACAAGGACCCATTTCTTGATTTTTTTTCTTTTGTGCAAATAAAACACTACTGAATGAGTACTAAGAAAGTTACTCTATTAAAAAATACGTCCAAAGACTGGCTGTTGACACTGGGATTTCCTCCTTTAGAGAAATTTGTCCTAAATTAAACCTTGCCCCCTGTAAAAATTCCAACCTGCCTGGGAGATAGTGACATATTACGTTTCTTAAGTTATTCATATCTGTGCTGATTAGACCTTTTTGTTTACAAGGAACAGAAACTACCTTGCAGGTTGTTGCTATTCTATGAAGTATAAAAATTGCTTTAATCAACATTTTAGCATAACTTAGCTTATTTAATGTCTTTCCAACATAACTGCAACATAGAGATAAGGGTGAGGGGAGAAATACAGACATTGCACAATCAGAGGAGAAGGAGGGAAGCTGGGTGCAGTGCACCCCCAGAATTGTAGCAAGATGGCACTGGGAACCAGGCACTGTGCCCACTTGCCACAGTCTGCCCAGTGCTAAAGGGTTCCTAGCATGTGGGACATTCAGTGCCAAACACAGGACAATCCTGGACAAACCGAAATAAGCAGACCCTATTAGATGCCAATAAAATCCCACCAAATGACACAGTTTGTCTAATTTCAAAAGTGTAGCCAGAGGCACTACTGCAACAGGACCAGCACAAACCAGACCCTGGCTGGTTATCAGCTGGTCAGAGCAAAGCACTAATGATATCAAGGCTAAAGGCTGGATTTCCCAGGAAACTCTGCCCTCTTCCACCGTCAGAATCGGCGTACTTTACTGAGGCCAGCTGTGCTGCAATGTCACGACTAACAAAGGGGAACAAGGAAAGAGAGAGCTACTTAGGACCAAAGCCTTCCCTGCTGCTAGTCACGCCGGTGGAGGGACACTGGTATTTTTCTTGTGCGTGAATTTTAAGTGACTGAAGATTGTCACACAAGGAAATTCATCTTCTGAACCTTCCTGCTTAAATGGGCTCCAAATAACAACAGTAATAATACATAGTGCAACAGTCAATTTCCACAGCATATGCTTCTGTATTTCATTCTAATCCTGTGAGAGAGGCATGGCAGGTACCGAGCTCAGGAGGGCTGGGATGACCTGTGCTTACACAGCCAGCAAGCTGCAGAGGTGGAGCGGGAGCCCTGGCCTCCTAGTGCTGTGTGTGTCTGTCGTAGTTGTTGAGGTACAGTTCATGGCCTTTATAACCAAGCAAATGTCATGACCTGACTGTTCAGGCTCCCTGACATTGCACATTTCACTTCTATAAGAACTCCAGAACTTTTCAGGTCCCACTGACCAAACAGCGCCACCTCCAAGCTCTTGTGTGTCTTGCTCAACATTGGCTGCAACATGCAGGTGGGCCGGTGACTTCCTATACATGAAAAGGCATAAGGCACACCCACATTTTTCACCCTGCTGGTGGTTAGAAAAAGCATCTCTGCTTTTACTGTTTAGACGCTTCCAGCTTCTGCACCTCATTGCTTCATTTTGCTTTTCCGCGACCTCTTCTGCCCAAACCCACAACACTGCATGGTGTTCATACAGGTAACCTGAATACTGAATTTCCCAAACGTTTATTTTCCCTCTGGAGCGAATGTGGGCAGAGTGAAAACCATTTGTGTCATACTTACATGTTACTCATTAACTGAGTTCAAAAAAAAAATACATAACCTCAGCTAGATTGAGAGTCATGTGAAGAAAGAGCTTCCTGCCGTGCGAGAGCGGAGCAAAGCTAACACGCAGAGACTTTCACATGATTGGAGAGACTCAGAAATGAGCCTCTGAGCTTATTTCTCGACTTGCCGATGGACATGTGCACAATGGTGAAGAAAAGGCTCTCTTCCCAAGATACATCAGTGTTCCGGTTTGAGATTACAGGCAGCCCCAGGCAGGCCAGCCTGGAGGCCCGACAGAGCTCCACCGACAGCCCTGGCTCCGTGTTTCTCAGGTGGGTGCATCCCGTCTGGTTCCCGGATGGCCTCGGCCACCCAGCAGGTGCTCCTTAGAGAGCCCCTTTCTCCTCTCCGGAGGCAGCAATCTGCCAAGGGGAAAGAGAGGGCGCAGCCTAGGCATCTGGGCCAGTGGCTTTGAAGGGGGTGCATGGCAAGGGGTGTGATGTGCTGAGCAAATTGAACTCCTACCACCATTAAGAGAAAATAATGGTTAGTGCCTTCATTAGGACTTCTTTAGTCCCAGATAACTGGCCAACTATGTGGCTCCTCAATTCCTGACTCAGTCTCAGGTTCATAAGAAGTGAAGCCAGAGAGTTGAACCAAAAACCTTACTTTGATGTCAAAATTACCTGTATTATCACCAAAATAGTATTATTAAAATATTAGGATAGTTGCCCTATTTTGGGTATTCCTATATTAAATATCAAAATATTAGCTGTGCTCTGCTTCAACTATTTACTGTACAGTGATTCATAGCTTTGACCAGATTCAGAACATATTCTTTTTAGCTATCAATATTAATATCTATGTCACAATTACATATTTTTAAAGAAAATTCATTTATCGACTATTCATCTTGTCTCATAATAATTCTCTGGAAACTTATAAACTGTAGAGAACAAGTGCAGTGGAAATCAGAAATAAGAAAAAGTTTCTTATCCAACTTTGATGCATACTTTAATGTAACTTTCATGTAAACTTCTTAAAGAAAGGCAGAGAAATGACTTCCAGAGCTGAACTTTACTTTTACATAGCACCATATCCAGAAAGTTGAGTATTTGCTTTGTTTTTTAATCATTATAAAGCATTTACACAAAAAGTGCTAAAAATCATAGCTTTTAAAAATTAAATAGAGAACAAAGAAATCCCATTTCATTTCATGGTATTCACATATCAAAATGTCAGGTTACAAAAACAAATGAAATAATTTTTAAAATTTTAGAGCCTAAGAGCCTGCATTTATGCAAAATGTGCTTAATAGTCCATTATAAAGTTAACTTAATTTCTCCACCCATCATTAAAATGAATCTACCTAGCTTGAAGTATGTTGTTTGATCAATACAATTCCTGTGGTTGAAAAATGTAAAACTCTTTTGCTGAACTTTGAATGTTTCTCAAAATGCTTTGGTCAATCCATCTCTTAAGCAGACTATAATACAAACTCTTCTTCAAGCTCAAGCCCTTATCAGGAAAAAGTAAATTAAATTAAAATGCATAAACAAATAAATATCAAAAGTTTATAAAATACACAAAGTATAATTTAAATAGATATAATACATGATTTAAATGGGTATATTAAATAAATAGAATAAAAACAAAATAAAAAGCTGAACCTAAATTCAAGCCTCTTTTAAAAAGAGCCCAGGCCTTTTCACCTGCATATTTGTTTACTCAACATCAAATCTCTATATTGGTATCTACAAGTAGTTTTTTTTTAATGTGTATTGGAAACAGTCTAAAAACATCATACACATCTCCGAACAGTTTGAGCATTGACAGACTTTTAGTCTAGTTGAAAGATTTATTTAACATACTGTGTACAATTTGCAGAAGCAATCAGACACATGTTTAATTATTTGAGGTCAAAAATAAGACCAAGTAAAAGCTTCCCTTTAACTTCTAAATGAACATTAAGAATTTATGTGGCTGTTGTGGTATTCCATTATCCTTCCCATGAACTAGAGCTAATAAAATGTACCCTCAGATCAATAAATGACACAGATACGATTTCAAATAGGCACAGATACAATGTATGTGGTTTTTATTCAAACATTCAATTCAACAAAGATTTATTGAGTAACTATTATATACCAGGCACAGCAGATATAGTCATGAGTAAAGGAGACCCAGTCCCTGCCCCCATGGAAATTATTAGTTTAATGTCAAAGACAGGCAAAAAAAATTATGAACAAATGCATATATATATACATACACATAATTCAAGTATTAATGTGTATTATTGTAGGATATAATTAAAGGGCTGAGTAAGATGAGGGAAACTAATTTAGATGGATGGCAAGTAAAGGACTCTCTAGGGAAGTGACATTTAGGTGACTGATAGGAGGAAAAAGAGGCCGACCAAGGAAGGATAGGGAAGGAGAATGTGCCCTGAGTTGGGGAAGAGCTTGTTTTCAAGGAACCTGGGGAGGGTGGCACCTGATGAAATTGGAGATACACAGAGGATGCAGGGGTTTCGAATTTTATTCTAATTGCGAGGAGAAACCACTGGAGGGTTTAGAATAAGGGAGTATCACTATGGCATGTTCCCTCTAGAAGGGCATTCTGGGCCCCTGCTGGGTTATTTCTTCTTCTGTGCTCAGTTGAGCAACCTTACATCTTGTCCATGTCTCCAGTGTGCTTGTGCAACAGTATCTCTAAAGTTATCTACCTAGGAGAGGTATTGCTGAATCCTAGATTATAGACATGATTAATTTATTCATCATGTCAAATTGTGTTAAGAAGGTCTGGGTCATTTATGCTACTAACAGCAATTTTTCTACTGCCTCAACAACATTGGCATTGCCTGACTTTTCCATGTTTTCCAATATGGAAGGTGCGGAATGCTATCTTGCATCGTTTTGATGTGCACTTTCCCTTGTTAATACAGGAGGAGCATCTTTTCAACATGTTTATTGGTCATTTTTATTTCCTCTTCTTTAAATGCCTGCTGTGGAATCATGATCCTTTGGGGCAGGAGAGTTAAGGAGAGGGGTTACTCTCTTATTCTTATTTTTAGATAGCTTTTAAAACATGCCAAATATTGATCTTTTCTTAGTTTTATGTGTTGCAAATATATTATTTTATTGCATATTTTATTCCAGTATATGACTTATCTGTTCATGTTGTCTATCTTGCCTGAGCTATTTTTAATTTATCAATTTATTATTTTCTTAATAATTTGTACTTTCTGTGACTTCTGTAAGAAATTCTTCCCTACCCTGAGGTTATAAGAATATTTTTATGTATTTTCTTCTAAAATTATATTTTCTTACTCTGACATACATCACTATCTTAACTACTAACACTTTATAATAAAAGCTTTGTTATTTCATAAGACAAGACTTCTTACCTCGCTCAGAATTGATCTGCTACTCTTGACCCTTGCCTCTTCCATTGCAACTTTAGAAACTGCTTATCAAATGAAGACCTTTATTTTTACCTTTTTAAAATCAAAACCATACTAAATCTATTGCTCACGTTGAGGAAATTTGACATTTTATGGCACTATACTCATTCATGCAAATGGTATGTCTCTCCATCTATTTAAGTCTCCTTTAATATCCTTCGATAAAGTTTTATAGTATTTTGCATATCATTTTTTAGATTATTCCTAGGTATTTTACACCTCTGTTGCAATATAGAATATATTTTCAATTGCATTTTTTTGTTGATGTTATACAGAAATGTTATTAAATTTCTAAATTTCTAAATCTATATTGAACATGCTTGCTAAGTCTTCTTAGTAATTTTATTAATGAGTCTGTAGACTCTAAGACATTTTCTTGGTAGACAATTATATTATTTGAAATAATAAAAGCTTTGCTTTTACTTTTCCAATCTTTACTCCTTTTAAATCTTTTTCAGTTTATTAAAAAAGCATACATATGTTTATTAAACAATGCATATGATGTTGAGTACAACTAGTAATTCCAGGCATTTTTGTTTTGTTCCTAATTTTAAAGAGAATGCTTTTAGCATTTTAGAGCAATTTCACCAGCATTTCTCAGGTTAAAAAGGTCCCTTATCCTTGATGTTTTCTAAGAGGTTGTTGAAACTACTGAGTACTTTCCTTGCCTCCATTGAGATGATCCTCATTTGAAAATCTTTGACATTCATAATGTGCACAGTACCTCAATATTAAAAATTCAACATTTCCCAAAATATACAGAACATTGGGCAGCCTTGAAAAACATGAATTCCTGTAAGATTTTTTTTTCCCTATGAAGAGACTAGTTATTTTGTTTTTACTGAGGAATAATTGACATACAATATTGTATTAGTTTCAGGTGAACACCATAGTGATTCAATACTTATATATGTTATAAAATGGTCACCACGATAACTGTAGTTACCATCGTGACCATCCAAAGCTATTAGAATATTGTTGACTATATTCCCTATGCTGTACATTACATACCATGGCTATTTTATAACTGGAAGATTGTACCTCTTAATCCCCTTCACCTATTTCATCCATTCCCCCCACCAACCTCCCCACTGGCAACCATCAGTTTGTTCTCTGTGCCCATGAGTCCATTTTTGTTTTGTTTGCCCATTTGTTCAGTTTTTTAGATTCCACATATAAGTGAAATCATAAAACACTTGTCTTTCTCTGCCTGGCTTATTTCACTTAGCATAAAACTGTCTAAGTCCATCATGTTGTCACAAATGGCAAGTTTTTCTCTTTTTAATGGCTGAGTAATATTCCATTGTGTATATATCTCTATCTTATTTTCCTTATCCATTCATCTATAAATGGACACTTAGGTTGCTTTCATATCTTGGCTATTAGAAATAATTCTGTACTGAACATAGGGAAGCATATGTCTTTTTGAATTAGTATTTTCATTTTCTTTAGATAAATACCCAGAGGAGAATTTCTGGATCTACGTTAGTCCCATTTTTAATTTTTGGAAGAACCTCTATACTGTTCTATAGCAGCTGCATCAATTTACATTCTTACCAATAGTGCATGAGGGTTCCCTTTGCTCCACATCCTTTCCAGCACTGGTTATTTCTTGTCTTTTTTGTAATAGCCATTCTGACTGGTGTAAGGAGATATCAAATTGCAGTTCTGATTTGCATTTCCCTGATGAATTGTGATGCTGAGCATCTTTTCATGTGACTGTTGGAAAAATATCTACTCAGATCCTCTGCCTATTTTTCAGTCAGATCATTTGTTTTGCTGTTGAGCTGTATGAGTTCTTCATATATTTTGGATGTTAACCCCTTATCAGATGTTATCATTTATGAATATCTTCTCCCACTCAGTAGGTTGCCTTTTCATTGTGTTAATGGTTTCTTTGGCTGTGCAAAAGATTTTTTGTTTGATGTGGTCCCATGTGTTTATTTTTGCTTTTGTTGCCTTGCCTGAGGAGACAGATCCAGAAAAATGTCACTAAGACCGATGTCAAAGACTTTACTGCCTACGGTTTCTTCATCTCTAAGCTTTAGGAGTAGTTGACCCAAAAAGACTCTGGTAAATTAACAGTTCCATAAATGAGTCATTCAGCGAATGAAAATCAGGATTATTCAGAATAGTAATTATTCAGGATAATAATCAAAATTATTCCACTTTTGGAGATGTATTATGCAAATTAGCCATTAGCTATATTTCTTTTAATAAATTTGCTTTCCTAAAATACTTCTTTTAAGGGCATCAGTCTATTTTACTTTTAGGCAAAGGCGAATTGCCCCGTGAAGGCAATGAGTAGAAAGGGGTGCCGTGGGTTCTGGGAGCACAAACAGGGTCCGGGACGGCAACAAAGGAGGGCAAAGAGGAGGCAGCACTAAGCGGAACATGGGACCAGGGTGCAACCAGCTCAGGCCTGCTCAGGCCCCTCCTGTGCTCAGATGCAGGGGCCACTCCAGGCGATCGGCAAGGACCTTGGTAGGCGCAAGGCAGCCCTGCCGTCACATCCGCTGTGCTGCACTTAGTCACCCCGATTACTCTGCGCCTATGCCTCTGCTCTCCTGGCTGCCACACTCAGCGGAACTGGAAATGTTTGTCTTCCCTCCCGCTCTCCCCTCCCAAGAGCCTTGCTTTCTCTTGGCCAAACCCACTTCTCCTGTTCTTAGGGAAAAGACAGGTGCGCTATTTGGTACGTGAAGGACAAGGACATAGAAGACATATCATATCATGGCCATTTTCACCAGAGAAGCCCAGTGCCTCAGCCCCTGTTCACTGTTGTCACCAGGCTTTTGAACATGTGGAACCCCGCCCCCACCCCCAACTGCCTCAAGAATTCCTATTCATCTTTCAAGGTGCACCTCCTGGAAGGTCTAGTGTGCCATCTAGGGAGACTCCCCCATGGCCTCTGACCTCCACCTCTCAGAACTAGAAGCCTTTCTTATTTGTTGGCACCATGTCCCAAAATGACCACATACCAGAAGGTGTTGCCATCAGGGGCACATTTATTAAAGGCCAATGAGGCTTAAGCTTGCACCCTCACTTATATGCACCCTTTCCAAGGTCCAAGGTGCTCACATACTCACACATTTTTGTAGACCTTTCAGATAATATTTTAACTACAATCATGAGTGCTCTCTCTCTCCACTCCAGTTTCCCTCTGTCACACTCCCCCTTCAGTAGAGTGGGTGGGGGCATTTGGGGCATTCTCAGCTAAGGGAAAGTTGTGTGGAGATATGTTTAGTTTGGGATTAGTGGAATATATTTACGCGATTTGCCCTGTGCCCATATGTTGACACTAGCCATCCTGGCATCCAGGAGTACTCCCACCACCCACTAAGCCAATGCATCCTGCTTAATGACATGGAAGGCTGGATGACGAAGGACCAGGGGTGGTATCATGCTACAAATTTGTCCAACAAGGGCCATGCATCAAAGTATGTGCATAAGGTAAGAAAAACAAGGCTGGAAATGTAGCAGCCAGAAGCTAATCACTGGCAAATTCTTCCAATCCTCAGATGTATAAACTCTAAATGGTACATTCTGTTCTTGTTAATTCCAAGTCAAAAACGTTAAGTTCTCTCAGACGAGTAATGACTCTATAGCATCTTACTATGCTGATAGACAGTGACTGCAATAGGCGGGGTGAGGACTTGATAATATGGGTGAATGCTGAAATCACAATGTTGTTCATGTGAAACCTTCATAAGTTGTATATCAATGATATGTTAATCAAAAAAAACGCTAAAAAAAAACAGAAGTTCTCCCCTGTTAGGACTATACACTTGATAATGCATCTGATATCATTATAAGTACACCAAACTTCTAAAAAAACTTTTATGATAACTGTGTAATTTATCAGAATTCCTGTGTTTATGGGGCACAAACCCAAGGTAATACTAAAAACAGCCATTGCCTTTGTGTGTATCACATAAGGTGTGTGTGATCACACCTTAGCAAGACATTATCAAGAAAGGATTTAATTCCGAAGAAACATCTAGCCTATCAATAAAAATTAAGCTTTTTCTAGGGAAAAGACTAAATCATCTCTCTATTGAAAATACTACAAAATTGTTGCCACATGCAAAAATCAATGAGTATCAGCTAAAAATTTTTAGAAAATATCACAGAGTGTGTCAGGCAGTTAATGCATAACAGCATTACATTGCTTTTGGGAATTTGGAGATGTTTATGGAATATGTCTCCTTTTCAAATTACAATTTGCTATCACATTTTTAATAAATATTCACTTTCATATCTTATTTTTTGTACATAATATTTCTTAAAGAAGACTCTAATGTTGTATAAGCTTCAGGCCTACAAAACCTGATCCAGCCTGATTCTAACTGCTTCTGTGTCTGTGATCTCCAATACCTGAGTTTTTTGACTTTGTAGAAGTTGGTACAGCATATGTGTTTGTAGTGCTGAATGAAGGAATGTATGTGATTCTGGAGGAATGAACTCCTGAGTAGAATGCATGTTGGCCTGTAAGTGGCTGCCTGTTTTAAGTCCCTCATTTGGGGCAATTTTGAAAATATTTATGGAAAAACTAATTTTATAAAAATGTTTTTCATCAGTGTTCACTTCATTAAATTTTCCACAACACCTAAAATTGTTTTTAAAAAACACAATTTAGTAATCTATGTTTTAATCTTCAACTCACTTCTTAGATGAAATTTTCAAACATGGAAGACTATTTTGGATGAATTCAACTCTAAGTTCCCACTTTCATTCAAAGCTTTTATCGTAACAGATAATAAAAGAATCAGTCAGGCCCTCTTACATGCCTTCCTCTTCCTCTCTCTCTCCCTCTCACTTCCTTTATTTTTCCCCATGTGGAACAAAGATACAGCAAGTGTAAATGAACTGACCATTCTAGGAGTCGCCTCCATATGTAACATGAGGACAAACTGGGAAGTCCTGCTAAGGAGCCCATGAGTGATGAATGAGTGGTTCTATATAACCCAACAGTAATATTAGCAATAATCTCTTCTATTTGTGCAGTGGCTTACTCATGGGAACTTTTTAAGATGTGACCTTATAAACCCTAGTGGCTTTTCACTACGTAGATAGATCATGGTGGTAATTCTCTACATTGCTTAGATGAGGAAACCAAGTAACAGAAAAGGAAAACAAGTTTTCTGTTGCTGCTGAATGGCACAACTAAGCCAAGGGAATTAGCTCAGGTGGTATATACACAGCCACATACATAACCAGAATGGCCTTATACAACTTCACTGGCCAATTTATTCCCCTGGCTTGGCTTCAAGTTATTTAGGCTATTTCCACAAATCAAATCTGTCTTTTAGGGTCAATTAATTCCATTTCTTCATCTCACCCCAGGTGAGTTCTACAACTCCAGAGGGGACATTGGTTTTAGAAGTAGGCATGCTACTCTGTTTGAAAGAGCAAGTTAAGGAGACCCTCTCAAGGAGTCCCCCTTCTACAATGATTCATTGTGTAATTCTGTGGACTTGGGTTAAATTTATCCACAAAAAGACAAGGGTATTTGCCCCCATGTACTTTTGAGGAGGGGTGAAAGAACAAGTATGCTGTGTAATTTCCTTTGACAAGCAGTTATGGAATACTTTCTGGAATCCCCATATAGGGAGGCTCTGTACAGCGAGGACTGCCTGGTGCATGTACATCTGGTGTCACCACTTACCAGCTGTGCAATCTCCCTGTGCCTCACTTTCCTCGATTATAAAATGGGGATAATCATAGGATTGTGGACAGTATTAACCAGATAATATATAAAGTGCTAGGCACACAGTGAATGTTCTAATGCTAGCCATGGTAATCATAAAGCAGTGGGGGAGAGTCACAGAGGAAGACTCATCCATCACCTAGAGCTCTGAGAGGCTAGGTATACATCCTTTCCTCTCTATCCCAACACCTAGTACACAGGAGAAACTCTACAATGAGAAGAGACCCTTGTGGAGTAAATAAATGGCTGAAGACCCAGCTCCTGCTTCTAGTCTCTGTTGGTGACAGACACACAGAGGCTACTAAATAAGGCAGGCAATGCACATAGCTCTTTGAATATTAAATTCTTAGCCTAACTCTCTAAACTAGAATTTCCCATAGCATGCTTACTATTAATCCCCATGTTGCAAACCTTAGCTCTAGAAAAAAACGTCACATGTCAAATGCATAATGCAAAAAAAAAACCTTGCCAAATGTGAAAAGCTAACAACTGCCAGAACTATCTTGGAGAAAAAGAAAGCTTCTATTTGATTCCTTCCAATAAACCCAAAGGGGCAGAACAATGTGTCATGAACAAGCTTCCCTCCAAATGTGCTCCTGCAAAAGGAAAAGGAAACCCAGAGCAGGAATGGGGAAGTCCTACAAGTGCGTTCGTGTATCTCAGGGACTTGCCCTTTGGATGCTGAGGAGGCTCCCTTGTGCCTGGTCAGCTTCCCCGGTGGCATCCCTTGTCCTCTCTGAGCCCTAGGAAGCCCACAGTCTAGCCATGCACACGAGTGCTGCCTTTACACCACATTCTCTGCCTGCAACACACTGGCAGAGTGAATTCTGAGCTGTCCTTCAAAACTGGCCCAGATAGCCCTGCCTTCAGAAAGCCCACCTGACACCAATCTCCCTCTCTCTCCGCACTCACATTATACCTCTTGCTTGCATCCATTACAACATTCAGCGCCCACTAAATTTCACTTGTTCATTTGTCTTTCTTCCCCACTCCACTGCCTCATTTCCACCAACCACTCAGCATGGTTCCTGGCACAGAACAGACAACAAATGTTAGAGGGATGAATAAACAGTGGTGTTCGATGATAATTAAAGAGCTCCCCTGCATTGGCAAGCAAGACCAACCATGGCTGGGGTGCTGCGGACCTCACCCCAAGAAGGCCCACGCTCAGCAGAACAGTCAGGGACATGAGACGGGAGTCTGCTTAACATGGGGGGAAGAGCCAGTGGCAAAGTCAAGTGATGTACGAGAACTTCTGATCATGGACCGGGACCTCTTCACGTCCCACAGTGATTCATTTATTAGATCTGAACTGGTATCTGCCTCAGTGTAGTCCCAAATGTTTTATCCTTGCAACTGAAAAAAAGAGAGGGAGCAAATTACACAACTAAAAGGCTGAAATTTGTTTCCATAAATTTACATGTAAAATTCATTTTAACTTAATTTCACATTATGTTCAAAATAAACTTAATTACTGTAAAATCAGATTAAACTAGATACAAAAGAAAGAAGACTTTAATTTAATGAAACATCTATTTTCATTTTAATGACTAATCCCTCACCCATGCCACACGCTTTCCTATCTTCATGCCTCTGCGCTTGTTTTCTCTCTACCAGGGATGACATTTCCCACAAACAGTACTTAACCAACGAGTATTTATTGTGGAATGAGGCACTAGAGACCCAGTGGGGAACAAAACAAAGGTGGTCCGTGTTCTCAGGTCACTGTGGTCAGAGAAAGACTGGCATTAAATGGGGATTCTGAGAGTCTTGCATAGAGGATTACAGGACCTAGGAAAACAGAGCCAGAACCCAGCCACCAAGTTATAAAGCAGCCCCTGAGGGAAGGCTCATCTCAGCCCAAAAAAGGCATCATTGCTATGCGTCATGATGAAGGTGTTAGCAAACCCGCTGCAATCATCACACTGCAATACATAAACGTATCAAACCACCACATTGTACACCTCAAACTCATACCACGTTCTATGTCAATTACATCCCCATAAAAAGCAACAGTAATTTTTTTTTAAAGAATGAAACAGAAGATGAGAGCTGAACGTTCGGCAAAGGGGGTGACGAAGAAAGGAAAAAGATGAGCTAGAACCTCACATGGAAGAAATAGCATTTGCTCTTCTCTGTGGAAAAGAAAAACGCATTTCGGATCTCTGAAAGAACACTAAGCCTCTGGAGCAGAGAGAGGAAGAGAGAGAGCTGGAGGACTTGAGGAGAAGCCCACACTTCCTCAGAGAGTAAAAAGGAACCTCAAAAGTTTTCATCTTGTCCCAGGTTCCAAACAAAATAAAACACCCTCCAGAAATAATCTCCGTCCTATTTGTTTTCCTTTCAGAGCTAGCATCCAGTTGGTGCAGAACTCAGTTAGCAGTTACTCTCTCAACAGGCCATCTTTCGGGAACAAAAAACATTCCTCCCCTCCGTGCAGCTGCGCAGCGCCACGACTCCCCATGCTCTTGCATGGATCCTCGCATGATTCCACACTGCCCAACAGCCAGCGGCCAGTCCGAACTCTAAATCAGCCACGAATGCGAAACCACCGGGAGGCACATTCCACACTGAGTGAGAATAGCTGACAAAGGCTGTACGAGTAACAGTTTCGAAGCACATTATGCCAAAACTTCGCCTCTTAAAATAGTAGGCATTTATTTATCTCACTAAGCACCTGCAGGTGTTGAATGTGGGAGTGAGAAAGGTGGGTAGCTCTGACTCACACGCAGGGGCAGTCGGCGGTCCTCCCGGGCTGCAGTCCCCCGGAGGCTTGACGGGCGCCGGCAGGTGCGTCTCCAAGATGACTCACTCACACACCTGGGGCATTAGCACCTGTTGCCTGCAGGAGGTCTCGGTTCCCCTCCAAGTGGATAGAGAGCATTTGTCCTTTAAACATGGCAGTTGACTTCCCCAAGAGCAAGTGACTCATGAGATAGCACTGTGAATGCCACAGCGTCTTTCACGACCCAGTCTCCAAAGTCATCCGCCATCAGCTTTGCAATATTCTGTTGGTTACACACATCAGCCCTGTGTGTTCAGTGTAGAAGGGGACAACACGAGGGTGGGGACAATACGAGGGTGGGAACACCAAGAGAGGCGACTCATCTGAGGTCAGCCTGGAGGCCGGTCACCACAGTAGCTCTGGGTGGTACCCAGCCGCTATGTATTTCTAATCCAAGAAGCGGTATTGGTGGGAGCAGAGCAGCCTTGCAGTCACTCAGACCTGTATTTGATTCAGTCTCTGGCACCGACTGCATCTCCTTAGCCTGGTTATCTAATCTTTTTAAACCTCAGCTTTCTCATTTATAAAATGAAGCAAACACCACCTACCTTTTAGGGCTGTTTTGAGGACTTGGCATGGATTATATTTGGTGGCTGGCAAATAGGAGGACTCAAGAATTGCAACTATTATTATAGTTACTACGTAAGCAAAATGTTACTATAGAAACAGTTGGAAGTCATTATCCACAAAACCTGTGTCAAACCCTTAAGGGTTTTTTGCTATTTGTTTATTATCCTTATGCATTCTTTTATAATTTACAAGTGCCTTAGAACTAAATACAGGGTGGCAGAGGTATATGAGGCTAAAAAAAATTTTTCTTTTACATGTTTGAGTATGTGCAGAAACCATGAGGACTTCAAGATCCAAACTTGGGGAGTTGTGGGGCGGGGAAGATCCAAAGCTGGAGGGCCAAACAGCCATGAGGCTATGATCCCTCCCCACCGGCTAAAGTCTTTATTATGATGACCTTTAGGAAACATGGAAGTAAGGTAGCGGGAAAGAAAAACAACCACAAGTACTGAGCTAAGTAGTTTTCTCAAAATTACAGTTCTTCTGGGGAAAAAAATGTGAATATCTTTAGAAAAAAAAAAGTTCAAATGGTCAAGTTCTGTCTCATGTCAAAATGAAACATTTTTCCAACAACTTTCTGGTTTACAAGGTTAAACCATGTTCTATACTCAGGAATCAGAGAGTCTGTGCGTTGGCTTGGTTGAGAATTTCTAAGTGTTCTCTCTGGTAAAATAAGAATGAACACACTAGGGGTAGAAGCTTCTTCATATCTGTACTCAAAGTATCATTTCTTCAAATTTATATGCTGAGAATCTAAGCAGACAGGGCTGAGGCCCGGCCAGGAGAGGCTTCTGGGACCCGGAGCAAATCACTGGCCCCCTCTTTCCCCGTCTCTCGAAATGGAGAGAGCTACTGTAAACAGGACTTTTTCAGGCAAGGGAGAAATTAAAAGAAGGGAAAAAATCAAATGAGATGATATATAGAAAGTTTAAAATGTAAAGCTCCTTCAGGTTTGGGGTGGGAAGTGAAGTATTCTTTTCAGGGATTATTTTATTTTTATAGCACTTTTAAAACATTTATTTTAATTGCTATCTGGAATAATGGATTTAGCATACAGGTAATGGAGCTGAAACTTTGAGGCTTATCATTTGACTGAAGCTCTTCTAATTCAATATTCACTGTTTGCACATCATGTTGTATTTTTTTCTTAAGAAGTCCTCATATTGTTATAAGCTTCAGGCCCTACAAAACTGAATCAGCCCCAGTTGCTGTTGTTAACATAAAGATGTGCTGGTCAACCAAGAACAGTTTTCTAAATATTATCAGTATTTCATCACCAGAAAATGGGATATATTAACTAACAGCTTAACAAATCTATACAAAATGCTAGTATTATGTATGAAAGGGTATTTCCAAAATGAATGACTTCTAGAAAATATGGAAATAAAATTTATCTGTTACACAGACATAATTTTTTATGAACACTTATGTTTTCATTACATAAGATGATCACATTATATTAGCTATATAATTCATAAATTACATATACTGGAGTATATATAGCATGGAATTTAATTTTTGAGTAAACCATAGTTTAAGGTGAGAGTATCTTTATTTTCCTTCTTAAATGAGAGAAAAAAAGTATTGAATCTTTTACCTATGTATATTATTAGATCCCACATTTGGGGCATTTTGAAGTAGAGATTCCAGAAGTCAAAAAGCTGTACTACAAACAATAAAACAGTAACTTCTCTGAGTTGAGAAGAGCATTGAACAGTAGCTAAGAACACTAACTCCTCAGCCAGACTTCCTGGTTCCCATCTCATCCAGTGGCGTGGCATGTGTGCACTTCAGTTTCCTGTCCTGTTAAAGGGGGAGTGACAGTGTCCCCCTCACCGGGTAGGGAGTGAATGAGTTACCATATTTGTGAGGTGCTTAGAAAACCACCTAGCATATAAATAAGCACTACTTACACATTCTTAAAACACCTTCGGCTGATTTCTACCTTGGGCTGTCACCTCACAAACTGCTTTACCAGCCTGGGTAATGATTGAAAAGTTTCCATTTTACCCAACTGCCATTCTCCCACTAGTGACAACGTGTTGCTTCTAGATGACCTACTGAACTGCCACCTTTTTTGTAGAAAAGGCTATGTTACTCATCTTTGTATCCACCTAGGTATTGTTTAGCCTTAGGACGGAAGTAATCCCTAAGAATTTTTTTTTTCGGATTGCAAGTTAAGATAGGAATAACTAAAACAGAGCACTGTGTCACTCAGGCCTAACAAAGAAGGAAATATTGCCATTTGCAACAACATGGGTGGACCTAGAGGGTATCATTCTCAGTAAAATAAGCCAAGCAAAGAAAGACAAGTACCATTTGATTTCACTTACATGTGGAACCTAGAAAAACAAAACAAAGAAACAAGAAATAGACCCATAAATACTGATGCCAAACTGTTGGCTACCATAGGGAGGGCAGTGGAGGGATGGTGAAATAGGTGAAGGGTATACAGAGGTATAAACTGCAAACTGTACAATAAATTAGTGATAGGACTAGAAGTACAACACAGAGAATATAACCAATACTATTGTAATGTCTTGGTATGGTAACAGGGGGAACTACACTTATCATAGCAAGTATCTAGTAATGGACATAATGATCAAGTCACTATGCTATACAACTGAAACCAATATAATATTGTATATCAACTTTATTCCACTAAAATAAATGAGTAAATTAATCAATTAATAAATAAAATGGGTTTCTTGTAGACAGCGTGTAAAAAAAGAAAACCATGTAGCTTAAAATAAATGTTTCACAGCATAGGATTACTTCATGTTTTCTCAAAGGGTTTTTGATATTTGCTGAATTGTTCACATTAGGAAATATAATTATACCATTAGCAAGCAAGAGTTTAACTTTTGATGATCAATAAACGGGCAAAATTTTAGGTTGAGCTGTTTAAACAAAAGTGAAAACAAAAGAAAAGAAGAAAGGTCTTTTTTTGTATTAAGTATTAATAAGTATATGTCGATTGGAAGATACCTTGTTTATTCATGTATTGGCATGCAAGAGCAGGCTAAGATGATTTGACTTTGAACTTTCATCAATATCTGTGTTTATAATAATAAAAGCAGAGTGTGTTTTATTGTGGCCCTAAAACCACTCTGTCCCTGTGAACACCACATGACTGGGTCATTAATAAGAAAGTTTTGAGGAACAGCTGTAAAGTATAGTAAATATTTAACGGAAATATCAAGTGACCTTCCTTAAGGTCTTATATCTCAGTGACAGGAAAGTTTTGTTGTTAACTTCCAATGTAGTTATGTAAACAGCCCTTAATTTATGATAAATAATAGGAAGCACACATCATAATGAAACATTCGATTATGCAAACACCACAGTTTTTTGGTTGAGGGCCCTTCTTTGGTTCTCAAAGAGCAACAGCAGTGTTTATTCCTGAATTCAAAAGAAATAAAGTTCTCCTGCTGTGTAGCTGTCAGGTTTTTTTATGGTGCCAGAAGGCTTTCTAGCCATCAGCAAAGCTATAGTCTTATGTAATTTTAGCAGCCTTTCAGAAATGCATGGTTAAGAGCAGAATGATAACTCTAGTTCTAGAATCAGGTAATTCTTAATTAGGTCCATCTTTGGTTCCACAATCTCTTAATAAAAATTACAACCTACTGTTTAATAGATGCCTCCTGTGTGCTGGGTACAGTGCTAAACCCTTTTCACAAATTAGCTAATTCAAAGTTCACAATAACCTTATGAAATAGGAACTGTTATTACCCCATTTTCCAGATAGAACTGAGGCTTGAGAAAAAGTAAGTACTTAATTCCCACAATAGAAGAGTTGTACTCAGTCTAAAAACACTAAATCTCAGGGTTTTCCTACTTCATTGTACTCCATCTCCATCCACCCTTAATCTCCTTACATGATGAAGTAACAGAATTGGGCTGCTGGATATCAACCTCCTAAAATAAGTGGGGTGATAAAATCTGACATGAGTTAGATGTGTCACCAAAAGCATAAGCTACAAAAGAAATAATAAATTGGACCTCATCAAAATTAAATACAAGTCACCATCAGGAAAGTGAAAGATAATCCATAGGATATATGATTTGCAAATCATATATCTGTTCAAGGTCTACTACCCAGAATATATATAAAGCATTCTTACAACTCATAATAAAAGACAACATGTTTTAAAATTGGGAAAGGATTTGAATAGCTTTCTCTCTAAAAAAGATATATAAATGGCCAGTAAGATGCAATATGGTGCTCAACATGATTAGTCATCAGGAAAATGCAAATTAAAATCAGATTGAAATACTGCTTTGAACCTACTAGAATGACTCTACTCAAAAAGACTGAAATTAACAAGTGTTGGTGAGCACGTAGAAAAATTGGAACCCTTATACATTGTTGGTGGGAATGTAAGATGATGGAACCACTTTGGAAACAATTTAGTGGTTCCCCAAAAAGTTAAACATAGAGTTACCATATGACTGAGCAATTCCATTCCTAAGTATATATCCAAGAAAACTGAAAACATGTCCACACAAAAACTTGTATATGGATATTCATTATAGCTAAAAAGTGGAACCAACTCAAATGTCCATCTACTGATAAACTGTGGTATGTCAACAAAAAGGAATATTATTTGGCCATAAAAAGGAATAGAGTACTGTTACATGCCACAACATGGATGAAAAAAGCTAATCTCAAAGGCCACATGGTCCCATTTATATGAAGTGTCCAAAATAGCAAATCTATAGAGATAGACAGTAAATCAGTGATTCCCAGAGGCTATGGGGAACAGACAGTGAGAACTATCAATTACTATAGGGTTCCTTTTTGTGGTGATAGAAATGTTTTGGAATTAGTGGTGACAATTGCTCAGCTCCATTTAGTGGCACTAAAACCACTGAATTACAGACTTTTAAAAAGTGAATTTCATGGTATATGAATGGTATCTCAATAAAGCTTGTATTTAAAATAAACACTAATGAAAGACCATAATAAATAAATCCCTTTTTTTTGAAAAGTTTATATTCTGTAAGTACAAAGTATATAGATATGACAGATAAACTGGTTTCCTAATTTTCAAAAAGACTGACACACTTGCATTAAACTAGATCTTCTAGATCAGTATTTTCTTTATTTGTCATGTAATTTTTCAGGATTACTCCTCTTTTACCCTTTCACTGAAATTGTGTAGGGTTAAGATAGGGATGTAGGAGGATGAGTACTATAAGAAAGGGGGTTGTGTCTGGGGTCCCCAAGCCCACCCCACACTCGGAGATTCCCCAGAACTAGTCCCAGAACCCAGCACATGGTTTTCCACATGGCTAAGATTTATTACAGGGATGTAGTAAGCTGAGTCATAAAGGAAAAAGAGGTAGAGTCTGGAGGAATCCATGTACTGGCTTCCTGATGCTCTCTCCCTCCCATGAAGGTCACAGAGAACACACTCTTCCCCCAGCAAAAAGAATGTAATAACATGTGTACAGTGAAGTAACATGTAGAGACTTAGGACAGCAGGTGTTTTTGGAGGCTGGTCACATAAGCACCTCCTGCCTAGCACATACTCCAAACTGAAACTCCCAGAAAGAAATCAGATGTCTGGCATAAATCATATTGCTTGCATAGTCTAGGTCCAATGAGCCACTTTTATCAGGGGACAGTGGGAACACCCCTAATATCCAAGTCTCCATATGCTAGCTAAGAATCAACCTTGAAAACAGGCCTTTCTAAAAATAGTAGTCTCAGGCCTGCTATGTGAAGTCTATTCTGAATAGGGTGGAAAATGATGATCTCAAACCCACCATCCAAGGAAAACAGATCCTCTTACAGGACGAGAATTAGGAGCCTCTGGAATGGGCTCAGCAGTGTGTCATAGCCAAGGAGACACTGTATGGTTTTGTTCCGGAGTCACAAGACTACTGATGTCCACGACCCCGGCAAGCTGGACTGGTGCAAGGAACTGCCTTAGGACTGCCCAGTCTCTTTGATGCGGTCCCAAGATTTTCTAGCTTAAGTCATGTCTACTCCTTGATGATTTCCTGTAATCAGCATACCCTTTAGAGAAGAGGTAAGAGTAAGGGCAGATGAAGTACAAAGTTTCTTTGACTTTTACCTTTTACCCCTGACATCCAAGAAAGAATCCTCATGGATGTACAGATACTGAAATGCTTATCACTGTGAACAGAGTTCAGGACATAACCTCGAAATACTTGCCAGCCCCGCTGCTCTTAGTAGCCCAGATGTGAGGGTCAAACCTTGAGAAATAAACCTTAGGCAGAGGGCCCCTAATTTAGTCCTTTTCTCAACTGCAGATGCCTGGTAAGCATCACCTGCTGTCTCATGGAAACGTAGAGGGATTCATTTGCTGTCCCCATTCCTCTTGGAACCAGAAACCAACACCAATCAACTAGGATATATTTGAAAAATGAAGTGCAGGGGCGTCTTTTTTCCCAGAACAATAAATTTCTGTTACGTAAGAATTGTTTAACTTTGACCAGGCAATTACAAAATATATCATTATAGTGTAGGACTCAAGTGTGTGCAAGGAAACAGTGGAGGACACTGTGGCTCCTCGGAATGTCTGAGACATCCTACCTTCTCTGGTCCTCTCCTTTCTGTCCTCCTTCCTCCTTTATCCCTTCCCTGCTCCCACCCACCAGCTTCCTCCCCTCCCAGCATCCCATCTCCCCAGACAATGATAAACTGGCCACAGTTTCAAAAGATTCAAATAACTGCAAAAAACTGTTTTCTTTTACTTAATTTCTGACCACTCAAGTGTAAGCTTATTATCTCACTAATAGATGATTTCCAATAAAACTTCCTACATGTTTGCATACGTACATATTTGCATCTCCCACATGAATGGTTTTAAACATTACCTTCAGGAAGTATTAAAGTGCATGAAAATCTATAAATTCTTTGTGCTAAATTGTGCCATCAGCCCTTTGAAGAAATATATAGTAAAGTTTTATTAAGCAGTAGCCTTTCGGAATCTGCCAAGCTCTGCCTTTCCTATCAGGCAGCTGTATGGGGAAACCTTAGTTTCTTGGAATCAGACTTGGTAGTCCCAGTGATTGGCCTGGCTAACATGGAGGACACATGCACGGCACAGATCACCCAGGGAAGGAACCTCTAACTCTCCTTTGTGAAGGTTTAATCTTCACAAAGAGCCAAATTATCTTGAACCAGATAAATCAACTTAGAAACAAGACACACAGATGAACCATTAGGCCAAGCCTGTCTCCAAGGTAATAATTATTCCCATTTAATTTTCTACCTTTCCATTGAAACGGGGTTTTTTTTTTTAACTAACACAGAAGTTCTCTCTGAAAAGCTGAAAACATTGGTTCCTCCAAAAAACAATGAAAAAGTTAATTAGACATCAACTACACAAATAGACTCTAGAATGCATATGGTCCTAGGTGGTCAGGCCTTCCCTGAGCCACCAGGGGTTCAATGCAAAGGTATCGTCTGGAGCCTGCTCACAGGTGAGCATCTGAGAGCAAGAGGGGACGCTCGGCTCTGTCAGCTTGGAAAGAACGAGCGATGTGAGCCTGCAGAAGCGAGGTACAGAAGCCAGGTAAAGAGCATCAGGCATGAGTGTCAGCTCAGATATTTAAGGGTTTATCATGTGGTAGAACAAGTCTACAGGGCCTGACGGGCTAAAATGGGACAAATGAGTAGGGAGACATGACAGTCCAGTCATTATAAAAGAGAACTCTGAACAACCATAATTCCCCAGGGTGAA
This sequence comes from Manis pentadactyla, assembly GCF_030020395.1. Taxonomy (NCBI): domain Eukaryota; kingdom Metazoa; phylum Chordata; class Mammalia; order Pholidota; family Manidae; genus Manis; species Manis pentadactyla. The sequence goes on along the minus strand of NC_080031.1, from coordinate 67,131,866 downwards.
CTGAGCTGCCTTGAACACTAATGAGTTGCCTGAGGCCAGACATCCTCAAGCCTTTGAAAGGTTCATTCAGCATCCTGCATTCCTTCCTTAAATGTTTATTCTGGAGGCTCAACATTGGCGACAACACAGAAATAGTCATGGTTCCTGCTCTCATCCAGCTTAGAGTCTGGTGGGGTGATGTGGTTAGATTTAAAGAGGAGAGTCAAACATACATCCAGGTAGGACTTGTGAGGTTTTTCCTTATCTCAATAAACTGATTCTTGAAATAAAACCATGGTTTTTCTACATTTGAGGAGCTCCAAAATTTTTCTCACCAAGGTTGAGCCAGCCTAATAACTCTTCGCTATAAAACAGCTTATAGCTAGCTTAAAGAATATTTGGGACACCACTGGGCTGAAGGCATTAAAGTTATAATTGTTGACCTCCAAACTGGATTGATGAAGAAGCCTCAAACCCATTGTCCTAAAGTGAGCTGTTTAGAATAATCGTGTTGCTCATGGTTACAGTTCTTGTAACTTAGAGTTATGTATGTTTTATGGCTGGAAAATACATTCCGTTTGGAAAAATGGGATAAAAGAGTTTTATAATTAGGAAAGAAACACAGGCTGGTATATATCAAAGAAACATACTAAAAAGGATTTTTTTTTAACAGTCAACCTTTAGTCTCAGAATTAAATTCCTCAGTGCACAAACCCAGTTAAGTACAATCTGTCCTCGCTTATTAGTTATGATTAGTGAAGTTCATTCTCTAGTCACTTTCATTAATTGGCACATATCAAGATATGCTCACTTTACCTTAATCTGAATTTAGCAACTATGATCTTAGACTTGGATCACATGATGATTCGGAAAAACAACCCGTTGCAGCTGAAAGGCACCTCAGAGTTTGTGTAGCTTGACAGGAGGCAGAGGAGCGAAGCTCTGGGGAAATGCCAGGAGGTTAGCCTCCCTGACCCTCCTGGCATGGCTCCAGGCCACATCAAACTCACAAACGTGTCCTCATGGAAAATAAACTGGCACTAACAAAAGCTCACTTCATTTCCTTTTGTTTTCTTTAAGCTTTTTTTTCATTGCTAAGACTAATCCAAGAAAATCTATGAGCAAACTAAGTATTAATCAATGCTCCCATGCTAGAAGTTTAAAAAGAGAAGAAAAGGAATGATGTCAGAGGCTGAAAAGTCAAAAGCAGCAGGAGAGAACCTGCCATTTCAGTTTCCAGAACAAGAGGGAATGTTTTATGGAAACTTCTGGATTCAGATCTGCTTTACTTTTAGTACTTTTAGTACTTAAACTGGAAAGTTTATTATCAAATAGAACAATGGTACTTTTATCTCGAGGGTCCATGTCTCTGCTACTGGTTAAGCTCAGACAATCCTGAGGTAACCCTTATGACCCCAGGTCATATACCAGGGTCAGACACTGTAATCCCAGCAGGTGACACAATGTGTAAATCACAGAAGAAGGACCATGGGGCCAACAGTAAACTGGAAAGTTCCCAGTTCAATTTCAAATTCTCACAAAACACACTGGTTGGTCATATTTAGCTAAATGTCACTGTTTTGTGCCTGCTGAGCCAGCCACAGGGAACATCAGAAGTATAGGTGGAGGTCCCTGAATCAGGATCCAGGCCCCTGGTCTGGTACAGCCCTCCCTTCCAGCGCCTAAAACAGCATCCTGGAGTTTCATGTATCTGTGCTGCTCCTGCCAACCCCACTGGGGCTCTGGGCCACCCCTGTGCCTCCCTGTCACTCTACCCCAAGTGGAAGAAAGCTCTCCAAGTGTGGCAGTTCTTTCAGCCAACTCAGAAAACCTGGCGTCATAAGCAATCAGCCCACTAATAACAAATCTATGGCTAATGAGCCCAAGGGCTGGCTGAGGTAGGAAGAACTGATAAATACGGCCTTGAAGGACATGCTCAGCCTCCTCCTCAAGGGGGCGTTCTCCTCTGTCTGGGGACGGTCCCTGCTGCCCGAGAACCCATCTAGGGTTTTAGGACTGGGACAGCCTTCATCTATATATTCTTTGAGACATAGGCTCTTAGGTATTACAAATTCACAATCCCCTACCAGCAATTCTGATATAGAGCTCTGAAAACCAACCAACTTTTATAATTTTATTAGCAGAACCTGAATTGAAACGATGTGGGCCTATAAGCAGTATTTATCTCCCTTAGTGGGAATATTTACACATTTGGCTGAAGAAATATTGCTGTGTTCAGCTACAAGCTGGGGATATTATGTTACATGCACATATGGGTCACATTACCTTTCTAAAATCCAAAAATTTCTCTGTATTCCAAAACATACCTGGCCCCAGGGGTTTTAGGTAGAGGCCTGTGGATCTATAGTTGCTTCAAAATTATTTCAGTTTTCCTTCACTATTTTCTTTAGAGGGCATGAGTGTCAGCTCAGATATTTAAGGGTTTATCATGTGGTAGAACAAGTCTAGAGGGCCTGAAGGGCTAAAATGGGACAAATGAGTAGGGAGACATGACAGTCCAGTCATTATAAAAGAGAACTCTGAACAACCATAATTCCCCAGGTAATTATACAGGATATATGGTTAAATTATTATAAGTTCTCATAATTTAGTGGGAATATAATGCGGGGAGAGTACTCCTATAGAGCCAGGAGTTGGGTAGCATCTCCTGCAAAGCCTTGGAGAAGACAGTATTTACCCCTTTGCAGGCAGGGTCTCATTTCTCTGGATACCTTTGACTCGTATTCACCCAGGAAGGAGATGAGACAAAGGGAACCTTATTCTTGAATTCAGTGGGAAGCTCACTATAGGATAAGATGTGCCTTCACTATATAAACAAGCTTTAAAATGATTTGATTCCCAATCTGACCCAGAGAAGTTTGCTTGTGGAGTAGCTAAAACAACAGAATTTATGATATGATATAAACTGATTTTTACAAGTGAACCTAAGAATCTAAATTCTTTTCACATTACTCTTTATTTGAGAAAATATATTCTGTACCCCAAATAATGAAATACAAAATGCCATTTCGAACACAATGCATTTCTCACTTGGATGTTGCCTTTAATATGTAGTGTCTTTCTAATTTATTGTCATCATTTATGGTTCAAGAAGTATTTATTGAGTGCTTATAATAGGTACTAGGAATAGAGGGCTCAACAAGGCACAGTTAACCTGCCCTCACACAGTGAGGGCCTGAGGGAGAAAGAGCAGTAAAAAAAAAAAAAAAAATGTAATATAGATGAAAGTAAACTCAATGGAAAATTAAGTATTCAATAGATTTACATTTTTCTCATTGTTAATTCTATACATCAAAACTTTCCTGCAGTGACTTTCATCTTATTTAAAAACAGCTTCCTATTTCCTGATTATAGATTTTGACAGACTAAAAGATTCACATTGAGTAACATAAAAGTCTCCAAACCTTCCCAAAGATTAGAGGGAGACTTTCTAAATGCATACATTTATCCCCCAAGTTCTGCTAATAAGTAGAGGCTACATGGAAAGAACAATTTATAAGTTCACAATGGAATGATAACAGCAGCATTTTTTCAAAAAGTAGACATTGAACAATATTTGAATCTTAAAACAACAGAGCTGAAATTTGACATTGAAAAAAAATCCACAACTTTGCCAAAAGAGGATGGAATGCTAAACATCTGATAGCTGCTGTGCACATTTTTAGAAAGCCTGTCACAACATTCTACCTACCATATTTTTTAAAACAATTATCTGGTGCTATTTTTAACCTGTCCAGTGCCATGGTTAAATTTACTGAGTGGAAATCAAAAAACAATAGCTACCATCCCTGAAATCAGGAAGGCCCAATATTCCAATCTCAGCAAAACCCAAGGAAATGAAGGCCTGGACTTATACTAGGCCTTTCTATGACGGCAGTATCTGACAGAGAGGAGCATGTGAAAGGGAGCAGAGAGTTAAATGCCTTACTTTTCCTCATGGTGGTTTGGAGGCAGAATTGACGTACAGTTTCAACAGAAATGGGAAGCTGTGGGTAGAAAGTACATATTACTATTACTTGTTATATTAGACCAGTTTGCATCAACCACATCATACCAGGGATAGTAAATCAGTCTAATCCCCTAGAGGAACAGCAAAGAAATCATTAATTCCCAGATTGAATCATGGACATATGCAATTACCCCTGTACTTTTACATTTCTAAAAGTCATGAGGAATCCAGGGAAAACACCAGATGGGAAGTCAATAATCAGGACCCTCTAGAGTCACAGAATAAGGTCTAGGAGGCTTGGGTTCTGCACCTGATGGAGTCATTAACTGGAGACATTTGGAAAACATGGAAAATTTGGGAAATCATTAACTAAGAAAATGAAATCAATCCAGAAGGCATTTGTTCAGTGTCTAGAATTGTTAAGCACTGATCTTGGCACTGAGGGGAGAATTACAAAGATGTGCAAGGCATCATCTCATTGGGAACACAGGTCTGTACACACGTAACCAAGAGAGACGTATTATGCAGCAGAATAACAAAAGTTAATCGCTAACACTCATAAGATGCTTATTACACATCACACCTGTTCTAGGGGTCTTTCCACGTTTTAATCCTTTTAATTATGACAACCACTATATGAGACAGGTACTATTACGCTCTCCTTTTCTACAGTGAGGAAAGTGAAGCTCAGAGAGGTCAAGCAATTTACCCAAGGTCACACAGTTCATAAGTGAGAGATCAGGGACTTAAACCCAGGCTCCAGATGCCATTGACCCTTGCCCACCATACAATACAGTATGCAGAGGACTTTAATTCTGACTGTGCTAGGTTAGGGGTGCAGGATGAGGTGGATAAGTGGGGAGAGAAGTAGCAGGAATGTCTAGGAGAAAATGGCAATTAAGCTGTGCATTTGCCCAGATGGATACTATAATATAAACTCCCTAGACCACATTGCCTTTCTCCAAACAAGTGGGATTGATGAGATTATCTCTAAAATCCCTTTGAATATTTTAATCCCTTCAGACTTCACCTCTGTGAGATCACCACAGACAAGCATGAAAAGAGCATGCTCAGGACATTAACACAGCTGAATTATGAGCTGTATGAGCCTGGCAGAGTTGTCCACCTTTTCTGAACCTTACTTTCTTCCCTGATGCAAGGAGACCATCCTCACAGGGTTGTTGTAAAGATTTAAAGAAATCCATGCTAGGCACAGTGCCTAAGCACACAGATGGCACTACATTAATTTAAGTCTCTCCCCACCCACTTTCCTCTTCTTTAACTACATTGTAATTCGGGGAGGGTGGGGGGTGGAGCAGAGGGGCAGGAATCTTTCTCCCAGCCCAGGACAAATTACCTTTGAAACTGAAATCAAAGGGAGAAATAAAGTGGGAGAAACCAGTTTATTGTTTACAAGCAGTCGTCCACTTCTGCTGACTTGTGTGTCTGTTGTGACCTGGCTGCAAAAAGGGACCCCACCAAACCTCTCCTGTCCAGATATATCCTTGCTCCCCTGACCCTTGTAATCACCTGCTGATATGGAGATGCACTAAGGCCAGAGGAGAGATTCTGAAAACATTGTAAATTTTACCCACATGCATAAAAACTCATTCTTGAACTCACCTAAATCTTAGATCATTATATGACTGGCTACACATTAGTAGAGTACCCTCTGGAGGTAGACTGAAAAATAAAAGATAGGATATTTGAAGGTATAAAATATTTTCTAAAATATCTGGAAGCTTCTAATTTTCTAATTTGCAAAGCATCTATTTTATGTTAATACTTGTTCTTTATCTTGGTCCTTTTGATTATACAGTTCAACTAGCTTATCAGTCATATGATAAACTGGAAACCAAGGGGTGAAGATACATACTGTTCATAAGCCATGACTAATATGGCCTAGGAAGCTTTCGACAGCTATTCCACGAGTTATGCAGAAAGTGCATAATTAAAAGAGCTAATTTGCAATGTTATATGCTGAAATAAATATGTGAATAGAAGTGGGCAGGAAAAGTCCTATCCAAACTCTTCTCATAATTTAGAGTTTTATTATAAAAGGTTAAGTAAAAATGGAGGTAAGACATATATCCATAGAAAAGAGTAAATAAGGAGACAAAGACCATATTGATGTCCAAGAGAAAAGATAAAACTTTATATAAGTAGGTATTTTTTCCTTCTTTCTGTTACTTCATCCACTCAGAATACTTTTTTTTTTTAACCATTTCTGGCTAAAATGTTATGAGGCTTTTCTTTTCTTTTTACTTTAACTGAGGTTTAACTTACATATATTAAAATGCACAAATCTTAAGTGTCAACTCAGTGAATTTTTACATATGCATACACCCATGTACCCACCCTATGCAAGTCAATATATAGAACATTTCTGCACCCCTCAGAATCCCTTACTCCCTTCTCAGTCCGTCCCCGTAAGGCAAGTGCTACCCACACTTTTAAATAGGGCATGCAATAGAATAGAAAATGATAAATGAAAAAGTAAAGGAATCCTAAACCTGATTTTTTGTGTATGTTTTCTGGTGCATGATAGGATTTTTTCATTAGGAAGCTTACTCACTGGCAGGAGAGTAACCATTAGATACCCAAGGCACTAAGGAATTAGCTCACTGGGTAGAAAACTGAAAAGACAGTCTGGGGCTTAGGAGCGGCAGCCTTAGAGTTCTTACTGTAGAAGAGTCAGTTGGCCCATTTCTTTCTTTCAGAGGAAAATGACTAAAGAAAGCATCTAGGGAATTAAACCAGATTGTTGACAACCTCAGTGTCAACCTAAGTGTGACTCAATGAGGACTAATTGTAAATTCTGCCTGGTGGTTAGCTAAGTCAAGGTGCATAGTAATAATGAGTCACTTAGAACCCAAATCTTGGCTGGGTCATGAAGCTATCAATTCCATGCTTAGATGTGCCTCTGATCTGTTGTCAATGGAGCATGAGCTTTGAGTTGTTTTTTGAGGAACTGTGATCATTTGACATTTCTTCATACATTTGTTTCCATGCTACCATTCTGATAACTCTCAGGTCCTTTAATAAAGTTGGGAGTACAATGAGCTACAGGGCAGCCTGGTGGGCACCAAAGCAATCAGATCCTAGAGTTTGGGTGGCTAGGTGCCTAGTCTAAATACCTGAGTTAATATGATATTTTAGTTTGGTCAACACTATAGATTGGCTATCAATAATTTTTCCAAACAGGGGCACCTTCTGAGAATGAAAGGAGACCCTATTATAATTATATCAGAACAGCAGGACCAGATCAGGATGGTCCCAGACAAACCAGGGCATACAGTCACCCTAGCTATCATAAGCCTCCACTATGTAAGAGTCCATACTGATTAGCTCTCAATTCCAAAGACTCTTTCATAGTTAAGCTAAAGATTTTACAGTGGCAAAGCCATCTGAGAGAGGAAAAAATTCAGGACACATGAGAGATGATAGCTGAGATCTAGCAAGTTAGCCTTTTCAATGCCACTAATCCAAGGATGCAGCTTTGGCATCTGACACAAGGAAATCAGCCTGAAGAGGGCTGAGGACTTGGAGGGGAGCAGAGGTTACATCTTCTGTAGCTTTAGTAACTCCCTCTAGCATGTGACATAATACTCCACAGGATATTTAAATAATGAGGGCTAATGAACCAAGGGAGGCAATACCCTCAATTTGTTAAAAAATTATTCTGATCAATAACAATGTAATAATGATAATCAATAGTTTATATAAATTGAGTGCTTAGTATGTACCTGGCATACAGGACTAATTTCTTTATAGACATTAGCTCTTTAAATTCCCCTATGAAGCAGATACTACTGCTATTCCCATTTTTTTCCCCACAGATGAGGAAACAGGCTTTCAGGATGTAAGTCACTTGTCCAAGGTAGTAAGATGCACGTTCGGATTCTCAGACCAGTCTGACTTAACCATTCCCTTGTGCTACCCAGCACCCCTCCCCAGTGAGGCTCATTTATTGCCAGGACAACTCTACTTAACTAGCTCAAACAGGGGAGTGTTTCCTCAAAGAATACCACAGGCAACATCTTGCACACCATGGACAGAAACGCAAATGATGCAGGACTACCTGGGGGGCACCACTGGGAAGCTAGGGGCCAAGACCATTGCCCCCAGATCTCATCTCCTGTTTCTCTGTAGTGTCTGATACAAATGTATACAACATTTTTTTGAAATCTGGGGGCTTGAGATTCACTAGGACCAAGCATTTCTGACTTTTGACTCTACCTTTAATATGTGTTATATTAAAGAGCTTACCATATATTTTTCAATATGGAAGACAGATGAAATTTTCATTTTATTTCTTTGACTGACTACTATTAAAAGTAAGAATTAAATTCTGGTTCTAATTCGTCTGTGATCATAACACACAGGGAAACATTCTGTTTTCATCTGGTATGTTTTACAAGTCAAAACTAATACAGAGGAGCACAAAGCCCCAAGTAAACAAATTTCAATAATTACTCCCTCATCATGAAGTTTATTTAAAATTGCCATTTTGCAATTGGTAGATGCAACATTGCTGCGTAAAAAAGTTTTCTTTCTCCCCTTGTTTTCATAGGCTATGGAAGGTAGAAAGCAATAGTCCAGCAACCCTGAGGTCTAGAGCCCTTCCTTGAGGCCAGCATTCTTACTGCAATGCTGTATCATTAATATGTTCACATTCTGGCACAAGGTACAGTGCCTGGTCTAGAGCCCAGTTCTCCTGACTTCCAGTCTAGGGCCTTTTGGACAAGTTATACAGATAGGGGGTGCGGGGAGGTGGTGGGGGAGGTGACTTGGATGTGACCCAAAACACAGGAATTTGAAGCATCACATGGCCGTGCCCTGCTCCTTCCCATCACTTGACATCACGATGTCACTTGGTCCAAGGGTCTGGTTATGACACATGAACACAATCATTTTTGACTAAGGTTCTGTGTGTGTCTGTTTGGTATGTATCTATTTATTGTCTTTCCCACCAGACTACAAATTCACTTATAATAAGCAGGTGCTTTTTTTTTTAAATCTCCATCACCCAGCTTATAGCCTGGTACCTAAAGACATCAAAAAATGTTGGCTGGTTAGAAGAAAGGAAGGGCAGATAGCACGATCTGCCTCAAGTGAAGGGTCTATATGTAAGATTCAACCAAAAAGCAAAAGCAAATCTGTAGTTTCTTGAGAGAAACAGCAAACTTTTCTTTGTCGCCTGGTGCTTTCTGCATTCCCTTTTCCCTTGTTCCTTCTTTGCCAGCTTATTTGTTAGACAATGTTTTAAAACAAATAGTACTACGTATAAAACAGGCTGGAAGAGAAAGTAACAAAATGCTAACAGGAATTGTCAAGAAGGAAAAACAGATTCAAAGTATGTAAAAAGAACAAAAAATCAGAGAAGGCAATCAAAAGGCAGTTGGTGGTACGAAAACATGTAACATGGAGAAACTACTCAACAGCAATTAAATATTAGCTGCTTCAGAACAGCAGCTGGTGGTGCAGCATCTCGGAATACACAGGGAAGGGGAGGAAGGGGAGCTGCCGAACCAGGCCCCAAGGAAGGAACAGGCCAGTCCTCCCATCGACGGTGTGACCATTCATTCGACCCCGAAACAAGGACAGGAAGGAGCTGTGCGAATGTTTCTCTAAGAAAATAGGAGAGGTTCCAAAACTTTAAATTGTTGCCTGTGGGTTATAAACAGTGGTTCTTGGACTCTCTGGAGCTAGACCATCTGGGAGCCACAGGACCTCCCAGAGCTCTCAGACTTGCAGTGGACCAGCCACAGGCAATAAGTACCATGAGCCAGAGGGAAAGCAAGAGAGGTTTAAGGTATATTTCTTTTTCATTCATTCTTTTCTCCCCCTGCAAATTGCAAAAGGTGGTCAATACCGTTCAACATTAGAATTTCTCAGGTCATCTAGAGCGCCTGGAAGCAACCATCCAGTGATTCATTCATTTATTCGATGCATATTATTTGAGTGTCTAACATGCACTAGGCTCTGTGAATAGAGTGATAAACACAACAGACAAGTTCCTTGTTTTAGAGAAGATTCCATTCTTGTGGAAGAGGATGAATAATAAACATATGGACAGTGAAGATAATACCTCTGTAAGATCATGTCCTGACAACCTGATCTTCCCTCCTCACACTCCAGGCACAGTGGAGAATAAAGGCCTCCTTGCTGTTCCTAGAAAATGCCAAGCTCAGACCTGCCTCGAGGTCTTTACACACCTTCTTCCCTCTAGCTGGGAAGCTGTCCACCCAGACTTCATGCACCTCCTCCTCTCTCTCCTCCAAGTCTCAGATGACATGACACCTCTCAGAGAGGCTTATCTCATCATCCCATGTAAAATGGGCCTCCCTTATTCTCTATCGCTGTTTTATTTTCTTTATATCTCCTATCTATTGAAACTGTGTTATTTGTGTTTACTTTTTTATTCTAGGTCTCCCACTACAATGCAAGAGCCACAACAACAGGTTTTGCCTGTGTTGCTCACGTCTGTGCCTCATGCATTGAAAATCTGCTGTTCTAAATGCCCATTTATTCACAGGTCCCACGACAGGGTATACAGATAATCAGAGGCCTCATCTATTATCTGCACTGTGGTGGCTGGCCTTCAGTGATGGCCTCCAGTATTCATACCTTGTATTGTTCTTTCGCCCTGAACCTGGGCTGACCCTGCGGCTCACCTTAGGCCAGCAGAGTGCGGCAGAGGCAACGCTGCCTGACGTCAAAGCCACCTCCCAGGAAGCCTCGCAGATTTCACCTTGGTCTCATGGAACACAGGCTCTAGAGGAAGGCAGCCACCGAGTAGAAAGTCCAACCACAACGAGACCACCACACTGTAAGGAAGCCCCAGCCAGCCATGTGGTGGGCCATGCAGACAGACTGAAATACTAGCTAGTCCCCAGCTGCTGCGGCCGTCCCAGCTGAAGCCCCAGGCGCGGGAGTGCTTATCCACATCAGGTGAGTCTTCAAATGACTCCAGCCCTGGACACCATCTGAGTGCACCTGCCTGAGACCCCCAGTGAGAACCATCAGCTGAGCCCTGTCATCCACCACACCATTAGAGAGAAAAATTAATTACTGTTTAAAGCCACCAAGCTTTGAGGTGGTTACTCAGCAATAGATAACTGCAAAGTGTAGACACCGAAGATAGCTCTTGATTCAAACATTTCCTTCCCCACAAATATTATACACATCTAAGGGTCCTGGGGCTCCCCCCCACCAAACACACACACACTCTGTCTCTCTCTCTCTCTCTCTTTTTCCTATAAGGCATGTATCTCTGCCATTAACAAACTTTGTTTTGTACCCTTCACTCTCCTACACCCCTACAACCACCTTGCTGGAAGTCAGGAAAGCTGGGTCTTCATCCTCATGGGATCATTTTGGCCAACTCACTAAACCCTCTGGAGCTCAGGGTTCCCTCTGAAAAATGATGGCAGGGATTTTTAAATGTTGTTTAGTGTGTAGCAGGCAAGCCTTTCCTCTTCCCTCAAATAGAATCTAATATAAAACATAAATAGATGAAAGAGACTCAAGTGGGAGAATCCCAAGTGATGCAGCAGAGGCTCTATGTTGGACTAGTGGTAAGGGGGAGGCACGGGGGTCAGAGGGCCTGAGTTCAAGCCCCAGCTGCTCCCATCACTAGTTCAAAGAGGCCAGGACTCCCTCAGATCCTGGCATGAAACCCACTAGCTTCACACGCTCTCATCTATAACCATTTACCATACAGAAAACATAGACATCTATTTTTAAACTCCAGGGTAGATTTTAATTTATTGCTTATGTGGCATCATTTATTTCAATTTTTAAGAAGAGTAATAAACTGGAAGGGTTTTTTATGACTTCTGCTTTCTCACAAAACCACATTTATGCTAGTGTTTCCCAGTTACTCTGTGCCTCTCGACCAGTAAGCCCTTATCTCTTGCCTATGCCTATTAGCACAGCTGCTAAGCTTAATTCTAGCCTCGTCCCCAGAGAGAAAAATAGAGTATTTCAAATTTCCCCATCTGCAGCCTAACTTGGCTTGGGGAAAATAGTGGTTTAGAACCATTCTGTTTGATTTTTTTAATATTATTTTCAAAGGCCTGTATAGTATGAGAATTCCTATTATCAGCTCCCATTCCAATGTTTAACAGCTGTATTCATCAGGCAACTTCCCTTCATATTTGACAGAAATCACTCAATAAAGGTCCCCTTTGCATAATGCTTCTCAACTTTAATTCTTACTTTTTAAAAAATGTCTTACAATTAAGTTCTTCAGTGTCACCATATGGCTTCCTTCTGAACTCTGTCTTTTTCCCATTTTGTCCTTTGGATATTGACCTTAAATTGGAAACAGGAATGGTCTGTGACTGTTCCTGGAATTCTTTGACTTATGACATTGATTTATTAAATATTATACATAGTTAAATTAGTACAGAGCTTCTACTTTATATCTTGCTACGAGTATCAATGTCTTTTAAAACATCATCGGATGATATGATAAAACTACAGGCATGTGACCACACTTAGATCAGCTAATAAATACATGCCTAGCAATATGTTATAAATTATATAACTACTTCACCATACATTGCAACCTTACTTGGATTTGAACTCTGCTCCTGAGACTATGGACAAATGTACAACGTATCTGATCAGTGTTAAAAAGAGACCAACATTAGATCCATAGGCTAAGCTGCTGAACAAGAAGCTCCCCCCTCCTGAAGGGTGATGGGTTAGACATTTTCTACTAGACCTGCTTTAATAACTGGAAAAAGTGCCAGCTAGAATTCTTCTTTGGTATTAGACACAAGAAGTTATGTTTTCAGAGGCTTGGAGGAAGAAAAGTAAAGGGTCTTTTATTGGAGCAAAATCAAAGAGCACACTAAAATATATTTTAGTTATAATCTGATGTCTCCATTTTGTCACACTACAATGAAATTTCCCATCACTTGGCTGCTGCCTTTAAACACTACATCCCATTTTATTGTACAGTAGCCCAAGAATAAACAAACAGGAAGCTGTTTGACAATGTTTTTTAAACTTGGGCAAATTGCATTAGGCAAATTGTAATATTATGCAGTTTAGTTGTTCCTTTCTAATTCCTTCCCACTCTAGGAAAGGACTATCTGTTTTCCCAGCTGCCCCTACTCCGATCCTTCTCCCCTCCTTTCTCTTGTAAGACCATACTGTGGATGGCCTCACCTCATACACGGAAGAACCAGTTTCAGGAAAACTGAGTGCTTGTTAACTGAATTGGAAGCCCATGCTGGGGAGGCTCTAAATACTCACCCTTACTAATGCATGGAACAAGGCCTGACCATGGTTTTCAAAACATTAAGTACCAAACTACCATGTGACCCAGCCATTCCACTTCTAGGCATTTACACAAAAAGAACTGAAAGCAGGACTCAACAGATATGTGTACCTCAGCGTTCACAGCAGCATATTCACAACAGCCAAAGGTAGAAGCATCGCCAGTGTCATTCAACAGATGATGAATAAACAATTGTGGACTACATATACAATGCGTTATTATCCAGCCCTAAAAAAGAATGAAGCACTGCTTCGTGCTACAAATGCTACAAACTTGGATGGGCCTTGAAAACACTGTGCTTAGTGAACCAATCCAGACACAGAAGGAACGATAATGAATGATTCCACTTATATTAGGTACCCAGAAGAGACAAATTCGTAGAGACAGTGAGCAGAATCAAGATGATTCATAGAGACAGAAAATAGAATGGGAGGAGGCAGGAAGAAGGCGTTATTGTGGAATGGTTACTGAGTTTATGTTGGGGATGATCAAAAAACTTGGGTGAGGGTACACACGTTGTGAATGCATTTAATGTCACTTACCAAGGGTTAAAATGATAAATATTATGTGTACTTTACTGCAATAAAAAAAAATTATTTGTGGGCAAAGAAGTTAGTTCTGGTGGGAGCTCTGCAGTGCAGGCAGCTTGGAGGGCACCTGAGATTTATGGAGAGCCCCTCCCCAGGGTTTGGAGGTTTCCAAGCCCACCCCCATCCCTGAGGGGTGGTGGGTGCTAGGGAAGAGACCCAGAGGCTGAAGGAGTAATGTCCCCAGAGAGAGCCAGTTATGGACATCCAAGACACAGCTTCCAAGCATCCAGGTCACCCAGAATTGTCCCCACCAGCTGACCGGGCCAACTCTCAGGGAATTTTCGTAAATATTTTTCTTTGACTTATTTTTCAAGTGTTATGAAAATCAATTTTGCAGCAAGTAGGCTACAAAAAGATGCTTTTGTTCTCTCAGTCTAATGATGTAAGCTAGCAAATGGAGAGGGAGTAAGAAAACTTTAGAAAGAACTTGCATCTCCCAAAATATTGGAGGTTCTTTAGAGGCGCAGGTATTTTCTTTTACATATCCGTAACTACTATGGTTGCGCAGTCTTTGTAATTATTCCTAAATCTAAAATTAATTTTAAATGAAGAACTGGAAGCCCCAGAGAATAGAATTAGTAATTTTTCCTCGACCATGTCACGCTCCACTATTGCCACTTGTAAATCTTTTTAAAGTTAGACTTCCAACAGTAGGTTTTATATTAGTTATTCTTATTCTCAATTACTCTGTAGCAAATTCAAAAACCACCAAACCATACTCAAAAATCTGCTAAATGAGTCGGTGGATGCTTTAAATGTAAAACTTGAGACAGGACCAACCAGTGAAAAACCTCACCAAAGGCGGGAAGAAGAGGCCTGCATTTAATTGGCTGGGGGCAGAGTACACAGGTTGCTACGGAGCGGCTGACAGATGCTTCACACACCCCTCACCGCGACAAACCACCCCCACCCCCGAACTAGGAAGGGCCAACCACCTCACCCCATTACCTTTGTTATTGCACTAGCCTATTCCCTAAGCCCCGAAGCAGTCCTCAATGAGGCAATATCCTGTTTGAATAATTTAGGCAGGGCAGGGCCAGCGCGCACAGCGCATCTTGAGAGAGCGCCTTGCTCCGCCGTATCCATTTCCCGTCTGTGCATCTGGCTGCCCCTTTTTAATCCCCCACAGTTTGCTGTCCGGGGAGGGAGAAAGTCCCAAGGTACCGGGAGGCTAACTCCAGGATGCCTTGTTAGGCAAAGGCTTCACCTGCTTGGCCAATGGGCTTCCTTTCCCGGGAAGACTGGTTCAACAGGTTTCCTTTTTCTCAGCTCCGGCCTCCCGGGTTGGGCAACAAGGCTGTCACTTCGCCTCGACCCGCCCCTTCCCTCCCTCGCGGCCCGCGCGCTCCCGGGGACCAATCGCGGCCGCGCGAACGTGTCCAGGTTGGCGGCCCGGGCGCTCGGCCGGTCCGGATGAGTGCAGCGCGGCTCGCAGGGCCTGCTCCCCGGACGGTGCTCGGCGCCGAAAGCTGACGGTTCCCTCCGCTCGCCGCCCCGATGACCGAGCTGCCGCCGGATGTGGACGACGCCAAGCCCGCCAAGGTGCTCGCCAAGAGGGACAACAAAGTTGGCTCAGCCCCGTAAGTACCTCCGCCGGGACGCAGCCGGGCGGCGGGAAGCGCGCTGCCGCAGCTTCGGTGCCGGGACGAGTTCCGAGTGCAGACGGTTTTCTGGAAGTTGAACTTGGACAACCCTGTGGCTTGAACTCCTTCTATGGCGCCTAATTTTTTTTTTTTGGTCTCCGGTTCTTTAGTCGAGAAAGGGCACCGGCGCGTTTCAGGAAGGCACTGTGGTTGGCAGCCCGGTGGGGATGTGAACCGAGGGAGCCGAAAGCGCGCCTGCTGTTTTCTGATTCTCAGGGGGGGGGGGGGGGCCGGGGAAACCGTTCAGATCTGAGCCGTGTCCAGAAACAGCGCTACCACGTAGTTTTCCTACCTCTTAACGCCGTGAGTGTGAAGATGCAGTTGTCCCGCGGAGGCCCAACCGGTCGTTAGCTTCACCGTGATGTGTGTATCTTGTCCTTGGGTTCAAAACTTGAGGGTGCTTTTCCCCCATCCCCTTCGCTGCTGGCCCGCAGGAGAGGGGCAGGGCAGTGGAAAACATGAAGCGTGCTTTCTCCTCCCTCTGGAAGAAGGCCTGCCTTTGCTGAGATTCTTAACACAACTTGTTAGACACTGTATTTTTGGAGAGAGGGTTTTAGGAGTGCGGTGGGGAGCCAATAAATATGTAATACATTAAAACACTTCAGTAGTGAGTTGTGACTATCTTAAAAGATTCATGTGTGCAATAGGATTTGCATATTGTTTGACCTATAAACTCTTCTGGTTTAAGAAACTTAAACTCAAAATATTTTTATCACAAGAATTAGCTTCCTGTAATGAAACATTTATCTTTCCTTTTTTTTTTCCTTGAATACAGAAGGATGACCATTCACATGATTGTTATTCCCAAACATTCTTTGAAAAAGGAAATGAATCTTTTGGTGCTTGGTTATTTTCTGTATCACTATAACACTAAGTGATATTAAGGTAAATATTGAAATAAGCCAGATTTTATTTTGGTACCCAGCTATTTGGGGGTACTTTATTGACCCTAGTATGAAAAGATGATAAAATTTTTAACTGCGAAGATTCAGTCTCCATCATTCATTATTAAAGCGTACTCATTTTTTAAAACAGCCTGGTTCCACATGAAGACTTCTGTTTATAAAAGCATATTCCATCTGTGTATCAGAGTTTCGGCTGAAGTTTTGGAAGAAGACTAGCTTTTATTAGCTGCTTTGATTTGTTGTTTCAAAGGCCTTGGTCATATTCTCTTCCAGAGCCTGGTTTCCTTGGCTGCTCTTCCCATTGCACCTCAGCATTGTCAGCTTCAGCTCATGTTCTTCCCTCTTCAATGATGAAGACAATTAAGAAAAAGATTGCTATAGGTCTAACCCTCACAAAATGTGCTTGTTTTCTCACCCAAACAACTCTGCTAATCAGTCAAACCCAAGAAAAGGATAAGCTATTTCCTTTGCACTTACTCAATTCTTTTATATACTTCTCTGAAGAAGAGGTATTGTGGATAGTTCTATCCCCATCTCAGATGTTTGAGATAACAGGAGTGGTAAGAGGCACTAGCAAGACTGGAACCCAGTACTTTACGTTTTTAGTCCAGAACTGTACAAAGGCATTATTTAGTTCCAGTTACCCAAAGAAGCATGATTCAGGTCCAACGAATAGCTACTATGTTTTAAATCTTCATATTCCCAGTAGTCTAGACACTCAGTTAAAGAAATGTTTTGATTGATTGAAAATGTCTGTTACAGCATTTAGACTAATTCTGTTAACTTGGAAACTCCTTAGATGTTGGGAAAATAATTTTGTAGCACGTGATAACCACTCTGAAGCTCAAGGCCCCAAAAAGCCAGCTCTTCATTTGAAATGGCCACTTCAGAAATTCATTTCAGTTCAGCAAGTATTGGAGTACCTACTGTTTGTTCAGTAATGACAAGGAATACAAGAATGAATGTGATTTTGAATCTGTCCTTCTGGAACTCCACGAACAGTGTTAAGGGACTTAACTGCACGAGGGACCTTGGTGGCCTTGGCCACACTGAACACACAAACAAGATACAATAAAAAGTCTGGCCTATAACAAACTTCTCCACGGTTTGTATGTTTATACACTGGGCGGTCTTTGGTCAATTTCTCTTGGTTTATTGGCTTTTTTGTTTGTTTTTCCCTACAAAGTGGTAATTTCCAGGCCTACTGAGGTCACTTCTGACTGATTCCAAGATTTTGGACACTCTCTTCTTCTGAGCTCCTAAACTCTTGCTTTAGTAACAGAATATGAATAATTTTAAGATAGAAGTAGATACATTATCACAGTAAGTATAGATGCATTATCCTTATTTGAAATCATTTTGAGTAGCAAAATTTTTATGCTTAGAAACCCACTCTGACTTCTCTGTTTTGAACTTTGTAACTCAGATTAACGATCACTACGCTCAAAGCTGTTGATATCCAGTGTCCCAATGGCCATTTTCTTCTGAGTGTTAGGATGGCTTGCTCCTCCCCATTTCCCTGCATCTATAACTTCACGCACA
This sequence comes from Manis pentadactyla, assembly GCF_030020395.1. Taxonomy (NCBI): domain Eukaryota; kingdom Metazoa; phylum Chordata; class Mammalia; order Pholidota; family Manidae; genus Manis; species Manis pentadactyla. Next base: position 67,113,942 of record NC_080031.1, on the reverse strand, counting down.
TAGGCCTCATCACCTAGAGTTAATTAATTCTAATTAATAATAGCCTCCTAAATCATAATAGCTGGCATTTATTGAGAATGTTTGCTATGTGACGGGCAGTGTGCTCAACACTTCACATTTATTTTCATTCAGATTATCATTATCCCCATTTGACAAATGAGAACCTTGAAGATTGGAGCCGTCATCAGCTAGGCAGAAACATAGTGCATGAGAGAGCAGCTCACAGGCAGGTCCAGCATTCCCAACTCTAGAGCCTGCACTTCAATACTTGATCTGTCCTCCCCTACTCCAGAGTTTATGGCAGCCTTCCATGACCTATTCCAGCATACAGGCTCCTCTGCCAAGACTTTGAGACCCTTAATGCTCTGGACACACACAGACCATTTCAACCTCATTTCCTAATACTAGCTAGCATGCACATCTTTTATAGCCAGACAGTCATGCTGGCAGCCCTCTACTTCAGAAGCGGTAATGCAGAAGAACACATTGTGCCAAACGTAGTGCTGAATAAAGCTCCCTTCATTTTTCCCTTCTCACACCTCTATTGCTCTGCTCAAGCAGGCCCTTCTCTTTTTTTTCTTAATATACCCATTTAGTCAACTCAAGTTTTCCTTCCTTTAAAGCCTTCCCTTATCACTGGCTGTAGCATCTCTTCCTTATCAGTACTCACCTTGTGTGTATGGGATCAGCCCCAGAGAATCTAGCTGCTGCTGCAATGTAACAGGTTATGCTTATTGAACATGTAGTATGTACAAAATACTGTTTTAAGTTCGTGTGTATTAACTCACGCTCTAGTCCATTGTATATCAACTTCCCGTAAATAGATTGCAAAGTGGGATCATATTTGTTCTTACGGAATTTCTCAGAAGACCCAGCACATAATCACTTTCAATAACCGTCTATCTGTTGGTGAGCAGGAGAGGCTCAGATCCCAGTCATCCCAATTAAGCTATATAATATGCTTATGGAACATTCAGCTTGACTGTCTTAGGGGAAATTCTACCCTTTTAAAAATTCATAATAAAATTTTCTATAAGCATTTAGAATTTTTAGATACCTTACTTGCCCAAAAGCTGTGGCATATTTATTCATTTTTGTGCTAGAAGTGAGGCTGCAGATTGACTCCTCACCAAAGTGCATACTTGATTTTAAAATCCCCCTTTTCTTACTAAGAATTGGTCATTTAGCTGCATATTTCCTTTTGAGATCCTAGTTTGTCCCCATGTACATTACCTTTCTCATTCTGAATTTTATGTTCCCGTACACAGCTATTTCTAACATAGCCTAACTTTTTTGACACATTTTATGAGCTACACAATTACTACTTAAAGTCTGTTGTGGATCTGATTTAGTAATCGCTACATTACTTTTAATGGATGTCAAGAAGTAACTAAAGCTAAGGCTGATGTATTTCTGGGCAAAAATTATCTTGATTCGTATTTCAAGTAATGAATTGTATCACTTGTAACATATTTGTAATGCAATTTGAATTTTAAACTTCGATAACTTGAGCCATAAGAATTCTATGTTCTATGAAATGTGTTCAACTCCATATAGAGAGAGAAAGAGAAGGTGGATGTAGGCAGCATAAACATTTGCCTTAAAAGGAAACTCTGGTGTTATCAATCAATAATGATTTTAGGGACATATTTTGACTTTACATAGTGAATTCAGGTAAAAATAAATTACCCACAGTGAAAGCATTTGTCATCTAACTATACTATCTTTGTGTGTGACTTGCTGGGGGTACTTGACAAAACAGAATAAGGACTGAAGTTGGGAATATCTTGTGTTGGAAGAGAGAGAAGCTGAGACAGTTCCTGAGTATAGCCTGATCTCTTTGTATTAAACTCCAAACTTTGAAAGTGCCCATTTGGCAAAAGAATCTCTTTATATTATCTCTATATTATCTATCTTTCCATACATGTATGTCCATGTTATTTTTCCCCATTTTATTCTAATTTCCAGGTCACCAAATCTGACCAGATTACCTGGTGCACTTTTTAATATAAACTTTGGGATAGGGAGAAAATATTATAACATCTTAGAAAATAGTGAAATTCTGTTAAACAACTAAATTGAGGAGTTGGAGAAGATGGAGAAAAATAGTGTTCTGGTTTTAAATGTTTTAAAAAGAAATTGAATAAACCAAATCAGCTGGATGGCTTGAGGTTAACATCATAGGAAACTGCTGATTTATCAAGACAGTGCATAAAGAGGTTAGAACAGTGGTTCTAGAAAACTAGGATTTGAAATCTGACTTTCCCCTAGAAGTGTGACCCTGGCAAGAGTTACTTAGCACTTCATCATTTTTCTCATCTGTAAAGCAGAATACTTAAGTCAACTGTTTCATATAAGCTTGCTTTAAATTTTAAATGAGAAATGTAAGAAATTCACGTTCCCCTGCTTGATATTCTCGCCTCTTCATAAGCCATGGCTATATTAGTCCTCACCGTTGAAGGTCTGGGACATGCTAAAGGGGAGGGGGGGACGACGACGTAACATGTAACTAAACTAAATCATCAAAAATCAAAAGGCCACTTCTGATGGTATGTACTAGTGTCTGTTAAGTGAGCCTCTGTTCCATCATCTGGACCCTGCGGACATCTGTGTCAGCACCTGAGCATTTCCATGAATCCAACTTGGCATCTTGGTTTTTAATGTATGCTGAAAGGATCTTATACCCTAACTATTTAGTGACCTACCAGCTTATTTAACTATTACTTACTGATTTGGTGTTACCACATCTGTTGCCCACTACTCATTTATTATCCATGGGCTTCTGCATCCTACTTCCTGGCGCAGAGCTTTTCTTCTCCTTAAACTGCTGAGTTTTTTCCATTTGCTAAGCTTCAGCAGAACTCTCCTTCAACGTCTTCTGACCTTCAGTTGCTCAACTTTAGGCATTTCACACATTTTTAAGAGGCATAAAGTAAAGGTCCTGGAGAGATACTCCTCCACATTGGCTATTTTTTCTCCTTTAAGAAAAGAGAGATTTTGTTTTTGTTTGTTTTAATCTAAACTTAAATTTGATGGTATTTTTCCTAGAAGAGAAGCAGAACCAACTTAAACTATATTCCCTAAGGTAAACTAAATTATATGCTCTTGTTAGTTACTCCCTGTGTGCCAGAGTTTCCCACATTCATAATGGGACATGTCCCAAGAGGCAGATTATTAGTAACAGATTTACAGAGATGGATTTTACATATCACAAAATTTCAAGTGTACAAGTCAGTAACTTTCCAAGTGGAGCATGATCACCATACCCAGTTTTAGAACATTTTCACCCCAAGTAAGATCCTTTGGGCCCATTTATACGTAATGCCCATTCTTACCCCTAAGCCCAGGTAGTCACTAATCTACTTTCTATCTCTATAAATTTGCCTTTTCTGGCCATTTCATGTCAATGGAATCATCTAATACGTGGTCTCTTGTATCTGACTTCTTTTACTTCACATCATATTTTTGAAGTACATCCAGAAGTAGCATCTGTCAGCAGCTCATTTCTTTTTATTGCTGCATAGTATTCCTTTATAAGGATATACCACCTTTTGTCTGTTCAGCATTCATGAAGATTTAGGTTACCTCCACTTGTTGATTATGAATAATGCTGCTCTGAAAGTCTGTGTGCAAGTCTTTGTATGGGCATTTGCTTTCATTTGTCTTGAGTATATGCATAGACATGGGATTTCTGGTTCTTACATAATTCTATGTTTAACTTTTTGAGGAACTGGCAAACTGTTTTCCAAAGGAGCTACACCATTCTGCATTGCCACCAGCAATGTATGAGAGCCACTGCTGTCATTTTAAGAGAAAGTGTTTTCACACAGCAGGGAAGCAAGACTGTAAGCACCTGAAAGGTAGTCAGGGCCTTACACTTTATAACATAATAAATATCTGTTGATTGTTAACTAAGTGACATTCATACTTAGGATTCTGAAAACTCCCCCAGACTACCATGTCAAAGATAACTCAGGTTGTCATGCTTGGAGTTTTTTTTTAAGAGCATCTAAATATTTTGCATCTAACGTTTACTACTGTTCTTTCTTTAAATGACAGAATAATACAAATAAGTTTAAAAATTGGGCCAAATAAATAGTGAATCTGTGGCATCTTACTACACTGATGGACAGTGACTGCATTGGGGTATGGGTGGGGACTGGATAGTACAGGTAAATGTAGTAACCACATTGATTTTTCATGTGAAACATTCATAAGAGTGTATATCAATAATACCTTAATAAAAATTTTTTTTAATTGGGCCATAAGCTCCCCTGTGTTGATATATCTTTAAAGCCATAAATGTATACAGCTAGAAAATGAAAACAGTATAGAAGTATACAAAATGAAAAGTGAGAACCTTCTTCCTGCCTCCCACCTTTGTGTTCCTTGTCTCAAAGGTAATCACTTGCCAAAGTGTTGGTTTTGTTTTTTTTGTTCTGAGGCTACTGTCATTTAACATCAGAATCTAGTTTGTTGTTGATTTGTTTTCTTTTACCATAGAAGGTTCACCTTCCGGAATGCATGTGTGTTGGACGTAGCAAAATGAAGTCTTTCATGCAGTTGTCAAGAGGATTAAGTGTGATCACGTAATAGCTGGACTGTACATAGGAGAGCTCAATGACTGATGTACATATTCGCAGAAGCCAGTTTTTTCCCAGACTTCTTTGAAGAATAGTTATCCACCAATAAAGTGACTGACATGGTTTTAATGTTGGTAGATAAAGAAATCCTTCAGAATACAACCTTCTTAAGTGACCTTAGCAAAGTAGACTTATGTTAAATGGAGAGATCGATTTCTGACTGAGCCATCCTCAAATGTCTGATTCATCATCTTACCTCTTCTGTTCCCCTCATCTTACTGGAGGATTCAAGACAGGCCCCTGGCACAGATGAGGTAGCACTCTCGGGGCCACCCTGTGTCACAATAGTAATGAGACCTGTTCTAAAAGAGAAGGGACCCTAAGAGGGGAGATGGCAATATGAAGTTGGAGACAATGTAAGGAGATGAGAGATATAGGAGAGAGTTGGGAAAAGAGAAGGGGATTGTTAGTCATAGGAAAAGAGAGAAAAAAGGTGTTAATTCACCATCACTCTGCATGCTGTACCTCTTGTATCCTGGCAGGTGCGCCTCCCCTTGCCCCCTTTGCTGTTCTGAATCCTGTCACAGGCACTGTGAAGCCTCAGGCACTCAGATAGGCGGCTAACATGCCTCTTCCAAATGCAGGTACTGATCTGTGTATAAGTGTTGGTGTTTTCTTCATCTATACATACTAGGTTTATGATCACCATCTAGATGTTATCTTCTAGAGCTTTCAAATTATGTCTTCCATCCTGTGCAGTGAGTTAAAAACTGGGAAGAACCTCAGAAATATGCTGATTTGTGCATCTTCTACTAATCAAGGGCTGTTATCTGCCAACAGTTATCTCGTAATCCTACAAATCAGTTTGAAACTCCTAGTATGTAGTCCTGTAAAAGATGTATTGTGAATTGAGTTGCTGAAGGTCAAAAGTAATGAAAAACTGATTGATCATGACAAGTTTTATTATCATTGTCCTGTTTCTGTAATTCCCTGGAAAATAGCCCCTTATTTGATCCTAACAACTTACCTATTACGCTGGTTGTGTTATATAACATAAGACATAGTCCTCTGAGAGCCTCTGAACCGTCAAGAATAGATTTCTTTCCCTGCATCTCTCCCTTCCTTGCATGATAATAAAGTTCCATAATATACAAAGTTGGACTCATTTTGACATGAAGTAGGTAGGTTTATTATACTTGCTCTTGATTTGGTCAGAATCTTTTCTGAGAACTTCGCAAAGAATCACTGCACCTTTTCTGAATTCAAATTCTAAAATCACAAAATGTCAGGCCTCTCCTCAGAATCTGAGATGAGAGAATAATCAATGGCGTATGAGCTGGGAGAAAGGCAGCCGTTAACAGCTGGCCAAAGACATTTCCTCGTGTTCCCGACATGTACCTGGTAGTTCCATGTGTGGGGCTCACGGTGAGTGTCACAGTGATCACCGAGGTGAAGATAAGGCCTCTGCCCCCCGGGAAAACAGAGTAGAGGAAAGGGGTAGTTTGTCTTGAGATTTTGCTCATTTTTCAAAGAAGAAATGAGATAGCTCCAGAAAATATATCAAAGCTTCGATGAGATGAGGTAACATCCTTCTTATGCACCAGACACTGAATATACATGTAATGACAGAGGTACAGTTATCGTCACATTTTATGCATAACAGAGATCCAGTGACTTGGGCAAGGTCCTAACAGCCGTTGAAGTGCTGGGGCCAGAATCCAAATGCAGACGGTCCAACCTGAACCAGCCTCCTGAAATCAGGACTTACACAACCTCACCGGCTCAATGAAAAGCAAAGATGCAGAAGGCACGATGCCTCCCGTGAGTGTCCAAGCATCGCTGAGCAGATCTCTTAACTTTTTCTCAACTGTAAAACTAAGGCTCATTTCCATTCCACGGTTCTGTGAAGCACAGGGGAGAGAGAGCCCCTGCCGGTGGCATCTGGGCACTGGCACTTCCTCTGTGTACTGCCAGACACAGGTACCTCTCGGGATCCTTCTGTGTTCATCTCTGCTCAGACCTGGCCACAGGGAATTTTACTGTTTGAGGTGCAGCTTTACACTTTCACTCATAGATTCCAACTGTTAAAAACTACACTTGGGTTCTTCTTTGCACAAGTACAGAGTGTTTCTGCAAAGTGCAGTGGCTGCTTTGTTTAAAACCCATGCAAATGTTGTCTCTTTAAAAGCAGTAACCAAAGGAACCCAAGAACTTTGAACAAAAATCTTGCAATCGCACATCTTTTAGAAATTCTTGTGGAGTTACTTTCACAGCCTGGAGCCCATTCTTTGAATAGTCATAAGGTTGGCAAATCCTTGACAAATCCTCCTTGAGAATGAATTCAATGCTGGGGAACAGCCCGAAGCCAAATTTGGTGAATAAGGTGGATAACAGTAATTTAAATACCTTTAAACCACTCTATGCATAGGATCACTTTGGATCCAAAAACAAGATATGACTATAAAAATAGTAAGACTGACTTTCTGGTATTTATAAGCCGATTTCTACACTTACAAATTTAGGTTTATTACTTTGTAGCCTCATTATGAAAACAGTAAAATGCTATTATTCAGTCCTAAAATCATTTTTCGGTGTTTATAATATACCCAGGAAGGTGCTGGGTATATCAAAAGCATAAAACAATACTTTGAGGATGCAATAACATGTGTTTTTCTTCTTTAAGAGTATACCCTATGTATTATGAGAAAGATTTTTGAGTAAGTGTCCACAAGTTTAGACAATGAAGTGCAGGTTTAGCTGTCAAAATCTTCTTATACTTTTACCTCATTAAACATTCTTAGAATTTGTACATAAATCATGTTTTTTCAGGTCCCATCCCCATTTCATAGTTTTCTACCACATGGGCCTTTTTCACTGTATGTAAGGCCTTACTCCTGACTCTCCCACATGATAGCAATCAAGTCTCAGCATGAACCATTCCATTTGTGTCTAATCTGCTAGCTAATATCTGGGCTGATTGGCCTACTACCTGGTAAGTCCCAGAGCCTACTTCAGGAAAAGTATATTTTCCCCTTCCATGTCCTTGACTTTTGGTCAGAATGGATTTATATTAGCATAGCACTTTTATCTGAGATCTGATTGTAATACTGTACTGTTCCATAACTTTTATGGGACACATCTCCACTCTTCTCCAATCCAATAGAATTCAACAAGCATTTCCCTGTTGCTTACTTGGTGCTGGGAATGCAAGATTAGATGAGATGCATACAAGGTCCTTTAGAAGCTCCCAGTCTAGAGAGAGGAGAGTGGGTGCATGCGTGCACACACACTAATTCCATGTGATAAGAATTCCACCGTAGTTATTAACTGCTGGTAGGAACAGAGATGTAAGCAGTTTGTTTTTCTTGAGGTGAGCTAAGCAGTGATGTTTGAAGTGAGGTTTATGGGAAAGAATTTAGCCTCTGCTGGAGGAAGAAAATTATTCTCAGCAGAAGGAAGAACAAGGATAGGATAGTTGAAAGCTCACATTCGTGTTTTGGATGAACACTTAGGGGTGTCCTGCGGCTGGATGGGCTCGGGTCAGGACAAGGATGGACGTGGAGTCCCCATCTGGAATTCTCTTTTGCACTTTGTTCTCCTCCTTCACGTCCAGCTCTGGCTGTACCACTGACTCTTTGAAACTTCGGGGGAATGTTCTCTCTGGTCTTGTGTCCTTCTCTGTACAGAAAGTGTGCCAGCTGACCTGATTTGTTAGAGCCCTTTCAGGCCGCGATACAAGTCTTTAAAGAAACTGCCCTACTTCTCTGCACTTTTCTGTAGTCTTTGTGTAAAGAACTCTATCAGACAGAACAAACTGAGGAAAGCTTTTTGAATATAAATAGAATCCTTGCTTTCTCACATGGTTGGGCCTCTTTTATTTATTTATTTATTTTCTCTCCCTAGGAAAACTTATACCTGGTCAAGGCAGGACTGCCACAGGAACATACCTAAACTGTCCTCTTATGCATTACTAGATGCATCTCAATGTTCATTCACCTTGCATTCATACAATCCTGCTTCGCCCTTTGGCTGTAGCAGACGGGTTACAATGCATTCTGAACCAGCCATAGTAGCAACATCTGTTCAGGTAACTGAGTATAAAACCCGTAAACACAAATGGGAACCAAACTCACTTGACCAGTAGAATTGCAAGTTACTTTGCTACGTACATCACGTCTGAAAATAATCATATTTTGCACTTGAATATAGAGTACAGTTTAAGATTAAGAAGCCCTTTTCTGCAGAACTGAAGTCAGGGATACTAGCTTCCCACTTAAACTTAGTAAGCATTACAGCATTTTTAAAGCACTTCATTATCATTAAAGTACTTTCTTTACATCCATAGTTGAATTTAACACACATTTTTTGAGGACCTACTATTGATAGGTATCATACTGTTCACCTTTGGAGTAAAACAGCCAGTTCATTTTATCAGTAAAATGGGTTTATTTGGAAATAATAGAGGAATTGCAGTTCGGGACAAGCAAGCTATAGCAAAAGCCACAGGCAAGTCTGGAAAACCAAGGAGAGGAGTGAAAATCGGGGTGTTGGGAGGGGCTGTTATAAACAAAAGCCCATTGAGGAAACTGGGAGTTTGGAGTGTAGTGGCTTTTCTCTGGCTGAGCTGTGACAGCCTCTCACTGGCTGGGCTGTTCCTGAGCAAGAAGAAAATCTTCCCTCCTCCTGCTGGGGTAGTGAAGTAGGCTTCCTCCTGCTGGGTCCACAAAGAGGTGTGACAAGTGGTGGCATGGGAGAGCTCCCCACCTGGCCTCTATCTCCATTTCAAATGACTCGATTTTATTCAGTTTCATAGTGCTGTGTGGTAAGGATATTGGGATGTATTAGATGTGGATCCTGCCCTCAAGGGCATTAGAACAAGTTTCTCTATAGTTTGAGCCATATCTTAATGTAACAGTAAATATGAATTTCTACCTACTGTGATAAGTAAGAATATATACGAGCATTTTAAAGAGAATAGTGGATAAGAAACAAACCTAGTGTGGGGATGGAGTAAAGGCTTTTTGGAGGAAATGATGCTACCTAAGTTTTGGAATAGGAGTTAGCCACCCATCTTATCCCTTCCCCCACTCCAAAAAAAAAGAGGGAGAAAGGTTGGTCATCCTATCTGGAAAGGATAGCCCAAACGAAGACACAATGCTGCAAAACAGCTATGAAGAACTAATATTTCTAGAACGTGAAATGTATCATAATGAGTGCCAATAGATGTGGTAGGAGCAGTAGATAGGAGGAAGGTCACCATGGCAGGTGGTGCCATGAGGTGCTCAGACTGACCTCTGAGACATGGGAGCCACCGAAGGGCTTGCCAGGGATGAGATACAGTCAGGTTTTGAGTGTTTCAGAATTGAGTCTAGTAACAAGGCTTAAGATAGATTTTTTAGAGAACAAAACAGAAAGCAGGGATTAGCCGGCTGTGAAACGATCCAAGTGAGACTGTTTCAGTAAGAAGAATATGGGGAGACTGGGTTGGAGAAATGTCAAGGGGATAAAATGGAAGGACCTGGTGATGGATTGGATGAATATAGGAAGAAAGTCAAGATTAGTTATTCTTAGTTTCTCTCTCTAGAAAGGCTGCATGGATTGTCATGCCATTAGTTAAGCCATAGAACATAGAAGGAAAAGAAGACTTGGGGTATTAAAACGATGAGTTCTCTTTTATAAAAGTCAAGATTGGGAGAGGTCCTTGTCTTTTATACAACAAGAAATATATTAGGTCTTTGTCTCCAGTTCCTGGCACAGAGCTCCAACATGGAATTTCCTGAGTGATATCAAGGCATGTCTTGTGTTTTTCACAATGAGCCCCATAAATCACACCTCAATTTATACTAATGAGGTGACTTAGGATAGGGCCACTAGAGAGCCTCAGGGTGGGGCTGGGCACCAGAAAGCATAAGTGGTTAGAGGATGGGAGCTTTCAGTCCTACCCCTAACCTCGTGGCAGGGAGTGGGCATGGAGATTAAGGGCTATTAAAACTCTTGAACAACAAGATTTGATAGGACTAGGAGAGCATGGAAATATCAAGGATTGTTATGTGTCTCTATGCCGAAAAGCATGTGGTGGGAGTGACGGGGTGGGAATTAGAAGGACAGATTCCAGGCAGAGGATGGGAGGTTAGAGGTGTTATATGGACACAGGATTTCTGTGTGGAGCAATCTGAGCAATGATCAAGCGAGGCATCAACTGTGATACAGATGAAGTGAAATTAAAGGTCATTGGAGTTAATGCCAAGTGACTGGAGGCCGTCCACATGGATATTGAAGGCTCCAGATGTCAAAGTTCTCCAGAAAAGGAAAATGATTAGTAGGTTAGACGATGAAGGTAGTACGGAACATTAAATGCAGCTAGGTCAACCCACAGAGGGCTGACTTTCTGTAGGCTGAATATAGGTGAAAATTGATTTTATTTTTTTAAACTCAAGAAACAAGTATTAAATTAAGTTGACTGATTATCAGAAAAAAGTTTTAAAGCAATTACCATTTTACCAACAATAGCAAATTAAAACAACTTGCAGGGAAAAATCCAGATAAGCAACAAAAAATATAAAATACCCAGAAACAAGCGTAAGAGGACTTAAAACAATACACCTACTAAAGGGGACAATTTAAATGAAGAGGTTTACGTTCTTTAAAAAGGAAAACTTAAAACTATAAAGACAACTGCGTTCCTTAACTTTATGTTCCGTGCAGCCAGACAAAATCTCAATGACTCTCTTAAGAAAACATGACAATTATTCTGCAATTCTTCTGAAAGAATAGCATGTAAGAATATCCAAGCTAAATCTATACAATAGACTTGTGGCTTGTCCTGATGTATCTCAGTCTATGGGATTTAAATTTTTCACATCTCACCAGTTAACTCCTGATCTCATCTTCAACCACCTTCTATATCTGAATATTTTTATCAGTCATAATTTTCAAACAAACTCACTCAAAACTCTATTTAAAAAGCATTTTCCAAAGTGTATTCAAATGTATGCATTATAAAACTTTCAGATTTTCCTGTGAGCCTCCTGCTTAAAATCCCCCCCAACACATCTCTAAATATTCACTAGAAATCCATTCTGGTTTAAGATACTGTACGTAACTGGTGTCTCAGAATCCGGCATTGTTCCTTCTCCTCCTCCTTTTAAAAGAATTCTAAACGAATTAACATTTATGATTATAAGCAGCTCATTGTAGTAACCTTGACAAGCACAGATCATAACCAAAAAAATAAAAAAACACCAGTAATTGTATCTCCCAAGGAACACTCAAACGTAGTTCCTATTTTGCTTTTGAATAGTGCATTTAACTAACAGAGAAACTTCATTCCCAAGGGTGGTATTACATATTCATCATTAATGGAGATTCTTTTTCCAGAAGTATGCGTCAGTGCTGATAAATTCACCTCTCTCTCAACGAGCATTATATGACTGTTGGTGAAAGAAAGGAAAGCAATTGGTTCACTTGCTGCTTGGCCCATAATCATGCTCAGCTCAGTAGTTCCAAGATTTTAGTGGGTATAAGACTTCAGTCTTAAAAGGGTGCGAAGGAGGGCTAAGAATATGCATTTTTTACAAGCCTCCCTGCCCCCCCCCAACCCCCAGGTGGTTCTACATAAAAGGTCCTTAAGCCCCACTGTGAGAACCAGTAATTCATGGAGTTCATAGACTGATCTTAACAGAAACTATATGGTTCAAGCACCCGACAATGAATGACCTGTCACGGAGGAGAGAAAAGCTCTTCAGCCTCATTTGTCTTCTTGGGCCCAGTTTTGGTTAAGTATTGTTTTGGTCTGTGTGTTTGTGTACTAAGCCAGGGTCCCAATAATTAGTTCAGAGAAAGGCCCTCCAGGCAAAACCTTGAGGCTGCAGGGCCTGCCCACACCCTCTCAGTCTGTCTCCAGTGATGACCTTTCACCCAGTCGCCTACTTCTGTCCCCTGGGACGTGATGACGCAGTTAATGGCTTCCCTGCACAGTGCCTTTGCTGTCTCTATTCCGTAAAACCGGCTTTAAAAACCAGCTTTCTCTCAGGTGCGGTGGAAAGACGCCATCAGTGATTTAATGCATTCTTGTCATTATGTCCACAAGAGTAAGAGATGCCTTCCGACACTGCCTCTCCCCAGCCCTGGCTTACCTTTTCGAAGATTATTCCAAAGAACTATAGGTGGCACACAGGGTGGCGGCTCGGGGGGCACACAAGGGTGGTGGTAAGGGGATTCGGGGACACCACAAAATAGGGCCTTTACCATTATCTCCCACTATCAAGCAAATCATACCATGCATGTAAGTGCCTTAAAAACAAGCTGGCTTTCCAGCTTAGAAAAGCTGTTTCTCAGTGTTCTTCCTATGGTAATCTGTCTGTCTGGCCACTGAAGCCCTTCCAGGAAAGGGTGGGAATGATTCTTATATAAAAGCTGTTTGTCATGAACGTAATTCTATAGGATTCTGTCCTAGGAAGTGGCAAGAACCTCTTGCAAAGATAAGGGCGTAGGTAGCATTTGTGGCATGTTTATGATTGATAAGTTCTGAGAATCTAATGCTTGTGAAAGAGCTGATCTTTACACCTAGGATCCCCTATCTGTTTCAAACCCACATTTTGCTTGCTTTTGAGGTGGGTACAGAATTGTCACTTTCCCTGCAGATTCTCAGTGACAGGCAGGCCTGTGGGGAAGCCCAGACAATCCCAAGTGGGGGCATAGCCCAAACGCCTGGTGACGCACAGTATTGAAGGGCCAGAGGAAATGGGTGGCTGAGCTGCAGCCTCACCTCCTGCTCAGGTTTCTCTCTAGACTGGCCCTTGGGTGATGGGGTAGAGGGGAGGGAGCAGAGAGGAGCAGCCGCAGGGTAAGGCTTAGGCAGGATACAGGTGCAGGCCCAGCCTCCCACCCGGAGTCATGGGAGCTCATGTGTAAGCTAGGTACATTGTTCCAAGTACAACTAGCTTATTGTTGAACTGTGTGGTTGCCCATCTATTTTCCTTCATCCCCAAGAAAACCCTATGTGGCCCAGGTGTTGAGATTAGGGAGTGTCATTTCTGTGTCTTCCTCTCCCCAGAGTAGCCAGAGCAGCTCAGTCCCCAAGATACCAAAGGGGGTCCCTCCCATTGCCAAGCCAGGTGGACTAATGCAGGGAACGTGAACTTCCCAAGGCCCGTCCTGGACACTCAGAATACCTAACAATGTGCCTAGAGATGCTTCAGTCCACTCCAACCCTCAACACTGGAGAGGAGAAATAAGTTACCCTCTACCTTTCTGAGAGTTCATAACTGAGACTCCTGTGATAAAAGACAGGTTAACCAGAGAAAAACAGAAGTTAATTCACCTGTATACCTCATGTACATGTGGGAGATACCCAGGGAAGAATGGTAACTCCCAGATGGCTTTAAAATTTGGGAGTGAATACTTAGTAGGGAAAGGGGAGCAAGGAGGAAGGCCTCTCAGGGGAAAGTAAATGATTTTTAGGAAGATGAATGAGCCCTTAGAAGAATTAGATAGGAGGTAGGTTGTTTTGTGACCAAGTTTGTCTGGGTGTGATGTGGGCTTCTGGTCCCCTCTCCAGTGATAAGAGTCATTCCTCCCTCCTGGGAGGAGACTTAGGACAGCTGAGTTCCTTAAATGGCCCTGTCTTAAGGACAGATGAAGGGAGTTCAGAGGGAGCTTCTCCCTGCATTTGCTGTTCTTCAAGGGTCTACAGCTCAAAATAATCAACGTATCAAAATGGCATCTTTTGGGGTGGCATGCCCTGCCAATCTTAAATAATAATGCATAATGCTAATACCTTCCCTCAAGAATAGCTAGATCTCACTTATTTTTTCAATGAATTATAACTGTTCATCTTTTTTCGATTTGGTATTGTGATTATCTTTTTTTTAATCTTCCGGAACTATGTGCTGCAATAGTTACAGATACAAAGGTAAGGTGGGGATTTGCTCCAAAATAAACAGGAGGTGGAAGGAGTGGGCAGGGACTTGGAGGAAACAAACTGGCCATAAGCAGATAATCATTCTTCTATTTTGTATATGTCATAGCATTTTCATAGTAAGTAGTTGGAAATTTTTCTAATCGTTTATGAAAATAAGTGGTTACCTTTAATTATCCAGTCAGCTGAGTTGTAAATTAAGTATTAATCCCAAAAAGTAAACCAGTCTGAGTTCTTCTAATGAAATCTATGACTGATCTTCAAATATTGTCACTATTCCTGTTGTCAGTACCATCTAGCTTGATTGGTCAGATAGAAAATGCATACCCTTCCCTAAGCTCCTTTACCCAGAGTTTTTTTTTTTTTTTTTTTTTTTATTGAAGGGTAGTTGACAACAGCATTGCATTACATTAGTTTCAGGTGTACAACACAGCGACTCAACATTTATATACATGATATTTCTAGGTACCAGGTATCACCATAGTTGTTACAATATTTTGACTATATTCCTTATGCTATACATTACATCCCGGTTACTTATTTATTTTACAATTGGAAGTGTGTTTATATATATATATATATATTGTGAGGGCATCTCTCATATTTATTGATCAAATAGTTGTTAACCACAACAAATCTCTGTATAGGGGGGTCAATACTCAATGCACAATCATTAATCCACCCCAAGCCCAATTTTCGTCAGTCTCCAATCTTCTGATGCATAACGAACAAATTCTTACATGGAGTACAAATTCTTACATAGTGAATAAGTTACATGGTGAACAGTGCAAGGGCAGTCATCACAGAAGCTTTCGGTTTTGTTAATGCATTATGAACTATACACAGTCAGTTCAAATATGAATATTCATTTGATTTTTAAACCTGATTTATATGTGGATACCACATTTCTCTATTATTATTATTTTTAATAAAATGCTGAAGTGGTAGGTAGATACGAGATAAAGGTAGAAAACAGAGTTTAGTGTTGTAAGAGAGCAAATGTAGATGATCAGGTGTGTGCCTGTAGACTATGTGTTAATCCGAGCTAGACGAGGGCAATAAACATCCATGTATGCAGAAGATTTCTCTCAGAACATGAGGGGGGAGGTTCTAAGCCTCACCTCTGCTGCTCCCCATTTTCTCACCAGATGGCCCCCTACGACTGTGCCTGTCTTAGGTTGTTCCTCCCTTGAGGAATCTTACCCGTCCCCAGAGTTTTTTTAAATGAAAAAAAAATATGTGTTTTCTAAATTCAAGTTCGATGTGATGGAGAGCAGCTGTGTGCAGGATAGCTTTGTAACACATGCCGTGGGAGGACCTGGTGGAGGCGAGGAAGCCAGGCCCTTATGAGGACACTGAGATACCATAAACATCCCTCATGAAGATGCCTCTCCCGAAACCAGGCATTAGGCTGCCGTGCGTAGGAAGCCACCAATCGTGAGCTGTTCCATTTTAGAGGTGTAAATGAAGAAAACCAATCCTGTTTTCTTCCAGTTTCTGGGAATCTGCAATATCTAAGCACTGCCCTTTAAACTCTTATAAAAGCAAAGCCAATAAAATGTGGTGGCCCCTCCCAGCAGTAACGATGAGTTCCTGTGGCTGAGTAAACTGTGCTACCTTTCACACAGTTCCATGGGAAGAAACGGTAAAGTGGCCTCCTTTCCTCATAGAAATGTTTCTTCTTTACCCACAGCCGTTGCAGGATTGATTTCAGTTGGATCGTGGTCTGAAAAGTTGGGAGGGTGGGCCATGGTCTCCCTAAACCTGCCCCTGACTAGTTTAGTCTGAGCTTGCCAGAACACGATCCAATCCTCAGCATTAAGCCTCCAGGGCCTTTCTCGTGCCAGTCTTCCCAAGTCGAGGAATTCCAAGTGAAGTACATGCCTTCCTGTTGCTATTTATACTGTCTGGTGTAGCCAGAAAGGGCTTGCAACTAGAAATCAGAATGACCTCTAGTGCTGGTGGGAGAAGCACAAAGTTCTTACTGGAAATGAGGGGAGCACCCACCTCCCTTGGGATACAGAGACTGGTATGACATGGACCCTGCTCTCCACGGATTTATGGTGTAAAACGGAGAGAGACAAGAAAACAGTAGTCTATTCATTAAGTTTAAAACAAACACCACTTGAAAGCATACAGCTGCCATGGCAGTCATACCTTCCAGGGTACTGGGGAGGAGCATTAAAAAACAGAGGGTCAGTCCTCAGGCACAGAGGGGTTTGGAGAAGCCTTCCTGTAGGAGGAGACCCCTGGCCAGAGCTAAATCTGGGAAGGCGAGCAGTGCTTGCCCCCGCGGCCCCAGACAAGGGCTGGGGGAAACAGGGCAGGAGGTCAGTAGCCAGTGAGGGAGGTTCCTGATCGCAGAAGGCCTCCTGTTCTCATCGTCAGCTTTATGCTGTAGGCAGCAGAGAACCAAAAGGACTTTAAGTGGGGTGGGGAGATGGTACGAATATCATAATATATTTGGGCTTTTCAAAGATCACTGGGCAAACTGATTTTTCCATATAGACGGGAGGAGGCGTGAGATAGGAGGAGGAAGGAGTGCAGACAGGAGACACTCAGGATCCCACCTAAGCCAAGAGAACTGGAGACAACAGGAGGGGGCCCAACAAGAAAATCGTGAGGAGGTAAAATGCACAGGTGTTGGTGTCTGGCTGGGTTTGGTGGGAGACAGGCAGGCAGGCTCAGAGCAACGGAGGCTGCAGCCACCCAGAGCGTCAAGTGGCCCCTCGAGGCTCTCGGCCTCGTTTCCTCCTTTGTGAAACACAGGTAACACCTGTCTCACACACTTGCCTCATCAGGTTGGCACGAGGGCCGGTGTGGTACCGTGCTGTGGGTGTGAATGCTCTTCGGGAACAGCAATGCAGAGGTAAAGCCGTCTGGAAAATCCCACAGGAAGGCGTGGCAAGGTAGACGGAAGAGGCAGAGAAAAGGTGTTTTCCAAAGCAATGTATTTTCAGCACGTGAAGAGGAAACGCCTATTGTGGTGGGAGAAATTAAAGAGAGGAAATAAGGATGTAAGACTTATTATTAAAATCTATTCAGACTTAACTGCTTATTTCCTTCAGAGAGGTGCTAATTGTCATGTATAAATTACATTAAATCTGATTCCTCTGTCTCATGCAACTGTCTTTAAAATACGGGGATAAACATTTCTTTCCAACAGCAGTGAGGAGCTATTAGTTCTACAGTTGTTTTTTTTGATACATATAATATTTGTCATATGATACCCATACATATGATGTGATATATAAATATTATGAAACATATTATGTATTATGATCTAAATATCAAATCTGTATCTTTGAAACATACATGTACAAAACAAAGGGACAGATTCTAGTGAGAACCAAATACAGCTAAGAGACAGTTACTAGGTTTACTTTCATAAGTAGATTACATTAACACTTTTGAACCTTACAACTTGGACTAAAATGTATACTCTTCGTTATTTTTTGTCATAAGATAGCATGAACTGTTGTTTCCTTGAGTTAGTGTATCTAGTTTCAAAGTGTTCTGGTTAAAACACCAAAACCTTTTACAGAAAACTGTTTTCTCAAGCATACAGGATTCCTTTTTTTTTTAAGTGACAGTGCTTTTCTTCTCTAGAAGTTGTGTCCCATTAATTTTTCATTAAAAAGGAATCCTGAGTTTTACTAATAATAGCCATTAAGCAAAGAGAACTTCCTTGTGTGTTAATGACATCCGTAACGTCCGTGCCTGTTTTCATCACGGCGGGTGATGGTGGCAGAGGTCTGAGGCTGACTTCTGGGACCTCTCTATGGGACAGCCCAGTGAACACCCTGAGTTGTCCTCAGGCACATGCAGTTCTGAACCGTGAGACCCGTGCACAGGATGTGAGGAACCAGCACTGCCGAGTGTGGGTCCAGAGAAACAAACGAAAGACAGGTTTCTGAAGCACTCGCTGATGCTATTTTGGACCCTTGTGGCAACTTTTAACACTGCTGCAAATAGCCAGGATCTTAGTCTTTAGCCATCTGGCTTTGATGTTCTGTTGTTTGGTTTTTTTTTTTACTCCTACATAGAAACAGAGAGACAGAGTTCCAGGAAATGAAGAGTATAAGAGGCAGGAAAGTAGTCACCACATGACAGCCAGGGTGGCGGAAGGCAGCTCCTTTGTCTGACGCTTCAGCTCCCAGCTCCTCCTCCAGCAACGGAGAGCCACAGAACCGCAGCTGTCTCCCTGGGCACGGGGTCAGGGGGTCCACAGAACAAGAGTAAACACTTCTCTCTTCTCAAGGCAGCTTCTAAAGCGCCTGCGCTGTGTTTCATTGTTGTTTTTTTTTAACCTTAAATATTACTGTGCTATTAATAGGTAAAATATTCCCTTCTGATTAAATACATGTATTTCTGGCATGGTCCCTCCCTCCTTCTCTCTTCTCTCTCTCTCTCTGAATCAAAGTTATTATCATATGTATGGTAACAAGAGAAATGAAATTCAAGAGGAGTTTGTAATAACATAAAGGAGTGTCCTGCCCCTGAATGTGACTGGGGAGCTCTCGCTCTGAGGGGCGCCTCCTCCCTGTCCCCTTGCTCTCCCACCATCTGCTGCTCAGCCTGGAAGAATTCCTCTAAATCACATCTCCCGGACATGACTGTCCTCTAGTGCTCATCTCTCGGCAGGCACACATTCTCTCATGAGTATCGTCTTCATAAAGGGCCCCCCAATCCTCTCATGAACTCAGACCTCCGTCGCTCAGTGGCACCCGTTTCCCTCCACCTGGGGGTACGTGCCTGTGCTGGGCGGTGCCGTGGTTTTCTGCTCCCCTCTCAGGTTCTGTACCCCAGACACCTTCTCTTCGGCACTCCTCACACACAGGCCTCTTGCTCATCCCCGTCCTCTCTCCTTTGGATGCCCTGACGTTCTGACTTTTGCTTAGAGTCCCCATCCTACCAATTTTGTGCTATCCTTGGTCCTCTGTTCCTTTAAAATGGGGTCTCACAATGACATTCTCTGATGGATCCCCCACTGACTTCTGAAAAATCCAAAGTAGGGGTGTGAACATTTTTTATTCTAGGTCTCAATGGGTTGTTCTGACAGTGGGTTTTCGTGTCTTATGTGTTGAATCTCCTTATTTCAACCATAAATCTTTTGAGAACAGGGACAGTCCTTAGATGTTTGCTTTTTCCTTCTTCCTTACCACGTTCAGGATGTGGTAGGTTCAAAACTATGTGTGTGGCTATTTATCATGGGTATAGGATCTCTTCTGCTGTAGAGGTGCTTAAAAATAAGCCAGATTCCCATTTGAAACTTTAGGTTGTGACCCTACCCAAAGCTAAGTGAAAGAACTTGATTATCCTTAAATTCTAGGGTTCCTGCTCTGGGCAACAGGTGTGCTTGACCAGTGAATTTAGCTATTTTGACTTATCACATGGCACATTCTTTTTCTATATTACCTCCCAAAGAAATATTCTCAGTGACCCAGTTGCTCTCTATAACCTAAATTTTAATTTATAGTTATATCTAAAACACCTGAGGTACTTTTCATGATATTGATGATGTCTTGAATATTTGCTATAATAGCTAAAGATGTGTTACTACTGTGCTTTCTCTAAATATTTTTTCCTGGATTTCATGCCCCTATTCTCTTGCATTGCTATCTTTCTGTTTCAGTAAGCTTCCCATTCTCCTTTTAAAATCTCTTTCTTTCCCAAACATATCCTTTAGGCCAAGAGCCTTAATTAAGGAAGTTGTCTTCTAACATATCTGAGGCATAGGAAAAGTGGCTTATCCTGACATTGAACAATTGCTGGTGGAAAAACAACTTCTAAAAAGGACTGGAGGTAAAAATACAAAAGATATTGAAAGACCCCGACGCTGAGAATTATATTCTAGTTTGAAGGAGACATATTGAATACATTTTTAAAGAAATTTTAGCACTGAGCAATACAACATACAAAACACTGTTTAGACCCTGAGGGTGTCAATAACTAAAAGGAACTCACTATCACCAGCATTGATCTTCCTTTCCGAAAATTGGGAAAGTCAATTGCTGCCTCCTTGATGCATTTTCTTGTCATTTTCTTTTGTTGTTTTCCAATTGTGCTTGGCCTCAAAATAACACTGCTGAGAGTTCATTTAGCTTGATTATGATTTTGCTTACGTGTTTCTTCTAACAATGAAGAAAGTCTGTTCAAGTTTCCATATGGTTTCAAACTGTTGCTCATCTAACTAATGATCCGTTTGAAAAACAAGTTTGCACACGGCCCTGATTCAGAAAAAGAGAAAGTGGAATGACAGCCTTTTTCTCCCCTTTCCCACCATCAGCACAACCTCTTCCAAGAGATCTTTTAGATCACAAGTGGGAAGGAGTTTACTATGTAGGTTTTGAGAGAAAACTGAACCCTAAGCAAGCTCTTTTTAAATGCTGATTATTAGCCTGAACTACAAGTAGACATGAAGTTGTCCAGTTAACAAATATTAATTGCACGGTTTCTTATATTCAGACATTGGAAGTAAAGAGATGGGAGCCAATATCCAAAGGGCATAGAATTGGGTATGCCTGGGTGGAACAGTGGATAGCTGTGGGAAGTTAGGAAGGAGCAGAGGAGCAGAGAGGATGGCCCAGGCTAGAAGGACCAAGAGCTACCTACCACACAGAGGGCGGACAGAACGCAGGGCAAGCAAGGCCTTGCTGGGAGGACCAACATGGCTGGAACGGAGAGTTCTTTTTGAAAAGTAGGAGACTGTGACACTCTGGAGTGTCTTGGCCCATATCCAGGTGCCGCGTTCTGATGCTCAATAGAAAGCCATTGTCAATTCTGGAGCAGTGGGGTGACATAATGGAGGCGGGGTCTCAGGGAGAATCGGGCATTGATGTCCCAGAAGACTTAGAGAGGGAGATCCTGGGGATCGCTGCTCTGTGCACCGGAGGTGGACGGGAAACTGTTTGCAGCTGCAGCCGTTCTCTACTGCTGACTTCATCTTAAGGCAGTGACAAAAGCCCCTGTGGGTTGTTTTTAAAAAATAATAATAAAGCTAGTTGGAGCTGGGATTCTGTCCCTTCAGAACAGAATCCTGACGATTACATGCTTTTTGGACTTACGTGAGTTGCTTTAGGCTTTGTGATATAGAAAAACAGAATTAGGAGAAAATATAAAGGTGGGAGTGACTCACATGCTTGTTCATGGGGCAATGACTTGTTCATTTTAGAGAGAACAGGGGGAAGCCATGCAAGACTAGCTTAGAGAGGCATGCTGGGCCTGGTGGTGGCCGGGCTAAGCTGTCACTCTGGCCCTCACACTGCATCCGAGTGGTAGGTTTTATTCTTTGCTACGGCCGCATGCTTGGGACTCAAGAGAAACGGTTCCCAATTGGCAGAGTCCTTCCTCAGCAAAGTCAGGCACTCTTTTTGTTGTTATTTGGGGCTCTTTTGGTTTTTTAGGTACAGCTTTCCACCTGCTAACATATGTCTACTACCCCTAAAACTGGGTTTGCAAAACCAGACTTCCACCAAAACCAATTCCTTTCACCAAGCTACATTTCTTCCTATGTTCCCTGTAACCGTTGGTGGCAATGCTATCTTCTCCTTCCCTAGGTAGGCCTGGGTTTATCGTGGACGCTTCTCTTTGCCTGCTGTCTGCACTTGTCCTTGTATTATCTCTGGATTATCTTTTTAACACAGTCTGCTTCTTGCCTCCAGACAACCTCCCTCCGCCTGTGGCCTACACACATACCCACATGCTCTTGTACACTGATATGAGCACAATCCTCCAGATGCATGTATCTCATTAGGCCCATGATGTATGTGTGGGCAAAAGTGGGCACGTAATTCCTCATCATTTCATTCTTTCTGTTTAAAAAACTTGCATTAATCCCCAGTGGCCACCAAATGAAGTCTAAAAGCTGCTCTCCCTCTTTTGGAGTCAAACTTCACAACAACCTTTCTGCTGCCCGTACTCCAGAAAAAAAAGTGCTCCATCTCCTTGTGCGTGCGTGGCTCTTCCTCGTCTGCACATTGTTGTCTCTGCCTTTCCTTGTATTTCTCATGCCCTTTTGGTATCTATGTACTCAGCTCAAATGGCAATCCTTCCCCAATAAATTTGCACAAATATAAAGTCTCTTTGGGCAGAGAGATGGCACAGATGACCACAGTGTAATAATGGAAGGTTTCGATTTTTTCCAACCAGAGGATTTCCAACAATATTTTTATTGTTTTATACGACAGAGAGAAATTTAGTTTACACTTACGTTTTCTTGTGCCAAAATGTATTTCTGTCAGTTTTATTATGTATCTAAATTAGAAAAGACATATTGTCCCACCCCCACACAGTGTCGTTTATTTCCTCCGCAAAACTTCCCTGAATTCTCCTCTTTACAGTCAGATTTCTGAACTCCTAAGGTGCTATGTTTATGGCAAACATCCCTTAGAACCTACAGTATGCTGTATTCACCCACTAATTTAATTCCCATTAAGGCTCAATCCCTTGAGAGCATAGCATCTGGCATTATGTTCTGCACAGAGTAGGAATTTGAAGACAGTAAATTCACTATTTTTATGATCTACGTTGTATTTTATGTCTTCTCTACAAGGTTAGAATGTTTTTAAATGTTTATCAAAATAATATAGCACATTAAAATTTATAATAAACTCAATCACACCTCTCCCTTTCTCCATATGCCTCCCTGGTAGCTTCTTTTTAACTGCACCTAATTTTAGTTGTAATGGTGACTTCATTATCTTTAAAAATGTATGTATCCTGCTCTTACTTATTAAATTTAAATGTTACCTCTCAACTTCTTGTTTTGATGGAACATAAGTCAATTCACATGAACTCCCTGCCTACCTGTTCCTACTCCCAATTTTATTTTTTAATTTTATACATTTTAAAAATTGAAATACAGTTGAGCTACTCCTAATTTTAATAGGCATATCTAATTCCTATTTTCTTGCATTTATCTCTTTAAATAATACATCAACCTACATCTTCATTAAATCAATTTGATTTGTCCCCTTTTTAGAAGAAATGAGTAAAAGTAAACTCCACCCCTCATTTACCCTTCTGCTTATGTTTTTCTTAAAAATAACTTTTCTATTTAGAAGTCCTATTCATTTGATACAGAAGAGTCTAGCTTAAATGTGTCTTGTTTTTCCATCTCA
The DNA here is from genome assembly GCF_030020395.1 of Manis pentadactyla. Lineage (NCBI taxonomy): Eukaryota > Metazoa > Chordata > Mammalia > Pholidota > Manidae > Manis > Manis pentadactyla. The sequence continues at coordinate 67,090,318 of NC_080031.1, read as the reverse complement.
GTTTTCTCTTTTTGAATTTCTGTATCTTGATGTAATCTTTCAATCCTTTGGTTAAATATATGGTCTCATTGAGGTGACATCTGAATAAAGACTGGAAGGAGAGGAGGTGGAATGCCACGTGACTATATGAGGGCACAGCATGCCAGGCAGAGGAAACAGCCAGTGCACGGGCTTTCTCGTGCAAGCTTGGAGTATGCCTGCAGTGGAGAGGGTGAGGGGGCCAGTGAGATTTCATGGGGTGCAGGGCAGGTCACAAAGTGCCTTGTGGGCTGTTAGGAGTTTGGACTCTGGAAACTGAGGAGTCAAGGAAGGTCTCCTTTTCCACAATATTGTGAAATACTGTGTTCTGGGCCTTTCTCCTCTTGGAAGATATTAAGAAGGTTTTGTGGTTTTGATTTTCTTGTTTGCCTAAGTTTTCTTCTAAAAGTCAGTTTCCTAAGGGTTTTACTTTCTTGTTGGTTTAGATTGGTCTTTTCTTTAAAACTTCTGCTTTTCTTCAAGGGTCTGGCAATCCTTTGTCATCATTTCATATTTAAGAATGAGGAACAAGGGGGAAGAAAGAGAATGGGGACTCGAGCACCTGTCCTGGGATCTTCGGAGGAACATAGAGAAGCAGTTGGCACTTAGCTGGGGACTACCATGTTCAGAATAGAAGGATGAAAAGGGGTTTCCTCCGGGGCTCCACCCCTCATGCCAGGTACCCTGGTTTTCTGCACCTAAGTTGTTTTATTTTGTATGTTTTTCCCTCATAAGCAAGGTGTGTCTGCCTGCCATTTGGGTCTGAGCTGGAGGCTGGGAGCAAAGGGAGGGGTTCAGAGGATTCTGACACACATACACACACACACACGCATGCACCTTTAATTGAATCATGTATCATCATCTCTTATATCCTCTTCCTATGGTACCTTACTGGCCTCTGACAAACAGACGCCCTGTTCTCTTATCTTCCATCAATGCCCATATTCTGATCTACAGCTTCCTCTACTTTGCTGCGTGAGTTCATATTGTACTTTCTACTATCCATTTTCCAGAAATTTGGGGAAGTCACTCCTCTGATAGTTTCCCTGCATTATGATAAGCAGGATTATTACTTCTTTTATAAATGCTCATGTTAACAGGCCTCAGAAGGGAGAGGCAAACATTTGTGCTCCTGTTTTCCATATTGAAGTGGAAGCCTGTCAGGTTTTATTAAAGGTTCTGCTGAAACCAAAAAATGGTGGTTTTTTTGGTATTCCTTTTTTTCTATCTGTCGGTAAGCCTACCAAGGCAAATAAAGTTGTTATTAATGTTTTATTTTCACATTATGCTGACCCCTTAACAATAATAACTCTTCAAATTTTTAAGATTACTTATTTAAAAAGTCACTTTTCAAATATTGCCAAGAATCAGTGATGCAGTTATAAGAACCATTTTCCCTAAATGTTTCAACCTACAGCCCATTAGAAAAATTGGCAAAATGACTGTGTAAGTAGCTGATTTCCTAGAACAGAACATTAAAAAAAAAAACACTCTTAAATATTTGAAAATGCATTTATCCTTACTTATTAGAAGAGAAATGTAAAAACTATAATGGGATTTTTTTTTAACCTCTCACATTTTGCAAAGATCAAAAAGTTTTAACACTGGTCATCTTTAAAATTATTGTTATTTATGCCCCAGGTACTCTACTAGGTACTTTGAATCTTTTTTTTTTTTTAATTTAACCCTTTACTAGCAAGAATGTGTAAACACTGCTGTATATGGTGGGCGTGGGTCACAAAACCTCTAACAAGGGCAATTTGGCAATAAGTATAAATTTTTTAAATTATGTATGTTTTGACACAGCAGCTCAGATTCTAGGAAATTATCCTATGGATATGTTCACACATATAATAAATATACTCGGGCCTCTGTTGCACTGCTGTGTGTAGTAAGACTGCAATCCAGCTAAATGTCCATCAATGAGGAACTGGTTAAATTATAATTCATCCATTACAGTGGAAGTCTATGCGATCAGAAAGGATGGAGAAGCTGTATGTGTACTGACAGGGAAAGAGCACCAAGATAGAGCAAGTAAAAAGAACAGCAAAGTATAGAATAGCATGCTATTGTTTGTGCTTAAAAAAATGCACACACTCTTATGCACACAGACCCCCTGTAAAGACATGCAGGGCTGGGAACAGTAAGAGCCTCTGTGGAGAGCAACAGGGCCACTGTGACTCAAGGATAGAAAGGACATTTGTAACCTTTGAATTGTGTATTTGTGCTTCTCATACCTATTCAGAAATGAAAATATAGGTAGATAAATGCAATGTAAAGTTTCTAGACAAAGATATACTATATCAGAATTATAAATGAGAGACTATTCTCCCTGACTGATAAAAGGTCTAGCTGGGGAGATTCTGAATTTATTTTGCAACCGGAGGATCTTGGAGAGGTCCTGGTCTCTATTGCCAACTCCGGCCCCTTCTGCACACATTCTGCTTCCTCTTCTGGATACTGTGATGTCTCCCTTGGTACTGTGGCTGCTGCCCAGCCGTTCCCAGAGCCTCCCTCTGTCCGATAGCCCATCTCTTTGCTTCCCAAGTATTGCCACTTTTGCCAGCAAGCCATATAGCCACTAAGCAGGCAGAATGCCAAAACCAAAGGTCTGTATGGCCCCAGGTCTTGGCCAGTCCCGGGGCACCCTAGGTGTCAGTACAAGACTTCCCCAGTGCTCCCCTGCCCCAGATCTGGCCTGAATCATGACAGTCCCATTTCTAGGACCTTATCCCACTGAGGAGAGCCTCTGGGGAAATATATCTTCAAGTCACTCTAAAAGTTTGTTGGCCAAGATTGTGGTATAGGAAATGGTGATCAGGGATTTTTTTTAATGACAGTGCATAAAAATGACCCTCACCCATACCGTAAGGGAGTTCAGTGATATTTTGTATTCCTTAGTTTAGACTACTTTAGCTTGAAGTTAGAGCCCAACACAGGGGTTTACAACTATAATTAGAAAAGAGCACAGCTTCCTAGCCTGAACCACAGAGAGGCACTTGTTTTCATTTACCTGTAGAGTTACAGCTTAACTGCTCACCTGAGATGCCCCTTGATTATCATTCTGCCCAGTAGCTACATGCAGGTGATGATGGCTGAAGACAACGCATTCTGAGCAGGAGCGACTGAGGGCCTGAAAGATCGATGGGACAGGGGAAAGGGTGCTGAGTGTACCTTCCACTCAGAGAGATTCCCTCCGGGAGGAATGATAATTGACCCCGTGTAAGAATTCAGTAATGAAGAATTGTGAAATCCATGTCAGGTTATCACCCTAATAAGGCCTAAGAATTGACAAGCACCACACTATTGATGGTCCAACCTGTTTTTTATTTATAGATTGTGTAACAGTGTGTGGCAGTGACTTACTGAAACCAGTCAGTAAGGAAAATGCTGTCCCCTAAGAGGTGCAGTCCGGCTTGGCTAACCTAAGCATGACTGTGTCTCCCTGCTCAGAAATTCCCACTGAAAAGCTTTCAGAGACCATAACTGATGCTTAAACTGGGCTGGAGATGAAGGAAGGAATGACATGGCCATGGCCAAGTGAGGGTTGATCCCATGTTCCCAGCATCGTCTGCTGCTCCTATGGATACTTAAAACTGTCTCTCACATATCTATCTCACCCACCCAGCTCAGAGCATCCTGCCTATCTTTACTGACCCTTTCAGTAAACATTTGTTTAAAGAGGAGGATTGGGGTTTGTTTTGTTTTGTTATTTGACTGTTTTAGTCAGCGTCCTTGAAAGGACTCTGGCCTCATGTTTAAAAAAAAAAAAAGAAAAAGAAAAACCTGATTTATTTTCATGATTTAAATGAGACCTATTAGTTTTATCTCCCTTGTCAGCCGGAGCCCAGCTTCTCTGCGGCCGCTCTCAAGTTACTGAGGGGTCTTGAGGAAGCCCCCTTTCCCCTCCCACACTGTTCCCTCCAACACAGGCCAGCCAGGTCTGCTGTTTGGATTCTACATAGTCTCAATAAGCTGCTGGCAAGACCTTAGAGGTGAAGGACTTGCTGGGAATAATTGCTCCTGTGTTAGGAATTAACTTGCTTGAGCTTCTGTAGCTATCTAAATAAATAAAACTCTGAAATCGAATAGGCCCATAGGTGAATTTCACTTCCTCCTGGAAACAACACAGACTTAGTCCCACATCAGTCGATGCATAAACGACCACAGTGAGTGTAATGCTGAGCTGAGGGCTGTGGGAAAAAATAGAAGCTCCCTGCTTTTAAGGAGCTTAGTCTAGTAGCTAGAAAAGTAAGACATTGGAAGAAAAAAGTTAACAGTACAAGGCATTAATTGAGTGGGGGCCTAGTGAGTGATAAAGGCGACAGCAGCAGAGCCAAGCCTACTGGGTTGGAAGGCTTTGCGGAGCGTGTGCCCCCGCACCCCCATACCCAAGGGAAGCGCCTTCAAGGGGAGAGCCGGCACTGGAGACCAAGTATCTGGGTACAGAAAAGTGTGGACACTGTCTAGAAAGAAGCCATTTTTAGGTGCGATGACTTGAATGTACTGTCATTAGAAGACACGGCTTAGGTGGGTTGCTACAGAGGCGTGCACTGCATCTACTCAGGGCTAAGCCAGGGGCCTTGGAACAGAACCACCATCTGTGGAGAAGCACTTAGTACCCTGCATGCAGCCTGGCCAGGAGGGGCTGAAATCCAGCCAAGCTCTGCTTCTCCAGACCGTGGTACTGGGCTTTTGTGCCCACAGCAAGAGGCACCTTATCTCTGCCAGGCTGCGTATCAGGAGGGCTGCATGCAGAGGAGCACCTTTTTATGAGTGCTGCTTAGCGGGAGTGGCTCTTCCTAAGCACACAGAGGTGCCAGGCAGTACAGCGAGGGCTCTGCCTCTGTGTCATTATCTGACCCTGTACAAAATTCAGTACATGTTTGAATGAATGCTGAGAGGGCTTATTAAAGTTCCACACGCACTGAAAGAGGGACTCTCAAGTGGATTTCTGTCTGATGCTTCTGAAGAATAGGACCAATGTGTTTGTCTTGAGGGTGGAGAGAAAAGGCAGAGACATGCTCTAAGGCTCCTTAACAGTTCTAAAATTCTTTGAGTCCATAAGCTCAACTTGATGCTAAATTTAAATAAAATCTTCTATTTTAAACCAAAACAGCATTTTTCTATTAATATTTCAGGGCCTTCCATGTATAGTTGAGCTATGGACTGAGCCCTTCTCACATGCATAAGTGCTTTCAGACCTTTTGAGAATTGAAGAAGTAGAAGGCTGGGCCTCTGTCCTTGAACATTCATCTACTTAGGAAAAGAAAAATGCTCACTACAAAGCATCAACCATGCACAGGGATTATTGATTGGATACCTTGTCAGATATACGTGGTCTTGATTTTGACCCAACAGTCGGTCCCCTAGTTGGGCTGGACTCTTCAGATGCTATTCAACATGGTCAGCAGGCAACCACGTCACTACAGCTGACCAACAGCATTTCCTGTCTGTGGGCCATCTGCAGGTAAAAATACCAAGTGGGTGCTAGATAAGTATTAAAATGAGCCACACTGTCATAGCAATGCTATCTTAATATGTATTCTTTACACTCAGCCACCATAGACTCTCACATTCTCAGAACGATCTTTTGTGAGTCACATGCTGTGCAGGCTGGCTCCATGTCTAGGACCATCTTTTCCCATTTCCCATGTTCCTTCCTCTCCTCCTTCCACATTAGAAATGGTATCCCCTGTTCCTTATTCTGAGGAAGCTCACTTCTGTGTCCACCACACTGGGTCAACCTCCATTGATAAGTGGTTTCATTATGCAAACCAGCTTGACTTGACTTACATACCCCTCTACTGCCTTTTACCAAGGTCAGACCTAGTTTTCCAAAAACCTACTCACCATGATTATATAACAGCATGTATATAGACCCTGTGCAGTATAAAAATCAGTAAGATTCTCAGCCCACCCTGGAGCTCTCACACTGAAGAGCTAATAAGGAGATGGATGGATGAGGCAGGATAGAGAGAGACTGGGAGAGTGGGTGTGTACACAGAGGTCTCCCAGGTGGCCAGTTGGAGTTGAATCCCACCTCAGGCAGATTCAAGTTCTGTGAACTTAAACAAGATACTCAATATCTGAGAGCCTCTGATTCCTCCTATCTGAAAGATGGGGGTAATATTTCCCACCTAGCCTGGTCATTGTGTGGATTGGAATCTGTCCACTGCTTGGAGAAGTGCTTGGTTAAGATAACAATGCAAAGCAGGACCTGTATAACTACAAGAGAGGGCAGTAAGTGACCTAAGAGAAGTGCAAACAAAGGCCGGTGGGGGTTCCCAGCCGGAAGGCTCACACCTGGCCATCAGAGCACGTGTGCGAGGCCCTCCCAGCCTGCAGGTGATTTGCAGCATGCAACCAGGAGGGCCGAGCTGGGCAGTGCAGGGCCTGGGGCGCAGACCTGGGAGCCGACAAGTCTCTGCAGAGTCAGTTGGACGAGTACCTGCTGAAGTAGGCATGGCCTGGGGCGCCAGCTGAGAGGCGGTAGAATGGAGACTCTGAAAGGGCCCCACTGTCCACATTGACCTCAGCCTGTTGTGGGGAGTGAAGATCATTCCACCCCCAGGAAGCGAGGTCACGTCATCGTTTTTCCACCCAGCCCCCACCTCCGGATGTCTAAGGTGAAGTGGTTTTCTCTCTTCTTCAGCTCAGAGGCTGAGAATGGCGTGGAGGAGAAAAAGAAGGCCTGCCGGTCACCGACGGCACAGTCCCCTGCCCCGTCCAGCGAGGCCGAGTCCCCAGACCAGAAGAGAATCATTTCCCTGTGGTGAGTCCTCCCCTTGATGCTGTTCTCGTGGGCCTTCTGGGGAGGGAGGGGCAGTTGCTGGGAGGAGGTGGTGGTGTTTGGTTTTCGGGATTGTTAGAAGAGTGAGGATTGGCAAATGCCAGCCTAAGAAGGAAATGGCTTGCTTTTCCTGGACGTCCAGGTGCCAGCCTTCCTCTCTCAGCTCTTTCCAGCAGCACCTTCTCTCCTTCCTGCCCCGGCCTTCTGCATAATACCTGCCCTCTCTTAGAGCTGGTTTGGCTAGCTGATAAAGCCAGGGGGGCTCCCTCTGGGACACAGATTTATAAGGCACCTGGAAAGGCTGGCCAGGCTGCTGGTGAGGCCCGCCCAGTCTGGAGGGCAACATGTGCCATCTCACTTTCCTGGAAGCCACGAAAAAGAGCTGTGGGGAACGCTGCCCGGGATCCCCATGTAGGGTGTGCCCATCATGGGGAGGGGGGCACGCACCTGCCTCCTGGGGCTGGTGCTGGGAGCCACGGTCAGCTTGGTTGTGAGGCTGGGAGGGGACAGGCAGTTCTGAGATGTGGGGCGATGGTCCCCATCATTCTCAGAGGCACCAACTAGGTGCTTGCTCTCAAACAGAGGAAGAAATAGGAAGTTGCTTCTTGGCCCTTAACAGAGAACAGTTAAGCCAGTAGCCAGTTACAGGTAAATGTGGAGTGATTACTCTCCATCACTGTTTGAACTAACTTATTTGGTACTAGTATTAGCATAGATTCAGTATTATATACTGCTGCCTTCTGTATCTTTTGCCCTCTGCTAAAGGGTGATCAAATAACTCCCAATTCTCCCCTCCGTCCTGGCTCCCTTCACTCAGGACCAAGTGTAAGTCTTCACTCTTCCCCAGATTTTTCTTTTCTGTCACTCCCAATTATCTGTTCATCTTTTCTGTGTGCCTGTTTTACACATCTCCCTTTTAACCATTCTTTCCATAACTGCTTCCCGTCAGAGCACCCTGCCTCTCTCACCGAATGAGTGAGTCTCTTCCCAAAGGCACAAAACATGTTGTTTCTTGTCTTTCACCACTCTTGACTGGTTGCAGCAGGCACAGGAACACCGCTGGTTCTACTCTGCCTTCCCCAGGCTTCAGATGAGAATAATACACCCACCATCAGAGCATGCTTGTTAGACTTCATGGGCGTGTGATTCTGTAGTTGCCAAGATCCCCAGGCCTGGTTTAATGTTGTGCTCTGGCTATCTGGAAATTCTTGATTTTTTAATAAGGGGTGCCACATTGTAATTTTGCACTGAGCTCCTGGTCCTGCTCATAGTCAGTTGGAGAAAGTGAGAGTCACACAGTAAAGAAGACGCCAAGAAATCAATACTTTGTAAATTAGCACCCTTCCCGCCCCAGCACAGAGGCCAGTACTGTGCATATGGGTCCCTTCTGCTTGTGGCTCTTGAAATCATCAAGGCACAGCTGCCCCACCTGCCTCTCTCACTTACAGTCCGTAGTTCTTCAAGAGGTCTAATCGTTGTCTTGGCAGTTCTATTAACACTTGTTCATTTGAATCGAATTAGCGGATCGAATAAGTAATAGGTAATTTGAGACTTGTAAAATGATGTTATTTTCAAGTATAAATGCTTCCTCAAAATTTCAAAAGAACTGATCCCTAGAATTCTAAAGAAATTTATATCTGCGAATAGGTTCCATGGCTGGCAGCTGAAATCAAATCTGTGTACCTGAATTGATGAGAGGTATTTCCCCTATGGTTTCAGCATCACAGACCCAAACTGTTAGGGCCAGCAGGAGCCCAGGCCCTCACATAGGCCATCTTTTCACATCTGAGGAAAACAGTCTATAAAGTCTCATTTTGGTAATTTCTGTCCCTCATAATACCACCCAAATTACTGAAGATTTCTTAGTCTGCTTTGAACCAAATACTGTTTTTAACTGAGCCTCCTTCTAAGGAATTCTATATGGAATCATGGATTTCATGTGCCATTTTTCCCCAATTAAAAAAAACTACATAATTGTATCATAAAACTTTGTCATATATGGTTGACCCTTGAACAATGCAGGGGTCAGGGGCACTGACGAAATCCATGTATAATTTTCAAAGCCCTCAAAACCTAACTACTAATTAGCCTACAGTTGATACTGTGGCAATAAATGATAGACTAGTATGTACATATATTCATGACATACCTGACTTTTTCTTAATTCATCCAATATTTCTAGGCTACACAGTTCATCTGGGAGTTTTTCAAATTGTCACATATCTCCAAAAATTTCTCTAGTATATTGGTTGGGGAAAACGTTGATGTATAAGTAGACCACAGAGTTCAAACCCACGTTGTTGAAGGGTCACACATGCATTCCACTTGGAAATGACCGTTCACTTTAGCATTGAAGATACATGCAAATTCACACATCCACTCAAGTGGACAGCCAGGACTAGAGTCATCTTAGAAAGAGATCCTGAAGCCATGAACTCTGCCCTCATGAAAACAAAGGAAGACTTGACTTTCAAACATGTTCTTTCTTATCCTGATTTCACTTCTGTATTTTCCCACTCTGAGGTGTTTTGTTTTTCTTTTTCTCATACCCACTGCCTGCTCACCCTGTTAGGCCCAGGGTATTAAGTGCACATCGTCCTGTTGATCTCCTCTTACCGCCTGTTTGACTTTCTCTCCTCTCTCTATAGACCTCCTCCTAACACCTGTGATATGTTTTTGTTTTGGTTCTAAATCATCTACTGCCTTTTTAAAAAGATGTTTGGTGCGCACGCAGGCTCCTTAAGGATATAGACTATCTTGTGTGCTCCGAGACATTTAATGCAATGCCCCATGCAATTAACACTTGATAAATATTAATAGAATTCTGAAACATTAAAGTATTCTTTAATGGAGCTATAGCTGCAGTTTTGTTTAAAAATTTGCCTCCAGTGGTCCTCTGTATACTACTTAAAATGTTTCGAGATGATATAATTATTTTCATAGTTGGACTGATATTGCTCCTGTCTATGAGTTATCATTTCTGCAGTTTGCAGTGACAGCCTCCCAAAACCATCCTGGTCTCATGCAACACTATGCTATGTAAATGCCCTTAGAATATTTTGAATGGCTATTGATGTCGAAAGAGAAAAATGAATGTCAGGTTTTCCTGTGAGATGGCATAATAATCAAGATTTATCACATCACAATTAAAGAGTCACATAAAAAATTCACCTTAAAATTCACCTTAGGACTCCCTGGATTCTCTTTCCTCAGGTCAAAATCCAGTTTTGATGGTGCCTCTTTAGCAAGTGAGAAGAGCGACTGTAAAACAGAAAGCAAAAATGACTCTAAGATTGAAAGGAAAAAGTCCTCATCTTCCAGCCAGGTAATCTGGGGATGACACGTGTATTATCTCAGAGGGTAACAGAAGCATTAAAGCCGATGGGAAGCACGAACCCAAGTATGCATCTTCCTGACTTTTCTATGTAAATGCCCAATCATCCTGGTCAGGACTAATGTAGGTGTAGATCGTTGGGAATCTAGAAGAAGGACCGGCTGTAGTTCCTTCAGGCAGTTTTTCATCAATATTGTATTTCTGACTCTTCAACACATACTGAGTGGCAGTGAGCCTCATGCTGTGACCCCTAACTCTTGACAGGTGCCCAGAGAGCAGGGACGCATACCTGGGCTCATGCAATAATTAGTGGAGACCAGGAAAGGCACGGCATCCTTGCATCACAGTGAGTCTGATGAGGCACCTTTATGGATAGAAGGCTCCCGAGCTGCATGCAGAAAGGAAAGACCCGAGAACAGGGTCATGATCCTCCTCCAGAAGCCATTCTGGTTCTGCTCTAAAATATACCCAGATGGGCAGTAAAGCCAGTTCTGAGTCTGGGTCTGGCTGCGGCATTCTTACGTGGGACCAACAGTTTGGGGTTGTTTTATTTGACACTTTGCCTCTAAATACTTGAATATGTGTCTCTGAAGATCTAGAACAAAAAAATGTGCACATACCCAAGAAATTTAACTATATCATAAATACAGAAAAATGTTACTAATATAAAATCCATTTTCGAGTTTCCACGATCGTCCCTGTACTGAATGCCTTTTATAAAGGCTTTTTGTTTCCCCTCTCCAGTGTCCAGTCAAGAGCCGTGTATCGCATTTACTTCTCATGTCACTTTCAATGTAGATCAGGCACACTTGTTTTTTTTGGCCTTTTATTACATTCACAGTTTCTGAAGACTCCATAGCCCAGGATATTTTTGGATCACGTGGGCAACCAGTGCTCACTAGCCATTAAAAACAAAATCTCAGTAAAGCTCCCATAGAACACCTACCTCTGATCAAGCTAACTTTCTAGATGCAGAATATACCCCTGGGAGGCAGTGCGAGGGGACCTACTTTACATGAGGTGTGTCTCTGTGGTTGGCTTGTGGGGACCATCTGTCTTCTGCATGACATGTCTGAAGCTCTTCTTTATGGCAGAAGCAGCAGTTCTGCCATTGAGATCACTCCTCATTTGGATAATAAAACACCAGGGCCCACCATGCTCTCCCTCTGTTCTCCTCGTAAGACCTTTTCAGCAGCAGCATCCTGGCAGGCAGAGGCCCTGCAGGAGGGGGACATGGTTCTGCCTGGCGCAGCTGTGTGGGGCCAGTGGAGGCACCCAGGCTCCCTGAGGCACACTTTCCTGACCCACAGGATGGGGACGGGAGCTCCAGGCCACTGTGGACGTGCTGTCTGTGACAGCATTCAGCAAAGTGCAAGTCACTGTCTACACATTTTGCTGTTTGCCACAGCCATGGAAACAGATGCCTAGAAAATGAAGTGATTTGAAGCACTTCAGACTCTTGGGCCTTCTGCCGCCCTGGAGGGTTAAGCGTTCTGCATGAAACCCTACTGGTCCCGGCGGTCCTCGCCCCTGACGCTGGCTACAGAGATGCCTTCACAACATGACAGTGGTGGTGCCAACACCAGGTAGTAGGTCTGAGATGTGTTTTCCCACATAAGCCTGTGGCATCCCCCTGGCTCAGAGGAGGGAACTGAAGCCCAGAAGGGTTGGTTGACTAGGCCAGGATCACATACCGAAGAAGAGGTGTCCAAGACTTCCCCTCAGGTTTATCTGATTGCAAGGCTTTTAACTGCAGCCCTCTTCTTAGGGTGCTCATATCTTTTGTGCCTTGGAATCCATGACCTTCCCTGGTGAGATTCCTTAGCATTTCATCTCATTTCTTACACAGGGCATTCTGTGTAGCCACTGGGGCAGAAGGCTGACCACCATCAGCACTGTGGTGGCCCATGTATGTCCACCTAGTAAGTCACAAATCTTGGAAAATGGTATCTTTGGGTGCCCTGCCTTCTCTGAAGGGCTGTGTTAGAGATGATAAGATCAGAGAGAAGGAATTCCTAGAGATGCTGTATTTATCTTAGAGGAGGGATAATGTGTTAGGTAATTTAAATTGAAGTTAACATTTGTGATACTTGACCAAAAAAAAGAAAAAAATGAGAGCTGTAACTCGTGTTTGTTCTCCTCGTAGTACAAGGCAAACATGCATTTTCACAAGCTGTTTGACATTGTCCCCTCTGAGGAACCACTGAGGCAAAGTAAGTTCTGACCCATTTGACTTTTTAAGTCACGTATTTGAAATGATGCCAATATCTTTGTGGGGGGCGGGGGGAGGCGGCACACTCTAGAGATTGAATCACCACAGGGAACAGATTTCCATTTCCAAAAGTCATGACGTAAGAAACATGCTGGCTTCATTCAGCTTTCACCAGGCACCCTGAAAGCTCAGAGTGCAGAACGGGAAACCTGACCTCTCCACATGCTGTGGAATCATCCAGGATGATTCCAGGGTGGTGTCCTCACCTTCCGTAGTCACTGCTGAAGTGCATTGTGACTGGATTGTCCTGGGAGTTAGGATAACAGGACTAAAGCAAGAGGCCCCTAGGAGAGGCTGAAAGGTAACACAGACCTCAGTGGCCATGCACGCCGGTCCCTTGCTTTGCAGGCCCCGTGATCACACCTACTGTGTTCCACCGTGGTTCATGGCAGACCCGGGGTCCCACTCCAGCCTCTCAGTATACCAGGGATAAGGCGAGATGCTGAATTCCTGCCCTGATCTCCAACAGGAGGGTGTGGGTCACACACTCTTCAGGCAGTGAGACCACCTATTTCAAAAGGCATCATTAGTGACAGCTGCAGGGATGGGAGGGCAGGAGGGCTAATACTAGCACAGGGGCGACACACCTTCCTAAATGGGGATTTTTGAAACACCATTTTTGAACTCTCATTGGCAATAACAGACTTGCCTTTCCATTTTGATTCTTATACTACAGTGCATACGACTTTGAATTAAACAGTAGACTCTCGTCTCCATGAAAGAGAACTGCCAAAGAAGTAGTAGATTTTTGAGTAGGAATATGTTCTCTCTGCTCATCCCTGAGTCACCAACATATATACACAATTTTTCTTTTAAATGGAGATTCTAAATTATGTTAAACCTCTGTCTGTTTTCCCAGGTTTTACCTGTGCCCTACAGAAAGAAATATTATACCAAGGGAAGCTCTTTGTATCAGAAAACTGGATTTGTTTTCATTCCAAGGTCTTTGGAAAAGACACTAAGGTTGGTATAACTTTTAAAAAAGAAGGCTAGCCCTTCACTTTGTTGTACATGGTGAATATTCATCATTTTAAATGTGGCAATATTTGGGTCAGTATTATACCCTTATTCCAAGTTTCCTTTATTATAGTTCTAAAAATTACATGTTCTAAATGCCTTTGGATGACACTAACTTCCCTTTTCCCTAAATAACACTCTCATTCGCTTCCTTATATACATATCTCTCTCCCACAACCCTACCCTAAATCCTTTTTGCCCAGTTGTCACCAGAGAACTCTCAAAATTGTTCATATCAAGAGCATGCCATTATTTGTTTCGATGTGCATTAAATCCAAAACTCTTTAACAAATACTGATATATTGCACTGTATTCATACTAGTTACCATTAGAGATATCTAGAAAAACAGGTCTATAAATAAGCTACTTATTAGATCTACTTTGTCCTATTACCAGCACAAAATGAGCAGGAATTGGAACATGTAAGGCCTAGTCTGGAAGAGTCATAGCCACAGTCCCCAGAGGATGCTGGCTGACATCTTTTCATTCTCATTAAACAGTGATTTCAGGGAGCACAGCCCGTGACACCTGAGCCATTAAGGAGGATAGCCTGAAGGAATTGGCAGTCTTCCCAAGGCCCTGCCTTCTAAAATGAGGACCTTGGGACTGTGACATCAGAAGGGAAAAGATCATTCCAACCCACTGAAATTCTTTCCCTTTGAGCTGCGATGTCACATCACAGTTCATCCAGGCCACCAAAACAAGAGTCAGAGAAACACCCTGGGTGTGCGTGACCTCAGTGAGCTTTCAATCATTCTGACTCACGATGATGAATAAACAGCTTTTATACTTGTGAAGTAGCTGATTAAAAACTCCTTTTATTTTGAGTGGGAGTAAGGTTTTATTTAAATATTCTCCCTAAAGCCACTGGCAACCTTGTAGATAAAGACCACTTAACAAACATATGGGAAATTCTTTATTTTGTTGGTGTTGATCAGCCAACTAGCTTACTGCTCTTTGGGTCACACGTGTGATTTTTGTACTACAGTGCCTTTATATTTTGATTCATAGTATTATCTGAATTAGTAATAAGCAAAGCAAAATTACACAGTTTCCCACCATGTTTCTAGATTTCTGGATTATAAGAACTCGTTCATGGAGTGAGGAAGAGGACTGGGTAGCGCTGGTGTCCAGTTCAGTGTGATACAGATCATTCTCAGGAATTCAGAGACAGCCAGCACCTCTGACCAAAAGCAACAGGGGCTGAAGACATTAGTAAACAGAGAATTCTCGCTGTTAAGGGATGGGAGATTCACAATGCCAGTAAGTGCAGTTTAAAGTTAATAGGATTGTAGCAATGGTTTCAAAGTCCAGTTAAGAAAGAATTGACCCTAAAAAAAGTAAAAGGAGCAACCTGGTGTTTTAAGATAAAACACATTGTAATTATTTTTTCTTCTACTGCATCTAATCTAAAGAATGAGATGTTAAAAATTATCAGGAGGTGGAAACATAAGAACCATGAGAGTGATTTGTACATTGCCTCCCTTCTAAGGACAACTCAGGCTTCAGATCTGGGGCAGAATTTCCTCAATGCCAACAAACCTTGGTCCAACATGATCCAACATGAGCTAAAGGCAACCAAGCAACCTGCTCGCTTGGGGCATTTTCTAAGCACCCTACCCTGGAAAGATATTAATAAAGTGCAGCCTTAATGTAATCATGATCTTTTAGCCCATTGGTATTTTCAAATGCTAATAAAATTAAATGCATGTATCACATTCTGACTAGGCTCAAACTGAAAAGTGATTTATTCTTTATTTCTAAAATGTTATCTAGTTGTCATTTTATACTCATGAAGCAATTGATTGAAAACTCCTTAAGGGTATTCCATGCCTCAATTACCAAAAAATCCAAATATATATAGCTCCTCGCAACCATGTGTATATTGCTACTCAGAAAACAAGTCTCATTTCTGTATCATCATCTATCTTGGAAGATCTTAAATTCTTTTCTTCCAAATTTATCCCAAAGTATAACTTCTATTATTTCCCACACTTCAAAAGTTTTGTGAGTAGAGTTCTTTGACAAAGCTGTTTGTCACAAGCTGTTTGACATTGTCCCCTCTGAGGAACCACTGAGGCAAAGTAAGTTCTGACCCATTTGACTTTTTAAGTCACGTATTTGAAATCAATACGTGTATTCACCCTCAACAGCATGTTGAGAAAATAGAAAAACCCACACTTTCTTCATCTATTTGAGCCATAGAATCTTTTCAGACCCCTTTTCTGAATCAAAGAAAATACCTAATTTAGATCAGCCCCCCGTTCTTCCATAGCCTTCTTACCTAGAACTGTGGGGGGCAACAGAGCAGCACTCCATGTCATCAACCTAAAAGTGAATGCAAATTTCAGAAGTCAAAGCTCATTTTTCTTCCTTCTGGCTGGCAGTACTAACATAAGGCCCTCCTCTTTCCCACTGACCTTGTTGATATTTTTCAGAATAAGTGAAGCATTTTTTTAAAAATAGATTTTCTGGTGAGTGTGTGTAAATCTGAGGGGGTCAAGTCATCCTCCTTTTTACCATGGATGTATGTGACTCTGTTTGCATGAGTCAAAGTAACGTGATGCATTTTTCTTTGAAACCAGCATTAACTCAGTGATTCTGTTTCAGATTTCTATTCCAGCTTTCTCGGTGACCCTCATCAAGAAAACCAAAACTGCCCTTCTGGTGCCAAATGCCCTAATTATAGCAACGGTCACAGACAGGGTGAGTATGCAGCAGAGTGAGGGCACCTTCGCATTGTCCTGCTCTGGGCTCCACTGTCCTGGGGCCTCTTGCCAAGGACCAAGACCCTGAACCATCAGACCAGCATCTCTCACGGTGAATCAGGAGATGTGCTGTAAGACCAGGTTTTACAAGCACAGATTTTAGACATTTGTGCAGTGCTCTTTCCCCTCACAAGGGATTTAGTCTAATGTAATTGTTGCTGATTTTTAATTGCCTGCTGACTTAATTATGCTTGCCTGACCAAGGTGAAAGAAATACAAGGGCTTTTCCAATTTCCCTTTCACTCACATCTGTCAGATCGGTCCAAAGTGACACATTCAGTTTCTTTAATACAGAAAACAATCACCACCCCCACCTTGTGATTCTTAGTAGTCCCTGGGGTGGGGTGTCCTACCTTCCTATGACCTCTCCACAGCCATTCCATATACATAAAACTTGTGCCTGCTATGCAGGTGCACCTCCAGAACCGGCTCCTAGCCTGTTTGCTTCCAGAAATTCTAGAGCGATTGCCGACTATTGGGCTACCCCAGACATGCAACCAGAAATATTTGCATTGAGAGTGGTGTTTATTTCAGCTTGGCAAGAGAGGAAGTGGAAGAGTTGGGCTCCTCATTTTTTACTTGGACTTACTTTTTAATATTTTATATACTATTTCTGTGAAAGTATAAAAGCTACTTTCCATTTCTAATCACACTGGATAACTTGAAGAAGGAGGAAGAAAGATAAGAGAGGCTATGTTGATGGGCTGGAAAACATGAATATTTGAGTGGCTTTTTTCTTAATACCAATGGCTAACAAGCACCAGATACCCCCTGCCAGGCATACACTAAATGTTTACCTTATGTTTTCACATCTGTTCCACACTACCCCCCAGTAAGAGGCAGATAATAAGAAAAAGGCTAAAAGGAGTTGAGCAATTTGCCCAATGTCACCACTTAGTGCCAGAGCCAAAATTTGGAGCCAGAAACCCATAATGTTAACTACTTTGGAAATCGATATGTGCTTGAAAAGCATATCAAGTTCTCATTGGTGAGTGAAAGGGATGATCACAAACTTCTGGAAAAGGGGTCTGAAAAGATTCTATGGCTCAAATAGATGAAGAAAGTGTGGGTTTTTCTATTTTCTCAACATGCTGTTGGGGGTGAAATCATTCCTCCTTACGTCACTTTCCCCTAAATTGCTTGTCCCACTCTGCTGTTACTTCTTTCCCCTAGCTTACTTATAAATGTCCACTAGAAAATCTCTATATCTGTACAGGGAAGAATCTGGAAATGGCTGAAAAAAGAATGAGCCTGTTAGGGCTGCTGGGAAATTTTAAGTGGAAATCTAGGTCAGAGCCAAGAAAATGGACCCTTGGGAACTGTTAAATACCTTAAAAGAAAAAAAAAAAAAAAAGAGGAGACGGAGGGACTTTAAAGAGGCTCTAGCAAATACCACTAGCCTTTTTTTAATGTCCAGGCCTTTCCCTACCTGTGCTTGTTTGAGACACTGGTGTCAGGGTCTGAGAGTCTTCATTTTGCTCTACATTTATGACTTAAACTGGGTTTGAGAGGTTTGTTAATTTGCAGGGAGATATATTTGCATTATTCCAGGCATGAAATAAAAACTTCATTTGTGGAGGAGCAGAATGAAAATAGATCAGAGGACAGCCTACATCAATTTAAAAATGAAAAATATATATGTGTATATAATTTTTAAAAATAATGAAAATGAAAAATATATGTATACATATCTAAACTCTGAGCTCTCACTTCTCACCAGGCAGTATCTGTTAATAATTATTACTGTTTTGTTTTTCAGTACATATTTGTCTCCTTCCTCTCCAGAGATTCAACTTACAAACTACTAAAATCTGTATGTGGACACTTAGAAGTAAGTATGACATCCTTGAGTGTCAGTTTGGTATCATTCATCTCTATTTCTAATGGTTTTGTAGTTGATCTGCTTTTTTTCATTCTGTTTCAATAATTTCAGAATACAAGTGTTGGTAACAGTCCCAATCCGTCTTCTCTTGAAAACAGTTTCCGGGCAGACCGCCCTTCATCTCTGCCTCTGGTGAGTCGCCTACATAACTACCTAAATGCAAAAGACAGGGAATATGTCCCACAGTTACACTTCTTTTTGCCATAACCAGGGTGTGGGAGGAACTTAGGACCCTAATATTTGAGACAAGGAAGAAATAGGGCATTTCTGTGCTGAAGAAGAGGACAGCGATAGGGGGCCATAACCTTTTTTCAAGTAATCAAAGGTTTGTCCTGCAGAAAGACAAGAAACATGACAGTGGGCCATCTTGGCGAGTGACTAGTCCTTGGCAGTAGTCATAACATCCTGGTCTGCCTGTTTGTCAGTGTTGTTTTAGAGGGATTCACAAATCTATTTGGGGCAGAGTGTGATTCATCCCACAAACCACTGAATGTCTTCTATGTTCAAGGCACTGTGCTAAGGTCACTGTGGGGATGCTAGGAAAAGTCAAAACTAGTGCTTTCCTACAAAGACTTTACAGCTTAGTAGAGAAGATAGAGAATACCCAGTAATAGCTGTAGAAGAAAAAATGTTATAATGCCCAAGGGAAAGGCAGAGATTCTTTGATTCCTTTAGACTTTCTTGACTACAGAGAAAAACTCCAGTGAGAAGTAGCTCCCTCTCTTTGTAGGAGATTTGTACCTATGATGGTGTAATGCTAGACTGAGAGTCCTAGCTATATTATTCAAATGGTTATTCCCAAATTGATTATTGTTAAATGTTGAAATAAGTGTGGTAAAATGGTATGAGGTCATGGTTTTGACATCTAGACATCTTGTTGGACAGCTGTTAAAATGTAGAGGGATTGACATGTTCATACAAAAACATGTTCATACAAAAACCTGTTCAAGAAGGACCATAGTTGTAATAGCCAAAAAGTAGAAATAACCCAAATGTCCATCAACTGGTAGATGGATCAATAAAATATATGTAATATATCCACACAATGGAATGTTACTTGACCTATAAAGGAAGAAGTAATGATACTACATACTACAACATGGACGAACCTTGAAAACATGCAAAGTGATAGAAGCCAGACCCAAAAAGCACACATCATATGATCCTATTTATATGAGATGCCCTGAATAGACAAATCCATATGGCCAGAAAGTGGATTAATGGTTGCCAAGAGATGGAGAGAAAGGAGAGATTGCAAGTGACTACTAATGAGCATAGGGTTTCTTTTTGGGGGTGATGGAAATGTTCTGGAAATGAGGTATTGGTGATGGTTGCACACCATTATGTTTATTCTAAAAACCACTCAATTGTATGCTTAAAAAGGTAGTGGGAAGCAGTACAAAATAGAATGAAACATATTATTTGGAATCCAACAAACCAGGTTTCAAGTCTGGGTTCCACCCAGCTGAGCTATGCCATCAGACCAGTTCTTTAACTGCTCTGTAGCTGCTGTGACTCAGTTTCTTCATCCAGTAAAATACCAGCCTCATGGTGTGGCTCTGAAGGTGAAGTACAGTCACAAGTGTAAAGAGCTTTGCATTCTGCCTGGTCCATGATAGGCATTCAGTAAATAATCATTAAGTTGAAGAGACTTGAATATTCCAATTTTTCTTCTCTTATAAATTCTTGCACGAAACTGAAATGAGTGTCAAAATGGCTAAAAGATGGCGAGTTTAAGGTGAAAGGTCGGTAATTTGCCACCAAGAGTAGTCTCTCCTGCATTTGGCAGCTAACTAAATTGTGAAGAGCTCCGCCTAATTGTACTTCACCAGGACGTTCTAATGACACCTTTTGTCTCTTTAGTTCTTAACCACTTTGGGGGAACAAGTGGGGTACAACATGAAATAGCCCTACTTTGTCCATACCCCTCATTGCTC
This sequence comes from Manis pentadactyla, assembly GCF_030020395.1. Taxonomy (NCBI): domain Eukaryota; kingdom Metazoa; phylum Chordata; class Mammalia; order Pholidota; family Manidae; genus Manis; species Manis pentadactyla. The sequence goes on along the minus strand of NC_080031.1, from coordinate 67,070,297 downwards.
TATCATCCTTCTGTAATTTAAATGTACTATCTGATTCTGATTTGGTTGAGAGAAGAAAAAAAGCTAACACTTCCCTTTCAGTGACTAACTTGCTAAAGCCATTTTCCCTGTTCTGTTTCCAACACTTTTTATTAAACTATAATTTAAGAGTACCTTTCTCTCTATATTCAGAACATGCACTTAGAGCTTTCTGTCTCCTTTTTCCTCTTATAAATGTCTATTTCAGTCATTTTTTTCTCATCACAAAGTGCAAATAATAAATCTTCTCCAGCTTCACACTGGAAGCTTTTCAATCCTCAGCATTCTAGAGTTTTTTTCTAGGCATTTGTTGTTTCAAACAAGTTAGCCAGTTTGTTGATAGAACTCTTAACTGTCCAGAAATATCTGTTTCAGTAACCAGATCCTCTATGGTCTGTTGGGAAAACCCCCACAGTATAGGGTGATCCGTCCTTCTTCTTCACATTTGATAGGACAGGCCCAGGTGAAAGGGCTAGGGGTTACAGAGGACCTCTCTTCATCTCGTTATTTCCCTTCAGGATTTCAATGATGAATTCTCAGATCTGGATGGAGTGGTTCAACAAAGAAGGCAAGACATGGAAGGATACAGCAGTTCCGGTTCTCAGACTCCTGAATCTGAAAACTCTCGAGGTCTGGGAAATTGTTTTATGTTGACCAAAATTTAATTTGCCACAAAATGTTGTCATCTTACCCCTTAAAAACAGAAACAAAACCGAAGACAAAAAACAAAAAACACATTGTCTTCCTAGTTAACAATTGAGAAGGGACTCTGGACAAAGGGTAGTTCGAAAGTTCTAGGAAAAGGAATTGCCTGTATGGTAAAAATCCATTTCCTTTTATACACATTTAATTAAATGTCTCCTAAATCAGCATAATATTAGGGTTGTTGAAAGAAACAAAATGTTTTCTTACCTCTTCTTTTAGTAATATTACTCATTGTTCAGGCTGAATCATTCCCATAGGCCAGTGGGACTTGTGTCCTTCTATCATTTACTATTGAGCATTGGATTTCCATCCCCAACCAGTCAGCGAACTTGTGAGAAAATGGATCTATATTCTCAGCCATTACGTGTGTTAAGAGATTGATTTGCTTTGTGGTTGTGCCTATGTTTATGAACACCTTGGGGAGAAAAGAAAAACTTAACCAGCCCTCTTTCCGCTTGATAGATTTCCATGTGGCAGAATCCCAGAGAGTTCTGAATGTCCCCAAGGGGGAAGCAAAACCCACTCGGCCCGACACCCATGTTAATAGAGTGCCTGAAGGAAAAGCCAGGTCTCTCCCGGCACACGGTAAGGAACAAATTATACTACGGTGGGGGGGACATCTGCTTGTGACTTTTAAAGGACCCTCTTGTTTCACTTTATGGCTACCTTATATATTCGCTCCCCTTCCTGTGGTAGGTCTTTGCATAATAATTCATTTATTCCTTCAACAAACAGTACCCTGTTCTGTGTTTTACTCTGGGGGCTACAAAGGTGAATAGCCCTCATGGAGGTCCCATCATTATTCTGAATACTCTGAGAATATAATTCAATAGTTGCTGTTAAAACTCAAATTCTTGGATTATTTCTTATTTACCAGTTATTCTAAAGCTGGTTACCATTTATACATGAGAGAAAGGCTGCTGTCTAAATCATTTACCATTCACTCCAGTGCAATGCTTGACACAGAGAAGGCTCTCAATAAATAGTTTTGAGTGACACATGTTAGAAGGAATTGTAACTACTAGTTAAAATGACACCTGGAAGGCTTCAATTATTGTTTTCTCCAATTTCAATTACCTAGAAATAAATCTCTCGCCAGATGAAGGAGGGATCTTACAGTTTGAAAACTAACTTTTGTTTTCTACCCAGCAGGTCAGTCAGAAACCATTGGAATCTTACACAAAGTAAAGTCTCAGAAATATATGACTCTCCACCATATTCTTATATTCTATGCTGTTGTGTAAGTAAATGAATTTACTATGAGTGATTTAAGAAAATGATTCAGTTCTCTACAGAAATAATCTCTTCTTTTCATGTTGCCAAGAGTCACTGTAAATCTCAATTGCCTCTAATGTGACCCAAATCTTTTCTTTGACAATTTTTGTCTCTCAATACTTCTTCTTTTCTTAGGCTTAGGTTGCATTTTCATATTTATCCCCATCTTATTTAAATAAACAGTGAGAAGAGAGGAAAGAAAAGCAAAATATGTCAAATCCAGCAGAGGACTAAGTTCTCAGTGGGGAAAAAACTATTTGTTGAGAAATTATTCTGTGAATTATGAAGCATCTTTGTCCCTGCCGAGGTTTAATTTTTCCATCTATCCCATGTCCTCTGGATAGAGACCAAAACAACTTTAAAATGTCATCCCCTTTACTGAAACCGGAGGCATTGGCTTTTTTAACTTATCCCTTAGCTTCAGTCTGCTACCAGTTGCTGTTCTGAAAAGGGACTGACCGGGTGCTAGGCTATTCTTTACAACCAAGGAGAATGCACCCAGTTTGGTTTCCAGAAAATGTAGGGATTCTTGTTCTCCCTGAGACCAAGACTGGACACTCACTGGCCAGGCCCTGTTAGCAAGAGCAGCACCATGTGGGAGGAGGCGTTCTGGCTTGGGAACCCACCTTGGGAATGGCCTTGAGAGATCCTACTAAAATGCCCATTATTTGTACATTGAGGAACTTGGATTTGGAACTAGAGGATTTTAGGTTAGCTTCTTTAGTATCTTACTGTCTAACTTAACTCACTTATTGAGCTATTTTAAACACTGTCTGGTCATTCTTTATTTTTCTCCCTTCTTATTCCTCCTCCTCTGTTCTTTATATGTTAGTTATTTTATTCTGTGCTCTTTTGTGCTTCCTTTAACTGCTTTTGTGGGTAGTTGATTTTATTTTTTGCCTTTAGTTAGTATTTGGTTGGTCTGCTTTCTTTGCTGTGATTTTATTTTCTCTGGTGACAACTATTTAGGCTTAGGAGTGCTCCCATCTAGAGCAGTCCCTCTAAAATACCCTGTAAGGGCAAATTCCCTCAACTTTTGCTTGTCTGGGAATTGTTTAATCCCTCCTTCATATTTAAATGATAGTCGTGCTGGATACAGTGTCCTTGGTTCAAGGCCCTTCTGTTTCATTGCATTAAATATATCATGCCATTCTCTTCTGGCCTGTAAGGTTTCTGTTGAGAAGTCTGATGGTAGCCTGATGGGTTTTCCTTTGTAGGTGACCTTTTTCCTCTCTCTAGCTGCCTTTAAAACTCTGTCCTTGTCCTTGATCTTTGCCATTTTAATTATTATGTGTCTTGGTGTTGTCCTCCTTGGGTCCTCTCTGTTGGGAGTTCTGTACACTTCCATGGTCTGACTGATTATTTCCTCCCCCAGTTTGGGGAAGTTTTCAGTAATTATTTCTTCAGACACTTTCTATCCCTTTTTCTCTCTTCTTCTTCTTCTAGTACCCCTATAATGCGGATATTGTTCCTTTTGGATTGGTCACACAGTTCTTTTAATATTGTTTCATTCCTGTAGATCCTTTTGTCTCTCTCTGCATCAGCTTCTATGCCTTACTGTTCTCTGGTTTCTATTCCATCAATGGCCTCTTGCATCTTATCCATTCTGTTTATAAATCCTTCCAGAGATTGTTTCATTTCTGTAATCTTCCTCCGGACGTCTGTAATCTCCCTCCAGACATCATCCCTTAGCTCTTGCATATTTCTCTGCAGCTCCATCTGCATGGATATGAGCTTTATTTTTAATTCTTTTTCAGGAAGACTGGTTAGGTGTATCTCCTTCTCAGGGTTTGCCTCTGTGGTCTTGGTCTGTATCAATTTCTTCTGCCTTTTCATGGCGATAGATACATTTGTGGGGAGTTGGCGCGTGTGTTGGGTAAGAGAAAGCCCCTTCTTGCCAGTTTGTGGCCTTCCTCTCCTGGGAGAACAGCGGCCTCTAGCCGCTTGTGCTGGGCAGCTGTGTGCAGATGGGGCTTCTGATCTTGCCCGGCCGCTATGGAGTTTATTTAGCTCTGCAGTTGCTGTGGGCATGGCCTGCCTCGGGCTGCTACTCCAATATGGCAGAGCCACGTCAGAGGGGGAACAGGTGGGAGGCTGTTTATCGCAGTGCAGAGCCTCCGAGCTGCGTTGCAGGGGTTCAGGCGCCCAGAGTTCCCCAGGATTTGCAGCTGCTGGGCTAAGTGTCCCAGGACGCTTCCGTCCAGCTGTGGGGTCCCTGTCCCTTTAAGACTTTCAAAAAGCACTCGCTTTTCTTTGTCCCCAGGGCACTGGCTGCGGGGACCCACTCACAGGTCTTACTGTCCTGTTTCCCTAGTTTCCAGCACCCCACACACGCACTGTGTCTGCGCTCCGGTGCGGATGGCTGGGGCTGGGTGTTTAGCAGTCCTGGGCTCCCTCTCCTTTCCCGCTCCAACTCCTCTCCTCCTGCCAGGAGCTGGGGTGAGGGGCGCTCGGGTCCCGTCAGGCCGCGGCTTGTATCTTACCCCCTTCGCGAGGCGCTGGGTTCTCGCAGGTGTGGATGTAGTCTGGCTGTTGTCCTGTGTCTTCTGGTCTCTCTTTTAGGATTAGTTGTATTTGTTGTATTTTCAAATATATATATGGTTTTGGGAGGAGATTTCCGCTGCTCTACTCACACTGCCATCTTGGTTCCCTCCCTCTGGAACTAGAGGATTTTAAATCCCTATCTAGCTGTAAAGTTTTAGGACAAGCATCAGCCTGGTCAAAAAAGACCTTTTTAAAGTCCCTTTGGGCAAGTTATTTTAGAAAACACCTTGTCTGAAATGTACAACGTCAGCTCTGAGTTTATTGTATTATGAACATCAGGTCCTGGCTATTAACCTAATGAGAATTTCTCTTTTATCCCTTTCCAGTGTCTGCGCACTAATCATCTCGACCTTCTACATGAGATACAGAATTAACACTCTGGAGGAGCGGCTGGGGTCACTCGCCTCCAGTGTGGACACGCATCATACTGAGTAAGACAGTTCCCCAGGGCTATCATCTGTTTGCTGTCAGGATTAGTATACTAACTTATATACTTAGGGACCTGAACTCAGCATCCTTCTTAGCAAACATTAATAGAGGATACGTTCAGCATGAGACATTGTGTGAAGTATTTATATGGGAAGTAAAGGTGGGAGGGTCCCAGAAATGAATGACAGGACTCTGCATGTTCTGGAGTTGCTGTAATGTTGCCAATGAGAAGGGAAGAAACAAGCCTAACTTTACATTATCTTATCCTGTTATCCTAAGACTCTCGTGACCTTGGCCCATTTATTAAAATATACAAATTTATCTCAGTAAAATGGCAGTGAGTCAAGACGTTCATAGGAAAGAAAGAATATAAGTAACTCAGCAGTTTCATCATGTGTAACTCTATATTAACTCATTTATTTACAAAACTTGACCACTATAAAGATCTCTGTGGCTACTAATTAGTTGACTGTATCCAGGAAGATTCTCCATTACAGCCATCCCCAACTTACCTGACCTAATTAAATTGATTTAGACACTGAGTTCCATTAAACCCATTATCATGAGGATTTTGACACTTTTTTTTTTGCCTAAAAAAACACATCTTTCCATATTAGAGAGCATACTTTTAGCCTAAAAGCTTCAAAAGTACAGATTCCTTTACAGAGCCCACACCTGTGCTAGAGACTGTATTAGAATGGATACGTACACACTCAGATAAAAACGATCTTCTCTCATGTTATCTTCCTCATAACCTTATAAAATAACTATTCCCATTTTACAGATGAAGAAATTGAAACTCAGAGATCTAATTAGTTGACTCTTACAGTCCGAAATGGGATTCAGATGCACGTCTCTAAGACTACAAAGATCACAGGCTTCCCAGCCTACAGCGGCTCCTCAGTTGTGAGAAAGCCTAGAACTGGGTCTGGCTCTCTTCATTGTGCTTCCCAGACACCGGAGGACTTAGTGAGACAGATTGCATGGCCCATCCCCAGAGGTTCTCATGCAGTTGATCTGGGGTAGGGCCTGAAAACCTGCATTTCTGTCAAGTGCCCAGGTGATGACGGTGGTACTGGGCTGGGGTCTATACCTTGAGATCTCTTATGCTATACCATTCTAGGGCCTTTGATTACATTCTAACAATTACCTAAACATAAACATACACTTGGACCAATAATCCAGAAGCCTAAAGAACCATTTGGAATAGATTTACACCCTGCTCTGAATCTCCGCTCTTGTTCCAAATGTTAAAACACTTACAGCCAGGAGGTGGCTGGAGATTACTGCAGGCTATTATTTCATTATCATATAAAGGGTTGATTTTTTTTTTTTCGGAGAATGGACCTCATATCCTAGTATCATTTAACTAATTTGGTCATGAAGAGGGGAAAATTACACTAACAAAGGTAAATGGAATATTTATTCTGCTATTTAAATATCAACTCAGGAGGAAATACAATCTGAAAATAATCAATTAAAGGAAAAGTCACAAAGATCACATACGACGTGAGGTCAGAGAACACCCGTGATGGGAAGGTGTGTTAATGACATCCTTCTGCAGGACCTGAGCTTCCCCAGTTACCTTCCTCCTCCTAGGGTAGTCCAGCCATGCTGCCCGGGTCACTAAATCCACCCTTGTAACCTGGTTGCTCAGTCACTGCAGAGCCATCCTTATGAATCCATATGTGGTACTAGCTTTGTTAGTGTACTAACAGCCTGCAGATTGTCAGGATTTCACGTTGATAAATTAGTTCTCTGGGTCTCAGATCCCTCATCTAGATTCTGTTTCCTTCTTAGGATCTAAGATCTTGATAATATGGATCACGGATAAAAAACTATTTGAGAACCAGTAAACAGAAAAACATCTGATTGCTTTTCTGATATTTAGATAAAAATTTGCCATGTTCCTATAGCTCAAAATGGATCCTATGCAAAATAATTTAAACCAGTCATTGCCATCTAAAAATATAATGGCCAGAAATAAATTGCAACCAAGAAATATAGAGAAGATACAGACCATGGCTCTTAACCTTGACATGAAGATATGATAAACAACTTTAGAACACCTCTCTAAGAAAATGTACATATATCTCTAAAATTTCCTACGATTTTGGCTAGTATAGGACTTAATGGACCCCAGTGTAAGAGCCTGTGACATACACAGTCAAATGGGAAGCAATGAAGAATGAAAAATAATGAGTAAATTAAAAGACAGGGACAATTACATTTGTTATGGGAAGTCTCAAAGAAGGGACTACAAAAGTCTCACACTACAGCAGAAATTTGATTAAAGACATTCCTAAACATTCTGAAAGTTCTGATGTAAATGCTTCCTTCTCCCATTAAAAAAATAAGTATATGGTTGAGATGAGCACTAACTTTTTTCAAATTTACACTCTAGTAGGGATAAAGAGGACATTAGAGGTTAATAAAAGGGGCCTAAGAAACGACATGCTTGAGAGTAACTGTCTGATTTTTATTTGGAAGCCAACGCACAGCATAGCCACATAAACAAAAATAGTTCAAGGGAATTCCAGCTGAGCTTTTAAGAATCAGTCCCCTAAACATCTGGTCTGGAGTTGTGGATTACTGCCGCTCCTTTCTGATGTTAACAAGTTAAATGCTCACTCTCTACTATAACCTAGTTTTCTGTTCAATTACATTGAAAATGTCTTCATTCCACTTCTTTCTTTGCCATTCCACAATAATCTTTCTCTTTGTTCTTACAGACAGACATCACCATCTGGTCTGGGGTCACAAGTACAATTAAATGTGGAGATCCTCTGCCAAGAGCTTTCAGCTAACATAATGAAATTAGAAAAGGTGACTGATTTCTTTGCCATGTTAGGGGCAGGAGTGATAGTGCCTATGAGATGCCACAGATCAGGGGTTACATGCTCAAAAGCCTGTTGTGCAGGTGGCCTGAGTGGCCAAAGCCAGCCAGGGGATTGCATAGCATAGTACATGTGAAAGACTATTTTTTATTTCCACCAAGAAATCGGGTTTAATCTATCTTTTGGATTCCTCCTTGGTTAGAAATATTTCTCTGTACATAGGGCCCAGTGATAAGTGACCGTTGACACAGGGCTCAGTGGAGGGACATAGTAGGGAGTGTCTGGACCAGAGAGGGCAGCCCCATCTCCACCCAGGCTGACTGTTGCCACACATAAAATACTGCATTCAGGCTCTAATACAGCCCTGTCATTGTTCCTGTCAGACAAGAGGAAGAAACAAAGTTTCAAATTAATTTGCTCAAGGAGATACTTACAGAGAGTTGGCAGACCTAGCTTTTGAAGGAGGTCTGTTGGACTCCAGAGTTGTACTTATAAACCCTCTGCTTTACTGTTGCTCAGAATCCAACCTTAGGCCTTGCTGATAAGGCCACTGATAAACCTTTAGCTCCAGCCGTAAGGCAGGCCTACAACTGTGGCATTCTTAGTAGTCAGTAAAAGGATGAACGAAAAGGCATGCCAGAAATACCCCAAAATTAAACTGAATTAACTTTCTCCTTTCAGTATGTCTGTCCTTCTGATACTTGTTTTTACCCTGATCTTCAAGGAAAGGTTTAGAGGGAAGTGTTTAGTTCACACGGCTACCACAAACATCCAGTAGTTGCTAGCTTTCCCTCAAAGGGCAGTTACACTTACAGGAAGAAACGTGGAATACAAAGGAGTCAGAATTACAGTTTGCTCTACTAAGTGTTACCTAGCATGTAACCACTGAAGTATTTAGAGCAAAGGAGTTTTCCAAACTTCTGTTCTAAGCCAAGGCATGGCAGATAATTCCTGTTGAATCATTGTGTCTGTGGGCAAACTTGGAAACTTTTTCTCTTGTAAATCCAGAGTCCGCCTAGAGAAGGTGTGGCGTAGCAGCCGGCATTGTTCTTTCTAAAATGTTAGTTGCTGAGAATATAAGACCATTTCTTTTCTTTTCTTTTTTACTGAAATGCTTCCAAATGTTTGGCTACTGTGTTGACCTAGAGAAGGGGTGGTATTAATTTTCTCTTTTGTTTATTCTGGCACACAGTGGTTAGCTTTGGACCAGAAGCACACAGAATCCTGCTGCCATCTTTTGCATTTCTTGCCATTCTTCGGCAGGGCCTGGCAAGGGCACCACATTCTATAATGAGGAGAGTTTGTCTGCAGAAGGCAGACACCTGGCCACGTCTTACATAGGGCTTCAGATGGAGCCCAGCTACATGGCTGGGAGGCCAGTATGACAAATAGAAATCTGTGTCCCAAAGCAGATGTAGTAAGAAGTGGATTTAGGGTTAAAGTGGGTATGTTGAAGTTCTAAAAAGGTATAAGTTGCAAGTTGCACACATCACTCAAAGGAATCCAAGCATAAAACCATTTCCCGGCCCTTACCCAGGTTCTTACTGAGTGGCCTGCTGCCCTCCTCTGAGGCAGTCTGCTGATAGTGCAGCACAGCACTGTGGTGAAATAGCAGAGTCCTGCATGAGCCTGGTCTCAGCTCTTTTTACTCAATAGTAGCGATTCCTCCAGGAACTAGTCACACCTAAGCCTCATAATCTGTCCTGCTTACAATGTCCGGATATCCGTATGGTATCAGTGCTACTTCAGTCATCCTCATTAAACATCTAAGAATAATCTTTAACTCCTTCCTCTTTTTTCTTTTGCCACTGATCAGCTACTTAGTTGACACGTCTTATGCAATCTGTCTTCAAATGGGCCCTCAAATTCCCTTCCCACCCGTGCCATCCCCGTCCATTCCGGCGCTCTACCATCAGTGTGACAATATGAAATCAGATCTCACTGTGGTTTTTCTTCGCATTTTACTGGAACATCTTTTCATATATTTATTGGCCATTTTGATTTTCTCCTCTAAATTGCCCATTTTTCTCCTTTGTTTTACTTTTGGGTGTTTTGTTGGGTGTGTGTAATGTATTTTGGATTCAGTCCTTTCATTTCTTTTTCTCCCTTCCCACCCCTGCTTTTCCATTTATCTTCAGTCTGGTGGGATAGGCAGGGAAGACAAGAAGTGGTAACATGGGGGATGAAGGCAATGCCTTTTGTGGGTAAAGAAGTAAATGCTTATTTTCTTAGAACTGGAAATGGCATTGATGGTAGAGCAGCATTGAAGAAAGCATAAACGTTGGAGTCACACCTGTTCTTCCCCCTACTCTGCTACTTATTACCTGTGTAACGGGTCCTGTTACATAGCCTCTCTGGCCCTCACTCTCTTGTGAAAACCCTCTCTGTGTAATTGTGGCATCTGGATACAGTGAGCATGCATGAAGTACCTGGCATGTACATATTACATCCTTTCCTCTTTACTTACCCTCCATATGTTTATAGGACATCACAGACTGAAGGAAGATTTTCTCCTTTGGTTCTATAGGATTTGCTACTCTGATCACAGTATTGATTGCTGAGAATTCCTTACTCTGAATTCCTCTAAGTTCATTTGCTCAACAAACATTTACAGAGCACATTGTTAATGTCCAACACTGTACGACTTGAGATCCAAAGATACAGGTTCCTATCCCTGTGAAATTCAGTCTTCTGGGAATTGTTAATGGGAGTGTTAAACATTATTCTGTGGTGTCTGTCTGATTCAAACCATTACTAGGCTCTGTGAGGACCAGTTTTCCATTGTGTCTGAACGCATTTAGGTCACACTTCATGTGGTCAGTGCTTTTGTTAGTTTTCTTCTATCTGATTTCTCTTGGTCTCCACTGATTTTAAAGTGGATTGTCGACATCCTGTTCCATTAAAAAGCATTTGTGTGCCTGATCTAAATTTACCCCATGTGTAGCTTTTCATTCAAGGTAGAATAATCTCAAAGATTATATAGGCTATGGCCAGTGTACCCTTAATGTACTCCATTCTAGTTAATAACAGAAGCTTCTCTCTTACTATTTCAAGATACAAAACAACTTGCAAAAGCTGCTTGAGAATGATGACTGACTGACCAGGCTGCTCGAGCCACCATGATACCTCGTGCTTCCCTTTGAAGAAGGTGCTCCCTGCTGGCCAGAGGAGAGAGTGGAGCGGCATCGATGCCCGGCCACGCTTGTGCTTGGAGATCTAAAGCTCAGAAAAGGGAGGAAGGGGAGTAGTTTTGGTTCCTGTGCCATAAAAGTTGACTTGACTCAGAGGAAGCTTTCAGTGCTAAGCCTGAAGAAAACAGACCCATCTCTGGAGGGCTCGGGCAGGCCCTGGCTGATTGTGGTTCAACAGTTTTCACGATTGTATCAGCAAACACACTCCACTCCGTGCCTTCTGAGTCCTTCCCATCCGCCTCTTCTCTCCTTTACCACCCCTCTTAACCAACCGTCAAACTAAGGGATTTATTGTGTGCCAACAACATTGGTAAGTTCCTTTAAATAATGAGCCATGACTCTCCTAAAAGACAGTAAATAGCTCTAATGGACAGACATGCTTCAAACAAGTAACACCAGCAATTTGTCTGTCTTCTGCTGCTGCTGCTGTTTAAATCACCTGTGTATCTTAACTTCTCAATTACATTGGCAAGAATATGGAGCAGAGAAGATTAAACTTTTCCATTTATGTTTTGTGTTATTCCTCTAATACTTAATTGGACTGATTCTCACCCACCCCATATCAAGGATCTGTGAGACATGGGACTGAAGTACTAAATCAAATTTTTACTTTGAAACCAAAACTAATCTTTAAACCAAAAATATAATAGTGATTTGATACAGGATAAAAACACTGAATTTTTAAGATTATGGGTGGACTATGTTAGTTTTGAAAACAGGATGCCTATACTAAATGCTGAAACCCATTTCAGCATGACGGAAGCACGCTTTTCCTCATTGCTGAATAAAATCATGGTTTGCTAACTTCTATTTATCATATAGGTTAGCTAGCTTTTTTTTCCTTAATTATTTAGGTACCATAAAATCTATAATATAAAAGATATTCTGTTTTTATCTGCAATGCATTTTATAATCATTTCTATGAAATGTATTTTGTTTAATCAGAGAACTAATAAGTGAATTGGTTACATCATTTGTATTAGCCTATTGGACAAGAATAAGAATTGTGCCTGGTGCACCCCTGGCTTTTAATAAATAACTTCTTGACAAAAATGCCTTTAACACTGTGTTTTATCAGTTTGTAAATTATCTTTACTAAGACAATATGCTTTCTAACTTCTACTCACCTCCTCTCCACTACTTCCAAGTCATCCATACTTCCTTCCTCCCAAGTACTCATTTCAAAACAAAAATGATTTAAGTTCTTGGGTTGTAATGATATAGGGGAAAGAAAATGAGTTCTGAAATCAAAACCAGTGCTTAATTTTTGGGCCCACATTTTGTGAGTTTGTGACTTTTAAGAAAGATACTTGGCCATTTTCTCTCATTTCATTGATAAGGCTAAAAGTACCAGTGCAAAGTGACATTTTGAGGATCAAATGTGACAGTGTCTCAAGCGCATTGCCATGGCAGGCAGGTAGTATCTCATCTCATGTCAGGCGTCATACTGATTATCCTAAGGTTTTCATGTCTGAACTTCAGTTTTACAAAAGTTCTTTATTGATACTTTCTAGTCAAAACCCATTAGAAAGTCAAGAGTGTGTCAGCCGCCTCTGGAGAGAAATTTTACAACTGTATAAAGAACCTTTAAAAGGTTCACATTTCACTGCATTGGTAATACACTATCTAGGAATTTATCCCAAAGCAATAAGCAGAGATTAGTCAAAGATTTATATACAGGAATATTCTTTGGAGGGAAGCAGTCCAAGATGGCAGTGTAGGAAGACTGCCATACTCACACCACCCACAGACACACTGAATCTATACCAACATAAAGCAATTCCTCCCAAAGACCTGAGGGCTTCTTGAACAGCTTCTACACAAGGACAGAAGGACCACACAGAATGACGAGAAACACAGGCACAGTAACATCAGGGACCCCACCCAGACCCTGCAACCTGCAGAAGGGAAGGACATCACTGAGGGGCCTGTGTACATATTTGCTCACACTAGTGATAGCAAAAAAAGTAGCCGTTTAAAGGATAAGTATACTATAAAGACACCCTTAGAGCATTTACTAACTTAACTTCAAAGCATCCATCAAATGGGGAAACTGCTGGATCTCTCAGTTCATTGGTGCTGGCGTGCACCAGTGTTTACATTCCCCCTCCACCACAATTACACATATGGGAGCAGAGTCCAGGTGCTCTAGCCACATGCTAGGGCTGTCAGAGAAGCCTTGGGCTTCCACCGCCCACCAACTCCAGCCATGTCCCCAAAGCAGATCCCACCCATGCCTGCCTCATCCCCAGCCATCCCAACAAGGTAGCCCCAGACCCACTCTAACTCCAGCTGTCCTGCCAGGCTGCCAGGCAGCCTTGGCAGAGTCCCCATGGGGCATCCCCCACCTGTGCTCCTTCCCACTGTCTTAGCTTGGTGGCCCCCGTGCACAGGACTTCAGGCCCAAGCCTGCTCCAACTCCATGCATCCCGTCATGGCGACCCAGTGCGTAGCACCCAGGACCCCCGGCCCACACCCACTCCAGCTCCAGCTGGCCAGCCAAAGCCCCCAGACAAGCAGTCAACACAGGGACATTCCTCCATAATGCCACTCCTTCAAGGCTGGGAGAGGTAACTGTTCTGCCTAATTCATAGAAACTAAGAAATTCAAACAAAATGAGATGGATCAGTATGTTCCAAGGGAAAGAACAAGATTAAACCTCAGAAGAAGAATTAAAACAGAGATGAGCATTTTGCCTGATAAAAAGGTCAAATTAATGGTCATAAAGATGCTTATCAGACTTGAGAGAAGAATGGATTAACTCAGAAATTCAACAAACAAAGTATAAAAAAGAACCAATCAGAGTTGAGGAATACAATAAATGAAATGAAAAATTCCCTAGACAGAATCACAGCAGATTAGACGATGCAGAAGAACCAATCAGTAATCTGCAAGACAGAGTAGTGGAAAACCCCCAAGCTGAACAGCAAAAAGAAGAAAGAATTTTAAAGGTAAGAATCGGTTAAGAGTCCTCTAGGACAGCATCAAGCATACTAACATTCACATTATAGTTGTCCCAAAAGAAGAGAGAAAGAGGCTGAAAACTTATTTGAAGAAATAATAACTGACTCTTTCCTAATTTAGGGAAAGAAACAGACATTCAGATCCAGGAAAGCACAGAGATCCTCAAACAGCATGAATCCAAGGAGGTCCACATACACAATAATTAAAATGTCAAGAACAAAAGATAATGAGAAAATCTAAAAAGCACCAAGAGAAAGCAAATACTTCCATACAAGGGAAACTCCATAAGACTATCAGCTTATTTTTCAGCAGCAATTTTGTAGGCCAGAAGGGACTGACATGACATATTCAAAGTGATGAAAGGAAAAAAAATACCTATAGCCAAGAATACTCTGCCTGGCAAAGTTATCATTCAGAATTGAAGGAGAGAGGAAGAGTTTGCCAAACAAGTTAAAGAAGTTCATCACCACTGAATTAGCCTTACAGAAAATGTTAAAGGGACTTCTTTAACCTGAAAAAAAAAGGCCATAACTAGAAAATTGTGAAAGGAAAAAATTTCATTGTCAGAAGCAAACACATAGTACAGGTAGTAAATCAATCACTTATAAAGCTAGTATGAAGGTTAAAGACAAAAGTAGTATAATCAATTAGTTAAGGATATAAAAATTAGTTAAGGGAAACTCAAAAAGAAGTAAAATATGGCATCATATACATAAAATGTGGAGGGGAGGAGTGAAAATGTAGTGCTTTTAGAATGTGTTTTAATGAGAGCCCATCAACTTAATAGACTGCTACATACCTAGATGCTTATATATGAACCTATGATAACCACAAACCCAAAAGCTAACAGATACACAATAAAGAGAAAGGAATCCAAGCATAACTCTAAAGAAAGTCATCAAAGCACAAGGGAAGAGAGCAAGAGAAGAAGAAAGGAACAGAGAAGAACTACAAAAACAACCAGAATACTATCAACACAATGGCAATAGGTACATACTTGTCAATTACTACTTTAAATGTAAATGGGGAGAGGGGGCGGAAGATGGCGGCGTGAGTAGAGCAGCGGAAATCTCCTCCCAAAACAACATATATCTATGAAAATATAACAAAGACAACCCTTCCTAGAATAAAGACCAGAGGACACAGGACAATATCCAGACCACATCCACACCTGAGAGAACCCAGCGCCTCGCGAAGGGGGTAAGATACAAGCCCCGGCCCCGCGGGAGGCGAGCGCCCCTCCCCCCAGCTCCCCGCAGGAGAAGGGCAGGCGGAGCGGGAGGGAGACGGAGCCCAGGGCTGCCGAGCGCCCAGCCCCAGCCATCCGGGCCAGAGTGCAGGGCCCTCGATACTGGGAAAACAGTGCAGCAAGAACAGTGAGCAGGCACTGGAGGCTGGGCGACAGAGGACATAAGAAAAGCACGCGACCATTTTTTTTTTTTTTTTTTTGCTTTTTTGCTGCTTTGTTTTGGCGAGCGCTTTTTGGAAGTCTTAAAGGGACAGGGACCCCAATATTAGGGAAACAGGGCAGAAAGACCGGTGAGCAGAGGCCTGAGGCTGGCACCGGAAAATAAAGAAAAACGAACGACCACCTTTTTTTTTTTTAAATAAAAAAATTTTTTTTTTTTTTAATTAAAAAAATTTTTTTTCTTGTTTTTTTTTTTTTGTGGTCGTTGTTTTGTTTTGGCGGGTGCTTTTTGGAAGTCTTAAAGGGGCAGGGCGGGTCACTTAATCCAGAGGTAGGGAATCCGGGATCTCTGGGCACCCTAACCCCTGGGCTGCAGGGAGCAGGGAGGCCCCTTACGGAGATAAATAGCCTCCCAGCAGCTCCTGCTCCAACGCGACTCCACCATTTTGGAGTAGCTGCCCGAGCCAGGCCACGCCCACAGCAACAGCGGAGATTAACTCCATAGCAGCCGGGCAGGAAGCAGAAACCCTGTCTGCGCACAGCTGCGCAGCACAAGCCACTAGAGGCCGCTGTTCTCCCAGGAGAGGAGGGCCACAAACCAACAAGAAAGGAAGTCCTTCCAGCCGTCACTCGTCCCAGTTCTGCAGACTATTCCTATCACCATGAAAAGGCAAAGCTACAGGCAGACAAAGATCACAGAGACAACACCAGAGAAGGAGACAGACCTAACCAGTCTTCCTGACAAAGAATTCAAAATAAGAATCATAAACATGCTGACAGAGATGCAGAGAAATACGCAAGAAAAATGGGATGAAGTCCGGAAAGAGATCACAGATGCCAGAAAGGAGATCGCAGAAATGAAACAAACTCTGGAAGGGTTTATAAGCAGAATGGATAGAATGCAAGAGGCCATTGATGGAATTGAAATCAGAGAACAGGAACGCATAGAAGCTGACATAGAGAGAGACAAAAGGATCTCCAGGAATGAAACAATATTAAGAGAACTGTGTGACCAATCTAAAAGGAGCAATATCCGTATTATAGGGGTCCCAGAAGAAGAAGAGAGAGGCAAAGAGATGGAAAGTATCTTAGAAGAAATAATTGCTGAAAACTTCCCCACACTGGGGGAGGAAGTAATCAAACAGACCACGGAAATACACAGAACCCCCAACAGAAAGGATCCAAGAAGGGCAACACCAAGACACATAATAATTAAAATGGCAAAGATCAAGGACAAGGAAAGAGTGTTAAAGGCAGCTAGAGAGAAAAAGGTCACCTATAAAGGGAAACCCATCAGGCTAACGTCAGATTTCTCAACAGAAACCCTACAGGCCAGAAGAGAATGGCATGATATATTTAATACAATGAAACAGAAGGGCCTTGAACCAAGGATACTGTATCCAGCACGACTATCATTCAAATATGACGGTGGGATTAAACAATTCCCAGACAAACAAAAGCTGAGGGAATTTGCTTTCCACAAACCACCTCTACAGAACATCTTACAGGGACTGCTCTAGATGGGAGCACTCCTAGAAAGAGCACAGCACAAAACACCCAACATATGAAGAATCGAGGAGGAGGAACAAGAAGGGAGAGAAGAAAAGAATCTCCAGACAGTGTATATAACAGCTCAATAAGCGAGCTAAGTTAGGCAGTAAGATACTAAAGAGGCTAACCTTGAACCTTTGGTAACCACGAATTTAAAGCCTGCAATGGCAATAAGTACATATCTTTCAATAGTCACCCTAAATGTTAATGGGTTGAATGCACCAATCAAAAGACACAGAGTAACAGAATGGATAAAAAAGCAAGACCCATCTATATGCTGCTTACAAGAAACTCACCTCAAACCCAAAGACAGGTACAGACTAAAAGTCAAGGGATGGAAAAACATATTTCAAGCAAACAACAGTGAGAAGAAAGCAGGGGTTGCAGTACTAATATCAGACAAAATAGACTTCAAAACAAAGAAAGTAACAAGAGATAAAGAAGGACACTACATAATGATAAAGGGCTCAATCAAACAAGAGGATATAACCATTCTAAATATATATGCACCCAACACAGGAGCACCAGCATATGTGAAACAAATACTAACAGAACTAAAGGGGGATATAGACTGCAATGCATTCATTCTAGGAGACTTCAACACACCACTCAACCCAAAGGATAGATCCACTGGGCAGAAAATAAGTAAGGACACAGAAGCACTGAACAACACAGTAGAGCAGATGGACCTAATAGACATCTATAGAACTCTACATCCAAAAGCAGCGGGATATACATTCTTCTCAAGTGCACATGGAACATTCTCCAGAATAGACCACATACTAGGCCACAAAAAGAGCCTCAGAAAATTCCAAAAGATTGAAATCCTACCAACCAACTTTTCAGACCACAAAGGCATAAAACTAGAAATAAACTGTACAAAGAAAGCAAAGAGGCTCACAAACACATGGAGGCTTAACAACACGCTCCTAAATAATCAATGGATCAATGACCAAATCAAAATGGAGATCCAGCAATATATGGAAACAAATGACAACAACAACACTAAGCCCCAACTTCTGTGGGACACAGCAAAAGCAGTCTTAAGAGGAAAGTATATAGCAATCCAAGCATATTTAAAAAAGGAAGAGCAATCCCAAATGAAGGGTCTAATGTCACAATTATCGAAATTGGAAAAAGAAGAACAGATGAGGCCTAAGGTCAGCAGAAGGAGGGACATAATAAAGATCAGAGAAGAAATAAATAAAATTGAGAAGAATAAAACAATAGCAAAAATCAATGAAACCAAGAGCTGGTTCTTCGAGAAAATAAACAAAATAGATAAGCCTCTAGCCAGACTTATTAAGAAGAAAAGAGAATCAACACAAATCAACAGTATCAGAAACGAGAAAGGAAAAATCACGACGGACCCCACGGAAATGCAAAGAATTATTGGAGAATACTATGAAAACCTATATGCTAACAAGCTGGGAAACCTAGGAGAAATGGACAACTTCCTAGAAAAATATAACCTTCCAAGATTGACCCAGGAAGAAACAGAAAATCTAAACAGACCAATTACCAGCAACGAAATTGAAGAGGTAATCAAAAAACTACCAAAGAACAAAACCCCCGGGCCAGATGGATTTACCTCGGAATTTTATCAGACATACAGGGAAGACATAATACCCATTCTCCTTAAAGTTTTCCAAAAAATAGAGGAGGAGGGGATACTCCCAAACTCATTCTATGAAGCTAACATCACCCTAATACCAAAACCAGGCAAAGACCCCACCAAAAAAGAAAACTACAGACCAATATCCCTGATGAACGTAGATGCAAAAATACTCAACAAAATATTAGCAAACCGAATTCAAAAATACATCAAAAGGATCATACACCATGACCAAGTGGGATTCATCCCAGGGATGCAAGGATGGTACAACATTCGAAAGTCCATCAACATCATCCACCACATCAACAAAAAGAAAGACAAAAACCACATGATCATCTCCATAGATGCTGAAAAAGCATTTGACAAAGTTCAACATCCATTCATGTTAAAAACTCTCAGCAAAATGGGAATAGAGGGCAAGTACCTCAACATAATAAAGGCCATCTATGATAAACCCACAGCCAACATTATATTGAACAGCGAGAAGCTGAAAGCATTTCCTCTGAGATCGGGAACTAGACAGGGATGCCCACTCTCTCCACTGTTATTTAACATAGTACTGGAGGTCCTAGCCACGGCAATCAGACAAAATAAAGAAATACAAGGAATCCAGATTGGTAAAGAAGAAGTTAAACTGTCACTATTTGCAGATGACATGATACTGTACATAAAAAACCCTAAAGACTCCACCCCAAAACTACTAGAACTGATATCGGAATACAGCAAAGTTGCAGGATACAAAATCAACACACAGAAATCTGTGGCTTTCCTATATACTAACAATGAACCAACAGAGAGAGAAATCAGGAAAACAACTCCATTCACAATTGCATCAAAAAAAATAAAATACCTAGGAATAAACCTAACCAAAGAAGTGAAAGACTTATACTCTGAAAACTACAAGTCACTCTTAAGAGAAATTAAAGGGGACACTAACAGATGGAAACTCATCCCATGCTCGTGGCTAGGAAGAATTAATATCGTCAAAATGGCCATCCTGCCCAAAGCAATATACAGATTTGATGCAATCCCTATGAAACTACCAGCAACATTCTTCAATGAACTGGAACAAATAATTCAAAAATTCATATGGAAACACCAAAGACCCCGAATAGCCAAAGCAATCCTGAGAAAGAAGAATAAAGTAGGGGGGATCTCACTCCCCAACTTCAAGCTCTACTATAAAGCCATAGTAATCAAGACAATTTGGTACTGGCACAAGAGCAGAGCCACAGACCAATGGAACAGACTAGAGAATCCAGACATTAACCCAGACATATATGGTCAATTAATATTTGATAAAGGAGCCATGGACATACAATGGCGAAATGACAGTCTCTTCAACAGGTGGTGCTGGCAAAACTGGACAGCTACATGTAGGAGAATGAAACTGGACCATTGTCTAACCCCATATACAAAAGTAAACTCAAAATGGATCAAAGACCTGAATGTAAGCCAAGAAACCATTAAACTCTTGGAAGAAAACATAGGCGAAAACCTCTTAGACATAAACATGAGTGACCTCTTCTTGAACATATCTCCCCGGGCAAGGAAAACAACAGCAAAAATGAGTAAGTGGGACTATATTAAGCTGAAAAGCTTCTGTACAGCAAAAGACACCATCAATAGAACAAGAAGGATCCCTACAGTATGGGAGAATATATTTGAAAATGACACATCCGATAAAGGCTTGACGTCCAGAATATATAAGGAGCTCTCACGCCTCAACAAACAAAAAACAAATAACCCAATTAAAAAATGGGCAGAGGAACTGAACAGACAGTTCTCCAAAAAAGAAATACAGATGGCCAACAGACACATGAAAAGATGCTCCACATCACTAATTATCAGAGAAATGCAAATTAAAACTACAATGAGGTATCACCTCACACCAGTAAGGATGGCTGCCATCCAAAAGACAAACAACAACAAATGTTGGCGAGGCTGTGGAGAAAGGGGAACCCTCCTACACTGCTGGTGGGAATGTAAGTTAGTTCAACCATTGTGGAAAGCAGTATGGAGGTATATCAAAATGCTCAAAACCGACTTACCATTTGACCCAGGAATTGCACTCCTAGGAATTTACCCTAAGAATGCAGCAATCAAGTTTGAGAAAGACAGATGCACCCCTATGTTTATTGCAGCACTATTTACAATAGCCAAGAATTGGAAGCAACCTAAATGTCCATCAATAGATGAATGGATAAAGAAGATGTGGTACATATACACAATGGAATACTACTCAGCTATAAGAAAAGGGCAAATCCAATCATTTGCAGCAACATGGATGGAGCTGGAGGGTATTATGCTCAGTGAAACAAGCCAAGCGGAGAAAGAGAAATACCAAATGATTTCACTTATCTGTGGAATATAAGAACAAAGGAAAAACTGAAGGAACAAAACAGCAGCAGAATCACAGAACTCAAGAATGGACTAACAGGTACCAAAGGGAAAGGGACTGGGGAGGATGGGTGGGTAGGGAGGGAAAAGGGGGGGAGAAGTAGGGGGGTATTAAGATTAACATGCATGGGGGGGTAGGAGAAAAGGGAGGGCTGTACAACACAGAGAAGGCAAGTAGTGATTCTACAACATTTTGCTATGCTGATGGACAGTGACTGTAAAGGGGTTTATAGGGGAGACCTGGTATAGGGGAGAGCCTAGTAAACATAATATTCGTCAAGTAAGTGTAGATTAGTTATAGCAAAAATAAAAAAAAAATAAAAAAAAAAAAAAAAGGGCAGTTCCTGTGTGGTAACCTCCAACGTGTTCTACACAAGGGTATAAAGGGCATATAAAAGTGTGGGCAAGGGGTCTGTTTGTGTTTATACAGAGGATCAAAGCCTAATTGGGCTACCCCGAAAATGAACTAAGATACGATATGAAA
The DNA here is from genome assembly GCF_030020395.1 of Manis pentadactyla. NCBI lineage: Eukaryota > Metazoa > Chordata > Mammalia > Pholidota > Manidae > Manis > Manis pentadactyla. The sequence goes on along the minus strand of NC_080031.1, from coordinate 67,048,876 downwards.
GAGAACTTCCAACATCAGCACTCTCTGGAAGACTCATGCCAGAAGATGATCATCAAAAAACCCCAACAAAGATCCACGCACTGCTACAGCTGTAGATGCACTCATCCCACCAGTTCCTGGACTTGCCATGGGAATGAAGGAGATATCTAAGCTGGCCTGTACATACAGTAAAACAACAAAATTGGACTGGATCTATACTGTTGGAACTCAACCAAGAATTTGGAGAAGTGCAAATTGTAGCGCTCCAAAGTCTTACAACTACAAACTATTTATTGTTAAAAAAACATATGGCATGTGAACAGTCCCCAGGAATGGGTTATTTTAATTTGTCTGATTCTCTCAGACTGTTCAAGTTCATTTGGACAATATCCACCATATCATAGATAAGTTTTCACAAATGCCTAAGGTGCCTAACTGGTTTTCTTGGTTTCACTGCAGATGGCTAGTAATTACAGATATGCTTTGGTTATGTAACTATACTCCTATTATGTTAATGTGTGTGTGCAATTTAAGTAGTAGCTTAAAACCTATACATGCTGAAGTTACTCTACAAGAAGATATATCAAAGAAATAATCAATCTTCCCATGTTTTCTTCCGCCTGCTACTTCTATAGCTTTTCTTCTTCCTTCGTAATTACAACCCTTAAATAGAATTCGTGCCTCATATCAAATTTACCGAGTATCATAATTCTTCCAAGTGGTAAAGATACCTCAAGACAAATGCTGGGCATAGAAGCCATAGGGCATAAATATGCAAAGAAGTAAAAAGCTAACTTTTTCAAACAATAAGGCTTCTCTCTCACTTACCAACTTCACATTTCCCTGTATGGCCCCGGAAGATGACTGGTTAGCCAGAGACGGGTAAGATTCCTCAAGGGAGGAACAACCTAAGACAGGCACAGTCGCAGGGGGGCCATCAGGTGAGAAATTGGGGATCAACAGACGTGAGGCTTAGAACCTCACCCCCCCGTTCTGAGAGAAATCTTCTGCATACGTGGATGTTTTATTGCCCTGGTCTGGCTTGGATTAACACATAGTCTACAGGCACACACCTGATCATCTACATGTGCTCTCTTACAACACTAAACTATGTTTTCTACCTTTATCTTGTATCTACCTACCACTTCAGCATTTTATTAAAAATAATAATAATAAAGAGAGAAATGTGGTATCCACATATAAATCAAGTATAAAGACCAAATGAGTATTCATATTTGAACTGACTGTTTATAGTTCATAATGCATGAGCAAAACCGAAAGTTTCTGTGATGACTGCCCTTGTACTGTTCACTATGTAACTTATTCATTATGTAAGAATTTGTTCTACATGTAAAAACTTGTTTGTTATGCCTCAGAAGATTGGAGACTGACAAAAATTAGGCTTGGGGTGGAATAATGATTGTGCATTGAGCATTGACTCCCCTATACAGAATTTTATTGTCGTTAACAACCATTTGATCAATAAATGTGAGAGATGCCCTCACAAAAAAAAAAAAAAGGACAGAGTTCCAATGGTAAAATAAATTAGTAACCGGGATGTAAGGTATAGCACAAGGAATATAGTCAAGATATTGTAACAGCTTGGTAGGGTGATAGCTGGAACCTAGAATTATGTATATAAATGTTCTACCACTGTGTTGTACACTTGAAACTCATGTAATGTAATACTGTGTGTCAACTACCCTTCAATAAAAAATAATTATTATTAAAAAAAAAAAAAATAAAAAAATAAAAAAAAAATAAATGTAAATGGGTTAAATGCTTCAATCAAAATATATAGGGTGACTGAACAAATTAAAAAACAAGATCCATTTTATGCTGCCTGCAAGAGACTCACTTCAGACCTAAAGACACAAACAGACTGAAAGTGAAGGGATGGGAAAAGATACTCCATGCAAACGGAAGTGGGAAAAAAAAAGCTGGGGTACCAATACTTGTATCAAAATACATTTTAAAACAAAGACTGTAAGAGACAAGTGCATTACATGATGATAAAGGGAACAATCCAACAAGAGGGTATAAAATTGTAAATATCTATGCACTCAACAGAGGAGCACCTAAATACATAAACCAAATACTAACAGATAATAAGGGAGAAAGTCACAGCAATAAAATAATATTAAGGAACTTTACTATCCCACTTACATCAATGGATAGAACATCCAGACAGAATATTCAGCACCAAAACAGCAGAATACACTTTCTTTTCTAATGCACATGGAACGTTCTCCAAGATAATTCACATGGTAAGCCACAAAACAACTCTATAAAGTCTTCATGAGACTGAAATCATGAAGCATCTTTTCCAAACACAGTGAAAAATGTGAAAATACAAACACATAGATATTAAACAATATGCTACTAACCCACCAATGGGTCAATGACATCAAGAAGGGAATCAAAAATTTCCTTGAGATTAATGGAAATGGAAACACAATGCTTCAAAATCTTTAGGATGCAACAAAAGCAGCTTTAAGAGAGGAGTTTATGTTATCAGTAGAATGTGTTGTGTTTCCCTGATTCTTGTCTTCTCTAAGGAAAGAATTCAGTTGAGAGACTAGGTAGCAAGAAAAAGCAGCGAAGAATTCATTGGGTTAAAGTGAAAAGTACACTCTCAAGACAAGAGAGCAGACTGTTTGGAAACTAGGAGCAGCCCAGCTATTAAGGCTGGATTGGCTTTTATTTTTTAAGAAGGCAGAAGTCCTGCCCTGTGTCTTATGTCATTTGATTGGCAGGTTGATTAACAGCTCTAGGTTATATAACTTTTTTCTCAGTGTGCAGGCACCTTACCCATAAGTACCTAAGAGAAACTCATAGTGGGGCCAAAATTACAATGCTAATTAAATTTAGATGTTATTTTAATAAGGTGGGGCTGCTTTTGGACAAAGTCTTTGGACCTTGAACATGCTTTGTAACCAGGTGAGCCCCAGTGGTCCTGGGCTTCTTGACAGTCTAGGTGTCTCTGACTTTCCGGGCTTCCTGATAAGCTAGGTGTCCTTGACTATGGAACTGGGAACTAAGGAGGGCTTAGAGGTCGGTCAGGGCAGAGTCTTCCTTGGTGATGGGCTGGCCCCTTTCTCCTGCTTATGTCTAACTAACTGCTTACTTAAACACTTATAGCAATACATGCCTACTTCAGGAAACAAGAAAAATTTCAAAGGATCTAACCTTATACCTAAGGAACTACACACACACACACACAAAGCCCAAAGTTAGTAGAAGGAAGGAAATAATAAACATCAGAGAGGAAATAAATGAAATAAAGTCTAAAAAGCAATAGGAAAGATTGATTAAAGTAAGAGCCCATTCTTTGCAAAGATAAACAATATTGATAAACCTTTAACCAGACTCATCAAGAAAAAGAGAAAGAGGACTCAAGTAAAGCCAGAAATGAAAGAGAAGTTACAACCAACACCACAGAAATACAAATGATTATGAGACTACTATGAAAAATTACATACCAACAAAAATGCACAACCAAGAAGAAATGGATAAATTCCTAGAAACATACAATCTTCCCAGGCTGAATCAGGAAGAAACAGAAAATCTGAACACACTGATCACTAGTAGCAAAACTGAGTCAGTAATCAAAAAACTCCTAACAAACAAAAGTCAAGGAATAGATAACTTCACAAGTGAATTCTGTGAAACATTCAAGGAAGAGTTAATACCTATTCTTCTCGAATTATTTCAAAAACTAGAAGAGGAAGGAATGTTTCCAAATTTGTTCTACAAGGCCAGCTTTCCTCAGATACTGAAACAGATAAAGATAAAAGAAAAAAAAGGTAAATTGCAGGCCAATATCCCCAATGAACATAGGTGTAAAAATTCTCAAGAAAATATTAGCAAACTGAATTCCACAATACCTTAAAAGGATCATTCACCATGATCAAGTGTGATTTATTCCAGGGATGCAAAGGTGGTTCCATATCCACAAATCAATCGATATGATACAACACATAAACAAAATGAATGACAAGAATTATATAATAATCTCAACAGATATAGAAAAAACATTTGACTAATTCAACATACAGTACATTCACTATAAAAAGTCTCAACAAAGTGAGTTGAGAGGGAATATACTTAACATAATTAAGGCCATACGTGACAAACCCATAGCTAATCTCATATGCAGTGGTGAAAAGCTAAAAGCTTTTCCTTAAAGATCACAAATAGGGCAAGGATGCCCACTCACACCACTTTTAATCAACATAGTATTGGAAGTTCTAGCCACAACAATCAGACAAGAGAAAGAAAAGGTATTCATATTGGTAAGAAAGAAGTAAAACTGACAATTCTTGTAGATGACATGACACTGCATATATAGAAAAACCTAAATAGAAAACCCTAAATACCCCCCCCCAAAAAACACTATTAGAATAAATGAAATAAGTGGCAGGATACAAAATTAATATACAGAAATCTATTGTATTTCTATACACTAAAAATGAAGTAGCAGAAAGAGAAATTAAGAACATCTCATTTACAATTACATCAAAATGAATAAAATACCCAGGAATAAATCTAACCAAAGAGGTAAAAGATCTGTACTCTGAAAACTGTAAGAAATATTGCTTTTTTAAAAAATTGAAGAAAACAAAAATAAATGGAAAGATATATCATGTTCATGGGTTGGAAGAATTTATTTGTTAAAATGTCCATACTAACCAAAGCAATCTAAAGATTCACTGCAATCCCTATCAAAATACCAATAATATTTTTCACAGAACTAGAACAAATAATCCTAAAATTTGTAGGGAACAAAAAGACTCCAAATAGCCAAAGTAATTTTGAGATAGAAGAACAAAGCTGCATGGAACAAAGCTGGGCAGATCATGCTCCCTGATCACAAACTGTACTGCAAAGCTACAGTAGTCAAAACAGTATGGTATTAGCATAGAAATAGACACATGGCTCAATGGTACAGAATAAAGAACCCAGAAATAAGCCTATGCTTATATGATCAAGTTATATATGAGAAAGGAGACAAGAATATACAGTGGGGAAAAGACAGTCTCTTCAAAAAATGGTGTTGGGATAATTGTATGACTACATGCAAAAAAAATGAAACTGGATTACAGTCTTACACCACACACAAAAAATAAACTCATCACAGATTAAAGACCTAAATATAAAACCCAAAACCATAAAACCCCTATAAGAAAACACAGGTAGTAAACTCTTGAACATCAGCATTTGTAATTTTTTTCGGGATACATCTTCTCAGGCAAGGGAAACAAAAGCAAACAGAAACAAGTGGGAATACACCAAACTAAAAAGCTTTTGCACAGCAAAATAAACCATTACAAAATGAAAAGGCAACCTATTGAGTAGGAGAAGATATTTGCAAATGATATATCTGATAAGGGGTTAATATTTTAAGTACATAAAGAACTCATATAGCAAAAAAAAATCCAATTAAAAAATGGGCAGAGAGCTGAACAGCAAAGGACACCATCAACAGAACAAAAAGGCATCCTACAGTATGGGAGAATATATTTGTAAACCACATATCCGACAAGGGGTTAACATCCGAAATATATAAAGAACTCACATGCCTCAACACCCAAAAAGCAAATAACCCAATTAAAAAATGGGTGGAGAATATGAAGAGACAATTCTCCAAAGAAGAAATTCAGATGGCCAACAGGCACGTGAAAAGATGCTCCACATCAGTAATTATCAGGGAAATGCAAATAAAAACCACATGAGATATCACCTCACACCAGTTAGGATGGCCAGTATCGAAAAGACTAACAACAAATGCTGGCAACGATATGGAGAAAGGGGAACCCTCCTACACTGCTAGTGGGAATGTAAGCTAGTTCAGCCATTGTGGAAAGCAGTATGGAGGTTCCCCAGAAAACTAAAAATAGAAATACCATTTGACCTGGGAATCCCACTCCTTGGAATTTGCCCAAAGAATATAATTTCTCAGATTCAAAAAGAAATATGCGCCCCTATGTTTATCACAGCACTATTTACAATAGCTAAGTTATGGAAGCAACCTAAGTGTCCATCAGTAGATGAATGGATAAAGAAGATGTGGTACATATACACAAGGGAATACTATTCAGCCATAAGAAAGAAACAAATCCTACCATTTGCAACAACATGGATGGAGCTAGAGGGTATTATGCTCAGTGAAACAAGCCAGGCGGAGAAAGACAAGTGCCAAATGATTTCCCTCATTTGTGGAGTATAACAACGAAGCAAAACTGAAGGAAAAAAACAGCAACAGACTCACAGACTCCAAGAAGGGACTAGCGGTTACAAAAGGGGAGGGGTGGGGGAAGGTGGATGGGGAGGGAGGGCAAAAGGGATTCAGGGGTATTATGATTGGCACAGATGGTGTGGGGGGGATGAGGGGGAAGACAGTGTAACACTGTGAAGACAAACTGACTCACAGTGACTGCAATGGGGTATGGGGGGAACACAATAACAGGGGTGAATGTAGTAACCACATTGTTTTTTCATGTGAAACCTTAATAAGAGTGTATAGAGTGTATATCAATAATACTTTAATTTAAAAAATGGGCAGAGGACTTAACTAGACATATTTTTCAAAGACATCACTAATGCTCAACACTACTAATCATCAGGGAAATGCAAATCAAAACCACAATGACATATCACCTCACACCAGTCAGAATGGGTAGTTATCAAAAAGACAAGAATTAACAAGTACTGGCAAGGATGTGTAGAAAAGGGAGCCCTCATGCAGTGCTGGTAGGAATGTAAACTGGTGAATTCACAATGGAAAACCGTATGGAGGGTCCTTAGGAAATTAAAAATAGAAATACCATATGATCCAGCAATTCTACTTGTGCATATACTAATTCAAAAAAAAAGGGTATTTATTTTTTTTTAAAATGAAAACACTAACATGAAAAGATATCTGTACCCCATGTTAATGGGGCACTGCAATATTAATGAATGGAAACAACCTAAGTGTCAGTGAATAAACAGATGAAGACAATGTGGTGTTTGTATGCACACACACACACATATACACACAATGCAATACTATTCAACTATAAAAAAGAAAAAAATCTGGCCATTTGTGACCATATGAATGGCCCTTGACAGCTAAGTGAAGTAAGTCAGACAGAGAAAGACAAATACCATATGATCTCACATACATGCAAAATCTGAAAAAAAACAAGTTCATAGATACAGAGAACAGACTGGTGGTTGCCAGAGGCAGGGGGTGGGAAGGTGGGCCAAATGGGTGAAAGGGTTCAGAAGGTGCAAAGTTCCACTTATAAATTAAGACATGGGGATGTAATGTACAGTATTACTTTAGTAATAAAGCACAGCGTGAATATAGTTATGGTGACTATACTTAATAATACTGCACTGCATATTTGAAAGTTGCTATTCTCATCACAAGAAAAAAATTATAACTATGTATGAGTGACTAATGTTAACTAGATTTATGATAATTTCACCATATATACAAATATCGAATCATTATGTTATACACCCAAAACTAATATGTCATATGTCAATAATATGTCAATCATTTTAAAAGATAATTTTTTAGTAAAAATGATGTTTTTCAATGCTAAGAATTTTTCTAATTTGAAACAAACCAAAGTGACAACTTAGTTCTTGTAGTTTCTCTTATCTCTGTTTCTAACCTCTTTATATAGACTGTCTAGAAATACAAAGTGCGTATGTGAAACTACTTCATATCGACTATATACACATACACACACACACACCATCCACCATACCAATAATTGGAGTACATGGTAATGAAAAGTGGGAAGGAAGACAGTCCTTGCTTCCCACAGACAAAACCACTATCTCAGTGGGTCTTGGTGAACCACACAGCCCATTCTCCTTATTAGATCTTCAAAAATTCTGCCAGAAAGTCTCATTTTCCTTGTTCTTCCTGAAACTGACCTTGATTACAAAAAGCCCTCCGAGCCACAGGGATGAGTGAGCATACAGGGAAGCATACACCCTCTGTCCCGCCACCACCACCAGTTTTTGAGCATGTTAGCATTTCTCCTTCTATCTCCAGAAAGCTGCAAGTGTGCCTTTCAAGAATGTTGTTTATTATGTTTCTGATGGTCCCTAAGCTATAGATGCATAAAAAACTTCAGCCATATTTATTTTTCATACCCCCTCCCCACGTGATAGTGGGGTGATGGAATAGCCAGTAATCTCTGGACCCAAGCAGTGCATGCTGCTGCATCTTGGCATCTAGCTAGAAGTGACCCCATTACCCCTTTGCTCTTTCTCCATTTAAAGTATATGACTGTGAACGGAATTCCTTCTTGTCTGCACGTACGTGGGCCACAGTAGGAAGCAAACATTCTCCACGGGATCGTAAGCTGGGGATTGCTTCGTGCAGGGTGAAAGCTACTGTATAGCAGGGCAGCCCCAGGAAGCAGAAATGGAGAGAAATAGATTTGTTAGCTACCCAAAGGAATGTTTATGAAGCTTTATCTAACCAGAATTCCTGTAATAACATTCTAATTTGTTTCATTTCTAATTGTTGACACCTTTACTAAACCATAATTTATATGTAGTAAGTTAGACATATTTCTAGTGTACAATTTAAGTTTTGACATAAGTATATACCTGTGAAACCATCACCCCCAATCAAGATGCTAAACAGACCCATCACCCCCAAAAGTAATCCCTGGGAATCCCTCTCTCATACCTATCACTTAACCCTCCATCCCCAAGCAACCACAGATCAGCTTTTTGCCTTTACATACTAGCTTGATTTTCTAGAATTTTATATAAATGGAACCATGCAGTATGTACTCTTTTTTGCCTGAATTCTTTCATTCAGAATAATTATTCTAACATCTATCTACTTTTTGCACGTTTCAACAATTCATTCCTTTTTATTGCTGAGTAGTATTGTATGTACATACCACAAATTATTTATTCATTAGCCTGAGGATGGACATTTGGATTGCTCCTAGTTTTTGTTTATTACAAGAAAAATTGCTCTGAACCCTCCTGTTCAAGCATCTGTGTGGACACACACATTCATTCTCTTGGGTGAACACCTAGGAATGGAATGACTGGGTCATACAGCAAGTATATGTTTAACATACAAAGAAAGTGCCCAAGGTTTTCTAAAGTGGACCATTTACCATTCCCACCAGCAGTGCATGACAGCGCAAGTTCTTCACCCTTACCAACACAGTCTTTTAAATGTTAGGGTTTCTAATATAGGTGTGTTGTGCTATCTCATTGTAGTTCTAATTTGCATTTCCCTAATGACTATTGAGGCCATGCATCTTCTCATGTGCTATTTGAGATCATCTGTGTATCTTCTTTGGTGAAGGGTCTGTTTGAAAATTTTGCCCATATTTTATTGAACTGCTTTCTTATTACTGAGCTTTGAGGGTTCATTATATATTCTGGATAAAAATCCTTACACAGTATGTGATTTGCAAATATTTTCTCCTAGACAGTGGCTTGTTTTCTCATTCTAAGTCCTTCAAAGAGAAGCCCTCTCCCTCCAGTGTGCTGCTCTTCAAGCTCCAGCCCCTGGGTTCACACTCAGCTCCATTTCTGCCACTCATTTCTGCCTGGGTTCCCCCCACAATACAGCCTGAAAACTTTGTGGGCAGTCAGTCACCTGGGGCAATAATAGGGTTCATCTGCCTTCTTTCCCTTATCTCAGGTATAACTATCCTTCATTACCCAATTTTCACTGTTTTGAACACCACTCTTCATATATTTCATCTGTATTTGGCTTTTTTGGCTGTTTCAGACATTAAAATAAAAAACAGAGACCAGTCTTGAAAATTCCCTGAGTAGACAAAATCAGTTTAGTCTTACGAGAAAGCTTAATTTAGCTACTTTTGCAAACCTAACTTGACCTGGGTCACTTCTTGTTTATGCCTCTGGAAACTTTAAAGAAAATTTAAACTGTTTCCCAATGTTGCTATGAGGTAACCACTGACCAATTCCCTATCCCATAAGAAAATTCTACCATTATAGCCAATCCCATAAAGAATAAAGGGTCACCACCTTCCCATTGCATAAGATGCTGTGTAACAAATATACCCCTGGAGCCTCCTTTCACGTTCAGGAACCAGCTTTTTGCTGTGTGCACAATTAGCTTTTACTAGTTCCTACTTCAGAGATTCCTTGGTTTTACTTCAACGATTTCTGAACTGTTGACACAGGTGAGAAGTCAAATCTAGGCCCTGTTACACCATCTTGAATGGAAGTCCCCAGCCAGAAAAAGTACTATGTCAAGGACTGGAAACCAGGTGGAGAGAGTTGTTAGCTTGGTGACAGAAAAGGGAAACAGCTTGGGGGTAGACAAAATTCAACATCCATTCATGATAAAAACTCTCAACAAAATGGGTATAGAGGGCAAGTACCTCAACATAATAAAGGCCATATATGTCAAACCCACAGCCAACATCATACTTAACAGTGAGAAGCTGAAAGCCTTTCTTTTAAGATGGGGAACAAGACAAGGATGCCCACTCTCTCCACTTTTATTCAACATGGTGATATCACCTCACACCAGTTAGGATGGCCAGTATAGAAAAGACTAAGAACAACAAATGCTGGCGAGGATGTGGAGAAAGGGGAACTCTCCTACACTGCTGGTGGGAATGTAAGCTAGTTCAACCATCGTGGAAAGCAATATGGAGGTTCCTCAAAAAACAAAAAATAGAAATACCATTTGACTCGGGAATCCCTCTCCTTGGAATCTACCCAAAGAATAGAAGTTCTCAGATTCAAAAAGACATGCACTATGTTTATCACAGCATTATTTACAATAGCCAAGATATGGAAGCAACCTAAGTGTCCATCAGTAGTAGATGAATGGATAAAGAGATGTGGTACATATACACAGTGGAATACTATTCAGCCATAAGAAAGAAACAAATCCTACCATTTGCAATAACATGGATGGAGCTGGAGGATATTATGCTCAGTGAAATAAGCCAGGTGGAGAAAGATAAGTGCCATATGATTTCCCTCATTTGTGTAGTATAACAATGAAGCAAAACTGAAGGAACAAAAGAGCAACAGACTCAGACTCCAAGAAGGGACTAGTGGTTACCAAAGGGGAGAGGTGGGAGAGGCCGGGTGGGGAGGGAGGGAGAAGGTGATTGAGGGGTATTATGTTTAGTACACATGGTATGGGGGATCACAGGGAAGGCAGTGTAGCACAGAGAAGGCAAACAGTGACTCTGTGGCATCTTACTACACTGATGGACAGTGCTGCAATGAGGTATGGGTGGGGACTTGATAATATGGGTAAATGTAGTAACCAGTGTTTTTTTATGTGAAACCTTCATAGGAGTGTATATCAATAATACCTTAATAAAAAAATTTTTTTAAAGGGAATGAGAAAAAAGAAAAGAAATATGCAGGTAGTATGTTACTTGGCTCAGCAGTGAACAAGGTTGTTATAACCATAATAATGCAAATACTGGCTGCTAATTTAATAAAAATAATGATTAAAAAAAATAAAAATAAAAATAAAATAGCACGGGGGTAGCAAGCCGAGGTTGGGGGAACAACAGAGCAGTGGATGAAACGTGTAAAGCCTTGAAACCCAGCCCTCTGAGGAAGGGGCACTGCCAGGGCCGCGCAGGCCGCAGGGTGGGGCCTGACGAGGCTGGTTCCGCCACGTGGGGGAACCTGCCGACTGGATTCAGCCGGTGCTCCACAAACCCACTGCCCCTGCCGGGGTGAAGAGAGGCCCGGGGGAGGAGGAGGGGGTCCGGAAGCTCGCAGGGAGCGCCCAGGAAGACGCAGGCCCCACCGCCTCCGCCTCCGCTCCCGGGGCGCCGCCTCCTCGCGGAGTCCCGCAGGCAGCGGCGCGCGCAGGCCTAGGGCTGCAGGAGCCTCACCGTCGGCCCCGCGGCGTGCCAGGCGGGAGGGCCGCGGCCTGGGGCCGAAGAGCTTGGCCGCTGGCCACTGGCCACCCGTGGGCCGCTCAGCCTCCGCACACACCCTCCTGTGGGTACTGGAAGTCGCGCAACAAAAACACAACTATGTCTAATGCGACACAACTGTACTTTATACAAAGGAAGCTGTTCTCGCCCTTACCTGCAAATGAGGATATGCGCAGCCCCAGCTCTCCTCGCAGGCAGCTCCCTGCGCCCGCGGCCTGGGGACCAGGTCTGCCCCGCGGCCGCCGCCCTCGCCGCGAGGCCGCCTCGCACGCCGGTGCCGCGGGTGCCCAGCCGGTGCGCGAGCGTCGGCGCGCGCAGCACCGGCGTCCCTTCACCGTGCACAGCCCCGCGCACAGCCACAGCCGCCCACTCCAGGGGTTCCAGGGGTGGGGAGGCGACGCGGCCCTCGAGGTGCCGGCGCACCGCGTCCGCGACGGGCCGCGGTCGCCGCCTGAGCAGCCCAGGTTGCCGCAGCCGCCCCACGCGGGGAGAGGGGCCGAGGAGCAGGGGGTGCCGGCAGCCCCCAGGCCTCCCAGCCCTCGCCCAGGGGTCCTTGCATCTCCCTTTAACTGTGGGAGCACAGAGGAGACCCCTCACCGAGGCTGAGCTTGCCCTCGTCGACCCCTTCTCCAAGAAGGTGCAGGCCCCAGGCCTGCCCACGTGGGTGAGCCGGCCGCAGGCAAGCAGGGAGCCTTGGGCGACAGACGGGCAAGAGGAGACAGAGGCAGGAGGGCCGCCCCAGCCCGTCTGAGCCGAGGTGCAGAGCTCCCCACCCAGGTCCTGCGGATGAGGAGGCCGGCGCCCACCCACGGATGTGTGGGCCACCAGGTCCGGTGCACATGCTGCTTCAGGGCCTCCGGGGTCCATCCCCTGCCTGCTGGGACGCGTGAAGGCAGCCGAGTACCCGAGGCGGGTAGAGGAAATCCTGCACCTGCAGCTGTCCCAGCTCCCACTCCGAGAGGGGGTGACCCTTCCCCGGGATCCGGCTCCTGCACTGCGGCCACCCGCGTCTCCTCTCCCTGACCTGGCCCTGTCCTCAGATCTTGAAACTCCAGGGCCATTTCTGTATGTAACCAGACCAAGAATGGGAAAAATATGATATTCCAAGCTCCCTTTCAAAACTCACTAATTAAAAATAAAATAATGAAAAATAGATTGATAAATCTATTTTAATTAATGATTCTTCAAATTTGGTCACAGTGCCATCTGTACATTCTGTTCCCTACTGACTAAATTGTAAAGTTAGTTTAGCCTCCAACAAAACGTGCATAAAATATTAAAGGACAGGAAAACTGTTAATATATACACATTCATAATATATACATATCACAAATGTGTGCGCAAAGGAAATATGCATAGCTGCCAGTCTTCATTTCTGTAACTAACTGCAAAGATATATTTATAATATTCCTTCTTCCAGTACCCGTTTCATCTTTTCTTTGCCTTCAGAAAGAACCTCAACTTGTCACAATTCTTTACCTGGTAAGGAGACCCAAGTCCCCATTCCTGTTACAGTTGTTATTGCCATAGTTTTTGGCTCCCTGCTTGTTTGATGACATTAGTGGACCAAATGGGTATTTCGCACTCTCAGCTTCCAGTTCAATGAAAACAGGTGTATGTTGGTAATTAAAACCTCCAAATCAGCAGAGCTCAAAAGAGTAAGGTGGAAAGCAAGAATTCCACAAGTAGGTACTAGTAGTAATAGTGAAAGGAGCCACTCCTGACTGCACTTTTGGCTCTTGGACCCACACAGGTATTTCTGGTGCATAGCAGCTACTGCATCTTTAAGACAGAACCTTGTTCTGGGGGAGTCTCTTCCAACTGGCAGCCTAACGGTCTCCAGTAGGCCATGCCACTGTCTTACTAAACCAGCAGATTCTGATGATGAACTATGTGGTAAAAACCAGTGGATTCCAAGGGCACTAGCCCTCTGCTGTGAAATGAGCTGCTTTATCAGAAGTAATATGGTAAGGAGTGAAATCTCCATGGGGGTGAGTAAGGCAGAAAACATAATGTGCAAGGAAGGCAGGTCGATACTGAGAACACATACCTATTTCAAAGACGACTAATCTCTTTCCCTTCCACGCTGGAGGAGGTACAAAGTAATAGTCTTGCCAAGTAGCTGGCTGGCCAGCAGAGGAATAATGCACTATCGAAGGCTCTTGCCAGGTTAGGCATTCAGCTGGGTCAGCCATGGTGAGGGGAAGTCCAAATAGTTCAATCCCGAACAAAACTTCCTGATAATTGATATTTATTCTCTATTGAAAGATTAAAAATTAAATGGGTTATTTTAGATTGAACACAGAGCAAGGACTTACAGTGCCCTTCCAAAAGTAATGAGATGTTCACAGGTTCCCGTTTGCCTCCCCAATAGCACTGGACTTGTTAAAATGCAGTTTATTAAGTGAATGCTCAGTTAGGAAGTCACTCAGAGGCAGTCAGCTGTCAGGGGCATGGGAAGAAATTGCCTAGATTGCTTGGCATTAAACGGTTCTGCTGGCTACTCCAGGAAAATACAATGGTGAATGAATGGGCAACCTGCACTTCTTCCCCTGCCCATTTTCCTCATTTTTAAGGCCATGGCAAATTTTCATTTGAGGGTTAAACCTGCCCACAGGAAATTAAGCCATTCCTTGCTAAACTAAGAAATAAGAACAACAGTCACATGGTAACACCGGGACTCTGACATGGTTGATCTGTGTTACGTTGCGTGGAGGATGTGATGTGTGGTCGGCTTTACAGACAAGCATATTGTGACCCAATTTGTTTGCCAGGCAGTTGTTCCAGAGAGGTCATTTACTGACAGAAGAAAATTGAAGGCAGAGTACTGATTGCACAATCAAAGCAGAGTAGCTGCTGAACTGAATAAAATGCTGTGTAAATCCAAAAGTCACCCTGGAGGAAAGAAAATTAAATAACAAGGAGGAAGAGGGATTAACTCACAATGAAACACTAGGTGATTTATACCTGCATCTCCCGGTCCAGCAGTGACCTATTGCACTAAGCCCAGTAAATGGGTCTCCATCCGGCTCAAATGCCTCCCCGTGAGCAGAATCCTACTGGCAATTTTGTGAATAAGCTTTGGGTCAGCGTACATGTCCTTTGACTGTCATGGCTTTTTTACTCTTGGGAAACCTTAAGGGAGATTTTCAATTGTATTTTACATCCTTTTGTATGATCAGTGAGTAGTACATGATATTGATGTTTTCCTCTAACACTGTTTTCTCTAATGCTGCAACATGAAATTCAGTTTAAGGCAGGTCTGTCTTGCAGGTTTTTGACTGTATTGATCCTACTGCCTGAATAGATTTTTGAAGTTTTGTAAGAACATAACACTATATATAGACTCTTTGAGTGGCCTGAGCCCTCTTAAGGTCCTGATCTTTGTCACTGCACTTTCAATGTCAAGAATAATCATTGATTTTACAGAACAAATGATAAGAAAATGGATACCTGAAAGTGAAATGAATTTGGTCATTTGGAGCAAGTGTAAACCTTCCTGAGGAATTGAGTCATTTCTCCTTTTGAGGGGCAGAGTATTAAAATGAGTGGGAATTGCGAACTCTATGCCATGCAGTAATGTCCAGAAGATCCTTGGAAATATACCTTCCCCTGATTTAGCCAAGGAAAGAAAAGAACATGACGGTGTCCAATCAGAATTAGAGTCTTCCATTTTCACATGGAGTCTGAAAGAAGGTTAAAAGTTTGCTAAATGTCTAGGGAAGCGGTGATGAATATGAAATAAAGACACCTGTAAAGCCCTTGAAGCTATAAAACGGCATAAAACTATAATATGATGATAGCACTGAGAGAGCTGCATTCTGTCTGAGTAACCACAATGGCTTGTACAGATCTATGTGAAAGGCTGCCAGCTTTCTAGCTGGTCCTACTCCAGTATTCCCACATGACCACACCTGTTACCGAGGTGGATTCATAGGACCAGGAACACAGTCTTCCTGGAAAAACAGGAGGTGTAGCTTTCTAAATCAATATTTTTATAGTCTTTTGTTCGGGTACCATCCGGCTTTTTACATACGAAAGACTTCCTGACGTTTGGGTAAATATTAATACATCAATCCATGATGCATATAAAGGACACAATATGCCACCACTACCCTCTGCTTCACACGTCACGAACAGTACCTGAGGCAGAGATGTTAAATAATTCTCCGGAGGCCAACCAACCAGAGCCTAACCAAAGGGGACTTGCTGTAGATGATTCTGCTTCCTTTAAAATCCGGGAGCTCATCACATGTATGTTTTCATTCATACACATCTGTACAGTCTACACCCTGGGTTTCAGGAAATGAATGAGTAGGGAACTTATTTTTCCTCCTAGGAATCTGGTTTTCATTAAGTATTTAGGATCCCGGTACATTTTTTATTGCACGTTGAATAATATTCTTTATCTTTTGATACTTGGCACCAATCATGACTAGGCACCAAGCAGTATAATAAGGCACTGTAATCCCCCGACAAGACCCTAGAAAAAGCAGCTAGGACACAAATACTGTCCACAGCGAAACACTTGAAGCTTTGGTTAATCCTACTTCCTAGGTATTTGGCTAATCATTTTACCTACCGTCCAAGCTGTCACAGGTGCACTGCCCTGGCTCTGGCCCTGGAGAAAACACAGACCTGCTGTAATAAAATTGCTATCCTCTGCCCCTCTTTCTGAATCTGGTGATCCTGGGCCTTGCCCTGTCTGAAGAGGAATTCCTCCAATGGGCTGTTCCAGTCAGCAACTCTGTGCTTCCCCCAGGATTAACTCACAATGGGATTAAAGGCATTGGCCCTCCCATCAAAACAGTGTGGTCCAAGGAATGCCTACCCCGGAACCCCAAGAAGGCGGCTGTTCGCTGAAATAGATTGAGACCCCCATTAGGTCTCCTGAATTAAAATCTCTGGTGGTGGGTTTGGGACTCTAGTGCCACTCACTTACAACAGTAAAATGGTTAAATCCAAACTGGCCCGGATTTGAAACCACGAGGTCCTTTGAAACATAAAGGAACATTCACTGCAAGCAAAATCCAAGTCCATGTGCTGTAAGACAGCAAGAAGCCAACGGGGCACTCAGCTCAGGTCAGGCCCTGAATTCCTTTCAGCCAACCCAGATTTCTTTTTAGCCCTGAGGACATGACGTAGGACTTGTCTTTATGGTTACACAATACCCCGGTTATGCCTATACTAGATTTATTCATGTCAAAAGTAGGTGTAAGCCATCTTCAATACCGAACATTCATAAAACTATTCATTGAGGGATGCCAGAGTACATTTCAAACCAGACATTTACACTGACGTGCACTCAGGAGTGCATGTCTAATGCAGATCATCACTGAGAACATCTCCAGAGACAAGGCAATGCTTGTGTTCCCAGACCAGAGGCAGAAGTCCTTAAGCCACCACACTGTTGGCTCCTGGGACAGGCGCTCATGTCTCAGATGATGAATCAGGTCAATTTGTTCTGCTTTGTATTCCTCACTGCCCTTCTGCACCTGCGGTGTAATCGGAATAGACCGCATCCTGCATCTGCACTAAAGAAAATTAACTTCTTGGTGGAATTGAAATGTTAAGGGTCCTGAGATGTGTTCTCTTCTGGCTCAGAAAATGAGAATTGCACTGAAATGGGAGGTCAGCCTCACAACAGGAAGGAGACTTAGAAAAATATGACTCTGAGTGTTTTGAACATGCACTACTTTGGGAGGACAAAGTTCCCTGTAGCTTGCCTACCTCATCTATTCCAGCTTTCCCGTGGGAAAAAACAGCTTGATAACAAAGAATTGAAAGAGAGGAACAAATTAGTTTAAAAGGTAACAATGGAGCAATTACACAAAAACAAGTCAATTACCAAAAGAAAACTGTAATGATTTTATAAATACATAATATAATACAAAAATATCACTAACTCCAAATCATGGCCAGTTTAAGTGATGACTGATCATTAGGGTGATGGCAAAATCTGTCACCCATACCGTGACAATTCTGCGGGTAAAAGGTAGTGCTGTTTATAATTTCACCAAGAGTAGACTGGAACTACCCCAGGCAAGCCAGGATTTATGGTCACCTGAGTGATAATTCACAAACAAGAGAGCCTTCAAGAAAAGTGTGGGTATTCCAAGCATCTCGATGTTGCCAAGTAAAGACTTTGCAACATTATTGGTGGAAAAATACTGAAAGCAAAGCCTTGGAACTTTCTAGCAACAGGCTGATTCTGGTACCCAAACACTGAGTTTTGGCCGCCTTGCACCTCAGAGATTTAGGTCAACCTGACTTGGGTCCATGAGGGTCTGTATCAGCAACTGCCTCACCTCTCATATCATTCAGTTCCACATATTTCTTAATTTGGGCTTCTAAATGTATGCCTTCTTTTAAAAATCTAAGATTTCTTTACTAATGTAATTTGGTTCCCAACACAAGGGGTGTTTAAGTTAGTCTTCTGTTCCTGATTTCTAATTTTATTGGTAATTACAGTCAGAAAACACAGTCTGGATGATATGTTTGCTTTGGGAATTTATTAAGGTGTCCTACACCTCACGTACTGTATTAGTCAGTTTTCCAGAGAAACAGTACTAATAGGATATACATAGACATTTTATTATGGGAATCAACTTACGCAGTTGTGGAGGTTGAGAAGCCCGGTAATATGCTGTCTGCAATTGGAGCAACAGAAAAGCCAGTGGTATAATTCAGTGTGAGTCCAAAGGCCTGAGAACAAGTTGCTGTGATGTCCAAGGGCAGGAGAAAATGGATATTACAGCAGAAAGAGCAAATTCACATTTCCTATTTGTGCTATTTGGCCTCAAAGGATTAGATGCTTACATTGGAGAGGGTGACCTTCTTTACTCAGTCTACTGATTCAAATGCTAATCTCCTCCCAAGATACCTCATAGACACATCCAGAAATAATGTTTTACCAGGTGTCTGGGCATCTCTTAGCCCAGTCAAGTTGACTTATAAAATTAACCTCACGTGGATGGTTTTACTATCTTTTTAATAAGTAGTTTTTTTTTTTTTTTTATTAATAATTATTTTTTATTGAAGGGTAGTTGACACACAGTATTACATTACATGAGTTTCAAGTGTACAACACAGTGGTAGAACATTTATATACATAATTCTAGGTTCCAGCTATCACCCTACCAAGCTGTTACAAAATCTTGACTATATTCCTTATGCTATACATTACATCCCGGTTACTAATTTATTTTACCATTGGAAGTCTGTCCTTTTTTTTTTTTTTTTTTTTTTTTTTTTGTGAGGGCATCTCTCATATTTATTGATCAAATGGTTGTTAACGACAATAAAATTCTGTATAGGGGAGTCAATGCTCAATGCACAATCATTATTCCACCCCAAGCCTAATTTTTGTCAGTCTCCAATCTTCTGAGGCATAACAAACAAGTTTTTACATGTAGAACAAATTCTTACATAATGAATAAGTTACATAGTGAACAGTACAAGGGCAGTCATCACAGAAACTTTCGGTTTTGCTCATACATTATGAACTATAAACAGTCAGTTCAAATATGAATACTGATTTGGTTTTTATACTTGATTTATATGTGGATACCACATTTCTCTCCTTATTATTATTATTTTTAATAAAATGCTGAAGTGGTAGGTAGATACAAGATAAAGGTAGAAAACATAGTTTAGTGTTGTAAGAGAGCACATGTAGATGATCAGGTGTGTGCCTGTAGACTATGTGTTAATCCAAGCTAGACCAGGGCAATAAAACATCCACGTATGCAGAAGATTTCTCTCAGAACGGGGGGGTGAGGTTCTAAGCCTCACCTCTGTTGATCCCCAATTTCTCACCTGATGGCCCCCCTGCGACTGTGCCTGTCTTAGGTTGTTCCTCCCTTGAGGAATCTTACCCGTCTCTGGCTAACCAGTCATCTTCCGGGGCCATACAGGGAAATGTGAAGTTGGTAAGTGAGAGAGAAGCCTTATTGTTTGAAAAAGTTAGCTTTTTACTTCTTTGCATATTTATGCCCTGTGGCTTCTATGCCCAGCATTTGTCTTGAGGTATCTTTACCACTTGGAAGAATTATGATACTCGTTAAATTTGATATGAGGCACGAATTCTATTTAAGGGTTGTAATTAGGAAGGAAGAAGAAAAGCTATAGAAGTAGCAGGCGGAAGAAAACATGGGAAGATTGATTATTTCTTTGATATATCTTCTTGTAGAGTAACTTCAGCATGTATAGGTTTTAAGCTACTACTTAAATTGCACACACACATTAACATAATAGGAGTATAGTTACATAACCAAAGCATATCTGTAATTACCAGCCATCTGCAGTGAAACCAAGAAAACCAGTTAGGCACCTTAGGCATTTGTGAAAACTTATCTATGATATGGTGGATATTGTCCAAATGAACTTGAACAGTCTGAGAGAAATCAGACAAATTAAAACAACCCATTCCTGGGGACTGTTCACATGCCATATGTTCTTTTAACAATAAATAGTTTGTAGTTGTAAGACTTTGGAGCGCTACAATTTGCACTTCTCCAAATTCTTGGTTGAGTTCCAACAGTATAGATCCAGTCCAATTTTGTTGTTTTACTGTATGCACAGGCCAGCTTAGATATCTCCTTCCTCATTCCCATGGCAGGTCCAGGAACTGGTGGGATGAGTGCATCTACAGCTGTAGCAGTGCGTGGATCTTTGTTGGGGTTTTTTGATGATCATCTTCTGGCATGAGTCTTCCAGAGGGTGCAGATGATGGAAGTTCTTTTTCATATCATATCTTAGTTCATTTTCGGGGTAGCCCAATTAGGCTTTGATCCTCTGTATAAACACAAACAGACCCTTTGCCTACACTTTTATATGCCCTTTATACCCTTGTGTAGAACTCGTTGGAGGTTACCACACAGGAACTCTCCTTTTTTTTTTTTTTTTTTTTTTGCTATCACTAATCTACACTTACATGACGAATATTATGTTTACTAGGCTCTCCCCTATACCAGGTCTCCCCTATAAACCCCTTTACAGTCAGTGTCCATCAGCATAGCAAAATGTTGTAGAATCACTACTTGCCTTCTCTGTGTTGTACAGCCCTCCCTTTTCTCCTACCCCCCCATGCATGTTAATCTTAATACCCCCCTATTTCTCCCCCCCTTATCCCTCCCTACCCACCCATCCTCCCCAGTCCCTTTCCCTTTGGTACCTGTTAGTCCATTCTTGAGTTCTGTGATTCTGCTGCTGTTTTGTTCCTTCAGTTTTTCCTTTGTTCTTATATTCCACAGATAAGTGAAATCATTTGGTATTTCTCTTTCTCCGCTTGGCTTGTTTCACTGAGCATAATACCCTCCAGCTCCATCCATGTTGCTGCAAATGATTGGATTTGCCCTTTTCTTATAGCTGAGTAGTATTCCATTGTGTATATGTACCACATCTTCTTTATCCATTCATCTATTGATGGACATTTAGGTTGCTTCCAATTCTTGGCTATTGTAAATAGTGCTGCAATAAACATAGGGGTGCATCTGTCTTTCTCAAACTTGATTGCTGCATTCTTAGGGTAAATTCCTAGGAGTGCAATTCCTGGGTCAAATGGTAAGTCTGTTTTGAGCATTTTGATGTACCTCCATACTGCTTTCCACAATGGTTGAACTAACTTACATTCCCACCAGCAGTGTAGGAGGGTTCCCCTTTCTCCACAGCCTCGCCAACATTTGTTGTTGTTTGTCTTTTGGATGGCAGCCATCCTTACTGGTGTGAGGTGATACCTCATTGTAGTTTTAATTTGCATTTCTCTGATAATTAGCGATGTGGAGCATCTTTTCATGTGTCTGTTGGCCATCTGTATTTCTTTTTTGGAGAACTGTCTGTTCAGTTCCTCTGCCCATTTTTTAATTGGGTTATTTGTTTTTTGTTTGTTGAGGCGTGAGAGCTCCTTATATATTCTGGACGTCAAGCCTTTATCGGATGTGTCATTTTCAAATATATTCTCCCATACTGTAGGGATCCTTCTTGTTCTATTGATGGTGTCTTTTGCTGTACAGAAGCTTTTCAGCTTAATATAGTCCCACTTACTCATTTTTGCTGTTGTTTTCCTTGCCCGGGGAGATATGTTCAAGAAGAGGTCACTCATGTTTATGTCTAAGAGGTTTTCGCCTATGTTTTCTTCCAGGAGTTTAATGGTTTCATGGCTTACATTCAGGTCTTTGATCCATTTTGAGTTTACTTTTGTATATGGGGTTAGACAATGGTCCAGTTTCATTCTCCTACATGTAGCTGTCCAGTTTTGCCAGCACCACCTGTTGAAGAGACTGTCATTTCGCCATTGTATGTCCATGGCTCCTTTATCAAATATTAATTGACCATATATGTCTGGGTTAATGTCTGGATTCTCTAGTCTGTTCCATTGGTCTGTGGCTCTGCTCTTGTGCCAGTACCAAATTGTCTTGATTACTATGGCTTTATAGTAGAGCTTGAAGTTGGGGAGTGAGATCCCCCCTACTTTATTCTTCTTTCTCAGGATTGCTTTGGCTATTCGGGGTCTTTGGTGTTTCCATATGAATTTTTGAATTATTTGTTCCAGTTCATTGAAGAATGTTGCTGGTAGTTTCATAGGGATTGCATCAAATCTGTATATTGCTTTGGGCAGGATGGCCATTTTAACGATATTAATTCTTCCTAGCCACGAGCATGGGATGAGTTTCCATCTGTTAGTGTCCCCTTTAATTTCTCTTAAGAGTGACTTGTAGTTTTCAGAGTATAAGTCTTTCACTTCTTTGGTTAGGTTTATTCCTAGGTATTTTATTTTTTTGGATGCAATTGTGAATGGAGTTGTTTTCCTGATTTCTCTCTCTGTTGGTTCATTGTTAGTATATAGGAAAGCCACAGATTTCTGTGTGTTGATTTTGTATCCTGCAACTTTGCTGTATTCCGATATCAGTTCTAGTAGTTTTGGGGTGGAGTCTTTAGGGTTTTTTATGTACAGTATCATGTCATCTGCAAATAGTGACAGTTTAACTTCTTCTTTACCAATCTGGATTCCTTGTATTTCTTTATTTTGTCTGATTGCCGTGGCTAGGACCTCCAGTACTATGTTAAATAACAGTGGAGAGAGTGGGCATCCCTGTCTAGTTCCCGATCTCAGAGGAAATGCTTTCAGCTTCTCGCTGTTCAATATAATGTTGGCTGTGGGTTTATCATAGATGGCCTTTATTATGTTGAGGTACTTGCCCTCTATTCCCATTTTGCTGAGAGTTTTTAACATGAATGGATGTTGAACTTTGTCAAATGCTTTTTCAGCATCTATGGAGATGATCATGTGGTTTTTGTCTTTCTTTTTGTTGATGTGGTGGATGATGTTGATGGACTTTCGAATGTTGTACCATCCTTGCATCCCTGGAATGAATCCCACTTGGTCATGGTGTATGATCCTTTTGATGTATTTTTGAATTCGGTTTGCTAATATTTTGTTGAGTATTTTTGCATCTACGTTCATCAGGGATATTGGTCTGTAGTTTTCTTTTTTGGTGGGGTCTTTGCCTGGTTTTGGTATTAGGGTGATGTTAGCTTCATAGAATGAGTTTGGGAGTATCCCCTCCTCCTCTATTTTTTGGAAAACTTTAAGGAGAATGGGTATTATGTCTTCCCTGTATGTCTGATAAAATTCCGAGGTAAATCCATCTGGCCCGGAGGTTTTGTTCTTTGGTAGTTTTTTGATTACCTCTTCAATTTCGTTGCTGGTAATTGGTCTGTTTAGATTTTCTGTTTCTTCCTGGGTCAATCTTGGAAGGTTATATTTTTCTAGGAAGTTGTCCATTTCTCCTAGGTTTCCCAGCTTGTTAGCATATAGGTTTTCATAGTATTCTCCAATAATTCTTTGCATTTCCGTGGGGTCCGTCGTGATTTTTCCTTTCTCGTTTCTGATACTGTTGATTTGTGTTGACTCTCTTTTCTTCTTAATAAGTCTGGCTAGAGGCTTATCTATTTTGTTTATTTTCTCGAAGAACCAGCTCTTGGTTTCATTGATTTTTGCTATTGTTTTATTCTTCTCAATTTTATTTATTTCTTCTCTGATCTTTATTATGTCCCTCCTTCTGCTGACCTTAGGCCTCATCTGTTCTTCTTTTTCCAATTTCGATAATTGTGACATTAGACCATTCATTTGGGATTGCTCTTCCTTTTTTAAACATGCTTGGATTGCTATATACTTTCCTCTTAAGACTGCTTTTGCTGTGTCCCACAGAAGTTGGGGCTTAGTGTTGTTGTTGTCATTTGTTTCCATATATTGCTGGATCTCCATTTTGATTTGGTCATTGATCCATTGATTATTAAGGAGCGTGTTGTTAAGCCTCCATGTGTTCGTGAGCCTCTTTGCTTTCTTTGTACAGTTTATTTCTAGTTTTATGCCTTTGTGGTCTGAAAAGTTGGTTGGTAGGATTTCAATCTTTTGGAATTTTCTGAGGCTCTTTTTGTGGCCTAGTATGTGGTCTATTCTGGAGAATGTTCCATGTGCACTTGAGAAGAATGTATATCCCGCTGCTTTTGGATGTAGAGTTCTATAGATGTCTATTAGGTCCATCTGTTCTACTGTGTTGTTCAGTGCTTCCGTGTCCTTACTTATTTTCTGCCCAGTGGATCTATCCTTTGGGGTGAGTGGTGTGTTGAAGTCTCCTAGAATGAATGCATTGCAGTCTATATCCCCCTTTAGTTCTGTTAGTATTTGTTTCACATATGCTGGTGCTCCTGTGTTGGGTGCATATATATTTAGAATGGTTATATCCTCTTGTTTGACTGAGCCCTTTATCATTATGTAGTGTCCTTCTTTATCTCTTGTTACTTTCTTTGTTTTGAAGTCTATTTTGTCTGATATTAGTACTGCAACCCCTGCTTTCTTCTCACTGTTGTTTGCTTGAAATATGTTTTTCCATCCCTTGACTTTTAGTCTGTACATGTCTTTGGGTTTGAGGTGAGTTTCTTGTAAGCAGCATATAGATGGGTCTTGCTTTTTTATCCATTCTGTTACTCTGTGTCTTTTGATTGGTGCATTCAACCCATTAACATTTAGGGTGACTATTGAAAGATATGTACTTATTGCCATTGCAGGTTTAAATTCGTGGTTACCAAAGGTTCAAGGTTAGCCTCTTTAGTATCTTACTGCCTAACTTAGCTCACTTATTGAGCTGTTATATACACTGTCTGGAGATTCTTTTCTTCTCTCCCTTCTTGTTCCTCCTCCTCGATTCTTCATATGTTGGGTGTTTTGTGCTGTGCTCTTTCTAGGAGTGCTCCCATCTAGAGCAGTCCCTGTAAGATATTCTGTAGAGGTGGTTTGTGGAAAGCAAATTCCCTCAGCTTTTGTTTGTCTGGGAATTGTTTAATCCCACCGTCATATTTGAATGATAGTCGTGCTGGATACAGTATCCTTGGTTCAAGGCCCTTCTGTTTCATTGTATTAAATATATCATGCCATTCTCTTCTGGCCTGTAGGGTTTCTGTTGAGAAATCTGACGTTAGCCTGATGGGTTTCCCTTTATAGGTGACCTTTTTCTCTCTAGCTGCCTTTAATACTCTTTCCTTGTCCTTGATCTTTGCCATTTTAATTATTATGTGTCTTGGTGTTGCCCTTCTTGGATCCTTTCTGTTGGGGGTTCTGTGTATTTCCGTGGTCTGTTTGATTACTTCCTCCCCCAGTGTGGGGAAGTTTTCAGCAATTATTTCTTCTAAGATACTTTCCATCTCTTTGCCTCTCTCTTCTTCTTCTGGGACCCCTATAATACGGATATTGCTCCTTTTAGATTGGTCACACAGTTCTCTTAATATTGTTTCATTCCTGGAGATCCTTTTGTCTCTCTCTATGTCAGCTTCCATGCGTTCCTGTTCTCTGATTTCAATTCCTTCAATGGCCTCTTGCATTCTATCCATTCTGCTTATAAACCCTTCCAGAGTTTGTTTCATTTCTGCGATCTCCTTTCTGGCATCTGTGATCTCTTTCCGGACTTCATCCCATTTCTCTTGCGTATTTCTCTGCATCTCTGTCAGCATGTTTATGATTCTTATTTTGAATTCTTTGTCAGGAAGACTGGTTAGGTCTCCTTCTCTGGTGTTGTCTCTGTGATCTTTGTCTGCCTGTAGCTTTGCCTTTTCATGGTGATAGGAATAGTCTGCAGAACTGGGACGAGTGACGGCTGGAAGGACTTCCTTTCTTGTTGGTTTGTGGCCCTCCTCTCCTGGGAGAACAGCGGCCTCTAGTGGCTTGTGCTGCGCAGCTGCGCGCAGACAGGGTTTCTGCTTCCTGCCCGGCTGCTATGGAGTTAATCTCCGCTGTTGCTGTGGGCGTGGCCTGGCTCGGGCAGCTACTCCAAAATGGTGGAGTCGCGTTGGAGCAGGAGCTGCTGGGAGGCTATTTATCTCCGTAAGGGGCCTCCCTGCTCCCTGCAGCCCAGGGGTTAGGGTGCCCAGAGATCCCGGATTCCCTACCTCTGGATTAAGTGTCCCGCCTTGCCCCTTTAAGACTTCCAAAAAGCACCCGCCAAAACAAAACAACGACCACAAAAAAAAACAAGAAAAAAAATTTTTTTAATTAAAAAAAAAAAAAAATTTTTAATTAAAAAAAAAAAAGGTGGTCGTTCATTTTTCTTTATTCTCCGGTGCCAGCCTCAGGCCTCTGCTCACCGGTCTTTCTGCCCTGTTTCCCTAATATTGGGGTCCCTGTCCCTTTAAGACTTCCAAAAAGCGCTCGCCAAAACAAAGCAGCAAAAAAGCAAAAAAAAAAAAATGGTCGCGAGCTTTTCTTATGTCCTCTGTCGCCCAGCCTCCAGTGCCTGCTCACTGTTCTTGCTGCCCTGTTTTCCCAGTATCGAGGGCCCTGCACTCTGGCCCGGATGGCTGGGGCTGGGTGTTCGGCAGCCCTGGGCTCCGTCTCCCTCCCGCTCTGCCTGCTCTTCTCCCGCCGGGAGCTGGGGGGAGGGGCGCTCGGCTCCCGCGGGGCCGGGGCTTGTATCTTACCCCCTTCGCGAGGCGCTGGGTTCTCTCAGGTGCGGATGTGGTCTGGATATTGTCCTGTGTCCTCTGGTCTTTATTCTAGGAAGGGTTGTCTTTGTTATATTTTCATAGATATATGTTGTTTTGGGAGGAGATTTCCGCTGCTCTACTCACGCCGCCATCTTCCGCCAGATCTTAATAAGTAGTTTTTACTTTAAAAGAATGTATTTTTATGTTTGGTGAGTTTACTGTCCCCATTTTTTACTTCCTCGTGATGCTCACGTTGCTACATCTGTGTCTGTGGGTGCTGGTGACCTGGGCCACAACTGTCTTTATCAGTTTCCTTAAGCCAGTACAGGTTTCCAAATGTGTAGATTTGCTGGCCCTGTGAGAGTGTTCATCATGCGCTGTCCAGCCCTACACTCCCGCCCTGCTCTCTCTCCTCCTCTTCCTCCATCGCTCAGGGTCTGCCTTTTGCCAAGGTCCTTGCTCACACAGGTGACCCTCCCTGAGCGTGCTCCCCAGGCAGCAGTCCCTCAGCCTCCGGCCAACCAGCTTCCCTGGCCTGGAAGCCTGATTTCTATCCCTGAGGGGTCTTCTGCATGCTTTGCCTCCACAAAGACGAAGTCCTCCCTATAGGGGATTTGCAAAAGGAGTAAGATTGTCTTCCTAGACTACACCAAGTGATAGTAATTCTAGTATCACATTTATTAGGTAACTTTAGAACTTAGTTCTCTAACACACAAAGTGCCATCCCAAAATATGTCATTTGGGCGTAAGAATCACTTTGAGCTGGAGGCACTTGAGTCCCTGAAATCACTTACCTGCCTCCTAAAAGCAGAGCCTCCCAAAAGAACTCTGTTGTCATAAGCCCCTCCCAGAGAAGGACTCTGATCTAATCACACTCAAACAGACACTGTCGCCAGACACATCTCCATCTAGGCTCCTGCAGCCTGTTTCCCTTTCCAAAAGATCATTTGTTTTCCTCTAAGTGCCTTTTCTCCCCCTTCCTTTTCCCTACTAAGGTAAATAGCCTCCAAATCTAACTTCTTTAGGGTTTCCCTTCTTTTCTGTGAGGTCTCTCATGCATATAAAATTATTAGCATCAGTAACATATGTATACGTTTTCTCCTGTTAATCTGCCTTTTGTCGATTTAATTCACAGCCCCTAGTCACTAAACTAAAAAGGTTTTCCTTCCTTACAATATCAAATCAAGTCCATGGAAATTTGTGCTATTCATCCATTAGAACATGAGAATTTTACATTTTTACATCAGACCTGACCCAGCCAAAGGACTTTGAGATCCTCAATATTCCCAGGAGTTTCCGGGGAAGACATACTAATAAAGATAATAAACCTAGTGATTTTTGAACTAAAGGCAAAGTTATCAAGTGTTGAGGACATGATTTTGAAACCCAGATCTCTTAGACTGAAATTTTTCTTCTGCAACTTACTAATGGTGAGGTTTGGCAAAGTTCCCTATTTTTTTAAGGATTGGTCATATCACCTGCAATGGAGGTAGTGACACAATTCTGCAGCTTTGGGGAGGATTCAGTTAGATTGTGAGCACAGTGATGCATCAACAGTGCCGCCAGCGTGCTCAGTGCTGATATGGATGGCATCATGAAAGACAGCCTAAGCCTCCCCCACCAGGAGTGCTGCACACATTCTTCCCTTTTATGTTTGTTTTTTTTTTTTAACTTGGTTAAGGATCACTTGTGTTGGAGATGAGTGACTCATAATTAAACAGAATTAACAACAAACCTGAAGTTTTGAAGTTTTTCCTTATGAGTGACATATGATACGAACATTGGCTTCCTCATACAAATAGTAACAGGAACTTGTCACAGAGCCCTTTTTTACACAATCTGCCTACAAGCCACAGAAAAATCGAGTGAAAAAAAGAAAAATAAGACCGACATATTAATATTAACAGTTTACACATGAGTATGCTAATTCTGAGCTGCTGAATGATTTATCCAGAGATCTAAATTGCAGAAAAAGCACTTGAACCAGGTGTTCTGATTCAAAATCCCAGCCTCTTCCTACCACTCTATGCCTCGTGAGTTTGTCTTAAATCCAGAGTGTAATGCTTTAAACGACCTCATAACTAGTAGGAAAAAAAAAAATACAACTAATTCCAAAACACTCCCCCAAATTGAAATCATTACAGACTATATGTTATATCGCATCTCATTAACTATCACACATCACAAACAAGCTATTACATGGACAAGATTAATACAATCATTCTTTAAATAACTCAGTTGGCATTTTTTTGTGATATACGACAGTAGCTCAAGAATTCACATTTTGCTTCAGGTTATGCAAACCTTCTGCACAAACTTTGAAACAGCTTTGATTTTGATCTTGTTGGGACAACTCACCTTTGCTTAAGGGCAAAACGTTGGCCTCAAAAGCCTTTCAGGATGCATTCAGTTGCCTATGATCAGCAAGGCATTATCCAAACCAATGGAAATTCCCCAAATGGCCAGCCTGACAGCTACCTCTGCCTTTTGATCCCAACTAGTTTAGAGGCATGCAGGGGTCAAAGTTTTCATCTTAATGTCCCATGACTCCAATTAGATTGATAAAGTTCCCAGTTTTGTGACTGTCTAAGCTTAATGTGAATTCCTATTGAAGAAAAAGGTTATTATTCACTGAAAAATAAAGGAAAATACTTTTCTTAAAAAGTCATGGCTCACAAACTGGTTCACCTCAAAGGTAGAGTTTGTAGATCGCCTCCCCTATCTGCACTTCTTTAAATAAGATGCTATTTCCTTGTTCCTTTATGATTAAGAAAGTAAGTGAAACATAGTTTAGACAGCCAATATGTCTGGGAAAGAACTAGTTTAAGAAATAAAGGAACCTGCCACTGTCAAGGAAGTACTTGTTCATATGAGCTAAGTTCAACTAGGCTATAAAGAAATTCAAATCCTTTAAAGGGAACCAGGAAAAAAGAAACCAGCTCTCATAACAATAAATAAACAAATAAGTAAATGATAGGGGAAAATCTTAAAAAAAAAAAAAAAAAAAGAGCAATTGATTGCCTTCTTCTTAGGCCTAAAGGTAAAAAATACTAAAGTGGGTACCAAACCTGCTTTGTTGCCAGTTACAGGTGCACAGATATTTGCAGCCTAACAGGACACATTAAGTACATCAACATTTTAATGTACTAATTTGTTATTAAATTTTCTAAGGCAAAGGGCGAGACGGAAAGAGAACGTGCTCCACATTGGTGAGCGACAGATATGAAATAAATTAGCAAAGAAAAAAATAACTACAGCTAAAGCTGTCATCAGATTCTGAACACCTCTAATTGGCATAGTTTCCTATGTTCATCCCAGCTAGATTTAGACTTAATCTCTCCCTGGTCTCAGAAATGCAGCTAAACCAACATACCTTAGGTTTGGCTGTAATAAACAGAACACCAAAATTACAACAGCATAAACAAGAGAGGTTATCTC
Source organism: Manis pentadactyla (assembly GCF_030020395.1). Lineage (NCBI taxonomy): Eukaryota > Metazoa > Chordata > Mammalia > Pholidota > Manidae > Manis > Manis pentadactyla. Next base: position 67,018,553 of record NC_080031.1, on the reverse strand, counting down.
TCCACCTTAGGAGGGCTTATGAATAAGCAGATGAGGGCTAGTAGTTCCGCACCAAAAGTCTTTGAAACCCAGTCTATTTTTTCACCTGGCCCCACCTTGCAGCAAATAGACTGGAAGATGCTGTTTCAGGCATCCACCCACCAGGCTGAATGCTGAAGTGAGAAATGGGCTGTCTCTACCACAACCAAATTCTACCAAACACATGAAGGGGATCAAAACGTGCCACTCCAAAATGTGCCACTTTGGCATAAGGATTGTTTTGAGTTGAATATAACTGAGAAAAAGCAGACCAGAAGGAGCTCTCTCCCTTCTATCCATTTGCCTAAAAGCAGGGTATAAACTTCCCTTGTAAAGGTGCCACCCTCTTTTGTACCTGTAAGAGGTCAACCTTTATCAGCGGGAATGGAGAGGATCCAATAATGAATTTGTGTAAACTCAACCTTACCAGACAGCCCTACTCTTCCAGTAGTTCCCCCATATATTTCCCACAACTTACCAGCCCTAAAAGCCCAAACCCCTTTTCCTTTGTCTTGTCATTTCTCCACAATTAATCACGCTTTGTTCAAATGGCATGTAAGCCCCCAAGCTTAACTACTTTTTGGGTCTCTACTTCATTTTTATGAAGGCCTTTGTGCACTTAAAAACTAAAAATAGAAATATCAGATAAAATTTGCATTCTTTTTCCCCTGTTAATCTGTTTTTTTTTTCCAACTTAATTCACAGTTCTCAGTGACCGAACATAAAAGGGTAAATTATTTTCCTCCCCTACACATACAAAAAGAAGCCAAAACCTCCACAAAGCAATCACTTATTTGCTTACTTAACATTTGCTGATTCCATACCATGTGCCAGGCACCTCACTAGCTGTGAGAGAGACAGAGTGCTTGAATAAGCTAGACAAGGTCCTGACCTCACAGAGCATCCATTTAGTGAGGGAAACGGACATTTGAAAATAAGGGTGCATTTTAACTGCTGGGGGCAAAAACAGGAAGAAATAAACTTGACTTTGGGGTGAGAATGGTCATAAAAAACTTTCTATAACCTTCCTTATTGACACTGAGGGACACACACACAGGAAAAAGAAATAACAACAGACCAGAAGTAAACCTTGTAAGTTCAGTAACAACCCTGGAGTCAATTTCCTGTTGTGATGATGTGACTATGAGCCTCAGTGTGGCCAGCAATATGCTGCTTAATGGTAAACAAACATCAGCCAGGGAGATTTCACTGGAAGGAATATTTGTCCCATTAAAAAAAAAAAACCCCGTTGTTTCTGAAAGCTACTAAAAATCCAAGTCCTTCAAGTCATCTAGGTAACTCTGAGAGAACAATTAAGCTTACACCTACTTCAGAGAAAGCATGTTACAGGGAACCATCCTGCTGGGGGAGAGAGGGTAGCACATGGACTAGGTTATTTATAAACATGCAGGACTGATAGAATGTGATGGCTGCAGCCACGTAGCCTAGGAGGCATGTGGGTTTTGAAATCTCAGCATGGAACATACTCCCTTATGGAAGTTCTGCAAGGCCACAGGGGAAAGAGTTCCTGGGAAGACCAAAACCCAGCCACAAGCACCGTGGTTGTGCTCTCTGCAAACAAGAATAAAACGAAATCCTTCAAGGAGGAAAGGAGGCAGTGTGATCATGAGGAAGTCATCATGAAATAAGTACAGATGAAAAAACACAGGTGGGGAACGAGGCTGGAACTCCCTCAGATTACCTGCCTTCACTGGAAGCACTAGAATGATTGGCCGTTTATGTGGCAGCTGAGGTGGGTGGCTGAGGAAAGCAGAAGTGGAGCAAATGACTTATTTTGCATCTGGCTCCTTGCACAGGCCAAACTACAAAAATAAAAATTCGAGTCACTTCTGCATGGTCCACAGTCCAGAAGCTGTAGAAAATTTACTGATACTTTTTCTCTAAAGGTTCTTTTCCATTACAAGAGGTTAAAACCATCTGATCACTCTGCTTTGAGTATCTAGAGTCTGGATTTAAAACACCAGGGGAACATTGCAACAATTATGCGTAGTTTTTCAAATTTGGAACAGATCATTACTCCAAGGCAAAACCATTAATGAATCATCTTGATTATTCTTATAGTAGTTTGTCATACTTTTAAAATAAAAGCTGTAAATACTGAGGGATGTAGTCTCTGAGTTGCGGTACAAAAGGACACAATGCATCCTGAGACACTGTCCCCTCTACCCTCCCCCTAGGCCCCCAGAAAGGGCACAGGCCAAGCTCTCACACGCACTATTTGGGATTGTGAGCTATTCTCCCTTTTGTAGCTGGAAGGTGAATGTGATGTTCTCACAGTGGACAAGTCCTCACCCAAATGACACACTAAACAGGAGAAAAATGTCTTCTCGGGGGATCTTCACAGATGAAAGGGGAGCCAACATGGCGGCGTGAGTAGGACAGTGGGAATCTCCTCCCAAAAACATATATACTTTTGAAAATACAACAAACACAACTAGCCCTAAAAGAGAGACCAGAAGACGCAGGACAGTGGCCAGACTGCAGCTACACCAGCGAGAACCCAGCGACTGGTGAAAGGGGTGAGATACAAGCCCCGGCCCGGCGGGACCCGAGCGCCCCTCCCCCCAGCTCCCGGCGGGAGAACAATAGGCAGAGCGGGAGGGAGACGGAGCCCAGGACTGCCGAACACCCAGCCCCAGCCATCCGGGCCAGAGCGCAGACACAGTACATGCCCAGGGGGCCCTGGATACTGGGGGAACAAGGAGTAAGACCTCTGAGCGGGTGCTGAAGCTGATGCCCCTGTGACAAAGAAAAGCGGGGGCTTTTTGAAAGTCTTAAAGGGACAGGGACTTAACAGCTTGACGGAAACAACCCAGGTCACAGTACAGCAGCTGGAAATTACAGGGAAAACCGGGTGCACTAACCCCCTGGGCAACAGCTCTGAGACCCCTCACGGAGGCAAACAGTCAAGCAGCCCCCCCATCCATCACCCCACCGGGCGCTGCGAAAGCAGAGAAGCAGCCTGAGACAAATTCCGCCCACAGAAAGGGAAATTTCTCCCTCCCGGCCAGGCAAGACACAAAGACCCACTCTACACGCAATTACCCAACACAAGCCACTAGGGGTCGCAGTTGCCCCAGTAAAGAAAGGCCAGTAGTAAGTGAAAATTTTGGCCCTCCCAGCTGACAGTCAATAGCACCTGTCAACATGAAAAGGCAAAAAAATATGATCCAGACAAGACTAACCCAGACAGCTTCAGCATCTGCTACATCTTCCCCTGAGAAGGAATCTGGGGAGATAGATTTAGCCAGTCTACCTGAAAAAGAATTCAAAACAAAAGTCATAACCATGCTGATGGACTTGCAGAGAAATATGCAAGAACTAAGGAAGGAGAATTCAGAAATAAAACAAGCTCTGGAAGGACTTCAAAACAGAATGGACGAGATGCAAGAGACCATTAATGGACTAGAAAACAGAGAACAGGAACGCAGAGAAGCTGATGCAGAGAGAGATAAAAGGATCTCCAGGAATGAAAGAATTTTAAGAGAGCTGAGTGATCAATATAAAAGGAATAATATAAGAATCATAGGCATTCCAGAAGAAGTAGAGAGAGAAAAGGGGATAGAAAATGTCTTTGAAGAAATAATTGCTGAAAATTTCCCCAAACTAGGGGAAGAAATGGCCTCTCAGACCACAGAGGTACACAGAACTTCACAGCTGAAAGCTAAACAGTTTGAACATGAGTTCGCCAGTTCAAACCAGATCAAGGGACAGAGAGATTCAGTTGTATGGCTATTTAGCTTCCTGCCATCAAAGACCATCCCAGTCCTTGGGGGGGTCCTGGGCAAAAGACCTGGGCTATGACGTTTTTAGGGACTGCATTCATCAGAGGTGGCTCTGGAGATCCCACACACCACCAGAGGCCCAGCCTCAGGTGTGTCTGACTACACCTGAGACACACCCATCTTCTCTACCTCCCCAGACAGGTGACTACTCTGAAAGCCCAGGTCCTGGGCCTGTCAAAGGCCTAACCCCCTTGCTCAGACTAGGTGGTCTCCCCTAGATCCTGTTTGCTGAAAGCATGACCTTTGAATCAGGGTGATCCCCATGGGTCCAGACCTGTGAGTCTTTCTAAACTATATCAGTGCCATTGGGATGGCCCAGACCTAGGTCAGCTCTACACAGAATGCAGGGAGCTCTGCCACTTCCATCAATAGCAAATGACTATTATACTTTCCACAAAGTCTTCACATTCCACATTGCGTTAGTATTGCACTGTGGTGCTGGGAAGAGAATTGTAGTAGGAAGATTATGCTCATTTTACAGAGGATATTGGACACTGGGAGAATTGTGGCTTTCGCAATGTTAACAGCCCAGACTTGGAATCAAATCCAGCTCTTCTGACCGCCCCTATGCAATAGATTAAGAATCCGAGCCAGAGTGGAAAACGGATCAAAGAGGTAGTGAAGGATACTCATGCACTGGTTCCTGGCCTCTTCCCAGATTCCCAGCTCTCTTTGACCAGCACCACTTTTCCCAGGGACCCACTTTTTCCATACAGCCTGTTAGCTCCCCACCAGGATTCCTACCTGTCTGCCAACCCTGCCTCCATCTGTCCCATTTGTCCAAACTTGTTTCTTCCACCTCCCGCTCTTTCCTAATCAACTTCAAATTTCCCTGGTTGGCTATTGTTGGAAGCTGACTGCTTCTATTTTTTATTTAAGGTATGAATGACAGAGAGCCTTGGGGAATGATAACAGGACCTAAACGAATTCTTAATTGGCAGATTATTAGACAGCATAAGAAGTAAAATGACATGCAACAAAGGATATTATAGCAGGGGGGAGTATTTTAACAAATACTGTCCTGGAAGCTGCTAGGCCACTCCCTCACCCCATATCCATTCTGCCCTCTCAACTTAATAGGATACCCAAGTTTTAAGTGGATACATGGCTCCCAAGAATTCAGATTTGTTTTTCAACCTCTCATTAGATTGTGATGCTGTATGATTAAGTTCTGCCAACACGATAAGTGCAAATGATGTGTACAACTTCTGGGTCATATCCTTAAATGGAGGCGTGCTCTCCCCTAATTACTCAGGAGCGGAATATGTGTGGTGGCAATAAGCCACCTTTCACTATGTAGAACAACACAGAAAAAGCTGAATGCCTGGACAGCATGGGTCACCAATCACCTTGTCCTAGTCACACAGGAACTGTTAAATGGGAGAAACTGCTTGGTTCAGCCTTTACTTTTTATAGCCTCTGTTAGAGCAGCTAATATCCTAAATAATGCCAGGGTTTTGATTGGAAGTCTGTAAACTGTTCCCCTCTTCTTGGTAGAAACACTGTTCTCAGCCAACAAGGGGTAGTTCGAGACATGCCTAATTCCTCAGAGCCTACAGGTTAAAGCCAGAATCCTCGGGCTGGATGGAAATGTGTGAAGCTGTGAAAGATAATCTGAGCTGTGGAGCACCTCAGACCAATCAGACTGCACAGCTTCCATCTGAAGAACCTTAATTTGACATATTTAAAAGCTAACTCCAAAATAAAACAGGCACATAAGCCAATTTTGGCCCACGGGGCACCAGGTTTTGACATCAGGTTTGGTCCAGGCCTTTTCTTGTACACAGGAGAAAATGAAGGGTCAGCAATCAGTAGAGGCAGGCAAGGAAGGAGGCATTGTAAGAACTCTGCAATTTCGGGCAATTCACGTCACTAGAGCAGTAAATCCAGAGCCAGACTGCGTGGGTTCAAATTTCAGCCCATCTTGTATCAGCTGTGTGACTTGGGGAAAGTTACTAAACCTCTCTATACCTCAATTTCCTCATTAATAAAATAAGGATCAAAACACTACCTACTTCAGAGTTATTATGAGGATTAAATGGGTTTACATTAGTTAACTGCTTAGAAAAGTGCCTGGAACATAGTATCATAAAAATGTAAGTTAAACAAATAAATTTCCCCAAGGGTTGTTCAAAATACAGCTTACATGGTAAGCTCTCTGAAGGAAATGGATAGTGGATGGAAAATAAAACAACTTAATGACGTTTCCTCATTTAAAAGAAAAGACACTATTCTGCAACTACAGTCAAACATTGTGTTTTCTCTTTGACATTTTGGGTCTTATGTTTTTACCCGAGATTAATCAACTGAAGCTCAGGTGATACGTGTAGTTATCAGATAGGAGGTAGGGAAGACAGGTCATCAACGGTGCTGGGATGCAAAGCACCTCCTTAAAGTGGGGCATGGAGCTTAGCACATCTGTCTGCTGAACAGAAAACTTCCCAGTGACCTGAATACCAGAGTCCACAACTCACTTCCCTGCCAAATTGTGGCCTATGCTCTGACCAGCAGTGCCACCTACTGGTCAATTCCATGAAGACAATTTGATAATTCCTGAATCCTGACCTGATTTCTACAGCTCTCGAATTCCCAGGCTTGAAAAGTCTTTCAACCAGCAAATGCTGAGCAGCTGTAGGATCAATGTTTCTATTTTCAGACCTCATCTACCTTGGAAAGTAAATGGCCTCTGCAATAATTTACACATAAGGAGAGGGAAATCCCATTTACGGTTACAAAATATATAGGAATAAATTAAAATATAGTTAAGAGACTACTTGAATTAAACTACAGAACTTTGCCAGGAGTCATAAATATTTGAACAAATCAACATACTCACCATATAACTAGGTCAAAAAAAATATGAGTACTATAAATACTTCCCTAATTTATAAATTTAATGTGAGCCCAATGAAAATCCCAAAGAACTTCTCTTTTCAAAACCTGAAAAATGTGTCTAAATTTCATTTAGGAAAATATGGAAAACATCCTAATAATAGTCAATATTTATGGAGCTCTTACCATGTGTCAGGCACTGTTACTTTTATCATTTTTCTCTTTACAATTGTGTGCAACAGACAATATCATCAGCCCATAGAATGGAAATGTATTCTTTTAGCTGACCAGCATCGTATTTCTTTCTTATGGTAAACTCACTCTGATTTCTCAGTCAAGAGAATTATCCTTCCTTGATTTTGGCATTAGGACTACGAATCCAGGCGTCTTGCTCTACCCAAGCCAAGGGGCAGATAAATGATCTCACAGGCAAATGATTCATGCGAGGCCAATTTGCCTGCTGCTTCACATTTTCAAATGTAAGTGAAGAAAAAAATCATTGACGTTCACTCATTCTAGCAGAGGTACCGAGATACTCGATTTTACCTGCTGTCTAGCTAGACCCCTGGAAGTAAGGAGGCAAGGTGGGAAGGTGATGAGCCCAGAGAGCAACGAGATGACACTATTCATACTTGTAGACTGAAGGGAACGGTGTTGGCAGAATCCCGTGTAGCCGCAGCAGAGGAGACACTTGACAAGATCTGCAGCCATAGGAAAAAGAACAAAACCACCGACAGTCAATCAAGGGCAGGCCAGGAGTGGGGAAATGGGAACCCTGACCTCTCTGATTTTCTACTACTGGCCAAACACAATCAAAAGCCAGAACACGAGAGCCCGGGGGAAGCATCCAGAGATGTCAGCCCTGAAGGGCCAGGAGAGACCACGCTGGTGCACGAATATGCAGGAGCAGAATGTCCGGCCAGCACGCTTTCCAACTTTTTGCTTCAGACAGAATTGGTTTCTGCAGCTTGCAACAAAGCCGTCAAAATGACACACCTCACGTTACAGATAAAAAGTGAAGTTCAAAGACGTTAGGTCATTTTCTGAAGGTCAGAAGTCATATGCGTAGGACTGTAAAACAACTTAAATTTCATAAAAGAAGTTTTTAAAAGCCACAGGACAAAAAAGGCCACAAGAGTTAAGTCAGCCCAAAACATGTAAATGTATACACCCACATAGGTATATACACACACCAGTCACTGATTCGGAATACACAACCTGAAAACAGACGCTGGTATCCACAAGAATTCCACATATTTTAGGAGGCTTCAGTGGAGAAAGGGAAATTCATTTGTCAGATTTGGAGTGGGGGAAATCATTGAATATTTGAAGGAGAAATCAATTTAGATCAAATCATAAACATACCCAAATTCCAAATGATTTAAAGACTTAAATGTCAATACCACAAAGCATTTGTGGGCCCTTCTAATGCAAAAAAACAAAACAAAAACAGTCTCTTTACTTTAAACCCAGAACCCTTTATCCAGTCTTTCTTCAGTGGAGCGGGGAGGGGGAGAGGGTGACAAGGTTTTCCTTTAGATGACTTTTCAAAAATGACCTCCAAAACAACCATTCTCAGGAGATGTCTGCAGGATGAGCTCCAGCAAAAGCAGAGAATTAAAGCAAACAAGAAGAATACACAGGCTCTGGTAAACAAGAGACTCTAATACAGAAGGGCTAGCAGCAAAGGGAAACCCATGGAGATGTTCAATGGCACTGGGAGTAGCCTGTCTGAATGAAGCAGTAGGACAAAGGGCACTTGGAGAGTTGCCCCTAGGAAAATGAAACAAATAAAGGTAAGTTGATACCTGAGTAACTGGCAAATATGAATAGGCATATTGACAGATAACTCAGGCATTTGGAAATAATCAGTAATAGAGATTCTATTACATGAAATGCCTAGAGTAGGTAAATCATCAAGACAGAAAGGAAATGGCGGTTGCCAGGGACTGGGGTGGGGGGTTGGGAGTGGGGTACAGAAGTGGAGAATGACTGCTTAATGCACAGAAAGGTTTCCTTTTGGGTGATAACGTTCTAGAACTAGATAGTGGGGATGGTTGCACAGCTTTGTGAATGTATGAAATGCAACTGAACTGTACACTTTAAAATGGTGAATTTTATGTCGTATTTTACAATAAAAAAGAAAAAACAGATACAGAGCAAATTAAGCACTAAGGGCAATTATTAACTCCAGGAAAAATGAAAGATTAGACAAGAAAGTAGATGTGATTTTAAGGCAGGACTTGGCTTGTCTTAGCAGTCATAATTAAATGATGACTACAGATGTAACCAAAAGCTGAGATATTAACAGAATAGTTAAGGAACAGTAATAGAGGTGAGACAAAGTTTGTTTGGTGAAGCAGTAATATGAAAATTAATCCTTACTTACATCAACAGACAGCATCTGAACTGATGAACTGAAAAATAACAGTATAAGCTTATAAACTATGGAGGCAAATAATAGAAATTGCTGTGAGGGTGGTTGCTCTGATGGGTGGTGCATGGGTGTGTTTTCCTACATACAATAGTAGTAGTATACACAGCAGTAATAGTAGTCTTCCCACACATAACACCAAGGAATTCCCAAACACCAACAGGGTGTCCAAGAACTCAACACAATTCCAATGTTATCTGCCTAGACACAGCACCAGATTCCCCAGGTTAAAGGCTCCGTCCTACAAGGCTGCCCTCCACCCGACTCCAGACGCAGGTCACAAGCCCCAGGCAGTTCCCTGTGCTTCTGACCCACCACCTACAGATTGGAGGTCCCAACAACCTCGCCCTTGGGTTCGATTAATTTGCTAGAGCGGCTCACAGAACTCAGGAAAACACTTACATTTACCAGTTTAATAAAGGTTTCCATAAAGGATACAACAGCCAGATGGAGAGATAGAGGGCAAGGTCCCAGATAAAGGCGTTTCCACCCTTGTGGAGCTTGGGGCCTGGTTCGGTGGCATGTGGAGGTGTTGTGGTTGCCCAAGCATAGAAGCTCCCTCCAACAGAGAAGCAGGACTCAAGACAGCGGTATGTTCTTCCCAGGGGGCTTTGCAAGGGCTTCATTGCATAGTCGATTGACTAAATTATTGGCCACTGGCTTATTCAGCCTCTAGTCCCTGCACCTTGGGCAGGTCCAAAAGTCTCATTACCATCACAAGACACCTATTTCACCTTTAAGACTCTGCAGTGTTTCCAGGAACTGTGAATGAAAACCAGATATACCTGGGAAATGTATTTCTTATGCCTCACTATATCATCGGAGGGAAGCTGCAGGGGTGGGGGAGTGCACATCAGGAGGGAAAAGGAGCAGCTAGTGTTATACGCATTCTAGCCCCATTTGAATTTTTAACTGTACACAAATACTCCTTCTTAAAATATAACTTTCAAGAGAAAGCAGAGGCAACACTTGTAACTTAACTTCCTGAACATAAACTGGAAAAACTGTAAAAGATTAAGTTTCGATTACATGAGAAGTCCAAAACTTCAGCACATCAAAACCTATCAAATTTCTGGGACTAAATTCTTCACACATTCTCTAAAAAACCTTAAAGATAAACAACATGAATAAAATCAAACATGAGCAACTATGTGGAAGGGGTGATAACAGAAGAGGCACAAATCCCCAGCAACCAGGCAGATAAAAGAAATCAGGGAAACAGATAAACAAGTGGTCAGGCAGGTGGACAGGCTGTTGGAGACCATAGGAAGCAAAGTACAGGGAGTACAGAGTACACATCCCTGCCTGGAAATACTGAGAATGGAAACATTTTATACCACTCCCAACAAGCAACCTTCTTCGTGGGAAGGTAGGAGCAAGTCTGAAAGTGCCAGGGGAGGGCAGAGGAGCAGGGACACTGACTGCTCAGGCCCTTCAGCATTCCCAGGGACATAGAATGCCACTGAGAAGGTTCTGTGGCGGCAGAGCAGACGAGGAGGCTTAGGGAAAGGACAGCAAAACCATCCTGATTTCCTTTGAGAACGCTGCCACATCCACTTCGTGTGCTGTCTTCCCAGGAGTGGCTGCCTCCCCAAAGGGACGCTGGGAAGATCAAATCTTCCAGCCCCTCCCCATGGGACCACAAGGGTCAGGACCCTAGGATAAGCAGATGCAACACTCTCCCCAAAGACTGGCAAAGTACAGCGAGATCCTAAGAAACTCAGGGTTCAGAGCAGTGGCAGATGTCAGCAGGCCCACCACAGCTCCTTATGTCCACAATGGGTGCTGCAAATGGGCAGGATGGCTACACCAACGCAGGCAGGGAGGCCAGCACAGGCAGGAGGAGCCCCATAAGCCTGGGAATCAGCAGTGCAGGATGCTCAGAACCTTCAAATAGACATGCCCAGTGGTAATACATACAAATGTACATTTTGACTTCTGCGGTTAAAAATAATAAGCACGTTTTATGTTACATCAGTAAAAAAGAACGAGAGGGCCAATTTAAAGGCAAAAATTTTAATAAACATTATAACATGTCCTTGTTGCTAGAAATGTATGTAGAAAAATTAGTCGTTTCAAAGAAAGCTTTCAGAATCATTTTTAGACTTCTACACCTAAGATCAGAGCTGCCGCCACCATAATCTAGTCTATTTTGAACTTTAAAACATGGAGGATATTTTGGCTTTCAGTGGGACCATCTCGTGACATATTTAAAGAGTCTCTGTTTCCATAATGAAGAGCATCCAAGTGCGCATGGACACGCAGGGGAACGCAGTGGAGGAAAAGGGGTCTGGAAATGCAGAATTCCAAGTACCTGATTCTCTAATATCATTTTCTCTTTTGCTGATTTTCATTTTTCTCAAAGCTACACATTCTGTCAATTCACAGAGCCAAATAGTTCTCAAAGGCTTGTTTTGAAAAGGAGCAACTCTGGTCTCCATGCTGCACCCCCGCCTCCCCCAGGGCAATGCTTCCTCCAGAACTTAGGTCTTCCAAAGCCTACATTATATTTCTTGATTTGAAATTTTAGATATTTCTGGTTTTCTACTGCAGAACATGAAGAACTGTTTACCTTTCTGACCTCTGACTTTCACCCCTGACTTTGTCCTGCCAACATGTTCTGGATCCTCAGCATCTGGGCTTAATATTTGGCTTGATTAATATTCCAGGGTGGCAACAGCATGTCCAGGTGAGCACTAGTCACAGCCGGGACACGGAGCGGATGGTGAACACCTCTCTTTCCCTGTTGTAAGTGGGTAATTGCGTTGTTTTTCATTTGCTTGGCTCTGTGTCATAACTCAACCCCATACTTTCTGCCAATTGTCCAAATCTCTCCACAGATGCTGATGAATCAGGTCACCTACAAACATCACCTCCTTCAAAGGCTTCTGTCCAGTCCAATCTGGCAGGAACAGAGGGAGTGGAGGCTGCTACCCAGCAGGAAGTGCAGGCGGCCAGGAAGACAGGCGAACTGCCAGAGCCGAAGACAGGAAACCCCAGCAGAACCACTCCAGGGGCTCCTGGGCAGCTTCCCCCAGGAGGAAGCAGATTCTCAGCAAAGAGGAGGTGAACTTCCCCCAGTGTACCACTAACACATGCTGACATGCATGATTCTCCACAAACAAATCCAAGGGTGACCGCAGAAGTCTAACAGCTCAACAAAATGGTCTAAGGTTGCTTGAGAAATCCAGATGCACTCTCAACAGAATTCTGCAAGGGCAGAGTCCTCGGCAGGTACAGGTTCGATAGCAGGAGCAAAATCTACATCCACCCTGCAAACCTCTTCTGTGGTGACACATGCCATCATAAGCACAAGAAGGCATAAGGGTGACAATACCCTCAGTCACTTTAAACAGACCAAGTCGTTCCACATGGACACTGTGACATGGTCCTCCACACATAAAGGATACAACTCCCTACCAACCTTTCCAATACATGCTCAAGGAGGTAATGTAAATCGATACTCCCTACAGAAGTCTTTACTCACTCAGATGTTTCTGTCTCTATGCGAAGACTTCATTTTCTTCCCCATTCTGTTCTGTGGTTTTCCAAATTCCTACCATACGTGGCATGTACTATTTTGTCCAAATGATAGAAAAGTAATAAACCTGTAAAAAATCACGAACTACTAGTACCAGAAAAATCTACCCAATCCATTGTTCACCAAATACGCTATGTCACGACAATTTTTGTTTTTTAAAAAAATGCATCTCTCAATTTAGTCAGGCCTCTGGAGATAAGGGATTAGCTACTTTCAGATTGAAAATGATGTATGTATTCAGGTCAAATCTTAATTTTGTCTCCTTCATAAGAGCTGCAAGAAAGTCTAAAAGATTTGAAGTAATGTCAATTTACTATCACCTTTACTGAAACTTAATTCCTTGAGCCAGTGGAAGGTCCTTACTGTAGTTGATGGTACTGAGGGGAAAAAAAAGAACAAATTAAATGAAGGATAGTACATGCACAATAAAGAATATTTTTATGCCATTTAGAAAATGAACAGATCCGTGCATATTAACAAGGTGAAAAATCCAAGTTACAAGTTGGTGAAGAAAAAAAAAATCAGGGTACAAAACAACAATAGTATAAGATCCAGTTTTCTAAAAGAAAAAAAAAAGAGAAAGAAACACAAAAGTCTGGAAAGACACATCTCGTTATTCAGAGTTTCCAGGGCACAAGAATAAGGGGACTATAAACTTTCTTCTTTTGCTCTCTCAGAAACTTCTCCTGAGCTAGTAGGAAAACACAGATATTCTCATTTTGACAGAAATAAACTATGATAATTTAAAAATAAAAGCTTCCCTATTAATTAGTCACCTGGATTTTCCTGAAGGGAAAACTGTGCCCATTAAATGGGTTCTAAAAAGACTGTAGCTAAATGTTTGCCACCATGGTATCAAGAGCACAAGAAAATAAAAAGAATATAACTGACTGCAAAGAATGGGAACCAGACAAGAATTTGAGACTTAACAAGCCACAGTCACAGCCTGTCAGAAGCTCCCACTGGGTTATCTAGGGAGCCAGTGTTGGAAACCCCATCCAGGGTCAGAGTTCATGAGAACCAGTAAAGTGGCTAAGATAGGACCCTCACCCCTGCTCTTTCTACAACCTAACAACACATGGGCCTGACCTCACATACTGTTTTATTGCACTTGCATAAAGCTGTTTCTACACAAGAGGGAGCAAAAACAGTAAAAGTAAAAGAAAGAACCTCTAGTGAACATACCCCAGAAGCAGGCTCCCTCCCCAGCTACCCATGTGCTGGCTGAACAGTCCACACCCAAGGCTCACGCTCAATATTCTGAGAGGTGACGGTCCCAGCTTTAAGCCAGGCCCACAGGCCTCCCGCCTACTCCCTCCCCTACTGCTTCTAAGTGGGCTAGGGCGGTAAATGCATCCCAAAAGAAAACTTAACAGCTTCTTCCACTTTCTCCTGCTGGCTGACCCTGCAACGTCCTGCCCCTATGCTGTCTCTAGATACAGCGAGATGGTTTCACAGTCGAGCCCCGGGCACTGGCTGAAGCTGGACAAGAAGGGGAGAAAAATAACAGTACAAAACAGATGTTCTGGGCGGGGACACCTGGGGTACAGTAGAAAATAAAATTAAATGAAATTGCACAAAGATAGAGGAAAAAGAAGAGTGTAGGAGAACATTTCAACAGCTTTAGTCCAAATCTATCTTCCCAAAGCCTTTTCTTACCAAGTGGACCTTCTCATGTACTGTTTCCAGGCATCACTACCAGACTCCCGGCCTCCGCCAGTGTGCTTTTCTCCTCCTGGAGGAATACAAAAGAAAGCTCTCACCTCCTGAGAACTTTTTTTTTCTCTGTGGACTCCTACTTCACGTCACTGCAATGATGATACCAAAGGAACCCAAGCTACTGGACCCATTACTTCACATGGAGCCCAGAGTTATCTCCTCTGCAAACAAATATTTAAAGGCAGAGACCAAAACAAACAGGAACAAGGAACTAAGAGGTAAAATAAAACAAAATGAATTAAGAGGAAATAGCAATGTGTCAGGAACAGAAGAAAACCCTAAAAATACTCTCACTATTACACCAAGGTGTTAAGAGTGGAAACCTCTGGACAATGGAAACATAATTGTATTTTCTCATTTATGCTTCTCTCTATATAATTTACTATAAGATACATAAACTGCTTTTATAATATTTTTAAATATTATTAATGTCCTTACAGATTACACAAAGATACTGATTCCATAAAACAAGGAAAAGGTACTATTTAAAAGTGTGCCATCAAAGCAAAAGAAGTCAGTCTCAGTGTTGTTATTAGTAAGAGCAAAAGAAAAAAATTAATTAAAAATTAAAGGAAAAATTTGAGGAAATGTCCCATACACAAAACAAAAAGACTTAAAGAGATCAAAAATAGAGAAAAAATAACAAAATTAAACAATTCTTGAAGAGGTATCATTCAAACAGAAGTGCTAGAAATTAAAACAGAGAAAAGTTAAGGGGAAAAACTGTCAAAGAAACACCACTAAATAAAAAAAGAAAAGTAGCAAAAATCTGCCAGCACTAGAAACTATGAGTCCTAACATTCCAAGGCCAATCACTGGCCCACTCACTGTCCAACCAAAACTTTTTATAAAGATCTCCACTGTGTTACTGTGAAATTTCAGGACAATAGATATTTTTGGAAAGAGAAAAAGAAAGAAAGATCAGGAACCAAATTGAATTGGGTTTTTCAACCATAATACCAGAAACCAGAAGACCAATGAGAAGAAAAATTATTACACATTGTGCAGAAAAGGCCCTGCAGGTCTGCTAACAATGGTGCTGGCATCTGGGAACTTGGCTGCTAAACAGTTCCCAACACTGATATAAAACTTACCCTGAATGAGAAGACAGTGTAGCACAAAGACAAGTAGTGACCCTGTGGCATCTTACTATACTGATGGACAATGACTGCAATGGGGTATGGAGGGGACTTGATAATATGGGTGAATGTAGTAACCACAATGTTTTTCATGTAAAACCTTCATAAGAGTGTGTATCAGTGATACCTGAATAAAAAATTTTAAAAAAGATAAAGACAAGTAGAAAAATAAATAAAAATTCCCCTAAATAATAAAGGTATCTCACTGGGCCTGAACTGTTTTTATGCAAACAATGTGGCATATGTTAAACACCCATTTCCTTCGGGTAGTCTGGAACTTGGGTACGTGCTGGGCAAAAGGTGCCTATGTGAACAGCCCCCAGTAAAAGCCTCGAGTGCTGAGTCTCTAACAAGCTTTCCTCTTAGACAGCATTTCACATGGAAGCTGACACAATCCATTGCCAGAATAATTAAGCACATCTCTGTGGCTCTGCTGGAGGAGACCCTTGGCAGCTTGTACCTGATTTCCTCTGGACCTTGCCCCCTGCAGTAATGCCGAATCTTATAAAGGGAAAGGAGGGGGTGTAAGGTTAATCCATTGTAACAGACGGTCAATACATCAAGCCCAAAGTTGCAGAAGAGAGAGCAGTAAAGCACACTACTTAGAAAACTATAGTAAATTAAAGGTAAATTTATGTTTTTGTCTTAGTTAGACTCTCAAAGTACTTGCCTCTGGGAAAGGAGGGGAAGAGGAAAATATGGGCAGAACAGCTTTTTCCATTCTGAGACTTGTTTAAAAACTTTAAAGGTTAACTGTGAAGGCTGAAATGAAGAAGAGTCCGTTAGAGAGAAGGTGTGGCCTGGAAACAGGGACTAAAGGTTGACAAGGAGCAGACAGCCACTCACGAATTCAGGAAATAAACAGCAGAGGGCAGGGGTGAAGGGCTGAACTGAGAGGGAGGGAACATGCCACAGTCTGGACAACGAATAGTGTAGTGTTTGGTCTAAAATATGTAAAAGAATGCCTCTAATTATTTAAACTGTTACAGGTATTAATGCACATTGATTTTGCTTCTATTTATAACAAAAACAAGGCAATCTGTTTTTACTATACTTTGGAGCATTTTTAATAAGTAAAACTTTTTATGTGATTGTTGGGAAGGGCTTTCTAAAAAAATCCATTAATACTACTGCTACTAAGTTTAAGCATTAAGAACTCAGGGCACCTGCCTCCTGAGTCCTCACATGGCCAAGAGAAAATAGGAGCAGGGCTCAGTGAAAAGAAACATCTTAGTATTTTATCTAAGATAAAGATAATATTTACTATTTACCATGCCCGTTTGCAAATAAAAAACAGAATTTTTCATGTGAGGCTTTCTGGCTAATAAAGCAGGGATGTTTTATCTTTTTTGGGTCATGGACTCTCTCCCCAGAAAACAGATGGCCTCATTTCACAGGGTCACATAACTCAGGTTAAGGGCCCCTGCTCTCACGCCATGTCATACCTGAGGATAAAACGCAGGACCTTGGACAGTAACTCTGACTATGGAGCATAAACTCTCTCAGGCATGTTAGGCCAGATAAGATTATTATTTCAGCTTCTTGGTCACACTTTTCTAAAAGCTACTATTGCTTTTCTTTTGCCATTCATTATGGACTGAATTGGGCTTTTCAACCACAACACTGGAAACCAGAAGACAATTGTGTCCCTTCGTAAAATTCCTACATCAAAGCCATACCTCCAAACCTTGGAATGTGCCTATATATGGCAACAGGGCCTTTAAGGAGCTAATTACAGCTAAATGAAGTCAGAAGGGTACGGCCCTAAACAAAGAGGGCTGGTGTCCCTGTGAGAAGAGGAAGAGACACCAGGGATGGGAGTGTACAGAGAAAAGACCATATGAGGACTCAGGAGGCAGGTGGCAGTGTGCAAGCAGGAAAAGAGGCCTCAGAGGAAACCAGATGTGCCAACACCTTGACCTTGGACTTCTGGCCTCCAGAACTATGAGAAATGCATCTCTGCTCTTTCAGCCCCCTAGTCTGTGGTATTTTGTTATGGCAGCTCTAGCAGATGAATACACTGCCTAACACAGAAAGAAGAAACAATTCTCTACATACCAAAGGCACCTCCAATCTCAGCCCCACTCGTTGGAATATTGACATTTACGACCCCACAGTCCGATCCTTTGGGTCTGTGTGTAAAAAGGGAAGCACGGTGAGTGCAATGTACAAGACAGTAAGAAACAAGAAGTTCAAACAAGACCTCTTAAGACTCTCAATGCTGAAAAAAATAGACTTTCAACTATGATGGTTTCACTTTCTTTGTTTAAAGTCCAGTCACAACACAAATCAGACTCATGGAAGTTTGCAAAATAGACAAAAGTTATACCCAAGCCAGCGGAAAATTCTGCCCAAATCCTTTGTAAAGATGCTACTTGAAAGTCCCTGTTTTACTTCATTATTCCATGCAAAGACCTCCTCTTCATTCTAAAAGGACAGACGTTAGAATCTGTTAGATGACAGCGTGTTCAGGTCAAAGTTCACTGACAGGATATTTCATGAGATGTACCAGCACAATTTTTATGCACAAAGAAACTGAAGAGTCAACATTTTACTAATTTTATGTTTCTCATGCAGATCTCTGTGGGGTTTTTCCCTTAACTGTACTTTGAGAAACACAGGTGAGTACATTTTCCTTTTAAGCTCCTGCATATAATAACTAGTATTTACTGCGCTCTTATTATATCCAGACACTGTCCTAGGCATTTAACATGCGTTTAGTTATGTAATCCTCACAGCAGGTTTATAATAGCCCCGATTTACAGATTAGGCAAAAGAGGCTAAATAATTTGCTCAAGAATTCGTAGACACACATACACACACACACACACATACACACACACACACACACACACAAAACATGAAATTATACTCTCTCATCACCATTACGTGAAACAGTGATAAGACAATATAAAGAAAGATTCTAAAAGATGCTATTATATAAGTGCAACAGGTGCAATTCTCATTATCCCTTAACTGTTAATCATAGTGTATTCAAAGCTTGATCTGACCTCTAAATAGTCACTGGCACAGCCAGGGCCTGCCTCACGCAGGGGAAGGAGACCATCTAGTTATCTTCTTCTGTTAAAAGCACCACAGCCTGACTTCTGATACAGGTTGCAACTGTAGGTCTTCACATCACCCCTTGATTTGTCCACTGATACTGAGCATTCAGGCTATCAAACTATCTGGTCCCTTTATATAGAAGCTGACTTTGAGGACCATGCAGCTCGGAACCAGGTGATGACAGCTGAGGTCTGCATTCTCCATAAATTCCAACACTGGTCCTCAGTTTCTCTCGGATGCCCGGGCAGCTAGCTCGACATGCAAGGTGTAAAGGGTTCATCTCATCATGGTTAATCCTTAAATTTTTTCAAATTTCTACTAATCAGAGTGACTTCCCAAAACTTCCATAAAAGCTCATCAAGTCAAATTTAATATGCCTTCATTTTCTTCTAGTCTTCTCAAATGTTTCAACATTAAATGAGAAAAAAAAGAATCTACGCATACCTTGAATTTAAAGACATAAAGAATTGGAGCAAAAGTCTCTGTGTGTGCAATGGAAGCATTGTGAGCGAGACCTGTCACAATTGTCGGTTCTACGTAATTCCCAGGGCGATCCATAACCTTCAGCAGAGAAATGAAATAAGAAGAATGAAAGCATTTTGTTTTTCTGATACTTGGGGTCAGAGGAAACGATCTTGGCCTATACTTAGAAGAAAAAAGTAAACACAGGTGAATTATTTCCTGAAAATAACTTCCCACCATGAATAAACATTCTCTCTGCTTCCTATTGGTTCTTAGTTGGTCAGAGAAAAACAGAAAAAAGGAGTCAAGGCTAGAGCACTGGGCCATGTGTGACAACCAAGTTACACTGAAACAATACAGGTGGTTATTTTTAAATGTATATAGTTTGAAAATAGGTCATCTATACCCACTGTATTACAGACTGTAGCATCCCCACCCTCAAATTCATATGCTAAAGCTTTCACTCCCCAGTTGACTGAATTTGGAGACAGCACCTTTAAGGAAGTAATTTAAGTCAAATGAGGTCACGTGAGTGGGGCCCTAATGTGACAGCATGGATATTCCTGTAAGAGCAAGAGACCCTGGAGCCCTCTCTTGTGCACCCGGAAAGGCCACAGGATTCCGGGGGAAGGCGACCGTACACATTCCAGGAGCAGAGGCCTCAACAGAACCCAACTCTGCCAGCACCTTGATTTGGGGCTCAGCCTCCAGACTCTGAGGACAAGGAACTCCTGTTGTGTGAGGGACCCTGTGCTTTTGTGTTACAGCAGCCCTAGCAACTAATATGCATGGCACAAACATCAAAAGGGTACACAGGTTACACTCTACTCACCAACCTCCACATAACAAAACTACTAGCTCATGTCCACTTAACTAATGCTTGCTTTTCCTTCTATGAAATATTTTGATCCCCACAAAGCTGCCCTGGCTGGTAGGCTGACTTTCCGGTGTGCCTAGGAGATTCGGCTCTCACACTGAGCTGTCTGTCACAAGAACTGACGGTATTTACTCCCAATCCTGTGCATGGAGGCTGCATTTGTTACTGTAATGCCATATTGCATTACATAACTTAAATAAGTATTACACAAAGAAAAAAAAAGATCTGAAGTTGAATGTTTTAGAAAAAGTTATGAATGAGTAACAAAATTACAATACACATACACACCTCTGTCCAATTAGATGAGTAACAATGGTAAGGGGTTTAAAGAGGAGTCTATTCTCAGATAGCTTAGCAAGAGACTCAGTTCTCAGAATTTTAAAGAAAGTAAAGTAAGTTATAGATAATAAATGATGTGCATAGCTTATGCAAGGATGAAGACAAATTCCTATCATACATGAAGAAAACACTTTGGCTCTCCATTGAAGGAATCAGTCAAATGTAATTATATGTGTAAAGTTAAAATAAAATATCTTTCATAGGTTTCTCTTTTCATGTCAGTTATCTTTGCTGCAAGTATTTTTGCAGCATTACCAATTGGCCACTAAGGCAATTTGGCCCTCAGAGATAAACAGAAAATTAAAGAGGACATTCATTAAAAAGGACAAAATGAAACATGAAAAATGAATAAAATTAAGAAGACTTTATCGTGAAATCCAAAATATCTGACTATATTCAAAATATAGAGTGTAGAGTCATGGAAATACTGAGCAAATAACGGATTTTATTTTGTGGATGCTACCTAAGCACCTGTCTTCAAAGTCTTTCACTCAGTGTGACCTATTCTTTTTGCTCAGCATTGCACTTTTTCTCGCTAAAATTTCTTCCTTCGTTAAGGAGGTATCACTTTCTAAATATTAGGATGCATAATTATAACTGAGTTTTCTATTGTGTTGTGAAAACACTGTTGTTCGTTCTTAGCATATTGTCACATGTCCATTGATACCCATTCCAAAGTTCTACGGGAAGTATATGGGTTCAAAACTGTGCCACTGTATAGACCATTACAAGGGCTAAAATTTATATAATTATATGATATAAATGTTATATGATTTATATAATATAAAAAGGGGAGTGCTGTGCCAATGCAGTAATGAAACCAAACTACCAACCAGTTATTTCTTTACCTTCTAAACTGCCTTATGGCCAATTAAGTTACGCAATTAAAATGTTTTCGGTAAAACTGTTTGCAGCAAAGACATTTACAGCAGAACTATCTAGAACCATTTTTTGATTCCCTGCCTTAACTTTCCAAAATAATCAGTAAATATGGACTCTTAAGTGCTCAGATTACAAAGTCCCCAACTGTACCATGAAAAGGTCTCCCTTCGTACAAATTCCCAGAGACTCAATTCAAAGGCAACCGTGGTTCTGAGTTTCTCGTGTGTCCTTCCAGAAATGTTTGCCACATTTTACATTGTCACTCTTTAAAATATGTATTCCGCCCTTATAAAAGGGATGGAGAGAGAAAGATGGCAGCTGGGGACTCTTGACCAATTTGCCCAGGGCCTGCTTGTGCCTAAGGGGATGTCAGTAAAAATCTGTGATGAGCTCGCCAAGTTTTCGTTACCTTGCCACCATAAACCACCGTGCCACCTTCTTTCTTCGCTTCTTCCACTGCTCCAAGGAACATGCTCACTGCCTGCTTGGTGTGGAGCGGCCCATAGAGAACATTAGCTGGAGAGAAAAAGGAATGCTCTTCATTTCACCCCAAGTAACATTGTTTTATTAACAGAACAGCTTTCCCATCAACAGCCCAATCCCTTCACATGTTCTTGTAGTTCAGAGCAGAAGTCAGCAACCTTTCTTTGGCAAGGGCCAGACAGTAAACACTTAACACTTTGCCTGACATCATGGTCTCACCGCATCCAGTGCTGTGTGAAGGCGGCCACAGAAGACACAATAACGGGTGTGCTGTGTCTGCACTCTATAGAAACAGGCGACAGGACAAACCTGTCCACCGCTGGTTTAGAGGAATGGCTGTCAGCAAATCAGAGCGCAGCATTAAAAATACAGGATCCCGAGAAAGACAAATACCATATGATTTCACTTATTTGTGGAGTATAAAAACAAAGCAAAATGGAAGGTATAGAACAGTAGCAGACTCAGACACTGAGAAGGGACCAGTGGCTACCAAGAGTGAGGGGTTAGAGCAGGTTGGCAGGGAGGGGATAAGGGGCACAACAATTCGCATCGCAACATAAGCAGGTCATGGGGACTGTAGCGCAGCACTGAGAACACAGTGATTCTGTAAGATCTTTCTGCGTCGATAGACAGTGACCACACTAGAGGGGTTGAGGATTTGATAACGTGGGTAACTGTTGAACCACTGTGTTGTACATTTGAAACCAAAATAAGACTGTATATCAATGATACTCAAATTTAAAAAAAGAAAAAATAAAGGATTCATTCAAGCATTGCAAGTGCTCATGTACCAAGAACTTCAGAGGCTCAGCAGTCAGTGTGCAACTTAAGGGGGAGAGACGATGCTGTGGATGGCTGCCAGAAACCAGAGAATTAACAGTGGCCCCAGGGGAAGAAGGAATATTCACACAGGCTTCGGGGAGAAGGTGGCATTTTAGCAGAGAGCTGGCTGTGGGCAGAGTTGAGTGAAGAGCATCTCCAGCAGAGAGAGCAGCAGGATAGAGCCTGGAGCGCTGGAAGAAGGTTGCAGAAGCTGGAGCTCAGGAAGCAGGGAGGCAGATGGTACGTGGGAGGGCAGAAGGTGGGTAGGGAAGGAGGCAGAGGTTAGGCCATGGAAGACCGTGAGGCTGCTAAAGAGGGGGTCACAAGGCATCAGGTTTTAGCTGAAGGGCAATGAGAAGCACTGGAGTGTATTAAGCAGAAGAGTAAGTTATGTAATTTGATTAACCCCAAAAAAGTCACTCCGGTTACTGTGGAAGAGGGAAAAGTTAGCTGGTGACGCCTGCAGCCTTCCAGGAGAGAGGACGGTGGCAGTCTGGACGAGGGCAAGGACAAAGCTTCCTCACAAACTCACCCTGTCTGAACACCGCCTCCCGGGCTCACCCACCAGCCCACATCAGGCACTCGGGATCCCAATGCAGGAGCAGCAGCACCACCCCAAATGCCCGATTATCTGCTTCACACGCCCTTGGGCCTCGCAGGGAAGGGGAAAAAACACTAGAAGTTCAGAAACACTTATCACACCAGCTTTCGAAAAGGAACATCTTTGAAATCAACCAGATACTCACAGTCCCATGGGTTCCCAACACGGACCTGCGCATAGGCCTTTTTAAGTCTAGTTACAACTTCATCGTGGATGCTTTCATGCAAAAACTAGGTGGAAAAAGAACCATGCAAGGGAATAGTCAAATAAATGTACAATTTGTTAACAATATACAAGTGTTCTCAATAGACTGACGTGTACTTAATAGTTGTTGCAATACTGTAATCTCTGAGAACAAAAGCAGACAGAAGTTATGTGTCTATTTTTTAATCATGTAATTTCTAATCTTAACTACACGGAGACAATCATTTCCTCTATTACTGGGGGTGGGGGGGAATGTTAGAATACTATTATAAGCCATGTCTTTATCAAGTTTCCAAGACCTACTTGGGCAAGTTTCACAAATCAATTATGCCTGTTTCTAGTCCTTGGCGTTTGATGTCTTAATTAGCAGAGAACCCCAAGTACTATCTGTCCCGCGCTAACTGTATGAGTTGTGAGCACTTGCCACAGTGGTTTGCTAGCCTACCTTTGCTGTGTAACCACAATGCCCTGAGTCTCAGGCCAAGTGGGTCCCCAGAGCAAGGCCTTCACCAGGTGAGGACAGCCCTTAGGCTCACTCTGGGTGGGATGTGGACTCCACGCTGTGTGCCCAGGGGTGGAAGTCAACTTGCCAGGCCATCCATTCTCTGGGTTGGCCTCCATGTGGCAAATGGACTAACATAATCTTGGAGAGGTACACTGTACTGGAAGGGATTTTTCTACATACGACTAACAGTCCCTATGGTTATCGATCTGGGCAATGACGAACAGTATCCTCTAATATTTAACATCAAATATAAATGTGTACTTGTGCCAAGATACAAAGGAACAATCAAAGTTGGCTGAATAGGGCAATGCTTGACTTCTATATCATTTCATATTTTACCAGTTAATTCAATTACAGACATTGGGGAATGCTCCTATTTCCTTCTTAGCATTAATGTACTAAATGTTTAAGGCAAACAGATTTAATAAATGGTAAGTACTCTATGAACGCATAAATCTTAAATTTTTTTGAGAATGTCAAGTATGGGAAAACAAAGGAAAGATTTCATTTATGGTAAAATAGAAGGGAAAAAATGACAAAGAAAGCTATGGGAAAAATAAAGACTTAATTTCACTTTATCTTTTATCTTATTCTAATGAATTTAGATTATGTCAAAGAATTTGTTCATACATGTTGTGGGTACAGAGTAGAAACCCAAAACCAATTCACCATAATTCAATTGTTAGATGGTTTTTAAATTACAGGAGGAAAATTCACCATTAGTAAAAAATGGCAAATGTAGCCGAATGCTGTACCTAATCAAAGTTGGTTTGGTTCTAGTACACAGTTTTTCAGTACCATGAAAATCAAGGTTGTATCACACACAAAACTGAAATCCAGCTCAAATCTAAGTGTAGAGATTAAACTTCCCAAACCCACCCACATCGAAGCTAACCACATCTCTGTATGTATCTCACTTAATATTAATGCGTCCTATATATGTGTAAATACTATTCACACAGAGAGAACATACCTACATAGTCCATTTGCTTTTCCATAAACCATGTCACATCAAGTCAAATCTAAGACTTGACTTATAGACCAAAAATTAAAATCCTTAAAATGTTTTACATGTAAAATGTTTTTATAAAAAAGCCAGGCCAATAGTTCTCAAATTTTTCAAATTTTCTGCTTGTTTTATTCCCTATGTGACACCAGACTTTATCTATAATGTTTAGGTGTCGGATTGAAAATAGGTCTCATCAACCAGTCCAGTTCCTACCAATGAGTGTGAGCCCACTTTCGGAGGGGAAAGCAGAGTCCCTGGTTGATAAGCAACATCTGCCATGAGCACAGGATGCAATGGGAGGGCCATATATTTGCCAACCACTTCTAGAGAACACATTTCTAGCAGTACCTCTGACATTTCCCCAACAGTACACGTTACCAAGTGGTGCTTAAAGAGCAGGACACTCTGACTGCCCGCGCCAACTACTCACCAGGCGCCTCGCAGTGGTACACCTCTGGCCAGCTGTCCCCACAGCCGCAAAGAGAGCTGAAGGAGTGACTAAGCTGAGATCCGCATCCTCAAAAGCTTAGAGAAACACAAACACACCCGTCAGTGCTGCAAAGAGGCAGACAAGGTACCTGCTGACTGGCATAAATGTGCCCTTAGAAAATGCAGGAAGAACCTCCCAACTATCCTGTCATAGACCAGAAGCACACTACACTGCAGATGCAGCTCTTCTTCCAAGGACAGTTATATGAGAATAGAGTGGTGAGCTCTATGGTCCTTACCAGAGCACTGATCTCAGTGGAGCCTCCTTCTTTCATCTCCCGAAGCTTCTGATGCCAAGCCTCCTTGGTACCCTCCCTGTGATCTCTTCTCTAAGACCACCATCTGTTGTGTCAGCCTTACTTGCCTCCAGTATCACACCCAGGCCCATTTTGATGCCAGCTTCCCTGGGTCCACAGAGAGAGCAATGGGGCCCTCCTGATCATCACCACCATCAGACCACGCTCTCTACCATCAGCACCCTCACCCACATCAGTCCATTTCCTTAAATGCCTCCTGCCACCCATCTACAGAAGCTTTTCCAAATCTCTGAAACCCCTCAGGTTTACTCCTGCACCACATGACCTCACCCCCTACTTCACAGAAAATCTAAAGTGACCCTTTCCTGCTGCCTCTGTTCCTCTTTAGAGATCAAGGCAAAAATCACTTTCAAATTCCTCTCTTTTGTCTATTTTTCCCCCTCCTCTTCTGCCCACTAAAGAAAAAACTAGCAGAGTTTTTACAAGGCCAACCCTTCCACTGATATGATTTGTAATTCCTTCCTTCTTGCCTCTTCCAGAAACTCAGTCACAATCCCCTCTTTCATCTACAGTGTTTCTCTGTCCGACTAAGAGCATTCTCAGATTAGCAGGACGGTGAGGGAGGTGTTCGTGCAACCCAGCAGACCAGGGCTTGTGTGCACCTCCACCATTTTCTAGGAGTGTCAGTTTACCTTCGTAAGCCTCAGTTTTCTCATCCATAAAGTGGGATAACAATGTCTGGGGGATAACAAGTAACAGTCCAGGAGTGAAGGAAAGAGCTGTGCTTTGGGGTCTGAGCACTAGGATACAAAAGTTGGCTCTGTCACTTGCTAGCCTGTCACATCAGGCACATAATCATTTTAAACCTCAGAGTGTCTCCCTCAAATGAGATTAATAATGACATCTACCTCCTGGATTATCACAGGGAATCAATGAAATAATGCACATAAAAAGCTGAGCACAGTACCCGGCAAATCCCAGTGCTCCCTAAATGCTAACATTTTTAAATGAACCCTCGCTTTAACCAGGTTAAAAGTACATCCAGAACAAACCATTCAGGTGAACACCACAAATATATAGGCATTTAAACATGATGACAATTATGGTGGTATACAAGTTGGCAAAATTTTGCTTTATTATCACAAAACTCCACATTTCTATTGATTCTCAACCTACTGATGTTCACTATGTTATCAAGAAGTTTTACTGGTTGACTATTGCCTTTTATGCCAAACAACAGAAAAAGAGAATGAAGCAATCTCCAAGCCTATAGGGAAGTGATAAAATGCCTTAAGGAAGTGCTCCTTCCCAAAATAAAAGCACTCAATATTCCACTAAAGGCAAACAGTTTTCAAAATCTCACAGAATAAACAAGTCATGTAAGGATTACTTATTATAGATAAACATGTGGCCTGCTTTCAGAAAACAAAAGAAGGAAAAATAAGAAACACTGCCACACTGTAAGGTTTCATACCCAGGTTCTAAGCCCAGGTGACATTTTACAGACATGAACACCACTCCTTCCTAGTTACCTCCATCTCCAAACCATTGTGTCCTGTCTCACAAGTAAAATTCCTACACATGGGAATTAGGACTTGGGTACCTGTAATGTGGAAGGGATGAGTTCCTACACAAGTTCATATATGATATATATAGTTACTGAAGTTATTTTGAATGGAACACAAAGAAAGGGCAGCCTTACCAATAATGGCATTGTTTCCTCCGAGTTCTAACAAACTTCTCCCTTAAAAAATATAAACACAAATGAATGTCTTTTTCAGTGTTAATGCACATTGCTATAGGGCCTGAATCAGAGCCTAACCCAGTTGTTTTATTTTCTGATTTAAAATGTAGCATGAGCATTGCATCTGTGTCAGATTTTCTGATCTTAATAATTATAGCACAGTTGTATGACGGAATGTCTGTCCTGATGGCATGTTCTTAGGAAATACACCCAAATGCACCCATAGTGTGTGTGTGTGTGCGTGTGTGTGTGTCTGGCTTTGTGTTGCTTGAGGGAAAAAATGGGGGCAGAATGTAAGCCACTGGTGAATATCTTATTAAAGCGTATATAGGAATACTTTGTACAGTCTGTTTTTCTTCAAGTTTGAAATGTCCCAAAAAACCCCACTTAGTGTAAAACGGTGCAGTCACTGTGGGAAACTATAGGACAATTCCCAAGAAATTAAACAGAGAATTGCCATAGGATCTAATGACTGTACTGTGGGGACTTTACCAAAAGCAGGGAAGACAGGGACTTGAACAGGTGTTTGTACAGCCAGGCTCATAGCAGCATTATTCACAACAGCTAAGAGGTGGAGGCAACCCAAGCATCATCTATTGACAAATGAATGGATAAACAAAATGTGGTCTATATAAACAATGAACTATTATCCAGCCTTAAAAAGGAAGGAAATTCTGGCACATGCTGCACAGGGATGAACCTAAAGGCATTATGCTAAATGAAATAAGCCAGTCACAGAATAACAAATAGTGTGTGAATTCTACTTATAGGAACTTCTTGTAGTCAAATCCACACAGACAGAAAGTAGAATGGGGGTTGCCCAGCACCAGGAGAAGACAGAAATGGGGAGCTAGTTTTTCATATGCATAGAGTTAAAACAAAACAGTGCTGGAGATGGAAGACAGCGATGGTTGCACAACAATGTAAACATATTTAATGTCACAGAACTGTACACTTAACATTGTTTGAAACAGTAAAATTTGTCATTTTTAACAAAAAAAAAGTCAAAAATTCTGTGCTCATTATAGAAAACAATACAAAAAAACAAAGTATCAAGCAGGCAAAAAACTATGGTCCATGGGTTCACATGAACTCTCTCCTCCTACATGGAATACCTTCCAACCTCTTTCCTATGCATTTATATTTAGTTGAGATCATACTACCTAATTAACTTTGCTTTATTTTCTAAATTACATCTTATACCTTTCCCCTAAGTTATTAGGAGCTGTTTAAAAAAATCAGTGCAGAGTATCCTATCACAACCATACACCAAATTTTATTTAGCTACTTCTCTAGTGTTGAATATATTTTTTATTGATTATCTACGCCTTGATCATTGACTTAAGTCAGGGCCAAACAGCGCCGAGTATTAGAGTTCCAGATATACATTGCCAACTTACATTCCCGGAAAGCTATACAGCAAATTACAAATGCAATTCTTACCTTACATTCCCCAGCATAAAGATTTGAGATTTGTTTGCCTCAATTTTTAGAGCTGTGTTTACATGATCTTTTAAACACAAGTTTAGTTTCCCTTAAATGCACTTTAAAATCAGCTCCTGTGCTCTCTCAGCTTGCACCTGGTTGGAGGCAACCTGCTAAACAGACTAAGGTCAGGACTGTCCATAAATACAGGTCCCGTTATGGTGCCTCCCTCAGGAAACCAGTGAGGAAAATTGAGGACACTGGCTCCTTTTGTGGCAAAACCAAGACGAAGAGATGAGCTGTGGGAGTCTGGCCCTGTGGTTCCTGCCTGAAAACAGCAGCTGGTGGTGCCTGGACTCACACCATGTCTACAGCCACAGTGAAGTCAGCCACCGGGAGACTGAAAGAACCAAAAGGCCAGGAGGAGTGCCACCGTGTAAAAGCATTGATAGACAGTAAGAAACAGGTTAACAGCATGTGACAAAAATAAATAAATAAAACTAGCGTCTACGTAAATAACAGTTTCTTATTTGTGGTACTACGAGATGGGACAATAGGGATGTTCTCACCTCTACCGCGCTGAAATGGTTAAACATCAAATGAACGTTAATTATAAGGAGCTGGAGTCTGTTATTGTCAAAAGTCACCAAGTGTCACATCTGTTGTCTTGGCTGCAACACTGGACTGAATGACAGCTTGCTGCCTACAGAACAGCACTCGACCAGATGCCTTTAAGAAAAGGAAGGAACCCTAAGACTCTACACCTAACTCTGCTCCTCTGCCTGGCTTCAAGCGATGTGTGGCGGAGATGGGCCCTATACTTTCTACAACCTTCCGGTTCTCTCTGTGCTTCTAACCACACTCATCACCCCCCACCCCCTCCAAGAAAAGCACCTGTAACTTAAGACAGGCACATACATTTTTAAAAAATTGTATTCCCACTAATGGTGTTATTAAGAGAGAACACGAACTGCTGCTTTGAGGAAGAGAAGGGAGGAGGAAGTGAAGATGAAATCTTGTGGGAGGAGAGGAGTGAGATCAATGATCTTAAGCACAATGGCAGGTGCTTATTGGCCATTTGTACATCTTTGAAGAAACATCAACTCAAATGCTTTGCCTATTTTTTCAGTTGGGTTATTTATCTTTTATATTATTATAATATATGTATTTTATATATACTACAATTATATATATATATGTACCTTACATATATATTCTTTATACTACCTTATCAGATAAAGGATTTATAAATGTTCTCCCATTCTGTCGGTTATTCTTTTCACGTTTTTTTTTTCTTTTCATGTTTTTGATGGTGTCCTTTGAAACCAAAAGTTTTTAATTTTGGTGATGTCTATTTTTTTTTGTTGCTTATGCATTAGGTATCATATCTAAGAAACCATTGTCTAATGCAAGGTCACAAAGACCTATATTTTCTCCTAAGAGGTTTTTATAGGTCTAGCTCTTGCCTTTAGGTCTTAGATACATTTTGAGTTAACTTTTGTGTAAAAGATGAGGTAGGGATCAACTGTGTGTGTGTGTTTGTGTGTGTGTGTGTATGTGTGTATATGTGTGTGTGTGTGTGTGTGTGTGTGTGTGTGTGTGTGTGTGTGTGTGTGTGTGTGTGCAGTGCCTCAGCATCATTTGTTGAAAAGACTATTGTTTCCATTGAAATGCCTTGGCAACCATGTCAAAAATCAATTAACCATAAGTACAACATTTTATTTCTGGACTCTCAATTCTATTCCACTGATCTTTATGTCTATCTTTATGCCAGTACACACAGGCTTAATTACTGTACTTTTCTAGTAAGTTTTGTAATCAGGAAGTGTGAGTCCTCCAACTTTGCCCTTCTTCAGGATTTTCTCGGATATTTGGGGTCCTTAGAATTTCATGTGAATTTTATAACAAGCTTCTCAATTCCTACAAATTCTGAAGGGGCAGACATTTTGAAAGAGCCTGTAATGAATCTGTACTGATTTTGAGCAGTAACATAACTAAATTTTCCAAAAAGTGAAAATGGGATGACTTTATATTTATTTAGGTCTTCTTTAAACTTGTATTTCTTTTGTTGATTTTACTTGTAAGTACTTTATTCTTTTAATGCTACTACAAACGGCATTGTTATCCAAATTTCATCTTCAAATTGTTCATTGTTAATGAATAGAAATATAATTGATTTTTTGGTATTGATCTTGTATCCTGCAACTTCGCCAAGTTTATTAGCTCTGATGGGTCTGTAAACCTGCTTTCTAAAAGTGACACCCTAACAGTAAAATGGTTGGCAAACTTACTAGTCAAGTCTCAACTCATGCTTCAGTTAGAGTCTAAATTCAGCATGGTAGCCAAAAATTGAGTCAGTATTACCCTTGAAAACCTCTTTAATGAGACATAAACTAGAACATACAAAGCCTTGTCTATACAACCTTTTTCAGTCAAATATATATATGCAACATAAATAAGAGCAGACTTATATTTTTTATTCCACATTCACTCTTAGTCTTATATTCACTGGTCCTATATAAACTGTGCATTTTCTTTTCTTTAATTTGCCAAACAGGTCTGATAGAAATTCATAAATATATTTGATATGATCCTACTGTAGTCACTGTAAAAATGAAATCCTTTGCCAAATTACGCTATTAAATTTGTGATCTCCCTAATATTAACCTACTAATAACTATGCCTTTTCTTTTACTTGGACATTCAAATAAACACAGCTGGTGTCCCCATTGAAAGGGTCAAGGAAAAAAACCCCAGCTTTTAGCTTTCATATCCATACCTAAGGGAATTAATATCCTCAATAGAAAGCCAACACTTACCAAACCTTTCCTGCACCATAAGGGCCACCTGTTTTCCCACCTGGGTGCTCCCAGTGAAGGACAGCAGGTTCACCCGCTCATCTTTGGCCATCGCTGTGCTATGAGAGAACACACATGGTTACTCAAGCAGAGAAACCCAGCAACGGTGGCACCCAGCGGGACGAGGCCAGAAAGGCCAACATGGGCCCTTGTTGTGGAAAGACAGTCAGTTAAAGACACCAAGAAATCTATCCCAAGGGAACAAGGGAAGGTCGTCATGAAAATGAACCAGATTTTCACAAGCACAGCCATGCCACAGAACAAGCTAACTAACCTGTTCTGTGAGCGCTCCATAATGAAAAATCACCTCAAGGACATTGTTAAGTAGAAAGTCCTTCCTGTACTGAGGACTAAATGGACAATACAACCTTAGCATGTCCTTGATGAGCATCCCAGCTTTTTTGCAAACTCTTCAACTAATTCCTTAAGGATCTAAAGACTGTAGGGAACCTAAAGACTATAGAGAAACAGCTTAAGTATCCCTCATGAAAGCTGACTTATAAAGGCTATGCCAGGATTTCTAGTTGCTTCTAAGGAATACAGACCAGACACTATTGCTTTGAACCTCTCTGCTCACAGTCGGGTGCTCCGAAGCGCTAGGAGGGGTCCAAGCAGGGCAGCCACAGCGTTAGACTAATGTAGGGCTGGAAGAGCTTTACGAGACCATGCATGCAGGATGCCCAGGTTCAGCCGGCAAACCCGAGGACCGATACTCAAGGCAGCTGGTGTTTAACTCGCTCCTGTCTACACTGCTGGAACTCTCGGAAGTTAATCTTCCAAGATTAACATGAAGGACTAGATGCCCAAAGCACAGGAACACAGTAGGTCAAAGAGAGACTGTTCATGTTTTAAATGACATTTAGGTAGCACTTCACTTGTACTCTGTGGGAGTTGTATTTTCTTATTTATGTGAAAAAAAAAAGGAGTAACTTATTGCTCTTTGGCATGCCCAGTGAGGACAGCAGTATGGGAAAAGTGAAGGTCAGAGGCTAACATTTTAATCACTCCAGTGAGCTTTTAAGATCTGACTCCCCTGAAACCTCACTTAAAGTCTTAGCCAGTAGTAACAGCCTAGCCTCGGTTTTCGTCACGGTTTCAGAGCAATTATAGTCAGTTCCATCTTTAAAAAAGGCTGTGACATTAGACTAAAGTCAAAGAAGCCAGACACACAAAAGGCCATGTTATATGGTTCCATTTATATGAAACGTCCCAAACAGGCCAGTCTACAGGGACAGAAAATAGATCAGTGGTAGCCAGGGGAAGGGGTGTGGTAGGAAGTGACTCCTAATGGATACAAGGTTCCTTTTAGGGAAATGAAAATGTTCTGGAATAAGATAATAATGATTACCACACACCACTGTGAATATTTTGAAAACCACTGAATCGTACATTTTTAACGAGAGCATTTGATGGATGTGAATTATAGGGTGATTTTTAAAATATAATACATTTTTGTAAAAGGTTGTATTCCCAGGGTTCCCTTTACTGGTTAGCTGAAGAGGCCAGACAACTGGACAGGGCCTCGGGGTGGAGGAGTGGAGCGCCAGACCAGGATGCCACAGCTTTGCACTGTAACTAGGCACTTGAACAAATCAAGTATCAGGAAGCCATGGACTACCCACATGTACAGCAGTTTGCTACTTTAGGACATGAACACCTTACAAGAGCAAATCTGGGCAACTAAAAAGACAACTCTTTCATAGACTCCAACAGAGGCTAGGCATCTGTAAACAAAATCCACAATGATGACAACTCTAAAACACCCATTATCACCTCCTTAGCTGTGCTGGGCTTTCATTATTCTAGTAAAGGTAATTCTAGGGAATCAACCTGGGGCCCTTTGACACAAAGACACTCCTGGTGTTATTAACCTACCCGATATCTGCTCCGCCACAAGTCAGGGAACAAATGGCACCCGGCAGCTTGTTGTCCTCCAGAACTTTGGCTATGATCCTAGGAAGGAAGCAGCGGTCACCAGGGGAACAATGTCATTTCTTAGGGTTCTTGGAAAAACAAGCAATAAATTTCAACCACTGGACTTCGCTTTTCTCAACTTCCTTTCCTGAGCCTCAAACACCCAGCCTTGGATTTCTCCTCACAATCGAGACAAGGTTTTCAAACACTTACAAGCAGAATCTTGAGAAAAAAAAACATGGAAAAAAATAAGTAAAAGACATAAAGCATTGGGCAGGCAATTCAAGGGATCACTGTCTTTGAATATTTTCTGCCAGGGCAATTTTTTTGAGGGTCTCTCACTACAAATCCATTAAAATCCAGTAAAGAAATACAAAACAGACAATGAGGAATAAAACCCAGAAGGATGAAGAAAAAGAAAGGTAGTGCCCATCGGCCAAGCATCTCTGCAAAGAGGAGCTAGGCAGAGAAGAGGTAAAGGGTGAAATGGGATGCGCCCCAAACCTAGAGCAGACACTGAGGACATACAGCAGAGGGAGCTGGACCTGCCTACGGAGCCCTAACAAGCTCAGGACTAGTGTCCACTGACTTCACTGCAAACCCTTAGGTCAGGAACTATCAGTGCCCACCAGGCTAACACACCGTGGGCCAGCACAGCGTTTTCTTAATTAGTCTCCTACAGCTTACGCTGCGAAGAGTTGAAATGATAAATACGGTTCAATGTTATTTAAATCTGACTCTGAGTTATATAATAAATGGCTCTAGGAATTCTGGTCTTTCTGAAAGAGTTCTTCCATTCATTTTGAGCTTCTTAAGGAGCAATGAAGACCCAAATACAGCAGAAGTTCTTTT
The DNA here is from genome assembly GCF_030020395.1 of Manis pentadactyla. Lineage (NCBI taxonomy): Eukaryota > Metazoa > Chordata > Mammalia > Pholidota > Manidae > Manis > Manis pentadactyla. The sequence continues at coordinate 66,984,275 of NC_080031.1, read as the reverse complement.
CATTGATTATCCCAATTTGCTGGCTAATTTCTGATTTGTTTAATTCAAATTTCAGAAAGATCTGAATCCTATATCCACTTCCATAAAAAAAGATACTGTTGTCATACATAAGTAAATTCTCCAATTGTCCCCAGAACATCCTTTATAGTGGTTTTCTTTTTTCCATATAATCAAGGATCACACACCACGGTTAACATGCCCGAGACACGAAGCTTCAGGTTGTACAATTCTTTCCAGGGACTTAGAGTGCACATACTGCCTCCACACGTACACTGACTGCTCCTGAATGGATTTTGCTTTGCTGTCTATGGGTAAAAGTTAAGAAAACCCTTTACCCTAACGCATGAGAATCTGACCTTGGGTTAACGCTCTAGTTTGTTCCCCAGGTTACCTGCCAAATGTCAAAGTTGTCAACAAGGCTACATAGAGAACATGGCATAGAGTAAAAACAACCCCTGGCTGGTCATCTCCACCTGGACTGGGATAACTACCTAAGAGCTACGAATGGGAACCGCATGCTTTTTGATCTTCCTTACAGTGACTCTTGTAACCACACGTTCCTCGCATCTCTGGTGTATAAGCTATGCCTATAGAATTACAAGATGTTTGGGCTCCTTGTGGACATTGGGCTTTTAAGCCAGTGCACTCCAACACCTGTCCAGTGTCAACCTCATGTCCCTACCATGGCATAAACTGCTACAAAGATGCCAAAGGAAGAACAATATCTGATGCCACCAACCTGGCAAACTATGTTCCTGTCCTATGTCCTAAACAGACAGAGGTATGACACGCTGCCTATCAGCTTCTTACGTATCTGGGCATTTAGTTTAATTTATTTAAGAACTCCTAGTGCACAGTGAGCACATCCTTGGCTAATTCTGGAAAAATTCAGCCTCATTTTACTTACTCTCTTCCGGTACAAATCAGACAGTAGCCTCAGTTATCTAAAAGATCGGCCACATTCCCATATGAACATTTCAAACCTTTCAAACTGCTTAAAGCAAATAAATATAGAAAAGCTCAAAGCAACGATAACTTGGAACATTTGAAACTAATAACAAAATAAGCAGTATTTTAAACCAGCAGCTTAATAACAGTTGGCAAGTCAGTTCACTGTGTCCACATGAACCATTTTTTTGTTTTGTTTTGTTTTAAGGTTAATTTATTTTTAAAAATTGCCTGGGGAATCTCATTGTTTTTATGTGTTTTGTGTATCAGACTTTATTTCATATTTAATTTCAACACCCCTGCTTCAAGGGTATTTCTTCCTCAATATCACATATTCCTTGCAAGTAAACTCTCATACACATTCCTCTCTCCTTTTCAGTCTACTCTTTAAATGTTAAGCCAGTTTTCTTAACTCACCTTCTAACATGAAGGACCCTCTTGCATAGACTCCACCATGAGCATTCTACCAACAATTGTTAAATCAGAAAACACAGACCATGTAATCAAAAGGACATCAGGGTGTGTTACCACTCTACACGGGCAGGCAACCCTCTTCTGTACATTCACTAAATTCCAGAATAATGTATCAGCAGCACTGATTTTATGACCTAATCAGAGTTGTCAAATTCTCAAATACAAATAAATTAAATTTCTGAATCTAAAGATGAAATACATTTCAGACAGTGTTAGAAGAAGCAGTGGAATAGCATAAAAGCCATTTCTTTCTGTTTTGTTAAGTCTAGTAAACAAAATCAGTAAGAGAATCAGATGGGTAGAAATCTAATCATTAACATGTTCAATAGTACAAAATATAGCCCCTCAGTTGCAAGGATATTTCCTCGCCATTGAATTTGTTATTCTGCAAGTGACAAAATGTTTGCAAGAACTCACTTTTGACCCGTGCATCAATATCTGGCATGTTTCCACATACTTAAATGCTATGCTCTGAAAGATCTGTATACTACAAAATGACAGAAAATGTTGTTAAAACCGAAGGAGAAAAGGTTACCCAAATTCTATGCTTAAATATGGAACTTTCAAATTAGATTCAAAATTCTGCACCTAACCGTCACCCTTTCGAGATTATTCCATACCCAGAAAAAAATATCACACACACTTACTTTGTGACAGCTACACTAATGAGGGAAGTTGTTGGAGCTCCTTTCCTTGAGAGGGTTCAAAAAAAAAAAAAGAAAGCAACTTAAGTTGGTAGAAATCATAAATACCTTTTTTTTTTGAGAGAACATCTCTCATATTTATTGATCAGATGGTTGTTAACAACAATAAAATTCTGTAGAGGGGACTCAATGCACAATCATTAATCAACCCCAAGCCTAATTCTCAACAGTCTCCAATCTTCTAAAGCATAACAAACAAGTTCTTACATGGTGAACAAGTTCTTACATAGTGAATAAGTTCTTACATGGTGAACAGTGCAAGGGCAGTCGTATCACAGAAACTTTCGGTTTTGATCACGCATCATGAACTATAAACAATCAGGTCAAATATGATTATTCGTTTGATTTTTATACTTGATTTATATGTGAGTCCCACATTTCTCCCTTATTATTATTATTATTATTTTTTAAATAAAATGCTGAAGTGGTAGGTAGATGCAAGATAAAGGTAGAAAACATAGTTTAGTGCTGTAAGAGGGCAAATGTAGATGATCAGGTCATAAATACCTTTTATCATCAAGCAGAAGCAAAAGTCTGTGTCAGAAAAGGTTCTGTCTCCAAGGAGACAACTGAAACGAGTAACTGAAACAGAAATCTACCTTTCAGCTTGGGGTCTCTGGGACCAAAGCAACGACAGAACTTTCCTAAATGTCAAAGTGGCACCAAGCAATTTCGGACCCACTTACTGCACTGACCACAGGAACTGTCACATTAACCTCTAACCATCATGAGAACTGAGTGGACTGGAAATACATCAGCATGAACTTTCCCTGGAAGGCTCAGAGCTGAGGAAAACTGTACATCTAACCCTTTGGATTCGGATGCTGGAAAGCAAGGGTTCCTTTGGCAATATCAGATCATTACATCAGATCATTAATCCTCCCAATGATGCCTTGTTTTTAGTAGACAGTCTTACAGGACACTCAACCGAACACAACCTTAAGATCAGCACATGACTAGTGGGACAGATGCAAATGGGTAGAGACAACCCTCCTGATCTTCCTGTGTGAAGTTCTTACACAGACACGAAAATGGAAAACAAGCAACCGCTAGCCAAAAAAAGCAAGCTGCACAATATGTATAAATGTGTCACGTAAATATTAAAAACATGAAAAGTAGAATTATGTATTATTTATGGACACATACACATGTAGCAAAAATGTGGAGACATTCATGGGAATAACAAAAACCAGTATCAGGTAAAAAACAAGGGGAAACAGAACAAGTAAAAGGGATTGGGAATGGGGACAGGGAGGGAACGTTTTGTCTGTATCTGTAATGATTTTTTTCTTTGGACATATCTGAAGTAAATAAAGTAAAAAGTTATTTGTTTAAGGTGCGTTATAGGTACACAGGAAGTCATTATATTATTCTCCATACTTTCTATGTATTTGAAACATTTCATAACAAACTTTAAAAAACAAATAAAATAAAAACAAGCAACCAGTTTTTCATCTATAAAATACAGACATCTTCCCAGCTATGCTTCGCTATCGCATATTTTATAGATATGTAAAATTTAATGCACCGCTGGGAACATTGCCCAGTGCCTCAGAATCACTTGGAATTCCCTATCAAATTTTTATGGAAGGAAAAAAAGTGAAATTTTAAGAAGGTTGCAACTTATCACAAGTTCTATTTTTCTTCTTGTTGTTTAGTTGGTATTCTGTTTGGAGTTTGTGGTGTAAGTATATCTGCTCTTTGTTCCCAGTTTTTGGCACAGAGCATCAAACCCCCTGGAATTTCCTGAGTGACAGAAATGTCTTTGTTATGCTACCAAGGTGACTTGGGAGGGAGAGGGAGAGGGAGAGGGTAAAGAGCTGCAGGACAGGGGCTGGTCCCTGGTCACATGAAAAAAATCATCCAGGTGACTGGAGGATTGGAACTTTCAGCCCTCCTTTCCCCTAATCTCCAGGGAGCAGGGCTGAGGCTGAGTTCAATCACATATCTGTGGATTTAATCAATCATGCCTGATTTGAAAATGAAACCCCCAAAAAACTGGGCCCAGCAGCTCAGCGTAGTCTCCTGGTTGGGAGGGTGACATACCCAAAATTCACCAGAAGGGGGCATGGAAGTTCTGCATCTGGAACCTTCCTAGACTTTGCCCTATGTCTATCTTTTATAAAAAACTGTAATCCTCAAGTATAGCACTTGAGTTCTGCAGGTCATTCCAGTAAACTGAGGACTCACGGGAACCTCCAAATCTGCAAGTGGCTGGTCAGAACTGCAGATGCCCTGGAGACCTGGGGATACCTGTGGATGGCATCTCAAGTGGGAGCCATCTTACAGAGGAAGACTGAGCCCTTGAACCTGCGGAGCTGACACTAACTCCAGGCAGTGAAAGTCAGAACTGAATTACAGTATACACAGTTGTGGTGGTAACATATGGAGGAATAGGAGAAGGCTGTTTCAAAAAAATTAGTAAAAAATATATATATACCAATGGTAAAACAGGTAATAATTTAAAATCACCATTTCACAACTAGCATATCAGACTTAATATGTTAACTGAAAGAGTAGAGGAGTAGAAAACATTTCTATGGAAGTTCCTCAAAAAGGAACTGGGTCTTCCTCCTTATAAGACCCAGTAACTCCATTCCTAGGAATTAACACAAAGAAAAAAAATCTGATTTGAAAAGACATATGCTCCCCTATGTTTATCGCCACGTTATTTATAATAGCCAAGATATGGAAGCAACCTAAGTCTCCCTCATCAGATGAACAGATGATAAGGAAACGTGGTACATATACACATGGAATATTATTCATCCATAAAAAAGAAAAACCCTGCCATTTTGACAACAAGGATGGACCAACAGGGTATTATGCTAAGTGAAATAAGTCAGACAAAGACAAATGCCATGTAATTCCACTTATTTGTGGAATCTAAAAACAAAACAGCAGTAGATTCATAGACACTGTGAATGACTGTTGGTTACCATGGGAGAGGTTTTGGGTTGGGTGGTAGGGTGAGTGAAGGGGAAAAACGAGGCACAAAAATCTCAATCATAATATAAGTTGGTCGTGGGGATGGTAGCACACCACAGAGAATATAGTCAATGATTCTATACCATCCTTCTGTGTTGACAGATAGTAGCTGCACTGGTCGAGGTGAGAATTCAATAGTATGCGTAACTGCTGAACCACTGTGTTGTATGCTTGAAACCAGTGTAACACTGTGCACCAACTACACTTCAACAAAAATATTAAAATTAAAAATAAAACGTATCCAAATTAAAAAAAAAAAGAAAACCTTTCAATACTTTTAAATACTTTTAGTAATACCTGAAAATGGCTACCTTTTTATCATACTACTGGATAAGGAAGTGAATAGAACATCTTACCAGAGGCAGACATTCCCACAGATCATCGCAATGGCATTATTCCAGCCGTACACGGCCACAGGGAAGTTAAATGCAGTGATAATTCCAACCAAACCTACAGGATTCCACTGTTCAATGAGCACATGGCCAGGTCCTATAAATGGGGGAAGGCATGAACATGTTTAAGCATGCTAAGTTCATGCATGTTGAATTAATTAAGAACAAAGTCTGAAATCTTTCCATTTCAGAACAAAGGTGCCTCAGACCCAGTATGGATTCCAGACACCCTGTAGACCACTGTACATGGCTGGGGGATATTGGTGCATTAATTAGCATACAACACAAGGTGTCTTTATGACACCTTCTTATAAAACCACGGTGATACCCACCCCACTATGCCTCTGGTCCTCACCGAACTCTGACAGACAGATATTTGCCTGCACATGAATAAAAACTCTAAAAAGATATAAAAGAAACCAGCAACACTCACTTCTTCTATAGGGCCACTATGGAGCATCAAATAGGTAGAGGGGAAACTTTTCATCCTTTATCTTTTCATTCCTTTTTAATTTTGTGGTAAGAACATCTCACCTCTTCAAAATAAACATTAAAATAATTTAAAAAGTAAATACAACTTTCCCATAAAAGTGTAGGACAGGGGAAGGTAATCTTCATACACATGACTTTTAATACATGCCAATAATGAACAACTCAAATTAGCTTAATCTTTGCCATATGATTTGACCATTTGGGTCACTTATTTCCTATTGATACCATAATAAACATCTTTACATATAAACCTTTGTCAAAATTAGATTCTTAAAACTGGTATTAAACATTTAATGTTCTTTGGATGTATTTCTAAGTGGTTTTCCGGATGGACCAATTACTCACATTGCAAAAGTACCCATAATAAAAGTGTTTTTCTCACCTATGGCCATGCCAACACTGAGTTTTATCTTTAAAAATAAAACTTTCGAAGTGTCTCAATCTGATGTTTTCACCTATGTAAATCTGCATTTCTCAGTAGGAAGATGAAAAGGTATCTTTGTGTATTTATGTGCGACTTGACATTCCTCTTTTGTAAACTTTCATAGCCAGAGCATTTTTTTCAGAGCTCTGTATCAGAGTAGAAAACTCTTAGCTTACTGTCTTCATTGCTTACTTTCAGAAGGCAAGATGGGTCCACCAATCATCCGTGATAAGCCAACGGCATAATCACAAATATCCACGTACTCTTGAACTTCTCCCACGCCTTCCACTAAGATTTTCCCCATCTCCAAAGACACCTAAAAATACAAAAGCCAAGCGGTATTTGTCCAGCAGATTTCACATTTTAAACATCAACTTTATGGAGAGGAAATGCAAAATATTTTGTGTGTTTGTGAAGATAATAAACTTCAGAAACACTTCTGATTTTTCTGAAGATTAAAACCCAAGAATTATCTTCACTTTTTCTCTGTTAATCTTGTTAATCTTTCCTCTGAAGAGAAGATTTTTGAAACATATAAGTTGCTTTTCTTTAAAAAATCACTATCTTACACACAGAAATGCATGACAGCCTTATTCCCCACTCAAAGGATTATATGTTTACTACAAAATTACTTTACCAAGCTTCCCAGCACATGGATCTTCTCCCGCAAGGCATCACCAATCTGTCTCACGACTTCTCCTCGCTTGGGAGCAGGAATCTAAGGAAAGGATGGAATCTTAATGTCTGCTGCAAAGTGTAAACCTGTGTTCAAACACAGACTTAGATAAAAGTGCTCTAAGAGAACAAAGTTCGAGCATACCAAGGGCAGCCTTTTAAGTCACATCAAGACTATGACATGATAGGCCCTAAAATCTACACCAGAGACCCAAAAAACATCTAAATGATAGATTCTTAGTGAACAAGGGACTGTGCCAAGCACAGAGACTTATTTCAAAAACTGAAACAACCTTTGGGGATGACTCCAGAAAACTTAAAATGCTTTAGATACCTCTAAGTTTTTATGATTCCCAGTGAAATTTTCTTATGGGTGAAAATCTGACTGCATGCCCAAACCCTAGAATCAGCTTACTCACAACCTGGTATTTCATAACCAATCAAATTACACCATTCACTTGCCAGATATTATCTTAGCACCTAGTGCATGACTACCATGCTAAGTCCTGGATGCTAAAATAAGTGAGGCATTCATGGAGCTAGTATTACAAAAAAAAAAGAGCAACAAATCAGTCCACAAGGGCTGAAAAGACCAAAAAAATAAATAGGCTTGTAGAATAAATGTGTGAGTTAACTTATCTAAAAAGTTATCAGGCAAAATCTCCAAGTAGGGGAGAATGAAGCTGAAACCCAACTTTGGCTGATATGGTTGGCAAAAGATAACCCTAGGAACATTCTTCCCAAGGAAAAGAAAAAATAATTCAGTGACCTGTGGAAAACAGAAGCTTGTATTTCAGGGGCTAACTGGGAAGGCCGGTATGCCTGAAGCTGGAAGCTTTTAAGGGGTCCAAATCCTTCTCCAGGTGCAGTGGAAGTCCTTCACAGTGTTTAAGGAGCAGAGTAAGTTATCTGCTTTCCTTTTAACATCACTGTTGGATGAGTGGACAATAAATTGGAGGGGAAAAGAGTAGAAGCAGGGAAACTAATTAAGAATGTATTCTAGTAGCCTAGGCAAGAGAACATGGTGACTTAATCTTAAGATTGAACCAAGAGACTGATTAGGAGGAACCAAGATGGTGGCGTGAGTAGGACAGTGGAAATCTGCTCCCAAAAACATATATATTTTTGAAACTACAACAAATAGAACTGTCAGTCCGGGGAAAGGAAATACTGGGGCAAAATACCCCTAAAAAACAAAATCAGTCAAAGGGAGAAATAAAGTTTAAAACCCGTTTATTGCTCACAAACTGCACTCCCAGGCCGTCTTTCTTCTCTGCTCAAGCAGCAACCACACTGGCCTTCCCCCTCACCTCTCAGGTACAGGTAAGCCCTCTGTTGCCCAGGTAATCACCCAATGATATGGAGATGAACTTCTCCACCCAAGGAAACATGCAAATGCACTAAAGCCATACTTCTCTCCAACTCTGAAAGCTTGTTGATCAGAGCCAGATGAGATATTCTGGAAATACTACAATTCCACCCACAACTATTCCTAAAAGAGACACTAGAAGACACAGGACAACAGCCGGGCTACACCTACACCTGCGAAAACCCAGCGCCTCATGAAGGGAGTAAGATACAAGCCACACCCCGGCAGGACCCGAGCGCCACCTCTACCCCAGCTCCTCGTCGGGAGTAGAGAGCGGGGAACTCCGGGCACCATAACCCCCTGGGCAGCAGCGCAGCTCTGAGGCCCCTCACAGCCATCAACAGCCTCCGGCCCATTGCCCCTCCCGCGCGGCCCCGCCATAGCAGATCAGCGGCCTGAGACTGGCCATGCCCACAGCAGCCATGCAGCGCTTCCTCCACAGCGGCCCGGGCAAGAATCAGAGACCCCATCTGCGCACAGCTGCCCGGCACAAGCCACTAGGGGTCACCATTCTCACAGGAGAAGGAGGCGAGGAGCAAGTGGGAAGGGACTTTGTTCTCCCAGCTGACAAACGTGCCAACTGCCCACAACAACCTCTATTGCCATGAAAAGGCAGAAGAATTTGATCCAGACCAGAATCACACAGACATCCTCCCCTAAGAGAGAACCTGGGGAGACAGACTTAACCAAATTTCCTGAAAAAGAATTCAAAATAAAGGTCTTAACCATGCTGATGGACTTGCAGAGAAATATCCAAGAGCTAAGGAGGGAGAATACAGAAATAAAACAATCTCTGGAAGGACTTAAAAGCAGAATGGACGAGATGGAAGAGGCCATTGATGGACTAGAAACCAGAGAACAGGAACGCAGAGAAGCTGACGCAGAGACAGACAAAAAAATTTCCAGGAATGAAACAATATTAAGAGAACTGTGTGACCAATCCAAATGGAACAATATTTGCATTAGAGGGGTACCAGAAGAGAACAGAGAGAAAAAGGGATAGAAAGTGTCTTTGAAGAAATAATTGCTGAAAACTTCCCCAAACTGGGGGAGGAAATAGCCCCTCAGACCACGGAAGCACACAGAATTCCCAACAGAAGGGAAACAAGGAGGACAACACCAAGACACATAATAATAAAAATGGCAAAGATCAAAGACAAGGACAGAGTATTAAACGCAGCCACAGAGAGAAAAAAAGCTCACCTACAAAGGAAAACCCATCAGGCTATCATGAGACTTCTCAACAGAAACCTTACGGGCCAGAAGAGAATGGCATGATATATTTAATGCAATGAAACAGAAGGGCCTTGAACCAAGAATACTGTATCCAGCACGATTATCATTTAAATATGAAGGAGGGATTAACCAATTCCCAGACAAGCAAAAGTTGAGGGAATTTGCCTCCCACAAACCACCTCTACAGGATATATTAAAGGGACTGCTCTAGATGGAAGCACTCCTAAGGCAAAATAGATGTCACCAGAAAAAATAAAATCACAGCAAAGAAAGCAGAATAATCAAATACTAAATAAAGGCAAAACATAAAATCAACTACCCACAAAAACAGTCAAAGGAAACACAAAAGAGCACAAAATAAAACACCTAACATATAAAGAATGGAGGAGGAATAAGAAGGGAGAGAAATAAAGAATCATCAGACTGTGTTTATAATAGCTCAATAAGTGAGTTAAGTCAGACAGTAAGATAGTAAAGAAGCTAACCTTGAACCCTGGTAACCACGAACCTAAAGCCTGCAATGGCAATAAGTACATATCTTTCGATAATCAACCTAAATGTAAATGGACTGAATGCACCAATCAAAAGACAGAGTAACAGAATGGATAAAAAAGCAAGACCCATCTATATGCTTCTTTCAAGAGACTCACCTCAAACCCAAAGACATGCACAGACTATAAGTCAAGGGATGGAAAAAGACATTTCATGCAAACTATAGGGAGAAAAAAGCAGGTGTTGCAGTACTAGTATCAGACAAAATAGACTTCAAAACAAAGAAAGTCACAAGAGATAAAGAAGGACATTATACAATGATAAAGGATTCAATCCAACAAGAAGATATAACTATTATAAACATATATGCACCCAATAAAGTAGCACCAACATATGTGTAACAAACACTAACAGAATTAAAGGAAGAAATAAAATACAATGCATTTATTTTAGGAGACTTCAACACCCCACTCACTCCAAAGGACAGATCCACCAGACAGAAAATAAGTAAGGAAACAGAGGCACTGAACAACACACTAGAACAGATGAACCTAATAGACATCTACAGAACTCTACAGCCAAAAGCAATAGGATACACATTCTTCTCATGTGCACATGGAACATTGTGCAGAATAGACTACATACTAGGCCACAAAAAGAGCCTCAGTAAATTCCAAAAGATTGAAATTCTACCAACCAACTTCTCAGACCACAAAGGTATAAAACCAGAAATAAATAGTACAAAGAAAGCAAAAAGGCTCACAAACACAAGGAGGCTTAACAACATGCTCCTAAATAATCAATGGATCAATGACCAAATCAAAATAGAGATCAAGCAATATATGGAAACAAATGACAACACAAAGCACCAACTTCTGTTGGACACAGTGGAAGCAGTTCTAAGAGGAAAGTATATAGCAATCCAGGCATATTTAAAGAAGGAAGAACAATCCCAAATGAATAGGCTAAAGACACAATTCTCGAAATTGGAAAAAGAAGAAAAAATGAAGCCTAAAGTCAGCAGAAGAAGGGACATAATAAAGATCAGAGAAGAAATAAATAAAACTGAGAAGAATAAAACAATAGAAAAAAAAATCAAAGAAACCAAGAGCTGGTTCTTCGAGAAAATAAACAAAATAGATAAGCCCCTAGCCAGACTTATAAAAACAAAAAGAGAATAATCTACACACATCAACAGAATCAGAAATAAGAAAGGAAAAATCACGACGGACCCCACAGAAATACAAAGAATTATTAGAGAATACTACAAAAAACTATATGCTAACAAGCTGGAAAACCTAGAAGACATGGACAACTTCCTAGAAAAATACAACCTTCCAAGACTGACCAAGGAAGAAACAGAAAATCTAAACAGACCAATTACAGCAACAAAATTGAATTGGTAATCAAAAAACTACCCAAGAGCAAAACTCCCGGGCCAGATGGATTTACCGCGGAGTTTTATCAGACATACAGAGAAGACATAATACCCATGCTCCTTAAAGTTTTCCAAAAAATAGAAGAGGGAATACTTCCAGACTCATTCTATGAAGCCAGCATCATCCTAATACCAAAACCAGGGAAAGACCCCACCAAAAAAGAAAAGTACAGACCAATATCCCTGACGAACATAGATGCAAAAATACTCAACAAAATATTAGCAAACCGAGTTCAAAAGTACATCAAGAGGATCATACACCATGACCAAGTGGGATTCATCCCAGGGATGCAAGGATGGTACAACATTCGAAAATCCATCAACATCATCCACCACATAAACAAAAAGAAAGACAAAAACCACATGATCATCTCCATAGACGCTGAAAAGGCATTTGACAAAATTCAACATCCATTCATGATAAAAACCCTCAGCAAAATGGGTATAGAGGGCAAGTACCTCAACATAATAAAGGCCATATACGAAAAACCCACAGCCAACATCATACTAAACAGCCCATACTGAGAAGCTGAAAGCATTTCCTCTAAGATCGGGAACAAGACAGGGATATCCACTCTCCCCACTGTTATTCAACATAGAACTGGAGGTCCTAGCCACGGCAATTAGAAAAAACAAAGAAATACAAGGAATCCAGATTGGTAAAGAAAAAGTCAAAGTGTCACTATTTGCACACAACATGATATTGTGCATAAAAAACCCTAAAGACTCCACTCCAAAACTACCAGAACTGATATCGGAATATAGCAAAGTTGCAGGATACAAAATTAATACACAGAAATCTAAGGCTTTCCTATACACTAACAATGAACTAAAAGAAAGAGAAACCAGGAAAACAGTTCCATTCACAATTGCATCAAAAAAAGTAAAATACCTAGGAATAAACCTAACCAAGGACGTGAAAGACCTATACCCTGAAAACTACAAGACATTAAGAGAAATTAAAGAGGACACTAACAAATGGCAACTCATCCCATGCTCTTGGCTAGGAAGAATTAATATTGTCAAAATGGCCATCCTGCCCAAAGCAATCTATAGATTGAATGTAATTCCTATCAAAATACCAACAGCATTCTTCAATGAACTAGAGAAAATTGTTCTAAAATTCATATGGAACCACAAAAGACCTCGAATAGCCAAAGCAATTCTGAGAAGGAAGAATAAAGCTGGGGGTATTATGCTCCCCAACTTCAAGCTCTACTACAAAGCCATAGTAATCAAGACAATTTGGTACTGGCATAAGAACAGACCCACAGACCAGTGGAACAGAAGAGAGACTCCAGACATTAACCCAAACATATATGGTCAATTAATATACGATAAAGGAGCCATGGACATACAATGGGGAAATGACAGTCTCTTCAACAGATGGTGCTGGCAAAACTGGACAGCTACATGTAAGAGAATGAAACTAGATCACTGTCTAATCCCAAACACAAAAGTAAATTCGAAATCAATCAAAGACCTGAATGTAAGCCATGAAACCACAAAACTCTTAGAAAAAAACATAGGCAAAAATCTCTTGGACATAAACATGAGCGACTTCTTCATGAACATATCTCCCGGGGCAAGGGAAACAAAAGCAAAAATGAACAAGTGGGAGTATATCAAGCTGAAAAGCTTCTGTACAGCAAAGGACACCATCAATAGAACAAAAAGGCATCCTACAGTATGGGAGAATATATTCATAAATTACAGATCCGATAAAGGGTTGACGTCCAAAATATATAAAGAGCTCATGCACCTCAACAAACAAAAAGCGAACAATCCAATTAAAAAATGGGCAGAGGAGCTGAATAGACAGTTCTCCAAAGAAGAAATTCAGATGGCCAACAGAGACATGAAAAGATGCTCCACATCAGTCATCAGAGAAATGCAAATTAAAACCACAATGAGATATCATCTCACACCAGTAAGGATCGCCATCATCGAAAAGACAAACAACAAATGTTGACGAGGCTGTGGAGAAAGGGGAACCCTCCTACACTGCTGGTGGGAATGTAAATTAGTTCAACCATTGTGGAAAGCAGTATGGAGGTTCCTCAAAATGCTCGAAATAGAAATACCATTTGACCCAGGAATCCCACTTCTAGGAATTTACCCTAAGAATGCAGCACTCCAGTTTGAAAAAGACAGATGCACCCCTATGTTTATCGCAGCACTATTTACAATTGCCAAGAAATGGAAGCAACCCAAGTGTCCATCAGTAGATGAATGGATAAAGATGTGGTACATATATACAATGGAATATTATTCAGCCATAAGAAGAAAACAAATCCTACCATTTGCTGCAACAACATGGATGGAGCTAGAGGGTATTATGCTGAGTGAAATAAGCCAGGTGGAGAAAGACAAGCACCAAATGATTTCACTCATATGTGGAGTATAAGAACAAAGGAAAACTGAAGGAACAAAACAGCAGCAGAATCATAGAACCCAAGAATGGACTAACAGTTACGAAAGGGAAAGGGACTGGGGAGGATGGGTGGGAAGGGAGGGATAAGGGCGGGGAAAAAGAAAGAGGGCATTACATTTAGCATGCATAGTGTGTGGGGGGCAGGGGAAGGGCTGTGCAACACAGAGAAGACAAGAAGTGATTTTACAGCATATATTACTACACAGATGGACGGGGTATGTGGGGGGGACGTGGTGAAGGGGGGAGCCTAGTAAACATAACGTTCTTCATGTAATTGTAGATTGATACCAAAATTAAAATAAAAAAATAAAGAACAAAGGAAAAACTGAAGGAACAAAACAGCAGCAGAATCACAGAACCCAAGAAAGGACTAACAGTTTCCAAAGGGAAAGGGACTGGGGAGGATGGGGAGGATGGGTGGGAAGGGAGGGAGAAGTGGGGGAGAGAATTAAGGGGGCCTTCCAATTAGCATGTATAAGGTGGTGGGGGGCACGGGGAGGGCTGTGCAACACAGAGAAGACAAGTAGTGATTTTACAGCATCTTACTACACTGATGAACAGTGACTAATGGGGTATGTGGGGGGGACCTGGTGAAGGGGGGAGTCTAGTAAACATAATGTTCCTCATGTAACTGTTGATTATTGATACCAAAATTGAAAAAAAGATTGAAGCAAGGGAGACAAAAAGTGGATTCAGGATTATTTTGAAAGAATGGACAGGACACAGAGGTGGGCATGAAATGAAGGGAATGAGAGAAGGATGACTCCCACGTCTGTGGTTTGAACACCTAGATAGATGGAAGGATAATTACTGGAATGAAGAAGGCTTGGGAGAAGCAGCAGGTTTGGGGGAGGTGAAGGGTACAGGTTAGGCCATATTAAGTTCAAAGTGTGATTCATGAATAAAGTCAGTTTCCCCAGCTGTGATCATCGCTCTCTTCTTTCCCCTCCAGCCCTTCCCAACTAAGTCTACCTATTCCTTCAAAAGGCAACTGAAAGGGCCATTGTCCTCCCTGGAACCTTTCCTCCCCCCAGGCTGGAGCCAGACACCACACAGCCCCTCCCGCAGAGGGCCATCAAAGCACTATTCAGTCCACCCCCCAGAGCTTGCCTATGAGCTCAGGGCTCTTCTCTGCTGATTCACAAACATTTCACCGCATCTTCCTATAGCTCTTCTGGGGGATAACTTGGCATTCTATTACCATTTAATAAAAATATCCCTACCTTTTAACTAGGCAATTCCATTTCTGGAAATTAGGCATATACTTAAGTGTATAAAAGTGCAGGTACAAAAACATTCATTGCAGTGCTGTTTCTAGTACAGAAAAACAGAAACCATCTCCATGTGCATAAGCACATGTCTAGTTAATTATGGAACAGCCATAAAATGGACTACTACCTCACCCTCTCTACAGAGACTAAGGTATTTTTATAAGGAAAAACACTTAAAAGCTAGGACAGAGTAACAGAAAATAGCAAAATAATGAATATAGTAAGTTAATTTTTGCTTACATTTGAAAGAATATACAGCAAGATAACAGTGGTAATTTCTGGGGAATGGAATTATAACAGACTTTCATTCCCCATTTTTATATCTGAAACATTTGCCATTTTTATGATAAATGCACTCTTTCACATAAAGGAAACAATTATGTTAAATGTATCAGCACAGATCTGACACATTTCCTAGAGCATGGCATGGGTTTAATAATGTTTTGATTGCATTTAGCCCCATACATTTATAAGGTTAGCACATGGGTTAATTTCAACTTAAAATGGCCAATACACATGGCCTTTTACCTCCCCTTCTGTACATATTTAGTCTTTCAACCAATAATTATTGTACACCCTGTATGTGCCAAATATTGTGCTAATCCCCGGGGATACAAGGAAAACAAGCTCCAATTCATGCTCACTAGAGCTGACGGGGTGGGAGGGACAAGCAACAGGCAGGCGATTACAACCTCCAGTGAGTAAGTGGCATGACAGAGGGCCACCTGGGAGTGTTGTTAATTTAGGGTTACATGGGGCAAGGGAGTGGGGAGAAGGGAGGCTTTTTAAGAAAGTTCAGAGTTGTAACCTAAGACCCAAAACACGATTCATGCTCACCAGGCGAAGAGGCAGAGAAAGTGGAGGAAAATTATGAGCAACAAGGAGCACAGCACATGCAAAGGCCTAAAGGTGGTTTTGGAAAACTATAAGGAGTTCCAAGAGGCAGGACGGGAAAGTTGGGACCACACTGCCAAGGGCTACATGCAAGACCCAAAGGGCAGGGGGGACATCACCATGCATTTTCAAACAGCACTCTAGCTGTGGTGCTGAAAAATGGATAGGAGGCAGATTAAGCCCAACCAGAGATGATGGCCACCCAGGCTACAAAAACAGCAATGGAGATCAACGTAACAGTAAACATTCAAGACTTCGTGAATGATTGAGTCTCAATCCCAACTATACATTAGAATCACCATCTAAGGAACTTTTAAATCAGATTCTATTCCAGACCACTCAAACCTGACATCTTCTTTTTCTCCAGCTTCCCAGATGATTTGTAGGAGCAGCAAGAGTTAAGAAAGCCAGGATTGGGTTTGGGGAAAGGGAAATGCAGGGGGAGTAGGTAATGAGAAAGACAGCCACCTCTCCCGGAGCTTGACGGATGCTAGCATGACAGGGCGTCAATAGCCTGAGACCCTCTGGAAGGACAACATGCGTTCCCATCCCTGAACACTTCACGCTGAAGTCACATGTAGAAGGAGCATCCGAGACAGCCCTGAGGAAGGAACAATGAGCATGGAAGGAAGGATCTTCTGAGCCTTTGGGGAAACAATACAAATATCCGTGTTAAAGCCCAGCCAGGTATCCCGTATTCCTTTATGCCTGTTAACCATTCCCTGTCCTCAAGTGAGAAACGGACTCTGGCTTTTCCTCCCCAGAGATGGAGGGAAAAATGAGGACACTTAGGTAACAGAGGGGCAGAAACAGGTGGCATTTGGGGCTGAAGCCAGTTCGTGAAGGAAAGCATCAGTGCCAGTATTCCCAACCAGGTTCTCTGTGGTTAGTTCTCATTAGGAAGACATCAGTTTTTATCAACTACCTCTCCATACATTTATACTTTATTTTCCTTTTCCCTCAAAGAAAAATGTTCCCTTTGAAAAATTCCAGGCTCAACACAAATGAACTAAATGAAACAGTGGTTCGTTCCTCACACCCGCAAGGCCAGCCACAGGGCCCCGACCAGGCAGAAGCTGCCCCACACCAGTGAGGATCCAAGAGGGAAAGTGCGTGGACCAGCGGGGGCCCAGGCATAGGTCAGTTCTCATCTGGGGCACCAGCAGCCCCAAGCCCCCACTGGTAGGAGCTCCTGAGGCAGTTAGGAAAGGCTCTGCCTCCCCCAAAGTTTGTACTCAATTGCATCACTCCAATTCTAATTCGTGGGATCCCCACCTGACTCTACGACCACTGTGGAAAGCAACCTGTTCCCACTTCAGCACTGCCACCCTACTGGGAGGCCTGAGAAGTACCAGAAGTATGAGAAAGAGTATTAGGTGCAGAGGCTGGCTTGCTGGGTAAGAGCGGACTGCCAAGTGAGATCCTGAATGCAAACACACGCAACAACAGAGTACAGCCCCATGTTAAAGAAAGACACAACAATGTCAGCTGCCACCCCTGGGGCCAGGCAGCTCATTTAAAAGCCAGTTCGAGAAAAGACCTGAGTTCACACACTCTTTTTTTCAAACATGATCATATTTACCTTCTGTAAATACATACATATAATAGATGTCCCTGGTCAAGTTTCACTGTATTCAAAACAGCTTATGCCAAGAATGAATCCTAAAGGATATTATGTTGCTAACAAATTGCCAATTGTAATAAAGGTGTGATAATAAATGCAAGAGGTTAGTAGTAAGGTACACTGGCCAAGAGTGATGAGTGGGTAGAGGAACTCTCTACTTCTTACTCATCTTTCTATTGAGGGAGATTCAGAAAAAGCCATCCCAGAATATGCCACTCTGGCATCTGAATTATTTTGAGCTGAAGGCAATCAGGAGCCCAGCCAACTCAAGAAAAAGTAATTCCCTCCCCCATTAACTGCCTAAAACTCATAAAGGGGCCTATACCAGGAAGACAGGTAACTTCATATTGGAAAGGCTTGTTTACCAAACACTTGCTCTTCTCATTTCTCTATGAACTGCCACCCTCCCCCTGGAAGCCCCAGGCACCAATCCCTGTCTTTAGCACAGGATGGTACACAAGCCTCAATGGCCTAGCCACCTTTGGGTCTTATCTTTGTCCCCACACTGACCCCCATGTGAAACTAAATTTTGCTTTTCTCCTGTTAATCTTTCTTACGTCAATTTAATCATTAGACCAGCCACAGAACCCAGAAGGGCAGAATGGAAAATTTTTCCTCCCCAACACTACTCTAAAAAATTAAGTCCATTAATTCTTCAAAAAACACTATTACATACAGGAAAACAATGATTTAAAAAATTATGCAGAAACTTTAGGCTGCTATACAATGCAATCACAGGTCACAAAATTTTACACATGCTGTATATGTACATGTATGTATAATAATCACAGCTATGAAATAGACACGTAAAAGACTGGAAGGAAATGCATCAAAAATATTAACTCCAATAACCATTCTGTATGGATGGTGAGAAAAGGGTATTAAATTCGATTACCTTATTTGCTGTAATAGCCAATTTTCTTTTTTAGTAAGCAGTACATATTACTTTTATGATCGGAAAATAAAAGTTGTTTTTAAAACAATAAATGACACTGCTTTGGACACTATTCTCCAGGTAGGGTAAACTTTACTTAGAATACTGTTTACTTTTGGAAGTGTTTTCCTGCTCAGGCAAGTTTTGATTTCATATAATGGACCCCTGAGCCTAATTAGTTAAAGCAGAGGGAAAATGTTGCTCGTGCTTTGCACAGGGGTGGTCTCTTGGCAGACAACAAAGCTGGGTCCAACCCAACTGGATGGTCTGTCCCTTCCCAAGTGCCCCTAGCAATCACTGATTCACAGAAACACTGCAGCTCAGCCAGCTAGTGGTTTTGTAACTCAGGTACTGAGGCTTACCCCAACCAGGCTCTCCATCAGCACTTTAAATGATTAACCTGTGTAACCCTCAAGGTAGCCTCCAAAGGTAGGCATTATCAGGTCTCCCGTTTTTACACAACAAAGCAAGTTATTTACCCAGGCCTAGAATCTTTGGTAGTAGACTAAAAGGGTTATTCAGAGTCGGGGGAGGTAAAGGAGAATTGGGAAATCCAGGCTATCACTGTTGACTCGCCTCCTCCAGAGCCTGACTTCACCTAGTGACAGCGCAGTGTGGCCCACCCCAGCTCCTACACTTGCTCAAATAACCCCTAGTGGAGACAGTCAGAGGCCAAAGCCTCATCAGACCGTTGATGAACTCAAGCCCCTGCCCTTTAAACCAGGAATATCAACCTATTGATGAGTTACTCCCTCCCCGCCCCCTTAAGCTGCCAGGAAAAACGAAAAAGAGCAAAGGATATTTTTAGCATAAATATTCCTTACTTTTTGGTCAATTTTAAGTTTAAATAACTTCAGGTGGAGAATAAAGAAAGGGTACCCATTTGTGGGTAAAACTGTAACATTTCCAAAATATCTCCCCTGGCTTTAGTACATCTGCATATCAATAGGCATTCAGAGGTGGAAAGAAGTATGGCTTTAGTGCATTTGCACCATTCCTCAGGGGTGGAGAGAGGTTCTTCTCCACATCAATGGATAATTACCTGGGCAACAGAGGGCTTATCTGTACCTGAAAAGTGAGGGGGAGGGCCGGTTTTGCTTCTGCTGCTGCATAAAGAGAAGGGCTCAGACTGCAGTTTGTAAGCAATAAATGGGTTTTAAACTTTATTTCTCCCTTTGACTGATTTCGGTTTTTAGAGGTATTTTGCCCTGGAATTTCCTTTCCCCGGACTTACACCACTGCTCAAGTTTCTGCTACATCAGTAGTTTCACGCCATTTAAAATTACCCATTTACTGAAGGCCAGATATGGAAAAGGCACTATCCTAGGCCTACTGCAGAGACTCACAGTCCCCAAAGAACTCCCATTTCAGGGAACACTGACCTGCTCAACAGATGTTTCTTTTCTTATTGCAGTTACAATAGCTAAACATGTTGCAGCCACCATACTTACTTCCGCCCAGATTCTCCATGCTTCCCTGGCTTTATTTACAGTTTCTTCATAGTCAGCCACACTGGCCTAAATTAAGAATTGGTGGGGTAGGAGGGGGCAAAGAAAAAAGGAAATGGAAGTGATAATCTCCTTCTAAAAACACACAGATCATTTTTGAAAATCTCTGGGTGACCCTAAGATTTGTGGTTCAGAATGATTTTCACAGCCTACACTTCCAAACTCCATTAAGACAAGTGAGAATCTAGCTGTGCTTTTTTAAAACCTCACCTTTCTCAAAGCAATGTCCATCAGCCTCATCTGGGAAGAACATCTGAGGTCTATCAGAAATTCGGAGCCTCAGACTGCAAGCCAGATTTAAGAGGACAGACGCTTCATTCTAACAACATTCCCACGTGATTAAGAATTAAATGGACCACCCCCTTCTCTTTGGTTCACCTTTTCTAGGGTACACACTCCCAACCAAAGAATGGAGAGTCTCTCTCAGGCATTCTTAAATGTCAAATGAAAATGAAACACATTAGTCTTTGACTTTGTCATTCGGTATTGCTCTCTATCACTTGCACAAACTCCTGGGGGCAAGCTGCATTAAAACACAAAGCAAAACCCCTTACCTGCCGGACTCTTGCTATTGGCTCATTGTTAGCAGGACAATAGGTCGTGATAACCTTAAAACAAAAAGATTACCATCATACATAGCAAATGTAATCTCTGCCCAGTTGCGGACACAGGAAAAAAAGAGAAATAGACTGATACAATATCCAAAATCTAGACCTTTACTTTCAGTTACAAATAAGCCACCCTACAGAGCTCTCACTCACTTTTGACCTAAAAATTCTGAACCACCTTTCTGCAAAACCCACCTTTGCTATCTAAGTATTAAGTATATAAACAAAAGCCAAAATGTAACTGGCTGTTTCACCTCTTTTTCCATGAACAAAACCAAACTGATGAGTTTTACTTATTCCTTCTTTCCCTTACCCGGCCGGTAACCCGCTGGTCTGGTCAAACAGCCAAGGCCTGACAACTAATGGAAAGGCCTGTTCCCCCCCACACACACAGGAGGTCAGTTAGAAAGGAAAAAATCAAGGCGTGGCTTAAAAATAAAAAGGCCTTCAAGAGAGGGTATTTTATCCAAGAACCTAATAATGGATGCCACAGGAGGAGAATGCAACTACCTAGTGGCAGGGGGGAGATAATTAAAACGAGTTGCATCTCCCTACAGTCACAGGTAAGCAAAAGATGTGTTTCCTCTAACAAAGCAGGTTCATTACATATAACATTCTTATAAAAACTTTCTTTTGTATACGGTTTTCAAAAACTCTGGGGAGTAATAACTTTACCTTTACAAGATATTCCACAGAACATTTCAAGGAGGATTAAATGGGTGCCAGGCATGACATTAGGCTGCGGAAACAGGTTGGGACCCGGTCCTCAAGGAGGCTCAGAGCCCAAGGAAAACACGTCAGGATTTCACCAAGTCCGAGCTTGCAAACTCCAAAGGATTTCAGAAAAGATACAACTGTACCGAAGAACATTCCCTGTTGCGCAAGTCACGTCTGAGAAGCCACAACGAGGCACGATATTAAGTTAACTTCCACCGCTAAAGCGCGTGGCATTTTTCACTAACGATCGCAGAAATCTGCCACAAAGTTAAGGACGCGTGGGAAGTTTAACCCCTACTAGTTCCAAAATGACATCGACTGCCTGTTGCACACAAACAGCGAAAAATCTGAAGGTATTTTTGAGGCACCGAAGTTTCACTGGGGGGCTTCAAAGCGTCCGTCTAGTACATCCTCTACAGGTGCAGCAGGGAATCGGGTTAGGCAGGTACCCGCCCGGCCTCCCGGAGCGAACTGAGGCCGCCGAGATTCCCCGGACGCCCGCATACCTCTCCCCGGCCTCCCCAGCTTCCATTATACACGCCCTCGTTCTCCTCGCGGAGCCCCAGCTCCTTCAGCCACGCATACTGGGGCTGATGGACGAGCAGCGTGGACATGAAGGCGGCAGGCTTGCTCCAAGGTCCTGAGAGCTCGCTCCCCCTTGCAACGTGTACACACAGCCGGCGGGACACGCGCCACATACTGCGCCTGGGAGAAGACTCGTCCGCCGCCCGGGGAGCGGCTGAAGTAGAGCCCCGCCTCCAGCTCGGCGGCGCCCATTGGGCAGACCCGGCTCCGCCCCGAGACACGCCCCCGTCCCACCCCGCCAGCCGCGGCCCTCCGGAGCAGCGCGGCCTGGAACAATGAGGGGGTGCCACCGGGAGGAAGTGAGGGGGCTACTGCCATCTGGTGAAAGACGCCGGGAGCGAAACGCCGTGCGTGCTGGAACGTCCTTTCAGCAAAGCACTGGCTCTTAAACTGCAGTACTTAGGGGAAGGCTTCTCCGGCGGTGACGTGCAGGCGTCGCCTAGCAATCGTGCTAAAGGCACGTTCTGATTCGGCGGGTCTGGACTGGGCTCTGCGGGCCCGCATTTCTGTCCCGCTCCCAAGTGATGGTGACGGCTGCTGTTCCGCGGAGTAGCCGAAGGAAGTGTTTTCGTTTCTAGTTTTTTTTTTTTGCTGGAGGGAGGGGAAAAGATTGCTTCCATTACCTTGTTAAATTACAAATTAAAGTTTTCTAATTAATGAAAGATGTTAAGTTATGGTACTTAGAAATATCCTTCCTGGGTATCTTCTTGCTTTTGAAGAACAAAGGCAGTTTTGACCAGTCGCCTTCGTTCATGTTTCTTATATCTTCCTGCAATAAATACCCTTTCCACCCCTCTAACATCCCATCTCCCGTCTCATTCCAGGATAACTGAGCCTACCCAGTCTATGTAAGGGAAGTACGAACATCCGATTGGGACATGAGCGAAAACATACATGTACTCTCAAATCAATTGAGAATAGGTATCTCAGTGATTTCCAACCTACTTTTTCAAAACATCACTCCTCACTACTCACCTTGTGGCCTTCCATAGTGCAGCCAAAGTCACTTTATGTTTCTGTACAAAGCCTGTGTTTTCCTCCCACTGCATCCTTGTCCTTGCTGTTCTCTCCACCTGTAGAGCCCTTCCCTCCTTCTGTGCATTCATGCTGGAGCTTTACCTGCCCCACCCTTATGGCTCAAATGATTTTAACAAATACTCGGCCTATATCAAGCACCTACTAGAAACTGTAGTAAGTGCTGGAGATACATGAAAGATGTGTCCCTTGTAAATGTCATGTTTTTCCCTGTTGAGGCAACGGCCATCTCTTGCATGGCTCTGCAATTCCCAGGCTCACTTCCATACCACTCACATCCACTTACATGAATGAAAAAATGGCTTCATGAACACACCTCCCGAGCAGTAAGCATGGATACCCTGGTGAGTATTGGTAATCTCTCAACAACCCAGCTGCTGAGGCACTAGAGACATGACAATTTAATTCTCATTCTTTTATCTGAAAATTTAATTCTCCTCACTTTCTGGCTGCCAGCAAGATTCTTTGTACATATATCCCAACACCACATCTTCCCTCTCTTCCTTCCTTTTGATTAAAAAAATGAAAAGACATTTACGGAGTAACACAAAATGCGAATGTTAGCTTCCTTTTCTTCACTAAAGGAGAGAGGTTCCAATCTGTTTCTCTAAACCAGTTTCTGGGAAGATAGACACCAGCAACTGCCTACATTGAAAATAGGGATTACGTCTCTCTTCCACCTCATTTTTCCAAACTCACTTGGCCCCGCCCCATAGGAAGTCAGGAAAAATAATGAATTTTGATGGTGCAGAGCAGGGATAGAACTAAGTGATTCACATTTCGTATATGAAAGAAAGAGAAGTAAATTAATCATATTTGAAAGCATATATAAAAACTGCAAAGCCTTATAGAAATGTGAAGTGTTGACTGAACTCAGGACATTTTGAACCAATGCTGTATTAAAAGTGGCAGTTTGCAAATGGTGAATTCCACTTTTCAAATGACTTATCAAAGGCAACATAGGGTGGTTATTAAAGCCAAGGACACAGAATTCACGTCATGGGCACTTCGGATAGCCTCAATGAATGTTAGCTCTCTTTTTTTCTCCAAAGATAGCTGGCCAATATGGAAAGGGATGTGAACCCAACATGCATTCTTGCCCCAAGGCAGCAGTAAATTGGAGAAATCACCACCACCCAGGATAGAATTTCATTATCACAAACTCAGAACCTGATTTGTCAGAGCGTAGGTGAATAACACTATCGCTCTGGGCCGACTCATATGAATTGAATCACAAAAAAAGATGCTACAACTACAATGTTAGCTCATTATTTTATAGGGAAAATTATCTTCAGAAACGACCATCATTCATATCTTCTAGTCACTGCACTCTCTCCAGAATATAAACTACCTATCTGGTTGTTTAATGAGCCCAGAAGCAGAAGAGTTGTTGATTAACAACACACGATTCCAGCATTTACTGGCATCAGGCTAATATAGTCTCCCCAACATCTGAATTAATCTGCAGATTCAATGCAGTCCCAATCAAAAGAGCAGAGTTGGCAAGCAGATCCTAAAGCTTAAATGGAAATGCAAAGGATCTAGAATAGCCAAAACAATTTGGGGAAAAAAAAATATTTTTTTCTTAATACCTAATTTTAACAATTATTAGACAGATGTACAATTATTGTCAAGCTACAATAATCAAGAAAGTGTCACACTGGTATAAAGATAGCTATAAAGACCCATGGAATAGAACAGAAAACCCAGGCATAGACTCACACATATGTAGTCAATTTTCAATGAAGATGTCAAGGAAATTCAAGGGGAATAGATCATCTTTTCAACTAATGGTGCTATGTTAACTGAATATGCCTGTGGGGGCAAAAAAAATGAACCTGATGTTTACTTCACACTATATAAAGTAATTAACTCAAAATGGACCATAGACCTAAACATAAGAACTATAACTAAAACTTGTAGAGGAAAATACTGGAGAAAATCTTTACTGTGGGGGAAAATCTATGCATTTTACATTTAGCTGCATCCCCTACCACATAGTAAAATGTTAATTATAGCATGAAATTTGGCTCCTACCTAGCACCACACCCAAAAATCAACTCCAACAGGATTGTAATTCTACGAAGGGAAGGTAAAACAATGAAGTTGTCTAAGGGTTAGGAGACCTGGAATTAAGCCTCAGTTCTTCAGTAGTTCAGGTGTGTAACCTCTCTTTATTTGTCAAAATCAGGGATTGGACCAGGTGATTTCTAAATTCCTTTATAGGTCTTAAATTCACAATTCCAAAATCTGCATTCATTCTTTTTCATACAGTCTAGAAATGTATCCTATAGAATAACAGAAGTTCATAAATATACATGTTAATTGCAAAATTGACTTACCCTAAATGTACACCATCAGAGACTAAATAAATGATTGAACGTCCAAGCAACGGAATACTAGGGAATCATGAAAAAGAGCTAGATCTTTATATTTTGATACAGAAGGTGTACAGGATAAATTACTGTTTCTTTTTTAAAAGCAGATTACAGAATAGTAAAAGATGGAAATATTATGATCTCCTTTATGTAAAAAAAATCAATAAATACTTCTTGATTACCTATTATACAGAAGTCACTGGGCTGGACACAGGGAAACAACAGTGAATAAGACAGGCATTTTAGTGGTAAATTCAGACAAAAAAAATCACACATGACTATTGATGCCATGAAGAAAGAAGAGGGTGGGAGACTGCAGAGGGTCCTGTTTCAGTTAGGGTGGTCGAAGGCCGTCTCTCTGAAAAGGTAGCATTTAGTCAGAAGCCTGAATCATGTCAGAGAACAGTCTGTGCAAAGAACGAGGTGTCAAGCGCACCAGGCAGGGGGAAACAGCCAATTCAAAGGACTTTAGCCCGGAAAAGGTACCTGAGGAACAATGTGAGCAGCGCCAGCGCCGCTGCAGAGGGGTTCGAACGGGGGCCAGAGGCCGCTTGCAGAGCTGAGAACTCAGGCCTTCCCGTGCAGAGGCAGACCCTGGAAGATCTGAGCAGGGCACTGACCCCACGGGCGTTGTGAAAGGCTCCCCATAATGCTACAGGCGGGGCGGATTTTGCAGGAGCTAGAATGGAAGCCAGAAGGTCGGCCCTGAGCATCCAGGTGAGGGGTCACACGGCCGAGGGAGGAATCCCCGAAGGCCGCTGTCCGTGCACAAATTTAGATTTGCTTGCGGAGTTTCAAAGGAAGCGCGCCAAAGTGCTGGGGAAAAGGGGATTCGTGTTCCCGGAGTAGGTCAAATGAGTCGTTTGCAGCGGTGACGCAGACTGGTCGGCCAGGACGCCAACGCCCCGGCGGGGCCCTCCGAAGCCGCCGACGCATGCGAGGCCTCCTCGCGGGGGCGCCCGAGCCGCCCCCGCCAGCCGCACCTCCCCGCCGCGCCGCCGGAAGTGCTCTCCCGACCAGCCGCGCCACGCCGCGGGAAGATGGCGCAGGAGGCGGGCGACATGGAAGACGGGCAGCTCTCCGACTCGGATTCCGACATGACGGTGGCACCCAGCGACAGGCCGCTGCACCTGCCGGTGAGTGTGCAGAGGGCGGGTGGTTCTGCGCCGGGCGCGCGGACCCCGGGCTGCCAGGAGCGGACGGCGGCGAGGCCGAGGCGTGGGGCTTGCGCCCCGGCCTAGCGCGCCGAGCCCGGGAACGGTGCGGGGCGGCGGGCCCTACGAGGCCGGCCCGGCTTCTCGCCGCGAGGCGGGCCTGCGAGGCTTCCGGGCCCTTGAGGGAGGGCGCGCGGCCGCCCTTTCTCCGCCCGCGCCGCGCTTCGTGTTCCAAACTTACCGAGGTTCCCGCTGCAGCGCCTCGCAGGTGTCCTGGGAGAAATTTGGCCGAGTATGTAGAACCTGGGGACATCGGCCTGAAACAACCTGCTGTGCTCATTTTCGCCCTGAGCACCGTGGGACACTGAGGACCGGGAATGAAGTTCATCACTTGCTCAGGGGCCTGGTCTTCCATATTCCCACCAAACCTAGTTTTGTCGTGCGATAGTGTGGCACCAGGTTTTGCATTCGTTTCCCAGTTTTATAAATGGGGGTTTGTCTTCACTGCCATGCTATGTAGCATGCACTTTGAGAGGACCTTTCTGCCAGGCTGCCTGCGTTCCAATCCTGGCGCTGCTCTGTGTGACCTGGGGCAGGCTCTTCAGCCTACACCCCATCTGTAGAATAGAACAATAATAGTGCAACACTGCTAAGGTGGGGTAAGGATTCAGTGGAGCGTACAGCTCACAGTAAAGCCTAACAAATGTTAGCTGCCACTATTATTTGAAGATAGGAGAACGACTATCTTAATTTAAATGACCTCCACCCCCATTGCCAGCACATTAATAGAAGCTCAGCAAATACTTGGTTTAGCTGTTTAGTACAAAAAGTCAACGGTGATTCCTTTTGCATGTAAATATCTTGGGGAATTGGCACCAAGATATTTTGTTTTGCAAGCTCTTCCAGGTTGTTTTACATAGATTAACCCATGACTTAGTATTCTGCAGTTTTAAAAATAGTAGGTCACCTCATTTGTGGAGTATAACAATGAAGCAAAACTGAAGGAACAAAATGACAGCAGAATCAGAGACTCCAAGAATGAACTAATGGTTACCAAAGGGGAGGGGTGTGGGAGGGCGGGTGGGGAGGAAGAGAGAAGGGGACTGAGGGGTATTATGTTTAGTACACGTGGTGTGGGGGATCACGGGGAGAACAGTGTAGCACCGAGAAGGCTCATAGTGGATCTGTGGCATCTTACTACACTGATGGACAATAACTGCATTGGGATATGGATGGGGACTTGATAATATGGATAAATGTAGTAACCACATTGTTTTTTCATGTGAAACCTTCATTAGAGTGTATATCAATCGTACCTTAATAAAAAAATTTAAAAAAAATAGTAGGTCAGTGATTCCCATCCATAGTCTACTATCTAATCTAAAAGGAGTATAGTCACAAAACCATATAAAGGATGTTGATGTGCCCAAATGCAAAGACAACCATCCTTGGAAAGAAAGAAAACAAATTCTGTTTTAACTACTAGTAACAATCATTTTCAAACATTCTGACAGTAACTGGAAAGATTGAAAGTCTTCTAAACTTGATAATTAAGAGCTTTGGTAGTTTTTTAGAAGGAGGCCTAAAATTAAATGCTGCCTTAGCTATAGAAATAATTTTTGACTTTAAAAACGGCAAATTCCACATGGAACCTTAGAAAAGTAGAGACTAGATGGGTTTCAGAGATTGTCCTGAAGGTCAGTTCTGCTTCAAAATGGTTCAGCTGATTCCTCAAATAAATTTTTAAATAGAAAATGGTGGGTGGAGTTAATGAGTTCTGTGGCACTGATTTTGCATTTCCTTTCACTTGCAGAAAGCCCTGGGTGGTGACAGCGCAGTGAAGCCCTTCCAGGGTACTGCAACTGCATGTGCCCCAGTGTCCCATTATCGGACTGTTCAAAGTGTGGATTCAAGTGAAGAGAGCTTTTCCGATTCGGATGATGACAGCTCTCTTTGGAAACGCAAGAGACAGAAATGTTTTAATGCTCCCCCCAAAGCAGAGTCTTTTCCCTTTGGCCAGAGCAGCCAGAAACCACCGGCAGTTGGAGGAAAGAAGGTCAACAACATCTGGGGTGCTGTGCTTCAAGAGCAGAACCAAGATGCGGTGGCCACTGAACTTGGAATCTTGGGAATGGAGGGCACCATTGACAAAAGCAGACAGTCAGAGACCTACAATTACTTGCTTGCTAAAAAACTTAAGAGGGAGTCTCAAGAACATACAAAAGAATTAGACAAAGAGCTAGATGAATATATGCACAGTGGCAAAAAAACGGGATCCAGAGAAGAGGAAAACGGGCAAGGTCCCCTCAAACGGAAACGACCTGTCAAGGACAGACTAGGGGACAGACTAGAAATGAACTATAAAGGCCGCTATGAGATCACAGAGGACGATTCTCAAGAGAAGGTGGCTGATGAAATTTCTTTCAGGTGAGTATTTAAATTTGTCCTACAAATGAACAGTTGCCCGACCATCTTCCCTTTATAAGAAAGAAAATAGGCTCCAAATACATTAATGATGATGTTCCTTTTTGAGTTTTTTTTTTTTTTTTAAGATAAAGAATGAACTCTGAGCTTCCTTGGTTATGTGGATATCTTTGGGTTTTCTTAAATTTGGGCAGGCCTGATAGAATAATTTTCAGATCTTTATGAACTTTGAAGCGACTATTTCCATCTAGTGTTTTAGAGCTTTTTAGATGAAAACCTATCTTTTTAAGTCATGGGTTTTTTTAGTGTGTTCAAGTATTCATAGCTTTTTTTCTCCTCAACTTTATTAAAGCATACTGTACATATGAGTACATTTCATAGAGTTGACTTTTTTAGTAAATTTTTCAGTTCTACAACCATCACCATAAACCATTTTAAAAACATTGCCATCCCCCAGTAAGATCCTTCACACCCATATACCCATTTGAAGTTAATCCGTTTTTGTCATACTGATAACTGCTAGTCTACTTTCTGTCGGCATAAATTTGCATTATGTAAACATTTCATATTAATAGAATCGTACAATGTGTGTCTCTTGTGCCTGGCTTCTTTCACTTGGTGTAATGTTTTTGGGATAAATTCATATTATAAAAGAAGTCAATACTTTATTATTTATGCACACACACCCTCATATTGAATTGCTCTTCCACTTTTTGGCTGTGCTGAATAATGCTGTTACGAACTTTCACATGCAGGTCTTTGGACGTGTATTTTATTTTCTCTTGGGTAAATACCTGCGAGTTGAATTGCTTGATGTATGGTAAATTTATTTCATGTATTTTTAACAAGTTCAAATTTTGTTTAATTTTTCATTAGCTCTAAGTCACTAATGAACAGCATTACAGATTTGAAAACAGCTATGATTCAAGAGTAATAGAGCTGGTAGGAAAAGCAGTATTTACTCTCCAGGCAAGCCTGTCAGTACTAGTACCAGGTTTTAAAAATACTCAAGTTTGGAACTTGAGTGCTAGGAAGGAGCTCAGATTTTACAAGCCAAAGCCTTCACTTTACAGATAAGAAAACTGAGGCCCAAGGTCACAAATACAAGTGTCAGACCTGAAACTAAACTCTGTTGCCTTTGTTCCTTGTGTAGTGCTTTTTCCACACTAATGCACTCCTGTAGAGAAGACACAAAGGAAGCCAGGTCTGATTAGGGAACCGGTGAGAGTTCCACAGTATTAACTCTCTTCAATCTCTATGTGGGGTCTGATGGTAGTAGTGTTACTTAGGTTCCCTGTGTTTTTACTTCTCAATGGTAAAAATGAAAGTAATGGTTCCTACTTCTTATGGTTGAGAGAATTCACTGAGCTAATGCATGTGAAGTTCTTGAGATGGTGCGAATCCCACAGTAAGCCATCAGTAAATATCAGCTGTACCCTCTGTTGTGAGGTTGGAAGCCTGCACGGAAGGAACCTATGCAAGTTAAGGCTTCTGGACACCTCTGGAGTTAGAGGACTGATTTTTACACATATTAATTGAAGCACAGTATGTTTGCGCTTGTTTCGACAGGAGTGGACTGGATCTTATCTTCAGGTTTCAGCCTTGTGTTCCTCTTGCTATAAGTGCACATTTACTCTGATGTCTGCTGTCAGTAAGCAAAGGGAAGAAGCTAGCTGGGACTTGGGATGGTACCTTGAGGTCGCTGTCTCCTTGAAGGACCCAAGAAAGATGTCACCCATGTCATTGATTCCAAGGTTGAATATTGACGATTTCCAAAAGCAGAGTTGTTGGGATAGGATATTGATTGTAGTTGGGGACAAGACTGGAAACTAAGGTAGGTTTTTTTTTTCAATTTTATATGACAAAGAGGTTAATAGTATTTTATTTGTTTCTTACCAGGTTACAGGAACCAAAGAAAGATCTAATAGCCCGAGTAGTGGGGATAATTGGGAACAAAAAGGCAATTGAACTTTTGATGGAAACTGCTGAAGTAGAGCAAAATGGTGGCCTTTTTATAATGGTAAGACTAACTGCTCAGTTGTTTGTGGTTTTGTATTGTTTCATATGATTTTTTACAAAATTGCCTTTGTTGGATCTCTTGTTCATCATAAATTATTACAGTGTTTCAGGTTTTTAAAAACTTCACTAACGATGACAGAATTAAAAAATGCAGTATACCTAGGTGTTGCAGTTAATACTTTCCTTACAAAACCACGCATAGATTACAGCCTGTTAGTGTGCAGTCAGCGGCACATCTCTTACAGGATTTGGTAAATGTAGAGGCTGAAATTTTAGGAAGAGTGTGGGGGAAACTGGAAGCTCAGATTTTGAGAATATGGGTTTTAGAGTTAGGGTGCCTTGTTTTGAGTCCTGGGTCTGCAACTTAGTAGATGTGAGGTGGTCTAAATTATTAGACTTCTCTGAGCCTCATTCTCCCAGCTCTAAAATGGGGATTAATCTCACTTTGTGAGGATTAGGCAGGATGAGGAACATAATGTACTCATCACAGTTCCCAGCACTTAGCAGTGGTGAACCAAAGTGTTCCTTTTGGTTCATTTAATTCATTCATTCTTGAAAATTAGTTCTTGGGGGTGGGGGGGTGGAACTGTATGAAGCACAAATAGACAGCCTATCTCTTGAGTGTTAAAATTTCACAGGTGGCAGAGGTGAACAGAGGGGGAAATGTCTAAAAAGGCTCCTGGAGTGAGGGAGTCTCTACTTTTTTAAAAACTGAGAAAGCCCTCGCTGTGGGAGCGTGGCTTGTCCCGCCAGCAGCTCTGGGGATCTCATTTCATGCTGCTGGCACCTTAGGATGAGGATGAATTTTGAGTGGCTTCTTTATTGGCTTCTCATGAATCCGAATGGGAACATCACCAGAGAATAAATTCGTATTATGCTGTGAAAATGGAGAGAAAAGATAACAGAATTTAAAAGCACTGGTGGAAGAAACAGCCTGTGAACATACAGAAGTCAAAGTGGATGTTAACGCAAAACAAATGAGAATAACTACTCTGAGTTTTGTTTAGTTCGGCACAAAGTTAGAGATTAAGCAATATTTTATTACTGTAGGAGTGAAACTTTGTATTCCAGTGAGCTAATGCCAATCTGCTGAATGTTGAAAAGATACAAATCCAAATTCACTGTCTTCTGATGCATTCTTTCCTTATGTATTTATTGCTCTGTACCAGGCACCGTTATATACAGGAAACTTACATTGTAGTTGAGGGTGGCAGGGTGATTCTATAAAGAATAAAACCAATAATCTTCATATGTTAGAAAGTGATAAATCCTGTGGGAAAAGACATAGATCAAATGGAGGTGAGAGAAGGACAGTGAAATCAGAGTGGTCAGGGTGGACCTTATTATCTCTTTAGGTTCATCTCTGTTTAAAAGATGCCTTGGCTGTTCATGGGAAGCATCTGTGATTTTTCTGTTCCTTCTTGTAGAATGGTAGTCGAAGAAGAACACCAGGTGGAGTATTCCTGAATCTCCTGAAAAACACTCCTAGTATTAGTGAGGAACAAATTAAGGTAAAAGAGTTGTCTTTGACTTTTAAGATCTATCATGATTTAACTTCCACTCATCTCTATCTACTTCGTGGTCTAGTGGTCTCCATCACCTTCTCTGCCTTACATTGACCAATTGTATTACTGTCTCATTTCAAGTAAAACTTGTGCCTTTTGTAAAGCTCTGCCTCTGCTTTTTCTTCCCTTTCAAAGCCAAGATCAGGGTTTCTTTCATGGCAAATTTTGTAGTCTCTTAGCACATAATTATTTTTCCTACCCTCCTACAACTTTTTATCTTTTTAAAAATTTCAAACAGAGGGGAGGCTTAGAACCTCACCCCCCCTGTTTTGAGAGAAATCTTCTGCATCCGTGGATATTTTGTTGCCCATGTCTAGCTTGGATTAATACTTAGTCTATAGGCACAGACGTGATCATCTACATTTGCCCTCTTACAGCACTAAATTATGTTTTCTACCTTTATCTTGCATCTACCTACCACTTCAGCATTTTATTTAAAAAATAATAATAATAATGGAGAAATGTGGGATTCACATATAAATCAAATAAAAATCAAACGAATAATCATATCCGACTTGATTGTTTATAGTTCATGATGCATGATCAAAACCAAAAGTTTCTGTGATATGACTGCCCTTGCACTGTTCACCATGTAAGAACTTATTCACCATGTAAGAACTTGTTTGTTATGCTTCAGAAGTTTGGAGACTGTTGAGAATTAGGCTTGGGGTTGATTAATGATTGTGCATTGAGTCCCCTATACAGTATTTTATTGTTGTTAACAACCATTTGATCAATGAATATGAGAGATGCCCTCTCAAAAAAAAAAAAATTTCCAGCATGCAGAATAGATAAAAGAATAATTGGATGAATGCCTATATATCCCACACCTAGATTCAAGGGTTGTTAATATTTTGACATTCTCACTTTACCTGTGTAGTTTTTATTTTCCGTACCATTTGGAAGTAAGTAGCAACTTTCATGACATTCAGCTCTAATTATTTCAGTCTCCCAATAATCGGGACAATATCCTACAAAGACTCCCCTAAGAAAAAAAAAACAAAACAATTTAATAGTATCATCCAATATCTAGACTTTATTCCAATGTCCCTAATTGTCCCAAGATTATATTTTCTACCTTTTCCCCTTCCTCAAACCAGGATCCTATCTAGATTTCCACATTCCATTTGTTATATCTCCTTTAATCTTTTTGATCCCATATTTTCCTTCATGATTTAGACCTTTTAAAGATCAAAAATTGTTATAGAATGTACTATGACTGTCTCCTCATGGACTGATTTTGTTCATTCCTCTATCTCCAATATTTCTTACAAACTAGAAGCTAGGCACTTCATTCTTAATCATTTTTCTGTTATTAGAATGTCATATGGGAATTCTATAGTGTGAGTTTTTCACAGCTCAAAATTTGTTCTAATTTGTTAATTAAGGAACATGATTTGCACTTAGGAGATATGATCAAGATTGAGAACTAGCTTCTTGCATAGGAAGGAGGTGGTATACATGTAACAGCTATATTTGAGAAGCTTTGTATTCTCATTGTAACAGTGGGTGATAAAAGGTAATAGGAATGTGTTTTAGCTTTACTAATTGTAATGCTAATAATGACATGTAAAAGCCGTTTCTTTTGAGCTGATGTTCCAAGTGAGCATATTTTACATCTGCTCAATGACATTTCCTTTTCCTCGAATTTTCTGGTTATTCGCTTGCAGTCATTTTTTTAAATCTATTATTGGAATTCCTACAGGAAATGTTACTATAATTGCACATTTGAAATCTCTAATCCATAACTGCTTTTTTCCTCACTAAAAATTATTTTGATAACAAATTTGTAACACTAAATTTTCTTAGGAACATAACTGTTGCATGGTGGAACGAAACTTATGTCTTAACGTTTCCCTCCTCTCCCAATACTAATCACTGACAAAAAATGTGTACTTGGAACATTCTTCTTGGGTTTTTGTTTAATAGCAAAACATCGCCCTTTTTCAGAGAAATAACATGATGTGATGAAAAGAATCTTCTAAAATTCAAAATCTGGGTTTTAATCTTAATTTTGCCATTTAGTGCTTATATGTGAGCAAGCAGATCACTTACTCTTCCCCTCAGTTTTCTTATCTGTTCAGTGAGGGCTTTAATGTGCATCCTACTCATTTAATAGAGCTGTACAAGGATTAAGTAAAATGATGCCTAGGAAAGTTTTTTGTAAGTAACTAAACCTTGGACAAACCATTTCCAGAAACAGGAGAGAAGAAAATAACATTTATTCACTGTGTGCCTGCCACTGGGCCAGATATTCATGACTTAATCTTCACTGCGTTAGGCCAAGTGGGTGTTAACTTATGCAAATGAAGAGTAACAGAAATGGTGTGCCTAGGGTTACATACCTGACTTCAAGCCCGTATTTTCACTGAATCACATGTCTTCGGAGTTCAGGTCTTACAACTCATTGTGGAGATTTTAATGTTTGTAGACTTTTATGTTTAACTACCAAGTACGTTGCATTATAATAGAAACACTTGGAATATCTAATTTTAGGGGAATATTGATTTAGCAATTCTTAAAAGGATTATCCTGGAGTCTCTATTTTTGTGAAGGAGTTTTAAGAAAATGAGAAACTTCAATAACACTGAAAACTGCAAAGAACACATTTAGAAGGAAAAAGAGGCAGGGCAGTAGATGGGCGTGTAAACACCAAAATGGTACCAATGATTTGGTCTGTTGTGAGAGATTATAAATGCTCTGGCTTTTAAGATTTTTCTGTGTTCCCAAGTTCTCTGCATGTACATGGATTGGGTACCTTTGTTATTAGAGTGAAAAACTTGAAGGCAGATAGAATTTTATTATAGGTAATTTCTTAGGCTGTCCAGATGAAGATGTTACAATTATTCTTTCAATCGCTGTATTGCTAACAATTACAGCCTGAACTCTGGAGCCAGAACTAAACTGAGTGAGCTTGTTTTCCTTTTTTTTTCATTTGATGTTGTTTGGTATGTGACTTTGTAATTAAGTTTTGCTTAAGAAAATACAGAGTTTGTGAAGGAAAAAAAAGAGTAAGAACAGTTAAAAGTTTATTTGCTGTGTTTTTCAAAAGCTCAGCCATGATGGTCTCCCATTGTGAATAATTATACAGTTCAGTTTCCTAACTTGTAGAGTTACTTATCTATAGATGTGGTTGGGAGAAAAAAATTGCTCTCAGATTATCTGTTGTCTGCATTGTTTGTCATTTATTTGTTGTCTGCATACGTTTCTTTGTGCCGTTCCTCTGTTTGTTTTATTAAATTCATAACCCATGGGAATGCTGGTCCTCTTTAATAAGGTTTGTCACATTTGGAAGGAAAGGGGGAACTTCATAATTTTACTTAGAGTTGCCAAGTATTGTACCACTTAAAATTGTTTTTGTCAAGATGCTTGGATGTGCTTCCACATCAAACGAAAATACTTCTTGCAACCGCTTCTTATCTCTCCAGTTGAAGGTAAGTAGGCCCTTGAAGAAATGGTGAATTATCACACTTTTGTAAAGGTAACATAATCAGGTACCGCTCTGGAGAAATCATACATGCACTTATACTTAGACCTCTCCATGTGGGCCCTGTTATCTTAGGCTTCACTCTCCTCATCTAGAAAAAAGCAAGGATAATACCCACCGCATAAGATTCTCATGAGAATGGAAAGTTCTCAGCATAATGCCAGGCTCATAAAAATGCTCATTCAGTAAATGGTATCTCGTCTCATTTCCTCTGAATCACCTAGTTTGTCTTTCGTGCACTTTTTTCTCATTTATGTACCTTCCTCCTCTACCCCCAGTCCCTCATTTCTTTAGCATTTTTTATTCCTTCTCTTCATCAAAGCATTCATCTTCTGAAGCTTCCCTTGTCCCCTTAATTTCAGGGTTCCTTTCTCCTCCTCCTGCTCATTCTGTACGCTGCTCACAACCATTTAGCATAAATTTTAGAAGGAATGGGCCCCCTTTATCTCAATGTCCTCCGTAGTGCTTTTTACAAATAAGAAGGGGTTTGTGCACTTGAAGCATATAAGAGGTATTGGCTTGACTACAGCTTTGAAGAGTCCCTTCCCAGAGAGTGTTAGGGTGTCGGAACTGTGTTCTGTCTGTACAGGCTCTGACCTCTGTGTTAGCATGGTTAGCCTGGCCGCCTCTTTAGCTCCCTGATCTGCTTTTATTTCTTTTGTAACCTCCTGAAACTATACTTACCTATCTATATCAAGGTCCCTGGGTGTTATTTTATGTTTTCTGCATAATATTTCAAGTGAAATGTATCTCCTACTTGAACACTTCTTGTCCGCTGGTGATTTTGCCTCTCAGAGGACAGTGGCAGTGTCTGGAGATATTGTCACCATTTGGGGGTAAGGTGCGTGCACGCTAGTGGAAAGAGGCCAGGTCTGCACCTCCACCTGCACGGTGCACGTGGCAAGCGCCATATCAGAGCAGCATCTGGCTCAGAAATTTCAGTAGGGCCAAGGTTGAGAAGCCATGTCCTAGAAGAATCTCATATTTTTATGCTATAAAATCCCTTCCCTGGCAATTGGAATATCTCACCCAGTGCAATTATATTATTTTTATGCCTTGGGATAAGTTTTTGATGAAAATCTGCATTCTCACATGTGGTGTGGATTACAATCATTTTTTAATGGAATTTTTTTTCACATTGTGTAGGTTACATGATCATAGTCACACAGTTTAGGCATGGCTTGAGTTATTAGCATGTGTAATCACATATGGTTATCATGACGTTTCAAAGTTAATAAATCTTTATTCTAAATACTTCTGCCTGCTGTGATAAATCAGGTTTTATTTAAATCCTAAGCAGCATGATTTAACGACTGTATCTTTCCATTTAGAAAACCTTTAACTGTGGAGGGATGGTGTCATGGTAGAATATGGGCCCGAGACCAAACACTGGGTGGAGTTTCACTCATACCTTCATCCACTGTTTGCTGTGGAGACTTATTTAATATCTTGGATTCTGTGTATAACTAGGAGTCTAGTAACATTTGCTTTTGTGTGTGTGAGAGAAATGAAAAGAATGAATGTAGAGGGTCTGCCTTTTAACAAATTTTTAATAAATGGTAGTTCTTATTTACTCAAGTCACTCTTTCATTGTAGGACATTTTCTACATTGAAAATCAAAAGGAATATGAAAATAAAAAAGCTGCTAGGAAGAGGAGGACACAAGTGTTGGGGAAAAAGATGAAACAAGCTATTAAAAGTCTAAATTTTCAAGAAGATGATGACACATCACGAGAAACTTTTGCAAGTGACACAAACGAGGCCCTGGCCTCTCTCGATGAAGTACAGGAAGGGCATGGAGAGACCAAGCTGGATGCAGAGGAAGCCATTGAGGTTGACCACTCTCATGACTTGGACATCTTTTAGTACATTTTAAGGAATGAGCCTTTCTAAAATAATGTTGTAAAAACCATTTCTACTGAGATTGCTTTGTTTTACTTTGCACTGGTAAACATGAAAATCTGGAAAGAGCTTTTCTTGTTTTAAGTAAAATTGAACATGTAGGGAGATGAAGATAATCAGTAGAAACATTAAAAATTTTCTGATGACTGACAAAATATCTGAAACTGGATAGCAGAGGATTTAATTTATCAGTGTGTTGCATGTACAAGTTATTACTAGTTGATAATCAGTTTTGTCCACTATAACATGCCACCCAGAAATGTGTTTTCTTTTTCTGGTTTATCTTTGCAGTGAATTATGATGGGCTTCAAAACATTCCATTAAAAGATCTTAATAAGACATAAATTGTTAAGGTATTACAGATGCATTCAAATTATTTCTGTGTTCTAAGAACATTGAGGCAATTTTAAGGATAGATACTAAAACTAATATAAGTTTATACTGATAGCTCTTCCCACTTCTTTGTCCGGAAGTAAGTAAACATCAGAAGCTTTTCAAAGAGGTGTTGGTCCTTAACTTGAGTTTTTGACTTTTTATTAAAGACTAACTTGATTGTATGCTAAGTACTGAATGTGGTCCATACCTGTATGATTACCATGGACATTTAAAAAATTCTCAGTGGTGGTCTGCCTAAGACAAGAGTTACATTACATTAAGGAAGTGAGGTATTAAAAATGTCACATCTTCAATGAAGTTTCAAGTTACTCATTTTTATTGAAGGAAATAAAGGTAGTTTACTTAAGATGTTCTGGGAATTGACCATAGTTCATAAAAAAAATATGTAGGAAGCAGTTATAAACTATTCTTTAACACAACATGCTTGAAGTATTTCAGGACTAGTCACTGAAGTTGTATCTAAGGTTCCAAGTAGGAAAATGGTTATTCATTGCTTTTTATTCGTAAAGAATGCAAAAATAAAATTAGATTTTTGGCAGTCCTTAATGAGCTTCAGGTGACTTTATTTTTTAATCTCAAGTATTTCAGAAAATTGCTATAACCAAGGAAAGAAAAATAGTTGAGTAACTGAATATTGTCCCTGAGTATTTATGAGAGGTGATCTTAAAGGTATAGTACATTGAGAAAGGTAACTAGCATTCAGAACTTAAATGCTATGTATTCATGTAAATACTGCTAATCTTCCTAGTGAAAGTTACAGTTTTTGAAGGGCATTAATCCCTCAGCTGCTTCCTCTTCATGAAGTGGATTGCTTCTCCCCCTACCTTCCTAGTTCACCAGTTGTTTCCTTACCCTTTGGAAGCCACACAGATTTCCGGCTTGTATTGTATCCTAATGTTACAGAGAACAACACTTCCAATTTTTAAG
This sequence comes from Manis pentadactyla, assembly GCF_030020395.1. Lineage (NCBI taxonomy): Eukaryota > Metazoa > Chordata > Mammalia > Pholidota > Manidae > Manis > Manis pentadactyla. The sequence goes on along the minus strand of NC_080031.1, from coordinate 66,944,781 downwards.
ATTCTTTAAATTCGTATCTATTAAAATTACTCTTTTCTAAAACTTTATGGCTATCCAAATCTAGAATGTCTATCTAAACGACTGCCAGGTATGTATGGAGTTTATACTCTAAAACCAGTGTGTAATGCTTCCTGCTCAGCCTAACTTTCCCTACTTGGCTGGCTAGTAGTATTGACACTAATACCCTCCACCTCTCGTGATTTCAGTGCTCATTCTCACTTATAACTTTATTAAAATGAGTTTTTACAATCTAAAATATTCTATAACTCAAATCTTAGATGATGAAATGGGTCAGATTCATTTGAGTTCAAGCAAATTTGATTTCCAGCCTTACAGTGTGTGTCTAGTGGTAAAACAAATGGATCATGTATCAACCATGTGCAGTATATAAACAGGAAAATAAGCTAAGGACACAATGTTAAATGAAGTGATTATTTGTGAGTAATGATTGTTGAGTCCAGTATATTTTCTAGTATGTTTGTGTCAAGTTTGTAATATATCTGCAAACATCCTCATTTTTGAGTTCATGATAAGCATAATGATGTTTTATGCAAGCAAGGGTATAAAATAACACCAAAATATATGCTTTGCACTCCTATAATCAACTGGTAATGTAACAGTTACGGGTTGCTATGACATTAACAAAAAAACAGTGTTACATTTGAGCCAGCAGCGTCTAATCAGAATTAGACTAGTGAGTTGGTGGAGTTCTCGATGAGAATTCTGCCACTACTGGCAGTGATGGCTGCAGGAAAAGAGGCTTGTTATCGCTTATCTCAACTTGCTAACAACTGTCCTGGTGAAAGTTCATCTGAACCTGCTAATAAGTGAGGACTTACGGGTTCTGGGTGTGGGAGGGACAACAGTTCTGTGCTTCCCTTGGCGTCTATCTAGAAAGCTTTCGGTTCCAGAGCAAACCGTAAGTGCAGGGAAAGCAAGTCTGACTTGAGTGCAAAGCATGTACCAAATTCAGAAGCTACTTTTCATGACTGGCCAGAATTTCCTGAGGCAAATCATGGTGCTTTGCCTTCTCCCTTCACGTTAAAATGAAATATGAGCAAATTGTACAGGACAGACCACATGCAGGTGGAGGTACAGATACCCAGCCCAGACTCTTAATCTTGGTGGCAGATGGGGATTTAATGGGTGGATTATATGCTAGGTAAGCCTCAAATAATGGCACAGTTCTCTGTTCTGTAGCTGCAGGAGTCTGAACATCATGGACACAACTGACTCCATTCCATAGAAGGATGCTAAAATGATTGTTTTTATTTATCTTATCACAAGATAACCTTCCTTCTTGCTTTCCTAATATTCAGATGTAATGAGGTTCATTTGCCATGGTTTTCAGTAAACCATGGGATGATCCCCAGATGGTTTGTCATGCCTTGGAAAAAACATGAAATTCAGGAATGTGAATCTGAAGGTATTTTCCTATAAATATGCATATTTAAAAATTCCTAATGAAATAGCATACTTTCATATATCTGAATAGATAACACGTAACTATACAAAAACTTTTTAAAGGTTTTTATTTTTTCCAGCTTTATCAAGGATTAATAGACAAATGTAATTGTATGTTTAAAGTGGACAATGTGATGATTTGATTGATGACCAAGGTCAAAATAATGAACACATCTATCACTTCACATTGTTAACTCTATCTTGTGAGATTGCTCAAGATCTCCTTTCAGCAGCTTTCAAGTATACAAACCATATTATTTATTCGCTGTCGTCACCATGCTTAACATTAGATTCTCAAAACTTGTTCTTTTAACTAAAGTGTGTGCCCTTTGACAAATAGGTCCTCATTTCTTTCTCCCTACAGGCCCTGGCAACCACCATTCTATTCTGACAAAAACTATTTGATGCATTTTCACACAAACTTGCAAGCCAGAGTTAAAAAGCAGTATCTATTCAAGTAACCCAATACAAATTTAAAATAGATACAGTGAAAGATTTTAGAACTATATGTCCACCTTTTTCTCCACATAATGCCAACTCAAAGTCATTAAGCTCATCAGAAGCAGGTGCCATTAATATTAATAGGGCAGTGGTTCAGAACATGCACTTTTTAAGTTGTCCTGCATGTTTGGGCTGAGAGTTATGGGAACAGTTTGGTTAAATTTACAGATAAGACTTGCCCATTTGGTGCTCCCGTACAGTCAGTGCTTTCAAAACATATTCTAAATTCAGACTGACCATTTGTGAAAAGGTGCATTGTTTCTTTAAAGGAGAATAGAATATATTGTAATAGACTACAAGAGGAGATTTCAAGTTGGGATTCCTAGAAAGAAATGTGTTTGTTATAAAATACTTAATTTGCAAATGTCTAATGGATAAACTATTGTATAAGAGGATACTTTAGCAAGGCAGAGATATTACAAAATGTAAATAGTATGTATTAAATACATCAATAATATGGCTTAATTTTTCTCTTACAAGATAAACACATGTGATATAATAAATGAAGTCACCATTTGCCCTGAGATGATTATTTTATCTGGTATTTTGAAAACAGGTAAATTGAGGGAATCAAGACTCAAATAACAGACTTAAAGGTATATGGTGTTAAAGACTTTCTGCAATCTTAATATTGGGCTGTATTTCATGTGGTTTAGTGACACATCAAGTCGTTTTCAGCATCAATAGCTTTAGCGTGGTGACAATGTTAGCACTGAGTATCTTTTTCATTTAGTAGAACTACAGGGTGTAAACTTTGAGCTAAAGTCAATAATGAAAACCTGTTTTGAATGCATCGAAACACTCCTGACCTTACTTTTTGGAGCTAAGAGTAAGTGCTTTTCAACATAGATTTTTTTTTTTTTTTTTGGTATAGCTGTTTCACTTTTGCAGTTTACTTGACAGTGTTCCTAACAATTTATGAAATATACTTAGTGGTGCATTGAACATTCTACCTTATAGAGTAAAAATGAAAATTAAGTAAAGTGAAAGTACACTGAGCAAATGCTAGCTATGCTTTCCTTCTGTTTACTTCCAGTATTTTTCCTGTAAAAGACAATAGAACTACTTAATAACATAAAAATGAAGAGGACAGCAAGCAGATACTGGGCTCCACCCCAAGACTTGGCCAGAAAGCTATTCCACAATATTGAAGATTGAGAGGTGGATGATACTTTATATCCGTTTAATACTTGGTAGTTGGCAACATTTTTTTCACTCATAGTGCTTTACAAAGAATCCTTTAATAAATCTCATTTTATACTTGAGAAAACTGAGTCTCACAGTGGGATAAATCACTCATATAAGGTCATATGTGAGTCAGTGAACCTCAAGGTCACTTATGTTGTAAAGTTGAAAGATATATCATGCAAGTGACAATCACAGGAAAGATGAAGTGACTGTACTAATAGTATAGTAGTGAAGCTATACAGTTCAACGACCTGACTCCAGTTTATATATAGTCTGTAGTTCACACCACTCTTCCTGGTAGTCAGGAGACACCAGCAAGAGAGCATTTGCATTTTAAAAAGGTATGTTGCAAATAGCAATGACTCATAGACACTGAGAAGTGACTGGTGGTTACCATGGAGGAGGGGGATAAAGGGGCACAAAAATTCTCAAGTTGGTCACAGGGATGGTAGTGCAGCATGGAGAATGTAGCCAATGATTCTGTAACATCTTCCTATGTTGACATAATAACCCCACTAGTTACGAGGATTTGATAATATGGGTAACTGTTGAATCACTGTGTTGTATACTTGAAACCAATATAAGATTATTTATCAACTAAACTTCAGTAAAAAGAAAAGGGTGGAGGATGTTGCTGTGTCCACTAGACCTTCCTTCTTGAAAGGGACAGTTAGAAAAATTGTTGGACAAGTTCCATCTGAATCTAATAAAGTGCTGTTTGGTGTGATAAATGCCAGACTTTTTCTCTCTTAGCATGCAGGTGCGTGTGGGATCCATGCTGGCCCTTTAGAAGACTCTCTAAAATAAAATTTCTGTTACTGGAGACAGACATCATGAGATAGACATCATTTTTGAGTCACAGAGAGGCTGTGCCATGGGGAAGATATTGAACAAAGGCCCACCAGAGATCTTGAATAAAGGTCCACCAGAAAATTGCAGATATGCCTCTTTATTCACCACTTTCCCCATACCAAAGCACTGTGATTTCCCAAGGCTTCAGGAGGCAACTGGTCTGATGAAAGGAGAATAAAGTGACTAAGTGTGTCAGTTTCTCTCTCTCCCATTAATGTCCTTTGTGCCTTGGTTTTTCCCCTATGGGTTCAATTTGTTTAAAGGCTATATGTCAATTGCCTACTTTAAAAACTATAAAAACTTTAGAAAGGAAATAAGCTCTGAAGACATCTGAGATTAAGTGGGGAAGCAAGGAACACCGTGTCACTGTAATTTACTTTCACATGGAAGAGTTAACAGCAGACTGTTCACACTCAACCGTTATTACTCCTTCCTCCAAAAGCCAGTGTCAGGTTGTCAGGCAGTCCAGTCCAGGGAGATCTCCATGTGCTAGTGAGACCTCAGTGTGAGAAAGGGTTCTTGACTCTGAGAAAGAATTCACAAACAAGTGGGATCAGTGTAGGTAACAAAGGAGTTCATTAAAGCTAGTAGTAGTGGATGGCAGCAGCCAGACAGGCAGGAGAGAGGGAGGGAAGGAAAGGCTATTGAACTCCTGCTCAGCATAGGGAAAAATCCCTTGCCAACTCCTAAAGCCAGGGTCATCTGGCTCCTAATGTCTGCTTGAATCTGCACCGCATGGGAACTAAGCCCGTACCATCCACAATTTGGAGAAGCTGCAGAGCACGGAATGGAGTAAGATTATGTTCTGAGAACTTCCCAAAGCAAAGAAGGGAGATCTGGGGGGCAGGTCACTAAAGAGCATGATCATAAGCTACAGTCCTGTCTGGGTCACCCAAGCGATGGGAACTTGTAAGCCCAAATTAGAGAGGTCAGTAACCCTTTCCTACTTGTCTGAAGTAGAACACAAAGAGAAGACTTGCACAGAAAACTAGAAAACTGAATGAAATAGCAAAGTGATAAAGACATTTACCACCAGAGGTGGAAGTTAGTGAGCTCTTTATCATGAAAAAGAATTCAGAGACAAGTGCAATAGGTTTACACAACAAGAAAGTTTATTTGATAAGACGGTACACACTCAGAAGGGAGTGCAGGAGACCTCAGGTTTAAACGTTTAGGATTTGGGTTTTTAAGGATTCAAGAATGGGACAAAGGGCCCAGGGGAGCATAGGCTGATGTGTGGTCTCATGATGTCTGTCTCCAGTAACAGAAAGTTTATGACCATCCATAGTCAGTCCTCTAGACATTCTGTAAGATAAATAATACAAGGAATTTATTGTTCCTGTTCTTCTCCAAAATATTAGTTACCCTCAAGCAATGGAAACATCATTTAGGACTGCTCTCACTGCCTTTAGGTAGGGTCAGTTGTTGGGTAATCATCATAAAAATATGTTAGGAATCTTATCTCCTAACTCCCTGGTTTTTAAAAAATGGAATCTTAGCCTTAAGATGGAGTCCCTCCTGGTATTATGTTTAGTACACATGGGGTGAAGGGTCATGGGGAAAACAGTGTAGCACAGAGAAGGCAAATAGTGGATCTGTGGCATCTTACTACACTGATGGACAGTGACTGCATTGAGGTATGGGTGGGGACTTGATAATATGAGTAAATGTAGTAACCACATTGTTTTTTCATGTGAAACCTTCACATGAAGAGTGTATATCAATAATACCTTAATAAAAAATACAAAACAATAAAAAAAGATGGAGTCCCTCCTGCTCTTACTATTTATACCTTGGCATTTTTCATCATAGGAAAATTTAATCATGATGCTTGTACTGTGTCCCTGCGACTCAACCTGAAAGAGAGTTGCAGGATGTGTTACTATTTTTGCCACTTGTCTGACTGCCTCAACAGCATTCTTCCTGCCCCGCCCCACTCTAGACACTGGTAACTAATCAACATGGTAACCGGAGGTGTTTAGCGGACAACTTCATGATCTATCATACAATTTTACCTGAGATTTACTTTCTGTATTGGTTTAATGCATCCAAGTATCAATTACCTATAGGAAGGAATTCACGTAATTTAATAACATAAAAATAATCATGCACAAAATGGTGCACCATTGTGGAAGACAGTGTGGTGGTTTCTCAGTTAAAACAGAATTACCTTATGATCCAGCAAGTCCACTTCCAGATACACGCCCAAAAGAACCAAAAGCAGAAATTCAACCAGATAGTCGTACACCAGTGTTCATAGCAGCAGTATTCACAAAAGCAAACAAGGTGGAAACAACTCAAATGTCCATCAACAGATAAGTGGATAAATAAATGTGTTTTATGGATGAAATGGAGTATTATTCATCCTTAAAATATAATGAAGTTCTGAAACGTGCTACAACATGGAGGAATCTTGAAGACATGCGAAGTGAATAAACCAGGCACAAAAGGACAAATATTGTGTGATTCCACTTACATGAGATACCCAGAACAGTCAAACTCCTGGAGAAAGAAAGGAGAATAGTAGTTACCAAGGGCGACTCAGCAGGGAGGAGTGGAGAGCTATGGTTCAATGGGTACAGAGTTTCAGTTTGACGTGATGAAATAGCTCAAGATGGATGGCTGCACAGAAGGTGAGTGTTAGGCTGGAGAAAGGAAAAACAAGGACATGCAAACAGAACAGAGAGATGCCATAGGGGGAGAACAGACCAGACCCCAAAGTCCATGCCGTATATGGAAAGGGGACAGCTCTTCCTGAATTCCATCCTGATGTGCCAACTAAGACTCGGATGTCAGCCTCCTCCCTCTTGGAAGGAAAAAAGTTTCTTGTTGACTATTATGTCACCTTTAGCCAATCATACCTCTCAACACCCCCCTAAAATAGTTTGCCCACTCCTCCCCCTCCTAATCCCTTATAAGCGCCCCACCTCCCTAACCGGGCGTGACTTCTCTGGCCTCTGACTATAAGGCTACAGAACCTCACCCGGGGGTATTTAAATAAATTACCTGGCTCTTTGTTGCCTCTCTTTGCCTGCTTATTTCGGCTAGAATTTATCTTACAGTGAGCACTTAATGCCACTGCATTGTATGCACAAAAAGGGTTCAAATGTGACATTTTATGTTATGTATATTTTATCACAATTTTTTTAAAATACCGTAGTGTGTCTAAGCTATGCTATGCTTCATCAAGCCAAGTGTTCAAATCTGATACCAGCACTAAGGAAATATATTTAAAAAGATACAGATGTCCATCTAACATTAACTTAGAGATCAGGAAATAAAGTACATGGAGTGTTAAAAATGATTAAGAATGATGAAGACAATTTAGGTGATACAAACTTTAACACTATTAAGTGAACAGTCTCTGTTTGGGGAACTCCAAAATGAGGCAGAAGGTAAGAAGCTTTTAGAGGACAAAGAATAAGAAACAAGAAAGTAACTATAGAGCCCAGAGTTGGCTTGGTGTTTGAGGATTAGCTGCCTGGATATATTATATTGTATTGCTGATAAAACAGCATTTACAGGGACAGGAAGATTATCTGGGTTTTGGTTTGCTGATGTAGCACCCTAAGGAGGGGTGGCTCCAACTTGGGCCTTGAAATTTATTTCAACACTGGGGTTCTGTTATAAAAATAAGGTATTAAAGTCACCAGCTATTATTGTTGAATTGTCTATTTCTCCCTTCATTTCTGTCATTATTGTATGTCTTTCGGTGTTTCTCTTATTAGATGCATAACAATTATACTTCCTGATGGACTGGTTCTTTTCTCACTGTAAAATGTTTCCCTTTCTCTCTAGTAACATTTTTGTTTTAAAATGTTGGTGGCGATGAGTCTGTTTTCGGTTCTTGTCCCCCCACCGCAACAAAGAATTGAAGGGCAGAGACACAGTAGTGAAGCAGAGTGAAAGCTTTATTTGACTACCCTCTGAAGGAGGAACGGGCGAGAGTCAAGGTAGATAACGGCAGGTTTACTTGCTTATCTGGAGTAGGACAGTGAGTGAAGACTTAGGCTTCAAATCTGGAAAATGGAATGGAAGAGCAAAGTGGCAAAGACACCTGTAAGTCCGGGGAGAGGAAATTCCGGGGCAAAATTCCCCTAAAAACTGAAATCAGTGAAAGGGAGAAATAAAGTTTAAAACCCGTTTATTGCTTACAAAACTGCAGTCCAGCCCATCTCTCTCTCCTGCTTCAGCAGCAGCAAAACCGGCCCTCCCCTCACCTCTCAGGTACAGATAAGCCCTCCTTGCCTGGGTAATTACCCATTGATATGGAGATGAACTTCTCCACCCCTGAGGAATGATGCAAACGCACTAAAGCCATACTTCTTTCCACCTCTGAATGCCTATTGATATGCAGATGTACTAAAACCATCTGAGATATTCTGGAAATGTTACAATTTTACCCACACCACCCCTGGGAGAGCACGGAGACAAAGCGTAGTAAATTGAGCAGTAAGAAGTCTTTGGAAACTACACACTCCAAGAAAGGGGAGTGGGGGCAACCTCAGAGAGGAGGAGGTGCTCCCAAAGGCTGGGATTCTGTCTTTTAAGGCTTTCAAGAATGGGGCAAAGGTAAAGGGTCGGAGGTGTTGTCAGGCGTTGTCATCTCATGATTCTATCTCTGGCGAGAGACAATATGTCACTGCCTATAGCCAGTCCTCTAGATAATTCTGTAGGACAAACCTTTTGTTTCTCTCTAAAATAGTGGTCACTCCCAAGTACTGGGAACACATCAGTTAAGACTGCTTACCTTGCCTTAAGATAAGTAATTGACTGATTACCAAAGAAGGTTAATCTAACTTCACCAATTCTCTTCAAAAGTAGAATCTTGGCCTTAAGATAAGTCCATCTTGTTCTTACTAGGCGAATCTTGGCATTTTTAGGAAAAGTTAATCATGATGTCTGTCCCATGTCTCTGCCCTACCTCACCTGTGTGAGCCAGAGCAGATCTCAAGGTCAGTCCAGATTCAGAGCATGTGGGTTGAACTTGAATTGCAAAAAGCGTTGAGTCCTTTCTGGCCCTCTGGCTTAGTCTGATTAACTCCCTGAGTTCTTAGAGGGCCCCACCCTCTTTTCATACCACTCATATTGGTCGTTCTGCCTAACAAGTCTGTTTTGTCCGATATTAGTCTAGCTGATTGATCTTTGTAGGTCGTCACTTGTAGGATATATCTTTTTCCACCTTTTTACTTTCAATCTATTTGTATCTTTAAATATAAAATATGTCTCCTGTAGAGAGCATATCCGTGGATGTGGTTTTTTCTCCTGCCTGATAATCTCTGCCTCTGGTTTGGACTGTTTAATCCATTTATTTGTAATGTTATTGGCCATATAGTTGGATTTATGTCTGCCATAATCCCTGCTGATCTTTTTTCAAATTCACATTTCTCTTTTGCCACTTTAAATATACTGTCGAGCACCCTAGTGAATTTTCCACTTAAGTTATTCTTTTCAACTCCAGAATTTACACTTTTTAGTCATTTCTATCTTTCACTGATAGTTTCCATTTGAAACAATATTGTCGTCATACCTTAGTTTACTTCTTTATTTATCTGTTTAGAGACTGGCTGGATTATTTTTGGTGAAGCCACCTCTCCTCTTCTCTCCACCTCTCCCCAACTCTGCAGCAGAGTTATGCCTCTGGTGTTATTCATCAGGGCCTTAGCCTGGGGTTGCCCAGGCACCCTCTCATGACAGTAGTTTGGGTAGGGCTTTGACAGTTTTCTTTCCTTGACTGTCTTCTTCCCTGACCACACCCAGCTGTTAAACACTACTAATTGCAGACTGATTGCTCTATTATTTTCAGCAGTGCCCTAGGAAATGAATTTCTCCAAAGACTAATCCCATCAAATTTGGGCTCTTGAGAAGACCCAACTCCTAAGATCAGTGAGATTTGTTCTGACCCCAGGAGGGTTCCTCCCAGTGGTCTGGTTCCCTGGTTCTCTCAGGTAACTATCCATCCTACCACTTAGCCTGTATTTCTGATGAGTCTACCCATCTCCTCCCAGTCGCTGTTAGCCACAACCTCCCTTGTCTTTGAGAGTAACTTGAGGCTTGAACTTCTCTGTACAGTTTGCAAATGAAGTCCTTTTTTCTGAGTGGAAATTAGGAGCTATCTGATTTATGGCCTGCTTTTCTTCCAGGAAAAATCTCTCATCATGGCTCTGGAACTGAGAGTGAGGACAATGACAGTCTTTCCAAGTGTCCCTGGACTCTAGAAGCTTGAGCACTCAGTAGAGGAGGACAATAGCCTCAGGTCCTCTCAGCTTGCCTCTGTGAGCAAGAAACCATACCTCATGATCTGGGGCAAGGCAGTGGGGGCACCCCCTCTTCTCAGTGGCTCTTTGCCCTAGGAAGAGCTCCCATCCCATGCATTGGAGTGAGCAGAAGGGAGCCCCCACCTCTTGGCCACATTTTCCTGGAATTTAGCCCCAGAAACAGGTAACTGGGGGCAGGATGAGAAATGTTGATGTTCTATCTGTAGGGAAAATGGAAGTTCCATGGCCAGGATCCTCACCTGATCTTAATCTATTCACCCACTGTGCATGTGCAATGATGTAATACTCCACCTACCACATAGGCCTGTGCTTGCACATAATTGCCTGTGTTGCTGAGATAGGGAAGCATCAGGGAATAACCTCTGCCCAGTTAGAGTACAGTGTGGGCCCTGAAAAAGAACAAAGTCTTAGGCTTCAGGAATGTAGAGGAATAACAGGGTGCTTAAGGTTGAAACAATGTAACAATGTACTCCCCACCAGGACCCAGTGATATGGAACAGTTACTGACCATAGTCAAGCAGGCGCATTAGTTTACAATAGGGTAACTGGGTAACTAGGTAACGTTTAATGAGATAGGTTAAAACATAACTAGCATTCTGGCTGAACCTGTAGGAAACTAACAGCTCCACTGCAACAGGCATAAAATCCTAGATGCTGAGACCCCAAGCAGCAGCCTTGACCCTCCCTGCACCTGTGGAGAGTTCCACACTTTCTCTTATCCTGAACAAAACTTTCTCTCTAAATCTCTTTCATGAAGTTCATTCTTTGACTCCGAGAACAAGAACCCCAGCATCATTTTTATGTAAAGAGCTCCACCCAGTGCTTGGTGCAGAGCCTGGAGCAGAGACAGAGACAGGGACAGACTTGCTAGATGCAGACGTGATCCTAGCACCTGACCTGCCACCACGAGAATAAAGCTTGGTGTAAAACCTTTTACCCCCAAACATTCTGTTGTTATTTGATCTTAGAGAATCCAGAGTGAACTTGCCCAGAGCTGGGAATCCCCTCTGGCCTGGAATTACTCTGTCCCTTCTGGGAAGAGAGCTCTCCAACTGGGAATGTGGGGAGAAGAACCCTGTTCTTGGCTGCACCAGTCTGAAGTAGTTCCATTCCACCCATGAAGGAGTGGGTCCTGATTCAGTCCCTTCAGTGTTCACCGAGTCTTAGTAGATTTTCTTATATAAATATTTCTTCATTTGCTGTATGCTCCCAGGGGCCACTTCTATGGACTTTCAATGGTTGTCTCCTCATCTGACAAGTACTGGAGGGTAATGAAGGTAACTGAGGAAGAGAAACAGAAATACAATTTATATAATTATGTCATTATATCCCCGCCCCCAATTCAGCTCAAACTTGAGAAATAGCTGGGAGTATGTTATTTTACACATGTTATACATCTAACTTAAGAAATAAAAAGTAGGTAGTTCTGAATTTCTGAAAGTTGTATAGGATGAAGAGGAGATTTTTATGTTCTATAAGCCCTTAACCCTTAAGACTACCTCTAAAATAGACGGGAGCTAAGTAATCCATTTATCCTCAAGAGAAAGCACAGACAGGACTCTGCTCCTGGTAAGTATTTATCCATTATTTTCTCTTCCATTGAAAACAAAGGCACATTTGGCTGGTAACAGCACCACTGTCAGTGAGGTCTTCAAGTGGACCTTTGAGACATGTCTTTGTGTATACACCACTCAACGAGAATTCAAAATGCTGGATGACACACGAGGCCCAACTTCACAGAAGTGAGGAAGTGGAAGTAGAATGCTTCCCAAAGAGGCTTTAACTCTCTCTGAAGGGGTGGCTTGAACTCCAGATGCTCCTTTGAATAGTCTCTTTATAAATCTCTAGGAAGAGACTGAAAAACAGCCTAAAACAGAAGAGTTGACTGGAACAATGTACAGTGCTTGCCCTTGCCCCCTGAAAACATCAGAATAGATTGTTCACATCGGACGGTGCCAACCCGTCCACCCTTCTGTGAGGTCTGACCCAGAGACAGTCTCATTGTCCTGTCCTATCAATTATTCTGTCCTTCTACTTAATTTTCTTTACGTTTCTGTGACCCTCCCCCATGTTACTGCCCAGTGATTCTCTTTAAGCCTGTTCCTCATCTAACTGCACATTCCCAAATGTAAACTTGAATTAATTTGTAACTTTCACTTCCTTCTTACAAAGCCCCCCTTCTTCACCAGGGTTAGTTTGAGACTGTAAATTTCCTGGCAAGAAAACAAAATCTTGTGCTACATTTAGGCCCAGGTGGCTTAGCCACAGTGATTGGGAAATCTCTGGGATGTCCAAGGTCAAAAATGCAAATGAATATATTTTTTCATATACTGAGAGTATTGGTGATCGTATTTGACCATTACTAATTTATGGGGACTGGTATGAAGGTACCAAGGCAAAAATTCTGAAAGGGTCTAAATTAAGTGACATAAGGGCTAGCGAATGACAGAGAGAAACAAGGGAAGGTCATCAGTTAGTAGCCATGGGCCATAGCCAACCAGAAACTCCACGTTCCTGGGTGAAGTCATTTTGACAAGCATCTAGACAGTCCCCTGAACCACTTTCTCCCCTTGAGACCCCTCATCAGTGTGCCCTGTATCTTGAGTCTGGCAACAGGATGTTTCTGTGAACTGGCCTTGGGCTGGTAAAGCAGAACCTTCCTGTCCCAACTCAGTCCTTATCTGGCTGCATCTGTAAAGGCTCAGTAAACCCTTTTATTTTAGGGATCTCTTGGTCTCCAGAGTTGTTGATTTATCAAAAGCAGCCACTGAAACTTTTATATGATTTACCAACAGAATCCTGGCTATCAGAAAATACCCTTTTCTTTTAAGATGAAAAGTCAGGATTTACTCAGTTTTGTGGATAAAAAAAGAATGCATATAACCAGAAAATAATGCTGGAAGCCAGTGCAGTGCATCAAAATGCTTATAAGATTATTTCTGGACAGTGGAGTTATGAATGATTCTTATTTACACTGTGTGCCTTTATAAATTATCTGCAGCAAACATTTTATCATCAGAAAACAAAGAACACTTCTGTTCTTGTGCATGCTGCTTCCCATGTGTGGAATGTGTTCCTATCTCTGTTCTGCTTGTCAGGGTTCCAAATCCACACAGATGTCACTGCTCCAGGAAACCTACTTGATGTTCTATTTTCTCTTTTACCAGTTCTCTCCACCTTAATTTTCTCCAGGTGGGTTGGTGCTCTGCCTAAGACTTCTGCTTCTTGACCAGAAGAAGTCTCTATTGTATCACCAAAGAAAAAACAAAACTCTGAAAATGTTTTGTCTGCTCTTTTTTTATTAAGGGAAAACTTTGTCTTTGCCTGTTAGAGATATTGTGGTATTACAGAAATTAGAGGTAAAAATTCTTCTGTGCCTCTGTAACTAACACATTTTCACATAGAGTATATTATCAACAAAGGGGAGCTGGAACCCTTTGGACTTACCCTCATTAGTGCCTAACACTGTACTGAGCCACAGAAGAAATTTGTCTGATACATAAAAATTTGGAAGCAAAACAAAAAGAGAAAACTAGCCAGGCGGAGAAAGACAAGTACCAAATGATTTCACTGTGGAGTGTAAGAACAAAGAAAAAACTGAAGGAACAAAACAGCAGCAGACTCACAGAACCCAAGAATGGACTAACAGTTACCAAAGGGAAAGGGACTGTGAGGTTGGGTGGGAAGAGAGAGATAAGGGGAAAAAAGAGCATTATGATTAGCACACATAATGCAGGGGAGGAGGCACGGGAAAGGCAGTACAACACAGAGAAGACAAGCAGTGACTCTATAGCATCTTACTGCGCTGATGGACAGTGACTATAATGGGGTATGTGGGGGGACTTGATGATGGGGGGAGTCTAGTAACCATAATGTTGCTCATGTAATTGTACATTAATGATACTAAAATAAATAAATAAAAAGAAAAACAGGAATAACACATTTAAACAGGAAAATACATCTTTCCTAGGGACAAATTAAAAACTATTAGTAAAGTGCTTCAGAAGGCATGGACTTTGGAGCTGAGCTGACCAGGTTCAAATTCTCACTCCACTACATACTGGGCAGCTCTGAGCAAGCTCCATATATCTGTCTCTCAGTTTCTGCCTGGAAAATGGGGCTGGTGGTAGCAAATTCTTAGAGTTGTTGTCATTAATCTATTAGGCATCATGTAGAGTGCTGAGCGTGACACTAAATACAATGTGTCTATTATGATTAGGCCTGTGGACAGGCAAATGGATTGGCTTGAAGGTTAAATTTTAGACATACTATGGCTGCCTTAGTTGCAGAGGAGCTTTTCCCAAGAGGAAGAATATAGTGAATGCAGGAAATAGGAAATCCTCCAAAATGGGAGGGAAAAAACGTTTTCATTTTTTTTGGCTTCAAATACCAAAAAATTCCCATCTCTAATCTCTTGTATGGGCTAGGCTCGAATTTCTACTCCAAGCTACATGTTTCAAATAACTGTCTCACTGATAGTCTCCAGTTCATTGGATGAGCCGGTCTTCCCCACTCTTTTCTCTTGACTTACCTATTTCTAAAAGTTATTTAATGTTGATAAATACCTTCAACTAATAATGCCCCCGTGTTCTCAGTTCTCTGGGTCTCAGAAATTGCTTCAGAATCCTGCTTTGCCCTCCATCTCCCGCCCCAAAGCCATTCTGATCCTTGTAGGGGGTGCTGGGATCCTTAATTTCTCCCCCTGCTTTCATCATTCCTGCAAGAAGCTACTCTCCTCTTTGCACCAAGTTTCTGAAAATAACCTCCTGACTTACCCCCCACCCCACCCTGGCCCTCATCTCTCACCCTTCTTATCTATAAACACGCAGCAACAGCGCCGTCAGTGGGGCACGCTGCTGGTCGCCAGGTGATCTTGCTCAAGCCCCATGTGAGCCCTTCATCCTCGGGCTCAGAAACCATTCATGAAAAGTTCAGGACATTGTGGGCGTTGGGGGTATGGCTGCCCAGCAACGGGAAGGTACTTAGTGCCATTGAACTGGACACTTACAAAGGGGTAAAATGGCAAGTTTTTTGTGCATGTTCTACAACACACACACACACACACACACACACACATACATGCACGCACACAAACTCGTTAACGACCCAAACACCCCGAGCACAGTGTGATAGAAGGACCCTGCCATCCAACCAACCCACCTTCACCAGCGCAGGGCCGGGCACACTGGACGGAGCACGGGTGGACACACGGTGGTCTTGCTGCCAGGACACCACCCACACGCTTGCCCTCACACTCCTTTCTCTGACGTGGCTTTCCTCCAAAGTTGCTAGGCATAGCCTAGGCCTCGTCCAGGATTTAGCCTTCATTCTCCCCACACCCCGTCTACTATAAACCAATATGGACCTACCTGTTCAAAATTCGGCTCAACTCTATTTTGTCCACGAAGCCTTCACTCCTTTGTCTCTACTGTTGGAAAGAATCCCCCTTTCTTGGAGTTTCAGTGGTACTTTATAGCTCTATTCTGCTTGTACAAATCTTCTGGACAACTGAGACCTTCCTTAGTGCCCCTGGCACTTCCCCTTGCTTGTACCTCAGTGGGTTGCACGAAGCACACCTGTGGTGAACGTTTACTGAATGGCCCAAGTGGAAAACGTAAGAGGAGCTGGAACACGTTACGGGAATTCTCGGCGAGGTTTGCAGCAGCCTACCTCTAGCCACCCAACCCCAAACTTGCTAACACAAATGTTCATGGGGCTTTATTGGCTTTGAGGAACACATTTTATTTTGCTGTTTTGGGGATATATTAGTTTTCCTCCTTTCTTTATTTCATTAGCCACTAAACACCAAATTATGGAATTTTGTGTTAATTATGGGACCAAAATGTAGTGGATTAATAGTCAATCTTCCTTAGATTCCCATAACAACCTCCAGGAGAGGAAATTTCTGTATCTCTAATTCCATTTATTTACTAGATGCCCTGGTATCTTTTTGCTATTGGGTGTTCTAAGGACAAGTTAAAAATAATGAATAAATCTTGATAAAAGTATACATGCTTATGCACTGGTATCTTCTGAATGGACTGCTGCTGAGCAATATTTTATCTTCCAGGAAAATAACCTTCAAAAAAGTGTTGTTGCCTGTGATATATCTTTGCCTCCAGCATTACCAGGAGTTAATATTATGTCAATGTTTCTAATATAAAGATATAACTTCAATGTAAATTATTTGTCTGGGTTAACAGCGAACTCTGGTTAATAGCCGGAGGGGAAAAGAAGGCCGTTTTATGTTGGAGAAAAATTTACCTCTTAAATAACAAGAAAACGAAACCACAAAACAAAGAGTTTTGACCACCCCTTCACCCTCTCCCTTCAGGACTAGGCCCCCTGCCTAATATAAATGTAAATTCTGTTTCAGGAAACAAAAATCTTCCCACAAAGACTTTAAAATATTCCAACCAATTATCATACTTTAAGTCTGTGGTTCATTCAAAAAAAGAAAAGAGAAGAAAAAGGATCAATTACAAGAGCAGAGGACTTACTTTTTCCATAGACCTTTGCTTTAAGTTTTAAAGACTGGTGAATGTGGGGCACATGTTAGAAGCTAGACTTCGAGCTTCCAGAGGTTGCCATTGTGAGAAGGCAATTGTATGGAGAGACTAATGGCAGACAAGGGTTAGTTTAAGCAAGGTTTATTATATAGATTCCTCTGGGCTGATTAAGAGTCTAGAGTTGTCTCTGGTGACTAAGTTCTGGCCTCCCTGGTAGAGAGGGGAGATAGGAACCCCTTTCAAATGTATATCCTGCTTCTAGGAAAGTAGTGGGAATAGCAGTAAGACTTCATGCTCCCACATTCATTTATGCACTCTTGCTCTTGTTCACCAAACATTTACTGAGCATACATTGGGTGCCAGATGTTTAATTTGGGGGGGGGGGTCTAATGTTTTCTGTTTATTTTATTAGATATTTTGTTCTGCAGTGGTTCTCAAAATTTAGTGTACAGGAGAATCACCTGGAAAATTTATGAAAACACAAGATTTATGGCCCCACCATCAGAGATTCTGACTCACTAGGTCTGGGATAGGGCCGACGGATTTGCATTTTTAATAAGTTTCCAGGTGAGGCTTATGTGTGGACCACACCTCTAAATAGCTGGCATGTAAGTAGGAAGTGCTGCTGGGCAAGAAGCAGCTCCATACAGTACTTCCTTAAACATTATAGTTTGTCCAAAGGAAAGCCACAGCCCAAATAGCCGACACAAATGTAGAGCATTTGGTTCCCAGGTAGACGGTTTTCACTCCCTGTAAGCAGTGTTGATGATGCGTTCAGGTGCTCAAAACACCATCAGTGTCCATTCTGATTGATGGGAGTCAGTGCTACGCAGTGTATTTATTATTGCGTTTATCATCCCCTCCTAAAAGCTTTCAGACCTATCTTTTGAAGACAGAATGGACTAGAAAACTGAGAAAACATTCTCCACCACCAAATACAGAGTGCTGAGTCTTCAGGGATAGATTACAGGTTGATCATGGAGTGTAAATTCTGGGGCAAAGAGAAACAAACTGATATAGAACAATTGAAGTCAGCCAAGATTGCTTAAACTGGAAGCAAATGCATTAACCATAAAGAAAAGCTTGAAAGGTTGGACTTCATTGTAATTCAAAGCTTATTTTCATCATAAGGCTCTATTAAGATAGAAGATAACATGAAATACAAAAAGACTTCCCTTCAGAATATACAAAGAACTCCTTCGAACCAATAAGAAAATGATGAGTGTAGGGGAGGAAGTTTTTAACTTTTTTCATCTACTCTCCTTAGTTCTTCTTCTGGGGCCCTGTAAAGCAGGTTGAAAAAACACAGATTTAGGAGAGAAAAACAAGTTTATTGACAATGTGCATCAGGCATACAAATGGGAGTACTCAACCTGAGTGATTAGAACCTGAGCTGATATAGCATCAAAACAAATACAATTTTGTTGAGAATTGAAAAGATAAATGAAAGGACTTTGAGCTTCTAGAGGTTGCCATTGTGGGAAGGCAACTGTATGGAGAGACTAATGGTAGACAAGGGTTAGTTTAAGCAAGGTTTATTATATAGATTCCTCTGGGCTGATTAAGAGTCTAGAGTTATCTCTGGTGACTAAGTTCTGGCCTCCTGGTAGAAAGGGGAGATAGGAACACCTTTCCAAATGTATATCCTGCCTCTAGGAAAGTAGTGGGAAGGCAGAGAAGTTTTCTGGTATCTGCTTCTTTTCAATTGCCTTTAGCTCAGAATAATCCTTATGCCGAAATGCATACTTGGGGTGGCATATTCTGCTACTCTTCGTTAGCAATCCAACTTTTTAAATGGACAAAAGGCAAACAGGTATGAAGCAAAAGAGTCCTTTTGGGCAGCATGAGGAGAAAGCAGGCCTGTTTTTCTATGTACTCCTTGTCTCCTATGGGCAAATCATCTGAGATGATTCAGTTTAAATCCAAATTAAGGGAGACAAGCATTTTTCTAAAGGCAAAAATAATTTATAGATGATGCACAATATGCATTCAGGCTGTTCACCACCAGTGTCCCTTCTGATTGACGGGAGCTAGTGCTCCCACATAAAGATGAGTGTAGGGGGAGGAAATTTTGTGCCACTTTTGCACCACCAAGAAAATTCTTTGAAACGCTTTTCTTAACAAAACAATACAAAAAAAGCCATTTACACCTACTTTCTTCCATTGGCATGAAGAATTGGCAGAGGCTTTGAAATCAGTTTTTTTCTTAAAGATTATCAGAAAGAGAAATATGTATTGTCCTCTGTCTACTATAACTCCGTGACAAAAAAAAAAATCACTGGGATTTCTTATTCTGCCTCCTTCCCTCTCTGCCATGCACAGGGCACATGTTTTATTTTCTTTTAATGCCTTTTTATTTAGATATAATTTAAGACTCGGAAGAAGTTGTAAAAATAGTAGAGTTCCCACGTCTTTAACCAGCTTCCCCATAACAGCTTATATAGCCATAATAAATCTTCAAAACCACGATTTTGGCCAAACACTGTTACTTCAGGTACAGAGGTATAGAATTTATTTGAATTTTGCCAGTTTATTGGGGGCTCCCTCAAGACAGTTTTTACTGGTGTGAATGAAAGGCACAAGGCAAGCTTGAGGGCATGGAGACAGGTTCGACCTGCACTGGAAAGAGTTCAACTGCACTTGGCTGTTACCTTCATAAGTGAGGTCACTAAGGCACTAAGAGTCATTAACTTCCAAGAAAAGTTATAAAGTACTTTCTCCTAGAAAAACTGATGCTGATACAGAGGGGAAAGAAAAGTCAATGTGTGGTAGAGGAAGTAGCAAGACGGGCAGTACTTTTTTTTTATGGTGAAGTATTTTAAGAAAGCCATTTAGTGTGACTAACCTGTTTTCCCTTTTAGAGGGCTCACTGCAGTCTGATTAGGAAGCAGTGGATGAGGCCCCCAAGGTCGATACTGGACTTGCTTCATTATTTTATAAAAGTTCATGGAAAGGTGATATCTAAGATCTGATACCTTCATATCTAAGATCTGATACCATACAGAATGAGCTATTAGCTGATGTATGGGAGTGTATTTTTAATGAAAGCAGGAATAACATTTCTAATGTCACTTAAATTTTCTCAGTGCAGATCAAATTAACAATATAATTGGAGCTCTCTTTTTCCAGTTATTATAAAGAAGTCAGTCCCCAAGTGAATTATTTATTTAGAAAACAAATAACTTTATTAACATGCTTTGAAGATATAAAGTGCCAGGAGGAAGCAGTTGTCAGAGGACAAGCCAGCTGTGGCCTGTGTCACACACCTGTCAGATGTGCAGTCTGTCCCTTCCTGCCTTTCTCACCACATGCCACTCACATCGAGGTTTTTTTCTGTACTTCAAACATGCTAGCTGGTCCCCATCTCAGAACTGCCTGGAATGTTCTTCCTAAGAGTTTCACGTGGCTGCCTCCTTCTCATCACTGTTTTTAAACGAAGCATCACCTGCTCCGAGGTACAGCAGACGCTGTTGGGTGCCTTACCCGCTTACTCCTTAACAGGCTGCATATTCTTCCCCCAGATGCTGTGGGTGTTGGCTGCGCCTGGCTCAAAGCTTTGTCGCAACCTCTGGGTGCGACTTCTGTTCATGTAACTGACCGTTTAGGGCTTCCCAGGGATCAGGCTGAGACTGCACTTCTAAAGTTGTATCTTCATCCTCTGCAGTTGCCTACATTTTTACTTCCTACTGGGTTTCTTCCTAAAATCATTTATGCAGGAATTCCCAGTTCAGGCGGTGCTCACAGGAAGCACAATCAAGGACAGTTGGTGACAGAAGTGGGCCTGGAGAGCCAACTAGATCTGGATTTGGGGATTGGATGCCTGGTCCACTAGATGGCAATGAGAATGCTGTCACTGGTGGGGGGTGAGCTATTGTTAGGCTTCAACCTGCTGCAGTGGTGCGCTTACTAAGATTTCACCTGTAGCAAAGGGGGACAAAATCTTGGTAGAAGAGGCTGCTCTAAATTGTGCAGTGGCTCTGGTGTTTAACAAGTCTGAGGAAAAACGGGGCAACTTGGTTATACAGGACTGCTTGTATTTTTTTGCAACTCCTTGTGAGTCTGCAGTTATTTCAAAATAAAAAAGTTAAAAATGAAAACAAATGAATAAACAGCAATAATGTGAAAAAAATACTGTATCCTGGGTGGAATGGGAGACATTAGTGCCACCCTCAAGGACTTAAAAGGACTCAGAGACAATAGTTCCCACATAACCCCATTTAATAAACCCCAGTTGACATCTGCAAACACCAGTACTGTGGCAGATGACATGGACTAATGACATGGACTACTGAAAACCCAACCAATTAGCCCCAGTTGAAGCTGCCTGAACGAATGTAGCACCTTAAGAACAGATTAATACAGACTTTGTTGTGTGATGTGCAGCCACAGCTGGCAAATATATTCTTTTCTACATCCATCCAAAAGGTGAATCAGAAGCAGTCTGCAGTCACAAGGAATGGAGAATTGTGGCCATCATGCTTTTGTCCCAGAGTTACCTTAACTCTCTCTCCGTGAAAATGTAGTCCAAAGAGACCTGGACCATGTGGACATTCCACAGAATTCCACATTGGTCAACTATATTGACATCACGATGTAAGTAAGCCAATAAGAGGGAAATGGTATGTGTGCTGGGATGCTGGCAAGACATATGCATCTGGTCGCATGATAAATTCAGAAGGTGGAAGATAAAACCTCAAAGGATTAAGGATTCCAGATGCATACAGATACAAAAATCCTCAAGAAAATAGTAGTAAACCAAATCCAAAAATACACCAAAAAGATCATCCGTCATGACCAAGTGGGATTTATTCCAGGGATGCAAGGATGGTAATATCCATAAACCAATCAATATCATACACCACATTAAGTAAAAGGATAAAAACCACATCATCTCAATAAATGCTGAAAAAGCATTTGACAAAATTTAACATCTGTTCATGACAAAAACTAAAAAAATGGGTATAGAGTGGACATACCTCAACATAACAAAGGGCATATACAACAAACCCACGGCCAACATCATACTTAATAGCAAAAAGCTGAAAGCTTTTCCTCTAAGGTCAGGAACAAGACAAGGATGCCCACCCTCCCCACTTTTATTCAACATAGTACTGGAAGTCCTAGCCATAGCAATCAGACAACACAAAGAAATAAAAGGCATTCAGATTGGTAAGGAAGAAGTTAACTGTCACTGTTTGCAGATGACATGATATTATACATAAATACCCTTAAGAATACACCCCAAAACCACCTGAATAACTGAATTCAGCAAAGTTGCAGGATACAAAATTAATATACAGAAATCTGTTGCATTCCTAGGTACTAACAATGAAACTAGCAGAAAGAGAAATCAGGAAAACTTCACTTGCAATTGCATCAAAGAGAGTAAGATACCTAGGAATAAACCTAACTGAGGAGGTAAAAGACCTGTACTTTGAAAACTACAAGACACTCGTGAGAAAAATTAAAGAAGGCACATAGGTGCTCATATCTTGGGTGCATAGATATTTATGACTACACCCTCTTGTTGGACTGACCCCTTTGTCGTTATGCTTTTTTCTCCCTATTAATTGCATGAAGTATCTTTTTCCATCCATTCACCTTTAGTCTGTGTATATCCTTGGGTTTGAAGTGAGGTAGCATATAGATGGGTCTTGTTTTTAATCCACTCAGTAACTCTATGTCTTTTGATTAGTGCATTCAGACCACTTACATTTATGGTGATTATTGATAATACTTGTTGCCATTGCAGGCTTTAAATTCATGGTTACTAGAGGATCAAGGCTGCTTCTTTATTGTCTAACAGTCTAACTTAACTCATTTATTATGCTATTTGAAACACAATCTAAAGAGTTTTTTTTCCTCCTCCTCCTCCACTCTTCATATATTAGCTATAATATTCTGTACTCTTTGTGTATCCTTTGACTGATTTGGGGGGTAACTGATTTAATTTTGCATTTGCTTAGTAATTAATTGGTGTACTTCTTTTACTGTGGTTTTATTTTCTCTGGTGACAGCTGTTTAGCCTTAGGAGCACATCAGTCTATATCAGTTCCTTTAAAATTACACTGTAAAGATGGTTTGTGAGAGGTAAATTCCCTCAACTTTCACTTATCTGGAAATTGTTTAATCCCTGCTTCAAATTTAAATGATAATCTTGCTGGGTAGAGTATTGTTGATTCAAGGCCCTTCTGTTTCATTGCATTAAATACATCATGCCACTCACTTCTGGCCAGTAAGGTTTTTGTTAAGAAGTCTGATGATAGCCTAATGGGTTTTCCTTTGTATGTGATCTTTCTTCTCTCTCTGGTTGCTTTTAATACTTGGTCCTTGTCCTTGATCTTTGCCATTTTTATTATTATATGTCTTGGTGTTGTCTTCCTTAGGTCCCTTGTGTTGGGATATCTCTGCACACCTATGGCCTGAGAGATTATTTCCTTCCCCATATTAGGAAAGTTTTCAGCAATTATTTCCTCAAAGAGACTTTCTATCCCTTTTTCTCTCTCTTGTACTATAGATGCCACTATAATGTGAATATTATTCTGTTTGGATTGGTCGCCTAGTTCTCTTACTATTCTTTCATTCCTAGAGATCCTTTTTTTCTCTCTATGCCTCAGGTTCCTTGTATTCTTTTTCTCTAATTTCTATTTCATTTACCGTCTCCTCTACCTCATCTAATCCACTTTTAAATCCCTCCCTTGTATGTTTGATATCAGACAGTATATTTTTCAAAGCTTTTCGCTCTTTCCTGAAGTCCTCCCTGAAATCTTGAATATTTTTCTGTAGCTCTGTGAGCATGTTTACGAGTTTTATTTTGAAATCTTTATCAAGAAGACTGGTGGTTTCAGTTTCAATTGGCCCTCATTCTGGTGTTTGAGGGACTTTGGTTTGTATAAGATCCTTTTGCCGTTTCATATTTCTAATGATTACTATTCAATAATAACTTTGTGTACGTGGCGCCCTTTAGTGCCCAGAAGCTCTATTCTCTGGAGCTTCCCAGTACCTGGAGCAAAGGCAGGTATTGTAGGCATGTGAGTCTTGCACCTGCTGGGAGGAAAGAGCTCTTTCCTGCTTCCCAGCTGCAGTGTCTGCCCCCACTGCCAAGGCCAGTGGGCCACATGTGCAGGGAGGGGCCTCTCCTTTATGCCCTTGTAGCTGCCATAGGTGGGGCTGCTGTCTGGCTGTCCTGGCACAATGGTGGGCCCAGTGGGTGAGCAGACTGGTGCCTGCCTGGAGAAAGGAATGGTAGGATGTGTACTGCAGTGGGGCCTGGGCACTGGGTTACCAGTCAGGGGGATGGAGCACTTGAAGGTCCTGAAAGTTCCCAAACGGCTGGGCTGAGTGTGTGAGATGATTTTGTCCACCTGCCCTTTCTCTTGAGCAGCAAGTTCTGTGTAATCCTTGCCCCTTTAGCACCCCTCTTGCTGTTTGGAAGTCTTTCAAAGTGCCCACTTTTCTTTTGTCCTGAAGTGGCCGGTTGTGGGCACCTGTTCTCCAAAAGTGGCTGGAATCTCAGTCTATCCCAGTATTCCACCTGTCTTTGCTTTCCAACCCCTCTAATCTCCAGAACACCAGGTATTGTGGGTTTGTGCTGCTGGAGCAGATCACCAGGGCTGGGTGTTTAGCAGTCCTGGGCTTCTACTCTTTCCCCACTCCATTTCTCTTCCTCCCGCCTATAAGCTAGAGTGGGGAGGTGGGCTTGGGTACCACCGGATTCCAGTTTGCTTCTTTGCCTTTTTCTCTGAGGTTTTCCCTAGATGTAGGCAGTCTGTAGCAGTCTTCAGGTCACTCTTTCAGGATTAGTTGTATTTGCTCTATTTTCGTGTTACATATGGCTTTGGGAGGAGGTTTCTGCTCCACCACCATCTTTTTCTCCTATAATAAACCCTTTAATCACAGAGTACCTTTTATTATTGGACTTCAAAATTTGGAAATGAATCAAAGACACTTGAGTCTTTGCTTTAGGCTCTAGATATAGTCAAGTTCTCTCAAACAGCTCCAATATGTCATTCAATTAAGGCAGTAATTGGGCATGATTTGTTTCAGAGGAGTAGGAAATGGGGCCACGTGAGTCCAGTGGGAAATGGCTGCATTTGGCAAAGCTAAGAAACACTCCAGGGTATTTCAGGGACACACAGCCTGTGCTGAGAATGAATCCAATTTAAGCTTTAGGCTGACTGAAGTTTTGTTTCCTTTATCCATAAATAAGCATGGCTATGTTCCAATGAAACTTCAATTTACTGGTTCCAGCAATCATTTAAAAATTAACAAACCTAAAGAAAGTAATTTAGAAAACACAGAATTAGTATTTTTTAATCACTTTACATTTTTTCCTTTCAATTTTTTAAATTGAAGTATCTTTAATATACAATCTTATGTTAGTCTCAAATGTATACCACAGTGGTTCAACAGTTACCCACATTATCAAATCCTCACCCCCTCTAGTGCAGTTGCTATCTATCAACATAGAAAGAGGTTACAGAATCACTGACTATATTCTCCATGCTGTACTATCATCCTTGAGAAAGCACAGAATAGGTAAAGAGAAATTTCCACATGTTACTGTAGATAAATCTGTACCCCTGGTAAATACAAAGTTTTCTGACAGGTTGCATCTTTGAACCACATAGATTTTTTTTCTTTTTCATTCATTCTCTGTTCTTTTCTTTCTTTTTAGCCATTTACATAGCTAATTTTCAATACACTATTGTGGAATTGAATTGGAAAATAAAATTTCTCAGTAACACTTCAAGATCCATTCTATCATAGTTATGAGATAGGCACTGTTCTGGGGCTAGGGATTCAAAAGTGAACACAGCAACAGGAATAAATTCCTGCCCTCATAGAGCTTACATGGTGGGGCAGGGGGACGAAGACACTGAACATATAAAGAACAAGCATATTTAGAATGTGATGTGAGATGTGAGCTGCAAGAGTATTAAGGGGAAGATTAATGATTAAAAAAAAAAGAGTATTAAGGGCATGAGGACTATCAGAAGTGGTTGATGAGGGTGAAGTTTTAAATATGGTGGTCACAGAGAGTCCCACTGAGAAAGTGACATTTCAGCAAAACTCCAGAAGGGGTGAGGGAATGAACTT
The DNA here is from genome assembly GCF_030020395.1 of Manis pentadactyla. Classification (NCBI taxonomy): domain Eukaryota; kingdom Metazoa; phylum Chordata; class Mammalia; order Pholidota; family Manidae; genus Manis; species Manis pentadactyla. The sequence goes on along the minus strand of NC_080031.1, from coordinate 66,918,890 downwards.
ACAGCTACTAAGGAAAGAGCATTCTAAAGATAGGCAAAAAACATGCAAAGGCCCTGAGGCAGGAACCTTTGGTGTTCTAGTAACGGCAAGGATAGGAGAGTAAGCCAGGCACTGTGCAACAGGAGATGAGACTGGGAGGTCTCAGTGAACCAAAGGCCACTGTGAAGACTTTAATTTTACCTAAGCCAAACAGGGAAACTCTGCAGGGCACTGAGCAGAGGAGTTCAATGGTCTATATCCTATTTTTAAAACACCTCTCTGACTGCTTGAGAGTAAACTGCATAGGCCTGCATAAAAGCAAGGAAACCATTTACCATAATATATGATGGTGACCTGGACCAGGGCAGTGTGATGGTTTTGAAAAGAGGTCAGATTCTAGAGATATTTTTAAAGTAAGCCGATAAGAACTGCTGGTGAGTTGAACAGAGGGTGTGAGAGAGAGGGACAAGGATGATCCCAAGGTTGTCCTTGAGCAAGTAGAATAAAATAGGATACCAGAGATAGGTTAGACTATGGGAGGAACAAGTTTCTTTGGGGGGGAAGGGAAGATCAAGTTATTTATCAGTTTATCAGTAATAATTTAAAATAATTATGGTCTTATCTAAACTTTTAATTAGAATGTTCCTTTCTAGCCCACCCTGGGTTTTATCTCAGAGCCTTATTCTCCTAGTACTTTTTAAACCCAAATCCCAGAAACCATAGATGATTGAGAAAATTTTCAAAATAAGCATAACAAATCTTACTAAACTGATGAACAGTGACTGCAGTGGGGCATGGGGGGGATTTGATAATATGGGTGAATGTAGTGACCGCATTATTTTTTCATGTGAAACCTTCATAACAATGCATATCAATAATATCTTAATAAAAATTAGCATGACAAAAGCTACCAAAAGCAAAATCTAAATGCAAACAACAAACCATGAAACAATATGTGCAGCTCATATTAAAATAATAGGTTTCACTCATATTTCCTACAAAGAGATAAACAATAACCACCACCCAATGGACAAATGGGTAATGGATACAAACAGTTCATGGAAAAAAACCCAAACACTATGAATGAATGCCTTTAAATATAAAGAGACTCAGTATCATCATAAATAGCAAGTTAAAGCTAAAAGTAGATAATTTCCTCCCTATCAGACTGATAAAGATCAATAAGATTAGTAACTCAAGGCATTAGCTACTGTATAAGGACATAAATATTCTCATATTAAGTTCTATGGAAGACAACTTGGCAACATCTATCAATATTTTAAATATATATGCTCTGGCCAAACTATTTGATTTCTAGCTATGTATGTTAGAGATATAATCATACAGTTCTGAAAAAATATACACACAAGGTTATATATCACAGCATGGTATGTAAAAAAAAAAAAGGATTGGATACAGCCTGCATGTACAATAGTAAGTCATGTTTGTGTTATATTCACCGTAAACATTCATTAAGATAAGGAAGCTTTGCAAAACATACCAGAGAATTATTAAAGTAAAAACAGCAAAGAAAGGTTTGTTTTGCCATATGCTTCATGTATTTCATACATTTAAAAAATACTTTCTAAAGTAATTGCTTTAGATTTAGTTTGCTGCAAGCAAACTCAGACAAACTGGAGTGCAGGGCTTAGTGGGGGTATGCAGGAGCTCCACCTGAGGGATGGGAGGAAGGCAGCTCTGAGCAGAGGGTGGAGCTGCCCCACAATGTTGTAGAGGAGGCCTGGGCCCATCCTAGACTCCTGAGATGAGCTCTGGAGCTTGGGTGGCCCTCCAGCACTGTCCCACACTGGGGCAAGGAAGCCAGGCCTCTGTACCCCTGCCCGCCAGTCTTTGGCATAAGGATATAAGAGGCAGCCTTCTGTAGCTGAGGCCAAGTCCCACCAATGTTCACAGTCACAGGGCTATGGGTTTCTAAAGGGGTGGGAAATACCTTTGAATCTGTTCCCAAGTAGTTAAATAGAATAATTTGGTTGGTAAGCAAGGAGCCAGTCCTCTATGCTGAGACTACAGGAGGCCGGCACCAGAAGTCCCATTTGAAACTATCTTTGGAGGCTGGTACTCTCCTTTAATGAACTACTCTGACTTTGATTTGACCACCTGGCCCTCCTGTCGCATCCAGCAGGGCCCTTAGCTTCCTTTAATGCCCCTATTTCTCCTTCAAGTGACAGGGGAGCAAAGAGAAATAAGTTTTGACTTGAGTAAGTAATATGCCACTCTTACTTTAAATGAAAAGTGCCACATCTTATCTCCCTTATTTTAGCTAGATTCTTTGCTAGAGCTAATTTGGATCCATTACTTAAAAACAAATTTGGCATCTGTATGTTTTCCTTGTGCTTTTCTTAATTATAAATTAAAATATTCATATATTACCTAGATCCTTCAAATTGAGTGAGACTTAAGACACAAGGAAAATCTATGGAAGTTATTTGAATCCCAAGGAAAAGGCAAAAAAAGACCACTGCAAATGAAGAGTTTAGAGACAATCAGGGCAATTTGCACATGGAATGGGTATAATTAGAAATATTAAAAGTCTCTTATCTGATTAAATATGGCAGTGTGAGAGGTGAGACAGAGGCTTCCTCCTAAAACAGCATATAATGCAAAAATATAATTAATACAACCAATCCTGAGAGAGCAACAGGAAAGAGGACTCTGCCAGACTGCATATACCTGGAGAAAAGAGCAGACTTCATGGAACAGCGTAACATAACAAAGCTGTGTCCTGGCAGGACCCAAGCCATTCCCCCACCCTAGCCTACCAGTGGGAGGAACAGAAACTGAGCAGGGAGGGAGTGGAGGACTGGGACTGCTGAATACCTAACTCCGGAGATCTGCTTTGGGAGCACAAACATACATTTCATGGTGCTTTCATGATACTCTCGTGATCATGGGGTTGAAAAGCTAACAGAGGCAGAATTCCTACAGAGACTGAGATTCCAGCTGCTTGTGGAAAGCAGGGATCCATATCTGACTGCTCTGGGACAAAAGCTTATACCTGTGTGCTCGGCCCACTGGTCCAGGCAGTGGAAGACAGGCATAACAGCCAGGAAGCAGGAAACAGCTCTTCCCTCCACCCAGACACCAATCCCACTGCCCTGTGACCCCCCTAAATTGCCTCAGGGGCTGAGTAGCTCCAGAGAGTAGAGCTTCTAGACACTAGAGGGCGCCATACACAAATATGAAACACCAAAGGAACCTGGTACAGAGTAAAATTAATATAACCCCTGAGAAAGATGATATGGACCTCATGACTCTTCCTGAAAGGGAGTTCAAAATTAAAATTATTAACATGCTCATGGAGGTATGGTAAGATATTCAAGAACTCAGGAATGAATTCTGGTCAGAGATTCAAACATTGAAGAGCACAATAGAGGGTATTAAAAGCAAATTGGATATGGTAGAGGAGATGATAAATGAAATAGAAACTAGAGAAGAGGAATACAAGGAAGCTGAGGCACAGAGGGAAAAAGGGATCTCTAAGAATGAAAGAATATTGAGAGAACTGTGTGACTAATCCAAACAGAACAATATTCACATTATAGCGGTACCAGAAGAAGAGAGAGAGAAAGGGATAGAAAGTGTATTTGAGGAGGTAATTGCTGAGAACTTCCCCAATCTGGGGAAGGAGATAGTCTCTCAGGCCATGGAGATCCACAGATCTCCCAACACAAGGGACCCAAGGAAGACAACACCAAGACATATAGTAATTAAAATGGCAAAGATCAAGGATAAGGACAGACTGCTAAAAGCAGCCATAGAGAGAATACTTTATCCGGTGAGATTATCATTTAAATTTGAAGGAGGGATTAAAGAATTTCCAGATAAGCAAAAGCTAAGAGACTTTACCTCCCACAAACCATCTCTACAGTCTATTTTGAAGGGACTGCTATAGATGGAGGTGTTTCTAAGGTTTAATAGCTGTCACCAGAGGTAATAAAAGCACTGTAAAGAAAGTAGAACAGCTAATTACTAAGCAAATGCAAAATTAAATGAACTATCCCCAAAGTCAATCAAGGGATAGAAAAAGAGTACAGAATATAATACCTAATATATAAAGAATGGAGGAGGAAAAAAAAGGAGGAGAAAAAGAAAAGAACCCTTAGATTGTTTGTAATAGCATTTTAAGTGAGTTAAGTTAGACTCTTAGATAGTAAGGAAGTTAACCTTGAACCTTTGGTAACCACGAATCTAAAGTCTGCCATGGCAATAAGTACATACCTACCGATAATCACCCTAAATGTAAATGGACTGAATGCACCAATCAAAAGACATAGAGTCACTGAATGGATAAAAAACAAGACCCATCTATATCCTGCCTACAAGAGACTCACTTTAAACCCAAAGACATACACAGACTAAAAGTGAAGGGATGGAAAAAGATATTTCATGCAACTAATAGAGAGAAAAAAGCAGGTGTTGCAGTACTTGTATCAGACAAAATAGACTTCAAAACAAAGAAAGTCACAAGAAGGACATTACATAATGATAAAGGAGTCAATCCAATAGGAAGACATAACCATTATAAATATCTATGCTTCCAACACAGGAGCACCTACATATGTGAAACAAATACTAACTGAATTAAAAGGGGAAATAGAATGGAATTCATTCATTCTAGGAGACTTCAACACTCCACTCACTCTGAAAGACAGATCAACCAGACAGAAAATAAGGACACACAGCACTGAAAAACACCTTAGAACAGATGAACCTAACAGACATCTATAGAACTCTACGCTCAAAAGCAGCAGAATACACATTCTTCTGAAGTGCACACGGAACATTTTCAAGAATAGATCATTTACTAGGCCACAAAAAGAGCCCCAGTAAATTCAAAAAGATTGAAATTGTACCAACCAGTTTCTCAGACACAAAGGTATGAAACTAGGAATAAACTACACAAAGAAAATGAAAAATCCCACAAACACATGGAGGCTTCACAAAGTGCTCCTAAATAACCAATGGATCAATGGCCAAATAAAAACAGAGATCAAGCAATATATGGAGACAAATGACAACAATAATTCAACACCACAAATACTGTGGGATGAAGCCAAGGCCGTGCTAAGAGGAAAGTATATTGCAATACAGGCCTACCTCAGAAAAGAAGAACAGCCCCATATAAGCAGTCTAAACTCACAATTAATGAAACTAGAAAAAGAAGAAAAAATGAAACCCAAAGTCTGTAGAAGGAGGAACATAATAAAGATTAGAGCATAAATAAATAAAGTCAAGAATAAAACAATAGAATCAATGAAAGCAAGAGCTGGTTCTTCGAGAAAATAAACAAAATAGATAAACCCCTAGCCAGACTTATCAAGAAAAAAAGAGAGTCTACACACATAAACAGAATCAGAAATGAGAAAGGAAAAATCACTACGGACACCACAGAAATACAAAGAATTATTAGAGAATACTATGAAAAATTATATGCTAACCAACTGGATAACCTAGAAGAAATGAACAACTTTCTAGAAAAATAAAACCTTCCATTGACCAAAGAAGAGAAAATCTGAACAGACCAATTACCAGCAACAACATTGAACTGGTAATCAAAAAACTACCTAAGAAAAAAACTCCTGTACCAGATGGCTTCACCGTTGAATTTTATCAAACATTTAGTGAAAACCTAATACACATCTGCCTTAAAGTTTTCCAAAGAGTAGAAGAGGGAATACTTCCAAACTCATTCGATGAGGCCAAGATCACTCTAATACTAAAACCAGTCAAAGACACAACACACAAAAAAGAAAATTACAGACCAATATCCCTGATGAACATAGATGCAAAAATACTCAACAAAATATTAGCAAAACGAATTCAAAAATACATCAAAAAGATCATCCATTATACCAAGTAGGATTTATTCCAGTGATGCAAGGATGGTATGACATTCAAAAATCCATCAATATCATCCGCCACATCAACAAAAAGAAGAATCAAAACCACATGATCATCTCCATAGATGCTGAAAAAGCATTTGACAAAATTTAACATCCATTCATGATAAAAACTCTCAACAAAATGGGTATACAGGGCAAGTACCTCAACATAATAAAAGCCATATATGACAAACCCACAGCCAGCATCATACTTAACAGCGAGAAGCTGAAAGCTTTTCCTTTAAGATTGGACAAGACAAGGATGCCCACTTTCCCCACCTCTATTCAACATAGTACTGGAGGTCTTAGCAACGGCAATCAGACAACACAAAGAAATAAAAGGCATCCAGATTGGCAAGGAAGAAGTTAAACTGTCCCTGTTTGCAGATGACATGATATTGTACATAAAAAACCCTAAAGACTCCACTCCAAAACTACTACATCTAATATCTGAATTCAGCAAAGTTGCAGGATACAAAATACACAGAAATCTGTGGCATTCCTATATACTAACAATGAACTAGTGGAGAGAGAAATCAGGAAAACAATTCCATTCACAGTTGCATCAAAAACAATAAAATACCTAGAAATAAACCTAACCAAGGAAGTGAAAGACCTATACCCTGAAAACTACAAGACACTCCTAAGAGAAATTAAAGAAGATACCAGTAAATGGAAACTTATCCCATGCTCGTGGATAGGAAGAATTAATATTGTCAAATGGCCATCCTGCCTAAAGCAATCTATAGATTCAATGCAATTCCTATCAAAATACCAACAGCATTCTTCAACAAACTAGAGAAAGTCATTCAACCTCGAATAGCCAAAGCAATTCTGAGAAGGAAGAATAAAGCTGGGGGCATTATGCTCCTCAACTTCAAGCTCTACTACAAAGCCACAGTAATCAAGACAATTTGGTACTGGCACAAGAACCGACCGATAGACCAATGGAACAGACTAGAGAGCCCTGATAAAAACCCAACCATATATGGTCAATTAATATATGAGAAAGGAGCCATGGATATACAATGGGGAAATGACAGCCTCTTCAACAGCTGGTGCTGGCAAAACTGGACAGCTACATGCAAGGGAATGAAACTGGATTATTGTTTAACCACATACACAAAAGTAAACTCAAAATGGATTAAAGACCTGAATGTAAGTCATGAAACCATAAAACTCTTAGAAGACAACATAAGCAAACATCTTCTGAATATAAGCATGAGCAACTTCCTGAATGCATCTCCCCAAGAAAGGGAAACAAAAGCAAAAATGAACTCATGGGACTACATCAAACTAAAAAGTTTCTGTATGGCAAAGGACACCATCAACAAAACAAAAAGATATCCTACAGTCTGAGAGAATATATTTTAAATGACATACCCAACAAGGAGTTAACATCCAAAATATATAAAGAACTTACATGCCTCAACACCCAAAAAGCAAATAATTCGATTAACAAATGGGCAGAGGATATGAAGAGACAGTTCTCCAAAGAAGAAATTCAGATGGCCAAGAGGCACAATAAAAGATGCTCCACATCACTAATCATCAGGGAAATGCAAATTAAAACCACAATGGGATAACCTCACACCAGTAAGGATGGCTAGCATTGAAAAGACTAAGAACAACAAATGCTGGTGAGGATGTGGAGTAAGGGTACCTTCCGACTGTGCTGGTGGGAATATAAGCTAGTTCAACCGTTGTGGAAAGCAATATGGAGGTTCTTCAAAAAACAAAAAATAGAAATACCATTTGACCCGGGAATCCCACTCCTTGGAATTTTCCCAAAGAATACAACTTCTCAGATTCAAAAAGACATATGCACCCCTATGTTTATCACAGCACTTTTTAACAATAGCCAAAATATGGAAGCAACCTAAGTGTCCATCAGTAGATGAATTGATAAAGAAGATGTGGCACATAGACACAATGGAATACTATTCAGCCATAAGAAACAAATCCTACCATTTGCAACAATATGGATGGAGCTGGAGGACATTATGCTCAGTGAAATAAGCCAGGAGGAGAAAGACAAATGCCAAATGATTTCCCTCATTTGTGCAGTATAACAATGAAACAAAACTGAAGGAACAAAATAGCAGCAGACTCAGAGACTCCAAGAATGAACTAATGGTTACCAAAGGGGACGGGTGTGGGAAGGCAGGTGGGGAGGGAGGAAGAAGGGGATTGAGGGGTATTATGTTTAGTACACATGGTGTGGGGGATCACGGGGAGAACTGTAGCACAGAGAAGGCAAACAGTGAATCTGTGCCATCTTACTACACTGATGGACAGTGACTGCATTGGGGTATGGGTGGGGACTTGATAATATGGGTAAATGTAGTAACCACATTGTTTTATTATGTGAAACCTTCATAAGATTGTATATCAATAATACCTTAATAAAGAAAAAAGAAAGAGGAGTGGTCTCAGCTAACCAACGTAGGCCAGTTACTGCCGACGCGGCCTGTGTTCCCACTCACTTGTGCACCTTGGCACTGAGAGCTGCAGCCATCCTTGTGTTACTGTGGTGTTTCTCTCCTCAGCCTTTATGAAAACCTCCTATTTTCCTTGTATGTCAGGTCTCTGTCCTGTCACTGGAACAGCTCTGCCAATTTAAATGTGACTCTAGTATAAACAGTAAAATGATTTAAAAATGAAAAAAAAACAGATGATGAAAGCAGATCATAGTTAGAGAACATATTCATTAAACATCTACCTGATAAAGGACTGGTATCTAAAATACATAATAACTCCTACAAATCAGTAAGGAAAAGACAGACCACCGTAACAGAAACATAGGAACATCATTTAAACAATAACACCACAAAAGAGGATATGCAAATAGCCAATAAGTATATGAAAAGGCCTCTGTCTATTTCAGGGAAATGCAAACTACAACCATAGTGAGATACCCTTACCTACTCACAAAAAATGACTAATACTGACAAGTGTTAATTAACAGGAGGACCCCAAGTGTTGAAAAGGCTGTAGAGGACCTGGGACTGTCAGACATTCCTGGTGAGAGTGTTAACTGGTCCTACAACTCTAGGGAACTTTTTGGCAATGTCCATTAAATTTGAATATATACATCTCCTATACTGGAAATTTCACCCTAATACTCAGACATTAGTCACCAAAAGGCGTGCCCTAGAATTTTCAGAGCAGCACTGTGTGTCTGGTCCCCCAAATGGAAACAATCCAAATGCCCACAAACAATAAAATGAAAAAACAAACTGATACAGTCACACAATGGATTACCATACAGCAATAAAAAGGACAACCATTCCTGTACCCTTTCTCAGGAGGCTACCAGAGGATGTGCCTTCAATGAAGAGAGTAAGTCAAGATAAAGGAAGATATTGGTTCTTTGGTTATGAGAAATCAAGAATCCAGCACAATAGACAAAAGTATTCTCTAGAAAGCTGATGAAGGGCGATCCCAGAGCACAGCTACTCAGTGCCCCTGGAGGCCACCCATCCTGACAGGAATCCAGGAGGGATTTCTGCCCACAGAAGGAACTAACTGAATATCTAATGTAAATGACCTTACTGAGAAGAGAATTTCAAAACTTGGGGAAAGTTTAGGGTTTGCTATGGTCTGAATGTTTTTGTCCCCCCCAGATTCCTATGTTAAAATCCTAACCTCCAAATGATGGTATTAAGAGGTGGGGACTTTGGCAGGGGAGTAGGTCGTAAGGGTGCAGCCCTTACAAACAGGATTAGTGCCCTTGTACAGGAGACCACACAGAGCTCCCTAGTCCTGTCCACCATTTGAGGACACAAAGAGGAGACTGAAATCCAGAAAGAGCCCTCACCTGACCACGCTGGCGTTCTACTGATCCAGGACCTCCAGCCTCCACAACTGTGAGAAATAAATTTCTGTGGTTTATAAGCCACCCAGTCTGTGGTATTTGTTACAGTGGCTAGAATGGACTAAGCCAGGGTTGAACTAGTAAGAAGCACTATTCAGAGAAGATGAAGTGGGGGATGGGAGGGGCAGTAATTATTAAATGTAGGGTAGGGAAGCAGCAGTGAGGCAGAGAAGAATGTTATACAGGGGAGAACATGCAAATATACCACCTGGCTTGGCAGTGAATAGTGTTTCCATAGTGAGAACAATGAAATACTGAATATTTAAGCACTTTTACAATGTTATTCCATTTGGAGACAGAGGGATGAGAATTATGCCTACATGCCAAGGGCACTGTGTGTGTGAGTGTGTTTGTGTGCGTGTGAGAAAGAGGGAGAGGGAGAGAGGACCCAGACAGAACCCACCTTAAGTTCGCATCTCCCAAAGTGTGAAATGAACGGGTAATACCTAAAATGAGGAATTTAGGAAGTGGTATGATGAGCATGTTAGAGACGTGGATGATGGTTAAGTATGAAGAGAATGAGCAAAAACAGTTATAAGCATTGTTCTGGGAAATGGGAAATGGAAGGGGCATGTGGGTGAGGTGACAGGTCAGTGGGATGCGAACAGCTAGGACTTAAGAAATAAGAAAACTTAGTGGGTTATTTGACTCTTAACATCATGTGTATATGATTCTTGGTAAAAATAAAGTAAGAATGCATGGTCCACTGTGTTCAATGCCACCAAGAACACCAGGATAGAAGTGATTACCACGTTTGGTGACATCAGCCCATTGATGATCCTTGAAAAGATCAATTACCAAGAATTAAAAATTGGTAGTGATAAAAATTAATAACACTACCTTAATAAAAATTTTTTAAAAAGTAATAACACTTACACAACTTTAATTTTCTCAGGAATTGCCCATATTTTAATTGTTATCTTTGTTTCAGTTGGTTTTCTCTCATCTTCTATGTGTGGAACCCTGAGGAGCTACCCATATAAATATTTTTAGTTTGTTATTGATTACAGGTTCCCACTGCCATTCTCTTTAAAGTCATTTGGTTATAGAAAACTTCAAAGGATAAATAATGTGTAATCTCCACCCATTGCCACCCACCCTGCACTAATTCCTCACTTGTACCTGGAGGGCCTCTCCCAGGGAGTAGATAGGAGTCCTTTTTTGCTTTAGGGAAAGGGTTCCATTATTAGCCTTTTCACATCCTAAAGCTGTGTCTCGGGGAAGACTGAAAAATTCAGACACACGTTTACAGACCCCCGCCCTCCTTTCTACACCAACCCCTTCCGACCTTCCGATCGAATTAAGATTCCACTGGAGGAAGGAGAGGAGGGGAGAGCCCTCAAGGGAAGCAGTGGGCGGATACAGGAATCAGACTTCGGCCTAAATAAGGAGGCCCGGGGTCTGCAGCCAGTCAGCCCCCAGAGCCCGACCAGCCTCCAGGTGAGACAGCTAAATGCTCTGCGGTGTCGCCCTGGTGATTATCCATGTCTGGTCACTGGGCCTCCCCTTGCCAAAGCCCAGAGCAGTCAGCATACCACCCCCACCCTGCTTGTCTGTCGGGAATGACGAGCCCCTTTCCCAACAGAGGCTTTGCCACCTCCTAACCCCTCAGCTCCATGTGGTCAGCTGGCCCTCACCTGAGCAGGAGCGGACCAGACAGAAGTGGGGTGGTGGGAAACACACCTTCGTTGTCTTCACAGCTGCAGGTGGGCCATCAGGTGGAGCAGAACCTAAGGGCAGAGAGGGATGGAGGGGGACTTTTACTTGGCAGCTCACGTTTCACAGACACCACCTAGCGGCAACCTCCCCCTCCAGAAATTCCACCGGGCCCCGGGCGTCTGGGTAAGGTGGAGAGGAAAAGCCGGTCCTGGCTGTAACCTTGTCCAACTGTGCTGCGGGGAGTCGGGAGGAAATCTGTCGTCTTTTTGCAGGGTGGCTACATTAATGTCAACCGTTTTGTTAACTCAGCATTTTTCCCACAAGTTTTCAAATGAAACCTGTTGCCTTTGTTTACTTTATGAAGTTAACTATTTCAAGAATTTAAATACCAAAGTTTGCCAAAAATACTCTGTACTCTTCCCTTTATAGCACTGCCTGTTGGATAAGACTGATCAACGAGAGGCCAGATGTGATTTAAAATCCATACAATTCCAAAGAATGATTAAGTATGAAGTAATTTGTTTTGAACTAACAAACTAGTTTCAGCTGAATTATTTGTAAGATTTTTAAATGACCCAAATACATTTTTACTAAACCTAGACCCTCCCATACGTGTAAGAGCACGACAAGGTCCACTTCCTAAGCTGTCTGATAAGCAGGCGCCAGTGCTGCCAAACACTGGACTCCCAACGCTGACACTTCACTTGTGCAACTTTGGTTTCTGAGGTTGTAAGTAGTTATCTAAGCTACACTTAGACAGAAGGGGAACAGTCAAATGTTTTGCAAAATCCTGTAAGGTTTCCTAAGCATTGCTAACACTTACATTAATTTTAATCTTTTTTCAAACCTTTAGTGAATTAGAATTTTGTATTTTAAGAGTTAGGCTTTGTGACAATAAAAGTAGCTATTTCCCTGACAGTCTTTCAAAAATGAGTCTTCAAGCATCATATAAATACTGTACTACACTTTCCTAAGAACCTGCTGTTTTCAGAACTGAAATAGTAAAATGTCTAAATTAAACCTAAATGCCTATAATCCCAAGGTGGTTTCCACATTCACATAGAAAGGCATGACTGCTAAAACATTAGGAAATCAGACACCCTCTGGCAGTTTAAAAGACACTTAAGCATTCTTTCATGAAAAGATAAAACCTGTGGCTGAAAACATTAGATTGTCTTGAATGTGGAAACACAGATTTAATAATATTGGATGGACTCTTCCTTCGGTTGCTAGAACAAACCCCTAAGGGTTCTCACAAGAGCATAGCAGCTACCTTGAGGAGCAAAGCCCAAGCAGGGTTTAGCAATACCTCATGTGAAAATGATTTAGGGAATGCAGCCAGCATATTAGTATACACCCATTGTGAGGTTTCCACCAGAGAAAAAAAGCCCGTATGATCCTGGTCTACATTAATAGAAAAGCACTGATGACAGGTGCTCTCTCTACTCCAGAAGCATGACGTGCAATTCTGGTTGTCTCACGTAACTGCAGGGCACCCAGTGCTCCCCCAGTAGTTGTGAGAACTCCTGGATGGGAGGTGGTGTGTTTAGGTTTCTACTTTATTTTACAGATTTTAACTGGAATTCTCAGGAAACCAGAGCCTAATTACTTGCAGAAAAAGAAACAGATTAGGGCCGTCCAGATGTTGCTGGCTCGGCAGTTCTCAGCTGCAAGGAACTTCATAGTTTTCATCTCTTGCCCACAGGTCCCAGGCTACTGGGATCCATCTCCCCATCCTGGGATTTCCCCCCACATCTTTTTTGTTTCTTACTTCAAAGGCTTCCATGCTTCAAAATTGAACCTAAAAATTCCCATTTGTTATTCAGAAGCCCTTCCGTTACTTTTATTCAGCCTACAGGACTTTCTCTCTTTTGACTGAAAGGCAAATTAAGGTATGATAAAGAAAGAGAGAGGGAGAGGGAAAGGAGGAGGAGGAGGAAGGGTGGGAAGGGGACGCGGGATGGAGAAGAAAAAGCAGTTTCCTACTTAAATGAGAGACTGCTTGTTGTTGGGGCAACGTGCAAATTTTCTTCCCTTTACACACAAACTTTCCTTTTCAGCCCTGATTGTTTTTTTTTCTCAGGCTGAATCCCCAGCAGTAACCTGCTGAGACAAGGGCATGAACACGTGCTAAGACTTTTCAGCAGCTCCCCTGCGGGCTCCTTGGCTTCGGTCAAGCATTCCACGAGCTGCTCGGCTCACCTTGCCCACACTTGCGTTCTCAAGGTTCCGGTGAAATAAAAAAGTTGTTTCCTGCCACCCTCTCCCTGAAGAAACCCGGAACCCCTATCATAGAGATCACCCCTTGCATGGTGGCGTTTTCTTCTACTACTACTACTACAATAGTATTATACACAACAGTAAAAGTAACTTCATTCGGGTTTCCGGACCCGATTCCAAGGTGTGTACGTGTCGGGGCTGAGTTGGGGGGTCTTCCCACAAACTCAAAGCAGTACTCGACCAGCAGGATGTCCAAGAACTAGATTCTCGTGCTACCTGCCCCGAGACATCATCGAATTCCCCAGGTTAAGGGCTCCCTCCTACAAGATTGCCCTCCACTCCCCACTCCAGACGCTGGTCGCAACCCCAGGCAGTTCCCTGTGCTTCTGACCTGCTGGTTTCAGGCTGGAGGTCCCCACGACCTGCCCCTTGGGTTCGATTAATTTTCTAGAGCAGCTCACAGAACTGAGGAAAACACTCACCTTTACCAATTTAATAAAGGATTCCTTTAAGGATACAAGTTAGCAACCAGATGAAGAGAGACAGAGGGTACTTCCGAATAAAGGAGCTTCTATCCTCGTGGAGCTTGGGTCCTGGCTCGGTGGCACGTGGAGGCACCCTGGCTCTCCAGGCAGAGAAGCAGGATTCAGGAGAGTGATTTGTTCTCCTCAGAGGTTTTTGTGAGGGCTTCCTTGCACAGTCATGACTGACTAAATTTTTGCCATTGGCTGATTCAACCTCCAGCCCTGCCCTTGGGCGGGTCCAAAAGTCTCTCATTAACATGACAAAACACCCATTTCACATTTAAGACTGCAGTGCTTTCTGGCACTGTGGATGAAGACCAAATATACCTGAGATATATGTATTTGGTCATATAAATGACCAAATATGTACTTCTTATAATTCATTACATCGCACCTCTATTGCTGGCATTAATGGAAATGTTTCTGGTATTTCACCATTAAATATGACACTGGCTTTTGGTTTAAGATATACACATTTAAAACTAGGTCAAGAAGATCCTCATTTTGCATTAGTCAAAATTCTTGGTTTCAAATATCAGAAACAGAATCTAGGTAACCGAAGGGAAGAAAATTGTGGAAAGCTATTGGATTGCCCAGAGAATCTCTGGGAAGGCTGAAAATCCAAATGCAGCCCATTAGAAGAAGAAAACCTAGGAATCATGAAATTGGGGATTCCCTTGAAGTTTGGGAGTTGTCCTTGTTCCTTGACTGGGAAGCACGGAGTAATAAATCTCAAGTGTGCAAATATTATAAATTTATCTGGTCCAAGTACCCATCCAGGAGTTGAGTCTTCACTACAGCATTCCTACCAAGTGGCCCATCAATCTCTGTCTAAACTGGTCTTACCAATTTTCTTTGGCTTCCTGTAGCATTTACCCATTGTTGCTAGTTTTACTCCTTGGATCATCAGAACAGACCTAATGCATTCTGCTCCCTCTGCCTAGAATGCTGTTTTCCGAACTTTCCAAGCACAATCATACTGATCTTTTAAGAATAAATCAAATTTTATCTCTTCTAAAAAAATATAAAACTGGGAAGCCAGGTTACAGCCCAAGTACGCCCCAAGAGGAGTCGGGTTGACATGCTTCTGCCACTCTTGCAGAGCCTGAGCACTGCAGACGCTGCCGCCACCAGACTGAGTTCTGACTCGCCCCTGCTTCTGCGCATTCCCACTCTGACTCTGAGTTCCAGGTGTGGTTCTCTGGGTGTGAGGTTTGGGCTGGAGTCCGCCCTGTGGCGTCCAGGGTCAGGAGCAGCCCGTGCCTGGCTTTCCCTCTGTTCCATCAGGGCTCACACAACTCCAAGCTCCAGAATAGGATCCTGATGCTGAGCAGCCAAAACCTGAAATGATAAATATCTACTACCCATTTATTTTGACTTCACTAAAAGAATTTGGCAGGAGTCAGTATTGATTACCTTTCCAGCACTTGAGGTGACCACACGATTTTTTGCTTCAGACCTATTACGATAGTAACTATGTTTATAGATTTAGTTGGAAAAACCTACTTGGTTGTGAGTACCGTATTCTTTTAATGTACAGCTGATACTCTATTTGCTGATATTTTATTTAGGATTTTCATGGTTAAGTCATTGGTGTGATTGGTGTGCATATGGATATTTTGAAGCCCTTATAAAACAGTTTGGATGATGAAAGGGTATCTCGCCGTGACCCTCCTTACCCCAGAAGGACTCAGGAGACATGGGCCCCTGCAAGAGATTTTATTATCTGAAAGAGAAAACGGCTGCCCCCAGAGAGAGGGAGCAGCAGCTTGTGGGTGAGGAAGCACGTTTTAAAGGAGTAGGGGTAGGGTGTGTTCTGTGTTTGTGATTGGATCTTAAGGGGTGGGGGTCTTAGCACGCCAGAATTTGCCTTCAGATGAGTCCCTCCTATTTCCTGGAGCAGTTAAAATACTTACGAACACTTGTGTATTTCATACCGGGCACTTCTAAGTGAGTTACACATACCTGTTCACATACTCTCTGCAACAACCATATGAAATACCATCATTTCCATCTTCCACAAGAGAAAATGGGCAGAGTGGTTAGATAACTTGCCCAAAGCTACAGTATTAATCAGCATCAGAATGGTATGTTACTTGAGGAAAACTTTTTAAAATTGGCATATAGTTGATATACAATATCACATTGGTTTCAGACTACAACATAGTGATTTGACAGTTACCTACATTATTAAATGCTCACCAAAGATTAGAAAGCCTTTACCTGTGAGATATAACCAAGGGTAGTATTTATTTGGATAAGAAGCTAGGGTTTGATTTTTGACAAATTAAAAAATAAAATCCCAGAACAGTGGTTCTCAAAGTCTGGTCCTTGGACCAGCAGTGTCAGCAGTGCTTGAAAGCCACCTGCTGAAATCAGCAGCTCTGGGATGCATCCCAGCAGTCTGTGTTTTATCAAGCCTTCTAGATGTTTCTGACGCATGTCAGAGTTTAAGAACCACCATGTCAGAAATATAACCATGTTAGTCAAACATTCACTGAAACAGGGCTGAACCCAGGGGGAAGGGCAGATTTAAAGTTTAGGATTGGAATCTTCAGAAATGTCTTTTGGCTTTGTTCTTGTGTAAGCTCTTCTTCCTTTGTGGAATTTGGTTCTCCCCCACAGCTATGCAATCGTGTGATTTTGGTGGGGCTGCTAAACCAGGACCTGGCTCAGTGGGCACAGAACATTCCAAACATTCCTAATATCCCATTCTCCTGGCTTCAGTAGGCAAGGGCATGCAACCCAAGTCAGTCCAGTGAAATGCCTCCTGGGATTACATTTAGAGTTGGAGGAAAAAGAGCTTTGCTGTTTGCCTTATGGAGGTGAGGGCAGATGTTAAACAGGGGATATTGTCTGACAATTTCTCTGTCATGTGGGAAAATCCCACCTGCCTAGAGGAGACTAGGTCCAGAACAGTGAAAAAATAAAGTTGAAAGACCTGCACAAGCTCATTTCAGTTCTCTGATTTATCCTCCCCAAACCCGCCCTACCCTGAATTTACCAGTTACACAAACCGATAAACTCTTTAGACTCAGACTATTTTGAATTGGGTTTCTGTCACTTGCAACGGAAAGCCTGCTGGCTGCCACACAAAAGGTGGGGAGTTTATACAGGGCATTAACCTATTTTATTATCACAATGTTTTAATCCACAAATCTAGCATTTTGGCAACACCAAAGGGCTTATCTAAACTATAATTTTATACTACTTCATATCTTAAATATTGGGTAACTAGTTAATTTGGCCTTTTTATGTTGTTGGTCCATGAACTTGCATTTTTTCTAACCCCAGGCCCATGCTTCCATCTGTCACCAGTGAGCTATGACACTCCTGCTTCCCCGCAGCTGGCAGCTGCCACAGAAAACGCCCCTTCTAAACTGCAGACTCCTATGCGAGTTTGTTTATTTGGCAGGGAACTGAGCAGAGCAAACCTTGGCAGCTCTTTTTCCTCTTTTTGGCTTAACCTTGAGGAAAACCCTAGCACATGGGAAGCCCTCAGTAAATATTTATTGACTAAATGAAATGAAACAAAATTACAACAATAAGAGCAAAAACTGAGGCTTTTATTTCAGCAGATAAAACTCCATGTCCATGCATGAATTTAGGACACTTACCCTGGCAAATTTTAAGTATCAGGGGTGCGTGTGGTTGCAGTAATAGAGGTCAGAGCATCAAGTCTTGAAGCCTTGGGGCAGGCGCGGCCGGCACACCTGTGCCCAACAGCCCAGGGCCTGGGCTTTGTCTGGTGGGAGGTGAACATGTACATTGAGAGGCTGATACTTGTCTCTGACCCACTTCATCCTCTCAGCTGTCCAAGGGGATTACTGTATTGCTTTGGCTCCTGGCCAAGGCTGGCTCAGCTCTCTTTCTTTTCTATTCTTTTTGTTTGGTTTTATTTATGTCTTATTTACAAGGCTTCCTAGACCTACGTCATTTAAGCATGCTTTGAGACTTAAAATTCTCCCAGTGGTTTTCTGTTTTCTAATATACCCATTATTCCATTTGTTACAGAATTTATTTTGTCTCCACACAGTCTCATCAGAGTTTACTGAATAGCATACTCTTCCCCTGAATGTAGTGCAGTATCCATCCCATCCTCAACTGTTCTATATTTCTGGCTAAAAGTGGATTTTACAAGGAAAGTCACAGATGGGACTAGAAGAAAGTTCCAGAGCCTGACTAAAGTCTGACTGAGCCAAAACTCTTTGTCAGGGCCCATGATGCCACCTCCACCCTGAAGACGGGCTGCCTGCTCAGCCCCAGGCTCACCCTGGGCTGCACATGGTCACTGCTGCTCCCACCACGGGGTCCTTCCCCTCAGCTGTGTATTTCTGAAATGTTTACGGACAGTGCCATTCCCTCCTGAGTGGTGCTAAGCACTTTAATCTGCTAAGATATCATTTGTAATCAGATATAAACTCCAGTGAAAAGTATGCTCAGAAAGACCTGTTCATTCCAGTCAGGTACCTGAAGATCTCTTCATACATTGTTGTAGTTTTCTCTGTATTTCTAGCTTTTTTTTCTTTTTCTTTTTGCTTGGCCAGGCATTCCTGTTAAGAAGAAAATGACTTACTATGTTGAAGGACAGTGACTGTGAACTTGGTGACAAGTAGTGATTTTATAGCATCTTACTATGTTGATGGACAGTGACTGTGAACGGGGATGTGGGGGGGACATGGTGAAGGGGGGAGCCTAGTAAACATAATGTCCTTCATGTAATTGTAGATTAATGATACAAAAAAAAAGAACAAGTGAGGCCCCCAAAAATAAATAAATAAATAAATAAAAGAAGAAAATGATTAGATCTCCTGGTAAATTTTTTTTTCTCTAAAAGCAAATTTAACCTCCAAATATAAGTATCCTCTGGCTACCTGAGTCTAAAAAGTACATATTTTAAAGAATGAACCCCTTGAAAAAATCCATAAACTACAGGTTTTGCATATTCCAACTATAGTTTGCAAATCCTTTCCAGGCATTCTGAACGTTCATAGAACAGAACGTATCAAATTTATATATTTTGGATGTCAACCCCTTATGGGATATATCCTTTACAAATATATTGTCGCATTGTGTAGGTGGCCATTTTGTTTTGTTGGTGGTATCCTTTGCTGTACAGAGCTTTTTAGTTTGATCTAGTCCCATTTGTTCATTTTTATTTTGTTTCCCTTGCCTGAGGAGATGTGTTAGGGAAAATGTTGCTCATGTTTATGTTCAAGAGATTTTTGCCTATGTTTTCTATTAAGAGTTTTATGGTTTCAAATTTTATATTTAAGTCTTTAATCCATTTCAAGTTTACTTTTGTGTATAGTATTAGACAGTAGTCCAGTTTTATTCTCTTGCATGTAGCTGTCCAATTTTCCCAACACCATTTTTTGAAGAGACTGCCTTTTCCCTATTGTATATTCATGGCTCCTTTAACATATATTAATTAACCATATATGTGTGGATTTATATCTGGGCTGTCTATTCTGTTCCATTATTCTATGAATCTGTTCTTGTGTCAGTAACATACTGTTTTGATTACTGTAGCTTTGTAGGATAGTTTGAAGTCAGGGAACATAATACCCCCAGCTGGGTTCTTCTTTCTCAGGATTGCTTTGGCTACTTGAGGTTTTGTGTGGTTCCATATGAATTTTAGGATTATTTGCTCTAGATACACTTCATTAACAAAAAGAAGGATAAAAACCACATGGCCATCTCAAAACGTGCCAAAAAAGCATTTGACAAAATTCATCATCCATTAATGATAAATACTCTCAACAAAATGGGCATAGAGGGAACATATCTCAACTAATAAAGGCCATATATGACAAACCCACTGCTTACATCATACTCAACAGCAAAAAGGTGAAAGCTTTTCCTGTAAAATCAGAAATAAGACAAAGATGCCCACTCTTGTCAATTTTATTCAGCATAGTACAGGAAGTCCTAGCCATGGCAGACAAGATAAAGAGATAAAAGGCATCCAAATTGGTAAGGAAAAAGTTAAACTGTCACTATTTGCAGATGATTTGATACTGTATATAGAAAATACTAAAGTGCCCACCATAAAAGCTATTAGAACTAATAACTGGATTTAGCAACGTTGCACGATAAAAAATCAATATACAGAAATATGTTGCATTCTTAAATACTAAGAATGAACTAGCACAAAGAGAAATCAGGAAAATAATTCCATTTATAATTACATCAAAAAGAATAAAATACCCAGGAATAAACCCAACCAAGGAGGTGAAAGATCTGTACTCTGAAAACTATAAGACACTGATGATAGAAATTGAAGAAGACACCAATAAAGGAAATATATCCCATGCTCATGGATAGGAAGAATTAATATTGTCAAAATGACCATCCTGCCCAAAACAATTTACAGATTCAATACAATCCCTATGAAAATACCAATGGCATTTTTCAATGTACTGTCATTATTTTTGGTGTAGTAACATGAGTAAATTGAAGAAGCATCATAGGTAGATGTAAGTACTCCACTAATTACAAAGAACTTCTCTCATTTTATGCATTAATATCTTAAAAGATCAGGCAGATTTGAAAGCAAGTTAGTGTATTCTAGAGATTCCAGTGTATAGGGTATCATGGAGTACTAGTGTTACAGAAGACCTTAGAATTCATTTCATTTTGTTCTTCTCAAGCACTTGCACCCACATACAGTACCACTTAGAAGGTGTTGCACTGCTGTATATCTCCATAAGGCTGTAGCTGAATCTCATGAGGCCAGCATAAGGAAATGTCTTAGAGATCATGTTTATTCTTTAAAATATATCTAAATTTCTTTCTTCATTATACATCAGTATGTTAAATATGAAAATGAACTGAGCTATCAGTAAAAGGTGTTCATTAGTGCAGGGTCTGCAGCAGCAAAAGACTAGAAGCAACCTAGATGCTGTTCAGTAGAAGTCAGGTTAAGTAAACTGTAACACTATCATAGAATATCATGCAGACATTCAAAAATGAGGGGGAGATTTATGTGGAAAGATCTCCAGGAGGTATTGTGTGAAAAGAACAGGCTTTGTAACAGTCTATATAGGGCTCACCCATTTCTATATATAAAAAGTTATTAATCACTCATCAAATTCCTAACTGAAATATGTACTAATACTTACTATGCATGGGATTGTTCTAGGTGTTGGGGTTATAGCTATGAATGAAACAAAGCATTCTCACAGAATTTACATTCTCGCTGAAGAAGACAGATAATAAAAATATGTAATTATGTCATGTTGGTAGTAATGATAGATAGTAATAAGAACAATAAAGCAAGTATGATAAGAGAAACATGTTCCTCTTTCCCACAGGAGTCAGGTATAATGTCACATTTGAGCAGAGGCCAGAAAACAGGTACAAATAGATTGGAGAAAATAAGCATAGGAATGATATCTCTACTTTTATCATTTTGAGTTTTGAGTCATATAATTATTTTCCTTAATAAAAATAAGTTGTAAGAATTAAAAAGTCCTCAAACATAAACACATATAAATGACCCTAATATGTTATCAAATTGATAACACAATGACACAAAGTAAAAATTTAAATAACTTAAATAACCCCTTGTGGGATAATATTCTAAGGGCATACTGACAATAAAATCTTAAACGTTACTTAGCAGCTTTATTGTGGGTCTTACTATTGGTATTGTAATTCTAAGACTATTCTATGAAAATTTGAAGATGAAGCAAACAAGTTAATATATTGACCTTTGTGGGAATCAGGGTTTTCACTATGGAAGAAGGTAGATTACAAAAATGGTATTATAGAGTTTGAGGAAGACCCTGGGTTAGGATACAGGAGTATAAGGATAGATAGAGTTTTTGTGAGACTTAAAACTTACACAATTTTGGAGGATCTCTTTAAGGAAAATTAGAAATTAAAAATTAGGTATAGAACCTTGAAGGATTGCATTAACTTCACAGTAAATGCTTCTCTGAGCTGGTGTGTTGAGTGAGAGTTGAAAGCATAGGTGTATTTTCTTGCGGGATATACTGAAAAGGCTTAGAAACAATAACACTCTGAAGGCAGATAGCACAATGTGTGCTCAGATTCTTGTTCGGTATGCTCCTCAACAGAAAGGAATGGAGGGTCCCTAAAGAAATGGCTGACTCTAAATATAGGCAGGAAAAGTACAAGGAGATCCTGTAACATCTGTGCCAGTACAGTGTTCAAGAAAGTGCTCAAAGACTAATGGGGTCACAGCAAAACAATGCGAGATGATAGGTCCTTACGCTTTTTGTCCCACTTTTCTATGTAAATCCACATACTTAAATGCTAATACAAAGCCCCTGATCCTAAGCAGTGTTCAATTCATAACAGTGTCAGGGAACCGATGCCCTGATGGTCAGCTTGCTTAGGAGCTGAGTTTGACCAAACTGGAGGAAGTTGAGAAATTCTCCTGAAAGGGACGCCATGCAATAGCCTAAAATGGAAGTGCCCAACAGAGGCAAGGGCAGCCATCATACAGGGGCAGCTGACTGCATAACATTCTCTGCAAAGCTAGCCTTTTTTTCAGAGAATCCATAAATTAGTGAAATTGTTTCTTTGTGAAAATCTTAATTGGCTCTTTGTTAACTGTTGCTTACTCAAGGAAAAGAAACAGTTTACTCTTCTCAAACTGTTTTTTCCTTCTCTGTTGTCTTTATTAATGAAATTAATCTATTTATTGGTTTCCCTTGTATGTAAATAAAATAGCATGCTGATAAATGTTTTACTGTTGTTCTTTGTGTTTTCAATTCATGAAATCCTGGTATGTTTGAAAACCAGTTGTACCAGAGAAAATAGGTCTTTTTTGCCTTTTAAAAAAATGCTAAAAGAAAAGAATCCCTTCTTTCTTGTAAGGACCTTTTTGAGAGTTAATGACCTTAAAATTTTAGGATCATCAGTTTCCTCATATACTCATTAATTCATCCAAAATGCTTAAGACTGAAATAATTAGCATTCTAAAGCAGAAATACTGGGACCCAGTAGGATGTACGTAAGATGTTAGAGACAGCATTTAGAGTGAAAATTAGGAGCAAATACTGAATATATGGGATGCATTGGCTGGCATACACAAAGAGCTGAAAGCAAGTCAGTTCTTTGAAAGCGGAACAGAAAATAGGAGAGGGCTGTTGAAAGAAATAATTCATGTGTAGGTCAGTATCATTCAGAGCAGGTAAAAAAAAAAAGAAAATAAAAAAGAACCTGCTTAGTTAAATATAATCCTGGATGAAATTTCAGCTAGGTTTAATAATGCAAAGTTTTTGACTGCCGTACATAACTGAATGCAGGCCTTTGCAGTACAGTGTTACCCCTGATGAAATGAGCCTGTAAATTAGGGATTGATAAAGGATATGATTTTAGAGAATGCTGCTACCATGCAGCTTGACTGTTGTTAAAGCCTCGCTTTGATTTGCATGGTAGTAAGTTAACATGAACCTTTTTTTTTTGGATGTGTGAGAGACCTAAAGGAAAAGAGGTGTGCTATTGAAAACTCAGATAAATGAGAGAAAATGCAGAATATACTATATTCTCATTCTCCAGATCTGACTAATTTTAAGTTCTTCAGCTGGTTTAGCTTAGCTGGGCCTGTCAGTAAGAATATGGATATAATCTAGGAGAGTCTGTAGAAATTATGATATTTTTAAGAAGACCACAGGAAAGCCGATGAGACACCTATCTGATTTGGAGTTTAAGAAAATTGGACCTAGAATCTAAAGGGAACCAGAAAGGCAATTACGTGTATAGAGTGAATGTTGTTACATAATTGTACTTAGTCACTCTTAGCACTTAAACGAATGATTACCAGCAGAGAAGGAAGCATTTGAAATTGACTCCATGTGACCCTGGAGTTCTGAGGCAGACCATAAATTGTGTGTGTATGCTGAACATAAACACGGGTTCTTTTATTTCTGTTATTTGGCATCACCTTAGTCCTTCTGAAGTCACAAAATCGTACAATCAGAGTTGGAAGGACATTTAGAGACGTCAGCTAAATTACTTATCTGCATCAGCTTCCCTACCTTTTGTGTAAATATTTCTAGGAACAAAACATTTTACGACGCCCCCAAGCATATCCTTAAGTGATTCCAATGTTTCTAAGCCCTAGCAGCCAGGAGTTCTGCTCCACGTGGGCATTGCATTTGCCCTCCTGTCCCCCTCCCTCTCCTCTCACACTCCATCTGTCTTCTTATTTGGATCTGATTTTCCTTGATTCAGGTAAGTCTGTGTTCCTTCTTTCTGCATCCCTGTTGCACGTTTTGTCTAACGTCCCAGTGCCACATTTGTTTTTCTTGTATTTCTTCTCAGCATTCACAGATTTTCTGTATTTCCTCCAAATTCTCAGTAAGTTTACTTTACTTCGGATTGAGAGCAAATGAACCAAAATGTTATAAATCAAGCTGGGAGGAAAATGAGGGATTGGAAAGTGTGACTATGTATACTGAAGGGCTATTTTCACCAGTTGGAGGATTTTAAAGCATTCTTCCAGGCTTAGGACAACCTCAGTGGGGATGGCTGCCAGCCTCTCTCTTAGGCTTACTTACCCAGGCAAAATTTTTAGGGATGCTTGTGGGCCAACACTATTAGCATACATAAAGCACTTTGTGGGAGAGTTACAGAATCAATAAGAGTTCAGAATTTCATATATATTTTGAATATTAACCCCTTATTGGACATATGATTGCAAATATTTTCTCCCATTCAGTAGATTGCCTTTTCATTTCTTTGATGGTATCCTTCATTGTGCAGAAGATTTTTAGCTTGATGTAGCCCCACTTGTTTGTTTGCTTTTGTTGCTTGTGCTTTGGGTGTCTTATCTATAAAATAATGCCCAGGATTAGTGTCAAGTTGCTTTTTTCCTATATTTTCTTCCATGAGTTTTGTGGTTTTAGTTCTTAAACTTAAGTTTTCAGTCCATTTTGAGTTAATTTTTGAGAGTGGTATGAGATAGTGATCCAGTTTCATTCTTTTGCATGTAAACATCCAGTTTTACCAGCACCATTTATTAAAGAGATTATCTTTTCTCCAATGAGTATTCTTGGCTCCCTTGTCAAATATGAGTTGACTATACATGCATTGCCTAATACATCTGGGCTTTTAGTTTGGCTCCACTGGTCTATGTGACTGCTTTTTTTTTTTTTCCTGGTATCATTAATCTACAATTACATGAGGAACATTATGTTTACTAGACTCCTCCCAACACCAAGTCCCCCCCACATACCCCATTGCAGTCTCACTCCATCAGCATAGTAAGATGCTATAGAGTCACTACTTGTCTTCTCTGTGTTGCACAGCCCTCCCTGTGCCCCCCCTCTTATACATGCTAATCATAATGCCCCTTTCTTTTTTTCCACACCTTATCCCTCCCTTCCCACCCACCATCCCCAGTCCCTTTCTCTTTGGGAACTGTTAGTCCATTCTTGAGTTCTGTGTGTCTGCTGCTGTTTAGTTCCTTCAGTTTTTTCTTTGTTCTTATACTCCACAGTTCAGTGAAATCATTTGGTACTTGTCTTTCTCCGCCTGGCTTATTTCACTGAGCATAATACCCTCTAGCTCCATCCATGTTGTTGCAAATGGTAGGATTTGTTTTCTTCTTATGGCTGAACAATATTCCATTGTGTATATGTACCACCTCTTCTTTATCCATTCATCTACTGATGGACACTTAGGTTGCTTCCAATTCTTGGCTATTGTAAATAGTGCTGTGATAAACATAAGGGGGCATCTGTCTTTTTCAAACTGGGCTGCTGCATTCTTAGGGTAAATTCCTAGGAGTCAAATTCCTGGGTCAAATGGTATTTCTATTTTGAGCTTTTTTGAGGAACCTCCATACTGCTTTCCACAATGGTTGAACTGATTTACATTCCCACCAGCATTGTAGGAGGGTTCCCCTTTCTCCGCAACCTCGCCAACATTTGTTGTTGTTTGTCTTTTGGATGGCAGCCATCCTTACTGGTGTGAGGTGATATCTCATTGAGGTTTTAATTTGCATTTCTCTGATGACTAGCAATGTGGAGCATCTTTTCATGTGTCTGTTGGCCATCTGAATTTCTTCTTTGGAGAACTGTCTGTTCAGCTCCTCTGACCATTTTTTTATTGGATTATTTCTTTTTGTTTGTTGAGGTGTGTGAGCTCTTTAAATATTTTGGATGTCAACCCTTTATCGGATCTGTCATATATGAATATATTCTCCCATATAGCAGGATGCTTTTTTGTTCTGCTGATGGTGTCCTTTGCTGTACAGAAGCTTTTCAGCTTGATATAGTCCCACTTGTTCATTTTTGCTTTTGTTTCCCTTGCCCAGGGAGACATGTTCATGAAGAAGTTGTTCATATTGATGTCCAAGAGATTTTTGCCTGTTTTTTTCTAAGAGTTTTATGGTTTCATGACTTACATTCAGGTCTTTGATCGATTTCGAATTTACTTTTGTGTATGAGGTTAGACAATGATCCAGTTTCATTCTCTTACATGTAGCTGTCCAGTTTTGCCAACACCAGCTGTGGAAGAGGCTGTCATTTCCCCATGTATGTCCATGGCTCCTTTATCATATATTAATTGACCATATATGCTTGGGTTAATGTCTGGAGTCTCTATCCTGTTCCACTGGTCTGTGGGTCTGTTCTTGTGCTAGTACCAAATTGTTTTGATTACTGTGGCTTTGTAGTAGAGTTTGAAGTTGGGAAGCGAGATCCCCCTGCTTTATTCTTCCTTCTCAGGTTTACTCTGGCTATTCGGAGACTTTGGTGTTTCCATATGAATTTTAAAACTATTTGTTCCAGTTCTTTGAAGAAGGCTGTTGGTATTTTGATAGGGATTGCATCAAATCTGTGTATTACTTTGGGCAGGATGCCCATTTTGATGATATTAATTCTTCCTAGCCAAGAGCATGGGATGAGTTTCAATTTGCTAGTGTCCTGTTTAATTTCCCTTAAGAGTGTCTTTTCGTTTTCATGGTATAGGTCTTTCATTTCCTTGGTTAGGTTTATTCCTAGGTATTTTATTCTTTTTGATGCAATTGTGAATGGAATTGTTTTCTTGATATCTATTTCTGCTAGTTCATCATTAGTGTATCGGAAAGCAACAGATTTCTGTGTGTTAATTTTGTATCCTGCAACTTTGCTGAATTTAGATATTTGTTCTAGTAGTTTTGGAGTGGAGTCTTTAGGGTTTTTTATGTACAATATCATGTTGTCTGCAAATAGTGACAGTTTGACTTATTCTTTACCAATCTGGATGCCTTGTATTTCTTTGTTTTGTCTAATTGCCATGGCTAGATCCTCCAGTACTATGTTGAATAACAATGGGGAGAGTGGGCATCCCTGTGTTGTTCCCGATCTTAGAGGAAAGGCTTTCAGCTTCTTGCTGTTCAGTATGATGTTGGCTGTGGGTTTATCACATATGGCCTTTATTATGTTGAGGTACTTGTCCTCTATACTGATTTTGTTGAGAGTTTTTATCATGAATGGATATTGAATTTTTTTTTTTGAGAGGGCATCTCATATTTATTGATCAAATGGTTGTTAACAACAATAAAATTCTGTATAGGGGTCTCAATGCACAATCATTAATCAACCCCAAGCCTAATTCTCAACAGTCTCCAATCTTCTGAAGCATAATGAACAAGTTCTTACATGGTGAACAAGTTCTTACATAGTGAATAAGTTCTTACATGGTGAACAGTGCAAGGGCAGTCATATCACAGAAACTTTCAGTTTTGATCACGCATCATGAACTATAAACAATCAAGTCTGATATGATTATTTGTTTGATTTTTAAACTTGATTTATATGTGAATCCCACATTTCTCCTCTTATTATTATTATTATTATTATTATTTTAATAAAATGCTGAAGTGGTAGGTAGATGCTAGATAAAGGTAGAAAACATAATTTAGTGCTGTAAGAGGGCAAATGTAGATGATCAGGTCTGTGCCTATAGGGATATTGAATTTTATTGAATGCTTTTCCACCATCTATGGAAATGATCATGTGATTTTTGTCCTTTTTGTTTATTTGGTGGATGATGTTGATGGATTTTCGAATGTTGTACCATCCTTGCATCCCTGAGATGAATCCCACTTGGTCATGGTGTATGATCCTCTTCATGTATTTTTGAATTTGGTTTGCTAATATTTTGTTGAGTATTTTTGCATCTATGTTCATCAGGGATATTGGTCTGTAATTTTCTTTTTTTGTGGGGTCTTTGCCTGGTTTTGGTATTAGAGTGATGCTGGCTTCATAGAAAGTGTTTGGGAGTATTCCCTCCTCTTCTATTTTTTGGAAAACTTTAAGGAGAATGGGTATTATGTCTTCTCTATATGTCTGATAAAATTCAGTGGTAAATCCATCTGGTCCAGCAGTTTTGTTCTTGGGTAGTTTTTGATTACCGATTCAATTTCATTGCTGGTAATTGGTCCGTTTAGATTTTCTGTTTCTTCTTTGGTCAGTCTTGGAAGGTTGTATTTTTCTAGGAAGTTGTCCATTTCTTCTAGGTTTTCCAGCTTGTTAGCATATAGATTCTCATGGTATTCTCTAATAATTCTTTGTATTTCTGTGGGGTCTGTTGTGATTTTCCCTTTCTGATTTCTGATTCTGTTTATGTGTGTAGATTCTCTTTTTCTTTTAATAAGTCTGGCTAGGGGCTTATCTATTTTGTTTATTTTCTCAAAGAACCAGCTCTTGGTTTCATTGATTATTTTCTATTGTTTTATTCTTCTCAATTTTATTTATTCTTCTCTGATTTTTATTATGTCCCTCCTTCTGCTGACATTGGGCCTCATTTGTTCTTCTTTTTCCAATCTCAATAATTGTGACTTTAGGCTATTCATTTGGGATTGTTCTTCCTTCTTTAAGTAGACCTGGTTTGCTATATACTTTCCTCTTAGAACTGCTTTGCTGCATCCCACAGAAGTTGGGGCTATGTGGTGGTGTTGTCGTTTGTTTCCATATATTGCTTGATCTCTATTTTAATTTGGTCATTGATCCATTGATTATTTATGAGCATGTTGTTTAGCCTCCATGTGTTTGTGAGCCCTTGTGGGGTTTTTTTTTACAATTTATTTCTAGTTTTATGCCTTTGTTGTCTGAGAAGTTGGTTGGTAGAATTTCAACCTTTTGGAATTTACTGAGGCTCTTTTTGTGGCCTAGTATGTGGTCTATTCTGGAAAATGTTCCATGTGCACTTGAGACGAATGTGCATCCTGCTGCTTTTGGGTGTAGAGTTCTGTAGATGTCTATTAGATCCATCTGTTCTAGTGTGTTGTTCAGTGCCTCTGTTACAAGTACTGCAGCACCTGCTTTTTTCTCCCTATTGTTTGCATGAAATATCTTTTTCCATCCCTTGACTTTTAGTCTGTGTATGTCTTTCAGTTTTAGGTGAGTCTCTTGTAAGCAGCATATAGATGTGTCTTGTTTTTTTATCGATTCCAATAGTCTGTGTCTTTTTATTGGTCCATTCAGTCCATTTCCATTTAGGGTGATTATTGAAAGATATGTACTTATTGCCATTGCAGGCTTTAGATTCGTGGTTACCAAAGGTTCAAGGGTAGCTTCTTTACTATTTAACCGTCTAACTGTACTCTCTTATTAAGCTATTATAGACACAGTCTGATGATTCTTTATTTTCTCCCTTCTTATTCCTCCTCCTCCATTCTTTATATGTTAGGTGTTTTATTCTGTACTCTTTTGTGTTTCCTTTGACTGTTTTTGTGAGTAGTTCATTTTATTCTTTGCCTTTAGTTAGTATTTAGTTGGTCTGCTTTCTTTCTTGTGATTTTATTGTCTCTGTTGACATCTATTTAGCCTTAGGAGTGCTTCCATCTACAGAAGTCCCTTTAAAATATCCTGTAGAGATGGTTTGTGGGAGGCAAATTCTCTCAACTTTTGCTTGTCTGGGAATTGTTTAATCCCTCCTTCAGGTTTAAATGATGATTGTGGTGGATACAGGATTCTTGGTTCAAGGCTCTTCTGTTTCATTGCATTAAAGATACCATGCCATTCTCTTCTGGCCTGTAAGGTTTCTGTTGAGAAGTCTGATGATAGCCTGATGGGTTTTCCTTTGTAGGTGGCCTTTTTTATCTCTCTGGCTGCCTTTAATACTCTGTCCTTGTCCTTGATCTTTGCCATTTTAATTATTATATGTCTCGGTTTTGTCCTCCTTGGGTCCCTTGTGTTGGGAGTTTTGTGGGCTTCCATGGTCTGAGAGACTATTTCCTCCCCCAGTTTGGGGAAGTTTTCAGCAATTATGTCTTCAAATACACTTTCTATCCCTTTTTCTCTCTCTTCTTCTTCTGGTACTCCTATAAGCGAATATTGTTCCATTTGGATTGGTCACACAATTCTCTTAATATTCTTTCATTCCTGGAGATCCTTTTATCTCTCTCTGCCTCAGCTTCTCTGTGTTCCTGTTCTCTGATTTCTGTTCCATTAACAGCCTCTTGCACGTCATCCAGTCTACTCGTAAGTCCCTCCAGAGATTGTTTTATTTCTGTATTCTCCCTCCCAACTTGATCCTTCAGCTCTTGCATATTTCTCTGCAGGTCCATCAGCGTGGTTATGACCTTTATTTTGAACTCTTTTTCAGGATGATTGGTTACATCTGTCTCCCCAGGCCCTCTCTCTGGGGTTGTCTGTTTAATTCTGGACTGGACCCAATTCTTCTGCCTTTTCATGGTGATAGAGGTAGCTATAGGCAGGTAGCACATATGTCCACTGGGAGAAAGTCCTTTCCTGCTCGTTGTTCACCTTGCCCTTCTCCACTGCCTGTGTTGGTTACCTGCACACTTGGCATAGCGTCCGGATTAATCCCCTAAGCTGCCGTGGGCGGGGTCACCATCAGGGTAGCCCAGAACCATGCAGGGAGTGGCAGGTGTGCCAGGTATGCTCTCCTGTGAGAATGGCACCCCTTTGCACCTTGCCCCGTTTTCCTCTGCCTGTGCCGTGCAGCTGCACGTCAGCGGCTGCCTCTGGGTCTGGCCCGGGTATGTGCATGCTGGGAGGAGATTCTGGGTGGTTGTTTTGGGCATGGCCACTCCCTATCTGGTCTGCCATTGCACATGCAGGGGGCCACTCTCCAGCTGCTCGGCCACTGCGGCAGGGCTGCGCATGAGGGTGAATGACTGGCAGGCTGTTTATTGCCCTGAGGGTATTCAGTGCTGTGCCGCCCCCCAGGGGTCTGGGGCACCTCATTACCCCAGATTCCCAGCTCCTGTGCTGAGTGTGCTGGGATGCTTCCTTCCAGCTGTGAGGCCCCTGTCCCTTTAAGACTTTTAAAAAGCACTTGCTTTTCTTTTGTTCCGGGGCGCTGGCTGCAGGGACCCACTCACAGATTTTACTTTTCCATTTCTCTAATATCCAGCACACCATGCAATGTATGTCTGTACTCCTGGTGTGGATTACTAGAGCTACTTGATTAGCAGTCCTGGCCTTCCACTCCCTCCCCGCTCTGACTCCTTTCTTCCCGCCAGGGAGCTTGGGTGGGGGGAGCGCTTGTGTCCTGCCAGGCCATGGCTTGTATCTTACCCCCTTCATGTGATGCTGAGTTCTCGCAGATATAGATGTGGTCTGGCTGTAGTACTGTATCCTCTGGCCTGTCTTTTAGGAATAGTTGTATTTGTTGTATTTTCAAAAATACATATGTTTTTGGGAGGATATTTCCGCTGCCCTACTCACATCACCGTCTTGTCTCCTATCTCTGTATTTCGTTTTTAAAAAATAAAATCCAAAGGTCCATGTAGTCAAGATTGTTAAAGTAGTATGTATGAACAATATCTCCATTTATTAATAACATCAAAAAACTAGTGTGGTTCCTTTTCTCACTTTGTATAGTAGAAAATGTACAGAAGATACTCTTTGAGTTTAGATGTTACTAATTAGGAATAGGCCTTCACAACATATGATTTGGTCACAGTCTGAATGAAAAATAGTTGTTTTGTTTTTCTGTTTTCAGCTTTTGGAGGGATCCAGGATTTGAGAATTAGGTTACATTTCTCTAAATATCAGCACTTTTCTTAATCCTCTAGTACCGTATTTAGGATATTTTTAGTGTTTTACTTAAAACCTCTTTCAGAAATATAGAGAAGCTAAGTGTGACTCAGTTCATAATTAAGATGGAAAAAAAATACTATTTTGAGGAGTGGCTGGTAGAAACACTCTCAGAGAGCTTGTTTGAGAGGGTCACATCTATCACTCTTGGCCCCCTAGGCATCTACTCTGGAGCTGATACAGGAAAAGTCCAGGAAAAGTTAGTTAGTACTATAAAAAATCGATAATCCTCCCAGACTCTGTGGAATCTAAAACACAAAGCTGTCTTAATCAGATTTTTTTTCATAACAAATTTTCTACATGCATATTTTGTCTTTTGAGGTTTTATTTGCTATTCAAGTGTGCTATTTTTCTCAAATCTTAGTCCTCAGTTTTTGAGCTTTATCTTAGTTTAAAAGAAATCTGCTCATATCAGAAGTTCCTCAAGCAAGTATTTCTTGGTTTTATTTCATGGTTTATCTTTTTGCCCAGTGAATAATGTAGCAAACAGTTTAGTTGCCCACCCAAAAGCCATTTCCAGTCATTTCTTGTACTTCTTTCTCTCAACCTAAAAAGCTCATTATTCACTTCTCCAGCCTCCCTTGAAGCTAAGGGTTTGACCCATTTTTGGCCATTAAAATATAACAGGAAGTTTTCTTGGTAGCTTCCTAGAAAGATTTTCCTCCCTGGTAAAAGAAAAGCAGAAAGGAAGGAAAATGTCTTTTTCCTTCCCCAGTTTTCCTGCATTCCTGTATGTTTTCTGGCAAGGAAAAATTTGGAGTTATTGTAGTCAACATGTTCCCATCAGGGGAAAGCCCACATTTTGTGGCTGCACCATCTGGTAGCAATCTTTGTTGTATGACATAATTATATGTCTTTATGATTTAAGCCACTTTCTAGTTGCACAGTAGACTATATGTAGCCTAAAACATCCTGTATAAATATTATTTATGCATTAGAACATTTAGTATATCCATTATGTTTTCATTGGTTGATTAGGAGACTTTGCTGTGTACCATTTGTTCCTTCTCTGGAATGACTGACTGCCAAAAAGTTGATCAGGTTGTATGGAAGACTTTGAAGCAGTCTAGTTATTTCAATGAGAAAGAAAGACAGCATACAGACAATTGCAACCAGACTGTATAGACACAACATTAAGGGGACTCATAACTAGGAACTACCGTGCTGATCTGAATGTGATTTTTAAACTCAATACTTTCCTAATCCTAGTCTATCTCTTATATTCTCCTTTTTAACAAGTAGCTTTATTGCATATAATTCACATACTATATAATTCACACACCCTCTTTGAAAAGCATTTGAATCCTGTTTTTCAGAAAGGATAAAGACTATCAAGTTTAACCTTTCTTACTCCACCTCCACCGTCTCTAGCCAAAGGTCTCTACTTCTACACTTAACAACTTCCAAGTCCTTCCCCTCCACCCTGGATTCCTTACATCCTTGGTCTTCACTCCCTCAAGAATCTTTATGTCTTTCCATTCGTGTAAGGAGCTGGCTCTTAGATGAGCCTTTCCAAAGGAGGTCTATGCTGTAGGGTGTGACACAAATGGGGTTAGCTAAGCAGTGTGGTCAGACAGCAAGAGATTTGGGCAGACAAGATTGCTGACTAGACTGAGGTAATAGAGCTTGGCAAGCTTAGGAGACAGAACAGGCTTTAAAATCTCTTTTAAAGGTAGTAATCGAGGTCAGAGAAGCAAAGTAATTAGACTTTCAGGATGGAGGTTTAGAGTCAGTGCTAGTAAGGACTTGTCCTCCGACTGAAGCCAAGGAAACCATGCCCTTTAATCTACTGTAGTCTAGGAATTCTCTAGTCAACTGTTAGAGCCTTCCAGATGCCAGGGAACAAAAAAAACTTCTAAATCCCTGAAAAACAAAAATATTTAAAAAAGAAGTATGGGCAGAAAGAAAAGGAGGAAGGAAAGAAAGAAAAAGATACTCTTTTTGCATCTATTCACGAGCTCTGTCTGGGTCAGATTCAAGGCTTGGCTGAACGACTTGAGTCCCTCATGGTGGGCTAATTCTTCAACGCCTTGTAATTCCCTTCATAGTTTTCCTCTTTCAGGACCCATTTTGAGAAAAGGACAACAAATAAATAAAAAGGCAAACACAATTTATAGTTACTGCTGCCAGCTAAGGCCTCCTTATGTCCTTTTCATGTATTCCTGAATTAACTCCAACAATCTCCTTAAGTCCTACCTCTGATGCTCTCTCTGTTCTTGGACCTGAATTCTTTTTACACTCTGGGCAGCATGCCTTTCCTCCCCAAGCAGCATACTTCTAAAGCCCCCCTATGGCCCCTCGCAGCTCCTTCCATCCGCCTACATTAGAGGAGCTGCCCCTGAAGACTACTACCGGGCAGTCGCTGGGCTTTAGCCTGTGACTCTCCACTTCTTGCTTTCTTCACCCGCTCACGCTTGGAACTCACCTCCCTCCCTGAGGGTGAACTCTTGACACTTAATGCACATCTTAGTGTTGTATTACCAGCGCTATACCTATGATAACATTAAACTCAAACCCTAAAATCAGTCTTAGCCTACCCAAAATGGCTTGTCCTGCTATTTTTCTCCCTAATTTTTACTACATTAGTGAAATATCATTTCCTTAGTCATCCAGCCCTGTTCATCAGCAGCCTGCCTCCATTCCTGCTCTCCTATGAGAAACTTTCAAATCTTCTCCCTCTTTTTTTCCTAGGATAAAAACTTTCTAGGAAGAATATTAAGCAAACAATGTACCATGTTAGACACCAAACTTCATTATCTATAATAGGAAGTTAGAAACATGTAAAAATAGCATCGTATATGTATTTTTAAATTTCATTTTTGAAAAAAAAAGTTTTTTATGTTTTAATATTTTAGATATTTTTTCCAGAAACATATGCAGCAAAAGCATATGTAAACTATGACTTTTCATACATAGCAAAAGGCATCTTTTATCTACTAGTTTTTAAGAATTTGAATCTTAAGAAATAGAAGTAGATAAATTATTGGTTCAGGTAGATGTGTTTTAATTAAAGCACTATTTACAACCTGGAACTCTTTCTCTATGGATGCTTTTGATCTAGGAACAGTAATCAAAATTTTCTGCACTGAGAAAATGGCATTGTCTTTCCAAAACACTAGAAAAGATATTATGGCCATTTGAGTTTCTGGCAATTTCAGCTACATAAATAAGGGTTTTAAGAAAGCTACTTTCTGACTTTCCATCTTAAAAATGTTCTCTTTTTCTTCATTCTACCTTATAGGAAAGGAAAAATCAGCAGGTGAAAGCCGACTAACTCATCCA
This sequence comes from Manis pentadactyla, assembly GCF_030020395.1. Classification (NCBI taxonomy): domain Eukaryota; kingdom Metazoa; phylum Chordata; class Mammalia; order Pholidota; family Manidae; genus Manis; species Manis pentadactyla. The sequence goes on along the minus strand of NC_080031.1, from coordinate 66,883,414 downwards.
TTCCTCAACTCTGCTTTCTTCTATTTGTTCAGAGCTCTGTTAGGTGTTTCTATGTGGAAATAATTTTCTACCTGGTAGAAAAATTACTTGTAATTTTAAAATTACCTGCTATTTTTCTCCCTAATTTTTACTACACTGGTAAAATAGCTAAAAAAAAAAATACTTGTAATTTTTAAAATCCTACTGGTAGCAATTGAGCCAAGTCATGCAGAGGTATATATAAAACACTATTCAGGAAGGGTAGTCTTCTTGCCTTTCGACAATAGCTGAAGCTCTTCTCTCTACTTATTTACATGCTAATAGTTTCCAAAGATTCAGGAAAATTGGCACTCCCATGATGGCTGGTGTGTAAATTATCATGTATTAATCTTGTGATCCAAACTGACAGAAACAGAATTAAAACTCAAACTGACTTAATAAAAAAAACAAGCCAGTTTGAAAGATTTTAGACCCACATGATTGGAAGGATAGGCAGTATACAGGACTGGACCAAGGATTCAAGTGAGCTTCTCATGACGTTGTCTTACTCCCTATCAAAAATAGAACTTAGTTCTCCTTTTCTCTCTTCATTCCTTTTAAAACATTCAAACATCATCTATGTTCAGGGATGACAGTCCTTTCTTTTTAAAAATGCAAGAGTCCCTGGCTAGCTGCAGCAGAAAAATCACAGAGGACTCTGACTGACTGCACCAGGGCCCAGCCCTGAACAAACTACATGGCCGGGGAACCTACCATGAGGCAGTATTGCCTAGGGATTAAGCACATGTATTCTGGTGGCATTTTGTAGATTTACGTAGTCTACTTTTAATATACTGATACTTGCCAGGTTGCCAGTCCCATACTAATGAGAACTACCACTGCCATTCCCCCAGTTCAGTGTAGGGCCCAGTGCTAAGCATGGGCAGGTGAAAAGCCACCTAGGTTGCCGTTCTCTCTTTTCATCCATTTCTTCCTAGTAGCTATGTCCACATCCCTAGGCTAAGGAGAAAAATCTAAGGCTATAGTCTCAGTTTACTTCTTTCTAAATTTGGGATTCTTCATGAGAATTCTTATGATTTGTTTTTAACTTTCAAGGACTGCTTCTGATTCAAGTAGAGACACACTAAGCCTGAGCTGAATCTTCTACTTGTATAGTTGGCCATCACTTTTTCTGGTCGTCACAGGAGGCTGTGTTCCTTTTTAAAATGGTTGTTATTGACAAAATATTGCTGTTGTTGTAGAAAGAGAGAGAGAGCTCTTTAGATATTGGTGGACAGAGTGTGTGACCCAGCTTCACTCTCCCATCTTTATGCCAAAATAGCCTCAGCTTATATTGCATAAAGGAGCCATTCAAGTGACTCTTACCTAGACATACACATAGATTCCTTCAAGGGCACTTGCTATGTTGTGCTAGGCAGAAAAGAAGCTGGCAGTTTCTTTTGCAGGAAAATTTTATGTTCTGCCTCATCAGTTATTCCATAATATTTACATGATTGAGTGCAAGCATAGTTCCTGGTAAGGTTTGTTTGTAATCTAATTGAGTTAAAAAAACATTGGTTTTTTTCCCCTTGCATATACTGTTTTCTTCACTTTCAGAATATATCAGTCTCCTGTAATTATTTCTTCTCATGCTTGTGAAACATTCCCCAAATTTCTTTTCATTAATTTACCTGCCCTATTTCCTTTCATCTTTTCTGCTAGGGGGAAATGGCAGGTTATGATGATTTTTCAAATCATAGTCTCCCTTTTTTCTTTTTTGGAGACCACTTTTTTAGAGAAGTTCTGCTTTCGAGAAACAAAATTAAGAGGAAGGAACAGAGATTTCCAAAATACCCTTGTCCTCACACATTCAGAGCTTCCCCATTATCAACATCCCCCACCAGAGTGACACATTTGTACAACCAAAACTGACACACTATCATCACCCAAAATTCATAGCTTACCTTAGGGTTCACTCTTGGTGTTGTATGTTCTATAGGCTTGGACCAATTATAATGACAAGCATCCATCTTGATAGTATCATACAGAGTATTTTCATTGCCCTTTTAAAAGGCCTCTGTGCTCCATCTATTCATCCCCTGTCTGCAACCCCTGATAATCACAGATCTTTTTACTACCTCCATAGTTTTGCTTTTTTCCCAACCATCATATGTTTAGAATCATACAATATATAGTCTTTTCCAACTGGCTTCTTTCACTTAGCAATATGCATTTAAGTTTCCTCCATGACTCTTCATGGCTTAAATAGCTCATTTCTTTCTAGCACTGAATAATATTCCATTGTCTGGATGTGCCACATATTATTTACCCATTCAGCTACTGGAAGACATTGTGGTTGCTTCCAAGTTTGGCAATTATGAATAAAGCTGTTATAAACATCCGTGTGCAGGTTTTGTGTGGACATAAGTTCTCTACCCCTTTGAGTAAATACTAAGGAGCATGACTGCTGGATTGCATAGTAAAAGTTTGGTTAGTTTTGTAAGAAACCACCAAACTGTCTTCCAATGTCATTGTACCACTTTGCATTCCCACCAGCAAACAGCGAGAGCTTCTATTGCTCCACATCTTCATCAGCATTTGGTATTGTCAGTGCTCCAGATTTTGGACCACCATTCTGATAGATGTGTAGTAGTATCTCATTGTTATTTTCATTTGCATTTCTCTGATGACATATGATGTGGAGCATCTTTCCATATGCTTATTTGGCTTCTGTGTTTCTTCTTTAATGAGGTTCTCTTCAGGTCTTTGGTCTATTTTTAAATTAGGTAGTTTTTTTCTTATTGTTGAATTTTAAGAATTCTTTGTGTATTTTGGACAACTGTGCTTTATCAGATGCATCATTCGCAAACATTTCTTCCCAGTCTGCAGTCTGTCTTCTCATTCTCTTGACATTGTCTTTCCTGAGCAAAAGTTTTTTATTTAATGAAGCCCAGCTTATCCATTGTTCCTTTCATGGATCCTGCCTTTGTTATTGTATCTAAGAAGTCATCAGTCTTCTAGGTTTCTCCTATGTTATCTTCTAGGAGCTTCATAGTTTTGTGTTTTACATTTAGGTCTGTGACTCATTTTGAGTTAGTTTTTGTGAAAGGTGTAAGGTCTGTGTCTAGATTTTTTTTTCCTGCACATTATGTTTTTTTCCAGCACCATTTGTTGAAAAGATTATCTTTGCTCCATTGTACTGACTTTGCTCTTCTGTCAAAGATCCATTGGCTGTATTTACGTAATTCTATTTCTGGGCTCTTTATTTTGTTCCATGGATCTGTCTATTCTTTCACCAATACCACACTGTCTTGATTAAAGTAGCTTTATAGTAAGTCTTGAAATCAGGTAGTGTCAGTCCTCCAACTTTGTTCTCCTCCTTCAATACTGTGTTGTCTATCCTGGGTCTTTTGCCTCTCCATAAAACTTTAAGTCAATTTGTTGATATCCACAAAATAGCTTGCTGGGACTTTGATTGAGATAGTTGCTCTTCTTCATTCCTGTTCCAGAGCTCATTGCCTGTAAGTTGTTCCTGGCTAAACAGAACTCCCTGCTGCTGTCTTCCACATGACCTCTCCTTTCCCTTTCAAAATGGCATCTCTTTTTTTTTTCCCCAAATGAAAGTTCTCACACATTTATTACTGAACCTATCAGTGCGCAGACACAGAAACAAAGAGAAAAATCATTTTCCTAATAAAACACGTCCAACTGTCCAGAAAGTAGTGACGTTTTCAGAGTGACATGGCTAGATACAAGTGATCTTGAAACAGCAAAAATACGTGTGTCATCTCATGTTGGAAGACCCAGCTTGGCTCTTCTCCAATGTCTCCTTTGAAGTTGTCCCTGATTTGATTTCCAGTTTTCGTCTACATCCAGTGGGGAATGGGATGATTATGCTTTTGTTTCTTAGTCAGAAATCACTTGATCCTGAAAGTCTTAAGAGAAGATATGGCGAACAGAGTCAACCTCACAAACCAGGCAGTGGAGAAAGGGAAAGAGGGAAATTACATGTCTTGATTTCTTCTTCCCCCTAATGAAAAATTCCAATGGGTATGAGGTAAGCCACAATCTGATGTGTTTGACTTATTGGTAATTCTAAAACTTTTCTAGAAGTACTTGCCTTTAACCCAGTGAATATCCATCCACCTAACTGGCTGAGTTTGAGGTACTTTTTGGTTGGAGATGTGTATTTTATCCTTCAACAAGGACTTGCCTTTATGGGGAATGGGTCAAGGTAAGGAGGTGAGCTTTCCTTCCTTTATCAAGAAGGGGAGGACAAAACTGAGGAAGATGGTACTTCCTAGAAGAGAATCACTGAAGATATAATTTAAGGAGGTCCCCTCCCTTCCCCTCCCCTCCCCTTCTCTTCTCATCTTGCTCGCAAGGGGGTAAGTGATAGGCTCTGAATGTATTCTTCTTGGGATTCAGGGTTTTTTGGAGAACACTTAGCCTTTGAAGTGCAAGACATCTGAGTTCAACTCCTCAAGTGGTGATATGACCCAAGGCTTATGTGGCCTTGGGAAAATTATTTAATCTCTTTGAGTTTAGCTCTCTTTTCATTTGTAAAACAGACATATTACCCTTATAAGGTTGTTGATATTTCAATGAGATAAGTAAAATACCTACTATGATATATAGTGGGTATTTAATAAACAATTGCCTTTATTAATAATTGCCTTTTAAATGCTTATGGGTAGAGAAACCTCCAGCTAGGCAAGTATGTGTGAGCTAAGAGCTAAGAGTATTTAATGGCCAGCATCAAATTTGAGAGGTACTGAAATTAATTTTTCTATAGTAACACTATTAAAAAGGATGGTTAGGGTCCTATATCATTGCTCAAATATCTATTTAACCTGTAATATTCCTGATGGATTTCCCTATAGCAAGGTTGCCATTGGCAGTGTAGGCAGGTTTATGGGACAGTCAATGTCTTAGTTGCACAGTGACCCTCATACTATATGAGATTATGAATTTAAAATGCTTTTGTGAAATGCCAGCCACACAGTCCCCCTGACTCAGCCTTGTTATGACATTAGGGCCTCCCTTTACTTCTAACTTCTCTGGTCTATTGGGTGTTGGCAGTAGTGTCTGAAGCCCCTATTGGTGGTTCCTGTGGCATAGACTCTGGGAGATTAGGGATTTATATTGATGAGTTTAGCGTGAGGGCGGCAGGGAGGAGGGTAATAACAAGGATTTCAGGAACCCAGAGAATAAGGAAGAGGCATGATTGCTTCTCAATCTGAACTGGCTTCCTATACGCTCCTTTCCCCACCAGGATCTCAGTGCTGAACCGGTTTGCTTTTCTTTACATTTACACCACCCATGAGGTCTGATACATGTCCCTCTTCCCTTTAAGACTAGCACTGGAGAGAGCACAGCTTCTCTTTGGTCTGCCAGTTCCAGCACTTTAGTTCTTTAAGAGATTTTGCTGCTAGTAATAATATGGAGTATAGAACATTTTATTTTTTTAAAAATACAAGTTTCCGTTTGTGGAGTCATCCTTCCTCTTTTATTTCTTAGAAATAAAGCTAAAGAAAAAAACTGAAGTAACTAAAGAAATTAGAGGAAAAAACAAAAGCACACAGTCTTTGAGCATTCAAAAGACAGACTGATAAAATTCAGTTATAGTTAAGGGAATAATTAGATTCAACAATTTCCAAGGACTTTTCATGTTAGGAGGTGGATTAGTGGCCTCTGGGCAGGAGACAGGGAGGGGAGGATGAAAGGCAGACATGCATAATTTACCTTCACTTCCTCCATTTCCTTACATTACTAATCTTGCCACAAGGTCGGAGTTACACTCAAGTTGCATACGAAGTCAGGACTGGATTTAGCCTTGTTAAGGGGAGGTGAGTGACATTAGGGGGGTGATGTATGAGAAGCAGCAGCTTGGAAGCAAAGGGATTGCCTACAGCCACCTCTCTGGCGTATTCTTTCAGGGAACATTTTGCATGTATGTAAGTCAGGTCCTGTCTACATTCATCCTTTTGTTCAACTATTAGTGAATATTGACTGTGCTATGACAAATACTGGGGAATCAGAGAGGCAGTAGATATATTTAAAGATGCGCATGTAGTCACTAATATTAAATGTTTTGATAACTAAGCTCAGTTGTCATGCTTAGTAGAATAACAATTCTGCATAGCAAAAACTATTTCATTGGCCATAAAGTAGAGGATTCTTCCTCTAAGTCAGGTGTCATCAAACTTTTTCTATAAAGGACCAACTAGTAAATATTTTTGACTTTGCAGGCTATCTGGTCTCTGTTGAAACTACTCAGTTCTGCAGTTGCAGTGTGAAAGCAGCCATCGACAATACCTGAAGGACTATGCATGGCTGTGTCTATAAAATTTTATTCATGGATATGTGAATTTCATATAATTTTCATATATAAAGCCACACAGCAGGTCAGAGTTGCAGGAGAATAAATAAATGAATTACAAGCATTTAATAGTTTCATTGCAACAGTTCTCTGCTGTATATCAAAGATAGGTTGTTTAATGGGAAATTGAATAAACTAGTAGTTTCTGATGAATAAGAAGCAAAAGAATACTCTTGCATTTCATTAGCTATTGTAGTTCCACAGTTCTACATACAGACTGGTATGGCCTCAGAACATTTGTGTAGTCTCCAACAACTCTGGAAAGTTTGATTTACACTGAGGTTTGACACTATTTGGAAAACCCTGGAAAGAGTAAGTTAATGAAAAGGTTAGGTTTATTTAATAATAATAGCTGACATCTACTGATTTCTGATTACATGCCAACACTGTACTCATTGAGTCCTCGTGATAATTATATAAAAAGAAAGTCTGTAACTATCTCCATTTTATAGATTAAAAAAAAAGTAAAGCACAGAGAGATTAAGTAACCTGCCTGAGTGGTTAGGCCAGAATTTAAATTCAGGTAGTCTTCTCAAGGCTGAAGGAATTAAATGAAAACTAACATATGTACAGAGTTGTGGGAATGGAAATGTTGATAGTCAGGTTTAACTTGCTAATTTTATAGATGAAATTAATGAGTCTTAAAGTTAACAAGACTTCCCAAGGTCACATAGCAAATGTGAGATGAGGAGTATATGTCAGATATCCTAACTACTTGGTTGCTTAGTTCTTTTACTCTGCTATACTTTATGCCCTTCAAAATAAGAAACTGGGCAGAATAGAATGAGTAACATCTCAAACTTTGGGTACATGAAGAAGTTATGTGGGACACAGAAAAATCTTCATGTAGGGTCTAAAATATAAAATTAAACGAAACCATTTTTTTTGAGAGGGCATCTCTCATATTTATTGATCAAATGGTTAACAACAATAAAATTATTCTGTATAGGGGACTCAATGCACAATCATTAATCAACCCCAAGCCTAATTCTCAACAGTCTCCAATCTTCTGAAGCATAATGAACAAGTTCTTACATGGTGAACAAGTTCTTACATAGTGAATAAGTTCTTACATGGTGAACAGTGCAAGGGCAGTCATATCACAGAAAGTTTCGGTTTTGATCACGTATCATGAACTATAAACAATCAGGTCAAATATGATTATGCGTTTGATTTTTATAATTGATTTATATGTGAATCCCACATTTTTCCCTTATTATTATTATTACTTTTAATAAAATGCTGAATTGGTAGGTAGATGCAAGATAAAGGTAGAAAACATAATTTAGTGCTGTAAGAGTAAACGAAACCATTTTAAATGATATTTGAATTAATAATTAAAATACCAATTAAACTGTAATTACATTAAACAACACTAAAATAGTTTTTTTAAGAGAAAGTAAATTTTATGTCCCTCATTTTTATGATGAGACCGGAATAAGTAATGTAATTGAATTACATCTTTCAAGTTAGAGAAAGGAGGGTAACTCTTAAACTTTTTTTTTTATGTAGGTTTTTATTGCAAAACAAAGTAAATATACATTGTAAAAACCTTTGGGAAGTAAAAGGAAATAAAAATCAGTAGTCCTCCTCCCATCCAAGTATGACGTGCAAAGGCTTGCTTTTTTGTTTTTGTTTTGCCACAACAAACTTATGTGAAAAACACTTAGTAATTAAAAAAAATACTCTTTCTGGGTGGAGAGTTTCTACATTCATTCAACATTGAACACCTAAACGGGAACTAGCACTGTGCTAGACAACGTGGGAAACCCAGACGAATAGGACAGTCTGTCCCCAAGAGACTTACAGTACATGGGAGGAGACATATAAACAGATGCTTACCAATAATAATAGTGAACTTGCGTTAAAATACAGTAAGAGTTGATTCTTACTATTGCTAACTGTCACACTGATCATTTTGGAATTCTTCGGTTTCCAAAACAAATGCTGAAACGCGAGACTTGGTTGCAGTATGATTAGCCGCACTACTTCAAAATGTAGATTAAGGCAAACTTAGGTGAAAACATTTCATTTTAGTAATTGTCAAGGGTTTGAACTGTTCGAAAGTACCCTGCTCGGCGAGTTAGAAACGCTCGTGCCACTCGGTTAAGTCCTGCGCCGGGATAGAGATGCTTTAAGGAGCTGGTTAGCTGGAGCCCTCACGGGCTGCCTGCGGGAGCGGTGCTTGCTGGGACTTGTAGTCTCTACAAGGACGGATGCCACTGCAACCCCATTTATAATGCTTTTCTCCTATCGAAGCTCTGGACCCTCAGTCGGATCAAACCCTGGTCTAAGGCACAATTTGATAACTCTTACCTCATTCTGGTTTTGTTATGTTTCTATCAGGTTCCCCACGTTCAACACTCAAAAGGACGGAGTCGCTCACAAGCCTCAAAGAGATTGGCCTGTCCTGAGAAGTGGGCGGAGCCCTAACTGGACCGGAGCTCGGGATTGGCCAGTATCTGAGGAGAACAGGCTTTTTCATACCCACTATCCGAGTTGTATAGTGTATAGGGAGCCCTTTACCGCAGTTCGCCTCTTCCCCCAAGACCTCTCGCGATATTTCGAGCGAAAGGCTCTAGAGACGCGTAGTGGGAGGTGAAGGCCAGTGGGGACGGTGCGCACCGGAGCTGAAAGGCGCAGCTCAGGCGGGGAAGGCGAGGGCGTGCTGACTGCGCCACTTGGGCACTCCCGGCGGTAGCCTCCCGGAGCCCGGCGCAAGCGTGTGGACGCCACGGCCCTGCAGGTGAGGCGGCCTGGGGTCTCGGCCGTTGAATCGACCGCGAGCTTCACCTGGGCCCGTGCGGCCTGTGACAGGTACTCGGACGAGGGCAGCGCTCCGCCCGCTCGCCGGCCCGCCCCCTCCGGGCCTCGGAATGAGCTGCGGACCCCGGCTGAGCGGTTCTGGCTCCTGGCGCCTGGCGCTGCCGTCGCCGCTCAAGAGCGGACACAGCCCCTGAGAAGAGGGAGGCAAGCGGCTGCCGAACCCAGGCATGAGCCGGACGCGGCGTCCGTTGCTGGGCTAAAGCGCGGAAATGATCCTGCACCAGGTCTGACCGGGGCTGTGAACCCCGGCGACCGCTGCTTCTCCGTGGGCAGTGTCGGCGACCAGCGCTTCAACGGTGAGTGAGGGCGGCTCCCGCGTCGCCCGTGGTCGGTCGGCACCCCTGAGTGAGCCGGGCTTGGCCCAGATGACGGGCGGAGGCCAAGAACGCCTCGTCAGCCCGACGGGGGCGCCCGCGTCCCCCACAGAGGTCCCCGCCCCTAGCGCCGGGTGGACCTGGCTTTTGAGAGCGAAGGAAGCTTTAAACATTCTGTTCATTGAAGTGCTTGCACAGAGCCTGAACTCAGAATGTTTCTTAGGATTTTTAAAGTTTTAGTCTGACGTCCTTGCTCTGGGATGGTTTGCCTAAGTCGTTTATCGAAAAGTCGTTGTGTAACGTGTGTGTGACAGGCTTTTGATCACCCCACTAGATAGACTCAAATTGTCGAGTTTAGAAATAGTTGGGATTGGTTTCATTTCTTTATTGTAAGTTAAAGTCATATATCTCGGTAGTTTAAGAAATGTAGGTGTCTTGAAACAATTACTGATGGTTTGCTATCAACAACTAGCACTGAGTAAAAAATATAATGAAAACAAAGCTTTTCATTTATTTTTCCTCCAGTTCACTGAAGAATAACTTCGGAAAGAGGAAAACTTTTTTTTCCCCACAAATAATTCACTCGTGCCATCCTGTGAATTCCATATGTAACAGTTTAGAAGTCCTGGGAAATGTTTATTATTTTAGATTGCTCACATTAATTACTGAAATCTGTTTTTCAGTAAAACTCCTGTTTGCTATGTAGTGGTAATTTCAGGTTAACTTTTATTGATAGTGACTTGTTTTTCATTCTTCCCCAGATATTGGAAGGAAGAGGGAGGGCCCTAAGCTTTGGCTACTTAACTAGTATTGTGGCATTTTCTGCCTCAACTATACTTTTTAATAATAACTTCAAACAGTCAGTATTGCCCATGATACACTTTATCTGAACATATTTACAATGCTGATTACTTTTGGTACAACTTGTGTAGCTCTCTTAGTTGTGATTACAAATGAAACTTGACTTTACATATACAAGTGAGACAAACAGCTCACCAGATGCCCCAAGTTTTCTTCTCTACTTTTGAGTTTCTTTGTGGTCGTTGTCAGTCAAAATAAATAACAGAAGAAAAAGTAGTCATTTTTGAACATGGTATAGGCATTTAGTGCCTGAATTGTGCTTTTAGATCTGTCCCAACCAAGTTCTTTGCTTTTATATATAGTTCTGTACTTCCCCATAGAGTGATGCATGCACATCTTAGTTGGCACTTTAGTTTTAGAGATTCTAATTCTAAATATTAACTGAGTCTGAATACTCAGGGGAAGAGTGAAGTCTCAGGGTCTCAGGGAGCAACTACAGTTAGTTGTAGTTAGACATTGCCTGCAGTTCTTGCTATTTAGCGGGGTAATAAACAGTATCCTAAGGGGGTTTTCCTCTGCGAGATTATAGGATGGTAACAGTGCATTCTCTGCCATCCCCTAAAGTTATATGAGTGTTTTCTCCAGTGTAAATTCTAAGAACTTTTTCTAACAAGACATTCGGAACCTATGTAAGCAGTGGTGTGAACAACTAAGTGTATACAATATGACAGCCTTACACCTAAATGACTCCTCCAAGTGCATATAAAACCTAGGTGAATACTTCCATGTTACTTTAAAGGAGAGGTGAGTTGATGTGCCAAAGATTATATGGTTGTCTTACACTGTCTTGCAGTTTCTTGGTTAGTCCTGCTGACTTTTAAGTTTGTGTCCATAGACCGTGCTTAGTGCAGATTTCTTCTAGATCTCAGGAAGTATTCCAGTAATAAGGTAAAAATAAATTTATTTTTGTTTATTGTGAAGAGATCCAGTTTTCTGTAATTTTGTGGTAGTTTTAGGATGAGCAGTCATCTTTTTCCTTTGTAGCCAATCCATCCCTGACTCTCTAACAGAAAGTTGATAGTTCTGTTACAAATTAAGTTTTGTTGCCCTCAGTTTCTTAGACACTATATACTTCTTAAATTTCTTTGTCTTGAAATTGCCCAAAGCAGAATCTGTTGTTCACTCCTTGAATTTTGTTTTTAACCTTTGCTGATTTGACTTCTTTTTCTTTGATAGGAATATAATAAACAGTAATGGTAGGTGTTATGTGCAGATTAAAAAAACATCTCTAAACTCCAGTTTTACTTGAGGTTAGGGACATGAGATCTAACTGTCAGGCCCACCTGAAGAATTCTTTTATGCCTCCTGGCACTTTGTGCCTTCTCTGAAGAGAGTTCTGTATTTGTAATTCCTTCCTTTGCATGTTTTCAGATTATTTACCCATTTTTGTTTTGAAGTATTATGAGAGAAAAGATCCTGTTTTCTGTATGGTCTGACAGGTTTTTAATTGAAATGAAATTGAATGCTAGTTCTCATGGATTCTCGACTTTAAAATATGCAGTTACTAATACTATTAGTATACCTAAGTAGTAGATACATCTTTACTAAAGTAGCATCAAACTACTTTGACTTTAGTCTTAGAATGAAAGCTTCTAGGAGGCAGTAACTATGTTTCTTATACTTTCAAAGCACTTTATTTGCACTTTCATTACATTATTAAGCAGTTTTACCTGGTGTATATCTTCCACAGTTTCACTGTAAGCCCCTGAAGAGTGATTAGGTCACTAGTGGATTCAATTGCCAACCTAATCCCTTATAGTTAGTTACATATCCATGGGAAAGTTCTTCTACACTGTTTTTGTCTTATCTGTCAAATGGGGCTAAAGTAGTACGTATTTGTAAGGTTGTTACCATATGAAGTGCTGTGGTCTAAGTTCATTACTTAGTACATGTAAGCCCTTAAAAATGTCGGTTATTATAAAATGAAGGATATATCTATTCTAATGCTTGGCACATAGAAAGTACTTGATAAGTACTGACTGAATTGGTGAATAATAAAGAAGCCTGTTTCAATAATTTAAAAATTGCTGTTTTAAAATAGATTTAATAATTTAGATTTAAGTCCAAATAAAATATTTCTATTGAAAGTTTCTTTAACTTCTTTTCAAATTCGGTTATATATTTCACCACCATTATCAGGTGAGCAATTAGGGAAGATTTCACATATACTAAGTGAATGCTTCCCTCACTGCTTTCTCCTTATTAATTTACTACTGTTTTTAGAATGAAAGTATGTGAGCAATGTGGTCCTTATCTGTTGACAACTTTTGTTTTTAGAATAAAAACTATTTTATTAAAGACAATAAATGAAAGAGCTACAGTTAATTAGAACCTAGATTTTTCTAATATTTCTGTGCCTATAACATAGTATGTGTTTTAATATACACAATATTCATGTTGTAGTTTATCCATAATTAGTGTTCAAACTGTGATTTGAATGAAATGGAAAATGAGGTAATTTGTAAGAGACAGATTGTGTTAATATTTAGGAATTCCTATCTCTAGTTTGGAATTTAAACACCTTTGCTATAGGTGGGAAAGCAAACATGATGTATAGCTCCAGGCTCTCTTCTGTATTAGTCATCCCAGTGTTCCTAGCCAAAGAGACCCAGAGTAGAAGTCAAAAGACTGACTGTAGCTCTCTGGGTATTGGTTGAAAAATGCAGGCTGCATTAGCACTCTCCTTCCTCAACTTCCTGTGATAGTAAACATCCTTTAGTTTAACTGTTATTTTTGTTCACTCTAGGGAAGCCTTCATTGGTGCGAGGGTGAAAAAGCTTTTGTGGGGGAAGGCATGTGGGTCTTTGTGGGTGGAGAGAATGCAGAAAGGGAAAGTTTGATACTTTCGCATCTGGAGAAAGAGAAAGATTTTTATGGTGCTCATATGTCATTACAAGTACTAAATAGGGCTTTCCTTTGTAAAACTTGGCCTATTTTAAAATATTCTATTTAAATAGTATTAAAGGACCTTTAATATTATTGAACTAATACTAATTTCTACTTTAAAAAAAACAATAATAATGTTAATTACGACATACCAAACATAAATCATTTAACCAGGAAATGTACCAGGAAGAAATTCTTTGGATATTTAGCTGGTATGTTTGGTTAACAGAAAACACAAGTGTTTTATAGAAATCACAGAATTTTAAAATTAGAGGACCAACTATTTCAGTCTTGGATAATTTTTGGAATTTAGAATATTGAAGAAGGTTCTCTACCAAGATTTAAAGTTGAGAATCATGTTCTGACTATATGCTTGAAAGCACACATAGAAACTCAGTTCTTCCTGTGCGTTTTGTTTAGTCTCAAACTTAGTAAACCTGGTATTACATGTGCCTAGTAAAGAATTTTCATTTGTCAAGTTAATTTTCATTGGTTAGTAATAGATTGTTCTGATTACAGATCTTTTGACAGAAGCAGCTAGTGTACCAATTGTAATGTATGTGTATTAATTTTGAAGAGTAGGTAGCATTACAGTTTATTTGGTAAACCAGTGCTATTCTTACTGTTTTGATAACCTTCCATAATATAGTCAGGGCACACTGAAATGAGTTGGTTTTTTTTTTTTTGGTATCATTAATCTACCGATACCTGAGGAACATTATGTTTACTAGACTCCCCCCTTCACCAAGTCCCCCCCACAAACCCCATTACAGTCACTGTCCATCAGCGTTGTAAGATGCTGTAGAATCACTGCTTGTCTTCTATGTGTTGCACAGCCCTCCCCGTGCGTCCCCCCACATTATACATGCTAATCTTAATGCCCCCTTTCTTCCCCCTCCCTTCTCCCTCCCTTCCCACCCATCCTCCCCAGGCCCTTTCTCTTTGGTAACTGTTAGTCCATTCTTAGGTTCTGTGATTCTGCTGCTATTTTGTTCCTTCAGTTTTTTTCTTATTTCTTAGACTCCACATATGAATGAAATCATTTGGTACTTGTCTTTCTCCGCCTGGCTTATTTCACTGAGCATAATACCCTCTAGCTTCATCCATGTTGTTGCAAATGGTAGGATTTGTTTTCTTCTTATGGCTGAATAATATTCCATTGTGTATATGTACCACCTCTTCTTTATCCATTCATCTACTGATGGACACTTAGGTTGCTTCCATTTCTTGGCTATTGTAAATAGTGCTGCGATAAACATAGGGGTGCATCTGTCTTTTTCAAACTGGAGTGCTGCATCCTTAGGGTAAATTCCTAGAAGTGGAATTCCTGGGTCAAATGGTATGTCTGTTTTGAGCATTTTGAGGAACCTCCATATTGCTTTCCACAATGGTTGAACTAATTTACCTTCCCACCAGCAGTATAGGAGGGTTCCCCTTTCTCTACAACCTTGCCAACATTTGTTGTTGTTTGTCTTTTGGATGGTGGCCATCCTTACTGTTGTGAGGTGATATTTCACTGTGGTTTTAATTTGTATTTCTCTGATAACTAGCAATGTGGAGCATCTTTTCATGCGTCTGTTGGCCATCTGAATTTCTTCTTTATAGAACTGTCTGTTCAGCTCCTCTGCCCATTTTTTAATTGGATCATTTGCTTTTTGTTTGTTGAGGTGTGTGAGCTCTTTATATATATTTTGGATGTCAACCCTTTATCGAATCTGTCATTTATGAATATATTCTCCCATACTGAAGGATACCTTTTAGTTCTATTGAGGTGTCATTTGCTGTACAGAAGCTTTTCAGCTTGATATAGTTCCACTTGTTCATTTTTGCTTTTGTTTTCCTTGCCCCGGGAGATATATTCATGAAGAAGTCACTAATGTTCACATCCAAGAGATTTTTGCCCATGTTTTTTTCTAAGAGTTTTATGGTTTCATGACTTACATTCAGGTTTTCAATCCATTTTGAATTTACTTTTGTGTATGGGGTTAGACAGTTATCCAGTTTCATTCTCCTAGATGTAGCTGTCCAGTTTTGCCAGCACCATCTGTTGAAGAAACTGGCATTTCCCCATTGTATGTCCATGGCTCCTTTATCATATATTAATTGGCCATATATGTTTGGGTTAATGTCTGGAGTCTGTAATCTGTTCCACTGGTCTGTAGCTCTGTTCTTGTGCCAGTACCAAATTGTCTTGATTACTATGGCTTTGTAGTAGAGCTTGAAGTTGGGGAGTGAGATCCCTGCCACTTTATTCTTCTTTCTCAGGATTGCTTTGGCTATTCGGGGTCTTTGGTGCTTCCATATGAATTTTTGAACTATTTGTTCCAGTTCATTGAAGAATGTTGCTGGTAATTTGATAGGGATTGCATCAAATCTGTATATTGCTTTGGGCAGGATGACCATTTTGACGATATTAATTCTTCCTAGCCAAGAGCATGGGATGAGCTTCCATTTGTTAGTGTCCTCTTGAACTTCTCTTAAGAGTGTCTTATAGTTTTCAGGGTATAGGTCTTTCACTTCTTTTTTTTTTTTTTCACCTTGTTTTTTTTTTTTTTTTTTTCCTGTAGATAATTATTTTTTATTGAAGGGTAGTTGACACACAGTATTACATTACATTAGTTTCAGGTGTACAACATAGTGATTCAACATTTATATACATGATAATTCTAGGTAACAGCTATCACCATACTAAGTTGTTACAATATTTTGACTATATTCCTTATGCTATACATTACATCCCGGTTACTTATTTATTTAACCATTGGAAGTGTTTTTTTTCTTTTTTTTTTTGTTTGTGAGGGCATCTCTCATATTTATTGATCAAATGGTTGTTAACAAAAATAAAATTCTGTATAGGGGAGTCAATGCTCGATGCACAATCATTAATCCACCCCAAGCCTAATTTTCGTCAGTCTCCAGTCTTCTGAGGCATAACAAACAAGTTCTTACATGGAGAACAAATTCTTACATAGTGAATAAGTTACATAGTGAACAGTACAAGGGCAGTCATCACAGAAACTTTCGGTTTTGCTCATGCATTATGAACTATAAACAGTCAGTTCAACTATGAACACTCATTTGATTTTTATACTTAATTTATATGTGGATACCACATTTCTCTCTTTATTATTATTATTTTTAATAAAATGCTGAAGTGGTAGGTAGATACAAGATAAAGGTAGAAAACATAGTTTAGTGTTTTAAGAGAGCAAATGTAGATGATCAGGTGTGTGCCTGTAGACTATGTGTTAACCCAAGCTAGACCAGGGCAATAAAACATCCACGTATGCAGAAGATTTCTCTCAGAACGGGGGGGGGGGTGAGGTTCTAAGCCTCACCTCTGTTGATCCCCACTTTCTCACCTGATGACCCCCCTGCGACTGTGCCTGTCTTAGGTTGTTCCTCCCTTGAGGAATCTTACCCGTCTCTGGCTAACCAGTCATCTTCTGGGGCCATACAGGGAAATGTAAAGTTGGTAAGTGAGAGAGAAGCCTTATTGTTTGAAAAGGTTAGCTTTTTACTTCTTTGCATATTTATGCCCTGTGGCTTCTATGGCCAGCATTTGTCTTGAGGTGTCTTTACCACTTGGAAGAATTATGATACTTGGTAAATTCGGTATGTGGCACGAATTCTATTTAAGGGTTGTAATTAGGAAGGAAGAAGAAAAGCTATAGAAGTAGCAGGTGGCAGAAAACATGGGAAGATTGATGATTTCTTTGACATATCTTCTTGTAGAGTAACTTCAGCATGTATAGGTTTTAAGCTACTACTTAAATTGCGCACACACAGTAACATAATAGGAGTATAGTTACCTAACCAAAGCATACCTGTAATTACCAGCCATCTCCAGTTAAACTAAGAAAACCAGTTAGGCACCTTAGGCATTTGTGAATGCCCTTAGGCATTTGTGAAAACTTATCTATGATATGGTGGATATTGTCCAACTGAACTTGAACAGTCTGAGAGAAATCAGACAAATTAAAACAACCCATTCCTGGGGAATGTTCACATCCCTTATGTTCTTTTAACAGTAAATAGTCTGTAGTTGTAAGATTTTGGAGTGCTACAATTTTCACTTCTCCTAATTCTTGGTTGAGTTCCAACAGTATAGATCCAGTCAAATTTGTTGTTTTACTGTATGCACAGGCCAGCTTAGATATCTCCTTCTTCATTCCCATGGCAAGTCGAGGAACTGGTGGGATGAGTGCATCTACAGCTGTAGCAGTGCGTGGATCTTTGTTGGGGTTTTTGATGATCATCTTGTGGCATGAGTCTTCCCGAGAGTGCTGATGTTGGAAGTTCTTTTTCATATCGTATCTTAGTTCATTTTCGGAGTAGCCCAATTAGGCTTTGATCCTCTGTATAAACACAAACAGACCCTTTGCCCACACTTTGATATGCCCTTTATACCATTGTGAAGAACTTAGTGGAGATCACCACAGAGGAAGTGCTTTTTTTTTTTTTTTTTGGCTGATTAGTCTACAATTACATGAAGAATATTATGTTTACTAGGCTCTCCCCTATATCAGGCCCTCCCCCCACAAACCCCTTTACAGTCACTGTCCATCAGCATAGCAAAATGTTGTAGGGTCACTACTTGTCTTCTCTTTGTTGTACAGCCCTCCCCTTTCTCCCACCCCCCCCATTATGCATGCTAATCATGATACGCCGTTTCTTCTTACCCCCTTATCCCTCCCTACCCACCCATCCTCCCCAGTCCCCTTCCCTTTGGTACCTGTTAGTCCATTCTTGGGTTCTGTGATTCTGCTGCTGTTTTGTTCCTTCAGTTTTTCCTTTGTTCTTATACTCCACAGATGAGTAAAATCATTTGGTATTTCTCTTTCTCCGCTTGGCGTATTTCACTGAGCATAATACACTCTAGCTCCATCCATGTTGTTGCAAATGGTAGGATTTGTTTTCTTCTTATGGCTGAATAATATTCCATTGTGTATATGTACCACCTCTTCTTTATCCATTCATCTACTGATGGGACACTTAGGTTGCTTCCAATTCTTGGCTATTGTAAATAGTGCTGCGATAAACATAGGGGTGCATCTGTCTATTTCAAACTTGAGTGCTACATTCTTAGGGTAAATTCCTAGGAGTGGAATTCCTGCTCTGCCCATTTTTTAATTGGATTATTTGCTTTTTGTTTGTTGAGGCATGTGAGAATCGAGGGTCCAGTGTGGTGCCCCTGGGTCCAGAAGGACAGTGGTGCCCCTGGTACCCCACACATGGTCAGCTGAGCATGGGGCTTTGTTTTCTCTATGATCTAATTAGGCACAGTCTGTCACAAACCATTCGTTCTTCCAGAGGGGATGCAGGGATGTGAGAATTATTAAGATTCCAATTCTTGGCATTTATACAATTTAAAAAACAGCACTTTTTCCACATTATAGAAGTAATATAGTGTACATTACATAACATTTGGAAAATAGAGACAAAGCACAATGAAAAACAAATTCTAGGTCCCACGACTGAGGGGGAAACACACTGTTAACACCTCAGGGTGCTACCTTCTAGAGATGCTTCCAGGCATATATGTGTGTGTGATTGTGTACTTCTACATATGTACTTCTACCTTTTATAAGAAAGGGATCAGAAGTGTGTCTGCGTTTTGTCCTCACAGCCGTGGTGTCTCTGCTACCCCAGGAAGCTGACTGACCTGTCAGTTCTCACATGGTCTTCCTTCTTCCCCGCACTCAGCCTCCCTCGGAGAATCTGCTCCAGTTAGCACAGCAGGGTGACTGGGTTCACCATTGTCCAACATCCTGTGCCCTCTGAGGGGCTCCCATGGGTCAGGAGCTGGGGCTGACTGCCCGCTGGCATCTCTGGATGGCTCTGTCACCCAGGAAATACCAAGCTGTTCTGAGCCTCTCGGCAGCTCTTCCCTGTGGGGTGCTGGGATGGACATCGCGCCCTGTGTGGCTGACCTCTTGCCTTTGGGGCAAATCCTGATCTGTGCGCCCTGCACGACCCCTGGTTGTGTCCATACTCTCCCTTTTGCCCGCCCCTGGGTCCTTGAAGATGAACTTGTCCTGCTTGAAGATGGTTCCAGGGAGGTGTGTCATCAGTCTTGCATGCAGGGTACAGAGTTCGGGGTGGGTGGTGTGGAAGCAACTCATTGCTTTGTAGGCCTTTTCAGTCATGGAGGAAATTAGCATAATAGAGGAGTCTACAGACTTCTATGTCTTCTCTTTGCCTTAAAAAAAAACTGGATTGTTCTTTTCTTAGTCACTCACAGGTGATGTTAAAGAATTGCTGTCTTGGAGCCAATATATGAGAGAGTATTTGCTCAGTGTCCACTTTCCATTTTCCTCGAGAAATCAGTCCTCCTTGTCAGAAACACACAGTTCCAAGACTATACCTGCGTCAATATCCCCTGAGCTCAGGGACAGTGTGAGGGAGGCAGGGCGCTCGCTGGGGACGGCGGTACACTCCTTATTCAATATTTTTTGACCTCTGAGCTCACCTGAACTTTGTTCAGTCGATTGCCCCCTTGCTGTCAGGAAGGCCTGCCCTTGAACATGGCTGAGTGATTCATTACCTGTTGGCGGCACGGGGCTGTGCACGGGGCTTATTTAGTTGGCTTAGTAATTAAAAGCAAGCAAAGCTGGGATGGAGATCTATTGGTGTTGCTAGGGGCACTGAGGCAGAAAGAAGCAGAAGGCAGCCAGGCTCCAGAGCCCGGGAAGACAAGGTGTCATGAGAGGTGACAGAGGGCTGAGTCCTCAGAATGGAGGGAGCACATGGCCCCACTGCAGGCCACCTTGCAGGACCCATGAAGTTCTCACTCCCCCTGGGCCTGGGGTGGGACTTCTATGTGAGAGAGAAGGGGGAGAGGCCTGCTCTGAGATCACTGCCCCGCTGGGCCCCTTATTGGACGTGAACTGGTGACATCCTAAGAGAGGACTGAAGTTTGGTTATTAAGTAAGTGGCAGAGGTGGGATTCAAACCCAGAGCTTCCTGACCCCAAAGCTATTCTCTTGCTCTTTTTTCCATAGATGGGGTATGTGGTGGGTTGAATGGGTGGCCCCTCAGGAAGATATGCAAACTAGAACCTGTACTAGTGACCTTACTTGGGAACAGGGTCTTCGCAGGTGTTAAGGATGTTGAGATGGGGTGACCGTCCTGTATTGTCTCAGTGGGCCCTAACTCTAATGACAAGTGTCCTTATAAGAGAAAGAGGGAGAGGTGAGACAGAAAGGAGAAGATACAGGCCGGAGAAGAGGAGGCAATGAGACTGCAGGGGCAGAAATTGGAACAACGTGGCCACAAATCAAGAACTCAGAGCCACCAGAAGCTGGGAAGACAAGGACCAGGTCCTCCGGGGAGTTCCTGGAGAGAGTGTGGCTCTGCCCGATTTGGACTCCGGGCCCTGGAACTGGGAATACATTTCTGTTGTTAAAAGCCACTCAGTTTGTGGTGATTTTTTATGGTAGCCCCAGGAAACAAGTACAGGGGTTCAGTTCATGTCAGCAGCAGAGGATTTTCAGCCTCTTTGCAATCACAACAGCATCTTTCTGGATATCAGGGGCAGTCCTGTTGGGGTGTGGCCTGGGCATGGAGCCATGGGGCACCCTCTGAGTCCATCTCTCTGAGCCTCTCTTGACATCCACAGCGTTCAAGCTGCCATCATCTCATGTACCCTGGTGTCTCCAACCCTAAAACACAGTGAAAGCTGACCTGGTGCCACATGTATCTTGCATGAACGGATTTTGCTCAGTTCCCAGGTTCCTTAGCTCTCTGCCTGGAGGCAGTGGCAGGAAGTTGGTGCTGTTTTGGGACTTTTGCCCCGAAGTGGTCCCCCCACCAAGCCTCACTGGCAGGTGACCTCCCAGGGAGGTTATATATAGCAGCCAGGGAGAGCTTCTGAGTGCCTCAAAGCGGAAGCACAATCACTTGATAACAGGTCAGTGCTGGGGGAGACAGCAGAGTGCTGGGGCCTGTCGCCTCGCCTCTGCTCTGATGGTAATCAGAGCAGGCAGATGTCTGAGACAGCTGAGGCTAATGGGCTGTCAGACAGGGCTGGACAGTCTGGGACATCCCCTGTGCTCCCTGGTACTGGGCCATCCAGATGGAGGGAAATCAAGCATGGGCCCACCAAGGGAGGCTGTGCCCCTTCCCTGCCCCAGGAGGCCTCTCTAGGGGTGGGGGTCTGCTCTACCCATCCTGGACAGTTTTAGTGTTTTCATTTGTGGGATATTGTCATTTGAATTATTGATAAGAGACTAAAACTAAGCTAATTCAGTTCAATTTCTCCAATAGACAAAACTATTTATAATTAACCTAGAAGCAAAGGTCAGTGGTGTGGTAAATGGCTGAGATGGCAGGGGAACTTCAATGAGGGTTCTGTTTGTGCTAAAGTAGAATTTATGCAAGAACCATCTTGAGAAGCACTTTGAAATGAATTCATGACTCAAGACTGAAGTGTGGTGTCACCTGAAAGGCCATCTCAGCCATGGGACATTTTTGAGCAAAGGATGGTCTGGGCTTGTTTCTTGAATACTCAGCCCTGAAAAGGGAACAGGCTTGTGGCTTCTGGGTGTATGTCCTCTAAACCCACCTCAGAGTTGGGAAGTTAGGAGACTTGAGGCCTGGTCTGAATGTTCCTGAGTCCCCAAGTGACCTCAGTGTCTGTGTCCAGGAGCCGAGGAGGTGGGACTGCCTGCAAATCCCCTCCATGTCTGCCACCCCAGATTCTTCCCCTGTGGACGATGCAGGAGGGCTGGCCAGTGCCTGGACTGCCCCTCTGTTCTCAGACCCTCAAAGGTCCCTGAACAGGAGCCAAGCATGTTCTTGACTTGTCCTCTACAGAGTTGGGGGCTTGTCATTGTGGGGGTCCTGGATCAAGGTACCATTGTGACCTTGTTAGATAAAAGGACTCTGCCATTTGGCAGAGAGGGTAGTGGTTTCCCAGCACATAACTGTGTCCACCTCTCCCCTGCCTTGGAGTTGGCCTGCATACAATGGGCAGGAAAAGACATGCTTGGCTGTCTTGGCAATGAATGTCCTGGTGAGGAACTGACACATATGCAGGGGCTTCCGGCATGTCCTGGAAAGGCAGGGGGCCTCTGTGCTGGAGTCTGTTTGCTTAGCTGAGCAATGCACCAGCTCTTTAATGCTGGGAAAGGTATTTGGGTGTTTACCACCAAATCCTGGAAGTGGCTTCAAACATGTATTCAGTAGAAACCCTTTAAAAAACTAAACCTTCTGAGGAAATTCAATAGTTACGACAGGAATAAGGGGGATAACTGTGCAGTGAGGGAGCTGTGGCCCTTTCTCCCCCAAGGGGCTGGCTGGCCTCTGAGGGACCATGAGGACCTCCTGCACCCATACTGGGGTATGCGACCTTGGTCAGAAAACTACCCAATCATAAGCTCAATCTCCTCATGTATTGAGAGAAGGGGATAGACTGACTCGGGTGTCCTGCTGGGCTCACAGCCAAGAGGGCTCTCCTGCTTTCTGGCTTAGTGCAGGAGCTGGGGAAGAATGGGTGGCTTCTGTTTGTGACATGACCCTGCCCAGCTGGGAGTTAAGGGTCTGATTTCCTGAGGTCCTGGTAAGACCAGTAAGATTTCCCCATTGTGTGACTGGTCTCCTAAGACTTAATGTCAGGTTAGGGGCTTGCCGCTCCTGTCCTGGGAGGCCTGACCCAGCCTCTGGAGAGAAGGGGGGAGAAGAGGAGAGGAGGGGAGAGCAGGGACTGAGGAGTCCTTGCCTGAATGTGGTGGCAGCTCAGAGGACCAGCAGGGCCGCCCTGCCACCGTCTTCTGATGTTTTCCTTTCAACTCATTCACTGGGAGGCTGAAGCTGACTTTGGAAGCGCTGATGGGGACATATGGGTGGCTCAGGAGTGCCTGGTGATGACTAGTTCCAGGCTCTGTTTTCTACCTGTCCTTCCTCATTGTTCTTGATCCTGTAGAAACTCAACTTAACTGAATTTTTGCCTCACATTTGTCTCCTGTGTGCTACTGTGTTTAGTCACTTTGTAGTGTACCTAACACTTCCCCTACTTACTATGTCTTTTGTGGGTGGTCTGTTCCCATGCCTGTGCCTGCAAGGGGAACACTCCTCCTGGGAAGAGACACTATCCATTTTGTTTGGTGCTGTACCTGAGGTCAGATCTCAATAGACGTTAAAAGGATGAAGGAAGGACTGACATTTCCTTTCCACATCCTTGTAGGCCTTTGGCTTTTCCCTGGGAGGTTGATCCTCTCCTTTCTTCTTTTGGCCTCTTTTTGGGTGGAGTTAAAGTATGTGGGTCCCAAGAAAGGTGTTTAATGTCTGATGATGGAATACAAAACTAATTCTTAAAGATGGGACCCATATTTCTTTGAAAGCACGCCTTCCCCAGGTAGGATATCTGTGTGTCCATGGTAGCCCTGCAGTGCTGTCCCCCACAGCATCTCTGCTTCCTCCTGGGCCCATGTTATTTCATATCTCCTCTCCCACCTCCTCTCAGTAGTGAGGGGATAAACAATGCTGCTGTTTGTGATTTCCAGTATTAATTGGATTCTAGAGTGGTCTTGAATGAATGAATGAAGTCACTGGGCTCTAAGGACATGCTCTTCTAGTAATGAGCTGAAACCATTACGTTAATTTCCTGAGGACCTCTTCCTTCCTCTGCTCAGGTTGTTTGCAGACACTGGTCAATGCTACATATAAATTGAGGTCTCCAAAGGCTAAATTAACAATTAATCGGAAGCATCTCTTAGCTCCTCAAAATGGAAATAGTCCTTCTATTGTAAAAGGAGATCTACCTTCAGAGACCTCTTGTGATTGGAGATGTGTACCTGGACACATCAGGGGAATCTAGAATGAACTCTGTTTATAAGGGTCCGAAGGGGCAACGGGTGTTCATATATCAAAGACATAATTCTGAGCATTTTGTCACACCAGCTTTTCTCTGTTAATGCAAAGTCTTGGAAGAAGGTCACCTCTGTCACTCAAAGGCAGCAGGTTTGATTCAGAAATGTGTGATGCCCTCCCTGTCACTTGTCTCACTCTCCCCTTTTTTTTCACTGTGTCCCTTCAGACCCCTAAAGGCACTTGGCCTCTGATTCCCCTGCCTTTTTTGGGTCTTCCTTCCTGCACCACCCCGCCTGTAGCACCTGGATTTCTGGCTGGTCTCCTTGCCTCCAGTATCTAACTCCCCACTCATTTGGGCATGTGCCCTGTGGTTCTGCTCAAGAATCCTCAGTGACTCCCCAGTGTCCCAGGATGAAGTAGGAGCTGCTCCCCCTGGCTTCCGGGCCCTGTTCAGTGCAGCCCCGCACCCGACCCCTCATCCCTTGCCCCAGCTGTGCTCCACTGGCGCTGGGTCCGGCTCTTCATGGCGCCCCACACCCTGCCCACACCTCCCTCCACTCCACTGCTAATTCTGGCCTTTACTCTTCTGCTCTCGTTATTTCTAGAGTGGCCCATATTATTTATTGTCCAAACCAGGATGGTTTTGATAATGAAAGGGGACACTATAAATAATGATGGCTCTAAGTTGGATGGTCCCAGGAAACCAGGGCATGTGGCCACCTCAGCTGTGTCCTACCCTTTGTTTTCCTTCACCTTCCATCACCATTCTCCCCCGCTACTAAGTGTGGCTCAGATCTCCCCTGTCCTTGATGGCTTACTTACAGGAAGCCTCTCTTGGTCAGTTTGAGTTTCTAAGTCTCGAGTATAAGGCTTCATGCCAGAAGCCCTTTCTTCTCCCCGGCTCTGTGCTTATGATCCGAGTACCCCACAGCACATGAGTGGTCGTACCCGGATCAGGAGCATGGCTTCTGCAGAACTAGGGGGCCTTCCTGTTAGTACCAAAAACTGGGCCACAAGTAAGGGCACAGGATGTCACTCGGTTATATGTTTTTATACACTATGTGTAAAGGTCATTTGCCATTCTTTTTGGCTTTCCAGTGTCTGAACCCCCTTATCCCCAGGGGATCCACCTTACGAGCCAGAGCCTGTCTCTTATTATATACAACTGAAGATGCCAGGTAGTATTTTCAGGCTTCTCTTGCAATTGGGGTGCAGGAGGGACCATCGGAACTCCAGTCTGATGCAGGTGGCAGCTGTGACAGAGGGCAGTGGTCCTAACACTGATGCCTTGTATCAAGTGTTGGTGGTGGTTCCTGCATCCTCACTGGGGCACCAGTGGTGGCTTCTTGGGACCAGCTCTGCAGCAGATGCAGAGATCTGTCCCGGTGGTGTGCTTCGGAGGCTGGTTCTCTGGCCCTCCTGGGCACTTTGGGAGCTAGTTAGCATCCTTTGTTATAAAAACAAATTAACCATAGAACAAAGTAGAGAGAGAAAAAAATGGCAGGATGAACCCAGACCCCTACATACTCACCAAGCCGATTCCACAATTATAAAACTTTGCTCCACTTCCGTTTTTTTCTCTATCTTCCTTTTTCTTTCCATCTCTCTATCTAAATAATTTTAAGAATATTTCACTCCTAATACTTCAGTATGAATTTCTAAAAAATAAGAATATTTTCCTACATAACCTTACAGTCTTCATCTTACCTAGCAAGATAAACAGTAATTCCTTATCATCATCTAATATTCAGTTCCCTGACAGTCTCAAAAATCCCTTTTTATTGTTGTGTTGAAGTCAGGATCCACACAAAGTCCGTGCTTTGCATGTGGTTTTTCTGTCTCAAAATTCTCTTGCTGTAGATTCATCCCGTTCCATTCCCTTGTTTTGCTGAAGAAACCAGCTCTGTTGTCCTGTGGAAGGTCTCACATTCTGCATTCATCTGATTACTTCCTGGTGGTGGTATCTCTACTTGTTCTTCTATCCCTGGCATTTCCTACAAGCAAGAAATGGATCTAAAGACTTGATTAAGTTCAGGTTTAACTGTTTTGGCATGGATATTTGGTAGGGAGGCTGTGTCATAGTTTGTGCCCCCCTTTAGGGCCACCAGTTTGATCAGTGGGTTCAGTTGGTGGCAGCCTGAATCCTTCATTACAAAACTGGGTTTTAGCCTTTACAACAGCAGGTAATCTATGGACACTCATTTGGCATCTTGTGAATATCCAGTTCCCCTTTAATTTTTTACCTATTTTAGCATCCATTGATCATCACTGTCTGTTCGATATCCTTTCACACATTT
Organism: Manis pentadactyla; assembly: GCF_030020395.1. Classification (NCBI taxonomy): domain Eukaryota; kingdom Metazoa; phylum Chordata; class Mammalia; order Pholidota; family Manidae; genus Manis; species Manis pentadactyla. Next base: position 66,857,078 of record NC_080031.1, on the reverse strand, counting down.
CTTTTCTGCTTAAACGCACCAGAATGGTTTGCTTACAAATAACCCTGAATTAATAAATCAAAAATATAATTTTTTATTGAAAAAATGGTAACAATTGCTTGCTGCTTTATATCAAAGTATGACTTATGACCTGGGGAAAATTTCCAAGAAATAGAAATGTTTCAGTGCCTTTTTGCACATCTTCAGCTATTACAGATCTCTGCTTGCCTTACTGAGCTTGAGCAGAACAGCTTCCCTTGGTCTTGTATTTGTTGTGGCAGCATTAGCTGCTGTAGAAAATGAAGCCCTCCCATGCCAGTGGCTTCATGCAGCGGAAGCTTTGTTGTTGATTTGCTAGCTGGCAGGCAGTTTTCCCCACCTGCTGACTGAGGGTCCCAAGTGCTGTTCATTTTGACTTGTTTGTTCTGAAGGGCTGTGTAGTTTTGGGGGTCCAGCTGGAAGGAGGAGGAGAGGGTAAAGAATACACACCTGCTTCTTACCTGTCAGGAAACAACACCCAGAGTTCCTTATTCCATTTGTGAGAGTGAGTTGCATGGCCAGTCCTGGATTGCACGAAGGGCTGGGGATTGGATTCTGTTACTGGGTGGCCACTTCCAGGGACAATCCTACCATATGGAAGAGGGAGCATATGTTTTCACGGGCAGTTCTGCCACAGCTCTTTCTTGGTTTGTCCAGAGCCTGGCTTTAGTGATGCAGTCACCCCTGGTGCCCTGGGGTGCAAACATCCCTGCATACTTTCCTCTGTCACAGCGATGGATGTCTCATTCTGCCTGTTGTTGCTCATCTTGCCCACCATCTGATTCTTCCCTTGAAATCTCTGCATCCTAGGGAGGGTCTGCTTTTAGCTCAGGCTTGGCAAGAACTGGATGAAAAGAAATGATACCCTTTTTGTGAAGGCATGATGTCATCAGGCATCTCTTAGGACTTTTTGTTACTAATCAGAAGAAAGTTCTTTCCTCTGAAGAACTTTTCCTCCGTCTTCTCCCTTAAATCAGTGTATTTTAAATTTAACATTTCCTTTCTCTCTTAACCTCCTTGTGAATTCTCCAAAGTTTGACAACAACCTGTAAGTAGTTTGTATTCAGCTTTGAAAGGGAAGCATTGCAACGAGTTATCAGAAAACATAGCTTTCAAATAAAATCCGTGGCTTCTCTTGTAACTTTCTTGTAAATCTTAAACTTTGCCAATTACTGTCTTTTCCTGAAAATGGCACATTTTATTTAAATCATACAATTTATTTAAAATATGCATTGCATTGCTCTCTAATAGGTTACTCTGTCATTTTTCCTCCAACAAGTTGAGAAGTCCCCCAGTGAGCAAGAACAGGATGTTAAGTGTCTTAGTTCCTAGCTTTATGCTGGCTCAGCGTTGACCGCAAACATGCCGGTCAGTCGGTAGACTGCCCTCCAGTTGCCTCGGAAAGAAGGGAATGATGCTTGAACACGAGGACTTACGTAAGCTCAGGCAGCACTTGGCTTTGGGTTTGACGGAGTGTTGTAGCACTGGGGACCTCTGTCATACTGTTCTCCCTGTAAAGTAACTCTGTTTTCTTTCCATTGTACAGAGGCCAACAGACCACGTAACATAGAAACCTTGGACACTAGGAGTGGTTGAAACAAAGACCATTTAAATGTTCCATAGGAAAAAAGTGTACATCAAACTGGGTGTCAGATGAGGAGGTGATACTAGTGCCAGACAAGCCTTTGGGTTTGATTGTGTTCTGCCCAAAGGGGAGAAATCCAGCGTTGTAACCAGGAGGAGTGTTCCCTACATCTGATGGCACTATATAATAGCAGATGATGACAACTTCCATAAACATCAGAAATGGAGGAATTTGCCTTGAAGTTCCTTCTGGGATCTAATTTAAAGAAACATCTTGGTGATACTGAGGTCATGAGGGAAGCAGAAATGAGTGGAGAGAAATGTGGTATGACAGCTGAACTCTCTCAGCCTGCTGGGCTGGCTGCACAGGCTTTGTGACGAGGGACCCACAGGGAGAGGGCGCTTGGTGGGAGGCGAACCTGGAGGTGTCGAAGCCTCAGCTGCCACCCCCAGGCTGCTGACCCTAGGCCCCCCAGACGGGAGCTGTGCTGGGTGGATGAGAAGATCAGAATTCGAGTGTTACCTCTGCCATTTACTGTAATTGTGTGACCTTGAGCAAGTCACTGTGCTGGTATGTCAACATTTCCTCATCTGAAAAGGAGCTGAAGCTAATGCCCACTTGGGCTGCTGTGAGATTTAAATGCAGTCACATCTCCAAGGGGGGGAAGGGTGGCTGTCATACTGTCAGTTGATTAACAAGGATGTGATGTACAGGGAATATTTATATTGGATGCCTAGCCTGAATATTCTTTCTGGGAAGGTTTTATTTAGGCTTTTAGTTTCTGGAAAAAAACCAATTTTTATTTTTTAAATCAGAGTTGGAAATTTAAAGTTGGACAACAGGATGTCTTGTCTAGAATACTGTGCATGGGCAGCCCGTTTTCATCTTGATCTTTGGGTGTGTTGTTTCTCAGGTCACCTAAACCTGTCTGCAACTCACACGGCTGTGAGGGTAATAAGTAAAGAGCACAAAGACACAGAGAGACAGGCAAACTAGAGCCTGTGGACCCAGGGGACCCCAGGCTGCTCTTTGTTCTGCAGAGAGGCCTGGACAAGAACCTGCCAGTGAGGGAGCAGGGTTCCTGTGGAGAGCCGAGGCGTGGAGGTCTGGGTGTCACTAGAACCTGCTGTGTAAAAACTGTCAGGAGGGAAGGTGTCACCTCAAAGGCCCTGTACCCACAAGCCATTCCTGTTCCCTCCCAGCTGGTGGGAGACAGACTGTGTTTGCCTGTTTATTTTTATTTATTTTTTATTAAAGTATCATTGATATACAATCTTATGAAGGTTTCACATGAGCAACATTGTGGTTTCAACCTTCACCCATATTATCAAGTCTCCTGCCACAACCCCATTGCAGTCACTGTCAGTGAAGTGTGCCTGTTTATTTTCAAAGTGAAGTTGACCTTAGTCTCTTGTTCTGGGTGGTTCTTGTTTTCTCTGAGCCCTGTGGTGTCTCTCCTCAGGGCTGCAGGGAGGTGTTCACTGAGTATGTGAGACAGGGAAGAAGCAGGTGGAGATAGAAGCACTGAGAAAGGGTTGGTGAAGCTGGGTTGTGTGGGGTGGGCTTGTGGGCGGGGGGCTGGGCAAACCTGCTTCGTTCAGGAAATCCTGTTCATCTTCCAGGAAATTGTGTGTGTGCATTTTGTCTTCAAATGCACCTTTTCTTGGAACTTGTTGCAAGAGAAGAGCCGAGCCCCTTCCTGAGACTGTGGGATTCTCTCTGTGCTCACGACTGAGGTCCAATTCTTCCATCTAGAAAAGGAGCCTGAAGAGAGGGGGCATTCGGTGTGGGGCTGGAGGAGGGGTAGGTACGGGACCCGCAGCCCTGCACCTTCAGGCGGGGGACACGGGAGCCTGCGCAGCAACGGGCGGACAGTGTTTGCAGCCCCGTGTGGCTGGGAGCTTGGTGCTGCTCTCACCGTGCCGTGCCGGTCAGAAGTGGCCGTAGGGGCGGAATTTAATTTTATGTCCTCAGGGAGAATCCGGCAGTGTGTTTCCGTGGTGTGGAATCATTATTTACAATGAAGCACTTACAGAGAGGTAGTAAAGTTAATGGAGGTTTCAGAGAATTAGTGCTGTTCCCATGCCCAGTGACACAGCCGGTGCCCCTCCCCAGTAGCTGGATCAGCTGTGCGCAGAGCTAGGCGAAGCTGGAGGTGGATACACCTGGGAGGGAGGGACCCACTGGTGAGCGCCAGGCCTTTGGACCTCAGGCTCTTCCAGAAGCCTCCTGCCTGGCCAGCAGTCCTGCAGTGCCTTGCCTGGGGGCTCCCGACCCTGGCAGCTCCTGGCTGGTGATCCCACTGTCCGTTGTTGGCCCTTGCTGACACTGTAGGAAGTACAGGGGGCCGGGGCAGTGGAAGGAGTGACCTCCTGCCCCATGGGACAGTGGCTCGCTCAGTTTGGCCACATGCTGTGAGGTTCCTGGGTCGCAGCGCCTATGGCAAGGCTGCGAAGTCTACCCCCAGCATCCTGTGTGTGGGCTTAGGAGCCAGGCAGATGTGGGTCTGAACCTGAGCTCTGCTGGGTGATCCTGAACACATTATGTGACCTCTTGAGCTTCATTTTCCTTATCTCTAAACTAGGGACGATAATATGCTAGCACCACAGGCTGTTGGGAGGATCATGTGACAGAAGGTGTGCAAAGCACTTTGTAAATCATGCTGTTCTTCACCTTTTGTCTCAGTGTCAGCCACCACCCTCTGGACCAGAGAGTCCATAGACTGCGTTTCCCGGGCTTCTTTGCCAGGTAGCATCATGGTAGGCTCTGCCCAAGGCAGCCCGGGGCAGGAAGACAGGGCAGCTTTAGTCCCGCCTTACTCTCTTCCTCTTTTCCTTCCTCCCAGAGTGTCTCCCAGGCGGGAGGGGGCAGCTCCTGTGGGGACCTTCCTCCACGCTCCCAGCTCCAGGAGTTGGCGGCTTGCACATCCTGACCTCTGGGTCACGGCACCTTCTCCTTCTTACTGTCCCAGCCCCTGTGGTAAGCGATTGGCCACATTAACTCAGCTCTGTGTGAAGGACCTAGCATGGTTTCTGTGGCCGTGGCGACTGATTGGTACAGTGGAACTCTCAGTAATGATAACTGGAGCTCGGCCCCGCAGTCAGACAAGGCAGGGGTCGCACACTGTGGCTCACCCACTTCCTTGCTGCGTGACCTTGGCCTCCGTAAGATGGGACGATAACAGACCCTGTGTCATGGGGTTGTTGGGAGGATTTAAGGAGATGACAGTAAAGCAAAAGCCCCACACATGTGGAAGTGCACAATACAATAGCATATAGGAGGGTATGTTTCTAGAAAGGCTTGTTGCTGTCTCAGGTCGGCACAAGGAGTGTGGTGGATTGCAGTGGAAGGGGTATGTGAGGTAGTGGGCATGAGGTTGGCCATCTGTGGGCAGCAGAGAACTGTGTGGGGCCTGGAGGACCCAGGGAGCAGTGTTAACATCCTCTAAGTTTAGCTCAGAGCTTCAGTTAAGCACCAAGAGCTGGGCCCTCTCTGGAGCCATCCTGGTGGGAGGTCACCCAGGGCATGGCCTTTTCTCTAAGGCTCAGATAAGTGGGGACAGGTCAGTGCCTGAGTCTGAGGCATCACTGGTAGTGTGGCTTTTAAAATCTACTTAGTCATTCATCTTACCTAATTAGCCAATGACCTAAATGCAGCTTATAATGTTATTTTCTGCTCAGAATGACACTCATGGGGTTTGGGGAGCTGGAGTATTTTATCTGCTGTCTGCCTGATGGCCCCACTTCCCAGCACTTGCTCGCTCAGACCCCCCCCCAGGGGAGCAGCGGCACAGTGGCCCTGGCCCTGCCCTGGGGGTCATCGGAGAGTTGCAGGGCCTGGGAGTCAGTCAGTGGGCCATTCCTCAGGCTCTGTCGAATGCTGGGGCAGCATTCCCATTGTAGGTGGCTTTCCGGGCTTTTTGTCTCTAGGAGGCAGGTCAGGATGAACAGTCAGAGGCTTGGCAAACCTTGGAGGGATCTGAATCAGCAGAGTTGAGACAACTTGCTTCCTAAGCAGGTAACCTTGCCCACCTGAATCTATTCCTTTGGGCCTTGTCTTTCCCCAGGGTGGTCCTGGAGAGCTATAGCTGGGGACCACGTGTTTAGAAGAGGTTCAGAGTTCAGAGTCCTCCCTCCCCCATGTGCCATCCCCAGCAGGGGCCCTGCTGCCTCTAGAGCACCTCTCCTTCACACAGGCCAGCTCCCACGGTGCACATGTCTGCCCCCAGCCTTTGCCACACTATCCACCTTGCTGGTGATGCCCTCTACTGTCCATGAATGCAGGTCCTATTTGTTCTTTAAGGTCCTAGGGAACTTCCCCGGCTGTTGAGAGGCCCACTGATCTCCCTTTTCCTGCCTCCACTGTACTGTGTAACAAACTCTTCATTAGGTTTTGCCTGAAAAGATTCTCCAGGTTTTTGCAAATGTCAGGCTGGAGTGTGTTGGCTTCTGTAATGCTTGGGTTTGCATGACCAGTCCATAGGGGTGCACGTTTCCCTTTGGGGCCTTGGGTGCAGTTCTGGGTATTTTTATGAGGAAGACAGAGTTGCTGTGTAAGGCAGTTAGGTTTCCCTGTCTACAGATAGGGGAGTTGCAGACCAAAGGTTTTCTAATCTGGTTTTGTGTCAGAAACACCTGGGAAACTATTTAAAAATAAAATTCTTAGACCTTACCCCTAAATATTCTGTTTTAGTAAATCTGGAGGCAGGTCCTGGGAATGTGGATTTTTAAGCCAGATTCCCAGATAATTCTGATGTCCAGTAGAGGCTGGGAATGCTGGCATAGAACAACACACGAGCTGCCAGTCACCCTTACATCTATGCCATATTCTGCAATTTTGGGGACAGTCTTATTTCACGTATTCTGTTCCATTGCTCCCTGAAGCCGCTCAAATAGTCTAGGAATCCCCAGGTTTTGTTACACAGGTAAATGTCTTAGGCCATCTCTCAGACATGAATAAGATGGTATACATTCTCTAGATTTTCAGTTGTGAGTTAGGACATGGGAAATGGGCACCTTCACATAAAAACAATCATAGGACACTTGATTTTTAATCCTTGAATCTAAATCTAAGATTCAGCCAAGAATAATTCAAGAGTCTCCTCTACACAATTCAGTCAGTGCAGGAGCTCCCAACCAGAGGAGTTCACCCTGTGCTGTGCTGATGACCCCACGAGTGGCCTGACCTGTTGACCCTTTTCCACTCCTGGAGTCGATACCCCCCTCCCTGTCCCTTTCAGCCACAGGTCTTACTTCAGCCCCCAGCCACCCATCCGCCTCTGAAGCAGTGCTAGTCAACACGTGGCTGCAAGTTAGAACCATGTATTGATATGCAGGCCCCTTGTGCTGAGATTTGGATTCACTAGTGTCTGGGTGAGGCCCTGACCTTGGTTCTGAAGTGCAGCTAGAGTGGAGAAGCACCTGGAACAAGTTATATTCTCAGATGCATGTATGTAGGGTCAGGGGAGATAAATTAGTACAAAATTTAAGAAAATGTAAATACTTAGGCACAGTTTACTAAACTCTAGTTAATCTTTATTGCTGAAGTTCCCTATTTCACTTTCTAGATAATTTGAAAATCGTTTTCATTGTAGCACTGTGTTTCAGACTGCCCCCCTCGGTGATGTGCCCCCAGGGCCCTGCTTGCTGATTGTGGCTGGCTTCTGCTATTGACACAGTCACTCTTTACTGCTTTCCCATCACTTTCCTCTTCACAGTCTGAGTCATCTCTGGTTCTTATTTTTTTATGACAAGGAGGTTAACTTTCTGCTCCTCTGAAGTAGCTGAATACTCTCTCCCCAGAGCATCACAGAGAAAGAGGGAGAAGGAAGTGTGCGGCCATCCCTGTGTCTGTCTTCACCATCCCTCTCCAATCTGCCACACCTCCTGGCCTGGCTGGTATCACTGTCCTGCACAGTGTGCCAGGGCCACTGGCATGGGATGAAGATTGCCCATTAATGCTCCACCTCACCCCCAACTCCTGCCCAATTTGGCTTCCAAAAGGTTAACATGTCTTTATGCCAAACGATGGAAGATTTTGCTTTTGTAGGCAAGTGTGGCTTCCTTGGTTGAAGTCCCTGGGGGGAGGATGCACATCTTGTCTGCCACACCATTGGCCTCTCCGCCTGCCCCAGCCAGGCCCAGGAAGCACTCACTCTATTAAATTCAGTTGGATTTTTTGTTCTTCCCATTCTGGGTTCACTCTCAGAGGCAAGCACGAGGGATATCAGTGTCAGGTTGTGTGTCCTCACTTCAGCAGGCTGTCGCTGTCCTTGTTGGTGACACCCTGGTTTCACAGCTCCCATTTTGAGGTGTTTACCCCAGGATGATAAGCTTGTTGTAGGAGATTTTGACCAGCCAGGGGTGGGATTTGTTAATATGAAGGTGTGTGATTCCTGCATGCTCTCAGATTTCCAAATAAGCGTCTTTTCTCTTTGGAATGGAATTGCTCTCACCCTTTGCAACTGGTTTATAGGATTCATTAATTCTACTATTAGAAACAGATCCCTATTAGAGTCAGTTAATAAACTGTGATAGTCTCTTGGTGGACCTGGAGCCAAGAAATACAGGAGCCTGATAATAGCAATGCCATGGTGAAAACGCTGCTTCTGTTCTGTCAGGGGAGGGCTGGTTTCTACCATTACACATGCAGTGAATTCAAGGGACTGCAAAGGGTTCTACTGCAGAAATTTAGGGGAAAGGAAGAAAAATCAGTGCAGACTCTGTGTTTTAATCTTAATGTGGGAAAACCTGCGTTGTGTAAGAAGATTAAACATAAAAGAATAAAATGTCTCCCGGATTTGATGTAGCACTTTTCTCAAATCTACTGCAGGTAAAGCTCAGTTATTTTAGGCCCACACTGCTCAATACAAGGCCACCAGCCACACGTGACCGTTGAGCACTTGAAATCTTGCTAGTCCAAACTGAGATGTTCTAAGTGTAAAACACAAGACTTGAGTTTGAAGCCTCGGTACAAAGAAAATACGTAAAACAGCCAACTAATCTTTATGTTATTGAAATGATAATGTTTTGGATATATCGAGTTAAAGAAAATGTTCAGTATTTCACATGTTTCTTTTATCCTTTTAAAAATGTGGCCACTAGACAAGTCGGTTATGTATGTGGCTCACATTTGTGACTCTTGTTATATTTCTGTTGGGCAGTGTGGAGGGTGAGAGCTCCCCTCCGGACAGGGGGCTGATGACTGCTCCAAAGGTGAGGGTGACTCTGTGGTTGAGATGCTGCATGGCTGTCTCGGCTTCTCCTGGGCTCAAGTCCTCTGTTCCTGGGAGGCCAATCACCAGACAGTTAACAAGATGGCCCAAGGGGAGCATCTCCTGGGAACTTTCTTTTGGATCCCCAGCCCAATTTGTGTTTTTTGTTTATTCAGACCAGAAATGTTTCCTGGCAGGACCCTGCTTAGTAACCATGTCACAGAATTCAGGAAATATCCAACAGCTATTTATTAAGCCTCTACTGAGTGCTGGGCACTGACCTGGGCACTGGGATGCAGCAGAGAACATGGCAGATAAGCTCCTGCCCTCCCAGAGCTTGCACTCCAGAGGTGGAAACAGACAATAAGCAAGTGTATAAATAAATGCATAAGATGCCTTTAGAGAGTGATAAATACGTGGATGTCAAATAAAGCAGTGACACTGTGTCAAAAATGGTGGAGGGGGTTGTGGGGAGCTACTTTAAATTGGGTGGTCTGAGAAGATTTCTCTGAGGAGATGACACTTGAGGGGAGATTCGAATGACAGGAAGGATCCTGTCCTGTGGTGCAAAGGCTGAATGCTCTCATCAGAGAGATCAGCTAGTGCAGAGGTCCCCAGGCCTGCTCAGGCTTGGGCTGTCTGAGGATCAGGAGAAGATTAATCAGAAGGTAGAGAGGACCCAAGGTTGGAGAAGTGGCCGGAACAGGTCACGTGGGACCTTGTGGCCACAGTGAGGAGTTCAAGTTTAGTGCAGGAGATCCTGGGAGCCCCTGGAGGGTTTCAAGTAGACAGCGACAGAGTCGCTCTGGCTTCTCTGTGGAGCATGGCCAGGGGACTAGTGCAGAAGCAGGAAGGACAGGAGGTGGTGTTTCTAGGCAAGACAAGAGAGTGAGCCAGAACCACTCACTGGAGGTGGAAAGAAGTGATTTATTTTGGAGGTAGGGCTGCCTGGAGTGGCTGATGGTTTGGCCATGGCTGGCGAGGGAAAGAGAAGCCTCATGAATGAAGCCTAGTTTTCCATCCTGGGCGGCTAGATAGGTGGATGGTAGGGTCCGTTACTGAGGGGGAGAAGCCTGCAGGAGGAATGCATTTTGCTACAGGTGGAAATTAAGACAGTACCAGGAGTGCAATTTTAGACATGTTGAGCTAAAGAGTCCTTTAGATGTTCAATGTGGTGACGCTGATGAGGATCTTGGGTCTGTGACCCCGGACGGAGCTCAGGAAAGCCCTGTGGTGTAATCATGGATGCCACGAGCACCTGTGTGGCATTTAAAGCCACAGATCTGGACAGGATCCCCAGGGCACTAGTGTAGACAGGGATGGGAGGATTCTGAGAAGCTTGGGCATTAGGGCCTGCCAGCACTCAGAGGTGGAGCAGAGTAAGACGGAACAGCAAATGGGAAGGCAGACTAGATTGAAAACACAGAAGCTGAACCTGAAATGACTACAACTCCTGAACCTAGCTCTGGTTGGCTCTGGGTATGAGCTCTCAGTTTCTGGCCCTTTGATGATGGTGTTTGAGGAATTCCGAGGCCCAGGGAGGCTTCCAGGTTGGTGGGGAGGAGGGCCTGTCTCTGGGCATACCTCTGGCAGCTCTCCTGCTATCTCTGCATGGCAGGGTGCACCCAGGTTGCTGCGGAGCAGCTCTTGTTCAGGATGAGAGTCTAGCCGGTCTCCACTTAGGAGAGCAAGGTAGGAAGGCTTCATAGACGAGGCAAGCGCTGTGTAACCTTGAGGGCAGGGAGAATTAAGGTGGGAGAGGGTCCTTCAGGTAAGAACCCAAAACTTGAGAGGAGTGAGCCTGGGGTATGTGTGGGGAGGGGGGGAAGAAAAAGTGCCCGTCCACTATGAAGAGATGTCTAATTTAGGTAAATGAGGTCACTTGTCAACTGTCTATAATAGAACTCAGCAACATGTTTTTTTTTTTTTTTTAAATAGTGGTTTTATGTGGGTATATAAGGGAAATACAGCTAGATGGGTTGGTACCTGCTTGGAAATGGTGTAGCACTTTTGAAGAGTGGAATGAGGAGATAAAGGGGGTGTTTGGGGCAATGGTACAGGAATCTGAGTTTTTGCGTACCAGCATTGTAGCCATATGCCCGGGAGAAAGCAGGAAGGCTGCAGACAGGGCACTGAGTAGCTGTGCCTGGTGAGCCAGAGGATCTGACAGAGGCTTTGGTGTCTCCTGGGAGAGGGACACCCCCAAGAGCAGTGGTCCCAGGTTTCAGGGTGGTCCCAGAAGTCAGATCCTGAGAAACTAGAAGCCCTGCAGTGGCTCAGGCTTATGCAGAGGAAGGCCTGTGGTGTGATTCCCAAGCTCTCCTGCTCTCAAGAATGGGCGGAGTCTGTGGTGGAAGTGGCCAGCAAGCACCACGGTATCCCTTATGGCCTTTAAGCATCTGACCAAACTGTTAAGTGCACTGAAACTGTGTGATTACTTATTCCATGTCTGTATCCCTAGCCCAGCCAGACTGCCAGGAGAGCAGCCCTGGCCAGCCTTTGTACATTCTGATATGCCCAGCCCCCAGCACCAGGCCTGGCAAGTACCAGGTGCTGACTTAATGTCTATGGGCTGAGTGGAGGCTGGAAGCCACTGGTGTTGTTTAGGTCTGGGCTCTCAGGTCTGGGAGGAACCTCACGCAGAGGAGTGAGCCCCACTGCCCACCCTCCGGGCAGCCCTGTGTGGGAATTTTCCTGTGCTTAGCCCTCAGCACTATGGGATGCCAGCTATGTCCCCATGCAGGTCTGGGCTCCTTCTGCCTGTCTCTCTCCTGTGGCCATGGAGTAGTTGGGATTTAAAATTGTACAGTTTTCTTCCTAAAGTTTTGTTGGTACTACCTTGACTTAGGGGTGGCCACTATTTCTTTGAGCCTTTGAAACCCCAGATCTTCTTGTTGAGAGCAGTTCTACTGAACACAGGATGCAGATGCAGGAGGGGCTGCTGAAAGCCACTACACTGAGCCCTAGGAGTTAGCAAGATCCACTCCAGTACCCTACCCCTGCCCCCAGACACTGTCACTGGCACCCATGTCACCTCCCAGTGCCGCCTTACCTACTGCTAAGAAATGGTCCTTTTCACTGCTGGTCTTTGTACTCAAGCTGACACCGCCCGTTCAGAACAACTGCTCTCGAGGTGAGCAGACTGAACTACAAGTTACTGTGCATCCTGCAGACCAAGCAATTCCAGTTGCTTCATTTTTTCCATTCTATTTTCCGGGTTCTGTCAGGTTTCTTGCACCCGGGAGCAGAGGGGTGAAGGGCAGCCTTGCCTCTCCTGGCGTTTCAGTTGTCATGAGGCTCTGGGGCTTCCATCTTCTCCCCCAGGGCAGAAGCACAGAGCAGGCAGCTGGATGACATCCCAGTGGGCTTGTTTTTTGACATCTCCTTTCAATGACTTTGTGGGAGGAGTGAGGGGGGAAAATTCCAGAAGGCTCTCTTTCACCATCAGGCTTTCAAAGTCATTCTGAAGGATACCAGCCAAGATAGCATACTTAACTTTTCTCTTTAGTTTTTTTAATTATTTTTTTAAATACTGTAAAGTTCACACTGAGTCCCTTAACATCTGGTCTTCCAGCTGCAGGTGTTCCCCTTGCTGGCCTTCAAACCTGGGTGGGTTTGAGGGCAAGATGACGAGAGTCCTGTCTGGTAACAGTTAATTGGTTTGGACCGTCAGGATTAGAAACTGTGCTTTGCCACATGTGCCCCAGACTCTGTGCCGTGACTCGGTTCCATGTGAGCGAGCTCTGTCCTGGAGATGCTCCCTGTTTCTGTCCATCTTCCCTGAACCTGGTCCTCTGCATTCCATGTGCACTCACCCCGGCCATTTGGGAAAGCCCCGTGTTGAGTTCTGTTTGAAATGTGTTAAGTCTTAAAGATGGCAGAATCTTGCATTCTAGTTTGGAGTAACAACATTTATAGATGTTTAAATGCTGAAGGGAAGGTAAATATTTGACTATTTTAAATAAGATGTCAGTTGAGGATTTCATACCTTATGCCTTAAAACCAAAGTGCACTGTATAACCAGCAAGTATTTACTGGAGGCTGTGTGGTGGAGAAATCCCTTCTTCCAAGGAGCTGATGGTGTCTGGTTGGTGGAGAGAAAGAGGTAGGGAAATCTGAGGTGAGAAGGCAGAATCTGCAGAAACCAAGGAAGGCCTTAGGAGTCTGGGGGTGGAGCCAGGGGTGGGGAGGGTTCAGGATGGAGACTGGAAAGTCGAGAAACTGGAGCATGAAGGGAAGACACCGTCTTACCATCAAGGGACAAGATGGGCTCAGAGGCTGTGAACCAGTGCTGTCTAAACATGTGACTAAGGCTTCCCTTAGTTTCATCTGGACTTTGAAGTGAGAGGATATGGCCTCTGTCCATGGCAGCTTCAAGAGCCAGCCCTGGGGTTCTCCTTCCCTGCATGTATTTACTGAAGATGTCTGGTTTCCATTGAGCTGCTTCAGCTGCCTCCGCGTCTGCAGCTCTTCTCTGGTTGCACTGGGCTCTCACCGGCTTCCAGAGGCAGCAGTCAATGGAGGAAAGAGAGGGAACAGCAATCCAGGGCAGAGGAGCAACATGACCGGCTCGTGTAAATTTTGAGCACCAACCCATTCAGTTAAGCATCTGTTTGCAAAACGTCCTCTTTGATTATTGCCTTTTTTCTTCGTTTAAAGTGTGAGGAGCCCTCTTGACCCCATACAAGCCAGTCATAAAAGAATGTTTTAGGAAAAACTCTCTGACGTAGAATTCCATTTACAGAAATGCAGTTTGAACACAGCCTCCATCCACACCTCGGGGGTAGGTGGGCGGCACTCAAGGGGTCCTGCTTGCGTTTGGAACAAGCAGCTTCCCCCCCAAGGGCACTGAGTGTTTTAGTTACAGTAAGTAAATATTAGCCCTGTGTTGCTGTTGGAAGAGGGAAGAACAGAGGGGAGAGGAGATGTGCACCTCCTTGCCAGCTTCCTCTGCTGACCCAGCAGGCCACTTGATGCTAAGCTGCTGTTTAACCACCAAAGGAATCCTGTTACTGTCTTGAGGTTGATGGGGTGCTCATGAATATCCATGACACTTCTGCGGATTGCTGAGCAAAAGTGGGATCGGCAGAACACCCTCACAAGGCCCCTCAGCTGGGGGCCGGTGCATCTGCCCCACCTGGGTGGGCCCTGCAAGGACTGGGCTCCTTCAGCTGCCATCTGCCTGGAGGCCCACCTGGGGCATTTGTCTTCTCCATTATGCATAGTGGGTGCCCTCATCCAGGTTGCTCCAAGCCCTCCCTGCCTTGGGAAAATAAACATTTCTTCCTGTGACTCCCCAGCTATGGGGCAGCACAGTTGCTAACAGAAGCTAACACTCCTGGTGTGGCTGACCCAGCAGCACCCAGGAGCCAGTTTCTCTCTGTATGTGTATATGTATGTGGAGGAGAGAAGACTGGTGCTCTCCAGGTGGGTACCTGTGACTGCCTCACCAGGTATTTCATTTATTCTGGGATCCAAGGCCAGCCTTAGACTTCCCAGTACTCATGCTGTGGGCTTAAGACAATGCCATTTACTTTCTCTCCAAGCAGCCCTGAAGGCCTGGGAACGGTAGCAGAGACTAGAAGCTGCTCAGAGGTCTGGATGCTGCCCTTAGTCCCTAGTGGGAGGTGACAGATGGGTATAGAGGTTGTGGAGTGTCTAGAAAACATGAGCGCCTGTTCTCCTCCCCATCTTGGTTCCACTCAGAGCTCCCACTCTCCTGCTCACCCAGGCTTGAAACCGCAGTGCTTTCTGGGTGGGCTCTGACTCTCCTCTGTGCCCTGACTGGGGCTGGCTTGGTGGTTTCTACACAGGCCACTGAATGTGTGGAATTCTGCCACTTCTGCTATTGGTCAGGGTTCTCCAGAGAAACAGAACCAACAGGATATGTGTGTATGTATGTTTGTGTATGTACACACACATATAGATGCACACACATGCATACATGTATACACGCATACACACATACATATATGCATGCACATAAACACACACACAATACATACATTCACACATACACAGATACATACAAATACATATATACACATACACATATACACACATGCACACATATATACAGACACATATACAATATACATACACATACACACATATACACATACACACATATATACATATACAATATACATACACACACATATACACACATACACATACATACACATATATATACATACACACATATCAGTTTATTCATTCATTTAAAAAATAGTTGATTTAAAGATGGTCAGGCAAATTTTATTTAGGAGCTATTACAGTGGGGTTTTGTATTAGTGGAGAGAGGTAATGTTCAACTCTCTACATATTTAAAGGAATTGACTCATTTGATTGCAGAGGCTGGCTATTCTAAAACCTGCAGGGCAGACTGGCAGGCTGGAGACCCAGGAAAGTCCAAAGGCTGTTTGCTGGCAGAATCACCTCTTCTTGGGAAGCTCAGTGTTTTTCTATTCGGCCTTCAACTGATTGGATGAGGCCCACCCTCAACACGGAGTGTAATTTGCTTTACTCAAAGTCCACTGATTTAAATGTCATTCTCTTCTTAAAAAAAGTACCTTCACAGAAACATCTAGAATAGTGTTTGACTAACTATCTGGGTACCATGGGTTAGCCCAGTTGACCCATAAAATTAACCATTACATTTGGCTTTCCTGATGCCTGAGACTTGTTCTGACCCTAGCATGTGACTATGTGTTGCTTATAACTGAGAATGCCAGGATTTTCCAGAACCAGCTTCTTGGCATGGATCTTTCAAGTTGTGTTTCATCCTAAAAGAAAAACCTTCTGGGTTTGGGTCCCAGTTTGAGCCAGAGTTTGTGGCTGAGGTGATGCTCCCTCATCTTTTTTCCCTGTGTGACAGCTTCCTGGAGGCTGGGATCTGGCTGACTCATCCTTGCATCTTCTGCTGCTTGTACTCAGCATCAGACCTTGTACAAAGGAAGAGCTTAATAAATGTGCTGAACTAACTCCTGAGGCAGAGACTCTGTGGGACGTTGTCTTAGTGGTCATAGGGCACTCAGATGCCATGCCTCTGGGCAGTGAGGCATGCCTGCCGCTACCAGGTCCCAGTCCCTGTCCTGCACAGCCTCCCTCGGCAGACTGCCTGTGGTTTCTGCAGTCCCATTGCTTGGGCCGCCTGGCTCTGCCTGGAATCTGGTCGGTTCCTCAGGTACTGGGCACTTCCTAAGGCTGGTGGCCCTTGGGATGGCCTAGGGAGATGGCGGACGTTGCTGGCAAGCGGTGTGGTTGTTTGCATGAAAGGCAAAGCCCTTTGGTGCTTCCCACTCGCTGTGCCTGTCTCCACTGTCTGGGCCAGTTAGTCATGAACAGGGAGAAGCCTTTGTGTTAAACTGTGTAGTTGCTGTAGACGGGGCTGCTCTCCAGCTTGTCTGCAGCAATGGCATGGACAGTGGGATTGTGTGCAGGGACTGGCAGGGAGGAAGGATGGCAGGCTGTTTATCGCAGTGAGGGACCTGGGGCTGCGTTGCCAATCTGGGGGATGAAGCCCCTGAAGCTCCTGAAAGTTCCCAGCCTGCTGGGCTGAGTGTGCCAGGCTGATTTTGTCCACCTGTTCCTTCTGCTAAACCCTTGCCCCTTTAGCAGCTTTCTGACTGTTGAGAAGTCTTTCAAAGCGCCTGTTTTTCTTTTGTCCCAGCGCAGCCTGTTGTGGGAACCTCTTCACAGTCTTAGTCTTGGACTTTGGTTTTCAGCCCCTCTATTCTCCAGAGCACCCTGCAATGTGGGTGTGTGCTCCCAGGGTAGATTTCTAGGGCTGGGTATTTAGCAGCCCTGTGCTTCCACTCCCTCCCTGCTCTGATTCTTTTCTTACTGGTGAGCTGGGGTTGGGGGAGTGCTCAGGTCCCACTGGGTGGCGGCTTTTTACTTTACCCTTTTCTGTGAGATGTTCGCTTCTCCCAGATGTAGACTGACTGGTGTACTGTTACTTCTGGTCACTGTTTTAGGAATAGTTGTACTTGCTGTATTTTCAAAATATATGTGGTTTTGGGAGAAGATTTCCGCCAAACTGTTCATGCCACCATCTTTTCCCCCTCCTGAACCTTGCTTTTTTAAATTGAAATGTAGTTGATATACAATATTGTATTGGTTTCAGATGCACAACACAGTGATTCAATAATTGTGTACGTTATTAAATGCTCACCATGATAAGTGCAGTTACCATCTGTCAAAACACACAAAGAAATTACAATATTATTGGCTGTAATCTCTATGCTGTCCTTCCATCCCAATGACTATTATACAATTGGAAGTATGTACCTCTTTATCCCCTTCATGTATTTCACCCCCTCCTCTCCCAACTCCTCTATGGCAACCAGCAGTCTGTTCTCTGTGTTTATTTGTCTATTTCTGTTTTGTTTGTTCATTCATTTGTTTTGTTTTTTAGATTTTACATACAAGTGAAATCATATGTGGTATTTGTCTGACTTCTTTCACTCAGCATAATACCTCTCAGTCCATCCATGTTGTCACAAATAGCAAGAGCTCATTCTTTATTTTGGCTGAATAATATTCCTTTGAATATATGTGCCACTTCTTCTTTATTCATCTACTGATGAACACTTACATTGCTTCTATATCTTGTATTTATTGTAGCAATATTTACAATAGTCAAGAAAAAGAATCAATTTTGTTTTTGAGATTTATCCATGTTAATACATGTAGCTCTAATTTGTTCACTTAACATTCCATACTGTGAATATACCACAATTTATTCTTTTGCTGATGGTCATTTAGGTTGTTTCCAGTTTGTCTTTATTATAAACAGTGGTGCTATGTGATTCTTTAAATGTTTCTTTGTGCATGAGAGTCTCTCTAGGGTATATGGTTATAATTGTAGTGCTCAATTACAGGATATACACATCTTTAACTTAATTAGTTTTTGCCAAATTGCTCTCCAAAGTGGTAGTACCAATTTGCACTTCCACTCAGAAGTGTATGAGTCCCTGTTTCCACAGCACTCATCAACAGTGGGTATTACTGGACTTAATTACTCCCGCACTTAGGAGGGTGAAATTGTATTGCTGTGTAAATTTAAATAGCATTTCCGGATTATTAATGGAATTGAGTAACCTTTCAATTTTTTATTGGCCATCAGGTTTCACTTCTATGATTTGCATGTTCATTTCTTTGCCCAGTTTTTATTGGACTGTGTTTTCTTGTTAAGAATTTCTTTAGTAGTAGTCTGGATATGAATACTTTGTTATATGACTATAAACATCTTGCCTCAGATTATGGCTTGTCTTTTCACTTTGCTTATGGTATCTTCTGGTATATAGATGTTAAGAAATGTACTTTTAAATAGGTACTATACTCACATGGTTAACAATACTCTTAAGTATAAAGGAAATGATTTCCTCTCTTGTTCCCCATCTCTCACCCCTCCAGCACTTTTACTCATTTCTTGTGCATCCTTCCAGAATTTCTTTGTGTGCCTACTATATGCAAGCAACTACAAATATATATCCCTCTGTGGTCAGATATATTTGTCTTTCCTTAATGGTTTGTATTTTTAGTTACTTAAGTTTTCTTACCCTGAATTTTCAAGATGTTTTATGTTTTCCTCTTAAGGTTTTATACTTTTACTCTAACTTTATCATGTTTCAATATGGAAAGTAATTGTCTTAGAACCGTTGATTGAGTTGCGTGTATTTTCTCCCTGATTTGTTTTGAGGACTTCCTCTTGTGGTATGTATCTAGCTCCCATTTGTATGTAGGTCTGTTTTAACTTCGTTGCTACTCTGTTTCATTGGTGTATTTATTCATCCCTGTAGAAATACAACTGTTTTAATTACTATAGCTTTGTAAGAAATCTTAAGATCAATCCTACCATTTCCAACTCCCCAGATTGTCTTGGCTATTCTTGGTCTCATTAGCATTTGATTAGATTTGATTGGAATGGCATGAAATTTATAGATTAATTTGGGGAAGAAGTTTTATCTTTTGGATATTGAGCCTTCCTAGTCATGAACATAACACATCTAATTATTTATATAAGTATTTTAAGTGTCTTTGGTAAACATAATATTTTCTCTATAAAACGCTTGCATACCTTTTTGTTAGATTTATTCTTTAATACCTTGTGTTTTTTGTGCTATTATAAATTATGCATTGTTTAAAGATTACATTTTCTAATTGTTTGTTGCTATTATATCAGATCACAAGTGACGTTTCTGTATTGGTTGTCAAAATCTCCAGTCTCTTTTATTCTTTTTTTTATTTGAAGTATTGTTGATATACAATGTTATACTGGTTTCAAGTATACAACACAGTGGTTTAACAGTTACCCATATTATTAAATCCTTACCTCAAGTAGTGTGGTTACTATCTGTCAACATAGGAAGGTGTTAAAAAATCATTCTTAATAGTGTGTCTTTAGAAACTCTCGCATTTTCTACATATTTACATACACAATAAATAATGACATTTTTGTTTTTCCTTTTCAATCTTATGCTGTCTGTACCCCCCCACCCATCCATCCATTCCCACCAGTCAATCACATCCCCGTACTTGGTAGGGCCTCCAGCACCCACTGAAAGGGGAGGGCACTGAACAGTCTTCATTTGTTGCTGACTGTAAAAGGAACAAGCTTAACATTTCACCTTAAGTCTGATGTAGGTTTTAATTACTTCTATTAATTAAGATAATACTAGCTGCTACAACAGGCATCAAAATCTCAATCTCTGTCTCCAAAAATAAGTTTCTTGCTTGCTTAAGTGTCGAATCCTGTATTTCTGATGAGTGGTCAGTTCTTTAAACGATTACAGAAGGGACCCAAGTTTTTTCCATCTAGTAGCTTCTTAGTGTAAGAAAAAATGTGGAGGGTCATGTATAGGATTTTATGAGTCAGGGCAGAAGTGGTGCGCACCACGTATGCCTTCATTCCAGTAGCCAAGACTCAGTCATCTCACCACGTGTAACTGTGAAGAAGGCTGGATTCTCTAGTTCGCCCTTGTGCCCAGAAGGAAGAAGAAAGGTTTGTGAACAGCCAGGCAATTTTTGCCACAGTCTGCCCTCATCTTTGCCAAATGTCTATTTTATCTTCCTCACCCACATGTAGGGACACACACTAGGTCACATCTAGTCACTATCTTCAGATCAAATTCCAGATGTGGTGATGCACAGGCTCTCCTTCAGGTCCTGACGGAGGTCCGTGTCATCTCTGATTTATGAAATCAGGAGACAAACCCAGACCACCACACCCCCAGCAAATGGCCAGTGGGGAGGCAGGTGTAGGACAAAGCTCAAGAAGTTTTGTTCAGAACAGGGAAGAAGAGGAGACACAGCAGCCTGTGGTCAGCAGCAGTGAGTGAATGCAGCCGAGCAGGCACTGGGCAGACTCTCTACCTGCTCAGTTTCACATGCCAGTAATGGCACCCAAGGGGCATTACTAGAGATAATTCTCAAAACTGATTTATCTCCTAGGGGGGGTTTCCTTCCATTCTAATTTGTTAAGAGATTTAAAAAATATCATGAATTGGGTATAAAAAATTTTATCAATTGCCTTTTCTGTATCTACTGAGGTGATCACAGATTTTTCTTTTTTAATGTGTTCATGTGGTGATTTACATGAAAAGATTAGATTAGAATTTATTTACACTTGTATTACTGGGATATGCTCTTGAGGTCATGAGATATTGCCTTCTAGCTAAAGTCTGATTTGCTAACATTTTATTTAGAATATTTTTCTCTATTTTCATAAGTGAGATTGGCACATAATTTTCATTACTTTAACTGTTCTTGTCTGTCATTTAGGAGTTTACTGGTATCATAAAATCAATTGAAGAGCTTTCCCTTCTTTTCTATTTTCTGAAACATTGTAAGACAGAACTGCCTCTTAAACTGTCTGGGCCTGGTGTTTTGGTATTATTTTTGTGAGTAGAGTAACTATCGATTTGCTTTCTTTTATAGGCTTATTCAGATTTTCCATTTCTTCTCGAGTTTGTTTTGGCAAACCATTTTTCTAGGAAACGTTCCATTTCATTTAACTTTTCATATGGATTGCATACAGTTGCTCAGAGTAATCTGTTTTGCTTAAAAAAGTCTTAAGTCTGTGATAGCTATTCTTTTTCATTCCTAATGTTGTTTATACTCTTTCCTGATCATTCCTCCTGTGGGTTTGCTATTTTATTAGTTTTTGCAAAGAACAAGCTTTTAGTTTTATTAATCCTTTGTATTGATATTCAGTCTTATTTTAGTTTCATGTATACAGCACAGTAGTTCAACAGTTACCCATATTATTAAATCCTTACTCCCACTAGCACAGATACTATCAACTTATGTTGATAAGAAGGTTGTTACAGAATCATTGGCTTTATTCTCTGTGACCAGCCTACATTATGATTGAAAATTTTTGTGCCCCTTTGATGCTAGGGTTCTTGTTTGTGGAGTTGAAGAATGAACTTCACAAACACTCAAGGTAGGAGAGCAAGTGAGAGGCTTTTATTTAGAGATAAAGTGAGAGTACAGAGCTACTGGCTCACACCAGGAGGGGACAAAAGAGCCCTGGGTTGGTGCGTTGTCTAGAGGTTTTATGGGTGGTTGAGAGACAAAGGGCTAGGGATGTACACCTGCTAAGCGGTCCAAAAATATTATTCTTTGAAGAGACACTAAGTTTCTTATTAGGTTTCTGGGTTATTTACAAGAAATTTACTGCTCTGATTTCCTCCAAGGTCAGCAGTTTCCTGGTCTGGAAGCATGTCACTCAAGACTGCCTGCTTTGCTCCCAAGGTGAGCTGAGTTATTGTCTGTTTGTTAAACAGTATGTTAAGAACCTTACTTTTTAACTAATAGGGTTTTTATTTTTTAATTTTTTTTATTTTGGTATCATTAATCTACAATTACATGAAGAACATTATGTTTACTAGGCTCCCCCCTTCACCAAGTCCCCCCCACATACCCCTTCACAGTCACTGTCCATCTGTGTAGTAAGATGCTGTAAAATCACTACTTGTCTTCTCTCTGTTGCACAGCCCTCCCTGGACCCCCTTCGCACTATACATGCTAATTGTAATGCCCCCTTTCTTTTTCCCCACCCTTATCCCTCCCTTCCCTCCCATCCTCCCCAATCCCTTTTCCTTTGTAACTATTAGTCCATTCTTATTTATTTATTTAAATTTTGGTATAATAATGTACAGTTACAGAAAGAACATTATGTTTACTAGGTTCCCCCCTTCACCAAGTCCCCCGCACATACCCCTTCACAGTTACTGTCCATCTGCATAGTAAGATGCTGTAAAATCACTACTTGTCTTGTCTGCGTTGTGCAGCCCTCCCCGTGTCCCCTATGCACTATACATGCTAATCGTAATGCCCTCTTTCTTTTTCCCCACCCTTATCCCTCCCTTCCCACCCATTGTCCCCAGTCCCTTTCCCTTTGGTAACTATTAGTCCATTCTTGGATTCTGTGATTCTGCTGCTGTTTTGTTCCTTCAGTTTTCCTTTGTTCTTATACTCCACATATGAGTGAAGTCATTTGGTACTTGCCTTTCTCTGCCTGGCTTATTTCACTGAGCATAATACCCTCTAGCTCCATCCATGTTGTTGCAAATGGTAGGATCTGTTTTTTTCTTATGGCTGAATAATATTTCATTGTGTATATGTACCGCATCTTCTTTATCCATTCATCTACTGATGGACATTTAGGTTGCTTCCATATCTTGGCTATTGTAAATAGTGCTGCGATAAACATAGGGGTGCATCTGTCTTTTTCAAACTGGAGTGCTGCATCCTTGGGGTAAATTCCTCAAAGTGGAATTCCTGGGTCAAGTGGTATTTCTATTTTGAGCATTTTGAGGAAGCTCCATACTGCTTTCCACAATGGTTGAACTAATTTATATTCCCACCAGCAGTGTAGGAGGGTTCCCCTTTCTCCACAACCTCGCCAACATTTGTTGTTGTTTGTCTTTTCAATGATAGATCCTTACTGGTGTGAGGTGATATCTCATTGTGGTTTTAATTTGCATTTCTCTGATAATTAGCGATGTGGAGTATCTTTTCATGTGCTTGTTGGCCATCTGGATTTCTTCTTTAGAGAACTGTCTATTCAGCTCCTCTGCCCATTTTTTAATTGGATTATTTGCTTTTTGTTTGTTGAGGCGTGTGAGCTCTTTATATATTTTGGATGTCAATCCTTTATCGGATGTGTCATTTATGAATATGTTCTCCCATACTGTAGGATATCTTTTTGTTCTATTGATGGTATCCTTTGCTGTACAGAAGCTTTTTAGCTTGATATAGTCCCACTTGTTCATTTTTGCCTTTGTTTCCCTTGCCCGGGGAGATATGTTCATCAAGAAGTCACTCATGTTTATGTCCATGAGATTTTTGCCTATGTTTTTTTCTAAGAGTTTTATGGTTTCATGACTTACATTCAGGCCTTTGATCCATTTTGAATTTACTTTTGTGTATGGGGTTAGACAGTGATTCAGTTTTATTCTCCTACCTGTAGCTGTCCAGTTTTGCCAGCACCATCTGTTGAAGAGACTGTCATTTCCCCATTGTATGTCCATGGCTCCTTTATCGTATATTAATTGACCATATATGTTTGGGTTAATGTCTGGAGTCTCTATTCTGTTCCACTGGTCTGTGGCTCTGTTCTTGTGCCAGTACCAAATTGTCTTGATTATTATGGCTTTGTAGTAGAGCTTGAAGTTGGGGAGCGAGATCCCCCCCCACTTTATTATTCCTTCTCAGGATTGCTTTGGTATTCGGGGTCTTTGGTGTTTCCATATGAATTTTTGAATTATTTATTCCAGTTCATTGAAGAATGCTGTTGGTAATTTGACAGGGATTACATCAAATCTTTATATTGCTTTGGGCAGGATGGCCATTTTGATGATATTAATTCTTCCTAGCCAGGAGCATGGGATAAGTTTCCATTTGTTAGTGACCTCTTTAATTTCTCTTAAGAGTGTCTTGTAGTTTGCAGGGTATAGGTCTTTCACTTCCTTGGTTAGGTTTATTCCTAGGTATTTTATTCTTTTTGATGCTATTGTGAATGGAATTGTTTTCCTGATTTCTCTTTCTATTAGTTCATTGTTCGTGTGTAGGAAAGCTACAGATTTCTGTGTGTTAATTTTGTATCCTGCAACTTTGTGAATTCCGATATTAGTTCTAGTAGTTTTGCAGTGGAGTCTTCAGGGTTTTTTATGTACAATATGATGTCATCTGCAAATAGTGACAGTTTGACTTCTTCTTTACCAGTCTGGATTCCTTGTATTTCTTTGTCTGATTGCCGTGGCTAGGACCTCCAGTACCATGTTGAATAACAGTGGGGAGAGTGGGCATCCCTGTCTTGTTCCCGATCTCAGAGGAAAAGCTTTCAGCTTCTCGCTGTTCAGTATGATGTTGGCTGTGGGTTTGTCATATATGGCCTTTATGCCCATTTTGTTGAGAGGTTTTATCATGAATGGATGTTGAATTTTGTCGAATGCTTTTTTCAGCATCTATGGAGATGATCATGTGGTTTATGTCCTTCTTTTTGTTGATGTGGTGGATGATGTTGATGGATTTTCGAATGTTGTACCATCCTTGCATCCCTGGGATAAAGCACACTTGGTCATGGTGTATGATCCTCTTGATGTATTTTTGAATTCGGTTTGCTGATATTTTTTTGAATATTTTTGCATCTATGTTCATCAGGGATATTGGTCTGTAGTTTTTTTTTTTTGGTGGGGTCTTTGCTTGGTTTGGGTATTAGGGTAATGTTGACTTCATAGAATGAGTTTGGGAGTATTCCCTCCTCTTCTATTTTTTGGAAAACTTTAAGGAGAATGGGTGTTATGTCTTCTCTGTATGTCTGATAAAATTCTGAGGTAAATCCATCTGGCCTGGGGGTTTTGTTCTTGGGTAGTTTTTTGATTACTGATTCAATTTTGTTGCTGGTAATTGGTCTGTTTAGGTATTCTGTTTCTTTCTGGGTCAGTCTTGGAAGGTTGTATTTTTCTAGGAAGCTGTCCATTTCTCCTAGGTTTTCCAGCTTGTTAGCATATAGGTTTTCATAGTATTCTCTACTAATTCTTGGTATTTCTGTGGGGTCCGTTGTGATTTTTCCTTTCTCGTTTCTGATTCTGTTGATGTGTGTTGACTCTCTTTTTCTCTTAATAAGTCTGGCTAGAGGCTTATCTATTTTGTTTATTTTCTCGAAGAACCAGCTCTTGGTTTCATTGATTTTTGCTATTGTTTTATTCTTCTCAATTTTATTTATTTCTTCTCTGATCTTTATTATGTCCCTCCTTCTGCTGACCTTAGGCCTCATTTGTTCTTCTTTTTCCAATTTCGATATTTGTGACATTAGGCTATTCAGTTGGGATTGTTCTTCCTTCTTTAAATATGCCTGGATTGCTATATATTTTCCTCTTAAGACTGCTTTTGCTGCGTCCCACAGAAGTTGGGGCTTTGTGTTGTTGTTGTCGTTTGTTTCCATATATTGCTGGACCTCCATTTTAACTTGGTCATTGATCCATTGATTATTTAGGAGCATGTTGTTGAGCCTCCATGTGTTTGTGAGCCTTTTTGCTTTCTTTGTACAATTTATTTCTAGTTTTATACCTTTGTGGTCTGAAAAGTTGGTTGGTGGGATTTCAATCTTTTGGAATTTACTGAGGTTCTTTTTGTGAACTAGTATGTGGTCTATTCTCGAGAATGTTCCATGTGCACTTGAGAAGAATGTGTATCCTGTTGCTTTTGGATGTAGAGTTCTATAGATGTCTATTAGGTCCATCTGTTCTAGTGTGTTGTTCAGTGCCTCTGTGTACTTAGTTATTTTCTGTCTGGTGGATCTGTCCTTTGGAGTGAGTGGTGTGTTAAAGTCTCCCAAAATGAATGCTTTGCATTGTTTCCTCCTTTAATTCTGTTAGTATTTGTTTCACATATATTGGTGCTCCTGTATTGGGTGCATATATGTTTATAATGGTTATATCCTCTTGTTGGACTGAGCCCTTTATCATGATGTAATGTCCTTCTTTATCTCTTGTTATTTTCTTTATTTTGAAGTCTATATTGTCTGATACTAGTATTGCGACACCTGCCTTTTTCTCTCTGTTGTTTGCATGAAATATCTTTCTCCATCCCTTGACTTTTAATCTGTGCATGTCTTTGGGTTTGAGGTGAGTCTCTTGTAAGCAGCATATAGATGGGTCTTGCTTTTTTATCCATTCTATTACTCTGTCTTTTGATTGGTGCATTCAGTCCATTTACATTTAGGGTGATTATTGGAAGATATGTACTTATTGCCATTGCAGGCTTTAGATTTGTGGTTACCAAAGGTTCAAGGTTAACTTGTTTACTACCTTACTGTCTGACTTAACTCGCTTATTGAGCTGTTATAAACACAGTCTGATGATTATTTCTTTCCCTTCTTTTTCCTCCTCCTCCATTCTTCATATGTTGGGTGTTTTGTTCTGTGCTCTTTTTAGGAGTGCTCCCATCTAGAGCAGTCCCTCTAAGATACCCTGTAGAGGTGGTTTGTGGGAGGCAAATTCCCTCAACTTTTGCTTGTCTGGGAATTGTTTAATCCCTCCTTCATATTTAAATGATAATTGTACTGGATACAGTGTCCTTGGTTCAAGGCCCTTCTGTTTCATTGCATTAAATATATCATGCCATTCTCTTCTGGCCTGTAAGGTTTCTGTTGGGAAGTCTGATGATAGCCTGATGGGTTTTCCTTTGTAGGTGTCCTTTTTTCTCTCTGGCTGCCTTTAATACTCTGTCGTTTTCCTTGATCTTTGCCATTTTAATTATTATGTGTCTTGGTGTTGTCCTCTTTGGGTCCCGTCTCTCGGGAGTTCTGTGTGCCTCTGTAGTCTGAGCAACTATTTCCTCCCCCAGTTGGGGGAAGTTCTCAGCAATTATTTCTTCAAAGACAGTTTCTATCCCTTTTTCTCTCTCTTCTTCCTTTGGTACCCCTATAATACGGATATTGTTCCTTTTGGATTGGTCACACAGTTCTCTTAATATTGTTTCATTCCTGGAGATCCTTTTATCTCTCTCTGCGTCAGCTTCTATGCATTCCTGTTCTCTGGTGTCTATTCCATCAATGGCCTCTTGCATGTTATCCATTCTGCTTATAAATCCTTCTAGAGTTTGTTTCACTTCTGTTATCTCCCTCTGGACATCTGTACTCTCCCTCCAGACTTCATCCCTTAGCTCTTGCATATTTCTCTGCAGCTCTGTCGGCATGTTTATGATTTTTATTTTGAATTCTTTTTCAGGGAGACTGGTTAGGTCTGCCTCTGCAGATCCTTTCTCAGGTGTTGTTTGAACTATCTTGGAGTGGCTGCCATGTGCTGCCACTCTCCCTCTACTGGGCCGGTGTGTTGGGGTTCGCGCCAGTTGGAGGAACGACTGGCAGGCTGCTTAGTGCTGTGAGGGGCTTCAGAGCTGCACTGCCTCCTCGGGGTTTAGGGTGCCTAAGTTTCCCCGGGATTCCCAGCTGCTGGCTAAGTGTGCCGGTACAACTTCGTCTAGCTATGGGGACCCTGTCTCTTTAAGACTTGCAGAAAGCACTAGCTTTTCTTTTGTCTCAGGGGAGCCGGTTGCGGGGACCTGCCCACAGGTTTTGGTTTCCTGTTTCTCTAATATCCAGCACCCCGTGCACCTTGTGTCTGCGCTCCGGGTGCGGATTTCTAGAGCTGGTTGTTTAGCAGTCCTGGGCTTTCACTCCCTCCTCATTCTGACTCCTTTCTTCCCACCGGGTTTTGGGGTGGTGGAGCGTTTGGGTCCCATGTGGCCGTGGCTTGTATCTTAACCCCTTCGTGTGATGTTGAGTTCTCACAGATGTAGATGTATCCTGGCTTTTGTACTGCATCCACTGGTGTCTCTTTTAGGAATAGTTGTATTTATTGTATCTTCATAAATATATATGTTTTGGGGAGGAGATTTCCTCTGAACTACTCACGCCGTCATCCTCCCGTGATCCCTCTCTTTTCTTGTTATTTGATGGTTTTCTGTAGTGCTGTGGTTGGATTTCTCTTTTTTTAATTTTTTGTATCTATTATTATTATAGGCTTTAGGTTTGTGGTTGCCAAAGGCTCAAGGATAGCTTCCTTACTGTATAACAGTCTATATTAAGTTGCTGATTGCTGTACTTCAAACACAGCCTAAAAGTGCTTTTTTTCCTTCTTCTTCCTACACCCTTTATGTATTAGATGTCCTAATCAAAACTATTTAGCCTTAGGAACATTTTCATCTACTGCAATCCCTTTAATATCCTGTAATGCTGGTTTTGTTGTTATAAATTATTTGAGCCTTCCTTCACCTGGAGATTATTTAACCCCTGCTTCAAATTAAATTATAATCTTGCTGGGTGGAGGATTCTTGGTCGAAGGTCTTTCTGTTTCAGTATGTTAAATATTTCATGCCTCTCCCTTCTGGCCTGTAAAGTTTCTGCTGAGAAGTGTGCTCATAGCCTGATGGGGTTTCCCTTGTAAGTAATCTTTACAATGATCTTGGCAATTTGTTTCTGGATATGATATCAAAGCATAACACAGATATGTATGTAGGGAAGGTGGTGGATACATTTAAACAAAGTGGGTATCATGGCTGCTAAGAGATGAAGGCCCTCAGTAGAGTCTGGACTACTTCACTTTCACTTTCCTAGGGCCTGAAAAAGTCTATATACTCGCAGGAGGATGTCTTCCTGCCAAAGTGTTCTTTGGCCTACCATCTAAATGATCGTGCATCGATTCTCCTCCTCCTCATTTTTCTTATTCTTGTTATTCAGCCAAGCCAAGATGCGATGGAAAACCTGGCAGCTGAAGCCCTCACGGACCGCATTGGCCATGTGGTCCTGCAGGACCTCCAAGCTGGGGAAAACCTGGCAGCAGCCCAGGCACCTGAAGCCTCTATCGAGGGCCACCAGCCACTC
This sequence comes from Manis pentadactyla, assembly GCF_030020395.1. Classification (NCBI taxonomy): domain Eukaryota; kingdom Metazoa; phylum Chordata; class Mammalia; order Pholidota; family Manidae; genus Manis; species Manis pentadactyla. Next base: position 66,828,362 of record NC_080031.1, on the reverse strand, counting down.
AGGCGTCTTGGCCCTGGGGCTCTCCTCCTGGGCTGGAGGCTCCACCGCACTGCCAGCCTGCTCCCTCTCCTCTGAGGCTTCGCTATAGTCGCTGACATCTACGAGTTCCTGTGTAGACCAGCGGCTCCATATGTCTGAGGCCTCTTCACCCTTTTTTTCAGCCTCTTCGAAAAAAGCAGATTCTCTTTTTGTCTTCTTTGAGGCGGGCTGCAAGACTTCCACCTCATCCCATGACACAGCCACACCTCTTTTCATCTGGACCGGCCTGTAGTAAATCTCCTTGACATGTGCCGTTCCCAGGTATGGTGGAAAGGGGTCTTGGGTAGAGTCGGAGGAAGCTTGCCATTCCTCCAAGACCTCGGGTAGAGTCATCTCAAGAGGCTGAGTTTGAAGAATATACTGATGCCACTGAAGGATTCCTCCTCCTCCTCCTCCTGGGAAAGGAAATTTCAGACATGAGAAAACTAGCATAAGTGTGTGAAGTCTGTAGGAGTTGAGATGTTCATGAGAATATTCCTATGTGAGCACATGGCCTGGAAGTACATACATATGTGAAATCACAGAATGCCGTGTGACATACATTTTATCTGAGGTATGTGTGTGGTGTGATTATGTGGGATTGATGGTGTGGAGGTCTATGTGTGTTCTGGGACGTGTGTGTGGTGCGACAATACACTTGAACAGGGGTGTACTTGTTCTTACTGTGAAACAGTTAAAGACAGAGCATGTTAGAGGAAGTGTGCTTGAGCTTCCCAGAAGTGCAGCTCTCTGAGGGGCTGAAGGCTTTGGGCTGAAGGTTTTGTGGGGGAGGGGTATGCGGAATAGAAAGCCTGTATATGAAAGTGCATTCATTTCAGGTCCTATGAGTGTTTGAGTGCTTAGGCTGGCTCTATGGGGGAGCTGGAACAAGTTACCTGTGTGAGAGGGTGTACATTATTTACAGGTTAGTGTGTAGACAGCAGAGTCTGAGCATGATTGTGTGAAGAGGGAAGGTGGAAGTGTGTATCTGTGTAACACTTGTAGAGAATGGGAAGGACGCATCTGGAATGAAGGCATGTACATGTGAGAGAAAACGTGAAAGGAAAGGATAATGGGGCTCTATCTGGTATGAAGGAATATAGTGTGTGTGTGTGAGTGAGTTTGTGCTGATCTGAGGGAAGAGGTAATTGAATTCCCACCCTGTTATCAGCACAGCCCACCATCTCACAGCTGTCGCAGTGTTCACATGGGGAACTGCCCTGTCCTTGAAAGCACACCCCCAATTTGTCCCTCTGCAGAGGCTTCAGTCTTAGTTCCTCTGCCCTGAAGCCCTTTCCTGTTTTTGAAGGGAAAGTGAAGTAAGTAGGGATCTGGCTGAGCCACCCCAGCAATCATCCTGTCCAGCCTTTGTGTCTCCCTTACCGTCCTCAGCAGCAGCACGAAGCTTTCCTGGAGACGACACGCAGGAGAAATACTCCGAGACAGAGGACTCTTCTCCCGGTGTCTGACTGCAGTGTGGGACCACCACACATGCCTCCAGCTGAGGAGAATTCTGGAATTCTGAGGAATGGAATACAAAAAAAACAGATGTGGCATTTTCTGGGATCTCTATCCATTCAAAAAAGACATGTTAAGTCGATTATCAGGTTAGGCATTGAAACCCGCCCTACACCCCCATGAAATTAAGCATTTGAAACTTCACTTGCTCCCAAATATAAGGAAACAATTATGAAAATTGTGTATAGTAGATGTCAGTGATATTGGGCATCTTGTGTGTGATATTTCTAAAGATGTATACTGCAGTATATCGGAGGCTCAGATTCTCGCCTAGTACATAGTAAGTTGCCTGTATTATTTGATGATATTACTCTACTTACTGGAAGAATACATTTGGAGTATGTATACACGGGTTCAGTGCTTCCGTCTGTCAGCTGGGGACCATCTAACAAAAGTGCCCATCTCCTGCCCCCGGGGAGAGTCTGAAGGGAGAGGAGAGCCCTCACGCCCACCTCCTGTCCCCGAGCTCCTCTCTCAGGTGTCTGCTCTGGGGAACCTGATGGGGGCCTCTGTTACCAGAGCTGTGCAGGGCCAGGGCTTGGGGGGAACTGCTGAGTTCTGAGCTGGAGTAGGGGACTCCAGGAGGCCCTCCACGGTTGGCTCCAGACAACCCCTCCCAGCGCTGGCCCCTGCCCTGCTCTCCAGAGTTTACGTACCCTTCAATGGCACAGCTGTCAGCGGCCTACTCAGCGTGCCACCCTCCTCCGTGTCCCCTGCCCACACAGGGCTCGGACTCGGTAGTTCGTCTGTACTTATCACGCTCATCGCCTATCTTGAATTTTACACCTTCTCAATTTACAGATTACTTCTGGCTTGCTCTTTTTCCCAGTAAAATACATATATTTCTTAAATCAGCTCTACTGTGGATTTAAATATATCCTGAAAATCCCCGGACAGGTTTCCTTCCTCTTCCTGTACATTTCCAATAAAAAGACTATGCCTTCAAATTCACAAACTTCAATATATAAATAGGTAAATTCTTATTCCTGACAAAATAACCCATCCTCTGTTTAAAAACTGCAACCCAGTGTTTACTTCTCCAAATTGCATCCGCTTTGTCTTTTAGGCGGCTAGAGAGTATCTGGTGGTGGGGCGGGGAGGGGAACATTTGGTGCGTGTCATATTTAAGTGTGGTGAGTATAATCTGATGTGTATGTGCCTGTCATGTTTCTTCAACAATTTTAGGTAGTGAGTCTAGAGATGAGATGGCGCGGGTGTGTGAAGGTGGTGTGATGTGCTGGGTGACATGAAGCATAATATTGTATTTATGGAGGCAGTGTTATCTTCCATGTATTTATGAGTAACCTGTGTTTTATGTGCTATGAAAGTTTCAGTAGTTATATAATATCTATTTGATTTTTAGGAAGGACTGTGAGGATTTGAAGAACTTTGTGAGATGTGTTGAGACCATGAAAGCGTAACAGAGTGGCCACATGAAGGCTAGATAGAAGAGAGGTCACTAGATGGACGGTGGCATTTGGGGATTATGTGAAGGGACTAAGAGCCTGGGAACAAAGAGGAGTTTTAGACATTATACAATTGTGATGGTTTCAGGCCCTATTGGTGTGAAATACAGAGTGCTACCAGAGTGGGATTATCTGTGGGGTCAGATACCGTGGCACTGAAGGAATGATGTTAGAGAAAGTAAATTAGAGGAATGTGTGTGCAGAAAAGTGAGGGTGTGATGGTTTAACACATGTGGATATCAGCTTACAAGTGTGCGTGTGAGTGAGTGTGAGTAGCTGTGGGTGTGATGGAGTGTCACACCTGTGTGCTTATGAGGACAGGAGGTGGCTGGATGCAAGATCTGAGGGGCCACTTTCAAATCTGTGACCACTCTTCATGCACAAGAGGACACACACGTCATGTCTGGACAGGGGGTTGTATCAGCAAACCCCTGTTTGTACAGAGGAGCTTTGCTGTACTCTGTAAGACAAAGGAGGAATCTACGGGTTCCTGCGTGGGAAAATTGTTCTGGACCTTTCTGGCTCCCTTCCAGCTGGTTGTGAAAGATTTGTGACGTGGTGAGCAGGGGAGCACAGCTTCCCAGGTTCAGGCTGAGTTAGTCTGCCCGTTTCTCTGTCATTTTGTCAGTTTTCCTGTTTTTTCAAACATGGCCCCGTCTGATACCCTTGCACTTTTGGGCACTTGTCCTTGTTGAGATTTCCCTTGAATCTCAAGGTTATGCCTTATGTACATGCGCTGCATTTCTCCGAGAGCAGAAAGAAAGTTTGTTATCTTTCTCTGTTCTCTCATGTCTGGACAGGGGTTTGTAGCAGCTTCTATCTCCAGTCAACCGGGAAACTGATATACACCCTCTCATGCCACCACCGTGAATCCGCTCTCAAGGTACAGCCACTCTTTCATCGATTCCATACATTTTGATTGCTCGCTCTGTGTCCTACATGCATGGAGACTGCAGTCTCTTTTCTGGCCAGAGCTCCAAAATACAAGTATTCAACAGTTTCTGATTTTGCCCAAGTGTTAATGGATAGGAGGGTATAAAACACATATGTTGTCTCTATGGACATTCTTGCCCTGTGTCTTGTACCTGTGCTGCCACAGAGTACTGATTAGATAAAATACTTTAATATTTGTTTAACTGACTACATATGCCATTGGGTTAAACACATTTTGTTTTAGTTGTCATAATCTGAGTAAGGTCCCCCAGCATTGAAAGATGCCATATCCTATTCCCCAGAACCTATGAATGTTAACCTTAGGAGGTCAATGGGACTCTGCAGATGTGATTAAATTAAGGGAGTATTTGAAATGAGTTCCTGTTGATGGCATGGAACCAGAGCCCTAGGCTCCCAGATTGGAGAGGAGGAGACTGCAGCTGGGCCCAAAGTAGACCTTTCTCTCTGGCTGAGCAGAGACACTGAGCTCGATCTCTGCAGGTCTGTGCGGACTCCCACTGCCCTGATCTGCTTAGACTTCAGCAGCTCTTCCTCTCTACTTAGCAGCACAAGAGGCCGAGTCAAGAGAGGAGCCAGAGGCATAGCGTTCTGATTCAGAGGGTCCGTCATTTCCCTCAGGATCCCCAGCTTTGTCTTCCAAAGAGTACCCAGGCTGTGCACCCCATGCGTGGAGCTTTGAGACTCCTGGAAAATGGAGCAAAAGTAATGGAGGCGGCTGGTTCCGTTCTGTTCCCTCCTACACTCTTCTCCGTGATGTACTCTCCCCACTTTCCCTCATGGAAATACTGAGTTTGTCCTAAACAGTTATCTTTGGCTTGGACAGAGAATTGGCCTATTTCAGCTTTCTGGGTTACTCTCTGGACCCTGTAGTCCAGGCTTGTCATACTCACTCACTCACCTTGCTTAAGATTTTTGGTACCATTGGTTTTCCTCCACCATTTTTTTGTGGGTGTGCCCTTTTTATTCCCCCTCTTAGATCTTCAATCTCAGATGAAACAATTGGTGAATTTTTATCTTTGCAGAATTTAACTATATATTATTAGTCAGTGTGTTTTGCTGACCAAGCTCACTTTTCCTCAGTGAATTAAGATGACCTTCATCTCTAGTGAATGTGTCAGGTGTGTGTATCACGCACACATTGTGGCAGAATGCTGTGAGGAATGTCATGTGCTTTGTGTGTATAAATTCTTTAACGTGTGACTGATCTGTTGTTTGCACATTTGAATATGGGATAGTTTTGTGTGTATGAGAATGGTATTTGTGCTTTGTGTCTGTGTTTTAGGTCAGCATGTATCTATGTGTGCAGACGGTGTGTCCTACGATTATGCATTTGTGTGCGTGTTTCACATGTTAGGTGGCTTAGTTGTGCAACAGGTTTATTGGGAGTATTCTCTTTGAGACTAGTGTAATTAATGTATTTGTGAAATTCTAAGGTAACAGTGAAAGCACAGAAGGATATGAAAAATCAATGGCCGTAAGAGAAAGAATATATGAGTTTTCAATATAGAACTGTTTGAATATCCAACGTAAATGAGGGCACAGGACAGAGAGTGCAAGAATAAATGTAGAGTAGCATGTGATTGATTGCATTATGAAGTAAAATCTTGAAAGATTGAGGTTTAAGGCATTGGGATGGAATATGAACACTAAAGCCTAGCTCTCTAACTCTTAGGCATTCACCAATTAGAAATATGTCCATATAGCAAAATACATGTAATAGAATTTTCAGAATATCACCTTTTAGAGTAGCCCCAGATTGAAAGTAACCAAAATGCTCGTAAAAGTATAATCAATAAAGACACTATTTATATGCAAAGAATGAAGGAACTACAGTCACACATATCATGGATGATTATTACAAACACAAGTACAGAGAGTGAAGAGAAGTTGACACAAAGCATGTACTGTGCATTTGTGTTCACGTAACATTAAAACACAGGGACAACTAATGCAGCACTTTTGTATGGTTGGAACAAAAACAGAGTAGAGAACGCAGATGCATGTGGAAGATGATAAGGAAGTGAATGATGATGATCGGGGGTGCAGATGGGTCTGTATAGGGTTGAACTTGAGAACATCGGCTATGAGAAGATACTGCTGTACTGGGGTCTCGGACCAGGTATGTCTCTACTCAGGTCAGGACCTGAGGATCCTACCGTGTTGGGCCTGCTTCACGCTATTAGTACTGTCACACCTTCCTGGTAATATAACCTGTCCTTCCCCAGCTCATACTGACATGTTCTTCCATGTTCCTCTGATACAACTCATCCCCTTAGGCCCTCTTCCACCATTTCCTCAAATAACTCTCTGTCCTCCCCTTGTCTCCTTGGGCTCGCACCAATCCTTCGAAGTATTTTCCCTTGGGATTTACTACTTCCGCTGGGGATTATATTAATGAAGATGGAGAAGCATTTTGAGTTTCCTTCTGTACTGGGCATCCTTGTGCTGACTGATGAGCAGAATCACTCAGCTCATCTCTGGGCTCTGCCTCGATCCCCACTGTCCTTTGCATCCCATTCAGTGGTCCCTTCTTACCAGGGCCAGGAAGCTTTTCCATTGCTTTCTGGCCTTGGGTTGGGACCACTGTCCTGTGTCCATGCTGTAGAGCTGCTTTTGTGGAAAAATTAAGTAAAAATGATAGATGTGGTCCATGCTTGGTGTTTGTGTATTTATCCATCCATTAAATAAAGAATAAGAGTCTGCTATGTAATGTCTTCAGTGAACCCAGATAGCCTCCATTCATGTGGATAGCATAATATCGTTTTACTTTGAAACAAATGTGTGGTAATATTGGTTGTTCCATCTATAGATCATGAGTAACTGAATTTCACAAAGTGTGTCTTTATAAAAGGAACAGAGATACGTAGCTAGCTCTAATGAGGGAGGTAAAACAAGTTACCTGTGTGACAGGGTGCACATTATTTATGGGTTAGTGTGTAGACAGCGGAGTCTGAGCATGATTGTGTGAGGAGGGTAGGTGGAAGTGTGTATCTGTGTAACACTTGTAGAGAATGGGAAGGACGCATCTGGAATGAAGGCATGTGTATATGAGAGAAGAAGTGAAAGGAAGGAATAGTGGGGCTCTATCTGGTATGAAGGAATATAATGTGTGTATGAGTGAGTTTGTGCTGATCTGAGGGAAGAGGTTGTAATTGAATTCCCACACTGTTATCAACACAACCCACTATCTCACTCACAGCTGTCCCAGTGTTCACATGGGGAACTGTCCTGTCCTTGAAAGCACCCCCCTAATTTGTCCCTCTGCAGAAGCTTCAGTCTTAGTTCGTCTGCCCTGAAGCCCTTTCCTGTTTTTGAAGGGAAAGTGAAGTAAGTAGGGATTGGGCTGAGCCACCGCAGCTATTGATCCCGTCCAGCCTTTGTGTCTCCCTTACCGTCCTCAGCAGCAGCTTGAAGCTTTCCTGGAGATGACACGCAGGAGAAATACTCCGAGACAGAGGACTCTTCTCCTGGTGTCTGACTGCGGTTTGGGACCACCACATGTGCCTCAGGGTGAGGAAAATCCCTTTGAGTCTTCTTGAATTCTGAGGAATGAATACAAAAAATCAGATGTAGCATTTTCTGGGATCTGTATCCTTTCAAAAAAGACATGTTGAGTGAATAGTCATGTTAGGCATTGAAACCCATACCCCATGAAATGAAGCATTCGAAACTTCACTTACTCCAAAATACAAGGAAACAACAATTATGAAAATTGTGTGTAGTAGATGTCAGTGGCACTGGGTATCTTGTATGTGACATTTCTAAAGATGTATACAGAATATCAAAAACTAGTGACTAAATTTGGGTACTAGTTCCTTTTTCCTCACAAGAAATTACATAATTAGAGGACATGGGGTACAAGTTTTAAAAGACTTCTGCATGTCTGCCTGCCCGTCTGCCTGTCTAGATTGGTATCTATATTGTATGGAAAGATAGGGATGTTAATATAGATATAGAGAGAGGTAGAGATTCAGCATTTTTGCAGGGAATTCTTGGGCAGCAGCCATGGTGCTGGAGATGCTCTAATGAAGACTTTACACACTTGCCCCAACTCCTCTTCTGGGAATGTATTTCTGTATTTCTCCAAGACTCTCAGCCCCGCTATTCAGATCTTTTGAAAACCTCTTTCAAAGGAGGCAGACATACCCACGTGCTATATTTCTTCCCAGGGATTGGAAACAGACACCCCGGGCAGTTCTTGGGCAAGGGGTCATTTATGGCCCTGCTGAGGGAAGGGACTCAGTTCTGAGCCTGGTCCATCGCGTTGCCCCGTCTCCCCGCCTGGCTCCTCCTCAGCCCCTTCTTGCTCTCAGCCCACACCACGGTGACTCAGACTGTCTCCAGCAGAGGTGGGGCAGTGGAGTGTGTGCCAGGCTGGGGAGCATGAGCTGCCAGTGACTGCAAGGAAGAAAAGCCTTTCTCCCAACCTGCCCTCTTCCTGGACTTCTCTTGGTTTCACCGGTTCCAGAGGGGGCCGAGGCCCTGGGCCTGGAACGCCTTTCCCCCTGGAGCTACAGTAGTTCTGACCATGTGAGTAAGTTTTCTGCAGTGGGAAATGAGTGGCAAGGACACGTTCCCCAACCAGGCATAGGCATGACGTCCTCCTCTGTGCCCTACTGTGTTCTTCACTTTTCTAGCTAACTGGGATGTTGATAACCTGGGGTCTATTTGAAAGCTGAGTTTTAATGATAAAAAGTTCCTATCAGCAGGGAGACTTGCCCTATTCCTTTACATACATTAATTGCTACATAAGAAATAGACAGGAGGGGGCGGAAGATGGCGGCGTGAGTAGAGCAGCGGAAATCTCCTCCCAAAACAACATATATCTATGAAAATATAACAAAGACAACCCTTCCTAGAATAAAGACCAGAGGACACAGGACAATATCCAGACCACATCCGCACCTGAGAGAACCCAGCGCCTCGCGAAGGGAGTAAGATACAAGCCCCGGCCCCGCCGGAGCCGAGCGCCCCTCCCCCCAGCTCCCGGCGGGAGAAGAGCAGGCAGAGCGGGAGGGAGACAGAGGCCAGGGCTGCCGAACACCCAGCCCCAGCCATCCGGGCCAGAGTGCAGGGCGCTCGATACTGGGAAAACAGGGCAGCAAGAACAGTGAGCAGGCACTGGAGGCTGGGCGACAGAGGACATAAGAAAAGCGCGCGACCATTTTTTTTTTGCTTTTTTGCTGTTTTGTTTTGGCGAGCGATTTTTGGAAGTCTTAAAGGGATAGGGACCCCAATCCTAGGGAAACAGGGCAGAAAGACCGGTGAGCAGAGGCCTGAGGCTGGCACCGGAGAATAAAGAAAAACGAACGACCACCTTTTTTTTTTTTTTTTAATTAAAAACTTTTTTTTTTTTTTTAATTAAAAAAAATTTTTTTTTCTTTTTTTTTTTTCGGTGGGCGTTGTTTTGTTTTGGCGGGTGCTTTTTGGAAGTCTTAAAGGGGCAGGGCGGGTCACTTAATCCAAAGGTAGGGAATCCGGGGATCTCTGGGCACCCTAACCCCTGGGCTGCAGGGAGCAGGGAGGCCCCTTACGGAGATAAATAGCCTCCCAGCAGCTCCTGCTCCAACGCGACTCCACCACTTTGGAGTAGCTGCCCGAGCCAGGCCACGCCCACAGCAACAGCGGAGATTAACTCCATAGCAGCCGGGCAGGAAGCAGAAGCCCTGTCTGTGCGCAGCTGCCCAGCACAAGCCACTAGAGGCCGCTGTTCTCCCAGGAGAGGAGGGCCACAAACCAACAAGAAGGGAAGTCCTTCCAGCCGTCACTCGTCCCAGTTCTGCAGACTATTCCTATCACCATGAAAAGGCAAAGCTACAGGCCGACAAAGATCACAGAGACAACACCAGAGAAGGAGACAGACCTAACCAGTCTCCCTGAAAAAGAATTCAAAATAAGAATCATAAATATGCTGACAGAGATGCAGAGAAATACGCAAGAGAAATGGGATGAAGTCCGGAAGGAGATCACAGATGCCAGAAAGGAGATTGCAGAAATGAAACAAACTCTGGAAGGGTTTATAAGCAGAATGGATAGAATGCAAGAGGCCATTGATGGAATTGAAATCAGAGAACAGGAACGCATAGAAGCTGACAGAGAGAGAGACAAAAGGATCTCCAGGAATGAAACAATATTAAGAGAACTGTGTGACCAATCCAAAAGGAAAAATATCCGTATTATAGGGGTCCCAGAAGAAGAAGAGAGAGGAAAAGAGATGGAAAGTATCTTAGAAGAAATAATTGCTGAAAACTTCCCCACACTGGGGGAGGAAGTAATCGAACAGACCACGGAAATACACAGAACCCCCAACAGAAAGGATCCAAGAAGGGCAACACCAAGACACATAATAATTAAAATGGCAAAGATCAAGGACAAGGAAAGAGTGTTAAAGGCAGCTAGAGAGAAAAAGGTCACCTATAAAGGGAAACCCATCAGGCTAACGTCAGATTTCTCAACAGAAACCCTACAGGCCAGAAGAGAATGGCATGATATATTTAATACAATGAAACAGAAGGGCCTTGAACCAAGGATACTGTATCCAGCACGACTATCATTCAAATATGACGGTGGGATTAAACAATTCCCAGACAAACAAAAGCTGAGGGAATTTGCTTTCCACAAACCACCTCTACAGAACATCTTACAGGGACTGCTCTAGATGGGAGCACTCCTAGAAAGAGCACAGCACAAAACACCCAACATATGAAGAATCGAGGAGGAGAACAAGAAGGGAGAGAAGAAAAGAATCTCCAGATAGTGTATATAACAGCTCAATAAGCGAGCTAAGTTAGGCAGTAAGATACTAAAGAGGCTAACCTTGAACCTTTGGTAACCACGAATTTAAAGCCTGCAATGGCAATAAGTACATATCTTTCAATAGTCACCCTAAATGTTAATGGGTTGAATGCACCAATCAAAAGACACAGAGTAACAGAATGGATAAAAAAGCAAGACCCATCTATATGCTGCTTACAAGAAACTCACCTCAAACCCAAAGACATGTACAGACTAAAAGTCAAGGGATGGAAAAACATATTTCAAGCAAACAACAGTGAGAAGAAAGCAGGGGTTGCAGTACTAATATCAGACAAAATAGACTTCAAAACAAAGAAAGTAACAAGAGATAAAGAAGGACACTACATAATGATAAAGGGCTCAGTCAAACAAGAGGATATAACCATTCTAAATATATATGCACCCAACACAGGAGCACCAGCATATGTGAAACAAATACTAACAGAACTAAAGGGGGATATAGACTGCAATGCATTCATTCTAGGAGACTTCAACACACCACTCACCCCAAAGGATAGATCCACCGGGCAGAAAATAAGTAAGGACACGGAAGCATTGAACAACACAGTAGAGCAGATGGACCTAATAGACATCTATAGAACTCTACATCCAAAAGCAGCGGGATATACATTCTTCTCAAGTGCACATGGAACATTCTCCAGAATAGACCACATACTAGGCCACAGAAAGAGCCTCAGAAAATTCCAAAACATTGAAATCCTACCAACCAACTTTTCAGACCACAAAGGCATAAAACTAGAAATAAACTGTACAAAGAAAGCAAAGAGGCTCACGAACACATGGAGGCTTAACAACACGCTCCTAAATAATCAATGGATCAATGACCAAATCAAAATGGAGATCCAGCAATATATGGAAACAAATGACAACAACAACACTAAGCCCCAACTTCTGTGGGACACAGCAAAAGCAGTCTTAAGAGGAAAGTATATAGCAATCCAAGCATATTTAAAAAAGGAAGAGCAATCCCAAATGAATGGTCTAATGTCACAATTATCGAAATTGGAAAAAGAAGAACAGATGAGGCCTAAGGTCAGCAGAAGGAGGAACATAATAAAGATCAGAGAAGAAATAAATAAAATTGAGAAGAATAAAACAATAGCAAAAATCAATGAAACCAAGAGCTGGTTCTTCGAGAAAATAAACAAAATAGATAAGCCTCTAGCCAGACTTATTAAGAAGAAAAGAGAGTCAACACAAATCAACAGTATCAGAAACGAGAAAGGAAAAATCACGACGGACCCCACGGAAATGCAAAGAATTATTGGAGAATACTATGAAAACCTATATGCTAACAAGCTGGGAAACGTAGGAGAAATGGACAACTTCCTAGAAAAATATAACCTTCCAAGATTGACCCAGGAAGAAACAGAAAATCTAAACAGACCAATTACCAGCAACGAAATTGAAGCGGTAATCAAAAAACTACCAAAGAACAAAACCCCCGGGCCAGATGGATTTACCTCGGAATTTTATCAGACATACAGGGAAGACATAATACCCATTCTCCTTAAAGTTTTCCAAAAAATAGAGGAGGAGGGGATACTCCCAAACTCATTCTATGAAGCTAACATCACCCTAATACCAAAACCAGGCAAAGACCCCACCAAAAAAGAAAACTACAGACCAATATCCCTGATGAACGTAGATGCAAAAATACTCAACAAAATATTAGCAAACCGAATTCAAAAATACATCAAAAGGATCATACACCATGACCAAGTGGGATTCATTCCAGGGATGCAAGGATGGTACAACATTCGAAAGTCCATCAACATCATCCACCACATCAACAAAAAGAAAGACAAAAACCACATGATCATCTCCATAGATGCTGAAAAAGCATTTGACAAAGTTCAACATCCATTCATGTTAAAAACTCTCAGCAAAATGGGAATAGAGGGCAAGTACCTCAACATAATAAAGGCCATCTATGATAAACCCACAGCCAACATTATATTGAACAGCGAGAAGCTGAAAGCATTTCCTCTGAGATCGGGAACTAGACAGGGATGCCCACTCTCTCCACTGTTATTTAACATAGTACTGGAGGTCCTAGCCACGGCAATCAGACAAAATAAAGAAATACAAGGAATCCAGATTGGTAAAGAAGAAGTTAAACTGTCACTATTTGCAGATGACATGATACTGTACATAAAAAACCCTAAAGACTCCACCCCAAAACTACTAGAACTGATATCGGAATACAGCAAAGTTGCAGGATACAAAATCAACACACAGAAATCTGTGGCTTTCCTATATACTAACAATGAACCAACAGAGAGAGAAATCAGGAAAACAACTCCATTCACAATTGCATCAAAAAAAATAAAATACCTAGGAATAAACCTAACCAAAGAAGTGAAAGACTTATACTCTGAAAACTACAAGTCATTCTTAAGAGAAATTAAAGGGGACACTAACAGATGGAAACTCATCCCATGCTCGTGGCTAGGAAGAATTAATATCGTTAAAATGGCCATCCTGCCCAAAGCAATATACAGATTTGATGCAATCCCTATGAAACTACCAGCAACATTCTTCAATGAACTGGAACAAATAATTCAAAAATTCATATGGAAACACCAAAGACCCCGAATAGCCAAAGCAATCCTGAGAAAGAAGAATAAAGTAGGGGGGATCTCACTCCCCAACTTCAAGCTCTACTATAAAGCCATAGTAATCAAGACAATTTGGTACTGGCACAAGAGCAGAGCCACAGACCAATGGAACAGACTAGACAATCCAGACATTAACCCAGACATAGATGGTCAATTAATATTTGATAAAGGAGCCATGGACATACAATGGCGAAATGACAGTCTCTTCAACAGGTGGTGCTGGCAAAACTGGACAGCTACATGTAGGAGAATGAAACTGGACCATTGTCTAACCCCATATACAAAAGTAAACTCAAAATGGATCAAAGACCTGAATGTAAGCCATGAAACCATTAAACTCTTGGAAGAAAACATAGGCGAAAACCTCTTAGACATAAACATGAGTGACCTCTTCTTGAACATATCTCCCCGGGCAAGGAAAACAACAGCAAAAATGAGTAAGTGGGACTATATTAAGCTGAAAAGCTTCTGTACAGCAAAAGACACCATCAATAGAACAAGAAGGATCCCTACAGTATGGGAGGATATATTTGAAAATGACACATCCGATAAAGGCTTGACGTCCAGAATATATAAGGAGCTCACACGCCTCAACAAACAAAAAACAAATAACCCAATTGAAAAATGGGCAGAGGAACTGAACAGACAGTTCTCCAAAAAAGAAATACAGATGGCCAACAGACACATGAAAAGATGCTCCACATCGCTAATTATCAGAGAGATGCAAATTAAAACTACAATGAGGTATCACCTCACACCAGTAAGGATGGCTGCCATCCAAAAGACAAACAACAACAAATGTTGGCGAGGCTGTGGAGAAAGGGGAACCCTCCTACACTGCTGGTGGGAATGTAAGTTAGTTCAACCATTGTGGAAAGCAGTATGGAGGTATATCAAAATGCTCAAAACAGACTTACCATTTGACCCAGGAATTGCACTCCTAGGAATTTACCCTAAGAACGCAGCAATCAAGTTTGAGAAAGACAGATGCACCCCTATGTTTATTGCAGCACTATTTACAATAGCCAAGAATTGGAAGCAACCTAAATGTCCATCAATAGATGAATGGATAAAGAAGATGTGGTACATATACACAATGGAATACTACTCAGCCATAAGAAAAGGGCAAATCCAATCATTTGCAGCAATATGGATGGAGCTGGAGGGTATTATGCTCAGTGAAACAAGCCAAGCGGAGAAAGAGAAATACCAAATGATTTCACTTATCTGTGGAATATAAGAACAAAGGAAAAACTGAAGGAACAAAACAGCAGCAGAATCACAGAACTCAAGAATGTACTAACAGGTACCAAAGGGAAAGGGACTGGGGAGGATGGGTGGGTAGGGAGGGATAAGGGGGGGAGAAGTAGGGGGGTATTAAGATTAACATGCATGGGGGGGTAGGAGAAAAGGGAGGGCTGTACAACACAGAGAAGGCAAGTAGTGATTCTTCAACATTTTGCTATGCTGATGGACAGTGACTGTAAAGGGGTTTATAGGGGAGACCTGGTATAGGGGAGAGCCTAGTTAACATAATATTCGTCATGTAAGTGTAGATTAGTGATACCAAAAACAAAGCAAAAAAAAAAAAAAAGGGCAGTTCCTGTGTGGTAACCTCCAACGAGTTCTATACAAGGGTATAAAGGGCATATAAAAGTGTAGGCAAAGGGTCTGTTTGTGTTTATACAAAGGATCAAAGCCTAATTGGGCTACCCCGAAAATGAACTAAGATACGATATGAAAAAGAACTTCCAACATCTGCACTCTCTGGAAGACTCATGCCAGAAGATGATCATCAAAAAACACCAACAAAGATCCACGCACTGCTACAGCTGTAGATGCACCCATCCCACCAGCTCCTGGACTTGCCATGGGAATGAGGAAGGAGATATCTAAGCTGGCCTGTGCATACAGTAAAACAACAAATTTGACTGGATCTATACTGTTGGAACTCAACCAAGAATTTGGAGAAGTGCGAATTGTAGCGCTCCAAACTCTTACAACTACAGACTATTTACTGTTAAAAGAACATATGGCATGTGAACAGTCCCAGGAATGGGTTGTTTTAATTTGTCTGATTTCTCTCAGACTGTTCAAGTTCAGTTGGACAATATCCACCATATCATAGATAAGTTTTCACAAATGCCTAAGGTGCCTTAATGGTTTTCTTGGTTTCACTGGAGATGGCTGGTAATTACAGATATGCTTTGGTTATGTAACTATACTCCTATTATGTTAATGTGTGTGCGCAATTTAAGTAGTAGCTTAAAACCTATATAGGCTGAAGTTACTCTACAAGAAGATATATCAAAGAAATAATCAATCTTCCCATGTTTTCTTCCGCCTGCTACTTCTATAGCTTTTCTTCTTCCTTCCTAACTACAACCCTTAAATAGAATTCGTGCCTCATATCAAATTTACCGAGTATCATAACTCCTCCAAGTGTTAAAGATACCTCAAGACAAATGCTGGGCATAGAAGCCACAGGGCATAAATATGGAAAGAAGTATAAAGCTAACCTTTTCAAACAATAAGGCTTCCCTCTCACTTACCAACTTCACATTTCCCTGTATGGCCCCGGAAGATGACTGGTTAGCCAGAGACGGGTAGGATTCCTCAAGGGAGGAACAACCTAAGACAGGCACAGTCGCAGGGGGGCCATCAGGTGAGAAATTGGGGATCAACAGAGGTGAGGCTTAGAACCTCCCCCCTCATGTTCTGAGGGAAATCTTCTGCGTACATGGATGTTTTATTGCCCTTGTCTAGCCTGGATTAACACATAGTCTACAGGCACACACCTGATCATCTACATTTGCTCTCTTACAACACTAAACTATGTTTTCTACCTTTATCTTGTATCTACCTACCACTTCAGCATTTTATTAAAAATAATAATAATAAAGAGAGAAATGTGGTATCCCCATATAAATCAAGTATAAAAACCAAATGAGTATTCATATTTGAACTGACTGTTTAGAGTTCATAATGCATGAGCAAAACCGAAAGTTTCTGTGATGACTGCCCTTGTACTGTTCACTATGTAACTTATTCACTATGTAAGAATTTGTTCTCCATGTAAGAACTTGTTTGTTATGCCTCAGAAGATTGGAGACTGACGAAAATTAGGCTTGGGGTGGATTAATGATTGTGCATTGAGCATTGACTCCCCTATACAGAATTTTATTGTCGTTAACAACCATTTGATCAATAAATATGAGAGATGCCCTCACAAAAAAAAAGAAAGGACAGACTTCCAATGGTAAAATAAATAAGTAACTGGAATGTAATGTATAGCATAAGGAATATAGTCAAGATATTGTAACAGCTTGGTAGGGTGATAGCTGGAACCTAGAATTATGTATATAAATGTTCTACCACTGTGTTGTACACTTGAAACTAATGTAATGTAATACTGTGCGTCAACTACCCTTCAATAAAAAATAATTATTTAAAAAAAAATATTTTTTCATTACTATGTAAATTGAGAAATTTTTACACATCAATATCTCATTTGTATATTGTCTTTGTATTTTTGTGTTTTTTCACCACCAAATTTTCAATGAAAGTATTTCCTGAATTCTTTATTTATAATACATCTGTGTATTTGAGACTATAAACCATTCTTGTCATATTTGCTGTAAATATATTACCAGCTCTTTGTGTGTTAAAAAAAAAAAAGAAATAGACAGGTTCCTTCGTGCATTAGTTACTCAGGCCTAATCTACTCCAACTAATGAATCTTGAGTTTTGAGAAGCAAATAATTGGACCTGTTACATATTAAGCAAGGCATTATATTAGAAGCTACTCTGTGTCTTCCCTTGGCTTACTTATGCTGTATAAGCCAGGGGAAGACACACAGTCACCGCACAGTCACTACCACTATTTCAGTTTCCCATTTTTCCAGAAAGAGCTAAACTTTCTTAATTCAACTATGGTGCTTAAATGGTATTTGTGTGTGTGTGTGTGTGTGTGTGTCCTGCTGGTTTTTCTCTTTTATAAAGGAGCCTCACATTTACATGTCTATAGTCTAAGACAATGAAAGAAAGGTCTCAATGTCTGAGACAATCTAAGAAATCAATTCATTTTCTTTATGACTTTACACACTCATCCCTGTACCTCCAATTTTAGGCACTCAAACTTTTTTCTTAATTTTACATTTACCTCTTCGATCCACACTTTCATCATTAACTGGAAGAAGTATTATTGGAAAACTTGTAACATTGTGAAAAATGAAATAAAGGGAAATACATTATATTAGAAAAATTATACTAATCAATCACTACATCTGTGATACAGTAACCCAGAGCGGCATGATGTAGGGAACACAGGTCCTACGCCACAGAGACAAGGACCTAGTCACAGAAACCTCCTCTCGACCCCCAGATTATCTGATCCCTTAGAAAGACCAGCGCACCCCCACCTTTTCCTCCTTCCCGCCTTCCTGCCCTTTCTCTCCCATAAGTAGGAATCTTCATTCCTTTTTTTCTTTATAAGACGGTTTCTAGATCCCCAATGCTCAGAGAATATCACTGACATACACCTCCTGATGTCCTGGGAACTTTGGCGGAACATGTGGTTTTAAGATGTTTCCTTTTTCGTTTGTGCCTCATGGCTCAGCACTTCAGAGAGTGACTTCAAATCAGGTGCCTTCCTCCCTGGAACTCTGCTGCCAGAGGTTCAAGTGATGACAGCCAAGAAGCAAGTCAACATTTCAAGAACAACAAGCGACTGAAGAGGCTCTCTCCTCACTCACTCACTCACTCACTCACTGGCCTGGCTGGTGCTTAAGTACAGCAGGAGGGCCATTATGATGTAAGTCAGACAGGGTTCCATAGCATTGTGACACGTGCATCAGAGCAGACCACTGACAGGGTATTTCCAAAGTTAGCACCAGCAGGCCTTCCACACACCAGTTGTCTGGCTCGCCAGGTTAATGAGAAGAAAGGAGAAATGGGCTTCAAAAGGAAAGTGTCTTCTTGCCACTATTGACTCAGTGTCCCCCAGAACCCTCTAGAGGCAAAGCATAACATTGAGCCAGCTGGCACAGGGGAAAGGTTTGCAGGGAGTAGCTCCAGTATAACAATGCAGGGGATAGGACCAGGGCCTGGGTCCAGGACCCTGAATATAGCGCTCCGGTTTCCTCTTTCTGCTGCTCATCAGAGAGCCACTCTGGGCTGCACGAATAGGAAAATATTTGGTAAGAGGGGGCCAGAGGAATGAATTAGTCACAGAGCCTTCTGGATGGTGAAAGAACAAACAACCAGGAAAAAATACAGTGTGATAAAGAAGCCTGCCCTTTTGTTTGCTGACATGCATCTTTGCTTCAAGCTATTTTAAAAATGACTATTTCATTGATAAAATGGATGTGTGGAGGTGATAAAAGAATGAATGGAAATTTACCTGGGAACGTCTCTGTAATGGAGTGCCCATCTGCAGAATGAATAGTGGAAGCAAATTAGATGGGCCAACTCTCTGCTTTTTTAGGACTGTGCATTCTAGTCTTCCTGCTCAATAGAGGACATTGCTCCACCAAATTAGCCAAACACAGATAATGTTGTCAAAGAATGGCTCCATTAGATTTCACAGACACCTGACACCAATACAAAAGCCTCTACCCTCAACAGCATTTCACCTTCAATTTTTTCCTATATGACTCAAAAAATAAATTTGTTTTGTGGGGCAGAGATGATGAGTTTGACAGGTTTTTAGAACAGAAGGTAAAAGAGATGTTAGCAATATTGGCTGGGGGGATTCTAGTAAATTCCATTAGGTTGTATATATGGGGTTATGAACTGAAAAGGACCTTCTTACAGGGAGATGGGGAGCCTGGGCTCTAGTCTTGACTGCAGTGTTAAGTCAGTTCAAACATTCTGTCCCATGGAGATGATAAATTTGAGATAGAGAGCAGTGACCTTGAACTAACAACTTAGTCTGATAGGGAACTAAAGGCTGAGGGTGAGGCTATGCCCGTAGTCTCCACGTGCCTGAATGTTTCTTAACTCAAAACAGTGCTAAAATCACAGCACCATGGGTGTGTCAGGTCTGTTGGGAGAACTGAGTGGAGAGTAGGACACAGGCCATTCCAGAAGTGCGACAGCTGCTCAGGGGAGGAGGGGACGGGACAACGCTTCTCTCATAGTGCTGCCTGGGTTAATTTCTGCACCCGCTGAAGGAAGACCTAAGAGACCTAATGATCTCATTATATTTTATTTTATTTTTGTTTAAAAAAATCTAATATGAACTAGGAATCCTAAAACAGTAACTCTGTAATCTCATCACCCTGATGCAGCAGTGAAAATGCTGCCCGTGTTTTTCCACATGTGCATGGGGTAGGTTGGTTTGTCCGTTTTGCTCTTCTCTTCCCCTCTGGCTGGCGCATTGTGCACACCTTCTTTATGGGGCTTGTGCTGAGCTGGGAGACCTCAAAGGGTGCCTGGAGGCAGAGGCTCTTTCTACATAATGGCATGCAGGCTGGCTCCTTGTCCAGTGGATGTTTGGCAGGAACACCAAGCTCTCCTTCTTTCTCTCCCTGGGGGCCTGGCTCCGACACATTCTTAAACGTGATGGGAAAGGAACTGAAAAATGGGGGGTGGGACATGGGGAGTTGGATAAAGGAGTACTGAGTTTGAAGACTGAGGGGGTCAAAGGTGGGATTCAAGAAGGCACAAACAGGGCACTTAAGAAACTGAAGAGGCAGTGGTATTGGGGTGGCATTAGAAGAACGGCTCTCTGAGTGGCATGACAAGGTCCCAGAAGGGGCAGTGCTGAGAGGCAAGGAGAGTTGGGAAGTCCCAGCCAGGGAGGGCTCCACACAGGTAACTGTGTGAGCACTGCCAGCATGAATGACTCCCCTGTACACCTTTCTGGATCGTGTAGATGGTCAGTTAATTAGAAGTTGGACTCTATTATTCCTGTTATGGATTGTTCCATCTTGCCCTTTCAGTGTTTGGGGGTCAGAGATACAGTTTTACAGTTTGTGCATGTTTTCAACCATGGTGCACCCACCAGCCTAAGTTCCCTTGTCTTTGGCGGGATCCATGTTTTCCATGGCCACGCCGTCCTTGGCTGTGCTGACTCACCGTGGTGTGGTAGGCACTGCATGAGATCGGTGGCCTAGTGTCCCGCAGGTCCTGAGGACAGTGTGGCCACACAAGGCGTTAGAGGGAGGGCTCTTCTCCCCAGTGCCAGGCCAGCCCCCACCTCTCCCTCTGTAGGGAGGCCTGGCCTGGGTCTTGTTGCCTTGGCTCCAGGATGAAGGCAAAGTCCTTTTGGGGAAAGGAGACGGGAGCCATGTTAGGCACCATGAGCAGAACAGGATTGATTGTAGGGAACTAGGGCTCACACGGCTGTTGGAGGAGGGGTTGGGGGAAGCAAAGGTCAGATGCTATATTTGGGAAATCTGAAAATGTTGTAATTGCATGGGAAGGTGCAAAGATGATCTCATCTGCCTATAGCACTGAAGTAGGAGATGCTCAAAGGAAACCTAGAAGCTGCTGGCAGAACCTCAGTCAATCAGTTGGCCCGTAATGCCTCTCAAGCTCTGAAAACTCAAGAGGCCATTGATATAAAGATAGAGCACCAACTTGCTGCCCTGGAAAGTACAGTGATAGCCATGGGTGATGAGGTGGAAACCCTCCAACGGCAGTTACAGCTCCGATGCCATGCTGCATTTAAAAGCATCTGTATTGTCAGTGCACCTTATGACAGTTCCCAATGGGAATGGAACAAAATTTGCAGCCATCTCCTAGGACTGTGGCAACATATGAACTTTAGTCTTGACCTACATAACTTGCATCAAAAAATACTAGACATCCAAAATGCCTGATTGGATATAATAGATCCCCGAGAGCTGGTGGAACAAGTCCTGGAACATCTTAAGGGCTTTAACCCATTCAATATGCTGAAACAGACTCTCTGGTATCTGCTTGCTTTGGTGTTTGTGATAATCGTTTTTTTCTGTTTATTATTAGTCAGCTGGCGAGCCCTCATGAAGAGAATCCACACAGACTGATTGAACCTGCATCACTTATGGCTTCATTTAAAGAAAGAAGGGAGAGAGAGCACAGCTTTGCCCTGAGGTCTTTCCAATCTGCTCACCTTTCTTTCTGTTTGCTGGTTTTGTCACCTTTCTTCTTCCTTCCTAAACACAGCCCTTTCTAGAATCTCCCTACCCTGTTGTTCCAGGAAGGGCATCTTCCATTGCCGACAAAGGGTGTCTTGTATATGCCCTGTACATGGAGTTGTCCTGTGTCAAGAGGCAGGTGCCATGCCATCTGTCTCTCTTGTCCAGTGCTGTGAGCTGGGCCCTCCTTGTAGATGAAACCTGGATTCCCCAAGATGTGACCAGAGCTGGGGCCCCACCAGCAGGCAAAGGTATCCCAAGACAGGTGCTGAGGCGTGGAGGCCACCGAGGCATAGACAACCAAGGAGACAGAGAACTGAACCTCTTGGGGGACACTGTTCCCCTCTCCCTTGCATGCCTCACATCACCCTGCTGGCCCCGGAGGATGGCTGGTTAGCCAGAGACGGGTAAGATTCCTCAAGGGAGGAAGAACCTAAGACAGGCACAGTTGCAAAGGGGCCATCAGGAGAGGACTTGGAGATCAAAAGAGGTGGGGCACAGACCCTCCGACCCCCATCCTTGCAGAGGCTTGACCCCTCACCACGTCTGAAAGAGGTCTCCTGTCCCCATGGCTGCTTCGCTGCCCATGCCCAGCCCAGATCAGGACCCAGGTAGTGAACAGAGACCTGACCAACAGTAGCTGCCCCCTCATTGCACACACATTTGTTTCCTGCTTCTATCTTGACCCACTGGGAAAAGGCAGCTGAAGGGAAGGGCTGTGTTGGGAGACCTTCTGCTGGCTAGAATCTTTATTGTATTTATCCACATTTGAGGTTTCTATTAAAGAAAGAAGGGGTAGATGTGGAAAGGCAGAATTGAGAACACCAGATCTGGAAATGAGAATACGGAATGTGAGGTCAGCCTGGGAGTGAGATCATTGTGGACGGCTCACGGAAGTGAGCCTGTGTATATGAGCTGTATCGCGTTCGCTCCTTGTGGCGGTGACGACAGCGATACGTACACAGACCTGGTTCACTTCAGTTCTTTATTGTTGCTCGGAAGGTCGGGAGAAGGTGAGTGAGAAGAAGCAACAGCCGGAGGGAGCGAGTGAGAGGAAGAGGGAGGGGGAGGGGGGAGAGGGGGGAGGGGGAGGGGGGAGAGGGGGGAGGGGGAGGGGGGAGAGGGGAGAGGAGAGCGAGCTTCTCTTTCCTGCTTATGCCTTATATAAAGGAAGCTGGCCTATGGTGAGCAAGATCATGCGTGACCTTTAAGCTGATTGGTAGCATGCCTTCTGCATGAGTTGAGCACGAGCGCGGAAGCATGGGGCAAGCCTATAGGAGCAACTTCCTTATGCTAATGCCACCAAACCAGGAAGGGTGGCGCCCAGGAAGCGGGCGCCATCTTAGGGCGTTGGTCAGCTACAGTGGAAGGGCGGTGTTTAGCCATAGTGGGACTCAGCCTCGGCCGTAGGCCGGCCCCTACAAGCTGTACTGTGAAATACCTCTGTGCCGCTGGTCGCCATCAGGTGGTCTTGATTCCAACTTTGATCTCTGTGTCTTTCTTGTATGTCTCTGTGTTTTTCTGTTTCTTGCATCTCCCACCCACCCCTCTTGGGTTCAGCTGGATTGCAGAGTTGGTCTTTGCAGGAGAGCGGGAGGGACGGTTCCCCAAAGGAATAAAAGTCTCAGGGAGAGCAACCTATTTCAGAACTAAAGAGAAGCAGAAGAGGCCTGGGCTGGGGCGATGGTGACAGGCAGGAAGAACTGCCGCATGGGAGCCCTTGGCCTGCTCAGCGTGACTTCCTGTGTACCGGGGAGTCCAGCTGAGCCCTTCTCCAGCTCTGGGCAGGCTGACGGCATCCAGCAGGTGTAATGGGTGGGTGCGGCAGAGCAGCTAGACTCCTCCCTGGGGAATTACACAGCCTCTTGCTCCCTCAGTTATGTCGCATTTGCCATGAACTTACCTTTAAATGCCATATTTGGGCTTTCCATAGATACTGTGTTTGAGAGTAACGAGACTTCTGAGCTGCGTGGGTTCTCTGCTGGAATATCTGCCATCCAGGAGGGATCCAGATGCTCTTCCCTCTCTTTCCTTCTTGATTTCTTGGCTTCTGACAACCTCCTATTTAGGGATTGCAGAAGTATGCATTTATTCAGTCAGTATGGACAGAGACCCTCCTGTGTGAAATGCCCTGGGATTAACCACAAAGAAAACAAACTGGCTCTGATCCGCACAGAGCTTAAAGACCAGCAGGGAAGTCAGGTAGTCAAGAAAATAAAGGCATCGCCCATGGATGAGTATGTTACTCAGTGGTGGTGGGACACGTGCTCCAGAGGGCAGCCCAGGCTGTTCAGACAATCCAGGGTTGCCCTGGCCCGTGGGGCAGGGGGGCTTCCTTGTGAAGGGGATGTGAAGCTGAGAGCGGAAGGATGGCTGGGCTTTAGATTTTGATGAGGTGACAGGGCTGGGGAATAGGGAAATGAGTTCAGATGCTGGGCTCTGAGCAGGGAGAGTGGGGCTGCTGCGTGGAAAGGGCTGGGTGAGTAGCCTGGAACGGGCAATATTCGAGGGCATGGAGGCCACGCTGGGGGATCAGGTCTCCATTTGCCACCCCCAGTTGGCCATCCCCTCGGAGCCTTGAGCTATGAGCGTCTGAGGAATGGCTACCACCAGGCTCCTCCGTGCCGCCTCTGAGTGCTGGTCACCTGGCAGGGAGGAGAGCGCTTCCCCCGACCACACCTGAGGCTCTCCAGTCAAGGCCTGGGTGCCAACCGGTGGGGGTACTGCTGCCATCGTGCTACTGCAGGAGAGCTCCCCGGCCGCTGTGTGGAGCAGAGCTGGGGAGGCTGGGCTGGTGGGTAGGGAGAGATGGTGGTGCTTGGACGAGACTGTTGGCAGTGGAAGTGGTGGCAGAGAGCTGGATTCAGAATGTGGTTTGGAGGTGCAGTCATCCGGACTCACGGATGGACACGGATGAGGTGTGGGGTGGGGAGAGAAAGAGGAGTTGGTAACTGCAGCCTAGGTGGATGGCGGTGCCTGTCACCGAGATGCAGAAGGCCGGGGGGAAGCCCACTTGGGGGAAATAAACGCAGGCACACGTGTTCTGTCTTGGACATTTTGTGTGTGAGGAGCTGCCAGGGGACCAGTTGGGTGCAAGCGCCTGGGCTGGAGATGCAGTGTGGGAGCTCACCCAGAGTCGGTGGGTGAAGTCGTGGCAGTGGGCATCTGTGGGTGGGCTTGGGGGAGACCAGACCGGGCCCGCAGGAACTGGAACATCTGGAGGTCAGCAAGAGGAGAGGCAGCCGGCTGACAGATAAACCCAACGGGGTGGAGGTGACAACCTGCCCGTGATGAACCAGGCCAGCCCTGCCCAGGCCACAGATGTGCACCCTGAGGGCCCCCAGGCGCCAGCCGCCTGTCACCGGGTGACGGATGAAGGCTGCTGCCTCCCACCCACCTCCCGCCAGTGCCTGCCTCCTGCCACCACCAGGCAGTCCCTCAGGAATAGGGAAAATGGGAAAATAGAGGCTCGCTGTGACAGCCTTTTAAAAGTGATTTTTAAAACTTCTTGTAATTGTTGATTAAAAGGCCCATTGCTCCAAAGACTCTGTAGTGGAAGAAGGAAAGTCATTTTAGAAAGAATTTCTGGAGAGGTGAAGCATTTCAGCAAATTGGCCAGGCAGCATTTGCAACTCCAGGCTTATATTTCAAAAGCCATTAAAAGCCCCTAAAGAAAGTGCTGAAAAGGAGTAATTTTGAGAAAGGGAAATAGTTTTGAGGGAGGAAGGAGAAAATGCCAGCTGTGGGGCCTGCCGCGGGCCGCGGGCCGAGGAAGCGGGAGGCCCCTGCTCGCCTGCTCGGCGGGGCAGGCTGGGCTCCTCTGGCTTCTGCTCTGCCAGCACATGCTTCGGCCCCCCTTTGCCCTGGCTTCCACTGCTCCCTTACTTGGAACGGACACTTCTCAGCACCCTCCTTTCCAAAGTTAAGCGGTTTTGTGGGCTCCTTTCCCTTTCCTGGTCCCCCGGCCCTCACTGGCCTCCTGTGGCCCATGGCCTCTGCATGGCCCAAGCATATTTGTGGCTAGGGACCCTATGCTGCTGTTTCATGTCCGTCTCTGGTTTTCTCCCAGCAGGCTGTGGTCTGTGCTGGGAGAGAAGGGTGCTCGGTGCCAGGGGCAGAGTCTGCAGAACATTGGTTGCCCCTTCCCTTCTCACTTCATGGCCAAGGTGCCACTGGGGAGCTGGAGCTCCCCACCTGTCATGTCTCTGTCCTGGGGCTGCATCCATCCATCTGTCCATCCACCCACCCACCTGTCCATCTGTCCACCCATCCATCCACCCGCCCATCTACCCATCCACCCATCATCCTTTATCCATTCACCCACCCACCCATCCATCCACCCGCCCATCTATCCATCCACCCATCATCCTTTATCCATTCACCCACCCACCCATCTATCCATCCTGCTCATTAATTCTAGGCCTCTAGGCTGGGATACTACAGCTAAGGTCCATGTTCTTGGGGTAGCGGGAGACAGATAGGAAGCAGACAGCTACATGGTCCATGTGAAGCATGCTGAATTTAGACAGCATGAGGCTGTAGAAGCCCATTGATTTGGGGGTGGACAGGAGGCTTCCTGGGATCTCAGTCATCCTGGACCTTCCCTGGTATGATTACATACAGCCACTGTGGGCTTTAGTGAGGGGGCCTGGGTAGGAGCCCAATGAGCAAAGCTTGACGGAGAGGAGGGGAGGGCTGAGCCCTGTGCCTCGTGAGTGTAGTTTCTGTTCTGCTTTCTCTGTGGAAATGCAGGTTTGTGTGATTGTTTTGAAAGTTTTCTCTCTAACTCTAGTCTCATTGCTGAGCTGACATAAAGACACGTCCAGGAGCCCATACACAAGAAGCATTCATGTGTTCATAGTAATAAAACTTGGTACTTTTAAAAACTTCCTTTGCAGACCCCTCCTTTCAGAGCTCTGCTTGCCCCTCTCAGCCCGAGTTTGCTCCTCTGGGAAATGAGGTGGTGGGATTAGCTGAATTTCAAGGATTCTGAATGTCTAGAACCCGTTTGTTGGAATCCCAAAGCACATAGACTGAAGTATTATTTTTGCTTCTTTTCAACCTGACGAAGAGAAACCTGTGAAGGAACACATCACCCCAGAAGGAGAAGATGTGATGAGCGACAGCACTGGGTGGGCCGTGCCCGCAGGTGCATGGAGGGCGCAGTGAGGTTGTGCCTGATGCTTTGGGTGCCACCTGTTCTGCTTCAGCCGCAGTTGCTGCTGGGTCCTTCCATGGAGGAGATGCTTTGGGGCCAGCGCTGCCCTTGGGTGACAGATGTGTGACAGATGAGTGACAGGGAAAAGTTAGGTGCATCTGGGCTTTGGGTGTGTGCTGGGTTCAGGGAGCCGATTGTCCTGAGGTTTGCAGAGGGTCTCTGGGGAGACTCGTTGACCTCCGAGCACATCTGGGGAGCAAAGCACTGTCCAAGGGATGAGGTGGGCTTTTAGGTCAAAGAGGAGTGAGGGGCAGGGTGGGAGCTTGGGAAAGGGCAGTGGAAACAAGGTGCCCCTGCCCTGGGGCTACACAGGGTTGAGACTGACCCCTGAAAAGGACTGAGAGGGGAGGGGTCATGAGGACGACAAGGAGTCCTGGGCTTAACATGGTCTGGCCCTCGGTGGTGCTAGGGATGGCAGCTGTTAATTTCTAAGATTTCTCAAACCTTTTTGGCTTTCTTCCTTAATCTGGTAGCACAGATATCTTTCTCTGTGCCTGAAAAAGAGACTTGTGTGCTTATGTGAGAGACAGCTGTGTAAGGGACACATGGGGAAGTGCTTCGGGTGGAAGGAGAAGGACTGGGCGGTGTAGTAGAAGGATGGGGACTAGAGAGAAGATGGGGTACACAGGGCCTTTAGTGCTTAGGAGCCCCATGGGTCCTCAGAGAAGACGTGTCCCACACATGTACATCCACATGGCACATGTCCATGTGAATGCCAGGCTTGGGCACTGTAGCTTCCTTACTCACTGATGGTTCCAGTGGGGAATTTAGGCATCACAAAAGAGGACACAATGTTTCCCAAAAGAGGAGATGCCATTTCACTGAGTTTCCGAAGGTTCTATTGGGTACAAATCCTGAGAGATGCTCTCTTAAAGCTGCTTATGGCCCGTTGAATATTGGGAAGCACCATGTCTTATGCTTCCTTTTTGGAGATTCCCAATGAACATTAGCATTTCAGAGGCTCCTAGAAGTCCTTCTGCAAGAGAAATCTGTTCAACTCCCTTTAAACCTGTGTTTCCTAACCGTGTTTGACCACTGACCCCTTTTGTTACAGAAAGCCTGCTGAAGTCCCACGTAAGTCTCCTGTCCCGCATACACACCTGGGGGCCCTCTTTTACATTCTCATGCTAACTACCTTATGGACTCATAAGCTCTGAATCTCTACCCAGAGTGAAAGTTAGGCAGCGTGTTTATCGTCTGGCCTGCTGTAGCCTCCTCGGAGCTTGGAGCAGGCCTGCTGGAGTCAGAGCGCAGATGCATCTGTTTGCTCCCTGCTGCTCTGCGAGCCCTCCGCCTGCCTGAGTTTGCAGACCCATTGCTTCTTGGTTCAGCCTGAGCGTTTGGCCCAGTGGCCAGTCTGTACAGTCACCTTCACGGCCAAATGAAGCTCACCTAAGCCCAGGAAGCTCCGTAGAACACAGAATGTGAGCAGAGACGCTCCATCTGTCGAATCCCCCCCTGCCCTGCAGCAGCGCAGGCTCCAGGGGCTGTTCTCATCGCCTTGTTTTGCATATAGTGATGAAATAATATAGGAATTTCTTCCAATTTTGAAATAATTTTTGTCAAGGCACCAGGAGCAGCCTGAATGTGTGACAGAATGCCCCCGAGCTTGGAGAGAGTAGCCGAGGGACCTGAGGAGGGAGGAGGAACCAGAGGTGGGTTCTTCCTTGAGAGGGGTCAGGAGTGGCTCCGGGGTGGCCTTCTTCTGCCTGCTGGCTGGGCAGGTGGGCACTGCTGAGCCGGAGCCTGGGACGATGTGGTTCTGGCACATGTTGGGATGGAGCCCTGGGACGCCTGTAGTATGTCCTTGAGCAAATACTTGTTCCTCTCAGGCCTCGGGTTTCTCCACTGATAAAATCAGGCAGTGGACAAGTACTCTGGGGCTCATCAAGTCTAGGCAATAGGTTTCTGCTTGGAAGGCAGTTCGTCTGTTCACACGTTTGTTACCAATGCTGCCTCAGTTCCTAGGGAGATAAATTGGACCCAGTGACTATCCTGAAGGGGAGGGCTGTACCTATAGGGCCCATCTAAGTGTGGCCTACTGTGGCTTGGGCAGGCCCAGGCCTTCCTGCCCACAGAGATGCCACTGGGGCTAGGGCTAAGGGTCACTGACCAGCCACATTTCTGAGCCGATCTGGGAGGGAGGGGAAGAGCTCTGTGACTTGACTCCTGTTGGGTGTCCCCCCATTGTTATGTCTGCATCCCCGTCTGTGAGGTAGGGTCCATTCTGGGTACAGACACAGCTGCAGCTCCCTGGCATTTCTGTTGGAGCTCCCAAGGCCTCTCCAAAGCCTTGCCTGGCCCTCTGTCCTGGCTCTCCACTGCGCTGACCTCTGGCTTGGACAGACCTGACCTGACCCAACTCAGAGGTGACCCTGGAATGGCCAGAGCATCCGTAGAGCCTGACGCTGCCTCCCTGGTGATTAGCCCCCATACTCGAGGGCATGTGCACAACCATCGCCCAGGGAAAGAGTGAGCAGCGTCCCCTCAGATGATTGATTAGCTTCCTACATTTCCCTTTGCCAAGGCATCTCAGAAGCACATAGCAGATGGCTTCTCGGGGAATTCCTCTGGGGAACCAGGCTTCTACAAATCCAACCACATGTGGCAATCCAGTATTCAAATGAGAGAAGAAATTGGGAATGAAAACATGCTGTTCCCTGCTCCCTCAGGTAAAACCTGGATACAGAGCTGGAAGGGTCAGAAGCAGCTTCTCCTCTCCCCTGGCTCCCCTCTTGGTCAGAGGGAGAACAACAGCCCTGGGGCCACTTCCAGCCCTGTCCGGTGAAGAGGCCTCCTTAGGGCTGCTACCGCGAGGTGCGAGTCCGAGGAAGTGGGCTTCGGTTCAGCTGAACAGGCTTTGCTTCAGTGGCTGCTGGGTGCTAGGCCTAGGCCTGACCCTGAGTGTAAGCAGGTCCAATAGCTTATTGTGGCTTAAAAAGCACAGGTTCCTGACACAAACCTGGGTGCTAATACCGGCTTAGCCATGTTCCAGCTGCGTGACCTTGGACCAGGGCTTTCGGTGTTCTGAGCCTCAGGTTCTCAGTTTGTAAAATGGGGATCATAGTCTCCATCTCACAAGATTGTTGCGAGGATCAGATGAGTTGGTGCACACAGAGAGCTTAGCATGCGCACAGCTCCTGGTGCGCTCTCATTAATCACACGCACTCTCATTAATCACACGGCCCCGAGCCCCTGCAGCAGGCAGAGGTGTGTGCCCTGGGTTCGAGATGATGGAGTGGAGGCTGGGAGGGGTTGTAAAAATCACTTAGGTTGTTGCTGCTAAAGCAGGGCTAGGCTTAGGGTGTCTCCAGGAGGGTGCCATCCTGGCCCTGCACCCGGAGGGACACAGGAATCCCTCCCTAGTCTCAGGCTGGTCTGGGATGAAGAAGAGCCTGCTGGGGCTTCACCATCTTTGGCAGCAGTTGGGCCATTAAGAATAAGCTACTTATTTTTGTTTTCCTCTTCCAGAAAAGTGTTTATAGAATTCCAAGGAATTAGAAGAGCTACCCAGATCTATGCCCCTAAGTGGGCAAAGACAGTCCCTCTGTGGAGGGAGAATTCAGAGCCCCTGCCCAAGAGCCCTGATCTTCCCCGCCTTGCCCTGTGCCCATGTTTTACGGTGTTGCTTGCTCCCTGGCATTTGGCTTCCCTGTTCCTTGCCCTGAGCTTTCATCGCATTAATGTTGATGAGCAAAGAAAACTTGGATTGCTGCTCTGGGCTGTGGGGTCACTGCTGACTTGGGGAGGAACCTCTGATTTAACATAATCCCGCTTCTCTGACTTTCCATGACTTCCACTGCATTCTCCTCTAGGAAGATGAGTAAAGGAGTGGAAATCGATGAAATCAGAGGCCTTGCCTTCCTCCCCTGACCTTGGCACCATCAATCTCCCACTGGCAAGTGGCATGAGAGTCAGAGTGTTGGAAACATACTCACTCCTGCGTGGATGTGAACGGGCATGGGTGAGCAATCTTGGGGGATACAAGAGCACTGGGGTGTCATGGGTGGTGTGTTAGTAGGTTCCCCACAGACTGAGGTCTCAGGGCAGGGCTGGTGGATATGTTTTTGATCATATGCATGAGAATGTCCCATTCCTTTGGAGCAAGAAATTGAACAACATAACTGATTATTTCAAGGATAAAATCTAGTTGAACTGGTGTGTGGGGCCATGTAGATTCTCATGTTTGTAGCAAATGTATTGTTTTTATTTTCCTGAATGCAGAGTCCCATAGGGGGCTCTTTTTAGTGGGCTTGGAGAAGTGGCTGTGGCCTTGGTGGGCACAGTATCAGGGCGAGGAGGGGAGGGCTGCACGTCACTGCAGTGGGTGGCAGGCTGCACTAGGCTGCATTATAGAGCCGCAGCTCGAGAATGGGTAGCATATTCCTTCTGGGGCTGTTGTTGATGCTGCAAGCTGAGAGGAGGAAGGTAATTACATAATTTCATGTCAGTCTTGTCTCAAGGGGCCAAACTAGCTGACTCTCCAAAACTAGGGTTTATTTTTGACTTTTTAATTTATAGGCTGATACACATGCAAGCTAGTTTACTCCTAATGTTTTCTGGAACAGTCGAGGTGTACCTGGTACAGCAGGCAAGACTGAGAGGAGGAAATGTGGTTGCGACACCGAAAATCTCGTAGGTTTGTAGGGAACATGGTGATGCCACAGGACGGAAGCACATGCAGAGGAAAGGCGCGAGCAGACACCCTGTTGTTGGGGGCAAGGCTTACTGGAGGAGGAGGAGGAGGTGGACTGGCCCTTGGAGGATATGGGATTCCCACGGGTGGAGATGGGGCAGGAGAGGCCTCGGGGAAAGGTCTATCTGAAACAGGTGTGTAGACTGAGAGATCAGGGCCATCTGGTAGGAGGTTCTGCAGGGGAAGTCCTGGAAAAGAGACTAGAGAGGGTGAGGCCCTAATGGGCTTTGGAGATGCTCAGGGGGTGTTTGTTGAATAAATGTGTGAGTTAATGGCTGAGCCTTCATTCTTTGACAGATACTTACTGAGTAACTATTATGTGCTAACCACTCTGCTGCTACTGATAGGCAGCTGTGAACACAGCCGATAACTGTCACTCCCTTGTGAGTTTCCGTCCCAGCCAGGGAAGGTAGTGCACAGGTCAGTGAAATATGTAAGTAAGGCATGCAGTGTGTTAGGAAGAGGTAAGTGTGAGGGGCTGGGGGTGAGTGCCCGCCAGAGGGGGATCGGACCACCAGGGCTGTATGTGTGTGTGTTTGGGGGAAGGTTACAATTTCGGCAGGGTAGCAGAAGAGGCCTCTTTGAGAAGATGACATTTGAGCAATTTGAAAGGGATATAAGGCATAAACCAGGTAGATATTTGGAGGAAGAGCATTCCAGGCAGAGGAACTAGCCATGCTTAGGGGCCTGACCCCGAGTGTGCCTGTGTTGAACCTTGAAGGCTAGCGTAGAGCTTTGGACTTCACCCTCAGTGGTGTGGGGGCCTCTGGGAGATTTTGAGTAGAGGAGAGACATGATGTGATTTCTGTCTTGAAAGTATCGTTCTGTGCTGGGTGAAAACTTGACCATTTTGAGGGCAAGGGTAGAGGCAGGAAGACCAGTTGAGAGACTGCTGCAGCCTCCGGGTGAGAGGTGATGGTGGCGTGGGCTGGGCAGTGTCATGGAGGGGGTGAGAAATGGTTCTACTCTGAACATGGGAGATTTCTTAGCAGACCATACGTGGGTGTGAGACAGGGACAATCAAGGAACATGCCAGTTTCAGCTTCAGCAACTGGGACCCAGCAGTCTGCACATAGAGCAGGCTGGGTTGGATCAGGAGCTGTTGCAGACATGACGAGCCTGAGATGCTTGTTGACATCTGTGTGGAGATGTGAGGGGCAGCTGGTTTTCCTTGTGAGGAGTTTTGGAGAGAGGTTGGAGCTTGAGATGTAAATTTAGGGGCCACTGGCCTTTAGAAGGGATGAGACTGCCAAGGAGATGATAGAGTATAGTGACAACCAGGGCTGACATTTTATTTAGTTTTAAGTGCCAGGTGAAGCAACTTACCAGCATTCCCATTCTTTGCCTCCACCACAGCCTGATGAAGTGTAGGACCTGTTATTTCCCCCATTCTACAGAAGAGGAACCTGAGGGTCAGAGGGGTTAAGTCATCTATCCAAGATCACATGGCTACTAAAGGTCAGAACCAGAATTTGCATGTAAGTCAGTCTGACTCCAGTTTTGATCACTGTGCTTACTGACTCTCAAAATTATGGACCTAATTCTGTGCATTGTTGGGGTTTCACTGAAGTTTTTGTGCAGAGAAAGGACTCAGAGCTGTGGCTTAAGAAGAGACACCTGGAACCTGGGGGCTCCTGACGAATGTCCTGGGGAGGGGAGAAGTAGACACCAGAGGTAGGGAGCACGGAGAAGGTTTGGACCAGCCAGTGGGAGCTGGAAATGGGGCCTGGAGAAGGGATGTCCTGAAAAGGGAAGAACCAAATTGTGACAAAGCTGCTGTTACAAGCTGAATGTTCGTGTTTCTGCCAACTTCCTGTGTTGAAGCCTGAATGCCCAGTGCGGCTGTGTTTAGAGATGGGTCCTCCAGGGAAGTCAGTGAGGTTAAGGTATCATAAGGGTGGGGCCCTGATCTGATAGAATCATAGTGTCCTCCTAATAAATGACACCAGAGAGCACATGAACGGAGGAGACTGCATAGTGAGAAGGCAGCCATCTGCAAGCTAGAAAGAGAGCCCTCACCAGAAACTGAATTGGCTGAGACCTTCATCTTGGACTTCCTGCCTTCAGGACTGTGGGAAAACAAATGTCTGTTGGTTAAGCCACCCAGTCTGTGGTACTTTGTATGTCAGTCCAAGCAGACTAATACATCCAGGCTCTTTAGTGTTCTGGCTTTTTCCAGAACTGTGTCTTCTTGCCATGCTGTAGGACTGAGCAGTTTGGTAAATGGTCTCTTAAGAGACTTCTCTTCTCCCCCTGTCTAAGCAATTCTACATATTTGAATGAACCAGAAGAATCATTGAACAACTACCTAGTGATTAGGTTCCTTCTGGAGTAAGAGAGAAATGTGAGAAGAAAACTGGTAAATTCTTTTCATTCTTAATAAAACCTAACATCAGCTCGCTAATGCCTGATATTAAGAGTTCAAAGTCCTCTCTGTGCCACTGATCTTCAAAGGAAGAATTTCCCCATTTGTTTGACAAGGCCTGAAAAAATGTGGGTGAGGCGCCTTTCAGATGAGAATTTTGTTTTATTAAAAAATTTTTTAAAGCATTTGAATTTTTGTACAAAAACTGGTGTAGAGTTTTTTTTTTTTTCCCTCATTTGAAAACGCCAGTGTGTGTGTGTGGCAGGGGTGGGGGTGGAGGTGGAATGTAAGCAAATAGCAAAAACAGGTGTTTTTATAACAGTATTTCCACTGTCGAGAAATACAAAAATCATTTTGATCGGATTGAAAAGCCCAATGATGAAATAACTTCATTTTCTTCTCTAAATGCTCTAAAAGGCCCTGTCTGTTGATTCTCTCTCTTGTGTCCAGTGAAGTCATGTTACTCTTCAATGGCCCAGGGGTTCCCTACTGCAGAAGGATCAGACCAGGTTTCTGGGCACATGGCCTCACCAGAAAGGTGGGAGTTTCAGAGCATTAAAAGCCTTTCCCCTCAGAAATGCTGTGAAGACGCTTCCCTGAGCCAGAGGACTGGCGCGACCACCTTCCATCCATCTTATGCAGAGCACAAGGTGGCAGAGCCCTCAGTGCCCCACCTGTGCTTCCGTTCCCTTTCCAGAAGGTTGAAAAACATGTCAAAACGGCATGCCTGTGATGAAAGGGCAGCATGTATTTAGACATACCAGTAGGGGGAACCTCTTAGGAATAAGAAAAGTTTTGCCAGCTTTTACTGCACATGGTGGAAAGAAGCCACCAAGGAACCCCACCACGAGGTGAGTGGACTTCCCGTTTCTGGAAGTTCTGCAGGAGGTCAGCTTCCATTTCCCTTTCCAGCAGGCTGGACTCCTAGATGAGGCATTTTGGCTACTTATGGACTGATAACCACAAGGCCACGTTCCAGGGCCTAATCCCAGCTATAAAGTCACCCCAGTGCCAACAGGTGATGTGATAGTACCTTAGATCCTGTAACTGGGAAACTTCTAAATTTTTCACATAGGGATTTTAGAATATTAAGTAAATGTGCTGTAACACGGCTGACCTCTGCCCCCTCCCCGCTCTTGTCTTCCATGGACTCACTGGGTTCAACGGCAGCATGTGGCTCCTTGAGCATCTGGGCCCACCCCTGAGGGGCAGGGAGCCCTCCTGAGGAGGCTGGCATCCTCATTTCCATTCCTGGTAAAGAGGAGCAGGTTCTGGTGCCATTTGATGGACCTGGTTTTAAAGGGGGTGCAGAGAGGCACCCCTAGTGCAGTCAGCCTCTTGGCAAGCAGATGTTTCTGGGATCTTAATGTTTTCTCTCCTTTTTCCTGAGAAAATCCTTTCTCAATAAAAATAAGTTGTCAGCCGCTCTTGAGGGCCTATAAATTGATGCTGGCTCTGTGCATTATAGGATGCTTCTGTATGAAGAACCCATATAAATCTTACTCAGTCAGGGAGTGTTTAAAGTGGCAAATTTCAGAGTAAAGATTTAACAGAAACCATGAATAAAACTTCAGAAGTAATGGAAGTGTTTATGAGCATCTGTGGAATTCCACACAAGAACAATGAGCATTGTTCTTGAGTGGCAGCCCCCATTACTATTATGACTATCCTATGATTATACCTCAGGGGGCCACATAGGTGCTCTGTAATTTCCCCCAGGAAGTCCTCTGCTCCTTCAACTCCTGCCTCTCTTTCTCAAGGCTGGCCTTGCTGAGGGTTCCCTGCTTCTGCTCTCCCCTGAGTGTGTTCTTTAAGGGAAACACACTAGATTTGCCCAGATTTGTGTGACCTTGGATGAGCTGGAAACAATTGTGCCCCTCTACATGCTCCCCCCTACCCCCACCACTCCCCCAACACACACAGCTTACTTTATGCCCACAGATGCGGCTCAAGTAGCAAATCCTTTGGGAGACTTTATAATGGGACATAGATCATTACAGCTTTTACAAAATACTGTAAGAGGTAGATAAATTAGATCATGAAAAGTGCATAAGGGGATATCAATTATGCAGCAGCCAGAAGAATGATTATAAAGTGATCTGGCCTCAGTTTTGGCCCATGAAACATTAACTGCAGCCATTAAAGCAGAAAACATCCCTTGCTCCCTACTTCAGAGAAGGAGGTGGTGGTGGAAGACCCGGCTTTGCCCAAAGGAGGTTTTAAGGTTTGTGGAGACTTCCTTTGCTTGTGGTCGTCTGAGGAGTAAAACGCCGCCTGGGAGCTATAGAAAACTGGGCCTGGGCCTGTTTGGGTGGAGGAGTCCTGGGGTGCTCTGGGGGCTTGCGGGCACAGGGGGTCAGCTGAGGGCTCAGCTGAGAGGCTCTCCTGGCCCTGTGAACCCAGGGCAGAAAGCACACACTGGAATATCGTGGCAGACTCGTTAGATACCACCACTCCTGGGTCCTCAAAAATCCCCCAGAGGTATCATGCTTGTCCTAACTCATGCCCAACAGCAGCACAAACCTGACCCTCCGCAGGCTGGCATCTGCCCGATTCCCCGAGCCTGGATGCTGCTGGTGAACATGGGCATCCAGAGAGAAGGGGCAGGTGAATGTGACCTGGCAGACAAACTCCACATTGCCTCCTTCGACGAAGCTTCAGCAGCCATGGGTAGTCCCAGATCTGGCCATGATTTCTGTCCCTGAAAGAACCCAGACCCTACTCTGAACCACACTCAGGCTTCCATGAGTGTCTCTCAGCCCTCTCTGGGCGAGATACTGTGCTACTGGGAGACAGGTGCCTTCTTCCTCCTCTTGCCCCTGTGGGCACTGGGCTGGGAACCGTGGTGCTCCAGCTGTGCAGGTGGTGAGGGTTAGTTACCAGCTAAAGGTGCCATGGCCAACATTCCGTGGCCCTCCTTCACTCTTGGCCTGTAGGTGTCTCTTGGAATCAGGGTGTGTTTAAACCTGCAGTCAGTCTCTCTGCTTTAGGCCCACAGCCATCAGAAGGACAAGGCAGAATGGCAGTGACTGCAGCAGTGTGCCCTCGGAGGGCTGGGTGTGTCTTGGGATGGGTGTTCCGTGTGAGCTGAGCACTTTGAGGAGGGAGGCCAACCGGAGCGGGGCGAGCCCTCTGCAGGAAGGTCTGTTCCTCTCGAGGTCAGAGGTGTGGGAATATGTTCCTCCTGCGCTGGGTTCTCATCTCCCCTAGGGCCCCATCCCCCTGGGGTCTCCGTCCTTCCTCCCCAAAGTCACTGCTTCACTGGGTCCTGCTTCTTTCTGCCTTGCTGCCGGACAAGAACAAAAGCTTTTCTTTAAGTGCAGGAAACGATGATACGACCTCTTCATTAATATCACAGGCTTGAGATTCTGACAGGTATAAGATCATATCCCTGCTTTGCCACTTGCAAGCTGTTTGACCTTGGATAGGTTACCTGGCCTCTCTAGGTCTCAGTCTTTTCCATGCAGAATGAGCCTAACAAAGTTGCCTACCCCACATCATGCATATAAAGTGAATCCTCTGATGGGTGCCCTTCAAGGAATGGTTCTCCCCTGGGTGGAGAGATGGATGTAGGACCTTGAGCCCTGCTTGGCTTACAGAGGTTGGAGTTTGGGGGCAGGCACTTGGCTTTTCTGGCCTCAGTTCATGCTTCTGTAAAATAGACTTGCAATGTGGTTAGTTTCACCATAAATATCAGCAATTCAACTTTTCAAATGCTGAAGCCATTTCTCACTGGGGTGCCCCTTCCCCATCCACTTTATACTTGCACTGCTGGATCTTACTATTATTAATGACTGTAGCTACCGTGTGTCTAAGGTTTCTCATGGTGTAAAGTGCTGAGCTAATGCTCTGCATGCATTCTCCAATTTCACCTTTAACTCAGTAGATGGTGTGGCCAAGGCCTAAAGACAATAAGCCACATGTCTGAGGTCACAGTCCTAGTAAGTGATGGGGCAGGATTTGAACTCAGGCATCCTGACTCAACAGCAGAGAAATAATAGGCAGGCCTATGTGGGAGAAGCTTTCCTAAGTCCTGCCTCTGAGCCCCCAATTCTAGAATGCTGAGGACAGTAACAGTGGGGGTGGGAAGGAATTTCCCTTGTTTTCTACAAACATGGAGGAAGGAGCCCCATGGAAGTGATTTCATTTGCTCTTGGATTCCAGCATCTGTCAATCTGCTGTAAATTTTCTTGAACTAAAGACCAGTCTGGAGAGAGAGAAACGCTTCCCCAAACCACTGAAGGATGCTGAAAAGGACAGGGTAGCTCAGCACAGAGATAAGGAAAAGGGCACGGGGCTGGCTCAGCCATTCTGTGAACTGATGGCTGAAAAAGAGCTTGGATTTTGCTACTTAGGCATCGTGCACACAGTGAAAGGGAAGTTTAAAGGGTCTTGCACGGAGCTCAGATGATGCAGGAGATTCACCATGGTGAAGAAGATTCACACCTGGGGTGTGTGTCCGTGGGGCTGGGGCCGGGCAGTTTATAGATCTATACACAGACGAGGCTAATTGATTGCCCAAAGCAGGATGCCTTTGAGAGAGAAAGGTGTTATTAATGATTGTGCTGGGATGATAGGCATTAAACTGGGACTGTCCTTGGGGACAATTGCAGATTATTCCTATTTATTTATTAAAGCAGCCCTTTTGGCTTCTGGTGAGCAGGAGACCCTTTTTATCTGGTTCAAGTTGTGTCCACATTTTGAAGTCAGGTGGTAGTTTACTTAACTCCATTACACTCCACTGTTAAAAGGCAGAG
Organism: Manis pentadactyla; assembly: GCF_030020395.1. Lineage (NCBI taxonomy): Eukaryota > Metazoa > Chordata > Mammalia > Pholidota > Manidae > Manis > Manis pentadactyla. The sequence continues at coordinate 66,789,810 of NC_080031.1, read as the reverse complement.
AAGGTATCTCGTAAGAGGAAGGACACAGAGCATCTTGGAAGACGAGGGCTGCAAGGTGTGAGGAAAGGGGAATTTCTTACCAGAGTTCTTCCATGGAAAGGGATTTTCTGGAGCTTTGGGGATCACTTCTCAAAGTCTAAACCGTGTGGTCCTGAGTGTGGCAGCTGCTGGTGGTGTCAACGCTGAGCCCTGATTGTGCAGAATACTGATGGGAATTCTCCTGGAGGGAGGGGCCTGGCAGCTCTGAGATCTTCCAGCTCCCTGGCAGGCCCGTCCTGCCTCCTGAGAGTAGTGTGGGGCCCTGGGTCTGTGCTCGCTTTGGGCTCCTGGGGTGGCTGGCATGGTGGAGCCCGGGATGAGGACTCAGGCAAATTGCCATTGTTTCTGAGGGCCATGGGCAGGGCCCAGAGGACTGGGGCTCCGGTGCTTTTGCTGTCGTGTACAACACTAACCAGCCCCACCTTGTTCTAGGTCTTGAGTTGTGTGAACCCGCATGTACGCGTCACAGTGAGTTTGACAGAATACAGTTCCTGCTGGCTTTCCTGGCTTGTATCTCCCAGCTTTGCCTCTAGAGAGGGATTGAAGCTTTCCTTCCTGTCTCACATAAAAGCCCACAGGGATGTGTCCTATTGGCCTGTCCCTGTCCAGGCACTGGGGGCAGTGGAGCATTTATGAGGAGCCCAGCTTAAGTTAGAGCTCTAATTCTGGCTACTTGCGGTAGCTGGAGGTGACAGACAGACCAAACATGGCAGCCCCATTTCCTACCATGTGACTGTACGGGGGAGTGATCCCTTTTGAGGGGTGCACTTCCCAGACAAGGGGAAGATGCGGCAGAGAAGGCTGTATATTCTTACCAAGGGCAGCAGAGTTGCAGCTGTAAGTCTCCGCTGATTTGATCGAAGGGACAGTGTCTGATACAAATGTGTGTATCTTGATGACTAGTGAGGCTAAGTATTTTCCCACAGGTTTTTTGGAAAACCTGTTTTCCCATTTGTATTCTTTTATGCATCACCTGTCTGTGGCTTTTGCTCATTTTTTCTTAGCTGTCAGTATTGCAGAGGAATGGGGGTGGGTAAGTCTGAGTTGGCTATTTTCTAGTTCCTTTGGTGGATAATTGTGTCAGCTATATTTACTCCTGCTTAGAAAACCCAGCTAAGCCTTCAGGAGACCAATGTGGAAATCCAAGAAAAAAGCTCTCTCCTTAATCAAATTTCTTACATTATGAATGGTTATTAACTATTTTGTGTGAGAATTGTAATTACTGATTAAAGTCAATATCAATAACTTTAGAGAATCAGTGTGTAGCACTAATTAGAAGGCACTGAGTCACCCCTAGCGTCTCTCTGTAGCAATTTGGGGATTGCCGTAATTGTGGGCAGCCAGCGCTGGGAGGTGGGCATGCTGGCTGGGGTGGGGGCATGTGCTCTGCGACAAAGCCCAGCTGAGGGCGGGGTAAATGCCATGAGGCAGGGGTCTGCTGGCTTGGAGGGCTCCCGTTGCGAGCTGTCTTGCCTGGTGGGCAGCATGGCGGGCCGGCCTGCACCCTTCTGCCTCCAGCCGTGGGCTGTGGGTGAACAGAGTCTCACTCTGAGTGGTTGGAGGTTTCCTGCCCGAGAGGGGGGCCATCCACTCACTGCCTCATCGCTCTGCCTGTGTACACGTCCCTGCGGTCCCTCCTGCCCCTGACAACATCCCCCCAGACACATGCACTCTCTACTGCTTAACTGTCCCTGGCTTTGTTTGGAAGGTTTCTCTCTGAGAGTTTTATTCTCCCTGTAGTGGGGGCCTCTGAAGGTGCTACAGGAGGTTATGGCTGCAAAGTGTCCGGATCACATTAGCGCCCAGCTGGGCCACCCAGTGGCATATACAGTCTGTGGGAGGAGGGAGGGAGCTTCAGACTCGGGCCCTGATGTCTCAGTGGGAGTCACACTGAGTTTTTTTATTTCTCCTGAGACTTCTTCAGCCCTAGGACAGCATTTCCCCCTCTCTGGGACCTGGGCTAGAATTGATCACTGGGGGTGCTGGATGGGGATATGGATGTGCAGGGGTCGCTGCAGGGAGGATGAGGCATTCACTCACATGGCCCGTGGCATCTGCTTATGGCAGTACTTTGGTGGGGACCTGGCGTTGGGGTCAGAATTCAAGCCCCACTTCCCACTGTCTCTGGGCTTTGGAAAAGTCATGGCACCTCTCTGAGCCTCAGTTGCCCTCATCGTAGAGGATGATGGTACCTCCCTTGCAGCAGGCCATTAGGGAGACAGCACAGCCTTTGAAGCCAATCGGCTGAGCTGACTCCCTGTCCACGCCTCTCCCCAGCCGTGCCACTGTGACCAAGTTATTCAACCTCTGAGCCTCAGCTTCCTAACATGTAAAATGAAGATAACAGTACTGACCTCACCGGATTTCTCAGAGGATTAATGAGTTGTTAGGAACTTAGAGGAGTAAATACCACATAAGTGCTCATGAACTATAAATACAGTGGCCCCCCTGTATCTGTGATTTCCATTGCTGAGGTTTCATTTACCCCTGGTCAGCTGCGGTCTGAAAGCACATGAGCCTCCTCCTCACGCATCCCAGGTCTAAAGGAGCCTAACACTAGGTCACAGTGCCTACCTCATTCCCCTCACATTGTCTCATCACACAGGCATTTTATCATCTCACATCATCACAGCAAGAAGAAGGGTGAGTACAGTCCAATAGGATTTATTTTGAGAGGGAGAGAGACCAATTCACACAACTTCTATTATGTATTGTAATTGTGCTATTTTATCATTAGCATCATTAAATAAATAATAATACTTATTGTTAGCATTTACTGTTCATCTCTTGTGATGCTTAATTTATAAATTAAACTTTATCATAGGTATGTATGCATAGGGAAGACCTATAGGGCTCAGCACCCTCTGTGGTCACAGGCATCCTCTGGGGGTCTTGAATGAATGTATACCCGGTTGGTAGGGGGCATCATTGTACATAGAAAGTGATGTAAGTTGCCCGAGACGTGCTAGGCAGCCCCAACCAAGTGCTGAGGACACCCGCAGTGCTGGTGCCGGGACCAGGGTGCAGCAGGCCGGGCACGGTTCCTCCCCTTCCGGTCTAGTGGAAGGCATAAGGAGACCAGTGAAGGGACAGGATAACTGCAGGTGGTGGTTAGTGCCAAGAAGAAAACGAAACCAGGGTAAGGCGGTACCGAGGGGTGGGGCAGGGGGGCAGGGCCCTATTGGGTAGGTGGAGTCAGTGACAGGTCAGTGAGGTCCTTAAAGGGAGGAGGGAAGGGGGCCTGGGAGCCAGCAGAGGGAAAAGCAGGGACTGACACTTTTCACTGACTCTGTGACTTCCCTGCCTGGGGCCTGTGCCTCCTGCCCCGTGCTGCACACGCCCCTCCTGTGCAGGAGTCCTGTCCTGACTGCCTGTGCCTGTGGCTCTTGGTTGGTGAACTGTCCTCAGGCCACTGGCACTGCTTGCCCTCCACATGGAGAGGTATCTGGGGACTTTCACCCCTCCTGAGGACAGCCCTTAACCAGTGATGGATGGGTGCAGGGCTGTGCCCGCCTCTCCTCTGCCCCTGATGGGGAGTGACCTACCCTGTTTCCAGGGCTCCCCAGAGGTTGCATCACAGCCGCCTTGGTGGGACTTTGCTAGATAGTCCTACTCGCCTGGCCTGTCACCTCTGGATCCTTCTTGCTCACTTCCCTACCATCTGTTTGTAGGAGCATGTTGAGGGAACAGTGAGAAGAGTGACAGAAAGTGGGGAGAGGTGGAGTGCAGGGAGGGCAGGGCTGGGTCATCTGGGGCCTGGTTGGCTGCAACAGACTAAATTTATTCCAGGACCAGTTAGGAGGCTGTGCCAGGCATCCAGGAGAGAGGGCCAAAGGCACAGATTTGGTATTTGTTCTGAGGATTATAGGGGATCGGCAGCTATTAATGTTTAGACAAGTGGGTTTAATTTTACAGGTTGCCCAAAGTCTGAGCAAGTCTGAGAGTCCAGGGTGGGGCTGTGGGCTGTTGGTAGCCCTGTGGTGGTCCTACCCGTGGTCCTTCCCCAGAACAGGAAGGGACCTGTGGCTCCTCTAAATGCAGGAGCTCCTTGTGGGAGCCTTTCTTTGCCTTCACTTTGTATGTTGTCCCAGCTGCTCATGCCCTGCCTTTGTCCCTGCCGAGGGACTGTACCTGCTGGGTCTTGCTGGAGGAGGTGTGTGGGTAGAGCCCAAGAGGGGTGGTGAGGTCTTGGGCAGATCTCCCTGCTCCCTGGTTCCTTGCCTTGGGGTGAAGGGAGTCAGAGATAGGAGTGCTCAGGCTCTCCTGAGGCCAATTCAGGGCCCCTTCAAAGGCAGGATTTGTAGAGAGCTTTGCCTGGGCCGTGAAAGGCCCATTTTCTCTCCCCTAGAGGTCCCTGCTGAGACCCAGCCTCTGTAAGATGGGCAGAGGGGGCCAGCATGCAGCCCCACCCCCTGGGGCTGGAGGCTCAGAGTTCCTCCGGACCGTCCAGACTGACCCACTTTAGCTGCAGTTGGGTTGAGTTGGAATCCATTTCGCTTCCTCAAGTAAAGAAAGTATTTCTTTAGCACGACAGTCTTTCTAAGTTATGTTTCTTCCAGAAATCAAGTATTTGAATGTTAAAATACTTGGCTCTGGCTTCCAGGCCCGCTGCGGACAGTTTTAAAGAAATAAACTCCTTTCTGCATGAGACATGAACTCTGTGTTGAGCTTCAGTGGGTGGTGGGCTTTCTTTGAGAAACCTTCCTCCCTAGGTCATACATCTTTTCATGATCTGAATACTAAATAGGATGCTGCAGGTGGCTGGGACAGGCGGGGCCTGTGGCTTCACCCCACCGCACACGTGGAAAGCCTGTATTCCTGGACGCTGGGCAGCCCCTCCAAGACCCCAGGGACCCACCTCTAGAACTCTAAGGCCCACTGACCAGCTGAGACACCTAGGTTCCCCAAAAGTTACCAGCGATATCTGGGAGATCTGATCTCTGGAAACTTTTAAAATTAAAATATCCAAACCTTCAACCAGAAATTCCAGTTTTTAGTATCTAGTCTGAAAACATAGTCCTAATGTGGGTAAAGAGACATACAACTGCTCATTGCAGTTTGTTTTTAACAGTGACAAAATGGAAACAACTATAAATGTCCTGAATATTAAGTGAACTGTGGAATAGCCGTAAGAGGACCTATTAGAGGTTAAAAATCCTTAAGCTAGATATGATGACAGTGCTGGGGAAAGACTCCCAAGCATTATTACTAAGTGAAAAAAGTAAGTTGCAGGACAATTTGTACTACATACCATTTATGTTAAAAACCACCCATAAATGATAACTTTATTTCTCTACACACATAAAAAGGCAGATGAAGCCCCAACTGAACAGAGTGATTGTCTCTGGAGGGGCCTGGGCTTGGAGGTGGCATCCTCACGGGGGACTTGTGTTTCATGCCTATAGTTTGAGTATTTAAAAAATGGCAATATTAAAAAAACTACTTGTATAATTAAGAAGGTTATAAGAGGACATAAAGTAGTGATGCTTATAATAGGAAATTTTTAAAAACAGAAATGGCACCCATGTCCCACTCTTAGCATTTTGGTGCATTTCTTTCCAGTCCATTTTTCCCTTGTGTATTTTTTACATAGTATTAAGCGTATTGTGTGTGTGTGTGCATGTGTGTATGTATATAATTTTATACCCTGATTTTTCCTTTTAACATGCTGTCATGAATATGTTCTGTGCTGTTTCAAACTCTATACATATCTTTAATAGCTGCGTAATTTTCCACTGTGTCTATTTAGCCATTTCCCATTTTAAAAGTGATCTCTGTTTGCCTAGGAAATCTTCCACCAGTCTTGTGAGACAACTAAAATCATTGTTATTCCTAAACCTGGTGCAGGTACATAATACAATCAGAGAGAGAGAGAGAGAGAGAGAGAGAGAGAGAGAGAGTGTGTGTGTGTGTGTGTGTGTGTGTGTGTACACGGGTCTGCATGGTGCAGGTACATGATACAATCCGTGTGTGTGTGTGTGTACACGGGTCTGCATGTGTGGATGACGGGAAGCTGTGGCACTGCCTGAGAGGTGGACTAGCCATGGCTCTCCTGGGGTAATTCAGGTGGAAGACGCTGGGCAACACATTCAAGCCAAAGGCTGGTACAGTAAGTCAGGGAAGAGGCACTTTTTGGATACATGAGTCCCTTCTGCGAAGGTTGACAGTAGATGGTATGGACGTCTTCCATACTGGGCCCTGGAGGGCTGGGTTGGAGACGTAGCTCAGCACTAACTCTGCTCCCTTTCTGGAAAACCTTTCTCACCAGCCTGCAAACCATTCTGTGATCTGAATGCAGACAAGGAGGTTTCCAGAGGTGTGCTCTCTGGGTGATCAGCAGGTCCAGGCAGAGCCTTGTGGCTTGGTCCCCAGAGGGGCTTTTGTGGACAAAGAGCAACTGTGTCCTTCCTGCCCCTAGGCCTTAGTTTTCTGCTCTGAGAAATGAAGTTCTCTGTTTCAGTTAGGATCTTAGCAGGAAAGAGACAGAAAACCTAAAAGGGCAATTTAAAAGATTAAAGAAGGGACTATTTACAATGGTGTGGGCTCGGGGTGGTGCACCCGAGGCTAACAACATTAGGAACCCCTGCGTTATAGGCGGAGGGGAGGAGCTATTAGGATCTCAGGGAGAGTTGAAGTCACAGGAGGGTGGCTGCTGAATAGAGTCTGTGGCCTTGCGTAGTGACTGTAAACTGAGAGTCAGCACAGAGGGTGCTGGGGGCTAAACACAGCCTCTCTTTCCTCCCAATTCTCAGTCTCCTGCTGGTACTGCCCACGGGCAAAACCACCCAAAAGGCAGAGGCCTTAAAGGAGCCTGGGCAATGCAGCTGCCGAGGCTGCAGTCCAGGGCACAGAGCAGGGTGGAAAAGGATGGAGAGCAAACCTGGAGAGCAACTGGAGAATGTCCAGCACATGCAGCCCCCATTGTACTCTTCCATCAGGAAAAATTATGGCCCCAACACAGGAGAAACAGTAAGGCCCAACAGCTATTGGATCTTGGTGTGATGAGGTCAATTCTGTTGTATGGCTACCAGGAATCTAATGAAAACATCATCGTCTACTGGTGTCCTTCACATAAGGTAGTGAAAAAAAATAAACAACACAAAACGTAGGGGTGCTGTAGTCTGCACTGCAGCTGGTCATGAGACATAAGATGATAATCATAGCTTTTGTTCTCTATAGGCCACTGATCCTCTGCCAGCACCTTAACTGTTTTTTTTTTAACCTGGTGATGTGACCTAAACGTTTGTTCATACAGGATCAAGATATTGTTGAGAATGTGCAAAGCCTTTGTTCCTGTCTCCATGGCTACTTTTCACACAGGCCTATTGAGCAAGTGCTGGGGGGTGGGCGTGAGCAGATGGGGTGGACGGGTGACTGGCAAACACAAAGAAAGGTCATTTAATCCCTCTGATTCTTGAGAGTGTTTAGTGCCATGAATGCCCTTGAGTAAGGATATCTGGGGACATAGGTACCATCACACATACATACAGGCATACCTTGTTTTATTGCGTTTCACAGACATTGCATTTTTTACAGATTGACGATTCGTGGCAACCTTAGGAAGAGCAGGTCTTTTGGTGCCATTTCCCAATAGTGTTTGCTCACTTTGTGTCTCTGTCTCACATTTTGGTAATTCTTGCAATATTTCAAAGTTTTTCATTATTATTATACTTGTTCTGGTGATCTGTGATCATGGATTATGAGTCCTTGAAAGCTCAGATGATGGTTAAGATTTCTTAGCAATGAAATTTTTTAAATGAAGATATACTTTTTTAAAAATTTATTTTTATTTTTTATTAAGCTATCATTGATATACAATCTTATGCTCAGGTGTCACATGAGCAACATTGTGGTTACTACATTCCCCCTCTTATCAAATCCCCATGACATACCCCATTATAGTCACTTAAATGAAGGTATACATTGTATTTTTAATATGGTGCTCTTGCACATTTAATAGACTACAGTATAATGTAGACATAACTTTTATATGTACTGGGAAATCAAAAAATTAACTTTATTGTGATACTTGCTTTATTTTGGTGGTCTGGAACCAAACCTGCGACATTTCTGAGGCACGCCTCTGCTCTGGATTCACTCTGAGAGGCCCATCTGTGTCACTAGAGTTTCAGTCTTATTCTTTCTGTGTTTCTGACCAGCTATCGACGTGTTAGCAACTGACTAATCTGTAGATTTATCAGGCTCTTTCTCCTTCTTTGTGGACAACTACATGTGTTTCCCGAGTTTCTGTCCATTGGGAGGATTTCCCCTCACCACCTCACCATTGTCTTTCAGGGTCACCCTTGAGTGGGATTGAGGGTGCTTACTCATTTCTTCTCAACAGACCAATTAACATAATTATCAATATAATAGACTCTTATGATTTTCTATGGGAAAGCAAGACAAGACTATCTTGTGACAGGAGAGTTGACATAACTGGGGTAAAGCTAAGTGAAGGTATACTGCTGTCCCTGCCCTGTAAAAACAAATGGCTTCTGATTATTTTTGTGCACTAGGATTTTTCAGACCAGTAACTGCATATCAGATTTTTTTGGAAATCTGATTTTCTTGTATGAGGATGAAGGAGTATCTGCTTAAGCCAGCATGGAAATTTCAAGAAGATTTAGGGATTCACAATTCTCATCTACCTAAATGCCCCCATTGCATGTATCAAGGTGTTAACATCTTCTTGACCAGCACCCTTATCATAATGAAGTATTTCTCAAACTCAGCACTACTAACATTTTGGGCTAAATAATTGTTACGTGTATGGGGGCCTGTCCTGTACATTTTGGGATTACAGCATCTGTGGTCTTTATCCACTAGATACCAGCAGTATCCCTCACAACCCATAACAACCAACCCAAAATATCTCCAGATCATGCCAAATATCCCCTGAGAGACAAACCACTCCCAGTTGAACTGCTGCCTTAGCAAGAAGCAAAGGTATATATTCATTGGTACTAGAACCCTGCAATGCTCATCCTTAGGCCTTATGCCCTATCCTCAGCCATATCTGCTCTGTGGCTATAGATGGTGAGGAACTCCTTCATAACTGCCACAAAGTCTTCCTGATTTTTGACCTGATTCTTTTTTTTCTTAAGTCCTTAAAAAATACACAGACATCTTTTATTTTTTTTTTATTTTTATTTTTTTTAATAATTATTTTTTATTGAAGGGTAGTTGACGCACAGTATTACATTACATTAGTTTCAAGTGTACAACACAGTGGTAGAACATTTATATACATAATTCTAGGTTCCAGCTATCACGCTACCAGGCTGTTACAATATCTTGACTATATTCCTTATGCTATACCTTACATCCCGGTTACTAATTTATTTTACCATTGGAAGTCTGTCCTTTTTTTTTTTTTTTTTTTTTTTTTTTTTTGTGAGGGCATCTCTCATATTTATTGATCAAATGGTTGTTAACGACAATAAAATTCTGTATAGGGGAGTCAATGCTCAATGCACAACCATTATTCCACCCCAAGCCTAATTTTTGTCAGTCTCCAATCTTCTGAGGCATAACAAACAAGTTTTTACATGGAGAACAAATTCGTACATAATGAATAAGTTACATAGTGAACAGTACAAGGGCAGTCATCACAGAAACTTTCGGTTTTGCTCATGCATTATGAACTATAAACAGTCAGTTCAAATATGAATACTCATTTGGTTTTTATACTTGATTTATATGTGGATACCACATTTCTCTCTTTATTATTATTATTTTTAATAAAATGCTGAAGTGGTAGGTAGATACAAGATAAAGGTAGAAAACATAGTTTAGTGTTGTAAGAGAGCACATGTAGATGATCAGGTGTGTGCCTGTAGACTATGTGTTAATCCAAGCTAGACCAGGGCAATAAAACATCCACGTATGCAGAAGATTTCTCTCAGAACGGGGGGGTGAGGTTCTAAGCCTCACCTCTGTTGATCCCCAATTTCTCACCTGATGGCCCCCCTACGACTGTGCCTGTCTTAGGTTGTTCCTCCCTTGAGGAATCTTACCCGTCTCTGGCTAACCAGTCATCTTCCAGGGCCATACAGGGAAATGTGAAGTTGGTAAGTGAGAGAGAAGCCTTATTGTTTGAAAAAGTTAGCTTTTTACTTCTTTGCATATTTATGCCCTGTGGCTTCTATGCCCAGCATTTGTCTTGAGGTATCTTTACCACTTGGAAGAATTATGATACTCGGTAAATTTGATATGAGGCACGAATTCTATTTAAGGGTTGTAATTAGGAAGGAAGAAGAAAAGCTATAGAAGTAGCAGGCGGAAGAAAACATGGGAAGATTGATTATTTCTTTGATATATCTTCTTGTAGAGTAACTTCAGCATGTATAGGTTTTAAGCTACTACTTAAATTGCACACACACATTAACATAATAGGAGTATAGTTACATAACCAAAGCATATCTGTAATTACCAGCCATCTGCAGTGAAACCAAGAAAACCAGTTAGGCACCTTAGGCATTTGTGAAAACTTATCTATGATATGGTGGATATTGTCCAAATGAACTTGAACAGTCTGAGGGAAATCAGACAAATTAAAACAACCCATTCCTGGGGACTGTTCACATGCCATATGTTCTTTTAACAATAAATAGTTTGTAGTTGTAAGACTTTGGAGCGCTACAATTTGCACTTCTCCAAATTCTTGGTTGAGTTCCAACAGTATAGATCCAGTCCAATTTTGTTGTTTTACTGTATGCACAGGCCAGCTTAGATATCTCATTCCTCATTCCCATGGCAGGTCCAGGAACTGGTGGGATGAGTGCATCTACAGCTGTAGCAGTGCGTGGATCTTTGTTGGGGTTTTTTGATGATCATCTTCTGGCATGAGTCTTCCAGAGGGTGCAGATGTTGGAAGTTCTTTTTCATATCGTATCTTAGTTCATTTTCGGGGTAGCCCAATTAGGCTTTGATCCTCTGTATAAACACAAACAGACCCTTTGCCTACACTTTTATATGCCCTTTATACCCTTGTGTAGAACTCGTTGGAGGTTACCACACAGGAACTGCCCTTTTTTTTTTTTTTTTTTTTTTTGCTATCACTAATCTACACTTACATGACGAATATTATGTTTACTAGGCTCTCCCCTATACCAGGTCTCCCCTATAAACCCCTTTACAGTCACTGTCCATCAGCATAGCAAAATGTTGTAGAATCACTACTTGCCTTCTCTGTGTTGTACAGCCCTCCCTTTTCTCCTACCCCCCCATGCATGTTAATCTTAATACCCCCCTACTTCTCCCCCCCTTATCCCTCCCTACCCACCCATCCTCCCCAGTCCCTTTCCCATTGGTACCTGTTAGTCCATTCTTGAGTTCTGTGATTCTGCTGCTGTTTTGTTCCTTCAGTTTTTCCTTTGTTCTTATATTCCACAGATAAGTGAAATCATTTGGTATTTCTCTTTCTCCGCTTGGCTTGTTTCACTGAGCATAATACCCTCCAGCTCCATCCATGTTGCTGCAAATGATTGGATTTGCCCTTTTCTTATGGCTGAGTAGTATTCCATTGTGTATATGTACCACATCTTCTTTATCCATTCATCTATTGATGGACATTTAGGTTGCTTCCAATTCTTGGCTATTGTAAATAGTGCTGCAATAAACATAGGGGTGCATCTGTCTTTCTCAAACTTGATTGCTGCGTTCTTAGGGTAAATTCCTAGGAGTGCAATTCCTGGGTCAAATGGTAAGTCTGTTTTGAGCATTTTGATGTACCTCCATACTGCTTTCCACAATGGTTGAACTAACTTACATTCCCACCAGCAGTGTAGGAGGGTTCCCCTTTCTCCACAGCCTCGCCAACATTTGTTGTTGTTTGTCTTTTGGATGGCAGCCATCCTTACTGGTGTGAGGTGATACCTCATTGTAGTTTTAATTTGCATTTCTCTGATAATTAGCGATGTGGAGCATCTTTTCATGTGTCTGTTGGCCATCTGTATTTCTTTTTTGGAGAACTGTCTGTTCAGTTCCTCTGCCCATTTTTTAATTGGGTTATTTGTTTTTTGTTTGTTGAGGTGTGAGAGCTCCTTATATATTCTGGACGTCAAGCCTTTATCGGATGTGTCATTTTCAAATATATCCTCCCATACTGTAGGGATCCTTCTTGTTCTATTGATGGTGTCTTTTGCTGTACAGAAGCTTTTCAGCTTAATATAGTCCCACTTACTCATTTTTGCTGTTGTTTTCCTTGCCCGGGGAGATATGTTCAAGAAGAGGTCACTCATGTTTATGTCTAAGAGGTTTTCGCCTATGTTTTCTTCCAAGAGTTTAATGGTTTCATGGCTTACATTCAGGTCTTTGATCCATTTTGAGTTTACTTTTGTATATGGGGTTAGACAATGGTCCAGTTTCATTCTCCTACATGTAGCTGTCCAGTTTTGCCAGCACCACCTGTTGAAGAGACTGTCATTTCGCCATTGTATGTCCATGGCTCCTTTATCAAATGTTAATTGACCATATATGTCTGGGTTAATGTCTGGATTGTCTAGTCTGTTCCATTGGTCTGTGGCTCTGCTCTTGTGCCAGTACCAAATTGTCTTGATTACTATGGCTTTATAGTAGAGCTTGAAGTTGGGGAGTGAGATCCCCCCTACTTTATTCTTCTTTCTCAGGATTGCTTTGGCTATTCGGGGTCTTTGGTGTTTCCATATGAATTTTTGAATTATTTGTTCCAGTTCATTGAAGAATGTTGCTGGTAGTTTCATAGGGATTGCATCAAATCTGTATATTGCTTTGGGCAGGATGGCCATTTTAACGATATTAATTCTTCCTAGCCACGAGCATGGGATGAGTTTCCATCTGTTAGTGTCCCCTTTAATTTCTCTTAAGAGTGACTTGTAGTTTTCAGAGTATAAGTCTTTCACTTCTTTGGTTAGGTTTATTCCTAGGTATTTTATTTTTTTGGATGCAATTGTGAATGGAGTTGTTTTCCTGATTTCTCTCTCTGTTGGTTCATTGTTAGTATATAGGAAAGCCACAGATTTCTGTGTGTTGATTTTGTATCCTGCAACTTTGCTGTATTCCGATATCAGTTCTAGTAGTTTTGGGGTGGAGTCTTTAGGGTTTTTTATGTACAGTATCATGTCATCTGCAAATAGTGACAGTTTAACTTCTTCTTTACCAATCTGGATTCCTTGTATTTCTTTATTTTGTCTGATTGCCGTGGCTAGGACCTCCAGTACTATGTTAAATAACAGTGGAGAGAGTGGGCATCCCTGTCTAGTTCCCGATCTCAGAGGAAATGCTTTCAGCTTCTCGCTGTTCAATATAATGTTGGCTGTGGGTTTATCATAGATGGCCTTTATTATGTTGAGGTACTTGCCCTCTATTCCCATTTTGCTGAGAGTTTTTAACATGAATGGATGTTGAACTTTGTCAAATGCTTTTTCAGCATCTATGGAGATGATCATGTGGTTTTTGTCTTTCTTTTTGTTGATGTGGTGGATGATGTTGATGGACTTTCGAATGTTGTACCATCCTTGCATCCCTGGAATGAATCCCACTTGGTCATGGTGTATGATCCTTTTGATGTATTTTTGAATTCGGTTTGCTAATATTTTGTTGAGTATTTTTGCATCTACGTTCATCAGGGATATTGGTCTGTAGTTTTCTTTTTTGGTGGGGTCTTTGCCTGGTTTTGGTATTAGGGTGATGTTAGCTTCATAGAATGAGTTTGGGAGTATCCCCTCCTCCTCTATTTTTTGGAAAACTTTTAAGGAGAATGGGTATTATGTCTTCCCTGTATGTCTGATAAAATTCCGAGGTAAATCCATCTGGCCCGGGGGTTTTGTTCTTTGGTAGTTTTTTGATTACCTCTTCAATTTCGTTGCTGGTAATTGGTCTGTTTAGATTTTCTGTTTCTTCCTGGGTCAATCTTGGAAGGTTATATTTTTCTAGGAAGTTGTCCATTTCTCCTAGGTTTCCCAGCTTGTTAGCATATAGGTTTTCATAGTATTCTCCAATAATTCTTTGCATTTCCGTGGGGTCCGTCGTGATTTTTCCTTTCTCGTTTCTGATACTGTTGATTTGTGTTGACTCTCTTTTCTTCTTAATAAGTCTGGCTAGAGGCTTATCTATTTTGTTTATTTTCTCGAAGAACCAGCTCTTGGTTTCATTGATTTTTGCTATTGTTTTATTCTTCTCAATTTTATTTATTTCTTCTCTGATCTTTATTATGTCCCTCCTTCTGCTGACCTTAGGCCTCATCTGTTCTTCTTTTTCCAATTTCGATAATTGTGACATTAGACCATTCATTTGGGATTGCTCTTCCTTTTTTAAATATGCTTGGATTGCTATATACTTTCCTCTTAAGACTGCTTTTGCTGTGTCCCACAGAAGTTGGGGTTTAGTGTTGTTGTTGTCATTTGTTTCCATATATTGCTGGATCTCCATTTTGATTTGGTCATTGATCCATTGATTATTTAGGAGCGTGTTGTTAAGCCTCCATGTGTTCGTGAGCCTCTTTGCTTTCTTTGTACAGTTTATTTCTAGTTTTATGCCTTTGTGGTCTGAAAAGTTGGTTGGTAGGATTTCAATCTTTTGGAATTTTCTGAGGCTCTTTTTGTGGCCTAGTATGTGGTCTATTCTGGAGAATGTTCCATGTGCACTTGAGAAGAATGTATATCCCGCTGCTTTTGGATGTAGAGTTCTATAGATGTCTATTAGGTCCATCTGCTCTACTGTGTTGTTCAGTGCTTCCGTGTCCTTACTTATTTTCTGCCCAGTGGATCTATCCTTTGGGGTGAGTGGTGTGTTGAAGTCTCCTAGAATGAATGCATTGCAGTCTATATCCCCCTTTAGTTCTGTTAGTATTTGTTTCACATATGCTGGTGCTCCTGTGTTGGGTGCATATATATTTAGAATGGTTATATCCTCTTGTTTGACTGAGCCCTTTATCATTATGTAGTGTCCTTCTTTATCTCTTGTTACTTTCTTTGTTTTGAAGTCTATTTTGTCTGATATTAGTACTGCAACCCCTGCTTTCTTCTCACTGTTGTTTGCTTGAAATAGGTTTTTCCATCCCTTGACTTTTAGTCTGTACATGTCTTTGGGTTTGAGGTGAGTTTCTTGTAAGCAGCATATAGATGGGTCTTGCTTTTTTATCCATTCTGTTACTCTCTGTCTTTTGATTGGTGCATTCAACCCATTAACATTTAGGGTGACTATTGAAAGATATGTACTTATTGCCATTGCAGGCTTTAAATTCGTGGTTACCAAAGGTTCAAGGTAGCCTCTTTATTATCTTACTGCCTAACTTAGCTCGCTTATTGAGCTGTTATATACACTGTCTGGAGATTCTTTTCTTCTCTCCCTTCTTGTTCCTCCTCCTCGATTCTTCATATGTTGGGTGTTTTGTGCTGTGCTCTTTCTAGGAGTGCTCCCATCTAGAGCAGTCCCTGTAAGATGTTCTGTAGAGGTGGTTTGTGGAAAGCAAATTCCCTCAGCTTTTGTTTGTCTGGGAATTGTTTAATCCCACCGTCATATTTGAATGATAGTCGTGCTGGATACAGTATCCTTGGTTCAAGGCCCTTCTGTTTCATTGTATTAAATATATCATGCCATTCTCTTCTGGCCTGTAGGGTTTCTGTTGAGAAATCTGACGTTAGCCTGATGGGTTTCCCTTTATAGGTGACCTTTTTCTCTCTAGCTGCCTTTAACACTCTTTCCTTGTCCTTGATCTTTGCCATTTTAATTATTATGTGTCTTGGTGTTGCCCTTCTTGGATCCTTTCTGTTGGGGGTTCTGTGTATTTCCGTGGTCTGTTTGATTACTTCCTCCCCCAGTGTGGGGAAGTTTTCAGCAATTATTTCTTCTAAGATACTTTCCATCTCTTTGCCTCTCTCTTCTTCTTCTGGGACCCCTATAATACGGATATTGCTCCTTTTAGATTGGTCACACAGTTCTCTTAATATTGTTTCATTCCTGGAGATCCTTTTGTCTCTCTCTCTGTCAGCTTCTATGCGTTCCTGTTCTCTGATTTCAATTCCATCAATGGCCTCTTGCATTCTATCCATTCTGCTTATAAACCCTTCCAGAGTTTGTTTCATTTCTGCGATCTCCTTTCTGGCATCTGTGATCTCTTTCCGGACTTCATCCCATTTTTCTTGCGTGTTTCTCTGCATCTCTGTCAGCATGTTTATGATTCTTATTTTGAATTCTTTGTCAGGAAGACTGGTTAGGTCTGTCTCCTTCTCTGGTGTTGTCTCTGTGATCTTTGTCTGCCTGTAGCTTTGCCTTTTCATGGTGATAGGAATAGTCTGCAGAACTGGGACGAGTGACGGCTGGAAGGACTTCCCTTCTTGTTGGTTTGTGGCCCTCCTCTCCTGGGAGAACAGCGGCCTCTAGTGGCTTGTGCTGCGCAGCTGCGCGCAGACAGGGTTTCTGCTTCCTGCCCGGCTGCTATGGAGTTAATCTCCGCTGTTGCTGTGGGCGTGGCCTGGCTCGGGCAGCTACTCCAAAATGGTGGAGTCGCGTTGGAGCAGGAGCTGCTGGGAGGCTATTTATCTCCGTAAGGGGCCTCCCTGCTCCCTGCAGCCCAGGGGTTAGGGTGCCCAGAGATCCCGGATTCCCTACCTCTGGATTAAGTGGCCCGCCCTGCCCCTTTAAGACTTCCAAAAAGTACCCGCGAAAACAAAACAACGACCACAAAAAAAAACAAGAAAAAAAAATTTTTTTAATTAAAAAAAAAAAAAAATTTTAATTAAAAAAAAAAAGGTGGTCGTTCGTTTTTCTTTATTCTCCGGTGCCAGCCTCAGGCCTCTGCTCACCGGTCTTTCTGCCCTGTTTCCCTAATATTGGGGTCCCTGTCCCTTTAAGACTTCCAAAAAGCGCTCGCCAAAACAAAGCAGCAAAAAAGCAAAGAAAAAAAAAATGGTCGCGCGCTTTTCTTATGTCCTCTGTCGCCCAGCCTCCAGTGCCTGCTCACTGTTCTTGCTGCCCTGTTTTCCCAGTATCGAGGGCCCTCCACTCTGGCCCGGATGGATGGGGCTGGGTGTTTGGCAGTCCTGGGCTCCGTCTCCCTCCCGCTCTGCCTATTCTTCTCCCGCCGGGAGCTGGGGGGAGGGGCGCTCGGCTCCCGCGGGGCCGGGGCTTGTATCTTACCCCCTTCGCGAGGCGCTGGGTTCTCTCAGGTGTGGATGTGGTCTGGATATTGTCCTGTGTCCTCTGGTCTTTATTCTAGGAAGGGTTGTCTTTGTTATATTTTCATAGATATATGTTGTTTTGGGAGGAGATTTCCGCTGCTCTACTCACGCCGCCATCTT
The DNA here is from genome assembly GCF_030020395.1 of Manis pentadactyla. Taxonomy (NCBI): domain Eukaryota; kingdom Metazoa; phylum Chordata; class Mammalia; order Pholidota; family Manidae; genus Manis; species Manis pentadactyla. The sequence continues at coordinate 66,772,492 of NC_080031.1, read as the reverse complement.
CCGCCCCCAATACCTTCTTTTTTTTTAATAAGATATCATGGATATACAATTTTATGAAGGTTTCACGTGAACAACATTGTGGTTACTACATTCACCCATATTTTCAAGTCCCCCCCCAATGGGTGCACATTTTTAAAGCAATTAAAGCAAATGTGAATTTTGTTATATTATTGTTGTCTGTACAAGGACTGCAGTTGAAATAGCTTCAGGGAGTTTGCCATTTTACAGACATAGATAAAAATAAATATAACTGGTTGGAGTGCCTCTTTAATAAGAGTTGAGTGGCAGAACATGGCCTAGAATACTAATGAAATTCTGAATTCACAGGAAACAATTCTGAGAGAGAAAAACCTATTGGAATTCTGAACTAGTTGTATTTCCCCCCTTCCCCTATGCACTGGCCAAGATAGATGTAGTAGCAAAATCAGTACTGGTAGGATTTTATATTTGGAGGGATGAAGAAAGTGAGAACTGATGTGGTGGCAGCCCCCAGGACACTCGCCTCTTGAGGGGCAGAGATTTGAGGGAGGGTTCCCCCCACTTTGGGTCCTGGATGCTCTGTCCCCACCACTCACTTGGCTCTAGATGAGATGGTGGCCTTATGCATCCTTCGTGCATTTTGCTGAACTTTTTCTAAATTGCTTTTAGCCATAGTTTCTTGTCAGACACTAAGTAACTATAATCGTTGATGTTGGTCCCTTTAGTTGTCAACTTCCTTTGCCTTAGTGCTTACAGACCAGAGATGTCTTTTGAGGTCTGACATCTGTGTGCAAACTCTCATAGGAGAGTCCTGGAGGAACAATATGTAGGGTACCATCAGTAATAAGGTTGTTCGCCCTCCTCCCTAAGCCCTGGGAAGTGGGAATCCGACCCTGGCTGACTGGCCCTTTCCCCTTTCTGCACGTGCTGGCCCTAGATGCCACCTGCACTCAGGGGCTCTCCTGTCCCAGCGAGGGCAGCTTCTAATTGCAGAGGCCTTAACTGCCCTGGCTTCTTTCTGCACTGGTTGGACATTCAGGAAGACTTGGACTGCTAAGACAGGGCATTAATTTTTTTGAAAAGATCTCTTTTTCAGAATGTCATTGTGCTTACAGACTTGACTGAACTTAAGACAACGTGCCCTGCCCCTTCTAGTACTACCCGTCCAACCCCCACCCCGTGTCCCCACTCCTCCTTTTGATTGCTGGCTAGGGGAGAAGAGCTTGTCGGTGGGGTCTGAATTCTGCCCATCAGCACCTCAGACTCCACAGAAGATTTTGCCCATCACTCTGCTTGTGGGCATGGAAAAAACAAACTCCTTCCTCCCTGGGCACAGGCAGGGCTCCAGGCTGGGTGCTTAGCACTTCCCAAGCCTCCCCTGAAGTGCAGGCCTGCGTGCATCTCCCATGTATGTTTGGACTCACGCTTCCTAGATGCTTGCTGCTGCCAGCTCCAGCATTTGGCTTTCGAAGAAGAGCCTTGGAGTGAGGTGTTGCAGCAAGAGGCACGGCGGCCCTTTCTCCAGGCGAGGAGCAGTAGGGTTCCCGACTGCACCCCTTTCATGAGGATCCAGGATTTCTGCTGCAGGTGTGGTGGCAGCCTGCGGGGTGGGAGCCTTTTCTCTGGTCCTTGAACCCTCAGCCATGGCTCTCTGCTGATTCTTCTATGTCACGAGGTGTGGAATTTAGTTTCTCAGGTAAAATTGGGAGAGCACAACTCCCAGCTGTAGATATGTGAGTAAATCCATAATTCTCCAGGTGAAAGATGGTGACAAATACTCTGAGGTCCCTGGGTGCTGGGTGAGCCGGTTCCCAACCCCAGAGTCAGGAGGGACGAGTGTCTCCTGAGCTTCAAGGCGCCGGCAGACAGCCGGAGGGTCCTGGGGCGATATGGGTGCTGCTGCAGCAGCTCTGGGCTCAGGGTGGCCCTGAAACTGAGGTTCTCATGGGCTCCCAGTGATGCTGGTTCTTCCAGCCCCGGAGAGCACCAGGCAGGAAAAGCCCAAGAGGAGGTTCCCTGCACACACCTGTCAAGGAGAATCTGTGTGCTGGCTGACCCTGGCCTTTTTCAGCTGCCTGCAGTCGAGACAAGGAGAGAAGTGTGCAAGCTGCAGTCATGCCAGAAGTAGCTGGATAGGATGCTGGCTTCCAGGGCAGGAGCAGGGAGGCGTGGGGAGCGGTGAGCTGAAGCAGCCTGGGTTCCAGACTCATTGTCACCTATTTGCAAGACAGCAGGTCGATAGGGACTCTTAGATCTCTGAACCCAGTGCTCCTCTCTGGCTTCTCTGCAGTGATTTAATCCTGAGCATCAGCCCACACTCCCATGCTCTCACCCATCACCACCCCCATGCCACCTACACTGGTGTCCTGCCCAGGTTCTGTCCCCAGGGCCCAGCCAGGTTGTTCTAGGGACCACAACTGCCAGGCTGGTGCTCTGCTTCGGAGTCTGCTTTTTGTTTTCATCTTTCATCAGAGTGACCATCTTCATTCTTTGGGTTGGATGTTTTTCCTCTCTCACTGCTCCCAGCAAGCCCTCTGCTCTGTACCACTTGGTGCACTGCATGCCCCTTAGTATTTGGAGAATGTAGTTGAGAGTTTTAATTGACTCTGAAAAGTTAGGTGACCCGGGAAAATGAACATTTATGAGTTCATGGAAAACCATTATTCTTCTTCCTCTTAATTTAGCATTTACTCATTTAACTTTCTTTATGCCTCTCCTGCTAAATAATCTATGCTTGTCTAGGAAACTTTCCACCCTTGTAATCAGGACATGAGGCCATGCATTGTAAATGGGGCTCTGATTTCCATTTTTTGGGGAGTTGGTAGCATCAGATCTGTCAGGCCCCAATCATCTGCTTGATTTATTCTCTATGACTTATGGGTTAGCTCTCTTGTTTCCCATTTAGAGAGATGTAAATGCCATGTTGGTGTCAAACAGATGCTAACAGGCCCCATGTGAGTGGGCTCTGCTTGTCTGTCCTGCCAAGCTGGGGCCATTGTCCTTCTGCCTCCATTGCTGTGGTTTCTGCTACAGGGCTCCCGGGCCTTGTCTTGTCTCCAGCCACCTTGTGGGTAGAGGGCCCTGGTTCCAGGAGTGGAGGGTGGAGGATGAGATGGGCCCTGGACTCTGAACCTGGAGCACCTGAGCAAGTGCAGGGGGAGTCAGGCGCCCTGGTGTTGGGGGAGGAAGTGTGCCTCTGGCCAGGAAGCTGACTGTGCAGCCTTTCATCTCTCTAGATGGGTGGCCTCCTGCATTTGCATTTTGGCCTTCAGGCATTCCCTTGAGTCAGCAAGGCCTGGACCAAGAGAAACCCACTGTCCTAACTCATGGAATCCTGGTTCTAATCTGGAGAGGTTTGTTTGTTTGTGTTTTTTAAAAACCTGCATATTCTCATTTGACACTTGGTGTTCTTGGGGCCACCAGCTGACCCTGGTGACCAGCAGTTCCTAGCCCCATGCTGTGCTCAGATAGTTCAAGGACTCTAGAGAAATTCAGAAAATAAAATTCACTTCAGTTTAATTTTAAAATCTGTCTCTCTGACAGTACTTCAGGACTTAGCAGGTAGTGGTGACACAGAATCCAGCTACAAATAGACCCCTATGGGGTGAAGAAGGAACAGAATTCTGGCAGGGGCTGAGGGGGAGGGGCAGCTTCCTCCTTATGGACAAAGGATGCTGTCACACGAGCTGCTTTGGAGGAAACAGTCCCTGAGGGAGTGATCCCGGTTGTAGTGAGGCCAGATAGCAATGGAGGGATGGAGATGGGAGCAGTAGGGTGGAGGGACGGAGCTGTGCAGTGTGGCTACTGGTCAGTTAGTGAGCAGAACTGCCCGCTGTTGGTGAGCTGGGGTGACACCACTTTGGCCAGTGCTAGCCATGCATCTTTGTTTATGGCTCGGGCTTCTCTGCAGTACAAGGTAAAGCCCATTAGCCCTTTTGCCCACTCCCAAGACTTGAAAGATAAGACAGTGGGAGAGAGCCCAGCAGAGCCCCTTAAGCCCTATAGAACCTTCTGACTCAGAAGAGCTTTTTGCCGAAAGCTTGGTTATTTCAGGATGAGAACACAGGATCCTCATTTAGGCTTTGCGTTCCAGGTCCAGCCTGGCACAAACTACCTCTGTGAAATTGAGCCACTCCTTTCTCTTCCCCGGGCCTCAGTTTCCCCAACTGCAAAGCGAGGGGGTGGTCAGGATGCCAGCTCAGGTCCTTTTTAGGTTGTGTGTAAAGTCTATCGCTGCTGACTGGGCCCCCTTAAGCCGTGTGAAGAATGCTACAGGTGTTATTTCAGGTGTAATTTTGCCTCTTATTCCTATATGGCCAAGTAACAGGTATGAGTTCTGAAGGGCTGGCGCATCCTGGTCTAGCGTCACCTTCGTGTTCCCCTCTGGGAAGGGACAGCAGATGAGCAGCTCTCTGTCACTGACCTCGGGGTGGAACCATGTGGGGTCTGTTCGGGCAGAAACACTTTTCTGTCCCTCAGTGCAGACCTGGGTTCAGAGGAGGCTGTTGCTTTATGTACTGATGTCACCAACTCCAGCAACTTGCTGGTGTCAGGAAGACGGGGGGCGGTGGGGGAAGGGGCTGTCCTTGGCAGCCTGAGCTGGAAAGGAACTTGAATTGAGCCTCTTATTCATTGTCTAACAGGGGCTAAATATCTGCTGCAAGCGGGGGACTGTGCTCAGAGAGGTGGATTCTAGACCCTTTGATCTTGCAGAACAGAAAAATGAAAAGTTTTTAAGACAAAACTCAGCTACTCCCTAGAGTCTCTATCACTGCTTTGTTGACACTTTGATTAAACTTTCTTATTTATAAAAGGATCAAAGGCTGTACTTACAGAAGAAGGGGCAGTGTGTTCCGCCGTGCATTTCTCTGGCACATTCTACGTTGCCTACATTGGTGTGCTGTGCCCGAGAAAGAGTCAGACACAGGTGCAGGTCATTGGGACCAAGGCACCTGGAAGCACGTGGTAGTGTGGCCTCATATTTCCTGGCGAGCTGGAGACAAAGCCATGCTGAGCTACCAGGCCCCCAGAGCTGGGCCCAGTGGCGTTGTCTGTGGTGTCCGTCCTTATTTCATGCCTGAAAGACCTAACTCCAAGTTGTGTAGGATAGCCAATCCTCCCAGAAAGAGGTGCTGTGAGCTCTGCACAGGTGGGGCAGTCAACCTGTAAAGAGGTCTCCACGGTCAGGTCCAGGTACTTCTCTATGTCAAACCAACAGGTGCGGCTGGGTTTTAAAGGGAAAGTGGGATACAGGATTTCTTGTTCATGGTTTTTAAAATTTCTCTGACATTTGCTTTATCTGCTCATGGAAAATGACAACCACTGGTATTTAGTTGATGATCTCTTCCTCCTAACAAAAAGGCAGTCTTGTTTTGTTCCTTCTAGAAAATAAGAAAACTAGAGTTTGCTCTTGGCCGGAGTGGAGAATGGAGGAGTGGCCTGGGGGGCTCGACTGGGCCTCCCTGAATCAAAGGGCGCATTCCAGGCTGACTGTGCACAGGGGAGGCGGTGCTGCTGGGTGGCCGACCTTGGCCAGCAGGGACCACCTTAGAGCCCGCTGGTGTCCGTCAGCCAGTCCGTCTGTAGGGGCTCTGACACGGCACTGGAGTGATTGCTTGATGCTTCCGCTGAGACTGTGCCCTTGGGTTTCCCCTCCCCAGGGTTCCAAAGGGCCTTGGGTTCAACTGAAGTCCTTCTGGAGGTCTTAACTGGAAAGAACTGCCACCGTTACTTTTGTTAAACTACTTCAAAGCTTGGGGTTTTAATTTATTCTGGGTCTGCATTGCGAAAGTGTGTGTATAGTTTTTTGAGAGTTGAGAAGTCATTGCACTATTTCTCACAAAAGTCCTGTCTAGTCCACACCACTGATCACCAGTGAGCCTCTGAAGGCAAATGAGTGGCTTGAAGAGCTGCTTCTGCTGGCCCCCTGCCCACCTGTGAGGGGAATGGGAGAAGCGAGAGAGCGACATGACCCGGGTCACAGGCCCAGCAAGGGGCCTCTGCCTCGGAAGCACGGCCTGCTTGTCTGGCAGGTCCTCTGTGCTCTGGGTGGCTTGGCTGGCTGGTGGTGGGTTGGGCTCCTGGCCTAGGCAATCTGGGGCAGGTGGTTCTCTGGACTGCTGCCTCCCCATGCCGACCCCTGTATGTTCTGCATTCCCTCTTCCCCTCCAGGATATTTGTTGTTTTGAAACTCCATAGTTGGTTTTTGCTGCTGGGGCCAAATCGCTTACTTGCCATGCAGCCTGTCTGCACGGCTTCCTGAGGAATCTGTAGCCCGCCTTTGCCTCAGGAGACCCTCCAGTCAGAGAGTCCAGTGGCTTCAATCTGCTTCTCTTGCCAGCTGCACAGCTGAGGGAACTCACTCTCTCCGACCTTCAGGTTAGTGATGAGTAAAACGCAGGTGGTAATAGCCCTGAGTTAGGGTTGTCATGAGGACTAAGACGGTGCCTATGATACCTGGTACAGGGTGCTGCTCAGAACATGGCAGTCGGAGCTGCAGTCTTGTGTCCATAATGTCAGAACCCCACTCAGTACCCATCAGGAAGAAAGAAGCCTGCCCCACTGTGGCCTGGCATGTCAGCCTCAGCTGTGGTCCTGGCCGCTCTGTGATTAGCAGGGTGGCCCTCGGGGTGGGAGGGTCTTCTTTCTGGTGGAATGGCGAATATCCAGGGCTCTGGGCCCCCGGATCCCCAAGATCTAGGAGACTGCTACACAGGAGGATATTCAGATGTTGTTAAGGGAGTAAGTGAATGAGTAAGCGATATTTTATTCATTTTGGCATCAAGGAAGGATTTGGACAAGGGATGTGTGGCTTGAGTTTCTAGGACTCCTTACAAAAGAAATCCCAAGAGAGACCTGGCTTTAGTTCCACTTTGAGTAGAATCCCATCACAATTTGAAATCTTTCCAAAATCCTCCCTGAATCAGTAGAAGTTTAAGAGAGTCTTATGGGCTCTGTGTGTGTGCATGCAGGGGGGACAGAATCCTTGATTCAGTAGCTGTCCCCTCCCTAGAGGGGTCTTTGGGGCCTGCCTGGCCCTGGCTGTCCCCTCTGTGAAGAGGCCAGCATCACTATGGCAGGCACACCAGAGCCTCACCCTAAATGAGAACCCAGAGAGTGAAATGTAAACGCAAACAAATTAGGATGTTCTGCTTGTGGGTAGACTTTTCATCGTCAGCAGGAATAGTCTGTGGTTCCAGAAGTGTGGCTGTCAGCTGTCCCTACAAAAGGGAGGGAGGGCTTGAGGGTGGTGGGACCAGAAGCTGTCTTAGGAGATGTCATTAAAAATAACTGTAAGACTCCTGATGGCTTTTCTTGATGCTAGTCTTACAACAGTTCTGTTAAAAGCTTCTTGAAGCTGTTATATCATTTAAAGCTTGCTCTTGAAAGAAAACAGAACTCTTTCTCCATTTATTTCCCTTTCCAGCCTTGTATTTAAAACATGTTCAAAACCTTTTTTTATAGCAAAGACCTCAAGCTTCTATGGTTCTGATGCCACATTTTGTGTATTTATTCCAGAGAAATAGACTTTTATGCGGGCATGTGGGGAGATGTCAAATGAGGAAGGCCTGCTGGGCAGATGCTCTAACTGATGTTTCTAAAATATGCCCCACTGATCCTCTTCTTCCTCCTTTACTGTCTTCTGCTTGGTTGTTACATATGTTATTGTTTTCACTTAGGATGTGGCTATAAAGAATGGGACTCTCTGCCGCATGCTGGGGTGCTCATCCCCTGGCAGTGTAGCTTGGGAGAGTGTCTTGGCGTGCCAAAGCAGAGCCTCCCACTGGTGCTCCTCCGGGTGCTGTGTCCCCACCTAGTATGGGTCTGTGCACCCTGTGTGGTCTGAGCCAAGTGGGACACCTGGCAGTTTTAAGTCTTAGTCATCAAATGGTATCTCTCCCCTGAGAGGTGTGGCTGATGGGAAATCCAGTGCCCATACCTCAGCTGCTCTGAAGGTAGAACCTGGAGCATCAGATTGTCACGCACACAGGCTGGACTCTCTGCTGACTACGGTAGCCCCATGGCGCCCGGGGCCCAGAATTTCAGGGCCCTTCTTGCATTTCCAGCACTTGTCCCCGAGCAGAGTCTTTACCCCTCCGGGCCCTCTCCTAGGGTGGTTCTCCCTGCAATGGCCCCATCCTTGTTGGTGCAGGTCCCACTCAGAGGACTTGGGCTGACGGTCAGGGGCAAAGGCTGCTCATTATTGCTCTGTCTCATTTTGCTTAGGTTGCTTCCTCCTGTGACAGTGCCTGCACTGTCATGCTGGAAGTCTTAGCTCTTGCATTCGAGTCTCATCTTGAGCAAGGTGTCCATCCTTGTCCAACTGGTTGTGATTTGACCTTTTAAGAATGAAAATGCTTGTATGGCCAAGCTGACTAGAACTAAATTGCCTGTGATTCATTATACATTCTAGATGAAAACACATAATGAAATGTAAAAAATCCCATTCACAATGACTGTTCTTGTATTAAGAAAAGAAGGCCATGAGCTGCCTTCTCCAGGAAATTCCTGTACATGGTCTCAACTCAGGATTATGAGAAAGAAGAAGGAATAATCACAAACAGCTTTAAGAAATCACCTATATACTCACCCATGGAGAGCAGTGAATACAGCACAAATTGGATTCAGCTAGCAGTGTGGGCCAAACAGTAGGCGACATGAGAGTTCAGAGTGGAGGGGTGCTGGGTGGGTGGACTTGGGAAGGACCTCTTAGAGGTGAAGGGCCTTGGAGAGGAAGGCAGAGATCTGGGTGGGCAGAGTATTTAAGGAGGAGGAAGACTGCAAGTACAGGTGTGGGGTGGAGTAGGATCGTGTCTGGTGGGAAGGGAACAAAGACAAGACAGGTGAGGTGGATATCCAGGCCTGCCATCAAAGTGGTCCACCAGGGCCCCTCTGGGGGCCAGGAGCAGATTCACGTTCCAATATGCTCCTGAATAAAGAAGGGTCATCCTGAGGCCCAGAGATGTCTGGGAGCCTGCCACAGGCTGCCTGGTGGGCCCAGCATAAAGTCGTCAGGCAGCCTGCCCCTCATCTCCCCACTTCCCAGCCACACCATTTCCCACATCCATTTCTCTCTCTGGAGACTGGCCTTTCCACAGAGCTGCAGATCCCATCCCCCACCCTTCACTGGGTAATGGAAGCCCCACGGCCCTGCCACCACACACACTGTAACCCCAGGACCCTGCACTGCTTGGCCGAGGCTTAGTCCCTGAGGACCTGGTTGGCTTGACGTGGAGAAGCATCTGCCCTAGTCCTCCCACCTGTGGCCTGGGGACAGGTCCCCACATGTGAGGTTACATTCAAGGGCTCTGAGCAGAGGTAGGTACAGGCCTACCTGGTGGAGGGCAGGGCCGAGGCTCAGGAGCCAGTCTCTGCAGCCACAGTACTCAGCAATATGAGCAGAGTTCTTAGAAGTGCGGGCATTTTATGGAGTCAAGCTTTCTGATCTTCAGATCTGGAGGGGGAAGAGGAGGGCATTCTACGTGGTTTAACTCTTTGCTCTTCTGCTTTGTCTGGACACCTTCCCCTACCATTGGTGCCTTCACCACACTAACCTGGCCTGCCTGCAGCTGGGCAATGTGGAACTTACCCACCCCTCAGTTACCCCAGCAGATAGGCCATAAAGTCCATCTGGCCTCCAAGGGCTGGCCAGTTACACCCTGATGCTCCCCTGCCTCCTGATGCTTGTGTACAGGCCCTGGCCACTGAACTGACTAAAGGGGAGCAGACTTTGGGGCTTAGATGTGGCCCCGTGACTCTCAGTCATATCTCTTGTGGTAGCAGGGAGCTCCTTAGTGTGCCTGCTTTGAGGTTTAGCTGGGATTGTTCTTGGGAAGAAAATAGGGCTTCGTGGGAGAAGGGTCATGCTTTACCAGGTGTCTCTTCTTGGAGGGTCTGCCACCCCTGGAACACAGTGAGCAACATCACGATCGAGCTGTTGAGGGATAACGAGCCCAGTCATCATGGAAGACAGCCGCAGCAGGTGCTTCCCAGTTCTGGGGCTGAGCTTTGCTCCCAGCCAGGTGTAAGGTCTTGTTGCATTAGGAGCTCGAGTTTTGATATGATGTCTATTTTTGTGTAACCAAGAATTAGGGAGTGTTAGGGAGCTGAGGACATCTCAAGGGTGGGGATTCAGGGGAAGGGGCCACTGGAGCCCAGGGCTGGGGTTCCAAATGGCACTTCCCACCCTTCCCTCGGGAATGAGGAGGACACTCCTGATGGGTGTTCTGATTCTGACATGGAAGTCTTTGAATTCCATAGCTGTTGATGGTGATAACATTAATAAACAGCTACCATTTTGTCAAAGCTTAAGTGAATTACCTCCCTGACTCCTTAAAAACCTTCTATTAACTTGCTTATTTTATACATGTGGAACCCGAGGCCTTGAGATGGGTGAGCTCTTTGAGATCTCCTGTATGTTATGTGGTGGGGCTGGGGTTTTGCTCCCCACCTTCTGACGGTCCTGCCTGTACCCCACCCATGTGCTCTCCTTTCACCCACCACCTGTGTAGTCTTGAGACTAAGAAAAGGACGTTTGATGACCGTGAGCTTTAAAGGCCAAAGCAGACTCACATCAGATAAGGTGTCCCCAGCACCTGGAGGGCAGCAGAGGTGGAGGGAGCCTCCTGGGGCCGGGCTGTGGGCAGCTTCCAGCCCTTCCCCATGGGGAACGGCTGAGCACCCTGCTCCTGGTGAGGCCCTGGCTCCCACACACAAGCCTGTCTCCTCTCTTCTCCCGCCATGGGGAAGGGCCAACACGGCAGCCATTGCTCCCAAGAGAATGAACATCCCTTTGGCCATTTCTCTCCAGTTACTCAGTGGGGTCTGGTGGGGACTTTGCAGCCACTGCCTTGTGGGTCACTGAGCATCTGCTTCCACTCAGGGCAGGTCCTGGCCAGGCCCACTGTGCACATGGGAGCGTGAGTGTCTGGGCTGTGGATGGAGAGCAAAGTGTGTTAATGTGTGGTGGTCTCTGTTTCTGTTTTTAAGAGTTGGTCTTGAGAAGCTCCTAAGGGTTGATAAAAACAGTCTTCATTTCAAAAGCTAGGCTCTGGGACCTTGACCATAGGGTGGAGGCAAGATTCCCAGCATTGGTAAGGTTGTTACTGTTAGATAAAGGTTTTTTGTGGGATAGGATGCCCATTGGCAAAATGTTGGTGTTTGCTGACACTTCCACTGGCTGATGGGAGAAGCAGCAGAGTCAGTGTGGGGTTAGGGCCAGAGGTGAACCCGTGGGCTGCTTCTGTGCAGGGGCTTCATGAAAGGGGGCTCTCTCCTCCCCAGAGGTGGGAGTGGTTGGGCGGCACATGGTCAAGCCGTGTGGCAGGTGGTAGCTCCTTCAGAGGTATGCCTTCCCCACTGGGGGCTGAGCGCCCCAGGAAGTGGCAGCCCTGAGCCTGTGGGATGGCTGTGGCTGGTAGGGGTCCAGACTGCTGGTAAGTGAGGAGGGAAGGGCAGCTTGTGTGCAGGGCAGGCTCCATGAGGTGCCCACTCAGCAGAACACTAAGGGGAAGGAAGCCTGGCATTTAAGGGCACTGGAGCCAGTGAGCTAACGGGCAGTGCTAAAGGGTGAGAGAAATCAGGGGTGGGTGGAAGAAGGGGTGGGAGGGGACCGTCTGGCCAGGTATCGGTGGTTCACGGTCACCACTGTCCCAGCCGCTGGAGCCTCCCTGCACTCTGGCTCTGCCGTCATGGTCTGCTGGCTGCAGCAGAACTCCCCGCTCCGGAAGCCCTGAGACGTGGCTGGGCACCTCTTCTACTCTGGGCTCTGCGCTGGGGACAAAGTGATGCCCAGCATGCCTGAGGTGCTGTCTCTGAGTGGAAGCTGGCAGCCTCCTGACCTCTAGTGCTCTTGGCTCCTCCCTCTCACTTCGCACAACCCTGACTCTCATTTTACACCCCAGCAACCTGGGAGCTTCCACCGGAGGAGCAGGGATGCACCGGGAAGGACCTGTCAGGTTTACCTGACACGCTTGGAGGGCCGGCTACGAAGCGAACAGCAGTCCAGCTACGTTGACCACTGGGTGCCTTTCTTCCTTGACTGTTGTAAAAGAAAATTGAAAAAGAGCCTTATTGTGCCTTAAAGCCTTTTTAATTATCTATAACTCATTTAATATCAGCTACTTTAAATTTCATTTTTAATATAAATTTTATAGTGGTACAATGAAAGTTCCTTCTAATTAAACTGTATTTGGGGATTTATCTCCCTCTACAAAAAGCAAGTACCCATGGGAGCCCCTGCCAATTACTTATTCAGACGACAATCAAAAATCTCCAAGAACTGAGTGGAAGGCCTGGTGGTGGGGACTCCGTGGGGGGCGGCTGTAAGCAGGTGGGTGTGGCAAGAGCTCAGCGAACAGCAGCTGCCCGAATTGTGAAGCTCACAGCCGTTTCTGGGCCACAGGTTCTTTTTTTTTTGCAGATTCTTCTCCTACCTTTATTTTAAAAGCTTTACCCTAGAATATGGTGTAGATGATAGAGTAAGTAAATATTGAAACAGAATGTTCAGGGGCAGGGTCTTTGGTACACTTTAATTTTTTGCTTTGCCTTGGAAATTTTCTTCCCTTTAAAAGACATTCTACCCAGGACCTGAGACTGGAAATAGCTTCTCTCTAAAGACTCATATTTGCCAGATGAAGTACAGGATGTGTGGTTAAATTTGAATTTCAGGTTTACTCCTGTTTTACTCCCTTATGTTATTTTGGTGGAACTTGGAAAGAAGAGGAGACAAATAGATTTGATTAACCTGCCATGATCATCTGGATGTTCTACACATTTTATGATACTAGTATAAACTTAATAATAAACATGGACAAGGATTGTACAAGAAAATTATATGTCAATCTTAACTTATGACCATAAATGTAAAACTAGAAAAATAGTGAACTCAAAAAAATTAAAAAAAAAAAAGTTTAGTCTCCAGAATCCAAAAGTACTCCTTGTTTGAAGAACTCAGCATCCTAGTCCTTTAGTCACCATCTTAAATAGGGTGAGAATTTCAGATGATCAAAACATGCTTTTTTCTCAAGTAGTCATGGAACATGAACATAAATATCCTACACAATTACTAAGGGCTGTGTATTTGCCTAATGCCCTTTCAGGAGCCAAAGAATTGACTATTCTTCCAATGATTTGTTTCTGTCGTCCCTCTGTCCTGTGTTTGACCTTTCTTTCTTTACCTTCCAGATCTTGATTTTTTTAATTAAGGTATTATTGATATATAGTCTTATGAATGTTTCAAATGAAAAACAATGTCGTTATACATTCACCCATATTATCAAGTCCCCACCCACACCCCCTTGTAGTCACTGTCCATCAGTGTAGTAAGATGCTGCAGATTTGCTATTCATCTTCTCTGTGCTACACTGTCTTCCCCATGACCCCCCACACCATGTGTACTAAACATAATACCCCTCAATCCCCTTCTCACTCCCTCCCCACCCACCCTTCCATACCCCTCCCCTTTGGTAACCGCTAGTCCCTTCTTGGAGTCTGTGAGTCTGCTGCTGTTTTGTTCCTTCAGTTTTGCTTCATTGTTATACTCCACAAATGAGGGAAATCATTTGGCACTTGTCTTTCTCTGCCTTGCTTATTTTACTGAGCATAATATCCTCCAGCTCCATCCATGTTGCAAATGGTAGGAGTTGTTTCTTATGGCTGAATAGTATTTCCATTGTGTATATGTACCACATCTTCCCCATCCATTCATCTACTGATGGACAATTAGATTGCTTCCATATCTGGGCTATTGTAAATAGTGCTGCAATAAACTTAGGGTGCATACATCTTTTTGAATCTGAGAAGCTGTATTCTTTGGGTAAATTCCTAGAAGTGGGGATTCCCAGGTCAAATGGTATTTCTATATTTAGTTTTTTGAGGAACCTCCATATTGCTTTCCACAATGGTTGAACTAGCTTACATTCCCACCAGCAATGTAGGAGGGTTCCCCTTTCTCCGCATCCTCGCCAGCATTTGTTGTTCTTAGTCTTTTTGATGCTGGCCATCCTTACTGGTGTGAGGTGGTATCTCACTGCGGTTTTAATTTGCATTTACCTGATGATTAGTGATGTGTAGAATCTTTTCATGTATCTGTTGGCCATCTGAATTTCTTTGGAGAATTGTCTGTTGATATCCTCTACCCATTTTTTAATCGGGTTATTTGCTTTTTGGGTGTTGAGATGTGTGAGTTCTTTATCTATTTTGGATGTTAACTCCTTGTCGGATACGTCATTTACAAATATATTCTCCCATACCGTAGGATGCCTTTTTGTTCTGTTGATGGTGTCCTTTGCTGTACAGAAGCTTTTTAGCTTGATGTAGTCCCATGTGTTCATTTTTGCTTTTGTTTCCCTTGCTTGAGGAGGTGTGTTCAGGAAGAAGTTGCTCATGTTTATATTCAGGAGATTTTTGCCTATGCTGTCTTCTAAGAATTTTATGTTTTCCTGACCTGCATTCAGGTCCTCGATCCACTTCAAGTTTACTTTTGTGTATGAGGTCAAACAATAATCCAGTTTCATTCTCCCGCATGCAGCTGTCCAGCTTTGCCAACACCAGTTGTTGAAGAGGCTGTCATTTCCCCACTGCATGTCCATAGCTCCTCTATCGTATATTAATTGACCATATATGGTTGAGTTTATATCTGGGCTATCTAATCTGTTCTATTCATCTCAGATCTTGATTTTTAAAATTCTATCTCGAGAGAAAAAAGCTGATAACCAGGTGGTGCTGTGTTTGAAGGATCACTAGATCAGGCACCCTGTTCTCGTACTCTCAGCCTTACATTTCAGGAGGGGATGGGGAACTTCCTTTTTCTTCCCTACTTGAGGGAGCCTGTATCTAAGTTTCTTATGACTAGTACATTCCAGCTGAATTTTGTGGTGTATAATACACTTCACTTTGAAAACCAGGAGGAAGAATGGCTTAATAGAGAGATCCCCTGGTTAGTCGGAGAAGGGAAAAAAATGATTACCTACCATGACCTTGTTTCTCCACTCTCCTCCTTCCCAAATTGATGGGGATCTCTGGCCCCTAGTTATACCTGATTGAGCAACATCACAGAACTGCTAGTCATAACACAGGCAATGAGGGAAGAATTTGGGTAATTCTTGATTTGTAAGAATTTGCAGGGATGTGGCACAGCCATTTGGATAAGGTTAAATACAGTTGACTGTCCCCTGGTTCTCTTGTATAGAGAATTGCTATGACCTGATTCCCAGGGTGTTATTTCCTTTTCTGCTGTTCTGGGTAAGCCCAAAAGGGTTTTAATCTACTTGGTATGACTCATGTGGTTAGATAAGAGGACAGGGTAGCGGTTTTCCTTCTGTCTGCTTTCACGGAGATCAAGAACTGTTGAGCATTTCACACAGTAAAATCAGCATAGCCCGAAGAGGTTGTTAAGGGGAAGTTAAAAATGAGGATTCCTCCTGGCTGGCAAATGGCTCTTTGCTTAAATGTAGCCCCAGAACCTGTAGATTGCTGCTACCTGCTGCATGTGGAAGCTCAGTGCCCAGCAGGCATCTTAATCCACTAAGCCAGTTAATCAAGATGCCTTCCATGTGGAGCAAAGCATGTCCATTCCCTCCTCAGCTTTGTCCACATGAAATGCAGTGTCCAGGCTTCTAGCCAATTGCCATATGCCCAGGTAGCAATCGGCAAAGAAGGTTGGCTTCTTGCTATATCATATTTTTAAAAATGGTAGGACCAGCCATTGATCTCTTTGCTTTTAATAGTATAGAAAATGCTGTTTCCCCTTTTGTTGTTTTCAGTGACTGTTTTCCAAGCACCTTTTGCTATAGATTGAGTCTTTTCTAGGGAGGAAACCAAAGGGGTTAGGCTTGAGCCTGTACTGAAAGTGTTTAGTCTTCTCTAGTTGAGTCAGAAGGTGCCACACTCCCAGTCCCACCTTGGGAGTGGCGTGGTTGGGGAGCTGCAGGCCAGGTCATGTTTACTGCATTGTACACATGATAAATGGCCTTAAAACTATGATTCTTTGTGGTATGATGAGTTATAATAAACTGACCCTAAAGAATGCAATGGCTCTTAAACTACAGTTAACTGTGTTTTTAATGAAGCAATACCCAAAGCTCTGTTCTTCTGAAGCAGCTGTGGGAAGGTTGAATGAAAGGTAGAAACACGAGCAGTACGCTGAAGTCGTGTTAAGTATCCTGCCTTGTTGCCATCTGCACAGGGAAGTGCATCCTAAGTGTACTAGGAGACTTGCATCAACTCAGTCTGCTTTTTCCAACATACTTCCAAAGTTTCCTGTGCAAAAGCTTAGTCATTTGGCCCAGGCCTTCCAAGGGAAGATGGGATGTATCAGTGACTAGGGTGAAGCGGTAACTTGTCTTCACCCTTCACACCAGGTCGTGTGATCTCAGTGATGATAAACCAGTGATTGGAATGGCAAAAAGCATCCTTGATGGTTCTTCACAGGATACTGGTGAAATCACTGTTGATTCAGCCAACATTCCTACACAGTCTTGATGATCCTTCTCTGTATAACGGTAGCTGTAAACTGGAATTTGCAGGAGGTGCTGTGATGCTCATATAATCTGTCATTTTATAAACTGCTAAGTAGTCAAAGTAAAGAGCATTATAAAAAATTGTATCCAGTATCTGGTTCAAACAGAGGTGACAGAAAACTTTCCTAAGGAATGGAGGATCTCTAGGCATGAACAAGCATGTGCCCGAGAGCTGAAGACTGTGTTGGTTCTTGTGCCCCGGCAACGCCGTCGGAGGGCCGGCGGGGAGGGCGACCCCGCAGCAGTCGCAGGGCAGGGCTGGAGGGCGCGGACCCGCAGGGCAACTGCCCGCGAACTGGAATTCGCTTGGGGGCCTGCGGGCGGGAGGCGGCCAGATCAAAGGCAGCCGCCCGCTGGGCCGAGACTGGTCGGGGCTCGCGGAGGGGCCCCCTCTCCCGGGAGCGGACCCCGGCGGCGCGCCTCCGCCCCGCGGCGATCCCGCGCTGCCCGGTCGCCCCTCACGAGCCCGCACGCTGACGCGGCCCCGCCCACGCCGCGCTCCCTGCGTGGCCGCCGGGAGGAGGCAGGCCGGGCGCTGCAGGCTCGCGGGAGCGGGTCGGGAGGCGCGGAGGCGCAGGGCGGAGCAGCCTCGCGGGGGCCATGCCTTGGGTCCGGGGGCCGAGCGGGTCTGCTCGGCGTCGTGCTGCTGACGGCACTGCTGGCCGCGGGGCGAGGGCTGCCCCTGAGGAAGCCGCGGGGCCCCGCCCCCGACCCGCGCGAGGCTGGCGGAGGTGAGCTCCGGGGCGCGGGGCGGCCTACAGGTATCTTATATTGCCAGTTCTCCTGCTGGTGCCACAGCCTTGGAGGGGAGGTCACGATGGAGGGGGCTTGTTTATTGGGCAGAAGGGGTAACTGAGCAGTTCTGAGCCAGACTTGCGCCCAGGGGACAGGTCTCTAGTCCAGAAAGAGCCTCCGGAGGACCCTGCCTGACCACCTTGTCTAAGGAGGCCCTTGCCCCTGTCATTCTGTCTGCACCCCAACCCCCACCTTATTTCCTTTCTGACCGTGCACATCTTAGCATGACATGTTCTATAAATTCCACTGACTTGTTTGTCGTGGATCCCTCTCTTCCTGCGAGATCATAAGCTTCATGGCGCCAGAGGCTGTGGCTGCCCTGGCACTGCTGTGTCCCCAGGGCAGTGAGTGTTTACTGCATGAATGAATGTAGGAAGGAAGCAGTGATTTCTTGAATAAGTCAGGAGACTAATCAGGAGCTCCCCTGAAAGCCCTGGGTGAGAAGCTGAATGTCCTGGGGAGAATCAAGGTGGTGGGAATGGCAGGATAAGGCCTTACAACCGTGCGTCTGCAAAACCAAGCCCACGGATGCTGGAAGTGGTGAAAGAGGAGGTGGAGAAGGGGCCCGGGAGGCCAGGGGGGCTGCTGACCCAGGGAGGATCGAAGGGCAAGGGGAGAGATTCTGGTTGGGAAGCTGAGATTAAGGGCTTTTCACTGCCCCGCGTGGGGGAAGAGAGTGTGCCTGTCCTTAGACATCTGCCACTTGAGGTGTTCTCAGCCTTATTGCTGCCAGAGCCTACCCCTCCCAGCTGGGCGGGCAGTCTGCTTTTTCACCCACCCCCAGCCTCCCATGGCTCTGGGACTGGGCATCTTTATGTCAGATCACCTACATCTGTGACCCCCTCCCCCAACTCCACATACAAACCCACGAATGAAATAGAGACTAAGATGTGAGGCTGTGCTGGAGGGCAGCCTTTCTTCCATTTTTGTCTTTTTATTTTCTAGACATAGGTTATTCTAAACCTCATATTGGGCTTGCAGCTGGCAGAAAAAAACGTGGCAGATTTGACTATCATGTTAACCAGGTTGATGCTAAGTTGCATCATCTACTGGATGGTACCTGGAAGGCATAATGGATAGTACAAATGTTAGCTGTCCCCTTCCTCCCGGGGCCATCTGTCCTTGCTCCCATCTGGTATCCCCCCCACACTCACAAGGTGGTCTTGGTTTGCTTAAGGTGTGAGGATTGCTGGCATAGAGCCAGCACAGGGGAGATGCTTGTTTGGCAGGCCTTGCAGCTTCCCAGAATGAGAAGGCATCACAGGGTAACCCTGTTGCTGCAGAAATTTACCTGAAGTCGGGCTTCAATGATAGTTGGTGTGCTCTATGACCCTCTGCAGAACCGCACTGGCCTCCTGCATTCTTGCCAGGAGATCTTGAAATAATCTCATCTTATTCCTGAAATAATTTGGTGAGGGCCTATGATATGCTAGGCCCTGTGCTGGGGTAAGAGTTGAATGAGATGTGGACTGTGGGGCAGACAGATGCTGCTCGAGTAATGACAATTCAGTGTGACTGTCGCTTGCTGTGGTTAAGTAGCTCCGCACCTAATGGGCTGGGTTCTGCAGATAATGTCTGTTAATGAAATGGTCCCTCCGGTGCCGAGTTAGAACCCCTTGCTGCTAACTGTTAGGACAGTCCTGCACTCAGTGATTGCTTTTTCTGAGGATCTCAATTACTTTCCAAATCAAAAAGTTAATTCGTTTTTTATTTGTTGAGTTGACAGTGAGAAAAGTGGAAAGTGCCTGTCTTTCCTTCTTCGTTTCCTAAATTGGGCCACGTGTGGGCAATTATGTTTAACACAGTGGAGTGATCAGTGAGTCATTGACATTCAGTCCATCAAATGTCATTTTGTGTTTACTTGTATCATCACTTGGGTAGATTGGCCACAGAAGACTGCCTTGACTCCAGAGCCAAGTTTTCTTTTTTAATTTAAGTAAATGACGTTTAACATGTAACTTTAAATAATACCTGGAATTTAAAATCCTTAAATGTTCATATAATATTCTATTCGTTCCTTACTTTTAAAAACAAGAAAGTTAGCATCCAAATAATCTTGATTTCTGAAGGCCTGGTAAATTTCATCCTTTCTTTTCTATCTGCTGCCTTGTAAACACCATTGACACTTTTCTCTTTGCAGTATTACAGCTTTTCTGTAGGCTAGCCCCCCTCTGCTCCCCATCAGAAGCAATGGGCAGAATTGACTGTGGGACCCTGTATCTGAGACATCAACTGATTGGTCCCAGCAGAGCTGTGTGGTGTGCGCACTTTACAGACGGATAAACTGGAGCGGGAGGTACCTGGGGACCCCCTCAGGGCTGCAGCTGGGGGAGCCACCAATAAAATCAAGTCATTCAAACCTTCTGGAGACTGAGAGGATCTTGCGTCACAGTCTCCCTTATGGACGTGATAAAATTGATGTTCCCCCAAGTACGCTGCAGGGAGACTATTAGCAGGTTACTAATGGCGATTTTTTTTTAAACAGATGACTCACACCTTAATTGTGAAGAGATTTCTTTGATATTTTTTCAGTCATCCATGCATGGTCTCCTCCTTTTGTCTTGATAAACATCTGTTTAGATGCTTTGGGTCTTGTGTAAACAGAGGTCTCCTTGCCCTGATCCATGTACTGTTAGACAAGAAAGAGCAGGGGCACAGAGCTTGCTGACATCCTCGTGTTTCTGCCCCAGAGTGCTGGAGACGGCTGCTTCCTTTGCCTGTGTGGCCGTGCCCAGCCGCATCCCTTCTGTCCTCGGTCTCCTGAGAAAGGCGAGAGAGGCCTCACCTGATGGGGCAACTTGGGGGCAGGGGTGCGGGGAAAGCACAAGACCCTTGCACTGTGCCCAGATTCCCTAGCCACCTATGCACCTTGGTTTAGTTCCGCCTGCTGTTGTTCTCCCACCTTTAACTTGCCTTTAAAACATCACGGCTGCCAGTGAGGGCCACACCTCCTGTTCCGGGGACTCCCAGCATGCATGCTGTTCTCTGTGAGGCAGAAGGTGAGCTCTCACCTGCAACTAGGTGGCATTTCTCAAGAGACCCCCCACTTCTGTGTTTGACATACGCCTTGAGCACTTGCCGCAGGGCTCCGCGTGACCGGAGGAGGCAGTGGATATCAGGCTCTCTTTCCAGAACACCCTGTTGTTTCCTGGATTATTCGGCTTGACTCTCAAGTTAGCCCTTATTTAGGGTTAATCCCCTAATCGTCCCGCCCTCTGGTGTTGAACACCCAGACGTGTGCTAGGAAATCTAACATGACGGCTTTCCTTCTGCCTCTCACTGAACCATAGGAATGAGATGAAGTGTGTGGAATGGTTGGTGTGCACCCGGTAAGTGGGAGCCAGTAATAGAATTCATGCTGCATAGGGTGTTACTTTATTTAGCTGTGCTCTGTCAGTCCAGTGAAGACTAATTGCAGAATAGCGTCTTGCTAGCAGAAATTAAAGTGGTTAAAGTTTTAAAAATTCAAATGAATACATGAAAAATTGTCAGAAAGGTTGTTAAAGAAGCATTAGTTTTAAGAGCATTTCAGGTATGGAAAACGTAGAATTTGGATGTCAGAATTTCAGTAACAGTGCTGTTAGCAAAGCTTCTATCTCTGCCGTACCAAATGGTTGATGAATTTCACACATGGGCTTCCTTTGTAGCTTCTCCAGCCAGCTGGGTGGAGTCTGAGGAGCTCTGCAGCAGGGCTGCCTCAGCTCCTCAACGCTGGACAGAGGCGATGCCGGCCACGGACTCATCAGCAGGACACGGGCCTGGGCGGAGGGCCAGCAGCTGGCCGCTTCAGCATCACACTCACCTCTGCTTTGTCCGTGGAGACCTGTCCGAGTTGAGCTCCATCCAGCTTGCTGTTTTCATACCATTCTTCTCTTGCAGTGGGTGCTTTTGATCCCCATTTTCCCAGTCCACAGAGCCAGCCTTTTCCCAGAAGTCACTGAATCCTATAATATTTAAAATGACAGCCTGAGACTTATGCTCTAACCAAGCACAGCTGGCTGCATGGATGAGGAGGTGTGACTTGAGCCTCTGCCAGGCTCCACCCTCTTTCACTGAGCCTCACGCACAGCTAAGACCCTGAGCACAGCCTCTAATGGATGTGAGGAAGACCCAAAGATGGAATCTGAGAAGCCTCACTTACACTCTTTTCACAGCTCTCAAACTTTTTGGTAGCATAGAATCTATAATAGATTCTTGGATTATGAAAAATATTACTCAGTACTCACATTATATTGATTCAAAAATAAGGATTATGCAGTTCAACGGCAGAGTAAAATACAGCTTTATGGGATGGTAATTTTTTACTTAAGTTCTTCTACATTATAGTGGTAGATAATGGATTCAGGAAGGGTACAATGAGGAGTAAAGCTGTTGTATTGGTTAAATGATGTTTAAAATGATTTGGCTGTCAAATTCATGGAAATGTTATGAACAGTGAATGAAAAATCTAAAATTAATTCCCTACTTCAAGAAAGGGTGATTTATACCATAATAAAATTATATTTTTATTTAAAGAAATTTAGTCATTAAGTAATGCCCATCACTAACTCTCATTTATAACCATCTGGTTAAAGCTTCTGCAGCAAATAATTTCTTCCTTAAGCAATATATCCAGGGCCTTGGTGTCATTCATGTCAATGAATTTTGTTCTGTACTATTGTGCTACAGCTTTTGGGGGGTGGCTTTTTCAAGTACTGGAAAGACAGATTCTTATTGAGCCTCCATAGTCGATGGAGCATTGAACTCATTTACCTTCATTAGTTATCTTCATGAATGACGATGATGATGTTGGCCGCCATTTGGAGACTGCTGTATACAAGCCAGCACAGAAAGCATGGCAGGCTGATTGTTATTTCACCTAATCATCACACTACTCTATGATGAAGGGACCACTCCTGCCTTTACTTTGCAGATGACACACTGAGGCTCAGGAGAGTGAAATGCTCACCAAAAGTGGCAGGGGCCCAGCCCAGATCCACATGACTTCAGAGACCCAGCTTTTAATCCCTGTCCCATGCCTCATGACTATTTACTGAGCATTTGCTTTGAGCCCTGACTCAGCCACTTCCTACACGTGTGGTGCTCAGCAAGCTGCAGACTTCCTTCTTCATACACAGAATCTTCCTCATCTATGACGTAAGGAATACAATTTACTCCCTCTATTCCACAAACTTCTGATTTGTACTATTGGGTACTCTGTCCTATTTTGTTTTTAGATGTTTGATTGAAGCATATCAAATATATAGGAGAGGGTACATATGTTCAGTGTAAAGCTCAAATTTTTTTCAGAATGAACATACCCATGTAACTACCATCAAGATCATCATTTAGAACAGTCCCAGCACCTGTAAACCACATTTATGTCCCCTCAGTCATTACACTCCCAAAGATGACCACGAATATATCACCAAAGATACCTTTTGTTTCTGAAATATATAAATATCAAATCCTGTAAATGGTACTCATTTGTGTTCTGTCTGCCTTCAGTCAACATTGTGAGATTCATGGCATTGCATATTGCAGGGTCTGTTCTTTGGCATTGCTGTGAAGTTTTCCATTGCATGAATATGCCAGAATGTATCCTTCTGCAGCTGCTGAACATTTGGGCTGTTCCTGTTCTTGGCTTTCATGCGTCATGCTGCTACCAGCATTCTTGTACCTGTGTTTTGGTGCTTACATGAATGTATTTATGTTGGACATTTACCTAGGAGAGGAATTGTTGGGTCAGGAAAACAGAAATCACACTGGTTTTTAATAGAAGCATAGGAAATGGTTCAACAGATATTAAAGGATTGAAAAGACAACAAAGGAACTGCTGTGATAACTCAGACTTGACTGTAGGGAGCAGATCTTGTCTCCAGAGGAGGAGCCCCTTAGGACTGAGGCTCAGCCCAGTGAAGGGAGTCAGTCCTAGTGCTGGTTCCTCCAAATCCATGTATACATTTGGCGTTATCAGTTTTTATGAATGTTATCTTTTCTGTCTTGTATAACAGTATCCCACAGAGGTTTTAACTTGTGAAGTTCCTATTTAAGTCTTCTGCTCATTTTTTTCGGTTAGGTTATTTATATTTGTCTTGTTTGTTTGCAAAAGTATTTTTCTGTATTCTGAATGAGTGCTTTTTCAGATATATACATTGCAAATATATTCCCTTAATGGTTCAATTTTCATTATCTTAATCATATCTCTTAATGAACAGAAGTCTTCATTTTAATAAAGTCTGGTATATCATTCTTTTCCTTTATGGTGCTGCCTTTCACATCCTATTTAAGAAATTTTCATTTACTTAAAGGTGATATCTTCTAGAAACATTGTTTTGCTTTTCACATTTAGATCTACAGGCCATCCAGAGGAGATTTCTGTGTATGTTGTAAGGTATGAGATTGAGGTTTATTTCTTTCAACATGGATATCCACTTAGTCCAGCCCGTTATCTGTCCAGAAAGCTGTCCTCCCATTGCTTTGCATTGACTCCTTCGTCATAAACCCAGAAACTGCATATGTGTGTTTTTCCTGCTCAATTTTGAATTCTGTATACCTTTTCTCTTTTTCTTAATTGATATGCCACCTTAAGGATCTACCAAATACATTAATCTTTTCAAAGAACCACCTTCAGTTTTAAATTTTTATGGTATAATTTTCTCCCCTTTCTCCTTGATGTCTGCTTCTGTCATATTTCTTCTGTTCTACTTTTTGTGTGCTTAAATTGTCCTTTTTCTAGGTTTTATAGCTCGATGCCTAGATCATCAATTTCTAGCCTTTTTTTTTCTAATATATGCATTTAAAACTACAATTTCCCTCTAAGCACTGCTTTAGCCACACCCCTCATTTTAAAATATGCTGTAATTTCATTGCAATTCAGTTCAAAACACCTTGTTATTTTCTTTTGGAAATTACATAATACACTTCTAAATCCATTTGTCAAATATTTGATTTTTTTCTATATCCTTCTGTTATTAATTTCTAATTTAATTTCACTACAGTCAGAAAACTGTATATTCTGTATATGATTTAAATAATTTGAAACTTATTGAAACTTCCTGATGGCTCAGCATATGGCCAGTTTTTATAAATATTGAATGGACACTTGAATGTGTTGGATACAGTAATTGGATACAGTGTTTGATCTACATCATCTAGATCAGGTTGATTAATCATAAGATTTAATCTTCTATATCCTTACTGATTTTTCCCTCTACTTGGTCTATCAATTAGTGACAGAAGTTTCTTAAACTCTCTGAACATTATTGTGAGTATATCAATCTCTTCTTTTACTTCTTTTAGCCTTTATGTATATTTAGGCTATGCTATTAGGTGTGCAAATTTGAAATTGCTCTATGTTGCTGTTAAATTTTTATCATTATGAACCATTCTTCTTCGTCACTAACAATTTTTGCTTTAGTGTCTATTTTATTTATACCAACTTTCTCTCAGTTGGAATTAATACAGTTTATCTTTTCTATCTTTTTACATTCAAACTCTTTGTATTCTTTTATATTTCTCTTGTAAGTGGCATGTAATTGGATATTGTTTTCTCTATTATGTCAATCTCTGCATTTTAGTGAGAGTATTTAGTCCATTTTTATTTACTTAAATGGGCTTAAATCTAACATACTATTCTGCTTTTCTATTCTTCTTCTCCCCCCATCCTTTCTTGTCTTTGTTTGGACTATTCAGTTTTTTGTTATTCTACTCCTTTGGCCTCATAGCACTAACTTTACCATTTCTTGGACAGTGATATGACATTGTAATACTTTAATTCCATTTGACCTCCTGATCTTCTGCAATCATATTGTCATGTATTTTATTTTTCCAAATATCATAACCTTGGAAGCATTATTGCTGTTGTGCTAAGCAGCCAAAATTAGGTTTCTCCATCTTTTAGCCTCTTCTGGTGTTCTTTATTCTTTTTTGCATACCCATGCTTTCATCTGAAAATTTTTCCTAGTGTCATCTCTAATATTGTCTTCTCTTCTTGACCCCAAAAGGATGCTAGACAGAACGCGAAGGTGTGACAGACAGCGTCATTTGTTAAAAACATGCTGGGTGCCACACGGCCTTCTTGGTTGTAATGGTGAGAAGTTGGCCCAAGTTTGGGGTTTTCTCTTCTCTTCCTCAGTTGCTAGCATGGATTTTCAGCTTACTCTCAATATTCGGCTTTTTATCCTAAACTGGTTATTTATGGTGAATAGTAGATACTTATTAGTTAAGAACCATAATATATATATTTCCACCCTTTCTTCCTATTTTTTTCTCCTACTGGGCCTTTTCCTGTGTCCTGAGTATTCCCTGTAGTTTCCCATCACTCTACCTTGTTTTAGGCCATTCATTCTTCCTGGTGTACCCTCCCTCCCTTATTCCTGTCTGCAGGCCTGCTGTTCTTCAGTGCTGTTTTCAAAGGTCCTTTTAAAAACTCTTTTCCTTATGCTTGCAGCTGAATATAGATATACTGGTATTTACCAAGGTAAAATCACCCCTTTATTTCTCAGTAATTTGTGTTTGTTCTGTAGCCTCCTGTTCAACTGTGAATATCATCAGTGCAGGAACTCTGCATGATTTACCCATGTACCTTCTGAAACACTTTGCTTATTGCCCTGCACATAGCAGGAGATGGGATTGAATTAAGAAAGAGTAAGGGTTCCGTTTAGTCTAGTGGTGTGGACTGGCTATCTAAACTGTCCATAAGATCCTACCCTTTGGAAACTACTGAGTTGAGCCTAAACAATCAGCAGACCATGCCAATCACCCACATAGGAGCAGTGGTGGTCTCCACCATGACACTACAGATCAGAACCTGCTGCTGGTCAGGTAATACATTTTCCCCAGGCCCTACAAGCACCTGCAGTCTAGGGTGGAAGGCAGGAGCCTTGACATAGAACAAGGTCTTCCTTAATACTTGGTAGTAGCCCAGATTCCATGCAAGGAAGACCATGAGAGTTGGCTCTGTTTGTTAAAAACGGAATGCTTAGCAATATATTTTTTTGGCTAAGCCCCCAAAGTAAGAAGTTGTTTGCCTTTATAGATGTGTATGTGTATTGAGAGTTTAGCAGACCCAACATTGCTAAATGTCATGTTCTTATGAGATTATCACCTTTCTATGAATAAATGGCTAACAAAGGTGAGATATCTACAAGTATCTCTACATATGAATTAGTCTTCAAAAACAGTCTTTCTTTTCTTGCAGGAATCCAGAATCTTTAAAGTCAAAAGAAGAGGAGGTAAGGGCATCTGTACCTATTTTATTCTCAGTGTTGACATTTTGTAAGTAGTTTGTTGAAGCGAAGATGAACGTCAGAAAGTGAGCAGCCTGTTCTTTGAAATTTCATGTGGCCTTTTCTGAGTGTTATTTGGCACTTGCCTCTAGGGACACTAAGAGCTGGAGCCAGATTTGCTTTTTTTGTGGGAACTATGTCTTCTACCTTCAAGTATTCAAGATGGGGTCTGGGGTACTCATAATCATGTTTACAGTCTTGAGAGAAGCTTCATTTTTTAGTGTAGTTTGGAGTAATTATTTAGTTCACCCAGCAAAAACAACATCAACAATAAAAAATGGTTTATGGTTTGAGGTATTTCAAAGTGGGAAAAGATGCCACTGTGAAAAATATTTCTGATTAGATTCTTAGCTTTAGCTAAGCTGAAATAGAAATAACCAATTCATTTCCCTTTTGAAAACAATTCCATTTTCCCTACCACCATTCCTCTAGCACATTATTTTCTGATCTCTGAGGTAAGTACATATGGGTGGTAATTTCTGAAATCTTTTAGTGGAAATTGAAGTCTCCTTTATTCACTTTCAGCAATATCTAGTCTCCGATAAGAGAATGTTTTTCGTATGATTTATAGAATCATCACCAATCACCCCTTAATTGCAGAGATAGGAAGATGCAGTCAGAAACCAAAGTGAGTTCTTGGTCTAGGCTCTAGCTTTTGGTTTTAGCTTTAGCCACATCCTCTGTGGCACTGTCTCTAGAAAGAGTGGCAATCTACAAAAGTGAGCAAATTCCATATTGACTCATAAATCTAACATATCCTTGACTCATGATTAGTTCTAATTTTATGCATCAGAATGGAAGACAGAATGGCCATGGTATCAAAGCGTGTTTCTAGAGCTTAGAAACCTAAACTTCCCACATGATCTTACATTGGTATAGGCATTGAAATAGTTGCTTTCCGCTGTCCATGGTGCTGAACTGCTGGCTTCAAAGGACCCGTGTGCTGTGGCCCTAGGATGAACATTCTGGTTTCTATTCCCATTTGGTTTTGTATTCAGTGTCCTGTGAACTGTACCTATAGGGTGAACTACATTGTTTGGGTATCAAAACCAAAAGAAATTGGATGAAGTTGGGCAGGCAGGGAAGGAAGGCATGTTCTTATTAAAAGTTGTTTTCACAATGAGCATGATGAGAATGTAAACTGGAGAGAAATGGCCATTAGGAGAGAAGTTGGAGTGAACTTTGGTTTTGAATACTATTGTATTCATGTTAGTACCCCTGAGCGTGAATGTTTGGAATCAACTTGCATTACAGAATCTCATATAAACCTGTTTTGGACTCTGACTGTCCTTATGTTAGAAATGTCTCTAAATACTAAGACTGGGGTATGAGAGAACCGTGTGTGCTTTTGTCCAAAGTCATGAAAAGGTTTGATCGGTCCACACTCCAAATCCATAGAATACTGAATGTCCAAGAATGAGCAAGGGTGTGTTTGGGCTCCGCTCTGCTCTTCCTTAGCCTCTTTGTCTCTGGAAGCAGCAGCCTTAACAACTGGCTGACTGGGAGCATGTGTTTTGGGTTGGTACTGGCAAATTTGTCCTAACATGACATAAACTTTTTTCTTCCTATTGTGAATGATGTCTTTCTTGCATGTTCCCATCAAAGTTGAGTGTTTTCAAGTTTCCGAAATTTCCCAGTGCCTTAATGTCAATCCTTATAGTCTAGCAGGAAGGACGGAAGAGTAGAATCTTGCAGGTTGGTTCCAAGTATTTTTAGGTTTGAGAAGGTTGTTAGTCTTCTTGAGAATACTGTGTGAGTATAAAAATAATAGAGGCAGTGTGACTATTTCAATAAATTATTATTCCTACAAATAAGAATAAGACACCATCATCCAGCAACAAACACTTAAGATTGGTTCCTGAGCTCTGACTTGACTAGGAACTGAAAGAAGAGCAAATAAACAACACTCTGAATTTTTCTGCTCAGTTTACAGGCCTAGGAGATTCTGGAGAGGTAGCCTCTGGACCACAAAATCTAAGATATTTTCCTGTTTTTGTTTTGTTTTAATATTGCACCTAACTCAGAGGTATCATCTCCATCCAGGGTTCAGTGCTCCAAATGGATGACCAGTTGCAACTTCACACTATGTGACTTTTGGAGACTCTTGATTATGTCTGTAAAGTGAGATGTGGGAAAGGCTATTAGCAGAGGGAATGGAGTCCATGCTAAATCACAGTGGGATTGGAGATGGTTTCAGTAACATGAATGCACTCTGTGCCTTAGACCTGCTTTTTGCCTTATTTCCCCTGTTCCCCTCCTAGGGTCCAAGACTATTAATATAACCCACCTTTCTTGCCTCTGGCCTTACTCACATTGCTTCTGCAGTCTGCATGCTCTCTGTCCTTCATCTTTGTCAAATGCCACCTCTCCCTCATCTGTTCCAACTCTTTCATGAAGCATGTAGATTACTCTACCTTGTCTGAGAGGTAAGGTCTCCTTTTGGGTCACCCATTCACAAGAGTAGAGACCCTTCCCTCATTCATCCCCAAATCCCTCACAGTCCTAGCCCAGGGCCTGAAGTTGCTCAACAATTGTTTTTTTAATTAAGTGCAAGCTAGCAATTGCTTTGTGTGTTTTTTCTTTTCAAGGAGATCTTCTCCTAGTGTTATACAAGTGAGGCCCTGAGGGTTTTGGTTCCAGGAAGGTGTTATGTGAGGAGTATTCTAAGGATGTCCATTGGCTATTCCTAGTTGAGCAATTGACGAAAGTGCTCCATGTTCAAATAAGCTTGGTGTTACGGGTTGACTTGTGTTCCCCCGAAAGATATATTGAAGTCTCAACCCAGAACCTGTGGATGTGACCTTAATTGGAAATGGTATCTTGGAAATGTGTAATCAAGTTAAAATGAAATCATGCTAGATTAGGATGGGCCCTAATCCAGTGAGTGATATCCCTATTAGAAGAGGGAAATTCGGACACACGTATAAGCAGAATGCTGTGTGATGATGGAGGCAGAGATCAGAGCGATGAGCCTATAAGACAAGGAAGGCCAAAGATTGCTGGCAACCACCAGAAGCTAGAAAAAAGCAAGGCGGGATCTTCTGGAGAGTCTTCAGAGGGAACATGGCTCTACCAACACCTTGATTTCTGACTTTCTGTCACCACAACTGTGAGAAAATTAATCTCTCTTGTGTTAAGGCCACCCAATTTGTGGAACTTTGTTATTGCAGCCCTAGGGAAATAACATATGTAGCAAATGCTAGACTCAATACTGAGCTGGTTACTGATATTTTTACTAAAGAGCTTCTCATAGCTTTAAGATGCTAAATATGACTCTCAAAAGGGGGTGTAATATGCAGCATTTCCTGAACTTAGTTTCCCAGGCCTCCTAATTTTGTTGTTTTTGTTAATCTCAAGGCTGGCACAATGCCTTATGCAAGTTCTGCTCCAGAGAGTTTCAGGAAGGGGATACTTCCCAGTGCCCAGGGTGAGGACAAGCCCTGGTACTCGTGACTTCAACGGCAGTGCAGCGACAGAGTGGGGAGATGATGATGATAAAAATGGCCCAGTTGTTCTGAAGTTTTCAGAGAGCTTTCACATTCTTTACCTCCTGTGACCTCCAGCAACCCATGACACGAGCAGAGCAGATAGACCCTGCACACAAGACTCATTCCTTCCTTTCCAAGCTGATTTTAGTGGGACAGGGCATCCCTCTGCACTAGTGCCCCCCTCATGCACTGACCCTCTCACTAATGGGAGGCTTAAATGATTTCATCCTGCTTCACCATCCAAAGGCTTCTGTGCCTTCATGTCTACTCCCAAGGCTGGAGAGCTGAGAAGACGTAAAATTGAAAGAAAAATTCCTAGAGGATCTTTGCTTCAAAGTTAGATTTGTGGGAAGGACTCTCAGGGGAACCTGGAGGAAGACACATAGTATCCATGATTGTGGCAGGACTGCAAGACTGGTAGGGTGTCTTTTGAGAAGGGCACATGGCTGCCCTGGCTGGACGAAGGCCGTCCTCCTTCAGGGCAGTCCTGCAATCGCCTCCAGCCCTGGGACCCACTTGTGCTAGCTGCATGGAGAAGGAGAGATGGCTACATCTTCACCTGCTTTCCACTGCAGGTGTTTTTACACCCCCCTCTAGACAGCTGCAATTTAATTTCAACTTTTTCTGATGCTTCAGCAAAAGGTGCCAACCTTACCTCTCCAAGACACTCCCGTGTCCACTCCTAGGGCTGGCACTGATTGTGACTGCCACAGTTAATCTACTCAAACCAGTACTTTTCTCTAACTAATCCCATCACTTTGAATTATAGCCACGAGAGAACACTTGAGTGAGCTCAGCAAGTGGCGGAGATAATTCAGCCTTTGTTAGGCATCTCTTAGGAACATGGGGCCATCTATAAACTATCCCAGATGTCTGTGATTGTGCGGTGGTTAGAAGGTGTGAGTTTAGAAGTGGGCACGAATGTCACATTGCATTGCCCACCCTCCCAAGGTGGCTCACTCACATGTGCCAGGCTTCTGGCCTGGCTTCTGGCAGGGCTGTGAGAGAGACCCGAGAAGAGGATGCTGCTGTCATCAGGGAAAAAGAGAGGGAAGTGACAGCCACACACACAGCCCTGGGGGCTCTGACTCCTTAGCAATGCAAATCTCCTAAATATACATGAACTGCCAGTCTTGAGTGTGTAACTGGACCTCCCTTTCTGAAAACCCTTGGAATTAGCTCCTAATAGGCAACACCTCTAGTAGCCCCTTTATACTTCTCTGTATCTGGGTGAACTAAAGCTATCAAGAATTGCATTCTGTTTACCATTCATTTTGATTTTGTTTAGCAGGTGTTTTCTGGATCTATCAGTCGCCTACATAATCTGTCTTAGTGTAATGTGAGTCGCTGACTCTTTGGTGAAACAGATTAATAAACTCCTAGCTCCTTTTGGGGTAACATCTTAATGTCTACAGATGTAGGCACTTAAAAGGGAGCCATCTAGATCTGACAGGGCCTGGCAGCGGGTCCTTTTCAAGTGAAGACTGCCATCCGGGGAAAGAGCTGAGTCTCTGTCCCCATCCTCCCTTCACTCACGTCAGTGGAGCTGCCAAAGCTCTCCTACTGCCACTGGGCTCCAAAAAGTTGGGAGTGACATCTATCTCCTTCCACTTCTGACCCCACAGAAATTGACTTTCTGGGAAGCCCTGCCCTTTTTCTGGCTGCTGGAGGACCACCCTGCCCCTGGTTGCCCCAGGTTCAGTGGGAAGTGCATGGCACAGCTGGCTGGTGTGTTCTGGTTGGATACAGTGATGTGATACCCAGTTTTGTTCATGACCAATTGGCTAACACTAGGATCCCACCTCCCTACTTACTCACGGTGTGACTATAGGTAATTTTCTCAATCTTAGCTGAAAACAAAAAGGGAAAGTAATAGCATAGACCATGGTCCCAGCTCTGGACTGTAGAAGCCCAGCCTGCGCTGAGTGAAGCCTGAAGGTGTCATGAAGCGGTAGAAGCCAAAGGGGGATCCAGCTGCTTCAAGAACAGCTCATGCAAAGGCTCGCAGGCTTCCCCTCTCCTGCCTTCTCGTGGCTCATTGCCTCATGGGCACAGCCTGGCAGGATGGCTGCCAGCAGCGGCAGCTCTGAGTCCTGACTGCTCACCATCCCAGAGGGTGAAACTGCTTTCCCCTGGAATGTCACCAGAAAAGTCCCAGCAAGGACTCTATTTCTGGGCTTGCATCATGACTCAAGCCCTAAACCGGTCACTGTGGCACAAAGAGGATGGAATACATTGATTGACCAGCGAGATCACACGTTCTCCCTTTGAGGTTTGCAAAATCACCCTCACTCAGTAGGACAGACGGGTTTGGTCCTCAGAGGAAGGATGCTGGGCAGCATGCAACCCATGCCCCTCATGGCCACATGGTGATGTCGGGGAGGGGTGGGCACGGGGAGCCCTTGGACAGTGTGAGCAGCGGCATCAGTGTCCTGTGAGGTTGGTCATGTCATTATGGCTGTTCCCGTAGATCTAGCCTTAGACATAGAAGAAGGAATATCTCAGTTCCCAAGTCCATCCCCTGTCTCCAGGCAGGCTTACATGTGACCTTGCATGTTGCAACCTGTTGAGTTTCCCCGTGAGGCATAACCTGAAGCTTTGCCCATTCCTATCCCTCTCCTCTGTCAGAGTCCTTAATTTTTTTAACTTTCTGCAGGAATTCTCTCTTCCCACAATCAGAGGAACCAAATAACTCTCTTTTTGATGATGTCTTTAAGAACTGAGGGACAAACAATGACTTTCTCTCCTGAGCTTTCTGGCACTAGGGTCAGAAATTGCCCTTGAGCCTCACAGCTGCTGACCCTTCATATTTCCCTGCAGTTACTGCTTTGTAATAAAGCCCAGGGGGTGAAGACAAAAGGGCCCTTCCCAGAGGCCAAGCAGAGCATTGGCCAAAGGACTCTGGGCCCCGGGTAACCGCCCACCTCTCCCCAGGATAACTCTGTGCCTGGGCCTGGAAACACCAGCCTCGGCGAGCCTGAGTTCTCGCTCCTGCCCCTGCACACGATCTCCCATGATCAAAGGTTGCCCAGGCTCTGGGTGAGTTCCTGTCCCCTGGCTGATTTCAGCTCACTCCAGTGACTTGGAAGAAGCGGGGCTTTGTTACATACAGCTCAGGTCTCATGGTGGGAGCCACTTGTGCTGCTATTTGAATTGCACATGTGCAACCCCTCACCCAGGACTTCAGCACCACAGAATCCAACTCTGGTGGTTGTGGCCTGTGCCCCAGAGCAGCTGTCATGCTGCTGTGTGGCATGAGGCCTGGGAGAGCAGAGAAGGAGACTCCGCGCCAGCTCTCCGGCCCCATACACACAGCAAGCACTGAGAAAGCATTATATGCCTGGCACAGCCCAGGGCTGAGCCAGCTCTGTGCCACTGCTCCACCTCTCACAAGGTAATAGCACAGGTATAGAGGCTTCCAGGTTGTTTAGCTGTGGACCCCATAGCTCTAGAGCCTACTACTTAAAAGTTGCTTGTGCAAATGAACTAAATCTCTGCGGTTAGCCAGGAGTTTCTCTGCTTTTTAGGAACCCTTGAAGTTATCTTCTCCATAAGGACACTGAAGCCTTTTTCAAGCTTGTTAAGCCATTTGTCCCAGCAATACTAACGAACCTGGTGGCAAGCCCGCCGGGTTAATTATCATCTGTGACTTAAAAATCATTTGTTTCTGCCTCTTTTGTCTCCTTGATGCTCAGCAGTCTTTCTTTATTATGAAACGAGGTACAGAATCCAACTGACCATTATGTTCTAATTCTTTTCTTGTCATCAGGATTAGTTCATCTTTTAAAAGCTCTTTTAAAATAAAACAAACCTGCCTTATTTTCAGATTGTGTTTCTGTTAACAAATCTTTAATCTCTCAACTTCCGTTGGGAACAGAGCCCAAACTGGAAATAATCTGCGAGGTGCAATGTCTCATCTGAGTGATGCCTGCCGGTGCTTCCTCTCCTAATGGACCCCACTCACTGCTGCTGAGTTTCTGGCCTGTTTGTCCCCCGGGGCTGTGTGAGGGCTGCTCGGTGTCTCCTCTGGTGCCCACGCTGGGCTTGGTGAACCGGCCACAGTGCCCCTGGAGGGCACTTGCAGATCAGGCAGCTGGGGCTGGGGGAGCCTGTGCATTACAACCTTGCCAGTGATTTTCTGCACAGTCCTATTTTGGCGACCCTTCTTGGCCAGGGCTGCTATTGGGTTCCAAGAAATGCTTCAGGCTGTATGTGTAAAAAACTTTTTGCGAAATGTTGAATTTTGCATGAAGTGTGTAGGGGCCGGCCTACGGCCGAGGCTGAGTCCCACTATGGCTGAACACCGCCCTTCCACTGTAGCTGACCAACGCCCTAAGATGGCGCCCGCTTCCTGGGCGCCACCCTTCCTGGTTTGGTGGCATTAGCATAAGGAA
Organism: Manis pentadactyla; assembly: GCF_030020395.1. NCBI lineage: Eukaryota > Metazoa > Chordata > Mammalia > Pholidota > Manidae > Manis > Manis pentadactyla. The sequence continues at coordinate 66,738,047 of NC_080031.1, read as the reverse complement.
GTTGCTCCTATAGGCTTGCCCCATGCTTCCGCGCTCGTGCTCAGCTCATGCAGAAGGCATGCTAACAATCAGCTTAAAGGTCACGCATGATCTTGATCACCATAGGCCAGCTTCCTTTATATAAGGCATAAGCAGGAAAGAGAAGCTCTCTCTCTCTCCTCTCATTCTTCCTCTCACTCGCTCCCTCCGGCTGTTGCTTCTTCTCACTCACCTTCTCCTGACCTTCCGAGCAACAATAAAGAACTGAAGTGAACCAGGTCTGTGTACGTATCGCTGTCGTCACCGCCACAAGGAGCGAACGCGATAAAGTGAGATTAGCTTACCTTATGCTCTCCAAGAAGTAAGAGGACATTGGCCGCAGAAATGAGCAGATTCTGACTGGCCACTGGCTCTGTAGAATGTTGATAGTGACTTGCAACCTTATGGGACATGGGTACAGGCAACAGGGAGGTCTGGGCCCGAGTCTGTGTGAAGCCAGCATAAAATTGAATGGTACGTGGTGCTTCTACACCCACTGCCCACCTGTCCCATTCTCTGGAGGCCACGGTGGGGTGTTTTGGCACCTCAACTACCCTCTCACCCCTGTACTGCTTCTAAAGCAATGTCTGGAAACCTAGTTTGATGATTATTACTTCTAAAGGAGAAATAGCTCCTGTGGAAAGGTAATTACCATTCTTAGGGGTTCCTGGAGGTTTATTGGGTGGTAATGGAGGATGCTTGGGTAGATTGGAGTGTGCTTGGTGTGCAGTGATGACTGGATGTGGTCCTTGACGTTACAGAGCACATGTGTCAACGAATGTGTCAGTGGAAGACATGTATGAGTGTCCTAAAGACAGAAAAGCCACCTGGCTGGGCCTGCCCCATGGCCAGGCTCCTCGCTGGTGGGCGAGTATTTGCCCAGTGTAGACCAGCACAGAGGCCTGGGAGAACAACTCTCTGAATGTTCTGGTGGAGGTAAAGTCTTGGGATCTTTTCTCCTAAGAGTGATTAAATTGGCAGACGGTCTCCTTTTGACTCTTAATGGCACACTCTATCCATGGGGGCATTTTCTTGCAAAGAGCAAAACCCACCCCAACTAGTTCAAACAAATAGAGGAAGAGGACCTTATTGGCTTATGTAACTGGACAGCTGGGCAGCAGGTAGAGGGGGTCAGAGGGGCTGGCTTCAGGCATACTTGATGCAGGGCACAAGGGCCTGGTTTCTCTTCATTTCTCCCCCACAATTGACTGTCTCTCATGGTAGGTGCCAACCTCCCCATCACAACTCCAAGCCCCATGATACGGAGCCTCTGTTCTGATACTTCCTGAAATAGTGCTAAGATCCACTCGGATTGGATGGGCTTCAGTAAGGAGACCAGGATGCTTGTGAACTGCTGGTCTTAGCAAGAGTCCCAGCTGTTCCCCTGTCATCTGGATGTTGTGAGCTGAGAGTGGGAGGAAGGTGGGCCCCCAAACGGCAACTGGGGCTCTGCACATGGATACAGGAAGGTCACAATCTACTATGCATATTACCATGTACCTAATTATTTCACATCTGGGCTTATCTCCATCCTCAAAGACTTTGGGGTGCCTCAAAGGCAAGCCAAGCCTAACAAGTACTCATCCAGCATTCCTGGGAGAAGGCATCTCTCATCTTCCAAGATGGAAACCAAGGCTGAGAGATGACATTGTGTCTCGAAGTCACAGGAGCTTATAAGGGAGTGTGATTGGAATGCAGATCGCTGATGACAGGTACAGGGCACTTCTGTTTGCTTTTTCATCATAACTGTCTCCAGCGACTGAGTCCCCTGCTCTTTCGTCCCCAGCCACTTTGTTAGGTGCAGGGACCTGGTGGGGGGATCAGGTATCCACTGGCCCAGACTGTGGGAGGTGTTCCTGTCCACTTGGACCCATACACCCTCTCTTTTCTTTACTCCTTCAGCCAAAGGGCATAAGGATCACAAATGAATATGCAAATTCCACCCTGGTTGCAACTGCAGTACTTACCTCAATGAGGCTTCTCACAAGCTTTCTTTTCCACTTTCACAGGAGATCCCCTTTCTTGGGAAGTGGGTGGTGGGGCTCACTGGGCTGGCTGTTAGCAGTGGCATTTCACAGCAGGTAGGGGCACAGATGAGGCTGAGGCATTTGGGCCGCACATCTAACTGGAGCTGTTCATCAGGACCCCTTTTTACTGGACAGTTTCCTGATTGTCCATATATTAATTTAGGGGCAAAAGCTTACTTCAATGCTTTACTATAAATTCCCTACATGAGAAGAGTTCCTCATGGCAACATCTTCACATTCAGTCTTTTATTTAATCCTCATAAACACCCTCTGACATAAGCATTGCAATTTTATTTTATAAACACGAAAAAAAGGGGAACCCTTTGAACTCTATAGGAAGTTGATCAAAGAATTAAAATGGGCTCAACTGGGGACATCCAGGAAAGCACATTTGTGATGGATATTCAGCAATGTTTGTGCCATTCTGATTGAAAAGTTCACATCCATGTACGGGGACTCACCACTCTGCAGCTGAAGTGCCCGCAGGTTAGGGTCACGGGGCCTGGCAGGTCTGCTGCAAGAGGGAACAGAGACCTCCACGGTCAGAAGAAATTGGCCTTAAAAAATATCACAGGTCTTGATTGTTTATAGTTCATGATGCGTGATCAAAACCGAAAGTTTCTGTGATGACTGCCCTTGCACTGTTCACCATGTATGAATTTGTTCACCATGTAAGAACTTGTTCGTTATGCTTCAGAAGATTGGAGACTGTTGAGAATTAGGCTTGAGGTTGATTAATGATTGTGCATTGAGTCCCCTATACAGAATTTTATTGTTGTTAACAACCATTTGATCAATAAATATAAGATATGCCCTCTCAAAAAAAAAAATATTTAGAGGGAATGTGGGAACAGCAACAAAAAAAATATCACAGGTCTGGGAAATGAGTTGTGGGAACAAAAATACATTTCAATTGGTTTGTTTTACTGAGTTTAGCAGTTATTTGCTTTCTCTTTTGCCACAAGCAGCCCAGGAATATCCAGCTCCTTGGCTGCTGCATTTGAATTTTTATCATTTGTGTGAGTCACTGCATATTTGGACACAAAATGGGAGTCCTGTGGCTCAGCGGAGACATTTATCTGATAGGATCAGATCTAATGTCATGCTTAGAAACTTCAGCTGAAAATAAAATGAGTTTTGTTTTGTTTTTGTTTTTTTTAGAGACAGCAGGCCTGTAAAGTTGTGCTAGCATCATCGCTTTCCCCCTTTACATGGAGTTTAAAATGATAACGTTTCCTACGTGGATGGTGTTACCTGGCTGCTTTTTGTACTCAAAGAGTGTTCTCACTGGTCACCTCATTTAATATTAAGTTGGTAGAGTGAAGATATTATCACTGGCATCTGACAGCTGAGGAAATATGCTTAGAGGACGAGGGACTTGCCCGGGTCACACAGCCAGTGGCCTTAGGCTGGAGACCTGACAGCTCTGTGCTCCCTGCTGCCAGGCCTCTTTTCTCAGTGAGTTCATGGCAAAATTTTTCAAATTAGAACCCAGTGGGAAAGCACAGAATTTTTTGTCTTGTTTTTGTTCTTTTAAAAATCAATTATTATAAAGACAACGTTTCTTATCTGTCAACATAACGATCCCATACCTTGGGGACTCAGAATATTCAGAATGTGTGCAAGGCAAATGGTAAAAGTTAATCATTTTCACACTACCTGTCTGTGGTGAGGTTTAATTAATACTTGACATATTTCATGGTTTAAATGATGACAGTTTAAAACAGAGCCAGAGGAAGCTGGAAAATACATTCTTTATCGTGTGTCGAGTGCTGCATTAGAGTAACCCCCAAATACAGATGTTCCCCAGGCAGGCAATTCTGCAGCATTTTCTGATAGCTGCAGATGTCCCGAGATCTGAAACCCAACCCAAGAACTCCATCCCGACCCTGCTGTCGTGCAGAGGGAGCGCAGGTGAAATCTAGCAGCATGATTCGATTCTCACACCATATTCCAGATGCTAACCTCCCCGGTGCCCTCCCAGATCCAACCTCTCAATGGCCTTCTGCAGAATTGCTAATGAGCAAGATAATTCATGGTGAAGTGTGCTTTGAATGATTGAATGAAAGCTATTTTAACTACAAGGGCTGACAAACGTTTCCGTGTGTTTCTTAGGAAATTGCATGCCTTTCCAAGATGAAAAGGTGGAGAAGCAGCTTCTTGTTGTGGTTGTGGTTATTTAAAAAGGGCAATACCGTCTGTTTAGGAAAGAAAGAATTCTTCTTTTCCCATGAGTTTTCTGAAAAAGGAGCTGTCCAGAGTAGACCCATCTGTCCAAATTTCAAGTTTCAGTTTGGAGAGTCCTGGGAGAGGGAGGAGATGAAGCCATCTCAGAAACGGAAATGCTGTTTGACGTCTGTTAGCTAATGCTTGTCCATCACTGACAGCAGGGTCTGTTCGGATGCTGGTGTCATGGATCAGTCACTTGGTTTATAGTGGGATACATATCACTGCTGGCCAGGCCCCGTTTCAATGACCTGAGAGCATGTTGGATGCGCCTAGTGCTCCGGTCCAGGTATCCCCCGAGCCCCCTGCCTCACTCTGGCGAGTCCCAAAGCCAGCCTCACGGCTGCGCCCAGCTGCCCAGCAGCTGGCCTGAATGCTGTGCATGGCTGAGCTCACATCCTCCTTGGGGAGTCTGGCTCGCTTCTTGGTGCTGCCATTCATGGGGTCATCCCAGAGATCCAACTCCAGATGCAGGAGATCCCTGTGGGGTCTCCCCTTATTTTCACCGGCAAAGACACAGTCTTGAGCAGGTGAGGCAACTGGGCTGAGGTCCCATGGCCAGCGAGTGGCGGAGGCAAGATGTGAGGACCCGAGCCAACAGTCGTAGACCGCAGGGCCCTTGTGACTGTCTCTCTTCCCTTTCTTCCCACCCTTGGGCCAGCTTTCCTCTCTGTCTCGGGGGTGGCACCATGTCCAACATACTCTAGGTGCTCAGCTACCATGTCCTAGTAATGGGCATTCTGGCTGAGTTTTCCAGTTAAATTCTCTGCTTTGACTTTTTAAAGTATTTCTAAATATTTCGTTTTCCTGTTGGGGGCTAGGGGCCCACACAGGAGGGAGCACACGGTGACAACTGTCATTATTACAGCCCTCATTGTAAGATTTGCTGAGTGATGTGTTGCGACACTGAGCAGCGCAGTGTGGCCAGCTAGTGCCATCTCCTGTTTCACGGCCTCGAGAGGATTACAATCTGGCTGGCAGGGGGCTTCATTTGGTTGGCACCCTCACTGCCACAGAATATTCGGAGTCCTTTGTGATAGGGTGTCCCTGTCCCTGCGTCTCTTTGTTGGACCTCCCTAGGGCCCTTATCCCAAGGACTCTCAGCTCCAAGGCAAATCTCCAAGGCTATTTCTAAGTGGTCAGCCCTGAAAAGCTTGAGTGCAGGGGCCCTGAAGGCTGTGCCTGATGGCAGCGGTGTGGAGGATCAAAGCGAATGGGGCATGGGAACGCCGGGGGCCAGACACTGAAGCCACTGCCGTGAGTCAGAACAGAGGTGAGGATGCGGGTCCAGGCTGTGGGTCTTGGGCAAACCTGAGCTCCCACCCACCTGATACAGTGAGTTATAGGCACCACCAGGCTTTCTGTCTCCCATGACCCTTGGAGGACAGAAGGAGAGTTTTGTGTTGTGGGTCCGGAGACCCAGTGGCAGACTCTAAAGGCCACCGTGGTTGGAGCCCAGGCAATGACAGGAGCAGGAGACCTTGTCCATGGGCTGCCTCAGCCTGCACCAGCAGGGCTGGGGAGGCTGTGGCTCTGCTCCTGTGTTCCAGGGGCCGGAAAGGACTCTTGCCCATATGTGCCTCTCCTGCCTCTGGCTAATGCCTAAGCCCACCATTTCAGCTTCATCTTCCTTCCCTCTGAGTCATGTTGGGCCCTGAAGGAGTCGCAGAACTTGTGCTGAGCCGCAGCACACCCACCCGGGGAACTTGCCAAGTCTGTCTGCCTCTCTGAGAGAAAACCAAACACAGCCTCTCCTAAGACTCCTGAACCCAGTGTCTGTTTCCTGTTTGTTTTGTATGGTAGGTCTCAACCTGGTGGCCTTGTGGGCCAGATTCAGTCTGTGGCCATATTTTGTTTGATGTACATAGTGTTGGAAAGTGTTCCATTATCCTGGAAAGTGAAACACTCTGTTAACTCACAGCCCACATGACCTCATGGCAGCAGCAGGCTGGCGTGAGCAGCCGTGTTCTTGGTGAGTACACATGCTCTCCTGTTTGCCACAGTCCACACCATTCCCTAGTGCCTCCTTGATACTGAATGTCAGAGGCAGTTTGGAAAAATAAATGTGAGAAAGTTGAAATCCCAGAAGAACCACACTCATTAAATTACCTGAGTGGACTCTGTAGGTATTTGTATTTGCAGCCCCTGTTTTGTACTTGGATTTCTAACCTATTAATCACAGCAGAGTGGAGCCAGGTTGTCAGGAAGATGTGGGGACAGGGGGCAGGAGCAGGTAGGAATTCCGTGTAAAGTTTGAAGTTACCCTTATGTGTTCAGCCCTCCTTGCAAATCTCTTGTGAAGCTGGTGTCTCGAAGTGGGTCCTTGGTTTAGGCAGGTAGGTCTTCCATTAAGCTATCAAATTTTCTGATATTTACGCTTGTTCTGTAAACATCACTCTAAGCTATAAGCTTGTAAGTGAGTTTCCAGCTTGGTAATTAATATTTGTGCCTTTTATGTAAGTTATGTCTTTAAAATGGATCAGTTGCTTCAAGCATTCAAAAGACATTCCACATATATTGTAAAGTAATTACTTTCCAAAGATATTTCCCACTGATATTTTGTTGCATCTAAATATACATTTACAGTACTCAGTAGACCAGAATGGTTCTGATTTATATATTTTGGTCCACTGGGTTTAAAAAATTTTTTTTAAGTATCTTTTTAATCAGTGTATTTATCCCAAAGATTTTCTTGACTCATCCAGAATCAGTCACATGGTATTAGGAAAATAATAAACAAGATGTGTTCTCTGAACTGATTTAGAATTTAATGAGTGAGGACATGTCATCGTGAGAGAGATCATGGCTAACTTTTCATCTGTGTTCCAAAGTGCCCTAGGGCTTGGAGGGGCCAGCTGACACCTCTGTGTCATGTTCTTAATGTGCAAAACTTAGATGACTACTGTTACTGTCCTATATGGTGAGAATTAATGCTTGCCAAGTAGCATGTATTATTTTAAAAGTAATCTTAATTGTTTGCTTTGTACATTTTCTGCTTTATTATTTTTATTATTTCTCTTGCCTCTGTAATTGGTAGTTATTAGGTTCTCATTATTTCTTTCTTAGTCCTTTTATAAAAACTATCATGTGATTCATCCTCCCTCCCACACTTGCTTTCCCCTAGGTGTCATTAGCAGAGGCAAGGTGCAGGCAAACACCACTTGCCTCTAGAGGAGTTGGAGCTACAGGCAGTTTCTCAGGGCTTTTCCCTTGTCTTTAGGAACAAAGAACCCTAATTCATTGGCTGCTGTGCTGAGAAAGGAGTTGCATGAAGCCCAGGAGATTTATTAGAAAAACATCATGAATACCAGTGTGAAAACAGGACTAACAGGGTCTGCACGGGGACTGTGAGCTCCTCCAGGTAGGGGAGGAGCACGGTATGCCCATGCAGCCAGGGACAGGCCCCGCAAGTGTGCAATGCCCAGTAACGGGGAACACTACACCAGGGGCAAGAAAATCGTCATCACAGTGCAGAGGAGCTGGAGTCCCTTCTGCCTGCAGGTGGCTCTCCCGCCACAGGGCCAGCCACCATCGCCCCGGGACTTTCTCCTACTCTTACTCCTCAGATGATCTCACATCATCCACTGCCATGTTCTCTAATTTTTCTTTGTGGTTTTCAAATTTATGTAGCCAGACCTGAGTATGACCTAACTTACCAGCTGTGTAACTTCGGGCAAGTCCCTCACTCTTCTGTGCCTTGGCTTCCTGACCTAAAAAATGGTGGTAGTGGCTCTCTGTCATGGGCGCTTATGTGGATTAGATACATATAAAAATGCCCAGCGCTGCCGCACCTTCTGAGCAGATCCTGTGCCAGCCAGCACTGTTAGGTCTTACTCACCCACTTTGGGGCTGGGGTTGGCAGGCGTTGTGTCTTCTAATTCTAGGAGGGTCTGTAGTACTGAGAACTAGGATATCTTCAGTGAACACTTGCTGAAATGAATTGGGTTAGAAAGCCTTGGATTTAGTTGGCTAACTTGTTTTCTTTTATCACAACTAAGTAATCCCATTGACCTACTATTTTAGGAAGAGGGGGCAATAATAAGGTGAAAACTTTAGAACTATTTGTGCAGGCATTTGTTTCTGGCTCAAAAGGAGACTAGATACCTTAGCTGACTCTCTCACTTAAAACAATTTAAAGTGATGGATAAAACGTTGTGACATCAGTGAGGAGGCAGGACAGTGAAGATTTCCTAAGAGACCAAAAGCTCAGTGAAAGTGGGAAATCAGGGTTCTCTGAAGCTGCCTGTTGCTTTGAGGGTATTTTCCGAATGCTGGTGGCTTTGAGCTTTGATTTTTGTTACCTCTAGAGTTATGGGGGACAGGAGCCCAGTGTAGGACTTATCAGTTTGTTAGGATACTCCATCCACCTAAAGCTGAGATCCCAAAAGGCTCTCTCTCTAGTACTAGTGAGAAAAGGGTGCAATAGATATAAATGTCCCCTGTCTCGCCTCAGGGGTGAGTGAAGAAAATCGCCTTCTTCAAACCTTGGCACTGGGTAGAAGGTCAAAATAGCTCCTCTGAGAATCAGAACCACAGCTGGGTTTCAACTGTATTCATAAACTGACTGGTCTGAGAAAGCCTCAAGGCATGAACTTAGTTTAAAGCAGTCCTGGTTGGCAGTGCTCCTGGGCATGTGGTAGAGCAAATACATATCCTGTCTAGAAGACCCTTTCTTCAGCATGGTCCTGGAACAGTTTTGATAGGCTACTCTCCAGGGAATATGAATTCACAGTCAAAAAAAAAATAGGGGGAAAAATGAAAGGTAAATTAAGAATCCCTGTTTTTCTTTTTATTTATTTTTATTTTATTTATATTTTCTTATTTTGGTATCATTAATCTACAATTACATGAAGGACATTATGTTTACTAGGCTTCCCCCTTCACCAAGTCCCCCCACATACCCCTTCACAGTCACTGTCCATCAGCATAGTAAGATGCTGTAAAATCACTACTTGCCTTCTCTCTGTTGCACAGCCCTCCCCGTATCCCCCCCCCCACTATACATGCTAATCGTAATGCCCCATTTCTTTGTCCCCGCCCTCATCCCTACCTTCCCACCCATCCTCCCCAGTCCCTTTCCCTTTGGTAACTGTTAGTTCATTCTTGGGTTCTGTGATTCTGCTGCCGTTTTTTGTTCCTTCAGTTTTCCTTTGTTCTTATACTCCACAGATGAGTGAAATCATTTGGTACTTGTCTCTCTCTGCCTGGCTTATTTCACTGAGCATAATACCCTCTAGCTCCATCCATGTTGTTGCAAATGGTAGGATCTGCTTTTTTCTTATGGCTGAGAATATTCCACTGTGTATATGTACCACATCTTCTTTATCCATTCATCTACTGGTGGACATTTACGTTGCTTTCATATGTTGGCTATTGTAAACAGTGCAGCGATAAACATAGGGGTGCATCTGTCTTTTTCAAACTGGAGTGTTGCATTCTTAGGGTAAATTCCTAGAAGTGGAATTCCTGGGTCAAATGGTATTTCTATTTTGAGGAACCTCCATACTGTTTTCCACAATGGTTGAACTAACTTACATTCCCACCAGCAGTGTAGGAGGGTTCCCCTTTCTCCACAGCCTCACCAACATTTGTTGTTGTTTGTCTTTTGGATGGTAGCCATCCTTACTGGTGTGAGGTGATATCTCATTGTGGTTTTAATTTGCATTTCTCTTATGACAAGTGATGTGGAGCATCTTTTTGTGTGTCTGTTGGCCATCTGAATTTCTTCTTTGGAGAACTGTCTATTCAGCTCCTCTGCCCATTTTTTAATTGGATCATTTGCTTTTTGTTTGTTGAGGTGTGTGAGCTCTTTATATATATTTTGGATGTCAACCCTTTATCGGATCTGTTATTTATGAATATATTCTCCCATACTGAAGGATACTTTTTTGTTCTATTGATGGTGTCCTTTGCTGTACAGAAGCTTTTCAGCTTGATATAGTCCCACCTGTTCATTTTTGCTTTTGTTTCCCTTGCCCGGGGAGATATGTTCAAGAAGAGGTCACTCATGTTTATGTCTAAGACATTTTTGATGATGTTGATGGATTTTCGAATGTTGTACCATCCTTGCATCCCCGTGATGAATCCCACTTGGTCATGGTTTATGATCCTCTTGATGTATTTTTGAATTCGGTTTGCTAATATTTTGTGGAGTATTTTTGCATCTACGTTCATCAGGGATATTGGTCTGTAGTTTTCTTTTTTGGTGGGGTCTTTGCCTGGTTTTGGTATTAGGGTGATGTTGGCTTCATAGACTGAGTTTGGGAGTATTCCCTCCTCTTTTATTTTTTGGAAAACTTTAAGGAGAATGGGTATTATGTCTTCTCTCTATGTCTGATAAAATTCTGAGGTAAATCCATCTGGCCCGGGGGTTTTGTTCTTGGGTAGTTTTTTGATTACCGCTTCAATTTTGTTGGTGATAATTGGTCTGTTTAGATTTTCTGTTTCTTTCTGGGTCAGTCTTGGAAGGTTGTATTTTTCTAGGAAGTTGTCCATTTCTCCTAGGTTTTCCAGCTTGTTAGCATATAGGTTTTCATAGTATTCTCTAATAATTCATTGTATTTCTGTGGGGTCTGTTGTGATTTTTCCTTTCTTGCTTCCTATTCTGTTGATGTGTGTTCGCTCGCTTTTTCTCTTAGTAAGTCTGGCTAGAGGCCTATCTATTTTGTTTATTTTCTCGAAGAACCAGCTCTTGGTTTTATTGATGTTTCCCATTGTTTTATTCTTCTCAATTTTATTTATTTCTTCTCTGATCTTTATTATGTCCTGCCTTCTGCTGACCTTATGCTTCATTTGTTCTTCTTTTTCCAATTTCAATAATTGTGACATTAGACTGTTCATTTGGGATTGTTCTTCCTTCTTTAAATATGCCTGGATTGCTATATACTTTCCTCTTAGGACTACTTTTGCTGCATCCCACAGAAGTTGGGGCTTTGTGTTGTTGGTGTCATTTGTTTCCATATATTGCTGGGTCTCCATTTTAATTTGGTCGTTGATCCATTGATTATTTAGGAGCGTGTTGTTAAGCCTCCATGTGTTTGTGAGCCTTTTTGCTTTCTTTGTACAATTTATTTCTAGTTTTATACCTTTGTGGTCTGAAAAGTTGGTTGGTAGGATTTCAATCTTTTGGAATTTACTGAGGCTCTTTTTGTGGCTTAGTATGTGGTCTATTCTGGAGAATGTACCATGTGCACTTGAGAAGAATATGTATTCTGCTACTTTTGGGTGTAGCATTCTATAGATGTCTGTTAGATCCAATAGAGTGTTGTTCACTTATTTATTTTCTGTGTCCTTACTTATTTTCTGTCTGGTGGATCTTTCCTTTGGAGTGAGTGGTGTGTTGAAGTCTCCTAAAATGAATGCATTGCATTCTATATCCTCCTTTAATTATGTTAGTATTTCTGTCACTTATGTCAGTGACCCTGTATTTGGTGCATATATATTTATAATGGTTATATTCTCTTGTTGGACTGAACCCTTTATCATTATGTAATGTCCTTCTTTATCTCGTTACTTTCTTTGTTTTGAAGTCTATGTTGTCTGATACAAGTACTGCAACACCTGATTTTTTCTCCCTATTGTTTGTAGGAAATATCTTTTTCCATCCCTTGACTTTAAGTCTGTGCATGTCTTTGGATTTGAGGTGAGTCTCTTGTAAGCAGCATGGAGATGGGTCTTGCTTTTTTATCCATTCTATTACTCTGTGTCTTTTGATTGGTGCATTCAGTCCATTTACATTTAGGGTGATTATTGAAAGATATGTACTTATTGCCATTGCAGGCTTTATTTTAGATTCATGGTTACCAAAGGTTCAAGGGTAGCTTCTTTATTATCTAACCATCTAACTTAACTCACTTATTAAGCTATTATGCACACAGTCTGACGATTCTTTATTTCTCTCCCTTCTTATTCCTCCTCCTCCATTCTTTATATGTTAGTTGTTTTATTCTGTACTCTTTTGTGTTTCCTTTGACTACTTTTGTGAATAGTTGATTTTATTTTTTTGCCTTTAGTTAGTATTTGGTTGGTCTGCTTTCTTTGGTGTGATTTTATTTTCTGTGGTGACATCTATTTAGCCTTAGGAGTGCTTCCATCTAGAGCATTCCCTTTAAAATATCCTCTGGAGGTGGTTTGTGGGAGCCAGATTCCCTCAACTTTTACTTCTCTGGAAATTGTTTAATCCCTCTTTCATATTTAAATGATAATCATGCTGGATACAGTATTCTTGGTTCAAAGCCCTTCTGTTTTGTTGCATTAAATATATCATGCCATTCTCTTCTGGCCTGTAACTTTTCTGTTGAGAAGTCTGATGATAGCCTGATGGTTTTTCCTTTGTAGGTGACCTTTTTTCTCTCTCTGACTTCCTTTAATACTCTGTCTTTGTCTTTGGTCTTTGCCATTTTAATTATTACATGTATTAGTGTTGTCCTCCTTAGGTCCCTTGTGTTGGGTGATCTGTGGGCTTCCATTGTCTGAGAGACTGTTTCCTTCCCCATTTGGGGAAGTTTTCAGCAATTATTTCTTCAAATACCCTTTCTATCCCTTTCTCTCGGTTCTTCTTCTGGTACCCCTATAATGCAAATATTGTTCTGTTTTGAGTTGTCACACAGTTCTCTTAATATTCTTTCATTACTGGAGATCCTTTTTTCTCTCTCTGCTTCAGCTTCTCTGTGTTCCTGTTCTCTGATTTCTATTCCATTAACGGCCTCTTGTGACTCATCCAGTCTGCTCTTATGTCCTTCCAGAGATTGTTTTATTTCTGTATTCTCCCTCCCAACTTGATACTTTAGCTCTTCCATATTTCTCTTCAGGTCCGTCAGCATGGTTCTGAGCTCTTTTTTGAATTCTTTTTCAGTAAGATTGGTTAAATCTGTCTCCCCAGGCCCCGTCTCAGGGGTTGTCTGGGTGATTGTGGACTAGACCAAATCTTCTGCCTTTTTATGGCAATAGAGGTGGTCATAGGCAGGTAGCGTGTGTGTCAGCTGGGAGAACAAAGTCCCTTCATGCTTGCTGGTCACCCTGCCCCTCTCCACTGCCTATGTCGATTCCCGCACACTGGGAGCAATCCTCGGGGCAGCCCAGAGTCCTGCAGGGGGAGGCAGGCACGCCCGGTGTGCTCTCCTGCAAGAACTGCACCCCTCTGCACCTGCCCTGGCTTCCTCTGCGCACCAGGAGAAGACTCCGGCACTGTGGTGGTGCCGCGCCGGAGGGGGAATTAACGGCAGGCTGTTTATCGCTGTGAGGGGCTTCAGAGCTGCGTTGCCACCCAGGGGGTTGGGGTGCCTGAGGTTCCCTGGGATTCCCAGCTGCTGTGCTGAGTGTGCCAGGATGATTCTGTCCAGCTGTGAGGCCCCTGTCCCTTTAAGACTTTCCAAAAGTCCTCACTTTTCTTTTTTCCCAGGGGAGCCAGCTGTGGGAACCTGCTCGCAGGTTTTACTGTTCCGTTCCCCTAGTATCCAGCACACCATGCACTGTGTGTCCGCACTTCTGGTGCGGATCACTAGGGCTGGGTATTTAGCAGTCCTGGGCTCCCACTCCCTCCCTGCTCCGACTGCTCTCCTCCCACTGGGGGGCTGGGACAGGGGGAGCGCTCAGGGCCCGCCAGGCTGCGGCTTGTATCTACCCCTTTCATGAGGTGCTGGGTTCTCGCAGGTGTAGTTGTAGCCTGGCTGTTGTACTGTATCCTCTGGTCTCTCTGTTAGGTGTAGTTTTATTGTTGTATTTTAAAATATATATATATGGTTTTTGGAGGAGAGTTCTGCTGCCCTACTCACGCCGCCATCTTCCCAGAATCCAAGTTTTGGCAATTTTGAGCCAACATTTCTTCAAATACCTTTTCTGTTCCAAGATGTCTCTTTCTCTACATCTGAAACACCATTTATATTTATGTTGCATTTTATCACTAAATTTGGTCTCAGAAGTTTGAGCCTCTGTCTATGTATGATTTTTCCTTTCTGTTCTTGTAGACTGGATAATCCTTTCTCTTCTTTTGTTTTCATGCTATGTTTAATGAATTCATTGACCTTTTAATGCCCATCTGTTCGTTTTTTATGACCATATATTTATTTAAGTTTCTGAGTATATATGACTACATATTCATGTTATCTACTCCAACATCTAGGCCTCCTTGTGGTCACTTTTTGTTGCCTTTCTTGGAGGAGTGTTGAGTTTTAGGTTTGCAGGCATTGATTTACTGGTGAATAACCTTGATCTTTTTGAGGATCTTTAAAAACTTTGTTAGGGTGAGTCTTTATTTGCCATTCTAGGACTAGTAAGGATCTTTCTGGGTATTAGCTGAGTATCAAGAGTGTTCAGCAAAGACATTTCATTCTTGCTAGATTTCCATGTTTCGGCATTGCACAGATGTTGAAATCTCCATTTAGCCCACAACTCCCACTAGCTGTTCTCTTCCATGCCTCAGAGAGTCTTAATCACAATACATACAACTTAGTATTTGATCAACAGAGTAAGGGTATCTCCATGTAGATTTCTGGGGCTCTTTTCTATTCAGCTCCCTCCTAATACACAACCTCCAGCCGGTTTAGTAGCCCTTATCTCCAAACTGTATTTCCCCAATTTAGCAAGACTGCTGTGCTCTGCTTGTCCATTGCTTTCCTGTGTTGAGGAAAGTGCCTCCAGGAAGAAAGCCAGGGCGATTGTGGGACTTCATGTATTCCCAGACTTTCAAGGATTGCTCTCTTGTGTCCCCTTGGTCCAGTGTGTACAAATAGTAGCCTCAAAAAATGAAACTATGAAACAGCAGTTTAGCATTTTACTTTTGATGGGTTAGGCTGATACTAGTCACATCTCCATGTGTAGGACCAATGTAAAATTATATTTTCAGTATATTTTTAGTAATCCCACATAGACTACAAAGCTTTGGGAAAACACTAAGTAACTGTCTCTTGTAATCCAGGCTCCTCCCCTTAATTTCCTGTGTATGTTCTACAGATAGGAAACAAAACAATAATTTGATAATGAGAAAAGTATCTAACAGCATTTCATGTGCTATTTGCATAAGACATAAGGCCTTTCCAAGTTGAGCATGAATGACCTACATTTGGGCTCTGGATAAATTCCATCTCTATTAAACTAAATGTGTCAGTATGTAATTTGGTATATTAAATTATGTTAAGAGCATAACTATATGACTATATTTAGAAGGACTAATTTTTCTGAGCCTGATCAATAGATCTTTAGTTTATAACAAACAAAGGTGATAAAGTAGGACGGACAGAAAAGGTATGAATACATATGTAAATATGTGTGCATATGCACCTGAGGAGTGTTGAGTGTTTCAATATTTCCAATTGTATAAACACTAATATAGATTTCTGACTCCGCTTATCAAATTTAACTATGCCCATGTCCTTGACCACTCCCCAGGGAAGTATTTTTAGTTTTTGCATTATAACTTCATGCCACAACTCAAGTACACAATCACTTATTTGAAATTTTGAACTCTAAATTTTGTTGCAGAAACATATACCTTATACTGCTATGTATATTAATTTATAACTAATAGCACAGTTGATGTTTAGGGCAGATGCTATTACTTTAAAAGGCCTGCTCTTCTCCTTTATTGGTATCTACTCTATAACATGTAGTAATTTTTCCTCCTTTTTCAACAACTTTTAATAGTTACTTTTCACTTGGAAATTATGTTTATGACTTAAATCCCATTAGGAAGTTATGGTGCTAAATTGTAGCATATTGTTTTTCTTTTCATTATTTTCCCAGTTTTGAAAATTCTACTTTTTGGCAACAATGGTAGTTCAGAACCATTACTGTGAGGAAATATTTTATGAATTCTGTGCTAAATTCCTCCTGAGACATTTTAAGTACATGCACATATAATCCCAAATCTCATTCTTATGAATGTTATTCAGCTTATTTAAGTACTGAACAAAATGATCTTAAACTGAACACTGTCTTTATCCTTTCTAAAGAACTCTGAAGAGACACATTGTGACTAATCCAGTACAATCTATCACATCTGGAAATCCTTGCAACCAGGAAGCTCAGATTCCACAGATGGACTGCTTCCTTTTGAATCCTGGCTCCATGACTTACCTGCTGTCACTACTAGTCAAACCACTTTACCTCTCTGCACCTCATTTTCTTTATACTTAAGATGAGAACAATCATTCACCTATCTCCTCAGAGCATTCTGAGAATGAAATATGGTGATAAAAGTAACAAGTTTAGAAAAATGCCTGCAACTCACAAACATAATAGTTTAAGATTATTGGCAAGCATGGAAAATTTATGTGCAAACTTTAATAATGTTATCATTTATGGACATACCCTAAGCATATTATTAGGGTTTTTTATACCTTCAGGTAGTCTTAGGCACATGTCTACCTCTTCTAAGTAGTTTCTGACATACAAAACACTAAGCTGAGTACTTTCTATGTTATGTAATTCTTATGATGCTATATATTATTAATTTTTTGCAGAAAAAGAACCACAATTCAAGGAATTTAAATATGTGTTCAGTTTCTTCTGGTAATGATAAAATAGTACTTTCTACCAGTACTTCACAACCGGCGCCATTTTGCCCCCCATGGAATATTTGGCAATATCTGGGGACCTTTTTGGTTGTCACACTAGGGAAGTGATACTGGCATCAATGGATAAAGATCAGGCAAGATGCCACACATCCTACAATGCATAAGACAGTCCCCCCAAAAAGAATTATTTGGCCCAAAATGTCAACAGTGATGACGTTGAGAACCTGTCTTAGACTAGACCTCCCAGTGAGAAAAAACTGCACAAACATTTTAAAACTGAGTTTGAAAAAAACAAAAAGTTATCTAGTCAGTAAGAGTTTGCCAGATCAGTCTCTTGAAAAGGGAAAGAAAGTGGATAGTCTAGCATCAGGAGTCATCGTTAACTTTAAAGCTAGGATTAGCTGACTATAGCCCGTAGGCCAAATGCAGCTGCTGCCGGGATTTTGTGGCCCACATGCACCCTCGGGCAGACTGGCATCGTGAGCTGTGGAGTCCAAGCTGGGACAACCACTGCCACTTCTTTTCCCCTCCACTCTCAGCCCTGCCACCCCAAAAGATGGGGGTTGGTTCCAGCTGCCCATGGCTCACGTGGATCTGTACCCAGCAGTTAAGGACTCAGTTCTTGGCAACAGGTGGTCACCTAGAATCTCAGTCTGGGAATCGGTTGCTCAGTGAGTTGGCTCTACTCTGGCCAGCTACTCAGGTGGAGATGGCTGGGCTCTCAAAGAGGAAAAAAGGGTACACAGGGATCATACTTTCAATGACACAGAGTGTAAAATGGACTGTAGGGCCCCTTCTCCCTATTCTTCCTGCCTGCCTGATCCACCAGGCTTCTCTGCTAGAGCTGGTCACTCTTTTTTTTTTTTTTTTTTTTAATTTATTTTTTATTTTTTATTTATTTTTTTTTTTGTGAGGGCATCTCTCATATTTATTGATCAAATGGTTGTTAACGACAATAAAATTCTGTATAGGGGAGTCAATGCTCAATGCACAATCATTATTCCACCCCAAGCCTAATTTTTGTCAGTCTCCAATCTTCTGAGGCATAACAAACAAGTTTTTACATGTAGAACAAATTCTTACATAATGAATAAGTTACATAGTGAACAGTACAAGGGCAGTCATCACAGAAACTTTCGGTTTTGCTCATGCATTATGAACTCTAAACAGTCAGTTCAAATATGAATACTCATTTGGTTTTTATACTTGATTTATATGTGGATACCACATTTCTCTCTTTATTATTATTATTTTTAATAAAATGCTGAAGTGGTAGGTAGATACAAGATAAAGGTAGAAAACATAGTTTAGTGTTGTAAGAGAGCACATGTAGATGATCAGGTGTGTGCCTGTAGACTATGTGTTAATCCAAGCTAGACCAGGGCAATAAAACATCCACGTATGCAGAAGATTTCTCTCAGAACGGGGGGGTGAGGTTCTAAGCCTCACCTCTGTTGATCCCCAATTTCTCACCTGATGGCCCCCCTGCGACTGTGCCTGTCTTAGGTTGTTCCTCCCTTGAGGAATCTTACCCGTCTCAGGCTAACCAGTCATCTTCCGGGGCCATGGTCACTCTTCATCTGGAGAATGTCTCTTCCATACGGCAACTGGGTGCAAGTGTGCTGACCTTCCCTTGAGCACAGATCAGGACAGGTTAGGGATTTCTCCTGGTCTGCAAAGTCTAAAATGTTTACTGTCTGGCTCTTTATGGACAAAGTTTGCTGATTCCTGCTTTACGGCAATAAATGACCTGTTCTATAATGATCACTAGATGAGAAGCCCAGATGATCAGAGCTTTAGCAGCCCCAGGGAGGTTAGAAGACAAATATTTGAATTTAGACAGATCCAAGGAAAATTTCTGCTGGTCTGTGCCACAGCTTCCTGAGGGAAATTCCATAAGGCTCTCCCTGAGGATTAAGCACAATCAGAAATTATACCAATGGAGCCCAAAACTGAAGCTCCACTGCAAATATAATTCTTGATTGGTGTAATGTTACCTGTCTGTATAGTGCAAAGCAGAAAACAATGTAAATTTCTGGAGGCAAGAACATCTTCCAGTACCTCAGAAATGACCGTAAAAAATTTATAGGCACTATCCTTTTTGATAGCTGAAAGCTAGCAGAAACTAATTTCAAAAATAATTAGGTACTGAGAAATTGAGATAATAAAAAATCAAGAGGAAAAAGTGACAGTGGAAATAGTTCCATAGGTATTCTAGATAATCATCAGATGAAATGTTAAAATTATGATTAAAATATAAAAGGAATTCAAGATAAGTTAGCAACTTTTCCAGAGAACCAAAAAGATATACAGTAAATCTTAGAATTAAAAATACAAATAACAGCTAAAACTATAGATAATAACTAAATTAATTCAAAGGAAGTGCTAACAGTAGATTTCATGAGCCTGTGATTTCTAGGTGTATTTCTGTTGATGAATTTATCTTCTGTTAAAGACATCATTTTTCTCAATGTTGTTGAGCATCTAGGTTTTGTAATTTTCTCTTATTAAGGTATTTTGGGGGTTGTTTCTGCTAGCACTTAATTATTTGCTACATGTCAGTTGTTCCTTTTAAGGGTTGCTTTAAAGTTTCTGTATGGAGGATCTAAGGTAGCCTTAAATTAGGGGCTGTAATAGATTTATATAAGGTGAGCTGCTTACAGGGTCCTCTTAAAATCAGGATCTTTCCTCACCCTCTGCATTCATGCCTAGTAGTTATTCAGAGCCCTTTGCATGCTCTGGTAGTAATTCATTCTTCAGCACTTGTTCTTTGCTTGGCCATTTAGACTCTTGCCCCGCAGAAGTGCAGCTTTATATTCAACCAAAATATCAAGCAGATTCTCTCTGCAGATTTATGGAGATCTTGTACTGCATACTTCCCTGTTTTCAGGCAACCTGCCTCACTCATTTCAGCCATCTCATTAGCCTCAAACCCCAATCTCTGTCTCCTCAGTGTGGTGAGACTGCTGTGTTCTGCTTAGGCTTTTTCTTCCTGTGCCACATCCAGAAATATTTACTAGGCTGAAAGCAAGAGCAGTCATGGAGTTCAAGGGTCTCTTGAGAATCTTAGTTCTGTGCTGCCTGTTACACAGTCTTTGAAGCAAGTTATCACATATTTTGCCTGGTCTTAGTTATTTATGGCAGGAGAACTTTTTCAACACCAGTTACCCAATTATGGTCATAAGTGGAAGTATATATTATTAGTGTTTTAATATTTATCTCCTGTTCATTTTCCTTTGATGATATACTCCTATGTACTATTGTTCCTTAAATGTAACTGATTTGGATGAAAATAAGAATGTAATTTAAAAGCTTGCAAGAGGCATTCAGTTTTAGTTCTAATAACTCATAGTTCATCTTCCTTTTGATATTACAACTGATGCTTTTGTGTGTGTGTGTGTTTAAGAGATGAAATGACAACACTGAGAGTTTTAAATGTATCTCGGCCTATTGGGGCATAATCTGTTGAGGGAGTAGAAAGCCTCACTCTCTGCTTTGAGCTCCTTACTTTCAGCTTTCTGGGTAGTCATCAGACCACTGGACCCTTTTGTGTGAATAGTTAGACCAACAGTCCAGGCAAGTAAAAACTGTTGGAAAGTTTTTTTCCCTTGGTCATTATGATATTGTGGTCCTGAATCTTCATTATTAAGATTTTTACCATGCTCTACTTACATATAAAAAGCAATAAGTGCAATGGAAGCTTTGAACTAAGTTGTGTTTTCCTTGGTTTCTATTATCCAAGGGAATTTTTTGCTGTCACATAATAAAATCATTTATGCCTGAAATAATTTTTTTGATCCACTTCATCTTTTTCTTTAGTTTATAAAACAGAATTGGGACTTTCTGAAAGAATATAAAAATTAAAGATATTTAATTTAAAACATTAAAAAATTATACTAAATGGTGAGCAACTTGAAGCTTTCCCACTAAGATATGTACAAGGCAAGGATGTCCCCTCTTACCTCTGCTTTTCAATATCATAATGGAAATTCTAATGCAGTAAGACATGAAAAGGAAATAAAAGGTGTACATATTGGCAAGACAGAATAAATTATGTTTGTTCACAGATGAGATGATCATCTATATAGAAGATCCGAAAGAATCAACAAAAAAAACTCCAGGAACTAGTAAGTGATGATAGCCAAGTTGTAGGATACAAAGTTAATATACAAAAGTCAATTCCTTTCCTGTATACCAGCAATGAACAAGTGAAATTTGAAGTTAAAAATTCAATGTCATTTACATAAGCATCCTCCAAAATGAAATATGTATAAATCTAACAAAATTAGGGTAAGATCCATATGTGGGGAAACTACAAAACCCTGATAAGTGAAATTTAAAATGAAGGAAGAACTAAATTAATGGAACAATATTCCATGCTTTTGGGCAGGAAGACTCAATATTGTCAAGATGTCATTTCTTTCTATCTTGATGTAGAGATTTAATGCAATCCCAATTGATATCCCTGCAAGTTGTTTATGGATATCAACAAACTGGTTATAAAGTTTATATGGAGAATCAAAAGACCTAGAATTGTCAACACAATATTAAAGAAAAATGAAATTGGAAGACACACTACCTTACTTAAAGACTTACTGCAGTGCTACAGTAATAAAAACAGTGTGGTATTGGTAAAAGAACAGACAAAAAGATCAATAGAGCAAAACAGAGAGCCCAGTAATAGACCCACATAATATATGGTCAACTCATCTTTGACAAAGGAAAGGCAATATAGTGGAGCAAAGATGGTCTTTTCAACAGATGTTGATGGAAAAACTAGAAATCTATAATGTAAAGAAATGAATCTGGACACATACCTTACATCTTTTACAAAAATGAAACATATCACAAACTTATGCAAAACTATTAACTCCTAGAAGATAACATAGGAGAAAACCTAGTGGACCACAGTTGTAGTGATGCCTTTTTAGATTTATCACGAAAGACATGATCCATGAAATAATTTATAAGCTGAACTTAATTAAAATGAAAAACTTATACTCTGTAAAGAAATCTTAAGAGAACAAGAAGACAAGATACAGACTGTTAGAAATGGTTTACAAAAGACACATGATGGACTGTTAATCAAAATATACAAAGAATTCTTAAAATTCAACAAGAAGAAAACCAACAATCCAATTAAAAAATAAGCCAAATACTTTAACAGACATCTCACCAAAGAAGATATACACATGACAAATAAGCAAAAGATGTTCACATCCTATAGCACCAGGGAAATGTAAATTAAATGATAATGAGATACCATTATGTGTCTTTTAGATTGGCTAAAATCTGGAACAGAGACACCACCAAATGCTGGTGAGGGCATGGAGAATCAGGAACTCTCATACACTGCTGGGAGGAATGCATAATGGCCTAGCCAGTTCAGAAGGCAGTTGGCAGGTTCTTATAAAACAAAATATACTACTCATCATGAGATCCAGCAATCTTGTTCCTTGGTATTTACTGAAAGGAGTTGAAAACTCACATGCACCCAAAAACTTGCACACAGATGTTAATAGCACTTTTATTCATAATTGCCAAAACTTGGTAAGATGTATTTCAGGAGTAGCAAATGGATAAATAAATCCTGATACATCCTGACAATGGAATAGGATTGATCACTAAAAGGAAATAAGCTATGTACCCATCAAAAGACATGGAGAAACTGTAATGCATATTACTAAGTGAAAGAAGCCAATCTGCAAAGGCTACATACTATATGATTCCAACTATATGACATTCTGGGAAAGGAAAAGCTATGGAGACAGTAAAAAGATCAGTTGTTGCCATAGTTGGGTGGGTGGTGGTGGGTATGAGATGACTAGCTAGAGCCCAGAAGATTTTTAGGGCAGTGAAAAAACTGTGATATGGTAATAATGGATATAAGTCATTATGCATTTGTCCCAAACTCATAGAATGTGCACCACCAAGAGTGAATTGTCATGTAAACTATGGGTTTTGGGTGATTTTGATGTGTCACTGTAGGTTCATCATTGCAATAAATGTTGGGGATGTTGATAATGGGAGAGGCTGTACACATATGGAGGCAGGGGGAGATATGGGAAGTCTATGTACCTCCCCCTCAATTTTGCTGTGAGCCTTAAACTGTTCAAAAAAACAAACTCTTAATAAAAAAAAAAGAGGAGAGGCAGAGCCAAGATGGCGGCATGAGTAGGTCAGCAGAAATCTCCTCCCAAAACCACATATATCTATGAAAATATAACAAAGACAACTCTTCCTAGAATAAAGACCAGAGGACACAGGACAACATCCAGACCACATCCACACCGGCGAGAACCCAGTGCCTCGTAAAGAGGGTAAGATACAAGCTCCGGCCCGGCGGGACCCAAGGGCCCCTCCCCCCAGCTTCCGGTGGGAGAAGAATAGGCAGAGCGGGAGGGAGACGGAGCACAGGACTGCTGAACACCCAGCCCCAGCCATCCGGGCCAGAGCGCAGACACACTGTGTGCGCGGGGCCCTGGATACTAGGGAAACAGGGCAGCAAGAACGGTGAGCGGGTACCGGAGGCCTGGCGCCGGAGGACATAAGAAAAGCGAGTGGCCATTTTTCTTTTCTTTTTTTTAATTACTGTTTTGTTTTGGCGAGCGCTTTTTGGAAGTCTTAAAGGGATAGGGACCCCAATACTAGGGAAACAGGGCAGCAAGACCGGTGAGCAGATGCCTGAAGCTGGAGCCGGATAATAAAGAAAAACGAGTGGTCATTATTTATTTATTTATTTATTTAATTTAAATTTTTCTTTTTTTTTTTTTTGTGGTCGTTCTTTTGTTTTGGCGGGTGCTTTTTGGAAGTCTTAAAGGGGCAGGGCGGGACACTTAATCCAGAGGTAGGGAATCTGGGGATCTCTGGGCACCCTAATCCCCTGGGCTGCAGGGAGCACGGAGGCCCCTTATGGAGATAAATAGCCTCCCTGCTGCTCCCCCTCCAACCCGACTCCACCACTTTGGAGCAGCTGCCCGAGCCAGGCCACGCCCACAGCAACAGCGGAGATTAACTCCATAGCAGCCGGGCAGGAAGCAGAAGCCCTTTCTGCGCGCAGCTGCGCAGCACAAGCCACTAGAGGTCGCTGTTCTCCCAGGAGAGGAAGGCCACAAACCAACAATAAGGGAAGTTCTTCCAGCCGTCACTCGTCCCAGCTCTGCAAACTATTCCTATCACCATGAAAAGGCAAAACTACAGGCAGACAAAGATCACAGAGACAACACCAGAGAAGGAGACAGACCTAACCAGTCTTCCTGACAAAGAATTCAAAATAAAAATCATAAACATGCTGACAGAGATGCAGAGAAATACGCAAGAGATATGGGATGAAGCCCAGAGGGAGATCACAGATGCCAGAAAGGAGATTGCAGAAATGAAACAAACTCTGGAAGGGTTTATAAGGAGAATGGATAGGATGCAAGAGGCCATTGATGGAATTGAAATCAGAGACCAGGAAGGCATAGAAGCTGACATAGTGAGAGACAAAAGGATCTCCAGGAATGAAACAATATTAAGAGAACTGTGTGACCAATCCAAAAGGAACAATATCCGTATTATAGGGGTACGAGAAGAAGAAGAGAGAGGAAAAGGGATGGAAAGTATCTTGGAAGAAATAATTGCTGAAAACTTCCCCTAACTGGGGGAGGAAATAATCGAACAGACCACGGAAATACACAGAACCCCCAACAGAAAGGATCCAAGGAGGACAACACCAAGACACATAATAACTAAAATGGCAAAGATCAAGGACAAGTAAAGAGTTTTAAAGGCAGCTAGAGAGAAAAAGGTCACCTATAAAGGAAAACCCATCAGGCTAACATCAGACTTCTCGACAGAAGCCCTACAGGCCAGAAGAGAAAGGCATGATATATTTAATGCAATGAAACAGAAGGGCCTTGAACCAAGGATACTGTATCCAGCACGACTGTTATTCAAATATGATGGTGGGATTAAATAATTCCCAGACAAACAAAAGCTGAGGGAATTTGCTTCCCACAAACCACCTCTACAGGACATCTTACAGGGACTGCTCTAGATGGGAGCACTCCTAGAAAGAGCATAGCACAAAACACCCAACATATGAAGAATGGAGGAGGAGGAATAAGAAGGGAGAGAAGAAAAGAATCACCAGACAGTGTATATAACAGCTCAATAAGCGAGCTAAGTTAGGCAGTAAGATACTGAAGAGGCTAACCTTGAACCTTTGGTAACCACGAATTTAAAACCTGCAATGGCAATAAGTACATATCTTTCAATAGTCACCCTAAATGTTAATGGGCTGAATGCACCAATCAAAAGACACAGAGTAATAGAATGGATAAAAAAGCAAGACCCATCTATATGCTGCTTACAAGAAACTCACCTCAAACCCAAAGACATGTACAGACTAAAAGTCAAGGGGTGTAAAAACATATTTCAGGCAAACAATAGCGAGAAGAAAGCAGGGGTTGCAGTACTAATATCAGACAAAATAGACTTCAAAACAAAGAAAGTAACAAGAGATAAAGAAGGACACTACATAATGATAAAGGGTTCAGTCCAACAAGAGGATATAACCATTCTAAATATATATGCACCCAACACAGGAGCACCAGCATATGTGAAACAAATACTAACAGAACTAAAGAGGGAAATAGACTGCAATGCATTCATTCTAGGAGACTTCAACACATCACTCACGCCAAAGGATAGATCCACCGGGCAGAAAATAAGTAAGGACACGGAAGCATTGAACAACACAGTAGAGCAGATGGACCTAATAGACATCTACAGAACTCTACATCGAAAAGCAACAGGTTACACATTCTTCACAAGTGCACATGGGACATTCTCCAGAATAGACCACATACTAGGCCACAAAAAGAGCCTCAGTAAATTCCAAAAGATTGAAATCCTACCAACCAACTTTTCAGACCACAAAGGCATAAAACTAGAAATAAACTGTACAAAGAAAGCAAAAAGGCTCACAAACACATGGAGGCTTAACAACACGCTCCTAAATAATCAGTGGATCAATGACCAAATCAAAATGGAGATCCAGCAATATATGGAAACAAATGACAACAACAACACTAAGCCCCAACTTCTGTGGGACACAGCAAAAGCAGTCTTAAGAGGAAAGTATATAGCAATCCAAGCATATTTAAAAAAGGAAGAACAATCCCAAATGAATGGTCTAATGTCACAATTATCGAAATTGGAAAAAGAAGAACTAATGAGGCCTAAGGTCAGCAGAAGGAGGGACATAATAAAGATCAGAGAAGAAATAAATAAAATTGAGAAGAATAAAACAATAGCAAAAATCAATGAAACCAAGAACTGGTTCTTCGAGAAAATAAACAAAATAGATAAGCCTCTATCCAGACTCATTAAGAGGAAAAGAGAGTCAACACAAATCAACAGTATCAGAAACGAGAAAGGAAAAATCATGACGGACCCCACAGAAATACAAAGAATTATTAGAGAATACTATGAAAATCTATATGCTAACAAGTTGGGAAACCTAGGAGTAATGGACAACTTTCTAGAAAAATACAACCTTCCAAGACTGACCCAAAAAGAAACAGAAAATCTAAACAGACCAATTACCAGCAACGAAATTGAAGCGGTAATCAAAAGGATCATAC
This sequence comes from Manis pentadactyla, assembly GCF_030020395.1. Taxonomy (NCBI): domain Eukaryota; kingdom Metazoa; phylum Chordata; class Mammalia; order Pholidota; family Manidae; genus Manis; species Manis pentadactyla. Next base: position 66,711,635 of record NC_080031.1, on the reverse strand, counting down.
ACCATGACCAAGTGGGATTCATCCCAGAGATGCAAGGATGGTACAACATTCGAAAGTCCATCAACATCATCCACCACATCAACAAAAAGAAAGACAAAAACCACATGATCATCTCCATAGATGCTGAAAAAGCATTTCACAAAGTTCAACATCCATTCATGATAAAAACTCTCAGCAAAATGGGAATAGAGGGCAAGTACCTCAACATAATAAAGGCCATCTATGATAAACCCACAGCCAACATTATATTGAACAGCGAGAAGCTGAAAGCATTTCCTCTGAGATCGGGAGCTAGACAGGTATGCCCACTCTCCCTACTGTTATTTAACATAGTACTGGAGGTCCTAGCCATGGTAGTCAGACAAAACAAAAAAATACAAGGAATCCAGATTGGTAAAGAAGAAGTTAAACTGTCACTCTTTGCAGATGACATGATACTGTACATAAAAAAAACCCTAAAGACTAAACCCTAAAACTACTAGCACTGATATCGGAATACAGCAAAGTTGCAGGATACAAAATCAACACACAGAAATCTGTGGCTTTCCTATACACTAACAATGAACCAACAGAAAGAGAGATCAGGAAAACAACTCCATTCACAATTGCATCAAAAAAATAAAATACCTAGGATTAAACCTAACCAAAGAAGTGAAAGACTTATACTCTGAAAACTACAAGTCACTCTTAAGAGAAATTAAAGGGGACACTAACAGATGGAAACTCATCCCATGCTTGTGGCTAGGAAGAACTAATATCGTCAAAATGGCCATCCTGCCCAAAGCAATATACAGATTTGATGCAATCCCTATGAAACTACCAGCAACATTCTTCAATGAACTGGAACAAATAATTCAAAAATTCATATGGAAACACCCAAGACCCCAAATAGCCAAAGCAATCCTGAGAAAGAAGAATAAAGTAGGGGGGGAGCTCACTCCCCAACTTTAAGCTCTACTATAAAGCCATAGTAATCAAGACAATTTGGTTCTGGCACAAGAACAGAGCCACAGACCAATGGAACAGACTAGAGAATCCAGGCATTAAGCCAGACATATATGGTCAATTAATATGTGATAAAGGAGCCATGGACATACAATGGCGAAATGACAGTCTCTTCAACAGATGGTGCTGGCAAAACTGGACAGCTACATGTAGGAGAATGAAACTGGACCATCGTCTAACCCCATATACAAAAGTAAACTCAAAATGGATCAAAGACCTGAATGTAAGTCAGGAAACCATTAAACTCTTGGAAGAAAACATAGGCAAAAACCTCTTAGACATAAACATGAGTGACATCTTCTTGAACATATCTCCCCGGGCAAGGAAAACAACAGCAAAAATGAACAAGTGGGACTATATTAAGCTGAAAAGCTTCTGTACAGCAAAAGATACCATCAATAGAACAAAAAGGAACCCTATAGTATGGGAGAATATATTTGAAAATGACAGATCCGATAAAGGCCTGACGTCCAGAATATGTAAAGAGCTCACACGCCTCAACAAACAAAAAACAAATAACCCAATTAAAAAATGGGCAGAGGAACTGAACAGGCAGTTCTCCCGAAAAGAAATACAGATGGCCAACAGACACATGAACAGATGCTCCACATTGCTAATTATCAGAGAATTGCAAATTAAAACTACAATGAGGTATCACCTCACACCAGTATGGATGGCTGCCATCCGAAAGACAAACAACAACAAATGTTGGCGAGGCTGTGGAGAAAGGGGAACCCTCCTACACTGCTGGTGGGAATGTAAATTAGTTCAACCATTGTGGAAAGCAGTATGGAGGTACATCAAAATGCTCAAAACAGACTTACCATTTGACCCAGGAATTGCACTCCTAGGAATTTACCCTAAGAATGCAGCAATCAAGTTTGAGAAAGACCAGTGCACCCCTATGTTTATTGCAGCACTATTTACAATAGCCAAGAATTGGAAGCAACCTAAATGTCCATCAATAGATGAATGGATAAAGAAGATGTGGTATATATACACAATGGAATACTACTCAGCCATAAGAAAAGGGCAAATCCTACCATTTGCAGCAACATGGATGGAGCTGGTGGGTATTATGCTCAGTGAAACAAGCCAAGCGGAGAAAGAGAAATACCCAATGATTTCACTCATCTGTGGAATATAAGAACAAAGGAAAAACTGAAGGAGCAAAACAGCAGAAGAGTCACAGAACTCAAGAATGGACTAACAGGTACCAATGGGAAAGGGACAGGGGAGGATGGGTGGGTAGGGAAGGATAAAGGGGGGGAAGAAGAAGGGGTGTATTAAGATTAGCATGCATGGTGGGGGTGGGGAAAAAGGGGAGGGCTCTACAACACAGAGAAGGCAAGTAGTGATTCTACAACATTTTGCTATGCTGATGGACAGTGACTGTAAAGGGGTATATAGGGGGTACCTGGTATGAGGGTGAGCCTAGTAAACAAGGCATTCGTCATATAAGTGTAGATTAATGATTAAAAAAAAAAGAAAAGCAGTTCCTGTGTGGTGACCTCCAGTGAGTTCTACACAATGATATGAAGGGCATAGAAAAGTGTGGGCAAAGGGTCTGTTTGTGTTTATACAGAGGATCAAAGCCTAATTGGGCTTCCTCGAAAATGAACTAAGATACGATATGAAAGAGAACTTCCAACATCAGCACTCTCGGGAAGACTCATGCCACAAGATGATCATCAAAAAACCCCAACAAAGATCTCAGCAGTGCTACAGCTGTAGATGCACTCATCCCACCAGTTCCTGGACTTGCCATGGGAATGAAGAAGGAGATATCTAAGCTGGCCTGTGCATACAGTAAAACAACAAATTTGACTGGATCTATACTGTTGGAACTCAACCAAGGATTAGGAGAAGTGCAAATTGTAGCACTCCAAAATCTTACAACCACAGACTATTTATCGTTAAAAGAACATACGGGATATGAACAGTCCCCAGGAATGGGTTGTTCTATTTTATCTGAATTCTCTCAGACTGTTTAAGTTCAGTCGGACAATATCCACCATATCATAGATAAGTTTTCACAAATGCCTAAGGTGCCTAACTGGTTTTCTTGGTTTCACTGGAGATGGCTGGTAATTACAGGTATGCTTTGGTTAGGTAACTATATTCCTATTATGTTAATGTGTGTGCACAATTTAATTAGTAGTTTAAAACCTATCCATGCTGAAGTTACTCTACAAGAAGATATGTCAAAGAAATAATCAATCTTCCCAGGTTTTCTTTTGCCTGCTACTTCTATAGCTTTTCTTCTTCCTACCTAATCACAACCTTTAAATAGAACTCGTGCCACATGTCGAATTTACCGAGTATCATAATTCTTCCAAGTGGTAAAGACACCTCAAGACAAATGCTGGGCATAGAAGCCACAGGGCATAAATATGCAAAGAAGTAAAAAGCTAACCTTTTCAAACAATAAGGCTTCTCTCTCACTTACCAAGTTAACATTTCCCTGTATGGCCCCGGAAGATGACTGGTTAGCCAGAGACGGGTAAGATTCCTCAAGGGAGGAACAACCTAAGACAGGCACAGTCGCAGGGGGCCATCTGGTGAGAAAATGGGGAGCAGCAGAGGTGAGTCTTAGAACCTCCCCCCTCATGTTCTGAGAGAAATCTTCTGCATACATGGATGTTTATTGCCCTCGTCTAGCTCGGATTAACACATAGTCTACAGGCACACACCTGATCATCTACATTTGCTCTCTTACAACACTAAACTCTATTTTCTACCTTTATCTCGTATCTACCTACCACTTCAGCATTTTATTAAAAATAATAATAATAGAGAAATGTGGTATCCACATATAAATCAAGTTTAAAAATCAAATGAATATTCATATTTGAACTGACTGTATAGTTCATAATGCATGAACAAAACCGAAATCTTCTGTGATGACTGCCCTTGCACTGTTCACCATGTAACTTATTCACTATGTAAGAATTTGTACTCCATGTAAGAATTTGTTCGTTATGCATCAGAAGATTGGAGACTGACGAAAATTGGGCTTGGGGTGGATTAATGATTGTGCATTGAGTATTGACCCCCCTATACAGAAATTTATTGTGGTTAACAACTATTTGATCAATAAATATGAGAGATGCCCTCACAAAATATATATATATATATATATATAAAGACACTTCCAATTGTAAAATAAATAAGTAACCGGGATGTAATGTATAGCATAAGGAATATAGTCAAAATATTGTAACAACTTGGTATGGTGATAGCTGGTACCTAGAATTATCATGTATATAAATGTTGAATCACTGTGTTGTACACCTGAAACTAATGTAATGCAATACTGTTGTCAACTACCCTTCAATAAAAAAAAAAAAAAAAAAAAAAAGAGAAAGCATAGTAGCTACAGTTGTGTAGCGGAACAAACTTTCACATGGACTAGGACCTTGGTTACACACTGTGTCCTCATAGTAAACAACTGAAGGATACACTCCTGGCTCTGTAAGGGACAATTACCAGTGCAAAATAAACTTATACCAATCTCCATAGAAAAGGTGAACTCTATGGGGTGAGTCTTATCAGATCCTTAGCACAGTTGCAGGGAGGCTCACCTCCAAGCACACATCTAAACTGCAACTGCCTGTGGTCTTCGTCTCTTAGCTAATGGGAAGGGAAATGCTAAGAAACACTTGTGAAACTCAAATCTCAAGGACACAGGCCCAACGAAAGACTGAGATTTAATCAGAAGATTATAGTGTACTTCTCCGCCCATATACCTTAGCAACTGATCAACACAACTCAAGTATAATAGCAGTGGATTATAGCTAATAAGTGCCATATATGAATTATGACTTTGGAAGCACTCTTAGGGAATTCCAAAGACAAAAGGGGAGAGAAAAATATGAACACTAGAGGAATTTGAATTTTCTGTCACAGCTACAGCTAATATCAAACATGTTCCAATTAGCTGGATTACCATGACTCCTCCCACTAAAGCCTTTTTCTCAGTTCCCATTACCCAGTACATCATATAAGGCATTCAACAGAAAATTACAAGGTATGCAAAAAGGAAAGAAAACTCATGGTCTAAAGAGAAAAAGCAAGCATTAGTACCAGGCTGAGATATGATACGAATTCGGGATTGTCAAATGAGGAATTAAAACAATCATGATTAATATGTTAAGGGCTCTAATGGATACACTAGACAACATATACAGAAAAGAGGCATAATGTAAGCAAAGAGAGACTACAAGAAATAATAAAATTGAAATACAAAATGTGAAAAAAATTTTCAAATAAAAATTTGTAACATAATTGAAGAAACTCTTTCATGGACACCTCTGTTGACTGAACATGGCTGAATAGAGAATCAATGAGCTTGGAGATATATCAATATAAATATTCCAAAAACAACATACCAAAATAAGTAATAGTAATTATAATAATAATAGAAAAAGACAGAACAAGAAAAAACTGTGGGATGATTTCTGACGGTAGAGAATATGCAAATATCATAAGAAGAAGAAAGAGAGAATGAAGCAGAAGCAATAGGCCAAACATTCTCCAAAATTAATGACAGACACTAAACCACAGCTCTGGAAATCTCAGAAAATCAAAAGAGGAAAAATAACAAAAAATTTCCATATAGTCATATCATATGCAAATGACAGATAACCAAACACAAAAGGAAACTCTTGAGATAATACAAATGAAAAACAACTTGTCCTTAGACAAACAGTGATTAAGAAGTTATATCTCTCGTATTGACAGAAGTCATACAATCAAGAAAAGAGGGAAGTGAAATACTTAAAGTGCTTGAAAAAAACCCAGGCAATCTAAGACTTGATATGTAGTGGATTATTTATGAATATTAAGGAGAATAAAAGAACATGAAGTGCTATAGTATTTTTAAAAAATGGATTCTATTAGTTGTAGACTATTTAATTTGCAACTTAGTGAACTTAGATTAGTAATAAACATTAAGGAATGAAAAGGAAAAAAGTATGAGTCATATCTTAAGAGGAGAGATAAAAAGTAAAGTCATGCAATCAGCAATCACAGCACCTAATATAAAGCAAATATTTATAGATCTGAAAGGAAAAAAATACACAGTAGCTGTAGGAAATTTAATACCTCACTTTCAACAATGGCTACCTAATACAGTAAATTAATAATGAAACTTTGGATTTACATTACACATTGGACTAGATAGACTTAATGTACATATACAGAACATTTGATCTCACAACAGTAGAATAAACATTTTCACCTGCATCCATGAAATATTATTTAGATATTCAACAACAATGGTATTAAAGTAAAAATCAGTGATGAGAAATAACAGAAAATTATAAGTATGTTAACATTAAATATGTTGCTAAACAACCAGCAGGTCACAGGGTAATTCAAAAGAGGAAACAAAATATTTTGCTACAAATGAAAATGGAAACGAAAAATTCCCAAACTTATGAGATGCAGCTGATGAAGTACTATGAGAGATATTATACCCATAAATATCTACCTTAAGGAATCATATCTCAAGTAAATTATGTAACTTTACATCCCAAGAAACTGGAAATAACAAACTAACCCAAAGTTAGAAGGAGTTAAATAACCATGACTAGAGTGAAGATAAGTGAAATAGAGACTACAAGGATAACAGAAAAATATCAGTGAGATTACAGTTTTTTTAAGATAAAAACATGTAGACCAACCTTTTCCTAGACATAGTGTGAATAAAAGAGATGAAGACTCAACTATATGATCAGAAAGAGGAGATTTTAGAAATGATGGCAGAAACACAAAGAATCACTGGGTACAACTATGAATAATTATATGCCAATAAATTGGATAACCTAGGAGAAATGGATGAATTCTTAGAAATATATGATACATAGCAACTAAATCATAAAGAAATAAAAAAATTTAAAGATCATTAACTAATAAGGAGTCACTATTAAGAAAATTAAATCAGTAATCAATAATCTATCAACAATGTAAACTTTAGAACCAGATGGTTTCACTGGTGAATTCTGTCAAGCACTTAAAGAACAATTAATAAAAATCCTTCCAAAATTCCTCCAAAATACTGAAGAGGAGGGACCATACCCAAATTACTTTATGAGGCCAGTATTATCCTGATGCCAAAGGTTGAAAAGAGCAATTGAATACAATAATATTACCAACCAATATCCATAATAAATATAGATACAAAATTATCTTTAATGAACAGAAATGCAAAAATTATCAGCAAAATACTAGCAACCTGAATTCAACAGAACATTGAAAGGATAATACTCTGTAATCAAATATGATTTACCCCTGGAAATCAGGGATGTTTCAACATATGCAAACCAATATAAGAGATGTATACAACAGAATGAAAGATAAAAATCACATCATGTCAGTATATAGAAGAAAATCATTTGATGAAATACAACATACTTACATGTTAAGAACAGTCAATAAGTTGGGTAAAGAAACGTGAATATAATTGAGGTCATATGAAAATCCCACTAAATAATAAAACTTTGAAATACTTTATTCTAAGACAACGAACAAAAGAAATGTGCCCACTCTTACAACTTCAACTCAAAACTGTACTGCAATTCCTAATAAGAGTGAGCAATAAGACTGGAAAATTGAATAAAAGGCACTACAATCAGAATTGTGAAGCAAATATGTTATTGCAGATGATATGATTGTATACATATATATTATATATATGAATACATTAAATAAACACACATATATATTATTCATATATATAAATTCATATATACATATATGAATTTGGAGGGGTATCCTCTCTGTATATTGCAACATCTAAATTATTAACATCACTCACAATTAAAAAAATTTTTATTAGAATATAGTTGATGTGCAATATTACATTGTTTCCAAATTGTAAAACACAGCAATTTTACAATAATATACATTACAAATGTTAACCATGGTAAGTGTAGTTACCATCTGTCACCATACCAAGATGTTAAAATATTAGTGGCTCCTGTCACCATACCAAGATGTTAAAATATTAGTGGCTCCATTTCTTATGCTCTACTTCCATTCCTGTGATAATTTCTTTTATAAGTTGACATTTTTGCTTCTTTATTCCCTTCACCTATTCACCCATCCCCACAACCCCTCGGTATAGTAGCCAACAGTCTGTTATCCATGTTTATTAGTCTATTTCTTTCTTTTTTGTTCATTTTATTGTTTTTTAGATTCAATATCAAAGTCAAATCAAGTGGTATATGTCTTTCTTTGTCACACATATTTCATTAAGCATAATATCCACATGGCCCATCTGTGGTATGCAAATGAAAGATTTCACTCTTTTTTATAGTTAAGTAATATTTCATTGTATATATGCACCGCATGTTTTTCCACTCAAATATCGATGGACACTTAGGTTGCTTCTGTATCCTGGCTATTGTAAATAATGCTGCCATAAATTTATGCACACAGGGGTGCATAAATCTTTCTGAATCAGTGATTAAGTTTTCTTTGGGTAAATTCCTGTACATGAAATTGCTGAGTCACTTTTAATTTCTATTTTTAGTTTTTGATGAACCCCCATTCTGCTTTGCATAATGGCTGCACCAGATTACATTCCCATTAACAATGTAGGAGGATTCTCTTTTCTCCATATATTCAATAACACTTGTTAACTCTTGTTTTTGTGACATTAGCCATTCTTACTGGTGTGAAGTGTTACCTCATTGTGGTTTTGATTTGCTTTCCTCTGATGATTAGTGGTGTTGAGCATCTTTCCATGTGTCCCTTGGCCACCTGTATGTCTTATTTGGAAAAATGCCTCTGTATCTGCCCAATTTTAATTGGATTATTATTTTTGGTATTGAGTTGTATGACTTCATTATATATTTTTGTTAGTAGCCCCTTAGTATATGTATGATTTGCAAAGATATTCTCCCGTACAGGAGGTTTAATAGTTTCCTTTGCAGTGCAGAAGCTTTTTAGTTAGCTGTAACCCCGCTTATATATTTTTGCTTTTGTTTCCCTTGCTTGAGGAGACATCAGAAAAATATTATTAAGACTCATGTCCAAAAATTTACTGGCTATGTTTACTTCTAGGAGATTTAGAGTTTCAGAACTTATACTTAGGTCTTTAATCCACTTTGAGTTTCATTCTTTTGCATGGAGCTGTCCAGTTTTCTCGACATTTGTTGAAGAGACTGTCATTTCCCTGTTGCAGTCTTGCTTTCTTTGGCATAGATCAATTGACTACATAAGTCTGGGTATACTTCTGGGCTGTGCAAAAAGTTCCATTGATGTAGTGTCTTTTTTGTGTGTCAGTGCCTTCTGTTTTAATTGCTATATACTTAGAGTATAGGTTGAAATTGGGTTTCATGATACCCACAGCATTGTGCTTTCTCAAGATTGCTTTGGATATTTGGGGTCTTTTTTGGTTTCATTCCTATTTTAGGATTATTTTCCCTGGCTCTGTGAAAGATGTCACTGGTATCTTGATAGGGATTATACTGAATCTCTAGATTGCTTTGGGTTGTATGGCCATTTTAACAATATTAATTCTTCCTATCCACAAGAATGGAATAGCTTTCCATCGGTTTCCCCTTCAATTTATTTCATCAGCATCTTGGAGTTTTCAGGGTAGATGTCTTTTATCGCCTTGGTTAAATTTATTCCTAGGTATTTTTTTTCTGTTTTTGATGCAATTATTAATGGGATTTAGTTCTTATTTTTCTTCTGTTATTTGATTATCAATATATAAGAACACAACAAATTCTGTGTACTGATTTTGCATCCTGTGACTTTAATGAATTAATATATTCATTTTATGATTTTATGGAGTCTTTAGTGTTTTCTATATACTGTATCATATCATCTGTAAATAAAAACAGTTTTACTTCTTCCTTACAAATTTCATTTTCTTTTCTGAGTGCTGTGCATGGGACTTCTGGTACTGTACTGAATAGAAGTAATTAGAGTGAGCTTCCTTGTCTTATACTTTGTCTTAGATTAAATGCTGTCAGTTTTTTACAATACTTTTTAATTCAATAAAGAAAGAACTTCATTTTTAACATCATGGATGCCTTGCTGTTTTTACCAGTGATCAAAAATGCTAAAACGATATAATTTCCAGTCATGAAAACATGCCAGAAGCAGTAAGTGCACCAAAGGGTGATATATTAATTTCCAGATGCCTGATGTCCTCATGGAAAAGACATTGGAGTTATTATTTGCTGTCCCATTTGCATCAGTACATCTGTATCATATTCTGAGAGAATATTAAATACATATAACCTTAAAGAAGGCAGCAAAAATATTTAAAACTATTCAACAAATATCAGGAAGGTATCCAAACACAACTGAATATAGAGAAATCAGTTGCATTTGTGTACACTAATAACAAAAATTTGTAAAATAAATTTTTAAAAATTACATTCACAGTGGCATCCAAGATATAAATTATTAGGTATAAATTTAACCAAGAAAGTAAATTATGTGTATAACAAAAACTACAAGACCTTGATGATAAACATTGAAGAAGATACAAAAAAAAATGCATGGATAAACTCTTCTCATGAATCCAAAAAAATAAACATTTGAAAACTGGACAGTTACATGCAAGAGAATGAAACTGGATTACTATCTAACTCCATACACAAAAGTAAATTAGACATGGATTAAAGTACTAATTGTAAGACATGAAATCATAAAATTCTTAGGAGAAAAAATAGGCAAAAATCTCTTGAACATAATCATGAGCAATTTTTTTTCTCATCTCCTTGGGCAAGGGAAGCAAAATGAAAAATGAACAAGTGGGACTACACCAAACTAAAAAGGTTCTGTCCAGCAGAGGACACCATTAGCAGGAAAAAAAGGCAGCCTGAAGTATGGCAGAATATATTCATAAATGATTTATTTGATAAGGGATTAACAGCCAAAATATATAAAATACTCATACCCCTCGACATCAAAAAACATATAACCTTATTAAAAAATGGGTAGATCTCCTGAACAGACATTTCTCCAAAGAAAAATACAGATGTCCAACAGGCACATGGAAAGATGCTCCATATCGCTAAACATCAAGGAAATGCAAATCAAAACCACAATGAGATATCATCTCACATCGGTTAGGATGGCCACTACCCAAAAGACAAAATAAGTGTTGGTGAGGGTGTGCAGAAAACAGACCCTCCTACACTGTTGATAAGAATGTCAATTGATGCAGTCACTGTGAAAAGCAGTATGGAGGTTCCTCAAAAAAACTAAAAATAGAAATTCCATATGCCCCCCAGTAATTCCAATTCTAGGAATTTACCTGAAGAAAACAAAATCCCTAATTTTAAAATATATATGCAGCTCTGTGTTTATCATCTCCTTATTTACAATAGACAAGATGTGGAAGCAACCAAAGTTTCCCTCAATAGATGAATGAATAAAGAAGTTGTGAACACATATACCCAATTATTATTATGCATCCACAAAAAGAAATAAATCCTGTGTTTTTGTAGACAAGGAGAGACCTCGAGGGTATTAAAAAATCATGCAATGTAATTATGCACTTATATTTTAAACGCAAAATTGTAAGAAATGTGCCTAACATCACAGAACTTCCAGTTTCAATAGACCTAGAAGTGAGCTCTCTCTGACCCACACATTAGGCCCCCTTTATTCTCTCTGCTTGACTTGTAAATCACTTGGAATTTTCTGATGGGGTACATCATGTGATTCGAACTGCAGATGACAGAAGTTCCTTGCTCCTTTGGTAAATGAACACTCAAATGTTATATGTTTTTTTCTTAATGATTTGACAGTTATCTACATTATTAAAATCTAACCCCAAATGGTGTAGATAGTCTCAATATTGAAATATGCTACAGAATTTTTTATAATAATTTCTACAATGGACTTTCTTTGCTGTTCTATTCATTTTTTGACATTATATTTACTCTTATTTATTGTTATTTTTATTGAAGTATAGTTAATATACAATATTATATTGGTTTCAAGTATGCAACATAGTAATTTAGAAGTTACATGTATACTATTACATCCTCACCCCAAAAAGTGTAGATACTGTGAACATAGAAAGATATTATAGAACATTTGACTACACTCTCTATGCTGAACTATAGATGAATAATCTATATTATGATTAAGATTTTGTGCCTATTTATTGGCTTAATCTATTTCACCTACCTACCCCAACCCATCCCCATGGTGACCACCAGTCATTTCTCATTATGTGAGTCTTACTACTGTTTTGTTCATTTTGTTTTGTTTGTAGATTCCATATATAAATGAAATCATATGGTATTTATCTTTCTGTGCCTGGATTATTTCTTTTAGCATAATACCATCTAAGTTCATCCATATTGCACATGGTAGTATTTCTTTCTTTTTATGGCTAAATAATATTCCATTGTGTGTATATACCACCTCTTCTTTATCCATTCACCTACTGATGGACACTTTGGTTGCTTCAGTATCTTGGCCTTTGGGAATAATGTTGCAATAAACATAAGGGTGCATATATCTTTTTGAATCAGGGATTTTGTTTTTTTGTGTGTAAGTTCCAGATGTTGAGTAACTTGCTCATATGGTATTTATATTTTTAGTTTTTTGAGGAACTGTGATATTGTTTTTCATTGTGGCTGCACCAATTTACATTCCCACAGTGTAGGAAGGTTCTCTTTCCTCTGAATCCTCACCAACACTTGTTATTTCTGGTCTTTGGATAGTGGTAATTTTGATATGTAAGGTTATATCTCATTGTGGTTTTGATTTGCATTTCCCTGATAATCAGAGATGTGGAGAATCTTCATGTACCTATAGGCGATCATATGTCTTCTTTGGAAAAATTTCTATTCACATCCTTTGCCCATTCTTTAATTGGGTTATTTGTGGGGTTTTTTGTTTTTTTGTTTTTGTTTTTTGATGTTGAATCACATGAGTTCTTTATATATCTGGATATGAGCCCTGTTGGTTATATCCTCTGATGTAGGTGGGATGTTAATATCCAATGGTTTTATTGTGTTGCTCTCCTATTCTCCCTTTATGTCTCTCAGTATTTGGTTTATATATTGAAGTTCTCTTATGTTGGTTGCATAGATGTTATTAATAATATATTCTCTTTTTGGACTGATATTTATCATTATATAATGTCATTTTCTGTCAGTTGTTACTTTGTTTTGAAGTCTATTTTGTCTGTTGTAAGTATTGCAACTCCAGCTTTATTTTCTTCACTATTTGTGTGGCATCTCTTTTGCTATCCCCTCACTTTTAGTTTGTGGGTGACTTTAAGTCAGGGGTGAGTCTGTTGTAGTAGCAAATAGGTGGGTCTTGTCTTTTATCCATTCAGTTACCCTATATCTTTATGACTGGAATATTTAGGCCATTTTCATTTAAAGTTACTATCAATATGTATATAATTATTGCCATTAAAAAAATGTTTCCTGGTAATTTTTGTCTTTCTTTTTTGATCTTCCTCTCTTCTTCTTTTTACGTATGTTTTATGACTTTCTTTAGTATTATTGTAGTATTCCCTTCTCTTTACTTTTTCTGTCTATTGTGTTTTTTGGATTTTAGTTACTGTGAGGTTCGTATATGACATCTTATGTTTATAAAAATCTATTAAGTTGATGGTCAATTACATTTGAATGAATTCTAACAACACTGCATTTCTTATTCCCCCTATGTTTTATGTATATAACATCTTCTTTTACACAATTTTGTGATTCCTTTAACTAATTTAGATATAATTGCTTTTGCCGCTTTTTTTTTTTTTTTTTTTTAATAATTATTTTTTATTGAAGGGTAGTTGACACACAGTATTACATTACATGAGTTTCAAGTGTACAACACAGTGGTAGAACATTTATATACATAATTCTAGGTTCCAGCTATCACCCTACCAGGCTGTTACAATATCTTGACTATATTCCTTATGCTATACATTACATCCCGGTTACTAATTTATTTTACCATTGGAAGTCTGTCATTCTTTTTTTTTTTTTTTTTTTTTTTTTTGTGAGGGCATCTCTCATATTTATTGATCAAATGGTTGTTAACGACAATAAAATTCTGTATAGGGGAGTCAATGCTCAATGCACAATCATTATTCCACCCCAAGCCTAATTTTTGTCAGTCTCCAATCTTCTGAGGCATAACAAACAAGTTTTTACATGTAGAACAAATTCTTACATAATGAATAAGTTACATAGTGAACAGTACAAGGGCAGTCATCACAGAAACTTTCGGTTTTGCTCATGCATTATGAACTATAAACAGTCAGTTCAAATATGAATACTCATTTGGTTTTTATACTTGATTTATATGTGGATACCACATTTCTCTCTTTATTATTATTATTTTTAATAAAATGCTGAAGTGGTAGGTAGATACAAGATAAAGGTAGAAAACATAGTTTAGTGTTGTAAGAGAGCACATGTAGATGATCAGGTGTGTGCCTGTAGACTATGTGTTAATCCAAGCTAGACCAGGGCAATAAAACATCCACGTATGCAGAAGATTTCTCTCAGAACGGGGGGGTGAGGTTCTAAGCCTCACCTCTGTTGATCCCCAATTTCTCACCTGATGGCCCCCCTGCGACTGTGCCTGTCTTAGGTTGTTCCTCCCTTGAGGAATCATACCCGTCTCAGGCTAACCAGTCATCTTCCGGGGCCATACAGGGAAATGTGAAGTTGGTAAGTGAGAGAGAAGCCTTATTGTTTGAAAAGGTTAGCTTTTTACTTCTTTGCATATTTATGCCCTGTGGCTTCTATGCCCAGCATTTGTCTTGAGGTATCTTTACCACTTGGAGGAGTTATGATACTCGGTAAATTTTATATGAGGCACGAATTCTATTTAAGGATTGTAATTAGGAAGGAAGAAGAAAAGCTATAGAAGTAGCAGGCGGAAGAAAACATGGGAAGATTGATTATTTCTTTGATATATCTTCTTGTAGAGTAACTTCAGCATGTATAGGTTTTAAGCTACTACTTAAATTGCACACACACATTAACATAATAGGAGTATAGTTACATAACCAAAGCATATCTGTAATTACCAGCCATCTCCAGTGAAACCAAGAAAACCAGTTAGGAACCTTAGGCATTTGTGAAAACTTATCTATGATATGGTGGATATTGTCCAACTGAACTTGAGCAGTCTGAGAGAAATCAGACAAATTAAAACAACCCATTCCTGGGGACTGTTCACATGCCATATGTTCTTTTAACAGTAAATAGTCTGTAGTTGTAAGAGTTTGGAGCGCTACAATTTGCACTTCTCCAAATTCTTGGTTGAGTTCCAACAGTATAGATCCAGTCAAATTTGTTGTTTTACTGTATGCACAGGCCAGCTTAGATATCTCCTTCCTCATTCCCATGGCAAGTCCAGGAACTGGTGGGATGAGTGCATCTACAGCTGTAGCAGTGCGTGGATCTTGGTTGGGGTTTTTTGATGATCATCTTCTGGCATGAGTCTTCCAGAGAGTGCAGATGTTGGAAGTTCTTTTTCATATCGTATCTTAGTTCATTTTCGGGGTAGCCCAATTAGGCTTTGATCCTCTGTATAAACACAAATAGACCCTTTGCCTACACTTTTATATGCCCTTTATACCCTTGTGTAGAACTCGTTGGAGGTTACCACACAGGAACTGCCCTTTTTTTTTTTTTTTTTTTTTGCTTTGTTTTTGGTATCACTAATCTACACTTACATGACGAATATTATGTTTACTAGGCTCTCCCCTATACCAGGTCTCCCCTATAAGCCCCTTTACAGTCACTGTCCATCAGCATAGCAAAATGTTGTAGAATCACTACTTGCCTTCTCTGTGTTGTACAGCCCTCCCTTTTCTCCTACCCCCCCATGTATGTTAATCTTAATACCCCCCTACTTCTCCCCCCCTTATCCCTCCCTACCCACCCATCCTCCCCAGTCCCTTTCCCTTTGGTACCTGTTAGTCCATTCTTGAGTTCTGTGATTCTGGTGCTGTTTTGTTCCTTCAGTTTTTCCTTTGTTCTTATATTCCACAGATAAGTGAAATCATTTGGTATTTCTCTTTCTCCGCTTGGCTTGTTTCACTGAGCATAATACCCTCCAGCTCCATCCATGTTGCTGCAAATGATTGGATTTGCCCTTTTCTTATGGCTGAGTAGTATTCCATTGTGTATATGTACCACATCTTCTTTATCCATTCATCTATTGATGGACATTTAGGTTGCTTCCAATTCTTGGCTATTGTAAATAGTGCTGCAATAAACATAGGGGTGCATCTGTCTTTCTCAAACTTGATTGCTGCGTTCTTAGGGTAAATTCCTAGGAGTGCAATTCCTGGGTCAAATGGTAAGTCTGTTTTGAGCATTTTGATATACCTCCATACTGCTTTCCACAATGGTTGAACTAGTTTACATTCCCACCAGCAGTGTAGGAGGGTTCCCCTTTCTCCACAGCCTCGCCAACATTTGTTGTTGTTTGTCTTTTGGATGGCAGCCATCCTTACTGGTGTGAGGTGATACCTCATTGTAGTTTTAATTTGCATTTCTCTGATAATTAGCGATGTGGAGCATCTTTTCATGTGTCTGTTGGCCATCTGTATTTCTTTTTTGGAGAACTGTCTGTTCAGTTCCTTTGGCCATTTCTTAATTGGGTTATTTGTTTTTTGTTTGTTGAGGCGTGTGAGCTCCTTATATATTCTGGACGTCAAGCCTTTATCGGATGTGTCATTTTCAAATATATTCTCCCATACTGTAGGGATCCTTTTTGTTCTATTGATGGTGTCTTTTGCTGTACAGAAGCTTTTCAGCTTAATATAGTCCCACTTGTTCATTTTTGCTGTTGTTTTCCTTGCTCGGGGAGATATGTTCAAGAAGAGGTCACTCATGTTTATGTCTAAGAGGTTTTCGCCTATGTTTTCTTCCAAGAGTTTAATGGTTTCATGGCTTACATTCAGGTCTTTGATCCATTTTGAGTTTACTTTTGTATATGGGGTTAGACAATGGTCCAGTTTCATTCTCCTACATGTAGCTGTCCAGTTTTGCCAGCACCACCTGTTGAAGAGACTGTCATTTCGCCATTGTATGTCCATGGCTCCTTTATCAAATATTAATTGACCATATATGTCTGGGTTAATGTCTGGATTGTCTAGTCTGTTCCATTGGTCTGTGGCTCTGCTCTTGTGCCAGTACCAAATTGTCTTGATTACTATGGCTTTATAGTAGAGCTTGAAGTTGGGGAGTGAGATTCCCCCTACTTTATTCTTCTTTCTCAGGATTGCTTTGGCTATTCGGGGTCTTTTGTGTTTCCATATGAATTTTTGAATTATTTGTTCCAGTTCATTGAAGAATGTTGCTGGTAGTTTCATAGGGATTGCATCAAATCTGTATATTGCTTTGGGCAGGATGGCCATTTTAACGATATTAATTCTTCCTAGCCACGAGCATGGGATGAGTTTCCATCTGTTAGTGTCCCCTTTAATTTCTCTTAAGAGTGACTTGTAGTTTTCAGAGTATAAGTCTTTCACTTCCTTGGTTAGGTTTATTCCTAGGTATTTTATTTTTTTTTATGCAATTGTGAATGGAGTTGTTTTCCTGATTTCTCTTTCTGTTGGTTCATTGTTAGTATATAGGAAAGCCACAGATTTCTGTGTGTTGATTTTGTATCCTGCAACTTTGCTGTATTCCGATATCAGTTCTAGTAGTTTTGGGGTGGAGTCTTTAGGGTTTTTTTATGTACAGTATCATGTCATCTGCAAATAGTGACAGTTTAAGTTCTTCTTTACCAATCTGGATTCCTTGTATTTCTTTATTTTGTCTGATTGCCGTGGCTAGGACCTCCAGTACTATGTTAAATAACAGTGGAGAGAGTGGGCATCCCTGTCTAGTTCCCGATCTCAGAGGAAATGCTTTCAGCTTCTCGCTGTTCAATATAATGTTGGCTGTGGGTTTATCATAGATGGCCTTTATTATGTTGAGGTACTTGCCCTCTATTCCCATTTTGCTGAGAGTTTTTAACATGAATGGATGTTGAACTTTGTCAAATGCTTTTTCAGCATCTATGGAGATGATCATGTGGTTTTTGTCTTTCTTTTTGTTGATGTGGTGGATGATGTTGATGGACTTTCGAATGTTGTACCATCCTTGCATCCCTGGGATGAATCCCACTTGGTCATGGTGTATGATCCTTTTGATGTATTTTTGAATTCGGTTTGCTAATATTTTGTTGAGTACTTTTGCATCTACGTTCATCAGGGATATTGGTCTGTAGTTTTCTTTTTTGGTGGGGTCTTTGCCTGGTTTTGGTATTAGGGTGATGTTAGCTTCATAGAATGAGTTTGGGAGTATCCCCTCCTCCTCTGTTTTTTGGAAAACTTTAAGGAGAATGGGTATTATGTCTTCCCTGTATGTCTGATAAAATTCCGAGGTAAATCCATCTGGCCCGGGGGTTTTGTTCTTTGGTAGTTTTTTGATTACCGCTTCAATTTCGTTGCTGGTAATTGGTCTGTTTAGATTTTCTGTTTCTTCCTGGGTCAATCTTGGAAGGTTATATTTTTCTAGGAAGTTGTCCATTTCTCCTAGGTTTCCCAGCTTGTTAGCATATAGGTCTTCATAGTATTCTCCAATAATTATTTGCATTTCCGTGGGGTCCGTCGTGATTTTTCCTTTCTCGTTTCTGATACTGTTGATTTGTGTTGACTCTCTTTTCTTCTTAATAAGTCTGGCTAGAGGCTTATCTATTTTGTTTATTTTCTCGAAGAAGCAGCTCTTGGTTTCATTGATTTTTGCTATTGTTTTATTCTTCTCAATTTTATTTATTTCTTCTCTGATCTTTATTATGTCCCTCCTTCTGCTGACCTTAGGCCTCATCTGTTCTTCTTTTTCCAATTTCGATAATTGTGACATTAGACCATTCATTTGGGATTGCTCTTCCTTTTTTAAATTTGCTTGGATTGCTATATAGTTTCCTCTTAAGACTGCTTTTGCTGTGTCCCACAGAAGTTGGGGCTTAGTGTTGTTGTTGTCATTTGTTTCTATATATTGCTGGATCTCCATTTTGATTTGGTCATTGATCCATTGATTATTTAGGAGCGTGTTGTTAAGCCTCCATGTGTTTGTGAGCCTCTTTGCTTTCTTTGTACAGTTTATTTCTAGTTTTATGCCTTTGTGGTCTGAAAAGTTGGTTGGTAGGATTTCAATCTTTTGGAATTTTCTGAGGCTCTTTTTGTGGCCTAGTATGTGGTCTATTCTGGAGAATGTCCCATGTGCACTTGAGAAGAATGTATATCCCGCTGCTTTTGGATGTAGAGTTCTATAGATGTCTATTAGGTCCATCTGCTCTACTGTGTTGTTCAGTGCTTCCGTGTCCTTACTTATTTTCTGCCCAGTGGATCTATTCTTTGGGGTGAGTGGTGTGTTGAAGTCTCCTAGAATGAATGCATTGCAGTCTATATCCCCCTTTAGTTCTGTTAGTATTTGTTTCACATATGCTGGTGCTCCTGTGTTGGGTGCATATATATTTAGAATGGTTATATCCTCTTGTTTGACTGAGCCCTTTATCATTATGTAGTGTCCTTCTTTATCTCTTGTTACTTTCTTTGTTTTGAAGTCTATTTTGTCTGATATTAGTACTGCAACCCCTGCTTTCTTCTCACTGTTGTTTGCTTGAAATATGTTTTTCCATCCCTTGACTTTTAGTCTGTACATGTCTTTGGGTTTGAGGTGAGTTTCTTATAAGCAGCATATAGATGGGTCTTGCTTTTTTATCCATTCTGTTACTCTGTGTCTTTTGATTGGTGCATTCAACCCATTAACATTTAGGGTGACTATTGAAAGGTATGTACTTATTGCCATTGCAGGCTTTAAATTCATGGTTACCAAAGGTTCAAGGTTAGCCTCTTTAATATCTTACTGCCTAACTTAGCTCGCTTATTGAGCTGTTATATACACTATCTGGAGATTCTTTTCTTCTCTCCCTTCTTGTTCCTCCTCCTCGATTCTTCATATGTTGGGTGTTTTGTGCTGTGCTCTTTCTAGGAGTGCTCCCATCTAGAGCAGTCCCTGTAAGATATTCTGTAGAGGTGGTTTGTGGAAAGCAAATTCCCTCAGCTTTTGTTTGTCTGGGAATTGTTTAATCCCACCGTCATATTTGAATGATAGTCGTGCTGGATACAGTATCCTTGGTTCAAGGCCCTTCTGTTTCATTGTATTAAATATATCATGCCATTCTCTTCTGGCCTGTAGGGTTTCTGTTGAGAAATCTGACGTTAGCCTGATGTGTTTCCCTTTATAGGTGACCTTTTTCTCTCTAGCTGCCTTTAATACTCTTTCCTTGTCCTTGATCTTTGCCATTTTAATTATTATGTGTCTTGGTGTTGCCCTTCTTGGATCCTTTCTGTTGGGAGTTCTGTGTATTTCCGTGGTCTGTTCGATTACTTCCTCCCCCAGTGTGGGGAAGTTTTCAGCAATTATTTCTTATAAGATACTTTCCATCTCTTTTCCTCTCTCTTCTTCTTCTGGGTCCCCTTTAATACGGATATTGTTCCTTTTGGATTGGTCACACAGTTCTCTTAATATTGTTTCATTCCTGGAGATCCTTTTGTCTCTCTCTATGTCAGCTTCTATGCTTTCCTGTTCTCTGATTTCAATTCCATCAATGGCCTCTTGCATTCTATCCATTCTGCTTATAAACCCTTCCAGAGTTTGTTTCATTTCTGCAATCTCCTTTCTGGCATCTGTGATCTCCTTCCGGACTTCATCCCATTTCTCTTGCGTATTTCTCTGCATCTCTGTCAGCATGTTTATGATTCTTATTTTGAATTCTTTTTCAGGGAGACTGGTTAGGTCTGTCTCCTTCTCTGGTGTTGTCTCTGTGATCTTTGTCGGCCTGTAGCTTTGCCTTTTCATGGTGATAGGAATAGTCTGCAGAACTGGGACGAGTGACGGCTGGAAGGACTTCCTTTCTTGTTGGTTTGTGGCCCTCCTCTCCTGGGAGAACAGCGGCCTCTAGTGGCTTGTGCAGCGCAGCTGTGCGCAGACAGGGTTTCTGCTTCCTGCCCGGCTGCTGTGGAGTTAATCTCCGCTGTTGCTGTGGGCGTGGCCTGGCTCGGGTAGCTACTCCAAAATGGTGGAGTCGCGTTGGAGCAGGAGCGGCTGGGAGGCTATTTATCTCTGTAAGGGGCCTCCCTGCTCCCTGCAGCCCAGGGGTTAGGGTGCCCAGAGATCCCGGATTCCCTACCTCTGGATTAAGTGACCCGCCCTGCCCCTTTAAGACTTCCAAAAAGCACCCGCCAAAACAAAACAATGCCCACCAAAAAAAAAAAGAAAAAAAAAATTTTTTTTAATTAAAAAAAAAAAAAAGTTTTTTATTAAAAAAAAAAAAAAAAGGTGGTCGTTCGTTTTTCTTTATTCTCCGGTGCCAGCCTCAGGCCTCTGCTCACCGGTCTTTCTGCCCTGTTTCCCTAGTATTGGGCTCCCTATCCCTTTAAGACTTCCAAAAAGCGCTCGCCAAAACAAAACAGCAAAAAAGCAAAAAAAAATGATCGCGCGCTTTTCTTATGTCCTCTGTCGCCCAGCCTCCGGTGCCCGCTCACTGTTCTTGCTGCCCTGTTTTCCCAGTATCGAGGGCCCTGCACTCTGTCCCGGATGGCGGGGGCTGGGTGTTCGGCAGTCCTGGGCTCCGTCTCCCTCCCGCTCTGCCTGCTCTTCTCCCGCCGGGAGCTGGGGGGAGGGGCGCTCGGCTCCCGCGGGGCCGGGGCTTGTATCTTACCCCCTTCGCGAGGCGCTGGGTTCTCTCACGTGCGGATGTGGTCTGGATATTGTCCTGTGTCCTCTGGTCTTTATTCTAGGAAGGGTTGTCTTTGTTATATTTTCACAGATATATGTGGTTTTGGGAGGAGATTTCCGCTGCTCTACTCACGCCGCCATCTTCTGCCCCTCTCCGCTTTTATCTTTTTGACCTTCATACCAGCTTTTAAGTATTTGATCTATTACTTTTATTATATGTTTTCTTTTCCAGTGGAAATTTTTCCATTCATTTCATTTCTTACTTTTATGTAGGGGCTCTTCTTTTCTTTTTAAAGAAGTCCCTTTAATTTTTCTTGTAAGCCTGGTTTAGTAGTAGTGAACTCTTTTAACTTACCTTTATCTGTGAGGATTTTTATCTCTCCTTCAGTTCTGAATGATAACCTTACCTGGTAGAGTAGTCTTGATTGGAATTTTTTATATACTTGCTGTCAGCTGATTTCAGGCCCTGTGTGTGCAGACGCATTCCCCTGTGGCACCTGTGTGCTCTGGGGAATTCCCACATCAGTGCCTGCCTGGTCCTGTTGGTGACCAGGGGTCAGCCCCACACATGCCTTCCCCTGATGCGCTCTGGAGAATTGCTCTGGTAGCACCAGCCTACAGATATTTGCACCCTCCTTGTGAGCTGGGGAACTTTCTGGTCCTGCTGATTGGGGCTGGGGTAGCAGATTATGGCAGAGAGCAAGGTTGGATTCTTGGATCTGCTCAGCATGGGTTCCAGCACCTGCCTAGACCAAGTCTGAGATTGGTGTGTGTTCCCAGATCCTGCTGCTGGTTGCACTAAGATGTGTGGAAGGAGTGCAAATAAGGCCACTGGCCAGCTCCTCAGATCCCAGTTGACTCTAATGGTTTCCTTTACAAATGGTGGATGTTAAGTTCTGAAACTTAGGTTCTTTCCTTTAAGGAGTAGTCGCAGTTTAAACCACAAGGATTCTTCCTGCACCTCAGGACAGACAATGCATTCCTGCTCTCTCAGGATACCTCTTCCTCACCCTTCCCTACACCAGTGACTGTTGGGGGGGGGGGGTTCCATGGCTGCAGTGTCACTGTCTCTCTGGCTATTTCTTAAATGTGATCTTTCTGTCCCTCACTGTATAGGAGGTGCTCGGTTTGGTCTTCATTATTCAGGGTGAAATGCTCTGTGTCTAGGTACAGATTCAGTGTGTAAGTGAGAGAAGGGGG
Source organism: Manis pentadactyla (assembly GCF_030020395.1). Taxonomy (NCBI): domain Eukaryota; kingdom Metazoa; phylum Chordata; class Mammalia; order Pholidota; family Manidae; genus Manis; species Manis pentadactyla. The sequence continues at coordinate 66,688,680 of NC_080031.1, read as the reverse complement.
ATTCAGGTTGGCTCCATTCTGCCATTTTCCCAGAATCATTTTTTTTAACATATTTAAAACATTTTTATTGAACTCATTTTAAGAACCCTGTTTTAGCTGGCAGCAGCTGCCCTGGCCAAAACAGAGCCATCCATCATGTATGCTATTCAACAACTTCAAACCAATCAGTTTGTTTTTGTACTTGGAATACAGTTAAACATTTTACAACACATAATCAAACAAATAGGGCATCTGTATTACTCAAAAACCCTCTATGTGTTTCATTAAAAAAAATCATTTTGCAAGTGGCTTCAACTTTATCAACAATCTCATTGACACAGTCCATGCTGCATGCTTTCAAGTACTCCAAAATTCACTTTTTCTTTAAACATATCATAGATTGGTGAGGCTCTCAGTGGGGCAAGTGTCATCAACTGCAAAGCAATGTGCAGCATGATCAAAACCAGCTGTTGATGCTAAGCCCTGAGACATTAAGTCACTATAGCACAGATCATTATAATGTATTTTTCACACACTAAAAAATAGTTTAATGCTTGCTTTCTCCTGATATGTTATTAACTTTACCTCAGTAAGACCTGTATCACTATGATGAGAAAGCCCAGGAATTTAACTAATACTGCAATGTGAATAATTATTCAAGTCCAGTTAATATACAATATTATATTGGTGAAACAGACACTATGGCTGTAAATAAGCTGAGATCTTAATGTGTCTTATCTCTGCATGTCATAAATAAAATCCCCATGGGAGGGGCAGAAAATGATCAACTAATACAGCAAACTTCCTAATATTGTATGTGTACTTCAGCTTCCTTCAGAGTCACTACATGATTCCTCTCCTCTCCGATGTTGGTGTGTAAATTATTTTTCTCTCACAAAACTACATGTTTATCTTGTTATGAATACAGGGTTGACGAGTGGTTACCATGGAGAGGAGTTGGTGTGCATGGGAGGCGAGGGGGAGGGGGACGCAGGGCACACAGATTCTTAGTCGTAATGTAGGTTGGTCACAGGGATGGTAGTACCGCAAGGGGAATATAGCCAACGATTCTGTATCTTCCTATGTTGACAGGTGTAACAGTACCAGAGGGGGTGAGGATATACTAATATGGGTAACTATTGAACCGCTATGTTTTATATTTGAAACCAACATAAGATTGTATGTCAATAGTACTTCAGTAACAAAAGAATATATGGTTGAGTGAGACAGCAGAATAGGATGTTCCCGATTATACGACCCACAGCAACAATAGTGCGGCACCCATCCAAGAACTAAAGTATCCTTGCGAGAGCTTCACCATCCAGGTAAGAGATCTTAAAACCACAGCGGAGCACAAGGCTAAGAGAGGTGTTTCTCAGCACCCACATGGAAAGGTCTCTGAAGCGGTTCTGGTTACAGAATAGCCCCGTCATCCTGCGGACTCAGCTGCAGCCTGTCTTTGAGTCCTGCCACCCGTGATCCATAATTAGCCCTGGAAGCCACACCAGCTCATGTCCTGTAGGCATGTCCAATGGCCTTGTCCTGGCTGTGTATCCTGAAACCGCCCTAAAACCCCGTGATGACCCCACTCAGCTATGCTCTGGTGACACGCCTGCATCATGAGGAATCTGGCAGGAGGCCTGCCAATCAATGTGCTCTGAGGCAGCTTACAGACTTTGGTTGAATATGTGGATCCTGAAGTAGCCCTATGACTTAGCTTCTGGCCTGCTCATCCATGGCACGGGGCATAACTGGCCTGACATCTGTGCACGCACAGTGCAACTCTGAAGTCAATCTTTAACCCATAGATAGCCCACTGAGCATGGTCCCAAAGGCAGTCTCATTTACCCAGGGATATGAGGGTGTCTAAACGTACCCAAGACCTTGGTAGCAGGACTGAGACAAAGGTATCAAAAATAACTTAAGGAACAATAATTTGACAATGTATACACAATATAAGAAGGTGTAAATTATGTCATCCGTACAGTAAACACAGGTGTAGAACTTTTGTATGCTCCTAAAGTTAGTTATCAGTTTGAATGAAACTGCCTGTTTTATGGAAGCCTCATGGTAACAACAAAGTAAAATCTTGTAGTAGATACAGAAACAATAAAGATAAAAATATCAAAGTATAGCAGTACAAAAATTTTTTTAATCACAAAAGCAGACAGTAAAGAAGAAAGGAACAAAATCACTACAAAACAGTTAGAAAATAATTACCAAAATGACAATTGGAAGTTCTTATCAATCAATAATTACTTTAATTCTGCAATCAAGAGTTAGTGAGTGGACAAAAATCAAAATCCAACTATATGCTGCATCTTAGAGATACACTTTACCTTTAAGGATGCACATATCCTAAAAGAGGAAAGAAGAAATAGTTACTTCTTGCGAATGTTAGCCAAAAGAAATCAGGAGTGGCTCTACTTATATCACTCCAAATTGATTATAAAACAAAACTAAGTCCAAGAGGCAAATAAGTCCACTACATTTTGATGAAGCAGTCAATTAATCAAAAGTACAAACCAATTGTAAATATTCATACACCCATTGTTAGTACACTATTAAATACATGAATTATTAAGATAATTAACGGTAGAAAGAAACACAATAATAGTGGAGGACTGCAATATCCCCACTTACAGCAATGGATAGATCATCCATTCAGAATCACAGTAAGGGGTTAGTTGACTTAAACTAGTCTTTAGACCAAATGGACCCAAAAGACATACACAGAATGTTCCAACCAATTGCAACTGAATAAAAATCATTCTTCTCAATTAAACATGGAACATTCTCCAGGATAGATTGTATTTAAAGTCTTAACCATTTTTAGAAGATTGATATCATAAGTTTCTGTTCTGTTAACAATGGTATAAAAATATGCATAATAGAAAGATAACTGGAAAATTTACATATATGTGGAAATTAAACACTGTACTGATGAACAACCAGAGAGTCGAAGAAGGAAACAAAAAAATAAAAAGCATATTGAGAAAAATGAAAATGGAAAAATAAATACATCAATATATATGAGATGCAGCAAAAGCTTCTAAGAATCAAATTGGAAGCTCTAAAACCTACATTCCAAAGGCAAAAGATGTTAAATGAACTATACACTTCAAGGGTCTAGAAAAGGAACAGTAAATCCAAGTTACCAGAAGGAACATGCTAAAAATGGTGCAACAGAAATAAAATAAAGAATAGGAAAGTGATAGAGCTATCAATGAAGATGAAGCTCAGTTGTTTTTTTTAAATATAAACTTGACAAACCTTTAGGTAGACATCCATGAAAAAGAGGACTCAAATAAACAATATTGTGATAGAAGAGGAGACATTATAGTTTATTACACAAAAATGGATCATTATAAAAATATGAAAAATCATTTGAAAACTTGATAACCTAGAAGAAAAGGATAAATTCATAGAAACATCCACTATTACAGGACTAAATCATGAAGAAATAGAAAAAGATCAAAAGCCAAAAACAAGTGAGGGGACTGAAGTAGTAATCAAAACTTCCCAGCAAATAAAACCAGGGATGAGATGTTCTTATTGGTGAATTCTACCAAAAGTTGAAAGAATTAATGCCAATTTTTCTCAAACTCATCCAAAGAATAGTATGGAGGGAACAGTATCAAACTTAATGTTCTAACCAATATCAGGTAATAACACTATAAGAATATAAAATTACAGATCAGAATCTTGAGGAAAATAGATATAAAAATTGTCAAAAAACACTAGAAAACTGAATTCAACAGCATATTAACATGATTATACATCATAATAAAATGAGATTTACCATTGGGATTCAAGAATGTGCAACATAAATTAGTGAATGTGATAAGCCATGTTAATAAAGTGGAAGATAAAAGTGAGATGAACATCTCAAAAGATGCAAAAGAGGCATTTGATGAAATCAACATCCCTCCCTGATAAATATTCTCAACAAATGAGTGTAGGGTGGATGTACCTCCATGTAACAAAGGTCTCCTATGATGAGATCACAGCTACACGGCGTTCAACAAAGAGGAGCTGATAGCTCTTCCGCTAAGATCAGGAACAAGTCAGCGGGGTTCACCCCCATCATTTACATTAAATATACTATCAGAACTATTGACCATGGACTTAGTCAATAAAGAAATGGAAAGTATCCAAATGAGAAAGAAGGAATTTAAATAATTTCAGTTTGCAGATGGCAATACCTTACATATAATAAAAAACTCTGATTCCACACAAAAGCTGTTAGAACTAATAAATTCAGCCATGTTGTAGAATACAAAAATAACATGTAAGATTCAGTTGCATTTCTCTTACCAGCATCAAACAATGTGGAAAAACTCTGAAAAATGATTCCATTCACAACACTATAATAGCGAGTAAAATCATCAGGAACAAACTGAACCACTGAGTAAAAGAACTGAGCACTGAAAATTAGGATGTATTGGTGAAAGGACTTATTGAAGACAGAAATAAATGGAGGTATCCCAAGCTTATAGGCTGGAAGAATAAATTGTTATAGTGACTTAATTTAAAGACCTAATTTAGGAATGAATTTTTTAAATGCCCATATGACCTAAAGTGATACACAAATTCAATGCAGTTTCTATGAAAATACCAATGACATTTTTATAGGAATTTTTTTAAAATCCTGAAATTAGTATACAACCTCAAAAGTCTGGGGACATCTAAAGCAATTTACACAAGAATAACAAAGCTGAAGGCACTGTATTGCTGAATTCGAATAAATGATTAGCTTAAATGAAAGTATGTGCCATGGGCTACTTCTGTGATCACTAGTCTGTTCCATTGTTTGTGTCTGTTTTTAAACTAGATTCAAGTGTTTTGATTTAGTATAGTTTTGTAATACAATTTGAGTTCGCTCACCAAGATACAGAAAGAACCTAAGTGTCTAACAATGGATAGAAGGATAAAGAAATTATACATACACACACACACACACACACACACACACACACACACACACACACACACACACACAGAGGAAATTTCATCTATAAAAAAGAAGGAAATCTTGATAGTTGCAAAACATTGGTTAACCTGGCGGATGTCAAGCTATGTGAAACAAGCCAGACACAGAAGTATAAATACTACATGATGTAGGTTACATGCAGAACCTAAGAATGTCTAACTTACAGAACCAGAGAACAGAATGGCATTTTCCAAGGGTGGAGGTTGGGTAGCGGACATGTTGGTCAAAGGGTAAAAAGTTTAAATATCAAGATGAGTAAGTTCTGGGGCTAATATAGAGCAGGGGGACTATAATGAGTAATACTGCATCACATACTTGAAATTTTCTGATAGAGTGTCTCAGTGGTTTTCATCATAAAAGCACAAAATAATCATAACTATGTAAGATGATGGAAGTGTTCCACTAGCTTGCATTTGATAATCATTTTATAATATATATGTAAATCAGTCGACATTGTGCAACATGAAAATGTACAATATTTTGTCAATTTTATCTCAATAAAAGCTGGGGAAAACAAAAAAATGCATATGGGCAGTAGATGATACTAGGGTAGAAGACCAACAAATTTAGACATCAAGAAATTAATTATATAGGATTGCACAGCAGGAGACTCTCAGACGCTGAGAAGTGCCTGGTGGTGACCATGTGGGAAAGGTTGGGGTGTGTGGGTGAAACAGGTGAAGGAGATAAAGAGGTACAAAATCTCAATAATATAAATTAGTCAAGGGGATTAAAATACAGCATAGAGAACATAGTCAATAGTTATATAAAATCTTTCTATGTTGACAGTAACTACACTAGTTAGGGTGAGGATTTACTAATGTGTGTAACTGTTGAATGCCCATATTGTATATTTGAACAAATATAATATTGTATGTCAACTATACTTCAATAAAAAGGAAATTAAATGAAATTAATCCTTAAATATATATTATCAGTCATTTTCCTTCTAGTGTTTGGACTACAAAAATAATTAGCATTTGCATCATGATCACCTGCAGGGACTAATAAGTGATAAGTGCATGAAAACCATCTGTAAATGAATTAAATAAATTTTTCATTAGCTGTCTCCTGAGTGTAAGCTATGGTGAAGTGTTAGCTGTAATATATCCAAATATGAACCATGTTCTGGAAATTATATTTACAGGTATGGAGTAGAAGAAAATCTGTCACTTGGATACAGAAATCAGGACATTCTGAGAAAATAACTCAAGTAATTAGATCTAATGCAATGCAGAGGAAATGATAATAAGGAATTGAGACATTGTGATAATAGCTATATTTGGTGATAAGTGTATTTTTGACAAAATAGTAAAGTACAAGCAAATTTTTACAAAATGGGTGAAATGAGGAAGCAATAATATATTGGACATTTCAAAAGCAAATATTAGACACAAGAAGAGATAGCAGTTCCAATGCAGTAAAATTAATGTTTATGTTGAAAAGCATTCTTAGTGTGTAGAAACATCTTCACTAATAATATGTTTTATAATTAAAATGTCAAATATTGAGTTGCAAAGATAATATCAAAATAGATGAAGCAATTATTTTAAAATATGTTAAGCAAAAATCTTTCAGTCAATTTATATTTAAAACATTAAGGATATCAACTCATTTTGATTAAATCATTCATTTCAGAAAATGAGAGCAAGGTCATCTTATGAAATTATTTAAATTTTGGAAAAGCTGTATACATGAAAATATTCATTATTACATCATTTAAAATGGGGGTTTATAATACAATTAAATTCTTAGTGAAAATTTATTAGGGACGTCATGATTCCTCTCTTTGAATATCTGTATTTTGAAAAATTGAACAAATATAATTACTAAGAATAAAAATCCATTCTATGAACTCCATGAATAAACATGATCACTATTATGTTATATTTGGGTACAAACAGATAAACCATGAAGAGGAGAAAAAAAAAGGCCCTATTATATTTTATCTTCAGGTAGAAAATATGATTTTTTCTGCTCTAGTTTTGAAAGTATGCTTTACCTGTTGTGGATTTACACTGGAAACGTGATCACTTCATGTTCCACATTTCCCCAGCACCCTTCTGGAGGGCTTGGGTGACATCGCTGTTCCACAGGCTGTAGATGAGGGGGTTGAGCGTGGACGTGAGGATGGTGTAGAAGGCTGAGAGCACTTCATCCTGCTCAGGGCAGTGGTAGGACTTGGGCAGAAAGTACTTGATGATACTAGCCCCGTAGAACAGAGACACCACGATCATGTGGGAAGAGCAAGTAGCCAAAGCCTTCCGGAGCCCCAGGCTTGATCCCATGCCCAGGACAGTGAACAGTATGCCTCCATAGGAGGCCAGAATGGCTGAGAATGGAGAAAGGAAAAAAATTAAACCGCTGACAAAAATACCCTTTTCATATTGGGAAGTGTCAGTACAGACTAATTTTAATAGGGCTGGGATCTCACAAAAGAAATGATGGATTTGCCTAGAGGCACAGTAAGGGAGAGTTAGAGTGTAGACCACGTGGATGGAGGCATTGAGCAGTGCGCCCAGCCAGGACGTGAGCACGAGGAGTGTGCAGACCTTGGGGCGCATGCGGATGGGGTAGTGCAGTAGGTGGCAGATGCCACATAGCGGTCATAAGCCATGACGGCCAGCAGCAGGCACTCTGACCCCACCAGGGTCGTGAAGAGGAACATCTGAACGCTACACCCAAAGAAGGAGATGCGACGGTCCCCAGAGAGAAAGTCTAGGGCCATTTTGGGGACAAACGTAGAGATGTACAGGAGGTCTATGAGGGAGAGCTGGCCGAGCAGAAGTCATGCCCTGAGGCCTGGTTGTTCTGCCATGCCATCTCTCGCTCCTAGTTTGAAACTTTGGAGGTAATATTAAAAGCATTCTGTTTACAGTCTAAGATTATTCTCAGATGAACTCCTGCATACCTTTCCAATATATCGTCAATTTTTTTCTCTGGACTTTAACTTTTATTTTAGTAAATAAATGAATTTGCCTTTCACCGGACATCTAAAACCATCCAAAAGATGACATTTGCCATAAAGTAGAGTTTAAAATCGTGTTTCTTCAAGTTTTCTAGAAATTGAAATTCTCAAGCAGTTACATTAAAATTCTACTTTGTAAATAATCTCTAAACCAAGAAACATACATTAATTAATCAAATCTCTGTTAATTTCAGTATCAGTAATTACCCATGTTTATGAATAAATTCTATGGGCAAGTATGGAAAAAGCTGGCAAAAAATTCAAAGTCACAATAAATGTATCTATGTCACCATTAGATCTCTAACACAGAGTCCAATTACTTCTAGAATTCTGACATGGAATCCTGAATGTGAAATAAAAAGCAAAGTTTAGTAAAGGAAAATAATTTTCCCCTCTAAGGAGCTAATTTCAAAATACGAGAAATGATTAAACGATAACCTTTGAAGCTTGCTATCTTAATTTGTGCTTTAATTGATCCAATCAAATAAGTAAACTGAGTGGGTGGGAAGGAATGTGAAGTCTAGTTGCTTACATACCTCTTCTTTCATGTGGCTACTAACTGAATCTCCAAATGAGGGGGCTCTTATTGTGTGGCAAGCAGGCGTAAAGAGGTTCAGGGTAGAGATCAGGTTACACGGTAGAAGGGTATTTTTAATGTTTGAGCTAAAATCTGAATTACTGTCAAACTGACTGTGGTTCGTCAGCAGTTATTGCTGGAAAAGCCACAAGGATTTTTTTTCCTTTCCTTTTATGCCTTGTTCCAGTGTCATCTTAAAGTAACGTGTGATAAGGATATCAGGATTCTGACACGGGATAGTAGAAAGCACCCTTTTATAAGATTGGTTTTTGGACATCATTTATGTCATGGATATAAAATACTGGTATTTTTCTTAATTTTCAAACTGTCTTTTCTTTCAGAGGTGATGCATAATAATGAAAGTTAATACATTTTATATAATCAGGAGACTTATTTTGTGAAAATTATATTATTTAATAATGTTAAAATATAGGTCATGGAAGTCATAAAGGAAATAGTTAAATCAGCCATCACGTGTATAGTTGGTTTAGTCAATAGAATTCAAAGCATCTCTAGTGGACCACTTCTTTGAATTTACACCCTAAGACATACATGACAGGAGAAGCATTTGCTGTACTTACCTGTATCCCGACTCAGGGTGTCCCAGAGGGTGAAATGGAAGTCAGAGGGCATCTGTTGAATGCAGGGTTGAATGTATGAGGAGATCCATGGATGAACACCAGACAATCCCCATGCTTAATTGTTTAGATTTTAATATCATTACACATGAAATGGCATATTAAGTCTTAGATAACTTAAATAATTTTTAATATAAAATATGCCAAAAGAAGGTGTCTAGTTCACCCTCTCATTTAAAATTCACCTGGATTTATCAACCCTTTAATTATAAGGCAAGCATAAAAACATTCATTGTGTAGTAAAAGTAGATTGGTACAATCTGCAGAGCTATAAAAATTCTGAAGAATCATTCAAATTATCCATTATCTCTAACAAGACATAACAGTCATTTATATCTCAGTGTCCAGAGATAGCTCAAAATTATTTTGATTAGGTTCATTGGTATTTTTAATTGATTTATTGAATTATTTTATAAGTAATTTAACATGTTTTTTATTTTAAAATGGCTACCAAAATTATATGCTGGACATTTCCCCAAATATTTCTTAAACATTTAAATGTAACTCAGTCCAAAATGAATCAACTTACTTGGATAAAATTTTATTTTTACATATATATTTTATTATTTTTACTTTGGTATCATTAATCTACAATTACATGAGCAACATTATGGTTACTAGACTCCCCCCATCATCAAGTCCCCACCACATACCCCATGACAGTCACTGTCCATCAGCGTTTTGAAGAGTATTTAATTCATCAATTTTATAAAGAGTATAACAGGTGAAGTATATTTCTATATTAGCATTTATATATTAGAAAAATTTTATATTTTAACATATTTATTATGTACATGACAGTCAAATTATTACCAATCAATGGGAATACATGAACTTTTAGGTAACTTCCCTCAAATAATCCTGAAAAGGCCATTTTATTTAAGGGACATTAAGATAAAAAAATCAACCAACAAATATGTTTAATATGTATCCTGGGATAAACAGAAATAACATATTTAAGTGACCATTCATTTATCTATGAAACCATTTTCTTGTACATAATTAACAATCCTCATTCCCTTCAGTTTTCAAAAGTTTTTCTGGAAAGATTTCCAACTTTGGAGATACATTCCTATACTAATCAAATAATAAAAATATTTTTCTTATACAAAACTGATGTATCCTGCAACTGGGAAATTGCACCTGTTTGTGAAAAAAATGAAACCAGATAATCAGCTATGATAAACTGTCTTCTTTTATATAATGATTTAAATATATGTCAGCTCCCATCAGACTAACCTTCTTATTCATATTCCATATATAGCATGTTAATAATATTGTACAGATGTATAGATGACCTGAAATAGGTGGTTTTTGAGATGTTTTATTACATATAAAGAGTTGGAACATCACATATTACATACCTCAAAAATCATAGTAAACATATTCCTGAGGTGAATTCTTCTGCTTGCTTCTATGACCACAATTGATGCTGTTTGTAAAGTTTTGCTAATTCATTCTTTCTTACTTCTGATATTGGAAATACAGAGACAACCTAAACAAAGAAGGTTAAATACCTTGGAAGTATTATTTCAATAATCCAAGATCAATTTACTTTTCCACAAATAGTCCTCAGAGGGAATATGACCAGTCTACAGCTCTGATCCCTTAGGTAAACCACATCAATTACTTCACTGCCCTTCATGATTCTGAAGAAATGAGTACTACTATCTCACATATATCTGTGGTATCTACCACAGGGAAAATTGCTTGTAGAGTCATCTATCATCACATATTTGAGTGAATTATCATTTTTAAAACACATAAATATTAATATCTATTTGGAAAAGGAACTATTTTGAATCAAAACAAAAAAAATAAAACTGGTATTTGCAAGCTTCCCATGTAAAGATCTGGGTAATAATCACTTCCATGTATAGTAGAAGAAGTATGATCAAAGTCAAAGTCATGGACTTCCTGTATACTGTCAGAAAACTGAGGTCATGGAAAACTCAACCCCTGTTTTTGGAGAGATAGACACACTAGAGGATCATAGAAATGATCTGCATACCTGGAGGACAAGCTCCTAGAGCCAATAACTGACAGTGATAGTTGAATTGTAATTTTGTCAAATTGATGGGGCTGAGGTAATGTTGAACCAGCTTGAATATGAAAAACTCCTGGGGACTACATCTTAGGATGGAGGGTGATTGGATCATGGAGAACATCACATTTCATTTTGTAGGGACTAGGATCCAAATCAGGTTTGCATGGAAAATACCAATAAAGAACACCTCTGGGCTCTACTACAGGTATGATAACCATTTTTGAATAAACTCAGAACATTCTCCATTTCAAAAGCAGATATATCTGGAAGGCAAGTATTTACTAAATCCTTACTCCAAATGAGGAAAAGGCTTTCCTCTAAGTCTGCCTCCTGTAGTCCTCTTCTTCCACCTAAGAGGAGAGAGATGAGACAAAATAATTATAAAGGTTGCATTTCAGAGATATGGGCCCAATGAAATACTGGACTTTTAAATCATAAGGTAGAGTGTGCATCTCCATATAAACACCCTACCACCACATCTACAGGGCTCCAGTGCAATAGCAGTGGATTAAAGCTGAAAAAAATTTTAATATATGGATTTAATCTAAGGAGGAATTCTTAGAGGAACCCAGTGACAACAGGATAGACAATAGACAAACATGGGGACTAGAGGAATCTGAAATCCCTGATACAGCCTTCTTTCAATAGAGCTCAACTCTTAACTGGATTGCAACAAAGCTTTCAGAGAAAAGGTCTTAACCACAGCTCATACTATTATCCAAGACATCATGTCTAGCTTTCAGCAGTAAATAACAAGACATTTTGAGAGAAAATACATGATCTGAAGAGACAGAGCCAGCATTACAACCAGACTAAAATGTGGTACATATTTTTTAATTCTCACATAAGAAATGTAAAACAAATACGGCTGATATGTTATGGGCTCCATTGGATAAACTATACAACAGGTAAGAAAGATATGTAATGCAAGAAAAGAGATGAAAACTCTAAGAGGAACAACATGAAATAAATATTTGAAAGTATGTTTCAAGTTTAAATTATTGTAATGGGGTAAGCCTTATAGCAACACTGGAAATTCAACATGGATGGGGAAAGAATAAATGAGCTTGAAAATATGTCAATTAGAAACTTTCAAGACATAGAAAACATTTAAAAAATCAAACAAGTCATCAACCAAATACTGTGGGAATAATTTCAAAGGGAATAGCATACACTTAATGATAGCATACACTTCACTGTAATATTGAAAAGAGAAGGGAGAGAAAGAGAGAATGGAGTTGAAGAAACACTTGAAGAAAATAGCCAAAATCTTCCAACATTAATTTCAGCCACTAAAGCAGAGATGTAGGAAGCTCAGATACATAAATGTGGATAAACCCCAAAAAAGAAAAAATTCATTTAGGCATGTTGTATTCAAGTGGCAGAGAAGAAGAAAGAGAAAATTTTGAATGATGTCAGCCCCCACCAAAAAAAATATTTACTATTAGGAATACAAGGAAAAAATTATAGCAGCCTTATTGTCAGAAGCCATGCAAGCAAGAAAGGAATGGAGTGAAATATTTGAAGTGCTGTAATAAGATATAAATCAATCTACAATGATGACTTTCTTAGAAAAAACTTTTAATTATAGGTCATCATGAGTGAGAATCAACATGGAACCTTCAGACTTAAATTGTATGTGAGAGAGGAATTGGGAGCCATATCTTACAAGTAATCTTCATAAAAAACAAAGTGATATAAGGTTATTTGATAGTATATTTAAATAGTTGTAAAGTATTTAATTTGCTATTAATTGTACTTAGATACAAATTCTAAAGAAACATTAAAAATCTTTACTATGCTTCATATGGTAACAGAGATAAAAAGTTTAATTATACATTCAACAATAAAGAACCTATATATATATATATATATATATATATATATATATATATATATATATATATATATATAGCAAGCATTAACAGATATAAAGGGAGAAATAGAGAGCAGTATAATAATTGTTGGGAACCTCAATAATCACTTTTGATAATAAATGATCACCATGAACGAAAATCAACATGGAACCTTCAGACTTAAAAGGTATGTTTCCCAATGGTTTTTTCAGACATGCACAGAACATTCCATCTAACATCAGTAGAGTACACATGCAACATTCTGCAGGACAGATTGTATGCTAGGCCACAAGACAAATCTCCACAAATCAAAGAAGATTGAAATCATATTAAGCATCTTTTCTTACCAACACAGTATGAAACTGGAAATTACAAGAGGAAAACTGGAAGAGCCACTATGGAAATTAAATAGCAAGTTCCTGAACAACCATTGAGTCAAAGAGGAAATCAAAAGGAAAAAAAAATGATACAAGTGAAAATGGAAACAAAACTTACCACACCTTACCTTATGCTATGCAGCCAAAGAATTACCAAAAGCAATTCTTTGTGAATTACTTTGTGACTTAGAATTTATAGTGATAAAATCCTAAGAAAAAAGAAAGATCTCAAATACAAAATCTTACTTTACACGTCAAGGGACTTAATGAAAAATAACAAAACTCAAATTTGATAGAAGGAAGTAAATTAAAAATTTTGGAGGGGGAATAAATAAAACAGACTAGGAAGGCAACAGAAAATATAAATTAAATAAATAAAATATTTTTTAAAACATCATATTGACAAAAGCAGACTTTAAGCCAGACAAAATCATAATTAGAGAAGACTCAAATAAAATAAAAAATAAGAGGATACTTTTAATGATATAACAGAAATAAAAAGGATCATAAGAAAGAACTATGAGTAATTATACACTAAAACATTTTATAATGAAGAAAAATGGGTAAACTCTGAAAATATAGCCTAGAAAACCTGAATCATTAAAAAATAAAAAGTTTACACACAACAGTATTTAGTACTGAGTCAGGGATAGAATCAATCATAGAAAATCTCCCAAATACAGAAATCCCAGAGACAGATGGTTTCACTGGTGGTTTCTAGCAAATATTAATGAGGAATTAATGTCAATATTTCTCAAACTCTTCCAAAAAATTGAAGAAGGAATTCTCTCAAACTTATTTTACTAGGCCAATATTAACCTGATACCAAATTAAGATATGATCACTAAAAGAAACTACAGGTGAATATGTCTAATGAATATAGATGCAAATTTTCAACAATATGAGAAAACTGAATTCAACAGCTCATGAAAGTGTTATACATCAAAATCGTGAGAATCAAGGATGTTCCAATATATGATAGTAAGTTGATACACCAAATTAATATAATGAAAGATAAAATCATATAATCACAAAGAATATAATAAAAAACAAATTTAGCAAAATAAAATACATTTAATCATTATCATGATTAAAAACTCTCAACTGATAACATGTACAAAGAATGTGCCCCAACATAATCAATATATATGGCAAGCACAAAGCTACCATTCCTTAATGGTTATAAATTATAAGCTTTTCATCTAAAATCAGGAGCAGAACAAGGGTATCCTTTCTTACCCCTCCTATTAAACCTTGCGTGGGATATCCTACCTAGAGCTATTAGGCAAGACAAAAGAATAAAAGACATTTAAGTTGAAAACATAGAATTAAAATAATTACTTGTAGCTAATATGGTCTTACATTAATTCTAAAGAATAAGACAAAAAAGAAAACCTGTGTAACTAATCAGCAAGTTCAGTAAAAGTTACAGGATATAAATTCTACATACAGAAATCATTTGTAATCCTATACACTAAAAATAAAACACCCAGAAAAGAAATGAAAACCATCCCTTTCACAATAGTACTGAAATCATTATCAAACCCAAAGACACACACAGACTAAAAGTAAAGGGATGGAAAAAGATATTTCATGCAAATAATTGGGAGAAAAAAGCAGGACAGGAGTAGCAGTACTTGTATTAGACTTCAAAACAAAGAAAGAGATAAAGAAGGACATTGTATAATGATAAAGGGGAGGTCCAACAAGAGGATATAACCATAATAAATATGTATGCACCCAACACAGGAGCACCTACATATGTGAAACAAATACTAACAGAATTAAAGAAGGAAATAGAATGCAATACATTCATTTTAGGAGACTTCAACACACCACTCATTCCGAAGGACAGACAACAAGACAGAAAATAAATAAGGATACAGAGGCACTGAACAACACACTAGAACAGATGGGCCTAATAGACATCTACAGAACTCTACACCCAAAAGCAGCAGGATGCACATTCTCTTCTCAAGTGCACATGGAACATTTTCCAGAATAGACCACATACTAGGCCACAAAAGGAGCCTCAGTAAATTAAAAAAGATTGAAATTGTACCAACCAACTTCTCAGATCACAAAGGTATAAAACTAGAAATAAATTCTCCAAAGAAAACAAAAAGGCTCACAAACACATGGAGGCTTAACAACATGCTCCTAAATAATCAATGGATCAATGACCAAATAAAAATAGTGATCAAGCAATATATGGAGACAAATGAAAACAACAGCACAATGCCACAACTTCTGTGGGACGCAGTGAAGGCAGTTCTAAGAGGAAAGTGTAGAGCAATCCAGGCCTGTTTAAAGAAGGAAGAACAATCCCAAATGAATGGTCTAACATCACAATTATTGAAACTGTAAAAAGAAGAACAAATGAGGCACAAAGTCAGCAGAATAATAAAGATCACAGAAGAAATAAATAAAATTGAGAAGAATAAAGCAATAGAAAAAAATTAATGAAACCAAGAGCTGGTTCTTTGAGAAAATAAACAAAGTAGATTAAGGCCCTAGCCAGACTTATTAACAGAAAAAGAGAATCTACACACATAAACAGAATCAGAAATGAGAACGGAGAAATCACTATGGACACCACAGAAATACAATGAATTACTAAAGAATGCTATGAAAATCTATATGCTAACAAACTGGATAACCTAGAAGAAATGGACAACTTCCTAGAAAAATACAACCTTCCAAGACTGACCAAGGAAGAAAGAGAAAATCTAAACAGATCAATAACCAGCAAGGAAATTGAATCGTTAATCAAAAAACTACCCAAGAACAAAACATCTGGACAAGATGGATTCACCACTGAATTTTTTCAGACATTTAGGGAAGATATAATATCCATTCTCCTTAAAGTTTTCCAAAAAAAACAGAAGAGGAGGGAATACTTCCAAACTCATTCTATGAAACCAGCATCACTCTAATACCAAACCAGGCAAAGACACCACACAAAAAGGAAACTACAGACCAATATCCCTGATGAGCAGAGATGCAAAAACACTCAACAGAATATTAGCAAACCAAATTCAAAAATACATCTAAAGGATCATACACCATGATCAAGTGGGATTCATCTCAGGGATGCAAGGATTGTACAACATTAAAAAATCCATCAACATCATCCACCACATCAACAAAAAGAAGGACAAACACCACATGATCATCTCCATAGACGCTGAAAAAGCATTCGACAAAATTCAACATCCATTCATGATAAAAATACTCAACAAAATGGGTATAGAGGGCAAGTACTTCAACATAATAAAGGCTATATATGACAAACCCACAGCCAACATCATACTGAACAGCGCGAAGCTGAAAGCTGTTCCTCTGAGATTAGGAAAAAAACGGGGATGCCCACTCTCCCCACTGTTATTCAACATAGTGCTGGAGGGCCTAGCCACAGCAATCAAACAATGCAAGAAATAAAAGGCATCCAAATTGGTAAGGAAGAAGTCAAACTGTCACGATCTGCAGATGACATGAAATTGTACATAAAAAACCCTAAAGAAACCACTCCAAAACTACTAGAACTAATATCTGAATTCAGCAAAGTTGCAGGATACAAAATTAATACACAGAACTCTGTTGCTTTCCTATACAGTAGTGATGAACTAGCAGAAAGAGAAATCAGGAAAACAATTCCATTCACAATTGCATCAACAAGAATACAATACCTGGGAATAAATCTAACCAAGGAAGTGAAAGACCTATACCCTGAAAACAACAAGACACTCATAAGAGAAATTAAAGAGGACACTAATAAATGGAAATTCATCCCATGCTCTTGGGTTGGAAGAATTAATATTGTCAAAATGAACATCCTGCTTAAAGCACTTTACAGATTCAAAGCAATTCCTATCAAAATGCCACCAGCATTCTTCAATGAACTTGAACAAACAGTTCTAAAATTCATATGGAACCACAAAAGACCCTGAATAGCCAAAGCAATCCTAAG
The DNA here is from genome assembly GCF_030020395.1 of Manis pentadactyla. Taxonomy (NCBI): domain Eukaryota; kingdom Metazoa; phylum Chordata; class Mammalia; order Pholidota; family Manidae; genus Manis; species Manis pentadactyla. The sequence continues at coordinate 66,671,275 of NC_080031.1, read as the reverse complement.
AAAGAAGAGTAAATCCAGGGGGATCATGCTTCCCAATTTCAAGCTCTCCTACAAAGCCACAGTAATCAAGACAATTTGGTACTGGCACAAGAATAGACCCATAGACCAGTAGAACAAAATAGAGAGTCCAGATATAAACCCAAGCATATATGTGGTCAGTTAATATATGATGAAGGAGCCATGGACATACAATCGGGAAATGACAGCCTCTTCAACAGCTGGTGTTGGCAAAACTGGATGGCTACATGTAAGAGAATGAAACTGGATCACTGTCTAACACCATACACAAAAGTAAATTCGAAATGGATCAAAGACTTGAATGTAAGTCATGAAACCATAAAACTCTTAGAAAAAAGCATAGGCAAAAATCTCTTGGACATAAACATGAGTGACTTCTTCATGAACATATCTACCCAGGCAAGGGAAACAAAAGCAAAAATGAACAAGTGGGACTATATCAAGCTGAAAAGCTTCTGTACAGCAAGGGACACCATCAGTAGAACAAAAAGACATCCTACAGTATGGGAGAATATATTCATAAATGACATATCCAATAAGGGGTTGACATCCAAAATATATGAAGAACTCACGCACCTCAATCACCAAAAAGCAAATAACCTGATTAAAAAATGGGTAGAGAATCTGAACAGACACTTCTCCAAAGAAGAAATTCAGATGGCCATAGGCACATGAAAAGATGCTCCACATCGCTAATCATCAGAGAAATGCAAATTAAAACCACAATGCGATATCACTTCACACCAGTTAGGATGGCCATCATCCAAAAGACAAACAACAATAAATGTTGGCGAGGATGTGGAGAAATGGGAACCCTCCTACACTGCTGGTGAGAATGTGAATTAGTTCAACCATGGTGGAAAGCAGTATTGAGATTCCTCAAAAAACTAAAAATAGAAATACCATTTGACCGAGAAATTCCTCTCCTAGGAATTTACCCTAAGAATGCAGGAGCCCAGTTTGAAAAAGACAGATTCACCCCTATGTTTATCGCAGCACTTTTTACAATAGCCACGAAATGGAAGCAACGTAAGTGTCCTTCAGTAGATGAATAAATAAAGAAGATGTGGTACATATACACAATGGAGTATTATTCAGCCATAAGAAGAAAAATCCTACCATTTGCAACAACATGGATGGAGCTAGAGGGTATTATGCTCCGTGAAATAAGCCAGGTGGAGAAAGACAAGTACCCAATGATTTCACTCATATGTGGAGTATAAGAACAAAGCAAAAACTGAAGGAACAAAACAGCAGCAGACTCACAGAACCCAAGAATGGACTAACAGTTACCAAAGGGAAAGGGACTGGGGAGGATGGGTGGGAAGGGAGGGACAAGGGGGAAAAAGGCGATTAGGATTAGCACACATAATGTGGGTGGGGGCATGTGGAAGGCAGTATAGCACAGAGAAGACAAGTGGTGATTCTATAGCATCTTACTACACTGATGGACAGTGACTGTAATGGGGTGTGTGGTGGGGACTTGATAATGGGGGGAGTCAAGTAACCATAATGTTGCTCATGTAATTGTACATTAATGGTACCAAAATAAATAAAAAAGATTTATATTAAATAAATACAATAAAACAGTAGAAAGTATGAAGATATTACACAAAATATTAATGAGTAAAAGGCATTGTTTTTTCTTTTACAATTGAAGATTATAAAGCAATAAGCATAAGTATTACTAAAGTTTTCTTCTAGCCCATAGTATACTCTAGGCGGGCATTAAATATGAAACAAACATTTAAAAGAACAATTTAGTAATACATATTAAGAACCTTGAAAATGTTATTGTTATCATCTACTAATGGTACTTTTCAATGTTGATGATGTAGACATATAGTAATCAATTATTAAGTACTAATGAAAATTTTCATGCATGGGAGTTTGGGATTTCCTTACTTGCTTTCTTCCCTGTAATCCTCTCCTAGACCTGGTGAGCTAAGGAGTTTTATGTCAGTAGAGAAAGAAAAGAAATTTGCTAACAAAATAATATATCAGATCATTGCTAGAAGTACAAATTGACTGGGGATACTAATATTTTTGCATTAGATGCATCAAAGGCTGTACATTTTTTCCAGATTATCAAAATAAAATTGACATAAACAATGTGTAGTTTAAGTGTATATATATTGATTTGATACACTTATGTATTACAAAATGATCACCACCTTAGTGTTAATACCTTTATCACATCACTTAATTGCCAAAAATAACATTTACTTGGCAAATTTCAAGTATAAAATAAAGCATCATTAGCTGTAATCACCATGCTGTACAACAGATCTCAAGAACTTACACTCATCTTATGACTTAGAACATTTCCCCCACTCCCCAGCACCTGGTAACCATCACTCTATTTGTTTCTCTGAGTCTAGCTTTTTTAGATTCCACGTGCAAGTGATATCATACAGTATTTCTCTTACTCTGTCTGAATTTTTTCACATAGAATAGCGTTCTCAAGGTTCAGGCAGGCTGTCACTAATGGCTGGATGTTCTATCTCATGGCCTAAAGATGTTCCATTACATATATAGCCATACATATGATACATATGCTATATATGGTAATATACATACTATATGTATATGTTGGTATCACTATATTTTTATATATCACTGTATAATATATACAATTTCTTCATTAATTCACTTGTTGACAGACACATTGTTTTTGTATCTTATATCTTAGGTTGTTTATGTATCTTAGGTTGTTTTTACATCTTAGGTTGTTTATATATCTTATATCTTGTTTATATATCTTATATTATATATCATGATGCCTTCATTTTTGTTCTTCTTTCTGAATAACTCAGCAATGAACATCGAGAACTGATATTTCTGTGAGTGTCTGTTTTCATTTTATTTGGATGCAAACCCAGAATTGGAATGTCTGGATCATAATATTGTTGTATTTTAATTTTTGAGGACTTCCATTGTTTTCCATAGTGATCAAAACAATTTACATTCCCAAACCAGGACAAGTGTTTCCTTCATGTTCACCAACATTATCTTGTGCCTTTTTGATGATAGCAATTCTAACTGGTGTGAGGTGATACATCACTGGGGTTTTTGTTTAAGTTTTCCTAATGATTACTGATATTAAACAAATTTTCACATTCCTGGTGGTCATTTATATGTCATTTTTGGGGAAAAAAGCCTATTTAGTCCCTATGCTGATTTTTTAATCAGCTTGTTTGCTTTTTGCTATTGAGCTGTATTAGTTCTTCATATATTTTCGATATTAACCCCCTATCAGATACACATGGCTTGCAAAGATGTTCTCCCATTCCTCAGGTTGTCTTTTAATTTTTTTGATTATGTCTCATGCTTTTCAGTTTATGCTTTTTCAGATTATGTGCACAAGCTTTTCAGTTTGATAGAGTCAGACACTTATTTTTGCTTTTGACATTTGTGCTTTTAGTGTCCTGTATGGGAAGTACTGACAAAGCTAAAAGTTCCTCCCTAATGTTTTCTTCTTGGGTTTTTATTGTTTATTATGTTTAAATTAGTAATCCATATTGAGTTTAGTTTGTGACTGGTATCATGTAGGGATCCAGTTTCATTCTTCTACATTGGGTTATTAAGTTTTCCAAACACAACTTATTGAAGACAATTTCCTTTACCTATTGAGTATTCTTGGAACACCTGTCAGATATAAGTTGACCACGTATGTCATATATGTGAGGGTTTATTTCTGGACTCTTAGTTCTGTTCCATATCCTTGTGTCTGTTTTTATGCCAGTGTCACATTGTTTTGATTACTATAGCTTTGTAGTATATGTTGATACCCGAAAGCATGATGCCTTCATTTTTGTTCTTCTTTCTCAAATTTGCTTTGGGTATTTGGAGTCTCTTGTGGCTCCATACAAATTTTAGGATTTTTTCTATCTCTGTGAAAAATGCCATGGGAATTTAAGGGATTGCATTGACTCTATAGATTTTTATGTGTAAGACAGAGATTTGATAGTGTTAATTCTTCCAATTTTCTTTGATAGTGTTAGTTCTTCCAATAATTCATGAATATGGAATATCTTTCAATTTGTGTCTCCAATTTTTTTGATCAAACTCTTATATTTTTTCAGTGTACATTTCTTTCCTTATTATCAACATCCCCCGCCACAGTGTACATTTGTTACATTTGATGAACCTACATTGACACATTATAACCACCCAAAGTCTACAGTTTACCTTAGGGCTCACTCTTGGTTTTGTACATTCTGTGGGTTTATACAAATGTATAATGCCATGTATCCATCACTGTGGGGTGGGTGGATGAAATAGGTGAAGGGGATAAAGAGGCAAAAAATTCCAATTATAATATAAATCAGTCAAGGGAATGTAAATACAGTAGGGAATATAGTCAATAGTATTGTAATGCCTTTGCATGTTGAACCTTATTGTAGAGAGCATTAAAAAATGTAGATAATTGTAGAATCACTATGTTGTACACCTGAAACCCATATAATATTCTATGTGAACCATACTTCAGTAAGAAATAATATACAGAGGTTTCACTGCCTTAAAAATCTCCAGTGCTCTACCTGTTCATCCCTCCCACCTCCCCCAATCTCTTTCTCCATAGCTATACCTTTTCTTGAGTGTCATACAGTTGGAACAATACAGTATGTGGCCTTTTCAGATTAGCTTCTCTCACTTAGCAATATTCAGTTAAGTCAATCCTTGTCTTTTCATGGCTTCATAACTCATTTCCTTTTTAGTGCAGAATAATATTCCATTGTCTGGATGTACCATGGCTTATTAATGCATTCACCTACTGAAGGACATCTTGGTTGCTTTTAGTTTTGGCAGTTATGAATAAAGCTGCTGAAAACATCTGTGTGATGTATTTTGTGAGCACGAATTTTCAACCCCTTTGGGTAAATACCAAGTAGTGTCATAGTTATATTGTATGGTAAGAGTTTGGTTAAAAAAAAAAGCCAAATTCTCTTCCAAAGTGGCTGTAACATTTTGCATTCCTACTAGCCCTGAATTAAGAGTTCCTATTTTTCCACATCCTGGCCTGCATTTTGTATTATCAATGTTCTGGATTTTGGACTTTCTAATAGATATGTGGTGCCATCTTATTTGCTTTTCAGTTACACTTTCCTGATGACATGTATTGTGGAACACTTTTCCACATGCCTATTTGCTGACCGCATATCTTCTTGGGCATGGTGTCTGTCAATGTGTTTGCCCATTTTTAAAATCAAAGTGTGTGTTTTCTTATTGTTGATTTTAAGAGTTCTTTAATATAGTTTGGGTAACAGTTGTAGCTTTTGCTGTGGTTTGCATTCTTATTCCCTTGACTAAGCCTTTCACAGATCAGACATTTTCTATTTTAACGAAGCCCAACTTTCTCATTATTTCTTTCATGGATCATGCCTTTGGTATTGTATCTAAGTCATCAACATATCAAGGTCGGCTGGGTTTTCCTGTATGTTTTCTTTCAGGAATTTTATGTTTTTGTGATTGACATTTAAGTCTATGATCCATTTTTAGTTAGTGTTTGAAAGCGTGTGGTGGTTCTGTCTAGATTATTTTTCTTATATGTGGATGTTCATTAGCTCCTCCACCATTTGTTGAAAAGACTATCTTTCTTCATTGTATTGACTTTACTCTTTCATCAAAGATCAATTCAGTATATTTGTGTAGGTTCATTTCTTATCATTTACACGGAGCTGCTTGCCTATCCTTTACTGAACACCACTTTGTTCTGATTACTATAGCTTTATGGTAAGTCTTGAAGCTGAGTAGTATCAGTCCACCTCTTTCCTTCTCCAATACTTTGTGGACTGCTCTGGATCTTTTACTTCTCCTTGAAAGCTTTAGAATCAGTTTGCCTTTCATTATAACCTGCAGTATTTTTTAAATTTTTATTCTTTGGACATTTTAGCTAGGCTCCAACCTTAAGAATTTAATCCAGTTCATTTCCTTTGAACATTTTAATGCAGATGCATTAGTAGCTACTTCCCTGAATTTTTTTAGGTTTCTACTGAAATGTTATTATAATAGAAAATTCATCCCCATTCTTCCAGTATAAATAGTTATTGCTTGGTCACCATATTCTTCTTTTTAACTTTTTCTTTCATAGAATGGCACCATATGTTTATGTGTGCTTCCATTTTTGAAAGCATATACCTTAAAAGCTCCTGTTTTATAAGTGACAAATAGTTGATGCCTGTATTATATTTGTGGAATAAATAAAAGGCACTTACATAGATTAGATTATTAGCATTGTTTGCTCGATCCCTAAACACTGGCATTAGCCATGTACCTTGGAAAATATGATGTGGATGAAGTGGTAGTACGATAGCTCCGCCTAATACTGTAGGTCCCTCTCGGGGAGAGCTGGAACCTCCACCATGAGGTGTGTGCCCTGAGGAACATCTGGCCACTTGGGTGGTTAAAGGAGATTAAGAGACACATGGAACCAACCTGAATTCACATCTGATAAACCTGTAGAGTTTTGTGAAATAAATGCTTATAATTGTATGTTTCTGAAATTTTATGGCTGTCTTGTGTGCATCATTATAATAAAAACCTGACTCATATGGATACATAATACAGAATCCAAATGCAGAGCTTACCATATATGAAATATTACATCATTCAAGCAGTACAAACACTGCACCTGCTATCAAGGGAGAAGACTGTCTTCCATGCACCTAAGTAGTTGGACACTCTATTTAATTCACTGTGTGACTTGCTCTGGCAAATGGACTCTAAATAACAGTGAAGGATTCCACATCCAGAAAAGAAAGCTTTATGTGCCACCACCTAGTCACACTGCTAGTCCTGTGTCATGAGAGTCGTGACTCAATAGGCGCTAGTGAGCTTCCAACACAGGAAGCAAGAATAAAGATACAGAGCAAAGTTGCATTTGATGCACACAGTAGGTGCTACCGATGAGAAATATGCCCACACTGTGATACACTGAGGTTTAGAAATTGTAAGCCAATTAATACAGAGCTCAAGGCCACTTGCAGGGGTTTGAACCTACCACTGGGTGAACAACAGCAATCCCATTCTCCATGATTATCTCAGGAACATGCACATGACAAGGCTTTGTCCTGTCTGCTCAGATGTTATCTGGGGAGGATTCTGACAGTGAAGTTGTCCTACTCCTCTGATAGCTACCCGAGCTGCATTCTGCAGAAACTGTGAATTGTAGATGTGAAGCCTGGAAATGCTGCTCGTGTTTTTCCAGCCATACTATCTATATTTACACTGAAACTAATAGAAGTAGAGAAAAAAATTAAGGAAATTTATGAAGGCTTTTGTCACTGAATAAAACCATATGCTATACCAGCACCACCAAACATTCTGTAATCATAACACAAGTTTGATTTAAATTTTTACCTATTTATCATGGAAAGAAAATTTAACTGATTCACTAATATTGAGATTATATGCTACTTCTACTTTTTTATGAAAATACAGTTGGTGTACAATATTTTATTGGTCTCAAGTACACAACATAGTTATTTGACAGTAATTTATAGTATTAAATGCTTATCCCAAGTAGTGTATTTACTATCTCTCAACATAGAAAGAGGTTACAAAATTATTGATTATAGGCTCTATTCTCATCCCAGGCCATTTGCAAATAAATGCATGGACATAGAGGGTATTATGCTTAGAGAAATTAGCCAGTCAGAGAATGCCAAATACTGTATGATTTAACTTACAGGTGGAACCTAAACAAAACAAATCAAGCCAAATGAACAAAAACAGCACTAGATTCAGGCACTGAGAAGTAACTGGTGGTCATGATGGTGGAGGGGCTGGGATGGGTGGGTGAAAGAGGTGTGGAGATTAAAGGGGCTATTGTTGTTTCTGATAATGATTTCCAACCATTTACAATACATATGTATTCAATATAATTAATACTTGAAAGTACCTAGATAAAATATTGATTTACTCCATAAGGCATGACCCTAGAACAAAAATATCACAGATGTGTCCCATGAATAATATTGCTTTTGAAAGACTTCTTCAGATATCTATTACCTCTTTATAGTTCACTCAGTTTTAAATATATCTGCCATAGTGTATATTAACTATTTCTTCACTTTAAGTGAACAAAGCATGGCGGTATCTAAGATTTTTATTCATTGTTAAACTGGACCTTATTGATGATAATATAAAGGAACATGCATATATCTAAAAGTTATTCCTCCAGTAATTGTTCACTACATTTTAATTGAAGACCCTATTATTTTGTGTGTATCATACAATGGCAGGGTATTTCAAATTGTCTTTACTGACTTTTTATCAGTGTCTTTTAAATGATCCAACTGTGATTTTTTAATATTTTCTATACAGCTTTCATCAAGCTAATTGCATAATAAAATTGAACACTAGTCAAACTTTAAGACTGTTTAGCCCCAACTTATTTCTCACAAAATGGCTCATTTTTCTCTAAATTTGTACAAATTATTGTGTTTATAATTGTAAATACATTCCATTCCCCCATGCTTTACCCAAATCATATTAGACTCCTGACATTGTATTTCATTCCCTTGGGAATATGAGAGTGTTGAGAGAACTAGTAACATTTCTCATCATCTCTAATCAAGGATGATGAAAACCCCATGGAAGACAATTCTCAAATGATGCAGTGATCAAAGGAGAATAAAATCCCCATGCTTACACATTCTCAGGTTTAAATTACTTTGTTCAGTGCTTATTTCCTGGTGCCATATACAAGCAAATGCACATAGAAGATATTCCTTATTTAAATGCCTAGTTATTTAGCATAAACATTTCACTTGCAGCCCAGTGCCAGGAGCTAAAATTGCATTTGTTTAGTTACCTGGTCTTTGTGAACAGACCATTAATCACTAGGCAGGTAAGTAGCTATAAATGTGTGTATTTCTGCACATGGAATTTCAAATTTGTGACTATGGGACATCTCAATGCTTCAATTTCAAACATATATCACTGACATGTGAGAGAAACCGCTGCTTCCAAGATCTTCCAAATAATATAATTTTGTTGCATGGACAACACATCTTCCTAACTTGGTTGTATCTACAAAAGACAAACAAACTAATCATTTTAATTGCATTACCACAGTATCAGTGAAGGGATAAAGTCAGCCTTCTTTATATGCATATGTTTAATTTTTCAGCTTTTTGCATTCTTGTTACAAGTGGGCAATTTCCTGCAAATAATGATACAATGATAACATCTTGGTTGTGAAAGATTGTATCATGAATGTGGTTAACTGTTATCTAGAAATTCCCGTGAAATGATCATTTTGTGAAAGGCAATGCCAAATAATTGTGCAATCAAATATGCATTATTCTATTTTAAACACCTTTGTGAAAGCAAACTGTATGGACTCTTACCATCAATGCATATTGCATTTTGTTCCTTTTGAAATCCCCATCTGCACTTCATAAAGCATCTCCTTTACATTCTTCTTACATGAATATCAAAATACTTCACCATGTACCATAATTCATCATTTTGAAATAACAGATGACAGATCTGGATATCCAGTAGATAAACGAATAAGTAACATTGTCAAGTGTTCTTTTTATCTCAGTGAATTTTCTCATATGCCATGTAAGAAGGGCAAGGTACATAAAATGGTACATAAAATTTTAAATTCAATTACATACTTTTGAAGACACAGTGGAGTAAGGGAGGGTAGAAGTTCGGGTGGAAGAATGGAGAGAAGAGAAAGTTAGAGAGGGGAGAGAAGGATGGAGGGAGAAATGTAAGGACAAAATGAAGTAATATTGAAAAAACTGCCCAGAAGTTTGGAAGATGACCGGTAGGAAGAATATTAATATTTATTAATACTAGCTTTAATCTAACCATTGTTCTAAAGCAACTTGATAGTTAATTCCTTTTTTTTAAACTTTCAGGTGGGGATTAGAATCCAACTTCGTGGATGAGTAAAGCAGGCTCTAAATCACAAGCTTGCCCCAAATCACGAGCCTGTACCTGGCAGAACACAAATACAAACCTGTCTAACCCAAAATCCATGGTGGTAAAATAAATTTTCCCTTACATTTACAGTGGCTAACACTTTGTGCTTATACTGTGAATATTCCTGAACAATACAAAGCATGCACTCTATTCCCACATTTTCCCAGGGGCATAAAAGGAGGATGAGAGAGAGATGAGACATTTAAAATGTTGGCAATCTCTGCAATGACTTCTCATTTGAGTAAATCATATATAATGAACAGGCTTTGATCCGAAGAAGTAAGAAGTATTAGAAAGGAAAGATAATTAAGACCTGTTAGTTGGCTAATCTCTTGTAAAAACTAATCATCCACTCTTGAAAATCTCCTAAATAGCATCATATAGTTGCCCAGAGGAAGAAGTTCAACTACAGAATTTGCAAAATGGGGGGATCTAGGGTCCAACTGCTTTCAAAGAAATTTATTTTCCCAAGTTAGATCCTGGAACTGATCAATTTACCTGACTACCAAAAGAAAATTTTGATTTTTAAAAACATTGATCAATTTGCATTTAACAATATAAAAAGTATACATTTCATGTATGAAATAAATGCTTGAGATAGATGGATTATAATCTCAATTTTTCAAATGATGGAACTGAAGCTTAGAGAGACTTAAGTATTTCATTTCACTACATATAGCTAAGTAATGGAAGAAACAAAACCTCAGTACTGAATTTTGACTCCAAATCCCTTTCTTTCTGCACCAGAATGCAGTTGGCAACACATTAAATCATATGTGATTTCTGTGAGTGAATAGAAATATTGCAAAAACAAACCCAATTTTAAAGAGTTTGTACTTATTTTAGAGACAGAAAGACATTTAATAGTAAATGAGGCATTACCCCAGGAATAAGGTATAGGAAGGCAGCCCACATGTTAAGAGCCATAGTCATAATAAGGACCATATTGCTATGGAATGTAAAGAAGGATGACTGCATGGACTGGGGTGGCCAGTATGGCACAAAGATGAGAGCTTGTGCTTATAGCTTTGGGGAGATTTCCATAGGTTTTGTTTTTATGTTTTGAAATGTTTTGGTTGTTTTGTTTTCTGAAAATAATAAATTAGGAAAGAGTGGGGGATCCAGACAGCAAAAAGTGTGAACAAAGATATATTTATGAGAAGATTCAGGAATATGTCCTACAGTATGAGATTTGCAACACAAATTATTTAAATGAAAATACAAAAAGTTACCATTATATGAGCTTGTATTTATTTTTATCCCAATTAGAGTTTGCAGTCCTCACTAAGGAAAAAGCTATTGGATGTGAACTGAAAATCTCACTATTTTATTTTAGTGTCCAGATACTCAGCTGTTTTGCATAATGTTAGTAAACTCTATTCTTTTTATTTTTCTGTTTTCTGTTTATAATGCTTACCATGATGACGGATATCTATTGATGTGTTCTACTGTTAACAATGTTTATTCGTTTTTTTCTGTGTTGAACATACACTGAATTAATTTAAATGTTTAAATTAAAATAGATTTAAGCTATGGAACACATTTTTGTTGAAACCTTGACATGAAAGTGTATTTCCAATTCAGTATTCATTCACAGCTGTCATCCTTCCCAATTTATAAACCACCAGGTCCTCTTTTTATGAGCCTCACGATAAACAGATAATTGAAGACATGAATACTGCATGAAACCACAAAGCAATGTAAAAATTAAGTGAGAGACAATAATCTGACTAATTTAACTAAAGAATAGTTTGGCTAATAATAAAAAATATAATGTTTTTTTTTTTTATTGAAGGGTAATTGACAACAGTATTACATTACATTAGTTTCAGGTGTACAACACAGTGATTCAACATTTATATACATGATAATTCTAGGTACCAGCTATCACCATACCAAGTTGTTACAATATTTTGACTATATTCCTTATGCTATACATTACATCCCGGTTACTTATTTATTTTACAATTGGAAGTGTCTTTATATATATGTATATATATATATATATATATATATATATATATATATATATATTTTGTGAGGGTATCTCTCATATTTATTGATCAAATAGTTGTTAACCACAATAAATTTCTGTATAGGGGGGTCAATACTCAATGCACAATCATTAATCCACCCCAAGCCCAATTTTCGTCAGTCTCCAATCTTCTGATGCATAACGAACAAATTCTTACATGGAGTACAAATTCTTACATAGTGAATAAGTTACATGGTGAGCAGTGCAAGGGCAGTCATCACAGAAGCTTTCGGTTTTGTTCATGCATTATGAACTATACACAGTCAGTTCAAATATGAATATTCATTTGATTTTTAAACTTGATTTATATGTGGATACCACATTTCTCTATTATTATTTTTTTAAATAAAATGCTGAAGTGGTAGGTAGATACGAGATAAAGGTAGAAAACAGAGTTTAGTGTTGTAAGAGAGCAAATGTAGATGATCAGGTGTGTGCCTGTAGACTATGTGTTAATCCAAGCTAGACCAGGGCAATAAACATCCATGTATGCAGAAGATTTCTCTCAGAACATGAGGGGGGAGGTTCTAAGCCTCACCTCTGCTGCTCCCCATTTTCTCACCAGATGGCCCCCTGCGACTGTGCCTGTCTTAGGTTGTTCCTCCCTTGAGGAATCTTACCCGTCTCTGGCTAACCAGTCATCTTCCGGGGCCATACAGGGAAATGTTAAGTTGGTAAGTGAGAGAGAAGCCTTATTGTTTGAAAAGGTTAGCTTTTTACTTCTTTGGATATTTATGCCCTGTGGCTTCTATGCCCAGCATTTGTCTTGAGGTCTTTACCACTTGGAAGAATTATGATACTCGGTAAATTCGACATGAGGCACGAGTTCTATTTAAAGGTTGTGATTAGGTAGGAAGAAGAAAAGCTATAGAAGTAGCAGGCAGAAGAAAACCTGGGAAGATTGATTATTTCTTTGACATATCTTCTTGTAGAGTAACTTCAGCATGGATAGGTTTTAAACTACTAATTAAATTGTGCACACACATTAACATAATAGGAATATAGTTACCTAACCAAAGCATACCTGTAATTACCAGCCATCTCCAGTGAAACCAAGAAAACCAGTTAGGCACCTTAGGCAATTGTGAAAACTTATCTATGATATGGTGGATATTGTCCAACTGAACTTAAACAGTCTGAGAGAATTCAGATAAACTAGAACAACCCATTCCTGGGGACTGTTCATATCCCATATGTTCTTTTAACGATAAATAGTCTGTGGTTGTAAGATTTTGGAGTGCTACAATTTGCACTTCTCCTAATTCTTGGTTGAGTTCCAACAGTATAGATCCAGTCCAATTTGTTGTTTTACTGTATGCACAGGCCAGCTTAGATATCTCCTTCATCATTCCCATGGCAAGTCCAGGAACTGGTGGGATGAGTGCATCTACACCTGTGGCAGTGCGTGGATCTTTGTTGGAGTTTTTTTTTTTTTTGCTGATCATCTTCTGTCATGAGTCTTCCCGAGATTGCTGATGTTGGAAGTTCTTTTTCATATCGTATCTTAGTTCATTTTCGGGGTAGCCAAATTAGGCTTTGATCCTCTGTATAAACACAAACAGACCCTTTGCCTACACTTTTATATGCCCTTTATATCATTGTGTAGAACTCATTAGAGGTCACCACATAGGAACTGCTTTTTTTTTTTTAATCATTAATCTACACTTACATGACGAATACTTTGTTTACTAGGCTCTCCCCTATACCAGGTCCCCCCTATATACTCCTTTACAGTCACTGTCCATCAGCGTAGCAAACTGTTGTAGAATCACTACTTGTCTTCTCTGTGTTGTACAGCCCTCCGCTTTCTCCCACCCCGCTATGGATGCTAATCTTAATACCCCTCTTTTTCTGCCCCCCCCTTATCCCTCCCTACCCACCCATCCTCCCCAGTCCCTTTCCCTTTGGTACCTGTTAGTCCATTCTTGAGTTCTGTGATTCTGTTGCTGTTTTGTTCCTTCAGTTTTTCCTTTGTTCTTATATTCCACAGATGAGTGAAATCATTTAGTATTTCTCTTTCTCTGCTTGGCTTGTTTCACTGAGCATAATACCCTCCAGCTCCATCCATGTTGCTGCAAATGGTTGGATTTGCCCTTTTCTTATGGCTGAGTAGTATTCCATTGTGTATATGTACCACATCTTCTTTATCCATTCATCTATCGATGGACATTTAGGTTGCTTCCAATTCTTGGCTATTGTAAATAGTGCTGCGATAAACATAGGGGTACATTGGTCTTTCTCATACTTGATTGCTGCATTCTTAGGGTAAATTCCTAGGAGTGGAATTCCTGGGTCAAATGGTAAGTCTGTTTTGAGCATTTTGATGTACCTCCATACTGCTTTCCACAATGGTTGAACAAGTTTACATTCCCACCAGCAGTGTAGGAGGGTTCCCCTTTCTCCACAGCCTCGCCAACATTTGTTGTTGTTTGTCTTTTGGATGGCAGCCATCCTTACTGGTGTGAGGTGATACCTCATTGTAGTTTTAATTTGCATTTCTCTAATAATTAGCGATGTGGAGCATCTTTTCATGTGTCTGTTGGCCATCTGTATTTATTTTTTGGAGAACCGTCTGTTCAGTTCCTTTGGCCATTTTTTAATTGGGTTATTTGTTTTTTGTTTGTTGAGGCATGTGAGCTAAAAATATAATGTTTTATAGGACTGTTTTACCATATTTTTCAAGAGAAGAATTGAAATCCTTACAAGGAATGTTCTTGTGAGGCTGAAGAATTTGGAAGTTAGAGTGTGATCAGGAGCTGCATATGTAAACAAAGCTTTTCCAGCGCTGAATGAAGGCTCACACTGCTACATGAAACTGCATCAGGCAGAGGGTTTCTAATGTGCATATGACCCCTGGGATCCAGTGCATAATTTCCTCATCACCAAGATTAATATCCATATCCCCATTTGTTCTTGAAAGCTGATTGTATGGTCTGAAGAACGAATGACAATGATTCGTGGAGAACTATGTGTGAAATGCTCATTATATATAGAAAACTCTAGACATATGAAGTGAGAAAAATATCTTAAAAACATCAAATAACTTAGGAGAATTATGTTCTACTTGTCAATATAGAACACATATACACCTATGCCTATGGTGATTGAAGCCTCCATGTGCAATGCTTTTCATTTTTAACAAACTTGATTACAGAGTTCTGCTTTGTTCTAGGGATCAGAGAGCTGAAGCCAATGGCAGAAGGTGGAACAAAATCAATCTGATTAGTTTTATTCCACTAGAGAACCATCACCGAAAGTGCTGGTAAAGTACCAATAAGCAATTATTTTTCATTCACTTCCTTTGCTTTGAAAGAACGTGTATCCAAAACATATTAAAAAGGAAAACATATCTAACCATTTCATGCCATATATCACTAGATAAAATAAGACAAATATCATTTGATCAAGTCACCATTTTTCCTGAAATTCTTTAGGTAATATGAACAATGCTTTTGATGGGTTAAGCTCTACATCATCCACTGTTAACTGTGAAGTAGTTTCCATATTATATGCTTCTACTTGTACCCCTGTGAATATTCCAAGGGAATATGTGGAGAATCACACTGTAACTGACTTCATTCTTCTGGGTCTGCTGCAGGACACCCCAACGCACTTCTGTCTCTTTGCACTTATCACTGTAACTTTCCTTTTCACGCCAAAAGGAAGCAGCGTTGTAATCCTGCTGATTCTGGTAGACGCCCATCTTCATACCCCTGTGTATTTCTTCCTTTGGCAGCTCTCTCTCATTGACATCCTCTTCACGCTTGCCATTGTGCCCAAGATGATGACTGACTACCTTCTGCATAACATAGTCATCTCTCCTTCCGGCTTTGGCACCCAGATCTTCCTGGGATTGGCTCTGGTTGGGGTTTAGTGTATCCTCTTGGGCTTCATGTCCTATGACCGATATATTGCCATCTGTAAGCCTCTGCATTATCCTCTCCTCATGAACTGACCCCTCTGCAGGCAGATGGCTGTTGGCTCGTGGGCCAGTGGTGCTTTCAATGCTTTGACATATACTGTCTACACCATGAGATTCCCCTTCTATGGACCCAGAGAAACCCACCATCTCTGCTGCAAACTTCCTGGGGTCCTGCGTCTCTCCTGTGAAGATACCTTGGCCTGTGACACTGGGGTTCCGGTCGGCTCCAGCATTCTGCTTCTGATCCCATTCTGTCCTCCTGGCCTCACACTCATCCTGGTCACTATCCTCCAGATGGCTTCTGCCGAGGGCTGCATGAAAGCGTTCCCCACCTGTTCATCTCATCTGACAGTGGGCAGCTTATGCTACAGTGGCATTGTTTTCATGTATATGAGGCCAATCTCTTTCCATATGCCAGGCCAAGATAAAGTATCTGTCTTCTGCACCGTTCTGACACCCACGCTCAATCCCTTGATAGACAGTCTTCAAAATAAGGATGTGATGGGAGACCTGGAAAAAATTATATGAAAGTGCTCATTATATTCTAAAATATGGATATAAAGGCTCAGTAGATACTGTGTTACTATGGGAATAAATGTTTCACTATATGCAACATTTTTAACTGTTGGAAAAACAGGAATATATTAGGCTATGAGATATAATGTTGCATTTGGTCTACCAACATAAGCTAAATTTATTCTCAAATAGATAGATCTAAGTTTGGAGCCAGGGTACAAAATAGCCATGCTTTCTTATTGCATAATATGTTGAATATAATTCAAAATAATAAATTCCAAAACTATAGCAACAGTTGAGAAGTCTGCAAGCCATATTAAGTCACCATACATTGATCAGAAGCATGCATTCTGGACTCTCATATGGAGGGACAGCAAACAAGATAAAGACTTGCCCTGCTGTCTTAAACCTCACCTTGACATTATGTAGTGGAATATTATGCCAGTAAAAATGTACACTCTTGAGGTGCTACATTAGAAAGCAGGTGCTTCTCAGCTTTTTTAACAGCTTCTGGCTTAGAAACCAGCTTTTTAGGATCTGTCAAGAATAGTAGAATCCTGGGGCTTCATGTCTCCCTAAGTGAATCAGAGTCCTGAGTAAGTCTTTCAGTTGTGGTATCATGGACATTTTTTTTTTTTGTCTTCCTTGCTAAATTCATAGTATGAATTGAAAACTGACCACCATTTAGCTGAATAGCTGAAAATTTTATGTTCAATATTTGCCAGTTTTCTGTCTAGTTTAATACTATTTAAGGATCTAAAGGGAGATGAAGGGATCCTGAAAAGCCACAGTATTTAAGGCAAATAAAACATAGATATGGAACACTGCATTAATTCTCTGAGCTACATGCTGGGACTGCAATATATGAAATATGTATTAACTAGTTGCTAGGATTTTCAGAACAGGAAAATAACAACTCAAATAAAATGACTTGATTGCCATGACTCTAACCTGCATTATTTTATCTGGGACTCTGAATATGACACAGCCTTCACCATATAAAGCCAAACAGGGGCTGGGACTGTAATGATTCAATATTCTTAAGTCCATGCTGTCCCTGACTATTGCCTCTGCTGGGGCTTCTAATGGAATATACAAGCTATCAAGTAGCAAGTTTCAAGGGTAATAGGCCAATTGTATAAAACTTTCTGACTGCTTTCTAATGGCATGAATTAGCACAAGTTGGCAATCAATAAAGCTATCTATTTATGACTTATTTAGGTTAGCTTAGTGGTTAAATGTTCCAGGGATCAATTCATTTACCACTATCTAATACACTTCAACTGGATGATTTGTTTAATCTCAGTGTGTTTCCCCAGGTGTAGTTTGTAACAAAACTGTATTATCCTGAGAGTAGTATGAGGATTTAAAGAAAGGTTCCTCTTAAAGTGATTGTGACTTTTCTCTATTTCATGACGACCCTGTTTATGCATCCATATTCATCTTTTCACTCACATTTATAGACATTGAAATCTCACTTGGAGACAAACCTGTACAAAGGAAGAAAATTGGATAAAAGAAACCCCTCACGTAATTACCACTGCACCCTCTTTTAACTAGATACAAGATCATTTTTCACTAAAAGTAACTCTGTTCACATAGTCCATCTATTTTATGTTATATGCAGCACATTTTCCAAAGACAGTGCTTAACAAATATCCGTATGATTTTCTGTATTTCCCAGCTTCCATGGAATTTAAGATGTAGTGACATGACTACCTCCGTGCAGAAGACAATGAGTGTGAGTAAAACACATCGTCCCCGACCTTCCATCTCTGACTTGCGCAGCCCAGGAGACATGGCACAGAAGTACACGGCTACGAAGAAAAGAGGGCAACCCGACTCATATCAGAGGCAGCATCAAAGACGAGCAAACTGTGCTGCCTTCAGACCCTGCACTTGCTTATTGTGATAGTTCGCACTGATCACATTAACTAATACAGCACACGAGTACCAGAATTTCTCCTAGTAATTTGAGACCTTGTGATAGGAATGATTCAACACAATGCCAAGTTTTCTGATATAACTAAAGGAAAATATGTGAGGATGTTAATGACCACTTTTTTTTTCCTCCTTGTAAAATTACATGTGCAGCGCCCTATGTATAGGCTTAGAAAAAATGTGAAGTAGATTAAATCAAGTTCTTTCTAAAATATATACTTCTTAAGTAATATGAATATTTATAATTAAATACTTTAAGAATATTTGTCCAGAATTTCCTATGCAAATGTAAACTGGAATTTAAAAATTATATAAAAATAACAAATTATCCAACTGTGAAGAATTATAATATTTTTATATTTTTGTTTGCTACCTAAAAATAACACAGGTAATCATAGGCTTAGTGGATGTGTTAAAATAACCCACGTTTTAATTTACATACTATTCATTCCAATTTCATTTATATTTTACTTCCTGTATTTCATCACTCTCATATACTGAAATACTAGTTTACCTCTCTATTCTAACCTTATAAGACCCTATTCATATTCACAGAAGGAAAAATTAAATGAAAAAAATCATCCCTTCAAGAAACTGAAGCATGACTAGATTTATAATTGGCCAGTGTAAAGTTGATACTCTGCTAAATCAAGACTCTTCTGCTTCTTTTTTTTTTTTTTTGCTCTTTTCCTAGGACTCAGTGAAGACAAAACAGCAGCCTTAGTGCAGGGTCTCCTGATCATAACTGCAGTTGGAGAACTGTTTTCTGGCCTGAGCCCCTCCCCCGGCTCTCGCCAGCTTCCTTAAGAGCATTTACTTAACCCTGAGCACGAGTCTGACTCGAGTACATCCCTGTCTTGTTCTCACCATTGGCTCTCCAAGCACAGGCCATGCACTGCAAGGAACAGGATCTTGGCATCTCCACCTGCATGCTGGCTGAGCCTCCACCTTTCCCTTCACTGGACCAGATGCCTTCTAGCCTCACCCCTGGCTCTCCTGCTGGCATCCCAGGCCTGTGCCGTGGCCCTGTGCTGCGCTCTAGGTTGTGCTGGCATCTGAGGACACATGCAGCCATGTGGCCCATCTGCCCTCCTGCAGGTGCCTGCGCACCGGCCAGCAATGCCCCCAGGATGGCCCTGCTCTGGGATCCGGACCACAGGCCTCTCCAGTTTAGGCCTCCAAATCCACCCAGGAATTGATGCTTATCCCAGTTCTCCCATACCTGTGCCTGTGACCCCTGGGGTTCATTTAAAGTAAAATGTCTTACCTCTCTTTTGAAATTATTTTCTCACTTCCCTCCATAGGTCAAATAAAGGTTTTTGACAACTCTTTCATCACAGACATATTTTCCTGTCCTCTAAATAAAATAAACACTGTGCTCTGTGTCTTCAAGGCTTCACGTTATTTATGTAGAAAATCAAGAGTATAATCTTCACAAAAGAATGGTTTGTCCAAGTTCCTTGCATTGCAAATTCAATGCACATTGACTCTTAGTAAACACTAAGAACAAATAGGTGTCATCTAGACTAAAAACTGCTAATACACATTTTTAAAATTTCATTAGCTTCAATGAAAAATACTTTTCCTGTGGTAATAATTCATATTATTTTATTTTCTAGCATATAATTCATATATTCAATTATATTACTCTGGCATATAATTCTGGTAAAGATTCATATTATTTATTTTCATCAAAATGGAAAAAGTTAAAACTTAAATATGTATAATCCTTTTACTTTATAACCAAGAGTTTGCACCTTTTGACCACCTTCATGTTTACAAAAGTTTTTTTAAATATATCATCAAATTGAGTGAAAGAATACAAATTAAAAGATTAAAATTTTCAGCCAAAGAAACTATAAAATAATATAATATGCACTAATTCAATAAGTTGAAATAAAATTACATATCTAATTAAATTCACCCCATTTTATTTTAACTTATAAGGCATGTTTGTCAGTTTAATT
This sequence comes from Manis pentadactyla, assembly GCF_030020395.1. Taxonomy (NCBI): domain Eukaryota; kingdom Metazoa; phylum Chordata; class Mammalia; order Pholidota; family Manidae; genus Manis; species Manis pentadactyla. The sequence continues at coordinate 66,650,931 of NC_080031.1, read as the reverse complement.
TGGTATGTGTGGGCACTTCATAATTTTGTCTTTATTGGAGATTAGTATGCAAAATACAGAAATATAGAAAACTTCAACAAAATATTTTTTCAATAAAATTAAATGTTCAAATAAATAACATTTGTCTTTTCTGCAAGTAACTGGCAGAGATAAAGTCTGTGAAAACATCTGGGGAGTTTTTATTGCCTCTCCCACCAGGCTGTCCTAAGGCATCCTTAGCAACTCTCTTTCCACTGTCCCAAAGGCCAGGAGCATTGCCAAACAGACACAAACAAAATTAGATAAATATTATAATTTTTAGCCTCCAGGATTAGAAACCTAGATCATGGTTCCAGATATATCTCCAAGATATACCTAAATGTCAAGTATAAAATTAAAAGGTGAGCTTGTACTTTTCAACATAAAATACACAGAAGTGCTCAGTGCATGTGTGTGGCACAGCCCAGAGGTTAGGAAGAGGGTGCTCTACTGGTTTTAACTTTTGATGTTATTGAGGAGCATAAAAATGCTTTGAGAGCACTTTGACTACAATTACTGAATAACTGCTCTCTGTTAAGCACTGGGATAAATCACTGATAAATCAATGTGGATCCCATTTACTAGAGGTCTTTAAGAAAAAAAATGATGCATAGATTCTAATGACTACCAAATTGCTGTACACAGATTTTTGTAAAAAATGTATTTCAAAGAACTAGATGGTTACTTGTGAACTTCTGAAAACATGGAGCTCTAAAGCATACACTATCTTCATTTCTGGAAAGAACTTTTGTGACCACATGTAATGAGTCCTAGAAAGAAACTGAAAAGCAGTGAAATTATTGATGCAATGTATGAACTTCCCACCTGAATTATGGATAATATGACACAGTCACACCATCAAGGCTGCCACATTAATGAAATGCAGAAACTTGAAACGTGATGACAGTGGATGATGAATGCTAAAATAAAAGTGCAGGTGAACTAAAATAGAACCACATGTCAAAAATGGATCTGTCCTGAGTTGACCATAGTTAATTTACGCAACAGGATGCCCTTAAGAGGATAATTAAAAAGAAAGCAGGAGTTCACATACTGGACAAGGCAGGGAAGGGGCTCTGCTGGGGGAAAGGGCATTTTTGAGTAGTGTAATGTGGCTACAGGCTGCAGCCTCCAACATGCAGCAGAAGGTGTCCACAAAGAGGAGACTGGTTATAAAGTCACATGTTTATGTGGACGTTGTACTCCAGACAGAAATGATATGAACAGGTAGGCAACTCAAATGATTATATGAGTCATTCATTTAAATGACTCGTTTGCCGGTGTAGCTGTATATCTGAAAAGAGAGGATGCTGCAGTTCTGGTCAATTAGAAGACAAGTACAGTGAGTTCAGGATCTGATTAAGGCAGAAATCTGGACTGACTGCTTTCGATACATGGTTTGGCAGAGTGCCTGAAGGACAAACACAGAGAGCAGTATGGTGTTTGTTTTGTTTGTTTTCTGAGATGATTTATAGACAGAATGTCTGAATTGGAGGTAAATGGCTACTCATCCAGGTCATGATGTCCTGGGTTATCAGTGGGATTTTTCATGTCCAACTTCTGTAGCACCTGTGGGAGCTCGGCGTACGTCCGCCATCTAGCGGAGGAAGATTGTAAATCACCCTGATCGGGCTACACAAGGCGAAGGGCAGCCATAAGACAATCAAGGACGTAGTGGTTCCTGGGGTCTCACATGCATTGTGTAATCACTACTGCAGGGCACGATGAGTTGTCAGGGAAGCCAGCTTTCCCATTTCTAACCCAGACAGAATAATCCAATCCATCCCTACATCCCAAAGGTGCAGGATCCAGGCTGACATGGACTCCAAGGCTTTATGCTGAAACAGGGAGCCCAAATCCACCAGCTCATGCATGACGATTAAAGAAATGAGAGCTGTTTGCTTAGTTTTCAGATTTTCATCCCAGTATGGATTTTTCATGAAATACTAACTCCTGAGATAAATAATGTTTTCTATTTTGAGAGAGAAACCCCATTTTGCTACAGAAAGTCACATGAGGTGGGAAGCATTAGGATATAGATTAATGCTTTCCTATCATAAACTCACATATGAAAAAAATAAAATATTTTAAATATAGCTAATTCTTGTCGTCAAGACTGAGCACAACCTAAATATCAGTGTAAGTGAATGTGGAATGGTTCGTGATATGAATGAACTAAGTGATTCAACAGAAGGTGATTTGGGTTTTATATTCAGGATCACATTCCTTGCTTATCCTTTAAGGCATATGTGCATGACTGTGACTTTTCCTCCTATTGATAAGCTACAGCTTCTTCTTGGTGTCACTTGTCCTAAATTTCTGAATACACTTTCTTGAAAGTCAATAATCAGTAAGTGGCATGGGCTCAGAAATAAGTGATAATTGCTTACTACCATCAGGTACAAATTAATGGTCCTTATTATCAAATTCTTCTATGATAATCATTAAAAACCTTCCAGCTCATTTGTGTATAGGGAAGAATGTCCTCTACATCTTCTGTAATCCAAGTATACTGCATCACCCCCATTATTCTCTCAGGAATCCCAAAATATGAGAGAGAAATTTTTTAATGTTTTAAGGTTTTTCTCATGCTCTTATTTTGAGCACAAGAGCCCACATTAGTGGGATGCCAATCACCCTAGTTTGCACAAAATGAAGGGATTCTTGGAACATGGGACTTTTGGTATATTATCAGGAAAATTCTGAGCAAACATGAACCAGTTAATTACCCTATAACCCATATAAAATAAAAAAGCTATAGATTACCAGGTTTTTGAGGAAGACACCAGGGTAGAAGAGGAAATTAAAATATACACATATCAAAAATTGGGAAGGAGAGATAAATATAGCCAAAAATATTTTAAAGGTAAACAGTAATGTCTTCAGAGATTTATAAGATATATCCACAAAAATAAGAAGTGCTCTTGAAAGTGATGTATATATTTCAGCCAATATAAGTGATTCATTCAAAATTTTTAAAAACAAATGGAAAATAGAAGTAAGTACTTACTCCCTGTAAGTACAATACACTTGACCTTAGCCAACAGGCCAATAAGCAATAGAAAGTATAAAGGAAAAAGGGATAGATAAGGAAATATAAGAGATAAATTAGAAAATAAATGCAAGAGCATTCAGTATGACTAGGGTGGTTTCTGAAAATGTATAAGGAAAAAAAATGAAGTTGCCAAAGTATTTCTCAGAATGGAACAATATGAGCCATCATTTAAACAGTATTCAGAGTCCAACAAAATGAATGAGAACAACTCTGATAAATTTTGATATATACTAATTGAGAAAAAGCAAAATTTTCCCTTAAAATGCCCTTTAGTTTTCAGTATAAGACATCACAAATTAAGCTGAAATCAAAATATACATTTAAAGTTGTATGAATTATTAATGCTGCTACCAAGGTAATATTTAAAATCACTTTTACCACCACTGCCTATCATTTATTTTATTCTAAAAAAAATGACTTCCTTTGGCAAAATCTCTGGCAGGTATTTATTATTTAAGTAGTTTTATAGATGATGAAAAATTGTAAGGTAAAAAGGACTTGAAGAAGGTCATGAAAATATGTACATGGCCCATCAGAGCTGGTACTGGAACCAATGTGTAATTTTTAGTTATTCCGTTTAGACTATGACTCATTAAAATTAAATATCTTAATCATAAGGATTCAATCGTCCCTTCTGAATGTTTATTTTATTGTTTAAAGAGGAGAAATGATTTTCAATGTGTAAGGAAACTTCTATTAGATTATTTTTACCTGCTTTTTAAAAATTTAAATACATACAATAAAATACATAAATACAATTATACCGCTTCACGATTTTGACATGTGTTTGCACTCGTGTAACCGTAGCACAAATCAATATATGAAACATTCTCAGTAATTTTTTCACTTCACCTATTTCACCCAACCTCCACACCCCACCCCTATGGTGACCACTAGTCTGGTCTCTGTGCTTTTAGTCTATTTCACTTTTGTTTATTTGTTCATCTGTTTTGTTTTTTAGGTAAGTGAAATCATATAGCACTCATCTTTCTCTAACTTATTTCACTTTGCATAATCCCATCCAAGTCCATCCATGTTGCCACAAATAGCAAGATTTCATTCTTTTATATATAAAGGAATATACTATTTATTTATATTCATTCATAGATGAATCCCTTCATCTATGGATGGACACTTTTTCATATATCAACTGATTGCATAGATGTGGACTAATCTGGGGACTCCTATCCTGTTCCATTGCTCTATGAAACCGTTCTTGTGCTGGTACAATACTGTTTAGATTACAGTAGCTTTGCAGTGTCATTTGAAATCAGAAAGTGTGGCACCCACAGCTTCATTTTTTATTCTCAAGATTGCTTGGACTGCATGGGTTTTTTTGGGGAGCTCCATAAAAATTTTAGGATTCCAGAAAAAATTTTAGTGAAAAATGCCATTGGTATTTTGATGGGGATTACATTGAATCTGTAGATTTCTTTGGGCAGGATGGCCATGTTAACAATATTAATTCTTCCTACCCATGAACATGAAATAGCTTTACACGTATTTGTGTCTTCTTCAATTTATTTCATCAATATCTTATACTTTCCAGAGTATATATTTTTTAACCTCCTGGGCTCAATGTATTCTTCAGTATCTCATTCTTCTTGTTGCAACTGTCAACGGGACTGATTTATTAATTTATTTTTTCTGTTAGTTCTTTATTTATATAAAAATGCAATGAGTTCTGTATATTGATTTTTTATATACTTTTTGTTGGCTCATATTGTTCCATTCCGAGAAATACTTAAAAAGTAAAAATACTTTTTAACCTTACTGAATTAATTTATTATTTCTAATAGTTTTTTGTTGGAGTCTTGAGGGCCTTCTACATGTAGTACAAAATGCCATCTAAATAGTATCAAGTTTTACTTCTTCCTTAACAATTTGGATGTCTTTTATGTCTTTCCTTTTGTCTGATTGCTGTGGCTAGGACTCCTAGGCCTATGTTGAATAAAAGTGGTGACAGTAGACATCTTTGTTGTGTTCTTGATCCTACAGGAAAAGCTTCCAGCATCTTACCATTGAGTATGGTATTATTTGTGGGTTTCTCATATATGGCATTTATTACATTGAGGTCTGTTCCATCTAACTTTGTTGAGAGTTTTTAATCCTGAACGGATACTGATTTTATCAAATGCTTCTTCATCATCTATTGAGATGACCATGTGGTTTTTCTTTCATTTTGTTAATGTGTTTTATCATAGTCATTCATTTGCATAAGTTGAATTATCCTTGCATCCTGGAATAAATTCCATGTGGTCGTGGGGAATGATCCTTTTAATATAATCGGAACTTGATTTGCTAATATGAGGAGGATTTTTGCATTTATGTTCATCAGGGATATTGATTTTATTTTGTAGTGTCTTGTTTTTGGTAGCAATGTGATATTGACCTCATAGAATGAATTTTACTTTTCTTCCTATTCACTTTTATGGGATAGTTTGATAATGATAAGTATTAACTCATCTTTAAATGTTTGGTAGAATTTACCTGTGAAGATATCTGGATATGAACTTTTATTTGTTGGGAGTATTTCTTATTACTGCTTCAATTTCATACTAGTAGACAATCTGTTAAGACTTTCCATATATTCTTGGTTTAGTGTTGGGAGATTTACATTGGGAAGAATTTATCCATTTCTTCTATGTTGTCCACTTTTTTGGCATATAATTTTTCATAGCATTCTCTTATAATTGCTTGTATTTATGTGATGTTAATTATATCTTCTCCATTTCTCATTTTACTTGGGTCCTGTACTTTTTTTTCAATGAGTGTAGCTATAGCACATTTTTTTTTTAAAGAACCATCTTTACATTCATTGATCCTTTGTAATTTTTTAGTCCCTATTTCATTTGTTTCTGCTCTGGTATCTATTCTTTCCTTCCTTCTAGTAACTTTGGGCTTTGTTTTGTCTTTTTTTCCTAGTTACTTTAGGTCTAGGGTGAGATTGAGATTTTTCTTTTTTCTTGATGTAGGCCTGTAACTTTATAAACTTCCTTCTTATAACTAATTTTTCTGCATTCAAAATATTTTGCATTGTTGTGTTTCTATTTCTTCCAAGTATTTAAAAAAATTTTCTCTTTAAATACTTTGTTGACTCATTGTTTCATAGCATGCTGGTTAGCCTCCATGTGTTTGTTTTTTCTCCAGTATTTTTCCTGTAATTGATTTCCACTTTCACACTGTTGTGGTCAGAAAAGATGCTTGGTATTACTTCAATTTTCTTACATTTATTGACTTTTTTGTGACCTATACCTAATATATGATCAATCCAGAAGAATGCATCTTGTGCACTTGAAAAGAATGAATATTCTGCTCTTTGGGTATAATGTTCTGTATATGTTGTATGTCCATTTGGTCTAATGTGTCATTCAAAGACACTATTTCCTTATTGATTTTCTGTCTGGATGATCTACATCCATGATGTAAGTGGATTATTAAAATGCCCTATTATTATTGTTTACTGTCAAAGCTTCCCTTCATTTATATATAAATGTGTATATATATACATATATATATTTATGTAGGTATGTATATACATATAAAAATATAAACATATATATGTAATATATATAACTAAGAACAAACTTTTGTTTTAACTGACAGCAACATTGCTTTTCACATAAAATATTCATTGCATCATGTAGAAAGAATCAGAAATTTGTTTCTTTACCTAAATAACAATTTACTGATAGAAACTGCCTGAAGTTACTATTTTGGAACCCTGGAATTCATTTGAATGTTTGCAGCTACATTCAGAAATCTTAACTGTTACAACTTAGTTGTTATAGGTTGATTGCAGACTCCACAATGGTAGCGACTACGTATCCCCCATTATTCAGTGCCATGTCACTGAACATTGTAAACAGCTCCTACATTTCTGCATTAGCAGACTGGATCAAGAATGGACAACAACAGTCTTGTTTTCCAAATATCATATTTATATGTTCTGATCACATATTGCTGCTAGTAAGCATGTGTGTACAAAGAAAGGGTCTGTTAACCACTGTGTCAACATCCATGGGTGTCAGCTCTTGGTTTAAGTTAGCCACAACTGTTTTGCTTTATTTTGTTGTTAGTATTCATTATGTATAATACAGACATGTTATGGGTGAATTTAAGAAGCTACTGCATATAACCAGGGAGAGAAGTTACTCCCAAAAGAGCTGAGAAGGACACAAGTTTTACCTTATTCTGTTCCCTTCCTTAGTGATTGCCAACAGAAATCTGGGTGAATGGGGAAAATCTGACTTCCAGAATTATCACATTGTAAGATTCAACTGCCCAGATTTCAAAAATAAAATCACCCCAAAAACTCAGGTTGAATATAATCACAAAGACCCCATATAAACAAAGTAGACACAAGAAAGAGAAACAAAGTTATAGGCATCACACTTTCTGATTTCAAACTATATTACAAAGCTATAGTAATTAGAGCAACTTAAATTGTTATAGCATTAAGATGTTAAACATTATTTCCACAGTTAGAGAAACAAAGAAAAAAATAGAATATATACAAGTAAAGTGAACAGGTAGTCAAGATTTTATTTTTACTACAAGAAAATCAACTAAGCACAAAAGAAGGCAGTAATGGAGGCATTTAGAAGCAAAATAACAAAAGGCATATAGGAAGTAAATAGGAAAATGGTAGATGTAAGTTCCTCATCAGTTAATATTTAAAGGTTAAGTGTATTAAACACTTCAATCAAAAGACATACAATGAAAGATTTTTTTAAAAAACAAGAGAACACTTGATGATGTTGTCAGGACACTCACATTATATCCAAAGACACAAATAGTTTGAAAGTGAAAGAATGTAAAAGTAGTAATAAAAACATACTAGTTTGGTGATACTTTATCAAGTAAAATGACTTTAGATCCATTAAGTTTAGAACAACAAAAAAGGTATTTTACCTTAATTTAATTTTCAGTTCAGTGAGAAAATGAATAATTGTAAGTATTTTATATCAAATTATCAAATAACAAACCCTCAAAATATAAGAAGTAAAAATTGACAGATTATAAGAGAATTTAAGGTTCTACAATAACATAATATTGGTATAGGACTTTCAAAATTGGATAAATCAACCAAAGAAAGAGTAATAAGAAAATAGAACACAGAAAAACACAATAAATGAACTAGAATTACCACAAATAAACACAATTCTCCACTCAATAAAAACAAATAAACATTCTTTTAAAGTACACATGAAGAATTTTCCATGATAGATGCATATTAGAATATAAAGCAAGTCATGAAAATTTTTAAATGCTAGATATCACAAAAAGTATCATTTCTGGCCAAAAATGGGTGAAGAGAGAAATTAATAAAAGAAGGAAAATTGGAATAATCAGAAATACATGACAATTAACAACACTCAATGAATGAGTCAAAGAAGAAATATTGCTATGAGTATTTTTATAGTTCAAGTTGCTATTTGTGTTTCCATGATTACTAATGATGTTGAACATTATTTTTGAGAGGATGGGAAGGAAGAAATTTAGCAGAATGCATTCTTCTCACCAAATGATTGGGTCATATGCAAGTTTCAATCTAATCATGCCCAGATCATCCTCAGAATATCACTCAAAATATGAGATATTATTTTTCAAGCTTTAACTGATATGAAAAATGCAGCAACATTTCCTAGAAATAGAAAATTTATCATTTAGCCATTTCATAAATGATACAATTGAGCCCTTGAAAAACATATATTTGAACTCAATAGGTCTATTTATTTATTTATCAATGTTTTTCAATAGATATATTGGAAAATTTTATGGAAAATGAAAAATTTGGAAGTGAAAAAAATATTCCTGTTCTGTATCTCCATTGTAAGAATATAGTCTATAATATTAACATACATAATGCATTAATGTTTATGTTATCAGTAAGGTTTCCAGGCAACACTGCATATTACTAGTTAATTTATGTCAATTAAAAATTTATACGTGGAATTTCAACTGTCTGGGATGTGGCTTTCCTAACCCCTGTTTTTCAAGGGTCAAATGGACAACTGTGCTTTATTTCAATAAAGTAATTCTTCCCTCTAGCCTTGATGTTTTCATTAATAATCAGTATGCAACTGGTTGATATTATGAACAATATTTCTCAATATATGGCCTTAAGATAGCCTCTACCTTTCTCAAAACTTAATGTGAAGCAGTCATTGTACTACTTGCTGTAGTTCTTCATAAAATAAAAAGTTTACCAATGTTCTGGGTGTAACTACAGGGTGAAAATACGTTCTCAGTCTAGGGCAAATTGTCATTGAAGCCAAATCAGTGAAAGGGAGAAATAAAATGGGAGAAATCTGTTTATTGTTTACAAGCTGTCATCCACTTCTGCTCACCCGTGTCTCTCATGACCCGGCTGCAAAAAGGGGCCCCACCCAACCAGATATGCCCTCACTGCCCCGTGTTGTCACCTATTGACATGGAGATGGCGTACTGCTTTCCACCTCTTGGAAACACCAGTGCATATGGAGATGCACTCAGGCCAGGCAAGAGATTGTATAAATATTACAATTTTATGCACACCGGGTAGTAGAATAGCTCTTATCTGGGTGAGTTTGTGCAAAAGGTTGAACAGACATATCCCAAAATGATTTCAGTCAAATATTTGAAAAATTTCAGGTTCTCTAACTATGGAAAAATACAAACTAAAACATCATTAAGCATTTTTTAGCTATCAAATAACTACAGATTTTTATAATGGTCCCCATGAATCTGGAAGAAGAAAGAAAGTTTCTCTTTCAACAGCTGAAGTGTTATAAAGTTATATATATGTTACAGGACATCTATGTGCACTAGGCACTAAGAACTTCAAACTCTTTATATGCACTGAAATAGAGATTTTAACTGAAATCCACTATCTCTAAATTATTTGAAATAAAGATTTTTATCTGAGGAGTTTAACATTTAAATATTTCTTTGTACTTAAACTGTAACAATTATTTGACAAAATAGAGAACTACCTATAAAATTATTGTATGTTGACAGAATAATACTCTATAGAAACAAAATTGTATTTTCTAAGAATTTTTACTAATTGCCTTAGTTTGTCTTTCCCAAATTAAAGGCTATGAAAGCCTTTCACAGTTAGCATAATTGGGAAACTTATTCTTAAGAACACGAGTAGCCACTAAAGTGAATGAAACAATAAAGAAAAGATACTATAGGATTTAAGATCAATCCAAGTGCTTGGTACTCATTTAGTTACTGCTGTGGGGAACTGGCACTCAGTGCCACTGAGGATCACTTCAGGATCAGGGCGAGAGATAAGCCTCAGATGTGTATGTTGAAAACACGAGTATAGATTTCTAGCTGCTCTTATTTCCCATTGGTTTTCCAGAGGTAAAGCTAATTCCTTCCCAGACTGGTATGAACCACTCCATGAACAAAGCCCTTGATGTTATGTCCCAGAAACCCTAGAACAGAAAACAAGTGCTATAGTATGTAGCCAAGGGGAGCTATCAAGTTTCAACTGTGCTCAGTGGCAACAGCCAGCAAGAAAATATGAGCAGTGAAGATATGAGAATATGCAGGAAAAATGTTCCCACACAGTTTTGTGGCTGGTGTTTTTTGGCTGCCTCCTGATAACACAAAATGCACTACTCTCTTTTGGTGCAAACCTTGATGAGTAGTAACACAGGCATTTAATGAGGTGTAATAACCACGATCACAATGAGGACATAGGACAGTACCATCACCACTAGTGTTCCCTCATGTCACCCTTCTATAGTCAAATGTCCCCTCACATACATCCTTTGTAATCCACTGTTCTGCCCTCCATCCATTTTCCATTTCTATGTATAAGTGGAATCAAATCACATAATGTGTGTGTTTTTAGATTGGTTCTTTCACTCATAATTATGCCTTTGAGGTTTACCCAAGTTAGGAAGTACATAAATGTAGCTCTTTCTTGTTATTACTGAGAAGTATTTCAGTATATGAATGAACAATTTTTGTATCCATTAGCAATTGAAAGAAAATAATATTTTATGCATCAAATTCATAAATGATAGCAATAGATATTTATTACAGGGTTTAGATAATTATAGTTTTATGACTATACACAAATATTAGAAGTAAACCAGCAATAATCAGCAGTAGAGAACCAATCTGATGATTGATGTTTCAGAATGACATCCAGTTACATTTTTAGTAAATATACGATATCATCCCAAGTTAAGATTATATGGTTATAGTATAGATAAGTAGCTATTTGACTTAGGATACATTCACTAGCAATTATGCATTAGTTTTTCACATAAAATAAACTATTAGTAGAACTACAAACATTTTGTACAGAGATAATGGGTAAATTTATGTGAAGAACTTAGAACAAAAGTCAGTCATGCCATCAACATCATTATCAATATCACAATCACCATTATCACTGAAAACAAAATTATCATCATCAAGATTACTATTCCAAGACATGGACAAACTGTTGTAATTCTACTCACAATTTTACCAGGAGGAAAAGGGATAGGCATTTGGGGGCTAAAGAATGTTGAGTGGACAGAGAGCAAACAAATAATAGAGAAATATGCCATAATTGGTGTGGAACCTTAAAAACATATCATTTTCAGAAAAAAATAGGCATATAAAGAAACTGAGGGAAAAAGCATGGAGAAATTAGAGAACTGGGAAAAGTTGGAAAGAAAAATAAAGGGAAGGCAATGGAATAAAAATCAATGTAAGAAAAAAAGGAATGAATTTCCATGCAAATGTATTGCATTCAGAAATAAGCTAGAAGTGAATTTGTAATTAGCTGCAAATTTAATATTTTTAATTAAATTTAAACAAAAATTAAATTTAGAAATAAATGTAAAAGAACAGATTTTTAAAGAAAATTAAAGTACACTTATTGTATTGATAAATATATTTAAATGTAGACATTAACATGTGAAACTGAAAATTTAGAAATAAGACGTGTGGGGTAGAAAAGTAAAACCTTCTCTAAAATTTATGTCCCTGAACATAGAAGGAAAACATAATCTCCTTTCTCACCTTGGTCTCCTCTTTCTTGTTGAGAACTGACGTATCTGAATTCTCATATGACTACTCTTAATAATACCATGATGGGATTACTGTTGAAACTTGTTACCTATGTACAATTTTGAATTCCTTTTTTTCATGTAGCCTGTCAGTTTCCCATGTTTGTATAGTATGGATTATAATTTTTGATATCTACAAACATAGTATTTGGTCATGTTTAACATCATGTGAGTTAATTTTTTAAATGAAGTGTTTAAAAAATTCTGAAGAGTATAAAATAATATTAGTAAGATTCATTTTATCTAAACCTGTTGATTTTTTAAAAAACATAAATTTGTGCTCTTAATAAAATATTTAAAACACATATGAGGCTTTAAAATGAACAGTAAAAAGTCTTAACTCTTAACTCCAAGTCATTCTTCCCACTGGTAATTCTACGAACAATTTCTTTTGAGCTTCTAAAAAACTAGCAAATTATGGATTTCCCATACCTACTTATGTTTATAAATATCAGTAATCAAACTATATTCCTTTTGTATATATAACCAAGTTACTCTATATTTGCTTTTTAAAATACTATATGTTATGTATCAGTATATGTAATCTACCTCATTTTTTAAACATTGGATTTCTATTTTTGCATGTTAAAAATAGCATTGCAGTTAACCGCTTTTATACATATATTTTGGATAACTTTTCTAAGTATATCCATGCAGTAAATTCTTACAATGAAGTTAATACTGTGTGTCAATCTGGGTTGTCTAAAGAAACAGAATCTTACACAAGAGATTTCAAAGAAGAAATTGGTAGAGTAGGCTGGTAAATTGGAAAATCAGGCAGGAGTTGATGCTATTGTCTTGAAGCAGAATTTCTCCAGGAAAACCTGTTTTGCCTTAATACCCCTTTAACTGTTTGGATGAGGCCTATTTACATGCTAGAGAATAATCTCCTTTACTTAAAGGGATTATCATGAAAGTTATTTTGATTGATAGTCTTCAACACAATGCTGGAGAATGTCTTTTTCCTGATACATTGTCTAATCCCTGATAAATTAAGAAATTATTGTCAGTTGGATACATGAAAATTGTATTTTGTTTATTATTACATTACTTCTTTTTTTAAATGATTCAATATATGCATATATTTCAGAATGATCATCATAATAAGTCTAATTAACATCCATTACCACATATAGTTACAATTTTTTTTCTTATGATGAGACTTCTTAAGATCTATTCTCTTAGTAACTTTCAAGTATACAATGCAGTATTATTAACTATAGTCACCTTACTGTACATTACATCCCCAGGACCTATTTTATTTTTTTTATTTATTCATTTGTTTTTGATTTTTTAAATTTTATTGAAGGGTAGTTGACACACAGTATTACATTAGTTTCAGGTGTACAACACAGTGATTCAACATTTATATACATGATAATTCTAGGTACCAGCTATCACCATACCAAGTTGTTACAATATTTTGACTATATTCCTTATGCTATACATTACATCCTGGTTACTTATTTATTTTACAATTGGAAGTGCGTATATATATATATATGTATATACATATATATATATATATTTTTGGTGAGGGCATCTCTCATATTTATTGATCAAATGGTTGTTAACAACAATAAAATTCTGTATAGGGGGGTCAATGCTCAATGCACAATCATTAATCCGCCCCAAGCCTAATTTCCGTCAGTCTCCAATCTTTTGAAGCTTAACGAACAAGTTCTTACATGGAGAACAAATTCTTACATAGTGAATAAGTTACATAGTGAACAGTACAAGGGCAGTCATCACAGAAGCTTTCGGTTTTGTTCATGCATTATGAACTATAAACAGTCAGTTCAAATATGAATACTCATTTGGTTTTTATACTTGATTTATATGTGGATACCACATTTCTCTCCTTATTATTATTATTTTTAATAAAATGCTGAAGTGGTAGGTAGATACAAGATAAAGGTAGAAAACATAGTTTAGTGTTGTAAGAGAGCACATGTAGATGATCAGGTGTGTGCCTGTAGACTATGTGTTAATCCAAGCTAGACAAGGGCAATAAAACATCCACGGATGCAGAAGATTTCTCTCAGAACAGGGGGGGTGAGGTTCTAAGCCTCACCTCTGTTGATCCCCTTTTTCTCACCTGATGGCCCCCCTGCGACTGTGCCTGTCTTAGGTTGTTCCTCCCTTGAGGAATCTTACCCGTCTCTGGCTAACCAGTCATCTTCCGGGGCCATACAGGGAAATGTGAAGTTGGTAAGTGAGAGAGAAGCCTTATTGTTTGAAAAAGTTAGCTTTTTACTTCTTTGCATATTTATGCCCTGTGGCTTCTATGCCCAGCATTTGTCTTGAGGTATCTTTACCACTTGGAAGAATTATGATACTCGGTAAATTTGATATGAGGCACGAATTCTGTTTAAGGGTTGTAATTAGGAAGGAAGAAGAAAAGCTATAGAAGTAGCAGACGGAAGAAAACCTGGGGAGATTAATTATTTCTTTGACATATCTTCTTGTAGAGTAACTTCAGCATGTATAGTTTTTAAACTACTAAGTAAATTGTGCACACACATTAACATAATAGGAGTATAGTTACATAACCAAAGCATACCTGTAATTACCAGCCATCTCCAGTGAAACCAAGAAAACCAGTTAGGCACCTTAGGCATTTGTGAAAACTTATCTATGATATGGTGGATATTGTCCGACTGAACTTGAACAGTCTGAGAGAATTCAGATAAATTAAAACAACCCATTCCTGGGGACTGTTCAGATCCCATGTGTTCTTTTAACAGTAAATAGTCTGTAGTTGTAAGATTTTGGAGCGCTACAATTTTCACTTCTCCTAATTCTTGGTTGAGTTCCAACCGTATAGATCCAGTCAAATTTGTTGTTTTACTGTATGCACAGGCCAGCTTAGATATCTCCTTCTTCATTCCCATGGCAAGTCCAGGAACTGGTGGGATGAGTGCATCTACAGCTGTAGCAGTGCGTGGATCTTTGTTGGGGTTTTTTGATGATCATCTTCTGGCATGAGTCTTCCAGAGAGTGCTGATGTTGGAAGTTCTCTTTCATATCGTATCTTAGTTCATTTTCGGGGTAGCCAAGTTACGCTTTGATCCTCTGTATAAACACAAACAGACCCTTTGCCTACACTTTTATATGCCCTTCATATCATTGTATAGAGCTCATTGGAGGTCACCACACAGGTACTGCTTTTTTTTTTTTTTTAACATTAATCTACACTTACATGACGAATACTTCGTTTACTAGGCTCTCCCCTATACCAGGTCCCCCCTATATACTCCTTTACAGTCACTGTCCATCAGCGTAGCAAAATGTTGTAGAATCACTACTTGTCTTCTCTGTGTTGTACAGCCCTCCCCTTTCTCCCAATCCCCTATGGATGCTAATCTTAATACCCCAGTTTTTCTCCCCCCCGCTTATCCCTCCCTACCCACCCATCCTTCCCAGTCCCTTTCCCTTTGGTAACTGTTAGTCCATTCTTGAGTTCTGTGATTCTGCTGCTGTTTTGTTCCTTCAGTTTTTCCTTTGTTCTTATACTCCACAGATGAGTGAAATCATTTGGTATTTCTCTTTCTCCGCTTGGCTTATTTTACTGAGCATAATACCCTCCAGCTCCGTCCATGTTGCTGCAAATGTTAGGATTTGCCCTTTTCTTATGCTGAGTAGTATTCCATTGTGTATACGTACCACATCTTCTTTATCCATTCATCTATCGATGGACATTTAGGTTGCTTCCAATTCTTGGCTATTGTAAATACTGCTGCGATAAACATAGGGGTGCACTGATCTTTCTCATACTTGATTGCTGCCCTCTTAGGGTAAATTCCTAGGAGTGCAATTCCTGGGTCAAATGGTAAGTCTGTTTTGAGCATTTTGATGTACCTCCATACTGCTTTCCACAATGGTTGAACTAATTTACATTCCCACCAGCAGTGTAGGAGGGTTCCCCTTTCTTCACAGCCTCGCCAACATTTGTTGTTGTTTGTCTTTTGGATGGCAACCATCCTTACTGGTGTGAGGTGATACCTCACTGTAGTTTTAATTTGCATTTCTCTGATAATTAGTGATGTGGAGCATCTTTTCATGTGTCTGTTGGCCATCTGTATTTCTTTTTTGGAGAACCGTCTGTTCAGTTCCTCTGCCCATTTTTTAATTGGCTTATTTGTTTTTTGTTTGTTGAGGCGTGTGAGCTCTTTGTATATTCTGGACGTCAGGCCTTTATCGGATGTGTCATTTTCAAATATATTCTCCCATACTGCAGGGTTCCTTTTTGTTCTATTGATGGTGTCTTTTGCTGTACAGAAGCTTTTCAGCTTAATATAGTCCCACTTGTTCATTTTTGCTGTTGTTTCCTTGCCCGGGGAGATATGTTCAAGAACAGGTCACTCATATTAATGTCTAAGAGGTTTTTGCCTATGTTTTCTTCCAAGAGTTTAATGGTTTCGTGACTTACATTCAGGTCTTTGATCCATTTGGAGTTTACTTTTGTATATGGGGTTAGACAATGGTCCGGTTTCATTCTCCTACATGTAGCTGTCCAGTTTTGCCTGCACCATCTGTTGAAGAGGCTGTCATTTCACCATTGTATGTCCATGGCTCCTTTATCAAATATTAATTGACCATATATGTCTGGGTTAATGTCTGGATTGTGTAGTCTGTTCCATTGGTCTGTGGCTCTGCTCTTGTGCCAGTACCAAATTGTCTTGATTACTATGGCTTTATAATAGAGCTTGAAGTTGGGGAGTGAGATCCCCCCTACTTTATTCTTCTTTCTCAGGATTGCTTTGGCTATTCGGGGTCTTTGGTGGTTCCATATGAATTTTTGAATTATTTGTTCCAGTTCATTGAAGAATGTTGCTGGTAGTTTCATAGGGATTGCATCGAATCTGTATATTGCTTTGGGCAGGATGGCCATTTTGACGATATTAATTCTTCCTAGCCATGAGCATGGGATGCGTTTCCATCTGTTAGTGTCCCCTTTAATTTCTTTTAAGAGTGACTTGTAGTTTTCAGAATATAAGTCTTTCACTTCTTTGGTTAGGTTTATTCCTAGGTATTTTATTTTTTTGATGCAATTGTGAATGGAGTTGTTTTCCTGATTTCTCCTTCTGTTGGTTCATTGTTAGTGTATAGGAAAGCCACAGATTTCTGTGTGTTGATTTTGTATCCTGCAACTTTGCTGTATTCCGATATCAGTTCTAGTAGTTCTGGGGTGGAGTCTTTAGGGTTTTTTATGTACAGTATCATGTCATCTGCAAATAGTGACAGTTTGACTTCTTTACCGATCTGGATTCCTTGTATTTTTTTGTTTTGTCTGATTGCCGTGGCTAGGACCTCCAGTACTATGTTAAATAACAGTGTGGAGAGTGGGCATCCCTGTCTAGTTCCTGATCTCAAAGGAAAAGCTTTCAGCCTCTCGCTATTCAATATAATGTTGGCTGTGGGCTTTTCATATATGGCCTTTATTATGTTGAGGTACTTGCCCTCTATTCCCATTTTGCTGAGAGTTTTTATCATGAATGGATGTTGAACTTTGTCAAATGCTTTTTCAGCATCTATGGAGATGATCATGTGGATTTTGTCTTTCTTTTTGTTGATGTGGTGGATGATGTTGATGGACTTTCGAATGTTGTGCCATCCTTGCATCCCTGGGATGAATCCCACTTGGTCATGGTGTACGATCCTTTTGATGTATTTTTGAATTCGGTTTGCTAAAATTTTGTTGAGTATTTTTGCATCTATGTTCATCAAGGATATTGGTCTGTAGTTTTCTTTTTTGGTGGGGTCTTTGCCTGGTTTTTTTATTAGGGCGATGTTAGCTTCATAGAATGAGTTTGGGAGTATCCCCTCCTCTTCTATTTTTTGGAAAACTTTAAGGAGAATGGGTATTTTGTCTTCCCTGTATGTCTGATAAAATTCCGAGGTAAATCCATCTGGCCTGGGGGTTTTGTTCTTTGGTAATTTTTTGATTACCACTTCAATTTCGTTGCAGGTAATTGGTCTGTTTAGATTTTCTGTTTCTTTCTGGGTCAGTCTTGGAAGGTTTTATTTTTCTAGGAAGTTGTCCATTTCTCCTAGGTTTCTCAGCTTTTTCGCATATAGGTTTTCATTGTACTCTCTAATAATTCTTTGTATTTCTGTAGGGTCCGTCGTGATTTTTCCTTTCTCGTTTCTGATACTGTTGATTTGTGTTGACTCTCTTTTCCTCTTAATAAGTCTGGCTAGAGGCTTTCCTATTTTGTTTATTTTCTTGAAGAACTAGCTCTTGGTTTCATTGATTTTTGCTATTGTTTTATTCTTCTCAATTTTATTTATTTCTTCTCTGCTCTTTATTATGTCCCTCCTTCTACTGACCTTAGGCCTCATTTGTTCTTCTCTTTCCAATTTCGATAACTGTGACATTAGACAATTCATTTGGGCTAGTTCTTCCTTTTTTAAATATGCTTGGATTGCTATATACTTTCCTCTTAAGACTGCTTTTGCTGTGTCCCACAGAAGTTGGGGCTTAGTGTTGTTGTTGTCATTTGTTTCCATATATTGCTGAATCTCCATTTTGATTTGGTTATTGATCCATTGATTATTTAGGAGCGTGTTGTTTAGCCTCCATGTGTTTGTGAGCCTTTTTGCTTTCTTAGTACAGTTTATTTCTAGTTTTATGCCTTTGTGGTCTGAAAAGTTGGTTGGTAGGATTTCAATCTTTTGGAATTTACTGAGGCTCTTTTTGTGGCCTAGTATGTGGTCTATTCTGGAGAATGTTCCATGTGCACTTGAGAAGAATGTGTATCCTGTTGCTTTTGGATGTAGAGTTCTGTAGATGTCTATTAGGTCCATCTGTTCTAGTGTGTTGTTCAGTGCCTCTGTGTCCTTACTTATTTTCTGTCTGGTGGATCTGTCCTTTGGAGTGAGTGGTGTGTTGAAGTCTCCTAGAATGAATGCATTGCATTCTATTTCCTCCTTTAGTTCTGTTAATATTTGTTTCACATATGTTGGTGCTCCTGTATTGGGTGCATATATATTTATAATGGTTATATCCTCTTGATGGATTGAGCCCTTTATCATTATGTAATGTCCTCCTTTGTCTTTTGTTACTTTCTTTATTTTGAAGTCTGTTTTGTCTGATACCAGAATTGCAACACTTGCTTTCTTCTCTTTGTTGTTGGCATGAAATATCTTTTTCCATCCCTTGACTTTAAGTCTGTGCATGTCTTTGGGTTTGAGGTGAGTCTCTTGTAAGCAGCATATGGATGGATCTTGCTTTTTTATCCATTCTATTACTCTGTGTCTTTTGATTGGTGCATTCAGTCCATTTACATTTAGGGTGATTATTGAAAGTATGAATTTATTGCCATTGCAGGCTTTAAGTTTGTGGTTACCAAAGGTTTAGGGTTAGCTTCTTTACTATCTTACTGTCTAACTTAACTCGCTTGTTGATCTATTATAAACGTGGTCTGATGATTCTTTATTTCTCTCCCTTCTTATTCCTCCTCCTCCCTTCTTCATATTTTGGGTGTTTTGTGCTGTGCTCTTTTTAGGAGTGCTCCCATCTAGAGCAGTCCCTGTAGGATGCCCTGAAGAAGTGGTTTGTGGGAGGCAAATTCCCTCAATTTTTGTTTGTCTGGGAATTGTTTAATCCCTCCTTAATATTTAAATGATATTCGTGCTGGATACAGTAGTCTTGGTTCGAGGCCCTTCTATTTCATTGCATTAAGTATATCATGCCATTCTCTTCTGGCCTGTAGGGTTTCTGTTGAGAAGTCTGATGATAGCCTGATGGGTTTTCCTTTGTAGGTAACCTTTTTTTTCTCTCTGGCTGCCTTTAATACTTTGTCCTTTTCTTTGATCTTTGCCATTTTAATTGTTATATGTCTTGGTGTTGCCCTCCTTGGATCCCTTGTCATGGGAGTTCTGTGTACCTCTGTGGTCTGACAGGCCATTTCTTCCCCTAGTTTGTGGAAGTTTTCGGCAATTATTTCTTCAAAGACACTTTCTATCCCTTTTTCTGTCTCTTCTCCTTCTGGTATTCCTATAATGCATATATTATTCCTTTTTGATTGGTCACTCAGCTCTCTTAAAATTCTTTCATTCCTGGAGATCCTTTTATCTCTCTCTGCATCAGCTTCTCTGTGTTCCTGTTCTCTGTTTTCTAGTCCATTAATGGTCTCTTTTATCTCGTCCATTCTGTTTTGAAGTCCTTCCAGAGCTTGTTTTGTTTCTATATTCCCCTTCCTTAGTTCTTGCATATTTCTCTGCAAGTCCATCAGCATGGTTATGACTTTTGTTTTGAATTCTTTTTCAGGAAGACTGGTTAAATCTATCTCCCCAGTTTCCTTCTCAGGGGAAGATGTAGCAGATGCCGAAGCTGTCTGGGTTAGTCTTGTCTGGATCATATTTTTTTGCCTTTTCATGTTGACAGGTGCTATTGACTGTCAGCTGGGAGGGCCAGACTTTTCACTTGCTACTGGCCTTTCTTTACTGGGACAACTGTGACCTCTAGTGGCTTGTGTTGGGTAATTGCGAGTAGGCTGGGTCTGTGTGTCTTGCCCTGCCAATATGGATGGATCTCCCTTTCTGTGGGCGGGGTTTGCCTTAGGCTGTTTCTCTGCTTTCGCAGAGCCAGGAGGGATAATGGACGGGAAGGGGGGAGGGCCTGTTTGGCTGTTTACCTCCGTGAGGGGTCTCAGCACTGTTGCCCAGGGGGTTAGTGTGCCTGGTTTTCCCTGTAATCCTGCCACTGGGCTGTGACCTATGCTGTTTCCATCCAGCTGTTAAATCCCTGTCCCTTTAAGACTTTCAAAAAGCCTCCGCTTTTCTTTGTCACAGGGGCATCAGCTTCGGCACCCGCTCAGAGGTCTTGCTTCCCTATTTCATTAGTTACCAGCCCTCCACGCATGCACTGTGCCTGCGCTCTGGTGCGGGTGGCTGCACCTGGTTGTTCAGCAGTCCTGGGCTCCGTCTCCCTCCTGCTCTGCCTACTCTTCTCCCGCTGGGAGCTGGGGGGAGGGGCGCTCGGGTCCCACCAGGCTGGGGCTTGTATCTTACCCCCTTTCACCAGTCGCTGGGTTCTCGCTGGTGTGGTTGTATTCTGGCTGTTGTCCTGTGTCTTCTGGTCTCTCTTTTAGGATTAGTTGTATTTGTTGTATTTTCAAAAATATATATGTTTTTGGGAGGAGATTCCCACTGTCCTACTCACACCGCCATGTTGGCTTCGCCTCTATTACATTACTTTTAATTCTGTTACAGTGGAATATGGTAGAATACAATAGTTTCTTCCACAAAACACTCGACTGATGTGTATGTATTTCTACCTTTCTCTGCTTCCTATGTCTGTCTAGTGGTCATTAGCTTAAAGAATAATTGAAACTTCTTTACTGTTTTATTCCTTTGAAGAAACTCATTCATTTGAATTCAGTAGTTAATTGGTCATTCTATACCATAAATACATATCAATACCTTGCTTCTCTGCTTGGTATCTTATTTATCCATAAGGACTAAAGAAATTTCATAGTAGCTAAGTCGAGTTTATTATTTTTATCAGCTCAGGGTTTGTATTTGGAGGACAGTGTCACATACTCAAAGAAGGTGCTGGATAATGTTTTGGGGGTCCCAAGATGACCTTCAAATTCATTGAACTCACTTTAGCTTTTAAGGTGACATTAAAGCTGTAATCTCTTTTTTGATAAAGAAGGATTTCTCTCTTCTGTGACAGTTCAAGCGCTCTGTATTGCCTCTGATAGCAAACTGTGCAGCTTTGGGCAATTCTAGTTGGTATCAGTTACTCTGGCTAAAGGGTGAATTTATGTGCCTTCTGGTTTACAGTACTAAATAGGGGAAGTATTCCTAGGTATAAAACACATCTATCTCAGTAGTACATTCTGGTAAGGGAGACAAAGTACCTAATGTAATTCCCAACACTCCTAATTTGCATCCAGAGTTCCCCCATCAGGAGTAGCATTGCCATATCTCCATATGCAACGGTTGCTCCTTTTCAGTCTGTCACATTGGTTTTGGGTTCAGCGCATTGGGCCCCATGTCAAGGCATCTCACAAAGGTTACTTCTCCAACTGTAGGTCATTTTACCCACATTAGGTACATTTGGCCTTGGGTCTCTAGCTGCTGAGGGTTGGGCTGAGATCTTGGTCTTGCAGTCAGTTTTCATCTTGATTGATCTGTTGTCCACCCCTGAACTGGTGGCAGACTCTAAATATTATCTTTGCATCATCTCTGCATTTATAAATCTCTGAATCTGGAATAGAGTGGATTTGTTTGCATCCCTTCAACACTGGGAAACCAATAGAGGCTCCTCTCAGTCCACTCAGTCTCTTAAAATGCTTCATTAAAAACTTTCACTTCAACCCTATCAATGTCTACTTTAGTCTTCTGGTGTATTCATCAACCCTTACTCACTGAAAACTTCTGCTGTTAGGACAAGTAGATTTGCCCTCTTGCCTTATCTTTTCCCCTTTTTTTTTAACCATTCTAATTTTCTTAGTATCATCTCTCAAATTGATAAAGGAAAATTGAAACAGCAGATCTGATATAACATCCTGAAGAGTTTTTTGTGTTGGTAACAGTAAAGTTCCATGGGGGACCATGTAGAAGGAGCCACCTTTATTACAGTATTCACCATGACCTGGGGGCACGGCATATTAAGGGGCTGAATATCGGGTCACTATAAAGCCAGTCTGGTACGACTTGCATATGTAGCCTGTCAGCCACATGGCTGTAGCATTTCACTTTGCATGCAAAGGAGAGACAGCATAATTCCCTTTCTCTGGATAAGCAAGCTTTATAGCCAGTTTATCCAGTCTGCCAGGCTAGCAGTCTTGTTGGATTAAGTTGCTCTGTTTTTGGGTTAGTCACAGCCATTCAGAATTGTCGTTAGTGAGCTGTGGGTCATGCATTAGCCCAAATATGCCGTTGTCTTCAAACCATATTCTGTTCCTAACTTAACTATTCTTAGGAGCCTATTAATAAAGGTTCTTTAGGGAGCTAACTATATTTATCCACAAAATGAGATACCAACTTTATACTGTATCCTCTGGTTTTGGTAGTTTCCTGATTTTGTCCCCCTGTCACCTGAATCATCTTGGCAAATGAGGTCACAGAGAAGATCATCTGTTGTTCAGCATTATTTCTCTCTTCTGTGACAGTTCAAGGTTAGCAGCCTGATACTAGATTGGATCAGCTGAAATCTGGGTTGGTGCAGCATCAGGGTCCACCCTCAAACTATCTTTACCTTTCTGTTCTATATTGTATGGCTAACAAGAGCCAGGGAATCCTGCATTTTGCCAATTCCTTATTATTTTGCATGTCATTGTGGATTAGTGATTAGACTCATCTGGGGTGGATCTATCATTTCTAGGTTTCATTTTCTATTATGTCCTGTAACATGGCAATATGTCTGCTGTTTCATACTATGGGTGATTTGGCAAACACCCAGACATCAGGGATTTATCATCCTCTGCCCTCTTCCTTATTCTTTATCCCAAAAAATGCTTTAGCAATATTACAATGAATCCAAGGTCATGCTAGCAAACCCCGAAACTTGAGGGTGATCCTGGTATCCCAGAAACAGATTAAGACTCATGACACAAGGTTTTTAACCTGTTTTGCCCACTGTTTGATAAATAAGGATAAATAAAGTTTACAGTTTCTCACTCTACAAATTGATCATTTCCAAAGTACTTTACAATCAGTCTATACATAAGCAGACATTTATTGAGTAATGTCTATGTTCTAGGCCATTGTTACTCAACCTTTCTTGTATTTACTCTCTGAGAAAGTTAAAGACAGTTGAAATATGTTAATTTTTACCTAAGGAGAAATTAAAATACTGCAGGGCAGGATTTTGTCAGGTAGGGTTTAACTTTGGAGAACCACACACCATTGTAATATCTGAAACTTTTTTTGTCCTTCAAGAACCCCTTTTTGCCCCTTTGGTGGTATCATCTCTGTTGAGAATGCATGTAATAGATGAAGAAATTTTACTTCCTTATATATCTGCGTATCTCTTTCTTGCACGTGCTTGCTTACAATCTCTGTATGTGTATGTATCTTCCTTGATGTATGATGAGTTATGTCCTGATACACTGATTGTAAGTTGAAAATACTGTAAACAATTCGGTATCATATCCAGACTTTATGGACATTTCAAGCAATGGAGAAGAAGAATAATATGTTTTAAGTTAGTTTGAGACCTTTCCTGGAGCCCTCAGGTCTCTGGCTTCTGAATTGTTTAGCAGAAAAGTTGAGGTTTGAATTGAATTGTTCCTTTCCTACATTCTTTCCTAAAAGGAGAGAAGGCTGTTAAATAGGTGATTATTATAATCAAAGAAAAAAATAAATTATCATAGTTAGTGAACATGCATCAGAAGTTTAGATAACAGGAGCCTGGAAGTAGAAGTGAGAGGTGAGAGGGTGGTCCTCAAATTGAGAACTGTGTGTGGTGCCCAAACTCCAGCACAACAGTGGGTTTCCTCCATCCCTGTACATGCAGAGCCTGAATTACAGACAAACTAACAGAACCAATTTTAAAAAGAGGGTATCAGACAAAAACAGGAGAAACAGAGCAGTGCCCAAGGGTGAGAGAGGCAGATACTGGCTAGAATGAGTACAAATCTTCCTCTGCTTACAATGGGGTAACATCCCAATAAACCCATCACAGATTGAAAATGTCTAAGTTGAAAATGTATTTAATACACCTAACCTCCCAAACATCATAGCTTAGCCTAGCCTCCCTTAAATGTACTCAGAACACCTACACTAGCCTACCATTGGGCAAAATCATCTAACCAAAGCCTGTTTTATAAAAAAGTGTTTATTATCCCATGTAATTTATTGAATACTGTACTGAAAGTAAAAAATAGAATGGTTGTAAGTGCACTGTTTACTGTGGTAATTGTGTGGCTGACTGGGAGCTGCGGTTCACTCCCGATACCTAGCCTCACAGGAGAGTATGCCACGTCACTGGCCTGGAAAAGGTAAAAAAAAATTGAAGTAGGATTTCTACTGAAGGTGTATTGCCTTCACACTATCACAAATTAGAAAATTTGTAAGCCAAACCATTATAGGTCAGGGACCATCTGTGTATCTGTTTTTTATCTATGTCTCCTCTTAAAAATAGTAAGGTAGTCATAGATGCTGAAAAAGCATTTGACAAAGTTCAACATCCATTCATGATAAAAACTCTCAGCAAAATGGGAATAGAGGGCAAGTACCTCAACATAATAAAGGCCATCTATGAAAAACCCACAGCCAACATTATATTGAATAGCGAGAAGCTGAAAGCATTTCCGCTGAGATCGGGAACTAGACAGGGATGCCCACTCTCCCCACTGTTATTTAACATTGTACTAGAGGTCCTAACCATGGCAATCAGACAAAACAAAAAAATACAAGGAATCCAGATTGGCAAAGAAGAAGTCAAACTGTCACTATTTGCAGATGACATGATACTGTACATAAAAAACCCTAAAGACTCCACCCCAGAACTACTAGAACTGATATCGGAATACAGCAAAGTTGCAGGATACAAAATCAACACACAGAAATCTGTGGCTTTCCTATACACTAACAATGAACCAACAGAAAGAGAAATCAGGAAAACAACTCCATTCACAATTGCATCAAAAAAAAAAAAATACCTAGGAATAAACCTAACCAAAGAAGTGAAAGACTTATATTCTGAAAACTACAAGTCACTCTTAAAAAAAATTAAAGGGGACACTAACAGATGGAAACGCATCCCATGCTCGTGGCTAGGAAGAATTAATATCATCAAAATGGCCATCCTGCCCAAAGCAATATACAGATTCGATGCAATCCCTATGAAACTACCAGCAACATTCTTCAATGAACTGGAACAAATAATTCAAAAATTCATATGGAACCACCAAAGACCCCGAATAGCCAAAGCAATCCTGAGAAAGAAGAATAAAGTAGGGGGGATCTCACTCCCCAACTTCAAGCTCTATTATAAAGCCATAGTAATCAAGACAATTTGGTACTGGCACAAGAACAGAGCCACAGACCAATGGAACAGACTAGACAACCCAGACATTAACTCAGACATATATGGTCAATTAATATTTGATAAAGGAGCCATGGACATACAATGGCGAAATGACAGTCTCTTCAACAGATGGTGCTGGCAAAACTGGACAGCTACATGTAGGAGAATGAAACTGGACCATCGTCTAACCCCATATACAAAAGTAAACTCAAAATGGATCAAAGACCTGAATGTAAGTCATGAAACCATTAAACTCTTGGAAGAAAACATAGGCACAAACCTCTTAGACATAAACATGAGTGACCTCTTCTTGAACATATCTCCCCGGGCAAGGAAAACAACAGCAAAAATGAACAAGTGGGACTATATTAAGCTGAAAAGCTTCTGTACAGCAAAAGACACCATCAATAGAACAAAAAGGAACCCTACAGTATGGGAGAATATCTTTGAAAATGACACATCCGATAAAGGCTTGACGTCCAGAATATATAAAGAGCTCACACGCCTCAACAAACAAAAAACAAATAACCCAATTAAAAAATGGCCAAAGGATCTGAACAGACGGTTCTCCAAAAAAGAAATACAGATGGCCAACAGACACATGAAAAGATGCTCCACATCGCTAATTATCAGAGAAATGCAAATTAAAACTACAATGAGGTATCACCTCACACCAGTAAGGATGGCTGCCATCCAAAAGACAAACAACAACAAATGTTGGCAAGGCTGTGGAGAAAGGGGAACCCTCCTACACTGCTGGTGGGAATGTAAACTTGTTCAACCATTGTGGAAAGCAGTATGGAGGTACATCAAAATGCTCAAAACAGACTTACCATTTGACCCAGGAATTCCACTCCTAGGAATTTACCCTAAGAATGCAGCAATCAAGTATGAGAAAGACCAATGTACCCCTATGTTTATCGCAGCACTATTTACAATAGCCAAGAATTGGAAGCAACCTAAATGTCCATCGATAGATGAATGGATAAAGAAGATGTGGTACATATACACAATGGAATACTACTCAGCCATAAGAAAAGGGCAAATCCAACCATTTGCAGCAACATGGATGGAGCTGGAGGGTATTTTGCTCAGTGAAACAAGCCAAGCAGAGAAAGAGAAATACCAAATGATTTCACTCATCTGTGGAATATAAGAACAAAGGAAAAACTGAAGGAACAAAACAGCAACAGAATCACAGAACTCAAGAATGGACTAACAGGTACCAAAGGGAAAGGGACTGGGGAGGATGGGTGGGTAGGGAGGGATAAGGGGGGGAGAAGTAGGGGGGTATTAAGATTAGCATCCATAGCGGGGTGGGAGAAAGGGGAGGGCTGTACAACACAGAGAAGACAAGTAGTGATTCTACAACAGGTTGCTACGCTGATGGACAGTGACTGTAAAGGAGTATATAGGGGGGACCTGGTATAGGGGAGAGCCTAGTAAACAAAGTATTCGTCATGTAAGTGTAGATTAATGATTAAAAAAAAAATGCAGTTCCTATGTGGTGACCTCTAATGAGTTCTACACAATGATATAAAGGACATATAAAAGTGTAGGCAAAGGGTCTGTTTGTGTTTATACAGAGGATCAAAGCCTAATTTGGCTACCCCGAAAATGAACTAAGATACGATATGAAAAAGAACTTCCAACATCAGCACTCTCGGGAAGACTCATGACAGAAGATGATCAGAAAAAAAACAAAAACAAAAACAAAAACAAAAAAAAAAAACTTCAACAAAGATCCACACACTGTCACAGGTGTAGATGCACTCATCCCACCAGTTCCTGGACTTGCCAAGGGAAAGATGAAGGAGATATCTAAGCTGGCCTGTGCATACAGTAAAACAAAAATTGGACTGGATCTGTACTGTTGGAACTCAACCAAGAATTTGGAGAAGTGCAAATTGTAGCACTCCAAAATCTTACAACCACAGACTATTTATCGTTAAAAGAACATATGGGATATGAACAGTCCCCAGGAATGGGGTGTTCTAGTTTATCTGAATTCTCTCAGACTGTTTAAGTTCAGTCGGACAATATCCACCATATCATAGATAAGTTTTCACAAAGGCCTAAGGTGCCTAACTGGTTTTCTTGGTTTCACTGGAGATGGCTGATAATTACAGGTATGCTTTGGTTTGGTAACTATATTCCTATTATGTTAATGTGTGTGCACAATTTAATTAGTCGTTTAAAACCTATCCATGCTGAAGTTACTCTACAAGAAGATATGTCAAAGAAATAATCAATCTTCCCAGGTTTTCTTCTGCCTGCTACTTCTGTAGCTTTTCTTCTTCCTACCTAATCACAACCTTTAAATAGAACTCGTGCCACATGTCGAATTTACCGAGTATCATAATTCTTCCAAATGGTAAAGACACCTCAAGACAAATGCTGGGCATAGAAGCCACAGGGCATAAATATGCAAAGAAGTAAAAAGCTAACCTTTTCAAACGATAAGGCTTCTCTCTCACTTACCAACCTAACATTTCCCTGTATGGCCCCGGAAGATGACTGGTTAGCCAGAGACGGGTAAGATTCCTCAAGGGAGGAACAACCTAAGACAGGCACAGTCGCAGGGGGCCATCTGGTGAGAAAATGGGGAGCAGCAGAGGTGAGGCTTAGAACCTCCCCCCTCATGTTCTGAGAGAAATCTTCTGCATACATGGATGTTTACTGCCCTCGTCTAGCGCGGATTAACACATAGTCTACAGGCACACACCTGATCATCTACATTTGCTCTCTTACAACACTAAACTCTGTTTTCTACCTTTATCTCGTATCTACCTACCACTTCAGCATTTTATTAAAAATAATAATAATAGAGAAATGTGGTATCCACATATAAATCAGGTTTAAAAATCAAATGAATATTCATATTTGAACTGACTGTATAGTTCATAATGCATGAACAAAACCGAAAGCTTCTGTGATGACTGCCCTTGCACTGTTCACCATGTAACTTATTCACTATGTAAGAATTTGTACTCCATGTAAGAATTTGTTCGTTATGCATCAGAAGATTGGAGACTGACGAAAATTGGGCTTGGGGTGGATTAATGATTGTGCATTGAGTACTGACCCCCCTATACAGAGATTTGTTGTGGTTAACAACTATTTGATCAATAAATATGAGAGATGCCCTCACTATATATATATATATATATATATATATATATATATATATATATATATATATATATATATATAAACACACTTCCAATTGTAAAATAAATAAGTAACCGGGATGTAATGTATAGCATAAGGAATATAGTCAAAATATTGTAACAACTTGGTATGGTGATACCTGGTACCTAGAAATATCATGTATATAAATGTTGAGTCGCTGTGTTGTACACCTGAAACTAATGTAATGCAATGCTGTTGTCAACTACCCTTCAATAAAAAAAAAAAAAAAAAAAAAAATAGTAAGGTAGGAATTAAGAACAAAGTGCCGAAGTACCGATGTATTTCTTTTCAGCTTTGAAAAACTTAGAGCTTTAGGAAATTTTCACTAGGGTTACTATGAGTTGAAGGTAATGGAAAGATTTACATGGAAGTACATTCTTCCTGATCTGAATATTCACTCCCAATAAAAGTAAATTTGTTGTTGATGTGTGATATATATAATAAACAGTGCACAAGTATAAATGTAGACCTTGATGAATTTTCCTACGAAGTGACCATGCCCATGTCATAAGTATTCAGGTCAGGAAGCAGATTTGGGAAAATAGGAACCCCGGAATTCTCTCTCGTGCTTCCTTGCAGTCGTTACCCATCATCTCTCTCCTCAACCAAAGGTCACTCCTGTCCTAATTTCTTACATCATAGTTTTGCCTCTTTAGGAATTTTTTAAAAGAAGATTCGTATGGCATATACATACATATGTTTTTGGTCTAGCTTTCTGTGTGAATTTTGAGAAATTTATACATGTATATATAGTTCTTTCTCATGGCTGACTTACTCAATTGTAAGAATATACCTCAATTTATCTTCTACTATTGAAGGACACTTGTGTTGTTTTCAGCTTTTGGCTGTTACAACTTATGCTGCCATGAACATACTTGTATATAATCTTTTGGTGAACATAAATTTCCATTGCTGTTAGGTGAATGCTTAGAAGTAGACTTGCTGGGTTACCTGGTGTACGTATTTTCAGCTTTACTAGATACTTCCAATGTGGCTGTGCCAGTTTATACCCCTAATGGCAGTATATGAGAATTTCAGTTGTTCTGTGTCTACCCACAATTGGTATTATCTGTCTTTATTTTTAGCAGACATCAGGGGTATCTTCCTAACGTTTTAATTTGCATTCTTCTGGCAACTAGTCCTTCTCTCTTCTGTATGTGTTGGTATTTGGATGTCTTTTATTTTGAGGTGCCTAAGTCTTCTGCTAATTTTTCTAATGGATTATTTTTTTCTTAATGATTTTTAGATACCCTTTATGTATTCTAGAATTGAGTCCTTTTTAAAGAAATATGTATTACAGATTGCCAGTTTGTGGCCTGCATATTCTCTCTTAATAGTGCCTTTTGATGAATAGCTGTAAGGCCAGTTTTTCATTTTTTTCCCCTTATGCGTACCATGTTTTGTGTCTTGAGATCTCTTCCTGTACCAAGGTCATGAAGATGTTCCTCTGTGTTTTCTAGAAGTTTCGGTGTTTTGTTCCTCTGTGTTTTCTAGAAACTTCAGTGTTTTGATATTTTACATTTCGAACTGGAATTGTTTATGGATAAGGTGGGGAGGCGAGTCAAGACTGATATATATTTTTTCCATATGGCTATCAGTTGATCACCTTTGCCATAAATCAGGTGGCACCATGTGTGGGTCTGTTTATGAATTCTTCTGTTCCTTTGTCTGCTTTGTCTATTACTTCACCAGTACTACACTGTCTTAATTATGCCAAAGCTTTGCTAAAGTCTTATCCATTATAGTTGAGCTATTACAGTCCTTGGTTAGGATTCCAGCTTTGTTCTTCTGTAAGATTCCCTTGACTATTGGCTTTTTAAGTTGTATAAATTATAGACTCAGCTTTTCAATTTCCACAAAATGAGTTGGTTTGGATTTTGATTGCTATTTTATGGAATGTATATTTATTTGAGAAGTGAATTTATCAACAGTGTCAAGTCTTAATAACCATAAACATGGTATATCCCATTTATTTATTTAATTTCTCTCATACTTCAGAAGTTTTCATGTAGAGATGTTGCACTTTTCATTTGACATTTTTTCCCTATTAATTTAATGTGATGTTACTGTAAGGAGTATCATTTTTTAAATGATGGCATATAGAAATTCACTTGGTGGCTGTGTATTGAATTTCAAGCATTGATTCCAAGGTTTTTAATGTATTCCTTTTTTTAGTGTGTTTCTTTTTTTTAATGTATATTCTTTTTGCATTTTCTCTGTATCTCTAAATAATGACAGTTTTGTTTTCTCTTTTCCTGTTCTTACATTTTTTGTTGCTGTTCTTACTGCACTGGCAGGTAGGACACCCCACACAATATTGAAATAGAAGGTGATATTGAGTATCCTTGTTCCCAGTCTAAGGAGAACATCTCCAGTAGTTTATTAGGTATGATGTTTGCTCTAGGTTTTCTGTAGATGCTGTAATACATTAAGGAACTTCCATTCTTAGTGTACTGTTTTCAGCATGAACGAGTGTTGTATTTTATCATGTGATTTTGTGCATCTCATGAATACATAATTTCCTTCATTTTTCCATTACTGAGCTGAATTATATTAAATTTTTTAAAAATTTGAATGCTAAAAATCTTTGCATTCCTACAGTAAACCCCATCTGGTTGTGATGTGTTCTTTTTTATATATTGTTGATCAGTTGCTAGTATTTGGGTTAGGATCTTTCCAGCTATGTTAATGAGAGAGAGTGGTCTATAATTTTTCTTTCTTGTTATGTCCTTGACAAGTTTTAATGTCTAGTTGGAACATGTTTCTTTTCCTATTTTGGGAAGAGCTGTTTATAATAATATGTATCTATAGAGAAGTCTGCTTTATTGGTAATTTGTGTCTTTTTTTTTCTTGAAAATTTTGCTTGGAAGTTACCAATCTTTTCAGAGAACAAATTTTGACCATTGAGTTTTCCTATTTTATTAATAATTTTGCTTTTTTTTCCCTAATCCTTTTCTTTTTTTTGAAGGGTAACTGTTTTCCTAGCTACTTGAGCTAGAAGCTTAGATCACTATTTTTCTGTTTATCTCTAAGCACCGTTTGATATGTCTGCATTATCACTGAGTTCAAAATGTTTCCTACTTATCCATCTTTTTCTTTATCCCATGGATTATGTATATGTGCCTTGCTTCATTTCAGCCAAGTATGTGGGATAATTTTTAAGTCTTTTTTCTTTGTGAAAAAACACATAAAATAAAATTTACCATCTTAACCATTTCTTTTTGGGCTGTGTGTGATTGATGTGTTGTGTGTGATATGTTTCTTATCCATTACAGTTTGAGAAAATACTCTGAATTATTTTAATCCTTTCATATTTATTGAAGCTTGCTTTAAAAATCAAGCTTTTAGTTAATTTTGGTAATTTTTCTGTAGACTTGAAAAGCAGTGCATAGTCTGTTGGATACAGTGTTCTGTGTATATCAGTGAAACTAGATTTTTAATTCTGTTCAGATTGCATGAGTACATAATGTTTTTTCCTGTTTTAAAAAATAGCTCTTGAGAGAGGTACTCAACTTTCAAACAATTATTGTGGAATTTGTTTAGTCTGTCAGTTTTTGCTATGTATTTTGAAGCTGTACTACTGGATGCATATAAATTATGAATCTTTTTTATATGCTGTAGCAGCTTTCTTTTGCATGTTTATTTTTAAAAGCAGCATATAGTTTTTCTTTTCATAGTCTTTTTTTTTACATTATTTCATTCTGAAAAATTTCAAACATATAGAGAAGTTGAGAGAATTGTATAGTGAACAGCCATATACCTAACACCTGGGTTGCACAATTAACATTTTGCTGCATTTGCTTTATCACTTATGATATTACTTTTTTAATATCATTTAAAAAGTAATGCATATATTCATTGTAGAAATTTTGAAAAAATATAGGTGAGCACAAAGTGGAAAACAATTGTGGCTCCACTATCCTACTGAGATAATAAGATGGTCACAGTTATTATTGTTTATATTCTGGACTTACCATATATGGGGCACTACTCAAATTTACATATCTTGATTGATTTGCAGTATATAAACAAGTAATTTACATGTATTGATTCATTTAAATACCACAATTTCCCTTGTCATGGTTACTGTTATTCCATTTTACTGATTATAGAAACTTGGATACATGAGTTTCAGTAACTTCTCCAAAGTCCGTGGAGAATTAGGTGATGGAGGGTATGTACTTGACTCAGGTAGTCTAGTTCCAAATCTGTGCTTTGGACATACTCTTTTAATTGGGCTATTCAGTTCTTTTACATTTAATGTAATAATTTATATAATTGAATTTTTCTCTCTGCAGTCTATTGTTTTCTCTTTGACCCATGTATTTTATATTCCTTTTTTTCACCTATATTTATTTTCTCTTCTTTTGATATGGTCCAAGTATCAAGAACTTACAGTATAATACACAGTGGCAAATACAGTTAAGCAATTACAGTGCATATTAGTAAATGCTATGTATAGGGTTCTAGCAAGCACTGAGTTTTTACACCTTACCTGAATTTAGGTATTGTCTTCTAGAAGAGATAACTGTAGTGTTAGAATTTTAAAGGAAGTTACAAGGTAGTGAGGTGAAGAAAAAGAAGAGTAAATTTTTTGGGTAAATTGCTATCTTACTTAAGCTATCAAGGAACTTGCATGCCCTAAGTAGTTTGAACTTTTTCCTCTAAGCAGTGTGGAACCGTTTGAAGATTGCCAATCATCATGTTCATATTTGTATTTTCTATAGATTATTCTGGTGGCAGTGTAGAGAATGAACTTTTTTGGAAGGCAGGAATGTGGTTAAACTGACATCAGACAGACCGGTTAGGCTGTTAAAATACTGAAAATGGGAGATTATTGACAAGGTCCTGGATTCAGATGTTGAAGGTGGAGATGGAGAAACAGGAGCCAATTTACGAATTACCTAAGAGGAAAACTTTTTTATCTCGGGGATGGAGAGGGAGGGCTTCAAAGATGACTGCCTGAAATTTGCCTGAACGGATGGAAGATAAAATGAATAGGTACCACTGGATGCTGTATCTCTGGTTTTAAGCAATTTTATTATATTGTGCCTTGGTGTAGTTTTTTTCCTTAGACTTCTTGAGCTTCCTAGATATTTTGAGTTCATAGCTTCTCATCAAATTTGGGTAACTTTAGACTCATTTTTTAAAAGATTTTTTTGTATTCTGTTTTTTTCCTCTGGAAACTCAAATTTTCTATGTGGTCTCTCAGCTCATGGGTGCTCTTTTTTGCCAAGCCCCCCTTTTTTCCTTCTAGTTCTTTTTTTCCCTTCTCTTTGTTTTGGATAGTGTCTACTGCTCTGTCTTCAAGTGTGCTAATTTTTTTGGTGGGGGCAGTATCTAAACTACTGTAAAATCCATTGAGTGTATTTTTTACCTCAGACATCTTGAGAAGTTTCATTTGGGTGTTCTATGTATCTTCAATGTCTCTGCTTAACTTTTGTTACAGAATGCAAAACTTGTTTTTTGGAATACAGTTTTAATATCTGCTAATTCTAGCATATGTGTCAGTTCTGGTAGGTTTCAATTAATTGATTACCCTCACCCCCATTATGGATTGTATTTTTTGGTGTTTTTTTTGCATGCTTAATAATCTTAAGGTGGGTGTCAGACATTGTAATTTTACCTTGTTAGACACTGGATAGTTTTTGTAGTTTTTTGGGAATAGTTTGAATCTTTTGGGTCTTAAAGTTAAGATAATCTTATATGGGACCAGCACAGTATAGAGTCCAGACTAATCTCTAAAGCTATAACACAGATTTTTGTTTTAATTATTCAGTACCTTATTTTATGGTTTAATGGTGAATTACTTTGGTGTCCTTTGCTAAAATTTAAATATGGAAGTGCTTTCATATATATTAACCCATTAATCCTCATAACAGTATAGGTTCTAATATACTAGTATTACACATGAGAATGAAGCTCATAGAGGTTAAGTGACTTGCCTAAGGTCACTCAGCTTGTAGATGACACAGTTAGAGTCCGAACTCAAGCAGTCTTGCCCTATAGGTAGCTCATCCTATGAACTAGTACTAGTACTATCCTATATACTTGCAGGTGTAGAATAAATCCTCTGAAACTAAGCTTCACAATATTTATATTAGTTTTGCCACCCTTCCCTCCACTGAGGTGGAATTTTGTATTTCTAGTATATAACTATCTATGTCTAGTTTATTTTAATTGTTTATTTTACGAGGTTCAGCACATTGAATTATGTGTAGATTTATCCAAGGATTAAAAGCCTAATCCACACATCTTTAAAGTTAGTGTTCTCCTTGAGAGACAATCAGGAAACACACCTTTAGCTGACCAAGTTGGCTTTATTAGTTACTGCGCTAAAGAGAGAACTTCTATCAGGCAGAATGCTGGGCATCTCACTACGTGGGTGTTAGAAAGACTTACTCTAGGACTTGGGTGTGTTTAGTGATTTGACAGAGGCTTCAAGGAAGCAAGGCTTTCCTCTGGATTGGTTGCTGTGAGGAAGGGGGTAGTGGGGTAAGTCTGGTACTGGGGCATCTTATCCTTAGCTACAAGATGGCAGAAATGAAGAGTGGCCAAAGCTGGGACTGCAAACGAACGGCAGTCACTCTTATTACCCAGAATAGGGGGATGTTTGGTAATTTTTGTGGTTTGGAAAAATTTCTTAATTTTGTCTATGTCCAGATACATTTACAGAGTGGTTTTGTTTTGGACTTGATCCATTATGGTCACAGACTGGCCTCATCTGATGTTGATACTCTGTGAAATTGTTTATGTTCAGCAGAACCTCCAGGTCTTGCTGTGTGTGGCAGGTCAGCTCCTAGCCTCTTGGGCTGTTTTCTCTTTCTTAATTACTTAATTTTTTCTTATGTAAACTAGGTTCGCTGCAGGGGGGACTAAAAGGTGAGAACAAACACATAAGTCACAAGAAAAAGTTTAAACTACCTGATATTTTGTTGAATATTGTTGTGGACACTTTTATCCTTATTTAAACATAAAATATTCTTATAATGTTGTTGCATTATTCATATATTTACTTTTTACCCTAGGGATTTATTGTGACTATGTTTCATTCCAAGAATGTGGCTGTTGTGCAATAGAGAATGTTAGGATCATTGCCATTGGAGTTTTGACCTGTGTCATCCTTTTATATGTCTATGTAGTGTTGAGTAATCTGTATTCAGTAATCTTTTTGTGTGTGTGCTTTATTTTTTTATTTTTTATTAAGGTATCATTGATATACACTCTTATGAAGGTTTCACAAGAAAAACAATGTGGTTACTACATTGACCCATGTTATCAACATGTATTTTAATAAAATGATAGGCATTTAGTTTAAGTGCGTATACATCTTGTTAATCACTTCCTACAATCTTCGTGAAATCTAGGTGGGAAGCAGTATTTGTTCTGCATACCTAAAAAACAAAGATACTACAAAATGTCTCTTTACATTAGTCCATACAATTTACCTGTATAGGTGAGTAATAATACTATCAAGCCTTGTATATAATAAAAAAAATTATATGTAAAAAACTTGTTAGATGTATATTAACTTTAGTAAATGCTTTTCTTCAAATTTTCATCTGAAGATCTAAAGCCTTTTTAGATAATCATTTATCATTACAGTAAACTTACTGAAATGGAAACATTTATCCTATTTCTCAGGCATTAGTTAAATGTATATACATTTTAAAACTTGTCCCTTGTTCCTGTTCTTTCCTAGCTGTCTTGGAAAAAATGTCCTTAACTCTTGCTTTCACTTTTACATCTTGTTCCTTTCTTCCACCTGAGAGCCTTGAAAAGCTCTGAATTATAATTGGATAAATAGAAGACTAGTTCTAGTGTCAAATTAGTATAGAGAAAAATAAAAGTTTTTGAATAGACTTAACTGATATTGCTAATCATTTGTTTGTTTTTTTAAATACACTATTTGTGCTCAGATCTAAAAAAGAATTCAAAATAACTTAAAGCACTTGAAAAGTCCCCCAAATCCCTTAACATATATACCATGCTAGGAGGTCTCTGTAGGCATAGGAGAGATTTTGTGTGTGTGTGTGTGTGTGTGTGTGTGTGTGTGTGTGTGTAAGTACACATACATTTACAGTGGATGCAGTACAAGGCAGAGTAGGTATCAAAAAATTGTATATAAATACTGTAGTTGAATAAGTAATACTTGTATCAAGAAAGACAATGTTGTAATAATGAAGGACAATATATTAACCAGTTGCATTCCTTTTTGTTTAAATCTAGAATTCAAATCATATTCAAAAGTTGTTTCATGTTAAAAATTAGATATTTTCTTTTAATTAGTACTTAACTAGTTATTTTCAAATTATCTCCTGTTTCATTTTGTAAAAATATGTATTTGCTTTCCCACCCCCCTTTTTTTTCTTGGCAGCTTTTCACAGATGGGATCACAAATAAACGTGTTGGCTGCTATGTGAGTGATTCCATGGAAGATGTAGTCCTGGTGCAAATTTACGGCAGTAAGACCGAGTTGTTAGCTGATCGAGATGAGGAAGTGAAGAGCTTCCGAGTGTTGCAGGCTCATGGCTGTGCGCCCCAGCTCCACGGTACCTTCAGTGACGGATGGTGCTATGAATTTACACAGGGAGAAGTGTTGCTTCCAAAGCATGTCTGCAACCCTGCCATTTTCAGATATATTTCCTATTCAAAATTATTTTTCTTTTTGAAAAAAAAAAGATTATTAGTTGGACTGAGGAAATTTTTTTTTAAACTACATTTTCTTTCTTTGAGCACCTATTTGGTTAACAGAAGCTTTCTTTTGTTAGGGTTTTGTTTTGTTTTTGCTAAAGAAAAAAAATCTTTTTCATCTGTCATCTGGTTGGGTTTTTGCAAAAGAAATGGTTGCAAGAGTGTAAGGTTGAAGGCACTGGGGGGAGGGGTGAGCACATCAGACACTGATGACGTGCCTTAGGCTAGCCAATCCTCGCACTGCTGTAAATCTAGGCTCTGCCTCCCCCTACCTTCTTTAAAAACTCGCTGCCTATCTACTTTCCCGTGACTTCCTGGCCTGTGATAGCCGGACCCTGGAACCTCGCCCGGGGGCATTCAAATGAATTACCTGGCCCTTTGTTGCCTCTCTTGCCTGCTGATTTCGGCTAGAATTTATCTTACAAATAGGTTTTGGATTTGTCTGCTTCATACAGTCAAGGCTTTCTCTTAATTTTTTGAAGTAGTGCTTGAATCCAAGCATTAGACATTTCTTACTAAGTTTTGTTAATCAGTTGCTAACATTTTCAGAGTTCTTGCTTACTAATAGTAATTTTGTTAATACTTCTTTGTTACCCTTGAAACTTATTACTTAATTTAGTGTATTATCTTTGCTACAAGAATAATGTTTTGCATATGCTTTTATTTTTTTCTGAAATTGGTATCTTGTAAACTTCCCTTTCTGCTCTTGAAAAGTAGCATATAGGCTTGATTTTTGAAAACAGCCAGTTGATACATAGTTTAGACCAGAAGTTCTCAAACATTTTGGTCTCAAGACCCCTTTACAACTTCTAAAGGTTATTGAGAACCCAAAGAGCTTTTATGTGTTATAGTTATCAGTATTTGCCATGTTAAAAATTAAAACATTTTTTGGAGTACAAGAATATCAGTTAATATTCTGTCAGTTGTCAGCATGATGACATCACGATACCATTTCATGTAGCTTTTAGAAGACTAGTTTTTAGAAAAATTAGAGAATGTTGGAAAGATAAATAATATCTTCAAAAGTGGTTTTGGCCTCACAAACTTCCTGAAAGGTCTTGGGTTTACAGGGGTCCTCGATCATATTTTAAGAATTGCTGAGTTAACACACTGATGAAAATGAAATGGACCTGTATCATTGACTTATTTTAAGCCTGTTTCAAATAATACCTTAAGATATTTTGGCATAGAAATATACTCAAATCCTAGTTTTTAGCTATCAAGGTATATTCTTTTCCCTTTCATGAGTGTACTATTTAGGATGTATAGAAGGTTGAAAACTGAATAGATGCATAAATTAGGCCAAAGGAAAAGTTGGAATTAGATTTCAAAAACAAAACATACTTTCCATAACATTGTTAGAGAAGAGCTTCCTAGTAACTAAAATAGCAAGGAAAATACTAGTTTTAGAGACAGTGTCTAAAAGATTTAAGAAAAGTTTCTTAAGGCTAATATCATATTTACTGGGGTAGCGGTTTTAACTGCCTTTGTAAAACCTGCACTTCAATACGTTTTACATTGATATTCCTAATCTGTCTTACACCAAATTTAAACTTTCAGTTGAACTACTGGTACTATCTGCAGGTCAGAAGTTCATATTCAGAAGAATCTCACCTTCTTTTACTCTGCAGTCTCATGATGAAAACTGGATGCTGGGGGCAGTTTTTTTTCTTTCAGTAATAATGAAAAGCTATGGAATTGGAAGCCATGTGAAATTCTATATTAGGCAGTATAGCTCTGTCACTAAGAGTACACTATGGAGCCAGATTGCTTCAGCTTTGTGAGCTGTGTGAATGTGGGCATAGTACTAAAACAATTGGTGCCTCTATTTCCTCATCTAAAAAATGGGAATAATAATGGTACCTACTCTAGGGTCGTTGTAAGAATTAAAGTTGATAATATGTGTAAAAAGCTTAGAACAATACCTGTTATATGGTAAACACTATGTGTTAGATTTCACGATTATTAAAACATTTTTAAAGACTTTTCACACTTTACCCAGCTTCTGCAGAGCTTCTAACAACTTGGACATTAACTAAATAAAGTATTAAAATATTACTCAGGGAAACCGTCATGGATGTTACCAATCTATTGGCTTTATTATGTTTTTAGGAACATATTTTTTGCATTTTAAAATTCAAATATGGACTTTTTTGCTCTCAAGTGTTATTTATTACGGTGTTTATATATATTATTCCTTAAAGTCTATGAAAGCAGCATAAGGATGGTGGCAAAGCATATAACACCCCCACCCCCATACACATACATTCCTTGTTTGTGACAGACAATATTAACAAGTTTCGGAACTCTTTCCTACTGAAACTAGATTAACACCTCAGAGTCTTTCTCAATTAGGCAATTTTAGGTTATTACTGCCCATTTATTTTATTTTAACTTCCTTGAAGAGACCATTTCATTTAATAGTTTATTTTTTAGTTAGCAGTAAGAAAAATAGTAACAGGTATAATTCTGTTGATTTTTAGAAATTATATATTAAAGTGATGATGGTGGCTAATACTGATGTAGCATTTAAGTTGAGCTGGATACTGTTCTGAATACCTTATGTATGTTAATAAATTCAACTCAAAATAATCCTAGTAGGTAGGTAATATTATAATCCCATCTTAATAGATACAAATAATAAGATTTGTATCTTTAATAGATAAAAATAGATGCAAGGGCTTTAAGTACTTTTCTGAAGATTGTGTTGTTGGTAAAAATACTTCCCAAAAGAATACTAATGATGAATAACTTAACTTCTTTATTTGCTCATTGAGAAAAGAACATAAAATAAGATGGAAAAAAACAAGAACTTTGTTATACCACTTAAAAAATTTCTCATTATGAACGTTTGTAGAATTGAAGTGAATAGACTAAAGAAGAAAACAAATGCAGACTTTGCCCCATTTATTGAATTCTGATCATTGTATATAATTAAATAGTCATCATTAAGCTTACTGATTTTCTTTTTAACAGGAAAGCTTTTCATAATTGATCTTTATAAGGACCTTCAGGTAGGAAGATGGTATTTACACAATATCACAAACATGTTTGGGTTAAACCACAACTGTGTGACATTATGGAAAAGACAAAACTATAGGGACAGCAAAAAGCTCAGTGATTGCCAAGGGTTAAGGGGGTGGGAGGGATGAATAGATGAAAAAGAATTTTTAGGGCAGTGAAAATGTCTGGGATACTTTAATGGTGTATACACATTTCATTAAAAAGAAAAAGAATACTGTTGGAGACTAGGCATCAGCATTTTCAAGTAAGTATTCTATGACAGTTGGCTTGCAAAAAATGATATATTGGATTAACCCACAATTTTGAAAGAGAAGCAGAATAGGAGCTGAGAAAGGAAGCAAAAGATGAGAGGAAGGAACTCCAGTATATGGTTAGTTGACATTATGCGTAGTAATGCTTACTGTTTAACTTTGTTGGTAAATTTATTTCACATTATGTTGTAATTCTTTCGCAGCATACTTAAGCACTTAGCAGATTTTGTTAATTACAATAAAGCAGAGAAAATACAAAAAGAAAAGCTAATTGAGGGCAAGGCTGAATTAGAAATAGTTTTAAAAAGGAATATGGTTTTATATGTACAACAAATAACTTTAAAAAATAACAGTTGAATAAATGATGACTCTGAAGCCCCAAGACAAGAGTAGTGATGTAAATTTGGGATAATGTGCTTGTTTAGCTTTTCTCCTTTAAGAAATGAATTTCATATATATGAGGTAAAAAAGGATATTTACGTTTAGTCTAGTGGAGGACAGAATTTGAACTGTCCCTGTTCTAGTAATTTACAGTCTATGATAGACAACAATCTGGGGAATGAAATAAGGTAAATAGTATACACAGGAGGACAGAAAAGGTTTTCAAAAAAAGTACAGATAGTTTACTCTGGTACACTGGGAATTAGGCAGTGTTTCCCTGAGGTTACTATTTTTTTTTTTTTAATAATTATTTTTTATTGAAGGGTAGTTGACGCACAGTATTACATTACATTAGTTTCAAGTGTACAACACAGTGGTAAAACATCTATATACATAATTCCAGGTTCCAGCTATCACCCTACCAAGCTGTTACAATATCTTGACCATATTCCTTATGCTATACATTACATCCCGGTTACTTATTTATTTTACCATTGGAAGTATGTCCATTTTTTTTTTTTTTTTGTGAGGGCATCTCTCATATTTATTGATCAAATGGTTGTTAACGACAATAAAATTCTGTATAGGGGAGTCAATGCTCAATGCACAATCATTATTCCACCCCAAGCCTAATTTTTGTCAGTCTCCAATCTTCTGAGGCATAACAAACAAGTTTTTACATGTAGAACAAATTCTTACATAATGAATAAGTTACATAGTGAACAGTACAAGGGCAGTCATCACAGAAACTTTCGGTTTTGCTCATGCATTATGAACTCTAAACAGTCAGTTCAAATATGAATACTCATTTGGTTTTTATACTTGATTTATATGTGGATACCACATTTCTCTCTTTATTATTATTATTTTTAATAAAATGCTGAAGTGGTAGGTAGATACAAGATAAAGGTAGAAAACATAGTTTAGTGTTGTAAGAGAGCACATGTAGATGATCAGGTGTGTGCCTGTAGACT
This sequence comes from Manis pentadactyla, assembly GCF_030020395.1. Taxonomy (NCBI): domain Eukaryota; kingdom Metazoa; phylum Chordata; class Mammalia; order Pholidota; family Manidae; genus Manis; species Manis pentadactyla. The sequence continues at coordinate 66,608,287 of NC_080031.1, read as the reverse complement.
ATGTGTTAATCCAAGCTAGACCAGGGCAATAAAACATCCACGTATGCAGAAGATTTCTCTCAGAACGGGGGGGTGAGGTTCTAAGCCTCACCTCTGTTGATCCCCAATTTCTCACCTGATGGCCCCCCTGCGACTGTGCCTGTCTTAGGTTGTTCCTCCCTTGAGGAATCTTACCCGTCTCTGGCTAACCAGTCATCTTCCGGGGCCATACAGGGAAATGTGAAGTTGGTAAGTGAGAGAGAAGCCTTATTGTTTGAAAAAGTTAGCTTTTTACTTCTTTGCATATTTATGCCCTGTGGCTTCTATGCCCAGCATTGGTCTTGAGGTATCTTTACCACTTGGAAGAATTATGATACTCGGTAAATTTGATATGAGGCACGAATTCTATTTAAGGGTTGTAATTAGGAAGGAAGAAGAAAAGCTATAGAAGTAGCAGGCGGAAGAAAACATGGGAAGATTGATTATTTCTTTGATATATCTTCTTGTAGAGTAACTTCAGCATGTATAGGTTTTAAGCTACTACTTAAATTGCACACACACATTAACATAATAGGAGTATAGTTACATAACCAAAGCATATCTGTAATTACCAGCCATCTGCAGTGAAACCAAGAAAACCAGTTAGGCACCTTAGGCATTTGTGAAAACTTATCTATGATATGGTGGATATTGTCCAAATGAACTTGAACAGTCTGAGAGAAATCAGACAAATTAAAACAACCCATTCCTGGGGACTGTTCACATGCCATATGTTCTTTTAACAATAAATAGTCTGTAGTTGTAAGATTTTGGAGCGCTACAATTTGCACTTCTCCAAATTCTTGGTTGAGTTCCAACAGTATAGAGCCAGTCCAATTTTGTTGTTTTACTGTATGCACAGGCCAGCTTAGATATCTCCTTCCTCATTCCCATGGCAAGTCCAGGAACTGGTGGGATGAGTGCATCTACAGCTGTAGCAGTGCGTGGATCTTTGTTGGGGTTTTTTGATGATCATCTTCTGGCATGAGTCTTCCAGAGAGTGCTGATGTTGGAAGTTCTCTTTCATATCGTATCTTAGTTCATTTTCGGGGTAGCCCAATTAGGCTTTGATCCTCTGTATAAACACAAACAGACCCTTTGCCTACACTTTTATATGCCCTTTATACCCTTGTGTAGAACTCGTTGGAGGTTACCACACAGGAACTGCCCTTTTTTTTTTTTTTTTTTTTTTTTTTGCTATCACTAATCTACACTTACATGACGAATATTATGTTTACTAGGCTCTCCCCTATACCAGGTCTCCCCTATAAACCCCTTTACAGTCACTGTCCATCAGCATAGCAAAATGTTGTAGAATCACTACTTGCCTTCTCTGTGTTGTACAGCCCTCCCTTTTCTCCTACCCCCCCATGCATGCTAATCTTAATACCCCCCTACTTCTCCCCCCCTTATCCCTCCCTACCCACCCATCCTCCCCAGTCCCTTTCCCTTTGGTACCTGTTAGTCCATTCTTGAGTTCTGTGATTCTGCTGCTGTTTTGTTCCTTCAGTTTTTCCTTTGTTCTTATATTCCACAGATAAGTGAAATCATTTGGTATTTCTCTTTCTCCGCTTGGCTTGTTTCACTGAGCATAATACCCTCCAGCTCCATCTATGTTGCTGCAAATGATTGGATTTGCCCTTTTCTTATAGCTGAGTAGTATTCCATTGTGTATATGTACCACATCTTCTTTATCCATTCATCTATTGATGGACATTTAGGTTGCTTCCAATTCTTGGCTATTGTAAATAGTGCTGCAATAAACATAGGGGTGCATCTGTCTTTCTCAAACTTGATTGCTGCATTCTTAGGGTAAATTCCTAGGAGTGCAATTCCTGGGTCAAATGGTAGGTCTGTTTTGAGCATTTTGATGTACCTCCATACTGCTTTCCACAATGATTGAACTAACTTACATTCCCACCAGCAGTGTAGGAGGGTTCCCCTTTCTCCACAGCCTCGCTAACATTTGTTGTTGTTTGTCTTTTGGATGGCAGCCATCCTTACTGGTGTGAGGTGATACCTCATTGTAGTTTTAATTTGCATTTCTCTGATAATTAGCGATGTGGAGCATCTTTTCATGTGTCTGTTGGCCATCTGTATTTCTTTTTTGGAGAACCGTCTGTTCAGTTCCTCTGCCCATTTTTTAATTGGGTTATTTGTTTTTTGTTTGTTGAGGCGTGAGAGCTCCTTATATATTCTGGACGTCAAGCCTTTATCGGATGTGTCATTTTCAAATATATTCTCCCATACTGTAGGGATCCTTCTTGTTCTATTGATGGTGTCTTTTGCTGTACAGAAGCTTTTCAGCTTAATATAGTCCCACTTACTCATTTTTGCTGTTGTTTTCCTTGCCCGGGGAGATATGTTCAAGAAGAGGTCACTCATGTTTATGTCTAAGAGGTTTACGCCTATGTTTTCTTCCAAGAGTTTAATGGTTTCATGACTTACATTCAGGTCTTTGATCCATTTTGAGTTTACTTTTGTATATGGGGTTAGACAATGGTCCAGTTTCATTCTCCTACATGTAGCTGTCCAGTTTTGCCAGCACCACCTGTTGAAGAGACTGTCATTTTGCCATTGTATGTCCATGGCTCCTTTATCAAATATTAATTGACCATATATGTCTGGGTTAATGTCTGGATTCTCTAGTCTGTTCCATTGGTCTGTGGCTCTGCTCTTGTGCCAGTACCAAATTGTCTTGATTACTATGGCTTTATAGTAGAGCTTGAAGTTGGGGAGTGAGATCCCCCCTACTTTATTCTTCTTTCTCAGGATTGCTTTGGCTATTCGGGGTCTTTGGTGTTTCCATATGAATTTTTGAATTATTTGTTCCAGTTCATTGAAGAATGTTGCTGGTAGTTTCATAGGGATTGCATCAAATCTGTATATTGCTTTGGGCAGGATGGCCATTTTAACGATATTAATTCTTCCTAGCCACGAGCATGGGATGAGTTTCCATCTGTTAGTGTCCCCTTTAATTTCTCTTAAGAGTGACTTGTAGTTTTCAGAGTATAAGTCTTTCACTTCTTTGGTTAGGTTTATTCCTAGGTATTTTATTTTTTTTGATGCAATTGTGAATGGAGTTGTTTTCCTGATTTCTCTTTCTGTTGGTTCATTGTTAGTATATAGGAAAGCCACAGATTTCTGTGTGTTGATTTTGTATCCTGCAACTTTGCTGTATTCCGATATCAGTTCTAGTAGTTTTGGGGTGGAGTCTTTAGGGTTTTTTATGTACAGTATCATGTCATCTGCAAATAGTGACAGTTTAACTTCTTCTTTACCAATCTGGATTCCTTGTATTTCTTTATTTTGTCTGATTGCCGTGGCTAGGACCTCCAGTACTATGTTAAATAACAGTGGAGAGAGTGGGCATCCCTGTCTAGTTCCCGATCTCAGAGGAAATGCTTTCAGCTTCTCGCTGTTCAATATAATGTTGGCTGTGGGTTTATCATAGATGGCCTTTATTATGTTGAGGTACTTGCCCTCTATTCCCATTTTGCTGAGAGTTTTTAACATGAATGGATGTTGAACTTTGTCAAATGCTTTTTCAGCATCTATGGAGATGATCATGTGGTTTTTGTCTTTCTTTTTGTTGATGTGGTGGATGATGTTGATGGACTTTCGAATGTTGTACCATCCTTGCATCCCTGGAATGAATTCCACTTGGTCATGGTGTATGATCCTTTTGATGTATTTTTGAATTCGGTTTGCTAATATTTTGTTGAGTATTTTTGCATCTATGTTCATCAGGGATATTGGTCTGTAGTTTTCTTTTTTGGTGGGGTCTTTGCCTGGTTTTGGTATTAGGGTGATGTTAGCTTCATAGAATGAGTTTGGGAGTATCCCCTCCTCCTCTATTTTTTGGAAAACTTTAAGGAGAATGGGTGTTATGTCTTCTCTGTATGTCTGATAAAATTCTGAGGTAAATCCATCTGGCCTGGGGGTTTTGTTCTTTGGTAGTTTTTTGATTACCTCTTCAATTTCATTGCTGGTAATTGGTCTGTTTAGATTTTCTGTTTCTTCCTGGGTCAATCTTGGAAGGTTATATTTTTCTAGGAAGTTGTCCATTTCTCCTAGGTTTCCCAGCTTGTTAGCATATAGGTTTTCATAGTATTCTCCAATAATTCTTTGCATTTCCGTGGGGTCCGTCGTGATTTTTCCTTTCTCGTTTCTGATACTGTTGATTTGTGTTGATTCTCTTTTCTTCTTAATAAGTCTGGCTAGAGGCTTATCTATTTTGTTTATTTTCTCGAAGAACCAGCTCTTGGTTTCATTGATTTTTGCTATTGTTTTATTCTTCTCAATTTTATTTATTTCTTCTCTGATCTTTATTATGTCCCTCCTTCTGCTGACCTTAGGCCTCATCTGTTCTTCTTTTTCCAATTTCGATAATTGTGACATTAGACCATTCATTTGGGATTGCTCTTCCTTTTTTAAATATGCTTGGATTGCTATATACTTTCCTCTTAAGACTGCTTTTGCTGTGTCCCACAGAAGTTGGGGCTTAGTGTTGTTGTTGTCATTTGTTTCCATATATTGCTGGATCTCCATTTTGATTTGGTCATTGATCCATTGATTATTTAGGAGCGTGTTGTTAAGCCTCCATGTGTTTGTGAGCCTCTTTGCTTTCTTTGTACAGTTTATTTCTAGTTTTATGCCTTTGTGGTCTGAAAAGTTGGTTGGTAGGATTTCAATCTTTTGGAATTTTCTGAGGCTCTTTTTGTGGCCTAGTATGTGGTCTATTCTGGAGAATGTTCCATGTGCACTTGAGAAGAATGTATATCCCGCTGCTTTTGGATGTAGAGTTCTATAGATGTCTATTAGGTCCATCTGCTCTACTGTGTTGTTCAGTGCTTCCGTGTCCTTACTTATTTTCTGCCCAGTGGATCTATCCTTTGGGGTAAGTGGTGTGTTGAAGTCTCCTAGAATGAATGCATTGCAGTCTATATCCCCCTTTAGTTCTGTTAGTATTTGTTTCACATATGCTGGTGCTCCTGTGTTGGGTGCATATATATTTAGAATGGTTATATCCTCTTGTTTGACTGAGCCCTTTATCATTATGTAGTGTCCTTTCTTTATCTCTTGTTACTTTCTTTGTTTTGAAGTCTATTTTGTCTGATATTAGTACTGCAACCCCTGCTTTCTTCTCACTGTTGTTTGCTTGAAATATGTTTTTCCATCCCTTGACTTTTAGTCTGTACATGTCTTTGGGTTTGAGGTGAGTTTCTTGTAAGCAGCATATAGATGGGTCTTGCTTTTTTATCCATTCTGTTACTCTGTGTCTTTTGATTGGTGCATTCAACCCATTAACATTTAGGGTGACTATTGAAAGATATGTACTTATTGCCATTGCAGGCTTTAAATTCGTGGTTACCAAAGGTTCAAGGTTAGCCTCTTTAGTATCTTACTGCCTAACTTAGCTCGCTTATTGAGCTGTTATATACACTGTCTGGAGATTCTTTTCTTCTCTCCCTTCTTGTTCCTCCTCCTCGATTCTTCATATGTTGGGTGTTTTGTGCTGTGCTCTTTCTAGGAGTGCTCCCATCTAGAGCAGTCCCTGTAAGATGTTCTGTAGAGGTGGTTTGTGGAAAGCAAATTCCCTCAGCTTTTGTTTGTCTGGGAATTGTTTAATCCCACCGTCATATTTGAATGATAGTCGTGCTGGATACAGTATCCTTGGTTCAAGGCCCTTCTGTTTCATTGTATTAAATATATCATGCCATTCTCTTCTGGCCTGTAGGGTTTCTGTTGAGAAATCTGACGTTAGCCTGATGGGTTTCCCTTTATAGGTGACCTTTTTCTCTCTAGCTGCCTTTAGCACTCTTTCCTTGTCCTTGATCTTTGCCATTTTAATTATTATGTGTCTTGGTGTTGCCCTTCTTGGATCCTTTCTGTTGGGGGTTCTGTGTATTTCCGTGGTCTGTTTGATTACTTCCTCCCCCAGTGTGGGGAAGTTTTCAGCAATTATTTCTTCTAAGATACTTTCCATCTCTTTGCCTCTCTCTTCTTCTTCTGGGACCCCTATAATACGGATATTGCTCCTTTTAGATTGGTCACACAGTTCTCTTAATATTGTTTCATTCCTGGAGATCCTTTTGTCTCTCTCTATGTCAGCTTCCATGCGTTCCTGTTCTCTGATTTCAATTCCTTCAATGGCCTCTTGCATTCTATCCATTCTGCTTATAAACCCTTCCAGAGTTTGTTTCATTTCTGCGATCTCCTTTCTGGCATCTGTGATCTCTTTCCGGACTTCATCCCATTTCTCTTGCGTATTTCTCTGCATCTCTGTCAGCATGTTTATGATTCTTATTTTGAATTCTTTGTCAGGAAGACTGATTAGGTCTGTCTCCTTCTCTGGTGTTGTCTCTGTGATCTTTGTCTGCCTGTAGCTTTGCCTTTTCATGGTGATAGGAATAGTCTGTAGAACTGGGACAAGTGACGGCTGGAAGGACTTCCTTTCTTGTTGGTTTGTGGCCCTCCTCTCCTGGGAGAACAGCGGCCTCTAGTGGCTTGTGCTGCGCAGCTGCGCGCAGACAGGGTTTCTGCTTCCTGCCCGGCTGCTATGGAGTTAATCTCCGCTGTTGCTGTGGGCGTGGCCTGGCTCGGGCAGCTACTCCAAAATGGTGGAGTCGCGTTGGAGCAGGAGCTGCTGGGAGGCTATTTATCTCCGTAAGGGGCCTCCCTGCTCCCTGCAGCCCAGGGGTTAGGGTGCCCAGAGATCCCGGATTCCCTACCTCTGGATTAAGTGACCCGCCCTGCCCCTTTAAGACTTCCAAAAAGCACCCGCCAAAACAAAACAACGACCACAAAAAAAAACAAGAAAAAAAATTTTTTTAATTAAAAAAAAAAAAAATTTTTAATTAAAAAAAAAAAAAGGTGGTCGTTCGTTTTTCTTTATTCTCCGGTGCCAGCCTCAGGCCTCTGCTCACCGGTCTTTCTGCCCTGTTTCCCTAATATTGGGGTCCCTGTCCCTTTAAGACTTCCAAAAAGCGCTCGCCAAAACAAAGCAGCAAAAAAGCAAAAAAAAAAAAAAATGGTCGCGCGCTTTTCTTATGTCCTCTGTCGCCCAGCCTCCAGTGCCTGCTCACTGTTCTTGCTGCCCTGTTTTCCTAGTATCGAGGGCCCTGCACTCTGGCCCGGATGGCTGTGGCTGGGTGTTCGGCAGCCCTGGGCTCCGTCTCCCTCCTGCTCTGCCTGCTCTTCTCCCGCCGGGAGCTGGGGGGAGGGGCGCTCCGCTCCCGCGGGGCCGGGGCTTGTATCTTACCCCCTTTGCGAGGCGCTGGGTTCTCTCAGGTGCGGATGTGGTCTGGATATTGTCCTGTGTCCTCTGGTCTTTATTCTAGGAAGGGTTGTCTTTGTTATATTTTCATAGATATATGTTGTTTTGGGAGGAGATTTCCGCTGCTCTACTCACGCCGCCATCTTCCGCCCCCCATCTCCCTGAGGTTACATTTGAACTGGGCTTTAAAGGGTGAGGCAGAACATGGAAGATGCTGGGGGAATAGGATGATAGGTAAAGACAAGTCGCACCAAGTTAATGCTTAACTGGTAAGGATTTATAGACATTTATCACCTGTTTTATTTGAAAATTTTTATAGCAATCAAATTTTATGGAGACCTTCAGATAATACTTTGAAATTCAAAAGTATTCAGGATTTCTCATCAGGTATTTCTCTAAAACTTGGCTCTTGTTGGGAATTCTGGCAGAATTTTAAATAAAAGCCATCAAGCAACAGACATAACAGGAGAAGTGAAGTTTAAAATGAATTATTACACATTTATCAAAAAGTGTAACTAAACAACACTGACTTCCAGTGGTGAGGGTGCTATAGTGCAACTGGTACATTGTGGGTTTTAAGTATAATTGGTGATATTCTCTTTTGGCAATCCATCGCACAATATGTCAATGTAGAGTAATTAATAAAAGAAAGTTATATGCCATGTTTCAGTCATGTCAACTCTTACATTCATGTATAACTAAGGTACTTCAGCACAAGAACAGCACAAGTAAGTATTCTACTGTTGATATTTTTGAATGTTGTCTAGAACATGCAACATGGCTGATGCAGGGCTATGATGGAAAAATGAGCTAAATAGCTGAACCGTGGCTACAGTAGGTTAGGCTACAGTACGTTAGGCAATAGTTCGCTTATGTGAAAATGCAAAAGGAGTATGTAAACATGAGATAAACTCTATGGGGATGGTAGGATTAGGTATTCTTTTCAAATTCAAAAAATGCCTGTAAATGGTACAATGCTGTTAATTTTTTAAAGGCTTCTAAAAGGGGAACAGTTAGAGTATTAGAGAAAATTTTCTGAAGCTTTGAGATTTTCAGACATTCGACTTTATTGTGTATAGGATTTTAAAGTACATTTGCTTTGATATTAGTCAATAAAACTTCACTTATTATGAGTAGAAAGAAGAAAGACCAATTTAGTATAGTGAAATCAGGCATCTGTAAAGTAATTCTTAAATTTCTTTTTTTACAAATAAAAATCAATGGCTTAAATAATGCTAAGTTACCTTAACAAAGATATTTCTTAAGTGTTTTTTTTTCTGTTGTATATAAAATTTCTAATAACAATTGAAATGCTCTAATCAAGTCTTTTTAAGAATTGCATTTTTAAATGTCCATTAAAATTTTTTATTTAAGAAATTTCCTTTTAATTGCAAAATAACAGTAAAAAATTTATATGATCGTATTTTTGTGACTGACTTATTTCACTTAGCATGATGTCTTAAAGATTCACCCATGTTGTAGCATGGCTCATAATTTCCTTTTTAGGGCTTCCTAAATCCCATTTTATATATATGCCATATTTTACTTATCTATTCATCCATGGATGGACATTTGGGTTGCTTCTACCTTTTGGCTGTTGTGAATAATGCAGTTATGAACGCGCATGTACAGATACCTTTTTGAGACCCTGCTTTCAATTCTTTCTGGCATATAACCAGAAGTGGAACTGCTGGAACATGTAGTTCTTTTTTTAAACTTTTGAGGAACTGACATACTGTTTTCTATAGTGAGTGGCTGCACCATTTTTACATTCCCACCAACAGTGTACAAGGTTTTCTATTTCTCCATCTCTTTGCCAACACTGAAAATTTTGTTTGTTTTTTTTGACAGTGGCCATCCTGATGGCTATATAAGATGGTATCTCATGTTGTTTGATTTCCATTTGCCTAATGATTAGTCATATTTGGCATCTTAGACTTGTTGGTTGTTTGTAACACCTTCTTGGGGGAAATTGAGTTCAAGTTCTTTATCTATTTTTAATTGGATTGTTTGTTTTTGTTTAGCTGTAGGAGTACTTTATGTATTCCAAACATTAACCCCTTATCACAGGTACAATTTGCAAACATTGTCTGTAATTCAGTGGGTTGCCTTTTGATGCCTATGATTTTGTCCTTTGATGCAGTTTTAAATTTTGAGGCAGACTAATTCATCTATTGTTACTTTTGTTGCCTGTGCTATTGGTGTTATATCCAAGAAATCACTGCTAAATCCAGTGTCCTGAAGCTTTTCCCTAAGTTTTCTTGTAAGAGTTTTAGAGTTTCAGCTTTTACATTTAGATTTTTGATCCATTTTGAGTTAATTTTTGTATATGATGTAAGGAAAGGATTCAACTTCTTTATTTTACATGTACATACCAGTTTTCCCAGCACCAGCTGTTGAAAATACTGTCCTTTGTCCATTGAAGGTCTTTGCACACTTACTGAAAATCATTTGACCATAAACTCAAGGGTTTATTTCTGGGCTGTTGAGACCATTGGTCTATATGTCTGTCATTATGTCAGTACCATACTGTTTTGATAACTGTAGCCTTGTAATAAGTTTTGAAATCAAGAAGGTGAGACCTTCAACTTTATTCTCCCCCACCTACCCACCTCCCACCCAAGGTTGTTTTTGTTTTGCAGGCCTTAAAATTATGTTTGAATTTTAAGATGGATTTTTCTATTTATGCGCAAGATGCTATTGTGATTTTGATAGGGATTGCATTGACTCTCAAGCTCACTTTGGGTAATAATGACATCTTAACAATATTATGTCTTCTAATCCATGAACATGGGATGTCTTTCCATTTATTTCTCTATTTAATTTTTTAGCAGTTTCATAATTTTCAGTATACAAGTCTTTCATCTCCTTGGTTAAGTTTATTCCTAAGTATTTTATTCTTTTTGATGCTATTGTGAATGAATTTGTTCTTTCCTTTTTGGATTGTTCGTTGATAATGTAGAACTGCAGCTTATCTTTATGTGTTGTGCAACTTTGTTGAATTCATTTATTTTCTTAAAGCGATTCTTCAGAATGCATGTTTTATTCAAACCTAATTTATGAAAAATTTAGATGATTATGGAACTTGTAATTAGGACTTAATTTTTAAAATCTTTAACAAGGGCTAGATTTTAAGTACATAAGTGCTATGCTTACAATTGAACTATACTTGTTATTTCCAAGAGGATATTTGTAATAGAGTTTCCTCCTTTTCTTGCTAATTTTGTTGCAGTAAAGGTAGACAAGTAGTTCTGAGACTGGTGGACATTGAATTGAATTTTAGACTTTTATGTGTCTTTCTTGTCAAAGAACAGGTAGTATTTGAAATGCATGGTCACTTTTTGTATAGTAAGGCATTTATTTTATTAGAATCCTTATTATGTGATATTTTTTAAAAACCCATGATAGATTTTAATCCATCTATAATAAACCTGATAGTGGGAGAATCCCTTGGTCTCAGGGTAAATTTTTTTAAATGCGCTGTATCTGTTGCCAAGAAAATGACTTATTAATCAAATATGTTAAGTACCTCCTCTAAGTGCTGAGTGAAGACAATAGAAGAAAAAGGTATGAATCTTTGCCCCTTGTAGGAAAACTTAGTGGTAGTATTTGATCAGTAGTATTGATAAAATCAGTAGTATTGATAAAGCGATCTCAATTACTAGTATTATTTGCTGTTATTCTATTTTGAATTGTATAGGAAAATAAGACAAAACATTTTAAATAACATGGAATATTTTTACTTATTATATAAATATGATACTATCAGATAATACTAATTTTGCCCCTTACATAATTTCATTTTAATCACCTATGGATATGGCAAATATGTCTTGTAAATTATTTAGAAGATATTAATCTTTAGCTCTTTAAGTTTTGGTATAGTTTTTTTGCAGATATTAATTTTGCTATAGTGTGATGATTGTTAATATTTTAGTTTTCTATTTGAATAGATTAATACCACCCAATGAAGAAATGTTTTAAAAACTTCCTATAAAAATAAATCTCATTACTTCAGAAATTTGTTCAAAGGAGAAAATTTTATTTGATAGATTTTGATAAAAATCATTATCATTTGGAAAGTTTTTCTTCTGTCTTTCCATTGTTTACATTTATTTAATACTTAGAGAAGGAAATCAGTGTGATAAGATCTACAGGATCTTTGTACATGAATGTGAATGTGAACTTAAACCTTAAATGATTGAATTTTTATGTAACTTTTTTCTGGTATTTGGAAGCTTATGTTAGGTTTGAAGGAGAACTTAAAAGATTATGAACTAGTCCAATAATTTTGTTTTCCTTGCAAGGAATCTGAGACTCAGAGAAATTGAATGATTTGCTAATAATTTCAGGCTGCAAATACAATGACAAAGTCAGAATGAAAACCTAACATTCTGTATAGTGTTATAAGGATATTTTATAGTGGAAAGGGCTTAGCTTTTGCATTACATAATCACTTCATATCCTGGTTCTTCCCTGACTACCCACCCTCTTCCCTTCTGTTAAGGCACTAAAGTTAGTAGATGCTCTCTCTTCTAGCAGCTATCTGTGTTCAGCAGATTCCATTAACCTGAAGCTTCATATGTATTATAACTTGATGTACATTATAATTTTTAGTCATAGTGATTGTTTTTGCCCAGTTTTATTTTTCTACTGTTTTGGAAGTTATACATCTCAGTCCTATTTTTTTTACTGAGTTAAAATTTTAACATGTATACCTTACTTAAAAGCAAACAATAATCTCTCTCTTACTCCTAAACTATCAAGGACTTACTGGACATATTAAATTGTACTCACCAACCCATTTCAGCCTTACTTATTATTCTGGCTCTTTTCTGTTGTTTATTTTAACCACACAAATTAGGAATTGTTATTGTTTCTAAAAATCACTGTTAATTTACATTTGCCTGCAAGTCAACCAATTTCCTTGTACTTTCATCTTACACTTCAGACATTCATTTCTCTTTAGAAATTTATTTAGTTAAGATTTATTGGTAAGTTGTGTGTTGACGTGTGTAATGATAAGGTATGTGTTACCTGAAAATGTATGTATTTCTTGAACATTCTTGAACAAAAATGTACCTCGGAATACAATTTTATGTCAATAATTATATATTTTTTTACATTCCTCAAGATATAATTCACTTTCTCAGAGCTTTATTACTATTGTTGAAAATTACCAGTCTTATTTGTAATCTTTCTTTTCATATTGTCTGTTTTAAAATCTTTGCAAAGCCCTCTGATGTGCTCCTCAATCATCTTCCACCAAATGTATAACTTTATCTCTTCAAACTATCGCTTCAAATATTACCTCTTCCTTATCTTCTCAATTTATATTTCTGGGGACTCCAATTAAAGGTATATTAGACATTTTCATCTTATCCTGTATGTCACTCAATCATCCTTTTATATTTTTCATCTCTTCATCTTACCATTTTGCAGATTGAGTAATTTCCTCAAATCTATCTTCCCTTTCACCACTTTTTCCCATCATTACTCATTCTCTTATATCATACCCTTTCTCCCTGAATATGTTTTGGTATTTCAAAAATACCATCCTTATGGTGATTTCTTTAGTTGAAAATGTTTTCTTTTCTTTCTTTCTTGAAATAAAATGTATATGAGGTTATTGCTCTATTTGACCATTATTTTCTTTGAGCTTTCTGATGATACCTTATTTACTGGGTTCTCTTGTTTCTCAAGAAATTGTCAGTCAAATAATTTCTCCTTTGATGCTATTATGCTACTTTCCCCTAGTTGCTTTTGATATTTTTCTTTGTATCTTTGGTTTCTAAAGTTTTACTATACATCTAGGTGTGTTTTTTGCTACCTTGCTTGGAGTTTGTTCAAAGGTCATGAATCTGTGGTTTGAATTTGTTTTAGTTATGGAATATCCTTAGGCATAATCTCTGCAAATATTGCTCCACTTTTTTCTTTATCTCTCCCCTCTATTTCTGAGACTTCACTTAAACTTGTGTTAGACTTTTTATTGTATCTTTTATGTTTTTTAGCCTATCTTCCCATTTTCCATCATTTTTCTCTCTGTTGTTCATGCCAAATATTTTCTTCTGAATGATTTTACAGTTTGCTAATTCTTTCTTCAGCTGTCTCTAATCTGCTGTCCATGAATTTTTATTTTAATTATTGTTCTTATAAATTCTGGAATTTCTTTTTTTTTTCCAAACTGTCATGTCAATTATTCTTTTGCACTATGGTAGTTATTTACTTTGAGACATAATTTGCATACCACAAAATTCACTATTTTAAAGTGATTCAGTGGTTTTTATTATATTCACAAGGTTATGCAACCATCACTACTATCTATCTAATTCAGAAACATTTTTATCACCCACAAAAGAAACCAAACACCATAAGCAGTCAAACACCACTTCTTTTCCTCTCAGGCTCCTGTCAACAACTCATCCACATTCTTTTTCTATAAATTTTCATGGTCTTGGTTTTTCATATAAGGCAACCATACAACATGGCAGCCTTTTGTGCCTGGCTTCTTTCAGTTAGCATAATATTTTCAAGGTTCATCCATACTGTAGCATGTTTCAGTACTTTATTACATTTTATGGCTGAATAATATTTCATTTCATGGATATACCACACTTTGTATATGCAGTCATCAGCTGATGAAAATTTGGATAATTTCCATGTTTTGTTGAATGAATAATACTGTCTCTTGTAGACAGCGTATAGATGGATCATGTTTTTATATTCATTCTTTCAATATCTGTACTTTAATAGAAAAATCTGATCCATTTGCACTTACTAATAAAGTAAGATTTATGTCTGCCATTTTGATATTATTTTCTGTATATCTGGAATGTTTTTCCTTCAGGTATCTGCATAGTTCATTGCCTCAGTTCTTTATGATCTCTCCTCAAAATCAGCTTCTCAGTGAGGTCTTTCCTGGCCACCCTGTTCAAAATTTAAGCATTTTTAAAACACATTTCTTAACTCTGTTCCCTGCATTATGTTTTATTTTCAATATTTACCATTATCTACAGCTAATTACTAAGCAAATGCAAAATTAAATTAACTATCCCCAAAGTCAATATTTACCATTATCTAACATACTGTATGTTAAATTTATCCATTTTGCTTAATATATCTATTGTGTATATATGTGTGTGTACATATAAACAAATTTAGCTCATTAAGTTGTAAACTCTGTGAGGCTAGGTTTCTTTTTCTGTTTTGATTCACTGTATTTCCAGCACCTAGAAGAGAGCCTTGCCCATAGTAGAAGCCCAGTGAATATTTCATTGAATGAATGATCAAAAGGCCATTTTTTTGTGTGAATCTGTCAAATGGATGATGGTTTTTCTTTTCAGTCAAAAACACTGAAAATTTCTGAAATAGAATTTAAATGCTAACTTTAGAGTAAGTTAAAAAAAGAAATCACTTGTAATGTTTATTTTATGTGCTATATAATAAAGTATAGGCTTACAGATGCTACACTAGGGGATCTTCAGAATAGAGTTCAATAGATGCATTAATTGAAGTCTCTGCAGGATCAGAAGGCAAATTTGATCTGGCTCAGGAGAGCCCCTAACCTCAGCATACCATTTTCTTCTTACAGACAGTGCAAGAGATGTTAAGTAGCTCCAGCCACTCTAAAGATAATCATTGAACTTCAAATCCAGATATCTTCCAGCCACTTAACATTCTCTCTTTGCTCTTTCAAGGCCTGCATACTCAACATACCTGAAACCAAAATACATTCTTCTTTACACTGGATCCTTTTCCAAAGAATGCCATCTCAATCATCCATTTACACAAGCACTATTGACACATCACTCTCAAGCCCTAATATAGAATCTATCATCAAATACTGCTCTATTTGCTACTTAAATAACTATCCAATTTATCCATATTTCTCCATCTCCAACACTACAGTCCCAATCCAGACTACTGTCACCTCTGCTTAGTTTCCTACAATAGATCTTTACTGGTCTCCTCTCTGCCACTTCTGTTCCTCTCCAGTCTGCCTATGCCCTTCAGCCAACGTAATTCATTCTGAGTCACTTCTCTCTTTATGCAGCTGCTGCACTGATCACTTCTCATTACTTGCCACGTGACTTGTTTCCTTCTGCCATTTTCTTCCTACTTCTTGCCTCACCTTCTCTCTCTCTTTCTCACACACATACCTTCTTGTTACCCTGCTCACCTGCACAACTGCTGTTACACATCCACCAGATCTCAGCTCCACTTTTTGTTTCTCAGTGAAGCTTCCCCAACCATCTTCCTCCCCCACAATTCTACATATCTAGGCTAGATATCTTTTTTATATTCTCCTATAAATTATGTTCCTTCTTCTCATAGCACTTATCTGTCTTGTAATTAAATGTCACTTACTCATAAGATTAATTGATTGCTATTAATATTTTAAGCTCTGCAAAGTCAAGATCATGCCTAGTTTTGCTCAAATACAAAATCCAATGCAATAAATATATGTTCAACGAATGTATGATATAGTTTTGTATTAAGTAGGGTATAACCTGATGTTATGGTGCTCTTGTGACTTTTTTCTTGCATTTCCTTCACTGATGTTGCCCACCTCCTGCCCCTAATGACAGCTCCACATATCAGACAGTGTTACAACAAGTTCTCAGGACAAATAAAGACAGGACTGATCAATGTGCTCAAGGACCCACAATAATAATCAATGTGTTCAAGGACTCAGTAATAATAATAATGATAATAATAATATAACTTTGTCAGGCAAATACATGGGCCACTATATATAAAAAAGATAGAGTTACATCAATACTTGCTTATCTCCACACACTCTTTTATCACTGACATGTGTAGATATTATCATATTTTTTGTATATGGATAAATATGTTTATGTATGTATGTATTAGAGGTACATGTATGTACTAGAAGATCAATAATGATCATATATGTAGTCATCACTCAACTCCCTCCTCATCTTTTATGACCTGTTGACTAGAGACACAGCTCCATTAATAACTAAAGTGTGTCAGCTTTTTTTTAAAATGTGTTCTTCCACTCCCCTTCAACCTCCATTGCCCCTCCTCTCATTCTTTTCTCATGACGTATCAAGGTATCCTGCAGTCCTCTAGATACCCAGTTTTACCTCCGCACCTCCCCTTGAGCTTCGGTCACCTTCTCCCTATGCTATTGCGTGTGCAGTATATTATCAGATGACTTGAAAGTAACACAAAATTGTTATCCCTCCTTAAAAAATAGGTCCTCTAGCAACAAAAGACAACCCAGATCTTTTCACAGTGGTGCTTTTCTTAGCTAGTATTAAAAAAAGAACAGCCAGTACAACACGGAAGGAAATGAATCTTTTTAAAGCTATTCAAATGTTATAAAAGAAAGAACCACACCCCCAAAACTAAACATTACGTTGTTTGCCACAGATTTTCTTCCTGCCTTTGGAAACCACCCAACTAGTTTCATACGGTGCTTAGTAGCAGTCCTCCACCCCCATGATTGAGGTGGCTTGAATGTTAAAGCTATAGCTGCTTTGTCATCCAAAACGATTCCCCAAGATGATCTGTTTCCTCTCAAACTTCAGACATTTTAACTCACACTCTGACAACAGCCCAGGCAGCTCTTATGCAGATCAATTTAAGTTATCATCAAGGATTTGTAAAAGAAAAAAAACCTCTGCATCTTAGTCAGTGTTCTCAGATGTTCCAGGACATGACCAAAGATCTAAAACACGTTCTAACTATAGTTGCTATGGAAAACTAATTCTATGTATTTAAAGGTAAAGGAGATTGACTTTAAATAGCCATTTTTGTCCCCAATAAAATCAGCTAAGCTTCACTGTGACTACATTTATCAAAGGGAGGATTTGAGGAAACTATCCTCTGCATAATGAAAAAATGTCTCCCACTATTTTATCTTTGATGATCTAGGTAATTCAGGTAAAGAGCCTTGTTTTGGCCTGAATTGCTTGAGCAAAACCTCAGCTATGCACACTCTCCGGATCAGCTGGGATGGGTGCCTTGCCAGCAGCAAATGTGTCTCGGAGGATCTCTTGTCAATGTTTTCAATTAAAATTTAGAGATAAGCATTCCAATTCTGTACATAAAAGACCAGAAAAGGAAAAGAACTCAAAAAATGTATGCTTTGTGAAGATGAAACTGAATTGGTAGAACTGTGAGTAATATTAGTCCTGCCTCCACCAACCATCTACCCTTGACCACACCTGCCAAACATGCTCTCCATGTCCACAAAAGATACCAGGCTCTGTTGCCTTTACCATGTTAGTATTTCTAGAATTCCTCCATTCCTTATCACTCCCATTGGCTCTACTTTACTTCAGTTCACTGCCCACCCTTTCTAGATTACAGGAGAACTTCTGACTGACTTCTCTAACCCCCTATCTTCAGAGACCCTTCTCCTTTTCCCCACACCCTATCCTTCAACAAAGCTGCTATTAGCAGGTCCCAGCATGTCTCATGCTCACCTTTATCATCGGGCTCTGTGCCTTCTGCTTGTTTTTTTGGGACTTTTTGCCCCCACCTACTCCAACGACTCCTTAACTTCTGTTTTTCCTTCAAGCCTTCCTGAACCTTTCCACCACCACAAGTCTGATGGGTGTCCTTCCAGACTTTATGAATTACTGAACAACAATATGCATTTCTGTTTTGAGCACACATTTGCACCCCAGGGTCCAGGATCATTGAAGTTAACTCAAAAGAGTGAAACTGCTAATGCCCCAGCACTTTATTAAGGAATCTTAAACCCTGCCTCACACCATATCATTCTTGAAGACACTTCGTTTACATCTTATTTATAAGAAGTACAAGTTTCCATAATTTGACATGTTTTTCTTCTCAATTTTAAAATTCACAAGAAAATGCAGATGACTTAACTCATGAGAATTTAAGTACTTAGTCCCCTCTGTCAGTACTCATCTCTACTGTTGTTTTCCTCTCAACCAAAAAGCCTCATGAGTGGTAAATGTTTTATAATTTTGACATAGCTTCAATGTACATGGCTCACCAGAGGACACCATTTATTTCTTTATGGATTTTTCTGTCATACCTCAAATTGCAGTCATTCAAAAGAATTTGTGGACTAAAGCAAAGACAAATGAGTTTTAAAAATTAGAATTATTTCACCAAAAAAGGAAAAATAATTCACTTTTCAAAATCTCCAACACGAGCAGTATATAAATAAAGCCTAAAAGTAGTCAAAGTTGAATCTCGTGCCCCCAGGCACTGCCCAAGCTGTGCACTCTTCCAATCTTAGTGACTCTCAAATATCTTGTATCCTTCTAGTCTGTCTTGCCTTAGCAAACTGTATAACATTAGCTCACTGAGATTCATGTAAAGATTGATCCAGCTTTAAATAGTTTCCTTCTTCCATTCGTATCTGGAGGAGGGACTTTACTAGAATACAGCTTAGAAGAAGGAAATTTGGGGAAGGTGAACCTTCAAGACACCTCAAATCTTATCTGTCAAAGAATAAAGGCACACTCTATCCTGGAGTAGAAGTGATAGTTTAAAAACTGTCCCATACACTAGGTGCTCTATTATATGATCTGAATTAATACAGATCTTCTTTGATTTACAGCCTATTAAACCCATCATAAATTGAAAATACCATAAATTGAAATGAATTTAATACACCTAACCTACCAAACATCATACCTTAGTGTAACTTACCTTAAAAGGGCTCAGATCACTTTCTTTAACCTACAGTTGAACAAAATCATCTAACACAAAACAACCTATTTTATAATAAAATGCTGGAAACCTCATGTAATTTATTGAGTACTGTACTGAAAATGAAAAACAGAATAGATGTATGGGTACAGAATAGTTGTAAGTGTGTCAGTTGACTCTGCTGACACTATGGCGGGCTGGGAGCTGTGGCTTGCTGCGGATGTCCAGCATCATGAGAGGATATCAGAACACATATCACTAGCCCAGAAAACATCAAAATTTTAAAATTGAAGTATAATTTCTACCAAATGCTTAACACTATCATACCATGATAGATGTTAAATAAGGTAAGTTGAACCATTTAAAAAATCATAAGTCAGGGATTGTCTAGAGTCTATATTTATCAAGTACACAGGTCAATAAAACTGAAACAAAATAAAATACACGTAATCATCAAATCATCACTATTTTTAATCTTCTTTTGATTTTGAAGGGGCATGAGGATCTTGCAGCACCTTAGGATTCTTATTAATGGTAAATTCCTGCTGATATGAACTAAGCACATTTTTATTATCTAACATGAAAATTAAGAGTTGGTTGTCTAAGAGTTGCCATTCTGCTGAAGATACTATTGTTCGCCATTGCTATACTCCCTTCTGGCTGCTGCTGGAGAGCAATGGCCTTCTTCTTATTCATGGGACCTGCACTCTTAGACCAGATGTTTGGAGTCATTGAGCTTCTTGTGCATGCAATGTTTCTCATCAAATTTGAGGAGTTTTGGATCAGTATTTCTTCTGCTCCTTTCTGTCCTCTCCTTCCTGAATGGGTTGGTACACATCATGATATACTGCATTTCTCTGAGGTTCTGCTCATTTTTCTCCCTGTTCTTCAGGATGCATGTTTAATGATTCAAATTCAAGTTCACTAATTGTTTATTCTTCCAGTTCAAACCCATGGTTGAGCCCCTTTAGTGAATTTTTCATTCAGTTATTTTACTTTTCAGCAAAAATGAGAATTTCTATTTGGTTCTTTTTTATAACTTCAATCTCCTTACTGATATTCTCTATTTAATGAGACATTGTCAACATACCTTCCTTTATTTCTTTGAGCATGGTTTCCTTACGTTCTTTGAACATATTTATAACGGATGCTTTGAAGTCTTTATGTATTAAATCTGACATCTGGTTGTTCTCACAGGCAGTTTCTATTGTCCGCACTTTCCACCACATATAGGTTTTCCTTTATTTGAGTGTGCTGTGATTTTCTGGGGAAACAGGACATTTTAGGGAATAGAGTATAGCATGTCTAGGAACTGGTTATCCAGGGTCTGCTTTTCCTTTTTGCTTGTGTATTTGTTTAGTGATTGGCTGGATTTGTTTAGTGAAGTCTGTTTCCTCCCTACAATGTGAAACCTCCCAGAGGGAGCGTCCTTGAGCACGCAGACACCCCTGGGTGATGGTGGATTCCCCTGGGCTCTCTTTGACCATCTTTCTCTGACCACCACCAGCTTTTAAACTGGACTGGGTGCTGGCTGACTGCTTTATGGTTTTCAACAATTCGCTGGGGCATAAATTTCTCCATAGACTGACCCAACTACATTCAGGATCCTATGTTAGGGATAGTTTTTAAGTTCAGTGTTTGAGATTTGTTGTGTGTTCAACTTTTTGAGGAACTGCCAGACAGTTTTCCATAGTGGCTGCACCATCTTACATTCCCACCAGCAAAGGGCAGGGGTGCTGACTTCCCCACATCCTCACCAACACTTGTTATTGTCCGCTGTTGTTTTTTTATAATGGCCATCCTAATAGGAAAATGAAACAGATAGACTTTTAAATCCATACCTGAGCACTCAGGCATAAGTACTGTGAAAGTGAAAGCCAAAGTAGGAGGCTATGGAAGAGGCTTAGATTTCTAACTTTCAGTTGGGCATGAGACAAATATTGAGTCTGTGCAAGGTGAACTGACCGAAGTGCCAGGAGAAAGCTGAGACAGTCAAAGAATTACACTCTTGGTAGAAGAAAGGTCTAGGAGGAAAAATCACCTCCCAGCTTAGGAGATGAATAAAGAAAGTCTGTCCATTTAGGACTGGGGTAGAAAGTACAGATCTGAATAGAAAGATCTCTGAGAATTTGTTACCACATGGGTGTGGTAGATTTCAAATCAAATATAAATATGGATGGTCTGGGAATATAGAAGCTGGTATATTAGCATGAGTGTAGTCAAGTCATCCTGTCTAACAGCGCCCATGGCAGAAGATAACATAAGTTTCCTTTAAATAAAGCTCTGCCATTCCTTTCCCAACTACACGCACAATCCCAAGCTCTAAGACCTAAGAGAATATAAATTATCACAACCAAGTCATTAAACATAAAAACAGCTTATTTACACTCCAAAGTGGATTGTGGAAGCATCACTAAATAATGACATAAAAATGTTATGCTGCTTAGAGAAATGTAAATGAAATAAAAATAAAATAAGAGGATATAGTACTTCCAAAAGATATCCAGGTTGATTTGAGCAAAATAAAATTTCTAAAAAATGGAAAATAAAGTCACTGAAATTAAAAACAATCAATGGTATTTTTAATATATAATATCAGACACAAGAATAAATGAACTAATTATAGTTCTAAAGTGACTGAACGATAATGCAGCATATATAAAGTAAAAACTGGAAGACACAAAAAAGAAATTAAGAGATGCTCAGGAAAGAATGAAAAAGGCCAATAAGCCTCTTATTAGAATTTTAAGAAGAAACAAAGATGATCAATGAAAGGCCGTATGGCAAGATAATGGCAGAAAATTTTCCAGAGCAGTGGAAGGCATGGGTCCTCAGATTTATGAAATACACCAAACCACAAGCTAGATAAATAAGACCAAATTCACACCTAAACATGATGTAATTAAACCAGACTATTTAATAGTTATAATGATCTTAATAGCAGCCAGACAGAAAAGACAGAATGCCTAGAGAGCAAAGGAGAAAAGCTTGAAAGCAGAAGAGAAATAACAGCCTCAAAGTGCCAAGGTAAAAAAATTGTCAACCAAGATTTTTATAGCCCCCAAAATACTCTTTCAAGAACACGGATAAAACTGTGACACTTCAAAAGATCAACAAGGAGAAAAACATTGTTACTTCTTTTGAAGTAACAATGAAAAGGAACTGGTATGTCTGTGCTTGTAGTTATAGAAGCAATAATTGTATAAACTTGAAGAAAAATACGGATAAATTGGATCAGAAACTAATTAAATGGAGATAATCTTCAAGCTTAAAATATTCTAAGTTATTCAGAAATGGTAAAAAAATAATAAATAACTTTTTTTTTAAATTAAATAATTATTTTTTATTGAAGGGTAGTTGACGCACAGTATTACATTACATTAGTTTCAAGTGTACAACACAGTGGTAGAACATTTATATACATAATTCTAGGTTCCAGCTATCACCCTACCAAGCTGTTTAAATAACTTTTGACTTTCTTAATTATCTTTAAGTAAAATCTTAAGACTAACCATAAAAAATAGAAATAGAAATAGAAATAAAGGATAGTAGAATAAGGAAATCTTGATCAATCCAAACAAAATTTAAAAAGGAAAAAACAATAAGTATAGAAATAGTAGGACAGATGGAAACAAAGAATGTGATGGTGGAAATAAAACCCAACAAATGTATTTAAACCAAATTCAATACCTATCCATTCAAGAGCTAGACTTAAAATATAATGACACTTGAGGTCAAAAGTTTTATAGAAACCAGGCACATAACAAATAAACAAAATTCAGTGTAGCTTTTTAAATTGCTATTAAAGTAAGAAGAAGGGTATTTGTCATATTTTTTGACATATCAAGTGTGTACATGATATTACCTAACTTTTTCTTGTGGGTGAAATACTTAATAACAAAAATAATACAGGAAGTGTCTCAGGATGCAGAGGTAGGAAAGAATCCAAAGGCATCTAGAAAAGATCCAGTAGCTTATTAATACAACAAGTATTTGGCCTCTAGTACTGAAAATGCCCCAGGTGTTTTCATATAATAATGTGTGTCACATGTGAACACTGCCCATTGTGGGCCATGAATCAGTAACAAAAGAATCCCACGAGTGTTATTTTGGCGGAGCCCACAGGGGCCAAAGTACTCAGCCTGCTTTTGTCTCTCCAGGCGCTGCCGCCTTCACCTTCTTTGAATGAAGGTCAAATTCCCAGTCTTGCGGTTAGCTGTTAGGGTAACTGTGTGGACCCAGGTAGCCACTGAGCACTGCCTGCCACCTGAGACAAATCTGGAGCGAAGCAAGCAGAGCCTTGGTTTGGCAAGCATGTCCAATTTGATGTCAACCAGGAAATGACAGAACACGTGCCTGCACACACATGTGCGTGCACATACCCACACTCCTGCATGCATGCTGTTTCCTTTAGGTGCTTTAGGTGCTGAGAGAGTTTGGGGCAAAGTAGGGACGGCCAGGACAGGGCGGGGGTAGGGGAGGGAACATAATGAATAGAACGCCATGAAAGGAAAAATCCAGTTTTCCTTTACCCAGTGAAGGTGAGGATGGAGAGGGGAGGGAGAAAGGGAGGAGAGGAGGAGGGAGAGGGAGAGAAAGGAAGAGGAGAAGAAAAGGGGGAAGGAGAGAAGGGAAGAGGAGTGGAGGGAGGGGAGAGGAGAGGAGGGGAAGGGCGAGTGTGTGCCCAGGGCTGCAGCTCTGTGACCAAGAGCAAGATGACACCGCACACAGCCAGACTTTGCAAAGAATTGGACGGTGACATAATGTAAACGCTGCCAAACCAGAACAGAACCACATAAACAAACAAGCCCAGTGCTCATATTCCATCATGTATGTCTTCTCTAGGGAACATTCCATACCTTACCACATCTGATTTTCCTTATGTTATAGTAATATAGAGATGTTATTACTAGCTAAGATATGTGTATATACGTGTGTGTGTGTGTATGTGTATATAAACATATGTATCATATATAATATTCCACTTTCACTCTTACATATAAAGTGTGTGTGTGTGTATATATATACACACACACACACATACACTGATTGAATTCTCACAGCAACACTGCGGCATAACAACTGTTCTATCCTTATTGGACAGATGGGGTGACCAAAGCAGAGAGAGCTTAAATAACTCATCTGCAGCCATACAGCTAATGAGAGGTTCTGAACCTAAGCGATCTGGTTTAGAGCCCGTCTGTTGATCTGGATGGCGACAGCCTCTAGACTTCAGACAGACAGGCAGCTGTGAGGCACGCTCTGTACATGCAAGCAGGGCTATCAGCTGGGACCCCGCGAGCCTTCTCCACTCTTGGGGCTGGGTCGATGCGGGTTTCATGAGTCCAGTCAAGAGCTACGAGAAGGGGAGGGGGAGATGGCTGCACATTCTCTCTGCTTCGTGCTGTCTCCAGCTCAGAGTACACTTGGACTCACGGCAGAGCGGCAGTACCCACTGGCACGCCTGGCCCAGCCCTCCACTGTGTGATTCCGGGGGGCAGCGAGAAGTGTGAGGACACCGCCAGGTCTTTCCCTGCACATCTCCCTTGCTATCCTCAAAACCGGAGCCTTGGCCATCTCTTTTCTTAACAGCACTATAAACTAAGGGGCAGGGGAGCTGAGTGAATGGGTAGTGTCCCTCTCGGCTGGACCTGTCATTTGTTTTCTGTTATAGATGATTCCAAGTGCCAGTCGGACTTCCTTACACCTCACAAAAGTCCCTGTCGGTCTGTGGGTCTGAAAATTCCTCCTTATATCGCACAGGTTGGCACGGAGGACTTCTGACGTGCCAGTTCTCAGATTTTAAGACACCCTTATCTCAGAGGGAGCCCGTCAGCTCCTCCTGGGACCCCGGCCGGCGGGCACTGAGCTGGTCTCAGCTGGTCACCGGGCGAGCAGTGCGGGGTGCTGGTGACACACCGTGGGGGTTGACAAAAATTAAGTATTTGTATTTGACTTGAGAGGCTTTCTGGGTAATTTTGCACGAGTTCTTCTCTCCTGGTTGCTTTTCTTAGATTAAAATGTTCGCCAGCATTCCAAGGGTATTGGCTCACACACACGGGGGCCGGGTAATGAGCGGGAGCGCCACTTCGGAGTCAAACTCTGCCAAGTCTAATACTGAAAGGAGGTGAATGAGATTTGACTGCCTCCTAAATTAATGTCTGTGGAATTTCTTGGCGCTGAAACAGAGCCCCAGAACAAGGTCTGTATAGTAATATTCACTCGGTGTCGGTGTTTGACAAACTCTCCTGCCAGCATCATTAGGGGAATGTTCATTTTGGCACAAATTGTCTACGGAAAATACAATTAGGAAAAAATTGTGCAAACAGCAATTAGAAACTGAATGACCCGCCTTATTCCTTTCATTCAGATTACCCTGGGCTGCTAAACTGAAGTACAGGTCTGCTAGAAATAGCTTGCAGACTGTTACAGTAGCCTCTGGAGCCGTCTGCAGAGAGAGTAGGGAAAACAGGCAAGTATTTTTTCTGCGCTTGCCCACTTCCTCTTCCTGCCACTTTTCTCCCCTTCTCGGAGCGCCACCCTGTCGCTGCAGTGGCCAGTAAGCCCAGGCTTCCTCCCTTGGCCATAGGCTAGTCCCAGTGCAGGGAGAGGAAAACCCCTTCCAAGGAACGGCATAGGAACCTGAATTCAGCCTTGACAAACGCGGAGCTGCTGAGAACAGAGAGGAAATGATATCTGCCCCATTTATGATTGCCCAATCACCAGAGAGAGTCACTGGTTCTTTCATTTAGTCATCAACCATGTACTGAGCACTTAACAATGTGTCAGGCACTGTCCTGGGTGCAACTGAAATGATAGTGAAAGTTCTCGACTTCGTGGATGTTGCTTCCTGGTTGGAGAAGACAAAATAAACAGAACCATCAGATATATAGCTTTCTAGATGTTTATAAAAGCTATGGGAAAAAATAAAGAATGGAAAGGAAAGCATGAGTTCCTGGTGTGAAAACTGGCTGCACTTTGATTATGGGGAAGACACCTCAGAGTAGGTGGCACATGAGCAAAAACCCAAAGGAAGAGGGGTTTTCCATTCAAAATATATCCTGACTCTTTGATTTCTTAGCTCCTCAACCTCAGTGCATCACCTGCCTTATTGTGATAGCTTCCTAATTTACCTCTCTGCTTCCACCTTTTACCATGCCCCTTGGAGAATGTCCTCAATGGGGTCATCTTTTAAATCAGTGTCAGATCATATCAGTCCTCTGCCTAGAACATTCCAGTGGTTCCCAGAGTAAACGCCCATCACAGGAAACATCATCCAGGCACAGGTATTGGCAAATGCAAACCCCTTAAGGGATGAATGTACCTAGTGGGTTCAAGAAAGCAAGGTCAGTATGGCTGGGGAGCAGTAGGAGATGAGATCAGAGAAGTGAGGGGAGTGGAAAGACACATGATACAGCGGGTCTGTGGGCTGTTGTAAGGATGGGCATTTACTGGGGGAACTGTTGGAGCATTCTGAGCAGGAGAGTGATAAGATCTGACGTCAGTTTAAAAGATGACTGTGTTGAGGACATTATCCAAGGACCAGGGTGCAGAGGTGGCAGCAGAGAGACAGGTCCAGAGGCTATCACAATAATGCAGGTGAGGTGGTGAGACAGAGGAACTAAGAAATCAAAAGATTCTGGATATATTTTGAATGGATAACTTAGAGGGATTTGCCAGTGGATTGTTTCTGGAGTGTGGGGAAAGAGGAGAGTCAAGAACGATTCAAGAGATTTTTGGCTTGACTAGCTGGTATTGCCATTTCCCGACCTGGAGTCGGGGGCGGAATGGTGGGGGGAAGACAGTTTAGTTTGGGACCTGCTAATTTTCATATGCGTCTTAGCCTTTTAGATATCCAAGGAAGCTAATGAGTAGGCAGTTTGATATGCAACTGCAGAAATGGTCCAGGGAATTGGTCCAGGCTGGGGATGTAAATTTGGGAATTATCAGTGTACAGGTGAAATTGCAAGCCCTGAGATTGGCAAACAAAACACCAATGAGGGGGGCACAGAAAAAGAAGAGATGATGGAGCAAGGGCAGAGTTCTGAGATGCTTCACCATTTAGAGGCTCGAACAATGGGAAGAAAGCCAGTGAAAGAAACAAATGGCCAGAGAGGCAGGAGCAAGACTTGGAGTGCGGGTTCCTGGTGGCCAAGGGAAAAGAGTGCCCAGGGAGGAGGGAGTGGTCAAGGTGGATCAAAAGGCCAGAAGCGACCAAGGGTGGGTGGGGGGTTCGGAGGTGAGGACAGAGTGTTTCCAGACCCTAGGTTAGGGACTTTCTAGCAGAGCCCTTTCGTTATGTTTGGAGTCCCCTTAGAGTAACTATGTGAGACACTGCTGACATTTGGAAAAGAGCCATCTTTAGTTTGCTTAATGTCGCTTCCTTTCTGACTGCAGCACTTCACCTACTTTCATTCCCTGCCTGAGCCACACTTACGTGACTGCACATGTGCAGCAAGCACACGTGTGCACACACACACACACTCCATAGTTACTTCTGGGAACCCCAGGATTGGCTCATTTGTGCTTAAGAGCAAGTCCTGAGAGTTACAGGAGGGTGCCCCTCTTTTGTCTTTGTTACTGTGTCCAGCTCCACAGATGAACATTTAATGTGTTAGAAGTCTGAAAGGTATTTAGAGAACAAACTTAATAAAAGAGGGGGGTATATAATATTATGATTATGCATTCGATTTCAATTGATAATTAATTCATGACACTGTTACTTCTTCAAAAACATGCTGAGCTAAAATGTTCTGTTTGCTAGTTTCCTGCCACCTTCTCCTCCTCTTTTCCTTCCTCCTCCTCCTGCTGTAATATTATCAAATTTCAAGTCAATATTCTGAAAAGATTATGGTAAAGATATAAGCGATTTAATCTGACTAAAAATGAATGCAGTGGGGGAACCAGTTTGAGAGAGCTCTCAATGGCTAAAAAATGGAACAATTTGAGCAAGAAAATAAATGAAAATTGTACTGGATTATAACCCACAAGAGTAAAGTAAATATCTGTGAGGCCATACTAATATAAATCAACAACTGAATAAATAAATAAATGTTGAGTTTTTTTTTGTATTATAGTACTGAGAAATAAATCTGTTCCCTGCCTTTCTCATTTAATTTTTTTGGAAGATCTAACCGTGTAGTAGTGTATATATATTTGGCTCACTGTTTCTAACCTGATGCAAAGTATTTCACCAGTTTACTTATTCTTTGTTGTGGAGATAGACACCCAGATTCCCTTCAACTTTCTACTAGCACCAATTATGCTGTACAAATACCCTTGAACAGGACTATCTTTATGGAACTAGATGAGAATATTTCTCTGCGATATGCATCCAGCAGTAGGACTTTTGGTCATAGAACACATACTAAAGAGTATTAAGAACTTCCGAACTGCCTTCCAGGATGAGAAGACAAGCTTTGACTTTCACAAGCAGCTTTCAGGCTTCCCAACACTGCACATTTTGCCAGTACTTGTTGCTATCCACCTGTCCAATTTGTGTAATTCTGATGAGTGCTGTGTTAGTTTCCACTGTGTCATAACAAATTAGCAGAAATTTAATGGTTTAAACAACTCGAACTCATCATCTCACAATATTAGGGATTAGAAATCCAAATAAAGTATCACTGGGTCAAAATCAAGGTGTAAACTGGACTCTTTCCTTTCTGGAGAATCCAGGGAAGAGCCCTCCCCTTGCCTTTTCCACTTGCGGGAGGCTGTCTGCCTTCCCTGGGTTGTGGCCCCTTCTTCCATTTTCAAAGTCAGCAAAATACTACCTACAAATATCCCTCTCCCTCTGACCCTCCTGCTTTACTCTTATAAAGGCAGTTATATACATTGGGTCCATCTAGATAACTCAGGATAGTCTGTGCATCTCAGGATTCTCAACTTTACCACATCTGCAGGCTCTTTGCCATTTGAGGCAACTTATTCAGTTTCCAGGGATTAAGGTCTTTGGGGGCCCAGTAATCTGCCTGCTGCAGATGTAAGGTATTTTACCACTTCAAGACACTGGTGAATAAATATAAGGGTCATGTTCTACACCAAACAGCTTATGAGCTTTTTTCTTTCACTCATACTCTGCATTGTCACATGACACTCATTTGGTACAGGACAAGGACACTGGAGAGCAAGGAGAGAACGGACTCACATAAGGATACTGATTCTTCAAACTAATACAGACCACAACTCCATGTATCAGCATCTAAATAAACCTGCAAGTTACTAAACACCTGATGAATGAATAATGAAGCAGACATGAATGGACCTTCATGTAGCTCTGAAGGCACAAATATAACTGAGAAAACTCATTTGTTGAGTGTGCAAATCCATTGTCATTAATGCACAAGTATTGCACAAATACTACCATAGATTGGCTATATATTTCATCCTTGAGAACAAAATTGTTCCTGATTTTGTATGCAGAACTTTACATGATTCCCCACCTCAAGGGTGCAGGTCAGAACCTGAGAACATAACCGGGGGCATCAGTTTTCAAAATATTTTTTTTCCTGAAAGTAGTAGAAGACTTTCAAAAAAGTTCTTAAATGGATCACCAAGATGGACAAGGCTTAAAGCCAAGTCTCTGGTTGAAACGGGAGGTAGAGATCCAACAGACATGCTCACTCATGTTCTTCCCCCTTTGCACAAGCCCTGGTGACATCTCTGTGGGGTTTGGAGGATCACAACTTGACTAATCTTGGAGTACTCTAGAGGGTAAACTCCTAAAACAAGTCCTCCTTCTCAGGGCATTCTTCCGACAGCCACCCCTCGTCCATCCCCACAAACCCATACCCAAACGCACACTCTGCAACACGAAGCGTCTCTACCATCTGCCCAGGGGCCCATCCAATCTGAGTTTACAATCACACTTTATGGCCATTCCTCTCAAGTCTATTTTTAATAACCCTGAGCAACAATATTTATATGGTGTTCTTAATTTAATCTATTGGTTCTCAGTTGGTAAAAAGGACAAGGAGTTCGCAACATTTGTAATCCTCTGATTGGTTTGATGGATTGTTTTCTATTTAAAGCATTCAATTTAGAGACATTTCTTAGACAATTTGTCTATTTACAAAAAAAAAATCATCAACACACTCTTTGCTCTGTTTTTAGTCACTGCCTTATTTTCATCTGTCAAAAGGGCTCTGTGCTTTTTTTTTTAACAACTCTACAAATGTTGAATTTTAACCAATAAGCCTTGGTTATGATTTGATTTGGCTTCCTTGAATGCTGTAAATTGAC
Organism: Manis pentadactyla; assembly: GCF_030020395.1. Lineage (NCBI taxonomy): Eukaryota > Metazoa > Chordata > Mammalia > Pholidota > Manidae > Manis > Manis pentadactyla. The sequence continues at coordinate 66,578,082 of NC_080031.1, read as the reverse complement.
TTAAAGCTTTTGGCTGAAGTGGAGCAATCCACATAATTGGCTGCTGATATGGAAATCAGAAGGTGAATTGGCCAGGTACAGCCATACAAACTGGATTAGAGAATAAAATGATTGAAAGATTGGCTTGAGACACTGCAATGCAGCCAATGTTCCACATCATTCATATGAAACAGATTGGGTCTTTAATCTGGAACCCCAAGGTGGTGGTTTGGCTGCTAAAAGCAGCTCACAAGAGGTAAGAACGCTCACTTAACCCTTCTTTGCACAACCCAGGAAGCTAGCATTTATGAAGTCCTTGGTAGAAAAACAGACAACACAATGAGCAGGGAGCCAGGATTCTGATTCCACATGAAAACCCCCCACTGAACTGGAAATGCTGCAGCCATATCTCTTGAAACCATACTTTTGCATGACATTAGGTGGACCCTTAAATTTTGTGTTGTGGCCTGGAAGTGAAGAAGAATAAAATGTGCATGTATTAGGCAGGGTTCTCAGAGAAACAGAACCAACAGTGTATGTGCAAGCATGCATGTGTCTATGTGTGTATGAATCAGAGAGGTAGACTTACTTATTTTAAGGAATTGGCTTATGTAATCATGGGGGCTTACAAGTCTAAAATTTGCAGAGCAGGGAAGCAGGCGGGAAACCCAGGGAAGAACAGTTGCAAGAAGGCCGTCTGGAGGCAGCTTTCTTCTTCCTCAGGGGACCTCAGCCTTTTCTCCTAAGGCCTTCACCTGATGGGAGGGGGCTCACCCACGTTACAGAGGGCAATCTGCTTTACTCAGCCTACTGACTTAAATGCTAGTCACATCTACAAAAGATCTTGTAGACTGGTGTTTGATCAAACATCTGGGCAGGATAGCCTGACCAACATAAGTCATCACAGAACAGTAACTTTTATTCTAATTATTTTATTTCTTCATTCAAAGATGTTCCTGAGTTCCACCCTGTGCTAGGTACTCCCTAGACTCTCAGGATACAGAAGGGAACAACCCTGACTGGATCCTTCCTGCCACGGAGATCGCAGCCCTGACAAGAGGATGCACAAGAAAAATCACAAGACCTTGAATGAGGCTTTGTCTGCTGATGAGGAATTTGGGTCTGAGAAAATATGAGCCCGTTATCCTGATACTCTACAGAGAAGTGTTTGGGTTTTGTAGTTTAAGTACATAATATATCATCTGTGAAGTCATTAACTTTAAAATTTCCCAAGAAACTCTAATGTTTTAGAATGGCCTAAAATTTCCAGAATTTTATACTGCCCGGCATTCAAGGAGTATAATTTCTATCATCATACTTCTGTCTAGGTAAGTCAGATACTCCAACTGGCTCTCCATGCCTAGGCATGGCATTATCTAGCTAAACTGAGCTGAGCTACATTTCTACCAGTTGTTCTGGGCAGCCATAAAGTGCTCACATTGCTTGTCCTACAACCAGACAATAGCCCAAACACTATCATTCCATTTGGGTCGAATGTGTTTTTCTGTGAAGACTGTGTAGCCCAAGAGCCTAACTTGGATAATGGCCTCACGCACAGACACCGGGGGCCAGCCCCGTGGGCACTCTCACTGCTCCACTCTGCCTTCTGAGTGGGGTGTGCCTTCATGGTGAGCGCCGTGTGCTCACCGGCTTTTCAAAAGGGAGGCGGACTTCTCAAAACTGAAGATTCCTTCAAGCTAGTAACATCCTAGAGGTAAAGGAGAGCTACCCTGAATTCAGACTACTTATGTTTAAAATATGATTCATGTGACCTTAGGTAAATACCCTCCCTCTGACTCAGTTTGCTAATTTATAAAGTAAAAACAATAGAGTGCCTATCTCAATGGGTTATTGTGAATAAACAGAATAATGTACATTAAGAAAGTAGCATAATTCTGACAGTACATTAAATTATGTATATAATATACCTAAGTGTATACTTGTATATATATTTCAGTATATATGCAGATATGTAGTTATATATATAAACTATTTATTCATATATGTATATTCATAGTGTATGTAAATAGTACAAATATAAAATTATTATCTCTCAATGTTCCTTTAAACTTTATTTAGCACGGTAATGCTTCCCAGAATAATCTCTCTTTCCTGACCCCATTTAAAAAAATCCTCGGGTCACTTTAAGTCCCAAAGAAGGTTCAATTTAGATATAAGGTATGTAGTCCCTAACAAGGTTATCAAAACTCTGCACATGGGACCTCAGATCACACCTTCCCACTGCCCCAGCTGGGCGTGGCCCTCTCCCCTCACTGAGGTGGCTCCCCTCTCACTGCTGTGTTTTCAGACTGCCTCAGGGCAGGGAGAACAGGGCAGCTTTGCATTGTGAGCGCACCGTCAGAGCCCAGCGCCCACGGGGTACCAGTTGTACTTTGTTTCATTTTTGAGAATTCTGAATTCAGAGTTGCTCTCCTTTACCTCTAGAATGTTACTAGCTTGAAGGAATCTTCAGTTTTGAGAAGTCCGCCTCCCTTTTGAAAAGCCGGTGAGCACACGGCGCTCACCATGAAGGCACACCCCACTCAGAAGGCAGAGTGGAGCAGTGAGAGTGCCCACGGGGCTGGCCCCCGGTGTCTGTGCGTGAGGCCAAGTAATTGGACCTGGTACATATTAGGAAGCCGTTATATTAGAAACTACTCTGTGTCTTCCCTTGGCTTATTTATGCTGTATATGTGGGTATGTGTGAATTGGTGTGAATATGTTTGACATGTCTCGTAGTTTACACTAAAAATCTCTGAACAGGCACTGTTTGTATTGAAGCTGAATTGCAGACAGACTCACTTCCCAAGCCTCTCCCCAAGGCCCCACTGGGGTGTTCTGAAATCCAAATGTCACGTTCTCTTCATGAGCCCCCACTGGGGCCCTCCGTTCTGGTCCTGATCTGTCCCCTCCCGTTACAGAGTATTGGCTCTTCCTCATAGGACTTGTTTACTTTTAAACCTCTCAGTCACCAGAAATTTCAGTTTCCCGTTTTTTTCAGAAAGAGCCAAACTTTCTCAATTCAACCATTGTGGTTAAGCGGTATTGTGTATACATGTGCGTGCGTGCGTGTGTGTGTGTGTATCCTGCTCATTTTTTCCTTACATTTCATAAAGGAGCCTCGCATTTACATCTCTATGCTCTGAGACAATGAAAGAAAGGCCTTTATGTCGGAGACAATCTAAGAAATCAATCCATTTTCTGTGTGACTTCACACTCTCATCCCTGCACCTCCAATTTTAGGCACTCAAACTTTTTTCCTAATTTTTCACTTACTTCTTTGAGCTACACTTTCTTCATTAACTGAAAAAAATATTATTGGAAAACATAACAATATCCATTTACTTAACAAATGGCCTCAGTTTTGTAAAAAAGAGAAATAAAGGGAAATATATTATATAAGAAAAATTATACTAATCAATCACTACATCTGTGGTACAATAACCCAGAGCGGCACGATGTAGGGAACACAGGTCCTATGCCACAGAGACAAGGACCTAGTCACAGGAACCTGCTCTTGATCCTCAGATTTCTGATCACTTAGAAAGACCGGCGCACGCACACCTTTTCCTCCCTCCCGCCTTCCTGCCCTTTCTTTCCCATAAGTAGGGATCCTTGCTCCCTTTTTCTTTAGAAGATGGTTTCTAGATCCCCAATGCTAAGAGAATATCACTGACACACACCTCCTGACATCCTGGCAACTTTGGGGGAGCTTGTGGTTTCAAGATGTTTCCTTTTTTGTTTGTGCTTCATGGCTCAACACTTCAGTGAGTCACTTAAAATCAGCCTTCCTCCCCGGAACTCTGTTGCCAGAAGTTCAAGTGATGACAGCCAAGAATCAAGTCAGTATGTAATATCCAAGGACAACAAGCCACTGAAGAGGCTCTCTCCTCACTCACTCACTCACTCACTCACTCACTCACTCACTCACTCACTGGCCTGGCTGGTGCTTAAGTACACCAGTAGGGCCATTATGATGTAAGTCAGACAGGGTTCAGTAGCATTCTGACACGTGCATCAGAGCAGACCACTGATGGGGGGGATCCCTTTTACCCAATACAAACTCTACCATCAACTTGAATTTTTATCTTGCACTTCATATCAAAACTTGAGAACCAATGAAATGGATTAAACAAAAGACAGTCACTCTATGTATCTAGGGTAACCACATTACTACATCTCCCCCAAGGGTGAGGATAAGGCATTACCTGAAACAGGCTTAGACCCATGCCTGCCCCATAGAACATGGTTAAGTGTCCTATCTTAGCAGTAGCATATAACTAATGTACACATGTAAGTTATATGTGAGGTGTATGTGTATAGTGGGTTAGTAAACACCTTGTGATTCCACAGAGCCCCAACATTTATTGAATTTTCTCCACTGTAGGGAACAGGCTCATGTATTTCAGCAACCCACTGTCTCTTTTGCAACTTTTCCCCATCACTTCCCCAGAGCCTTCAGGGAGAGGAACCCCCTGGCTTTACCTCCCATGGCCCTCATCATGAATCCTGTGCTTGTCAAGCATGAAGGCTTCATTCCCCGGCTTCTGTTCTAGGCCCCAGTCTCCTGGAAACCAATGGGCTCTGTACAGGGTTTGAACTCTAGTTAGCTTCATTCTGCTCTCACCTTCCCACTGGCTGTCTCCTCCCTGAGGGACAGTATGTATTTGCTGCTCTAGAGCCAGGCTATGATCCAGCCAGCTTCAGCCTTCTTTACCTCCAGTAGGTCCTGCCTCACGCTGTTCCCCCCACATGGGCTCCGCCTCTTGGCAGCCACTAAATGGTAGGCACATTTCCCGAGATAGTCTCAGCCTTGTCAGTTATTGGAAAAACCCAAATCAAGAGTTAGATCATTTTATACATACCATGTTGTTAAAAATTAGATCAACCTATACAGATGATAGTAAGGATCTGGGGAAAAAAAAAACCTTCATGATATAAAATGAAGTATTGACCTGTGTAGCTGTTTTGGAGAACAATTAGCCAACATTTTATGAAATTAATGAGTATATCACCTACGAGCCATGATAGGGAGTGGTATAAGAGGGCAGATGGTCCCTATCAGCACCTCGTGCTCTTCAGTTTCGTTGATTATTCTCTTTCCCAGAATGAGGTTCATTTTCTTTAGATGCGCAGTAGCATAACATGGTCAAAGAGCATAGATTTGTAGTCAGGTAGCTTTGGGTACGATCCTGTCCGCGCCCCTTAGGATGTGTGAAATTGAGTAAATTACTTCATTTCACTGAACTCTCGTTTCCCTTATTTGGCAGTACTCTTTTCTCCTTTAGTAGGCTAAGTTCTCACTTACTTAAGCTACTTTCCTTGGCATTTTGCAGCCTTGTGCTTTCTCCCAGCATTTCTTTCTCCCTTTTCTCTACACCAGAGGCCAGCAAACTCTTTTTCTGTAAGAGGCCAAATAGCAAATAGGTTAGGCATTGTAGGTCGTATGGTCTCTGTTGCAACTATTCAACTCTGCCATTATTATGGGAAAGCAGCCATAAATAATATCTAAATGAATGAGTGTGGCTGTGTTTCAAAGTTTATGTATAAAATGTTATATACAAAAATAGGCAACAGGACAGATTAATCCTGTAGGCTCTAGTTTGCTGTCCCTTGATCTATGCTATTAAATCCCAGCCAGTTTTATTTCCTGGGTAAATCCTTAAGAGCAACATTATTACCTGTGACAACTGACCTCTTAGAATATGGATGATTCCAGCCCCTCTGTCTCTGTAGAGAGCAATCCTAGATGTTAGACAAGAACTTTTCTTCCTCAAATTGTTTACCAAACTTAATAAAAATACAACAAACCATGTAACCCACGAGGCCTGCTCCCTTCTCTCTTTTCAGGACCAATGTGCTCAGTAACGGGACAAAATGCAAAATGGGAAACTCAGCTGCACTCGGGAGGGAGATCCTGTACATCATGCTGACGGCAAAACATACAACAATAAGGGCCTCATGTGTAAACAGATACTGTAAGTACCTCTTTCAACTGGCAAGTCTAAAAGATAGCTGCATAGTACTCCTGAATGAACGGCTACTTCTCATCTGCTTGTGGCTCCCTCCATGAACATTCTTCTTTTTGTTAATTTCCAAATATTGTTTCTTTCTCTTACGTCCCCTAAGGAAAAATGAGCCCTAGCAAGGACAGTTAATAAGTGGTTGATTCCTACTCTATTGTCTATCATATTGCTGTGACCTTTAAGTGCTAGATAGTAGATAATTGCTCTTCATGCCTTGAAAAAATCCTAAGGAGAGTTGGAGATGATCACTTGGAATAGTTGACCAGAATAGTTTTAGAAGATTGCTTTTGCCAAATGTGTGGGACACATTTATTCTATAATCTCGGGTATGTTCCTTCTATTCATTTTCCTTTGGTGAATGGTGTTCCATTGGAGTGCTTTATGATCCAACTCAGCCACACTTGATTTGTGTTACTGGGACAAGTAACAACCACTGTTGGTTTCATCTGTATATAGAGGTAGTTTCCTAGGTGACCTTGATGAGTACTCACAGTTCTAAAATTTGATACATATATCACAATGCTATTAATGGTGGCATTTAATTCAAGTGCATTTAATAAGCATTTAGTGCTTTTCCACAAACATGCACACACTCACCACCTCTCTCCTTGTAAAAAACTACAATCTAGTAGTAGTATAGCTCATGTGAGAAAATCTAACCAAGTGCTGCATTTTACACATGTGAAAAACTGAATTTTTTTTTCAGTTCAAGGTCTCATGAAGGAGTGAACTTCTGAGCGAACCTAGAATCCAGTTATGAATGCTAGCCTGGTATTCATTCAATCACATTAAAAAATTCTTTAATAGAAGTAAGGTAGCAAAGTAGGGCAGTGCTATGGTTTTAACATCAGATGGCTGTGTCAGCTCCATATTCTTGGACAGGATTTTTCACTTCCCTAGACCTCAGTCTTCTCATTTTTATAATGAGGGTAGGGGCAACAATAATCATATTAGCCACATTTTGTTTCTTTTGAAACAGAGCATGGAGCTGGTAGCTTCAGAGGAGGGGCTGGGCCCACTGCCTCCTTCCAGTGTGGAGCACATCAGTGTCCACTTAGGAACCCCTCCAGTTGAGCCCTTCCAAATGTGCCCCCCTCCAGCCATGCCGTGAGGGCCCTGACACCAGGACACCCTGACTCACACACACTAGCCTTCAGTAAGCTAGCCCAAACTACCAGGCACACACAGTCTACCTAGGGGCCTTCCTTTCCCAAGGCTGATCCTTCAAGACTGGGAGACGTAGCTCTTTCTCCTAACTGATAAAGTCAAGCACAGTAAGTCAAACAGAATGAGGAGACAGAGGAATATACTTAAACAAAGGAACATGACACAACTTAAGAAAAAGAACCAAATGAAACAAGAGTTAAGCAATCTATCCGATAAAGGTTCAAGTTAATGATTATGAAGAAGCCCACTAGACTTGAGAGAAGAGTGGAGGAACTCAGTGACAACCTCTACAGAGAGAGAGAGAGAGAAAATCTAAAACAAACCAATCAGAGATGAAGAATACAACAAGTACAATAAAAAATGACAAATACATGAGCAGGAATCAGCAGCAGACTGGAGGGTCTTGAAGACCAGGTCAGCGCCTTGGAAGCCAGTGATAGGAAGTACTCAAGCTGAACAGAAATAAGAAAGAAAAAAAGGAAATGAGGATAAGTTAAGAGAGCTTTGGGACAATATCAAACATCCAAGCATTTGCATTATAAGAGTCCCATAAGAAGAGTAAAAGGAGTAGAATACTTATTGAAAGAAATAATAGCTGAAAACTTCCCTAAACCATAGAAAGAAACAGACATCCAGGTATAGGAAGCAGAGAGAGCCCTAATGAAGATAAACCCAGGTAGGCCCGCACCAGGGCACATCATGATTGAAGTATCAATGATCAGAAAAAATGAAAAAATATTAAAAACAGCAAAAGAAGGCAACGGGTTACATACAAGGGAAACCCCATAAGACAATTAGCTGATTTATCAGCAGAAACTCTAGGGGAGTGGCAAGATATATTCAAAGTTCTGAAAGAGAAAAACCTACAATGAAGAATACTCTACCCAGCAAGGTTATCATTCAGGATGGAAGGGGAGATAAAGAGCTTCACAGATAAAAATAACTTTAAAGAGTTCACCACCACTTAACTGTCCTTACAAGAAATGTTAAAGGGTCTTCTTGAAGAGGAAAGCAAGACCCTAATTAGAAGCAAGAAAAATCTGAAAATGCAAATTTCACAGGTAAAAACAAATGTGTATCAGTGGCAGTAGATCGGTCCCTTGAAAGCTAGTATGAATGTCAAAAAGACAAAAGTAGTATAATCAAGTACATTTTAAAAGTTAGTTAAGGTAATCACTTAATAAAAAGGTGTAAAAGAAGGAGGAGGGGGAGTAAAAAATATATTGTGATAATACATTTGAACTTAAGTAGCCATCCACTTATCATTGATTGCCAGATGTGCAGGATATCCTGTAAGAACCCCATGGTAACCACAAGCCAGAAACCTATAATGGACACACAGAAAATGGGGAAAAAAATTCAAATGTAACACTAAAGAAAGTCACAATACACAAGGGGAGAGCAAGAGAAAACGGGTAAGAGAGGAACAAGGAAAACAACCATGAACCATTTGACAAAATGGCAATAACTTCATACCTATCAATAAGTACTCTAAATGGAAGTGACTAAATGCTCCAATCAAAAGACATAGGGTGACTGAATGGATAAAAAACAAGACCCATCTATTTGCTGCCAAAAGAGATTCACTTTAGATCTAAAGACTGAAACTGAAGGGATGGAAAAAGATATTCCATGAAAATAGGAACAAGAAAAAAGCTGCAGTAGCAATACTTATATCAGACAAGATAGACTTTAAAACAAGGGCTGTAACAAGAGAGAAAGAAGCTACATTACATAATGATTAAGGGCACAATCCAGCAAGAAGCTATAACAATTATAAATACCTATGCACCCAACAGTGGAGCTCCTAAATATATAAAGCAAATATTAACAGACATAAAAGGAGAGATTGACAGTAAAATAATAACAGTATAGGACTTTAATGCCCCACTTATATAAATGGATAGACCATCCAGACAGAAAATCAATAAGGAAACAGTGGATTTGCGTGACATATTAGATGAAATGGAACTGTACCCAAGTATATTAAGAATTTTACATACAAAAACAGTAGAATATACATTCTTTTCAAGAACACATGGAACATTCTCCAGCCTAGATCATATTTTAGGTCACAAAGCTGGTTTCAATAAATTTAAGAAGATTGAAGTCATGTCAAACGTCTTCTCCAAGCACACTGGTATGACAGTGGAATCAGTTATAAGGAAAAAAATGGAAAACACATGAACACATGGAGGCTAAACAGCATGCTGCTACATAACCAATGAGTCATCAAGGAAATCAAAGAAGAAACTTAAAAAACTGGAAAAATAATGAAAATAGAAATAAAACAGTTCAAAATCTTTGGGATGCAGGAAAAGCAGTCCTAAGAGGAAAGTTTATAGCAATATAGGCCTACCTCAAGAAGCAAGAAACATCTCAATTTAGCCCAGCACCTAAAGGAACTAGAAAAAGAAGAACAAAGCCCAAAGTTAGTAAAAGAAAGGAAATAACAAAGGTCAGAGCAGAAATAAATTAGAGACTAAAACAACAACAACAAAAATAATAAAGATAATTGAAACTAAGATCTGGTTCTTTGAAATGATAAGCAAAATTCATAAAACTTTAGCTATACTTATCAAGGAAAAAAAAGAGAGGACTCAAATAAATAGAATTAGAAACAAAAGAGAAGGCACACCAACACGACAGAAAAACAAAAGATTGTGAGCATATTATGAAAAATTATATGGCAACAAATTGGACAACTTAGAAGAAATGGATGAATTCCTAGAAACTTAACAATCTTCCAAGAGTGAACCAGTAAGAAATAGAAAATTTGAACAATCAATTACTAGGAAAGAAATTGCATCAGTAATCAAGAACTCCCAAAAACAAAATCCCAAGACCAAATGGAAAACATTTAAAGAAAAGTTGATAACTGTCCTACTCAAACTCTTCCAAAGTTGAAGAGGAAGGAAAGCTTCCAAATTCAAACTAAGAGGCCAGCATCACCATGGTGCCAAAACCAGGCAAAGACACCATAAAAAAAGAAAGTTATAGACCAGTGTCCCTGAGGAACATAGGTGCAAAAACCCTCAGCAAATATTAGCAAACCAAATTTAAAAAGCACATTGAAGAGATCATTTACCATGATCAAGTAGGATTTATCCTAGGGATGCAAGGATGGTTCAACATCCACAAATTAATCAATGTGACACAGCACATTAACAACTAAAAAAGCATGTGACAAAGTTCAACGTCTGTTCATGGTAAAAATGCTCAACAAAGAGAGTACAGAGGGCACATAGCTCAACATAATTAAGGCCACATATGACACACTCACAAGCTAACATTATTCTCAATGGTGGAAAGCTGAAAGCTTTTCCTCTAGAATCAGGTACAAGGCAAGGACGTCCAGTCTTACCACTTTTATTCAACTTAACTCCTAGAAGTCCTAGCCACTGCAAACAGACAAGAAAAAGGAATAAAAGGCATTCAGATTGGTAAGGAAGAAGTTAAACTGTCACTATTTGCAGATGGCATGATACTGTATATAGAAGACCCTATAGATTCCACCAAAAATCTATTAGAATTAATAAATGAATTTGTTAAAGTCACAGGATACAAATTCAATGTACGGGGTTCTGTTGCATTTCTATATACAAATAATGAATTTAAGAAAATAATCCCATTTATAATTGCATCAAAAAGAATAAAATACCTAGGAACAAATCTAACCAAGGAGGTGAAAGACTTGTACTCTCAAAATTATAAAACACTGATGAAAGAAATTGAAGGTGACACAAATAAATGGAAAGCTAGTCCATGCTCATGGATAGGAAGAATTAATATTGTTAAAACGCCTGTACTGCCCAAAGCAATCTTCATATTCCATGCAATTCCTATCAAAATACCAATGGCATTTTTCACTGAACTAGAGCAAGTAATCCTAAAATTCACATGGAACCACAGAAGTCCCTGAATAGCCAAAGCAATCCTGAAAAAAAAGAACAAAACTGGAGGTACCATGCTCCCTGATTTCAAACTCGTACAAAGCTACAGTAATCAAAACCGTATGGTACTGGCACAAGAACTGATACACAAACCAGTGGGATAGATATAAACCCACACCTATGTGGCCTATTAATTTATGATAAAAGAGACAAGAATATACAATGGGGAAAAGACTTCCATAAATGCTGTTGAGAAAACTGGACAGCTACATGTAAAAGAATGAAACTGGATCATTGTCTTACATGATTCACAAAAATGAATTCAAAATGGATTAAGGACCTAAATATAAGACCTGAAACCATAAAATTTCTAGAAGAAAACGTAAGTAGTACACTCTTGAACATCAACATTAGACATTTTTTCTGGAATGTCTCCTTAGGCAAAGAAAACAAAAACAAAAACAAAAATAAGTAAAACTACATTAGACTAAAAAGCTTCTGCACAGCAAAGGAAACCAACAAAATGAGAAGGCAACCTACTGTGTAGGAGAATATTGCAAATGATAAATCTGACAAGGGGCTAATAACCAAAATATATAAAGAACACCACCTCATCTCATCACCAAAAAAAAAAAAAATGTGCAGAGGACCTGAATAGACAATTTTCTAAAGACATACAGATGGCCGACATGAAATGATGCTCCTCATCACTAGTCATCAGGGAAATGCAAATCAAAACCACAATGAGTTATCATCTTGCTGCAGTCAGAATGGTTTCTATCCCAAAGACAAAAAATAACAAGTTTTGGTGAATATGTGTATAAAAGAGAACACTTGTGTACTATTTTTGGGAATGTAGATTGGTCCAGCCACTGTGGAAAGCACTATGGAAGTTCCTCAAAAATCTAAAAGCAGAAATACCATATGACCGAGCAATTCCACTTCTAGGAATGTACCTGAAGAAAATGAAATAATTAATGTGAAAAGATACGTGCACTCCTATGTTTATTGCAACATTATTTCTAATAGCCAAGGTATGTAAGCAACCAAAGTATCCATCAGCAGATGAATTGATAAAGAGGATGTGGTACATATACATGGAATATTATTTAGCTTTAGCCTTAAAATATAAAGAAATCTTGCTACTTCCAACAACGTGGATGGACCTAGAGGGTATTATGCTAAATAAAATAATTCACTCAGAGAAAGAAGAATACCATATGGTTTCTCTTATATGTGGAATCTGAAAAACAAAACAAATGAACAAATTTAAAAACAGAAATAGACTCATAAACACAGAGAATGGACAGTCAGTTACTGTAGGAGTAGGGGGATGGCTGAAACAGGCGGAGGGGATAAAGCGGTACAAACTTCAAACCATAAAATAATGTAGTCATAGGCTTGGAAGTATAGCATAGGGGATAAAGCTCCTAATATTATAAAATTGTTATGTGGTGACCAATGGTAACTACACTTATCATGGTGAGCATTTAATAATGTATATAATTGATAAGTAAGTCATTCATCTGAAACCAACATAATATTATATATAAGCTATATGTCAATAACAAATGTTTTAAAAAGAAGAATTTAGCAAGCTCAAGAAACAGAAAGGATTGCCATACGGAAGTGGGGACAGGGATGAGTGAAACAGGTGAAGGGGATAAAGAGGTACAAACTGCTGGTTATAGAATAAATAAGTCCCGGGGAGAGTCAGTATGGTCATAACTTTGTGTGGTGACAGATGGTAACTACACCTATCACGGTGAGCATTTTATAGTGCATATAATTGTTGAATCACTACATTGTACACCTGAAACTAACATAATATTTATTGTATGTCCACTGTATTTCAATAAAAAAAGAGAAACAAAGGAGGTCATTATGCCTCAAGATTATTGCATGGGAATTTCAGGAAATGAGTTTGGAAAGATCATGTAAGTCTTTTTAGGCCAAGAGAAGGACTTTGAATTTTATTCTGTGTGTGGTCAGAGGCCACTGGAGGTTTTTGAGCATAGCCACGACTATAACTAGAATATCAGCAATCTGAATCATTAAGGATACCTTCTTTTCCCAATAGTACTTGATTAAAATTCCATGACTTTATATTTCTTTGAATCTTCAGGATATTTTTTATCACCACTTACCTATTTCTTACATGTGCAAAGGGAGCTTCCTGAAAAGAATATTTATATTTCATAAGTATACACATAACACACACACATGTATATGTTCATGTTACATACAGTCATACACATGCTTGTTTTGGTACCAAGTGAAACTTTGGAAGAGAAATATTTTGTATACAATTTGCAGTATTCGGATCTTGGGTCAACTGCACCAGAATCACCTGGACTCCTTGTTAGAAATCAGATTACTGAGTTCCAATCTAGATGATGTCAATTAAACTGTCAGGATGGTCAGTGAATCTGAATTTATAAAACCTCACAGGTGATTCTTACTGCACCTGGAAGCTTAGGAGCACTGACACAAATCCTTTATCAGGAAGGTAAGAGACTTAAAAAGGAAATCAAAATATGATCCTTAGGTACTTTCTAGATCACCTGTCCTCTTTCTATTTTGGGCTCCATACTTTAAGAAATAATATAATGGGTTGACCTACAAATCAAGGAACTAGAATGGTGAGTTCCTTGTATGTATGGAAGTAGAGCATAGGGAATAAAGCTCCTAATATCGTAAAAATGTTTGTATGGTGACCATTGGTAACTACACTTACCAGTGTGGGTGAGGGGTACGTGTTCCACTGGAGTTCTAAAACCACAGCTTCTGATGGAAAGTGAGAGAGCTGCGGGAAGCTGGACCTGGAGACCCAAAACTTGCCTTCAAATGTCTGAAGCCTTAATGCCTGGAGGTCATGGATTCAACAGGCTTGTTCTGTGTTGGCCTGAAAATGTGAAATAAGACGAAAGGATGGACGTTATAGGGAGATAAATTTGGACACAAATAAAGGAGACTTTGAAATTGCTCGAGTTGATCTCCTTAGACTATCTACCTGTGATGAGGGAGCTTCTTAATAATAACTGAGCTGCCTGTCATCTCGGGGCTATGCAGAGCGATTCTCTGTGAAGGAAGTGGCTTATTGCACACACCCTCCGAGGCTCCTTCCGAACCTGAGTATATGTAAACAAGATGACTCTTGGCTCTTTTCTCTTCCAGGCAAAGAGAAGCAAAGGAAAAACATAAGCATCCCTGCAACAGATCAAATGGGACTGAAGCAACATCAGGAAAGGTGAGTCATTACCTTAATTTTGGCAAGAATGGTCTTCCTGTAAGTCAACTCTTATCTATCAAATATGTGGAAAGAGGGTGTCAGTGTTGCCAATCCATGATCTTTCTTGCCCTTAGTAGGTAGGAAGCCATCATTCACATGAATATCACTGGTAACTTGGTCAGTATAGAAATTTAACGCCAAATGGAAAGCTCCCACTCTAACACTTTACAAAGCACTTTAATAAATAGTAGTTTGTTTAAGTCTCTCAGCCTGGTCGAATACTTTTTTTAACCTTATATTATAGATGGGGAAAATGAGGTTCAGCTGCTATAACAAATCACTACCAAAAGTGGGGTTAAAACGGCGCAAATTTATTACCATACATCGCTGGATTCAGAAGTCCTAAATGGATCTGTGTTAAGACCAAGGTGTCAGTAGGGCTGTATTCTTTGGTGGAGGCTCTGGAGGAGGATCTTCTTGGCCTTTTCTAACCTCTAGACGCTGCCTGTAATCCTTGGCTGTGACTGTCTTTAGAATCAGCTTGGGGAGATGGAATCGCTTTTATGCTGCATTGTACTGACACTTATTTTCCTGCCTCCCTCTTCCACTCATAAGAACCATTGTCATTACTTTGGGTCTCCCCAGATTTAGGACAATCCCTCCATTTTAGAGTCAGCTGATTAGCAATCTTAATTCCATCTTCAACCTCAATTCCTCCTTGCCATATAAGGCAACATATTTACAGTTTCCAGGCATTTGAATGTGGATGTCTTTGTGGGTCATTAAACTGCCTCCACAGCAAGGTTAAGTGGTTGCCTCACTTGAGTCAAAATTTTCAGATGTTTAAGCCAAATCAAGAAACTGTGAAAACAGCCATTTCCAATATAACCTTGCCTTCTTTTCAGGATATATGTGATGAGTTTAGAGGCCAAATGAAAAATGGATGACTTATCTGCACCCGAGAAAGTGACTCTGTCCACGATCCAGATGGCAGGACACATGGCAGTAAGTGCTCTATATGTAAGGAACAGCTGTGAGTCGTTTCCAAAAATGGCCCTTTAATTGTGAGTCTTAAAGTAGTAATAATCATTTCTCATCAGTTTGAGAAAACAACACATTTTTAAAGCAGATCTAGTGACTGATGAGGTGTCTGTTCCCTTTGGTAGCATTGTTTCCTTACACTTTTTCTTCAAGGGAAAGAGAAGCAGCTGAAAGAAAAAAGAAAGACAAGAAGAACATGGGAAGCACAGGAGAGAAGAGCAATGAAAAGCAGGTGATGATGCGTGTTTGACAGGCTGATAGTTAGATCTGAACGGCTGATCATAAAGTTAATTCGTTCAACAGATACTTACGGAACGTTGGTCTGTCCCAGTCATTGTGGACACAGTGGTAAACAAGAAAGGCCCGGCCTGATTTTGTAGAGGCAGCAGGCTCTTCAGCGTCCTGAAAGGGTCTCTGCCGCAGTCACCACGTATCCACGGGCCCCGTGACGATGGCCAAATCGTCGTTGTTATCAAGTGAATTTCTTATCTGAAGTGTTAGAACTTATTATCAAGCAATTAGATACCAAAATTACAAAAAAGAAAGTATCAAAAACTTATCTAAATGATAAATTCTTGACCTGGCATTCCATTGCCACCTTGTGTTCATTTTGGGGCTTTAAAAATAATGTCCAAAGCTTTACAACACTAATACATAGAATATGACGCAGCATAATCTTTTCTAATCCATCCCTGGACTCCAATTAAAAAAGTGAATTAGAGAAAGTTCCCCAGAAAGGTCTTCCCATAATAAGCCATCTTTTCATTAGGTCCATACTGACCAAAATAGGTGAAAAATTAATAATAATTATTATTTTTAAAAATGAATCTAGTAAGTATTTTGGTAGGTGAACAGCATTGAGAAAAGACTTTATTGTACAACTCCAAATGATCTCTCCAGGCTAATCTGGATAAATTTTTTTCACTTTAAAAAATTGTTTTTAGAAATGTCAAACAAAAAAAATACTCTCTGTATATGTGTAAGTAGAAAATATCCAGTTATTGTGTGTATGTGCATGTGTGTGCATCTGTGGCAAAAAGAGAGCTTTACCTACACATGCAAAGTAAAAATTTTTACAGCATGTACATCTTCATATTTACATTTGCCCTGTAAAAACTTCCAGCTATAAAATAAATAAGCCTTGGGGATGTACATACAGTATGGGAAACATAGCTAATAGCATTGTATCAACTTTGGTGACAGATGGTAATTAGAGTTATTATAGTGACCATTTCACAATGCATACAAATGTCAAATCACCACACTGTACACTTGAAACTAATATAATACTGTATGTCAGTTATACCTCAATAAAACATAAATAAAACCTGGCCAAAACCGATGCAGTAGGCAGTATCATTCCAATAGTACAGTTAAGAAAACCTCAGAGAGGTTAATTACACACAGGTAGTAAATAGAAAAGCGAGGGATTGTACCCATAAAGCAATAAAGCAGAGGTTGCACTACAGGCAGGTGGATGCTCTCATAGACATATATGCATGTGGCATTTTGGGTATCTGGAAAAGGAACTAATTTTCATAACCTCTAAAAATGATGACAGACATTTTGTATGTTGGTTAGGTATTCAATTCCAGAGAATTTCTTTAACTGCTGTACATAAAAGTAGGTGTGGTGACGAAAATTAGGCTTGGGGTGGATTAATGATTGTGCATTGAGCATTGACTCCCCTATACAGAATTTTATTGTCGTTAACAACCATTTGATCAATAAATATGAGAGATGCCCTCATAAAAAAAAAAAAAAAAAAAAGGCCAGACTTCCAATGGTAAAATAAATAAGTAACCAGGATGTAATGTATAGCATAAGGAATATAGTCAAGATATTGTAACAGCTTGGTAGGGTGATAGCTGGAACCTAGAATTATGTATATAAATGTTTTATCACTGTGTTGTACACTTGAAACTAATGTAATGTAATACTGTGCGTCAACTACCCTTCAATAAAAATAATTATTTAAAAAAAAAGTAGGTGTGGTGTTCATGGGTATCACAATTTAAAGAAAGAAGGCCAACTACCATCTAAGTTACTAGCAGTGTTTTTTAAGGCAATCTCTCTGTATCTCTACTTTGACTCTTTGGGATTAAAGGAAGTTTAAAGCAAATTTCTATAGATGTCCTAAAATTTTAACAGAGGCCAGAACCTGTGGACTCCAGTTATACTGTCTTCTTTTTAAAGTTTTCTTATTTTTCAGGGAACAAAAAAAGGCAGCTCTATCTTACAAATGTATAGGAATTTTATTCTCTGCCGGGTAAAAGCAAAGACAAGAAAGATAGCCTAGTTGTTAGCAGATATCTGATCACAATCCAGCATTGACATTAATTGCTTAATCTAGCTGAGACTTAAGTTTTCCCATTTGCAAAAGGGTATGATGAGTGTTTATTTTAGAGGTTTTTAAAAATAACAACCAACGGAAATCCATTAGAGACACAACACAGTGACTGTTAAAAGACAGACTTGATAAAAAATCTAAAAAATTTTTATTCTTGAGGAACAAAGCTAAAAGTGTGTTGACATGTTTGTGTCTTGCCAAAAGAGTATCTTTTAGTTCATTCCAGAGCTTTTTATGTATGGAGCAATGATCAGAATTGTAGGGAGACAGATTTGGGGCTCAGCTTAGTGATGAAAATTGTCTAAAAATTGTGCAGACTGCCTTAGATGGTAGTAAAATTCTATGGGGGCAGGAAAATTATTTGCCTGGGATGCTATGCAGAGGATTCTCACTTCCTAAGCAGATATTGAATTAGGGTGCCTTTAAAACGTATTCATCTCTAAGATGTAATTTTCCCTAGATTTTAATTTCTCCCTCAAGTGTATGAGTTTGTATCTAACCAAGCAATTTTATATTCAGTTGTAAAGATCAGATTACCGTAGTAACATTTTTTTTTTTTTACTCCTACCTGCAGGATCAGTGCCATGAGTTCTGGGACATGGTGAGAAATGGAAAGCTGGTGTGCATCACAGACTATGATCCTGTTCGAGGTCCATCTGGCAAGATGTGCCCCAACAAGTGTGCCATGTGTCAGAGCATCTTGTATGTGAAGAGGTTTATGGCTTAGTTTGATATGTTGTGCCTGTTTGCAAAAAAACAGTTCCTCTTAATTGAAAACTTAGGCACTTGGCATCACACATTAAAAATAGAATAATTGCTCTTCACTTTAGAAGTTGGCAGTCACTTTCCAAAGCACTTTGAACAGAAATTTTTATTTTGATGATGAAAACCATAATGATGGTTGGAGCATCTGGGAAAGAGATCACAAGCTATTGTACAGTGATAGAATCAGGACTTTCAAAAGGGAAGCTTATGAACTAAGGAGCATAGCACAGGCCAGTTCCCTTCACAGTGTCTCAGTTCCTCCTGTATATAAAGGACATGATAGCTATACAGGACAGTTTTTGTAGGGATGCAAGGAGATAGCATTTAAAAAAATGTTTCCAAGCCTTCACGTCCTATAACTATATAGAAAACAATCAATAGTAGAGAGTTTAGTTATAATTTAATAGGAAAAATGAAAAGAAATGAAGCAACTCTCCATATGAGAGCCATAAATTTGATCAAGGAAAAAAAGAAATCGGTCTCATAGGTTCATATAATTTTGGATGACAGTATAGTGACTGAATTTATGAAAGTTGATAGCATTGCCAGAGAAGTATTATGAAAATTCCAACAGTCAGTACTCATTAGTATAAAGAACATTTTAGGTAATTTTTGGATATGAGAAAACTGTGTTAGATTTGCTAATGTTTCGAATTGGAGAAATACTTGGTTAAACAAATTCAATAGTAACCCTAGAAAAAAATACCCTATGCTTTTTTTATTCTGCAGTGAGCAAGAAGCTAATGAAAGAAAAAAGAATGAAGAAAAGTCAAGTGTCAAGCCCTCAAACTATGCAAAGGTTATTTCTTAAAAGCTACGAAGGTAACTGTTTCACTGCTCATCCTCAGAATCTTGAATGCTACTCCAGTTTTAGGATAATAAAGATGCTAATCTTTTGTTTCAAAGAAAATTCATTTTGCCAATATTATCACTTTGGGGTACAATAAGATCTTTTTTTCTGGATTTGACTCTTAATGTGTTCCTCAGTTTTGTAGCGAATTCTCCTGCTGAGTGTGTCAATTATTGTTTTAGTCTCTCCTCAGAAGAAATGTGAGTTGACAAATAGTAAAATTCTTTACGAGCTCAAGTGCATGCTTGCTTATGTCTGACACTACACGTGAAACGAGGCTTCAGGTAGCTCCGTGACGTTGATTTTAACGATTCAGGTAATAAATTAATCCAAAGCATGCCCTGTGGCTTCTTTCCTTGATGTCTTTTTCTGTTTTCTGCAGATGGTTTTCTCAGTGTCAGTGAATCCATAGTGTGTGTGCATGATGCTGCCTTTTCTATTTGCTTTTCAAGACTGCAAAGAACATGTCTTTATTCAGTCCTCAATACTGATTATCACATTTATAGAGTTACGTTCCTGTGGATTGCCCTTTGGTCAAGAGCGCACCCCACATGCAGAACGAGGGAAATGAAGGATGGGAGGGAGCGTCGAGAGAGACAAGGAGCTCCGTGACGTGCTGTTTGCTGTTTCCTTGCATTTCTAGGACCTGTGCAGGAAGGTTCAGGGTGAGGCGGAGGGTGGAACATCGGAGATCTCTTCACCAACTTTCATGTGTATCATAATCATACAGTATAATTAGCTATAATCACCAGGCTGTATATTCCCCAGAACTTATTAATCTTATAACTGAACGTGTACCCTTTGAGCAATGCCTCCCCATTTTCCCCATTTCATCCCCCACCGGTACCCACCAGTCTGCTCTGTTTCTCTGAGTTTGGCTTTTTTAGATTATACGTATAAGTGATAAAATGCAGTATTTTTCTTTCTTTGTTGACATTTCATTTAACATAATGCCCTCAAGGTTCATCCAAGTTGTTTTAAATGGTAGTATTTCTTTCTCATGGCTGAATAATAGTCTATGGTGTATATATGTGTGTTTTAAATGGTAGTATTTCTTTCTCATGGCTGAATAATATTCTATGGTGTATATATGTGTGTGAAGTCTTATTTATCCATTCATCCACTGATGGACATTAAACATTCAGTTTGTTTTCATGTCTTGACTATTGTGAATAATAACATCTGTTTTAAAAAAAACATTATACTGAAGTATAGTCACATATAGAAAAAGTGCACATAGAATAAAAATGTACAGCTAAATGAAATATCATAAAGTGATCACACCTGTGGTGTTAGCACCACGGTCAAGAAATGAGCCGTCACCAGCAGGCCAGAAAGAAGCCCCGTCCTGCCGCGTCCCGACGCGAGTCTGGTTTTGAGCTGAGCTCTCTTGGAGAGGAGGGCCGTATTCACTATTCACTTGGATCCATTCAGCCATCCATTTTTTCAGTCCCTTTATTATTTATTTTGTTCTTCTTTTTTGAGGTTAATTTTCTTATTATTTGCTAGCTTCTGGACATGGAAATTTAGATCACTGACTTAAACACTTTCTTCTTTTCCAATTATGTAGTTAGAATCTCCCTTCAATGCTGCTTACCTGCTGTGATTTGATAGTTTACTACCATTCAGTCCAAAACATTTCTACATTCCATGGTGATCGCTTTGAGCCATGAGTTATTCAGAAGTGTGTTACTTATTTCTGAATGTCAAGAAACTTTGTAAGCTGTCATATTTATTAGTAGTATGCACTGTGATCATAAAACTTATATTTTGTTATAAGTTCTTTGAAGTTTATTAATGTTTGCCTAACAACTCAGAATATGGTCTATTTTGGTAAGTTTCATGTGCACTTGAAAATAATGTGAAGTCTGCAGTTGCTGGTTATAGAGGTCTATAAATAGCATTTAGGTTCAAACTGGTTAGTTTTGTTTTTCAGGTATTCAAGATCTTGATTTTTTCTTTATGCTATCAATTACTGAAGGAAGTACATTAATATTTCCATTTATATTTGCAAATTTGCCTATTTCTGCTTTTAGTCACTCAATTTTTGCCTCACATATTTTAAAACTACATCTTAGGTTTATACATGTTTGGGATTGTTATTAATCTCTTATTTTATTATTAATCTGTTATTTTATTATTAGAAATCCTCTTCTTTATCTCTGATAATACTCACTGTCCTACATTCTGTTTTATATGATATTAATATAGATATACTAGCTTCTGTATGATGAGTGTTTGCATGTATACATTTTCCATCCTTTTACTTTCAACCTACTGGTTGAAATGCAAAGATATATTTAAAGTGTACTTCTTGTAAACATTATATAATTGAGACTTTTTGCTTTCCCAGTCTGATAATCTTTTTCTTAAACTGGAGTACTTAGTCTTTTACATATTTATAATTACTGACATAACTGAATTTAAGACTTCCATAATCCTGCTTTTTAACATTTCTCCTCCTGTTTTTTTTTCCTTTGGTCCTACATTTTTCATTTAATACAGTTAATTAGTATTGAATTCACACTTCAAAACTGTAAAGAGTAAATATGTTCCTTCTACATGAAAAATACTGTTTTTTACCTTAGGAAACACATGGACAACTAACATATACTGAGCATTTAGTATGTGCCAAATACGATGTTATGTATGCAGTTAAGTGATTATCTGATTCGATTCCATAAAACAAAGGAGGCAATATCTGTTATCATTACTGTTCTTTAGATGAGAAAACTAAGGCTCAGGGAAGTTAGGTAAATCATTCATTCAGTTCATGGTGGAGCTGGTACTCAAAACTCCATGCAGTTAACTAAGTTAACTAGTATTTACCTCTGAGTCTTTCTTTTCTGGATTATGAATAACCAGTTCCTTCATTTAAGAAAGACAGAAAGGAAATTTTTTGCATGATAGTTTTTCCCTACGGGCATGCTGTAGTTTATTTGTGCACAGTATCATGCAGGGCTTCTCTTTCGTACTGTTCTGTTCTTCCTTGTTTTAAACAAGTAAAAGCTAAATCCAGGAGATTAGATCCATGCGACACTATATAAACTATGTTACGGACTCTTTACTAATCCTTTAATCAAATGTGATTGAGGAAATCAAAAGATTTTTTCCCAAACGCATCTCTCTTGAGTGCCATCAAACAAATCTGATTTCTATTTGCTTGTTCAGGATTCTGAGATGTGCAAACAATACCGAATATTGCCCAGGTCGGGTTATCTTTGCCCAAAGAATTTATAGCCCATCTGTGGTGATGATGGCCAGATGTACAACAATCCCTGCATGCTCTGTCATGAAAACTTGTAAATATACAAGTTGCACCATCACACCTTCCTGTGTAGAGGTTCTTGACTACCGCGCCAACCCACAGTAGTATGCTGATACCAACTTGAGGTGTGTTGCAATCATTTTACTAGTCAAAGCAGTTAAAAAATCAAGTTTTGTGAATGATCTTGTTTATAAATTAAAATAGGGAGGATTTAGGTTATCCCTTTAATGAAATTGCTTATATACTTTACTGAGTGAAAGAGAAAGGAAAAAAAATGGTGGGGTTGCAACAATTAGGGAAAATCTCTCTAAGCCCATGCACACGCACTGGAGTGTGAACATCATCCATCCTTTGTGTGAAGAGAAGGAAAAGATGAGAATCACTGCAGCAGAGAGTCCCCCCGCCTCTAGCCTCCAGTGGCTCTCGTGACTGCCTGATAGTCACGGATTTCCCAGCCTCTCCAAGCCTCCTCGGAGCAGGAAGCGGTGTCACGGCACAGAAGCCCACCGCAGCAAACAGCAGACCTGGTGTGTGTTCTCAGGTGTATTACTTACTGTCTGTGCGTCTGTGGGCCTATTCCCTCAGCATGCTGAAATCCAGTTTCTTCAGTGGAGAAATGCAGGCCATTCTCTAAGCCAGCTGTCTTCACAGGCTTAAGAAGAACTGCTATTTTTATCTTAAGTTATAGGCAAGGGGTTCTAGTACTGTCGTCACTGGTTGTAGCTTTGTTGTTCTTGTGCCCAACATGTTACCTCACCCTCTCCGCCATTCACATGCACCACCTGTTTCCCAGCCTCCATTTAACCAACTTTGAATAAAAGCATTGTGGCAGCTCTTGACTTTCCCACCGACCCTACTCCGGACTTACACTGCAGTCTGTGTTTCTTCTATCCTTCTTAGGACACTATAAGCAAAGCCTAGGGTATGAGAATGGGCCTGAAATCCTGTTTTTCAATCCTGGAAAAATATTTTAATTTGCATTTATTTCCCTTCAAATTAACTCGTAAAAGGCCACTCTGCAGTTCACACACTTAGAATAAAATCTAAACACGAGTGCTTATGTGTTCTCACATCTGTAGGTAAGGCACTTACACATTCACCCTGTCACTCACCTTAACGACCTGCCACGGAGTGCTACTAGCTCCGTTGTACAGAGGCGGAAGCTGAGGCTCAGAGAATCCAGGCAATACAGTTAAAGTCATAAAGCTAAGAAGTATATCAGACAGGGTTTTAACCTTTGTTGATTTGCATCTAAATACAGTTTTCTCTCCACTAAACTATTATTATACCCAAAGCAGTAGTTCCCTTAAACATTTGGGGATCAAAGGCCCCTTTGATGAACATGGAGGAAGTCACCTCTGTCACCTCTTTCTAGAAAAGAAAATGATGTGACATCACCATCTGTGTGCATATCTTCCATGGGCACATAAATCTTTTGAAATCCATGGATCCTGTAGCATTTTAAGAATTAAGAAATTCCTATTTAGGGAATGAGAATTTGTTACTAGATATACTTCACCATCAGCTCAGAAATCCATCAACTTCCTTTTATTGTAAACCTCAGGGCCTAAATTGTCCATCCAATATTCTTTAAGCATTCCATTAACTGTATAAACCTATAACCAGTGATACTCTATTTAAGGGAACTTTAGAGCGGAAAACTTGGATGATGACAATAATATTAAAGCTGCTTAACTAAAGGAACTGGGAGTGTACACTTTGAGGAGAAGATCAGGCTATCTGGGCAAGAGGTTTCTGTGGTCTTAGAGGTCTTGCAGGAAGCTGTAGGGAAGCAATTTCAAGTTGAGCAATTTTCAAAGACAAAATGACCTGCCTTGATAAACTGTGAGTTTTCCATCACCAGAGGCAAAAGTTAGTTGTTCGATATGTATCTTAAGAGAGAGACATTAAAGTTGACACTTTTTAAGATTCATTGCAACTATAAAATTCATATTGTATAAGATACATAGGGAAAATTTATGTTCTCTCTATATATTTATGTAAAATATATTTTATAAAATATATCTTACAACCCCCAAGTCACATTATAGGTTTTCAATAAAGTCAAATTTCCCTCTGAGATCCAATTTTCTCTTCTATAAAATAACTTTTGGACTAGATGATCTCCAAGTTTATTCCCAGCACTCAGCAATCCCATGAATACACAGGTGAGGGAAGGTGGTGGCATGGACCCAGGGCTGGGGAACAAATCTGGAGCTAAGTCAGAAGATAGACACTAAGCCTGGACGATGCCTACTGGGAAAGAGTTGCGTGCGAATCCCAGATGCTATCCGATTCCAAATCCGGTTTGAAGCTCACATGTCACCCACATCGATTTTTTTTTCTCATTATAATTGGGAGTTTTCCCATCTTTGAAACTTCCTCTGTTCTGTTTTAGAATTCACCAAACGAATATACATACCCGCAGTGAAGGGAGGAGCGAAGAGAACAGCACCCTGAACACAACACCTTTCGGCGTGCAGGCCTCTGTAAGCACGTGGGTGCTCGTGATCAGTGGTGGACCAGTGGGTACTGCTGCTGCTCCCCTGCCCCGGGCGATGGACATGGAAGTGACGTGAGGTCACATAAGCCTAGACTTGGTCACATCTTCATTGTGAAGATAAGTAACTATTAAAGTATGTGAGAATAATGATATAGTAGTTAATACTTTAAAATGTTTGCTGTTTACTGGGATCACTAATAGATTATTTATGAGCAATGTCCCTAACATGATATTTTTGCATGGTAGGTTTTATTTTTTGTGATCTATGATGAAAAGATGAGACAGACCAAGCAAGGTCAGATAGTGACAGAACGGGCTTAACCCGATTCCTTGTGACCCCCACATCCTTGCATTTTACATTGCATTCAACTGTCTTCCAACACGAAAAGTTGACCTTTGATTAAAATCCTTACATTGAAACATAAGGATGTTGCAATATATATTATTGAGTATGATGTTCTCCCTGGTGATTGCATTTGAGAAATTTCTTCTTCAGGCAAGATGATATGCAACTTGGGGAGAAAAACTGAGAACTTTGAAATAAGAGAATACATTTTTGTTAGCAGGTAAACATGGGTTCAATTCCAGTTTTTGGTGTTCCTTACATATGAGACCTTTGACAAATCACATTAATATCTTTGATTTCAAAGATCTCACCAAGCTATTGGATTTTTTAAATATACTTTTATTATTGAAGTACAACCGATATATATTACTATATTGGTTTCAAGTACACAACACAGTAGTTTGACAGTTGCCCACATTATTAATGCTCACCCCAACTAGTGTAGTTACTGTCACCATAGAAAGATGTTACAGGACTACTGAGTATATTCTCTATGCTGTACTTCCATCCCAGTGACTAATTTATATCATAATTGAGATTTTGTGCCTCTTTATCCCCTTCACCTATCCTACCCACCCACCCCAAACCTTCCCCATGGTGACCACCAGTCACTTCTCAGTGTCTGTGAGTCTATTGCTGTTTTGTTTTAAACATTTGGCACAGTGCCCTAAAATTAATGGTATTCATTATTATTATTGTCACTATTATCATTATGCCTAAGAAACCAAAGTTTGAACTTAGAGAAACAGAACCTGGCACAGTGCTTATTTTTAACAATTTTAATGAATGATGTTTAAATAAATTTTATTAATATTAAAAAATATACTTAATAAGAAACAAACATTTTAATAATTATGTTTAATAATTAATTATTTATCACTAGTCACAAATGGTCTTACTCTATTTCACTGCCACAAAAAGCTTTGGCAATCATGGAATTGGAAACTATTCTGCCAGATTTGAGTCCCTTCAGTAACACCAGATGGGACCGTAGTCAAAAGAACTACTCAGCAAAACTTGGTCTAGGAAGCCGGAAAAACAAGAGCTACAAACTCGGCCTTCCTGGTTTCACAGCAGCAGCTGGAGGGCGGGGTGGAGGAGGCAGAGGCCTGGGATGAGCCCGGGAGACTGTCTGCTTCCTCCTGTGTGTGTCTCACCAGCCGCCTGCCTGCTCTGGGCCCCTCCCCACCCACAGAGAGAGGATTACACTTTTGCTCTAGTCCCTATTTTGTGTTTGCTATTCTGTTGCATATAAACTCTTAGTGGGTTGTTTCTCATTTCATTGACAGAATATATTGTCCCTCCATCTCACAAACATACCTGGTTATATATATCTCAGAACAGGGAGGAAAAAGCAATCTTTATACAAATCCTATAGACCACATCTTGCTGTAATCTCACATAGACAACTTGACAGAAACTACTTTATGAGGAAATTGCCAAAGGATAATGCTGGCAAGATGTATTTATTCAATAATGAGGAATCTTGCCAGGGCTAAGCATAGAAGATTTTACAAGGGAGTTTTCATTTTTGGGTGTTTTCTTTCCATTAGAGTTATGTAAGAGCCATTATTAATGACAGGAATTATCTTTGGTGTCAGCTGATGGAACAAATCATTAGAACCAAAGATGCCTCGGGCCTGGGTTCCATCCTCTCTGTGACTCAGTGATGTGATCTGGATGCACTGGGGCGGTGCGGGTGGGTCACTGCCCAGAACGGCTCTGATGGCTGTTATGGGTGCATATCCTGAGGCTGGGACCTATTGCCTGAACTGTGTGTCCAGGTAGAAGGTTCTTTTAAGAGTCAGGAATCCAAAGAATGAATAAAGGCTGGGCAATCACAACTTTCCTGGAAAAGATAGATTGAGACCCTGGAACCCACACTTTTGCTCACTATCTAAGAAGTGCGTTCTCTTACACAATACCTACTGAGGTTTATGTAGTTCTTCAGAGTTCGGTGCACCCTTTCCTTTTGCATCCGCTCAATAGTCCTGTGATGAGGACAGAGATCATTATCTTGTCCATTTTACAGAAAACCAGCCTGGGGGAGATCCTGCAATTTACCAGTTATTCAGTGTTGTATTTTGGGTCCAGTGTAGATCTTTTGACTTCATTTCTTATGCTCTGCCACGCCCCTTAGTTATCAGGAGATTCTGAAAGCTGGCCCCAGAGTATAGGCTGCACTGGAAGGAAAGTCTTAGGTTAAGGAAAATGCCAATACTCTTGTGAAATGAATAAATGGCTCTTCTCAGTTCTATGACAATGATTTTCAATTTGCAAGACCGTAGCCTGCCACTCGGGAACCAAGGGACCCTCCTGGGCCAGGGTGGGAACTAATGTGGTGGCTGGAGCTTGGAGTGATGGTGTGGCTGGTGCGCCTGGTGTCGCTGGCTGACGATGTGTGATTATGTGAAAGAAAACTTCCTGAGACTTTTAACCCCCTTCTTTTTTTTTTTTTACATTCCAAAGAGGCTGGTAACTGCTTTACTTAAAAATGTCAATATGTACAAAGTACAAGAAATTCCATCTTTCTTCCCATTTAAACATGATGGGAACCTTTAGATAAGGAGGGGCCATCTAGGCAAAATTATTTTAAATGGAATAAGTGCAAAATTTTGAGTGCCGCTCTTCAAACTTGTGATTAAGAGAAATCAAACCATTTCACAATTCTGTCTGTTTCATCTCTTTTTTCCACTGGAAAAATTCCTGTAAGTTTTCTTTCCCTTTTCTCAGTCTTGCTGTCAGCTGTATTTCTTCAAAACCTGCTAATTTAACACCTTCCATTTCTACTATAATATTCACATTTCTCCTCCTCCTCCATGACAGATTCTTCCTAATCAATATTGTTTATTCTTATTGCTTTCAAGTCTTTTTATTAACCTGAGATGATCTTTTTAGGAAACACCGTCTCTGTGATAAGGAGACACTCACCAGAGTCATCTGGTTTCCTTCAGTGTCATTTCCATTTCTTTTCTTTTGGTATCATTAATGTACAATTACATGAGCAACGTCATGGTTACTAGACTCCCCCATCAAGTCCCCACCACATACCCCATTACAGTCACTGTCCATCAGCATAGGAACTCTTAACCCCTTTTTGAAAAATTTCAAACACTGATTTAATCGCTTAAATGTTTATTTCAAGAGTATATGGGTACATGGATGAGTCAGGCAAGGAAGAAAGCTAATTAAATGTTCATGGCCTAAAACAATATAATAATAATGCATTAGTGTGAGAGAAATTGGATTTAAGCCCTGACTGAGTGTGAGACCCTGGCAGGTCACTAAACTCTGAAGCTCAGTTTCCTCCTCTGCAAAATGATATTAATGACACCTACCTCTTTTCATTACTATGAAGGTCACGTGTAGTCAAGAGCAGAGTTCATTTTTGTATCATTCAACTCACTTGGTGGTATGGACTCGGTGTTCAATAATTATTTATTGGATCGACTGAATAAAATGTGAAAGCGATTTTAAACTGACTTCTTGGCAGAATGCAGGAATCTGTGGATTTCTTTGTCTATGGCACAGCTATAGATGTATAGGCCATGTTTCTACAATGTCTCTGAGTTTCTAGCGTCTGACCTCCCCATCTTCTCTTCTAGGACAAATCACAGGAGAATTGCTGAAGGCCCTGAGGGAAAAATACATGCCCTAATTCTGAATCACCTACCTTCACCGCCTGCACGTACAAAGAACTCTGCAGAGCTCATCTCATTTGCTGTAGAGAATAAAACGGAGCTGTTGGAAGAATGGACTCACTGACTTTCAGTCCATCTCTTTCCTCCTAGATTCTGTGATCTGAGGGCACTGTCTGTGCTCTGGAAACCTCCTGATCACAATGCTGTCTATCCAACTGCTTGTTCAGTAAAAGTAAACCCAGCAGAACACCACATCTGGGATTTCTTGCCTGCCTACTAGGAACTTGTTTTTCGCAGAAGCGGAATAAACTTTCTCCTTTTGTCTTGCTAAGCCTATTGGTAGCCAGAGAATGTTCACTTTTTTTCCCACCCTGGATTCAAGATGCTGGCATGGTTGGGAGGGAATGTGCAGAAAAGCAGTAGGGGATATGGCTCTGGGCGGACAGCAGCCGTACAAAGACAGACAGACTACGAATCAGCCTCGCCTTCCTGATGTGTCACCTACCAGCTCCCCTCTCTACCTTCTGTATTTCCATGAGTAGCACAACCATCACTTAGTTACATGCGACCCATCCAGTGACACAAACCAGTCACTTCTCATATCCAATCATGTTGCCTCTTGACAATTTCCTATATTAGGGCCTTGGACCTTTAGTCTGTGGAGAAACAAAGGAAGTCAGTTACCAACATGTGCAAGTTTCTAGAGTGGCACTTTCTTACAGAAATATAAGGCTAGTCACATATGTAATTTCAAATTTCCTAGTAGCTACAAAATAAATGGGCCAATTAATTTTAATATATTTTATTCAGCCTAAGGTATCAAAACTATTATTATTTCAAAATACAATCAATATAAGCTTTATTTCCTACTGGGTCTCTGGTACTGGTATATATCTCAGTTTGGATCAGCCACATTTCAAGTGCTGCATAACTACATGGAGCTAGAAGCTTCGAAACTAGGCAATGATCTAATGCACATGAGAAATCTGCCAGGAAATACAAGCATTAGGTGGAGGAGGGATGGAGCAACTTGTAAGTTCCTGCCTCAGTGCTGAAACTCTTTCACACTCAGAATCTTGCTGCTGGTGATCCTGTGCAGCACGTAGTCATGCTGCTCACGTACAGGTTCTGGGCTGGTGTGAACACACTCCAGGGGGAAGCTCATGGAGAATCCATATGGTCCAAGTTGTTCTCAGTTATGGTGCAACTGTGTCGAGAATGGCAGGCTTACTGGGATTTGGGAAGTTAATTTTGTGATTTTTCCTCCTCCCTTTTTAAAATAACCTGCCACCAGCCCAATTACAGTAAGGTTTTGTGGTCTTTGTCCTTTGTGCTGAGTGAAATAAATCAATCTCTATGCTGTTTTTGCCCCTGTTATCATTAAGAAAAAAGGAAGAAGAAAGGCTTGTAAATCATTTTTTAAGGATGAAAATACAGAGTAATTTCAGAAAAAAACGTGAGAAAACGATGTTGTTATTTTCTCTGGCAATTTCAGGATATATTTAGAGATAACATATGAGGTTGTATCTCCTTCCCAGTTATGTCTAGGAAATCAAGAAACTCTATTTTCTTGTCCCAGACATATTATCTTTTGAGAAATAGCTGTTCTGTCATTTTGAACACTTTATTGAGATATGAACAACAAACTCCTTACATTCCTTTTATTAATGATTATCACTTTGTGGTTACATTATTAGGTAATAGGCACAAAAGACTGTTATCCCACACTTAAGACTGAATCAATCCTTGGTAATCATTCTGAGCATCAGGGAAGGAAGGTGGCTTAGGAACAGGGTTGAGGGGAGGACAGGGGGTCTGGAATGGGATGTGACAAAGAGATGGACAAGGGTCCGGGGAAGGTCGAGGGCAAAGTAGGGGTGCAGAGGTCATGAGTAGGATGGGACCAAGGAAAATAAAATGCACTGAAGCTCAGGGATTGAGGTTAAGAGTATGACTGTTGAATACATTCCTTTGGATTTAAAGAAAAGGAAAGTTGATTTTTTTGAGATATGAACTAGACGTGAGCTAAAATGCCATCTGAGTCAAAATGGTCACAACAAAACAGTGTCATTAAATATCAAGCAGATCAGTTTTCAAGTTGCTTCTTGAATTATATCCTGACAGATGGGAGGCAAATGGAAACCAGATCCATCTCACTGAGGTTTCACAAAGCAGCCCTAAAATTCTAAGCCAGGAAGTGACAAATGATCCGAAGTTGGAACAAAAAAAAGTGAAACAATTTCTTTCCCTTGTCTTGGTCACTGCCACAGACTTCTGCATTTTTCTACAAGTGATATTTCAGGTCCCATTTTCAAAATATGGGTTTTCACAGATCCACTGCCTCAAACTTCTTCTCACATGGTGAGGAGCTCGCCTGAAGTCTCCCTCTGTCCCCCGCGTCTCTGCACACAGCCGAGGAGAGTGCGCATCTACGCTCCGGGTCAGAGGACCTCTTCTGTTAGGGGCCTGTCAGTAAATAGTTCAGCTTTGTGGGACGTATGGTCTCTGTCACAGCCACTCAATACTGCTGTTGTGTAAATAAATTAACTTATATTATGTTAATAAACATTAAAAATTGTCATGTAAACAAATATATTCTAATAAAACTATACAATGATAGGTGGTGGGCCACGTGTGACCTGTAGGCTGTCACTTAGCAATGGGTCAGGATCCATCTCTTGTTCTACTTCTTTGTAACTTAGTTGTCTTCTCTTTGCTGCCTTCTATAACTTTAAACACCAGCCATGCTTCTCATTCTATAACAATAATAGAAAATGGATAAATGTTGACATTTCTAAATGTTTAATATGTGCTTAAAACTGAAAAAAGCACATGGCAGGACTCACATTTATATCCAATCCAGTAATCTTTGTGTCCTTCCTGGTTGACATCGACTAAGGCCATCTCATATATTACACCATTAGATTATGGTAAACAAAGTGAATGTGTCTCAGCACCCCTTGTGACCTTTACCAATGATGGGTGACATCTGTTTATCTCACCAAAAAAAGTGTTAACAGAATATTTTGCTCTTTCCCTGACATCATCCTGTCACACAGATCACTTTTGGTTTCCAATATTAGTTCTATCTAAATAATGTGACTGTACATCATTGTTTAAGCATGGAGAACAGAGAGAAAGACTGTCAATTGAAGAGCAGTCCCAGAAAAAAATCAAACAGAATATTTGTCATCCTTGATAGAATTTTCATTTGACCACATATATCCTTCTGGATTATTTTGAGGGATGATGTGCTGTTTTCTTCCAGGCCATTGTATGCACTTCACTATAATCTGTTACAGTTCTTTTAATATTTTTTTTCTTTAATGAAATTCAGACTCTCTTATTCCTCTTCAGTGAATGTTTTCACTGATCAAACAGACTTGCTTGTCTCCATCTTTTATAAATTTCTTTTTTTAATTTCCAAATGACTTCTTTAAAACATTGATCTGTTTAGTTCCCCAGTTTAAATTTTTTTTGAAAACTCCTACTAAGAAGCCACATTGCACTAGAACAAAGCAGAATGAGACAGACCTGAAATCTAAGCATTTTCTTGTCTGCCCCTCTGTTTTATCATCCATAGAGTTAATCACCAAATCTGATAAACTCTTTGGTTCAAGCCTTCATAATCATTTTATGCTTGACCACAGTAGCTTTATAATGATCTCCCTGTTTCAGTCTACTCCCTTCCACTGCATTCTCCACTGTAGGTAATGATCTGAAATACAGATTTCATGGTACCTATGCTCAAAACCTTTACATGGTTTTTCTAGCCCCCAAGGTGAGCTCCAAACCCCTCCTTGACATGCAAGGCCTCTGTTCACCTTCTCAG
Organism: Manis pentadactyla; assembly: GCF_030020395.1. Taxonomy (NCBI): domain Eukaryota; kingdom Metazoa; phylum Chordata; class Mammalia; order Pholidota; family Manidae; genus Manis; species Manis pentadactyla. The sequence goes on along the minus strand of NC_080031.1, from coordinate 66,545,189 downwards.
CCTAAGCTCTTGCATTACCCTCCTTCCCTCCTGCCTTTGAATAATCTTCTTGGACTTGTTCCTACATGTTCCGCTCCCCTAACATATCCCCTTGTCCTTCTCCCATTTTTATTCCATCTCACAAAGTCCATCCCTCCAAACTCTGAACTAATTTGTTCTCACATCATTAAATGTGCAGATTTTTTTCTGGAAGCCTTCCATGACTTGCCCCTAAGAATGTGAATTATTCCTTTCTTTTTCTCCCTAACATCCTGTCCTTAAACCTATTCCACCAGCTGACATTGTTTTGTATTACTTATGTACAAGACCATCTCTCTCACTAGACTGTATTTTTTAAAAGAAGAGATGGCTTGTGGTCTTGCTTATAGGCCCAGTGCCTGGTTCAGTGGCATGGAACGTCTACTTATTAAAAAGTGTTGGGTAAACCTAGACACTTATGAGTTTTAAAAGGGAATTTAGGACAGGCAATCTCAGTTCTGGCCAATGACATAAAGTTTACATGGCTAGGGGAGGACCATTATTTTCAATAATTGACTCTACCTTCCCTTCCTGGTACAAATTAAAAATTTTTGGCACTAATGGTTGGAAACAAGCTAGCTACATGAAAATATGAGCATATAAAATGCATCTCCTCTCCCCTCAAGGGCAGCTAGATTAATAAGGTGTTTCTCAGAAACATGAGCAAAAGCTTAGAGGACTGCAAAGGGTATGAGAGTACATGAGCCCAGAAAAATACGCTGTGAAAGATATTCTCTGAAGAGGGTTGTTGCAATTAACATTGTGCTTTCAACTAATTAATTGCCTTTTATCAACTAAATATATGACATACATTGATAAAGAAGATTTCAATCAGGGAAAGGTTATTTTATTTTAGGTTGATAAAATCAGATTGACAAACTGATAGAGCTGGCTAGAAGAGAATGAGAGAGATTTTATCCTGCATGTTTGCTATATGGGAATCCTGAAGCCAAGAGGAAAAGTGGTTTTTGTATTTACCCAAACAGGTATAAATCAGAAAAAGAATCAAATCAATGGTTTGTAATCTCATGTTCCTACACCATTCCCTTTGGACTCATAGATCTCAGTTCTAGGCTCCTCATGCAAATAAACCTATCTATCTGACTTTTTTCAGACAACAGAAATGTATTTTACATCCAGTGGTCCTAAAAGTTGCTCACTAGCTACAGAAACGGTCACTTCTGCTTATTTATGGACTACTTCAATCCCAAGTCTATGGGACATGTGGCAGGAGAAAGTACACTTGAAGACTATAGCATATAGTAATGGGGTTAACAATGAAAACTGAATTCTAATAGTTTGATTAAATGAAAGAAGTCCTGAGATCAGTAACAAAATCAAAGGTGACTAGCTATTATATTCTCATCTCTGGAGCCACTTTGCTCCTAGACTTTTAAGTGAAAAAGTTGCCAGAACTCTTGTGGTCAAGGTGTTTAAAAAAAGCTATTGACAAGTTGTGTCCACAAAGGATATTTACCTTCCTAGCTTCTGGTCAGAGGGTAGACGTTGGTGAATCAATCAGGAAATAGCGCATTCCTCTCCACCCGAAGGCTGTTCCTATGTGCTCAGAAGAGGAGAAGGCAGTTGGATGCGTTCCAGTGACGCGCCACTGAAGGAGTTCTGCGGGAGCTGCTTACCTCTGAATACTTACCTGGAAGCACAAGATAACATTCTAGAGTAAAATGGAGCTTTGATATAGTTACATTCCTGTGTATATGTCAAACAAGAAATAATAACACAGCATCAACAATAAAAGCAATAGTTAAAAGCTATCAACTCGTTTTCCTTGAATCTTTCCTTACCCCATCACCAAGTTAGCAGATAAAATTTGTATTTTTGCCTGAGAGGATATTGGAGTTCAACTGGATGAAAGCAGAAATAATATGCAAGGAATTACTCTTGGTAGCTTGAGCATTTGGAAAGTAACCAAAACAGTTTCCAAGAGAAATGAAATCAAACTGTAATGCCAACCAAGTCTGCAGCTTGGCAGCATCCTGAAAAGACAGAAGACTGTTGAGAGTCTGACCACAGAAGGGGTCTGCTGAACCTAGATTCCGGGGTTCTCAGTCTCAAAGATGAACCTGCCCCGCATGTGGCACAGAATCAGGGAGCAACCTCGGTGCAGGAGCCGTTCGTGGCTGGCTTGGGCTAGTGGTGTGCAGGCAGCAGCCACTGTTGCCCAGCGATTTAGAGGGCCTGCTCTCATTTTCTGTGCATGGCTTAAGCATCCCAGATCCTTATACACTCCAACGATGAATGAGACTAAATCCCCATAAATCCAGGCAGGAAGGAGGTCTCAGAATGAGATGAATTTTATTTATAGAAAAAGAAAGAATAGATACTTTTCTACATCTATATTTATTGATCAAAACTCACTCCTCCTATGTATGGGACCATACTGGGGGTCGCTAGGAATCCATGTGTGGAGGGCGCATGGCCGAACCAAGGGAGGCTGCCCTAGAATCACAGCCAGTCGATTCCTCTTGGGAAAAAAACCTTAAGCCTATTAAGGAACTGGTCATAGAAATGGGTGTGGATTTGAAGTGACTTTGATTCGGGCAATATATTGTGACGATATTGAGTCATTCTACATACTGCTATTAAATCCCCAGACAGTTACTGCCTTGGTGGCAAGAAGAAGAAAGAAAAATGCAGTCTTGTTAGACTTTGACAGGATTTATTTCTCTGTCAGTACGATGAGAATTTCCAGAAAGGAAAGAACCTGAAAAGTGGTTTTAGGCTGTTATTCTTGAACTCTGAATAAAAACAAAAAACAAACACATTAAACAACAAAACACGCGTATTCTTCCAGGAGAGGAAGGCACACACAAAACCAAACAGCTTGTGAGAAGTTAGGTGTGAGTGTGGACGTCAGAGACTAGACTCCTACGCTTCCTTGGCTCAGAGTCCTACCGTCAGATGTTAGCAGTGAAACTGGAGGGAACCCTCTCAAAATGAGATTGAGCAGCAAGGTTTTTTGGAATAGGTTGGCCTGCAAGGTCCCTTGGGACGTCCGGAAGGGGAAGGCCTGCAGGCAGCCGGGAACTGAGTCTAGGCCCCAGGTGGCAGAGCCTCCTCACTGCTTTTGGGGAAGTAAAAGGGGCGGAAATCCCTCACTGACCTTGGGCTGTGTGGTGGCATGAGAAGGTATGGCTTAGGGGAAAGGATCTTCTACTAGAATTAGGGGATCTGATCCAGTGAGCGGCCGTGGGAAATACACTCTGTCTCAGGGTCTCACTGCCTTCCAGTGTGTGTTCTAGACCAGATGTGTTCAAATGGATTTGCACGGAATCTTACGGTGTGTGGTGGAACTACGGGCCCGCTTGACCTGTCTTGCTTCTATTTAAGTGGTTGTCTTCAGAAAAATTGGTTTCATTTATTGTTTGCCTCATAAATCTACATTTGGGAAGGGGAGAATATTCCATTTCTTAATTAAACAGCAATGAAAAGACTGAAAACCGGAGGCCGTCCAGTGCTGCCTCGGGGTTTCTCCGGCTCCAGCACCCACGGCGCCATTGCCCTCATTTCTCTCTCCTGCTTAGAACACGGCCACTGTGATCAAATGCTTCACTCTGACTTGAGAAAAAGATCATTTACCCCATCAGGAAAACTTCTCCAGAGTATTTCATTCTAGTATACATATTTCAAATGCTGATGAAGCACTGAAATGAAATGAAGCATTGACATATGGGTGAGTTGAAAGTATTCAAATTTCAAAATGGCAGAAATAAAAATTACAGAATTTTAAAGAAAAAGAAGGTGAATTGGAAAATGGAAAGCATGAATCAGTGAGATACACCTTAAAAAATTAGAAACAAATGAAATCATGCACTTTGGGATCATAAGATCTGAAACTGGAAAATGTGGTTTGGGTCAAACTTCTGTCACTCAGAGGCTGTCTGCTTTGGAGAATTTGCTGAACTCCTCCAATCTCTGAGTCTGGCCTTTGTAAATTAACTCTGTCTTATTTCCATATTAACTCCATGTTCTGGAGAGCTGATATGAGAACCACATGAGATAATTGCGGGGCGGGGGAAGTGTGAAGTACTTGTTAATCACTGGGACTGTATTACTGAAAAAATATTAGTTATGTGGATGGACAGAAATATATAGATATGGGTGCAGGGGAATGTGTTAAAATGTCATGATTATAATCCTAAAAGGCATAGAACAGTATGCTAAAATCAGGATTTTTTACACTGTAAAGAAATGTCCTTGTTGCCTCTACTTCAACCTTTATATACCCTCAATACACTTAATCCGTGTCATTTTAATGTTGTTTCCATTTACCACACATAAAATTTTATTAGTTCTTGAACATAGTATGCCACATGTACCATTTTAATGTTTATTTCCACTTATTACACCTATAATTTTATTTGTTCTTAAATATAGCTATGTCACTGTGATTGCTGAGGGATCAGAAGATTATTATGCAAATGTGTTTTGGTAGATGAGTTTCTAGGTGTAACTGTTCCTACAGCCTATAAATCAAGGCAATAAGGAAGCTTTCCTTGACAAAGTAGGTATCCTAGTTTGGGTTGACAGACAATCATCAGTGAGCAGGTCAGCTTTAATGAGGATGGGATCCTGCCCTGTGTACGTACACGTCTGTGTATAGATGGTGTGTCTGGCAGACTGCCCTGTCTGTCTCTCTCTCTGGACTTCAGGCTCAAAGTGCCCACCGGTACCTCCCTCACCCGTCACCGCCATGCAGAGCATCACCCACTTTTACCATCCTTTTCCTGGTGGCCACTACCTGGACTGTCTCTCCATCTGGTGAGTTAGGATTCCTTCTCGAAGCTTTTATGTTAACTGCAATTTATTCAGCCTTCAGTAGTTAGAGAATGTTGAAGTCAGAAGAAAATCTAGAAGTTATCTACTTGGAGTGGTCTGGTTAACAAAGTGGGGTTGGGTCAGCCCTTTGGGAGAAGACAGGCCCAGGAGAAGAACGAAAGGGCGTGGGCATCTGCCTGGGTTCCTGGTCAGGATCGCTCCGCTTCCTGACTTGCCTTTCAGAAGCAGCAAAGTTGCCCTTTATGCAGCTTTGAGACTATAACCCAACCCTACCTGGGGTGTGCCCACAGGAACTCCTGGATACCTGTGAAGCCCTTTCTCCAAAGACCAGGGATTTGCCCCATTTTTTAAAAAAGTCAGGCTCACAGAGATCTCTGTCTTCATCCTGAGTTGGCCCTGAGTAAACAGTGAACTTGCTTAGGCAAGGGATGTCAGGAGATAATTATTTTGAACAATGAATTCAGCTTTGCTTTTCTAACTGTGGAATTTGCTCTTTCTCTAATTCTTTCTCTCCAATTGCATCTCATTCCACTCTTCTGCTGATCAAGCCATAGGGAAAGAGGTGAGTGCAACCTTCTCCGTGTGTAAAAATGAAATCAGCGAATGTATATCTGGAACTTTGAAAATAGTGAAACTGGCTCACAGCTGAAATAATTCCTCAGGAGGTAAACCTGTTAACTGTTCCTGCTCTACTTCTTCTGCTGGTGTTTCTTTCTTTAAAGGCAGTAAAAGACATCTTCTTGAAAAAGTAGAACAGCAAATAAAGTAAACCTTTACCTTTGAGTAGCATTTTAAACTTTTCTGAGTATTTTTCACATTCATTATTTCACTGGACTCTTGCGGTAACCCTAAAAAGAGAGATTGATATTTTCTTCTTAAACAGCTAATTCTCATTTTATTTAAGGAGTTGTAGGTCTGAGTTATTCGTGTAGCACAGCATGTGGCACATAAGATCCTCTAGACATGTTAGTTGACAAATGAAGAGGTGAGCACTTTCCCCCACTCTTCTTTCTCTCTACCATCTTGATATGTGAATGACTACCATACTGAAAAAGAGAATGTAGGGCATTATTTTTTGTTCCAATTACAGGTGGACTGCTCCAAATACAAGAGAAGGCTCCAAGATCATATGCACAAAGGAGCTGCAACCAATTTGTGGCACAGATTAGAGAATTTATAGTAATGAATGTGTATTTTGCATGCTAAACCAGTAAGTATGGTACTCAATTTGGAGTGCCCACCCCCACTTTTTTAAAGATTGCAAAGTCCACATTGGCTGAAATCTTCTTGGTTTTTAGATACATGGCTTGAGAAGTCCTACCTTTGGTCATGTTCTTACAATAGTCTTAGGATATTGCTTTGTTAAAATAAAAAAATTAACTTAGATATGTCCTCTTAGACATACAGCTATTTCTTTGCTCTCCAGCCAAATTCTCATTCGTACTGTGCACTGTTCCTTCAGACATTAGTGTTACATAGAGACATTTTTATTCCCACATTACATTTAAGGAAGCTGGGTCTCAGGCAAGAATGTATCTTAACCAATGTCAAAGGCAAACATTGGGATGAATCAGCTCTCTGATACTGTGAACAGTGGAATGATTTATGGAGAGGCTGCAGGTTATTTTCCAAGGAACACAACATAAATTTCTTCCATATTTCTTTGGCATTAAAAAAAAACAATTAATGGGAATTATGGAGAATTTTGCTCCTCCTGTACATTCCTGCTGCCCACGTCCTACGGACTCCTCGTCAAACAGCCCTGTTTCGGGGCTCGGCCTTGAGGCAGCGGCGTCCGCACACCTACCATGGGTCAGCAGGACTCAGCTTTTTCCCGGGCCCCACTTTTCCCCACAGACAGAGGCCTACGCGAGTGCCGTTGGTCACTGGCCTTTTTCTTAAATTCTCTTAACACATCTCAACCTCTGGAACATATAGGGACATGTTCGTCTTTAGGTTTCACTATATATATGAAGTATAACACATGCACATACACATACATATATACACACACATGCGTACATGCACTTTCTTAATATGGAGAAAGACTAATACACACTAATATGCCCTCTTCCTCTCAGCAGCTTGCTCCCACTGGCCTGGGAAAGAGTGTCTCTTCTACCTCCAGATGTCCTGTAAGACCGTGGCCACAGTGTGTGTATCTTCCGTTAGTTCCTTGACCTTGACTGCTATGCTGATGACACGGTGGACACATGGCTCCACCCAAAAGGAAATAATCACCTGTCATCTGTATGACTTTACTTTATATTTATTTTCATATTTTGGAGTATGAAAAGCAAACAGCTCAGGAGAAGATAAAATATTCTCTATCTTTATGGCCTATCTACTTCCATTGCTCCAAGTTCTGAGCCATGCAGGAACACTAAGAAGCACAGGGAAGATTGTTTTTTGACACTATTGCCTTGACTTCATGTTCACAGACCTTTTGTTCTTCAGAAATTAATCTGCCATTGATGTCATTCAGTAATTTTTTTTCATCTCAAAGATTTTCATTTCTACAAGTTTGATTTATCTCTTCAATGTTTCTAACTTTTTAAAAATCTGGAATACAGTTATATGGCAATCATTTTTATGACTTTATCTGCTAATTCTGTATCTTAGGACAGCAGATGTTATGATGTTACCTTGTTTGGTTCTGAATATCTTTTGTATTTCTAGAAATGTTCTTGAGCTTTGGTCTGAAACACAGCTCAATTACTTGTAAAGAGTCTGATCCTCTGGAATATTGCTTTTAAGAGTTGTTAGGTAGGACTAGTGCAGTATTCAGTAATTGGGCTAATTATTCCTCATTACTGAGACAAGTACTCAGTGCTCTATGAATTGTAAGGTTTTCTAATCTGGCTAAGAGGAACAGGCACCATCACTGGCCCCGGATGAGATCTGGGCTCTGTTAATTATAATCTTCTCTGGTGGCTCTTTCTTGGCTCTGGGTGATCCCCTTGCACTCCAGCACTAACAGTGACCTGCTGAGCTTTCTGCCCAGCTCTCCCTGGCTGTGCTCCTGCCAACTATCACCACTTTATTTTTGGTGGTAAACAGCTCTGTCTCTCAGCTTTGCCTCCTCAGTTCAGGAAATCCACGTGTTCCATCCAGCCTTCCCTTTAGACTCTCTCATGGTGGAGAATCCAAAGCCAATCTTATTGCTCATCATACTTATTTCCAATTACTCAGGAATCAGCATCCATTGTTGATGTCTAGCATCATTGTTTTGTGTACTTTGTCTGATTTTTAATTGTCTTTTCAGGAAGGAGATATATCTGGTTTCTCTTACTCTATATTATTTGAAATTAGAAGTCAGTTTTATCTTTATCATGACATTGTACTTATGTTTTCCTCTGATGATTTCTAAAGTCTAGACTGGAGCCCACATCATTGCTGTATTTTTTCTAAGGATTCCAAAGGAAAAGGCCTGTGCTCTGTGATAATACAAAACTTTTCAGTGGATAAGAAAACATTTACTTAAAATTGGTGTACACAACAGTGAAAAGGACTTTTGTACTTTTTTTTTCTGTCATTTGACTGTAATCATTCCCAAAGAGGGAAAGGAGTTCAGGATGTTTATCTAAATGCAAGACTTCACTTTTTCCAGTGCAAACCCTAAAAGCTGGTCATTTGCACACATATCCTACCACTGCCAATATACTATTTCCATTAGCATTCCTAGGCTGACAGTCACTGCCTGTGTGCTTGCTCAGGCTTGTCCTCTCTGGCAGGTGCTTTGAATTTTGAAATCCCTCTGTCTTGTTCCCCATATGTTTTATCCTCTAATTATTGACCAATCCCAGGTTTTGGTCATTGCTATCTTCTCTTCACCACATGCTTTTTTTGCTTTATGATCCCACTCACATCTATAGTTACTGTCTTGCCCATATGCTTATAACTCACATCCTCCCCTTGGGAGACTGTAGTCATCTGCTTAGGATCAGATACTAGACATCTTCCTTTCATTAACTCAAAGAATTTTTAAACTCAGTCTACCCAATATAAATTCTATTTTTTTCTTTCTAAATGTGATCCTACACATGCTTTGATTTAATTAACTCAAGAGTCTTCTCAAACTCAATTTCAATATATAATTTATTTATATTCCTCATTTCATCGTAAGCATAAATTGAGCTCATGAACATTTATTTAATCCAAGTCTTCATCATTTTTGGTGGGTTATTTTTATATTCTTCTTGACTTTTACCTCAGCCTCCAATCTACTCTTCCAACCATAATCTTGTCTTTGTTCTATAATCATTTAAATTTGACCTCTTAAAAAAATCACTCTCTTTTGTGAATTATAATACAAATAAACATCTAGTATGACTTCAAGACACTTCGTTGCATTTGATAGAGTAACTCTCTGAAGCCCAACTTCAACCATAATGAACTCTTGCAGGACTTGTAACAACCCCTTTTGCCCAAAAGGTGGCAGTAAAGTACTGCCGCCTAAACCATTGACTGGCTGGCTCCACGGCCCTCTGGTCACGTAGCAACAAGGTGATTTGGGGGAAGTGGCTAATGCTCTATGAGCTGCAGATTTCTCATCACTTAACATGATGATAATAATAGTACATACCTGATTTTGAGAAGTGACGCTCCCAAAAAGTTTAAATAGGGATATCCAGGTGAGTGACAAATGGGGCAAAATCTTAGGTAGAATCAAAGGGCTTTCCCTCACCACCTACTTGGGACACCTGTTTCTGAACCCAAGTAAGGGGATGGGCTTAACATGGAGATGGCTTTCTGCAATTTCTGATATTTTATTCTTCCCAGGAAGGTGAAATCTCTTAACATAGTCCATCCCAAGCTCTTATTCAGTTCTCATATTGGATGAGATAGTTAGGAAATGCTTCCATCTAACTAATGGACTAATCATTACTTACTATTCTATGGAGTTCCTTTTTATTTCCTTGATTAGATCCTTATAACGCTCTTTTAAAAGATATAAAGAAATTTAATCAACTCAAAGAGGCAGACTTGAGCAAACTGCTTATCATATATTATCCAAACAAAAATTAGGAAATCCTAGTTGTCTATGGGTATGTGAAGGCAGTCAGTGAGGCAAGTAATATGCAAACATAAAATCAGCCTACACTATGATTCATTTTCTTTGAGTTTTAAATTGTATTTTAAGGTTGCTTTCAAATAATAATATATACTCTTGAAGAAGAATTCAGAAATGCAGAAAAATAAATTTTAATTAAAAAGAAACTAAGCAAGACATTATAATCAGGACTTATTGCCTTTAATTTTAGATGAAAGTATTTCCTAAACTCTATCTTCCTCTCTCTCTCTCTTTCTCTCAATGACTAAGGATACAGATTAAGAGTGTAGTAGAAAAGATCTTGTAAAAACAGGGTCATACTTACATGTTACTTTGGAAATAAGAATGTACTGAATACAAAGTCAATATGCAAAAGAAGAAACTGTATTCTAAATATGTGCAGTAATAAATTTAAAATGTTACTATTTAAAAGATATTACTGCTCAGAATACCAAAAATAGCAAATGCATGAGGGAAAACAACTGTAACAGAAGGTAGTGTAATCTCTGCCCTGAATATTACAAAATATTAATCAAATTTTTCAAAGAAACTAAATAAATGCAAGTGCATAGTCATTCATCAACTTAAAAATTCAATATTAAAAATAGGTACAGTCAGTCTAAATTGTTTTATAGATTCAATAATCTTACTCAAATAAGTAGCAGAGTTTTTCTGAGAGAGTACTAGTTCGATTTTCAAAATTGTATGAACATAGAATAGGAATAAAGAATAGACAAGATAACCTTGAGTAAGAACAAAGCTGGAGGACTTACACTACCACATAATAAGACATAATTTCAAGCAATCACAATAAAAAAAATACTGGTGTAAAGGTAAACAAATAGACCAGTGGAAAAGAATTTAGAATCCAGAAACAGACTCACACATATATGGTTATTCGATTTGTGGCAAAAAAAAAACCCACTGTAGTAAAACTGTGAAAAGTTGTTCTTTTTAATCGATTATGCTGAGTCTATTGGATATACATATAGGAGAAAATGAATCTTGACAATTTCATTTGAACTGATATTCAAAAAGCCAACTAAAAAGAAATTGGGGGGAGGAAATAGAACTTTATGAACTAAGAGTATGCAAATATTCCTTTAACTGACAAAAAAACCTCCATAACCATAAATAAAAATATGATAAATTGTGCAACAAGAAATGTGTGTTCTAAAATATTAAGAACTGCCCTTCATCAAAAATCTACCACTAGGAGAGTAAAAGGTAAACTACCAACTAGGAGAAAATGTTTCTAACACATATATCCAACAAGTGGCTCATCTCAGAAATACATAAAGAATTCCTACAAACAAGACAAAGAGCCCAATAGAAAAATGTGCACAATATAAAATGACAGTATCAAATTAGCTAATAAATAAATGCATTATCTCCATTTTCCCTTACATTTCAGTTGTTTTTTTATCTGGTTTTTGATCTTATAATAAGTCCTGTTCTTATACTAGGATTATTTGATACACTTCATTTTTATGGTTCACCTGTTTAAATGCAGAAGGCAGATCTATGACCTGATTGCATTCTGCCATACTGTGTTGGTTATCTACTGCTGAATATAAATGCTCCAAAACAGCGGCTTAAAGGAGTAACACTCGGTACCTTTACATTATTCCGTGTGGGACGGGTTGGTTCCTCTCTCCACACGGGGTCAGCGGGCGCGGAGGCGTGGCTGGGAGTTCCAGCTGCGCTTGGTGTCGCCTGATTCCTGGGAGCTCAGCTGCAGCTCTTTGGTTCTCTTCTGCTCAGCCTCCCTGCCATAAATAAGGTTGATTCAATTTTACAAAATTTTTACCAGCTGGAGAGGCTGTCCTAAACCCTGTGTATTTCATCTACATTCTTCTTGAAAAATGGACAAGTTTTTCAGTTTCCTTCTCCTTTCCTTAATCTCTTTGACAGCTAAAGTAACTGCATGGCAGACAAAGCTGCCCTCAGAATAACAAATATCACCAGGGACAAACAGGGACATTACATAATAACACAGGGATCAGCTTTAGATGTGTTTTCACCTGATAGCAATCCTAAATGTAGGTGAAGCCCAGAATAGGTCCAAAGGCAGAAACCCGGCAGCACGCCCATGTTTAGTTACAGCTGATAAAGACGAACTTGCAGAGACTGAGATAGGGCACCCACAAGGGGTGGCCCTGGAAGCCCGACCGGACAGCAGAAAACATGTTCTATAGAGGAAGGAGGGTTTCACTGTATACAATGCGGTTGATATGTGAAAGGAAATGAGGACACTGACCACTGGTTATTGCAGCAGAGTAGCCTCTCAGACCCAGATAACAGCAGCTTTGCTGTAGTCGTGCCTGGAATTTGATGAGAGGAGACTTTAGGGAAAAAGAGAAGGAAATAAATTGGAATCAATGACATAGCCTACCCGTTAGAGGAATTTTGGTCTATGGGAAAAACTAATCAGAAAAATCAAGGAAAATGTGGAATCCAAGAAGTATTTATTTTATTTTGTTTGTTTTTTAAATGGGAGAAATAATAGCAAGTGCATAAGCTATTGGGAAATGTCTAGAAGAAAGAGTAAAATTGAGAATTCGAGATACCGCAGAACTGCTAAGAAAACATTCTTGAGATGACAGGAGTGGAGGAGATACTGTGCACAGATAGAGGGGTTGGTCTTTTATTTTTAACAAAAATTGTTTTTCATCTTTTTTCATCAAAAAAGAGTTCTTTTCATCAAAAAGAATAAAATGCCTAGGAATAAACCTAACCAAGGATGTGAAAGACCTATACCCTGAAAACTACAAGACACTCTTAAGAAAAATTAAAGAGGACACTAACAAATGGAAACTCACTCATCCCGTGCTCTTGGCTAGGAAGAATTAATATTGTCAAAATAGCCATCCTGCCTAAAGCAATCTACAGATTCAATGCAATCCCTATCAAAATACCAACAGCATTCTCCAACGAACTGGAACAAATAGTTCAAAAATTCATTTGGAACCACAAAAGACCCCGAATAGCCAAAGCAATCCTGAGAAGGAAGAATAAAGTGGGGGGCGAATCTCACTCCCCAACTTCAAGCTCTACTACAAAGCCATAGTAATCAAGACAATTTTGTACTGGCATAAGAACAGACCCACAGACCAGTGGAACAGGACAGAGAGTCCAGACATTAACCCAAACATATATGGTCAATTAATATACAATAAAGGAGCCATGGATATACAATGGGGAAATGATAGCCTCTTCAACAGATGGTGCTGGCAAAACTGGACAGCTACATGTAAGAGAATGAAACCTTATCACTGTCTGACCCCATACACAAAAGTAAATTCGAAATGGATCAAAGACCTGAATGTAAGTCATGAAACCATTAAACTCTTTGAAAAAAACATAGGCAAAAATCTCTTGGACATAAACACGAGCGACTTCTTCATGCACATATCTTCCCGGGCAAGGGAAACAAAAGCAAAAATGAACAAGTGAGACTGTATCAAGCTGAAAAAGCTTCTGTACAGCAAAGGACACCATTAATAAAACAATAAGGCATCCTACAGTATGGGAGAATATATTCATAAATGACAGATCTGATAAAGGGTTGACATCCAAAATATATAAAGAGTTCATGCACCTCAACAAACAAAAAGCAAATAATCCAATTAAAAAATGGGAAGAGGAGCTGAACAGACAGTTCTCCAAAGAAGGAATTCAGGTGGCCAACAGGCACATGAAAAGATACTCCACATCGCTAATCATCAGAGAAATGCAAATTAAAACCACAACGAGGTATCACCTCACACCAGTAAGGATCGCCACCATCCAAAAGACAAACAACAACAAATGTTGGCGAGGTTGTAGAGAAAGGCGAACCCTCCTACATTGTAGAGAAAGGGGAACCCTCTTACACTGTGGTGGGAATGTAAATTAGTTCAGCCTTGTGGGAAGCAGTATGGAGGTGCCTCAAAAAGCTCAAAATAGAAACACCATTTGACCCAGCAATTCCACTTCTAGGAATTTACCCTAAGAATACAGCACCCCAGTTTGAAAAAGACAGATGCACCCCTATGTTTATCGCAGCACTATTTACAATAGCCAAGAAATGGAAGCAACCTAAGTGTCCATCAGTAAATGAATGGATAAAGATGTGGTACATATTATACACAATTGAATATTATTCAGCCACTAGAGGAAAGCAAATCCTATCATTTGCAACAGCATGGATGGAGCTAGAGGGTATTATGCTCAGTGAAATAAGCCAGGTGGAGAAAGACAAGTACCAAATGATTTCATTCATAAGTGGAGTATAAGAACAAAGAAAAAACTGAAGGAACAAACAGCAGCAGAAACAGAGAACCCAAGAATGGACTAACGGTTACCAAAGGGAAAGGGACTGGGGAGGATGGGTGGGAAGGGAGGGATAAGGGGGGTGAAAAGGAAAGGGGGCATTACTATTAGCATGTATAGTGTGGGGGGGCACGGGGAGGGCTGTGCAACACAGAGAAGACAAATAGTGCTTCTACAGCATCTTACTACACTGATGGACAGAGACTGTAATGGGGTTTTGGGGGGGACTTAGTGATGGGGAGAGTCTAGTAAACATAATATTTCTCATGTAATTGTAGATTAATGATACAAAAAAAAACCCAAAAGTTAACGATGACTCCCGATGCTAGAATATCCTCTTTATTTCCCTTCTCAGGAGACTGATCTGGCAAACGCTTACTGCCTACATAACTTTTTGTTTTTTTCAAACTCAATTTTAAAATGTTTGTGCAGTTTTTTTCTCACTGGGAGATGTAGTCTAAGACAGGTTCTCAGCGTCATCACTGTTGACATTTTGGGCCAAATTCTGTTTGGGAGGACTGTCTTATGCATTGTAGGATGTGTGGCACCTTGCCTGATCTTTATCCACTGATGCCAGTATCACTTCCCCAGTGTGACAACCAAAAATGTCCCCAGATATTGCCAAATATTCTGTGGGGGGTAAATGGCCCTAGTTGTGAAGTACTGGTAGAAAGTACTATTTCATCATTACCAGAAGAAACTGAACACATATTAAAATTCCTTGAATTTTGGTTCTTTTTCTGCAAAAATTAATAATACATAGCATCATAAGAATTATATAACATATAAAGTACTCAACTTACTGTTTTGTCTATCAGAAACTACTTTAAAAAGCTAAACATGTGCCTAAGACTACCTGAAGATCTAAAAAACTGTAATAATATATTTAGGGTATGTCCATAAATGATAACATTATTAAAGTTTGCACATAAATTTTCCATGCTTGCTAAAAATTTTAAATTATTATGTTTGTGAGTTGCAGGCATTTTTCTGAACGTGTTACTTTTACCACCATATTTCGTTCTCAGAATGCTCTGAGGAGATAGGTGAATGATTGTCCTCATCTTAAGTATACAGAAAATGAGGTGCAGAGAGGTTAAGTGGCTTGACTAGTAGTGACAGCAGGTAAGTCATGGAGCCAGGATTCAAAAGGAAGCAGTCCATCTGAGGAACCTGAGCTTCCTGGTTGCAAGGATTTCCAGATGTGATAGATTGTACTGGATTAGTCACAATGTGTCTCTTCAGAGTTCTTTTGATGCTTGTTAATATATCTTTTAGAAAGGATGAACACAGTGTTCAGTTTAAGAGCATTTTGTTCAGTTCTTAAATAAGCTGAAAAACATTCACAATAATGAGATTTGGGATTATATGTGCATGTACTTAAAATGTCTCAGGAGGGAAAAAAAATGTCTCAGGAGGAATTTAGCACAGAATTCATAAAATATTTCCTCACAGTAAGGTTCTGAACTACCATTGTTGCCAAAAAGTAGAATTTTCAAAACTGGGAAAATAATGAAAAGAAAAACAATATGTCTGCTATAATTTAGCACCATAACTTCCTAATGGGATTTAGGTCATAAACATAATTTCCAGGTGAAAAGTAACTATTAAAAGTTGTTGAAAAAGGAGGAAAAATTACTAGATGTTATAGAGTAGATACATATAAAGGAGAAGAGTAGGCTTTTTTAAGTAATAGCATCTGCCCTAAATATCAACTGCATTATAAGTTATAAATTAATATATACAGCAGTATAAGGTTTATGTTTTTGCAACAAAATTTAGAGTTCAAAATTTCAAATAAGTGATTGTGTACTTGAGTTGTGGCAGGAAGTTATAATGCAAAAATTAAAAGTACTTCCCTGGGAGGAGGTCAGGACATGGGCATAGTTAAATTTGATAAGCAGAATCAGAAATCTATACTAGTGTTTATACAATCGGAAATATTGTAACACTTCTTTTGCTCCTCCTACTCAACATAGTACTAGAAGTCTTAGCAAGACCAATTCAGCAAGAAAAAATCATAAAGGACATCTAAACTGAAAAAGGAAAAGTACAATCTCTTTTCACAAAAGATATGATCTTAAATTTTGAAAGTCCCCAAAATTCCACACATAAATAACTGTTAAAACCAATGAACAAATTTAGCAAAGTTACAGGATACAAAACCAACACACAGAAATCGGCTGCATTTCCATATACTTAGATAAGTATTCATACCTTTTCTGTCTGCCCTACTTTATCACCTCTGTTATAAACTAAAGATCTATTGATCCAGCTCAGAAAAACCAGTCCTTCTAAATATAGTCATATAGTTGTTCTCTTAACATAATTTAATATACCAAATTACATACTGATGCATTTAGTTTAATAGAGATGGAATTTATCCAGAGCCCAAATGTAGGTCATTCATGCTCAACTTGGAAAGGCCTTATGTCTTATGCAAATAGCACATGAAATGCTGTTAGATGGTTTCTCATTATCAAATTATTGTTTTGTTTCCTATCTGTAGAACATAAAGAGGAAATTAAGGGGAGGAGCCTGGATTATAAGAGACTAAATTTTCCCAAAGCTTTGTAGTCTATGTGGGATTACTAAAAATATACTTAAAATATAATTTTGCATTGGTCCTAGACATGGAGATGTGACTAGTGTCCACCTAACTCTTCAAAAATAAAATACTAAACTACTGTTTTATAGTTTCCTTTTTTGAGACTACTATTTGTAAACACTGGACCAAGGGGACACAAGAGACTAATCCTTGAAAGTCTGGGAATATATGAAGTCCCACAATCGCCCTGGCTTTCTTCCTGGAGGCACTTTCCTCAACACAGGAAAGCAATGGACAAGCAGAGCACAGCAGTCTTGCTAAATTGGGGAAATAGAGTTTGGAGATAAGGGCTACTAAACCGGCTGGAGGTTGTGCATTAGGATACCTATCAGGAGGGCTGAATAGAAAAGAACCCCAGAAATGTACATGGAGACACCCTTACTCTGTTGATCAAATACTAAGTTGTATGTATTTTGATTAAGACTCGCTCAGGCATGGAAGAGAACAGCTAGTGGGAGTTGTGGGCTAAATGGAAATTTCAACATCTGTGCAATGCTAAGAGACATGGAAATCCAGCAAGAATGAAATGTGTTTGCTGAACACTCTTGGTACTCAGCTAACACCCAGAAAGTCCCTTACTAGTCCTAGAAAGGCAAATAAAGACTCAACCTAATAAAGTTTTTAAAGAGCCTCAGAAAGATCAAGGTTATTCACCAGTAAATCGATGCCTGCCTGCAAACATAAAACTCAACACTCCTCAAAGAAAGGCAACAAAAAGTGACCACAAGGAGGTCTAGATGTTGGAATAAGTAGATAACATGAATATGTAGTCATATATACTCAGAGACTTAAATAATTATATGGTCATAAAAAATGAACAGATGGACATAAAAGGTCAATGAATTCATTAAACATAGCTTGGAAACAATAGAAGAGAAAGGATTATCCAGTCTACAAGAACAGAAAAAATATCATACATAGACAGACTCTCAAACTTCTGTGAGACGAAATTAAGTGATAAAATGCAACATAAATATAAATGGTGTCTCAGATGTAGCGAAAGAGAGATCTTGGAACACAAAAGGTATTTGAAGAAATGTTGGCTCAAAATTGCCAAAATTTGGTAAAATACATAAACTTCAAGATCTAGGAAGTTCAGCAAATTCCAAACAGAATGAATAGAAATAAAGCACATCTGGGTACATCATACTCTAACAGCTGAAAGTGATAAATCAAGGTAAAATATTGAAACCATCAAGAAACAGCACATTTCATAGGAGAACAATGGAATAAATTATTGGCTTTTATCAAAAACAATGTAGTGGACAAAAGAACATCACTTTAGAGTGCTGAAGAAAAAATAATTATCAAGTCAGAATTTTATATCAAGTGAAAATATTCTTCAAATGTGAATGTGGAATACAAACATTTTTGTATTTTAAAAAACAAGCAAATTTGTATTATGTAGATTGAAGGAAAATGACCAATATGGAAGCTTCAATATACAGGAATTAAAAAAAGAATAGAAATATAAATATGTGGATAAATATAAAAGTATGCATTTTCTTCTGTTTCTTTAAAAAGCATATAAACATACAGAGCAAAAATTATAAACTCTATCATGAGGCTTATAATACAGGTAGATGTATTATATTACAACAATAATACCAATTCAGGTAGAAATAAATAATAGTATTTCATTGCAAGAGTCTTATACTTCATATGAATATAATAAACTTTATATGAAGTAATATGATAAACAATGATGCATAACAAAAATGAAGAAGAACCACTAATTATCAAACACACACACAAAGAAAGAAATATAGCTTAAAAAGCCAATAGGGGTATTAGATGGAATACTACAGTATATTTGATTAACTCAAAATAAAGCATGATGATTGAACAGAGGATTAAAAAAACCACACCCAATTACATACAAATACAAAACAATGAAATAGTAAACCAACCATATCAATAATTATATTAAACAAAATGGGCTAAACACTCTAATTCAATTATATACTTAAACAAAATATCAAAAATAATGATAAATAGCCTATGAAAATTACTTATAAGCAATTAATCATCCAAAAATGCAATTAAAACTATAATGAACAGCAATACACACCGATCAGCCTGACTAAAATAAAAAATATTGAGTAACAATGTCAAATGCTTATAAGGCTGTGGATCAGCCATTAATCTTACACAGGACTAGCAGATGTGCGAAATTGCAAGACCACTTTAGAGCAACAATTTTTATAAAATAGTAAAATTACACATATATTTACACTGTAACCCAGATATTTGCTCAAGGGATCAGAATGTATATATTCATAAAAAATATACAGGTATTCATAGAAGGCTATTTACTCAAAACAGCCAAACAAAGGAAACAATCTACATTTCCATCAACAAAGACAATAGATTATAGTATGTTCATACAAAGGAATATTACTAATCAATGAAAAGAAATGAATTTCTGACACATATACAAACACAGGTAAATATCACACTGATTACACTAAAATCAAGAAGTTGGTCACATAACAGCTACTGTGTAATTCCCCTTATATGTAATTTTGTAAGAGCTAAAAGTAACCTATGAAGAAAAAGTTCAAAATAGCATTTGTCCTCTGATAGGGAAGGAGGTGGGATTGGTTCATTAGGTAAAACAAGGAAAATTTCTGGAATTATAGAAATATATCTTCAAGGTGGTATGAGTTACATGAGTGTTAAATTGGTCAAAATCCATCTAATCATACCTTTAAGGTTTGTACACCTCATTGTATGTACATTTCATCTAAAAATACTAAAAATTAAAAACATACTTACACCCAACATCACACTCAGTGGTAAAAGACTGAAAGTTTTTCTTCAAGATCAGAAACAAGTAAAGATGCCTTCTTTTGCTCCTCCTACTCAACATAGTACTAGAAGTCTTAGCAAGATCAATTGAGCAAGAAAAAATCATAAAGGACATCTAAACTGAAAAAGGAAAAGTACAATCTCTTTTCACAAAAGATATGATCTTATATGTAGAAAACCCCCAAAATTCCACACATAAATAACTGTTAAAACCAATGAACAAATTTAGCAAAGTTACAGGACACAAAACCAACACACAGAAATCTGCTGCATTTCCATATATTAACAACGACTAATTCAAAAAGGAAACTAAGACAACAATTTCACTTAAAATAGCATCAAACTGAATAAAATACTAGGAATAAATTTAATGAAAGAGATAAAAGACTTTATACATTGAAAATTATAAAACTTTGCTGAAAGAAATTAAAGATGACACAAATGAATGGAAAGATACCCCATTTCATAGACTAGGAGACTGAATATTGCTGAACTGTTTAATGCTATCCAAATCAATCTACAGATTGAATGCAATGCTATCAAAATGCCAGTGATGTTTTTGTAGAATGAAAAAAATCATATTAAAGTTTACATGGAATCTCAAGGACCCCAGGTAGTCAAAGCAATCCTAAAAAGAATAAAACAGGAAGTCTCATACAGCCTGAATTCAAAACTTGCTACAAAGCTAAGGTAATTAAACCAGGGTGGCACTGGCATAAAAACATTGATCGATAGACTAGTGTAAAGCACTGAGAAATAAAGCCTCGTATGTACAGTCAAATTATTTTGAACCAGGATGCCAAAATTATTCAATGGTGAAAGGGTAGTCTTTCCAACAAATGGTGATAGGAAATGGATATCAACATTACAAAAAAGGAATGGGGACCCTCACCTTATACCATAAACAAAAATTAATGAAAAGTATATTAAAGATCTAAACATAAGAGCTGAAACTATAAATTCTTAGAATAGAAAATTAGTAGTAAAGCTTCATGACTTTGCGTTTAGCTATGATATCTTTTTTTTTTTTTCATGGTTTGAGGGTTTTTTTTTTAAATTTTTAAACATTAACCAGTAGTGAGTTTTATCTTATACTTTTACTAAACCTTCCAGATTTTTTTCCCTAAAATTTACCTTATAAATTACATTGAGACAGTTTTCATATATGGAACTATTCTTATATTCTTATCCTAATTAAAATCTTTAAATCTCTGTTCAACAATGAAATTGAATGTATTTGTCCCTTATATATTCTTTCAGTTTAGGTTTCAAAGTTAAACTTATCTAACTAAATAGGCAGGGTAGCTTTCCCTCTCTTCTTATTATCTGGGTCTATTTGAATAAAATTGTAGTTACCTGTGCCCCAAAAGTATATCTTAAATTATGTTACAAATATCACAATTAAAACTATTCCTTCTGATATGACCTCACACCAATGAAGATGGCTATCATCAAAAAGACAGATAATCAAAGTATTTGTGAGGGTGTGGAAAAACTGGAACCCTGCTGGGAAAGTAAAATGGTGCAGCCACTTTGGAAAATAGTCTGATAGTTCCGCAAAAGGTTGAACATAGCATTACCATACGGCCTAAAAATTCTACTTATAGGTATTATACCCAAGAGAAATGAGAACATATGTCCACACATAAACTTGTCTACAAATGTTTACAGAACTATCCCTAATAGGCAAAAAGTGGAAAACAATCTAAATATACATCAACTGATGAGTGGATAAACAAAATGCTGTGTATCTGTACAACGAAAAATTTTTGGCCATAAAATGGAATGGAGCTTACTGATACAAGCTATGACATGGTTGGACCTTAAAAATGTTACGCTAAAAAAACTGAAGGAATAAAACGGCAGCAGACTTACAGACTCCAAGAAGGGACTAGCGGTTACCAAAGGGGAGGGATGTGGGAGGGCGGGTGGGGAGTGAGGGAGAAGGGGATTGAGGGGCATTATGATTGGCACACATGGTGTTGGGGGGATCATGGGGAAGACAGTGTAGCACAGAGAAGGCAAATAGGGACTCTGTGGCATCTTACTACACTGATGGACAGTGACTGCAATGGGGCATGGGGGGGACTCGATAATGTGGGTGAATGTAGTAACCACATTGTTTTCCATGTGAAAACTTCATAAGCATGTGTATCAATGATACCTTAATAAAAACAAAACAAAAGAAAAATATTATGCTACAGAAGTGAATTACAAAAGGTCACGTACTGAATGATTCCATCCATATGAAATGCCCAGAACAGGTAAATATATAGAAACAGAGTAGATGAGTGGTTGTCTAAGGCTGGGTAGAACTGAGACTGACTGCTAATAGGTTCAGTTTCTTTTTGGGGTGATGAAATATCATAAAATGGACTGTGGTAATGGTTGCACAACTCCAAAAATTACTGAAAACCACTGAATTGTATATTTTAAATGAGTAAATGGTATGATTTGTGCATTACAGCTCAATAAAGTTGCTATTTTTAAAAACCTATTCTTGTTGAGGGAAATTTACTAGTTTCAACGGCTTTAATGTTTTTTAGTTTCTTCGATTTTTCTGTTTCTTGTATAGTCAATTTTGGAACGATTTTTTTTCCCTAGAAAACAGACCATTAAACCTGGTTTTTAGAATTTATATAAATATATATGCAAATTAACAATGTTTTTTGTGATTTTTAAAATTACAATTGTATTTGTAGTTATATCCCAGTTTTGAATTATATTATTTGGGTCATCTGTTTTTTGATAAGTATTTCCAGGATATAATCAACTGAGAAGAACTAGTTTTGACTGATGAGTGGATAAACAAAATGCTGTGTATCTGTACTATTATTTTCTATTTTAAAAAGATCTATTTTCTTATTTTTATTTGCTCTCCTTTCTTTATTTCGTTTTACTTTCTCTTTGTGTTTTAGTTTTTTGGGGTTTTTTTGTTTTTTTATTTAACTGTCTGGCTCATTTATTTTCTTTCAACCTAATGTATGCATTTAAGGTTATAAATTTACACCTAAGCACCACCTTTCTTTTATCCCTCAAGTTTTGATAAATACCTTTGTTGTAATTCAGTTCTAATCATTTTATATAATTTCCACTATTTTTTTTAATTTTTAAAAACTGTTAGTCATTTCCCTCCATCAAGCTTCTCCACCATTCTCTGTAGACACCCTCTGGGGCTCCATCCAGAGACACACACTGGGGCTTCTCAGTCCGCCCTCCTACAGTGTCAGAGCTCTTCTTGGGTATTTTTCACTCATTATCTCCCTGTGCTGTATCTTGGAAGAATTAACAGTTTTCTTTTGAAGCTAACAACTTCTCCCTTCAGCTATTTCTAATCTTTTTTTGCCCGTTTGAGTTATTTTATAATTAGATATTTATTTTTCATTTTCAAGATTTCAACTGGTTACTTTTTCTATCTGCATATGTTTACTGTTTCTTCATTGTCCTTGTTCAATTATAAACCAGTATGTTCTGAATACAAAAAGAGAACGGATGTATTTTAAGCTAATACACTTTTAGGTAAAATGCTCTTTGAAAAGTTCTCCATTATAAAACTCTTCTTTGATGTCAAAAAAATACAATATGACTTCCTGAGTTCTCTTGAAGGTCATTCTACCAAACGTTATCCCACTGTGCCTACCAGTAACTTGAGTTCTCCCATTGGGTCTTTTCCCTCACAGATCCACCTCTTGGGCCCTTCCGTCCAGCACCAGACTCTTCCTGCTGCGTGTCCGCTGGAACTGCCTGCACCTGGCAATGTCGAGGCTTCCTTGGTCCTCGAGGCATTCACAGTGACTTCAAAAGAATGTGGATCTGTGGAGATGACCCAATAGGAGAACTCCAGTTACTGGTAAGTGGTCCAGCTTTTTCTTCTAGGGTGGAGGTGTATCTCGTTCGCTCCTTGTGGCGGGGACGACAGTGAACGTACACAGACCTGGTTCACTTCAGTTCTTTATTGTTGCTCGGAAGGTCGGGAGAAGGTGAGTGAGAAGAAGCACCAGTCGGAGAGAACGAGTGAGAGGAGAGAGACTCTCCCTTCTCTTTCCTGCTTATGCCTTATATAAAGGAAGCTGGCCTATGGTGATCAAGATCATGCGTGACCTTTAAGCTGATTGGTAGCATGCCTTCTGCATGAGTTGAGCACGATTGCGGAAGCATGGGGCAAGCCTATAGGAGCAACTTCCTTATGCTAATGCCACCAAACCAGGAAGGGTGGCGCCCAGGAAGCGGGCGCCATCTTTGGGCGTTGGTCAGCTACAGTGGAAGGGCGGTGTTCAGCCATAGTGGGACTCAGCCTCGGCCGTAGGCCGGCCCCTACAGAGGTGCCCTTGCGCACGTGGCACATCATGCACTTGAAGGCCTCGGTGCCGTTCCGGAAGGTGCACACGCTGCAGTCCCAGTAGCCCTCGTCCGATGACGGCTTCGGCTGCCGCTTCGGCCTGGTGGGGCTCTTCTTGTCGCCCATGGCTCGGCGACGGGCACGCTCCGGGAGCCGCGCCACGGCCGCCTGTTGTCAGCTCAGGGCGGCGGCCGGGCACTATATCTTTTAAAGACTATTTTTAGAGCAGTTTTAGATTTCAACAAAATAGAGAGAAAGGTACAGAGATTTCTCATATACCCTCTTCACCAACTCAAACATAGCCTCCCCATTATCAACATCACTCAATAGAGGGTTTTTTGTTTTTGTTTTTGTTTTTTTTACCAAGGATGAACCTACACTGACATATCACAATCCCCCAGAGTCAATAATTTATACCTGGGTTTCCCTCTTGGTGTTATTCATTCTATAGGTTTGGACAACAGATTAATGACATATAACCATCATTGCATCATACAGAGTATTTAAACTCCCTAAAAATTCTCTGTGTCCTGCCTATTCATCTCTCCCAACCTGATCTGTATAGTTTGCCTTTTTCCAGAGTTGGGATCATACAGTAAGTATTTCAGATCGGTTTCTTCTACTTAGTAGTATGCACGTAAGTGCCCTTTATGTCTTTTTATGGCTTGTTAGCTCATTTCTTTTTAGCACTAAATAGTATTTCATTATCTGGCTGCATCATAGTTTATTTATCCGTCCACCTACTGAAGGACATCTTGACTGCTTCCAAGTCTGGGCCATTATGAATAAACTGCTTTAAGTAATTTAAAAATAAAGTCTTAAATCTTAAATTTCAGGCAATCCTTCTTTAAATAAGTATGTATTAAATGCCCACTTTGCCCCATGCATTGTTCTAGGGGCTCGGAATACAGAAACGGAGAGGAGAGAGAGGAGGAGGAGGAGGAAGGTAGGGAGTGGGGTGAGAGAGAAAGAGCGAGGACCTCTGGTAACAAGTGCTACGGAGAGAAAGACGCAAAGGAGCCCGACAGCACCCAGCGGAGAGAGGACTGCCATCCCGACTGCCCGAACACAGCCCTCTCCAGCCGTGGTCTGTGGGCAAATACTTGAGGATGGTGGGGAAGAAGCCATGTGAATAAGTGAGGGCAAAAACTCCAGGCACAGGGAAGAACAAATATCAAATCTCCTCAGGCAGGAATTTGTGTCCTGTAAACACCAAATAGACTGGAGTAACTAGAGAATAGTTTGCAAGAGGAAAAAGGTTAGAGATGAAACCAGACACTGGGGAGGCCAGAGCTTTTGAGACCATTACAAGGACACTGTCTTTTATTATCTTTATTATCAATTATTCGGGAGTGTACATTTTTATGAAATTAGGGTAAAATAAGGTGAGAGCTTAGGGAGTTATACAAAAATTCCCTGAACATTTAGTGGACATAGTCATGGTGAGTATGGGGCTAATTTGGTCTCTGTACATTTAAAAAAAATTACTGTTGTGTCAAGAGCAGAACATGATGGGAGTAGGCAGGCAGTGGAGATGAGTTACGAAGCTTTTACACGGCCCAGGTGAGAGATCATGGTGATTCAAATAAGGAAGGTAGAAGTGGTTACGGGTGATCAGCTTCAGGATATGTTTTAAAGATTGGTCTTATAGGATATGCAAATAGATTTGCAGTGGAATGTGTGGGAAAAAGGGAATCAAGGTTTTAATTTATGTATGCAATTGGAAGTACATATTTACCATCAAATGAGTTAAAGAAGAATGTGAGAGAAGTAGTTTTAGGGGGTAAGATCAGGAATATTTTCTGGACTTACAAGTTTGATATATAGAGTACACAGTTGTATTTATGTGTCTTGAAATCATAGGAGGGTCTGAAATGGAGATATAAATTTATAAGTTGTCAGCCTGTAAATGGTATTCAAAGCTATAAAACTGTATGAAATCACTAAGCAATGGCTGGAAAGGAGGGAGGGAGAAGGGGAGTGGGGGAGAGAGACAGGAAGAAAGTACCAAATGAAAAAACATTAATACTGAGCTTTGGAGCAGTTTAAAGTTGCAGACCAGCCATAAAAGAAGGAATTTATTAGCTTTTCAATAAGTCAAAAGAATAAAATTTGGGATGAATTGTTATATACAGTGGGTCTCCTCAATAAAAGGCAGAGAAATGAGCTTAGTGAAACACCAAGGTACTGTCCCTGTACCTAGTAAGTTTATATACTAATAAAAGAAATAAGATCTACACCCAGATATCTAATGTTTAATTCAATATGTTAAAATGACTACTGAATAAATTGTTAGAGGAGGTTGTATCTCTTTTAATTGAATATGACTTAAGTGTCCATAGCTTAAAAAAAAAAAAGTATGGCCTTAATTTAAAAAGGTTCTGTGGTGCCACTGACTTTCGTATCAAGCACGGGTACAAGGATCTGCTCTCTATCAAAGCTCTACTTTCTGCTTAGGCTTCACTTGAAGAAATGTCGACTTGTGGTGGCTCCTAAGCAGATCAACGCTTATATCTTCTTTGATTAAAATGAGGCAGATAAAAGAGAATCTTTTCCACCAAAAGTCCGAGTCTCAGGGGTCTCAATCAAGATATTTTATATCTATGAAGCAATCATTATGACTGGGTCAAGGGAAGGGAAGAGTAGAGTGTGTTGCCTGGCTGCCCACTGTCACATGTACATGAGCTAAGGGTAGTAGAGACATGGTGTCCAAAGAGCACGGATTACTACTATGAGAGGAAGGGAAAATAAATGCTAACAGTGCAAAAATAAATATACATACATATATACATATACACATATAATATACGTCTATATATTATGTGTGCATCATTGTGTGTGAGCAATTAAAGAAGACATCAGGAAAGCTGTAGAAATTCACTTGGGAACCTGAAAATTTAGATAAATGTAGGCACGTAGAAGAAAGAAGATACTCCATGTTGAAGGAATTATAAAGCAAAGGACAGTGGCAAAAAGATTGAATGTTTGCTCAAAAATGAATAAAAGGCAAATCTGAATGGGGTAGTATATATATAGAGAGAGAACTCATGTGAAAGGATGCTAAGTAGCCTTCAATGCCAGGGTAGAGAGTTGACACTTCATTTATTAATGGGAATCCCCTGACATCTAGACAGAAATAACATGACATATTACTTGGAATGCATTTGAACCAGTAACAAAGGGCCCAAATAATAGCTGCCTATGCCATGGAGCATTCACTGTTTACTTGAGAAATCCAGATGAAGGTAGTTCGAGGCCTTGAGCTTTTAACACCCTTCTACTCTACCATTCTCGATATGGTGGCATTTGTCTTACGGCTTCATGTCCTCACGTATCAGAACAATAAACTCCTCTTTATGCAGGTTTCTCTTTCTCAGGGAGGAAAATATATTCCAAAACTTCCCAGCGTAAGTTTGATGACATCTCTTTGACTAAAACTGAGCCACATGTCCACCCCAGATCAATCACCGGCCAGGAGAACAGGTTGTCAGTATCAGACTGGGCCTACCACGGATCAGACTCGGCGCTGGGCATTTTGCTACTCTTACTCAATCACAGTTCTACTAGCAAAGAAAAAAAGGCAACGCCTATTGAACACAAAACCAATAGAATATACCACATGTTTCGAAAGACAAAATGAATCTGGAAACTGTATGCAGAATGGCTGAAGAGATGAGCTAGTTATAAAGGCATGATGGAGAGCATATGCAGGCATGGCTCTGCCTTTGATAGACTGTGTAAATACTGGATCAGCATAACCTTGGAGGGCATAAACCACCAACTAACGTGAAGTTACAAAGAAGAGAAAAAGCAGGAGATCCTATCTGGTTTGTACTCTGTACTACCAGATTGCTTAATTGCCTTAATTTCCTCAGATCCCCAGGAGACCACTTACATTGTCTGATAGGTCCCCCATTTAATTTCTGTTGAACACGGTTAAGCCTCCTTCCTATACTCTTCATCTACCCTCTGACTTCTATGGAAAAGGAATTGGAAAAGGAGTCTTACTACCATCTTTTACTTATTAAAAATGTGTTCACTTCCACCAGTTAGTGCAACTTACAGCATTTGGCATTTCCACCCTGATTACTCCTTTCTCCTTAAGTTTTCAATTTATTCTTTAAAAGAAATTAATACCTATTTGGCAATACAGAGATTTGAAGCAGGAAACAACTTGATAAGGGCAAAAATACTGTTGCAAATATTCATATCCCTATGTAGGCATTAGTGGCCAGCATAGCAAACACAGGTAATAAACACTCTGCTCCATTCTGCCTTGTTTTATCACATGAAATTAAAAACAAGAAAACAAAAAACCTATGCTCATGGCTGTGCCCAGATCCATCCTGTCTGTTGTCAATCTCTAGAGCGGCAATACTTAGAACACCACTTAAATAAGACACACCGGTTTTTCTAATCCGATGGGAATAAGGCCTCTGGAACCAGTACTGTTTCATCCAATAATCTGGACCATATGTCTATACCAAAGCACAATCAATCCATTTACTTTGCAAATAGTTCCACATGTGCTCAAATACAGTTTCCTGAAACAAACACATCTTTGACTGAAAATTGATTCATAGAAGTAATCTGATTTCACCATCAAGTTTACTGAGCATGAATTTATGGGCACAGCTCACAGGCACTGATGTCAGCTATGGCAAAATGGCTTTCAGTGATCAAAGATTAATGGCCAAAGGTTAAAATATGCAATGTTAGCTGTTAAAATACTATTTTCATTTGTTAATATCAAAAATAGGTGAGTGCTCACATATTTCTTTAAAGTAATACCTGCTATTCTTTTTTTACAAGTGGAAAGTTTCTTCTTAATTTCATGGCCCGAGACCTACCAAAGCCATCCTGGCTGCTCTGGAATGTTAACTTCAAAGGACAAAATCAATCAGATCGTAGTAGGAAATCCTCAGCTCTTCAACTTCCTTATGCTTTATATAATATAATAATGCATTGAAAATATTTTAGGTTCATTATGGAACCTAAAGTCTTTTCCAAATACCATGGAAGTCTTTTCCTATTATTTAAAATACAGAGGTCTCTCCTGTTTTTATTTTCTATTTTTCTGGGCATGGTAATAAGCTCTGAAAATGTTTATAACAAATAATTTTAAATATAAATTATAAAGATAGATGTACATATATTTAATATGTAATATACTAAGACTAACAGTCATTTCCTCTGCTATATGACTTTATATGTACATTAAATAAGTTTTTATATGATTTTAATATATTTTATTTAATGTTATGTTTCTGGGAATTGAAAGAGACTATGTCCTAAATTCTGGCACTGATAAATTTGGCAAGAAATGGAACACAAAATATGTAGAGTAAAAGATACCTTGTGTAGCTTTATCTTGGGTAAAAATATTTGTCATTTTTTTTTAAAGTAGTATGAATGATTAACATAGGGCTTTGTAAATTATCAACAAGTTGGCAAACCAAAGCTTTTGTCAAATTTTTCCCAAATGCCAATGAAAATATCCAATAATAAATATAACATACACATTAAACAGCTTTTTGTGCAAAAAATACTGTTTCTAAATACACAGCATGAAGACTAAATATCTCACATTTAGTGAAGGTTAAAGAGGTATCTTGTTTTGCTTTTCCCTGTTGACAAAATACTCAATCTGAAAGCTTATATCATAAAAACAGCTGAAAGACCATTCATCAGAAAAACTACTTACCGAGCTGAACTAATTATGTACACACATACATTGTTTCTTCCAGCACAATGTCCTTGATCACCTGAACATTACTGAAGGTCTTTATGTTGTCCTTGTTTAAACAGAGATAGATACCTACTGGTCTAAACCATTTCCCATCGAATCCACAAACCATGTCACTGCAGCAATTGCCAGTAAAATGAAAGAGCAAATAAAAGTATTAGCCATGTTATCTTCCAAGAGTCAATAAAAGATTGCCACTCAGTTTAAACATCAAAAAAAAAAGCTAAGTTATCTTATCTGTACTGCAAGGAGTAAGCAAAGGAACAGACAGAAATGACAGGGAAAATGGACCTTTAAATACATTGTTTCTAACTTTGTGTTTCTTAGTTTAAAACACACGGATGGTATTTGGAAAAGTGAATACAATGAAAATAGAGGAGGGCAAGTGTAGTCCAACCAAAGTACCTTTGGCGACCAACATTCTCAAAGAGGCCCATTCTCAGATGGTAGCAGCTACTGTCTGCTGTTTTAAATATGGTTCACCAGTTAAAAGGCTGGTATTTGTTTTTTCTTCTATCCATGTTTTTTAACATGAAATGACTTGGACAGGGAGGGCTAGCTTATCTTCCCTCTCTAAGCATCATGATTATATTTAAGAAAAGAAGCATCAACCTCAAATCTGTAGTCAACATACTGAAAATCAATTTAATGCACAAAATATGTTAAATTACTTCAAAATAGCACTGGGCTCAGCAGAGATAATGCACAAAGGAGCACACTTCTATTGGCATTGTTTATTTAGTCAATATAGATTTATTGTGCACAATTACACGAAATTCTGGAGGCCTTGGGGAATATCCTGAAGAACAGGCATGGTAACTGCTCTCGGAGGATTTTGAATCTTACTCTCGATTTTATACAGGCCCCTTTTACGCATTTTTTAAGTTCTGTGCAATTTGAAGTCCTTGAAGCACTACACAAAAATCTGTCTTTATTAGATTAAAAAAATATTTTCTAGGAATAAAAACATAATAATTAATTTTATTTTTGAAGTAAAAACTATAATTCACCAGAATATCTTCTTTAAATATCATAGAAACTATGTTGGAAGTATTACCTCACATAATATGATTAAGCAATTGTCGTTTTCCAACAAATGAAAATGAACAGATTATCTCAAGAGACATGCTTCTTAAAATGGCACAATAATTAATTTTTAAAAAGTTATCTGTGTCCTCTTCTTGGGTGACCAAAGACTAAGGAATCAATTGATTTACTGTGGCTCTGGAAGTCCCCCATATCATCCTCTCCGTTCTTGCAATATTTTTGTTGTAGTTCTTTTTGGCTGCTTCCTCAGTTCGTCTACACAAAACCCACTCCTCAAATGCTGCGGTCTTAGTGGCTCAAGACCGATTTTCTACACTTTTCCTTTGAACAAGCTCTTGGAATTCAAACAGTCAATATTCTTAAGCCAAATTCCTATCCATATACCTGCTGTGTTGGAAAGATGACAATTACTTTCTGGAAACTTGGTTTATGTCTGTCTCAAAACAATCTGTTATTAATTTATCTGAAGACCCACAGATCTCAACTTATAATAAGTTGAGAGAGACCTCAGATACCTAAATATCAGATATGGATACATAGGGAAAAGGAAAAGGTTTTCAGTAGAATGATAATCTGTACAGAAAATAAGCAAACATGACATTTTTGAAGCAACTGAGTGAGATTTCACTGGTAAATAAAATTATTTTAAATTGTGCAGATTTGAGTCAGCTTTGAAATCATTAAAAATATCATGAAATACACAAGTCCTACATTAGCCCAACTGCTTAATTTTCCAGGATTATTTATAAATCACTTTTTTCAATAAGTAAAATTACCTGCCCTGCTGAATTTGAGTTACCAGACACTTCCAAAATATTTCTGAAAGCAACAACTGTTTTAACACTGTCTACTTGGCATATCTTCAAAATCTTATTGAACACATGCAGTAATATCTCAGAGATGCGATCAAGCATGTCTTAGTGATTTATTTTCCCACGAAAGCAGTCTGATTCCCAGAAGACAGTATTTCTGCAAATAAGCTTCCCAAGTGTGCAGTGCCTAAATCACATGCTTAGGCACAAATGTGCCCAACCGCAAGGGGGCATGAAATGGTTAAATGGCAAAGCCCTCAGCAGCTGCAGTGGACAGTGATACACATGGTAGAAGCAATAACCTCAGAAACATATTTTTGATTAATGGGCAGATAGACACTGAAGCAGTTGTTCTTTTTCTGCCGAAAGCCAGAGTGGTCTCATAGTGGTGGTCAAACTTAGACGATCATCACAATCACCTGGGCAGCATTTTAAACCTACACATGCCTGGGCTCCAGGCCCAGTAATTTTGTTCAGTAGCTTTAGGACTGGAAATCTGTATTTTTTAAATGAAGTTCCCCAGTTAGGGAAGTTTCTCTAATTCCCTGCTGAGGTAGAATTAGAATAAATGATAGTATTATATTATAGCTGTATATAAATACCAATTCTATTTGGTATATTTACTTTCACATATTTTTATATTTACATATAAATTTACACACACACACACACACACACACACATATATATATATATATATATATATATATTCAGTTGAGTGACCTTGACTATAGCTCATTTAATTATTTATCCAGAAGTAATACTTTTAACTAATACTTTTGGTTGTCTTTATAATGTCCATGGAAAGAAGCAATTCAGATATTACACAGAAATACCTGAATTCAGTGGACCCACGTGATCAGTATTCTGACCCAAGAGCACCCCTTACAGAACCTGTTGGAAAGAAGGTCTATTTGGATGTTTTTTAAGTGAAATGTGGTGAAGAACAATAAGCTGTGACGACATGGAAATCACTGATCTAATCCTTCTCCCCTTCTCCCTACCCCTCACCATTCTTTCTGAGGAAATGGCAGTAGGCCATTTTGCAAATAGCAAAGAGCCAGCATTTCTCTACCTTCTAAATCCATGTGGATAAGTGCTATAGCATCTAGGAACAAGAAAAGCCAAAGTTGTATATGTATATACATGGGAGGCTGGGTAGAGTGGTGGTTAACAGCCCCAACTCTGGAGCTTTAGTACCTGGGTCTAATCATAAACTTGTGACTTTGGACTATTTAATCTCTCATTGCTTTAATTTCCTTATCTGAAACAATGGACTTCATCTTAATATCCACCTCTTTAGGTTATTGTGAGTACTGGTGATTACTACCTTATTACTCAAAGAATGGCCAGCAGATCAGCAATAGTGGCATTATCTAAAACTTGTCAGAAATGTAGAATCTCAGGCCCTGTCACAGGATCTGTATTTTTTCATAAAATGCTCACATGTGGCTTGAGACAGTTTGAGAGGCACTGATCTAAGCCATGTGAAGGTCATAGTATTGTAATTTATAAATTTGCTCTTATTACTTAGTTTCCATCTAAACTTTAAACAATTACAGTCAAGGACTAAAACTCTGCAGACAGGTAGATAGACCTGATACAAGCAGGGTCCAGTCAAACATGTGGGGGACAAATCAGGACAAGATGGGGCACATTTTATTTTATTTTTACATTTTATTTTGTAGATAATTATATTTTTTATTTAAGGGTAGTTGACACACAGTATTACATTACATTAGTTTCAGGTGTACAACACAGTGATTCAACATTTATATACGTGATAATTCTAGGTACCAGATATCACCATACCAAGTTGTTACAATATTTTGACTATATTCCTTATGCTATACATTACATCCCGGTT
Source organism: Manis pentadactyla (assembly GCF_030020395.1). Classification (NCBI taxonomy): domain Eukaryota; kingdom Metazoa; phylum Chordata; class Mammalia; order Pholidota; family Manidae; genus Manis; species Manis pentadactyla. The sequence continues at coordinate 66,511,777 of NC_080031.1, read as the reverse complement.
ACTTATTTATTTTACAATTGGAAGTGTGTACTTTTTTTGTTGTTGTTGTTGTGAGGGCATCTCTCATATTTATTGATCAAATGGTTGTTAACAACAATAAAATTCTGTATAGGGGAGTCAATGCTCGATGCACAATCATTAATCCACCCCAAGCCTAATTTTCGTCAGTCTCCAATCTTCTGAAGCATAACGAACAAGTTCTTACATGGAGAACAAATTCTTACATAGTGAATAAGTTACATGGTGAACAGTACAAGGGCAGTCATCACAGAAAATTTCGGTTTTGCTCATGCATTATGAACTATAAACAGTCAGTTCAAATATGAATACTCATTTGATTTTTATACTTGATTTATATGTGGATACCACATTTCTCTCTTTATTATTATTATTTTAAATAAAATGCTGAAGTGGTAGGTAGATACAAGATAAAGGTAGAAAACATAGTTTAGTGTTGTAAGAGAGCAAATGTAGATGATCAGGTGTGTGCCTGTAGACTATGTGTTAATCCAAGCTAGACAAGGGCAATAAAACATCCACGGATGCAGAAGATTTCTCTCAGAACAAGGGGGGGGGGTTCTAAGCCTCACCTCTGTTGATCCCCAATTTCTCACCTGATGGCCCCCCTGCGACTGTGCCTGTCTTAGGTTGTTCCTCCCTTGAGGAATCTTACCCGTCTCTGGCTAACCAGTCATCTTCCGGGGCCATACAGGGAAATGTGAAGTTGGTAAGTGAGAGAGAAGCCTTATTGTTTGAAAAAGTTAGCTTTTTACTTCTTTGCATATTTATGCCCTGTGGCTTCTATGCCCAGCATTGGTCTTGAGGTATCTTTACCACTTGGAAGAATTATGATACTCGGTAAATTTGATATGAGGCACGAATTCTATTTAAGGGTTGTAATTAGGAAGGAAGAAGAAAAGCTATAGACGTAGCAGGCAGAAGAAAACATGGGAAGATTGATTATTTTTTTGACATATCTTCTTGTAGAGTAACTTTAGCATGTATAGGTTTTAAGCTACTACTTAAATTGCGCACACACATTAACATAATATGAGTATAGTTACATAACCAAAGCATACCTGTAATTACCAGCCATCTCCAGTGAAACCAAGAAAACCAGTTAGGCACCTTAGGCATTTGTGAAAACTTATCTATGATATGGTGGATATTGTCCAACTGAACTTGAACAGTCTGAGAGAAGTCAGACAAATTAAAACAACCCATTCCTGGGGACTGTTCACATCCCTTATGTTCTTTTAACAGTAAATAGTCTGTAGTTGTAAGATTTTGGAGCGCAACAATTTGCACTTCTCTGAATTCTTGATTGAGTTCCAACAGTATAGATCCAGTCAAATTAGTTGTTTTACTGTATGCACAGGCCAGCTTAGATATCTCCTTCTTCATTCCCATGGCAAGTCCAGGAACTGGTGGGATGAGTGCATCTACAGCTGTAGCAGTGCGTGGATCTTTGTTGGGGTTTTTTGATGATCATCTTCTGGCATGAGTCTTCCCGAGAGTGCTGATGTTGAAAGCTCTTTTTCATATCGTATCTTAGTTCATTTTCGGGGTAGCCCAATTAGGCATTGATCCTGTGTATAAACACAAACAGACCCTTTGCCTACACTTTTATATGCCCTTTATACCCTTGTTTAGGACTCATTGGAGGTCTCCACACAGGAACTGCCTTTTTTTTTTTTTTGGTATCATTAATCTACACTTACATGACGAATACTATGTTTACTAGGCTCTCCCCTATACCAGGTGCCCCCTATAAACCCCTTTACAGTCACTGTCCATCAGCATAGCGAATGTTGTAGAATCAATACTTGCCTTCTCTGCGTTGTACAGCCCTCCCCTTTCTCCCACCCCCCCATGTATGCTAATCTTAATAACCCTACTTCTCCCCCCTTATCCCTCCCTACCCACCCATCCTCCCCAGTCCCTTTCCCTTTGGTACCTGTTAGTCCATTCTTGAGTTCTGTGATTCTGCTGCTGTTTTGTTCCTTCAGTTTTTCCTTTGTTCTTATATTCCACAGATGAGTGAAATCATTTGGTATTTCTCTTTCTCCGCTTGACTTGTTTCACTGAGCATAATACCCTCCAGCTCCATCCATGTTGCTGCAAATGGTAGGATTTCCCTTTTTTATGGCTGAGTAGTATTCCATTGTGTATATGTACCACCTCTTCTTTATCCATTCATCTATTGATAGACATTTAGGTTGCTTCCAATTCTTGGCTATTGTAAATAGTACTGCGATAAACATAGGGGTGCATTGGTCTTTCTCAAACTTGATTGCTGCATTCTTAGGGTAAATTCCTAGGAGTGCAATTCCTGGGTCAAATGGTAAGTCTGTTTTGAGCATTTTGATGTACCTCCATACTGCTTTCCACAATGGTTGAACTAATTTACATTCCCACCAGCAGTGTAAGAGGGTTCCCCTTTCTCCACAGCCTCGCCAACATTTGTTGTTGTTTGTCTTTTGGATGGCAGCCATCCTTACTGGTGTGAGGTGATACCTCATGGTAGTTTTAATTTGCATTTCTCTGATAATTAGTGATGTGGAGCATCTTTTCATGTGTCTGTTGGCCATCTGTATTTCTTTTTTGGAGAACTGTCCAGTTCCTCTGCCCATTTTTTAATTGAATTATTTTATTTTTGTTTGTTGAGGCATGTGAGCTCTTTATATATTCTGGACGTCAAGCCTTTATCGGATGTGTCATTTTCAAATATATTCTCCCATACTGTAGGGTTCCTTTTTGTTCTATTGATGGTGTCTTTTGCTGTACAGAAGCTTTTCAGCTTAATATCTTCCCACTTGTTCATTTTTGCTGTTGTTTTCCTTGCCTGGGGAGATATATTCAAGAAGAGGTCACTCATGTTTATGTCTAGGAGGTTTTTGCCTATGTTTTCTTCCAAGAGTTTAATGGTTTCATGACTTACATTCAGGTCTTTGATCCATTTTGAGTTTACTTTTGTATATGGGGTTAGACAATGGTCCAGTTTCATTCTCCTACATGTAGCTGTCCAGTTTTGCCAGCACCACCTGTTGAAGAGACTGTCATTTCGCCATTGTATGTCCATGGCTCCTTTATCAAATATTAATTGACCATATATGTCTGGGTTAATGTCTGGATTCTCTAGTCTGTTCCATTGGTCTGTGGCTCTGTTCTTGTGACAGTACCAAATTGTCTTGATTACTATGGCTTTATAGTAGAGCTTGAAGTTGGGGAGTGAGATCGCCCCTACTTTATTCTTCTTTCTCAGGATTGCTTTGGCTATTCGGGGTCTTTGGTGTTTCCATATGAATTTTTGAATTATTTGTTCCAGTTCGTTGAGGAATGTTGCTGGTTGTTTCATAGGGATTGCATCAAATCTGTATGTTGCTTTGGGCAGGATGGCCATTTTGACGATATTAATTCTTCCTAGCCATGAGCATGGGATAAGTATCCATCTGTTAGTGTCCCATTTAATTTCTCTTAAGAGTGACTTGTAGTTTTCAGAGTATAAGTCTTTCACTTCTTTGGTTAGGTTTATTCCTAGGTATTTTATTTTTTTTTATGCAATTGTGAATGGAGTTGTTTTCCTGATTTCTCTTCTGTTGGTTCATTGTTAGTGTTTAGGAAAGCCACAGATTTCTGTGTGTTGATTTTGTATCCTGCAACTTTGCTGTATTCCGATATCAGTTCTAGTAGTTTTGGGGTGGAGTCTTTAGGGTTTTTTATGTACAGTATCATGTCATCTGCAAATAGTGACAGTTTAACTTCTTCTTTACCAATCTGGATTCCTTGTATGTTTTTGTTTTGTCTGATTGCCATGGCTAGGACCTCCAGTACTATGTTAAATAACAGTGGAGAGAGTGGGTATCCCTGTCTAGTTCCCGATCTCAGAGGAAATGCTTTCAGCTTCTCGCTGTTCAATATAATGTTGGTTATGGGTTTATCGTAGATGACCTTTATTATGTTGAGGTACTTGCCCTCTATTCCCATTTTGCTGAGAGTTTTTATCATGATTGGATGTTGAACTTTGTCAAATGCTTTTTCAGCATCTATGGAGATGATCATGTGGTTTTTGTCTTTCTTTTTGTTGATGTGGTGGATGATGTTGATGGACTTTCGAATGTTGTACCATCCTTGCATCCCTGGGATGAATCTCACTTGGTCATGGTGTATGATCCTTTTGATGTGTTTTTGAATTCGATTTGCTAATATTTTGTTGAGTATTTTTGCATCTACGTTCATCAGGGATATTGGTCTGTAGTTTTCTTTTTTGGTGGGGTCTTTGCCTGGTTTTGTTATTAGGGTGATGTTAGCTTCATAAAATGAGTTTGGGAGTATCCCCTCCTCCTCTATTTTTTGGAAAACTTTAAGGAGAATGGGTATTATGGCTTCCCTGTATGTCTGATAAAATTCCGAGGTAAATCCATCTGGCCCGGGCGTTTTGTTCTTTGGTAGGTTTTTGATTACTGCTTCAATTTCGTTGCTGGTAATTGGTCTGTTTAGATTTTCTGTTTCTTTCTGGGTCAGTCTTGGAAGGTTGTATTTTTCTAGGAAGTTGTCCATTTCTCCTAGGTTTCCCAGTTTATTAGCATATAGGTTTTCATAGCATTCTCTAATAATTCTTTGTATTTCTGTTGGTTCCGTCGTGATTTTTCCTTTCTCATTTCTGATACTGTTGATTTGTGTTGACTCTCTTTTCCTCTTAATAAGTCTGGCTAGAGGCTTTCCTATTTTGTTTATTTTCTCAAAGAACCAGCTCTTGGTTTCATTGATTTTTGCTATTGTTTTATTCTTCTCAATTTTATCTATTTCTTCTCTGATCTTTATTATGTCCCTCCTTCTGCTGACCTTAGGCCTCATTTGTTCTTCTTTTTCCAATTTCGATAATTGTGACATTAGACAATTCATTTGGGATTGTTCTTCCTTTTTTAAATATGCTTGGATTGCTATATACTTTCCTCTTAAGATTGCTTTTGCTGTGTCCCACAGAAGTTGGGGCTTAGTGTTGTTGTTGTCATTTGTTTCTATATATTGCTGGATCTCCATTTTGATTTGGTCATTGATCCATTGATTATTTAGGAGCGTGTTGTTAAGCCTCCATGTGTTTGTGAGCCTTTTTGCTTACTTCGTACAGTTTATTTCTAGTTTTATGCCTTTGTGGTCTGAAAAGTCGGTTGGTTGGATTTCAATCTTTTGGAATTTACTGAGGCTCTTTTTGTGGCCTAGTATGTGGTCTATTCTGGAGAATGTTCCATGTGCACTTGAGAAGAGTATGTATCCTGTTGCTTTTGGATGTAGAGTTCTATAGATGTCTATTAGGTCCATCTGCTCTACTGTGTTGTTCAGTGCTTCCGTGTCCTTACTTATTTTCTGCCTGGTGAATCTATCCTTGGGGTGAGTGGTGTGTTGAAGTCTCCTAGAATGAACGTATTGCAGTCTATTTCCTCCCTTTAGTTCTGTTAGTATTTGTTTCACATATGCTGGTGCTCCTGTGTTGGGTGCATATATATTTAGAATGGTTATATCCTCTTGTTGGACTGAGCCCTTTATCATTATGTAGTGTCTTTGTTTATCTCTTGTTACTTTCTTTGATTTGAAGTCTATTTTGTCTGATATTAGTACTGCAACCCCTGCTTTCTTCTCGCTATTGTTTGCCTGAAATATGTTTTTACACCCTTGACTTTTAGTCTGTACATGTCTTTGGGTTTGAGGTGAGTTTCTTGTAAGCAGCATATAAATGGGTCTTGCTTTTTTATCCATTCTATTACTCTGTGTCTTTTGATTGGTGCATTAAGTCCATTAACATATAGGGTGACTATTGAAAGATATATACTTATAGCTATTGCAAGCTTTAAATTCGTAGTTACCAAAGGTTCAAGGTTAGCCTCTTTAGTATCTTACTGCCTAACTTAGCTCGCTTATTGAGCTGTTATATACACTGTCTGGAGATTCTTTTTTTCCCTCCCTTCTTATTCCTCCTCCTCGATTCTTCATATGTTGGGTGTTTTTCTGCTGTGCTCTTTCTAGGAGTGCTCCCATCTAGTGCAGTCCCTGTAAGATGTCCTGTAGAGGTGGTTTGTGGAAAGCAAATTCCGTCAGCTTTTGTTTGTCTGAGAATTGTTTAATCCCACCGTCATATTTGAATGATAGTTGTGCTGGATACAGTATCCTTGGTTCAAGGCCCTTCTGTTTCATTGCATTTAATATATCATGCCATTCTCTTCTGGCCTGGAGGGTTTCTCTGGAGAAGTCTGATGTTAGCCTGATGGGTTTTCCTTTATAGGTGAGCTTTTTCTCTCTAGCTGCCTTTAAAACTCTTTCCTTGTCCTTGATCTTTGCCATTTTAATTATTATGTGTCTTTGTGTTGTCCTCCTTGGATCCTTTCTGTTGGGAGTTCTGTGTATTTCCGTGGTCTGTTCAATTATTTCCTCCCCCAGATTGGTGAGGTTTTCAGTAATTATTTCTTCCCAGATACTTTCCATCCCTTTTCCTCTCTCTTCTTCTTCTGGTACCCCTATAATACAGATATTGTTCCATTTCGATTGGTCACACAGTTCTCTTAACATTGTTTCACTCCTGTAAATCCTTTTATCTCTATCTATGTCAGCTTCTATGCGTTCCTGTTCTCTGGTTTCAATTCCATCAGTGGCCTCTTGCATCCTATCCATTCTGCTTATAAACCCTTCCAGAGTTTGTTTCATTTCTGTAATCTCCTTTCTGGCATCTGTGATCTCCCTCCGGACTTCATCCCATTTCTCTTCCGTATTTCTCTGCATCTCTGACAGCATGTTTATGATTTTTATTTTGAATTCTTTGTCAGGAAGACTGGTTAGGTCTGTCTCCTTCTCTGGTGTTGTCTCTGTGATCTTTGTCCACCTGTAGTTTTGCCTTTTCATGGTGATAGGAATAGTTTGCAGAGCTGGGACGAGTGACGGCTGGAAGAACTTCCCTTCTTGTTGGTTTGTGGCCCTCCTCTCCTGGGAGAACAGCGGCCTCTAGTGGCTTGTGCTGGGTAGCTGCGTGCAGACAGGGCTTCTGCTTCCTGCCCGGTTGCTATGGAGTTTATCTCCACTGTTGCTTTGGGCGTGGCCTGGCTCGGGCTGCTGCTCCAAAATGGTGGAGTCGCGTTGGAGGAGGAGCGGCCTGGAGGCTATTTATCTCCGTAAGGGGCCTCCGAGCTCCCTGCAGCCCAGGGGATTAGCGTGCCCAGAGATCCCCGGATTCTCCACCTCTGGATCAAGTGTCCCACCCTGCCATTTAAGACTTCCAAAAAGCACCTGCCAAAACAAAACAAAACAAAACAAAAAATTTTTTTAAATTAAAAAAATAAAAAAATAAAATAAAAATAAAAAATGGCAGCTCGTTTTTCTTTATTTTCCGGTGCCAGCCTCAGGCATCTGCTCACTGGTCTTGCAGCCCTGTTTCCCTAGTATTGGGGTCCCTATCCCTTTAAGACTTCGAAAAAGCGCTTGCCAAAACAAAACAGGAAAAAAAAATGGCCGCTCGCTTTTCTTATGTCCTCCGGCGCCAGGCCTCCAGTACCCGCTCACTGTTCTTACTGCCCTGTTTCCCTAGTATCCAGGGCCCCCCGCGCATGCACTGTGTCTGCGCTCTGGCCCGGATGGCGGGGGCTGGGTGTTCAGCAATCCTGGGCTCCGTCTCCCTCCCGCTCTGCCTGCTCTTCTCCCGCCGGATGGGGGGGGAAGGGGCGCTCGGGTCCTGCGAGGCTGGGCTTGTATCTTACCACCTTTACGAGGCATTGGGTTCTTGCAGGTGTGGATGTGGTCTGGATGTTGTCCTGTGTCCTCTGGTCTTTATTCTAGGAAGAGTTGTCTTTGTTATATTTTCATAGATATATGTGGTTTTGGAAGGAGATTTCCACTGCTTTACTCATGCCGCCATCTTGGCTCCCTCTCATGGGGCACATTTTAGATCAGAGCAGAATGTGTGTAGATGATGCAAAACCAGGAAATAAAAATAATAATGTGGGAAGAACCATAATAGAAATGTGCCTCTGAGAATCTTCCATCACAGTTTCCTCTTTGGTGAGGGAGACAGAAAGGTCAATAAATGAGGACACTGTAATAAAGGTTTAAGAATACATGCCCACAGGACAGAGAGAGGGCAAGAGAGGAGGTGGTAAACTCTGCCCAGAGAGGTCAGAGAATGCTTCACCAAAAGACTCACATCTCATCTGGGTTTTAAAGAAGACATGAAGGCAAGGAAGAAGAGCCTCTGAGCTTTGAGGATCTCCAGTGACAACACAGGTCTTGGGGGAGGAAGAGGTAGTACACAGTTGCTGAATTTCAAGGTCCATACACTGCAGGTGGAGGGCAGGTCCTCTCAGATTACAGAGGGTCAAACCAGAAGAGGCTGATAATATGCTGCTAGACACTGAGTCTGATACTGAGACCCAGTTTTGCTGTTAGGATTTAGGCCAGGAATCTGCCTTTATAGGGCCCTCTCTCTGTATTTTATTTTATTTTTTTACCATAAAAGCTCATATTTTTTATTCTCCACTATTTTTTTACAGTTCATCCACACACTCATTGAGAACTTTCTATATGTCAAGATTAGGTACTTTTAAATGATTTTTTAAAAAATTTTTTGAAGAACATTGTTTACTAGGCTCTCCCCTACCCCAAGTCCCCCCCACAAATCCCATTACAGTCACTGTCCATCAGCATAGTAAGATGTTGTAGAATCACTGCTTGTCTTCTCTGTGTTGCAAAGCCCTCCCCTTTCCCCCACCCCCCACATTATACATGCTAATCATAGTACCCCTTTCTTCTTCCTCGCCCTTATCCCTCCCTACCCTCCCATCCTCCCCAGCCTCTTTCCCTTTGGTAACTGTTAGTCCATTCTTGGGTTCTGTGATTCTGCTGCTGTTTTGTTCCTTCAGTTTTTCTTTTGTTCTTATACTCCACAGATGAGTGAAATCATTTGGTATTTGTCTTTCTCTGCTTGGCTTATTTCACTGAGCATAATACCCTCTAGCTCCATCCATGTTGTTGCAAATGGTAGGATTTGTTTTCTTCTTATGGGTGAATAATATTCCATTGTGTATATGTACCACATCTTCTTTATCCATTCATCTACTGATGGACACTTAGGTTGCTTCCATTTCTTGGCTATTGTAAACAGTGCTGCGATAAACATAGGGGTGCATCTGTCTTTTTCAAACTGGAGTGCTGCATCCTTAGGGTAAATTCCTAGAAGTGGAATTCCTGGGTCAAATGGTAAGTCTATTTTGAGCATTTTGAGGAACCTCCATATTGATTTCCACAATGGTTGAAGTAATTTATATTCCCACCGGCAGTGTATGAGGGTTCCCCTTTCTCCACAACCTTGTCAACATTTGTTGTTGTTTGTCTTTTGGATGGTAGCCATCTTTACTGGTGTGAGGTGATATCTCATTGTGGTTTTAATTTGCGTTTCTCTGATAACTAGCCATCTGGATCATCTTTTCATGTGTCTGTTGGCCATCTGAATTTCTTCTTTGGAGAACTGTCTGTTCAGCTCCTCTGCCCATTTTTTAATTGGATTATTTGCTTTTTGTTTGTTGAGGAGCATGAGCTCTTAATGTATTTTGGATGTCAAGCGTTTATCGGATCTGTCATTTACGAATATATTCTCCCATACTGTAGGGTACCTTTTTGTTCTATTGATGGTGTCTTTGCAGTACAGAAGCTTTTCAGCTTGATATAGTGCTGCTTGTTCATTTTTGCTTTTGTTTTCCTTTCCTGGGGAGATATATTCATGAAGAAGTCACTCATGTTTATGTCCAAGAGATTTTTGCCTATGTTTTCTTCTAAGAGTTTTATGGTTTCATGACTTACATTCAGGTCTTTGATTCATTTCGAATTTACTTTTGTGTATGGGGTTAGACAGTGATCCAGTTTCATTCTCTTACATGTAGCTGTCCAGTTTTGCCAGCATCATCTGTTGAAGAGACTGTCATTTCCCCATTGTATGTCCATGGCTCCTTTATTGAATATTAATTGACCATATGTGTTTGGGTTAATGTCTGGTATCTCTAATCTGTTTCACTCATCTCTGGCTCTGTTCTTGTGACAGTACCAAATTGTCTTGATTACTATGGCTTTGTAGTAGAGCTTGAAGTTGGGGAGTGAGATCCCCGCCACTTTATTCTTCTTTCTCAGTTTTGCTTTGGCTATTCGGGGGCTTTGGTGTTTCCATATGAATTTTTGCACTATTTGTTCCAGTTCATTGAAGAATGTTGCTGGTAATTTGATAGGGATTGCATCAAATCTGTATATTGCTTTAGGCAGGATGGCCATTTTGACGATATTGTTTCTTCTTAGCCAGGAGCATGGGATGAGTTTCAATTTGTTAGTGTCCTCTTTAATTTCTCTTAAGAGTGTCTTATAGTTTTCAGGGTATAGGTCTTTCATATCCTTGGTTAGGTTTATTCCTAGGTATTTTATTCTTTTTGATGCAATTGTGAATGGAATTGTTTTCCTGATTTCTCTTTCTATTGGGTCATTGTTAGTGCATAAGAAAGCCACAGATTTCTGTGTGTTAAATTTGTATCCTGCAACTTTACTGTATTCCGATATCAGTTCTAGTAGTTTTGGAGTGGAGTCTTTAGGGTTTTTTATGTACAATATCATGTCATCTGCAAATAATGACAGTTTGCCTTCTTCTTTACCAATCTGAATTCCTTGTATTTCTTTGTTTTGTCTGATTGCCGTGCCTAGGACCTCCAGTACTATGTTGAATAACAGTGGGGAGAGTGGGCATCCCTGTCTTGTTCCTGATCTTAGAGGAAAAGCTTTCAGCTTCTGGCTGTTCAGTATGATGTTGGCTGTGGGCTTATCGTATATGGCCTTTATTATGTTGAAATACTTGCCCTCTATACCCATTTTGCTGAGAGTTTTTATTATGAATGGATGTTGAATTTTGTCGAATCCTTTTTCAGCATCTATGGAGATGATCATTTGTTTTTTGTTTTTATTATTGTTTATGTTGTGGATGATGTTGATGGATTTTCGAATGTTGTACCATCTTTGCATCCCTGGGATGAATCCCACTTGGTCGTGGTGTATGATCCTTTTGATATATTTTTTAATTCGGTTTGCTAATGTTTTATTGAGTATTTTTGCATCTTCATTCGTCAGGGATATTGGTCTGTAATTTTCTTTTTTGGTGGTGTCTTTGCCTGGTTTTGGTATTAGGGTGATTTTGGCTTCATAGAATGAGTTTGGGAGTGTTCCCTCCTCTTCTGTTTTTTGGAAAACTTTAAGGAGAATGTGTATTATATCTTCTCTGTATGTCTTATAAAATTCTGACGTAAATCCATCTGGCCCTGGTGATTTTTTTATTGGGTAGTTTTTTGATTACCAGTTCAATTTCTTTGCTGGTAATTGTTTTGTTTGGATTTTGTGTTTCTTCCTTGGTCAGTTTTGGATGGTTGTATTTTTCTAGGAAGTTGTCCATTTCTTCTAGTTTTTCCAGCTTCTTAGCATATAGATTTTCATAGTAGTCTCTAATAATTCTTTTTGTTTCTGTTGGGTCTGTCGTGATGTTTCCTTTCTCATTTCTGATTCTGTTGATGTGTGTTGATTCTCTTTTTCTATTAATAAGTCTGGCTAGAGGCTTATCTATTTTGTTTATTTTCTCAAAGAACCAGCTCTTGGTTTCATTAATTTTTTTCTATTGTTTTATTCTTCTCAATTTTATTTATTTCTTCTATGATCTTTATTATGTCCCTCCTTCTGCTGAGTTTAGGCCTCATTTGTTCTTCTTTTTCCAATTTTGATAATTGTGACATTGGACTATTCATTTGGGTTTGTTCTTCCTTCTTTAAATATGCCTGGATTGCTATATAGTTTCCTCTTAAGAATGCTTTCACTGCATCCCACGGAAGTTGGGGCTTTGTGTTGTTGTTGTCATTTATTTCCATATATTGCTGGATCTCCATTTTAATTTGGTCATTGATCCATTGACTATTTAGAAGTGTGTTGTTAAGCCCCCATATGTTTGTGAGCCTTTTTGCTTTCTTGGTATGATATATTTCTAGTTTTATATCTTTGTGGTCTGAAAAGTTGGTTGGTAGGATTTCAATCTTTTTAAATTTACTGAGGCTCTTTTTGTGGGCTAGTATGTGGTCTATTCTGGAGAATGTTCTATGTGCACTTGAGAAGAATGTGTATCCTGTTGCTTTTGGATGTAGAGTTCTGTAGATGTCTATTAGGTCCATCTGTTCTAGTGTGTTGTTCAGTGCCTCTGTGTCCTTACTTATTTTCTGTCTGGTGGATCTGTCCTTTGGAGTGAATGGTGTGTTGAAGTCTCCTAAAATGAATGCATTGCATTGTATTTCCTCCTTTAATTCTGTTAGCATTTGTTTCACATATGCTGGTGCTCCTGTGTTGGGTGCATATATATTTAGAATGGTTATATCCTCTTGTTGGACCGAGCCCTTTATCATTATATAATGTCCTTCTTTATCTCTTGTTACTTTCATTGTTTTGAAGTCTATTTTGTCTGATATAAGTAGTGCAACACCTGCTTTTTTCTTCCTATTTTTTCATGAAATATCATTTTCCATCTGTTGACTTTTAGTCTGTTCATGTCTTTGGGTTTGAGGTGAGTCTCTTGTAAGCAGCATATAGATGGTCTTATTTTTTTATCCATTCAGTGGCTCTATGTCTTTTGATTGGTGCATTCAGTGCCTTTACATTTAGGGTGATTATCGATAGGTATGTACTTCTTGCCATTTCAGGCTTTAGATTCGTGGTTACCAAAGGTTCCTTATTACTTTCCTTACTATCTAAGAGTCTAACTTAACTCACTTAGTATGCTGTTACAAACACAATCTAAAGTTTCTTTTCTATTTCTCCTCCTTTTTCTTCCTCCTTCATTCTTTATATATTAGGTATTAGATTCTATACTTTTTGTCTATCCCTTGATTGACTTTGGGGACAGTCAATTTAATTTTGCATTTGCCTTGCAATCAGCTGCTCCACCCTCCCTACCGTGATTTTACTACCTCTGGTGACAGCTATCCACCCCTAGGAACACTTCCATCTATAGCAGTCCCTCCAAAATAGACTGCAGAGATGGTTTGTGGGAGGTCAATTCTCTCAGCTTTTGCTTATCTGTAAATTGTTTAATCCCTCCTTCAAATTTAAATAATAATCTTTCTGGATATAGTAATCTTGGTTCCAGGCCCTTCTGCTTCATGGCGTTTAATACATCATGCCACTCCCTTCTGGCCTGTAAGGTTTCTGCTGAGAAGTCTGATGTTAGTCAGATGGGCTTTCCTTTGTATGTGATCTTATTTCTGCCTCTGGCTGCTTTTAACAGTCTGTCCTTATCCTTGATATTTCCCATTTTAATTACTATGTGTCTTGGTGTTGTCTTCCTTGGGTCCCTTGTGTAGGGGGATCTGTTTATCTCCATGGCTTGAGAGACTATCTCCTTCCCCAGATTGGGGAAGTTTTCAACAACTACCTCCTCAAAGACATTTTCTTTCCCTTTCTCTCTCTCTTTTCTTCTGGTATCCCTATCATGCAAATATTGTTCCACTTGGATTGGTCTCACAGTTCTCTCAATATTCTTTCATTTTTAGAGATTCTTTTTTCTCTTTGTGCCTCAGCTTCTTTGTATTTCTCTTCTCTAGTTTCTATTTCATTTATTGTCTCCTCCACCATATCCAACCTGCTTTTAATACCCTCCATCTTGTTCTTTAACGATTGTATCTCTGACCTGAATTCATTCCTGAGTTCTTGGATGTCTTTCTGTACCTCCATTAGGATGTTGATGATTTTTATTTTGAACTCCCTTTCAGGAAGAGTCACGAGGTCCATATCATTTAAAACTTCCTCGGGAGTTGTATTAACAATTTTACTCTGGACAAGGTTCCTTTGGCATTTCATGTTTGTATATGGCACCCTCTAGTGTCCAGAAGCTCTATTCTGGAGCTGCTGAGCCTCTGAAGCAATGTCGGGGGTCGCAGGGGAGCGGCACTGGTGCCTGGGGGTAGGAAAGAGCTCTTCCCCGCCTCCCTGCTGCTGTGCCTGTCTCCACTGCCTGAGCCAGTGGGCCGGTCACACAGGTATAAGTTTCTTTCCCAGAGCAGCCAGGTATGGATCCCTGCTTTCCACAAGCAGCCGGAATCCCAGTCTCCCCAGGAACTCTGCCTGTATTAACTTTCCAACCCGGTAGTCATGCGAGTCTGATGAAAGCACCATGAAATGTAGGTTTGTGCTCCCACCGCCGATCTCCAGAGCTAGGTATTCAGCAGTCCCAAGCCTTCCACTCCCTCTCTGCACCATTTGTCTTCCTCCCGCTGGTGTGCTGGGGTGGGGGAGGGACTTGGGTCCTGCAGAGCAACAGCTCTGGTAAGTTACCCTGTTGGCTGAGGTCTGCTCTTTTCTCCAAGGTGTGTGCAGACTGACGCTGTCTTCTTTCCTGTTGCTCTCTCAGGATTAGTTGCGCCAATTAAATTTTCTAGTTGTATCCAGTTTTAGAAGAAAGCCTCTGTCTCTCCTCTCACGTCGCCATCTTTGTTTGTTTGTCGCATTTCCATTCTTGGTGTCTTCTTTAATTTCTCTCATGAATGTCTTGTAGTTTTCAGGGTGTAGGTCTTTCACTTCCTTGGTTAGGTTTATTCCTAGATATTCTTTTTGATGCAAGTGTGAATGGAATTGTTTTCCTGATTTCTCTTTATGCTAGTTCATCATTAGTATATAGGAATGGAACAGATTTCTGTGTATTAATTTTGTATTCTGCAACTTTGCTGAATTCAGATATTAGTTCTAGTAGTTTTAGAGTGAATTCTTTAGGGTTTTCTATGTACAATATCATGTCATCTGCAAACAGTAACAGTTTAACTTGTTCCTCATCAAGCTGGATGCCTTTTATTTCTTTGTGTTGTCTGATTGCCATGGCTAGGAGTTACAGAACTATGTTGAATAACAGTGGGAAGAGCGGGCATCCTTGTCTTGTTCCCGATCTTAGAGGAAAAACTTTCAGCTTTTTGCTTTTAAGTATGATTTTGGCTGTGGGTTTGTCATATATAGTCTTTATTATGTTGAGGTACTTGCCCTCTGTCCCCATTTTGTTGAGAGTTTTTATCATGAATGGATTTTTTGAATGCTTTTTCAGCATCTGTGGAGATGATCATGTGATATTTGTCCTTTTTGTTTCTGGAGTGGTTGTTGTTAATGGATTTTCAAATATTGTACCATCCTTGCATCCCTGGAATAAATTCTGCTTGATCATGATGTATCATCTTTTTAATTTATTTTTGGATTCTGTTCACTAATATTTTGTTGAGTATTTTTGCATCTCTGTACATGAGGAATATTCTTTGTAATTTTATTTTTGTGGTATCTGTCTGGTTTTCATATTAAAGTGATGCTGGTTTCATAGAATGAGTGTGAAAGTATTCCCTCCTCTTTTATTTTTTTGGAAAACTTTAAGGAGGATAGGTATTAGGTCTTCTCTAAATGTCTGATAAAAGTCAGTGGCAAAGCCATCTGGTCCAGTGGGGATTTTTTCTTGGGTAGTTTTTTTTATTACTAATTCTATTTCATTGCTGGTAATTGGTCTGTTCAGATTTTCTGTTTCTTTCTGGGTCAGTCTTGGAAGGTTGTATTTTTCTAGAAAATTGTCTATTTCTTCTAGATTGTCCTGTTTGTTAGCATATACTTTTGTATAGTATTTAATACTTTGTATTTCCGTGGTGTCCGTAGTGACTTTTCCTTTCTCATTTTTGATTCTGTTTATGTGTGTAGACTCTCTTCTTGTCTTGATAAGTCTGGCTAGAGGTTTATCTATTTTATTTTGTCAAAGTATCAGCTCTTGGTTTCATTAATTCTTTGTATTGTTGTATTCTTGTCAATTTCATTTATTTATTCTCTAATCTTTATTATGTCCCTCCTTGTACTGACTTTGGGCCTCATTTGTTGTTCTTTTTCCAGTTTCATTAATTGTGAGTTTACACGGTTTATTTGGGATTGTTCTTTTTTGACATAGGCCTGAATTGCTGTATGCTTTCCTCTTAGAACTGCCTTCACTGCATACCACAGAAGTTGGGACATTCTCCTTTTGTTTTCATTTGTCTCCATATATTGCTTGATCTCTGTTTTTATTTGGTCATTGATCCATTGATTATTTAGGAGCATGTTGTGAAGCCTCCATGTGTTTGTGGGTCTTTTTGCTTTCTTTACACAGTTTAGTTATTGTTTCATACCTTTGTGATCTGAGAAGTTGGTTGGTAGAATATCAATCTTTTTTAATTTACTGAGCCTCTTTTTGTGGCCTTGTGTGTGATGTATTTAGAAAATGTTCTATGTGCACTTGAGAAGAATGTGTATCCTATTGCTTTTGTCTGGAGTGTTTTGTAGGTATCTGTTATATCCATCTGTTCTAATGTGTTGTTCAGTGCCTCTGTGTCCTTACTTATTTTCTGTCTGGTTGATATGTCCTTTGGAGTGAGTGGTGTGATGAAGTCTCCTAAAATGAGTGCATTGCAGTCTATTTCCTCCTTTAATTCTGTTAGTATTTGTTTCACATATGCTGGTGCTTCTGTATTGGGTGCATATATATTTATAATGGTTATATCCTCTTGTTGGACTGAGCCCTTTATCATTATGTAATGTCTTTCTTTGTCTCTTATGACTTCTTTGTTTTGAAATCTGTTTTGTCTGGTACAAGTATTGTAACTCCTGCTTTTTTTCTCCCTGTTGTTTGCATGAAATATCTTTTTCTATCCCTTCAGTTTTAGTCTTTGGATTTGAAGTGAGTCTCTTGTAGGCAGCATATCGATGGGTCTTGTTTTTTTATCCAGTCTGGAACTCTGTGTCTTTTGATTGGTGCATTCAGTCCATTTACATGTAGGGTGATTATCAATAGATATGTACTTATTGCCATTGCAGCCTTTGGATTCCTCATTACCAGTGGTTTAAGTGCAACTTCTTTACTATTTAACAGTCTAATTTAACTCATGTATTATGCCATTATAAATACAATCTAAAGATTCTTTTTTTTTCTCCCTTTTCTTCCACTCCACTCTTTATGTTTTAGGTGTCATATTATTTACTCTTTGTATATTCTTTGACTGGCTTTGTGGGTGGGTGATTTAATTTTAAATTTGGTTAGTAATTAATTGGTTTGCTCCCTTTACCATAGTTTTATTTTCTCTGGTGACAGCTGTTTAGATTTAGGAACATTTACATCTAGAGCAGTCCCTTTAAAATACTCTGTAGGAATGGTTTGTGGGAGATAAATTCCCTCAACTTTTGCTTATCTCGAAATTGTTTAATCCCTCCTTCAAATATAAATGATAATCTTAATGGATAGAGTATTCTTGGTTTGAGGCCCTTCTGTTTCAGTGCATTAAATATATCATGCCGCTCCCTTCTGAACTGTAAGGTTTCTGCTGAGGAGTCTTGATAGTCTGATGGGTTTTTCTTTGTAGGTGATCTTTTTTTTCTTTCTGGCTGTTTTTAATACTCTGTCCTTGTCCTTGATCTTTGTGATTTTAATTATCATACATCTAGGTATTGTTTTCCTTGGGTCCCTTGCGTTGGGAGATCTGTGCACTTCTGTGGCCTGAGAGACTTGTCTCCTCCCCCAGATTGGGGGATTTAGTCCTTCAAGCACACTTTCTATCCCTTTTTCTCTCTCTTCTTCTGGTATCCCTATAATGTGAATATTGCTCTTTTTGGATTGGTCAACCAGTTCTCTTATTATTCTAACACTCCTAGTGATTTTTTTTGCTTTCTGTGCCTCTGCTTCTTTGTATTCCTTTTCTCTAATTTCTGTTCCATTTACTGTCTCCTCTACTTCATCTAATCTGCTTTAAAATCCCTCCATTATATGTTTCATTTCAGCTGTTGTAATTTGCAGAGTGTCTTTCTCTCTCTTAAGTTTGTCCCTAACCTCTTGAATATTATTCTGTAGCTCCATTAGCATGCTTATCACTTTTATTTTGAATCATTTTTCAGAAAGATTGTTGAGTTCAGTTTCATTGAGCCCTATTTCTGGTGTTTGAGGGATTTTAGAGTGAGCAAGGTTCTTCTGCCTTTTTATAATCCTATTGGATAATGAGAAATGTTAGGTTTATGTAGGCAGCACCATGTATGTAGTGCCCAGAAGCTCTGCTCTTCGTAGCTGCCCAGCACCTGGAGTGATGGCTGTGGTTTCCAGCAAGGGGTGCCAATGCCTATCCTGAGGAGAGAGCTCTTTCCTGCTTCCCAGTCTCTGTGCCTGCCTCCTCTGTCAGGGCCAGTGAGCTGTGCACAGGGAGCAGCCTCTGTGTTAATCCCCTAAGTTGCCTTAGGCAGAGCTGTCCTTCTGCTGGCCTGGAGCAATGGTGGGAGTCGCAGGTGAGCTGTGCTGGTGCTTGCTGGGAGGATAGAGCTCTTTCCTGCTTCCCGGCATAGTGCCTGCCTCCGCTGTCAGGGCCAGTTAGCTGCAAGCATGGGGAGCAGCCTCTGCGTTAAGCCTGTGTAGTTGCTCTAGGTGGTGCTGACCTCTGGGTGGCCTGGAGCAGTGGCAGGGGCAGCAGGTTTGCACACAGGTGCCAGCTGGGAGGAAGGAGCAGCAGAGTGCTTATCGCAGTGGGGGCCTCAGGGCTGCATCGCCAGCCAGGGGAATGGAGCCCCTGAAGCTCCTGAAGCTCCTGAATGTTCCCAACCTGTTGGGCTGAGTGTGCTGGGACGATTTTGTCCATCTGTTCCTTCTCCTGAGCATCAAGGTCTGTGTAATCCTTGCCCCTTTAGCAGCTCCCTCACTGATGGGAAGTCTGTCAAAGCATCTACCTTTGTTTTGTCCCAGAGCGGCCGGTTGTGGGAACCTGTTCTCCATAAGAGACTGGAATCTCAGTCTCTGGCTTTGCTTTTCAACCTCTCTAATCTCCAGAGCACCATGCAGTGTGGGTTTATGCTCCCAAAGTAGATCTCCAGGAATGGGTATTTAGCAGTCCTGGGCCTCTACTCCCTCCTCTGTTTCTCTTCCTCCTATAGGTGAGCTGGGGTGGGGCAAGGTCTTGGGTCGTGCTGGGTCACGGTTTGTTACTTTACTCTTTTCCATGAGATGTTCTCTCTTCCCAGATGAAGGCTGGCTAATGTAATCTTATTTCTGGTCACTCTTTTAGGATTAGTTGTATTTGCTGTATTTTTGTATTATACGTGGGTTTGGGAGGAGATTTCTCCCTCACTTCTCACACCACCATCTTTTTTTCACCTCTTTCTTATTTCTTTTTGATTGTGGGATAGTTTCTCCATTTCAGCAATGTTTCAAAAGTCTAATTTCTGGCAGCAGAAGGGTTCTTCAGAGTACTGGTTCACAGTAATATTAGAAACACTATCACCTAGAAATGTGGGAAAAAGGACTGGATTGAGTAAAAACTCTTTAAGATCTAATTTTGATTTCACATAACTTCATATGTTGTTAGCTATGAGACTCTCAGGAATTTCACTTACCTCTTGAGCCTTGTTTTTGTTTGTGAAATTGAGTTTAGTAAGATGCTAGTTAACCTGGGAGGTTGGGGAATATGTTATTGACCTGGAAAGCAAGAGTGTTTACATACATTATTAGTGATAATCTGTGAAATAAGATGCAAGGCAGAATTTTTTTTCCTTTGTGGTTTATGCTCTTTTCTTCTTTTTTCTTACCTGCTCATATGGATCTCTTAAGTATGTTTTTGTTGCATTCAGTATAAAGTTAGCTCAAACATCTGCTCTCTACCTAAATATTCCTTCACTTACCATTTTGTCAGTTGATATGTAAGGGAAATTAGAAGGTTATGTAGTGAGATGAGAGGTATGTATAGGTTAAGAATTTATTTTATCCTGCAATTTGAGATGATTGGCATCTACTTTTGGTTTTTTTCTCGTGTGTAACACAAAATGGAGAACCATGTGCCACTGGAGTTTTTGCATACTTGAGAGCTTTCAGAGGCTGTAAGGTGAAAAATGTTTGTCACTGCTGTTTAATTTACAGGGACTGTAAATGTTGTCTTTGTTACTTTAGCATATTAATATACAATTACATTTTGTCATTTCTCAATTAAAACTTGCATTTATTTGATGCTTAATGATGATGAAGTATGTAAACTGCATCTCATATGAGCCTTCAAACAAGTTGGTGGAACAAGCAAGCAGAGCATCTTAACTGCCATCTTACTGATGAAGACAAATGTCCATGGATGTTGAGTGATATGCTCCAAGTCCTATGTTGCCTACCTGGCAGGGCCAGCAGTAAAATCCAGGTCTTCATACTCCTTGCATAGTACCTTGTCTGCTCTATTAAGTTGTTCACAGAAGGAATGCAATGGGAAAACGCTTCTTATACTTTGTAACTCATGAGTAATGGCTGCAAGGTCCATTATCTTACTGGCTTACAGTTTTCAAGGATATTTTGTACTTTTCTAGCTTCTGGTTAAATCTCTGGGAGAGCAAAATAGTTTTGGAAATGAATGGTACCTAAGTTCCTCATGTTCTATATAGCTTTGCTCCCCAGTCTTGAGTAGGCAGCTGTAACCTGTCTTTGCCAGAATAGTGTGTTCCCCATCTGGGGAAGGTATGTCCGATGCCTTCAGTGTTAAAAGCTGGAGAGAGCTTCAGGAATATTTCCAGTGGGATGAAAAGTTCTTCCAAAAGTCATGAATGTGAGGCTAATTATGAATATCTCATTTTTTTATTAAAAGAAAATCTCTGAATTACCTATTATTTTAAAAGTAAGGAATTTTCAGAGAGTAAAATGATTGGTTAAATATGAACATATTCTTGTTTAAAACTTTTTTTTTGCATTTATTTCAAATCTTCTGGAAACTCTGAAGCCAGATTATGTGGCACAGCTGGTCCTTTAGCTTTGTCATGAGAGTTGTGAGGAAAATGGTGGCTTGTTTGAGGTATTCTGCACCTTCCTGTTTTTTCCTAAAGTAATATTTGTGTAACTGAATATAAAAAAATATTTAAAAATTAGTGTTTTCCAATAGCTCACATTTGTAAAAATCTGCATCTATTGATGCAAGTTGACATCACTTGCATGTTTTTAGATATTATGTTTGATATAATAAAGGAACAAGTGCTGACTAATGTCCTTTTCGAGAAAGTAACAGCAACTTCATAAATTGTCTTTTCCCTTAGTTCTTCCTTCCTAATTTGTTACCAAATGAAAACCTGGCTGGTTTGATGTGTTTAGTCATATAAGTGTCATTTGGTTTGAGAAGCTGAATGGTAAAGTGTAAGGCTAGAACTTGGGGTGTGGACTCAGCCAGGCCAGGTTTTGAATTGTTTGTTCTGGTAATTGCAAAAAAAAAATTGTGCTAGTTCTTTGTTCTGGCTTGATGGAATATTATACAGGTTAATCTCCCTGAGCTTTAGTTTTGTTGTGGTAACTAGAAATCATACTTTTACACCCTTAACATAGACCTCATCCATAGCTGTTACCCCTTAATTTTAGCTACTATATCAGCATAGCAAGAATTTAGTCTAGTATGATATATCAGTAAACATAACATTATTTACCTTAACTTTAAAAATAAACTTTTCTATTTTGCCTTATTGCAGAGCTTTAAATGTTTATCTTAAAAATAAAAATCATGTATAATCCCACCATCCAGCAATATCCTATTTTTTTGCTCCATAGTCAAAGTCACTTTCGATCTTCTAATGCCAATTTATACATTTTGCTTTCTCATTTGATTTTGTTCTTTTTCTTTTCTAGCATGAACAGTTGTATTTTAGATTACCCCACCTTTACTTGATTCTCTGTGGTAATAATGAACCTGTCCTATGAGGAATACTATGATACTCAAAAATATTTCTTGGTAGCAAAGTAACCTCACTCAGTTTGAAGCGAATGATATATATTAACCTGATTCACTTGAATAAAAAGCTGATAAATACATTAAAAGTCTATACTTGTCAAAGCAGAGATACGTGTCTCCATTTTCTTAATCACAGCCATTAAATGTGAGTTGTGGAAAATTAGAGGTAGAAAGGACTTTACAACTCTAAATTTACAGAAGAGGAAAATTTAATAATATCAAGCCATCTGGAGTTCAGAATTTGGCCTACCTGTCTTTCATGTTATTGAAGAATTTTGTCATTAAACTTTTTGTCTTTTACAGTTGTATCTATTATTAGTTATGTGAACAAAAATAATGTGCCTTTTTGTAGAAAACCTAAAATATACAGGAAAGTATATAGAAGAAAATGAAAATCACTGTTCAGAGGTAACTATTATTAAATTTTTATGTATTCTCTCCCAGTCTTTGATTAGATGTACATTTTACATGAATAGTCTTTTTTTATATACACATTTTATACATACACCCAAACATACCCAGATAACTTAGATCATGCTGCAGATGAAGTTTTGTTATGTTGCTCTGTTTTTTTTTACTATACTGTGAACAATTTTAGTGAAGAACATTTGGTATGCATGATCGGTATAAATATAGTAAGGGATGTATGTGATATCTTGAAAGTAAATTGCCACTTTGCGAAGTTGTGATAGCTAGCTAGAATGGCAGATACAGATTCTTTGGTTTGGCTGGAATGTTTGCTTCTCGCTCCTGAGAGGAGCTTATAGCTTGCTTCACTCCAAAATATGGTAAAAAGTGATTACCTCTCTTGCCTGGTATCAGAACCACTGCTGATTTATCTACTATGACAGCATCAAGGCTGGTGGGCTTATCACAAAAGGTGTGGGCATATGGCTATAAAGGCAAAGAGTAATCAAAAGTCATACCCTTGAGCCCAGAGCCACTAAAGTGGGTGCTGTCTGCTGATACATTTTCTTCTCTCACAGGCATGTGGCATTCTTGTGATAAGTTCTGGTACACTGAAGTTGCAGTGTTTGAAGATACGACAAACAGGTTTTCTTTACATCAAACATTTTCTTCTGAGGATTTCCTCAAATGACCTCTAGAAAAAAATTTACCTTACTACATAGCAGTTAATGTATTTGGTCATTTGCCTTATCTCTATATAAAGATGTTTCAGTAAAATGACTATGTAGTTCATTAAGTCAAATCCTGGTTTCATTTTTCTTTCCTTTTTACTTTTTTATTCACTAAGTTTTCCTAGAGAGATGTGTTGTTCAGCCTGCAAGGTGCTGGGCAGTTTTACTACAGTTGACCCCTGACAACATAGGCTTGTGTTGTGTTGGTCCACTTATATGCAGACTTTTTCAATACAGAGATTGGAAAAGTTTTTGGAGATTTGTGCCAATTTGAAGATTGTTCTCTAGCTTGCTTTACTGTAAGAATACAGTATGTAATACATATAATATACAAAATATGTGTTAAGGGACTGTTTATGTTATCAGTGAAGCTTCTGGTCAACAGTAGGCTATTAGTGGTTAAGTTTTTGGGAAGTCAAAAGTTGTATGTGGATTTTTAACTGCATGGGGAGTTGGTACCTCTGTCCTGCATTGTTCAAGGGTCAACTGCATTTATATTGTTTAACCTTCATGGCTCTTCACAAAGAGTATATATTTATCCTCATTTTACAAAAGGGGAAACTTCAATTTAGTGAAGTCAAGTAATGTGACCAGGGTCACACAGCTAGCCAGAGAACTAATATCAAACCTCGGTTCCTGCTGTCAGAGTCATGCTCTTCTGTACATTGTGCTGCTTTGTGCTTCTACTCTGATGGCATAATCAGTGCAATCAGAGGGGCCAGTAGACTTTTGTAGAGCTATAGTATTTTCATGCAATGTCATCTAGCATCTAGTACTCTTAGTAAGATAGCTGCCTGTTTTTCTGATTTTAAAAACTCTTGTTAGTGATTTCACATTAGATGGTATAACTTTTTTCCCCTCTTTTTGGTAAGTGGGAGGAGGATGGATTGGAAAATGTATGTTTTTGGTTTGCCATATATTATTTTCATAACTTTAAACCTGTATATCCAAGAGCTTGGTAAGACGTTGTCCAATGCCTAATCAATGGATCTAGCGCATGCATATTCAAGCGCAAATGGTGTTATACCAACAGGTTTTCTAAAGCATGCAAATTGTCCTTCAGGTTTGTGTCATTTTAAACAAACTGCTCAGTTTTGTTCTTTCAGCAGTCCATATTCAGAGCTTGTCCTGTCTTATTCAGAACTGGCTATTCCTTTAGGCAAAATGATCTCTCTTTCTGTTGTTTGTTCTCCCACGTCTCTGGCATCCCACATGCTTGTCCTTGCTGTTTCAGCAGAGAAGTGAGTGGCAGGAAGGGCTGGTTTTGGAAAGATGGCAAGAGCCTAGATGGGACAGCAGGCATGCTCTCCAGTTCTCTCATTTGACTCTCTTCTTCCTTGGAGCATGAGCCATCCAGGAGGAGACAGAGAGGAATCACAGTGGACAACTTTCTGGGACAGAAATTATAAGCACTCTGTCAGCTCAACAGTAAACTGATTTGGCTTCTACTCTCTTACCTCAGCTCTCAAACATTGTGAGCTCCAAATTGGATAATTGCTTTTTTTTGAGAGGGCATCTCTCATACTTATTGATCAAATGGTTGTTAACAACAATAAAATTCTGTATAGGGGACTCAATGCACAATCATTAATCAACCCCAAGCCTAATTCTCAACAGTCTCCAATCTTCTGAAGCATAACGAACAAGTTCTTACATGGTAACAAATTCTTACATAGTGAATAAGTTCTTACATGGTGAACAGTGCAAGGGCAGTCATATCACAGAAACTTTCGGTTTTGATCACGCATCATGAACTATAAACAATCAGGTCAAATATGAATATTCGTTTGATTTTTATACTTGATTTATATGTGAATCCCACATTTCTCCCTTATTATTATTATTATTATTTTAAATAAAATGCTGAAGTGGTAGGTAGATGCAAGATAAAGGTAGAAAACAGTTTAGTGCTTTAAGAGGAGAAATATAGATGATCAGGTGTGTGCCTCTAGACTAAGTATTAATCCAAGCTAGACAAGGGCAATAAAACATCCACGTATGCAGAAGATTTCTCTCAGAACAGGGGGGTGAGGTTCTAAGCCTCACCTCTGTTGATCCCCAATTTCTCACCTGATGGCCCCCCTGCGACTGTGCCTGTCTTAGGTTGTTCCTCCCTTGAGGAATCTTACCCGTCTCTGGCTAACCAGTCATCTTCCGGGGCCATACAGGGAAATGTAAAGTTGGTAAGTGAGAGAGAAGCAATATTGTTTGAAAAGGTTAGCTTTTTACTTCTTTGCAGATTTATGCCCTGTGGCTACTATGCCCAGCATTTGTCTTGAGGTATCTTTACCACTTGGAAGAATTTTGATACTCGGTAATTTCGATATGAGGCACGAATTCTACTTAAGGGTTGTAATTAGGAAGGAAGAAGAAAAGCTACAGAAGTAGATGGAAGAAAACATGGGAAGATTGATTATTTCTTTGACATATCTTCTTGTGGTGTAACATAAGCATGTATAGGTTTTAAACTACTAATTAAATTGCGTGCACACATTAACATAATAGGAATACAGCTACATAACCAAAGCAGACCTACAATTACCAGCCATATCCAGTGAAACCAAAAAAACCAGTTAGGCACCCTAGGCATTTGTGAAAACTTATCAATGATATGATGGATATTGTCTAACTGAATTTGAATAGTTTGAGAAAAATCAGACAAATTAAAACAACACATTCCTGGGAACTGTTCACATCCCATATGTTCTTTTAACAGTAGATAGTCTGTAGTTGCTAGATTTTGGAGCGCTGCAGCTTGCACTTCTCCTAATTCTTGGTTGAGTTCCAACAGTATAGATCCAGTCAAATTTGTTGTTTTACTGTATGCACAGGCCAGCTTAGATATCTCCTTCTTCATTCCAATGGCAAGTCCAGGAACCGGTGGGATGAATGCAGCTACAACTGCATCAGCACCAGGATCTTTGTTGAAGTTTTTCGATGATCATCTTCTGGAATGACTCTTCCAGAGGGTGTTGATGTTGGAAGTTCTTCTTCATATCGTATCTTAATTCATTTTCGGGGTAGCCAAATTAGGCTTTGATCCTCTGTATAAACACAAACAAACCCTTTGCCCACACTTTGATATGCCCTTTATACCATTGTGAAGAACTTTTTGGAGCTCAGCACACAAGAACTGCTTTTTTTTTGTTGTTAAGAGAAAGGAATGTTATCAGAAAAATGTATTTCCATAGCTGATCATCTGACACCCTTTAAATGATCAAAATTAAGGATATTTAAAGCATGCATTAATCATTGATTTACAGTAAGTTTTATCCTATCAGGGAGTAATCTCCCTTTTCTTTCTTTCTTTCTTTTTTTTTGTTATCATTAATCTACAATTACATGAAGAATATTACGTTTACTAGGCTCTCCCCTATACCAGGTCCCCCCCACAAACCCCTATACAGTCACCGTCCATCAGCATAGCAAAATGTTGTAGAATCACTACTTGGCTTCTCTGTGTTGTACAGCCCTCCCCTTTCTCCCACCTCCCCATTATGCATGCTAATCATAATACTCCCTTTCTTCTTCCCCCCCCTTATCCCTCCCTACCCACCCATACTCCCCGGTCCCTTTCCCTTTGGTACCTGTTAGTCCATTGTTGGGTTCTGTGATTCTGCTGCTGTTTTGTTCCTTCAGTTTTTCCTTTGTCCTTATACTCCACATATGAGGGAAATCATTTGGTATTTGCCTTTCTCTGCTTGGCTTATTTCACTGAGCATAATACCCTCTAGCTCCATCCACGTTGTTGCAAATGGTAGGATTTGTTTTCTTCTTATGGCTGAGTAATATTCCATTGTGTATATGTACCACATCTTCTTTATCCATTCATCTACTGATGGACACTTAGGTTGCTTCCAGTTCTTGGCTATTGTAAATAGTGCTGCGATAAACATAGGGGTGCATCTGTCTTTTTCAAACTTGAGTGCTGCATTCTTAGGGTAAATTCCTAGGAGTGGAATTCCTGGGTCAAATGGTAAGTCTATTTTGAGCATTTTGAGGAACCTCCATACTGCTTTCCACAATGGTTGAACTAATTTACATCCCCACCAGCAGTGTAGGAGGGTTCCCCTTTCTCCACAACCTTGCCAACATTTGCTGTTATTTGTCTTTTGGATGGTAGCCATCCTTACTGGTGTGAGGTGATATACCTCACTGTGGTTTTAATTTGCATTTCTCTGATAATTAGTGATGTGGAGCATCTTTTCATGTGTCTGTTGGCCATCTGTATTTCTTTTTTGGAGAACTGTCTGTTCAGTTCGTCTGCGCATTTTTTAATTGGATTTTTTGCTTTTTGTGTGTTGAGGTGGGTGAGCTCTTTATATATTTTGGACGTCAAGCCTTTATCGGATGTGTCATTTTCAAATATATTCTCCCATACTGTAGGGTAACTTTTTGTTCTATTGATGGTGTCTTTTGCTGTACAGAAGCTTTTCAGCTTAATATAGTCCCACTTATTCATTTTTGCTGTTGTTTTCCTTGCCCGGGGAGATATGTTCAAGAAGAGGTCACTCATGTTTATGTCTAAGAGGTTTTTGCCTATGTTTTCTTCCAAGAGTTTAATGGTTTCGTGACTTACGTTCTGGTCTCTGATCCATTTTGAGTTTACTTTTGTATATGGGGTTAGACAATGGTCCAGTTTCATTCTCCTACATGTAACTGTCCAGTTTTGCCAGCACCATCTGTTGAAGAGACTGTCATTTTGCCATTGTATGTCCATGGCTCCTTTATCAAATATTAATTGACCATATATGTCTGGGTTAATGTCTGGAGTCCGTAGTCTGTTCCACTCATCTGTGGCTCTGCTCTTTTGCCAGTACCAAATTGTCTTGATTACTATGGCTTTGTAGTAGAGCTTGAAGTTGGGGAGTAAGATCCCCCCTACTGTATTCTTCTTTCTCAGGATTGCTTTGACTATTCGGAGTCTTTGGTGTTTCCATATGAATTTTTGAACTATTTATTCCAATTCGTTGAAGAATGTTGCTGGTAATTTGATAGGGATTGCATCAAATCTGTATATTGCTTTGGGCAGGATGGCCATTTTGACAATATTAATTCTTCCTAGCCACGAGCATGGGATGAGTTTCCATTTGTTAGTGTCCCCTTTAATTTCTCTTAAGAGTGGCTTGTAGTTTTCAGGGTATAGGTCTTTCATTTCTTTGGTTAGGTTTATTCCTAGGTATTTTATTCTTTTTGATACAATTGTGAATGGAGTTGTTTCCTGATTTGTCTTTCTGTTGGTTCATTGTTAGTGTATAGGAAAGCCACAGATTTCTGTGTGTTGATTTTGTATCCTGCAACTTTGCTGTATTCCGATATCAGTTCTAGTAGTTTTGGGGTGGAGTCTTTAGGGTTTTTTATGTACAGTATCATGTCATCTGCAAATAGTGACAGTTTAACTTCTTCTTTACCAATCTGGATTCATTGTATTTTTTTGTTTTGTCTGATTGCTGTGGCTAGGACCTCGAGTACTACGTTGAATAACAGTGGGGAGAGTGGGCATCCCTGTCTTGTTCCCGATCTCAGAGGAAAAGCTTTCACCTTCTCGCTGTTCACTATAATGTTGGCTGTGGGTTTATCATATATGGCCTTTATTATGTTGAGGTACTTGGCCTCTATACCCATTTTGCTGAGAGTTTTTATCATTAATGGATGTTGAATTTTGTCAAATGCTTTTTCAGCATCTATGGAGATCATCATGTGGTTTTTGTCTTTCTTTTTGTTGATGTGGTGGATGATATTGATGGATTTTCGAACGTTGTATCATCCTTGCATCCCTGGGATGAATGAATCCCACTTGGTCGTGGTTTATGATCCTTTTGGTATATTTTTGAATTCGGTTTGCTAATAGTTTATTGAGTATTTTTGCATCTTCATTCATCAGGGATATTGGTCTGTAATTTTCTTTTTTGGTGGGGTCTTTGCCTGGTTTTGGTATTAGGTTGATGTTGGCTTCATAGAATGAGTTTGGGAGTACTCCCTCCTCTTCTATTTTTCGGGAAACTTTAAGGAGAATAGATATTATGTCTTCTCTGTATGTCTGATAAAATTTCGCGGTAAATCCGTCCGGCCTGGGGGTTTTGTTCTTGGGTAGTTGTGTGATTACCGTTTCAATTTCTTTGCTCGTAATTGGTTTGTTTAACTTTTGTGTTTCTTCCTTGGTCAGTCTTGGAAGGTTGTATTTTTCTAGGAAGATGTCCATTTCTTCTAGGTTTTCCAGCTTGTTGGCATATAAGTTTTCATAATAGTCTTTAATAATTCTTTGTATTTCTGTGGAGTGTGTCGTGATTTTTCTGTTCTCATTTCTGATTCTGTTGATTTGTGTTGATTCTCTTTTTCTCTTAATAAGTTTGGCTAGAGGCTTATCTATTTTGTTTATTTTCTCAAAGAACCAGCTCTTGGTTTCATTGATTTTTGCTATTGTTTTATTCTTCTCAAGTTTGTTTATTTCTTCTCTGATCTTTATTATGTCCCTCCTTCTGCTGACTTTAGGCCTCATTTGTTCTTCTTTTTCCAGTTTCAATAATTGTGATGTTAGACTATTCATTTGGGATTGTTCTTCCTTTTTCAAGTGTGCCTGGATCGCTATATACTTTCTTCTTAAGACTGCTTTCGCTGCATCCCACAAAAGTTGGGGGTTTGTGTTGTTGTTGTCATTTGTTTCCATATATTCCTTGATCTCTATTTTAATTTGTTCATTGGTCCATTGATTATTTAGGAGCATGTTGTTAAGCCTCCATGTGTTTGTGAGCCTTTTTGTTTTCTTTGTAGTATTTATTTCTAGTTTTATACCTTTGTGGTCTGAAAAGTTGGTTGGTAGAATTTCAATATTTTGGAATTTACCTAGGCTCTTTTTGTGGGCTAGTATGTGGTCTATTCTGGAGAATGTTCCATGTGCACTTGAGAAGAATGTATATCTTGTTGCTTTTGGATGTAGAGTTCTATAGATGTCTATTAGGTCCATCTGTTCTACTGTGTTATTCAGTGCCTCCATGTCCTTACTTATTTTCTGCCTGGTGGATCTATCCTTTGGGGTGAGTGGCATGTTGAAGTCTCCTAAAATGAATGCATTGCAGTCTATTTCCCCCTTTAGTTCTGTTAGTATTTGTTTCACATATGCTGGTGCTCCTGTGTTGGGTGCATATATGTTTAGAATGGTTATATCCTCTTGTTGGACTGAGCCCTTTATCATTATGTAGTGTCCTTCTTTATCTCTTGTTACTTTTTGTTTTGAAGTGTATTTTGTCTGATATTAGTACTGCAACCCCTGCTTCCTTCTCTCTGTTGTTTGCCTGAAATATGTTTTTTCCATCCCTTGACTTTTAGTCTGTGCATGTCTTTGGGTTTGAGGTGAGTTTCTTGTAAGCAGCATATA
Source organism: Manis pentadactyla (assembly GCF_030020395.1). NCBI lineage: Eukaryota > Metazoa > Chordata > Mammalia > Pholidota > Manidae > Manis > Manis pentadactyla. Next base: position 66,481,457 of record NC_080031.1, on the reverse strand, counting down.
AATGGGTCTTGCTTTTTTATCCATTCTATTACTCTGTGTCTTTTGATTGGTGCATTAAGTCCATTTACATTTTGGGTGGCTATTGAAAGATATGTACTTATTGCCATTGCAGGCTTTAAATTCGTGGTTACCAAAGGTTCAAGGTTAGCCTCTTTAGTATCTTACTGCCTAACTTAGCTCACTTATTGAGCTGTTATATACACTGTCTGGAGATTCTTTTCTTCTCTCCCTTCTTATTCCTCCTCCTCGATTCTTCATATGTTGGGTGTTTTGTTCTGTGCTCTTTTTAGGAGTGCTCCCATCTAGAGCAGTCCCTGTCAGATGCCCTGTAGAGGTGGTTTGTGGGAGGCAAATTCCCTCAACTTTTGCTTGTCTGAGAATTGTGTAATCCCTCCATCATATTTAAATGATAATCGTGCTGGATACAGTATCCTTGGTTCAAGGCCCTTCTGTTTCATTGCATTAAATATATCATGCCATTCTCTTCTGGCCTGTAAGGTTTCTGTCGAGAAGTCTGATGATAGCCTGATGGGTTTTCCTTTATAGGTGAGCTTTTTCTCTCTAGCTGCCTTTAAAACTCTTTCCTTGTCCTTGATCTTTGCCATTTTAATTATTATGTGTCTTGGTGTTGTCCTCCTTGGGTCCTTTCTGTTGGGAGTTCTGTGTATTTCTGTGGTCTGATTATTTCCTCCCCCAGTTTGGGGAAGTTTTCAGCAATTATTTCTTCAAAGACACTTTCTATCCCTTTTTCTCTCTCTTCTTCTTCTGGTACCCCTATAATACGGATATTGTTCCTTTTGGATTGGTCACACAGTTCTCTTAACATTGTTTCATTCCTGTAGATCCTTTTATCTCTCTCTATGTCAGCTTCTATGCGTTCCTGTTCTCTGGTTTCAATTCTATCAATGGCCTCTTGCATCCTATCCATTCTGCTTATAAACCCTTCCAGAGTTTGTTTCATTTCTGTAATCTCCTATCTGGCATCTGTGATCTCTCTCCAGACTTCATCCCATATCTCTTGCGTATTTCTCTGCATCTCTGTCAGCATGTTTATGATTTTTATTTTGAATTCTTTTTCAGGAAGACTGGTTAGGTCTTTCTCCTTCTCTGGTGTTGTCTCTGTGATCTTTGTCCACCTGTAGTTTTGCCTTTTCATGGTGATCGGAATAGTTTGCAGAGCTGGGATGAGTGACGGCTGGAAGAACTTCCCTTCTTGTTGGTTTGTGGCCCTCCTCTCCTGGGAGAACAGCGACCTCTAGTGGCTTGTGCTGTGCAGCTGCACGCAGACAGGGTTTCTGCTTCCTGCCCGGCTGCTAGGGAGTTTATCTCTGCTGTTGCTGTGGGCGTGGCCTGGCTTGGGCTGCTGCTCCAAAATGGTGGAGTCGAGTTGGATGGGGAGCGGCTGGGAGGCTATTTATCTCTGTGAGGGGCCTCCGTGCTCCCTGCTTCCCAGGGAGTTAGAATGCCCAGAGATCCCCAGTTTCCCTGCCTCTGGACTAAGTGTCCCGGGGCGCTTACGTCCGTTTTTGGGGTCCCTGTCCCTTTAAGACTTCCAAAAAGCACTCGCCAAAAGAAAACAAAGAAAAATAATAATAATAATATTTTTAAAAAAAGAAAAAGCCTCTCGCTTTTCTTTGTCCTATGGCGCCGGCCTTGGGGACCCGCTCACCCATCTTGCTGCCCTGTTTCCCTAGTATCCAGGGCCCCCCACCCACTCACTGTGTCTGCACTCTGGCCCAGATGGCTGGGGCTGGGTGTTCAGCAGTCCTGGGCTCCTTCTCCCTCCTGCTCTGCCTATTCTTCTCCCGCCGGGAGCTGGGGGGAGGGGTGCTCGGGTCCCGCCAGGCCGGGGCTTGTCTCTTACCCCCTTTACGAGGCACTGGGTTCTCGCAGGTGTGGATGTGGTCTGGATGTTGTCCTGTGTCCTCTGGTCTCTATTCTAGGAAGAGTTGTCTTTGTTATATTTTCATAAATATATGTGGTTTTGGGAGGAGATATCTGCTGCTCTACTCTTGCAGCCATCTTCGCTCCACCCCTGGATAATTGCTTTTTGACATTTAAAAATAGTTGTAAAAATTCCAATACCCCAAATCAGGTTTTCAGTTGGCTGCTCATATGAAAATTAACTGAATTATTTAAAGGGTTGCCCTTCCTGGAGGGGATTGTTACAATATATTGTAGAATCAACATTTCATCATCAATGACTTTTTCTCCAGTTATTAAAGTAATATTCCTGAAGATTTTCAAGTGTTTTAATTATAGCCTTTTAGGAAAGAAGATAAGTTTGTGCAATAAAAGGTTTATCTGGGACTTTATCAATAGGAAAGCTCTAGAAGCAGCATTTTGTCATTCCTCAAGGCAAATATTCAATTTAATGATCACCAAAGTCTGACCATTATGTTTACATGAGGTTACTAGTGGTAATTTATTCCTTGGCCTTTTTATAAAGAAAATCGGTGTTAAAATTCTCCTCATGAAACTTAGGCAGCAATAATGATACTTGTGAATCTGTGCTGCGCATTCTAGTTGACTTCCTGTGGAAGAGAAGGAAAAACAAAGGGAGGAAGAGGGAGAATTATTTGGAGTGAACTGACATACTTGATTGTCTGACCCTTTGACCTGTTATCACTACTAGTCCTCAGTTTCTATCCCACAAAGTTCTCTTCTGTTTCCTTGAACTCTCTTAGCCGAGTGGTCTGTGGTCGTGAAGTTATTCTTTGGCACAATTATTTATAATTTAACGTCTTCTGAGTCAGCATTTCATTCAGCATTTAGTAGTGTCTGGCATAGTCAGAGAAGTTTTTCTCTTCAGCTTCAAATATATTTTTAAAAATTGACATCCTAATGAGATTAATTATTTTAGGAAAAACACATTTTGAAGCTTATAGTAAAACTCTTTAGAAGTTAGGACCTTTTTCCCCCCAGAATTCCCTTTTTCTTGAGGTTAAAAAAAATTCAGAGGGCTCTTATGAATTTTACTTTTTTCTGTCTCCCTCTTAAACTGTATACTCAGTACCTTAGTTTTGTTTCTATAACCAGTACGCTGGGAGCGGACCCTCGGAGACTGTGTAAGACAGAAGAATCAGTCAGTGTCTCCTGAGGCGGTGAAGGCTAACTGGCAGAAGATTTGTGACTTTGATAATGCCAGCAAGCCTCAGAGAATTCAAGGTAAAGAGGCCCAGGCCGGGTCAGTCCTGGTTGGGGAAGCAGAGGCAACAGAGCCTTCTCATCTCTTTGGGAATTGTCTTCTATTTTAACTGTGGGGACTTAGACATTTGAATCATCTAGAGAACATTTTTCTTCTCTAGTAGGTATTAGAACTCTTTGAATTTAAGATATGTATGCGTTCCCACTGTAGTTTCTTAGTTCTTTTATAACCCTAGTTTTTTGGTGTATGTGTGGTTGCTGGATGGTATGAGGTATTTATCCATTTGTGCTGACTGCATCTACTCTGCAATTGAGTTGGTTTCAAAGTCTTCCATTATCTAACCATGTGTTCCTTATTTCACCTGATTTTCCTTTATCCCCAAAAGTTTATTTAAGCCTATCTCAGTGAATAGATTTTTGCTTTGTTTTAGCACTTTCTCTTTGCTGCTATCTCTCTCCCTTTCAAAAATGCCCTTTCCTCCTTTTATTGCCTCTACTAATCTTAATGTTTCTTTAGGAAATCTCAAGCCCAGGTAGGCAACTAAACCTCCCCAGTTATTGAGCTACTTAGATCTCTCTCTTAGCTGAATTCCTAGCACTTAAGCATCTAATTTTAATTGCTTTTTACTGTTATTATTTCCTATGTGGTTTCTTAACTGCATAGTATGTTTGGAGCCAGAGCTGTATCTCATATATACTTCTGTATTTGTTGTTGTCATAGTGCTGAACTAATAGAAAGGACTTAGAAAATGCTTGTTACTTTGAACTATTGAACTGTCTATGACATGCCACAGGAATAGATAACCAGTAAAGTTCACATGATTTTTTCTAGTATAGCTCACATACGCATGTAGCATATGAAATTTAGAGGTTCTTTCGGGAAAGATCATGAATCAGGAAAAATCTTTTTATGCCTCTTAGTAATTTTATATTCAGTGTGTGATAGAAGAATATATATGAAAAATGACTTTTTTTCCTCTCTTTAATAACACTTTTCTGCCTGATGGTCCACTCACTGAAATTTTCATTATGCTTTTTCTCAATTAGAGGATACATGATTGTTACATTATAGTAGCATTTTCTCTACTCTGTTATTTGAGATAAATTTAGCCTATGAATAGCAGTCACCTATCAATGAAAATGAATGGAAGGAAAAAGAAATATATTAAAAAATGCCCTTTGATATCAGAGTTCTACTTTATTACCTTAAAAGTATTAGACTAATATAAAGAAAAAGTTAACTAAATGAATTACATAATTATAAGTGAGAAGAGACCTCTAGTATTTGAAGTACAGTTAGAAAAATAATTTCACATTTTCTATGGAATTGAGCCTTTCCAGAGCACCTAGTTCAGTGTTCTCATTTTTACAGGTGATGGGAGTAAATCCCAGAGCACCTAATAACTGGCTACAGCTTTCTCTGAATTTGAGCCAAGGGTTAGAGCAGGTTGTGTGTCTCTGAATGCAGCACTTTCAGCCTGTGCCAAGGGGACTTTTGGTTAAATAGCTCCCCTCTAGGCAGCAACCTGAATGGGTGGTAAGGGGAGGGTTAGTTGGCAAGAAGCCTCCTTACTGGCGTCACCAGGAATGGAATCTACCCCTAGCATCTCACATTCCGTAGTTTGGCTTTGTCTGAGTGTGGAAGGAGGCCCATATCTCTAAGGTTTGTCCCAGAGCCTTTAGTCTCGTACAGCACATGCAGATGCTCCACGAGCCTCCATTATTAATGCTTTAGACTTCTGAATCCTGTCTGGAAATCACTTGGTGTTTTTTGCTAATGGATTCCAGCCCCCGGGCAAGTTCACTATGGTTTCAGTGTGACCAAAGAAATGACAGTAGAACGTTCTTGGGACAAAAGGGGTTTATTACCTGGTAGTAGGTCGAGCACTAGTGCTCTGCCTCTGCCCAGAGCACTGGGCCGAGCTCTCTGTATAGCGCAATAATAGCTTATTGCCTATGGGTGTGGAAGCAGTAGCCTAGCAACAGGCCAGTTACATCATCAGAAGGTTTAAGTTCAGTGAGGATCCTGGCCATAGGAACCCCAACTTCCCCACACTGGTCATAATGATGGTTTTCTCTGGAATAATTTTCAGTATTATATTCAGAGCTATTACTGAATAGATGATAGTATAGAGATAGTATAGAGACCTGAGGGGGTGGTGATGTTGGCTTTGTTACATCCTGGAGCAGGGGCAAGGTGGGGAGAGAAGGGAAATTAGTTGTGCTTCCACCAGACAGACACTGCATTTCTATGGACAAGGATCCCACCTTACAGGGGCATAAAATTGCTCAAAGACATCGCAAAGCTCAGTGCTTCCTTAGAATTATAAACTGTAAACAGGATGTTGGACAGTGTCTTGTTTTCCATTGAAAATACCCAGTTATCTTTGGTCTATTTCAAAGTCTTTCACACTTTTTTCCTATAATAGCTTGACATCATACATTCAGTGCTGAATGCTATAGGAGTAATTATCTAGCACATTGTAGCTTTTCTTAGTCATGTCTTTAACAAAAGCATTATTATTATTATTATTATTTAGAATCAGTTAGCAATATAATTGGAGCTCTGAGTCAAACAGAATCAGATGGAGGAATTTCGACAAATGATACCAGTCATGTGGCATCAACAGCCACATTAGGATTTGTAAGTGGGGGAAAAAAGCCTAAAGCTGTGCCTTCTCTGGATTTTTTTCTTTTTCTTCTCTCCTTTTCTTTTCTTCTCTTTTCTTTCATACAAAAATATTATTTTCCAGGGTATTAATTTATTGTTAAATAGGAAAGTTAAGTGACCACAAAACTGTTCATGAAATATATATTAAATACTATACCAGTTGAATGACCACAAGGCTAAAATATTAAGGATGTTTTACTTTCTCTTCTTCAGTATTAGATGAGTGTCTTCCTTTGTTTGTTTTGGAGTATCTTTGATAATCCTACTTGAGTTACTGACTTTCTGACTTTTTGGAAAAGGATATTTATGTCAGGGCCTCTTTGAAGTCATTTAAGGGAAAACATTGATACATTATAATTATGGAAATAGTTCAACATGGCTACAAATAGCCTCCCACTGTGTCAGAAATTCTAATAGCTGATGTGAAGTTGCTGATTTTCTGTCTTCTGTACTTACCCTTCAAAAACATTGGAGTGCATAAATAAAAATTATTTGACAGGCTTGATTCTAGTGTTTTGTGACCCAGGGCAGACATAGTGATAAAATTAACAATCTAGTTTTAGACCTGAAAATATGATCAGCTTATAAACATGATTTTACTTTAGAATAGAGGGTGACAAACATTTTTGGCAAAGGGCCAGATAGTAAATATTTTAGGCTTTATGGACCATGTACTGTTTCTGTCACAGTCCTCCTGTTTTTCTTTTTTGTTAAACTACTCTTTAAAAACATAAAAACCATTCTACCTCTGAGTTGTTTGCCTATTCCTATTTCAGAGTGAAAGCAATTGAGAATTGGACATCATTCTTTTATAACCTGATCATGCTTCACGCATTAGCTAGGCCTATCATCACTAAATAGAAAAGTATAATATCCAATTAGTTAAAGGGCATTCGTGGGAAGGAACTTGAGGTGAAATCTCATTTTAACTAAAACCATTATGAGGCAGTCTAATTTACAAGCACTTAGTAGTACTTTGCTTATTTACAGTGAATTTTATATGGTAGGTATTATAGGGCAATTCACTATTCCTATTCATAACAAATTCATTATTTTTTGTATTTTTGAGTGACTGATAGTTGCTGAATTAATAGGGTTTTCCACCATCAGAGACAGGAAAGCTGAAAATGAGACAAACTTAGCAAGAAGCAAGCAAAAAAAAGTACTTCTCTATAAATGAAGTCCTTTTCTACACATTCTCAAATTGATTTCTATTAAAAAATCAAATAAAATGAAACAATTATGATACTATATGAAATTCACTAAAATGACATTGTATTTTCATGTTTTCAAAAGCAGAACTATGTATGTAAGCATTTAATAGTTTTGAAAGTTAAAATTTTAAGAATTTGACCAAAATAATATCAATAAAACATTGTTTTGTGTAACTGTCCCATAGGCTAGAGCTATTGGCTACAAACTTCCTCCATTTTCTTCTACTTACACAAAACTGGAAGCTATTATGTATGCCCTTGGAGTGGGAGCATGGCTCAAGGAACCAGAAAATTTGAAATTTATTTATGAAGGAAGCTCTGATTTCTCCTGTTTGCCTACCTTTGGAGTTATTATAGCACAGAAATCCATCATGGGTGGAGGATTAGCAGAGATTCCTGGGCTTTCAATCAATTTTGCAAAGGTACGCATAATAGAAAACCTTTATTTTGCTTTTCTTCCATATCTTTAAATATGATAGGTAAATATCACATCCTCTGTATGTGTGTGTGTGAATAAAATAGTTTGTAGTGGTTGATTCACGAATAAAGACTTAGCGTATCTTGTGATTTTTCTTCATAAGAATAAAAGAAATGGAGAGGGGCGGAAGATGGCGGCGTGAGTAGAGCAGCGGAAATCTCCTCCCAAAACAACATATATCTATGAAAATATAACAAAGACAACCCTTCCTAGAATAAAGACCAGAGGACACAGGACAATATCCAGACCACATCCGCACCTGAGAGAACCCAGCGCCTCGCGAAGGGGGTAAGATACAAGCCCCGGCCCCGCGGGAGCCGAGCGCCCCTCCCCCCAGCTCCCGGAGGGAGAAGAGCAGGCAGAGCGGGAGGGAGACGGAGCCCAGGACTGCCGAACACCCAGCCCCAGCCATCCGGGCCAGAGTGCAGGGCGCTCAATACTAGGAAAACAGGGCAGCAAGAACAGTGAGCAGGCACTGGAGGCTGGGCGACAGAGGGCATAAGAAAAGCGCGAGACCATTTTTTTTTTTTTTGCTTTTTTGCTGTTTTGTTTTGGCGAGCGCTTTTTGGAAGTCTTAAAGGGATAGGGACCCCAATACTAGGGAAACAGGGCAGCAAGAACAGTGAGCAGGCACTGGAGGCTGGGCGACAGAGGACATAAGAAAAGCGCGCGACCATTTTTTTTTTGCTTTTTTGCTGTTTTGTTTTGGCGAGCGCTTTTTGGAAGTCTTAAAGGGATAGGGACCCCAATACTAGGGAAACAGGGCAGCAAGAACAGTGAGCGGGCACTGGAGGCTGGGCGACAGAGGACATAAGAAAAGCGCGCGACCATTTTTTTTTTTTTTTTTTGCTTTTTTGCTGTTTTGTTTTGGCGAGCGCTTTTTGGAAGTCTTAAAGGGATAGGGACCCCAATACTAGGGAAACAGGGCAGAAAGACCGGTGAACAGAGGCCTGAGGCTGGCACCGGAGAATAAAGAAAAACGAACGACCACCCCCTTTTTTTTTTTTTTTTTATTAAAAACTTTTTTTTTTTTTTTAATTAAAAACTTTTTTTTTCTTATTTTTTTTTTTTGGTGGGCGTTGTTTTGTTTTGGCGGGTGCTTTTTGGAAGTCTTAAAGGGGCAGGGCGGGTCACTTAATCCAGAGGTAGGGAATCCGGGATCTCTGGGCACCCTAACCCCTGGGCTGCAGGGAGCAGGCAGGCCCCTTACGGAGATAAATAGCCTCCCAGCAGCTCCTGCTCCAACGCGACTCCACCATTTTGGAGTAGCTGCCCGAGCTAGGCCACGCCCACAGCAACAGCGGAGATTAACTCCATAGCAACCGGGAAGGAAGCAGAAGCCCTGTCTGCACGCAGCTGCCCAGCACAAGCCACTAGAGGTCGCTGTTCTCCCAGGAGAGGAGGGCCACAAACCAACAAGAAAGGAAGTCCTTCCAGCCGCCACTCGTCCCAGTTCTGCAGACTATTCCTATCACCATGAAAAGGCAAAGCTACAGGCAGACAAAGATCACAGAGACAACACCAGAGAAGGAGACAGACCTAACCAGTCTTCCTGACAAAGAATTCAAAATAAGAATCATAAACATGCTGACAGAGATGCAGAGAAATACGCAAGAAAAATGGGATGAAGTCCGGAAAGAGATCACAGATGCCAGAAAGGAGATCGCAGAAATGAAACAAACTCTGGAAGGGTTTATAAGCAGAATGGATAGAATGCAAGAGGCCATTGATGGAATTGAAATCAGAGAACAGGAACGCATGGAAGCTGACATAGAGAGAGACAAAAGGATCTCCAGGAATGAAACAATGTTAAGAGAACTGTGTGACCAATCCAAAAGGAACAATATCCGTATTATAGGGGTCCCAGAAGAAGAAGAGAGAGGAAAAGAGATGGAAAGTATCTTAGAAGAAATAATTGGTGAAAACTTCCCCACACTGGGGGAGGAAGTAATCGAACAGACCACGGAAATACACAGAACCCCCAACAGAAAGGATCCAAGAAGGGCAACACCAAGACACATAATAATTAAAATGGCAAAGATCAAGGACAAGGAAAGAGTGTTAAAGGCAGCTAGAGAGAAAAAGGTCACCTATAAAGGGAAACCCATCAGGCTAACGTCAGATTTCTCAACAGAAACTTTACATGCCAGAAGAGAATGGCATGATATATTTAATACAATGAAACAGAAGGGCCTTGAACCAAGGATACTGTATCCAGCACGACTATCATTCAAATATGACGGTGGGATTAAACAATTCCCAGACAAACAAAAGCTGAGGGAATTTGCTTTCCACAAACCACCACTACAGAACATCTTACAGGGACTTCTCTAGATGGGAGCACTCCTAGAAAGAGCACAGCACAAAACACCCAACATATGAAGAATCGAGGAGGAGGAATAAGAAGGGAGAGAAGAAAAGAATCTCCAGACAGTGTATATAACAGCTCAATAAGCGAGCTAAGTTAGGCAGTAAGATACTAAAGAGGCTAACCTTGAACCTTTGGTAACCACGAATTTAAAGCCTGCAATGGCAATAAGTACATAACTTTCTATAGTCACCCTAAATGTTAATGGGTTGAATGCACCAATCAAAAGACACAGAGTAACAGAATGGATAAAAAAGCAAGACCCATCTATATGCTGCTTACAAGAAACTCACCTCAAACCCAAAGACATGTACAGACTAAAAGTCAAGGGATGGAAAAACATATTTCAAGCAAACAACAGTGAGAAGAAAGCAGGGGTTGCAGTACTAATATCAGACAAAATACACTTCAAAACAAAGAAAGTAACAAGAGATAAAGAAGGACACTACATAATGATAAAGGGCTCAGTCCAACAAGAGGATACAACCATTCTAAATATATATGCACCCAACACAGGAGCACCAGCATATGTGAAACAAATACTAACAGAACTAAAGGGGGAAATAGACTGCAATGCATTCATTCTAGGAGACTTCAACACACCACTCACCCCAAAGGATAGATCCACTGGGCGGAAAATAAGTAAGGACACGGAAGCACTGAACAACACAGTAGAGCAGATGGACCTAATAGACATCTATAGAACTCTACATCCAAAAGCAGCGGGATATACATTCTTCTCAAGTGCACATGGAACATTCTCCAGAATAGACCACATACTGGGCCACAAAAAGAGCCTCAGAAAATTCCAAAAGATTGAAATCCTACCAACCAACTTTTCAGACCACAAAGGCATAAAACTAGAAATAAACTGTACAAAGAAAGCAAAGAGGCTCACAAACACATGGAGGCTTAACAACACGCTCCTAAATAATCAATGGATCAATGACCAAATCAAAATGGAGATCCAGCAATATATGGAAACAAATGACAACAACAACACTAAGCCCCAACTTCTGTGGGACGCAGCAAAAGCAGTCTTAAGAGGAAAGTATATAGCAATCCAAGCATATTTTAAAAAGGAAGAGCAATCCCAAATGAATGGTCTAATGTCACAATTATCGAAATTGGAAAAAGAAGAACAGATGAGGCCTAAGGTCAGCAGAAGGAGGGACATAATAAAGATCAGAGAAGAAATAAATAAAATTGAGAAGAATAAAACAATAGCAAAAATCAATGAAACCAAGAGCTGGTTCTTTGAGAAAATAAACAAAATAGATAAGCCTCTAGCCAGACTTATTAAGAAGAAAAGAGAGTCAACACAAATCAACAGTATCAGAAACGAGAAAGGAAAAATCACGACGGACCCCACAGAAATGCAAAGAATTATTAGAGAATACTATGAAAACCTATATGCTAACAAGCTGGGAAACCTAGGAGAAATGGACAACTTCCTAGAAAAATATAACCTTCCAAGATTGACCCAGGAAGAAACAGAAAATCTAAACAGACCAATTACCAGCAACGAAATTGAAGTGGTAATCAAAAAACTACCAAAGAACAAAACTCCCGGGCCAGATGGATTTACCTCAGAATTTTATCAGACATACAGGGAAGACATAATACCCATTCTCCTTAGAGTTTTCCAAAAAATAGAGGAGGAGGGAATACTCCCAAACTCATTCTATGAAGCTAACATCACCCTAATACCAAAACCAGGCAAAGACCCCACCAAAAAATAAAACTACAGACCAATATCCCTGATGAACGTAGATGCAAAAATACTCAACAAAATATTAGCAAACCGAATTCAAAAATACATCAAAAGGATCATACACCATGACCAAGTGGGATTCATCCCAGGGATGCAAGGATGGTACAACATTCGAAAGTCCATCAACATCATCCACCACATCAACAAAAAGAAAGACAAAAACCACATGATCATCTCCATAGATGCTGAAAAAGCATTTGACAAAGTTCAACATCCATTCATGTTAAAAACTCTCAGCAAAATGGGAATAGAGGGCAAGTACCTCAACATAATAAAGGCCATCTATGATAAACCCACAGCCAACATTATATTGAACAGCAAGAAGCTGAAAGCATTTCCTCTGAGATCAGGAACTAGACAGGGATGCCCACTCTCTCCACTGTTATTTAACATAGTACTGGAGGTCCTAGCCACGGCAATCAGACAAAATAAAGAAATACAAGGAATCCAGATTGGTAAAGAAGAAGTTAAACTGTCACTATTTGCAGATGACATGATACTGTACATAAAAAACCCTAAAGACTCCACCCCAAAACTACTAGAACTGATATCGGAATACAGCAAAGTTGCAGGATACAAAATCAACACACAGAAATCTGTGGCTTTCCTGTATACTAACAATGAACCAACAGAAAGAGAAATCAGGAAAACAACTCCATTCACAATTGCATCAAAAAAAATAAAATACGTAGGAATAAACCTAACCAAAGAAGTGAAAGACTTATACTCTGAAAACTACAAGTCACTCTTAAAAGAAATTAAAGGGGACACTAACAGATGGAAACTCATCCCATGCTCGTGGCTAGGAAGAATTAATATCGTCAAAATGGCCATCCTGCCCAAAGCAATGTACAGATTTGATGCAATCCCTATGAAACTACCAGCAACATTCTTCAATGAAGTGGAACAAATAATTCAAAAATTCATATGGAAACACCAAAGACCCCGAATAGCCAAAGCAATCCTGAGAAAGAAGAATAAAGTAGGGGCGATCTCACTCCCCAACTTCAAGCTCTACTATAAAGCCATAGTAATCAAGACAATTTGGTACTGGCACAAGAGCAGAGCCACAGACCAATGGAACAGACTAGAGAATCCAGACATTAACCCAGACATATATGGTCAATTAATATTTGATAAAGGAGCCATGGACATACAATGGCGAAATGACAGTCTCTTCAACAGGTGGTGCTGGCAAAACTGGACAGCTACATGTAGGAGAATGAAACTGGACCATTGTCTAACCCCATATACAAAAGTAAACTCAAAATGGATCAAAGACCTGAATGTAAGCCATGAAACCATTAAACTCTTGGAAGAAAACATAGGCAAAAACCTCTTAGACATAAACATGAGTGACCTCTTCTTGAACATATCTCCCCGGGCAAGGAAAACAACAGCAAAAATGAGTAAGTGGGACTATATTAAGCTGAAAAGCTTCTGTACAGCAAAAGACACCATCAATAGAACAAGAAGGATCCCTACAGTATGGGAGAATATATTTGAAAATGACACATCCGATAAAGGCTTGACGTCCAGAATATATAAGGAGCTCACACGCCTCAACAAACAAAAAACAAATAACCCAATTAAGAAATGGGCAGAGGAACTGAACAGACAGTTCTCCAAAAAAGAAATACAGATGGCCAACAGACACATGAAAAGATGCTCCACATCGCTAATTATCAGAGAAATGCAAATTAAAACTACAATGAGGTATCACCTCACACCAGTAAGGATGGCTGCCATCCAAAAGACAAACAACAACAAATGTTGGCGAGGCTGTGGAGAAAGGGGAACCCTCCTACACTGCTGGTGAGAATGTAAGTTAGTTCAACCATTGTGGAAAGCAGTATGGAGGTACATCAAAATGCTCAAAACAGACTTACCATTTGACCCAGGAATTGCACTCCTAGGAATTTACCCTAAGAACGCAGCAATCAAGTTTGAGAAAGACAGATGCACCCCTATGTTTATCGCAGCACTATTTACAATAGCCAAGAATTGGAAGCAACCTAAATGTCCATCAATAGATGAATGGATAAAGAAGATGTGGTACATATACACAATGGAATACTACTCAGCCATAAGAAAAGGGCAAATCCAATCATTTGCAGCAACATGGATGGAGCTGGAGGGTATTATGCTCAGTGAAACAAGCCAAGCGGAGAAAGAGAAATACCAAATGATTTCACTTATCTGTGGAATATAAGAACAAAGGAAAAACTGAAGGAACAAAACAGCAGCAGAATCACAGAACTCAAGAAAGGACTAACAGGTACCAAAGGGAAAGGGACTGGGGAGGATGGGTGGGTAGGGAGGGATAAGGGGGGGAGAAGTAGGGGGGTATTAAGATTAACATGCAAGGGGGGGTAGGAGAAAAGGGAGTGCTGTACAACACAGAGAAGGCAAGTAGTGATTCTACAACATTTTGCTATGCTGATGGACAATGACTGTAAAGGGGTTTATAGGGGAGACCTGGTATAGGGGAGAGCCTAGTAAGCATAATATTCGTCATGTAAGTGTAGATTAGTGATACCAAAAACAAAGAAAAAAAAAAAGGGCAGTTCCTGTGTGGTAACCTCCAACGAGTTCTACACAAGGGTATAAAGGGCATATAAAAGTGTAGGCAAAGGGTCTGTTTGTGTTTATACAGAGGATCAAAGCCTAATTGGGCTACCCCAAAAATGAACTAAGATACGATATGAAAAAGAACTTCCAACATCAGCACTCTCTGGAAGACTCATGCCAGAAGATGATCATCAAAAAACCCCAACAAAGATCCACGCACTGCTACAGCTGTAGATGTACTCATCCCACCCGTTCCTGGACTTGCCATGGGAATGAGGAAGGAGATATCTAAACTGGCCTGTGCATACAGTAAAACAACAAATTTGACTGGATATATACTGTTGGAACTCAACCAAGAATTTGGAGAAGTGCAAATTGTAGCGCTCCAAAGTCTTACAACTACAGACTATTTACTGTTAAAAGAACATATGGCATGTGAACAGTCCCCAGGAATGGGTTGTTTTAATTTGTCTGATTTCTCTCAGACTGTTCAAGTTCAGTTGGACAATATCCACCATGTCATAGATAAGTTTTCACAAGTGCCTAAGGTGCCCAACTGGTTTTCTTGGTTTCACTGGAGATGGCTGGTAATTACAGATATGCTTTGGTTATGTAACTATACTCCTATTATGTTAATGTGTGTGCGCAATTTAAGTAGTAGCTTAAAACCTATTCATGCTGAAGTACTCTACAAGAAGATATGCCAAAGAAATAATCAATCTTCCCATGTTTTCTTCCACCTGCTACTTCTATAGCCTTTCTTCTTCCTTCCTAATTACAACCCTTAAATAGAATTCGTGCCTCGTATCAAATTTATCGAGTATCATAATTCTTCCAAGTGGTAAAGATACCTCAAGACAAATGCTGGGCATAGAAGCCACAGGGCATAAATATGCAAAGATGTAAAAAGCTAACCTTTTCAAACAATAAGGCTTCTCTCTCACTTACCAACTTCACATTTCCCTGTATGGCCCCGGAAGATGACTGGTTAGCCAGAGACGGGTAAGATTCCTCAAGGGAGGAACAACCTAAGACAGGCACAGTCGCAGGGGGGCCATCAGGTGAGAAATTGGGGATCAACAGAGGTGAGGCTTAGAACCTCACCTCCCCTGTTTTGAGAGAAATCTTCTGCATACGTGGATGTTTTATTGCCCTGGTCTAGCTTGGATTAACACATAGTCTACAGGCACACACCTGATCATCTACATTTGCTCTCTTACAACACTAAACTATGTTTTCTACCTTTATCTTGTATCTACCTACCACTTCAGCATTTTATTAAAAATAATAATAATAAAGAGAGAAATGTAGTATCCACACATAAATCAAGTATAAAAACCAAATGAGTATTCATATTTGAACTGACTGTTTAGAGTTCATAGTGCATGAACAAAACTGAAAGTTTCTGTGATGACTGCCCTTGTACTGTTCACTATGTAACTTATTCATTATGTAAGAATTTGTTCTCCATGTAAGAACTTGTTTGTTATGCCTCAGAAGATTGGAGACTGACGAAAATTAGGCTTGGGGTGGATTAATGATTGTGCATTGAGCATTGACTGCCCTATACAGAATTTTATTGTCGTTCACAATCATTTGATCAATAAATATGAGAGATGCCCTCACAAAAAAAAAAAAAAAAAAAAAAAAGGGACAGACTTCCAATGGTAAAATAAATAAGTAACCGGGATGTAATGTATAGCATAAGGAATATAGTCAAGATATTGTAACAGCCTGGTAGGTTGATAGCTGGAACCTCGAATTATGTATATAAATGTTCTACCACTGTGTTGTACACTTGAAACTAATGTAATGTAATACTGTGCGTCAACTACCCTTCAATAAAAAAAATAATAATTAAAAAAAAAAAAAAAAAGAATAAAAGAAATGATAGTTGAAAAAGCAAGCAATTATGTACAGTCCCATAACTACAGCATAATGTTATTAATTCTCTCTCTGCAGTTCACTTGCTTTGGGGCTTAGTTTGGCTTCTACTTCTTAATCATATGATACAGAAATAATCAGTCCTCTAATATAAAGATTGTCAGCTCTTTTGGAGCAGAGAAGATAACTTAAAGTTGTGTACTTCCCCTACACTCAAATCCTCATTGACTAGTAATTATGGATTATTTGCTGATGGAGACATTGAACTAAGCTGTGTTTCCAGTGCTTATCCCTGTGACTGGTGCATATAGGACATCTAATAAACATGTGTTGAATAAAAATGAATACATTGGCCATTGCTAATAATGTAATTGCAGATCACACATACCAAATACAAACAACTCAACTAAAATAGAGAGATAAACCTTACAGCCATGTTCAAAGTAAAAGTATTATCAATGTCAGTATTTCCTTATTATAATATTTTGTAAATTATCTACAAAGAGCAGATTCTAAGGACAGTGTATAAATTCATAGTCACTTAACCTCAGTATATCAAAGGAGGAATACCCACATAAGGTGGGAAAACTAGGACAGGAAAAACAAAACCTGATCCACATATCCAAATGCTCACATCCCACTGCCATGGGACAGCTTAATTCCTAGTCTTTCTCAGAACCCAGAGGGAAAAATAGGGGTGGGGGTGATGGTGGGAGGACAAATGCAGGACCACCTCAGTGAGTCAGATCATTTGGGGGAAGTAGTGGTGATGTGAGCATGTGGACAGTGAAATATCACCTGTGATTAGCAGTATACACAGAACCCGTTTAACAAGGTTCTAATAAAATTTTGTTTTTCCTAACATAGGTTCTTCATGGGGAGCAGTACTTGGAGTTGTATAAGCCACTTCCCAGAGATGGTGAGTTCTTGCTACACAAATTTCATAATCATACCATGGTTTTATTTTATGACTAACCTTCCAAACAGTGCCAGTGTGTTAAACTGGCATAGAGGGACCTAAATAAGCCATATCAGAAGTTATTCAGGTGTAAGGCAGCCGTTAGGGTAGATTGATATTAACTGGCACCTGTTTTGTTTACCTTAAACTTTGTCCTATAATAGTCTTATATAATAAATTACTTCAAAAGAATAACAATTTATTGCTGTATGTGTTATTAACAACTGAGAAGCATTTTTGGGGAGGTGTTGTAAATTTATTGATTGTGTGTAGTCAGTTATTTTTATGAGTATGGTTCTAAATTGTTTGCTCAGGTATTCATATTGGTACTAATTTTCATAAAGTAAACAATATTAGGAGATACAGAATTTCTTGTAATTAACTTTTTCCTGTTCTCTTTTAGAGTAAATAATAACAAGTCAGCCTTAACAATAAATTTTTTTCTCAGTAATATCTTACTTCTTCAGTAAAGTTCTTTTTATTCTTTCATTAAAATCTTATGTCTTTGTATTGCTACTCTGTTGTCAGAATATTGTCTATATAATGGCCATGTAAGATGGTAAAATACAAAAAACATGTGTCATTTCAGATAAATGAAGCAGTCACCAGGTAGTTAGAATTCTACTTTAATTTCTTCCTAAATCTTTTAATTTTACTAAAAAATTTATGAGATTGTTATTTCTCAAGGCTGAATAGCTTTATTTCAGTGTTCGTGTCACAGCATATAAATTATCAAAACTGACTCCAGAAAAACTTGTAATCTGGCAGGCAAATTATCATAAAGGGCATTAAGAAAGTTTCCAAAGAGTTAATTCAAAAACAACACTGGGCCAAGTAGTGTCAAATAGTATATGACCAAACCTTTAAGAAAAAAACCTCCAAACATATTTAAACTGCGTCAGAGGGGAATCATGGGAAGATGGTTGTATGGCAGATAGATTTTTAATCTCAATTCCCCATTAAAACAACAATTAAATAGCAAAACCATAAACCCATGGAAAACATTAACAAGTGACACAGTGTCTCCACAGAACCCAAAATTCAAGAGGGTGGGAACAAACCAAACAAACAAAAAACAAAAAAGTAGGGTGATATCAAGTGACATTTGGTTCAAATGAGAGTAAGAATGATTGAAAACTATACAAAAATAGTTCAATCATTTAATATTTTTATATAACCTGTCAACAAAATGAAAAGATAATAGATTTCCTCTATTTGGCAAAATAATTCTCATGAATGATTATTTATAATAATAAAACCTTGCACATTGCAATTAAACAAATGGGAGCAAACTATAAAGAGGCAATTCATAAAAGAAAAATTACAAACGGGTAAAAATTTGAAAAATGTTTACTCCAACTAGAAATAAAAACAAACAAATATGATAATGAGATACTATTGTCACCTATTTGACAAAGGTTCAAATAAGAATACGTGATGTTGGACAGAGTGGACAATTGTTCATAAGCTGGAGGAGTGTGAATTAGCATTATGATTAAGGATGTCCATTAGTGATTTATGTATCAGCCTGCAGCTTCACACTTGAATCACCAGGGGAACTTTTAAAAGTAATAACTTGGGTTCTATTCTAAATTAGTCAAACCACAATCTTTAATAGTGGACCCTAGGTTTCAATATTTTTTTAAAAGTTCTCAGAATAATTCTAATGGGCAGCCAGAACTGAGAAACACTAATATATCAATAACTTTAAAATATATATTGACTTATAATAATAAAACTGGACAGTCTGCAAAGGTTTATATTTAAGAACATTCAGTAATAATTGTGCAAATAGGGAGTGACTTAAATGCCTACTACAGAAATACTGTAGGCTTCTGTACACAAATTAAAATGAGAAAATACCACATGGGAAAATGCCTATTATTCACTCACAGTAAGTACAAAATTGTATGTAGAACATGATTCCAAATCTGTGAATCATTAGATACATATTCTGTACATTATTAGAAATAGTATTGAATGATAAATACTAAATACTTAATGGTCATTTTTATAAAATATAAATATATAGTTTACATAGATGAGTCTAAAATCTTCAATTGGGACCTACTGTACGTGTGTGTCCAACTTTTGATAGAGAGAGATAAAGAATGGACAAGAAGGAATGATCTCTTTCATGCTGTTTAAATACCCTTTCACTATAGCAGCATTCTTACTAGCTCTTTCCTTTCTTCTTCTGTCCAGAGTATCCATTCTACTCTGGACTCTGTCCAGGTTAATGGCATCTTTACCCTAAAAAATGAGAGTCACATTGCTTAGCAAGCCATCCTGATTTGCCTTAGGTGTTCGCTGTGAGGGAAGTAGAGAAAGAAGAATGCATTTCTAGTTGTACAAGATGAAGTTTTTAGTATACTTTTGGAGAGGAATGTGCTTACATATGATGGATAGTTTGTAGTGTTTTTCCTAAGAGATTTCCATACATAGTGATTCAAGGACGCTTGTGTTGAATGATCATTTATAATGCTTATTTAGAGGAGAAATACCTTTGCAAAGAACACACTTATGACTCATAGTCTGTTTGGAAATTGAGTATTGCTCTTAATCTGTTCAGTAGTTTTTGAGAAAGTACTGAATTTTGTAACATTGAATTAACTGCATTTAATAGTTAACTGATAAGATATCTTTATAAACTTGGTTATTTATGATAGTTAGAGAGCCAGCTCATTTCTATCCAGCTCCATCTCAGTCTCCCTCTCTTAACCACCCTCTCTCTCTTTCATAGAGGTGAGGGACAGTAAAACCATTTTGGGCCTAATTATTTGCTGCTGTCATAAGGTTAAAGGACAAGAGTTTTTCCAAACTTCTGTTTGGGTCACCTGCTATCATTCTTTAGACATCTGGAGGTTAATCCAGGAACTGAGCAGAAAGATCTTTATTTCATGTTGATGTACTTATCCACATAGTCTCAGGATTCCAGTTATGTGTGTGGTCAGGGTCAATGACATTTGAGTTCCAAGAAAACTTAATGAGGGATATTACCACTCTCATCTCAGTTCAGAATGCTTGCATAGACAGAAGTGAGGAAGGGTGCATTGTTAGATAAGAGAAGTAGCTCTGTAGTTACAGAAATGACATTCTTCAGAGGCTTTCCCCCATAGTTGCCATTTTTTTCATTATATGTCCGTGGTGATGAATGAATTTTCCTAGATGTTTTCTTCACTAGGAATTTATCTCTACAAGATGGACTAGGCAGGAGCAGTTTTCCCAAGTCAGATTCTATATAAATGATGCCAAGGAATGCCTACTAATTTTGTTGTTTACAGCTCCCCAAAATGACTGATGGATAGGGCAAATTTGAAAAACTATTGAATTAGTTCCATACATCTGAGGGAAATCTGTCAATATAACAGGTGGTATATATCCATTAGGTGATTCAAAATTGGTTTGGTCAGGATATAGAATTAAATATATTCTGTATCCGTCCTTGGTACTCCTAGATTTATCCCTGGGTGATTACCGTAACAAAAGTAGCTTTGAACTTACTCAATTATGTGGCCTGGTCGTTGTATTTAGAATGGACCTCAAGCTATGAAAATTGAAGCATTCATTTTTAATTAATTTGACTTTCATACCCAAACATTTAAAACTAGTCAAGAATGTTAAAAATTAAGAATATTTGTATTTGCTTCCCGATCTGTCCACTTGCAAGTTAGCTATAAAATATTGCAGTAAATGCCTTGAAACAGAATGAATGCAGCTGTTTCCATTTGAGACTTAAGGTTATGTGATTCCCTAATCTCAAATTACTAACACCACATGGGGATGGAATGAGCCGTCCAATTGTGTGTGTGTTGACAGGAATGTAGAAGTGCTTGACCTTCTAGAGTAATTTATATGAAGAGGAACAAACAAATTATATTAAACAAAAGTGTTGTTTATATTGGAAGAAAGTTAGGTTAGAGATAGGCTGATTAAAAGGAAAAAATACTGAAATTGTGAGACCTGAGAGATAAATTTCATAAGGTTAACCTGAGAGTAAGAAGCATCAGCTGGGAAGAAATGTCGGGGGGGAAGGTGACACAGAGAAAAGATGTCTGATGACATCAGATTGAAAGCCAGTGTTGAGTTTGTTTTCCTCAGGTAGATCAATAGTGTTGGTAGGTATATATTTAGTGGTGAATTGACAAAGATTGTTTCAGGTTAAAATCTTTAGGTGGTAAGGGTAATACCAGTGTATGAAAAGGTAGTATTAAACATTAGGACCTGTAAATAGATTAAAATTTTAATGGAATATGTTTATTTTATAAAACTTGAAAAATAGTAATTTTTTAAAAGGTAAGAATCACTTTATTAGCTTAAACTAGTTCCAACTGATATTTTGGTATAATCTTTCAAAAAATTATATATGTATGTGTATACATGTGTATATAATCAATGTACAGTAGTCCTATTTTTAAACAAATTTAAATTGTTGAGGTTTTTGTCTCCTTTTCTTTATATTTTTCTAATATGACCACAGAGGAATTATGGTAGGGGAAAAAAAAAACCTAAACCCACAATTGCTTGGAAATTAAGTAATGTATTTTTCTATATTAGAAAAATTAGAAAAAAATGTAAACTGAGAATTGAAAACTCAACATTTCAACATTTGAGGTATTCAGCTAAAAACCATGATTAGAGGAAAATGTACAGCCTTAAATACATATGTTAGAAAATAACAGGCAAAGCAACAGCTATAATTTTTGTTTCCTCTGAAGAAGTTTATAAGAACAAATCAAACCCATAGAAATTAGGGCAGAAACAGTGAACAGAGGAAATAAGTATATAATTGGTAAACTCGACAATGTCAAAAATTTATAATTTGAAAACACTAATACAGATGAAAAAATTCATAGAAAGATAAAAAATAAGTAGAAAATGTATTACCAATTTAATGCACAAAAGGTTTGCCTAGAGGCTTTATAAACATTCAGAAGCTAAACTAAAAAGATTATGAACAGCTTTATAATAATATATTTCCTAGTGTAGATGAAATGAAAAACACTAATTACCAAAATGAAAGTAAAATAAATTTAAGGTAGGAATAGTTCCTTAATCTATTAAGGAATCTGAATCCAGCATTAAAATCTCTCCCACAATGAAAACTCCAAGCTCAGATGATTACACTGGTAAATTCTTCCAAAAATTTTAGGAATAAGTGATACCAATCTTATACTGACACTTCCAGAAAATACAAAGAGCACATTTACCAGCTTTTTAAATTAGATCAACAAAAACTTGATACCAAAACTTAGTCTGAAAAGTTTTGTGTCTTATAACATCCTAGAAAAGGTCTTCTCATAAATTTGAATACAAAAATACAAAACAAAATTTTAGCAAAACAAGCCCAACAATACATTAAAGAATTATAAACTTCAAACAAGTAGGGTGTCTTGCCAATGGGTTTCAGCCCCAGGCAAGTTCGCTATGAATTCAGTGTGACCATAGAAAATGACAGCAAAACGTTCTTGGGGTGAAAGGGCTATACCCAACTTTATTTCCAGGTGGCAGGTCAGTCACTAAAGTCCCGTTCACTCAGAGCGACTCTGCATGCAGCAAGCTGGTCTCTGCCTCTGGGCCCCTCTGTCTGCACAGTCATCCTCTGGGCCCTCTGTCCTTGGTGTTGCCACCACTCCAGCCTCTGCTCTGCTCTCTTGCAGCCTTGCAGCCCTGCCACTGTGTTGTGCTCAAAGCACTGGGCGGAGCTCTTTTTAGAGTCAACAGCCATGTATTGCCCACAGGTGTGCAGTGAGCTAGTCAACCACGGCCAGGTGAGAATTCTGGCCTCAGGAACTCTCATTTTATCCACATAGGGCTTTTCCATGAAGGCAAGAATGATTTAGCATTCAAAAATAAATCAATGCAATTTACATATATAGAAAATAAATGAGAAAAATTATATCATCATTACATTAGATACATTGGTAAAATTCAACATCCATTCATGATAAAAATTTTAGCAAGGTAGGAATAGATGGAAAATTCTCTCATTTCATCAAAACTGTCTTGGAAAAAAAGAACAGTAAATATATTATTTAATAATGAATCTTTGAAAATACTCCCTTGAGATTGAAAAAGACTGGATGCTGGCTATCACCACTTACGTTTAAAAGTTTTGGAGTCCCTAGGCAGTGTAATGAGGCTATAGAAAGAAATAAAAGGCATAAAGTTTGAGGGAAAAAAATGGAAACCTCTAATTATTTCCAGATTGTATGCTTCTCCATGTAGAAAATACAAAAGAACCAAGAACTGAACTATTAGAATTACTAAGTGAATTAATGTCACTGAATTTAAGGTCAATATACATACAAATAATAGCATTTCTATATCATTTTCAAATAAATATACAGTTACGTTTTAAAAAAATACCATTTACAAAAACATCAAAAAACATGAAGTTTATATAGAATAAACAGTCAACTTTATGTGCTTTAAAAAATGAATTCTGTCGTGTTGGATAAAGTATTCTGTATTGGCTTTTAGGTCAAGTGTTTAAATTATGTTGCTTAGATATATTTTCTTTCTTTTTTCTGTTTCTGCCTTGGTACCCTGTGAATCTCAATGGTACCCACAGGCCATGACCTTGAGATCCTTGAAGTCGCTACCAATCATCCAGAATGTTGGAAAGCTGCTGGTTTCTCCACCTCCTAACAGCGGACTCCCTCTGGGACTGGTACGGGATTCAGCTTCCTGTTCATGCCCAGAACTGGAAAATACACTGAGTAAAATGGTCTGTAAAAGCCTGTTACCTGCTTTTGTTTTCATTTTGTTTTCTTCCCTATACAGAGTTTGAGCCTTTTGGTTTTCTCGGTTCCATCAGCTCTCTGCTCTCTTTAAAATAATGAATTCTGCATTTCATCTGACTTTTCTAGTTGAGCTCTATGGGGCAGTATACTGCCACTAGCTATCCCACTCAAAGTGGAAACAAAGAACTCTACCTTAATTTAAAAAAAAAACTTTCCTTTAATATAAGTATGAACGTTTACTTCATATTAGTCAGCCATTGTGCCCACTAAGTAGTTTTATTCCAGTAACCCTACACTGAAAGTCTTTTTTTTCCTTATTACCTTATGTTCTATTCATTTGTACAAGTTCCTTTAAATTTTCTACTGTGACTAGTACAGTTGAAACCCAGGTGAAAGGGAAGACTTAGAGGAGAATGAAAAAATGTTGTTTTTCATGTTCCTAATAAATCCCTTGTGCTACAGTCCCATTTCACAGATCAAAGAAGGATATTGGTTTATGCTATCAAAGTTCGAGGAGGAAAAGTAATTTATATCAGAGTTTATTCTGAAGAAGAAACTTTTTTCTTCCCTATCTTCTTCCCTTTTTTAGATCTCAAATTATTGAAAAATAAATATTATGGGGGAAAAGAGAACGAGATATTGGTTAGAGCTTTAATAGCTCTAACCAATAAATAGGCAAACCCTACCTCAAATAATTTCTCCATCAGTATCAAATGAATTAAAGCCCTATTCTTAAGAAATAAAATAAAATAAATGGTGATAAAAGTGGAAGTATATATTCATGATCTGAAAGGGAAGGGTGTAGAAGACATTATTAAATAATATTTAAAATGCAAACACAAAAATTGGAATTACACAAATAACATTAGAATTTAAAACTTTCATTTGACATAAGCCATTATACTAGAGAAAAAGGCAAGTGTCAGAGAAAGTGAAATTAACAACACATCAAACCGATAAAATAGGACATATTGCATAAAAAGAATCCTTAAAATTCACGAAAAAATACAAACCAATAGAAAAATGGGCAAGGATTATAAAAAGTTTAAAGGAGAGGAAACACAAATTGCAAATCTGTGTAGAAACACTCAGTATCACTGGTATTTGGAGAGGTGGATGAAATGATAGATATATTTAAGTTCTTAGGGTGACCATACTTTCTGTTTGCCTAGGGCAACCCAGGTTTGTGTCTGCTGCTCTAGTGTGAACTTTTGCTTTCAAAAATGTACTGGTTGGGATAATGACGTAGGGCATCCGTTTAGGCATAGGTAACATACTCAAAGGCCTACAAATATCAGGAAGGTATAAGACAATACAGAGAAGTGGTGCTTGTAAATTTGAGAAAATATTTCCTGCTAAAAGGAATTCACATTCTAATTTTTAAAAAAATCATATGGGCAAAACTGAATAGTGGAGATCTAGACCTTGAGCTGCCAGTCTTGTACTTGTGCTGAGAAACATCGGGTCTCTCCTGCTGGTGGGAGTGAAAACTGGTGCAGCCAACATGAAGTACAGTTTGTCCTCATCTACTGAAGCTTTTAAAAATTTTCACATAAATTGATGCAGTAATTCCACTTTTCCATGTAAAACCTAGAATAAAACATTGTGTAAGTACACAAAACATAAGCATGTATTCTTTAAAATATATAAAAAAAAAAACAAATTTGAAAGCTACCAACATGTTTATCCAATAATGGAATGGTTAAATAAAGTATGGTTCCTTCATATTCTGGAAAATAGTGTATTAAGTTAAAATATAGGCCCTTTGTGCCAAATGTAGTAATCTTTAAAAACAAATGTTGAGTGGAAAACATGTAAAGTGTGTAATTAATTATGATTTGGGAATATATATTTTGGGGAATAGAGAGTATTTTACAAGTACATATACAAGGCAATTAAAATAAAGTTTATAAAAATACCCACTATTTTAATTATTTTAGTTGTGCTTTCTTCTGGATATGGGACTTGAGGTTTATCAATAATACTTCATCTTTAAATCAGATATAATGGAGACAGAACTATGCAACTAAAACTTAGGAGGGAAAGGAAACTGTGTAAAATGATAAAATATAGCCAATGCACATCTCTCTATTTACATGGCCAAGTTCTTTAGTTGCAGTTTTAAAGATTTTCCCCATAGTTTCTTTAAAAAAGCTAACATAATGGGAATTTCCAGACAAAAAAAAAAGGCAGTTTTCCAAAGCATTTTGTGATTGTAGACAGAACTGGGATAGAGAAAGTGGGGGGAGTGTGAGTCTCACTTTCAGATTCCGTCACTGATATGTGATTTCCCTAGATAAACCGTGTTTCATGTCTTAGAATCAGAAATGTGTGTATGTATATATGTGTGTGTGCAAATATGCACATACACACATTTATATATCTCCACTGTAAAAAAAAAAGAGAGATCGAGAAAAAGACTGAAAGGATGAAAACATAAACTACCTAATCAGAAAAAACACTGTGGAAAGATACAGGTTAGAGCTGTACGACAAAAATCATCTTCCTAAATAGTGTGCATGGTACAGTAAGCAGACCCCATACAAAGCTAAATTTATCACTTTTCTTGAGTAAAAGCCACAGAGACACAACTGACATCACACTGCTATTCTTCATTCTGAAAAAACAGGTTCTTGTTGTTTAGCTGCTACAACAGTACAACTCAGTATTTTTAAAACTACAGCATCTAAAAATGGATTGCTTATATTTTAATGTTAAGATTGTGATGTTAAATATTAAAGTCTAATTTCAGGTACCTGATACTTTTTTTATTGAAATGAAGTTTCAAACTCTGATTTCAGTGTTATTTCTGAAAAGTCTTTGAAGTTCATGCTGTAATATTAATAAAATTGACAGTTCCTTTCAGAAGTTGTCATCTGAGCCATGTCAGAATCTTCGTTTCTTACATCTTGGTTTCCTACATTCTAGGTTTTTGTTTTTTCTTTTCTTTTTTTCATTCAGTCAGTGAAAATCCTTATGATCCCAAAGAAATATATCATCAGTCTTCCTTTCCTTAAAACAATCCCTAAGGCAACAAACCTGTTTATAAAGTACATTTTAAAAACATCATTTGTAGCTTTACATTTTAATCTGACCCAAGGCCATGTTGACATGGCCTGTTCATGTCATTTCTGTTCTTCGTCTGTGCCAGTTCATTCTTGCTGTTATTTCTTTAAGGAGAAACTTCTGATAAGATCGACTTATGGAGGTTGTGAAATTTTGAAATTCTCTATAATTCAACATAACAACTTGTCAGTTTGTCAAAACTTCCTATCTCTTGTCTATCATATGCTTTTGAATCAGTTTGAGATAAAGTTTTTTCTGTGATGATTTTCTTATTTATTAGAATCAGCATTGAACATCATCTGTTAGTAATCATGTGACCTGATACAGGAACAGACACTTTTCATGAAGCTTGAAAGGGTCACTTCTGGGGAATTGTACCTTATTTTTCATGACAACTCAGATTGTGGGATTTACCCGCAGTATACGAATTAGAATTTCACTTGAGGCACCCATCCCCACATGGCAAAAATCAAAACATTCCCAGGGCAGTAATGTTTGTTCTATCATTACTAAATCTGTAGTAGAATGAATGAAACCCTGGAACTAGGTGAGCGGCCCTCAACAACTGCAATGCCTTGTTACAGACACACAGGTGATATTTCTGTGTCTGTTCACACAGGTATTAATAGATAGCAGAGTTATAACCCCTTTAACCAACAAAAAATGTTCTTTACCCCGTGCTATAAGAAAATGTATAGAATTTGAGATCATGTACAATTCATAATCCTTATTAGAAAACTGGTCAGAGCAAAAGACAAGGCTCCCTTTTCTGGCACCTTGAGGTTATCTAAGCTCCCCATCACCTCCTATTTAGAGTGGACAGGGGGATCATAAAGCCATCTAAACCACACAGACTTTATCCTAAAGAGGCTGAAAGAAGTGGTTTTAGCTGGGAAGGACCACAGTAACTGAAGCTGTTAAGCAAACTTGAATTCTATCCACCCTTCCCAGGAGGAGGAAGAGGTCAGTTATAGAAAATGAAGAGGCTGCTTTGTTCCATTTTTCCTGCACATATCAGCAAATACACATTCTTTTATCCTGTTAACATACCACAGAACAAACAAACCTTTTGATTACAGAGAAATTAAGTTTCCCTACAAGGTGCAGGAAAGCAGTTTTATGAGTTTCCTCCACATGTGTGCACAGCATTGAATTCAGACACACTGTTCTGGTCTCCAAAGTCGTGGTGTACCAGGCGTGCATAAGATTACCAGGTCCTTTGGGTTAAAGTAACTGCCTATGACTATGGTCAAGATTTCCATTTGCTGCGTTCCTTGGGCATTCACCCTCACCAGTCAATGCAAACACTCGTCATTCATTTGTGTACCTTTTGGCTGTCTTGAGGGCACTAAATTATATTGCTAATAATAGTCTTCTTTCTCATCTTCCTTTCTCTTTCAATTCTTTTCTAAAGTATTAAGTGTAGTCACTCCTCCTGTCTTTCCACTGAAGACCATAAGTAAGCGGGGGATTTTCCAAAGGAAAGATACAGGTTTGTATCTTCAGTGTAGTACAAACCTGTCTGGGCACATTTTAATCAAGAGGGAAGCTCAAAAATTGAGAATGTTTAATTCTTTAAGGATATTCAAGATCAGTAAGAACAGTAGGTTATGTAAAATACAATTTTTTGAAACATTGAAGACACAGGATATTTGAAAAAAATTTGTGAAAGCTGATGAAATTTCAAGTTCTGTAGAACTGAATTATATCTTCAAGTTATTTTTAAGAAATAGTATTCAAATTAAGATTTTTATACAGTTCTTATTGCTATTTTACTTAGAGATTTCAATGAGTAGGTGTTTGTGTTGTCAATCTCAGGGTAATAAAAGAAAAAGGAACATGTCTTATACAAGGACCAAGAATAATAAGGGTGTGTTAAGCATCCCATCACCAAACTAGGCAAAGAATATAAATAGGAAATGCTCAGAAAAAAACATATATGACCAGAATAATAAGGCCATTTGCGATGAACAGGATGTGAGATTCTGTTACTGGGTATTTTGTCAAAAGAATTAGGCTGGCCAGTTTTTCTTAACTTTGTTTAAAATGGATACAAAACAACCTTTGAGTGGAGAATGATAACAAAGCTGTTAATTTCTTTTTCCACATTTCCTTAATCTGTTCAGAAATAGTACTCTAGTAACTTTGGTTTAAATTTGTATGGACAACTAAACCTTATGAATTCTTATAATTTTATTTTTCAAAATTTATGTAAAGATTAAAGTCAGTGATTAACTACATATTAGAGTTATTAGAGTGCATTTAAGGGGGCATTATTAGTTTGATATATAGTTGAGGATATGCCAGAAATGTGGGTGACTGTGTTGAGCATTTGTTTATTTCAGACATGTAACAAGGAGTTAGCAGTTCCGATGTTAGCTGGAGTTTCATGTCAACCACAGTAACATCTCTTACTCTTTTATCCATCATAACCTTCAAAGAGGTTTCTTAGCTATGGTTATATGGAGGAGGTGTTAGCATTTACTGGTTTCCAGACCAATTAAATCAGAATTTGATGAGTAGTACCCAGGCAATGATAATGTTTCAAAGCTTCCTAAAGCCTTTTATGAACTTATCTAAATTTCAGAATTAGTGTGTCAAATCTTATCTCAGTTATAATGAGAAAATTCTGAGTAATGCACACAAATCTTAACCAGAAAAATTTAGTTTTTACTAAATTACTAATTTTGTAAATTTGTTAATTACAAGCTAGTAAAATATACTCCTCTAGAAACTGTTGTGTAAAATTATTAGGTTGTGTTCATTATCTTAGGCTTCTAAGGTGTGATACTACTTTTGGCCTCTGATTTCTTCATTTGTGAAGTTTGCAAGATTATGTGAAATGTCTAAATGAAACACAAGAAACAGTGTTTGTGATCAAAATATTTTTATTCCATAGACGGAGTTTATACCAAGAAAAAATTCTGTTAAATGATGAAAACATTCTATTTCTGCACAAACCCGTGCAGTTTACCACATG
This sequence comes from Manis pentadactyla, assembly GCF_030020395.1. Lineage (NCBI taxonomy): Eukaryota > Metazoa > Chordata > Mammalia > Pholidota > Manidae > Manis > Manis pentadactyla. Next base: position 66,451,600 of record NC_080031.1, on the reverse strand, counting down.
TAATAAAAGGAAACTAATAAGTAATAGAATTGCATACTGACTGTGTCATACTGGAAAAGCAAATTTTCCTAAATTGGATTTCAATCTGTCATAAGATTAATACACATTTCTTGGCAGAAGAAAATAAAGGAGGGTGATCTGATAGTCTATGATTCTTAAGGGACACCTAGTGAAATCTTTCTCCAGCCATATTAAGCCATATGGATAATAATCATGATGGCCTCAGAATTTATATCAAAGTCCTTATTATACATAAACACAAATGTACAAGCAAATATTTGCATCCTGCTCAGGACTGGCTACATAATTTGCAGGACCACTGCAGAATGAAAGTGTAGAGTCATTAGTTCAAACATTATTAAGGATTTCAATGATGGTGATAACAGAGCATTAAACCAAGCACAGGGCCATTATACAGAGTCCTGAGAGACTGCACACATCACAGGCCCATGAAGCAGTCTTGATTGTGCCTCCTACTGTATATGGTGCAGGGAACATGAGAAAATAGAAGCATATCCTTTTTAAGAGCCTACACACCAGTGAAGCTAACAGGACATCGCTAGAGAAAGCACAAGGTAACACATACCTTAGTGATAAGGTTAAGAGCATCTATCTCAAACAACAGAAGTGTGGAGACTAGAGGAACAAACATGAGAAGTCCTGCATCCCCTGAAGATGGTGTTGGCTTTTCCAGATGGTCATCTGTGTGATCTCAGGCAAGTACCTTAATATCACTGACTTCCCTCATTTGTAAAGTGGGAATAATGACATGCTGCAGAAATGTCATGACAATTAGATGGTAAAATTTATGTAAAGGTGATTATAAGTGGTAAAGCTGGCTTGCTTTTTCTTTAAAAATGTGAATGTAGTCTGGGCAAATTTTAAAATGCCTACTTCATCCTTTCTCTTATCCTTTATAATTTTTCATCTTTTTTCCCTTGAAATCAATATGTACTTCTTTCCACAAATGACTGACTAGAAGTAATAAATTAATGTGTTTAAAATGACTGTAGTTGATCATTTCATTGTCATTAACATATAATATTCACCTTGGGTCTGTTTTCAGAATAATATTTCTAAGTTATTTTTTGCTGTTGTCCTAGTACAGATTGTCTACTACAAACTTAAAAGGGCTATCAAAATTTTAAAATTAATGCTGTACGTTGTTTGCATTGTAGTTCTTAATCTTTTCACAGGAGTCAGAGAGATATGACTGTGAAAAGCCATTGAAGCCTATGTAGTCTGTCTCTGAACCAACTCAATTTTGCCAAAATTTCAAATGGTTTATAGACTCTAAGATGCATTAAGCATGAACTTTATGTAAATAATTGATTAATTAAATTTCATCACTGACAGAAATATGACTTCATCCAGATTAATATCCAAGTCACATGATGTAGCTGCCTCTTCCAGGGGCTGTCCACTTGGGTCAGGCTGCCACACTTTCTGGAAGCAGAAAAAAAAAATACTTTTAAGAATCCAGAAGCATAATATAGAAAACTATGCTATTTGGTTTTTGAATCTGTGAAAATAATCTGAGGTTAAGAAGTTGAAGAAATTATAATCTTTCATTTGATTGCAGTATAGGCAGAGAGTGGAATCCTGAAGAATTTTCCTGAAAGACAAAAAGAGTATGTTTATAAAACTCTCTAACCAAATAAAAAGTGATAGTCAAGCCATTCTTATCACTGATGATCTGTTAGGTCATTGCTAAAATAGTCCCCTTTTGATATGTAATTTGATGGATGATATAGCATTGTGAGAAAGGTATAAAAATTAACTAGTATGATTTTTAGAAAAGGAATACAAAACAATTACTGTAATATGGCAAGTACACAAGAAAGGAGTGCTAAACTTTCAGGGACTTGTTTATAACTTCATAATTTGTTTCAAACTTGAAATAAAATTAAAAACATTTGGTCTTCTGTCAATTCTCAGAATTAAAAATAATCAGCATGTAAGTCATAAAACAATAAACTCTTAGAAAAAAACATAGGCAAAAATCTCTTGGACAATGAATGGATAAAGAACATGTGGTACATATACACAATGGAATATTATTCAGCCATAAGAAGAAAACAAATCCTACCATTTGCAGCAACAACATGGATGGAGCTAGAGGGTATTATGCTCAGTGAAATAAGCCAGGCGGAGAAAGACAAGTACCAAATGATTTCATTCATATGTGGAGTATAAGAACAAAAAAAAACTGAAGGAACAAAACAGTAGCAGACTCACAGAGCCCAAGAATGGACTAATAGTTACCAAAGGGAAAGGGACTGGGGAGGATGGGTGGGAAGGGAGGGATAAGTGCGGGGAAAAAGAAAGGGGGCATTACGATTAGCATGTGTAGTGGGCAGGGCACGGGAGGGCTGTGCAACACAGAGCAGACAAGTAGTGATTCTACAGCATCTTACGCTGATGGACAGTGACTGTAATGGGGTTTGTGGGGGGGACTTGGTGAAGGGGGAGCCTAGTAAACATAATGTTCTTCATGTAATTGTAGATTAATGATACCAAAATTGAAAAAAATCATCAGATTACTTCAAAACTTATTTAGTGTTAACATAATAGCAGTTTGTCTTCACATGTTATCCCATTGCATTTATGGGGTTAGATGTTTATTCAATATGGTTCCCTGCAGAGCTTTGTTCTCTTTGTCATTCCTATACTGGTAACATTCATGGCTATCTAATGTTTCTTCCATGTGTAGTGCATTAAATCATTTAAATTGTATTCTACGTTTCAGACAAAAGTTTGAACTAAAAGGCTACAATTGGTCAGCTCTTGGTTGATATCATTCCAAAAACAGCATGACCCAAGTTAGACAGACATTGTATCCATTTGAGCTTAGATCTTGCCTTGTCCCAGCCAGTGACTTTATAGATAAGAAAATCCAGATCCAATATGACTAAAGGACCTTCTCAGTCCTATTTAAGTGTTCTAAACTCTATCTGTTAATAAATTTAAGTATTTGATACATACTTATAAAATGAAATGGATGAATTTTCCTAATATGATAGACAAAGGTAGTTAAAAAGCTGAATATAGAATACTCTGCTTACTAAATAATTCTACTTTGGACAAATATGCTCTTACTTGTTTTACACCAGGGAAGAATCTTTGCCTGTTTCAACAGCAAAAATTACTGAAAAATAAGGTTATTTGGGCAAAGAGTAAAGGAGACAAGGTGAAAATTAATTGTCAAAGGAAGAGCTCAAATTATAATAAAAGTTGATCGGTATCAGACTAAGTCCAAGACTTTGTTGAATGGGGGCAGGGAGAAAAATTTAGAGACTTACCTAAATCATGTAAGTGCATACTGTTTTACAGACTTCATTTTTTAAAGAGCAGTTTTATGTTTACAAAAAAATTGAGAGGAAGATACAGACTTCTTATAGACCCTCTGGCTGCCCATGTGCATAGCCTCCCTCATAATTATCAGTGCACTTACCAGAAATGTATGTTTTTGACCAGGGATGAACCTACACTGGCGCACGTAATCATCCAAAGTCCACAGTTTACTTTAGGGTTCAGTCTTGGTGTTGTACATTCTATGGGTTTGGGACAAATATATGATAACATATCCATTACTATAGTATCATAGAAAACATTTTCACCCCCTGAAAACCTCTGTGCTCTGCCAATTAATCTCTCTGCCATCCCTCTCCTTGTAACCACTGATCTCTTCATTGGATCCATAGTTTTGCCTTTCCAGGTTATCATGTAATTGGAATCATATGGTATGTAGCCTTTTCAAACTGGCTTTATTCACTTAGTTATGTACATTTGTAGTTCCTCCATGTCTTTTCATGGCTTGAAAGCTCATTTCTTTATAGTTCAGAATAACATTCCATTGTTTGAATGTACTATGTTTATTTTATCCCTTCAGCTACTGAAGGACATCTTGGTTGCTTCCAAGTTTGGCAATCCTGAGTAAAACTGCTGTTAACATTGTGTGCAGGTTTTTGAGTGGACTGAAGTCCTCAACTCCTTGGTTAAATGCCTAGGAATGTGATTGCTGAATCATGCAGTAAGAGTACTTTTATCAGAAACCACCAAATTGTCTTCTAAAGTAGCTGGACCGTTGCATTTCCACTAAAAATGCATGAGGGTTCTTATTGTTCCACGTCCACATGAGAATTTGGTGTTGTCAGTATCCTTGATTTTGGCCATTTCACTAGGTATATAGGTTTATCTCATTTTAATTAGTATTTCCCTGATGGCATACGATGTTGTGATGTTGAGTATGTTCATATGCTTAGTTGCCATCTGTGTATCTTCTTTGTTGAGGTGTCTGTTAAAGTCTTCTGCCCATTTTTAAATTGAGTTTTCTTATTGCTGAGTTTTAAGAATTTTTTGTACATTTTGGACAACATTCCTTCATCTGATATTTCTTTTCCAAATATTTTCTCAAAGTTTTGGCTTGTTTTCTCATTCTCTTGACAGTGTCTTTCATAGGGAAGAAGTTTTTATTTTAATAAAGTCCACCTTATTATTTATTTCTCTCATGGTTTATGTCTTTGGTGTTGATCTAAAAATACATCATCATACCCCAGTTTTTTAGGTTTTCTCCTATGTTATCTTACAGAAGGTCTATAATTTGGGATTTTACATTTAGGTCTATGATCCATTTTGAATTAATTTTTGTGAAGGGTGTAAGGTATGTGTTTACTTTCAAGCTTTTGCTTGTAGATGTCCAGCTGTTCAGCACTATTTGTTGAGACCATCTTTGCTCCATCCTATTGCCTTTTCTTCTTTGTCAAACATTAGTTGACTATATACATGGGGATCTATTTCTGGGCTTCCATTATGTTCCATTGATCTATTTTTCTGTCCTTTCACTAATAAAACTTTATTTTGATTACTACAGTTTTATGGTACATTTTGAAGTGGGTTAGTTTCAGTCTTCTAATGTTTTTCTTCATAATATTATTTTGGCCATTTTGGTTTTTTTGCCCTCCATATAAACTTTAGAATAATTTTATTGATATCTGTAAAATAATTTTCTGGAATTTTGATTGGAATTACCTTTAATTTTAGATGAAGCTGAGAAGAACTGATATCGTGAAAATACTTAGTCGTCTGAGCCATAAACATGGAATGTATCTCCATTTGTTTAGTTCTTTGTTTTTATTTGATAGAGTTTTATAGTTTTCCTCATATTGTTCTTGTACATGAATGAAACCTTGTCATTTTCAACAACATGGAAGAAGCTAGAGGGTATTGAGTCAGAAAAAGATGATTAACATATGAGTTCTCTTATATAAGGGATCTAACAAACAAAACAAATGAGCAAGCAAAACAGATATAAAATCATAGACACAGTGAAGAGACTGGTGGTGCCAAAGAGGAGGGGGTGGGGGAATGGAAATAAGTGAAGGAAAAAAAATTGGAACTGTGTGATATCTTGATTTAGGTGGTAGTTGCATGATTAAACATGTCAAAATTCACTGAGCTGTACACTAAAATTTGTTCATTTTATGGTATGTACCTTAATAAAATACAATGAAATTTCAAAAGCAATTGATTTCTGCATGTGATATTTGTGTCCTTCAACTTTACTGAATTCAATGATCCATTCTAACAGTTTTTTGGCAGAATGTTAGGTTTTTTTACTTTTAAAATTATATCATTTGCAAACAAAGACAATTTTACTTTCTTTCTGATTTGGATAACTTTTATTTCTTTTTCTTGCCTGATTCATGTGGCTAGAATTTTCAATGCTGTGTTCTATAGGAGTGGTGAGAGTAGGCAGCCTTGTCTTGTTTCTGATCTTAGGGAAAATGTTTCATCCTTTAACAATTAGGTGTGATGGGAACTGTGGCTTTATTATATGTAGGCTTTATTATGTTGAGGTATATTCCTTTTCTTTCCAGTTTGTTGAGCATTTTTATTATGAAATGGTGTATTTTGCCAGATACTTTTCTGCATATATTTAGGTGATCAGATCATTTTCATCTTTCATTAAATTAATGAAGTGTATCATATAAATTGAGTTGCATATGTTGAACCACCTTGTTTTCCAGGGGTAAACACTCTTTGATCATGGTATATGATCTTTTTAATGTGTTCCTGAATTTGGTTTATTGATATTTGTTGAGAAGTTTTTCATCTATATTCATCAGGGATATTGGTCTTTAATTTTCCTTTTTTTGTACTGAGCTTATCTTGCTTTGGTAATAGGGTAATGGTCTTACAAAATGAGTTTGGGAAGGTCCTTGCCTCTTTAATTTTTGGAAGAGTTTGAGAAGTATTGGCCTTAATTCTTATTTCAATATTTGGTAGCATTTACCAGTGAAATCATCTTGTACTGGACTTTTCTTTGTTGAGGAATTTTTGATTACTGATTCAATCTTGTTACTTATTGGTCTGTTCAGATTTTCTAATGCTCCATGATTCCCTCTTGGTAGGGTGTAGGTTTATAGGAATGCATCTGTTTCTTTTAGGTTATACCACATAGGTTTATGAAACAACAATTTTTTGATTTATACCTATTCATAGTAGTCTCTCATGGCCCTTTGTATTTCTGTGGTATCAATTGTAATGTGTCCTTCATTTCTGATTATATTTATTTGAGTTTTCTCTTTTTTTCTTCGTCTAGCTAATGGTTTGTCAACTTTATGTACCTTTTCAAAAAAAAACCACGTTAGTTTCATTGATCTTTACTATTGCCTTTTAAGGCAAATTCATTTATTTCTCCTCGCATTATTATTATCCCCTCCTAACTTCTACTACTTCTACTAACTTTTGAGTTAGTTGTATTTTTCTTTTTCTAGTTCTTTCAGGTATATAGTTATGCTTTTTATTTGAGATTGTTCTTTTTTTTTAAATGTAGATGTCTACCACTATTAACTTCCCTCTTAAAACTGTTTTTGCAGCACCCCATGTTTTGGTATATGTATTTTCATTTGTTTTGAGATATTTTTGGTTTCTCTTGTGATTCTTCGACCTATTGCTTGTATAGTGTTCTAATTGTGTTAACAATTGAATTGTGTAAACACTTGTGTTGTTTAAATTTTGCATATATTTGTTAATTTTCCGACATAAAACATACCGTAACAAATTTAAAAGACTGGAAATTATAAACAATATCTTTTTAAAATTAACTTAAGAGTTGGTGTGACCAACCATATAATCTGTGATGGAAAATTTTTCATGTGCACTTAAGAAGAATGTATATTCTGCTGTTAGATGGAATGTTCTGTATGTGTGTGTGTGTATATATATATATATATATATATATATATATATATATATATATATGCTAGGTCCATGTGATCTAAAGCATAATTCAAGTTCAGTGGTTCCTTCTTGATTTTATGACTGGGTAATCTTTCCATTTTTAATTTTGGGTATTGCAGTCTCCTATTGTTGTTATAATACTGCTTATTCCTCTAGACCTCTTAGCATCTGCTTAATATATTTAGTTGCTGTGCTATTAGGTACTTAAATATTTTTGAGACATCTTATGATTTAACTACTTTATCATTATACAATAACCTTCTTGGTCTCTGCTTATCATTATGGGCTTAAAGTCTGTTTTTTTCCTTTTTCCTTTGTTCTTCTCTGAATAAATAGTTTCAAGGATTCTATTTCAATATCAATATTTATTCATCTTAGTCTGCCATTGATGTTTTCCCTTGCATTTTTTATTCCATTCATTGTACTCTGCAGCTCCAGATTTCTGTTTGATTCTTTTAAATTATTTTTCTATCTCTTTGTTAAACTTTTCAATTTGTTGGTATACCGTTATCCTGAGTTTGTGGAATTGTCTTCCTGTGTTTTTTTGTTGCTCACTGAATTTCTTAAAATAGCTATTTTGTATTATTTATTTGGTAAGTCATAGATCTTCATGTCCTTGGATTTGGTTACTGGAAGATACTGTAATCCTTAGGGTTATGTTACTTTAATTTTTCACATTCCTTAAAGTTTTGAGTTGCTACCTTTGCACTTGAAGTCAGAGTCACCTTCTGTAGTCTTTATATCTGCTTTTGGGGGAGAGATGCATTCTTCAGCCTTGGTAGATTTCTGAGGCTATCTCAGACCTCCTGAGTATACCTACTCTGTGCTTCTTGCTCTCTTTGGAGAGAAATCTTAAGCTTGTATGCCTTCTGTGGATCCTGCAAATTTCATGGCTAAATGGTGACAGCCTCTTTTTTGCTTTTTTTCAAACGTGGTGCTAGAGCTCACATTTGTAGTCTCTCCATGTCGCACAGCTTTGGCTTTCTTCATAATCTCTAGCCATCTGTCAAATCCTGATCTTGTTGCCGTCATTGGGAGCATGCACAGGGTGGGGGTGTTCATGGTGAGGGATGCAGAGTACTGGAATGCCCATTGACCAGTTGGGGTAACCATGGGTAAAGACTTTACAGTGGCTCATTTGTAGGCTTCTCAATGGAGTCGACATGCAATTTAGTAGGACCTGTGTTCCTATAGTGTCCCCCAAAGGTCGTGTCTCCTGTGTGTCCCACACTCCAGTCATATTGCTCATGATTTGGTACTCTGAATGGGGCAAGAGAAAGAAATGAGCCACTTTGACAGAGTCCTGAAGAGCTGGGGAAGCCAGATGTTCACTTACATGTTCTTTTTTCCCTTTGCCCCACAGGAGAAATGTCGTGTGGAAGAAAAATCTCTACTGACTCTAAACTGTGCTGCCTTGAGCAAAGAGTGATGCAGGTAAAGTCAAACTGTTCCTCTTATCTACTTCAGTATGCCCAAAGTCATATGTATAATATGTACTCACACATACACTTTTTTTTCTGATCCTGTGGTATGCTGGAACTACTCCTCTGGAAACCTGGACATCAACAAAAGCTCTCTCTTTCATGGGTGACTAAGTCAGTCTTCTCCAGTAGCTCCTGAGGCCACAGCCCCAAGGGGTTGGAGCTGGTTTTTGGTCCACGGTCAGGACTGAGGTCTGCATGTTACCTGACAAGTGGGGTGGGGGGCATGTGACACTACTTCCAGGTTCTTCAGCCTGCGGTGCTGGATCTCACATCTTCGCCAAAGGCACTCCTGTACATGGACTGATAGCAAATTTTAGTTGGGTGGGGGACAAAAAGAGGGATGTCTTGTGCTACCATAATGCTGATGTCACCCACCGATACTTTGTGGTTTGATTTTCACTGAGTTAAAATGTTTTTAAATTTCCCTTGAGATTTCTTCTTTGACTCATATTATTTAGAAGTGTTGTTTAGTCTCCATGCAATTTGGAATTACCTAGTTATTTTTGTGTTACTGATTTCTAGTTTAACTCCATTGTGGTCTGAGAGCAGATATTGTTTATAATTTCCATTCTTTTAAGGCTGTTAAGGTGTGTTTTATGGCCCATAATGCTGTCTGTTTTGGTGGATGTTTCATGGGAGCTTGTGAAAAAATATTTATTCTACTGTTTTTGGATGAAGTAGTCTATAGATGTCAATTATATCCATTTAATTCATAGCATTGTTTAGCTCAACTATGTCCTTACTGATTTTGTGTCTGCTGGATCTGTCCATTTCTGAGAGAGAGTTGTTGAAATCTCCAACTATAATAGCAGATTCATTTATTTCTCCTTGCGGTTCTATCAGCCTTAGAGTTTGATATTCTGTTAGGTGCATGCCCATTAAGAATTGTGATGTCTTCCTGGAGAATTGACCCCTTTAACATTACATAATGCACTTCTTTATCCTTGGTAACTTTCCTTAGTTTGATGTCTATTTTGTAGTGTGTGCTGTTTTTACACTGTCATCAAGTTTGTTGGAAAGAATATCTTGGGTGAGGTTTGAGTTGCATTTCTACTTGACTCCTGTTTGTTAATTTTACTCATCATCCTATGAGAATGAAAGGCTGTAAACTGAAGGTGCTGAGAAGCATTTTTGAGCTAGTTGTCTGTTTGAATATGGCAGGATTACTCAGTGTTAATGAAATGAACACACAGTGCCATGAGACTCAGTAATTACTCGAGTTCTTCTTTTTCATCCTTTTCCTCTTTAATTTTTCCTTCTCTTTCTTCTTTGCTCTCTTTCACAATAATTAGTACCTAATAACTACAACACAAAATGGAAGTAGAAAACTACAGTCCAACAAAGTTTTGGGCAGTGAACAAATGAATTAGTCTAAAATGTGAAGAAAACAGTAAGTGTCTAAATATAAAATCTAAAGATTTTATGGGGCTTCTCCTGGAAGGGAGGGGAGAGAGGAAAGGAAAATGCTCTGAATGATCTATCATGTCAGAGAATGTGTGTTTTTTTGGCAAAGTCAGCTTAGAACTCTATATACACATCTTCCAATATCAAGTTCAGATAGATTAAATTGATTTGATATGTAATTATTTTTGATGCTCACTCTTTTCCTGAAGGTCTGTATGTAATTGCATTTTAGTTTTCTTTCTTGACTAAATAGTTACCTTGAACACTCATGTAATATAGTTTATCCTAAAACTTATGTAATTTGGCAATCCTATATTCTATTCAGCCTATAGTTCTGTTTTTCAAAAGATAGGTTTTCTTTGTGCCTGTATATATTTTGTTAGATAGTGAGGTTGACTTGCAAATGCCATTTTTTCCCTTGCTGTAGCAACCATGATGTGTGGGACCTGGTCCTCCCTCCAGTGTGGAGTCCTCATTAGTCTAAGCCAGTGGTTCTCAGTCAGTAGTTCTCAGCTGCAAATGAGAATCCTCTGAAGAATTTCCTAAGACCACTCAGAGGAATGAGGTCTGATATTGGGATTTTTTTTTTTAAAGCTCTACATGTAAGTCTGAAGTGCAGCCAGAGTTGAGAGCTTCCAACAAATATTGCCTCCAGGCAAATATTAGGTTCAGCCTCCTGTGGCTCAAGCTCTCAGGCCACGTCCTTAGTGGCAGCTTTGCCCTGGCCACGAGGACAGGTCACGAATGGACACGTGATCCAGTTTAGGACATGGGACCACAAAGGAAATTGCTATGCACTGTTTGGTAAAATTTCCTCACTTTAAAGAGAAGGCCTTTGAAATTTTGGTCTCTAATGTCTGAATGTTGTCATTTGTTTAATATAAGCCCTGATATTTCTATATTCATCTTGCTACTGACACAGAAATGTAGAGTGAAGAAAAATGCAGAGGACAGAGTCAGCCACTGTCCCCTATTTATCCAATTCTAAAACTCGCCTTACAGTTAATGTTCATATATATGAAATTAACCCCCTGATATCCTCCCACAAGACTCTGGACTCCTGGATTCCATTTCTCTATCTTAAAAGAAGAGCCTGATGCAATAATGGTTTTGTCTGTAAGCACTTTTCCTTAAACTTACCATGGACTCCTTTTTAATAAACTAATGCACATATATCGGAGCAGTCACTTCATCATTGATTATATTTACGGTTTTTTTGTAAAACACTGTTTATTTTTTATGAAACATTTTTGGTTGTTGTTGAACATATGTCTTCCCCTGTATATCTATATGACATGTGTTCACAAAAGAAGTTCCCAGAGTGGAGAAAGGACCTGGCAAATGTTAGACGCTGAGGTGTTAGAAATGGCTACTTTCTTATCTAGCTGCCTATCTGTCCTCCCACAGCATGCAACTTGTTTGAATACTGATACTTGTACATCTTCAGCAATGTCTTTACATGTCTTCTAATGATATAAATTGAAAAAGCAATACATTTCTGCTTGTTACTTTGTTTTCTTTGTATTTGAGCCGAGTAAAATGCACTAGGCACTGGTGTGTTCCATTTTTGCCTTTTACCATTTGAAATCCCCAAATACGTCTCTCAACATAACATCAATGTAGTTTTATAAAGTACTGCTTCAAACCATTAGATATTCATCCGCGTTTCCAAGTCAGGTGCTGACGGGCCGTAGAGGAGGCTGCATAGGTGAGCAGAGCCTATCAGGGTGGCTGAGACGGGCCACAGGCAATCTGTGGCAATCTATTATTGTCATGCGGGATTGTGGAGTCAATGTTAAAAGGTCTTTCAGTTCTCTTCTTATGGTCAAACCAATTTTGCATGGGATCTTCTGATGTTTAAATGTCAGTTTAAACCAGCCAAACAACAAACACACAGCCTGGGCCAAACAAAACCATCAGTCTTGCTGGCTAATATGTGCCCTTTGGAATAGCTAAACAGTTTCAACCATCAGCCTGACCTGGGCCTGGGAGTCTTCTCTGCCCTGCTCCAGCTCTTTACCTGGTATAGACTCTCTCCTCAGATGCCCTGGTCAACCACTAGCGGCCTGGGGCCACCTTCCTGCCTCATTCCTTTCTGGGAGTTACCAGGTATATATGAGTAAGTGTATTTTCCTGCCTTCTTAAGTATGTGTATCCTATATTCTGTTTCCTACTTTTCAGATCATAGGCCACCCAGATTACAGCAATGGATTGATCTTCAGATGTAGTGTTTGGTATTATTTTAAAGCCTTCCTCCTAAAATATTTGTAATTATTTTTGAGGCTGCCTAGGGTCTGCTGGCTATTCTGTTGGGAAGGGAGAGGTCTATGATGGAGCTTTTTCACTATTAAAGATGTACAATTTAAATTACAGCATGTGTGAGCAAATAAATATATGCATAGATTTTAGGCTAAATTACAGTAACACAGTAATATAAAACAAAGTGAGAGTCCTAATTCAACTATTGTCCTTTTAAGAAAGGAGATTAGGACACAGATACACATAGAAGGAAGGTGGTCCAGTAGCTGAAGAAAGTGGCCTTGGAAGAAACCACCCCTACAGGTACCTTGGTCAGACTTCCAGTCTCCAAACTGATAGGAAAAGATTTACAAGGACAGCAATTTACGAGGGCTAGTGGGCGGCTCCCGTCTCGACCCCTCCTCAACACAAACAACAAAAAACACTCCCTTGGTTTCCTGCTCTGCCTAGCCGGTTCCCAGGGTTCGCTCCCTAAACTCCCCCTTGCCTGCTTGCTTGCTTGCTGTGCACGTAGGAATGTTACACATAAGGAAGCAGAAAGATATATATTGCTCCCTTTGCCTTTGTTTGGGGCTCAGACTTTTTGGGAGATTACTCCCCTTTGAGCCCGCCGGTGTGAAATAAAGCCTCAACACTCCAAGACCTCCGAGTGCCGCTTGGTTTTTCTGTCAGTGATCCAGTCCAGGCTTTTTTCAGTATTTTCTGTAACAAAACCACGAGTAAATAGACCCATTGTTTAAGCTGCACAAAAGAAAGAAAGAAAAGAAACTGAGAAGGTAATTGAATTTCCTAGTAGAATTGGTAAAAAAAATCTTATTTCAGCAAGAGAATTTTATTATGTTCTAAATTTCAGAGTAAAGTACATGGCATTTCTAAAAATCACTCAAATGTGTTGTTCAAAACTGATGACAGCTTAAAGTGTGAGTTCTGTGCTGGCACCAGATAGGGGAATTGTGAGTGCCACTTCTATTACTCTGTGGCCTGGCACCATTGGTAGAATGAAGGGAAACACTAAACATTGACCTTCAGGGGCTGTGTGCCCTGCTCAGGCAGAGGTGGAGAATGCAGTTGCCAGATTTTCTGTAGAACAGAATCTCAAGGGCCTCTTGTAATGTCTTCCAAAATTTTAAAGGAGAGCTCTGGTACTTTTAAGTCACTACCATAGTTTCATACCCACTTTTTGGGGAAACAAATCTGCCATTAAATAAAACCTTGAATACAGCAATGATTTTCCAAATGTTTACTTTCTTTGGGTAAAACAGCTAAAGGCATTTCTTATAACTCAATAAAAAGTAGTTTCAATGAAATCCTTATTTCCTTTATTAAAAAAACACCCTAGGTTTTTAAATTTAAAAAAGGAACACTTAAACCTCACTAATAAATTAAATAGGATAAAAGAATTTAAAGTGAAAAATGAGTATAAATTCCACCTTAAATTCTGATCTCCCTCCCCAAAGCATTTCATTTTGTAAGGGCTTTTCTACACACACGTTTAGATGTTAAATTATCTTTCCTATGGTTTTTGAATTTTTAATAAAGCCTCCAAACTGAAAATAAAGTGTAAATATTTAGTTTCTGAAGATATATGTTATAATTTCTATGCTAAGTTACTAAAATATACAACCTGTGCAGCAACTATCAATTCCACCCCCACCTCCAGGCTGTATAAAAGGAAACCAGGCCTTGATAGGTGATAATGGCTGTGTGATGGCAAGTGGAGAGTGATGTGTCTTTTCTCTCTTCTCTGTCTTGGAGGAGGCCAGAGAGACCTTACTCTCAGACCAAGCCTCGGATGTCTCTGAGGACCTCTCTAGTTACCAGGGGTCTACAAGAAGGGAGGTTGGCATCTCATTCTTCTGCCTGTCCGATAAGTGCAGGGACTGTGTGGCCTCCTGCTGCCAGAGCCTTGAGCAGAGTCACAAGCCTGTTTTGCTTACCTGGGGGCTGCAGGAAAGGAAATACCCAGCCCCAGGATGATGCCTCTAAGGAAGGGAGGCCAGTAGAATAGAGCCATTTACATGTTGGTCTCAGGTTTCAGCTTGACTACTTTACAGACTTCATTTACATTACACAGGAGAAAGTGGTGCAGGTCTTGGAGGACTGCTGTGAATGGGGAGCAGGGGGACTTTTTCCAAGGCCAGAGATAAAATTCAAACAGAGGCTGCCATGGACAGTTATTGGGGGTGGGGGTGGGGGTTCTATACTCTGAAACACCAGTTTCTGCCACTGCCTGGGAATTATCCTGCTAGTCACCCACTGTAAGAAATCTGACCTGTCAAAGAGGTTGGGGGTCATCTGCGACTCTCACATAGGCAGCAGCCTAGCTGGAGGTTCCCTCAGCACCATCAGATCAGTAGGCCAGAGCTGAGATTCAAGGACCACTGTCACTAGTCCGGTCTGCCCTTGGAGTACACAGATTAGGAGAGGAAAGTAGGAAATCAGCTCAGCCACTCCCCGACATTCCTGCCCAGAGGTGGGAGATCAAGTTTCCCTGAGAAACTTTTCACTTGAGACTTAAGACTGGTACCCGATGCTAATCATCTTTTAAGTGGCTAGCAGGTGCCCAGACACATTTTTATGAGCTAAAAAGTACAGCATTTAGTCAAGAATAAGAGTGAAGCATAGATCTCTTACCTTGCAGTGGTGAGCATTGGATTCCATGAAATTGATGAAGTTAGAGGCAGACATAGAGCACGTAAAGAAAGTAAAGAGCGCCCCTGCCTCACTCAGAGGCCAGGGTGGCCTGAAAAAACAGGCTGGAAATCAGAGAGAGAGAGAGAGAGAGAGAGACACTCCTCACGGATACCCAGTCGGGCTGCCAGGGTCTGATTCCAACACGCAGACCTTTGAGAAGCGGCTGAAGCACGTAGCCTCAGCCTAGACTCTTGTAGGTGCTCTCTGCCTTCCTCAGTCCCTCACATCCGAGGAAATGCCTCTAAAAGGGAATCCTGGCCTCCACTCAGGTGACTTTCCTGGCTCCCAAGGGAGACGGGGGATCCACTGAGGGAGATGCAGGGGAACCTATCGCTCGAGACTTTGAGATTGGCAGCCAGGCTAGTCCCATTTAAGTGGTTGACGAGCGCCTGATTTTGAGTGCCATAGACAGCTTTGTTGTATAAGGAGAGAGAAAGAAAAAGGCAGGCTCAGATACCATACTCACCTCCACAATTATCCCGGACAAGCCCCCAGAAATGATGCCAGGGTTCTTGTTCGTGGAGCCGAAGAATGATTTGCAAACACTCAAGGCAGGAGAGCAAGGCAGAGGCTTATATTTAGAGATAGAGTGAGAGGACACGGCTCCTGGCTCAGGCCAGGAGGGGACAAGAGAGCCCCAGGGTGGTGCATTGTCCAGGGGTTTTATAGGCAGTTAAGAGACAAAGGGCTAGGGTTGTACACCTGCTAAGTGGTCCCAAAATGTTTACCTTTGAAGAAACATAAAGTTTCTTATTCATCTTCCTGGTTATTTACATGAATTTTACTGCTCTGATTTCCTCCCAGGATAGCAGCTTCCTGGTCTGGGAGTATATCACCCAAGCCTGCCTGCTTTGCTCCCAAGGTGGGCTGAGTTATTGTCTGTTTGTTAAGAAACTTTTTAACTAATTGGGTTTTAAGATGATGTCCTCCCTGTTTTTACTATGTTGTTTTGGGCTTGCTTGCTACATTGCCCAAGTTGCAACAAATCATTTGTTTAGGGCTGGAGGAAGAAAAGCAGCACCTGGGTAAAGTTAGAAAAATAATCTGGGTCCCCCAGCAGGCTAAAGCAAATCTCACAATGGATTATTTTGCTTTGTTTTTTACCAGAGGCCCTCACCCTACTCTGTCTAAACCCATGGTCCCTGTCTCAGGGGGACTGATGAGATTCTCTGCTCAGGGTCTCACATGGCCCAAGTCAAGGTGTTGGCCTAGGTGGGCATTTCTGCAGGCTGGAGGGAAGAGTTGGCTTCCAAGCTCGTTCAGATTGTTGGCAGGATCCAGTGCCTTTTGGTTGTAGATCCAAGATCCCTGTTTTGTGGCTGGCTGTCAGCTAGTGGCTGCTTTGTGCTCCTAGAGGCTGTCCACTTCGCTCTTCCCTTGGTGTGCTCAGATCAGCAACAGTACATTGAGTCTGTCTCATTCGTCCAGTCTCTCTGACTTTGTCTTCTGCTACCAGCCCAAGGAAGTTCTCTGCTTCTAAGGCTCATGTGATTATACTGGGCCCACCCAGATAATCCCTATTTTAAAGTCAACCTGTGCCCAGGTTCCAGGGATGAGGGTGTGACATTGAGAGATCATTTCATAAATTTTTCCTTCCTCACTAAACTAACACAGGCATTCATTAACACAACTGAAGAAATAATGTATCATAATCACTAATTGCACTTAAATGAGTGATCTCTGGAAACATAAATCATCCATTCAAAACATTTGGTTCAAATTATTTTCAGGCCTGTCCAAAAGTAACCTCCTTTTCCAGTGAACCACCAGGGAAAGTATCACAGTTTTCTGCCAGGGACAGCTCTTTAAAAGAGATTGCCGAATTTTAACTCAGAAATATCCTTTTCTCATCCATGTGCCAAACTATTCAGTGACAGTTCAAATGTCTTCCTCTGTGAGAGGTTCTGCATTTTCCTCAGGTAGAGATGGTGCCTTTACTGTCTTCTCACCAAGCCTAGTTCATGCTTCTTTGTGTCTCTTGACATTTTAAGCTGTAATTTGTAATTCTATGATTCACTCCTTTAATGGATTTGAACTCCCTGCAGGCAGACCCACAGCACAGAGGCAATCCCTTACAAAGTAGTAGGAGTTCACAATATATTTGTTACAAGTCAAGATGGCAGGATTAAAATGCGGTAGGACAGATGGCATCACAAATATAAAACCAAAGCTCATGGAACTCTGGGTTTGATAAATCTGGCAACTTTATTTTTATGGTAATGATATTAAGTTAATATTTTCTATAGGAAGGACTTGCTATTTCATATACTACATTTAATCTTATTCTTATGTTTCTCCCCCCATCTTCCCCTCTGACCCCCAGAGGTAAGCAGGTATTATGGATATTTTATAGTTGAGGAAAACTCATTATAAATGATTTGCCAAAGTTTATGCAGAGCCAGCACTTGATCTCTGCCCTGTAAGGCAACATGATAGGGCAAAAAGGTAATGAGTTTCAGAGTTAGAAAGGCCTCAGTTTTTAGTAGTTGTCTGAACTTGCAAAGTTAATTGAATTTTCTGAGATGCAGGATTGTTTTCATGTCACACATGTCATGTACGTTAGATGATTATGAAGATATTCATTTAATGCTTTCACATATTTTGATATCAGAAAAATTCTTAGAAAATGGTTGGTTTAGACATATTAGGTAGTTAGTATACATTTTTTCCATCCTGCTTCTGATCATAAGACCAATATGATAGACTTTGTAGTCTCTGGTATCTCTGTACATAAACTTTTTAAGCTACCTTTTCCCCTTTTTCCCCCCTTTCTTCATTGTCACCCACTTTGCTCCCACCAACATTTACTAAGGTAGCTTATGCTGCCCCAAATCCATCCTGGATGCAAGAATAGAAATCTTACAAACTCATTTTCATTAAGGTGTTAGAACACAATAACAGTAACAGTAAAAATAGCTTCAATTTACTGAGTACTGCATGGGCCTTACAATTTATACACATTGCTTATATTTGCACCAAATTTGCAAGTTTTAGGGATTACAATCTCCAGTTTTTAAAAAATAAATTAAGGCTAAGAAGTTCCAAGGTTCCACAGCTAGGAAGCAAAGCAGCTGGCAGCTGGTGTTCAAATAGAACCAGCGCCAACTCAAGTATCAGGCTTCCTCCACTACACAAAGTTCCTTCTTCCTTTAAGCAGAACTGGCTGGCTGGTCTCTGGGATTGGATGGAAATGTTCTTGGGGGGAAGTTGTCTAGAATGTCCTGATATCTCACCATGTAAGCAATGATGGAGCCCCTGGAACCTGCTGTATAATAGGGACCCCATTTTCCTCAGGTTTTGTGCTCAGAATTGCATGAGAGACTTTTAGCTGCTGTGGAAATATTTCAGGTGGCCCTGAGTAGGGATAAGTCGGCTTTTTTTTTTTTTTTGAGGCTTGGTAAGGTATTCTTGGGCTTGGACAGAAGGAAGAAAAAGGAAGTCATAGGAAAATATCTTACCCTGGATGAAGGGAAGACAGAACAAATTCAAGTCAAGTAAACAAGTATCTCAGTGTTTAGCTTGAGATACTGGCTGGTGGGATAAGAGAGGGGTCATGAAGATTAGGCTAGGCTCTGGCTAGGGAGGGCTAGCTCAGGAGAAGGTGCACCTGAAGTTGGGTGGTGAATTGGAAAGAAAAGAGGGAATTCTGTTAAAAAAAATGACTCCCTCTACCTGTATTTTGGGCTTTGCTAGTAGGAACATAATGTTTATGCAATAGGACAATATTTAATATGTAAATTCTAATTAGCTTTCTTAATGAGTTGAGTAAGATGCAAGCCAATATCAACAATAAAAATTCTAACTAGCTTAGTTATGGACATGTTGTAGTAGCTCTGATTCTGAGGTCTGTAAGTGGGGTCTCAGGAATGGAGAGGAGCCATCAGAGGAAATCTGGTAGTGATAAACTTGCCTGTTTGAAAAGGTAGTTCTATATCCAACATTGTTCTCTTTCTACTTGAATCATGTAAATGTCTACACATTTAGAAAATATGTTAAAAGAATATATACTTTGTGTATTTATAGAACTCTGCAGAATGTCGCAGGAGTTAACTGAAGCAAATCAGTCATGATAACATTTTTTTCCCATGATAAATAAAAATGACACTCTTAAAGGTTATTAGCAAAGATGTGTTTTTTGTTTTTGCTGTTTTTCATTAGAGGAGCTCCTACAGGATAAAGGAGATGTCATTAAATGTTAGAGAGGCTATTTCTTTCCATTATTTTTTTTAACTAAAAAATGTCTTGAAGAGGATCAAAGCCTAATTTGGCTACCCAGAAAACGAATTAAAATATGATATAAAGAAGAACTTCCAACATCAACATCCTCTGGAAGAGTCATTCCAGAAGATGATCATCAAAAAACTTCAACAAAGATCCTGGCACTGTTACAGTTGTAACTGCATTCATCCCACCAATTCCTGGACTTGCCATTGGAATACAGAAGGAGATATCTAAGCTGGCCTGTGCATACAGTAAAACAACAAATTTGACTGGTTCTATATTGTCGGAACTCAACCAAGAATTAGGAGAAGTGCGAGTTGCAGTGCTTCAAAATCATGCTACTATAGACTATCTATTGTTAAAAGAACATATGGGAGGTGAACAGTTCCCAGGAATGTGTTGTTTTAATTTTTCTCAAACTATTCAAATTCAGTTAGACAATATCCATCATATTATTGATAAGTTTTCACAAATGCCTAGGGTACCTAACTGGTTTTCTTGGTTTCACTGGATATGGCTTGTAATTGTAGGTCTGCTTTGGTTATGTATCTGTATTCCTATTCTGTCAATGTGTGTACGCAATTTAATTAGTAGTTTTTTAAAACCTACACATGCTTATGTTACTCTATGAAGGGCCCCCACCCATAAGATGGCGAAATTCCTGCTTCTCTTCTGGGTCCTCGGTTCCTGCCGGCACCACCTGAACCCCAATCACCCCTCACCCCCCTAATCCCAGCACCTAGCCAATAGCCACCAGCCACGTAGACGTGACACCACAATCACCCCATGCCCCTTCCTATATAACCCAGCACCTTTCCCTAATAAAGTGGAATTCTCCGGTGAATTGCTGCTGTGTGTCGCTCCTTTCCTTTCATTGGTGCCAAAACCTGGGAGACGGGACACCCCAACTGGGCCCCGTCTTCCCCCGACACCAGCAGCAGCTTGCCCTCGTCCTCTTTTTCCGGCCCTGGCTCCTCACACTCACCACTCCTCTCTGGCCTTTGGGTAAGTTTTCCCCCGGAGTGGGCCACTCCTCCCCGATGAGGAGGGAACTGTCCCCGCCTCAGGCCTTCACGGCTGCGGTGGACCCTCAGGCCCCTCCTCCGACAGCCATAAACGAGGTGACTCCTTTGCGGATGAGAACGGTCCCTTCCCCCCCTCCTCCTTCCATTCCTTCCGCCAAAAATTCCTAGTACAGGTACCTCGGACTCCGGCACTCTGCCTTCTTAGAGGAGTCTGGGTGACGACCCACACTTCCTAAGAAACCGACTCGTATACGAGTTTCTGCAGACCCCCAAGGATCATCGGGGACGCCCTTTGTCTCCTTGCGGTCTGCTCCCAGTCCGAGGGTCTCCGTTCGTCTTCCCCTGTTTGTCTCCTTCTCTGTCCTTTAGCCATGGGAGCCTCCTCATCCCTCCCTGAAAGCTCACCTCTTGAATGCCTGCTCAAGCATCTAGCCACCCTCTCCCTGACGCCTGATATAAAACCAAAACTTCTCTGTAAATACTGCTCCCCAGATTGGCCGACATACCCCCTAGACAATCACAACCAATGGCCCGCAGGGGGAGCTCTTGATCCTGACATCACTCGCGATCTCTTTAACTACTGCCAGTGCCTGAAAAAATGGAAGGAGATTCCCTATACCGAAGCTTTCCGCCTCCTCCTCCCCCGCCTCCCCCCAAGTTCTCCTAGCCTGCAAGCCGTCTCCCCCGCAGAAGCCTCCCGCCCACTCCCTTCCCCCTCCTCTCCTACCACAGCCCCTCCCCCTTCCTCCACCACCATCTCCTCCCCCACCTCACCCCCCTGCAGATCAAGCCTGAGCCTTTCAGCCCCCCTCTAAGTCCCAGGAGCCTCCTCCGTCTTTGCCCTCATCACCTGTTTCTCCCCCACAGACTGAGCCAGAACCCTTCAGTCCCCCACCGCCGTGGGTCTCCGCTCTCGAGATATCTTCGCCTGCTGCTTAATAGCAGGTCTGAAAAACGCAGCTTGTAAAGAGTCAATTTTCAAAAGCTCCCTCTGAGTTCTTAGACTCACTCAAGCCCTATTACAGTTACCAGCCTGGACCCAGAAACGCCTGATGGGAGACATGTCCTTATGACATACTTCCTAGCTCAAAGCTACCCCGACATTAAAGCTAAACTCAAAAAGTTAGAACAGGGCCCCGCTACCCCACAGACTGAGATCCTAACAGTGGCCTTTAAAGTCTTCCATAACCGGGAGGAGGAGAAAGAATGCCATAAACAAAAGGCTGATCAGGCCAATTTCCAAATGTTTGCCCAGCTGATAAAACCACAACCTGGGCACTCCTCTGCAAACAAGCCCCCCCCAGGAGCTTGTTTCAAGTGCAGACAAGAAGGACATTGGTCAAGGGCGTGCCCCTCCCCCAGATCTCCTACCACCCCATGCCCCAGATGCCACAAAAAGGGCCACTGGGGGTCTGATTGCCCAGCCACCCGAAGGGGAGGCTGGACGAACAACCCCCATCCTAAGCCCGCCATAGTGGGGCTGGCAGAAGAAGGTTGACGGGGCCCAGGGGCTTCTTGCCCGACCATTTCCATCACCAAACAGGAGCCCAGGGTTACTTTAATAGTAGACAGTCACCCCATCTCCTTCCTCCTAGATACAGGAGCCACCTTCTCAGTCTTGCGAGAATACCGGGGCCCTACCACGCCTGCCATTACTCCTATAGTCGGGGTAGGAGGTAAACAGATTTTCCCATTAAACCCCCCCCTTTTATGCACAATCCAGGACAGTCCCATACCTTTCTCCCACTCCTTCCTGGTTATGCCCCAGTGTCCCATCCCCTTCCTAGGACGGGACATCCTTTCTCTCCTCCATGTTCCCATAACTATATCCACTCCCACAGCCCCCAGTACTCCCTTTCTAATGGCCCTCATAGCCGACAACCCCCCTCTACCCAATGAAAGCTCCACTTCTGCCCTCATACACCCTGTAAATCCCAAAGTTTGGGACATTACAAGCCCCTCCCTGGCTCTATGTCCTCCTGCCTCTATCAAATTACGTGACCCCTCTCAGTATATCTGTCAGGCCCAATACCCCCTAACCACTTCAGCCCTCATAGGCCTCCAACCCATCATTCAAAATCTTTTAAACAAAAATTACCTCAGACCCACTCACTCCCTGTTTAATAGTCCCATATTAGCTGTTAAAAAAAACGAACAGATCTTTCCACCTCATCCAAGACCTTCGCCTCATCAACATGGCCATCGTCCCTATCCATCCCTTAGTCCCAAATCCATACACCCTTTTATCGCAGATCCCTGCCTCGGCCTCCCACTTCTCAGTCCTAGATCTCAAGGACGCATTTTTTTTTCTATCCCTCTGGACCCCTCCTCCCAAGATTTTTTCTCCTTCACCTGGACGGACCCATACACAAGACTTTCTGAACAACTCAATTGGACAGTTTTGCCACAAGGCTTCTGAGTCCACCTTATTATAATACGTGGACGATCTTCTACTCTGCAGTCCCTCGTGGGAACAGTCTCAACTTGACACTGCCTCCCTACTTAACCTTCTAGCTTCCAGAGGTTACCGGATATCCCCTGTCAAAGCTCAAATCTCTTCCCCTTCTGTCACTTACCTCAGATTTCTTCTATCTCAACAAAAAAAGTCCACTACCTTAGACAGAAAATGGCTCCTCTCTGACCTGCCCGTTCCCAAAACCAAGACAGAAATCCTTTCCTTTCTAAGCCTGGCTGGGTATTTTAGAGTGTGGATCCCTAACTTCTCCCTGTTGGCAAGACCTCTATACGACCTCAGCAAGGGCCCCCCTGAAGAGCCATTATCCTCCTCACCCAGACACTCTTTCATTAAGCTCTGTCAAGCCCTTGTGGAAGCCCAGCTCTCCATCTTCCTGATTTGTTGAAGCCCTTCTCATTATACATTCATGAGAGGTCCAGTCAAGCTCTAGGAGTCCTAGGCCAACATTATGGCCCATCCTTTGCCCCAGTAGCTTATCTTTCCAAGCAATTAGACCCCACAGTTCGGGGATGGGCCCCCTGCCTACGGGCATTAGCCGCTGGACAGCTCTTGCAGAAGGAAGCTCATAAACTGACATTCGGGGTGCCCCTTACCATTCTGTCCCCACATCACCTAAAGGATCTCTTAACCTACAAAAGTTTACAGACTCTCCCTCCCTCCAGACTCCTGACCTTACTGTCCTCTTTCCTCCAAAATCCCGTTCACCCCCTTTGCCATCCATACCCGAATCATGACTTTTTCCTCCTTTACTGCTCCCTTGCTCTCTCTCGCATTTTTTCCTCATTCCTATTGTCTTCCCCGCCACCCCAGCCTCCTCTGTATGGCGATTCAAAGTCAGACAGACTTACACACAGCATCAAACAAAAATTACTGCCCTCATTGCCACATCAGACTGCCCCCTGAAAGGCTGCTCCAAGCCTTTATACCTCCACTTTCCTCCCTCCACCGAAGTGTTCACTAGCAGCTACCTTTATTCTCCCTACCTCTGCTTCCTCTATGACCAAAAACAAGCCTGTTGCAGGCGATGGCCAGACACCTATGGGGATGTCCCTACAGGTCTTGCATCATTCACTACATGGGTAACTTCCGGTACCCACAGTATTACTCCTCCAACTCATTCTCTTCAATACTAACAAACCCCTTCCTCACCTGGCTGTGGCCCATTGCAGGCCCTATAATAATCATTCTCCTCGCCTATCTCTTCTTGCCTTGTAAAGTTTATCAAATCCCAAGTTGGTAAAATCTCTAATCAAACTTTCAACCAGCTTTTACTCAGGAACTACCAGCTTTTAGCCACAGAAGATCCCTCACCCTCACGTAACCTCCTCACCACACGCTGAGATGGACCCCTCTCTCCGCTGGAAACTGTTCCTGGAAACAATGGCCGCAGACGCCTGGCTTCTGGCACCTGTATCCTCTTGGCACCATTAGAATCAACAAGTCCTCGACCTGTGGTTACAGGGAACCTTCATTGATTTCCAACCTGAAGAAGTCCACATCTACTCGTCCTTACTGTGGGGAGTCCTATCAACCCTTTCCTCCCAGTCCTCAAGCCCTCACTCCCTTCTCCACCCCCGTTCAGCAGGAAGCAGTCAGAGAGAAAGCAACATCCACAACCCCATAGAGGAGAAAGGGGGGAATGAAGGGCCCCCACCCATAAGATGGCGAAATTCCTGCTTCTCTTCCGGGTCCCCGGGTCCCGCCAGTGCCACCTGAACCCCAATCACCCCTCGCCCCCCTAATCCCAGCACCTAGCCAATAGCCACAAGCCCCGTAGAAGTGACACCTCAATCAGCTCATGCCCCTTCCTATATAACCCAGCACCTTTCCCTAATAAAGCGGAATTCTCCGGTGAATTGCTGCTGTGTGTCCCTCCTTTCCTTTCACTCTGCAAGGAGTTATCTCAAAGAAAAGTCAATCTTCCCATGTCTTCTGTCTGCTACTTCTACAGCTTTTCTTCTTCCTTCCTAATTACAGCCCTTTAATAGAATTTGTGCCTCATATCGAAAATTATTGAGTATCATAATTCTTCCAAGTGGTAAAGATACCTCAAGACAAATGGTGGCCATAGAAGCCACAGGGCATAAATCTGCAAAGAAGTAAAAAGCTAACCATTTCAAAGAATATTGGTTCTCTCTCACTTACCAACTTTACATTTCCCTGTATGGCCCTGGAAGACAGCTGGTTGGCCAGAGATGGGTAAGATTCCTCAAGGGAGGAACAACCTAAGACAGGCACAGGTGCAGGGGGGCCAGCAGGTGAGAAATTGGGGATCAACAGAGGTGAGGCTTAGAACCTCACACCCCTGTTTTGAGAGAAATCTTTTGCATCTGTGGATGTTTTATTGCCCTTGTCTAGCTTGGATTAATACTTAGTCTATAGGCACAGACCTGCTCATCTACACTTGCCCTCTTACAGCACTAAATTATGCTTTCTATCTTTATCTTGTATCTACTACCACTTCTGCATTTTATTTTTAAAAAAATAAGGGAGAAATGTGGGATTCACATATAAATCAAGTATAAAAATCAAATGAATAATCATATCTGACTTGATTGTTTATAGTTCATGATGCACAATCAAAACTGAAAGTTTCTGTGATATGACTGCCCTTGCACTGTTCACCATGTAAGAACTTATTCACTATGTAAGAACTTGTTCACCATGTAAGAACTTGTTCGTTATGCTTCAGAAGATTGGAGACTGTTGAGATTTAGGCTTGGGGTTGATTAATGATTGTGCATTGAGTCCCCTATACAGAATTTTATTGTTGTTAACAACCATTTGATCAATAAATATGACAGATGCCCTCTCAAAAAAAAAAAAAGTCTTGAATGCCAAGTAGCCTCGTTTTAGTAAACCATCTTTGCTGTATTATGCCAGTTATGCTTCTGGTTTGTTCATGATTTTTTTTCCCCGTATAGGAAAGAAGACATTTTAAGCTTTTTTGTTTTAATGATACTAATGTCATTAGTTAGGTTGTTATTATCCCTTTCTCCTGGATCAAATTAGCAGAAAAGGCTTTTTGATGTTGTTTCCTTAGAGGATATATATGTTTCAGTCAACTTCATGCTTGTGTCTTCAATTGCTGTACCCTCCTGGGCAGCCACTGAAGACCCTTAGCAGGACAGAATGGGGTCAGAGAAACATACTGGAGAGGCACAGGACAGTGTTCAAGCCTAGCAAATGTTATTAGACTCTTCCCAGGGAAAGCAGAGCTCACAAATGGTCACTGAAATAACTGCCTTACATTAAGGAGATACCACTTGCCAAAACTGATAAAATGATTTTGAAAATATTCTTGCTTTCCTTTAGAAGTGAGATACCTGTCAGGAGAACTGATAACTTAACTTGCTTTTATATTAATTTGCCCCCCTATAGTCAAAATAAAGCCAACATCTAGTTTATGCTAGGTCATAGGGAGTGATTCAGTATTTGAACAAAGAAACACGAGTTGAATAATTTACATGACCATAAGTGTGTCACTTGCTATATATTGACAAAAGAACTCAGTTCTGTTTGCACAGTGAGAAGATGAACTAGAATTATCTGCTATAAGAAACATTCCATATCCTACTTAAATCTAAGTAATGCAATGAGAAAATAAGACCATTAATTTAATTTATGTTCTGGTTTGAAGTTTAGATTGCATATTGAACTTTTTAAAAGTTCATTGATGGTGATAAAGTTGAACTAAGTTGCTATTGGGAATTTCATCCAATAATTTGAACTGACTACACTGAGATAGTTTTTCTTGCCTCAGTTTCATTTCTATATTTAAGCTGTTGACCATTGCCCTTTGCCCTTCCAGCATGTGTCAGACCCCACTCTTGTTTTACCAAGGGCCTTCAGTCGCTGCCCAGTGGGGTACAGTAATTGAAGAGACAAGCATAAAGTTGACTGAAACTATATATTGAACTAAATGATGTAAACCAATGGCTTTAGAATACAGCTATAAACTAGAAAGCAAATGTAAATTTTGCATTATAGAGGAATTGAATTTGATTAAAAATATTCTTTAAGTCAAGTAGATAATTATCAAGATAATTATCCTCTTCTAATTCATGTTGTAATCCACATGCACGATCATTGATTTGATGGATTCCTGAGCCTGTCATAAGCTTAGCAGTACTCCTCAGGCATATTGGGGGAATTGAACCTTCAGTAAAGTTGTATATTTGGAAATGAGAGAAGTACTCAGTATCTAGAATCCAGAAATGAATTTTTGAATCCAGAAATGAGAACTTGATCTTTAAATCAGACTTTCAATTTCAGAAGTTCTCTTGGATATTTTAATGTAGAACATAACAATCTGCAACCAAAGAAAAAAGGTCAATATAACCAAACATAGTATATATTTAGAAAATCTGAAACATTTTTTCTTCTGATTTTCTAAGTAGGGTCCTGGTCACTTTCCTTTCAGTGAAACATTTTATGCTACTTTATATGATCTAAATAGAAAGTATTGCATTCTCCTGTATTTTTAGCTAGGAAACAACTTAAAATTTTATCTCTGACTTTAGATGAAAAAAATCCTTAGAAAAAGAAGGACATGTGTGTGAAAGCCAGCATCTAAAAATAGTTTTTTTATATATGAAGCAATGAAAGAACTGTAGTCTTCCTTATAATTAGAGATATGCCAAAATGTTGATGTGGAGACATAAGACTCAGTTATGGAAAGAGGAAAATGGAAGAAAAAATGCTACTGAGAAAGAAGATGTTTAAAATTTTTAATTATAGGGATCTTAAGAAAATAAAAAAATCCTAAGAAAATTTTTATTTCTACCTCATTTATAAGATTCTGATTTGAACACACACACACACACACACACACACACACACCTGAGAAATGAAGGCACAATTGTATTTACAAATGTGAATGTATATTTCCCAGAAGACTGTGAAGATATGAAGGTAACGTTATTTTGTAAGCCATACCACATAAAGTCATCATCAAATTATACAATGGATATTTATAATTTCATCCAGCTAAACATGTATGTGTTAGAGTTAGAGTCTGTAAAATGACAGTAATTGTTATATGGTATAGAACGAGCAGTTATGTATTTAAACATAAATTCTCTTTTCCCCAAGAGCACACTGCACATGATTATAAACAATTGACTCTCAGCATTCTGAGAAATGCATTTTTGTGAAATGTAAAAATTCACTTCCAAATCTGTCAAATCTGCTGCCATTAAAAAAATCCTTCATACTACTTATAATGAAAAAACACAACAAAACAAATATTTACTGACAAATTTTTCCAACATAGAAAATTAAGCTAAAACATATAATTTTTTAATTCAAGTAAAAATATATAAGATTTCTCATTAGAAATAGAATGCTAATTCTGTATAAATATGAATAATTAAGAGGATATATGCCAATTTATACATGTCTGGTGTTGAATTTAAAATAGAATGGGAAAATGGTGGATCAGGGAAAGAATGTAGTCTGCATATTTGTTTTGTTTTGTTTTTGAAGGCAGAAGACTAAAAAATAATTTGAATATATTTAGATGTGACCTGCATCCTCTGGATAACTGTTTCTAAGAGCCATACACAATTCTTCACACTTCAAGTCACATGCTGGTACCAAATGGCAGTTCAGTTGTGATCCTCAATAAATAGTAGAGATGTTAGAAACTAGTGGTCACCAGCTCTCCAGAAAGACTTTTGTGGGATTAATAGTTCCTGGTGAATCCAGTCTTTGGTTCTCAGATCTGTTCAGCTTATCATTTAACCCCCAACTTAATCAAGCTTTGGGAGACACAAACAATACCTCAGAAGAGGGAATTCTTATACCAGGCACAGTCTATTAACTTTACAATGGGGTATATATATTTATCTGTTAATCAGATAATTAGCATCAGTAATTCAACATACCTTCTCTGTAGTATTAAGGCAACAAGAGAATGAAATTATTATGCATAAGTGTCTTTGGTTAACAGTGACTTACCCAAAGAGTATTGGATAATCATGAAATCTATTTTAGGCAAGCTGTGAAACAGGAAGATTCCCCTTAAGAAAAGCCAACCCTATACTGACTAAAGGACCAATAGTTATTGTATATACAGTCTATTTCTCTGACAATGCTGCATAAACTCAAATAAAATCTTACTATCCACCTACTTTTCTAGACATGCCAAAACCACTCACGTTGACAGCTTGGGATGCAGACGAGTGGCATTCCAAATGTTGAACTTTACAGATTTCTTTGGTGTTTGCCAAATCTCACTTAGGTAGAATTATTTCCCTGTATATGGCTAAGGTTATTGACCATGTTTTGATTATTAATAATTTTGCTTTCAGTAGATCTTCAACAAGGCATAAACAACATTAATGATAATGAAAAGGTAATACTGAAAGATAGCTTACTTTAAACACTTTACAATAAAAACTTCTTATATCAAAGTGTACTATAAAAAATAAGCCATACCAAGTGACAATAACCAATGAAAGGTTAGTATCAAGACTATATATTTAAAACAAATTTTTATAGATTAAGAAGAGATAGTAATGCAACATGGGGGAAAACATGAACAGGCATTGAAAGGCAAAAGAAATACAAATTGCCAATGAAAACAGGAAAAAATAATCAACCTCAACCATAACTACAAATTGATATTATTTTACACTAAACAGACTGGATAAAATCAGTTCTGGTGTATATTTGGAGTAATAATATACACTGATTGAGAGACTAAATCACCCCAACTTCTTTAGAAAACAATTTGGCATTTTCTCATGAATACCTTAAGTACATATCTCTCAGCAATTCCTTTTCTAGGTTTGCACCTTAAATGTTGATTTTTTCTAGGCATCAGTTGCTGCCACACTTTGCGGGGGGAGGTTAAAATTAAGCTATTGAATACCACCATATGGAAAAGGAAATAAAATAGTATATAACATAGTAGAATACAATCAATTAGAAAATATTACAATGTGTCTAAGTAGTTGGAGTAAATACTGTTTGAAGAAACATTTACTTAGGTTATGCGTGTATGTGTGTGTGTGTGTGTGTGTGTGTATTTGTGTGTGCTAGGCTGCCATCTATAGGTCTCCACAAAAAAAAAGAGCCACTATCCTAGAGGAAACTATATATTCCATAAGAGATGTGCAAAAATGTTAAAAATGCAATTGTTTATGGTAAGGAAATTGGGGACAACTCAACTCTCTAATGGCAGGAGAATGATTAGGTAAATAGTGGTCTCTTCATGCAATAGAGCAAAATGAAAGTGAACCGAAGCATTGCACATCAAATTTCATCATCTCAAAACTCATCATGCTGAGGGAAAATGAGTTTTGAGATGATTAAATTTGATGTGCAATGCTTCGATTCACTTACATTTTGTGAATCTGATAGCAAGCTATAGAAGACATTAAGATGGTAATTTTATAAAGCAACAAAAAAAACTAAACATTATATGGGAATACATCTGTTGTAGCTAAACCAAATGAAAACAAAATGATAAACAAGTTTTAGGAAGATGATTACCTCACTGGTGGCAGGGAAGTGAAGGGCCAGGAGGGTAGGCGTCACATGTGTTGGTATGGTGGGGATTCACAGTTCTGAATAACATCAACTTGAAAAGAAGTTTCTGCTCAGATGATCACTTTGCGTTACAGTCTCATGGCTCTTATGAGCAAACATGGATTCAACAGGTTTTAATAAGTATCTGTTGGTTGATTCCCAGTTTTAGATCTCTATGCTTACCCTTCCTTATTTTACATCCCTTCACATCAGTGTTTCTTAGTACTGTGCAAACATACCTATTATTGTACGTACAGCACTGGTTTGTGAATTTCATTTGTTACTCTACTAAAAAGACAATCTATATAATCAAGTCTTATGTAATATTTCCCAGTTTGATTTTGCTTAATAAAATATTTACTCAGCACCTACATCATTTTGGGCATTCTATTAGCTACTAAGTTTATGAGGTTTAGAGGGGAGACATACATGTTTGGCTTAGGGGTCATATTGAAAAAGGCAATTTTATCTGAGCTGAGTGTAAGGAAACAGAACAAGGTAGCTAGGTAAATGAAGTCATGGAAAGTGGAGAGAAAAATGTTTTAGGGAAAGAAAACGCATAAAAACAAAGTATAGAAGCATAAAAAGTCATTTCATGGTGCAAAGTGGGCCATCTTAGGAAGGCAAAAGTTATCAATAGTACTAGAACAGTAATTCCCAATCTTTGATATGTACCAGAATCAACTGGAGACTGCACAGAACAGCAGAGGACAAAGCCTGTGGAAGTAGAGCTGGTGCTTTATCATGTTCTCAGGTGATTCTGTACACACCAAAGTTTGAGAGTCATTGTATTAGAGCATAAAGTGCTAGATGAGGAATGTGTGTGAAAAGACAATGTAGAAAATAAGGTTGGAAAGAGGTAAGGCCACTAATCCATTTTAGTTGCTCCAGTTATTAGTGAAATTGATCAGTCACATTGATTGAACCATCTGATTACTTAATTTGACAACAATCCTTGAACAAATTTCTACTTTAGTCTCTTTGTCTTCTCTGACTTCATTAAAGAAATTGTATTGATCTTGTCCAACTACAAAGAATATAGCATATTAATATTGAAGTATGTTGAATTTGAAAATTTGGGAGCCTCCAAAACTGAATTTCCAAGTTAAAAAAAACTTCTATATAATCATTAGAAAACAGACCCAATTTAAAGTTGAGAAAAGAAATAAGCAATCTAAGAGTCCCTCTGCTTGGATTTTAGTTGCATGGGATCATTCTGTGGGGACAGAAGATTTGTCTTCCAAGTGTTTCAGGGCTAGAGAGATTTGAGAATTCTGCAGTGGGAAAGATTTTGACCCTCAATTCAGGGACTTGGGGTCTAGGCTGGACTTTCCTACTACTCACTTAGACTTTGGGCAAGGCACTTACCCTCTCTTTACCTCAGTTTTTCTTTTTTCTTCTATAAATTGAGGGGATAGACCACATATCCCATCTTGGGGAAGTGATTTAAATTTTCTAAGCCTCAGTTTACTTGTGTGAAAAATGCCTGTTCTGTTTTTCTTCATGGAATTTTTACATGGCAAAGTATAGTTTTGTTGTTTTGTGCATTGATTGATGCCTACTTCTTCCCTCTGTCTAAAAGCAAAGCAGAGAAGGCAAGAAGAGTGTGTGTCAAAGACTTGAGAAGTCAAGTGAGATGAGAACTGAACAGATTTTATTGTTTATAACAAGTTTTATTGTTATGGCATCATGGTAGCCACTGATGATGTATATATGTGTGTGTATATACACTTATTATAATGGTTTTCTATATATATATATCATGCTGTCTGAAAACAGAGGTAATTTTTTTTCTTCCTTTCTGATTTGGATATCTTTTATATAGTTCTGTTGCTTAATTGTCCTGGGTAGGACTTCCAGTACTAGGTTGAATAGGGGTGGTGAGAGTGAGCACGATTGCCTTTTTCCTTATCTTTGAAGAGAATCTTTCTGCTTTTTGCCATTGAGTATGATGTTGGTGTGAGCTTGTCATATGTGGCCTTTTTAAATATTAATGTAAATTCCTTCTATACTCAATTTCCCAAGTTTTTATCCTGAAAGTATGTTGAATACTGTCAAATGCTTTTATATTTGCATCTAAGTTGATCATATGATTTTATACTTCATTCTGTTAATGTGGCATTTCATATTTATTGGTTTATGTGTACTCAGCCATCCTTGCATCCCACATAAATCCCCCTGGGTCATGGTGTATGAATCTTTTAATGTATGAATTCTATTTGCTAGTATTTTGTTGAAATTTTCTGTATATATGTTCATCAGGAATATTGACCTGTAATTTTATTTTCCCTAGGTGTCTTTATCTGGCTT
Source organism: Manis pentadactyla (assembly GCF_030020395.1). Lineage (NCBI taxonomy): Eukaryota > Metazoa > Chordata > Mammalia > Pholidota > Manidae > Manis > Manis pentadactyla. The sequence goes on along the minus strand of NC_080031.1, from coordinate 66,418,946 downwards.
TGGTGTCAGAGTAGTATGCTGGCCTCATAAAATGAGGTTGGAGGTGTTCCTTCCCTTTTAATTTTTTGGAAGAGTTTGAGAAGAACTGGGTCCCTTCTTTAAATGTTTGGCAGAATTCACCAATGTAACTGTCTGGCCCTGGAATTTTATGTTTTAGGAGATTTAGGTTACTGGTTCAATTTCTTTGTTATTGGTCTGTCAAGATTTTCTATTTCTATTTTCATATTCAATCTTGGTAGATTGTGTGTTTGTAGGAATTTATCCATTTCTTTCAGATTATCCAATTCAGTAGCATGAAATTGTTCATAATAGTTTCTTATGGTCCTTTGTATTTCAGGTATAGTACCTCCTCTTTCATTTATGATTTTGAGTCTTTTTTTTTCTTGGTTAGTCCAGCCAGAGGTTTAATTTTATTTAGTTTTCAAAAAACAGTGCTTAGTTTTGTTATCTTTTCTAGTTTTTTCCACTTTATTTCTGCTCTGATGTTTATTATTTTCTTTCCTTCTGCTAACTTTGGGCCTAGTTTGTTCTCCCTTTTCTAGTTCTTGAGATCTTTCCTTTTTCTTCATGTGGGTGTTTATTACTATAAACTTTGCTTTTAGGCTGCTTTTGTCACATTGCATAAATTCTGGTATGTGGAAGATCTGTGTGTTCATTTGTATCAAAATATTACTTTCTGACTTCCTTTTTTGACCCATTGGTTCTTTTATCCAGGAATATCTTAATTCCCGCGTTCGTGAATTTTCCAATATTCTTCCTGTTACTGGCTTGTAGTTTCATATCATTGTGATTGGAAAAGATCCTTGATAGGATTTTAGTTTTCCTCTATTTTCTAAAACTTGTTTTCTGTCCTTTATAGATGATCTATCCTGAGGATTATTCCATTTGTACTTGAGAAGAATGTGTATTTTGATGCTGTTAGATGGAATGTTCTGTATACTAGTGGCTATAAAAACTCACATTTATTGACTTTGTATAATGTTTTGAGCACAATTCTAAGTGTTTTATGTTTTAATCTTCAATGATACCCCTTTGAGGCTTGGACACTGACCATATCCATTTTTTAGATGAGAATCAGAATCAAGAGAGAGGTTAAGTTATATATCCAAGTTCACATAACACAGTGAACAAAATAAAGGAATTCTCTGTCATTTTTTATAACTTAAATTGCAATTTATCACTTTGTCTAATACTAGGTCTCACTACTGGGGGACTATTCATTTTTGTATACTTTAAAAAAATTTCTTCTCCTATTAACATGGATGATTTTAATAATCTTATTTTAAGACCTTCTCCAACTTCATTATCCTCCCACTCTCTAGTTTTCTAAACCAAAGTAATTAAGCAGTCATTCATTAAATATTTATTGGTCACATATTATGTGCTAGGTATTGTGCTAAGTCCCAAAAACAATATAATGAAAAAATGGAAAAGAGCCCAAAACCATGAGATATACCTGAATTCAAGTCACACTCAAGGGTAGCAGATTACACAAGGGTGGGAATACTTTGAGATAGAGATTACTGGGAGTCCTCTTAGGGCTACCACAACAAATTGTCACAAATTGGGTGACTTTTAAAAATAAAAATATTAATTTATTCACTCACAGTCCTAGAGACCCAGAATCTAAAATAACAGTGGCCACAGTGTCGGTTCCTTCTGGGGGCACTCAGGAAAAGTCTGTGTGTGCCTCTTTCCTAGCTTCTAGGGCCTCCTGGAAATCCTTTGCATTCCTTGGCTTGTAGATGTGAAATGGAGACAGAGATGAAATGATACATCACCTTTTCCTCTGTGTGTCTCTCTTGTTTCCTCCTCTCCTGTCTAAAGGACATAAGTCACTGGATTTAGGTTCCACTGGGTTAATCTATAAGGACCACGTTTTGAGGATGTTTTACATAATTAAATCTGCAAAGACACTTTTTACAAATAATGTTTACATGTTCCAGGTGGACATATGTTTTGGGGGTCACCATTCAACCCACTACATTCTCCTTTCAGGCCATAATTCTCACTGGCTATGCTTGTGCCAAACTCGCCTTCTCTTTGTTCCTCAGTATGGACAAACTTATTTTACTTCAGAGCCTCCCCATGTGCTATTCCTTCTATTCATTCATATCCCTTGTCAGGTTAACTTTCATTCACCTTTGCCATCTCAGCTTGAAGGTCAATTGTACAAGGCAGCTTTCTCTGACTTCTTGAATTATATCCCTCAGCTTAGAACTTCTTATAACACATATTCATAGCATTATACACTTCTCATTTAGAGCACTTACTACAGTTATGATTTCATTATTATTACTTCAAAACTAGTTAGGAGATTTTGCATCAGTTTATGAACTTACTGACCACAAAGACCCTTGATCAGTAGTGCCTACCAAAACGCCTGGTAGAACAAGCATAATCATTATTTGTTAAATTTGATGTTAAAGCAGGCTGTGTATCGAGTGGGCAGATGATACTGGCTTGAAGATTTTGGATTGAGATGGGCATTTGTGTATTACTACATGGTTCAGTTCAACTGAGTACAGTTTTCTGTGTTATCTAATATTTCTAACATGAATTTGTGCGTAAGCAAATGCAAAATTTGTGTTATGCTCAAGTAGTTCCCTAATATATCAATTATTTGGAACAGATTTGCATTTTCAAAATAAACATATGGCAAAACTAACTGTACAGTTTTATCACATGGTTGCTGATGCTTAGCTTCAGTAGATAATATTGGAGAGCTACCAGGTCTATATGATAGCAAGCGTTATTGTAGATTCAGCCAAGATTTTTATTTTTTCTTCAGTCATTTTGGGTAAGGTAGACTTTTCTATGCATTTGTTCATTTTAAGTTTTCAGTTTGCCTCCTGAGATGATCCACCTTAATAAGATAGACTGAAACTCAGCTCCCTGACTTTGCAGGGGACCAAGACTGAGTTTCAGGTTCCCTGTCCTGACTTGGCATTTGCTTGAAGGCTACACATGTTTGCTTACCATTGAAGTCTTAGCTCTCTTTTCCATTGTGTATTTTTTGTTTTGTTTTGTTTTGTTGTGTTGTGTCCTCATTTGTACAACATTGTATTAAAAAGCACCTTTGGGGATAACCAGTAGTCAGGACTTTTATTCCTGTACTTTATCTGCTCTGCTGACTCTTGGAAGCTAGAAGTGATAACTGGGGGTGTATGTTTCTAACCATTCAAAATTTCCTTTAAAGATACAGATCTATAAAGTATATATATATATATATATACTGAAATATTCATTTTTGGGTGTGTGAATTGTCTTGTGGAGGAGAAAAACCTCAGGTTTTATGAACAGGATTCATGTCTTTCTCCTTCCAGAAGAAAACCTAATTTGACTCCAATAGAGGTGACCAGGGAGCCTGGCACCAAAGAGGGCCCTTCCATCCCCGCCCAGAATCAGCTCATCCCATGGCCACTGTATACTCACTGACATAAGGGGTGTTGTGTCTGGACTTCAGTTACTTGACATAAAACATTATCTTTCTGTATTTTTTAGAACAGAATAGCACAGGCTCAGTTTTCCCATGTGAAGATTATATAGGTTTCTTTTATTTTTGTTTGCTAATCTATAGTAAGACATAAAGAAAAAAATGTGAAAGGTAAGAGCCACTTATTTACAAAAATTGTCAAAATATTATGAGTAATGGTTATGGATCATTTGTTTCAAAAATAAGATCTCTGTTCTCATGTCTTCTGTGAGATACAAGCCAACCAACCTCAATTAAGTTGAATACTTGATTTAGAAATGAACATTCACATTTTTGTGGCCTTATTCACAACAAACTTAACTCATAAAAGGTTCACAACCAAAGCAGCAATGAGTAAGCCTTCAGAATACGTTGGAGTCCTAACTGTGGTAGTGAAACTCAGTGGGGCTGGCGTAGAATGGAGGGAACAGTGTGTCTGGAATAATTATGTATCTGTGTCCTACAGAAATTCAGACATGTTTTAGAATTTCCTGGGACTGTGTTTCACTTCCTGGAGGGTAAACATCTGAAGAAAGTGCATATACAGTACAGATGCATGAAAACATTTCACACTTGCTACATCTCAGTGCTCTGTTGTGTTTTGGAATATGAGAAGCCACCACCTACAGGGGATTGGAAAAGTCTGCTTATGTGAGGTGCAGAGGGAGGAGTGAAGTGATACCTTGACACCGCAGCAGAGAGCCAGCTTGGCATGCTCAGCGTTTGCATTCTCTGAAGATGAGACTCAGCATATATAAAGGAGTAAAGAAATGCTCGATAGAAAATAATTTGTTTAAAACTTCTTAGATACAACTAAAACTTATTTTGATTTAATTGATTGTCAGAGTTTGGTTCAATCAAATAAGCCTGAAATTTTTTCTTAAAATGGACAGTTTAACTTTTTGTCATCTGGCAGGATCCACAGTGTCTCTTGATACCTGTCTGGTGGAAACAATTTATCTCCAGTCGCTTAAAAGAAAAGATTATTTTAGCCCTTTTGAGTGTGCTGACTATCCCAGTTCAAAGGTAGCCATCTTGGAAGTTAACCTGATGGCATTTATTTGATTCAAACTGTGAAACTAAAGTGATTCAGTTTCACTGAGCTGTAAACCAAAAAAACCAAACAAACGAATTTTATTCTTTGGCTTAAAATATGCTGAGTATTGATGAAAAAACACATTGCGTAGCTCTAATTCTCATTAACTTTTTCCATATCTTGGTCTATTTATTATTTCCAGGTTGAGGGAAATGAAAATATGATCATTCTTACCCCAGACTATTGACTGTCCAAAGGAAAGCAAATAGCCTATATATACACTATAGAGATGGATCTTTTCTAATGTGTACTCAGAGATCCCAATCAACAGTCTTGACTGGGTTAACAGCTGTTTCCTGAATGACTGTGTGATTGTGTGTGATTATGTATGTGTGAACATGTGCATGTATGCACATATGTTTGTGATTTCAGTGATTCAGATGAGCTTGTTTACTGCTTGGCATCTAGAGACAAGGTTCTTCCTGCTAGTTTTCATTTGAGGAGATTCAGAGTACTGTTCTTCAGTAAGCTGGCTGAAGTCAAAGGTGCTGTTGTAGAATTTTGGACAATAGATATCGCTAGTGATTACATCTGAGATCTTTAAACTGAAAGTCACATTGAATTTACTTTCACAAAATGTAAAACCAAAAAAGGAGAACATTAATAATATTTCATAAAATTTCATAATGAACTTATGAAATTACTAATTTTTCCATTTGCAAAGATATACAAAGTTTGAAATGGGAGGTGGCTCCCTTTTGTGCATCTTTTTAATATGATACTACAGTGACATGGAAATGGATGTTATCTGGAGAAATTAGTCACCATTTCCCATTGTCATGCTAGCTTTGGGAAAATTCTAAGACAGCCGGCAAGTTTTAGTGTAATATATACTTGGTCTTTCTGTAAACTGACTGTCCGAGAAAGAGTGTACATCTATTTCTTTTGTCCAACACTTGCAGAAATATTTAAGGGGCCTATTAATTTTTGTTGCTCTTCAAGGAAGAGTCATCTAGTATCTAACTGATAGAATCAGACAAATGATAGGTTAGAGAAGATCCTTATAATTTGAAACTACATGGGTGATCGATCATATATATAAAGACTGATCTAGCTTGATATTTAATCGAAGAGTATAATCATTTCATTTCTCTCTGAGCAGCTTCCTCACATACACCAAAAGCGTAGGACTGAGCTATCTCCATAGTATGTTCCTTCCAATAATCAGCTAGTCTCTACACGGTAAATTTCTTCTTTTCAAAAGTCTTCATTGAAGTTCTAAGTGGTTGACACTTCTAGAGAAATCCAGATTTTGATGTTTTAATGTTATATCATGTATTTTCAGGAAATGGATTTCTGAGACACCTAAATCCAGTATCTACATTATGGAATCTTAATTTTCATTGTATGTATTGATTTTTTTTATTAAAATTTTTATTAAAATATAGTTGTCATGTAATATATTTCTGGTGTACACATAATGTTTGGACAATTATATACCTTATGAAATTCTCACTACAATAAGTGTAGTTAATATCCATCACCATAAAGAGTTGTTACAGTATTACTGATTATATTCCCTATGCTGTACCTCATCCCCTGACTTGCTATATAATTGGAAGTTTGTTCCTCTTCATCCCCTTCATCTATTTTGCACATCCTCTCACCTCCCTCCCCTGTAGCAACCACCAGATTATTCTCAGTATTTATGAGTCTATTTCCATTTTGTTTGTTTTATTTTTTACATTTCACATAGAAGTGAAATCATAGGGTATTTGTCTCTCTCTGCTGACTTATGTCACTTAGCATAATATCTCTAAGTCCATCCATCCATTGACATTTATAGTAGTGTATTTTTATCTTTTATACTAGGAATTCACTTCTGATATGACCACATGATGTCAAATTCTGCTTCCTGAAATAGAAACAGTGTCAAAAGCTCCAAATGATTTGAGCATAATTAGTCAAGAGCACATATTGGATGTGTTATTAATTTTAATTCTCTCTAAATACGTATTTCACTTTAAATTAAATTAGGTACTTAATAGGGCATTTGTACAGATATATCCCAGGAAAATCAGTGCACTGTCTGTGCATCTGACTTGGTATTTCAAAAAAAAGTTTCTGACAAGAGTGCAGATAACATCCTACCATAGCTCATGATTGTGTGTGCTTTCCATGGTTTAGTTTCATAATAAGTACTTTGTTAAAATGGTTCTGATGGAACCTATAGAAAGCCAGAAATATAGTTAGCCATCTCCTAGAATAATATCACAGAGCAAAGTACAGAAAGGCAGGTTTGGGATAAGGAACAATGGGTTAACGGATACAGACCTTCCTATAAGGCAAGTTATTTAGCCTCTTGGCACCTCAGTTTCCTCCCTTGTGAGGAGGAGGTAGGACTATACCTACCCAGGAGGACAGTCCAGGATAAATAAAGCAGTGAAGCTGAAACATCTGCACGATGTCTGAAACATAGGCTATGTTCATACAAAAGTTAGTTATGATTTAAAATGCTGAAGAGGAGAAATAGGAAAGGAGAGGTAGGCTGCTGTGGTGGCCTCAAGTGGGGAGAGTCAGAGCTGCTAAGGCTGTGAAAACAATTTAGTTGCTATCCCACCAGCTGTGGCGCTTCCAACTTGGGAACCCCTAGTGGGGAATTGGTCTAGGATAAAGTACCTCCTAGAGGGGTGGGGCCTTCCCCAGAACTGGGGAACAGTGGAAACACCAGAAGCTGCAGAATTAGCCCTCCGTGAATTGGAAGACTGCTTCGAGACCTTAGGGTGCCATGTAGTGGCTGGCATTGTAGGGTCTCTTTTCATCGAGATAGTGGAAAATGTTATAAAGGAGAAAGAGGATTAGCGAGGGACTCAGGCAGGAGAGGGACACACTTCAGCATCGCTTGGAGGAGCTGGGCGATAACCTATGGGATGCTGGTAATGAAGAGAGACAGTTACTGAAAAGGCAGGTCACGCTCCTAGAAGATTCCTTAGCGGCGAGGGGGGGAGACGGCAGGAGAAGCTGCGTTGCAGGAGGCTGTGGGGGAGGGGGGAAGGAGTAGTGCCTTCAGCCCCAGAAATGGTGGAGGAGGAGCCGTTGGTGGAGGAGCCAGAGGAAGAGAAGGAGGCAGGGCCATTGGCGGATCTGTTACCCAGGCCACCGCCAGAGGTACCATCTTCTCCTGTTTTAAAGGCCCGTCCAGCTGTAATTAAGAAAATAAAAGTGAAACAACCATGGGCTCCTCAGCAGGAGGAGCAGCCCCATCCCCAGGTTGTTGAGCACTGCATGCTCTGCCCTTACACCCAGGATGAGCTGGTGGACATGAGCATCCAGTATAGGCAGAGGCCATCGGAATCTCTGCCTACCTGGCTTTTACATCTCTGGGATATGGGGGTGGAAAACGTTGTTGTGTCAGGTACTGAGATGAGTAAATGGCTTCCCTGACAACTCACCCTTCCCTCAGGCAGCGGTTGCAAAATGCCCATCACGCCTCAGGGAATCAGACAGTCCTGGAATGGCTGACAGCTGCCATCAGGATAGTTTGGCTTAATCAGGGTGATTTACCATATTTTCCCAGTAATTGGAAAACATATGCAGAACTCCAACAGGTACTGCAGGAATTGGGTATGAAAAACATCATCTATAATATGGACCCCCAGGGCCCTGATGAGGAGGTGTTCACTATAGGAATGAGAAGCCTGGTGCTGCATACAGCTCCCCCATCTCTCTTTGGGTCTCTAGTGAATACTCTTACCCCCCACCTATGGCAACCCATAAGGGAGGCTACTGGTACTTCAGCAGATCTGGGGGAGGTTGAAACAAGAAGGGCACGGAGGGAAGTACAGGCCACGACTGAAAGGAGATGTGCAAAGGGCCCCGTGAAGGTCTCAAGGACCCAGATGTGGGTTGATTTGATAAAGGCCAGAGTAGTGAAAGAAAAACTCGAAAGGCAGCCCAATAGAATATTGTTAGAACTGTGGCACCAATTAAAGCCAGAGCAGCAGTTCCAGCCACTGAGGTCCAGGACACAGAAACCAGAGTCAAGGCCTCATGCCAGCCTGTGTCCCTGCAGAACTTCATGGGAGACAGTACTCAGGATTCACCTGAGCCCTCACCCCCACAGGAGGATGATTGGGCATCACGGTTAGACTGAAGTTGGGGTCAAAGTCCCCACCTTGGGGGACATGGTGGGGACCAGAGGCCACATGTAGATTTAGCAATTCATTGGTCCCCTGTGAGTATACAACCTGCCCTGGTGCTGGTGGACACAGGAGCTGAGTGTTCTTTGATTCATGGCAACCCTGAGCATTTTCCCAGGACCCCTGCTATGATAGATGGCTTTGGGGATAAGGCAATTAAAGTGAAGAAAGCCCAGATCTCATTGGAGATAGGGCGTTTGCCCCCAAAGGAGTATACCATGTACATTTCTCCCATCGCTGAATATATTTTGGGGGTAGATATCCTGCAGGGCCTATGGTTACAGACCAATGCAGGTGAGTTCAGACTGAGGGTACGTATGGTAAAGGCACTTCTGAGGGGACATGCTAAGCACCCACCTGTAGCTCTGCCTGCACCTTGGTGGGTGACAAATATTAAGCAGTATAAATTGCCTGGGGGGCACAGGAAATTGGAGAAACTCTACAGGAGTTGAGAGGGTGGGCATCATAAAGCCCACTCATAGCCCTTTTAATTCCCCAGTGTGGCCAGTGAGAAAGCCAGATGGCTCCTGGCATATGACTGTAGACTACAGGTAATTGAATAAAGTCACACCCCTTTGCATGCTGCTGCCCCCTCTATAGCAGACATTCTGGACACCCTCAGCCATGAACTGGGAATGTATCATTATGTAGTCGACCTTGCTAATGCTTTCTTCTCTACTGACATAGCACAGGAAAGCCAGGAACAGTCTGCCTTCACATGGGAAGGCTGACAGTGAACATTCACTGTCCTTCCACAGGGATATCTCCACAGTCCCACCATCTGTCATGGACTTGTAGACCAGGAGCTGGGCCACATGGAGGAAACCGCAGACAGTGCAGTTGTATCACTACATTGATGATACAATGCTCACATCTGATTGACTTTCAGATTTAAAAGGGGCAGTTCTTAGGCTGTTGCAACATCTACAGGAAAAAGGATGGGCTGTGAATAGGACTAAGGTTCAGGGACCTGGTTTGTCTGTGAAATTCTTGGAGGTTGTCGGATAAAACTAAAGTTGTTCCTGAAGCAGTCATAGACAAGGTCCAGGCTTTCCCCACCCCTACCACTGTGGCAATATTACAAGAGATTTTAGGTCTTTTGAGCTACTGGAGAGTGTTTATCCTGCACTTGGCACAAATTCTGAACCCCTTATACTGGTTGGTACAACAGGTATCAGGTGGGATTGGGATGAAACATGTACAGCTGCTTTTACTGCTGCCAAGCAGGCAGTCAAGGCCATACAGGCCTTGAATGTAATAGACTCATGAAGCCCTGTGAACAAAGACCCCAAAGATGGTTATGGATGGGGTCTTTGACAGAGGCTTGAACAGACACGCCAACCTATTGGATTCTGGTCACAACTATGGAAAGGAGCAGAGGTCTGTTACACCTTGATAGAGAAGGAACTGGCTGCTGTGTACCACACCTTGATGGCTACAGAGCCCATTGGTGGAACAGCTCCAACCAAGGTAATAAACACCTATCCCATCATGAGGTGGGTGCGAAACTGGACTCAAAGGCCACGGAGTGGCATGGCTCAGACACCAAATTGGCCAAATGGGGCACATATTTACAGCAGCACAGCGCCCTCCCTACTAGCCCTTAAGTGGAGAACTCCAATGCTTATTCGGACCAGTGACCTACCAATAGAAAACAGGAAGAACTTGTGTTTCAGCCCTTGGTAGCTGAGACTCCTTATCAGGAGGGAAGAGCCCCTATACCTGAAGATGCTTGGTACACAGATACACAGCTTCAGTCGTGGGCAGCCCCCGAAGTGGAGGGCTGTGGCTTTCTATCCTAAGACTGAGACAATATGGATGGACAATGGAGAGGGGAAAAGCAGCCAATGGGCTGAGTTGCAGGCAGTGTGGCTCGTGATCACCCAGGAGCCTTCCCCCTTAGTTGTCTGCACTGACAGCTGGGCCGTCTATCAGGGCTTGACCCTGTGGCTACCTACATGGTATCATGCCAACTGGATGGTTGGTCACTGGCCCCTTTGTGGGCAAGAGTTGTGGCAAGACCTATGGACCTCTGGTCAGACTAAGACTGTTACTGTATATCATGTGACTGGCCATTTGCTTTTGGCATCTCCAGGGAATGATGAAGCAGACACACTGGCCCAGGTGCACTGGCTAGAAGGAAAGCCTGCCTCTGATGTGGCCCAATGGCTACACCAGTGTTGGTTGCATGCAGGGCAAAAGACAATGTGGGCTATAGCCCATAGGTGGGACTTGCCAATGACCTTTGAAGAAGGCAACAGAGCCTGGAAGGAGTGCCTTGGGTGCTCTAAGAGGGACTTACACTGAGTCCTGCAGCAACATGGGACAATAGTAAGGGGCCAATACCCCTTGTCAGGTGGCAAATAGATTATATTGGTCCTCTGCCCATATCAGAAGGATATTGGTATGCCATGACATGTGTGGGCACGACTACTGGACTATTGGTTGCTTTTCCTGCACATCATGCAGATCAGCAAACCACTGAGAGGGGCCTGGAGCATCTCTTTGCAGCCATGTCCAGCTGCAGGTGATTGAAGGGAATCAAGGCACCCACTTTACTGGACATACATTACAAATGGGTGCAGCAATTAGGAATGAAGTGGAAATTTCATGTACCATATAATCCTCCCAGGGCAGACATGATAGAGAGGTACAACGGTTTGTTGAAATCTGGCCTAAAGTAGAACACCAGTAGTCTCCAGGGTTGGTCAGTTCGCCTATGGATGGTGCTGTGGTGTTTGAATAAGAAGCCACGTAAAGGAGCTTTGAGCCCTGTGGATATGCCCACATACCTTGCTGCCTCTCCTATACAATTGTACGTACAAACCAAAGAAGAGCTATTGAAGCCAGGATATGGCCAGCAGAGCAACATCCTGCTGCCAGCCCCACTGCATTAAGCCCTGGAGACACTGTTGAATGCACCTGGCCCTGGACATTTTGACACATGAACCAGTGATGGCTGCCCCTTCTGGCACCTTGGGGAAAAGGCCTGGAGGCTGGCCTCATGTGTATTCAGAAGTAACAGCTGAATGGCCCCCAAAGGTCACCGTAGTGTACCCAAAACATCCAGGAGGTAAGAGCATCTTGCAGGGAAGTTTCGTTTTATCTTTATGGCCAGTGCATGTCCCTCCCGTAGTCCTATAATATTGACCCATCTGTAACTCCCACAGGGAGTGGGTGAAAGTCTGGTATACTAGACCAGGACAAGATCCCATTCCTACCACTCTTTTATCACAAGACCACTCTGTTGCATGTATCCTACCTGATTGACAAGATTTGTCTATGCTGGTGTCATTAAAACATGTATCTTATCGCCCTTAAGTTTATTTTCTCCCACAGTCCTTGTGGCCTGAATGCGCCCCCTGGCTGCAGCTGCCCCATGATGATTGCTCTGAACCCTCGGCTACTGCCTGCCTATGGAATGGACGGGCTATGGACTTAATATGCACAAGACTTTGAACCTAGCTGAATTCTCTGGCTTGAGGATTGTCATAATTTTATTGCTGTTGCTATTGTTATGTCATTAATCTGGTCACAATGCTCCAGTTTTCTCACCCAGGGACCACTGTGGAAGAAGGGGAATGAGTAGATTGTAAAGTGAGATTTCTGGAGGGGTGGCCTGTGGGTAAAATTGTAACATTTCCAGAATATCTCACCTGGCTTTAATGCGTTTGCATATCCTCAGGGGTGGAGAGAAGTTCATCTCCATATCAATGGGTAATTACCTGGGCAACCCAGGGCATGTCTTTACCTGAGAGGTTAAGGGGAAGAGGCTGGCTTGCTTGCTTGCTGGCTTCTTCCTGAGCAGAGGAGAAAGATGACCCAGGACTGCAGTTTGTGAGCAATAAATGGGTTTTAAACTTTATTTCTCCCTTTGACTGATTTTGGTTTTTAGAGGTATTTTGCTCCAGGATTTCCTCTCCCCAGACTTACACAGAGATAACAGCTGTGTCTGGCAGAGTGGAAAGAGGACACGTGGGTGTACTGGTGGACTGCACAATAGAACAGGCCATGATTGTACTGAATTGATTCAATTTTTTTTTTCAAACTTTCTCATTTGACAGGCATATACAGCAACTTCTGTGGATATCATCTGTTAGGCTGGAAGAAGGAAAAACAAGGACATGCAAACAGAACAGAGAGATGCCATAGGGGGAGAACAGACCAGACCCCAAGGTCCATGCCTTATATGGAGAGGGGACAGCTCTCCCTGAATTCCATCCTTCTGATGTGCCAACTAAGACCCCGATGTCAGCCTCCTCCCTCATGGAAAGAAAAAAGTTTCTAGTTGTCTATTATGTCACCTTTAGCCAATCATACCTCTCCACGCCCCCTAGGATAGCTTGCCCACTCCTCCCCCTCCTAATCCCTTATAAGCCCCCCACCTCCCTGACCGGGTGTGACTTCCCCGGCCTGTAATACCTAGACCAGGGAACATCACCCAGGAATTGCGCTCAAATAAACTGCCTGGCCCTTTCTTGCCTCTCATCACCTGCTTGTTTCAGCTAGAATTTATCTTACATCATCAACATTGAATAAAATTTAAAAACCACCGAACGTTATCCATAACACATCATTTCATTTCATATTTGTTGTAAGCTTTTCTAGTTACTGGAATACCAGCTATACAGAATATAAATATATATATATACACTCAGCTTTTGTTCAATCCCCAGAAAAATCAGTAAATCCTGAATAAATTTTGCCCTTGAAAAGGTCTCAGTTAAAGCAAAAAACATTAGCTTCAATCTATATGTTTGTATTTTCATAGTTCTAGATATTAACATTTGTTATATACTTGTTCCAAATGCAGAGCTATCAAGAGAAAGGCATATTGATCTATTAATGTTAAGGTGTTTTAGTTTGAAATATATAAATATTTCAAAATGAATTATTTAAAAAATATATTTGATACTATGTCAACTGTTAATAGGATGATCCACAGTGCTACTAACTAAGGAGTGGACATATGCCTGTCACTGAAATATGTAAAATCTATCCAGTCTTAATGTCTTTCAATAGTATTTTCTTAAGTTTAGGATGCCAAAGAAGAATGAATGCACAGATTGTCAATTCCTTGATTATGCATCTGTTACAAAGAGCTACAGCTTGTCTCACCTATTCTTGTATTAAATGATTTTTTAAGAAGAAAGGGGTTGAAATAAGTATTTCAAACTTTTCTCTGCTCATCTCTTGGTCTAAGCCAGGAGTCTGCATTGTTTCAGTGACTCTAGTGTGAGTAAGAACACATTTGGCCCCAAGAGGTCTCATAAGCCTGTGGCTTCACAGTGGCGAAGCATTCATCATTCACCTTTCTGATGAGATGTTATAACACTGAGCCACTATCCCATTATATGCCTCACAATGCACAGGAAGACATGTACAGGCAAATAGTTCTACTTCATGAAAGGGTACTGAGAGATCTTGAAATGAAACATGAACTCATATCTATGCATGAAGCATAGCTTATTAACATGATTTTTAAACATGTCTTTATGTAATCTGGTTTGGGGACAAATGTGTTGTTCTTGGAGCTCTACTTTTTGAAGTGTGCTGTACAATGATAATGATAATTACATTTTTATTGTTACTACATGCACACTACAGTTAAACACTGTCTTAAGTGCTTCAGAATACTCACAACACCATGGTCTGTCCCATTTCAGAGAGGAGCACACTGAGGCAAAGAGCGTACATGTGACCTGTCCAAGGTTGCATAGTACATCTGGAGCACAGAATCCAGAGCCAGTACCCTAACCTGTTTCTTCATAATTAAATCCCTAACATCCAAGTACCACATTTCCCCCAGAATTACCCACTTTAAAAAACAGTGTTGATCACCTCACTCCACTAGTTAAACTTTTCAGTAGTAGTACATTTGGTCCAGGACACAGACAATGATTCTCAGAAAAGAATATTAAAAATTTTGTATTAAGCCACCCACCAGCATCATGTCAAGCATATCAAATTAAAATATATAGAGAGGTCTTGGCTAGGAAGAATTAATATCAACAAAATAGCCATCCTGCCCAAAGCAATATACAGATTTGATGCAATCCCTATCAAATTACCAACAACATTCTTCAACGAACTGGAACAAATAGTTCAAAAATTCATATGGAAACACCAAAGACCCCGAATAGCCAAAGCAATCCTGAGAAAGAAGAATAAAGTGGTGGGGATCTCACTCGCCAACTTCAAGCTCTACTACAAAGCCATAGTAATCAAGACAATTTTGTACTGGCACAAGAACAGACCCACAGACCAGTGGAACAGATTAGAGACTCCAGACATTAACCCAAACATATATGTTCAATTAATATTCAATGAAGGAGCCATGGACATACAATGGGGAAATGACAGTCTCTTCAACAGTTGGTGCTGGCAGAACTGGACAGCCACATGTAAGAGAATGAAACTGGATCACTGTCTAACCCCATACACAAAAGTAAATTCAAAATGGATCAAAGACCTGAATGTAAGTCATGAAACCATAAAACTCTTAGAAGAAAACATAGGCAAAAGTCTCTTGGACATAAACATGAATGACTTCTTCATGAATATATCTCCCCAGGAAAGGAAAACAAAAGCAAAAATGAACAAGTGGCACTATTTCAAGCTGAAAAGCTTCTGTACTGCAAAGATACCATCAATAGAACAAAAAGGTACCGTACAGTATGGGAGAATATATTCGTAAATGACAGATCCGATAAAGGCTTGACATCCAAAATATATAAAGAGCTCACGCACCTCAACAAACAAAAAGCAAATAATCCAATTAAAAAATGGGCAGAGGAGCTGAACAGACAGTTCTCCAAAGAAGAAATTCAGATGGCCAACAGACACATGAAAAGATGATCCAGATCGCTAGTTATCAGAGAAACGCAAATTAAAACCACAATGAGATATCACCTCACAGCAGTAAGGATGGCTACCATTCAAAAGACAAACAACAACAAATGTTGACAAGGTTGTGGAGAAAGGGGAACCCTCCTACACTGCCGGTGGGAATATAAATTACTTCAACCATTGTGGAAAGCAATATGGAGGTTCCTCAAAATGCTCAAAATAGACTTACCATTTGACCCAGGAATTAAACTTCTAGGAATTTACCCTAAGGATGCAGCACTCCAGTTTGAAAAAGACAAATGCACCCCTATGTTTATCGCAGCACTGTTTACAATAGCCAAGAAATGGAAGCAACCTAAGTGTCCATCAGTAGATGAATGGGTAAAGAAGATGTGGTACATATACACAATGGAATATTATTCATCCATAAGAAGAAAACAAATCCTACCATTTGCAACAACATGGATGGAGCTAGAGGGTATTATGCTCAGTGAAATAAGCCAAGCAGAGAAAGACAAATACCAAATGATTTCACTCATCTGTGGAGTATAAGAACAAAAGAAAAACTGAAGGAACAAAACAGCAGCAGAATCACAGAACCCAAGAATGGACTAACAGTTACCAAAGGGAAAGAGACTGGGGAGAATGGGAGGGTAGGGAGGGATAAGGGCAGGGAAGAAGAAAGGGGGTATTATGATGAGCATGTATAATGTGGGGGGTGGGGTAAAGGGGAGGGCTTTGCAACACAGAGAAGACAAGTAGTGATTCTACAACATCTTACTACGCTGATGGACAGTGACTGTAATGGGGTTTGTGGGGGGGACTTGGGGTAGGGGAGAGCCTAGTAAACAATGTTCTTCAAAAAATTTTTTAAAAAATCATTTAAAAGTACCTAAGTCTTGACATATAGAAAGTTCTCAATGAATGTGTGGATGAACTGTAAAAAAATTGTGGAGAATAAAAAATATGAGCTTTTATGGTAAAAAATAAAACAAAATAAAAATAAAATATAGAGAGAGGGCCCTATAAAGGCAGATTCCTGGGCTAACTCCTAACAGCAGAACTGGGTCTCAGTATCAGACTCAGTGTCTAGCAGCATATTATCAGCCTCTTCTGGTTTGACCCTCTGTAATCTGAGAGGACCTGCCCTCCACCTGCAGTGTATGGACCTTGAAATTCAGCAATTGTGTACTACCTCTTCCTCCCCCAAGACCTGTGTTGTCACTGGAGATCCTCAAAGCTCAGAGGCTCTTCTTCCTTGCCTTCATGTCTTCTTTAAAACCCAGATGAGATGTGAGTCTTTTGGTGAAGCATTCTCTGACCTCTCTGGGCAGAGTTTACCACCTCCTCTCTTGCCCTCTCTCTGTCCTGTGGGCATGTATTCTTAAACCTTTATTACAGTGTCCTCATTTATTGACCTTTCTGTCTCCCTCACCAAAGAGGCAACTGTGACGGAAGATTCTCAGAGGCACATTTCTATTGTGGTTCTTCCCACATCGTTATTTTTATTTCCTGGTTTTGCATCATCTACACACATTCTGCTCTGGTCTAAAATGTGCCCCATCTTGTCCTGATTTGTCCCCCACACGTTTAACTGGACCCTGCTTGTATCAGGTCTATCTACCTGTCTGCAGAGTTTTAGTCCTTGACTGTAATTGTTTAAAGTTTAGATGGAAACTAAGTAATAAGAGCAAATTTATAAATTACAATACTAAGACCTTCACATGGCTTAGATCAGTGCCTCTCAAACTGTCTCAAACCACATGTGAGCATTTTATGAAAAAATACAGATCCTGGGACAGGGCCTGAGATTCTACATTTCTGGCAAGTTTTAGATAATGCCACTATTGCTGATCTGCTGGCCATTCTTTGAGTAATAAGATAGTAATCACCAATACTCCCAATAACCTAAAGAGGTGGATATTAAGATGAAGCCCATTGTTCCAGATAAGGAAATTAAAGCAATGAGAGATTAAATAGTCCAAAGTCACAAGTTTATGATTAGACCCAGGTACTAAAGCTCCAGAGTTGGGGCTGTTAACCACCACTCTACCCAGCCTCCCATGTATATACATATACAACTTTGGCTTTTCTTGTTCCTAGATGCTATAGCACTTATCCACATGGATTTAGAAGGTAGAGAAATGCTGGCTCTTTGCTATTTGCAAAATGGCCTACTGCCATTTCCTCAGAAAGAATGGTGAGGGGTAGGGAGAAGGGGAGAAGGATTAGATCAGTGATTTCCATGTCGTCACAGCTTATTGTTCTTCACCACATTTCACTTAAAAAACATCCAAATAGACCTTCTTTCCAACAGGTTCTGTAAGGGGTGCTCTTGGGTCAGAATACTGATCACGTGGGTCCACTGAATTCAGGTATTTCTGTGTAATATCTGAATTGCTTCTTTCCATGGACATTATAAAGACAACCAAAAGTATTAGTTAAAAGTATTACTTCTGGATAAATAATTAAATGAGCTATAGTCAAGGTCACTCAACTGAATATATATATATATATATATATATATATATATATATATATATATGTGTGTGTGTGTGTGTGTGTGTGTGTGTAAATTTATATGTAAATATAAAAATATGTGAAAGTAAATATACCAAATAGAATTGGTATTTATATACAGCTATAATATAATACTATCATTTATTCTAATTCTACCTCAGCAGGGAATTAGAGAAACTTCCCTAACTGGGGAACTTCATTTAAAAAATACAGATTTCCAGTCCTAAAGCTACTGAACAAAATTACTGGGCCTGGAGCCCAGGCATGTGTAGGTTTAAAATGCTGCCCAGGTGATTGTGATGATCGTCTAAGTTTGACCACCACTATGAGACCACTCTGGCTTTCGGCAGAAAAAGAACAACTGCTTCAGTGTCTATCTGCCCATTAATCAAAAATATGTTTCTGAGGTTATTGCTTCTACCATGTGTATCACTGTCCACTGCAGCTGCTGAGGGCTTTGCCATTTAACCATTTCATGCCCCCTTGCGGTTGGGCACATTTGTGCCTAAGCATGTGATTTAGGCACTGCACACTTGGGAAGCTTATTTGCAGAAATACTGTCTTCTGGGAATCAGACTGCTTTCGTGGGAAAATAAATCACTAAGACATGCTTGATCGCATCTCTGAGATATTACTGCATGTGTTCAATAAGATTTTGAAGATATGCCAAGTAGACAGTGTTAAAACAGTTGTTGCTTTCAGAAATATTTTGGAAGTGTCTGGTAACTCAAATTCAGCAGGGCAGGTAATTTTACTTATTGAAAAAAGTGATTTATAAATAATCCTGGAAAATTAAGCAGTTGGGCTAATGTAGGACTTGTGTATTTCATGATATTTTTAATGATTTCAAAGCTGACTCAAATCTGCACAATTTAAAATAATTTTATTTACCAGTGAAATCTCACTCAGTTGCTTCAAAAATGTCATGTTTGCTTATTTTCTGTACAGATTATCATTCTACTGAAAACCTTTTCCTTTTCCCTATGTATCCATATCTGATATTTAGGTATCTGAGGTCTCTCTCAACTTATTATAAGTTGAGATCTGTGGGTCTTCAGATAAATTAATAACAGATTGTTTTGAGACAGACATAAACCAAGTTTCCAGAAAGTAATTGTCATCTTTCCAACACAGCAGGTATATGGATAGGAATTTGGCTTAAGAATATTGACTGTTTGAATTCCAAGAGCTTGTTCAAAGGAAAAGTGTAGAAAATCGGTCTTGAGCCACTAAGACCGCAGCATTTGAGGAGTGGGTTTTGTGTAGACGAACTGAGGAAGCAGCCAAAAAGAACTACAACAAAAATATAGCAAGAACGGAGAGGATGATATGGGGGACTTCCAGAGCCACAGTAAATCAATTGATTCCTTAGTCTTCGGTCACGCAAGAAGAGGACACAGATAACTTTTTAAAAATTAATTATTGTGCCATTTTAAGAAGCATGTCTCTTGAGATAATCTGTTCATTTTCATTTGTTGGAAAATGACAATTGCTTAATCATATTATGTGAGGTAATACTTCCAACATAGTTTCCATGATATTTAAAGAAGATATTCTGGTGAATTATAGTTTTTACTTCAAAAATAAAATTAATTATTATGTTTTTATTCCTAGAAAATATTTTTTTAATCTAATAAAGACAGATTTTTGTGTAGTGCTTCAAGGACTTCAAATTGCACAGAACTTAAAAAATGCGTGAAAGGGGCCTGTATAAAATCGAGAGTAAGATTCAAAATCCTCCGAGAGCAGTTACCATGCCTGTTCTTCAGGATATTCCCCAAGGCCTCCAGAATTTCGTGTAATTGTGCAAAATAAATCTATATTGACTAAATAAACAATGCCAATAGAAGTGTGCTCCTTTGTGCATTATCTCTGCTGAGCCCAGTGCTATTTTGAAGTAATTTAACATATTTTGTGCATTAAATTGATTTTCAGTATGTTGACTACAGATTTGAGGTTGATGCTTCTTTTCTTAAATATAATCATGATGCTTAGAGAGGGAAGATAAGCTAGCCCTCCCTGTCCAAGTCATTTCATGTTAAAAAACATGGATAGAAGAAAAAACAAATACCAGCCTTTTAACTGGTGAACCATATTTAAAACAGCAGACAGTAGCTGCTACCATCTGAGAATGGGCCTCTTTGAGAATGTTGGTCGCCAAAGGTACTTTGGTTGGACTACACTTGCCCTCCTCTATTTTCATTGTATTCACTTTTCCAAATACCATCCGTGTGTTTTAAACTAAGAAACACAAAGTTAGAAACAATGTATTTAAAGGTCCATTTTCCCTGTCATTTCTGTCTGTTCCTTTGCTTACTCCTTGCAGTACAGATAAGATAACTTAGCTTTTTTTTTTGATGTTTAAACTGAGTGGCAATCTTTTATTGACTCTTGGAAGATAACATGGCTAATACTTTTATTTGCTCTTTCATTTTACTGGCAATTGCTGCAGTGACATGGTTTGTGGATTCGATGGGAAATGGTTTAGACCAGTAGGTATCTATCTCTGTTTAAACAAGGACAACATAAAGACCTTCAGTAATGTTCAGGTGATCAAGGACATTGTGCTGGAAGAAACAATGTATGTGTGTACATAATTAGTTCAGCTCGGTAAGTAGTTTTTCTGATGAATGGTCTTTCAGCTGTTTTTATGATATAAGCTTTCAGATTGAGTATTTTGTCAACAGGGAAAAGCAAAACAAGATACCTCTTTAACCTTCACTAAATGTGAGATATTTAGTCTTCATGCTGTGTATTTAGAAACAGTATTTTTTGCACAAAAAGCTGTTTAATGTGTATGTTATATTTATTATTGGATATTTTCATTGGCATATGGGAAAAATTTGACAAAAGCTTTGGTTTGCCAACTTGTTGATAATTTACAAAGCCCTATGTTAATCATTCATACTACTTTAAAAAAAAATGACAAATATTTTTACCCAAGGTAAAGCTACACAAGGTATCTTTTACTCTACATATTTTGTGTTCCATTTCTTGCCAAATTTATCAGTGCCAGAATTTAGGACATAGTCTCTTTCAATTCCCAGAAACATAACATTAAATAAAATATATTAAAATCATATAAAAACTTATTTAATGTACATATAAAGTCATATAGCAGAGGAAATGACTGTTAGTCTTAGTATATTACATATTAAATATATGTACATCTATCTTTATAATTTATATTTAAAATTATTTGTTATAAACGTTTTCAGAGCTTATTACCATGCCCAGAAAAATAGAAAATAAAAACAGGAGAGACCTCTGTATTTTAAATAATAGGAAAAGACTTCCATGGTATTTGGAAAAGACTTTAGGTTCCATAATGAACCTAAAATATTTTCAATGCATTATTATATTATATAAAGCATAAGGAAGTTGAAGAGCTGAGGATTTCCTACTACGATCTGATTGATTTTGTCCTTTGAAGTTAACATTCCAGAGCAGCCAGGATGGCTTTGGTAGGTCTCTGGCCATGAAATTAAGAAGAAACTTTCCACTTGTAAAAAAAGAATAGCAGGTATTACTTTAAAGAAATATGTGAGCACTCACCTATTTTTGATATTAACAAATGAAAATAGTATTTTAACAGCTAACATTGCATATTTTAACCTTTGGCCATTAATCTTTGATCACTGAAAGCCATTTTGCCATAGCTGACATCAGTGCCTGTGAGCTGTGCCCATAAATTCATGCTCAGTAAACTTGATGGTGAAATCAGATTACTTCTATGAATCAATTTTCAGTCAAAGATGTGTTTGTTTCAGGAAACTGTATTTGAGCACATGTGGAACTATTTGCAAAGTAAATGGATTGATTGTGCTTTGGTATAGACATATGGTCCAGATTATTGGATGAAACAGTACTGGTTCCAGAGGCCTTATTCCCATCGGATTAGAAAAACCGGTGTGTCTTATTTAAGTGGTGTTCTAAGTATTGCCGCTCTACAGATTGACAACAGACAGGATGGATCTGGGCACAGCCATGAGCATAGGTTTTTTGTTTTCTTGTTTTTAATTTCATGTGATAAAACAAGGCAGAATGGAGCAGAGTGTTTATTACCTGAGTTTGCTGTGCTGGCCACTAATGCCTACATAGGGATATGAATATTTGCAACAGTATTTTTGCCCTTATCAAGTTGTTTCCTGCTTCAAATCTCTGTATTGCCAAATAGGTATTAATTTCTTTTAAAGAATAAATTGAAAACTTAAGGAGAAAGGAGTAATCAGGGTGGAAATGCCAAATGCTGTAAGTTGCACTAACTGGTGGAAGTGAAGACATTTTTAATAAGTAAAAGATGGTAGTAAGACTCCTTTTCCAATTCCTTTTCCATAGAAGTCAGAGGGTAGATGAAGAGTATAGGAAGGAGGCTTAACCGTGTTCAACAGAAATTAAATGGGGGACCTATCAGACAATGTAAGTGGTCTCCTGGGGATCTGAGGAAATTAAGGCAATTAAGCAATCTGGTAGTACAGAGTACAAACCAGATAGGATCTCCTGCTTTTTCTCTTCTTTGTAACTTCACGTTAGTTGGTGGTTTATGCCCTCCAAGGTTATGCTGATCCAGTATTTACACAGTCTGTCAAAGGCAGAGCCATGCCTGCATATGCTCTCCATCATGCCTTTATAACTAGCTCATCTCTTCAGCCATTCTGCATACAGTTTCCAGATTCATTTTGTCTTTCGAAACATGTGGTATATTCTATTGGTTTTGTGTTCAATGGGCGTTGCCTTTTTTTCTTTGCTAGTAGAACTGTGATTGAGTAAGAGTAGCAAAATGCCCAGCGCCGAGTCTGATCCGTGGTAGGCCCAGTCTGATACTGACAACCTGTTCTCCTGGCCGGTGATTGATCTGGGGTGGACATGTGGCTCAGTTTTAGTCAAAGAGATGTCATCAAACTTACGCTGGGAAGTTTTGGAATATATTTTCCTCCCTGAGAAAGAGAAACCTGCATAAAGAGGAGTTTATTGTTCTGATACGTGAGGACATGAAGCCGTAAGACAAATGCCACCATATCGAGAATGGTAGAGTAGAAGGGTGTTAAAAGCTCAAGGCCTCGAACTACCTTCATCTGGATTTCTCAAGTAAACAGTGAATGCTCCATGGCATAGGCAGCTATTATTTGGGCCCTTTGTTACTGGTTCAAATGCATTCCAAGTAATATGTCATGTTATTTCTGTCTAGATGTCAGGGGATTCCCATTAATAAATGAAGTGTCAACTCTCTACCCTGGCATTGAAGGCTACTTAGCATCCTTTCACATGAGTTCTCTCTATATATATATACTACCCCATTCAGATTTGCCTTTTATTCATTTTTGAGCAAACATTCAATCTTTTTGCCACTGTCCTTTGCTTTATAATTCCTTCAACATGGAGTATCTTCTTTCTTCTACGTGCCTACATTTATCTAAATTTTCAGGTTCCCAAGTGAATTTCTACAGCTTTCCTGATGTCTTCTTTAATTGCTCACACACAATGATGCACACATAATATATAGACGTATATTATATGTGTATATGTATATATATATGTATATTTATTTTTGCACTGTTAGCATTTATTTTCCCTTCCTCTCATAGTAGTAATCTGTGCTCTTTGGACACCATGTCTCTACTACCCTTAGCTCATGTACATGTGACAGTGGGCAGCCAGGCAACACACTCTACTCTTCCCTTCCCTTGACCCAGTCATAATGATTGCTTCATAGATATAAAATATCTTGATTGAGACCCCTGAGACTCGGACTTTTGGTGGAAAAGATTCTCTTTTATCTGCCTCATTTTAATCAAAGAAGATATAAGCGTTGATCTGCTTAGGAGCCACCACAAGTCGACATTTCTTCAAGTGAAGCCTAAGCAGAAAGTAGAGCTTTGATAGAGAGCAGATCCTTGTACCCGTGCTTGATACGAAAGTCAGTGGCACCACAGAACCTTTTTAAATTAAGGCCATACTTTTTTTTTTTTAAGCTATGGACACTTAAGTCATATTCAATTAAAAGAGATACAACCTCCTCTAACAATTTATTCAGTAGTCATTTTAACATATTGAATTAAACATTAGATATCTGGGTGTAGATCTTATTTCTTTTATTAGTATATAAACTTACTAGGTACAGGGACAGTACCTTGGTGTTTCACTAAGCTCATTTCTCTGCCTTTTATTGAGGAGACCCACTGTATATAACAATTCATCCCAAATTTTATTCTTTTGACTTATTGAAAAGCTAATAAATTCCTTCTTTTATGGCTGGTCTGCAACTTTAAACTGCTCCAAAGCTCAGTATTAATGTTTTTTCATTTGGTACTTTCTTCCTGTCTCTCTCCCCCACTCCCCTTCTCCCTCCCTCCTTTCCAGCCATTGCTTAGTGATTTCATACAGTTTTATAGCTTTGAATACCATTTACAGGCTGACAACTTATAAATTTATATCTCCATTTCAGACCCTCCTATGATTTCAAGACACATAAATACAACTGTGTACTCTATATATCAAACTTGTAAGTCCAGAAAATATTCCTGATCTTACCCCCTAAAACTACTTCTCTCACATTCTTCTTTAACTCATTTGATGGTAAATATGTACTTCCAATTGCATACATAAATTAAAACCTTGATTCCCTTTTTCCCACACATTCCACTGCAAATCTATTTGCATATCCTATAAGACCAATCTTTAAAACATATCCTGAAGCTGATCACCCATAACCACTTCTACCTTCCTTATTTGAATCACCATGATCTCTCACCTGGGCCGTGTAAAAGCTTCGTAACTCATCTCCACTGCCTGCCTACTCCCATCATGTTCTGCTCTTGACACAACAGTAATTTTTTTTAAATGTACAGAGACCAAATTAGCCCCATACTCACCATGACTATGTCCACTAAATGTTCAGGGAATTTTTGTATAACTCCCTAAGCTCTCACCTTATTTTACCCTAATTTCATAAAAATGTACACTCCCGAATAATTGATAATAAAGATAATAAAAGACAGTGTCCTTGTAATGGTCTCAAAAGCTCTGGCCTCCCCAGTGTCTGGTTTCATCTCTAACCTTTTTCCTCTTGCAAACTATTCTCTAGTTACTCCAGTCTATTTGGTGTTTACAGGACACAAATTCCTGCCTGAGGAGATTTGATATTTGTTCTTCCCTGTGCCTGGAGTTTTTGCCCTCACTTATTCACATGGCTTCTTCCCCACCATCCTCAAGTATTTGCCCACAGACCACGGCTGGAGAGGGCTGTGTTCGGGCAGTCGGGATGGCAGTCCTCTCTCCGCTGGGTGCTGTCGGGCTCCTTTGCGTCTTTCTCTCCGTAGCACTTGTTACCAGAGGTCCTCGCTCTTTCTCTCTCACCCCACTCCCTACCTTCCTCCTCCTCCTCCTCTCTCTCCTCTCCGTTTCTGTATTCCGAGCCCCTAGAACAATGCATGGGGCAAAGTGGGCATTTAATACATACTTATTTAAAGAAGGATTGCCTGAAATTTAAGATTTAAGACTTTATTTTTAAATTACTTAAAGCAGTTTATTCATAATGGCCCAGACTTGGAAGCAGTCAAGATGTCCTTCAGTAGGTGGACGGATAAATAAACTATGATGCAGCCAGATAATGAAATACTATTTAGTGCTAAAAAGAAATGAGCTAACAAGCCATAAAAAGACATAAAGGGCACTTACGTGCATACTACTAAGTAGAAGAAACCGATCTGAAATACTTACTGTATGATCCCAACTCTGGAAAAAGGCAAACTATACAGATCAGGTTGGGAGAGATGAATAGGCAGGACACAGAGAATTTTTAGGGAGTTTAAATACTCTGTATGATGCAATGATGGTTATATGTCATTAATCTGTTGTCCAAACCTATAGAATGAATAACACCAAGAGGGAAACCCAGGTATAAATTATTGACTCTGGGGGATTGTGATATGTCAGTGTAGGTTCATCCTTGGTAAAAAAAACAAAAACAAAAACAAAAAACCCTCTATTGAGTGATGTTGATAATGGGGAGGCTATGTTTGAGTTGGTGAAGAGGGTATATGAGAAATCTCTGTACCTTTCTCTCTATTTTGTTGAAATCTAAAACTGCTCTAAAAATAGTCTTTAAAAGATATAGTGCCCGGCCGCCGCCCTGAGCTGACAACAGGCGGCCGTGGCGCGGCTCCCGGAGCGTGCCCGTCGCCGAGCCATGGGCGACAAGAAGAGCCCCACCAGGCCGAAGCGGCAGCCGAAGCCGTCATCGGACGAGGGCTACTGGGACTGCAGCGTGTGCACCTTCCGGAACGGCACCGAGGCCTTCAAGTGCATGATGTGCCACGTGCGCAAGGGCACCTCTGTAGGGGCCGGCCTACGGCCGAGGCTGAGTCCCACTATGGCTGAACACCGCCCTTCCACTGTAGCTGACCAACGCCCAAAGATGGCGCCCGCTTCCTGGGCGCCACCCTTCCTGGTTTGGTGGCATTAGCATAAGGAAGTTGCTCCTATAGGCTTGCCCCATGCTTCCGCAATCGTGCTCAACTCATGCAGAAGGCATGCTACCAATCAGCTTAAAGGTCACGCATGATCTTGATCACCATAGGCCAGCTTCCTTTATATAAGGCATAAGCAGGAAAGAGAAGGGAGAGTCTCTCTCCTCTCACTCGTTCTCTCCGACTGGTGCTTCTTCTCACTCACCTTCTCCCGACCTTCCGAGCAACAATAAAGAACTGAAGTGAACCAGGTCTGTGTACGTTCACTGTCGTCCCCGCCACAAGGAGCGAACGAGATACACCTCCACCCTAGAAGAAAAAGCTGGACCACTTACCAGTAACTGGAGTTCTCCTATTGGGTCATCTCCACAGATCCACATTCTTTTGAAGTCACTGTGAATGCCTCGAGGACCAAGGAAGCCTCGACATTGCCAGGTGCAGGCAGTTCCAGCGGACGCGCAGCAGGAAGAGTCTGGTGCTGGACGGAAGGGCCCAAGAGGTGGATCTGTGAGGGAAAAGACCCAATGGGAGAACTCATGTTACTGGTAGGCACAGTGGGATAACGTTTGGTAGAATGACCTTCAAGAGAACTCAGGAAGTCATATTGTATTTTTTTGACATCAAAGAAGAGTTTTATAATGGAGAACTTTTCAAAGAGCATTTTACCTAAAAGTGTATTAGCTTAAAATACATCCGTTCTCTTTTTGTATTCAGAACATACTGGTTTATAATTGAACAAGGACAATGAAGAAACAGTAAACATATGCAGATAGAAAAAGTAACCAGTTGAAATCTTGAAAATGAAAAATAAATATCTAATTATAAAATAACTCAAACGGGCAAAAAAAGATTAGAAATAGCTGAAGGGAGAAGTTGTTAGCTTCAAAAGAAAACTGTTAATTCTTCCAAGATACAGCACAGGGAGATAATGAGTGAAAAATACCCAAGAAGAGCTCTGACACTGTAGGAGGGCGGACTGAGAAGCCCCAGTGTGTGTCTCTGGATGGAGCCCCAGAGGGTGTCTACAGAGAATGGTGGAGAAGCTTGATGGAGGGAAATGACTAACAGTTTTTAAAAATTAAAAAAAATAGTGGAAATTATATAAAATGATTAGAACTGAATTACAACAAAGGTATTTATCAAAACTTGAGGGATAAAAGAAAGGTGGTGCTTAGGTGTAAATTTATAACCTTAAATGCATACATTAGGTTGAAAGAAAATAAATGAGCCAGACAGTTAAATAAAAAAACAAAAAAACCCCAAAAAACTAAAACACAAAGAGAAAGTAAAACGAAATAAAGAAAGGAGAGCAAATAAAAATAAGAAAATAGAGCTTTTTGTAATAGAAAATAATAGTACAGATACACAGCATTTTGTTTATCCACTCATCAGTCAAAACTAGTTCTTCTCAGTTGATTATATCCTGGAAATACTTATCAAAAAACAGATGACCCAAATAATATAATTCAAAACTGGGATATAACTACAAATACAATTGTAATTTTAAAAATCACAAAAAACATTGTTAATTTGCATATATATTTATATAAATTCTAAAAACCAGGTTTAATGGTCTGTTTTCTAGGGAAAAAAAATCATTCCAAAATTGACTATACAAGAAACAGAAAAATCGAAGAAACTAAAAAACATTAAAGCCGTTGAAACTAGTAAATTTCCCTCAACAAGAATAGGTTTTTAAAAATAGCAACTTTATTGAGCTGTAATGCACAAATCATACCATTTACTCATTTAAAATATACAATTCAGTGGTTTTCAGTAATTTTTGGAGTTGTGTAACCATTACCACAGTCCATTTTATGATATTTCATCACCCCAAAAAGAAACTGAACCTATTAGCAGTCAGTCTCAGTTCTCCCCAGCCTTAGACAACCACTCATCTACTCTGTTTCTATATATTTACCTGTTCTGGGCATTTCATATGGATGGAATCATTCAGTATGTGACCTTTTGTAATTCACTTCTGTAGCATAATATTTTTCTTTTGTTTTGTTTTTATTAAGGTATCATTGATACACATGCTTATGAAGTTTTCACATGGAAAACAATGTGGTTACTACATTCACCCACATTATCGAGTCCCCCCCATGCCCCATTGCAGTCACTGTCCATCAGTGTAGTAAGATGCCACAGAGTCCCTATTTGCCTTCTCTGTGCTACACTGTCTTCCCCATGATCCCCCCAACACCATGTGTGCCAATCATAATGCCCCTCAATCCCCTTCTCCCTCACTCCCCACCCGCCCTCCCACATCCCTCCCCTTTGGTAACCGCTAGTCCCTTCTTGGAGTCTGTAAGTCTGCTGCCGTTTTATTCCTTCAGTTTTTTTAGCGTAACATTTTTAAGGTCCAACCATGTCGTAGCTTGTATCAGTAAGCTCCATTCCATTTTATGGCCAAAAATTTTTCGTTGTACAGATACACAGCATTTTGTTTATCCACTCATCAGTTGATGTATATTTAGATTGTTTTCCACTTTTTGCCTATTAGGGATAGTTCTGTAAACATTTGTAGACAAGTTTATGTGTGGACATATGTTCTCATTTCTCTTGGGTATATACCTATAAGTAGAATTTTTAGGCCGTATGGTAATGCTATGTTCAACCTTTTGCGGAACTATCAGACTATTTTCCAAAGTGGCTGCACCATTTTACTTTCCCAGCAGGGTTCCAGTTTTTCCACACCCTCACAAATACTTTGATTATCTGTCTTTTTGATGATAGCCATCTTCATTGGTGTGAGGTCATATCAGAAGGAATAGTTTTAATTGTGATATTTGTAACATAATTTAAGATATTCTTTTGGGGCACAGGTAACTACAATTTTATTCAAATAGACCCAGATAATAAGAAGAGAGGGAAAGCTACCCTGCCTATTTAGTTAGATAAGTTTAACTTTGAAACCTAAACTGAAAGAATATATAAGGGACAAATACATTCAATTTCATTGTTGAACAGAGATTTAAAGATTTTAATTAGGATAAGAATATAAGAATAGTTCCATATATGAAAACTGTCTCAATGTAATTTATAAGGTAAATTTTAGGGAAAAAAATCTGGAAGGTTTAGTAAAAGTATAAGATAAAACTCACTACTGGTTAATGTTTAAAAATTAAAAAAAAAAACCCTCAAACCATGAAAAAAAAAAAAGATATCATAGCTAAACGCAAAGTCATGAAGCTTTACTACTAATTTTCTATTCTAAGAATTTATAGTTTCAGCTCTTATGTTTAGATCTTTAATATACTTTTCATTAATTTTTGTTTATGGTATAAGGTGAGGGTCCCCATTCCTTTTTTGTAATGTTGATATCCATTTCCTATCACCATTTGTTGGAAAGACTACCCTTTCACCATTGAATAATTTTGGCATCCTGGTTCAAAATAATTTGACTGTACATACGAGGCTTTATTTCTCAGTGCTTTACACTAGTCTATCGATCAATGTTTTTATGCCAGTGCCACCCTGGTTTAATTACCTTAGCTTTGTAGCAAGTTTTGAATTCAGGCTGTATGAGACTTCCTGTTTTATTCTTTTTAGGATTGCTTTGACTACCTGGGGTCCTTGAGATTCCATGTAAACTTTAATATGATTTTTTTCATTCTACAAAAACATCACTGGCATTTTGATAGCATTGCATTCAATCTGTAGATTGATTTGGATAGCATTAAACAGTTCAGCAATATTCAGTCTCCTAGTCTATGAAATGAGGTATCTTTCCATTCATTTGTGTCATCTTTAATTTCTTTCAGCAAAGTTTTATAATTTTCAATGTATAAAGTCTTTTATCTCTTTCATTAAATTTATTCCTAGTATTTTATTCAGTTTGATGCTATTTTAAGTGAAATTGTTGTCTTAGTTTCCTTTTTGAATTAGTCGTTGTTAATATATGGAAATGCAGCAGATTTCT
This sequence comes from Manis pentadactyla, assembly GCF_030020395.1. Lineage (NCBI taxonomy): Eukaryota > Metazoa > Chordata > Mammalia > Pholidota > Manidae > Manis > Manis pentadactyla. Next base: position 66,388,474 of record NC_080031.1, on the reverse strand, counting down.
GTGTGTTGGTTTTGTGTCCTGTAACTTTGCTAAATTTGTTCATTGGTTTTAACAGTTATTTATGTGTGGAATTTTGGGGGTTTTCTACATATAAGATCATATCTTTTGTGAAAAGAGATTATACTTTTCCTTTTTCAGTTTAGATGTCCTTTATGATTTTTTCTTGCTCAATTGATCTTGCTAAGACTTCTAGTACTATGTTGAGTAGGAGGAGCAAAAGAAGGCATCTTTACTTGTTTCTGATCTTGAAGAAAAACTTTCAGTCTTTTACCACTGAGTGTGATGTTGGGTGTAAGTATGTTTTTAATTTTTAGTATTTTTAGATGAAATGTACATACAATGAGGTGTACAAACCTTAAAGGTATGATTAGATGGATTTTGACCAATTTAACACTCATGTAACTCATACCACCTTGAAGATATATTTCTATAATTCCAGAAATTTTCCTTGTTTTACCTAATGAACCAATCCCACCTCCTTCCCTATCAGAGGACAAATGCTATTTTGAACTTTTTCTTCATAGGTTACTTTTAGCTCTTACAAAATTACATATAAGGGGAATTACACAGTAGCTGTTATGTGACCAACTTCTTGATTTTAGTGTAATCAGTGTGATATTTACCTGTGTTTGTATATGTGTCAGAAATTCATTTCTTTTCATTGATTAGTAATATTCCTTTGTATGAACATACTATAATCTATTGTCTTTGTTGATGGAAATGTAGATTGTTTCCTTTGTTTGGCTGTTTTGAGTAAATAGCCTTCTATGAATATCTGTATATTTTTTATGAATATATACATTCTGATCCCTTGAGCAAATATCTGGGTTACAGTGTAAATATATGTGTAATTTTACTATTTTATAAAAATTGTTGCTCTAAAGTGGTCTTGCAATTGCGCACATCTGCTAGTCCTGTGTAAGATTAATGGCTGATCCACAGCCTTATAAGCATTTGACATTGTTACTCAATATTTTTTATTTTAGTCAGGCTGATCGGTGTGTATTGCTGTTCATTATAGTTTTAATTGCATTTTTGGATGATTAATTGCTTATAAGTAATTTTCATAGGCTATTTATCATTATTTTTGATATTTTGTTTAAGTATATAATTGAATTAGAGTGTTTAGCCCATTTTGTTTAATATAATTATTGATATGGTTGGTTTACTATTTCATTGTTTTGTATTTGTATGTAATTGGGTGTGGTTTTTTTAATCCTCTGTTCAATCATCATGCTTTATTTTGAGTTAATCAAATATACTGTAGTATTCCATCTAATACCCCTATTGGCTTTTTAAGCTATATTTCTTTCTTTGTGTGTGTGTTTGATAATTAGTGGTTCTTCTTCATTTTTGTTATGCATCATTGTTTATCATATTACTTCATATAAAGTTTATTATATTCATATGAAGTATAAGACTCTTGCAATGAAATACTATTATTTATTTCTACCTGAATTGGTATTATTGTTGTAATATAATACATCTACCTGTATTATAAGCCTCATGATAGAGTTTATAATTTTTGCTCTGTATGTTTATATGCTTTTTAAAGAAACAGAAGAAAATGCATACTTTTATATTTATCCACATATTTATATTTCTATTCTTTTTTTAATTCCTGTATATTGAAGCTTCCATATTGGTCATTTTCCTTCAATCTACATAATACAAATTTGCTTGTTTTTTAAAATACAAAAATGTTTGTATTCCACATTCACATTTGAAGAATATTTTCACTTGATATAAAATTCTGACTTGATAATTATTTTTTCTTCAGCACTCTAAAGTGATGTTCTTTTGTCCACTACATTGTTTTTGATAAAAGCCAATAATTTATTCCATTGTTCTCCTATGAAATGTGCTGTTTCTTGATGGTTTCAATATTTTACCTTGATTTATCACTTTCAGCTGTTAGAGTATGATGTACCCAGATGTGCTTTATTTCTATTCATTCTGTTTGGAATTTGCTGAACTTCCTAGATCTTGAAGTTTATGTATTTTACCAAATTTTGGCAATTTTGAGCCAACATTTCTTCAAATACCTTTTGTGTTCCAAGATCTCTCTTTCGCTACATCTGAGACACCATTTATATTTATGTTGCATTTTATCACTTAATTTCGTCTCACAGAAGTTTGAGAGTCTGTCTATGTATGATATTTTTTCTGTTCTTGTAGACTGGATAATCCTTTCTCTTCTATTGTTTCCAAGCTATGTTTAATGAATTCATTGACCTTTTATGTCCATCTGTTCATTTTTTATGACCATATAATTATTTAAGTCTCTGAGTATATATGACTACATATTCATGTTATCTACTTATTCCAACATCTAGACCTCCTTGTGGTCACTTTTTGTTGCCTTTCTTTGAGGAGTGTTGAGTTTTATGTTTGCAGGCAGGCATCGATTTACTGGTGAATAACCTTGATCTTTCTGAGGCTCTTTAAAAACTTTATTAGGTTGAGTCTTTATTTGCCTTTCTAGGACTAGTAAGGGACTTTCTGGGTGTTAGCTGAGTACCAAGAGTGTTCAGCAAACACATTTCATTCTTGCTGGATTTCCATGTCTCTTAGCATTGCACAGATGTTGAAATTTCCATTTAGCCCACAACTCCCACTAGCTGTTCTCTTCCATGCCTGAGCGAGTCTTAATCAAAATACATACAACTTAGTATTTGATCAACAGAGTAAGGGTGTCTCCATGTACATTTCTGGGGTTCTTTTCTATTCAGCCCTCCTGATAGGTATCCTAATGCACAACCTCCAGCCGGTTTAGTAGCCCTTATCTCCAAACTCTATTTCCCCAATTTAGCAAGACTGCTGTGCTCTGCTTATCCATTGCTTTCCTGTGTTGAGGAAAGTGCCTCCAGGAAGAAAGCCAGGGCGATTGTGGGACTTCATATATTCCCAGACTTTCAAGGATTAGTCTCTTGTGTCCCCTTGGTCCAGTGTTTACAAATAGTAGTCTCAAAAAAGGAAACTATAAAACAGTAGTTTAGTATTTTATTTTTGAAGAGTTAGGTGGACACTAGTCACATCTCCATGTCTAGGACCAATGCAAAATTATATTTTAAGTATATTTTTAGTAATCCCACATAGACTACAAAGCTTTGGGAAAATTTAGTCTCTTATAATCCAGGCTCCTCCCCTTAATTTCCTCTTTATGTTCTACAGATAGGAAACAAAACAATAATTTGATAATGAGAAACCATCTAACAGCATTTCATGTGCTATTTGCATAAGACATAAGGCCTTTCCAAGTTGAGCATGAATGACCTACATTTGGGCTCTGGATAAATTCCATCTCTATTAAACTAAATGCATCAGTATGTAATTTGGTATATTAAATTATGTTAAGAGAACAACTATATGACTATATTTAGAAGGACTGGTTTTTCTGAGCCGGATCAATAGATCTTTAGTTTATAACAGAGGTGATAAAGTAGGGCAGACAGAAAAGGTGTGAATACTTATCTAAGTATATGGAAATGCAGCCGATTTCTGTGTGTTGGTTTTGTATCCTGTAACTTTGCTAAATTTGTTCATTGGTTTTAACAGTTATTTATGTGTGGAATTTTGGGGACTTTCAAAATTTAAGATCATATCTTTTGTGAAAAGAGATTGTACTTTTCCTTTTTCAGTTTAGATGTCCTTTATGATTTTTTCTTGCTGAATTGGTCTTGCTAAGACTTCTAGTACTATGTTGAGTAGGAGGAGCAAAAGAAGTGTTACAATATTTCCGATTGTATAAACACTAGTATAGATTTCTGATTCTGCTTATCAAATTTAACTATGCCCATGTCCTGACCTCCTCCCAGGGAAGTACTTTTAATTTTTGCATTATAACTTCCTGCCACAACTCAAGTACACAATCACTTATTTGAAATTTTGAACTCTAAATTTTGTTGCAAAAACATAAACCTTATACTGCTGTATATATTAATTTATAACTTATAATGCAGTTGATATTTAGGGCAGATGCTATTACTTAAAAAAGCCTACTCTTCTCCTTTATATGTATCTACTCTATAACATCTAGTAATTTTTCCTCCTTTTTCAACAACTTTTAATAGTTACTTTTCACCTGGAAATTATGTTTATGACCTAAATCCCATTAGGAAGTTATGGTGCTAAATTATAGCAGACATATTGTTTTTCCTTTCATTATTTTCCCAGTTTTGAAAATTCTACTTTTTGGCAACAATGGTAGTTCAGAACCTTACTGTGAGGAAATATTTTATGAATTCTGTGCTAAATTCCTCCTGAGACATTTTTTTTTCCCTCCTGAGACATTTTAAGTACATGCACATATAATCCCAAATCTCATTATTGTGAATGTTATTCAGCTGATTTAAGTACTGAACAAAATGATCTTAAACCGAACACTGTCTTCATCATTTCTAAAAGAGATATTAACAAGCATTAAAAGAACTCTAAAGAGAAACATTGTGACTAATCCAGTAAAATCTATCACATCTGGAAATCCTTGCAACCAGGAAGCTCAGATTCCACAGATGGACTGCTTCCTTTTGAATCCTGGCTCCATGACTTACCTGCTGTCACTACTAGTCAAGCCACTTAACCTCTCTGCACCTCATTTTCTGTATACTTAAGATGAGGACAATCATTCACCTATCTCCTCAGAGCATTCTGAGGATGAAATATGGTGGTAAAAGTAACACATTCAGAAAAATGCCTGCAACTGACAAACATAATAATTTAAAATTTTTAGCAAGCATGGAAAATTTATGTGCAAACCTTAATAATGTTATCATTTATGGACATACCCTAAATATATTATTACAGTTTTTTAGATCTTCAGGTAGTCTTAGGCACATGTTTAGCTTTTTAAAGTAGTTTCTGATAGACAAAACAGTAAGTTGAGTACTTTATATGTTATATAATTCTTATGATGCTATATATTATTAATTTTTGCAGAAAAAGAACCACAATTCAAGGAATTTTAATATGTGTTCAGTTTCTTCTGGTAATGATGAAATAGTACTTTCTACCAGTACTTCACAACTGGGGCCATTTTACCCCCCAGGGAATTTTTGGTAATGTCTGGGGACATTTTTGGTTGTCACACTGGGGAAGTGATACTGGCATCAACGGATAAAGATCAGGCAAGGTGCCACACATCCTACAATGCATAAGACAGTCCTCCCAAACAGAATTTGGCCCAAAATGTCAACAGTGATGACGTAGAGAACCTGTCTTAGACTAGACCTCCCAGTGAGAAAAAAACTGCACAAACATTTTAAAATTGAGTTTGAAAAAAACAAAAAGTTTTCTAGGCAGTAAGCGTTTGCCAGATCAGTCTCCTGAGAAGGGAAATAAAGAGGATATTCTAGCATCGGGAGTCATCGTTAACTTTTGGGGTTTTTTTTGTATCATTAATCTACAATTACATGAGAAACATTATGTTTACTAGACTCTCCCCATCACTAAGTCCCCCCCAAAACCCCATTACAGTCTCTGTCCATCAGTGTAGTAAGATGCTGTAGAAGCACTACTTGTCTTCTCTGTGTTGCACAGCCCTCCCCATGCCCCCCCACACTATACATGCTAATAGTAATGCCCCCTTTCCTTTTCACCCCCCTTATCCCTCCCTTCCCACCCATCCTCCCCAGTCCCTTTCCCTTTGGTAACCGTTAGTCCATTCTTGGGTTCTCTGTTTCTGCTGCTGTTTTGTTCCTTCAGTTTTTTCTTTGTTCTTATACTCCACTTATGAATGAAATCATTTGGTACTTGTCTTTCTCCACCTGGCTTATTTCACTGAGCATAATACCCTCTAGCTCCATCCATGCTGTTGCAAATGATAGGATTTGCTTTCCTCTAGTGGCTGAATAATATTCAATTGTGTATAATATGTACCACATCTTTATCCATTCATTTACTGATGGACACTTAGGTTGCTTCCATTTCTTGGCTATTGTAAATAGTGCTGCGATAAACATAGGGGTGCATCTGTCTTTTTCAAACTGGGGTGCTGTATTCTTAGGGTAAATTCCTAGAAGTGGAATTGCTGGGTCAAATGGTATTTCTATTTTGAGCTTTTTGAGGAACCTCCATACTGCTTCCCACAAGGCTGAACTAATTTACATTCCCACCACAGTGTAAGAGGGTTCCCCTTTCTCTACAAGTGTAGGAGGGTTCACCTTTCTCTACAACCTCGCCAACATTTGTTGTTGTTTGTCTTTTGGATGGTGGCGATCCTTACTGGTGTGAGGTGATACCTCGTTGTGGTTTTAATTTGCATTTCTCTGATGATTAGCGATGTGGAGTATCTTTTCATGTGCCTGTTGGCCATCTGAATTCCTTCTTTGGAGAACTGTCTGTTCAGCTCCTCTTCCCATTTTTTAATTGGATTATTTGCTTTTTGTTTGTTGAGGTGCATGAACTCTTTATATATTTTGGATGTCAACCCTTTATCAGATCTGTCATTTATGAATATATTCTCCCATACTGTAGGATGCCTTATTGTTTTATTAATGGTGTCCTTTGCTGTACAGAAGCTTTTTCAGCTTGATACAGTCTCACTTGTTCATTTTTGCTTTTGTTTCCCTTGCCCGGGAAGATATGTTCATGAAGAAGTCGCTCCTGTTTATGTCCAAGAGATTTTTGCCTGTGTTTTTTTCAAAGAGTTTAATGGTTTCATGACGTACATTAAGGTCTTTGATCCATTTCGAATTTACTTTTGTGTATGGGGTCAGACAGTGATAAGGTTTCATTCTCTTACATGTAGCTGTCCAGTTTTGCCAGCACCATCTGTTGAAGAGGCTATCATTTCCCCATTGTATATCCATGGCTCCTTTATTGTATATTAATTGACCATATATGTTTGGGTTAATGTCTGGACTCTCTGTCCTGTTCCACTGGTCTGTGGGTCTGTTCTTATGCCAGTACAATATTGTCTTGATTACTGTGCCTTTGTAGTAGAGCTTGAAGTTGAGGAGCAAGATCCCCCCCACTTTATTCTTCCTTCACAGGATTGCTTTGGCTATTCGGGGTCTTTTGTGGTTCCATATGAATTTTTGAACTATTTGTTCCAGTTCGTTGGAGAATGCTGTTGGTATTTTGATAGGGATTGCATTGAATCTGTAGATTGCTTTGGGCAGGATGGCTATTTTGACAATATTAATTCTTCCTAGCCAAGAGCATGGGATGAGTGAGTTTCCATTTCTTAGTGTCCTCTTTAATTTTTCTTAAGAGTGTCTTGTAGTTTTCAGGGTATAGGTCTTTTACATCCTTGGTTAGGTTTATTCCTAGGTATTTTAGTCTTTTTGAAGAAAAGAATTCTTTTTTGATGAAAAACAATTTTTGTTAAAAATAAAAGACCAACCCCTCTATCTGTGCACAGTATCTCCTCCACTCCTGTCATCTCAAGAATGTTTTCTTAGCAGTTCTGCGGTGTCTCGAATTCTCAATTTTACTCTTTCTTCTAGACATTTCCCAATAGCTTATGCACTTGCTGTTATTTCTCCCATTTAAAAAACAAACAAAAGAAAATAAATACTTCCTGGATTCCACATTTTCCTTGATTTTTCTGATTAGTTTTTCCCATAGACCAAAATTCCTCTAACGGGTAGGCTATGTCATTGATTCCAATTTATTTCCTTCTCTTTTTCCCTAAAGTCTCCTCTCATCAAATTCCAGGCACGACTACAGCAAAGCTGCTGTTATCTGGGTCTGAGAGGCTACTCTGCTGCAATAACCAGTGGTCAGTGTCCTCATTTCCTTTCACATATCAACCGCATTGTATACAGTGAAACCCTCCTTCCTCTATAGAACATGTTTTCTGCTGTCCGGTCGGGCTTCCAGGGCCACCCCTTGTGGGTGCTCTATCTCAGTCTCTGCAAGTTCGTCTTTATCAGCTGTAACTAAACATGGGCGTGCTGCCGGGTTTCTGCCTTTGGACCTATTCTGGGCTTCACCTACATTTAGGATTGCTATCAGGTGAAAACACATCTAAAGCTGATCCCTGTGTTATTATGTAATGTCCCTGTTTGTCCCTGGTGATACTTGTTATTCTGAGGGCAGCTTTGTCTGCCATGCAGTTACTTTAGCTGTCAAAGAGATTAAGGAAAGGAGAAGGAAACTGAAAAACTTGTCCATTTTTCAAGAAGAATGTAGATGAAATACACAGGGTTTAGGACAGCCTCTCCAGCTGGTAAAAATTTTGTAAAATTGAATCAACCTTATTTATGGCAGGGAGGCTGAGCAGAAGAGAACCAAAGAGCTGCAGCTGAGCTCCCAGGAATCAGGCGACACCAAGCGCAGCTGGAACTCCCAGCCACGCCTCCGCGCCCGCTGACCCCGTGTGGAGAGAGGAACCAACCCGTCCCACACGGAATAATGTAAAGGTACCGAGTGTTACTCCTTTAAGCCGCTGTTTTGGAGCATTTATATTCAGCAGTAGATAACCAACACAGTATGGCAGAATGCAATCAGGTCATAGATCTGCCTTCTGCATTTAAACAGGTGAACCATAAAAATGAAGTGTATCAAATAATCCTAGTATAAGAACAGGACTTATTATAAGATCAAAAACCAGATAAAAAAACAACTGAAATGTAAGGGAAAATGGAGATAATGCATTTATTTATTGCTAATTTGATACTGTCATTTTATATTGTGCACATTTTTCTATTGGGCTCTTTGTCTTGTTTGTAGGAATTCTTTATGTATTTCTGAGATGAGCCACTTGTTGGATATATGTGTTAGAAACATTTTCTCCTAGTTGGTAGTTTACCTTTTACTCTCCTAGTGGTAGATTTTTGATGAAGGGCAGTTCTTAATATTTTAGAACACACATTTCTTGTTGCACAATTTATCATATTTTTATTTATGGTTATGGAGGTTTTTTTGTCAGTTAAAGGAATATTTGCATACTCTTAGTTCATAAAGTTCTATTTCCTCCCCCCAATTTCTTTTTAGTTGGCTTTTTGAATATCAGTTCAAATGAAATTGTCAAGATTCATTTTCTCCTATATGTATATCCAATAGACTTAGCATAATTTATTAAAAAGAACAACTTTTCACAGTTTTACTACAGTGGGTTTTTTTTGCCACAAATCGAATAACCATATATGTGTGAGTCTGTTTCTGGATTCTAAATTCTTTTCCACTGGTCTATTTGTTTACCTTTACACCAGTATTTTTTTATTGTGATTGCTTGAAATTAAGTCTTATTATGTAGTAGTGTAAGTCCTCCAGCTTTGTTCTTACTCAAGGTTATCTTGTCTATTCTTTATTCCTATTCTATGTTCATACAATTTTGAAAATCGAACTAGTACTCTCTCAGAAAAACCCTGCTACTTATTTGAGTAAGATTATTGAATCTATAAAACAATTTAGACTGACTGTACCTATTTTTAATATTGAATTTTTAAGTTGATGAATGACTATGCACTTGCATTTATTTAGAGTTTCTTTGAAAAATTTGATTAATATTTTGTAATATTCAGGGCAGAGATTACACTACCTTCTGTTACAGTTGTTTTCCCTCATGCATTTGCTATTTTTGGTATTCTGAGCAGTAATATCTTTTAAATAGTAACATTTTAAATTTATTACTGCACATATTTAGAATACAGTTTCTTCTTTTGCATATTGACTTTGTATTCAGTACATTCTTATTTCCAAAGTAACATGTAAGTATGACCCTGTTTTTACAAGATCTTTTCTACTACACTCTTAATCTGTATCCTTAGTCATTGAGAGAAAGAGAGAGAGGAAGATAGAGTTTAGGAAATACTTTCATCTAAAATTAAAGGCAATAAGTCCTCATTGTAATGTCTTGCTTAGTTTCTTTTTAATTAAAATTTACTTTTCTGCATTTCTGAATTCTTCTTCAAGAGTATATATTATTATTTGAAAGCAACCTTAAAATACAATTTAAAACTCAAAGAAAATGAATCATAGTGTAGGCTGATTTTATGTTTGCATATTACTTGCCTCATTGACTGCCTTCACATACCCATAGACAACTAGGATTTCCTAATTTTTGTTTGGATAATATATGATAAGCAGTTTGCTCAAGTCTGCCTCTTTGAGTTGATTAAATTTCTTTATATCTTTTAAAAGAGCGTTATAAGGATCTAATCAAGGAAATAAAAAGGAACTCCATAGAATAGTAAGTAATGATTAGTCCATTAGTTAGATGGAAGCATTTCCTAACTCTCTCATCCAATATGAGATCTGAATAAGAGCTTGGGATGGACTATGTTAAGAGATTTCACCTTCCTGGGAAGAATAAAATATCAGGAATTGCAGAAAGCCATCTCCATGTTAAGCCCATCCCCTTACTTGGGTTCAGAAACAGGTGTCCCAAGTAGGTGGTGAGGGAAAGCCCTTTGATTCTACCTAAGATTTTGCCCCATTTGTCACTCACCTGGATATCCCTAATTAAACTTTTTGGGAGCGTCACTTCTCAAAATCAGGTATGTACTATTATTATCATCATGTTAAGTGATGAGAAATCTGCAGCTCATAGAGCATTAGCCACTTCCCCCAAATCACCTTGTTGCTACGTGACCAGAGGGCCGTGGAGCCAGCCAGTCAATGGTTTAGGCGGCAGTTCTTTACTGCCACCTTATGGGCAAAAGGGGTTGTTACAAGTCCTGCAAGAGTTCATTATGGTTGAAGTTGGGCTTCAGAGAGTTACTCTATCAAATGCAACGAAGTGTCTTGAAGTCATACTAGATGTTTATTTGTATTATAATTCACAAAAAAGAGTGATTTTTTAAGAGGTCAAATTTAAATGATTATGGAACAAAGACAAGATTATGGTTGGAAGAATAGATTGGAGGCTGAGGTAAAAGTCAAGAAGAATATAAAAATAACCCACCAAAAATGATGAAGACTTGGATTAAATAAATGTTCATGAGCTCAATTTATGCTTAAGATGAAATAAGGAATATAAATAAATTATATATTGAAATTGAGTTTGAGAAGACTCTTGAGTTAATTAAATCAAAGCATGTGGAGGATCACATTTAGAAAGAAAAAAATAGGATTTATATTGGGTAGACTGAGTTTAAAAATTCTTTGAGTTAATGAAAGGAAGATGTCTAGTATCTGATCCTAAGCAGATGACTACAGTCTCCCAAGGGGAGGATGTGAGTTATAAGCATATGGGCAAGACAGTAACTATAGATGTGAGTGGGATCATAAAGCAAAAAAGGCATGTGGGGAAGAGAAGATAGCAATGACCAAAACCTGGGATTGGTCAATAATTAGAGGATAAAACATATGGGGCACAAGACAGAGGGATTTCAAAATTCAAAGCACCTGCCAGAGAGGACGAGCCTGAGCAAGCACACAGGCAGTGACTGTCAGCCTAGGAATGCTAATGGAAATAGTATATTGGCAGTGGTAGGATATGTGTGCAAATGACCAGCTTTTAGGGTTTGCACTGGAAAAAGTGAAGTCTTGCATTTAGATAAACATCCTGAACTCCTTTCCCTCTTTGGGAATGACTACAGTCAAATGACAGAAAAAAAAACTACAAAAGTCCTTTTCACTGTTGTGTACACCAATTTTAAGTAAATGTTTTCTTATCCACTGAAAATTTTTGTATTATCACAGAGCACAGGCCTTTTCCTTTGGAATCCTTAGAAAAAATACAGCAATGATGTGGGCTCCAGTCTAGACTTTAGAAATCATCAGAGGAAAACATAAGTACAATGTCATGATAAAGATAAAACTGACTTCTAATTTCAAATAATATAGAGTAAGAGAAACTAGATATATCTCCTTCCTGAAAAGACAATTAAAAATCAAAGTACACAAAACAATGATGCTAGACATCAACAATGGATGCTGATTCCTGAGTAATTTGAAATAAGTATGATGAGCAATAAGATTGGCTTTGGATTCTGCACCATGAAAGAGTCTAAAGGGAAGCCTGGATGGAACATGTGGATTTCCTGAACTGAGGAGGCAAAGCTGAGAGACAGAGCTGTTTACCACCAAAAATAAAGTGGTGATAGTTGGCAGGAGCACAGCCAGGGAGAGCTGGGCAGAAGGCTCAGCAGGTCACTGTTAGTGCTGGAGTGCAAGGGGATCACCCAGAGCCAAGAAAGAGCCACCAGAGAAGATTAGAAATAACAGAGCCCAGATCTCATCTGGGGCCGGTGATGGTGCCTGTTCCTCTTAGCCAGATTAGAAAACCTTACAATTCATAGAGCACTGAGTACTTGTCTCAGTAATGAGGAATAATTAGCCCAATTACTGAATACTGCACTAGTCCTACCTAACAACTCTTAAAAGCAATATTCCAGAGGATCAGACTCTTTACAAGTAATTGAACTGTGTTTCAGACCAAAGCTCAAGAACATTTCTAGAAATACAAAAGATATTCAGAACCAAACAAGGTAACATCATAACATCTGCTGTCCTAAGATACAGAATTAGCAGATAAAGTCATAAAAATGATTGCCATATAACTGTATTCCAGATTTTTAAAAAGTTAGAAACATTGAAGAGATAAATCAAACTTGTAGAAATGAAAATCTTTGAGATGAAAAAAAATTACTGAATGACATCAATGGCAGATTAATTTCTGAAGAACAAAAGGTCTGTGAACATGAAGTCAAGGCAATAGTGTCAAAAAACAATCTTCCCTGTGCTTCTTAGTGTTCCTGCATGGCTCAGAACTTGGAGCAATGGAAGTAGATAGGCCATAAAGATAGAGAATATTTTATCTTCTCCTGAGCTGTTTGCTTTTCATACTCCAAAATATGAAAATAAATATAAAGTAAAGTCATACAGATGACAGGTGATTATTTCCTTTTGGGTGGAGCCATGTGTCCACCGTGTCATCAGCATAGCAGTCAAGGTCAAGGAACTAACGGAAGATACACACACTGTGGCCACGGTCTTACAGGACATCTGGAGGTAGAAGAGACACTCTTTCCCAGGCCAGTGGGAGCAAGCTGCTGAGAGGAAGAGGGCATATTAGTGTGTATTAGTCTTTCTCCATATTAAGAAAGTGCATGTACGCATGTGTGTGTATATATGTATGTGTATGTGCATGTGTTATACTTCATATATATAGTGAAACCTAAAGACGAACATGTCCCTATATGTTCCAGAGGTTGAGATGTGTTAAGAGAATTTAAGAAAAAGGCCAGTGACCAACGGCACTCGCGTAGGCCTCTGTCTGTGGGGAAAAGTGGGGCCCGGGAAAAAGCTGAGTCCTGCTGACCCATGGTAGGTGTGCGGACGCCGCTGCCTCAAGGCCGAGCCCCGAAACAGGGCTGTTTGACGAGGAGTCCGTAGGACGTGGGCAGCAGGATTGTACAGGAGGAGCAAAATTCTCCATAATTCCCATTAATTGTTTTTTTTTAATGCCAAAGAAATATGGAAGAAATTTATGTTGTGTTCCTTGGAAAATAACCTGCAGCCTCTCCATAAATCATTCCACTGTTCACAGTATCAGAGAGCTGATTCACCCCAATGTTTGCCTTTGACATTGGTTAAGATACATTCTTGCCTGAGACCCAGCTTCCTTAAATGTAATGTGGGAATAAAAATGTCTCTATGTAGCACTAATGCCTGAAGGAAGAGTGTACAATACGAATGAGAATTTGGCTGGAGAGCAAAGAAATAGCTGTATGTCTAAGAGGACATATCTAAGTTAATTTTTTTATTTTAACAAAGCAATATCCTAAGACTATTGTAAGAACATGACAAAAGGTAGGACTTCTCAAGCCATGTATCTAAAAACCAAGAAGATTTCAGCCAATGTGGACTTTGCAATCTTTAAAAAAGTGGGGGGGGGGCCACTCCAAATTGAGTACCATACTTACTGGTTTAGCATGCAAAATACACATTCATTACTATAAATTCTCTAATCTGTGCCACAAATTGGTTGCAGCTCCTTTGTGCATATGATCTTGGAGCCTTCTCTTGTATTTGGAGCAGTCCACCTGTAATTGGAACAAAAAATAATGCCCTATATTCTCTTTTTCAGTATGGTAGTCATTCACATATCAAGATGGTAGAGAGAAAGAAGAGTGGGGGAAAGTGCTCACCTCTTCATTTGTCAACTAACATGTCTAGAGGATCTTATGTGCCACATGCTGTGCTACACGAAGAACTCAGACCTACAACTCCTTAAATAAAATGAGAATTAGCTGTTTAAGAAGAAAATATCAATCTCTCTTTTTAGGGTTACTGCAAGAGCCCAGTGAAATAATGAATGTGAAAAATACTCAGAAAAGTTTAAAATGCTACTCAAAGGTAAAGGTTTACTTTATTTGCTGTTCTACTTTTTCAAGAAGATGTCTTTTGCTGCCTTTAAAGAAAGAAACACCAGCAGAAGAAGTAGAGCAGTTACAGTTAACAGGTTTACCTCCTGAGGAATTATTTCAGCTGTGAGCCAGTTTCACTATTTTCAAAGTTCCAGATATACATTCGCTGATTTCATTTTTACACACAGAGAAGGTTGCACTCACCTCTTTCCCTATGGCTTGATCAGCAGAAGAGTGGAATGAGATGCAATTGGAGAGAAAGAATTGGAGAAAGAGCAAATTCCACAGTTAGAAAAGCAAAGCTGAATTCATTGTTCAAAATAATCATCTCCTGACATCCCTTGCCTAAGCGAGTTCACTGTTTACTCAGGGCCAACTCAGGATGAAGACAGAGATCTCTGTGAACCTGACTTTTTTAAAAAATGGGGCAAATCCCTGGTCTTTGGAGAAAGGGCTTCATAGGTATCCAGGAGTTCCTGTGGGCACACCCCAGGTAGGGTTGGGTTATAGTCTCAAAGCTGCATAAAGGGCAACTTTGCTGCTTCTGAAAGGCAAGTCAGGAAGCGGAGCGATCCTGACCAGGAACCCAGGCGAGAGCCCATCGCCCTTTCGTTCTTCTCCTGGGCCTGTCTTCACCCAAAGGGCTGACCCAACCCCACTTTGTTAACCAGACCACTCCAAGTAGATAACTTCTAGATTTTCTTCTGACTTCAACATTCTCTAACTACTGAAGGCTGAATAAATTGCAGTTAACATAAAAGCTTCGAGAAGGAATCCTAACTCACCAGATGGAGAGACAGTCCAGGTAGTGGCCACCAGGAAAAGGATGGTAAAAGTGGGTGATGCTCTGCATGGCGGTGACGGGTGAGGGAGGTACCGGTGGGCACTTTGAGCCTGAAGTCCAGAGAGAGAGACAGACAGGGCAGTCTGCCAGACACACCATCTATACACATACGTGTACGTACACAGGGCAGGATCCCATCCTCATTAAAGCTGACCTGCTCACTGATGATTGTCTGTCAACCCAAACTAGGATACCTACTTTGTCAAGGAAAGCTTCCTTATTGCCTTGATTTATAGGCTGTAGGAACAGTTACACCTAGAAACTCATCTACCAAAACACATTTGCATAATAATCTTCTGATCCCTCAGCAAATACAGTGACATAGCTATATTTAAGAACAAATAAAATTATAGGTGTAATAAGTGGAAATAAACATTAAAATGGTACATGTGACATACTATGTTCAAGAACTAATAACATTTTATGTGTGGTAAATGGAAACACATTAAAATGACACGGATTAAGTGTATTGAGGGTATATAAAGGTTGAAGTAGAGGCAACAAGGACATTTCTTTACAGTGTAAAAAATCCTGGTTTTAGCATACTGTTCTATGCCTTTTAGGATTATAATCATGACATTTTAACACATTCCCCTGCACCCATATCTATATATTTCTGTCCATCCACATAACTAATATTTTTTCAGTAATACAGTCCCAGTGATTAACAAGTACTTCACACTTCCCCCGCCCCGCAATTATCTCATGTGGTTCTCATATCAGCTCTCCAGAACATGGAGTTAATATGGAAATAAGACAGAGTTAATTTACAAAGGCCAGACTCAGAGATTGGAGGAGTTCAGCAAATTCTCCAAAGCAGACAGCCTCTGAGTGACAGAAGTTTGACCCAAACCACATTTTCCAGTTTCAGATCTTATGATCCCAAAGTGCATGATTTCATTTGTTTCTAATTTTTTAAGGTGTATCTCACTGATTCATGCTTTCCATTTTCCAATTCACCTTCTTTTTCTTTAAAATTCTGTAATTTTTATTTCTGCCATTTTGAAATTTGAATACTTTCAACTCACCCATATGTCAATGCTTCATTTCATTTCAGTGCTTCATCAGCATTTGAAATATGTATACTAGAATGAAATACTCTGGAGAAGTTTTCCTGATGGGGTAAATGATCTTTTTCTCAAGTCAGAGTGAAGCATTTGATCACAGTGGCCGTGTTCTAAGCAGGAGAGAGAAATGAGGGCAATGGCGCCGTGGGTGCTGGAGCCGGAGAAACCCCGAGGCAGCACTGGATGGCCTCCGGTTTTCAGTCTTTTCATTGCTGTTTAATTAAGAAATGGAATATTCTCCCCTTCCCAAATGTAGATTTATGAGGCAAACAATAAATGAAACCAATTTTTCTGAAGACAACCACTTAAATAGAAGCAAGACAGGTCAAGCGGGCCCGTAGTTCCACCACACACCGTAAGATTCCGTGCAAATCCATTTGAACACATCTGGTCTAGAACACACACTGGAAGGCAGTGAGACCCTGAGACAGAGTGTATTTCCCACGGCCGCTCACTGGATCAGATCCCCTAATTCTAGTAGAAGATCCTTTCCCCTAAGCCATACCTTCTCATGCCACCACACAGCCCAAGGTCAGTGAGGGATTTCCGCCCCTTTTACTTCCCCAAAAGCAGTGAGGAGGCTCTGCCACCTGGGGCCTAGACTCAGTTCCCGGCTGCCTGCAGGCCTTCCCCTTCCGGACGTCCCAAGGGACCTTGCAGGCCAACCTATTCCAAAAAACCTTGCTGCTCAATCTCATTTTGAGAGGGTTCCCTCCAGTTTCACTGCTAACATCTGACGGTAGGACTCTGAGCCAAGGAAGCGTAGGAGTCTAGTCTCTGACGTCCACACTCACACCTAACTTCTCACAAGCTGTTTGGTTTTGTGTGTGCCTTCCTCTCCTGGAAGAATACGCGTGTTTTGTTGTTTAATGTGTTTGTTTTTTGTTTTTATTCAGAGTTCAAGAATAACAGCCTAAAACCACTTTTCAGGTTCTTTCCTTTCTGGAAATTCTCATCGTACTGACAGAGAAATAAATCCTGTCAAAGTCTAACAAGACTGCATTTTTCTTTCTTCTTCTTGCCACCAAGGCAGTAACTGTCTGGGGATTTAAAAGCAGTATGTAGAATGACTCAATATCGTCACAATATATTGCCCGAATCAAAGTCACTTCAAATCCACACCCATTTCTATGACCAGTTCCTTAATAGGCTTAAGGTTTTTTTCCCAAGAGGAATCGACTGGCTGTGATTCTAGGGCAGCCTCCCTTGGTTCGGCCATGCGCCCTCCACACATGGATTCCTAGCGACCCCCAGTATGGTCCCATACATAGGAGGAGTGAGTTTTGATCAATAAATATAGATGTAGAAAAGTATCTATTCTTTCTTTTTCTATAAATAAAATTCATCTCATTCTGAGCCCTCCTTCCTGCCTGGATTTATGGGGATTTAGTCTCATTCATCGTTGGAGTGTATAAGGATCTGGGATGCTTAAGCCATGCACAGAAAATGAGAGCAGGCCCTCTAAATCGCTGGGCAACAGTGGCTGCTGCCTGCACACCACTAGCCCAAGCCAGCCACGAACGGCTCCTGCACCGAGGTTGCTCCCTGATTCTGTGCCACATGCGGGGCAGGTTCATCTTTGAGACTGAGAACCCCGGAATCTAGGTTCAGCAGACCCCTTCTGTGGTCAGACTCTCAACAGTCTTCTGTCTTTTCAGGATGCTGCCAAGCTGCAGGCTTGGTTGGCATTACAATTTGATTTCATTTCTCTTGGAAACTGTTTTGGTTACTTTCCAAATGCTCAAGCTACCAAGAGTAATTCCTTGCATTTTATTTCTGCTTTCATCCAGTTGAACTCCAATATCCTCTCAGGCAAAAATACAAATTTTATCTGCTAACTTGGTGATGGGGGTAAGGAAAGATTCAAGGAAAACGAGTTGATAGCTTTTAACTATTGCTTTTATTGTTGATGCTGTGTTATTATTTCTTGTTTGACATATACACAGGAATGTAACTATATCAAAGCTCCATTTTACTCTAGAATGTTATCTTGTGCTTCCAGGTAAGTATTCAGAGGTAAGCAGCTCCCGCAGAACTCCTTCAGTGGCGCGTCACTGGAACGCATCCAACTGCCTTCTCCTCTTCTGAGCACATAGGAACAGCCTTCGGGTGGAGAGGAATGCGCTATTTCCTGATTGATTCACCAACGTCTACCCTCTGACCAGAAGCTAGGAAGGTAAATATCCTTTGTGGACACAACTTGTCAATAGCTTTTTTTAAACACCTTGACCACAAGAGTTCTGGCAACTTTTTCACTTAAAAGTCTAGGAGCAAAGTGGCTCCAGAGATGAGAATATAATAGCTAGTCACCTTTGATTTTGTTACTGATCTCAGGACTTCTTTCATTTAAGTCAAACTATTAGAATTCAGTTTTCATTGTTAACCCCATTACTATATGCTATAGTCTTCAAGTGTACTTTCTCCTGCCACATGTCCCATAGACTTGGGATTGAAGTAGTCCATAAATAAGCAGAAGTGACTGTTTCTGTAGCTAGTGAGCAACTTTTAGGACCACTGGATATAAAATACATTTCTGTTGTCTGAAAAAACGTCAGATAGATAGGTTTATTTGCATGAGGAGCCTAGAACTGAGATCTATGAGTCCAAAGGGAATGGTGTAGGAACATAAGATTACAAACCATTGATTAGATTCTTTTTCTGATTTATACCTGTTTGGGTAAATAGAAAAACCACTTTTCCTCTTGGCTTCAGGATTCCCAAATAGCAAGCATGCAGGATAAAATCTCTCTCATTCTCTTCTAGCCAGCTCTATCAGTTTGTCAATCTGATTTTATCAACCTAAAATAAAATAACCTTTCCCTGATTGAAATCTTCTTTATCAATGTATGTCATATATTTAGTTGATAAAAGGCAATTAATTAGTTGAAAGCACAATGTTAATTGCAACAATCCTCTTCAGAGAATATCTTTCACAGCGTATTTTTCTGGGCTCATGTACTCTCATACCCTTTGCAGTCCTCTAAGCTTTTGCTCATGTTTCTGAGAAACACCTTATTAATCTAGCTGCCCTTGAGGGGAGAGGAGATGCATTTTATATGCTCATATTTTCATGTAGCTAGCTTGTTTCCAACCATTAGTGCCAAAAATTTTTAATTTGTACCAGGAAGGGAAGGTAGAGTCAATTATTGAAAATAATGGTCCTCCCCTAGCCATGTAAACTTTATGTCATTGGCCAGAACTGAGATTGCCTGTCCTAAATTCCCTTTTAAAACTCGTGTCTAGGTTTACCCAACAATTTTTTTTTT
The DNA here is from genome assembly GCF_030020395.1 of Manis pentadactyla. Lineage (NCBI taxonomy): Eukaryota > Metazoa > Chordata > Mammalia > Pholidota > Manidae > Manis > Manis pentadactyla. Next base: position 66,369,036 of record NC_080031.1, on the reverse strand, counting down.
TTTGTAGATTATTATTTTTTATTGAAGGGTAGTTGACACACAGTATTACATTACATTAGTTTAGTTTCAGGTGTACAACATAGTGATTCAACATTTATATACATGACAATTCTAGGTACCAGCTATCACCATACCAAGCTGTCACAATATCTTGACTATATTCATTACATCCCGGTTACTTATTATTTTACCATTGGAAGTGTATACTTTTTTCTTTTCTTTTTTTTTTTTATGAGGGCATCTCTCATATTTATTGATCAAATGGTTGTTAACAACAATAAAATTCTGTATAGGGGAGTCAATGCTCAATGCACAATCATTAATCCACCCCAAGCCTAATTTTCGTCAGTCTCCAATCTTCTGAGGCATAACAAACAAGTTCTTACATGGAGAACAAATTCTTACATAATGAATAAGTTACATAGTGAACAGTACAAGGGCAGTCATCACAGAAACTTTCAGTTTTGCTCATGCATTATGAACTCTAAACAGTCAGTTCAAATATGAATACTCATTTGGTTTTTATACTTGATTTATATGTGGATACCACATTTCTCTCTTTATTATTATTATTTTTAATAAAATGCTGAAGTGGTAGGTAGATACAAGATAAAGGTAGAAAACATAGTTTAGTGTTGTAAGAGAGCAAATGTAGATGATCAGGTGTGTGCCTGTAGACTATGTGTTAATCCAAGCTAGACAAGGGCAATAAAACATCCACGGATGCAGAAGATTTCTCTCAGAACGGGGGGGTGAGGTTCTAAGCCTCACCTCTGTTGATCCCCAATTTCTCACCTGATGGCCCCCCTGCGACTGTGCCTGTCTTAGGTTGTTCCTCCCTTGAGGAATCTTACCCGTCTCTGGCTAACCAGTCATCTTCCGGGGCCATACAGGGAAATGTGAAGTTGGTAAGTGAGAGAGAAGCCTTATTGTTTGAAAAGGTTAGCTTTTTACTTCTTTGCATATTTATGCCCTGTGGCTTCTATGCCCAGCATTTGTCTTGAGGTATCTTTACCACTTGGAAGAATTATGATACTCGGTAAATTTGATATGAAGCATGAATTCTATTTAAGGGTTGTAATTAGGAAGGAAGAAGAAAAGCTATAGACGTAGCAGGCAGAAGAAAACATGGGAAGATTGATTATTTTTTTGACATATCTTCTTGTAGAGTAACTTTAGCATGTATAGGTTTTAAGCTACTACTTAAATTGCGCACACACATTAACATAATAGGAGTATAGTTACATAACCAAAGCATATCTGTAATTACCAGCCATCTCCAGTGAAACCAAGAAAACCAGTTAGGCACCTTAGGCATTTGTGAAAACTTATCTATGATATGGTGGATATTGTCCAACTGAACTTGAACAGTCTGAGAGAAATCAGACAAATTAAAACAACCCATTCCTGGGGAATGTTCACATCCCTTATGTTCTTTTTACAGTAAATAGTCTATAGTTGTAAGATTTTGGAGCGCTACAATTTGCACTTCTCCTAATTCTTGGTTGAGTTCCAACAGTATAGATTCAGTCAATTTTGTTGTTTTATTGTATGCACAGGCCAGCTTAGATATCGCCTTCTTCATTCCCACGGCAAGTCCAGGAACTGGTGGGATGAGTGCATCTACACCTGTAGCAGTGCGTGGATCTTTGTTGGGGTTTTTTGATGATCATCTTCTGGAATGAGTCTTCCAGAGAGTGCTGATGTTGGAAGTTTTTTTCATATCGTATCTTAGTTCATTTTCGGGGTAGCCCAATTAGGCTTTGATCCTCTGTATAAAAACAAACAGACCCTTTGCCTACACTTTTATATCCCCTTTATACCCTTGTGTAGGACTCATTGGAGGTCTCCACACAGGAACTGTCCCTTTTTTTTTTTTGGTATCACTAATCCACACTTACATGACAAATACTATGTTTACTAGGCTCTCCCCTATACCAGGTCCCCCCTAAAAACCCCTTTACAGTCACTGTCCATCAGCATAGCAAAATGTTGTAGAATCACTACTTGCCTTCTCTGTGTTGTACAGCCCTCCCTTTTCTCCCACCCCCCTATGGATGCTAATCTTAATACCCCCCTACTTCTCCCCCCCTTATCCCTCCCTACCCACCCATCCTTCCCAGTCCCTTTCCCTTTGGTACCTGTCAGTCCATTCTTGAGTTCTGTGATTCTGCTGCTGTTTTGTTCCTTCAGTTTTTCCTTTGTTCTTATATTCCACAGATAAGTGAAATCATTTGGTATTTCTCTTTTTCCGCTTGGCTTGTTTCACTGAGCATAATACCCTCCAGCTCCATCCATGTTGCTGCAAATGGTTGGATTTGCCCTTTTCTTATGGCTGAGTAGTATTCCATTGTGTATATGTACCACATCTTCTTTATCCATTCATCTATCAATGGACATTTAGGTTGCTCCCAATTCTTGGCTATTGTAAATAGTGCTGCGATAAACATACGGGTGCATTGGTCTTTCTCATACTTGATTGCTGCATTCTTAGGGTAAATTCCTAGGAGTGCAATTCCTGGGTCAAATGGTAGGTCTGTTTTGAGCATTTTGATGTACCTCCGTACTGCTTTCCACAATGGTTGAACTAACTTACATTCCCACCAGCAGTGTAGGAGGGTTCCCCTTTCTCCACAGCCTCGCCAACATTTGTTGTTGTTTGTCTTTTGGATGGCAGCCATCCTTACTGGTGTGAGGTGATACCTCATTGTAGTTCTAATTTGCATTTCTCTGATAATTAGCGATGTGGAGCATCTTTTCATGTGTCTGTTGGCCATCTGTATTTCTTTTTTGGAGAACTGTCTGTTCAGTTCCTCTGCCCATTTTTTAATTGGGTTATTTGTTTTTTGTTTGTTGAGGTATGTGAGCTCTTTATATATTCTGGACGTCAAGCCTTTATCGGATGTGTCATTTTCAAATATATTCTCCCATACTGTAGGGTTCCTTTTTGTTCTATTGATGGTGTCTTTTGCTGTACAGAAGCTTTTCAGCTTAATATAGTCCCACTTATTCATTTTTGCTGTTGTTTTCCTTGCCCGGGGAGATATGTTCAAGAAGAGGTCACTCATGTTTATGTCTAAGAGGTTTTTGCCTATGTTTTCTTCCAAGAGTTTAATGGTTTCATGACTTACATTCAGGTCTTTGATCCATTTTGAGTTTACTTTTGTATATGGGGTTAGACAATGGTCCAGTTTCATTCTCCTACATGTAGCTGTCCAGTTTTGCCAGCACCATCTGTTGAAGAGACTGTCATTTCGCCATTGTATGTCCATGGCTCCTTTATCAAATATTAATTGACCATATATGTCTGGGTTAATGTCTGGATTCTCTAGTCTGTTCCATTGGTCTGTGGCTCTGCTCTTGTGCCAGTACCAAATTGTCTTGATTTCTATGGCTTTATAATAGAGCTTGAAGTTGGGGAGTGAGATCCCCCCTACTTTATTCCTGTTTCTCAGGATTGCTTTGGCTATTCGGGATCTTTGGTGTTTCCATATGAATTTTTGAATTATTTGTTCCAGTTCATTGAAGAATGTTGCTGGTAGTTTCATAGGGATTGCATCAAATCTGTATATTGCTTTGGGCAGGATGGCCATTTTGATGATATTAATTCTTCCTAGCCAAGATCATGGGATGAGTTTCCATCTGTTAGTGTCCCCTTTAATTTCTCTTAAGAGTGACTTGTAGTTTTCAGAGTATAAGTCTTTCACTTCCTTGGTTAGGTTTATTCCTAGGTATTTTATTTTTTTTTATGCAATTGTGAATGGAGTTGTTTTCCTGATTTCTCTTTCTGTTGGTTCACTGTTAGTGTATAGGAAGGCCACAGATTTCTGTGTGTTGATTTTGTATCCTGCAACTTTGCTGTATTCCGATATCAGTTCTAGTAATTTTGGGGTGGAGTCTTTACCCAACACTTTTTAATAAGTAAACATTCCGTGCCACTGAACCAGGCACTGGGCCTATAAGCAAGACCACAAGCCGTCTCTTCTTTTAAAAAATACAGTCTAGTGAGAGAGATGGGCTTGTACATAAGTAATACAAAACAATGACAGCTGGTGGAATAGGTTTAAGGACAGGATGTTAGGGAGAAAAAGAAAGGAATAATTCACATTCTTAGGGGCAAGTGTTCCAGAAAAAATCTGCACATTTAATGATGTGAGAACAAATCAGTTCAGAGTTTGGAGGGATGGACTTTGTGAGATGGAATAAAAATGGGAGAAGGAGAAGGGGATATGTTAGGGGAGCGGTACATGTAGGAACAAGTCCAAGAAGATTATTCAAAGGCAGGAGGGAAGGAGGGTAATGCAAGAGCTTAGGCTGAGAAGGTGAACAGAGGCCTTGCATGTCAAGGAGGGGTTTGGAGCTCACCTTGGGGGCTAGAAAAACCATGTAAAGGTTTTGAGCATAGGTACCATGAAATCTGTATTTCAGATCATTACCTACAGTGGAGAATGCAGTGGAAGGGAGTAGGTTGAAACAGGGAGATCATTATAAAGCTACTGTGGTCAAGCATAAAAAGATTATGAAGGCTTGAACCAAAGAGTTTATCAGATTTGGTGATTAACTCTATGGATGATAAAACAGAGGGGCAGACAAGAAAATGCCTAGATTTCAGGTCTGTCTCATTTTGCTTTGTTCTAGTGCAAAGTGGCTTCTTAGTAGGAGTTTTCAAAAAAATTTAAACTGGGGAACTAAACAGATTAATGTTTTAAAGAAGTCATTTGGAAATTAAAAAAAGAAATTTATAAAAGATGGAGACAAGCAAGTCTGATCAGTGAAAACATTTACTGAAGAGGAATAAGAGAGTCTGAATTTCATTAAAGAAAAAAAATACTAAAAGAACTGTAACAGATTATAGTGAAGTGCATACAATGGCCTGGAAGAAAACAGCGCATCATCCCTCAAAATAATCCAGAAGGATATATATGGTCAAATGAAAATTCTATCAAGGATGACAAATATTCTGTTTGATTTTTTTCTGGGACTGCTCTTCAATTGACAGTCTTTCTCTCTGTTCTCTCTTCATGCTTAAACAATGATGTACAGTCACATTATTTAGATAGAACTAATATTGGAAACCAAAAGTGATCTGTGTGACAGGATGATGTCAGGGAAAGAGCAAAATATTCTGTTAACACTTTTTTTGGTGAGATAAACAGATGTCACCCATGATTGGTAAAGGTCACAAGGGGTGCTGAGACACATTTACTTTGTTTACCATAATCTAATGGTGTAATATATGAGATGGGCCTTAGTCGATGTCAACCAAGAAGGACGCAAAGAATACTGGATTGGATATAAATGTGAGTCCTGCCATGTGCTTTTTTCAGTTTTAAGCACATATTAAACATTTAGAAATGTCAACATTTATCCATTTTCTATTATTGTTATAGAATGAGAAGCATGGCTGGTGTTTAAAGTTATAGAAGGCAGCAAAGAGAAGACAACTAAGTTACAAAGAAGTAGAACAAGAGATGGATCCTGACCCATTGCTAAGTGACAGCCTACAGGTCACACGTGGCCCACCACCTATCATTGTATAGTTTTATTAGAATATATTTGTTTACATGACAATTTTTAATGTTTATTAACATAAGTTAATTTATTTACACAACAGCAGTATTGAGTGGCTGTGACAGAGACCATATGTCCCACAAAGCTGAACTATTTACTGACAGGCCCCTAACAGAAGAGGTCCTCTGACTCGGAGCGTAGATGCGCACTCTCCTCGGCTGTGTGCAGAGACGCGGGGGACAGAGGGAGACTTCAGGTGAGCTCCTCACCATGTGAGAAGAAGTTTGAGGCAGTGGATCTGTGAAAACCCATATTCTGAAAATGGGACCTGAAATATCACTTGTAGAAAAATGCAGAAGTCTGTGGCAGTGACCAAGACAAGGGAAAGAAATTGTTTCACTTTTTTTTGTTCCAACTTTGGATCATTTGTCACTTCTTGGCTTAGAATTTTAGGGCTGCTTTGTGAAACCTCAGTGAGATGGATCTGGTTTCCATTTGCCTCCCATCTGTCAGGATATAATTCAAGAAGCAACTTGAAAACTGATCTGCTTGATATTTAATGACACTGTTTTGTTGTGACCATTTTGACTCAGATGGCATTTTAGCTCACGTCTAGTTCATATCTCAAAAAAATCAACTTTCCTTTTCTTTAAATCCAAAGGAATGTATTCAACAGTCATACTCTTAACCCAAATCCCTGAGCTTCACTGCATTTTATTTTCCTTGGTCCCATCCTACTCATGACCTCTGCACCCCTACTTTGCCCTCGACCTTCCCCGGACCCTTGTCCATCTCTTTGTCACATCCCATTCCAGACCCCCTGTCCTCCCCTCAACCCTGTTCCTAAGCCACCTTCCTTCCCTGATGCTCAGAATGATTACCAAGGATTGATTCAGTCTTAAGTGTGGGATAACAGTCTTTTGTGCCTATTACCTAATAATGTTACCACAAAATGATAATCATTAATAAAAGAAATGTAAGGAGTTTGTTGTTCGTATCTAAATAAAGTGTTCAAAATGACATAACAGAACAGCTATTTCTCAAAAGATAATATGTCTGGGACAAGAAAATAGAGTTTCTTGATTTCCTAGACATAACTGGGAAGGAGATACAACCTCATATGTTATCTCTAAATATATCCTGAAATTGCCAGAGAAAATAACAACATCGTTTTCTCACGTTTTTTTCTGAAATTACTGTGTATTTTCATCCTTAAAAAAATGATTTACAAGCCTTTCTTCTTCCTTTTTTCTTAATGATAACGGGGGCAAAAACAGCATAGAGATTGATTTACTTCACTCAGTACAAAGGGCAAAGACCACAAAACCTTACTGTAATTGGGCTGGTGGCAGGTTATTTTAAAAAGGGAGGAGGAAAAATCACAAAATTAACTTCCCAAATCCCAGTAAGCCTGCCATTCTCGACACAGTTGCGCCGTAACTGAGAACAACTTGGACCATATGGATTCTCCATGAGCTTCCCCCTGGAGTGTGTTCACACCAGCCCAGAACCTGTACGTGAGCAGCGTGACTACGTGCTGCACAGGATCACCAGCAGCAAGATTCTGAGTGTGAAAGAGTTTCAGCACTGAGGCAGGAACTTACAAGTTGCTCCATCCCTCCTCCACCTAATGCTTGTATTTCCTGGCAGATTTCTCATGTGCATTAGATCATTGCCTAGTTTCGAAGCTTCTAGCTCCGTGTAGTTATGAAGCACTTGAAATGTGGCTGATCCAAACTGAGATATATACCAGTACCAGAGACCCAGTAGGAAATAAAGCTTATATTGATTGTATTTTCAAATAATAATAGTTTTGATACCTTAGGCTGAATAAAATATATTAAAATTAATTGGCCCATTTATTTTGTAGCTACTAGGAAATTTGAAATTACATATGTGACTAGCCTTATATTTCTGTAAGAAAGTGCCACTCTAGAAACTTGCACATGTTGGTAACTGACTTCCTTTGTTTCTCCACAGAGAAAAGGTCCAAGGCCCTAATATAGGGAATTGTCAAGAGGCAACATGATTGGATATGAGAAGTGACTGGTTTGTGTCACTGGATGGGTCGCATGTAACTAAGTGATGGTTGTGCTACTCATGGAAATACAGAAGGTAGAGAGGGGAGCTGGTAGGTGACACATGGGGAAGGCGAGGCTGATTCGTAGTCTGTCTGTCTTTGTACGGCTGCTGTCCGCCCAGAGCCATATCCCCTACTGCTTTTCTGCACATTCCCTCCCAACCATGCCAGCATCTTGAATCCAGGGTGGGAAAAAAAGTGAACATTCTCTGTCTACCAATAGGCTTAGCAAGACAAAAGGAGAAAGTTTATTCCACTTCTGCGAAAAACAAGTTCCTAGTAGGCAGGCAAGAAATCCCAGATGTGGTGTTCTGCTGGGTTTACTTTTACTGAACAAGCAGTTGGATAGACAGCATTGTGATCAGGAGGTTTCCAGAGCACAGACGGTGCCCTCAGATCACAGAATCTAGGAGGAAAGAGATGGACTGAAAGTCAGTGAGTCCATTCTTCCAACAGCTCCGTTTTATTCTCTACAGCAAATGAGATGAGCTCTGCAGAGTTCTTTGTACGTGCAGGCGGTGAAGGTAGGTGATTCAGAATCAGGGCATGTATTTTTCCCTCAGGGCCTTCAGCAATTCTCCTGTGATTTGTCCTAGAAGAGAAGATGGGGAGGTCAGACGCTAGAAACTCAGAGACATTGTAGAAACATGGCCTATACATCTATAGCTGTGCCATAGCCAAAGAAATCCATAGATTTCTGCGTTCTGCCAAGAAGTCAGTTTAAAATTGCTTTCACATTTTATTCAGTCGATCCAATAAATAATTATTGAACACCGAGTCCATACCACCAAGTGAGTTGAATGATACAAAAATGAACTCTGCTCTTGACTACACGTGACCTTCATAGTAATGAAAAGAGGTAGGTGTCATTAATATCATTTTGCAGAGGAGGAAACTGAGCTTCAGAGTTTAGTGACCTGCCAGGGTCTCACACTCAGTCAGGGCTTAAATCCAATTTCTCTCACACTAATGCATTATTATTATATTGTTTTAGGCCATGAACATTTAATTAGCTTTCTTCCTTGCCTGACTCATCCATGTACCCATATACTCTTGAAATAAACATTTAAGCCATTAAATCAATGTTTGAAATTTTTCAAAAAGGGGTTAAGAGTTCCTATGCTGATGGACAGTGACTGTAATGGGGTATGTGGTGGGGACTTGATGGGGGAGTCTAGTAACCATAACATTGCTCATGTAATTGTACATTAATGATACCAAAAGAAAAGAAATGGAAATGACACCGAAGGAAACCAGATGACTCTGGTGAGTGTCTCCTTATCACAGAGACGGTGTTTCCTAAAAAGATCATCTCAGGTTAATAAAAAGACTTGAAAGCAATAAGAATAAACAATATTGATTAGGAAGAATCTGTCATGGAGGAGGAGGAGAAATGTGAATATTATAGTAGAAATGGAAGGTGTTAAATTAGCAGGTTTTGAAGAAATGCAGCTGACAGCAAGACTGAGAAAAGGGAAAGAAAACTTACAGGAATTTTTCCAGTGGAAAAAAGAGATGAAACAGACAGAATTGTGAAATGGTTTGATTTCTCTTAATCACAAGTTTGAAGAGCGGCACTCAAAATTTTGCACTTATTCCATTTAAAAGAATTTTGCCTAGATGGCCCCTCCTTATCTAAAGGTTCCCATCATGTTTAAATGGGAAGAAAGATGGAATTTCTTGTACTTTGTACATATTGACATTTTTAAGTAAAGCAGTTACCAGCCTCTTTGGAATGTAAAAAAAAAAGAAGGGGGTTAAAAGTCTCAGGAAGTTTTCTTTCACATAATCACACATCGTCAGCCAGTGACACCAGGCGCACCAGCCACACCATCACTCCAAGCTCCAGCCACCACATTAGTTCCCACCCTGGCCCAGGAGGGTCCCTTGGTTCCCGAGTGGCAGGCTACGGTCTTGCTAATTGAAAATCATTGTCATAGAACTGAGAAGAGCCATTTATTCATTTCACAAGAGTATTGGCATTTTCCTTAACCTAAGACTTTCCTTCCAGTGCAGCCTATACTCTGGGGCCAGCTTTCAGAATCTCCTGATAACTAAGGGGCGTGGCAGAGCATAAGAAATGAAGTCAAAAGATCTACACTGGACCCAAAATACAACACTGAATAACTGGTAAATTGCAGGATCTCCCCCAGGCTGGTTTTCTGTAAAATGGACAAGATAATGATCTCTGTCCTCATCACAGGACTATTGAGAGGATGCAAAAGGAAAGGGTGCACCGAACTCTGAAGAACTACATAAACCTCAGTAGGTATTGTGTAAGAGAACGCACTTCTTAGATAGTGAGCAAAAGTGTGGGTTCCAGGGTCTCAATCTATCTTTTCCAGGAAAGTTGTGATTGCCCAGCCTTTATTCATTCTTTGGATTCCTGACTCTTAAAAGAACCTTCTACCTGGACACACAGTTCAGGCAATAGGTCCCAGCCTCAGGATATGCACCCATAACAGCCATCAGAGCCGTTCTGGGCAGTGACCCACCCGCACCGCCCCAGTGCGTCCAGATCACATCACTGAGTCACAGAGGGGATGGAACCCAGGCCCGAGGCATCTTTGGTTCTAATGATTTGTTCCATCAGCTGACACCAAAGATAATTCCTGTCATTAATAATGGCTCTTACATAACTCTAATGGAAAGAAAACACCCAAAAATGAAAACTCCCTTGTAAAATCTTCTATGCTTAGCCCTGGCAAGATTCCTCATTATTGAATAAATACATCTTGCCAGCATTATCCTTTGGCAATTTCCTCATAAAGTAGTTTCTGTCAAGTTGTCTATGTGAGATTACAGCAAGATGTGGTCTATAGGATTTGTATAAAGATTGCTTTTTCCTCCCTGTTCTGAGATATATATAACCAGGTATGTTTGTGAGATGGAGGGACAATATATTCTGTCAATGAAATGAGAAACAACCCACTAAGAGTTTATATGCAACAGAATAGCAAACACAAAATAGGGACTAGAGCAAAAGTGTAATCCTCTCTCTGTGGGTGGGGAGGGGCCCAGAGCAGGCAGGCGGCTGGTGAGACACACACAGGAGGAAGCAGACAGTCTCCCGGGCTCATCCCAGGCCTCTGCCTCCTCCACCCCGCCCTCCAGCTGCTGCTGTGAAACCAGGAAGGCCGAGTTTGTAGCTCTTGTTTTTCCGGCTTCCTAGACCAAGTTTTGCTGAGTAGTTCTTTTGACTACGGTCCCATCTGGTGTTACTGAAGGGACTCAAATCTGGCAGAATAGTTTCCAATTCCATGATTGCCAAAGCTTTTTGTGGCAGTGAAATAGAGTAAGACCATTTGTGACTAGTGATAAATAATTAATTATTAAACATAATTATTAAAATGTTTGTTTCTTATTAAGTATATTTTTTAATATTAATAAAATTTATTTAAACATCATTCATTAAAATTGTTAAAAATAAGCACTGTGCCAGGTTCTGTTTCTCTAAGTTCAAACTTTGGTTTCTTAGGCATAATGATAATAGTGACAATAATAATAATGAATACCATTAATTTTAGGGCACTGTGCCAAATGTTTAAAACAAAACAGCAATAGACTCACAGACACTGAGAAGTGACTGGTGGTCACCATGGGGAAGGTTTGGGGTGGGTGGGTAGGATAGGTGAAGGGGATAAAGAGGCACAAAATCTCAATTATGATATAAATTAGTCACTGGGATGGAAGTACAGCATAGAGAATATACTCAATAGTCCTGTAACATCTTTCTATGGTGACAGTAACTACACTAGTTGGGGTGAGCATTAATAATGTGGGCAACTGTCAAACTACTGTGTTGTGTACTTGAAACCAATATAGTAATATATATCGGTTGTACTTCAATAATAAAAGTATATTTAAAAAATCCAATAACTTGGTGAGATCTTTGAAATCAAAGATATTAATGTGATTTGTCAAAGGTCTCATATGTAAGGAACACCAAAAACTGGAATTGAACCCATGTTTACCTGCTAACAAAAATGTATTCTCTTATTTCAAAGTTCTCAGTTTTTCTCCCCAAGTTGCATATCATCTTGCCTGAAGAAGAAATTTCTCAAATGCAATCACCAGGGAGAACATCATACTCAATAATATATATTGCAACATCCTTATGTTTCAATGTAAGGATTTTAATCAAAGGTCAACTTTTCGTGTTGGAAGACAGTTGAATGCAATGTAAAATGCAAGGATGTGGGGGTCACAAGGAATCGGGTTAAGCCCGTTCTGTCACTATCTGACCTTGCTTGGTCTGTCTCATCTTTTCATCATAGATCACAAAAAATAAAACCTACTATGCAAAAATATCATGTTAGGGACATTGCTCATAAATAATCTATTAGTGATCCCAGTAAACAGCAAACATTTTAAAGTATTAATTACTATATCATTATTCTCACATACTTTAATAGTTACTTATCTTCACAATGAAGATGTGACCAAGTCTAGGCTTATGTGACCTCACGTCACTTCCATGTCCATCGCCCGGGGCAGGGGAGCAGCAGCAGTACCCACTGGTCCACCACTGATCACGAGCACCCACGTGCTTACAGAGGCCTGCACGCCGAAAGGTGTTGTGTTCAGGGTGCTGTTCTCTTCGCTCCTCCCTTCACTGCGGGTATGTATATTCATTTGGTGAATTCTAAAACAGAACAGAGGAAGTTTCAAAGATGGGAAAACTCCCAATTATAATGAGAAAAAAAAATCGATGTGGGTGACATGTGAGCTTCAAACCGGATTTGGAATCGGATAGCATCTGGGATTCGCACGCAACTCTTTCCCAGTAGGCATCGTCCAGGCTTGGTGTCTATCTTCTGACTTAGCTCCAGATTTGTTCCTCAGCCCTGGGTCCATGCCACCACCTTCCCTCACCTGTGTATTCATGGGATTGCTGAGTGCTGGGAATAAACTTGGAGATCATCTAGTCCAAAAGTTATTTTATAGAAGAGAAAAATTGGATCTCAGAGGGAAATTTGACTTTATTGAAAACCTATAATGTGACTTGGGGGTTGTAAGATATATTTTATAAAATATATTTTACATAAATATATAGAGAGAACATAAATTTTCCCTATGTATCTTATACAATATGAATTTTATAGTTGCAATGAATCTTAAAAAGTGTCAACTTCAATGTCTCTCTCTTAAGATACATATCGAACATCTAACTTTTGCCTCTGGTGATGGAAAACTCACAGTTTATCAAGGCAGGTCATTTTGTCTTTGAAAATTGCTCAACTTGAAATTGCTTCCCTACAGCTTCCTGCAAGACCTCTAAGACCACAGAAACCTCTTGCCCAGATAGCCTGATCTTCTCCTCAAAGTGTACACTCCCAGTTCCTTTAGTTAAGCAGCTTTAATATTATTGTCATCATCCAAGTTTTCCGCTCTAAAGTTCCCTTAAATAGAGTATCACTGGTTATAGGTTTATACAGTTAATGGAATCTTAAAGAATATTGGATGGACAATTTAGGCCCTGAGGTTTACAATAAAAGGAAGTTGAAGGATTTCTGAGCTGATGGTGAAGTATATCTAGTAACAAATTCTCATTCCCTAAATAGGAATTTCTTAATTCTTAAAATGCTACAGGATCCATGGATTTCAAAAGATTTATGTGCCCATGGAAGATATGCACACAGATGGTGATGTCACATCATTTTCTTTTCTAGAAAGAGGTGACAGAGGTGACTTCCTCCATGTTCATCAAAGGGGCCTTTGATCCCCAAATGTTTAAGGGAACTACTGCTTTGGGTATAATAATAGTTTAGTGGAGAGAAAACTGTATTTAGATGCAAATCAACAAAGGTTAAAACCCTGTCTGATATACTTCTTAGCTTTATGACTTTAACTGTATTGCCTGGATTCTCTGAGCCTCAGCTTCCGCCTCTGTGCAACGGAGCTAGTAGCACTCCGTGGCAGGTCGTTTAGGTGAGTGACAGGGTGAATGTGTAAGTGCCTTACCTACAGATGTGAGAACACATAAGCACTCGTGTTTAGATTTTATTCTAAGTGTGTGAACTGCAGAGTGGCCTTTTACGAGTTAATTTGAAGGGAAATAAATGCAAATTAAAATATTTTTCCAGGATTGAAAAACAGGATTTCAGGCCCATTCTCATACCCTAGGCTTTGCTTATAGTGTCCTAAGAAGGATAGAAGAAACACAGACTGCAGTGTAAGTCCGGAGTAGGGTCGGTGGGAAAGTCAAGAGCTGCCACAATGCTTTTATTCAAAGTTGGTTAAACGGAGGCTGGGAAAAAGGTGGTGCATGTGAATGGCGGAGAGGGTGAGCTAACATGTTGGGCACAAGAACAACAAAGCTACAACCTGTGACGACAGTACTAGATCCCCTTGCCTATAACTTAAGATAAAAATAGCAATTCTTCTTAAGCCTGTGAAGTCAGCTGGCTTAGAGAATGGCCTGCATTTCTCCACTGAAGAAACCGGATTTCAGCATGCTGAGGGAATAGGCCCACAGACGCACAGACAGTAAGTAATACACCTGAAAACACACACCAGGTCTGCTGTTTGCTGCGGTGGGCTTCTGTGCCGTGACACCGCTTCCTGCTCCGAGGAGGCTTGGAGAGGCTGGGAAATCCGTGACTATCAGGCAGTCACGAGAGCCACTGGAGGCTAGAGGCGGGGGGACTCTCTGCTGCAGTGATTCTCATCTTTTCCTTCTCTTCACACAAAGGATGGATGATGTTCACACTCCAGTGAGTGTGCATGGGCTTAGAGAGATTTTCCCTAATTGTTGCAACCCCACCATTTTTTTTCCTTTCTCTTTCACTCAGTAAAGTATATAAGCAATTTCATTAAAGGGATAACCTTAAATCCTCCCTATTTTAATTTATAAACAAGATCATTCACAAAACTTGATTTTTTAACTGCTTTGACTAGTACAATAATTGCAACACACCTCAAGTTGTTATCAGCATACTACTGTGGGTCGGCGCGGTAGTCAAGAACCTCTACACGGGAAGGTGTGATGGTGCAACTTGTATATTTACAAGTTTTCATGACAGAGCATGCAGGGATTGTTGTACATCTGGCCATCATCACCACAGATGGGCTATAAATTCTTTGGGCAAAGATAACCCGATCTGGGAAATATTCGGTATTGTTTGCACATCTCAGAATCCTGAACAAGCAAATAGAAATCAGATTTGTTTGATGGCACTCAAGAGAGATGCGTTTGGGAAAAAATCTTTTGATTTCCTCAATCACATTTGATTAAAGGATTAGTAAAGAGTCCGTAACATAGTTTATATAGTGTCGCATGGATCTAATCTCCTGGATTTAGCTTTTACTTGTTTAAAACAAGGAAGAACAGAACAGTACGAAAGAGAAGCCCTGCATGATACTGTGCACAAATAAACTACAGCATGCCCGTAGGGAAAAACTATCATGCAAAAAATTTCCTTTCTGTCTTTCTTAAATGAAGGAACTGGTTATTCATAATCCAGAAAAGAAAGACTCAGAGGTAAATACTAGTTAACTTAGTTAACTGCATGGAGTTTTGAGTACCAGCTCCACCATGAACTGAATGAATGATTTACCTAACTTCCCTGAGCCTTAGTTTTCTCATCTAAAGAACAGTAATGATAACAGATATTGCCTCCTTTGTTTTATGGAATTGAATCAGATAATCACTTAACTGCATACATGACATATTTGGCACATACTAAATGCTCAGTATATGTTAGTTGTCCATGTGTTTCCTAAGGTAAAAAACAGTATTTTTCATGTAGAAGGAACATATTTACTCTTTATAGTTCTGAAGTGTGAATTGAATACTAATTAACTGTATTAAATGAAAAATGTAGGACCAAAGGAAAAAAAACAGGAGGAGAAATGTTAAAAAGCAGGATTATGGAAGTCTTAAATTCAGTTATGTCAGTAATTATAAATATGTAAAAGACTAAGTACTCCAGTTTAAGAAAAAGATTATCAGACTGGGAAAGCAAAAAGACTCAATTATATAATGTTTACAAGAAGTACACTTTAAATATATCTTTGCATTTCAACCAATAGGTTGAAAGTAAAAGGATGGAAAATGTATACATGCAAACACTCATCATACAGAAACTTGTATATCTATATTAATAGCATATAAAACAGAATGTAGGACAGTGAGTATTATCAGAGATAAAGAAGAGGATTTCTAATAATAAAACAACAGATTAATAATAAAATAAGAGATTAATAACAACCCCAAACATGTATAAACCTAAGATGTAGTTTCAAAATATGTGAGGCAAAAATTGAGTGACTAAAAGCAGAAATAGGCAAATTTGCAAATATAAATGGAAATATTAATGTACTTCCTTCAGTAATTGGTAGCATAAAGAAAAAAATCAAGATCTTGAATATCTGAAAAACAAAACTAACCAGTTTGAACCTAAATGCTATTTATAGACCTCTATAACCAGCAACTGCAGACTTCACATTATTTTCAAGTGCACATGAAACTTACCAAAATAGACCATATTCTGAGTTGTTAGGCAAATGTTAATAAACTTCAAAGAACTGATAACAAAATATAAGTTTTATGATCACAGTGCAATTATATTACTAATAAATATGACAGCTTACAAAGTTTCTTGACATTCAGAAATAAGTAACACACTTCTGAATAACTCATGGCTCAAAGCGATCACCATGGAATGTAGAAATGTTTTGGACTGAATGGTAGTAAACTATCAAATCACAGCAGCTAAGCAGCATTGAAGGGAAAGAGATTCTAACTACATAATTGAAAAAGAAGAAAGTGTTTAAGTCAGTGATCTAAATTTCCATGTCCAGAAGCTAGCAAATAATAAGAAAATTAGCCTCAAAAAAGAAGAACAAAATAAATAATAAAGGGAATGAAAAAATGGATGGCTGAATGGATCCAAGTGAATAGTGAATACGGCCCTCCTCTCCAAGAGAGCTCAGCTCAAAACCAGACTCGCGTCGGGACACGGCAGGACGGGGCTTCTTTCTGGCCTGCTGGTGACGGCTCATTTCTTGACCGTGGTGCTAACACCACAGGTGTGATCACTTTATGATATTTAATTTAGCTGTACATTTATTCTATGTGCACATTTTCTATATGTGACTATACTTCAGTATAATGTTTTTTTTAAAACAGATGTTATTATTCACAATAGTCAAGACATGAAAACAAACTGAATGTTTAATGTCCATCAGTGGATGAATGGATAAATAAGACTTCACACACATATATACACCATAGAATATTATTCAGCCATGAGAAAGAAATACTACCATTTGAAACAACTTGAATGAACCTTGAGGGCATTATGTTAAACAAAATGTCAACGAAGAAAGAAAAATACTGCATTCTATCACTTATACGTAGAATCTAAAAATGCCAAACTCAGAGAAACAGAGAAGACTGGTGGTTACTGGTGGGGGACGAAATGGGGAAAATGGGGAGGCACTGCTCAAAGGGTACACGTTCAGTTATAAGATTAATAAGTTCTGGGGAATATACAGCCTGGTGATTATAGCTAATTATACTGTATGATACACATGAAAGATGGTGAAGAGATCTCCGATGTTCCACCCTCCGCCTCACCCTGAACCTTCCTGCACAGGTCCTAGAAATGCAAGGAAACAGCAAACAGCACGTCACGGAGCTCCTAGTCTCTCTCGCCGCTCCCTCCCATCCTTCATTTCCCTCATTCTCCATGTGGGGTGCACTCTTGACCAAAGGGCAATCCACAGGAACCTAACTCTATAAATGTGATAATCAGTATCGAGGACTGAATAAAGACATGTTCTTTGCAGTCTTGAAAAGCAAATAGAAAAGGCAGCATCATGCACGCACACTATGGATTCACTGACACTGAGAAAACCATCTGCAGAAAACAGAAAAAGACATCAAGGAAAGAAGCCACAGGGCATGCTTTGGATTAATTTATTACCTGAATCGTTAAAATCAACGTCACCGAGCTACCTGAAGCCTCATTTCACGTGTAGTGTCAGACATAAGCAAGCATGCACTTGAGCTCGTAAAGAATTTTACTATTTGTCAACTCACATTTCTTCTGAGGAGAGACTAAAACAATAATTGACACACCCAGCAGGAGAATTCACTACAAAACTGAGGAACACATTAAGAGTCAAATCCAGAAAAAAAGATCTTATTGTATCCCAAAGTGACAATATTGGCAAAATGAATTTTCTTTGAAGGAAAAGATTAGCATCTTTATTATCCTAAAACTGGAGTAGCATTCAAGATTCTGAGGATGAGCAGTAAAACAGTTATCTTCGTAGCTTTTAAGAAATAACCTTTGCATAGTTTGTGGGCTTGACACTTGACTTTTCTTCATTCTTTTTTCTTTCATTAGCTTCTTGCTCACTGCAGAATAAAAAAAGCATAGGGTATTTTTTTCTAGGGTTACTATTGAATTTGTTTAACCAAGTATTTCTCCAATTCTAAACATTAGCAAATCTAACACAGTTTTCTCATATCCAAAAATTACCTAAAATGTTCTTTATACTAATGAGTACTGACTGTTGGAATTTTCATAATACTTCTCTGGCAATGCTATCAACTTTCATAAATTCAGTCACTATACTGTCATCCAAAATTATATGAACCTATAAGACCGATTTCTTTTTTTCCTTGATCAAATTTATGGCTCTCACATGGAGAGTTGCTTCATTTCTTTTCATTTTTCCTATTAAATTATAACTAAACTCTCTACTATTGATTGTTTTCTATATAGTTATAGGACGTGAAGGCCTGGAAACATTTTTTAAAATGCTATCTCCTTGCATCCCTACAAAAACTGTCCTGTATAGCTATCATGTCCTTTATATACAGGAGGAACTGAGACACTGTGAAGGGAACTGGCCTGTCCCATGCTCCTTAGTTCATAAGTTTCCCTTTTGAAAGTCCTGATTCTATCACTGTACAATAGCTTGCGATCTCTTTCCCAGATGCTCCAACCATCATTATGGTTTTCATCATCAAAATAAAAATTTCTGTTCAAAGTGCTTTGGAAAGTGACTGCCAACTTCTAAAGTGAAGAGCAATTATTCTATTTTTAATGTGTGATGCCAAGTGCCTAAGTTTTCAATGAAGAGGAACTGTTTTTTTGCAAACAGGCACAACATATCAAACTAAGCCATAAACCTCTTCACATACAAGATGCTCTGACACATGGCACACTTGTTGGGGCACATCTTGCCAGATGGACCTCGAACAGGATCATAGTCTGTGATGCACACCAGCTTTCCATTTCTCACCATGTCCCAGAATTCATGGCACTGATCCTGCAGGTAGGAGTAAAAAAAAAAAAAAATGTTACTACGGTAATCTGATCTTTACAACTGAATATAAAATTGCTTGGTTAGATACAAACTCATACACTTGAGGGAGAAATTAAAACCTAGGGAAAATTACATCTTAGAGATGAATACGTTTTAAAGGCACCCTAATTCAATATCTGCTTAGGAAGTGAGAATCCTCTGCATAGCATCCCAGGCAAATAATTGTCCTGCTCCCATAGAATTTTACTACCATTTAAGGCAGTCTGCACAATTTTTAGACAATTTTCATCACTAAGCTGAGCCCCAAATCTGTCTCCCTACAATTCTGATCATTGCTCCACATATAAAAAGCTCTGGAATGAACTAAAAGATACTCTTTTGGCAAGACACAAACATGTCAACACACTTTTAGCTTTGTTCCTCAAGAATAAAAATTTTTTTAATTTTTTATCAAGTCTGTCTTTTAACACTGTGCTGTGTCTCTAATGGATTTCCGTTGGTTGTTATTTTTAAAAACCTCTAAAATAAACACTCATCATCCCCTTTTGCAAATGGGAAAACATAAGTCTCAGCGAGATTAAGCAATTAATGTCAATGCTGGATTGTGATCAGATATCTGCTAACAACTAGGCTATCTTTCTTGTCTTTGCTTTTACCCGGCAGAGAATAAAATTCCTATACATTTGTAAGATAGAGCTGCCTTTTTGTTCCCTGAAAAATAAGAAAACTTTAAAAAGAAGACAGTATAACTGGAGTCCACAGGTTCTGGCCTCTGTTAAAATTTTAGGACATCTATAGAAATTTGCTTTAAACTTCCTTTAATCCCAAAGAGTCAAAGTAGAGATACAGAGAGATTGCCTTAAAAAACACTGCTAGTAACTTAGATGGTAGTTGGCCTTCTTTCTTTAAATTGTGATACCCATGAACACCACACCTACTTTTATGTACAGCAGTTAAAGAAATTCTCTGGAATTGAATACCTAACCAACATACAAAATGTCTGTCATCATTTTTAGAGGTTATGAAAATTAGTTCCTTTTCCAGATACCCAAAATGTCACATGCATATATGTCTATGAGAGCATCCACCTGCCTGTAGTGCAACCTCTGCTTTATTGCTTTATGGGTACAATCCCTCGCTTTTCTATTTACTACCTGTGTGTAATTAACCTCTCTGAGGTTTTCTTAACTGTACTATTGGAATGATACTACCTACTGCATCGGTTTTGGCCAAGTTTTATTTATGTTTTATTGAGGTATAACTGACATACAGTATTATATTAGTTTCAAGTGTACAGTGTGGTGATTTGACATTTGTATGCATTGTGAAATGGTCACTACAATAACTCTAATTACCATCTGTCACCAAAGTTGATACAATGTTATTGGCTATGTTTCCCATACTGTATGTACATCCCCAAGGCGTATTTATTTTATAGCTGGAAGTTTTTACAGGGCAAATGTAAATATGAAGATGTACATGCTGTAAAAATTTTTACTTTGCATGTGTAGGTAAAGCTCTCTTTTTGCCACAGATGCACACACATGCACATACACACAACAGCTGGATATTTTCTACTTACACGTATACAGAGAGTATTTTTTTTGTTTGACATTTCTAAAAACAATTTTTCAAAGTGAAAAAAATTTATCCAGATTAGCCTGGAGAGATCATTTGGAGTTGTACAATAAAGTCTTTTCTCAAAGCTGTTCACCTACCAAAACGCTTACTGGATTCATTTTTAAAAATAATAATTATTATTAATTTTTCACCTATTTTGGTCAGTATGGACCTAATGAAAAGATGGCTTATTATGGGAAGACCTTTCTGGGGAACTTTCTCTAATTCACTTTTTTAATTGGAGTCCAGGGATGGATTAGAAAAGATTATGCTGCGTCATATTCTATGTATTAGTGTTGTAAAGCTTTGGACATTATTTTTAAAGCCCCAAAATGAACACAAGGTGGCAATGGAATGCCAGGTCAAGAATTTATCATTTAGATAAGTTTTTGATACTTTCTTTTTTGTAATTTTGGTATCTAATTGCTTGATAATAAGTTCTAACACTTCAGATAAGAAATTCACTTGATAACAACGACGATTTGGCCATCGTCACGGGGCCCGTGGATACGTGGTGACTGCGGCAGAGACCCTTTCAGGACGCTGAAGAGCATGCTGCCTCTACAAAATCAGGCCGGGCCTTTCTTGTTTACCACTGTGTCCACAATG
Source organism: Manis pentadactyla (assembly GCF_030020395.1). Lineage (NCBI taxonomy): Eukaryota > Metazoa > Chordata > Mammalia > Pholidota > Manidae > Manis > Manis pentadactyla. The sequence goes on along the minus strand of NC_080031.1, from coordinate 66,347,930 downwards.
ACTGGGACAGACCAACGTTCCGTAAGTATCTGTTGAACGAATTAACTTTATGATCAGCCGTTCAGATCTAACTATCAGCCTGTCAAACACGCATCATCACCTGCTTTTCATTGCTCTTCTCTCCTGTGCTTCCCATGTTCTTCTTGTCTTTCTTTTTTCTTTCAGCTGCTTCTCTTTCCATTGAAGAAAAAGTGTAAGGAAACAATGCTACCAAAGGGAACAGACACCTCATCAGTCACTAGATCTGCTTTAAAAATGTGTTGTTTTAGGGGTAAAGACACCTCAAGACAAATACTGGGCATAAAAGCCACAGGGCATAAATCTGCAAAGAAGTAAAAAGCTAACCTTTTCAAACAATAAGGCTTCTCTCTCACTTACCAACTTTACATTTCCCTGTATGGCCCCAGAAGATGACTGGTTAGCCAGAGACGGGTAAGATTCCTCAAGGGAGGAACAACCTAAGACAGGCACAGTCGCAGGGGGGCCATCAGGTGAGAAAATGGGGATCAACAGAGGTGAGGCTTAGAACCTCCCCCGCCCTGTTCTGAGAGAAATCTTCTGCATACGTGGATGTTTTATTGCCCGTGTCTAGCTTGGATTAACACATAGTCTACAGGCACACACCTGATCATCTACATTTGCTCTCTTACAACACTAAACTATGTTTTCTACCTTTATCTCGTATCTACCTACCACTTCAGCATTTTATTAAAAATAATAATAATAAAGAGAGAAATGTGGTATCCACATATAGATCAAGTATAAAAATCAAATGAATATTCATATTTGAACTGACTGTTTATAGTTCATAATGCATGAGCAAAACCGAAAGCTTCTGTGATGACTGCCCCTGTAATGTTCACCATGTAACTTATTCACTATGTAAGAATTTGTACTCCATGTAAGAACTTGTTCGTTAAGCTTCAAAAGATTGGAGACTGACGAAAATTAGGCTTGGGGTAGATTAATGATTGTGCATTGAGCATTGACCCCCCTATAGAGAATTTTATTGTTGTCAACACCATTTGATCAATAAATATGAGAGATGCCCTCACACACACAAAATATATATATATATATATACACGCACTTCTAATTGTAAAATAAATAAGTAACCAGGATGTAATGTATAGCATAAGGAATATAGTCAAAATATTGTAACAACTTGGTATGGTGATAGCTGGTACCTAGAATTATCATGTATATAAATGTTAAAACACTGTGTTGTACATCTGAAACTAATGTAACACTGTGTGTCAATTACCCTTCAATTAAAAAAAAATGTGTTGTTTTCTTAAACTGATGAGAAATGATTATTACTACTTTAAGACTCACAATTAAAGGGCCATTTTTGGAAACGACTCACAGCTGTTCCTTACATATAGAGCACTTACTGCCATGTGTCCTGCCATCTGGATCGTGGACAGAGTCACTTTCTCGGGTGCAGATAAGTCATCCATTTTTCATTAGGCCTCTAAACTCATCAAATATATCCTGAAAAGAAGGCAAGGTTATATTGGAAATGGCTGTTTTCACAGTTACTTGATTTGGCTTAAACATCTGAAAATTTTGACTCAAGTGAGGCAACCACTTAACCTTGCTGTGGAGGCAGTTTAATGACCCACAAAGACATCCACATTCAAATGCCTGGAAACTGTAAATATGTTGCCTGATATGGCAAGGAGGAATTGAGGTTGAAGATGGAATTAAGATTGCTAATCAGCTGACTCTAAAATGGAGGGATTGTCCTAAATCTGGGGAGACCCAAAGTAATGACAATGGTTCTTATGAGTGGAAGAGGGAGGCAGGAAAATAAGTGTCAGTACAATGCAGCATAAAAGCGATTCCATCTCCCCAAGCTGATTCTAAAGACAGTCACAGCCAAGGATTACAGGCAGCGTCTAGAGGTTAGAAAAGGCCAAGAAGATCCTCCTCCAGAGCCTCCACCAAAGAATACAGCCCTACTGACACCTTGGTCTTAACACAGATCCATTTAGGACTTCTGAATCCAGCAATGTATGGTAATAAATTTGAGCCGTTTTAACCACACTTTTTTTTTTTTTTAAATAATTATTTTTCATTGAAGGGTAGTTGACGCACAGTATTACATTACATTAGTTTCAAGTGTACAACACAGTGGTAAAACATTTATATACATAATTTTAGGTTCCAGCTATCACCCTACCAAGCTGTTACAATATCTTGACTATATTCCTTATGCTATACATTACATCCCGTTAACCCCACTTTTGGTAGTGATTTGTTATAGCAGCTGAACCTCATTTTCCCCATCTATAATATAAGATTAAAAAAGTATTCAACCAGGTTGAGAGACTTAAACAAACTACTATTTATTAAAGTGCTTTGTAAAGTGTTAGAGTGGGAGCTTTCCATTTGGTGTTAAATTTCTATACTGAGCAAGTTACCAGTGATATTCATGTGAATGATGGCTTCCTACCTACTAAGGGCAAGAAAGATCACGGATTGGCAACACTGACACCCTCTTTCCACATATTTGATAGATAAGGGTTGACTTACAGGAAGACCATTCTTGCCAAAATTAAGGTAATGACTCACCTTTCCTGATGTTGCTTCAGTCCCATTTGATCTGTTGCAGGGATGCTTATGTTCTTCCTTTGCTTCTCTTTGCCTGGAAGAGAAAAGAGCCAACAGTCATCTTGTTTACATATACTCAGGTTCGGAAGGAGCCTCGGAGGGTGTGTGCAATAAGCCACTTCGTTCACAGAGAATCGCTCTGCATAGCCCCGAGATGACAGGCAGCTCAGTTATTATTAAGAAGCTCCCTCATCACAGGTAGATAGTCTAAGGAGATCAACTCGAGCAATTTCAAAGTCTCCTTTATTTGTGTCCAAATTTGTCTCCCTATAACGTCCATCCTTTCGTCTTATTTCACATTTTCAGGCCAACACAGAACAAGCCTGTTGAATCCATGACCTCCAGGCATTAAGGCTTCAGACATTTGAAGGCAAGTTTTAGGTCTCCAGGTCCAGCTTCCCGCAGCTCTCTCACTTTCCATCAGAAGCTGTGGTTTTAGAACTCCAGTGGAACACGTACCCCTCACCCTGGTAAGTGTAGTTACCAATGGTCACCATACAAACATTTTTATGATATTAGGAGCTTTATTCCCTATGCTCTACTTCCATACATACAAGGAACTCACCATTCTAGTTCCTTGATTTGTAGGTCAACCCATTATATTATTTCTTAAAGTATGGAGCACAAAATAGAAAGAGGACAGGTGATCTAGAAAGTACCTAAGGATCATATTTTGATTTCCTTTTTAAGTCTCTTACCTTCCTGATAAAGGATTTGTGTCAGTGCTCCTAAGCTTCCAGGTGCAGTAAGAATCACCTGTGAGGTTTTATAAATTCAGATTCACTGACCATCCTGACAGTTTAATTGACATCATCTAGATTGGAACTCAGTAATCTGATTTCTAACAAGGAGTCCAGGTGATTCTGGTGCAGTTGACCCAAGATCCGAATACTGCAAATTGTATACAAAATATTTCTCTTCCAAAGTTTCACTTGGTACCAAAACAAGCATGTGTATGACTGTATGTAACATGAATATATACATGTGTGTGTGTTACATGTATACATATGAAATATAAATATTCTTTTCAGGGAGCTCCCTTAGCACATGTAAGAAATAGGTAAGTGATGGTAAAAAATATCCTGAAGATTCAAAGAAATATAAAGTCATGGAATTTTAATCAAGTACTATTGGGAAAAGAAGGTATCCTTAATGATTCAGATTGCTGATATTCTAGTTATAGTCATGGCTATGCTGAAAAACCTCCAGTGGCCTCTGACCACACACAGAATAAAATTCAAAGTCCTTCTCTTGGCCTAAAAAGACTTATATGATCTTTCCAAACTCATTTCCTGAAATTCCCATGCAATAATCTTGAGGCATAATGACCTCCTTTGTTTCTCTTTTTTTATTGAAATACAGTGGACATACAATAAATATTATGTTAGTTTCAGGTGTACAATGTAGTGATTCAACAATTATATGCACTATAAAATGCTCACCGTGATAGGTGTAGTTACCATCTGTCACCACACAATGTTATGACCATACTGACTCTCCCTGGGACTTATTTATTCTATAACCAGCAGTTTGTACCTCTTTATCCCCTTCACCTGTTTCACTCATCCCTGTCCCCACTTACTTATGGCAATCCTTTCTCTTTATTGAGCTTGCTAAATTCTTCTTTTTAAAACATTTGTTATTGACATATAGCTTATATATAATATTATATTGGTTTCAGATGAATGACTTAGTTATTTATCAATTATATACATTATTAAATGCTCACCATGATAAGTGTAGTTACCATTGGTCACCACATAAAAATTTTACAATATTAGCTTTATTCCCTATGCTATACTTCCAAGCCTATGACTACATTATTTTATGGTTTGCAGTTTGTACCGCTTTATCCCCTCCGCCTGTTTCAGCCATCCCCCTACTCCTACAGTAACTGACTGTCCATTCTCTGTGTTTATGGGTCTATTTCTGTTTTTAAATTTGTTCATTTGTTTTGTTTTTCAGATTCCACATATAAGAGAAACCATATGGTATTCTTCGTATTCTTCTTTCTCTGACTGAATTATTTTATTTAGCATAATACCCTCTAGGTCCATCCACATTGTTGGAAGTAGCAAGATTTCTTTACATTTTAAGGCTAAAGCTAAATAATATTCCATTATGTATATGTACCACATCCTCTTTATCAATTCATCTGCTGATGGATACTTTGGTTGCTTACATACCTTGGCTATTAGAAATAATGTTGCAATAAACATAGGAGTGCATGTATCTTTTCACATTAATTATTTCATTTTCTTCAGGTACGTTCCTAGAAGTGGAATTGCTCGGTCATATGGTATTTCTGCTTTTAGATTTTTGAGGAACTTCCACAGTGCTTTCCACAGTGGCTGGACCAATCTACATTCCCAAAAATAGTACACAAGGGTTCTCTTTTATACACATACTCACCAACACTTGTTATTTTTTGTCTTTTGGATAGAAACCATTCTGACTGCTGCAAGATGATAACTCATTGTGGTTTTGATTTGCATTTCCCTGATGACTAGTGATGAGGAGCATCATTTCATGTTGGCCATCTGTATGTCTTTAGAAAATTGTCTATTCAGGTCCTCTGCACATTTTTTTTTTTTGGTGATGAGATGCATGAGTTCTTTATATATTTTGGTTATTAGCCCCTTGTCAGATTTATCATTTGCAATATTCTCCTACACAGTAGGTTGCCTTCTCATTTTGTTGGTTTCCTTTGCTGTGCAGAAGCTTTTTAGTCTAATGTAGTTTTACTTATTTTTGTTTTTGTTTTCGTTTTCTTTGCCTAAGGAGACATTCCAGAAAAAATGTCTAATGTTGATGTTCAAGAGTGTAGTATTTATGTTTTCTTCTAGAAATTTTATGGTTTCAGGTCTTATATTTAGGTCCTTAATCCATTTTGAATTCATTTTTGTGAATCATGTAAGACAATGATCCAGTTTCATTCTTTTACATGTAGCTGTCCAGTTTTCTCAACAGCATTTATGGAAGTCTTTTCCCCATTGTATATTCTTGTCTCTTTTATCATAAATTAATAGGCCACATAGGTGTGGGTTTATATCTATCCCACTGGTTTGTGTATCAGTTCTTGTGCCAGTACCATACGGTTTTGATTGCTGTAGCTTTGTACGAGTTTGAAATTAGGGAGCATGATACCTCCAGTTTTGTTCTTTTTTTTCAGGATTGCTTTGGCTATTCAGGGACTTCTGTGGTTCCATGTGAATTTTAGGATTACTTGCTCTAGTTCAGTGAAAAATGCCATTGGTATTTTGATAGGAATTGCATGGAATCTGAAGATTGCTTTGGGCAGTACAGGCATTTTAACAATATTAATTCTTCCTATCCATGAGCATGGACTAGCTTTCCATTTATTTGTGTCACCTTCAATTTCTTTCATCAGTGTTTTATAATTTTGAGAGTTCAGGTCTTTCCTCCTTGGTTAGATTTGTTCCTAGGTATTTTATTCTTTGTGGTGCAATTATAAATGGGATTATTTTCTTAAATTCATTATTTGTATATAGAAATGCAACAGAACCCCGTACATTGAATTTGTATCCTGTGACTTTAACAAATTCATTTATTAATTCTAATAGTTTTTTGGTGGAATCTATAGGGTCTTCTATATACAGTATCATGCCATCTGCAAATAGTGACAGTTTAACTTCTTCCTTACCAATCTGAATGCCTTTTATTCCTTTTTCTTGTCTGTTTGTAGTGGCTAGGACTTTTGGGAGTTATGTTGAATAAAAGTGGTAAGACTGGGCATCCTTGCCTTGTACCTGATTCTAGAGGAAAAGCTTTCAGCTTTCCACTATTGAGAATAATGTTAGCTGTGAGTGTGTCATATGTGGCCTTAATTATGTTGAGCTATGTGCCCTCTATACTCTCTTTGTTGAGCATTTTTACCATGAACAGATGTTGAACTTTGTCACATGCTTTTTTAGTACCTATTAAGATGAACATATGATTTTGATACTGCCTTTTGTTAATGTGCTGTGTCACATTGATTGATTTGTGGATGTTGAACCATCCTTGCATCCCTAGGATAAATCCTACTTGATCATGGTAAATGATCTCTTCAATGTGCTTTTTTAATTTGGTTTGCTAATATTTGCTGAGGGTTTTTGCACCTATGTTCCTCAGGGACACTGGTCTATAACTTTCTTTTTTTATGGTGTCTTTGCCTGGTTTTGGCACCATGGTGATGCTGGCCTCATAGTTTGAGTTTGGAAGCTTTCCTTCCTCTTCAACTTTGGAAGAGTTTGAGTAGGACAGTTATCAACTTTTCTTTAAATGTTTTCCATTTGGTCTTGGGATTTTGTTTTTGGGAGTTCTTGATTACTGATTCAATTTCTTTCTAAGTAATTGATTTGTTCAAATTTTCTATTTCTTACTGGTTCACACTTGGAAGATTGTTAAGTTTCTAGGAATTCATCCATTTCTTCTAAGTTGTCCAATTTGTTGCCATATAATTTTTCATAATATGCTCACAATCTTTTGTTTTTCTGTCGTGTTGGTGTGCCTTCTCTTTTGTTTCTAATTCTATTTATTTGAGTCCTCTCTTTTTTTTCCTTGATAAGTATAGCTAAAGTTTTATGAATTTTGCTTATCATTTCAAAGAACCAGATCTTAGTTTCAATTATCTTTATTATTTTTGTTGTTGTTGTTTTAGTCTCTAATTTATTTCTGCTCTGACCTTTGTTATTTCCTTTCTTTTACTAACTTTGGGCTTTGTTCTTCTTTTTCTAGTTCCTTTAGGTGCTGGGCTAGATTGAGATGTTTCTTGCTTCTTGAGGTAGGCCTATATTGGTATAAACTTTCCTCTTAGGACTGCTTTTCTGCACCCCAAAGATTTTGAACTGTTTTATTTCTATTTTCATTATTTTTCAAGTTTTTTAAGTTCCTTCTTTGATTTCCTTGATGACTCATTGGTTATGTAGCAGCATGCTGTTTACCCTCCATGTGGTCATGTGTTTTCAATTTTTTTCCTTATAACTGATTTCCACTGTCATACCAGTGTGCTTGGAGAAGATGTTTGACATGACTTCAATCTTCTTAAATTTATTGAGACCAGCTTTGTGACCTAAAATATGATCTAGGCTGGAGAATGTTTCATGTGCTCTTGAAAAGAATGTATATTCTACTGTTTTTGTATGTAAAATTCTTAATATACTTGGGTACAGTTCCATTTCATCTAATATGTCACTCAAATCCACTGTTTCCTTATTGATTTTCTGTCTGGATGGTCTATCTATTTACATAAGTGGGGCATTAAAGTCCTATACTATTATTATTTTACTGTCAATCTCTCCTTTTATGTCTGTTAATATTTGCTTTATATATTTAGGAGCTCCACTGTTGGATGCATAGGTATTTATAATTGTTATAGCTTCTTGCTGGATTGTGCCCTTAATCATTATGTAATGTAGCTTCTTTCTCTCTTATTACAGCCCCTGTTTTAAAGTCTATCTTGTCTAATATAAGTATTGCTACTGCAGCTTTTTTCTGGTTCCTATTTCTATGGAATATCTTTTTCCATCCCTTCAGTTTCAGTCTTTAGATCTAAAGTGAATCTCTTTTGGCAGCAAATAGATGGGTCTTGTTTTTTATCCATTCAGTCACCCTATGTCTTTTGATTGGAGCATTTAGTCACTTCCATTTAGAGTACTTATTAATAGGTATGTAGTTATTGCCATTTTGTCAAATGGTTCATGGTTGTTTTCCTTGTTCCTCTCTTACCCGTTTTCTCTTGCTCTCCCCTTCTGTATTGTGACTTTCTTTAGTGTTACATTTGAATTTGTTTCCCATTTTCTGTGTATCCATTATAGGTTTCTGGCTTGTGGTTACCATGGGGTTCTTACAGGATATCCTGCACATCTAGCAATCAATGATAAGTGGATGGCTACTTAAGTTCAAATGTATTATAACAATATATTTTTTATTCCCCCTCCTCCTTCTTTTACACCTTTTTCTTAAGTGATTCCCTTAACTAACTTTTTTAATGTACTTGATTATACTATTTTTGTCTTTTTGATGTTCATACTAGCTTTCAAGGGACTGATCTACTACCACTGATGCACATTTGTTTTTACCTGTGAAATTTGCATTATCAGATTTTTCTTGCTTCTAGTTAGGGTCTATTTTTCCTCTTCAAGAAGACCCTTTAACATTTCTTGTAAGGACAGTTAAGTGGTGGTGAACTCTTTAAAGTTATTTTTATCTGTGAAGCTCTTTATCTCCCCTTCCATCCTGAATGATAACCTTGCTGGGTAGAGTATTCTTCATTGTAGGTTTTTCTCTTTCAGAACTTTGAATATATCTTGCCACTCCCCTAGAGTTTCTGCTGAGAAATCAGCTAATTGTCTTATGGGGTTTTCCTTGTATGTAACCCGTTGCCTTCTTTTGCTGTTTTTAATATTTTTTCATTTTTTCTGATCATTGATACTTCAATCATGATGTGCCCTGGTGCGGGCCTACCTGGGTTTATCTTCATTAGGGCTCTCTCTGCTTCCTATACCTGGATGTCTGTTTCTTTCTATGGTTTAGGGAAGTTTTCAGCTATTATTTCTTTCAATAAGTATTCTACTCCTTTTACTCTTCTTATGGGACTCTTATAATGCAAATGTTTGGATGTTTGATATTGTCCCAAAGCTCTCTTAACTTATCCTCATTTCTTTTTTTTCTTTCTTATTTCTGTTCAGCTTGAGTACTTCCTATCACTGCCTTCCAAGGCGCTGACCTGGTCTTCAAGACCCTCCAGTCTGCTGCTGATTCCTGCTCATGTATTTGTCATTTTTTATTGTACTTGTTGTATTCTTCATCTCTGATTGGTTTGTTTTAGATTTTCTCTCTCTCTCTCTCTCTCTCTGTAGAGGTTGTCACAGAGTTCCTCCACTCTTCTCTCAAGTCTAGTGGGCTTCTTCATAATCATTAACTTGAACCTTTATCGGATAGATTGCTTAACTCTTGGTTCATTTGGTTCTTTTTCTTAAGTTGTGTCATGTTCCTTTGTTTAAGTATATTCCTCTGTCTCCTCATTTTGTTTGACTTACTGTGCTTGACTTTATCGGTTAGGAGAAAGAGCTACGTCTCCCAGTCTTGAAGGATCGGCCTTGGGTAAGGAAGGGCCCTAGGTAGACTGTGTGTGCCTGGTAGTTTGGGCTAGCTTACTGAAGGCTAGTGTGTGTGAGTCAGGGTGTCCTGGTGTCAGGGCCCTCATGGCATGGCTGGAGGGGGGCACATTTGGAAAGGCTCAACTGGAGGGGTTCCTAAGTGGATACTGATGTGTTCCACACTGGAAGGAGGCAGTGGGCCCAGCCCCTCCTCTGAAGCTACCAGCTCCATGCTCTGTTTCAAAAGAAACAAAATGTGGCTAATATGATTATTTTTGGCCTAACCTCATTATAAAAATGAGAAGACTGAGGTCTAGGGAAGTGAAAAAACCTGTCCAAGAATATGGAGCTGACACAGCCATCTGATGTTAAAACCATAGCACTGCCCTACTTTGCTACCTTACTTCTATTAAAGAATTTTTTATACTGTGAATGAATACCAGGCTAGCATTCATAACTGGATTCTAGGTTTGCTTGGAAGTTCACTCCTTCATGAGACCTTGAACTGAAAAAAAAATTCAGTTTTTCACATGTGTAAAATGCAGCACTTGGTTAGATTTTCTCACATGAGCTATACTACTACTAGATTGTAGTTTTTTACAAGGAGAGAGGTGGTGAGTGTGTGCATGTTTGTGGAAAAGCATTAAATGCTTATGAAATGCACTTGAATTCAATGCCACCATTAATAGCATTGTGATATATGCATCAAATTTTAGAACTGTGAGTACTCATCAAGGTCACCTAGGACACTACCTCTATATACAGATGAAACCAACAGTGGTTGTTATTTGTCCCAGTAACACAAATCAAGTGTGGCTGAGTTGGATCATAAAGCACTCCAATGGAACACCATTCACCAAGGGAAAATGAAGAGAAGGAACACACCGCAGCTTATAGAATAAATGTGTCCCACACATTTGGCAAAAGCAACCCTCTAAAACCATTCTGGTCAACTATTCCAAGTGATCATCTCCAACTCTCCCTAGGATTTGCTCAAGGCATGAAGAGCAATTATCTACTATCTAGCACTTACAGGTCACAGCAATATGATAGACAATAGAGTAGGAATCAACCACTTATTAACTGTCCTTGCTAGGGCTCATTATTCCTTAGGGGACATAAGAGAAAGAAACAATATTTGGAAATTAACAAAAAGAAGAATATTCATGGAGGGAGCCACAAGCAGATGAGAAGTAGCCGTTCATTCAGGAGTACTATGCAGTTATCTTTTAGACTTGCCATTTGAAAGAGGTACTTACAGTATCTATTTACACATGAGGCCCTTATTGTTGTATGTTCTGCCGTCAGCATCATGTACAGGATCTCCCTCCTGAGTGCAGCTGAGTTTCCCTTTTTGCATTTTTTCCTGATACTCAGCACATTGGTCCTGAAAAGAGAGAAGGGAGCAGGCCTCGTGGGTGACATGGTTTGTTGTATTTTTATTAAGTTTGGTAAACAATTTGAGGAAGAAAAGTTCTTGTCTAACATCTAGGATTGCTCTCTACAGAGACAGAGGGGCTGAAATCATCCATATTCTAAGAGGTCAGTTGTCACAGGTAATAATGTTGCTCTTAAGGATCTACCCAGGAAATAAAACTGGCTGGGATTTAATAGCATAGATCAAGGGACAGCAAACTAGAGCCTACAGGATTAATCTGTCCTGTTGCCTATTTTTGTATATAACATTTTATACATAAACTTTGTAACACAGCCACACTCATTCATTTAGATATTATTTATGGCTGCTTTCCCATAATAATGGCAGAGTTGAAGAGTTGCAACAGAGACCATACGACCTACAATGCCTAACCTATTTGCTATTTGGCCTCTTACAGAAAAATAATTTGCTGGCCTCTGGTGTAGAGAGAAGAGAGAAAGAAATGCTGGGAGAAAGCACAAGGCTGCAAAATGCCAAGGAAAGTAGCTGAAGTAAGTGAGAACTTAGCCTACTAAAGGAGAAAAGATAGAAAAATAAAAAGGCCAGAATTTATCAAAGATGAGGATTGAGCCTGTGTCAGAGCTGGAAGCAAAGAGGTGTTTTGATATCCCAAGGTTGTTAGAAGAGAAATAAGGAGGTTGTGATCTTATGCAGTTGTGTTAACCTGCACGAGGAGTGGGCTTGTGTGACATCGTCGTGCTGACACTTAAAAATGTCTTAAACACAGCCTAGATTATTCCATGTCAGCCCTGTAAGAGTACTGCCAAATAAGGGAAATGAGAGTTCAGTGAAATGAAGTAATTTACTCAATTTCACACATCCTAAGAGGCGCGGACAGGATCATACCCAAAGCTATCTGACTACAAAACCTATGCTCTTTCACCATGTTATGCTTCTGCGCATCTAAAGCAAATGAACCTCATTCTGGGAAAGAGAATAATCAACGAAACTGAAGAGTACGAGGTGCTGATAGGGAACATCTGCCCTCTTATACCACTCCCTATCATGGCTCATAGGTGATATACTCATTAATTTCATAAAATGTTGGCTAATTGTTCTCCAAAACAGCTACATAGGTCAATACTTCATTTTATATCATGAAGGTTCTTTTTTTTACCCATATCCTTACTATCATCTGTATAGGTTGATGTAATTTTTAACAACATGGTATGTATAAAACGAGCTAACTCTTGATTTGGGTTTTTCCAATAACTGACAAGGCTGAGACTATCTTGGGAAATGTGCCTACCATTTAGTGGCTGCCAAGAGGCGGAGCCCATGTGGGGGGAACAGCACAAGGCAGGACCTACTGGAGGTAAAGAAGGCTGAAGCTGGCTGGATCACGGCCTGGCTCTAGAGCAGCAAATACATACTGTCCCTCAGGGAGGAGACAGTCAGTGGGAAGGTGGGAGCAGAATGGAGGTAACTAGAGTTCAAACCCTGTACAGAGCCCATTGGTTTCCAGGAGACTGGGGCCTAGAACAGAAGCCGGGGAATGAAGCCTTCATGCTTGACAAGCACAGGATTCATGATGAGGGCCATGGGAGGTAAAGCCAGGGGGTTCCTCTCCCTGAAGGCTCTGAGGAAGTGATGGGAAAAAGTTGCAAAAGAGACAGTGGGTTGCTGAAATACATGAGCCTGTTCCCTACAGTGGAGAAAATTCAATAAATGTTGGGGCTCTGTGGAATCACAAGGTGTTCACTAACACATACACCTCACATATAACTTACATGTGTACATTAGTTATATGCTACTGCTAAGATAGGACACTTAACCATGTTCTATGGGGCAGGCATGGGTCTAAGCCTGTTTCAGGTTATGCCTTATCCTCACCCTTGGGGGAGATGTAGTAATGTGGTTACCCTAGATACATAGAGTGACTGTCTTTTGTTTAATCCATATCATTGGTTCTCAAGATTTGATATGAAGTGCAAGATAAAAATTCAAGTTGATGGTAGAGTTTGTATTGGGTAAAAGGGATCACCCCCCATCAGTGGTCTGCTCTGATGCACGTGTTAGAATGCTACTGAACCCTGTCTGACTTACATCATAATGGCCCTACTGGTGTATTTAAGGACTGGCCAGGCCAGTGAGTGAGTGAGTGAGTGAGTGAGTGAGTGAGTGAGGAGAGAGCCTCTTCAGTCACTTGTTGTTCTTGAATATTATATACTGACTGGATTCTTGGCTGTCATCACTTGAACTTCTGGCAACAGAGTTCCGGGGAGGAAGGCACCTGATTTTAAGTCACTCTCTGAAGTGTTGAGCCATGAAGCACAAACAAAAAAGGAAACATCTTGAAACCACACGCTAACCCCAAAGTTGCCAGGATGTCAGGACGTGTGTGTCAGTGATATTCTCTTAGCATTAGGGATCTAGAAACCGTCTTCTAAAGTAAATAAGAGTGAGGATTCCTACTTAAGGGAGAGAGAGGGCAGGAAGGCGGGAGGGAGGAAAAGGTGTGGGTGCGCCGGTCTTTCTAAGTGATCAGATAATCTGAGGGTCAAGAGAAGGTTTCTGTGACTAGGTCCTTGTCTCTGTGGCGTAGAACCTGTGTTCCCCACATCATGTCGCTCTGGGTTACAGTACCACAGATGTAGTGACTATTACAATTTTTCTTCTATAATATATTTCCCTTTATTTCATTTTTTACAATGTTACAAGTTTTCCAATAGTACTTTTTCCAGTTAATGAAGAAAGTGTGGCTCAAAGAGGTAAATGAAAAATTAGGAAAAAAGTTTGAGTGCCTAAAATTGGAGGTGCAGGGATGAGAGTGAAAAGTCATACAGAGTATGAATTGATTTCGTAGATTGTCTCAGACATTGAGACCTTTCTTTCATTGTCTCAGAGTATAGACATGTAAATGTGAGGCCATTTATGAAAGAAAAACACTAGCACGATACACACACACACACAAATACCATTTAAGCACGATAGCTGAATTGAGAAAGTTTGGCTCTTTCTGGAAAAACACGAAACTGAAATAGTTGTGGTGACTGTGCTGTGCCTTCCCTTGGCTTACATACCATAAATAAGCCAAGGGAAGACAAGGAGTAGTTTCTAATATAATGGCTTGCTTAGTATGCACCAGGTCCAATTATCTGCTTCTCAAACTCATTCTATCACTAATGGAGTAGATTGATTAGTTGGAGTAGATTAGGCCTTAGTAACTAATATATGAAGGAATATACCTATTTCTTATGTAATAATTAGTGTATGTGAAGGAATAGGGCAAGCCTCCCTGCTGATAGAAACTTTTTATCATTAACACTCAGCCTTCAAATAGACCCCAGGTTATCAACATAACAGTTAGTAGAAAAGGGAAGAAAACGGCAGGATACAGAGGAGGACTTCATGAGTATGCCTGGTTGGGGCACATGTCCTTGCCACTCATTTCCCACTGCAGAAAACTTAGTCACATGGTCAGAACTACTGTAGCTCCCGAAGGAAGGGTATTCCAGGCCTAGGGCCAATTCCCTCTCTGGATGGTCAAGGAGATAAGTCCGAAAATAAATCCAGAAGAGGGCAGGTTGGAAGAAAGGCTTTTCTTCTTTACAGTCACTGGCGGCTCATGCATGTGCCCAGGGTGTCTGTTTCCAATCCATGGGCAGAAATGTATAGTGTGAGTGTGTCTGCCTCCTATGAAAGAGGTTTTTTAGAGATTTGAATAGGTAGGTTAATAGTCTTGGAGAAATACAGAAATACATTCCCACAAGAGGAGTCTTGGGCAAGTCAGTAAAGTCATCATTTGAACATCTGCAGCACCATGGCTACTGCCCAGGAATTCCCTGCAAAAATGCTGTATCTGCACAATTCTCCATAATTATATTGACATCCCTATCTTTCTATATATCTACATCAATATAGATACCAGTCTAGATAGATAGGCAGGCAGGCAGACATGCAGAATTCTTTTAAAAATTGTACCCCCATGTCCTCTAATTACAGAATTTCTGATGAGGAAAAAGGAGCTAGTATCCAATTTTAGTAGCTATTTTTTTATATTGTGCATACATCATTAGAAATATCACATACAAGATACCCACTATCACTGACATCTACTACACACAGTTTTCATGATTATCATTTCCTTATATTCTGGAGCAAGTGAAATTTCAAATGCTTAATTTCATGGGAGGGGTTTCAATGCCTAACATGATTATCCACTCAACATGTCTTTTTGGAATGCATATAGATCCAAGAAAAGGCCACATCTGTACTTTTGTATTCATTCCTCAATTCGAGAATTCACAAGGGGATTCTCCTGAGCCTGAGGAACATGTGGTGGTCGGAGACAACAATCAGACACCGGGAGAAGAGTCCTCTGACTCTGAGTATGTCTCCCGTGTGTCCTCTCCAGGAGAGCTTCCTGCTGCTGCTGAGGATGGTAAGGAAGATTCACAAAGGTTGGACAGGATGAATAGCTGGGGTGGCTCAGGCCAATCCCTATTTATTTCACTTTCCCTTCAAAAACAGGAAAGGGCTTCAGGACAGAGGAAATAAGACTAAAGCCTCTGCAGAGGAACAAATTGGGGGTATGCTTTCAAGGACAGGACAGATCCCCATGTGAACACTGGGACAGCTGTGAGTGAGATAGTGGGCTGTGCTGGTAACATTGTGGCAATTCAATTACAACCTCTTCCTTCAGATCAGCGCGCACGCGCACACACACACACACACACACACACACACACACACATGCTGGTAACATTGTGGCAATTCAATTACAACCTCTTCCTTCAGATCAGCGCGCACGCACACACACACACACACACACACACACACACACATATGCTGGTAACATTGTGGCAATTCAATTACAACCTCTTCCTTCAGATCAGCGCGCACGCACACACACACACACACACACACACACACACACACACACACACACACACCCTATATTCCTTCATACCAGATATGGCCCCATTATTCCTTCCTTTCACTTTTTCTCTCATATAAACATACATGACTTCATTCCAGATGCGCCCTTCCCATACCCTACCAGCGTTACAGACACACACTGCCACCTTCCCTCCTCCCGCAATCATTCTCAGACTCTGCTGTCTACACACTAACCCATAATGTACACCCTTTCACACAGGTAATTTGTTTTACCTCCCTCGTTAGAGCTAGCTACAAATCTCTGTTCCATTTACAAAGACACACTTTGTGAAATCTGGTCACTCATGATCTATAGATGGAACAACCAGTATTACCACACATTTAAAATTTCCAAAGGAAAATGGTATTATGCCATCCACTTAAATGGAGGCAATCTGGAATCACTGGAGACATTACATAGCAGACTCACTGTTTAATTAATGGATGGATAAATACACAAACACCAAGCACGGACCACATTTATCATTTTAATTTAATTTTTCCACAAAAGCAGCTCTACAGCATGGACACAGGACAGGGGCCCCAACCCAAGGCCAGAAAGCAATGGAAGCTGCTTCTGCTTCAGAGTGCCTCTCCTGCGTCCCTTGTGAGGACAGGCTTGCTGGCGCAGGTAGAAGGGACCACTGAATGGGATGCAAAGGACAGTGGGGATCTAGGCAGAGCCCAGAGATGAGCCGAGTGATTCTGCTCATCAGTCAGCACAAGGCTGCCCAGCACAGAAAGAAACTCAAAATGCTTCTCCATCTTCGTTAATATAATCCCCAGTGGAAGTAGTAAATTCCAAGGGAAAATACTTAGGATTGGAGCGAGCCCAAGGAGACAAGTGGAGGGCAGTGAGTTATTTGAGGAAATTGTGAAAGAGAAACATGAAGAACATGTCGGTATGAACTGGACAAGGACAGGTTATATTACCAGGAAGGTGTGACAGCACTAATAGCCTAAATCAGGCCCGACACGGTAGGATCCTCAGATGCTGACCTGAGTAAAGACATACGTGGACCGAGACCCCAGCACAGCAGTATCTTTTCATAGCCGATGTTCTCAAGTTCAACCCTATACAGACCCATCTGCACCCGCTATCCTCATCTTTCACTTCCTTGTCATTTTCCACATGCATCCGAGTTCTCTACTCTGTATTTGTCCCAACCATACAAAAGTGCTGCATTAGTTGTCCCCGTGTTTTAATGTTATGTAAACATGAGTGCACAATACATGCTTTGCATCAACTTCTTTTCACTCTCTGTACATGGGTTTGTAATCATCATCCATGTTATATGTGACTGTAGTTCGTTCATTCTTGGCATATAAAGTGACTTTATTGATTACTATACTTTTATGGGCATTTGGGTTACTTTCAATCTGGGGCTACTCTAAAAGGTGATATTCTGAAAATTCTATTATATGTATTTTGCTATATGGACGTATTTCTAATTGGTGAATGCCTCAAGAGTTAAAGGGCTAGGCTTTAGTGTTCATGTTCTATCTCAATCCCTTAGACCTCAATCTTTCAAGGTTTTACTTTCTAATGCAATCACATGTTGCTCTACATTTATTCTTGCATGCCTTGCCTTCTGCCCTCATTTACTTTGGATCTTCAAACAGTTCATATTGAAAACTCATATATTCTTTCTCTTACAGCAATTGATTTTCATATCCTTCTGTGCTTTCACTGTTACCTTAGATTTCACAAACACATTAATTACACTAGTCTCAAAGAGAATACTTCCAATAATCCTGTTGCAAAACTAAGCCACTTAACAACATGTGAAACACGCACACACAAATGCACAATCATAGGACACGCAGTCTGCACAGAGATACATGCTGACCTAAAACACAGACACAAAGCACACATACCATTCTCACACACACAGAACTATCCCATATTCAAATGTGCAACACCAGATCAGTCGCACATTAAAGAATTGATGCACACAAAGCACATGACTTTCCTCACACCATTATGCCACAATGTGTGCATGATACACACACCTGACACATTTAGAGATGAAAGTCATCTTAATTCACTGAGGAAAAGTGAGTTTGGTCAGCAAAACAAAGACAGTGACTAATAATAGTTAAATTCTGCAAAGATAAAAATTCACCAATTGTTTCATCTGAGGTTATAGATCTGAGAGGGGGAATGCAAAGTGTTCGCCCACAAAAAGAAATGGTGAAGGAAAGCAAATGGTACCAAAAATCTTAAGCAAGGAGAGTGAGTGGGTGTGAGGAGCCTGGACTACAGGGTTCACAGAGTAACCCAGAAAGCTGAAATAGGCCAATTCTCTGTCCAAGCCAGAGATAACTCTTTAGGACAAACTCAGTATTTCCGTGAGGGAAAGTGGGGAGAGTACATCACCGAGAAGAGTGTAGGAGGGAACAGAATGGAACCAGCCGCCTCTATTACTCTTGCTCCATTTTCCAGGAGTCTCAAAGCTCCACGCATGGGGTGCACCGCCTGGGTACTCTTTGGAAGACAAAGTGTGGGTCCTGAGGGAAGTGACGGACCCTCTGAATCTGAATACTGTGCCTCTGGCTCCTCTCTTGACTCAGCCTCTTGTGCTGCTAAGTAGAGAGGAAGAGCTGCTAAAGTCTAGGCACATCAGAGCAGTGGGAGTCTGCACAGACCTGTAGAGATCGAGCTCAGTGTCTCTGCTCAGCCAGAGAAAAAGGTCTACTTTGGGCCCAGCCGCAGTCTCCTCCTCTCCAATCTGGGAGCCTAGGGCTCTGGTTCCATGCCATCAACACGAACTCATTTCAAATACTTCCTTAATTTAATCACATATGCAGAGTCCCATTGGCCTCCTAAGGTTAACACTCATAGGTTCTGGGGAATAGGATATGGCATCTTTCATGGGTGGGGGACCTTACCCAGATTATGACAACTAAAACAAAATGTGTTTAACCCAATGACATATGTAGTCAGGTAAACAAATATTAAAGTATTTTATCACATCGGTACTCTGTGGCAGCACAGATCCAAGACACAGGGCAAGAATGTCCATAGAGAAAACATATACGTTTTATAACCTCCTAGCCATTAATACCTGGGCAAAATCAGAAACTGTTGAATACTTGTATTTTCGAGCTCTGGCCAGAAAAGAGACTGCAGTCTCCACGCATGTGTGCCACAGAGCGAGCAATCAAAATGTATGGAATGGATGAAAGAGTGGCTGTACCTCCAGAACAGATTCACAGTGGGGGTGTGAGGTGTATATCAATTTCCCAGTTGACTGGATATAGAGGCTGATACAAACCCGTCCAGATGTGAGAGAACACAGAAACATAACAAAGTTTCTTTCTACTCTCAGAGATATGCAGTGCATGCACATAAGGCCCAACCTTGAGATTCAAGGGAAATCTCGACAAGGACAAGTGCCCAAAAGTGCAACGTATCACACGGGGCCATGTTTGAAAGGGTAGAAAAACTGACAAAATGACAGAGAAACGGGCAGACTAACTCAGGCTGAACCTGAGATGTGCTCCCCTGGTCACCATGTCACAAATCTTTCACAACCAGCTGGGAGCCAGAAAGGTCCAGAACAAAGCACCCACGGAGGAACCTGCAGATTCTTCCTTTGCCTTACATAGGAGAGCAAAGCTACTCTATACAAACAGGTTTGCTAATGCAAACTCCTGTCCAGACGTAATATGTGTCCTCGTGTGTGAAGAGCAGCCACAGATTTGAAAGTGGCCCCTCAGTTCTTGCTTCCAGCCACCTCCTGTCCTCATAAGCACACAGGCGTGACACTCCATAACACCCACAGCTGCTCACTCACTCACATGCAAACTCCTAAGCAGATACCACGTGTTAAACCATCACACTCTCACTTTTCTGCACATACATTCCTGTAATTTGCTTTCTCTAACATCATTCCTTCAGTACCACGGTCTCTGACCCCGCAGATAATCCCATTCTTGTAGCACTCTGTATTTCATACCAATAGGGCATGAAGCCATCACAATTGTATAACAACCTCTAAACTCCTCTTTGTTCCCATGCTCTTAGTTCCTTCACATAATCCCCAAGTTCCACCATCCATCTAGTGACCTCTCTCCTATCTAGCCTTCACGTGGTCACTCTGTTACGCTTTTGTGGTCTCAACACATCTCACGAAGTTCTACAAATCCTCACAGTCTTTCCTATAAATCAAATAGATATTATATAACTACTGAAACTTTCATAGCACATAAAACACAGGTTACTCATAAATACATGGAAGATACACTGCCTCCATAAATACAAAATTATGCTTCATGTCACCCAGCACACCACACCACCTTCACACATCTGGGCCATCTCATCTCTAGACTCACTACCTAAAATTGTCGAAACATGACAGGCACACGCACATCAGATTATACTTGCCAAACTTAAATATAACGTGCACCAAATTTTCCCATCCCCACACCAACAGAACCCACCAGATACTCTCTAGCCAACTAAAAGACAAAGTGGATGTAATTTTGAGAAGTAAACATTGAGTTGCACGTGTAAGTGAAGTTTTTAAACAAAGGAAGGGTTATTTTGTCAGGAATAAGAATTGACCGATTTACTGAAGTTTGTGAATTTAAAGGCATAGTCTTTTCATTGGAAATGTAGAGGAAGAGGAAGAAAACCTGTCTGGGGATTTTCAGGATATATTTAAATCCACAGTAGAGCTGATTTAAGAAATAAATGTATTTTACTGGGAAAAAGGAGGAACCTAGAAGTAATCTGTAAATTGAGAAGGTGTAAAATTCAAGACAGGCGATGAGCATGTTAAGTACAGATGAACTACTGAGTCAGAGCCCTGTGTGGGCAGGGGACACGGAGGAGGGTGGCATACTGAGTAGGCTGCTGACAGATGTGCCATTTAAGAGCAGGTGAACTCTGGAGAGCAGGGCAGTGGCCAGCGCTGGGAGGGGTAGTGTGGAGCCAACTGTGGAGACCCTCCTGGAGTCTCCTACTCCAGCTCAGAACTCAGCAGTTCCCCCCAAGCCCTGGCCCTGCACAGCTCTGGCAACAGAGGCCCCCGTCAGGTTCCCCAGAGCAGACACAACTGCGAGAGGAGCCCGGGGACAGGAGGTCGGCGTGAGGGCTCTCTCCTGTCCATTCCGACTCTCCCCAGGGGCAGGAGATGGACACTTTTGTTTGATGGTCCCCAGCTGACAGACGGAAGCACTGAACCCATGTATATATACTCCAAGTATATTCATCCAGTAAGTAGTGTAATATCATCAAATAACACAGGCAACTAACTATGTACTAGGCGAGAACCTGAGCCTGATATACTGCAGTACACATCTTTAGAAACATCACATACAAGATGCCCAGTATCACTGACGTCTACTACACACAATTTTCATAATTGTTTCCTTATATTTTGGAGCAAGTGAAGTTTCAAATGCTTAATTTCATGGCGGGGGGGGGGGGGGGGCGGTTTTCAATGCCTAACCTGATCATCCACTTATGTCTTTTTGAATGGATATAGATCCCAGAAAATGCCACATCTTTTTTTGTATTCCATTCCTCAGAATTCGAGAATTCACAAGAGGATTCTCCTCAGCTGGAGGCACATGTGGTGGTCCCAGACCACAGCTGGACACCAGGAGGAGAGTCCTCTGACTCTGAGAATTTCTCCTGCGTGTCCTCTGCAGGAAAGCTTCATGGTGCTGCTGAGGATGGTAAGGGAGATCACAAAGGTTGGACAGGGTGAATAGCTGGGGTGGCTCAGCCCAATCCCTACTTACTTCACTTTCCCTTCAAAAACAGTAAAGGGCTTCAATGCGGAAGAACTAAGACTGAAGCGTCTGCAGAGGGACAAATTGGGGGTGTGCTTTCAAGGATAGGACAGATCCCCATGTGAACACTGGGACAGCTGTGAGTGAGATAGTGTGTCGGCCTCCTCCCCGTCTCCGACCTGCAGACAGGAGGCGACGCAATGAGATATCGAAAACCTGAGTGGGCCAGCCAGGGGACTCAAGGCATACCAGCTCAAGAGTGGTTCTGGAAAGGCACCTCTCATATTTATTGATCAGGCATCACATTATTGAGTGGGTTAACAAGTTTCTAGACACAATGATTAACATGCTCTACTACAGGAATGTAATTGCCCCCAGGTCGCTGGGGCAAGTGTCCCTGTCGCCAGGCAATGAGGGGATAGAGATAACAAGAAACAGATCTCGGTTTAGATTTAGTGAGCTGCGGCATGCACCACAGATAACAAGGCAAACAATTCCCATAGAAACAGTATGATCTATGGATGGCAACCTACATTTCCCCCATTTTTAAATTAAAAAGTAAGAGAAGTCTGTTATTCCACTGCAGCTTGGTAAAGAAAAGGGGCGACAAGAAATGCCTCGTCAGGGGGGGTGAGGTGCTAAGCCACACCTCAGTTGACCCCCTCATCTCTCTACCTGTTGGCCCCCGCGACTGTGCCTGTCTTAGGTTGTTCCTCCCGTAAGGAATCTTACCCGTCTCTGGCTAGCCAGCCGTCTCTTGGGGCCGTACAGGGAGTAAATGCGATAGAGCAGAGGCATACAAAAGATTTATGCAAACACTTTGTCATCCCCTTAATTGCTGCAGAATTTTAAAATATACAGTGATCTGTCACACGGACTCTGAAGAAGATAACATGCAGTTATTAATTTTTTGCCATGACTTCTTGAAATATACCATATACATGAATTGGCTTTATTAAGCCAGCAATCAGATGGCACAGCCATGTTACTAAAACGGGAAGGCAAATGCATAAAAGAAGGAGGCCCACAAGTATTGGCCATAGCCAGTGACACCAACAGAACAGATCAGGTAATCCAGGTAATTGTGAAAATTTATCAATAATATGGTGAATATCATCCAACTGGTTTTGAATTGTCTGTGAAAAATCAGATATATTAAAACAACACATTCCAGGAAATTGTTCACAGCCCAAATGTTCTTTCAGCAACAAATAGTCCATGGTAGCACGATTCTGAAGCACTGCCACTCGAACTTCTCCAAGTTCCTGATTAAGTTCTGACAGTATGGAAGCAGTCAGATCTGCAGTCTTGCTGTAGGCAAAGGCCAGCTTAGATATTTCCTTCTGCATTTCTACAGCGAGTCCTGGTACAGGCCATACAAACGCAGCTGCGACTGGAATGGCTATGGGGTCCAACAATTTCAGGTTGTCATCACAATTTGGAGGCAGGGCTCAGGTCACTCTTCGGTGTTTAAATCCAGGATGAACTATAAGGGCTGAAGAATACGTCCTACACCATAGATGCCTTGATAATGTGAGGAAAAGGCTTGACAGGTTTTGTTATCACACAGAAACACCCAGCCATTGGGGAGTCTATATCCATATGGCCATTTTACATGAATAGGAGAATTACAGTAAGAAGGTATATTAGTACAATTGATACATATACAACTAGAAACTATAGTGGTGCTAACTGGTAAATTCAATTGAATTTCTTGAGTAAGAATCTTAGGGGCTAAAGTAATATTTATTCCAGAAATATTAGTAAACACTGAAAAAGGGAGTCCTATGCCTATCAAATTCTTCCTTAAGATTCCACTAATAGAGGAATCACCTGCTATACAAAAAGATGTCTTATTAAGCCCTTGATTAGCCAATTGCAACCACATATTGGGTGAAGAATACTCATTCTCTGGGGTTAATGAAATGTCCAAATAAACATAACTACTTTTATATGTTTGATCAGGGCTTCCCTTTGGAATTTTTCACAAGAATAATTGCCAATATCATTTCGGGTTAAAACTGTTTTATAAATATCATAGCGGGTATTGTCTCTTTTAGACTGATCAGTAGCATTATCCCAACCAAGTTTTCCTCTATCTTTCTGTCTATATATTTCATTACCATCCTTTTTCTAAATCACCGGGCCTACAGGAGTTGAACAAGTGGAGATACAATGAAGTTCTACTCCCCGGCCGAAGTACGGAGGACTGCTAATACTAGTAGTAATAGCACATGCCTGGGTTATGTATATGTGTATAGAGATTAGAATAAAAACTTCATTATCATGTAGGGATCCTCACTCCAGTGACGGAACTGGTTGAGGGACACCGCCTGGGACAGCCGTCTCAGATGGCGATGTTGCTGGGAGTTCCTCTTTATAGCGTATCTTGATCTGCTTTCTAGGCAGCCAGATCAAGCATTGGTCCTCTGTAATGACACAAACAAACCCTTTGCCCCACACCTTAATATGACCTTTATACCATTGTGAAGAACCTATTGGAGACCACCATACAGGAACTGCTGTTGTTTTAGAAAAAGAAATATTGTCAGAAAAATGCACTTCCATAGCTGATTGTCTGTCACCCTTTAAGAGACCAAAATTAAGGATATGTAAAGCATGTATTAATCGTTGATTTGCAATTAATTCTATCATATCGGGCAGTAATCCCCCTTTTTGTTTTAATAAATAATGCTTATGAGTAAGATGGCGATGTTCAATTAGAGCTTGGCCTGTAGAATTGTATGAAATACCTGTTTTATGAGTGATATTATATAGCTTAAAAAAAAAGTTTTTTTTGCGTAGAGGAGAGGTAAACTGGAGCATTGTCAGTTAGCTTAAGAAAAAAAGCTTAAAACATTTTGTCAGCAATATTTGAAACAAAAAGCTACAAAACCATCTTCTCTAGTTTACTTAATCCTCTGTAACCAATACTTGTTCTGCTGAAATCTAGCTCTTTACTAGTTTAGGAATAATAAAACAGTGACTTTAAATGACAAAAGACTTACAAATGACAATGGTTAAAGACTTGATGAGAGCTTACATAAGATTGCTGGCGTAAGAAAATTTGGATATTTCTGTACCACAAAACATTTAGTAACAAAGTTTAGCATCATTCCTTTTGACAGTGCTTTCTAGGTAAATATATAGCAGATAAATAAGCCAAATTAGCGAAATATTTTTCCCGAAGAGGAGAAAAAAATTCTTCTGACATGTTCCAGGGGCCCTCTGGAAAATATCAGAATTAACTAGAGGTAAAAGCACCTTTTTGAATTTGACTTTGGAAAGTTGTCAAAAGAAAGTTTCTTTGGCATTTGCTTAAATAAGATTATAGGTTGCCACGAAGCAATACTTACCTATTTAACTAGAAGGACAACAAAATACTTCAAAGACAGATACAGAAGTTTACACAGTTGTTGGCAAAGTTTAACTTTTAGTCTTTTAATATTAAGATCTCATTTTCTTAAATACTCAATTCATTGAGACTTTAAGCATGAGAAACTGTTTTGACAGAACAATTAGAAAACCTTTTGTAATCTTTCAACATTAAGAGTACACTAACAGTTTAAGAAAACTTTGTCTTTTTAATTGAAAACAAAATTCTAATTTTGCTGTGTACTTGATATCAAGACTCACTTGCTTTAATTTCACATAGCATGACTATATCAATTTTTCCACAAGTTTTCTACAACTTTCCTTTTACATTCAGTGTTCTCCCCCTTTAAGTAAATAGCTGTACTTTAGAACAATTACTTTCTTTTACTCTCAACAAAACAAATTTCTATTCTTTATACTTTCTCTTATTAAAACACACATCTTTAGCATACAGAAATATTTTCCTTATTATATTAAGTAGTTTTCATTAGAACTTAAAACCATTTGATACTTTAACTTTCAGTGAACACTGAAAAATAGGCCACTGTAAACTGTTACACTAGCATTCTTCAGATTGATACATCTATACCATATATTATCATTTCTGGAAATGTGCTTTACAGCACAATTTCTCATTAGGCACAAAATATGTCTATATAACTTAGCAAACTTTAAGAATTTTGGTTACCACAAAAATTCTCAGGCTGTTTGCATATATATATATATATATATATATATATATATATATATATATGTATATATATACACACACACTGTAATACACTATTATTACAGTATTATATTAAGTATTAATAATATACAGTATTATTATTAAGATGTTTATTTGCTACACTTGTTTACTTATTTTTAGCAACCATGCTAGATTACTTAAAAAACTTTTACCAAACATTAGACAAAGGCAAGCTTTTCTTTAAGCATCTTCTTGAAATGTTTAACAGGTAACATCAACTTAAATGACTTTAAGTAAACTTTGGCAGCTGACAACTATAAGGACATGTCCATTTCAGTTAAACTTAAATTAGTATTAATGCTTAATATTTTTTATTAGATTTTCTGGAAGTTTTAGAATGCCCAATTTTCACAAGCGCTTGTTTTTAAATCAATTTTTATTAATACCATCCGGAGGTAGGAAAATATTTTTC
The DNA here is from genome assembly GCF_030020395.1 of Manis pentadactyla. NCBI lineage: Eukaryota > Metazoa > Chordata > Mammalia > Pholidota > Manidae > Manis > Manis pentadactyla. Next base: position 66,321,609 of record NC_080031.1, on the reverse strand, counting down.
ATTTATACACTTAGACACACAAACATACAAATTGAGACATAACGACTACAGTCAGCAACACTTTTCATCTAAAAACACATACACAGACATACAAACTGATATAAAGATTTGAGTTACTGATATTTAATTGCTTTCTTTCTTTTTAGCTTACTTGATTAAAAGTACTTCAGTTTTCAAGAACACCCTCTAAGGGCAAGTAGTTTACATAACTGGGTTAGGTTTCGATGGCCCCAGACTAACAGGGCTGACGAAGGCTCTGAACTGATAAGGACTGTGTGTGTCCAGGGGGCTGGAAATGAAATGCAAGTACAATTCTAGCTCCAGTCATTTAAAGCCAGGCTGTATTGCAGAAGATAAATTTCTTCTATCTCAGGGAGTTTAGTTTAAGACTTCTCAATTCTCAAAGATAATGATGAACTTAATGAGTAGAATAGATGTTCACTAAAAGAATTTAGAAAACTAGCTCCATATTGTAGTAGTTCATGGGACTTTTGACTATTTTGTTCCTTTGTGGCAAAATATATTTAGCTGCATAACATTATATTGCATACTTCTTTCAGGGGCCAAGCCTCTCTAATCAGAGAGTTTGTACTGGGGCCAGGTTTGTATGCAGAAGATAAGATACTTCTTTTTTAGAATTTAGGGATTGAATTGCTCCCAGTTAGTTTTCTTAGTTTTTACTGCCCAAGCTTTAGTCATTCCTTGAGAAGCTTCCGCCTGTCTGATAAATGCAGGGACTGTGTGACTTTTTGCTACTAGAGCCTTGATCTGAGATGCAAGCTTGCTTTGCTTCCCTGGGGCTGCAGACAAGGAAATGCTTAGCTCCAGGATGACTGCCTCTAAGGAAAGCAGTTAATAGAATAGAGCTATTTACACGTTGACCTGAGGGTTCAGCTTGATTACTTTACAGACTCTACATTACACAGGAGAAAGTAACGCAGGCCTAAGAGGACTGCTTTGAATGGGGAGCAAGGTAAAAAAGCAATCTTTAAGGTCAATGATAGCCATGTTCCAGTCTTTTGGTATCATAGCCGGAAAAGGGAGGCCTTGTTGTAAAGGTCCCATGTTTAAGAACCGCATTAATTTGCCTTAAGTCATATAAGAATCTCTAATTTCCTGACTTCTTTTTTATAACAAATACAGGGGAATTCCACGGGCTGGTGGAAAATTCTAATCTATCTAGCTGAAGCTGTTCTTTAACTTGTGTAAGGATGCCACTCTTTCTTTATTAAGGGGCTATTGATCTACCCAAACAGGCACAGGGATAATGTTTCCCTGTCTGTGAGCATTTTTAAAATCTCGCAAAACATTTTCCCAACCAGCTTGTTTAAGAGTACCTTGCGGTGGAAGCCAATAACAATGTTTCTTTATATACTTATGAAGTTGAGTAAAATATCTTTTAGAGGTTTTCACTCCTGATGTTTTAAGGAGGGCACGGAGTAATTTTAAGAAATCCTCTGATTTATCTACTTTAGTTTCATTTGGCCCATTATAGTGTCCCTGACGTCTTGATCCTGTTCCCTACGTACGCTTTCCCGGGAATCTTACCGGATCGACCATCTTCGGAGCTTTTTCCCGCCCTTGAATTGCAAGTGCCGCCGAGCGGAGGTTCTCCACCCTGAGTTTTGACCGTCTTTCAGGTCCCTGTTTGAGCACCACTTGTCGGCCTCCTCCCCGTCTGCGACCCACAGACAAAGGAGGCGACGCGATGAGATATCGAAGACCTCAGTGGACCAGCCAGGGGACTCAAGGCATACCAGCTCAAGAGTGGTGCTGGAAAGGCACCCCTCATATTTATTGATCAGGCATCACATTCTTGAGTGGGTTAACAAGTTTCTAGACACAATGATTAACATGCTTTACTACAGGAATGTAATTGCCTCCAGGACGCTGGGGCAAGTGTCCCTGTGGCCAGGCAATGAGGGGATACAGATAACAAGAAACAGATCTAGTGAACTGTGGCATGCACCACAGATAACAAGGAAGTCAAACAATTCCCATAGAAACAGAATGATCTATGGATGGCAACCTACAATAGTGGGCTGTGCTTATTACAGTGTGAGAATACAATTACCTCTTCCCTCCAATCAGCACAAACTCATGCAGACCTGTATTCCTTCATACGACATGGCCCCACTATTCCATCCTTTCACTTTTTCTCTCATATACACATCCCTTCATTCCAGATGGGTCCTTCCCATTCTCTACGAGCGTTACAGATACACACTGCCACCTTCCCTCCTCCCACAATCATTCTCAGACTCTGCTGTCTACACACTAACCCGTAAATAATGTACACCGTTTCACACAGGTAACTTGTTCTAGTTCCCTCATTAGAGCTGGCAAAAGCACTCAAAAACTCATAGCCCTGAAATGAATGCACTTTCATATACAGGCTTTCTATTCTGCATACCATTCCACCCACAAAACCTTCAGCCCAAAGCCTTAAGCCCCTCAAGAGAGCTGCACTTCTGGGAAGCTCAAGCACACTTCCTCCAACATGCTCCGTCTTTAACCATTTCACAGTAAGAACACGTACCACCCCTGTTCACGTGTAATGTCGCACCACACACACACGTACACCGTCATTAACCACCCCCTTACCAATGTCAGAAACACTCACCAGGTATGTCCCAGAACATATATAGACTGCCACACCCTCAATCCCACATAATCACACCACACACATACCTCAGACAAACTGTGTCACATGGCATTCTGTGACTTCACATATGTGTGTACTTCCAGGCCATGTGCCCATATAGGAATATTCTCATGACCATCTCAACTCCTACAGACTTCACACACTTATTCTAGTTACTCATGTCTGAAATTTCCGTTCCCAGGAGGAGGAGGAGGAATCCCTCAGTTGCAATCAGGATATTCTTCATACTGGGAATCTTGAGATGACTCAACCCCAGGTCTTGGAAGAACGGGAATCTTCCTCCCTGTCTAGCAAAGACTCCTTTCCACCATACCTGGGAAGGGCACGCGTCAAGAAGATTTACAACAGGAGTGTCCAGACGAAAAGAGGTGTGCCTGTGTCATGGGATGAAGTGGAAGTCTACGAGCCTGCCTCAAAGAAGACCAAAAGAGAAAAGCTGGCTTATTCTGAAGTGGCTGAGGAGGCTGAAGAGGCCTGACAAACATGGAGACTCTTGTCTACACAGGAACTCATGGATGTCAGTGACGACAGCGAAGCCCCACAGGAAAGGGAGCAGGCTGGCAGTGCGGGGGAGCCTCCAGCCCAGGAGGAGTGCCCCAGGGCCAAGACGCCTGAGGGGCTGGTGGCCCTGGACAGCGGCTTCATGTGCCTGAACTGCTGCCAAGTTTTCCCCAGCTTGAAGCTCCTGCAGAACCACGTGGACAATGCACTCCGGGAGGGCTTCAGCTGCCAGGTTTTCCATCATGTCTTCTCCTGGCGAATAGAAAGTATAAGGAAAAAGAGGACGAGGAGAAGGAGGAGGAGAGGACGAGGAGGAGGAGGAGGAGAGGACGACAAGGAGGAGGAGAGGAAGAGGAAGAGGAGGAGGAAGACCAATGCAAGACCATTTAGATGCTACACCAAAAAGCACTTTGGCAGGAAGCCATCCTCCTGCGAGCACGTAGACTTCTTCAGGCCCTAGGAAAGTGGAAGTGAAGTAGTCCAGCCTCTACTGAGGGCCTTCATCTCTTAGCAGCCATGATACCCACTTTGTTTCCATGTATCCACCACCTTCCCTACCACCACGCAGGAACAGGAGCGGAGCGCCCCTTTTAATAGTTTCCACTGCTCTCCTTAAGACGAGGGACAAGAAGGCAGTCACACCATGCACAAGACCAAGATGTCCTCATGCAAACCAAAGAACAAGGAGCACCAGTCTAGCATCTCTACCACTACAGCTGAGAACAGGAAACTGGCTGGAAGTGGAAACTATTAAAAGGGGCCAGCTGCAGAAGAGGTGAGGGCCCCAGGGGTGAGAGCACATCTCAAGGACACTTGGGATTCGGTATCAAAGGCCAGGGGAGTCACAAGGCTCAGGATGAGGCAGAGCTAGGCCTTCTGTCCTTGAGGGTTGGTTCTGCCCTTTTCCTGGGTGTGAGTGGGATCTCAAACTCCATTATGTGATTCCCATACCTGAAAGGACACTGCTTAGCAGTTGCAACCACTTGAGAGAAACAAACCATGTAATCCTTTCTTTCTTTTCCCCCTAGGAAAAATATCCCTAGGTATATACCAAGATGTAGTAGTTCTGGCCACTTCCTTGAAGTGTCAAGTGTAACTGGGGAAGGAGGGAGAAAAACGCAATGCTTTGGCCGTGGACCATTTCTCAGTTTAACATGCTGCTATCTGGAGGGACACCTGTGTGCTCTTATGATGGTTCACAGTCCTCACATCTTCTTCTTACTATTACCACACCAAGTGTCTTGTTCTCTCAGCAGCTAGCAGAGTTGTTAAACATAGACAAAGCTGAAGAGACATTATAAAGCCAATAAAGAGAGTGTGTCTTTTTAGTTAGCGGGACAAACAAAGGGCTGCTTCTCCACGTTCCAAAAGTCACAGTTACAATGGAACCTGGAAATGGTCCTCAGCTTTCTAAATCATACAGGAAATCCTGAGAGTGGCTAAACACTTGTCACTGAAATAAGAGCTGCCTTTCTCATTGAATGGATCCCCTTCTGTTTTGGTTCCTTCAGAGCAACCTAGACCTACTGGCCTAAAGATTTCAAATGAAGGCGTCCGACACAGCCCTGCAGTCTGACGAGAGCGCTGCACTTCTCATGAGCACCACAGCAACAGGCAGGGCTGGACTGGCACGGCTTGAGCCTCTGAAGCTGTTCCCTGTTATCCCGGGAACATGCGATGGCCGGCTCTGGAGAAGATAGCCACACACAGCCAGGCGGAGCCCACAGAATGCTGGGAGTGCCACACGTGCAGGAGACCTGTGGAAAGAAGTTCCTGCTCCTGCTCGTCCCTGTCAGGGAGGCAGGGGCCACTGTTGACTTCCACTTCTGTGTTCTCAAGTCTCTTCATACATACCTGTGTTGGGCCAACCTGTGCTAATAGCTTATCTTTTGTCTGCAACTCAAATTAAGGTCTATGAGCCACTACTACTGGACTGATTTTCAGCTCCTCTCTTTTGAAGGACTTGGCTGTTTTAGCTGTTACTTTAACTAAGCATCATTACTAACCCTTCAATAAATCTTTGTTTAGTCTCAATTAGCCTGAGTCATTTACTATTGTTTGTAATCTAAGATATCTTAATGGATATGCAAATTAGCTTTAACATTTCTTCCTTTTTAATCACTGAAATGGTATAGCCTAGAAAGGAGTAGCACACAATATTCCTCTGAGTTTATACTGAAGCAGTAAGGGGCATATACTTATACTCAGTATGTATACTATGTTCTTGATAAATTAGGAAGCTGTGTTGAAAAGGTTTACATATGTACACAAAATAATTGGACTTCAGTAGTGTAGACCCAGGCTTAAATTATTTACCAACTCTCAGCAGCTTTGCACACATTGGGTGAGTGCCCTCATCTTCAAAGAGGAGAGCGTGTTACCCAAAATAACAGGGATTGTGAAGGTAACAGACACAGGTTAAAGCACCTAGAACACTGTCTGGCATAAATGGAGGCTCAAAATAATTTCTCATTTGTTTTTGAGATTTGTTTTCCTTACCTCCGATAATCAGCAGTTTGACGATGTGTCTGGGTAGGGTTCTTAATTTTTTTAATTTCTATTATTAAGATTTGCTGAGCTTTAAAAAAAAAAGCAAACTCTTTTAAATGTTGGTATAAACTCACAAGAGGTTGCAAAAGCACTCCACGGTGGTCCCATCTACCCATCATGCAGCCACGCCCCACATGATCACAGGGTATTACCCGAACAAGGAAGTTGATTGGAACAATACCATAACCCAGACGACAGACCTTCCTCGGATTTCACTATGTTAGCAGGTGCCATTCTTATGTTTTTCAAGTATAATTCTATGTCATTTTCTCCTATGTGTAGATTCACATGCCCATCACTGCAGTCAAGATATAGAGATGTTCTGTTTCCTAAAAGCAAACCCCTCACGTGGCTCTTGATAGTCAGTCCCATCTATCCTTCCTTTCCCTAACTCTTGGTGACCACTCTCCATCTCTCTCTACTTTCTTTTCATGTCAAGAACTTTATATAAATGGAATCATTTAGTATATAAACTTTTGAGATTTTTACATTTTTTATTTCAAACGTAATTCCCTTAAAACCCAGCCAAGTCATTCATTGCATATATTAAAAGTCTATTACTTTTATTGCTGAGTATTCCATTTTGTGATATAGAACAGTTCAGTATATCATATAATTCACAAGGGCATTATGCCATTTCACATTACTGGTGATTATAGGTTAAGCTTCTATTACATTAGAGTCGAGGTTTTTGTGATAAATTGTTTTCATCTTTCCCATATAAATGCCTAAGAGCGTTAGTGTTTGGTCATATGCTAAGAGTATACCTTCTTTAAAAACTGCTCACCAGTTTCCATAGTGGCCTTACCATTTTTGTATTCCCACTGATCTATGACTAGTACTGTTTCCCTGCATCCTCACCAGTATTTGATAGTGTTAAGTATTTTTAAGCCATTTTAACAAATACACAGTAGTATCTTCTGGTTTTAACTTGCATTTCCCTAATGATAAGTGTTACTAAACATCTTTTCCTATACTTATCATTTGCATATTTCTTTTGTGAGTTGTCTGTGTAAGCTTTTTTGCCCATCTTTCAGTTGGGTCATTATTGAGAAAGTCCTTTATATGTTCTGAATATTATATACATGTATTGAGCTCCACAACTTGGCGTGAGGGGAGGAAATTTATGCATCTCATACTGTTTTACATGTTCTAACAAATATATACGACTTTTGCAAGTTAAAAATAAAGTTAGTTAAGGAGGGAGCCAAGATGGCAGCGTGAGTAGAGCAGCGGAAATCTCCTCCCAAAACTACATATATTTTTGAAAATACAACAAAGACAACTGTTCCTAAAAGAGAGACCAGAAGACACAGGAGAACATTAAGACCACATCCACACCTGTGACAACCCAGCACCTCGCAAAGGGGCTAAGATACAAGCCCTGGCCCAGCGGAACCCAAGTGCCCCACACCCCAGCTCCGGGCGGGAGGGAGGAGTCAGAGCGGGGAGGGAGAGGGACTCCAGGACTGCTAAATAGCCAGCCCTAGCCATCCGCACCAAAGCGCAGACACAGTGCATGCCTGGGGTCCTGGATACTAGGGAAACAGGACAGTAAGACCTGTCAGCGGGTCACTGCAGCCGGCGCTCCGGGGACAAAGAAAAGCGAGCGCTTTTTGGAAGTCTTAAAGGGACAGGGACCCCACAGCCCAACAGAAGTGTCCTGGGACACTCAGTCCAGCAGCAGCGAACTCCGGGCACCCTAAACCCCTAGATAGCAGGGCAGCTCAGAGGCCCCTCACGGAGATAAACAGCCTCCTGGCCGTTCCCCCTCCAACGCGACTCCACCATATCGGAGCTGCAGCCCGAGGCAGGCCACGCCCACAGCAACGGCGGAGATGAACTCCATAGCGGCTGGGCAAGAATCAGAAGCCCTGTCTGTGCACAGCTGCCCAGCACAAGCCACTAGAGCTCGCTGTTCTCCCAGGAGAGGAAGGCCACAAACCAACAAGGACAAGAAGGGAGGTTCCCCCAGCCGTCACTCGTGCCAGCTCTCCAAGCTATCTCGCCATGAAAAGCCAAAATCTCAGGCAACGATTACACAGACAACACTGAGAAGGAGGCAGACCTAAAGAGTCTTCCTGAAAAACAATTTGAAATAAAAATCATAAACATGCTGACGGAGTTGCAGAGAAATATACAAGAGCTAAGGGATGAAGTCCAGAGGGAGATTACAGACGTCCGGAGGGAGATTACGGACGTCTGGAAGGAGATTACAGAAGTGAAACAAACTCTGGAAGGATTTATAAGCAGAATGAATAAGATGCAAGAGGCCATTGATGGAATAGAAACCAGAGAACAGGAACGCATAGAATCTGACAGAGAGAGATAAAAGGATCTCCAGGAATGAAACAATATTAAGAGAACTGTGTGACCAATCCAAACAGAACAATATTCGTATTATAGGGGTACCAGAAGAAGAAGAGAGAGAAAAAGGGATAGAAAGTGTCTTTGAAGAAATAATTGCTGAAAACTTCCCCAAACTGGGGGAGGAAATAATCGAACAGACCATGGAAATACACAGAACTCCCAACAGAAAGGACCCAAGGAGGTCAACACCGAGACACATAATAATTAAAATGGCAAAGATCAAGGACAAGGACAGAGTTTTAAAGGCAGCTAGAGAGAAAAAGGTCACCTATAAAGGAAAACCCATCAGGCTATCATCAAACTTCTCAACAGAAACCTTACAGGCCAGAAGAGAATGGCATGATATATGTAACGCAATGAAACAGAAGGGCCTTGAACCAAGGATACTGTATCCAGCACAATTATCATTTAAATATGAAGGAGGGATTAGACAATTCCCAGACAAGCAAAAGTTGAAGGAATTTTCCTCCCACAAACCACCTCTACAGGGTATTTTAGAGGGACTATTCTAGACGAGAGCACTCCTAAGACTAAACAGATGTCACCAGAGAAAATAAAATCATAGCAAAGCAGACCAACCAAATACTAACTGAAGGCAAAAAGTAAAATCAACTACTCGCAAAAAGCAATTAAAGGAAACATGAAAGAGCACAGAATAAAACAACCAACATATAAAGAATGGAGGAGGAGGAATAAGAAGGAAGAGGAGAAAAGAATCTCCAGACAGTCCATATAACAGCTCAATAAGCGAGCTAAGTTAGGCAGTAAGATACTAAAGAAGCTAACCTTGAACCTTTGGTAACCACGAATCTAAAACCTGCAATGGCAATAAGTACATATTTTTCAATAGTCACCCTAAATGTAAATGGACTGAATGCACCAGTCAAAAGACAAGGAGTAACAGAATGGATGAAAAAGCAAGACCCATCTATATGCTGCTTACAAGAAACTCACCTCAAACACAAATACATGCACAGACTAAAAGTCAAGGGATGGAAAAACGTATTTCATGCAAACAACAGAGAGAAGAAAGCAGGGGTTGCAGTACTAGTATCAGACAAAATAGACTTCGAAACAAAGAAAGTAACAAGAGATAAAGAAGGAGAATACATAATGATAAAGGGCTCAGTCCGACAAGAGGATATAACCATTATAAATATATATGAACCCAACACAGGAGCAACAACATATGCGAAAGAAAGACTAACAGAACTAAAGGAGGAAATACAATGCAATGCATTCATTTTAGGAGACTTCAACATGCCACTCACCCCAAAGGACAGATCCACTGGACAGAAAATAAGGACACAGAGGCACTGAACAACACACTAGAACAGATGGACCTAATAGACATCTATAGAACTCTACATCCAAAAGCAACAGGATACACATTCTTCTCAAGTGCACATGGAACATTCTCCAGAATAGCCACATACTAGGTCACAAAAAGAGACTCAGTAAATTCCAAAAGATTGAAATTCTACCAACCAACTTTTCAGACCACAAAGGTATAAAAACAGAAATAAATTGTACAAAGAAAGCAAAAAGGCTCACAAACACATGGAGGCTTAACAACATGCTCCTAAATAATCAATGGATCAATGATGAAATTATAATAGAGATCAAGCAATATATGGAAACAAATGACAACAACAACACAAAGCCCCAACTTCTGTGGGACGCAGTGAAAGCAGTCTTAAGAGGAAAGTATATAGCAATCCAGGCATATTTAAAGAAGGAAGAACAATACCAAATGCATAGTCTAAAGTCACAATTAACAAAATTGGAAAAAGAAGAACAAACGAGGCCTAAAGTCAGCAGAAGGAGGGACATAATAAAGATCAGAAAATAAATAAATAAAATTGAGAAGAATAAAACAATGGAAAAACTCAATGAAAGCAAGAGCTGGTTCTTTGAGAAAATAAAATAGATAAGCCTCCAGCCAGACTTATTAAGAGAAAAAGAGAATCAACACACATCAACAGAATCAGAAACAAGAAAGGGAAAATCACGACGGACCCCACAGAAATACAAAGAATTATTAGAGACTACTATGAAAACCTGTATGCTAACAAGCTGGAAAACCTAGAAGAAATGGACAACTTCCTAGAAAAATACAACCTTCCAAGACTGACCAAGGAAGAAACAGAAAATCTAAATAGACAAATTAACAGCAAAGATATGGAAGCGGTAATCAAAAAAGTACCCAAGAGCAAAACCCCAGGCCAGGTCAATTTACCGCACAATTTTATCAGACATACAGAGAAGACACAATACCCATTCTCCTTAAAGTTTTCAAAAAAATAGAAGAGGAGGGAATACTCCCAAACTCATTCTATGAAGCCAGCATCACCCTAACATGAAAACCAGGTAAAGACCCCACCAAAAAAGAAAATTACAGACCAATATTCCTGATGAATGTAGATGCAAAAATACTCAATAAAATATTAGCAAACCAAATACAAAAATATATCAACAGGATCATACACCATGACCAAGTGGGATTCATTCCAGGGATGCAACGACGGTACAACATTCAAAAATCCATCAACATCATCCACCCCATAAACAGAAAGAAGGACAAAACCACATGATCATCTCCACAGATGCTGAAAAAGCATTTGACAAAGTTCAACATCCATTCATGATAAAAACTCTCAGCAAAATGGGCATAGAGGGCAAGTACCTCAACATAATAAAGGCCATATATGATAAACCCACAGCTAACATCATACTGAACAGCGAGAAGCTGAAAGCCTTCCCTCTGAGATCGGGAACAAGACAGGGATGCCCACTGTCCCCACTGTTATTTAACATAGTACTGGAGGTCCTAGCCACGGCAATTAGACAAAACAAAGAAATACAAGGAATCCAGATTAGTAAAGAAGAAGTCAAACTGTCACTATCTGCAGATGACATGATTTTGTACATAAAAAAACCCTAAAGACTCCACTCAAAAACTACTAGAACTAATATCGGAATACAGCAAAGTTGCAGGATACAAAATTAACACACAGAAATCTGTGGCTTTCTTATACACTAACAATGAACCAATAGAAAGAGAAATCAGGAAAACAATTCCATTCACAATTGCATCAAAAAGAATAAAATACCTAGGAATAAACCTAACCAAAGAAGTGAAAGACCTATACCCTGAAAACTATAAGACAATCTTAAGAGAAATTAAAGAGGACAATAACAAATGGAAACTCATCTCATGCTCCTGGCTAGGAAGAATTAATATCAAAATGGCCATCCTGCCCAAAGCAATATACAGATTTGATGCAATCCCTATTAAATTACCAGCAACATTCTTCAATGAACTGGAACAGATGGTTCAAAAATTCATATGGAAACACCAAAGACCCTGAATAGCCAAAGCAATCCTGAGAAAGAAGAATAAAGTGGCAGGGATCTCACTCCCCAACTTCAAGCTCTACTACAAAGCCATAGTAATCAAGACAATTTGGTACTGGCACAAGAACAGAGCCACAGACCAGTGGAACAGATTAGAGACTCCAGACATTAACCCAAATATATATGGTCAGTTAATATCAATAAAGGAGCCATGGACATACAATGGGAAAATGCCGGTCTCTTCAACAGATGGTGCTGGCAAAACTGGACAGCTACATGTAAGAATGAAACTGGACCACTGTCTAGCCCCATACACAAAAGTAAATTTGAAATGGATCAAAGACCTGAATGTAAGTCATGAAACCATAAAACTCTTAGGAAAAAACATAGGCAAAAATCTCTTGGACATAAACATGAGTGACTTCTTCATGAACATATCTCCCGGGGCAAGGGAAAGAAAAGCAAAAATGAACAAGTGGGACTATATCAAGCTGAAAGCTTCTGTACAGCAAGGGACACCATCAATAGAACAAAAAGGTATCCTACAGTATGGGAGAATATAATCATAAATGACAGATCCAATAAAAGGCTGACATCCGAAATATATTAAGAGCTCACGCACCTCAACAAACAAAAAGCAAATAATCCAATTAAAAAATGGGCAGAGGAGCTGAACAGACAGTTCTCCAAAGAAGAAATTCACATGGCCAACAGACACATGAAAAGATGCTCCACATCGCTAGTTATCAGAGAAATGCAAATTAAAACCACAATGAGATATCACCTCACACCAGTAAGGATCACTACCATCCAAAAGACAAACAACGACAAAAGTTGGCGAGGTTGTGGAGAAAGGGGAACCCTCCTACACTGCTGGTGGGAATGTAAATCAGTTCAACCATTGTGGAAAGCAGTATGGAGGTTCCTCAAAAAGCTCAAAATAGAAAATCCATTTGACCCAGAAATTCCACTTCTAGGGATTTACCCTAAGAATACAGCAGCCCAGTTTGAAAAAGACAGATGCACCCCTATGTTTATCGCAGCACTATTTACAATAGCCAAGATATGGAAGCAACTTAAGTATCCATCAGTAGATGAATGGATAAAGAAGATGTGGTACATATACACAATGGAATATTATTCGACCATAAGAAGAAAACAAATCGTATCATTTGCAACAGCATGGATGGAGCTAGAGGGTATTATGCTCAGTGAAATAAGCCACACAGAGTAAGACAAGTACCAAATAATTTCACTCATATGTGGAGTATAAAAACAAAGAAAAACTGAAGGAACAAAACAGCAGCAGAATCACAGAACCCAAGAATGGACTAACAGTTACCAAAGGGAAAGGGACTGGGAAGGATGGGTGGGAAGGGAGGGATAAGGGTGGGGAAAAACAAAGGGGGCATTACAATTAGCATGTACAATGTGTGTGTGTGTGGAGACACGGGGAGGACTGTGCAACACAGAGAAGACAAGTAGTGATTCTACAGCATGTTACTACGCTGATGGACAGTGAGTGTAATGGGGTTTGTGGGGGGGACTTGGTGAAGGGGGGAGCCTAGTAAACATAATGTTCTTCATGTAATTGTAGATTAATGATACCAATATAAAAAAAATAAGCAAAGCTTTTAAAATAAATACCCCTTCTTACCTTAATAAAACCCCAGAGTCCACCAGCTGATGCTTCATCCCGACCTCTACTAATTCTAGGATCTTCCTGTTCCTCTGGAAAAATAATGGCTGATGTGGTTCCAGCTGCCTGTGCCAGAGATGTCAAACTGGCTTGCTGAGTAATGGGAGTTGGTAAAATACCTAGTTAATGGCAAAAACTTTTTAATATAGGTAATTTATTCCAAAAACTATTTCCTATAAAAAGGAGATACAACATACAAGATAAGTAGTTCAAAACAGCTTTAATAATGTGATCTGTATACTCAGGCATTTCAAGATTGAGTTATGAACTCAATGAAGCACCTTTATAAAATACAAATTAAATTCCAAAACAGAAATTTCCTTCCCTTTTCATAGCCTTTGATACCAACTGTCCTAAAAGTGGACAGAAGATACGTATCTAAAAGCACTTCATGTTTGCTCTACTCAGCATGTGGATGTGGACATTGGTTAATTCCAATCCACTTAATGAATGAAAATAATTGGCATGAGCACCCAAGCCTATCATATAAGAATATGTAAGAAGTGGTGCACTGTCCATATACCCATTTCTAACTCAAAAAAGAAAATTCACATATACATAGACAGGGGCATTCTTATACTCTGCAAAAAATTTTATTTGTAAAAGTAGGTATGCAAAGTCGGATAATGAAAATCACAACAAAGTTGCTTTTTCCCTAAAATGAGAAGCAAAAGGCAGAAGATGACAGAATGAAGTTTTGATACTGGTTTCCAACCACCATTCCAGGGAAACCAAAAAAGGTATAACCGACCTAGAAAAGGAAATGGCCCAACACCACCAACTCAGGGCACACGTCAGCTTTACTCTGGTTTTGAATCTTTACCTGACTAAATGACACTACTCCCTAGACCATTCAATACTGTTAATTTTTTAAGTAAAACTTTAAAAAAGAACTTTAGGATTTCACCTCGGTGTCTGTAAGTGCACAAATTGTTAAGACAAAATTTTGGAGTTTTATTGACACTCCATATACTAATCAGATACTAAGGTTTATAATATGAAAATCATATACTGTTACATCAGCTTTAATAATTTAAATGGCAAAAACACGAGAACAGAAAACTCTAGAAATCAAAGAAATGAGTTAAAAGTAAAATATTAATGCAGAGAAACTAGAACCCTCATACACTGCAAATGAGAAAAGAGTGTAATGGGGCAGGTGCTTTGGAAAACAGTCTAGCAGCTTTTGAAAGGCACAACAATTCTGTGCCTCAGCATATACCCAAGAGAACTGAGAATATGTTCACACAAAAACCTGTATATAGATATTCAAAAAACAGTATTTACAATAGCCAGAAAGTGGAAATAACCCCCAAGTTCATCAACTGATAAACTGAATAAACAAAAATGTGATAACGTCTCCATACAATGGAGTATGTTTTAGCCATAAGAGGAATGAAGTACTGACACAGGACAACACAGATGAACCTTGAAGGTATTACACTAAGTGACAGAAGCCAGCCACAAACCACCACATACTGTACGACTCCATTTATATGAAATGTCCAAAACAGGCTCATAGAGACAGAAAGCAGATCAGTGGCTACCCAGGGCTGTAAGGTCTGGGAGGAAGTCGGGAGGGAGTGCTAATAGGTATAGGGCTTCTTTCTTCCTTATTCCTCTGATTACAAGGTTCTAATGTTGATGGTGGTGATGTTTGCCCAACTCTGTAAATACGTGCACAACTACTGAACTGTATACCTTGAAGTGGCATGCAACTGGAATCTCAACAGAAAAAAATTCGCTGTAGGCATTTATTTCAAAGAATGAGTCAGAAGTCACCTGTTGCTAGAGGTGCAGAAAATGACGGCATCAGGGGCGTCTGGGGCGCTCTTCCTGCATGCCCCCTTGTAATATCGTAAGTTGAACTGACAGCAAATCCTGATGTAGGGGGACCCGCAGAGGGTGCAGACAGCAGAGCGCTCAGGGCAGAGGCTGAAGGGGGGAAGTGGGCCAGAGGGGGACTGCCGACTGCAGCGGCAGCTTGGGGAGGGACGGCAGGTGGCACAGACATCACAAGCGGTGGGACAGAAGGAACTGGTGAAGGAGGCACCAAGGCCAATGGGGCTGCAGGGCTCCCAGGAGGAAGGGGAGGCTGCGGGGTGGAGAACGTGTGGGGCGGCAGGGACGGCAGCGAGGATCCACTCAGAGAAGAAAAAGAACTAGTTGCTGCTGAAAAAAAAAGTGGGGAGGAAAAAATCAAAATTGGCAAGACTTTTCACTTGATTCAGAGTATCTGTTTCTTTCTTCTTGTAAAATCTTTTAAATTAAATAACACCATGTCCCAAGAACTATATTAGAACGCGTAACTTAAAATATACAGCAACTATGACTGAGTGCAAATGACTTTCAACTCTCATAGGCAAAAAAAGCTGCTCTATAAAACTAGGTTACAGTATTGTTCATATATAGATCTTTCTGTTTTCAATAAAATAAAGCCATTTTTTGCCCCTGTTGATTTCAGCATAAAAACCTACACACCAAAGGCACAAAAACAATGGTCAGAAGATTAATCCCCACAAAGTCAGGGAACATGAGACAAAACTAACACATGCTTTTTAGGATTTTTTGTCATAACAAAGATGATTTATAGGCAATATGAATATAAAGAACAAATGTTTACCTAAAGCAACACATACATGTTTCGTTTATTGGCTTAAATAAAAGACGATGTCCCTTCATCACAGCAAAGATCAGAGAACTTTTAATATACACATTCATTTTCTAATAGGCTTGGAGGGCAGCTAAGAGTATCTTCACTATCCTCACAACTATGCTAGACAAGCCCGTGTACCTAAACGAAGCGGGGTGGACGCCGCGGTGGCCAGGCCAGCAGGGTTTGGTGGAGGAGTCCCAGGTGGCGTAGTCTCTATTCCACTCTCTTCCATCATTTTCACTCAAATATGGTATGCTGTGAAAATATAACCCTGTTACAAATAGCACAGTAGCCAGACATATTTTTTAAGTATGTAAAGTTAGAGAATCGTCTTAAAAAGTAATCAAGAGACAGATGTCTGTCCTTACAATTTATAATGTCAAGATAAAGGGTCTGTCAGAATTCCTAAGGAAACGGTCTGTGAGAATGTTCAACATGCATACAGTATGTGATCTTTTCATACACACATTTTACATTTGAGAAGTCACTTTATGTTAACTTTAATAGTTATCCAATATAATCATTTATACTTACAATTATTCAACGTATTTTAAACAAACAGTAAATTACTAATTTAATTTCTGCCACCTGAAAATGTTAGATTTATATCTAGATTCCAGTCACAATTACATTTAGAACAAAAATAAATTATTCTCCAAATGTTTCCTCTCTTCCCATAAAGCATTCTATTAACACAAAGAATTTTAATGTCCTCAATCCCCTATTTCCCTAGTTCACATCTTAAATCTACTCTGTAATGGCTAAATGATGGCTCAGGTGTTAGAAATGGTAACTACAGCAAAACTGTTATATAGTAACTAGAAACCAGGGTCCCAACAGACAACAGTGGATTACAATGGGAATACAACAGGTATTACGGGAAAACCTTCTTATAATTATAAATTTGCAAGCCTATCTGAAGTATAAAATCAAAACTTCTGAATACAACAAATGTGTTTCTGGTATTTTTAGTCATGTAACAAATCATCAGCAAAGGTCAACAGCTTATCAAGCACTGTGTTGGTGCCTCTGGAAATACAATGTAAGCAAAAACAAATGGGATGCTCACAGTCTAGTACAGGAGACGATAAAATAATGCTACCAATGTACAACAAGCCATAGCCTGAATCACGTGCTCTGAGGAAAGAACACAGTTCTTTGACAGGAATATGAGGTCCTGACTTGGGGTCAGGAAAGGGCTCCTCAGGGAAGTCCTATCTAACGTGAGATCAGCAAGATGTGCACAATGTAATTAGGCAAAAGGGAAAAGAGATTAGGAGGGCAGATTTCAGAAAAAGTGACTTCACAGCTGGTACAAAGGCTCTGGAAGGTGAGGGGAACACGACAGTCAAGAAAATCCCTGTGGCAAGAACAGAAAAGATGAATGAGGACTGGAGACAGGCAGGAGTCTGGATGTTGTTGAGCTTCCAGGTTAAGGAGTTGGATTATTAAGAACAGAAAGTCACTGTACAGCAGGAGGTGACATTTTTGTCTTTACTACTTGAAGAAATTTTAGAGTCACAGGAAGATGTTAAAACAGAAGAATTCATTAGTACCCTAAACCCAGCTTCTCCCAACAAGAGCATCCTGCACACCTACCGTATATTGATCAAACTCAGGAAACGACTATCGGTACTATACTAACTAAGCTATGGACCACATTTGGACTTCACCTGTTTTTATATTTGTGTGTGTCTCTGTGTGTGTGTGTGTGTGTGTGTGTGTGTGTGTAGCTCTTCGGAGTTTCATCATGTGCATAGGATCAGGTGACCACCACCACAGTCAGGACACAGGTGTTCCAGCCCCCAGAAAATCCCTCATGCTGCTCCTGTCAAACCCTCCCGCCAACCGTAAGCCCTGGCAATCAATTGTCCTCTATCCCTTCCTCCTTTTGTGAATGCTACTGAAATAGAATCATAGAGCATACACCCTTTCAAGATTGGCTTTGTTCACTCAGGATAATGAAACTCACCCAAGATCCACCTTGAGATCTACCCAAGTTGTTGCATCTATCAATAGTTTTTGTGTGTGTGTACGCTGAATATTTCATTTTATAGATGTACCACCGTTTGGCCACTGAACTCATTTAGTCTGATTCTAGCTTGTGGCAATTCATATTTGTGTTTTAAAAAGATTCCTCTGACCACAGCAGACGGACTGGGCTGTAAGGCAGGCAGAGTACATGCACAGCTCATTAAGAATGACAGAGCAGCAGTTCACACAGGGAGTGATAAAACTCCTGGCTAGTGATTCTCAAACTGCGGCAGGGGGTGGGGTGAGGGTGGGAGATTAGGCCTCCTGGGATCATCTGGCAGTATCTGGAGACATTTTTTGTTGTCCGAACTAGAAGGGTACTCTTGGCATCAGGCTAGGGGATATTACTGGAAATCCTGAAACGCATAGGACAGCCCCAACAAGATTATATGGCCCCAAGTATCAATAGTGCCAAGGTAGAGAAACTGGGCTAAACTAATGTGACAATAGTGGAGATGGACAAGAGCGAGTAGATTCCACAAATGTTTGGGTAATACGGCTCAGTGATAGGCTGGATGTGGGGTAATTAGGGGAGAGGCATGACCTGCACAACCACACAGACAGAGGAACCATTCACTAAGATCAGGACACTGCAAGCAGTCAAGGTGCCTGTGACATCTTTTACGGGGGCAGAGGGCGGGCGCAGGCAGCATTATGTAGGGTTTAATACTGGACTTGCTGAGTTTAAGCTCCTTGAAACATCCAGAGACACTGACTTGGTCTGCAGCCAAGAAACCACTCTACTGTGGGTTTCACCAGGTTCCTGACAGTGTCTAAAGTCCTGGTCCAAGAGGAGGTTACCTGAGAAGGGAGAGACCACGTAAAAGAGAAGATGACCCGACCAGTCCTTAAAAAGCAGCCCAATGGATACATGACCTCGCAGGGAAGGGTGAGAAAGGACCCGGGAGACAGGAAGAAAACCAGGAGCCTGTGGTGTCCAAAAGCCAAAGACAAATGTTTAAGGGAGGAATGGACAACAGCAGCAAATCCTGCAGAGCCCACAAACAGGATGTTACCCGAACACTTCATGGACTGGACAAACTCTGGCGATGAACTTAGGGAGAGCTGATAGAAGCAGACAGAAGCCAGTTTCAACCGGACTGCAAAGTGGGAGATGACGCAAATAGCCACAACACTTTCAAAAGGTCTGGTCGTGAATGCTGAGGAAAGATCTACGGCAGTAAGCAGAGAACAGGGATCCAGAATGCAAAATCCTTCCATTCAGTATCTGCACACTAGAGGTGGACAAACGGCGGCAGAGACGGCCTTCTGGGCCTGTTATCACGCCCTGACAAAGCTACGTCTTTCCTTCACCTCATTTTTCTACTGGTCATTCATATGGACAGATTTAAAGAAGTCAGATTTAAAGGTAATCCTGATCCCTAACGTTAACCAAAGAACTTCTACAATGAATACAACCCCTGACATGGGAAATTTGGGCAATCTCTTTCAGTTTTTAAAAGTTACAGCACTTGACAACTGGCTTAATGACAATAGTAGGTAAACTCTTGAGTGCATAAACATACTATCTTCTACTAAAGAAAGCTATTTCTTTCTATTTATTTATTTTCTACTTATTTCTGTCAGAGTGGGTCATGGTGTTAGGGCTTAAGTCTCAGGACAAAAAGCACTATTAATAAGGTATCAACACCGCAAAAAAAAAAGTAATGGAAATGGCTTGAAAAACTGAGTCTTTAGTCTCTGGCCAGACCCTCCTCTTTCATTTGCTTGTGATTCAGTTTTTCTGTGAAAAATTGGATGGCTACGTATAAGGATACAAGAAATGGAATAATGGAGCTCTAACAAACCTAAGCGCACTAAAGGAGTCACTATTGTTGGTGTCCTACTGGCACAAAACACTGTCCCTTCTACCAGCGTTACAATAGTCTTGAGTTTTGCCTTTGCGTTCTCAGCTCTCAACACAAACTTCTGTAAATATTCTCTGAAGAAAACAGTGGCCGTAGAGGAGAAATACTGGAAGGCCAAAGGTGTCACGTTGCAGAAATGCACGTTGTCTCTCAAAATAACTACTCTGAATGACAAAAACCTCGGATGTACGTTCTGCCAATTTATGGGTATGAGCTAACGTTTAAATCTGCCCAGGAACGAACAAAGAGCAAAACGCAAGAGCCCTCTAGAGAGGGTCCAGACACCGACGGGGAACCTTCCGGAACACTGCTCCTTCACACTGCCGGTCCCGCTTCGTTGAGCCCGGAGTCTCCGAAGCGGGAGCAGCCTCCCAGGCTCTGCCACGTCCCCAGGCCGGGCTCTCCCCGGGGCCGCGCGCAGGGGCGCCGCCTCGGTCCCGGGACAGGAGCCGCGATCCGCACTCGTGCCTTCCGCGGCGGAGGCTGCACGCCTCGCGAAGTGCCGCTGGGCCCGGCCGCACCCGGCAAGCCCGACACCCGTGCGCGGACAGGCCGACGGCCGGGCTCCGCACGACCCTCGCGTCCGCGACGCCGGCAGGCCCGCCCACCCTACAGGACTGCGCCCCTCGGCGCCCGCACGCCGGGGCTGCCGAACACCTGGGGGCCGGAGGGCGTCGGCGCGGCAGCTGAAAAGCGGGGAAATGAGAAGTCGGCGTGTTAAGACCACGGTTCCGGGAGGACACGGAAGACACCAAAAGACTTACCTCGGCACGTCCCCGCCTCCAAAATGGCCGCCGACGACGCGTGGCCCCGTGGTTGCCACGTCGGCGCCCGTTGCCCCGCGCTGCCCCGCCCCTCGTGCTGCACGGCCCGCCCGTCGCCCCACCCTGCCCATAGCACGGCTCCGTCCCGCCCCTGGCGGGACCCCGCCCCGCCCCGCTCGCTAGGAGCACCACCCCCGGGCACGGTTTAAATCTGTCTGAGTGCTTCCAATCAAAAGGTCCTCCAGGCCGCCCTGGCGTGGCCATGGGCCCCTCTGGAAGCACTCTCCTGTAGGCCTGTCGTCCTTCGCACTCCGCGACCCCCACCCTTGTCACCCCTGTAGCTCACTTCGCCAGGGCCGTGGCCGCCCGTGGGGACAGACGCACATGCCAAGGTCTGTAGTGGGGTGGGGAAAAGGTAGCAGCTACTGTGCTAAGTTTTTCCCCAAGAACCTATATTACACATACTTTTTTTCTTAATTGAAAAAACCAAAGACAAAGAGAATCTGAGCCTTATGCGCTATCCTTAAACCAGTGCCTGAAAAGTAGGTCCTCGATTATGTACATTAAATAAATGGACGAATGGAATGCTGTGGAAGAAAATGAGGAATTTGAAATCAGAAGCCCTAGTTGGACCTAAGTTGTGCAGTTGTGACCTTTTACAGGTCACTTAGCCTCTGTAAATCTCCATGTTTCCATCTATTAAGATGGGAATACTACTGTCTGCCGTCTCTAACTCAAGCAGGTAACAAGCTTCAAATAAAACAATGCATATGAAGGCACCTTTTTTTTTGGTATCATTAATGTACAATCACATGGGCAACATTGTGCTTACTAGATTCCCCCCATTATCAAGTCCCCACCACATACCCCATTGCAGTCACTGTCTATCAGCGTAGTAAGATGCTATAGAATCACTTCTTGTCTTCTGTGCCATGAAGGCACTTTTTAAACTGCTGAGTGTTAAACACATGAAAAATTGTTTTTGTTCTTCCCAAATTCCTTCAGGAACCCATTCACAGAGTGAACATTAAGGTATCTCTCGGACCTGACTGCTGTGAGCATTCTAAAATGCCTCACTGACAAGTTAACACTATTTAACTATGTCCTGACTTCAGATCTCGCTTTGCCACGGCACTGGGCTGTGCCCTTTTGCGGTGCCTATTACCCTGTCCACTGAGAATGTGTGTAGGTGGCCGCCTTGTTCACCGTCCGGAGTCTGCTGTTTTGGGTGGTGCTGAAGAGAGTTGCTATCTCTATCCTGTCAGGTTGACACCCTTAATAGCTATAAGATCTCTTGGTTTCTTCATTCTTTCAACATACCTTTTTTAGTCGTTGCAATGGTCTGAGCATTAGTACTGGGAATGTAGAATGAACAAGACAGACCAGGTCCTGACACGTAGGGAGCTTTCAGTCTCACAGGACAGAGAGGCTATGAACAGGAAGATAAAGTACGGGTGGTGATGGATGCAGTGAAGCGAGTGAATAGGATGTGATACCTCCAGACACTTGGGTGGGCCACTTTGGATATAATGAGTGTGCGAGCCTTCTCGGAGGAGGCGGGTTCCCGCAGAGGCCTAAGGAAGCAGGCCTGTGGTTAGCTGGACAGATGCAAGACCACGCAGCGCTGCTGAGGGAGGCTGCTTGGCATGTTTGCAGAACAATAAGGAAATGGGCTGAGTGGTGAGAAATGACGTCAGAGAGATAGGAGGGCCAGATCAAATCCAGCCTGGAAGGTGTGATAAGGCCTTTGGATTATATATATTCTGAGAAAAACAAGAAGCATGTGCACAGTTTGAGCAGAGGACTGATGAGATTTGACATCAGTTTTAAATCACAGTCTCATTGCCATGACTGCAGGGGTACAGGGACTAAAGCAGGATGGCCAGTAATGGGATGATGGTGGCCTAGAGTGGCTCATGGGCATCGGGAAGTGGTACATGGTCTGGATGCATTCTGAAAGTTGGGCTGTCATGATTTACTGATGACTGGATGTGCGCTGTATTCGTTTCTTAAGACTGCTAAGACAAATTAACTGGTTGGCTAAAAACAACAGACATCTATTCTCTCACAGCTGTAGAGGCCAGAAGTCCAAAATCAAAGGTCAGGTAAGCTTTCTCCAAAAGCTCCAGGAGACTCCTTCCCTGTCTCTTCCAGCTTCTGGTGGGTCCAGACATTCCTTGGCTTTGCTGGCATGACTCCAATCTCTACCTGCCTTCCTGTGGCCTTCTCTCTGCCTCTCTGTATCTACAATCTCCTCTACCTTGCTTTTATAAGCATACCTGTCATTGCATTTAAGGCCCATTGTAAATCCAGGGTGCACTCATCTCTCAAGATCCTTAGGGGTCTAGGACTCTATCTCCAACTAAGGTCACATTCCCAAGTTTCAGGTGGACAAATTTTTAGGAAGGCCACTGTTACATGGGCCATGAGAAACAGGAGCAAACCAAAGAAGCAGGATTATAAAATGGGTTTTGAAATTAACCTTGAATTGCATTTATAATATTTTATGTTTCACTTACTACTTCTCATTTAAACTTCAGAAGTAATTTATTTGGCAGGTATTATTATTATTATTATTATTATTATTCCAGTAGTAGAAAACTAAGGCTATGAGAATTGTGTGCAGACCTGGAATTGGAAGCCAGAATTCTTTAGTTGTACCCCAACTGTTTGCCTGCTTTGGGGTGGTAAGATACGAAAATGTGTTCTTAGAGGGCAATAATGGGAGTCGGAGGAAAATGACAGCTTAATGACAGAACAAACAACTGCCTAGTTTTCTTTTGTTGCTGCTAACAGATCTCAAGGTTTTCCTGATCCGAAGTCTCTAATTCATAACAGAGTCATTTGTGAGTCAGAATGAGAGAGACTGCACTACATTGCAATTTTGCTTGTATTTGCACACAGGCAAACAAAACTATTTCCCACTTGAGGCTTTTTTCTAGCTCAACTCAGAGTTAATAGACCCATTCTGAAGTATTCTTTAAAAAGCCCATGAAGTTTGTACTATTTGTATGAATATTGAAGGTGGAGAGGAGGCTGAGTCTGGGAATCTACAGCAGCCCCAGGAGGAGAGGCAGAGCGGGATGCGGTTTGAGAGACCAGGGGCTCTGCCCAGAGAACAGTCCACGGGTTCCACAGCCCCAGAGGACACGTCAGCAGATGTGTCCCCGGGACTGGCCGAGACACAGAGGTCAGGGGCCCACACCCAACCCTGGGCTAAGAGGATGTGTAAGTTCCTTCAGTGGTTAGGAAGGAGGGGCCCGGGAGTCCCAAACACTGCGTGGGACATACTTGTACTAACAATCATTCATTACCTATCTGGAATTCATACTTAGGAGGCGTGCAAGCCAGGGCTTAAAGCCTGAGAGACAGTGTGATATAGATTAGGACATAGATATTCATCCAGACAACCTGGATTTGAATCCTGGCTTTAGCACCTGCTGAGTCAACAGCTAACCTTGGCTGTTGATTTCTTAAACTCACTGTGCTTGGTATTTTCACCTACAAAATGAGAACTTATATTAATACCCACCTCCTAGTCTTTTACTTGAGAACTAAATGACTTAGTGTGTGTGCAGAGCTGGTAACAGTGTCTGAAGTGGCATTCTCATCCAGTCTTAGCTCTCATCCTTTGACTTTTAAATGGTCTAGTCATCTATTCATCAGACTGTTTAAAAGTCAAAGACCTGTCATTAGGTGATTTTGAGTTGTAATTTCTAAATCAAGGTTTTAGTTGTCTGTTTTCAACTAAAGAAAATTTAGTTACGAATAGGCTGACTCTACTTCTCCACCTGCTCAGGGCACTTCCAATTTCGGGCTGTTGTCCCAGCATAATTATTATAAGGACCCACCTTTTATTCTCAAAAGTGCTCAGTTTGGACGATGCACCTTACGACCATCCTACGGTGATTCCACTTACAGAAATGTAAGGAAGCAACTGTTCTTGCACTGCAACGTGAGTCATCGTGCAAACACTTCAATACCTGCCTCTCGCTGGAACACACAAAATCATCACTGAGCACATTTACATTTGCCTCAAAAAACTAACTCACCTTACTAAACTATGTGTTTGTGAAAACATTCTGTGACTCCTCTTGGCCTGCATGATACAACCTGAAAACTTCGACTTCCCTTCCCTCTCTCCCTCCTCTCCTACACCCGCACCTTCCTCCATACCCCACAGCCCCAGGTACAGTGATCTGCCCCCTCCTGAGCCCCTGGCCTGTGCAGTCAGTCCCTCTACTGAAATGCTTTGTTTCTGTTCCACCTTCTGCTGAAGATGTACTACTCATTTTTCAAGGACCAGCTCACTGTTTTCTTCCATCATAAAACCTTTTCACATTGTATTTTTGTTGGTTGTACGTGTCTTTCTTCCTCATCTTTAGCCCCTTGATGGTGATAAATTATCTTCAGTATCCCAATACCTTCAGATTTTTACCTGGAGTGGGTACTGTGTGAGCATTTTTGAATTGCTTTGACATTCCTATGATGATTCATGTGCAGTATACACATTGGAAAAAGTCCTCATAATCACCTCCTTTTTCTCCCCTAAATATGATTTTACTAAAAATACTCTTGTAGGAGGCAGAACATATATGCTTCCTTTGTAAAATTGGAGATTTTACTTTGAACAAGAAACCATGCAACTAAAATTTGTCCTCCAGTCAAGGGCACAGCTAATATGCAGTAACATATTAAATATTAAATGTTTTTCTAGACTCCCATGTTTTTACAAAGTTAGAAGTTTACATAACTTTAACTGACAGCTCTCAATGCCTAATGACTCCCAAATACGTGCATCTGCAGTAGCGTTTCTCAAGCCTTTGAAGTCACAGAACTCTCTACTTTTCCCTCTCTAGCTTTGACATCATAGCGTAGAAATGAATAGGAAACTGAAAGTATTCTTACAAGCACTTCATTCTCAGAAAATGTTTAAAACTTGGAAGTTGTGTTCACTTTCTCTGTGAGTCAGCATTTCTCTAAGGCTTAGGGGGGAAATTGTGGGAAGAGAACGTAGGAGATGGATGGGTCCAGGGCACGTAACTCACACATCAGCCAAACTGCATGTGAACAGCCAGTGGGTGTCTACCCGCTTCCGAGCAGGTCACTGGGGTAACACACTAGATTAGGAATCTAGGCTGCCACTAATTAACAGTGCGACTCTGGGGTTACCTTCTCTGAGCTTTAATTTCCTCCCCTGACAAGTGATGGATTGCTCACTGATCTCTGTAGTGGCTGTTCCTATGGCTGGCTTCCTAACGAGACAAGAAAAGGAAATGAGTAGACATTTGTTCTTATCTGCATAGATGAAAGACCCTAGACAAAATGTTACAAAATGGAATCAAGGACTTGATAAGGAGGAGGAGGAAGAGGTTGCTGTACAGTGATTAAGTGGGTTTTTCCCTGCAAAAGTACAATGGTGCTTCCACTGCAGGAAAAATTATTGATGATTTAATACATTTAAAGAGAAATGCAACCTGATACTACCAACAGATGCAGGAGAAAGCATTTGATAAAATTCAACTCTTATTCATGGTAACTCTTGGTAAACTAGAAAGAGATGGAATTTTTAACCTGATAAAATTTTTTTTTTTGAGAGGGCCTCTCTCATATTTATTGATCAAATGGTTGTTAACAACAATAAAATTCTGTATAGGGGACTCAATGCTCAATGCACAATCATTAATCCACCCCAAGCCTAATTCTCGTCAGTCTCCAATCTTCTGAAGCATAACGAACAAGTTCTTACATGGTGAACAAATTCTTACATAGTGAATAAGTTCTTACATGGTGAACAGTACAAGGGCAGTCATCACAGAAACTTTCGGTTTTGATCACGCATTATGAACGATAAACAATCAGGTCAAATATGAATATTCGTTTGATTTTTATACTTGATTTATATGTGAATCCCACATTTCTCCCTTATTATTATTATTATTATTTTTTTAAATAAAATGCTGAAGTGGTAGGTAGATGCAAGATAAAGGTAGAAAACATAGTTTAGTGCTGTAAGAGGGCAAATGTAGATGATCAAGTGTGTGCCTGTAGACTAAGTGTTAATCCAAGCTAGACAAGAGCAATAAAACATCCACGGATGCAGAAGATTTCTCTCAAAACAGGGGGGGTGAGGTTCTAAGCCTCACCTCTGTTGATCCCCAATTTCTCACCTGATGGCCCCCCCTGCGACTGTGCCTGTCTTAGGTTGTTCCTCCCTTGAGGAATCTTACCTGTCTCTGGCTCACCATTCATCTTCCGGGGCCATACAAGGAAATGTAAAGTTGGTAAGTGAGAGAGAGGCAATATTGTTTGAAAAGGTTAGCTTTTTACTTCTTTGCAGATTTATGCCCTGTGGCTTTTATGCCCAGTATTTGTCTTGAGGTATCTTTATCACTTGGAAGAATTATGATACTCGGTAAATTCGATTTGAGGCACGAATTCTATTTAAGGGTTGTAATTAGGAAGGAAGAAGAAAAGCTATAGGAGTAGCAGACCGAAGAAAACATGGGAAGATTGATTATTTCTTTGACATATCTTCTTGTAGAGTAACTTAAGCATGTATAGGTTTTAAACTACTAATTAAATTGCATACACACATTAACATAATAGGAATACAGTTTCATAACCAGAGAAGACCTGTAATTATCAGCCATCTCCAGTGAAACCAAGAAAACCAGTTAGGCACCCTAGGCATTTGTGAAAACTTATCTATGATATGGTGGATATTGTCCAACTGAACTTGAACAGTCTGAGAGAAATCAGACAAATTAAAACAACCCATTCCTGGGGACTGTTCACATCCCATATGTTCTTTTAACAGTAAATAGTCTGCAGTTGTAAGATTTTGGAGCGCTACTATTTGCACTTCTACTAATTCTCGGTTGAGTTCCAACAGTATAGATCCAGTCAAATTTGTTGTTTTACTGTATGCACAGGCCAGCTTAGATATCTCCTTCTTCATTCCCATGGCAAGTCCAGGAACTGGTGGGATGAGTGCATCTACACCTGTAGCAGTATGTGGATCTTTGTTGGGGTTTTTTGATGATCATCTTCTGGCATGAGTCTTCCAGAGAGTGCTGATGTTGGAAGTTCTTTTTCATATCGTTAGTTCATTTTCAGGGTAGCCAAATTAGGCTTTGATTCTCTGTATAAACACAAACAGACCCTTTGCCTACACTTTTATATGCCCTTTATACCCTTGTGTAGAACTCATTGGAGGTCACCACACAGGAACTGCCTTTTTTTTGTTTGTTTGTTATCATTAATCTACACTTACATGATGAATATTATTCTGCAGTAAAATTTATTATTTTCTTTTTACATCCTCCTGTGTTTCTAGTTGAGAAATGCCTGTTTCACATGGAGGTTGTGCACTGGAGTCATTTTTGACAAGGGTTTAAATAGTGGCTCTGTCACATTTCATCCTGCTGTCCCCAGACACACGCTTATGATAGATGACAGTGGGACTTACCTCACATTCCTCCTGAGAAAGGCAGAAACCCACTCATGGTGGACATTCCTTCTCCAAGACTTCAAGTGTCACTGTGTATTACCCACTGACACCCTCATGGCCTCCATCCTGCCCCCCCACCAACCCCCACTACATTACCTGGAAAGGGTTCGGATTCAGTGTATCGCTTTTAAAGACTGCCGGTCCCCCGTGTGCATTCCCACCATACAGACATGAGAAAGCTGTAGCGGAAGCTCTGCATTCTGCATGTCTATCTCTCACCTTTCTCCAAAACTTCAGGTCTAGTTTCTAACTACCTTGAAAGCTCACCATCTTCTCAGATTCAATCAGATAAGTGATAAATTCATCCATGAAGCTATTTTCAGATTTTGCCTTTTTAATTTCATTAATACTGTCACCATTATCCAGTAATAAGAAACACTATTCGACAGCTCTCCCCCCTCCACCAGCAGCATTCATTAAGCCAGCAGACCTGGCCAAGCTTCCTGTTGCCCTGTAGACCATGGCGAAGGTCAGTGGAAAAGTACCAGAGAGGCAGCAGTGGAGGCAGGCAGGCCTCTAGGAGGCTAGTGAAGACTTCAAACTGCGAGATGACACAGTCGGGACGAAGGTGGCAGCAGTGCTGGGCGGGGACCTGCTCACATACAGAATCGCTGTAAGTCAACAATTTGTTCCTTCAGGACACTGTTCCCTCCTACAAGCACAGCTCTCCCTTGCTTAGCAAGCAAAAATTCAGATTTTTATTCCAGATGCCAAACATTTCTTTAAAGTTTGATTTGATTAGATTTTTTTTCATAGGTAATATATGGACACAGGAGAAAACTCATAGGTACAGAAAAGTGTGTAGTGGAAAGTTTCTCTCACAAGCCTCTTCTCCAATCCCAGAGTTCCTCTCCACTTACACAGCCATGGCCCTGCATCACACAAGCTCATATATATGCATATTCTTTTCCTTGTGTTTTTTACACAGCTGCAAATATGCAGATATATTATACTGTACTTTGTTGCTTAGTGTGAACATGTGTAAAATAACACACAATATACATGTGTACACACACGCACAAACACACACGTATTTTGGAGCCCATTCCATATCAATATATTCACAGCTACTTTGTTTATAACAAGCTACATATGCTCCTATTGAATGGATCACATTGCTAGTAATGTTTAACTTGCACCAATTCTGGAACATTTTAGTTCACTCCAATCTGTTAAAAGAACATATGGGATAGTTCACTGGCAAATCTATATTGATTCTACTCAGATATGTGTCATTTTACACATATACAAGCATACCTGTAAATTTCCAAAAGTAGAGTTATTTGACAAAGGTATGTATGTAGCATTCTGATAGCTATTGCTGAATGGCTCTCCACTGAGGATGTGTCAGTTTACACTCTCAACACTGAAGTACATGGCCTGCTTCTCTACTTCTTTTCCAACAGTTTATCATCAAATATTTAAGTCTGCTAATTTACAGGTGTTTTGTCCCAACCATACAAAAGTGCTGCATTGGTTGTCCCTGTGTATTAATGTTATGTAAACACTAGTGCACAATACCTGCTTTGCGTCACCTCCTTTTCACTCTGTACTTGTGTTTGTAATCATCTTCCATGTTATATGTGACTGTAGTTCACTCATTTTTAGCATATAAATAGTGTCATTATTGATTTTACTTTTACGAGCATTTGGGTTACTTTCAATCTGGGACTACTCTAAAAGGTGATATTCTGAACATTCTATTCTTCAGGGGCTTCCTCTTTCCCTGAAGGCTCTGAGGAGCCTTATATGTGTACATAAGTTATATGGTACTATGAAGATAGGACACTTAAGCATGTTCTATGGGGAAGGCATAGGTCTAAGCCTGTTTCTCTCAGGTAATGCCTTATCCTCACCCTTGGGGGAGATGTAGTAATGTGGTTACCCTAGATACATAGAGTTTGTGTTGGGTAAAAGGGATTCCCCCTACCCCCGTCAGTGGTCTGCTCTGATGCACGTGTCAGAATGCTACAGAACCCTGTCTGACTTACATCATAATGGCCCTACTGGTGTATTTAAGCACTGGCCAGGCCAGTGAGTGAGTGACTGAGTGAGTGAGGAGAGAGCCTCTTCAGTCGCTTGTTGTTCTTGAATATTATATACTGACTGGATTCTTGGCTGTCATCACTTGAACTTCTGGCAACAGAGTTCTGGAGAGGAAGGCACCAGATTTCAAGTCACTCTCTGAAGCGTTGAGCCATGAAGCACCAACAAAAAAGGAAACATCTTGAAACCAGACGTTTGCCCAAACTTGCCAGGATGTCAAGAGGTGTGTGTCAGTGATATTCTCTGAGCATTGGGGATCTAGAAACCGTCTTCTAAAGAAAAGGGAGTGAGGATTCCTACTTATGGGAGAGAGAGGGCAGGAAGGCGGGAGGGAGGAAAAGGTGTGGGTGCGCCAGTCTTTCTAAGGGATCAGATAATCTGAGGGTCAAGAGAAGGTTCCTGGGACTAGGTCCTTGTCTCTGTGGCACAGGACCTGTGTTCCCTACATCATGCCGCTCTAGGCTACTGTATCACAGATGTAGTTACTGATTATTATAATTTTTCTTATATACTGTCTTTCCCTTTATTTCGTTTTTTACAATGTTACAAGTTTTCCAATAGTACTTTTTCAAGTTAATGAAGAAAGTGTGGCTCAAAGAGGTAAATGAAAAATAAGGAAAAAAGTTTGAGTGCCTAAAATTGGACGTGCGGGGATGAGAGTGTAAAGTCATACAGAGTATGAATTGATTTCTTAGATTGTCTCAGACATTGAGACCTTTCTTTCTTTGTCTCAGAGTATAGACATGTAAATTTGAGGCTCCTTTATGAAAGAAAAACACCAGCACGATACACACACACACACAAATGCCATTTAAACACGATAGCTGAATAGAGAACGTTTGGCTCTTTCTGGAAAAACGGGAAACTAAAATAGTTTGTGGTGACTGTGAGGTCACTCTGTGCCTTCCCTTGGCTTACATAGCATAAATAAGCCAAGGGAAGACACAAAGTAGTTTCTAATATAATGGCTTGCTTAATATGTACCAGGTCCAATTATTTGCTTCTCAAACTCATTATATCACTAATGGAGTAGATTCACTAGTTGGAGTAGCTAAAGGCCTTAGTAACTAATACATGAAGGAATGTACTTATTTCTTATGTAACAATTAGTGTATGTGAAGGAATAGGGCAAGCCTCCCTGCTGATAGAAACATTTTATCATTAACACTCGGCTTTCAAATAGACCCCAGATTATCAACATGCCAGTTAGATAGAAAAGGGAAGAACACAGCAGGGGACAGAGGAGGACTTCATGCCTATGCCTGGTTGGGGCACGTGTCCTTGTCACTCATTTCCCACTGCAGAAAACTTTGTCACATGGTCAGAACTACTGTAGCTCCCGAAGGAAGGGTGTTCCAGGCCCAGGGCCAAGTTCCCCTCTGGAACCGGTGAAACAAAGATAAGTCCAGGATGAGGGCAGGTTGGAAGAAAGGCGTTTCTTCTTTACAGTCACTGGCGGCTCATGCATGCGCCCAGGGTGTCCATTTCCAATCCATGGGCAGAAATGTATAGTGTGGGTGTGTCTGCCTCCTGTGAAAAAGGTTTTTAAAAGATCTGAGTAGGTAGGTTAAGAGTCTTGGAGAAATACAGAAATACATTCCCACAAGAGGAGTCTTGGGCAAGTCTGTAAAGTCTTCATTTGAACATCTCCAGCACCATGTCTACTGCCCAGGAATTCCCTGCAAAAATGCTGTATCTGCACACCTCCATAATCATATTGACATCCCTATCTTTCTATATATCTACATTAATATAGATACCAGTCTAGATACATAGGTAGGCAGGCAGGCAGACATGCAGAATTCTTTTAAAACTTGGACCCCCGTGTCCTCTAATTATAGAATTTCTCATGAGGAAAAAGGAGCTAGTATCCAATTTTAGTCACTAGTTTTTGATATTGTGTATACATCTTTAGAAATATCACATACAAGATACCCACTATCACTGACATCTACTAAATACCATTTTCATAATTGTCGTTTACTTATATTTTGGAGCAAGTGAAGTTTCAAAGGCTTAATTTCATGGGGGTGGGGGGGCTTCAATGCCTAACATGATTATACACTCAACATGTCTTTTTTGAACGCATACAGATCCAAGTAAAGGCCACATCTGTACTTTTGTATTCATTCCTCAATTCGAGAATTCACAAGAGGATTCTCCTGAGCATGAGGAACATGTGGTGGTTGGAGACAACAATCAGACACCGGGAGAAGAGTCCTCTGACTCTGAGTATGTCTCCTGCGTGCCCGCTCCAGGAGAGCTTCGTGCTGCTGCTGAGGACGGTAAGGAAGATCACAAAGGTTGGACAGGATGAATAGCTGGGGTGGCTCAGCCCAATCCCTATTTATTTTACTTTCCCTTCAAAAACAGGAAAGGGCTTCAGGGCAGAGGAACTAAGACTGAAGCCTCTGCGGAGGAACAAATTGGGGGTGTGCTTTCAAGGATAGGACAGTTCCCCATGTGAACACTGGGACAGCTGTGAGTGAGATAGTGGGCTGCGCTGGTAACAGTGTGGGAATTCAATCACAACCTCTTCCCTCAAATCAGCACAAACTCTCACACACACACACACACACACACACACACACACCCTGTATTCCTTGTGTGGGAATTCAATTACAACCTCTTCCCTCAAACACACACACACACACACACACACACACACACACACACACACACACACACACACACACCCTGTATTCCTTGTGTGGGAATTCAATTACAACCTCTTCCCTCAAATCAGCACAAACTCACACACACACACACACACACACACACACACACACACACACACACACACACACACACCCTGTATTCCTTGTGTGGGAATTCAATTACAACCTCTTCCCTCAAATCAGCACAAACTCACACACACACACACACACACACACACACACACACACACACACACACACCCTGTACAACCTCTTCCCTCAAATCAGCACAAACTCACACACACACACACACACACACACACACACACACACACACACACACACACACACACACACACACACACCCTGTATTCCTTCATACCAGATATGGCCCCATTATTCCTTCCTTTCACTTTTTCTCTTATATGCAAATGACTTTATTCCAGACGCGTATTTCAAACTCTCTACAAGCGTTACAGATACACACTGCCACCTTCCCTCCTCCCACAATCATTCTCAGACTCAGCTGTCTACACACTAACCCATAATGTACACCCTTTCACACAGGTAACTTGTTTTACCTCCCTCGTTAGACATAGCTACGAATCTCCGTTTCATTTACAAAGACAGACTTTGTGAAATCTGGTCACTCATGATCTATAGATTGAACAACCAATATTACCACATATTTAAAATTTTCAAAGGAAAACGGTATTATGCTACCCACATAAATGGAGGCTATCTGGAATCACTAAAGACATTACATAGCAGACTCATTGTTTATTTAATGGATAAATACACAAACACCAAGCAGAGACCATATCTATCATTTTAATTTAGTTTTTCCACAAAAGCAGCTCTACAGCATGGACACAGGACAGGGGCCCCAACCCAAGGCCAGAAAGCAATGGAAGCTGCTTCTGCTTCAGAGTGCCTCTCCTGCGTCCCTTGTGAGGACAGGCTTGCTGGCGCAGGTAGAAGGGACCACTGAATGGGATGCAAAGGACAGTGGGGATCTAGGCAGAGCCCAGAGATGAGCCGAGTGATTCTGCTCATCAGTCAGCACAAGGCTGCCCAGCACAGAAAGAAACTCAAAATGCTTCTCCATCTTCATTAATATAATCCCCAGTGGAAGTAGTAAATTCCAAGGGAAAATACTTAGGATTGGAGCGAGCCCAAGGAGACAAGTGGAGGGCAGTGAGTTATTTGAGGAAATGGTGAAAGAGAAACATGGAAGAACATGTTGGTATGAACTGGGCAAGGACAGGTTATATTAACAGGAAGGTGTGACAGCACTAATAGCCTAAATCAGGCCCGACACGGTAGGATCCTCAGATGCTGACCTGAGTAGAGACATACGTGGACCGAGACCCCAGCACAGCAGTATCTTTTCATAGCCGATGTTCTCAAGTTCAACCCTATACAGACCCATCTGCACCCGCTATCCTCATCTTTCACTTCCTTGTCATCTTCCACATGGATCTAAGTTCTCTACTCTGTTTTTGTCCCAACCATATAAAAGTGCTGCATTATTTGTCCCCATATTTTAATGTTATGTAAACACGAGTGCACAATACATGCTTTGCATCAACTTCTTTTCACTCTCTGTACTTGGGTTTGTAATCATCATCCATGTTAAATGTGCCTGTAGTTTGTTCATTCTTGGCATATAAAGTGTCTTTATTGATTATTATACTTTTATGAGCATTTGGGTTACTTTCAATCTGGGGCTACTCTAAAAGGTGATATTCTGAAAATTCTATTACATGTATTTTGCTATATGGAGATATTTCTAATTGGTGAATGCCTCAGAGTTAAAGGGCTAGGCTTTAGTGTTCATGTTCTATCTCAATCCCTTAGACCTCAATCTTTCAAGGTTTTACTTTGCATGCAATCACATGTTGTTCTACATTTATTCTTGCATGCCTTGTCTTGTGCCCTCATTTACTTTGGATCTTCAAACAGTTTTATATTGAAAACTCATATATTCTTTCTCTTACAGCCATTGATTTTCATATCCTTCTGTGCTTTCACTGTTACCTTAGATTTCACAAACACATTAATTACACTAGTCTCAAAGAGAATACTTCCAATAATCCTGTTGCAAAACTAAGCCACTTAACAACATGTGAAACACGCACACACAAATGCACAATCATAGGACACGCAGTCTGCACAGAGATACATGCTGACCTAAAACACAGACACAAAGCACACATACCATTCTCACACACACAGAACTATCCCATATTCAAATGTGCAACACCAGATCAGTCGCACATTAAAGAATTGATGCACACAAAGCACATGACTTTCCTCACACCATTATGCCACAATGTGTGCATGATACACACAGCTGACACATTGTTTAGAGACGAATGTTATCTTAATTCACTGAGGAAAAGTGAGTTTGGTCAGCAAAACAAAGACAGTGACTAATAATAAATAGTTAAATACTGCAAAGATAAAAATTCACCAATTGTTTCACCCGAGGTTGTAGATCTAAGAAGGGGAATGCAAAGGGCACACCCACAAATAAAAATGGTGAAGGAAAGCAAATGGTACCAAAAATCTTAAGCAAGGTGAGTGAGTGGGTGTGAGGAGCCTGGACTAAGAGGTTCAGAAAGTAACCCAGAAAGCTGAAATAGGCCAATTCTCTGTCCAAGCCAAAGATAACTCTTTAGGACAAACTCAGTATTTCCGTGAGGGAAAGTGGGGAGAGTACATCACCGAGAAGAGTGTAGGAGGGAACAGAATGGAACCAGCCGCCTCTATTACTCTTGCTCCATTTTCCAGGAGTCTCAAAGCTCCACGCATGGGGTGCACCGCCTGGGTACTCTTTGGAAGACAAAGTGTGGGTCCTGAGGGAAGTGACGGACCCTCTGAATCTGAATACTGTGCCTCTGGCTCCTCTCTTGACTCAGCCTCTTGTGCTGCTAAGTAGAGAGGAAGAGCTGCTAAAGTCTAGGCACATCAGAGCAGTGGGAGTCTGCACAGACCTGTAGAGATCGAGCTCAGTGTCTCTGCTCAGCCAGAGAAAAAGGTCTACTTTGGGCCCAGCCGCAGTCTCCTCCTCTCCAATCTGGGAGCCTAGGGCTCTGGTTCCATGCCATCAACACGAACTCATTTCAAATACTTCCTTAATTTAATCACATATGCAGAGTCCCATTGGCCTCCTAAGGTTAACACTCATAGGTTCTGGGGAATAGGATATGGCATCTTTCAAGGGTGGGGGACCATACCCAGATTATGACAACTAAAACAAAATGTGTTTAACCCAATGACATATGTAGTCAGGTAAACAAATATTAAAGTATTTTATCACATCGGTACTCTGTGGCAGCACAGATCCAAGACACAGGGCAAGAATGTCCATAGAGACAACATATACGTTTTATACCCTCCTGGCCATTAATACCTGGGCAAAATCAGAAACTGTTGAATACTTGTATTTTCGAGCTCTGGCCAGAAAAGAGACTGCAGTCTCCATGCATGTGTGACAGAGAGCGAGCAATCAAAATGTGTGGAATGGATGAAAGAGTGGCTGTACCTCAAGAGCGGATTCACAGTGGTGGCGTGAGAGGGTGTATATCAATTTCCCGGCTGACTGGAGATAGAGGCTGATACAAACCCCTGTCCAGATGTGAGAGAACACAGAAAGATAACAAAGTTTCTTTCTGCTCTCGGAGATATGCAGTACATGCACATAAGGCCCAACCTTGAGATTCAAGGGAAATCTCGACAAGGACAAGTGCCCAAAAGTGCAACGTATCACACGGGGCCATGTTTGAAAGGGTAGAAAAACTGACAAAATGACAGAGAAATGGGCAGACTAACTCAGGTTAAACATGAGAAGCTGTGCTCCCCTGGTCACCATTTCACAAATCTTTCACAACCAGCTGGAAGGGAGCCAGAAAGGTCCAGAACAAAGCACCCACGGAGGAACCCGCAGATTCTTTCTTTGCCTTACATAGGAGAGCAAAGCTCCTCTGTACAAACGGGTTTGCTGATGCAAACCCCCGTCCAGACATGACGTGTGTGTCCTCTCGTGTGTGAAGAGCAGCCACAGATTTGAAAGTGACCCCTCAGTTCTTGCCGCCAGCCACCTTCTGTCTTCATAAGCACACAGGCGTGACACTCCATCACACCCACAGCTGCTCACACTCACTTACATGCACACTCCTAAGCTGATACCACGTGTTAAACCATCACACCCTCACTTTTCTGCACATACATTCCTGTAATTTGCTTTCTCTAACATCATTCCTTCAGTACCACGGTCTCTGACCCCGCAGATAATCCCACTCTTGTAGCATTCTGTATTTCACACCAATAGGGCATGAAACCATCACAACTGTATAACAACCTCTAAAACTCCTCTTTGTTCCCTGGCTCTTAGTCCCTTCACATAATCCCCAAGTTCCACCATCCATCTAGTGACCTCTCTCCTATCTAGCCTTCACGTGGCCACTCTGTTATGCTTTTGTGGTCTCAACACATCTCACAAAGCTCTTCAAATCCTCACAGTCTTTCCTATAAATCAAATAGATATTATATAACTGCTGAAACTTTCATAGCACATAAAACACAGGTTACTCATAAATACATGGAAGATACACTGCCTCCATAACTAGAAAACTTTGCTTCATGTCACCCAGCACACCACACCACCTTCACACATCTGGGCCATCTCATCTCTAGACTCACTACCTAAAATTGTTGAAGAAACATGACAGGCACACGCACATCAGATTATACTTGCCAAACTTAAATATAATGTGCACTAAATTTTCCCATCCCCACACCAACATAACCCACCAGATACTCTCTAGCCAACTAAAAGACAAAGTGGATGTAATTTTGAGAAGTAAACATTGGGTTGCAGGTGTAAGTGAAGTTTGTAAACAGAGGAAGGGTTATTTTGTCAGGAATAAGAATTTACCTGTTTACTGAAGTTTGTGAATTTAAAGGCATAGTCTTTTCATTGGAAATGTAGAGGAAGAGGAAGAAAACCTGTCTGGGGATTTTCAGGATATATTTAAATCCACAGTAGAGCTGATTTAAGAAATAAATGTATTTTACTGGGAAAAAGGAGGAACCTAGAAGTAATCTGTAAATTGAGAAGGTGTAAAATTCAAGACAGGCGATGAGCATGTTAAGTACAGATGAACTACCGAGTCAGAGCCCTGTGTGGGCAGGGGACACGGAGGAGGGTGGCATACTGAGTAGGCTGCTGACAGATGTGCCATTTAAGAGCAGGTGAACTCTGGAGAGCAGGGCAGTGGCCAGCGCTGGGAGGGGTATTATGGAGCCAACTGTGGAGACCCTCCTGGAGTCTCCTACTCCAGCTCAGAACTCAGCAGTTCCCCCCAAGCCCTGGCCCTGCACAGCTCTGGCAACAGAGGCCCCTGTCACGTTCCCCAGAGCAGACACACATGCGAGAGGAGCCCGGGGACAGGAGGTCGGCGTGAGGGCTCTCTCCTGTCCATTCCGACTCTCCCCGGGGGCAGGAGATGGACACTTTTGTTTGATGATCCACAGCTGACAGACGGAAGCACTGAACCCATGTATATATACTCCAAATATATTCTTCCAGTAAGTAGAGTAATATCATCAAATAATACAGGCAACTTACTATGTACAAGATGAGAATTTGAGCCTCTGATATACTGCAGTATACATCTTTAGAAATATCACATACAAGATGCCCAATATCACTGACATCTACTACACACAATTTTCATAATTGTTTCCTTATATTTTGGAGCAAGTGAAGTTTCAAATGCTTAATTTCATGGGGGGAGGCGGGTTTCAATGCCCAACCTGATCATCCACTTATGTCTTTTTGAATGGATATAGATCCCAGAAAATGCCACATCTCTTTTTTTGTATTCCATTCCTCAGAATTCGAGAATTCACAAGAGGATTCTCCTCAGCTGGAGGCACATGTGGTGGTCCCAGACCGCAGTCAGACACCAGGAGGAGAGTCCTCTGACTCTGAGTATGTCTCCCACGTGTCCTCTGCAGGAAAGCTTCATGGTGCTGCTGAGGATGGTAAGGGCGATTCACAAAGGAATAGCTGGGGTGGCTCAGCCCAATCCCTATTTATTTCACTTTCCCTTCAAAAACAGGAAAGGGCTTCAGGACAGAGGAACTAAGACTAAAGCCTCTGCACAGGGACAAATTGGGGTGTGCTTTCAAGGACAGGACAGTTCCCCATGTGAACACTGGGAGAACTGTAAGTGAGATAGTGGGCTGTGTGATAACAGTGTGAGAATTCAATTACCTCTTGCCTCAGATCAGCACAAACTCATACATACCTGTATTCCTTCATACCAGATATGGCCCCACTATTCCTTCCTTTTACTTTTTCTTATACACATCCCTTCATTCCAGATGCGTCCTTCCCATTCTCTACGAGCATTACAGATACACACTGCCACCTTCCCTCCTCCCACAATCATTCTCAGACTCTGCTGTCTACGCACTAACCCGTAAATAATGTACACCCTTTCACATAGGTAACTTGTTCTAGTTCCCTCATTAGAGCTGGCCTAAGCACTCAAAAACTCATATGCCCTGAAATGAATGCACTTTCATATACAGGCTTTCTATTCCGCATACCACTTCACCCACAAAACCTTCAGCCCAAAGCCTTAAGCCCCTCAAGAGAGCTGCACTTCTGGGAAGCTCAAGCACACTTCCTCCAACATGCTCCGTCTTTAACTGTTTCACAATAAGAACACATACCACCCCTGTTCATGTGTATTGTCGCACCACACACACACGTACACCGTCATTCACCACCCCTTTACCAATGTCAGAAACACTCACTGGGTGTGTCCCAGAACATATATAGACCGCCACACCCTCAATCCCACATAATCACACCACACACATACCTCAGATAAACTGTGTGTCACATGGCATTCTGTGATTTCACATATGTGTGTACTTCCAGGCCATGTGCCCACATAGGAATAGTCTCATGACCATCTCAACTCCTGCAGACTTCACACACTTATTCCAGTTTTCTCATGTCTGAAATTTCCGTTCCCAGGAGGAGGAGGAGGAATCCCTCAGCTGCTTCAGGATATTCCTCGTACTGGGCCTCTTGAGATGACTCAACCCCAGGTCTTGGAGGAACAGGAAGCTTCCTCCCTCTCTAGTGAAGATTCCTTTCCACCATTCCTGGGAAGGGCACGCGTCAAGAAGATTTACTACAGGCGTGTCCAGACGAAAAGAGGTGTGCCTGTGTCATGGGATGAGGTGGAAGTCTACGAGCGCGCCTCAAGGAACACCAAAAGAGAAAAGCTGGCTTATTCTGAACTGGCTGAGGAGGCTGAAGAGGCCTCACAAACATGGAGCCTCTTGTCCACCCTGGAACGCATGGATGTCAGTGACAACAACGAAGCCCCACAGGAGAGGGAGCAGGCTGGCAGTGCGGAGGAGCCTCCAGCCCAGGAGAGGGAGCAGCCTGGCAGTGTGGGTGAGCCTCCAGCCCAGGAGAGGGAGCAGCCTGGCAGTGCTGGGGAGCCTCCAGCCCAGGAGAGGGAGCAGCCTGACAGTGCGGGGGAGCTTCCAGCCCAGGAGGGGGAGCAGCCTGGCAGTGCTGGGGAGCCTCCAGCCCAGGAGAGGGAGCAGCCTGACAGTGCGGGGGAGCTTCCAGCCCAGGAGAGGGAGCAGCCTGGCAGTGTGGGGGAGCCTCCAGCCCAGGAGGGGGAGCAGCCTGGCAGTGCTGGGGAGCCTCCAGCCCAGGAGAGGGAGCAGCCTGACAGTGCAGGGGAGCTTCCAGCCCAGGAGAGGGAGCAGCCTGGCAGTGTGGGGGAGCCTACAGCCCAGGACGGGGAGCAGCCTGGCAGTGTGGGGGAGCCTCCAGCCCAGGGTAGGGAGCAGCCTGGCAGTGCTGGGGAGCCTCCAGACCAGGAGAGGGAGCAGCCTGGTAGTGCGGGGGAGCCTCCAGCACAGGACGGGGAGCAGCCTGGTAGTGTGGGGGAGCCTCCAGCCCAGGAGAGGGAGCAGCCTGGCAGTGCAGGGGAGCCTCCAGCCCAGGAGGAGTGCCCCAGGGCCAAGACGCCTGAGGGGCTGGTGGCCCTGGACAGCGGCTTCATGTGCCTGAACTGCTGCCAAGTTTTCCCCAGCTTGAAGCTCCTGCAGAACCACGTGGACAATGCACTCCGGGAGGGCTTCAGCTGCCAGGTTTTCCATCATGTCTTCTCCTGGCTGAATAGAAAGTATAAGGAAAAAGAGGACGAGGAGGAGGAGGAGGAGGAGAGGACGAGGAGGAGGAGGAGGAGAGGACGAGGAGGAAGAGGAGGAGACGATGAGGAGGAGGAGGAGGAGGAGAGGAGGAGGAGGAGGAGGAGGAGAGGACGAGGAGGAAGAGGAGGAGAGGACGAGGAGGAGGAGGAGAGGACGAGGAAGAGGAGGAGGAGAGGACGAGGAGAGGACGAGGAATAGGAGGAGGAGGAGGAGGAGGAGGAGGAGGAGAGGACGAGGAGGAAGAGGAGGAGAGGACGAGGAGGAGGAGGAGAGGACGAGGAAGAGGAGGAGGAGAGGACGAGGAGAGGACGAGGAATAGGAGGAGGAGGAGGAGGAGGAGGAGGAGGAGGAGGAGGAGGAGGAGGAGGAGGAGGAGGAGGAGGAGGAGGAGGAGGAGGAGGAGGAGGAGGAGGAGGAGGAAAAGGAGGACCAACGCAAGACCATTTAGACGCTACACCAAAACACTTCGGCAGGAAGCCATCTTCCTGCGAGCACGTAGACTTCTTCAGGCCCTAGGAAAGTGGAAGTGAAGTAGTCCGGCCTCTACTGAGGGCCTTCATCTCTTAGCAGCCATGATACCCACTTTGTTTCCATGTATCCACCACCTTCCCTACCACCACGCAGGAACAGGAGCGGAGCGC
Source organism: Manis pentadactyla (assembly GCF_030020395.1). NCBI lineage: Eukaryota > Metazoa > Chordata > Mammalia > Pholidota > Manidae > Manis > Manis pentadactyla. The sequence goes on along the minus strand of NC_080031.1, from coordinate 66,280,026 downwards.
CCCTTTTAATAGTTTCCACTGCTCTCCTGAAGACGAGGGACAAGAAGGCAGTCACACCATGCACAAGACCAAGATGTCCTCATGCAAACCAAAGAACAAGGAGCACCAGTCTAGCATCTCTACCACTACAGCTGAGAACAGGAAACTGGCTGGAAGTGGAAACTATTAAAAGGGGCCAGCTGCAGAAGAGGTGAGGGTCCCAGGGGTGAGAGCACATCTCAAGGACACTTGGGATTCGGTATCAAAGGCCAGGGGGGTCACAAGGCTCAGGACGAGGCAGAGCTAGGCCTTCTGTCCTTGAGTGTTGGTTCTGCCCTTTTCCTGGGTGTGAGTGGGATCTCAAACTCCATTATGTGATTCCCATACCTGAAAGGACACTGCTTAGCAGTTGCAACCACTTGAGAGAAACAAACCATGTAATCCTTTCTATTTTTTCCCCCTAGGAAAAATATCCCTAGGTATATACCAAGATGTAGTAGTTCTGGCCACTTCCTTGAAGTGTCAAGTGTAACTGGGGAAGGAGGGAGAAAAACGCAATGCTTTGGCCGTGGACCATTTCTCAGTTTAACATGCTGCTTCCTGGAGGGACACTCATGTGCTCTTATCATGGTTCACAGTCCTCACATCTTCTTCTTACTATTACTGCACCAAGTGTCTTGTTCTCTCAGCAGCCAGCAGAGGAGTTAAACATAGACAAAGCTGAAGAGACATTGTAGAGCCAATAAAGAGAGTGTGTCTTTTTAGTTAGCGGGACAAACAAAGGGCTGCTTCTCCACGTTCCAAAAGTCACAGTTACAATGGAACCTGGAAATGGTCCTCAGCTTTCTAAATCATACAGGAAATCCTGAGAGTGGCTGAACATTTGTCACTGAAATAAGAGCTGCCTTTCTCATTGAATGGATCCCCTTCTGTTTTGGTTCCTTCAGAGCAACCTAGACCTACTGGTCTGAAGATTTCAAATGAAGGCGTCCGACACAGCCCTGCAGTCTGACGAGAGCGCTGCACTTCTCGTGAGCACCACAGCAACAGGCAGGGCTGGACTGGCATGGCCTGAGCCTCTGAAGCTGTTCCCTGTTATCCCGGGAACATGCGATGGCCGGCTCTGGAGAAGATAGCCACACACAGCCAGGCGGAGCCCACAGAATGCTGGGAGTGCCACACATGCAGGAGACCTGTGGAAAGAAGTTCCTGCTCCTGCTCATCCCTGTCAGGGAGGCAGGGGCCACTGTTGACTTCCACTTCTGTGTTCTCAAGTCTCTTCATACATACCTGTGTTGGGCCAACCTGTGCTAATAGCTTATCTTTTGTCTGCAATTCAAATTAAGGTCTATGAGCCACTACTACTGGACTGATTTTCAGCTCCTCTCTTTTGAAGGACTTGGCTGTTTTAGCTGTTACTTTAACTAAGCATCATTACTAACCCTTCAATAAAATCTTTGTTTAGTCTCAATTAGCCTGAGTCATTTACTATTGTTTGTAATCTAAGATATCTTAATGGATATGCAAATTAGCTTTAACATTTCTTCCTTTTTAATCACTGAAATGGTATAGCCTAGAAAGGAGTAGCACACAATATTCCTCTGAGTTTATACTGAAGCAGTAAGGGGCATATACTTATACTCAGTATGTATACTATGTTCTTGATAAATTAGGAAGCTGTGTTGAAAAGGTTTACATATGTACACAAAATAATTGGACTTCAGTAGTGTAGACCCAGGCTTAAATTATTTACCAACTCTCAGCAGCTTTGCACACATTGGGTGAGTGCCCTCATCTTCAAAGAGGAGAGCGTGTTACCCAAAATAACAGGGATTGTGAAGGTAACAGACACAGGTTAAAGCACCTAGAACACTGTCTGGCATAAATGGAGGCTCAAAATAATTTCTCATTTGTTTTTGAGATTTGTTTTCCTTACCTCCGATAATCAGCAGTTTGACGATGTGTCTGGGTAGGGTTCTTAATTTTTTTAATTTCTATTATTAAGATTTGCTGAGCTTTAAAAAAAAAAGCAAACTCTTTTAAATGCTGATATAAACTCACAAGAGGTTGCAAAAGCAGTCCAGGGTGGTCCCATCTACCCATCATGCAGCCACCCCCAACATGATCACAGTGCATTATCCAAACAAGGAAGTCGATTGGAACAATACCATAAGCAAGCCTACAGACCTTCCTCAGATTTCACTACGTTAGCAGGAGTCATTCTTCTTATGTTTTCAAGTATAATTCTATGGCATTTTCTCCTATGTGTAGATTTATATGCCCATCACTGCAATCAAGATACAGAGATGTTCTGTTTCCTCACCCCTCACGTGGCTCTTGATAGTCAGTCCCATCTATCCTTCCTTTCCCTAACTCTTGGTGACCACTCTCCATCTCTCTCTACTTTCTTTTCATGTCAAGAACTTTATATAAATGGAATCATTTAGTATATAAACTTTTGAGATTTTTACATTTTTTATTTCAAACATAATTCCCTTAAAACCCAGCCAAGTCATTCATTGCATATATTAATAGTCTATTACCTTTATTGCTGAGTATTCCATTTCATGATGTAGAACAGTTCAGTGTATCGTATATTCACAAGGGCATTATGCCGTTTCACATTACTGTGATTATAGGTTAAGCTTCTATGACGTTAGTATCGAGGCTTTTGTGATAAACTGTTTTCATCTTTCTCATATAAATGCCTAAGAGTCTTAGTGTTTGGTCATATGGTAAGAGTATACCTTCTTTAAAAACTGCTCACCAGTTTCCATAGTGGCCTTACCATTTTTGTATTCCCACTGACCTATGAGTAATTCTGTTTCCCTGCATCCTCACCAGTATTTGATAGTGTTAAGTATTTTTAAGCCATTTTAACAGATACACAGTAGTATCTTGTGGTTTTAATTTGCATTTCCCGAATGATAAGGGTTGTTAAACATCTTTTCCTGTACTTATCATTTGCATATTTCTTTTGTGAGTTGTCTGTGTAAGCTTTTTGTCCATCTTTTAGTTGGGTTATTGTGAAAATTCTTTATATGTTCTGAATATTATACATATGTATTGAGCTCCACAACTTGGGGTGAGGGGAGGAAATTTATGCATCTCATACTGTTTTACATGTTCTAACAAATATATATGACTTTTGCAACTTGAAAATAAAGTTAGTTAAAGGTAAGAAACATTTTATTTTGCAAAAGATTATAGCAAAATTATGGATGCTAGATCAAATTTATTGCTTAACAATTACTGCATACAACACTTAACAAGGTAGATTGTACTAAAAGCTCCAATTTATAAGGGAGTTAAGAAAGAGTATGATAGTTTAACCATCCCAAGTCACACAGTTTCTATGTGGTTTCAGTAGTAGCCTTTCTCATTTATTTGCAAAATTGAAATATAGGAAACTTTCTTAGAAGTAGAAGAGCTGTGTCCAAAGTTTCCAGAGTTCTTGGCAAATTGCCCTCTACAATTATTATTTCCTTTTATACACCCACCATCAAGGAGTGCTTGCCCATTTTCTTACCAACATGGATTATGTCTTTAATTTACTAAACTGAAAGGTGAAAAAAATACTTTATTCCTCAAAGTCTTACTGCATTTATCTTAGGTTGAACATTCTTTCAGATGTGTGTTGTCCATTCACAATTTATTGCTGAAAACCAATTTCAAGGGAAGAAACACAAAATATCAAAGACACAAATTTTTTCCCTCCAATCCTGGAAGGATGAATTCATCTGTGAGATTGTATCTTTGATGACTGAATAGGGTAAAATATAATGATTGACCCTATGAACTTACTGCTAAAATTTACATCTAAATATTTCAGTGATTATTACTGACTGGTGAATAGTTGTGACTTGAAGAAAAAATAACCTCGAGACAACATGAATATTCTAATCCAAAGTTATAGATCTTACTTCTGAAAAGAAACCAACAATGAGAGAGCTGTTTTGTAACTCCCTTTTTATTTTTCTCTAAATGTTCTGAAATGGTGTCTTGTGTTCCATCTCTGCTTCTAAGGAGGAGTATCACCATGGGCTCATTGCTTAACCTCTTAAGGCTTGATCTTCTAATATGCAAACTAGGGATAATGATAGTTCCTATCTCAGAGGACTAATATAACAGAGGAAGATAATGCTTTTAAAGTGTTTGTCACATTAAATATTCTCAATAAATGTTGCTATGATCAAAACTAGACAAGCTGATTTATATCAATGGAAGGTCTATAAAGAGCTGCCTACATCAAAGATAAAATTTGTAATGAAAGGCAGAACATGGTGAAATTGCAACAAACTAATCTGAATTTAAATGAAAATGGAGGCTTAATATTTCTCCTTCATATCACTGTTACCCATTCCTGATCTGTCAGAGAATCTGACTAGAAATTCTGTGGAGAAACTATTTCATCGTACAACAAAACATTACATGGTAAGGGTGGATTAATAAAATTCAAAATGAAAGTAAGTTATAATTTTATTTATGAAATATTTTAACTCGATTTCTTGTCCAAAACTTTTTTTCATTGTGCTAAGAACACTTAATCAGAGCTCTAACCTCTTAGACTTTTAAGAGCACCTATACAGAGCAACTACAGCACTGTTAAGTATAGGCAAATACCATACAGCAGGTACGTAGACTTGCTCATCTTGCATAAATGAAACTTTATACTTGTTGAATGGCAACTTCCCATGTCTCCCTTCCCTCAGCCATTCTGCTCTCTGCTTCTATGAGTTTGACTATGTTAGGTATTTCATATAAGTGGATTTGAGTAGTATTTGTCATTCTGTAACTGACATTTCACGTAGTATAATGTCTTACAGGTCCATCTACTTTGTCACAGATAGCAGTATTTCCTTCTTTAATAATGTTTGCAATGAACATGGGAGTGCAGATGTCTCTGAGATCTTGATTTCAGTTCTGTTGGAGAGGGAGTGCTGGATCACATGGCAGTTCTATTTTTGATTCTTTGAGTAAACTCCCTACATTCCAATTCAAAAGTATACAAGGGCTCCCAATTTTTCAACATCCTCACCAACACTTGCTATCTTTTGTGTTTTGATAATACCCATCCTAGCAGAGGTGAGACAATATTTCATAGTAGTTTGCATTTTCGTTTCCCTGAGGAGTAGTGATGTTGAGCATCTTTTTATATACTTGCTGACCCTTTGTGTGCTGTCTTTAGAGAAATGTCCATTCAAATCCGTTGTCCATTTTTTATTCAGGTTTCTTTTTTGCTGATGAATTCTAGGTGTTCCTTGTATATTTCCTTATCAAATACATGATTTAAAAGAATCTTCTCCCATTCCACAGGTTGCTGTTTGACTTTGTTGACTGTTTGCTTTGCAGTGTAGAAGCTTTTTAGTTTGATGAACTCCCACTTGTCTACTTTGCTTTTGCTGCTTATGCTTTTGCTATCATATCCAGAAAACAATTGCCAAGACCACTGTAAAGCTTTGCTCCTGTTTTCTTGTAGAAGTCTTACAGTTCCAAGTCTTACATTTAAGTCTTTAATCCATTTTGGGTTGACTTTGTATGTGGTGTTAAGTTAAGGGTCCAATTTAGGAAATATATGATATACAAGATAGGAAAAAAATTTTTTTAAGTGAACGAGTATTTTTGAAAAGAAAATTGGTAAATCTTTAGCTAGACTAAGAAAACACAGAGAACAATCATAAAATCAGAAATGAAGAGGAGGCATTATAACTGCTGCTAGAGAAATAAAAGGATTATAAGAGGCTACTATGAGCTATTATATACCAATGGATTAGATAACCTATAAGAAATGAATAACTTCCCATAAACATAACCTACCAAGACTGAATCAAGAAGAAATATAAAATTGGAACAGACCAATAACGAATAAAGAGATCAAATCAGTAATGAAAAGTTTCCCAATAAAGAAAAGCCAATAACAGATGGTATCACTGGTAAATTTTACCAAACATCTAAAGAATTGTTGTTCCTTCTCAAACTCTTTCAAAAAAATCAAAGAGGAATGAACATTCCTAAAATTTTATGAGGCCAGCACTACCCTGCTACCAAAGATAAAGACAGACACCACAAGAAAAGAAAATTTCAAGCTGATATCTCTGATGAACAGAAATGCAAAATCCTTAAGAAAGTATGACCAAACTGAATTCCACAGCACATTAAGGGAATCACATGCCATGACCAAGTGGGATTTATCCTTGGGATGCAAGGATGGTTCAATGTACACAAACTCATTGATGTGCTATATACCACAGTAACAGAATGAAGAATAAAAATCACATGATCATCTCAATAGATTCAGGAAAAGCATTTGACAAAATTCAACCCTCTTTCATAATAAAAACTCTCAACATATTAGGTAAAGAAGGAATTTACTTCAACATAATGAAAGCCATATTTGACAGGGCCACAGCTAACATCATGCTCAGCAGTGAAAACCTGAAAGCTTTCCCCCTAAAATCAGGAATAAGGAGACAAGGATGTCTACTCTTGCTGCTCCTATTCTACATAGTCCTGGAGGCTCTAGCTGGTGCAATTAGGTAAGAAAAAGAAACAAAAGGCATCTAAATCACAAAGGAAGAAGTAAAATTATCTGTTTGCAAGATGACATGATCTTATATGTACAAAACCTTTAACACTCCACAGAAAGCTGACAGTATTAACAATGAGTTCAAAAAAGTTGCAGGACACAAAGTCAACATATAAAAATCAGTTGTATTTCTATATACTAAAACAAGCTATCTGAAAATGAAGTCAAAAACATGATCTCATTTAAAATAACATTAAACACACACACACACACACACACACACACACACACACCCACCCACTTTGGAATAAACTTTACCAAGGATGTGAAAGTCAGACACTGAAAGCTACAAAATATTGAAGAAAGGAATTTTAAAAACACACTGAAACTTTTTAAGAAATCAACATCTCCTCAGTAATAACTAGGACTTCTATTAAATACTAATTCCTATTATTTTATATGCATATGTTTATATTTTCCTCAATGGCTCCCTTAATACTAACATAACTGACAGTTCTAGGCAAAATGCAAAATACAAATAATGAAGAGTCTGAAGATATGGAAACAAAAGAAACTCATCAAGAAGACCTTTAAATAGACTCTTAATTACAAAGTGAATTTAAAATGATCCATTTTGAACACGCAAAGACAAAATATAATTAGTTGATTTGTAGAACAAATTAATTGACTCCAAGAATAAACCTCAAAATAGTTTTGCTTTTTGCCACCAGATAAAACAAAATCATACGTTTTAGGAGGATGAGGGACAGATTTGAGAAGGCAGGTCATACTGCGTTTCTCTGCAAGTGGAATACAATTACTTCAATACAATGGTGTACGTCCAGGGGAAGGAGGAGTTATCTGAAAAACACTGTGCATCCTCTGGGTTTCAGAACTTCACATTTATCTGTCATGTTTAATCATAATAAATACCACAATAATCCTAAAATGCTCATCGAAAGATAATCCAAGAGAAAGTTACTCAAGGTAACAGAACAAGTGAGTAGCAGAGGTAGCATTCAAACTCGTCTCTGTGTGAGGTCACCAGGCACTAGAATGTATGTATACTATATGTGTGAGCTTTAACATCAGGTACATAGATGTGAAATTTACACCAATATCATATTTAATGCTAAATTACTATCATCCTAATACCCTATTCACTTGTTTCCAGACTTGTTCTGGGGGTTTTTTTGACCAATCTCTAACACATGCAGATTATATGAAGCTTCAAATTCCCTCTTGACATAGGTAATGGTTAAAATATTTAACAATTTGAATGGCATCATCACTACCCAATCAGAACTGACAGAGTTGCGAACACTCAGACTGTGAAAAGACCCTTGATGGATGAATTCAGTACTGCTCCAAGGCAATTGGGTCCTGGCTTTTCCTATGTACTCCATGCATACTTCCCATTCCAGGCCCAGTGTTTACTAACCAGGTTGCATCTTACCCAACACACACAAACTGGGGAAAGGAAATGTGTGGGCAAAACAAATAGGATTAGCTAGTTTAAAATACCTTAAAGCACATATAAAGAAATATAGATGACTCTTTTGATATGTATCTCTAATTTTGAAAATCACTGACAGAAGGAAGCACGTAAACTGAGAAACTTAGAAACAGATTATGATTTAACTACAAATACCTTCAACTGGACTCAACTAAAAGTATTGAAATAGGATTTGCCTAGTAAAGAGAAATGTATTTTCACCATATAGCTTCAGATGACCAAAGCTGGCATATTCAAAATAAGAAGAAAGATTAACCTACTTCTAAGGATACTGAAATTGAAGGTGAAGCTTCCAAAAGAAAAGAAAAATATAAATTTTATTTGAGGTAATGAAATTGTGATTTTTATACCCATAATATAAGAGCTGCAATGTTTTTAGCCTCAATCGTGCTGTGTGTTTTGCCAGATGTTGTTCATGTGCTATTTCTACTTTTCTCCTAATAACCCTCTATTAAGGGAATTACTAGCCCCTATTTTACAGCTGAAGAAACTAAAGCCAAGAGAGTCTCTTTGCTAGGAATAAAATAGCGGAGATAGGGCACATGTTTTCTTTACCATCTGCAGGAGTTCATGGGAGAAACCTGCCTACCCAGAAACGACTGTGCACATTGCCAGGGAGTGGGAAGAAGAGCAGTCACTACTGGAAGGTAACAAACACGTAGGCATGTCAAATACTGAAGGTTTCCTCTGGCTGACAAATGAGCCCCCAAAATAGTAAACATAGCAATATCCTGACCTGCAGACAAATTTTCACATGTAAACTTAAGTATAAGCTATATACTTAAGAATTCAATTTTTCTCCTTATAATCTTCGCCATCCCTGCGTGTTACTAAAATTGCTGGCGTTACACTCACTGGATTCCAAGACGCAATATTCAATGACTTGTCATTATAAAATGACATACTTTTATGTAGAAACACCATATTTAAAAGAGCTGTGTGCGTGTGTTCTAGAATTGTGCTATCACTGGGATACCCTGTGTTCTGCAGTATGTGGTCAACCAAAGAGGCAGTGGCCCCCAGAGCAAAATGGCTAAGTCCTACGGGTGAGATTCTTCATTTCCATTCTGTTCCCCTTTTCACATTTTTTTTTTTAACCTCGGATCTCCAGTAGTTAAACATTATCAGCATCTCAGGCAAAGGCGGTGAACCAGAACCTTCTTTGGACTCATTCTTTCTGAGCCTAAAATCTCGTAAGCCCAGTCAGAGGCCTTTAGAGAATGTTACACCCTGAAATGCTTCTGGCAGATTTTGGAGAGTAACGCTTCCAAGCTGTTGGGACACAAGGTTGTGCGTTATGAAGGAAGGCAGCATACTGTAACTGACTGGTAACTGGCATGGCTGGGGCATGTCCTTCCTAAAGGATGCTTTACAGCCAAGTAAAACACTCCAGATCTCACTTGAATCTCTTACATATCCAAACTGTTTTCTCCTTTTGGGACTTCTTAAAGCAAATTCACCTTTTGTGAACTAACTGCTGTAAATGTGTTCTTCACTCTCCGTGGAATTGTGATTATTTGAATCAGGGGATGCTGCTTGTCCAATTTCCTTCTACTCTGCTGAACTGTAAGCTGGGTGACCCAGCCCAATGCTGGCAGAGTGAAAGAGTGACCTTGGGTTGTGCGAGTTGAGGTCTGGAGTAAGCAGTTACCACTTGAGAAGAGCCAAATGTCAGAATCAATGGCATGAACAGACCTGGAGATCTGAGAGCAAACAACTGATCTTCAGCTGCTGGGCCAGACCTGATTCAGAAGAACCAGAGAAAAGTAAAAAATCAGAGCTGTGAGTTTAGCAATGAGGAGAACAAATGGAAGGAAAGGATGTTCAGAATTAGCTAATAATGGTTCTCTGCAATTTCCCCCAAAACTAGAGTCAGCAGCTCCCCTTCTGGGATTCCTAGATGATTTTAGCTGAGGTAAAAGGTACAGTTCTGGTTCAACACCTTCTACTTCGGGGCACGTTCCAGAGCTTTCCTATCTTTCTCTGGAGGAAAAGAGAGATTTGTGTAGAGCTTTCTTTCAGAGTTATCACGATTGCCTTCCAGACATTTCCATTTCCAGATATTGAGATTGGTTTTGATAGACATGGGACCCAGTATGTTCCTCACTGTGTATTCTGGTTCCCATCACAGTTGGGGTTGGATTCAGTGGTGTGGAAACATGAAACCATTTGCATTCCAACACAGATGCTAAGAAGCAGGAGAGAAGATGCACGAGCTAGTACAGTGGTACCAGCAATTTGGTCTGGTTCCTATGAAACACTGTTTCTCCTCGTAGAGCAGGTGGTGACCTGGATGGAAGCATAGCGTCTATAGAGATTAGACGCTGTCAATTAAAGGGTTTTATGTTTCTCCAAAGCAAGCTGATGCCAAGGATCAAATATCAACCACCCAAAATTTCCAAAACACACAGCCCCTCATTTCCCCCTTCTACACACACCTGATTTAGAGATGAGAGTTCAAAAAACAGACACGAGTGAACCAACCCTGGGACCAATTCCTCACAGGTTAACAACAACGGACCCAACGATTAGTGTTACTTGGGGTCATGACAACCCTTTACAGGTAGTGGCTTCACAATTACTAAGATTATCAACAACTTTGAGTTATGAAGTAGGCTAGCTTCCATAAATGGAATTAGAAGTCTCGGGTAGGCAGGAAGGCTCAGGGAGCCATTTGCCAGTTCAAGGTACAATTTGAAAGCCAGAGGGCCTCTTCATCTTTTTAAGGGGACTCCAATTTCTGAAAGGGTAGACTGTGCTGAAAATCAGACCAAGATACTATTACACTTTCATTCAGTCATTTGTCAAATTCAGATCCTTAAAAGGAGAGCAGAACTAGGAACTTTAAGAAGGGGTTATCTGTTAGATGACCATGAGAATCCTGAATCCCAACTTCTCGGAATCCTATGCTTTAGTAGGAGTAGCCTCGTTTCACCCATGTATCAGCTTGACTGGAAATTGTGCGAAGACTTCAGATGAATCAGATGCCTCTTACGAGAGTACTTGTTCTCTTCTAGACATGCCCCAGCTCTCCTCATTGCCTCATTGCCTCCAGGCAAATAGTACCATGTCTTAGCACAGTTGAAGTGGTAAAATAAAGACACTTCTCCACGAAGAAATAGCTGACATGCCAAAGCAATTTCCATATTCAACTAAGTTCTACTGTCAGGAACCAGGAAAAAACATGTATGAGTCGATCTCTGAGACTTGAAACAGAATATGAAGCAGAGTATCATCAGATTGGACAAGGAAGAATTTCTTGTCATGAGTCCACTCACTCAGAAATCAATATTCAGTGCTCTGACAACAGCTGGAGCAAGTCCTAATCATCTGACTCCTTGAAGCTATACAACAATGATCTACCAGAAATAAGTGGACATACTGGGCCCCCTTGGTATACAGATGTGAGAAAGGGACTCAGAAGGTTGGGAGGTGGCATGTAAGGCTAAGACACTGTATGAATTTGGAGGAGATAATATCTCTCATTTGATATTTCCGTATTTGTAAAAGAAACATAATGATACCCTAGTAGACTATAAACTACTTCACAGCAGTGACTATGTTTCATTCATTATTCTATCTCCTGTTTCTCACAGGACATCACCAACATTTGTTGCTTTAACAAATGAAAACATAAGCTTACTGTGAGGATTAAGTGACACAATGTACAGATACACATAAAGTATCTGTCACAGAGTGCTCACTATATCACATGTCTCTCCTTCACCTGCTTTCTTTGAAATCTGCTTCCCAATAGCTCTCCATTCCGCTCTCTACAAAGGAAGTCAGATGTGCTGCCCTACTTATGGAAATTACCTTCTGCCTTTTCTGTTAGAATGCACTTTTATGTGTTAATACCGTTTTCTGCCATTATCCACAGGACTGGCTGCTAGAATTAGCATTCTCAATCTAAGATCTTGTCGTAAGAGTATTTGTTTTCTTCTTAACTTTACAAAACCAAAATTCTTTACCCTGGAAATCAATGGACTTTACTGGTAATGGTGGAAGCATTATGGACTAGAAGTTAGCAAATGCTTGCAGCATGCACTTATCAGTATTTGTTAAATTTAATGGTGTAAATCCATTCCCTTATTTGTAGAAGTTGCACACAAATACCTAACAGAGGCATTGCTGTAGTGAAAAATAAGAGATAAAACATGGGAAGCACCTAGGACATGAGAGGCACCAGATTAGCTTCAAATATAACATATATTCATCTCCCTACCTATACACACCTCCTGTCATCTCCTCTTCTACTCAAGTTGACAATCACTCCATGTATTCCATTTTGGGAGACTGAGTTAATCATGAGAACATCCAAACCCATCTAGTTAATATCTATGTTTTACAGCCAAGTAAGACGGGCCAGATCTCACTTGAATCTCTTACACATCCAAACTGTTGTCTCCTCTTGGACTTCTTAAAGCAAATTCACTTTTTGTAATTAACTGCTAGAAATGTGTTTTTCACTCTCCACTGAACTGTGATTATTTTAATTAGGGGATACTGCTTGTGTTGCTTCAGGTGTTGTTCAGGTTGCCTCTTCCCTGTAGAATGACCCAATTCCTTTCTTATTCTTCTATATTAGCTGAAATTATTCCCCAGCTGCTCCTTTTTCCTCAGGAGGTAAGAGGAAATTTAACACACAGCCTTTCTGAATCCCTCTGAGCCTTGGGAAGTTCACGTTAAATGCCAAGATTTACAAATTCTCTTTAACTGCTCTGAAGTCTAGATTTATGTATATTTTGACTCAGAGTATCTAATACACTTTTAAAGGGAGTTTTAAAAGACAACTTTCATTATTCTTGGATCGAATTTAATACTTTTAATAATAGGGTAAAATTTGGTCACAAATTTTAATTTACTCTTATTTTAAGAATAAATTACCCTTCAAACTGATTATGCAAGCCACTTGCTAGAGCAAAACTCACTAGGGTCCACTAGATGAGTAACTTAACTAATAAGAGACACTGGGAATTTATTTTAAGATAGGAAGTAATTCAAGGAATGCCTTGGATAGATGGGCAACTTCCTAGATTTTGGGCTGCAGTACCTCACCTAACAATGCATCTACTCTCTTTATGATATATGAATGATTTCCCACAAAGCTTGAAAAGCAAGTAAGATTGCAAGCTTTGTGGATAAAACTCCAAAGGGCCTTAATCTAGGTAAAAACTGGAGAACCCTGAAAAACAAATGGTATTTAGAGGCTTAAACATGAAGAGTTCTAACAATTCCAGCTTTCTGCCAACTATTCAGAAGTGGAAGTACACTCTAACCAGCCTGTTCAGAAAAATTCTCCTTCAAGTGCTTGGGACGGAGAGGAAAGCAAGCTTGAACGTGGTCAGGCAGGAAGCCATCCAGTCAGAAGAAAAGGGCTCTAGGGAATTACATAAAACAGTCAGAGAATAATTTATGCTTATATTAACAGTTGTCTTCCATTTGCTTGATAAAAATGGAAAGAAGAGCCTAGAGTGTTAAGTTCTTCAAGGGTGGGAACACTGTCTTCATTCACCTTTGACTACCAAATTCTAGTACAATGACACATTTGTCTAACAGAACTGGGCCAGAGTGAATAAACTTAAAATGCCTACTTCTTAATAAGAAAAGAGAAAATCTAAAAGAGGTCAGTAAAGCCTCTTATCAACAAAAAAAGTCACATTCAGGCTTTGCCAAGGAATTTTCAGTTGCCAATATGGACTTTTTCTGTACAGAAAGAAAGCTAAAGAAAACAAAGACTTGTTGTGGGGGGGTGCCAGGACCAATCCTAAAATTACACTGCAAAGTAGAGCACTTGCTGCTCCAAAGTATTCCACATTACTCTGATTTTTATTTAATAATGGGTGAAGGTAAAACACTACTTAGGACTCACTGAAAGATAGATACTACTTGGTGAAGGGCCGGGGCACCACAGTAGCTAATAAGCCAGGCAAGTGTTAGCTAAAAGATAAGGCATTGCTCTCTCTTAGAAAAGATTTCATGCCACCTGGAAAACTCAGATCCATTTCTAGATTCAGCAATAGACGTTTTAGAGAGCAGATATGTCCTTATACGTATTCAGTGTTGAAAAGTCATTTGGTACCCTCGTACACCGCACTTACATATGGTGAAGATAAGATCCACGAAAATTGTGAAAGAAAAAAACACCAGTTCTGTGCTTATATGGTAATTTCACACTATGCCATTTCTAGTATATGGGGTCAATTCTAAGTAAAATGACTAACCAAACAGGAACACTTAGGTTTCTTTAATACAAAACTAAATGCAACCCCCTTTTTCAGATAAAGCTATTTCTCTTAAATTTTAGAAAGATTTTCTTTAGTTTAAATTGAATGAACTAGTTCAAGTCTGCTGCAATTTCAAATGCAGAACAAAATGGATTATTTCATATGGTAATTTGTAAATTTTATGCCATAGTAATACATTAAATATTTGGGAGAAAAAAATACAACTTAGATACATTTCAATTTAGAAAAAGAAAATATTTAAAATTTTCATATCAAAGATTTTAAGTATGAGACAAACATATTGAGCAGCTTTAAAAACAAGAGAGGCAAGTAGTAAAACCACTCTCCATTAGAAAACCATGGATTAAGGATAAACAGGAGGAAAATGAAGATACCAGAGCTATGTATCCTAAATATAGGATACTGCACTAAACAACATTAAAATAAGTATGAGAGACTCATACTAAATTAGACAAGTAAAATTTGAGCAATTTTACTCAATTGTACAAAAATGGTGCAAAGGTTTTTCATAAAAAAAGATGCAATGCAAGGGAAATTAAAAATATCAGTAATTTCCTAATCAAATGCTAACTAAAATAGCTATAGCTTCTGAAACTGGGCTTAAAATGGTTCCTTTCCTTAGATTTCCTTAAAATGACCAAAGCAGGAAAATCTTCACCTTCCCACTTGAAAGTGTTGGTTTGTGTAAGACACACATTGTTTTATTTTTAGACATTCAATCCAGCTTTATTTTCTAGCATCAGTGTAATTTGCTTCTTTAATTTTTAAGCTTGCAAATAGCTAATATTAACCAATTCATCTTAAAGATGAAATAAAGCATTAAATTACTTACAACACACATCCCAGGAGTTACTAATGCATTCATAAAACAACAGAAATATAAAGGACTTCAGCTTTCACATAATTCTATACACAGAGAAGGCTGGTTAACTCAGCAGGCCAGGAATGCCCAAACTCTACATATACCTGCGAAAGGCCTATCTTCAGGACCCTAAGCCAGCTCCTTGGGGGATGAACCCTGAGCCCTTGGAACACAGAGTACCAATCTGATCAGACAGTTTATGCTAACTATGTGACTTATGGTGACCAACTCTCTGCCCAGGGAGAATGGAGCCTGAGCAGTTGAGGACAGTCAGGTAGGTGAGTCATGCCTTTGTGACTGGCTCCCAATAGACTCTGGTGCCACAGCTCAGGTTAGTTTCTCTGTTTGGCAACACTTTGCAAGTGTTGTCATGTAGTATTGTTGGGAGGGTGTCCATGTGACTATACTGGGACAGGACATCTGCAAAGTTACGCTTGGTTTCTTCAGGACATCCCCCCAGGGCTGATGTTCTTGTGCTGATTTTCATCTGTATCCTTGAACAGCAATAAACTGTTACTGTGAGTATAAAAACTTTTCTTGAGTTCTGTGAATCCTTCTAGTGAATCACTGAACCTCAGGGAGGTCTTGGGAACCCATGACCCACTTACATTTACAGAAGAGGAAATGATAACCCAAGAGATCCATTCCAAGTATTACAGCAGGGCTAGCAGGAGAATCGCCACGTTTTGCTTTTTGCCAAATCCTGTTCATGGTGATAAATTAGGAATTGTTTTAATTCCTCCTTATCACATTAAACTGACATTGCTCAAGTTTCCTACATTAAAGGCAGTCATCCACTAATAACCAGATCCATCAGAATATTACAGTCCCCTTGTTCCACACCATGCCAAATGCTACTGCTTTCCTTACATTCAAATTAGCAAATTTAATTGAAATTAGGTAATCCCAATTTCAGTTATTTAGCTGTCTCCTTGTTACATAGCTTTCTTCTTTCCAGAGGCTTTTATTTGAACAACTGAATATACTGACTCATAACTAGATAACCAATGTAGTTTCTCTCATTGAGAAGAGAAGTATGTTTGCAACCAAACTATTCTGTATCAGGCTTTGAGGGACACTGGGTCAAGATACAAAGCAGTGGGGAGGCAGTAACCATGCTGACATTTTTAATTCCAGAAGCTTTCAATTAAGGTTGGGCTTTTTAATTTAATAAAATGTGAAACATGTTTGTATTTTCCAAAATATGATTAAAATTGAAAGTGATATTTAGAATATCAGGGGTGAATCCCCAACTACAAGGTACCAAGAAAAGTCTGGATTCTTGGAGGTTTTGTCTATTTGGAAAGGAGGCAAGAAATGCATTTCTTTGAAATAAAGAATCTGAAATAACTCGTGAGAGACCTAATGCCATCCAGATCTTCATGCTTTTCCAAAGAAGGCAATCTCATTATAGTTACCCTTCAGTGACAAGAAGAACCTTAGTTCTTAAAGATTGTTCTACTGTTTCCTAAGTACAGTTCTAGCACATGGAACTTCCATAAGGTTATACTCTGTCATTGTACTGCCAAGGGATTTTTCCAAATTAAATACCTCTGTCTTCCTCCTTCACCTATTCCTGTGTTCCCTATTGCAATTAGTGACCTCTCCAGCCTCTGCTGCTCAGGCTAGACAGTTCAGAGTCACCTGACACTGTGGACCCCTTCAGCATGCTTCTGTTATGCTCCCATCCCCCTTTGTGCTTTCTCTGCTGTAGTGTCTGTTGAATTTGGTTTCCTCCTTTGGATTAGGATTATCCTACCTACAGGATCAGGACTTCATTATGGATTGTGTGGATTGAAATAACCTAACTGGGTTTCCTGCCTCCAGGATCAGTAACTCTAAGGCCTAGTATAGCACTGTCCTAAACACAGAACAAAGTCAAAGGCTTTCAGTCTGATGCTCAAATCCTTTCATTACCTGGTCCTCAAATCTTCCATTACCTATCTGCTCTAATATTGGAACACACCTCCAGGAGTTTTATATGCCACCCACTCAGTTTTAAATAGAATCTCCTAAATACATTATTTATTCTCTCACTTCAGTATCTTTGGTAAAGTGTCTGCTTTTAAAATTTTTATTTGTGCAATGCCTTTCTCTAACTAGTCACCTGTCTTTCTCACTCCATTTCCCCTCAATCAAAATCAAATCCATGCACGCTTCAACTCTTGGTTTCCAAATACTACTAACATTAAGCAGGGCATCTCAGAGAAATGGTTGACTGAGGACCTGATGGCAGGAAACGTATGAATCCTGCAGTTTGTCAGTCCAGAAAAAGAAGAGCTAATTGGGTTCCCTCAAAGGCCACCAACTGGCTTAGAAGGGATGGGTACGAACAGCCAGATCTGGTGTTAAAAAGGATAATGACAGCAATAAACCATATACAACCACACCGTATAATGTGTTGTTCAAACAAGGACCCATTTGACAGAGAAATGAGGTTCCATTAAAAATTATGCTGAGACAAGTGGTGTACCAGGAGAATCCCAGGGAAATCTGGTCATATGGTCACCCTAACTATATACTTGCCAACTCCTGCTATCTCTAAATGCTCTTTATTATTCTTTTTTAAACTCACATCAAGCAGACTGTTGCCTCGATTACTCCACCAACACCATTCTTGTAAAAGTCACCAACAATCTCCATGTTGCAAAATATAATGAACAGATCTCAGTCCTCTTACTCAGCGCAACACAGCAGCATCTCACTCTTCCCCTGTCTTGGACTACTGTCAACTTTTTAGCAAGTTAATTCCTCCTTTCTCCTTGATATACTTGCTTCATCTGATGTACAGGAACCATACGCTGGCCATTTTTTCTTAGCTTCCTTTGCTAGATTTCCCTCTTCCTAGTGTAAGAGTGGACTAGGATTCTGTCCTTTACTCTTCACTACTATCTAGTACTATGTGATTTCATTCAGTCTCATGACTTTAAATATCACATATATGTCAACAACTCCCAAAAGTACCTACCTCTGCCACACCCTTTCTCCTAATTCTTTCTACTCTGCTGTTTTCCCACAGAATATCATCTACTAACTTCTAGTAATAATTAACTTCTTTTCAATAAATGGAGTTGGGAAAACTGCACAGCTTCATCCAAAAGAATGAAACTGGACCAATGTCTTACACTATATGCAAAAATAAACTTTAAACAGATTAAAGACCCAATGTAAGACCTGAAAACATAAAACTCCCCAAATAAAACACTGGCAGTAAACTCCTGGACATCAGTTTTTACAACTGTTTTTGTATCTGTCTCCTCAGATAAGGACAACAAAAGCAAAAATAAACAATGAGGACCACATCAAACCAACAAGCTTTCTGCACAGTGAAGGAAACCATCAACAAAGGAAACAGCAACTTACTGAATGGGAGAAGATATTTGTAAATGATGTATCGGTAAGGGGTTAATACCCAAACTATATTAAGAATTCATACAACTCAACAACAGAAAAACAAACAATCCAGTTAAAACATGGGCAGAGGACCTGAACAGACATTTTCCCAGAAAAGATACACCAATGGCCAACAAACACATGTAAAGGTGCTCAACATCACTAATTATTAGGGAAACACAAATCAAAACCACAAGGGGTTATCACCTCACACTTGTCAAAATGGCGACTATCAAAAAGGCAAGAAGTAACAATTGGTGGCAAGGAGATGGAGAAAAGGAACCTTTTTGCACTGCTGGTGGGATATAGATGGGTGAACTGAGGAAAACAGAATGGAGGGTCCTCAAAAAATTCTGGGCATTTATCTGAAGAAAATGAAAATACTAATTTGGAAAGATACGTGCACCCTTAAGTTCATTCTAGCAGTATTTAAAATAGCCAAGATATGGAAGCAACTTAAGTGTCCACTTGGAGATGAATGGATATATGATCCTTCACATCCTGACCACCGTTTTCTCTCCTTGCCATTCAGTGTACATACATTCCTTACACATGTAAAAATGTTTTACAAATTTAGCATAAAAAAGAATGAAATCTTGCCACTTGGCAACAACATGGGTGGATCTGGGAGTTATTGTAAGTGAAAGTCAGACAGAAAAAGACCAATACTGTATGATTTCCCTTACATGTATAATTGAAAAAAAAAAACAAAGCAGAAATAGACTTATAAATGCAGAAAACAGACTGGTGGCTGCCAGAGAGGAGGGTGATGAGGTGATGGTGGGAATAAAGGGGTCTAAGATACAAAATTCCTGTTATAAACAAATAAATCATGGGGATGTATAGAACAGGGAGTATAGTCAATAATATTGTCGTAACTTTGCTTTGTGACAGATGGCATCTAGACTTCTCACCATCATTCCACAACATATATAAATGTTGACTATGTTGTACACCTGAAACCAATATAACATTGTATGTCAACCATGCTTCAATTTAAAAAGACAAAGAAAAAATAACCAAAAGAGTAGTTTAGTTTTCAAAATACCATGCAAATGACCTGAACCAAACAGAAATGATGATGCAATCAATGCAAGAGATTGATTGAAACTGGTTAGCTAAGCACTGCATGTACGAGGATGAAGTGAGCACTGGCACATTAAGTTTCTGTTTGGTGCTGCAGTTCCCAGCAGTGGGAGTAATAAAGACACCCAGAGTCCCAGGGAACCTTTCTCATATACATATTCTTTCTCAAGTAAACATCTATTACAATGAATGTTCCCAGGCATGAATCTTGATGCATCCATCTTCTGCCTCCCCCCAAAAAACACACAGTTTTAGTGGATGATGAAGGCTGTGACAATGATTCACTCTGGTTTTGTGACAGTATGCGTGAGGCAGTGGTAAACGCTGCCTTGTTACTGGATAAAGGCGTGGAACCTTCATACAGGAATACACAAATATGTGTAAGGAATGTATGTACACTGAATGGCAAGGAGAGAAAATGGTGGTCAGGATGTGAAGGATCAACTGTTGAAAAAGCTTTTAATGCCCACAAGGAATTAGACCCTGTCAGGTAAACAACAGGAAGCTAATATAGATTCTTAAATATGAGAGTGATTTAAATAACATAGGTTTACTACTAGGAAACTTCACTAGTGTCAGGTTCTTGCCAGCAGCCAGTTAAAAAATTACTAAATGCCCTGCAAGAAGATATGTCAAAGAAATAATCAATCTTCCTATGTTTTCTTTCGTCTGCTACTTCTATAGCTTTTCTTCTTCCTTCCCAATTACAACTCTTTAGTAGAATTAGTGCCTCATATAAAAAATTACGGAGTATCATAATTCTTCCAAGTGGTAAAGATACCTCAAGACAAATGCTGGGCATAGAAGCCACAGGGCATAAATCTGCAAATAAGTAAAAAGCTAACCTTTTCAAACAATATTGCTTCTCTCTCACTTACCAACTTTACATTTCCCTGTATGGCCCCGGAAGATGAATGGTTAGCCAGAAACGGGTAAGATTCCTCAAGGGAGGAACAACCTAAGACAGGCACAGTCACAGGGGGGCCATCAGAAGAGAAATTGGGGACCAACAGAGGGGAGGCTTAGAACCTCAGCCCCCCTGTTTTGAGAGAAATCTTCTGCATCCGTGGATGTTTTGTTGCCCTTGTCTAGCTTGGATTAATACTTAGTCTATAGGCACAGACCTGATCATCTACATTTGCCCTCTAACAGCACTAAATTATGTTTTCTACCTTTATCTTGCATCTACCTACCACTTCAGCATTTTATTAAAAAATAATAATAATAATAATAAGGGAGAAATGTGGGATTCACATATAAATCAAGTATAAAAATCAAACGAATAATCATATTTGACCTGATTGTTTATAGTTTGTGATGCGTGATCAAAACCGAAAGTTTCTGTGATATGACTGCCCTTGCACTGTTCACCATGTAAGAACTTATTCACTATGTAAGACCTTGTTCACCATGTAAGAACTTGTTTGTTATGCTTCAGAAGATTGGAGACTGTTGAGATATAGGCTTGGGGTTGATTAATGACTGTTCATTGAGTCCCCTATACAGAATTTTATTGTTGTTAACAACCATTTGATCAATAAATATGAGAGATGCCCTCTCAAAAAAAAAAAAAAAAATGGAACTGATATTTCCTACCTCAAAAAAAAAAAAAATTTACTAAATGTCTACAAATAGTACTATCTTACTCTAATTCCCAGCTGGCTTTCATGTCTAAAAGTGAATCTTCATATGCTAAAAACTACTGAATGCATCCTTCAACTATATGTTATTTTCATCAAGATGTAAAATAATTACTGTTACAGAAAACTGGAACACCTGGACTGGATAGCTGACGGAAGAACCAAGCGGCACTCAGAGGTCTTGGAGGGTGGAGGTTTATTTTATGCTGGCAGGCTCAGAGGAGAGTGATCTCCAAAGGTCTGAGCCCCGAGGACAGCAGGGCCATGCCTTTTACACAGTTACTACAAAGCTAAGGGGAGAACCAGCACCCAGAAACTGTTACAGTGGGAGCTATTAGGTCACTGTAGGTGTATTCAGGATGCTAGTTATATTTTAATCCATTTCTGTAAAGGTTATCTGGATACCATAGTATAAAGTAATGGGCTTCCATGACTAACAACCTGTTCCTTACCACTGGGTCCTGGGGGTTGGGATGGGGGTGGGGGAACAGAATACAGTATTTCTGAAGCCACGATAGAAACCCTGTTTCCTTGGCTTTCTTGGCTTTCCACCACACCTGCCAAGAGGGGGAGGGAATTGAGAACTTTCTGAGTATTTCCTCATCATTACAACTTCAGTGAGCTAAAAACAATTTGCATAATAATCCAAAGTTTGCATTTCAAAGAGATAACTAAGCATAAACATTATCCAACAGTTTAGTCAAAGGAAGTTCCAAAACCTTCTTGTCATCATATAATCCTCTCTCTCACAGCAGAAACACCTTTGAGAAAACAGGACAAAATACCCTGTTTTAACCCAAGTGATTTAAACAGGATCACGTTTTTCTATGCCAAAATAAAAATCTACACTGTTCTTGGCACATAAACTTACCCACTTCTTTCATATTCAGAGGCAGAGAAAATGAGGTCCAGCAATTACATCATCCTGAAGATTCTACATAGAATACTTCTGCATTATAATAAATCTGAGATTTTCTGATTAAATTTGAATAAATGAGATTTTCTCAGTGTACTGACTCTCTTCATACAAAATGGCCTTGGGGAGAAGAATTTACTATTTTGAAGTGGGATCCAAACATCTGTTTCAAAAATTTTGTGGTAAATTTATAAGAAGTAAATGAAATACTTAAAGTCACTTTCTTTTTATGTCTTCCCAGGATAACATGTCAAAAATAAGAATAATCAGTGGAGGTGAGGGGTATGTAGGTATTATTATTATTCAGTATATCAAATAAAAAGAGAACAGAACTACCTACTGTTTGATGTGATAATATATATTTGCTTTTCTACTCCTAAAATATTTTATCTACATATACTTGCTAGTTTTCCTTAACCAACCGCAAAAAGTTAAAGGGAGAAAACAAACAAACAAACAAACTCTGAAGCCTCATAAAAAATTACTTAATCCCACAGCACATTTTTCCCCCACAGTGAATCACCTAGGAAATTCATCAAAAGACCTGAGGAAAATGACATAAGATAAGTGACTGAAGCAGTCTTTTCCTGTAATTTTGGCATAACCACTAAAGGGATATATGTGCTAAAAGGGATAAAGCAATGTGTTAAAAGAGAGTGGTCTTTAACCGAAAGAGTAAGAGACAATCTTTCAAAATTTTAAGAAAATCAAACAATTTGTTATTGAAGTTCTAACTTCTTAAAAGTATTTTCCCTAGAAACTTCAAGTTTCCAGTTATGTTTCTTCACGGGCATATATGACAATAAAATCCATACTGGTTTCTTAATTATATTTCCATGTGTTAGCAGTTTAAAGATCCTATGTCAGTTAATACTAGGATCGTGTTACATTCAAATTTGTTTAAAATATAGTACCAAATTTGGCAAGGACTGAATGGTTTTTTGAAATCTAATCATTGCTACTAATTCATGGTCCCAAGGGAATTACTCCGGTATTTAGCTTCTGGATTTTATTTCTAAATGTTAAATGCACTTCTATGCACCTTTAGGGATATTGAGGCAATCTCTATCTTTAGAAGGCCCAATTATTCTAATTAGGTCAAAATTATAAAGATATCTTGTTTCCTCCCCTCCAAGAGGCAATAATGATATACTATAGTATTTCACTATCACTTTCACTTTTAAATTAAGTGATCGTTAAAATTACAATGCAGCAGCACATTTCTTTATAATACTTATTCTTGATAAAACTGTGCACATAATACTTAGTAATTAGGTTAGCAGAGTATTAAGAATATGGGTTATAGATTCAGATAGATTTGCACTGAATTCTGGCTTTGCCAATCTCTAGAAGTGAAACTTTGGGCACAGTAATTATCCCGTATGTCCTGTTTCCACATCAGTAAATTGGAGCTAAACCAGAACATTGAGGATCTACTATATATATAAACAGCTTTATATATATGCATGTGTGTGCACACACACACACACACAGACACACACACACACACACACACAGGGTGTAGTAAAGGGTTTGACACAGAGTAGGTGCTCAATAATTAATAACTAAAATCATTATTTATGAGCAGCAGTGTTCTTACATGGGAAATTGAGCTTCTTAGTGTTATAAACATTTAAGTCTGGGATGTGAACCTCTATAAAACAGTATCTTTGCTAATTAATTGAGATACAATTAAACAAAATCATGAAAATCATATCAATTTGGTAAAAGAGTAATATTAATTACTTTTTAATTAAATTGTCACTTTTTCCAGTAAATCTTCCCTGATTACTTGCTAGAAGCAAATTCTTGCTCTTTTAAAATTTTCAAACCACCTATCATAATTTACCTGTCTTTAAAATTTATGAGTAGCAGCTCCTTTCTCTAACAGTGCAAGTTTTTTGCAGAGCAAAAACAATGAATCACATGGCATATTACCTTCCAAAAAGATAGGTTTAATAAATGTCTCCTTAATGCAGGAAAAAAGTCAGTCATTCCTTCCTATCTGGTTATCTAGCCTCCACCCTCCTCCAGATTTATCTTTCTAGAAAATAACATATGAATATTCAAAAACTTTTGATCATCCACATTTCCTAAAAGGCTTTGAACAGTAATCTCATCTACCACTGTAGCACTATCTTCAACCACATATTCTTCGATTCATTCCATATTCCAGCCAGGATATTAATTCACTGAAGAAACATGTGCAGAATGTCTGCATCATGCCAATTAGTGCATTAGCACTGGAGACAGAAAGATGACATCCTCTTTTCAAAAAAAGGAAACACATAAAAGTTAAGTTCA
Organism: Manis pentadactyla; assembly: GCF_030020395.1. NCBI lineage: Eukaryota > Metazoa > Chordata > Mammalia > Pholidota > Manidae > Manis > Manis pentadactyla. Next base: position 66,255,556 of record NC_080031.1, on the reverse strand, counting down.
ATGTACTAAACCCTGTAATAAGAGCAGAGTACTGAACAGGGCTTTCAAATCACACCGTGCACTTTCAGACCTAATGCTTTATTCTTGGAATCCTCTATTTACCTAGACTGCCTTTTCTTAAGTAAAATCATACTATTCTTCAAGTTGCAACTCAGTCCCTCCACCCCTCATGTTCAATAAAGTCTTCCCTAAGTCCTGTAAGTAATTAAATTAAACAATCCCTTCTCTAGGTCCCTACAACTCTTTGATTACAACACTGGCGTAGCATGTATCATACACAGATTCATGTTTGTTGCTTGAGTCCCATAGAAGAGTATGTTCTCTGGCAGTAGAAATCTATTTATCTACATACATAGTAGGCTCTAAATTAATATTAATTAACCTCAGCATGTAATATGGAATTTATAATAGGTGTTCTAGAAATTCCTAGTCTTTTTCTCATTTGTACTTTTGTTTTTCTTTTCTGGTTGCAAATGTTATATGTCTTAAGAAGCTATACGATCATTAATAAACTGGAATGCTATTTTAGATTGTGATGAACAAAAGAATAAGTTTTGTTCTACGATGCTGAGTTTTATTTCATTATTTAAAATAAGCTTTATTTTACTACACTGAGTTTCATCAAGAATAAAGAATTTAAAAAGTGAGACTTTCTCTCCCGACCTCCAATATATACAATAGATATACCATGTAAAGGAAATGGCTACTTTTTATAGAAGAAATGCGAGAATAAAAGTGAACTCTACATTTTTATTGTAAATTTCTAAAAAAAAAAACATTTTAAATGGGAACAGTAATTCCCGTTGGGGTTATTTTTATTTGGTAGGAGACCACACACCTTACATAATATAATAATAGCTGGGGAAAATGGAATAAAATTCTACCTATTCAAGAAAAAAAACCATGATTGAGTTTCTCCAGCTGCCACAATATGTTAATTCTTTGAATAGCCAAATCACCAATATGGGCTATTCTAACACATAAGAAAAAAAGAAAATCCATACATGATTTCCATTATAACAGAAATCTAGAATATATGTGGTCAAGTTAATGAATGAAAATGTTTGAGGGGATCACGGGAAGATGGCGACGTGAGTAGTTCAGAGGAAATCTCCTCCCCAAAACATATATGTTTATGAAAATACAATAAATACAACTATTCCTAAAAGAGACACCAGTGGATGCAGTACAACAGCCAGGATGCATCTACATCTGTGAGAACTCAGCATCACATGAAGGGGGTAAGATACAAGCCGAGGCCAGGCAGGACCCGAATGCTCCACCACCCCAAAACCTGGTGGGAAGAAAGGAGTCATAATGGGGAGGGAGTGAAAGCCCAGGACTGCTAAACAACCAGCTCTAGAAATCCGCACCTGGAACGCAGACACAAGGTGCACGGGGTGCTGGATATTAGAGAAACGGAAAAGCAAAACCTGTGGGCAGGTCCCTGCAACCAACGCCCCTCAGACAAAAGAAAAGCGAGTGCTTTCTGCAAGTCTTAAAGAAACAGGGACCCCACAGCTGGATGAAGTTGTCCCGGCAGCTGGGAATACCAGGGAAACTTAGGCACCCTAAACCCCAGGGAGGGAGTGCAGCTCTGATGCCCCTCACAGCACTAAGCAGTCTGCCAGTCATTCCTCCAACCGGTGTGGACCCTGACACACCAGCCCAGTAGTGGGAGAGTGGCAGCGCGTACCGGGGACGGCAGTGCCAGAAGGGACCAGGAGCAGATCCGTGTGCTGCAGTAGAGGCTTGTGCTGGCCCACAGCAGCACGACTGAACAGCCCGGGCGCGGCTCACACGCACTGGCAGCAGTGAAGCCAGAGGAGCCCGGTAGACGCCTGCATGGAAGAAACCCGCGCGCAGCTGCAACGGAGCCAGAGGGAGCAGGCGCACTCCCAGCAGCCGACCGGAATCCCAGCCCAACACACAGCCAACTGGGCCAGACCCAAAGGCCGCTGCTGCCACACAGCTGCCCAGGAGGGGCACTGCTAGCACGGAGGAGCACACCTGGCGTGCCTGCCACTCCCCGCAGGGCTCCGTGCTGCTCTGACGGAGACCCCGCCCACAGCAGTTTAGGGGAATAACCTGGTGGCTGCTCCAGGAGTGCGGGTAACCGTCACAGGCAGCAGAGAAGGGCAAGGCATCCAGCAAGCAGGAAAGGACTTTCTTCTCCCAGTTGACACACCCACAACATGCCTACAGCCACTGCTATCACCATGAAAAGGCAAAAAAATCTGGTCCACTCCAAGATACTTCAAACAACACCTGAGAAAGGATCTGCAGAGGCAGACCTAACCAGTCTCCCTGAAAAAGAATTCAAAATAAAAATCATAAACATGCTGACAGAGCTGCAGAAAAATATGCAAGAGCTAAGGGATGAAGTCCGGAGGGAGATTACAGAAGTGAAACACACTCTGGAAGGATTTATAAGCAGAATGGATAAGATGCAAGACGCCATTGATGGAATAGAAACCAGATAACAGGAACGCATAGAAGCTGATGCAGAGAGAGATAAAAGGAGCTCCAGGAATGAAACAATATTAAGAGAACTGTGTGGCCAATCCAAAAGGAACAATATCTGCATAATAGGGGTACCAAAGGAAGAAGAGAGAGAAAAAGGGATAGAAACTGTCTTTGAAGAAATAATTGCTGAGAACTTCCCCAAACTGGGGGAGGAAATAGTTGCTCAGACTACGGAGGCACACAGAACTCCCGAGAGACGGGATCCAAAGAGGACAACACCAAGACACATAATAATTAAAATGGCAAAGATAAAGGACAAGGACAGAGTATTAAAGGCAGCCAGAGAGAGAAAAAAGGTCACCTACAAAAGAAAACCCATCAGGCTATCATCAGACTTCTCAACAGAAACCTTACAGGCCAGAAGAGAATGGTATGATATATGTAATGCAATAAAACAGAAGGGCCTTGAACCAAGAACACTATATCCAGCATGATTATCATTTAAATATAAAGGAGGGATTAAACAATTCCCAGAGAAGCAAAAGTTGATGGAATTTGCCTCCCACAAACCACCTCTACAGGGTATCTTAAAGGGACTGCTCTAGATGGGAGCACTCCTAAAAAGAGCACAGAACAAAACACCCAACATATGAAGAATGGAGGAGGAGGAAAAAGAAGGGAAAGAAATAATCATCAGACTGTGTTTATAACAGCTCAATAAGCAAGTGAGGTCAGACAGTAAGGTAGTAAACAAGCTAACCTTGAACATTTGGTAACCACAAACCTAAAGCGTGCAATGGCAATAAGTATATATCTTTCAATAATCACCCTAAATGTAAATGGACTGAATGCACCAATCAAAAGACACAGAGTAAAAGAATGGATAAAAAACCAAGAACCATCTATATGCTGCTTACAAGAAACTCCCCTCAAACACAAAGACATGCACAGACTAAAAGTCAAGGGATGGAAAAACCGTATTTCATGCAAACAACAGAGAGAAGAAAGCAGGGATTGCAGTACTAGTATCAGACAAAATAGACTTCAAAACAAAGAAAGTAACGAGATAAAGAAGGACAATTCATAATGATAAAGGGCTCAGTCCAACAAGAGGATATAAACATTATAACTATATATGCACCGAACATAGGAGCAACAACATATGTGAAAGAAAGACTAACAGAACTAAAGGAGGAAATACAATGCAATGCATTCATTTTAGGAGATTTCAACATGCCACTCACCCCAAAGGACAGATCCACTGGACAAAAATAAGGACACAGAGGCACTGAACAACACACTAGAACAGATGGACCTAATAGACATCTATAGAACTCTACATCCAAAAGCAACAGGATACACATTCTTCTCAAGTGCACATGGAACATTCTCCAGAATAGACCACATACTAGGCCACAAAAAGAACCTCAGTAAATTCCAAAAGATTGAAATCCTACCAACCAACTTTTCAGACCACAAAGGTATAAAACTAGAAATAAATTGTACAAAGAAAGCAAAAAGACTCACAAACACATGGAGGCTTAACAATATGCTTCTAAATAATCAATGGATCAATGACCAAATTAAAATGGAGATCCAGCAATATATGGAAACAAATGACAACAATAACACAAAGGCCCAACTTCTGTGGGACGCAGCAAAAGCAGTCTTAAGAGGAAAGTATATAGCAATCCAGGCATATTTAAAGAAGGAAGAACAATCCCAAATGAATAGTCTAATGTCACAATTATTGAAATTGGAAAAAGAAGAACAAATGAGGCCTAAGGTCAGGAGATGGAAGGACATAATAAAGATCAGAGAAGAAATAAATAAAATTGAGAAGAATAAAACAATAGAAAAAAATCAATGAAACCAAGAGCTGGTTCTTCAAGAAAATAAACAAAATAGATAAGCCTCTAGCCAGACTTATTAGGAGAAAAAGAGAGTCAACACACACCAACAGAATCAGAAACGAGAAAGAAAAAATCGCAACAGACCCCACAGAAATACAAAGAATTATTAGAGAATACTATGAAAACCTATATGCTAAGAAGCTGGAAAACCTGGGAGAAACGGACAACTTCCTAGAAAAATACTACCTTCCAAGACTGACCCAGAAAGAAACAGAAAATCTAAACAGACCAATTACCAGCAACGAAATTGAATTGGTAATCAAAAAACTACCCAAGAACAAAACCCCTGGGTCAGATGGACTTACCCCGGAATCAGACATACAGAGAAGACATAACACCCATTCTCCTTAAAGTTTTCCAAAAAATAGAAGAGGAGGGAATACTCCCAAACTCATTCTATGAAGCCAACATCACCCTAATACCAAAACCAGGCAAAGACCCCACAAAAAAAGAAAACTACAGACCAATATCCCTGATGAACATAGATGCAAAAATACTCAACAAAATATTAGCAAACCGAATTCAAAAATACATCAAGAGGACCATACACCATGACCAAGTGGGATTCATCCCAGGGATGCAAAGATGGTACAACATTCGAAAATCCATCAATATCATCCACCACATAAACAGAAAGAAGGACAAAAACCACATGATCATCTCCATAGATGCTGAAAAAGCATTTGACAAAATTCAACATCCATTCATGATAAAAACTCTCAGCAAAATGGGCATACAGGGCAAGTACCTCAACATAATAAAGGCCATATATCATAAACCCACAGCTAACATCATACTGAACAGCAAGAAGCTGAAAGCCTTCCCTCTGAGATCAGGAACAAGACACGGATGCCCACTTTCCCCAGTTACTTAACATGGTACTGGAGGTACTAGCCATGGCAATTAGACAAAACAAAGAAATACAAGGCATCCAGATTGGTAAAGAAGAAGTCAAACTGTCGCTATTTGCAGATGACATGATATTGTACATAAAAAATCCTAAAGACTCCACCCCAAAACTACCAGAACTGATATCGGAATACAGCAAAGTTGCAGGATACAAAATTAACACACAGAAATCTGTGGCTTTCCTATACACTAACAATGAACCAATAGAAAGAGAAATCAGGAAAACAATTCCATTCACAATAGCATCAAAAACAATAAAATACCTAGGAATAAACCTAACCAAGGAAGTGAAAGACCTATACCCTGAAAACTACAAGACACAATTAAGAGAAATTAAAGAGGTCACTAACAAATGGAAACTCATCCCAAGCTCCTGGCTAGGAAGTATTAATATCGTCAAAATGGACATCCTGCCCAAAGCAATATACAGATTCAATGCAATCCCTATCAAATTACCAACAGCATTCTTCAATGAACTGGAACAAATAGTTCAAAAATTCATATGGAACCATCAAAGACCCCGAATAGCCAAAGGAATCCTGAGAAGGAAGAATAAAGTGGGGGGGATCTCACTCCCCAACTTCAAGCTCTACTACAAAGCCACAGTAATCAAGACAATTTGGTACTGGCACAAGAGCAGAGCCACAGACCAGTGGAACAGAATAGAGACTCCAGACATTAACCCAAACATATATGGCCAATTAATATATGATAAAGGAGCCATGGACATACAATGGGGAAATGCTAGTCTCTTCAACAGATGGTGCTAGCAAAACTGGACAGCTATATGTAAGAGAATGAAACTGGATCACTGTCTAACCCCATACACAAAAGTAAACTCCAAATGGATCAAAGACCTGAATATAAGTCATGAAACCATAAAACTCTTAGAAAAAAACATAGGCAAAAATCTCATGGACATAAACATGAGTGCCTTCTTCATGAACATATCTCCCCGGGCAAGGGAAACAAAGGCAAAAATCAACAAGTGGGACTATATCAAGCTAAAAAGCTTCTGTACAGTAAAGGATACCATCAATAGAACAAAAAGGTATCCTACAGTATGGGAGAACATATTCATAAATGACAGATCCAATAAAGGATGGACATCCAAAATATATAAAGAGTTCACACACCTCAACAAACAAAAAGCAAATAATCCAATTAAAAAATGGGCAGAGGAGCTGAACAGACAGTTCTCTAAAGAAGAAATCCAGATGGCCAACAAGCACATGAAAAGATGCTCCACATCGCTAATCATCAAAGAAATGCAAATTAAAACCACAATGAGATATCACCTCACACCAGTAAGGATCGCCATCATGGAAAAGACAAACAACAACAAATGTTGGCAAGGTTGTGGAGAAAGGGGAACCCTCCTACACTGCTGGTGGGAATATAAACTAGTTCAACCATTGTGGAAAGCAGTATGGAGGTTCCTCAAAATGCTCAAAATAGAAATACCATTTGACCCAGGAATTCCACTACTAGGAATTTACCCTAAGAATGCAGCATTCCAGTTGGAAAAAGACAGATGCACCCCTATGTATATCGCTGCACTATTTACAATAGCCAAGATATGGAAGCAACCTAAGTGTCCATCAGTAGATGAATGGATAAAGAAGATGTGGTACATATACACAATGGAATATTACTCAGTCATAAGAAAAAAGAGATCCTACCATTCGCAACAACATGGATGGCGCTAGAGGGTATTATGCTCAGTGAAATAAGCCAGGCAGAGAAAGACAAGTACCAAATGATTTCATTCATATGTGGAGTATAAGAACAAAGGAAAACTGAAGGAACAAAATAGCAGCAGAATCACAGAACTCAAGAATGGACTAATAGTTACCAAAGGGAAAGGGACTGGGGAGGATGGGAGGGAAGGGAGGGATAAGGGTGGGAGAAAAGAAAGAGGGCATTACAATTAGCATGTATAGTGCGTGGGGGGTACAGGGAGGGCTGTGCAACACAGAGAAGACAAGTAGTGATTTTACAGCATCTTACTATGCAGATGGACAGTGACTGTGAAGGGGTATGTGGGGGGGACTTGGTGAAGGGGGGAACCTAGTAAACATAATGTTCTTCATGTAATTGTAGATTAATGATACCAAAAGAAAAAAAAGAAAAAAGAAAATGTTTGAAAATAACTTGTCTCCATTTAACCCAAAATTCAGGTGACATTCCGGTTATATAAAAAACAAAATTCTGTTTTGTGAGATGACTAATTACTGTTACTACTGCTTTTCCCTGGAGCCCTTTGTCTCCCACTGTGTTTTTCCAAGAAAATATGTTGAAATATTTGCCTCTTCTCTCAATCACCACACTATTTCAGACTCGGATGATAGTAGTTAGTATTAGTTTTCCAAATTCTTTTAATTAATAGCTTAAAATGGCTTAGGTAGCTATACCTTCAGGTAGTAGAAATGTTCTGCCAAGGTTGTAAGTTCAAATTTCCAGAATTACGATACTTAAAAAAAAAAGGGAGAAGGGGAATAAGGGGCATTACGATTAGCACACATAACATGGGGTGGGGGGCGGGGCACAGGGAAGGCAGTGCAGCACAGAGAAGACAAGTAGTGACTCTAAAGCATCTTACTACGCTGATGGACAGTGACTGTAATGGGGTATGTGGTGCGGACTTGATAATGAGGGGGATCAAGTAACCACAGTGTTGCTCATGCGATTATATATTAATGATACCAGAAAAAAAATGAAATCAACACAATACAAAAAGAAATAAAAGATGTTTTTTAAAAAAAGTGTTGTGATACTTCTTTCTTATGACCCCTAAACCCAGTTTACACATTCAATAGCCTCTGAACTAGGATTATCCTGACTGAGGCAATTCCAAAGTCAGTTTATTTTAAAATTAGGTATATACAGTGACTCAGTAAATGCTAATAGCACTTTCATCACTTTGCCAACAAGGACCTCTAACTTACTCTGTTTTCAAATAGAAGCAAGCATGTTCAAAAACAGAGGGTGGATACCACTTTTATTTGCCACAATAGCTCTTACTGAAAGGTAAAAATATTTTAAGGCCACCATAGACTTAACATCTTTGTATCAATAAAACATCAAATGAAAATCATGACCCCTATATATTAATGCCACACTGCAAAGGGTTTCAAAAATATGACCTATTCAAAATACTGGCTTAAGTTGTAGAAACCATATGCCAGGAAGCAAACTGAAATTCCAACGTAATGATCTGTTTCTAAATTCTGTGGCATGAGCATGAGGAGAGAGAGTGGTACATAACCAAGCTCTTGGAATACCAGTATGGTTTCCTGTTAATCATTTCAAATGTCGCAAGTTGAGTACAGAAGGAGTTTAAATCAGGGCATCTTGCTCTGCCTTTACAAGCAATAAAAGTTCTGCTTTTTAAAAAATCAGTTTAGAACAAATCATTGTAAAAAATTAAATAGCAACACATTAAAACTTTCAAAACTTTTACGATATAAACATGCACTGCTCACTCATACGCACATGTGCACACACCCACCCCTATAATGTCAATATAATAAATCTCTGCTTTCTATACATTTTTGCTGTACAATGAATATTGTTTTAAGAAGGAAGTTTTTCGATTCATATTGCTTTATACTTTTTTTAAGTCTCTATTTAAATAAAAATCTACTGTATAAGAGCAATGTATCTGTTTGTATGTAAAAACACTAAATATACATGTATACATATAAAATGAAACTCATTAGGGTAGATATTTTTCCCCATCTTATTTTATTCACTCTCCATTTAATTTTACAATCTATTGCTTTATAATTTACATATAAATCTACATAAATTTGGAATTTAGCGATTTCAAAAAAATTTTTTAATTATGCTAAGCACATTATTTTCCGGTATTACAATGTTTTTATGAATATTCCCCTCGAGCCTTGTGTATCTATAAGTATTTTGTAGAATATATTCTTAGAAGTGGAATGGTTAGTCAATAATTTCAACACATGTTGCCAAATGTCTGTTTCAAAAGGATACACCAGTTTTTATGCCTTCCAAGAGTGAACAGCCTGTCCGTGTAGTGACATCCTCTCTAAGAACAGCTATTTTTTCTCATTCACCTTAGTACAACAGCCATTAAATTTTACATTGTTCAGCCTACAGATTTACCTATTACATTAGTTATCTGTTTAATCAAGTGACCACCAAAAGAGATTACCAATAACATAAGAGAGAGGCAAACAAAGAAAACAGAAGAGAAAATGTACCAGGACAAGTAGAAATAAAGGTAACAGTCATATAGATGGAACCATTTTCATTGATACCTGCACTATATAGGTGCTTCCTCTTGGTAAAAATATTATGCCAAGGTGAAAGTTTTTACTGGAGATTTTTAAGGTAAACCGAAGATGTCAAGAAATTATTTATTATTTGGTTAATGCATTTAAGATAAATAATCTTCATGGGAATGAGGAAGGAGATATCTAAGCTGGCCTGTGCATACAGTAAAACAACAAAATTGACTGAATCTATACTGTTGGAACTCAACCAAGAATTAGGAGAAGTGCAAATTGTAGCACTCCAAAATCTTACAACTACAGACTATTTACTGTTAAAAGAACATAAGGGATGTGAACATTCCCCAGGAATGGGTTGTTTTAATTTGTCTGACTTCTCTCAGACTGTTCAAGTTCAGTTGGACAATATCCACCATATCATAGATAAGTTTTCACAAATGCCTAAGGTGCCTAACTGGTTTTCTTGGTTTCACTGGAGATGGCTGGTAATTACAGGTATGCTTTGGTTATGTAACTATACTCCTATTATGTTAATGTGTGTGAGCAATTTAAGTAGTAGCTTAAAACCTATACATGCTGAAGTTACTCTACAAGAAGATATGTCAAAGAAATAATCAATCTTCCCATGTTTTCTTCCACCTGCTACTTCTATAGCTTTTCTTCTTCCTTCCTAATTACAACCCTTAAATAGAATTCGTGCCTCATATCAAATTTACCGAGTATCATAATTCTTCCAAGTGGTAAAGATAGCTCAAGACAAATGTTGGGCATAGAAGCTACAGGGCATAAATATGCAAAGAAATAAAAAGCTAACCATTTCAAACAATAAGGCTTCTCTCTCACTTACCAACTTTACATTTCCCTGTATGGCCCCAGAAGATGACTGGTTAGCCAGAGACGGGTAAGATTCCTCAAGGGAGGAACAACCTAAGACAGGCACAGTCGCAGGGGGGCCATCAGGTGAGAAATTGGGGATCAACAGAGGTGAGGCTTAGAACCTCACCCCCCCTGTTCTGAGAGAAATCTTCTGAATACGTGGATGTTTTATTGCCCTTGTCTAGCTTGGATTAACACATAGTCTACAGGCACACACCTGATCATCTACATTTGCTCTCTTACAACACTAAACTATGTTTTCTACCTTTATCTTGTATCTACCTACCACTTCAGCATTTTATTAAAAATAATAATAATAAAGAGAGAAATGTGGTATCCACATATAAATCAAGTATAAAAACCAAATGAGTATTCATATTTGAACTGACTGTTTGAGTTCATAATGCATGAGCAAAACCGAAAGTTTCTGTGATGACTGCCCTTGTACTGTTCACTATGTAACTTATTCATTATGTAAGAATTTGTTCTCCATGTAAGAACTTGTTTGTTATGCCTCAGAAGATTGGAGACTGACGAAAATTAGGCTTGGGGTGGATTAATGATTGTGCATTGAGCAGTGACTCCCCTATACAGAATTTTATTGTTGTTAACAACCATTTGATCAATAAATATGAGAGATGCCCTCACAAAAAAAAAAAAAAAAGTACACACTTCCAATTGTAAAATAATAAGTAACCGGAATGTAATGAATACAGTCAAGATATTGTAACAGCTTGGTATGGTGACAGCTGGTATCTAGAATTGTCATGTACATAAATGTTGAATCACTATGTTGTACACCTGAAACTAATGTAATACTGTGTGTCAACTACCCTTCAATAAAAAATAATTATCTACAAAAAAAAAAAAAAAAAAAGATAAATAATCTTGTAAAGTATAGATTTATGAAAGGGATTCACAGGTCACAGTACTGACTGTTACAGATCATGTGGCCATAAGAGACCCTATCTGGGTATATGGGTAGTCTTCTGGTGTAAGAGAAGTCAATGAGAAAGAAACATTACACTTCTCCCTTCTAGGTTTCAGACTTGAAGGAATAAAATACAGCTACTCAAACAATTCAGAATTTAGAATTAGTTAGACATCTTTTTACACAGAAGTAACAGGATGGGAGAAGAGGAGAAGTGGGAAGATATGTTTAGATCACACAAATAACAACAAAAACCATTTTGATTCTATCAGTACAGTCCTGCTAAGTAGGCTAGACCACAGAGGAACCACAACTTGATAAACTCATCAATCATGATCAAATATATGAGTTTCTGCTTTGAACATAATATTGCTAAATTCAAAAACAACAACAACATCAACAAAAACCCCCTAATTCTCACTCCCTTCTTGAAACAGTTTCTTCTCTTGGTCTCCTAGACATACTGTCTTAGGTTCTCTTTCTTCTTCAGTTTCTCACTTATTCACATTTACAGTGTCTTTGAGGTGCACAGGCCTCTTTCCTTACCTATTTACAATTACTTCCAACTCTGGTTACTCCTGTTTCTGGTTATGAGAGGCTAAGATACTAACAGATGATGTGACTAACCTCCTTCTCTCCCACCTCCTCCAATAACGACCATAAAACCTGGACACTACAACAAACAGTCCTGCCTCAAGGTAATGAAGGGCGCATGGAAGCAGACAGACTCTGTTGGCAAGTCCAAGCTTCCTGGGAGTAAAGATAGGAAGCTGTACAAAATCAGCATCTCTTCAGAGTTTCGCCTGAGGCTACCTGCAGTCTGCATGGTCAGGAGCAGTGGCAAAGGAACCACTCTGAATAGTCTAAAGTCACAATTATTATTGAAATTGGAAAAAGAAGAACAAATGAGGCCCAAAGTCAGCAGAAGGGGGGACAAAATAAAGATCAGAGAAGAAATAAATAAAATTGTGAAGAATAAAATAGAAAACATCAATGAAACTAAGAGCTGGTTCTTTGAGAAAATAAACAAAATAAATAAGCCTCTAGGCAGAATTATTAAGAGAAAAAGAGAATCAACACACATCAACAGAATCAGAAACGAGAAAGGAAAAATCATGACGGACCCCACAGAAATACAAAGAATTATTAGAGAATACTATGAAAACCTATATGCCAACAAGCTGGAAAAACCTAGAAGAAATGGACAACTTCCTGGAAAAATACAACCTTCCAAGACTGATCAAGGAAGAAACAGAAAATCTAAACAGACCAATTACCAGCAACGAAATTGAAGCAGTAATCAAAAAACTACCCAAGAGCAAAACTCCCGGGCCAGATGGATTTATGGCAGAATTTTATCAGACATACAGAGAAGACATAATACCCATTCTCCTTAAAGTTTTCCAAAAAATAGAAGAGGAGGGAATACTCCCAAACTCATTCAATGAAGCCAGCATCACCCTAATACCAAAACCAGGCAAAGACCCCAGAAAAAAAAGAAAATTACAGACCAATATTCCTTATGAACATAGATGCAAAAATACTCAATAAAATATTAACAAAACAAATTCAAAAATACATCAACAGGATCATACACCATAATCAAGATGGATTCATCTCAGGGATGCAAGGATGGTACAACATTCGAAAATCCATTAACAGCATGCACCACATAAACAAAAAGGACAAAAACCACATGATCATCCCCAAAGACACTGAAAAGGCATTCAGCAAAATCCAACATCCATTCATGATAAAAACTCTCAACAAAATGGGTATACAGGGCAAGTACCTCAACATAATAAAGGCCATATATGATAAACCCACAGCCAACATCATACTGAACAGCGAGAAGCTGAAAGCTTTTCCTCTAAGATCAGGAACAAGACAGGGATGCCCACTCTCCCTGCTGTTATTCAACGTAGTACTGGAGGTCCTAGCCACGGCAATCAGACAAAACAAAGAAATACAAGGAATCCAGATTGGTAAGGAATAAGTCAAACTGTCACTATTTGCACATGACATGATATTGTACATAAAAAACCCTAAAGACTCCACTCCAAAACTACTAGAACTGATATTGGAATAGAGCAAAGTTGCAGTATACAAAATTAACACACAGAAATATGTGGCTTTCCTATACACTAACGATGAGCTAATAAAAAGAGAAATCAGGAAAACAATTCCATTGACAATTGCATCAAAAAGAATAAAATACCTAGGAATAAACCTGACCAAGGAAGTGAAAGTCCTATTCCCTGAAAACTATAAGCACTCTTAAGAGAAATCACACTAACAAATGGAAACTCATCCCATGGTCATGGATAGGAAGAATTAATATTGTCAAAATGGCCATTCTGCCTAAAGCAATCCACAGATTCAACGCAATCCCTATCAAATTACCAAAAACATTCTTCAACGAACTGGAACAAATACTTCAAAAATTCATATGGCAACACCAAAGACCCCAAATAGCCAAAGCAATCCCGAGAAGGAAGAATAAAGTGGGGGGGATCTCACTCCCCAACTTCAAGCTCCACTACAAAGCCACAGTAATCAAGACTTTGGTACTGGCACAAGAACAGACCCACAGACCAGTGGAACCAAAAAACTCTTGGGTAGTTTTTTGATTACCACTTCAATTTCGTTGCTGGTCTCCAGACATTAACCCAAACATATATGGTCAATTAATATACAATAAAGGAGCTATGGACATACAATGGGGAAATGACAGCCTCTTCAACAGTTGGTGTTGGCAAAACAGGACAGCTACACTGTAAGAGAATAAAACTGGATCATTGTCTAACCCCATACACAAAAGTAAATTTGAAATCGATCAAGGACCTGAATGTAAGTCATGAAACCATAAAACTCTTAGAAAAAAACATAGGCAAAAATCTCTTGGACATCAACATGAACAACTTCTTCACAAACATGTCTCCCCGGGCAAGGGAAACAAAAGCAAAAATGAACAAGTGGGACTGTATCAAGCTGAAAAGCTTCTGTACTGCAAAGGACACCATCAATAGAACAAAAAGGCATCCTACAGTATGGGAGTATATATTAATGAATGACAGATCTAATAAAGGGTTGACATCCAAAATTTATAAAGAGCTCATGCACCTCAACAAACAAAAAGCAAATAATCCAATTAAAAAATGGTCAGAGGAGCTGAACAGACAGTTCTCCAAAGAAGGAATTTCAGATGGCCAACAGACACATGAAAAGATGCTCCACATTGCTTGTCAGCAGAGAAATGCAAATGAAAACCACAATGAGATATCACCTCACACCAGTAAGGATTGCCACCATCCAAAAGACAAACAACAACAAATGTTAGCAAGGTTGTGGAGAAAGGGGAACCCTCCTACACTGCTGGTGGGAATGTAAATTAATTCAACCATTGTGGAAAGCTTATGGAGGTTCCTCAAAAAAGCTCAAAATAGAAATACCATTTGACCCAGAATTCCACTTCTAGGAATTTACCCTAAGAATACAGCAGCCCAGCTTGAAAAACACAGATGAACCCCTATGTTTATCGCAGCACTATTTACAATAGCGAAGAATTGGAAGAAACCTAAGTGTCCATCAGTAGATGAATGGATAAAGAAGAGGTGGTACATATACACAATGGAATATTATTCAGCCATAAGAAGAAAACAAATCTTACCATTTGCAACAACATGGATGGAGCTAGAGGGTATTATGCTCAGTGAAATAAGCCAGGCAGAGAAAGACAAGTACCAAATGACTTCATTCATATGTGGAGTCTAAGAAAAAAGAAAAAACTGAAGGAACAAAATAGCAGCAGAATCACAGAACCCAAGAATGGACTAACAGTTACCAAGGAGAAAGGGCCTGGAGAGGATGGGTGGGAAGGGAGGGATAAGGGAGGGAGGAGAAAGGGGGCATTAAGATTAGCATGTACAATGTGGGGGGAGGCACGGGAGGGCTGTGCAACACAGAGAAGACAAGCAGTGATTCTACAGCATCTTACTACGCTGATGGACAGTGACTGTAATGGGGTTTGTCGGGGGGGGGGGTACTTGGTGAAGGGGGGAGTCTAGTAAACATAATGTTCCTCAGGTATCAGTAGATCAATGATACCAAAAAAAAACAAACTCATTTCAGTGTGCCCTGACTATATTATGGAAGGTTATCAAAACAATAAGAATAGCACTGGTTTACCAAATAAACTGTAATGCTACCTACTCTTCAAAATTAATACACATACATTACAATTGGTACACTAGCTGCTTCTGTCAAAAGATCTGTAATCAGAACAATCTATTACTAACCAATGAAAATTAACTTGACAAATGAAAATTCTTTACTAGGCACATGTAATACCGGGTTTACTAACTTTGAGACTAAACAAAACGCACAGGAAGAACTGAGTTTCTATGTGTGCTTTCAAGCATATAGTCAGAACATGATTCTCAACTTTAAATCTTGGCAGAGAACCTTCTTGAATATTCTAAATTCCAAAAATTATCCAAGACTGAAATAGTTGGTCCTCTAATTTTAAAATTCTGTGATTTCTATAAAACACTTAGATTTCCTGATTTCACTGTGTTTTCTGTTAACCAAACATACCAGCTAAATATCCAAAGAATTTCTTCCTGGTACATTTCCTGGTTAAATGATTTATGTTTGGTATGTCGTAATTAACATTATTCTTGTTTTTTTTAAAGTAGAAATTAGTATTAGTTCAATAATATTAAAGGTCCTTTAATACTATTTAAACAGAATATTTTTAAATAGGCCAAGTTTCACAAAGGGAAGCCCAATTTAGTACTTGTAATGACATATGAGCACCATAAAAATCTTTCTCTTTCTCCAGATGCAAACAGTATCAAACATTCCCCTTCTGTATTCTCTCCACCCACAAAGACCCACATGCCTTCCCCCACAAAAACTTTTTCACCCTCCCACCAATGAAGGCTTCCCTAGAGTGAACAAAATAACAGTTAAACTAAAGGATGTTTACTATCACAGAAAGTTGAGGAAGGAGAGTGCTAATGCAGCCTGCATTTTTCAACCAATACCCAGAGAGCTACAGTCAGTCTTTTGACTTCTACTCTGGGTCTCTTTGGCTAGGAACACTGGGATGACTAATACAGAAGAGAGCCTGGAGCTATACATCATGTTTGCTTTCCCACCTATACCAAAGGTGTTTAAATTCCAAACTAGAGATAGGAATTCCTAAATATTAACACAATCTGTCTCTTACAAATTACCTCATTTCCCATTTCATTCAAATCACAGTTTGATCACTAATTATGGATAAACTACAACATGAATATTGTGAATATTAAAACACATATTATGTTATATGCACAGAAATATTAGAAAAATCTAGGTTCTAATTAACTGTAACTCATTTATTGTCTTTAATAAAATAGTTTTTATTCTAAAAACAAAAGTTGTCAACAGATAAGGACCACATTGCACACATATTTTCATTCTAAAAACAGTAGTAAATTAATAAGGAGAAAGCAGTGAGGGAAGCATTCACTTAGTATATGTGAAATCTTCCCTAATTGCTCACCCGATAATGGTGGTGAAATATATAACCGAATTTAAAAAAAAGTTAAAGAAACTTTCAATAGAAATATTTTATTGGGACTTAAATCTAAATTATTAAATCTATTTTAAAACAGCAATTTTTAAATTATTGAAACAGGCTTCTTTATTATTCACCAATTCAGTCAGTACTTATCAAGTACTTTATGTGTGCCAAGCATTAGAATAGATATAACCTTCATTTTATAATAACCGACATTTTTAAGGGCTTCACATGTACTAAGTAATGAACTTAGACCACAGCACTTAATAATGTAACAACCTTACAAACAGGTACTACTTTAGCCCCATTTGACAGATAAGACAAAAACAGTGTAAAAGAACTTTCCCATGGATATGTAACTAACTATAAGGGACTAGGTTGGCAATTGAATCCACTAGTGACCTAATCACTCTTTTAGGGGCTTACAGTGAAACTGTGGAAGATATACACCACGTAAAACTGCTTAATAATATAATGAAAGTGCAAATAAAGTGCTTTGAAAGCATAAGAAACATAGTTACTGCCTCCTAGAAGCTTTCATTCTAAGAATAAAGTCAAAGTAGTTTGATGCTACTTTAGTAAAGATGTATCTACTACTTAGGTATACTAATAGTATTAGTAACTGCATATTTTAAAGTCAAGAATCCATGAGAACTAGCATTCAATTTCCTTTCAATTAAAAACCTGTCAGACTATACAGAAAACAGGATCTTATCTCTCATAATATTTCAAAACAAAAATGGGTAAATAATCTGAAAACATGCAAAGGAAGGAATTACAAATACAGAACTCTCTTCAGAGAAGGTACAAAGTGCCAGGAGGCATAAAAGAATTCTTCAGGCGGGCCTCACAGAGTTAGATCTCATGTCCCTAACCTCAAGTAAAACTGGAGTTTAGAGATGTTTTTTTAATCTGCACATAACACCTACCATTACTGTTTATTATATTCCTATCAAAGAAAAAGAAGTCAAATCAGCAAAGGTTAAAAACAAAATTCAAGGAGTAAACAACAGATTCTGCTTTGGGCAATTTCAAGACAAAGAAATTTAAGAAGTATATAGTGTCTAAGAAACTGAGGGCAACAAAACTTAATTTGCAACAGAACTATCAACTTAATGTTAGAGAGTCAGGGATGGATTGGCTACAAAGGAAAAAGATGACTGCTCATCCTAAAACTACCACAAAATTACAGAAAACTGGATCTCTTCACAATAAACAAAAATAAATTTATTTTTACCTTATTACTGGAATACTTCCTGAGATCTAGAAGAAATCTGCACTAAGCACGGTCTATGGAAACAAACTTAAAAGTCAGCAGGACTAACCAAGAAACTGCAAGACAGTGTAAGACAACCATATAATCTTTGGCACATCAACTCACCTCTCCTTTAAAGTAACATGGAAGCATTCACCTAGGTTTTATATGCACTTGGAGGAGTCATTTAGGTGTAAGGCTGTCATATTGTATACACTTAGTTGTTCACACCACTGCTTACATAGGTTCCGAATGTCTTGTTAGAAAAAGTTCTTAGAATTTACACTGGAGAAAACACTCATATAACTTTAGGGGATGGCAGAGAATGCACTGTTACCATCCTATAATCTCGCAGAGGAAAACCCCCTTAGGATACTGTTTATTACCCCGCTAAATAGCAAGAACTGCAGGCAATGTCTAACTACAACTAACTGTAGTTGCTCCCTGAGACCCTGAGACTTCACTCTTCCCCTGAGTATTCAGACTCAGTTAATATTTAGAATTAGAATCTCTAAAGCTAAAGTGCCAACGAAGGTGTGCATGAATCACTCTATGGGGAGGTACAGAACTATATATAAAAGCAAAGAACTTGGTTGGGACAGATCTAAAACCACAATTCAGGCACTAAATGCCTATATCATTTTCAAAAATGACTACTTTTTCTTCTGTTATTTATTTTGACTGACGACGACCATAAAGAAACTCAAAAGTAGAGAAGAAAACTTGGGGCATCTGGTGAGCTGTTTGTCTCACTTGTATATGTAAAGTCAAGTTTCATTTTTAATCACAACTAAGATAGCTACACAAGTTGTAGCAAAAGTAATCAGCATTATAAATATGTTTAGATAAAGTGTATCATGGGCAGTACTGACTGACAGTTTGAAGTTATTATTAAAAAGTATAGTGGAGGCAGAAAATGCAACGATACTGGTAAGTAGTCAAAGCTTAGGGCCCTCCCTCTTCCTTCCAGTATCTGGGGAAGAATGAAAAACAAGTCACTATCAATAAAATTAACCTGAAATTACCACTACATAGCAAACAGAAGTTTTACTGAAAAACAGATTTCAGTAATTAATGTGAGCAATCTAAAATAATAAACATTTCCCAGGACTTCTGAACTGTTACATATGGAATTCACAGGACGGCACGAGTGAATTATTTGTGGGAACAAAAAAGTTTTCTTCTTTCCAAAGTTATTCCTCAGTGAACTGGAGGAAAAATAAATGAAAAGCTCTGTTTTCATTATATTTTTTACTCAGTGCTAGTTGTTGATAGCAAACCATCAGTAATTGTTTAAGACACCTACTTTTCTTAAACTACCGAGATATATGACCTTAACTTACAATAGAGAAATTAAACCAATCCCAACTATTTCTAAACTCGACAATTTGAGTCTATCTAGTGGGGTGATCAAAAGCCTGTCACACACACACGTTACACAACGACTTTTCGATAAACGACTTAGGCAAACCATCCCAGAGCAAGGACGTCAGACTAAAACTTTAAAAATCCTAAGAAACATTCTGAGTTCAGGCTCTGTGCAAGCACTTCAATGAACAGAATGTTTAAAGCTTCCTTCGCTCTCAAAGGCCAGGTCCACCCGGCGCTAGGCACGGGGACCTCTGCGGGGGACGCGGGCGCCCCCGTCGGGCTGACGAGGCGTTCTTGGCCTCCGCCCGTCATCTGGGCCGAGCCCGGCTCACTCAGGGGCGCAGACCGGCCACAGGCGACGCGGGAGCCTCCCTCACTCACCGTTGAAGCACTGGTCGCCGACACTGCCCACGGAGAAGCAGCGGTGGCCGGGGTTCACAGCCCCGGTCAGCACCTGGTGCGGGTTCATGTCCGCGCTATAGTCTAGCAACGGACGCCGCGTCCGCCTCATGCCCGGGTTCGGCAGCCGCTTGCCTCCCTCGTTTTCTCAGGGGCGGCGTCCGCTCTTGGGCGGCAACGGCAGCGCCAGGCGCCAGGAGCCAGAACCGCTCAGCCGGGGTCCGCAGCTCATTCCGAGGCCCGGAGGGGGAGGGCCGGCGAGCGGGCGGAGCGCTGCCCACGTCCGCGCACCTGTCACAGGCCGCGCGGGCCCAGCTGAAGCTCCCGGTCGATTCAGCGGCCGAAACCTCAGGCCGCCTCACCTGCAGGGCCGCGACGTCCACACACTTGCGCCGGGGTCCGGGTGGCTACCGCCGGGAGAGCCCAAGTGGCGCAGGCAGCACGCCCTCGCCTTCCCCGCCTGAGCTGTGCCTTTCAGCTCCAGTGCGCACCGCCTCCACTGGCCTTCGCCTCCCACTACGCGTCTCTAGAGCCTTTCGCTCCTAATATCGCGAGATGTCTTGGGGGAAGAGGCGAACTGCGGTAAAGGGCTCACTGTTTCACCACACTATAGAACTCGGCTAGTGGGTATGAAAACGCCTGTTCTCCTCAGATACTGGCCAATCCCAAGCTCCACTCCAGTTGGGGCTCCGCCCACTTCTCAGGACAGGCCAATCTCTTTGAGGCTTGTGAGCGACTCCGTCCTTTTGAGTGTTGAACGTGGGGAACCTGATAGAAACATAACAAGACCAGAATGAGGTAAGAGTTATCAAATTGTGCCTTAGAGCAGGGTTTGATCCGACTGTGGGTCCAGAGCTTCGATAGGAGAAAAGCATTATAAATGGAGTTGCAGTGGCCTCCGTCCTTGTAGAGACTACAAGTCCCAGCAAGCACCGCTCCCGCAGGCAGCCCGTGAGGGCTCCAGCTAACCAGCTCCTTAAAGCGTCTCTATCCCGGCGCAGGACTTAACCGAGTGGCACGAGCGTTTCTAACTCGCCAAGCAGGGTACTTTCGAATGGTTCAAACCCTTGACAAGTACTAAAATGAAATGTTTCCACCTAAGTTTGCCTTAACCTACATTTTGAAGTTGTGCGGCTAATCATACTGCAACCAAGTCTCGCGTTTCAGCATTTGTTTTGGAGAAACCGAAGAATTCCAAAATGATCAGTGTGACTGTTAGCAATAGTAAGAATCAACTCTTACTGTATTTTAACACAAGTTCACTATTATTATCGATAAGCATCTGTTTATATGTCTCCTCCCATGTACTGTAAGTCTCTTAGCGACAGACTGTCCTATTCGTCTGGGTTTCCCAAGTTGTCTAGCACAGTGCTAGTTCCCGTTTAGGTGTTCGATGTTAAATGAATGAATGTAGAAACTCTCCACCCAGAAAGAGTATTTTTTTTAATTACTAAGTGTTTTTCATATAAGTTTGTTGTGGCAAAACAAAAACAAAAACAAAAAAGCAAGCCTTTGCACGTCATACTTGGATGGGAGGAGGACTACTGATTTTTATTTCCTTTTACTTCCCAAAGGTTTTTACAATGTATATTTACTTTGTTTTGCAATAAAAACCTACATAAAAAAAAAGTTTAAGAGTTACCCTCCTTTCTCTAACTTGAAAGACATAATTCAATTACATTACTTATTCCGGTCTCATCATAAAAATGAGGGACTTAAAATTTACTTTCTCTTAAAAAAACTATTTTAGTGTTGTCTAATGTAATTACAGTTTAATTGGTATTTTAATTATTAATTCAAATATCATTTAAAATGGTTTCGTTTACTCTTACAGCACTAAATTATGTTTTCTACCTTTATCTTGCATCTACCTACCACTTCAGCATTTTATTTAAAAAATAATAATAATAATAATAAGGGGAAAATGTGGGATTCACATATAAATCAATTATAAAAATCAAACGAATAATCATATTTGACCTGATTGTTTATAGTTCATGATGCTTGATCAAAACCGAAAGTTTCTGTGATATGACTGCCCTTGCACTGTTCACCATGTAAGAACTTTTTCACTATGTAAGAACTTGTTCACCATGTAAGAACTTGTTCATTATGCTTCAGAAGATTGGAGTCTGTTGAGAATTAGGCTTGGGGTTGATTAATGATTGTGCATTGAGTCCCCTATACAGAATTTTATTGTTGTTAACAACCATTTGATCAATAAACATGAGAGAGGCCCTCTCAAAAAAAATGATTTCTTTTAATTTTATATTTTAGACCCTACATGAAGATTTTTCTGTGTCCCACATAACTTCTTCATCTACCCAAAGTTTGAGATGTTACTCATTCTATTCAGCCCAGTTTTTTATTTTAAAGGGCATAAAGTATAGCAGAGTAAAAGAACTAAGCAACCAAGTAGTTAGGAGATCTGACATATACTCCTCATCTCACATTTGCTATGTGACCTTGGGAAGTCTTGTTAACTTTAAGACTCATTAATTTCATCTATAAAATTAGCAAGTTAAACCTGACTATCAACATTTCCATTCCCACAACTCTGTACATATGTTAGTTTTCATTTAATTCCTTCAGCCTTGAGAAGACTACCTGAATTTAAATTCTGGCCTAACCACTCAGGCAGGTTACTTAATCTCTCTGTGCTTTACTTTTTTTTTAATCTATAAAATGGAGATAGTTACAGACTTTCTTTTTATATAATTATCACGAGGACTAAATGAGTACAGTGTTGGTATGTAGTCAGAAATCAGTAGATGTCAGCTATTATTATTAAATAAACCTAACCTTTTTCATAAACTTACTCTTTCCAGGGTTTTCCAAATAGTGTCAAACCTCAGTCCAAATCAAACTTTCCAGAGTTGTTGGAGACTACACAAATGTTCTGAGGCCATACCAGTCTGTATGTAGAACTGTGGAACTACAATAGCTAATGAAATGCAAGAGTATTCTTTTGCTTCTTATTCATCAGAAACTACTAGTTTATTCAATTTCCCATTAAAAGACACAGCCATGCATAGTCCTTCAGGTATTTATCTGGATAAAGAACTCTTAAAAGTGCTGGAACTGGCAGACCAAAGAGAAGCTGTGCTCTCTCCAGTGCTAGTCTTAAAGGGAAGAGGGACATGTATCAGACCTCATGGGTGGTGTAAATGTAAAGAAAAGCAAACCGGTTCAGCACTGAGATCCTGGTGGGGAAAGAAGCATATAGGAAGCCAGTTTAGATTGAGAAGCAATCATGCCTCTTCCTTATTCTCTGGGTTCCTGAAATCCTTGTTATTACCCTCCTCCCTGCCGCCCTCACCCTTAACTCATCAATATAAATCCCTAATCTCCCAGAGTCTATGCCACAGGAACCACCAATAGGGGCTTCAGACACTACTGCCAACACCCAATAGACCAGAGAAGTTAGAAGTAAAGGGAGGCCCTAATGTCATAACAAGGCTGAGTCGGGGGGACTGTGCGGCTGGCATTTCACAAAAGCATTTTAAATTCATAATCTCATATAGTATGAGGGTCACTGTGCAATGAAGACATTGACTGTCCCATAAACCTGCCTACACTGCCAATGGCAACCTTGCTATAGGGAAATCCACCAGTAATATTACAGGTTAAATAGGTATTTGAGCAATGATATAGGACCCTAGCCATCCTTTTTAATAGTGTTACTATAGAAAAATTAATTTCAGTACCTCTCAAATTTGATGCTGGCCATTAAATACTCTTAGCTCTTAGCTCACACATACTTGCCTAGCTGGAGGTTTCTCTACCCATAAGCATTTAAAAGGCAATTATTAATAAAGGCAATTGTTTATTAAATACCCACTATATATCATAGTAGGTATTTTGCTTATCTCATTGAAATATCAACAACCTTATAAGGGTAATATGTCTGTTTTACAAATGAAAAGAGAGCTAAACTCAAAGAGATTAAATAATTTTCCCAAGGCCACATTAGCCTTGGGTCATATCACCACTTGAGGAGTTGAACTCAGATGTCTTGCACTTCAAAGGCTAAGTGTTCTCCAAAAAACCCTGAATCCCAAGATGAATACATTCAGAGCCTATCACTTACCCCCTTGCGAGCAAGATGAGAAGAGAAGGGGAGGGGAGGGGACCTCCTTAAATTGTATCTTCAGTGATTCTCTGCTAGGAAGTACCATCTTCCTCAGTTTTGTCCTCCCCTTCTTGATAAAGGAAGGAAAGCTCACCTCCTTACCTTGACCCATTCCCCATCTATAAAGGCCAGTCCTTGTTGAATGATAAAATACACATCTCCAACCAAAAAGTACCTGAAACTCAGCCAGTTAGGTGGATGGATGTTCACTGGGTTAAAGGCAAGTACTTCTAGAAAAGTTTTAGAATTACCAATAAGTCAAACACATCAGATTGTGACTTTCCTCATATCCATTGGAATTTTTCATTAGGGTGAAGAAGAAATCAAGACATGTAATTTCCCTCTTTCCCTTTCTCCACTGCCTGGTTTGTGAGGTTGACTCTGTTCGCCATATCTTCTCTTAAGACTTTCAGGATCAAGTGATTTCTGACTAAGAAACAAAAGCGTAATCATCCCATTCCCCACTGGATGTAGACGAAAACTGGAAATCAAATCAGGGACAACTTCAAAGGAGACATTGGAGAAGAGCCAAGCTGGGTCTTCCAACGTGAGATGACACACGTATTTTTGCTGTTTCAAGATCACTTGTATCTAGCCATGTCACTCTGAAAACGTCACTATTTTCTGGACAGTTGGATGTGTTTTATTAGGAAAATGAGTTTTCTCTTTGTTTCTGTGTCTGCACACTGATAGGTTGGTTCAGTAATAAATATGTGAGAACTTTCATTTGGGAAAAAAAGAAAAAGAGATGCCATTTTGAAAGGGAAAGGAGAGGTCATGTGGAAGACAGCAGCAGGGAGTTCTGTTTAGCCAGGAACAACTTACAGGCAATGAGCTCTGGAACAGGAATGAAGAAGAGCAACTATCTCAATCAAAGTCCCAGCAAGCTATTTTGTGGATATCAACAAATTGATTTAAAGTTTTATGGAGAGGCAAAAGACCCAGGATAGACAACACAGTATTGAAGGAGGAGAACAAAGTTGGAGGACTGACACTACCTGATTTCAAGACTTACTATAAAGCTACTTTAATCAAGACAGTGTGGTATTGGTGAAAGAATAGACAGATCCATGGAACAAAATAGAGAGCCCAGAAATAGAATTATATAAATACAGCCAATGGATCTTTGACAGAAGAGCAAAGTCAGTACAATGGAGCAAAGATAATCTTTTCAACAAATGGTGCTGGAAAAAAACATAATGTGCAGAAAAAAAAATCTAAACACAGACATTACACCTTTCCCAAAAACTAACTCAAAATGAGTCACAGACCTAAATGTAAAACACAAAACTATGAAACTCCTAGAAGATAACATACGAGAAACCTAGAAGACTGATGACTTCTTAGATACAATAACAAAGGCAGGATCCATGAAAGGAACAATGGATAAGCTGGGCTTCATTAAATAAAAAACTTTTGCTCAGGAAAGAATGTCAAGAGAATAAGACAGACTGCAGACTGGGAAGAAACATTTGCGAATGAGGCATCTGATAAAGCACAGTTGTCCAAAATACACAAAGAATTCTTAAAATTCAACAATAAGAAAAAAACTACCTAATTTAAAAATAGACCAAAGACCTGAAGAGAACCTCATTAAAGAAGAAACACAGATGCCAAATAAGCATATGGAAAGATGCTCCACATCATATGTCATCAGAGAAATGCAAATGAAAATAACAATGAGATACTACTACACATCTATCAGAATGGTGGTCCAAAATCTGGAGCACTGACAATACCAAATGCTGATGAAGATGTGGAGCAATAGAAGCTCTCGCTGTTTGCTGGTGGGAATGCAAAGTGGTACAATGACATTGGAAGACAGTTTGGTGGTTTCTTACAAAACTAACCAAACTTTTACTTTGCAATCCAGCAGTCATGCTCCTTAGTATTTACCCAAAGGGGTAGAGAACTTATGTCCACACAAAACCTGCACACGGATGTTTATAACAGCTTTATTCATAATTGCCAAACTTGGAAGCAACCACAATGTCTTTCAGTAGCTGAATGGGTAAATAATATGTGGCACATCCAGACAATGGAATATTATTCAGTGCTAGAAAGAAATGAGCTATTTAAGCCATGAAGAGTCATGGAGGAAACTTAAATACATATTGCTAAGTGAAAGAAGCCAGTTGGAAAAGACTATATATTGTATGATTCCAAACATACGACGGTTGGAAAAAAAGCAAAACTATGGAGGCAGTAAAAAGATCTGTGATTATCAGGGGTTGAAGACAGGGGATGAATAGATGGAGCACAGAGGCCTTTTAAAAGGGCAATGAAAATACTCTGTATGATACTATCAAGATGGATGCTTGTCATTATAATTGGTCCAAGCCTATAGAACATACAACACCAAGAGTGAACCCTAAGGTAAGCTATGAATTTTGGGTGATGATAGTGTGTTGGTTTTGGTTGTACAAATGTGTCACTCTGGTGGGGGATGTTGATAATGGGGAAGCTCTGAATGTGTGAGGACAAGGGTATTTTGGAAATCTCTGTTCCTTCCTCTTAATTTTGTTTCTCTAAAGCAAAACTTCTCTAAAAAAGTAGTCTCCAAAAAAGAAAAAAGAGAGACTGATTTGGAAAATCATCATAACCTGCCATTTCCCCCTAGCAGAAAAGATGAAAGGAAATAGGGCAGGTAAATTAATGAAAAGAAATTTGGGGAATGTTTCACAAGCATGAGAAGAAATAATTATAGGAGACTGATATATTCTGAAAGTGAAGAAAACAGTGTATGCAAGGGGGAAAAAAAACCAATGTTTTTTAACTCAATTAGATTATAAACAAACCTTACCAGGAACTATGCTTGCACTCAATCATGTAAATATTATGGAATAACTGATGAGGCAGAACATAAAATTTTCCTGCAAAAGAAACTGCCAACCTCTTTTCTGCCTAGGACAACATAGCAAGTGCCCTTGAAGGAATCTATGTGTATGTCTACGTAAGAGTCACTTGAATGGCTCCTTTATGCAATATAAGCTGAGGCTATTTTCGCATAAAGATGGGAGAGTGAAGCTGGGTCACACACTCTGTCCACCAATATCTAAAGAGCTCTCTCTCTCTCTCTCTCTCTCTCTCTCTCTCTCTCTCTCTCTCTCTCTCTCTTTCTACAACAACAGCAATATTTTGTCAATAACAACCATTTTAAAAAGGAACACAGCCTCCTGTGACGACCAGAAAAAGTGATGGCCAACTATACAAGTAGAAGATTCAGCTCAGGCTTAGTGTGTCTCTACTTGTATCAGAAGCAGTCCTTGAAAGTTAAAAACAAATCATAAGAATTCTCACGAAGAATCCCAAATTTAGAAAGAAGTAAACTGAGACTATAGCCTTAGATTTTTCTCCTTAGCCTAGGGATGTGGACATAGCTACTAGGAAGAAATGGATGAAAAGAGAGAACGGCAACCTAGGTGGCTTTTCACCTGCCCATGCTTAGCACTGGGCCCTACACTGAACTGGGGGAATGGCAGTGGTAGTTCTCATTAGTATGGGACTGGGAACCTGGCAAGTATCAGTATATTAAAAGTAGACTACGTAAATCTACAAAATGCCACCAGAATACATGTGCTTAATCCCTAGGCAATACTGCCTCATGGTAGGTTCCCCGGCCATGTAGTTTGTTCAGGGCTGGGCCCTGGTGCAGTCAGTCAGAGTCCTCTGTGATTTTTCTGCTGCAGCTAGCCAGGGACTCTTGCATTTTTAAAAAGAAAGGACTGTCATCCCTGAACATAGATGATGTTTGAATGTTTTAAAAGGAATGAAGAGGGAAAAGGAGAACTAAGTTCTATTTTTGATAGGGAGTAAGACAACGTCGTGAGAAGCTCACTTGAATCCTTGGTCCAGTCCTGTATACTGCCTATCCTTCCAATCATGTGGGTCTAAAATCTTTCCAACTGGCTTTTCTTTTTTTATTAAGTCAGTTTGAGTTTTAATTCTGTTTCTGTCAGTTTGGATCACAAGATTAATACATGATAATTTACACACCAGCCATCATGGGAGTGCCAATTTTCCTGAATCTTTGGGAACTATTAGCATGTAAATAAGTAGAGAGAAGAGCTTCAGCTATTGTCGAAAGGCAAGAAGACTACCCTTCCTGAATAGTGTTTTATATATACCTCTGCATGACTTGGCTCAATTGCTACCAGTAGGATTTTAAAAATCACAAGTATTTTTATTTTTAGCTATTTTACTAATATAGTAAAAATTAGGGAGAAAAATAGCAGGTAATTTTAAAATTACAAGTAATTTTTCTACCAGGTAGAAAATTATTTCCACATAGAAACACCTAACAGAGCTCTGAACAAATAGAAGAAAGCAGAGTCGAGGAATGGATGAATTAGTCGGCTTTCACCTGCTGATTTTTCCTTTCCTATAAGGTAGAGTGAAGAAAAAGAGAACATTTTTAAGATGGAAAGTCAGAACGTAGCTTTCTTAAAACCCTTATTTATGTAGCTGAAATTGCCAGAAACTCAAATGGCCATAATATCTTTTCTAGTATTTTGGAAAGACAATGCCATTTTCTCAGTGCAGAAAATTTTGATTACTGTTCCTACATCGAAAGCATCCATAGAGAAAGAGTTCCAGGTTGTAAATAGTGCTTTAATTAAAACACATCTACCTGAACCAATAATTTATCTACTTCTAGTTCTTAAGATTCAAATTCTTAAAAACTAGAAGTAGATAAAAGATGCCTTTTGCTATGTATGAAAAGTCATAGTTTACATATGCTTTTGCTGCATATGTTTCTGGAAAAAATATCTAAAAAATTAAAACATAAAAAACTTTTGTTTTTCAAAAATGAAATTTAAAAATACATATACGATGCTATTTTTACATATTTCTAACTTCCTATTATAGATAATGAAGTTTGGTGTCTAACATGGTACATTGTTTGCTTAATATTCTTCCTAGAAAGTTTTTATCCTAGGAAAAAAAGAGGGAGAAGATTTGAAAGTTTCTCATAGAAGAGCAGGAATGGAGGCAGGCTGCTGATGAACAGGGCTGGATGACTAAGGAAATGATATTT
The DNA here is from genome assembly GCF_030020395.1 of Manis pentadactyla. NCBI lineage: Eukaryota > Metazoa > Chordata > Mammalia > Pholidota > Manidae > Manis > Manis pentadactyla. Next base: position 66,226,432 of record NC_080031.1, on the reverse strand, counting down.
CACTAATGTAGTAAAAATTAGGGAGAAAAATAGGAGGACAAGCCATTTTGGGTAGGCTAAGACTGATCTTAGGGTTTGAGTTTAATGTTATCATAGGTATAGCGCTGGTAATACAACACTAAGATGTGCATTAAGTGTCAAGAGTTCACCCTCAGGGAGGGAGGTGAGTTCCAAGCGTGAGCGGGTGAAGAAAGCAAGAAGTGGAGAGTCACAGGCTAAAGCCCAGCGACTGCCCGGTAGTAGTCTTCAGGGGCAGCTCCTCTAATGTAGGCGGATGGAAGGAGCTGCGAGGGGCCGTAGGGGGGCTTTAGAAGTATGCTGCTTGGGGAGGAAAGGCATGCTGCCCAGAGTGTAAAAAGAATTCAGGTCCAAGAACAGAGAGAGCATCAGAGGTAGGACTTAAGGAGATTGTTGGAGTTAATTCAGGAATACATGAAAAGGACATAAGGAGGCCTTAGCTGGCAGCAGTACCTATAAATTGTGTTTGCCTTTTTATTTATTTGTTGTCCTTTTCTCAAAATGGGTCCTGAAAGAGGAAAACTATGAAGGGAATTACAAGGCGTTGAAGAATTAGCCCACCATGAGGGACTCAAGTCGTTCAGCCAAGCCTTGAATCTGACCCAGGCACAGAGCTCGTGAATAGATGCAAACAGAGTATCTTTTTCTTTCTTTCCTTCCTCCTTTTCTTTCTGCCCATACTTCTTTTTTAAATATTTTTGTTTTTCGGGGATTTAGAAGTTTTTTTTTAAGTTCCCTGGCATCTGGAAGGCTCTAACAGTTGACTAGAGAATACCTAGACTGCAGTAGATTAAAGGGCATGGTTTCCTTGGCTTCAGTCAGAGGACAAGTCCTTACTAGCACTGACTCTAAACCTCCATCCTGAAAGTCTAATTACTTTGCTTCTCTGACCTCGATTACTACCTTTAAAAGAGGTTTTAAAGCTTGTTCTGTCTCCTAAGCTTGCCAAGCTCTATTACCTCAGTCTAGTCAGCAATCTTGTCTGCCCAGATCTCTTGCTGTCTGACCACACTGCTTAGCTAACCCCATTTGTGTCACGCCCTACAGCATAGACCTCCTTTGGAAAGGCTCATCTAAGAGCCAGCTCCTTACACGAATGGAAAGACAAAAAGATTCATGAGGGAGTGAAGACCAAGGATGTAAGGAATCCAGGGTGGAGGGGAAGGACTTGGAAGTTGTTAAGTGTAGAAGTAGAGACCTTTGGCTAGAGACGGTGGAGGTGGAGTAAGAAAGGTTAAACTTGATAGTCTTCATCCTTTCTGCAAAATAGGATTCAAATGCTTTTCAAAGAGGGTGTGTGAATTATATAGTATGTGAATTATATGCAATAAAGCTATTTGTTAAAAAGGAGAATATAAGAGATAGACTAGGATTAGGAAAGTATTGAGTTTAAAAGTCACATTCAGATCAGCATGGTAGTTCCTAGTTATGAGTCCCCTTAATGTTGTGTCTATACAGTCTGGTTGCAATTGTCTGTATGCTGTCTTTCTTTCTCATTGAAATACTAGACTGCTTCAAAGTCTTCCATACAACCTGATCAACTTTTTGGCAGTCATTCATTCCAGAGAAGGAACAAATGGTACACAGCAAAGTCTCCTAATCAACCAATGAAAACATAATGGATATACTAAATATTCTAATGCATAAATAATATTTATATAGGATGTTTTAGGCTACATGTAGTCTACTCTGCAACTAGAAAGTGGCTTAAATCATAAAGACATATAATTATGTCATACAACAAAGATTGCTACCAGATGGTGCAGCCACAAAATGTGGGCTTTCTCCTGATGGGAACATGTTGAGTACAATAGCTCCAAATTTTTCCTTGCCAGAAAACATACAGGAATGCAGGAAAACTGGGGAAGTCAAAGGACATTTTCCTTACTTTCTGCTTTTCTTTTACCAGGGAGGAAAATCTTTCTAGGAAGCTACCAAGAAAACTTCCTGTTATATTTTAATGGCCAAAAATGGGTCAAACACTTAGCTTCAAGGGAGGCTGGAGAAGTGAATAATGAACTTTTTAGGTTGAGAGAAAGAAGTACAAGAAGAACTGGAAATGGCTTTTGGGTGGGCAACTAAACTGTTTGTACATTATTCACTGGGCAAAAATATAAACCATGAAATAAAACCAAGAAATACTTGCTTGAGGAACTTCTGATATGAGCAGATTTCTTTTAAACTAAGATAAAGCTCAAAAACTAAGGACTAAGATTTGAGAAAAATAGCACACTTGAATAGCAAATAAAACTTCAAAAGACCAAATATGCATGTAGAAAATTTGTTATGAAAAAAAATCTGATTAAGACAGCTTTGTGTTTTAGATTCCACAGAGTCTGGGAGGATTATCGATTTTTTATAGTACTAACTAACTTTTCCTGGACTTTTCCTGTATCAGCTCCAGAGTAGATGCCTAGGGGGCCAAGAGTGATAGATGTGACCCTCTCAAACAAGCTCTCTGAGAGTGTTTCTACCAGCCACTCCTCAAAATCGTATTTTTTTTCCATCTTAATTTTGAATTGAGTCACACTTAGCTTCTCTATATTTCTGAAAGAGGTTTTAAGTAAAACACTAAAAATATCCTAAATATGGTACTAGAGGATTAAGAAAAGTGCTGATATTTAGAGAAATGTAACCTAATTCTCAAATCCTGGATCCCTCCAAAAGCAGAAAACAGAAAAACAAAACAACTATTTTTCATTCAGACTGTGACCAAATTATATGTTGTGAAGGCCTATTCCTAATTAGTAACATCTAAACTCAAAGAGTATCTTCTGTACATTTTCTACTATACAAAGTGAGAAAAGGAACCACACTAGTTTTTTGATGTTATTAATAAATGGAGATATTGTTCATACATACTACTTTAACAATCTTGACGACATGGACCTTTGGATTTTATTTTTTAAAAACGAAATACAGAGATAGGAGACAAGACGGTGATGTGAGTAGGGCAGTGGAAATCTCCTCCCAAAAACATATGTATTTTTGAAAATACAACAAATACAACTATTCCTAAAAGACAGGCCAGAGGATACAGTACTACAGCCAGACCACATCTATATCTGGGAGAACTCAGCATCACACGAAGGGGGTAAGATACAAGCCATGGCCTGGCAGGACACAAGCGCTCCCCCCACCCAAGCTCCCTGGTGGGAAGAAAGGAGTCAGAGCGGGGAGGGAGTGGAAGGCCAGGACTGCTAATCAAGCAGCTCTAGTAATCCACACCAGGAGTACAGACATACATTGCATGGTGTGCTGGATATTAGAAAAATGGAAAAGTAAAATCTGTGAGTGGGTCCCTGCAGCCAGCGCCCCGGAACAAAAGAAAAGCAAGTGCTTTTTGAAAGTCTTAAAGGGACAGGGGCCTCACAGCTGGAAGGAAGCATCCCAGCACACTCAGCACAGGAGCTGGGAATCTGGGGTAATGAGGTGCCCCAGACCCCTGGGGGGCGGCACAGCACTGAATACCCTCAGGGCAATAAACAGCCTGCCAGTCATTCACCCTCATGCGCAGCCCTGCCGCAGTGGCTGAGCAGCTGGAGAGTGGCCCCCTGCGTGTGCAATGGCAGACCAGATAGGGAGTGGCCACACCCAAAACAACCACCCAGAATCTCCTCCCAGCATGCACGCACCCGGGCCAGACCCAGAGGCAGCCGCTGACGTGCAGCTGCATGGCACAGGCAGAGGAAAACGGGGCAAGGTGCAAAGGGGTGCCATTCTCACAGGAGAGCATACCTGGCACACCTGCCACTCCCTACACGGTTCTGGGCTACCCTGATGGTGACCCCACCCACGGCAGCTTAGGGGATTAATCCGGATGCTATGCCAAGTGTGCAGGTAACCAACACAGGCAGTGGAGAAGGGCAAGGTGAACAATGAGCAGGAAAGGACTTTCTCCCAGTGGACATACGTGCTACCTGCCTATAGCTACCTCTATCACCATGAAAAGGCAGAAGAATTGGGTCCAGTCCAGAATTAAACAGACAACCCCAGAGAGAGGGCCTGGGGAGACAGATGTAACCAACCATCCTGAAAAAGAGTTCAAAATAAAGGTCATAACCGTGCTGATGGACCTGCAGAGAAATATGCAAGAGCTGAAGGATCAAGTTGGGAGGGAGAATACAGAAATAAAACAATCTCTGGAGGGACTTACGAGTAGACTGGATGATGTGCAAGAGGCTGTTAATGGAACAGAAATCAGAGAACAGGAACACAGAGAAGCTGAGGCAGAGAGAGATAAAAGGATCTCCAGGAATGAAAGAATATTAAGAGAATTGTGTGACCAATCCAAATGGAACAATATTCGCTTATAGGAGTACCAGAAGAAGAAGAGAGAGAAAAAGGGATAGAAAGTGTATTTGAAGACATAATTGCTGAAAACTTCCCCAAACTGGGGGAGGAAATAGTCTCTCAGACCATGGAAGCCCACGAAACTCCCAACACAAGGGACCCAAGGAGAACAAAACCGAGACATATAATAATTAAAATGGCAAAGATCAAGGACAAGGATGGAGTATTAAAGGCAGCCAGAGAGATAAAAAAGGTCACCTACAAAGGAAAACCCATCAGGCTATCATCAGACTTCTCAACAGAAACCTTACAGGCCAGAAGAGAATGGCATGGTATCTTTAATGCAATGAAACAGAAGAGCCTTGAACCAAGAATCCTGTATCCACCACAATCATCATTTAAACCTGAAGGAGGGATTAAACAATTCCCAGACAAGCAAAAGTTGAGAGAATTTGCCTCCCACAAACCACCTCTACAGGATATTTTAAAGGGACTTCTGTAGATGGAAGCACTCCTAAGGCTAAATAGATGTCAACAGAGACAATAAAATCACAAGAAAGAAAGCAGACCAACTAAATACTAACTAAAGGCAAAGAATAAAATGAACTACTCACAAAAACAGTCAAAGGAAACACAAAAGAGTACAGAATAAAACACCTAACATATAAAGAATGGAGGAGGAGGAATAAGAAGGGAGAAAATAAAGAATCATCAGACTGTGTCTATAATAGCTTAATAAGAGAGTACAGTTAGATGGTTAAATAGTAAAGAAGCTACCCTTGAACCTTTGGTAACCACAAATCTAAAGCCTGCAATGGCAATAAGTACATATCTTTCAATAATCACCCTAAATGGAAATGGACTGAATGGACCAATAAAAAGACACAGACTATTGGAATCGATAAAAAAACAAGACACATCTATATGCTGCTTACAAGAGACTCACCTAAAACTGAAAGACATACACAGACTAAAAGTCAAGGGATGGAAAAAGATATTTCATGCAAACAATAGGGAGAAAAAAGCAGGTGCTGCAGTACTTGTAACAGAGGCACTGAACAACACACTAGAACAGATGGATCTAATAGACATCTACAGAACTCTACACCCAAAAGCAGCAGGATGCACATTCGTCTCAAGTGCACATGGAACATTTTCCAGAATAGACCACATACTAGGCCACAAAAAGAGCCTCAGTAAATTCCAAAAGGTTGAAATTCTACCAACCAACTTCTCAGACAACAAAGGCATAAAACTAGAAATAAATTGTAAAAAAAAACCCCACAAGGGCTCACAAACACATGGAGGCTAAACAACATGCTCATAAATAATCAATGGATCAATGACCAAATTAAAATAGAGATCAAGCAATATATGGAAACAAATGACAACACCACCACATAGCCCCAACTTCCGTGGGATGCAACAAAGCAGTTCTAAGAGGAAAGTATATAGCAAACCAGGTCTACTTAAAGAAGGAAGAACAATCCCAAATGAATAGTCTAAAGTCACAATTATTGAGATTGGAAAAAGAAGAACAAATGAGGCCCAATGTCATCAGAAGGAGGGACATAATAAAAATCAGAGAAGAATAAATAAAATTGAAAAGAATAAAACAATAGAAAAAAATCAATGAAACCAAGAGCTGGTTCTTTGAGAAAATAAGCAAAATAGATAAACCCCTAGCCAGACTTATTAAAAGAAAAAGAGAATCTACACACATAAACAGAATCAGAAATCAGAAAGGGAAAATCACAACAGACCCCACAGAAATACAAAGAATTATTAGAGAATACCATGAGAATCTATATGCTAACAAGCTGGAAAACCTGGAAGAAATGGACAACTTCCTAGAAAAATACAACCTTCCAAGACTGACCAAAGAAGAAACAGAAAATCTAAACGGACCAATTACCAGCAATGAAATTGAATCGGTAATCAAAAACTACCCAAGAACAAAACTGCTGGACCAGATGGATTTACCACTGAATTTTATCAGACATATAGAGAAGACATAATACCCATTCTCCTTAAAGTTTTCCAAAAAATAGAAGAGGAGGGAATACTCCCAAACACTTTCTATGAAGCCAGCATCACCCTAATACCAAAACCAGGCAAAGACCCCACAAAAAAAGAAAATTACAGACCAATATCCCTGATGAACATAGATGCAAAAATACTCAACAAAATATTAGCAAACCAAATTCAAAAATACATGAAGAGGATCATACACCATGACCAAGTGGGATTCATCTCAGGGATGCAAGGATGGTACAACATTTGAAAATCCATCAACATCATCCACCAAATAAACAAAAAGGACAAAAATCACATGATCATTTCCATAGATGGTGGAAAAGCATTCAAAAAAATTCAATATCCCTATAGGCACAGACCTGATCATCTACATTTGCCCTCTTACAGCACTAAATTGTGTTTTCTACCATTATCTAGCATCTACCTACCACTTCAGCATTTTATTAAAATAATAATAATAATAAGAGGAGAAATGTGGGATTCATATATAAATCAAGTTTAAAAATCAAACAAATAATCATGTCTGACTTGATTGTTTATAGTTCATGATGCGTGATCAAAACTGAAAGTTTCTGTGATATGACTGCCCTTGCACTGTTCACCATGTAAGAACTTATTCACTATGTAAGAACTTGTTCACCATGTAAGAACTTGCTCATTATGCTTCAGAAGATTGGAGACTGTTGAGAATTAGGCTTGGGGTTGATTAATGATTGTGCATTGAGACCCCTATACAGAATTTTATTGTTGTTAACAACCATTTGATCAATAAATATGAGATGCCCTCTCAAAAAAAAAAATTCAATATCCATTCATGATAAAAACTCTCAACAAAATCAGTATAGAGGACAAGTACCGCAACATAATAAAGGCCATATATGATAAACCCACAGCCAACATCATACTGAACAGCAAGAAGCTGAAAGCCTTTCCTCTAAGATCGGGAACAACACAGGGATGCCCACTCTCCCCATTGTTATTCAACATAGTACTGGAGGTCCTAGCCATGGCAATTAGACAAAACAAAGAAATACAAGGCATCCAGATTGGTAAAGAATAAGTCAAACAGTCACTATTTGCAGACAACATGATATTGTACATAAAAAAACCCTGAAGACTCCACTCCAAAACTACTAGAACAAATATCTAAATTCAGCAAAGTTGCAGGATACAAAATTAACACACAGAAATCTGTTGCTTTCCTATACACTAATAATGAACTAGCAGAAATAGATATCAGGAAAACAATTCCATTCACAATTGCATCAAAAAGAATAAAATACCTAGGAATAAACCTAACCAAGGAAATGAAAGACCTATACCATGAAAACGAAAAGACACTCTTACGGGAAATTAAACAGGACACTAGCAAATTGAAACTCATCCCATGCTCTTGGCTAGGAAGAATTAATATCATCAAAATGGGCATCCTGCCCAAAGTAATACACAGATTTGATGCAATCCCTATCAAAATACCAACAGCCTTCTTCAAAGAACTGGAACAAATAGTTTTAAAATTCATAGGGAAACATCAAAGTCTCCGAATAGCCAGAGTAAACCTGAGAAGGAAGAATAAAGCAGGGGGATCTCGCTTCCCAACTTCAAACTCTACTACAAAGCCACAGTAATCAAAACAATTTGGTACTAGCACAAGAACAGACCCACAGACCAGTGGAACAGGATAGAGACTCCAGACATTAACCCAAGCATATATGGTCAATTAATATATGATAAAGGAGCCATGTACATACATGGGGAAATGACAGCCTCTTCCACAGCTGGTGTTGGCAAAACTGGACAGCTACATGTAAGAGAATGAAACTGGATCATTGTCTAACCTCATACACAAAAGTAAATTCAAAATCAATCAAAGACCTGAATGTAAGTCATGAAACTATAAAAGTCTTAGAAAAAAACAGGCAAAAATCTCTTGGACATCAACATGAACAACTTCTTCATGAACATGTCTCCCTGGGCAAGGGAAACAAAAGCAAAAATGAACAAGTGGGACTATATCAAGCTGAAAAGCTTCTGTACAGCAAAGGACACCATCAGCAGAACAAAAAGGCATCCTGCTATATGGGAGAATATATTCATATATGACAGATCCGATAAAGGGTTGACATCCAAAATATTTAAAGAGCTCACACACCTCAACAAACAAAAAGAAATAATCCAATAAAAAAATGGTCAGAGGAGCTGAACAGACAGTTCTCCAAAGAAGAAATTCAGATGGCCAACAGACACATGAAAAGATGCTCCACATTGCTAGTCATCAGAGAAATGCAAATTAAAACCTCAATGAGATATCACTTCACACCAGTAAGGATGGCCACCATCCAAAAGACAAACAACAACAAATGTTGACGAGGTTGTGGAGAAAGGGGAACCCTCCTACACTGCTGGTGGGAATGTAAATCAGTTCAACCATTGTGGAAAGCAGTATGGAGGTTCCTCAAAAAAGCTCAAAATAGAAATACCATTTGACCCAGGAATTTGACTCCTAGGAATTTACCCTAAGAATGCGGCAGCCCAGTTTGAAAAAGACAGATGCCCCCTTATGTTTATCACAGCACTATTTACAATAGCCAAGAATTGGAAGAAACCTAAGTGTCCATCAGTAGATGAATGGATAAAGAAGAGGTGGTACATATACGCAATGGAATATTATTCAGCCATAAGAAGAAAACAAATCCTACCATTTGCAACAACATGGATGGAGCTAGAGGGTATTATGCTCAGTGAAATAAGCCAGGCGGAGAAAGACAAGTACCAAATGATTTCACTGAGCTGTGGAGTATAAGAACAAAGAAAAAACTGAAGGAACAAAACAGCAGCAGACACACAGAACTCAAGAATGGACTAACAGTTCCCAAAGAGAAAGGGACTGGGGATGATGGGTGGGAAGGGAGGGATAAGGTGTGGAAAAAAAGAAAGGGGCATTATGATTAGCATGTATAATGAGGGGGGGCACAGGGAGGGCTGTGCAACACAGAGAAGACAAGTAGTGACTCTACAGCATCTTACTACGCTGATGGAGTGAGACTGCAATGGGGTATGTGGGGGGGACTTGGTGTTGGGAGGAGTCTAGTAAACATAATGTTCCTCATGTAATTGTAGATTAATGATACCAGGAAAAAAAAAATGCAGTCACATAGACCAGTGGAGCCAAACTAAAAGCCCAGATGTATTAGGCAATGCATGTATAGTCAACTCATATTTGACAAGGGAGCCAAGAATACTCATTGGAGAAAAGATAATCTCTTTAATAAATGGTGCTGGTAAAACTGGATGTTTACATGCAAAAGAATGAAACTGGATCACTATCTCATACCACTCTCAAAAATTAACTCAAAATGGACTGAAAACTTAAGTTTAAGAACTAAAACCACAAAACTCATGGAAGAAAATATAGGAAAAAAGCAACTTGGGCATTATTTTATGGATAAGACACCCAAAGCACAAGCAACGAAAGCAAACAAACAAGTGGGGCTACATCAAGCTAAAAATCTTCTGCACAATGAAGGATACCATCAAAGAAATGAAAAGGCAATCTACTGAATGGGAGAAAATATTTGCAATCATATGTCCAATAAGGGGTTAATATTCAAAATATATAGGAAATTCTGAACTCTTATTGATTCTGTAACTCTCCCACAAAGTGCTTTATGTATGCTAATAGTGTTGGCCCACAAGCATCCCTAAAAATTTTGCCTGGGTAAGTAAGCCTAAGAGAGAGGCTGGCAGCCATCCCCACTGAGGTTGTCCTAAGCCTGGAAGAATGCTTTAAAATCCTCCAACTGGTGAAAATAGCCCTTCAGTATACATAGTCACACTTTCCAATCCCTCATTTTCCTCCCAGCTTGATTTATAACATTTTGGTTCATTTGCTCTCAATCCGAAGTAAAGTAAACTTACTGAGAATTTGGAGGAAATACGGAAAATCTGTGGATGCTGAGAAGAAATACAAGAAAAACAAATGTGGCACTGGGACGTTAGACAAAACGTGCAACAGGGATGCAGAAAGAAGGAACACAGACTTACCTGAATCAAGGAAAATCAGATCCAAATAAGAAGACAGATGGAGTGTGAGAGGAGAGGGAGGGGGACAGGAGGGCAAATGCAATGCCCACGTGGAGCAGAACTCCTGGCTGCTAGGGCTTAGAAACATTGGAATCACTTAAGGATATGCTTGGGGGCGTCGTAAAATGTTTTGTTCCTAGAAATATTTACACAAAAGGTAGGGAAGCTGATGCAGATAAGTAATTTAGCTGACGTCTCTAAATGTCCTTCCAACTCTGATTGTACGATTTTGTGACTTCAGAAGGACTAAGGTGATGCCAAATAACAGAAATAAAAGAACCCGTGTTTATGTTCAGCATACACACACAATTTATGGTCTGCCTCAGAACTCCAGGGTCACATGGAGTCAATTTCAAATGCTTCCTTCTCTGCTGGTAATCATTCGTTTAAGTGCTAAGAGTGACTAAGTACAATTATGTAACAACATTCACTCTATACACGTAATTGCCTTTCTGGTTCCCTTTAGATTCTAGGTCCAATTTTCTTAAACTCCAAATCAGATAGGTGTCTCATCGGCTTTCCTGTGGTCTTCTTAAAAATATCATAATTTCTACAGACTCTCCTAGATTATATCCATATTCTTACTGACAGGCCCAGCTAAGCTAAACCAGCTGAAGAACTTAAAATTAGTCAGATCTGGAGAATGAGAATATAGTATATTCTGCATTTTCTCTCATTTATCTGAGTTTTCAATAGCACACCTCTTTTCCTTTAGGTCTCTCACACATCCAAAAAAAAAAGGTTCATGTTAACTTACTACCATGCAAATCAAAGCGAGGCTTTAACAACAGTCAAGCTGCATGGTAGCAGCATTCTCTAAAATCATATCCTTTATCAATCCCTAATTTACAGGCTCATTTCATCAGGGGTAACACTGTACTGCAAAGGCCTGCATTCAGTTATGTACGGCAGTCAAAAACTTTGCATTATTAAACCTAGCTGAAATTTCATCCAGGATTATATTTAACTAAGCAGGTTCTTTTTTATTTTCTTTTTTTTTTTACCTGCTCTGAATGATACTGACCTACACATGAATTATTTCTTTCAACAGCCCTCTCCTATTTTCTGTTCCGCTTTCAAAGAACTGACTTGCTTTCAGCTCTTTGTGTATGCCAGCCAATGCATCCCATATATTCAGTATTTGCTCCTAATTTTCACTCTAAATGCTGTCTCTAACATCTTACGTACATCCTACTGGGTCCCAGTATTTCTGCTTTAGAATGCTAATTATTTCAGTCTTAAGCATTTTGGATGAATTAATGAGTATATGAGGAAACTGATGATCCTAAAATTTTAAGGTCATTAACTCTCAAAAAGGTCCTTACAAGAAAGAAGGGATTCTTTTCTTTTAGCATTTTTTTAAAAGGCAAAAAAGACCTATTTTCTCTGGTACAACTGGTTTTCAAACATACCAGGATTTCATGAATTGAAAACACAAAGAACAACAGTAAAACATTTATCAGCATGCTATTTTATTTACATACAAGGGAAACCAATAAATAGATTAATTTCATTAATAAAGACAACAGAGAAGGAAAAAACAGTTTGAGAAGAGTAAACTGTTTCTTTTCCTTGAGTAAGCAACAGTTAACAAAGAGCCAATTAAGATTTTCACAAAGAAACAATTTCACTAATTTATGGATTCTCTGAAAAAAAGGCTAGCTTTGCAGAGAATGTTATGCAGTCAGCTGCCCCTGTATGATGGCTGCCCTTGCCTCTGTTGGGCACTTCCATTTTAGGCTATTGCATGGCGTCCCTTTCAGGAGAATTTCTCAACTTCCTCCAGTTTGGTCAAACTCAGCTCCTAAGCAAGCTGACCATCAGGGCATCGGTTCCCTGACACTGTTATGAATTGAACACTGCTTAGGATCAGGGGCTTTGTATTAGCATTTAAGTATGTGGATTTACATAGAAAAGTGGGACAAAAAGCGTAAGGACCTATCATCTCGCATTGTTTTGCTGTGACCCCATTAGTCTTTGAGCACTTTCTTGAACACTGTACTGGCACAGATGTTACAGGATCTCCTTGTACTTTTCCTGCCTATATTTAGAGTCAGCCATTTCTTTAGGGACCCTCCATTCCTTTCTGTTGAGGAGCATACCGAACAAGAATCTGAGCACACATTGTGCTATCTGCCTTCAGAGTGTTATTGTTTCTAAGCCTTTTCAGTATATCCCGCAAGAAAATACACCTATGCTTTCAACTCTCACTCAACACACCAGCTCAGAGAAGCATTTACTGTGAAGTTAATGCAATCCTTCAAGGTTCTATACCTAATTTTTAATTTCTAATTTTCCTTAAAGAGATCCTCCAAAATTGTGTAAGTTTTAAGTCTCACAAAAACTCTATCTATCCTTATACTCCTGTATCCTAACCCAGGGTCTTCCTCAAACTCTATAATACCATTTTTGTAATCTACCTTCTTCCATAGTGAAAACCCTGATTCCCACAAAGGTCAATATATTAACTTGTTTGCTTCATCTTCAAATTTTCATAGAATAGTCTTAGAATTACAATACCAATAGTAAGACCCACAATAAAGCTGCTAAGTAACGTTTAAGATTTTATTGTCAGTATGCCCTTAGAATATTATCCCACAAGGGGTTATTTAAGTTATTTAAATTTTTACTTTGTGTCATTGTGTTATCAATTTGATAACATATTAGGGTCATTTATATGTGTTTATGTTTGAGGACTTTTTAATTCTTACAACTTATTTTTATTAAGGAAAATAATTATATGACTCAAAACTCAAAATGATAAAAGTAGAGATATCATTCCTATGCTTATTTTCTCCAATCTATTTGTACCTGTTTTCTGGCCTCTGCTCAAATGTGACATTATACCTGACTCCTGTGGGAAAGAGGAACATGTTTCTCTTATCATACTTGCTTTATTGTTCTTATTACTATCTATCATTACTACCAACATGACATAATTACATATTTTTATTATCTGTCTTCTTCAGCGAGAATGTAAATTCTGTGAGAATGCTTTGTTTCATTCATAGCTATAACCCCAACACCTAGAACAATCCCATGCATAGTAAGTATTAGTACATATTTCAGTTAGGAATTTGATGAGTGATTAATAACTTTTTATATATAGAAATGGGTGAGCCCTATATAGACTGTTACAAAGCCTGTTCTTTTCACACAATACCTCCTGGAGATCTTTCCACATAAATCTCCCCCTCATTTTTGAATGTCTGCATGATATTCTATGATAGTGTTACAGTTTACTTAACCTGACTTCTACTGAACAGCATCTAGGTTGCTTCTAGTCTTTTGCTGCTGCAGACCCTGCACTAATGAACACCTTTTACTGATAGCTCAGTTCATTTTCATATTTAACATACTGATGTATAATGAAGAAAGAAATTTAGATATATTTTAAAGAATAAACATGATCTCTAAGACATTTCCTTATGCTGGCCTCATGAGATTCAGCTACAGCCTTATGGAGATATACAGCAGTGCAACACCTTCTAAGTGGTACTGTATGTGGGTGCAAGTGCTTGAGAAGAACAAAATGAAATGAATTCTAAGGTCTTCTGTAACACTAGTACTCCATGATACCCTATACACTGGAATCTCTAGAATACACTAACTTGCTTTCAAATCTGCCTGATCTTTTAAGATATTAATGCATAAAATGAGAGAAGTTCTTTGTAATTAGTGGAGTACTTACATCTACCTATGATGCTTCTTCAATTTACTCATGTTACTACACCAAAAATAATGACAGTACATTGAAAAATGCCATTGGTATTTTCATAGGGATTGTATTGAATCTGTAAATTGTTTTGGGCAGGATGGTCATTTTGACAATATTAATTCTTCCTATCCATGAGCATGGGATATATTTCCTTTATTGGTGTCTTCTTCAATTTCTATCATCAGTGTCTTATAGTTTTCAGAGTACAGATCTTTCACCTCCTTGGTTGGGTTTATTCCTGGGTATTTTATTCTTTTTGATGTAATTATAAATGGAATTATTTTCCTGATTTCTCTTTGTGCTAGTTCATTCTTAGTATTTAAGAATGCAACATATTTCTGTATATTGATTTTTTATCGTGCAACGTTGCTAAATCCAGTTATTAGTTCTAATAGCTTTTATGGTGGGCACTTTAGTATTTTCTATATACAGTATCAAATCATCTGCAAATAGTGACAGTTTAACTTTTTCCTTACCAATTTGGATGCCTTTTATCTCTTTATCTTGTCTGCCATGGCTAGGACTTCCTGTACTATGCTGAATAAAATTGACAAGAGTGGGCATCTTTGTCTTATTTCTGATTTTACAGGAAAAGCTTTCACCTTTTTGCTGTTGAGTATGATGTAAGCAGTGGGTTTGTCATATATGGCCTTTATTAGTTGAGATATGTTCCCTCTATGCCCATTTTGTTGAGAGTATTTATCATTAATGGATGATGAATTTTGTCAAATGCTTTTTTGGCACCTTTTGAGATGGCCATGTGGTTTTTATCCTTCTTTTTGTTAATGAAGTGTATCTAGAGCAAATAATCCTAAAATTCATATGGAACCACACAAAACCTCAAGTAGCCAAAGCAATCCTGAGAAAGAAGAACCCAGCTGGGGGTATTATGTTCCCTGACTTCAAACTATCCTACAAAGCTACAGTAATCAAAACAGTATGTTACTGACACAAGAACAGATTCATAGAATAATGGAACAGAATAGACAGCCCAGATATAAATCCACACATATATGGTTAATTAATATATGTTAAAGGAGCCATGAATATACAATAGGGAAAAGGCAGTCTCTTCAAAAAATGGTGTTGGGAAAATTGGACAGCTACATGCAAGAGAATAAAACTGGACTACTGTCTAATACTATACACAAAAGTAAACTTGAAATGGATTAAAGACTTAAATATAAAATTTGAAACCATAAAACTCTTAATAGAAAACATAGGCAAAAATCTCTTGAACATAAACATGAGCAACATTTTCCCTAACACATCTCCTCAGGCAAGGGAAACAAAATAAAAATGAACAAATGGGACTAGATCAAACTAAAAAGCTCTGTACAGCAAAGGATACCACCAACAAAACAAAATGGCCACCTACACAATGCGACAATATATTTGTAAAGGATATATCCCATAAGGGGTTGACATCCAAAATATATAAATTTGATACGTTCTGTTCTATGAACGTTCAGAATGCCTGGAAAGGATTTGCAAACTATAGTTGGAATATGCAAAACCTGTAGTTTATGGATTTTTTCAAGGGGTTCATTCTTTAAAATATGTACTTTTTAGACTCAGGTAGCCAGAGGATACTTATATTTGGAGGTTAAATTTGCTTTTAGAGAAAAAAAAATTTACCAGGAGATCTAATCATTTTCTTCTTTTATTTATTTATTTATTTATTTTTGGGGGCCTCACTTGTTCTTTTTTTTTGTATCATTAATCTACAATTACATGAAGGACATTATGTTTACTAGGCTCCCCCCTTCACCATGTCCCCCCCACATCCCCGTTCACAGTCACTGTCCATCAACATAGTAAGATGCTATAAAATCACTACTTGTCACCAAGTTCACAGTCACTGTCCTTCAACATAGTAAGTCATTTTCTTCTTAACAGGAATGCCTGGCCAAGCAAAAAGAAAAAGAAAAAAAAGCTAGAAATACAGAGAAAACTACAACAATGTATGAAGAGATCTTCAGGTACCTGACTGGAATGAACAGGTCTTTCTGAGCATACTTTTCACTGGAGTTTATATCTGATTACAAATGATATCTTAGCAGATTAAAGTGCTTAGCACCACTCAGGAGGGAATGGCACTGTCCGTAAACATTTCAGAAATACACAGCTGAGGGGAAGGACCCCGTGGTGGGAGCAGCAGTGACCATGTGCAGCCCAGGGTGAGCCTGGGGCTGAGCAGGCAGCCCGTCTTCAGGGTGGAGGTGGCATCATGGGCCCTGACAAAGAGTTTTGGCTCAGTCAGACTTTAGTCAGGCTCTGGAACTTTCTTCTAGTCCCATCTGTGACTTTCCTTGTAAAATCCACTTTTAGCCAGAAATATAGAACAGTTGAGGATGGGATGGATACTGCACTACATTCAGGGGAAGAGTATGCTATTCAGTAAACTCTGATGAGACTGTGTGGAGACAAAATAAATTCTGTAACAAATGGAATAATGGGTATATTAGAAAACAGAAAACCACTGGGAGAATTTTAAGTCTCAAAGCATGCTTAAATGACGTAGGTCTAGGAAGCCTTGTAAATAAGACATAAATAAAACCAAACAAAAAGAATAGAAAAGAAAGAGAGCTGAGCCAGCCTTGGCCAGGAGCCAAAGCAATACAGTAATCCCCTTGGACAGCTGAGAGGATGAAGTGGGTCAGAGACAAGTATCAGCCTCTCAATGTACATGTTCACCTCCCACCAGACAAAGCCCAGGCCCTGGGCTGTTGGGCACAGGTGTGCCGGCCGCGCCTGCCCCAAGGCTTCAAGACTTGATGCTCTGACCTCTATTACTGCAACCACACGCACCCCTGATACTTAAAATTTGCCAGGGTAAGTGTCCTAAATTCATGCATGGACATGGAGTTTTATCTGCTGAAATAAAAGCCTCAGTTTTTGCTCTTATTGTTGTAATTTTGTTTCATTTCATTTAGTCAATAAATATTTACTGAGGGCTTCCCATGTGCTAGGGTTTTCCTCAAGGTTAAGCCAAAAAGAGGAAAAAGAGCTGCCAAGGTTTGCTCTGCTCAGTTCCCTGCCAAATAAACAAACTCGCATAGGAGTCTGCAGTTTAGAAGGGGCGTTTTCTGTGGCAGCTGCCAGCTGCGGGGAAGCAGGAGTGTCATAGCTCACTGGTGACAGATGGAAGCATGGGCCTGGGGTTAGAAAAAATGCAAGTTCATGGACCAACAACATAAAAAGGCCAAATTAACTAGTTACCCAATATTTAAGATATGAAGTAGTATAAAATTATAGTTTAGATAAGCCCTTTGGTGTTGCCAAAATGCTAGATTTGTGGATTAAAACATTGTGATAATAAAATAGGTTAATGCCCTGTATAAACTCCCCACCTTTTGTGTGGCAGCCAGCAGGCTTTCCGTTGCAAGTGACAGAAACCCAATTCAAAATAGTCTGAGTCTAAAGAGTTTATCGGTTTGTGTAACTGGTAAATTCAGGGTAGGGCGGGTTTGGGGAGGATAAATCAGAGAACTGAAATGAGCTTGTGCAGGTCTTTCAACTTTATTTTTTCACTGTTCTGGACCTAGTCTCCTCTAGGCAGGTGGGATTTTCCCACATGACAGAGAAATTGTCAGACAATATCCCCTGTTTAACATCTGCCCTCACCTCCATAAGGCAAACAGCAAAGCTCTTTTTCCTCCAACTCTAAATGTAATCCCAGGAGGCATTTCACTGGACTGACTTGGGTTGCATGCCCTTGCCTACTGAAGCCAGGAGAATGGGATATTAGGAATGTTTGGAATGTTCTGTGCCCATTGAGCCAGGTCCTGGTTTAGCAGCCCCACCAAAATCACACGATTGCATAGCTGTGGGGGAGAACCAAATTCCACAAAGGAAGAAGAGCTTACACAAGAACAAAGCCAAAAGACATTTCTGAAGATTCCAATCCTAAACTTTAAATCTGCCCTTCCCCCTGGGTTCAGCCCTGTTTCAGTGAATGTTTGACTAACATGGTTATATTTCTGACATGGTGGTTCTTAAACTCTGACACGCGTCAGAAACATCTAGAAGGCTTGATAAAACACAGACTGCTGGGATGCATCCCAGAGCTGCTGATTTCAGCAGGTGGCTTTCAAGCACTGCTGACACTGCTGGTCCAAGGACCAGACTTTGAGAACCACTGTTCTGGGATTTTATTTTTTAATTTGTCAAAAATCAAACCCTAGCTTCTTATCCAAATAAATACTACCCTTGGTTATATCTCACAGGTAAAGGCTTTCTAATCTTTGGTGAGCATTTAATAATGTAGGTAACTGTCAAATCACTATGTTGTAGTCTGAAACCAATGTGATATTGTATATCAACTATATGCCAATTTTAAAAAGTTTTCCTCAAGTAACATACCATTCTGATGCTGATTAATACTGTAGCTTTGGGCAAGTTATCTAACCACTCTGCCCATTTTCTCTTGTGGAAGATGGAAATGATGGTATTTCATATGGTTGTTGCAGAGAGTATGTGAACAGGTATGTGTAACTCACTTAGAAGTGCCCGGTATGAAATACACAAGTGTTCGTAAGTATTTTAACTGCTCCAGGAAATAGGAGGGACTCATCTGAAGGCAAATTCTGGCGTGCTAAGACCCCCACCCCTTAAGATCCAATCACAAACACAGAACACACCCTACCCCTACTCCTTTAAAACGCGCTTCCTCACCCACGAGCTGCTGCTCCCTCTCTCTGGGGGCAGCCGTTTTCTCTTTCAGATAATAAAATCTCTTGCAGGGGCCCATGTCTCCTGAGTCCTTCTGGGGTAAGGAGGGTCACGGCGAGATACCCTTTCATCATCCAAACTGTTTTATAAGGGCATCAAAATATCCATATGCACACCAATCACACCAATGACTTAACCATGAAAATCCTAAATAAAATATCAGCAAATAGAGTATCAGCTGTACATTAAAAGAATACGGTACTCACAACCAAGTAGGTTTTTCCAACTAAATCTATAAACATAGTTACTATCGTAATAGGTCTGAAGCAAAAAATCGTGTGGTCACCTCAAGTGCTGGAAAGGTAATCAATACTGACTCCTGCCAAATTCTTTTAGTGAAGTCAAAATAAATGGGTAGTAGATATTTATCATTTCAGGTTTTGGCTGCTCAGCATCAGGATCCTATTCTGGAGCTTGGAGTTGTGTGAGCCCTGATGGAACAGAGGGAAAGCCAGGCACGGGCTGCTCCTGACCCTGGACGCCACAGGGCGGACTCCAGCCCAAACCTCACACCCAGAGAACCACACCTGGAACTCAGAGTCAGAGTGGGAATGCGCAGAAGCAGGGGCGAGTCAGAACTCAGTCTGGTGGCGGCAGCGTCTGCAGTGCTCAGGCTCTGCAAGAGTGGCAGAAGCATGTCAACCCGACTCCTCTTGGGGCGTACTTGGGCTGTAACCTGGCTTCCCAGTTTTATATTTTTTTAGAAGAGATAAAATTTGATTTATTCTTAAAAGATCAGTATGATTGTGCTTGGAAAGTTCGGAAAACAGCATTCTAGGCAGAGGGAGCAGAATGCATTAGGTCTGTTCTGATGATCCAAGGAGTAAAACTAGCAACAATGGGTAAATGCTACAGGAAGCCAAAGAAAATTGGTAAGACCAGTTAGACAGAGATTGATGGGCCACTTGGTAGGAATGCTGTAGTGAAGACTCAACTCCTGGATGGGTACTTGGACCAGATAAATTTATAATATTTGCACACTTGAGATTTATTACTCCGTGCTTCCCAGTCAAGGAACAAGGACAACTCCCAAACTTCAAGGGAATCCCCAATTTCATGATTCCTAGGTTTTCTTCTTCTAATGGGCTGCATTTGGATTTTCAGCCTTCCCAGAGATTCTCTGGGCAATCCAATAGCTTTCCACAATTTTCTTCCCTTCGGTTACCTAGATTCTGTTTCTGATATTTGAAACCAAGAATTTTGACTAATGCAAAATGAGGATCTTTTTGACCTAGTTTTAAATGTGTATATCTTAAACCAAAAGCCAGTGTCATATTTAATGGTGAAATACCAGAAACATTTCCATTAATGCCAGCAATAGAGGTGCGATGTAATGAATTATAAGAAGTACATATTTGGTCATTTATATGACCAAATACATATATCTCAGGTATATTTGGTCTTCATCCACAGTGCCAGAAAGCACTGCAGTCTTAAATGTGAAATGGGTGTTTTGTCATGTTAATGAGAGACTTTTGGACCCGCCCAAGGGCAGGGCTGGAGGTTGAATCAGCCAATGGCAAAAATTTAGTCAGTCATGACTGTGCAAGGAAGCCCTCACAAAAACCTCTGAGGAGAACAAATCACTCTCCTGAATCCTGCTTCTCTGCCTGGAGAGCCAGGGTGCCTCCACGTGCCACCGAGCCAGGACCCAAGCTCCACGAGGATAGAAGCTCCTTTATTCGGAAGTACCCTCTGTCTCTCTTCATCTGGTTGCTAACTTGTATCCTTAAAGGAATCCTTTATTAAATTGGTAAAGGTGAGTGTTTTCCTCAGTTCTGTGAGCTGCTCTAGAAAATTAATCGAACCCAAGGGGCAGATCGTGGGGACCTCCAGCCTGAAACCAGCAGGTCAGAAGCACAGGGAACTGCCTGGGGTTGCGACCAGCGTCTGGAGTGGGGAGTGGAGGGCACTCTTGTAGGAGGGAGCCCTTAACCTGGGGAATTCGATGATGTCTCGGGGCAGGTAGCACGAGAATCTAGTTCTTGGACATCCTGCTGGTCGAGTACTGCTTTGAGTTTGTGGGAAGACCCCCCAACTCAGCCCCGACACGTACACACCTTGGAATCGGGTCCGGAAACCCGAATGAAGTTACTTTTACTGTTGTGTATAATACTATTGTAGTAGTAGTAGAAGAAAACGCCACCATGCAAAGGGTGATCTCTATGATAGGGATTCCGGGTTTCTTCAGGGAGAGGGTGGCAGGAAACAACTTTTTTATTTCACCGGAACCTTGAGAACGCAAGTGTGGGCAAGGTGAGCCGAGCAGCTCGTGGAATGCTTGACCGAAGCCAAGGAGCCCGCAGGGGAGCTGCTGAAAAGTCTTAGCACGTGTTCATGCCCTTGTCTCAGCAGGTTACTGCTGGGGATTCAGCCTGAGAAAAAAAAACAATCAGGGCTGAAAAGGAAAGTTTGTGTGTAAAGGGAAGAAAATTTGCACGTTGCCCCAACAACAAGCAGTCTCTCATTTAAGTAGGAAACTGCTTTTTCTTCTCCATCCCGCGTCCCCTTCCCACCCTTCCTCCTCCTCCTCCTTTCCCTCTCCCTCTCTCTTTCTTTATCATACCTTAATTTGCCTTTCAGTCAAAAGAGAGAAAGTCCTGTAGGCTGAATAAAAGTAACGGAAGGGCTTCTGAATAACAAATGGGAATTTTTAGGTTCAATTTTGAAGCATGGAAGCCTTTGAAGTAAGAAACAAAAAAGATGTGGGGGGAAATCCCAGGATGGGGAGATGGATCCCAGTAGCCTGGGACCTGTGGGCAAGAGATGAAAACTATGAAGTTCCTTGCAGCTGAGAACTGCCGAGCCAGCAACATCTGGACGGCCCTAATCTGTTTCTTTTTCTGCAAGTAATTAGGCTCTGGTTTCCTGAGAATTCCAGTTAAAATCTGTAAAATAAAATAGAAACCTAAACACACCACCTCCCATCCAGGAGTTCTCACAACTACTGGGGGAGCACTGGGTGCCCTGCAGTTACGTGAGACAACCAGAATTGCACGTCATGCTTCTGGAGTAGAGAGAGCACCTGTCATCAGTGCTTTTCTATTAATGTAGACCAGGATCATACGGGCTTTTTTTCTCTGGTGGAAACCTCACAATGGGTGTATACTAATATGCTGGCTGCATTCCCTAAATCATTTTCACATGAGGTATTGCTAAACCCTGCTTGGGCTTTGCTCCTCAAGGTAGCTGCTATGCTCTTGTGAGAGCCCTTAGGGGTTTGTTAAGAGTCCATCCAATATTATTAAATCTGTGTTTCCACATTCAAGACAATCTAATGTTTTCAGCCACAGGTTTTATCTTTTCATGAAAGAATGCTTAAGTGTCTTTTAAACTGCCAGAGGGTGTCTGATTTCCTAATGTTTTAGCAGTCATGCCTTTCTATGTGAATGTGGAAACCACCTTGGGATTATAGGCATTTAGGTTTAATTTAGACATTTTACTATTTCAGTTCTGAAAACAGCAGGTTCTTAGGAAAGTGTAGTACAGTATTTATATGATGCTTGAAGACTCATTTTTGAAAGACTGTCAGGGAAATAGCTACTTTTATTGTCACAAAGCCTAACTCTTAAAATACAAAATTCTAATTCACTAAAGGTTTGAAAAAAGATTAAAATTAATGTAAGTGTTAGCAATGCATAGGAAACCTTACAGGATTTTGCAAAACATTTGACTGTTCCCCTTCTGTCTAAGTGTAGCTTAGATAACTACTTACAACCTCAGAAACCAAAGTTGCACAAGTGAAGTGTCAGCGCTGGGAGTCCAGTGTTTGGCAGCACCGGCACCTGCTTATCAGACAGCTTAGGAAATGGACCTTGTCGTGCTCTTACACGTATGGGAGGGTCTAGGTTTAGTAAAAATGTATTTGGGTCATTTAAAAATCTTACAAATAATTCAGCTGAAACTAGTTTGTTAGTTCAAAACAAATTACTTCATACTTAATCATTCTTTGGAATTGTATGGATTTTAAATCACATCTGGCCTCTCGTTGATCAGTCTTATCCAACAGGCAGTGCTATAAAGGGAAGAGTACAGAGTATTTTTGGCAAACTTTGGTATTTAAATTCTTGAAATAGTTAACTTCATAAAGTAAACAAAGGCAACAGGTTTCATTTGAAAACTTGTGGGAAAAATGCTGAGTTAACAAAACGGTTGACATTAATGTAGCCACCCTGCAAAAAGACGACAGATTTCCTCCCCACTCCCCTCAGCACAGTTGGACAAGGTTACAGCCAGGACCGGCTTTTCCTCTCCACCTTACCCAGACGCCCGGGGCCCGGTGGAATTTCTGGAGGGGGAGGTTGCCGCTAGGTGGTGTCTGGAAACGTGAGCTGCCAAGTAAAAGTCCCCCTCCATCCCTCTCTGCCCTTAGGTTCTGCTCCACCTGATGGCCCACCTGCAGCTGTGAAGACAACGAAGGTGTGTTTCCCACCACCCCACTTCTGTCTGGTCCGCTCCTGCTCAGGTGAGGGCCAGCTGACCACATGGAGCTGAGGGGTTAGGAGGTGGCAAAGCCTCTGTTGGGAAAGGGGCTCGTCATTCCCGACAGACAAGCAGGGTGGGGGTGGTATGCTGACTGCTCTGGGCTTTGGCAAGGGGAGGCCCAGTGACCAGACATGGATAATCACCAGGGCGACACCGCAGAGCATTTAGCTGTCTCACCTGGAGGCTGGTCGGGCTCTGGGGGCTGACTGGCTGCAGACCCCGGGCCTCCTTATTTAGGCCGAAGTCTGATTCCTGTATCCGCCCACTGCTTCCCTTGAGGGCTCTCCCCTCCTCTCCTTCCTCCAGTGGAATCTTAATTCGATCGGAAGGTCGGAAGGGGTTGGTGTAGAAAGGAGGGCGGGGGTCTGTAAACGTGTGTCTGAATTTTTCAGTCTTCCCCTAGACACAGCTTTAGGATGTGAAAAGGCTAATAATGGAACCCTTTCCCTAAAGCAAAAAAGGACTCCTATCTACTCCCTGGGAGAGACCCTCCAGTACAAGTGAGGAATTAGTGCAGGGTGGGTGGCAATGGGTGGAGATTACACATTATTTATCCTTTGAAGTTTTCTATAACCAAATGACTTTAAAGAGAATGGCAGTGGGAACCTGTAATCAATAACAAACTAAAAATATTTATATGGGTAGCTCCTTAGGGTTCCACACATAGAAGATGAGAGAAAACCAACTGAAACAAAGATAACAATTAAAATATGGGCAATTCCTGAGAAAATTAAAGTTGTGTAAGTGTTATTACTTTTTAAAAAATTTTTATTAAGGTAGTGTTATTAATTTTTATCACTACCAATTTTTAATTCTTGGTAATTGATCTTTTCAAGGATCATCAATGGGCTGATGTCACCAAACGTGGTAATCATTTCTATCCTGGTGTTCTTGGTGGCATTGAACACAGTGGACCATGCATTCTTACTTTATTTTTACCAAGAATCATATACACATGATGTTAAGAGTCAAATAACCCACTAAGTTTTCTTATTTCTTAAGTCCTAGCTGTTCGCATCCCACTGACCTGTCACCTCACCCACATGCCCCTTCCATTTCCCATTTCCCAGAACAATGCTTATAACTGTTTTTGCTCATTCTCTTCATACTTAACCATCATCCACGTCTCTAACATGCTCATCATACCACTTCCTAAATTCCTCATTTTAGGTATTTCCCGTTCATTTCACACTTTGGGAGATGCGAACTTAAGGTGGGTTCTGTCTGGGTCCTCTCTCCCTCTCCCTCTTTCTCACACGCACACAAACACACTCACACACACAGTGCCCTTGGCATGTAGGCATAATTCTCATCCCTCTGTCTCCAAATGGAATAACATTGTAAAAGTGCTTAAATATTCAGTATTTCATTGTTCTCACTATGGAAACACTATTCACTGCCAAGCCAGGTGGTATATTTGAATGTTCTCCCCTGTATAACATTCTTCTCTGCCTCACTGCTGCTTCCCTACCCTACATTTAATAATTACTGCCCCTCCCATCCCCCACTTCATCTTCTCTGAATAGTGCTTCTTACTAGTTCAACCCTGGCTTAGTCCATTCCAGCCACTGTAACAAATACCACAGACTGGGTGGCTCATAAACAACAGAAATTTATTTCTCACAGTTGTGGAGGCTGGAGGTCCTGGATCAGTAGAACGCCAGCGTGGTCAGGTGAGGGCTCTTTCTGAGTTTCAGTCTCCTCTTTGTGTCCTCACATGGTGGACAGGACTAGGGAGCTCTGTGTGGTCTCCTGTACAAGAGCACTAATCCTGTTTGTGAGGGCTGCACCCTTACGACCTACTCCCCTGCCAAAGTCCCCACCTCTTAATACCATCATTTGGAGGTTAGGATTTTAACATAGGAATCTGGGGGGGACAAAAACATTCAGACCATAGCAAACCCTAAACTTTCCCCCAGTTTTGAAATTCTCTTCTCAGTAAGGTCATTTACATTAGGTATTCACTTAGTTCCTTCTGTGGGCAGAAATCCCTCCTGGATTCCTGTCAGGATTTGTGGCCTCCAGGGGCACTGAGTAGCGGTGCTCTGGGATCGCCCTTCATCAGCTTTCTGGAGAATATTTTTGTCTATTGTGTTGGACCCTTGATTTCTCAGAACCAAAGAACCAATATCTTCCTTTATCTTGACTTACTCTCTTCATTGAAGGCACATCCTCTGGTAGCCTCCTGAGAAAGGGTACAGGAATGGTTGTACTTTTTATTGCTGTATGGTAATCCATTGTGTGACTGTATCAGTTTGTTTTTTCATTTTACTGTTCATAGACATTTGGATTGTTTCCATTTGGGGGACTAGACCCACAGTGCTGTTCTGAAAATTCTAGGGCACGCCTTTTGGTGACTAATGTCTGAGTATTAGGGTGAAATTTCCAGTATAGGAGATGTACATTTTCATATTTAATAGACTGCCAAAATGTTCCCTAGAATTGTAGGACCAGTTAACACTCTCACCAGGAATGTCTGACAATCCCACGTCCTCTACAGCCTTTTCAACACTTGGGTTCCTCTTGTTAATTAACACTTGTCAGTATTAGTCATTTCTGTGAGTAGGTAAGGGTATCTTACTATGGTTGTAGTTTGCATTTCCCTGAAATGGACAGAGGCCTTTTCATATACTTATTGGCTATTTGCATATCCTCCTTTGTGGTGTTATTGTTTAAATCATGTTCCTATGTTTCCATTAGGGTGGTCTGTCTTTTCCTTACTGATTTGTAGGAGTTATTATGTATTTTAGATACCAGTCCTTTATCAGGTAGATGTTTAATGAATATCTTCTCTCACTCTGATTTGCTTTCATCATGTTTTTTTCTCATTCTTAAATCATTTTACTGTTTATACTAGAGTCACATTTAAATTGGCAGAGCTGTTCCTGTGACAGGGCAGAGAACTGACATGCAAGGAAAATAGGAGGTTTTCATAAAGGCTGAGGAGAGAAGCACCACAGTAACACAAGGACATCTGTGGCTCTCAATGCCAAGGTGCATGAGTGGGTGGGAACACAGGGCGCACCCGCAGTAGCTGGCCTACATTGATTAGCTGAGACCACCTCTCTTTCTTTCTTTCTTTTTTTTAAATTAAGGTATTATTTATATACAATCTTATGAAGGTTTCACATAATAAAACTATGTGGTTACTACAGTTACCCGTATTATCAAGTCTCCACCCATAACCCAATGCAGTCACTGTCCATCAGTGTAGTAAGATGCTGTAGAATCACTGTTTGCCTTCTCTGTGCTACACTGTTCTCCCCATGATCCCCCACACCATGTGTACTAAACATAATACCCCTCAATCCCCTTCTCATGTCACCCCACCTGCCCTCCCACACACCTCCCCTTTGGTAACCATTAGTTCATTCTTGGAATCTCTGAGTCTGCTGCTATTTTGTTCCTTCAGTTTTGCTTCATTGTTATACTGCACAAATGAGGGAAATCATTTGGCATTTGTCTTTCTCCTCCTGGCTTATTTCACTGAGCATAATGTCCTCCAGCTCCATCCATGTTGTTGCAAATGGTAGGATTTGTTTCTTTCTTATGGCTGAATAGTATTCCATTGTGTCTATGTGCCACATCTTCTTTATCCATTCACCTACAGATGGACACTTAGGTTGCTTCCATATCTTGGCTGTTGTAAAAATTGCTGTGATAAACATAGGGGTGCATATGTGTTTTTGAATCTGAGAAGTTGTATTCTTTTGGTAAATTCCAAGGGAGTGGGATTCCTGGGTCAAGTGGTATTTCCATTTTTAGTTTTTTGAGGAACCTCCATATTGCTTTCCACAATGCTTGAACTAGCTTACATTCCCACCAGCAGTGTAGGACGGTTCCCCTTTCTCCGCATCCTCACCAGCATTTGTTGTTCTTAGTCTTTTCAGTGCTGGCCATCCTTACTGGTGTGAGGTGATATCTCATTGTGGTTTTAATTTGCATTTCTCTGATGATTAGTGATGTGGAGCATCTTTTCATGTGTCTGTTGGCCATCTGAATTTCTTCTTTGGAGAACTGTCTCTTCATATCCTCTGCCCATTTGTTAATTGGATTATTTGCTTTTTGGGTGTTGAGGCATGTAAGTTCTTTATATATTTTGGATGTTAACCCCTTCTCAGATATGTCATTTACAAATATATTCTCCCATATTGTAGGATGCCTTTTTGTTCTGTTGATGGTGTCCTTTGCCATACAGAAACTTTTTAGTTTGATGTAGTCCCATGAGTTCATTTTTGCTTTTGTTTCCCTTTCTTGGGGAGATGTGTTCAGGAAGAAGTTGCTCATGCTTATATTCAGGAGATGTTTGCCTATGTTGTCTTCTAAGAGTTTTATGGTTTCATGACTTCCATTCAAGTGTTTAATCCATTTTGAGTTTACTTTTGTGTATGGGGTCAAACAATAATCCAGTTTCATTCTCTTGCATGTAGCTGTCCAGTTTTGCCAACACCAGCTGTTGAAGAGTCTGTCATTTCCCCATTGCACATCCATGGCTCCTTTATTGTATATTACTTGACCATATATGGTTGGGTTTATATCAGGGCTCTCTAGTCTATTCCATTGGTCAATGGGTCTGTTCTTGTGCTAGTACCAAATTGTCTTGATTACTGTGGCTTTGTAGTAGAGCTTGAAGTTGGGGAGCATAATGCCCCCAGCTTTATTCTTCCTTCTCAGGATTGCTTTGGCTATTCAAGGTCTTTTGTGGTTCCATATGAATTTTAGAACAATTTTCTCTAGTTCATTGAAGAATGCTGTTGGTGTTTTGATAGGAATTGCATTGAATCTATAGATTGCTTTAGGCAGCATGGCCATTTTGACAATATTAATTCTTCCTATCCATGAGCATGGGATGAGTTTCCATTTATTGGTATCTTCTTTAATTTCTCTTAATAGTGTCTTGTAGTTTTCAGGGTATAGGTCCTTCACTTCCTTGGTTAGGTGTATTCCTAGGTATTTTATTCTTTTTGTTGCAACTGTGAATGGAATTGTTTTCCTAATTTCTCTGTCTGCTAGTTTGTTGTTAGTGCATAGGAATGCCACAGATTTCTGTGTATTAATTTTGTATCCTGCAACTTTGCTGAATTCAGATAGTAGATCTAGTAGTTTTGGAGTGGATTCTTTATGGTATTTTATGTATAATATGTCATCAGCAAACGGACAGTTTAACTTCTTCCTTGCCAATCTGGATGCCTTTTATTTCTTTGTGTTGTCTAATTGCCGTGGCTAGGACCTTCAGTACTATGTTGAATAGAAGTGGGGAAAGTGGGCATCCTTGTCTTGTTCCCGATCTTAAAGGAAAAGCTTTCAGCTTCTTGCTGTTAAGTATGATGTTGGCTGTGGGTTTGTCATATATGGCCTTTATTATGTTGAGGTACTTGCCCTGTATACCCATTTTGTTGAGAGTTTTTATCATGAATGGGTGTTGAATTTTTTTGAATGCTTTTTCAGCATCTATGGAGATGATCATGTGGTTTTTGTCCTTCTTTTTGTTGATGTGGTGGATGATGTTGATGGATTTTCATATGTTGTACCATCCTCGCATCCCTGGAATAAATCCTACCTGATCATGATGGATGATCTTTTTGATGTATTTCTGAATTCAGTTTGCTAATACTTTGTTGAGCATTTTTGCATGTATGTTCATCAGGGATATTGGTCTGTAATTTTCTTTTTTTGTGGTGTCTTTGCCTGGTTTTGGTGTTAGAGTGATGCTGGCCTCTCATAGAATGAGTTTGGAAGTATTCCTTCTTCGTCTACTCTTTGGAAAACTTTAAGGAGAATGGGTATTAGGTCTTCACTAAATGTTTGATAAAATTCAGCGGTGAAGCCATTTGGTCCAGGAATTTGTTCTTAGGTAGTTTTTTCATTACTGCTTCAATTTCATTGCTGGTAATTGATCTGTTTATATTTTCTGTTTCTTCCTTGGTCAGCCTTGGAAGTTTGTATTTTTCTAGAAAGTTGTCCATTTCTTCTATGTTATACAGTTTGTTAGCATGTACTTTTTCATAGTATTCTCTAATAATTCTTTGTACTTCTGTGGTGTCTGCAGTGATTTTTCCTCTCTCATTTCTAATTCTGTTTATGTGTGTAGACTCCCTTTTTTTCTTGATAAGTCTGGCTAGGGGTTTATCTATTTTGTTTATTTTCTTGAAGAACCAGCTCTTGCTTTCATTGATTCTTTCTATTGTTTTATTCTCGATTTTATTTATTTATGCTCTAATCTTTATTATGTCCCTCCTTCTATTGACTTTGGGCCTCATTTTTTCTTCTTTTTCTAGTTTCATTAATTGTGAGTTTAGACTGCTTATATGGGATTGTTCTTCTTTCTGGAGGTAGGCCTGTACTGCAATATACTTTCCTCTTAGCGTGGCCTTGGCTGCATCCTACATATTTTGTGGTGTTGAATTATTGTTGTCATTTGTCTCCATATATTGCTCGATCTCTGTTTTTATTTGGCCATTGATCCATTGGTTATTTAGGAGCATTTTGTGAAACCTCCATGTGTTTGTGGGATTTTTCATTTTCTTTGTGTAATTTATTCCTAGTTCATACCTTTGTGTCCGAGAAACTGGTTGGTACAATTTCAGTCTTTTTGAATTTATTGGGGCTCTTTCTGTGGCCTAGTAAATGATCTATTCTTCAAAATGTTCCATGTGCACTTGAGAAGAATGTATATTCTGCTGCTTTTGGGTGTAGAGTTCTGTAGATGTCTGTTAGGTCCATCTGTTCTAATGTGTTGTTCAGTGCCTCTGTGTCCTTATTTATTTTCAGTCTGGTTGATCTGTCCTTTGGAGTGAATGGAGTGTTGAAATCTCCTAGAATGAATGCATTACATTCTATTTCCCCTTTTAGTTCAGTTAGTATTTGTTTCACATATGTAGGTGATCCTGTGTTATGAGCATAGATATTTATAATGGTTATATCTTCTTATTGGATTGACCCCTTTATCATTATGTAATGTCCTTCTTGTGACTTTCTTTGTTTTGAAGTCTATTTTATCTGATACAAGTACTGCAACACCTGCTTTTTCCTCCCTATTGTTGGCATGAAATATCTTTTCCCATCCCTTGACTTTTAGTCTGTGCATGTCTTTGGGTTTCAGGTGAGTCTCTTGTAAACAGCATATAGATGGGTCTTGCTTTTTTATCCATTCTATTACTCTGTGTCTTTTGATTGGTGCATTCAGTCCATTTACATTTAGGGTCATTATTGAAAGATAGCTACTTATTGCCATTGCTGGCTTTAGGTTCGTGGTTACCAATGGTTCAAGCGTAGCTTCTTTACTATCTTACTGTCTAACTTAACTCGCTTATTGAGCTATTGTAAACACAGTCTGATGATTCTTTATTTCTCTCTCTTCTTATTCCTCCTCCTCCATTCTTTATATGTTAGGTGTTTTATTTTGTGCTCTTTTGTGTTTCCTTTGACTGCTTTTGTGGGTAGTTGATTTTATTTCTTGCCTTTAGTTAGTATTTGATTGTTCTCCTTTCTTTGCTGTGATTTTATTTTCTCTGGTCACATCTATTTTGCCTTAGGAGTGCTTCCATCGACAGCAGTCCCTGTAATATATCCTGTAGAGGTGGTTTGTGGGAGGCAAATTCCCTCAACTTTTGCTTGTCTGGGAATTGTTTAATCCCTCCTTCATCTTTAAATGATAATCTTGCTGGATACAGTATTCTTGGTTCAAGGCCTTTCTGTTTCATTGCATTAAATATATCATGCCATTCTCTTCTGGCCTGTAAGGTTTCTGTTGAGAAGTCTGATGATAGCCTGATGGGTTTTCCTTTGTAGGTGACCTTTTTTCTCTCTCTGGCTGCCTTTAATACTCCATCCTTGTCCTTGATCTTTGCCATTTTAATTATTATGTGTTTTGGTGTTGTCCTCCTTTTGTCCCTTGTGTTGGGAGTTCTCTGTGCTTCCATGGTCTGAGAGACTATTTCATCCCCCAGTTCAGGGACTTTTTCAGCAATTATTTCTTCAAAGATACTTTCTATCCCCTTTTCTCTCTCTTCTTCCTCTGGTACCCCTATAATGCAAATATTGTTCTGTTTGGATTGGTCACACAGTTCTCTTAATATTCTTTCATTCCTGGAGATCCTTTTATCTCTCTCTGCATCAGCTTCTCTGCGTTCCTGTTCTCTGATTTCTATTCCATTAATGGCCTGTTCCATCTCGTCTATTCTGTTTTTAAGTCCTTCCAGAGATTGTTTTATTTCTGTATTCTCCCTCCTCAGCTCTTGCATATTTCTCTGCAAGTCCATCAGCATGGTTATGACCTTTATTTTGAATTATTTTTCAGGAAGATTGGTTAAGTCTCTCCCCCCAGGTACCCTCTCAGGTGAGGATGTCTGTGTGATTCTGGTCTGGATCAAATTCTTCTGCCTTTTCATGGCTATAGAGGTAGTCATGGGCAGTTGGCATGTGTGTCAGCTGGGAGAACAAAGTCCCTTCCTGCTTGCTCCTCACCTTCCTCTCCTGGGAGAATGGCAACCCCTTGTGGCTTGTGCTGGGCAGCTGCATGCAGATGGGGTCTCTGATTCTTGCCCAGGCCGCTGTGGAGGACGCTTTGCATGGCTGCTGTGGGCGGGGCCGGTCTCAGGCTGCTGATCTGCTATGGTGCAGCCGCACGGGAGGGGGAACAGGCGGGAGGCTGTTTATCGCCGTGAGGGGTCTCAGAGCCCCGCTGCTGCCCAAGGGGTTAGGGTGCCCGACGTTTCCTGGGATTCCCAGCTGCTGGGCTCAGTGTGCCAGGATGCTTCTGTGCAGCTGTGAGGCTCCTGTCCCTTTAAGACTCTTAAAAGCACTCGCTTTTCTTTTGTCCCAGGGGCACCAGCTGTGGGAACCCGCTCGCAGGTTTTACTGTTCCATTTTTCTAATATCCAGCACACCATGCACTGTGTCTATGCTCCCGGTACGGATGACTAGGGCTGGTTATTTAGCAGTCCTGGGCTCCGTCTCCCTCCCTGCTCCAACTCCTCTCCTCCCGCCGGGGAGCTGGGGTAGGGGTGATGCTCGGGTCCCACCAGGCCGTGGCTTGTATCTTACCCCCTTCCTGAGGCTCTGGGTTCTCGCAGGTGTAGATGTAGCTTGGCTCTTGTCCTGAATCTTCTGGTCTCTCTTTTAAGAATAGTTGTATTTGTTGTATTTTCAAATATATATATGGGTTTGGGAGGAGATTTCCACTGCCCTACTCATGCCGCCATCTTGGCTCAGCCTCTCGTGAATTCAGATTTTTTTAAAAAGTTCAATATGTTATTGTGGGGAAAATGGAAGTTCCTATGGCCAGGATCCTCACCTGACTGTACACCACAAGCTACACTTGATGATGTAATTGGCCTACTGCTAGGCTATTGCTTCCACACCAGTAGACAATGAGCTATTATTGACTGAGTCACTATATAAAGAGCTCCACCCAGTGCTCTTGGTGGAGGCAGAGATGGAGGTGGACACGGACCTGCAGACTGTAGGATGCAGATGTTATTCTAGTGCTCAACCTACCGCCATGAGAATAAAGCTGGGTATAAACCTTTTTACCCCAAGTATGTTCCATTGTCCGGTCTCACCAAACCATAGTGAACTTGACCAAGGCTGAAACCCTCAGGCAAGACAGTTACCCATTACTATCATTTTTAAAATCTATTTTCTTATTGAATTATCATTGATATGCAATATTATATTGGTTTCAAGTATAGAACATAGTGATTCAACAGTTACCCACATTATTAAATCTTCAGCCAAACTAGTGCAGTATCTGTTAACAGAGAAAGATGTTACAGAACTATTGACTATATCTTCCGTGTTGTGACCAACTTATATTATGATTGAGATTTTGGTGCCTCTCTATCCCCCTCACCACCCCACCCACCTCAGCATCTCCCCTATGGTAACCATGAGTCACTTCTCAGTGTCTGTGAGTCTACTGCTGTTTTGATCATTTTATTTTGTTTGGTTTTTAGATTCCCCATATAAATGAAATCATGCAGTATTTGTCTTTCTGCACCTGGCTTATTTCACTTAGTATTATGTAGTCTAGACCCATCCATGTTGTCACAAATGGCAGAATTTCTTTACTTTTAATGAGTGAATAATATTCCATTGTGTATATGTACCACCTCTTTTTCATCCATTCTTCTATTGGTGGGCACTTTGGTTGTTTCCATACTGATTGCAAATAATGTGGCAATAAACATAGAAGTGCATGTATCTTCTTGAATCAGAGATTTTATTTTATTTGGGGAAATTCCTAGAAGTGGGGTTACTGGGTCAAATAGTATTTCTATTTCTAGTTCCATACTGCTTTCATAGTAGCTGCACCAGTTTAAATCGGCGGGTTCCCTTTTTGCCACATCCTCACCAACACTTGTTTCTTGTCTTTTGGATAGTGGCCATTCTAACTGGTGTGGGGTGATATCTCATTGTGGTTTTGACTTTTCATTTCCCTGATGATTAGCAATGTGGAGCATCTTTTCTTGTGCCTGTTGGCCCTCTGTACAGTCTTTGGAAAAATGTTTGTTCCTCTGCCCATTTTTTAATTGGGTTATTTGTTGTTTTGGTGTTGAGGCATTAGTTCTTTTTAAAGAACAGAAAAAATACATCTCATGTTTTGAATTGATACTGCCACTAAGTCAACACCTTAAATAGTCTGCTTTTCTTGTTCTATTTACTTTGGGTAATTCCTTTAAGCATCCTAAGGTTCTGATGCTAAGGAGATTTGATTAAGTTCCTAAAAGAATTCCAAATGTTCAGAAATATGAAACTTATCCAATATTCTTCTAGTACTTTTATTGATTATTAAAGTTGTAATGGTCTGCATTGTAAGCCCTCAAAATTTGCTGAGTTGGTCCAATTTCTTGACTCAAGCAGATTATACGAGTAGATTTAAGAAAATCCAATCCAGGGATTCTCTATAAATGCCACAGCAACACAGACAACTTGATATAAGTTCCCTGATGACATTTATCTTTTGTTTCAGAACAAAACATAATCCTATAGATCTGTTTCTGCAGATTGGATTTTTGTTTGAGGTTTGGGAGGAGACAGTTTCACCTCCTTTGAGTAGTTGAGAAATAGACAGAATTGCATAGTTTACTCTGAAAACTTGCAAGTTCTAATTTGCCAAAATAAAATGTCTGGAGCATACCTGGGAGATTTCCACATGCCCTAAAGATGTTGTTTGCCTTCTCCCATTATGCATTTACCAAATAATCAAGGGTGCTGTTTGAATAATATAGCAGGCACCCCCATTTGGGCATGGAAAGCTCTGGGAATGTAAGCTAAGAAAACAAAAACAACACCTCTTCCTATAGAGTATTTTATATAGATAGGTACTATGACAAGATAGTTTCTTTTTTTAAAAAAAATCACATAAAACCCAGGATGATGATGAAGAAAAGTTAAAAGATTTTTAAAAACAAAAAAGGTATACTTTAATTACTTATTTTTTGTAATAACCACCATTTCTTGAAAACTAATTTTATTACACACATCATTTGTGTTATTACAAAAGTCTTACAAGTTATCATTCTATTCTTTTTTTTTCTTTTGGTATCATTAATATACAATCACATGAGCAACATTGTGGTTACTAGATTCTCCCCATTATCAAGTCCCCACCACATACCCCATTAGAGTCACTATCCATCAGCGTAGTAAGATGCTAAAAGGTATACTTTAAATACAAATATCCAGTAACCTCACTTCTTTGATCCTTTCGACCAGTTGTCAAGCTGAGTTCAAGAGTTTTAAAACCATATAAACATTATTTTTCAAAGTTTATTAGAAGTTACTGACTCAATCAGCTTTCCTAAAATAATTGGATTTAATTTTGGGGGGGTGTTGTCAGAGCCACCTGCCTTTGCTCAATTGTATCCTGTGTTTTGTGACACTGACTTCAACCCCCTTTTAAACTTTCTTATCCTTCCTTTGTGTTTCATTCTGGAACATTCCAAAGCACCCAACCTGGCCAAGCAACATTCTATTAGTAGAATGTAGAGCTCAACTTTAAGCGATAACGAAAGCCTCTGAAATTGCTCCGGAAACCTCCTGTTCGTTGGCACTATTGGACATTCCTTGTTCTTCCCTGGCATCTGACTCCCTTGGCTCTGCCCCTTCTCCCAATGCCTGCCTTGGGCCATCTGCTCGCTCTGACAATTCATTTTAGACACACCTCCCCGGATGGTGCCCTCTGGGATGGGTTGGATCCATACACTGTAGCTCAGGGTGAA
Source organism: Manis pentadactyla (assembly GCF_030020395.1). Taxonomy (NCBI): domain Eukaryota; kingdom Metazoa; phylum Chordata; class Mammalia; order Pholidota; family Manidae; genus Manis; species Manis pentadactyla. The sequence continues at coordinate 66,190,840 of NC_080031.1, read as the reverse complement.
AATGCTCCCATCCTGACCTGACCCCAAAGACCAGCAGAACCAGAAGACCCGCCCTTAGGGATGAGCAAGTCAGCCCTGCCAAGTTCTTTGGGATTCTCCACCTCTGCTTCTAGCTGTTTCTAGTTAACCCTTTCAGGCTCTCCCTGAGTGAATGGCTCAGGCCTTATCTTTCAAACAGTAAGGGCAAAAAAATCATACCATTTAACACAAAAATAACAAACACAGATTTCCTTGAAATACCTTTTATTGTGTCAAAAAGAGTTCATAATAGGGAAGAGTTCCTTTTTCTTTTTGTCTTTCATGACATTAATGTTTTTGAAGAGTCCTGGTCTTTTATTTTGTCGTGTCCTTCAGTTTGGGTTTGCCTGGTGTTTCCTTACAGTTATATTCAGATTAGGTACTTTGGATAGAAAGTCATCAGAATCCACAGTATGTTCGATCAGGAAGCACTAGGCACCAATTGGTTCCCTAGTGGTGACTTGAACTTGATCCCTGGATAAGTTTTTCTTACCAGTTTTCTCTCCTGCAAGGGAGGTTTCTCTTTGTCATTAAGAGCACTGTGAGGAGCTACTAGTCTCAACTGCCAAACTTTAAGGGCAGCTCCCACCCAGCTCACCTTCTCCTTCCCCACCCCAGCCTTTGCCTGAGGTCCCTGGGGGCCAGCCTCACCCAAGGCCCAGCTCCTGTCCCAGCTCCCACGTCACTCTGCCCTGATTGCTGCTGAGACGCTTGCTGGGCTGTATTGTGACTGTCTTTTGGAGATAGGGCAGGGACATGAGACCAGCATCATGATTAACTTTTTCTGCCTATGATGGAAAATGCTGAGTTTTGTGTACAGTTGGAACAGGCGGGACTCCATCCTAAGGCTAAGATTCTGTTTTAAAATCCAGGGAGTTAGGAGGTAAGATTCCCAACATACTTTATGGTAAGCAGCCAGTAACTGACCCTGTCTTAAGGCAGGGCAGGTGGTCCTTACTGATATGTTCCCAGTGCTTGAGGGAAACCACTATCTTGGAGAGGCACCAGATCAATAAATTCCTTGTGTTAAGTTTATTTTACAGAATTATCTGGAGGACGGACTGTGGATGATGAACAGTGTCTTTCACCAGAGATAGCCATCATGGACCACACGGCAACCTTATGCTCCTCTGACCCTTTATCTCATTCTTGAAAATCGTTAAAAAACAGAATCCCCAGCTTTTTAAGCATGTCTCCTGTCTAAGTTTGCCTGCACCCCCCTTTCCTCGAGTGTGGAGTTTGTGCCTTAAATGAAGACTTCTCACTGCCCAGCTAACTGTGTTTTGTCTCTGTGCTCTTCCAGTGATAAGGGTCTTTGTTACTTGCCTATTTCATTCTGTTTTCTAGATTTAAGCACTAGTCTTCACTTCCTCTGTCCTACTTCAGACAAGTTGGGAGTTGCTACTGAGAGCTCTGATTTGGGCTTGGAAGCTCCTGTCACCTGGGTGACCCGGACAGAACTGCAGCTCTGTGATCATATTCTTTAGGAGCCTTCCTGAAAATCTCCTTTCCTTGCCTTTGGGAAGTAGTCAGAACATAATCTCTCTCCTTCCAGCACTCTGCAGCACCCCCAAATCCTGGGGTGGTAGGAACTTAGTTCCCATGCCATACAGATTCAACAGACATTAGGTGCCGGGGGATTCTGGCTTTAGGAGTTGATGAGGGATCTGCCCTAAGCCCAAGAGTTGAGTGAGTTTCCCTTCCCTCTCTCTGCTCTCCGCAGCCTGCAGGGCAGCTGCCATTCCCAGGTACTCTCACTTTAATGAATTCCTCCCTTACCTACACTCGTCTGACCTGCCTGAGAATTCTTTCTCACTCAGTCAAGAACCCTCCCCAGCCCAGGATGAGGTTTCACCTAGTGCCCAGGGAGATACCTCCCCAGATGCAGCTGCCCAACAGCATTCTGGAAATGTGGACGGGTAGCCTGCATACTTCTTGGGGGCAGGATTAGGTTTTATTTGCATTGGTGTCTTGGAATGTGTCAAACTGTGGCTTTTTTCCATGAATGAGCGAGCGCCTAGGCAGGGGACCCAGTGACGATGATTTGCTTGGATTTAAAGCTTTTGTCACATCGCTGGGCGTCTGGACTTACTGAATAATGACATGTAAAAGAAGTCTTTTTGAAAGATAAAAATAAAGACATAAATGCCTTTAGCTTCTAAATCAAACAATTTACTTCTGGAGGAGATCTAAATGACCAGATATTCTAATCCTAGTATTTTATTAAATAAATTTATAGGATCCCCAAGATGAAACAGAGCTGGGACTAAAATCCAGATTCCGTGTCCGAGGCTTCCTCACGTTCCGAGTTCCTGTTAGTCTCGGTCCAGCCGTTTACAGACACAAAGTGGAATGGACAAACTTCATGACTGGCAAATTAAGATGACTCCACTTATTTTTTCTTTCTGAGGCAAAATTCACATTAAAAAAATTAACTATTAGCCACTTTAAAGTGTATACTTCAGGGGCATTTTCTGCACTATATGTTTGTCTCTTCTTCCCTTATTTAAAAATATTTTGTTTTGCATGTGGTATTTTATTAGTCTCGGTTCCACTGAAACTCCAGGTAAAGAATGATTTTCAGAGTCAAGATGAGTGACAGCCTGGGTGGAGGAAGAGGAATGAGATCAGTCTGGCCACCACGTCCCTCCTCTCACTGAACTCCAGGCTGGGATAGCTGCTGAGTTAACCCTTTAGTGGACATTTGCCAAAGATGAGAAGTAAGTCACCCCTTCAAGGCACTGTTTTACTGTGAGGGTTTCTGTTGTCTTTTTATCTTCCCTGTTAAGCCTTGGGTGCAGAAAGAGCAGAGGACAAAGAGCCTAGCAGCTTTGAGGATGGGTTTGGTTTGACTCAGCTAACTAACTGTCAGAGGGGTGTGGGGACTATTTAGGAACCTCTGCGAAGCAGGCAGCTGTGGGCTTTGGCCTGGGGCTGACTCCCACCTTGTCTTCCCAGGTGATTGCTGAGTGTGCTCCACCTCTCGGTGAGCCCTTCCTCTGAGCCTCCCGCCCACCCCAGTTTCTCTCTCCTGAGCTTGTGTCTGGATCTACTCTTCTGGCTCCAAGCATAGAGCCCCAAGTTTCTGAGTAGTCTTTTTCTTTTTTTTTACTGCATGACTTGACTACATGACAGAACTGGGTCTTCTTTTTTTTAAATTGAAGTATAGTTTATATACAATTATATTGGTTTCAAGTATATAGCATAGTTGTTCAACAGGTACACACATTATTAAATCCTCACCCCACTAGTGCAGTTACTATCTGTCAGCATAGGAAGATGGTACAGAACCATGGCTATATCCACGATCCTGTATTACCATCCCTGTGACCAACTTATATTATGATTGGGATTTTTGTGCCCTTTTATCTCCCTCATCCTCATTTTGAGCAGTCTTTTTAGATACCTCATTCAGACTCCACAGTTTGACTGAAGATTTTTTACATTTGAAGTTTCATGGTATTTGCTAAACTACTGCTTTCTCTTTCATTCAATAAACATGCATTGTTGTCTTAAGTTCTTTCCCTGTGCATGAAATTTGTCAGACCTGTGGTGCAATCTAAAGCTTAAGTCCACGTGGCTCTTACTCCTTCTGAGAACTAAATTCTAGTAGGGAAGATAAATTAGAAATACTTATTTGACAAATATTCATTGAACTTGCATGATGGTAGGTGCTAGGGCTGCAAAGAAGACCTGGACAAAACACTGGCGCTCACGGAGTGGGGAGAATTGTCAGTATGGATTGACAGTGAGAGTCATTCACTGAGCCTAACCATGAGACCCCTGGGAGATGTTTGACATTCTCATTTAGACCAGGGAAGGCTTAGTCTTATAAGACAGTCTTACAAAGGTAGACCTAAGAATTCTTTAATATCTTCTCTTATAAACAGTTGCTTGAGGGATCAGTGTAGGAGTCCATGAAAGGATGTTTTAGTTAGGTACAGATTGGAACTCCAACCCAAATCACAACAACTAATCTTACCCAACACTGGCCCCCAGTTTCTTCTGGAGCACAAAGGAGATCAGACAGATTCTATGATGCCTTCCCATGCCCTGGATGGAGATTTTCAGGTACAGCAAGATATCACTGCTTTCAGAAGAAAGGAGTGGTGAGAGGGCAGGACCACTAATTAGTTTTCATGACAGAGATCCTAAAGAAGCCAGAGGTGCTTACTATGATTTTAGTTAACTGGAAACACACTTGAGTGTTAGACAACCAAAATTGTTGCTTTCATCTGAACTTGAGAACAATTAGAAGTGGTGGGTTTAATTATGCTGCCTGCCTCCACACTAAACAATATGCACCTATTAAATTCGTCCAGAGCTGACTGGGTCTATGAGACAATATAATCCAGCTCAGAGTGGCAGGACAGCCGACCGTGTATGTTGTGGCTGCTGTACTGTAGTCTGCAGGTGTTGGTAAGAGTTGTGCTCTATTTCTTGCTCTTTAAATCTTTTTGAAACCTCACTGCCATATAATGACTTAGGATTTTGCATCCTGAGCAAGTCATCAAAAATATTCACATTTGGTGCTTATCCCTAAAAGAAGACTCTCATTTGGTTATAAAAGACTGGATGGCTTTTAAGTGACAGTTCACAAATTGTCTCCTGTATGATGCTGGGACCCTAGAGAAAGTCTATCAGACATTTTTAACTAAAAAAAAAAAATTAGCATTTATTTAACAGGCTCCACATTTCCCCACAAATTCCTTAAATCATTTATTAATACGTTACTTTAAATTATCTTCAAAGAATTCTAAGCCACATCAGCTGTGGCTGTTTGGAGTTCTTGTACTCCAGAAAAGATAATGTTAGGTAGAACATTTGACTCTATGATCTTCATTTTACCATAAATTCCATGGGGGCACTGAAATATCATATTAAATATGGGTATTGTGCTATGTTGAATTGAATTTTCTCTGGTTACAAGTAACCAAAAAAGAGAGAGAGATGAAGCCGAAAACCCAAGGGGTAGAGGGACCTGTGGGTGGGAACCGGTGCGTCCCCGAGGGAAGAGTGCTCCCTTTTGAGGATCTTGAGGGAGTGGCAGCCACACGTCTCTGGGGACCTTGGTGAGCAGGAACACACTCACCTTCAGAGATCCCCTCCTAGAGTGCTCGCTGCCTCAGATGCTTCTAGGTCAAAATGTCCCCTTTCTGGGAGAGAAAAGTGGATTGTGCCCTCCTCGCTCAGAGTTCAGCTCTAGACCAGCCAGCCATGGTGAGAGGGTAGAGCGACATGACAGGAGTAAGACTTATAGGAATCCACTCACGGGCACAGTCAGAGGGAGCCTGTCATTCACCACACATGACTTTAATCCTTTAACCACATATTACAGTTAAGGGTGAGCTTTATTTTCCATAGCAGAGCAATAAGCACATTAAATGATGTCTTCTTTCCTCATATTTTATTTTCAAGACTTTTTAAAATTTATTGAGACCCAGTGCAGAGGTGTGACCAGTGGAGAATAGAGGATAGGTCTGGTGTCTTGGTATGCAATGGGCGGTATGTGAAAGGTAAACTCTGTGATTACTCTGAACATACAATCAAGAACAAATCTCTTATTTGGTTACTTTTTTAATAGAATTTAAATTTTAAAAAAAGTGGTCCAAAAATGTATCATTATTGTTCTTTGCCATGAATATTAATTGGCTTCTAGTCTTAAACGTGTGTAGACCCATGCATGTATATTTTAGTATCATTGTCCTTCATCACATCTAAAAGTTAAGCTATCTACAGTCTTTCTAAATATGTAGATGGAAACCCATAATTAATGTCTATATTATGTGTGCATAAATATAGTTGATGAAGTCACTATTTTGGTAGCTGTCTTTGTTTGAAGTCCCATTTCTTTGTCTTACACAAATGTCCTAAGTCTGTTTCCCATAATATGGTGCCCATAACACATCTACTACAAGACCTGAGGTGAAAAGACTGCAGAGATGCTTTTCTAGAAGTCTAGAGAACAACTCAGCACGTCTGCAATGGCTTCATTACTAGGACAGGGATTGTGTCAGTCTGTCCCCATCATCAGGTCCTGGGGGTGTTAGAAACTATGAAATGTAGGCCCAGCCATGTGTGTGCAAAGATTAGCTTCCTGCCTGGTTAACAGATTATCTTTCTTTCTAGGAAAAAGAGGCAATGGTTTCTGCCTCTTCCAGAACTTGATATATTTGGGAATCCTGAAAATCCCCACTGCAGAAGTTTCACAAGCTTTTACATTTCATATGAATGAATGAAGATGTCATCTCTTGAACTATTTATCTCCTTATCATTCCATTAGGTAGGATTTTTTTTTTTAGTTTTCTCAAAAACTAAACTCTCAAGGATATTTTCTTTCTTTTCATTATTTAGGAATAGAAAAGATGCCTATTTCACTCCTTCTGTCAACCTCAGCCCACAGACTGTGAAAACAAATTAGTCATTCAATTTACACCTCTGAAGGAAAACAAAATACTAAAAAAAAATTTCTTTTGAATCTAACAGAACAAATTCCACAATCCTTAGGTCGTCAGATTTTTCCAAAGGAAGTTTACAAGTTTGTATCTCAATTGCCAGACTGAAATCTTTAGAAACCTGGAGTAACAAAGCAAAAAAATGAGACCTGTGCTTTCGTTGGGTTCTGAGCACTCACAGGACAGGCCTGTCAGGGAGCTTTAGCTCTGCACATAAAACTCCCAGGTTCCCCAAGGAATCAAGGTAAATTTCTCTTGCAAGCCTTATTTCTGCCCGTTGTTCTTGCAGTATCTTCCAGGAAGGCATAGAAAGAAATTATGGTTTGCAGTTAAGAAGTCCCAGATTCCAGTTGCTCCTCAGGCCCTCAGCCACAAAGCCTGACCTGTTATGTGCTCATTTGCTTCTTCCTTAAACTGGGCATAGCAGTATTTGCTCCCAGGACTGGGGCAGGATGGCAAGCAACAGCTGCAGCATTGAGCACGGTGGCAATGGGCAGGAACTCTGCAAGTGCTGGTGGCTGCTCATGATGACACTGTGTTCTGCTCCTCATCGACACCTGCAAACCTCTGGGGGTCCTGGGGGAACAGAGATTATAGTAAGAGCCACCCCGAGAAGTTTCACAATGGTTCTTTCTGCATTCAACCCAGTCCCAAGACCTGACTCATTGCTTTAAGAAGATAATGGCAGGTAGAGTGTGTATCTTCCTCTGTCATTTCCTCATCCCGGTCATGACACAGAGAAATGCCTTGGGATGGGTTACGAGTCTGAAGTATTCATACTTCTGCCTTTGGGGAGGCTGGGGAGCTTGAGGCTGTGGGATTCCAGGGCCTGTTTCCTTCTAGGAGTAACTTCATCTTTCCACCCTAGTGTGCTGTGTAATATTTTAATTTTCTTGCCAGTTGTAGGTGGGATTGTAGGCCTCTAGGAAACCTTGTGCTCAGCTTTTAGACTAGAGCAGGCATTCTGGAGAGCAGTAGACAGGACTTTTCCATGATGAGTGTCTATAGACCGTACAACCCAACAGTCCCCTCTCAGGTCCATAACGGGACATGTATGGGGGTATTCAGTGAGATGGGGTCTGTGGAGGCGGGGAGCTGGTGCAATCTGGTGCCCATCAATGGGGATGGGTACTCAAAAGTGGGAGATGTCCACCAGGAAGTCCTATGTAACAGGCTAGATGAGCATGCAACAACATGGTAGATCTCAAAAACCATGCTGAGGGGTAAAGGAAGGAACAGAATGAGCTCTTTACACAGATCAAACATGCAGGAGTACTAAATAGCTGTGTACTTTTATAATAACACATAAAGCAATGTAATATACATTTAACACTCAAAATGCTTGCCTGTGGGAATTGGAAACAGGCGTGGAGAATGGAGATAAAAGGGAATGGATGGATGGATGGATGGATGGGTGAAATAAAGTGGCTGAGGCCCTGCGCAGAGGAAGTGGGGATATGATTGACATGGTTCTTGGCCTCTGTATTTGTAAATAAAAACAATTATCAATTTCTATGTATGTGACTTTTAAAAGATTTAGGAGCAATTGTTCTAGGAAATACAAATATTTCCTTGGAAGCCACCAAAAGTAGCAATTAATACCAATTCAACAAAAGTTAAATGTCAAACTAGGAGACAAAAAATGTATATACAAGATGTTTTTCCCATGATAGTTATAAAAGGATGACTTGTAAAGAGAGGCTTTGTAAAAAGAGGCTTACCTCACCAAGAGCCAGTGGCAGATAGATGACTGCACCCTTAATACTACCCTTTTTTGGTCCAGCAGGCAGTAGTGGTTGATTTTGTGGTTTTGCAGAATGCATGTACTTTTATTTTTCCTTTTCAAAAGGTGGAAGTGGTGGAGGGACCTACAAAGGGAAAAATCTAGATTTAAATATTGTGTCTAAGAAAAATTGATCTTATCTCCTCCCATCTTTTGCAAGGTGCCCCATTAACTAGGTGCCCATTCATACTTTGACAATACTAATGGAAAGTTCTATTCCTTCTATTAAAAAAATCAGTCCAAACTAATCAAACTATGTCTGAATATCTAAAAACAAAAACCAAAGAAATGATAAAAGTGACTATGAAATCCAAACTCTATAACCATAGTATCTCATTGGCTTACAGATAATTGTAAAAAGATTCAGCAGAGCACGTGTCAGAAGTACCAACATAGGTCCTTCCTTGCACATCCTGTCAGTTCCTGTGGGGTGGGGACTGTGTCTTGATTATTTCATAATTTCTCTCAAGCTGGCTATTGTGGTATTCACTGAAAGTTTGTTAAAAGGAATCAAGTTATAGTAAGTTGATCGCTACATATACTATTCAATATTTGTGTAGTTACTGACTGTATGTCAAAATGAACAGCGAGCACAACAAAGCAGAATGGTTAACATTTTGAAAATTCAGTGTTGTAACAGGCACTGATTTTTCTCAGTACTGCTCTCATGCTTTATATGCTAAATTAAATAGTACCTTTCCAAATGGGGAAGTAAAGATTCTAATATCTATATTTGTAGAGGAAAAGAGAGGAATAAATATTTCCTGAGCACCCACTAGGTACAAGATACATTTTACATGTATTAGTGTATTCAATCCTTTCAACATCCCTGTAAGGTAGTTCTTTCTCTGGTTTTTACAGGCGAGGAAATGGGGGTTCACTGATGTTAAGTAACGTGCTAGAGGTCACACAGTGTGTGACTGAGCAGGATTCACAGTTGGGTATTCATGAATACCCTGCACTGTCCTGCCTTTATGCTACCTGAATGCTGCTATCTCTATTGTTCCCCCAGTTTCAGTTTTATTTTCTAGTGATTGGATAAATCAGCACACTCTACCTTTAAAGTATTCTTCATGCTATTTCTTACCTCCAGTCCCAGTGGCAGACATAGATCAGACACCAAGATCATCAACTGCTTAATCTCCTACACTCAAATCATTATTTGAGCTTTAAAAGAAATAGGAAGGGAAATAGTGTATTGCTGGTGATCCAGAAGAGTATAAAATCTGACCCTAACATGCAATTCTGTAATGCGCTTCTACCAAATTTCCAAACCTTGTCATTCACACTGTGCTTGCTAATATGTGATACGTGTGTCTTATTCTTGTATTTGATATGTATCCTATTGGATGAACATCTTTTAGATCGATCAACATGTCTGATGTTAACCAAATTGGGCCATCTGATATACCTGTGGTGCAGGTGATTTATCTATGGTTCTCGTTCTCATTGCTTAGCACGCCACACTCAATTTTTAAAATATGCATCTTTAATCAAATGGTTGATTTCCTCTTGTGCCTTCATCAATAATCATGGTCAAGTTTGCTGCAAGCATTTGAGATGACATAGTAAACCTGAAACTGAAATAGGCTGCAGTTATTTAAGGAGAAAAGGTCTTACAATGTTATTTACTGTATTTGGTTCTATTTTATCAAGAATAGTCACTAAGATAAACATTACAGATCAGACTCTTATTTTCAGACAATAGTAACATAAAATAATAAGTTTTCCAAATGGAATTCTTACAGTCTTTTAAGTAATTGTTTTGAGAATTTTAAAAAGTATCTCTTGACTCATGTCTACCAGTGGGCTTTGCTCAAACTAAGTATATAGAAGTATCTCTTAGATAAGGGAGACTGGTTATGAGAAATGACTGATGGGTGAAGGGTCAGGGTACTTAAGTTGTCTGTGGTTGTCTATTGCTCTACTTAAATATGAGGGCCTGTGGACAGAAAAGTGAGAGCATTTCACCATCTACAGTGTCTGCCTGGGACATTCTGCTACCTTGAAGAATCTTAAGATTTGGCTGAAATAATAGACCAAAAAGCAATATGCTAACTTCCAAATGACTGCTATAGAGGATGAAGCCACAGGGGCTCATAGGAGGAATAACATCTTAATTATTTTGCGGTGAAGCTTTACTTTTAAAAGTAAAAATGTAGGACTCACCTCTGTGACTTTCCTTTCTCCTCTGGCAACTGAGGCCTCTTTTCTCCATCTCTTACTTTGAGATCAACCCAACTGAAATTCCTTAACGGAAGCACACAGTAAATGAAAAAAAACCTGAGAGGTTAAGATTAGAGAAATGAAACCAATTTCTTTTAAATGACAACGGGTTTTTGAAAATCTTGTGAAACAGTTGATTCAAGTTACCACAGGGTGGTTTTTTCAAGCAAATGTCACAATGACGAGACTTTTCTGCAGTCACGGCTATCACGGCTTGTCTGATCTAGTTACTTCTGGTATGTAACTGTATACACACTTACATGGTTCTGGGGGTAGCTCAGGAGCCCCCGTGAGACCAGGGGCAGGAACAATGTGCTGTATTTTCTCTGTGTTCTCCATGGCAGTGTCTTATTACTTTATCATCCATGATCTCTTCTGATAAACCCAAAATTCTCATCTGCCCCCAAAATCTGTAAAGCCCCTTAGGAACAGGAGGCTCTCTGTCTTTCCCCACCACAGCCAGTCGAGAATCACAGCTTTTACAAAGTCTGTCTGTTTAAGGAGATTTAGTCAAACTTTTAAATATGTACTACTAAAGCCATAGGTAATTTTTTTGCTTTCCGAATATAAAATATAAAATTATATATTAAATATCCTTTATCAGTCACAATGCTACCTCATGTTCTGCTAACTCCCCTTTTCTCCTCTTCATCTCCATTCTGCTTATTGAGTTAAGCTTGTGACACGTCTTCAGTTGTTTAGAAACTTGCTATGTTATTGAAAGATTTTAGGTCCCTGGATTAAGAGAGATCAGTATTTGTATCTGATCAATAGAAGGCTCAGTGGCCAAATACATAATCTGATAAAATAAAATGACAGTAGTAGTGAAAAACAATTTCATAGGTAGAAACTATTGTTTTAGGTTTCTTTCTTTTTTATTAGGTGCTTAGTTTGTAGTGTTCACATTCCAGTCTTCCCAAGACAAAAATGGCAGCAGTTTTTGTCACTGGGTTTCACCCTTAACACCTCAAATACATCTTTTAAATCTGATCAAGCCCAGTTTAAAAAAAAAATAAAAAGGCTGTATATGATTTCTAACACCTAAAAAAATTACACAGGTTTTATAGCATGGGTGTGAAAAATGAAGAGTCCACAGAAAACTTTAGAGGTCAGGCAATAAACAAGGTGGAAACTTGATCTACTTACAGAAAATAAAGAAGTTTCCAAGTACATTTTGTGAGTTTTTAAAGCTAATCTAGAAGAGACCAGAATGTTTTCATTTATTTTTTTGTGATAAGATCTACATAAAGTGAAATGATCAGATCTTGTGTACAATTTCATGAGCTCTGATAACTGTATTTATTCAAGCACCCATAACCCTACCATTCCAGAAAGTTCCTTAACAACCAGTTCCGATTTCTTTCACATAGATTACACTTACTTGTTCTTGAATTTCCTATAGCTGAGTCATATAAAATGTACTCTTTTTATTGCTGCACATAATGCTCATGAAATTCATACATGTTGATGCATGTAGCTGTAGTTCTTTTTAATTATCTAGTAGTATGTATACCATGATTTATTAGTCTGTTCTGTTGATGGGCATTTGGACTGTTTCCAGTTTGGGCTGTTATGAATAAAGCTACTCTGAACTTCTTGTACAAGTCTTTTAGTAGAAATGCTTTAATTTGTTTGGGGAGTAGAATTGCTGGACTAGAGGGTAGGCGAATTTTTAGCTTTGTAACGAACAAACACTTTCTGAAGTGGTTGTTACCATTTTAACACTCCCATCAGCAATATATGAAAGTTTCAGTTGCTTTATTACTCAATATATTTTAGTAAATCAGAGAGGCCCCTATTTACTTTTCAATGTCTTCTGTCTCTCTTCAGGGACTTTAACAGAATCTTTTTGGTAACATTAATTTGCAGGTATGTGGGTGTCTGAATTCCAGATGCTTCTTGCCGAGTTTCTAATATGCATTCTTAATATAAACAAGTAGAAGCATTTACACAGCATACAGAGTTATCTCATTTTATTGAATAATAGTTCTGTTTCTGAAAAACTTGTAAGGCTAATTTTTTGTAAATCAAGTCACTTACTGAGATAAGTTTCCCCTATTTTAATGTTCAGTTCAAATCCTCTTTTTGTATGATGTCCTCTCTTGTCCTGGCCTCAAGAGATTTCTTCATTCTCTAAATTTTAGTAGTCCCAGTGATCAAATGTCATTCCTTTGGGCCTTCATCATGCATGACTTGATTGATTAACCTATTTATCCACACGTATACATTTCATTTTCACACAAATATATTACATACTCAGTATCTTTATTAAATGAACCACATTTCATACTTAAAAAAAAACCCACATACTTTAAAAAAAATCTTTCATAGGATGCAGTGTAGTTCCTTGCATGCAGGAGCTACTGAATAAAATTTCTGACTCAATTGGTTTCCTATTTTTGTTTTGCTTTTGACAAGGCATAACTTATAATTTGGCTTAAATAATTACTTGTTTTAATTATATGGTAATTTCCTCAATTTTCCATTTTTCTTGACTAATGAAAGCCAGGCCTAAAGTTAAGATTGACTAGAATCTGCTTCCCAGACTTCCCTATTTCCTAGTTTAAAGCATCCCCACACAATGTGGTTTGAAATAAAAAACATGCCATAAGGAGATTAGGGATTCCATCTGGGGTTCCCCTTTAATTCTCCCCTGGGGCTGTGGATTGCCATTTACAGGCCTCCACAAAGTACTGGATCCATTTGCCAGTCCCTGGAGGTTGACATTCTTCGAAGCCCAGCTCACAGATCATCTGTCTCCAAGCAGTTGACTCCTCTTGGGTGCAGAGGCCTGTCTGGTCCTTGGGGTACCTACACTACGCTGTTCATGCCTCCTTTTTAGTACCTGGTACTGTGAAGCAGAATTTATTTTTATGTATGTTTGTCCACAATTGGCTATGACTTTTCAGGTATCCTAAACCTGTAAGGGTTTCTGTTTTAACACTTTTTAAAAACATGCAAATCTCCGGAGAGGTTTCAGCTGGGGAAAAGACTAATCTCTTTATGGCATTCTACATAACAGGACTGGAAGTAGAACCATTAATAAAGACACTATCATCACTCAGAGCGCCCAAAGCTCACAGATGAGAAGCAGCCCCGTGACTTTCACTAATGTTTATGTACATGACTTGATTAATATTTAAAGAACATCTTGGTCTCATTTTTGCCACTATTAAGGTAACTGACCTGTCATTACAGACAAGTTCCTAATGGGTTGTGAGGTGGCCTTTTAGGTTATAGTTAAAGGTGAGGCTCTGCAGTCACTTGAAACCGTCTGGGTTCAAGGGCAGTCCTGTCCCAGCTAGGCAGCCTTAAGGAAATTCATTTATAAAAAGGATGAACTTTCAAATGGCAATAATCCAATTCCCCTACCATAGAGCGGCTGTGTGGGTGGATAACCCACGAAAAACCCAGTGCAGGGCACATAGCTAATCCCAACAAATGTCAGCCTAAAAGTCAAAAACTTTTCAAAGGGATTAATGGACATTCTATTAGGAATAGTTGCCAATTACAATTTAGGTGGTCCTTCTTAAAAGGAAAAAGTCATTTCTACCTAAATTTTCACTACTTCAGGTTTTGATGCATCATATTTTAGTGAAGGATGACAATTAACAGCTTGTGCTATTAACTTCAGTCACATGTTAACAATATCAATTGTGGTTTTGATTTTATAAGCCCCTAAATTGTTAAAAAATACACAGATCATGGACCGACCCCCAGCACTGGTAGCAAATGATTTAATGACAGGGCTTCTGCTTTTTCTGGGGTCTTTATCTGTCGGTTTGAAGACCCGAGCACGTCAACTTGGCAGGGGAGGAGGTGCTCTGACAACACCGGTTTCCATCTGAGAGGGAAAAAAAGGCTTGGATAACAGCGCCGATTACGTAACCACAGCGGCCGGGCCTCCAGACCCTTCTCCGACGCCGCTCCGCTCGGCGGGTATAAGGTTACAACGCCGAGGTCGTCCCGGCCTCCGCGAGTTCTTACGGGTGGCTGCCGGGCACGTTTACATTTGAATTTCCCTGAACTGCCGGGCGTGGGCGTGGGCGCGGGCCCGCCCCGGAAATCTCCGGGCTTCTTCCCGCCAGCTGCAGTCCCGGCCCCTGCAGGGGTTCCCGCGGGGCGGTGGGACGGCCCGGCGCGCACCGGGCCCAAAGTGGCCGAGCGGGCGAACAGCCCGAGACGCCCCTCCAGGGCGCCCTCAGCACTTCCCCGGCCACGCCCAGCCCCGCGCGCCCGGCCGAGGGTTGCTCCGGGATCGAATTTTGAATTCACAGGCCCCGCCCTCGAGCCGCTCGGGCGCGCCGCCTGTTCCCCATTGGTTGGTCACGGTCAGGTGGGGGCGCAGAGCGCGCTGGCCTTGTTGGGGACCGTTTTCCGTGGTCTGAGCCACCTCCTCCTCCCCCCTCTGGGCCCTTCTCCCCGGACCGCCGCGCAGCGCCACGCCGCCTGAGAGGAAACAAAGTGCTGCGGGCGGGAGACTCGGCGGCGGCTGCGGCGGCGTGCGCGGACCCTGCTCGGCCTTCCCGGTGACCCTCTCCGCGGTCTTCCCGAGTGTGTGTGCGTGTTTCCTTACAAAGGGCATTTTTACGACTGATCGGTTCATAGTCCTCCCCTTTCGCCCTTTGTGCTGTAACCTCTCTCCCGCCATCGCAGGTGCTGCTTCCTCCCCACGTCGGCCTCTCCGCGCGCGCTGGTCGCCAGTGTGTGCCTTCGGTCCCGGCTTCGCTCCTGCAGCGCCCCCTGCTCATTCTCCCCCGCCGATCGCCCCGCCGCCCACCATGGCGACCGCGACCCCCGTGCCGCCGCGGGCGGGCAGCCGCGCCAGCGGCCCCGCCACGCCGCTGAGCCCTACGCGGCTGTCGCGGCTGCAGGAGAAGGAGGAGCTGCGCGAGCTCAATGACCGGCTGGCCGTGTACATCGACAAGGTGCGCAGCCTGGAGACGGAGAACAGCGCGCTGCAGCTACAGGTGACGGAGCGGGAGGAGGTGCGCGGCCGCGAGCTCACCGGCCTCAAGGCGCTGTACGAGACCGAGCTGGCCGACGCGCGCCGCGCCCTGGACGACACGGCCCGCGAGCGCGCCAAGCTGCAGATCGACCTGGGCAAGATCAAAGCCGAGCACGACCAGCTGCTCCTCAAGTGAGTGCTCGCCAGGCGGCCGCGTGAGCTCTCCCGAGGGGCTGGGGCTGCAGCCCGAGCGGGAAGACGGGGTCAGTGCCCACGCCCTTCGGAAGCGACAGGGTCTCCGTCTCCGGGAAGGCGAAGGGATCGAGTGTTTCTTACTGGGGGGGAGGGGTCGCGGAGGGGGCTCGAGTTGCCGCGATGGCCGGACCGGCTACACCTTTCCCGATCCGGGATACCTAGCAGGACAGGGCGAGGTGCGCCCATGTGGCCGCGGAAGAGGAACACGCCCGGCTTCGGGCCCGGGACCCCAAGATCCAGAAGGGTTCTCCGGCGCGGAAGCCCCGCGGGTCGCCGGGGTAGGGAGGTGGTGTCTGGGCGCGCGGTCGAACGCGCGGCCCGGTTTCCGGCCAGGCCCGACACAAAGCGTTTGGTGGCTTTGCGGTGTAGGGACGGCGGGTCCGGGAGGAGTAGCTGCCCGCCAGGAGAATGAATGAACTCTGCGCGGGCGGAGGGCCGAAGGGGTGGGACCTGCCTCCAGCGTCCAGGTCTACGCGGGGGTGGGTCCCACTTTGGCGCGCTCGGCCGTGTGACATTTTGAAATCTGCCTCGGATTAGGAGGGAGGGGCGGGGTCTGAACTGAACGCCACTATCGGCTTAGGGCAAAATGGGTTTTAAAGCTCGTTAGCTCTCTCTGGGGAACGGCGTGCTTTCTTTTGGCGGAGACTGGAGCAGGCCCTTGGGTGCTTCTGTGCACCAGACTCCGCCAGCTGGGTTTTTGAATGTCATGGCCGCCGTCCTCCGATCCGTGGACCGCCTACCCCTAAGCAGTCCCCTTCCCCAGCTTTTGCGCCCTCATAATAAAGTCAGTTGGTCTTTCGGGTAATGGAGACACCAGGTTCATTTCGCGCGTCTGTCATTGTGTAGACTGGCCAGGGCAGGTGCAAGGGTGTTGTGTAAATGTGGAGTGTTTCGGAGAGGGGAAAACTAGTAATTATTCCACCTACGGGGGTGGAGGGTGGGGTCTGAATTTTCAGTCCGGGCGCTGGGATAAACTTGCTAGCTTTTGCTTATCTTGCCTTGACTTTCTGTTGAGCAAAATGGTGTAATTTCATTAGTAGGCAGATCGTGTTGATGTCACGCTTTAGAAATTTGCTAAATTTGTGTCCAGAATTCGTTGTCTCCAACCGTCATTGCCAATTGAAATTTTTGGGGATGCCTGATTCTGACTTTGACTGTTTGCCCATGAATGCCTATCTGTATCCGTGGGAATGTTCTTGTCTCAGTCCCTGTCATTTTGTATGTGTGAATCTCTACTTTGCTCCTTAATAAATACTTGAAAATAGTTCATAAAAAGTCTGAGCACTTGGTAAAATAAAATAGTTTAGACTGGCTTATAGTGAAAGGCAATAACAGTCTACTGCCTCTTCCCAGGAGGCAATTATGTTTAGCCCTCTATTTTTATTTCTTTAAGTATTTAGTTCCATGACTCAAAATAATGAGCTTAATATTCCTGTATCTTGGATTTACCAACATTTGGAGTCACACGAGTCCTATCCTCCGTAGTTTTTGTTATTGAATTTCTTAAATCTTAGATGCCTTTGCTTGTATGACTCATTATGTGTAGCACCTAGAAGGTAAAAATATCAGGGCCATGGATTGATCCTGTTGGACCCATCCTGGTTTCAGAAATGTTAAAATATGACACATTAAATATTTGTTATGGGCCAGTCACTGATCCATTTGAAGAGGAAACAGGTTAGGAAGAAAAATTATTACTGCCCTTACGTTGCTGAGTGCAGTAGGGGAGATACCCAGCAAGCAAATAAAAATTGTATTTTATTTAATCAAGCATTTTGATGCTGGTGGTTTATAATCTTTCCAGAGGATAACAGCTAAGGTTTTTCACACAGTAGCAAGACTGTCACCTGGCTGACTCTAGCTGTAAAATGCTCTGTATGTGGCCAGGGGGAACTGAAGGAAGATGGTCAAAAGATACCCAATTCTGGTTACAAGATAAGTATTAGGGATATAATTTTCTTTTGGTAATTAGGTCTGTCCATACATTGCTATTGTCAGGATTAGATGTATTTTTTTCTGTAACATGTTGTAATTGCTCAAAATATGCCACAATTTACTTTCATATTTCAACCCTGATTTCCCTTGCACATTTTGTCCCCAAATAGCCTTTCATTTTTGTTGTTGACTAAAGAAAAATTTGCCTTCAGGATATCTTCAAACTTTTTGACGATATCTAATTGTAAAATATCCATTGCATAGGTGTACTTTCTTCCCTCAAGTTCGTTGGAGAATAACCCTAAGTAGCTTGGGATGGCAGGAGTTAAATGTTTTGTGTCCTCTGTGTCCGAAATCATTTTGTTTGCCTCATGCTTGATTGATAGTTGGGCTAGGTATAGAATACTGGTTCAACATTTTCCCACAGAACTTAGGTAGTATCATATTGCTCTATTGTTTTCCAGCATCCAGTGTTGTAATGTCTGTCTAATGCCAGTGACAGTAATATTTTATTTTGGTAATCGCTTTATTTTTCCTCTCTGGAAGCTTTTGGGGTTTTCGTCTATCCTGGGTTTTGTAAACTGTATGGTAATAGGTCTCAATATGGATATTCTGTTCCACATCCTAGTTGTTACAAGTGTGTTCTTTCAGCTTAAAGGCTTGATCTTTCTTTAACTCTGGGAAACTTACTTTATTCCAGAATTTTATTCCAGAATTTATCGTTATCTTCTAATTTTTTCCTATTCTGGGAAATTACTTTGAATCTTATCCAGCTCAATGGTGACATTTTAACAATCATATTTTTAATTCCAAGAAATCTTTTTGTACCAGTATTTCTCTTTCAGGTGTTTCTGTTTTAAAGATGCATTTTCTTTAATCTGTCTGAGGATAATATTTAGGGCTGTCTTTAAAAAAATTGTCTGTTAATTGGATTATCTCTTTTCCCTCCTAGTCACTTTTTTGTTTGACTTGTTTTTTTTTGTTGTTTTTTTTTGCTAATGACTTTTGTCACATACTTGATAATTGGTTGTTTACATTTATAAATGAAGGACTAGGTAATGGTTGAGTATTACTGCTTCTGTTCAGGTAGTCCCTCCCACCAATTTTTTAAATGGAAGAACAAACTAGGACTTCTTTCTATATGAATGGGATATGCTATTGGCCAGCCTGTTGGAAAAAAATATTGAGTAAAGCTGCCTTTTTCACAGATTTAAGTAACTTATCAGACATGAGTAAGGGGTGTGGGTGAGGGTCATGTACAAAGCTGTTCCATGACTTAATCCCCACTTTCTCAGTCTGCATCACTTTCCCCTGCAATCACTGTGTGCGTGTTCTGTGATAAGTAGTTTTATCTACAATTCATTATCTAGAAATTTGTTGAAATGTTGGCTAATGATCCCTTTCCTATTCATTTTGTTACAATGGGTTTACATATACTTTAGTGCCTTTACTTTATTGTCTGCATATAGCAATCTGGAAATCATTTAATTTTGAGCAATAAATGAAGTTTATTTTCTAAGAGAAAAGGAAGAAATGTTTTATTGTCTGGGTTCATTTAGCTCATATGTCTAAAAATAATTTTCTGTGTTTAACTTTATTTGGAGTCAGTCTTTGTAATGAGCGTGTCTTTAGGTGGATTTATATAAGAAAAAAGTCTTGAGAAATTATAGATTACAAAATTACTTAGTCCCTTTTTGGTTCCTCAGTATACAATATACTTCAAAGACAGGAGAATCATGGGTATGCTTCCTGATGGAGAGAATTTGACAAGTTTCCATGCAGGTGTTCTGTCATCTAAAAATAGATTTTAGATCATAAGGTACAACCACTCTACGTACATATGCACAATGGAATACTATTTAGCCATAAGAAGGAAACAGATCCTACCATTTGCAACAACATAGATGGAGCTAGAGGGTATTATGCTCAGTGAAATAAGTCAGGCAAAGACAAACAAATACTAATGATTTCCCTCATTTGTGGAATACAACAATGAAGCAAAACTGAAGGAACAAAACAGCAGAAGACTCACAGACTCTAAGAAAGGACTAGCAGTTACCAAAGGGGAGGGGTGGGGGAGGGAGAAGGGAATTGAGGGGTATTATGATTAGTATACATGGTGTGGGGGAGGCCATGGGGAAGACAGTGTAGCACAGAGAAGACAAGTAGTGACTGGCATCTTAACTACACTAATGGAGAGTGAGTGCAATGGGGTATGGGGGGACTTGATAATATGGGTGAATGTAGTAACCACATTGTTTTTCTTGTGAAACCTTCATAAGAGTATATCAGCGATTCCTTAATAAAAAAAAAGATATAACCACTCTGCTTCAGTCTGAGTTTAATTATACTTCATTGGAAGCCTTTTTGGGGAACAGTTTCTGAGAATGATGATGAATACCATCAGTCAACTCTAAACAAAAAAGCAAAATAAAATGGAATTATTTCAAAATTTCAGTATTTACTAATTATGGAGGAAAACTAGATAAAAGAGAAAATTAAGTATGCTGATGAAACATTCAGTAACTAATTTTATGGATGCATACATTTTTTTTCCCCTTCAGTGATATAGGTCCCTGGTCTTGTATGTAAAAGCCTTCTGGTGTTGTGTTTTGGAAATAAAGCAGTTCCAGTTTTAAGAAGGCATTATGATGCATATAATGTATATGAATCCCCAGTAGGGTCTGGGGTAGCACTCCCTAAAACGTATTTCTGCAGGGAAAGATATTAATAGTTACAGTAAGTGGAGAAGGACAACTAAAAATGGCTTCACATCCACTCAGGTCAGGTTTTGTCATCCAATGAGTTAATGAAAATGTTAGGTTTTAGAACTCTGGAAGTACAGATAAGAGTGTGTGGATTTGAGTTTTTAAATTGACTGCTTATTGAGTTCATTTATCAGACTCTAGAAGTTGTCTTTTATTCCTCATTTGGTTTGTGGTAGTTATTTAAGCTTGATTGAAAAGCAGCAAACTTCATTCTAAAGTACATTTCTCTCTTGGAGAATGATGAGTTAGGAAAACTGTAATGGGGGCTCACTGGTATGTAATTAATATAATGAGTATGTTAGGATCATTTGACAGGCTGAGCAAGCCAATTTACTGTGCCTTCTTTGAAAAAAAAATTTTTTTAAGGATGTCCCCAGAAACATGGTTTAATGTCTTAGAATTAGGCCCCAAACTCAAGATTAATCTTTGAGATACTATACAAAGATTCTATTATTTAAAGCAGAACTTCATACTTTTTCAAAACAAATGGTGCTTCTTTTAAAATATAATTTTATGAAAATAAAATGTTTTTATCCCCAAACACAATACGTATAGGATTGATGGAGTTTCTTCGTGGTACTTACGCACCTGAAGATTTGTAGACGTGTACCTCCGTCCCCAAGCATCATTGCTTTGAGGGGATGGATTTGAGGTTGAGAGATCAAGCCTATGTAGTATATTGGGGAAACATTCCTCTGATTTTGCTTGTCAGTAGATTGGCGAGTAAACTTACAATGGGAAATGTGGATTTGCGTGTTTTCATTTAAAAATGGGCACAGATGTTGATTCGCTTCTAACAAAGACAACTGGGACACTGTCAATCACAGTAGTGGGAGTGGGGTAGTGTCAAGTGAGAGTACTACAGGAAGTTGCAGCATCCTACTTTTTTGACTTGGGGCAGGTTAATCCTTTGCTCCTTCATTTCCTCATCTGTATGATTGGGATAAGGAGTAAGTAGTAGTTTTCTGAATCTCAGGAACAATTAAGAAACAGACCTTTTTCTAGCCTGATTTACCTGTCTCATTATTAATAAATGAATTTTTACCCAGTTTAGCAATTTGAAGAAATTAGGAAGTGTACAGAAATGCAAGCATAATAGACTAATTTTTTCCTACTACTTCGTTAGTGGAGATCGGTGGGGAATTTTACTGTATATTTGGACTTTATGAATTTACTCCTTGGGACTTAAGTTTTACATAGGACAGAAGTCTAACATGGGACAACAGAAGAAGGTGCTACTTTTGGAACTGGCAGTAGATGTGTGTGTGCTTCACAGTGATAGTTCAGCTCCTGGGGAAGAGTTTTGGATTTGTCAGGATGGTGCAGTAATAAAATTTTAATTTTTGGAGGTTCATTCTAGTTCTTGATCATTATTTGTTGTTATTTCTGCTGATATTTCCATAGTTTGTTCACAGATGGATTGAAATTTAGGAAATGCATATAGGTTAAACAAAATCTGCAGGGGTGTTTTAACTTCCGTAATTTTTAGTTTTCAAACCTAAAATAATAAATGGTAATCTGCTTAAGGAGTTTTCTTTTTAAGTAGGATAATTAATTGAAAAAACAAGAGCCATTTGTGTCCTAATTTTGCTGTGGTAGAAGCAAGTTGACAGTAACACCCTGGTTTTAATATGACAGCTGTAAAACTTTGTGTTAGATACTGCTTTAATTTTCAAGGGAAGAACTGGAATGATGAAACCCGTAGAATTGGTCTTAAGTCTAGGAAGCAGGTCCTAAGAAATTTAAATTGCCATGACACTTCCTTCCCATGCTTTCAAAGGATGTTTGGTAGAGCAGGATATCATCTGGAGTTGTTTATTTAACCTAGGGGATTAGACTAGGTAATCTTCTGGTGTGCCCAGATTCAAGGAAATAAACACGGAATGAAAGATAAGGCACTTAAAATATGCTGCTGAGTCTTTTTTCCTCACACAGTGTATATTCTTTCATTTGTCCAGATGTTGTCACTTCTGGTATGCCTTGAGTTAGAGATCTTCAGTTTTATATCATCAGTGTAGATGTATTTCATGTACAGAGAGTGAGAATGAACCCCAGGCGTCAGTTAGGTGATGGGACCCTGTCTAACTGAAGTTCCCAGTTTTTTTCAGGGATCCAAAGACGTTTCCTAATCAGAATTTTTTTTAACTCTTTTTCCCCTTCTACCTCTGTGATAAGGCTGTTGTGTTTTGGCTGCTACATTTGGAGTATTTTTTAAAAGTTCACATTTTTGATACACAAAAATTAGTTTGGAAAAATACAAAATATAGATGAACACCAAGAAGAAAAAAATCACCTAGTTTCATAAATAAGAGCTCTGAAGATTTTCTGTTCATATCCATATTATAGAAAAAATAGGTCCATGATAAATATTGATATGTAACCTTTTTTTTGTGAAACTCTATTTTGTGAACATCTTTACATGTCACTAAATGTACTGTACCATCATTTGATACATTTTGAAGATGGGTCAGTAACCTTTATTGGCCACTTAGTTTGCTGTGACCAAGAATGTAGGCTTTAGTGATTGTATCTGTTCTGTTTCTCAGATGCCACAGAGAACCATGGTTATTCTCTTTTGCTGACCACACCAGATTTCTTCCCCACCTCTGTTAACTTAATGGTTAAATGTTAACTACTTCACTGGTTAAATGTTAACCACTGGATAAAGTAATTACAATTTTGCCAATTTATTGATGCCACCAGCAGCAGATGAGTGTCCATTTCCTGTTTGAATTTAATTTTAATTTTTGGAGGTTCATTCTAGTTCTTGATCATTTTTTGTTGTTATGCTCATGTTGCTAACATAAGGGAAGTAAAAATGTCAAAATGTGGGTCATAAGCTTAGGTTTCTGCTGATATTTTCAGAGCATATTAAATGTCCTTAGCTGATTTATTTCTTTGGTCCTTTTTTAATTGAAAATTTTTGCCTTCACTGCATTTGGATTTATTTTATTTTGTAGTTTTTATAGTTGAAATTACTTAACCTCATGAAGTGGGATAAAGAAAGAACAAAGTATTATAAACAGCAATTAAATGTAAAGGAATGAAGATACCATGTATCTTGACTTGAGTTTCCAACCTAAGTATTTCTTTTAATCATGGAATAGCGTGATTACTACTTTTTAAATATTGAGATATATACAATATAATGCACTACTTTTAAAATATTGAGATATATACAATATAATACAATATAATCTGAGCGTACAGCCCAATGAGTTTTGATATAGGCACGTAACCACCACCCAGATGAAGATGTCAAACATTCTCACTGATTCTTTCCCCCTACACCTACTGTACCCATCCCTCTACTCACCTCCCCGTGGATTTGGATTTATTGATCATAGATAGAATTGCAGCACTTTTTCCTCTCTAAGAGGTCTTAGAGCATATGGTCTAACCAACTTATTGTGTAGATACAGAAATTGAGACCTAGAGAGATTAAAATACTTGTGTAAGATGCAGGACAGAAAGAGCTGACATTTATTGTGCTGCTGTTTGCCTGACACTATCTAGATAACTTAATAGATGCTGTCTTTTTTGTTTTGTTTTTTCTGTTTTCTTTGTGGGGTTATATATCCTTTTTTATTTTTTATTAAGGTATCATTGATACACAATCTTATGAAGGATTCACATGAGCAACATTGTGGTTACTACATTCACTCACATTATCAAGTCCCTCCCAAACCACTGCGGTCACTGTACAGACACTGTCTTTTAAGCCTTATAGTAACACTGTTTGATGAGTGAGGAAGCGAGCTCAGAGAGGTTAAGTATTTTGCTCAGATATTTTAGCAAATACACGACAGGCCTAGAATAGATCCGCACTTTGTTTCTAGCATTGCCAGAGGGGTTTTATGTGTATCACTTCATTTAATCTTTATATCATTGCTGTTCTGCAGTCATTATTCCCGTTTACCTGACTGAAGCAGGCTCACAGAGCACTGCATCTCTCCTTGGGACTTAAGTTTTACATAGGACAGAAATCTAACATGGGACGACAGAAGAAGGTGCTACTTTTGGAACTGGCAGTAGATGTGTGCTTCACAGTGATAGTTCAGCTCCTGGGGAGGAGTTTTGGATTTGTCAGGATGGTGCAGTGATAAAGCAGCTGTGTGAAATACCAACTGTGGGCTTCACCTACTAACAAGGAAAGATGAAGACGAATTACTGAGAGACTCTTCAAACTTAAAAAGTGATTTTCTTCACGCCTTAATAATAATTTTAAAAGTAATCAAAATCTTTAAATAAGTCCTTGGTACTCCTGACAGAAATGTTTTCATTTTTTATTCAGCACACATTTGTGGAACAAGTACTATGTTCCAGGCCTTGACCCAGATGCTGGGAATAGAGATATGGGAGGCTCAGTCCCTGTTATCAAGTTGCTTACAGTTTAGTGGGGAAGACAGAAAACAAACATTACATCAGTATTGTGATACTTTATATATAAACACATTCCATGGTACAGCGCAGTGAGTGCTATGAGAGCAGTATCCACATGGTGCTTTGGAGAAAAAGAGTACCTAAGGCAGGCCAGAGGTTTTGTGAAGTGTTGCAAGACATACCAGGGGACTTGGGGATGCAGTGAAATCTGAGCGAGTGTTGGGAGGTAAGTAGGTGTTAGCTTCTACAGGGATAATGGTGTTGTCCTGAATGGCAAAATGGAGAGGGTGTTGCGTGAATGGCAAATTGTTCACCTAACAAGAGCTGTGTGTGTGTGTGTGTCTGCATGCACTTGTGTGCGTGTGGTGAGGGGAGGGTTAGATTTTTAGGTAATGAGGAGTCTCAAGAATGACATGATCAGTCTGGCTATTCTCTTACTCCTTGGAGGAAAAAAGGAGTAGAGATAAGAACACTCGTAAGGACATGGTGAGCAGTGAGGTGGCCCCTGAACTGAGGCCTAGGCAGCGGGAAAGGACAGAAGGTGGGAGATTAGGGAAATAGAGTCAGGATTACTCTGCTTCCGAGCCTGGGTGACTGGGAAGTGAGCATTGCCCTTAAAAGAGATTGAGGGGGGAAGGAACCAGTTTGGACGACCCTGCTCAGGGTTAGTCGCGAGTGAGTGGTATTGTTGGACTTCCAGAAGTCAGCTGGCAATTTGGAGAACTCTGAAATTCTGACGAGAGACTGATTGGAGGTACAGTTTCAGGAGCTTGTGTGATCATGGGTGATATTTGGGGACAGAGAGAGAAAAAAGAGTGGCAAAGTCAGAGAAATGGAAAACACCTACATATCAGGACTAGATAGAAAAAGGAAAACCCACAATGGAGATGATCAGTAATAGCCAGAGAGGTCCAGCAAGAACGGAGTCATGGAACAAGGAGATACCAGAAGGAATGCTATACACTTTTGGTGTGATAAGGCCCAAAAAGTGCCCATTGACTTTGGTGCCTGGGAGATTATTGTTCACTGTGAGGAGTGCCTAGTGCCAGTCAAGGGCAGTGGGGTCAAAACCACTGATCATTATCAAGGAAGGAATAGGAAGAAAGAGATGGCTTTAGCTTAGTTGTACAAGAATGTTGGCTGTGAAAAGAAGGAGATGTTCTTAAAGGTCTATTTAAAATAGATGTTTTCTTGTTACATGACAAAACATTGGGTAGGGAACCAGACTGTGCCTTTAAGATCGTGCACTAAAAAAATGCTCACTTCACCCCTTAACTTCAGTAGCCTCTAGGATAAAGACAAATCCTTAGTAGGACCGAATAGGATGACCATCTAAGTTAGCATCCAAACAGGGATATTTTTGAGTATGAAAAGAGGGAGCTTTATTAATAATTATGCTGGGACAGCTGGCATAAATGGAAGTTGTCCTGGGCAAACTGGGACATAGTGGACATCCTACCTGACAGTTCTCCCTGCATGAGCTCTGGCTCCTGTCTGTCTCTCCAGCTGTCTCTCACACCACACTTGGTCTAGCCCCCACTTCTCTAACGGTGAAGTCATTTATTCAGTCCCTTTTACATGCTCCCTCTTAGTATGGCAGGACCTTTGCATATGTGGTTTCCTTTGTCTGGACTTGGCTCATTGGGTTAACTCCTCACCCTTCAGATTCCCACAGCGTTCATTGCTTGGGGAACTCCTCCCTCTCAGTTTTCTAATACGAGCGGGGGGGAAAATCCCTAGCCTATGAGTGTGCAGCAGCATGTACGTGTGCACACAATTTAAGGACTCAAGAAGAGTTCTCCAAGGCTTCTCATGACAAAGATTACCTTTCACTGCTCTTTTTGTATTTATCTGTATACGTAAATGCTATTTTCGCCTTTGTGCTGTGGAAGATGAAGAATTGAGTTTTTCATTGTATTTTCCATAGCACATCTTGTCCCTTTCCCAATAGTCATACATTGTATTTTAGTTTATATCAGTTTAGATAAGTTTTTGGTATTTAAAATATTAATTCAGTGTTTTTTGCTACAAATGCTTCTATAACACCAATTAGCTCATATTATAATTGGAGGTTGCGTTGATTTACATATGACTCCTCCTGGTGAAGGGAAGCCAAAATACCAAGAGTAGAGTTCAGAGGGAAAGCCCTCAGCTCCACTTTCAACTCTGTTTCAAGAAAATTAAAAGTTCCTGTCGGCATGTCTCCCTCCCCCCGAGAGGCAGCAGGTGTTCTGTTCAGAGCTTTACTTTATCTCTGTTGTATCAATTCCTGTAAGCCAGAACGGCCACTCTGGCCTCGTGCGTGTTCAAGCGCTCTTGAGGCAGAGCTAGTCGCATGAAGAGGACTGCCTGAGTGGTCCAGGTCATCTCCCGAGGTATTAATTATTTACATTATTGCTGGTGCTCTGATTACAAAGATGAGTAGGTTTGAGTGGTTTGTTCCAACCTTATTTTTCCCATCTGCTGTTATTTTTAATGTATTCAGAATACAAGACTTTTCAGGAACACATCTATTGTATCAAATACTATGGTATATGAACATAGACCAGCAGAACTCAGTGGTGTACTATGATTTGTTTTCTTCCCTTTACCACCTTTTGATTACCTATGAAAATGTTTTTTCCCACTTAGTTTTGTCTAATTTTATAGAAAGACTTGATGCCAGTTGTTAAAACATTAAGTCGTTTGGAGTCAGGAGGTTTTCTGTTTTATCCTATTAAGGAATATGGTTTGGAGCCTTACGCTCTTCTTTACTTGAATTGCATAAGCAATGATAGTTTGATACAGGATTTTAGTTGTAAAAAAGTATTTCCTCAGGATTTGAAGTCATGTTCTGTAGTTTCCTACCTTTCGTTGTTACTAAGAAGCACTAACACATGAAAAATTAAAAAGCTTGTAGGATCTTTTGGCCCAGTTCTGAAGTTCGACAAGGATGTTCCTTGTGGGTCTCTCTCCATCTGGTGGGAATTTTTCAGTCTGGAAATTTGTGTTCTCCAGTTCTTGGAGACTTTCTTACATTGTTTTCTTGATGACTTTTTCCCTCTTTTATTAATTTCTGAGACTCCTATTATTCACATGTTGGGACTCTTAAATCGATTCTTCAGTTTTCTTTTCCGTAGTAGATGTTCTTGATTTTACCTTCTGAGTTTTGCCATCATTTAAAATTTCTAATAGCTTCTTTTTAGTTTTATTTTCCTGGACTTTCTTTATAGCATCCTGAGCTTATTTAAATTTTATGGGTTCAATAGCTTCTCAACTTTTCAGAAGCCTTTATTTTCCTTCATAGTTCTTGTTTGTTACAAATTAATTTCTTTTTCTATTTGTCTAGGTCTTTGTATCTGTCAGTGCCGGAAATCAAACTTTTAGATATTTTGAGCAGAAAAGAAAACTATGGGAAGTAGATGCTTAGAAATAAATTATTACACAGGCTAGAGGAGCAGGAACGATGCCTAGAGCATTGTAGAACTGATATTTGGGAGTTTTTATGTCTGAGGCCACCACTGAAACCACTGAATTAAAAAAAAAACATTGTATAGCTACAAATCATGACCAGGAAGCTGCAACTTCTGCTGTTGAATGAACAGCTGCCTTGTGACACCAAGCAAACCAGAGAATGGATACTGACACACTATTTCCTAAATACTTGAGAGACCAGACAGAATTCACAGACCAATATCCCTTATGAATATAGGTGCAAAAATTCCCAAAAAAATACTAGCAAACCACACCTACCAACATGTGCAGAATACACCACCACCAACTGGGATTTGTCCTGGAAATGCAGAAGTGGTTCAGTCTATAAAGTCAACAATGTAATACACCATTATTAATAGAATAAAGGATAAAAACCATATATGATAATTTCAGTAGATGCAGAACAAACATTTGACACAGTATACCACTCTTTGTTGATAAAAACATTCAAACATGGGATAAGAGGGAACTTCTAAACCTGATAAAGGGTATCTATGAAAAACCTTTGGCTAACATCATAGTTTATCATAAAAACTGCTTTTTCCCTAAGTAGAGGAGCAAAACAAGGATGCCCACTACATTCAGCATTGTGCTGGAGGTTCTAGCCAGGGCAGTTAGGTAGGAAAAAGAAGTAATGGGCATTCAGAATGGAAGAGAAACTATTTGCAGATGACATGATTTCTTAGGAAGTCTAAGGGCTATAGAAAAATGAAAAACTCATTTGAGAGCTAATTAACAAGTTTAGCAAGGATACAAGAGCAATATGCAAAACTCAGCTGTATTTCTATATGCTAGCAATAAAATCTACAAGTGAAATTAAGAAAACTCCATTTGCTTTAGCATCAAAGAGAATGAACTACTTAGCAATAAATTAAACAGAAGCATGAGACCTGTAATGATATCTACAAAACATTGTTGAAAGAAATTAAGACCTAAATAAGTGGAAAGATACTCCAAGTTCATGAATTGGAAGACTTAGACTTATTGTTGTTAACTGACAGTTCTCCCAAATTGACCTACAGATTCAGTGCAATCTCTATCAAAATCGTAGCTGCCTTTCTTGCAGAAATTGACAAGCTGAGCTTAAAATTAATATGGAAATGCCTGGTACTCAGAATAGCCAAAACAATCTTGACAGTGAACAAAATCGGAGGATTTACTTCCTGATTTCAAAGCTTAATATAAGCTGTAGTAATGTGTGTAGTATTGAGCTAAGGACAGAAACACTTAAGATTGGTAACCTTGCTTGTCAGCAGAAAAATTTCTGACGGAGGTCCAGGGAGGTGGCTCCATGGTGCTTCCTTCTTTTATATGCTTATGGATGCCTTAGAGGTACTGAATTTGTATATAGAATCCTAGCTGCAGTTGATTCTGGGAAATGGGGTTTCTAGCTTTGTAGTTTAGGAAAGTACAACAAGAGGGTGGAGGGAACATTGGGTGAGTTAATCCACAGTGAGAGTTTTTCCCAGATGTCTGATGACTAGTGTGTGTCCCCTTATATTCAGAAGAGAGGCTCTTAAAATCTGATGAGAAGTTCTGTGCATGAGCGGGGCTTGTTGACCAAACTTCATTGTAGGTGAAATGGCAGGATCATTTCATAGGGAACACCAAATGTCAGTATCTTCGTCTTCTCTCTTGGGCTTTGCCTGCTCAGTAAACTGTAAGCTGAGGGAAGTTGAGAGGGGATATCGTCATCTACAAAAAGTCCACTGAATTCCCTTACTTGTTCCGTACGGCACTGCTTCCTTCAGATGTGCCAGGGGACTGTCAGGTCTAAGATTCTGCTTTCCTGTCCTTGGAGAGTAAACCTTTCATTTTTTGCCTTGGTCGATGAGGGTCCATGTGCCCAGGGGCATGAAGTTAGAGTAGGGCTCTGTTTTATTTCTTAAATAGATGTTCGCCCAGTCCTACTTCAGAGTACCAGGGTGTTTCTTGCTGTCAACAGTATCTGCAGTATAAATTAGGTTACTTGTTAGATAAGTCCCAAATGATTTCACTCATCTGTGTAGTACAACAACAAAGCAAAAACTGAAGGAACAGAACAACAGCACTCTCACAGAACCCAAGAATGGACTAACAGTTACCAAACGGAAAGGGAGTGGGGAAGGTGAGTGGGAAGGGAGGCATAAGGGGTTTAAGGGGCATTTATAATTAGCACACATAATGGGGGTGGGGCACGGGGAAGGCAGTATAACACAGAGATGACAAGTGGTGACTCTATAGCATCTTACTGTGCTGATGGACAGTGACTACAATGGGGTATGTGGTGGGAGACTTGATAATGGGGGGAATCTAGTAACCACAGTGTTGCTCATGTGATTGTAATGTTAATGATATCAAAATAGAATAAATAAATTAGGGTACTTGTCAGATAGCCCTGTGTCTGGCTTAGGACTCAGCGCTCTTAGGTTGGCTAAGCTCATTTTCACTAATCCATCTGCTTTCAGCTTCCAAATTTTTGTGATTTCCTCTTCAATTTTTTTTACTACAAATTTGTGCCATTTTTTAGTTGGATTTCCAGAAGGGGTGATCGTGGAGTTGTGTTTAATGTACCATTTTTACCAAGAAGTTACATCATTGACTCTGGTAGCACTATGTACTTTATTTTTTCTAGAATTTGTCAAGAAAGTTGCTGACAAATTTGATTTTTTTTTTTGTTATTTAAGAAAATTTTGTATGACTGATTTGATTCCTTTATTAGAGTGGGATCTCTTTGTGGACAGGGCTAATATATGATTTTGCTTTGTATTGTTACCAGCACATTTTCCTTTCTAGCATTCTCTAGGCTTCCCCAAGATAATTATTGACTTAGTGATTACTGTTTTTGTAGGAGGCTGTCTTCCTGTAAAATTGGGTTGCATATAACTCACAGAGGAGCAGTGGTGTAGATCATGATACTAATAATTGTATGTGGGTAAAATCTAGGTTTGAAAAGTAGTTTTCTCATGTGGAAAATGGCTGTTGGTTTTCATTATATTCATAAAAATCAACCTCTTTCTTATCACACTGTATAAAATGTCCATCCTTACCTTCCCTAACTCCTTATTCTGATTTGTTTTTCTTTGAAGCACTGATTACCCCTGTGATACATGTATCTGTACTGTGTGCCTATAACCACTAGAATGTACCTTCCAGAAGAGCAGGGACTTAGTATGTTTTGTTCACCACTGGTTTCCGAACACCCAGATGGGTGGCCTGGAACACATAATAAACCATGGTTGGTAGTTTTTTTTCCAATAAGTTTTTTTATTAGGATTTAAACTGTAGTGTCTACTCCTCACCCCTGTGCCTATTTATGTGGGAATTTATTTTGTTCAAAGAAATGGTTCTGTTTTCCAGTTTCAGTTTTACTTAGTATTTTTCCTTAATTTTAGTTTGATTTCAGATAGGGTTTGTTTGGTTCTAATTGGCTTGTTGCTAATTTATTGATTGCCCAGTTAATTGAATGAGTAGCAGAATTTTATTCCCACCAAAAATTATCCTTGGGGCTTTTGAGTTTCAACAGAAGCATCCTAGTCTTTTTCTTTTTTTGATGTTCTATTGGGTGGTTTGTTTTTTTTTTGTATCATTAATCTACAATTACATGAGGAACATTATGTTTACTCGGTTTCCCCCTTCACCAAATCCACCCCCCACAACCCCCATTATAGTCACTGTCTATCAGCATTGTAAGATGCGGTAGAATCACAACTTGTCTTCTCTGTGTTGCACAGCCCTCCCCATGCCCCGACACACTATACATGCTAATCGTAATGCCCACTTTCTCCCCCGTCCCTTATCCCTCCCTTCCCACCCATCCTCCCCAGGCCCTTTCCCTTTGGTAACTGTTAGTCCATTCTTGGGTTCTGTGATTCTGCTGCTGTTTTGTTCCTCCAGTATTTTCTTTGTTCTTATACTCCACATATGAGTGAAATCATTTGGTACTTGTCTCTCTCTGCCTGGCTTATTTCACTGAGCATAATACCCTCTAGCTCCATCCATGTTGTTGCAAATGGTAGGATTTGTTTTCTTCTTACAGCTGAATAATATTCCATTGTGTATATGTACCACATCTTCTTTATCCATTCATCTACTGATGGACACTTAGGTTGCTTCCATTTCTTGGCTATTGTAAATAGTGCTGCGATAAACATAGGGGTGCATCTGTCTTTTTCAAACTGGGCTGCTGTATTCTTAAGGTAAATTCCTAGAAGTGGGATTCCTGAGTCAAATGGTATTTCTATTTTGAGCTTTTTGAAGAACCTCCATACTGCTTTCCACAATGGTTGAACTGATTTACATTCCCACCAGCAGTGTAGGAGGGTTCCCCTTTCTCCACATCCTTGCCAACATTTGTTGTTGTTTGTCTTTTGGATGGTGGCGATCCTTACTAGTGTGAGGTGATATCTCATTGTGGTTTTAATTTGCATTTCTCTGATGACTAGTGATGTGGAGCATCTTTTCATGTGTCTGTTGGCCATCTGAATTTCTTCTTTGGAGAACTGTCTGTTCAGCTCCTCTGCCCATTTTTTAATTGGATTGTTCGCTTTTTGTTTGTTGAGGTGCATGAGCCTGTTACATATTTTGGACGTCAACCCTTTATCAGATCTGTCATTTATGAATATATTCTCCAATACTGTAGGATGCTATTTTGTTCTATTGATGGTGTCCTTTGCTGTACAGAAGGTTTTCAGCTTAATATAGTCCCACTTGTTCATTTTTGCTTTTGTTTCCCTTGCCCGGGGAGATAAGTTCATGAAGTTGCTCATGTTTATGTCCAAGAGATTTTTGCCTATGTTTTTTTCTAAGAGTTTTATGGTTTCATGACTTACATTCAGGTCTTTGATCCATTTCGAATTTACTTTTGTGTATGGGGTTAGACAATAATCCAGTTTAATTCTCTTACATGTAGCTGTCCAGTTTTGCCAGCACCAGCTGTTGAAGAGGCTGTCATTTCCCCATTATATGTCCATGGCTCCTTTATCATATATTAATTGGCCATATATGTTTGGGTTAATGTTTGGAGTCTCTGTTCTGTTCCACTCGTCTGTGGCTCTGTTCTTGTGCCAGTACCAAATTGTCTTGATTACTGTGGCTTTGTAGTAGAGCTTGAAGTTGGGGAGCAAGATCCCCCCCACTTTATTCTTCCTTCTCAGGATTGCTTTGGCTTTTCGGGGTCTTTGGTGGTTCCATATGAATTTTAGAACTATTTGTTCCAGTTCGTTGAAGAATGCTGTTGGTAATTCGATCGGGTTTTCATTGAGTCTGTAGATTGCTTTAGGCAGGATGGCCATTTTGACGATATTAATTCTTCCTAGCCAGGAGCATGGAGTGAGTTTATATTTGTTAGTGTCCTCATCCTAGTCTTTTTGTTTGTGCCAGAAGAGACTCTTGTTAATGAAAATTGTGATCACATAACTTTCTGGAGCTTTTTGTGTCGTATATATTTATTTGAAATGAAGACAAGTTCATTTAATTTTCCTCAGCAGAAATACTGTGGATCACTGAATTCTTTCTCCCTTTGAAAGAGAAGATACTTTGAGGACAGTATCAAAGCTGATGAATGAATGTTGGAACAAGTGCATATTTAATATGCAGTCCGGAGCCTATTATTTTAAAATGGTTTAGTTTCAGGACAGCAGGTTTTTGTTTGGGTGTATTAACCTTTATCTTAAATTCAAAATAAAGTTTATTTATTCCTCTCAAAGTCAGGACCATGGCTATAAAATAAAGAACATGTTGATTCTGAACTCTAGGTATGAAGAGAGCCTCAGAAACTGGATTATTTGATAGTCTCTTGAATAAATTGCTCTAGTGTTGAGTGTTCAGCTGCCTCTAGACAGCTGTTCAGACGTGTCTTATGGTATGTTCAGACAGAGCTTGGACAGCCGGGCCGGATTGGCCTGGTGCTCCAAGTAGAGTGGGTCTGTTTTGAGGGGTTTAAGAATGCTTGTGGATATGGCTAGAAGCAACAATTTTATATAGAATGGTTTCTGTTACGTTATCTGATAACAGGTGAAAAACTAAATGGCTTTTCCCTTTTATCCCCTGTAGTTTATTTGTTTTTCTAAGTAAGAAGGGTACTGAAGTGAAATGTCAGTGATGAGTGCTGTGTTAAGAAAGCTGGACACCGGCGGAGAAAGGGCTCCCCTGGGCTGCCGTCTGCCTTGGTAGTCTCGTTTCCATCTAGCGATCGCTGTATATACATTAGGGGAAGTTCTCACTTTGTGTTTGAGTGTCTACTCTTCTGTAGGATGGACCTGATAATCTACAACAGCATTTCAAAATCGCTCAGAAATGATCTAAGCAACCTAAGAGTTGCATAGTAATTTCTATAGGATATTATGAATGAAATTTAAAATTGACTTTGGAAGTGGTCTGTTTTCAATTTCCTTAAGCTGTTGTTTTGTCTGACATATTAAGGCAGTAATAAAAAAATCCAGATACTTGTATTCTATTCCTTATCTTTAGAAACATGAATGTTTCTTGTCTAGTTCACTTGTTCAGATTCGTAGGTTTTAAAGTGTATTTTTGAGTCTATCAGTTTTACATGTTGGATGAATTTTTCCTTAAGAGCACATACCTCCAACAGATTTAATACATTTTATAAGCATTAATTGAACACAAATTCTTGCCCTTGTCTACTGTTGTGTATATATAGTATAGTAATTGCTGGTAAATTTCATGGAAATGACATCGAATATCCAGAAACTAACTTTATGTTTTTATCGTGTGTGTAATTATTCTACCTGGAGACCATCTACAGTTTGGGTCTCTTATTTTGCATTGCTTACCGACTGTTTTTATCTGTATTTCTGTGTATAAAAATCAAAGAACTAGGATGAAAGTATTTGGAAAAAACTCGTGAAAATTATGGCACTTGTCAAAGAAGTAACCAAACCCAAGCGTGTGTATAGATCCTGTCCTGAAAATGAATGAACACAGATTCTTTGTTCACAGGAACTTTGTGGGTGATTTAGAGAAACTGATTCGGATTTCTTTCATGGTTGTACTAGTGGACAAACTAGACAGACAAGACATTGTGTTCACCCAGGCCCTTGTGATTTAAACTGATCAACAGAGTGTTAACAGAAGGGCAATAGTTTACCAATTCTTAACTAATTAAAACTATTCTATGATGAATATATTCTAAGTATTTGTCCCTCTAAGTTTACTTAATTTCTGTTCACATTTTTTTGCTTCCTGTTTAAGTGGTCCATCTGATTTTTTCAGTGATACAGGTATACTGTGTTTGCTGATTCACTTTCTTTTTTTTTTTTTTTTTTTTTTTTTAGATAATTATTTTTTATTGAAGGGTAGTTGACACACAGTATTACATTACATTAGTTTCAGGTGTACAACACAGTGATTCAACATTTATATACATGATAATTCTAAGTACCAGCTATCACCATACCAAGTTGTTACAATATTTTGACTATATTCCTTATGCTATACATTACATCCCGGTTGCTTATTTATTTTACAATTGGAAGTGTGTACTTTTTCTTGGTTGTTGTTGTTAGGGCATCTCTCATATTTATTGATCAAATGGTTGTTAACAACAATAAAATTCTGTATAGGGGAGTCAATGCTCAATGCACAATCATTAATCCACCCCAAGCCTAATTTTCGTCAGTCTCCAATCTTCTGAAGCATAACAAACAAGTTCTTACATGGAGAACAAATTCTTACATAGTGAATAAGTTACATGGTGAACAGTACAAGGGCAGTCATCACAGAAACTTTCGGTTTTGCTCATGCATTATGAACTCTAAACAGTCAGTTCAAATATGAATACTCATTTGGTTTTTATACTTGATTTATATGTGGATACCACATTTCTCTCTTTATTATTATTATTTTTAATAAAATGCTGAAGTGGTAGGTAGATACAAGATAAAGGTAGAAAACATAGTTTAGTGTTGTAAGAGAGCAAATGTAGATGATCAGGTGTGTGCCTGTAGACTATGTGTTAATCCAAGCTAGACAAGGGCAATAAAACATCCACGGATGCAGAAGATTTCTCTCAGAACAGGGGGGGTGAGGTTCTAAGCCTCACCTCTGTTGATCCCCAATTTCTCACCTGATGGCCCCCCTGCGACTGTGCCTATCTTAGGTTGTTCCTCCCTTGAGGAATCTTACCCGTCTCTGGCTAACCAGTCATCTTCCGGGGCCATACAGGGAAATGTTAAGTTGGTAAGTGAGAGAGAAGCCTTATTGTTTGAAATGGTTAGCTTTTTATTTCTTTGCATATTTATGCCCTGTGGCTTCTATGCCCAGCATTTGTCTTGAGGTATCTTTACCACTTGGAGGAGTTATGATACTCGGTAAATTTGATATGAGGCACGAATTCTATTTAAGAATTCGTTGTAATTAGGATGGAAGAAGAAAAGCTATAGAAGTAGCAGGCGGGAGAAAACATGGGAAGATTGATTATTTCTTTGACATATCTTCTTGTAGAGTAACTTCAGCATGTATAGATTTTAAGCTACTACTTAAATTGCGCACACACATTAACATAATAGGAGTATAGTTACATAACCAAAGCATACCTGTAATTACCAGCCATCTCCAGTGAAACCAAGAAAACCAGTTAGGCACCCTAGGCATTTGTGAAAACTTATCAATGATATGATGGTTATTATCTAACTGAATTTGAATAGTTTGAGAAAAATCAGACAAATTAAAACAACCCATTCCTGGGCACTGTTCACATCCCATATGTTCTTTTAACAGTAAATAGTCTGTAGTTGTAAGATTTTGGAGCGCTACAATTTGCACTTCTCCTAATTCTTGGTTGAGTTCCAACAGTATAGATCCAGTCAAATTTGTTGTTTTACTGTATGCACAGGCCAGCTTAGATATCTCCTTCATTCCCATGGCAAGTCCAGGAGCTGGTGGGATGAGTGCATCTACAGCTGTAGCCGTGCGTGGATCTTTGTTGGGGTTTTTTGATGATCATCTTCTGGCATGAGTCTTCCCGAGAGTGCTGATGTTGGAAGTTCTCTTTCATATCGTTTCTTAGTTCATTTTCGGGGTAGCCAAATTAGGCTTTGATCCTCTGTATAAACACAAACAGACCCTTTGCCTACACTTTTATATGTCCTTTATATCATTGTGTAGAACTCATTAGAGGTTACCACACAGGAACTGCATTTTTTTTTTTTTAATCATTAATCTACACTTACATGACGAATACTTTGTTTACTAGGCTCTCCCCTATACCAGGTCCCCCCTATATACTCCTTTACAGTCACTGTCCATCAGCGTAGCAACCTGTTGTAGAATCACTACTTGTCTTCTCTGTGTTGTACAGCCCTCCCCTTTCTCCCACCCCGCTATGGATGCTAATCTTAATACCCCCCTACTTCTCCCCCCCTTATCCCTCCCTACCCACCCATCCTCCCCAGTCCCTTTCCCTTTGGTACCTGTTAGTCCATTCTTGAGTTCTGTGATTCTGCTGCTGTTTTGTTCCTTCAGTTTTTCCTTTGTTCTTATACTCCACAGATGAGTGAAATCATTTGGTATTTCTCTTTCTCTGCTTGGCTTGTTTCACTGAGCAAAATACCCTCCAGCTCCATCCATGTTGCTGCAAATGGTTGGATTTGCCCTTTTCTTATGGCTGAGTAGTATTCCATTGTGTATATGTACCACATCTTCTTTATCCATTCATCTATCGATGGACATTTAGGTTGCTTCTTGATTCACTTTCAAGCAGTTATAATCATGCACTTACCGGGGCTTGAGTGAGTTTCTGTGTGTTACGTATATGTGGTGTGACTTTATTTAAAATGTTCTGTTATGATTATTACCTAACAAGGATGTATTTCCCCTAGGGGCTTGAGCATGCATTTTCCAGCGATTCTGTAATTGGTGCATTTTCTAATCTCTGCTTCCTCACTGGTGGGACTCGTCTGCAGTTGAGTTCATTTCGGCAAATGAAGGACACTTGGAGTGGGAGGCAAATAGAAAGGGCAGTGCAGACCTGACCTAGGCAGAGTCCAAGCAGACAGTGAGTCTCAGAGCCAAGTAGTTATGCAGAAGCCAGGGTTGAAGTGATGATCCTAAAGCAAGTCAAGGTTAAAGAGGTGGTAGGTTGGAAAACCAATATGATGAAAGCAGTGGATGAAGTACAGGGGCATTGCTGGTAGTAGGAGGTGGTCAGAAGTAACAGAAAAAGTGCAAGTAACCAGTTACTTTCATGTTAGTCCTACAGGCCTCAGGAGATTGTAGGGGCGGGTCCCAGATAGTTAATGGTACTAGGTTCTGTTAAGGAAGTATATCCACCCTCTTATCACTTGAAGCTGTGTTTGTTAAAATTGAATTACTGCTACAGAACGTTAACAGGAATGTAAATGTATATTTTTCCAGCTGATTTTTTTTAATGGTCATATATTTCATTAGACCTCATTGCTTGTTATGCTGGTGAAATTCAAGCTTACTTGAAATGAAAATGCATTTACTGAGAGGAAATCCTTAGAATGGAGTCTCAATTTTTTTTTGTGGCTTCAATTGGAGTTTTGGTTCTTCTGTGAACATCTACAGCGCAAGTGGGTGTGTTTTCTGACTTAGATTGGGCAGGTTGCATATTTGTATCATTAGATTCTCATGCTGAATGTTAAGTGAAAACAAAAAGGTCCCCTTATCTGAAGATAGGGATAACTTAGGTCAGTAGCACTGAATAAATCCGGTTAGGAAATACAGTCAGAAAAATGGCCACCAACCAGTTAAGTTGGTAACTTTGGAATCCTGTCTAAGTTCCCTTTGTTCTGGGGCATCTTGAGATGTTACTCTGTGCTTAGGTAATGGCTATAGCCAGTTCATTTGTTTGTTTTAGGATTAATTGTGCAGGTTTCTGCTTTTTCCTAGATCATATTTAATGAATGAGAAATAGTAATACAGCTAGAAAACTATGACAAGATTACTCTCAAGATGTTAACCTGCTATATAGTCCCTCATGTATCCTTGGTATTGGCAGCTCACATGGCATATAAAGGTCATTGATTCATGGCTTCTTAACAAATGGAGACTTTTTTCATGATTGAAACATCCTGGGAAAACTGGCAGGGTGCTACGGAGGGCATCTATCTGGGAAGGTATGAGTTTTAGAGATAATACAAGTGTCACAGTTACTTTTCTCTTCTAGAAAAAGACAGTGTTTTTCATAGCATTAAAAATGCAGGGTGGTGTTTTTGGGGGACATTATGGGGAAGTTTCTTTTAATGGTTACCAAAACAGTCATTACAGGTTGTTTATATAGCAGAAGATACAGGGAAAATAAGTCATTGCCCTTATCTTCAGAGAGTTCTCAGTTTCTAGAGATAGCTGAATACATCCACAAATAAGGATTTGTATGGTAAGTGTGAGACAAGTATGTGCAAGGTGCAGGGGTAGTATTCACCTCTCCTTTTTCCCCCGTTGAGCCAAGGCACATAGGCTAGTGTGTATTTGCAACCTTATGTACATTTCCAACTTCTGATTTATATCTGCTTAATTTGTTCAGTAATGTGAAAATTTTAACTTTAAGAAGGAATTTATAATGGAAGAGTTTATATTTTTTACAAAATAACAGTGGGCATGAGTGACTAAGACTGTGATACCAAATTTCAACTGGCACCATTGGGTGGCTCAGGGTGCCACAAATTAATAGCATATCCAATTCATCTCCTTTAGTTCGCCACTCCTTGTCTTACTTAGTCTTGATTTTGGTTGCAGAAATCACCATATTCTAGTCATTTAGGTGCACTGTCTTAATATTTGGCTTCTGTGTTTCCCATACTCTACCAGAAGTTACACAGTATCTCTCACTAGTGGTAAAACATTCTGAAATTGAAAGGTGCATAATTATTGTCCATTAAATCTAGAAAGTCAGGTACACAGGATGTGCAGTAGCCTGTAAAATTGGGATTTTTAAATTCAGTATCTTTCTCGGTGGGTTTGTCGGTGTCTGGAAAACACAGGTTTGCTCCTCTGTGGCACCACATTGAGAGGGCAGCACATTATGTCTGATACTTAAATCTTAAGACCATGATACAGAGATTTTTGTAATTTAAGTAATCTGGAGTCAGTGGCTTTTGTAAATATTCTGTAATGCTCTACAAACCATGATTTTATTTTAAAATTATACGTACTTTGATACGTATTGCTGCCTTGCTCTGGCCTCATACAGTGGGATAAATTAGTAGCTCCCCCACAAACACTGATCTGTGGGTTCTGTGGAATCCCCAGCTCTAGGACCCAGAGTTTGTAAGAACTAGACATTTTTGTTGTAAATTAATGACTGTATGGAATATCTTTTTTTCTTTTTTAAACAGTTGAATTTTTTTCCCTCCTAAACAATTTGTCAGTAAGACTGCCATCTTGTGGTGCTTAAAAAAAAAATAAAGGATTTAAGAAAAAATTATGAGCTATGATTGCTGAGATTTTTTAAAAATTAATCTACAATTACATGAAGAACATTATGTTTACTAGGCTCCCCCCTTCAGGAAGTCCCCCCACATACCCCTTCACAGTCACTGTCCATCAGCGTAGTAAGATGCTGTAAGATCACTACTTGTCTTCTCTGTGTTGCACAGCCCTCCCCATGCCCCGACACACTATACATGCTAATCGTAATGCCCACTTTCTCCCCCGTCCCTTATCCCTCCCTTCCCACCCATCCTCCCCAGGCCCTTTCCCTTTGGTAACTGTTAGTCCATTCTTGGGTTCTGTGATTCTGCTGTTTTGTTCCTTCAGTTTTCTTTTGTTCTTATACTCCAAATATGACTGAAATCATTTGGTACTTGTCTTTCTCTGCCTGGCTTATTTCACTGAGCATAATATCCTCTAGCTGCATCCATGTTGTTGTGAATGGTAGGATTTGTTTTCTTCTTATGGCTGAGTAATATTCCATTGTGTATATGTACCACATCTTCTTTATCCATTCATCTACTGATGGACATTTAGGTTGCTTCCATATCTTGGCTATTGTAAACAGTGCAGCGATAAACATAGGGGTGCATCTGTCTTTTTCAAACTGGAGTGCTGCATTCTTAGGGTAAATTCCTAGAAGTGGAATTCTTGGGTCAAACAGTATTTCTATTTTGAGCATTCTGAGGAACCTCCATACTGCTTTTCACAATGGTTGAACTAATTTACATTCCCACCAGCAGTGTAGGAGGGTTCCCCTTTCTCCACAACCTGGCCAACACTTGTTATCTTTTCGATGATGGCGATCCTTACTGGTGTGAGGTGATATCTCGTTGTGGTTTTAATTTGCATTTCTCTGATGACAGATTGCTGAGATTTTTTGAATATAGTTTATGATACCAAGATGAGTAAGAAATGAAATAAATCTTCTCTTTAAATAACATTTGTTTTCTTTTAGATGGTTTTTTCTTTCATTGTAATTTAATATTTCAGGATTATTTTTACATTTCTATTAAGATTTCTCTTTTCGTCCACCCTTAACCTAAATCAATAGTAAAAATACTCTTCTACATTAGCAGTTTTAATTAAGAACAGGTACTGAGAATTTTGATATTAAGGATTTTTCTGGTATCATTAATGATAGCAATTAACTGCA
Organism: Manis pentadactyla; assembly: GCF_030020395.1. NCBI lineage: Eukaryota > Metazoa > Chordata > Mammalia > Pholidota > Manidae > Manis > Manis pentadactyla. The sequence continues at coordinate 66,149,049 of NC_080031.1, read as the reverse complement.
TGTAAAAAATTTTTTTTCATATACAATATAATTGATAAAATATATCCAAAGGAACTTTAATTTCATGATGTAGAACTGCATTTAATTAAAAGTTGTGTCGGAAGGTATGGAAGCAACTTAAGTGTTCATCAATAGATGAATGGATGCAGAAGATGTGGTACACGCACACTACAGAATATTATTCAGTCATAAAAGGAAAAGAAATCTGCCATTTGCAACAACATGGACAGGTCTAGAGGGTATTATGCTCAGTGAAATAAGCCAGGCAGAGAAAGACAAATATCAGAAGACTTCACTTGTTTGTGGAATATAAAAACAAAGCAAAACAGAATGAACAGAACAGTGATAGATTCATAGACACTAAGAAGTGACTGGTGGTTACTATGGGGGAGGCGTTGGGGTGGGAGGGTGGGGAAGGTGAGGGGGATAAAAGGGCACAAAAATTCTCAACCATAATATAAATTGGTCGTGGGGATGGTAGTGCAGCATGGAGAATATAGTCAGTGGTTCTGTAACATCTTCCTATGTTGACAGACAGTAACTGCAGTAGAGGGTGTGAGGATTGAATATATAGGTAATTGTCAAACCACTGTGCTGTATATTTGAAACCAGTATAGATTGCAAAACAAAAATACTTCAGTGAAAAAATAAAATAATAAAATAAGAAGTGGTATTTGGAAGAAAAGGAAACCTCAATTCGAACCTCATTTTTGGGTAGTTAATATATAAACTGAAATCATTTTTCTTTAAAATACCGGGGAGGTGCTTTTTTGCAGTTAGAGATATCTTAAAATCACCTCTTCTGTAAGAAACAATTTGCAAGGTTGGGGTCGGTGCTTATGTAGTATCAAAGGAGTTTCTGTGGCATATCAGATAGTTAGGAAATTACTTTTTAAAGTAATTTTTCATTTTCATTCAGTCTTTGTATCATGGTTTATGTCTCCTGTACATCTTGGTTTTTAATGTTCATTGTACTTTAAAATAATAAATTTCTGTTTCTTCTAAAGTATCTTCCCTCACTGAAACACATAGTGCCTTTTCATAGACAAGGAGGACGTGTGTTCTCACTCGAGAACCAGGGGTCTGCTTACGTGGGTCCTGTGCACTTCTCTGACCTGGAGTGATTAGCAGTCCTGGAAGGGGAATCGTTGAAAGTTCTTAGCCTCCAGAATCTCTGCACGGAATGCGCCTGAATTGCTCCTCTAAGTGTGGTAGATTACGGCAGCCTTTGTTTACACTCCTCAGTTTTGTTTCCTCCTCAAGCAGGGAGGAGAAGGCCTCAGAACACGGCTAAGTTGATGACTAGCACTTGTTCAAATGTCTTACAGTTACGCTAAGAAAGAATCTGATCTTACTGGAGCCCAGCTGAAGCTTCGAGAATATGAAGCAGCTCTGAATTCTAAAGACGCAGCTCTAGCCACCGCTCTTGGGGACAAAAAAATCTTAGAGGGAGATTTGGAGGATCTGAAGGATCAGATGGCCCAGGTGAGGTGAGCTCTGCTCTTGAGCCATTCTTGGCAGGTTAGTTGTCTGGATTGATTGTTGATTTTTAAATGTAGGTCGTATTTTTTTTAATGTGTTAACTTAATTTTTGGGGCGGCTCGCCTGAAGGTCAGTCTTGAGGCAGCCAACAGGCAGAGCACCTCCACCCCCATCATCGTATCTGGACGAGCAGATCTGTTGCTGCTTTTCTTCCTCTCCATTATGCTTGTGCCCTCATTCTGTGCCTGCTGTGAAAGCTGCCTCAGTATTGTAGCAAAGAGAAGGTGTAGAGCTGCTCTGCACACAGGGAAAACCAAAATGGCAGATAAAAGCTAAAAGCTACCTCTTGGTTGAGTTTTGAAATACAAGTCTTAGGTCTCAGTTCAGTCCCTGATGTTGGTGATGGGATGCGAGGTGCTCTGGCCAGGCACTCCGCGTGGGACCAGGAGTTGGGCAGACCTTTCTGCGATAAAAGTCGTAATAAATGACTCTCATACATTGTTAAATACATAAAAATTATCATGTAGGTGGCCGTTGCACAACAAAGGTTTGAACTGTGTGGTCCACTTCTATGTGGATTTTTTTTTTCACTAAGCATATTGGAAAAAATTTTTTTGAGATTTGGGACAATTTGTAAAAAAAACATTTTCCTTAGCTTACTATATTGTAAGACTACCGTATGATATGTAAAGCACAAAATACATATTGATTGACTGTTATCAGTAAGGTCAACAGTTATAGGCTACTCAGTAGTTAAGTTTCTGGGGAGTCAAGCAGATTTTCGACTGGACGTTGGGGGGGTGTCCCTACCCACCCCTGTTGTTCATGGGTCAACTGCACTTGATTCAATTCGTAGGTATCTATTACTAAATGATTAATTACTAAGTGACTGCTGTGTAATTCTCATCAATTCTTTTTCCTGATTAGCTGGAAGCCTCCTTAGCTGCTGCCAAAAAACAGTTAGCAGATGAAACTTTGCTTAAAGTGGACTTGGAGAACCACTGTCAGAGCCTTAGTGAGGACCTGGAGTTCCGTAAAAACATGTATGAGGAGGTAACTATACATGATTTTTGCCTTTTTAAGGAATGGAGGGATCCCAAACAGCTTTGTTAACAACTATATGTGTCAGAAGTGGAAGAAATACTTTTGTTGAATTGTTTGAGGTACTGCTGTGTAAAGGCTGCACATAAGAGCTCAAGCTGTTAGGGAAACAGACTTTACTTCATCTGACTTACAAAGCCTTGGTCACAGCAGTTAATTACTGTCCACTTGTTTAGGAATTTGTATTTTTTATTTATTGCTGCCTAACACATTACTCCAAAATACATCAACTTAAAACCACAGACATGTATTATCTCATAGTTTCTGAAGGTCAGAAACGTGCGAGCCATGCAGCTCGAAGGGTATGTTCCCAAGGTCTCTGTTCAGGCTGCAGTCAGGCTTCCCTGGGCTGGAGGGACGGCCTCTGAGCTTGTTCACAGACTCACGGGCCGTTGGTCGGCATGGGCTTCTCCACAGGGCTGCTCAAGTAGGGCTTCCCCCAGACTGAGTGACAGAGCAGGACAGAAGCCTCATTACCTTCCTTACCCTGACCCCAGAAGTGGTATTCGTCCCTCTGTCCTGCAGTCCATGATGCAGTGTGGAGGGGCTTACACAGGCTGTGAAGACAGAACTCAGCAACCCCAGGCCATCTTGAAGGCTGGCTGTCCACAGAATTTATGGTTATTTCTTATAGTTTTAAACATCATTTACAAGCCTTAAATGACTTCTGTGGTCAGCCTTAGGGTTGAAGGCAGCAACTGTTGCCAGGAAAGAAGTTAAAATTGAAGAAATAGGAATTTATATTTCCTAAAAGTTGACCAGTGTTGGAATTAACCTGGAGGGGAGAACATGCGGTTAAATACTTAATGTGTTTAAAAGTAATGAATTTTGAAAACAGCAACTAACAATGATTTAAAAATAGAAATTTATTGTAGAAATTAAATTTATTTTCTTAGTTGGAGAAAAAAATAAGAGAAATCTGAGTCTTTTTGTAACAATACAGTACTAAAACAAAAAGGTGTTGGCAAAGTGCCCTCACTGGACAGGCAGTCAGACTTTGGACAATTCTTGAATCTGTCTTTTATTTAAAAATGAAGGACCAGTACCTGCTGTCTTTTCATGGCGTGATGAGGACCAAAGTGGAGTAGCGTGCATGTAGGTTTCTTATAAACTAGGTAAAAAAGGTTATCATATACTTGTTAACTACAGTTTTGCTTTATAAGTGGAGGTATTTTTATACTATCAACTTTGCTTACTTTTTGTTCTGTTAAAGTGTATGATCTATTAGTCCTTAGTTTTGATGCTGTGTGGATTCCACAAGGATTGTTTAAAACAGGATTAGGGTTTATTTTTTCTTTGCAAGTCACTGATTTCATGTATATATAAATTAATACATGAAAAATGGTATCAAGTAAAAAGTAAGACTTTTAGAGGGCTTGGATTGCATCTTTGAATTTTTGGTTTGTGCCTTTTTGAGAATGAATTTAAAATACTCTTTTTTTTTCATGGGTGATATAATTCTATTCAATAAATATACTAAATGTATTACTAGGAACAGTTAGGGGAGTAAGAAAGAAGGGAAAAAACAGGAACAGGAAGGGGGAGGGAGGTAGACAAAGGACAAAATTATCAGTAGGTGCTCAGTATTGAACTAAACCTTTCACTTGTGTGTTTTTATGATTTAAGTATCATTCACTTCATTAAATAGATATGAGCCCTCGGGGGTTAATTGCAGAACTGGACTCTGAACCTTTGTTTTCTGATTCTGTCAAGTGCATTTTCCTCTGCAATGAATTCTTAAAAAAGATGAGGAATGCATTAAAAAATGCCTGTAGGAAGATGATACAGAAACAAGAACATCACTGGGTTTTGTCCCCCCCTTGTGGCCTCTTTAATTATTGCCGTTAAAGACAGCTTTGGTATTTTCAGAACTGTAAGAATGGGAATTTCATTCTTGAACTTGTGTTCCTGACTATTTCTAGTTTTGGATAGTTCCTTAAAAACACCCAGGGAAGGATTATGTCTACTATTTCTATTCTTTAATGGTGAACTGTCATATTTACTTGTAATGTAAAGTAATATTGTTAATAAAATTCTATCTCAATTGATGCTGATATCTTAGCACTAGCTGTTAAAACATCATGTAAACGAGCTTTCTCTGCCTTTAGCTTTTTAGTATGTTTAAGAAAATAGTTTTATTATGTGTAAGACTTCTAGCTGAAGTTGTCCTGACTGATAAGTCTTGACTTTACGTATGGATTTTTTTTTACAGAGGTGTCCTTAAGCATCATCATCACAACAATTTAGAAGAACGCTTACTATTAAGTGTACATACCGTGCATGATTGCACAGTACTTTAGGATGTCGTCCAGGCTATTCTTTGTCTTTAGAGAAATAATAAACATAAAATTCCTGGGTTTTGAGGTACTACCACCTCTGTCATTAGTTACATCTCAAAGCTCTTCTCATGTGAAAACAAAGGTAAGAAAGTGTCTGTTCGCATGCCTGCCTAGGACAGACACAAGGGCTGTAAAATTTCAGGTGGCCCTGATGACGCTCAGACTTGTAGCAATGCAGCCATGGCAAGTAACTTGGTTTTATGTTATTTTGTTCCTCCAGGAGATAAATGAAACCAGGAGGAGGCGTGAAACACGCCTGGTAGAGGTGGATTCTGGGAGTCAGATCGAGTATGAGTACAATCTGGCTCAAGCCCTTCGTGAGATGAGAGAGCAACACGATGCCCAAGTGAAGCTGTACAAGGAGGAGCTGGAGCAGACTTACCACGCCAAAGTGAGCTGTCTCTTCTGGGGACTGGCTTCAACACTTAAGACTTTATTTAATAGTCACCCTCAAGAACATGACTTGATGTTTGGTTTGTTCTGGTTTTCTGAAATGAATTCCCCTAGTTCTATGAATATGGAAAACATTTTTTTAAAGCAGTTTTAAATGTTACTAGGAATTATTCAAAGAAAGTGGTGTTTTTCCATTTTTTCAGAGGTAGGGGTTTATCTTCTTGTTTTTTATCCCATTGATGATTTATGTCCTGTCATAGTAGGTAAATGAAGCCATCTGAAAATATTTTTCTTCCCATAACAACTATTAATCATTCTGGCCTGCAAGATCCATTTAATCAGTAAATGCATGTTGGACTGCATCTGGTTCTGACTTCCATGTCTTCATTGATGTAGACTGTGATGATTTCTTTGGGCTTTTTTTGAACAAAGGCCAATTGGAAAGTTTCTGATGTTGCTTCCTCTGCCACTATTTACTATTTATTTTAAAAATATTATAGAAATTTCCTACTTGTTTTAGCAGACAATGCAAAAAATCCATAGACTGACCGATGAGTACAGGCTTTGCTAGTAAATGATTTTACCCCAGTGTGTTAAATGTTGCATGATTTGATTAACAGGAGTTTTTAGTGGAAGACTTGGAAAATTAAGGTCATAGAGGTTTTGAAAATAATTTCCACTGCATGGGCTCAGACTGTTCGTGTTGCTTTTAACCCATTTTATGAAGTAGTAGATGGCAGGTGAAAGGGAGAGCTCTTTCAAACCTTATATTCCGTTATCCAGCACTTACTCGGTGCTGGCATTGTGCTGGGCAGTGAAGGAGCTACAGTAAGGATTGGTTGGTCCCACAGACTGTGGCCTCAGGGAGCCAGGGAAGAGATGACATGCATAAAGACGTGCCAGAAACACATGCAGAACAGAATGTTAGGGGCATTGGCAGGAACAGAATATTGTTTCTACCTGAGGAGCGGTTTTTTGCTTCAGAAAGGATGTGTTTCTATCTGGTTTGAAGTAATCTGTAAATCAGTACTTTCTGCCTATTGCTTTATATCCTCTATTAGATAAGATTTCTGTTAGAGTCTATATGTTAGGTTAGGGATATGTGATGTTTGTTTCCCACAGTTAAATTACTGCTGGACACTCCTTAGTAGTGGCATTATCTGAGACATTAGAGAGAAAATGGATGGAACACTGAAGTAACAAGCTTTGGGTAAAGATCCAGGTCTACCAGCATTGTTAAAGCTCATATGCTGGGAACTGAGTTGAAAAGTCAGACTTAGAAGGTAATTTATACGGCAGCAAACTTCATGATGCTTTTCCTGTTTCATCAGCCAAGTTACCAGCAGGGCTTAGGTTTGCAGTGAAATGCCTCGAGATGAATCATCCTTCCTCATTTGTTCTAAGTCACTAGATAAGACTGACTATACTCTGCTGCTGCTTTTAGCTCGAGAATGCCAGACTGTCATCGGAAATGAATACTTCCACTGTCAACAGTGCCAGGGAAGAACTGATGGAAAGCCGCATGAGAATTGAGAGCCTTTCATCTCAGCTTTCTAATCTACAGAAAGAGGTGAGTAAGCATCTTACCCGAAGAAGAATGAAAGTTGAACTTGAAGGCCGCCTCCACCATAGTAGGCCACCCACTTTGGTCTGTCATGTCGCTCTTCAGGGAGGATGGTATTGTCCTGCACTCCGATTTTAGTGCTCCCGATTTTTTCATCTTGCATTGCATGAACATCCTCTGTGAGTAGAGACTATTATTCCTGAATTAGTGATTTCCCAGACCTAAGGCAGTTCCCTTGAGGAAGCAGGCTACTGGTTTTTTCTCCGGGCTTACCCAGTCCTAGCTTTTCTGATAGTCCCACAGCCTCATCTCCACACAATGTCTTCCCAACACACTTAAAATTACATTTCAAAACCATAATGAAGAAAAACATGCAAAAATTCTTTGTGGGTGGTAAATGCTTTGTGTTTCTAGACAAATTCTCTCAGTGCTTGAAAATCTTAGTAATTAAGATCTTGGGAAGCAGCATTAATTTGCCTATTTGTTAAGAATTTAGGGACTCACTCATTTGTTGGTACAACTGAGTGACAGAGGACCTCTTTGCTGGTTGTGTGACCAGTGCCTGTCGTACATGATGGTGCAGGCATGGACACCACTTGAAATTTGATTCAGTCTAAGGATGATGCAGACACAAAGTACATACACAACCACATAAGTACTCAGGATGCTGTGATAATCTGCTCCCCTTAGTGACCTAGGAAGTAACTTCAGCTTCTGTTTTCCTTAAGGGAAGAAAATGTATTTGGCACTTTCCACATAGAAATGAACCTTATTCTTGCTTAAGCTTTTCTTCATTTTTATTTTGTCTTTTTATTATTATATTTGTAGTAAATTCTTTTTCTATTGTAAAACTGAAGCCATTATAGGAATTTAGAAAACAAAGCTGACGAATTACATGAAACAGGCTAATGTAAAATAAAAACCAATTTAAATAGAAGCTTTTACGTTGCCTGTCACATGTCCTTTATTCCTGATAACAAAAATTTTAAATTTATTTTAGGCCTATGTGTCCTGAGAGTATTTTGGAGTTTCATGTACCAGTAGTGCTAGAAGGATGTTTGAGTTCACTCTGTCCAACCACAGACTTGGGCGAGTGTAATGACTTGTCCAGAGACTGCAGGCTGATAAATGGGTTTCTCTCCTAGTTCCCAGTTTTTCCCCTTACACCTCACTCTCTTCAGAGATTTTCTTTAGGCATTTCACATATAATCTTTTTTCCATTGCACCATCCTAACAGGTAGCTTTCCCAAAATAGGCTCCTCTGTTCTTACTCTGAGTTGACATTTAATACTTTTCTCCATTTAGTAAATCATGTTCTGTTTACCCCCTGCTGCACAGTTTTGCATTTTCCTGCACCCTTTTTTGTCAGCTGTTGACTCCACTCAACTGTGTTAGGTGTAGGTGTTTTACAGAGGTGGAGACTGAGACCTGCTTGGGGTCAGCAGTGGACTGTGAAACGAGGTGGCCATGTTTTCTGACTCAGGCTTAGGGCTGGTTCCCTGTTTGTCTGTTAATTTATGTTCTCATTCTTACAAGTTTTTTGGTTAACTTCATGTTAGTGTTTTTAAACAATGTTTGGCAGAGCCCTGGGGGTTCCTAGGAAACTCCTTAGGAAATAGAGAAGCACCTCCTTCCAACAGAGTAGTTTTAAGTTCTCTGTCTAGGTTGGCAGGGAGTAGGGACCTTTTCCTCTATTCATTACTAGTATCTATTCATTATCAGCTTTTATGATAAGTAACCTATCTTGTGGAATATCATCATTAGTTGATAAATTTTAGTTTTAGATCATCAAAAAGAAAAAAAGCTCTCTTTCTTGATACTTTTCTCTTGTGTATCTTAAAGGTCTTTGTTATTGAGTCACATCAGTTTCATCATGCTGCCTGTTGGGCCATAGAATTTCCTTTCAGTTACATGACTCATGGTGGTGAAGTACTTCTTAAATTTTATTTCAAATTGACATAGCCTTTAAAATGCTGACTTTAGATAATTTTTTAAAATAAAGTATACAGTTGACCCTTGAACAACATGGGTGTGAACTGCGTGGAGGCCCACTTACACATGAATTTTTTTTCAATAAATAAATTTCTTAGAGATTGTGATAGTTTGAAAAATATCCTCTAGCTTACTTTATTGTAAGAATACAGTGTATGATACACGTAACATACAAATATATGGTAATAGATTATACTGGTAAAGCATCTGCTCAACAGTAGTTTTCATTAAAGTTTTGAGGAGTTAAAGGATATTATGCAGATTTCTGACTGCGTGGGGTGTTGGCACCCTTAACCTCTGAGTTATTTAAGGGTCCGCTGTAGATGGTAGCAGTAATATGTTTTGGAATTAGGTATTTTGTACATTACTGAAAAAACATTTCTATCTAGATTTGTGACTGGCCAAATTATTGGGTTGGTCAGGGTCCATTTCGCTTACAGAAGAGACTCCAGTGGGACTTTAAAAACACCTCTAATTTTGTTTTTCTAACATCCAGACTCTGGAAACTTAAATTGCAGCTAGACCATAACAAAGTAGTCAATTATGTTACATACTATTAAAAAAAAACACACACAAAACCCCAAGACCATCAGAAGTCAGTCAGAACATGTTAGAGGCCAGCTCTTACAGATAATCTAGTGAGACCTCTTCCTTATCCTAATGTGGGAACTGAGTGAGTGAGGTCAGTTACAGCGGCCGGGGGCCTCCTAGGCAGGTAATGGCCGAGTCAGGAAGGAGAATCTGGGTCTGTCTCTCATGCTCTTTGTATTTCACGGCTTAATGGGAGTAGGACAGCTATGTAAATAACATGTAATATTTCTGTTGGAAATACAAAATGATTTAAGGTAACTGTAAAACTTATATATCTTGATTCGGTTTTTCCCTTTTAAAGAACTCAGTGACAGCAAAGGCAGACTGAGACTCTTTGGATTTACAAATCCAGGCTCAGGACTTCTCCCTGGACCGTGGGTCGTTCTCCTCTCATCAGCTCTCCTGTAGATTCCACCTTGTCACCCGTTCGATCTGCTTCTCATGTGGAAAATACGGAGAGACTAATTGAAGAGGAAACATTTTGGGTTTATACATATACATACACATACACATATACATATACATATACATTTGTATTTATATATTTGTGTGTGTGTGTGTGTGTGATTTTTTTCTTTTGGAGGAAAGAAAATACAAGGAGTTTGAGTGGAAAAAAAGTAGAACCCTAATTTTAGCATGGCTTTTGAAAATGTATTTAAATGCAAGTTCTCTGAGGCATAAGGGCTTATGGTTAACATTACTCTTTAAGGTAAATGTGTGCTTCTGATACAGAATGCCAGTCAGGTACTATTCTGAATTTTCACTAATTGATAGGTTATTTTTCAAAATAACCTTTTTATTTTGACGTAATTCTGGATTTGCAGAAAGGTTGGGAAGCATGCAGGATAGTTCTAGCTCCCTTACCCAGGTTCCCGTTAGCATTTTACGTTGCTATGATGTACTTGTCAAAATGAGACACGCACACTGGTGCATTACAATTACTAGACTCTAGACTACTTGGATTTCACAGACTTGCTGTTACTGGGTTTTTCTGTTGTAGGTACCTCTTGTCTCCCTAGTCCCCTTTGGTTTGTGGTAGTTCCTCAGGTTTCCCTTGCTTTTTCATGACCTTGAGAGTCTTGAGGAGAAACAGCAGGTGTCCTGTAGACTGTCCCCAAATCTTGTTTGGTGCTTTTCTCATGACTTTTCTGGGGTCGTGGCTTTTAAGTGCCCTTCTTATCATACCCTCTCGGGGATTACATGCCACCCACATGACATCGTTGGTGTTGATAACCTCTGTCATTGGTTAAGGTAGTTTTTACTAGCGTTCTCCATTGTCGGATTGCAATTTTACCCTTTCCATATACTCTGTTCTTGAGGGAAACAAGTCACAAAGTCTGGCCCACCCTCAAGGGTGAAGGGCAGGAATTAAGCTCCACATCTACATTTATTAGGCAGAATTTTTCTGTGAAGATTTGTCTCTTCTTTCCCTGTTTATTTGTATATTTACTTATTCATTTACTTGTTTATATCAGTGTGGGCTCATGGATATTTATTTTATACTTAGGGTTTTGTAATCCATTTCTCTACTATTTATTATCTCAGATCGTTCCAGTTTTAGGAGTTCTGTCAGAATGGCTAAGATGTCCTCCCTTTTTTGAGCACTTCTTCACTTTCGGGTACTATAAGGTGCTCCAGGCTCATCTTGTATTTTCCTTGCCCCAGCCCTAGAATCAGCTATTTCTCCAAGAAGCCTTGGCTCTTTTTTTTTTTTTTAAGGTATCGTTGATATACAAACACATGAGCAACGTTGTGGTTACTACATTCCCCCCTTATCAAGTCACCACATACCCCATTCCAGTCACTGTCCATCAGTTAGTAAGATGCTATAGAGTCACTACTTGTCTTCTCTGTGCTACACTTCCTTCCCCATGCCCCCCTACCCCACATTATGTGTGCTAATCATAATAACCCTTTTTTCCCTTATCCCTCCCTTCTGACCCACCCTGCCCAGTCCCTTTCCCTTTGGCAACTTAGTCCTGCTTGGGTTCTGTGAGTCTGCTGCTGTTTTGTTCCTTCAGTTTTTGCTTTGTTCTTATGCTCCACAGATGAGTGAAATCATTTGGTACTTGTCTTTCTCCACTTGGCTTATTTCACTGAGCATAATACCCTCTAGCACCATCCATGTTGTTGCAAACGGTAGGATTTGTTTTCTTCTTATGGCTGAATAATATTCCATTGTGTATATGTTCCACATCTTTTTTTTTTTTAATTTTTTATTTAAGGTATGATCGATATACACTCTTATGAAGGTTTCACATGAAAAAACAATGTGGTTACTACATTTACCCGTATTATCGAATCCCCACCCATACCCCAATGCAGTCACTGTCCAACAGTGCAAGTTGCCAGAGATCCACTATGTCCCTTCTCTGTGATACCCTGTTCTCCCCGTGATCCCCCACACCATGTGTACTAAACATAATACCCCTCAGTCCCCTTCTCCCTCCCTCCCCACCCGCCCTCCCACACCCCTCCCCTTTGGTAACCACTAGTTCATTCTTTGTACCACATCTTCTTTATCCATTCATCTACTGATGTATGCTTAGGTGGCTTCCATATCTTGGCTATTATAAATAGTGCTATGATAAACATAGGGGTGCATAGGGCTTTTTGAATCTGTGATCCTGTTTTCTTCAGGTAAATTCCTAGGAGTGGAATTACTGGATCAAATGGTATTTCTATTTTTGCTTTTTTGAGGAACCTCCATACTGCTTTCCACAATGGTTGAACTAATTTACATTCCCACCAGCAGTGTAGGAGGGTTCCCCTTTCTCCACATCCTTGCCAGCATGTGTTTGTCTTTTGGATGTTGGCCATCCTTACTGGTGTGAGGTGATATCTCACTGTGGTTTTAATTTACATTTCTCTGATGCTTAGTGATGTCGAGCATCTTTTCATGTGCCTGTTTGGCCATCTGAATTTCTTCGGGTTATTTAAAGCCCTGGTTCTTTTTATTGGAGAATGGTATATAGAAATTAAGATGTGGGCCCTGAATGTCTGTTGGTACCTGGTCACTGCTTCTGGGCCCCCTTGTGGACAGAGCTGGGTAATGTATATGGTTGTGCTGACCTATGTTGGCACACTTACTGGAACTTTGTGTGTGTTTGTTTATGTTAAGGTGAACAGGAGTTGATGCAGATGTCTGTGATGCTAACTCACTACCACAGCGTTTCTTTTAGGTTTCCTTTCTTGCTTATCTGTAACTTTTCTCTGAGAGTAAGAAATCTGGTTTCTACCCTCCCATCTACTTAGTTGTTCAACCCCAGTGTATGTGTAAAGCAATTTCAAAACTTTTAACCTCTACACCTGTTTGAAATAAATTACTAACTTGAGGGTGTCTCTGTACAGTGTGGAGGTCCTTTTTATCTTTAGCCATCCAGATTTGTTTTTTGCACAGTATTTTCTGCTCTAATGCAGCTCCTTGTGACTCTGAGGGCCTACGCTGTCCAGCAGTCTTTACGAGCTGATTACCTTTGTCATTTTCTGAGGCTACTGAGATGAATTCTGTCTTGGAAAATTACAGAATAATCACCTAGTGAGCAACAAGGTTGCTAAGATGAATGTTCTGGTGTAAGGTGTGTGATTTCTCTTTTTTAAATTACCAAATATAAAGTTTCTATATTTACAATAATATTTATGGACCACGCCATACTGTATAGTCTGTGTGCCAGCTGAGCATGAGAGAGCACAGCAGCCTGAGGGGTAACCAGATCCCTTCTCTTCAGTTTCTGAATACTTCTAGCAGTTCTCTCAAGCATACTTTCCTCCGTTTTTAGGTTTCTTTTGTCAGTGAATTCGTTTCCTATTATTTTAGTTTTGTAGTTTTGTTGTTTGTACTTTAAAGCTAAAAGACTTGTAAGGGAGCCAGACTTGACTTTTACTAAAATCACAGCTTAAAAATTTGTTGTATTTGTTCAAATACAGAAAAATTACATGCACATTTATGGTACTTAACAGTGGATTTGTGGACATCTTTTTTTAGTCTTCTATAAGCCAAAACTGTCTTGAGGTCTGTATTTTGTATTTGGAGGTATTGTGGTTTCTAATTTCTTAAAGTAAAAATCCTTTGAATTCTATGTTTGAGTTTGCTTAGGGTTCTCTTTGTTTTCCAGCCCAGGAAATAGTTTAAAATAGCTGCCTATGCTAATGTTCCTAGAAAGTCAATGTGTTCCCTTGAATCTGAAGGCTAGAGCATCTTTGGAGAGGACTCAAGAGTTGGAGGACTTGCTTGCCAAGGAGAGAGACCACTTTCGGCGCACGCTGTCTGACAAAGAGAGGGAGATGGCAGAAATAAGGGACCAGATGCAGCAGCAGCTGAATGACTACGAGCAGCTTCTCGATGTAAAGTTGGCCCTGGACATGGAAATCAGCGCTTACAGGAAACTTCTAGAGGGTGAAGAGGAGAGGTAAGTAACTTTGGTGTCACCCTACTGCAGTCTGCTTTTTGCCCTTACTCTTTTTTATTTAAAGAAAAGTAAATGGGATTTTTTTAAACAATTAAGGCATTTTATTTTCTGTCATGTCTTTTAACACCTAGGTGTAGAGGTAGGTAATATAGATCATATTTCTATCTCAGCAACAGAAAATGTTCAGTGAGCCTTATTTTATTTTCATGGTTATTTTAAATTCTGGGCCATGTCAGGATGGAGTCTGTTTCCTTTGAGATTTTAAAAGTTTTGTTAATTAAATACTATATGTTGTAAAATACCACATTTGCTGAAAGAGACTTCATACTTTTCAAATCTGTTAAGTGTATAAATAATCCCTTAACACCCATTCTCAGAAAGAGTTCCAAAGGGAAAGTGTTTGCTTTTGGATAAAGTGTCATTCGGGGTCAGTATTATATATATACACATTGTGATTATAATTTTGTGAAAACAGGTATGAAAAAAGCTAAAGGAAGTGTATTTAGTATTAACTGGTATGGTAGGGTGGGGATAGATGGTATGATTTACTGTCCTATTTTTTAAACTTCCTGCAGTATGGACCGTCTACACCTAGGGAGAACATGCAAATTATTATTATTTTTTAAAAATTGATGGTGGGCACTGTAGCACAAGTAAGTTGATCTTACTAAGATGCATATCTCCTTTGTCTAATAAGTGGCCAGTAATGTTTTGCTTTAGAAATGCATGTGCAAGCTATTTACATCCTTTTCCCTAAGCTGGGAGGGGCGTATGCATTTCCTTTTTCCGGGTAGATTGAATCTCCCTCCAAGCCCTTCCTCCCGCGTGATGGTGTCGCGAGCGTCCTCAAGTCGCAGCGTTCGCACTAGAGGGAAGCGGAAGAGAGTCGATGTGGAAGAGTCAGAGGCCAGCAGCAGTGTCAGCATCTCCCACTCTGCTTCAGCCACTGGGAATGTCTGCATTGAAGAGATAGACGTGGACGGGAAGTTTGTCCGCCTCAAGAACACTTCCGAGCAGGTAACGCGCACAGGCCCCTCCTTGTTTTCCAGCCAGGCTCTGCGGATGGGTGGGCGGCCTGACAGTTGTAGTAACTTCTCAGCCTTTATTTGGATTCAGTAGTCTTCACTACTGAAAAGAGGGTTCCTTCATCGTTTTTATTTGAAGTCATGAAGTATGCATTAAAATAGGAGGAGGAAGAGGAGATGGTGGACCGAGTGGTTTGAAGGGTCTCCTCATTAGCGTTCACAGAGCCAGGGCTTTTTTTCACTGTCATTTTGTCTCGTGTCCTTCCTGAGGGTGAGTTGTCGCTACTCCCTGCACAGCCAGGGTTCTGAGGCAGTTGGAGTGTGGGTGTAACTGGTGGGTGTTTGTTCTCTTGCCGTTACTCCCTACGAAAGGAAGGAAATAGGAGCCTAGGCTCAGATACATGCAGGGGGAGTTTTTCTCTCTAAATAAATGAATGAATGAATGCTTATGATTTGATTTATACTAAGAGTAGTATGAAGCCCTATCTTGAAATCATTTGTTTAAAAGTGAACATAAAATATTCATAGGGAATGCTGAAGTTTGGAGCTGGGACTTTGGGAGCTCAAGAGTGCAGGTGCTCCGTGGCTGGGCTTCATGGGTCTGGGGCCGGGACGGTGGACGGTGCGGGGCGATGCTGGGGGGAGTCTGGTCTGGGTGTGCAGTGGGGGGAGGCATTTCCTGAAGCATGTTCAGGATTTGTCCAGCACTATTGGTTAAAGTCTCTCCGCTCTCTTTCTCTTCAGAGCTATTAAAACCATCTTCGTGTGGGTGGATGTCATTTGGGTGGGCAAAAGAGCATTAGCAGTTGTGACGCTAAAGAGAACAGGCACTGAGCCCTCTTGGTCACCACTTCAAAAGCTAAAGAACACAACACAGCTGTCTCCGCTGCCCGGTAGTTGTAGTTCAGCGGTTTTCCCAAAGGCGTAGCAATCCTGCACGCGTCCTGAGGCCGGCGCTCAGCCTGGCTCACTCTTGTCTCTGAACGGGGGAGGGGTGTGAACGAGTAGCTCGTGGCTTGGCTGTCCTGCGCCTCCATCAGGTGTCAGGCATCTCCAGGCACCTCTCACTTGGAACTGGCTCAAGGCATCACTGGCCCTTTTTGAGCCCTTTATGCTTGTGAGAGAATTGAGTGTGGCACATGCAGAAGTGGTACAGATTCAGAAGAAAAAATAATGCATTTTCTTGTTCTCTTTTGTTTCTAAGCTTCTCTGTATTTAAAAAACTGAAAATAATCAAATATTAGATGCTTGTAATTGTGATGATGACAGCTGGGTTATGCTGTAAATTTAAAAGATCCACCTGATCTAGCAGTGAGTTTGGTCATTAATTTGGTTCATATCCCTTTTCCAGTTTTGTCCTCTTAAAAATTAAGTACCTTAATAATTAAAACTGTGGCATTGTTAAAGTTTCTTTTTTGCTGAATGACAAAACTTTTTATATAGTAGGAAAACATGAGTCCTGAGGAGACAGCCATAAAGCTGTCTTCATTTAATATATATATAGATTCATTTGTTTAATTATTTCATAACTCTCTGTATATTTGAAGTGACCTTGTTTTATTTTGTTGTGTGAATAGGATCAGCCAATGGGAGGCTGGGAGATGGTCAGAAAAATTGGAGACACAGCAGTCAGTTATAAATATACCTCAAGATACGTGCTGAAGGCGGGGCAGACAGTTACAGTAAGTGAATTGGTCATTAAATTTAACTTCATTGTCTTAATTCACAGGTAAAATAATTCAATAAAATTTTTGGCTTAAAAAGAAGCATTTTATAAATGGGCATTGAAACATCTTTGACCAAAAAATACAACATCTTTGACATTATTAAGGAATTGCAGGTGCTACTAATGATTTTAAAAATTCTATCTTATGGCGCGACTGGTAATTGACTATTAAAAGTGAAAGATTTGACCTTTGAATTCTTTTTGTCTATTCTAGTAGATATAAAACAGCTGTCTTTTGCCTGATAGTGGTAGCCCAGTGTAATTCAGGAGATACTGCTTGGCATAAAGAACTGTTAGGGAAGTGACGTGTTAATTCGAGAGTATGTCTTTTTAAACATTATTTATTTATATATAATATATTATGGTATGATTGATACACACTCTTATGAAGGTTTCACATGAAAAAACAATGTGGTTACTACATTCACCCATATTATCAAGTCCCCACCCATACCCCAAAGCAGTCACTGCCCATCAGTGCAAGTTGCCAGAGATCCACTATGTGCCCTCTCTGTGCTACACTGTTCTCCCCGTGATCCCCACACCATGAGTACTAAACATAATACTCGAGCGTATGTCTTAAAACCCAGTCTTCAGCTCAGGGTGAGCAACAGCATCACTGGGTGGTGGCTTGGGGTCTAGGCTCCACCTCACCCTTAATCAGTCTCCATTTCTGGTGTTGGGATAGGAACCTCTGTTTTGAACAAAAGTCTCATTAGGTGATAGGTATTGTTCTAAAGAGTTATCCTTTAAACTTAATATTTTAGTAAGGGTAACATGGTTTTAATATAGTATCTAAGGTTCTAGTTTTGAGAGAGGTAGGCTTACTGCCATTCTGGCTCCATTTTGAGTTCTAAATGGTTCTCTACTGTTATGTTCTGAAGTATACTAGGTCTTTAATAGTTAATAGTTTAAATATTATTAGCAACTTTTAAGTGAAGTATGTATGCTTCATTGACCAAACAAAAGATCTTCTGCTTTAAGTTTAGCAAACACTGAAATATGATAACTTTGATGTAGATTTTAAAGTAGAAGATTCTAAAGAATGTAGAAATGACTGTCTCCTTTTACTGATCTTTTAAAAAAATATTTAAAACATGTTTTAAATTTTGATTGATAGAACCTTAGTGTTTAACATTAGAGGCTCAAATACGTGAGCAGTTCTCTTTAAAAAAAGTATATTCACAGAACTAAACACCACATTATGTAACTATCAGATTCTAATTTTGTAATAGTGGCTAAAAATGGGAACAAATATTCTAACCACACTATCCTTTCTTCTCGTTAGTAATTATTATAGTGAGAAAACTGCTCAGTCCTATTTAATGTGTTGTAGGGAGGCTGCATAATGTGGTGGGAAGAATCCAACATTTTAATTCATAAGATTCAGGTTTGAGGATACTCTCTAAAGCAGTGTGAAACCATTAGGCCAATCATCTGCCTTTTCTACTAGATAGAATTCCTCAGGGACTAAATAGATGTATATTCTGTAGGTCTAGTGGAGCTCAGTCGGCATATAAAATCACATTATGCATTTTCTTCTTGAGTAGCTTGCATCACATGTGGTAAATTCCTTGGAACTGGTAGTGATCAGTGATCTTTATGTAAAATTGTACGAAGCAACAGCAAAGATAATTTAAAACCCTAGAACAGATGCGAGAACTATGTATGTAATTTTACACTTTCTTATAGCTACATTAAAAAAAATAAGAAATATGGGAAATTAACTTTGGTACTATATTTTGTTTAACCCAGTATGTCAAAAAAATACTATTTTTTTCAATATGCTCAACAGACAAATTTTTACATGTTTTGTCTTCCTAATTTTTTGAGTTAAGTCTTCAAACTTAACATAGCCTACAGTACATCTCAGTTCAAACTACATTTCAAGAGCTCACAAGCCATGTGTGGGTACCATGTTGGATAACACAGCTATAGGCCGTACTAGTTTTAGACTAAATTACCCAGTAAGGTTACATTTTGTGATTATTATTAAGACTAAACCAAATATATGATTCCATATGGACTAGTGAAAAGTATTGCTTGAAATCAGGAAAATACTGGTAATTCCACATAACCTCAAAGTCAGCCCAGATCCAGTTCCTTTTTTGTTTTATCCCAGTAGATACTTCTTGCCCTTTTCATTTCTAATGCTGATGGAAATCTGGACTCATGAAGTGAACATCTGAAGAGGGAAGGCTCACTCTTGATCATAACTCATAGATTTTTCTCCCTGTTTAAGAAAATACCGGCCTATACTGCCTCCAGCTTTCCTTTTGCCGTCATACTGCCCTTTACACTGTGAAACAGTTCATGGAGTACACAACTTCTCTGTTTTCACATGGCCTCAGAAAGACGAGACCTGGTGGTGGATTCCCACCAGAAAAGGACGCTGAGGTTCACAGAGGCAGCAATTTATGCAGGATGCAAACAGATTTCCTGACTCTCAGGTTCTCTCCTCTCTAGCAATACTCAATTATGTAGCCAATAAGTACATAAAACGTGGCAGAATTTCCATGCTTTTGAGAAGGGAAATATAATTACTTCCATGTTTTGCACATTTCAATAGCAGTCATATTTTCCATTGAATAATGGGTGAATTGTATCCCTTTTGGAGTTCAGTCTCAGACACCCTGGGACATTGTGACACTGTCTGGTTGGAGACAAACCAGTTTCCATGAGAGTTGTCTTAGATGGGCTGTTTGCTGCAGTGGTTCTGAGAGAAGTTGGCCATGCCCTCAGCTGCGGGCAGTTGGAGGTTACTCTTGGATGGGTCAGCAGGCACTGGCCTGGAAAGATGGCCCGTGAAACCCACAGAATGACAGAGTGCTGGCGGTGAGGGCCAGTGGTCACTGAGTGAGCTGTCCCCCCTCTATGGGTGGCCACGCTCTTCATGGCAAGCCCAGGAATTACAGGTAGCCTTTCTGTCCCATCTTACAGATGATGGAAGCAAGGTAACTTGCTCAAGATCAGCTGACATGTAGAGGAGCTAGGATGCAAACACAGGTGACTTCATTTAAGAGCCCTGTGTGTCAGCATTTTCACTGATGAGGTGGGGAAGCTGAGGCCTAGATAAGCTCTCTGGATTCTTGTGGACACTTGGCTATTAGTGTAGCGCATATGCCGCCAGGGCACAGTTCCGAGACCTTGAGAGTCGGTCCCCTTGCCCTTGTGGAGTGTCACTGTCATGTTGCTGTCATTGGGTTCTGAGTACCCCGATGTCCTTTCTGTTTTCCAGATCTGGGCTGCAAATGCTGGAGTCACAGCCAGTCCTCCCACTGACCTCATCTGGAAGAACCAGAACTCCTGGGGCACTGGCGAAGATGTGAAGGTCATACTGAAGAACTCCCAGGGAGAGGTAGGGCCATCCGTCAGTACCGCCGCAGTGCCCCTTTCCATCGACAGGCGCTGTGCCAGTGTGATTGCTTTTCAAAATCAAATTGGAATCTGAAGTAACTGCTTAAATCAGACTGAGGCTGCGAGTAATCAGAGTGGCACTGACTTCAGATGTTAGGGATGAAGTGTGAGTGTGTCGTGGAGTCTGGTGAGCAGCACAGGCTCCAGTCTCTCCATCCACTTTTCCCCACTGCACACAAGCTCTGTGACTGCAAGCAAATTCCTTCACTTCTAGTTTTCCATTCTAAAATAGAGATAATGATAACAAGACAATTCATATAAATGTAATAATGTTAATGTAATGAGAAAATATTAATGAAACAATCTTTGGGAAATGCTTGGAACAGTATCTGGCCTCTAAGAACTGCCGATGTTACTAACCTTGTTGTTAGATCTCAGATCTGGTTGTGAAAAGTCTTGAGGTCGAAGATTGTGGATGGTGCACCTGCTTGGTGGGTATGTCTTCAGCATGTCAGTCCTAGAATTCTTGTCAAAGAACCTTCCAGAGGGGACTGACACCCATAACACACACACACACAAACTCTGTCTGTCTCCGTCTCCAGGAGGGGAAGCGCCTGTGGAGGAAGGGGTGTGGAGTGGAGCTGCAGTCTCCCCTTTCGGACCCTCCTTGCCTCCCGCAGTGTCACTCTCAGGCCTCCTCTTCCCGTATGGTGGGGCTTGCTGGGCTGGCCTCTCTCACTGGAGTAAGAAGCATATTGAGGGCAAGGACCTATTCTGATTGTTCCTGGCACATAATACACATTCAATAAGAATTTACTGGATAAAACTTTAAAAAATCAAGCATGGATCTTCACTGAGGTTTGGAGAAGTAAAATAACTAACAGCATTTGTGATGAGGGTCTTAGGTATTAGCGTAAGTCCTGTGCCCAGCCACCTTCCCATTCATTCCTCACTATAAACACCTCTTGGTGTTGGGAGCTCTTCATAAGGTAGTCACTGTCTCCTGAATGAAGACTGCCCTTGATGTCAGACTGAAACTGAAAATGAAATGGCGTCTGGTTTTCTCTGTAGACCTCAGTACAGTTGTGTGAGATTTTGGGGTGCCTCTGGGGAATTCATAGACCTGGGTTCTCAGGGTAGGAGGGGAGTTCACAGATGCCTTCAGTAATTCGCAGACTTGAAGCATCTTCCTCCTGTTCTCTCTATGGAAGCCCTTGCTTGCATCTCCTTCAGCACTTTGGAATCCTTCCCAGCTCCTGGTGGGGCTGTTGCCTGAGCACGGGGATCGCTTCCGCCCCTAAGCTGCTGCTTTCCCCTGACGTCTGAAATGGGCTGAATACATGTCCTTCTCAGAACATTGTTAGGAGTGGTGATTGGCGCAGATTAAAGAGCACTGTTGTAAGGGCCCATGGCAGAGGAAACATCTGTGGTCCATGGGATCTAGGTACCATCTTAGCCACTTTTTTCTGGGTGGAAATGTATGCCAAATTAGAAACAATCGTAGGGTAGGGTATTTGGAATGCAGCAGGTGTAAAGCCCACAGCAAAGGTACAGTGGCACGTGAGCAGAGCAGGTAACCACAGCATGGGATGTGTCCTCAGGTGGTGGTATTGGTGCTGTGCCAGCAAAGCCAGCTGGAGCTCAGTTTCCCTCCATCATGCAAATTGCTGAATATCAAGTATATCTTGTTGAGAAGAATTTTTTTTTTAATTTTGCTATCATTAATCTACAATTACATGAAGAACATTATGTTTACTAGGCTCCCCCCTTCACCAAGTCCCCCCCACATACCCCTTCACAGTCACTGTCCATCAGCGTAGTAAGATGCTGCAGAAGAGAAGAATTTTTTTGGCAGAGACATTCATTTATTAGCCTACTGACTAATGATTTCCTGGACCAAAAATTCTGGTTCTAGATTTATTTTTTTCTGTCAAAATTTTTAGTTGTTACTTAATTCATTCATTTTTACATAGTCTTTCTACATTAGATTAATTGGTTTTTAAATGTTGTTAAATGAAAAGTACTTAACAGCAGGCTTACATTAAAAGGTATGTTGAAGTATTCATAATTAATGGAGTTGGGCAAGTTGCTGTTTTCTGAGCTTATTTGAGGCTAATAGTCGTAGGTTACATCACAAGCTTTAAGAACAGTGTTTCCATAGGACGTATACTGTCGCCAACTGCTAGAAGCTGGAATGTGAGAATTCTGTAACAAAATCTCTGACTTTTCTTTCCTTATTTTAAGATGAGTTGAAAAAAGCTGGGTATTCTTAAGGCTTTTTGAGAATTTTGTTTTGTTTACAGTCATCCCCCAATCAGTATCTTAGTTCAAATTTCTGTAGTTGATCAAAGGATTCATATACTTTTTTTATTAGGACTAATTTGGTTAAAGTAGCCTTATATTTGTAAAATGGTTATTTGTGTGTGTAAACAGACTGATTACACAGAATTGAACTTCTTGGCTAACTGAGACTGAGAAATGGTCCATCTTCTTTGGCAAGCATGCAGCAATAATCAAATTCCCCCCCATACTTCTGTACTGTGTGTTACTTCATTTATAAAATAAATCCTTGGACATATTTAGAATTGAATTCTCATTTCTATGACAATGTGTTTTGTTCTCTTGGCCATTTTAGACTAGCTGGTCCGTGTTAAATTTCAGATAAAATTTTACTGATGTGATTTTATTGTCTTTCTCTCTGGAGTTATCTTTCTTGAATGACCTTAGGATATGGTACCAAGTAAAATTAGGTGCCCTGCAGTTCCCTGTAGGATACACACATTTACTTGCTGCCAGATCATCAGTTTAGCTTCAACAAAAATACTGCTGTGTTTGTGCATGTCAGAATTCTCTACAGGAAAGTTCTATTTGAGCATTTCAGAGAAAATGGGTATGTTTACTTTCTGTTGTACCTCCGTGAATGATAGATCTGTTTTATGTGTGGGATATGTTGGAGCTCCGCTAGTGTGTTATTAGCAAATAATGCTCATCGGTCTGGATTGCATTTCATTCAAGAGGAACCAGTTGCTGAAGGAATGAAAGGAGCCCGTCCTTTTCACCTTCCAGAGGGTCCTCTTGCAGCCGTGGGCCCTGAGGTCACAGCAGTTGGCCCCAGCTTCATTTTATCAACATTCACTTAGCAAGTTTGCTTTGCTAGGAGCTGAGATCTTTTAGCTGAATTCATGTTGAGCGTTACAGAGAATTTAGCGTGCCAAGTCATGTACAGAGTCCTCAGTAACAGAAAGGGATAAAACGCAGTGGACGTCTAGCAGGTGTTTCTAATTGGATGCCAGTAGCTGCCCTGCAAGGGGATATTAAGATCCAAGAACGGCTGCTAATTACAC
The DNA here is from genome assembly GCF_030020395.1 of Manis pentadactyla. NCBI lineage: Eukaryota > Metazoa > Chordata > Mammalia > Pholidota > Manidae > Manis > Manis pentadactyla. The sequence continues at coordinate 66,125,726 of NC_080031.1, read as the reverse complement.
AAGAATATCTGGTAGCTAAAGCTGCTGATGAGCCACTTTGAGAAAGTCCCTGATGTAGGAATGCTACATCTTAAATTTAAGCAAAATAAAGTTCCCTCTCCCTACCTCCTTTGTGGCTTTAAGTATGGTTTTAACTTGAAATCGGACTATAGGCACACCTCAGAGATACTGTGGACTGCGTTCCAGGCCAGTGCAGTAAAGCAGAAGCTCCATGAAGCAAGTCAAGTGAATTTTTTTGGTTTCCCAGTGCATATGAAAGTTGTGTTTCCACTGTAGTGTAGTTTGTGAGGTGTGCAGTAGCATTAGTTCTGAAAAAACAATGTATATATCTTAATTAAAAAATACTTCATTGCTAAAAAATGCTCACCATCATCTGAGCTTTCAGCAAGTGATAATCTTGCTGGTGGAGGGTCTCACCGTGATGCCGCCGGCTGCCAGTGGTCACTGAAGGCTCGGGTGGCTGCGGCAATTTCTTCAAGTAAGACAGCAGTGAGTTTGCTGCATTGATGGACTCTTCCTCTCATGAATGATTTCTTCGCAGCATGTGGTGGTGCTGGGTAGCATTTCATCCACAACAGAACTTAGTTCCAAATTGGAATCGGTCCTCTCAAAGACTTGTGCTGCTCCGTCAGCTTAGTTTGTGTCATATTTTAAATGCCTGTCATTTCAACAGTCTTCATGGTATCTTCACCAGGAGTAGATTCCATCTCAAGAAACCACATTCTCTGCTCATCCTTAGGAAGCAACTCCTCATCCATTCAGGTTATCTCACGAGATTATAGCAATCCAGTCACATCTTCAGGCCCAACTTCTAATTCTAGTTCTCTTGCTGTTTCTACCACATCTGCAGTGACTTCCTCTACTGAGGCCTTGAACCCCTCAGAGTCATCCATGAGGGCTGGAATCCCCTTCCAAACTCCTGTGAATGTTGATATTCTGACCTCTTCCCATGAACCATACAGATGTTCTTAATGATTCTAGAATGGTGAAGTCTTTTCAGAAGGTTCTCAGTTTACTTTGCCCAGATCCATTAGAGGAATCACTCTCTCTGGCAACTTACAGTCTCTCCTAATGGGTTTCTTAAATAGTAAGACTTGGAAGTCAGAATGACTCCTTGACCCATGGGCTGCAGCGTGGACGTGTGGATGTTGTGTTACCAGGCATGAGCACATTCTCGTACCTCTCTCAGCAGCACACTTGGGTGACCAGCTGCACTGTCAGTGAGCAGTCATATTTTGAAAGGAATCTTTGTTCTGAGAAATGGGTTTTATCAGTGGGTTTAAAATATTCAGTAAACCATGCTGTAAACAGATGTGCTGTCATTCAGACAAATATAATAATAATGAAAAAGTTGGAAATACTGTGAGGATTACCAAAATGTGACACAGATACAAAGTGAGCAAATGGTGCTGATAGACCCACTGGATGCAGGATTGCCACAAACCTTCAATTTGTAAAACAGCTGATGCGTGTAAAGTGCAGTGGGCACAATCAAATGAAGTATGCCTGTACTCGTTTTTAGGAGGTTGCCCAAAGAAGTACAGTCTTTAAAACAACCATACCCGAAGAGGAAGAGGGAGAAGCAGCAGCCGAAGTGGCTGCTGAGGAAGAACTTTTCCACCAGCAGGTATTGCTTGAATGCATCTTTAAATACTGTTGACAGAATTACATGAACATCAAAACTGACAGTGAAGTTTTTTTCCATATTTGATAAGCCCAGTGATCCACCCAGTGGGGTTTGCTTTTCCTCGGGGAATATTCAAGACAGTACCTTCAGGTATGGGAAGAAATGTTAACACTTCTTTGAGAAAATGTTTTTTCTCATCACATCAAATGTCAGTTTTGTCTTTTGTTTTACAGTGTAGTATGTTATGGTAGGACGTGTCTGTCATTACAAATAAGTATATGTGATTTGGAATGCATGTTCAAAATGATTTACTGCAGGATTTTGTGGTTGAGAGACTTAGATCACTAAATTAGAGTAAGCATCTGCTATAAGCCTAGAAAAAGCTGAAATGTAATATTCAACTTCAGTATGAAACAAAATCCTTGCTATGTTAAGTTCCTAATCATTACTTGCAAGATAGATTTTAGCTGATGCTTGGGCTTTTGAGAACCCTTGAAATAAAAAAACTCCAAATTTGATTTTAATTAATTAAATTGGAATTATTAAGTAATGAGTCTTCAGTTTACATTATCAAGCTATGTTTGAGTCTGATCATTAGCCCCAGTCCTACTCCGAATGAACCTTCTCTTCTGTGTTCAGCCCCCAGGGGCTGAGAAACGCTGGAGATGGCTTATATATGAGGTAGAATTAAGTTCTGGCTTGTATATTTCGTATGTTTCCCTCATACATTTTGGAAGAATACTTAAAAACAAATACTTCAGACTTGTCTTTAACAAGAAATAAGCACAAGATCCTGGCCTTCACAGGAAGCGTTACAATGATTGGAAGTTTAAGAGGTACCTCAAGGTTCTGGCGAGCTCATCAGAGCACCAGGTTGCAGCCGGTTAGACAGACGCGGGGTTGGTTGTCCAGACCCTGGAATAGTTGAGAAGATTTCTGGGAAATCTGCTTGCCCAGTGTTAGGAAGGATGGGTAGTCACTTGGGTACTAGGTGGCAGGTGGTGTTTGGAATGTCCGTTGTTATAGTAACAGACCAGCCCAAGACCTAGTGGCTTACAACATTGGTTTCTTACTTCCCATGATTCTGTGGTGTGACTGGGCTCAGCTGGTGGTTCTTCTGGCCCATGTGACGGGGAGTGAAGTCGGCTGTGCAGCTGTGCTCAGCCGGGAGCTTGGCCGGGGCTGGGATGTCCATGCGGCCTCTGGTTTGGTAGTGTAAGCCAAACTTCTTACACATGGCAGTGGCTTCCATGAGGGTGAAAACGGAGAGCCCCAGATCTCTCAAAAGCTAGGACCGTATTCTCAAAGTCACAGTCAGGTGGCCATCTCTGGTTCCAGGGGAGGGTAAATAGTCTCTGCTTCTTGGAGGTGAGGAGTGGTGAAGAATTTGTGATTGTCTTTAATTCATCACAGGGATATGTCAGGACTTAAGCACCAAGTTGTCTGCCCATCCATCCAGTTGTATTGTAAGGTGCAAGTGAGAGAGAGATAAAGTAGGAAGGCTCGTGCTAAATGGCCATAATCCAAATGCTGAGGCAGGTAGCCTCTGCACACGTGGGAGCAGAGAGGAAACCCAGACAGAAACCCAGACAGTGTCAGAGGGATGGACTCCAGAAGGGAGTTTGCAGACACTGAAGGACTACAGAAATGGGGATTCCTCAGGGCAGAGTGCTGGTGAACTTGAGAATGGGAGAAAGGAAACATATTAAGGCATGTGAGGTTTTTAGCTTTTGTGATGAGAAAACAATGATACCAAGTTCAAGAGGAAAAAGAGAGGGTATACCAGCTGTTTGACTTCACATTAGAGGTCTTGAGTTTTTGGTGACCTTCAAGAAGCCAGTTTCAGTCTAGTCAAGTGATGAGTCGCAAGTCATACTGTGAAGTTTTAAGAAATTAGTGAGTAATGAAAAAATGGATAACAGGAGAGGCATCTGGACCAGTTGATGAACCTGGTGCCGATGCTTCGGGAAGTGCAGCAGAGGAATCAGCCAGCATGTTACCTGGTGTGGTTGGTCTCGTTTCCTAAGTGTGCAGGTCATTGAACAGCAGTTTTCACCTTCAGCTGTGTATTAGAATTACTCAGCTTCCAAGTGACACGTAAATAGACATTCCAGGGAAGAAGTCTGCAAGAGAGGGGTAAAAGGGAAAAGTGAGAAACAAAAAGTCATTTAAAGTTAGGTTATATGAATTTGGAGTATTTTTGTCCTATATAAAATACTGTGACCATCTTCTGAACACAGATTTTTCTGTTTTCATCATCAGGGAGCCCCAAGAGCATCCAATAAAAGCTGTGCAGTTATGTGAACTTCTCAAGTCAACTGTCTTCCTCAGAGTAAGGAAGGGTGGTCATCCTTCCCTACACGCAGTGCAGAGCCTTCTCCGAAGCACAGAGTATTTTTATGTTTTATGTGAATTTTTAAGCTGTGAATCTCATGGCCTTAATTTCCTTTTTTGACACTGAAAGTTTTTAAAAATAAACTCAAACCCATACACTTTGTTCCAAGATTTGAAATATTGACACTGAATTAATGGTGTACTGTTTGGAAAGGGTCCCTCAAATTTTTTGACATTTTTTTTGTATATGTGTGTTTTTTAAGTGCTTATGAGAAGGGGAGGGGAGGGGAGAGTAAATAAACCACTGTGTGTCTGGATATAATTTGAAGATTGCTCCATCTAGACAGCAGTCTGCTCTTGATTTTTCTCTATGTACGACGGTGCTGTGAGGGAGGGGAAAGCATTTTTCAATATATTGAACTTTTGTACTGAAGTTTTTGTAATAAACAAGCCTACAATTTTTTTTTTAATAGAGAAGTTTTGTAAGGGGGCATTAACCTAATCACCATGTCAGCGCTCTGGATGAAGGATTCCACAGAACTGTTTGTGGTTACTTCTAGATTCTTAGCTCATGAGGGGAAGCAGGGTGGGGGAGGGTTATTCTTAAAATGCGTTAGTTGTATTTTTTACGATAGTGTAACTTGCTTAAATTTCTTATGTGACATTAACAAATAAAACTGTTTTAATATTACTCTCTTTTCACTTTCAAAACATCTGGAGGGGAGAAAAATATTTCAGTTTGCTTTTGTTAAAAATCATTTGTTCATAGTAGACTTTTCTTTAAGGCTTTGGCTATGAGGAAGATAAACAAACGATTTTGGGGTCTGGCCCCCTTTTCAGAAAAGACGTCACAAGCGGTGGGACAGAAGGAACTGGTGAAGGAGGCACCACGTCCAATGGGGCTGTAGGGCTCCCGGGAGGAAGGGGAGGCTGCGGGGTGGAGAACGTGTGGGGTGGCAGGGACGGCAGCAAGGATCCACTTGGAGAAGAAAAAGAACTGGTTGCTGCTAAAAAAACACTTGGGGAGGAAAAAACCAAAATTGGCGAGACTTTTCACTTGATTCAGAGTATCTTGTTTCTTTCTTCTTGTAAAATCTTTCAAGTTAAATAACACCATGTCCAAAGAATCATTTTAGAACATCTAACTTAAGATATACAGCAACTATGACTGAGTGCAAATGACTTTCAACTCTCATAGGCAAAAAAAGCAGCTCTATAAAACTAGGTTACAGTATTGTTCATAGATAGATCTTTCTGTTTTCAATAAAATAAAACCATTTTTTGCCCCTGTTGATTTCAGCATAAAACCTACACACCAAAGGCACAAAAACAATGGTCAGAAGATTAATCCCCACAAAGGGAACATGAGACAAAACTAACAAAAGCCTTTTAGGATATTTTTGTCATGACAAAGATGATTTATAGTCAATATGAATATAAAGAACAAAAGTTTACCTAAGGCAACACATACATGTTTCGTTTTTTGGTTTAAATAAAAGACGATGTCCCTTCATCATACCAAAGATCAGAGAAATTTTAATACATGCATTCATTTTCTAATAGGCTTGGAGGGCAGCTAAGAGTATCTTCACTATCCTCACAACTATGCTAGACAAGCCCGTGTACCTAAAGGAAGCGGGGTGGATGCCGCGGTGGCCAGGCCAGCAGGGTTTGGTGGAGGAGTCCCAGGTGGCGTAGTCTCTATTCCACTCTCTTCCATCATTTTCACTCAAATATGGTATGCTGTAAAAATATAACCCTGTTACAAATAGCACAGTAGCCAGACATATTTTTTAAGTATGTAAAGTTAGAGAATCGTCTTAAAAAGTAATCAAGAGACAGATGTCTGTCCTTACAATTTATAATGCCAAGATAAAGGGTCTGTCAGAGAATTCCTAAGGAAAGGGTATGTGAGAATGTTCAACATGCATACAGTATATGATCTTTTCATACACACATTTTACATCTGAGAAGTCACGTTATGTTAACTTTAATAATTATCCAATATCATTATTTATACTTACAATCATTGAATGTATTTTCAATAGTAAATTACTAATTTAATTTCTGCCACCTGAAAATTTAGATTTATATCTAGATTCCAGTCACAATTACATTTAGAACAAAAATAAATTATTCTTCAAATGTTTCCTCTCTTCCCATAAAGCATTCTATTAACACAAAGAATTTTTATGTCCTCAATCCCCTATTTCCCTAGTTCACATTTTAAATCTACTCTGTAATGGCTAAATGATGGCTCAGGTGTTAGAAATGGTAACTACAGCAAAAATGTTACATAGTAGAAAACAGGGTCCCAACAGACAACAGTGGATTACAACGGGAATGCAACAGGTATTATGGGAAAACCTTAAAATTATTAATTTGCAAGCCTATCTGAAGTATAAAATCAAAACTGAATACAACAAATTTGTTTCTGGTATTTTTAGTCATGTAACAAATCATCAGTGAAGGTCAACAGCTTACCAAGCACTGTGTTGGTGCCTCTGGAAATATAATGTAAGCAAAAACCAATGGGATGCTCACAGTCTATCTAGTACAGGAGACCATAAAATAATGCTACCAATGTACAATGAGCCGTAGCCTGAATCACGTGCTCTGAGGAAAGAACACAGTTGTTTGACAGGAATATGAGGTCCTGACTTGGGGTCAGGAAAGGGTTCCTCAGGGAAGTCATATCTAACGTGAGATCTGCAAGATGTGCACGATGTAATTAGGCAAAAGGGAAAAGAGATTAGGAGGGCAGATTTCAGAAAAAGTGACTTCACAGCTGGTACAAAGGCTCTGGAAGGTGAGGAGAACACGACACAGTCAAGAAAATCCCTGTGGCAAGAACAGAAAAGATGAATGAGGACTGGAGACAGGCAGGAGTCTGGACGTTGTTGAGCTTCCAGGTTAAGGAGTTGGATTATTAAGAACAGAAAGTCATTGTACAGCAGGAGGTGACATTTTTGTCTTTACTACTTTGAAGAAATTTTAGAGTCACAAGAAGATGTTAAAACAGAAGAATTCATTAGTACCCTAAACCCAGCTTCTCCCAACAAGAGCACCCTACACACCTACCATATATTGATCAAACTCAGGAAACGACAATCGGTACTATAGTAACTAATATATGGACTGCGTTTGGACTTCACCTGTTTTTATATATATATATATTTTGTGTGTGTGTGTGTGTGTAGCTCTTTGGAGTTTCATCATGTGCACAGGATCATGTGACCACCACCACAGTCAGGACACAGGTGTTCAAGCCCCCCAAAAAATCCCTCATGCTGCTCCTGTCACACCCTCCCACCAACCCTAATCCCTGGCAACCAATTGTCCTCTATCCCTTCCTCTTGTGAATGCTACTGAAATAGAATCATAGAGCATACACCCTTTTGAGATTGGCTTTGTTCACTCAGGATAATGAAACCCACCCAAGATCCACCTTGAGATCCACCCAAGTTGTTGCATCTATCAATAGTTTTCATGTGTGTGTGTATGCTGAATATTTCATTTTATAGATGTACCACCGTTTGGCCACAACTCATTTAGTCTGATTCTAGTTTGTGGCTATTCATATTTGTGTTTTAAAAAGATTCCTCTGACCACAGCAGACGGACTGGGCTGTAAGGCAGGCAGAGTACATGCACAGCTCATTAAGAATGACAGAGCAGCAGTTCACACAGGGAGTGATAAAACCCCTGGCTAGTGATTCTCGAACTGGGGCGGGGGGTGGGAGATTAGGCCTCCTGGGATCATCTGGCAGTATCTGGAGACATTTTTGGTTGTCAGAACTAGAGGGGTACTCTTGGCATCAGGCTAGGGGATATTACTGGAAATCCTGAAACGCATAGGACAGCCCCAACAAGATTATCCGGCCCCAAGTATCAATAGTGCCAAGGTAGAGAAACTGGGCTAAACTAATGTGACAATAGTGGAGATGGACAAGAGCGAGTAGATTCCACAAATGTTTGGGTAATAAGACTCAGTGATAGGCTGGATGTGGGGCAATGAGGGGAGAGGCATGACCTGCACAACCACACAGACAGAAGAACCATTCACTAAGATCGGGACACTGCAAGCAATCAAGGCGCCTGTGACATCTTTTACGGGGGCAGAGGGTGGGCGCAGGCAGCATTATGTAGGGTTTAATACTGGACTTGCTGAGTTTAAGCTCCTTGAAACATCCACATAGAGACACTGACTTGGTCTGCAGCCTAGAAACCACTCTACTGTGGGTTTCACCAGGTTCCTGACAGTGTCTAAAGTCCTGGTCCAAGAGGAGGTTACCTGAGAAGGGAGAGACCAAGTGAAAGAGAAGATGACCCGACCAGTCCTTAAAAAGCAGCCCAATGGATACATGAGCTCGCAGGGAAGGGTGAGAAAGGACCCGGGAGACAGGAAGAAAACCAGGAGCCTGTGGTGTCCAAAAGCCAAAGACAAATGTTTAAGGGAGGAATGGACAACAGCAGCAAATCCTGCAGAGCCCACAAACAGGATGTTACCCGAACACTTCATGGACTGGCCAAACTCTGGCGATGAACTTAGAGAGAGCTGACAGAAGCAGACAGAAGTCAGTTTCATCCGGACTGCAAAGTGGGAGATGACGCAAATAGGCACAACACTTTCAAAAGATCTGGTCGTGAATGCTGAGGAAAGATCTACGGCAGTAAGCAGAGAACAGGGATCCAGAATGCAAAATCCTTCCATTCAGTATCTGCACACTAGAGGTGGACAAACGGCGGCAGAGACGGCCTTCTGGGCCTGTTATCACGCCCTGACAAAGCTACATCTTTCCTTCACCTCATTTTTCTACTGGTCATTCATATGGACAGATTTAAAGAAGTCAGATTTAAAGGTAATCCTGATCCCTAACGTTAACCAAAGAACTCCTACAATGAATACAACCCCTGACATGGGAAATTTGGGCAATCTCTTTCAGTTTTTAAAAGTTACAGCACTTGACAACTGGCTTAATGACAATAGTAGGTAAACTCTGAATGCATAAACATACTATCCTCTACTAAAGAAAGCTATTTCTTTCTATTTATTTATTTTCTACTTATTTCTGTCAGAGTGGGTCATGGTGTTAGGGCTTAAGTCTCAGGATAAAAAGCACTATTAATAAGGTATCAACACCGCAAAAAAAAAAAAGTAATGGAAATGGCTTGGAAAACTGAGTCTTTAGTCTCTGGCCAGACCCTCCTCTTTCATTTGCTTGTGATTCAGTTTTTCTGTGAAAAATTGGATGGCTACGTATAAGGATATAAGAAATAGAATAATGGAGCTCTAACAAACCTAAGCGCACTAAAGGAGTCGCTATTGTTGGTGTCCTACTGGCACAAAACACTGTCCCTTCTACCAGCGTTACAATAGTCTTGAGTTTTGCCTTTGCGTTCTCAGCTCTCAACACAAACTTCTGTAAATATTCTCTGAAGAAAACAGTGGCCGTAGAGGAGAAATACTGGAAGGCCAAAAGGTGTCACGTTGCAGAAATGCACGTTGTCTCTCAAAATAACTACTCTGAATGACAAAAACCTCGGATGTACGTTCTGCCAATTTATGGGTATGAGCTAAGTTTAAATCTGCCCAGGAACGAACAAAGAGCAAAACGCAAGAGCCCTCTAGAGAGGGTCCAGACACCGACGGGGAACCTTCCGGAACACTGCTCCTTCACACTGCCGGGTCCCGCTTCGTTGAGCCCGGAGTCTCCGAAGCGGGAGCAGCCTCCCAGGCTCTGCCACGTCCCCAGGCCGGGCTCTCCCCGGGGCCGCGCGCAGGGGCGCCGCCTCGGTCCCGGGACAGGAGCCGCGATCCGCACTCGTGCCTTCCGCGGCGGAGGCTGCACGCCTCGCGAAGTGCCGCTAGGCCCGGCCGCACCCGGCAAGCCCGACACCCGTGCGCGGACAGGCCGACGGCCGGGCTCCGCACGACCCTCGCGTCCGCGGCGCCGGCAGGCCCGCCCACCCTACAGGACTGCGCCCCTCGGCGCCCGAACAACGGGGCTGCCGCTCACCTGGGAGCTCGAGGTCGTCGGCGCGGCAGCTGAAAAGCGGAGAACTGAGAAGTCAGGGTGTTAAGACCACGGTTCCGGGAGGACACGGAAGACACCAAAAGACTTACCTCGGCACGTCCCCGCCTCCAAAATGGCCGCCGACGACGCGTGGCCCCGTGGTTGCTACGTCGGCGCCCGTCGCCCCGCCCTGCCCATAGCACGGCTCCGTCCCGCCCCTGGCGGGACCCCGCCCCTCCCGCTCGCTAGGAGCACCACCCCCGGGCCGCGGTTTAAATGTCTGAGTGCTTCCAATCAAAAGGTCCTCCAGGCCGCCTGGCGTGGCCATGGGCCCCTCTGGAAGCACTCTCCTGTAGGCCTGTCGTCCTTCGCACTCCGCGACCCCCACCCTTGTCACCCCTGTAGCTCACTTCGCCAGGGCCGTGGCCGCCCGTGGGGACAGACGCGCATGCCAAGGTCTGTAGTGGGGTGGGGAAAAGGTAGCAGCTACTGTGCTAAGTTTTTCCCCAAGAACCTATATTACACATACTTTTTTTCTTAATTGAAAAAACCAAAGACAAAGAGAATCTGAGCCTTATGCGCTATCCTTAAACCAGTGCCTGAAAAGTAGGTCCTCGATTATGTACATTAAATAAATGGACGAATGGAATGCTGTGGAAGAAAATGAGGAATTTGAAATCAGAAGCCCTAGTTGGACCTAAGTTGTGCAGTTGTGACCTTTTACAGGTCACTTAGCCTCTGTAAATCTCCATGTTTCCATCTATTAAGATGGGAATACTACTGTCTGCCATCTCTAACTCAAGTAGGTAACAAGCTTCAAATAAAACAATGCATATGAAGGCACCTTTTTTTTTTGGTATCATTAATATACAATACAATGGGCAACATTGTGCTTACTAGATTCCCCCCATTATCAAGTCCCCACCACATACCCCATTGCAGTCACTGTCTATCAGCGTAGTAAGATGCTATAGAATCACTTCTTGTCTTCTGTGCCATGAAGGCACTTTTTAAACTGCTGAGTGTTAAACACATGAAAAATTGTTTTTGTTCTTCCCAAATTCCTTCAGGAACCCATTCACAGAGTGAACATTAAGGTATCTCTCGGACCTGACTGCTGTGAGCATTCTAAAATGCCTCACTGACAAGTTAACACTATTTAACTATGTCCTGACTTCAGATCTCGCTTTGCCACGGCACTGGGCTGTGCCCTTTTGCGGTGCCTATTACCCTGTCCACTGAGAATGTGTGTAGGTGGCCGCCTTGTTCACCGTCCGGAGTCTGCTGTTTTGGGTGGTGCTGAAGAGAGTTGCTATCTCTATCCTGTCAGGTTGACACCCTTTATAGCTATAAGATCTCTTGGTTTCTTCATTCTTTCAACATACCTTTTTTAGTCGTTGCAATGGTCTGAGCATTAGTACTGGGAATGTAGAATGAACAAGACAGACCAGGTCCTGACACGTAGGGAGCTTTCAGTCTCACAGGACAGAGAGGCTATGAACAGGAAGATAAAGTACGGGTGGTGATGGATGCAGTGAAGCGAGTGAATAGGATGTGATACCTCCAGACACTTGGGTGGGCCACTTTGGATATAATGAGTGTGCGAGCCTTCCCCTTCTCGGAGGAGGCAGGTTCCCGCAGAGGCCTAAGGAAGCAGGCCTGTGGTTAGCTGGACAGATGCAAGACCACGCAGCGCTGCTGAGGGAGGCTGCTTGGCATGTTTGCAGAACAATAAGGAAATGGGCTGAGTGGTGAGAAATGACGTCAGAGAGATAGGAGGGCCAGATCAAATCCAGCCTGGAAGGTGTGATAAGGCCTTTGGATTATATATATTCTGAGAAAAACAAGAAGCATGTGCACAGTTTGAGCAGAGGACTGATGAGATTTGACATCAGTTTTAAATCACAGTCTCATTGCCATGACTGCAGGGGTACAGGGACTAAAGCAGGATGGCCAGTAATGGGATGATGGTGGCCTAGAGTGGCTCATGGGCATCGGGAAGTGGTACATGGTCTGGATGCATTCTGAAAGTTGGGCTGTCATGATTTACTGATGACTGGATGTGCGCTGTATTCGTTTCTTAAGACTGCTAAGACAAATTAACTGGTTGGCTAAAAACAACAGACATCTATTCTCTCACAGCTGTAGAGGCCAGAAGTCCAAAATCAAAGGTCAGGTAAGCTTTCTCCAAAAGCTCCAGGAGACTCCTTCCCTGTCTCTTCCAGCTTCTGGTTGTCCAGACATTCCTTGGCTTTGCTGGCATGACTCCAATCTCTACCTGCCTTCCTGTGGCCTTCTCTCTGCCTCTCTGTATCTACAATCTCCTCTACCTTGCTTTTATAAGCATACCTGTCATTGCATTTAAGGCCCATTGTAAATCCAGGGTGCACTCATCTCTCAAGATCCTTAGGGGTCTAGGACTCTATCTCCAACTAAGGTCACATTCCCAAGTTTCAGGTGAACAAATTTTTTAGGAAGGCCACTGTTACATGGGCCATGAGAAACAGGAGCAAACCAAAGAAGCAGGATTATAAAATGGGTTTTGAAATTAACCTTGAATTGCATTTATAATATTTTATGTTTCACTTACTACTTCTCATTTAAACTTCAGAAGTAATTTATTTGGCAGGTATTATTATTATTATTATTCCAGTAGTAGAAAACTAAGGCTATGAGAATTGTGTGCAGACCTGGAATTGGAAGCCAGAATTCTTTAGTTGTACCCCAACTGTTTGCCTGCTTTGGGGTGGTAAGATACGAAAATGTGTTCTTAGAGGGCAATAATGGGAGTCGGAGGAAAATGACAGCTTAATGACAGAACAAACAACTGCCTAGTTTTCTTTTGTTGCTGCTAACAGATCTCAAGGTTTTCCTGATCCGAAGTCTCTAATTCATAACAGAGTCATTTGTGAGTCAGAATGAGAGAGACTGCACTACATTGCAATTTTGCTTGTATTTGCACACAGGCAAACAAAACTATTTCCCACTTGAGGCTTTTTTCTAGCTCAACTCAGAGTAAATAGACCCATTCTGAAGTATTCTTTAAAAAGCCCATGAAGTTTGTACTATTTGTATGAATATTGAAGGTGGAGAGGAGGCTGAGTCTGGGAATCTACAGCAGCCCCAGGAGGAGAGGCAGAGCGGGATGCGGTTTGAGAGACCAGGGGCTCTGCCCAGAGAACAGTCCACGGGTTCCACAGCCCCAGAGGACACGTCAGCAGATGTGTCCCCGGGACTGGCCGAGACACAGAGGTCAGGGGCCCACACCCAACCCTGGGCTAAGAGGATGTGTAAGTTCCTTCAGTGGTTAGGAAGGAGGGGCCCGGGAGTCCCAAACACTGCGTGGGACATACTTGTACTAACAATCATTCATTACCTATCTGGAATTCATACTTAGGAGGCGTGCAAGCCAGGGCTTAAAGCCTGAGAGACAGTGTGATATAGATTAGGACATAGATATTCATCCAGACAACCTGGATTTGAATCCTGGCTTTAGCACCTGCTGAGTCAACAGCTAACCTTGGCTGTTGATTTCTTAAACTCACTGTGCTTGGTATTTTCACCTACAAAATGAGAACTTATATTAATACCCACCTCCTAGTCTTTTACTTGAGAACTAAATGACTTAGTGTGTGTGCAGAGCTGGTAACAGTGTCTGAAGTGGCATTCTCATCCAGTCTTAGCTCTCATCCTTTGACTTTTAAATGGTCTAGTCATCTATTCATCAGACTGTTTAAAAGTCAAAGACCTGTCATTAGGTGATTTTGAGTTGTAATTTCTAAATCAAGGTTTTAGTTGTCTGTTTTCAACTAAAGAAAATTTAGTTACGAATAGGCTGACTCTACTTCTCCACCTGCTCAGGGCACTTCCAATTTCGGGCTGTTGTCCCAGCATAATTATTATAAGGACCCACCTTTTATTCTCAAAAGTGCTCAGTTTGGACGATGCACCTTACGACCATCCTACGGTGATTCCACTTACAGAAATGTAAGGAAGCAACTGTTCTTGCACTGCAACGTGAGTCATCGTGCAAACACTTCAATACCTGCCTCTCGCTGGAACACACAAAATCATCACTGAGCACATTTACATTTGCCTCAAAAAACTAACTCACCTTACTAAACTATGTGTTTGTGAAAACATTCTGTGACTCCTCTTGGCCTGCATGATACAACCTGAAAACTTCGACTTCCCTTCCCTCTCTCCCTCCTCTCCTACACCCGCACCTTCCTCCATACCCCACAGCCCCAGGTACAGTGATCTGCCCCCTCCTGAGCCCCTGGCCTGTGCAGTCAGTCCCTCTACTGAAATGCTTTGTTTCCGTTCCACCTTCTGCTGAAGATGTACTACTCATTTTTCAAGGACCAGCTCACTGTTTTCTTCCATCATAAAACCTTTTCACATTGTATTTTTGTTGGTTGTACGTGTCTTTCTTCCTCATCTTTAGCCCCTTGATGGTGATAAATTATCTTCAGTATCCCAATACCTTCAGATTTTTACCTGGAGTGGGTACTGTGTGAGCATTTTTGAATTGCTTTGACATTCCTATGATGATTCATGTGCAGTATACACATTGGAAAAAGTCCTCATAATCACCTCCTTTTTCTCCCCTAAATATGATTTTACTAAAAATACTCTTGTAGGAGGCAGAACATATATGCTTCCTTTGTAAAATTGGAGATTTTACTTTGAACAAGAAACCATGCAACTAAAATTTGTCCTCCAGTCAAGGGCACAGCTAATATGCAGTAACATATTAAATATTAAATGTTTTTCTAGACTCCCATGTTTTTACAAAGTTAGAAGTTTACATAACTTTAACTGACAGCTCTCAATGCCTAATGACTCCCAAATACGTGCATCTGCAGTAGCGTTTCTCAAGCCTTTGAAGTCACAGAACTCTCTACTTTTCCCTCTCTAGCTTTGACATCATAGCGTAGAAATGAATAGGAAACTGAAAGTATTCTTACAAGCACTTCATTCTCAGAAAATGTTTAATACTTGGAAGTTGTGTTCACTTTCTCTGTGAGTCAGCATTTCTCTAAGGCTTAGGGGGGAAATTGTGGGAAGAGAACGTAGGAGATGGATGGGTCCAGGGCACGTAACTCACACATCAGCCAAACTGCATGTGAACAGCCAGTGGGTGTCTACCCGCTTCCGAGCAGGTCACTGGGGTAACACACTAGATTAGGAATCTAGGCTGCCACTAATTAACAGTGCGACTCTGGGGTTACCTTCTCTGAGCTTTAATTTCCTCCCCTGACAAGTGATGGATTGCTCACTGATCTCTGTAGTGGCTGTTCCTATGGCTGGCTTCCTAACGAGACAAGAAAAGGAAATGAGTAGACATTTGTTCTTATCTGCATAGATGAAAGACCCTAGACAAAATGTTACAAAATGGAATCAAGGACTTGATAAGGAGGAGGAGGAAGAGGTTGCTGTACAGTGATTAAGTGGGTTTTTCCCTGCAAAAGTACAATGGTGCTTCCACTGCAGGAAAAATTATTGATGATTTAATACATTTTAAGAGAAATGCAACCTGATACTACCAACAGATGCAGGAGAAAGCATTTGATAAAATTCAACTCTTATTCATGGTAACTCTTGGTAAACTAGAAAGAGATGGAATTTTTAACCTGATAAAAATTTTTTTTTTTCTTGAGAGGGCCTCTCTCATATTTATTGATCAAATGGTTGTTAACAACAATAAAATTCTGTATAGGGGACTCAATGCTCAATGCACAATCATTAATCCACCCCAAGCCTAATTCTCGTCAGTCTCCAATCTTCTGAAGCATAACGAACAAGTTCTTACATGGTGAACAAATTCTTACATAGTGAATAAGTTCTTACATGGTGAACAGTACAAGGGCAGCCATCACAGAAACCTTCGGTTTTGCTCATGCATTATGAACTATAAACAGTCAGTTCAAATATGAATACTCATTTGATTTTTATACTTGATTTATATGTGGATCCCACATTTCTCCCTTATTATTATTATTATTATTATTATTATTTTTTTAAATAAAATGCTGAAGTGGTAGGTAGATGCAAGATAAAGGTAGAAAACATAGTTTAGTGCTGTAAGAGGGCAAATGTAGATGATCAAGTGTGTGCCGGTAGACTAAGTGTTAATCCAACCTAGACAAGGGCAATAAAACATCCATGGATGCAGAAGATTTCTCTCAAAACAGGGCGGGTGAAGTTCTAAGCCTCACCTCTGTTGATCCCCTTTTTCTCACCTGATGGCCCCAAGCCTCACCTCTGTTGATCCCCAATTTCTCACCTGATGGCCCCCCTGCGACTGTGCCTGTCTTAGGTTGTTACTCCCTTGAGGAATCTTACCCGTCTCTGGCTAACCAGTCATCTTCCGGGGCCATACAGGGAAATGTAAAGTTGGTAAATGAGAGAGAAGCCTTATTGTTTGAAAAGGTTAGCTTTTTATTTCTTTGCATATTTATGCCCTGTAGCTTCTATGCCCAGCATTTGTCTTGAGGTATCTTTACCACTTGGAAGAATTATGATACTTGGTAAATTTGAAATGAGGCACAAATTCTATTTAAGGGTTGTAGGTAGGAAGGAAGAAGAAAAGCTATAGAAGTAGCAGGCGGAAGAAAACCTGGGAAGATTGATTATTTCTTTGACATATCTTCTTGTAGAGTAACTTCAGCATGGATAGGTTTTAAACTACTAATTAAATTGTGCACACACTTTAACATAATAGGAGTATAGTTACATAACCAAAGCATACCTGTAATTACCAGCCATCTCCAGTGAAACCAAGAAAACCAGTTAGGCACCTTAGGCATTTGTGAAAATTTATCTATGATATGGTGGATATTGTCCTACTGAACTTGAACAGTCTGAGAGAAATTAGACAAATTAAAACAACCCATTCCTGGGGAATGTTCACATCCCTTATGTTCTTTTTTTTTATTTATTTTATTTTATTTTATTTTATTTTATTTATTGAAGGGTATTTGACAACAGTATCACATTACATTAGTTTCAGGTGTACAACACAGTGATTCAACATTTATATACATGATAATTCTAGGTACCAGCTATCACCATACCAAGTTGTTAACAATATTTTGACTATATTCCTTATGCTATACATTACATCCCGGTTACTTATTTATTTTACAATTGGAAGTGTGTTTATATATATATATATATATATATATATATATTTTTTGTGAGGGCATCTCTCATATTTATTGATCAAATAGTTGTTAACCACAATAAATTTCTGTATAGGGGGGTCAATACTCAATGCACAATCATTAATCCACCCCAAGCCTAATTTTCGTCAGTCTCCAATCTTCTGATGCATGACGAACAAATTCTTACATAGTGAATAAGTTACATGGTGAACAGTGCAAGGGCAGTCATCACAGAAGCTTTCGGTTTTGTTCATGCATTATGAACTATACACAGTCAGTTTAAATATGAATATTCATTTGATTTTTAAACCTAATTTATATGTGGATACCACATTTCTCTATTATTATTATTTTTAATAAAATGGTGAAGTGGTAGGTAGATACGAGATAAAGGTAGAAAACAGAGTTTAGTGTTGTAAGAGAGCAAATGTAGATGATCAGGTGTGTACCTGTAGACTATGTGTTAATCCGAGCTAGACGAGGGCAATAAACATCCATGTATGCAGAATATTTCTCTCAGAACATGAGGGAGGAGGTTCTAAGCCTCACCTCTGCTGCTCCCCATTTTCTCACCAGATGGCCCCCTGCGACTGTGCCTGTCTTAGGTTGTTCCTCCCTTGAGGAATCTTACCCGTCTCTGGCTAACCAGTCATCTTCCGGGGCCATACAGGGAAATGTGAAGTTGGTAAGTGAGAGAGAAGCCTTATCGTTTGAAAAGGTTAGCTTTTTACTTCTTTGCATATTTATGCCCTGTGGCTTCTATGGCCAGCATTTGTCTTGAGGTGTCTTTACCACTTGGAAGAATTATGATACTCAGTAAATTCGACATGTGGCACGAGTTCTATTTAAAGGTTGTGATTAGGTAGGAAGAAGAAAAGCTATAGAAGTAGCAGGCAGAAGAAAACCTGGGAAGATTGATTATTTCTTTGACATATCTTCTTGTAGAGTAACTTCAGCATGGATAGGTTTTAAACTACTAATTAAATTGTGCACACACATTAACATAATAGGAATATAGTTACCTAACCAAAGCATACCTGTAATTACCAGCCATCTCCAGTGAAACCAAGAAAACCAGTTAGTCACCTTAGGCATTTGTGAAAACTTATCTATGATATGGTGGATATTGTCCGACTGAACTTAAACAGTCTGAGAGAATTCAGGTAAATTAGAACAACCCATTCCTGGGGACTGTTCATATCCCATATGTTCTTTTAACGATAAATAGTCTGTGGTTGTAAGATTTTGGAGTGCTACAATTTGCACATCTCCTAATTCTTGGTTGAGTTCCAACAGTATAGATCCAGTCCAATTTTTGTTTTACTGTATGCACAGGCCAGCTTAGATATCTCCTTCCTCATTCCCATGGCAAGTCCAGGAACTGGTGGGATGAGTGCATCTACAGCTGTAGCAGTGCGTGGATCTTTGTTGGGATTTTTTGATGATCATCTTCTGGCATGAGTCTTCCAGAGGTGCTGATGTTGGAAGTTCTTTTTCATATCGTATCTTAGTTCATTTTCGGGGTAGCCCAATTAGGCTTTGATCATCTGTATAAACACAAACAGACCCTTTGCCTACACTTTTATATGCCCTTTATACTCTTGTGTAGAACTCATTGGAGGTTATCACACAGGAACGTCCCTTTTTTTTTTTTTTTTTTGGTATCAATAATCTACACTTACATGATGAATATTATGTTTACTATGCTCTCCCCTATACCAGGTCCCCCCTATAAACCCCTTTACAGTCACTGTCCATCAGCATAGCAAAATGTTGTAGAATCACTACTTGCCTTCTCTGTGTTGTACAGCCCTCCTTTTTCTCCTACCCCCCCATGCATGCTAATCTTAATACCCCCTACTTCTCCCCCACCTTATCCCTCCCTACCCACCCATCATCCCCAGTCCCTTTCCCTTTGGTACCTGTTAGTCCATTCTTGAGTTCTGTGATTCTGCTGCTGTTTTGTTCCTTCAGTTTTTCCTTTGTTCTTATGTTCCACAGATGAGTGAAATCATTCGGTATTTCTCTTTCTCCGCTTGGCTTATTTCACTGAGCATAATACCCTCCAGCTCCATCCATGTTGCTGCAAATGATTGGATTTGCCCTTTTCTTATGGCTGAGTAGTATTCCATTGTGTATATGTACCACATCTTCTTTATCCATTCATCTATCAATGGACATTTAGGTTGCTTCCAATTCTTGGCTATTGTAAATAGTGCTGCGATAAACATAGGGGTGCACTGATCTTTCTCATACTTGATTGCTGCATTCTTAGGGTAAATTCCTAGGAGTGCAATTCCTGGGTCAAATGGTATGTCTGTTTTGAGCATTTTGATGTACCTCCATACTGCTTTCCACAATGGTTGAACAAGTTTACATTCCCACCAGCAGTGTAGGAGGGTTCCCCTTTCTCCACAGCCTCGCCAACATTTGTTGTTGTTTGTCTTTTGGATGGCAGCCATCCTTACTGGTGTGAGGTGATACCTCATTGTAGTTTTAATTTGCATTTCTCTGATAATTAGCGATGTGGAGCATCTTTGCATGTGTCTGTTGGCCATCTGTATTTCTTTTTTGGAGAACTGTCTGTTCAGTTCCTCTGCCCATTTTTTAATTGGGTTATTTGTTTTTTGTTTGTTGAGGCGTGTGAGCTCTTTATATATTCTGGACGTCAAGCCTTTATCGGATGTGTCATTTTCAAATATATTCTCCCATACTGTAGGGATCCTTCTTGTTCTATTGATGGTGTCTTTTGCTGTACAGAAGCTTTTCAGCTTAATATAGTCCCACTTGTTCATTTTTGCTGTTGTTTTCCTTGCCCGGGGAGATATGTTCAAGAAGAGGTCACTCATGTTTATGTCTAAGAGGTTTTCGCCTATGTTTTCTTCCAAGAGTTTAATGGTTTCATGGCTTACATTCAGGTCTTTGATCCATTTTGAGTTTACTTTTGTATATGGGGTTAGACAATGGTCCAGTTTCATTCTCCTACATGTAGCTGTCCAGTTTTGCCAGCACCATCTGTTGAAGAGACTGTCATTTCGCCATTGTATGTCCATGGCTCCTTTATCAAATATTAATTGACCATATATGTCTGGATTAATGTCTGGATTCTCTGGTCTGTTCCATTGGTCTGTGGCTCTGCTCTTGTGCCAGTACCAAATTGTCTTGATTACTATGGCTTTATAGTAGAGCTTGAAGTTGGGGAGTGAGATCCCCCCTACTTTATTCTTCTTTCTCAGGATTGCTTTGGCTATTCGGGGTCTTTGGTGTTTCCATATGAATTTTTGAATTATTTGTTCCAGTTCATTGAAGAATGTTGCTGGTAGTTTCATAGGGATTGCATCAAATCTGTATATTGCTTTGGGCAGGATGGCCATTTTGACGATATTAATTCTTCCTAGCCACGAGCATGGGATGAGTTTCCATCTGTTAGTGTCCCCTTTAATTTCTCTTAAGAGTGACTTGTAGTTTTCAGAGTATAAGTCTTTCACTTCCTTAGTTAGGTTTATTCGTAGGTATTTTATTTTTTTTAATGCAGTTGTTAATGGAGTTGTTTTCCTGATCTCTCTTTCTGTTGGTTCATTGTTGGTATATAGGAAAGCCACAGATTTCTGTGTGTTGATTTTGTATCCTGCAACTTTGCTGTATTCCGATATCAGTTCTAGTAGTTTTGGGGTGGAGTCTTTAGGGTTTTTTATGTACAGTATCATGTCATCTGCAAATAGTGACAGTTTAAGTTCTTCTTTACCAATCTGGATTCCTTGTATTTCTTTATTTTGTCTGATTGCCGTGGCTAGGACCTCCAGTACTATGTTTAATAACAGTGGAGACAGTGGACATCCCTGTCTAGTTCCCGATCTCAGAGGAAATGCTTTCAGCTTCTCGCTGTTCAGTATAATGTGGGCTGTGGGTTTATCATAGATGGCCTTTATTATGTTGAGGTACTTGCCCTCTATTCCCATTTTGCTGAGAGTTTTTATCATGAATGGATGTTGAACTTTGTCAAATGCTTTTTCAGCATCTATGGAGATGGTCATGTGTTTTTTTTCTTTCTTTTTGTTGATGTGGTGGATGATGTTGATGGACTTTCCAATGTTGTACCATCCTTGCATCCCTGGGATGAATCCCACATGGTCATGTTGTATGATCCTTTTGATGTATTTTTGAATTCGGTTTGCTAATATTTTGTTGAGTATTTTTGCATCTACGTTCATCAGGGATATTGGTCTGTAGTTTTCTTTTTTGGTGGGGTCTTTGCCTGGTTTTGGTATTAGGGTGATGTTAGCTTCATAGAATGAGTTTGGGAGTATCCCCTCCTCCTCTATTGTTTGGAAAACTCCAAGGAGAATGGGTATTATGTCTTCCCTGTATGTCTGATAATATTCCGAGGTAAATCCATCTGGCAAGGGGTTTTTGTTCTTTGGTAGTTTTTTGATTACCGCTTCAATTTCGTTGCTGGTAATTGGTCTGTTTAGATTTTCTGTTTCTTTCTGGGTCAATCGTAGAAGGTTGTATTTTTCTAGGAAGTTGTCCATTTCTCCTAGGTTTCCCAGCTTGTTAGCATATAGGTTTTCATAGTAGTCTCTAATAATTCTTTGTATTTCTGTGGGGTCCGTCGTGATTTTTCCTTTCTCGTTTCTGATACTGTTGATTTGTGTTGACTCTCTTTTCTTCTTAATAAGTCTGGCTAGAGGCTTATCTATTTTGTTTATTTTCTCGAAGAACCAGCTCTTGGTTTCATTGATTTTTGCTATTGTTTTATTCTTCTCAATTTTATTTATTTCTTCTCTTATCTTTATTATGTCCCTCCTTCTGCTGACCTTAGGCCTCATTTGTTTTTCTTTTTCCAATTTCGATAATTGTGACATTAGACCATTCATTTGGGATTGTTCTTCCTTTTTTAAATATGCTTGGCTTGCTATATACTTTCCTCTTAAGACTGCTTTTGCTGCGTCCCACAGAAGTTGGGGCTTAGTGTTGTTGTTGTCATTTGTTTCCATATATTGCTGGATCTCCATTTTGATTTGGTCATTGATCCATTGATTATTTAGGAGCGTGTTGTTAAGCATCCATGTGTTTGTGAGCCTCTTTGCTTTCTTTGTACAGTTTGTTTCAATTTTTATGCCTTTGTGGTCTGAAAAGTTGGTTGGTAAGATTTCAATCTTTTGGAATTTTCTGAGGCTCTTTTTGTGGCCTAGTATGTGGTCTATTCTGGAGAATGTTCCATGTGCACTTGAGAAGAATGTATATCCTGTTGCTTTTGGATGTAGAGTTCTATAGATGTCTATTAGGTCCATCTGCTCTACTGTGTTGTTCAGTGCTTCCGTGTCCTTACTTATTTTCTGCCCGGTGGATCTATCCTTTGGGGTGAGTGGTGTGTTGAAGTCTCCTAGAATGAATGCATTGCAGTCTATTTCCCCCTTTAGTTCTGTTAGTATTTGTTTCACATATGCTGGTGCTTCTGTGTTGGGTGCATATACATTTAGAATGGTTATATCCTCTTGTTGGACTGAGCCCTTTATCATTATGTAGTGTCCTTCTTTATCTCTTGTTACTTTCTTTGTTTTGAAGTCTATTTTGTCTGATATTAGTACTGCAACCCCTGCTTTCTTCTCGCTGTTGTTTGCTTGAAATATGTTTTTCCATCCCTTGACTTTTAGTCTGTACATGTCTTTGGGTTTGAGGTGAGTTTCTTGTAAGCAGCATATAAATGGGTCTTGCTTTTTTATCTATTCTGTTACTCTGTGTCTTTTCATTGGTACATTCAGCCCATTAACATTTAGGGTGACTATTGAAAGATATGTACTTATTGCCATTGCAGGCTTTAAATTCGTGGTTACCAAAGGTTCAAGGTTAGCCTCTTTAGTATCTTACTGCCTAACTTAGCTCGCTTATTGAGCTGTTATATACACTATCTGGAGATTCTTTTCTTCTCTCCCTTCTTTTTCCTCCTCCTCGATTCTTCATATGTTGGGTGTTTTGTGCTGTGCTCTTTCTAGGAGTGCTCCCATCTAGAGCAGTCCCTGTGAGATGTTCTGTAGAGGTGGTTTGTGGGAAGCAAATTCCCTCAGCTTTTGTTTGTCTGGGAATTGTTTAATCCCACCATCATATTTGAATGATAGTCGTGCTGGGTACAGGATCCTTGGTTCAAGGCCCTTCTGTTTCATTGTATTAAATATATCATGCCATTCTCTTCTGGCCTGTAGGGTTTCTGTCGAGAAGTCTGATGTTATCCTGATGGGTTTTCCTTTATAGGTGACCTTTTTCTCTCTAGCTGCCTTTAAAACTCTTTCTTTGTCCTTGATCTTTGCCATTTTAATTATTATGTGTCTTGGTGTTGTCCTCCTTGGATCCTTTCTGTTGGGCGTTCTGTGTATTTCCGTGGTCTGTTCGATTATTTCCTCCCCCAGTTTGGGGAAGTTTTCAGCAATTATTTTTTCTAAGATACTTTCCATCTCTTTTCCTCTCTCTTCTTCTGGAACCCCTATAATACGGATATTGTTCCTTTTGGATTGGTCACACATTTCTCTTAATATTGTTTCATTGCTGGAGACCCTTTTATCTCTCTCTATCTCAGCTTCTATGCGTTCCTGTTTTCTGATTTCAATTCCATCAATGGCCTCTTGCATCCTATCCATTCTGCTTATAAACCCTTTCAGAGTTTGTTTCATTTCTGCGATCTCCTTTCTGGCATCTGTGATCTCCCTCCGGACTTCATCCCATTTCTCTTGCGTATTTCTCTGCATCTCTGTCAGCATGTTTATGATTCTTATTTTGAATTCTTTGTCAGGAAGACTGGTTAGGTCTGTCTCCTTCTCTGGTGTTGTCTCTGTGATCTTTGTCTGCCTTTAGCTTTTTCTTTTCATGGTGATAGGAAAAATTTGCAGAGCTGGGACGAGTGACGGCTGGAAGAACTTCCCTTCTTGTTGGTTTGTGGCCCTCCTTCCTGGGAGAACAGCGACCTCTAGTGGCTTGTGCTGGGCAGCTGCACACAGACAGAGTTTCTGCTTCCTGCCTGGCTGCTATGGAGTTAATCTCCGCTGTTGCTGTGGGCGTGGCCTGGCTCGGGCAGCTACTCCAAAGTGGTGGAGTCACGTTGGAGGGGAGCGACCTGGAAGCTATTTATCTCTGTAAGGGGCCTCCCTGCTCCCTGCAGCCCAGGGGTTAGGGTGCCCAGAGATCCCCGGATTCCCTACCTCTGGATTAAGTGTCCCGCCCTGTCTCTTTAAGACTTCCAAAAAGCACCCCCCAAAACAAAACGATGACCACAAAAAAAAAAAAAAAAATTTTTTTTTAATTAAAAAAAAAAAAGGTGACGGCTCGTTTTTCTTTATTCTCCGGTGCCAGCCTCAGGCATCTGCTCACCGGTCTTGCTGCCCTGTTTCCCTAGTATTGGGTGATCTATCCCTTTAAGACTTCCAAAAAGCGCTCGCCAAAACAAAACAGCAAAAAAAAAAAAAATGGTGTCTCGCTTTTCTTATGTCCCCCAGCCCCTGGCCTCCAGTGCCCGCTCACTGTTATTTCTGCCCTGTTTTCCTAGTATCCAGGGCCCTGCACTCTGGCCCGGATGGCTGGGGCTGGGTGTTCGGCAGTCCTGGGCTCCGTCTCCCTCCCGCTCTGCCTGCTCTTCTCCCGCCCGGAGTTGGGGGGATGGGCGCTCGGCTCCCGCCAGGCCGGGGCTTGTATCTTACCCCCTTCGTGAGGCGCTGGGTTCTCTCAGGTGCAGATGTGGTCTGGATATTGTCCTGTGTCCTCTGGTCTTTATTCTAGGAAGGGTTGTCTTTGTTATATTTTCATAGATATATGTGGTTTTGGGAGATTTCCGCTGCTCTACTCACGCCGCCATCTTCCGCCCCAGCTTCATTCTACTGTTTTTGTATGTAACATTCTGAATATACTTGGGTACAGTTCCATTTCATCTAATATGTCACTCAAATCCACTGTTTCCTTATTGATTTTCTGTCTGGATGGTCTATCCATTTATATAAGTGGGGCATTAAAGTCCGATACTATTATTATTTTACTGTCAATCTCTCCTTTTATGTCTGTTAATATTTGATTTATATATTTAGGAGCTCCACTGTTGGGTGCATAGGTATTTATAATTGTTATAGGTTCTTGCTGGATTGTGCCCTTAATCATTATGTAATGTAGCTTCTTTGTCTCTTGTTACAGCCCTTGTTTTAAAGTCTATCTTGTCTGATATAAGTATTGCTACTGCGGCTTTTTTCTTATTCCTATTTTCATGGAATATCTATTTCCATCCCTTCAGTTTCAGTCTTTAGATCTAAAGTGAATCTCTTTTGGCAGCAAATAGATGGGTCTTGTTTTTTATCCATTCAGTCACCCTATGTCTTTTGATTGGAGCATTTAGTCACTTCCATTTAGAGTACTTATTGATAGGTATGTAGTTATTGCCATTTTGTCAAATGGTTCATGGTTGTTTTCCTTGTTCCTCTCTTACCCATTTTCTCTTGCTCTCCCCTTGAGTATTGTGACTTTCTTTAGTGTTACATTTAAATTTGTTTCCCCATTTTCTGTGTATCCATTATAGGTTTCTGGCTCGTGGTTACCATGGGGTTCTTACAGGATATCCTGCACATCTGGCAATCAATGATAAGTGGATGGCTACTTAAGTTCAAATGTATTATCACAATATATTTTTTACTCCCCCTCCTCCTTCTTTTACACCTTTTTAATAAGTGATTCCCTTAACTAACTTTTAAAATGTACTTGATTATAATATTTTTGTCTTTTTGACATTCATACTAGCTTTCAAGGGACTGATCTACTGCCACTGACACACATTTGTTTTTACCTGTGAAATTTGCATTTTCAGATTTTTCTTGCTTCTAGTTAGGGTCTATTTTTCCTCTTCAAGAAGACCCTTTAACATTTCTTGTAAGGACAGTTAAGTGGTGGTGAACTCTTTAAAGTTATTTTTATCTGTGAAGCTCTTTATCTCCCCTTCCATCCTGAATGATAACCTTGCTGGGTAGAGTATTCTTCATTGTAGGTTTTTCTCTTTCAGAACTTTGAATATATTTTGCCACTCCCCTAGAGTTTCTGCTGATAAATCAGCTAATTGTCTTATGGGGTTTCCCTTGTATGTAACCTGTTGCCTTCTTTTGATGTTCTTAAGATTTTTTCATTTTTTCTGATCATTGATACTTCAATCATGATGTGCCCTGGTGCGGGCCTACCTGGGTTTATCTTGATTAGGGCTCTCTCTGCTTCCTATACCTGGATGTCTGTTTCTTTCTATGGTTTAGGGAAGTTTTCAGCTATTATTTCTTCCAATAAGTTTTCTACTCCTTTTACTCTTCTTATGGGATTCTTATAATGCAAATGTTTGGATGTTTGATATTGTCCCAAAGCTCTCTTAACTTATCCTCATTTCCTTTTTTCTTTCTTATTTCTGTTCAGCTTGAGTACTTCCTATCACTGCCTTCCAAGGCGCTGACCTGGTCTTCAGGACCCTCCGGTCTGCTGCTGATTCCCGCTCATGTATTTGTCATTTTTTATTGTACTTGTTGTATTCTTCATCTCTGATTGGTTTGTTTTAGATTCTCTCTCTCTCTCTGTAGAGGTTGTCACTGAGTTCCTCCACTCTTCTCTCAAGTCTAGTGGGCTTCTTCATAATCATTAACTTGAACCTTTATCGGATAGATTGCTTAACTCTTGTTTCATTTGGTTCTTTTTCTTAAGTTGTGTCATGTTCCTTTGTTTAAGTATATTCCTCTGTCTCCTCATTCTGTTTGACTTACTGTGCTTGACTTTATCAGTTAGGAGAAAGAGCTACGTCTCCCAGTCTTGAAGGATCAGCCTTGGGAAAGGAAGGCCCCTAGGTAGACTGTGTGTGCCTGGTAGTTTGGGCTAGCTTACTGAAGGCTAGTGTGTGTGAGTCAGGGTGTCCTGGTGTCAGGGCCCTCATGGCATGGCTGGAGGGGGGCACATTTGGAAGGGCTCAACTGGAGGGTTTCCTGAGTGGATACTGATGTGCTCCACACTGGAAGGAGGCAGTGGGCCCAGCCCCTCCTCTGAAGCTACCAGCTCCATGCTCTGTTTCAAAAGAAACAAAATGTGGCTAATATGACTATTGTTGCCCCTACCCTCATTATAAAAATGAGAAGACTGAGGTCTAGGGAAGTGAAAAAACCTGTCCAAGAATATGGAGCTGACACAGTCATCTGATGTTACAACCATAGCACTGCCCTACTTTGCTACCTTACTTCTATTATATAATTTTTTATTATGTGAATTAATACCAGGCTAGCATTCATAACTGGATTCTAGGTTTGCTTGGAAGCTTACTCCTTCATGAGACCTTGAACTGAAAAAAAAACTCAGTTTTTCACATGTGTAAAATGCAGCACTTGGTTAGATTTTCTCACATGAGCTATACTACTACTAGATTGTAGTTTTTTTACAAGGAGAGAGATGGTGAATGTGTGCATGTTTGTGGAAAAGCATTAAATGCTTATGAAATGCACTTGAATTCAATGCCACCATTAATAGCATTGTGATATATGCATCAAATTTTAGAACTGTGAGTACTCATCAAGGTCACCTAGGACACTACCTCTATATACAGATGAAACCAACAGTGGTTGTCACTTGTCCCAGTAACACAAATCAAGTGTGGCTGAGTTGGATCATAAAGCACTCCAATGGAACACCATTCACCAAAGGAAAATGAATAGAAGGAACATACCCGAGATTATAGAATAAATGTGTCCCACACATTTGGCAAAAGCAATCTTCTAAAACTATTCTGGTCAACTATTCCAAGTGATCATCTCCAACTCTCCTTAGGATTTTTTCAAGGCATGAAGAGCAATGATCTACTATCTAGCACTTACAGGTCACAGCAATATGATAGACAATAGAGTAGGAATCAACCACTTATTAACTGTCCTTGCTAGGGCTCATTTTTCCTTAGGGGATGTAAGAGAAAGAAACAATATTTGGAAATTAACAAAAAGAAGAATGTTCATGGAGGGAGCCACAAGCAGATGAGAAGTAGCCGTTCATTCAGGAGTACTATGCAGCTATCTTTTAGACTTGCCAGTTGAAAGAGGTACTTACAGTATCTGTTTACACATGAGGCCCTTATTGTTGTATGTTTTGCCGTCAGCATGATGTACAGGATCTCCCTCCCGAGTGCAGCTGAGTTTCCCATTTTGCATTTTGTCCCGATACTGAGCACATTGGTCCTGAAAAGAGAGAAGGGAGCAGGCCTCGTGGGTGACATGGTTTGTTGTATTTTTATTAAGTTTGGTAAACAATTTGAGGAAGAAAAGTTCTTGTCTAACATCTAGGATTGCTCTCTACAGAGACAGAGGGGCTGGAATCATCCATATTCTAAGAGGTCAGTTGTCACAGGTAATAATGTTGCTCTTAAGGATCTACACAGGAAATAAAACTGGCTGGGATTTAATAGCATAGATCAAGGGACAGCAAACTAGAGCCTACAGGATTAATCTGTCCTGTTGCCTATTTTTGTATATAACATTTTATACATAAACTTTGAAACACAGCCACACTCATTCATTTAGATATTATTTATGGCTGCTTTCCCATAATAATGGCAGAGTTGAATAGTTGCAACAGAGACCATACGACCTACAATGCCTAACCTATTTGCTATTTGGCCTCTTACAGAAAAAGAGTTTGCTGGCCTCTGGTGTAAAGAGAAGAGAGAAAGAAATGCTGGGAGAAAGCATAAGGCTGCAAAATGCCAAGGAAAGTAGCTGAAGTAAGTGAGAACTTAGCCTACTAAAGGAGAAAAGATAGAAAAATAAAAAGGCCAGAATTTATCAAAGATGAGGATTGAGCCTGTGTCAGAGCTGGAAGCAAAGAGGTGTTTTGATATCCCAAGGTTGTTAGAAGAGAAATAAGGAGGTTGTGATCTTATGCAGTTGTGTTAACCTGCACGAGGAGTGGGCTTGTGCGACATCGTCGTGGTGACACTTAAAAATGTCTTAAACACAGCCTAGATTATTCCACATCAGCCCTGCAAGTGTACTGCCAAATAAGGGAAACGAGAGTTCAGTGAAATGAAGTAATTTACTCAATTTCACACATCCTAATCGTCGCGGACAGGATCGTACCCAAAGCTATCTGACTACAAAACCTATGCTCTTTCACCATGTTATGCTTCTGCGCATCTAAAGCAAATGAACCTCATTCTGGGAAAGAGAATAATCAACGAAACTGAAGAGCACGAGGTGCTGATAGGGAACATCTGCCCTCTTATACCACTCCCTATCATGGCTCATAGGTGATATACTCATTAATTTCATAAAATGTTGGCTAATTGTTCTCCAAAACAGCTACATAGGTCAATACTTCATTTTATATCATGAAGGTTCTTTTTTTTACCCATATCCTTACTATCATCTGTATAGGTTGATGTAATTTTTAACAACATTGTATGTATAAAATGATCTAACTTTTGATTTGGGTTTTTCCAATAACTGACAAGGCTGAGACTACCTTCGGAAATGTGCCTATCATTTAGTGGCTGCCAAGAGGCGGAGCCCATGTGGGGGGAACAGCGTGAGGCAGGACCTACTGGAGGTAAAGAAGGCTGAAGCTGGCTGGATCACGGACTGGCTCTAGAGCAGCAAGTACATACTGTCCCTCAGGGAGGAGACAGTCAGTGGGAAGGTGGGAGCAGAATGGAGCTAACTAGAGTTCAAACCCTGTACAGAGCCCATTGGTTTCCAGGAGACTGGGGCCTAGAACAGAAGCCTGGGAATGAAGCCTTCATGCTTGACAAGCACAGGATTCATGATGAGGGCCATGGAATGTAAAGCCAGGGGCTTCCTCTCCCTGAAGGCTCTGGGGAAGTGATGGGGAAAAGTTGCAAAAGAGACAATGGGTTGCTGAAATACATGAGCCTGTTCCCTACAGTGGTGAAAATTCAATAAATGTTGGGGCTCTGTGGAATCACAAGGTGTTTACTAACCCACTATACACATACACCTCACATATAACTTACATGTGTACATAAGTTATATACTACTGCTTAGATAGGACACTTAACCATGTTCTATGGGGCAGGCATGGGTATAAGCCTGTTTCAGGTAATGCCTTATCCTCACCCTTGGGGGAGATGTAGTAATGTGGTTACCCTAGATACATAGAGTGACTGTCTTTTGTTTAATCCATTTCATTGGTTCTCAAGTTTTGATATGAAGTGCAAGATAAAAATTCAAGTTGATGGTAGAGTTTGTGTTGGGTAACAGGGATCCCCCCCATCAGTGGTCTGCTCTGATGCACGTGTCAGAATGCTACTGAACCCTGTCTGACTTACATCATAATGGCCCTACTGGTGTATTTAAGCACCGGCTGGACCAGTGAGTGAGTGAGTGAGTGAGTGAGTGAGGAGAGAGCCTCTTCAGTCACTTGTTGTTCTTGAATATTATATACTGACTGGATTCTTGGCTGTCATCACTTGAACTTCTGGCAACAGGGTTCCGGGGAGGAAGGCACCTGATTTCAAGTCACTCTCTGAAGTGTTGAGCCATGAAGCACAAACAAAAAAGGAAACATCTTGAAATCACATGCTCCCCCAAAGTTGGCAGGATGTCAGAAGGTGTGTGTCAGTGATATTCTCTTAGCATTGGGGATCTAGAAACCGTCTTCTAAAGTAAATAGGAGTGAGGATTCCTACTTATGGGAGAGAGAGGGCAGGAAGGCGGGAGGGAGGAAAAGGTGTGGGTGTGCCAGTCTTTCTAAGTGATCAGATAATCTGAGGGTCAAGAGAAGGTTTCAGTGACTAGGTCCTTGTCTCTGTGGCGTAGGACCTGTGTTCCCTACATCATGTCGCTCTGGATTACTGTATCACAGATGTAGTGACTATTACAATTTTTCTTCTATAATGTATTTCCCTTTATTTCATTTTTTACAATGTTACAAGTTTTCCAATAGTACTTTTTCCAGTTAATGAAGAAAGTGTGGCCCAAAGAGGTAAATGAAAAATTAGGAAAAAGAGTATGAGTGCCTAAAATTGGAGGTGCAGGGATGAGAGTGTAAAGTCATACAGAGTATGAATTGATGTTTTAGATTGTCTCAGACATTGAGACATTTCTTTCATTGTCTCAGAGTATAGACATGTAAATGTGAGACTCCTTTATGAAAGAAAAACACTAGCACGATACACACACACACAAATGCCATTTAAGCACGATAGCTGAATTGAGAAAGTTTGGCTCTTTCTGGAAAAACATGAAACTGAAATAGTTGTGGTAACTGTGAGTTCACTCTGTGCCTTCCCTTGGCTTACATAACATAAATAAGCCAAGGGAAGACAAGGAGTAGTTTCTAATATAATGGCTTGCTTAATATGTACCAGGTCCAATTATCTGCTTCTCAAACTCATTCTATCACTAATGGAGTAGATTCATTAGTTGGAGTAGATCAGGCCATAGTAACTAATACACGAAGGAATGTACTTATTTCTTATGTAATAATTACTGTATGTGAAGGAATAGGGCAAGCCTCCCTGCTGATAGAAACGTTTTATCATTAACACTCGGCTTTCAAATAGACCCCAGGTTATCAACATGCCAGTTAGATAGAAAAGGGAAGAACACAGCAGGGCACAGAGGAGGACTTCATGCCTATGCCTGGTTGGGGCACGTGTCCTTGCCACTCATTTCCCACTGCAGAAAACTTAGTCACATGGTCAGAACTACTGTAGCTCCCGAAGGAAGGGTGTTCCAGGCCCAGGGCCAAGTCCCCCTCTGGATGGTCCAGAAGATAAGTCTGAAGATAAGTCCAGAAGAGGGCAGGTTGGAAGAAAGGCTTTTCTTCTTTAGAGTCACTGGCGGCTCATGCATGTGCCCAGGGTGTGTGTTTCCAATCCATGGGCAGAAATGTATAGTGTGATTGTGTCTGCATCCTATGAAAGAGGTTTTTTAAAAGATTTGAATAGGTTGGTTAATAGTCTTGGAGAAATACAGAAATACATTCCCACAAGAGGAGTCTTGGGCAAGTCTGTAAAGTCGTCATTTGAACATCTGCAGCACCATGGCTACTGCCCAGGAATTCCCTGCAAAAATGCTGTATCTGCACACCTCTCCATAATCATATTGACATCCCTATCTTTCTATATATCTACATCAATATAGATACCAGTCTAGATAGATAGGCAGGCAGGCAGACATGCAGAATTCTTTTAAAAATTGTACCCCCATGTCCTCTAATTACAGAATTTCTCATGAGGAAAAAGGAGCTAGTATCCAATTTTAGTCGCTAGTTTTTGATATTGTGTATACATCTTTAGAAATATAATATACAAGATACCCACTATCACTGACATCTACTACACACAATTTTCATGATTGTCATTTCCTTATATTCTGGAGCAAGTGAAGTTTCAAATGCTTAATTTCATGGGAGGGGTTTCAATGCCTAACATGATTATCCACTCAACATGTCTTTTTGGAATGCATATAGATCCAAGAAAAGGCCACATCTGTACTTTTGTATTCATTCCTCAATTCGAGAATTCACAAGGGGATTCTCCTGAGCATGAGGAACATGTGGTGGTCGGAGACAACAATCAGACACCGGGAGAAGAGTCCTCTGACTCTGAGTATGTCTCCCGTGTGTCCTCTCCAGGACAGCTTCCTGCTGCTGCTGAGGATGGTAAGGAAGATTCACAAAGGTTGGACAGGATGAATAGCTGGGGTGGCTCAGGCCAATCCCTATTTATTTCACTTTCCCTTCAAAAACAGGAAAGGGCTTCAGGACAGAGGAAATAAGACTAAAGCCTCTGCAAAGGAACAAATTGGGGGTGTGCTTTCAAGGAAAGGACAGTTCCCCATGTGAACACTGGGACAGCTGTGAGTGAGATAGTGGGCTCTGCTGGTAACAGTGTGGGAATTCAATTACAACCTCTTCCTTCAGATCAGCACAAACTCATACACACACACATACACACACACACACCCTGCACACCCTGTATTCCTTCATACCAGATATGGCCCCATTATTCCTTCCTTTCACTTTTTCTCTCATATAAACATACATGACTTCATTCCAGATGCGCCCTTCCCATACCCTACCAGCGTTACAGACACACACTGCCACCTTCCCTCCTCCCGCAATCACTCTCAGACTCAGCTGTCTACACACTAACCCATAATGTACACCCTTTCACACAGGTGACTTGTTTTACCTCCCTCCATAGAGCTAGCTACGAATCTCTGTTCCATTTACAAAGACACAGTTTGTGAAATCCAGTCACTCATGATCTATAGATTGAACAACCAATATTACCACACATTTAAAAATTTCAAAGAAAACGGTATTATGCTACCCACATAAATGGAGGCAATCTGGAATCACTGGAGACATTACATAGCTGACTCACTGTTTATTTAATGGATGGATAAATACACAAATACCAAGCACGGACCACATTTATCATTTTAATTTAATTTTTCCACAAAAGCAGCTCTACAGCATGGACACAGGACAGGGGCCCCAACCCAAGGCCAGAAAGCAATGGAAGCTGCTTCTGCTTCAGAGTGCCTCTCCTGCGTCCCTTGTGAGGACAGGCTTGCTGGCGCAGGTAGAAGGGACCACTGAATGGGATGCAAAGGACAGTGGGGATCTAGGCAGAGCCCAGAGATGAGCCGAGTGATTCTGCTCATCAGTCAGCACAAGGCTGCCCAGCACAGAAAGAAACTCAAAATGCTTCTCCATCTTCGTTAATATAATCCCCAGTGGAAGTAGTAAATTCCAAGGGAAAATACTTAGGATTGGAGCGAGCCCAAGGAGACAAGTGGAGGGCAGTGAGTTATTTGAGGAAATGGTGAAAGAGAAACATGGAAGAACATGTCGGTATGAACTGGACAAGGACAGGTTATATTACCAGGAAGGTGTGACAGCACTAATAGCCTAAATCAGGCCCGACACGGTAGGATCCTCAGATGCTGACCTGAGTAGAGACATACGTGGACCGAGACCCCAGCACAGCAGTATCTTTTCATAGCCGATGTTCTCAAGTTCAACCCTATACAGATCCATCGGCACCCGTGATCATCATCATTCACTTCCTTGTCATCTTCCACATGGATCTAAGTTCTCTACTCTATTTTTGTCCCAATCATACAAAAGTGCTGCATTAGTTGTCCCTGTGTTTTAATGTTATGTAAACACGAGTGCACAATACATGCCTTGCATCAACTGCTTTTCACTCTCTGTGCTTTGGTTTGTAAACATCATCCATGTTATATGTGACTGTAGTTCGTTCATTCTTGGCATATAAAGTGACTTTATTGATTATTATACTTTTATGGGCATTTGGGTTACTTTCAATCTGGGGCTACTCTAAAATGTGATATTCTAAAAATTCTATTACATGTATTTTGCTATATGGACCTATTTCTAATTGGTGAATGCCTCAGAGTTAAAGGGCTAGGCTTTAGTGTTCATGTTCTATCTCAATCCCTTAGACCTTAATCTTTCAAGGTTTTACTTTCTAATGCAATCACATGTTGCTCTACATTTATTCTTGCATGCCTTGCCTTGTGCCCTCATTTACTTTGGATCTTCTAACAGTTCATATTGAAAACTCATATATTCTTTCTCTTATAGCCATTGATTTTCATATCCTTCTGTGCTTTCACTGTTACCTTAGATTTCACAAACACATTAATTACACTAGTCTCAAAGAGAATACTCCCAATAATCCTGTTGCAGAACTAAGCCACCTAACAACATGTGAAACATGCACACACAAATGCACAATCGTGGGACACGCAGTCTGCACACAGATACGTGCTGACCGAAAACACAGACACAAAGCATACATACCATTCTCACACACACAGAACTATCCCATATTCAAATGTGCAACACCAGATCAGTTGCACATTGAAGAATTTATGCACACAAAGCACATGACATTCCTCACACCATTATGCCACAATGTGTGCATGATACACAAACCTGACACTTTGTTTAGAGATGAAGGTCATTTTAATTCACTGAGGAAAAGTGAGTTTGGTCAGCAAAACAAAGACAGTGACTAATAATAGTTAAATTCTGCAAAGATAAAAATTCACCAATTGTTTCATCTGAGGTTATAGATCTGAGAGGGGGAATGCAAAGTGTTCGCCCACAAAAAGAAATGGTGAAGGAAAGCAAATGTTACCAAAAATCTTAAGCAAGGTGAGTGAGTGAGTGTGAGGAGCCTGGACTACAAGGTTCAGAGAGTAACCCAGAAAGCTGAAATAGGCCAATTCTCTGTCCAAGCCAGAGGTAACTCTTTAGGACAAACTCAGTATTTCCGTGAGGGAAAGTGGGGAGAGTACATCATGGAGAAGAGTGTAGGAGGGAACAGAATGGAACCAGCTGCCTCTATTACTTTCACTCCATTTTCCAGGAGTCTCAAAGCTCCATGCATGGGATGCACCATCTGGGTACTCTTTGGAAGACAAAGCTGTGGGTCCTGAGGGAAATGATGGACCATCTGAATCTGAATACTACACCTCTGGCCCCTCTCTTGACTCAGCCTCTTGTGCTGCTAAGTAGAGAGGAAGAGCTGCTAAAGTCTAGGCACATCAGAGCAGTGGTAGTCTGCACAGACCTGTAGAGATTGAGCTCAGTGTCTCTGCTCAGAGAAAAAGGTCTACTTTGGGTCCACTCGCAGTCTCCTCCTCTCCAATTTGGGAGCCTAGGGCTCTGGTTCCATGCCATCAACATGAACTCATTTCAAATACTTCCTTAATTTAATCACATCTGCAGAGTCCCATTGGCCTCCTAAGGTTAACACTCATAGGTTCTGGGGAATAGGATATGGCATCTTTCATGGGTGGGAGACCTTACCCAGATTATGACAACTAAAACAAAATGTGTTTAACCCAATGACATATGTAGTCAGGTAAACAAATATTAAAGTATTTTATCACATCGGTACTCTGTGGCAGCACAGATCCAAGACACAGGGCAAGAATGTCCATAGAGACAACATATGCATTTTATACCCTCCTAGCCATTAATACCTGGGCAAAATCAGAAACTGTTGAATACTTGTATTTTCGAGCTCTGGCCAGAAAAGAGACTGCAGTCTCCACGCATGTGTGCCACAGAGCGAGCAATCAAAATGTATGGAATGGATGAAAGAGTGGCTGTACCTCGAGAGTGGATTCACGGTGGGGGTGTGAGAGGGTGTATATCAATTTCCCGGTTGACTGGAGATAGAGGCTGATACAAACCCCTGTCCAGATGTGAGAGAACACAGAAAGATAACAAAGTTTCTTTCTGCTCTCGGAGATATGCAGCGCATGCACATAAGGCCCAACCTTGAGATTCAAGGGAAATCTCAACAAGGACAAGTGCCCAAAAGTGCAATGTATCACACGGGGCCATGTATCAAAAGGTAGAAAAACTGACAAAATGACAGAGAAACGGGCAGACTAACTCAGGCTGAACCTGAGAAGCTGTGCTCCCCTGGTCACCATGTCACAAATCTTTCACAACCAGCTGGGAGTCAGAAAGGTCCAGAACAAAGCACCCACGGAGGAACCCGCAGATTCTTCCTTTGCCTTACATAGGAGAGCAAAGCTCCTCTATATAAACAGGTTTGCTGATGCAAACCCCTGTCCAGACGTAATATGTGTCCTCGTGTGTGAAGAGCAGCCACAGATTTGAAAGTGACCCCTCAGTTCTTGCCTCCAGCCACCTCCTGTCCTCATAAGCACACAGGCGTGACACTCCATCACACCCACAGCTGCTCACACTCACTCACATGCACACTCCTAAGCTGATACCACATGTTAAACCATCACACTCTCACTTTTCTGCACATACATTCCTGTAATTTGCTTTCTCTAACATCATTCCTTCAGTACCACGGTCTCTGACCCCGCAGATAATCCCACTCTTGTAGCACTCTGTATTTCATACCAAAAGGGTATGAAACCATCACAATTGTATAACAACCTCTAAACTCCTCTTTGTTCCCAGGCTCTTAGTCCCTTCACATAATCCCCAAGTTCCACCATCCATCTAGTGACCTCTCTCCTATCTAGCCTTCACGTGGCCACTCTGTTACGCTTTTGTGGTCTCAACACATCTCACAAAGTTCTTCAAATCCTCACAGTCTTTCCTATAAATCAAATAGATATTATATAACTACTGAAACTTTCATAGCACATAAAACACAGGTTACTCATAAATACATGGAAGATACACTGCCTCCATAACTAGAAAACTTTGCTTCATGTCACCCAGCACACCACACCACCTTCACACATCTGGGCCATCTCATCTCTAGACTCACTACCTAAAATTGTTGAAGAAACATGACAGGCACACGCACATCAGATTATACTCACCAAACTTAAATATAACGTGCACCAAATTTTCCCATCCCCACACCAACAGAACCCACCAGATACTCTCTAGCCACCTAAAAGACAAAGTGGATGTAATTTTGAGAAGTAAACATTGAGTTGCAGGTGTAAGTGAAGTTTTTAAACAGAGGAAGGGTTATTTTGTCAGGAATAAGAATTGACCGATTTACTGAAGTTTGTGAATTTAAAGGCATAGTCTTTTCATTGGAAATGTAGAGGAAGAGGAAGAAAACCTGTCTGGGGATTTTCAGGATATATTTAAATCCACAGTAGAGCTGATTTAAGAAATAAATGTATTTTACTGGGAAAAAGGAGGAACCTAGAAGTAATCTGTAAATTGAGAAGGTGTAAAATTCAAGACAGGCGATGAGCATGTTAAGTACAGATGAACTACCGAGTCAGAGCCCTGTGTGGGCAGGGGACACGGAGGAGGGTGGCATACTGAGTAGGCTGCTGACAGATGTGCCATTTAAGAGCAGGTGAACTCTGGAGAGCAGGGCAGTGGCCAGCGCTGGGAGGGGTAGTGTGGAGCCAAACGTGGAGGCCCTCCTGGAGTCTCCTACTCCAGCTCAGAACTCAGCAGTTCCCCCCAAGCCCTGGCCCTGCACAGCTCTGGCAACAGAGGCCCCCGTCAGGTTCCCCAGAGGTGACACACCTGTGAGAGGAGCCCGGGGACAGGAGGTCAGCGTGAGGGCTCTCTCCTGTCCATTCCGACTCTCCCCGGGGGCAGGAGATGGACACTTTTGTTTGATGGTTCCCAGCTGACAGACGAAAGCACTGAACCCATGTATATATACTCCAAATATATTCTTCCAGTAAGTAGAGTAATATCATCAAATAATACAGGCAACTTACTATGTACTAGGCGAGAACCTGAGCCTCTGATATACTGCAGTATACATCTTTAGAAACATCACATACAAGATGCCCAATATCACTGACGTCTACTACACACAATTTTCCTAATTGTTTCCTTATATTTTGGAGCAAGTGAAGTTTCAAATGCTTAATTTCATGGCCGGGGGGCGGGGGGCGGTTTTCAATGCCTAACCTGATCATACACTTATGTCTTTTTGAATGGATATAGTTCCCAGAAAATGCCACATCTCTTTTTTTGTATTCCATTCCTCAGTATTTGAGAATTCACAAGAAGATTCTCCTCAGCTGGAGGCACATGTGGTGGTCCCAGACCACAGCTGGACACCAGGAGGAGAGTCCTCTGACTCTGAGAATTTCTCCTGCGTGTCCTCTGCAGGAAAGCTTCATGGTGCTGCTGAGGATGGTAAGGGAGACACAAAGGTTGGACAGGGTGAATAGCTGCGGTGGCTCAGGCCAATCCCTACTTACTTCACTTCCCTTCAAAAGCAGGAAAGGGCTTCAGGGCGGAGGAACTAAGACTGAAGTCTCTGCAGAGGGACAAATTGGGGGTGTACTTTCAAGGATAGGACAGTTCCCCATGTGAACACTGGGACAGCTGTGAGTGAGATAGTGTGTCGGCCTCCTCCCCGTCTCCGACCTGCAGACAGGAGGCGACGCAATGAGATATCGAAAACCTGAGTGGGCCAGCCAGGGGACTCAAGGCATACCAGCTCAAGAGTGGTTCTGGAAAGGCACCTCTCATATTTATTGATCAGGCATCACATTCTTGAGTGGGTTAACAAGTTTCTAGACACAATGATTAACATGCTTTACTACAGGATTGTAATTGCCCCCAGGTCGCTGGGGCAAGTGTCCCTGTCGCCAGGCAATGAGGGGATAGAGATAACAAGAAACAGATCTCGGTTTAGATTTAGTGAGCTGCGGCATGCACCACAGATAACAAGGAAGGCAAACAATTCCCATAGAAACAGTATGATCTATGGATGGCAACCTACAATTCCCCCATTTTTAAATTAAAAAGGAAGAGAAGTCTATTATTCCACTGCAGCTTGGTAAACAAAAAGGGGCAAGAAGTGCCTCGTCGGGGGGGTGAGGTGCTAAACCACGCCTCAGTTGACCCCCTCATCTCTCGACCTGTTGGCCCCCGCGACTGTGCCTGTCTTAGGTTGTTCCTCCCATGAGGAATCTTACCCATCTCTGGCTAGCCAGCCGTCTCTTGGGGCCGTACAGGGAGTAAATGCGATAGAGCAGAGGCATACAAAAGATTTATGCAAACACTTTGTCATCCCCTTAATTGCTGCAGAATTTTAAAATATACAGTGATCTGTCACACGGACTCTGAAGAAGATAACATGCAGTTATTAATTTTTTGCCATGACTTCTTGAAATATACCATATACATGAATTGGCTTTATTAAGCCAGCAATCAGATGGCACAGCCATGTTACTAAAACGGGAAGGCAAATGCATAAAAGAAGGAGGCCCACAAGTATTGGCCATAGCCAGTGACACCAACAGAACAGATCAGGTAATCCAGGTAATTGTGAAAATTTATCAATAATATGGTGAATATCATCCAACTGGTTTTGAATTGTCTGTGAAAAATCAGATATATTAAAACAACACATTCCAGGAAATTGTTCACAGCCCAAATGTTCTTTCAGCAACAAATAGTCCATGGTAGCATGATTCTGAAGCACTGCCACTCGAACTTCTCCAAGTTCCTGATTAAGTTCTGACAGTATGGAAGCATTCAGATCTGCAGTCTTGCTGTAGGCACAGGCCAGCTTAGATATTTCCTTCTGCATTTCTACAGCGAGTCCTGGTACAGGCCATACAAACGCAGCTGCGACTGGAATGGCAATGGGGTCCAACAATTTCAGGTTGTCACCACAATTTGGAGGCAGGGCTCAGGTCACTCTTCGGTGTTTAAATCCAGGATAACCTATAAGGGCTGGGAGAATATGTCCTACACCATAGATGCCTTGATAATGTGAGGAAAAGGCTTGATAGGTTTTGTTATCACACAGAAACACCCAGCCATTGGGGAGTCTATATCCATATGGCCATTTTACATGAATAGGAGAATTACAGTAAGAAGGTATATTAGTACAATTGATACATATACAACTAGAAACTATAGTGGTGCTAACTGGTAAATTCAATTGAATTTCTTGAGTAAGAATCTTAGGGGCTAAAGTAATATTTATTCCAGAAATATTAGTAAACACTGAAAAAGGGAGTCCTATGCCTATCAGATTCTTCCTTAAGATTCCACTAATAGAGGAATCACCTGCTATACAAAAAGATGTCTTATTAAGCCCTTGATTAGCCAATTGCAACC
This sequence comes from Manis pentadactyla, assembly GCF_030020395.1. NCBI lineage: Eukaryota > Metazoa > Chordata > Mammalia > Pholidota > Manidae > Manis > Manis pentadactyla. The sequence goes on along the minus strand of NC_080031.1, from coordinate 66,084,982 downwards.
ACATATTGGGTGAAGAATACTCATTCTCTGGGGTTAATGAAATGTCCAAATAAACATAACTACTTTTATATATTTGATCAGGGCTTCCCTTCTGGAATTTTTCACAAGAATAATTGCCAATATCATTTCGGGTTAAAACTGTTTTATAAATATCATAGCGGGTATTGTCTCTTTTAGACTGATCAGTAGCATTATCCCAACCAAGTTTTCCTCTATCTTTCTGTCTATATATTTCATTACCATCCTTTTTCTAAATCACCGGGCCTACAGGAGTTGAACAAGTGGAGATACAATGAAGTTCTACTCCCCGGCCGAAGTACGGAGGACTGCTAATACTAGTAGTAATAGCACATGCCTGGGTTATGTATATGTGTATAGAGATTAGAATAAAAACTTCATTATCATGTAGGGATCCTCACTCCAGTGACGGAACTGGTTGAGGGACACCGCCTGGGACAGCCGTCTCAGATGGCGATGTTGCTGGGAGTTCCTCTTTATAGCTTATCTTGATCTGCTTTCTAGGCAGCCAGATCAAGCATTGGTCCTCTGTAATGACACAAACAAACCCTTTGCCCCACACCTTAATATGACCTTTATACCATTGTGAAGAACCTATTGGAGACCACCATACAGGAACTGCTGTTGTTTTAGAAAAAGAAATATTGTCAGAAAAATGCACTTCCATAGCTGATTGTCACCCTTTAAGAGACCAAAATTAAGGATATGTAAAGCATGTATTAATCGTTGATTTGCAATTAATTTTATCATATCGGGCAGTAATCCCCCTTTTTGTTTTAATAAATAATGCTTAAGAGTAAGATGGCGATGTTCAATTAGAGCTTGGCCTGTAGAATTGTATGAAATACCTGTTTTATGAGTGATATTATATAGCTTAAAAAAAAAGTTTTTTTTGCGTAGAGGAGAGGTAAACTGGAGCATTGTCAGTTAGCTTAAGAAAAAAAGCTTAAAACATTTTGTCAGCAACATTTGAAACAAAAAGCTACAAAACCATCTTCTCTAGTTTACTTAATCCTCTGTAACCAATACTTGTTCTGCTGAAATCTAGCTCTTTACTAGTTTAGGAATAATAAAACAGTGACTTTAAATGACAAAAGACTTACAAATGACAATGGTTAAAGACTTGATGAGAGCTTACATAAGATTGCTGGCGTAAGAAAATTTGGATATTTCTGTACCACAAAACATTTAGTAACAAAGTTCAGCATCATTCCTTTTGACAGTGCTTTCTAGGTAAATATATAGCAGATAAATAAGCCAAATTAGCGAAATATTTTTCCCGAAGAGGAGAAAAAAATTCTTCTGACATGTTCCAGGGGCCCTCTGGAAAATATCAGAATTAACTAGAGGTAAAAGCACCTTTTTGAATTTGACTTTGGAAAGTTGTCAAAAGAAAGTTTCTTTGGCATTTGCTTAAATAAGATTATAGGTTGCCACGAAGCAATACTTACCTATTTAACTAGAAGGACAACAAAATACTTCAAAGGCAGATACAGAAGTTTACACAGTTGTTGGCAAAGTTTAACTTTTAGTCTTTTAATATTAAGATCTCATTTTCTTAAATACTCAATTCATTGAGACTTTAAGCATGAGAAACTGTTTTGACAGAACAATTAGAAAACCTTTTGTAATCTTTCAACATTAAGAGTACACTAACAGTTTAAGAAAACTTTGTCTTTTTAATTGAAAACAAAATTCTAATTTTGCTGTGTACTTGATATCAAGACTCACTTGCTTTAATTTCACATAGCATGACTATATCAATTTTTCCACAAGTTTTCTACAACTTTCCTTTTACATTCAGTGTTCTCCCCCTTTAAGTAAATAGCTGTACTTTAGAACAATTACTTTCTTTTACTCTCAACAAAACAAATTTCTATTCTTTATACTTTCTCTTATTAAAACACACATCTTTAGCATACAGAAATATTTTCCTTATTATATTAAGTAGTTTTCATTAGAACTTAAAACCATTTGATACTTTAACTTTCAGTGAACACTGAAAAATAGGCCACTGTAAACTGTTACACTAGCATTCTTCAGATTGATACATCTATGAACATATATTATCATTTCTGGAAATGTGCTTTACAGCACAATTTCTCATTAGGCACAAAATATGTCTATATAACTTAGCGAACTTAAAGAATTTTGGTCACCACAAAAATTCTCAGGATGTTTGCATATATATATATATATACACACACACACACTGTTATACACTATTATTACAGTATTATATTAAGTATTAATAATATACAGTATTATTATTAAGATGTTTATTTGCTACACTTGTTTACTTATTTTTAGCAACCATGCTAGATTACTTACAAAACTTTTACCAAACATTAGACAAAGGCAAGCTTTTCTTTAAGCATCTTCTTGAAATGTTTAACAGGTAACATCAACTTAAATGACTTTAAGTAAACTTTGGCAGCTGACAACTATAAGGACATCTCCATTTCAGTTAAACTTAAATTAGCATTAATGCTTAATATTTTTTATTAGATTTTCTGGAAGTTTTAGAATGCCCAATTTTCACAAGCGCTTGTTTTTAAATCAATTTTTATTAATACCATCCGGAGGTAGGAAAATATTTTTCATTTATACACTTAGACACACAAACATACAAATTGAGACATAACGACTACAGTCAGCAACACTTTTCATCTAAAAACACATACACAGACATACAAACTGATATAAAGATTTGAGTTACTGATATTTAATTGCTTTCTTTCTTTTTAGCTTACTTGATTAAAAGTACTTCAGTTTTCAAGAACACCCTCTAAGGGCAAGTAGTTTACATAACTGGGTTAGGTTTCGATGGCCCCAGACTAACAGGGCTGACGAAGGCTCTGAACTGATAAGGACTGTGTGTGTCCAGGGGGCTGGAAATGAAATGCAAGTACAATTCTAGCTCCAGTCATTTAAAGCCAGGCTGTATTGCAGAAGATAAATTTCTTCTATCTCAGGGAGTTTAGTTTAAGACTTCTCAATTCTCAAAGATAATGATGAACTTAATGAGTAGAATAGATGTTCACTAAAAGAATTTAGAAAACTAGCTCCATATTGTAGTAGTTCATGGGACTTTTGACTATTTTGTTCCTTTGTGGCAAAATATATTTAGCTGCATAACATTATATTGCATACTTCTTTCAGGGGCCAAGCCTCTCTAATCAGAGAGTTTGTACTGGGGCCAGGTTTGTATGCAGAAGATAAGATACTTCTTTTTTAGAATTTAGGGATTGAATTGCTCCCAGTTAGTTTTCTTAGTTTTTACTGCCCAAGCTTTAGTCATTCCTTGAGAAGCTTCCGCCTGTCTGATAAATGCAGGGACTGTGTGACTTTTTGCTACTAGAGCCTTGATCTGAGATGCAAGCTTGCTTTGCTTCCCTGGGGCTGCAGACAAGGAAATGCTTAGCTCCAGGATGACTGCCTCTAAGGAAAGCAGTTAATAGAATAGAGCTATTTACACGTTGACCTGAGGGTTCAGCTTGATTACTTTACAGACTCTACATTACACAGGAGAAAGTAACACAGGCCTAAGAGGACTGCTTTGAATGGGGAGCAAGGTAAAAAAGCAATCTTTAAGGTCAATGATAGCCATGTTCCAGTCTTTTGGTATCATAGCCGGAAAAGGGAGGCCTTGTTGTAAAGGTCCCATGTTTAAGAACCGCATTAATTTGCCTTAAGTCATATAAGAGTCTCTAATTTCCTGACTTCTTTTTTATAACAAATACAGGGGAATTCCACGGGCTGGTGGAAAATTCTAATCTATCTAGCTGAAGCTGTTCTTTAACTTGTGTAAGGATGCCACTCTTTCTTTATTAAGGGGCTATTGATCCACCCAAACAGGCACAGGGATAATGTTTCCCTGTCTGTGAGCATTTTTAAAATCTCGCAAAACATTTTCCCAACCAGCTTGTTTAAGAGTACCTTGCGGTGGAAGCCAATAACAATGTTTCTTTATATACTTATGAAGTTGAGTAAAATCTCTTTTAGAGGTTTTCACTCCGATGTTTTTAGGAGGGCACAGAGTAATTTTAAATAATCCTCCGATTTATCTGTTTTAGTTTCATGTTGGCCCATTATAGTGTCCCTGACGTCTTGATCCTGTTCCCTACGTACGCTTTCCCGGGAATCTTACCGGATCGACCATCTTCGGAGCTTTTTCCCGCCCTTGAATTGCAAGTGCCGCCGAGCGGAGGTTCTCCGCCCTGAGTTTCGACCGTCTTTCAGGTCCCTGTTTGAGCACCACTTGTCGGCCTCCTCCCCGTCTGCGACCCACAGACAAAGGAGGCGACGCGATGAGATATCGAAGACCTCAGTGGACCAGCCAGGGGACTCAAGGCATACCAGCTCAAGAGTGGTGCTGGAAAGGCACCCCTCATATTTATTGATCAGGCATCACATTCTTGAGTGGGTTAACAAGTTTCTAGACACAATGATTAACATGCTTTACTACAGGAATGTAATTGCCTCCAGGACGCTGGGGCAAGTGTCCCTGTGGCCAGGCAATGAGGGGATACAGATAACAAGAAACAGATCTAGTGAGCTGTGGCATGCACCACAGATAACAAGGAAGGCAAACAATTCCCATAGAAACAGAATGATCTGTTTGCATCTATGGATGGCAACCTACAATAGTGGGCTGTGCTGATAACAGTATGAGAATACAATTACCTCTTGCCTCAGATCAGCACAAACTCATACACACCTGTATTCCTTCATACCAGATATAGCCCACTATTCCTTCCTTTCACTTTTTCTCTCATATACACATCCCTTCATTCCAGATGCGTCCTTCCCATTCTCTACGAGCGTTACAGGTACACGCTGCCACCTTCCCTCCTCCCACAATCATTCTCAGACTCTGCTGTCTACACACTAACCCGTAAATAATGTACACCCTTTCACACAGGTAACTTGTTCTAGTTCCCTCATTAGAGCTGGCCTAAGCACTCAAAAACTCATAGCCCTGAAATGAATGCACTTTCATATACAGGCTTTCTATTCCGCATACCATTTCACCCAAAAAACCTTCAGCCCAAAGCATTCAGCACCTCAAGAGAGCTGCACTTCTGTGAAGCTCAAGCACACTTCCACCAACACACTCCGTCTTTAACTATTTCACAATAAGAACACGTACCACCCCTGTTCACGTGTATTGTCGCACCACACACACACGTACACCGTCATTCACCACCCCTTTACCAATGTCAGAAACACTCACTGGGTGTGTCCCAGAACATATATAGACCGCCACACCCTCAATCCCACATAATCACACCACACACATACCTCAGATAAACTGTGTGTCACATGGCATTCTGTGATTTCACATATGTGTGCACTTCCAGGCCATGTGCCCACATAGGAATAGTCTCATGACCATCTCAACTCCTGCAGACTTCACACACTTATTCTAGTTACTCATGTCTGAAATTTCCGTTCCCAGGAGGAGGAGGAGGAATCCCTCAGCTGCTTCAGGATACTCCTCGTACTGGGCCTCTTGAGATGACTCAACCCCAGGTCTTGGAGGAACAGGAAGCTTCCTCCCTCTCTAGTGAAGATTCCTTTCCACCATTCCTGGGAAGGGCACGCGTCAAGAAGATTTACTACAGGCGTGTCCAGACGAAAAGAGGTGTGCCTGTGTCATGGGATGAGGTGGAAGTCTACGAGTGCGCCTCAAGGAACACCAAAAGAGAAAAGCTGGCTTATTCTGAACTGGCTGAGGAGGCTGAAGAGGCCTCACAAACATGGAGCCTCTTGTCCACCCTGGAACGCATGGATGTCAGTGACGACAGCGAAGCCCCACAGGAGAGGGAGTAGGCTGGCAGTGTGGGAGAGCCTCTAGCCCAGGAGGGGGAGCAGCCTGGCAGTGTGGGGGAGCCTCCAGCCCAGGAGGGGGAGCAGCCTGGCAGTGCTGGGGAGCCTCCAGCCCAGGAGAGGGAGCAGCCTGACAGTGCGGGGGAGCTTCCAGCCCAGGAGGGGGAGCAGCCTGGCAGTGTGGGGGAGCCTCCAGCCCAGGAGGGGGAGCAGCCTGGCAGTGCAGGGGAGCCTCCAGCCCAGGAGGAGTGCCCCAGGGCCAAGATGCCTGAGGGGCTGGTGGCCCTGGACCGCGGCTTCATGTGCCTGAACTGCTGCCAAGTTTTCCCCAGCTTGAAGCTCCTGCAGAACCACATGGACAATGCACTCCGGGAGGGCTTCAGCTGCCAGGTTTTCCATCATGTCTTCTCCTGGATGAATAGAAAGTATAAGGAAAAAGAGGACGAGGAGGAGGAGGAGGAGAGGACGAGGAGGAGGAGGAAGACCAATGCAAGACCATTTAGATGCTACGCCAAAACACTTCGGCAGGAAGCCATCCTCCTGCGAGCACGTAGACTTCTTCAGGCCCTAGGAAAGTGGAAGTGAAGTAGTCCAGCCTCTACTGAGGGCCTTCATCTCTTAGCAGCCATGATACCCACTTTGTTTCCATGTATCCACCACCTTCCCTACCACCACGCAGGAACAGGAGCAGAGCGCCCCTTTTAATAGTTTCCACTGCTCTCCTGAAGACGAGGGACAAGAAGGCAGATCACACCATGCACAAGACCAAGACGTCTTCATGCAAACCAAAGAACAAGGAGCACCAGTCTAGCATCTCTACCACTACGGCTGAGAACAGGAAAGTGGCTGGAAGTGGAAACTATTAAAAGGGGCCAGCTGCAGAAGAGGTGAGGGCCCCAGGGGTGAGAGCACATCTCAAGGACACTTGGGATTCGGTATCAAAGGCCAGGGGAGTCACAAGGCTCAGGACGAGGCAGAGCCAGGCCTTCTGTCCTTGAGGGTCGGTTGTACCCTTTTCCTGGGTGTGAGTGGGATCTCAAACTCCATTATGTGATTCCCATACCTGAGAGGAGACTGCTTAGCAGTTGCAACCACTTGAGAGAAACAAACCATGTAATCCTTTCTTTTTCCCACCCTAGGAAAAATTTCCCTAGGTATATACCAAGATGTAGTAGTTCTGGCCACTTCCTTAAAGTGTCAAGTGTAACTGGGGAAGGAGGGAGAAAAAGGTGATGCATTTGCCATTGACCTTTTCTCAGTTTAACATGTTCCTTCCTGGCGGGACAGCTGTGTGCTCTTATGATGGTTCACAGTCCTCACATCTTCTTCTTACTATTACTGCACCAAGTGTCTTGTTCTCTCAGCAGCCAGTGGAGTAGTTAAACATAGACAAAGCTGAAGAGACATTGTAAAGCCAATAAAGAGAGTGTGTCTTTTTAGTTAGCGGGACAAACAAAGGGCTGCTTCTCCATGTTCCAAAAGTCACAGTTACAATGGAACCTGGAAATGGTCCTCAGTTTTCTAAATCATGCAGGAAATCCTGAGAGTGGCTGAACACTTGTCACTGAAATAAGAGCTGCCTTTCTCATTGAATGGATCCCCTTCTCTGTTTTGGTTCCTTCAGAGCAACCTAGACCTACTGGCCTGAAGATTTCAAATGAAGGCGTCCGACACAGCCCTGCAGTCTGACGAGAGCGCTGCACTTCTCGTGAGCACCACAGCAACAGGCAGGGCTGGACTGGCATGGCCTGAGCCTCTGGAGCTGTTCCCTGTTATCCCGGGATCATGCGATGGCCGGCTCTGGAGAAGATAGCCACACACAGCCAGGCGGAGCCCACAGAATGCTGGGAGTGCCACACATGCAGGAGACCTGTGGAAAGAAGTTCCTGCTCCTGCTCGTCCCTGTCAGGGAGGCAGGGGCCACTGTTGACTTCCACTTCTGTGTTCTCAAGTCTCTTCATACATACCTGTGTTGAGCCAACCTGTGCTAATAGCTTATCTTTTGTCTGCAACTCAAATTAAGGTCTATGAGCCACTACTACTGGACTGATTTTCAGCTCCTCTCTTTTGAAGGACTTGGCTGTTTTAGCTGTTACTTTAACTAAGCATCATTACTAACCCTTCAATAAAATCTTTGTTTAGTCTCAATTAGCCTGTGTCATTTACTGTTGTTTGTAATCTAACATATCTTAATGGATATGCAAATTAGCTTTAACATTTCTTCCTTTTTAATCACTGAAATGGTATAGCCTAGAAAGGAGTAGCACACAATATTCCTCTGAGTTTATACTGAAGCAGTAAGGGGCATATACTTATACTCAGTATGTATACTATGTTCTTGATTAATTAGGAAGCTGTGTTGAAAAGGTTTACATATGTATACAAAATAATTGGACTTCAGTAGAGTAGACCCAGGCTTAAATTCTTTACCAACTCTCAGCAGCTTTGCACACATTGGGTCAGTGCCCTCATCTTCAAAGTGGAGAGCGTGTTACCTAAAATAACAGAGATTGTGAAGGTAACTCACACAGGTTAAAGCACCTAGAACACTGTCTGGCATAAATGGAGGCTCAAAATAATTTCTCATTCATTTTTGAGATTTGTTTTCCTTACCTCCGATAATCAGCAGTTTGACTATGTGTCTGGGTAGGGTTCTTTAATTTTTTAGATTTCTATTATTAAGATTTGCTGAGCTTTAAAAAAAAAAAAGCAAACTCTTTTAAATGTTGATATAAACTCATAAGAGGTTGAAAAAGCAGTCCAGGGTGGTCCCATCTACCCATCATGCAGCCGCCCCCAACATGATCACAGTGCATTATCCAAACAAGCAAGTCGATTGGAACAATACCATAAGCCAGACTACAGACCTTCCTCAGATTTCACTACGTTAGCAGGAGTCATTCTTCTTATGTTTTCAAGTATAATTCTATGGCATTTTCTCCTATGTGTAGATTTATATGCCCATCACTGCAATCAAGATACAGTGATATTCTGTTTCCTCAAAGCAAACCCCTCACGTGGCTCTTGATAGTTAATCTCATCTATCTTTCTTTTCCCTAACTCTTGGTTACCACTCTCCATCTCTCTCTACTTTCTTTTCATGTCAAGAACTTTATATAAATGGAATCATTTAGTATATAAACTTTTGAGATTTTACATTTTTTATTTCAAACATAATTCCCTTAAAACCCAGCCAAGTCATTGCATATATTAATAGTCTATTACTTTTACTGCTCAGTATTACATTTCGGGATGTAGAACAGTTCAGTGTATTGTTTATTCACAAGGGCATTATGCCGTTTCACATTACTGGTGATTATAGGTTAAGCTTCTATGACGTTAGTATCGAGGCTTTTGTGATAAACTGTTTTCATCTTTCTCATATAAATGCCTAAGAGTGTTAGTGTTTGGTCATATGGTAAGAGTATACCTTCTTTAAAAACTGCTCACCAGTTTCCATAGTGGCCTTACCATTTTTGTATTCCCACTGACCTATGAGTAATTCTGTTTCCCTGCATTCTCACCAGTATTTGATAGTGTTAAGTATTTTTAAGCCATTTTAACAGATACACAGTAGTATCTTGTGGTTTTAATTTGCATTTCCCGAATGATAAGGGTTGCTAAACATCTTTTCCTGTACTTATCATTTGCATATTTCTTTTTTGAGTTGTCTGTGTAAGCTTTTTGCCCATCTTTTAGTTGGGTTATTGTGAAAGTTCTTTATATGTTCTGAATATTATACATATGTATTGAGCTCCACAACTTGGGGTGAGGGGAGGAAATTTATGCATCTCATACTGTTTTACATGTTCTAACAAATATATATGACTTTTGCAACTTAAAAATAAAGTTAGTTAAAGGTAAGAAACATTTTATTTTGCAAAAGATTATAGCAAAATTATGGATGCTAGATCAAATTTATTGCTTAACAATTACTGCATACAACACTTAACAAGGTAGATTGTACTAAAAGCTCCAATTTATAAGGGAGTTAAGAAAGAGTATGATAGTTTAACCATCCCAAGTCACACAGTTTGTATGTGGTTTCAGTAGTAGCCTTTCTCATTTATTTGCAAAATTGAGATATAGGAAATTTTCTTAGAAGTAGAATAGCTGTGTCCAAAGTTTACAGAGTTCTTGGCAAATTGCCCTCTACAATTATTATTTCCTTTTATACACCCACCATCAAGGAGTGCTTGCCCATTTTCTTACCAACATGGATTATGTCTTTAATTTACTAAACTAAAAGGTGAAAAAAATACTTTATTCCTCAAAGTCTTACTGCATTTATCTTAGGTTGAACATTCTTTCAGATGTGTGTTGTCCATTCACAATTTATTGAAGACCAATTTCAAGGGAAGAAACACAAAATATCAAAGACACAAATTTTTTCCCTCCAATCCTGAAAGGATGACTTCATCTGTGAGATTGTATCTTTGATGACTGAATAGGGTAAAATATCATGATTGACCCTATGAACTGTACTGCTAAAACTTACATCTAAATATTTCAGTGATTATTATTGACTGGGAATAGTTGTGACTTGAAGAAAAAATAACCTCGAGACAACATGAATATTCTAATCCAAAGTTATAGATCTTACTTCTGAAAAGAAACCAACAATGAGCTGTATTGTAACTCCCTTTTCATTTTTCTCTAAATGTTCTGAAATGGTGTCTTGTGTTCCATCTCTGCTTCTAAGGAGGAGTATCACCATGGGCTCATTGCTTAACCTCTTAAGGCTTGATCTTCTAATATGCAAACTAGGGATAATGATAGTTCCTATCTCAGAGGAGTGATATAACAGAGGAAGATAATGCTTTTAAGGTGTTTGTCACATTAAATATTCTCAATAAATGTTGCTATGATCAAAACTAGACAAGCCGATTTATATCAATGGAAGGTCTATAAAGAGCTGCCTACCTCAAAGATAAAATCTGTAACGAAAGGTAGAACATGGTGAAATTGCAACCAACTAATCTGAATTTAAATGAAAATGGAGGCTTAATATTTCTCCTTTATATCACTGTTACCCATTCCTGATCTGTCAGAGAATCTGACTAGAAATTCTGTGGAGAAACTATTTCATCGTACAACAAAACATTACATGGTAAGGGTGGATGAATAAAATTCAAAATGAAAGTAAGTTATAATTTTATTTATGAAATATTTTTTTTTTTAATAATTATTTTTTATTGAAGGGTAGTTGATGCACAGTATTACATTACATTAGTTTCAAGTGTACAACACAGTGGTAGAACATTTATATACATAATTCTAGGTTCCAGCTATCACCCTACCAAGCTGTCACAATATCTTGACTATATTCCTTATGCTATACATTACATCCCGTTACTTATTTATTTTACCATTGGAAGTCTGTCCTTTTTTTTTTTTTTTTTTTTGTGAGGGCATCTCTCATATTTATTGATCAAATCGTTGTTAACAACAATAAAATTCTGTATAGGGGAGTCAATGCTCAATGCACAATCATTAATCCACCCCAAGCCTAATTTTCATCAGTCTCCAATCTTCTGAGGCATAACAAACAAGTTCTTACATGTAGAACAAATTCTTACATAATGAATAAGTTACATAGTGAACAGTACAAGGGCAGTCATCACAGAAACTTTCGGTTTTGCTCATGCATTATGAACTATAAACAGTCAGTTCAAATATGAATACTCATTTGGTTTTTATACTTGATTTATATGTGGATACCACATTTCTCTCTTTATTATTATTATTTTTAATAAAATGCTGAAGTGGTAGGTAGATACAAGATAAAGGTAGAAAACATAGTTTAGTGTTGTAAGAGAGCAAATGTAGATGATCAGGTGTGTGCCTGTAGACTATGTGTTAATCCAAGCTAGACCAGGGCAATAAAACATCCACATATGCAGAAGATTTCTCTCAGAACAGGGGGGTGAGGTTCTAAGCCTCACCTCTGTTGATCCCCAATTTCTCACCTGACGGCCCCCTGCGACTGTGCCTGTCTTAGGTTGTTCCTCCCTTGAGGAATCTTACCCGTCTCTGGCTAACCAGTCATCTTCCGGGGCCATACAGGGAAATGTGAAGTTGGTAAGTGAGAGGGAAGCCTTATTGTTTGAAATGGTTAGCTTTTTACTTCTTTGCATATTTATGCCCTGTGGCTTCTATGCCCAGCATTTGTCTTGAGGTATCTTTACCACTTGGAGGAGTTATGATACTTGGTAAATTTGATATGAGGCACGAATTCTATTTAAGGGTTGTAATTAGGAAGGAAGAAGAAAAGCTATAGAAGTAGCAGGCGGAAAAAAACATGGGAAGATTGATTATTTCTTTGACATATCTTCTTGTAGAGTAACTTCAGCATATATAGGTTTTCAGCTACTACTTAAATTGCGCACACACATTAACATAATAGGAGTATAGTTACATAACCAAAGCATATCTGTAATTACCAGCCATCTCCAGTGAAACCAAGAAAACCATTAAGGCACCTTAGGCATTTGTGAAAACTTATCTATGATATGGTGGATATTGTCCAACTGAACTTGAACAGTCTGAGAGAAATCAGACAAATTAAAACAACCCATTCCTGGGGACTGTTCACATGCCAAATGTTCTTTTAACAGTAAATAGTCTGTAGTTGTAAGACTTTGGAGTGCTACAATTTGCACTTCTCCAAATTCTTGGTTGAGTTCCAACAGTATAGATCCAGTCAAATTTGTTGTTTTACTGTATGTACAGGCCAGCTTAGATATCTCCTTCCTCATTCCCATGGCAAGTCCAGGAACTGGTGGGATGAGTGCATCTACAGCTGTAGCAGTGCGTGGATCTTTGTTGGGGTTTTTTGATGATCATCTTCTGGCATGAGTCTTCCAGAGAGTGCTGATGTTGGAAGTTCTTTTTCATATCGTATCTTAGTTCATTTTCGGGGTAGCCCAATTAGGCTTTGATCCTCTGTATAAACACAAACAGACCCGTTGCCTACACATTTTTTTTTTTTTTTTTTTATTGAAGGGTAGTTGACAACAGTATTGCATTACATTAGTTTCAGGTGTACAACACAGTGATTCAACATTTATATACATGGTAATTCTAGGTACCAGGTATCACCATACCAGGTTGTTACAATATTTTGACGATATTCCTTATGCTATACATTACATCCCGGTTACTTATCTATTTTTCAATTGGAAGTGTGTTTATATATATATATATGTATATATATATTTTGTGAGGGCATCTCTCATGTTTATTGATCAAATAGTTGTTAACCACAATAAATTTCTGTGTAGGGGGTTCAATACTCAATGCACAATCATTAATCCACCCCAAGCCTAATTTTCGTCAGTCTCCAATCTTCTGATGCATAATGAACAAATTCTTACATGGAGCACAAATTCTTACATAGTGAATAAGTTACATGGTGAACAGTGCAAGGGCAGTCATCACAGAAGCTTTCGGTTTTGTTCATGCATTATGAACTGTACACAGTCAGTTCAAATATGAATATTCATTTGATTTTTAAACTTGATTTATATGTGGATACCACATTTCTCTATTATTATTATTTTTAATAAAATGGTGAAGTGGTAGGTAGATACGAGATAAAGGTAGAAAACAGAGTTTAGTGTTGTAAGAGAGCAAATATAGATGATCAGGTGTGTGCCTGTAGACTATGTGTTAATCCGAGCTAGTCGAGTGCAATAAACATCCATGTATGCAGAAGATTTCTCTCAGAACATGAGGGGGGAGGTTCTAAGCCTCACCTCTGCTGCTCCCCATTTTCTCACCACATGGCCCCCTGCGACTGTGCCTGTCTTAGGTTGTTCCTCCCTTGAGGAATCTTACCCGTCTCTGGCTAACCAGTCATCTTCCGGGGCCATACAGGGAAATGTGAAGTTGGTAAGTGAGAGAGAAGCCTTATTGTTTGAAAAGGTTAGCTTTTTACTTCTTTGCATATTTATGCCCTGTGGCTTCTATGCCCAGCATTTGTCTTGAGGTGTCTTTACCACTTGGAAGAATTATGATACTCGGTAAATTCGACATGTGGCACGAGTTCTATTTAAAGGTTGTGATTAGGTAGGAAGAAGAAAAGCTATAGAAGTAGCAGGCAGAAGAAAACCTGGGAAGATTGATTATTTCTTTGACATATCTTCTTGTAGAGTAACTTCAGCATGGATAGGTTTTAAACTACTAATTAAATTGTGCACACACATTAACATAATAGGAATATAGTTACCTAACCAAAGCATACCTGTAATTACCAGCCATCTCCAGTGAAACCAAGAAAACCAGTTAGGCACCTTAGGCATTTGTGAAAACTTATCTATGATATGGTGGATATTGTCCGACAGAACTTAAACAGTCTGAGAGAATTCAGATAAACTAGAACAACCCATTCCTGGGGACTGTTCATATTCCATATGTTCTTTTAACGATAAATAGTCTGTGGTTGTAAGATTTTGGAGTACTACAATTTGCACTTCTCCTAATTCTTGGTTGAGTTCCAACAGTATAGATCCAGTCCAATTTTTGTTTTACTGTATGCACAGGCCAGCTTAGATATCTCCTTCATCATTCCCATGGCAAGTCCAGGAACTGGTGGGATGAGTGCATCTACACCTGTGACAGTGCGTGGATCTTTGTTGGAGTTTTTTTTTTTTTGCTGATCATCTTCTGTCATGAGTCTTCCCGAGAGTGCTGATGTTGGAAGTTCTTTTTCATATCGTATCTTAGTTCATTTTTGGGGTAGCCAAATTAGGCTTTGATCCTCTGTATAAACACAAACAGACCCTTTGCCTACACTTTTATATGCCCTTTATATCATTGTGTAGAACTCATTAGAGGTCACCACATAGGAACTGCTTTTTTTTTTTTTTTTTTAATCATTAATCTACACTTACATGATGAATACTTTGTTTACTAGGCTCTCCCCTATACCAGGTCTCCCCTATAAACCCCTTTACAGTCACTGTCCATCAGCATAGCAAAATGTTGTAGAATCACTACTTGCCTTCTCTGTGTTGTACAGCCCTCCCTTTTCTCCTACCCCCCCATGTATGTTAATCTTAATACCCCCCTACTTCTCCCCCCCTTATCCCTCCCTACCCACCCATCCTCCCCAGTCCCTTTCCCTTTGGTACCTGTTAGTCCATTCTTGAGTTCTGTGATTCTGCTGCTGTTTTGTTCCTTCAGTTTTTCCTTTGTTCTTATATTCCACAGATAAGTGAAATCATTTGGTATTTCTCTTTCTCCACTTGGCTTGTTTCACTGAGCATAATACCCTCCAGCTCCATCCATGTTGCTGCAAATGATTGGATTTGCCCTTTTCTTATGGCTGAGTAGTATTCCATTGTGTATATGTACCACATCTTCTTTATCCATTCATCTATCGATGGACATTTACGTTGCTTCCAATTCTTGGCTATTGTAAATAGTGCGGCGATAAACATAGGGGTGCATCTGTCTTTCTCAAACTTGATTGCT
The DNA here is from genome assembly GCF_030020395.1 of Manis pentadactyla. NCBI lineage: Eukaryota > Metazoa > Chordata > Mammalia > Pholidota > Manidae > Manis > Manis pentadactyla. The sequence goes on along the minus strand of NC_080031.1, from coordinate 66,069,655 downwards.
GCGTTCTTAGGGTAAATTCCTAGGAGTGCAATTCCTGGGTCAAATGGTAAGTCTGTTTTGAGCATTTTGATATACCTCCATACTGCTTTCTACAATGGTTGAACTAGTTTACATTCCCACCAGCAGTGTAGGAGGGTTCCCCTTTCTCCACAGCCTCGCCAACATTTGTTGTTGTTTGTCTTTTGGATGGCAGCCATCCTTACTGGTGTGAGGTGATACCTCATTGTAGTTTTAATTTGCATTTCTCTGATAATTAGCGATGTGGAGCATCTTTTCATGTGTCTGTTGGCCATCTGTATTTCTTTTTTGGAGAACTGTCTGTTCAGTTCCTCTGCCCATTTTTTAATTGGGATGTTTGTTTTTTGTTTGTTGAGGCGTGTGAGCTCCTTATATATTCTGGACGTCAAGCCTTTATCGGATGTGTCATTTTCAAATATACTCTCCCATACTGTAGGGATCCTTCTTGTTCTATTGATGGTGTCTTTTGCTGTACAGAAGCTTTTCAGCTTAATATAGTCCCACTTGTTCATTTTTGCTGTTGTTTTCCTTGCCCGGGGAGATATGTTCAAGAAGAGGTCACTCATGTTTATGTCTAAGAGGTTTGTGCCTATGTTTTCTTCCAAGAGTTTAGTGGTTTCATGGCTTACATTCAGGTCTTTGATCCATTTTGAGTTTACTTTTTTATATGGGGTTAGACAATGGTCCAGTTTCATTCTCCTACATGTAGCTGTCCAGTTTTGCCAGCACCACCTGTTGAAGAGACTGTCATTTCGCCATTGTATGTCCATGGCTCCTTTATCAAATATTAATTGACCATATATGTCTGGGTTAATGTCTGGATTCTCTAGTCTGTTCCATTGGTCTGTGGCTCTGCTCTTGTGCCAGTACCAAATTGTCTTGATTACTATGGCTTTATAGTAGAGCTTGAAGTTGGGGAGTGAGATCCCCCCTACTTTATTCTTCTTTCTCAGGATTGCTTTGGCTATTCGGGGTCTTTGGTGTTTCCATATGAATTTTTGAATAATTTGTTCCAGTTCATTGAAGAATGTTGCTGGTAGTTTCATAGGGATTGCATCAAATCTGTATATTGCTTTGGGCAGGATGGCCATTTTGACGATATTAACTCTTCCTAGCCACGAGCATGGGATGAGTTTCCATCTGTTAGTGTCCCCTTTAATTTCTCTTAAGAGTGACTTGTAGTTTTCAGAGTATAAGTCTTTCACTTCTTTGGTTAGGTTTATTCCTAGGTATTTTATTTTTTTTGACGCAATTGTGAATGGAGTTGTTTTCCTGATTTCTCTTTCTGTTGGTTCATTTTTAGTATACAGGAAAGCCACAGATTTCTGTGTGTTGATTTTGTATCCTGCAACTTTGCTGTATTCCGATATCAGTTCTAGTAGTTTTGGGGTGGAGTCTTTAGGGTTTTTTATGTACAGTATCATGTCATCTGCAAATAGTGACAGTTTAACTTCTTCTTTACCAATCTGGATTCCTTGTATTTCTTTATTTTGTCTGATTGCCGTGGCTAGGACCTCCAGTACTATGTTAAATAACAGTGGAGAGAGTGGGCATCCCTGTCTAGTTCCTGATCTCAGAGGAAATGCTTTCAGCTTCTCGCTGTTCAATATAATGTTGGCTATGGGTTTATCATAGATGGCCTTTATTATGTTGGGGTACTTGCCCTCTATTCCCATTTTGCTGAGAGTTTTTAACATGAATGGATGTTGAACTTTGTCAAATGCTTTTTCAGCATCTATGGAGATGGTCATGTGGTTTTTGTCTTTCTTTTTGTTAATGTGGTGGATGATGTTGATGGACTTTCGAATGTTGTACCATCCTTGCATCCCTGGGATGAATCCCACTTGGTCATGGTGTATGATCGTTTTGATGTATTTTTGAATTCGGTTTGCTAATATTTTGTTGAGTATTTTTGCATCTACGTTCATCAGGGATATTGGTCTGTAGTTTTCTTTTTTGGTGGGGTCTTTGCCTGGTTTTGGTATTAGGGTGATGTTAGCTTCATAGAATGAGTTTGGGAGTATCCCCTCCTCCTTTATTTTTTGGAAAACTTTAAGGAGAATGGGTATTATGTCTTCCCTGTATGTCTGATAAAATTCCGAGGTAAATCCATCTGGCCCGGGGGTTTTGTTCTTTGGTAGTTTTTTGATTACCGCTTCAATTTCGTTGCTGGTAATTGGTCTGTTTAGATTTTCTGTTTCTTCCTGGGTCAATCTTGGAAGGTTATATTTTTCTAGGAAGTTGTCCATTTCTCCTAGGTTTCCCAGCTTATTAGCATATAGGTTTTCATAGTATTCTCCAATAATTCTTTGCATTTCCGTGGGGTCCGTCGTGATTTTTCCTTTCTCGTTTCTGATACTGTTGATTTGTGTTGACTCTCTTTTCTTCTTAATAAGTCTGGCTAGAGGCTTATCTATTTTGTTTATTTTCTCAAAGAACCAGCTCTTGGTTTCATTGATTTTTGCTATTGTTTTATTCTTCTCAATTTTATTTATTTCTTCTCTGATCTTTATTATGTCCCTCCTTCTGCTGACCTTAGGCCTCATCTGTTCTTCTTTTTCCAATTTCGATAATTGTGACATTAGACCATTCATTTGGGATTGCTCTTCCTTTTTTAAATATGCTTGGATTGCTATATACTTTCCTCTTAAGACCGCTTTTGCTGCGTCCCACAGAAGTTGGGGCTTAGTGTTGTTGTTGTCATTTGTTTCCATATATTGCTGGATCTCCATTTTGATTTGGTCATTGATCCATTGATTATTTAGGAGCGTGTTGTTAAGCCTCCATGTGTTTGTGAGCCTCTTTGCTTTCTTTGTACAGTTTATTTCTAGTTTTATGCCTTTGTGGTCTGAAAAGTTGGTTGGTAGGATTTCAATCTTTTGGAATTTTCTGAGGCTCTTTTTGTGGCCTAGTATGTGGTCTATTCTGGAGAATGTTCCATGTGCACCTGAGAAGAATGTATATCCCGCTGCTTTTGGATGTAGAGTTCTATAGATGTCTATTAGGTCCATCTGCTCTACTGTGTTGTTCAGTGCTTCCGTGTCCTTACTTATTTTCTGCCCAGTGGATCTATCCTTTGGGGTGAGTGGTGTGTTGAAGTCTCCTAGAATGAATGCATTGCAGTCTATATCCCTCTTTAGTTCTGTTAGTATTTGTTTCACATATGCTGGTGCTCCTGTGTTGGGTGCATATATATTTAGAATGGTTATATCCTCTTGTTTGACTGAGCCCTTTATCATTATGTAGTGTCCTTCTTTATCTCTTGTTACCTTCTTTGTTTTGAAGTCTATTTTGTCTGATATTAGTACTGCAACCCCTGCTTTCTTCTCACTGTTGTTTGCTTGAAATATGTTTTTCCATCCCTTGACTTTTAGTCTGTACATGTCTTTGGGTTTGAAGTGAGTTTCTTGTAAGCAGCATATAGATGGGTCTTGCTTTTTTATCCATTCTGTTACTCTGTGTCTTTTGATTGGTGCATTCAACCCATTAACATTTAGGGTGACTACTGAAAGATATGTACTTATTGCCATTGCAGGCTTTAAATTCGTGGTTACCAACGGTTCAAGGTTAGCCTCTTTAGTATCTTACTGCCTAACTTAGCTCGCTTCTTGAGCTGTTATATACACTGTCTGGAGATTCTTTTCTTCTCTCCCTTCTTGTTCCTCCTCCTCGATTCTTCATATGTTGGGTGTTTTGTGCTGTGCTCTTTCTAGGAGTGCTCCCATCTAGAGCAGTCCCTGTAAGATGTTCTGTAGAGCTGATTTGTGGAAAGCAAATTCCCTCAGCTTTTGTTTGTCTGGGAATTGTTTAATCCCACCATCATATTTGAATGATAGTCGTGCTGGATACAGTATCCTTGGTTCAAGGCCCTTCTGTTTCATTGTATTAAATATATCATGCCATTCTCTTCTGGCCTGTAGGGTTTCTTTTGAGAAATCTGACGTTAGCCTGATGGGTTTCCCTTTATAGGTGACCTTTTTCTCTCTAGCTGCCTTTAACACTCTTTCCTTGTCCTTGATCTTTGCCATTTTAATTATTATGTGTCTTGGTGTTGCCCTTCTTGGATCCTTTCTGTTGGGGGTTCTGTGTATTTCCATGGTCTGTTCGATTACTTCCTCCCCCAGTGTGGGGAAGTTTTCAGCAATTATTTCTTCTAAGATACTTTCCATCTCTTTTCCTCTCTCTTCTTCTTCTGGGACCCCTATAATACGGATATTGTTCCTTTTGGATTGGTCACACAGTTCTCTTAACATTGTTTCATTCCTGGAGATCCTTTTGTCTCTCTCTATGTCAGCTTCTATGCGTTCCTGTTCTCTGATTTCAATTCCATCAATGGCCTCTTGCATTCTATCCATTCTGCTTATAAACCCTTCCAGAGTTTGTTTCATTTCTGCGATCTCCCTTCTGGCATCTGTGATCTCCTTCCGGACTTCATCCCATTTCTCTTACGTATTTCTCTGCATCTCTGTCAGCATGTTTATGATTCTTATTTTGAATTCTTTTTCAGGGAGACTGGTTAGGTCTGTCTCCTTCTCTGGTGTTGTCTCTGTGATCTTTGTCTGCCTGTAGCTTTGCCTTTTCATGGTGATAGGAATAGTCTGCAGAACTGGGACGAGTGACGGCTGGAAGGACTTCCTTTCTTGTTGGTTTGTGGCCCTCCTCTCCTGGGAGAACAGCGACCTCTAGTGGCTTGTGCTGCGCAGCTGCGCGCAGACAGGGTTTCTGCTTCCTGCCCGGCTGCTATGGAGTTAATCTCCGCTGTTGCTGTGGGCGTGGCCTGGCTCGGGCAGCTACTCCAAAGTGGTGGAGTCGCGTTGGAGGGGGAGCTGCCTGGAGGCTATTTATCTACGTAAGGGGCCTCCCTGCTCCCTGCAGCCCAGGGGTTAGGGTGCCCAGAGATCCCAGATTCCCTACCTCTGGATTAAGTGACCCGCCCTGCCCCTTTAAGACTTTCAAAAAGCACCCGCCAAAACAAAACAACGCCCACCAAAAAAAAAAGAAAAAAAAATTTTTTTAATTAAAAAAAAAAAAAAGTTTTTAATTAAAAAAAAAAAAAAAAATGTGGTCGTTCGTTTTTATTTATTCTGCTGTGCCAGCCTCAGGCCTCTGCTCACAGGTCTTTCTGCCCTGTTTCCCTAGTATTGGGGTCCCTATCCCTTTAAGACTTCCAAAAAGCACTCGCCAAAACAAAACAGCAAAAAAGCAAAAAAAAATGGTCGTGCGCTTTTCTTATGCCCTCTGTCGCCCAGCCTCCAGTGCCTGCTCACTGTTCTTGCTGCCCTGTTTTCCCAATATCGAGCGCCCTGTACTCTGGCCCGGATGGCTGGGGCTGGGTGTTCGGCAGTCCTGGGCTCCGTCTCCCTCCCGCTCTGCCTGCTCTTCTCCCTCCCAGAGCTGGGGGGGAGGGGCGCTCGGCTCCCGCGGGGCCGGGGCTTGTATCTTACCCCCTTCGTTAGGCGCTGGGTTCTCTCAGGTGCGGATGTGGTCTGGATATTGTCCTGTGTCCTCTGGTCTTTATTCTAGGAAGGGTTGTCTTTGTTATATTTTCATAGATATATGTTGTTTTGGGAGGAGATTTCCGCTGCTCTACTCACGCCGCCATCTTCTGCCCCTCCCCAGATCTTCAGTATTTTTTCTGCCACCTTATCCCATACCTTCCATTTTTAATACTTCTTTAGATTTTTATCTTTTGCTTTGTAGAATGTGTTTTGTTTACTTTGCTTATCTCTGTTTTCTTCCAATAATTTGGAAATTCTCTTTTGCTTCCAGTGATTTATAACCTTTATAACTTGATATAAGCTACTTAAATCCTTATTCCTTGATTTGATTTGTCCTATTTAGGCGGCATCTATTAACTTTTCATTATAAAAATGAAGAAGAAATGTACTACCTCTCATATCTCCCACCAAGATGAGGCATTTCCCCAATGGCACTGATTTTTGCTCATTGAATTATTATTTTTGGTTCTTGGTTCTATCTTTAACTAACATATTATCATATTCTTCTCTTGAGCTGTCACCTAGAGACAATCTTTTTAATGACACCCCACTGTGAAAGATGTGTTAATCAGTATACTCGTTTGTTATGTCTCACCTTTCCCGTCTCATTCTATCAACCTGTTTTTGTTAGTCATATTGCTACAACAGTATTATTGCTACTTCTATGTTGTTGTGGCTTATAACATTTATATTCTGTTCAAGAACTTCCATTCCAAGTATCGCAAGGTCAGACATTTAAGAAACTCTTCAGATTCAATGCAATCCCCATCAAACTTCCAATGGAATTTTTCAAAGAAATAAAATAAACAATCCCAAAATGTATGTAATCACAAACACCTCAAATAGCCAAAGCAGTCTTAGGAAAAATAAAGTTAGAGGCATCATACATGAAAAGATGCTCCACATCAGGGAAATGCCAATCAAAACCACAATAAGATATCACCTCATACCAGTTAGAATGGCCACTATCCAAAAGATAAGAAATAACAAGTGTTGGCAAGGATGTGGAGAAATGGGAACATTCCTACACTCTTGGTGGGAATGTAAATTGGTGTAGCCACTGTGGAAAGCAGTATGGAGGTTCCTCAAAAAACTAAAAATACAAATACCATATGACCCAGTAACTCCACTTCAAGGAATTTACCTGAAGAAACCAAAATCCCTGATTTGAAAAGATATATGCACCCATATGTTTATTGCCACATTAAGAAACTCTTCAGTCCTTGAGGGGCGGAAGATGGCGGCGTGAGTAGAGCAGCGGAAATCTCCTCCCAAAACAACATATATCTATGAAAATATAACAAAGACAACCCTTCCTAGAATAAAGACCAGAGGACACAGGACAATATCCAGACCACATCCGCACCTGAGAGAACCCAGCGCCTAACGAAGGGGGTAAGATACAAGCCTGGGCCCCGCGGGAGCCGAGCGCCCCTCCCCCCCAGCTCTCGGAGGGAGAAGAGCAGGCAGAGCGGGAGGGAGACGGAGCCCAGGACTGCCGAACACCCAGCCCCAGCCATCCGGGCCAGAGTGCAGGGTGCTCGATACTAGGAAAACAGGGCAGCAAGAACAGTGAGCAGGCACTGGAGGCTGGGAGACAGAGGGCATAAGAAAAGCACGCGACCATTTTTTTTTTTTTTTTTGCTTTTTTGCTGTTTTGTTTTGGCGAGCGCTTTTTGGAAGTCTTAAAGGGATAGGGACCCCAATACTAGGGAAACAGGGCAGCAAGAACAGTGAGCAGGCACTGGAGGCTGGGCGACAGAGGACATAAGAAAAGCGCGCGACCATTTTTTTTTTTTTTTGCTTTTTTGCTGTTTTGTTTTGGCGAGCGCTTTTCGGAAGTCTTAAAGGGATAGGGACCCCAATACTAGGGAAACAGGGCAGCAAGAACAGTGAGCAGGCACTGGAGGCTGGGCGACAGAGGACATAAGAAAAGTGCGCGACCATTTTTTTTTGCTTTTTTACTGTTTTGTTTTGGCGAGCGCTTTTTGGAAGTCTTAAAGGGATAGGGACCCCAATAACAGGGAAACAGGGCAGCAAGTACAGTGAGCGGGCACTGGAGGCTGGGCGACAGAGGACATAAGAAAAGCGCGCGACCATTTTTTTTTTTTTTGCTTTTTTGCTGTTTTGTTTTGGCGAGCTCTTTTTGGAAGTCTTAAAGGGATAGGGACCCCAATACTAGGGAAACAGGGCAGAAAGACCGGTGAGCAGACGCCTGAGGCTGGCACCGGAGAATAAAGAAAAACGAACGACCACCCCCCCTTTTTTTTTTTTTTTTTTTATTAAAAACTTTTTTTTTTTTTAATTAAAAATTTTATTATTATTATTATTATTATTATTATTTTTTGTGGTCGTTGTTTTGTTTTGCCGGGTGCTTTTTGGAAGTCTTAAAGGGGCAGGGCGGGTCACTTAATCCAGAGGTAGGGAATCTGGGATCTCTGGGCACCCTAACCCCTGGGCTGCAGGGAGCAGGGAGGCCCCTTACGTAGATAAATAGCCTCCAGGCAGCTCCCCCTCCAACGCGACTCCACCACTTTGGAGTAGCTGCCCGAGCCAGGCCACGCCCACAGCAACAGCGGAGATTAACTCCATAGCAGCCGGGCAGGAAGCAGTAACCCTGTCTGCGCGCAGCTGCGCAGCACAAGCCACTAGAGGCCGCTGTTCTCCCAGGAGAGGAGGGCCACAAACCAACAAGAAAGGAAGTCCTTCCAGCCGTCACTCGTCCCAGTTCTGCAGACTATTCCTATCACCATGAAAAGGCAAAGCTACAGGCAGACAAAGATCACAGAGACAACACCAGAGAAGGAGACAGACCTAACCAGTCTCCCTGAAAAAGAATTCAAAATAAGAATCATAAACATGCTGACAGAGATGCAGAGAAATACGCAAGAGAAATGGGATGAAGTCCGGAAGGAGATCACAGATGCCAGAAGGGAGATCGCAGAAATGAAACAAACTCTGGAAGGGTTTATAAGCAGAATGGATAGAATGCAAGAGGCCATTGATGGAATTGAAATCAGAGAACAGGAACGCATAGAAGCTGACATAGAGAGAGACAAAAGGATCTCCAGGAATGAAACAATGTTAAGAGAACTGTGTGACCAATCCAAAAGGAACAATATCCGTATTATAGGGGTCCCAGAAGAAGAAGAGAGAGGAAAAGAGATGGAAAGTATCTTAGAAGAAATAATTGCTGAAAACTTCCCCACACTGGGGAAGGAAGTAATCGAACAGACCACGGAAATACACAGAACCCCCAACAGAAAGGATCCAAGAAGGACAACACCAAGACACATAATAATTAAAATGGCAAAGATCAAGGACAAGGAAAGAGTGTTAAAGGCAGCTAGAGAGAAAAAGTTCACCTATAAAGGGAAACACATCAGGCTAACGTCAGATTTCTCAAAAGAAACCCTACAGGCCAGAAGAGAATGGCATGATATATTTAATACAATGAAACAGAAGGGCCTTGAACCAAGGATACTGTATCCAGCACGACTATCATTCAAATATGACGGTGGGATTAAACAATTCCCAGACAAACAAAAGTTGAGGGAATTTGCTTTCCACAAACCACCACTACAGAACATCTTACAGGGACTGCTCTAGATGGGAGCACTCCTAGAAAGAGCACAGCACAAAACACCCAACATATGAAGAATCGAGGAGGAGGAACAAGAAGGGAGAGAAGAAAAGAATCTCCAGACAGTGTATATAACAGCTCAATAAGCGAGCTAAGTTAGGCAGTAAGATACTAAAGAGGCTAACCTTGAACCTTTGGTAACCACGAATTTAAAGCCTGCAATGGCAATAAGTACATATCTTTCAATAGTCACCCTAAATGTTAATGGGTTGAATGCACCAATCAAAAGACACAGAGTAACAGAATGGATAAAAAAGCAAGACCCATCTATATGCTGCTTACAAGAAACTCACCTCAAACCCAAAGACATGTACAGACTAAAAGTCAAGGGATGGAAAAACATATTTCAAGCAAACAACAGTGAGAAGAAAGCAGGGGTTGCAGTACTAATATCAGACAAAATAGACTTCAAAACAAAGAAGGTAACAAGAGATAAAGAAGGACACTACATAATGATAAAGGGCTCAGTCAAACAAGAGGATATAACCATTCTAAATATATATGCACCCAACACAGGAGCACCAGCATATGTGAAACAAATACTAACAGAACTAAAGAGGGATATAGACTGCAATGCATTCATTCTAGGAGACTTCAACACACCACTCACCCCAAAGGATAGATCCACTGGGCAGAAAATAAGTAAGGACACGGAAGCACTGAACAACACAGTAGAGCAGATGGACCTAATAGACATCTATAGAACTCTACATCCAAAAGCAGCGGGATATACATTCTTCTCAGGTGCACATGGAACATTCTCCAGAATAGACCACATACTAGGCCACAAAAAGAGCCTCAGAAAATTCCAAAAGATTGAAATCCTACCAACCAACTTTTCAGACCACAAAGGCATAAAACTAGAAATAAACTGTACAAAGAAAGCAAAGAGGCTCACAAACACATGGAGGCTTAACAACACGCTCCTAAATAATCAATGGATCAATGACCAAATCAAAATGGAGATCCAGCAATATATGGAAACAAATGACAACAACAACACTAAGCCCCAACTTCTGTGGGACGCAGCAAAAGCGGTCTTAAGAGGAAAGTATATAGCAATCCAAGCATATTTAAAAAAGGAAGAGCAATCCCAAATGAATGGTCTAATGTCACAATTATCGAAATTGGAAAAAGAAGAACAGATGAGGCCTAAGGTCAGCAGAAGGAGGGACATAATAAAGATCAGAGAAGAAATAAATAAAATTGAGAAGAATAAAACAATAGCAAAAATCAATGAAACCAAGAGCTGGTTCTTTGAGAAAATAAACAAAATAGATAAGCCTCTAGCCAGACTTATTAAGAAGAAAAGAGAGTCAACACAAATCAACAGTATCAGAAACGAGAAAGGAAAAATCACGACGGACCCCACGGAAATGCAAAGAATTATTGGAGAATACTATGAAAACCTATATGCTAACAAGCTGGGAAACCTAGGAGAAATGGACAACTTCCTAGAAAAATATAACCTTCCAAGATTGACCCAGGAAGAAACAGAAAATCTAAACAGACCAATTACCAGCAACGAAATTGAAGCGGTAATCAAAAAACTACCAAAGAACAAAACTCCCGGGCCAGATGGATTTACCTCGGAATTTTATCAGACATACAGGGAAGACATAATACCCATTCTCCTTAGAGTTTTCCAAAAAATAGAGGAGGAGGGGATACTCCCAAACTCATTCTATGAAGCTAACATCACCCTAATACCAAAACCAGGCAAAGACCCCACCATAAAAGAAAACTACAGACCAATATCCCTGATGAACGTAGATGCAAAAATACTCAACAAAATATTAGCAAACCGAATTCAAAAATACATCAAAACGATCATACACCATGACCAAGTGGGATTCATCCCAGGGATGCAAGGATGGTACAACATTCGAAAGTCCATCAACATCATCCACCACATCAACAAAAAGAAAGACAAAAACCATATGATCATCTCCATAGATGCTGAAAAAACATTTGACAAAGTTCAACATCCATTCATGTTAAAAACTCTCAGCAAAATGGAAATAGAGGGCAAGTACCTCAACATAATAAAGGCCATCTATGATAAACCCACAGCCAACATTATATTGAACAGCGAGAAGCTGAAAGCATTTCCTCTGAGATCGGGAACTAGACAGGGATGCCCACTCTCTCCACTGTTATTTAACATAGTACTGGAGGTCCTAGCCACGGCAATCAGACAAAATAAAGAAATACAAGGAATCCAGATTGGTAAAGAAGAAGTTAAACTGTCACTATTTGCAGATGACATGATACTGTACATAAAAAACCCTAAAGACTCCACCCCAAAACTACTAGAACTGATATCGGAATACAGCAAAGTTGCAGGATACAAAATCAACACACAGAAATCTGTGGCTTTCCTGTATACTAAAAATGAACCAACAGAAAGAGAAATCAGGAAAACAACTCCATTCACAATTGCGTCAAAAAAAATAAAATACCTAGGAATAAACCTAACCAAAGAAGTGAAAGACTTATACTCTGAAAACTACAAGTCACTCTTAAGAGAAATTAAAGGGGACACTAACAGATGGAAACTCATCCCATGCTCGTGGCTAGGAAGAGTTAATATCGTCAAAATGGCCATCCTGCCCAAAGCAATATACAGATTTGATGCAATCCCTATGAAACTACCAGCAACATTCTTCAATGAACTGGAACAAATTATTCAAAAATTCATATGGAAACACCAAAGACCCCGAATAGCCAAAGCAATCCTGAGAAAGAAGAATAAAGTAGGGGGGATCTCACTCCCCAACTTCAAGCTCTACTATAAAGCCATAGTAATCAAGACAATTTGGTACTGGCACAAGAGCAGAGCCACAGACCAATGGAACAGACTAGAGAATCCAGACATTAACCCAGACATATATGGTCAATTAATATTTGATAAAGGAGCCATGGACATACAATGGCGAAATGACAGTCTCTTCAACAGGTGGTGCTGGCAAAACTGGACAGCTACATGTAGGAGAATGAAACTGGACCATTGTCTAACCCCATATACAAAAGTAAACTCAAAATGGATCAAAGACCTGAATGTAAGCCATGAAACCATTAAACTCTTGGAAGAAAACATAGGCACAAACCTCTTAGACATAAACATGAGTGACCTCTTCTTGAACATATCTTCCCAGGCAAGGAAAACAACAGCAAAAATGAGTAAGTGGGACTATATTAAGCTGAAAAGCTTCTGTACAGCAAAAGACACCATCAATAGAACAAGAAGGATCCCTACAGTATGGGAGAATATATTTGAAAATGACACATCCGATAAAGGCTTGACGTCCAGAATATATAAGGAGCTCACACGCCTCAACAAATAAAAAACAAATAACCCAATTAAAAAATGGGCAGAGGAACTGAACACACAGTTCTCCAAAAAAGAAATACAGATGGCCAACAGACACATGAAAAGATGCTCCACATCGCTAATTATCAGAGAAATGCAAATTAAAACTACAATGAGGTATCACCTCACATCAGTAAGGATGGCTGCCATCCAAAAGACAAACAACAACAAATGTTGGCGAGGCTGTGGAGAAAGGGGAACCCTCCTACACTGCTGGTGGGAATGTAAGTTAGTTCAACCATTGTGGAAAGCAGTATGGAGGTACATCAAAATGCTCAAAACAGACTTACCATTTGACCCAGGAATTGCACTCCTAGGAATTTACCCTAAGAACGCAGCAATCAAGTTTGAGAAAGACAGATGCACCCCTATGTTTATTGCAGCACTATTTACAATAGCCAAGAATTGGAAGCAACCTAAATGTCCATCAATAGATGAATGGATAAAGAAGATGTGGTACATATACACAATGGAATACTACTCAGCCATAAGAAAAGGGCAAATCCAATCATTTGCAGCAACATGGATGGAGCTGGAGGGTATTATGCTCAGTGAAACAAGCCAAGCGGAGAAAGAGAAATACCAAATGATTTCACTTATCTGTGGAATATAAGAACAAAGGAAAAACTGAAGGAACAAAACAGCAGCAGAATCACAGAACTCAAGAATGGACTAACAGGTACCAAAGGGAAAGGGACTGGGGAGGATGGGTGGGTAGGGAGGGATAAGGGGGGGAGAAGTAGGGGGTATTAAGATTAACATGCAAGGGGGGGTAGGAGAAAAGGGAGGGCTGTACAACACAGAGAAGGCAAGTAGTGATTCTACAACATTTTGCTATGCTGATGGACAGTGACTGTAAAGGGGTTTATAGGGGAGACCTGGTATAGGGGAGAGTCCAGTAAACATAATATTCGTCATGTAAGTGTAGATTAGTGATACCAAAAACAAAGCAAAAAAAAAAAAAGGGCAGTTCCTGTGTGGTAACCTCCAACGAGTTCTACACAAGGGTATAAAGGGCATATAAAAGTGTAGGCAAAGGGTCTGTTTGTGTTTATACAGAGGATCAAAGCCTAATTTGGCTACCCCAAAAATGAACTAAGATACGATATGAAAAAGAACTTCCAACATCAGCACTCTCGGGAAGACTCATGACAGAAGATGATCATCAAAAAACCCCAACAAAGATCCACGCACTGCTACAGCTGTAGATGCACTCATCCCACCAGTTCCTGGACTTGCCATGGGAATGAGGAAGGAGATATCTAAGCTGGCCTGTGCATACAGTAAAACAACAAATTTGACTGGATCTATACTGTTGGAACTCAACCAAGAATTTGGAGAAGTGCAAATTGTAGCACTCCAAAGTCTTACAACTACAGACTATTTACTGTTAAAAGAACATATGGCATGTGAACAGTCCCCAGGAATGGGTTGTTTTAATTTGTCTGATTTCTCTCAGACTGTTCAAGTTCAGTTGGACAATATCCACCATGTCATAGATAAGTTTTCACAAATGCCTAAGGTGCCTAACTGGATTTCTTGGTTTCACTGGAGATGGCTGGTAATTACAGATATGCTTTGGTTATGTAACTATACTCCTATTATGTTAATGTGTGTGCGCAATTTAAGTAGTAGCTTAAAACCTATTCATGCTGAAGTTCCTCTACAAGAAGATATGTCAAAGAAATAATCAATCTTCCCATGTTTTCTTCCGCCTGCTACTTCTATAGCTTTTCTTCTTCCTTCCTAATTACAACCCTTAAATAGAATTCGTGCCTCGTATCAAATTTATCGAGTATCATAATTCTTCCAAGTGGTAAAGATACCTCAAGACAAATGCTGGGCATAGAAGCCACAGGGCATAAATATGCAAAGATGTAAAAAGCTAACCTTTCCAAACAATAAGGCTTCTCTCTCACTTACCAACTTCACATTTCCCTGTATGGCCCCGGAAGATGACTGGTTAGCCAGAGACGGGTAAGATTCCTCAAGGGAGGAACAACCTAAGACAGGCACAGTCGCAGGGGGGCCATCAGGTGAGAAATTGGGGATCAACAGAGGTGAGGCTTAGAACCTCACCCCCCCTGTTCTGAGATAAATCTTCTGCATACGTGGATGTTTTATTGCCCTGGTCTAGCTTGGATTAACACATAGTCTACAGGCACACACCTGATCATCTACATTTGCTCTCTTACAACACTAAACTATGTTTTCTACCTTTATCTTGTATCTACCTACCACTTCAGCATTTTATTAAAAATAATAATAATAAAGAGAGAAATGTAGTATCCACACATAAATCAAGTATAAAAACCAAATGAATATTCATATTTGAACTGACTGTTTAGAGTTCATAATGCATGAGCAAAACTGAAAGTTTCTGTGATGACTGCCCTTGTACTGTTCACTATGTAACTTATTCATTATGTAAGAATTTGTTCTCCATGTAAGAACTTGTTTGTTATGCCTCAGAAGATTGGAGACTGACGAAAATTAGGCTTGGGGTGGATTAATGATTGTGCATTGAGCATTGACTCCCCTATACAGAATTTTATTGTCGTTAACAATCATTTGATCAATAAATATGAGAGATGCCCTCACAAAAAAAAAAAAAAAAAAAAAAAAAGGACAGACTTCCAATGGTAAAATAAATAAGTAACCGGGATGTAATGTATAGCATAAGGAATATAGTCAAAATAATGTAACAGCTTGGTAGGGTGATAGCCGGAACCTCGAATTATGTATATAAATGTTCTACCACTGTGTTGTACACTTGAAACTAATGTAATGTAATACTGTGCGTCAACTACCCTTCAATAAAAAAATAATTATTAAAAAAAAAAAAGAAACTCTTCAGATTCAACAATCTACAGATTCAATGCAATATTGCTACAACAGTATTATTGCTACTTCTGTAGCCAAGATATGGAAGCAACCTAAATGTCCATTAACAGGTGAGTAGAAAAAGAAGAAGTGGTACATATACATGATGGAATATTATTCAGCCATTAAAAAAGAAAGAAATCTTGCTATTTGCAAAACATGGATGGACTTAGAGGGTATTATGCTAAGTGAAATAAGCCAGGCAGAGAAAGACAAATACCACCTGATTTCACTTATTTGTGGAATATAAAAACAAAACAAAACAAAATGAACAAAATAGTAGACTCATAGACATTGAAAAATGACTGGTGGTTGCCATGGTGGAGGGGGGGCTTGGGGTGGGTGGAAGGGGAAGGTGAGGGGGATAAAAGGTCATAAAAATTCTCAACCATAATATAAGTTGGTCCAGGGATTGTAGTATAGCATGCAGACTATAAGCCAATGATTCTGTAATATCTTCCTATGTTGACAGACGGTAACTGCATTAGTGGGGGTGAGGATTTAATAATATGGGTAACTGTTGAACCACTTTGTTATACAATCTTATATTGGTTTCAAGTATACATCATTGATACTTCAATTAAAAAAACAACTGGAGACATCATGTACCCTGATTTCAAACTATATTACAAAGCTACAATCATCAAAACAGCATGGTATTGGAATAAAGCAGAAACAGTTCTATGGAATGGTCCTGAGAGCAACAAAATAAACCCATACATATATGGTCAATTAATTAATGCAAAAGAGCCAAGAATATACAATTGGGAAAGGATAGTCTTTTCAATAAATGGTGTTGGGGAAACTGGACAGCCACATGTAATTTCACTGGTATAAAATTAGACCACTACCTTACACCATACACAAAAATCAACTCAAAAGGATTATAGACTTGGATCTAAGACCTAAAACCATAAAACTCCTAGAAGAAATCATGGGCAATAAGCTGCTTGACACTAGTCTTGGGGATGATTTTTTAGATTTGACTACAAAAGTGAAAGCAACAAAAGAAAAAATAAGCAAATGGGACTCCACCAAACTAAAAAGTTTCTGCACAGTAAAGCAAACCAATAACAGAATGAAAAGGCAATTTACCAAATTGGGAGAAATTACTTGACATCATCTATATATCTGATAAGGGGTTAATATCCAAAATATATGAAGAACTCACACAATTCATTTGCAAAAAACTTAACCAAATTAAAGTATAGGCAGCTCTGAATAGACATTTTTCCAAAGATATACAGATAACCAACAGGTACAAGAAAGGAAGCCCAATATCACTAATCATCAGGGAAAAGCAAATCAAAACTGCAAGGAGCTATAACCTTACACCTGTTAGAATGGTTACCATCAAAAAGACAAGAAATAACAAGGATGTGGAAAAAAGGGAACCCTTGTGCACTGTTGGTGGGGATGTAAATTAATACAGCCACTATGGAGGTTCCTCAAAAAATTAAAAAGAATCAACACATGATCCACCGATTCCACTTCTGGTATTTAGCCAAAGGAAACAGAACCACTAACTAAAAAAGACATATGTTCCCCCATGTTCAATGTAGGTTGTTTACAATAGCCAAAACTTGGAAATGATCTAAGTGTTCATCAATGGATGAATGGATAAAGAAAATGTGGTAGGTATATGTGTGTGTGTATATATATATACACACATATAACAATATTACTCAGCTATAAAAAAGAAAGAAACCTTGCCATTTTCAACAGAATGGGTGGGCTTCAAGGGCATTATGCTAAGTGAGGTAAGTCAGAGAAAGACAAATATTGTATGATCTTATTTACATGTGTAATATGAGAAAAAATACCCCTTACAAACTCCCCTCCAAAAAAACAAAACCTGAACTCATAAATACAGAGAACAGAGGTATGAGGTGGGGTTAATGAAATGGATGAAGGCAGTCAAATAAATTTCCAGTTGTAAAATAAATGAGTTATGGGGTGTAATGTACAGCATGATGACTATACTTAATAATACTGTAGTTTTGGAAATTATTAAGACAGTTGGTCTTAAAAAGTTTTTATCACAAGAAAAAATGTGATGGATGTTAACTAGATTTATTGTGACCAATTTGCAATATATACAAATATTGAATTATGTTGCACACCTGAAACTGATATAATGTTACATCTCAGTTTTAAAAAAAGAATTTGGGAGAAAAAATTACTTATCAAAATATCAAAAATTTTCTTCATAGTTAAATCTGTAGTATATGAAAGCCATCTAATATCTATCTGTTTATACCTGCTGAAACATTATAATGAAATTAGAATTAATCCCTACATATTGTATGCAATAAAATGATCCATTATTTATTTCTATAACATGTAATTATTAATTGTATTAGCACTAGGGTCACTAAGAAAACAAAATGTTCTTTACTGAGTTTTCAAATGAAAAAAAGTTTGCAAATATTGTAAAGCCAGAACATCTAAGAAACCCTTCAGATCCAAGCATATCTTTGTATCATATTCTAGTTCGGACTACATGCTTGTAGCTAAGCAAGAATTTAATTGAGCTAAGGCTCAAAGCAAACTATTGTTACCTTGGTGTGGACATTCACACATGAATGTTTGCTGTGTTAGAAAGCATTCATCAGCTATTCATAAGATACTTTTGCAAATGGGGTTATTAGTTCATATAAATACTCATAAATTCATATTTATTCATATAAACTCATTCTGAGTTTCTCTTATGATTGGATACAAATCTATGGCAGGAACTCAGGGTCCTTCATTCCAAAGTTGGAAGAATTTCTACTCCTTCCTGAGTTTGTACTGAGGCAGAATTTCACTTCTGGCCTTACCCATTTGGTTTCTGTCTGAAGTTTTGGTCTAGGAAAATTCAAAGTCCTAACATGGAAACTGCCATATTACCCTGAGCTTGGACTTTCTGCACTTCATATTGACTACCTCAAAGAAACTTGATGATGCTAAGAAAAAACAAATAGCAAAGCCATGGGGCATTATATCTGTGAGGACATAATAATGCATTACACACCAGTGTAAGCTTTGAGCTGTGGACTAGTTGCCAAAAAAGCCTAGCCCCATCTCATTGATGTGCTGAAGGAGTGTGAAAGAAATCTTTAGCTTTCAAAAGTGATAAATGGCCATGCCCAATTTTCATTTAAGCCATGGAAATATATTTTTTTTTAATTTAGGATAGATCACATACAATGCTGAATCTGGGCAAAACATGCTCAGACAGCAGAAGCAGAGATGATGGCAGGTATTGAAAAGTAATGAGACCATTGAACAAGGTATCTGAAAATAATTGCAAAGAAATAAAAGGTTAACAGCAGGATCCAACCTCTATTTCTTTGGGGTTTGTCCTACCAATTTATGCAACTACCTGGATGCCTGGATCAGAGATAAATGAAATCACTTATTGCTTAAAATAGAAAGTGATTTATGCCCCAGCAGTGTCTTGACAGGAAAGGATTCAGCCATTATTCCATATAGGTGTGGATGAGAAAAACAGAAGGGGAAGAAAGAAGTGTAGAATTGGGCGGTTTGAATGAATTTTAGACTCTTTCAAGTAAATACATAGCAGTCTGACTTAAGCAGTAAAAGAATGTATGCTTATATTTATTTTAGTGGCTACTTTAATAAATATTGTGACCTTTATTAGGATACATAGTCATATTTTAATAATTTAGAAGTTTCTATGGATTCTAAGACTAGCAGTTACTGAGAAAAGGCATTTGTACTTTTTCTCCTGGCTTTGCACCACACACCATAAAAAATGGTTGCTTCATAAAAAGGGAGGTGGGGCAGGGACATGGGGCAGTCATCATGATTAACTTTTCCTGCCTATGATGAAAAATGCTGAGATGTAAACAGTATAGTAAGAACAGGAGGGACTCCATCTTAAGGATAAGATTGCATTTTAAAAAACAGTTGAAAATATTCCTAACATTCTGTGGTAATCAGACAATAACCCAACAGCGTATCTTAAGGCAGGGCAGGCAGTCTTAACTGATATATCCCCACTACTTGAGGGTAACCACTATTTTGGAGAAGAATAGGATAAATAAATCCCTTGTGTTGGGTTTATTTAGCAGAATTAGCTGGAGGACTGATAATAAAGCAAAGGAGACATGGTGTCTTCTCACCAGAGATAATCATCTTGAGACCACAAGTCAAGACTACACCCAGCAATAAGCTTTCCACCTTTTGCCCCATTCTTGAAAGCCTTTGTAACCTGGTGGGGCATGGGAAGGGGGGTGGGGGTGTGGATCCCAGGGCAAAATACCTCTAAAACCATTAAGAAACCCTTTTATTTCTTACAAGCAGTTGTCCCTGTCTCTCTTGACCAGACTGCAGCAGAAGAGAGCTCCACCCAACCTCTCCAGTTCAGATAAACCTTCCTATGTCCTTGTAATTACCTACTGTTATGTAGATAGACAACTTCTCTCCACCCCTTGAAACACCTATTGTATGCAGATGTACTAAAGCCAAGTGAGAGATTCTGGAAATATTGCAATTTTACCCACAGCCTTAAAAGACAGAATCCCCAAACTTTCAGTGCACCTCCCCTCTGAAGACACCTGCACTTTCCTTTCTTTAAGTGCATACTTTCAAAGAAAGCTTTCTCATTGTTCACATTATTGCATTTTGTCTCTTTGCTATTTCATTTTATTTCCAAGTCTTCATTCTGACTCTGCTTTACTCCTAATAAGTAGGAAGGGGCATTAAGAGCTCAGATTTGGACCTGCATGTTTCCGTCACCTGGGTGACCCAGAAGGACCTGCTGCTAGGGATATGCTCTTAGTAGCCTGCCTGAAAATCTCCTTTCTTTGGGAAGTTCTCAGAACATTCCCTGCTGCTCTTGCTTTAATGAACTCCTTCCTTACCTACACTCCCCTGAACCTGTTCAGTAATTCTTTCTCTTCCAGAGTCAAAAACCCTCCCCCATCTAGGTTGAGGTTTCTCCTAGCGCTTCACCTAGTGAGCAGGGAGAGACCTCCCCAGACGCAGCTGACCAGCAATAAAAGAAAGAGAATTCAGTTTAGACTGGAAGCTCCCAAAGGGTAAGGATAATTTTTAAAATGTACAATATTCCATACCATACCACATACATGACCATTACATGAAATGATAAAAAAACGAAACTTTCAAAATGCACATTTCTTCTTTTATTAAAAGAAGAAAACAATTCCAGTGTTAATCATTGGAAATTTCCAGTAATACAAAGTAGGCCTTTCTCCGTGTCACATTGAACCAAGGAGTAAACGTCTTTTGCATATTCAAGAAGAAAGATCGAACTTCGCGTTATGTGAAATATTTAGCAAATGCGAACTGCAACGGAATTGCACATAGAAAATTTTAAGAAGTCATCATTAACCTGACAAAAAGTGGGATTCCAGACTTCCAGTTTCCAGTCTCACATGTAAAGAGCTTAGAAATTGCCACTCACTCCTAAAAACCAGAAAAAGCTGAATGTAACTTCAGTGAGAGGAAATCCCCGGGCAAAATACCTCTAAAACCGAAATCAGTCGAAGGGAAAAAAAAAGTTTAAAACTCATTTATTGCTTACAACTGGCAGTCCAGGCCGTTTCTCTCTCCTGCTCTGGCAGAAGCAAGTGAGACCTCCCCACAACCTCTCAGGTTCAGAAAAGCCCTCAGTCACCCAGGTTATTACCCATTGATATGGAAATGAACTACGGCTCTCCACCCCTGAGGAACGCCTGTTCATATGGAGATGCACTAAAGCCAGGTGAGAGATTCTGGAATATTACAATTTTACCGCACTGAACAAGCAGAAAAACCAACAACTCTTCTTAGATTTGTCACAGAAGCACAGTCACCAGACAAACCACTGCTCTCAAAATCAGAGACAGACAGGTGGATAAAGAGGATCCACCAGCTTACCAGAGCAGAAACCTCTGCAGGAAAACCTGAACTGCAATTAATGGATGGCGGGTGGCTCGGTGTGGACAAGTCTGAGCGTTAAAAACTCCAGGGGGGACACAGTCAAGGGGGTACCCGTACTTTTGTGAGTTTTACTTCCAGAAACTCAATCCAAGTTCTCACAGTGACTCTAAGAGAAAAATCCACCTCCTCTGGCAGCAAGCGAGAGGGAAAAGGAACCATTTAAAAATATGCCACGGGAGTCTGCTCTCCTTAATAAGGCCTGACCTCAGGGGAAACTATTCACCACAGCCTAACCTGCTGGCTTTTATCAGAGCCTAACTGACCTGGGGGAAGGGAAATACCCACCTGCACTCTCCTCTAGCCAGCCTCCCCCACCAGGAGGAAAACTGAGGAGCAGGTGTGTCTCTCACAGCCTAGTAACATGGGCTCATGAGAAGCCGAGACCCACCACGGGACTGCAGAATGCTCCCCCTTCGGCAGCACCTTAGCTACAGGACTGAAGGCCTATTTACCCTAGTCCTTTTACCTTTCAACAGAAGTTGTAAGTCATAGTGTGGGCAAGTGGGGTTCCTATGGCCAGTATCCCCACTGAACTTAAACCACCTGATGATGTAACTGGCCTGTTGCTAGGCTACTGCTTCCACACCTTTAGGCAATGAGCTATATTATTGCACTATATAGAGAGCTCGGCCCAGTGCTCTGTGCGGAGGCAGGGATGCTAGTGCTCAACCTACCGCCTTGAGAGCAAGCCAGGTAATAAACCCTTTCCTCCCAAGAACGTTCTACCGTCATTTCTTTGGTCACTGAATCCATAGAGAACTTGCCACGAGCTGAAACCCACTGGCAAGACACATAGTAACAAAAACAAATTTTGAAGAGATGGAGCAAGCACTGGAACAAGAAACAGATACAGCACAAAAGTTGGAATTCTCAGACCAGGAATTTTAAAACGCTATGTTTAATATGCTAACAGACTTAATGGAAAAGTAAACAACATGCAAGAACAGGTGGATCATGTAAGCTGAGAGATGGAAATTCTAAGACAGAATATAAAAGAAATGCTAGAGACCAAGAACACCAAACAAATGGAAGAATGCATTTGATGGGCTCACAGTTAACAGACAGAATCTCAAACTTGACATAATACAGAAAGTTCTAACACTGAAAAACAAAAGAAAGAAGAGAAAAAAGAACAGAACATCTAAGAACTGTGGGACACCTATAAAGGTTCAGCATACACATAATGGGAACAGCAGAAGGAAAAGAGAGAAAAAGAACAGAGACAATTTTTTTAGCAATAATAACTGAGAATTTTCCCCCACATAAATTTCAGATGCTAAACTGCAAATGAAACAGAGTTAGTGAAAGAATAGTGTGGAGAAAGTGAAGGTTCCTATGCCAGGATTCTCAACTGTCCCTGGTCGGCTTGCTCACTACACACGTGTGGGCTGTACGTTGTTATTGATGGTATATAAAGAGCTCCACCCAGTGCTCTGGGCTGCACGGCTGCAGGAGAGCAGAGGCTGGAGTGGTGGCAGCACCAAGGACAGAGACTGAGACGGCTGCGGGGACAGAAGGCCCAGAGGCAGACACCGGCTTGCTGCATACAGACTCGCTCTGAGGTGGACGGGATTCTAGTGATTGACTTGCCACCTTGGGAATAAAGTTGGGTATAAACCCTTTCACCCCAAGAACTTTCCATCATCATTTTCTCAGTCTCACTGAATCATTGGTGAACTTGTCCGGGGCTGAAACCCATTGGCAAGACAAATGGACAAACAGATCAATTGGAACACGGTAGAGAGCCTAGAAATGACCCACATTAATATAGCCAACTAATCTTTCATGAAGGAAAAAAAGGCCATATGATGGAGCAAAGAGGGTCTTCTCAACACAGAACAACTGGACATCCACATGTAAAACAATATACCTAGATGAAGACTTTCAAGCCTTCATGAAACTATGGAGCACAGAGGATTTTTAGGGCATGGAAACTCTCCTGGGCCAATACTACAGTGGTGGGTACGTGTCATTATGCAGTTAGCCAAACCCCAGCAATGTACAACAGCAAAAGTGAACTCTAATTGAGCTGTGGACTTTGGGTTGTAATGATGTGTCAATGTGGTTTTGTCAATTGCAACAAATATACCACTTCGGTGCAATACATTATATGGGGAGGTTGTACATGTGGGTGGCAGGGGCTATAGGGGAACTCTCTGTACATTTTTTTCCCTATAAACCTAAAACTGCTCTAAAAAATAAAGTTCATTAATTTATAAAAATGATATTTTACTTACATGCAAATAATACTGGCTGTATTTTCATAACAGCATCACTCCGCAAAAGATAGGATTTTTTCTAGACATTACCTCATGGACGTTTTTTTCTGAGGTCTTATGTGTCTGGTGTGTCGGCTGCTGGAAACAGCAGTATTAGTCATGTGGTAGAAGGTAAAGTGGCTTAAATAGAGCTAGCTGTCCAGAAGGTTTGTCTTAGAGCTGAACAGGTCAAATCAGGATTTGTGACTGCTAGTTTATCTTTTCCATGACTGCACCCTATAAGACTGTCTTGACTGACTAGTCAGCCCAGCAGAGTATTTTATGCCATTCTGTTAATCCTAGAACATCACATTTATGTCTCTTTCTACTTGATCCCTCTACAATGATAATTTTGGTATAGTCAAGCCCTACAAAATATTTCAGTAACTCTTAAGGCTATTTTATATTATTTTCCAGTAGGTAGATCAATCATCGGGCATTTTCAAATATCATATACACTTTACACATTATGCCAATTCTATGAGGAAGAATAGTGTCAATATCTTTTCGGGTGAATGAATTATAGTCAAGTGAGATGAATCACCCTGATCGAGATCACACGAGGTGTCAGGAGTGGAAATCTGTCATCAGTACTGCCCACTCCACATTCCCTCTTGTTTCTCTCATTCTCAAATGATACTGATTCAGAATACATTCCTCTCAATCCTAGAAAGAATATGAAGTGGTTACAATAAAAGCCACTTCAGCACTGCAAAAATAGACACTGAAGATAGTTAAGTGAAGAGAGAAGGTAAAATAAATATGGATACTTAACTAATAACTGTGATGAACCATAATATTCTTTCAATATTAACAGCAAAATCTTGTTTGCATCATAGAGCAATGTTACTTGTAAGAGATGGCATGGTCTGTATATTGTGGGATGAAATGAAAGCAGGGGAGAGTTCAAGGTAGGATGAGATGATCCCCACAGACTGGCAGAGAGAAATTCAATCTACATCATCAGGTTCTAGTTAGGAAGGCTGCAGGCCTTCTATTCTAACCAGCAAAGTAGCGGCGTGAACCAGCCAAGGCCTCCACTTTTGCATGCTTTAAGTAAAAAGATGCTGAGAACAGCTGTGAGTAGAAAAGTCAAGAAGAAATCCACCATAACCAGTGGATTTGGGCACTGGTTGGTCACACAATAAGAGCTGAGGTCACCAGCCAGCCATCGGATAATCATGGGATGAAGGGCCAGGGCACTTACCACCTCTCAGGGCTGTTGGTGGGTTTCCCACATTCCTCTGAGGTTTTGCTTGGAGAACTTGTTTTTCTTTGCCCTCTGAACCTATTTTAATAAAATAGCTCTGACTATAAAGTGGTGAGTCTAGTTTTTTTAAAAAAGTGAATAATTCAGGATATAACACCCCAACAAATGTGTTCCTTGGGTGGTGACATGATTATTCTAAAAGATGCTGTCTCCGTGTAAAGCAGACTGCGTTTAGAACCAGTAACAACGGAAAAAGGAAATTTGGCTCATATTATATAATGCACAGAGTCCCATGACAATGTTTTAACACATTATCCTTAGTCTTTAAGCTTTTGTTCAATTGCACTCTGACTTTTTACTATTCCAGATATAATCCTGACTTTTGCTTTAAAAGCATCTAAAGCATTTAATGAAGTATATAATGTTCTTGTGTTTGTTCATTCAATCAAAACCTGTTTTCTATACCAGGTGCTGAGCTCACAGAGGAATCAGTGACCCTACAAAGGGCAATGGCACTCTTTTAAAACTTTTAAAAACCCAAAGGCATTTTCTAGTAATGACTCTGACCACTCACTCTAGGTTTAAGTGTGTATTAATTGGCAGTCACAGTATACTTTTCTCTCTGCGGGAAAATAGTAATATTTTGAGCCTCTGCATCTTTTTTTCTAGCTTTTTCCTCTCCTTTTCTCCATTTTTAAAATAATACATTCTTCCTAAAGATCCACATTTCAGCTTAGCCTGTCAAGGCTGTCTTTCAATGTGTCAGGCAAGTAAGAAAAATCTTACCTTTCATTCTGGTATTTTAAAATTATCTTTGTCAAGTGACTCAACTCTAGTTTGTTTTCTGCCAGAAATAAAATCTACCTGCAGTACAAATAAAATATTCAGGACACTTTAAAAAAAAATTCAAGCAATTCAAGCATAAAGGACAGCAATTGCTATCTATCAATGCCCAGCTATTTAGTGAATGGAAATACTAAGGTGAATCTTTTAAAAACTAGTGCAATTGAAGAAAATAAACAGTTAAGGCAGAGTCATCCATTTTTAATGGTCTCTATTAGTTGGGCATCCATCCTGGAAAAAGTCACAAGTGGATCTATTACAGCGTTAAGGAATGCTATCTGTGTATACATATAAACAATGGTGTGATTAAATAGCTTTGTGCATGAGTGCATTTTCCTGAATGGCAACTCATAAATCATGCTAAGAGTTTGTATATTGTATGGAGCCCAGGACCCTTGAGTAAAGTCACCCTCCAACTCATTGTTCCACAGGAAAATCACTAGTGGAGGACTACTTCATGGCCAAATATTCAGTTAGTCTGAGGATCTGCTAAGAAAGAATCCAGTTCCTGTCATCTTTTTCTGGTAAAATGAATGCAACAGAAATATATACATTGAAGGATACCTAGCTTAGATTATTTTCAGTAAATAAGTGCTTGAACATATAAATCTTCTGGACCTTGGTTTTTCTCGATATAAAGTGAAAATGTAGAAGACAATGTGCTCTGAGCTCCTCTCCAGCTCCTATGTCATATGAGCCCGTGTCAGTGTATTGGGTAGAGATCATGAACCCCCTGCTTGAACAATCAGAAATCAGGGTTGTGGTGACCTAGCGATGCACCAAAACAGCTCATAGGGCCTTGTGAGAGCCAACTGTAAGTTTTCAGGAACTTTGTGAGCCAGTTGTTAAACACAGCCATTATTAAAGTACACACCCTCTCAATTCAATAACTTATATTTTAAAAGTAATAATACTCAACATTAAGCAATTTTAATTATTCTACCACCTTTTACTATGAGTTATACCCTTAAGGTCATTACATGTATTGTGCTTGCACTGTGGAAATTTTGTACAACGGTGTGCTGGTGAGCATCTCTACTGACTCCACATTTAGCAATGTCAAATGGTACTTTCAAATGGGCCATGGTGGGAAATGGGAAAATGCTACGATTCAGTGCCTTTTGATTTTTTCCAGAGAGATGCTTGTTCAACATTTACCACTGGGGTCACCAGGCTGGGAGACCAAGGAAAAGAGGGAGATGTGGTTTTAAGTAGGAGAATCAGAGTGCCACCACAGAGCAGACCATACAGATGTTTCCAGGGAGTAGATTCCAAACGGTGTATTTTACCTAGGTACACCTGGGTCATATTTTCTCTTTTATCTGATGGAAGTCTGGTCCTGTGAAGCAAAGAGAGAAGGAAGGGCATGGACTGCAAACTCAGTCCTAAGAAAGCTTAGGTCAGGCCAATGGGAAGTTTCGGAGCTAAAGTCACCCGTCAAAGGAGTCCCTCATTTCACAGAAAAGGACTTTCCTTAGTTTCTTTCTCGCACTCATTCATTGCCTGCAAGAAGCCTGTTGAATGCATGACCTTGGGGCATGTGTTGGGGAGGTAGCCACAGAGACAAAGGGAGGGTCATGGGAAGTACAGGCAAGAAGGTGGTGGGGAGGTTAGGGGAGAATGAAGAGCAGCAAATAGCACAACTCAGCTAGAATATAGGACTCATGGAAGCAAAGAGTGGGAGATGTTGAATATCACATTTTTAATTAAATGCACTCCCTAGTAGTACTTACTGAAAAGCACTATGGAAATGCTCTTGACAACCCTCTGGAGCTGAGGCTGTCAGCTTTGTGGGTAAAATATCAAAGCCCTGGCTTGAGCTTTGAAATAAAATAAGAAAACATTTTGCTAGACAGACAGGCTCTTGTCCTGTGTCTCTTTTGGTTACCAGATTCCTTAACATGAAGCTCTCCCATCATGAGTCATTGCAACTGTGGGATGGATGGAAGGAGCAATATTGCCAAGGCACCTGGAAGAATACCGAGGAAGGACAAGGCCACACTGCCATCGCCAAAGGAGGCAGCAGCCATTATTCATTCATTCAATCAAGCGATATTCATTGAATGCCTGTTATGAGCCAGACACCATTAAGTGTTCTGGTGGTACAGTGGTGACCCATACAGAAAAGATCTTGCCTTCATGGAACTTACATTCTGGTTAGAAGGGCAAACAATAAGTGAATAAACAAAGAGATTGAACAATATGACTTCAGAGATGAAACCTCATGAAGACAAATGAGCGGGATAACAGAATATAGGATGATACATGAGTGGTCAGGAAAGGACTTTCTCAAGACGTGATGACTGAGCAGCAGCCAATATTAGAGTGTTCCCTTTTCCTTTAAAGACCATAATCTGATTTCCACTATTCTATCTCCCTTTGGCTAAGAAAAATTGCTTACGAACTAATCTCCACTTTATTTTGTCCTCTGTTCTCTATTTACCACCTGCTCAAGAGCTTATAGATGTTACAAACATGTTGAAGCAGAATAGTCTGTACTTATTTCTTAGTCCCAAAAGCATTTATTAAAAAAATCTTGCCAGTATTTTGGAGGATGATAGAAAAAAATTTTAAATGATGATAACTAGAATCCCATGAATGTGTAAACAAGACCATAGGGATATAAAAATTTTTTTTGCCTTTTCAAAACTGAAGAAACAAAACAACAGCAGACTCACAGACTCCAAGAAGGGACTAGCGGTTACCAAAGGGCAGCGAGTGGGAGGGTGGGTTGGGAGGGAGGGAGAAGGGGATTAAGGGGCATTATGATCAGCACACATAATGTAGTGGGGTCATGGGGAGGGCTGTACAATACAGAGAAGACAAGTAGTGACTCTATAGCATCTTACTATGCTGATGGACAGTGACGGTAATGGGGTGTGTGTGGGGAACTTGATAACATGGATGAATGTAATAACTACAATGTTGCTCATGTGAAACCTTTATAAGATTCTATATCAATGATACCTTAATAATAATTTAAAAATTTTGTTGCTTCTTTAAGAATAATGTTCCTTTTTTATTTTCTCCTCCAAGTATAAGTATGAAAAAGAAGAGTTCTTTCATATTTTGCATGTGTACAATTCAAGCATTATTACCTTGAATTCTTGAGTTCCATCCAGCTCTGGATACCTTGTAAGTATACAAAGCATCAGCACAGAAAACCAGAACCATCTTGTTTTTGTTACGTATAAGATTGAGACATTCAATCTTAAGCAAAATACTTAATTATTTTGCTTTCTTCTACAATCGTATAGTTACATTATTATATAATAGAAAGATATATTATTGTCAAGCCAGGTTTATCAACTATTGAAACAAAATAGGTAATAAGGAAGATTAACTCTTTGCCCATTAACTATAAAATTAATCTTATAACATGACCCCAAACATTGGAACGTGATGGTTATCTGCCTTCATCGTGGTCCTGTGTTGTGCAGCAATCCATGTCATATGGGCAGAGCTCAAGCGCTGGTGCCAGCACTGAGCCTCCAAAACCGCATGTGGCATGCAATGACTATGGGGTTAATAAACTTTGGCTTTTGTCTACAGTCACAGACTTCTTTACCTTAATTTTGGTGTAGCACTGGAAGTTCTCTTTCAAATACTGCGGAAACAATGTCTCAAGGCCCTGATTATGGCTGGACCTTCAGAGAGGACAATATTGCTGTCCATTCTCCCAGCTGTCTTAACGTCCAAGATGAAGCTAAAGCCACATTGGCCTGTGCAGCCAGGCAGAAGCCTAGAAAACTGAAAGGCTTAATATTAGCTCAGCCATGTATTGTCCATTCTGTGGTGTGTTAGTGTCAATCATCAAATATACCAGAGTATATTTCCAGCTTTATGCTGCAGCATGTTGGTGCTGTTCATGGAGTTTGGTTAAAGCATAAGAGCACCTTGTTATTGAATGTGTAACATTAGCCACAGAACCTAGCTGCTTAGATGACCTTAATCTGGTTTCCTGGATGGTTTGGGAAAGTAGAAAGGGAGTGAATCTACCAAAGACAATTGGTCACAAGGTGACCGACAGATTTATGTTAATAACAGTTATCACTTATTATGACCTTTCTATACAGGCAGTATCATAGCTAAGTGCTTTATTTGTATTTTTAATTCTCAAAAAACATTTTAACATTGAAAAAACTATTATATTGCAAGTGCTCTGAATCTGACATATAGTAAATGACAGAACCTGGATGCGATCCCATAGGCTTCTTCCTCAGAGTCTCTGCTTCTTCAATGGCCCTGTTTCCCACAATAAACTGTAATTTAACTTTTGATTATCTTAGCTGAAGTCATCAATAGTGTCTGAATCTAAAAAGTTGGGGTCCAAAATCTAAAAAGATTTTCAAAGTGGGTCTCCAGCAGAATGCTTCACCTTCTGAAACCAACTTTGAAATAAACAATAGCCTTTTTTCCTCTCCTATATTTATTATCCATACTTGATATCTTAGTTTTGAATACTTATCATACATCAAAATCCTTATTTTAAATTCTACACTCCAAGTGTATCATATTTCCATTCAACTTTAAGTGTTGTTGTAAAGACAATTCTTTCCCATTAAGGAATTGAGCTGCAAATGTTAAGGCATTAGTAGTATTAAGGCCTTGGATCACAATTTATAAATCCCTGGAATCTTTTATTAAACTGCATCATCAATTAAAAGAATACCGTGGCAAACTGGCCACTCTGTGGCATATATAGATTTTTCTGTTGCTTTATCATCAATGAAGAAGTCCAGGCCATCAATATCGGAAGAAATACATACAACCTGCCATAAACCAACAGCCATACAAGACTTTCAATTTTTTTCTGGATCCCACTTTTGCTGATTCCTTGATAACAACTCAATAAAGGGTGATGAACTGGTATTTTGGTATTTCCCAGTTATCCTGTGCCAGTCACACAGGCTCTTCTTTTTTCTCCTCTTTTGTTGCCACTGTCTCTGCCTTATCTATGCTGATTGGGCCAGAGATTTCATGCAGAATGGAGTGGGGGCTATTTAACAGTCTGCTATCCTGGGAAGAGGGGCAGCTGTTTGCAGAATAGCAGACAGATATGCCACCCAATTTGTCAGTCTCCTGCTCTTTCCCACGTTGCCTCCTCCCCACTCCTGCTACTGCCCTATACTGTCTCTATTCAATATAATTATCTTTCCATTGTAAGCCATCTGGTAATTCTGTTCGTATCATTTGAAGCTTGATTTTCTATCCTTAGGCTTTCATAGACTTAACCAGGACACACCTCTCTCCACATTTTTCCATCAATTATGTTTCATTAGCCTAGTAGATCCTTTCATATCTGAAAGTCACATTATGGAAGGGCACAGTTTATGGAAGTTTTCTTCAACTACTTCTCTGATTACTAGGTCTCCTTGATTTCTTTTTCCTCCTGGATCAGCAACTGTTTCAATATTGGGTCTCCTGGATGAGTCTTTCATGTCTTTCTCACCCATGATTATCGTTTTGGAATTTTACTCTTGATTTGATCTTCCAAAGCATTAATTCAGCTCAGCAGTTACTGTGTCTTTTTGTTTTTACATCCCTTCATTGAATTTTTAAATTAGGAAATTATCTTCAGTTCTAGGAAACTCTCTCTGGTACTGTAATTATATCCATTTAAGAGTTTAAATCATATTCTATCTAGGTTTTTTTCCATTTTCCACATTAGCTCCTCCTCCGTAAGAGAGACTTATTATAGTTTTCCAGTTCAGCCTCTCTTCTTCCTCTCTGGACTGTAGTGTTCCCATCAGGTAGCCTGTATTTTGTCTCGGCCTATTCATGTTGACAGTGTGCTGGTTTTCAACACTCAATGAATCTCTCTGGTTCCAAGTCAGGGTAAGGAATTTCCCTCCAGTGGGCAGCCAGTGGTTCCCTTGGCCCCTTTGCAGATGCAGAGGCAGAAGTCTCTTAGTTTGAAAGTGCAAGTAAGGAATAGGCTGACCTTAGCCTAGCATGGAAACTGCTCCTCCTGAGATGCCATCATGCAGATGACTGTCAGCCTCTCTCAGAGCTGCGCAGTGCCAAGAGTGGAGACTTCCTTCCCTTATTGTCTCCTTGTGTGCACCCCCAAGTCTCTGGGTCTCCCCAGCACTCTCCGTAGTGCACCCTCATCAACTGCCAGCAACTCCCAGTTACATTTTGCCCCCATCTGCCCTTCTTTCAAGGACTTGATGTCTCACTGTTCATGGACCTCTTCAGGGTGCCAAGATCAGCTCTTGACTTCTTCTGGACGGCTGTACCCTCCAGAACAGGCATGTGAGGTCAGGTCACCATCTTTCCAGAAACATTTAAACATTTAAAAAGTGTTCTCCATTTTCAGGAAGATAACATGCTAAGGGACTGTGAAATCACATTATTATTGCTTTCCTAAATTACTAATCTAACATATGTATGGAATTTTGTGATAGTATAAAAATAGATAGGATATGATCACATGATGATATAGCTCTTATAATATTCAATAAATGCTTACTTCTGATTTACCAGCTTCATCAGTTATGTGGTTATGCAAGCTGGCTCATATTATTAGCTAATTTTTCATAGTAGCAATGATGATAGCTAACATCTACCAGCTATGTACTATGCATCAGGCATTGAAGTATTTTTTATGTATAAAGTTACTGGATTCTCACAAACCTTGTAATATGGGTACTCTTATTTTCAAAATATTACAATACAGAAACCAAGGCCCTGAGCAGGTAAATAACTTACCAAAGTCACATGGCTAGTAAGATGCTTTATGTCCCAAATTAAATAATGAACTACTTGAAAAATAGCTCATGTTCTATATTGCTCTATATTGCTCTGCATTTCAGCTCAGGCCTTCAGTAAATGCAGTTATTGAGAGAAGAAGAATATCATGGCAAACTTTTTTTTTCATATTTGATCCCTAGAATACAGTGTTATAAAGTGAATGCTTCAAAAATATTTTAATCATAAAAGA
This sequence comes from Manis pentadactyla, assembly GCF_030020395.1. NCBI lineage: Eukaryota > Metazoa > Chordata > Mammalia > Pholidota > Manidae > Manis > Manis pentadactyla. Next base: position 66,037,031 of record NC_080031.1, on the reverse strand, counting down.
AAGCATTAACAGGCTACTGAGATTTAAAAAACAAATTCACCACATAAGATAGCCTAAAGCTATTCACAGAAGACCTGACCCTCAACCACTAACCTGGGTTCCGGGGATCCAAATATGAATAGAATGCTGTCTCTGTCCTTAAAAAACAGTCGTCTGAAGGGAAAGCAGACACAGAAGTGATTAAATATAATGAAATGTAATTGTTTTTAAATGCATATCTAAAGTGCTCTGGGGCCACACATGAAAAAAACCATTAATTTTTACAGTAAGGTCTTGAATTTTTTCTTTCCGTTATTTAACAGTAGAATAAGACATAGAAATACACACTGTTATAAAGTTTTTTAATTAGAAAGTTTATTGCATTAATCTATAAACTCATTTGGTGATATAAATGACAATGTAGGCTGATACTGATGAGAGCTTACCGTCTTTGGAAAATAGAGATATTTTAACACCAAAAGCATTTTTTCATTTGCTACAATCAAGAAAACCCTATTGTATTTTGATTTTTTTTTCCTTTTAACAAATATATATTGCTATTTGTTCATATCAAAATGAAGCCTGGACTAAATATTGAGCTAGAATAAGCAGACCCAGTGTTAGGACACCAACATTAAGAGGACCTAAAAGGGCAGTTTTCTGTATGTCTTTAGTTAAGAAACAAATACCCATCCATACCATGGAATTCACACTTGTCTAACCATGCACACTTCATAACATAAAGTCTGTAAGTCCAAATATCTCTTAAATATTTACCTTGAATAATAAAGACATGTTACCCAGACATAGAAAATGTATTTTTAAAAGCATAACCTTAAAACTCAATTTTTAATGATTTCATTTTAAGTGGTAAATGGACTTTTAATATTGACATGAATTCTAAATCGTATTGTGATACTCTTGTGCAACTTTCACAATATTTATGATTGAAAAGTCCCCAATAACTGACAAATACTACTGTGGCTCTTTGGAGTTGATGATCATTTTCATAAAGTAGTTACATTTCTTGTGACACACAGTTGTATTAATGGACTTGGTTGGAACAGGTTATAACTGTCCTATTATAAAATTCTGCCTTGGTTTTTCTGAAATTGATGAATATAATTTTCCATAGAGGTCATACTGAACACATTAAACTCTCTGTTAACAGTACTATGATAGCATGGGAGAGGAATTTATATGAAGCATTGCAAATTATGAAATGTTCCTTATCATGTAACTACAAAGAACATATGCTCCATACTAAAGCAAGCATATGAGCTATCATTTGGGCCAGTTTTGATGTATTTATGTATGAATACAAATAGTTTATACATTTTCTATACATCAACCTCAAGGGAAAGAATAATAGTTTGGCTGATATGAATGGCTTTTGCTGGGTATGGCCAAGCTCATTCATTGCTTTGACCACTATAGAATATAGTGAAGAAAGTTTTAAGGCCCCAAATTAATATGTATGAATTCAAAGACCATGGGAATAGATTCATTATGTATGAAGGATGACATCACCATTACATTAAATTTAATACATATGGAAAGGTCCAAAAGGTTGTAATTTCACAGGGAAAAATTGGTCAGTTCCTTTTTATCTTCCCTTTAATTTTCATTCTGACAAAAAAGTATTTCTCTCACTACCCAACTATATTATCAAAATATCTAGGAAATTTTGACTTCTCAGCTACACCTTTCCAAATATAATGCAGTTTTACGATATCCAAAATGCTAAATGTGTTCTGATTTTTGAAAATTTTCAAGTGAACCCTGGTAAGAATCGCCTCAGGAATAAATACCATTTCAGGACAGCAGCTTATCTTGAGCAATTGATTTGTCAGAAAGAATGGGAAGGGAGGGATGGTAGGGCTTCCCTGGAGTCCACATCTTTTGCCCAGGTTTTCTATTTAAGCTGCTGTTGTGTTTGTACATGAAGTTTTAGGATTTTCTTTTTTACAGTGGAATAAGAAAAGAAATATGGTTATTTTTTTCTTTTTAACCTATCTCCTGGGAATAATAGGGGAACTCAAACTTATCATGGTGCTCTGAAGAAATGATTCTTAAAAGAGAAAGGGAAAAATGTCTTATTTTTTCCTTAACAAAAAGAGCTCTTTGTGGCCACTGACCCACAAGCATCTCAACTGGTACTTGCCCCCTAGAGTCAACTGTCAGCCAGTAGTTAACTGTTGGCATAAACCAACTATTTCTAAGGTATATTCTAGGCAATTCTCTTTTTCCCTGAATTAGCTTTGGGGTTCCCTAAGGATATTTGTTCTATCATCAACCTGACCAAAGCACCCCACCACAGGTGCAGGGATGTGACATGCAGTCACTGGACAGCCCAGCTGGGTAAATGGCAGGGACACGGCCTTATGTAATCTACTGGCAGGACAGCAACACAAGATGTATTTGTTCAATTGACTCACTGAGAAAGGACACCACCTAGGGTTTCATGTCTTTAAAAGATGGATGAACACTGTTTTCATAAAGTTGCTTTCTCGTTCATCCTTTTAGACTTTAGGCTTGGTCAGGTAGGTCAAAGAGAAACTGGTTTTCTTGCACCATATCAGCATTCTCTTGAGACAACTACCTTGGAATAAAAAGTGTTACTGAGTGGTAAGTAAGCACAGGATGAACATCTGTTCTGGTTTGCCTGGATTTAAGCCCATTGCAGGAAAATTATTAATAATATCCTCATTTATTCTCAAAAGTGTTCCAGTTTGAATGATCAATTATATGATTGCCCTAATGAAATGCATTAGCGAGATCAGTCTGTGGTACTTGTTCGATACCAATGGCTCCCCAGTCCCCTGCTTTAACCAAGACTCGGAGATCTAAACAAACTCCATTATGAGAAAGCTTCTCTATTTCAGGTATAAGCCATTCACCTATGATTACTGTCTGTTTTAGTAATGACCAGTTTTAATAGATTCAATTTATACATGTTCATCTTCTTCCTCCAAAAGAAAAAAAAGAACAACGAACTTTTATCAGGCAGAAAGATGTGACAATAATGCAAGAAACCATGAACATAGAATTTTTTTCATTAACAATCCAAACACTACAACACATAGAATATACAGCTTAAAAATGGGAATACAAATTAATGAAAGATGGGGTACACATCACATTAGCAATGCAAAAGACCAGCTTAAGCATAGTTTCTCTAAACCAAAAATTAATAAAAGGAAAGTGCCCTTTTCTCAAATATGCACAAAAATATTTCGGTCACTTCTAGGGGAAAAATTAATCAAAGCTTTCTGTTAATTCTATATTACAGCGTGTATGACTTAATGGTTTACAAAACTTAAGCATCTTGTTTCACTTAACATTTACAATCTTTTCCAGTCATTATACACTCACTCAATCCAGTCTGCCAAAAATAAAATTATTTCATTTCTATGCTTATGAAATAATTGTGGATATGTTACAGATCTCAGGCAGTGAACGTGTATGATCAGAATAGTGATCAGAATAATGTCATGGATCTCAGGTGGGCCAAAGGTCAAACAGAGAAGACTCATCAGCCTAGTATACCTGTATGTTGATTGCTGAAGTAATTCTAGCATTTCTAAAATAATCCTAGTTGTATATTTCTTCATTCTAAAAAAGAGTCTAAAATTTTCATATTAAATTTGCTACCCACTTCTAGAATTTATTCAAAGTCTATTCAGGTATGCCACTTGACAGAATGTTTCTTTATGGGTTTGTATTATTGTTGTAATTCGGAGTCCAGCTGAAAAAAAAAAAAAGGACTCAATAATATGTTCCTTTTCTTCTACATGTTTAATGATTCACACTTAATTTTATGGCAAACTGCACAATCCTAGGTAGAGCTCTACAACGTGAATGAGAAAGAAAATATTTAAATTTAAATTTTTCAAGCACTAATACCAATGTCCACTGCAACCTGTGCCCCCAAAGGAGGTCTGCAAGCTCATGCTCTTAGCCGGGACTTTACACTAAGTCACGCTTCACAGGTGCAGTTCTAAAACTAAGCAGATTGGGAAATCACATTGATACCTCCTCCCAAGCCACCTATACGGAAGGATCTATGGTCAGTCAGCTTCAGCTTTGAGCTTCCTGGTTCATGTGCAGCCATCTGCACCGACTAGATGAACATTCTCGCGAGGCGCCGGCTTGAGGATGGAGAAGAACCCCACTGCGGTCCTGGAAGTGGCTCCAGCGGCCACCGAGTGGTCCTTTGTGTCATTCACTGCTGCTACCACCATCCTCCCGCTTCGGGGAGGAGGAACCGTCCCGGACGGGCAGCAGGTCATAATGGCAAGGGATGTGACTGTTCTTGGGGAGGTCGTATGGATCCTGTGCGAGAGGCCCGTTATTGTTGAATATTCCTTGGACAACACTCACTGTGGGTTCTGTGACAACCAGGGACACATTAATTTATCAGCAGTGGAAAACTTTTAAAAAATAGAATAAGGCGTTTTTTGTACAGATCAAACACACACAGGGGCTTTTATAAAATATAAGGCAGTATTAATTTTAAAACATATGGTCTTTTCATAGTCACACAGAGGTGCCTGTTCCAGGGTTGACAGACCCACTGAACAAAAGGGTGATGGTACAGTTGGGATGAAGACATCAAGGGAATATACAGAAAGCCTGGATATGAATCATTGTCTGCAAAACACCTGGGAGATAATCTAGTCCAAACCCCTTACTCTACAGGTGAGAAGACTGAGCACCTTATGTTCCTATATATTCATGGAAACATTTAAATTCACAACGTTAGGACTCAGGCCCTCAGTTGAATTCCCATTTTACAGTGGTGTGCTTATGGGATAATTCAAAGAGCAATTGTTACTGACTTATAAGAATAAATTTAGTACACTATGTATTCCATTTTAAAAAGCTGTTCTTAATACTTTAAAAATAGTTACATATCTTTTCTGGGAATGTCTATGGCAGAAGATGAATTACTAGTAACCAGAGTTAAGTTAGCCACTTCATTTACAAGTAGTAGAGAATTTTTTAAAGTATCAATCAAAATTACTGAGAGATAGAAAGAAAAATTTAAATATATAGTCCTGCTATCTAACCAATGATTTAGCTCTGACATGTTTTAACTTTCTCCAAATGGTATTTCAAGGGGCAACCAAAATACCTCTAATGTTACACTGAATTCATATTAATTTGCATCAAATCACATCTAAGAATACTACAATACATTAAACAGATTTAAAAGCAAAATGTTTCAATCCTGCTAAAAGCATTAATATAATGAATGCAACCAGGAAATGGAACCACCTGTTTAATCCACTTGAACCATTTGTTTTGGCTAAGTTGACATATTAGCTAATATGATACATATGCTATTCCACATGTGTGCTAACACATTCACTATGGTTACAAAACAAAACATGGATGACCAGGTAGGAGATAAGGAAAACTTACTAATATTTTCTAAATGGTATTTTCCCTGAAAAACATATTTGATGCCAATTAATATGATCACTGTAAACAAAGGTTGCATTCAAAATAGGGGCCATTATTTTCAATAAGATTTCAATATGGTTTATATGCTAGTGTATTCTCAAAGACTTTAAAATTGCTTCCAAAAAAAAATTGCATACTAGGTTCTTTCTTTCTTTCATTAGAAGAACTCACCAACTTCATAGACATTCTTGTTGGCTGAAGTTGAGTTATTGATCTCGGCATATGGGGAATCTCTCCGCGCTGGTGACTTCATCTCCACATAGCCACACTCCGAGTTTTTGGGCATAAGCACAGGTGGGTCTTTAATAGTGGCATATGGGTTTTCAGAACTGCTTAAGGAGCAGTTACTTGAGTTATATTCAGAATTCTTTCCCAAGTCTGTGAAGGGAGATGGTTGGAAAAAGCAAATGCTATTGCATGGACATTATTTTTCCCTGGCAATAATTTTATTGAGCAGATTATTTCTCTTTCTTTGTAGCTAGTTTTCTATAATTATTGAAGCTGAAGATAATACTATACATTTTCCACTTATTTTGGAGAGAATTTGCTGTAAAACTACCCATCTATAAGGTAATTTTAGCTCCTCACTGAGTGCCGATGTAAACATCATGGACTTGATTTCGTTTTGATTATCACTCACATAAAATTAATACCATTCCATTTTACTAATAGTGTACAAATTCTCAAGGGCTTCAATCAAGAAACCATCTGCTGATGCCCCCCAGAGCATGAGAAGCTTCTGTTACTATGGTGAGGAAGCCATTTGTTCAGGGAGGAAGCCTCAGGACTGGGCACATGGAGTTATTACACAGATTCCTCCTGAATGACCATTCTGATCTCTTCCTACTTTCCCTGCTCTTTCCTTTTCCACATTTCTCTCAGCTTTAAGCCATATTTCCTTTGAAGGAAACATGAGTGATTGTCCAGCACACTGAAACTTTTGTTCCCTCAGACTTAAACAAGATCTACCTATGGACACTCTCTTGACGTCAGCCAACCATGTTTGAGTCTTTGCTGGAGTAATGAACCACACTAACAATTCTACATGTTCTCTATGCTGCCACCTTTGCTCATTTAGCAAATTATTTCAGGCTCTCAAAAATTTTTTTAAAAATTGCGATTCTGATCAATGTTTTTCTTCCTCAGACTTATACCCTACCTTTCAAGGATTTCCCCATATAACTTCTGTCAAGTCCAAAAGCACCTGTGATAAAGGAAAACAAAATACCCGGTGAGAACTGAAAACAAGAGGAAATCCACCTACTATTCCAAGGACACGGAGGAGGATGGTCTGAGTACCCACCATCTCCCCACAGCAGGAAATAATGAAGGCTGCTGCTGCTTTTCAAACCTTTCCACCAGATCATGTGTGCCAGATGTCCCTGGTGCTTAGACTTAAAAACACATATACATCATTCTGCTCATTCTCCTGCTCATTTGCAGTGACTTTGGGAAAGGCCGATCAGTGAAGTACAGTCTAGGGAATACAGCCAATCACACTGTATGCAATAACTTGGTGTGGTGACAGACGGTAACTGCACTTATCACAGTGATCATTTGGTATGTCGAATCACTATGTTGTACTCCTGAAATGAATACAATATTGTACACCAACTATACTAGAAAAAAACACAGGGTAGAAACTGAGGCACAAGTGAACAAGTACACTTGATTCCAGGTTGCACAGCAGAAAGGACACGGCCAAGACGAAAACTGAGACCAAGGGCTTAGATTCCATCCTGTGTTAGCCACGTGACTGGGGGCAAGATGTTAAACTCTCTGAGTGTCAATTTTCTTACCTCTAAAATGAGGAAAATGAAACCTGCCTTCCAAGCCTTCCAAGGTTGTTGTGATCATTAAGGAAAAGAGAGCCTATGAAAAGGCCTTGTAAATTCTGCAGCGCCATATAAACGGTGTGTCAGTGCTGGGACACTATAATGTGTCATGCTGCCCTCTTCTTCAGTCTATCTGTAAGCATTCCAAGGCCTTTCTGTTTATTGTTTAAAGGAATGTTATGGACAGAGTGAAGTGATGGGTTGTGATGAACACTCGAATAAATATGAGAATGGTAAGGAAATGAACCCCTACCACTGGGCATGCATTTCCTACAGCGATGTTAAACTCAAGTTCTGAGGGTCATGTCCTCCAGGACACATTTTTGTGGAGAAAGAGAGGATCCCCTAAAGCAGGGAGAGGGTGTGTTAAAATCCATCATCGTAGGACAGGAAAAGGGAACGTTCTCTCTGAGGCACACTCTCTCTGGTCTGGGCTGTGAGGTCTAGCCCGGCTCCCCACTGGTGGGAGAGGTGCTCAGTTGTGCAGGGAGGCTGGATAAAGATGAGTAGTGAAGAATTAACCTTCCCAGAGAGAGGTCTGGCCTTTGCCCTTGGTTCCTGCAAGGTGATCTCTAAGTCCTTGGAATGTCCTGCCCAGTAAGAGTGTTTTTTTGTCTACCTGGGGGCCTAGGTAAGACCTAGGGCTATAGAGCTACTCTGTATAGTCTAAGAAAGTGGCACATGGGAAGGATTTGGGTCACCTGGCATCAGTTTGACCTCCAGACAGGCTGGTAACTGAAGGTTAACCACATGGGGCCATATCTAGTGACCAACCCCTCACAAAAACTCTAGACACCAAGGCTGAGGTGAGCTTCCCTGGTTGGCAACACTTTGTGTATTGTTAGTGCTGCAGAAGTTAGCACCTTCCTTGATTCCACTGGGAAAGGCCAACTGGAAGTTTCCTGCTTTGACCCTTCCTTGACCTCACCCACTGCATGTCTTCCCTTGGCTGATTTTAATCTGTACCCTTATGCTGTGATAAACTGTAATTAGGATTATAACAGCTTTCAGGGAGTTCTGTGAGTCTTTCTAGCAAATTACTGATCCTGAGGCTGGTCTTGGGGATTCTCAGACTTTGTAAAGGGACGCCATGAAGATGGGCAGGGCCTGTAGCCTCCGAGAGCTCCCTGGAACTCTATGTTACTCTTTGCCAAATTCCCTTGGCCATTTCCAAACAGTAGCAAAGTCTTATTAAACACTCATTTTGGTATTAGCCATGCAATGGCTAGCCTTCTCCATGAGGTTTAAAGAGAGCACAGCATGGGGTACATAGTAAATTTGGGAACAAGAGTAGGGGTGGTGAGATCAGCCTCCCCTGCCATATGTTCTCTTCACTGCTGTGGAAGACCAGGGTGCTGTCCTAAGAAGAGAACAGGGGGATTCCTCATAAACTCCTGGATGTCCCAGTCTCTGGACAGATGCTTTCAAATGCTTGGTTTAATCTAACTCATATAAATGAGCCAGAACAGGATCATTATTGCTATTTTATAAATGAACCAATCAGCCTCAAGAGGGTGATTGAGCCAGTGTCATATAACAACCAGGAATTGATCTCAGGGCTTTTGTGTCAAGCACAGGGCTCTTTCAGACATCATGACTTTTCCATCTTTAAAACATCTCCACATTTCATCATCTAGAATGTGCCTCACTCAGTTCTTGGGAAGGGAAGACTTTCTCTGTGCAACAACCTTAAAGGCACATTAAATGCAGAATCACTCTTGGACGGAAACACATAAAGGTGATCCAGAATTTCCAATATGGATTTTACATTCCCCACAATCAGTCCCATGGGTCTCACTGAGACAGAAAGCAGAGAAGTTTATACATGCCCGTTGCAGTGGCTGTGTGCTCTGGAATCAGGGCAAATGATAGCCTTTCCCTCATTAGTGATGGGTGCTATCTTCCCAATATCCATTTAGAGCAAAATTATTAATGTTATTTAAGCTTTTACAAAAAAATCCCCCTAATGTTAAATTATTTCACCAATAAGCATATTGTGAATCTCGCACATAAATAATTTTAGGAGGTGTTTATAAATACACATCCTAATTGATAATGTTGGTAATGTTGGTGTAGACAGCAAATGAAAGTAAATAATTTGTCCTCATTTTCCTACTTACACATTTGCTTTTCTATAGTAAGAGGGGTTTCCAGAGCCCACAGGATTAGCTGTTACATTTGGCTCAGGTGACCTGGCGTATATGGTATTCCCAGAAAGGTCACGGAGAGCAGTCAGAAGACCCCCTTCAAGACTGGGCTTTACCCACTTCCTTTGATGAAAGTTCGGATAAGAGAGTTAATCTCTCTGTGCTTCCCAGTTGATTCCTCTACAAAATAAGATTCATGGAAGGACCCATCCAGGAGAATTGCCAGATTCAGCAAATAAAAACACAGGAAAGCCAGTTAAATTTGAATTTCAGAGAAATAACAAATAATTTTTAGTATATGTATGCCCATGTAATATTTGGGATATATTTATAGTAAAAATATTAGTTGCTTATCTGAAATTCAAAATGGGGTTTCCTAGCAGCCCTAACCACCAAATAAATACAAATGATGACAGCGTTTGTTACCCATACCCATAATGCACCACACACTCGTTAGTTACTGGATGGCCAAGCTCCTCCCTGAAAATAAGGTGCACATGCTTGGAAAGGCCACCATATACTCAGTGGGGTCTCATTCTTTAAGTTCTTACATTGTGGTCCAGGAATTGCCACCCCTTTTGCTGGAAGGACAAGAGATCAAAACTATTCTCATAATAACATGATATTATTTACATTTTTCACTCTCACTCTCCATCAAGAGTATGGTGGAGTTTTCCAGGAGCTACACCAAGTGTAAGATCACCACTGACTGAATGCAGAAGCAGCTCCGAGAATCTAGTGATTCTCTAGGAAGCTAGATGCTACAGAGACTTATAAAAGGGGAAGACAATGCTGCTTTTCTAATTTTTTTTGAAAATGCAGTGTTTTTACTTTTGTTTTTCCTTTCTTTTAAAAAATGTTTTTATTGAAACATAATTGATCCACAATATTACATCAGTTTTGGGTGTACTACATAGTGATACAACAGTTATACACGTGACTAAATGTTCACTGTAGTAAGTGTAGTTACCATCTGTCATAATACAAAGATATTATAGGGTTGTGTTTCATAAAAATGCATTTTGTTATCATGAAGTGAGATTATTGTTATTATAAATAAGTAAGTGAATAAGTAATGATTTTAAATGGTCTCAGTTTTAATTTTTAATATGGTAATTATCAATAGATATAATCCACCTCAACAGAAGCTCTTTGGGCTTCTTGATAACTTTGAAGAGTGTGAAGTGTCCTGATTCCAAAGCATCTGTGAACTTCCAACTCACTACATCCCTGTTGATCTCTCTCTTTTTTTACCTACAGGGGGAGAAGGCCTCAAGTCTGGGTGCCTTACATTAAGAGAGAGCAAAGAGGAGCCCACATCCTGGTAAAAAGCTGACTGGGTTCAAATCCCAGTTCTATCATTTAATAGGCTTTGAGACCTTACTTAAGTTACTGACCCCCTTTATGACTCAGTTTCTCAGCCATATCATGGAGATGATGATAATAAGAACAGTACCTATCAGTGTTAATTGTGACAATGAGGTTAAGTTAATGTATGTAGAATTAAAATTGGTGCTACGAGCAGGCAGAAATCCTTGTCTCATTATCAGTTCTTGGCACACAGTAGGAACTCAATAAATGTACGTTAAATAAAAAAGTGCTCAGGACAGTAATAAGCCCCATACAGATACTGGGCACAATTCTATTATTTTGTCTTCTCATGCACATTTTCATTAGCCTGCTCTGGCGCAGACACCCATCTGCGACTATCTGCGGTGACTGGGAGGCAGAGGAGCTTGCTGAGGTCGGCCCTTGGGGGAACTTGCCGAGCTCGTTGAGGTAGCCGCCATGTTTCCAGTCCGCTGGCAGTGTGCCCGTGCAGTCCACCACAGGGCCTCTCTTCCCGGGAGTCACATTTTTCAGATTCACAAACAGCTGATTGTTCTTTGACTGTTGAAAATATAAACGATAAAAAAGATGTAAAAAGAATGCAATGTGGCCCAACATGGTGTTACTGATCCGGGGAAAGCTTGTCCATGGCAGGTGTCAAGGACCGGTTCTTAAATGAGACTGTGCCGAGGGGCTGAGGTGGCCATTTCCAACCTGGTGGGCCTCAGCAGGCAGCGGAAGTACATGGCCTTTGGCCCCAACTGCTCCCTCCACTACCTCAACTTCTTCATTTCACTTTGCCAATTAGACCTTAACTGGGCTTACATACATGGAACTTTGAACTGGAAAAAACAAAGTCCTGGTTAGAGCTCTCCCATCAAATATTGTAGGATCTTGTATGAGTATCCAGGAACTCTTAGCAGTTCTATTAGCTATGAACACAAGATAAGGTGATCTACTTTGCCTCCCTTCTGAATGTGTATGAGAACAAATGGAATGATGAGTATGAAAGTCCCTGGAGAATGTAAAGTGCATTTAACTCTTAACTATAATTAAAATGCAGCTGCATTAATTTAATTGCAACTGAATTAACTTAATTAGTTTGGTTTCCTTCTAATAGAATGCTGGAATTTGAGGACAGAGATTAGAAACGTAATTTGGGGCAATTGGAAGGGAGAACTGCTTGGGATTTTAGAGCACTGGAGGAGACTGGGGGTGAGCTGGGTGGCGCTACAGCAGCAACTCTGGGCTCGACAACCCTGGGTCTTCAACCTCTCTGTGCAACTATACAATGGGGATAATCATCACTCTGGATTCAGAGGATTGGGGTGAAGATTAAATGAGTTTCTATTTGTGAAATGATTAGAAATGCTTGGAACATAGTTTCTATTTGACAACTTTTGACCTACAAAAATGCAATTTCATGGGTTCAACCTAAATAAATGCATGATTGTTGTTCTTATTTATTAAAGTACAGGTGACCAGGGAAGGGCACTAGAAGACATGTGGTCAGGAAAGACAAAATGGGCAATTTTACCCAGGATTGAGTCTGCTGAAGGTCTACTATGAGGCATTATTTTAAAACCTCCTGCATTATTAGAAACATTTTTCCAAAGAGGTACACTGGAGGACAAACAGGAGAGAGATAGGGAGACCTTGACTCATATTGCAGCTGCCTCCATCACTAGCTAGGACCTATGTTTGGAAGTGACTGGCATTCCTTGTTATTCATGTGTTTTGTCAGTAAACTTGAGATCTGAAGATGCACCCACAGGATTGCTTAGAGGGATAAGTAAGACATAAACTACTGGAATGGCATCAGGCAAACAGCAGGCCCTGACCCAGGCTTGCTCCTTTCCTCTCCCATGCCCACCTTCGCCGATGTAAGCCATGGCCTCTCACCTTTGCGATGGTCATCCTGTCCCTGTTGGTGATGCGGGGGGATGTGGCACACTGGGTGAGGGTGTGGTAACTGGGATTGGTGAAGTAATGGCTGTTAGCGTTTCCACCACTGCTGTGAGGAAGGGTTTCTGCAAGAAGAGACGGAAATGGTAAAGATGGCAGGTGCGCCTACCTCTGTGTGGAAAGAAGGGAAGCAAGAGTAACAAGGACAAACGTTTGGACTGCTCCACATCACATGCCGGGCAGACTCTCCTCCTGCCCAGCATACTCAGCAGGCCTTCCAGAAGCGGCAGGCATCTGCCAGCCTGCCTGCCTGCCTGCCTCCTGGAAGAGTATGAAAGTACCCACAGCCAAGTGCCCTTTGCTGTGGGGCCTGTACAAGCTGGGAAGGTGTTGCTTGAAAGCTGCTTCTGCTATAACTTCCCTCTTTTCTTAAACCCTGGCATTCTTGCCACGATATTCTACACTAGGAATGTACTTCTAAGTTAATCAGCTGCTTTATGTATCCCCAACCAGTTTTAAAAATCTGTAACCCACCTGAAATCCCTCAGTAATTGCCCAAACATTAATAAATATTTTAAGTTTCCAAATTCCAGTTTACTGCTTTAGACAATTGAGCATGTCGTTTAAAAATTTACTTTTATGGGCACTTGTGATAGAAAGGAAGATTCAGAAGACTTTTCTTAAAGAACAGCCTTGATTCTAATACCAAAAACCAAATACTGTTCAGGTATTTGCTAATACCAAAAAACTGTTTCCTAGATAACTTGTTAGCAGTACAATTAATGATCTGTGGGGGCCCAGAAACAGGCTGTAAGACACCGTGGAGAGAACTCACAGCCAGAGACAGAAGGCCTGTCCCTCGACCCTGCCCTGCCTCGTGACCTTGGTAAAGTCAGGCCATAACGTTCGCCTCCCTTGCCTGTCCACCGTGTGACAGAGCCTGGGACTGGGGGTGCAGCCACGCCCCTTCCAGGCTGAAATCCCCAAAGTCAAAACAACCACATAACGGACCCAATTTTAACACCCTCACACAAGACAACAGTGACGATTTTACTAGTGCTGAAACCCATCTCTCACAATGTATCTTTAAACATAACATTTCTCAGGGCTAATGGGCAGTAACAGTAGGATAGCCAAGCACCCAGTGTCAAAGAGTCAGCATGAAACCAGACTTTCCAAGGAGTGCAATCCCTCTAGGGCCTCCGGACTTACCGGCAATGGCATAGTCTGCGTTCATGACCCTCATAGCAGGGGTGTAGGTAACGGCCGGCATGCTCGATTCCTTTCCCTTCTGCTTCTGTCTATAAATAATGAACAACGCCAGGAGGAAGAGAACCACCAGGACAAGAATGATGATGCCCGCAATGGCCCCGATCTGGTAGGAATCAGCAGGGAGAGCCGTACTGGTTCTGCTTAAGCTGTTCAGATTTCCAACTATTATCACGCCAGCTAGAAAAAGGAGAGAAAGAGATTGAATAGGGATGACAAGGTGCCAGATCAACATTTGATCTCTATTTACAAAAACCTCCCACTGTGCTAATGCCTGGATATTTTCAGTTCATGAAATGTTCATTTGGAAACTTTCAGAAAGAGAGCAGGATGGAGAAAACAAACATTCTTGATTTTCAAATGTCACTGGCTTGTTCATGTCCAGGAAAATGCTGCATTAAGCCGCAAAAAAGAAACAGGATTTTCTGAACCCAGAGACTCCACAGTAGGGTGTAGGAGCTTCTCACATATTTCATATTAACTACGTAGACCAGCAATTAATTGGGGGTGACAATTTATCTAATTTTTATTGTGCTTTACTACCTAGCATTAAGCTTATGAAGGGCTAACTCCTAAATATCTCAACTGGCTAACTTAATTTTATGTCTAAACTTAGCATTTTTAAGAGTAAGGTAATTTTCCTTCCAAGCAAGAATAACTCCATTATAAATCTAGTCCAAGACCTGGATCTGTCTTATCCTAATTTGTACCTCCGGAGATACTATCCTAAGCAGTTATTTTCCTCAATAGGAAACTCTGTCCTAATGATGCCTGATAAAATTATCCTAAAATTTCCCTCATTAAAATTCAAAATTTAACTTTACATCATCTTTCTTGTGTTCCATCAAGTGGGGACACAAAAGATATGGACTGAGAATCAAGAAACCTGCATCTAAACAAATTGGATACAGATATTCTGAAATTTCCTTGAAGCACCCCCATGAAGGTGCTTCAAGCTCAAATGTCCCTGGGACTTTATGATTCTAAGTGTTAGACAGCACTCCCTGGAACAGAGCGCCGAGGCCAGTGTAGGGTGACTACAGTGCATCTGTAAGAATCATGTGGTTGTGGAATAAACATCATATTGTTATGACAGTCAAACAACAACCATGGGCATGTAAAAGTTACCTGATGGAAGAAAGTGAAATATGAGTTCTACACAGTCTACAGTTTAAGATGGCTCCAGCTATGTAACACTATGTGAATGTTCTATAGTCTTTACTGCCCATGTGTTTATTACCGCCCAGCCCTGCATGCTCTAGGGGCTCTCTGGAAGCCATGCTTAGGAACCTTCAGAAGCACTTTCTCAAAGTCCCCATCCACCCCAGAATCAGAAAAGTTCAAGTATGTACATAACAAGTACTCCCAGCTGATTCTAATACATACCAGAGTTAAAAACCATGGGCACAAGTTTCTGAAAAAGTAAAACATACACCTACCATGCTACCCAATCATTCTACTTCTATGAATTTACATAAGGGAAATGAAAGCATATGTCCCAAGACTTGCATTATAGTTCACGATAGCTTTATCTGTAATGGTCAAAAACTGGAAATAATCAAATGTCCATAAACAGGGGAATGGGTAAACAAATTATGGTACATCCATGTGATGAATACTACTCAACAGTAGAAAGAATTTAAGTATTGACAGACACAACAACATGGTTCAATCTCAATAATTATGTCAACTAAACAAAATCAGATGAAAAAGAGTGCACTATGATTCCATTTATATGAAATTCTAAGAGATGCAAACTAATCTGTAATGTTAGAAAGTAGATCAGTGACTGCCTGGGGGCTATGGGACAATGAGGGCAGGGAGGGGCAGGAGGACACTTTTGGGGATGATGGATGTATTCATTATCTTTATTATGGGGATGGTTTCATGGGTGTGTTAATATCATTTTATCAAGTTGTGTACTTTGTGCTGTTGTACATATGTGCTAATATATGTGTGTGTGTGTATATATATATATATATATATATATATATAAAAGCTGTATATATGTATTGCTTTCTATAGGTTATAACTTAATAAAGCTGGAAAAAATTATAGGCACAGTAGAAAGTCCAAGAGCTTTGGAGTCAGACAAATGCGGCATCAAAGCCCTGACATATTCTGCATATTAGCTATGTGACCTTGGGCAAATAACTCAACCTCTCTGAGCTTTAGTTTCCTCATCTGTAGGACAGTGACAATAAGGCATCCATTTGGCAACTAAATGAATAATGCATTGCACAGTCATGATGAGGATTACAGCAGATGACATATGTGAAAATACTTAATGTTAGCTGGTACACTGTCACACACTACAAGGTAGTGATTGTTTAGTAGTATCCTTACCTTGATCGCATCGTGCCCCTTTCCATCCTGGGCTGCAGTAACAGGTCCCAGTGATGTGGTCACATGTGGAGTTGTTCAGACAGTCACATATCTGGCGACAGCCATAGCCATATGTCCCCGCAGGGCACTCTGGGAAGAAGATCAAAGTCCACAGTAGCTCTCTAGCCTTGGGAATCCGGGCCAAGGCTGTCGCTTACTATTTGATCCAGTGTGTCTGGAGGCCATCCCTTCCAGGGGATTCCTGTTTAGGCAGACTTGTGCCACCTGGGATGTCCTAGAGACAGCCAGCATTCCCCGAACCATGGTGGAACTCACAAGCCAGGTGGCACAAGGCCAGAGACTGAGCCCCTCATCATAGCTCCTGATGCTTTCAGCTTCCATGTACCCACCTCTTTGATGGGTATGTAGAGACTCTGTAGAACCCCAGTGGAATTGATGAAGATCGTTACCAAGGGCAATTTGAGATGACCCCAGCAAGCAAAACTGTGTGAGGGGAGGGGACTAGATTGGGAAGTATAAGGTGGAGATGCTTCCTTGAGAATGCATATTTTTCTGTAGGGTCAGGCAGGAATCCTTCTAAAGGCACATTCTGACTTGGATTAGCTGGGAACAGGAGAAGAGGGAGGGGAGCAAATTTTGTGAATTTTCTAGGTGAACTTCATTTACCACAAAATGGCTCAAAATTTGGATTTGCAGGTTGAAGCCTGAGAGACTAAAATAGTGGGTTTTTATGATAAAGTCTTAATAAAAGTTGGGCATGAATTTCAAAGAATAGCCTAGGCATGTTAGATCCATGACAAAATACTGATGTTTTTTGCAAAGTGAGCAGCAGGGGGCAATGTGCTAGTATTATCAGAGTGCTCTGTTACACACAAGGTTTCTGTTTACAAATGAACATTGCAGAAATCTCCAAAAACAGGGACATTTTAATTTGGTGTTCAGAGTGATCACAGATGCACTTAAGAGGCTTTTATTTAATAAGAACATAACCAGTCTGGCATTCAAGAGAAAGTCAGTTTAGAGCCTATTCTGGCTTTGATGCATATGTGTATGTGCACATACATTTAGACATTTAGACGTAAACACAGAATACTTTCATACACAAAATGGGATGCAGGCAACTGTGTCACTTAGTAGCTATTTCATGAACTCACAGTACAAAACTAAAATCGGGCTACCTCCATGCAGACTGATTCCTGAATGTCACTCTTGTATATTTGCCAGATGGGAGGATATGCAAAAATATTCCAGGGTTTAGCACATAAGATTGAGATAACCTGGCTGTCCAAGGGGGCTGTGAGGTGTGGGTGGGGTGGAGGGAGAAGGATGCTTTATGGCCAGAGTTCTGCTCTGCTGATTGCTTTCCAGACCACATTGCTCCTACAGCCAAGTAATCTTTGGTGTAATCTTTCCCAAGGGCACACCCCCCAGGAAGCAGGAAATGCCCTGCATCTTTCCTGTCATTTATGATAAGAGAGTGGGCCCCACACAGCTCTCAGACCTTTATTTATTCATTTGAATCTTGAATGAGAATCACAGAGGAAAGGAACAATAAACTACCTGGAAATACTCAGTCTAAGACTACTGTTCTTCTAACCCTGTGAGCAGATGCATAACTGTTGGCCTGGGAATGGAAAAACAAGGATGAGTAATTCCAACAGAGCATATGCTCTCTGAGTGGGATTTTCACAACTAAAAAATGTAAGGCAATATACTGTCTTGAAGGTTGTTGAGACTAAGGTGAGGAGTTGTTAGTGGAAACAGATAAAAGTGCTGTCTGGGGAAGGCTGACAAATGGGGGGGCAGTGTGTGCATGGACCTGTTCCCTTGCCAGCGGTGGGGCTGGCCCTGGGCTCCCAGCACGGCCCACCGAGGGTGCACCCTTCTGCAAGAGCCCTGGGTCTCTGCCATGAAGAAAGCTTGACTGGCTTTCTTAAAGCTAAGCGGCCGTGTTCCAAAAATAAGCAGG
Organism: Manis pentadactyla; assembly: GCF_030020395.1. NCBI lineage: Eukaryota > Metazoa > Chordata > Mammalia > Pholidota > Manidae > Manis > Manis pentadactyla. The sequence goes on along the minus strand of NC_080031.1, from coordinate 66,018,783 downwards.
AGAGGAAGAGAGAGCCAGGATGAACAAATGGAAAACGTGAATTCTGTCTTCATCCCTGTGGCCACACGCCCTCTGCCCAGAGCACGGAGGAGTTACTCAGAAGAGTTTTGAGGGAAAAGACAGCCAGCAAGAATCCCAAGGTGGCCTGGTCTTTGGAAGGGGAAGTCAAGTGTGCTGATAAGTGACTGGCCATCAACTCACACTAAAAAGTTGTGGCTTCTGCCATAATATTTTCTGGCGTGTAGGAAAACTGATTCCAGGGGGAAACACCACCCAGAGGTGTCACGCTGTCACACTCACTCTGTTCACAGTGCTTGCCCATGAACCCCGTGCGGCAGGTACACTGCCCAGAGATGTGGTCGCAGTCAGCTCCGTTCTGACACTGGCATATCAGTGCACAGTCTTTTCCATAAAACCCCAAAGGACATCCTGTGCGAGAAGGAAGGACACCGAAGTCAAGAGCCTGCTGAGCAGAAACACAGCTCATGCCTCCTGCAGGTTTGCATTTAAACCTGAAGGACGCTGAGCCATTGGAGAGTGAGTTAAAACACTGAAGCACATCCCAGCTTGTCACAAAGACTCCTGAAGTCTCAAGATGGGGCTTTTGCAAGGAGGTGTAATTCGTGAGCAGGAGACAGAAGAGTTCCATGCCTGGCAAGTTAGCCATGAATGGAACAAGACTTATGTCTTCTAACGAAGCATCCCATTAATCCCACAGAAGCATGGGGGCATTGCCTTTCATTCTTTCACTCAGATTGCTAGACCCTGGACTCAAATTCTATGGGCTGAAATGAATACTTTGGATTAAAATTACCTGTATGCTTTTACCTATAGTACAGAATGCTTCCAAGTCTGCTACTAGCTCTGTCCACTGTATCTGTCACTAACTGAGACAATATTATCTCCTTCACTGAAGTTATGTGGGAAATGCTGAACTTAAAAAAAAAAAACCCTGCACTTCATAGGTGCTTTGTGAAAAAGCAATAAGGCTTTGTACTACTACACAATTTTCAAGACCCAGACCACTGGAGCCCTTGCGCTGAGGACATGCATAGGCCCTACTGGCTATTGCGGGCCAGCAGCTGCCCTGCAAGCGTGTTTCAGAGCCTGGAATGAAAGCTTTGAAACAGGCAGCTTTGATGACTATTTCCAAGTATCATGTGTACTTTCTTTTCCCCTTTTCTCACAGAGGTTTTAATGAAAGCTCAACTTTCAAGAAACAGAGGCAGAGCCAATGCCAGTGTCCAATGATAGTGACCATTGCCAAGCACTTACTTAGCACCTACTCTGTGCCAGATTATTTTCATGCAGCCTCTCATCAGCTATTTACAGTAGCTTAGAAACACAGGGGTGGACATTCTACCCTATAGATGGGAACCGAGCCCCAGATGTCCTGAGTCACATGGCCAGCCAATGGCAGGAGGGCAGGGCCACAGCACAAATGCAATGAGGTCTGGCTCCAGACCTCCAGATAATACCTGTTTTACTGTTTGTTACCTAAGTTCATCTACTGCATTGTACATATCCCACTTTAAAAATCCTTACTGAAGCAGGCCTTAATTTAGAATTATAAATAATAACTTATAAGTACTTTTCTCTAAGGAGATTAGAAATCTTTCCATAGATACAATCTTGGTGAAATATACTTGTGACAACCTCCCCCATTGCCTCTTCAAATCATGGCTCACGGTCTACATGCATTTCTAGAAGGTTCCAAAAGACCTATTCAGCCTATTCTGTAATTATGTTCTCTAATTAGTATTAACAAGAATTGCCTAATTTCTGAGCCACCTTTCCTCCTCAGTGCATTTCTGTGATTTGAAATTATGTGTTAATATTAATGATAACTGTAACACATGCTTTCTGGTCTTGTCTCCATTATTCAATTAAGGCAAGAGGGCAGAGAACAGTCTTTTCTTCCCCAACAGTGCCATGCTTTGGAGTACTTTGCACTTTATATCCCACGATGCTAAAAAACCTCACAGAAGAAAAAATGGTTGGGATACTGTGGGATATTATAACGGAAAAAAGGAACTAGTGGTTCTGAAAGCATGAGCCCAGACTTGCATCACCACCTGGAAAAGTTGTTAGAAATGTGAATTTTCAGGTCCCACCCCAGTCCTACTGAATCAGATGCTCTGGGAGTGGGGCCAGCAGTCTGTTTATGGAGTCACCCGGGTGAACTCAAGCTCCTTCAAGTTTGAGAACCGGGAAACTCAATATTCTCCGAGAGCAGACATTAAGTCAGGTGGTGAGGCTTGTCTACGCTACCTTCCTAATCGCTGGCACGTATCCCACCCTTTGCGCTGTTAGAATTTGATGCATATAAACAGGATCCGATTAAAGGGGAGCAGAGAAGGACGCTGCGCACCGACATCTTCAGCACTGCTCTACCTCCGCGTCCTGAGGTGACACAGACACGGAGCAACACGCAGCTCTCAGCCACCTAGAGAAACTTCCGTGTCTAGAGGTCCCTGGGTAGCTGAAACACCCCAGCACGGGCAGGAGGCCTCGGCGCGCATCCCGCGTGTGCCCTGCCCCGGCGGCCGCGCGCTCCCTGGGTGCGGGTCCTTGGTGAGCCTCAGGAGGCTGGTCACTTACTCTGGGTGCAGTAGAGCCCCGTCCAGCCGGGAGCGCACTTACACTCCCCGTCGTAGGCACTGCAGAAGGCCCCGTTGTGACAGCTGCACGTGTGGATGCAGTTGGGGCCCCAGTGGGCGGGTGGACAGGCTGCAACCACAACACACACGGGAGTCCCGTTAGAGCTCTGAGGCCAGCCCCCAACACAGAGAACCCCACCCGCCCTTCCACACCTCGGGGCGCAAGGTGCGTTACCAGTGCGCAGAGGGATGAAGTCTGACTAAACTGGACAGCGATGCTGCCTGCAGCAGCCATCCTTCCTGATGTCCTCACTCCCAGACAACAGAGAGAGGCAGGCAGAGCAGAAACCATCTCAGGGTCACAGACTGAGTTCTTTAATAAACACTTGTGGAGCACCTACATGCCCAGCACCATTACAGGCACAGGGGAGATAGCAGAGGACAAGGTCCAGAGCACCCTGAATGCTTACATTTTAGTAGGGGAGGCAGGTGAAGTCAACTACCAACCAACCAGCCAACCAAAGAAACGATGGCAGGAAGCAACGTGAGAAAAAATGAAACAGGGTAAAGTGGGACGAGAATGGGGAGAGCTGGTCCTCTAGGGAAGGCCTCCGAAGAGAGGGCGCTTGAGCAGAGCCGAGCTGGGCAAAATGACACAACTCAGGAGGAGTAAAGGGGCCAAGGTCATATAATTTATCACTGTGATCTCTAAACCCTGCATTTGTCGCCTCGTCCAGAGTTGTCACTAGAGGCTTGTTTTAAATGTCTCCCAAACATATGTGAGACTTGGTTTACTCATAAAACCTCTTAATTGGAAGCAGAAAATAGTAAAACTGGCTCACTGAAGAACAATCAGAACCTCAGATAAAGCATCTGTGAAATAAGGTAAGATTACGGGATGACATGATTTGATTTACAAAAACAAAAAAACAACTTTTTATTTATACCAATGCTCCAAGTACATGTATCTGCTAGAAGGAGGATTATCTATATGAGAAGACAGATGTTAGTTGAATGTATTGAGGTAATCATTTCACAACATATGTAAATCAAACCATCACACTGTATTCTTTGAACTTACACAGTGATGTATGTCAATTATTTCTCAATAAACTGGGGGAAAAAAGGAGGACCACTATAATTTCTATACGGTTATGTAGGAGGGAATATGGCCCAATAAAGATAATAAATCTGATGTAATTTGTTAAATGAAACAAAATTATTCCATAATTGTGTGTACCATTATTGCCCAACAGCATGGGAAAAATAATAGCCAATACTTGAGGTCTGTAATGAACCTTAGAATGGATTTTTTGAGTATAATACCCTCATCTTACAGTTGAAGAGTCATTGAAAGGTGCATAAACAAAACGCTACTTATTTAGGTTCTTTCTAAAACATGATTTGGATTGAATATAGGACCACTGAGTGGAGCTCTTAATGGGGAAAAGAACCTTTTAAAAATAAGAAATACTGTATTTTAAAATTATTCATGTAGTCTTTCTTGATCATGTGAACACTCCAACTTCAATGCTAAAGAATTTTAAAATAACCAATAAATGCTTGATCAGTTTTCTCAAACAAGACTTACGCTGAGAGCAGTCACTGCCGATCCAGCCCGGGTAACACTGACAGGATCTGTCAATGGGGTTACAGGTTCCGTTGTTGGTACAGGTACAAATTCCTGCACAGTTTTTCCCAAATCTGCCACTGGGACACACTGTGAATAAGTTACAGGTCAGAAACTCACAGTTACATCTAATCTCATAGAACTCTAGGCTCTTGGGACAAGAAACGACTTGAACAGCCATCAACCCAGCTGCCTAGTTAGTAGCTTCCTGCACTCAACAGCATTCCTCATCTTGAATGGGCTCATTTTTACCAACACATGAAGCCAAAAACCCTCATTAAGGCATCACAGGCCAGGAGACATCATCACATTTCTAGAAATCCGACTTCATGGCTTCTTGCTCAGGCAGTCAAAATCCTTCCCCATATTGATTTTTTCATGGGAGGCTGTTTCCAATTTAAACTGAAGAGCAGCGCAGCTCAGAGCCTGAAGAAATGCTGCTGGAATGGCAAGCCGGCTTCTCCAAAGCTCAGTCCTATTTACAGCTGCTGCAGGCACAGCATACCAGAAGGCGCTGATGGCTGAACCCCTGTCCTTCGGGAAGCCCAGGAGGGGAGCCTGAGGACAGACTCCTCGGGGCTCGCTCCTCACCACAGCTCTCCCTGAAACTGTGTGCGCCTTACCTTCATTGCAGAGGGCGCCTGTGAAGCCGGGCAAGCAGTCGCACAGGCCTGTGATGTGGTGGCAGGGCCCGCTGCTGTGCACACACTGGGGGCATGTCTGGCTGCAACGATGCCCATAAAAACCAGGGGAGCAAACTGCAAACAGAATTGAAATTGACATTTACCTTGCCTGAGATGTGTTTCATATTCCATATCAGGATCTAGTGCAAGTTTTGGGTAAAAAAAAATTTTTTATGATACTGAGAATTTTTCAAGTATCAAACAACTACCACCAAAAGAGCAAGATTACTTTTTAATAATGAAAAAGAGCCACTAAACTCTGAATTACTTGAGGGCAGCACATGTCTTTATTTTCCCATTTATGGCCCCAACTAGGTCGAGGCTTGGCACGGAGAGGAGTTTGAAGAATTTTTGTTGAACAAAAATATGAAGGAGAAATTAAACTCTAAACTCTAACAAGGCTCATATAAATAATCTCTATCCATGGGTTGATCCTTTATTCTTTAAGAGTCATTACTGGCAATCAATAGATCTACAACAGTCAGAATCAAAAGATTCATCCTCCTCACCAAGGTCCAGGTTAATAACTGTGATTAAAAAGGAATAAGCAAAATGCTATGTAATTAGATTGTTCTCAAGTTACTATTTGGGTTTAAATATAGGACAACTGCAAAGAGCTCGTAATGAAAAAAAAAGTAATTAAAAAATTAGAAAAACAAAGTAATTAAAAAATTAGAAAAACTCATTTTTTAGTTAGTCAAATATTTTTCCTTGATTATATTTACTAAAAGATTTAGTAAAATCTTAGGCATCATTTGCTAACTTCAGTAGTCTACTGACCAATGTCAATAGCCCCCATTTTGAACTCTGCAATTCTATTTTCCCCACAGCGCTGACTTTTAAAGTCTACTATCAGGACATACAATTTGCCGCAAGGTTTGGCTGATGTTGACTCCTGGTAATTGAGGTAAGGCCAATGCCAAAATTGCTGAATAAAATATTTACAGGTCAATGGATTTCTGGGACACCATTTGCAAGATTCAAGGCAGGATCAAGAAACATAACCTGATGATGCCAGTGAAGTTATTACTGAGAAGAAATGGCTAAAGCCCCATCTGTTAGGTTGGTCCTGAAGGTTGGAAAGATTAAAGCTCCTGGGGAAGCACTACCCAGGGCAGTTCTGCAAAGGACAGGGTGACCTATCACACTCTCCTCTGTCCTCATCCGCAATGGAACATCACAGTGACCTGAGGGCTGGGCCTCCGAGGGTGGTTCTGCACATGGAGCCCCAAGAAGGGAAGATGGAAATTACTGCCGAAGGAGCCACTTACTTCTCTGACAAGTGGTGCCTCGGAAGCCGGGCGCACACTCGCAGATGCCATCGTCAGGGGAGCACGAAGCCCCATTTTTACAGTAGCAGGGCAGGGAGCAGTTGGGGCCCCAGCGTCCCTCAGCGCACACACTGTCACAGTGGATACCTGAAACAACGCACAGGGGCAAGGCCAAGTGAGACACAGCGTGGGCGGGTGCCTGGGGGGCCTAGGCCAGACGCTTGACTAAGGTCACAGTATCAGGGCTGAGTTATCCCAGGCAACAGCGAGCAGGGATGATAGAAGGCTTAAAACCTATTTATACACATCAATACACCATCATACATTGTGTGGTTGTGTATGTGTCAACACAACATTAAAATAATCCCAGAACTATTTTTCATAGAGCCACCAAGGAGAGGGATAAAACACCTTTGTGATAATGCTTTTTCTTCTTTGGGAAGAAGAAGCAAAGAGGAAACGCAAAGACTCTGTCTATTATAGCCAAAATTTATCAAATATATTGTATCATTTAGCCCTCAGATGACTTCCTCCCTTCCCTCACTCTTTCTTTTTACAGAGCAATGGACAAAGTGTAAAAAGATAAGTACATGGTGGTTAAATTATTTTACATAAAGAAAACTCTCTCCCTGGGGCAAACAAACACAATCTTAAAATAGTTTGATGATAGGTTGTGCAGGACAGAAAGATACACTAATGTCTGCCACCAACTCCTCTTTAACAATTTAATCTGACGTTGGGCAGATAGATATAGGCAGAATATCACAATTGACATTATTTATAGCTGTTGTCGAAGCTACGGATTATTAGGAAACTATACGTAGGTGTTTAACTCTCATCCTGGAAACAGGAACTTCAGGCACAGAATGAACAAATGCCTAATGGAAATGTAAGGGGAAAGCAAAGTCGCAAAAATGAAAATAAAACCAGGTTTTATTTTGACGTAGGCAGAAGTCTCTTTTGCAAATTGGTTCTTAGCATTCAACAGGAGCTTCTTTCTTGTAAGTCAGAATTCCTCACAACTCTAAGAAATGCTCTGCATTGAGAGGCAAGAGTAAGTAAGGTATTGAAAGTAAGAATGAGCTATAATTAGGAGTGAACTGACAGCTGCTGGCCTCAGACCAAGTGAAAACATGGTAAGAACCAGCATGCACACCCTCGAGGAGGCCAGAACACTAACACGGCCCAGCACCAAGCAAGCTGAGAAGGCCATGTTTTGTATTATGGTTTTTGCTTCTAAATTGGTTAGAAGTTAGTGTGGCCCGAACCTTAAAACAGAAGTAGCCCCAAACCAAAATGTGAACATTGCTAATTGGTACACAGCCATTTCTACTGAATCATAACTCCACATTTGACTGTTCTGTTTTTCCCTTCCTGAAAGTCTCCCACATGGTAAAGGCTGTTAAGTAGGCATGAAAGCCCACAGACCTCACTGTGCCTCGCTTGAACCAACAATAGACTATTATTTTAGCTTGGACTGTGAGCTGAAGAAAGATCAGTTCTGTCTCAAGCTGACTGTGGTTAAAGTGTCCCCCATAGAATAAAATATGAAATTTTGGCTTACTATGATTTTTTTGTGACTTCAGAAATACACAAACTTTCTTTCAAATCTGCTTTGAAAAGCTGAGATGGAATTGCAAACTCTATGTTCCCCAAATTCACCAGCAACAGAGTCTTATCTGTTGCTTTGACTCAGCATCAGATGTATTGAGGAGCAACCCACTTGGAAAGGAGGCTGCAAACCTAAACTGTTCTGTGAATATGAAGGAAGGACCAACAAAGATAACCTGCTACAGGCTTCACCCTCTATTCAAATTCAGGTCTTGAGCTCTGACTGTGAGCCAGGACTCCTGTTTAACCGCAGCTAAAATGGGGATGCCTTTTTCATAGAGAATCAGGCAACCCCTGGCCTTTTGGTCTGGAGCCATCCAGACAAACCCCAGTTAGGATTCTGGAGAAGCAGAAGCTGAGTCATTAGGTGGTTCATCTGAAAATCATCCTGAAAACTAATCGTGATTTTTGTTACTTTTTCTGTGGGGTAGGAGTTTGGGGGAAGGGGGAGATTTAGCTACTTACGGTGATTCAGTTTATCAGCTACTTGCCAAATCTTTTCTTCACCTTAAGTAAATGCAGTTAAGATGGAATGGAGTACAGTTCAGGTCAAAAAGTATATGCTTCCTTTTTACATCATTGATGATCATAATTTATGTATGACTTACACATCCTCAATCAGAGCATGTTAAGAAAAATGACTCTAGGGAAGATTGGCAAACCTGAATAAAGTGACCAGTTATTTCATACCTGATTCCTCTTCCCTAACAGGCTTCTCTAGCAGTTAACATAACCATCAGTCACAATCAACTTCACCAAGGTAGTTTTCATGTAAGTAACAAGGCCCACAGTATAGCAAGAGATCCCTTACAAAGATAAGCTTGTTTCATATGATTTACCTATCATTTTAATTCCAGAGAATCACATGGTATTCTAGAGACCATCTATCAAATCATCTGTCTCCAATTATGTAAGCATATTTCAAGAGAACCAAGCTTACTTGTAAATAACTTTTTCTATAGGACTGCAAAGTCTTTCCTTGGAAAGTAAATTATAACAATTCAATTACCAACTTCCCCTAAAAATTCAATCCATTTCTTTTTTCTCTATCATCAGTAAAAATCAGCCATCATTTTGCAGATATTGATGCCTAATCTATTTGAAGGCAAATGTAAAATATGTCTCAGTCAGGCGGCAACTCAGGGGAAAGTGGGAAGCTGTCTTTATTCTTCTTGCTGCATCGTTTTCTCTTATTTCTGCTTCTCACTTCAGACCTCATGCTTTCCTGTTATCTTTCCCTTCATCTATAGTCAGGAAAGGATAGGATAAATTTATTGATGCTGAAATATTATCTTTTCCAGAGAATGTTACTATTTTAAGAGAATATACATGTTAAGAGCTTAAAAAAATAAATCTCTAATTGTGGAATTTCAGGCAGTGGGGCTCAGAGTGGGTACTGGGGTAAGCGCTTCACTAGGTCACACTAGGTATATGGCTACTGATGTGACCTCTATGTAAGGCTAACCCTACAGTGAAACTTTTTGCAAGAAAGGGATTGTAAGTTTGCTTTAACCATTTTTTTTTTGGTTGTGTGTTTGTATGTATGTGTGTGCATTTTATTCGTGAATTAGTTCCATTGATCTCATCCTAGTCTTCACAAACTTTGCTAGATCCTACAAGACTTCTTTTTGTTTCCTAGTTTGTCAAATACAGAAAAGTGAATTCAACTCAATAAGCACTCAAGGGGTCCGGTGGCTGCTGGCCTGCTGGTGAGAGGTTCTCTAAGAAAGACTCCAACTCTGGAGTGATACAGGCATACCCAACTCTGTACTGGGATCACAGTGAGGGAAGGAGCAGTTTACAAAGGTGAAGGAAGGTTCCAAGCTAACAGAACAGGGGGTGTAAGGCTTAGAAGCCCAAAGAAGTATGTGTCTATGCTTCAGGAATCCTAAATTGGGGATGGCTGAGATTGGGGCTGGGAAGCGCAGGAGAGGTGTCTGGGCAGCCAGGTGGTGGCCACATCAGGAGGAGCCTCCTTGCTGGGGTGTGGGAGCTTCCTCCTGCTGTTAACAGGGACCAAATGCATGATTAAACAGGAGACACACACAATTAAATTGGTATTTGGTAGGAGGGTGGAGATACTTTGAAAATGATGAATCTGAAAGAAAGAAGACTTGCCAGGTGGCTGTTTTGGGTTATCCAGGTAAAAAATGATAGAAATGACAAGGTCTTAAACTAAATCAATGGCAGGTGGGATGCAGGGAAAGATGAATTCCAGAGAAATGCAGGGGAGAATGCAGATGAAAGATCCTATTCCCACCCCACACTCCACCCAGTGTAACTAATGAATTCTGGCAGCACCACAAAGGAGAGACAGGGCCTGATTTTGTTCACGACAATGCTTAGTGCACGGAGGGTGTTAAATATTAGTTGAATGAATCAATAAGCATGTTCCCTCTTTCCAACACAACACTCAGGACCATTTTCCAACTGGATGGCGTAACCATATCATTCTTTCCTTCCCTGAAGAAGTGATGAGACGTACACTCAAGCCAGGAAACCCAACATATTTACACTTTGTATACTAGCTAAGAGGTTGAAAATGTCTGCCTTGCTTATTTTTGAGATGATATGTTGTAAAGCGCTCAGGTCTGTGCTTTTTAATGTTAGCCTATTAGATTATAAAGCAACAGATAAATTATGAGACATCCCAAAGAAACTCTTTTGGAATGTTCACCAAAGAACAGCTAAAGGCTTTAATAGGCATTCCTTCAGGAAAGAACCCCGTGAAATATTTGGAAGGGACAAAATGGAAAGGGGTTATCTTTAAATTTGCAGCAATCTCTGGTTCAATGGAAGCATTTTTTCCTGATAAATGTTCTAATGCTGATAAGGAGATCTGTGAGGGAATGTTTTTTGCCAAGACTGAGGACAAAGAGCTCCTTGATAGCCTTCACAAGTTGCTAGGCAATGACTGAATGATCGTGATAAACTTCAGCTAAGCAGCTCTAAAGAAACCTTCGTGCATTTACTGCCTGATGCATTATGCCAGTGGCCTCAATGTGAAATCAGCATTCACTAGGCATTTGTGATTTCATGAATGTGGTAAATAAATCATCTGGGGTGTCATTATTTCCCCCTCTCAGGGATAGAACTCAGACTCCTTGTCTTGATTAATTGTTTATATTCTTTATGCCTATATTGTGATATTTGGGGCATTAATGATGGAAGGAAATGATTTTGATTCGATGTCTTGTTTCTGAGCAACAAGCTATTAAACATCTATTAGAGCAAAGAGATAGATTTGTTAATAATAATTGGGCTTGGTGATTATAGGAGAGAGGAATTACAGTATTTAGTCATACCACTTTCTCTGTTTTTCTAGTCCTCTGGCTGATGAAGCTGGCTTACTGTGAGTGAACTGCGTGGTGGACGCCTCTACCCACACAGTGCCTGCCCTGAGACAACATGAGCTTCTAGCCAGGAGCCAGCCCACTTTATCTCTGTGGGCCCAGAGCCCAGGGCTATGCTTGCATACATCTTGGAAAAGCCAACAAACAGCTTTTAAACCAAATCTATTTGGATACTATGAATTTTAAAGATCCATTAAAAAAGGATCTGCTTTATACAGATAACCGAGTTGAAAAAACATCTCGATAAGTCATATAACTCAGAGATGTCTGCATGTGCAGATGCAAGACAAAACCACCAGGGAGCATGGCCTGCCTTAGTCTGAACCCAGAAAAAAGCAAATGCAACAGACTGCTAGGCAGACTGGGGGATCCAGGAGCTTTCACTTTTTCTGCAGCCTTTCCTTTGGGAAGGCGAATCCCTCCCTCCACCCTTGCTTCAGGACCCCCATTCTGCTTTTATGTTAACTCCCTCTCCACAAGCGCAAGCAGACAGACAGAGAGATGCTGCTGCAAAGGCACTCTCCACCCCTCAATACCCTAAAGAGTCTGTGAGTCATTTGCACTTGTGGCTGACTAGGAGCATGCATGTCATTAAAACTCACTTGCACGCACATGTCACTGGACAAAGAAAGGTAGGTCTTCCCTTATTATAACATTCAGACATCACTAAGTTGCAGGAGAGATTATTCTGAAACTATTGGTACCTGAAATAAAAGTTCACTTACTCAGATGGCCAAACCTGGTGTGTTTAGGAAAACTTAGAAAGGAGGCCTGTGCTTGTGGAGAGGGGCTGGGAACACTGTAGACCTAGTTCTGCTTGCTGGGAAGAGAAGAAAAGCCAGACTCTTCTCATAAATTTGCTTTCAGATTTTCCTCCCTCCAATACCGCTCTTCCTGGCTGGGCTCAGATGAGTGCCCCACCTCTCTTCCTGCTCTCTCTTCCCTCCTTACCAGTGTACCATGCCTCACTAGTCCCTCTTTCCCAAGACTCCTAGAGGTTGATTTGGTGTCCCAATCTCTTTTCTCTCAGTTTAGCATTTAACTTTTTTTCTGGTATGAATGTATCCCTAAGCCTCCTCCCGTCTTTTGTCACTGGTAACAAGGCTTCTGTCACAGAAATGCCCCAGGGACCCCCACTTCTCCAGTAAGGAGAGTAGAAAGGCAGAGCAGAGGCCAGTCTACAGACTGGTCCCTGCTACTGCATGGGCCCCAGGGGCAACTTTTGAAATGACAGACAAGACCAGCAAGTAAGGTTGTAAAGGTTGTGCACTGCACAAGAGCCCTTGGTGACAGAGCTAAGTCAGGGCAGAACCCGAGCTTATGATCCATCTGCCAAGAAGTGCATCCTGAGGAATTTCCAAACCTTTTCCAAATTTGTATAAAAGGTGCTTTATAGGCTGTCAATGGCTTCATCCTCCTGCTTATCCACCCTACAGATTGTTATTCAGTAGGTATAAGCTGGGGAACAGGAATATACAAGTTAAAACAGTTCACAGGTGACAGTGACGTTACACAGGGCTGGGAACCAGGATGGAGATGGCGTGTATTTCCTACACAGCTGGAATGAGATCTTAATTAGCTGTCAAGCTCAGAGAAGAGGTGTTCTGGCTGACTGAAGTCAGAGCAGAAGGGAAGAAAAAAGTCAGCATGTTTCTACTGTTTGGGGAAAATATTTTATAAAGCATATCACTGCACTACTCTGGACACACACACACATACACACACATACCTAATTAGATTTTTTGACATCTGGAATTTCAGAGTAATCATTTTAGAAAGCCAGTTTCATTTTATAGTTGTGGAAGAATGAACACAGGGCACAGCCTATATCATGGATGGTGTTCCAATTTTCCCCCCTTTTTTATTGTACTGTCCCTTTTTGATAAGGTAGTTGATTGGCTAAAATATCAATAAAGTTTTACATAACCACATGTAATAAAAGTACATGGGTTTTGTTTTGAAAAATGGTACACTTCTTTTGGAAATAGTTTCTGGGATATCAGAGGCAATTTATGTTTTGGTTATACGGTATGGTAGCATATTTTGAAAACTTATTTTATAACTAGGTAAAACGGGACTATCAGTTATAGTGAAAATAGTCACAGTTCCTTTGATAGAAAAAGACAGTCAACCATTAGAAAAGAGGATGAAGTTATGAGGAGTGGTAGATGAGTCCATGGCACAATAGCAAGCCCACTTGCTCAGTGTATCAGGTTAGCACATGACTCCTCACCTTAGGTATGTCCCTTTCTTTGAAAGAGGGATGACCTCTGGCTCCGAACCCAGAGGCCTGATCAGTCTCTCCCCATGGCATCCTGTTGGTATCTCTACACCACCCCACTGATTTGGGCAGAGGAAGGGCCCGGGTCCCTATGTTAGATTGCACTGATTTTTCACCAAAGCCTCACTGTTGCCCCCACAATGCTACCTTGTCTGCTGATACTTAACATTTTGCCTATAGTGATGTCAGGGACAGGGAGGAGAAGAGAGAGAATCACTTGCTTCCCTGGGTTTATGTTGTTTAGTTGACCTCACACCTGGTATCTGAATGGAAAGCAAAGCTTCCTTTATATTGAGACAACTTATGAGCTACTTACTGGAAAATTAGGAGTCTATCCAGTGTGGACAATGAAATGGTATTCTCTGTAAATAATACAGAGTCTCCTCTTCTTCCCTTTTAGAAAAATAAGCCAATTCTGGGTCCGGTTGTAGGGTGCTCTGGGGAACTTCAGGGGCTTTCTTTTCCTCTCCATATGGTCGATTACACCAAGGGATTTTTGTGAGCGTGGGGGATAAGTGCTCTGAAAAAAAGGTCTCATAGCAGCCTTAAATACTTACAGCCCAACAGGAGACCCAAAGAAATTAGACTGCGCGGCCACGAAGCAAAGAGATGATAAGCAACAAGTGATAAAGCAACACAAGAAAGCAAAGCTTCTTCCTTGGAGCAGCAGGCTCATCACAGATGGACACAGGATGACAAGATCACGTTGTGTGAAAAAGCCACCACATTCCTGCAGGAGCTCCAAAGGTCTGAGGCCAGGTGGGATAATCTGTCTTACCCCATGACCCAGACCGTGGAATGTGGCTAACACATTTTCCGGCTGGCTTCAGGCCAAATCACATCTCAAGCTTTTCTCAAGTATAGTATTCTTCTCTGTCTGACTCTAAATCATCAAAGCAGTAGACATTTGAGCAGAGACTGGTGTGTTCAGAAACACCTCGAATTTTCTCTACACCCCTAAGAGAAAGGGAGATTTGGTGGAGCACAGCCCCAAACATGATGTGGCCTCTCTGTTAGGAAAGTTCTGAGTTTGCCTGGGGGTTAAAAACATAATTTGGCTTCACTGCAGTCACTGGGAATTTAGTACTAGTCACTCTATTTGAGAATGTCAAGAACCCAAGGAAAGCAACAAAATCTAGTTTAATCTCTGGTGTGATGTGATTTTAACATTTAGTAACTAAAAGTGAAACAGAAACATGGAAAGGTGAAATTTCATATTGTATGAAGTCAGAGTTATCCCAGCTTTTGCAAGTAAGGAGGAATAGGGAGTTTTGCATCTGTGGGCAACTCCTTTGACAGAAAATAAAGCCCACTGCAGCCTTGGCCTCAAGGTAGCTCTCAGACCCTAGAAATGAAGCACATGGCAGCTTGTCTCAGGTACTCTTCTCAGAGGCCAAAGGAAGCTCTAGACAAATTTCAAAGGACTCAGAGACACCACTGAAGAGGTTACAGATAACATCCTATATTCTAGTACCTGAACACTGACTATTGTTAAATTGGCAATACTATTCCCCATGTTGATCTACACATTCAATCCTCATTGAATTATCACCTTGTTTCTTTGCAGAATTGATATGCTGACACTAAGATTCATATTGAAATTCAAGGGACCTAGGGTGGCCGAAACAATCTTGAAAAAGAAACAAATGTTGGAGGACGCCCACTTCTCCATTTTAAAACATTCTACAAAGCTACAGTAATCAAAACAGTATGGTACTAACAGGATAGGTGTATATTTCAATGCAATATAAATAAATGCTCTCACATTTATGGTCAATTGATTTTTGACAAGGGTATCATGACAATACAGTGGGGCAAGAATGGTATCCTCAACAAATGGTGCAAGGACAACTGTATTGCCATGTGACAGAATGAAGCTGGACCCTTCCTTCATACCACATATAAAAATGAACTTGAAATGGTTCAAAGACCTAAATATAAAAGCTAAAATATAAAATAATTAGCAGAACACACTGGCATAAGTCTTTGTGAGCTTGCATTAGACATTGGTTTCTTAGATTTGACCAAAAACATAAGAAACAAAAGAAAAAAAATAGAAAATGGAACTTCATCAAAATAAAAACTTTTCTGTGGCAAAGGAAACCATTAAGAAAGTGAAAAAAAGCCTCATAAAATGAGAGAAAATATTTATGAATTACATATCTAAAAAGGGATATATAGCTAGAATATATAAAGAATTTTACAACTCAATTAGAAAAAGTCAATCCAATTAAAAAATGAGCAAAGTATCTGACAGACATGTCTACAAAGAAGATATACAATGGCCAATAAACACATGAAAAGATGCTCAACATAATTACTTATTAGGAGAATGCCAATCAAAACTACAATGAGATAACATTTCACACCCACTAGGAGAGCTATAATCCAAAAGACAGATAATAATGAATTTTGGTAAGGATACAGAAACCTCATACATTGCTGATGGGAAGGTAGAGTGGTTCAGCTGCTTTTAGAAAACAGTGTAGCAATTCTTCAGAGGGTTAAACTGAGAGTTATCACATAACCCAGTGATTCTACTCCTAAGATTATACCAAACATATATACATCTACACAAAAACCTGTATATGAATGTTCACAGCAGCATTTTTCAGAAAAGCCAAAAAGTGGAAATAACCCAAATGTCCATTAACTGATAAATAGGTAAATAATGGCCTGTCCATACAGTGGAATGCTACTTGGCAGTCAAAAGGAATAAAGTATTGATACATGCTCCAAAATGAATGAACCTTGAATAAATATGCTAAGAGAAGGAAGCCAGTCACAAAAACCATGTATTTTATGAATCCATATAATATCTAGAATAGGCAAATCTTTAAGAGACAGAAAGCAGATTAGTGGTTGCTGAGACATGGGATAAAGGAGAGAAGAGAGGTTCATGACATGGGGATGTGTTTTCTTCCTTCACAACAGTAATAGTATCATACAGTAGCATAATAGTAATATAACTCTTTCCAGGTTCTGGGACCTGATTTCACTGTGTGTGTGTGTGTGTGAGAGGGAGCTCGATCCATGCACATGTGACACCAAATAATTCTCGAACACCAGCAGGGTGTCTAAGAACTCGATTCAGTTCTGACACTATCTGCCCAGAGACTGCACCAGATTTCCCAGGTTAAGGGTTCCACCCTAAAACACTGCCCTCCAGTCCCCACTTCAGACACTGGTTGCAAGGCCCAGGCAGTTCCCTGTGCTTCTGACTTAAGGGCTACAGACTGGAGGTTCCCACGACCTCCCCCTTAGTCTTGATTAATTTGCTAGAGCGGCATTCCTGAGTTCTAGCAAACAGAACTCAGGAAAACACTTTTACCAGTTTAATAAAGGATACAAATTAACAGCCAGATGAAGAGATACCTAGGGCAAGGTCCTAAATAAAGGAGCTTCTATCCTCCCGGAGCTTGGGGCCTGACTCGTGGCATGTGGAGGTGTCCTGGTTCCCCAAGCAGAGAATCTTTCTCTGCCAAAGAACCAGGATCCAAGAGAGCAACAAGCTATCTCAGGGGTTCTTGTGAGGGCTTCATTGCACAGTCATGACTGACTAAATTTTTGCCATTGGCTGATTCAACCTCCAGCCCTGCCCTTGGGTAGGTCCAAAAGTCTCTCATTAACAAGGCAAGACACCCATTTCACCTTTAAGACTCTGCAGTGTTTTCAGGAACTGCAGATGAAGACCAAATATACCTGCAAAGTATACATTTGGTCATATGAATGACCAAATATGTATTTTTTATGACTCATTATATCACAGGGGTAAATGAAGAATGACTGCTAATAATTACTAATGGGGTTTCTTTGTGGTGTGATGATAATCTCCTAAAATTGGTAGTGGTGATGGTTGTATAATTCTTTGAAAATACTAAAAACCCCTGAATCGTACACTTTAAATAGATGAATTCTATGGTATGTGATTATCTCTCCCATTCTCTCCTCATTATCTATCTATCTATCTATCTATCTATCTATCTGAGAGCTGCTGGTTATCAGCACTAATCACCAAGGTCCTCTCATATAATTCTCAGAAGTCTTCATCCATGCTCAAAATAAGTCTCAGCATAATTATGCCCTCTACCCTAGCACTTTCTGGAAGAAGTCTGTGTGTGGTAGCAGGGAGTTATTAAGAGAGCTGGCTATGCAGTAGGACAGCATTGGTGCAAATCCTTCTCTCATGTTTACTGACTCTGGGAAGTTGGACAAGCCACGGAATATCTCTGCCTCAACTTCCTCATCTGTTAAGAGTCAGAAATAATATTTCTTACAACATAAAGTTGTTGGGAGCCTACAGTAAATGTTCAATAAGTATTACTTGTTATTTCTCTAGAGTCTTCTTTGTATGCAATTTTGCTAAATGGTAAGACCATCCTGACTCTGTAATTTCCTGAATATGACATCTCTGGTATGGAGGCATAAGATTCCCCTCTGTAAGATCCATCTTCCAAAAATATGAATCATCACGAAAGAGGATACTTGGCTTGTTACTACCAGTTTCTCTTTTAGAGGACAAGTTGAAAAACTGTTCTGGAAGTAAGCGAAACATCGTCAATATGGAAACAGTTTTGTCTTAAATCGCCCTTTCTTCTCTAAATATATATACAAATATATTTAGATTCAAATACAACATATACATACATGCACACACTTCTAATGATTTTACTTTGGAAGAAATGTTCAATATATTCAGTTTATTCATCCCAGTGTTCAATCACTTTCCTATTGTATTCCCATTAGTAGTTTTTCTTAATAAGTGTTTAAAAGTTCTATTCAGGAGGGGGGCGGAAGATGGCGGCGTGAGTAGAGCAGCGGAAATCTCCTCCCAAAACAACATATATCTATGAAAATATAACAAAGACAACCCTTCCTAGAAATAAAGACCAGAGGACACAGGACAATATCCAGACCACATCCACACCTGAGAGAACCCAGCGCCTCGCGAAGGGGGTAAGATACAAGCCCCGGCCCCGCGGGAGCCGAGCGCCCCTCCCCCCAGCTCCCGGCGGGAGAAGAGCAGGCAGAGCGGGAGGGAGACGGAGCCCAGGGCTGCCGAACACCCAGCCCCAGCCATCCGGGCCAGAGTGCAGGGCCCTCGATACTGGGAAAACAGGACAGCAAGAACAGTGAGCAGGCACTGGAGGCTGGGCGACAGAGGACATAAGAAAAGCGCGCGACCATTTTTTTTTTTGCTTTTTTGCTGCTTTGTTTTGGCGAGCGCTTTTTGGAAGTCTTAAAGGGACAGGGACCCCAATATTAGGGAAACAGGCCAGAAAGACCGGTGAGCAGAGGCCTGAGGCTGGCACCGGAGAATAAAGAAAAACGAACGACCACCTTTTTTTTTTTTAATTTAATTAATTTTTTTTTTTTTTAATTAAAAAAAATTTTTTTTTTTTTTTTTTTTTTTTTTGTGGTCGTTGTTTTGTTTTGGCGGGGGCCTTTTGGAAGTCTTAAAGGGGCAGGGCGGGCCACTTAATCCAGAGGTAGGGAATCCGGGATCTCTGGGCACCCTAACCCCTGGGCTGCAGGGAGCAGGGAGGCCCCTTACGGAGATAAATAGCCTCCCAGCAGCTCCTGCTCCAACGCGACTCCACCATTTTGGAGTAGCTGCCCGAGCCAGGCCACGCCCACAGCAACAGCGGAGATTAACTCCATAGCAGCCGGGCAGGAAGCAGAAGCCCTGTCTGCGCGCAGCTGCGCAGCACAAGCCACTAGAGGCCGCTGTTCTCCCAGGAGAGGAGGGCCACAAACCAACAAGAAAGGAAGTCCTTCCAGCCGTCACTCGTCCCAGTTCTGCAGACTATTCCTATCACCATGAAAAGGCAAAGCTACAGGCAGACAAAGATCACAGAGACAACACCAGAGAAGGAGACAGACCTAACCAGTCTTCCTGACAAAGAATTCAAAATAAGAATCATAAACATGCTGACAGAGATGCAGAGAAATACGCAAGAGAAATGGGATGAAGTCCGGAAAGAGATCACAGATGCCAGAAAGGAGATCGCAGAAATGAAACAAACTCTGGAAGGGTTTATAAGCAGAATGGATAGAATGCAAGAGGCCATTGATGGAATTGAAATCAGAGAACAGGAACGCATGGAAGCTGACATAGAGAGAGACAAAAGGATCTCCAGGAATGAAACAATATTAAGAGAACTGTGTGACCAATCTAAAAGGAGCAATATCCGTATTATAGGGGTCCCAGAAGAAGAGGAGAGAGGCAAAGAGATGGAAAGTATCTTAGAAGAAATAATTGCTGAAAACTTCCCCACACTGGGGGAGGAAGTAATCAAACAGACCACGGAAATACACAGAACCCCCAACAGAAAGGATCCAAGAAGGGCAACACCAAGACACATAATAATTAAAATGGCAAAGATCAAGGACAAGGAAAGAGTGTTAAAGGCAGCTAGAGAGAAAAAGGTCACCTATAAAGGGAAACCCATCAGGCTAACGTCAGATTTCTCAACAGAAACCCTACAGGCCAGAAGAGAATGGCATGATATATTTAATACAATGAAACAGAAGGGCCTTGAACCAAGGATACTGTATCCAGCACGACTATCATTCAAATATGACGGTGGGATTAAACAATTCCCAGACAAACAAAAGCTGAGGGAATTTGCTTTCCACAAACCACCTCTACAGAACATCTTACAGGGACTGCTCTAGATGGGAGCACTCCTAGAAAGAGCACAGCACAAAACACCCAACATATGAAGAATCGAGGAGGAGGAACAAGAAGGGAGAGAAGAAAAGAATCTCCAGACAGTGTATATAACAGCTCAATAAGCGAGCTAAGTTAGGCAGTAAGATAGTAAAGAGGCTAACCTTGAACCTTTGGTAACCACGAATTTAAAGCCTGCAATGGCAATAAGTACATATCTTTCAATAGTCACCCTAAATGTTAATGGGTTGAATGCACCAATCAAAAGACACAGAGTAACAGAATGGATAAAAAAGCAAGACCCATCTATATGCTGCTTACAAGAAACTCACCTCAAACCCAAAGACATGTACAGACTAAAAGTCAAGGGATGGAAAAACATATTTCAAGCAAACAACAGTGAGAAGAAAGCAGGGGTTGCAGTACTAATATCAGACAAAATAGACTTCAAAACAAAGAAAGTAACAAGAGATAAAGAAGGACACTACATAATGATAAAGGGCTCAGTCAAACAAGAGGATATAACCATTCTAAATATATATGCACCCAACACAGGAGCACCAGCATATGTGAAACAAATACTAACAGAACTAAAGGGGGATATAGACTGCAATGCATTCATTCTAGGAGACTTCAACACACCACTCACCCCAAAGGATAGATCCACTGGGCAGAAAATAAGTAAGGACACGGAAGCACTGAACAACACAGTAGAGCAGATGGACCTAATAGACATCTATAGAACTCTACATCCAAAAGCAGCGGGATATACATTCTTCTCAAGTGCACATGGAACATTCTCCAGAATAGACCACATACTAGGCCACAAAAAGAGCCTCAGAAAATTCCAAAAGATTGAAATCCTACCAACCAACTTTTCAGACCACAAAGGCATAAAACTAGAAATAAACTGTACAAAGAAAGCAAAGAGGCTCACGAACACATGGAGGCTTAACAACACGCTCCTAAATAATCAATGGATCAATGACCAAATCAAAATGGAGATCCAGCAATATATGGAAACAAATGACAACAACAACACTAAGCCCCAACTTCTGTGGGACACAGCAAAAGCAGTCTTAAGAGGAAAGTATATAGCAATCCAAGCATATTTAAAAAAGGAAGAGCAATCCCAAATGAATGGTCTAATGTCACAATTATCGAAATTGGAAAAAGAAGAACAGATGAGGCCTAAGGTCAGCAGAAGGAGGGACATAATAAAGATCAGAGAAGAAATAAATAAAATTGAGAAGAATAAAACAATAGCAAAAATCAATGAAACCAAGAGCTGGTTCTTCGAGAAAATAAACAAAATAGATAAGCCTCTAGCCAGACTTATTAAGAAGAAAAGAGAGTCAACACAAATCAACAGTATCAGAAACGAGAAAGGAAAAATCACGACGGACCCCACGGAAATGCAAAGAATTATTGGAGAATACTATGAAAACCTATATGCTAACAAGCTGGGAAACCTAGGAGAAATGGACAACTTCCTAGAAAAATATAACCTTCCAAGATTGACCGAGGAAGAAACAGAAAATCTAAACAGACCAATTACCAGCAACGAAATTGAAGCGGTAATCAAAAAACTACCAAAGAACAAAACTCCCGGGCCAGATGGATTTACCTCGGAATTTTATCAGACATACAGGGAAGACATAATACCCATTCTCCTTAAAGTTTTCCAAAAAATAGAGGAGGAGGGGATACTCCCAAACTCATTCTATGAAGCTAACATCACCCTAATACCAAAACCAGGCAAAGACCCCACCAAAAAAGAAAACTACAGACCAATATCCCTGATGAACGTAGATGCAAAAATACTCAACAAAATATTAGCAAACCGAATTAAAAAATACATCAAAAGGATCATACACCATGACCAAGTGGGATTCATTCCAGGGATGCAAGGATGGTACAACATTCGAAAGTCCATCAACATCATCCACCACATCAACAAAAAGAAAGACAAAAACCACATGATCATCTCCATAGATGCTGAAAAAGCATTTGACAAAGTTCAACATCCATTCATGTTAAAAACTCTCAGCAAAATGGGAATAGAGGGCAAGTACCTCAACATAATAAAGGCCATCTATGATAAACCCACAGCCAACATTATATTGAACAGCGAGAAGCTGAAAGCATTTCCTCTGAGATCGGGAACTAGACAGGGATGCCCACTCTCTCCACTGTTATTTAACATAGTACTGGAGGTCCTAGCCACGGCAATCAGACAAAATAAAGAAATACAAGGAATCCAGATTGGTAAAGAAGAAGTTAAACTGTCACTATTTGCAGATGACATGATACTGTACATAAAAAACCCTAAAGACTCCACCCCAAAACTACTAGAACTGATATCGGAATACAGCAAAGTTGCAGGATACAAAATCAACACACAGAAATCTGTGGCTTTCCTATATACTAATAATGAACCAACAGAGAGAGAAATCAGGAAAACAACTCCATTCACAATTGCATCAAAAAAAAAAAAATACCTAGGAATAAACCTAACCAAAGAAGTGAAAGACTTATACTCTGAAAACTACAAGTCACTCTTAAGAGAAATTAAAGGGGACACTAACAGATGGAAACTCATCCCATGCTCGTGGCTAGGAAGAATTAATATCGTTAAAATGGCCATCCTGCCCAAAGCAATATACAGATTTGATGCAATCCCTATGAAACTACCAGCAACATTCTTCAATGAACTGGAACAAATAATTCAAAAATTCATATGGAAACACCAAAGACCCCGAATAGCCAAAGCAATCCTGAGAAAGAAGAATAAAGTAGGGGGGATCTCACTCCCCAACTTCAAGCTCTACTATAAAGCCATAGTAATCAAGACAATTTGGTACTGGCACAAGAGCAGAGCCACAGACCAATGGAACAGACTAGAGAATCCAGACATTAACCCAGACATATATGGTCAATTAATATTTGATAAAGGAGCCATGGACATACAATGGCGAAATGACAGTCTCTTCAACAGGTGGTGCTGGCAAAACTGGACAGCTACATGTAGGAGAATGAAACTGGACCATTGTCTAACCCCATATACAAAAGTAAACTCAAAATGGATCAAAGACCTGAATGTAAGCCATGAAACCATTAAACTCCTGGAAGAAAACATAGGCGAAAACCTCTTAGACATAAACATGAGTGACCTCTTCTTGAACATATCTCCTCGGGCAAGGAAAACAACAGCAAAAATGAGTAAGTGGGACTATATTAAGCTGAAAAGCTTCTGTACAGCAAAAGACACCATCAATAGAACAAGAAGGATCCCTACAGTATGGGAGAATATATTTGAAAATGACACATCCGATAAAGGCTTGACGTCCAGAATATATAAGGAGCTCTCACGCCTCAACAAACAAAAAACAAATAACCCAATTAAAAAATGGGCAGAGGAACTGAACAGACAGTTCTCCAAAAAAGAAATACAGATGGCCAACAGACACATGAAAAGATGCTCCACATCGCTAATTATCAGAGAAATGCAAATTAAAACTACAATGAGGTATCACCTCACACCAGTAAGGATGGCTGCCATCCAAAAGACAAACAACAACAAATGTTGGCGAGGCTGTGGAGAAAGGGGAACCCTCCTACACTGCTGGTGGGAATGTAAGTTAGTTCAACCATTGTGGAAAGCAGTATGGAGGTACATCAAAATGCTCAAAACAGACTTACCATTTGACCCAGGAATTCCACTCCTAGGAATTTACCCTAAGAATGCAGCAATCAAGTTTGAGAAAGACAGATGCACCCCTATGTTTATTGCAGCACTATTTACAATAGCCAAGAATTGGAAGCAACCTAAATGTCCATCAATAGATGAATGGATAAAGAAGATGTGGTACATATACACAATGGAATACTACTCAGCCATAAGAAAAGGGCAAATCCAATCATTTGCAGCAACATGGATGGAGCTGGAGGGTATTATGCTCAGTGAAACAAGCCAAGCGGAGAAAGAGAAATACCAAATGATTTCACTTATCTGTGGAATATAAGAACAAAGGAAAAACTGAAGGAACAAAACAGCAGCAGAATCACAGAACTCAAGAATGGACTAACAGGTACCAAAGGGAAAGGGACTGGGGAGGATGGGTGGGTAGGGAGGGATAAGGGGGGGAGAAGTAGGGGGGTATTAAGATTAGCATGCATGGGGGGGTAGGAGAAAAGGGAGGGCTGTACAACACAGAGAAGGCAAGTAGTGATTCTACAACATATTGCTATGCTGATGGACAGTG
This sequence comes from Manis pentadactyla, assembly GCF_030020395.1. NCBI lineage: Eukaryota > Metazoa > Chordata > Mammalia > Pholidota > Manidae > Manis > Manis pentadactyla. The sequence goes on along the minus strand of NC_080031.1, from coordinate 65,994,416 downwards.
ACTGTAAAGGGGTTTATAGGGGAGACCTGGTATAGGGGAGAGCCTAGTAAACATAATATTCATCATGTAAGTGTAGATTAGTGATAGCAAAAAAAAAAAAAAAAAGGGCAGTTCCTGTGTGGTAACCTCCAACGAGTTCTACACAAGGGTATAAAGGGCATATAAAAGTGTAGGCAAAGGGTCTGTTTGTGTTTATACAGAGGATCAAAGCCTAATAGGGCTACCCCGAAAATGAACTAAGATACGATATGAAAAAGAACTTCCAACATCTGCACCCTCTGGAAGACTCATGCCAGAAGATGATCATCAAAAAACCCCAACAAAGATCCACGCACTGCTACAGCTGTAGATGCACTCATCCCACCAGTTCCTGGACCTGCCATGGGAATGAGGAAGGAGATATCTAAGCTGGCCTGTGCATACAGTAAAACAACAAAATTGGACTGGATCTATACTGTTGGAACTCAACCAAGAATTTGTAGAAGTGCAAATTGTAGCGCTCCAAAGTCTTACAACTACAAACTATTTATTGTTAAAAGAACATATGGCATGTGAACAGTCCCCAGGAATGGGTTGTTTTAATTTGTCTGATTTCTCTCAGACTGTTCAAGTTCATTTGGACAATATCCACCATATCATAGATAAATTTTCACAAATGCCTAAGGTGCCTAACTGGTTTTCTTGGTTTCACTGCAGATGGCTGGTAATTACAGATATGCTTTGGTTATGTAACTATACTCCTATTATGTTAATGTGTGTGTGCAATTTAAGTAGTAGCTTAAAACCTATACATGCTGAAGTTACTCTACAAGAAGATATATCAAAGAAATAATCAATCTTCCCATGTTTTCTTCCGCCTGCTACTTCTATAGCTTTTCTTCTTCCTTCCTAATTACAACCCTTAAATAGAATTCGTGCCTCATATCAAATTTACCGAGTATCATAATTCTTCCAAGTGGTAAAGATACCTCAAGACAAATGCTGGGCACAGAAGCCACAGGGCATAAATATGCAAAGAAGTAAAAAGCTAACTTTTTCAAACAATAAGGCTTCTCTCTCACTCACCAACTTCACATTTCCCTGTATGGCCCCGGAAGATGACTGGTTAGCCAGAGACGGGTAAGATTCCTCAAGGGAGGAACAACCTAAGACAGGCACAGTCGCAGGGGGGCCATCAGGTGAGAAATTGGGGATCAACAGAGGTGAGGCTTAGAACCTCACCCCCCCGTTCTGAGAGAAATCTTCTGCATACGTGGATGTTTTATTGCCCTGGTCTAGCTTGGATTAACACATAGTCTACAGGCACACACCTGATCATCTACATGTGCTCTCTTACAACACTAAACTATGTTTTCTACCTTTATCTTGTATCTACCTACCACTTCAGCATTTTATTAAAAATAATAGTAATAAAGAGAGAAATGTGGTATCCACATATAAATCAAGTATAAAAACCAAATGAGTATTCATATTTGAACTGACTGTTTATAGTTCATAATGCATGAGCAAAACCGAAAGTTTCTGTGATGACTGCCCTTGTACTGTTCACTATGTAACTTATTCATTATGTAAGAATTTGTTCTACATGTAAAAACTTGTTTGTTATGCCTCAGAAGATTGGAGACTGACAAAAATTAGGCTTGGGGTGGAATAATGATTGTGCATTGAGCATTGACTCCCCTATACAGAATTTTATTGTCGTTAACAACCATTTGATCAATAAATATGAGAGATGCCCTCACAAAAAAAAAAAAAAAAAAAAAAGGACAGACTTCCAATGGTAAAATAAATTAGTAACCGGGATGTAATGTATAGCATAAGGAATATAGTCAAGATATTGTAACAGCCTGGTAGGGTGATAGCTGGAACCTAGAATTATGTATATAAATGTTCTACCACTGTGTTGTACACTTGAAACTCATGTAATGTAATACTGTGTGTCAACTACCCTTCAATAAAAAATAATTATTATAAAAAAAAAAAAAAAAAAAAGTTCTATTCATTTTGTTTTGTTTTGTCTTTTTAGAAGAGGTTGGCTTGATGTGTAGAACAGAAAAGCAAGATTCCAATTTGCTTGGGCATTTATTTAATGTCATGTCCTGGGTCTGTATATCATGAGCAAAAAACATGGTTCTTCTGCTAAAACTGCTGTTAATTTGATAAGCTTCTAGTTGCAACCATGAAGCCATATAAATAAGGAGATATTTCCACCTGGTGGTTAGAAAATTTGTGCTCATATTATGAATTTTTATTCTTTAAATATTGTTAAGAAAAAGTTTTCAAGCTTCTATATGTAGTAATGATATGATATTTGCATATTAGCTGTATTGGTAATATTTCATATTTTGCCTCACTAAGGTGAACTTATATTCTTACAGTTTATTTCTTTCTCCCCTCAATGCTCAAAAATACCACCGAGATCTTCTTAAAGCTCTTCAAAGCAATTCACATTGCAACATCTATATAATTTAACAGAAAAGTCATCCCTGGATTACAGATTAATTCAGTCTAACAGAAATAATAGTTCTTGTGTAAAAATGGCAGTGTACTGGAAACTTGATCATTTTCAATTTTTTTGACAACTGACTTGGGCGTGTTTCTCTGAAGTAGCAAGGAACAGTGCTAGGTATGTTTCCCACTTCAAGTAGTAGTCTTTGGCTCTCACCTGACCATCCAGGGAGGCAGCGGCAATGGCCTGTGGTGGGGTGGCAGCCATCTGCGTGGCTGCAGTCACAGCGCTCCACACAGTTCAGCCCGTACATGCCATCCTGCATGGAAGACAGCAATGAGGGCATGGAAAATCCCACATGGGAGAAGAGAGGCACATCAGGGAGCCATTGCAGGTACAGTACCCTCCTCTCCCTTATACATTCTCAGCCACGTGCATTACTATCACCTCTTCCCTATCTTCTCAGCCCCCAAAATGCAGCCTGCAGAAGGTTAGTGTTTTAAAACTGTTCAAACCTTAGTTTATCTCTAACATAATGGTCAGGCATATGAATGGGAAAACCAACTATGCCAATATGCTGATATGCATATAGGCAAATACATGTAAATATGACAATTAATTAAAGGAATCCTTTTTTATCTTATCATAAGGCACCACCCATAAAACATTTTCCTTTGATCCTAAAGATTTTTATAAAATAGTTCACTGTTCTACAAGGCATTCTATTTGTTAGTGGAAAGGGAGAACTCTGACCCACATGAAGAAACTCTAAAATTTAAAAAATATCATAGCTCTAATTCAATTAAATTCATTAGTTCATTTCCAGTGGGATACATAGATCTGTAAGGAAACATGAAAATCCTTTGTTACTTTTCCTAATCAATATCCTCCTCACATGAAGAAGTCTGAACAGCAGGAGGTGTTCTGCTTCGAGGTCCTAAGCAGGCTGGAGTCCCTGTGAGCACACCGCCTCACTCCTCCCCTCCCAGACCTCACTATTTCCACAGGCACATCCATTCTGGTGGCCCCACAGCAACAAGGTTCTTCGTGGACGTGATCACTCAGTTCGTGGGATGGGGATGGAAAGCTCTGCATATATGAGCCCTGCTCCTCAGGCCACATTCGGGTGAGCAGAGCAAGGGCGCTCCAAACCTCCCTACCACCCCAGCACCAAGAAACAGGCAGCGTGCAATCGCCAAGAGGCAGGAGACTGAGGACCAGCGTAAAGCAAGTAGTGGGTATTAGATGGCATCATTTGTTTGTCCCTAACTTATTAAAACATTCTTGGGCCCCACTACTGTCTGCTAGGGCACCAGTGGATTTAGTGTTGCCATAATATGTGCCTCTAGACCGTCATCAGCCTCTGCTGGTTTCCTGATACATCTACAACCAAAAAAGGACTAGGCTGTGCCAGGGGCTTTGCTATGTCTGCAATCAGACTGGGAGTGAAAGGTGATCTTCAAGCCCATCCCAGGGCACTGATAATTTGTTCAATGGTGGAGGGGAGGCAGCAATGCTAACTTAACTTTGTCCTAGGGGCTTGGGGGGCAGGATCCTCTCTAGTTGGGAAATGGGTTGGACTTGTTAAGGAAGAAGCCCAGGAAGACAAAAGCTCCATGGAAGTTCTGGGGTCACAGTATCATAGCACTGTCAGATGCTCTCCTGGGCAGAGAACACGCCTCACTGAAAGAATGCTTCTTGCTCAGGAGAAAACAACTGCAATAGTTAGAATGATGGAAAGAGGGAAAGAAACCAGCTAAGTGCATCAGAGGAGGAAAGAGAAGTCCTCACGTTCCTATAGGAGTCACTTGCCATTCACACCCTCTGTCAGCCTGTAGAAGACAGTGTGGGATTTCTAGTGATGCCAATCTCCAAAGCAGGTCAAGAGAATGCAATCAGTGTTGAACTAGAGAAATCTTCAGAGATTATTTCCACTCCAGATATATTTATGTTAGAAGATGGCTGTTTCCAAACCTCTCACCACCTCAATGAGCATTTCTGTGGCACCAGTCACCACCCTCCTTTCAATTCCTGCCACTTCCCACCCCAAAGGCTGGAGCGTTTCCATTATAATGGAAACACAATATTTGGAGAGCTGACAGGCTCACACTGGGTGTCTGACAAATGCTGTTGACTGGCTGCCATTAAAAGATGGGGGGATAAGAATGGAGGAAATAGAGGGGGCAGCAGGGCGGGGGTGGGGGAAAGGTGGGAGTGAGGAGAGATGAAGGAAAGGGACATGATTCTCACAAAGAATTCTAACTAATGTCCAGGTCTATTCTTTTCCAATCGTATATCCCATCTGAGTTCAAACACCTCCATTCTGGTAGTTACTTAGGTCTGGCTCACACTCAAAATCTGAGACATTATGAACCAGGAACATGCAATGAGCTGGCCGCCCTGGCGTCAGCTCCTCGGGCCTGCGCGGCTGGGGCACCGGGGCGGGCGGCCGTACCTGGCAGGGCAGCTCGCATTTCTCGCCGCGCCATCCGGGAGAGCACGTGCAGGCCCCGTCCAGGGAGTCGCAGGCGGCGCCGTTGAGGCACCGGCACGTTAAGTTACAGCCCAAGCCCCACGTGCCGCTGGGACAGCTGATGGAGCAGTCTACCCCGTGCCAGCCTGCAGCGACAAGAACGTCCGCACGTGAGGAGACAAGGCAGCGCGGCAGTCCGCAGAGCCTTTCCAGCCACGTTCCCCTTGAAACGTCTTGGAGATGCACAGCCGAGTCCCCAGCCCCAGCCCCAGCCCAGACAGCATTGGTTCTGCCATGCAAAGTGCATCGGATATGAACGAAGGTTCCTGACAGCTGTGTGTGCCACGGGATCTGACAATGACCTCACCCCTGAGAAGCCCTTTGGGGCTCCCGGGGGAGGGGATGGGGGTGGGTCACTTTAATGTGCACTGGTGTGAACTGCGGTTTGCTGAGTATTGTTCAGGCTGGGGAAGTGAAATATTTATACGGGAAGGAGAAGGAAGGTTTGTGTTGAAACAACCCTGTCCTTAAAGCAGGACTCCTTGAACCCTGAACAGTGAGCCATGGACAGACTGTGGGTAGACACGTTCCGACCCTCAAGTAAAATCGGTGCTTGGCTGCATTTCCTGTCATGACTCCAGGCCCATCACTGTGGGGTGCAGACACATGTATGCTTGCTTAGTCTTCCCCCAAACACAGAGACTCAGACTTTTGGAGCTGGCAGCAATGTCAGCCATCATCTCACACGAGCCTCTTCCCTTGACTCACCAAAGCGGGAGAACAGGGGAGCCCGCTGAGGATGAGGGGCCTGCTGAGTTCAGGCACCAAATTTTGGCACAGCTGGAGCTAGAACCCTAGTTCAGTTTTCTTTCCTGTGACTTTAAGTGATAACAGGATCCCGATCAGATACAAGACCCATTCACCCACTTACCTGCCCTGCAAGCACAAGAGCCATCCACAGAGGAGCAGAGAGCATCATTCTTGCAGCCACAGAGAGAGGAACAGTTGATCCCATAGGTTCCCAGGGGGCAAGGGGTAGAGCAGTCAATTCCCTAGCAGGGCACAAATAGGAAAATGAATGCAATTTCACCAATTGAAATACAACTGACACAATAAACAAAAATGTATCTTGGCAATGCTAATTATACTCCCTCTCTAATTTAACAGGCTGTATTTTTAGAAGTTGCTAAATGTCACCACTATACAAATTTTGGAGATTCAAGGGCAATGCTAGCTGGCTTATGTTCAGGATACAGTTTTAAATGGGACTCACAAAAGCCTGCTACCTCAATTACTTTTCCTTTGGAGCAAATACAAAAGCCTTTGTCCTTGCTCAGACAAGTAGATATATAACAGTAAACTGCAGTTATAAATTACTGCCAATAAATAAGCATAAATGTAAACTATATGTTAAATTGCAAAGCTTCCTAGGCTTCATGGTATAATATTTTATATGATTAGTGGGTGAAGCAAATGAAAATACCCTCAGCCCACAGAATGATTCAACTGATTACTGACAGTTAATGTTAAATGTAGAGGTGGGCCACTAAGGGTAACTGGAAGCCATCCCCTTTAAAAACAGAAGATACTTGAGACAAGGCTAATTCAAGGGCTCCACCAAAGAACTGTGATATAGGTTAAAAAGCCCTGGAAATATCCTCTCAGCTCTGGCACTTTGTGACCCATTGCTCTCTGGAAAAATCATCAACATTCTTCATAGCTGAATGTTCTCCTCTTTAAAACAGGAGAAAATAATTCAAGCAACCTGGTTTCTGCAGCAAAGAATCCTAGAAACTAGGCAAACTTCTGCTCTATTGGTATACGGGCATATACATAAGGTCTAGATTCTTGGGGGGACTGAAAAACTTACCTATCACAAACCATACCATGTAAACACACAGTCATTGCTAACGTGATTAGGTACCTTCAAATTGTGTGGAATTAAAACAAAAACTGTTGACAATAATACATATCCTGCTTGGAAAAGTAATTCCTTGGTTGCCTATCAAGCACAGTAAAATAATTGCATAAGGAATAATTAAAATACACCGTATTTCGTGGCATATATTAATTAAATAATTAAGTATTAATGCCACACAGTTTTAATAGCTTTCCTAAAGTAATTACTTATTTCTCTTATTAGTACTTTTCAGTTTATTCTCTTTCTTGCTAATGATGTGATTGGTTTTAGCCCATTTAGTTTACCTCAGGAAGGATCATGTAAATCACTGTGCTCCACTTGCACCCCTCATCTCCTTCCTCCAGAGCCCAAGCCACTCACTTTGAACCCTGGGGCACAGGTGCACTTTCCAGTCACACTGTCACAGTCAGCCCCATTTTGGCAGCTGCAGATCTGTTGACAAGCTTCCCCGTAGAATCCAGGAGAGCATGTCTCATTACAGTACAGTCCCGACCAGCCCGGCTTGCAAGCACACTCTCCAGACATAGGGTGACAGCTGAGAGACACAGATGAAAGGAGTAAGTCACACAGGCAAACACGACACCCAGGGCCTGTGCAAATGTTCCTTTAGCCACGATCACTAACTGTGTGGGTAATTCCATGCACAATTACTTAAACTTCATTCCCAGGCTTGGTATGATTTAATTAATTGGCCGAAACCTAACTGGTACTATAGAAATCTTGCATGAAATCAGCATCATGCTCTAACAGGATGACTGTTACAACCACATCCTTGTGCCTGATACTCAGTTTAGTTTTCATAAATTGAAAGCACTGATTCAGTAAGAGGGCAACTAGATGAGTAAACCTAAAAAACTCTATCCAATGAACAATATGAAATCAGTTAACCAGGCTGATGTCCAAGGAACTCCAAAAGCATCCACCTTGCCAAGCTGTTTCTTCCCTTGGCTCCCCATACCTGGCAGCAGAGCAGCTGTCTCTACCTGGAACAGCAGCTGCATCGATGGGCCAGGCAGCCAGCTGTCACCCACAGCAAATGGACCCATCAGCTGCGCTAAGACGGATGCATTAGTGAGGTGGACACAATAGGACACTCTGTGGCACTCAAAACACATGTGCTTCTCACTAGAGGAAAATCATGACCATCAAACTAACTCTGCTCACAGTTGGAAGACTGTTAAAGATGCTCTTCCCCCACTGATGGAGATAATTTATACCTTCCCCTTAACTAGGGCAAAAAACAACATCCACTGTCTCATCCTGACATTTGCTAACTGACCTCTTATCAGAGGACTGTTCATAGATTTTCCACTCTTAAAAAGAATGATTTCCTGGAGGGATGAAGACAGAGGGTATAATTCCAGCTCTCCCACCACCTGGGTAACTTTGGTGAAAGTTCCGGGGTCTGACGTCCTAGTCTGTCAAGTGAAGGTCTCAGCCACACCTCTGGAGGTTGAATGGTTTGTTCCTCATTTGAAATTTATTTAAACATATTTTTAGGCCGCTGCTGCAACTAAGTACCCTTGAGCAAAGGCCTAGGGATTCATCGCAAGCATTTCTCAGGAAATGTGGCATAAAGAAATATCAAAGTACAACTCTACATTTAAAATGGCTTCTTGGATATAGAAGGTTTGGATTCAGAAGACAAGGGTTTGAGTCTCAGATCTACTTGGATCTACTCATATCTACTTATCTGCTATTTATTCTTGGGCAAACATCTAGCATCACCATGGCATCTTAAAACTTCACATGTCAAAAATTGACCCGTATTCTTCCCTTTCTTCATTCCTTACACGGTGTTCACTCTCAGTAGACCCCAATGAAGCAATGGTCCCATTAGCCACTTAGTTGTTTCAACTGGAAAACTTGGAGTGCTTTCAACAACTCCTTCTCCTTCATCTCCCATAGCCACTCCATCACTAGGAGCTAACCATTCTAAGCACAAAACAGGCCTTAAACCCATCCACATCTCTGCATCTTCACTGTCACCATCCTGCTCCAAGCCAATATCACCTGTCCTCTCGACTCCTGAGTAGCCTTCTGACTTTTCTCCCTGCATTCACTCCTGCCTCATCACCTGAAAAGTGGAACTCCTAGCAGGCTGTTACAGGTGCCATTTGCAAATAGGCACATCCCAACTGCCCACAGCTATTAAGTGTTTTATTAACAAGAGCTAGTAGACATATTCCATGGGGAACCTTACTAAATCTCGAATTATATTTTCTTTTTCAAATCATTTCCACCACAAAAGTTAGTTTCCAGTTGAAAAGTCCAGGTTCGTCCACAGTGAATGCCTTTAGGCACTATAATACTGTTATAATTTTAAAAATAGTATCACTTATAAAGTAGATAAATAGCAGAAAAGTAGATTTGAGCAGATCCAAATAGATTTTCCTGAAAACTCCTGCAAGGCTCCCCACAACAATGTGCACTGTTTAATATAGCTACAGTGACTATATAACTTATTGTCTAAACCAGGACTTTTTTTAAGAGTGAAGGAGTTACTAATAATTACATCAGGACTAATGGCCTAAATCAAACAGCCGGTGACACCAGGCGTAGGATCACCCTAAATATAGCTCACCCATTCTCATTGGCCACTGCCTGCTTTCTAACCTCTTCTTTCATTGTTATTCTCTCTTTACTACTATAGGCGCAACTGCAATGGATTTCTTTCTGTTTGTAAAAGCACTAAGCTTTTTTCAGCTTCAGGGCTCCACCTGGGCTATTCCGTATGATGGGAATGCTGTTTCCCCACTCTGCCTGGCTTTTTCTATCTTATCCACATCTTCCTTCCCTTCTAGACTTTGAGTTCCATGAGGGCAAGAATTGTGTTTTCTTACCTGTCCCTGAAATAGTAGCCCCACAATAAATACTGACTGGGTGAGTAAGTGAAAATGCCACAGTTGATGTGTGTGGGGTCTGACTCCACGGATCTTGCTTTCCCATGTGAACCTGCTTTCTCCTGATATATCTGAGTCAAAGCAATGCTAAATTATAACCTGTATAATCTCTATACAAAGGCAAGAGTTCCCCTATAACTACTTTTTCAAATGTCAAAGTCATGGCTTCAAAGGAATCACCATTAATTGCAGGGAATACTTGCTTATGATGATATTATAAGTGAATGCTGAGACTAGCAACTAGCATGTACTGAGCACTGAATGTGCTAACCCCATGCCCAGCAACCCACATGCATGATTTCATTCACTCCTCACACCCATTCAAAGTGTTAGGTATGATCCCATTTTATAAATGAGGGAACAGAAAAGTCTCCCATGGGTAGTGGCAGGATAAAAGTTGGAACCAGATTTATTTATTTGTTTTTATACCAAGTAAAAAGGAAGTTTGATAGCAGCCTTCTTAGACAGCTAGATATGAAAAAGAATTGCTTATATTTAGGCTTTTGCACAGAAAAATGGGTTAGCAGGACCAATAAAAGCCTGTATTGGGCAAATAGCAGGGACAAATTTAAACTTACATCAGTAAGGCCCTACATTTGAGAAAAATAAGATAAGTATTTCCAGTGATAGATTGGACAAAGTAGTTTACCTCATCTTAACATGCTATTAAAAAAGGATCTATTTTAGTAGAAACTATTACTTTACATTAAAAAGTAGAAAGTAATATTTACAGTGCAGACATAAATGTTAAACAAAGAAAAGATAATTTGGGAACAGGCAGTTGAACCAAGCTGGAGGGAGATGGAGAAATGGATACTCAACACCCACCAGTGAGTGTTAGCGCAGCACACTGGTTCTCAGATTGATTGACATCAAAATTAGTATTCTGCAATTTGTAATTAGACGTAGGAAGCCAGAGCACTTTGGGGGCATTTGATGGGTTCTCATGCAGGCAGCTTAATTGGTAATGAGATTTACGTGTTGATGTTAGAGCAGCAGATTGGAGGTTGAAGAGTAATATACTCCTACCTGTTTTCTTCCTAAAGAACAGATTGCTTTGTGTGTACATGAAAATAGGATTATGCATCTACAGGAAAAGCTATCATTTCATACACATATATATAAATATTCTAGTAAAATTTTCAATTTAAGAGTTAATTACAAGAGTCCAATACAATATCAGTAAAATTGGGAAGAGTTATTGAACTTCCTTTTATTCATTTCCTTACATGTTATTAATGCTCAAGTGTAATGACAATTAGGTGGCACTTGCAAATAAGCATATCCTGATTGTCCACAGCTATTAAGTGTCCTTATTAACAAGAGCTAATATACATATCCCTTGTGGAATCTCACTAAGTCTCAAATTTTATTCTCCTGTTCAAATCATTTCCACCACAAAAGTTAATTTTCAGCTGGAAAGTTCAGGTCACAGTGAATGTCTTTAGGCTCTATAATACTGCTGTAATTTAAAATAATAATATCAATTATAAATACATTTAAATTCATTTCAATGCTAATAGATTGCTAATAAAATGGCAACAAATTCTTTGCAACTCCTCCCATCAAGGGTACTGAATCTGGCCAAGGGTACTGAATCAGGTTGTGTGACCTGCTTTGTCTAAAGGGACATTAGCAAATGTGACCTAACCAAAAACTTGAAAAATGTTTCTATGTTGGGGCTCGCCTTATCTCTTGTTGCTTTTGGAGGCCAGTCACCATGTAAAGAAGCCCAGCCTTCCCTGATAGATGCTGGAGACAAATGGCTCAGTCACCCTATCATCTGGTCAAATGCTAGACCTGTGAGTGAGGAATTCCAGAACCAATAGGCCTCTAGTTGACCTGCCACCTGAACACAGGGGGACCAGCAGAAGATCCACCACACAGCCCAGCTAAGACAAACAAAAATCATCAGTTAATAAGTAACTTGTTTTATACCACTGTTTGGCATAGTTTCTTTTTTAATACAGCAAAAGCTAACTGATAAAAACCACTACCCAGATATATGGCTGCAATATATGTCAATAGCTACATCCATAGAACTCAAAATTTACCTAAAGACAATGTAAACAAATAGTTTGCATTGTATTATTTATTGAATTATATGGAAAGGTTTTATGATAAATACATGTTATAAATTACACAGTAGCAAGGTCTACTTGGTTGATTAAATGGCAAACTGAACAAGCTAGATTTTCAACTAACACAAAGATTCTATGCTTTTTGGTCCATAGGAGCCTTATGTTTCCAGGAATTTTACATGAAGTTCACGATACAAGAACCAGATGGATGGGCTCTGACTGTGAATTCAACAAGACAGAATTCATATAATCAACATTCAGTTGGTTTTAATAGAAATTTATAGAAGTTAATTTTTAGAAATAGCTTTCATTATTTAGGGAAGCACTTCATAGGCTAATTGGTTTTTAATCTGATTATTCATTGTACATTATAAGAGAGATTTTAGTGTTCTTTTGATCTACGTAATTTTCAAATGATTTCACCTACTTCTTCACATGCTTAAGTACTTGTGACCTATGTCAAAATTACCATGGTACTAATTTCAGATAACTGTCAACTTGCACCTAGTCACTGCTCACATGGTATCCAGTTCCAACTAAACCAATATTTTCTCTGCTTCTCTAATTCTCCTCCAGAGCTCCTTTGTACAGATTTATTAATCTATTTTATTTTGGCTGTGACATATGTAATGAAATAGCACATTGGTATTAAAAAGTTCCTAGCTATCACTACACGAGGGTTACTTTTGCTGGGACAAGGCTGAAGTACAGGAAAGGTAACCAAACTCATAACTTGTCCCTAATTCTGACAGTTTTAAAATTAGAGTTGAAAAATAAAATCCTGCAGGGATTATTGGATTATTCATTTTTATTCCCAAAATGTTTATTTAGCCTGTCACATAAAGAGAGGCAATATTTTCCAGGGGAAAAAACCAAAGTTGACTAAAGTAGCTTGTAAAGTTGCTTGAAACGCATCGAGAATGCACTTCTTTGATATATTTCACTAAAATGTATTCCAGTGCATGCACACGGGCATGCACACATACATGCACACACCACACACACACACACACACACACAAGGTGCAAAGTCTTTGTTTTTGTTCTGACAATGGTTTAAAGAAGAGACCAACTATGCTAAGTAAAATAAGCCAGGCAGAGAAAGACAAATACCATACGATTTCACTTACTTGTGGAATCTAAAAACAAAACAAAACAAAATGAACAAAACAGCAGTAGGCTTAGAGGCACTGAGAAGTGACTGGTGGTTACCATGTGGGAGAGTTGGGGTGGATGGATGGGTGGAGAAAATGAGGGGGATTAAGAGGCACAAAAATCTCAGCCATAATATGTTTGTCATGGGGATGGAAGTGCAGCATGGAGAATATAGTCAGTGGTTCTGTAACATCTTCCTATGTTAACAGATAACTGCCCTAGCGAGGGTGAGGATTTAATAATGTGTTTAACTGTTGTATCACTGTGTTGTATACTTGAAACCAATATAATATTGTATATCAACTACAGTCCAATTTTTTTAAAAGAAGAGACCAACCACAGACTTCTGCTTACTTTTAACATTTTTGTCTTTGAGGTTTGATGTGGCAATGAGTTATCTTTCAGAAGCATAAATGAAGTAACAGCTGTGCTGAATGCAAATAAAAGTAATTCTCATAGCATCGGAACTGCTATGTAATGCACTACCTTTTTGTCAAACTCAACTTTTCCAGCAGTCTGCAAATGAGGCCCAGAATTCTAAGTGATATGTATCTGGTCCTTGGGGTAGGGAGAGGAAGAAAGTGGGTACAAAGATATTTTCGGGGGCAGACAAGGTACAGTTAGGTGGGTGGGATCGTGATTTCCTATTCTTAAATTATTTGAGAGATTTTTGAGCTAAAAGCCCCTTGTGAGTTCTGTGTCAGAGTAATCAATTCTGAAAACATACTGCACATGCAACAGCCACCTTCAGAAAACCTCCATGGGTACACTTCCTCTCCACACAGATATGCTGTCCCAGTGAAAGATGTTGCAGTGAGAATCATTCTGTGATATTTTTACATAGCAAACTGGGCTTAACCCATGCCTCTCAATGCATCTTTGCTTCTAAGGGAATGTCACAGAATCTTTCTCTTAGGGAAATGTTCTACTAACCTCAACAAATTGCATTTTTGCCAGTGGCCATCAATAGAGAACAGAATTTAATACCCACCTGTGACAACCTAACAGTTTTAACCCTTGGACCACCACCCACTAAGCAAAGAAAGGTTCCAGGTACGTAGTGGTTCCTGCCCAGGACGGATGACCCATAGGGAAGAAGGGTCTCAGTGTGAGAATTCCTCTGCCAATCCCTCCTTCCAAATATTGGACATTATGCTGAAAACTTATATAGGACATATCTTTCCAGAGGCAGCCGACCCTCACCTACGAGTGTTGTCCCGGTAGCAGGGGCACTTTTTGTCACACTTGATGCCATAGAGCCCTTCCGGACACAGGCGTGCCTCACAGCGCTCGCCAGCAAAGCCTGCCTCACAGAGGCATGAGCCGCTCACATGGTAACATTTCCCTCCATTGATGCACTGGCAGGTCTCAGCACAGCGGACTCCATATGTGCCGACAGGACACTCATCCTGGCACCTATCAAGCAGGGGCAGGAAAGAAAGATAGATTATCTAGTGCCATGTCAAAATAAATAGTCAATTCAAGTAAGTTCTGTTATATTTAAACTGAACCTGCTGTTTGGATTTGATATTTATTTAGTGATTATCCCATTACAGGTATGAAAAGCATTAAGATGAGTTACTCTGGCTACAGATAGTAGTAAAAGCTGTATGACCTGTTCAAAGAAATAACAAAAACAAAACAAAACTATGAGCTCGGGACACAAAGCATGTTTTACACACAGTGTTTGCCAAAGGCATGTATAGCACTTTAGTAGATACCAGGAAAGGGAGAAGAGAAATTGCTCAAACTAGTCCCAGCCCAAAAATAGGAAGTTAAAATACATGATTTCCCTTTTCAAAGAAAAAATTTGTAGCAAATTTGAAACAATGTTAATTCTCTTATCTTTCCTGTTGACATTAATTTTTCATCTCAGCCATGTGCCTGCTCTTTTCAAAGATGAATGGCAATCATTGTTCCTCATCTTGAAAGTTATGTAACTAATAAACAAAGTCCTCTAGATTTGGTGGAAGTCAGGTGTTGAAGTTAGGTGTCTTCAAGTCCAATCTGGAAAATTCCTGCCAGTAGGCTGTAGGGAGACTTGAAGATCGCAAACACAAAATTTTTGTTAAGTGGAGTATTGTTCTCTCTTGGGAAGAAAGGCTGCCAAATGGCAAGGTAAAAACACCAGATCTCAAAAATTCACTTTATTGTCTTTTTAAAAATGACATTGGAGCCTAGTCCCAGAGGAAGGAAATGCTCTGGATAAGTTGGATCAGGTGAGAAGCTGAGTTGCTGGAAGGAATAGTGATGGAGAAGAGAAAATTATCATTGCTCCAGGAACTGACTACATGACTAGTTGTCAGGTGGGCCAGTCTCTTTTTTACCAGGCAAGGTGACTTGGTGGTGCTTCCTGCAGCAGGAACGCTTTCTGCCAAAGGAGAGGGAGATGGAGTCTCACCTCGCTGCATGCTCCCCATCAGTAGGTACACTTTGTCAGTCTCAGCAGCCACTTCCCATGTGGCTCTCATTTCATGCCAGACCCACAGACAAAAATGTAGGTCAGCATTGCATTTTTCCACATTGGTACAATGCAAGCAACAAGTGCCAGATACTGAGTTTAAGCATACTTTTAAGTAAGCAACAGCTGGAAAGGGCAAACATTTTCCACAAAGATCTGCATATTTTTGATGATAGCATGTGATTTCTAACAATACTAGGGATGGATGGGATTCTATTTGTGGAGAATAAATCTTGAGAACCCTTTGATATTTTTCTGGTTAACTCTAGCATATACTTAAATGTCATAGGGACAAGGAAAAGGGCCTCTTGCCAATTTGGTTTCACAGACCCTAAGACATCCTTAGGTCTGCTTGTCAATAGGCAAAGTCTTCAGATCAACTGCTCAACAAATCATTAGAAAAGTTCAGGAATAATTCAGCTAATGTTTAGCATAAAATCAGATGTGTGCTTTAAAGTTACACATGAGTTATATGTATTTTTAGACCAGGGTATGTTTAAAAGGTACTCTATTTTTAACTTGTAAGAGGCCTTCATAAGCCAAGTCATTTAGTTTATTCCTTAAAGATGTACACTTTAAAGAAAGAAATGCTGAGGTACAGTAATGTGGCCTCATTGTGCTCTTTCAAAGGCTGGCAAGATGACTTTGCAACCTGTCTGTCCAGATTTTCTTGCAAGTCAATATCAAAAAGAGAAAGATAAAGTAAAATAATATTACTTTCTCTCACATGGATCTGGAAACAAACCCAAATGTTAAGCTTTGGATTTCATGATTTTAACTTAGTAAAATGGGGGTTTAAAAGTGGCTGAACTGGGTACACAGGAAACCCGGGAGTGTCTGCTACCGAATGGCAGGCAGGCAGTGTGTGTATTTTATCCTGTCTTGGCAGAGACTTCCTTTTCGCTGGGAAAACAAAACCCATAATAGCTGGTCCTGACCCCTACTTACCTTTCTAACCTATAATTAAACATACTACTAATTCTTATTATACATGGCAAAAAGCCATTTGAATTTTACTTACTAAAGCAGCCATTCTATAAAGCTTGGTTCATACTCTCACTTCTTTTTTTGTCAATGTTGCACATGAAAGAGAATCCTGTTAATAATAGTTATGTCTATGTCTATCCTTCAAACCAAAAGGGTAGGATATCTTGCTAGAAGTACACATTTTCCATCTTCAAAATAAATCCAGTCACAAGGTAGCTATATACCTTTCTGACTGGCTGAGTTAAGCCTTTGTCAAGCAATCTTATCTCCTTTTTGTGGCCCCTTTCCCTGAAAGAAGTATCAATGAATCTTTGGTACTTAATGTAGTTTTTGTGGTCCCAAGTGGAACAAGAAAAGCCATCTTAGGAATCGGTAAAAGAGGAAGTATACTTTTGCAGGAGAGATGACAGAGAGGCTAAGAAAGATAGAGCAATAAATATTGGCCACAGTACTAATATGGGAATCTGGAGGGTTTCTTGTTTTGTTTTGTTTTGCTTGTTTAGATTTTGAATAATGCTCTGGAATTTGGAAAAATGGAGAAGCACTGAGTACGAATAAACTAATACAACATGACACCAAGTCCCAAACCAATGAGGGTCACAGACTTGCTTTAATACCATTTCGATTATTTTATTGCATCTCATTGTGAACCTATGGAAAAGGAAGTGAATTAGCATATAAAGGGTGGCAGGTCCTCTTTCTCCCTCATCCCTTTGAGCATGTCCCTCCCTAGAGTGACTGGAATGACCAGGCCAAACCATGATTTAGTGTGAAAGAATCACATTCTTCATTAAACCTGGGATCGATGCATCAGCTGCCTGCCTTTCAAGCATCTGGAACTGCTGCTCCAGGGGAAATATAAAAAGTGCTGGGAGAGAGCCAACTTTTCCACAGTCCTACAGTCAGGAAAGAGTTCCTCCACTGGAGACCAATGCTGCATCCCCATCCTGTCTCTAATTTCCGACTTCACCTCCTTTGACCCACATTCCTCTTCACTTTCAGGTTAATATAGAACACACACATGGCACAGCAGTGTAGAGCTTCAGTTTCAGAGAGTCCGTAATTGATCCACGGATCCAGACGGCCGACATTTACAGAGCACGTTGTGTGCATGGACCATCAGAGGCCCAAGTGATGTGATGATAAACCCCTAGCATTAAACACTCTTTTAACCCTCCGGAAGAAATTTTTATTTGCAAACCAGTCTCTCTTCACTGCTGCTTGGCTGTGTCAACATTACATTTCCTTACCACAGTGTCCTCTCAAACCCCGAAGCCTATCATTTGGGCATCCCACGGGCTGCCCTGCCTGCCTCCGAGGTGCCCGTTTTGTTTGTTGTTTTCTCCCTGGCTGGGAAGGCCATGCCCACATCCTGGGAATGCTTTGTGGGCAGCAGCCTGTGGTGGTACCTGCTCCACCAGGCAGCAGCTCCAGAGTCGAACCTCAGTGATCAAGTTACGCTGACTTCTCAAAACAGGGGAAATGGCAAGACCTCAGGCTGAAGCTGCTTTCTCCACACCTCCTGCCACAAAGTGCCCCATAACCACTCATTTTCCCCTTTCATAGTGACAAATGTGTTTCTTGGCATTGTGCATATGTGTGTGTGTGTCTGTTCATTCCAGAACCCAATGGGCACAGCATAACCAAAAACAGGAATAATCATTTCATCAGCTAACTAGTAAAACAAGTTATAAGAACAACAATCAAGACACAAGTTCCCTCTTTGCTTTCCTTCTCTTTCTCTGGCTCTTTGCCTTCCTTTCCTCAAATCTAAAATTCACCTGAAAATTCGCCGTTACTCCCTTTCCCTCTATTGGGAACAGAATGAGCATAAGCTGGCCGTATGTGTTTGTGGTTTTTGTTGCCTTGAGTGTCAGATTTAAATATGAAAAGGCAAGAAAACAATCATATTTAAATTCTTGGCGCCCTAAGATATTACACAAAACCATTACTTAGGGTTCTTCTTGGTCTTGTGCCTCCCTTGACTCATCCTCTATAAGGCCCTTCCGCCACATGAATCCAGAGCTTATCTAACCATCTCATCTCTCCAAAACACAACCATAAACCAGGAAGTGGGTCCCCAGACCTTCCCAGGTTACCTACTTACATGTTATAAAAAGCATGTACTAAAGGTGTTAATCATTCATAACATCAAAAAAATAAAGGAAACATACATAATTATATTAACAAAAGACAAGATTGCCATTGATGAAATTAACAGATACTAACCAAAGTTCCTAATAAACGTAGGGATGAAGCAAACTACTGAAGCATGAAAAAGACAATCTAACAAACATGAAACTGCACAGAAGTCATTTCCAAAAAAATGAGGAACAAGACAGCAGTTCTATTTGTCGACACTGATTTAGAGAGTTAAATTAATGCAATAAGTCAAGAAAGTGAAATAATCATTATAAATATTGAAGAGACTATTGTATCTTTACTTGTAGATGATGAAATAATTTTAGTTTTTACTAAAAAAAAAAACAGAATTAGCTAAAAGGTTTGGTAGGGTGATTAAATAAAAAAAGCACATATTCACAGGAAAGTTTTTTTCTTTATTGCGAATACCCAATTAGAAACGTAAATGGGATTTCTTCAAAAACTACAAAATAATTAGAAATAAATATAACAAGAAAGTGCATAATCTAAGTGGGAGGCTGGGGGAAGACACCCTATAGAGTCTCATTAAACAGCATAAAATTAGACCAAAACCTTAGAAAGAAAAAAAGGGAAGAAGGCTGAAGGAATTCTTGGTGATTATTAGAAATAATCATAGAAATTATTCCACTATAATAACAGCTAATATTTATAACTTTCAGCACTGTTGTAAATGCTTTAGGGTACTTACTTAGAGGAAAGTACAATTATTTGAACATTACACATGAGGATGTTTTGAAGGGCATAGATTGCAAAATCTTTGTTTTTAACAATGGGACTTTCTGCTTTTCAAATCTCTTTTCTCTAATTTTACCCATTCACCCAATAGGCTTGTGTATCTTAAGTCTTTAAGGATATAAGAGATTAAAGAGCAAGCTGGAAGATGTAGCATTAGCAAAGCCCTCTGGGGTAACACTTCATCATTTAATACAAAAAATGACAAACGGTGGATGTAGGAACCGCATGAACACAGCCTTCTGTTCTGACTTCATGTGAGACAAGAGTCCTGTAATTCCCATTGGATCTTACTCCACCACTACCGTACAGTAAGATGACTGATATTCTTGATAGAATACTGAATCATAAAAAGGTAACTTCATGCCCAACATGCTTTTTAAAGATACCTAAGTACACATCTTATTTTAAAATAAATCTGTTCAAAAAGTTTAAAATGTAAAAAGTTTTGGTGCTTGAAGTGGCCATCCTCAACATCCAGATGTTTAGCATGCCACATTCACCAAGGGCTCTGAATAGCTGATATTTTATTATTATCTCCTAATGCTTTCTCTGTATTTTCAATTCACCATCACTGTCTATGCTTTGGGTTCTATGCATTGAATTGAGAAAGAATCTGTCCAACCCACTGATACCTTCTAGGTGCTTTTGGAATATGATAGAATAGTCACAGACACATGGTAGCAAAAGTGTTCCTCAGGCCCTCTAAGCTTTCCTTTCATGCCATCATAGAGAAATACAAGACTGTCCCTTACCGGTCCCCTGTGTATCCTGGACTGCAATGACATTGGCCGGTGGCGGTGTCACACCTCCCTCCGTTATGGCACTGACATTCTTGTGAACAGTTCTTTCCAAAGCGACCCTCCGGGCAAGGCTGACCACACACTGTGCCCTGCATTCGAAGAGACTTGGAAAATTAGATGGGCCTCCAGCCAGGGAAGGGCCAAAGGGCTGAAGGTGGGGGAGGAAACACAGAGGGAAAGAGGGATACGGGAGCAGGGCTGCAAGAAAATGAGATGAAGGGGATTATAGCACCATCAACTCTGCTCATCATCTTAAAAATGTTAGAAATTTTAAATGGATTTACTTAGCTGGGTAAGCCTCCATCTCAACATAACATTCAAAGATGGCAGAATGGTAATCTTAAGAACAACCCATATTAAAACACTGACGTTTAAGATAAAGTTACATGAAGTTATTATGGTAACCTGAGGAATTTATGAATCCTCCGAAGTGCTCTCCCTTGTATCTTACATATACAGTAAGTCAACAATACTTATCGAACGAACATCCATTACATAAACGGCAACAGTTGGTACAAGTGATATCCAAATGCTTTACCATATGTTCTAAAGAAAATACCCATTATCACGTTGACTTTATTTCTTATAATATAGCCTATGGTTGAAATTTTGTGTGCTTGAGTTAACAATACCATTGCCTAAGAAATAATTCTATAAGAATAAACATTTTATTTCAGAAGAAAAACACTTTTATTTTCAGCTGGTACAATAGCTGCTGCTGGGCCAAGATCAATAGGAAAGCTTATTTCCTGGGAAGAAAAATCAAGAGAGTATGTCGGACATGTCTCCTCACCCGAGAGGCTGTCCATTTTGTCAGGCAATCATTATATTTATTTCAATCCTATGTGGAGAAGCATAAGATACTGTACCAATAAGTCAGTGAAATACCCTACTATTTTCTGCTTCACTTGGCCACAAAACTTGGGCTTGTAGTTTATCATCTCTTTATTGGAGCTATCATCAGGGCAAACAACATACCCCAAGTATCAGGGATTTTTAAAAATGTATTTGACCGTTGGAAGCTGTTGCTTTGTCCTCCTTTTCTCTAAAAAAAAGGCAGACTGTGGGCACTCTGAAATTGGAGGCTAGTGAACGCCAGATGGTTTTGTAAATGTTTATTCTGGATAGCATAAGAAAATACATTTCCTCTAACTCCTGGCTCCCCACAAAGGCAGTTGGTGTGCTAATTAAGTCCCCTCTGGTGGTTTCTAGCTATCTACAAACAGGGAAAATTCCTCCAGACGCTTGGAACTGAAAAAGCCTTTGAGAGATGATTCAAATCAGTGCTTCGCTGAGAATCATCTATGTGCCAGGCATAGTGCTAAGCTCTGAGAATCAAAGATAAGGTCATAGCCCTTAATTAGCTCGCAGTGTGGTGAGGGGGACAGATGTAAAAATAGCTCTAATCCCTCCATTCTAGCACAACTATCAACATGACTGAAGGAATAATGTGCCAAGGGTAAATCTGTGGTAAGCAGGGTTTCTGGTGGAAATGTTCACTCTCTCAGGGACTGACTCTACCTTACCCACATTTTGTAATGGTCCCACATGAACTTCAGAGATTTTGTTGAAATGCTGTTTATGAATAAGGATTAATGTGAACAAAACAGCTTTAAGGAGAATGTTGTTTCTATTAGTTGAAATACATCTGCATGTATATGTATAATAGGAATAAATATTCATCTTTGAAAAGTACCTAGGATGATAGCACAAATAAAGTGTAAAGAGAAGCGTATGTTAGAAGCTCAGCTACACAGAGAGAAAAATGACCTGAAACATTCAGTGAGGAACTTCCATCAAGGAAGGAGGCCCAGAGTAGAGAGGAAGTGGTGGAGTGAGGTTTCACTGGGCTGCCAGATCCATGTGCCCACCTACTGGGACTCACAGTCCAAGCCTGTAGTTACCACTATCCCACACAATGACCACCCCAATCAAGAAGAAAGCTGCATCTCAAAATGAGACAACTCTACAGACATACAGACAATGTCAACAAAAAAGTCCTAGGAGTAGAATGTCTACAGCTCCTCATCCAAGATCATGGGGTTCTCTGGACACTGCTACCCCAGCAAAATCCTTCCCTGGCCAAGGACCAAGCAATGACAAGTGCTGACCACAGGCTGACTACAAGAAATGAAAGAAGGGAAGGAGTCAGAGATAATTCAGCATTCCTACCTTGGGGAACTAAGAAGGAAGTGTTGGCTTGAACTAAGATAAAAAAGGAAGAAGAGGAGTAGCCTTAGGAAAGACATGGGATTATGGCAAATTTAATCTATTAACATGGACGTTGATGGGCCTGGATGATCAGCTCAGGAGCCTCTCAACGGCTCCTTTGTTCACCTTCTCGGCAGGTACTCAGTAGAAGGCCCCCTTGCTCTGACTCCACTGCTTCGTGGAGCTCCTCCAGCCCTGCCCCCAGAGTCAGACCTTGTCTCGCCTGCCCCTCCTAACGTGCACCTCGGGTCTGGCATTTGTGTCTCACTTGTCCCAGTGGTCTCAACAGCTTCAAGACTTCCTTACTTCCCTTGATTCTCACTGGGAAGTAGATGCCAATTCTCCTTTGCTCTACACCTATAAAAGGACAAGACCAGGTCAATTCCATTCCATCTCGGGCTCCTAAGGCTCCAGCAGGGGCGAGCCCAGGCCGATGGTGGCTTCCTGTCCTCCTGTAGGGAATCCAGGTTTGTGACAAATGCACATCTGGGCTCAGGTGAGGTGAGGTCAAGATTCAGGGACATCAGCAGATGACTGTTAAAGCCACGGGTCTGGATGAGATTCCTAGAGAAGATTTTTAGTGAGAAAAGAAAAGGACAGGACTGAAACCTAGGAGATACTGTAATAAAATGATATATAGAGAAAGGAGGAGTAGGAAAAGAGATTTTTAGTAAGAGATGTAGGAAAGAAGGTCATCAGAGAAGTGGAGGGAAAGGAGATTGAGAAAAGGTGGATGGACAATGGTGTCAAATGGTTTCGTGAAGTGAAGCAGAATGAGAAGTCACCACTCGATTTGGCAATTAGTAAGTCGCCTGAGACCCAGCAAGAGCAGCCTCACTACAGCGCATGGAGGTAGAAGGTGATCACGAGGTGAATTCCGCTTTTAATTTTTGTTTGTTAATGAAGGAAACAAACATCAGTCATTTACTCTTCTGCCTTTAAGCAAACACATGTACATCCCAAGTCAGAGAGATAAGGACCAATATTACTCCCAGATTTCAGAGAAATCTAGTCGGCAAACCGGCTTTAACAGTGGATATTTCACATAAGACTATACCTGTGAGATACTACATAAATAAAGTGCATCGTGGTTAACGTTTGGGACGTGTGGTGAGTTACAGCTTCCTCTTGGATTATCATACCAAAGGCTCCCAGAAGTTCTCTGATACTCGGTTAACTCGGCTTACCTCACGTATCTCCATTTATATGACTGGATAACTTTTTCACATAACAGTTAAGCTGCTGAGAATAATGTTCTCAAAGGACATTAGTGATCCATGACACTTAATTATGAAAAAGACTATGTATTTAAATACTTCCAGTGTTTAGCAGCTCTGTCTGTCACGTGTGAGAGGAGATATGTCCCCCTTTTTTATCCTAAGGGGAAAGGCAGGACAGATGGCCACTATCTTTTCCATGAGGACCCTTAGTGCACTTCAAGATTCAATCACCTCCTGCCTTCTGTGGACTGAAGGATTCCGGCTTTGACACGGCTAGGGATTTCCAACAGTGGAATCTTTAAAACTTCAATGTAACTTTCTTTTGTGGTAAAATCCTTCACATAATGCATTTTCACTTGAGTATCCTGGAACAGGTGACTTTGGGAGGAAAGGAGAGCCACTTACCAGCCAGCCAGAAGGGCAAGAGCATTCTCCAGTGACATGATGACAAACTCCTCCGTTTTGGCAGGGGCATCTCTGCTCACACTGTGGACCATGCTTTCCAGGGGGACAAAGATCCTCACAGCTGAGGGATTAACGAGAGACAAAGGACACCGTTATTTACCCAACCACACGACCCTCACAACTGCACTAGGCCCTAGAGCTTTCTTGGTTCAATATTGTTCATATCATGAACATCAAGAACATTAATCATTTTGGCTGGAAAGGTCCTAGTCCTTCTCTTCATTTGGGGGTATTTTCTAATGAGAACATTTAAATTTGAAGAGAATCTGTCCTAAGAGCACCAAGGATGGCTCTTGTTGGCCAGACACTCTTTCATAACTGGTGTCGTCCGTGTAGCTTTTATAAAGCCCATGTGTTACATCTGAAGTCTACTTTTGTTTGCACTTTCGTTCTAACTGCAGAGGAGACTGAAAAGTTAGCACATCACCTGCTTTGTGCACATATTCTTCATAATCAATTTTCAGCATTTTCTTCTTCGGACTGAAGAGTCTCCATGCCTTTGACCACCCCCACCTCCATGTCATGGGAACAAATCTTCTTCTCTAAAGCCTCTAATTGCCTTTTTTGCTCTCCTATGAAATTGTTCCAAGTTTCCCAAAGCCCTATTCAGCTGTGGCCTTGATAAAACCCATAAAAGCAATATTAACAAATTAAATAGTTTGAGGTGATCATTCATTCTTCTGAAAATCAGGGCTTTCTAAAAAATGTAATTTTTTCTTTAGCTTTACTTTATAGCCATTATTACTGTTGGCAGGAAGTATTTACCTAATCAGCTGCATTTTTTTTCAAGTCTTAGTTCTGTGATTTACAAGGGTAATTTTCTCAGTAAGAGAACAAGATTTTTTATCTCCTATTTTTTTTTTTGGCAAGTTCTGCCTCTGACTCTGTTTCCTAATACAAGCAAACCAAAGAATGCCCTTCCTACAAAATAAAGAAAGTAGTGGAGGTTAAGTAGTTGTTTCAATGTTCTCTAGAAAGAATTAAACTATCTATGTGCACATATCATACATATGAGCATATACTTTTATAGTCACAAAGCAACATATGTTTCCAAAGGCATTAAATAACCCAGCTAACCCTTCTAATCTTTTTCCATGGACTATTTCTAACATCTTCCCCTATTCTTCTTTTCTGAGGCATTGAACCCACCCAGCTTTACCCAGCTAGTTAGGTGCCACTTGGAGCAGAACAAGACGAACCATTAAGCCAGAAGTGTAAAATGAATGCAATTGTGGAAGAATCAAAGCAGAACCTCAAATTTGCTGCAAGAGCCTCCAAATATTGCCATCCTGGCCCTCTCTATCTCTGCCCTGCCTAAAGCAAAGCACAGAAGTGACCCTTAGACTCCAGCCAGGCTCTGATGTTCAAGGGTCAAACAGCAGGGGCACCTAGTGGCCATTATACTGATCTCCACATCTGTGCCTGGAGGCCCACCCTTACAGCAGCTTCAGGAAGCAAGAGACACAGAGACACTGGAATATGGGGGCCACAGCAGCACGAATGGACAAGCTGAGTGGGTTCTGCCATGCTGCTCAGCAGTATGTCACTTACAAGGCTCCGGTGTATCCCGGCGGGCAGCGGCATTCCCCCGTGACGTGGTCGCAGGTGGCTCCATTCTGGCACTGACATCTCTGGTGACAGTCATTCCCATAGGTGCCCTGCTCACAGCGGTCCTCGCAGCGCCAGCCCCGGAAGCCTGCAGCGCAGTGGCAAGCCCCCGTGATGGGGTTGCACAGAGCCCTGTTTTTGCACTGGCACCGGCTGCTGCAGTGGGGCCCCCAGTGATCACCATCACAGGCTGAGGTGGGAAAGAAATGTGCAGGGCATCAGAGTATGGGTGTGAGTAATGGCAACCTCCTCCGAACCAGCTTTCTTCTGCCCTTAGAGAGAATGTTTTGCTGATCTTTCATGGCCTTTCTGTAGCTGGGCATGTGGCTCCGGTACCACCCATGGCAGTGCCTCACAGACTGGTGCTTGACACCAGGAGAGCCGCTTCCTATCACTCTGCTGCTTAAGCACCATGGCATTCTCCAACTCCATGCCTTTGCTCAGCCTGTGCCCTGCAGCTGAAGTGTGGAGTCTGATGTGGCTGGAGTAATGAGGGCTGGGGGGGATGTGAGTAGTCGTTGGGGGAGAGAAGGTTGGCTAGGCAGATGGCACGGTCAGCTCACCCAGGGACTTTGGGGCATGCTAAGGAGTTGGGATTGTACCTTGTGGGCAAGGAATGGGTAGTAAAGGATTTTAAGCAATCGGACAATGCAGATTTGCCTCCTAGGAAGGTCAGCTGGCTACAGTGTGAGGAAAGGGCAGAAAGGAGCTGATGATGAGAGGCAGGCAAGAAGAACAGCAGTAGTTCAGGACATGAGTGAGGTTCAGGGACCTGAGCTCAGGCAGCGATAGTGGACACTGGGGGATGACGCACAGGCAGAGCTGCTGAGGAGTGGGCTGACCCTGCCGCAGTCTGGGCCACAGCACTCCAAAAGGAAACTGGATCTGCTTGTCAAGATACCAGTCCAAGTACACATAACTGTGAGGTAATCAGAAAAGACTCAGCGTTTAAATTCACTGACTGATTTAAAAAATAAGACAAACCTGAAACTGAACTAGAGCAGATAAAAAGACAATAGGCACATGAAACCAGGTAAGACAAAAGCAGAAAACAGCACTTAAAAGATAGATTTAAAGGCAAGGTTGCAAAGAAAAGAAAAGGAAGAGTGTCTGCAATTCAAGTTAATGAGAACAGCAAGGGGAGCAGGGAAGGAAAATCCTCATCCTGAACATTCTAAAAATTATAAAGGGAGATGATAAGCAAAACCTATGTACTGCTTAGCCAGCTGCATATTTATTCATTAATTAGATGCTCTAAAAATCACTAGGAAAGATGCACCCTGCCTAGAGCTCTTAGGATAAATTGTTTTTATGATTTAAAAAAAACAGTTTCAGATCATAAAAATTTTGTAACTTCAAATGATTTGGAATAAACTATTGAGAAAAAAAATAGGCACACAGTGAACAACTTATTAGACATGTAGGATTCATCAACCAATATAAAAAACTACCTTTCACTTCATAATATCAAAAGGTTTAAAGAATAATTCTCTTTTAATCAGTATGGCTTTGGTCTCATTAGTACTTTAATAAACATACCTTAACACAATTAAAAACAATGAGATAGAATTATTGAACCTAAAGCAGATCAAGAAAGCAATTACCTAAGAACTCTGCAATCTTCTGTCACAAAATAAGATTAGATGGTACTTTCAAAATGAGATTTAAGACTAATTGTTATTCATATGAGTTGCTTCTTTTAGTGGCTATGGATATGGACAAATAATTTTTTTTCGATTGTAGTTCTTTCAATCTAGGATCTATTCTTAAAAAAAAAATTACACAGCATGTTCCTTTCAATCCTTCCAGCTATCCCAGGTAGAGAATGACCTGTCCTGTTTCTAAGGTGCACCAAAGTAAATTATATAGTCCTTTGTAAGTTGTTCCCTGAATTCATCAACCCTGAGAATAAGAAAAATCTCATCCCACATATGCCAAACCCATTATCCTATCATTTGATCCTTTTTCTCCTGTCCTCCTCACAATTCCGTCAATCTAGTTCATCACTGTTCTCTGTACTATTAATGATCTTACTCCTGAAACAGGTATGCATCCTTGAGCTTGCTCTTTGCTAGACTAAATACTACAATCACAATATTTTTACTTATTTTTTAAAAGTTTGTTCAATTTCACTCATTTGCTTTGCTGAACCTTCTCTACAGTTTCCATATCCCTCTCAATTTCCAGGAGCTTCCAATATTAAATTAAATATCCCTTTTTGTATAGTGGAGCATTAAATGATTGACACAAAAAACAATTTTAGCTAATGAAATCACTTTGATAAAGACATCAAGATCATGTCAAAAGCATTAAAAAGCAATCATGAGGTATTAGAGTTCTTTCTCCACACTGTGACTGTGGGTGCAAACGTTCTGCAGTGTATGGTTTACAACAACAGGACAGTGGTAGGAGGAAGTCAAGATCCGGATGGCAAAGAACTGGCCTCTCCTTCCTGATCCATCTCCACACCCCATCCAACAACTGCTCTCCCAACAGAGCAGCCAGGCAGAGGCCATTTCTATTTTCCTGGGGATAGATTAAAACAACAACAAAATAAAACCCGAAAACCCTTAAGACAGCTTCTCCTGATAGAAGCAAATTTACAGCAGAAACGATAACTATCAGCATCAAATAAAGGGATTCCGGCTTTTAAAGAAATATTATCATGTCGACACAGTGAACTTCCTGGCTATATCTAAGCACTGTGGCATGCTTTGAAGTGACGGTTTCTCCCCCTGGGGCTGTATTTCCCTAACAAGCCACTGATACACGGGCCTCCCAATGTGAAAACTGGGCATCATATGGGCTATGCTAGGGGAAAATCCACATAGAGAAGTTTATAGACAAATAGGCAGGAAGGAGAACAAGAGGGACACAGAAGCCTGGCTGCAATTTAGGCACCACTGTGACTTCCTTTCTGTTCTTCATTTGTTGTATTTCACTACTTCGACACATCCACTTTCAAATGTATCCCAATGAGTTACAGTTTATCACACAAAAGCCAGCTTTCTCCCCTGATTACTACAAATACAAGGGTACACTGACTGTCTAGACAAGAGGCAGAATTTGTTCCTTCTGTTTAGTGCCAAGCTTGACCAATTATCCTAAATTTAAGTGCTGTGTTTGGAGAGCCAGTTTGGAGAGAATGAACTCAAATCTTCTGACATCTTTTACTGAACTCCTTGCTCTAATCTCAAGGGGCAAGTTCTCCTCAAGAAAAAGTGACTGAGTCAGTTATTCCTACTGACAACTTTAAAAAATACAGTTAACATGAAAGTGCCTGAATATCCTAACAGGAAAAGGTACATGAATATAATTTTGTTTCAGATAAAGTTGAAAAGAATGAATGCTAGTAAGGGAAGGATGGGTCATTTTAGGTTCTGGTTTCAGCTTTTATTGTGCTAATAGCTAGAAATGGGCTCTCAGATGCAATGTGTCCAAATTCATACAGAATACAGGCCATGCTACAACCCTTAGTGACAGCTAGCAGGGCACTAAATCCTCCCAAGACAAAGGACAAATAGAGCCCTGAATTTTGTAACTTCCGGTGATGCCATCAGCCACAGGTTATATTCATGGGCTGGGTACTGAAATTCACTCAACCAATCTCTCTCAAGTACCTGTCATGTGCCATTGTACAAGGTCTAGAGTTCAAAGGTGAATAATAGAGTGCATGCTCCTAGAAGCTTACAGTTTAAAGGCAGAGGCATCAACCTAGTAGGCAACACAATACTTTGTGATAAGCAGTAAAGGCATGGACTAGGCACAATGGAAAACATGGGATGACACAAAACCAGGGTTGGTGAGCTGGGAGAGGGTTCCCAGCTAAAATGATATCTAAACTGAGACCTAAAGGCAGACTGGGCCGTATTTAGGTAAGGGATAGAGAATTTGTACATAGAAAGAGGGGGCTGGGAAGGGGAGGGAGATTAAAGATGGTATTATATTCAGAGAGATTAATACATCCAACAGCCAAAAGGCTTTTACACGGCAAAAGAGCAAATGTCCATGAATGCCTTCTTGGGCATCTATGTTTTGCAACATGGCCATTATCATCTTTCTCGGCTACATGCACAACCAAAAGAAGTAGGGATAGAAATAAGTAGAAATGGAGAGATGTTGGACATGTTTTCTTCCCCCATCAGTCCTCCCCAGTCTTCCACATGAAGACCAGAAATCTCTGTCCTTCAGGTACATTTTTCAGACCCAATCTGAGATGCTCTCTGAAAAAGACATTATATGTTCACCATGATGCTCACTGTGCACTTGGATCACAATTCTTATATATGTTTACCTTATTTCATATCTCTCAAATATAACTGAATTTAAGACACATTGGCACCCTTTCTTGATCTTAGCAGTTGTCAATAGAAGATTTTATACAACCAAGTCATGGCAGTCACCTGGTTGACAATGATGGTTAGAAGCATTCTAAGTTACATAAGTAGCAAGTGGTGAAGCACAGACCTCCTATCTCAGAGTCTATATTCTAAACTACTATATTTTACTCCAGCCAATGCTATAAGGATGTTTATCCCAGCACTGTTTATAACAACAAAAATTTGAAAGCAACCTTATTTTCTAGCAATAGAACGCTGGTGAAAAATATTTTGGTATAATCATATAATAGAATACTATGCATCAATTAAAACTGATATTATAGAAGGATGTCTAGTGAACTTGAAAGATATTAGCAATATCATAATTATAAAAAGTATAGTAGATAAAAAAATATGCTCCACATGATCTATTTCCAGCAATACAATAGAATAAACCAGATAAAGTTGTCATTAATTTAGATTAAAAAATGGCCAAATATCAGCAATTGTAAATAGTTGGACCTAATATCTGGGGAAGGGGGTGAAGAGGGAGAATGAGAAAGACAGAGAGTCAGACAGAACAGAGTATCAAAAGGTTCTGTAGTAGTCAAATGGTACCAATAGGTATCTCTGGGTCTTAAGATAATGCATGATTTTTTTTTTATATTTACTAGATTTTCTAATTTTCTGCAATCAATGTGTGTCCTTTTAGCATTAAGAGAAAAAGCAAGCAAAAATTATTTTTTTAAAATGGCTCAATCGGCTGAACATTTATATTGTGCCAGGTTCTGGGCTCCACGCTTTACACACCTCTTTCCAGTCCTCTCAGCAGTTGCAACAAAGTGGGTATTATTATGACATTTAGCACACAGAAGGTATTTAGGATGAAAACATTAAGGTAAACATCCCAAAAACCCCTACTAGTAAGTGGAGGTATCAATATTCAAACCCAAGGCTGTACTTATACTAAAGCCCAAGTACTTTTCATGAGGCCATTCTGCTCTTAAAGTAGTGAAATTTTATAGTTTGGTTAAACATAATATCCCACAAATATGTTTCCCATCTAATATGGCCCATTAAGACAGGGCCGCATAGGTCAAGACCATTCACTGAGCAAGCCTATGGGGTCCACCAATGAGTCGTTATTTAGGGGCACTGAAAATAGGAAGTTACCTCAGTAGTAAGAACACAGTATGTTTCTCAAAGAGAAAAAACTGAAGAGATGGACAGACCTGAAGGGCCTCTGTAAGTTGATAATGATTCTCTGCTAACAAAAAAGCCAGTAAGCTCACTGGGAAAACAGTATTGATGCCATTAGCTCTAGGAGCAGCGCCCTCTTAGGACCTGGCACATGGCCTGTGCTCAAGATATACTTGGTGAATGAATGAAAGTGATTATAAATGTAGAGCACTATAACTAACTTTCACAGGCAGAGAACCCTGTGGAACTATCATAACAATTCTAAGCCTCTCCTAACTCACTTCAAACCCTTAGTCTAATTCTCCAAGCAAGGGAAAGGAAGAGAAAGAAGGGGTTTTGAAGGTGTGTCAGCATTATACAGCTATTTTATTTAAACCTCACAACAACTCAGTGAGATAGTATAATTATTCCAACATTTCATGTACAAAATAGACTCAGATGATAATTTGCTCCAACTCACTTAGCATCAAGTGGAAAAAGCATATGGGTTCAACCCAAACCTTTCAAGACCTCCAAAGATGCCATCTGTCCCAATGCCAGGCAAACATCCCAGGGAAGTGATTCCCGTCAATTACAAAATTTAATATTAGTGGGCGTTAACTGCTCCTGCCTGGTTTTCAAAGCGGAACATTCTAGGATAAAAGCATCACAGATGTTTGGGAAACAATATTTGTTTGCCTAAAATGACAGTTCCCAGGCTCCAGAGTGTTAGCAGCAGGTTCATTAGAACGGTTTTGACAAAGAGTGTCCCAACATGTTCATAGCCACATGTGTATTGGCAAACACAAGGCATTAGGAAAAACCTTTGAGCAAATGGGAAATAGTTTAGTACATTTCTTATCTTCAAGTAGATAAGGAAGAAGGAAAGGAACACAATTACAGAGCAACAGAAATGCCACACTGAGAGATGTTGCAGAGGAAGGAACGAGGGCATGATAATATATTGTCTCAGCCAAAGGACTCCTTCAGGAAAAAAAAAAAAAGAAGGATGAAATCATTTTTCCCTTAGAGGAAAGACTGATGTTTACCATTAGGTTCACCTTGTTACAAAATGCATCACTCACTAGCTGCTCGAGGAGCAGGGATAATTATTTCACATTAAACAGACCTGGACCCTAGCTGGGCCATCACCACTTCACAGCCATGGAATCTTGCACCAGTCCCCAACCTTTGTTATACTTAATTTTCTTTTTGTAAAATGGGATGGTGGGACATACTAATTGCACAAAAATAACTTTTTGGTATGTGTGATAGCACAGGTCTAGTAGCAGCAGAAATCCTATTCCATGGTCAGTACATTGGGATATCCCAGCCCAGGGAAAAGAACACCCTAGGAAAACATCCTCCAGCTTATATGAAGCTGGAATAACAGGCCTGTCATTGGTTTGTATTATATGTTATATGTATGAAATGTCTGTATCATATGTATGTATGTCTTGTATGAATGATTCGTGCCAACAAAGACAATGTGGTTCTCAACAATGTGAATTTAAAAAAACAAATCATCCAGTAATTCCATAAAGTAAGAAACAAGTCTTGGGATTACCCCCTTCATCCATTTCTGTAAAGCCACTGGAAAAAGCTCAGGCCTGCAGTGAAAATGAGCATTATCTGCCATCCTATTCTTAACTGACAATTAAAGTCCAGATTTTAAAATTTCCCACCTGCTGATGATCAATGTGTCCAGAGGTATAGGCTTATATGTGGGGCCCAGAAATGTAAAAGGAGAAACTTAGAAGCAAACACATGAACTTCTTAGTAATCCTCCCCTGAACATAAAGAAATCAGCAGTCATAAATAAAATCTAGAGAGTTTTTCCATATTAGGAGGCAAATCCTACAGAACTTATTTGCTTCAGCTTATCTACATCCACTAAGACCACAGCAGTAGCCTTCAAGCACATTTTGAAGTATAAGATGCTTTTATAAAGCAATTGGTTCTGAATTACAGAGATAACAAAAGTGCCCAATTCTCTGTACTTATGTGAGATCTAAACAAACCCCCAATAAACTGAACTATCCAATTTTTTGTTTGCTTTTGTTTTTGTGTCTTGGTGTAATACCTCTGGGATGTAAGAAGTCAAAATGTAGAATTATGTGGGTTTCAAGAATCTTATAGATACATCTCTACCAGACACTTACAGAATGATAACACATCATATCTTGGAACCCAAGTTTATCACTGGGAAAGTGATGTCAGCTTATAATATGTAACTACTCTCACCAGGGTTGCTGTTTGAGCTAAGTCTATACGTTCCCTTAACAGGCAAATGTCAAGTATCTATTAGATCTATTAGGATGTATCAGTCAGCTATACCAACCTGAAAATATATTCATATGGAGTTTTGCCATGAAGCTCTCCCTTGACTTTAAACAGAAAAATCTGCATCTATGAGAGAAATTAATAGGGAAGAAAATTCAGCCCTTCGTATCCTGACATATAGACAAAGAACAAACAAGTCATTTTTCAAGAGATTATTCCTACAGAGTGAGTGTCCTTTAGAAGAGACCAAAACAATTTTCCGCTGTCTCAAAGAACAGAAAAACATGGTTCTTCATGAAACATACAGCCTTTCTCCCTGAGCCTCGCTTCCCTCAGGCTCTTTTATCTCCCTGTGATTTCATTCCTCGTGCTTCAGGCTAACAAGGCTATGGTGTGTCATTCCCTTTGTTAAGGCAGAAGAAAAGAGTCTCATTCAAAACATCAAGTGCTTCAAAAATAAAACAACTTTGTAAAGCTTCTCCATCCATGGAGAAGAACAATAAAAATGTATTTTCCAGATCCCCTAAAAGCACTAAACCCTCATGTCCTTCACATGTCAAAAAACCCGCTGGAGAGCTTGACAGAGTGCCAACAATTGGCATGGACAACCACCCAGTGCTGAGGATAGTAATATTATTCGGTGGCTGAGAGAGAACCTTTATTCTTAAAAAAAAAGTTTGTTAAATGAATTTTCAAAACATGAACTGACATTTTTAACTTTAGTGTATGCCTCTCTCGAATTAGGAGCCAGAAAAAATGGCGTGAAATGTTTATTCTTCAATATGTCTAATCATAAATGCTGATGTGCCTGTAGGAGAGCGTACTGATAACCCTATTCATGGTGTAGGAAAACCTCAAGGATATTTTATTCTTCCATGAAAAATGTATTGAGCACCTTCTATGGCTACTAAGTTCAGCTTTTTGACCACTTAATTACTTCCTCCTGCTTAAGACATGTCCTCTAGCTAAGCTTCTTTATCTATTGGAAGAGACTGACTTGCAGTGAGATTTATCACAAAAGAATGTGCTGTGTTGTGATGCACAGGATGCTTGAAGAACAAGAGGACCATGGACTCTGCACCTTTAGGCAGAACAGAGAAGGCTTCCAGAGGAGGTGGGGTTCACAGTGAGCACCCAAGCCTGAGTTCTCAGGACCACCATTGTGCAATTACTTCTTGTCTTCAATCCTGCTGTGAAAGGCCAAAAGGCAGAGAAGCCTTAAATGACTTGCTTAAGACCCTCCAAGTAAGGAATCAAGGCTGCAATCCTTCAGGGCTAATTGGATGGTCTGAAAGACTTAGTACAGTTTGCTTGAGAAAAGGAAAAATTTTAAACCCCAGGAGTGCTCAAGTAATACTATAATCAGGTCCACGTATCCACAGCCTGTTAGTAACTGTTGTGAACATTGCATCACATTTGTTTCACCATTTAATGCAGGAAATGAAATGCATACAGGTACAAATGTTCAACTTTTAAAAATTAACTAGATAGTCAATGAACCAAAAGATATTTTGACCAAAGAAGGAAAAACAGTGATTAGGTTTTTTGTTTGCCCTGAGGAAATTTTCAAGTATTTAAAAAAATTCCTTGGCACAGTCATCAACAATAAGAAATCAGATATAGTCATGAAAGATAACAGACTATATAATAAACCAGAGCACTTAATTTCAGCCAATTAACAACATAACACCATAAGATGAAGTATATGTAGCTGTATTAAAATCAGGTATTAGCCTGCTCAATTTTACAGGTATGGTAACAAGTGAGGTTGCAGGAGCACCTAATACATTTATTTCAAAGCAGAGCAGCCAGGAAGCACATGACTGCCTTAAGAAAATTGTTACTATGTGATTTGAAATAATCTGTGGTCTGAATTTCTTGGCCTAATTTCTTACTTTTCATACTCATTTTCAGCTAAATTCTATAGTGTCATACAAATTTTCCACCTTGAGAAGTAATTTGTAAAAGTTCAGACAGCAAAATTGTTAAGCATTTTCCATTCAAAGAAGGGCTGACTTTCCAACAGCTTTCTTAGTCATGGGGCCACCATTTCGGAATTCACCCCTCCTTACGAGAGTGGTGACCTTGATGCTTATAAAGTACGACCTTTCCTCTCTTTAAGCGGAGGAGCTCCCACACCCACATCTTGCTCAAAGTTTATGGAAAGCACCCCTGGTCCATCTTGTCTGGCTTCTTCAGTTGTATTGAAGCCGCTAGTTTATGGGCAAGGAATCTTCTGCTAAGTAACTGAGGATGAGGGAGTGTACATCGCACAGAGCCAAGGTGAATCCTGAATCCGCAAGAAACTGAGGTATCTTAAGGCAACTCGAGGGAAGACTTTAGGTCATGCCCTTTCTCTGGAAGACCTCTGACCACTTCCTCCTTAACTGCTGCAGATTATTTGTGTGTGTACTTATACATTTGTGTGTGTACTTCCAATTCTTTTATTAAGCTGAAAGCAACTTGGAAGAAGCAGAGCCTTCCTCATCTCTCATATCTCATTTTTATATCCATTACGGCTCCTGGAACATTTATGCCCTCATTCCTTTCTTCCACAAAAACTTATTGTGCCCAGCAGTGTGCCAGACATTAAGAGAACAAAGGAGCTAGATAGCAGTGAATAAAACAGACAAATCCATGTTTTTATGAGGCTTACAACCTGGAGGGCAAGATAGACCAAAAAAATAAATAAATAAGGAAACAAATAAAATACTTTCAAACAGTGCCACAGAAAAAGTAAAAAAGAAAATGCAATGGAAAGTAATGGGGAAATACTATACATATACATATAGGGCATATATAAATGTAGGTCAGGAGCAGTCCCTGTGGCGGCACTTAGGCTGAAATCTAACTGACCCAAATCAGCCAGCCATGTAAAGCCCCAGGGAGAAGAGCTTTCCACGCAGAGGAAATACAAATGCAAAAACACAGAAATGAAAGTGTGTGTGCCAAGAAAGGATGGCAGTGTGATGCCCAGAGCAGTAGTGGGATGACAAGGGCCAGGGAGCTAGGGTGGCACAGAACATACAGGGATTGCGGGGGGTCACAGTCAGGGCTTGGGAGTTTATCGCAGCTGTAATGGAAAATACTGGAAGGGAGTTTTGAAAAAGGGAGCAGCATGCTCCGAAGTACATTTTTACAGGGTCACTCTGGTCTCTACGTAGAACTAATTTTAGTGAGGCCCGAGGAGATGAGCAATTAGAACGTGATGGTGTCTTGGATTTGAGTGGCAGCAATAGAGATAGTGAGAAAAGGTTAGGTTTTGTTATATTTTGAGATTAAATCAAGATTTTTCTCATAAATGAATGTGGGAATAATACAAAGTAAAAAAAAGAAGAAAAATCAGTAAGTGATGTGGAATGAAGCTAAATGACATGACAGCCCAGCCTTGTCTTTACAGCTGCTGCATGTGAACTGATCAGCATAAGTAACATAAATGTCTATAATGTTTTCACTATGCCAGAAGCAGTATAAACCAGACACAAATTCATCTGATAAGGACATTCGTGGTCAGAGTTAGGAATAACATAAAAAACTGCACCAGAGCTCTGTCCAGGGAACCTCCTGGCCAGTGACTATGAACAGAGCAGCTTCTGCTAAAGGACGGTGTGGCCTGCAGGCCAAACTGGGATGACACAAAGAGCCGCCCACCCATTGTCCAGTCCAAAAACTGGACTGATTCAAAGTCCAGTGGAAGTTATGTTTACAATTCACTGAGCCAGGCCAGACACAGTGCTGAGTAGTTAACGAGTATCGATTGTGCTATTTAATGCTCACAAGCATATGAAATAGAAAGTCCTACCCTTACTTTAAGTATGAGGAAAGTGAGGCCCAGCAACAGTACAGAAAAGGGAGCAGCTAGGACGACTTTAATTCAATTCCAATATGGGGGTTTGGGGGAAGAGATGATGTAGGGGCTCTGCACCTTAACCAGATTTCAGACTCCTTCAGAAAGGCAATTATCAGCAGCTTCTGTTGGTGACCTCCATCTAAATGTTTGGGAAGTTTGTCACTGAGACTGCCGTCAGGCCGTTCTAGTGAACCATTCTAAGCCCAGTCCTTCCTACATATCATCAGTGTCCTGCCCCCATGCCAGTGAACACAAATGATCTACTATCCTTGCTGCTCCATCAGCCTGATACCTAAAGTAATTCTGACAGAGCAATGGGTGTATTAACGGCCTGCCGTGAGGATGGGGTTCTGAGCGTCTTTGCTCCTCAGACAACATTGATCCGGCTATTGTGTCCAGTCAATAGGCCTTTACAGCCAACCTTGCTAGGGAGTAAGTCAGCTTTTTGTGCCTTATGATTTCTGGCTTGTAATATTTTGCAAATGGATTCCCGATCCGAATATCCTGCAGGCAAAATCTTATTATTTACACACTGCACAGTGTGCCTGCTTTATAGAAAAGGGTATTAGTGTTCTTAACGTTGTACCTGAAAATGTTTGAGCTGGTCTTGCCTCCCAGGCATATTTTTAGTCCTTTCAAGTACATTTAACCAGAAATGCTATTGGTATCTAAATAAACCCCAGTTTGGATATTCTAAGCTGAAATTAATTTCCATTTTTGCTTCTTCTCGGTACTTATGTCAAAAGCCCAGGGAACACACATTTGAAAACTATTTGTTGGCTGCTGATCAATTTAGGAGTCTCCCATGTGTTTGGGATGTGCCCTATAGCCAGAGGAGAAATAAATTTCTCTATAGATGTTTAGAAAGTCACAAATTGGATTATATAGGTTGAGAGAACTAATGTGCTATTTCTGCTCATGCAAAAGTTTTAAAGGTTTTCCAATCCAAAGAAAGGCCTCAGGTACTGCATATACGTGCTTATTAGAGTAAATCACATACAGAATCACAGACTTCAAAGATTCTAAATATCTGGCCCAACATTCTAAATATTAGAAATCAGGAAATTAAAAATTACAAATGAGTCTAAATCAAACTGGTGTCATTTTAAATACATCATCTCTAATGTTAGTGTGCCCTCAACATGTCTCAGGAAATTTACATTAGTATCTGCCTGGTGTTGTTAGCCCCTGACTCCAGCTTTCATTCCCCTCATGGTTACTGACCCTTGTCACTTTCACCGAACCTCATTTCCTACTTCAGGAGGCACCATACCCTTGTGGCTAAAATTACTGGCTCTGAATGAGGTGTGAATCCGTCTCCACCACTTACTAGATATATACACTTGGTCCAGTCATTTAATTTTTCTGCACCTCCCTCTCCTCATCTGTAAAACAGGAACAAGAACTGTAACCATCTCACTGGATGTTGGGAGCATTAACTGAGGCTCCTGCAAAGCTCTTACAGTGATGCTTGGCACATACTAAGTGCTCGATCCTCATCACTGTCACCAATGTGATCCAACTTTGCTCCCCTCAGTAAAGGCAGACTCACCCTCCTCCCATTTTACCAAAAGAAGAAAGGTCCTTAGCTATGAACCCCTCAGATTCTCCTCCCCCTTGTGCACAAGCACCCCTGATACTAGGAAGCTATCAACATCCCTGCCAACCACTCTTTCCTCCTCATTCTGTTAGGAACAGGAAATACTTCTTGCTGATCAGTCCCTAGGATCCCATCCCATCTCCCCAACCGTCTTCTCCGGAGCTTGGTCCCCCTGTGAAATGATGCCCCATCTCAACTGGGTCTCCGGCCCCTACTTGTCTGTTGATGCCCTCTCAACTCTAAGTCTTTCTCACCTTAAAACACAAAAGAAAACAAATGCAGAACTTGCTCTTGAGTCTATGTTTGCCTTTCATCAACTCCCTATCTCTTTGCTCCTTCTCACTGGCTTTTCAGCTACATTTCTGGAAAAATAGTCTACACTTTACTGTCTTCTTTTCATTGCCCCACATGCCACAGCAGCCTGCTTCCATCCCCAGCACCACATCAGTAATTCCCCTGTTGCCCTGGTCCACCCAGAAAACCTCGCACTAATGACTCGCCTCCATTTTTAGCTTCCTCGGTTGACCTCTTCTCCTAAGGCTGGTCTCCTCTTCAGGGTGAGACATCTACACCTACGCTTTTCTTGAAGCTTGGAGCTCTGTGAGACCAGGGACTGTTCCACATGTTTCCTTAACCCCAGCACCCAATACTGTTGCTCGCACATGGGAATCTCTCAGTGAAAGTTCACATCAGGGACACATGAACCACCTTCTCGAATCATAAAGAATCGTACAGTTCATTCCATCTAATTAAATGGAACAAACATTAACTGGGCTCCAACCACATGTTCCCTCTAGGGACAATGGAGGCTAAAGAGATTAATAACACATGGCCCCTGCCCTCTGAGAGGTGTTTATCATCCAGTTAGGGAGGAAGGGGAACAGAGGATTGATGAGGGCACACAGAGATGGATGGCGGGAAGGAACAGATAGGGCGGGCAGGAAAGGAGGGAAGAGAGAGACGGATGTAAGAGAGCTTAATGCCATATAGGATAGGGTATATATTATGATGCCAATAAAAGTAAAGTATGTGTGTGCCTTTTTAAAACATCATTTAATCAAATTTAAAAAGAAGCAATATGTCTGAGTCCAGTCAGATAAATCATGCTTTCACTCCAGAGGAACAAACTTTATTCAGTTCTCTGACACACCTGGCTTTTTATTCAGAGAACACCTTGAGGAACGGGGTCTCTGTATCACATACAGGAATCCTTCCCTCCAGTGACAAAGTAAACACTCAGATTAAATCTCCAAGGGAAGCCTTTGTAAACCGGTATTTGGGAAGGTATTTGTCAACTCCTTAATTTCCTATACCTAGTAGGGACGAAAAAAAAATGCAGAGAGATAGTTGTGTATGACAATTAACAGTTTATTTATTGCTAAAGCTCACCGTCTGCTGGGAGCATTAACTGAGGCTCCTGTGAAGCCCTTACAGTGGTGCTTGGCACATACTAAGTGCTCGATCACCATCACTGTCACATCTATATGGTCCTTTTAGGCTCTTAATGTAAATAAAAGGAGTTACTCTTCTGGCTGGAGTGACGAATACTGATTACCAAGGGGAAATTGGTTGCTGTTACTATGTCTGGAATCCAAGGGATTCACCTCTTAGAATTTCCATGCCTAGTAAGAAAGGTTAATTAAGAAAACAACCACCACCAAAAACAACAACAACAAAATGGCAGGACAACTGAGAATTCAGACCCTTTAGGAATAAAGTTTTTAGTTACCCTATGAGGTAAAGAGCCCCAATCATGTGAGTTTTGGCTGAGAAGAGGGGAAATACAGAACAGGGGCTGGAAGAAGGGAGCCACACCCACAATTACTGCCTTGTGACTAATTACATAAAAGAGGCTTGTAGTAGTTTTTAATAGTTTCTATTGCTTGTTACATGTTGTGTTTGCCATTTTCTTTTTTCCTTTTTTCACTTTTATTGTATTTTATATACAGGTTGATGGAAGCTAACTTTCAACAAGGTAGGTCACAGAATCTAGGTAACAAAATATTCAGTGAAACTAAATTTGAAGAAAAATTAATGTAATCACCAATGAATATATAACTGTTGGGACTTGGATCTCCTACTTTTGTGCAGAGAGTTAGGACATTTTTACTTGTGAGATAGATAACTTCATCTTACTAGGTGGAAATACAGAGTTGTACTGTTAATATACAAGAATTCAAATGCAAGCACAATTGTGTATAGAGAAGCTGAATAATCAAATGAGTGGATGGCAACAGGTATCATTTACTTGCCTCTCTGCTAAACTTAGCCTTCATTGCCTGCTCTACAAAGATGGATATGGGCCCTTTAAATATCTTTGCTTTGCCAGCTGGATAAATCTCAAGCATTTTCTGTAGAGGGCACTGGAGAGACACTGCAGGAGGAAGTTTTCCATGGCTCCAGTGTGCTAGCTCAGATAACTCCTGGAGGGTAAGGGGCTTCTCCAGCACCCAGCTCCTGCCACATAAGCACAGTGGGAGAGGCTTCTGCAGCACCCACAGCTTTCACAGTGCCCAGTTTCTGCAGCATAAGCAGCTTACCCAGCCCAGCTCCTGTAGGCAGCCTGGGCAGCTTCTCTAGCACCCAACTCCTATAATATTCTTTGGCTAACAGAGCCCATCATCCAGCAACTTCCCCGGGCACCCTGCTGGGGCATTTTTGTAGCAGAGTCAGCTTCTGGTAAGACACTGCACTATGACACTTCCCAAGTGTCCTATAGGGCAGGTTTCTAGCAAGTTCTGAAAGAATAGTACCACAGCAGCCTCTGTGCCATTCAGTGAGCTGTGGCTGTGCCTTCTCAAGGTCTAGATCTCACCCCTTCTAGGGCTTCCTTTGGAGCATTCTACCTAGGTGTGGTGGCTGCTCTTGATATTGCTTTTCTGTATCCTTTCAAGTGCTATTTGCTTCTTATGAGCCAATCCCTCATTACTCCAATTTCCAGTTATAGTTAATAATTATTTTTAATAAACTTTCTCAGTTCAAGTTTCTATGTGCCCCAACAGCAATGGGAATACCCAGATCTTGTTCTTAATACCATTTCCAATGGCTTATTCTAGGGCTGAGGCAGGAGAAAACACAATTTGAGCTTGGAGTATGCTATAGAATCAGAAAGTAAGAAAGCACCCAAAACACAAAACAAAACAAAAAGGATGGGGTTGGTGAGGAGGGAGGGGGTGCGGGGCATGTCAAAAGGGCAGAGAAAACACCTACAGATCTCCAAAGCTGGAAAAATTGGAGCAACATAATCATATAATATTGGATTAAACCAAAAATATCATGTAAGTGTACATGAGTCCATACTGATATAAACAAATGATTGAATAAATAGAGGAAAGACACATCTTCCTTACAGAAGACTTTTAAAAAAACACATGGAGATACTCCCTCTCAAAGGCATGAGTTTATTCCCACCCTTCATCCTTAAGGGTAGGCTAGACTTAGTGACTTGCTTGCAAAGAACAGAGTAGAAAAAGGGAAAAATCATAGCTTTATGCACACTACACACCAGCAAGTGATGGAGGCTGACCAAGTGGTGACATCCTTAGTGATGGTGTGTGAACACCAAGTCACCCCTGACATGATGTGATGAAAAGGCACTTCAGCTCTGTGGCATTCTTTTAAAAACCCATAACCCTAGTCTAATCATGAGAAAAACACCAGGCAAACATAGATGGGGGGACATCCCAGAGGATACTTGACCTCAACACTGTCAAGGTGATAAAAAACAAAGACAGAATTTGTCACAGATCACAGGAGACTGGGGAGACATCAGTCAATGCAGTGTGGCGTCCTGCCTTGGCTCCTGGGCCAGAAAGAGGACATTAATGGAAAAATAGATCAAATCCAAATAAAGCCTAGGGCTAATTCAATAATATTTACTAATTTAGTATTTACTCATGTCAGTGTCTCAGTTTGACAAATTGATGGTAAGATGTTAACAAGGGGAAAAACAGGACGCAAGGATATGGCAACTCCTTATCTTTGCAACTTCTCCATAAATCTAAAATTATTCCAAAATAAAAGACTTACTGAAAAAATTATTGTGATTTGTGTCTTTTGATGGGACCCTAATTGAGACAAGGAACTAGTCTGATTATCAAGGTTACAGTTTAATGGCTCTAACATCAAATGTATGCATAACAAAAACCAGACAGGAGGAGACACAGAATCAGAATCCCCAGAGATCAGGTCATTTTAACTCTCCTACTTAGATTAGGACAGCATGCATTTTGTTTCAAGAATTATCTGGTTGAGAGCAATTATACAC
Organism: Manis pentadactyla; assembly: GCF_030020395.1. Lineage (NCBI taxonomy): Eukaryota > Metazoa > Chordata > Mammalia > Pholidota > Manidae > Manis > Manis pentadactyla. The sequence goes on along the minus strand of NC_080031.1, from coordinate 65,951,287 downwards.
CTCCTAAAAACTGAAATTAGAGTACCTGCCACAGAGAAAGCCCAGGTAACAAGACGCAATGCTCTAGCTCAGAATAACATTTTCTTATGTGCTTAAAAAAGGTGTCAGAAATGTTTTTCTCAGAATATCTTTAAAGACTTCAGGTATCTGCCCATGTTTGTTTATGCTTTTGTTTGTTATAAAGCCAAAACGCGAGTTGTAAAAAATAGACTAAAACTCATCTTGATTATCATCTCCCAGGATTGAAAGAATAGGTGATCTCATAATTCTAGGGGCTTCATTCAAAAATCCAGTAACTCCACTAAATAAATCAACAATTTCCTAGAAGGCCTCAACTTTTTTAAAAAAGCAACCATTTACTTTATAGAAGTCCTAAGTCAGTTTTCAAGAATCTGAAACCCATGTAGGCTTTTGTTGTGTTTACACTCCTCAGTCTGAGCTCTTGGGCTGAGATAGGCGGCAGTTCTTATGAGACAAAGTGTGAATGCAGCTGAAATTATTCCACAGCACTCTTGCCCTGGAATTAGAAACAAGCCTCATTTTGCAAATGAAGAATATATCCACACTTCTCTTTTCCACTGGTTTATAAAATTATGTCACATTTCTTCAAAATGTGTAGGCACAACTGGTTTTTAGGCTAGAAAACTTAATAAAAAGCAACACTGCATTTGAGGTCAGTCAGCCAGAAAAATGGACCTGAGCCAAAGCCCACATCCCAAACATTTTGCCTCAATGGCAAGTGAACAAAATGCCCGCCCTCCTCCCGATCTCCAATAGAAGTAAAACAAAACCTCGCAGGAGAGTTATCCATTGGAATTGGAAGCCTTTTGGGGCAGAAAGACAGACAGGCATGCACGCGCGCACACACACACACACACACACACACACACACACACTCCCTGTATAAGGTACAATAAAAAGGTTGTTCTTTCACACAGAATGTTCTGTGCACAGACAGCCCAAGGACTTGCCTTGGAGATGCTGAGGGGCATTCAAGAGGTCACAAGACTAAAACTAGTAGTTCTTACAAGATAAAGAGTAATCTCTCCAAGGTCAAATGTAAGCAAGTAAAAATTCTTAAAGCCAGTTTACCTAGACAGCTTCAAGTCCTTTCCAACTAGTTTCATAAATTCAGTAACAATGAGGACAAATTTGTGCTGTCATGAAAGCCTGCTAACTTTTTAAACTATAATTTCCTTTCCCTAAGTATAACATTTTGTGCACTACAATTTAGCTGTACTTGGATTCCCTCTCACATTTTTCAAGGCAAAAAGAAGTACAAAGGAACAGGAAGTATTCACAATTACACGCACAGCAACGAGTTAGCCAGAAATCTTAGGTTTTAACTGTGAAATTTAGAAAAGCAACTGTACTACATGACATTTCATCATTTAACACTCATAATAAAGAATATAAGATTTTAATTGTAACTGCTGTATAATCCAAAACATTATTCTTTCAGAATCATAATTCTAACATAATGGAGATTACTATATTATAATTTGATTTAACACCAAAATGTTCATGAATTTTCATTTGTTGCCAAAATTTCTCCCCAAAGTTATCTGAGCAAGTACTTACTATCTGCATCTCAGAGTTGAGAGATAAATAAATCAATTAATCATTGAAACTATCAATGTTAAATATCTGTTAGATATCAGAATTAAAACCAAGTTTAGTTAAAACCAACCTAAAACCAAGGTAAAATTAAGGCACATTTCATCCAGAAAGTATCTAGATAAATCACAAGTAATAACAGAAGTTAGAATACAATAGCTGTTAACACAGCTGCCTTAAGGAATCTAAATCTTGGACCTCACTCTGGAAAATGCATTCATATTTACAGAAGTATCAGCATCAGGTTATTGAATTCTTTCCAGGTATCTTTCTTTATCTTCAGTTCACAACAGTTCTGTACATAATATAGGTATAGTCTTAAAAGAAACTGGAATAATGAGTTGGACCAGGAATCCACAGCATGTTCTGTGTAGGGGATGAGGAGAGAAACCCATGGCCCCGGGTAATCTGCAGACAAGGAGGCCCATAGAGCAAAAACATCCTGAGACAGACAACAGCAGGTGGAAACTTACCACTGGAGCAGTTGGTCCCCCCCCAGCCAGGCTCACACTGACAGGTGTTTGGAGCAATGCAGCGACCATGGACACATTTATCAGCACAGTGGGCTGTCAGAGAGAAAAATCAATCAAATAAGGAAAGTTGGCAAAAGAAAAAAAACCCCAACAACACAGCTGTTTCACATCCCAGTCTCAAGTATCACTTAAAAACAACATGCATGCTGGATAATTTTCTTCAATCCATTCCTCAGTCCTCTTACAGTCGGTTGTATAACCAAACAATTCCCCTTCTTATTGTGATATCTCCAAGTAAATTCCTTCATTTCTACAATTTAATTCTATTTCATGCTGAATTAGGAAAGAAGTTTCAAGGAAAATTGCCTAATCCACTTTTTTAAAAAAAGTTATCAATGACTACCAAATATATCCTCTTTGTTTCTGGAGGAGCATATGTGGAAACAGAAACAAACCACAAAGCAGCGTATCAGAAGACTGAGTGACAGAGTACTGAGAGGTGTCCCTTTCTTTACCTAGTACCTTCACTAGAAACAACAGCCAAACGTCTTCGTGCACCTTTTTCACAACTGTGACACAGCAGAATTAGATGCCTTCTTTCTATTGAGTAGACTATACAAAAAATGTCATCCTGAAAACAGTGAAGAGTAAGGCTTAATTTCTCTATCAATAGTGAATACCTTAGGTGTGACCCACCGTGCAAACATGAGTGTACGGGTACTCTGGTGATTCCCAAAGCAGAAGTTCAGTGGGCTGATAGAAAGGGACATCAAAAATATGCTGTGCTGAACATACATTAGCATTACCTTCCACCTTTGTGCCATTCACATTGGTTAAACATACTTTAAAAAGCCTGGATGTATAAGCAATTGTGAGACAACCGGAAAAGTTTTGGGTTCAGATCCAAAATTTTATGTAAGGATGGGATAAGGCATCCTATATACTTTAGAGCTAGGTTTTATTAATTTATGTCATATTATAAAAGTAAAATACGTCTACTGTCCAAACATAAAATACCAATAAGGCAAAATAAACCTCATTTCCAGGTCCAAAAACTACTAACATTTTTCTGTATGTAGAATGTTTCAGGAATTTTTTCCTACCAATTTTTCTCCTCAAGAAAAAAATAATAATTTTCAACTTGCCTTTCCACTCAGTATAATAGGAAAAAATCTTCCCATGTCATTATAAATTCCTTGATGTGATTTATACCTTGTGTGTATAATCTATATTGTGTGTATTCATTGTATAATAGTATGTATATATATTTACATACACACATACATATAGTGCGAGATGCATATATAGGCATATATATATTCATATATACTTATTTATATGATATATATTGCTGGAACAGGAATGATCACTTCTAAGGTCTTTATTAAAAAGTTTTAGACATGAAGAGATATACAGGAAAGGCATTTAGATGAAGATAAAGCAAAAGCAAGAAGCAGAAAGAAAAATGAATGGAAATGAGAAGTTCTGTTTGGGTACAGTGTAGGAAGGTGTTGGGACTGTATTCTGAGAATTAGCTAAGAATAGTCTAATGTGAGATATAAAGTTATTACAAGAAGCTATCTGGTAGAAGACACACACAGAGTAAAGTGGCCATGTACTTCAGAAAATACAGCCTCACTTTCATCATCAGAATAATTCTTTAGCACCCCAAGGTAACTTGGTGAGGGGTACCAGGTAAGCTTGGGACCTTGGTCCAGAGTACAGATGTTGACACTAGAGTTCCATCTCACTAGACATAAGGAGATGCTTAGGAACCTCACAGTATGTGCTTTTAATTATAATTTTAATTATAATAATTTTCTAATTAAAAGGAAAAGCTGCCTGTAACATATGAACACACTGGCCCTACAATATGTTGACTTATGCTCCCAGGTGAAGGTGGTATATGCCAACCTCACAATTCAGTGTCTCCTGCCATCTCTATGCATGTGTTTGACATTGTAGATGTGTCATTCATTTGTAATACCATAGCTCTGTACTGTTCTTACTTTAAAATATAGATATGCATATACAAGCTAGCGAACTACCATAACTGGAGAATGCAGGGATCAATTAAATGCCACAGAAGGCACAGGTCTAACCGTGCAGGGCCCACTATGATACATGGCTGCTTATGCACACTGGATACTCCCACCTCACAGAGAGCACTGGCTCCCATAGTAAATACATAAACATGAAAGTGCTTGGTCTCACTTGTCTTAGGTACTCATGGTATCTTTGCAACATATTGTAAGTGATCAGCCTTTCAGACCCAAATTTACCAATTTCTTCTCCTTCAAGACACTAAAACTATTTAAAATTCTGTTTATCTTAAAAAAGTTTTAAAAATCAGATACTACTTACCTTTAATAGGAAAGAAGAGTTTTCTGATACTGTGCATTTTAAGAACACACAGAAAATGGATATGGTGGTTGACAAGGTGTCACTCATATCCTCAAATTTCATTTGTGTTTATTTAAAATAGTCTTGTTCTTACCAACTAATTGATACTAAGGAAATGTTATAGATGTTAACTTATGAGGTAAGTTTGTATTAATAAAATACTACTATGCTTTTATATCTTGGGAATCTATACAAGATTTCATTTGACGAAAGAATCAATTCCACCATTTAAAAATTTGAAAATCTCTGGGTCCCCAAGACACTGGTCTGGATCAGAGCAACTCGGGTTTTCTTATTTACCAGCAACGGAATGACCATGAAAGGAGGATTTTAGGGTTCTAGTGCCATCTTCACTTATTACTGTAAAATTGCAATATTTCCAGAATTTCTCACCTGGCCTTAGTCCACCTCCATTTCAATAGGTGTTTACAAGGGGCTGGTGGAGAGGTGAGTTCTCACCGAGATGGGAGAGGTTTTTGGCCTCCCCAGCTGAAACAGGAGAGAATCGGGCAGGCGAGAGCTGTGGCCAGAGAGAGATGAACTGAGCCAGGCCTCCAAATAAAGGTTCTTTCCCCTTGAACGGTTTCAGCTTCACAGGTTTATTTGCCCTGGGGCTGGGAACACACTTTCCCCTCAGAGTTATAGTTACCCTGCCTTTCTTCTTTCTCCTTTCATTTTTTTCACTTACCTTCTTTTTCAACTTTAACCACTCGCCTTTATCATCCCACAAACTACTTTTTTGATATGCAGAGTGACCATGGAGGTAACAGATTAAATTTGGGTTTTAGTTAATTGTTTTGGCTCTTAATATTGAGTTGACTAGAAATTATTTCCCCTGTATCCACCTGAATCAACTAGGATAAAAGGTCAGATTAAGCAAGCAAATCTAGCACATTTCCTCTAATACCAAGATGACCTTAACTACAACGGGTAAAGAAATGCGTGATGAGCTAAACATATACCCAGAGGGCTAAAGATGAGAACTGCATATGTTTGAACCCCAATTGATTTTTTTGTTGTTGCTCTTGTTCTATTTATTCCAAAAGAGGATATTAAGTGAATTTCTATGTGTAAAGAAATCAAAGGACATCTGCTTCAGAATGCTTTGAGATTACTAAATAATCATATGAACGCTCTCACATTTGATTCCTGATGGTACAAAATTTGTGTTTTATAAAATGAATGCCAAGAACGAAGTCAATTATAATAGATAGAAAAAAAATCTTGTGATGGTTATTTTAAAATCTAGATTTGAGAATCTGGAACAAACATTGGGCCAAAGTCTGAAGAAAAATGTCGATAGTTAGCAAAACATATTCTTCTGTAAGTTAATTAGGAATTAGAAGGGGAATCTACTTTCCTAATGATTTTTTTTCTTAATTAAAACTAAAGTCAATAGAATCACCTCTGAGCACTGAAGCCTAAAGTTGAATAATGATCTAAATAATGGGAAATATTGCTGGTATGGATTCTAAAAGGAAAGAACACAAAATTCTACTGCCATAGTGCAGAATCTTCATGCAGAATTAGACTGTCACACAAGTGCTGTCTCTGCTCCATGCCCTTATCCCCCTAGCTCCAGACTCCCCACATCTCACAAGAGCCTTCACTGAGGACCTGTACGACCAGCCTGAGCAAAGGGAGACCACAGAGAACAGAGTAAGCGATAAAACTTCCTATGTTCTCTGCTGTCCCAACTCACCGAGTTACAGGAACACTAACTGTGGAATACGCAGTAGGACCCAGACTGTCCCTCTAGAAGATCAGCTGAGCTGGATACCCAGCCCCCATTCACTGTCCCTTTTTCACATCAGATGACACCTAGTCTGGGTGCTGAGCTTCCACGACTAAAAAATTCCATGTGAGAAACCAGGGTAGGCTAAAGACATGAATTTGTCCTGTAGAAAATCCCAAAGTCAACTAGAAAATAGAAAGGGAACAAAGGTCCCGCTTAACAAATGTTCAATAGCTTAGATTTCAAGTACGGGTACAAAAGACTCATCTTAAGTGTGGCTCTCACATCTATGGGAACAGTCATTTTATTCTCTATTCACATCCTTTCTTCTAATTTTTAAAGGGCAATTAAATCAGGAAAATGCTAGCCAAGATGATCTATCTAATATGATTTACTTTTCACATCTAAGAAAATCATTAAATATCATATTCTGAGTTTTCAGTAGTCTTTTAGAGATCAGATGTAGGCTGAGTGTCTGACCAACCCTAAGTACACTGCTGCAGACCCATCAAGTTGCTGCAGACACACAAAGGGCAGTCAAGGGAACTTCTCTCTCAAGAATTGGGAGCAAGAGACACTGATGAGAAGAGCATGCCATGTCTTTGAAGTGAGAGCTGTGGACAGCCTGTCTGCCTGATGGACAGGTGAGGACTGACACAATGACCCTGAAATCTTCTCTAATTAGGCTCCTGTTCCAGCTTTAGTTCCTAAATCCATTTAAATCCCATTACCAGGGCCATGGACCTCATTCCTTTCCCTTGTAATACTTGGATTTAATACTGACAGCCACTAGCTATACTCAATAGTTTTCTCTTCTGCCATATAAATATTTCCCTTTGGATTTACACCTAGGGTATGTCAAAAAAAAAGGAAAGAGCAGACTGACTAAAGATTCCTTTATAAATCAATTGTATCTCTAAACATAGTACCTATTGTTGCTCTAAAGGATGTAATACAATCAACCCACTTAAATTATTTTGAAAAATATTTCCATGACCAGCGTATCTTTGAAAATAATTGTTCAATGGACATACAAACCTTCCAGCTCATCCGTCTTTCCTCAAGTTCCTTTAACTCTGGTGTTATGAATAAAGAGCATAAGTCACAAATCTTATTTTTGTTTATTTATATTGAGTTGCTATAGAGCAACACAGAATTTTTGGGTTAAAGGTGCCTTCACTGAACATCATTCCCACATTTTTCAGGCAAGGAAACTAAAACTAGAAAAATGGAATGATCTCCCCAATATTCATAGCTGGGTTTTAGAGAGAAAGAAGCAGGATTAAACCCTAACTCCTGGTGGACCAAAACTTATGATGGGTTTTACTGGTGTGCATGTGTGTGTGTGTGTGTGAAAAAGATGATAGAGGTTGTACTGGTTCAGATGCTAGGGCAGGTGTATCAGATGACTGGGAGTCAGAAGTCAGAAGATTCAAATAAGGAAGAGAGAAAGAAGAGGGTTAACTTCCAAAATAAACTTCATTCACTCCATATTTTTGTTTGAGGCCAATTATATGCAAACTCTTAATAAAATCTAATTGCTAATACAATGTTCAAGTATAAACAGGAATAATTTTGTTTTCATGTTTCCAAACATTATATTGCAGCTTACCCTATTGTGTTTGCTTATAAAGTGGAAGGAGATTCTCTTTTCCTTCAATTTAATATTTACTGAGGCAGCAGGCACATTACTAGGCACTTCTGTGGATACAAAGATGGCAGACCAGGCACTCTTAGTCTTCAGAGAAAGTAAAATATAGGTCCCTCAAGCCCAATAACTCAGAGCAGAATGTAAGGGTAATAACAAAGGTATGAACAATATACTGTGAGTCGATGATTCTGTTTATATGAAATGTTCAAATGGCAAATCTATAAAGACTGAACACATATTAGTGGTTGTATAAGGCTGGGAGGGACTAAGGGTGAATGTGGGCTGATGGCTAATAATGGGAACAAGATTTTTTGAGGTGATGAATATGTTCTAAAATTAATTGTGTGATTGTTGCACAACTTGGTGAATATACTAAAAAACAGTGAATTGTACATTATAAATGGCTGAGTTGTATGGTATATGAACTAAATCTCAATAAAGCTATTATAAAGAATATTGTAGAAGCTGTAAGAAGGGAGCAATTAATTTCAACTAGAATGAAATCAAGGAAGGTTTCATGAAAGAAGGAACATCTGAATTGAGGAAGCAGACTCCTTTGTAATAAAGTTGCAGGAACAATAGCTGCCTCATATTCCATCTCCCTCCACCCCATTCCCAATGTACATAATCCACTGTTGGAGTCTGCGGCTCTTGCCCCACAGCCACCAGTGATCCATATATATAAGCTGCATAGATGGCTGATCAGTCATGGAAAGCAAGAGAACAGTGGGTGCCAAGAAATTTGCATTTAGAAAATGTAATAGAAAAAAAATCCATATCTAAAATTCCTTTCCCTCCATCCCTGATAGGGTTTTCACAGCTCTTAAGGACAAGTACAAAGAACAATTGCTAACAGTGTCTTTGGCAGACATAGTTAATTGTATACCTATTGTCTGTTTAGCCCTCCACCCTTATTAGTAGAATCTACTTTCACCAGGGACAATAATATGACCAAGAATAAATTACATTTCCCAGACTTCTTTCTGGACTGAACTGTCCATGTGGAAAACAGTGCAGGGGGATAGACAAGTCCCTTCTCCTTCTCCTTCTTGATGCCTGGTGTACAGAAAAAATATGGCTGAAATCTGTACATACTATCAGGCAGCCCTGACAGAGGATCTTGGAACCCTTTGTTCTGAGTTTCTTGCATAGATGAATGAATGCCATAAGCCACCCACTTCTAGACTCCTTATTACATAAAGATAACAAACCCCTAGTATGTTTACGTTTCCATTCTTCAGATATCTATTTATTGCAGCCAAGCATGATTCTTAACTAATACACTGCCCCTTTGGGAGATCTTTCAGGTGAGTCAATTCCTAAATTTAAAAACCATCCATAATAGCAGAAAATGATTATCTTAAAAAATGCCAAAAATGTATTCAGCAAAATCCAACATCCATTCCTGATGAAAATTACCTGCATACTAGGAACAAAAGAGAGCTTCCTCAACCCATCAAAGAGCAAACCTGAAAATCTACTACTAACATACTCAGTAGTGAAAGAATGAATGCTTTCACCCAAGATTAGAAGCAAGTCAAGGATGTACACTCTTGCTTCTATTCAGCATTGTACAAGAGGTTCTGGCAAGTGTAATAAGACAAGAAAAGGGAATAAAAGACATCCAGATTGGGAAGGAAGAAGTAAAAATACCTTTAATTACAGATTATGTAAATATACATATGTATGTAGAAAATCTGATGGAATCTACAAAAAAAGCTACTAAAAATAATAAAAGTTTAATAAGTTTGCAGATAAAACCAATATACAAAAAAATTATGTCTGTATACTAGCAATGAATGATCAGAAACCAAAATTTTAAAAGCCATTTACAATAGCATTAAAAATATGAAATACTTAGGGATGAATCTGACAGGAGATGTGAAAGACCTATACACTAAAAAGTAATAATAATGTTGAGATAAATTAAAGAACTGAATAAAACTATCAACAAATGTGACATTTATAGAACACTTCACCCAGTAACAGCAGAATATACATGTTCTCTCTAAATAGAAGTAACCTTGATGAGTCAGATGACCCAATATTGTTAAAATATCAATTCTCCCTCAAATATATCTACAGATTCAATATAATACAAATCAAAACTCCAGCAGCTTTTTTTTGTGAAAATTGACAAGCTGATTTTAAAATTCATAGGTAAATGCAAAGTACCTACAATAGCCAAATAGTACTTGAAAAAAAAGTACAAAGTTGGAGAACTAATACTAGTTGATTTAAAGACCTATAGTGCTATAGTTATCAAAAGAGTGTGATATTGGTGTAAATATAGACAAATAGATCAGTGGAACAGAATATAGAGTCCAGAAATAAATGTACATATATATGGACCATTATCTTTTGACAGAGGCACAATGGCAATTCAGTGAAGAGAGAACACTTTCAACAATGCTGGAAAAATTGGATATCCATAAGCAAGTAAATAAATGTGGATATATAATCTCATACAAAAATTAACTCAGATGAATCATAGATCTAAATGTAAAACCTATAGAAGAAAACCTTTGTGACCCTCAGTTAGGCAAAGATTTCTTAAATATGCACCACACACACAACCTGCAAAGGAACAAATTAATGAACTTGTCCATCAAATTAAAAACTTCTGCTCTTTAAAAAAACACCATTAACAGAATGTAAAGATAAGTCACAGAATGGAAGAAATATTTTTAAAAAATATTATCTGATGAAGAAGTTATATCCCGAATATATAAAGAATACTAAATAAGAAAACAAACAGCTCAATTACAAATATGCAAATAAATGCACAAAAGATTTGGACACTTCACCAAAGAAGATGTATTAATGGCAAATAAGCCCATGAAAAGATGCAAATTAAAACTATGATAAGACAATAAACACTTGTGTACAAGTACCATATGATTTAGCCACTCCACTCCTAAGTTTACATAAGAGAAAAAAGCGTATGTCCATGCAAAGACTGGTACATGAGTTCTCAGAGCAGTTTTTATTTGTAACTGCCAAAAACCAGAAATAATCCAAATCTCCATAAACACAGGAAAGGATAAGTAAATTGTGTATATCCATACAGTAGAATACTACTCAGCAATAAAAAGGAATGAACTAATGATACACACAACAATATGGACGAATCCCAAAATGATTATGCTGAGTGAAAGAGACCAGGCATAGAAGAGAGTATACTTTATTATTCCACTTATATAAAGCTCTAGAAAGTCAAACTAATTTAGAGTGACAGAAAGCAACAGTGGTTGCCTGGGAGGGGCTTGAGCAGGTAGGAATGAATGGAAAGAATTACAAAAGGGTGTGAGGAAGTGTGTGTTATGTGATGAATAAGGTTCATTATCATGACAGAGGTGATAATTTAATGGCTGTATACCAATGGCAATAATTGTCAAACTGAACACTTAACTTAATTAGTACACTGTCCCTCTGGGAGATCTTTCAGATGAGTCAGTTCCTAAATTTTAAACAATCCATAATAGTAGAAAATAATTATTTCAAGAAGTGCCAAAAAGCATTTGGCAAAATCCAACATCCATTCCTAACAAAATTCTCTGCAAACCAGGAACAAAAAGAAGCTTCTTCAACTTGATAAAGGGCAAACATGAAAACCTACTACTAAGTTATTTTCTATCAATTTTACCTCAATAAAGCTGATAAAAACAAAACTAGAGTATGAGGAGAACCTCTGCAGAGGAGCAAAGACCTCTCTCTATACAAAAGAGGGTAGATTAAAGAAAATCTAACACTCCAATACTGTATACACCTTATAATTTCAATAAGAACTTGTAGTCATAGATTGATGGGCTCTCCAAATGCTTATGAAGGTCTTGGCTTTAGACCTTTCCAAGAAATATTTATTTGAGGAAGTGCTAATACTAAAAACTGACTAAATTTCTTCTCTACAACATGAACAACTTACACAGAAAATAAAAAGTTTGTGTTGAAACAGACTATTGTAATGGATGCCGCCCAAGGGACTGAAATACCATCTGTGGAGCACATAATCCTATTCATTTATTTGAAAATGGAAAGAGTTTTTAGCTTAATTCCACACATACACAGGCATTATCTATTTTGGCCAAGACTCTTACATTGTATCTCTTTAGGTTAAATCAGATTGAAGTAATATAAGTAACATGATCCTAATGTACCATAGTTTCAAAAAAGCACTGGAATAAACTCTAATTTTCTTAAGCACAAATTTCTAAAAACTCAGCCTACAACCAGTCTGATGATACAACTGCAAACTGATTCAATTCAAGAAGGCTTTAAAAATCGTCAGCATACAATTTAGAGAATGAACCAGAAGGAAGGTACATATATTTGGGCTAAATCATTTTCCTCCTGGCCCTGTCATGTTTATGTCTGTGAGAGCATGATGATTCTACGGGAAGTACCATACCAGGCTCCTCTGTTTTTAGAACAGCATTCTTTTTGGTCGGACCACTCTCTGTGGAGCCATGGAATTCTTTCACAAATATTCTTTCCCACAGCATGTTTTCCACCACATGGTTTCCCCCAGTCTGCCCTATTTCATCTTGCTGACACTTGATTCCAGACACTTTGTTTCCGGTTATCCAATACATCTGAGTCACATGTTAATAATAAAGGCCAGCCCTAGGGGAAGAGGAGAGTGTCAATCATAGTTAGGGGTACCACTTTTCCCATTCAGTGTCTTCATCCCTCCTCCCTCCTTGGTGGTGATCCCTGGACATTTCCTTTTGCACTCTGGTGCCTTTATGCTCTTTCTACTCTATAGAGTAGCTTGAGAATTAAAGCAGTCCTCACACCCAAGGCTCAATGACTAATAATAACAGCTAAGCTTATTTCCCTTCTCATGGACATTTGCATTTCAGTAGTGAAGACTAACAGAAAATATATAAATTAAGTGGTAGAACTTCTTCAAAAAATGGAAGACCAAGAGTCTGAGAAAAAAATAGCGACAGGACCTTTGCAATTAGAATGCCCCACAAAAATGAGGGAACACAAACTCAAATGCCTCCAGGAGCCAGGTGGGACCAATGGGAAGAGTAAGCAGGTCAGGTAAGGCCTGGGAAAACTCATCAGTTGCTCATTTAAAAGGGGTAGCTCCAAAGGATCAAAAGGTACAAACTTCCAGTTGTAAAATAAGTAAGTCATGGAGACATAATGTATAACATGGTAACTATAGTTAATACTGTGTTGCATATTTGAAGCTGCTCAGAGAATAGATCTTAAAAGGACTCATCACCAGAAAAAAATTTTTAACTATGAATGGGGATGGGTTTTTAACTAGATTTATTGTGGGGATCATTTGGCAATATATACATATATCATATCATTATGATGTATACCAGAAACCAATATAATATTGTGTGCCAAGGATACCTCATTAAAAAGGAATAAATAAAAGGGACCACCCCCCTTCACTGTCTCCTGTCTATTGCCTGGTAGTATATCAATCCAGTGTTACCAATTGCCTGATTATTTTCAGGGAAGATGAGAGACCTAAGTTTTATGTTACAATTTATTAAAATGTAGAATACTATGTGGACCGAACAAAAATACATCAAATCATGTATATCAAATCAGCATGTTAGTTTGCCACCTCTGACAGACTAATAGCCTGCTTTATGAAAATCAGTGAAAGTCCTAAAATGCTCAAAATAAAGAGCTTTAGGTACTTTGACAGATGGCATTTTAAACTAAACTGTCCTTTTTTCTTGACTTTAGTTTTTGCCCCTGTATCAATTGCAAATCTATCATTTATGCAGCTGTTTTGAATTAATATTAAGATCTGCCGCATATGCATCCTCACTGACAACTTTACTTTTGGCGAACAACTGTTTGCTGTGAAACATCTCTGTTATATTAGTTCAAAACTTGGAGGAGAGGTGTAGTCAATGCTGTTCCAATTGGTGAAGCCAGTAAATAGGTATATCTTCTATGACAGGGTTAAGGGAAGGAAGTGTCAGCTATATTCTGTCATGACACAATTAAAAATCACCCTTTCTTGAATTGTTAAAAGAGACATTAAGATTGTCCATCAAAGAAATAGAGAGGAATGGCATTGGCAACATGCTTGAAGAAGCCAGTCATCCTGGTGTCTCCCATCAACACCACCAATCCAGCATTAATCCATAGACAAAAGTGCCTTTGTGGAGCTGTGAGATCCAGCACTATGCACCATGGGGCCTGGAAGGAGTCTTGCCCACCCATGCATCAGGTAATAGGCAAACAGACCTCAGTCCCAGCTGTGGGCCCTGCAGTGGTCCACAAACTGTCTCCAGTCCATCTTGGCCATGGTCCAGAAGCCCCTGATGAGCACTGTCTATCACCCATGGATGAAAGAGCCTTTGTGGAAGTCTAAGTTTCCAGCAGAGAAACTCCAGCACATCATTGGAGCAAAAAAATACAAGTCTGGACACACTGGAGAGGGTAGGAGGAATGTTAGACTTTACCCACATCACCCCTCCCCCAAAGCAGCAGAGCTCAGTGCCAATGAGTCCTTCTCAGGATATGATTTCTCATGAACAGGAAAGTGAGAGCACATGAGTGAGTGCATAGATTCCCCAGCTTGTAGGATTTTGTTAAAGAGGCCCATTTCTCTCTTGCCATGCCCAGAGTATGAAGTTGCGAGCCATGTGGCTGGGGGAAGGGGAAAGTCTGGGAGAGAGGAATCTCGGAAGTTAATATAGGAACATGGACCCTACTACCTATATCACATCAAGAAGCCCACCCATGAGTCACTGGGGATGCCTAGCCTGTGGATACCCCCAAGTGGCCCAGTGACACTACCAGTCACCGTACACCTCACCCACACACGCCCCCACCCTTTGTCCAGCTATCTGTGCACTCTCCCAGCAGTGGTGAGAGAGAGCTTTGGCAGATTGCTAGCGAGCATGTGCAGAAATCTGCAGGCCAGGGAGAGACCACAAACTTAAGCTTTAGCTCCACCCTTGGGAAGGCAAAGAAGAGGCTGTCAGCACCCCATCTGGAGCACTGCAGCATGGAAAGGAGGCATAAAAGCTTAAGAATTCTTCCACAAGAGGGAAAAGGAAGTGTGAAGCAGATGTATCAATAGAAGGTCTGAGAAAGCCTCAGAATCCCAAGCAAAGCTAAGAGAATGTATTTATCTCCCAAAACCAGTTAGTAAAGACTGAAGGAGGTGACTGCTATTGCAATGTGAAAACAGCAACAAAGAACTTGAAGGAGCATTAAATATAAAGTACACATGATACCACCAAGAGAAAACAATAACCTTCCAGTAACCAACCTCAAAGGCGTGAAGATCTGCAATTTACCCAATAAAGAATTCAAAACAGCTGTTTTAGGGGAACTCAATGAACTGTAAGAAAACAGACACAATGGAATATTATTCAACCATAATAAAGAAAGATATTCTTCCATTTGCAACAACATGGACAGATCTTGAGCACATCATGCTAATAAGGTAAATCAGAGAAAGAACAAGTACTGTATATCACTTACACATGGAATAAAAAAAATATGTAAAAAATAGTAAAATTGTGGTTATCAGGGAATAGGGAGTGAGGCATAAGAATGATGGTGTTTAAGAATACAAATTTGTAGCAAGAGTAAAAAAGCCATAGAGATCTAACATACAATATAATGGATATAGGCAATAACATTCTACTGTAATTATATAATGTGATAAATATAGTTACATAGGCAATTATATTACAATATATAAATGTACCAAAGTAACTTATGGAGTACTTAAACTTACACAATGTTATACCTCAAATTGATACAATAAAAAAAAATACTCTAATATTATAATATGGTGGTATGTTAACTACTTCACTCTAGTATAAAGGTTAAGTGATAAAAGTATTAAAAGTAACTATAGCTACAATAATTTGTTAGTGAATACACAATATAAAAAGGTAAACTGTGACATTAAAAAAGAGAAGGGGGAGTAAGAGTACAGTTATTGTATACAACCAAAATGAAGTCAGTATCAGCATGTAATAGACCGTTATATTATAATATATTTTATGTAAGTCTAATGGTAACCACAAAGCAAAACCTTAGAGTAGATACACAAAAGAGAAGGGCATCAAAACATACCTTATGGACACTTATTCAATTCATAAAGGAAGGCAGCGATGGAGAGAGAAAGAATAAGGGAACTACAAAACAGTCAGAAAACAATAAGATGGCACTAGAACATCCTTACCTATCAAAAAGGACTCTAAATGTAAATGGATTAAATTCTTCAATCAAAAGGCATAGATGGCTGGATGTATTAGAAAAAATAAGACCCAACTATATGCTGCCTAAAAGACACTCACTTCAGCTTTAAGCACACACATAGGATCAAAGAAAAGGAATGGAAAAAGATATTCCATGTAAGTAGAAACCAAAACAGAGCAGGGCTAGCTACACATGTATCAGGCAGAACAGGCTAAGCCAAAAACCACAATAAGAAACAAAGAAGGCCATTATATAATGCTAAAGTGATCAATTCATCATGAGGAAGTAACAATTGTAAATACATATGCACTCAACATAGGAGCACCAAAATATATAAACCAAATAGTAATAAATCTGAAAAGAGAAAGAGACAATATAATAATAGTAGAGGACTTTAATGCGCCACTTTCAACAACAGAAATATCACCCAGACAGAAAAACCAATAAGGAAATGTTAGACTTGAACTATGCCTTAGACAAAATGGATCTAACAGACATGCGTACAATATTCTATCCAACAGCAAAAGAATATATGTTCTTTTCAAGTGCATACAGAATATTCTCCAGGATAGATCATATGATAGATCACAAAACAATACTTGGCAAACTTAAGACTGAAATCTTTCTTTTTTTAAGACTGAAATCTTATTAAGTATCTTTTCCAATCACAATGATATGAAACTAGGTATCGATAACAGAAGGAAAATTCGAAAATTCACAAATATGTGAAAATTAAACAACTCTTGAAGAAGAAATGGGTCAAAGAAGAAATCAAAAGGGAAATCAAAAAACATCTGGAAATAAAGAAAATTCGAAAAACAACATACTAAATCTTGAGATATAGCAAAAGCCTTTCTAAGAGGAAAGTTTATAGTAATAAACACCTACATTAAGAGAAGAGAAAGATCTCAAATAAGCAACCTATCTCAGCAGCAAGGAACTATAAAAAGAAGAATAAACTAAGCCCAAGGAAGGAAATAACAAATAACAGTGCAGAAATAAATTAGAGACCAGAAAGACAATAGAAAAGATCAACTAAACTAAGAGCTGGTGTTTTGAAAAGATTAACAAATTGACAAATCTTTAGGTAGACCACAGAAAATACTCAAAATCAGAAATGAAAGAGATGTACCGATACCACAGAAATACAAAAGATCATAAGAGACTACCATGAACAATTACACTCCAACAAATTAGATAACCTAGAAGAAATGGATAAATTCTGAGAAGGTACAATCTACCAAGACTGAATCATGATGAAATAGGAAATTTGAACAGATCGATAATGAGTACAAATATAAAAAACTTCGCAACAAAGAAAAGTCCACAAGTAGAAGGTTTTCCTGGTGGATTTAACAAACATTTAAGAGTTAGTGCCAATCTTTCTGAAACTCCTCCCAAAAACTGAAGAGGGGAAAGCACTCCCAAACTCATTTTACAGGGCCAGCATTACCCTGATGCCAAAGCCAGATAAGGACACATCCAAGAAAATTAAGTTGCAGGCTAATAACCCTGTTGAATATAGATGCAAAAATTGTCAACAAAATATTAGTAACCAAATTCAGCCACATATTAAAAGGATCATACACCTTGAGAAATGGGATTTATCCCTGCATGTAAGGATGATTCAACATACATAAATCAAAAAATGTGATACACTACATTAATTGGATAGAAGATAAAAATAATATGATCATCTCAATAGACACAGAAAGAGCATTTCACAAAATACAGCATCCCTTCATGACAAAAACTCCCCAAAAATTGGCTTTATAAGGAATGTACTGCAACATAATAAAGGCCCTATATGACGAGCCCACAGCTAACATCATACTCAACAGTGAAAAGCTAAAATTGTTTCCTTTAAGATTAAGAACAAGACAGGGCACCTACTCTCAGCACTTTTATTCAAAGTAGTAGTGTAAGTCCTATTCAGAGAAATCAGGTAAGAAAAAGAAATAAGAGGCATCAAAATCATAAAAGAAGAAGTAAAATTATCTGTTTGCAGATAACATGATCTAACATATAGAAATTCCTGAAGACTCCAGCAAGAATTGTTAGAACTGATCAACAAATTAAATAAAGTTTCAGGATACAAAATCTACATACAGATATCGGTTGCATTTCTATACATTGACAATGAAATATCTGAAAAGTAAACAAACAGTTCCATTATAATAGCATCAAAAACAATAAAATATTTAGGAATAAATTTAACCAAGTTGGTGAAAGATCTGAAAACCAGAAGACTTTGATGAGAGAAATTAAGAAGACACAAATAAATGGAAAGGTATCACACATTCATGGATCAGAAGTATTAATATTATTAAAATGTCCCTACTACCCAAGCCATCTATAGATTCAGGGTAATCCCTTTCAAAATTCCAATGGTATTTTTCACAGAAATAGAATAAACAATACTAAAATTTATATGGAAACACAAAAGACCCTGAATAGCCAAAACAATCTTGAAAAAAAGAACAAAGCTGGAAGCATCACTCTTCCTGATTTCAAACAATAGTTCATAGTTATCATAATCAAAATGATATGGTATTCACATAAAAACAGACACATAGACCAGTGGAATAGAATTAAAAGACCAGAATAAAACCTTGCATATACAGTCACCTATTATTTGATGAGAGAACCAAGAATACTCAGCAGGGAAAGAACAGTCTCTATGATAAATGGTGTTGAGAAAACTGTCTAATTACATACAGAAGAATGAAACTGGATCCCTATCTTACCTTACTCAAAAAAATTAATTCAAAATGAATTAAAGACAAACATAATACTGAAACCACAGTTCTCCTAGAAGAAAACAGGAAAAAAGCTGCTGGCATTGCTCTCAGCAGTGATATTTTTTATTATGACACAAAAAGCACAAGCAACAAAAGCAAAATAAATAAGCAGGACCACATTTAAACTAAAAGCTTCTGCACAGCAAAAGAAACAATCAACAAAATGAAAAATCAACCTACAGAATACAAGAAAACATCTGCAAATCATATATCTAATAGGGAGTTAATATCCACAATATGTAAAAACTCATACAACTCAATAGTGAAAAAACAAAGAATCTATATTGAAAAAAGGCAGAGGACATGAACAGACATTTCTCTAAAGGAAACATACAGATGGCCCAGGTACATAAAAAGGTAAATTGATATCACTAATCATTAGGTAAATGCAAATCAAAACCACAAGGGAAAACAGCTCATACCTGTTAGGCTATCATCAAAAAGACAAGCAACAAGTGTTGGCAAGGATGTAGAAGAAAGTGGAGCCCTTGTGTGCTGCAGGTGGGAATGCAGGTTGGTACAGCCACTAAGGAAAATGGTATGGAGGTTCCTTAAACGGTTAAAAAGACAACTACCATATGATCCAGCAATTCCACTTCTGGGTATATATCAAGGAAATGAAATAAAGGATCTCAAGGAGGTATCTGCACTCCCATGTTCATTGCAGCAGTACTCAAAATGGCCACGATAGGAAAAACAACCTAAATGTCCTTTGGCTGATGAATGAAGAAAATGTGATTTTATGTGTGTGTGTGTGTGTGTGTGTGTGTGTGTGTGTGTGTGTGTAGAGAGAGAGAGAGGAAAGGAGGAAGAAGAGTGGGGAGAGAGGGAGAATGAGAGAGAGAGAGAGAATATGAATATTATTCATTCATAAAAGAGGAAAATCTTGTCATTTGTAACATGGACGGCCCTGAGGGCATTATCCTAAATGATAAGTCAGAGAGAGAAAAACAAATACTGTATGATATCACTTATATGTGGAATCAAAATGGCTGAATTCATAGAAACAGAGTGGAAGGATGGATGCCAGGGCTGGGGTGGGGGCAAGAGGAATGGGGAGATGCTGGCCAGAGGGTACAAACTTCCAGTTACACAATTATTGCAAGTACATTCTAGGCATCTAATGTACAGCATGGCAACTATAATTAACAGCACTGTATTATGGACTTGAAAATTGCTAAAAGAGTAGATCTTAAGTGTTCTCACCACAGAAATGAAATGGTAAATATGTAAGAGGATGGAAGTGTTATCTAGTCTTAGTGTGGTGATCATGTTGCAATATATGTGTATCAAGTCATCAGGTTGTATACCTTAAACTTGCACAATGTTGTATGTCAATTATATCTGAAAAAAAAAAGCTGGTAAAAAACAAGAAATGAAGAACCAAAGAGTCTCTAACAAAATTAAGTATTTAGAATTACTGGTCTAAGGTTATATACAAGCAAACCAAATCCCTTAAAGCTTTGTTTCCCAAATAAGTAGACTCTAAGGACTATTAGTTCTGTCATGTTTTTTGAAAGAAGAAAACAAACACCTGATGGGGAAGGTATAGAATTCGGTGGTCAAAAAAGTTTGAGACATGCCTCTACTCCAAGCATTTCAAGAGCCTTTAAGAGATTAATGTAAATCTTCGAGAAAGGGGATCCAGCACAAGGCACTTCCTAATCTTACTGGATAATGCAACAGTGAGTTCTGCAGGATGAGTTCTCAGTAGCTCACACCAGGGACATGCAACTACACAGAATTCCCGAGGTCCAAGTTTCTGGAAACCTATTCTCCTCCCTGGATCAATGGGAAGATTTCATCTGAGGTGGCACTTCTCCTTTTCTGTCCCTTAATCACACACTAACTATATAAATTAGCTTGGCTGTTTTAAAGGTGAAAACAGTTTGGGGACCGTATCTTTAGACTTGCCATAACCTTTGTCCTTCCAATGAGCCCAGTGGGCCAGAGGGTCCCACCTTCGCATCATGCTGTCCTATGTGATCTAACGAGAAGTGATGGATCTCTTGGAGTTCTAGCTGACTTCTTTCGAAGCTTCTTTTGAATTACTCATCAAGGAAAAAAACTGCATCTGGAACTTAGGATATTACTGCAGTTTATGGAAAGAACAGTGTCACTGCAGCTCTGCCTGTATCAGTACATCAGCCTCCCTCTCCCTTTAGCATCTCTGTGTGTGGCCCAGATGGATGGACTAGGTTTACCACTGGATTTTCTGTAAAAGTGTTGACAATTGCTATTTCAGACTAAAAGAATGCAAGTTCTGTCACCACCTGGCCAGGTCAGTGTTTTTGTGGTTGGTCACTGAGATCAAAATGTGTATTTTCCATTACTTTTAAATTACTTTGCTCCAAAAAGATTTGAACCATAATACAATAAAAAAATTGCTTCTCAGTTCTGAGCTTTTATATTAGCTATCATCTAGCCCCGTAAGGAGACTGCATAAATTATTAAGCCTGTAAAAATTCTACCTGCCCTGCAAAGACTGAAATTGCAGGAATTCATTGTCTAGAGATAAGGCAAGGAATTTTTATTGTTTCTTCCCTCTGGCCTTGTCTCCATGGAACGCTGAAGTCAGGTTTTCTTGAGCAAAAACAGGCAGCAGACACGATTAACATCTGTTTAGACTGAGGCTATCTTGAATTCAGAGTGTTTTTTTTTTTATGATTATTAAATTCATGGTTTCTATTTATAAAGCCCTAAGTAGTGTGAAGAAGCATTGGAAATCAATAAAGCAACAAAGGTTTCCTGCATCGTTTATCAGATTTCCTATCTTCACTCTAGTAAGCAGAGACCAATTACCAGAACTGGGAAACAGAAGTTTAAGTTCCAAGAGATGTGTGGGAAAATTGGAATTTCTGCTGCTGTAGTAATGTGGACAAAGGGCCTTTCCCAGTATTTACTGGTAGGTTCCTCTGATTCAAGCTAGGCTCCATAGCAACAGAATACAGCATCCCTATGGAAACATGAAAAAATCCACTGCTGGTGGCAGAAAGGGCTCACTACTATCAGTCCAGGGTGTCTTTGG
This sequence comes from Manis pentadactyla, assembly GCF_030020395.1. Classification (NCBI taxonomy): domain Eukaryota; kingdom Metazoa; phylum Chordata; class Mammalia; order Pholidota; family Manidae; genus Manis; species Manis pentadactyla. Next base: position 65,929,374 of record NC_080031.1, on the reverse strand, counting down.
CTAGCCTAAGAAGATTGTCTCGCTTTTATCTGTGTTTAAAAGGTCTGTTTAAAAGAGTCTAAACATCAGTGTTTGGAAATATTTGGCAAGATCACTTTATTATTAAACAAGACTGTGAGAGTCAAACAAATCTAGAGCAGAAAGCTCAGATTGCCTTCAACTTCAAAGAGGGGTTCCACCCACCTTAAGCTTTCACTGCATACCCCTAAGTGCCCCCAGAGAAGCCCAGCTCACCCATAAATAGCCCACCACCAAAGGCTGCATCTTCACAGCCCCAAACAAGTCATCCTACTCTGCACTCTAGCTCCTCTTATTCTGAAAAATCTAAGCCCAAAACTTTTCAGCAACAAAACCCCAAAATGACATGAAGCCTGGATAAAGGGTTTAATGTGTTCTTCCATCATTGCCAAGTGGGAGAAACCAGTCACTGAAGTGCAGCTCTTCCCCAAAACCTTGCCCATTTGGCCCAAGCCTGCAATCTCCATTCTTTCAGACTTCCCGTGGCTGACACAAAGGTAAAATGAAGCTGTTGACAATCTTCTTACATTCCCTAAAGAAAACTGATGACGATATAATCTTGAGTTAACTTAGCAAATGTTTCTGCTCAAAAAGAGGAAGCTCATTTTTCTTGAGGACAATAGCAGGAACAAGTACATAGGACTTCCCGATTCAGGAACCTCAGTTGATATCTCCATGACTCAAGAGGTCCAAAATGCCACAGGATGCTGGACAGAGTCTAACACAGGGGCAGCAAATGTGGGGCACTTGGGCCATCCCAGTGACATGACAGAAATCACTAAAAAGTCTCTCTGTTCTCTCTCAGCATAGACATGGCCTCAGAATCTTTCTAAAACAATGTTCCAGGTAACAGCTTCCAAGAGATGATAACTTCTCTCCCAAAAGGTAAGCTTTTTGTTCATTCCAAGCTAATAGAACGCAACCCATATCAAAAGACGAAATAGGGGGAAATGAATGGTTCATATGACATGTAGCCTAATGTGGCCCCCTAGGGGCCTCCTATATGGCTTATTTGTGCCCAGGAAAGAAAATAGTCCTGGGTAAGGGAGCTGCAGATGTCTTTAAGCCCGTAACCCAAAATTTGGTTTTGAAACCTATTTCTCACTGAAGCTTGACATTCAAACACAAGTAAAGTTCATCTGTAGGAATTACTTTTTATATAAACACCAACCACAGTTTACCTCCTTATTTGCCTACAACCAGTTCAGTTTTTCATAAAATTGGCCAAGTTAAAAATCAGCTGTGAATATTTATTCACTGCTACAATAATCAATTATCACACTCCTCTCTGCTAAGAACAGGAAATCGTATACAGTTCAGTGTGTGGGAGTTAAGGCTTCTTATTTACGGCTCCAACGTTCTCTTAACAAGTGCCAAAGACAGGCAGGGCACATTCATGGGAACTGATGTTCTACCCTCAAGCTGGGCTACAAGGCCACAGAGTGGATGACCCAGTCCCCAAACCATTTGTTCTGTCTTCCTTGCAAGTCACACTGCTTGCAAAGCTCCCAGTAGAGCTTTAATTTGAAGTTAGCATTTGACCTCCTCCATATAACAAAAATAGGGTAACAGTTGAGACTACCACAAAGGCAACATTCATCAGCACAGTCCCTTCCTTTGCATCAGTATCCAAAGCAGAAGACTGGGCATCTGGGGCAAGAGAATGGGAGCTGGATTGGAGAAAGGATCCCTGGCCATACCCTTTGTCCATTCACAATTCTCCTGCAAACGACCCTGCTCACAATGATCTGCTTTATCTGCTGTCATCAAAGGTAAAGTCAAGGACATCAGAGTGAAAATGCATGACAAGCCTTGTCTCAGGATTATCCAATCCCTCCCTTGGAGAGACAGTTGCCAGCTTCTCACTCAGCTGCTGCTTTTCCTGTGAGCTTTACCTAGTCCCATGAAACCAAATCTATAGGCGATTCTCACTTGCTAAGAGGTCAGATTACAAAGATGTGTTTGCAAGTAAGTTGTGTGTAACTCCAAACACATTTCCCTGGAGTTCTAATGTTGTAAAAAAATGGTTAGGCTCCTAGGGCACCCTCAAATGCTCATCTACTCCATAACTACAATACTGTTATGGGTCTCAACTCCTTCCCATGGACCAGTGTGTTGGTATTTCAGTTTGGGCTGCCTAAACTCCCCTCACTGCTATAGGATCAGAGACTATTTCCCTCTCCTCATGCTCATGGTGGGGAATGTGGGAGAAGACAAGGCTGCCCTGCCCCCAAACCATTCCTGGAGCTACAAACCATTGAGGTTTGGGGAGGGGGGCTGTGGAACTTTGGGGTGAGGAGACAACAGGCCCCAGTGACCCTGGTAAAGGTAAGGGACTCTAAAGAAGGGACCTGGGCCTTCTGATGGTTTAACCCTAGCATTTGTTATTCAAGACTCAGTCTCAAACTGTCCCTTTACCAGTCCTGAAATCAATGGCTGCTCTCTCCACTGCCAACTGTTGTTTCTAATCAGCATTTCTGTTGCTCCCTGAAGAACAAAGAAGTCTCACTTTATCCCCCAGCCTGTTTCTGCCCTTAGACCAAAATATAAATGGCTAATACACATTTTTTTAAGAGAAAAGTAACATTAGTAATTAATGAAATGCAAAGTAAAGCAAGGTACCATTTTGTCCACCCAATAATTGAAAAGCAATAGTACATCCTAGTGATGGTGAGGATATGGAGAAGTGGGCAGCACACTCATATACTACCAGTGGGCATTAAGGTGTTACAACCTGTCTGGACAGCAATTTGGCAGTTTGTATTAAAAAGTGTTAAAATGTGGCTCAGATTGCTCCTGTCTCCTGATATCCATTATTTCCTCCCACAGAAACATATTGCTACTGGGCCCCTGATCACCTAGAATAAAGACGGCACTGCAGCTTGCTGAGGTCATGCGACTAAGTTCTGGCCAAAGTAGAAATGGAATGTGATCATTTCTAGCAACTTTCCTTAGGAGACAGCTAAGCATTGCTATTTGCCTCTTTCTTCCACCTCTTCTATCCATTGCTGGGGACCTACATTGATGTATGGAGACCAGTAGTGGCACATGAAGAGGAAAGCTATACCGTAGAGAAGGTGAAGCAGAAAGGTGGAAATTGCCTGGGTCCCCTATTAGTTTATCAACCTCTGGACTCTCATGTGAGAAAGAAACAAATTTTCATTTCATAGCCAAACCTAATCCTTACTGATAAAACATGCATACCATTTGTCTCAGAAATCTCAATTTACCTTCTGAATCAATCAGGTATTCAAAGAGATATCAAATGATGCTCACAGCAGTCACTAAACTATTCAAGTGTCCAACATTAGGGTAAGTAGGTAGGAAGGAGGAAAGAAACGATGAATGGTTAAGTAAAGCAAGCAAAACAATGAGAAGGAGATAGATGTTAACAGATAATCTTGGAACACACTGCATTTTAGGCCAATTTGCATTATGAATCTTTTCATTTTAGGAACAAGATCAAGTTTTAAATTAGAGAACTATATGGAATCTTGGGCAAGGAGTATGGGGTTGAGAAGATGGAGGCTGTGAAGTGTCTAGAGACTACTCATCTTCTGACGGGAATGAATACCCTGGAGGAAGAGCCACACAGCTGCCACTCGTGTAATGGCAGACCATGCGTGGGATCAGCACCAAGGCAAGGTGGAAGACAGTGAACAAGATGAGCTTAGACATTATGATTTCACATTCAGACAAAATCATGAGGTTTGCAAAATGCAATCTGGTATCATTTTAATATTGACAGGAGTAGTGTGGTCATAAAATATAAGAATTATATGAAAATAATACATAATCGTAGCAATTACCATGGTAAAGTAAAGCAAAAAAATACATTTACATATCATCATGGCTAAAGATATGTAAAATTCAATCACTTGGGATAGCCAACTGGGTTGCGGTTTCTAATCTAACTTGAAAACTAGGACTAAGAAATATTATGTCCTAAATCTGAGGGATCCAGAATACACCTAGAACAGACAATGGGCTCAGGATGTTTTATTAAGGTAGTAATCAAGGACTATCTGGTATTCAAAAACGTTCAGAAATAATAAAAGAAAAAAAAATTTCCTTTATGTAGCCTTAAAAAGGAAATCCTATCAGAAGCCACAACATGGATGAAGCTTAAGGGTGTTATACTAAGAGAAGCCTGTCATAAAAGGACAAAAATTATATAATTCCATTCAAATGAACTATCTAAAGTAGTCAAAATCCTAGAAAGTAGAAGTAAAAAAGGTGACTGCCAAGGACTGGGGGGAGGAAATAGGAAGAATTAGGATTTAATAGGTATAGAATTTCAGCTTTGATAGATGAGAAAGTTCTGGAGATGTGTTGTACAACAGTGCAAATATACTAAACACCACAGAACTGTACACCTAAAAATGATTAAGATGGTAAATTTAATGTTATGTACTTTTACTATAATAAATAAATTCAGCAAGTGAAAAGAGGCCACCAAATTTATATTTAAAACTAAATTTATAAACCATGAAATGATGTATTTATTTGCTTAGAGGTTAACTATTTTCAGCCTTGCATATATATATTTTGAATTTAATATAGAAATGTGTAAGAGAGGCAAAATCAGTAGTGTTTATAATTTAATTTTAAGAAGATATTTGTAATATTTAAAAGAATATGGCCTGTTCAAATAAGGGGCCAGTCTTCTAATTTCATTTTTTAAATGTGTATTGGAATAATTTATTAGAACTACTTTTTTATAGTTGAAATCTTATAAAAACAATATTAAAACATTTAAGAAAACTTATGATTTTATCTTATTAGTAAGCTGGATTTATTAGATTTATAAAAGTTATTTAAGCACATAGGACAGTATGTCAGTCTGGAAGCTGGATCACTTAAAATGGAAATTGAATTTACTAAATATACAACTCCATTTTAAAAACTTGAACGTTGTTTAAACTTGCAAACATTAGTCAAAGGCCCTTTAATGTGTTTGTTAAAGTTTGTTAGAGTAATGAATGAAACATCTGTAAGGCAAATTTAGCTGAAGAAACAATTAGGTTTTTGGATTTACAACTTCAGTACATCAAATGTTAACTATTAACACTAATAACAAACTATCAGAAAGAGAAATTAAGAAAATAAAAGCATTTACACTTGCATCAAAAATAATAAATTACCTAGGAGTAAATTTAACCAAGTTCAAAGACTTGTATGCTGAAAACTGTAAGATATTGATGAATGAAACTGAAGAAGACACAAATACGTGCTATCAACTGCAGTATAAAATTGTTAAAATGTCCGTATTACTTAAGCCATCAATAGATTCAATGCAATTCCTACCAAAATTAAATGGCATTTTTCATAGAAATAGAACCAACAATCCCCAAATTTTTATGGAACTACAAAACCCCTCAAAAAGCCAAAGCAATCTTGAGAAAGAAGAACAAAATTGGAGGCATCATGCTCCCTGGTTTCAAGCTATATTACAAAGCTATAGTAATCAAAGCAGTATGTTTTTTATGTAAAAACAGACACATTATTCAATGGAACTAAATAGGGAGTTCAGAAAGAGACCTATACATATATGGTCAATTAGTTTATCATAAAGGAGTCAAAAATATACAATAGGGAAAGGACAGTCTCTTTAATAAATGGTGTTGGGAAAAACCATGAAAAAAATGAAAGTGGACAGCTACCTTATACCATACACAAAAATCAACTCAAAATGGGTTAAAGACATGAACATGTGACCTGAAACTGTAAAAGAACTCCCAGAAGAAAATATAGGCAGTGAACTCCTTCAGTCTTGGCAATGATATTTTGGATTTGACACCAAAAGTAAAGGTAACAAAAGCAAAAAACAAAAACAAAAACAAATGGGACTCCATCAAACTAAAAACTTCTGAACAGCAAAGGGAACCATCAAAAAAATGAAATGGCAACCTACCAATGAGAAAAAGTATTTGAAAATCATATATCTGATGGGAGTTAATATCCAAAATATTTCAAGAACTCATAGAACTCTATAGCAAAACAAACTAAACAAAACAGATAGACAATCCAATTAAAAAATAGGCAGAGGCTCTGAATAGACAGTTTTCCAAAGAAGACATACAGATGGCCAACAGGTACATGAAAAGGTGCTCATCATCACTAATCATCAGGGGAAATGCAAATCAAGATCACAGTGAGATATCACCTCACACCTGTTAAAATGGCTATTATCAAAAAGACAAGTGTTGATGAGGATGTGGAGAAAAGGGAATCCCTGTGCACTGTTAGTGGTAATGTAAACTGGTGCAGCCACTATGGAAAACAGTATGGAGTTTCCTCAAAAGATTAAAAATAGAACTACCATATGACCCAGCAATTCCACTTCTGGGTATTTACCTGAAGGAAATGAAAACACTAACTCAAAAAGATACGTGCACCCTAATGTTCACTTTAGTGTTATTTACAATAGCCATGACATAGAACAATCTTAGCAGTCATTGATGGATGAATGGTTAAAAACATGTGTTGCACATATATACAAAGGAATTCTATTCACCCATAAAAAAGAATGAACTCTTGTTATTTGCAACAACATGGATGGTGATTTGGGATATTATGCTAAATGAAGTAAGTCAGACAAATACATATGATCTCACTTACATGAAGAATCTAAAACAAACTCATAGATTCAGAGAACACTTTGGTGGTTGCCAGACATGCAGGTGGGTAAAATGGGAAGGTGGTCAAAAGACACAAACTCTCAGATATAAAATAAATTAGCCCTAGAGATGTATGTATAGTGTGGTGCCTGTAGTTAACAATAATGTATTGTATATCTGAAAATTGCTAAGAGAATAGATCTTAAATGTTATTATCACAGGAAAAGAAAATTTGTAACTATGTGTGATGATGGATGTTAACTAGACTTATTGTGATGATCATTTCACAATATATACAAATATCAAATCATTATTGTACACCTGAAACTATGTTATGTATCAATTATATCTCAATTAAAAATGTATAAACACACAAGCACATACACATACATGTACACACACATATTATATATACACAGAAATACACACACACACACATTAAAACCATTTCTTTCCTCTGTGCATTTCTTCATTAAAATTTGAATTTCTCCAAATCAAAAGTAATGAAACAAGATAAGGCAAGAATACTAACTAACCCCAAAGGATGAGTAAATTTAAAAGTTTAATTAATTTTATGAACAGGTTAAAATCTCATCAAAAAATCATAGATATCTTGTTGTCTAGGAATATTTTCTTTATGGAAAACGTTCCAACCCATTCTTTCTTTCCCAACCAGATTCCTGGGAAAGGCTTCTAACCACACTATTGCCTATACTCTATTTTGGTTCTTCCTGCCTGATGACAGACTTCTGTCTTCTGGAGACAGAGCCTTCTTATTCAATGTGTTCTCTATGGACCTGCAGCCTCTGCACAGCCTGAGTGTTTAGCAGAAATGGGCAGGATGAAGCAGAATGGGAAGGGGCAGGAGGATGGGACATGCTCTCCAGAAAGAGACACTCCAGCTACCCAAAAGAAACTTTTTTCAGATATGGGTATTTGAATGAAACCACCCCTACCAAACATTAAACTAAAATTATAACTGATTTCTGTACTTCAATTCCTTTTGGTGACCAGAAATAGTTAAAAATGGTGACTGTGCAATGTGCCTGCCAGCAAAACCCAGTTAAAAAAGGAGGTTATGAAAGCAGAACCAAATATCACATGTTCTCTATTCTCTATCCACAAGGGTGCCTCACTAAAAGCCAGCTGATGGGGGTAAAGATTTACTGTAGGTGTCCCCGTGGACAGGGAAGTAAGGGAAGCATCCTTGTCCTCTGGGGTTAAGCTATGACATCAAGAGTGAAGAGATAGAAAACACCCTTAGAGAGACCAAACAGCTGCCAGGCCTCTGAGACTAGACAGTAAGCTGATTAAATATATTAACATATCTAAAGGAAAAATTTTCAGTCTCCAGGGGCAGTTGGTCAGCCAAGAATGCTTAGGAAAAGAATTTTAGAGGCAAATGCTAGAGATGTCCATCCTTGCAGTCAGGAGGACACACTGCCACCTGCCTAGTGTGAGATAAAGAAAAAGTTATTTCTACCATTTAAGTTGCAGGTATGATGGTGCTAGTGGAATTAATTGTCCAGCTTTCTGAAATGGGCTGTACTACTGAATAAAAGGCGTGGGGCCATGGAAGCTGGGACCATGAAGTACTGAAATTCTCTGTGAGTGACCTTGCTTGGATCCACACTACCCACTAGCTTGCCAGTAAATTCTAGTTTCCCAATGCCAGGATGTCAAGGAGAGAAGGTATGGCCAGAAGACAGGCTGAGCACCTCTGCAGGCTCGGTGTAACGTAATGAATTAGCATCCTGGCTTCCAATATAATTTCTATGACTGGTATTAATAGAAATGAATCCTGGGAAATAGAACTACTCTCTCACTTGAGCGTGTAAGTTTGAACCCTGGCAAAGTCACCAAAACCTGAAGCCTCTGAGAAGTGGCCAGCCAAGCCAGCCAGGCCTCCCCACTTTCCACCTTGAGCACCAGGCCTTCCTTTGAAAATTTCCCCACAGCCTGGACCACAGAGATTATTCTCTTCATGATTATTCTCCAAGATGTTTGATTATAAACATGTAATTTTTCTTATTCAGCATCATTATTACTCAAAGACATGTAAATTATGAAAAATCAGCAAAGGGAAAATTGGCACAGGGTATAAGCAAAAAGGCATTTTCATATACTGCTGGTAGGGGTATCAACTGGAAACACACTAACCATTTTAGAAATATGTGTATGCTCCTAATCCAGCAATTTTACTTCTAGGAATCTAATCCTTACATATTAAAGATGTGAACAAAGATTTAACCACAATGATGTCTTCTAGAGCAATTCCTAGTAGGTAAAACTTGGAAATTGTGTAAGAATTCAACAGTTGAAATTGGTTAAACAAGTATCTGTAATGCATTAAACACTAGCATTTATAATATGTTACACAAGTGCATTTACTGACCAGGAAAAATGTATTCACAATGTATTATTTTCTTCTTTTTGTTTAGTTATATTTTCTAATTTTTGTCAATGAACATTTAGTATTATCTGTAGCCCTGGTTCTGAATCAAAGTTGAGGAGTCATCCCTGTCTACATAAAGACTAGAATCCAGGGTCTGGAAGGAAGAGGACACACACATCAGTCCAAGCCCTCTCTCTACTAGACAGCAAAAGAGCCTCAGAGAGGGTGTAAATGGCTTATTTGATGTCACCCAGCTGAATGGCGGCAGAGGCAGTGCTGTCAGTTCTGTACATACGCAAGCCCAGAGGTGTGCAATCATTCCTTGCCTCTTCCTATGCTACCCAACACCTCTGTCTCAGCAAAGAAAGCAAAGGTGCCCCTCTAGTTGGGTGTTAAGCCAAAATTCTTGAATAATAAAACCATTTCTAATGATCTCTCTTCTATATGCCCTATACACAAAAGTAAAAAACCTCAATTGCAAACTGCATTTCACATGACATTCTAGGATTTTCTCAATAAAAATATCAAACTTCTCTCAAGACATTTCAGAATGAATTGATGAGGTAGAGGTGGTGGGAGAATGACAAGAGGAAAAGATACACTTGTGACCCAGACTTACAGTCATTTCTTACTGCAAGCTACTCTGTTTTAGTAGGTCGCATCATTCTGTGTGCCAGAAAAGAACGCGCTGGCCTAGTGGAAGTTGACTCAGGACACCGGTCAGCTGTTGTGGGAGAGCTAAGTCTCTGTCCTCCTATGTGACCTAGGTCTAACAACTCAAGGACCAATTTCCAAAGAGACGTTTATTGAAGAACAGTAATTAAGATCGTTATATCCGGCCTTGAATCATCTTTCTCTAACATGCATTCGCTCCTCAACTGACATTCATTTGGAGATTTCTGATAGGACAGTGACAGAGTCAAGGTTGCCCTCATTACACAGACCAAGAAAGCAGCAGCTGAGATGAAAGCGAATGACCCAAGAAGCTCCATCTCCTGGGCCTCCACCTCGGCTGTGGCTAACAGGAAACATACGTGAACCTCAAAGGGAGGAAGGTTTTACTTACGGACACACATTTCCCTGCTTTCATAAAATCCAGGACAACACTGGGATTTGCGCCTATACATAGTTTTTTCCCCATGTCGATAGGCTGTCCGATAACTGATTCTATATGGAAGGAAAAACCATATTGTTACTTCTTTTGACCCACAACTTGATTGGAAATAAAGAATATCTATTTTAATACAAAAGAACTATTAAGTTTAATGAGGTATGAAAAGTGAAGTGCTTCAAAATAATTAAGAAGAAACATGGAATGGATGTCTTCACTAATATTATCCTAACTCTTATCAATTTGCTAAGACTATGTTAATATTGCCCATTTAAGCCAACCATGTTAACATTGCCCATTTAAGCCAACCTATACTTTATTTCAAGGGATCAGAAGTTTCATGACTTTCCTACTTAGTTACCTTGAAATACCTTCAAAAGTATTAATTCATATATATATATATATATATATATACTTATCTAATCATCATCCACTTACATATATTTTAAAGTAAGAATTCAGAGAATTCCTTCCAAAACTATGACAATGCAGTCTCATCCCATTATGAAATAGAAGGCTCATAGACAAGAGACCCTTACATTTAACTATAGCTTCATTCATTCACTAAGTCATTTACATAACACATTTACAGAGCACTTACTACATTCCAGGCAATGGGGAACTAGCTCACAGTGAGCAAAAGAATACAAAGTCTTGCCCTCAGGGGACTTATATTCTACTGGGGAAGAAAGACCTGTAGAATTTCAGTAAAGATACACATGAAATGAATAAATATATCATGTAATGACTGGTACTGATTAAATGGTGTGAAGAAAAGTGAAGCCCCAGTCAGGGAATGGAATGTAACAGGAATGGACTACTAACACAGATTAGGCATTCAAGGAGAGCTTGCCTGAAGAAAAGGCACTGAGCATAATACCATTTAGCGCAGCATAAATCAGCAGGTGCCACACTGGACCCATGACTCACAAGTATTTTATAATTAAAATTAAGGTATCCTGGTTCCCTTCCATATTAACATTAATATTTAGTGTGTTGTTTATGTTTTGTTTTCCCATTTATTTAAAAAAATGCAGCTTATTTTATTTAAATTGAGGTCAAATTTCAGTTTGCCTGCATTGAGTCAGATGTTCAAGTAGAAATACAAAATGGGATACGAGTTTCTTGATACCCGATTATGTCCATATTGAAGAGTGTCTCCCCCAGTTATGCACAGCCCAAAAGCTGGATGAATTCTTGCTAACCAAACAAGGGTAACCAGCAGACATTCTCTCTGTAAGCTCCTTAAGGGCACAACCTTTTTCCTTTTCTCTGTCCTGTGGATTGCAACAAGGCTAGAGCAGTAACATGCACTCAGTAACTATTCACTAGATGAATAGATGCACCTTTTCAAGTATTTCACATCTCTGTGTAGGATTCCTTCCCAGTTAGCCAAACTCATAAAATATACCCCAGCTTTCATTACCTGTGTCGTGTGCATTTAAACCAGTTCAGAATGTCAGTGCAGCTAGTGTAGTAAATCTGATCAAAGGGATGCGGGTAGGACTCCTGCACAGTCACTGAGTAGCTACAAAGAAGAGGAAAGTTAAGGTATCAGTATTTCTCTTTATTACATTGATGACATACTGTGTACAAAAAAACAATCTCAGGTTAAATTATCTCCATTTGCAACTCCACGCTGACTTTTAACAGAGCATCTCCATGTTTTTATAGATTTGTATTTGAACCAGACTCCAAAAGGAGCAATATTAATAATACAGTATTATTGTTAAAGGAGTTCATGCTATAATTTAAAAAAAATATTTTACTGTTCATCATAAACTCTGATATTTCTAAATTTAAAAACATAGTACCATTTATTTTCAGTTTTTAATTCCATTCCCTCACCTGAGAGTTCCAGGGATAATAACCAAGATCTTTCACAAAAGTTTTCAATCTAAGTCTGCATCCAAATAACAAAGGTAATCAGCAAAGAGACAATTTGAGTATTCATAATGGTATATTTTGCTATTGATTCTGGAAAATTAAAAATAGCCTATATCTCAGCTTGGAACTTTGAATAATCTGCTTTTGTATGCCTGCCCTACTTCTGAGACAGTGGAATAATACATACAACCTCTAAATAAAAACTACAAAGAAGTCTTTAAACCAAGTTCTAAACATATGGCTGAGACAATTAGCCTGAAATAATCATACCAACAGCCTGCTGCTACTTACCCTATTTTCCAATACATTTTGACTAACAGCTTCTTGTTAAAATAAAAGCAAGCAATTCTGTAGGCCTAAGAATGTGGGTTAAAAACAACAATGAAATATAAAGAACATTCAATGTTCAACCCCACACTTCTTGATTTTAAAGCAATCTTTTACATGCTCAAGAGTTTAGAATTCCTGCCTATAGGAATTATCTGGAGAATCCTCTTCTCCAAACAATTTATTCTCTTGTCATTAACAGTCTTTTAAAGATTTCCACTAAAATCTTTAATTCACACTAACAAACAAAATGGGCCCTAATCACAGACCCAGCTTGCTGCAAATCAATAGCCCAAGTTCATTAATAGGAACTATCAACTAGAGAAAGTGTGGAGGGAAGGAGGTTGAAATGTCAGGTTAGATACAGGGTTAGAACCTTCTCGTTTGAAAAGCTATGCAGTGCTGGCCTCACAAACAGTGGGATTTCTTTCTCCAGCTGGTCTTTGTTAGTCATTATATACTCAGACTTCATGAGGATGTCCATAAAATAATCATACTATTCACGCGTTTGTGTATTTCATTCTTCAGAACATTGCAGCTTGACTTCTAGGTAAATTCAGTGATCCTCCACAAATCTTAGGCAGATGCAATAGGCCCTATGGAAAAGGTCACTGGATTAGATGAGGTAGGGTTATTGTCCTAATCTGATACTGAGAAATGGGGTGACCTGTAGCAGATAATCTCACTACCCTGGCTTTTGATTATCATATCTTAAAACCAGGGTATCAAAAATGGTCTTAAAGATCTTTTTCCACTTGGCATTCTGAATTTCTAACATGTTTTAGATGACTATTTCCTTCTACTCCAATAGATGACACCTGCTGCTACCTGCACGAACAAGTTCAGAGTACCACAGAGCAGGTAATTGCCTACATCTGTCATATGACTCCTTTTGGGTAAAGCAAGAGGCCTCTGGTGAAATATAAATGATCTTGGAATGAAATATCACATTAAGCTATTAATATTTTCTACAAACCCCTAGCAGTGTCCTGAAGTTCAGGGTGATACAAATTCTAAAACTTCCTCACCAGTTTTTTTTTTCCTTCCTACACAGCTGCCTATAAATAACCCAATTTGGAAGAGAGCAAAGTCAACAAAGGTCCTCTGTGTATGCAACTGCTATCTAGGTGCAGTCTCCACCCATGAGTGAAAAACAGCAACTTTCCCCGGGGGCTTGTGGGAGAAGTGGAAGTTCCTGTGGCCAGGATCTTCACCAGACCCTAAACTACTTGGTGATATAATTGGTCTGCTGCTAGGTTACTGCTTCCACAGCCATAGGCAATAAACTGTTATTGACTGAATCACTATATAAAGAGCTCTGCCCAGTGCTCTGGGTGGAGGCAGAGACAGAGGTGGATTATGGACCTGTAGACTGTTGGATGCAGATGTGATTTTAGTGCTCAACCTACCAATAGGAGAATAAAGCCAGTATAAACCCTTTTACCCCAAGAATGTTCCATTAGCATTTCGTGCTCTCACTGAATCCATAGTGAACTTGTCCGGGGCTGAAACCTTCAGGCAAGACAGACTATAGATAAGAAACAGAAATCACTCTAAATGAATGCCACTTGAGGAGGGAAATGTATTCTACCAAGCTCTACAGCACTAACTTGGCTGAACTAATGTAGTTTGTTGGAACTAGATGTGATGTGGAATCCCCATAAAACAGAGGCCATGTTATGACATTATGGTCTGTATACCTGGCGAGCAAAAATGATAATCAACAAATGGATCATCATTAACACATCCGCATCTGATGTGGCTGAAGGAACCGATTCACAAACCCAACATGCAAAATGTTCTTACTAATTTCTAGCCATCTGGAAGATTGCTCAAGTAAGAGGAAATGTTAAAGTACCCAAACGGCCTCTTCTTGCCACTGGCTGCTCATCAATCCCATACATTTGCTGGCTGCTTCTCTGGCTTTAGAACACAGAAAAGGCTCTTCTATTTAAAAGAGTAATTAAACCATTTAGGATTCCAGTACAACAGTTATTGAACAGCCTCTATACAATGCCTACCCTCAAAGGGCTCTCAAGAGGGGCCAATGCTAAATGCTAAAAATAACGTGATATGTCTTTAATGGAGAATTATATGCAGTTTGGGGAAAATATAGGTACAAAATTCACTCTGGTTGAGCACTTCTCTTAAATCTTGATTCTTATTAAAATTATTCAGAAGCTCAAGCTCAATTCAGAACTGACTGCATATAAATTGCTTCTCACATTGATCAGAAACTGAGGTTTCCACTTAAGTTTACAGGAGAAGGGTTCTAAGCCTTTGCATACCAAATTTTTCTTCTGTTCTTTTTTTATGTGTGCTTTTTTCTTTTCCATACAATCACTGCACACCATTTTTAATGGTATTATAGTAGCCCTACAAAATTTTGAAAACGAATTAAGAAGAGAGAATTGTATAACTTACATAATGACCAATAGCATTTAGCTGTATTTAGAGTGTCTAGGGGTTTTTAATTTTTAATGTTAGTTAAGGTGTTTTTTTGTTTTTATATTACTGTAATCATGCTATGCACATCATTTTGAAGCCTACTTTTTTAACGAGTATCAGAACCATTTTTCCATGTTAGTAAATACTCTTCAACTTATGTCTCCCAAATACTCTGTAACTAAATACACCTAATTTGCTCAAAACTCACCTATGGTTAGAACAATTAAAGTGTCTGTTTTTAAGGGGCCCCTTTCTGGAAGCTATGTGGTTGCGTCATGAAGGCAAGTATCTCTGAGAATTGGCTGCTCTCCTCGGGTCCTTCTCAGCTTGTTTGGCTTGGGCTGGGGTTGGAATTTAGTGCCTCTACCGGCCTACACCTTGGTGTTCTTCAGTAGCTGCTCTTAAAGTCATAGAGTGGGAAGAAACCTTCTCCATTGTCTAGTCCAATCCCATTTTCATCACAACACTGAGCTCTAAGTGCTAGTGGTCAGTCTAGACCCAACACTACCACCAGCAACCCCAGACACCATGCTGCCCCCTCTCAGATGTCACTAGCCCATACTAAACCTTCTCAAGCAGAAATGAGTGGCAAACTGATAGAAAGGGAATCTGATCTCAATTCAACACTATTTTCAGCATGGACATGCAAAACTCCTTATCTCCTGCTTATTTGTTTAACCTTCTCAACTGAAAAGATACCCTTACCATGATTTTACCCTATTAAGTATTATCAGAGGAGAAACCCCAGCAAGATTTAATTTAAGGTCAAAGAACAGAGTGGGGAAAAGCCATCATCACTTGGACACATTCCAAAGTGGTTAATTACATTTTATCTGCTGAAATTATCTTGTTACTTTAATCAGATATGGTAATAATCATCATTTCTTATTTCTGCTCACATCAGGACTACTCCCTTAATTACTACCACTTCTGTGTTCCACCCCCAAGGAACTGTACGAAGGATGGCTTCTGTTCATTTGTACCTTCTTGAGAAGGAACCCCAATAGATGGAAACACTTAAACTCACAGGACAGGGAAAGGGGATAGGGAAAAGGAACAGATGATTCATGGCATTGTCAATTTCCAAAAGGATGCTATGCACAATTCCTTTAATAACAAGCACCCCTTGTGTATTGTAAATGATTTTTTCCCTTAATGTCATTGTATATACAAATTTCTAAGATTCAGGATGGCCGTGTTGAAATGAGGCTCACCTGTATGTGGAAACAAACGCTTCTGTGGGTCTGGGGAGGGGCCTGAGTCTGCTTTTCTAACAAGCTCCTGGGTGATGCACCTGGCACAGCTCCACAGGCCACGCTCTTCATGGAGCAAGGCTCCAGGTGATCCCATGACTCCGAATCATTGGGTGTAAGTGGGGTTTAGTATAAGGAAGCCTACAATGAACCCTCCTCAGCCCTACTAACAAGAATTTTGTCCTTGAAGCTAACATTCCTCTCCCCATTTCAATTCAAGCCCATTTCAGTTTTTGAAAATATAGGTTTATCTGCACCTTTATTTGATCACTTTAATTTATACTCCTTTCTACATTCTTGTCAAAACAATTCCACTTTCTTTCACTTTTCTTCAAAGAATCATTACCTTGTCTTATAACAGGAAATTTGTCAATAAGAAGTTTGTAGCTATCAATCCTTCTTTCTAGAAGAAAAATAGGAAAAAAATCCCCACCATTTCCCTGTTTCTTCACACTCAATTTCTCTCCCCATTAGTGAATATTTTAGTGGTTACTCTAATCACTTGTGCAACAATGGAATTATATTAGGTTTAGAGGTTAATGTGCCCCTTGTCTAGCTGTCTGTCTCTCTCCCCCATTCCCCACTGATGTCCACATGTAGTCATTTCATTTCCTGTTAGAAGGTGAGCTTACTCATTCAACAATTGTTTATTGAGCATGTGCCATTAGCAAGACAGTGTTTCAGACACTTGGAATCATCAAAGGTGAATTATGTGTTGGCATATTTAGTCAAATATTGAGCAGAGAATCAGGACAAGATGTGTATGTATGGGTGGGTTCTGGATTACCTGAAGTCTTGGATTCTTTTCCTTTACAGCCTCTCCCTCAGAGAGCTCATTTTTTCACATCTCATCATGCTGGAGACTCCCAAATCTACATTCCCAAACACTTCCAGATCCACATTTCAAACTGATCTTACGAACACAACATGGCAAAAGCACACCAACTTCTTCCCTGTCAGATCAACTCTCTTTCCCTTATTTTTCCATAGTTGCATATTAGAGTGGTGCAAACTACATTTGATTTCACTGCAATATCACTAGATGGTTCATGTTATTTTTGTGTTCCAAAAGGGACTATAAGATCCCCTGTTTGGCACTTCCTCCGTATTTCCTACTAAAAAATTGCCCGGATGTGGCCTCGACATCATCTGCTTTTATGTAATCTATTCAGTCTCGCCCTCCTCTAATACTGCACTGACTCCTGTTAGGCACCACCCTTAGCGGCCTGCATGGCGCTGGTTTCAGGCTGCCTTCCGTTCCTAGAACCCCTCCCAAGCACTGCCATCCACTCATCTTATTCAGTTCTTCAAGAACATCTCAGGTTCAAGAACATTGCACTACTTCCTTGCTAGCTACTCCAGAAATCACGTCTCCTGTTTCAGGCCACCCACAGCACCCTTGTTTTATGCCACCCATTTCAGCACTTTGGTATACTATTCCATACTGACTCTGTGAAAATTGATAAAGGGATGCCTCATTGACACGGCCTCAGCAGGCCTGCAGGGGGAGCTCTCCTGCCCATCCCTCCTGGTCAATTACAGACCCCACAGATAGGAAGAGAAGGACACCTTTCAACTCTACTACTTTGGCTACTTTGCCACCCAGTAGGAAGAAGGAAGAGTTTCTGCCTCCCCCAGCAACACCTAGCAAGAGCCCAGCCAATGAGAGACTGTTAAAACTCAGTCAATAAGCAGCCACAACACATGAAACTCCGTTTCCTCCAATGGACATTTTGCTTCTAACAGTCCCAGCTTTCCCCCTTTAAGAGCCTCCCTTCCTTTGTTCCCTGGACATGCTTGTGGTTTTGCCATTGCTTACCTGGCTGGAATTGCAGTTCTCTGCTGCTCCCAAATAAACCCATTTTGCTGGTAAATAACTGACAGCTTTATTTTTAAGGGTAATAATTTCTATGCAGAAGCCCAGCTCCACTGAATTATTGCAAATAGAGCAGGGAGGAGACCTTAGGGAGCTCATGTTAATTGAGCTATTGTTGTTTTCCCTGGATCTGACAACTGCACCTCTGTTAGAATCAATATATCATGTTTTTTAATCCACATAATATTTTATATAACCAAGATAATATACTATTTATTACATATAACTTGCTTTTTACATAAAAGTAATTTTATAATCTCATTCTAATTTTATATATCAGACTGCTAATGATAGTATGTAAAGGAACTTATTAGAAGTTATTTCTCAGACTACTTCCAGGACTATTACCTTTCCCAGTGGCTACACACATTAGGATCTTCAAGATTCAGAGACAACGCTGTCCTGATCCAATGGCATGACAATAAACAGACAAAGACCAGGCGTGCATTCAAAGAAAGAACCATGTTTCCTGGAGAAGGACCTATGAGAAAAAAAATCCACATTAGAGATGCATTAAAATGACTCAAACAGAATTCTTTTCAGTTCAGCAACCATTTAGTACCAGTTGTCACTAGGACTGAAACATGCATAACAAGCCATGTATTTAAACAGAGGGGTCACCAGATCTCATGGTTCAGGAGCACGAGGTATTTCTTATGTTGTGCAGGGTGGCCACCATTTTGTAAATTACTAAAATGTGCAAATCATCATTAATTGCCACCACAACAAAAACCCTTCTCAACCATGCCAATCAACATTAAAAGAATCTACCCGAAAAACTCAGAGCAAACATGGGCTTCCAGATTCCCTCACCATGCACATTTCTCTTCTGGAAGAGGGCTCACAGAGGAATCTGGCCTCGTTTGTCCTAGAGGATAAATGAAACAGAAGCGCCATTGACTCGAGAGGCACCTCAGGCTCCAACGGGGAATCATTCAATAAGTCATTCACTATGCACTGAATGCCTGCCCCGATCCTAGGCACCGTTCAAAACCTGGCCACGAAATACAGGTCTAGTTTCTTTCCCTGCCCATTAAGAGGTTTATAACTTAATAGTCATGATGTACATTTCTTATATTTAATGCTTCCTCTTCCCCATCTGCTGAATAGAAACAACGTCAGCTGTCCTACAGAGGTTTCTACATAGGTGTACAGAAAATAGTGTAAAGCCATTTGTAGGTCACAAAGAAAATGAGCCTGGTGTTACTGAGAAGAAGAAAGAACATAATGAAGAAACAAATGGCCACTTATTTGCAAAACAGGTCAGCAAAGGAGACAGAAGGAGGGAGGAGAACATTCCAGGCAGAAGGAACAAAGGTGAGGGAGGGCCAGATACCTTTAGGAAGCAAATTAATTCAGCTGGAAAAAGGGAGGGAGCATATCACCAGGGGTTTTATAAGCCCTTGCAAAGTATGTGAACTTCATCCGAGGATAACAGAGCTAGTAAAGTGTGCAGAGTAACATTAGAAAGATCACTCTGGCAGCAGAGGGGGAGTGACCTGCAGGGGAGACCTGAGAGAGGTCAGATGGGGCAGACTGTGGGTGAACTAAGGATGTACATAAGGGTTGCAGGGAATTGAGTGAACCTGGGTGATTTTTAGGAGGTGACTGAATGGGGGAAAGAGAGGAGGGACTCATGCCATAGCCGCTTGGGGGTCATATGCCCTTCAATGAGATGGGAAGCACAAAAGGCCTTCTATCACGGAGGCAGGAAAGCTTTAGCTATGTCAAGTTTGAGGGTCCTGGGAGATATGCAAATGGAGTCATCTGTGGGCATTTATTGAACACCAGTATGTGCCAGGCACTGGTCAGCTCAGGTGGTAACAGTTGTACTGGCACATGCCTGGAAATCATGCCCATCTCTTTACCTGAAGGAACCCAGCATTTAGTAAGAAGGAAATGTTTAAATTTCCACATTGTATAAAATGATTTTATGTAATCATTATAAAAATGGAAATGGAATGAGAAATAGCTGATCCCTTTACTAATTAGAAAAAAAAAAGGCATTAACCTGTCTGTTGGCAAACTAAAGAAACTACTAACAATAGGCCAGATTATGTGATCAAAGCAGTTATTTTCTGGGTGAGAGCTAGATTCTAACTTTCCACAAGATGAAGTTACCAGCTTTTGGTATTTGGGAACCAGATTTATTGAATACCAACCTTGTAGTTTAAAAAGGTAAATTTATCTTAAAAGAAACAAAAACAATGATGCTGGCAAAAACCTAACATCAGGAAATAGTTTATCCTTCAAACTCAACGGCCTAGATCAAATGAAGAAGTATTAAATTCTTCAGAATCAAGACTGTTTATGAGGACAAGTATATTAAATATATTACAACAAGTTATCTATCTTTAACTCCACAAAGGCTAAAACCAAAGAAAGCAATTTGGAATATGGAAAAAAACATCATAAACTTGGAGGATAATTAAAAGATAGTATGAGCCACTATTAGAGGTTGTGAACTCTTTAAAAAGGGGATATCAATCATCACAAAAAAATTCTAACATAAAAAGCATAAACAGGCAGCCAGAATATGGCTTATAAATCAATTCAAATTGTCAGTATTCTAGAGGCTAGCCATCATGAAGTTGTAAAATCTGAAGCTTAGCATTATATAATTAAAGGAGCTATTCCACTTAACAGGAATGAATAAAAAGCAATAATGATCATGATGATAAACAATAACTGCTCTCAGTTCCTGACTGACTACTGAGTGCCAGGCACAGTGCTGAACCTGTTACGTGAATTATCTACTTAATCCTCCTGGTAACTTACCTAAGAAAAAAATAATAAATAAATAAAAATTAAAATAAAGTAGGTATTTTTTTTTTCTTTTTTTTTTTTTTTTTTTTTTTTTTTAATAATTATTTTTTATTGAAGGGTAGTTGACACACAGTATTACATTACATGAGTTTCAAGTGTACAACACAGTGGTAGAACATTTATATACATAATTCTAGGTTCCAGCTATCACCCTACCAGGCTGTTACAATATCTTGACTATATTCCTTATGCTATACCTTACATCCCGGTTACTAATTTATTTTACCATTGGAAGTCTGTCCTTTTTTTTTTTTTTTTTTTGTGAGGGCATCTCTCATATTTATTGATCAAATGGTTGTTAACGACAATAAAATTCTGTATAGGGGAGTCAATGCTCAATGCACAATCATTATTCCACCCCAAGCCTAATTTTTGTCAGTCTCCAATCTTCTGAGGCATAACAAACAAGTTTTTACATGTAGAACAAATTCTTACATAATGAATAAGTTACATAGTGAACAGTACAAGGGCAGTCATCACAGAAACTTTCGGTTTTGCTCATGCATTATGAACTATAAACAGTCAGTTCAAATATGAATACTCATTTGGTTTTTATACTTGATTTATATGTGGATACCACATTTCTCTCTTTATTATTATTATTTTTAATAAAATGCTGAAGTGGTAGGTAGATACAAGATAAAGGTAGAAAACATAGTTTAGTGTTGTAAGAGAGCACATGTAGATGATCAGGTGTGTGCCTGTAGACTATGTGTTAATCCAAGCTAGACCAGGGCAATAAAACATCCACGTATGCAGAAGATCTCTCTCAGAACGGGGGGATGAGGTTCTAAGCCTCACCTCTGTTGATCCCCAATTTCTCACCTGATGGCCCCCCTGCGACTGTGCCTGTCTTAGGTTGTTCCTCCCTTGAGGAATCTTACCCGTCTCTGGCTAACCAGTCATCTTCCGGGGCCATACAGGGATATGTGAAGTTGGTAAGTGAGAGAGAAGCCTTATTGTTTGAAAAAGTTAGCTTTTTACTTCTTTGCATATTTATGCCCTGTGGCTTCTATGCCCAGCATTTGTCTTGAGGTATCTTTACCACTTGGAAGAATTATGATACTCGGTAAATTTGATATGAGGCACGAATTCTATTTAAGGTTTGTAATTAGGAAGGAAGAAGAAAAGCTATAGAAGTAGCAGGCGGAAGAAAACATGGGAAGATTGATTATTTCTTTGATATATCTTCTTGTAGAGTAACTTCAGCATGTATAGGTTTTAAGCTACTACTTAAATTGCACACACACATTAACATAATAGGAGTATAGTTACATAACCAAAGCATATCTGTAATTACCAGCCATCTGCAGTGAAACCAAGAAAACCAGTTAGGCACCTTAGGCATTTGTGAAAACTTATCTATGATATGGTGGATATTGTCCAAATGAACTTGAACAGTCTGAGAGAAATCAGACAAATTAAAACAACCCATTCCTGGGGACTGTTCACATGCCATATGTTCTTTTAACAATAAATAGTTTGTAGTTGTAAGACTTTGGAGCGCTACAATTTGCACTTCTCCAAATTCTTGGTTGAGTTCCAACAGTATAGATCCAGTCCAATTTGTTGTTTTACTGTATGCACAGGCCAGCTTAGATATCTCCTTCCTCATTCCCATGGCAGGTCCAGGAACTGGTGGGATGAGTGCATCTACAGCTGTAGCAGTGCGTGGATCTTTGTTGGGGTTTTTTGATGATCATCTTCTGGCATGAGTCTTCCAGAGGGTGCAGATGTTGGAATTTCTTTTTCATATCGTATCTTAGTTCATTTTCGGGGTAGCCCAATTAGGCTTTGATCCTCTGTATAAACACAAACAGACCCTTTGCCTACACTTTTATATGCCCTTTATACCCTTGTGTAGAACTCGTTGGAGGTTACCACACAGGAACTGCCCTTTTTTTTTTTTTTTTTTTTTGCTATCACTAATCTACACTTACATGACGAATATTATGTTTACTAGGCTCTCCCCTATACCAGGTCTCCCCTATAAACCCCTTTACAGTCACTGTCCATCAGCATAGCAAAATGTTGTAGAATCACTACTTGCCTTCTCTGTGTTGTACAGCCCTCCCTTTTCTCCTACCCCCCCATGCATGTTAATCTTAATACCCCCCTACTTCTCCCCCCCTTATCCCTCCCTACCCACCCATCCTCCCCAGTCCCTTTCCCTTTGGTACCTGTTAGTCCATTCTTGAGTTCTGTGATTCTGCTGCTGTTTTGTTCCTTCAGTTTTTCCTTTGTTCTTATATTCCACAGATAAGTGAAATCATTTGGTATTTCTCTTTCTCCGCTTGGCTTGTTTCACTGAGCATAATAAACTCCAGCTCCATCCATGTTGCTGCAAATGATTGGATTTGCCCTTTTCTTATAGCTGAGTAGTATTCCATTGTGTATATGTACCACATCTTCTTTATCCATTCATCTATTGATGGACATTTAGGTTGCTTCCAATTCTTGGCTATTGTAAATAGTGCTGCAATAAACATAGGGGTGCATCTGTCTTTCTCAAACTTGATTGCTGCGTTCTTAGGGTAAATTCCTAGGAGTGCAATTCCTGGGTCAAATGGTAAGTCTGTTTTGAGCATTTTGATGTACCTCCATACTGCTTTCCACAATGGTTGAACTAACTTACATTCCCACCAGCAGTGTAGGAGGGTTCCCCTTTCTCCACAGCCTCGCCAACATTTGTTGTTGTTTGTCTTTTGGATGGCAGCCATCCTTACTGGTGTGAGGTGGTACCTCATTGTAGTTTTAATTTGCATTTCTCTGATAATTAGCGATGTGGAGCATCTTTTCATGTGTCTGTTGGCCATCTGTATTTCTTTTTTGGAGAACTGTCTGTTCAGTTCCTCTGCCCATTTTTTAATTGGGTTATTTGTTTTTTGTTTGTTGAGGCGTGAGAGCTCCTTATATATTCTGGACGTCAAGCCTTTATCGGATGTGTCATTTTCAAATATATTCTCCCATACTGTAGGGATCCTTCTTGTTCTATTGATGGTGTCTTTTGCTGTACAGAAGCTTTTCAGCTTAATATAGTCCCACTTACTCATTTTTGCTGTTGTTTTCCTTGCCCGGGGAGATATGTTCAAGAAGAGGTCACTCATGTTTATGTCTAAGAGGTTTTCGCCTATGTTTTCTTCCAAGAGTTTAATGGTTTCATGGCTTACATTCAGGTCTTTGATCCATTTTGAGTTTACTTTTGTATATGGGGTTAGACAATGGTCCAGTTTCATTCTCCTACATGTAGCTGTCCAGTTTTGCCAGCACCACCTGTTGAAGAGACTGTCATTTCGCCATTGTATGTCCATGGCTCCTTTATCAAATATTAATTGACCATATATGTCTGGGTTAATGTCTGGATTCTCTAGTCTGTTCCATTGGTCTGTGGCTCTGTTCTTGTGCCAGTACCAAATTGTCTTGATTACTATGGCTTTATAGTAGAGCTTGAAATTGGGGAGTGAGATCCCCCCTACTTTATTCTTCTTTCTCAGGATTGCTTTGGCTATTCGGGGTCTTTAGTGTTTCCATATGAATTTTTGAATTATTTGTTCCAGTTCATTGAAGAATGTTGCTGATAGTTTCATAGGGATTGCATCAAATCTGTATATTACTTTGGGCAGGATGGCCATTTTAACGATATTAATTCTTCCTAGCCACGAGCATGGGATGAGTTTCCATCTGTTAGTGTCCCCTTTAATTTCTCTTAAGAGTGACTTGTAGTTTTCAGAGTATAAGTCTTTCACTTCTTTGGTTAGGTTTATTCCTAGGTATTTTATTTTTTTTGATGCAATTGTGAATGGAGTTGTTTTCCTGATTTCTCTTTCTGTTGGTTCATTGTTAGTATATAGGAAAGCCACAGATTTCTGTGTGTTGATTTTGTATCCTGCAACTTTGCTGTATTCCGATATCAGTTCTAGTAGTTTTGGGGTGGAGTCTTTAGGGTTTTTTATGTACAGTATCATGTCATCTGCAAATAGTGACAGTTTAACTTCTTCTTTACCAATCTGGATTCCTTGTATTTCTTTATTTTGTCTGATTGCCGTGGCTAGGACCTCCAGTACTATGTTAAATAACAGTGGAGAG
This sequence comes from Manis pentadactyla, assembly GCF_030020395.1. Taxonomy (NCBI): domain Eukaryota; kingdom Metazoa; phylum Chordata; class Mammalia; order Pholidota; family Manidae; genus Manis; species Manis pentadactyla. The sequence continues at coordinate 65,904,527 of NC_080031.1, read as the reverse complement.
AGTGGGCATCCCTGTCTAGTTCCCGATCTCAGAGGAAATGCTTTCAGCTTCTCGCTGTTCAATATAATGTTGGCTGTGGGTTTATCATAGATGGCCTTTATTATGTTGAGGTACTTGCCCTCTATTCCCATTTTGCTGAGAGTTTTTAACATGAATGGATGTTGAACTTTGTCAAATGCTTTTTCAGCATCTATGGAGATGATCATGTGGTTTTTGTCTTTCTTTTTGTTGATGTGGTGGATGATGTTGATGGACTTTCGAATGTTGTACCATCCTTGCATCCCTGGAATGAATCCCACTTGGTCATGGTGTATGATCGTTTTGATGTATTTTTGAATTCGGTTTGCTAATATTTTGTTGAGTATTTTTGCATCTACGTTCATCAGGGATATTGGTCTGTAGTTTTCTTTTTTGGTGGGGTCTTTGCCTGGTTTTGGTATTAGGGTGATGTTAGCTTCATAGAATGAGTTTGGGAGTATCCCCTCCTCCTCTATTTTTTGGAAAACTTTAAGGAGAATGGGTATTATGTCTTCCCTGTATGTCTGATAAAATTCCGAGGTAAATCCATCTGGCCCGGGGGTTTTGTTCTTTGGTAGTTTTTTGATTACCTCTTCAATTTCGTTGCTGGTAATTGGTCTGTTTAGATTTTCTGTTTCTTCCTGGGTCAATCTTGGAAGGTTATATTTTTCTAGGAAGTTGTCCATTTCTCCTAGGTTTCCCAGCTTGTTAGCATATAGGTTTTCATAGTATTCTCGAATAATTCTTTCCATTTCCGTGGGGTCCGTCGTGATTTTTCCTTTCTCGTTTCTGATACTGTTGATTTGTGTTGACTCTCTTTTCTTCTTAATAAGTCTGGCTAGAGGCTTATCTATTTTGTTTATTTTCTCGAAGAACCAGCTCTTGGTTTCATTGATTTTTGCTATTGTTTTATTCTTCTCAATTTTATTTATTTCTTCTCTGATCTTTATTATGTCCCTCCTTCTGCTGACCTTAGGCCTCATCTGTTCTTCTTTTTCCAATTTCGATAATTGTGACATTAGACCATTCATTTGGGATTGCTCTTCCTTTTTTAAATATGCTTGGATTGCTATATACTTTCCTCTTAAGACTGCTTTTGCTGTGTCCCACAGAAGTTGGGGCTTAGTGTTGTTGTTGTCATTTGTTTCCATATATTGCTGGATCTCCATTTTGATTTGGTCATTGATCCATTGATTATTTAGGAGCGTGTTGTTAAGCCTCCATGTGTTCGTGAGCCTCTTTGCTTTCTTTGTACAGTTTATTTCTAGTTTTATGCCTTTGTGGTCTGAAAAGTTGGTTGGTAGGATTTCAATCTTTTGGAATTTTCTGAGGCTCTTTTTGTGGCCTAGTATGTGGTCTATTCTGGAGAATGTTCCATGTGCACTTGAGAAGAATGTATATCCCGCTGCTTTTGGATGTAGAGTTCTATAGATGTCTATTAGGTCCATCTGCTCTACTGTGTTGTTCAGTGCTTCCGTGTCCTTACTTATTTTCTGCCCAGTAGATCTATCCTTTGGGGTGAGTGGTGTGTTGAAGTCTCCTAGAATGAATGCATTGCAGTCTATATCCCCCTTTAGTTCTGTTAGTATTTGTTTCACATATGCTGGTGCTCCTGTGTTGGGTGCATATATATTTAGAATGGTTATATCCTCTTGTTTGACTGAGCCCTTTATCATTACGTAGTGTCCTTCTTTATCTCTTGTTACTTTCTTTGTTTTGAAGTCTATTTTGTCTGATATTAGTACTGCAACCCCTGCTTTCTTCTCACTGTTGTTTGCTTGAAATATGTTTTTCCATCCCTTGACTTTTAGTCTGTACATGTCTTTGGGTTTGAGGTGAGTTTCTTGTAAGCAGCATATAGATGGGTCTTGCTTTTTTATCCATTCTGTTACTCTGTGTCTTTTGATTGGTGCATTCAACCCATTAACATTTAGGGTGACTATTGAAAGATATGTACTTATTGCCATTGCAGGCTTTAAATTCGTGGTTACCAAAGGTTCAAGGTTAGCCTCTTTAGTATCTTACTGCCTAACTTAGCTCGCTTATTGAGCTGTTATATACACTGTCTGGAGATTCTTTTCTTCTCTCCCTTCTTGTTCCTCCTCCTCGATTCTTCATATGTTGGGTGTTTTGTGCTGTGCTCTTTCTAGGAGTGCTCCCATCTAGAGCAGTCCCTGTAAGATGTTCTGTAGAGGTGGTTTGTGGAAAGCAAATTCCCTCAGCTTTTGTTTGTCTGGGAATTGTTTAATCCCACCGTCATATTTGAATGATAGTCGTGCTGGATACAGTATCCTTGGTTCAAGGCCCTTCTGTTTCATTGTATTAAATATATCATGCCATTCTCTTCTGGCCTGTAGGGTTTCTGTTGAGAAATCTGACGTTAGCCTGATGGGTTTCCCTTTATAGGTGACCTTTTTCTCTCTAGCTGCCTTTAACACTCTTTCCTTGTCCTTGATCTTTGCCATTTTAATTATTATGTGTCTTGGTGTTGCCCTTCTTGGATCCTTTCTGTTGGGGGTTCTGTGTATTTCCGTGGTCTGTTTGATTACTTCCTCCCCCAGTTTGGGGAAGTTTTCAGCAATTATTTCTTCTAAGATACTTTCCATCTCTTTGCCTCTCTCTTCTTCTTCTGGGACCCCTATAATACGGATATTGCTCCTTTTAGATTGGTCACACAGTTCTCTTAATATTGTTTCATTCCTGGAGATCCTTTTGTCTCTCTCTATGTCAGCTTCTATGCGTTCCTGTTCTCTGATTTCAATTCCATCAATGGCCTCTTGCATTCTATCCATTCTGCTTATAAACCCTTCCAGAGTTTGTTTCATTTCTGCGATCTCCTTTCTGGCATCTGTGATCTCTTTCCGGACTTCATCCCATTTTTCTTGCGTGTTTCTCTGCATCTCTGTCAGCATGTTTATGATTCTTATTTTGAATTCTTTGTCAGGAAGACTGGTTAGGTCTGTCTCCTTCTCTGGTGTTGTCTCTGTGATCTTTGTCTGCCTGTAGCTTTGCCTTTTCATGGTGATAGGAATAGTCTGCAGAACTGGGACGAGTGACGGCTGAAAGGACTTCCTTTCTTGTTGGTTTGTGGCCCTCCTCTCCTGGGAGAACAGCGGCCTCTAGTGGCTTGTGCTGCGCAGCTGCGCGCAGACAGGGTTTCTGCTTCCTGCCCGGCTGCTATGGAGTTAATCTCCGCTGTTGCTGTGGGCGTGGCCTGGCTCGGGCAGCTACTCCAAAATGGTGGAGTCGCGTTGGAGCAGGAGCTGCTGGGAGGCTATTTATCTCCGTAAGGGGCCTCCCTGCTCCCTGCAGCCCAGGGGTTAGGGTGCCCAGAGATCCCGGATTCCCTACCTCTGGATTAAGTGGCCCGCCCTGCCCCTTTAAGACTTCCAAAAAGCACCCGCCAAAACAAAACAACGACCACAAAAAAAAACAAGAAAAAAAAATTTTTTTAATTAAAAAAAAAAAAAAATTTTAATTAAAAAAAAAAAGGTGGTCGTTCGTTTTTCTTTATTCTCCGGTGCCAGCCTCAGGCCTCTGCTCACCGGTCTTTCTGCCCTGTTTCCCTAATATTGGGGTCCCTGTCCCTTTAAGACTTCCAAAAAGCGCTCGCCAAAACAAAGCAGCAAAAAAGCAAAAAAAAAAAAAAAAAAATGGTCGCGCGCTTTTCTTATGTCCTCTGTCGCCCAGCCTCCAGTGCCTGCTCACTGTTCTTGCTGCCCTGTTTTCCCAGTATCGAGGGCCCTGCACTCTGTCCCGGATGGCGGGGGCTGGGTGTTCGGCAATCCTGGGCTCCGTCTCCCTCCCGCTCTGCCTGCTCTTCTCCCGCCGGGAGCTGGGGGGAGGGGCGCTCGGCTCCCGCGGGGCCGGGGCTTGTATCTTACCCCCTTTGCGAGGCGCTGGGTTCTCTCAGGTCCGGATGTGGTCTGGATATTGTCCTGTGTCCTCTGGTCTTTATTCTAGGAAGGGTTGTCTTTGTTATATTTTCATAGATATATGTTGTTTTGGGAGGAGATTTCTGCTGCTCTACTCACGCTGCCATCTTCCGCCCCCTCTAAAGTAGGTATTTTTATTATCCCCATTTCACAGCTGAAGACACAATATTCTGCTAGCATTTTCCTTACCGATCAAAAAAGAAAACCTTTAATATATTTAATTGTAACAAATAAGCATGGTGAACATCTCTCTGTCTCATTGCTTTATGTATGTCTAGGTTAAGTATTTTGTTTTGATGAAGTGTGAAATATGTACATTAACTTTCATTCTTTAAATGAGTGCTGGTCAGCAGTTACCTGCCTTCTACTCACAATCACCCCAAATTGCAAAGTTTATACCCTGAGTCACCATCTGCAGCCTCAAACCATCCATTTCCCAATTAGAAATGTTTAGTCTGTAAAGTTAGGAATTGCAAGCATTGAATCAAACTGCCAAGAAAAAGAAAGAGGCTGTGCATTCTCTTTTAATGTAAAAATGTGAATGCTAATCTTTCTGTATCCCTTCTTGCTTTGTACTTGATGCATGGCCCTGTGAAGGCCTTAACCTCTCTGTGGGGATGGCAGGAAAAAAAGAAAAAGCAAGATTTGGCCACCTACTCATTGCTTTTGAAATTCAGCATACAGAAAAACCAAACTGCACTGCAAAGCTGTTGGCAGTGTTTGTGGAAGGGAAAACATCAGTACATTTAAAAAATGTATATATTCATCACTTGGTCCCTTATTCCCATAGCATTTTCTGAATTAAAATCAGAAAATTAACAGAGTTCTAGAATAATCTACATTAAAGTAGAAAACGTCAAAAAACAAAAGAATTGCCAGATCAAGGTTCAGGGATCATGCAAGCTCACATAAACCAGTTAAAACCATTTGAGAAAACAATTAAAAATGGTGGATGAGAAGATGTTTCCTAAATATGCCGTTGAGCTATAAAGAACTACGGAAATGCAACATTTCACGCTAGTCAGGCATGTGGATGGTCCTTCTTTTGGTTCAGTCTTATGTAACAATGGTGTGATAGGCAACCCAGCTTAAGAAGTGCATGGGGCACTACATTTATTCCTTCCCTGTTTTGTTTTAATCTGTGGTTTTGATGAGTAAATGTGGGTACCTTAATTCTTTTATGTCTACCCTGAAGGAAGAAAGTTCAATACACTTTTCTTCCTCATTTCTCTCTTTTAAGCTGTGTCATCTTGTCTTACTCTATAATCTTCCACTTCGGAGCACAAATGACAACAAAATGCAAACTTTAGAAAACAACACATTTCAATGGGGAAAAAAACACCGTGGTTGATTTGCTTCATTAAAATAGACATTTTGAAAATATTCAAAACTCTAAATTAAGAGTTAAGCTACCCCCACCTACCCAGTCTTCATCTTCAAATAACTTTACTTAAGGGTCCATTTAAGAAAATTTTAAATGTTAAAAAAAAAAAGAGTTATTTGCATGAACCCCCTAGTGCCAAACTTGATTGCATTCCATATCATTCAGTTAATTATTATGGAAAAATCAAAACAAAATCAGTACAACTGATTAGCATTGCTAAAGTGCTCCTATTAGAAAGAGGAAACCGCAGGCAGATTTAACTCTTGCTGCCTCCTAGGAAGGCAGGCTTTGCTTATTCCACCACAAAAACCTCAATAAATAATCAGATTGAAGAAAATCCTTACAAAGGATGAGTCTGGGTTCTCAAGACAGGGAGTAGTTTCTTTATCAGTGTGTTAGGGAGAAACAAATAATGGGGCGTTGACTTGCTAATTTATTTTTACAGCAACAGAGGGATAAATGACCCCAGACGATTCTTTCTGCCTCTAAAATCTATTTCCTTCTTAGAATCTTAAGGGTACACATAAAAATAACTTGGGGCCCTCACCCAGTTTTTTCCTCAAGCTCATTTCCCTAAAATCCTCTCACAGTTCTCTTGATGAAAACTAATTTCTTTATTAAGAAAAGTCACATTTCTACAATTCTCCCCCTTCCCCCCAGCCCTGGGTACCAAAGAGACACCTGTTTTGCTTGATCACACTATCATATTGTCTACAAAGGATTTTCTAAGGTAGTGTGTTGTGTTCTTCCTGGAGCTTTGGGTCTGAATAGAGCATCAAAGAACCAGCTTCAGGCTATAAAAGATGTCAAAAGAGTACTGCTTTCTGAGAACAACCTCCAATGAGGACTTCCATGGAAATACTACTTTGCTGATGAAAGGAATCCTTGGGAAATTCTCATGGTTTCTGTTTTCACTATCCAAAGCTAGTTGTTCTAACAGCATAATACTTAACCTAAGCATAACTGTACATTTGAAGCAGTACACATGCTATATGTATTTTTTGTCTGGGGGAGCAGGGAGGCCTCATGTCATTTTATGAACAACAAACACCACAACAAAGATATTCTTCTACATCAGATTAAATCATGTTGCAATGGCAGTCACACAACATTCCCTGGAAAGCTTCTAAGAATATAAGTGAAGTATGACTATTAACATTAATAAAATTTTTAAATTCTCAAATCCTATTTTATAAACTTATAATGGTTGTGGGTTCCTTTTTCATCTACAGAATAAAGGTTCCTTGTATTTTCCTGCATTTGAACTAGTTTTCTATGATTATCTCTGATTAGATGGTATATACAATTTAATGATTGTTTCAGTTTTGAACTTATTTTGAAATAATGTCAAACTTATTCGAATGCTGCAAAAGTAGAAGAATGCCCTTCCCCAGACACATCAGTTGCTACAATTTTCCACATTTACTTTATCATTCTCTATCTACATACACATATATGATATGCAATAAATACATGGACATATTTTTAGCTTTCAATAATCTGAGAGTAATTTACACATATCGTGCCCATAAACCTCTAAATACTTCAATGTACATTTCCTAAGACTGAGGACATTCGCCTAAATACTTATAGTACAACTATCTCAAAGAGAAAATGTAATATTGATGCAATGAATGCTACCCTCTAATCTATAGATCTCATTCAAATTCATCAACTATCCTAATAATGTAATTATTTTAACAATCTTTTCCACAGAAATTTTTCAAAGTCTTTGCAGAAGAACAAACATTGGGTCTTTCAATCAGCAAACACTGGTGAAGGCCATTTTTTCCTTCAGAGAGTTTACAGTCTAATGTGAGAATAGTGTCACTGGGTGGTAATGATAAGGCAATGCAAATAAAATGTGATCTGGGACAGAGAGGGTTATAAAATAAGTATGGGTGTTCAGGAAATATTTCCAACTGGTGAGGGGGCATAAGATATAGCATTATTGAAGATTTTGCTGTAGATGGAGCAGGGAAGGTTGCACCTGGAGGAACCAGTGGGAGCAAAAGTGACTTTCCAGAGGGAAATGCAAATGGGCAAAATGGTCTGGAATACCGAGTAAAAAAGTTAGTGAGTGGAAGAGGTATTTTAGAGCCAAGTCAAGAATGGGCAGTGAGTATCATGGTTTAAGGTAAATAACTGAACACCTCCTGAGACATCAGACAGTCCCAGAGTGAATGGTTTTGAGAAAATAAGAACTAGAAATAGAACTTGATCAGCCCAGGAAGAACGGAAGACATTGCTCATTTTTTTCTTTCAACCAGCAATACTGATGGAAGCAGCTGAGCATTTCAGGTTTAATAAACCTGCTGACGACAATACAAGCAGGAAAAATGTCCAACTGCAACAGAATAAATGACAAAAGAAGGCAATTTACTTTTAAAAGGGAAAGTCAAATTATAGTAAAGGAGAGAGGAGAAAATATAATTCTCTGCTGTACAGCAGGCTACTTAAGCGTCATCAGAATCATAGGTCTGTCCTTGCCTTGAGGGAGAACTGCGACAATAATAGGAAGCCTAAGTATTCACATGGTCCCTCTCTCCGGAGGGCCCTTTTCAATGGTGCACGCAGCTATAGTAGGATGACGATGCTCATTGTGCCCCCATCACTGACATGACAAGGGGCACCTACATGTCACCTGCTCGCCTAACTCTGGGTCATTATGCTAACCCTCAAGTCCTGAAATACTCAAGTATTAGGGCACAGCTAAGCAATCCAACACATGCCTTCCTTCCTCAAAGTTCTTTTCTTAGAGACGAAAATACAGAGGAACAAAGACCCTATGAGGAAAATGAATTTCTATGGAACCAAGATTTTAGAAATATTTCCTGTCAACTGTTTCTATCTACATTCTCTTAAGGCAACACACACACACACACACACATGCACGCACATACCCCACATACAAAGCATTCCTCTAATATTCAATAATTCATAAGAGACCAAATAATTTATATTTTTAACATCCATTTGTCTCCCAAGTCTCCAGAGCACCACACATGTCCTGGGTTCCACAGAATTTTTGTGCTAAAAAATAGAATAGGAAGTTACAGTTTAAGGCTTTATGGGATCCCATCAATACCCTTTTGCATTATGGTTGAAAAACTTGAAGCTCCAAGTTATGATGACTTGACTGTGATCACAGGAGCTAGTTTGTGGGCAGTCTGACAAGAGAGCCGAGAACTCAGGTCTCCAAACTCCTCTCAAATCGCCTCTCCCTCAGGTAAAACAGTCATCGTCTTTCTAAAATATTACTCCATCTGGCTATTGGAGTAATAAATGCTTCTTGAAATGTGAATGCATTGAAAGTTAGACTGTCCAAGCGACTAAGCTGTTTCCTGGTCAAAACTGAGAATCTGAATTAGAAAGTACATTTATACCACACAGATGTTTCAAATAATCAGTGGCATGGGGATTCAACTGCCATTCTCCCCAGAGTTACTCAGTTCGGAACCACTAATCCAGACCAGGATGCAGGGTGACCACAGACATCTCCTGCAGCAGGCATGGCCATAAAAGAGTCTGGACACTTTTCCTTACGGTTTTAAGCCCACATGGTCAAAAGCTTTGAAGAGTTGAGGCAAAATGTGAGCAAACGGCTGAGGAAGAGCAAGAACATAATTAGTCAAAGTTGCACTTGGCCAGGACATGCAGGAAAACAGGCCTGGGCAGCCTTCCCTCCCTCCTCCGCTTCCTCACCAATCACACATATATGCAAATATAAGAAGCCACAACCCAAACCCCAACTTTATGACTCTTAAAATAGGGCTTTGTTTTAGAAGATAAAGTGCCACATGCTGAAGTAGGACACCACTTCCTGTGGTATCCAGACAGATCTTTCATTCAAGTGACCCTATCTGACCCTGAGTAACAGTTTGAGAACAATCTCATATTGATAGGAAAATTAAGAGCCATTGTCCATAGGACTTCCTTCATTCACATTATCCATAATTCTCTTTTGATTTCCCCGAGTCTCCTTACTTTTCCTTCTCTACCATTTTTAGGGAAATCCAGGCTGTGATGTCTCTGGAGCAGGAAGATACAGCAACAGAGGTAAATTCTAGGCTGGCTCAGCATCAAACTTTTATCATTGACAAGTCACTCATTGTCTCTGCTTTCTTTCTTTTTCAGAAATATCAGCCAGGAAAGCAACTTTAACAGCAAGCAAACTTATAATGAGAGTCATATTTTTCATGTACCTTTCTTATAAATCTCCAGAATGTCCAAGATTCATTGACTTCTTTGTGAACATAGCCTTTAGTGGGAAGTTGGTCCAATACTCTAATTTTACAGATGATGATGCTCTGGTCTAGAGAAATTAAGTGTGTGCCCAAGGTCACAAAGCTATTTCATAAACATCTTCTTCTTATGCTAATATTGGGCCAAAATCCAAGATCCTGTCAATTTGTCCTGCACAATATTATGAATTGCCACATACAAAGATAATAAAGATGCAATTACTTTTCCCTCCCCCCGTGGCTGATGGTAGTCCTAATAGAATACAGATATACAGATGATAAGCCCTAGGCTTCTTATAAAAGTTTATCACTAAAACACTGATGAAATAGCCAAGACCTTAATAAGGTAACTTGTGAATGTTTCTTTTCATTCCAAGGAGGAGAAGCTCACAGGGAGTTATGTCTACTCAGTCTGTGTATCAAAGCAGATTAGACACAGGCCTCATAAAAGTTTTGCTAAAGGCAGTGTAAAGGAGTTGATGAAAGATACATGGACATCTCCCAATTTCCTCGGTGCAGTGATGCTTTTTGATTCTCTGTGATATCCTTGGTCTATCACAGCATGTGGCAGAGAGAAGGGCAAATGACAAATGAATGAATGAATGAATGAATTTAAAAAATAATAAGTATTGGGAGGAGTCAAGAGAGGATTTGAACAAAGAACTTACAATAAAAAATATCATAAAGAAGAAAGAGTTTTGGGTCTAACAAGATTTAGAATTGGCAAAGTAGAAAAATAGAAATCTGTTGAAAATATAGTATTTCAAGTCACAGGTTTTTCAAAAATTAATAATTTTTATGTACATGAGGCAGCTTTGTATCCATGTAACTCAAAGAACCTTAAGATGCTTCTCTTTAAATTCTTTATAAGTTCTGATGGAGGACTTTGATTTTCTTAGTTTGAAATAGGCCATCATTTTACAACTTCTATGGACATTTTAGTTTTTTCTGTCTCATTTTCAGCCAATTATGCTTGATCTGCCTACTGGAAATGTTTTTCATTATTTTATTTCTCATTATTTTTCAGAAAATTGTTGCAAGACTTTTCATTTCTTACGTCATATACTTAGAAGCTTTGTTTGATATGCTTTGACATATCATTTTGCAATTTTATCTGTTTTCCAAAGTACTTTCAAATTCATTTTCAGCCAGTGATGACAACTATATCTACTTAGTATGGTCCCAACATTTTAAATGATCACTTTTGTATTTTACCAAAAACCTCTATCAAGAGTGAGGAAATGAACAATTTTGGGTGGCTATTCCTGAAAGAGTCATTAAGTTTTAAAATTTTACTTTAACATTAGAAGAGGAAATAAAGAGTTGAGAAATATATGTCTCTATCATTTATCATTAATTAAGTTTTATTTTTCATTCTAACTAGAGCAATAAGCAGTTAAGTAGTGTTCGTCCTTTAGTTTGACTTTTTATTGTAAAGATAAAGGAGGTTTTACTAAGAGCAAGTTTAAAACCAAGGCCTAGAAACACTAACTTTTGTCTAGTTTTCCTGTTGAATCAATTTATCCTTTATACCAATCAACTTCCAATTGCCCCTCCACGCTGCCACCAATTGTTTCAAAGCACAAATCAGAACATCACACTTGTGCACTTAAAAGCATCCAGCCTTTTCACCCAGCAAGTTCTCACATGTATACATCACTTCACTGTATCACTTAAGCAATTTTTGCTATTGAATTTCACGAAATACTACATGTTCTCACTCCCCTATGCTGTTGCTTCTGCTTAACTACCTGGTCAACTTAATTTTCACTCATTCTTCAAGAATCAAAGGTTTCTTCTTCTTCTTAGAACAGCTCCACAGCAATCTAAACATTCTTCTTGGCTCCCATAACCCCTGGGGCATCCTGGGAGTAGTCGTGTGGACTTTGTCAGAATAGTAACACATACTATTTGCCATTTTCTTAACTCCTCTCTCCACTAGCTGGTGAACTCGGTAATGTCAAAACAGTACACTATTAATCTCTACTTGTTTTTAACACATATGGAGGACTCCATACTACTTCTTGACTACTGACTGAATGAATGAGAGAATGAATGACCTATAGGAAAGATAAAGCTCAGAAAATGTAAATCTGTTGTTTTGGATCTTGAAATATTTTTCCCAGTATAAAAAAGAAAAATGGAAGGTCAAGATTTTCCCACTGAATTGTTAAACTATGCAGCTGCAAAGGAAAATCCTGAAGTTGAAACAAAATGATTGCAACACCAGTGATTATAAATAAAAAAAAAGCAAATGAAAGCTTTGCTAGAAAAATATTTGTTTTAATTAGAGAAAAAAAATATGTTTCTAAAGAGAACCTATGGACACTTTTGAGGGCTTAATTAATAGTTATTCTGTAAATTCTTGTAAAAGTTAAAGACTTTCTCTTCACTGGCATTCCTTATTCTCAGTAAGTGCCTCTGGTCAGACATGGCTACATTTGGTCATGATTCTTGTGGGCCTGGTATCCATCTCAGCTGCAGTTAAAGTAAGGTGACCATGAGCATATATTTGGGAGCAATAAAAGAAGATGGTCCAGCATAAGATGGAAATCAGAGAATAGAAGTAACAAAGGAAGGTACAGGAGTCAGGGATAAAGGAGTAATGGAACCAAAACCCTTAATGGCAGCCTTTTGCCATCCTAAGAGCTCTTCAGAAGAGTTGAGTCCCCAAGGCTGGAAAGCACAGTTCCTAGGGCCTGCCTGCATGAGCTGGTACACGATCCATCTCAGAAAACTTCGCCAGAAACACAGTGTCTGGAAACACCCTGGAGTGAACTGTTGATAATTAGCAAATTATTACAGTCTGCAGTAACGGAGGGACTGCCCTGCTTCAACGTGTTGATGAAGTGCAATATCAATATAGTTTAGAAAAGGTAAAGATGGTATCAAACAGGGACTTAAAATACATGGTTGAAATATAGACAGAAAGGGAACAAAAGGGATTCATATATTTTTAAGGCTAAATTTTAAGGAGTAACTCAGGTCTTTTATTGTCTCTTTCATGAAATATTTTTCCCAGTATAAAAAGGAAAAATGGAAGTTCAAGGTTTTTTATCTCCTTGTGACTATGAGTAAAAGAACATTTTAATGGACCTCAAATACACGTGTTTGTACATTACTCAAATAAGAAAGGAAATGAAAAGCATAGGTGGGCATAAATACACACCAAGCATAATGTTAAGAATAAATAGGTACACAAACTGTAACATTAATACCAAAGTAATTACAGGTCTCCTGGTAAATAACATGTTTACTTTTAAGCAGATTTTAGTAACTCTTTAAGGTCAATCTGAACCAAGGAAGCTAAATATTTGAACTGAAGTCATGAGTTCTGAACTCTTTAAGATCACAGGTTTTGCAATTTATGACATTTTCTTCCTGTCCTCCATTTTTGTTCTTTTTAAATGTCATTTCCCCTTTGCCTTTATTAGAAATGATCTTCCTTGTCTCTTTTTTTAATTTCAAAATCTCTAATGCAATATCTACACTTTATCAAAAATCCTGGAAACCACAGGTATTCAATATTAAATTGACCCCATTACACTGAGAACATTAAGTTCCCTCTTATTAAGAAGAGGCTCCTATAAACTGTATTACTGTCATTTGTTCAAGGTTTTAAACTTTCTAATCATTTAATTTAAAAAGGAAATATAAAATCTAATGGATTTAAACTATACATGAAGACTATGTCAATTGAAGAATCTATGAAGGATGGAAATAGCTTTCTGCACAGATTACATTTTTCCTGTCCCACTAATTTGAAAAGGCCTATGATTCATTTCTATGATTCCCTCAGGTCAACATGTAAGCCTCCCTAATTGTTTGAAATTCAAACCATTACATAAGTTTCCTGTCAACTTATTTCTCCCTTCGCAATAATTTATTCTTTTATTCCATGTCTAGTAAATGATGTATACAGGACATAATGGAAAATATCATTTAGTTTTTTCACTAAAAACTGCACAGAAATCTCTGAAGGAACCAACTCCCCACATCCTTTATCTGATACGTGCATGTTATCTTGGGCTGCTCTTCCTCTTTTATATAACGAATCCCATCTCCTCAACTAGAATGTAAGAAGCAGAGCCCATGTCTTTGTCTCGTCTCCCACTCAACTCCTCCTTGATTTCCACTTTTCTCTCCATCTGCAAGAATATAACAGATGCTCAAAAACTGGTTGTTAACTGAGCTAGATCAAAACTTGGAGCTACAGGGCAGGCAACATTTACCTTGTACTGAGCAATGACCTGAGAGGTTGAAGGGCAGATGGGATCAGAACCTGTGAGTCACAGACAGTTGATATGAGTCCAGAGACTTGAAGTGAGAATTTAATAACTGAGAATGGGATGCATACCTGTGGGGAAAAAATGCCAGCTGGGAGCAGGAGTTAACTGGGAAATGATTCCCAAAGTGATCTATTCTGCCAGGAGGTGGCGCTTTAGCTCAGAGCCACTCTTGGTTGGCCAAGTTCCCACCTCACCTGAAAGGTTTCTCCATGAATTTATAGAAATATTACCCCAACAACAGGACTGGAACTAAAACATGAGTCGTATCAGCCCAGAGCTTGCGGTTCTTAGGAAAAATATAAGAAAACGACTCTGAATCTTACTTAAAGAAAAGCTTTGCTTTCCAGCCACTGTGTGGTCCTGGCCAGTATTTGAACCATTGATCTTTCCTACTGTATTTAGACATCTCACAATTTTTTTTTGATGCAAGGTTTACATAGGGGTGGTTTCTTAAAACAAAATTAATGTGGTAACATCTGAGTTTGCACATGTCTACTTTCATATTAGGCAAGAAACATATTTGATGTCAATGGCAGAAAATGTTGTCTAAATGGATAAAGGTAGCAAAAAGTCAATCATAACTATTAGGTGTCCCATGAGTAAACAGATGTGGAACAGCATTAAGGTTGGTACACTTTTACAGGTATGTGTGTACAAAATGTTAAATACACACAAATTAACTCATTTAGGGCTAATCAGATGAACAGGTCAAGTTTATGCTTTATTTATATAAGAATGGAAATTAAATTAAATCTTGATTGTGTTGTGTGAATCCCCTGCTTCACTGAGTCAGATTAAGAGAACCACATTTAAGAACATAATCATCTAGAAATTCTCTTGGAAATAGTCTGAAAAACTCAAAACTATGCATTAGGAGACAGGGAAATGAATCAGTAATTGTATAAAATGGGGTCCAGGGCCTTTTCAAAATATGCTAAATGTCTGCCCAAATTTCTATGCCTGTGGCCACACTGGATTAGAAACAAACAAAAAATAATCTCCATGATATAAATAGTTTCCAAACATACACTATCCAGTAGAGCCACAAAGAAACAGTTCAGAAATGGGCAGAGCGCTTGGCACCATGGTCACATAGAACCAGCTCTGATCAGTTCAGGAAGAGCTCTGGAGAAAGTTCCCAACCATGCTCTCTTACTCTTGAGGACATGTATTTTTCTACCTGTCCCAAGTCATTAAATTCTTAGATTCATTTCTTTAATAATGAGCCAGACTCACATTCATCATTAAGAAAGAAAAAAGGAAAAAAACAACCTATATGAAGACATTTGCCTCAAAAACTACCATAATCAAAGACAGACCTTTTCAGATGTAATTAAATTTTTTCCAAGATAATTTATACTACTAAAATATGGTAATTTACTGTGGTTTCAGGTTATCTGAAACCTTTCTAAGATCGAAAGCTGAAGTTAATTTCTTGCTATAAGCAGTATAACTTGAACCTAAGGAGAATCAGGTAACAGTTTATATTCACACAAGCATGTAAAAGATAAAACTGTTTATTTGTATCCAAGGCACTTAAAGGGATCTGATTGTATCACAGGAATCTGCATATGCTTTGATATTAGAATGCAAGGGGTAGCAGAGAGAGAACAGACCTGTCCTCCCCAAAACTGATTCGACATTTCTCCTGGCAGCCCCCTTGGCTGATAAGGACTTTGGAAGGAAGCCCTCGCAGAGATGTCATTTTTGACGACATCGGTATGCCCAATTCAAAAATCAGCGTGATTGGAGGTTTAATGAGGCACTTTGTTACTCTCTGCACTAAAAATGAAAAAAATAGAGACAGCGTTCTTTGGGCTTAATTACCACATCTGTTATTAGGCACTTCACCGTGATTGACTGGAGTGTATGTCGGACACAGTGCCAAAAAGCCTCCTCATAAAAGCAGCTTTCCGCTCACTGCCTGAATGGCATCGGTCTCTGCTGTGACCAGGATTTCCATGGCAAACAAGCAAAGCCTGGTGCACACAAGCCCCCGTGCCAGCTGAAGGCACTTTTTCCGGGTGCCAGTTCAGCTGGGAGCAGCGCCTGGGCTGTTTGCTCTGACTTCTGCTTCTCTCCTTCCTTTGGGCTCCCTGTGCTTCCCTGCAGCCCATGATAAACAGGCCCAGCCAGGAGAGGAAGGAACAAGCGAGACCAGGAGGGGCTGAGCTGTGGGTTGGTGGGGATGTCTACATGCAGACATTAAAATGAGGAGTTATGAGGCAGTTATGAAAAGCATTTTCTAGCTCCTCAGTTAACTATGACTTTAAAAAGTGCAGCTGGCATTCAACATCAAGAAGTCAAGTTTCTCAGGATACCTAGTTCCCCACATGCCTTGGGCCCTACGAACCAACCCTAACTGGATTTTAGGAATTCACTCTCATTCTGTAACGTACATTAGAGAAACGTGTGGTTGTCATTCCCTGTCCACAGTAAAGCTGCTCATTGATAACTTCAAGTTTGTATGCAGGCAAGTGGGGATCTACTAATTAAACTGCAGCTCACTTGAAAGTTGCCTTTATAAAGTATGTCATCATTCGACTTTTTAAAATTGCAAATATCCAGACACCCACAGCTCTCTGTACCCTTAAGTTACCAAGTGGCAGGCAGTAGCTCAGGGACAACTACTGGCACAGAAAACCACTCTTTAGACCAGACATACAAGCAGGAAAGCAAGCCACAACAAATGATCTCATATCTGAACACACACCAGGTAGGGAAACACACAAGTAACCCAGCTTGTTTACAGTAAACAACAACCCACTGCTACAGAAGTTGTGGCATACGGGTATAACTGTAAGTTGTGAGAAAAGACAAAACATATATTCCTTGTAAGTACATTCTTCTGGAACAATTAAGTGTAAAGAAGAATGTCCTTGAGGCATTCTCCCTCTGTATTTAATTTGCTCTTCAGGGATGAGAGTATATAAATATGTGATGCTCTCCCCAGTTGCTTTTTTATACCAAGCAATATCCATGGTGTTTTGGATGTGTGGTGACTATTAATGGTGATTTGTGCAGAGAATATAAATAATAGCAAGTAAAGTATGAGAAATGGGCAAGCAGGGACAGGATTTTTTTTGTGCTATTAGAAGAGTCTTAACAGCATTTAATAAAAATAAAAGGAATATACAGTGTTTTCTAAAAAGGAATGATCCTTTATAAAAGCCTTGTCTAGAAACTTGGAGAAGACTGTCTATGAGAGAATTCTTTCTGTCCTTGGGATGGAGAAGAGTGTCTGTCCCCTAGAGGTTCCCCCCAAGACCTGCTCCCAGCCTGAGTTAGAGAAAAAAAGGTTGGGGGGGGAGGGCTTTAGGAAATAGATCTCAGCCTCCTCAAACAAGTGGCAGTCCAGTTTGGTGTCACACACTTGCAGGGAGTCGCCATTGCTAAGAGGCCTCTCACAGTCCCCAGGCTTCTTACATCTGGCCTTTCTCTCCTTGGCCCCCATAATATACATAATTGAGGGTCTTTTCAAAGTAAGCCTGTCCCTCACTCTCTCTTTTTTCTTCATCCAGAGATGAGACTTGCAATCCCTTGAGAAGAGAAGAGTGATGGTAGAGCATGGCGACCGTGAAATCAACCAATTCTGAAATTACATAAAGGCCACTCTCCAAATGAGTAAAAAGAGCCATTTCAAAGCAAAATTCCTTCTAAAGATAAATTTCCACAGTAATGGTTTTTGTGGTATTATAGAGAAAGGAGCTATACATTAAAATATCTGAAAGGCATTTGGCAATGATTTCTTGGATATAACACCAAAAACACAAGAAAGGAAAGGAAAAACAGATACACTGTTCCTCATAAAAATTAAAACCTTTTGTGTATCAAAGAGGACTATCAATAGAGTAAAAAGGCAACCCACACGGTGGGAGAAAATATTTTGCAAATTGTATATCTGATATGCAATCAAAATCCAGAATATAGAATTAAAAAACTACAACTCAACAACAGTAAAACAAACTACCTCATCAACAAGTGAGCAAAGGATTTGAAGAGCTAAGTCTTTAAAGAAGGTATACCAATGGCCAACAGGCACAGGGAGAAATGTTCAACATCACTAGTCATTAGGGAAATGCAAGTCACAACCACAATGAGGTAACCCTACACACCCATTAGGATGGCTATCATCAAAACATAAAACAAACAAAAAACAAAAATTAACAAATGTTGAAGAAGATATGGAGAAACTGGAACCCTGTGTATTGGCCATGGGTATGTAAAATATTGCAGCAGCTGTGCAAACAGTATGGAGGTTCCTCAAAAAATTAAACATGGAAATTACCCTATGATGCATCATTCTACTCCTGGGTATATATACTCAAAAACAACTGAAAGCTGAGACAGAACAAATTTGTACACCCATGTTCACATCTGGATTATTCACAATGCCCAGAAAGTGGAAAAAACACAAATGCCTTTTAATGGATAAATGGATAAACAAGACAATGTATTTACATACAATGTAATGTTATTCAGCTTTAAAAAGGAAGGGAATTCTATCACATGCTACAACATAGATCTTTTCACTTAGCATATCTTTAACCTTGAAGATATGCTAAGTGAAATAAGCCAGTCATGAAAGGACAAATATTGCATGATTCTACTTACGTAAGACACCTAGAATAGTCAAATTCATAGAGTCAGAAAATAGAATGGTGGCTGCAGGGGGCTAAGGGGAAAAGGGAATGGGGAATGATTGTTTAATGGGTAGAGTTTCAGTTCGGGAAGATGAAAAACTCCTGGAGATGGTCAGTGGCAACAGTTGCACAACAGTGTGACTGTACATAATGCCACAGAACTGGACACTAACAAATGGTTAAAATGGCAAATTTTATGTTATGTCTATTTTACCACAGTAAAAAAAAAAAGAATTATCTAGAAGTTGTAAGGAGTAAATCACAGATGTCTGCACAAGAGATAGGGACTTCTGTTTGTTTTTATCACCCACCTGCACGATTAAAACAAATATTCACACATTGTTCCAAGGATTATGCATGGACTTGTAGTCTAGTCCCTAGAACTGGAGGGTGGAAGGAGGCAAATGTCAGTAAAGATAATATCAACAGTGTGATCCTGTGTCAGTCCAAGCCCATCACTGCCTCTTTGGCAGGTCTGTTAGCCAGAATGTCATCTCCCTGCAACCCTAGATAGCTGTAAGATGACAATTCCTCCAGAACCCAGATGCAGAAACCAAAAACACAGCAATTTAACTATCTCTTAGCTTTAAGTAAACAGAATTCAGAGGGCATTAAACATTTTGAAGCCCCCGTGCAATGGAAGAACTGCAGTTCTCCACCACTGTCCACCTGAATTCAAAACTGATCCTATTGTTCAGCTTGCAATGACTGCACTTAGGGATCTGGGCTTGTGTGTGCCTCTGCTTTCTCAGAGATGTTCTAAGGAATTTGAAGTTTTTAGAGGAACTTGTTTTCCTCAATTTCAACTCTAAATTCCTCAACTTGGATTTTCGGGATGATAAAAAGTAGCTTTCCTTTGGGGTTTTATTCTCCCCACCCCTTTAATGGCTAATTAAGTTAAGGTTACACAAAACAATGCTTTTTTGAGTATAGAAGGCAGATCGCAATCCCTTCTGGCAGGTACTCCTACAGACCAGTTGTTATTTATAATACCTATAGGGAGTAAAGAGATTAAAAGATCAAGTCACGCTGTACTTTGCAACAAAGCAGGCCACAGCTGTACAACGGCTTCGGAGCAACTGCTCGGTGGGGAGACAGCAGCCTTCTGTTGTCCTGCAGGGTCTGCTCAGGTCACCGCATGTGGCATGGATTAAGGAGGCCTGGTTCTCCACTACCCAGTGGGGCGGGCCTGGGGTTTACACACCATACTCCTGAACCGAGGCTCTGTGCCATCGCCTGATGCTCTTTTCAAGATCTCTTGGGGAATAATAGCAGATACCTGACTTCACAAAATTTTTAAAAGCTAACAATTTCTTTTTTAAAACTTCGTGTGTAAGCCTAAACGAGAGACAGAACAATTTATTTTTACAGATTTTCCCAATCTGTCATAATGGAGTAGAAGGAAATGTATCCATCCTGGATGGAAGAGGATTTGGATTTGGTCTAAGGTTAGCTAAATTTTTTTTTTGGTATCATTAATCTACAATTACATGAGGAACATTACGTTTACTAGACTCCCCCCATCATCAAGTTCCCCCATATACCCCATTACAGTCACTGTCCATCAGTGTAGAAAGATGTTGCAGAATCACTACTTGTCTTCTCTGTGTTGTACAGCCCTCCCTGTGCCCCCTCCACATATTATACATGCTAATCGTAATGCCCCCTTTCTCCCCCCTCACCTTATCCCTCCCTTCCCACCCATCCTCCCCAGTCCCTTTCCCTTTGGTAACTGTTAGTCCATTCTTGGGTTCTGTGAGTCTTCTGCTGTTTTGCTCCTTCAGTTTTTCTTTGTTCTTATACTCCACAGATGAGAGAAATAATTTGATACTTGTCTTTCTCTGCCTGGCTTATTTCACTGAGCATAATACCCTCTAGGTCCATCCATGTTGTCACAAATGGTAGGATTTGTTTTCTTCTTATGGCTGAATAATATTCCATTGTTTATATGTACCACCTCTTCTTTGTCCATTCATCTACTGATGGACACTTAGGTTGCTTCCATTTCTTGGCTATTGAGAATAGTGCGGCAATAAACATAGGGGTGCATATGTCTTTTTCAAACTGGGCTGCTGCATTCTTAGGGTAAATTCCTAGAAGTGGAATTCCTGGGTCAAATGGTATTTCTATTTTGAGCATTTGAGGAACCTCCAAACTGCTTTCCACAATGGTTGAACTAATTTACATTCTCACCAGCAGTGTAGGAGGGTTTCCCTTTCCCCACATCCTCGCCAACATTTGTTGTTGTTCGTCTTTTGGATGGTGGCGATCCTTACTGGTGTGAGGTGGTATCTCATTGTGGTTTTAATTTGCATTTCTCTGATGACTAGTGATGTGGAGCATCTTTTCATGTGTCTGTTGGATCTGAATTCTTTCTTTGGAGAACTGTCTGTTCAGCTTCTCTGACCATTTTTTAATTGGATTATTTGCTTTTTGTTTGTTGAGGTGCATGAGCTCTTTAGATATTTTGGATGTCAAGCCTTTATCAGATCTGTTATTTATGAATATATTCTCCCATACTGTAGGATGCCTTTTTGTTCTATTGATGGTGTCCTTTGCTGTACAGAAGCTTTTCAGTTTGATGCAGTCCCACTTGTTCATTTTTGCTTTTGTTTCCCTTGCCTGGGGAGATATGTTCATGAAGAAGTCGCTGGTGTTTATGTCCAAGAGATTTTTACCTATGTTTTTTTCTAAGAGTTTTATGGTTTCATGACTTACATTCAGGTATTTGATCCATTTCGAATTTACTTTTGTGTATGGTGTTAGACAATGATCCAGTTTCATTCTCTTACATATAGCTGCCCAGTTTTGCCAGCACCATCTGTTGAAGAGGCTGTCATTTCTCCATTGTATGTCCATGGCTCCTTTATCATGTATTAATTGACCATATATGTTTGGATTAATATCTTCACTCTTTATTTTATTCCACTGGTCTGTGGGTCTGTTCTTGTGCCAGTACCAAATTGTCTTGATTACTGTGGCTTTGTAGTAGAGCTTGAAGTTGGGGAGCGAGATCCCCCCTGCTTTATTCTTCCTTCTCAGGATTGCTTTGGCTATTCAGGGTCTTTTGTGGTTCCATATGAATTTTAAAAGTATTTGTTCCAGTTTGTTGAAGAAAGCTGTTGGTGTTTTGATAGGGATTGCATTGAATCTGTAGATTGCTTTAGGCAGGGTGGCCATTTTGACAATACTAATTCTTCCTAGCCAGGAGCATGGGATGAGTTTCTATTTGTTAGTGTCCTTTAATTTCTCTTAAGAGTGTCTTGTAGTTTTCAGGGTATAGGTCTTTCACTTCCTTGGTTAGGTTTATTCCTAGGTATTTTATTCTTTTTGATGCAATTGTGAATAGAATTGTTTTCCTGATTTCTCTTTGTGCTAGCTCATCGTTAGTGTATAGGAAAGCAACAGATTTCTGTATATTAATTTTGTATCCTGCAACTTTGCTGAATTCAGATATATTAGTTCTAGTAGTTTTAGAATGGAGTCTTTAAGGTTTTTTATGTACAATATCATGTCATCTGCAAACAGTGACAGTTTAACTTCTTCTTCACCAATCTGGATGCCTTGTATTTCTTTGTTTTGTCTGATTGCCATGACCAGGACCCCCAGTATTATGTTAATAACAGTGGGGAGAGTGGGCATCCCTGTCTTGTTCCCGATCTTACAGGAAAAGCTTTCAGCTTCTCGCTGTTAAGTATGATGTTGGCTGTGGGTTTGTCATATATAGCCTTTATTATGTTGAGGTACTTGTCCTCTATACCTATTTTGTTGAGAGTTTTTAACATGAATGGATGTTGAATTTTGTCGAATGCTTTCTCAGCCTCTATGGAGATGAATATGTAGTTTTTGTCCTTCTTTTTGTTGATGTGGTGGATGATGTTGCTGGATTTTCAAATGTTGTACCATCCTTGCATCCCTGAGATGAATCCCACTTGATCATGGTGTATGATCTTCTTGATGTATTTTTTAATTTGGTTTGCTAATATTTTGTTGAGTATTTTTGCATCTATGTTCATCAGGGATATAGGTTAGCTAAATTTTAAGACTTAGTTCAAGTTATGCTTTAGAAGGAAAGAGTTCCACATGGTGGTGCTATGCTGTGCCCTAACCACAAGCCAAGAGAGGAAGGGCCCCAGGGAAAACAGCTGTCCCAAAACTCATAGTCAGCTTCTCCAGGGCATAGAAGGAAGTAGAAAGAGCAAGCTCTTTGTGTCCCACAGTTGTGCTTCTTCCATTTGGTGTCTAGCTCTGTGGCCAAGCCAGATGGCCAGTTTAGGCAAAGCTGTGGCTCTGCTCCAGGGAGAGCAGAGAGCTGTCACCCACCTATTCTCACCTGCCCAATTCAGCTGCACCCCTAAACTCCAGACTTGGCCCCAGAGGCTTCCTAATTAAGTTCATGGGGTTACAAAGGGTCTTTTAGACCTCTGTATCTTAAAACTAAGGAAAGAGGCACAGAAGAGTTTTATTAGGCACCTGAGATCAAATCGTAGCAGAGCTAGATGTCAGGATAAGATTTTTGTCTCCAGTGCCACCGTCTTTCCCCCATTTTGGGCTTCCTAACAGAGCTCTATGGGAAAAAGTCTGCCCTCTCAGTCTACAAGCATTTATTTGTTTCACTCAAGGCTAAAAAAAAGTAAAATAAATGGATTAGTGACACTGACCTTAGGACCTGCATCCTTGTTAATGGTTTTCATTAGCACCAGTATCAGAAATCACAAAAAAACACCTCAAATCATGTGGTTCTACAAGTGGGCAGCCACGCTCACAAGTGGTACTGCTATTTCCAACTGCAGCAGTACTACTGCTGCCTCCCACAACTCAGCGGAAATGACATTCAAGGCAAAACTTCAACTGAGTGAACACAATGCAACTCCCTAAAAGTCGATCTCTCCTCAGGTAATTTTGCTTCACCTGGGCCTTTTTTCTCTAACCACGGGCTCCCCATTGGGTCTTCAGCAATGATTCTGAGGCCGGACACTGACTCCCTGCACACACCTTCACTTTCCCTGGCTGCTCAGTTGTCCACAATCCTGGACCAAGAAGAAGGGGTGGGCAGCCACTGCACACAGCTTGCTTTCTGCGGGCACAGAGGCCAGAGCCAGGCAAAGGCCCATCGCCCCCATCTCAGGGAGTGAATCATGGAAGAAATGGCCCTGTGGTTCCCAGTCCGCACTGAGGGGCTTTGCTCTGCCTGGGGTCCTACTCGTGATGGATTCAACTCCTGGATGGAGATTGGAAAGCTGCTTTGTTTTAAAGAACTGGTTCTTAGGACTCAGTGACAAAACTTGCCTGGCTTCCCCTGCCCTTGATTCACTTACTGACACTCTGCTCTGAAAATCCACCTGCCAGGCCTTGGTCACCATCCCTCTCAGTAGTGGATTCCAACATATTTGCCATCCAAGACAGAGAGGACATGTCAGCCACTAACCCATAAACACACTGTGGTCTCCCTGATATGCCAGTGAACAGATCCACATGTCACTGGGGCCCTAATTATATGGCCCTATTTTCACAAACCCTATAACCTGGCCAAGAAATGAAAAATGCTTTTCTAAATTAGAAAATTTAGAAAAGCTAGACAGGAGTTTCTTTAAGTCAAGCTCTAAGAACTCCTGATGGCCACACCTGAACTCTGGACAAATTCATAAAAATCAGGCTTTTGTCCTTTAGGGAGGGGGCTATACATAAGCAAGGCTTGAAATTCTAAAAGCAAGTGCAGGGGATCACTTTCAGAAGCTCTCTGAATTTCATAATAATACAATATCCTCAACTAAAGACAATTATGCCGGGAGGTGACAAGTGGACCTGAAGGGTTAGCTCATAGGATGAACCATTATAAAGATTAAACCATACAGCAGAGATGGGCCATGGGGAGGCCCCTGAATGGTCTGCAGTGGCTGCACAAACAAAACTACAAAGTGTCATTTACATACTGCCTTCAAAGAAAGGTAAGGATTTTTTTTTCGACAGCCCTAGCTTGGCAGAGCTCCATACATCATGAGCTTTTTTGTTTTTGAACATGGGAAGAAAAGTGCCTTCGCTCCAGGAGGGTCTTCACCAAAATGGAAGTAGTCCTTCTGGCTAGTTCTGCTGAGGTGCTCTCTGCCCCTGAATCTGTGGCTGGGCTCAGGCACAGCCGTCACCCTTCTTGATGACATCTCCTCGGTGCAAGAACCACTTTACGTCTCCTGGCCCAGATGAAGTGCTACCGCACAGGCATGGCCTCCATTATTTACCTTCCCTCCCACTCTCCCCACTTCAATTCCACTGCATCCTATGAAAGAACAGCCAGAGGTCATTTGTTCAAAACCGGAAAGTCCAAAGCACAAATTGTCCAAGCTCTCCCTCACCTCATATCCTCCCGACAGTGGTTCTCACTCACCAACGACTGTTCCTCCACTCATTAGCTCCTCCACCAGGGGAAAGGGTCTTACGTTTTCATCAAGCAGTGATGCTCCCTTGTGGCCCGTCTGATGTATGGTGGGGGACAAGGTCAAGATTATCCACCTAAATGGGGATTAGGACTGTGGGTCCGGTTGACTTCTTCACATTACTCTTATGTCCCTGTAGCTCTAAAAAATCTCCAAATCAGTCCGGTCCACAAATAATTAAGTTCCTATTATAGTATTAAAAAAGAAAGACAAAAAGGAAAAGCCTATGTATCTTGGTTTGCTCAGGATGCTAAAACAAAATGCCACAGTCTGGGTGGCTTACAGAATTTGTTCCTCACAGTTCTGGAGGCTGGCAAGTTCTAGACCAAGGGGCCGGCCAGTTCTGTCTGGAGAGAGCTCTCTTCCTAGCTTCCAGATGGCCTCCTTCAAGCTGTGTCCTAGTGTGGTGACAAAACAAGGCTCTGATGTCTCTTCCTCTTCTTAAGGGAACCAGCTCTACTGGGTTAGGGCCCCACATTATTACCTTATTTAACCTTTACACCTCCTCATGGGCCCCATCTCCAACTACGGTCACAGTGGGGGTTAATGCTTCAGCTTATGATTCAGGGAACACAATTCAATCCTTAGCACTATACCTGACCATTTGGGGACTGAAAGGTAAATAAGAAAGGCCCTGGGTGCTTGAGGAGCTTATATCCTAGAACTAATTTCTGCTAGAAGTAAAAGTTCTCTCCAAGTTCACGTAGTGTCTTCCCATGAGCTCTATGGATTCCTCCTAGATACACCCCCAAGTAGGTCCCTCCTGATAAGGTGGTTGGCTATTGCACACTAATTCACAGAAAGGGTCAGAGAGGCACAGAGAGCTGAAGTGGCCTGTGGTGCTTGTGTTGCAATATCACAAATAAATTAAATTCAGACTGGGGCTGTGTCTCCAGAGGAGACTGAAGGTGCTAAGGTTTAGGGCACCAACCACATTCCTTATCACTGGATGCCTAATACTTAAAGGGCGGTGCCTCACAGGGCAAGGTGTTTGAAAAGACTTCTTGATTCAGAATGCAGAAGGAGCATTATATGTAAGGTTTTGTCCAAGTCAAACCAAGATCAGGATTATAGTTCATTAGAGAGATAAACTTTGCTGCTTTCCTAATTACGAAGGCAGAGTTTGTATGCTAATTAATTTGCAATTCAATATCCAAAACAGTATGGCATATTACAGAGATCTTAGACTTGAGATGCAACACATCAGAATTCTGCAATAGCCTCACTGAATTAAAAACACAAGTGACCTAGACAAACCCTTTAGTAGATATTAGTCAATCAGATACAAATACATTAGGCTTACTGAACATTACTACATGCCAGATAGTGTCCTAAGTCCTTTTCATTTATTATATCAATTAATCTTCTTAACAACTCTATGGAGAACTACCATTCATTTTTTTATTATTTTTTATTGAGGTACCAACAATAAAATGCACAAATCTTAGTGTTTAGTTCAATGAATTTTCACATGTGTATACACTCAGATGACTATTACCCAGATCAGGATATCAAACATTCCCACTAATTTTTCCCCCTTCACCTATTTCAGTCAGTGAGAGCTACCATTATTACCCCAGTTCATTGATAAAGAAACTGAAGTCTGGAAAAACTGGGTCAAGATCATATATCTAGTAAACAATAGAGCAAACTAGGATTCAACTCCAGGAAGTCTGTTTCTAGAATGCACACTCTAACTTACTACATTAAGTCACATACACCACACCTGGACCTTAACCTTTCGACTATATCTGCCCACTGGACACAGCAGTCAATGGTTGAAATGTATACTAGAATGAAAAATCCAAGAGGGCTGGGACCTGCTTGTCTTAAATCTTTCCTACCCCTTCCATGGAAAATCACATGGAACATAATGGTGCTCAATAAATAGTTACTGAAAAGTAAAAATAGATTGTGCTAGGTTTAGTGAAATTACTGCAATATTCTCCTCATTGTCTACTCCATTTTTATTTCATGTTCTACTTCTGTCTTTAGTGATAATCTTTTGCTATCCATTGCTTAGTGAATTCAAGCAGCTTTCAAGACTTTCCAACTTGGCGCCAACCTTATTTCTTTATATTCCATTACACAAACGCTCTACTCTAGCCACCTTTGCCTGTCCCCTCCCCCCTCCCCTGCCCTTGCCCACCCTCACCCCAGCTGTGTGCATTTCTACCAACTGAAGTACTCTTTCTCTAGTCTCTGATTACATGGAGCCCACTTATCTTTCAAGGTCCCATCTCTTCTAAGAAGCCTTCTCTGATCATCAAATCTGCAGTGACCTCTCCCTCTGGTAAGATGGGCTCACCTGCAACATATCACCTGCTTTCTCATTCTCTCCTGTGTTCACAGATAGACTGACAATGTACTGAAGGCAGGGGCTACAGCTTGTCATTTCTGGTATTCTCTGGGAAAGGCCTGGCTCATAACAGACACATCATGAACAGAGATCGACTGATGGATGGAGATACATCTTATCTACATGCAAAACATCTGCTGATGCATTTTTTAAAATAAAGGTAAAAAAAAAACTTAATTGAGATAAAATTCATATGACATAAAATTCATCATTTTAACCACACTGCAACTATTACCACTCCATGGTTTCAGAACATTCTCATTACCCCAAAAGGAAACCCCATACTCATGACATAATCACTCCCATTTCCCCCTCCCCCAGCTTTGGTTGACCAATAATTTCCTTTCTGTCTCTATGGACTTGCCTATTCTGGACATTTCATATAAATGGAATCATAAAACATGTCACTGTTTATGTTTGGCTTGTTTCATTTAACATTATGTTTCCAACATTCATCCATGTCCTGACATGTATCATAATTTATGCTTTTTTATACATAAACAATACTCCATTGTATGGATATATGACATTTTGTTCATCCAGTCTCATTAATTGGTGGATATTTGGGTTTTTTCACCTTTCAGTTATTGTGAATAATGCTGCTGTGAGCATTTGTGCACAAGTTTTTGTTTGAACACTTCTCTTCAGTTCTGAGGACATCTTACTATGGAAGACAAATCCATTAACTAAAAGCCTCATCTCAGTTCTATAGTAGAGATAAATAACTTTTTCTTTTAGAAAATACTATCTTCATTAAGAAATATTTCATGCCCATTGAGTAAATTTATCTGCTGTATTCCAGAATATCTTAAATTCCTTATATCTTATATTTTGTATGAAAGACTATACTTCGCAACTTCCACATTTAATTCACAGGATCTTAAGCATTTCAAAGATTCTTTCATAAAAAGCATAAACAAACTTTATTCCTACATATGTTAATTATTCTTCCCTATTTTAAAATTATTTGGTGTTCAGTAATGATAATTAATAGTCATCAAGAGCTTACTATGTGCCTACCACTATGCTAAATATAACAGTCTTTGAAATAAATACTGTTATCTTTTCACAGATGATGAAAAGAAGCTTAAAGAGCTTAAGTACCCTGCCAAAGGTCATGAAGGGTTAGACACAGGATCCCAACCCAGGTTGTCACATTTCATTTGGTAAATGACAAGACCAGCCAGGAGTAGAAGCAGACCATCAGAATCTTGTTTCCTAACCTACAAGTAATCAGAAGTGTTTGTGTAAGTCACCATTTCACTTTTAAGTCTAATGCCAAAGGAATTTTACAGAATAAATGTTCAGACCCCTCACAGATGAACTAGAACCATTTCAAAGCCAGAGACTACAGATTCCCTTCAGAGAGGATGCTGGGAAGGTGGCAGGGTAGAGAGCTTGAATCCACCTTCTCTTGCCTATACACCAAATCTATACCTACACACAGAGCATCTCACCTTGAAGAAGAACGGAGACAGAAGTGAACACCTTCTATACAGAGAGAGACAGACAGATTATGTAAAAGCAAAAAACAAAAAGGCAGGAGAGACAGAGACATAGTAATGGTGGGGACCCCATGCCCACATGACTGGCAGAGGAGAGGGGAGAGAATATTGCCAGAAAGCCAAGCACAGACTCTGTGCCCTGAGGTGTAGGAAAAAAGCCTTGGGGTTTAAAGTGCCACTAGACCATAAGGGAACGAACCCAAGTTTCAGAACCTAGCATCTGTGTTTGGCAAGGAAACTGCTCTAAGTTAACTACACTTACCGTATATAATTATCAAGTCACTATGTTGTACATCTGAAATTAATATAATATTGTACATCAGCTATATTCCAAAAATAATAGAAATCAAAAAACAAAAGGAAAAATTATTTCCCTTCAGAAGAAAAATGGCTCCTGCTTTCTCTCTGAGTCTACCTGCTCCATATTGTAACAGCAAGCTAGGTACTCTAGATGTACAATGACCCACACTGATGATGACATATGGTCTTTAGATAGAAAAAGGACTCTAGGCCACTCTCATGCCGGCAGCATCGTTTTGCTCATGGGGGTGTAGGGGTGGGCTTCTGGAGCTCATTGTGGAGCTCAGAAAGTGAGGCTGAAGTGAGAGATGAACCCAAAACCCCACACCACATACTACCTTGTTCCAGTTAGAAAAATAAAAGCATGCTAATATTAGACTTCAGGAGAGACGTCATACGAAGATTCAGAAAAACATCCATGATTCATGGACTCTTTTTCTGATTTTTCCTGACATATTGCAAAGGTAGAGAGGGAGAGTGAGAAGATTTGCTAGTGGGCCAACTTGGAGGGGTACTTTTGTTCCAGATTCTAAGGACTGTGGCTCTGCTAACACTGTTGACCTCTTAGGCACTGGACTTGCTGCTTCCACAAGTAAAACAATCAAGATGGGCTGGTCCATTGCTTGGGGACACAAAGCTCTTCTGGCTATGGAAGTAAAAGGGAATTAATGGATATTTAAAGTTCCAGGGCCTGCCAGCCCCACCAAGATCCAAATTAGGTGACCGCTGGGGTTCCCAGAGTTTACTGTTTTCCATCACATTTTTAATTCTACATTAAACGTGATGCTTTAAATGTTTTTCAACTTTTTACTGAACTATGAAATACATACCAGAGAGGGGCACAAATGAAAATTGAATAGCTCAATGCATTTTCACAAAATGAATGCACCCATATAACCAGCATCCAGACTGAATAATGCTAGCTAGCATCCCAGAAGCCTTCCAAGGGCAGGGCTTTAATTCTAACACAAAACTGAGTCCCCACAAGCATCCTATGCCTAAAAAAAGCATTTAGTATTCATTGTGGGACAAGGACAACATAAAAGACAACCTCTCTCTTCCCTATTTTTTCAACAAAACCTGCATCTACAAGGACTTAAAGTGGAACCCGGTACTCATCCCTCCCAGCACTGAGGAGTGAGCCTCTCTAAGTCACAGGAACGGAGCCAAATGAACAGGCCTAATGACAATGAACTGAAAATTTACTAATCAGGAGCATGTTTCACACAATCCTTTTGCCACGTGCAAATAACAGTCTTCTCTTCCCTTTCACCATTTCAAAAGCATTTATATCACTGGTAAAACCAAATACCAGTTAGTAAAGTATAAACAAACTACAGGGGGAAGAGGGGAGTGGAAATACAATGAAGAAAATAAAGCCACTTGCCTCTCTGCAATCCACTGGCTTCTCCTCCTGTAATGAATTTACAATAATGGTCCATAATCAAGGTGCAATGACAGACTTAATTACGAGGAGCTCTAAGTGACCTCAGGTAAATCATATATTGCCCTCTCCCGGGTGGAACCGCGTTAAGCCTAATACTTCCAGTCAGGAAACCTCTTATCTCAGAGACAAAAGGATTCCTACTGGCCAATGAGCACCAGCTGCCTGAACATCCTGTGTAAATGAGCTCTCCACAATCCATTACATCCAGGAAAAGCTTTCCCCTTCTGCTTCACTCAAGGCTGTATTCTGTGCCTAACTTAAAAAAAAAAAAAAAACCCACTTACAATTATCCACAGGAACTGGGGACTAAGTTTCCCTTTGAAAGAAACCCAGAAGCAAAGGCTGCATGAATAACATACTTTTTCATAAAGGGAGTAACAGGCTAAAAGAACAATACTGTGCAAAAGGTCTTGCCATCTTTGTTGAGGCCATGACATTGAACTTGAATCTTTTTCTGACACAAAGAATGTAGCCAGTTGCTGAGCTCTGGATTCGATGTTTACAGGAAGTTGGCAACCCTTTCCCTCCAGAGCTAGAATCTGGGTTGGAAGTTGGGGGTGAGAAGTGGTATCTGAATGATGTCTGGAGAGTCCCCCAGCCTCATAACTGTCCAAATATACCTTTCTAATGGATTGAATTGTATTTCAATCTCAAAAAAAAATTCTCACCTTCAAAATTGATATCTGAATCTAGATTTGGAAGGAAATTATTAATACATCATGTACACAGTGACCGTACCCCTGAACAAAGAATCATTATCTAAGGTTGTAGGCCATGATATAGGCAGGCTTTCAGATCAGATACCTGTCTTTGGTGAGCCTAGGGAAAAGAGGCTGAGAAATTTGCCTTTGCCTTCATGGGTAGAGGAAGATCTTTTCATTTAACAAATGATAAACCCTGCAATAAGTTGATGAGACATAGTAGGAAACAATTCTTCTTTGGCCAAAGATCAACTGGGAGTTCTATTAGACTTGTGCTCCCTAACAACAGGTCTTAGGCTCCCAAACCAGCGGAATAATGATGCTTCCACAGAATTACTTTTTTCCTTCCTAAATCCTACCTCTGACACATTGCTGCAAGTGGTTTAACCGTGAAAGGCCTTGACCTCCTTTCTTTGTCACTCTGATTCAAGTGTGTCTGTTTCCTTGGGGCTACCAAGCTCAGTTGGATGGCTGGCCAGAGCAGAACAGAGCATCAGCCAACCTCAGAACAATGGGGCCCTTTCTCTGGCTGTCACATGAACAGCGTTGTGTTACAGCCATTGTCCCTCCAAGCAGAGACGGAAAGGCACGGGTTCTCACAGACCAGCTATTCTCTGTGACCCTCTGACCAAGTAACTAAAATATTAAAAAGGATAAAGAAGGGAAAGAAAAAACATGCCTTCTGAATGGAGCAATATAGCCCTAACAAGGATGATAATAGTGCATCCATGGACCACCTGCATCAGAACACCTTGTCAAAACACATCCCTGGGTCTCACTTCACACCCACTGAATCCCAACCATCAGAAAGCAGCCAGTATCTGTCAGTGATCCCAGGCCCTAAAGTTTGAAAACACAGGCCTAACTGAGGCCTCAAACATTTCTCTTTTCACTTAATGGCCTGATTTTACACATCTATCTATTCAAGAGGTGCCCAGGAGATGGGGGGAATACAGAAGGGCAGTACTTTATAACAAATCTTTGTGTTGGAGCAATAGCGGGGGGTAGGGGAAGTGGGCAGGGAGGAAGATGAGGGTACTATGGAAAGTTGGGAATGAGACAGGAAATTAGAAAAAAAAAAAGCTCTTCAGAAGACTACAGGAATGTGGAGGCAGGGACAGCCAGGAGCAAAAAGAGGTAGGGGAGGGAGAATGGAAGGAGGGTGCCAAAGTAACCTGGCAGAGGCCACAGCCTTCAGGAAAGGGTGGATGGTGAGAAAGTGCCAGTAGCAGGATGGACAAATGGCTTTTAATAAGCAAGCATGTTTCTTACTTAGTTTTATGTTTTAAGATGTGCACTTCCCCCAAAAGTCCCCAGTTTTCCAAGTCAGCCACTCAGAGCTACATGTTCAGCAAAATTTTTATGAAATGAAGGAGATAGGAAGTGATAACCATGGTTCATTCTAAAAGAGACAGCATTGTAGTGTGGCCTGATAACCTTAAAGTTCTTAAGGGAAAATGTGAATTCATATCCAGATGATGCTAGAAAAAACATGAACCCTGTCCATACCCCTGCCCCCAAGAAGCCCCACAGTGGTTGAAAGAAGTAAGTTTCCTTATTTCACACCTCATGGAACAGGGGCCAATTTTTACTTGAATCTGATGCCCCAAACCACATCTGGTCTATAAAATAAAATAGCAGTGTGCTATGACGGGATCCTTTAATGCACATAGTGCTAGGGAACAGACAGAATCTAGTCCTATGGCCCCACACATGACTATCATGAAATGATTCTCAAATGTTGACTCACTACTCCTGTGGACTGGCTTAGTCACTATTCCTTGAAGATGTCTTGCAAATTCCTGCAGCCACATGTTTGCTGAGCTTACTTCCCTGTCTAAAGGGTCCCATTCACTCAAATCTCCTTCAAGATCCAACAGTGCAGGGAAATCTCTGGAGAGCACACAGAGCCCCCTTTCTAGAAGGAGCTCTAAGAGAAGCTCTCAGAACACCCACTTGGTCCTTACCACACCCAGACTTCCACAGCCAGTTGTTTGTTATCTTTTCTTAAGGCAACTGTCTTGCCTAAGGGTTTCATCCCTGTGCAAGTTCACTATGGATTCAGTGAGACCAAGAAATGACAATGGAACATTTTTGGGGTAAAAGGGTTTATACCGGCTTTATTTTCCCATTGGTAGGTTGAGCACTAGAATCACACCTGCATCCAACAGTCTGCAGGTCTGTAATCCACCTCTGTCTCTGCCTCCATCCAGAGCACTGGGCAGAGCTCTTTACATAGTGACTCAGTCAATAATAGCCCATTGCCTACAGGTGTGGAAGCATTAGCCTAGCAGCAGGCCAGTTACATCATCAAGCAGTTTAGGGTCAGGTGATGATCCTGGCCATAGGAACTTCCATTTTCCCCACAGCTGTAATTCCACATAGTGTTTATCCTATGTTTTATATACCTAATAAATATCTGGAGTAAAAATACAACTCAAACCAACTACTTTTTAAAGAATACAAAAGTCACATCTTGTCATTGACTCCTTGTCCAAAAGAAAAGGTACCCTTCTGAAGATATCAGCAGAGGTTGATGTTTAAAATTTTTCATTTTGATTGTAGAATTAAGCACCTGGGTCCAAAACAAAGAGCTCACATTTTTATTTTGTTCTGTGAGGAATAAGCTAAATTTTGTGTACTCTGATTTTCAATTTTCTGTCAAAAATTATTTTTTAAAAAGCACAAGCATGATTCTTCACCTGAGGTATTCAAAAGATCTATCATGGGAATAACCACCTGTGGCAAGGTTTTAGAACTAAACAAATCTGTGCAGCAAATCCAGGCCAGCCAGGATGTTAACAAGGCAGTTAGTCACCCTCTAGGGTAGGACCTCCTTGCTGCCAGAGATATTTTTAATACATGCTAATATTCTGTACATATACCTATCAAGATGAGGCTTTCCATACCGACATACTATTTCTTTGTCTTAGAAGGGGAGAAGGGTACAATTTATTGCCCTATAAATAGGAAATTGAGTTGGTTAAAATGCTTTACACAGTTTCTTTATTTAGAAGTATAAATTACTAGAAACAAAAGGAGAAGGAAATCATTACAAGAGAACATCAATAATAACAGGATATATTATTATATTCACACTTTCCAAACTGGCTAATGGCACAGAGCATGCATTAGCTAATAACATCCACATGACGACCTGCAGTTTTACAAATAAAGTTGTAGAAACTAAAATAACACTGGCTTGTATCTTATTTTTTTTCCTCATAGCATGAGAAATCCTTCTATAAAATGCCATGAACTAATCCTTTGTAATAACTTTTTTAAAATAGTTAGAATGACCATGCAAAAAATAATCTTAAATCATGA
This sequence comes from Manis pentadactyla, assembly GCF_030020395.1. NCBI lineage: Eukaryota > Metazoa > Chordata > Mammalia > Pholidota > Manidae > Manis > Manis pentadactyla. Next base: position 65,869,944 of record NC_080031.1, on the reverse strand, counting down.
AGTAAAGAGAGACAAAATCTTGAGAAATTCAGAGAGATTGAATTAATTATTCTGAATGAGTAAAAAGACAAAGAGACTAGTGAAGCGACTTAACAAAAGTATAGTCAGATGCAATCTTTAAGGTAGAAAAAGTTCATTTCAGAAACAGAAATTAAAAAGAAGGCAATCAAAAGAACCAAATGAATCTTAGTTAATCCTTAAAACTAAGCTAATTTTTAAAACAAAATACTGGTTACACATCCTTGAGAAACTGAGAATGCAGCCAGATAATATTGCTTTGTTTGAAGTCCAAACAATCTGGACATTTGTACTTCATGTATTGATGCTGCTACCTTCCTGCCTTAGAAATCTCATACTTCTACCTGCGCATGAACGTTTTTCGTGGTTTATTTTATAGTGGAGCTCCCATGAGCTAAACGTTCAATTTTTGCAGCATCAGCATCTTTGTTGCTGCCCTGCAACTTCTTTGTTCACCTGGTCAAATGTTATTTCTATTTCCATTACTACAAAAAAATGAATGGGAAATGGAAAAATTAAACACCTAACAGTAATTACAAGAAGTTTTTGTCTCACAAACTTAATATATATGAGACAAAATTGGCAGTTAGTAAACATGCCAAAAATGGCAAATCTTTAGTCTGAATCAGACATTTATTGAATGGTCCACTGCTGTTCAAATGAGGACAAGATCGCCAAAATTATAGAAAGTTTAAAGAATGAAAAATTAAAGAAAGGAATAAACCCAGAATGTTGTGTCTAAATGGCAAGATATAACTAGATATTTTCTAATATATTTGGTTCTCCATGGCCAGCATCCCTTATAACATGTAGGCTTTTTGCACAATCTTTGAACTCAGTTTTGGAAATGCATCCTGAAATAGGAAAAACAGTACTGATCTAGTCACCATGTTTCTAATCAAATAATACAAAGGTATTTATAAACTGAAAAGCACAGGGCAAAAGCTGTTTATTTTTATTGGCACTGGCACTCCCATTCCAGTGCCCTGACACTGTGTCATTCACAACCAAAACCACCTCAATGAGCTCTTACATCATAGTGCTGCCATAGTTCTGAACATGTAACATTAATTCAGTGGCCTCTGATGTTTCATAAGTCTTTTTAGGATATTCTGTTCTGTCCTTTTTCCACTCCAGGTTTCTAACTTTGCAGACTATGTCTAGTCAAACCACAAATTCTTGACTGGGTTCTCCACAACCTTTGGTACATACACAGTGATTGTCACAAACCTTTGGTGTGCTAAGAAAATGTCAACTAGCATTCATTCATTAATTCCCTCCCCCACACATACATTATCTAGGCTTCTGTTATGTAACTTCTATCTGCCAGCCATTTGGATAAAAGCTTAGAATAAGGAATGATAAGCTCATCTATCAGTTGGAGAAACATCCAGATAACAAACACAGTTGATACCATATGATAGATGCTATAATAAAGCTATTCACAAATAGAACTGGAATCACATGAGCTATCATTAAGTTTATGTGAGAGAATTAGGAAATATCTCAGCAGAGAGGTCTTATTTGACTGTATCTTGAAGGATGAATGTGTAGAAAGTAGTTGTAGATGGCAAAAAGAAGCAAAGACATTTTTGGCAGAGGGAAGAGCATACACGACCAGGTTGGGAAGGAGCGAAAGCAAGCAATGTATTCTTTAAGAAACAGTAACAAGATCAAGATGAGCAGAGCTAAGAGGCTGGGGGAACAGTGAAACACAGAAACGACCCAGAGAAGATGGTACAAGGCTGACTTCGTGTATCATGTTAAAGAGGCTAGGCTTTATGTTAGAAGCCAGTGTTTCTCCAGTTGTAATCTGAGATCACTTCCACCAGATTCACTTGAGGATCTGCTCAAATGAAAGTTTCCAGCTCTTGCATCCGTGGTGAAACCCTGGAATCTGCTTTTCGACAAGCACCTCAGTGACACTGATGCTTACCATCCGGGAGCCATCAAAGATTTTTAAACAAGGGAATAATGACATGCGTGATCAGATTAGTACTTTAGAAATACAGTATTAGAGCAAGCAGACAATCATGAGGAAGGTAAATCTAGTGGTGCTGAATGAGGATGTGACTTGGTTTTACAACAGAATTATGTGGGGAACTTACAACACTGCAGACTTTTCACATCTTATCCAAGACTTCAATTCCTCAGCGACATCTGCTCCTCATTCTAACAAGTACTGAAATCTGAATTAAAGCAGAGGGGCTAGGATCTGTATTAGCTTGAACTATATGAAATTGCCATTTTATGTAGGTCAAAAATGGTCAAATTTTGGTAATTTCTCATAGTTCAATCTGACCAGAGCTGAGAATAGCTGATGAAATACAAGCAGAGCTAAATTTAAATGCTTTTTCTTTTTTATTAATTATCAATGTCATGACTCACTTTGAGTAACATCAAGGATGGAAGTGACATAATTTACATATCTAAGACAAATGTTAGAAAAAAGAAAAAGAGGTTCAAAAACAATCACCAACCAAGTGAGGCAGCTCATTTAAGGATTGCAAATCAGAAGGAACACTGGAGGTTATCGGGCTCTTTCTCCACCTCCCAACACAAGTTTACACATGAAGGAACTGTTGGAGGAAGGAGGCTGTTGGAGGCTATACTGAATATTTTGTTCAATTCCTCAGCGACATCTACTCCCCATTCTAACAAGTACTGAAATCATTATAGCTAAAAAGTATTTGGGATTTAATTTATAGAGTGCTAGTGTCACCTGAAGCCCTCAAATGCTTGAAAGTTGCAGCGGGTACATAAAGTAAATACGCATGCACATCCATTTTTAAAAAGAAGCCAACACACCTAAATAATATAGACCTGGACCAGTGCTATGTAATAGAAGCTTAATAAATATTTATTGAACGAATGATTGACCTCTAAAAAACAGGTCAAAGATGGCATATTAATGCAAGGAGTCTTTAAGACAGTGAGCAGGCTGTAACCTAAGCATAGATGTCCCACCTGCTAGCCTATCCAGAGCTCCCTTTGGTGACCAACCACCATCCCTCCTCTACAAATCCCAGCCCTGCTACATGCACCTTTTTGCCCTCTGAAACGCCTCCAGCAGAAAGCAATACAAAGATCATGTCTGAGCTAAGTTTGACAATACGTAATTTGTTAGTTGGGAGCAAGGCCCAGGTAAGCACAGCCTTCAAAGCCCATCCATATAGGAAAAACAGCTAACAGGTAAACGACAGTTAATAATGTTAGCTACATCATCATCATTTAACTACCTGCCAGGCTTGTCAGCACCCCACTGGAGTTGGCTCATTTAAGCCTTTTAACAAGGTCTGGTGTAAGCGTTGTTATTATCATTCTGATTTTATAGATGAAGATGGAGACGTTAAATAACTTGCTCCAAGGACACAGCTGGAAAGTGGCAGAGTTGAGTTGATCCCTGGACACTTGACCCCAGCATTCACCCTCTACAGATCTCCTTGACCTCAGAGCAGCAAAACAAAAAGTGCCCTGCAAGAGGACCCCTTAGAGCAGTCAAGTCAGGAAGGTGGCATTTCCCAGCTGACCTGATCCTAATCTTTTCATCCTCAAAGAATGAGGCATCTTCAGTTGGGAAGCCCATACACAAAGTAAGACCCAGGATACAAAAGAGAAAGGCAAGAAGAACCAAAAAGGAATGCCATCTCCTCTGCCTAAGCATAGCATAAATACCAGTGCCTAAGAACTTTTTGGATAATAAAATCGAAAACTTTAACTTTTCCCTAAAGAATCTGGGTCCTCGTGTGAGGATATTTTCTAAAGAGGCATCAACGATATCACCATACTTCATTTACTCAGTGATATCATTCTTACTTTCAGAAAGAAAAAAGCAAGGACAAAATATTTCCCTAAACCAGGGGTAAAAGTACTAGATCAAAGGAATTTAAAAGATTAACAGAAGGTAAATCTTTCTGTGGTAACTATGCCTTGAAGAACCCCCTTCCCAACAACCCCTGAGCAGGCAGGCATTCCTACAAGGAAGAGACCCCCTCCGGTCTAAGTCACCCAGCCTGTGATCCTGACTCCCCTCAAGGACGCTGAGATCGCAGGGAGAGAGACATCCCCAAGTCTATCTGCACATCTGAATATCAATTACTGTAGAAAGAAAAGTTTAGAAGACAAGTCAAGATCCCAGAGGAGAAGTGACTCTGATCTGGAAGGAAAGGTCTGACTGAAACTGCTTTTCATTCTCAGTCGGACCACCACCGCCAAACTCCCTTCATCCAGCTATGACACTCGTCAACACAGAACAAACGCACAAGGCAATACAAGGGCAGAAATCACGCAAAATAAAGTGCGTAATGGGGATGTCTCACCACAAGAAATACTCCAAGAAGTTCCCACACAGCCCCAAGTAACACGACAAAATGCAAACAGTAACAATAAACCCTTGAGACCTGTAAACAACCAGACTGAGCCCATCTTGCCCCGCTTCCCGTTGCACCCGAGCACCCTGGCTACAGAAATGTGCCCCCCACCACACACACACCCGTAAGAAACTATCCAGCAACCGGCCAAGTTCCACCGGCTGCCAGAATTGAGTTTGCCCAACTCTTACCCAGGTCCCGAGATCCCGAGATTGGCAGCGCAACACTCTCTGCCCGATTTTCATCCAATGCCAGCCGAAAAACAAAAATCTGTTCCGAACTGTGCGAACAGCCTCCCACCAGCGTCCCAGATGAGAGTGTTACTCGGGAATCTTCCTTCAGGCTCAAAGGTGCAGACGCGGGAAAGAGGCTGGTCTCAGAGCGTTTCCAGACCGCCAGTCTTGTGCACCCATTAAGTACTCGTCGCAAAATTGAACGAGGTTTTTCCCGTCTGGCCCACGATGCTGGAGGAGGAGGGGAGTAACCCGAGCTGCGGCCGGGATGCAAGCAGTTGCCGCTGCGGCAGCTGCTGCCGCCGGGGCAGAGACCGCTGGGGGTGGGGGTAGGGGGTTGTCGCTTGGCACCGCGCGCACTCCCTAGCGCCACGCGCAGGACATTCCCTGCCCGGCTCTTGCACCCGGATCGCGGGACGCCCCTGCCCAGAAGGACCCCTCGGGAGTCCGGTCAAGAAGTTGGCAAAACGTGGAGGCACCGCAGGGAATGAACTAAGGGGTGGCGGAGAGTGCGGCGGTTTGCGTTCACGGCGCCCGCTCCGCGTAGAAGTCCCTGCGTGGTGTTCTAGAGCCCCTAGAAGGATTTGGGGGACTGGAGACGTCGCCTAAGAGGCCAGCTGGGTGGACGGCACATCCCCAGCGGTGCCAGGGAGGGAGCTCAAAAGTGGGACGGAGAAGAAGAGGTGGGTGAGCAAGCCTTGCCAGAGTGTGCGAGGATGCAACAAAGCGGTTGAGAAGGTGGGGCGAGGATCTGGAGAGAAGGTGGGAAGTGAGGGAGCCTGCTTCACGTTGGCGAGGCTGAGAGAGAACTCCCCAGACCCGCAAGAAAATCCCCCAGGCCTTCTGCGAGGCCTCGCGCGGACATTTGTTGGGGAATGGCTCCCTCTGCCGACTCTCCAGTGAGGCCCCGGGAGACTTGATGACAGTTAAAATCAAGGCTTTTCGCCGTTGGTAGGTGGAGCAGGTGTACATTCTTGACCCCGCATCTCTGTTCACTTTCCTCGTCCTTATTAAGGAATTTCTCCACGTCAGGGCTGCTACCCACGCAGATACAAATCTCTAATTGCTGGAAATTTCTTGCTTGTGTTAAACTGAATTCTATCATCCCCACCACCACCTCTCTAAAACTGGCTTTTGTTCCATACCCACGCCAGATGATCCTCTGCTATCAGGTTTCTCTTCCATATGTTAATATCAACTCTTTCTTTTTGGAGACATCTCAGTAATGCATATGCATATTATATGCACCTGGCAAATAATCCACACTCAAAATTATGTTTGAAGGAATGGATGAATGAAATGAATGATTCACTGAAGCCCCACACCATCCACCTAGGTTGCCCCTGGAAACACACAGGGGACTGTATGTTCACCAGGCATCACTGCTCCTTCTCCTGGTCAACAGTACCTCCATTTTTATTTGGAGGACTACCCCTGCTACACTTAATGCAGTTTTGATGGGAAAGTCATTCAGATTGGTCCAGCTTTTCCCTATCCTTGAGTGGGCACCTGTCTTAAGCTAGTTCCTGTAGACCTTCTCTGCCAGGAATCTGAACTTTGACCAGAGCAGCACAAGGACCAAAGGACCAATAATAAATCCAGAGCTCACTGACCATATGACAGTGTTCTAGACACTGGCCATTAGCTCATGTCACTTAATCCCAAAGCTACCCTGCTTTGTTTTATGAATCCTGGTTGCTCCACTTGAATTTTTTTAGTTAACTTTACTGACACATGATTTACATTCAATGTATTTCAAGAGTACAGTTTGATGAGCTCTGAACGATGTGTATACCCGCATAACACAATCAAGATAATGAATAATTCCATCATCCCAGAAAGTTCCCTTTGAAGCACATTTTTTAAGTCAGTTCCCATTCCATCTCTGGCCCACAGAGCTGCTTTCTGTAACTATAAATTAGACTTGTTTAAAGGAATGGAATCATATAGTTTGTATTTCTGTCTGGCTTCTTTCACTCAGCATTGTTTTTGAGAGTCATTGATGTTGTTTGTATCAGCAATTTTTCTTCTTGCTGCTGGCAAGAAGAATCCATTGTATGGATATACCACAATTTGTTTTCCCATTCACCAAGTGTTGATGAACATTTGGGTTGTTTCCAGTTTAGACTCATGAATAAAGGTGCTAAAAACATTCCTGTACAAGTCTTTTTGCAGACATATGTTGTTATTTCTCTTATTTCATAGGAGTGGAATTACTGATTTATATAGCAAGTGTGAGTTTAGCTATAATATTAAGAGACTTCTGGTTTTCCAAAGTGAATATATTACTTTGCCTTCAAACCACCAATGTATTAGAATTGCGCTTCATCTTATCCACACTTTGTATTGTCTGCCTTTTTATTTTAGCCTTTCTATTAGGTATATAGTAGTATCTCACTATGGATTTAACTTGCATTTCCCTGATGACTGATGATGGTGTCCATTTGTCCTTTGATGAAGTGTCTAAATTTTTTGCCCAATTTTTAATCAGGTTTTATGTATTCTTGTTTTTGGGTTATAGGAGTTCTTTACATATTTTGAATGCCAGGCCTTTGTCAGATATATGTATAACAAATATACCCTTCAGTCTGTTTCTTGCCTTTCAATTTCTTAATGTATTTCAAACAGCAAAAGCATTTCATTTTGATGGTCTAATTTATCAATTTTTTCTTTTATGGTTGAACTTTTTATGTCTTATCTAAGAAATCTTTGCTAACTCCAAGGCTGTGAAGATTTTCTCTCATGGTTTCTTCTAAAAATGTATAGGTTTAGCTGTTTTGTTTAGGTCTGTGATCCATTTGGATAACTTCAGTTTTTTTGTGTGAGGTAAGATTTGAAGTTCATTATTTTTCACATAGATATCCAGTTGTATCAGCACCATTTGTTGATAAGATTATCTTTTCCCCATTGAATAACATTGGCATTTCTGCTGAAAATCAATTGGCCATATAAGAATAGGCCAATTTCTGGACTCACTATGCCTTTATGTGACCTATATTTCTATTCTTATTCCAGTACCATGCTGTCTTGATTTCTGTAGCTTTATAATAAGACTTCATTTGAGGTATAATACATTTTCCAACTTTGGTCCTTTTTTTCAAAATGTGTTTAGCTCTTCTAGATTTGGGGTTTTTTTTTTGATCCTATGAATTTCAGAATTAGCTTGTCAATATTTTAAAAACTCACTTTGGAATTTTGTTAAGTATGCCTTAAATATGTTGATAACTTCAAGGAGAACTAACATGTTAACAGTTTTGAATCCTTGACGCTATAAATTTGTTGTATCTCTCCACTAATTTAGGTCTTCCTTAATGTCTCCCAGCAGTATTTTATAGCTTTCAGTATACCAGTTTTTCACATATTAAAATAACTTATTCATAATACTTTTTAAGCTTTTGATGCTATTACAAAGAATTATTTTTAAATTTTAGTCTCTAGTTGTTCATTGCTAGTATGGAGAAATACAATGAAATTTTGTTTAGTAGCCGCATATTTTGCGAACTGACTAAATTTATTTATTAGCTGTAAAAGTTTTTTAAAGTTCCTTAGGGTTTTCTACATGCAAATAAATACAGTTTTGCTTCTTTTATTTCTTTTTCTTGCTTTATTGCTCTGGACAGGATGGCCAGTACAATACTGAATAAAAGCAGTAAAAATGCATATCTTTGCCTTGTTTTCCATCTTAGAGCAAAATATCTTTTTGTAGTAAGTAGGATATTTGCTGTAGATTTTTCACAGATACACTTTATTGCTTGAAAAAGCCCCCCCATTAAAAGTATTCTTACTGTGAATGACTGTTGAATTTTGTCAAATGTTTTACCTGCATCAGTCAAAATGATTGCAAGGCTTTTCTCCTTTATTTTATTAATTGATTAAATTGGTTGTTAAAACTGCCCTGCATTCCTGGATTAAAGTCTCCTTGGCCAATGTCCATAATAGATTTTATGTACTATTGGATTTTATTTGCAAAAATTTGTTCAGGAGTGTCTATATTCAGGAGGAATATTGGTCTGTAGTTTTATTTTCTTGTGATCTCTTTGGCAAGAAGTTCATCAGTTTTTTAAATCTATTCAAGGAACATGCATTCTGGCATGGCAATAAACATCCTGCAGCCCTCTACAAAATAGGAGTCCCCTAAAGTCTTCTGCTCACATCACCACTCCAAAGACTCCTGACCACACAGACACTCCAAATTCCTTCTTTATTCCCACAGTCACAGCTTGCCTGAATCCTGGAGGTCTCCCATTGAGACTATGAACCCTTTACAACTCCTTCAAGAGCTTGTCTGTGACTGGAGGGTATGCACTGAGTTGCTGCTCCCTCTGTAAGTCCCTATATGCCTCCTCTATGGTCCAGCGAGTTCCCACAAAGCTACTACTCCCTCTGCATGCCCACACTACCTGTTACTGATCACCAGTGTTTTGCCTAAACTCCAGAGGGTTGCTTCCTGGTGGCTTAAAGACTTCAGTGCAGCTCCAACCTGGGTGAACCAGCAAACTTCTTTGCTATCCAGTGGACTAAACTACACCTTGTCCAACGACATCTGAAACCTTTTCAATTTTGTCCTTTCTTGAGCACTTTTTCAGTCCTAGAGTACCATGCAAAATTGTCATATCTTCTAGTCACATTTTATCAGATTTAATAATTTTAAAAATATTACACCCCCCACCTCCACCCCTCCATTTAACCCACTGTATGGTTTCTATCTCCTGATTGGACCCAGACTGATAAACTACAATAAAGCACGACCTTTCTGGGGTCTCTATTGAATGCTCCCAAGTGTTCAATGAAGACTACTCATTCTTCACTCTGTTCATCAGTCCTGCAAGGGTTCTGGAAATTGTTCAGCTTATAGCTTCCTGATTGGTGTATGCCTAGTCCCATACAGTTTCACCCTATTAATCACGGCTTTTTACTCAGCAATAGAAAGACCCTATGTAAAGTTCTTGAGATCTTTCCTCACATAATTCTCTCATCTTTGGTATGCTGCTCTTTGAATTCCAGCCACCTTAGGCTCTGACTTCCAATGTCCATGTCCTTTGCTCCTCTGCACTGTAGTCCAGGAAGAACCTCCAATCAGAAGGCCAGAGTGATTCTGGAGTTCACCTCATTTGCTTATATATTCTCGGCGATCACAATCGTGATGCTCAATGTCTCAAAAGAGTTCTTTCATATATTTTGTCCAATATTCTACTGTTTAGAGCAGGATCATAAGTCCAGTCCAGTTATTCCTTTACAGCAAGAAAAGGAAGTTCTTTACCTTTGATATTTAGGAGCTACTTTGTGAGTAAATTCCTTCATATTTTTTCTTTGTTTGTATTTATTTATCTTGAACTGGAAAAAATTGGGGTTCTTTTGCTTTCATCAAAAGAATTCTGGATCATACACATGTGGTGCCCAGAAGGAACACATGAAGCATTTCAGATAAAACCTGAACATCCTGGATCACAGTGAGATTTTTTTACTACCTTTATTCTGAACAGTATAGCATTATTGATATGAGATTAAATGGGCTTTTTTTTTTTTTGGTAACTATATTATTCTGTTAACAAAGAATTTATAACCTACAACAACCCCAATTAGTTTTTATATTTGCAATTAAGCCTGAATTCTGAAAATATTATTTATACAATTAGTTGAGACTTTCACAGTAATTTACAGGACTACTCACTTAGTACTATGAAATTCCATTTTTCTATATGCAGTCCAAATTTAGAACTTCTTAAGATCTTGGTGGAGCTAATTCTTGTTCTAGTATATTAGCTAGTCAGCTCAAAATCATGATATTTAAAATTTGATCAGCTAGCTACAATGCTTTTGAGTAAATACTTATTAAATCTGTGGAAATAGGTAAAAGTCAAAGTCATACTCTAACAAAGCGTTTACTCTCCATTTAAACTTATTCACATCCTGTAGCATGGCCATTCAGCCACTTAGAAATACTACAACTCTATTACATCCAGCCCACTTTCTTCATCTGATCCACAAGGATTTCATGGGATATTTTTTTCAATTACCTTATAAATCCAGATGTATTCTCATTCCTTTACTTTATCTGTCTGGTAATATTTCCAGTAAAGGATATCAAATCAGCCTAGCAGTTCTGCCTCTTAGAAAACAAGATTGGCTTCTTATTCCCATGACTTCCCCTCTAGTGTTCTCAAACATTTCTTTAAATTTATGATTTAAAAGCTTTTCTAGTTACAGCAATAGACTAGAGTTCACAGAATTTACCTCCTTCCCATTTAAAAAAATAGGAGAGGGAATTTCAAAATATTAACTTATAAATATGGCATAAAGTTACCATTTTTTACTTCATTCAATCCTAACAACAGGAGGTATGTATCACTGTTTCTGTTTTATAGAAACTGGTGGCTCAGAAACATAATTACTTGCCCTTGATCACATAGCTAATTAATGGCAGAGGTGGGTCTGACTTCAGAACTTATGTTTTCTACTACCTTCGATCTACATTTATCTATTGTAGTCTTCTGATAGCCTACCAGAGCTCTTCAGATTTCACCAACGTGCTATTTACTCACTTTCCTCCCTGGTTTGTGAAAACCTACTTTGCAGGGTTTGATTCTTCTCAGAGTCTTTCCTCGGGAATCTTAGAAGCTCTTGAGTCTTCACAGTTTCATCTCTCCCATAATACGAATGCAAACAAGACTGACATAGATTGTGTCTTTAATCATAAGACTCACACAGTTATATTCAATATATATATCATATACATCACATTTTCTTTATCCATGCATCTCTCAAAGGACAATAAGGTGATTTCCATGTCTCGGCTCTTGTGAATAATGCTGCAATGATATGGGAGTGTCTATATTGCTTCCAGATCCTGAATTCACTTACTCTAGATATATACCCAGAAGTGGGGTTGCTGGATCATATGGATTTCTGTTTTTAACCTTTTGAGGAAACTCATTGTTGTTTTCCATAATGGCTGAATCAACTTACATTATCACTAACCATTTGCAAAGAGATAATTTTATTCCTTTCTGATTTGAATGACTTTTATTTCTTCTTTCTTGCCTAATCGCTCTGGCTAGCACTTCCAGTGCTATGTTGAACAGGAGTGGTGAGAATAAGCACCTTTTTCTTGTTCCAGATCTCAGAGGAAAAGCTTTCAGTCTTCCACCACTGAGTATGATGATAGCTGTGGGTTTGTCATATACAGCCTTTATTATGTTGAGATATATTCTTTCTATACAAACAAATTTGGTCTAAACCAAATTTGTTTGTATAGAAGGACTTTCTTTCAATAAAAGGATGCACATTGCCAAATGCTTTTTCTGCATCTATTGAGATGATTGTATGATTTTTATCTTTTAGTCTATTAATGTAGTATATCACATTCTTTGGTTTGCATATGTTGAACCATCCTTGTATCCCAGGGATAAATCTCACTTGCTCATGGTGTATGATCCCTTTAATGTGCTGTTGATAATATTTTATTGAGAATGTTTGCATATATATTCACCAAGGATGTTGGCCTATAGTTTTCTTGCCCTTGTCTAGCTTTGGTATCAGGGTAATGCTGGCTTCAAAAAATGAGTTTAGGAGTGTTCTCTCCTCTTCAATTTTGTAGAAGAGTTTGAGAAGGATTGGCATTAATTTTTCTTGAAATGTTTGGTTTAAATGTTTAGAACTCACCAGATAGTGCTGAGCTTTTCTATTGAGGGTTTTTCAATTAATGATTCAATCTCTTTACACATTATTGGTCTATTCAGAGTTTTTATTTCTTCATGATTCAATCTAAATAGGTTGTATGTTTTAGGAATTAATCCATTTCATACAGATTATTCAATTGTTGACATATACTTGTTCATACTACTCTCTTATGATCCTTTGTATTTTTGTGCTATCAATTATAATGTTTTTCTTTCTAATTTTATTTATTTAATTTATAATTTATTTAACTAGGAGTTAAACCACTCCTAGCTTTCTCTCTTTTTTCCATAGTGTGCTAGTTAGTTGAAGATTTGTCAATTTTATCTTTTCAAAAACCAGCTCTTAGTTTCATTGATCTTTTCCATTGTTTTCTGGTCTCTATTTCAATTTATTTCTGCTCTGATTTTTGTCATTTCCTTTCTTTGGCTACCTTTGGGCTCAGTCTGTTCTTCTTTTTCCAGTGAAAAGTTAGGTTGTTTGAGATATTTCTTTTTTCTTAATGTATGCATCTATTGCTATAAACTTCTCTCGTATAACTGCTTTTGCTGTATTCCATGAGTTTTACTACTATGTGTTTCCATTTCTGTTCATTTTAAGATATTTTTAAAAATTTCTTTTCATTTCCTCTTTTTCCCACTGACTGATCAGGAGTGTGTTAATTTCCACATATATGTGAATTTTCCAGTTTTCCTCATGTTATTGCCTTCTAATTTTATACCATTTGGTCAGAAAAGATTCTCGCTATGATTTCAATCTTCTTAAAATTTTCAAGACTTCTTTTCTATCCTATCATATGATCTATCCTGGAGAACATTCATAAGCACTTGAGGGGAGTGTGTATTCATTGCTATTGGAAAGAATGATTTGTATATGTGTCTGTTAGGTCCATTTGGTCTAAAGTATTGTTCAAGTCCAGTGTTTCGTTATGATGTTCTGTCTGAATGATCTATTCATTGTTGAATGTGGGATACTGAAGTTCCCAACTGTTGTTGTATTATTGTCTATTCCTCCTTTCAGATCTGTTAGTATTTGCTTAATACATTTAGGTGCTCCAATGTTGTGTGCATATATATTTATGAACATTATATCCTGTGGATGAATTGACCCCTTTTCATTATATAATGACCTTTTTTGTCCTGTTTCAGTGTTTGATTTAATGTCTATTTTGTCTGATATAAGTACAGCTACCCCTGTTCTCTTTTGGTTTCCATTGCATTGAATATCTTTTTCCATCCCCTCACTTTCAGCTGATGTGCATCCTTAAAACTGAAGTGAGTCTCTTGAACAGAGCGCATGGTTGGGTCTTATTTTTTTTAATCCATTCAGCCACTTTATGCCTTCTGAGAAACAGTTCTCTCTAGTAGCATCCCAAAGAGCTGAGGAAGCTGGGTGTGTACTCACATACTCTCACTTTCCCCATGGGAGATACCATGGGTTGAGAAAGTCTCTCCTGGCACTGAGCTGTCCTGCCTTGAGGGAGAGGTGACATGAGTAAAATCAAATTGTTCCTTACTTACACTCTCCAATATATCTAATCTTGAAATTTTTTTGCCTTAGCAGTGTGGTGGAATTTCTCCAATGGATTCCTGGACTTCCACAAGGACTCTCTCATTGTGATTATCTAAGTCAGTGTTTCCCAGGGGTTCATGGACCATAGCTGAGTGAGTCTAATGCCAGTTCATGGGCCACTTGAGGGTCCACAATTGGGACCCAGGTCTGCCTGTTACCTGATGTACAGGTAGATGGGACTCCTCCTGAGTCCTTTGGTATATGGCACTGAATCCCACAGCTTCCACAAAGTCACTTTTGTCCATGGGTTGGGGCCAAATTGTTGTTGTGGGGCAGCAGGGGAGGGGGATACAAGGAGCTACATCTTTTAAGCCATCTTACTGACATCTCTCCCCAATTTTTTTTTCTTAGTGTAACCCATAGTAAGAAGTACATTTTTCATCATGATGAAATTCATACCTCTATATGTATATAATTGGAACAAGTTTCACAAAACTACACTTATTCTTACTACATGTAATGTCCTCTGAATTTTCTATTCTAGTGCTTCTCAAACTTTAATGTGCATATTAATCAACTAAGGATTTCATCACTATGTGATTCTGATTCAGTACCTTGGATGGGCTCTATATTTTAACCAACTCTTAGGTGGATGTTTCTCTTTCTCAGACACACTTTGAGTAGCAAAGTTGTATTGTATTTCATTTTATTTAAATATGAAATTACTTTTATGACTCTTAAATGTATCTGGACTGTCAGTTTATAAAAGCACTGCTGGCATATTTCCTGGAATAACACTGTTTGGAAAAGCTCTTGAACCAACAACATGCCTACTAAGATAGTCTTATAAAAGTCCTGTGGGGTGGTATCATGCTTGGAAATGGTTCAACAGAAAACTGGTTTCATCTTTCATATGCCAAAACCAGAAAATGATAGAAGTAAAGAGACAGTTATCTTCCTGACATTGCTTTTTAAAAACTGTAACATCTGACACAATAATAAATCTACTCCAATTTGGAATAAGTAAACCTAAGCAATCTGCATAATGAGGACTCTCATAACTGTGTGTGAAAAGAAAATTACACAAGATGATCAAAAGGGACTGTGGCAATGATATGAGTATAAAGAAAAACACCAATAACATTTCCTGTGGCGTGATCTCTTTTTGTCTGCAATACGAATGCTTGCTGTGTCAGTCGAGGGTCTTGTTTTCAAATAGTAAAAATCAACTCTGACTAACATAATAAGAACAAAACTGGGGGAGGCTATTGAGGGACTCTGAAAGAGATGGGAAGCTGTGAGACCAAAGTTGAGTATAAGAAAAACTCTAGAGAAATGGGATGGGGGAATCAAAACCAATGGATCAGAGCAGAAACAGCCTGATCAGCCTTGCCCACTGAGATGAATGAACTTGAACCATTTCTTTCCTTAGTCTGGACATCACACTCTCAAGATCAAAGTGAAATGGAGACAGCATCCATTTGGCTGAACTTAGATTTCTGCATTCCCCCTTGGCTGCCCTCAAACATAAAGTATTTGGCCCATCAAACTTCCACAGGGGAACAGGCGTCTGATACACCATTTCCTCTAAGAGCACAGAAAAGTGGGGAGAGAAAATGCCCCTAAAGTAAATCAGGGAGTTGTTGGGAAGAGGAAATAGATGTTAATCTGCTAATAACCTATGCATGACAAAGCCCTGTGAATCAGTAAGAGCCCCTATTACAAATATAACAGGATGGTGAATGGGGTTTTCCCATTTGTTTGGGAATTGTGGCTACTATTTGAGAGCCAAGGAGGCTAAGTGGCCCACATTCTAAAGAATGTATCCAAACATAACCTTGTAGCACTTAATAAGAGGCAAATGAAAACCAGCTCTGATACCACTACCCAGTACTGTCACTGCCCTCCCAAAATCTATCCCATAAGGAAAAACTAAAGAATTCCTGAAGAGCTGTCAGAATTCCTGCTGTATGGAAGCTGTCGCCCAAATGTTGACTTTTCTCCTCTCCATTTTATAAGGAAGGGGATTGTTTCTTCCCTTCCTGAGGCAACTTAACTTAAATGGGGGGTAGCAGGGGAGGAAAACAATCACAGATCTGAGGAGTTCTAGCCAGAGGTGGAACCTGGCACCGCCACCTTCTGCTTATGTAGAGCAGGCAGATCTCTCCACGCATCAGAACAGGAGCAAAGGAAATGGAAGGATATAGCTTCTATTGCCACTTTTGGTGAGGCAAGATTGCCTGAGTCTCCTCAGGCCAAATGGATACCACTGGAGAGTATCCGTGCATAAGCCATCTTGTCACTGCCTTGCCTAAGAAGGGTACCACCTAGTGGGGAGACACAGTCATGGAGCAGAAACTGAAAGGGCAGGGAAAAGAAGTAAGGTTGTGATGAATCACCCACATCAGAAGCTGTGCAAGTCGTGGCCCCAGAGGTCCTCTTGAAAAGCCCACCATGCACTACACTTCAGCAGCATCCAGATGTCTCCTCTATAGGAGAGACTGACCATCCAGTGTGCACCACAACAGCAGCAGCTAAGCAAGCTACCTTTGTTCCTTTCCCCACCCCTCCACCAGCACCCCAAATTTGCCAGGGCAGAACCATTGGCACCACTGGGCAAACATGTCAAGCCATCTGCACAACTGGGCTTGGGTGAGGGAGGTGTGTAACACTGGATTTGAGATTCAAGCTGCAAACTTGATTGCACTGACATCGATGTTTTAAGACCTGAAAGTGTCTGCAATGCTGTAGGAGCTACCAGAGATGTTGTGAGGGGGCAGAAAACAACTCTTCATCAAAGCACACCTGAAAACAATGTCAGAGGAATAAAATAAAAGAGCTTCATGTTAGTATCCCACTGAGTTCATACTCTCCAATTGAAAGGAAAGGAGCGACACACAGCAGCAATTCACCGGAGAATTCCGCTTTATTAGGGAAAGGTGCTGGGTTATATAGGAAGGGGCATGATTTGATTGAGGTGTCACTTCTACGGGGCTGGTGGCTATTGGCTAGGTGCTGGGATTAGGGGGGCAAGGGGTGATTGGGCTTCAGGTGGCGCCGGCGGGAACCGAGGACCCGGAAGAGAAGCAGGAGGTTCGCCATCTTATGGGTGGGGGCCCTTCATTCCCCCCTTTCTCCTCTATGGGGTTGTGGATGTTGTTTTCTCTCTGACTGCTTCCTGCTGAATGGGGGCGGAGAAGGGAGTGAGGGCTTGAGGACTGGGAGGAAAGGGTTGATAGGACTCCCCACAATAAGGACGAGTAGATGTGGACTTCTTCAGGTTGGAAATCAATGAAGATTCCCTGTAACCATAAGTCGAGGACTTGTTGATTCCAACGGTGCCAAGAGGATACGGGTGCCAGAAGCCAGGCGTCTGCGGCCATTGTTTCCAGGAACGGTTTCCAGTGGAGAGAGGGGTCCATCTCAGCGTGTGGTGAGGAGGTTACGTGAGGGTGAGGGATCTTCTGTGGCTAAAAGCTGGTAGTTCCTGAGTAAAAGCTGGTTGAAAGTTTGATTAGAGATTTTACCGACTTGGGATTTGATAAACTTTATTATGCAAGGCAAGAAGAGACAGGCGAGGAGAATGATTATTATGGGGCCTGCAATGGGCCACAGCCAGGTGAGGAAGGGGTTTGTTAGTATTGAAGGGAATGGGTTGGAATTGGAAGCAGAGTGGAGGCTGGAGGCAAGGTTGGTGAGTTTGGTAATGTCAGTTTCTACAATGCCGGATTCATTGATGTAATAGCAGCACTCTTCCCGAAGGAAGACGCAGGTGCCGCCCTTCTCGGCTGTAAGCAGATCTAAGGCCCGCCGGTTTTGAAGGGTGACCTTAGCTAGCGAAGTGACCTGTCTTTGGAGAGAGGCCAGGGAATCAGCAGTGGATGTCAGGGCTCCCTCAAGTTTGGCGTTGAGATCTTTAATTGCCCATAGAGAGTGACCCAAGGCTCCTCCCGAAAACCCTGCCCCAATGGCTGAGGTGGTCAAAGAGATACCGACCATGATGGGAAGGAAAGCAGCCCTTTTTGTGCGTGACGGCAAGGGAGGTTGGAGCTCAAGAAATTCTGTCATGCTGTAAAGTGTAAACTGTGGGATTAGGGTGATGAGAATGCAGGGTATATTGGAGTTGGGAGGCAGTGAGTTAAAAAGACTGCCATTGCACCAAAAGAAGTGACCTGGTTGCATAAAAGTCTTAGAGCCGGAGGTAGGGGTGTAGATAGAGACAGTGAAGTGCGCTGGAGGGGGGAGGGGTTGGGCCTACACAGTAGTGGATGGTGAGATCATCTGCGTATTCTGGTTCCCATAGGGGTATGTCTGCTAGGGGATGGAAGGGTTGTCCTTCTGCATGGAAGGAGTAGTTGGAAATATTAAGGGGCACGGCGGCCAGCAGTGGGTGCTATAGTGATGCGCACAAGAAACAATTGGCGGTGTTGAGGGTGTGGTTGAGAAAGATGGTGGTGTCTTGAACAATCTGTAACCAACAGTAGGAGTGGGGGTAAGAAGATGAAGAGGCGCCGTCAAGAGTTTGGACAATAACTTTTTTGGAATGTCCGATGTTGGATGCAACTTGAGAGATCTGGGAATGAGAAGGAATGTACTCTCGAGAGATATGAAGGGTACCATGGGGGGTCGAGGACCCCCCATAGTAAACTGAGGCTGTGACTCCAGTGGCCCATCGAGAGTTCCAGGGATCTGGGATTAATAAGGAGAATGAGCTGTTGGGATATTTTATGAAACGGTTGGAGGAATAATACTGTGGGTACCGGGAGTTACCCATGTAGTGAATGGCGCAAGACCAGTAGGGACATCCCCCGTAGGTGTCTGGCCATTGCCTGCAATAGGCTTGTCTTTGGTCATAGAGGAAGCAGAGGCAGGGAGAATAAAGGTAGCTGCTAGTGAACACTTCGGTGGAGGGAGGAAAGTGGAGGTATAAAGGTTCAGAGCAGCCTTTCAGAGGGCAGTCTGATGTGGCAATGAGGGTAGTAAGTTTTGTTTGATGCTGTGTGTAAGTCTGTCTGACTTTGAATCGCCATACAAAGGAGGCTGGGGTGGCAGGGAAGACAATAGGAATGAGGAAAAAAAGCGAGAGAGCAGTAAAGGAGGAAAAAGTCATGATTCGGGTATGGATGGCAAAGGGGGTGAAAGGGAGATGCGGAGTTTCAAGGGAGCAGAGGGATGAGGCGTGGTAGAGTAGACAGCGTCTTGGGCTGTTTCCGAAGGACTCTGGATTGTGACCGATGGGTCTTGGGTGTCCAGAGAAGGTGGGTCCTGGGTGTTTGGTTTAAACCTGGAGATATGAATCCAAGGGGTGACCGAGTTATCAGGCAGTAAGAGCTTGGCGGCCGAGGAGGTGCAGAGAATAACTGGGTGTGGACCTTCCCATTTTGGGGTGAGAGAGGGCCGATCCTCTGGCGGCTTATAAAACACTAGTTGGCCGGGCTGTAAGACAGGAGGATTTTGGGAGGCGGATGGATCAGGAAGGAGCCAATCTTGTTATTTCCACAATTCGGTGCGGAAGAGAGAGAGTAGTGGAAGGGCCATATTGGGAGGAATCAGTCCTTTGTGGGAAGGGAGCCCTGGGGGTAGAATTGGGCAGCCGTACATGATCTCAAAGGGTGACAAGAAGGAAGGTTTCTTTGGGAGGGCCCGAATATGGAGTAGAGCTAAGGGATGTAAGCGAACCCAGTCAAGGTGTAGTTCTAGAGATAGTTTGGTCAGGATGTCTTTTAGAGTCCTATTTGCTCTTTCTACTTTTCCCGAAGCCTGTGGTCGATAAGGACAGTGTAGATGCCAGGGGAGTGAGAGCGACTTGGAGAGGTTCTGAATAATTTGGGCAGTGAACTCAGGGCCGTTATCTGATTGGAGGGAAGTGGGCATCCCGAACCTAGGAAAGATCTGGGTGAGGAGGATAGAGGCAACTGCGGATGCTCGTTTGTTAGTGGTGGGGAAAGCCTCGACCCATCCTGAAAATGTATCTACTAACACGAGTAGGTATCTGGTGCGCCGTACAGGGGGCATGTTAGTGAAGTTTATTTGCCAATCTGTAGCGGGGACATTACCCCGTGCTTGATGAGCCAGGAAGGGTCGGGCCTTGAGGGGGGTATTAGGGTTAGTGCATTGGCAAATGGTGCACCTGCGGGTGATTTGGTCAAGTAGGGTTTTGTCTTCAGGAGAGAGAGAAAAAAAGGATTGTAAAAAATGGATTAAGGATTGGGGGCTAGGATGGAACAGATCGTGTAAGAGGTGGAAGAGAGACTCTCTGTCCTGGGAACAGAGGGTGTCTTGTGATAAGGCTGAAACCACAGGGGCAGACGGATCGCTGTCTGGTGCTTCTTCTGATAGGGCAATTGACCGGGCTACTCTGTCAGCTTTATTGTTATCTCTTGTAATGGGGGAGTCATCCTTTTGATGTGATTTGCAGTGGACTATGCCCAGTCGGTGTGGGAGTTGTGAAGCCTCTAGAAGTTTAGTAATCAAGGCTGAATTAGTGATGGAATTCCCTTTTGTGGTGAGGAGGGCTCGTTCTTTCCATACTGCCGCATGAGACAAGAGAATGTGGAATACGTATTTGGAGTCAGTGTACAGTGTGAGAGACGTGTCCCGGGCCAGAGTACAAGCTCTTGTGGCTGCAATGAGTTCAGCCTGTTGATTGGTTGTACCAGGGGATAGGGCTCGTGCCTCGATGACGTCTTCGAGGGAGACTACTGTGTATCCTGCATAATGGGTGCCCTCATGTTTAAAGGAGGACCCATCAGTAAACCAGATGAGGTCAGAGTGTGAGAGGCTCCTTCGGAGATTGTGGAGTGGCACGGAAGGAAGTTGTGAAGGGCTTCCAAGCAATCATGTGAGGGAGTATGAGGAGAGTAGGGTAGAGGAAGAAGAGTGGCCAGATTCAGGGGCGGGCAGGGAGGAAAGAAATGTCTGGATTTTGGAGGAAAGAGGACAGTAATGTCAGGAGTCTGGAGGGAGGGAGAGTCTGTAATCTTTTGTAGGTTAAGAGATCTTTTAGGTGATGTGGGGAGAGAATGGTAAGGGGCGCCCCGAATGTCAGTTTATGAGCTTCTTTCTGTAAGAGCTGTCCAGCGGCTAATGCCCGTAGGCAGGGGGCCCATCCCCGAACTGTGGGGTCTAATTGCTTGGAAAGATAAGCTACTGGGGCAAAGGATGGGCCATAATATTGGCCTAGGACTCCTAGAGCTTGACTGGACCTTTCATGAATGTATAATGAGAAGGGCTTCGACAAATCAGGAAGATGGAGAGCTGGGGCTTCCACAAGGGCTCGACGGAGCTTAATGAAGGAGTGTCGGGGTGAGCAGGATAATGGTTCCTCAGGGGGGCCCTTGCTGAGGTCGTATAGGGGTCTTGCCAACAGGGAGAAGTTAGGGATCCACGCTCTAAAATACCCAGCCAGGCCTAGAAAGGAAAGGATTTCTGTCTTGGTTTTGGGAATGGGCAGGTCAGAGAGGAGCCGTTTTCTGTCTAAGGTAATGGAATTTCTTTGTTGAGATAGAAGAAATTGGAGGTAAGTGACAGAAAGGGAAGAGATTTGAGCTTTGACGGGGGATACCCGGTAACATCTGGAAGCTAGAAGGTTAAGTAGGGAGGCAGTGTCAAGTTGAGACTGTTCCCACGAGGGACTGCAGAGTAGAAGATCGTCTACGTATTGTAATAAGGTGGATTCGGAGTGATCATGATGAAACTGTTTGAGGTCCTGAGCTAGGACCTGTCTAAAAATATGGGGACTATCTCGGAAGCCTTGTGGCAAAACTGTCCAAGTGAGTTGTTCAGAATGTCTTGTGTATGGGTCCGTCCAGGTAAAGGTGAAAAAATCTTGGGAGGAGGGGTCCAGAGGGATAGAAAAAAATGCGTCCTTGAGATCTAGGACTGAGAAGTGGGAGGCCGAGGCAGGGATCTGCGATAAAAGGGTGTATGGATTTGGGACTACAGGATGGATAGGGATGATGGCCATGTTGATGAGGCGAAGGTCTTGGATGAGGTGGAAAGATCTGTTGGTTTTTTTAACAGCTAATATGGGGGTATTAAACGGGGAGTGAGTGGGTCTGAGGTAATTTTTGTTTAAAAGATCTTGAATGATGGGTTGGAGGCCTATGAGGGCTGAAGTGGTTAGGGGGTATTGGGCCTGACAGATAAACTGAGAGGGGTCACGTAATTTGATAGAGGCAGGAGGACATAGAGCCACGGAGGGGCTTGTAATGTCCCAAACTTTGGGATTTACAGGGTGTATGAGGGTGGAACTGGAACTTTCATTGGGTAGAGGGGGGTCATCAGCTATGAGGGCCATTAGAAAGGGAGTACTGGGGGCTGTGGGAGTGGATATAGTTATGGAAACATGGAGGAGAGAAAGGATGTCCCGTCCTAGGAAGGGGATGGGACACTGGGGTATAACCAGGAAGGAGTGGGAGAAAGGTATAGGATTGTCTTGGATTGTGCATAAAAGGGGGGGGGTTTAATGGGAAAATCTGTTTACCTCCTACCCCGACTATAGGAGTAATGGCAGGCGTGGTAGGGCCCCAGTATTCCCGCAAGACTGAGGAGGTGGCTCTTGTATCTAGGAGGAAGGAGATGGGGCGACTATCTACTATTAAAGTAACCCTGGGCTCCTGTTTGGTGATGGAAATGGTTGGGCGAGAAGCCCCAGGGCCCCGTCAATCTTCTTCTGCCAGCCCCACTATGGCGGGCTTAGAATGGGGGTTGTTCGACCAGCCTCCCCTTCGGCTGGCTGGGCAATCAGACCTCCAGTGGCCCTTTTTGTGGCATCTGGGGCATGGGGTGGTAGGATATCTGGGGGAGGGGCACGCCCTTGACCAATGTTCCTCTTTTCCACACTTGAAACAAGCTCTTGGCGGGGCTTGTTTGTAGAAGGGCGCCCAGGTTGTGGTTTTATCAGCTGGGCCAATATTCGGAAATTGGCCTGATCAGCCTTTTGTTTACGGCGTTCTTTCTCCTCCTTCTGGTTATGGAAGACTTTAAAGGCCACTGTTAGGATCTCAGTCTGTGGGGTAGCGGGGCCCTGTTCTAACTTTTTGAGTTTAGCTTTAATGTCGGGGTAGCTTTGAGCTAGGAAGTATGTCATAAGGACATGTCTCCCGTCAGGCGTTTCTGGGTCCAGGCTGGTAACTGTAATAGGGCTTGAGTGAGTCTAAGAACTCGGAGGGAGCTTTTGAAAATTGACTACAAGCTGCCTTTTTCAGACCTGCTATTAAGCAGGAGGCAAAAATATCTCGGGAGCGGAGACCCACGGCGGTGTTATAATCCCAGTGTGGGTCTTGTTTGGGGACAGCGGTGGGGCCAGGGGGATAGGTGGGGTCAGTCCTGTGGGTTTCGGTGGCGTGCGTTTGGGCAAAGTCCCAAACTCGTCTGCGCTCTTCAGGAAGGAGGGTATTGGCCAGGAGCATGAAAATGTCATGATGTGTGAGGCTGTATGACTGGAGGGTCTATTGAAACTCCTTGATATATGTCGTGGGATCAGTGGAAAAGGAACCTAGGCATTTCTCCAGTTGGGCTAAATCTCCTAAGGAGAAAGGGACATGAACGCGCACGATGCCTTCGGATCCTGCTACTTCTTGGAGGGGGGCAATAATTTTGGGAGGCCCTTGGGACCAAGTCTGAGGAGGACTGAAGGGTTCTGGCTCAGTCTGTGGGGGAGAAATAGGTGATGGGGGCAAAGACGCGATAATTTTGGGAGGCTTTCGGGACTGAGTCTGAGGGGCACTGAAGGGTTCAGGCTCAGCCTGTGGGGGAGAAACAGGTGATGAGGGCAAAGACAGAGGAGGCTCCTGGAAATTAGTTGGAGGGGGGCTGAAAGGCTCAGGCTTGAACTGCAAGGGGGGTGAGGTGGGGGAGGAGATGGTGGTGGAGGAAGGGGGAGGGGCTGTTGTGGGAGAGGAGGGGGAGGCGGCGGCCGTGGCGGAAGAGGGCGGAGGGGTTGTAGGAGGGGGAGGGGCTGAAGGGGGAAGCCTGTATGGCGGAGGTTTGTCGGCTGGGTCAAAGGTAATCGAGGAGGGACTGGGAGTTTGTGGAGGGGAGGGAGATGGCCTGCAAGCTAGGAGAACTTGGGGCGGGGAACAGGTGGTGCAGAGGCTGGGATTTTGAGCAATGAGGCGAAAAGCTTCGGTATAGGGAATCTCCTTCCAGTTTTTCAGGTGCTGGCAGTAGTTAAAGAGATCGCGAGTGATGTCAGGATCAAGAGCTCCCCCTGCGGGCCATTGGTTGTGATTGTCTAGGGGGCATGTCGGCCAATCTTGGGAGCAGTATTTATGGATAAGTTTTGGTTTTATATCAGGCATCAGGGAGAGGGTGGCTAGATGCTTGAGCAGGCATTCAAGAGGTGAGCTTCCAGGGAGGGATGAGGAGGCTCCCATGGCTAAAGGACAGAGAAGGAGACAAACAGGGGAAGACGAACGGAGACCCTCGGACTGGGAGCAGACGGCAAGGAGACAAAGGGCGTCCCCGGTGATCCTTGGGGGTCTGCGGAAACTCGTATACGAGTCGGTTTCTTAGGAAGTGTGGGTCGTCACCCAGACTCCTCTAAGAAGGCAGAGTGCCGGAGTCCGAGGTACCTGTACTAGGAGTTTTCAGTGGAAGGAATTTTCGGCAGAAGGAACGGAAGGAGGAGGTGGGGAGAAAGGGAGCGTTCTCATCCGCAAAGGAGTCGCCTCGTTTATGGCTGTTGGAGGAGGGGCCTGAGGGTCCTCCGCAGCCGTGACGGCCTAAGGCGGGGAGAGTTCCCCCCTCGTCCCCGAGCATCAGGGCCTTGCCGGACGATCATGGTCAATGGCACTGCGATATCTTGGGGAAGAGTGGCCCGATCTGGGGGAAAACTTACCCAAAGGCCAGAGAGGAGTGGTGAGTGTGAGGAGCCAGCGCCGGAAAAAGAGGACGAGGGCAAGCTGCTGCTGGTGTCGGGGGAAGACGGGGCCCAGTTGGGGTGTCCCGTCTCCCGGGTTTCGGCACCAATGAAAGGAAAGGAGCGACACACAGCAGCAATTCACTGGAGAATTCCGCTTTATTAGGGAAAGGTGCTGGGTTATATAGGAAGGGGCATGGGGTGATTGTGGTGTCACTTCTACGGGGCTGGTGGCTATTGGCTAGGTGCTGGGATTAGGGGGGCAAGGTGGGATTGGGCTTCAGGTGGCGCCGTTGGGAACCAAGGACCTGGAAGAGAAGCAGGAGGTTCGCCATCTTATGGGTGGGGACCCTTCACCAATTAACTGGCTATGCAGCAAAAGAAAGGATTTTCCATAATCTCAGCAGAAAATGAGTTTATGGAGAAGCTACTGAGTGCTCAATGAAATGCTAGGAAGGCTGGAGCATGAGGTTAGGAAGGCATGCAAGGACACAGACAGGTTCTGCACCCAGAGCTAAAATCACCCTTTGGAACTGGTCTGGGGAAGCCCTGCCCTACCACTGGATGCTGGATGCTGGAGGTCTCACCTTCAACACCTCCAGGCCTGGACACTGACTAAGGCAAGTCCTGCCTCTAGAAATTGGATGTTACTGCCTTCCCTGAGCTGCCAGAAAGCATTCTCCATTGTCCCAGTTCCCGAATCACAGTCTATTGCAAATGCACCTGAATAGCTAAACCTATGTCCTATGTCCAAGGCCCAGCAACCAAGGAGTCTGAAGAAGCAAGTATTTGTGCTTTGTGCTTCTATCCTGCAAGGAAGTCTCTTCTTCTCACCAAGTCTCATAAACATGGTCTCTTAGCCTCTACAGTGCTTTGCATAAATGAGGAAAATGCATGCCTCTAGTTGACAAAATTAGAAAGTATTTCCTTTCTTCAGTGATTACAGGCTACTGACAGGGCTCAGGGGACAGAGCACACCTGGAGTCTAATCCTCCTTGCCCTCTCTGCTGGGAGCTTTTCTGCAGAGCACAAACTGGACAACTGTATGCAGTAGCCCTGCTCGTAAGGTGAACATTACTCAAATACAGAAAGGGGATGCAATTGAGATGACAGATATATACTAGAGGGAGATATCCGGCTTAGGGAGACATAAGGTTAACAGATAATGGGAACATAGCTTGGTGAGAACCAGTAGAGAAATGCTGTCTTGAAACCAAAATAAGTGACCAAAAGTTAGTAATCACAATGTGAAACTGAACCACCATCATGAGGAGTCTCTCTCTGCACCAAGTGTGGAATTTGGCTGTCAATTAATGGAGGCACCATGTATTATTGACCAGGGTGGGCACATTTGAATAATCATGTAGAATTACTTGGAGCCATTAAGAATTTAAATCAGTACACTCTGTTGATTATATATCAACTCCCTTCCTGGTCATGAAATAGCTTTCTCATGCCTAACAAAAAAGGAGAAGAGTTATGAAAAAATTATATATATTTTCATGTTAAAATTAATATTCAACAGCTCATAATTCTTACAATAATTTAACTATTTGTGAAAGAAAAGGTGCATTTTTTTTTTTAATAATTATTTTTTATTGAAGGGTAGTTGACACACAGTATTACATTACATGAGTTTCAAGTGTACAACACAGTGGTAGAACATTTATATACATAATTCTAGGTTCCAGCTATCACCCTACCAGGCTGTTACAATATCTTGACTATATTCCTTATGCTATACATTACATCCCGGTTACTAATTTATTTTACCATTGGAAGTCTGTCCTTTTTTTTTTTTTTTTTTTTTTTTGTGAGGGCATCTCTCATATTTATTGATCAAATGGTTGTTAACGACAATAAAATTCTGTATAGGGGAGTCAATGCTCAATGCACAATCATTATTCCACCCCAAGCCTAATTTTTGTCAGTCTCCAATCTTCTGAGGCATAACAAACAAGTTTTTACATGTAGAACAAATTCTTACATAATGAATAAGTTACATAGTGAACAGTACAAGGGCAGTCATCACAGAAACTTTCGGTTTTGCTCATGCATTATGAACTATAAACAGTTAGTTCAAATATGAATACTCATTTGGTTTTTATACTTGATTTATATGTGGATACCACATTTCTCTCTTTATTATTATTATTTTTAATAAAATGCTGAAGTGGTAGGTAGATACAAGATAAAGGTAGAAAACATAGTTTAGTGTTGTAAGAGAGCACATGTAGATGATCAGGTGTGTGCCTGTAGACTATGTGTTAATCCAAGCTAGACCAGGGCAATAAAACATCCACGTATGCAGAAGATTTCTCTCAGAACAGGGAGGGTGAGGTTCTAAGCCTCACCTCTGTTGATCCCCAATTTCTCACCTGATGGCCCCCCTGCGACTGTGCCTGTCTTAGGTTGTTCCTCCCTTGAGGAATCTTACCCGTCTCTGGCTAACCAGTCATCTTCCGGGGCCATACAGGGAAATGTGAAGTTGGTAAGTGAGAGAGAAGCCTTATTGTTTGAAAAAGTTAGCTTTTTACTTCTTTGCATATTTATGCCCTGTGGCTTCTATGCCCAGCATTTGTCTTGAGGTATCTTTACCACTTGAAAGAATTATGATACTCGGTAAATTTGATATGAGGCACGAATTCTATTTAAGGGTTGTAATTAGGAAGGAAGAAGAAAAGCTATAGAAGTAGCAGGCGGAAGAAAACATGGGAAGATTGATTTTTTTTTTTTTTTTTTTTTTTTAATAATTATTTTTTATTGAAGGGTAGTTGACACACAGTATTACATTACATGAGTTTCAAGTGTACAACACAGTGGTAGAACATTTATATACATAATTCTAGGTTCCAGCTATCACCCTACCAGGCTGTTACAATATCTTGACTATATTCTTTATGCTATACATTACATCCCGGTTACTAATTTATTTTACCATTGGAAGTCTGTCCTTTTTTTTTTTTTTTTTTGTGAGGGCATCTCTCATATTTATTGATCAAATGGTTGTTAACGACAATAAAATTCTGTATAGGGGAGTCAATGCTCAATGCACAATCATTATTCCACCCCAAGCCTAATTTTTGTCAGTCTCCAATCTTCTGAGGCATAACAAACAAGTTTTTACATGTAGAACAAATTCTTACATAATGAATAAGTTACATAGTGAACAGTACAAGGGCAGTCATCACAGAAACTTTCGGTTTTGCTCATGCATTATGAACTATAAACAGTCAGTTCAAATATGAATACTCATTTGGTTTTTATACTTGATTTATATGTGGATACCACATTTCTCTCTTTATTATTATTATTTTTAATAAAATGCTGAAGTGGTAGGTAGATACAAGATAAAGGTAGAAAACATAGTTTAGTGTTGTAAGAGAGCACATGTAGATGATCAGGTGTGTGCCTGTAGACTATGTGTTAATCCAAGCTAGACCAGGGCAATAAAACATCCACGTACGCAGAAGATTTCTCTCAGAACGGGGGGGTGAGGTTCTAAGCCTCACCTCTGTTGATCCCCAATTTCTCACCTGATGGCCCCCCTGCGACTGTGCCTGTCTTAGGTTGTTCCTCCCTTGAGGAATCTTACCCGTCTCTGGCTAACCAGTCATCTTCCGGGGCCATACAGGGAAATGTGAAGTTGGTAAGTGAGAGAGAAGCCTTATTGTTTGAAAAAGTTAGCTTTTTACTTCTTTGCATATTTATGCCCTGTGGCTTCTATGCCCAGCATTTGTCTTGAGGTATCTTTACCACTTGGAAGAATTATGATACTCGGTAAATTTGATATGAGGCACGAATTCTATTTAAGGGTTGTAATTAGGAAGGAAGAAGAAAAGCTATAGAAGTAGCAGGCGGAAGAAAACTTGGGAAGATTGATTATTTCTTTGATATATCTTCTTGTAGAGTAACTTCAGCATGTATAGGTTTTAAGCTACTACTTAAATTGCACACACACATTAACATAATAGGAGTATAGTTACATAACCAAAGCATATCTGTAATTACCAGCCATCTGCAGTGAAACCAAGAAAACCAGTTAGGCACCTTAGGCATTTGTGAAAACTTATCTATGATATGGTGGATATTGTCCAAATGAACTTGAACAGTCTGAGAGAAATCAGACAAATTAAAACAACCCATTCCTGGGGACTGTTCACATGCCATATGTTCTTTTAACAATAAATAGTTTGTAGTTGTAAGACTTTGGAGCGCTACAATTTGCACTTCTCCAAATTCTTGGTTGAGTTCCAACAGTATAGATCTAGTCCAATTTTGTTGTTTTACTGTATGCACAGGCCAGCTTAGATATCTCCTTCCTCATTCCCATGGCAAGTCCAGGAACTGGTGGGATGAGTGCATCTACAGCTGTAGCAGTGCGTGGATCTTTGTTGGGGTTTTTTGATGATCATCTTCTGGCATGAGTCTTCCCGAGAGTGTTGATGTTGGAAGTTCTTTTTCACATCGTATGTTAGTTCATTTTCGGGGTAGCCCAATTAGGCTTTGATCCTCTGTATAAACACAAACAGACCCTTTGCCTACACTTTTATATGCCCTTTATACCCTTGTGTAGAACTCGTTGGAGGTTACCACACAGGAACTGCCCTTTTTTTTTTTTTTTTTTTGCCTATCACTAATCTACACTTACATGACGAATATTATGTTTACTAGGCTCTCCCCTATACCAGGTCTCCCCTATAAACCCCTTTACAGTCACTGTCCATCAGCATAGCAAAATGTTGTAGAATCACTACTTGCCTTCTCTGTGTTGTACAGCCCTCCCTTTTCTCCTACCCCCCCATGCATGTTAATCTTAATACCCCCCTACTTCTCCCCCCCTTATCCCTCCCTACCCACCCATCCTCCCCAGTCCCTTTCCCTTTGGTACCTGTTAGTCCATTCTTGAGTTCTGTGATTCTGCTGCTGTTTGGTTCCTTCAGTTTTTCCTTTGTTCTTATATTCCACAGATAAGTGAAATCATTTGGTATTTCTCTTTCTCCGCTTGGCTTGTTTCACTGAGCATAATACCCTCCAGCTCCATCCATGTTGCTGCAAATGATTGGATTTGCCCTTTTCTTATAGCTGAGTAGTATTCCATTGTGTATATGTACCACATCTTCTTTATCCATTCATCTATTGATGGACATTTAGGTTGCTTCCAGTTCTTGGCTATTGTAAATAGTGCTGCAATAAACATAGGGGTGCATCTGTCTTTCTCAAACTTGATTGCTGCATTCTTAGGGTAAATTCCTAGGAGTGGAATTCCTGGGTCAAATGGTAAGTCTGTTTTGAGCATTTTGATGTACCTCCATACTGCTTTCCACAATGGTTGAACTAACTTACATTCCCACCAGCAGTGTAGGAGGGTTCCCCTTTCTCCACAGCCTCGCCAACATTGGTTGTTGTTTGTCTTTTGGATGGCAGCCATCCTTACTGGTGTGAGGTGATACCTCATTGTAGTTTTAATTTGCATTTCTCTGATAATTAGCGATGTGGAGCATCTTTTCATGTGTCTGTTGGCCATCTGTATTTCTTTTTTGGAGAACTGTCTGTTCAGTTCCTCTGCCCATTTTTTAATTGGGTTATTTGTTTTTTGTTTGTTGAGGCGTGAGAGCTCCTTATATATTCTGGACGTCAAGCCTTTATTGGATGTGTCATTTTCAAATATATTCTCCCATACTGTAGGTATCCTTCTTGTTCTATTGATGGTGTCTTTTGCTGTACAGAAGCTTTTCAGCTTAATATAGTCCCACTTACTCATTTTTGCTGTTGTTTTCCTTGCCCGGGGAGATATGTTCAAGAAGAGGTCACTCATGTTTATGTCTAAGAGGTTTTCGCCTATGTTTTCTTCCAAGAGTTTAATGGTTTCATGGCTTACATTCAGGTCTTTGATCCATTTTGAGTTTACTTTTGTATATGGGGTTAGACAATGGTCCAGTTTCATTCTCCTACATGTAGCTGTCCAGTTTTGCCAGCACCACCTGTTGAAGAGACTGTCATTTCGCCATTGTATGTCCATGGCTCCTTTATCAAATATTAATTGACCATATATGTCTGGGTTAATGTCTGGATTCTCTAGTCTGTTCCATTGGTCTGTGGCTCTGCTCTTGTGCCAGTACCAAATTGTCTTGATTACTATGGCTTTATAGTAGAGCTTGAAGTTGGGGAGTGAGATCCCCCCTACTTTATTCTTCTTTCTCAGGATTGCTTTGGCTATTCGGGGTCTTTGGTGTTTCCATATGAATTTTTGAATTATTTGTTCCAGTTCATTGAAGAATGTTGCTGGTAGTTTCATAGGGATTGCATCAAATCTGTATATTGCTTTGGGCAGGATGGCCATTTTAACGATATTAATTCTTCCTAGCCACGAGCATGGGATGAGTTTCCATCTGTTAGTGTCCCCTTTAATTTCTCTTAAGAGTGACTTGTAGTTTTCAGAGTATAAGTCTTTCACTTCTTTGGTTAGGTTTATTCCTAGGTATTTTATTTTTTTTGATGCAATTGTGAATGGAGTTGTTTTCCTGATTTCTCTCTCTGTTGGTTCATTGTTAGTATATAGGAAAGCCACAGATTTCTGTGTGTTGATTTTGTATCCTGCAACTTTGCTGTATTCCGATATCAGTTCTAGTAATTTTGGGGTGGAGTCTTTAGGGTTTTTTATGTACAGTATCATGTCATCTGCAAATAGTGACAGTTTAACTTCTTCTTTACCAATCTGGATTCCTTGTATTTCTTTATTTTGTCTGATTGCCGTGGCTAGGACCTCCAGTACTATGTTAAATAACAGTGGAGAGAGTGGGCATCCCTGTCTAGTTCCCGATCTCAGAGGAAATGCTTTCAGCTTCTCGCTGTTCAATATAATGTTGGCTGTGGGTTTATCATAGATGGCCTTTATTATGTTGAGGTACTTGCCCTCTATTCCCATTTTGCTGAGAGTTTTTAACATGAATGGATGTTGAACTTTGTCAAATGCTTTTTCAGCATCTATGGAGATGATCATGTGGTTTTTGTCTTTCTTTTTGTTGATGTGGTGGATGATGTTGATGGACTTTCGAATGTTGTACCATCCTTGCATCCCTGGAATGAATCCCACTTGGTCATGGTGTATGATCCTTTTGATGTATTTTTGAATTCGGTTTGCTAATATTTTGTTGAGTATTTTTGCATCTACGTTCATCAGGGATATTGGTCTGTAGTTTTCTTTTTTGGTGGGGTCTTTGCCTGGTTTTGGTATTAGGGTGATGTTAGCTTCATAGAATGAGTTTGGGAGTATCCCCTCCTCCTCTATTTTTTGGAAAACTTTAAGGAGAATGGGTATTATGTCTTCCCTGTATGTCTGATAAAATTCCGAGGTAAATCCATCTGGCCCGGGGGTTTTGTTCTTTGGTAGTTTTTTGATTACCGCTTCAATTTCGTTGCTGGTAATTGGTCTGTTTAGATTTTCTGTTTCTTCCTGGGTCAATCTTGGAAGGTTATATTTTTCTAGGAAGTTGTCCATTTCTCCTAGGTTTCCCAGCTTGTTAGCATATAGGTTTTCATAGTATTCTCCAATAATTCTTTGCATTTCCGTGGGGTCCGTCGTGATTTTTCCTTTCTCGTTTCTGATACTGTTGATTTGTGTTGATTCTCTTTTCTTCTTAATAAGTCTGGCTAGAGGCTTATCTATTTTGTTTATTTTCTCGAAGAAGCAGCTCTTGGTTTCATTGATTTTTGCTATTGTTTTATTCTTCTCAATTTTATTTATTTCTTCTCTGATCTTTATTATGTCCCTCCTTCTGCTGACCTTAGGCCTCATCTGTTCTTCTTTTTCCAATTTCGATAATTGTGACATTAGACCATTCATTTGGGATTGCTCTTCCATTTTAAATATGCTTGGATTGCTATATACTTTCCTCTTAAGACTGCTTTTGCTGTGTCCCACAGAAGTTGGGGCTTAGTGTTGTTGTTGTCATTTGTTTCCATATATTGCTGGATCTCCATTTTGATTTGGTCATTGATCCATTGATTATTTAGGAGTGTGTTGTTAAGCCTCCATGTGTTTGTGAGCCTCTTTGCTTTCTTTGTACAGTTTATTTCTAGTTTTATGCCTTTGTGGTCTGAAAAGTTGGTTGGTAGGATTTCAATCTTTTGGAATTTTCTGAGGCTCTTTTTGTGGCCTAGTATGTGGTCTATTCTGGAGAATGTTCCATGTGCACTTGAGAAGAATGTATATCCCGCTGCTTTTGGATGCAGAGTTCTATAGATGTCTATTAGGTCCATCTGCTCTACTGTGTTGTTCAGTGCTTCCGTGTCCTTACTTATTTTCTGCCCAGTGGATCTATCCTTTGGGGTGAGTGGTGTGTTGAAGTCTCCTAGAATGAATGCATTGCAGTCTATATCCCCCTTTAGTTCTGTTAGTATTTGTTTCACATATGCTGGTGCTCCTGTGTTGGGTGCATATATATTTAGAATGGTTATATCCTCTTGTTTGACTGAGCCCTTTATCATTATGTAGTGTCCTTCTTTATCTCTTGTTACTTTCTTTGTTTTGAAGTCTATTTTGTCTGATATTAGTACTGCAACCCCTGCTTTCTTCTCACTGTTGTTTGCTTGAAATATATTTTTCCATCCCTTGACTTTTAGTCTGTACATGTCTTTGGGTTTGAGGTGAGTTTCTTGTAAGCAGCATATAGATGGGTCTTGCTTTTTTATCCATTCTGTTACTCTGTGTCTTTTGATTGGTGCATTCAACCCATTAACATTTAGGGTGACTATTGAAAGATATGTACTTATTGCCATTGCAGGCTTTAAATTCGTGGTTACCAAAGGTTCAAGGTTAGCCTCTTTAGTATCTTACTGCCTAACTTAGCTCGCTTATTGAGCTGTTATATACACTGTCTGGAGATTCTTTTCTTCTCTCCCTTCTTGTTCCTCCTCCTCGATTCTTCATATGTTGGGTGTTTTGTGCTGTGCTCTTTCTAGGAGTGCTCCCATCTAGAGCAGTCCCTGTAAGATGTTCTGTAGAGGTGGTTTGTGGAAAGCAAATTCCCTCAGCTTTTGTTTGTCTGGGAATTGTTTAATCCCACCGTCATATTTGAATGATAGTCGTGCTGGATACAGTATCCTTGGTTCAAGGCCCTTCTGTTTCATTGTATTAAATATATCATGCCATTCTCTTCTGGCCTGTAGGGTTTCTGTTGAGAGATCTGACGTTAGCCTGATGGGTTTCCCTTTATAGGTGACCTTTTTCTCTCTAGCTGCCTTTAACACTCTTTCCTTGTCCTTGATCTTTGCCATTTTAATTATTATGTGTCTTGGTGTTGCCCTTCTTGGATCCTTTCTGTTGGGGGTTCTGTGTATTTCTGTGGTCTGTTTGATTACTTCCTCCCCCAGTGTGGGGAAGTTTTCAGCAATTATTTCTTCCAAGATACTTTCCATCTCTTTGCCTCTCTCTTCTTCTTCTGGGACCCCTATAATACGGATATTGCTCCTTTTAGATTGGTCACACAGTTCTCTTAATATTGTTTCATTCCTGGAGATCCTTTTGTCTCTCTCTATGTCAGCTTCTATGCGTTCCTGTTCTCTGATTTCAATTCCATCAATGGCCTCTTGCATTCTATCCATTCTGCTTATAAACCCTTCCAGAGTTTGTTTCATTTCTGCAATCTCCTTTCTGGCATCTGTGATCTCTTTCCGGACTTCATCCCATTTTTCTTGCGTATTTCTCTGCATCTCTGTCAGCATGTTTATGATTCTTATTTTGAATTCTTTGTCAGGAAGACTGGTTAGGTCTGTCTCCTTCTCTGGTGTTGTCTCTGTGATCTTTGTCTGCCTGTAGCTTTGCCTTTTCATGGTGATAGGAATAGTCTGCAGAACTGGGACGAGTGACGGCTGGAAGGACTTCCTTTCTTGTTGGTTTGTGGCCCTCCTCTCCTGGGAGAACAGCGGCCTCTAGTGGCTTGTGCTGCGCAGCTGCGCGCAGACAGGGTTTCTGCTTCCTGCCCGGCTGCTATGGAGTTAATCTCCGCTGTTGCTGTGGGCGTGGCCTGGCTCGGGCAGCTACTCCAAAATGGTGGAGTCGCGTTGGAGCAGGAGCTGCTGGGAGGCTATTTATCTCCGTAAGGGGCCTCCCTGCTCCCTGCAGCCCAGGGGTTAGGGTGCCCAGAGATCCCAGGTTCCCTACCTCTGGATTGAGTGACCCACCCTGCCCCTTTAAGACTTCCAAAAAGCACCCGCCAAAACAAAACAACGAGCACCAAAAAAAAACAAGAAAAAAAATTTTTTTAATTAAAAAAAAAAAATTTTTAAGTAAAAAAAAAAAAGGTGGTCGTTCGTTTTTCTTTATTCTCCGGTGCCAGCCTCAGGCCTCTGCTCACCGGTCTTTCTGCCCTGTTTCCCTAATATTGGGGTCCCTGTCCCTTTAAGACTTCCAAAAAGCGCTCGCCAAAACAATGCAGCAAAAAAGCAAAAAAAAAAAATGGTCGCGCGCTTTTCTTATGTCCTCTGGCGCCCAGCCTCCAGTGCCCGCTCACTGTTCTTGCTGCCCTGTTTTCCCAGTATCGAGGGCCCTGCACTCTGGCCCGGATGGCTGGGGCTGGGTGTTCGGCAGCCCTGGGCTCCGTCTCCCTCCCGCTCTGCCTGCTCTTCTCCCGCCGGGAGCTGGGGGGAGGGGCGCTCGGCTCCCGCGGGGCTGGGGCTTGTATCTTACCCCATTCGCGAGGTGCTGGGTTCTCTCAGGTGTGGATGTGGTCTGGATATTGTCCTGTGTCCTCTGGTCTTTATTCTAGGAAGGGTTGTCTTTGTTATATTTTCATAGATATATGTTGTTTTGGGAGGAGATTGCCGCTGCTCTACTCACGCCGCCATCTTCCGCCCCAAAGCCAGAAAAGGTGCATTTTAATACTGTATAATAATCTATATAAAAACTCTTTTGCCCAATATGCCTTGTGAAGTTGAAAGGAGACACTAGTAAGCCATTCCTATTTTTATTCTGAAAATAGTAGAAATAGTAAAGACAAGCAAATTGATCAGCTCATTCCATACTGACCAATCAGGGGGAAAAGTAGATTTGACTCAGTGAAGTGATTGGCCCATAACACTCTCTTGCATCAGATCAATTCTATTGCACATGTATTACAGTCGGTACTTCTGGGTGTCTAATTTTACAGATACTATGTCTGGAGTTTCTTTCTATAGTAGTGGATTGAAAGTCTATTTGGAGACAATTGAAGACAGACTGGAAAGAAAGAGGTATTTGACACAGAGTATTGGCAACTCTCAAGGTTTGCCTTAAACTGCAGCTGGAAAACCCAACAGTAATTACTAAGGGATATAAGAGCAAAGAAGGGTTTTCTGAGGTGGGAAGAATTACTGCATTTTTGTATCCTGTTGGGAAACAGCCAATGGAGAGCCAGAGTGGGTGGGAAAGTAGCTCACTGTCACTCTAACACCATTTCTGAGAATTCCTGGCTATGTTAGCTGCCATCTATCACCAGAATTCTTTCATCTTGCAAAAACTGAAAGTCTGGATCCATTAAACAATAACTTGTCATTCCCTTTTTCCCTTAACCTCTGGCAACCACCATTCTATTTTCTAGATACTATTAGAATGCTTCTCCTCCAGGTACCTCATGTAAGTGGGATCATACAGCATTTGTCTTTTTGTGACCAGCTTTTTTCATTTAGCATAATGTCTTCAAGGGTCATCCATATTGCAGGATGTGTCAGAATTTGCTTCCCTTTTAAGGTTGAACAAATATTGCATTGTATGTATGTACCATATTTTTTAACCATTCATCTGTGGATGGACATTTGGGTTGCTTCCACATTTTGGCTCTTGTGAATAATGCTACTATGAACATGGGTTTACAAACATCCCCCTACTTTCAATTGTTTGGGATAAATATCCAAAAGTAGAATACCTGGATCAAACAGTAATCCTGTTTTTAATTTTTATAAGAACTGCCATACCGGTTTCCATGTGACTGTACCATTTTACATTCCCACCAGCAGTGCTTCAGGGTTGCAATTTCTTCACATCCTATCCTTTTTTTTTTTTATAGTAGTCATCCTAATAAGTGTGAGGCACTTTCTCATAGAGGTTTTGATTTGCATTTCCCTAATGATTTGTGATGTTGAGTTTTTTACGTGCAGTTGGCCTTTTGCATATCTTCTTTGGAGAAACATATTTTCAAGTCCTTTGCCCATTTTTTAATTGGGTTGTTTTGGTTGTTAAGTTGTAGTTCTTTATATATTCTGCTGTCCTCTTTCTTGCTCACTGCACTCCACACACATTGGTCTTCTTTTTTTCCCTTAAACACATCAGGCAGGGATTTTTTTCCCTTAGGTCCCTTGCAATTCCCTTTGCCTGGAATGGACGACTTGTTCCTCATCTCCTCCCCATTCAACTCGAGCTCTCAGTGAGCCCTCCTACCAAATGTCATGACTCACCCTGCCTCCCCCATATACCTAGTTCCCTTTAAATGCTCTTTTTGTTTTTCTTTTTTTATATTGCTTTTTGCCTTCTAATATCCTATATAATAAATTAATTAATTAATTGTGTTTGTGGTTTGATATCTGTCTTTCCCCCACTAGAATATAAGTTTTTAAAGGGCAGGGATGTCTGTCATATTTACTGATATACCACAAGCACCAAGAGGTGTCCTTGTACATAATAACTTCTCAAAAACAGTGAATATTTTTTAAACAGAAGTTTTATAACTCAGTAGAGGATTTTTATTTTCCACTTAGAAATTACCTTTCCTAAGTAGAAAATTATTTTAAGAGGAGATACTTCTGAACATGAATTTAATTCATTGAATACATTTGCCTAAACCAGAGATTTGAACAAATACGGCTCTCAGTAGATTCAGTCTTATCTTGCAGATTATAATAATTATCTGACTCTTGCTATAAAAGTAGAGAAAGGGAGGAGGAGATACAGATAAAGAATTAATTAATCAAGTCCTGAACTTTTCTGAAAACCCAGGGAATTTTATCAGCCTGCTTTGTTATTTCTCTCTGGAATATTAGTATTGTATCCTGAGATTTATAGCTTTATATAGCCATGACGTATTCACACAAGCGAAGAGCAAGTGCCCTGAAAGAGTCTTTTCTTACACTTCTTGAACAGTATTCACTTTGGAGCCTTCACATTCAGGAATAACATTCACAGTGAAACAACAGAAGATTGTTTCCCTGAAATAAAACTTCACAGCCTTTTTCACAATACACTAAGAGGATAGTTATGTTTACATGGCATGCTGGGATAAACAAGGAAACTGGAGCCCTTGGCAAGGTTCCTCTCGCTACCCAGCCTACGCAGCCACTCCCAGGGCTGGCTGACCCACCAGTTGGGAAGTTCTGCTAGATTAAATGATGTCATAGGAAGTTAATTCTTACCAGCTGGTGGGTGAAACCAATCCTCTATGACAAACATGGTTTACAAGTTCAAATTGTTTTCTTCACCAAATATTCAAAAAAGTATTTTTTCTACATAATCTTAAAGTATCACGTCAACAATCCCTGAATTTTTTAAATAAACATTTGAATCTGGTAGGATAGCTCCCTTCTGTTGGGTATGTCTATTGACATCTAGTGCACCATCCAGCTTTAAAAACTCTTCTCCCTCTTCCTTCCTTATATTGCATATAAGGCTGGAAGCTGAGAAGTATGCTTCTCTGACACTCTAGCCAGCAGAGTTCCAGATGCATTTTTAGGCCCCATCTTACAGATTAACTCACATGATACTTGAAAGGCACCAGGGAGGCCAGAGTCATTTTTCTTCTTTCTATGGCAGCAGTAGAAGGCAGAGCGTGGACCTTCTAAATGTGAGTTTCTGGAGTGCTTTCTCTTTCTCCTGATAGTCCATCCATCTTGGAGCTATAACATATGAAGAGATAGATAGGAGTTTCTTGCATGTTTCTTGACTCTAGCAGACAGGTTATCTAACTTTCTGCAGTGGTGCACCTTATTAAAATAATAAAAATAAAGGGTGGTCTGGAACAAATAGAGAGTCCAGATATTAACCCAAACATATATGGTCAATTAATATAAGATAAAGGAGCCATGGACATGCAATGGGGAAATGACAGCTGGTGTTGGCAAAACTGGACAGCTACATGTAAGAGAATGAAACTGGATCATTGTCTAACACCATACACAAAAGTAAATTTGAAATGGATCAAAGACCTGAATGTAAGTCATGAAACCATAAACCTCCTAGAAAAAAACATAGGGAAAAATCTCTTGGGCATTAACATGAGCAACTTCTTCATGAACATATCTCCCCAGGCAAGGAAAATAAAAAACAAAAATGAACAAGTGGGACTATATCAAGCTGAAAACCTTCTGCACAGCAAAGGACACCACCAATAGAACAAAAAGGCATCCTACAGTATGGGAGTATATATTCATAAATGACAGATCTGATAAAGGCTTGACATCCAAAATATATAAAGAGCTCATGCACCTCAACAAACAAAAAGCAAATAATCCAATTAAAAAATGGTCATAGAAGCTGAACAGACAGTTCTCCAAAGAAGAAATTCAGATGGCCAACAGACACATGAAAAGATGCTCCACATCACTAGTCATCAGAGAAATGCAAATTAAAACCACAATGAGATATCACCTCACACCAGTAAGGATCACCTCCATCCAAAAGAAAAACAACAACAAATGTTGGTGAGGTTGTGGAGAAAGGGGAACACTCCTACACTGCTGGTGGGAATGTAAATTAGTTCAACCATTGTGGAAGGCAGTATGGAGGTTCCTCAAAAAACTCAAAATAGAAATACCATTTGACCCAGGAATTCCACTCCTAGGAGTTTACCCTAAGAATGCAGCAGTCCTGTGTGAAAAAGACATATTCACCCTTATGTTTATCACAGCACTATTTACAATAGCCAGAATTGGAAGCAACCTAAGTGTCCATCAGTAGATGAATGGATAAAGAAGATGTGGTATATATACACAATGGAATATTATGCAGCCATAAGAAGAAAACAAATCCTACCATTTGCAACAACATGGATGGAGCTAGAGGGTATTATGCTCAGTGAAATAAGCCAGGTGGAAAAAGACAAGTATCAAATGATTTCACTCATCTGTGGAGTACAAGAACAAAGAAAAAAAACTGAAGGAGCAAAACAGCAGCAGACTCACAGAATCCAAGAATGGACTAATAGTTACCAAAGGGAAAGGGACTGGGGAGGATGGGTGGGAAGGGAGGGATAAGGGGGGGTGGGAAAGATAGGGGGCACTATGATTAACATGTATAATGTGGGGGGGCATGGGGAGGGCTGTACAACACAGAGGAAGACAAGTAGTGATTCTACAGCATCTTAGTATGCTAATGGACAGTGACTGTAATGGGGTATGTGTGGGGAACTTGATGATGACGGGAGTCTAGTAAACATAATGTTCCTCATATAATTGTAGATTAATGATACCAAAATAATAAATAAATAAATAAATAAATGAGGCAGGTGGTCACCTGCCTCACCTCCTTCAGCACCTGTAATGCTCTGTAGCCACTTGCATCCTAGTATTAAGGGCTCTGCTTAAAACACCTATGTTCTTGTCTGAGCCATGAGTGAACTTCTTAGGAAACAGTTACAGAAACTCCACTTTTGATATGAAACATATAACAAACATAGCTTTAACTTTCATTTTGTGGTAACAGATATGTTAATACTCTCCAAACTTTTTTCCTATTTAATAGGATGTAATGGATAGCATACATTGTCTTATCTGCTCATATTTCAATAGACTTCCAATTCTTTAAATGTCCTGTTAAACTACCAGCAAGAACTATGGTTCCTGGCCATTATTTTTTTAGCCAAGAGTAATTGAGGAATATCAAACTTATAATGTTCTTCTGTACTACCCAAAACACATGATCTGAAAATGAAAGGGAGATGGACCCCTAAATGAAAATTGGGGCTCTTTCTAAAAAATATAATGAATAGACTTAGAGAGGCAAATGGCAAATATTCACTACCATCTAACTACCCAATTATAAAAGTAATCTTTACCTTGTATATTACATCAAAACAAATTTCAAATAGATGAAAGACTTAAGTGTTAAAAGAAATGACACATTAAGATCCTAGAAAATAGTCTCAGTAATTATTTTTTAAACTCTTCTTTAAGAAAACATTTTCTAAGTGTGATACCAAAGGCAAAAACCATTTAAAAAAAACGTTTTCAAAACCTTTTTCATTTTAGTAGTTTTAAAATATATCAAAATTAGAAACAACAGCACCCATCACCTAGATTTAACAATTATTTATATCATGCCATAGTCACTTTATCCTTTCTATATTTTTTATTATATTACTCCAAAGTAAATGAAAAATATCAAGATATTTCACTTCTAAATGCTTAGGCATAAATCTCCAAAAAGAGGAATATACACTGAGAAAACCACAACAGCTTCATTGCACCTAAGAAAATTGACAGTAATTCAGTTGTCACCTAATATCTAGCCCATTATCAAATTCCCTCATTGAAACAAACAGAAAATCTTAACTGTTCCTGTTCAGACCAGGATCAAACATTACATTTGGTTGTTATCTCTTAAGCCTTTTAAAATCTGGAACATTTTACCCCTATTATTTCCCCCCATGACACTGACTTTTCTAAGAGCTCAGATTAGTTTTCTGGTAAAAGATATCACATTTTGCACTGATTATTTCTTCATGGTATTATTTAACATTACTTAAGATTGCTAGATTCCATTCGGAAAAAAGGAAAGAAGTACAACAGACATATGGAGCTCTCCAATAGAACTTTCTTAAATGATGGAAATATTCTAATGCCTATGCCATTCACCATTATAGCCACTAGGCACATGACTATTCAGCACTCCTGGTGCAGCTGAGGAACTGAATTCTGACTTAATTTAATT
This sequence comes from Manis pentadactyla, assembly GCF_030020395.1. Taxonomy (NCBI): domain Eukaryota; kingdom Metazoa; phylum Chordata; class Mammalia; order Pholidota; family Manidae; genus Manis; species Manis pentadactyla. Next base: position 65,828,376 of record NC_080031.1, on the reverse strand, counting down.
TTAGTTAATTTAAGTCTTAAGTTTAAATAGCCACATTAGCTAATACTTACTGCATCATATGTGTAACATGAAAGTGGATATAAAGTGCTTACATTCTGCCTATACAGGGAAGATATTTGATAAATTTTTGCATTCCTCTCTTTCAAATATATATTTTTTAAAGCCTGCAATGCAATATACTACCATATAGATTTGAATGAAGCTGTATGTTTGATCTTATAGGGTGATTAAGACCTTTTCAACAGCAGAGAAGTGAAGGCCATCTGTTTACTTCAGGAATCTTCATGATCAGCACCAATTGCTATAGTTACCAGGTTATATCCAAGATCCACATGAAAAAGAAAAAAAACCCCTCAAAAATAGTGCAGTCATTCTGTAGTTGTTATCTGCATCTTTAATGTATGTACATAAAGCCAAAGAGTTAGAATTTACACTTTCTGAAGTAGCTGTTCCTGAAAAATCAATAAATTCCTTGATTTTCCTAAGCTAATTTGAATTGTGCTTCCCTCTTTCATAGCTGAAACAGTGCTGTCAAAATGTAACAACCAAAAGAGCATAGAATTTGGAATCAGACAAACTAGATTCTAACATAGCTCTGATCCAGTTTCCACATCTAGAGATAATAACACTTTCCTCTTAGGATTAAATGAGATAGTATGATCTACATGTAAGAGAGACTCTCAATAAGCTAGCACCCTCTTTGAATTTCTCTGGGGAGCTAGATTGATGTCATACCCTTGAGTTCTCATGGTTTTATTTTCTATTGCTCATTTAAAATTTCACTAGTACTCATATGTAATGTGAGAACCTAAATTAAAAATGGAAAGGAGCATTTCATTCAATTGGCAATGGAATGTTCTTCATCTAGTTTCATAAGATAATCAGTGTAGGAAAGAATAATATTTGTCCTTGGATCATACAGACCCAGAATGATGGCTGTGAGTTTGTGTTACTCTTCATGTAGTCTATTCCTTTTTGGTTTCTGTTACCAAGATAATGGGGATTTGTGTAGGCTCTGGTCACCTGGTGAATTTTCTTTTGCCTTCTTAAATGTAACCATGTGTAGAATCTCCTGTACTGGCACTGAAGATTTACTCACTTTTTATGATCCTACTGGATTTAAGTTAAGTACCTTGATAATCAGACAGAATATAATTAGCTAATCATTTACAGGATTAGCTAGGCTAAAAACTGACACAGTAAAATGGAGTAAGCATGTTTATACCCACCTAAATCCCTGCATTAATAAAGGTGATCAGATTATACAATTCAAATGCACTTTCGAGAAAAATCCCTGGCATAGAGGATTAGAAATCTGTTTAAGCTAAATTTAGAATAAAGGAAAAGCAATCCTACAGCTTACTTTCCATTCTTTTTTTTCCTTCAACTAAGCTCTTAGGCAGAATAAATTAAAGTCTCCAAGATGTTTAAACAGTTCAGTCTATATTAGCATGCTATGGGACATTATAAAATATAATTGTAAAATCATTGCTATGTTACCTCTATTACTTGCATAGTAATAACTAGAAATCTCTAGCAAAGGCAACAATGTCCTACTTACCTGTTAATTTTAGCTCCTTATCTATAATTATTCATCTCACCCTTGAGAATCTGTCTCCTTTCCTCAAAGGCTCATCCCTGTCTCTGGAGCATTGCATCACATTAATGAAACCACATTCCCAAGCTGTCAGGCAAAATGCTGCTTTCTATTATCTAATAGTCTATCTAAAATATTATCTTGTACCTTTAAGATTTTTTCATTTTTTTAAAAAGCTTATCATAGCATGTTTCAAATTACTTTAAAATTAAGAAAAGCAATGTAATATATCTTTAAAGGTAGGCAACATCTAGTACCACATATATTTCTTAAAGCAGTAGGAATTTTTTGTTGTTGTTCTTTTGTCTTAGCATGGCCCATATTGTTATTTTCAGCAAATACTATAAGAATTCACCCTACCCACACACTCTTCATCTTTATTTCCAACTCATCAGCATGACCATATGTGGCAGGATAATTAATCCAAAATTTTCCCTATCTCTATCAAGGGCTCCCTTTTTCATCCAGGAAGTTTGACTTAAGGACACAACCTAGCAGAGGAAAGAAACAGAGCTATAGAACAAAAGCATGTAAAACAGACTATTTGGGAAGATATATGCCTGAGTTTCTCTTAGAATTTTAGAATTGTCTGGACTGAGGAGCAGGAAGAACAAAGAAGAGAAATAGAACAAACTGAGTCAGACTCTATATCCTCTACTCCTCTCAAGATTTGAGGGTGATAGAAATGATCCTAGACAGGTTTAGGATCTTTGGTTAAAAGGAGACTTGTGGCCTACTGTCTAGACACCAAAGAGACAGAAAATCCCCACAGAAGGCTGATGTTTATTCTAGTTGTTTGCTGGATACTTTGGGGTGGTTCCCACCATCCTAAGGTCTCCTTTTCACAGGGGTTAGAAGTCTGGAAACTACATTTCCCAGTCTCCCTTGCTAGGACGATTTCAATCCAAGACCTGGCAATGGAGAGGACTTGCGCAAAATTAAAGTGATATGCTGGGATAACTGGATAGTCAAGCAAAAGAATGAAGTTGAACCCCTACCTCATGCCAGTCACAAAAACTAATTCAAAATGGACCTAAGACTTAAATCAACGGATTAAAACCACACAATTCTTAGAAGAATTCACAGAGTAAACCGGAATGATCTCTGATTTTGCATGATTCTTATATATGATACTGAAAGCACAAACAGCAAAAGAAAATAACACATAAATGGAACTTTATCAAAACTGAAGACTTTTATGTATCAAAGACATTATAAAAAATGGAAAGACAGCCCACAGGGTGGGGGAAAATACTTGCAAATCATATATCTGATAAGGGACTTACACCTAGAATGTATCAAGGACTATTACAATTTAATAATAAAAAGACATATAATCTAATTTTAACATGGGAGAAGAATCTGAACAGACATTTCTCAAAAAAAGATATATAAGTGGCCAATAAGCACAAGCGAAGATGTTTAACATCATTAGCCATCAGGGTAATGTAAGTCAAAACTACAGTGGGATGCCATCGTGTACCTACTAGGAAAGCTATAATCAAAAACACAGATAAGAACAAGTGTTGGTGCAAATGTGGAGAAATGGAACCCTCACACACTGTTGGTAGTACCATAAAATGGTACTGCCACTTTGGACATAAATGTAGCAGTTCTTCAAAAGACTAAAACTTAGGCTCACCATATGACCCAGCCATTCCACTCCTAAGTATATAACCAACATATATGGGTCTAAACAAAAACTTATACATAGGATGTGACAACCCATCCCATTAAAACAGGACCCTTGTCAAGTAAAATAACCCTCATGAATTGGCTGAAAACTCCACAGCAGGGCAACTGACCAGCTGTGGATGTTCACAGCGATTAATAATAATAGAAAAAAAGTGGAAACAACCCAAATGCCCATTAACTAATAATGGATAAATAAAATGTGGTATATTCATACAATGGAATTCAGCAATAACAAAGTACTGATCCATGCTACAATATCAATGAACCTTGAAAATATTATGCTAAGTGAAAGAATCCAGTCACAAAGTTCCACATTTTATAAGATTTTATTTGTATGAAAGGTCCAGATGAAGCAAATCTACAGAGACAAGAAGTAGATTCAACAGGTGTGGTCTTCTATAGGGGCAGGAGCAGCTTCCTGGAATTCCTGGACATTGACTAACATCACCTTACTCCCTCTTTTTTTCTTCCAATAATTCTATAGCTTAATTCCTGGGTTAAATATTGCTCTGCTTGAAATTCCTAGAGCAGTCTGTTTTCGTAACTAAATCCTGACATTACTGCCTAGAGCACCCATCCCCCTCATTCTTTTCCTAACAAATTCCATATTTCATTCAGGTATTCACCCCTCGTCCACATAGCCAAGTGCCTCAGGAGAGAATGATTCCGCTCTTTAGCTTCAGGGTTCAGCCTGATTTTGGTCTAAGGGTAATGTGATTCTTATTGTGAAAAACTGGTTCAGAAATAGGCATATGATTAAGTTATGCCAACAAGAGATGAAGAAGGGTTTGCCAAAGACTTCTAGGGAGGTTCTTCTTAAGAAAGAGGCATGAAAACTGATTAGACATAAAAGAGAAAGCCCTAATTTCTGTAGGCAGCTGTTACTCAACCAAGACAGGGGCCTGTTTTAGAATGAAGATAACAGGCAGAAGGCAGAAAAGAAAAACAGAAAGAATCCAAGTCTTTAATTGTATTTTTAAACTGTTGATTCAACACACCACGAAGTTCACCTCACCTCTTGACTTCTTATATGAGCTAATAACTTGCCCTAAGACAGTTTGAGATGAGTTTTCTGTCATAGCTGGAAATATCTTAATTTACACCCTGGGCCACCTTGAAGCGGCAGCCTCTCTAGGCAGAGAGGGCTTGTGATAACTCCCCAGTTTCCCACAGCCCCACAGTGGCATGAGATATTATCCAAAAGTTACCTCTAAAACCTGAGAAATTTAGCTGAGAGGGAGCTAGTGGACCTGAAGTGGCTTGCAGCTGTGATGAAAGGGCACAGCAGCATGAGCCACACAAAACCAAGTTGACATAAGAGTGTGGACGTCACGACAGAAGGGTACTGATAACCAGGACCCAGATGGCTTCTCGCATCACAGCAAATGCCATATAGGACAGATGATGACTTGGGACCATACACTCCCCATTTGATACCTCAGTACAACTTAAAAACTCTCCCCATGTCCTTCACATCTTGGGAAGAGGATAATGAATTGACTGAGCTAATTTTCTACCATCAAATAGAGTAGAAACTCAAAACATAGACTATTGGATCACAGAAAAATTAAAGAAGTTAACAGATTGAGGAACTCATAACCCTAGAAGTATACATCCCAATTATGCACTATCATTCTTTGGCCATTGAGTGACAGGAGTGGCATGACTATCCTGATTACCAGCCCCATCCCATATTTGCCAATCTTACCGTCATGGAAGGTCACAGTCAGCTTTGTCAAGTCTTCCTCTGCTGCCCATTCTCATCTGGAATCATTCAGAGGTTCAGGCTCAGACCATCTCACAAATGGAATTTATATTGTGATGGATTCTTGGTTGCAATCCTGATCAGAGGGCTCACTGTAGAACTCTCCAGCAACCCTCAACACCACTGTACTCCTGATCAAAAAACAGATATATAATTAGATAAGAGAAAGTCAGAGAAATGCCCGGAAATTCTGTCCTGCAACCCCAGACCTTCCTCCTTATGTCTCTCAAAGTCATATTGTTCCCTATCTGAAGAAAAGAACGTATCTGAAATAATTACTCATGGATAATATTCAACTCACAGTTGGCCTAACTTGGAACATGAAAGTACTTACAACTCTTTTCTCTGACTAGTTTTGTATGATTCATTATTCTTCATTATTTATGATGTTTATAAACATGCTTTCATTATAAAAAGTTAAATCTTTACCTAACTGTAAAGACTAAAAATGTGAGGCTATACCTTCCCCACCCCATGCCCAGTCACCCAGGTCTAACAGTTGAGCACTTTCATTTCAGTATTTTTCCTACACCCTCCCACCTTCATATGAACACACATGTGTATGGGTGTGTGCATACATGTAAAACAACAAATGGAGGAATTATCCTGAAATCTATTTTTTTTCACTTTCCTTAGAAAGTATCCACACACACACACACATATATATATATTACTAAAAATGTAAAATATATATACTTCATTCTTTTAAATAGTTGTGTGATATTCAATATTATGGCTTTACCATAATTTATTTAACTGTTCTTCTAATGATAAGAAGGTGGCTGGTTCCCATTTTTATAAACAATCCCAGTGTGATCATTTTTATACATAGAACTTTAGGTCTATGTGCATGTGAAATATTCTTTAGAATAAACTAAACATGGAATTGTTAAGTCAACAAAAATCAGCAGTTTTTATCTTAACTGATCCTGGAAAAACTGCCCCCCTCCAAAAAAAATGTTTGCCATCTTACCCTCATACCAACAGAGTATCAATGTGCCCATTTGCCACATCTTTACCAACCCTGGGTTTTACCAAGCTTTTATATTTTTGCCAATTTGATGAGTGAAAATTGTTTAAAATGTATCACATTAATTTGTATTTCCCTGGTTCCCAAAGAGGTTGAACATTTCTGTAGAGTTTATTGAATATTTGCACAGTTTTTTTTTCTATAAATTACTTTTCATATCCATTGCTCATTTTTCTATTGGAGTGTTTGTTTTTCCTATTGATTCATATTGATATTAATCCTTTATTCTAATGCAAATGTAGTCCCAGGTGTGTCATCTATTAATGCTGTTTATCATGTCTTTTGCATACAAAAGTTTCCTTTTTAATTTTTATATATTTAAATACGTGATTATTTTCCTTATGATTTTAATGTTTTATATCTTGCTTAGATAGGATTTCTTCACCCCAAGCTTATGAATATGTTTTTTCTGTGCTTTCATCTAGTAATTTTATGTTTAGTTCTTTGGACATGGTATAAGGTACATGCCTAACTACTTTCTTTCAAAATGGACGACCAATCACCCAAACTGTTTTTTTCAAAATAGATACCCAAAGTTCAGCCTAATTGGAAAAGTAATTCATTATCTTCCTACTGATTTGTTTACCATCTTTATCATTAAAAGCAGCAAACACTTACATAGTTCTGACCATATTCAAAGCACTCTTCTAAGCGCTTTTTGGATATTAACTTATTTAATCTTCACAACAACCATAACATATACATGGTATAATGGTCCCTATATTTCACATAAAGAAACAAAAACATAAAGAGTTTAAGTAACTTGCCCAAGAATGCAGAGACTTGAGATTCAATCTTAACTACTATGCTAAATCCCAATGTACATACTCCTGCACCAACTCTATATTGTTATAAATCTGTTTTCAAGTATGATTTAATTTCAGGAAGAAGTTTCTCCATTTTTTTATTTCTTAGGATTTCCCAGGCTATTACTTGCTATTTTGTGTACATTTCTGTACTATAGAATCAGCTTGTTAAGTTTTATAAATAGTGATTAGAATTGCATTGCATTTCTAAATTAACTTGGGGAGAACTGCTGTCTCAAAAATATTGTCTTTCCATTTAGGGAGGGGCTATGTATCTGCATTTATTGGATCTTCTTTTATTTTTTTCTTGTAGTTCTCTACAAGTAGCTATACTTGTAGTTCTCAAAATATGAATCTTATATATTTTTATTAGACATTTTATAGTTTTTATTGTTATTGAGAATCAGTTCCCTTTTCTGTTTCATTATTTAATTTACTGTTGATAATATATAGGAAAACATTGATTTTTCTACACTAATTTTATATCTAACCATCATACTGAACTCTTGATTCTAATAATTTTTTTTCTTGGATTTTTCAAGGCAACCTTTTGTTTACAAATAATTAGGCCTGTGTCTTTCCTTTATAATATTACATGTCATATTGCTATTTTTTGCCTTACTGCATTAGTGTTAGACTCTCCATTAAAAGGTTAAATAGCAGCAATGATGGAACCAAATATATCTTATTTCTAACATTGATAGGACTGCTTCTAATGTTTTATATCTAATGATGTTTACTCTTGGTTTATGCTTACCTTTAACAGCCTAAGGAAGCTTCCTTCTACTGCTGGCTTGCCAAGACTTACTGTTTACTTGTTTTTAATCAAGAGTGATTATTAGATTTTAGCAAATGCATTTTTGCCCATATTAAAATGTCTTGGGTTTTTCCTCCTTTGATCTATTCATGGAGTGAATTACATTAATGGATTTGCTTGTGTTGAGTCAGCCTCGCATTAATAATAGTTACATGTGCCAGGAGCGATTCAAACACAGTTATTAGATAAATACACATTTAAGATTGTTATATCCTCTGGATGAACTGGTTCTTTTTAATTATGAAATTTATTATTAATTGGAATATTTAGTGCATTTCAATTGAATATAATTATTAATAAGGTTGTGTTTAACTCTACCATCTTAAAATTTGTTTTTATTTGTCCCATCTCAAGTTTGTTTCTTTGTTGGTTCTTTTCTACATTTTCAGGCCAATGAAATATTTTTTAGTACTCCACTTTAATGCCTCTTTGGTTCTGTGTGTGTGAGAGAGAGACTGTGCACATATGTGTGTATTAGTGATAGCTCTAGGGATTACAGTATACATTCTAACTTATCAAAGTCACTTCTAATTAATATTATAGCATTTCATGTAGTATATAAGAATTTTCTAACAGTCAGATTCCTGTTATCCCAACCAATTCTTAATGCTATAATCACAGTTTACCATTACAGTTAGAAAACACACACTGTTATAATTTTTGCTAGAATCAGTCAAATATCTTAAGGAAATTTAAACATAAGAAAATAAAATTTTTTATATTTATCCACATATTTACCATTTTCAACGATCTTCATTCCTTCTTATAGTTTTAAGTTTTATCTTCAGCCCAATGAACTTTCTTCAGCATTGCTTCTAATGTCATGACTACTATAAAAAACTTCTTTCAGGTTAACCCATCTGAAAATATGTTTTTAACCTCCATTCTTGCAGAATATTTTCAAAGATATACTTCTTTGTATTTTATGAGCTCTGTTTATCCACAGATTAATATTTTTCACCATTTTTAATATTTTTGTTTATTACTTTTTCAAATGGTTCAGACCCATTCTCTTTTCTTTTCTTCTGATACTTCAATTACTTGTGGGACAATTGATATCATTCCACAAGATAATGAGGCTTTGTTTATTTTTAAAAATCTATTTTCTCTCTGTTTTTCAGTTTTTATATTTTCTATTGATCATCTTCAAGTTCTCATACTTTTTATTCTGCAGTGTCCAATCTTCTTTTAAGCCATTGACAGAAACTGTCATTTCTAGGATTTTTAATTGATCCTTTAAAATAGCTAGTTATTCTCTTTTGATAGCTCCCACTTGTTCATTATGTCTATGTTTTCCTTTAAATCCTTGAACATATTTATAATCACCATTTTTAAAACTGTGTCCTAACTGAGTCATTCTCAGGATCTCTTTCTATTGCCTGCTTTTTTATCTTGATTATGCATTCCATTTTCCTGCTTCTTTGCATACATAGTACTTTTTAATTATATGCTGAATATTATGGGTAATATATTGTAGAGCATTTGGATTATGTTTTCTCCCTCTTAAAGGTGTAGCATTTGGTTCTTGCCAGCAACTACCTAACTGGTTCATCCTCTTGATCCTTCAGGCTTCATTTTATACTTCATTTGGTCAAGTTTATATTGATTTTGACCTTAATCCTAGGATATGAGCTTACTACTTGTTTCTAAAGACTGGCTTTTCTGAGGTCTCAGTGAATGCCTGATGTGCTCAGTGAAGTCTTTCTAGTATGGTTGGAGCAAAACTCCAATATATTGCGGCATTGCATGACTTCTGGCATTTCCATTCATTTCTTAGCTCCACAGGAGCTGCTGTATTCCAGAATCTTGAGGTCTTGCAGAATCTTAACCTACACATGCAAAGCCCAGAGAAGATCTTAGCCAAAGAGCGAAGAATCTGCAAACAGTCTTCTAGGACCTTCCTTCTGTACAGCTCACTCATCTCTGGAATAGTACCCTGAAAATCCCATCTGCTTTTTTGTCTCTTCTGTTTCCATTTCTTCCTCCTCAGCTCCAAAGGAACTTATATTCTTCACATGGGCTCCACCTCTCTGTGGCATATTCTAGAAAGTGTCTGCAGACATAAAATCAGGTTGAATGTGGTACCTCATATATTTATTTAGTGTCTTGCTAAGACTATAGTCCTGCCTATATTTCCAATTTCCAATGCCTAAAAATAGTAATCCCATATTTTGCTTAGTTTTATAGTGGAGGGGTAAATCCAATGGCAGTTACTCCATTATGGCCTGGAAGCAGTTGTAGTAGAATAACCCACTTAATATCTTTTCTTTAGTTCTCTGTCTTATTTCATGGATTATTTTAATTATATTTTCTTGCCACTCCCCTCCTTCTCTCTCTCTCTCTCTCTCTCTCTCTCTCTCTCTCTCTCTCTCTCTCTCTCTCTCTCTCCTCTCTCATACATACACATACACACACTTTGCCATCCTTCAGAACAGCAATACCTTCTGTGGTTTTTTTCTTCTCTAATGGTCTTATTTTAAATTGGTTTTGTTTAAAATTTTTAAAAACATGTTTTAACTTATTCTCTACCAATGTAAACAACGCAGTTACAAATGTGGGCCTTCCTTGTTCCATAAAAATCTTATCATACCTTACTTCCTCTTTCTCCACCTCTCTTCTTACCCCATATTCTCTAGGGAACTTTTTAAAACAACATATATTTTTTTCTTTAAAATCCTTTTTTATAAATTGCACTTAGTTTCACAACCACAAATTGTCAGATTTACATCTGCTTGGTGCTCTTTTTTTGTAAAACATGTCTTTACCTTTATTTAATTCTTTCTTTTCAGCTGTGGAAACTGTTTTGATTGTTTTCTGCTTCGAGGTTTGCTTTAAGTTATATTTTTCAAAAAGTATACATGAGTCATGTAATTTCTGAATTTTTATAAATCTGAACCAGGCCTTTATCTGCCCTTGCATTTAAATAATAGCTTAGTTTGGAATATAATTCTTGGAACATAATGCTTTTTCTTTAGAAGTCTATACATTTTCATTGAGGTTTTCTAGCTTTAATGTTACAAATAAACAGTCCAATGTCATTCAAATATGTTATCCCCTTTGGTAACTCTTTTTTCCTAGTTGGCTGCTTCCAGCATTTGTTCTTTATCTAAGGCATGAGAAACCACCTGAATATGATTCCTTTTCATTAACCTGCCTAATCTTTGGTAAGCTTTCTCTATATAAAGACTGAATCTTTCAATTCAAAGAAATTATCTTCTTTTATTTCTTTGGTTATTGCTTTTCATTTAACCATATCAGATTCTCCTTCTGGAACTCCTATAAAACAATATTGCTTCTCCTGTTTCCGTATTTCTTGCTTCTTGCTTTTTCTCTTGAATTCCCAAATCTTGTAGTTCATGCTCTGTATTCCATAAGAGGGTCCCATACTTACTCTTCTTTTTATTTCCAAGATCTATTTTTTATCTCTCAATTTACACTTTTTATGTAGAAGTCTGCACTTTAAAACAACTAATACAAGAGCCTTTTGAATCTAAGAAAATTAGCTCCCCAGCAACCAAGTCCTACCCTTTATTCTATGGCAAGTCTATTTTACTAGAGATTATTAATCTGAATGCTTACATTAGATCTCCTTCATTTGAACTACTGAATTTCTTAATTTATCTGACAATTTTCCTCTTATCCTTACAGAGGAAAGATTGGTTCTTCTGGGATGAACAGCCAGAATGTAAATATTGTCTCATTATGCCCCCCATTCACTTCCACTTGTGCCATTTCCAGCTATAATTCCTCAGCTTCATAGATATAGGTGAGAAGATTCTGTTGATGATGAACAATGATCTTTTTATATTACCTTTACATTCGTTGGATTGTTTCTTTCTGAAATGAGAAAAAAATAAGGGATTAAAACATGTGATTAGGATCCCATCTTTGTCACAGAAGTTTCCATTTATTTTTCCTAGACTACAAGAGAAATTTTATATTTGTCTCTCACTTAAGAAAAATAAAATTCTTTAAGAGAAAAGTTGGCTATACTTCAGGTTTCTCCCCTATAGAGAAGAGGAAAGTTATTTTGATTCCAACATTCTCATGAAAAAAAAAACATTCTGGGGGATGGGGTGGGGGGAGGAAGGAAATTTTAACTTACTTTCCCAGCACAAAAAACATTTTGAAATGCTTCCCTTGAAACCACCTTTTACTATGTGGAATTTACAGTGAACTTCTGTGTCCAACTGTCCAGAAAGACAGGGAAATATGCTCATGAAAGTTAACCTCTGCTGAACACAACCCTGAGGCAGGAAAAACACTGAGAACATCTGTATTGTATCCTGCCAATATGTTCTCTCTTATTTGGGAAGCACAGGATGTCTTTACTCTGTCAGCTGCAAAAATATTATCTCTCTGCAGGAATGAAACAAGTGTGGCATATATATTATGCTACCACATTACATGCATACCTAAGCAGAAAACAAAGAAAATAGCCATTTAATATATAACCCAATTTCACCTCCTGGAACAGATAAAAAGTTTTATTCTAATACCCAAATGGTACAATACATAAATACACATGGGAAATGTGATCGGGTAAGTTAGGCTCTTTGGGCTAGATGCTGGTGGCTAAATATTTATTATCTGACCCCCATCCTAATCTTTCCTTCCCATAGACATGAAGTAGGCTATATTTTTTATGAGAGCCAGGAATTTAAAGCAAGGGAGACCAAAACCCATCACCATTTTTCAGCAGATCATTAATTTCTAAATGTCTGGAAAATAACTATTGGCGTATGTCATTTAGTTTCATTTCAACATTATACCTTATACAGTTTGCTTAATAAACAACCAAGATAGTAAAAAATAAAAAGCATAACAGTAATTAAATTGGTAATTTAATAACTTCAGCTGATTCTAGAGGCTTAGTGGTGTTTATCCTTTTTGAAATCAATAACTTTTCATTTGGCATCTTAAATCCACTTTAATGAGCATTCTACTGGCAGCAGTTTTATTTAGGATCCAAGCTTATACAAACAAAAGTAATAGAGGCTTTTACCTAGATAACAATTTACAGTTGACTTTTGCAAACCACATGGCTTATTTGAATGTACAAATTCCTGCAATTCCACTATATATGCTTCTTAAAATTTTTCAAAAGCTTTTAACCAGAGGAGAGGTTATATTGCAAGAATGTTTCCAGTGTGAGAAATCTTGATGTTTCTCAATTATTTGCAAATGTCTAAAATGACTATTCTAATACTGGCTTTACCTTTGAAAGCCCAAACAGAGCAATAATATGACTTCCTTATAGTCAATAACAGAAAAAATTTACTATGATAATGCCACTGGCTTTCTAGATAAATTGCATGTGTTATTAAATTATCAAATTGAAGTATTGCCAATGTACAATATCCTATTTCTTTGTATCTTCATACTCACTTACTCTGATTTAACTCTGACAATGTCTTCTGCATTGTTTCTCTCCCTGTAAGAAACTTTTTGGGGTCATGTAATCTATCCATATAAACCTAATTAGAAACACCCTCCACAAAACAAGGGGCTAAAGCTAGTGTTGCTGTAAAACATATTACTCTGCTTCTGGGTCCCAGAGACCCACACAGCTCTGGAAGTCTCCAGAGGGTGCTCAGGAATGAAACTAGCCTTTAGGCTCATCATTCCTTCTCTGTAACATTCCTTCCTGTCTTGCACAGATGATGTCTCCTGGAAGCATTTCAAAGCTACCACGCCCTCAGTGCACCAAACTGTGCTGCATTCCTTTCCAAGTTTACAAAAACCTTCATAAAAACAATGATTTCACTCTCTGTTTCAATCTTAAACTTTTCACAGAAGCTCAAAAACTAGTCCTTGGGCCATGCAAAGGACATGGCACCAAGTGATGCCTCCCACTAAGCCCACTTCCAGTGACCTTATAACAGACCTCTCCTTAAGCCAAAGAAGAATACAAAAAAGTGCAGATCGCACAGACAGACAGGTAGGCAGACTCCAAATCCTCAAATCCTCGTTTAGGCTCTGCTGGAGCCCGTTGCCCCATTTGTAAATATCCGAAGGTCACTCTACATAAATGAATTACCTATTGTGTTGCTTCATGAGCCATTGCCTTGCAGCATGTTAAGGCGAGTGCTTAACTGAGAATGAAGCTAACACAGAGAAAAGCAAACCAGGACAAGAGGAAAGGCACCTATCCACCTGAGTCCCTGAAACCAGCATCCACCTTTGGTCTCCTCACTTACATTTGCCAGTAAATCCCCCTTTTTGCTTAAGTTAGAGTTTGGTTTTGTGTTACTTTCAACTGAAATAATCTTGACTAATATACTAATAATTACCAAATTTTATTGGGTTATATAAATATCATTGCCTCAGGAACTTGAAACAACACATTGAAGGGATTTCCAACCATGAAAACTATAGCCTGATGAGTGATTTAATTAAACGTACATATAGATCATTCCTGGAGTCACATATATAGAAATGAAGAGAGACAACTTTGAAGGAGAAACAAAAAAAAAGCATTTGTATTTGAAACAATGCATTAAGGAGAAGACATCTGCCCAGTGTCTAGGACTGGGAAGATAAATGATTCCATTGTATGTTGTTATTGAATTGCATTACTCTTCATTAAAGTTAAATGCATTTAGAAGAATTAAGCTTATCAAAAACTTGGCAGTGTAATATAAGCGATGATTCTTTGCTTGTTTGACAACATCCTCCTGTGAGTTGATTCACAATTTTAATTTTGGAAAACAATATTTCCTTCATAAGGACTGACAGAATGATGTGAACTGCTGCAGCATTTTCCATGGAGTCCTATCGATTGTGAAAGGAAACAGAAGCCAAGTGACTTAACCAATTTTTTAAGGAGCGTTATGACAACGATGTTTCTATACTGTCAGAGGGGATCACATCCACTTAAGAACTGAAATGAACCTCAGTTAAGGAAAAAAAGAATTGAAATGAAGCTTCAGGAGACAACCTCCTATCTTTTAGGAATAAGTACAATGGACCTCTATAAAGACAAAATTTCTACATAGTTATAGTGAAAAAACTGTTTTTAAAAATATACACTAAAAATAGGTATCAATACCAAGCACCTACCATAGACACATGGCAAGCAAAATAAATACACAAGAGAGTTTGCAACCTAGGAAAAGGAAAGCCTCAATCCACTCACACAGAATCATAATGCCACCTGGACAAATGTCAGCAGAGAAATGTGCCTCCTACCAGAGAAGCCCAAGCTGGGGGCTCCACCCTGAACTGATAGCCCAAGAACGGACCTAGTTAAGAAGGGATATTTGAAGAATGAATGAGCACTACGTATGTAAAGAGGGAAAAGAGCATTCTAATGATAGGGACAAGCCTCTCTGTACATGTAGGGAAGGATGGGGTAAGAATCAGATATCTAAAACAGCTGTGAGCCAGGAACCCAGGAATGGAAGGTGCAGGGGTGGTGAGCCTCCTACTAAAACAACGAGCAGATGCTGATCAGTTTTAAGTGGGGCTTGGTAAGAGCGGTTTTGCATTTTTAAAAAATCATCACTTTGTCTTCAGACTGGATAATAAATGAGAGGGTGGAGTAAAGATCCAGGAAAGGGTAAATGGGTAGCCAGGGTGGATAGGCATAGAGGTGAAAGCAAGATACAGAGATGTAGAGGATCTTCACAGAAGTTCCTTCTCATTATTTATTGAGAATTGGCACCAGGAAATCAAAATGAATCTTTTTGTTTTTTAAAACTTTGTATTAGGGAAAATTTCAAATATATAAAAAAGTAGACAGAATAATATAATGAACTTCTGTATACTCAACACCCAGCTTCAACCATGCCCAATTTTGGGCTAATCTTGTGTAATCTACATCCCCACTGATTTCCTCACTCCCATATATGTTTTTAAAAATTATGAAACATTTCAAACCTTCAGAAAAGTTATAGGAATGGTACAGTAATAACCAATTTATCATTCATGTGGATTCACTGATTGTTAACATTTTGTTGACTTATTCTGTGTGTGTGTATTTACATATACACACACACATATATATAATCTACCTCCCAATACTAAAGGCATCCTCCCATACTACCATTACACATCTGCTACATGCAGGAAATCTAACATCATCTAATATGCAATCCATATTCAAAATTACCTGCCTGTTCCAACCATATCCTTAATGGCTGTTGTTTTCCCTGATAACAGAATCTGAATAAGAAGCATGCATTGCATTTCACTGCCCTGCCTCTTTAGTCTCCATCAGTCTCACTGAGCTGCTGGGCCTTTTTTGTCTTTCATGACATTGATGAGTCTTCGAAGAGTCCAGACCATCTACTTTGCAGCATGTCCTTTAACGTGTGTTTATCTGTTTGTGTCCTCATAATTAGATTCAGGTGACACATTTTGGCAGTACTATCACATAGGTGACGCTGTGCCCTTCTCAGTGTGTCCCATCAGGAGTCATATGATGTCAGTTGTGCTGTTACTGATGATGATTCTTTCATTTTTCCTAGCAGTTGAATTCATATCCTGTAGACATAATCCATTACTGAGGAAAGCAGACAAGGACTGCAAAATATAATTTCTATTTCCCCTTGTGTTGTCTTAATGCCAAGAGACATTAACACAGGTCATTTGCACAGACAAAGCTTTATCGGTTTTATTTATGAGAGGTGGCTATAGGTCATAAGTAGACACCAACAGGGGATGAATATCCTGCAGTAATTAGGGGAAATCAGCACTTAGGAATTCGAATCCTGAGAAGCAGTAAAGCACGGGGGAGCACGTGGCCTCACTGTCAGGGGTGTCACCCTGGCTCTGCCACTCACCATCTGTGTGACCTCAGGCAAGCTACTTCCCCTTTCTGAACCTGCTTCTCCACATGCAATGGGGGTAATCCTAGAACCCATCTGAGATGGTTGGTGTGAGCATTGAGGTGCTACACACGCGAGGTCTGGCACACATCAAACTCTCGGTCATGTGGTGATAATGTCTCCGGGAAGAGTCACTACACTCCAGTGTTGACTGAAGAAAGCCCCTAGGTCTTCTTTATAAAAAATATTATCTGTAAAAAAAAAAAAATATTATCTGTAATTTGGATCCTGTTAGAAATGGGAAGTGGTAAAATGTCACCATGTTTGCATAAAGTCACTAACAACGTCATCTGATGAGAACTACTCAGGGCAGAAGAGTTTCATTTTAATGATCAGATGACAAGTACTGACATTTCCTAAATAATAAACAGAACCTTAACAATGATGTATGTCTGGTGTCATTGCCCATGGAGGATGTGTTTACCTCCTGTTCCTTAGTGATATGTGACCTGTATCTGTTGTATAGGTGCACATATAATAATGACACTCCCACAGAAACATCTAAATCGTAAATAGAAAGAGGCCTGCTCAGACATCTAGTAGGGTCTAGTCTAGTCTTAGAATCACTCCTTAAATCTAACAATTACAACTCGGTTTTAAAATTTCAAAGATATTTTTCTGTTTAGGAAACTCAGCCATATTACCTTGTATATGAATACTTGTGTGTGTGGTGGTGCTGGTCATGGTGGTCCTAGGAATTCTCCCTGATTTTATCCCATAACTCTTTTTGGGAATAATAATTCTTTTCTCTATAGGATTTTCACTATTAGTTATTCATGGCTTAATAAAACTACCCTATTTTTAATATACTCTTTTCCCTTAAATGAAATAATTGTGTATCGAATAGAAAAATAGTGTAATCCTAAACTTTGTAATTTTATGATTTCAGTCTTCCTAAAATGTGTAGCCATAGTAGAAATCTTTTTTTTCCTTGTAAGAGATACAGAAAAAATTTTTAATTTCTAAAATCTAAAAGGGACTTAATTAATATTTTGTTTAAGAAGTAAGGGATCAACTGACCTACATCAAAACTTTAGACTAGAGAAAAGGAAAGAAAATTTAAATAAGTAATACAACATATACTTTGGTACTACATTGTGGCTAGCTCAGGAGAACACAGGGCAGGGTAGAAACATCTAGAGAAAACAGAAACAGAGGAAAGGAGCAGGAAGAAACAAGGTTGTGGGGGAGGAGCAGGGAGAGAAAGGGAAAGCCCAGTATCACTGGCTCTGGGGACCCCAAATCTCACAGTGACTACCCAGGGCCCCTGGCTATTGCCCCCTCCCTACCCCTCTGCTTTCCACCACTCAGGTTTGCTTCTCTAATTGCCCCTCTGGGCTTCATCCTGCCTCCAAATCCAGGCTTCAGTTACACTATCTCCAACTCAGTCTACCTACCCATGCCCCAAATATACACAGTATGTTTTCTTATTTGTCTTATATTTCAACTGATTCCTTCCATTTGTCAAAGTTAAATAACTTCTATCACAGGCATAAATTTTACAGTCACAAAACCCAGATATACAAACATAAAACTCCCTTTATTTCTTCAAAACTGAATTAGCTCCTAAGACCCTATTTCCACAGATGGAAGAATATCTCTCTGCCACTCTAAGAAAAAATTAGGCATTTCTGGGATTTTTGTTTTTCTGAGTGTCCTTGGGTAAATACAAAGTCAATATGAAATTTACACTTCTTTCCATCAAGTCTGTAAATTTGGTGGGTAGGAGGTAGTAACTATAAGGGTAGAGCAGCAAATGCTGCAGAGAAGAGCAAGCTCAGTCTGGAAGAGAAAACATGAAACAGGCAAGTGCCCATCACTGCACACCCTCCTCAACGTGCTATGGTAGCACAGAGTCAATATAAACAAGCACAGAGGGAGCAGACAGACGCATACATGCCGCCATAGGGACCAGAGAAAGCTTCTGAGAGGAAGCGATTTTTATCGGGTGAGTAGGAGTTAGTTGGCTCAAGATGGGGAAGGAAGTCCCAGGGAGCGTTTGCTATGGCATGGAATCACACGACAGTGCAACACGCTGAGAAATGAGGCGGTTCTGTATGGCTAGAGCACAGGGAGTGTCAGAAGAGTGGGTAGGAGGTGCGTCTAGAGAGGTGAACAGACTGGATGTCAGGCCAAACAAGTGGGATTCTCTAGGCCAGGAGTTAGCAAACTGTATGTCATGTCCAAATTGGCCTGCTGTCTGGTTTTGTAAACAGTCCCACTCATTTGTTCGCATATTATTTATAGCTGCTTTCACATTATAACATCAGAGTTAAGTAGTTTGGACAGAGTCTGTATGACCACCAAAGCCTAAGATATTTATTATCCAGACCTTTCCATAAAAGGTTTGTTGACCCTGTGCTAGCACACTGGGTGATATATGCACCCTCTTTAAAAGAAAGAGTTTTCATAGACCTGAAGTGTCACTTAGGTGTTTTTAGTATATTGCTATTTAGATTTGAACAGACTTAACTAAGTGTAAGCATCTTATGCTTATGGCTGTTATGCAACTATAAAAATTTGCATATTAAATTTAAACTAAACAAAAACGATAACTCTCCAATTGATGGTGTTAATTCAATGTGAAAAATGGTATCATTTGTATAGAAATGGATTTCTACTCTTAACATCAGACTTGTTGTCCCAGAACAAGTTATTTTTAATTCAACAACTTAACCACTTGGGTCATGGTTTTACTTATTTGAACTAGGGTAAAACCTTGTTCATATAACAAAAGACAGTGACGTTATTGAACTTTATTTGTCCCAAATGCCTCATTTGGGGGTGCAAAAACCCTCTGCCTTCTTTTTTTGTGTTAGCTCTTGATAATTATAGTAACGCCCATTGGTACAAAAACACAAATGCACATGCAGACACTGAAATCAACTGTCAGCACTCAGTTCAAAGACAGACATTCAAGTGATACACAATTGTTTATATTTGTAAATGACATCTAAATGAAAACACAATCATTTGAAAAATATCAGAGAGAGTTGAACATCCTGGGTCACAGACAAAACTACTAAAGAAATCTAACATCAAGTGGTTGTAAGGAGGAAGGAATGTGAGGGAGGATTTGGGAATGACTTCCAGGTTTCTGGCCTGGGTGTACACTCATTGAGGTGAGCAAATCAGAAGGGGTAAAAGTCAGTTCATCTGGGCATGTTCATATTAAGGCGCCAGTGAGACTCTTTATCCTGAATGAAGTTAAGTATGTCAGCTGCACAGGCATGGGTGAGGACAGGCTCAGATATAAAGATCTGGCAGCTGGAAATATGTGGCTGTTGAAGTATTTGCATAGATGAGATGGTCTACACAGAGAAGTAGAAAGTGGGAGAAGAAAGCACTAAAAGATGCTTAATAAAGAACTGGGCATTAGAAGCAGCTATATATGCATCCACTAAGACAATTAGTTCAGAATGATCTATGCTAATGGAGGTAAACTATCACATGAAAAATATGAAATATCAGTACAAAAAAATCACTTACATGCTTTTCTGTGGGTGCACGGAGAAAAGTTTGCAGACAATTTACTTTTGTTTGCAAAGACTCAGTTTGCTCCCCCAAAAGGCACATTAGCTTGAATTAAATGGCACAATGGTATGGAATGTGGCAGTCACTGCTAATTGCTACTCAATATCCACCCTCCCTTCTTCTTTACTAACAGAACCTTAATTTTTCTCACTGTGGCAATGTGCTTAGCTGAAACTGCATTTCCCAGGCTCCTTAGTACCTATGAATGGCCATGTGAGACAGATAGTTCAGGCCGATGAAATACGGTGGAAGTCACCAGATGGAACAATATCCACCCTCCCTTCTTCTTTACTAACAGAACCTTAATTTTTCTCACTGTGGCAATGTGCCTAGCTGAAACTGCATTTCCCAGGCTCCTTAGTACCTATGAATGGCCATGTGAGACAGATAGTTCAGGCCAATGAAATACGGTGGAAGTCACCAGATGGAACTTCTGGGAAGGCTCTTTAAAAAGCAGGTAGACTCAGCTGACTGGATCCTTTGTCTTTAACCTTCCTCCTGCCTAGAAATGTATTCCCACCTTGATGCAACAGGAAGCCTCTTGACTGTGTGACTAGGCCTTGATTAAACAAAGTAGGGGGAAAGGAGGTGGATCGCCCAGCGATCGCTGGCAATGTTAAATGGGTTCCCTATAAGATTGTGTCCACTAAATCTAAATTCTAGTCATCCAAATTCTAGCATCCTCCACCACGTTTTCTTTTTGGTTGGCCTTTCCCCCATCATCCTTAACTTAATGGAAGAAAAAAAGTGAACAATAAACATGAATATTATTACTTACTAACCTTCAGGGGCTTCTCATTGTCCACCCCATCAAAATAGGTAGGAAAACTCATTGAACTAGTAATCTTGCTTCAAAGCTCCCCTCAGGTAAGGCAGCAGTTAACCTGGCTACTTGCTAGGGACAGAGGAGGAAAACCCCTTAATATGCAATACAAGGCACAAAGCTTTGTGCTTTGAAAAGCAAATTCCCTACAACCCTTGTCTGCTGTTTGGTCTTTAAGAGCTTAAGTTCCTGAAGTGGATTATGAAGCTGCAGGAGGGAGCAGAAGCAGATGCTGCAAAGGAAAGAACAGAGATGATCCTATACTAGGAAGGCATGGTGGTTTCCTCAAACAGCAGGGACCAGTGTCCTACTCCTGGCTGGTAGTACCAGGGGGAGAAGACAGGGCCTCTGATGGGCATGACCGTGTGGTGAAACCAGAGACTGTTCTGCTTCTTAAGGCCCAGTGCCATTTTTAATGGTCTGTGACAGTTTTACAACAGGACTACCATAATGAGCCAAAAATTAGGGACAAGTTGATCTCTTTTTCAAGGAACCACAAAAGTCTCTGAGATACTGAGACAGAGAGAGAGAACTCACAAACGACAGGTCAAATTTACTTCCAGCAAGGTGGGATGAAGGCTCAGAGGAATATCTTTCACACTCCAGTTCATGATTCAAGAGTTATTCCCACTGTCAGAACCATTTCTTGCTACTGGAGTCTGAGCCCCAAAGCATGAACTCCTCACCCTGGTGCTCCAGACACGGGCTTTTCTTCTCCTGCATGAATCTTATGTTTCATTCGCTAGGCTCTTGCCTCTGCTTTTGCTCAACATTTTCTGCCCTTGGACAAAATGCATTCAACTCATTCCATAAACAAGCACCCATTTTTTTCTATCCTCAAACACTTTCCCCTTCACAAAAACTCTCCCTGATCATGAAATTTTAAGTCATAATTTCCTCTTTTATATCTCCAAGTTACTAGTTTACACTTCTCTTGGGAAATTTACCCTGTATTCCTTTGTGCTACAATCACCTATCTGCTCCCCTACTACATACACCTTTTAAAAAATGTATTGAGCATCTACTATGCATTCTGAGGACAGTGACTGCCTGTTCCCCAAGTACCTAGCATAGTACTATGTATGTATTCACTTAAGCAAGTATTTTTTGAGGGCCTACTCTGTCTTGGCCCCAGAACACTAAACTGTGCAGAACATGGAGCCTGTCCTCAAGATCCTTGAAGTCTGTGTAGCATGGCCAAGGCTCACAGGCTTAAACATAATACATTCGCAGTGAATATTTTGTTGACATTAATTCTTAGCATTTTAAGGCTGCATTCAGCTACTTATAGGAAATGTAAGCAAAATTAAGAAGAAAATACTGTTGAGGAGCGAGCTTGCTTAAACTTCAGAATATATCACCTAGACTTGGGGTTGGGGATGAGGGGATGGGTGACCAATTCACTTACCAGAAATATAAAGTAGCAAGAAAACTTAAAAGTGTGCTTTCATCATTTCCATTTTGAGGACAAATGAGTAAGATCATTTTTATTTTCAAGGCAAACGTGCAAATAAAAATATTAATGCCCCTTATTTGAAATCCATAAAAAATGCTGAGATGAAGGAACCACTTTTCTAAGGCTACTTTCTCTCCTCAGGGCTTTGTTTCCTTGGCCTTCCATTCTTTTCCACTGTCCCTGCTGCTTTGGAGTTTGTTGTTATGCGTAATCAGACTCCATTACAAATGTTTGTGGATAAATCAAGAAACACGCACTGGAGATCCTGGCACAGGCCACAGACAAGCCTCAATCCCTGGTGTCCCTTCCCACACTCCTCATCCCGGGCAGGCTCTCCTCTTCCCGATGCTCTGTTCTCCTGACTCTACCAGCCACTGGGGGCAAACCTTCTGTCTCCAATCTCCCAAGTATGTCACAAATCTTCTATCTTAGTGGGCTAGTGAAGGAAGGAACACTGGCCTGGAGTCAAGAAGCATGAGTTTACTTGTTCATTTATTTATTCAAAAAATATTTTTTGGCATTTTATATGTGTCGGGCACTGGTCTAAGGCTTAGAAAACAGTGATGAACAACCTTCAAGAAGCTTAGATTCCAATGGAGAAAAACCATAAACAAGTGCACAGATGTTCAAGAAGATTATAGATACTAATAAATGCTAGGAAAGAAAAAATGGGGTGATGTGATAGATAATAACTATAGTGTATACTTGGAGCCATCAGAGAAGGTCGTTCTGATATTTAAGCAGAGACTTGACTGATGGGAAGGCTTTGGCCAGATTTCAAGAAAGAGCATCTCAGGCATCTCACCCTGAGATGAGGAAGAGTTTATTATGTCTGAGGCACAGAAAGGAGGTCAGTGTGGCAGGATGGAGAAGGACCCTGTGTGAGGTCACTGGAAAAGGACTGGCCTAGCAGCCTCAAGTGAGGAGTTTAGATGTTAACCTGAGAGTATGAGAAGTATTTGATGTGCTTTATGCACAGGAGTGACAGACTCCATTTTCTAAAAACCATTATGGCTAATGGGTGGAGAGTGGACTTAGAAGTACTAATTAGGAATGTTAAACAGAAAGACACAGGCCCAATATGGTGCCACTTCTGCTAGGGCAGGTCACCAAACTGGCATGAAATACTTAACCTAATTGCAGCTTCAACCTTCCCCCACAAACGTAGTCAGTCAGGAATCTTCCAGTCATCATCAATAAGATAATGTCACACATGCCCTCTCCATCACCAAAGGAAGACAAGGTCATCCACCTTAATGCGACTCTTATCCTTGCCTCCCCTCACACACATGGACAGCATCAGACTGCCCATAGCATGACCTTTTAGGAAACTAACTAGATGCATCCATGCCACACTGCTTGTGGTACTGAAAGTTGTAACCAACCTCTTCTGCACACATCCCCTGCTGTAGAAAAAAATATTTAAGATGTCTTCAAATAAAGGGGCTTTACAGCAGTTTGCCAGAGCATTCCAATGGGCTGTTCGGAGTCATGGGCCTCAGGAAGACTACTGAGGCACAGAGGTGATTCTCTGTGCCTCAGTCTGAGATAGAGTAAACTCTATCTTTCTTAAATATAACGGTCATGTTGATCTCAGTCCACAGGAGACTACTACATAAATTCAGGAGGGAGAAGGGGAAGGATTCAATACTTTAGAGTTGGAACTTGCTGGTCTTAAGATGCATCTCCTGTGTGAGATGAAGGAAAGGTGCCACCAAGATGGTGCCCGGATCTTCAGCCAGAAGACTTGACCAGCTAGCAATGCCCTTACTGACATGGGAAAGCATTCCAAGCCTGCCTTGCCTGACCATGGGCAGCCTGGTGTCTTCAGCTCTGAAATAAGATATTGAAAGGGATAAACTAGATGGCCTCAGATACTTCCTCAGCACTTAAATATTGGATAATTAGGACAGGATATGTTTTTCTTACTTCTTGTTAGAATAACACAAGCGTTGGAACAACTGAGGCTGGGAGCTCCATAAAGCTCCCACAAAGCTCCACAAAGTTGGGTGATTCTCTGTGCCTCAGTCTCCTCGTCAGCAGAATGAGATCATAAAACTGACTTGCTTCACTGGGCTGCTGGGAAGGATAAGTAATACAATCATGTAAGACACCTGGAATATAATAGTGCTCAGTGAATCACACATTCCGCCTTCCTGACAGACTCAACGCTTCTTTTGTTCCTTCTCTTCTTTCATTGACTTCACTTTGTAAATCTCCCGGCTGAGGGATTTTTCTGAGGATGAACTAACTCCAAGATTGGGGATTCCTAGAGCAGAATTTCTCCAGCGTCCCTCCCTGTGACAGTCACTCGGCCCTGGACCTCTCTGCCTTCTCACCTAGAAGCAGAGCATTGAAAGAGGTGGGTAATGCAGCCAGCCCCAAGTCTATGGACTCCAAGGTAGGAACACTAGGGTTCAACGTTCAGGCATAACTTGGCCTTATTCATTTTTCCCTGCCTGTAGTTCCAGCCCACTCTGAAAAATGGGGCTTCAAAATCATGGGTTTTTTTTAGAAGAAAATATAATAGAATGCTTCAGGCTGCTGGTCAGAGAGATCTCATGCCCTGAAGCCCCACCACACCTTTTTTCTGCTGCTGACCATATTACTTGACACTTGGGGGATGAGACAGGCATACTACAAGAAAGGATGTGATGGCCTTATCTGCTGCCCACCCCATGTTTTTAGTTACCAAAAACTAAATCTAACCAGCATAAAAATTCACTGATGAATGAGCCCCTTTGTTTTGTTTGCTGTTTTTTTTTTATTTTTGGTGTTTTAAATTTATGCCTCTCTTTTTCATTTATCTCATTCAACCATTTTTTCCTTTCAGGAAAAAAAAAACAAATAATAGAACCCCCCAAGTGTCAGATGCAGAGGCCAAGGGCAGGCTGCTTCAAGATGTGTCACATTGGTACAAAGATTATATGGATCTGAAAACAATCAAGGCCCAAAAGACTCCAAAAGAAACTTTGACCGTCCACCTAACTACCTAAAAGAATTTATACAGAGGACCTGCTCCAACAAGAGAGCTAGCACCATAGATAACCACATCACAATAGGAACTAGGGGAGGTAAACAAGGAGGAATGCAGCAGTCTGACAAAATTCCTCTCCATGGTCCCATAGCCAACAACTGTTTATCAAACACTTACTCTTTCATCTTCCTGTGAATTGCTTTCCTTCCCTTTGAAGTCCCAGATGCCCACCCTTTCTCCTTAGTTCAGGGATATGTGTTCCTCTTTTTGTACTTCTTTCCCCTAACTTTGAAATCTGTCTATGAATTCCCCATGTGTGTTTGTGTATGTATATATATAATTAATGTTTTTTTCTCCTGTTAATATTTCTTATGCCAATTTGATTCTTAGACCACCTAGAAGAAGAACCTCGAAGGACAGAGGAAATTTTTCTGCCTAAGAGGCAAAACACCTGTTTTTCTAAAGTTTCTTGCTGTCCTGACAGAAATCCAGGTTACATTGTAGTTTCTGCTGTGGCAGCTAGAGGGCAGTGTGAGTCTCTCTCTCTCTCTCTCTCTCTCTCTCTTCCCCCGCCCCCACCGTACCCCCCCAAGCTCCCGCCCCCGCCCCTCCACCACCTCTCTCCCTCTGTCCCTCTGTCCCTCGCATTTCCTCCCATCCCCTCCCAGCTAAGAGCAGAGAGACACAGTGGAGGGAAATAACCACACAGACCACAGGAGCACAAGGGGCAGTGACTTTAAAAGACACAAGCAACGTGGAGTTCACAGCTGTCATATCCTGGTCTTCTGCCTCCTCACACACACAGCATTAGTTACTTTCACACTCACTAACACAAGCTTCACCTTTCCTCAACCTATTCTACATCTTTTCCCTACACCCAATTCTTCAAATTCTTCCAATGTGAGCTCATCTCAGCCCCACCCTTGTGTGCTCACACACAAACTCACTCAGTACCTCTCTAACATGCTGGCAGACCACTCCCTCTTCCTCCTTCTCCAGCTCAGTGCTGGCCTGAAGCCCTGTGAACCTCACTGGGAGAGGGGAGTGAGGCTGACTAGGTCTTGGTGCATGACAGTAAAGCAGACCATGGCCAGAGCCTGATTCCAGAGAGGCTGGCTGCTGGACGGCTGCCCAGCCCCACAGCAGTGAGGGTGTAACTGGTGAGTGACCCCAGTGACTGCTGGCAGACACTGACAGAGCCAAATGCATAAGTGACCAAGGTGCCACCCAGGTCACAGAAGAAACAGGAGCAGCTGGTTTCATGGGCAGGGCCAGCTGCGAAACTAGAGCAGGGGTAAGGGAAGCCACAATAACATCGCCTTACTTTTTTGTTGTTAATTGAAGTACAGTTGAGATAATATTGTACTAGTTTCAGGTGTACAACATCATAATTTGACGTTTTATATACATTATAAAATGTTCACCACAGTAAGTGTAGTTACTGCACCATACAAAGTTATTACAGTATTATTGATTGTATTCCCTATGCTACACCTTTCATTCCCATGACTTAGTTAACTTATAATTGGAAGTTTATACCTCTTTACCCCTTTTCCAATTTGCCTGCCTCCCCACTTTGGCATCCACCAGTTTGTTCTCTGTATCTATGTGTCTGTTTCTAGCTTTTTGTTTGTTTATTTATTTGTTTGTTTTATTTTTTAGATTCCACATATACGTGAAATCATATTTGTCTTTCTCTGTCTGACTTACTTCACTTGGTCAAATACCCTTTAGGTCCATCCATGTGGTTGCAAATGACAAGATTTTGTTCTCTTTTATGGTTGAATAATATTCTACTGTGTATACATACCACAGTTTATAGCAGTTGCTCAAAAAATAGAAGTACCTATAATCCAGTAGTTTCACTGCTAGCCAACATCAAGGAGACTAGGAACAACAAATGCTGGTGAGGATGCAGAGAAAGGGGAAACTTCCTACACTATTGGTGGGAGTGAAGGGGGAAAAAAAACTAATTTTTTAAGATACATGCACTCCTATGTTATTGAAGCATCATGCACTTCTATGTTATTGAAACATCATGTACAATAACCAAGATATGGAAGCAACCTAAGTGTCAATCAATAGATGAATGGATAAAGAAGAGTTGCTACATATACACAATGAAATACTATTCAGCCATAAGAAAAAAAATAGATCCTACCATATGCAATAACCTGGATGGAGCTAGCAGGTATTATGCTCAGTGAAATGAGCCAGGCAAAGAAAGACAAGTACCAAATGATTTCCCTCATTTATGAAGGAACAAAACAGCAACAGACCCACAGACTCTAAGAAGGGACTAGCGGTTACAAAATGGGAGGGGTGGGAGAGGGTGGGTGGGGAGAGAGGGAGAAGGGGATTGAGGGGTATTACAATTGGTCCACATGGTGGGGGTGGAGGGTCACAGGGAAGACAGTGTAACACAGAGAAGACAAGTAATGACGCTGTGACATCTTACTACACTGACAGACAGTGACTTCGATGGGGTTTGGGGGGGACTTGATAATATGGGTGAATGCAGTAAACACAATGTTTTTTATGTGAAACCTTCATAAGAGTGTATATCACTGATACCTTAATAAAGAAAAAGAAATCATGGAGCAAATTTATGTAAGATAGCATCCCTGATAGGGCTTAGCAAGGTGAAGGGAAGATTCCTCACCTTCTCAAATACATTAGACCCTTCCTGTGGCCCTTTAGTAAAGGCCTAGGTGGTCCATGGGAGGGACAAAGAAAGAGATTACGGGGAAGGCTCAGAATGTGACCAAATGGAGGGCTTCACAGAACCCCCTGGGCACCAGCCTCTCAGGACAGGTTTTAAAGCTGGGATGGCCCCTTCTCATGGAATGGAGAGTCTTTATTGCCAGAATATAGTAAGTGCAAGAGCTCACTGTGAGGAGACAGTGGCCCATCCACTAGAGATTTTTGTCTACAGGAAGCTTCTTTCTTTGCAACTCAAAGACAGAATGTATTGATAGCTTTCCCCTTCTCTCCTCTACAGTTTTCAGGCAGAGAAAGAGAAGATCAAAAATGAAGGATATTTTAGTATTAATCAATGGTTTAGAATAAGAAATGGATGTTTTAGTTTTGCTTTTAGATTGCTTCTCCTTTCTAAAGCATTTCTTTCAAAAAATTAGTGGGAGTCAAGGTGAGGTGTTGTATTCTATATTTTTATATCTACTCTAGTATATTTTAATACATTGTTTTGACTCCCTTTTTAATTTCTCTATGGCCTAGGTCAAGCTGCCCTGTTTCAGTTTCCACATTAGTAAAATTTAAATTGTAGCTTCCATCTATGTCATAAATATGTTATGTGGGGTTGATGAAGTAACCTACTATAAGGCCATTTTATAGTAAGGCTAAAACTAAACTATACTTCTCTAAGATTTCAATACCTAAGTGTCTTTGGGAAACTACCTGTGAGAATCTGTTTGTTTTCCTTTTAATTAGGAATTTATTTTATGTTACTTAAAAATAAATAACTTGTAAAGAGCCAAAGTACATGCTAGTGGGAACATGAGTCATGAAACTGGTTCACAGGTGGTAATCACATTTCTTCTTTTCCCTGCCTGAAGAAATGACTTCATTCCTTGAGAGTCATCCAAGTAATTGACTACTTGTTCACCTGCTGGATATACCATAGACTCTTTTGAACTGGTTCCCTGAAGACTTATACTTCAAGATGGCATAGTGAGGGTATATTTACTTGCCCTCCCTTGCAAAAAATCACGTGACGTTTTAAGTTAAAGAAATATGGCAGGAATAAAGTCATGACACCATTGTGACTAGGAGGAAGCATACTACTGAGAAATATAGTTTGATAAATTTGTTGGCAACAGTAAAGAAGGCAGGACCACATTACTGGACAATCCAAAGTGAAGGGAGCTGAGACCTAGAACACATTTGAGGAGGGCTACAGCAGAGGTGGGAGCTATTCTTTATGGCAGAGTGCTAGAAGACTTTAAATGTGTATATGACAAGAAACAAAAGCAGAAATAGGATGCAAAGCAATAATCAGTGTTATTATTTTTACAGGCTATTTGTGAAATATCTGGTCCAGGTAGCTCCTCCTACACCATCCCTGTCCCCTTGCATCAAAGCAATTGAAGCAATTAGAGACTAGAATTTGAGCTACAGAACCACAAACTTCCTACCCCCAACATACATGCCCCAAAGGAAAAGCTTCCTGTGGTCATGTCCACCCACAGAGCTAACAGTCAGACCGCTGGACTCTGAAACCAGTACAGCAGTATGACCGTAATCTATAGAATTGATCACTAACACTCAAAGAAATCTACTGCAGGTTGAGAGATTTGAGGAGGCATCCAAGGCAACTTCTGGGTTGATGAAACTATTCTCTATCTTGATTATGGTGGTAGTAACATAAATGTATCACTTACCAAAACTCATGAAACTGAACATCTTTAAAGAGTGAATTTTACTGTATATAACTTATGCCCAGAAAACCTGAACTTAGAAAAGAAGCACAAACCGTGAAAGGAAAGAAGGCCAGAGTTGTTGACATCTGACTGGGTCTGTGGCAGTCCCAGAGCATTCATCCACTTGTCTAATAGCACAGAGGAGTGGCCAATGGAAAGGCTGGCTCCATCTTAGCAAAGGTATTAAGCTAACCTGATTGACTTAGAAGCAGAAGGGAGAGAGAAAGTCCTACAAAAACCACATAGCAGACATTCTGAGGAACCTTATTTTATTTAATTCACAAGACAGGAGCTATGACTAGGTTGGGAGATGTCCATCATTTCCCCAATCAGGACTATTTGGGGGTGTCTTACACCAGCCTATGCTATCTAAATAGGAGCTTAATAAATTTGAACTACAGGTCATGTAAACAAAAAAAAAAAAAAAAAAAAGGAAGCTTCTTATAAAAAGGAAACACCAGAAAACAAGAAAGGGTTACTGGAAATTAAAAATACAGTTGCTAAAAATTGTTACATGTAATAGAAAGGGATGAAAAATAAAATCAAGGCAATCTATTAAAATGTTAAACAAAAAGAAAGAAATCAAAGATATGAAAGAAAAGTTAAAATCATATAAGATCAGTATAAGAAATCCTACACTCAGCTAACAAATACTGCTAGAAAATGATAACTGAAAAATGCATGGGAGAAAATAACTAAAGAAACAGTGGTTGATGAGTAGATAAACAAAATGTGGCTTATACATACAGTGAAATATTATCAGCCATAAAAAGGAATTAAGTACTGATATATACTACAACATGGCTGGCTCTTGAAAACATTATGCTAAGTGAAAGAAACTAGACACAAAAGGCCATTATTGTATGATCCATTTATATGAAATACAGAGAATAGACAAAGCCAGACAGAAAGTAGATTAGTGGTTGCCAGAGGCTACAGGAAGAAGGGAATGGGAAATGACTAATAATGGTTATGGGATTTATTTGGGGATGATGTAAATGTTCTAAAACTAGAGAGTGGTCACAGTTATACAACTTTATGAAAAATTAAAATTAAAAATGTATCTAATTGTATGCTTCAAAATTGAATCTTATGGTATATGAATTCAATGTTTATGTTTAAAAAAGAAATAGGAAATTTCACAGAACTCAAAATAACAAGAGATTTAAGATTGAGTATTAAGCAGAGTAAATATATAGATGCTCATTCCCAAATCCATACTTAAGAAACTGAACACAAAAGAAAAAGAAATAAAAAGCTAAAAAAAAAAAATCATTTCCAGAAAAACTGAAATAAAACTGACATCAAACTTCTCATCTGCAATACTGTTAGAAGACAATGGAACAATGCCTTTTCATAGATCTGGTGGAATATATATTTGACCAAATTAGAATGGAAGTCAGATACCTATGACAATAATATCTTTTAAGAAAGTACTTTCCATTCAACAAATAGTATGATTAAGAAGCTGGTATCTCACTAATACAATGAAAACATTTGCTTTTCTACTCTCCACAAGAAAAAAGTAGGGCAATTAGCAATCAGGATTTTTAAAAACTCAGTTGTCCAAGAAACCAGTGTACAAATATGAACAACTAAAGTATGGCATGACTTTGAAAAATCTGAGTGTGAAAAAAGAGAATCCAATGCCCAGAACATGGTCCCTTGAATAGTTCAGAGATAGAGTACTGCTTCCTTTTTCTATGGATTAAACCACTTCATTTGATTCTGCACTTAATGATATTTATATGTAAAAATGTGGAAAGTTACATTTATGATTTAAAGCTATAAAGGTAACCAATAGAGGAAATGTAATAAATATAGGGAGGGAGCAGAAATTGAAGATAAATTCCTCACCTTTCAGAGTGGAGAGGCAATAAATACTGTCTAAACAGTATGTTCATAATAGAAAAATAAGCAAATTACTCTAAATTATAGTGGTAACCACTGAGGACTAAAAACAGAAGCAATTAAAAGTGGCTTCCTCTGAGGAGGGTACTGGGAATTGGTACAATAGATGTTCATTTTTACTTAATGATTTCTTATACTGCTCAACATCTTGTTTTACTACATGCTAGTATGACTTTTATTAATGTAAAAAACAGACCGAGAACAATTCCCAGGCCTGAAAACTTAACTGACTGTAACTGTTAGGAATACTTTCAGCAGTAATATACAGAAAAGTTGACTAACAGTGGCTTATATGATGACATCTGTTATTTGTTTAAAAAGAGATCCAGAGGTAGGCAAAGTGGTTGGTGAATTGATATCAGGGAGAACTGAGGATCTTTCCATCTTTCTTTTCTGCCAGCCAAAGCACTGGCTAGGTCTCCACTCATGATCCCAACGTGGCTCTGAGCTCCAGGCACCAGTTTTCTTACAGCCAAATCCAAAATCAGGAATGCAGTTAGCAGAAACACAAAGGACTTACTCCCAAATGATGATCTCATGTCTTCTCTAGAGACCACTCCCTTCTCCCTTTAACCCATTCAACCCCCACTTACGTTTCACTGGCAAGAATTAGGTCACCCCCATGCCCTTAAACCATTCACAGGCAAAGGCTGTTCACCATAATTGGTTTAGACCAATCATATCTCATCACTTGGGCAGAGCACATTGCTCCCACCGCAAAATCATTGTTCTTTAACAAAGAAGAGAAGATTGACTGTTGGATAGACAATAACAGGGTCTACTAAGCTGACTGACCGATGAACTAACCAACTACCATCCTTCATGAGGAGACCCTGGCAACATATCTGTCAGAATCACAAAGCCTGGATTCTCTCATGACAAAAGTCTATACAGTCACAAGTCCTGAGTCCTATGTTGATTTAATGTGTATTAATCTTTAGAGATAAAACCATTAGTCATGTGTTGGCATCTGCAAATTAGCACTGGCTTCTGGGGAGAAACTCTTGAGAGGAAAAAAAAAAAAATCACACCACTGCATTTTTCAAAGGTTCAACATAAAAAATTTATCAAGTGTAAAAACACAGTCTGTTTGATACTGTTAAAATGATTAATTTTACAAATAGCTACCAGAAAGAGGGCACATCTGACAACCTGAAGAATTAGAAGAGGAGGCAAACATTTTCCTTTCTGAGTTAAGAAAAGTTGGTCCCACCGTTTCCATTTTCCCTCCAATGTGTCAATTTAGTGTCCCTGGCATATTTCTTAAGTCAAAGACATTCCTAAGGATTCCATATATCAGACAATTATTGGCTCGCCTTTCGGCAACTCTATCATGGCTGATTTACTAATATGAGCTATAGACTTCCTGTGAAATCTATACAGTGAAAGCCCATAGTGCCTCATCATTCCCACGTATTTTAAGTTAAAGACTTAATGCATAGATGAGACCTGGCATATGAATGTTGCTCACCAGCTCACTGTCAGAGCAGGTCTGAATAATTAGCACCAGCAACTCTTCTTTCCAGATATTAATACCTTATATTATAAATGTCAAGCGTAGCACAAAGATGCTACTAGAAAACCTCCAAAGAGAAGGGAGCCCATAAATCATGAAGGCTTCACTCTATTTTCCTTCCATTTTACTATCAGAAAATAAACCCAGGATGGTGAGATTTAAAATATTGACCTCCTCTTATTTATTATATATCACTGTGGCTTCCCTGAAGCTGTACCCTGGAGGGAGGGCTGAGAGGGGAGAAGATTGCTCAGCTGGGGAAGGATAATGCTTTGTTAGGTGGCTAAAAAGGGTGAGTGAATAAACAAAACTCACAGCAGTGCTCTGGGACTGTTCTGTGCCCTTTGCCCATAACGCTGTGCCATTTGTGCATTTGGGACATGGAGGCTGGTCAGTTGTGGAATGCAAGCCTTGTGGGAGAGGTGTTTCCATCTAAAAAATCATAGCGCCAACCCTGGTCAGTGAAGAAAACAATCTCTTTTATGGTTAGAAAACAAGTGTGAGAATGAATGCTGTAATAAAGTTTAATGAACTTGCTGAGGACACAAGGCCCTAAATAAACACCTTATTCAAACCAGGCATTCATTCTAAACAGCCAGCCATGTCCGACCCCACCTCCAGTAACAGGTATGACTCTTCCAGCTGCAATCATAGGATCTCTTAGAGATGAGGGAGGCTATGCTTCCAGAAAAACAAACTATTCTGCCTTTAGAGAACTTTGGCTATTAGGAGATTCCTATTATATTGAGCTGAGGTCTGTCTCCCTGAAACTCCTGTCAGTTCATCCTATTTCTCTTCTGGTGTCCCAGTGGGCAATTCTCTCTCCTTTTTCTTCTAGAAGTCTTCTGTGTTTTTGAAAAGTGAAGTCTCAGACCTCCTGTTTATCAAACTGACCCACTTCAGGCTTTTTAACTGCTCCTCAGGCCACAAACTTGCATGTTCAGTGTCTCAGCTGAATAAGGCACAGTCTGCCTGTTCCCTTTAAAGTGAGTTCTCCCAACAATGAACAAAACACAATAGCAACAAGAATAACAATAATATTTATTATTTGTTGAGCACTCACCATAGGCCAGGCACTGTTATGCATGTTATACTCACCATCTGATTCCATTCATACAAAAATACCATGCAGCAACTGGTTTTATAATCTCCAATTTATAATGAAGAAACTGAAACTCAAAGACATTAAGTCACTACTCTCAGGCTTACACAACCTGTGTAGAGCAGAGCCAGTCATCTTCTACTCCAGAGCCAGAGCTATTACTTCCTTGTACCACCTTGTACTCCACAGCCAGAACCACTACTTCCTTTATTCTAGGCTCCCTACTTTTAGAAATATCGCCGAAGACTGAATTCATTATTTTTGTTGGCTCACTGAGTTTGTTCCCAAATCTGTATCTGTAGCCCAAATCTTCCTCTTGGGTTCTATTTTATATCCAACTGCTTGCTGGGCATCACCTCTTGGTCAATATCCAAGTGACTCAAATTCAGCATGCCCAAAACTGAATGCATCAACCCTCTCTCCCAAATGTGATCCTCTCCTGCTGCTCCCCCAATTCAGAAAATGGTTTCACTAACCACTCAGTTGTCCCAAGACAGAAGCCTGAAAGTCACTCTGGAATCCTCTCTTGCCCAACATTCAAACCATCGCCAAGTACTTGATTGCTCTTCTGTTATTTTTCAGTTCTGCCCACTTCCTCCCATCTGCACTGTCCCTAGTGGAGGTCACTAACATCCCTCTCCTCAAGGACTGCAACACCTCCTAACAGGTCACCAGGTACCAAGCTCTTCTCTATTCTGCCTCCTCCCTTCTGTATATGGAAACCTTCCAACATGAAATCTGATTAAGTCACTTCCTTGCATAAGACTTTTTCATGGTTTCCCACCCCACAAAAATACTTCCAAGGTCTTTAAGTGACTTGCAGAAACCATTCCAGACCCACGCTAGTTCTTCCTCTCCAATGTCATCTCTCATTATTTCCCCCACCCTTGTGTCATAGCCTTAATGAAAACCTCCTCCCATTCCTTAAGTGTTCTGTCATTTTACCTCCAGGCCATCACACATGTTGTTCCCTCTTATTAGAGCATTATTTTTCTCCCCATTGCCTAGCAAGCCAACTCCTCATCCTGGAGATTTCAAGTTTAATGTCACTTTCTCAAGGTGAAATTCCCTAAATGTAAAAGCTCTCTCTATTCCCTAGGATACTGTTTTTATTCTACCATTGCACATGTAATCCTTTAGTTTTATTTCTTATGTAATTGTTTCCATAAGAAAAGGAATTATGTCTATCTTGTCCATCATCAAATCCCTAGCTCTGAGCAAAGAAGGAGCTTGAAAAATATTTATCTAACACAAGAATGAAGGCATGACTGACAGTAAAAATCCTATGGTGGACCTAAGCATGTCTCCTTCGACCTGTATGTGTGAGACCAGTAGTCTGGACTCCAGAGAGGACAGTAGCATTTATTCCTTGTTAACCTTCATGTTGTTTAGTTCACTTCATCATTTCAGATTGTTTATGGATCCTGATTCTCTCTAACCTGTTATCTAGCACATTAGCTATCACAGCCAATCTAATGTTACCTGAAAACTTGATTGGCATACCTTCTATATCCTCATTAGGCAAGGACAGAGCCTAGTGACACCCATTTAACATTCACCTCCATTAATCAGCACCCACTGAATATGCTAATTCAATCAGGTTCAAATATATTACATTTTTTCCCTCAAATTGAAGAATATCATGGGTAAGCTAACCAACAGGCTTGATGAGGTCCAAATAAAGATTACTATAAATCTCTAATCCCAGGATTCTCAATTTTTTTAGCCTGTCACACTGACAGATAACATTCATATAATATCTCTGGGGGCATACTCAAGTTTTTGTGAAATGCCCAGAAGCACAACTAAAACTCCACCTCTTTCTCTCTCATTAAAGAAATCACACTGGAGAGCAACAGGGTGACTGAGATGTAACAGATGTAGCAAGAGTCCTGCTGTTCTGGGGCTGAGGCTCAGATCTGTGCCTAGCAGCCCCCTGGAGTGGGCACTCCCACCTCCAGGGCATTTGTTCCCTGAGATTGTGGGCAGTCAGTCCTGCCATCTCCTCCAAAGAAGGTACGACTTTCCCTATCCCTTCTCTCTGGCCCTGACTCTGCATTCTTCTCATACAGTACTTCCCTGCCTCCTGACCCAGTCCCCTGCTGGTCTGAAAACATACTGGGCTGAAAGGAATGATGTAGTTAAATGGATCCTATTAAAAATCAGTAAAGACTAAAAAGTGCAGAGAATTTTGACCTGAAAAACTAGATGTTGCACTGAAACAACAGTGCTATGAAACAATGCATCATCCCCACTGCCTTAGCTGGCAGCCTTTTAAGTCCTGTAAATGCATGAGGTGATGAACACCAGTGTGGACTACGTCCACAAACGAAGGAGAGACCAGGGAGATGGGCATCTCCCACAGCACACACTCCTGGTCACAGAGGCCACCAAGCAAGGGAAACAGAGGAAAGGTGTTTGTTCTGCTCCAGGGAGCACACTTGGATTACTGATACTAGGTAATGTCTCTGCGGCTGGGTCCTCAAAAAAAGCCAGAAGTTGAATTTCCTGAGAGAATGGCTACGTAGAGGTGGGATAGTGTAACATCCCCTTTCCAATATACCAGGCTTTACGGATTAAAATTCTATCTACACACTAGCAATCAGATCAGCAGCAAACAGAGAAAAACAGCCAGAGCACAGGGATGCCAGATGTCTAGGCAGTGAAGGGAGGTGAATGTGAGACTGGAGTGAGGAAGGGCCAATGTCTGGGCATCTGATTGTGGGGAGTTTTGATTCAATAAACTCAGAAACAAAAAACTAAAGAGAACTTTAATCCACAAGTTCATGAGACAGAGGGACATGAGGGTAGCCTAGCTGTGGCAGACACCACTGGTTGCTTCCACAAATCTACTCTCCACTACTTTCTGGTAAGAATGTTTTTTAGAACTTTTAAAAGAGCTCTGAACTTTTTTTTAGCAGGATACATTGCTATCCAGCTAAAAGATGATTTCCCAGCTTCCCTTTGACTCAGCTTAGGACATAACTAGTTTTGGCCAATGAGCTCAATGAAGAAGTGTTCTGTACTAAGTTCAGGAAACCTTCTTATAAAGGAGGGGGTACATATTTTCTCTTACCATCCTCCGTGCTGCTGACTGGAATAGGGATACAATGGCTAGACCAAGGCAGCCACCTCAGACTGTGAGGTGGTCTTGAGGGTAGAAGCCACACACAAAATATAGCAAAACAAGTACAGTTGCCTGACACTGCTGTTGCCTCATCGGCCCTGGATCACTTTATCTTAGGGTTTCTTTTAAGTGAGAAAGATAAAAACTCTCTTGTTTAAGATATTATCTTCCAGGACTTGCTTTGCTACACAGTCAAACCTCCAAATCATTGCTGCTCCGTCTTCTAAGTGTTCACAAAAGACCTGAGCTCAGCCTCACTCTCTAGCTGCCCTGGCTTGTCACAGGGAGATCCAGGCCAGTTAGGTCAGGTCTCACTCTTACAAGAGACCCCAAATGTAGACTTTTTTTTTTTTTCCAAATGTAGACTTTTAATATTTTCTTCAAATTAGATTATACATAAAGTCTTTGTGGGGTTTCTGATGGACTTTACAAAAGCATTGATTTGCCTGATATAACCCAAATGTGCCACAGTGTTCAAAACCCTGTTTTAGCAAATTTTAATTTTTTAATATCCCAGGAACCTCAAATAAAGAGAAGTGACTCAGAGACTAAGTGGGACTTGGCTTGCTGCCATCAGCCTCCTACCAGCATTACTGCTGGAACCTGTTCTGAGACTTACTGTCACTCATTCCCCCACCTGTCTCCATGACAGGGTCCTGAGCAGAGGGCTCTAACACCCACATTACTAGGGAAGTTAAGGTCTGATCATTTAAACGCTTGTGTCTGAGGAAAGGGAGGGGAGGACAGAATCACTGCCTAGTTCTATGCATGTGAACAGGGGAGCAGGTGAGGCAGGCTGCATGCCTCTGGTGGGTTTAAGGTAAATGGGAAGAGGCCATGTAAGAAAGGAGTTGTAACCCAGCCTCAGCCTTCACTCAGGACTCTGGACTCCCTCAGCCCTTGTTGAGATGCCCCTTGTTTATCAGTCCCCACAGTCACTCCCTGCTGGGACAGGGAGCAGAAATCATACTCAGGGGCTATGCTCTGCAGGACACCTCATCTGTGGAAAGAGTTCCCAGAGAGCCAGAACCCTCCACCATCTATGGGGAAAGATGTAATGGGATCACTGTGCACCCGGGGGGTGAGACCCTCCTCCAGTTCCGCAGGTGTGTCTACCTTGTACTCTGTGGAGACCCTGTCAGCCTGATGTCAGAGCCAGCAGCTCAGGTGGCCATTCTTACCACCCAGCTCCGGGAATGATGTAAGCCAAAAGATTGTCAATCCCAAGAAACACCCTGTGGAAAGAAAAGATTGCCTGTCCTAATGTTAGAGGGGCCAAAGGCATATCCTTTCAAGTGTCTTGGTTCCACTTACCAACAAGTATAGCTCCATCATGAATTTATCTACAGCTTTCTAAAAATCCTTTAGTTCCAGGTCTTTCCTCTTAAGTTAGTAAGTTTCATGGTCTTATTATCTATTGCATACAGGACTGGGTAGTTCTACTGACTTGTTCTAAACCCATTCAGCATTTTCAGGGCTGAATAATGCAACCTTTTTAGTCAGGCCAACTATCAGGTCACCATACCAACCGATGACAGGGTTATTACCAAACCTAAGCTGGAGTCAGTGCCCAGCTGGCACTCACAAACTAAGCCATGCCTGGCTGTAGGTACCAAATGGCAGTCATTCCTTCCTACCTTTTAGAGAACTCTAGAGAGCCATTACCTGGGCCCCTGGATTCAGCTAGATTACCATACTGGGAGATAAGGCTGGGGATCAGTCTCTACAGAAATTACTGGGAAATCATTTGGTACCACCTTCAACAAAGTAAGTTCAATTGTTTGTGTTCTTCTTCATTGTCATCCCTGTTTCCACAACAAAAGTTAAACTCTTCATTTTCAAATCCAGAAGCAAGGCGTCTTTATCCAAATAGAGTAGAGCAAGCTCATGAGCCACATCTGAGCAGCTCCAACTGTCAAATGCAGAACTAAAGTCCCCCCTGATGTGAACATCTATCCTTTCTGACTCATCTCAGGGTGTTACTTTTCAAGGAATTTGAGCAATGTGACCATTTCTTCAGTGGGTGTCTGAACCCAAACAGATAAATTTCTGAATCCAGAAATAGAGAGTAATAGTAGATTGAATGGAAGTATTTTTAAGGGGTTTCTGGATACTAAGGGTGTCTCAACTCTCCATATTTGAGCTTTGTCCCTTGCTTTTATATATTTTAATAGGGAAGTTATGAGAAGTATGTTCAAGAGAGGAAGTTTTGGAAATTAGGTATGTAATTAAAATATTTTTCCCAGACCCTAGTTCTTCCCTAATTGCAAATGGGTTTTTCTTTAGCACTTGGCAATTCCATCTGATACACATTATGATCGGAAGTTCAGGCTGCCATGACACCATTGTGACTGTTTTAGAAAGAGTCAGTATTGTTTGTCTGGAAAAATTGATTCTCATATATCAAGCAGGCATTGCTTGTCAGCCCAACAAACAATGATACTATTCTCAGTTACTGAGAGTTATCACTTACTTTCAAGCACTGGGTTCTTGCCATGTGCTAGAAGTCTCATCCTGCGATCAAAAGAGGCTTTCGATGGCTTAATTTCTCCTAGCTAGTGAGTTTTCTGTTAGGGTTTTCACATATAAAATCATCCATGTCATTTGCTAAAATACACTCAACAAGGATTCATGAGTTTGGGGAAGCTACACAACTCAAACCTTGGGTAAATTTGAAGCACATGTGACTACTAAAGCTGCTTATCTTCTGGAAGTGCTGAACAATACTTGGTGCAAAATGCTATGCTAGGTCTACGGGGGTCACACCTGCTACTTGGGGCATTAAAACATAGACGGGGGGGCGGAAGATGGCGGCGTGAGTAGAGCAGCGGAAATCTCCTCCCAAAACAACATATATCTATGAAAATATAACAAAGACAACCCTTCCTAGAATAAAGACCAGAGGACACAGGACAATATCCAGACCACATCCACACCTGAGAGAACCCAGCGCCTCGCGAAGGGGGTAAGATACAAGCCCCGGCCCCGCGGGAGCCGAGCGCCCCTCCCCCCAGCTCCCGGAGGGAGAAGAGCAGGCAGAGCGGGAGGGAGACGGAGCCCAGGGCTGCCGAACACCCAGCCCCAGCCATCCGGGCCAGAGTGTAGGGCCCTCGATACTGGGAAAACGGGGCAGCAAGAACAGTGAGCAGGCACTGGAGGCTGGGCGACAGAGGACATAAGAAAAGCGCGCGACCATTTTTTTTTTTTTGCTTTTTTGCTGCTTTGTTCTGGCGAGCGCTGTTTGGAAGTCTTAAAGGGACAGGGACCCCAATATTAGGGAAACAGGGCAGAAAGACCGGTGAGCAGAGGCCTGAGGCTGGCACCGGAGAATAAAGAAAAACGAACGACCACCTTTTTTTTTTTTAAATAAAAATTTTTTTTTTTTTTTTAATTAAAAAAATTTTTTTTCTTGTTTTTTTTTGTGGTCGTTGTTTTGTTTTGGCGGGTGCTTTTTGGAAGTCTTAAAGGGGCAGGGCGGGCCACTTAATCCAGAGGTAGGGAATCCGGGACCTCTGGGCACCCTAACCCCTGGGCTGCAGGGAGCAGGGAGGCCCCTTACGGAGATAAATAGCCTCCCAGCAGCTCCTGCTCCAACGCGACTCCACCATTTTGGAGTAGCTGCCCGAGCCAGGCCACGCCCACAGCAACAGCGGAGATTAACTCCATAGCAGCCGGGCAGGAAGCAGAAACCCTGTCTGCGCGCAGCTGCGCAGCACAAGCCACTAGAGGCCGCTGTTCTCCCAGGAGAGGAGGGCCACAAACCAACAAGAAGGGAAGTCCTTCCAGCCGTCACTCGTCCCAGTTCTGCAGACTATTCCTATCACCATGAAAAGGCAAAGCTACAGGCAGACAAAGATCACAGAGACAACACCAGAGAAGGAGACAGACCTAACCAGTCTTCCTGACAAAGAATTCAAAATAAGAATCATAAACATGCTGACAGAGATGCAGAGAAATACGCAAGAAAAATGGGATGAAGTCCGGAAAGAGATCACAGATGCCAGAAAGGAGATCGCAGAAATGAAACAAACTCTGGAAGGGTTTATAAGCAGAATGGATAGAATGCAAGAGGCCATTGATGGAATTGAAATCAGAGAACAGGAACGCATGGAAGCTGACATAGAGAGAGACAAAAGGATCTCCAGGAATGAAACAATATTAAGAGAACTGTGTGACCAATCTAAAAGGAGCAATATCCGTATTATAGGGGTCCCAGAAGAAGAAGAGAGAGGCAAAGAGATGGAAAGTATCTTAGAAGAAATAATTGCTGAAAACTTCCCCACACTGGGGGAGGAAGTAATCAAACAGACCACGGAAATACACAGAACCCCCAACAGAAAGGATCCAAGAAGGGCAACACCAAGACACATAATAATTAAAATGGCAAAGATCAAGGACAAGGAAAGAGTGTTAAAGGCAGCTAGAGAGAAAAAGGTCACCTATAAAGGGAAACCCATCAGGCTAACGTCAGATTTCTCAACAGAAACCCTACAGGCCAGAAGAGAATGGCATGATATATTTAATACAATGAAACAGAAGGGCCTTGAACCAAGGATACTGTATCCAGCACGACTATCATTCAAATATGACGGTGGGATTAAACAATTCCCAGACAAACAAAAGCTGAGGGAATTTGCTTTCCACAAACCACCTCTACAGAACATCTTACAGGGACTGCTCTAGATGGGAGCACTCCTAGAAAGAGCACAGCACAAAACACCCAACATATGAAGAATCGAGGAGGAGGAACAAGAAGGGAGAGAAGAAAAGAATCTCCAGACAGTGTATATAACAGCTCAATAAGCGAGCTAAGTTAGGCAGTAAGATACTAAAGAGGCTAACCTTGAACCTTTGGTAACCACGAATTTAAAGCCTGCAATGGCAATAAGTACATATCTTTCAATAGTCACCCTAAATGTTAATGGGTTGAATGCACCAATCAAAAGACACAGAGTAACAGAATGGATAAAAAAGCAAGACCCATCTATATGCTGCTTACAAGAAACTCACCTCAAACCCAAAGACATGTACAGACTAAAAGTCAAGGGATGGAAAAACTTATTTCAAGCAAACAACAGTGAGAAGAAAGCAGGGGTTGCAGTACTAATATCAGACAAAATAGACTTCAAAACAAAGAAAGTAACAAGAGATAAAGAAGGACACTACATAATGATAAAGGGCTCAGTCAAACAAGAGGATATAACCATTCTAAATATATATGCACCCAACACAGGAGCACCAGCATATGTGAAACAAATACTAACAGAACTAAAGGGGGATATAGACTGCAATGCATTCATTCTAGGAGACTTCAACACACCACTCACCCCAAAGGATAGATCCACTGGGCAGAAAATAAGTAAGGACACGGAAGCACTGAACAACACAGTAGAGCAGATGGACCTAATAGACATCTATAGAACTCTACATCCAAAAGCAGCGGGATATACATTCTTCTCAAGTGCACATGGAACATTCTCCAGAATAGACCACATACTAGGCCACAAAAAGAGCCTCAGAAAATTCCAAAAGATTGAAATCCTACCAACCAACTTTTCAGACCACAAAGGCATAAAACTAGAAATAAACTGTACAAAGAAAGCAAAGAGGCTCACGAACACATGGAGGCTTAACAACACGCTCCTAAATAATCAATGGATCAATGACCAAATCAAAATGGAGATCCAGCAATATATGGAAACAAATGACAACAACAACACTAAGCCCCAACTTCTGTGGGACACAGCAAAAGCAGTCTTAAGAGGAAAGTATATAGCAATCCAAGCATATTTAAAAAAGGAAGAGCAATCCCAAATGAATGGTCTAATGTCACAATTATCGAAATTGGAAAAAGAAGAACAGATGAGGCCTAAGGTCAGCAGAAGGAGGGACATAATAAAGATCAGAGAAGAAATAAATAAAATTGAGAAGAATAAAACAATTGCAAAAATCAATGAAACCAAGAGCTGGTTCTTCGAGAAAATAAACAAAATAGATAAGCCTCTAGCCAGACTTATTAAGAAGAAAAGAGAGTCAACACAAATCAACAGTATCAGAAACGAGAAAGGAAAAATCACGACGGACCCCACGGAAATGCAAAGAATTATTGGAGAATACTATGAAAACCTATATGCTAACAAGCTGGGAAACCTAGGAGAAATGGACAACTTCCTAGAAAAATATAACCTTCCAAGATTGACCCAGGAAGAAACAGAAAATCTAAACAGACCAATTACCAGCAACGAAATTGAAGAGGTAATCAAAAAACTACCAAAGAACAAAACCCCCGGGCCAGATGGATTTACCTCGGAATTTTATCAGACATACAGGGAAGACATAATACCCATTCTCCTTAAAGTCTTCCAAAAAATAGAGGAGGAGGGGATACTCCCAAACTCATTCTATGAAGCTAACATCACCCTAATACCAAAACCAGGCAAAGACCCCACCAAAAAAGAAAACTACAGACCAATATCCCTGATGAACGTAGATGCAAACATACTCAACAAAATATTAGCAAACCGAATTCAAAAATACATCAAAAGGATCATACACCATGACCAAGTGGGATTCATTCCAGGGATGCAAGGATGGTACAACATTCGAAAGTCCATCAACATCATACACCACATCAACAAAAAGAAAGACAAAAACCACATGATCATCTCAATAGATGCTGAAAAAGCATTTGACAAAGTTCAACATCCATTCATGTTAAAAACTCTCAGCAAAATGGGAATAGAGGGCAAGTACCTCAACATAATAAAGGCCATCTATGATAAACCCACAGCCAACATTATATTGAACAGCGAGAAGCTGAAAGCATTTCCTCTGAGATCGGGAACTAGACAGGGATGCCCACTCTCTCCACTGTTATTTAACATAGTACTGGAGGTCCTAGCCACGGCAATCAGACAAAATAAAGAAATACAAGGAATCCAGATTGGTAAAGAAGAAGTTAAACTGTCACTATTTGCAGATGACATGATACTGTACATAAAAAACCCTAAAGACTCCACCCCAAAACTACTAGAACTGATATCGGAATACAGCAAAGTTGCAGGATACAAAATCAACACACAGAAATCTGTGGCTTTCCTATATACTAACAATGAACCAACAGAGAGAGAAATCAGGAAAACAACTCCATTCACAATTGCATCAAAAAAAATAAAATACCTAGGAATAAACCTAACCAAAGAAGTGAAAGACTTATACTCTGAAAACTACAAGTCACTCTTAAGAGAAATTAAAGGGGACACTAACAGATGGAAACTCATCCCATGCTCGTGGCTAGGAAGAATTAATATCGTTAA
The DNA here is from genome assembly GCF_030020395.1 of Manis pentadactyla. NCBI lineage: Eukaryota > Metazoa > Chordata > Mammalia > Pholidota > Manidae > Manis > Manis pentadactyla. The sequence continues at coordinate 65,783,634 of NC_080031.1, read as the reverse complement.
AATGGCCATCCTGCCCAAAGCAATATACAGATTTGATGCAATCCCTATGAAACTACCAGCAACATTCTTCAATGAACTGGAACAAATAATTCAAAAATTCATATGGAAACACCAAAGACCCCGAATAGCCAAAGCAATCCTGAGAAAGAAGAATAAAGTAGGGGGGATCTCACTCCCCAACTTCAAGCTCTACTATAAAGCCATAGTAATCAAGACAATTTGGTACTGGCACAAGAGCAGAGCCACAGACCAATGGAACAGACTAGAGAATCCAGACATTAACCCAGACATATATGGTCAATTAATATTTGATAAAGGAGCCATGGACATACAATGGCGAAATGACAGTCTCTTCAACAGGTGGTGCTGGCAAAACTGGACAGCTACATGTAGGAGAATGAAACTGGACCATTGTCTAACCCCATATACAAAAGTAAACTCAAAATGGATCAAAGACCTGAATGTAAGCCATGAAACCATTAAACTCCTGGAAGAAAACATAGGCGAAAACCTCTTAGACATAAACATGAGTGACCTCTTCTTGAACATATCTCCCCGGGCAAGCAAAACAACAGCAAAAATGATTAAGTGGGACTATATTAAGCTGAAAAGCTTCTGTACAGCAAAAGACACCATCAATAGAACAAGAAGGATCCCTACAGTATGGGAGAATATATTTGAAAATGACACATCCGATAAAGGCTTGACGTCCAGAATATATAAGGAGCTCTCACGCCTCAACAAACAAAAAACAAATAACCCAATTAAAAAATGGGCAGAGGAACTGAACAGACAGTTCTCCAAAAAAGAAATACAGATGGCCAACAGACACATGAAAAGATGCTCCACATCGTTAATTATCAGAGAAATGCAAATTAAAACTACAATGAGGTATCACCTCACACCAGTAAGGATGGCTGCCATCCAAAAGACAAACAACAACAAATGTTGGCGAGGCTGTGGAGAAAGGGGAACCCTCCTACACTGCTGGTGGGAATGTAAGTTAGTTCAACCATTGTGGAAAGCAGTATGGAGGTACATCAAAATGCTCAAAACAGACTTACCATTTGACCCAGGAATTCCACTCCTAGGAATTTACCCTAAGAATGCAGCAATCAAGTTTGAGAAAGACAGATGCACCCCTATGTTTATTGCAGCACTATTTACAATAGCCAAGAATTGGAAGCAACCTAAATGTCCATCAATAGATGAATGGATAAAGAAGATGTGGTACATATACACAATGGAATACTACTCAGCTATAAGAAAAGGGCAAATCCAATCATTTGCAGCAACATGGATGGAGCTGGAGGGTATTATGCTCAGTGAAACAAGCCAAGCGGAGAAAGAGAAATACCAAATGATTTCACTTATCTGTGGAATATAAGAACAAAGGAAAAACTGAAGGAACAAAACAGCAGCAGAATCACAGAACTCAAGAATGGACTAACAGGTACCAAAGGGAAAGGGACTGGGGAGGATGGGTGGGTAGGGAGGGATAAGGGGGGGAGAAGTAGGGGGGTATTAAGATTAACATGCATGGGGGGGTAGGAGAAAAGGGAGGGCTGTACAACACAGAGAAGGCAAGTAGTGATTCTACAACATTTTGCTATGCTGATGGACAGTGACTGTAAAGGGGTTTATAGGGGAGACCTGGTATAGGGGAGAGCCTAGTAAACATAATATTCGTCATGTAAGTGTAGATTAGTGATAGCAAAAAAAAAAAAAAAAAAGGGCAGTTCCTGTGTGGTAACCTCCAACGAGTTCTACACAAGGGTATAAAGGGCATATAAAAGTGTAGGCAAAGGGTCTGTTTGTGTTTATACAGAGGATCAAAGCCTAATTGGGCTACCCCGAAAATGAACTAAGATACGATATGAAAAAGAACTTCCAACATCTGCACCCTCTGGAAGACTCATGCCAGAAGATGATCATCAAAAAACCCCAACAAAGATCCACGCACTGCTACAGCTGTAGATGCACTCATCCCACCAGTTCCTGGACCTGCCATGGAAATGAGGAAGGAGATATCTAAGCTGGCCTGTGCATACAGTAAAACAACAAAATTGGACTGGATCTATACTGTTGGAACTCAACCAAGAATTTGGAGAAGTGCAAATTGTAGCGCTCCAAAGTCTTACAACTACAAACTATTTATTGTTAAAAGAACATATGGCATGTGAACAGTCCCCAGGAATGGGTTGTTTTAATTTGTCTGATTTCTCTCAGACTGTTCAAGTTCAGTTGGACAATATCCACCATATCTTAGATAAGTTTTCACAAATGCCTAAGGTGCCTAACTGGTTTTCTTGGTTTCACTGGAGATGGCTGGTAATTACAGATATGCTTTGGTTATGTAACTATACTCCTATTATGTTAATGTGTGTGTGCAATTTAAGTAGTAGCTTAAAACCTATACATGCTGAAGTTACTCTACAAGAAGATATATCAAAGAAATAATCAATCTTCCCATGTTTTCTTCCGCCTGCTACTTCTATAGCTTTTCTTCTTCCTTCCTAATTACAACCCTTAAATAGAATTCGTGCCTCATATCAAATTTACCGAGTATCATAATTCTTCCAAGTGGTAAAGATACCTCAAGACAAATGCTGGGCATAGAAGCCACAGGGCATAAATATGCAAAGAAGTAAAAAGCTAACTTTTTCAAACAATAAGGCTTCTCTCTCACTTACCAACTTCACATTTCCCTGTATGGCCCCGGAAGATGACTGGTTAGCCAGAGACGGGTAAGATTCCTCAAGGGAGGAACAACCTAAGACAGGCACAGTCGCAGGGGGGCCATCAGGTGAGAAATTGGGGATCAACAGAGGTGAGGCTTAGAACCTCACCCCCCCGTTCTGAGAGAAATCTTCTGCATACGTGGATGTTTTATTGCCCTGGTCTAGCTTGGATTAACACATAGTCTACAGGCACACACCTGATCATCTACATGTGCTCTCTTACAACACTAAACTATGTTTTCTACCTTTATCTTGTATCTACCTACCACTTCAGCATTTTATTAAAAATAATAATAATAAAGAGAGAAATGTGGTATCCACATATAAATCAAGTATAAAAACCAAATGAGTATTCATATTTGAACTGACTGTTTATAGTTCATAATGCATGAGCAAAACCGAAAGTTTCTGTGATGACTGCCCTTGTACTGTTTACTATGTAACTTATTCATTATGTAAGAATTTGTTCTACATGTAAAAACTTGTTTGTTATGCCTCAGAAGATTGGAGACTGACAAAAATTAGGCTTGGGGTGGAATAATGATTGTGCATTGAGCATTGACTCCCCTATACAGAATTTTATTGTCGTTAACAACCATTTGATCAATAAATATGAGAGATGCCCTCAAAAAAAAAAAAAAAAAAAAAAAAAAAAAAGGACAGACTTCCAATGGTAAAATAAATTAGTAACCGGGATGTAATGTATAGCATAAGGAATATAGTCAAGATATTGTAACAGCCTGGTAGGGTGATAGCTGGAACCTAGAATTATGTATATAAATGTTCTACCACTGTGTTGTACACTTGAAACTCATGTAATGTAATACTGTGTGTCAACTACCCTTCAATAAAAAATAATTATTTAAAAAAAAAAAAAAAAAAAACATAGACGGGACAACATCCTAGGGCCCATTGTTAATATCACTGTTCGGTGAGCTCGAAGAGTCAACAGAGCATAATATGGGCTCCTTAACATGCTGCCCTCCTTTGGGAAGGATATTCCCAACCTTTATCAGAAGGGTACTTTTTTCCAATATATGTGAAGATCTTCTACAATATGTTGACAATTTGTGGTTAGGTCCCCCTTATAAAGCATATTTTGGATGCATACGTCTGACTTCCCTGAAAACCTATAATTTTTACTGTATGTGCACCTGGAGAATACCAGGTATCCCAAGTGCCACCATTCTAGTGAAGTTTTTTAAAGGAAATTGTGGTTAATTTACAGAAGTACCCATGTTGCACTTTCACTTTCATTTTGAATATTAGAAAAGTCCTCTTGTTTGGTCCCTTCTCAAAAAAAAAAAGTTAAAAGAAAACTCAACAATAAGAAAACAAACAACCCAATTAAAAATTGGGCCAAAGGCCTTAAAAGACCTCACCAAAGAAGATAAACCAATGGCAAAAAAAGGATATGAAAAGATGTTCCACATTACATGTCATCAGGGAAATACAAATTAAAATAATGAAATACCCCCACACAACTATTAGAGCAACAAAAATCCAGAACACTGGCAACACCAGTGCTGACAAAGATATGGACCAGCAAGAACTCTCATTCATTGCTGGTGAGAATGAAAAATGCAAAAAGCTGCTCTGGAAGTCAGTTTGGTGGTTCCTTACAAAACTAAGCATACTCTTACAATATGATCCAGCAATCATGCTCCTTAGTATTTACTCAAAGGAGCTGAAAACTTATATCCACACAAAAACCTGTGCAATGGTATTTATAGCAGCTTTATTCATAACTGCCATAACTTGGAAGCAACTAAACTTCCTTCAGTAGGTGAATGGATGAATAAACAGTGGTACATCCAGACAATGGAATATTATTCAGCACTAAAAATAAATGAGCTGTCAAGCCCTGAAAAGACATGGAGGAAACTTAAACACATATTACTAAGTAGAAGAAGCCAATCTGAAAAGGCTACCTACTGTACGATTCCAACTGTAAGACATTCTGAAAAAGGCAAAACTATGGACAGTAAAAAGATTAGGAGTTGCCAGGGATTAAGGGAGAGGACAGGATGAATACAGGATAGATGGAGCACAGAGGATTTTTAGGACAGTGAAACTACTCTATATGATACTAGAATAGTGGATGTATGTGATTATACATCTATCCTAACCCATAAAACATACAACACCAAGAGTGGTCTCCAACGAAAATGATGGACTTTGTGCAATTACAATGCGTCAGCATAGATTCATTATCTGTAACAAATGTACCAGTCAGGTGGGGGATGTTGATTATGGGAGGGGCTATGCATGTGCAGGGGCAGGCAGTATGTGGGAAGTCTCTCCTCTCAGTTTTGCTGTGAACCCAAACTGCTCTAACAAAAATTATCTTGAGAAAAAAAAACAAAAAGCAGCCTATGGTTGGAAATGGATTGGTCTAGAAAAGGCAGGAAAAGGGCACTGACAGACTGAAGATTCTAGGTCCTCTTGTGTGTCGCTGCATCTACTGGCAAGAATCCATTTGGTAAAATCCTGGTTTTCAGTTTTTGCTTTGTCTTCTTACTAACATAGTTTACACACTCTGGGCCCACAAGATGAGCGATGAGGGAGATGTCAAGTGGAGAGACGCTGCCAAGCCTTGCAAATGAGTTTGTAGTTAATGCCCTTGCTTGTTACTTTCCAGATGCTTTCAAATACATGAAGGACACTCCGTGAATGACGAGCTTTTAACCTTGCAGCTGGTCATTTATTTTTCTGATTAGGATGTGCCACTGTCTCAACGTCCAGGTGGTTGTTTACCGCAGGCCATAAAGGCCTCTTGTTTACTAATCTCCACACAATGCCATGTTTTGCTGGCTCATTATTGTGTGTGATACTGCCTCAGAGTGCCAAACATCAGTGCATAATCACTTTTGATCCTTCTCTCCTTGTTGCGTTAGAGAGAAACCATAGAATATTTTAAATTCTAACATTTATTGAGGGAAACAAAAGCTGAGTAAACTTGGCATCAAGGAATTCCAAAATACAAAACTAATCTATCCAATAAAATGTACTTTCCAAAGTAAAATAAGAAATGATGAAACCCTAGGTTAAAAATGGCTCCTCAGAAATGTTTTTATGTTAGCCAATTGAGCCTTAAGGACCATGTGTACTACTACTTTACAATTTAGCATGTCATTTGTTGCATTTATAATTTACCTAATTTCTATCCCTCCATGTCCACTCTCCCCCCATATGTACTTTAATAAAATCAGGGATTTTAGGAGAATCCCCAGTGGTGTGCACTTTCAGAATTGGGCAAAATCCCTTTATTATAGTAGACTGAATAATTGTTTCATTCTCTGGTTGAGAAAATCATGATTTCTAAGTCTACAGTGGTGCATAATATGGTAAATCAGATTAATGATGAGTGAACAAAACTATATTAAGAAAAAAAAGGGGCTTGTGTCCTGGATTCAAAAGGAGGGAGGAATAAACAATTCTGAGTGCTTCAGGGAGACTAAAAAATCCATAACACAGAGTTCTAGGGTTTTTTTTTTATTCAAAGCCTTAAAACATAAGAAAACTGAAATATCTTGGACAAAAGCAAGCTCATGAATAACCCACTGGGACCGAGCTCTCAGCTTGGTTTTATATTTACACATTATAGCCAGAAGTTAAAAATTTAAAATCACCAAAGAACTAACCTTGGTTTGAAGGGATGGGCTTGGAGGTTGGAGGGAGAGTACTCTTTTTTCCAGAACAACATGAAATCCTAGTGTTCACTGCAGTTGTCATAACAACTGTTTTTAAGTAAAATTTGCATTATTCATCAAATATTGGCATCCGAAATACGGTGCCACCTAAAAATTGTTACCTGTTGTTATCTCTATAAAACTGGCTTGGGTGGCTAAGGAAGAGAGAAGGTGGAATTCTATGTAAAGGCAGAGAATTCACAGTTAAGTGGGCAAGATTTCCATGAAGACCCACCGTCCCAATCTTCTCCTCTAATTTCCCCTTCTCACAAGGCACTTCCCACCTGGGCCAGAAAATAGATGGGGAATGGAGAAGAGATGATATAGCCAACAAGAAAATGGCTCAAGATGCTGTACACTAAATGGGAAACCCCAGTAGCTATGAATAATAGATTTGTTTTCAGGGAAACCCATACCTTAGAACCACTAAGTTCCAATATTTCATAAGACTTTAAAATAAATTTTTAAAAATTATAAATCTTACACACAGAAAACTCAAACAACACGAAAGACTGGATAGCGAATCATGTCTCTTTCTCATCCCAGATTCCCTGCAAAGCTAACCCTGATACTAGGTGTTACGCATATGCAAATATATATTTTTATTTTTATTCTATTTTCATCCAAATATTCAGAATATTATACATACTAATCTGCACCTGGCTCATTTCACTTAACATACCTTGGAGAATATTCTACATCAGTATGTCAAGGTAGCTGCTTTCTATTTCTTCACAGCTCCATTCTTATTGGTTGCTATTTAGGTTTTTTTCAACTGTTCTGCCCCTGTAAATAGTGCCCCAACAAGTATCTTCATCCTTCTGTCTGTACTGCCCTAGCCTTCTAAGAGGCCGCTTGCCTTTCATATTGATCCTTTTCAGCTTTCTGATTCCCACATTCCTGCCTGGCTAATCTATCTCCGTGGTAAGACTGATCTTGTCACACCTCTCTGTCATCCATCAACAGCTTTCCTGTCACCCACAGAATACATCCAAATTCTTCAGCACATAAAAACCCTCCATGGGGTCCTATCTGCCTTTGTAGTGTCACCTTCTACAGCTCCCCACCAAACATGATGCTCATGCCGACACAAGAGTTCTTAAAATGTCTCTGACTGGCCCATGCTCCCATGCCCTTGGTATCACATATCTTTACTCCTTCCAGGACCTGTTGGATGTGCCAGGGGCAACGTGAGGCTCACCTTTAGCTTTGTGCTTGGCTCCTCCAGGGTAGCCATTTTTAACTGCTTGCTGCCGTAAGTTTCTACCTGCTGGTCCCAGACAGACTCATCACAGACATTAGCAATCAGCATGCCTGCACCTTTTTGTATGAGGTAGGAATTCCTGTTGCTAATATTTGCCTCTGACACCTTGCCTGAACCTCAGCTCATACTTCACTATGGCATCCATAACCCATGAGATCCCATAAGCAAACTGTCTGGCATGTAAAAGAATATTCAGATAAAAGGTCCTCCCGAAGGGCCCTCTGGTTTCTCCCTGACTGCCCTGCTCTGATCAAAGATCCAGGCTCATCCCTTCATTCATTGAAGTTAGCCTCTGGTCTACTTTCAATCTGACAATATCTGGCATGGCCAGTCTTACCAGTCAGCAACTTTCCTTCCTCCAAACACCCTCCTGGGCATTATTTTGTGCAAGTTAAACATCATATTCCTCAATTCCAAAATATGATGATGCTGTATAGTTGGTGAAATGTCATTTTTCACCCTACAAAGATACACAGGAAAAACATACATTTGTTCATCAAGGCATGTACTGACAAACACAAGTAACAGAAATATGCTAACAGAAGGGTGTCTTCTTGTTCCTTTTCCAAAATGTAATATTATGTGCCACAGACACCAGAATATAGGAATACAGACACACACACACACACACACACACACACACACACTCACACACACACACACACACACACTATGTGGCTAACTGGTATACCAGTCTGCTTTGTGTTCAAGGGTACAGTTAACATTGATACAATGCCAAGAATAATCAGGGAGATATTTAATCAATGCCATTTTAAATGAATACTGAGACCAATTCCTCTCTTCCCTCTACCAATACTCATCAGGGTAGAAGCGGTAAGTTTCTCTATAGAGTGGGGGCTCTCTTATGGGCAAATGGATGCACAGATTACATGTCATGATGAAAATAATGAGTGAACTCTTTTAAAACACCTCCCATAGGACAAATTTTTGGATATATTTCCTTGTACTAAGGCACTATCTTCAGAAGAGGAATATTAAAATACAAACATTTCTCTTGGTAGGGGCAGCAATACATTAATGCAGAGAAAATTTCCTATACATTTATGTTTAGCAATTGCTATTCTGTTCAAGAATATTGCTATTCTGTTCAAGTAGATGTTTAAGTAGAAAAAAAAAAGATATAACCCCTTTAAGAAATACTATTGTAGAATATTAATTAAATACTGTTTCGTGAGAAAAGCAGATTATAAATGAGTGTTTTTACATGATCTTACTTTTATAAATGAAAAAAAAAAAAAACAAATGCCAGGCCCTCCTTTCTGCCCAAAAAACTGAAAGAATAAGCTCTGTAATGTTCATATAGCTAATATAAGAGTGGTAGAATATGGAAGCCTTCAAAAAATTTACTCATTTCTTTAAAAAAAATTTTTTATGAACATACACTTCTATATAATAAAATGTCCACAAATGTTATAATTATATGTACATTTTCATGCACTTTTCTGAATGTGTCTTTTTGGGAGTCAGGTTTTTCCATTTTTAAATGTTCCTACGTTTAATTAAAGAACACCCTCAGTGGAGATGAGAATTTAGTATGAAGGAGAATGAATAAATGGGATTTGAAGGGGAGAAGGATGCATTCTATAGATATTTTCTGTCCTGACAGCTGAACCATGTGGCCCAAGGGAATTTTATTTTCTCTGAGCCAAATGAGATTCGGGGCAGGTAGAGTGAGCAGGAAAGGCCCTGGGAATGCTTAGAGTACTGTGCACACCTTGCCTTCTTCCTGAGCAGTTCCGTGAAGGTAATAAAATTCAAGAGAAATTGCCTTCCTGGGCTTTCACATCCCAGCAGAAACTTCCTGAGTCATGCGAGTGGCTGTATCAGTTTCTGAGCAGCAGAAATACTGAGGGAAAAACAGAAGTTCTGCCCAAGAAACAGGAGAAAAAATAGAATTAGATTAAGTAGTGATCGTTTGAAGCTGATGCTTTGTGATGAACTCACCACATTACATCTATGTTAAATTGTATGTAAAAGTCATTTGTAAGAAAATAAATATTTACTTTTTAAATAAAGCATGATATCTGAAGAGGGGAAAGAGCATTTAGCTGACCATAGACCTTTCTTCCCTTTCCTGACTGCCCCACCATGATTCTCTCCTCTATAAGGTCAACAGAAAATAAAGGATATGCCACAGCTGTGCTTCCTCAGTAAGGCTATGCTGGTTTCATTTGCATTGGTTTATACTGAATGATCTGTCAATCAAATCAAAATGCAGGCTTCTAAAGTCTTTTATCTCTAAACTCTGAGTGGAACAATATATCAGTTAATAAAAGGAGAGCATTTTTTAAAAATTGTACATTACATTTTAGTTTATAAAATGCTTTTATATTTCTCAGTTCATCTTCAAACCATCTCAATTTAAATAGCTGTTTCAAGTGTCCATCTCCAGTTTCTCCGTGCTCAGAATCCCTCCCTCCCACTTCTGGTAACAGACCTCCACTTTCCTTTGATGAGGCATGCCCATCCTACTTGCATGTGATTCAGAGGAGACTGACTATCCCATCCCCAAATCCAAGTGTGGACATGTGACTAGGGCTTAGGCAAACGGTGTATTCTACTTCCCTGGCCATAGTCCTTGGTTCAGAGACAGACACATGACTTTACTCAGTCCCACAGACAAAATTCTGGAATTTTCCTAAAGTTGATAAACCAAGAGTCTCTAAGCCAAAAGCTCCTGGAAATCACTGTGATGGGAAAGGCTGCCTGGAATGGAGCCAACCCAATGGGAAACAGAGCTGAGAGATGGAAAGGCAGTGTCCTGACGAAGCTGTTTAGTACCTGAACTCACCACAGCAGAAGCCAGAGATACCCGCACACCTTTCCATCAGGTCTCTAGTAAGCACCTTCTTCTCCATCCAGCTGGAGTCGAGTCTGTGTCACTCACAATCAAGAGCCCTAGTGGATACAATCTCTACTCCTCATCCACTCTGGGAAAATGGAACCAGTGGGTCTGTGCAGCCCTTCCTTCTCTGAGACATCATCATTCTCCTGAATGCAGTTACCTGAATTGCCCCTTACTGCTCAAAAGAAAATGAGTATTCTAGGAAAAGAGGTAGCTAAGAAGTCATAATTCATGAAGAACATGTAATCACAAAAAAATTAGCATCTATCAGCAGATTTCCACTCACTGAAGCCATAAGTATTATCAGGCAAGATCCTAAGGGGAATGAATTCTGATTAGGAAAAAACCCATAGGCTTTAGAATACAGATAGCTTCCAATGACCAGTTCTGAGATCATTGCCGAATTTCTTAACCTTCTGAACCTAAGTTTCCATATAAGCAATTAGGAGTAATAATATCCTCCTTGCAGGGTTTTTGTGAAGACCTGTGATATTGTAATATAAAATTCTTAGCACACTGCTGGGCACAAAACAGATTCTCAGTAAAGAATACTTTCTATTAATAACTTGTGATTCTTCCAATAATGTGAAAGAAGTGGATACCCCAGTGGTATAGTCTGGTAGGATGCCCTGGCCAACCAGAAAAAGTATAAAGCCACTGAAGAAGTCAGGAGTCGGGTGGCCTGAAGGTCACAGAAAGAAAATAAGAAGGCACTAAAGATGAATGTGTTGAAATCCAGCGTTTTTCCTGGGGCCAGTTCTAGCAAAGAATACTCTTTCAGATTTTGGGACCAGCTTGGGTAATGAACCAACCCCAGTTTGACCCAGACTGATGTGCTTCTTGGAACTTGAGACTTTCGGCACTAAAATTAGAAAAGTCCTGGACAGCCCAGTATGAACTGGTCACCTTACCAACCACCACACTGCCACATTCCTGAGAAGTGAGAACTTCCCAGCCAAGAAGAGGATCATGGAGAGGGGCATCCAAACCCCCATCCTCACCAAGGAAAAGACCTGTTCACCCCACTGCCCTCCAGGAGAACAAGTGCTCAAAGTGCCCAGCAAGAATTTTAGAGAGAATGGAGCCAGCAACCATCAGTTCCATTGTTCTAGTTAATCCTCAAATAATCAGCAAAAAATCATCTAAAATCATTTTTTAACAGCCTCATGTTTCAATTATCAAGTGCTGAATTAAAATGGAAGGTAAACACTAAAATTTAACACAGTTCTAAAAATGAACACATCTAAAATATTAACAGCAACTCTAAATGATTTATAATGCCCTCTTGGGCATACTTTATGATTTATTGATGTCATTTCAGCTTTTTCATGGGTGACAGTCACCTCACTGGGTGTGTGCTTCCGTGGGTGTCTAGGCTACTTGTTCAGAAACTACACACTCAGACTTTGGCTGCATGCACATCAGACTGTAAGTGAAGTAGAAGTAAACATATTACTTTTTCCCATAAATCAGAAAATTGTGGAGCCAAAGCATTTTTAATTGGTCACTTCTTGTTTTCTCAACTTCATGCAGGGCTCTCCGGGAGCTCTCTTCAGTGGATGTGAATTTCACAACCTCCCCTGTTAATGCATAATGTCAGTCCTTGCTGACAGGAATTCTTCTTTAGATCTAACCAGCTGCCCTATCTGCACCAAGAAAAACTCGTTTTCTGGCAAAAAGCTCATGGTTTCTTTGGTAGTCCACTTTCCTTCTTTGACTGAACAGTGCAGTTTTCAAACCTTTCTGTCCATCCCACAGCTGTCCACTTAATGATTCACTTATAGTCTTGGTGGGCTGAGTGGGAGTTCTCACTTGAGTAGTGGGAGGTGTTGGTTGGGGCACCTGGGGAGCAGACGCTGAGCTGGAGTTAGGAGTGCAAAAGGTTTACTGGGATGGGGAGTAAGGTTTGTGAAAGAAAAGGAAGAAGCAGGACTGGGCATAGGGAGCCATCAGACTGTGATACCAATCTGACAAAGACTGCTCTAATCAAAATTGGGTTTGTCTTTTACTTTCTCCCTGACACTGTCTCCATCTCTCTGATGTTTCTCCCGCTCCAGGGACTGAAAGAACTCAGCCTGTCCCCTGGAAGCCCAGACCTTCTCTTCATTGCCTTCCCACTGATAAGCCACACGTATCCACAAAGTGGGGACACAAGCCTGCTCTTCTGAGGCATGGCACCTGCTTGGAAGTTGCCATCCCCTCTCTCATCTACCCCCCTTCAAAGCCTCACGCCCATCACTGCAGGGACATATGGATTTAGGAAGCTGGCATGAGGCAGAGGTTTCTGAGAACCCTTCAAATTAAATTATGTTGACAACTGCTTGCCTCCCTATTTGAAATTATAACCAAGACCCAGACTTCTGTGTAGTAGTAATAAAAATAGCAAAAATAAAATAAGCCTCAGAGTCTTTTACTCTATGTTTATTTTTCTGTATCCAATATGTGATTTACTTTTTGGAATCCAGTTCGGTGCTGCTGGCTTGTGGTCACTGTATTTCTTCACAGTAGACATAGCTAGTCACTTCTTATCTTAGTTTGGTGACACGTTTTTTTCTCAGTATGTCACAACACTATAATTATGTGGGCAGTATCCAATGATCCTAAGATGTAGTATATAATTGTTAAAGTTTAAACTCTGGCAAATAACCATAGGAATCAAAAGCTAAACAGAGGCATGATATATAAATTTGTCCCACTTCTTCTTTATCTCAGACATTTAGAAGAGATGATTATACTTACGAAGACATGAGTACTGGTGGTTACTCCATATGCACCTGTTTACTGAGTGATGACATATGATTTGGTACCTGTCTGGTCATAGATGGCTAGTGAATACCAGGCCAGTCCAAACCGAACATCAGCTGAGGGTCAGTAGCTTGGAGTAGGCTGAGTGGGAGTTCTCACCTGAGTAGTGGGAGGTGTTGGTTGGGGCACCTGGGGAGCAGACACTGAGCTGGAGTTAGGAGTGCAAAAGGTTTACTGTGCTGGGGAGTAAGGTTTGTGAAATAAAAGGAAGAAGCAGGACAGGCATAGGGAGCCATCAGACTGTGATACCAATCTGACAATGTCTCTCCCGGCCCAACAAAGCTCTCTAGGCAAAGAGTGCCCTTAGCGGGGTCAGCATTAGTTGGAAATGGCCAGGCCTGGTGGCCATACAGTAGTGTGGCTTGGGCTCCAAAGCTGAAGCAGAACTGAAAGATTTAATAGCTGAAACCTAACTCCAGTCCTTGAAGCTGGGCAATAAGTTCTTTCTTCAAAAAGGTCTTGAGCAATGCATCTCTGTAGGAGAGCAGAGGAGCCAAGTTAAGTATATGGAGCTAAAAATTCAAAACTTAGTGAAGTGGGTTCAAACCAAATAAGGTCAAGATTAAAAGCAGTGGGAGTGAGTGTTATAGCTCAGGAGTGACCTAAGCATTTGGTTTAACATGAGTTGGAATTTAAGACTTTTTTTTTAATGGGTGAGAGAAGCCACAGGCATGGATGGGTCATACTGGCTGAAAGGGCCAGGGGTGTGATGTACAATTAAAAACAAATAAAATATTCCACAGGTGGAATATGTCTCTGCTCTAAGTAGAGACAGAACTTAAAAACTCTGGGGAACTTCCAGCCAAGATGGCAGAGTGAGTAGGGCAGTGGAAATCTCCTCCCAAAACCATATATATTTTTAAAAATACAACAAATACAACTATTCCTAAAAGAGAGACCAGACGATACAGTACAACAGCCAAGCTACAGCTACACCTGCGAGAACCCAGTGCCTCACAAAGGGGGTAAGATACAAACAGCAGCCCGGTGGGACCTGAGCGCCCCACACCCCAGCTCCCTGGTGGGAGGAGAGGAGTTGGAGCGGGGAGGGAGAGGGAGCCCAGAACTGCTTAACACCCAGCCCTAGTCATCTGCACCAGGAGTGCAGACACACAGTGTGTGGTGTGCTGGATACTAGGGAAATGGAACAGCAAAATCTGTGAGCCGATCCCCGCAGCTGGTGCCCCTGGGACAAAAGAAAAACGAGTGTTTCTTGAAAGTCTTAAAGGGACAGGAGCCTCACAGCTGAACAGAAGCGTCCCAGCACACTCAGACCAGCAGCTGGGAATCCTGGAAAACTCTGGGCACCCTAACCCCCTGGGTGGCAGCACAGCTCTGAGGCCCCTCATGGCAATAAACAGCCTCCTGCCCATTCCACCTCCAGCGTGGCCCCACCATAGCAGAGCAGCGGCCTGAGGCTGGCCACACCCACAGCTGCTGCACAGAGCCACCTCTGCGGCCACCCGGGGCCAGACTTTGAGGTCTCATCGGTGTGCATCTGCCCAGCACAAGCTGCTAGGGATCGCCATTCTCACAGGAGAAAAAGGTGACCGGCAAGCAGGAACAGACTTTTTTCTCCCAGCTGATGCACACTCCAACTGCCCATGACTATCTCTATCACCATGAAAAGGCAGAAGAATTTGATCCAGACCAAAATAACAGAGACAACCCCTGAAAAGGAGTGTGGGGAGATAGACTTAACCAGTCTTCCTGAAAAAGAATTCAAAATAAAGGTCATAACCAGGCTGATGGAGCTGCAGAGAAAAATGCAAGAGCTAACAAATAAAGTTGGGAGGGAGAATACAGAAATAAAACAGTCTCTGGAAGGACTTAAAAGCAGATTGGATGAGGTGCAAGAGGCCATTAATGCAATAGAAATCAGAGAACAGGAACGCAGAGAAGCTGATGCAGAGAGAGATAAAACGATCTCCAGAAATGAAACAATATTAAGAGAACTGTGTGACCAATCCAAATGGAACAATATCCACATTATAGGGGTACCAGAAGAAGAAGAGAGAGAAAAGGGGATAGAAAGAGCATTTGAAGAAATAATTGATGAAAACGTCTCCAAATTGGGGGAGGAAATAGTCAATCAGACCACGGAAGCCCACAGAACTCACAACAGAAGGGACCCAAGGAGGACAACACCAAGACACATAATAATTAAAATAGCAAAGATCAAGGACAGGGACAGAGTATTAAAGGCAGCCAGAGAGAGAAAAAATGTCACCTACAAAGGAAAACCCATCAGACTATCATCAGACTTCTCAGCAGAAACCTTACAGGCCAGAAGAGAATGGCATGATATATTTAATGCAATGAAACAGAAGGGCCTTGAACCAAGAATACTGAATCCAGCATGATTATCATTAAAATATGAAGGAGGGATTAAACAATTCCCAGACAAGCAGAAGTTGTGCCTCCCACAAACCACCTCTACAGGGTATTTTAGAGGTACTGCTCTAGATGAAAGCACTCCTAAGGCTAAATAGATGTCACCAGAGAAAATAAAATCACAGCAAAGAAATCAGAACAACCAAATACTAACTAAAGACAAAAAATAAAATCAACTACCCACAAAAGCAGTCAAAAGAAACACAAAAGAGCACAGGATAAAACACCTAACACATAAAGAATGGAGGAGGAGGAATAAGAAGGGAAAGAATTAAAGAATCATCAGACAGTGTTTATAATAGCTCAATAAGCAAGTTAAGTTAGACAGTAACATAGTAAGGAAGCTAACCTTGAACCTTTGGTAACCATGAATCTAAAGCCTGCAATGGCAATAAGTAGGCATCTTTCAATAATCACCCTAAATGTAAATGGACTGAATGCACCAATCAAAAGACACTGAGTAATAGAATAGATAAAAAAAAGCAAGACCCATCTATATAGTACTTATAAGAGACTCACCTCAAACCCAAAGACATGCACAGACTAAAAGTCAAGGGATGGAAAAACATATTTCATGCAAACAACTGGGAGAAAAAAGCAGGTGTTGCAGTACTAATATCAGACAAAATAGATTTCAAAACAAAGAAAGTCACAAGAGATAAAGAAGGACATTACATAATGATAAAGGGGTCAGTCCAACAAGAGGATATAACCATTCTAAATATATATGCATGTAACACAGGAGCACCAGCGTATGTGAAACAAACACTAACAGAACTAGAGGGGGAAACAGAATGCAATGAATTCATTCTGGGAGACTTCAACACGTCACTCACCCCAAAGGACAGATCCACCAGACATAAAATAAGTAAGGACACAGAAGCACTGAACAACACACTAGAACAGATGGACCTAATAGACATCTATAGAACGCTACATCCAAAAGCAGCAGGACACACGGTCTTCTCAAGTGCACATGAAACATTCTCCAGAATAGACCACATACTAGGCCATAAAAAGAGCCTCAGTAAATACAAAAAAATTGAAATTCTACCAACCAACTTTTCAGACCACAAAGGTAGAAAACTAGAAATAAATTGTACAAAGAAAGCAAAAAGGCTCACAAACACATGGAGGCTTAACAACATGCTCCTAAATAATCAATGGATCAATGATAAAATTAAAATAGAGATCAAGCAATATATGGAAACAAATGACAACAGCAACACAAAGCTCCAACTTCTGTGGGACGCAGTGAAAGCAGTCTTAAGAGGAAAGTATATAGCAATCCAGGCATATTAAAAGAAGGAAGAACAATCCCAAATGAATAGTCTAAAGTCACAATTATCAAAGTTGGAAAAAGAAGAACAAACGAGGCCTAAAGTCAGCAGAAGGAGGGACATAATAAAGATCATAAAATTGAGAAGAATAAAACAATGGAAAAACTCAATGAAACCAAGAGCTGGTTCTTTGAGAAAATAAAATAGATAAGCCTCTAGCCAGACTTATTAAGAGAAAAAGAGAATCAACACACATCAACAGAATCAGAAACAAGAAAGGGAAAATCACGACAGACCCCACAGAAATACAAAGAATTATTAGAGACTACTATGAAAACCTATATGCTAACAAGCTGGAAAACCTAGAAGAAATGGACAACTTCCTAGAAAAATACAACCTTCCAAGACTGACCAAGGAAGAAACAGAAAATCTAAATTGACAAATTAACAGCAAAGAAATTGAAGCAGTAATCAAAAAAGTACCCAAGAGCAAAACCCCCAGGCCAGATCGATTTACCACAAAATTTTATCAGACTTACAGAGAAGACATAATACCCATTCTCCTTAAAGTTTTCCAAAACATAGAAGAGGAGGGAATACTCCCAAACTCATTCTATGAAGCCAGCATCACCCTAATATGAAAACCAGGTAAAGACCCCACCAAAAAAGAAAATTACAGACCAATATCCCTGATGAATGTAGATGAAAAAATACTCAATAAAATATTAGCAAACCAAATTCAAAAATACATCAAAAGGATCATACACCACGCCAAGTGAGATTCATCCCAGGGAAGCTAGGATAGTACAACATTCGCAAATCCATTAACATCATCCACCACAGAAACAAAAAGAAGGAGAAAAACCACATGACCATCTCCATAGATGCTGAAAAAGCATTTGACAAAATTCAACATCCATTCATGATAAAAACTCTCAACAAAATGGGTATAGAGGGCAAGTACCTCAACATAATAAAGGCCATATGTCATAAACCCACAGCCATCATCATACTTAACAGCAAGAAGCTGAAAGCTTTTCACCTAAGATCAGGAACAAGACAGGGATGACCACTCTCCCCACTATATTCAACATAGTACTGGAGGTCCTAGCCACGGCAATTAGACAAAACAAAGAAATACAAGGAATCCAGATAGATAAAGATGAAGTCCAACTGTCACTATTTGCAGATGACATGATACTGTACATAAAAATCCCTAAAGACTCCATTCCAAAACTACTAGAACTAATATCTGAATTCATCAAAGTTGCAGGATACAAAATTAATACACAGAAATCTGTGGCTTTCCTATACACTAACAATGAACTAATAGAAAGTGAAATCAGGAAAAGAATTCTATTGACAATTGCATCAAATAGAATAAAATACCTAGGAATAAACCTAACCAAGGAAGTGAAAAACCTCTACCCTGAAAACTATAAGACACTCTTAAGAGAAATTAAAGAGGATGCTAACAAATGGGAACTCTTCCCATGCTCTTGGCTAGGAAGAATTAATATTGTCAAAATGGCCATCCTGCCCAAAGCAATCTACAGATTCAATGCAATCCCTATCAAATTACCAACAGCATCCTTCAGTGAACTGAAACTAATAATTCAAAAATTCATATGGAACCACCTAAGACCCCGAATAGCCTAAGCAATCCTGAGAAGGAAGAATAAAGCAGGGGGGATCGCTCCCCAACTTCAAGCTCTACTACAAAGCCACACTAATCAAGACAATTTGGTACTGGTACAAAAACATAGCCACAGACCAGTGGAACAGAATTGAGACTTCAGACATTAACCCAAACATATATGGTCAATTAATATACAATAAAGAAGCCATGGACACACAATGGGGAAATGATAGCCTCTTCAACATTTGGTGTTGGCAAAACTGGACAGCTACATGTAAGAGAATGAAACTGGATCATTGTCTAACACCATACACAAAAGTAAATTCAAAATGGATCAAATACTTGAATGTAAGTCATGAAAACATAAAACTCTTAGAAAAAATCATAGGCAAAATCTCGAACATAAACATGAGCGACTTCTTCATGAACATATCTTCCTGGGCAAGGCAAACAAAAGCAAAATTGAAGAAGTGGGACTATATCAAGCTGAAAACCTTCAGTACAGCAAAGGATACTATCAGTAGAACAAAAAGGCACCCTACAGTATGGGAGAATATATTCATAAATGACAGATCCAATAAAGGGTTGACATCCGAATATATAAAGAGCTCACACACCTCAACAAACAAAAAGCAAATAATCCAATTAAAAAATGGGCAGAGGAGCTGAACAGACAGTTCTCCAAAGAAGAAATTCAGATGGCCAACAGACACCTGAAAAGATGCTCCACATCGCTAGTCATCAGAGAAATGCAAATTAAAACCACAATGAGATATCACCTCAGACCAGTAAGGATCGCCACCATCCACAAGACAAACAACAAATGTCAGCGAGGATGTGGAGAAAGGGGAACCCTCCTACACTGCTGGTAGGATTGTAAATTAGTTCAACCATTGTGGAAAGCAGTATGGAGGTTCCTCAAAAAGCTCAAAATAGAAATACTATTTGAGCCAGGAAGTCCACTTCTAGGAATTTACCCTAAGAATACAGGAGCCCAGTTTGAAAAAGACAGATGCACCCCTATGTTTATTGCAGCACTATTTACAATAGCCAAGAAATGGAAGCAACCTAAGTGTCCATCAGTAGATGAATGGATAAAGAAGAGGTGGTACATATACACAATGGAGTATTATTCAGCCATAAGAAGAAAACAAATTCTACCATTTGCAACAACATGGATGGAGCTAGAGGGTATTATGTTCAGTGAAATAAGCCAGGCAGAGAAAGACAAGTACCAAATGATTTCACTCATATGTGGAGTATAAGAACAAAGAAAAAAACTGAAGGAACAAAACAGCAGCAGAATCACAGAACCCGAGAATGGACTAACAGTTACCAAATGAAAGGAACTGGGGAGGATGGGTGGGAAGGGAGGGATAAGGAGGGGAAAAAAGGGGGGATTACGATTAGCATGTATAATGTGGGGGAGGGCACAGGGAGGGCTGTGCAACACAAAGAAGACAAGTAGTGATTCTACAGCATCTTACTACCCTGATGGACAGTGACTGAAATGGGGTTGGTGGGGGGGAGTTGGTGAAGGGGTGAGCCTAGTAAACATAATATTCTTCATGTAATTGTAGATTAATGATACAAAATAAAATAAAACTTTTGGAAACAAATGTCATTTGCTCTCTGCTCTGCCAAAGGGCATGGACATCACTGTTACATCCACATGAACAAAGTCAGCTGTGGTAGTAAAGGAGTCAGGCTCCGGAATGAGACCAGTCTAAGTCCCAGTGCTACTGTGGAAAGTTCTGTGACCTTGAAAGAGGTCTTTATCCTCATAAATTTAGTTTATTATATGTAAAACATGGACAAACATAGTATCCGTGAGATAGGGTTGTTTGGGTTAAACCCATGTTACTCAAAATGCAAGTCTTGGACCATCAGTACCACTGGCACCTGGGAGCTTTTTAGAAATGCAGACTATCAGGTCCCATCCTAGACCTATGGAGTCAGAACCTACATCTACAAAGGACCCTCCAGGTGATTTTGTGTGCACATTAAAGGTTGAAAAGCACTGAGCTAATGACATATAACATAATACACATCAAACACTTACTGCAGTGCTTGGCATGTGGTAACCACACATTAGATACTCCTTGTTATTGTTTTAGTTATTTTTAACCTGGTAGGATGAAATCATCTTGGGCAGGCATATCGCTGAAGAACCTGAGCTTTCTAATAAGTACAATGGGGAGCATGATAATATCCAACTGCCTGAGAAACCAGATCATCTTTTAAAGTCCTTTCAAACTCTAGGAGACCCCTATAATTCAATCATAACCAAAAAGGATAATGGCTAATATTTGCCAGGTTTTACTACAAGTCAGGTGCTGTTCTCAGCACTTAACATGTTTTATCTCATTTAAACATAATCACAATGCTCTAAGATAAGTACTATTTTTTAATGGCCATTTCACAGACAAACAAACTGAAATGTGGAGTTACTCAATAAAATAACTTACTCAATAAAATGCACAGAGGTAGAGCCAGGATTTGAACTTTGGCAGTCTGATGTCACGATCATACTCTTAACCTTGTCACTATTTTGTCCCTCTGGTCAGGCCATCAAAGAAAGAGTTAAACTAAACTAAACTATCTCCAACACAATCAGTGTGATCAGATGTAGCATTTGGCATGTCATGGCTGCAGCACGCAATGCTCAGGCTGTAGGTTCTCAAACCTGGCTGTGCATCAGAGTATTTTTAAAAGAGTAGAGATTGTTTTTAATATAGGCTTCTTAAGTTTTGTCCCCAGAGATTCTGTTTCAGTAGTTTAGACACATTCTTCTTTTTAGTTTTTTTAAACTGCTGCAGATTAATCTGATGCAGAGTCTAGATTGAGTACGTGTGAGAATATGGTTTAACAAGCCATCACTTCTGTGTCCAGTATATGGAAACTCAAACTTATTTCCAAAGTAACTGAAAGGTAAAAAAAAGGAAAAGAGGAAGAGAGGAAGGTAGGGGAAAAAAGAGGGAGGGCAAAGAGGCTGGTTGGTAATGGAGACTCAAGAATTCTCCCTAACACCCACAACCCACATCCTTTAGTCTATGTGGTTTCCTTGCATGCACTGAACACAGGAATCATACATCTGCTGAGCCAGTACTGCTTGGGGGTTGTTTAATGGCACTGAGTAGGAAATATCTTGGGACTGCTTAATGGAGGAATCTGTTTCGCATTACCTCTATGAGGGACACACTGTTTCAACTAAAAGGTGACTAGAACCCTCCCCATCACCCAAAATAATAGCAAGAGGACTATGCAACAGCTGTTAGAGAGAAGGTAGATGTGGGACAGAGCTCATATGAGGAGAGGAGGGACAGACCAGCAGGAGTCCATAGTTTCTCCCAGATATACAAGTAAAGTAGGGCTTCAATACTGTCCACCCTCAAGCAGAGCTACAGAAACAATTGATAAAGCCTAGACTTAAAGCAAACTTTATCCCCACCCTAGGTCCAGAGCATAGTCTGAAAACAGCAACATGGGCCTATCCCAGCACAGACAGCCTGGGACACGGAAGAGCATGGATTGTGGATGAGAAAAAAGAGAAGCCAGGAGAACAGATATCCTAACAGAAACTATTCTCTGAGCCAATCATGCAGAGGAGGGAGAACTACAAGGTGAGACCAAACTCCACTTGATGACAGCTTTAGTTTGCTATCTATATTAATGCTGAAGTTGATGATGAGTTTTAATTCCAGGGTTTGTTTTCAATCATTCTAAAAAAAAAATGATTTCATTATAAAGGTCTCAGTTAAGAAGACCCTCAAAGTTGTCATACAGTTACCTGCACCACCGAGACCCAAGCTGAATGTTACACTAGGGTTCTGACACCCAGCTTGAGTAAACAGAAATGCTTAGAAAACATTACCTCAAGCTTAATTTCACTCTCAATGGAACCCATTTACACAGCCATCCCTCAGAGGCTATGGAAAGATAACAGGTTTGTAGGCAGTGTGGAGAAAAATCACTCTTTCTTGAAAAGGGTATTTGAATTGAAAAAGACAGCATAATGTACCAGACTACTACATACATAGTAAGAATTCTAGATTTGAATGGAATGAAGTCAATAGCTGAAACTGAGGAAGTATTTTGGTTAGAAATAAACAATCATTTATTAAAAAGCTTTAATTAACATGTATCCTTAAATAAAATATTACAAATTTTCCTTTCATTGTTACTTAACACCCCAGAATTCTTCAGGGATGCACCAGCTACCAGGGACTAACCATCATAGTGAATAATTCATGTTAAATATAGAGCCATAGATAAGAAGAGAAGAGCAGTTGATTGGTTTTTTTTCCAAGAAATTGTTAATGTTACATTACATTTTATGGAACCGGCCTCAAAAAATAACGGAGCCTGAGCATTGTTATTGCCATTATTACCTTTCTTTTCCAAGTGCCATACCTCATTCTCTCTTGAGTTGCTACATTCTGATTACTTTTGCTTAGTTTAGAGATTTGCTTTTTCCAGTAAAAAACAAAAAATGCTTGACCAGAACCTCTCATCTTCTAACTTCTTCAACTTATAACCACTTGCTGTCAAATTTAAATAATGTCCCATATCTTATTGGAATCCATTTGTTTCCAACCTATACCTTCCATTTCATATATAGAACTGCTCTCTGGGCTTTCTCGCTAACTACAAATAACAAATGTGTCTTCCATTAGTCACAGTCTGAGCTACTGCCCCACATCACCCAAGGAATCGGGGCAGCTGACACGAGGTCTGTGCAAATGTGACTATGGCTGAATTGAGTGTGATTGAAAGATTCCTTCTTTCAAGGCGACTGGGGCCAGTTCACCTTGGATTAAACTAGGGAACTGATTTGAGGACCTTGAAAACAGCTGTGATGGAGCAGACAGGCCATTTAGTAAGAGTCATAGATGTGGGGGCTGGTTTAGGCTATTTGCCTCTTCTCATTTTCAGAAAAGCTTCAGCGGTTGATACTGCTCTGTGTTTCTTCATTGATGAAACTGTGTTACTCACGTAGGTGTATGAATCTAACAATGCACCGAGTGCTTCTGCTTGGGGGCTTTATGTTTTATGGTTTGGGGTTGGGTTTTGTGTGTGTGTTGGTTTCAAGTATACAACACAGTGGTCCAACAGTTGCACACATTAAGTCCTCGCCCCAACTAGTGCAGTTACTATCTGCCAACATAGAAGGTTGTTACAAAATCATTGGCTATATTCTCCATGTCACACTACTATCTCTGTGACCAACTTATATTATGACTGAGAATTTTTATTCCCCTTAATCCCCTTCAAACTCCCCACCAACCCAGCCCAACCCCTTCCCCAATGGTAACCACCAGTCACTTCTCAGTGTCTATGAGTCTACTGCTATTTTGTTCATTTTGTTTTGTTTTGTTTTGTTTTTATATTCCACAAGTAAGTGAAATCATATGGTATTTGTCTTTCTCTGTCTGGCTTATTTCACTGAGAATACCCTCTAGGTCCATCCATGTTGTCACAAATAGCAGGATTTCTTCCTTTTTTATAGTTGAATAATATTCACTGTGTATATGTACCACTTTATTCATTCATCTATTGATGGACACTTAGGTTGCTTCCATATCTTGGCTATTATAAATAATGCAGCAATAAACATAGGGGTGCATGTATCTTTTCAGATCAGGGCTTTTGTTTTCTTCAGGTAAATTTTTAGAAGCTCAGCTACTGGGTTGTACAGTAATTCTATTTTAAGCCTTCGGGAAACCTCTGTACTGCTTTCCACAGTGTCTCCACCAGCTGGGTTGGGTTTTTTGTTTGTTTTAGTTTTTTTGGTTTTGGCTACTATTCAGTGAAACTAAGGTTGGAGCTCCTTATGGTCACTTTAAGCTATTCAGCTTTTCTTTGCTATTTTTGATAAAAAGTCCAGTGCATTCCAAAAAGAGTTTATATTTTGAAATGTTTTTCAAACCACAGAAGATATATGCAAATTAGATTCAAATTAATCTTTGTGACTTGCAGAAAGTGCCTTGGTTCAATAGGGGCAACTTGGGTAGAGCTTTGGGCACAGAAAATTACGTCAGCCCAAGCCCCACCCAGTTACTGCTCCTGTCTCTGCCCAGCCTCTCATCCTCAAGTGCCAAAAATGTTTTAAAAAATTAAGTCACATGGGTCTTAGTCCACTGAAGCTGCTATTACAAAAATATCACAGATTACATGGCTTAAACAACAAACATTTATTTCTCATAGTTCTGGAAGCTAAGAAGACCAAGATCGAGTTGCCTATAGCCTTGGTGTCTGGTGGGGACCTGCTTTCTGATTCACTAATAGTCATCTTTTCACTATAAGCAGAAGGGGCAAGAGCTCTCTGAAGTCTATTTTATAAGGGCACTAATCCCATTCAGGAGGGTTCCAACCTCATGACCTACTCATCCCCACAAGGCCCTGCCTCCTAATACAATTACTTTGGGGGTTGGTATTTAAACACATAAATTTTGGAGGGACATAAACACCTGGTCCATAACAATAGGTAACCAGAGTTGCTTGAGTCAAGAGAAGTTAAGAGGTAATATCAGTAATGTACAAGATGTGGAACCAGTATGTCTTATTTCACAGGCTGTTTTTGAATAACAGCCAGCCTTGCCCCAGGAGGGTCCCTGATGCACACTCAAGTCCACAATGTCCATGTTAGTAGGAAATCAGTTTATCTCTTGATTCCCTTGCCCCTTCCATATGGAGAAATTCCAGGATACTAAATAATCTCAGGAGGTAACCCTGTTTGTTCCAGTCTCTCTAATTTGCTACTCTGGAGCCAACACATGCCCTTAAAGCTGGAGAAGTTAACAGCAGTTAGTAAGCTGACTGCCTTAGAATGAGCAGGCACCAAAGGCAGAGGGAGCTGCTGCGTCCAGGAGTGGGAGTCACTGCCGGCAACAGAAGCCGGTAAGGCAGAAGGCTGCTTAATGGCTGCTAGTTCTGACCTTGCCTCTGCCATCACCAGGAGGCTGTTAAATCTGGTGCTGCAGTCACACTTTGAACTCCAGAGCCCTGCTGGGCTGCCTCACTCAGATTTGCAACCTGGCAAATGGAAACCTCAGGCCCTGCCTCTTTCCTAAGTTAGTCAACTCTGGATCTATAGTTTGACTCTGGCAAAGTTGCAGCTGACTCGTGGAATCAAACACACATGTCCACAATCTAGCAACGGAAAAATGACCTGAAAAATGTTATTTGCTAAGAACGCAGAATGTATAATGTAGGAAATTTAAAACATTGAAGGGAGTATAAAAAAATGGGGGGCAGCCTGAATGACAAATGACCACTACACACAGACTTGAACATTTACCTCTTATGGGCTTTTTCTTAGGAACAAACAGAAGACAAACTAGTTTCTTCATCAAATAAGAGAAGCATCAAGAAAAAAGGGAGATGAAAAATTAGGAAATAGGAGATCTAACACAAGGAAGCAGCAAAGGAAATTCATAAGACAGTGATGAAGGGCAAGTCTGGTGTGAGCAGGAAGGTAAAGCTTGCACAGAAGGGATGGGAAATGTCGGGGGGAATCCAAGGGATTACCTGATGTTTTCAGTTCTCCTCGAAGTAGCCAGAGAATTATGACAGGCACAGAGAGTACTGAACAACCGGGGAGGAAGGGGAAGGGTCAGCCCTAAGAAAATAAAAGGGCATGTAAGCAAGGACATGCAGTCTTAGCACACTGCATTTCTCAGGGAGGATCAGCACAGGCATGGGCACGATAGTGTGGACACTCAGTATTGAGAAGAGCTGTAACTACACTGGAGGTGGAGTAAGAAGGGAAGAGAACACACAGAAGGGAAAATACAGCAAGGTACAAGCACAGGTCCTCTTACTTTAGGAAGCCAATACCTGACATTTAAAAATCAAGAAATAGTAAAGCAAGCCTGTTACTTAGAATGTGGAAGAAAACACCAGAGAAAAGGTTTTTTTTAATATTGAAAATTATTGCCCTGATGGAGCAGAATTTTGGAACAGGAAGGGGTGAAGGCTGCTGTTTTCATTATAAGCCTGATAGCTTCATTTCAATTCAGAAGTCATATATACATACATATATACATATACACACTTATACATGTGTATACACACATTAAATGAACAAATTAAATGTAGAGAAAAGCATCTCCTGGTATATATTCATAGCCTCTCTCTCCTTAAGACTCATACACCTGCTGTCTCAAATTTTTCCCTTTCTGTAGTACACCTGCTCAGTCTATAAACCATTATCTCATCCTGTCAAGATGACAAACTACATTGGCCATTGGCTCCTTTCTGAAAATCAACCCTAGAGAAACTATAGAAGCCAGAGGGAAACTTGGATTTGAGGAACTAATAACAGATAATAAAATAAAACACTATGAGAAGTCCCTGGGGAGTCTGAGGACTCAGGAATTCTTACGGGGGTGGGGGAGGGAAGCAGGAGGAGGAGAGAACAGCCTCAGCCTCGATTGGGGAAGGCAAGCAGAGGGGCCTATGGGAAGACAGGAGGATAACTGGCAGCAAAAGCCATGCTACAGGGGGGTCAGGAGGGTACAACTAGGCCAGGAGAAAGGAGGAGAAAAGAGGGACGGAAAGGCGAATATGTACTGAACTAGCCACCCTTGGATATTCACCACTGGACTCCTCCCACTCCAAACCTCCAGGGCAGGGGAAGTAAGTCTATGGAGGCTGCTTCTAGAATGTTTAAATGAGAAATACACACCAAACAAGTTATTTGTGGGTTGTGGGCAAATTGGAATGATCACCATCAGTCTGTGGCCCCTGAGGCTCTCTTCCCTGGCTTTAATCCATTTACAGGTACCTCAGTTAGAGTCTGGGCTGCAGCCATTTCCCAACATACAACCATGTGTGGTCACTGATACTCCAAGGAGACAGATTAACCAGAAATCCATATAAAGAATACAATTACTACGGAAGAAAGACAGAAACTCAACAATATAAACCATCTAAATTAGAATTATGAGAAAAGATGGACTGAGAAACTAAAATAACGATGATGAATATTTTAATGTTAAGGATGATGTCAGCAATATGAAGCAAGAACAAGAAAACATAAAAAAGGACTAAATTAAGTATTGGGGTAAAATAAATATGTAATAGCTGAAGTGAATAAAGCAATAAAGAAGATGTATATAGCAAGGTGGATAAAGGTGATGAATAAATCTCTGACTTGGAAGCTCAGACTGAGAAACTCTCCTAGAGGTCAAGAAAGGGTAAAGAGAAAGAGAATACACAAGAAAGCTAGGCGATGTAGAGGGTGGAAGGAAAAGTGCTAGCACGTGAGCAGTGGCTCTGTGCTGTGCCATCTTGGCTAGGCTGAACAAAGGTTCCCCAAACTCCTTTTCCTGTACACTTCTAGTTAGAGCAGGCCATGAGTGAGATCACGCTGGAACGTCTGACAGGCACTGTCACTTACCTGTGGGCCTTCTCCTTGGTGAAGCAGCAGTGGGCCCTCCAATTGCTCCACCTTCCACAGATCTTCGCCAAACTCCTTAGATTCCCGGGCCAGGTGTATGTTGGACAGTGATGATGAAGGGCCCTGGTTTCTGCAAGAACACAAATCAGGGTTAGGGCAACAAGAAATGACATGAGTTTCCGTCTGTCCTCACATGCTCCATCTTGTGCACAACTGCCTTTCCAGCTTGTCTTGCTCTTTCCCTTTACTTCCACCTTCCCTTCCCAATGGCCTTTTACATAGTTTTAAAGCTCCAGATTTGGAAATAAAAACCATACCCTTACAGAGACTGCTTAATCAGCTCTCACATTATGTACATGCATTCCCCTTCCCCACTCCTATCTTACTTACATGATCTCAAATTTTAGTTCAAGGTTGTTTGGGATATATTTGTAAATTTGTTCTTTTTCTCACTTTTGTCCTTAATGAAAATGTACTTTACCAGGGAATTTCATTACCTTTGTCATATTTCTTGAATATTGAGTACTGTTTCCAACATGTTTTCAATATAACTTTATTCTCAGTCTTATCTGAAATGCATATATATATTTCTTAAAGCCACCACATTCAAAGGACAGTTTGGCTGGATATAAAATTCTAGGTTCAAATTTATTTTTCTTTAATATTTAAAAAGTATTTTTCCCATTTGTCATCTTATGCCCAATCTGATTCTTGTTCTCATTGATGATCTCTTCATTTTTTCTAGAAATTTAAAAAATTCTTTCCTTGTCTTTGATATTCTTAAATTTAATTCTGGTTTGGAATTTTCTTTATCTCCTTTTATTTTTTTCTCTTTTTTTGTATCTCAGTGTGATAGAGTTCAATCAGAGAAGCAGGACCATTAGAGCGTGTGTTATGTAAGTATATGTAAATATACATATGTACATACACACACATATACATGAGTTAACTAAATTATTTGTCTAGTGAGGAGGAATATATAGATATTGATAAGCTTAAGAAATTAATAGGAATAAGTAAACATGAGTAAGGGTCTTAAGGGCAGCCACACTTAAACAAAAAAAGAATAATTTTTTGAGCCAGCAGCAAACAAAAAGTGCCATAAATTGAAAATACAAGATATGGTGGGAGAATTGATTTTTAATATAATAGCAGTTACAGTAAGTGTAAATGGAGTTAACTCACAAATAAAAAGGCAAATACTCTCTGATAGTATTAAGAAATAAAACAAAATCCAAAAATATGTCATCTATGAATATGTTGCCTAAAAATACGTCTATTTATAAAACCAAAAGACAAAAAGGGTTAAAAATGAAAGGATAAAAGACAAAAAACACACACACAAAAGAAAGCTGGAATAGCAACCATAATACTGACAGAACAGAATTGATATAAAAGGTAAACAAAACAATAGAGTGAGCAGATATAACCATCACAAACATAAATGTACCTAATAATAGGTTACAATTACTGACAGTGTACAGAAAGAAACATATAAATAGTTGCAGTTTTTAACATCCAATTATCAAAAATATATTAAGCAAATAAAAATTAAGCAGATTTTTATCTAAGCAGTATAACTAGTAGGCTAATACTATTAATTATATTGTTCAGATCTTTGATAGGTATGTTCTCATGTTGTCCTGAGTATAATATATATCTTTTGATAATGTATGCTATAATAGTTCATACAAAAAATAGCAAATATATAATTTTAGAAGCATGCACATAGTTGTAATATCTAGAAGTGAATGAACAGAAAAACACAAAATGTATGGGACATAACTAAAACAGTATTTAGAAGACTATTTTCACCTTTAAATATGTTTATCAGGAAACAATAAAAGTTGAAAAGAAATATGCTCAGCATCCATCTCATAAAGTTATAGAAAAGAACATGAAAGTAAATCCAAAGAAGAAAAGGATATAATAAAGGAAAAGAAACAATATAATAATTGTTTTAAGTAAAGGAGATTAATAACACTCAAAGCTCTATTTTTGAAATTACAAAAAAAAACCTCTGAAAAGACTAATGAGAAAAAACAGAGAAAACAAAAGTAAATAAAACCCAGATCAAAAAAATGAAGATGGGGAACTAATTACAGATTTTAAAAGCATAGATAAAATGGATAAATTCCTGGAAAACAGTAAGATGTCAAACTGTCACAAGCATCAAAAAGGAAATTTAAAATAGACTCACAAGGATTAAAGAATCTAACTGGTAGTTAAAAATTCATTCCAAAGACCTCTAGACCTGGATACTTTTAAAATGGACTCTACCAAACTTTTAAAAACACAAGTCCTATATTACAAAAGTTATTCCAGAAAATGCAAAAAGAAAGAATAATTCTCAGTTCACTTTATGAAGCTAATATAATCCCAGTTCCCTTAAGGCTTCTGGTTGTAAGCCACAGTTCAGAAAGTTTTCCTCACTGCCAGATTATTGAGGAATTCATCCATGTCTTTCCTAGTATCTGTATGGTTTCATTGTATCTTTATATTTACATCTCTGATCTGTTTGGAATTTATTTGGGTATTTACTGTAAATAATGGATCCAATTTTCTCTGTTCCCACATGGCTACACACAGTAGTGTACTGGAGTTGGCTCATGCCAGCTCACAAGAGCTGATTGTTAAATTTTAAGGAGTTTTGTGAGCTGGTTGCTAAACACAGCCATTATTACAAAACAGATTATATAAATAAACATACAATGGAATAAATCACATTAAAAACAAAGCTAATACATATTCAAAACTCACTCCCTAATTATTTTAATATATTTTACTATTATCAAGGCTCTTGAGGTTATTTATGTCTATAGTGTCTATATGGTGGCAATACTATAGAATGGTATGCTGCTGTACATCTTTTCTCAATTCTGTACTAAACATTATACTAGTAGCCCAAAATTGGCTATGGTGGGAGCATTCACACCATGGAAATTGCCCATGCTGAAAACAGGGCTTAATTTATTGTTTTGTTGACTGTGAAGAACAGGGGTCACTTCGGCCCCTAGGCCAAATCCGGTCTGCCACTTATTTTAAATAAAAATGTATTGGAACATAGCCACACCTATTTGTGCATATATTGTTCATGGCTGCTTTTGTACATAATGGCAGAGTTGAATAGTTGCAACAGATACCATATGGCCCAAATAACTTAAAATTTTTCATATTAGCACTTACAGAAAGTTTGCCAACCCTTGGTCTAGACTTCAGAAATGATGGAGAAAATGTTAGCAATGTAGATTAATCTTTAAAGTTATCATGTCTGTAGCTATTATATTGTGAACAGCACAAAAAATTGAGAAAATAATCTCCTAATATTTAAGAAATTTTATCCAGTTCAGCAAAGAAGTCACATAATTGACAAATAAGTCAAATTCAACATATTGTCTTTGTCATTTCACTTCCATCATTAATGTAAATGAAAATACCTACATTTATGTGAAGAAAAATTATACTCATCAATTGTAACCATAGGTTGGTAATGTGTAAGAGTTTGGCAAAAATAAAAGAAAGCATTTCTGTGAAAATCAATGAACTATATGGAGTTTAAAATACAGAGTAAATCGCTTGCTAAACATCCTTTATATCACTAAAATTTATAATATACATGTATATGTACATGTATATAAATATATATATATATACACACACATGTGTGTGTGTTAAACATTTGCCGGCAGAACACTGGCTACAAGGTATCTCAGTCTCATTTATTAAAAAGTTTAGAGCTCTAATTTAAAGTGAACACAATGGTTTGGTGAGGATATGGAGGAAACGGAACCCTTGTACACTCTTGGTGGGAATATAAGTTGATGGAGCCACTACGGAAAACAGTATGGAGGTTTCTCAAAAAACTAAAAATAGAAATACCATGTGACCCAGCAATTTTACGTCTCGAGATTTACCCAAAGAAAAAAAATCACTAATCGGAAAAGATATATGCACTTCTGTTATTGCCACATTATTGACAATAGCCATTGTAATATGGAAGCAACCTAAGTGTCCATCAGTAGATGAATGGATAAAGAAGAAGTGGTACATGTATACAATGGAATATTACTCAACCATACAAAAGAATGAAATCTTGCCTTTTGTAACAACACTGATAGACCAAGAGAGAATTATGCTAAATGAAATAAGTCAGACAAAGACAAATACATATGATTTCATTATTTGTAGAATCTGGAAAATAAAACAAATGAACAAGAAAACAAAGAGATCAGAAACAGACTCATAAACATAGAGAATAGACTGGTGGTTGCCATAGGAGCGGGGTGTGGGGGATGGGGGATGAAAAAAAATTAATGAGAACATTTGATATCTTGATCTAGGTGATGGTTAGATAAGTGTATATACCTATCAAAATTCACCAAGCTGTACCCTAAGATTTGTGCATTTTATTGTATATATCTCAAAAAAAAAGAAAAATAATAAGTGAACACAATGGAACACCCATCCAGAACTATAAAGCAAGGAACAACATTTTAATAGTCTGGGGTAGCTGAGTTCCACTGACAATTTATGCATATTTTTTCTAAATGTACTGTTCTTTCTGTAAATAATTGCAATCTATTATTATTAAAAATACTTTTTATTATAAATAATATTTATATTATTGTAATATTATAATTTAAAATACTTGATTTTTTTAATACTTATTTTTTAAATGTATCTTTTCCCACTAACTTGAGATGCTATCTTTATTGTATAATAAATTTCCATATGCAATTTAGTTGAGTTCTCATTTTTCTATTTTGTTTCATTAGTCTGTCTATTCATGTGTCAACACCAAACTGTCCTGATGATAACAGGTTTATGATTTGTTGTAATGTTTGATAACTGCAACCCTTTGCATTCTCTCACCCAACTGCTCTTCTCTTTCAGGGTGTTTTAGCAATTCTTGCTTGTTTGTTCTTTCAGATAAATTTTATAATCAACTTGTCTAGTTCCTGGGGTGGGGAATGGGTAATATTCTTATTGGGCATTTCATAAATGTATAACTTAAAATAGAGAAAACAGATCTTTTTTATGATGTTGATTTTTCTCCACAGACAAGGCACATTTTTCCATTTGTTGTAATAGACTTTTGTAACTTTCAGGTGTATTTTCCTTTTAGAGGTTTGGGATAATTCTAGTCAAGTTTTATCCTGGCACTTATTTTTTGTTTTTTAATACCACAAAAGGGATCCTTCCTCCTTTATTATATTTAACAACTGTTTTTGTTTCTATTATAAGGTTACTGATTTTTTTAATGTTAATTTTATAAGCTGCTACATTGCTAAATTATTTTGTTGTTTAATGTCATTTTTTACTAATCCTTTTGGATTTTCCAGATATATAATCATGTCATCTGAAAACAGAGTTCTAATTGCTCATTATCAATTATTATACCCTCCAATTGTTTTCTCTTATCTAATTACAATAGGTAAAAGTTTCAAAATAATGTTATATAGGAGTAGAAATTGCCTGATTCCTCTCTAATACCTGACTTCAGTGGGAAAGTCAGTATCTCCTCATTAAGTAACATGTGAGGTTGTAGGCTGAATTATATATATACATTATTATATTGAGGAAGTGTAGTAGGCTGAATAATGGTCCCAAAAGTATCAGGGCCCATTCTCTAGAACATGTAAATGTTACCTTATAATTGCAGATATGATTAAATTAAGGATTTTTAAGTGGAGAGATTATCCTGGATTATGTGTGGGTCCTAAATGCAATTACTTGAATCCTTATAAAAGGGAGGCAGAGAGAGATTTGATATATACAGGAGAGGAAACAATGTAACCAAGGCAGCAGAGATTGGAGTGATGTGGCCACCAGCCAAGGAACACTGGCAGCTACCAGAAGGTAGAAAAGGCAAGGAACAGATTTGCCCCTAGAGCCTCCAGAGGGGTTGGGGTCTTGCCAGTGCCTTGATTTTGGCCCAGTGGTACTAACTTTACACTTTTGGTCTCCAGAACAATGAGAGAATACATTTATATTGTTTTGAACCCTCAAATTTCTGATACTTCATGTGCAGGAACTCTGTGATCACCTACTTATAAAAATCTCAAGGAATCAAAATAATTACCACAACTATTCAGATAGCTCAGCATGGTTGCTAGATACATCAACTTAAAAAATTTAAACTTAAAAAATCATAAAGGCATATTATAAATTTTAAAGACAAAGAACCACTCATCATACAAAACTATATATACTATCTAGGAATTAATTAGGTCAAGATTACATGAGACTGCCATGAAGAAATTCAATGAAGGATATAAAGATGATTTGAAAAAATAGAGATACAATTCATATTTTTTAATGAGATGACTTAATATTACAAAAATGACAATTATCCCTAAACTGATCTACAAATTCAAAGCAATACAAATCAAAATGCCAGTTGCAATTTTTGAAGAAATAATAAATTGAGACTAAAGGTTTTGTCAAAGAACAAATGTCCACAAATAGTAAACAATGAAAAAGAAGACCTAAAAGAGAAACCTGCCATATCAGACTATCAGATGTACAATGAAGCCATTATTTAAAAAATAAAAGTGTGGTTTGCATCAAAAGGACAAACAAATCAAAGCAACAAGATAGAATGTTCAGAATCAGACCTAGAATAAGACTTGATATTTAATTCTGGTGATATCACAAATCAGTGTGGAAAGAATTAATTATTTGGAGTCAGAATTAAGAAAATCAGTTCACTACATGAAGAAAAATAAAGTAACTCTTGGAACAAAAGTGGTCACAAATATATTAAAAATCTAAATGTGAAACACAAAACTATAATGTTAATTGGAGAAAATACAGGGAATATCTTTGTAACCTAGAAGGAAGAAAGGACTTTCTAACAATGTCCCAAATGTCCCAAATGTCTAACCTTAGAGACAAAAACTTACTAATTTGATTAAAGGAAGACTAAGACTCTCTAGTCAGCAAACAAAATGATGGATAGAGTTAACAGACAAAAGATCAGGAGAAGATACTTGCAAAATGTAAAATGAGCAAGAACTAATGTCCAGAATATAAAAAGAAATCTTGCAAGTCAACTAGAAAAAGATAGGAACTCCAGAAGAAAATAGACAAAGGATATGACCAAGTTATTTATAGGAACGGAAACCAAAAGTCTAAGAAGCTTATGAAGAGGCATTCTCACTAATGAGTATTTAGGGAATGCAAATTAAATAAACATGAGGTCAAGTTCTTCACAATTTGATCTATAAATTTAGTACAATCCCAATAAAAATCCCAGCAAATTATTTTGTGGACATTGACAAACTAATTCAAAGTTTATATGGAGAGGCAGAAGACCCAGAATAGCTAACAATCTATTGAAGGAGAAAAACAAAGTCAAATGCATTCAATCAACACTTGCTATAAATCTTCAGTAATCAAGACAGTGTGGTATTGGCAAAAGAATAGACACATAGATCAATAAAACAGAATAGAGAGCCCAGAAATAGATGCACATAAATGTAGTCAACTGATATTTGGTGAAAGAACAAAAGAGAAAAGGTCTTTCAACAAATGATGCTACAACAACCAGACATCCACATATTAAAAAAGAGAATGTAGGTACAGACCTTATATCCTTCATAAAAATAATTCAAAATGAACTGTATACCTAAATGTAAAATGCAAAACTATAGAACTCTTAGAATATAACATAGGAGAAAATTTTAATGACCTTGGGTATGCGATGGCTTTTTAGATACAACAACAAAGGCATGATTAATGAAAGAAATAATTGGTAACTTGGACTTTATTAAAACAAAGTTTCTGCTTTGCGAAAGGCATTGTCAAGAGAATGAGAAGACAAACCATAGACTGGGAGAAAGTGTTTGCAGAAGACATATCTAAGAAAGGACTGTTACCCAAAATATACAAAGAACCCTTAAAATTCAATGATGAGAAAATGCAAGATTTGATTAAAAAATGGACAAAAGACTTGCCCAGACACCTCCTCAAAAGAAAATACACAGATATAAGATTTCATATGCAAATAAGTGTGTGAAAGGATGTTCCACATCATGTGTCATTAGGGAAATGCAAATTAAAACAATAATGACATACCACTAAACACCAATTAGAATAGCCAAAATCTAAACACTGACACCTCCAAATGCTAGTGAAGATATGGAGCAACAGGAACTCTCATTCCTTGCTGGTGGAATGCATATTGGTACAGCTACTTTGGAAGCCACTTTGGTGGTTTCTTACAAAACAAATATACTCTTGCCATAAAATCTAACAATAGCCCTTCTTGGTATGTATCTAAATGAACTGAGATTTTACACAAAAACTGCACATAGATATTTATAGTAGCTTTATTAATAATTGCCATAACTTGTAAATAATTAAGATATACTTCAGTAGGAGAATAAACTGTGGTACATCCAAACAATGGAATATTACTCAGTACTAAAAAGAAGTATGCAATTAAGCCATGAAATGACATGAAGGAATCATAAATACATATTGCTAAGTGAAAGAAGCCATCTGAAAAGGACACAAACCATATGATTCCAGTTATATGACATTCTGGAAAAGGCAAAGGTATAGAAACAGTAAAAAAAATTAGTGATTGCCAGAGATTGTGGGAAGGAGGAATGAATCAGAGGAGCACAGAGGAGTTTTAGGTCAGTGAAACTATTCTGTGTGATACAATAATGGTGGACACACGTACATTTGTCAAAACCTATGAAATGTGCAACACCAAGAGTGAACCCTAATGTAAACTTGGGTTGAACTTGGACCTTGGGTGGTTATTATGTGTCAGTGTAGGTTAATCAATTATAACAAATGAACCACTCTGGTTCAGGTTGTTGATGGTGAGGAGGCTGGTGGTAAACAGGATATATATGGAGACATTCTTTACTTTCCACTCAATTTTGCTGTGAACCTAAAACTGCTCTAAAAAAATTAAGTCTATTTTAAAAAAGAAAACCAAATGAGGCATCACCTTGCTCCTGAAACATGAGCAGATATTGGAAAGCTGGGTGATGGCAAGTGTTGGTGGAGAGGTAGGAATACCCTGCTCTGCTGATGGGCATATAGACTGGTGTGCATTCTACAGCTCATCCAGCAGATCCATAGCACCATTTAGACAGAATAAGTGTGAACTTATCTAGAACCCATTCCTTAGTTGCTATCACAACCTCATACACATCTGTAAGGGGCCACACAAGAGATTATATATATGTCAATGTTGTTCATAGGGACAGAGCATTGGAGACTAGCAGGATGCTCATTACCTGGAATGGGGATGGGAAAAGATGAAGTAAGGTGCTTGCAGCAGTTAGAAGGTCACAGACTGAAATACACATGGCAAAATGTATACGTAATTTTGGGGGAAATATGTGTTCCGAGCCTGGGGCAAATAAACCTTCGAAGCTTAAATCAGTCAAAGGGAAATATAAAGTGCAAGACACCCATTTATTGCTTACAAGCAGTTGCAAATCCCACTTACCCATGTCTCTCCCAGTCCTGGCTGAGTAGAACAAAGAAAAAAAAAAAACCTCCTCTGGTCCTGGGCATGCTCACCTCTTCCCCTACCCTAGTAGGTACCTATTGATATGGAGATGAACTACTCCCCATCCCGTGTAAACATCTATTTATAAGCAGATGGACTAAGGCCAGGCGAGAGATTCTGGAAATATTGCAATTTTACCCAGAGTACACTATTAAAAATGCAGTGAGAAAAAGAAAGATACAGAATGAGGTATAGAACACAGTACGACTAAAAGTAAATTTTAAATACATGGACCCCCAACACAAATAATACAAATAACATATTAATAAAAGATCCACATTAAATAATTGGAATAGTTTCCTATGTGGGAGGAGGGGCATAGGAGAAAGAACTGTGGATAAAAATTTTAACGAAGTAGAAACAAATAAATTAAATAGATTGATGGTAATAATATGCCATAAACT
Organism: Manis pentadactyla; assembly: GCF_030020395.1. Lineage (NCBI taxonomy): Eukaryota > Metazoa > Chordata > Mammalia > Pholidota > Manidae > Manis > Manis pentadactyla. The sequence continues at coordinate 65,745,608 of NC_080031.1, read as the reverse complement.
GAGTAGTGTGGTTAATTTAAACCTCTGTACCTGAAATCCAATTGAAGATTAGATAGACAGATATAGATAGATAGATGATAGATAGATAGATAGATAGATAGATAGATAGATAGATAGATAGATAGATAGATGATAGATAGATAAAAGAAACAATTCTTCCTCCCATTACAACCACAAAAATACCATCACCCCAGAGTGTTCCATTGTCAACCCATTTGACTTTGCTCTTCTATGTAACTTTGAAGCTCCTTGTACAACAGTTAACAAGGCCTTTTATTTCAGGATGTAAACACCATCCATCCAGTATTCTACCCTCATCTCAGTAAGTCCTCTCCCACTTTCCACATGTTGTGTGGCAATTTTTTATGTCTCCCCTGCTCACTACAACCTGCTATGAAATACACAAATGGGATAGAAGAAGGGTCTCCTTACATAACAGGGGAGAAAGAGCATCACAGAGGGAAAGAACAGCATGTGCAAACGTATGTGGTAAATAGGACACATCTGGAGAACCACAGTTAGACCACTTAGAGTCCTGGTATGACTGCAATTTACAGTGAGAAACAGGAGCTCTAGGAGATGAATCTGCAGAAGGGGACAGGGTCAGATCAGTTCACAGACAACTGGTAGGTGAGGCTAAGGAATCTGAATTTGGACCTGAGGCAAATGTGGAGTCATTGAAGAATGTTTAGCAAATACGGAAGTGACCTGATTGGATTTGTGTTTAGAAAAATTGCTCCTACAGCAATACAGATAAAAGGAAAGAGTGAACCAGTTAGAAAGATGCTGCCAACCTGGCTGGAGCATCCGTGAATTTAACACAAGACCATGGTAGCCTGACTCTCTTAGTGGATTTGGCTTCCAATTATAAAGTCAGAGGACTAGATAAAATGGTTTCCACAGGTCCCACCCAGCTCTATGATGTTCAAATCCCACTTATTTTATGTTCAGTCCAAGAAGGAAGTGACAAAGCATAGCAGAGAAATTTGTAAATCTGTGATCAATATGCAGAACTTACATTCAGCAGACAGGAAGCATTAAAAGCTATACATGATACTGATTACATAGATAATTGTGACCAAGCACACTTTACAATAAATGATATGTTTTTGGATTCAGGTGAGATCTGCTGTTTTTAAAAGTTTTAGTGCTTGAAATTTTATGTCAAAATTCTATTGAGTTTAATGCTGGATATTCTAAATAGGGGCAGGAATATTTTAACTCCACTAGAGTCAAGTTAGCATCTCCCATCCTAAATAAGATTGGATTGATAGGAAAATCTAGGACATTGCCATGACAATTACCAGACTTTGTCTTAGTTTCACTTAGGAACTAAAAAAAGCAGACAAAAAGCAGAGGATTTAAGGGGCAGAGATGGGTGCTCACCTCTGCTTCTTATCAGAGTGTTCATACTCCAATACTAACACAACATGACATTTAGCCACTGGTTCTCAACCCTGGTTGCATGTTAGAATCAACTGATGATCTTTTACAAATTACCAATGCTTATGCTCTATCCCTAACATTTCTGATTTAATTGGTCTTGAGTAAGAAGGCCTAAACAGCTTCCCAGGTGATTTTAATGTACAACCAGGGTTAAAAACCACTGCACTAAGTAATCACTGCATTAATTTTCAAAGGGCCTCACAGGAATAGCCAGAAGTTGGCAATGTCCTCCAAGTGGCTGGCAGCCCAGATTCTTGTGTGTTTGGATTATTTCATGGGTTGATAAAAACAGTAGAGTTATCACATTAAAAATCAATCAGTTCTAGCATGTATAGTGCGTAGGGGACGCAGGGAGGGCTGCGCAACACAGAGAAGACAAGTAGTGATTTTATAGCATCTTACTACACAGATGGACAGTGACTGTGAAGGGGTATGTGGGGTGGACTTGGTGAAGGGGGGAACCTAGTAAACATAATGTTCTTTCTGTAATTGTAGATTAATGTACCAAAATTTAAAAAAATCAATCAGTTCTATCATTGGTGACCAATCTAAAGGGCACCAGTGTTTTCATACATCCTGTTTGGTGGTTTTATAGAATTTTCCTTTTTTTAATGGAGCAAGGGGAAGAAAGGGAAAGAGAAGGGAGGGAGGAAATGCAGACATCACATCAAGACAGTTCTCACATTAGAGTTTGAGAATCTCTGGTTCAGGAAGGACCTGGGTTGAAGAAACAGAAAATCTGAACAAATCAGTCACCAGCAATGAAATTGAACTGGTATCAAAAAGTCCCAAAAAACAAAAGTCCATTGCCAGATGGCTTCACAGCTGAATTTGACCAAACACTTAAAGAAGAGCTAATGCCCACCTTTCTAAGTATTTCAAAAAATAGAAGAGGAAGGAATACTTCCAAACATATTCTATGAAGCTGCCAGCATCACTCTAGGGGTAGCCTGTGGGTGAAATTGCAATATTTCCAGAATATCTCTCCTGGCTTTAGTACATCTGCATATCAGTAAGTGTTCAGAGGTGGGAAAACGTATGGCTTTAGTGCATTTGCACATCCTCAGGGGTGGAGAGAGGTTCACTTCCATATCAATGGGTAATTACCTGGGCAAGGAGGGCTTATCTGTACATGAGAGGTGAGGGGAGGGCCAGTTTTGCTTCTGCTGGAGCAGGAAAGAGAGACAGCCTGGGACTGTAGTTTGTGAGCAATAAACAGATTTTAAACTTTATTTCTCCCTTTGACTGATTTTAGTTTTTAGAGGTATTTTGCCCTAGGATTTCCTTTCCCCAGACTTACACCAGCCTTCTAAGTATTCCAAATAACAGAAGAGGAGGGAATATTTCCAAACATATTCTATGAGGCTGCCAGCATCACTCTAATACCAAAATCAGGCAGACATTACAAAAAAAGAAAATTATAGACTAATATCCCTGGTAAACATTGATGTAAAAATCCTCAACAAGACATTAGCAAACCAAATTCAAAAATACATCTAAAGGATTATCCATCACAACCAAGTGGGATTTAGTCAAGGGATGCAAGGAGGAAACTCAGCAAAATGGGTATAGAGGGCAAGTACCTCAACATAATGAAGGCCATTTATGACAAGCCCACAGCTAAAATCATACTTAATGGTGAAAAGCTGAAAGCTTTTCCTCTAAGATCAGGAACAAAACAATGCTGTCCACTCTCCCCACTTTTATTCAACATAGTACTGGAGGTCTTAGCCATGGCAATTAGACAACACAAAGAGATAAAAGGCATCCAAAGTGGTAAGGAAGAAGTTAAACTGTCACTGTTTTCAGATGACATGATATTACATATAGAAAACCTTAAAGACTACACCAAAAAACTATTAGAACTAATAACTGGATTCAGCAAAGTTGCAGGATACAAAATTAATACACAGAAATCTGTTGTGTTTCTTTATACTAACAAGGAACTAGCAGAAAGAGAAATCTGAAAAACAATTTCATTTACAATGGCATTAAAAATATTGAATACCTAGGAATAAACCTAACCAAATAAGTGAAAGACCTATACTCTGAAAACTGTGTAAGACACTCATGAGAGAAATTAAAGAAGACACAAATAAGTGGAAATCTGTCCCATGTTGAATAGGAAGAATTAATGTTGTCAAAATGGCCATTCTGCCCAAAGCAATTTACAGATTTAATGCAGTTCCTATCAAAATTTCAACAGTATTTTTCAATGAACTAGAACAAATAGTTCTAAAATTCATATGGAACCAAAAAAGACTCAAAATAGTAGAAGCAATCCTGAGAAAGAAGAAGAAAATGGGGGGGATTACTCTCCCTGACTTCAAGCTATACTACAAAGCCTTAGTAATCAAAGCAGTTTGGTTCTGGCACAAGAATAAACCCATAGATCAATGGAACAGAATAGAGAACCCAGATATAAACCCACTCATATATGGTTAATTAGTATACGATAAAGGAGCCATGAATATACAATGGAGAAAAGAGAGCCTCTGCAATAACAGCTTTGGAAAAACTGGACAGCTACATGCAAGAGAATAAAACTGGTTTACTGCCTAACTCCATACTCAAAAGTAAACTCAAAATGGATCAAAGACCTTCATAAAATTCTAACAAGAAAACATAGGCAAAAATCTCTTGATCATAAGTATGAGCAATGTTTTCCTGGACATATCTTGGGCAAGGGAAACAAATAAAAAATGAGCAAGTGGGACACATCAAACTAAAAAGCTTCTTTACAGCAAAGGACACCATTAGCAGAACTAAAAGACAACCTACATTATGGGAGAATATATTCTTACATGATTTATGTAATAGGGAGTTAACATCCAAAATATATAAAGAGCTCATATGCCTCAACACCAAAAAATAATAATAATAATAACCCTATTAAAATAATAGGCAAAGGACCTGAACAGCCATTTTGCTGAAGAAGAAATACAGATGGCCAACAGGCACATGAAAAGATGTTCCACATTGCTAATCATCAAGGAAATGCAAATCAAAACCACAATGAGTTATCACCTCACACCAGTCAGAAGACCACTATCCAAAAGACAAGAAATAACAACTGTTGGCAAGAATGTGGAGAAATGGGAGTCCTCATACACTGTTGGTGGGAATGTCAATTGGGGTAGCTATTGTGGAAAGCAGTATGGAGGTTCCTCAGAAAACTAAAAATAGAAATACCATTCAACTCAGCAATTCTAATTTTAGGAATTACCCAAAGAAAACAAAATCTCTGATTTGAAAAGATATATGCACCCCTATGTTTATTGTTGTATTATTTACAACAGCCAAGGTATGGAAGCAACCTAAGTGTCCATCAGTAGATTAATGGATAAAGAAGAGAAGGTACATCTACATAATGGAATATGATTCAGCCATAAAAAGAAAAGAAATTCTGCCATTTGCAACAACAAGGATGGGTCTAGAGGGTATTATGCTCAGTGAAATAAGCCAGGAGGAGAAAGGCAAATACCATATGATTTCACTTATTTGTGGAATACAAATACAAAGCAAAAAAGAATGAACAAAACAGCAGTAGACCCACAGACATTGAGAAGTGACTGGTGGTTACCATGGGAGAGGGGTTGGGGTGGGTTGGAGGGGATGGTGAGGGGGATAAAAGGGCACAAAAATTCTCAATCACAAGTGTAGGCTGTTTATGGGGATGGTAGTACAGCATGGAGACTTTGGCCAATGATTCTGTAACATCTTCCTATGTTGACAGATAGTAGCTGCACTAGCGGGAGTGGGGATTTATAATATGGGTAACTGTTGAACTGTGTTGTATACTTGAAACTAATATAAGATTATATATCAATACTAATTCAAGTAAAAAAAAAAGAACCTGGGTCCAGCGCAAGGAAAACAGCAGTTGTACAGGATGCCATCTGCTTCCCATCGTGCCCTCAGGGTATTTTGAGCTCTGTCATAAGTATCGCTTTCTACATTATTGCAATAAATTGCCAGATTTTTATTTAAGGATCATGGATCATAATATATTTTTTAAAATTTTTTATTAAGGTATTATTAATATACACTCTTATGAAGGTTTCACATGAAAAAACAATGCGGTTACTACATTTACCCATATTATCAAGTCCCCACCCATACCCCAACGCCATCACTGTCTACCAGGGCAGCAAGATGCCAGATATCCACTATGTGTCTTCTCTGTGCTACACTGTTCTCCCCATGATTCATGCATCATAATTTTGCCAAGTGATCTATTGGGGTCTCTCTCCTTTCTTTTTATTTTTATTTTTATTTTCATTTTTATTTATTTGTTTGTTTGTTTTTGTTATCATTAATCTACAATTACATGAAGAACATAAAGTTTACTAGGCTGCCCCCTTCACCAAGTTCCCCCCCACACCCCATTACAGTCACTGTCCATCAGGGTAGTAAGATGCTGTAGAATCACTACTTGTCTTCTCTGTGTTGCACAGCCCTCCCCGTGCACCCCCTACATTATAGATGCTAATCATAATGTCCCCTTTCTTTCTCCCCACCCTTTTCCCTCCCTTCCCACCCATCCTCCTCAGTCCCTTTCCCTTTGGTAACTGTTAGTCCATTCTTGGGTTCTGTGATTCTGCTGCTGTTTTGTTCCTTCAGTTTTTCTTTGTTCTTATACTCCACATATGAGTGAAATCATTTGGTACTTATCTTTCTCCACCTGGTTTATTTCACTGAGCATAATACCCTCTAGCTCCATCCATGTTGTTGCAAATGGTAGGATTTTTTTTCTTCTTATGGCTGAATAATATTTCATTGTGTATATGTACCACCTCTTCTTTATCCATTCATCTATTGATGAACACTAAGGTTGCTTCCATTTCTTGGCTATTGTAAATAGTGCTGCGATAAACATAGGGGTGCATCTGTCTTTTTCAAATTGGGCTGCTGCATCCTTAGGATAAATTCCTAGAAGTGGAATTCCTGGGTCAAATGATTTATCTATTCTGAGCTTTTTGAGGAACCTCCATACTGCTTTCCACAATGGTTGAACTGATTTACATTCCCACCAGCAGTGTAGGAGGGCTCCCCTTTCTCCACAACCTCGCCAACATTTGTTGTTGTTTGTCTCTAGGATGGTGGTGATCCTTACTGGTGTGAGGTGATACCTCATTGTGGTTTTAATTTGCATTTCTCTGATGACTAGCGATGTGGAGCATCTTTTCAGGTGTCTGTTGGCCATCTGAATTTCTTCTTTGGAGAACTGTCTGTTCAGCTCCTCTGCCCATTTTTTAATTGGATTATTTGCTTTTTGTTTGTTAAGGTGCATGAGCTCTTTATATATTTGGATGTCCCGGATCTGTCATTTATGAATATATTCTCCCATATTGTAGGGTACCTTTTTGTTCTATTGATGGTGTCCTTTGCTGTAAAGAAGCTTTTCAGCTTGATATAGTACCACTCCACTTGTTCATTTTTGCTTTTGTTTCCCTTGCCCAGGGAGATATGTTCATGAAGAAGTCACTCATGTTTATGTCCAAGAGATTTTTCCCTATGTTTTTTTCTAGGAGTTTTATGGTTTCATGACTTACATTCAGGTCTTTGATCCATTTCAAATTTACTTTTGTGTATGGGGTTAGACAGTGATCCAGTTTCATTCTTTTACATGTAGCTGTCCAGTTTTGCCAGCACCATCTGTTGAAGAGACTGTCATTTCCGCATTGTATGTCCATGGCTCCTTTATCATATATTAATTGACCATATATGTTTGGGTTAATGTCTGGAGTCTCAATTCTGTTCCACTGGTCTGTGGCTATGTTTTTGTACCAGTACCAAATTGTCTTGATTACCGTGGCTTTGTAGTAGAGTTTGAAGTTGGGGAGTGAGATCCCCCCCATTTTATTCTTCCTTCTTAGGATTGCTTTGGCTATTGGGGATCTTTGGTGTTTCCATATGAATTTTTGAACTACTTCTTCCAGTTCATTGAAGAATGTTGTTGGTAGTTTGATAAGGATTGCATTGAATCTGTAGATTGCTTTGGGCAGGATGGCCATTTTGATGATATTAATTCTTCCTAGCCAGGAGCATGGGATGAATTTCCATTTGCTAGTGTCCTCTTTAATTTCTCTTAAGAGTGTCTTGTAGTTTTCAGGGTATAGGTCTTTCACTTCCTTGGTTAGGTTTATTCCTAGGTATTTTATTCTTTTTGATGCAATTGTGAATGGAATTGTTTTCCTGATTTCTCTTTCTATTAGTTCATTGTCAGTGTATAGGAAAGCCACAGATTTCTGTGTGTTAATTTTGTATCCTGCAACTTTGCTGTATTCGGATATCAGTTCTAGTAGTTTTGGAGTGGAGTCTTTAGGGTTTTTTTATGTACAATATCACGTCATCTGCAAATAGTGACAGTTTAACTTCTTCTTTACCAATTTGGTTTCCTTCTATTTCTTTGTTTTGTCTAATTGCCATGGCTAGCACCTCCAGTACTATGTTGAATAACAGTGGGGAGAGTGGGCATCCCTGTCTTGTTCCCAATCTCAGAGGAAAAGATTTCAGCTTCTCGTTGTTCAGTATGATGTTGGCTGTGGGCTTATCACATATGGCCTTTATTATGTTGAGGTACTTGCCCTCTATACCCATTTTGCTGAGAGTTTTTATCATGAATGGATGTTGAATTTTGTCGAATGCTTTTTTAGGATCTATGGAGATGATCACGTGGTTTCTTTCTTTCTTTTTGTTTATGTGCTGGATGATGTTGATAGATTTTCGACTGTTGTACCATCCTTGCATCCCTGAGATGATCCCACTTGGCCATGGTGTATGATCCTCTTGATGTATTTTTGAATTCGGTTTGCTAATATTTTGTTGAGTATTTTTGCATCTACATTCATCAGGGATATTGGTCTGTAATTTTCTTTTTTCATGGGTCTTTGCCTGGTTTTGGTTTTAGGGTGATTTGGCTTCATAGAATGAGTTTGGGAGTATTCCCTCCTCTTCTATTTTTTGGTAAACTTTAAGGAGAATGGGTATTATGTCTTCTCTGTATGTCTGATAAAATTCCGAGGTAAATCCACCTGGCCCGGGGGTTTTGTTCCTGGGTAGTTTTTGATTACCACTTCAATTTCTTTGCTGGTAATTGGTTTGTTTAGATTTTGTGTTTCTTCCTTGGTCAGTCCTGGAAGGTTGTATTTTTCTGAGAAGTTGTCTATTTCTTCTAGGTTTTCCAGCTTGTTAGCATACAGGTTTTTATAGTATTCTCTAATTTTTTGTATTTCTGTGGGGTCCGTCATGATTTTTCCTTTCTCGTTTCTGATTCTGTTGAAGTGTGTTGATTCTTTTTTTCTCTTAATAAGTCTGGCTAGAGGCTTATCTATTTTGTTTATTTTCTCAAAGAACCAGCTCTGGGTTTCATTGATTTTTTCCATTGTTTTATTCTTCTCAATTTTATTAATTTATTTTATGATCTTTATTATGTCCCTCCTTCTGATGACTTTAGGCCTCATTTGTTCTTCTTTTTCCAATTTCAATACTTGTGACATTAGACTATTCATTTGGGATTGTTCTTCCTTCTTTAAATATGCCTGGATTGCTATGTACTTTCCTCTTAAGACTGCTTTCACTGTGTCCCACAGAAGTTGGGGCTTTGTGTTGTTGCTGTCATTTGTTTCCATATATTGCTTGATCTTTATTTTAATTTGGTCATTGATCCATTGATTATTTAGGAGCATGTTGTTAAGCCTCCATGTGTTTGTGGGCTTTTTTGCTTTCTTTGTACAATTTAGTTCTAGTTGTATTCCTTTGTGGTCTGAAAAGTTGGTTGGTAAAATTTCAATCTTTTCAAATTAATGAGGCTCTTTCTGTGGCCTAGTATGTGATCTCTTCTGGAGAATGTTCCATGTACACTTGAGAAGAATGTGTATCCTGTTGCTTTTGAATGTAGAGTTCTATAGATGTCTATTACATCCATCTGTTCTAGTGTGTTGTTCAGTACCTCTGTGTCCTTGCTTATTTTCTGTGTGGTGGATCTATCCTTTGGAGTGAGTGGTGTGTTGAAGTCTCCTAAAATGAATGCATTGCATTCTGTTTCCCCCTTTAGTTCTGTTAGTGTTTGTTTCACATATGCTGGTGCTCATGTGTTGGGTGCATATATATTTAGAATGGTTATATCCTCTTGTTGGACTGACCACTTTATCATTATGTAATGTCCTTCTTTATCTCTTGTTACTTTCTTTGTTTTGAAGTTTATATTGTCTGATACTAGTACTGCAACACCTGCTTTTTTCTCCCTGTTGTTTGCATGGAATATCTTTTTCCATCTCTTGACTTTTAGTCTGTGCATGTCTTTGGGTTTGAGGTGGGTCTCTTGTAAGCAGCATATAGATGGGTCTTGCTTTTTTATCCATTCTATTACTCTGTGTCTTTTGATTGGTGCATTCAGTCCATTTACCTTTAGGGTGATTATTGAAAGATATGTACTTATTGCCATTGCAGGCTTTAGATTCGTGGTTAGCAAAGGTTCAAGGTTAGCTTGTTTACTACCTTACTGTCTGACCTCACTCGCTTATTGAGCTATTATATACACTGTCTGGTGATTCTTTATTTCTCTTCTTATTCCTCCTCCTCCATTCTTTATATGTTGGGTGTTTTATTCTGTGCTCTTATATTGTTTCCTTTAACTGCTTTTGTGGGTAGTTGATTTTATTTTTTGCCTTTAGTTAGTATTTGGTTGGTTTGCTTTCTTTGCTGTGATTTTATTTTCTCATAGCCTCAGGAGTTTAGCCTTAGGAGTGCTCCCATCTAGAGCAATCCCTCTAAAATATCCTGTAGAGGTGGTTTATGGGAGGCAAATTCCCTCAACTTTTGCTTGTCTGGGAATTGTTTAATCCCTCCTTCATATTTAAATGATAATCGTGCTGGATACAGTATTCTTGGTTCAAGGCCCTTCTGTTTCATTGCATTAAATATATCATCCCATTCTCTTCTCACCTTAAGGTTTCTGTTGAGAAGTCTGATGATAGCCTGATGGGTTTTCCTTTGTAGGTGACCTTTTTCCTCTCTCTAGCTGCCTTTAAAATTCTGTCCTTGTCCTTGATCTTTGCCATTTTAATTATGTGTCTTGGTGTTGTCCTCTTTGGGTCCCGTCTGTTGGGAGTTATGTGTGCTTCCATGGGCTGAGCAACTATTTCCTCTCCCAGTTTGGGGAAGTTTTCATCAATTATTTCTTCAAAGACACTTTCTGTCCCTTTTTCTTCCTCTTCTTCTTCTGGTACCCTAAAATGCAAATATTGTTCTGTTTGGATTCATAACATAGTTCTCTTAATATTCTTTCATTCCTGGAGATCCTTTTATCTCTCTCTGCGTCAGCTTCTCTGCATTCCTGTTCTCTGATTTCTATTCCATTAATGGCCTCTTGCACCTTATCCAGTCTGCTCTTAAGTCCTTCCAGAGATTGTTTTATTTCCATAATCTCCCTCTGGGCTTCATCCCTTAGCTCTTGCATATTTCTCTGAAGATCCATCAGCATGGTTATGACCTTTATTTTGAATTCTTTTTCAGGGAGATTGGTTAATTCTATCTCCCCAGATTCCTTCTCAGGGGAGGATGTCTAGGTTAGTCTGGTTTGTATCAAATTCTTCTTCCTTTTCATGGCGATAGAGGTAGTTGTGGGGAGCTGGTGCGTGTGTCAGCTGGGAGAACATCCCTTCTTGCTGGTTTGTGGCCTTCCTCTCCTGGGAGAATGGTGACCCCTGGTGGCTTGTGCTGGGCAGCTGTGTGCAGATGGGGTTTCTAATTCTTGCCCAGCTGCTGTGAAAGGAGCTCTACTCTGCTGCTGTGGGCGTGGCCAACCTCAGGTTGCTGCTCCACTATGGCAGAGCTGCGTTGGAGGGGAAATGGGCGGGAGGCTGTTTATTGCTGTGAAGCGCCTCCGAGCTGCGCTGTCGGCCAGGGGGTTAGGGCGCCTGGAGTTCTCTGGGATTCCCAGCTGCTAGGCTAAGTGTCCCAGGATGCTTCCATCCAGCTGTGGGTTCCCTGTCCCTTTAAGACTTTCAAAAAACACTCGTTTTTCTTTGTTCCAGGGGTGCCAGATGCAGGGACCCACTTGCATGTTTTACTGTTCCATTTCCCTAGTATCCAGCACCCCACGCCCTGTGTGTCTGCCCTCCCAGTGCGGATGGCTAGGGCTGGGTGTTCAGCAGTCCTAGGCTCCCTCTCCCTCCTGCTCTGACTCCTCTCCTCCCGTCAGGAGCTGGGGTGTGGCGTGCTCGGGTCCCACTGGGCCGTGGCTTGTATCTTACCCCCTTGAAGAGGTGCTGGGTTCTTGCAAGTGTGGACGTGGTCTGGCTGTTGTCCTGTGTCTTCTGGTCTCTCTTTTAGGGATAGTTGTATTTGTTGTGTTTTCAAAAATATATATGGTTTTGGGAGGACATTTCCGCTGCTCTACTCACGCCGCCATCTTGGCTCCTCCCCCTCTCCTTTCTTTTTAAGTTCCAAATCAATAGAGGACTTTTATTGCATGTTTAAGTTATCACAAAAAGGTCTTAGGACTCATCCAGCATCTTGTGAATCATCCGGCATCTTGTTTCCACAGCTGAACAATTCTTAGATCTTATTCGTCAGCTTGCTGAACTGTTCTTTTTCAAAGCATATACCATCCAAAGTTTTTCTGATATCCTTGCTTTTAACTGTTGTGGCTGAATCAAAGCAGCTAAATTTGATACAAATTCAATGTCACTTACTTCAAGACTTAACTCATATTTCTGGGCTTGAAATACTAAACGAGCAATAGGTTGGCCTCATCTGAACTCTGCAATTGTATTTTTCACTCAGGAAATTCCAGATTTCAATGAAAGACCCTTTCTACTGAATAACAATGTTGATGGGAAAGTGAGATTACACAGACCTCACCTTGTGATTGCTCAGTATTTCACCCATGATTACGTCTGTGTACGACCACAGAAATTCCAAGCTTCAGCTAGTTCCCTTCCAGCTCCCCACTGCTATAGACTAATGCTTTTGTTCCCTCCAAAATTCATATGTTGAAACCTAGTTCCCAGTGTGGCATTTTTTTGATTTGGGGCCTTTGGAAGGTGATTACGTCCTGAAGGTGAAACCCTCATGAATGGGATTAGTGACCTTATAGAAGAGACCCCAAAGTTCCCTCATCCTTTCTACCATGTGAGGACACAGCAAAAAGATAGCCATCTACGAACCAGGAAGCAGGTCCTCACTGGACACTGAATCTGCCAGCCCTTGATCTTGGACTTCCCAGCCTCCAGAACTGTGAAAATTAGGTTTCTGTTGTTTATAAGCCACCCTGTCCAAGATATTCAGTTTCAGCAGCTCAAACTGACTAATATCCATCGTTAGCCCAGAGCCTCTTTGTTTTTCCAAGGAGACTGAGTTCTATATTGTTGTGATTAAAGTTCCTCCACAGAGTTCCTCTGGGACGCTTTGCAGTAAGTGTGTATCCCTTCAGAATATTTTCTGGAACATCAGTAATGTGACTGTTCAGGATGGCCTTTGTTCTCACAGTAGATGTGGCAAAGAGCTCAAGGTCTCTCGATATCGATATATCATCCTTAGTTATGGTACCATCCTACCTTAGTCATGGTAGCCTTTCTTTGCTATCATTGTAAAAAATTATTATTATTATATAAAAATATAATTATGTACTAGTTTTCTAATACTGCCATAATAATGTACCACCAACTGGGTTGTTTAGAACAACAGAAATTTACGGTCTCACAGTTCTGGGGGTCATAAGGCTGAAATCAAAGTCAGCAGGGCCATGCTCCCCCTGAAACCTGCAGTGGAATCCTTCCTTAATTTCCCTTGCTTCTGACGGGTGGCCATCAATCTTTCATGTTCCTTGGCTGGCAGCTGTGTAGCTCCAATCTGCCTTCATTGTCATGTGCTGTTTCTGCCGTGCATCACTGTCTTCTCATGGCCATCTTCTCGTAAGGACACCAGTCACACTGGAGGAGGGCCTACCTTACTCACATTCTAAGCTCACATAAATAAGCTCACATTTTTAGGTACTAGGGACCTAACATATCTTTTTGGGGGGATACACAGTTCAACAATTAACAATATCCAACTAGATTATATAGAGCTTTTTAAATGTATAAAATTAATTTTTTCCCACTACCCACCCCCCAAATTTAAAGTTTTGAAGACATTGATTTATTAACCTCTGCATACCAAGATAACTTTTGATGAAACTATTCCATTCCAGGTATTCTGCCAAAGGCCCAAAGGTGAGGTGACTCTCCGTGATTAAAAAGAGTCATCCTTGACTAAAAGAATATGCCTTGGGACTGTTCCTCTGTAATTTATCTTTCTTCTCAATTGATGCAAAAGAGAAAATGGAAGGAAACTTCTCTCCTGGTTACTTCTCACAAGTTTATTGTAAAACCTTGAGTCATGTTGGAGAGAAGAATGTTTTTAGGGAATATGGAAAATTCCCACCTTTATTAGGGTGAAACATGAGAATCTGAAAAGGCTGAGGGAAAAAGTCACTCTGATTTTTAAAAGCTGTTTTTTGTTTGTTTGTAGTTCTTATGACAACTTGAATCACAAAGACATTGATGATACAAAATGTTATTCCTCTCAAAGTTATTTATGGGTAAAAATGACTCACACTTTTTTCATGTTGTTGAAAGAAATTGTATCCCTCAATCTATTAAACTAAAAAGAGTATCCCAAGAAAGAAATTCAGAACTTTTCCCCTTTCATATAAACTTACATTTAAAATACTTAACAATTAAAGATGTAGATATGAATAGGTAGTAGGTTAATATCAACACTCAAATAACATTTTATTTTTCCATTACTGCGGTGACAGAGGAAAGCACGACACAGACAATCTGAGAAGACACCGAGTATGGGAGTCCTCACTCCCAAGAACACTAAGGATTTTCCTGGCATGGGGATAGAATGTCCTCCTACACACTGCCCATCCCTAGGTGAGTGTGGTCATGTTCATGCCTTGCAGTGACAAGTTGTAAATGACAGAAATCCAACTAAAACTGCTGTAAGAAAAGGAAAAAAGGCTTGTAACCAATTAAACATGGCTGGACAAAGTAGTTCAACGTGTTCCCAGCATTCAGCTCTCTCGCAACCTCTTTTCATTCTGCTTTCCTTTGTACTGACTTGGCTCCCTTGTGGAGAACAACAGAAAGGAAACTCTTTTCTGGCAGTTCTAAGGGGGAATCCCTGCAACGGGAATCTGTGTCTATCTTGAACTGCAGCCGAAGGGATGAAAGTCCTTATTGGACAGCCTGAGAACAGGGCCCACTCCAGATGCAAGGATGTTGGAACACAATGACCTGGACTCCAAACACTGAGTGCGGGAGAAATTGTGTCCTACACAACCTCCGGAGCAGTTACAGGGGCTCAGAGACTGGGCAGGCAAAAACGACCAATGGCCACTTCAAATGAGGATAAAGAATCCAGAAGAGGAAGCAATCTACTTGGGAAATGAACAGGCCCTTATGTCTCCTCTTTCCAAGCTGTAATAAACACACAGGATTAAATTTCACTTTCTGTGTGCCATCAGAAGGAGTGTATCACATCAGAACTGCTCTAATGCTATGTGGATGAACCTCAGAAACATTATACTAGATAAAAGAAGCCAGACACAAAAGGTCATGTGTTATGTGATTGCGTTTCACTGAATATCCAGAAAAGAGTCCTTCAAGGAGACAGAAAGCAGGCCGGTGGTTGCCCAGGACCAGGGTGAGAGAGGAATGCGGAGTGACCACTTCACGGGCAAAGGGTTTTCTTCCGGGGTGATGAAAACAGTTTGGAACTTGATAGAGGTAGTGGTTGCACAACATCATGAATGTAGAAAGTGCCACTGAATTGTACACTGTAAAATGGTTAATTTTATTTATGTGAATTTAATGTCAATTGTTTTAAAAAGGGGAGGAGGACTCTAGTCACTGTGCATGACTTAACTGAGTAAAAACCCAGTTCTTTCCTTTCTTTCCATCCCTCTTTCGGATCATCTTCTTAAGTGCTAAGGACCATTCACAGACCTCTTTATTCTTTTGCCTATAAAGCACTCAATCTGCAAGAAAGCAGCCTTTCCATACTCACCTTTTCTCAGCTAAAGACAGCCAACCAGAAGCTTCCTGGTCATAAAGTTTTAGGTGGTTTTATAGAGCTTGGCCTCTGATCACTCACTCACTCCCCCTTTACCCTCCCTGCCTCCAGCAAATAGGGAGCTGGTAAGCTTTTGCTTAGGGCACATTCTTTTCCCTTGTTTTCTGCCTTCTACTGAGATGGTTCTGTTTTCACTGAATAAGGGTTTGGTCAAAACTACACTGATAAACTCCAGTTTCAAATTTTGTAAATTCCAGGAGAGTCTCAACTTATACAGGCCCCACAACAATCTGCCCAGAAATGTTTCCAGAAGATAATCCAGTCATTTGAAGGATGGCTCTGGAGGATTTTGCTAAAAGCTTTATTTCTGCCAAGTGTCATGTCAAACTTTTAAACTAAAGTTTCTAAACTCTGCACAGTTACCAGAATATTGGTTTGAAAGCACAAGGAGTCAGGCAGTTTCAGGAATAGTGTATGAATTTCTATCTGATTACTACCCATGAAGCCTCAACAATTCAAAGATAAGAGTAATTGTTTAAAACATACTTTAGAGACAAAAATAAATTGGTATAGTGGGTTTGAATCTCAGTGAATAAGTTCAGGGATTCCAGAAATAAAACTTTATTCTTCTGTAATAAAACTTAACTTCTTTATAGGAGGCCTAATCTTGCCAGACAGCAGGAAGTTCTCTTGTTAGTTGGAGACAATGACCCTTGCCTTAAGTTCGTGTCTAAGTTCCAGGAAGTGAATGGCTTGCCAAGTTTTGGGAAGGGAAGCAGCTGGTCCTTGCTTGCAGCCACTGTGGGATGGCTAGGACATGCCCCATTCCATCCACCTGTCTCCATCTCCTACTTCCAGGCCACACATGCGGGCATTGTCATCACTTTGTGATTCGCCACTCAATTAGGACACAGAAACCTGCAGGACTCTGCAGAGCTGTCCATACCCTGCAGGCCTGGACTCTGCACAGACATCCCCTCTCTGTGATCTTTCAGCCTCCCCAGGACTCTGTCTTAGAGTTACAGAGCTCTTTTGGTTTCAAATTGCTTCCTTTCTTTTGAGGCTTTTACCACCTCCATAGAACTCTGCTCAGGAAACGGGGTGCAGAGACCCTTCCTCTGGAATTCATCAAACTCTCTTCTTACATCAACTTCCCTCTATCTCTCCCCAACCCACACCTCAGCGTGCGCATACGTGCACACACCCCTAAGAAGAGTCTCAGTGGGAAGCCCAGAACTGCCTAGAGGCTTGAATATGGCGTAGAGGCAAGGAAGAGAATGGGAGAAATTAGTGTATATTTTTAAAAACATATTCATTTGCTTTATTGCTTTGAAGATAACACAATTTTAATAGACTAAACACAATATTACATGCTATACCCCCACACATATACAAAAAAAAAAAAATAGTGGATAAAATCCTGGGCAAAAGAATGCACCTGACATCAAGACATTTACCCTGATTCTTTCCTCCCACCCGAGCTGGAGCATTGCCCTCCTGGCCATCTCCTTCCAGTAGCTTCCCTGTTCACAGATCCTGCCTTATCAACAACACCTTTAATTCCTTTCCACCTAAAGGACCACCTACACACCTGCATACATATGTGCTCAAACCTCAACATGCTTATGAGGGGGAGTGTGCTCTACCTTGGGAAACACTTAAAATAATGGCTTACAACTCTTACCTGTTTGTAAGACAATTCTTAAGACACACCCCAATTTAAGGAGAAGAATTTGGTCCAGTGAGCATTTTTGTCCACACAACTACTATGTCATTCAACTCTCTGTATCACAATTTTGATAAGCCCCATGTACTATTATTAAATGTGTGTGTTTACATATTGGTGGGTGGTAAGGGGACAGTATTTGTTCCCCAACTGGGCAGGAAGCTACCAGAGGGCTTTTATTTTTTTATTTTTCACATATGGCTGTTTATTAATAGGCCCAGGAAACTGAACATCTCCTCTTGCCAACACAGTGGAAGCAGAAATAATAGCTAGCACTTGTGCTAGTCAGAAGGGGCTTTTAACAATGATAGCAAGAATTCACAGCTACTACATACCCTCATTTTCAGATGAAGCAAACCCACTATACTTGGGTATTTTGGTTTGTATTTAGCTCATCTTCGCTGCGGAGAACACAGCAGCCTTGGCCAACAAGATTTTGCTCTGTCATTGGCTTTGTACAGTTTATACCTTGGACAGCCTATTCTTTTGCTTTGGCACCCAAATGGCTGGGGGTCTGTCCACACCTGAGCTGAGAGCTCCATATTGTACATTTCACTCTTTATCCCATTATTTTACTACATGTGCACAATATGATGCTCTGTTTATGGAAGATGCCTCAGGAAATTTTTGCTAAGGAGGATGGATGAATGAAAAACAAAATCTGTAAAGGCTAAAAGGATCTTGAAATTCATTTAGCCTTCTCTGAAACCTTCAGGCAGTCCATACCCAAGCCCATTCAAATAAAGGAGAATTTACTCAAATTTTTTAGACCTACAGCAAAAATTTCTAAACGGTTTTAGTAAAATAGTATTAACATGTCATTCAACAACTCCATCCAGAAGTTCCTCACCACATCTATCATGAATGGGACCAAAAAGAAACCCACTGAATGGAGAACTGACTGAGAGGTCTGGAGGGGTCCTGCTCTGGGCTCATGGGGCTTGGCCTTAGCAGAATTGTGCACCCTCCAGGGATTTTACGTGCTTCATCTGTAAGATTATAGCAGTGGATGAGAGCATCTCTAAGCTCACAACTCTAAAATTCTATTAATTCTCACCATTTCTATGCCAGGATATGAATAGTGAGGCTCTTTTAATATGGCAACTTAACTGTGTATATTTTTTCCTTCCTGCAGAGGGATAGAATGCAAAGGTTTTTCTCTTATTCTCCTGGGAGGACTTGAAGAGTAACAGGCCTTCCTGCTACCTACTCAAGAAAGGAGAATTCAATTTTTGGCTGATAATGATTCAATTTTTGAGGGGCCATTAAGATCTATTTTTAGAGAAGAGGGAAAAGATGTTCATAAGAGAGAGAGTGCCAGACAAAAACTC
The DNA here is from genome assembly GCF_030020395.1 of Manis pentadactyla. Lineage (NCBI taxonomy): Eukaryota > Metazoa > Chordata > Mammalia > Pholidota > Manidae > Manis > Manis pentadactyla. Next base: position 65,727,035 of record NC_080031.1, on the reverse strand, counting down.
AAAGAAAGGAGGGGGATTTCCTCCAGACCAAGGAAATCAGGGATCGTGGGCTGGGGTGTGAGAGTGAGGTTGGTGAGGGAGTCTGTGGACCTGTGCTGAGGAAATTGCCCAAGAACTGAAAGGTAACCAAGAGTTCACAGTAGCTCGTGGGAACCGAGTCATTGACCACCAACTGCCCCACCTTCGGTGAGGCACAAACCTCCCAAACCTGTGTCCTCCCACATTGATCCTTCTGGTTTTTGGCTCAAAAACAGCACCTCACAACTGAGCTGAGCACCCACTAGTGCCACAGGCTTTGTTCAACCTGGGCCTGAAGAACCACATGGAAGTTCCCTATGTAATGAACCAGGACACAAGAAAGCTGGGAAATCCAGTTGGAAGAAGATGAAGAAATAGCTCTCCTGAGCCAAGACACTGAAGGGGTCTGTGAAACCCCCACAGGGGAAGATTCAGGTTTTGTGGGACCTAAAACATATACAATTTGGACACCCTCTTTAAGAAAATGAACACAACATTACACATGCAGAATTAGGTAAGAATGAGAATAACTATTTAGAATGAAATTAGAAGTCATAACAAATTACAAATATTTTTAAGCTAACGAAAACTTCAAGATCCACAAAAAGTAACAAAATGTTTTATTCATTAACTGCCTGACATTCCTCGATCACACTTATTTTTTACCTTTATTGGTTACATAATATTTGATCATCTCTTCATAGCAATAATTTTATAACATTTCCTATAAGGAATTTTATAAACTAAAAGGATAAATCAGTCTTTCCTCTAGTAGAGTTGATCAAAATATTTTTTTGATAGCTGGGATAGATGAAATGTGGCTTCACACACATTGATATCACCAGTGTTTTGTAGTACAGCTGTAGGTTTCAGCCTACAAGTAGTGAAATTCTGGTCGATTGTATGTTACACAATTCCCATAAAAAAAGACAAAGGCTACATATGTTATGTGTTTGTAACTGCATATACTGCATTATGAAAAAATATTCCTTATAGGCAAGAACTTCCAAAAGGAAGTCACAAAAGGACAAATATTTTATGATTCCATTATATGAGATAGCTAAAGTAGTCAAATTCATAGAGACAGAAAGTAGAACGGTGGCTAGCAGGGGGAGGGTGGGAGAGGGAGGGGTGGTTAGTGTTTAATGCCTACAGAGTTTCAGCTTTGCATGGTGAAAATAGTTCTGTGGATGGATGGCAATGACAGCAGTACAACCAAGTGAATGTACCTAATGCCACTGAACTGTATACTTCACAGTGGTCAACATGGTAAATCTTGTTGTTTATTCTACCACAATTTTTAAAATAAAAAATACATACAGATAATTGAAATAATTTTCTGGAGTAGATTTTGGCTGTGTACTTTTCAAACATGACGCTGCTCTACCACTCAAATATTTCTGGTACTGAAAGCTGTAGGACATGTTCACGTCACTATATGACCTCTGACTGCACCTTCATGTTATGATCCCGCAGTGGGCAGCGGGAGTATTCCTGGGAGCCATTCCTACACCAGATGACCAGGAATAACTCAACTACATGCAGAAGTGATGGTGATCCTCATAACTGTCCCACTGAATCCATCTTTAGCTCAACTTCCTCTTATTCCAATCCCAGAGATGCCTCAATTGTTCTACCTCAAGGGGACATGTGACACAAGGGAGGCCAAACTGGAAAGAAACAGTAATCAGAACTGTGTTTAAAATGTATTACATTTGCCAGTCTTAGAAAAACAGAAGAAATTGTGAACATATGTCTAACATATCTCCTGAGACCTAGGAAGGGGCCCATGCAAATGAGTAAGCTTCATTAACTTCTCAGTAAATCTACCTCTCAACTGCCATAATCAGTTAAAATCCTTTCTATATCAGTATCATTCCCATTTGCTTTGTTTTCACAAAACAAAATGATAAGTGAACTCCAAGGTCAAAATTCTTTGTATAGTAATCCTTTTGGATAAACATTCTATATTACTTTTTATTTTCACTCCAAATATGCCTAGTCTTTTTAACTTGTCTTTGTACCTATTGTTTTTCAAATATTTTAGCAAGCCTGTATCTGCATGATCTATCACATATTGAGAACTACTTGAAAACAAGAAAGATTTCTATCATGAAACCCAGTGGACTACTATATGCAATCACATGCCTGATAAATGTACTTAAACAAGGTAATGCATGTGTGTGTATATAGAACAGTGTGGAGTGGTGGGGCAGGGGGTGCTCCTCTGAAAGCTTACCAAGTTGTCCTTATCCACCTTTGGTTGTGGGGCCCAGAAGTGGACACAGAACTCTGCTCAGGGTTTAAAATTTTTGTTTTATTTTATTTTATTCTATTTTATTTCCTGTGTCTACTACAAAATGTATCTCTGTCTGCATCAATTAGGAATTGAATTCAACTGTAGCAAAGACCTGAAAAAAGATTGGTTTAACTAAAATTTATTTTCTTTAGTGCAAAAGAAATTCAAAGGTGAGCAGTCCAGGGCTGGTGTGGAAACTCCCCTTTGTCACCAGGAACCCAGGCTACTTTCTGCTCTCAGTTCTGACAGTGCCGTCCCTTACCCTCATACTTAAAAGATGGTTGCTGCAGCACCAGCCGTTTGTAGGCCAGAATTTACGCATTCATAGCAGAAAGAAAGATAAGAGGTGGGAAGGCAAAAAACATGCTTCTTAGAGGCCTGTCCCTTTTTTAAGCAGTGTTCTTGGAAGTTCTTGAAATAATGTCTGCCTACATCTCATTGGCCACCCCTAGCTGTAAGGAGTGAGACTGGGGGGAAATTAGATATACGGTCTTTCAATGGGTACATGTCTGCCAAAAATGAAAACTGGGACTCTGATACCACAGAGAAGGTTGGATATTGGGTGAATTACTATTAGCTCTGCCATAATACTTCAGGCTGCTGTGCAGAGAATCATGGGCTGCCCCATGGCTTACCTCTCTCCCTCTCACCCCCACTTAGGAATCAAGATTCTCCTACTTCAGGGAAAAATACAGAAACTCATTCACACTTAAGGATAATGATGAGAAATTTTAAATGCCTCTTCTTCCAAGAATTTGTGTTTTAACCAGAAGCAAAGCCTTAAATTAGAGAAATAAAGTAACTTCATACATATTCAGGTATTGATAAGTAAGATATGCATGATTGGGTTTGGGGGAAAATGGTTAGGTTTGGATTCCCTTGTCTCTAAAACTCAGATCACGGAAGACAATATTTCTGTTTGGGTTTCTTTTGTTGCTTGGTTTTTTTTAATGTTCCCATTTTAACTTCTGTGCATCTCTGAACACTAATGGTAAATGTGTAACCCGCCATGAATCCTAATGTGCCTTTTTATCTTTTATTTGCCCATAGCTCATCATTCCCCTGATTATAACTATGTAGTATATTTTTTTCTCCCTGAAATGGGTGAAAGTCTTTTTAACACTAACACTAATTGGGCTTTAGTGCTGGGGTTTTATTGAATGTTTATCATTCACACAGCAGTCTAGGAGGCATGTCTGTGAGGTGCTTTTCTTTTTGCATTGTGGTTACTTGATAACAGGCCTGCTTCAGCACAAACTTAGACAGTATGTGAGAGATGGTAGGAGACTTTTTATTCCACCAAGTCTGTCAAGTGGGTAGTAAGCAGAAAATGAGGTTCAGTTTCCTATGATGCAATAAAACATATGCTTTAAAAAGGAATACAATTGCTTTTGAGTTAGTGTTGCTTTATTTTGAGTACTATGGGGTCTTCAGGCAAATATTCTGCAAAGAGCTTTCAGAAAGGATGATAATAACTGATATTTGTAGAGCGTGTTCTGGTTTATAAAGCATTTACACATTCACTGTCAGTGCCTAACTTTTCTCTGCTCTTGGATGCTAGCAAATGGGTTCTCAGCTTTACAGCTTTGCGATGGCCTCTGGGATGTAGCTTTTGATCTCCTTTGCCTCTAGAAAGGATACCAGCAGTTGTAATAATGGCCTAAATCACAGGTTGCCAGAAGCAAGCACAAACTGACCATTTCCTGATCTTTTTCTACCCCAAAATAATAATGTTATTCCCTTTGAAGCAAATAGTTCCCTGACAAGCAAGACAGTGAGGAGACAAGGGTTACAGAAAGGAGAGGGATGTTGGAGGGTAAGGATAATTCCTTTTATCCTTTCATTTCATCCTTACCCTGTTCCTATTCCATGGTAAGCTGTCTCAGGGCCACTATAGGCCAACAAAGGCACTTGTTTCTTTAGGCCATCAATCAATCAATCACTGAACCTCAGAGTTGACAGGAAACATAAAAGATCTGAAGCCCAACCAGCCAGATCTTGGAAAGAGGCAAATTTCATTTTCAGAGGAGCAATAGGATCAGAAGTTGATGTCTCCCAAGGAAAACAGGCAGATAGGGTCACAGATAACAGGACCTTGTTCTAGCCTATCTTCTGAATATCTAACCTTTCTGGCTATCAAAATGTTCAAGCATCTCCCACCTCAGAAAGAAAAATACTCAAGTATCTCCCACCTCAAACAAAACAAAACAAAACACCTTAGATTCTAGATGTTAACCACTGGCGCTAATGCCCAATACCTTTTAAACCTTTCTCAACCAAAATTTTGCTTACAGGTTCCCACCCTAATCACTGCTTCCTCTCCCTTTATCCTCAGGCCTGGCTGTTGGCATCAGCACTCTCATCTGCATCTCTGATTACTTCCTGTTGACAAACCCAGTGCACATTTCTCAGTCTTTTTATTGCAAGACCGCAGCATTCAGCATGTGGACATGTTTTACTCGTCTGGCCGCCATGACAGTTATTTCTCCAGGTCTCCTCACACGTCCCTATAGTTTGTCCCGACACCTTCCCGTGCTCTCTTCCCAGGTTCCTATCCATGGTTCCTGCATTTCTTTTTCTCCATACCTCCCTGAGTTAGCTCATTCACTCCCTGGCTTTCAATCATTACCGATCTGCTGATGCATCTTTGATCTGCACCTAGTGCCCATTTCTCCCCCAGCCTCAGACTCAGGAATCATTTTCCTAAAAGAACACCTCCACTGAGTGGCCCTAAAGCCAAGCATATTGTCTCCCTTTAAACCATCTTCCATCTCAACCCTTTTCATTTGACAGTCCCATTATCCACTCATCCAAGTTAGAAGGGCCAAGGCTCCACTCTACTCTTTATCAGCCCTGTATCTAATCTTCTGTGTAGTTCTTGACCCATCTCTCCTTTCTATTCCTACTACTAGGACTTAGTTCATAACTCTGTCACCTCTTGCCTGAACAGTGAAGCACCTGAAATGCCTTGCCGGCCTCTCTCCTCCCCCATCTCCTGTATCTGGCTGAAGAGTACTCACGCTTCACAATAATTAGAGGGAACTCTAGAAGGAAGCCATCCACACCCAGGTGCGGTTAGTCACCTTGCCTTGGCTTCCTGCATGTTTCTACCCTGGAACTTGACACTTAAAAATTGTTTATCCACACAGGTGAATTTGCTGTGTAGTTAGTGAAGCTTCAGGGCCTTTGCTCACATAGACCCCTTCCAAGGCCCTCTCCTGAATATGTATTCAGAATGTTGCATTCTTTCTTTTAATGAGGACCCCCATGTTTGTATAAACTTTCAGGTCCCACAAAATCTGGACCTGGCCCTCTTTGGGTATATTTCTTCTCTGGTTGGTAAATTCTGTATTAGCGGAGCCTATTTATCCTTGTATCAATAGCACACATTAGGCATTTAATAGTTGGTTGTTGAATGAGTGAATGACCCAGACATCTAAGGCAAAATAAAGAAAGGAGGAAGAGGCAAGCAATGGGTACAGGCTCAGGTAAGATGTGGAAGAAGTTCAGAACGAGGAATGCCCTTGTCCCTGAGAACAGCCAATACAGGGACATTAGACAGGACACCAGGGTCAGAGCAAGACTATGAATCAGCGCTCACACCAAGAGCCAGGGTCAGAAGCCAGGCAGACAAACACAGGCCTGGAATGTGTAAATACTGGTGGGCTGGGCAGGGCAGAGCAGAAGGTCCAAGTCCAGGCCAATGGCCAGGAAACAGAGGAGCAAGACAGACTAACAGGAAGACAGAAACCAAACAGCAATGACAAGTAAGTGCTTCCTGCCTGGGTTTTCTGTGGTTCTGAGACTAAAGCCATCCAGTAGAGCAGCTCAGGTGGGGGCAGGAATTTCAGCATCTACTGAAAACAAAATGATGGAAATACTGCTGAGTTCACAAAGCTATCTCAAAAAACAAAAAGGAATAAAAAATCTGTATCTATCCTGTTTTGAGGTATTCCTCTAAAGATTTGCTTTCAATGATGTGACAATGAATGGTTATGTTGTAGTATGAAATCAGGATAGTAGTTATGTAAAAGAAGCAAAAATTGCTTCATTAAAATGCATGGAGGGAGAAGCAACGGATTATAATATAGATCATGCTCGAGACGAGCAGATTACTGAGCACCAGGCACACAAGGGAGATAGATTAATGAAAAATAAATAAAGGGGCTCAGAAAAACAGCATGAAGCTGAACATTGGTCTGCGGCTTCTCAAAGAATATAGGCCCAAATGTGTGTAGAAAATCATTTCTTTTCACTTGGAATATTGATTTTAAAGTTAATGTTATTTGCTTCTTTCACTATTTCCTCATTTTACTTATTCATCTTTTGGATAATTAAAGATAAATTTCAAAACTAGGAAACAGCAACATGGTGGAACATCAAATGTAGGTCGCTTAGTATAGAAAAATGTCCAGGTATGGGGCAATTATCCTAACAGTCTGATAATCACTGAAAATTATAAATAATTGATCCTTCTTGTCATGACCTTACTGTGTGTTTTGCCTGAAAAACTTCATGGATGTTACTTTGAAGAAGTCTCTTAAAATACGGAGACAATGGAATTTGGAATCAGATGACTCAGGGTTCAGAAGGCAACACTAACATTTATATTGCATGATTAGGACAAATCACCAAATCTCTTTGAGATTCCATTTTTGGCAGGAAAAAATGATACCTACCTTAATTAACTCAGAGTTTTCAGGGTATCTCAAGTAATACAGTATAAAGTAACAATTTGTAAAAAGCTGTATAAACATAAATTGTCAGTTATATATACAAACTCCATTAGTTTTCAGCTGGATTGATTGCGCATAATCACTCTAACTGATGAATGAGAAATCATGCAGCAATCATCTGAAAATCACACCTACCATTTATAATGGCCATACTGACAGTAAAAGACAGGTCGTGGCTATTTTTAAGAATGGTAGTAGTTTCTGGTATTTAAATAATCATTTTTAAATTAGGCTTACAATTTCTACAATGTGTAAGGTTAAACAAGTCACCTTCTTTGAATTTAATAAGCTACATTAAAGTATTTATGATAATTACATATACTTTTGAACATTTATATGCTTAATTAGAAGCTCAAAATTTTTAAGGCATATGAAAATTGCTGAACTATAAGGAAGATCTCTGAGAAAATGATGATATGTCTACTAGGATCCAAGTGGAGATGGGAGGTAGTCAGCTGCATATACAAGTCAGTGGTACAGGAAGAGGATGAGGTTGGAGATACACATTTCAGAGTTATCAGTCAATAGATGTTTCTGAGTCAAGGAAATGAGGGTGAGAATAGCTGGAGAAGGGGGCTAAGGCCTGAGCTATTGGACCCAATAATGTTTCAAGAATGCAGAGAAGGAGGATGCTCCAGCAAAGGAAATTGAGGAAGATCAACCAGTGAGGTAGGAGGAAAACAAGTGTTGTGAAAGACAAATGAGAAAATAGTTCCAGCAGGAAGTAATGTCAATTGTGTCAAATATTTCCAGAGAAATCAGCCAAGATTTGGAGTGCAAACTGGCCAAGGGATCCAGCAACCTGGAGGTCATGGTGACCTTGACAATGTCAGTACTGGAAAGTACCTGAAAGTGGGGATGGGCAGGTTTGACCTTTATAGTATCTTTTCCCTGATTCTTTTATTTTCTTTTTAACCTGAGCCCATGCACAGAATAAGTGGGGAGGACACCAGAGAAGAGGAGGAGACCCTGAAATTAAAGGTGGTACTATTAGGGCCAACAAACCCAATAATAGTTTACAAAGTATCTCTGCAAGATAATAAAATCAGTTGCAACAGAATCAATTCCCCAAAGAGAATGAAACTCAACAGGCCACATAATTACAATCTTCATATTTTCTGTACCAAGAGTCCACCAAAGTTTGTTTTTTGATTTGTGCACTTAGTCACCAAACTTTAGTTTTACATTTACACATGTCAGTTACTTAAAATCATAGTTGTTCTGGAAAATCTGAGGCATATAATGGCTCTACATGGAGCTCATCCTGTGGCCTTTACGCAGAATTACATTTGAACCTTAGTGAATACTGAACAGTTAATATTGGTTCTTAACCCACAGCATTTAACCTCATAGCTACTGTGAGTAAAGTAATATTTGAAGCATTGATCTTTACCAGGACTTCCTTCAGTCAGTGATCATATTGCAACATCAGAAAGCTCGAATCCACTTCTCCTGGACTAGATCTTTAATAGTGCTGGACAATTTAACAACTTTGGGCTCTTTTGATGAACCTAAAAATAAGCCATTAAGTGTTCATTTTATTTTATTCCTATGAAATGGGATCAGATGAAATTCTGCCTCCATCCGTGTGTCATCCCCCATCCTTTGCTCTCTCTTTGGCATCAAAATGCACTGCTTGGGTTTGCCTATACTGTCTTTCAGTGTGCTTGCCAGTGTGATGGGGAGTGACAACAGCAGTTCACCATCTGTGTGACACAGTGGTCTTTTGAACACCATTCATCTATCCTGGGGTGAAACCATTACCACCCCTGTCATTTTTCTCCATCAGTCCTTTCCTCCAGTCCAATAGCCATTTTTATCTATCTTTTCAAATCCAATGGGCTACAGAATTCTAGGATAAGTCCTGCCTGGTTTCTCCATGATTTGATTATCCTATAGTTCTTACAAGTTCACTTATTCTAAAAAAAATTCCAGGATGTTACTTTTTAAAATTATTATTATTATTCCTCTTAAAAACAGCATTGCCCTAGAGGAATACTAGCTTTCAAGACGTCCTTCTCAGCAAACATATTATTTATTCCATTTATGGTTAGAATTTTCATGTTCATTTTCCTCTTCAGTGAACTACTTTCCAGAATTTCCTTTCCTCTTCCCTATAATTAGTGCCACATACCACTGATAAGGGACCCACATTATCCAAAAGAAGGAAGCCAGAAAAACATATTGCATATCCTCACAGGACAATATTTCAGCACATGAGTTTACAAGATTCAAATGAGAAGTTGCTTCCCACACAAGAAAGTAGAAACAAGTATGTCGGAGAGCTTGCTTCCTTTACAGACATGCATCTTCTCAATGGTTATTTAAGCAGCAACCATTATAGGCAAGATATGTGCACTCTGTTGAATACAGAGATAACTCTGGCACAATCTTGCCCTGGAGGAATTTACAGTCTGGGGAGAAGAGTGTAGAGCAAATCTTGTTAGAGTGTGGTGGAGAAGAAATTAGGGAGAGATTGTTTCCAAACAGGAGCCATCTGAATGGCTCTTAAAGATTAGGTAGCATTTGGAGTGGGCTTTTGAGAACTAAAATAAGAGGAGAAGACTTCTGGAGAAGGACTTGGCTGAGTACAGAACCACATCTGGGAGGGCATGAGTTAGTGCAGGCAAGTGGGGATCAATTGCTCAGGATGTGCATGAAGGGGAGCAGGAGAAGATAACATTGAAAAGACAGGTTGGAGCCAAGACTCTGCATACTGAGAATGCCAGGTGGAAGAATACTGCTCCATCCCTTAAGCAGCAAGACTCCTCCGGGGGGTTTTGGAGCAGAGGAAAGGCAAGATGAGAGCATTAACAAATAAAATGGAATGGAATGAGGCAATACTGGAAAAGTGAGGCCAATTACAGGGTTCTGTAATCATAGGCTGGACCTTGATGCTATAGAATAGCTGGGCTATAGAATTAAAGAGGAGGAGGAAGATTGCAAAATATTTCATAGACAGAATTGATAGAATCTGGATGGCATCTGATGGAATGTGCACAGTGGGGAGGGAGAGAAGTCAGAGTTCACCCTGACAGCTTGAAACTGGCTAAAGTGAGGATTACAAAAGGAGGGAAGATTTGGGAGGGAAAATGTGTCAGGAAGAGGCTTATAGAAGATGCCTGGTGACTGGTGCAAAAGTAAAACAGTGTTTTAAGACAGAATTCAGAGTTGGAGCTACAGACAAATGTGGGAATCATCTGCACAGATGTGACAACCAAAGTCACAACTTTGGATGAGATTTTTAATTGAGAAACAGCCACAATTACTGTCTATACATCACAAAGTCTAATGGTGTTTTGCTAATTATCCACTTAGTTTGATGAATGTAGACAGCCAATATCAGATCATTACAGCCTAGATACTTTGCAGACTGAATGGCCCAGTTTTGCAGTCCTCATCAATTAAATTAAACAAATCATTGTCAAATCTGCCCTTGGCTTTGTGCTGTGTCAATACATCCGTGGGTACGTGCTCAAATTGAAATTGAAAACCTGATTCCAGACCCTGAAGTACCAAGTATCACATTTCCACCTCTCCAGTCACCTCAGCCATGGCCCAGCATACCTCATCCCAGGGTTGCTCTTGTGCTGTTCACAGAGAACGTCATCAACAGTGCATCCTTTAACTGAGAGTTGGACACAAGAGCTAGGTTCCTCTCCATTGCACAGATGCAGAAATGTGTGGGGAGAGAGGTTGTAAATTACCTAAGGTCATATGGCTAGTAACAAATAGAGGTCATACTAACCAAAGCTTCAGACCCCCAAGTAAAAGGCAAGGAGGTTTTTGTTTGGGATTTATTTGTTTGTTTTACTAAACTACACTGCCTAACCTCTAAAAAAAAAATTATGTTCATTAAACTAATTAGCTCAGCTGACTGGAGCAGGAGGTTATCTGAGCCTCTGTCCACTTCTTTTCCCTTATGGCTACTTCTTTTCCTTCTCTGCGTTACTTCACTGGAACTGATTGGGTGAGTGTATGGTATGTGCATGTACACATGCAGACAAACACAGACACACACCTTCCTCATTAATCTTAACCTAGTAGGCCAACTTAGCAGGAGAGCTATATCTCAGATGACATTTATTGTCAAAACCGTAGGCCCCATTTCTAAGTATAGTTTTCATGATTCTTCAGCTGCAGGCAACCAATACCAACAACAATCACACTGCAGGAGATAAATCTGTAATTTGGTGTAAGCTTCACATCCTTCAGGACATAACTTCCAAGCCAAGCATCATATTGAATTCCACACTTAAAAATAAAGGCCACTACACTGTATTAAGAAAAGATCAGTCCAAAGGAGAATGAAGATATAGTTTTCAGGTAGGATAATGAGAAGACAAAGAAAGTGGTAAAAGTCACTTCCTACCTTGCTCTATGCTTACATAGGTTTACAGTATTTCTCCAAACTCTGCTATTTCCTAACTTATAAGATTCATACTTAGGAATAAATTCTAAAAACCAACTGGAAAAAACATCCTAATATACCTTCATTTCAGCATGTTCCATCCTTCCACCAAGAGTTAAAAAAGGAGAACCTACTGGACATTTCTTAATTGTAACAGGGAGGCTTGGTGAGGCAGGCAATGAACTTCAAATGCTTCTGGGAAATGAACTGAGGAAAGAGTCTTCCGTCCCTTAGCCATGTGTATCCTCCTATTGTCACAGGGATTGGAGAGCTTCCTGAGGAATAAGACAAACCCTCACACTACTGGAATTCAGACATAAATTGCCATGTCTGATGGGTGACTGGCCCTAGTGAAAGTCATATTACAAAGAGGGGCAATGGACTTCTGAGGGAACATTTCAACTAAAGCATAAAGTCAACATGTTATAATCCAAATTGTTTTATATTTCCATGCAGAGACCTCAAAGTTGGTGACCAGAATGGGTGAGACATCTCTTAGAGTTTTCATTTATATAGAGGGCATTACAAACACTTGGCCTCAGAGGACTTGGGGAAAGAGGTCTTCCCTGAAGAGAACTGTGCTGTGCAACCTTTGTGTTCCCCCAGTTTGAAGGGAAGGGAACATCTGCCACTCAACTCATGTCTGAGTGATCAGAATTTCAACAGGACTGCAGTTAGAGAACATGCAGGCTGGTGTCTGACTCTTACTTAAAACTAAAAATGAACTGATGAATGAGTCAAATACATGGCTGCATGAAGCAGCCTATATTCTCAGTCTGTCAAGGGGAAACACGGGCGAGTGTTTCCCATGGGCAGACATGGGTCACGTAACAAAGAATGAATGTGAGGTCAGTTTCAGCCAATGAGACTTTCCAGAGGGGGAAACAGGCCCTAGCAGAAATTTCTGGGGACTACAGGAGGAGTTAAGCAATTGGCCATAATGGAGATGCCTTCACCCAGGTCAAGGGAGCTTCAGACGAGAGGCCTCAGGGATAGGGTTCTCCAAAGCACCAAAACTTAAACAGCTGCCAGATCCACAGACCACAAACCCATGAGACAGTTTCAGTCATTAGAGAACTTTCCTGCTCCCCATTTAACTCTCCTTCTTCCTCTACTCTATTCCAATCCTGGAAGGGCAGGAACAGATTCTAGCAAGGGAGGAGGAGGAAAGGACTCCAGCCCCTACCTCTGTGGCTCCGCCTCCTGGCTCCATAGGGCTTACCCAGAGGAGGATCTGATTTTCTTGGACTGTTGATATTTTCTGCACTGAACTTTCTAAATAAAGTTAGTGTTTGAAAACTTAAAATTTTTAATCCAGCAGTTGGCAGAGGTAAGATAAAGTTGCTTTATGATTACACCCCACGAGTTTTGCTTACTCACCGTATCAATTACACATATTTTCTTCCCACTTGCCCATTTGTATTCAATGGCTTATCTGGGATCAGGAGGGCTTCTTTAGAGAGCAAAAACCTAGAAACGTACTGGGATTCAGACATACAGTCATGTGTGGTGAAAGTCACCAATTTTATGTAAGTGGCTAACACTCTCCCCAACTCGTGGCTAAGGGAAATCCAGGCTCTTCCAAAATATTTCTGTGAATTCCCAAAGGCTCTCCCTCTGACTTCTCCTTTCCATAGTGAAGTTCTCAGTCTCTCTCCCCAGCCCGTCCCAGAGCTGCTCTATTCACTCTGCATTCTAGTTCTCAGATTTGGAACACAGACTCTTTGCCTTGAATTCCCAGCAATACCACTAGCACAAGGTCTCACCTCAGGCAATTACCTTTCAGCACAGCAAGCAGCTTAAAACAAAACACAGAGCATCCTGTCTTTGAACATCCTTTGGCCAATGGTGATGTCTACAGGTGCCATCCTGCAGACTGGTGACTTTCCACTCTGCAGCTTAATCCCTTGCCTCTCCTGCTCCTTTCTCCTCTCTCTGCTTTTCTCCCCAGAAAATACATGTTTATTTTTTATGCTCATTGGCCTAGCTATCTCTTTGTTTCAATGCTTCCTTCCAAATCATGCCCTGGGGGCCTTATCTTTGCTAAATAAAAGGCTATTTACTCCAGAGAGAAATTATGCTACTCAATTACAGGCTGAAGCTGCCACAGCCACTTGAGGTTTTAAACAGTAGTTGCTTTATCTGTGCTGTAAGACCCAGCAACAGGGCTTGAATTTGGAGGGTCCAGGTGATTATGGTTATAGGTGGCTACAGATCCCAGAACTCATTGCCACTTAAGAAGATTGCCAGCAGGAATTAGTCCTGAGGAGAAATATATATTAAAATAGATTAAAATTCTAGTGAACACAATAGGAGCTCTTTATACTTTTTCTGGTTCCTCAGCCCTTTATCTAACCCCACTCCACCCCTGCCTACACACATGCACGCATGCACGCACATACACACACACACACACGCACACACACACACACACACTATAAGGAAAAATTTGATTCATCATGCTCAGGGCAGTGGGTTCCAGTTTTACCAGCATCTTGCACATTTTGGGCCTGGCCTCTGTAGAGTCTTTGCACTGCCATCTGCAGCCTAAAGAACTGTATCAGCAATCATGGAATTGCCATACCTATCCCACTTCAGCACAAAAAAATAAAAAAAGATCATTTCACAGAACAGCAGCAGACTCACAGTACCCAAGAATGGACTAACAGTTACCAAAGGGAAAGGGACTGGGGAGGATGGGTGGAAAGGGAGGGGTAAGGAGGGGGAAAAAAAATAAAGGGGACACTATGATTAGCATGTATAATGTGGGAGGGGGGCACAGGGAGGGCTGTGCAACACAGAGAAGACAAGTAATGACTCTATAGCATCTTACTATGCTGATGGACAGTGACTGTAATGGGGTATGTCGGGGGGACTTGATAATAGGGGAAATCTAGTACCATAATGTTGTTCAAGTAATTGTACATTAATGATACCAAAATAAAAAATAATAATAATGTAAAAAAAAAAGATCGTTTCATCCTTACAAATACCACAATGAGGTATATAAGCCCAGAGTTGTAGCAGTTTTGCTCTGTTTTTGAAATCACACTCAGTATGGGACTCCATCTTCACTAGCAGCAGCCACAGTGCTGACAGGAGCAGAGTGGCAGGCTGGGATCAGCAACTCAGCAAAAATGAAGGGACATGAAGCTTCAAGTCGCGGCTCAGCAAACAGCAGTGAGGAACAATTGTGTACGTATGCGAGCACCCCTTGGCCGGCTCTGTAAAAAGACTGGGCTTCCTTGAGTCAATAAGAAGCTAGTCAAGCGGTTTGCTCACTACTATTGATATCTGGGGTTTAAGATAATGTGACTGCATTTACTTACAATCAGTAGCTGCTAAATCCTGAGACCCTTGGATTACATGCTATAAATGGCTTTTGCCTCTAAGTCTATGAAATTCACAGAGATACAAGCCTGCACTGTTATAGAATTATTCTGTGATTTTGACCCATTCTTCTGGCCATGTTTTCCAGAATGCCACTAGAAAAACTTCCATGCAAAATATGTGAATAAGTAATAATATCGGAACACCACCTATACATACTATGTAAAGTGCTTTACCTACCTTTTTCTCATTAAACCTCTACCATGGCCCTAAGAGGTAGATATTATTATCCTCATTTTAGAAATTCAAAAAGAGACTCAGAGATTTCAAATACTTGACAACCAATATTGAAACTGCTTAATCAAAGTCATGAAAATAAGCACTGAACTAGGGCAACTTAAAGCTTCTGACACCCTTTATCTTAGGTCAGGCTCTCTATAAGCAAAATTGGAAACAGGGATTCATATGCAAGTGATGTAGTGAGACCTTCCAGAGAACACCGATAGGGTGCGAGGGAAGCAGGACTGGGAAGGGCAGTAAGTCAAACAGATGTGTGATCTCAAGTAAACACAGCAGAAAATGACTTTATGCTCCTGCAGGGGCACTTTGGGGAGTAAGCTGCACCTCACAGTGGTCCAACCAGGCACATTCCTACCAGGGCCATCCCCTAAGAAAAAAAAGTCTCAGACCTGGCCACTGAAAAAAAATCATACCAAACCCACCAGTGCACACAGACAGTAAGAGGAGTCTGGCCAGAATGCAGACATGATCCGCTAACCCATGGCAGAGCTGCCAGTCATCCAGCTGCAAATCCTCAAAATCACCTCAGAGTGAGAGCAGAATAAGAGGGGTGTTTCCATAATTTGGACTTCAGATGGACTGCATATACCCAGAAGGAGTAGAAAGACTTAGGTCAGCCTTTCTGTTTATTGAAATTGATCTGTGATTTGGAAGCCCACCATTTTCAGGTTTCTGTAAGGGGAATAAGTGTGTGGTCAAAGAGGCAGCTTAATTTGACCAAAGGACCTCTGGCCTTACCCAAAGATGATGTGCGCCTCCTGCACAAGCCCCATTGCCCAGCTCTGTGACTCTGGACAAATGAGTTAACCATGTGAGCCTCATTTCCCCTAAAGAGAAAAAGAAAATAATTCACCCCAGAATTTGCTGGAATAATCAAATGAGGTGATGCCTATAAAAGCGTTTTGTAAATGGTTGTGATATAAAATTAGTTATTAGTAGTATTTGGTATTAGTTATTAATAGGATTAAACAGAGAATCATATTTCTATTCAAATGGGCTGCACATAGGCAGATATGACCATGGTTTGATGTAAATTTCATAGAAATGTAAGTTTTTTCTTATTCACAAAGCAGCCTGATTTTGCCTATTCCCTAACATCTCTATCCAAGCCATCGTCCAGCTGGAGATTAGATGGACTTGGAAAGAGAAAAGCTTTGAGCTTCAGGAAATTCCAGCTCACAATGACACATACCAGTCCATTTCTCCAGAGGCTTGGGCCTCAATGTCTTCTCAGCCCTGGAGGGGCCTGCATCTCACACCTTTACATATCCTGGGGCCCTGGCTCTCCCCATACAATGTGCACTGAAATCTCCTGCACCTGCAGAAGAATATGACTTGATAAACCTTCACGTGAAGGTGCAAAGGACATAAAAGAATAAACATTCCCACACTGGGTACACAGCCTTAGCCCAAAGAAATAGCTTTCAAACGTTGATGAAAAGCCGGTTACAGGGTGTGGGGTAGAGATTTGAACATCCAGAGCAATAGTCTGAACACCACACCAGATTTGGTAAAATGAAATTTGCATTGTTTCTAAGAAGATTGTTTCTCTTGAGAGTGACTTCCAAGTGCAGCACACATGGGGCCTCAATTATCACAGAATATTTCTTTCCCTATAATCTTTTGGGCAACCGAATAAGGATAGATACACTTTGGAACCAGAACAACCTAAGTTTTACTACTGACTTCAGCATTTGCCAGTGGTGTGATGGTCAGCATTATCAGAACCTCAGCTTTCCCAACTGTGAAATAGTATTGAGAACCCCCCTCATGAGGTTACTATAAGAATAAAGTGCATGCAAACTGCTTAGAACAGTTCCTGCTACACAGTAGACATTGCATAAATGTTAACAATAGAATCAATGATAACATGCAAAAAGCCTAAACCAGTGCCTATGATAGAAACATTTTATTATTATTATTATTGCTGTTGTCATTGTTGCTGTTTTGCTCCTTAGAGAGCATGTCAGTGATCTGTAGCTGGTAGACCTGTGGGAAATGTTGGTCTAATTAATGAATACAGAAATGGTTGCAGCCAACAAGCTTCTTAACCCCTACAGGAAGGAGGAAAATTTTGAAGTCCATGCCTGAAGAATCCCTCACCTAAATATCTTAAAAACAGTCCCTGTCCCTCAGCCCAGGTTTCATGTGCCACATTGTCATCACTGCAATTCCTCCCACACCAGAGAAAAAGCAGTCAGTGGTACACACAGCCTTCTCAGAAGAGGAGACAGGCATATGAGGGTGTCACCTCAGCAGGGCTGTCAGCCACCGGTCTGTTTGGAATTGGGGCAGGAAGCGCTGTGACCATAGGGTTGTGCTAATCTACCTGCTCCAAAGCCAAACGGCAGAGTGGGAACATCACAGATGTTTGGGTTTGTTTCTGGGATGACATCTACTTTGACTTTGCACAAAATATGATTAGGTATCCAAACACCTCCTCATGTCACTGAAAAAAGTGCAGAGATGCAGGACACCACCACAGTCACAATGAGATATCCTCACTCTCCCTCAACAGCCATCCCCACCACTGGCCGAAAACCCTTCTTTTGTAGATTTTGAAGGGGCAGAAGAGGGTGGACTGGCTGCCTCAAGCAGCCTATCCCGAAGAAGGCATGTCTCCGTGAGCCAGGATTGAAAAAAGCCAGAGGTAAGAATCCAGAACAGAAATAAGGGGAGGCTATGGGGAGAGGTGGCCTACTGCCCACGAAGAGGTTGTGTTGGCAGCATCCTCTTGGACACAAGAGAAAGCACCATATGGCCCAAAGTCCAATCTCAAACAGGCACCACAGGGGCACAGCTGAGGAATCGTGGAAAATTACAGCCTCTTCTGTGGGGTACAGAAGGGAATAATATTTACTGGATATCTACATGACAGTAACAAGTCACTTCTTAAGGACATATGTGGAATCTATGCAAAAATTATCTCATTTGTCTGCACAATAACCCTATAACAGGTACTGTATTAGTTGGCTAAGGCTGCCATAACAAAATGTCACAGAATGATATTAGGCAAGCACAGAAATCTATCTTCTCAAAGTCCACAGGCTGGAAGTCCAAGATCAAAGTGCCAGCTGGGCTGGTTTCCTCTGAGGGTCATAATGGAAGAATCTCTCCCAGGCCACTCCCTTGGCTTGCAGGTGGCCATCCTCTTGCTACCTCTTCACATGGCCTTCCATTTGTGCATTTACACCACTGGTGTCTCTCCTGTGTGTTCAATTTCCTCTTCTTTTAAGGTCACCAGTCAAACTGAATTAGGGCCCACCTTAACACGCTCATTCTAACTTAATCACCATTTTAAAGACCCTCTCACCAAATACAATCATGTTCTGAGGTACCAGGCATTAGAACTTCAACATCTGAATTTGGAGGAGGGGACAGAATTCAGCCCATAACAGGTACTATGATTCCTAGCTTACTGACGAGGATTTTTAAGATCTGCCATGTGTAACGTAGCTACCAAACGTACAGGCAGTATTTGAATTTGGGTCTTTTTGACATGAAAGTCTTATCTCCGCCATGTAACACTGTCTGTAAAGCTGATGAGCAGGGCAGAGACGAAGCTAAAAGTGACATCAACTTCAGTATTTATAAGCTATTGGAATGTCTAGAAGGTTTGGGTGGGTGGTTTACTTAGAAGCTTGCCTTGAAATGCATAGTAAATCCTGCAGTTGTGGATTAATTTACATTTTGTTTCTTCGTTACTATAGAAAATTTATCTAAACAACAGAAAAATCTGTTAATCTGCCCCTACACAGGCATATACCTGCCCTGACTAATTATTTAAGACATTGTTCAAAACTATGCTCCTAATTAACAGTGTGCACTGCTTATGCCAAAACAGGAGGCCAGCATCTAGCACAATTCGTAATCCATTGGGCCTTCAGACCCACACTGCCAGAGGCAGGGATGGCGGCATCCACTTGTTACCTCTGCCCGCGTGGGTGGGGAGGAGGGGTCCATGGCGGGTGATGAATCCATAATGCTCAGCCAACTCTGGACTTTGTTGACATGCATGGCCAGTTTCTCTCATGATTAATTACACTTGCTTTTGCAGGAGGATTAATTCACATTTCTGGAAAGCTTTTCTGATTTCTGCTATCGAAAAGCAAATCTCAACAATCCCCCCAGCTCAGAAGGAATGGAGTCTAGTTCACTGTGGGTGACTGCAGTTGTCAAAATCCACGGCTTGAACAAGGATGGTTACAGATGGAAGGAAGGATGTGTGTTTGTTTGTGTGTGTATAGGTATGTGTCATATGCACATACATGAGCATAAACATAAATCTTGTACAATTATGATTTTTCTCACTAATGTAACTGTATCTCCCTTTTTTCATGGTTGCCACCTATTTCAAAAAGCCTACTTAAATAAATGTTCAAGCAAATCAGATACTGCACATTTTGGATAATAGTACAGTCAAAAGAGAGGAGCAGATAATTGGAGACATATTCACAATTAGACACAACTCTCCTCAAACAAAGAACTACCCCTAGTTAATTAATGTTTGTCAAGCACTTTAAGATCGTACAATTCAACATCCTAGACATTGCCATCTAAAGGTAGGAAGACAAAAGGAAGGGGGGAGCAGCCTAGGCTGGCTCTGGGTCTGTCTTGCTAGGTTATTCATCAGATTTACCAAAGGTGGGGTGGAAAGCATATGCACACAGAGTAGCTGGAACTAAATTTCCTTAAAAGCTATTGCTCTGTCTCTCCCTCTCATTTTTCTTTATGAGTGAATGGGGAATAATTCTTCTGAAAATCATTTCACAGGAGCAGTAACATCAATTCTTAATTATTAATATCACTATTTGTTATTTATTGAGCATCAACAGTGCATTAGATGTTGTATAAAACACAGATAGCTCCAAGTCTTAAATCAAGCTTATTGACTCAGAAATGTGGGTGTCTAGCCTTTCTTTTTGGATGGGATTTGGGCAGTGAGATGGATAATGAGGTGCTGCCTGCCTTGGAGGGAAGTGTCTCTCTCTCACACTTAGGTTTTATCACCCACCAAATAAGAGCAGAGCATTTCCCTGATAATCAAAGACCTTAAACTAAGGAATGGAGCTTGAAGGACGTGACACCCAGTGGTCTCCAAACTTGGTTGACCAGGTGTCACACTTAGTAAATTATTTGAGCATACATCATTATTTTTATATATTGACTTAACATTGTATATATACACTATTGTACTGATACACCATAAACATTATAAAAGCATATAAAATGAGAAAAACTTGAAAGAGAACATGAAGATAAAATGTTTTAAGGTAATTTTTATTGTATTTTATTAATAAGAACAAAGAATTTTTGCTTTCACTAAAAAAAAATTGCCACCATCATTCCTTTGCTGAAACAATACAACTGAGTGTGATTCATTATTTTTTAACATCTTAGTTTAATATTTTCTGGCATAGGGATTTGAAAATCCAGTGCAACTTTAATGACTGCCACTGTTGAGAAAGATGCTTCTCAAAAATACATCCATCCATAGGAAAATACAACCTTCCAAGGCTGACCGAGGAAGAAACAGAAAATCTAAACAAATCAATTACCAGCAACGAAAATGAAGCGGTAATCAAAAAACTACCCAAGAACAAAACCCCCAGACCAGATGGATTCACCACTGAATTTTATCAGACATTTAGAGAAGACATAATACCCATTCTCCTTAAAGTTTTCCAAAAAATAGAAGGAGGGAATACTTCCAAACTCATTCTATGAAGCCAGCATCACTCTAATACCAAAACCAGGCAAAGACACCAAAAAAAAAAAAAGAAATGTATAGACCAATATCCCTGGTGAACATAGATGCAAAAATACTCAACAAAATATTAGCAAACCGAATGCAAAAATACATCAAGAGTATCATAAACCATGATCAAGCAGGATTCATCTCAGGGATGCAAGGATGGTACAACATTCGAAAATCCATCAACATCATCCACCACATCAACAAGAAGAAGGACAAAAACCACATGATCATCTCCATAGATGCTGAAAAAGCATTCAACAAAATCCAACATCCATTCAGATAAAAACTCAACAAAAAGAATATAGAGAGCAATTAACCTCAACATAATAAAGGCCATATATGACAAACCCACAGACAACATCATACTTAACAGCGAGAAGCTAAAAGCTTTTCACCTAAAATTGGGAACAAGACAGGGATGCCCACTCTCCCCACTATTATTCAACATAGTACTGGAGGTCCTCACCATGGCAATCAGACAAAACAAAGAAATACAGATTGGTAAAGAAGAAGTCAAACTGTCACTATTTGCAGATGACATGATATTGTACATAAAAAAACCCTAAAGACTCCATTCCAAAACTACTAGAACTAATATCTGAATTCAGCAAAGTTGTAGGATACAAAATTAATACACAGAAATCTGTTGTTTTCCTATACATTAATGACGAACTAGCAGAAAGAGAAATCAGGTAAACAATTCCATTCACAATTGCATCAAAAAGAATAAAATACCTAAGAATAAACCTAACCAAGGAAGTGAAAGATCTATATACTGAAAACTACAAGACACTCTTAAGAGAAATTAAAGAGGACACTAACAAATGGAAACTCATCCCATGCTCTTGGCTAGGAAGAATTAATATTGTCAAAATGGCCATCCTGCCTAAAGTAATCTACAGATTCAATGCAATCCCTATCAAAATACCAATGGCATTCTTCAAAAAACTAGAGCAAATAGTTCTAAAATTCATATGGAACCACAAAAAACCCAAAATAACTAAAGCAATCCTGAAAAGGAAGAATAAATTGGGGGGAGGGATCTCGCTTCCAAACTTCAAGCTCTACTACAAAGCCACAGTAATGAAGACAATTTGGTAATGGCACAAGAACAGACCCATAGACCAGTGGAACAGAATAGAGAGTCCAGATATTAACCCAGGCATATATGGTCAATTAATGTACGATAAAGGAGCCATGGATATACAATGGGGAAATGACAGCCTCTTCAACAGCTGGTGTTGGCAAAACTGGACAGCTACTTGTAAGAGAATTAAACTAGATTACTGCCTAACTCCATACACAAAAGTAAACTCGAAATGGATCAAAGACCTGAATGTAAGTCATGAAACCACAAAACTGTTAGAAGAAAACATAGGCAAAACTCTCTTGGACATAAACATGACCAACTTCTTCATGAACATATCTCCCCAGGCAAGGGAAACAAAAGCAAAAATGAACAAGTGGGACTATATCAAGCTAAAATGTTTCTGTACAGCAAAGGACACCATCAGTAGAACAAAAAGGCATCCTACAGTATGGGACAATATATTCATAAATGACTACCCAAATGATAAGGGGTTGACATACAAAATATATAAAGAGCTCACACACCTCAATAAACAAAAAGCAAATAATCCAATTAAAAAATGGGCAGAGGATCTGAACAGACACTTCTCCAAAGAAGAAATTCAGATGGCCTACAGACACATGAAAAGATGCTCCACATCACTAATCATCAGAGAAATGCAAATTAAAACCATAATGAGATATCACCTCACACCAGTTAGGATGGCCAACATCCAAAAGACAAACAACAACAAATGTTGGCGAGAATGTGGAAAAAGGGGAACCCTCTTACACTGCTGGTGGGAATGTAAATTAGTTCAACCATTGTGGAAAGCAGTATGGAGGTTCCTCAAAAAGCTCAAAATAGAAATACCATTTGACCCAGGAATTCCACTTCTAGGAATTTACCCTAAGAATGCAGCAGCTCAGTTTGAAAAAGACAGATGCACCCCTATGTTTATCGCAGCACTATTTACAATAGCCAAGAAATGGAAGCAACCTAAGTGTCCATCAGTAGATGAATGGATAAAGAAGATGTGGTACATATACACAATGGAATATTATTCAGCCATAAGAAGAAAACAAATCCTACTATTTGCAACAAGATGGATGGAGCTAGAGGGTATTATGCTCAGTGAAATAAGCCAGGCAGAGAAAGACAAGTACCAAATGATATCACTCATATGTGGAGTATAAGAACAAAGGAAAAACTGTAAGAACAAACCAGCAGCAGACTCACAGCACCCAATGGACTAACAGTTACCAAAGGGAAAGGGACTGGTTAGGGGAGGGTGGGAAGGGAGGGATAAGGGGGAAGAAGGGGCATTATGATTAGCACACGTAATGTAGGGGAGTCATGGGGAAGGCAGTATAACACAGAGAAGACAAGTAGTGATTTTATGGCATCTTACTATGCTGATGGACAGTGACTGTAATGGGGTATGTGGTGGGGACTTGATAATGGGGGGTGTCTAGTAACCATAATGTTGCTCATGTAATTGTATATTAATGATACAAAAAATTAAAAAATAGATACATCCAAACAGGGAAGAGATATGCATTGTTAGCTGTGCTTATTAAATCCTTAAACTTATTTTTAATCTCACCCACCAATTATGTGAAAGTTCTTGTAAAAATTTGCTAGTAAATTTTGATTTTTTCCTGCTCTGTCACTTGTTCTTGCCAAGAAATCAGAGCTTACTGTATTTTTATATATTTAATAATGAATTCAAAATACACTGAAATTCTTCATTTTAAAATCAGTTTGGAACTTCTATTACTAAGTTTTTCTAAATTTGTGATGTTATGGGTTTTAAACTTTACACATTTAAATAGCTTTGGCAATAAAAAAGTACATTAATGATGGAAACTTTTTCAGCTGTTACTTTTAAAATGCTTTCTACATAGCCCAAGTTTCTTGCAAAAAGCAGCTGATTACATATTTTAGAGAAGTTACATTAGTTGACCGATTAAAATGTTTCATTAAATCTTTCATTGACTGAGTGATCTTGGGAAGTGACCGTCCTATGCCTCCATTTATTGATCTGTAAAATGGAGTTAGTAGTCCCTGTATGAAGACTAAGAGTCAATGACTTAATCCAATTAAAATAGAACAATGCTTGACCCATACTAAACCTTATATAAGTGGGACATGTTAAGTGTGTTTACTTTTGCAGAAATTAATGCCAAGAATCCTACTACCAACAGCTCCTTGTCATCACAGGAGGTCAGCATAATTGGACCCATGTCTTTGTAAAAGAAAAATACACAGCTTTAACTTTGACAATGCTTTAACCATTTTGATCCAAGATAACCCACAAACTCTCTGTGACACAAAAGATTGCCATGGTTATTCCCCATTTTATTCAAAACACTGTATAGATGCTACTATTTGTAATTCTGTTATTTAAGGTAATATTGTCTGCAAGGTTCTTTAACTGGGCACAATGAACCACCACATATGACAAAAACAAGCTACTGTGAATGAACAAATGAAGATGTTATACAGCCTTCAGCACTGGAGGACCCCTGCTCTACCCACAGCACCTGTGTGACATCTCAGGTGTGACATCAAATACTAGTAAGCTTACTTCATTTTTTTCACTTTTAGATAAAGTGTAACTATTAAGGAGATGTCCTTTTTCTTCTGCCCTCCACTGCAGAATCCATGCATCTAGCCCAGTGGTTTCCCAACAGAGCTTCTTGGGATTCCACCTAGATCTGCTGAATCAGACTGCTGGGATAGACCCGTTTCTCAATTAGCTCCCATCCTGTGTTAGTCTGATGACTAGATGACTCTCACCTCCCCACGAGGGAGGCTCCTTTGGCATAGCCCTGACAGGTGGTCATCTTCTTTGGCATTTTTGATGACAAAGAGCTTATTGCCTTTCAGTGCAGCCCATCTCATTTCTGGCGTCCTGTAACTCTCTGAAAATGTTTTCTTCCTTCTCCCAGTCATTTCTCCACTGGTGTTAGTATTTTACTCTCCGGGGTCACACAGAAAACAATTCACACCATCTGCCCTACCATTCCCCCTCTCTCCTTCCAAGACACTTCAATCAATCCCTGTTTGACTTGGTTTCAGGGGTGTTCTTCCATCCCTATTTCCCTCCCTTGGTGCTCTCTCACTTGGAAATGTTGCTCAATATCCCATATGTCATCAGACCAGGTCAGGATGCTGTGAGTGTGTGACCTCCTCTGCCTGTTGCTGCAGGGGCATCATTAATGTGAAAGAGATTCATCATTGCCAGGTGAGTTTCATGTGTTCTTGCCGCTGGGGGGCTCCACGTAGATGCACCATATATATTTATTGATAACAGAAATACCTTTCATAATTGAGTTGAGGTATTTCAAACTCTCATCAAGAGATTCTTTCTGTGTCTTTGTGTATAGAATATACTAGCTCACCGCACAAAACCCTAAAGATCTGATATTTTCTATTTTGTGTCTCTATCTCAGTCTTCTTTTTCATACCATAAAAATGATAGGATCCACACCAGTAAGGATCACTACCATCCAAAAGACAAACAACAACAAATGTTGGCGAGGTTGTGGAGAAAGGGGAACCCTCCTACACTGCTGGTGGGAATGTAAATTAGTTCAACCATTGTGGAAAGCAGTATGGAGATTCCTCAAAAAGTTCAAAATAGACATACCATTTGACCCAGGAATTCCACTTCTAGGAATTTACCCTAAGAATGCAGCAGCTCAGTTTGAAAAAGACAGATGCACCCCTGTTTATCGCAGCACTATTTACAATAGCCAAGAAATGGAAGCAACCTAAATGTCCATCAGTAGATGAATGGATAAAGAAGAGGTGGTACATATACACAATGGAATATTATTCAGCCATAAGAAGAAAACAAATCCTACCGTTTGCAACAAGATGGATGGAGCTAGAGGGTATTATGCTCAGTGAAATAAGCCAGGTGGAGAAAGACAAGTATCAAATGATTTCAATCATATGTGGAGTATAAGAATAAAGAAAAACTGAAGGAACAAAACAGCAGCAGAATCACAGAACCCAAGAATGGACTAACAGTTACCAAAGGGAAAGGGACTGAGGAGGATGGGTGGGAAGGGAGGGATAAGGGGGAGGAGAAAGAAAGGGGGTATTACGATTAGCATGTATAATTAGCATCTGGGGGGGCATGGGGAGGGCTGTGCAACACAGAGAAGACAAGTAGTGATTCTACGCTGATGGATAGTGACTGTAATGGGGTGTGTGTGGGGGTACTTGGTGAAGGGGGAAGCCTAGTAAACATAATGTTCTTCATGTAATTGTAGATTAATGATAACAAACAAACAAACAAAAAATTATAGGATCAAGACAAACAGTGAATACAGAAAAAGGTTAGCTGGTACCATTTAGGCCCCATTGTGCTGTGTAACTTTTAGCAGGATGCTTACCCTTTCTACATCTCCCTCTGTTTACCAGTAAAATGAGCATATCAGTGCCTATCCTGGCCACAGAAAGTTTTTAGTGAGAATTAAATGGGCTACAAATTGTGAAAGCCTTTTAAAATGGTTTTAAGAAGATGTTTTCTTAAATAATAATTTATTATTTATTATTATTACAGTGCAACCTGTAGGCACTTAATAAATATTAATGGAGAAATGAAACAGAGAAATGATAGAGAGCAGACTGAATAATGACAAGAAGGGAGGATCAGAAGAAAGATAAGACATAACATCAGTTCAAGCTTTTGGCACCTTAAGCATTAAGAATCACAATGCCTGAAGTCCAGTGCAGTGTTTAAAGAATGCAGGGCATAGTTTCTGCAGAGGGATCATCTCACCCACAGTTTCTACAGTTCCATGTGGTTAATGAGGCATCTAGAAGCACCTGTTCAGAATTCACCCAGGAAGAAATGTAATGGGTAGGAGGCAGGAGCCAAGGAGCAAGGCTCACATTCATCAGCAGACATTGCTAGTCTTCCAGGGACAGCAAAATATTAAACTGCTGAGCAGCAAATCCCATTTGACTGTTTAAGTAAAAGGTAATGATTAATATCAAGCTAAAGTGTGTGCCTTTCCACATTTTATTATGTAAAATACACTAATGGCATATATATGAAATAAAATTGCATTTTCAACAAGTTTTTCCTTCTCCCATGAACTCAGCATCACAGGATATTTGGTCCTAT
The DNA here is from genome assembly GCF_030020395.1 of Manis pentadactyla. NCBI lineage: Eukaryota > Metazoa > Chordata > Mammalia > Pholidota > Manidae > Manis > Manis pentadactyla. Next base: position 65,699,968 of record NC_080031.1, on the reverse strand, counting down.
GCATTCAGTCATACATCCATTTATTCAAATAAACATCTCTTAAGTGAATATTATGTGCCAGGCTTTATCCCACATAGAGCAGGACTAAAAGATGAATAACCTTATAGTCTGAGCACTTAGGAGATGGCAGGAAGGAGACAGAGAGGGAGAGAGCAACTTAAATGCAGTATGACATGATAAGAACACAGCTGACTCAGGGTGCAATGGGCTCACAGATGATCTCTGAGTGGCAGGTAAGTCAGGACTCAATTGCAGATCACAGAAACTACTCTAACTACTTTAAGTAGCAAGAGTTTTAGTGCAAGGAACTAGGTGCTGACAAAATCCTTGAGAGGTCAGGAGGAGCAGTCTCTGCAAAGCCTGGAAAGAAGAGACCTAGAGCAATATCGCCAAATGCACCACAGGGAGCTGCCCTCCCTGCCATACCCAGGAAGCCTGGGAACCAGGAGGCTGCCGAGGCAATGCTGACTCCAGGAATGTGCCTCATTACTAGCTCTCTGGGGATCACAATTGGTTGGTTCTGCTAAATTCTTACTGGAAAAATAAGTAAGTAAATAAAAGAACCTCATTGCTCTTGCTATTTAACTCGCTTCTGAACTTAAGTCGTATGTGAATGCATCTGATTAGCAGAGCCCTAAATCATATCTGGAGCTGCAAGGAGTGTCCAGCCTCTGTGGTCCAAGAGCACGGGGAGGAGGTGTGGACAGCTTTGAGTGGGCGCATTCAGTACACTCCGCCCCGTGGAGAGTGTAAAGATGGAGAAATCTCAGGGCAAAGAAGGGAAAGGGCTGAAGGTGGGGGGATCAGCATGTGCGTGAACCTAACCAGCATTGAACTATGCCCCTGATGAACTACGCAAAGAACCAGGGACAGCATTTCAAATGTCACGATCTTTCTTCACTGATATTGTAACACTCGGGTCAAATCCACATGAGTGCAGTGTTCTGGCAGAGTGAATATGAACTCAGAGTTGAGAGACAGCAAAGCTCTTCCTGTCTCTGCCACTAACAGTGCCCCCTCTGGGGGATGAGGGGTGTCACTTAACATCTTTGACTCAGTTTTTCCCATCTGTGAAATAGGGAGAGATTCCACGATTCTCTGCTAATAAACCAGGAATTGATAAGAAACAGAAACATTAAAACTCATCATCTTGGTGTGAATAGTTTTACACACACTAGTTGGATATTCTATTTAATGGGGAGAGGGGAATCTTCACAGTATTTGTAGAAACTTACCTTATGACTGGTAAATTCCTTTCCTTAATGATACAAGATGGCAGTTTTATTAGAATAATATTAGAACAAAGGGCTCCCAGTAAGCCCTTGTTGAAATAAAACGTGAGCATCACAGAATTCAGTTCTCCTTGAAAATGCACAACACTTCCCAGTTTTCTCCTCATAGCCTGTTGCAGAAACCTGCACTCCTGCTACGTGTGTTGGCTGGCAAGGTAAATAAAGGAGAGTGACAGAGCTTTGCATATTTGCTGGGCCTTGCACTCAGCCAAGGTGAGTGCTTAGCACACGGATGTCTTCTGCTTCGCAGTTTTCATGAAAACTGTACTCAAATGGTCACAATGGATGTATTACAGGCAGTTTGGAAAGCCACATATTATTTCCCTATTGTAATGGCCTTCTCTGCCCCTGTTTAGAGATGAAGAGGCTCAGCAGCTGTTCAAGGTCAAGCTACCACTCAGTTACTGAGATACAGCACACAGACAGTGGAGACCATGTGGCGTGCAAATCACCTGCAGGAACACAGGTGACAGTAGATGGTGAAGAACTTTAAACACCTCCCATCCCCCACCCCCACCCACTCTCCAGACCAAGAGGAAAGAGGAGTACAAACAATCAGATACTATATAATTAGATAAGCTTTTAAAACAGGTGATAGGTGGAGAAAATACAATGAAGCATGAACAGACTATTATAATTTTTGGTTAGATTTTCCTACCTCGTCATCTGTGCTCATGTGAGAATCAGCAGTGATCAGGAATGAGCCCAGTGCTAAACAAGGAAGCCTCAAATAACCCAAGAATTAGATTCAGGGTGGGGAGTGGGCAAAAACTGTGGGTAGATGTCTTCAAAATGACTACCTCACCATAGCAGAAGGAAAGAGTAATACTGGGTTGTGAGCTTTCCCCAGATGAGTGGAGCTAGTAACATATGTCTCTGCGGTATCCCTGCCTCTCCATTTCTAAACACACACACACACACACACACACACACACACACACACACGGGAAGACAGAAATTCCATGAATATGCTCTGCACCTTAACTATAATAATTACAAAATAAGAAATATGACTATACTATAATTGAATTGTCACCAGCAACACAAGAGGGCAATGCCAAAGTTTGTGTACTTATAATGAGATTTTTCTTATATTGAATGTCTTGTATTAGACCAAACTTAAGCCAATTACTTCTCTCTTGTCTTTCTGACAAATGCGAGTAATGGATCCCCACTTCCGTTCTAATATTCATATCTGCCAAATTATTATCTTTCAGTCTTCCTGCTTTTTTCCCATAAAGTAGCTAACGCTCTTGATTTTATAAAGAAGCTTTTAAAATGTATTACCATTTCAAAAGATTTCTTCTGAATCCTGGCCAACCTGACTTGCTGTTATTAAAAAAATGAAATGTTTCAAACCTGAGAACGCTTTGTGCCTGCAGGGTAACACGGACCAGTGGGCAGCTGTGCAGCTGGTTTGAGCTGAGCTTTCCTTTTCCCTCTACTTTAATCTTTCTAGTGTGTGGTAGCCATTGAGAGTTTGCACAGAGCTATGAGAAGATGGTCTTGGGATTAGGGTTTGGTCACAATGTTGTTATCATAGAAGACTGGCACCTCTTATATCGGAGGAATATCCATCTTTCAGCGGTTGTTGCGAGGACTTACAAGGGCACAGCAGGAATTACAGAGAAGACCACCATACAGAACTGGAGAGCCTGGCACATGGTGGAGGCTTGGGTCAACCTCAGAGGCCATTCCCCCAGCAGTCTCTGGGCCAGCCCAGCACCCCTGGCCCTGACGTAAGTGCCCACTCTGCACAGGACACTTTCCCTCAACAGGCAGGGGTCACGCAGACATGGTTTGGTTCAAGAGAGACCAGCTGGTTCTGGAAGGCTGAAGAGCATGACTAGCAGGTTGACCAAGAGGACCCATCTTCCCTCAGCAGCCGGAGAACATATTTTCCCTGACATAATGTGGGGGAATGGACAGGGTAGCCAGCTCCTGCAGGGGTAAAGGAGAGCATTATCCAGCCACTCCAATGGACACCCAGGCAGGGTTCACAAAGAGGGAGAAGACATTACAGATCTCTTGCCCAAATATCCAAACATAACCTCATATTGTACTCATGGTCTCTGTATAATTGCTCTGCTTTTTGCTTCATTTGCCTGAGGAAGAGCCTGCAATATAGGGTGAGGGCTTCCATAGAGGCACGATGTATGAGCCACAAATAACACCTTGGCCAACAGCAAAGTTTCTCATTTTCTTCAAGCTGCTTTCAGAAGAAAAAAAGACAAAACAAAAACCTGCTTTATTAATTATTCTAACCATTTGCCATTACTTAGGTTTTAAGGAAGGCCTTTATTGTTTTAAGCCCACATTTGTGTTAAATACCAGCGTAAATGAAGCACAGAAATGAACAGAAAGGCTGTCGGGTAGGATCATAGTTTGTGGGGATGATAGTTCTTTCCCATTTCAGCTATGTCACTCTGAGGACACTAAGCTATTACCAAGACCGTCGTCTCTTCCAGGCCTCAAGGACAGATTTAATTTTGTACAACTCTCAAACTTGATGGCTAATAGCAATAATGCTGAACACAAACATCTAGACTCACTATGGGAATCATTTCCTTCGTTTGGACGCCGGGGCCCAAACCAGAGTGAAAGGTGTGGAAGAGCTTTCTCCCTTCTGCCATGGACAGAGAAATTAAACGGAAAGGTTTTCTATGACGTAAGAAGGGAGGCTGACAATAAATAAAACCTGAACTTTACAGAATAGTCAGTCTTCTGCCATCAAAGTGGTGTCTATATGGAATTTTTATATTTAGAACATGGTAGAGCAAGAGATAATAGCATACAGGATTTTTTATTCTTTTTTTAAGTAACTCACAAACACTGCTCATTTAGATAAAATCACATACTGTACACAAAAAGGCTGATAGAACAAAGTGAAAGGGAAGATTTTTTGTAATTATATTTGTAACCTTGGTTGTAACCCAAAAACATGGAGATAAGCATGACCCAAACCCCATGCTAGAGATGGTGTGGAAGTCCAAAATACCTCCAAATATCTGGAAGGGGAGAGGCATTTAGAGTCACAAAATTACTTTTTTTCAGCTTTCCAGCATCTACGGAATTATTCTCTGTGAGGTTTCCTGATGACACCCTTTATGTCAGTGACCCTAACACTGAACAATAAATCCTTCTTGGTGACTCCGCTTGTCACTTACCCCAACCCCATATCTACCACCAAAGCATCAGTGAACACCCGCAGCAGAACTCTGACTGTTAAGGTGGGAGGCACCACATGGGTACAAAGGGAGAGACCCTGTGCAAGCCGTCACATCTTACACTGTAAGAAAAGCGCTTAAAAACCCCATATTTGTCCTTTCAGCTATCCAATTTCTTTCTGGCAGTAGCCACTCAGGCCATTAATTTCTCACAGTTTTTCTGATCTCTCCCTTCATACCTGCTATGAGTTGAATAATGTCCCCCAAAAAGATATACTCAAGTTCTAACCCTGATTATCTGTGGATGTGGCCTTGGTCAGAAAGTGGGTCTTTACAGATGTGATCAACTAAGATGAACTCACTAGGGTGGTCTTTGGTCTTAACCCAGTACTACTGGCGTCCTTATAAGGGATGGAGAAGAGGCACAGAGGCACACGGGGAGAATGGCATGTGGCCGCAGAGGCAGAGACTGGAGGGAGGCAGCGACAAGCCAAGCAACGCTTACTTACGTATACATAAGTATACATATGTATATAATTTAAGACTGCCAGCAACCACCAAAAACTAGGAAGAGGCAAGGCAAGATTCTACCCAGACCCTCAGAGAGAACACAGCCCACTGACACCTTGATTTCAGACGTCCAGCCTCTGTGAGAAAACAGATATCCCTTATTTAAACCCCCAGTTTGTGGTACTTTGTTACAGCAGCCCTAGGAAACTAACACAACACCCCTCTCTTCCTTCTATCTCCTCCCTCCCACTTTCTCAGCAGAGATATTTAGCATCTCTTTAATTACTTTGACACCTACCCTCAGATCCTCAACTTTGACCCACAAGCCTCTAATGTATGTTCCTATTGAAGGACTGTTCCCTCCACAAGAGAAATTCTGGGGCCAGAGGTTAAGAAAATATTTTTTCTCCACTACCTATAGTGTATTTAGATTGTAAAAACAATCCAGGGGCCCAAATTAGATTTGGGGGTCAAAATGTAATAACTTAGCTATTGATCAAATAAGCAGACCCTCGCTCATAACCATGGAGGGCTTACGGCTGTCAAAGGGATGAGGACCCTCAGTTATCAGAACCCATAAAGCTGGTGTGAACCGGCCTCTGACTCCCTCTGCCTGGTAAGAGCTCTGACCTTAAAGGCTTCCTTCAGCTCATTTTCAACACATACTCCCTTGGCTCTCCCAGCATCAACTCTCCTGTTCTGGCAGCATGCAACTCTTTTTTTCAGGACCCCTACCCCAGCCCCCCACTGAGAAAATGCCAGATCTTTCATCTGATCTCAGCTCAACTGTCAAGTCCTCCAGAAGCCTCTCCCGCAGCCCCAGGGCTGAGTCACATCCCCCAGTCACAGATCTTAATGGCACTCACTGCTTTTCTGTAGTAATGTTTATTAGTTTTTAATTACAATAGAAACTCTTTTAATTGAACTCCTTGGGGAATTAACTGATGTTTTCAAATCCATCTGTACAGCATAATGACCAATTGCCCAGAAGATGACACTTTTGTCCTCTGCCACTTAATACCTTCATCACTTCCACCCTCCACCACGAGGCTCAGTCCTCACTAAGAGGGGGTTGTCCTTGTTCCCAAACCTGTTTATGGCAGTCGTACTTGATTACCATCATTATGTAGTTTAATTAAATATCACATAACCTGGTCAAATATGAATATCAAAAGAGAGTTGCCATTTCTATGAAAATATGTTAAATGCTTTGGAAAGACTTGAAAAAGCTGGAGGAAAAAAATTGCTCTTAAATTAGTCATAAGCAAGGCAAGTGTAAAAGAGTGGCAAAAAAATAATAAAATCTAAATGGATTGAAATTACTTTGCAAGTGACTAAGATTTCCCTCCACTTTAAAGTGTCTGAAACTGGAAATTGTTGATGATATACATTTTGAGGGGGACTTTAGGCAAGAAAATGACCCTATTCAATTTAGCAAATAAATATTCATTTATGTATTTTAAGTAGAAAATAAAAGTATATATGTGTACCTGTATCTATAATTTTATTTATATATATACATATTATACATATGTATATATATACATACATGTACATATTTTAATAATTTACCACTTTAATTGCATTTTTCAGTTACCTAATCAGCTACTAGTCTTGCTCTCATTGGAAAAAGTGCCTTCTACAATAAATATTTATTGATGTGATCATTTGATTAACACTCATCTCCTCCACTTGACTGTGAGTTCTGTTACAGGCTATCTGTCTGGTTCCACCCCAGAGTTCTAGCGTCTAGCACTGGCACATGGTACACCCTCAGTACTCATTATTCTGAATAAATGGCTGAAAGATAATTTGCTTTTATTCTGGGCTGTGCAGACATAGCAGCAGGTAATATAACAAAATATTTAAGCGTATTTCTGAAAGATGCTCAAAGCAGTGAAAAAAATTATCCCTTAGAATTTTTCTGAGCAATAAGCATTAACTTCAACTCTGTGGCAGACTGTTCAGTATGTCAGGGCATGTTTGAAGAGAGCAGTGTCTTTTCTTTCTGACAGATCAGCTGGCTGCCCTGTTTTGTCTGAACAGAACTCCCTGGATGGGTGTGGATCTGAACCAGGGAACAAAGGAGGCACTTTTGATTCTCCTCTCCTCTCTTTATACTGTGAGAAATCTATCTATCCTCCTCCATGATCTAGGCTTAGTGAACATAACAGATGGGTTCAATCCATACAAAATGAAAAACTTTTCCCATTTCAACTCCATTTCCTGCTTCTCTAGGTAAAAGAAAACTTTCCCTGAGGAAATGATGTAAATGCACTCAAATCCTTTTGAAATTGCTATGAAATAAACCATGTTTCTTTTCACTCACATTTAAAAAGAATATGAATGTAGTGATAGAAAAAATACATAGATATGAGTTAGGAAATGTTTTCTAATCCCTGGTTTATTATGATCGCCCTCCATAAGCTACAACTTCCTTGTCTGTAAAATGGGTTTGGTAAAAATACATACCATACATATCTTATAGAATTATTACAAAGGATCAAATTCAATAATATACATGAAAATCCTTGACATACCACAAAAAGCGATACAGAGGCTTACTGTCACTGTTACTACAAGGTCCCCATGCCCCATTTCCCTAACAGCTCCAGTCCCTGACCTTCCATGTGCTTGGCAGGCTGCTCATGATTCATTTTCTTTAGCACAGACACATGTAGTCTTCTGTTACTGCATTGGAGGCTATTGATTTTGGAAGAGGCAATAATAGTCCTGCTCCAGCAAGCCTTCTGGAGAAATCCATGGGACACTCAATCCACATCTTCCCCCACAGTCTTTTCAAAACAGATCTAGAGAGAGGGCATGAGTCAAGACCCCTGTGAAAACTGTAATTTCATTGCCTGTATGGGTTTAAACTTTAACAGCTTTGGTATCCATCTGTAAAATGTCATTTCTGTCAGTTCCATCCTAGTAGCTCAAACAATAGAAAAATCACAAATCTACCTCAATAAAATGTGAAAGTCTAGAGTCTCTGTATAATGTATGTGCACTCAAGCTACACTAATTTATTCTACAATTGTTTTTATTTTTTAGCATTTTTATTTGGCTCTTGTACTACATAATTAATGATGTTTACATGGAAAGGTTCTTTAACTAATGTAAATGGCATAAATGGATTACTGAGCAAGCCTTAAAACAAATAAACATTTTTCTCCTTATAAGATTTTCCTCATTCTCCTCTGAATGTCTAGCAGAAGAGCAGAGATCTTTTTAAATGTCCAGGGCGGTAGAGAAATCAGGCTTCTGAGGTCCATTCTCCCCTGGTAAGACAGTCTTATAATTCTTTTTCCTGTAATAGTTGGCCTGGGGGAGTCAACAATAACCCTGCTGACCTACGACATCCAGACCCAGAAGCCTGTCTTTTCTTTGGGAGGTTGCCATTGTTTTTCTCCATGACCTTAAACTTAACACACTATCTGGCCCTTACAGATAAATTTCCTGCAGTTTGCAGTACTGAGGATGAGACACTCATGAGATAAACAAGTAAGCTCACTGTAAAGACCAGGAAAAAACCAGGAAAGAAAACCTACCAGGTTTCCAAATACCTACACCATAACGATTGTATCACCTAGTTGTGGCAATTACTGGGACTGTCCCTCCTAGTTAAAGTTCAGATTGCAGGTTATTTGAGTGTCAGCACAGAGGCAGTTAGTGTAAACCAGAGTTGACAGGACACTCACTACCTGTCAGGACATGTATTATTTTTCTAAGATATTCTCAAGGGAAAGCATTGACATCAAAAGCCGTTTCTTTACTCCTGCTCTCCCAGAGGCAAAGCCAGGGGAACTGGAGCAAAGACGCCTCCCTCCACACCCTACATCCAGCCATTAGGAGGCCTTGGGGGAAGTCTGCCTCCAGATCATCTCTGAAAGAGCAAGCAACGTGTCCTCTAAAGTACCCTTGGCAATATCTCAGGGATTGCAGACCAGACTATACCAGCAGGCTTTCTCCAGAGTAGTCTTCAGCCTCAGAACTGACCACCAAGCTGGCAGGGCCTTGAGATCTAAGAGAACTCAATCCAGATGAGTTCTGAACTGACATCCCAGAACACAGAGATCCTTGCACCAGTCCTACCCGGACTCCCAGGGCAAAGCTTGGAACTGGGGTCCAGATCTAGAGGACAAGATAAAGGTCGAACGCCTGTGACAACATGCATGTTTTGAGGGAACAAAATTGTACAAGCCCCATGGTTATACTAGGACATTCTTATTCTCTAAACACTCTTACTTTCAGATCACTTGAAATATTAAAATGTATTCATATCCCACATTTAATAGTTCTGCTACAAAGGATTTTTTAAGTTTTGCTTTTGGAATTATTTGGCTAAAGGAAATAATTTAAAATATGCTCTCATTTCTCAGCAATCATCATATATATTTAAGAACTCTCACTTGGGAAGAGCATCTCATCTAAAAACTGATTTCAAATACAATGAAATTGTTATGAACACTAAATGCAGCAATTAATGAAGCTGAAACAGTATTATATTTTGTGACCATTTAAGAAATGTTTATTAATTTGGCTTTGGCAGTTTTCTTTTTTTATGTTGGAGACAATATTTTTCCTGGTTAGAATCCAGACATTTTCCCAAGCACAGCTCATAAGCCCAGCACTGAGTCCTGTACCTAGAGGCTGAACTGGTCTCATGGGCTCATGGCAAGTAGCCAAGCATTCCCAGGTACTGGGCATCTATCACAGTGAATTCTTCAGGATTCCCAGCCATTTCATGGGACTTCTGACCTCAACCAAAACAATCATGTGGAGGTACCAAGTCTTGTGGTACCACCTAAACACCCAATAAATTGTTACTAATCAAACTCAAATTCTGAAAGTTTTGTGAATTTTTGGCTCCTTGGATAAATTTACCCATAAACAATGCTAAAAGCCTCTACTGTTGGCCTTTGGTAAAGTCATTCTTCTCCTTTAGTGGATGAAATCAGGTTTTATAAATTCAATTTATTTCATTTTCCAACAAGACATTAGATTTGGAAGCTGATCTGGAGTTGTATTTCTAGGAAACTTTTCTATCATTCATGTGAGTACACATGCTCTACCAAAGGTGTTTATAACTAGACCCAAGATAACTTCATTAAAGATATTATATTATCAGTAACTGTTAAGTAAAGTATACTTTCTCAATTAACCTTTTTTCCCCCAAAAAGATTAGATTGTCTTATCAGTGTATCAACTCAAAAATACTCATAAGTAATCTGTTGACTGTCACAAAATCCCCTTTTGCTATCAGCAAATGCTGAAGTGATAAGAATTTAAAAACTACTTTCTAGATGTGTTCTACAACAGTACCATATAATCAATGTGGTTATTTAGGGGATTCATTCCTGACCTTGGTTTACTTTATATCTCTTTAGAAATCACCGAATACATATTGACTAAGCTCATGGACACTGGCATCAGAGAGAATGAGATGGAATTTTCTAGCTCTGAGAATTAGGGCAAGTTATTAAGCCTCCACTTCTTCATCTGTAAAATGGTACTAATAGTACTTAACAGGATTGTTCTCAGGATTAAACAAGTTAATGAGTGTAAAGCTGATGGTGAGCAATCAAAAAATGTTAGCTATGGGTATTACTATTATTAGCCATCATTTCTCCACTATTTACAGTACCACCATTCAAGCCAACACATCTCACCCCTGAACTACTTAGTGGCCTCCAGCCTTCCCTGCTTTGTACTCTAACCCCTGTCCCATCTCATCTCCTTCCAGGAGTTGACTGATCCTTTCAGAATGGAAAGTCTCTGATCAACCCCCTTCCCACATACAAACAGAAACTAAGTAAAACAAAAATTCCTTCAGCTGTACTTAGCACAAACATGAAAGGCCCTGCTTGGCCTGGGTCCTGCCTTCCTTCTTCAATCTGTTTCCATTTCTCTCCCACTCCCTCTGTGCCTGAGTCACACCAGTCTTTTGCGCATTTCCCATTCTTGGTTCCCTCCAGTCCTACACTTTCCTTAGGCCTGGAGAGCTCTGTTCTTGCCCAGTGGCGCCCTCCACATTCCAGCACAAAAGCTACCTCTTCAACTGGATCACACTTTCTTTTCATAGGTCCATTATCCTTCCTTTTCAAAGCACTTAGCTCAGTGAATGCATGACCTACCTAAAGGGAAATTTCCTGATGTCTGACTTGCCTGTGAAACTTTAAGTTTGAAGAGGATAGAGTTTCCAGTTTCATTCATCATCTCGTTAGGGAGGGAGGGAGGGAGGGAGGAAGGAAGGAAGGAAGGAAGGAAGGGAGGGAAGGAAGGAAGAAGGGAGGGAGGAAGGAAGGAAGAAGGAAGGAAGGAAGGAAGGAAGGAAGGAAGGAAGGAAGGAAGGAAGGAAGGAAGGAAGGAAGGAAGGAAGGAAGGAAGGAAGGAAGGAAGGAAGGAAGGGAGGGAGGGAGGGAGGGAGGAAGGGAAGGAAGGAAGGAAGGAAGGAAGGAAGGAATGAAGGAAGGAAGGAAGGAAGGAAGGAAGGAAGGAAAGAAGGGAGGGAGGGAGGGAGGGAAGGAAGCATGCAGGGAGGGATTAAAATGGCTCGGGTTGCACATTCTCAGAAGGTTGGCTCCAACACATGAGACTCATTATTATATGGTTCCCGAACAGGCAGGGTCACTTTTCCGTGGCTTTTTTTTTTTTTTTTTTTTTAACAATTCGTCCTTGATTTTTGCACCTCTCTTTCTGCGCTCTTGAATGCCCAGGCGTGGCCACCGCCGCGACCACTCTGAGCGGCCGTCTGCTGGGATGTGGGAAGACCCACCGAGCGGCGGGCCGCCGGGGCGGAAGTGCACGGGGCGGGGAGCGGGGCGGGCGCCCTCGGGCGGAAGTGCCGGGTGCGCGGCGAAGGCGGCGCCGTGGGCGGCGGGAGGCTCAGGTGGGTGCCGGCGTCCTGGCGCAGGCTGGTGGGCGCTCGCGTCCCCCGCCCCGAGCTGGTGCGCGGGCGGGAGGGGGGCCCCGCGAACTCATTGCTGCGTCGCACTCTGCCGATTTCGCTGGTTGTTAGAATGTAATTAAACCGGGGACCATAAATCCATGCGCCGCCGCGGGGAGATTGTAAGCGTGTGTGTGTGTGTTGGGAAGTGAACAATATAACGCACGCATCTTTTCAAGAGAAAGCAGGAAACATCTCAACTTCATGCTTCTTCATGATTCATAGATGACCCGTTCCAGGTGTAATTGAATTATATGAAGTGATAATATAATCTCAATTGGCTGCCTTTTTAAATAAATATTTTTGAGCAGCCATATTGACCTTTATTGGGGGTGAAAAAGGTTAAAAGGTGCAGTAGAAACATTGTGAGTCCCGGGGATTTCTGGACCTCCTCTTGGGCTTCATCTGGCAAAAGCAGCCCTCTGGGTGCTGAACAATGAGAGAATAAATCAAAGACTGTACAATTCTCCATAAATACTTAGTCTTGTCAGTCACCCCTGACAAATATCAGCTCATACAATTTTTTAATAAGTCCAGAGGTAGAAAAGTTGCAACAAAATTGTTATTAACATGAATAGGCAACTGTCTATTTCTAAGGTTGTTCCGTTAAAGAACAGGAGGGTTTTTGCCTGGGTGATTTTTATTATTCTTTCTTAACAGAAAGTATTTTATATAATACATTATATTTCAGAACACTGTCTTAAAAAAATCTATAGTGTGGCACAGCTTGACCCAAGATTCTCAGATCCTCCTGGAAAGGGACAGCATCTAGGATCTGTTATACTGCCAACACTTCCTAGCACATTTACCTACACACATAAGCAGGCTCCTGCAACTACACATTTCCTTGGTTATGCAGCCATTATAGCCATGTTTCAGTGTCCATGACACTGTACAAGTTGAGGTAGCAATTAGACACCATGCTCTTCTCATTCTGTAATTATCTGAGGAATAGCTTATGAAAAGCTCTCTACCAAAATCTGGAGCCATATACATTGAAACTTAAAATATTTGGAAAAAGAGGTACCCTAGAAATAGTGAGTGATTATAGTAATGTTGGAGTAAGGTAGAACTAATCATGGTTCTGTGTGAAAGGTCATAGCCTAATAACCTGGGTTCTGCTCTGCTGAGGAATTGCCTGGAATCAGAAAGGTCCTGTTAAGAAAATTCAGATTGGTGAAGCTGATGTTTTAGACGGACAGACTGCCTGGATTTTCTTTCTTCATGCTTGCTGTGGTCAGTAGAAGCTGCCTGCCAAGGAAGAATCAATATTTTTTTGTCTCCTTCACCAGAGGAAAATGTGGCTATGTGGTTTTATTTAGATAGATTGATGGCAGGTAAGGTAATAGAAATGAGGATTTTTCCAACCTGAGAATTTATTGGACTGTATTTCTATTTTATTCCAGATGCCTGGCTCTATTGTACCCTTAAGTCAAAGGCAATGTGAAGATATGCCTTCAAAATAAGTGGGTTTTTTTATTAAAGTTTTTGTATTTCATAACGTGCACACTCTAGGTAGTTGATAGATTCACTCACTCTAATGCCAGGGCTTGGAATTTCACACACAGCAGGACCTTGAGGTGATCTGGTACAAGTAGTAAGGTTTTTATGTTTCTTATTTTAAATCTAATTTGCCTCTGCTTTATTCAAGGAGTGTACATCAGAGGAAGCCAAAAGCCAGCTGGAATAGTTCCTCCATGCAGTTTTAATCTTGTTTGCAATTATTTTGAAGAGAAGAAACCATCTGGATACAGGGATGTGTAACTACACAGGTAGCAGGAACTAGGTGAGTTTCCTTAGTATCCTGGTATCACATAGCAAGTTTGAGGGACACAGTCATGTTAGGAAGAATATATAAAATAAAAGGTTTTGGCTAAGTTTTGCTTGAGTATTATTCCACATCCCTAACTCCCCAACCCAGTTACAGCCATGGGAAGCTAGAAGCACGAAAGCATTATTCTCTTTTTTAGTCCAGTCCTTACCGAAGATAAGGTTTTCAGAGGTAGAGGCAAAACTCAAAATACCTTCTATTTTAAGGAAGTATCTATCTCCAAGGATTTCAGAGCCTTTTACTAATAATATCTAGCAATACTCATTTTACTGCTATAGACCTCATCACTGTGGTACAGAATTATTTGTTTGTAAATCTTTCTCCTACCCAAGATGTGAGGTCCTTAAGGGCAGGGTAAGTATCTTAATCACTTTTATATTTCTAATAACTGGCACAGTGCCTGGCACAATGCAGACACTTAGTACATGCTATGGAAATGAAAAGACAGTGTTCCTGAAGGGAGGCTGGTGCTATAACAAGTATGAAAACATTATTGGCAACAAGGTAGAGAAAAGGATATAAAATACTAACCTTTCAAGGGGTTACTAGATGCAGTTATAAATGCTGCAGTTACTAATGCCTTGATAAACAGCTTGGAGTAGGGAAGGACGTATTTGAAAGTCAATAGATGGTTGCCAAACTTTCTTCTAAGGTGATCTGGCCTGGTCACTTTGCAGGGCCTTCATTGTGCTAAATGAAATATGCAAGCCAAAAGGCTCCACCAGCCCTGTGTCCACCCTTCCTCTGAGAACTGCCATGCTCTACTCAAAGCACCCATTGAGTCAATATTTGAAGACGATCCATTTGAAAGTATACCACATTATTAGCTTACCGAGGGCCTCAACATCATACTTTGGTCCTGCCTTAAGGATAGAGGACCTATGTATGGTCACTATTTTCAGGTAGTTTGCCGAAATAATACTGAAAAGAAAGCCACAATCATCTTTTTAACTTTACTAACATTCCAGAGGACCTCAAAGTTGACAGCATTTTGTGTTGTCATAGGGCAGGCATGTGGTATATACTGCTTCCTTCTGTTGCCAATGGGATTGCAACAGAAACCAGAATGTTACTTCTGGAAACAAATGAGCTTCCTCTCATTGTTTCTGTACGTTTTCATATTGATCATGAAATAATAGGAAAATGGCTCCTCATTTAGTCAGAAAAATGACATGAGATTGATTTTTTTTTTAACAGGTGACTTAAAACATGTAGTTCTTCCAGTAAGCCAAGAGAAAGGATACTATTGTTTAATAGAAATTCACTCACTTGAGTCATCTTAGGACATAAGACATAAAAAGAGATCTAAATTCAGTTCTGTTTCTCCAGGTTCAAAAACAAAGTTAATCTGAATCTTCTTAGATTTGGAAATCAGAACCTCATTCTCTAAGGAAAAGAAACCTGCCATCCGAAGCTGAGAGTTTCTTCATTCTCTCCTTCTTTAAATTAAGCCTTAAACAAAATGAAGTATCTGTTATTTGATATACTCTGAGGATTAATATATAAAGCTTTTTGAGATTTCTTTGGGAAAAGGGGTTGAACTTGGCGATCCCTTCTAGTTCTGAAAATTCTGTGCTGGTCTCATTATGTATAAAAATAGGGCATTGTTCAAGGAGAAAATATACAGAAATGAACAAAAAGAGAAAAAGGCAGTATGAAAGGCTTTGGTTAAACATTAGTTTCTTTATCCATAAGCAAGAGCATCTCCAAAGGTATTTCCCAGTTCCAAACATTAAGAAATTTTATCAGTTATAGCTCTTAAGTAACAGAATAGGATTCAGAGGATTGTAGAATCTCACATAACTGAGGGCCTGACTTCAAGAGTGGTTGGTTCCCAACTTACAGGCTACAAAATGCCTAAAAAATGAATGAAACCCTTTTAGGTCCTTTGTGGTTGTGAGAATAACTGCCTCCTTGGCAAGAGGAATTGGAAAGGTAGAGTATAAGTGACAAATAGAAGACATTGCCTTGATGGATGGATTTTGAATTGCAGTTGTTTTGGAAATGGGATTGTGTGCTTTTTAAATATCAAGGAAACCAGCATTACTAGCTAAGTACAATAGACTAAGATGTATTAATGAAATTGCCTTCTTTCTGGGTCACTATTAAATATCAGTGATATCTTCAAAGGGAATGGGTCATTTTGGCTAGGAAGGATAATGTGAAAAGGAGCCTTCATAATTCCTTTTCCATTAGTTTCTTTATCCATAAGCAAGAGCATCTCCAAAGGTATTTCCCAGTTCCAAACATTAAGAAATTTTATCAGTTATAGCTCTTAAGTTCCCATCCCTTGAACTAGAATGATTTTGCCCTCATCTTAATGCTATCTTTATGGATTGAAGGAATTTTCAAATTGGTTTTTAAACTCTATTAAGCCCTCATGTAGGATATAACCCAACCACATTATTCAGGTTTTCTTGGCTTTCAGGAACAGCTTTGCAGCCATTATGTTGTAATTGTTCTGAACATTGTTGCACACTCTCAATTCAGAATGTGCCTCTCTGGCTCCAGGCCAGAGGCTGAGTCAGTGTCTTTGGGGTTGAGGATGAGGGGAGGGGTGCAGTGTATGCAGCCCCATTGTGTACTGACAGGAGTTAGTCCAGAATCCCCTTTGGGCCTCTGGGTGTTAGAGGGCTAGTGTATAGTAATGTACATTACTGTTCTTGATAAGCATCTTCATTTTGTTTTTCTCAGCTGAATGTTTTCCTGGAAACCCTTCCCTGACATTGTCATGTGCACCAATCCCATTACTGAGTAGACTCCTCTGAAGCAGTGATCTGGCAACTGACTGCTAAGGTCCAAAGATTCTAAAATAAATGCTTACACTGAAGATTCCTCTCACCTTCCATGACATTCTTCAGCTTGCTATAGGCTGAGGCAAACACAGCGGGGCTTCTGGACGCGTAGGAGAATGGCACAATGATGTGTCCTACTGGTGTTTCTGCCTGGTCCACACCGCCATCCTTTCTCACCCAGACTCCTGCAGAAGCCCCCTAACTGGGTCTCTGCATCCACTCTTGCCCCCAACAATCCATGCACACAGTAGGCTAGTTGATCATTTAAAATTGTATATTAGATCATGTCACGTCCCTCCTGTAAGTCTAATTATACTTACAACCTCAGTTCCTAAACATACCACATGAGGCCTTGGCTGATCTGGTCCCCACAGTCCATTTTTGAGCCCTGTCTCCTGCCACTTCCCTCTTGTTTACTGTACTTCAGCCTCATGGTCCCTTTCATTTCTTCCAGTAAGTCCAGGTTGTCCTCAGAGTCCTTTGCACTTACTGTTTCCTCTCCCCAAAATGCTCCTCCTCCAGATTTTTGCATCGCCTCATCCTTTGCATAGTCTCAGCAAAAATGAAGCGTGCTCAGAGTACCTTATTTAAGGGACCTGCCTTAGTCGCCATCACATCTCCTTGTTTTGCTCCCCCCATCTACTGACTACTATCTGATGTCTGATATTAAAGAGACCTGAGGGCAGGTACCTTGCTTTCCTATTTACTAATGAACCCAGAACCTGAAATAGTAGCTTATATATGGAAAACATCATATAATTGTGGAATGAATAAATGAATGAATCTCATCCCACACCTGGATTGTCTTGACCTCTAATTCTTTCCTCCCTTTATTCTCCTTTCTACTGCTGCATGCTGCTAGATCAGTATTCTAAAGTACTGATTTTGTCTCATCACTCCCTTGTTCAAAATCCTCAGTGGCTCCCATCAAACAGGCTACGGCATTCCTACCTCAACATCTTTATGCCTGACCCCATGTTTGGAATGTTTCCCATGTTTTCTACATATACAAATCCTACATGATTTAGGATCTTTTTCTTGTGAAACCACCTCCAGTCTCAGCCCACCATACTCTTCATTTCTCCTATAACATTTAAAGTTGCCTATTAGATGTCCCTGTTGTAATCTCTCCTACAGTTGTACTGTTCCAGTTAAGAATTTAACTCTCTTCTCCTGAATCCACTGAAGTATATCTCTCTATAATTCTTGTTCTTGTATCTAGCATGTGGAGTTGATTTCTCTTCCTGAGAGTTTTTTTTTGGAGAGAAAGAAATGGGCTTCACCAGAATGAAGAAAAAAAAGTCTTAATTTTACTGAGAATTTGAAGGGGGTGGGATATGAGGACAGAGTATGTACTAAGTGGTAGATACGTAAATGCTGTATATCTTCGGTGAAATTGTTATCTTACTGGATAGGCAAGGCCCACATTTCACAGTTTTTCACAGAGCAGTGTGTTGAATGCAAATTAACATATCACCCACTGAATACAAACAGTGGAATAGAGACATCCAGATACTTGGAAATCCCACAGTTGTGATAATGATTTAAAGGGAAATAGAAAGGGGTTTAATCTCTAGGCACTCATGTGACCAGTCGTTCCTTTCAGGGATTGATTCTCTTCCAGCTTCCCTTTCTGTGCAGCCCCTGTGCAGTGAGGCTGTTGGCACTGAAATCTGCAACTGGAAACTGTAGGGGGTGTGGTGGGCATGTGTGTGAGAGCTGTTCCTCACTCCCCAGTACCGGACATAATGTAGGCCTTCTCATTGTTTCATATGTTGTGAGATCAAATCAGCAGTCCAACTGCATGGTCAGAATGAAACTGTGGTGACCATTTCACAATGTATACAAATACTGAATCATTATGTTGTGCAACTGAAGCTAATGATATAATGTTATGTCAGTTAACCTCCAAAAAAAAGAAATGATGCTAAGCCTGATGCTGTGTACAAGTGCGCCCACGGGTGGGTGGTTAGCTTTGGATCTTTGTTGCAATATCTTATTTGAGTTGGTTCTACCTCCTAGGGAGTCGCCCTGGCCAGATATCATGACTATTAGGCTGAAGTGCTAGAAAAGCACCTGAGATCCCACCCATGCCAGTGAGGGCCCCACTCCAGGTTAGGCCTTCTACTCACCACTCCCTGTTTCTGTCTGTAGCTAGCCATGCTTAGCCCCTTGGGATCGACACTTCAAAGAATCTGCTCAATTTTCAGCTTAGGTTATGTCCTCTTAGGCTGCCTCTCCTTGTCACTCTTAGCTCCACACTTGTGCCCAATATCCCAAGCTAGGCTCCTACTTGTTTGGGACAGAGGGAGGTTTGAAGACAGTTGACTGACCCAAAGCACGGAGGAGCAGAGGAGGCATCATTTGTCCCTGTTTCCCTGGATTAGGGAGAGCCTAGTGACCCAGATGGGTCCCTTAAGAGCAACCTCACCTCATTATATAAACTTTCAGTCATCTAAAAGAACATGTTTTGTTCCCAGTAGAGGTGTGTGTGTGTACATGTGTTTCTTGTCATTTGGGTAAAAATAGGAACATTATGCTTAGATGTTAATGAATGTGAAATGGAGCACTTAACATCTCACAGGGCACAGATGATTAAATGGAAGCTCTGCGCCTCTCTTTATAGAACATAGGTTCAGCAAAAGCTACAGTAATAGTGTTTGGTTAATGTCAGCTCAGCATTAAATTTACATTATACTCTTGTGAAGAAGCTACATTACCTGTTAATAACCAAGGCGGTACCTAGGCTTATACAGAATTTTTGATTTTGCACATGAACTAACACTGCAGCTTGCTGGTTATGGATCATGTGAGCTTGGAAATTCCGTGTGCCAAAGGATTATTTGTATGAATAAAAATTCTGGTCAGTGAAGGTCAGTTTCTCTACTCAAGCAAGAACAATGTTATTTCCCTTCTAATCAGACACACACACTGTTTGAAGAATCCAGGAGCCTGAGATACATGATATGCAGCCATAGCCTGGGCAGCTCTTCATGCAAGAAATGAATAATCCTTAATAAAGGCTCAAATGACCCTGGCTTCTTTCTGTACCATAATCAGTCGCTTTAATGGTATGCCCTTCAGTGCTTCGCAGGGAAAATGTTATAAAGCTATCTTCCTTATGTTGCTTCAAGGTGGTTCTGAATTGGTCCAATCAGTTCTCCCCCCATATTGTGTTTGATTCTACCATAAAGACCACTGAAGTCAGCCTCAGTTTTGTTGAAAAACCAGCATTCCCATTCTGTTTGAGGGTGATCCGTGCCTCTAAGCAGCAGTGGACTTGAAACAGCAGGAGTCACCATCTTTACTGTTAGACTGTGCACATTCTAAATCCAGTCTTATACCTTTTTTGTTGTTGTTTTATTCTGGTCTGTGACAAAGGTGACCCAGTTGTGCTTCTTTGATATTATGAATGCAGCTCTTTTTGCTCATATGACAGAGGCATATAACGAAATACAAAGGATAAAATTGTGTTTGTGTGTGTAGTAAGGACACATATTTCAAGACTAAATTCAGTGACATAATCAAGAAGGTGTTGTCCTTTCACAGGCATGAGCTAACAGGCAGAGACTGCCTTTCAGAATATTTTTTATAGTGCTGAGATACTGTTAAAAAATAATAGAACTAATGAAAATGTCACATTGACAGAGTAGCCTGTATTAAGATTTTACTTCAAGAATGCATGATTCAGTGAATGTGACACTGACAGCAATGCTGTTAGGGTTTACAGAGTTAGTAAAAGATTCTAAAGAATATTATAGAGTCCCAACTGGAGTGTATCATTTTTCATTTCATTTTTTATATCTAGAACTAAGTGAACTCCAGCATTCAGAACTTCAGCCTTAATATCTTATTTTTGCCTAGGATCGGTATAGGGAGCTTTTTCTTTATATCAGACCCTAATATGATTTTATAATACAGTGCTTATGAAGAAATAAGTTAATTTAACAATGTAAAATGTACTTGCCTTAGGGCATTTGGGAAATAGGTAGTAAAATTGCATAATGCTAATGAATTTCTCAATAAACAAATGTGCCATGTTAAATGATTAAATGCATGTAAAAAACAAGTGGAGACTAACAGTAGAAAAGAGAACTGGTTTTAAACAGAATGTTTTTAGCACCACTGAAGACTTTACTTAGCTTTTTAGGTTGTTTGAACAAATACTCCAGCAAATCTGGAATGAATAGCAACTTTGTTTACTATGACAGGTTTTATTTGTCTTGGGCACAGCCAAGACCACATGCCGTGTTTTTTCATGTTGGAAATACTGAAGCAGATTTCCATTATGAACTAGAATTTTTTAAAAGCCTTAACACCTCAGTCTCAACTCAGCTAGGTAAAAGCAGTAAGTTTTCCTTTCCTGATCAGCCAGACATCAATAAATCTTAAATCCCTCCACCAAAAGCATATAGCTGCAGTTCACTGTTCTGGTTGTAGTCATAGGTCACTGCCAGAGATGGTGTGATCCTTCTTATTTCCAAGCACTGTCTTCCTCCTCCATGTAGTGCAGCTTAACTCTACACCCTAGGAGTGTGTGCCACTGCTGGCATAGGGCCTTCCGAAAACCAATGGTGCAGAAATTTATACCTAGTGTAAACATGACTAACATTCTACTTTCCCCCTCACATATATCCTGTATAGACAAAACCATGTTTAGAAGCTGTTGTCTCCAAACACATTTATCTAGTGGAGTTTTTGATTCTGCTGAATTTATGGAAAATGTGTATACCAGGGCTTAACACTTAGTTGAGAGTCGCTCAGCATATTGTGAAATTGTTTAGATCCACTTTCCACCTTGGAATAATGCTGGGTAGCAGATCATTGCAAAGTTCTCAGCACATTCCTTTTTTATGCATTATCAGTATCGTTTAGTAGCAGGGAGAGCCAAGAAGAAGTGGAAGACTACAGGGTTAAGAGTGAAGGGAAGATTATTGTTTTCACAGATCAGAATCCGATCTTTCTGTCCTGTGGTCTTTACTCTGGTTTGATATGGGTTGGTGTTTTTCTCTAAAGTCATATCATTCTGTTTGAAATGAGTTTTAGGCTAATCTTTTTTTTTTAAATTAAAGTATCATTGACATACAATCTTATGATGGTTTCCACATTCACACATATTATCAAGTTGTTCTCCGGCCCCACTGCAGTCACCATCTATCAGTGTAATAAGATGCTATAGAGTCATTACTTGTCTTCTCCATGCTGTACCGCCTTCCCCATGACCTACCTATATTGTGATTGAGAATTATAGTGCCCCTGAATCCCCTTCTCCTTCCCCACCCACCCTCCCTAGTCCCTCCCCTTTGGTAACCAGTAGTCCCTTCTCCGTGTCTGTGAGTCTGCTGCTATTTTGTTCCTTCAGTTTTGCTTTGTTTTTATACTCCACAAATGAGTGAAGTCATTTGGTGAGTTTGTCTTTCTCTGAGTTTTAAGCTAAACTTACACTAGAAGCCTAGCCACCAGGGGAGATGAGCACATAATATTGTTCCACTCTGTGAAGCAGAGCAGGGTAAGATTCAAGGTGGTGGTGAAGGGGTTGGGCCAGCTACAGCACCCTGGCCACAACCTCATGGCCATCCAGAGGAGCACTAACCTTTAATTATGATATGAGATCTGCTCAAATAGTGACTACTGTGCACACTGAATGTCTGGGCAGGGTTGGAGGTGAGAATAAAGAGGAGGAGAAAGGTTCACTCCAAAACTTTCAACATTGAAACAAATATTTGAACACCTACTATATGCCAGGTTAATAGTAGATGCTCAGAGATACTGGGGTGAACAAGTACCTGCTCCTCTGGAACTCACATTGTAGTACACAGGACATGCAGGTAAAGAAATAATTCTAGATAGTGGGGAATAAAAGAAAACTGTAATAAGTTATAAGGACAGAGAGTGGTGGGCTGGCCAACATTGGGAAGGTAGTTAAACTAAGGCATCTCTAAGGAGGTGACATGATCCCAGGTCAAAAGAGGAGAAGCTACTTAAGAGCTTTTCATGCAAAGGAGCAGCAAATGCAGAGATCCAGATGAAGAAATGACCTCTGGGTATTCAAGGAATAGAAAGAGAACCTTCATAGCTATAACTTGTCAAAATAAGGGAGGGAAAAGTGAAAGATGAAGTTGGAGGGATAGTGTAAAAGTTAAGAAATAAAGATCCCAGGAATGAATTCATCTTGCGAGTAGCTAAATGAGAAAGTCAACAGTGCATATGTGTTTTGAAAGTGAAATTACCGTTTTTGTAGTTTTAAGGACATAGCTGGGGGCTCAGCAGAATAACTAGGAGTAAGTACGGTGCCTTATGTCGAGCAGAGTAGCAGGATGAGGGAGCTTCAAGGCCTAGTGTTTGACATGCTGCTATTACCAAGCTGTTCTTACTGGAATATCGCCAATAGAAACACCAGTACTCTTGTGTATGTTTTCGAAAATGGTGACACTCTCCTTTTAAAATTCTTCTTAAGAAGTTGAGTAGACTTTTGTTTCTGACTAGTTAGCTCGGCCTGATTCTCCCCAGTAGCCTCTCTAAGCCCAGCTGTGCGTCTCCCCATCTCTTGCAGCAGAGGATGCACAGATCTTGTGATAGCCTTAATCTGCAGCTGGAGACTTGTGCTCTACCCTGTTGTTTCCTTTACCATGAAGGTGCATGGCTGTAGTTGAATGCTTGCCAATAAGATGAGTTATCTCTGCCAATAAGTACCATCTCAGGAAACCTCCCCATCTTAGGGAATCATCAGGATGTTGGCAAAATCTGAAGGTAAAATTAAATTTTGTATTTAAATTAATAAATCCATGCAGTTTGCTTACAGAAACCAAGTGGTTAGGCACACAGCTTATCTATAAATATGTATTTTTTTTCCCATTCTAAATTCTGTTTTGTTTGGAATACAGTGACTGTTGGGATGTCATGGAGACCTGCCAAACATCTGGGCCTGTCTGACACTCCAGGACTCCAAGAACAAACTCTGAAGTCTTCAAACTCCATCATCGGCTTGCAGCTTACTGTTCATACTATAAAGAGCAAAGTCAAGGGCACATAAATTTACTGGCCTATTTTTCTTTTGGCAGAATTAAGATGCTCTGGTTTCAGAGAAATAGCATGCAACTTGCCAAATACTCCTTTCGACTCCTCCTCAGAAACCTCTCTGCCTCCAAGACTACTCTGCCTGTGCTGACCTTATTCACAAAGGTACAGAGTGAAAAAGTAAAATTACTACTTTAAAAACATAAAGTATTAAAATTGTTGGATGAAGAAAGTTGTCTATTTAAGAAAGTTGTCTATTTAAGAAAGCAATGGAATAAACTTTTTTCAGACCTGTTCCTTAATTTTTCTGTTCAGTTACAGAAGTAGTAACTGTTGCCTACCCAGATAATTCATTGTCTCACAATTATCAGAGGGTAAAGCAATATATTTAATAGTTTTCTGATTCCTACCTTGAAAGAAAGAACTATCAGATTAGAATATGATGTTTACAAATGTATCACTTAAAAATATAGTCAATGCTCATTATTTGTGATACTTACATTCCATAAAGCTGAATTAGGTAATACTGAACCATTGCTCCTAGAAGAAATGTAGGACTAGATACCCATAAACTTCTGGTCACATTTTTGTCAATCAATCAATACATAACCTTGTTTTATGTATGCTTCTGTTAAGGACAGCATATTTAAAATATATTGTTGATTCACTAACAGTGAACTTACGACCAATAGCACTGTATATATAAAACGCATGCCTGAACACAGTATTTTCTCCATAAGGCACAGCACAGCCTTCTTGTGCTTAGAAACACTAGACAGCACTTCAGCACTATGCTTGGGGAACATTTTAAACAGCAAAATCAACAAAAACACAAAAATGTGAAGAAGTGGCACTAAATAAATCGTGGAAAGGACA
Source organism: Manis pentadactyla (assembly GCF_030020395.1). Lineage (NCBI taxonomy): Eukaryota > Metazoa > Chordata > Mammalia > Pholidota > Manidae > Manis > Manis pentadactyla. Next base: position 65,675,531 of record NC_080031.1, on the reverse strand, counting down.
CATGTTTACAATATAAGAGCTGAAATAAGGCAGAGCATTGTCTTGTTTGACCTCAGCTGGGCAGGTGGTCTTTGGGCAACTCAAATTTTTCGCTGCTCTGTTCAAGTGTATGTCCATGAATGACAGCAGAACTGCCATAAGTATTGATTTTGGGTTACAAATATATTTTAGAATAGGCAAGTCCCCAAATATGGAATCCATAAATAAAAAGAATTGACCATACGTGCTTTCTTATCCCTAACACTAGTTTTAAGCCATAAAGCTAGTTTAATTTTTTAAGAGCTTTTTCCCCCTGAAATTTATAATATGAACATTGCTAGTTTCCTTTGCACATTAACATTATTTTGTGAGATTTATAATCAGAAAGAAATAGAGGGTTGGGTAATAGAATTAAATTAATAATACTATAGTTCAAACAAGAAAGGTCTCTTGTTTAATAGATTTTTCAGATTCAGTCATTTTAGTAATTTGAAGATACCTGTGGTTATCTAATAACAAAATTTAAGTGTTTTTAAAATAAATTTCTTACTGACAATAGTTAATCTAAATATTTTCCATATCTATAAGTATATACCACACTGTTGGAAATCATGTAACAAAATATTTCATCATCTATATCTACATATGAAAGATGCATGTGAGAATTAACCACAAAAGTAAAAGAATTCCTTAAGACTAAACTGCTCACTAAGCCTAACTATGAGCAATAGCCAAGTTGGCTGAATATGTTTGCCAAAAAAACCACACTAATCTTCCTTTCAGCTTAAAATGCGTATTGAACCCTTGATTTGTGTTCATTAAGCCTGTAAAGTAACAGTCATCTTCAGTTCACAATCCAATGAAAGAAAAAGTACAGTATCAGTTGTCTTTCAGTTATAAATAATAGAAAGTACTTCCCAGAGTGACTTAGACAAAAAAGAGATATTTATGGGTTGATCTGGTTCCGCAGTAACTTGAATCAGAAACTAAGCATGTACCGATCTCTTCAGCTCCACATCCCCTGGGTTAAATCTGTCCTCACTCTGACTCTTCATGGATGACTGCAGCAATCTGAAACCCCAGATCTCATACATTGGGTATCTACAGAAACTCCAGCAAAAGCATCTCAGTTTCCACTGGCTCTGATTGGTCAATCCCTAAACCATTAGGGATTGCCTCAGCCTAAGTCAAATGTTCCAACCTTGCTGGAACTACCTACTACAAAGCAGGAGGTGGATGACCAACCCAACAAATGTCTACTACTACAACTCAGAGTAAATAAGTGCTCTATTGACACCATGGAAAATCCCAGAAAAGGATGTTTGAATGGTCTAAACCAATGGGTCTGACCCTTTTTTCGGTTCATAGGCCTTTTTAAAATTCAATGAACCTTCCTCATAAAAATACATATACCTGTGATAATTTGAACAGACTTCCATGTTTAAAAAACAAAACTAAACAAAAACCCTAATCTAGACTCTCCTAAAGTTTTTAAATATAAAAGCAAAATGTTGGTAGTTCTGCAATTTAGCTTTTTCTTGTTTTGCTTTTGCTTTTAAGATCCTCTGTTGACTTTTTTAAACTTTCTCAGAAAATTTCAACACAGTCACTTTAAAATACCAGACTATCCATAATTTGTTTCTTACTGGTTAATGCTAATAATCACATGATGAACCTAATTCTGTAAGCCTGGAAGTTAGGGCCAGAAAGACCCTTCTGAAGCGAAAATGCCTTTTGGTGATCTGGGTCTTTACTTCACAGCAAGCTGTGAGTTAAGCTGGAGGAGGGGCCTTTCTTTAACATAACAACACATCTCTTCCTGTCATGTTAAAAAGCAGGTTTTATATAAGCATCAGTAATGTTGAGTCTATTTGGAGCTCATGCAAGAGAACCTGGTCCCTGGTCATAGAGTGAAGGACTGAGAAGCCTTTAAAATCCCAACAATCCATAGCATGCTCAACAGACTTATCCAGTAGGTGGTTAAAGAGTGCAGATAACAATGGGCACTTAAGTTTCCTTGATCCTCAGACAGAGAATTAGTTTGGGAAACCGCTGCTGACAATTTTATTGAGAAAACAGGCAAAACACTGAAGAATTTGGTAAAATCATCACCCAAAGTAAATAGAGATTTTTCCCTTTTTAAAGATGGGGCAGTCACTATCTAACTCCATCTCAATGGATTTATTCCTATGGACTGAGAAGGAAAAATAGGCTTGCAAAGCTCACTGTCCCCCAGTCACAACTGACTTTAAGTCATTCTGGTGATATCAGCCAGGCCAGAAAGATGCTTCTGACATAGAAAGCACAAAGTCCTAGGACTATAGATCAGTGAAAAATCATCTTCCCAGATATCAATTAGATGAACCAGTAACAAAAAATAAATGTAAATATCTGATTTTTTTATTGAACTATATTGCTATACAGTCTTGTATTAGTCTCAAGTATACAACAGTGGTTCAGCAATTACCCACATTATTAAGTCCTGACCCTAAATAGTGCAGCCACCATCTGTCAACACAGGGATGATACAGAATCACTGGCTATATTATCCATGCTGTGCTACCATCTCCATGACCAAAGTGATGCCAGGGTTCTTGTTCATGAAGCTGAAGAATGAGCTTCACAAACACTCAAGGTAGGAGAGCAAGGTACAGGCTTTTATTTAGAGATAAAGTGAGAGGACAGAGCTCCTGGCTCACGCCAGGAGGGGACAAGAGAGTCCGTGGTTGGCTCATTGTCTAGGGGTTTTATGCGCAGTTGAGGATTTTCAGGAATGAGGGTAAAGGGTTAGGGGTGCAGACTTGTTGAATGGTCCCAGAGTGCTCATTTTTGATGAGTAATAGAAAAAAATTTCTGCTCTGATTCTTTCTCAAGGTAGCAGTTTCCCTCTGGGAGTATGTCAATTAAGACCGCCTACCCTGCCCCCAAGGTGGGCTGGTTTGTTGCCTGTTTGCTGAATTAAGTTAAGAATTTTACTTCTTAACTTCTTGGGCTGTTTATAGTTGGGCTTGCTTACTAAATTAGTCTTTTTCCTAAGTTGCAGATTACTTGGTTAGGATCAGAGAAGGAAATATAGCACATAGGTAAGGTTAAAGTAAGCTGGGCCTTTTAGCAGGCTAAGGTAAATTTTACAGTGTCATGTTTTAAATTGATACGGTGAAGTCACGGGTTATGCTGAGACACTTTTCTTTATCTGCAGAACACTCAAACATTCCAGGTCAAGTTACTGCTGGCCTTTTGAGTTTTACCTGATCTCACTGAAGATGTCTATATTCCTAGTCTGGTATCTTTACCCTAGAGAATTAGTGTGACTCTGACTTTGCCTAATGCTTATCACAGAGTTCCAATAGGGACTTCTTTGCACATTGCTACATTGTTCTGACTGTAATTATCTTGCTCTGCTTTTTCTCCAGAGGCCCTCACCTTACTTTGCCTAATCCCATGGTCCCTGTCTCAAAAGCATATCATGACTGAAAATTTTTGTGCTCCTTTACCCCTTCACCCTCCCCTCCCCCCCACCGCAACCCCTCCCCCATGATAGCCACCAATCACCACTCAGTGTACCTGAGTCTACTGTTTTGTTCATTTTGTTTTGTTTTGTTTTTAGATTCTGCAAATAAGTGAAATCCTATGGTATTTGTCTTTCTCGACCTGGATTATTCACTTAGCATAATACCCTGTAGGTCCATCCATGTTGTCACAAATGGAAAAATTTCTTTTCTTTTTAATGACTGAATAATATTCCATCATGCACATGTACCACATTTTCTTTATCCATTCATCTGTTGATAGACACTTAGATTGCTTCCATATCTTGGCTGTTGTAAATAATGTGGCAATAAACATAAGGGAACAGATAACTTTTCACATCAGGGATTTTGTTTTCTTTGGGTAAATTCCTAGAAGTGGAATTACTGGGTTGAATGGTATTTCTATTTTTAGCTTTTTGAGGAACCTCCATACTGCTTTCCACAGTGGCTGTACCAATTTACATTCCCACCAACAATGTAGGAGGGTTCCCTTTTCTCCACATCCTTGCCATCACTTGTTATTTCTTGCCTTTTGGATAGTGGCTATTCTGACTCGTGGAAGGTGCTATCTCATTGTGGTTTTGATTTGCATTTCCCAGATGATTACTGAAATGGAGCATCCTTTCACGTGCCTGTTGGCCATCTGTATTTCTTCTTTAGAGAAGTGTCTGTTCAGGTCATCCACCCATTTTTTAATAGGGTTATTTGTTTTTTTGGTGTTGAGTTGTATGCGCTCTTTATGTATTTTGGGTGTTAACTCCTTATCACATAAATCATTTATGAATATATTCTCCCATACTGTAGGATGGCTTTTTATTCTGCTGATTCAGGTGTCCTTTGCTGTACAGAGAAGCTTTTTAGTTTGATGTATCCCACTTGTTCACTTTTTATTTTGTTTCCCTTGCCCAGGGAGGTGTTGCTCATACTTATATTCAAGAGATGTTTGCCTTTGTTTTCTTCTAAGAGTTTTATAGTTTCATGTCTTACATTTAAGTATTTAATCCATTTTGAGTTTGCTTTTGTATATGGAGTTAGACAGTAATCCAGTTTCATTGTCTTTCATGTAGCTGTCCAGTTTTCCCAACACAAGTTATTGAAGAAACTCTCATTTTCCCATTGTATATTTGCTGTTCCTTTATTATATATTAATTGGTCATATATGTGTGGGTTTATTTCTGGGCTCTCTATCCTGTTCCATTGACCTATGGATCTGTTGTTGTGGCAGAACCAAACTGCTTTGATTACTGTAGCTTTTTAGGATAGCTTGAAGTTAGGGAGCATAATACCCCCAGCTTTATTCTTCTTTATCAGAATTGCTTTGGCTATTTGGGGCATTTTGTGGTTCCTTGTGAATTTTAGGATTATTTACTCCAGTTCATTTAAAAATGACATTGGTATTTTGATAGGGATTGCATTGAATCTGTAAATTGCTTTCAGCAGGATAGCCATTTTGGCAATATTCTTCCTATCCATGAGCACAGGACAGATTTCCATTTATTTGTGTCCTCTTTAATTTCTCTCATGAGTGTCTTTAGTTTTCAGAGTACAGATCTTTTGCCTCTTTGGTTAGATTTATTCCTAGGCACTTAATAATTTTAATGCAATTGTAAATGGAATTGTTTTCCAGATTTCTCTTTCTGCTAGTTTCTTGTTAGTATAAAGGAATGCAACAGATTTCTGTGTATTAATTTTGTATCCTGCAACTTGACTGAATCCAGTTACTAGTTCTAATAGTTATTTGGTGGAGTCTTTAGGGTTTTCTCTATATAGTATCATGTCATCTGCAAAGAGTGACAGTTTAACTTCTTCCTTACCAATTTGGATGCCTTTTATCTCTTTATCTTGTCTGATTTCCATGGCTAGGACTTGCTGTACTATGTTGAATAAAAGTGGTGAGAGTGGATTTCCATGGTGGTGTCAGTTGTAATTATTCCTTTCTGATCTTAGAGGAAAGGCTTTCAGCTTTCCACCATTAGCTGTGGGTTTTTCACCTATGACCTTCATTATGTTGAGGTATGTACCTTCTATACCCATTTTGTTGAGAGTTTTTATCATGAATGGATGTTGAATTTTGTCAAATGCTTTTTCAACATCTGGTGACATGATAATATGGTTTTTACCCTTCTTTTTGTTAATGTTTGTATGACATTGATTGGTTTACAAATATTGTGCCATCTTTGTATCCCTGGAATAAATACCACTTGGTCTGGTCATGATGGATGATCCTTTTGATATATTTTTAAATTTGGTTTGCTAATATTTTGTTGACAATTTTTACATCTATGTTCACCAGAGATATTGGTCTAAAATTTTCTTTTTTTGTAGTATCTTTGCCTGATTTTGGTATTAGAGTGATGTTGGCCTCACAGAATGTGTTTGGAAGTATTCCCTCCTCTTCTACATTTTGGAATATGTTAAGAAGGACGGGTATTAGCTCTTCTTTAAATGTTTGGTAGAATTCAGCTGTGAAGCCATCTGGACCTGGAATTTTGTTTGTTGGAAGTTTTGATTATCAATTTCATTATTGGTAATTGGTCTGTTCAGATTTTCTGCTTCTTCCTGGGTCAGTCTTGGAAAGTTGTACATTTATATGGAATTTTTCCATTTCTTCTAAGTTGTCCAATTTATTAGCATATAATTTTCATAGAATTCTCTAATAATTCTTTGTATTTTTGTGGTGTCAGTTGTAACTATTCCTTTTGTTCCTAATCTTGTTTATTTGTGTCCTCTTTTCTTAGTAAGTCTGGCTAGGGGTTTATTTATTTTGTTTATCTTCTCAGAGAACCAACTCTTGGTTTTATTGATTTTTCTATTGTTTTAGTCTTCTCTATTTATTTCTGCTCTTATTTTTATTATGTCCTTCCTTCTACTGTCTTTGTTGCTTCATTTGTTCTTTCTTTTCTAGTTTGTTTAGTTGTGAGTTTAGACTATTTGGGATTGTTCTTATTTCTTGAGGCAGGGCTGTATTGCTGTGTACTTCCCTATAGAACCACTTTTGTGGTGTCCCACATATTTTGAGCTGTTGTACTTTTGTTTTCATTTGTCTCTATGTGTTGCTTGATGTCTGTTTTAATTTGTTCATTTGCCCATTGATTATTTAGAAGCATGTTATTTAGCGTTTATGTATTTGTGGGTTGCTGTTTTCTTTGTGTCATTTATTTCTAGTTTCATATCATTGTGATCTGAAATGATATGTGCTACAATTTCAATCTTTTTTAATTTATTGAGGCTCTCTGTTTCCTAATATGTGTTCTATTCTGGAGAATTTCCATGTGCACTTGAGAAAAAGGTATCTTGCTGCTTTTGGGTGGAATGTTCTGTATATATCTGTTAAGTCTTTCTGATCTAGTGTGTTGTTCAGTGCCTGTTTCCTTAATTTTCTGTCTAGTTGATCTGTCCATTGTTGTAAGTGTTGTGGTAAAGTCCCCTAATATGATTGAGTTGCACTCTTGTTTCTCCCTTTAGTTCTGTTAGTATTTGTTTTACATATTTAGCTCCTATGTTGGGTGCATAGATATTTATAATTGTTATATCCACTTGTTGGACTGACCCCTTTGTCATTATGTAATGTCCCTCTTTGTCTCTTGTTACCTTCTTTGTTTTGAAGTTTATTTTGTCTGATGTAAGTACTGTTAGTCCTGCTTTTTTCTCCCTATTATTTACATGAAATAACTTATTCCATCCCTTCACTTTGTTTAAGTATGTCTTTAGGTCTGAAATGAGTCTCTTGTAGACTGCAAATAGATGGGTCTTGTTTCTTTACCCATTCTGCCACTCTGTGTCTTTTGATTGGCACATTCTGTCGATTTACATTTAAGATAGTTATGGATAGGTCTGTGCTTATTGCCATTTTACTAATTGTTTTCTGTTTTCTTTTTTATAGTTCCTCTCTGTTACTTTCTTCCTCTCTTGTTATTTGATAGTTTTCTTTAGTGCTGTGACTGGATTTATTTAAAAAAATTTTTTTTGTATATCTATTATAGGCTTTTGGCTTGTGGTTACCATAAGGTTCATAGATAGTTTCTTAAGTATATAACAGTCTATATTAAATTGATGGTTGCTCTATTTCTAATGGGCTCTAAAAGTATTTCTTTTTCATTCTTCCTCCTCCCCCACACTTTATGTATTAGATGTCAAAATCTGCATTTTTTGGGTATCTCTTGACTGATTTTTGTGTCGTTGGTTTCACTACTTTGGGGGTTTTTTTTCCTATTTTTTTTTAACTTCATACTTGCTTAGTTAGTAATTGGCCTACTACCTTTACTGTGAGTTCATTTTCACTGATGAAAATATCTAGGCTTGAGAACATTTCCATCTACAGAAGTCCATTTAACATATCCTGTAAGGCTAGTTTAGTGGTGGTAAATTCCTTTAACTTTCGTTTATCTAGGACATTTTAATTTCCCCTTCAATTCTGAATGATAACCTTACTGGGTAGAAGATGCTTGGTTGAAGATCCTTCTGTTTCAATATATTAGATATTTCATGTCACTCCCTTCTACTCTGTAAAGTTTCTGCTGAGAAAGCTGCCCTACTTACAAGGTTTCCCTTGTAAGTAATTTTTTGTTCTCTCTACTGCTTTCAATACCCTCTCTTTATCCTTAATATTTGTCATTTTAGTTATTATATGTCTTTCTGGGGTTCCTTTTTTTATATTAGGGGCTTTCTGCACTTCTAGGAACTGGGTATCTGTTTCTTTCCCCAGATTGGGGAATTTTTCAGCAATTATTTCTTCAAAGAGACTTTCTACTCCTTTGTCTCTTTTCTCTTTCTGGTACCCCTATTATGCAAATATTGTTTAATTTGGATTGGTCACACAGCTCTCTTAGCATCCTCTCATTTCTAGAGATTCTTTTTCCTTTCTGTTCCCCAGCTTCATTTTTTTCCTGTTTTCTAATTTCCTTCTCACTGATTGTCTCTTCTGCTTGCAGCAATGTATTGTTCGTTCCCTCCATTGTATTTTTCATTTCAGTTACCATGTCCTTCAGCTCTGAGTGGCTCTTTTTCCACTCTTCTATCTCTTTGTTGAAGTCATCCTGAAGATTGTCAGTACTTTTCCACAGATCAGTGAGTATATTTATGACTGTTATTTTGAAATCTTTATCAAGAAGATTGGTGATCTCCATTTCATTTGACCTTCTTTCTGGTGTCTTACCCTGTTCTTTTGTATGGAACCTATTCCTCTACCTCCTCATTTTGTCAGGGTTTCTGTGTTTCTTCCTTTGTATTACATAGATCTGCTATGCTTCCTGGTCTGGAGAGTAATGGCTTTTTAAAGAAGGTGTTCTGTGGTGCCCAGAAGCTCAACTCTTTGCTCACCTATGCCTGGTTCTCCTTTGCAGTGGAGCTGCAGTTGCTGTTGGTGGGCTGTAGACTGTCCACCTTTGTTTCTACTGACAGTAGCTGATCTGTTAGCAGAGGCCCTTTGTGGGCCTTCCAGCTGTGCTTCTGCTGGGATCATTGTGGATGGGCCTACCCTCTGCCTGCCTGGCAGTGATGGCAGCACTGCTGGGCCAGCAGAGTGGGTGGGGTGGGTACCAAGGGGAGCATAGGGGCAGAACTGGGCTGCCAGCAAGGAGGAAGGAGCATTCGAGCTGGCTCCCACAGGCACCCCCTAGTTGGGCTGAGAGAGGGCCAGGAAAGCTTGGAAAGCTTCCCTCTGCCTGCCAGTCAGCAAAGTCTGACCACTGCTGGGTGGAGCAGGTAGGGTGGGCCCACACGCAGGGAAGCCCCTTGGGGCTAAAATGCCAGTGAGGGGGATGGAGCATTTGGGGCTGGCTCCTGCAAGTATTGAGCAGTTGGGCTGAGGGAGGGCTGGAGAAGTGCTGTCCACCTGCCCTTTCTCCTGCAGAGAGAGCTCCCTCTGACTTCCACCCACACTTCCCACTGCTGGTAAACCTTCCAAACTGCCACCTCTGTGTTGGGCCTCAGCAGGACCAACAGAGCATGACTGTCCTTCACACGTGGCAGGAGTCTCAGCCTCCCAGAGTGCTCCAACTCTCCCTGGTGTCCAGCCCTACTAATCACCAAAGCCCAGTGTAATGTGGACTTGTTTTCCACAGCAGATCTCCAGGGTCAGTTGTGCAGAGTTCCTAAGAGCTTATCCTCTCTCTTCTCCATCCTCTCCCTCCTGCTTGAGGCTGGAATCAGGGAAGGGCTTGGGTCCCCCTCCATCGCAGCTCTGCTACTTTACCATTCTCTGTGTGGTCTTCTTCCCCAGGTGTAGATGGTCTGTTATTCAGTCTTCAGGTCTTTTTCAGGCTTATTTGTATTTGCTGTAGTTGCTTCCTTGGTGTGTATGTGGGAGGAAGTTTCCACCTTGCCTTTTTACTTCATCTTTTTCACAGTCTCCCCATAAATATTAAAATTTTTTTTTGTGTGTATATATATCCATCTGTCCATATATGTAATAAATTAAGATGCTTACATTTGTTACACATATATATGTGTCTATGTATATATTATATACACATACATATACATAGTAAATATGTCTAACAAATGTAAGCATCTAAATTTATTATATACATGGAGAAATAGATAGGTAGATTTGTTTATGGAAAAAAATCACGACAAAACAACCACAAAATATGAGAGCCCATTTATGATGAAATACTAGCTATTTATAAGATTCTGTGGCAGTGTTTTGCTTTGGAAATAAAACAGTGTAATTAGCCTGGTATAAGTATAATCTGCTGCTTGTGGTTTTTGTCAAGCTGCATGCAACTCTTTGGATTTAATGACTTTTTTTTTTTCCTGTAGGATCCATGCCCTCTTTGTGATGAAGCCAAGGAAGTACTGGAACCTTATAAAAACAGGGTAATACAGGTTTCCTCCACTATCCAAGAGTGGAGCAGTCCCCATGAAAGCTTTCATGCATAAAGGGCACAAGTAATTACCATTAATTTATTTGGAATTTTTTCTTGAGTGTTCCCAGATCCAAAAAATAACCTCTCTTGGGCATTTCTGGTACCTTAGGACACATTTTGCTAACAGATGCACAAAATAAATAGATACAAAGTATAGCTGCTCAGACAGTTTAAATCTATGGGTGGCTTGATAAGTCAGGTACTGAGTGTAGTTCCCAGGGAAAGAGCTCAGCTGTGCCACTCTTGCTGGTCGTGGTACACACTTGCCTCACTAATGGCTTGTTGCAAAACAGGCTGAACACTATTTTCACTTTTCACCATATTTTGTAAAATTTAAAATCGTCTTTGGATTCCTTCTGGTTAGCAAAAACAAGTACTAATGTAGGTCTTTTGTAAAAGGTGAAGTGGCGTAACAAGAACTTTTGAAAAGCAGGGGATACCTGTAGAATACAGTGGGACTTTAGGATACGGAGCGGATAGTGTATGGGGTATAAAGTATCTGCCTGGTTCCTTTCTTTAGGAAAAGAGATTAAATGATTTTCATTTAAATTCTCTTTCTATTCTTCAGAGAGAGATTTTTAGAGCTAATTTCCATAAAACTCATTACTTCTAAGTGTTTTTCTCTGAGCAGTACTGGTTTTCTTACTCTGACTCTTAATATGGATCAAAGTTAACTAGCAGGTATAGTATTCATGCTTTCTTTAAACTTTTGTCCCCATCCTTTTTATCTTATTTTGTCATTTCCATGGAAACATTTTCCTGAAGCAAACCATGACACCTTTCCCATTCTTAGAACCAAAACAGGTCTGTCCTGATTCTCAGGCAGCTTCCCAATTGGAAAATATTTTATTTCATTGAGAACTGAGCAGTACTGGATGCTGAATATAACATAAGGTGTAACAGAAAGTAGCAAAATTGGGAGTTAGGGAATATACTGAAATCAAGTTGTGGAAATCGGGCCATTAGATCATTTTGGATTTCAAACAAATAACAACAAAAACCTCTGCATTAGAACTAGTCTGGGGATCAGTTTGTCACTGCAGTTGTTCCCATGTTCTCTAAAATGTAGGGCTTTAGTCTATCTCCATTTCAGTTTATTTTACAGGAGGTGGACATCACACTTCCAGAAAACACTGCGTGGTATGAAAGGTATAAATTTGACATCCCTGTTTTTCATCTGAATGGCCAGTTTCTGATGATGCATCGTGTAAACATCTCAAAACTTGAAAGCGACCTCCAGAAACTTGAGCAGCAAGGTGCTGAAGGCTGATGAATACCTTTGTGAATGCCCTCCTTGTTCAGAAGGCATCTTCCTGAGGAAACGACCACAGCCTCATACTCCTTTTGTCACTTCACCTCAGCCCTAACATTATTCTGTACTCCATGTGCCAAATAAATGATAATCCTTTTGATTGATGGAAGTAGCAATGTGGGGACTGTTCACCTATTGGCATTTTTTAAAATAAGAAGAGTATATTGGCAAGGAGGAGATGATGTAGAGGGGAGAGATCCATTTGTTTTATTTATTTTTCCCTTTTGAATTCAAGTGGAAGCATTTCACATTCACTGGACAGTGCTGTTTATAGGAGGAAGGCTCTGCATCCCTGCTGCTGCCCTAAGGGCTTAATTTTTTAATGAGAGAATAAATGCTCTTCCACTCAGTAGATAAAATGAAATGTGAATTGTTAATAACTGTGCACAGTCAATAAGGGATGTTTTAACAAATACATCTGCATGAAGCCTATTTCCGTGGGATTTAATAATACCTGTTTAAAACCAGAGTTCTTTTTGGGGAGGTAAAAGAGAATAATTATCCTGGTCAGAAAGGCTTCATTTGAGAAAAAACAAAAGAAAGACATAAACCCCCAAAATGTATATAAGAGTCTCAACATGATTTACACATAGACAGTGAATTGATTTGTAATATTTGAGGACTGCCTTTGATGGTTACTCAATTATCATCAATTGAGTTAATTCAACTTATAAAACAGTTTTACAAGGTTTTGATATCTTAGGGAAAATTCAGTTCTGACCATAACTGGATGGATATATCAGATATATAGACAAAATAATTCTTCACCATTTTACATAAAGTATTTAAAATGTAGTTGTGTACCCTTATTTATATTTAGTCAGGTTCAACCAATATAGCAACAGATTCATTTAAAAATTAAACTGTCTTTTCCTCTGAAAATCATATTGCAATTTCATCTATGAAATCCTTTTGTGAACTATTTTAATGAATTTGGATACTGTAAATCACTTTGCTAGATTTTAATTTGAGTAGGATGATTCAGTCTTAGAAATAATAGAATATGACAGCTGACCAACCTTATACATTGTGTAGTCCCACCCTGTCATTTTATGCACAAAGAAGAATGTGACATTCTAAGGGTTTCAGAGACTTAGCCTAGGGTCACACAGCCAATCAGCTGTCAGACCAGGTCTTGCCACTCACTCCAAATTTCCAGTACTACCTGGGTTCACCATAGCAGTCTCATTGTGTTACCTCACATACAGCATCCTCAACAATTCTAGATCCAACATAAATATGAAGCCTTCCAAAGTGACAATAGAAAAAAAAATCTTACAATTGAATTGCAGTGGTTATAATTTACAAATTTCTGGAACACATCTTACTTGATATTATAAATATTGTCTGAGCCCTGTAGTAAGCAAAATTGTAGGATGACCCCAGTGAACCCTCACCCTTGTGTAATGCCCTCCCTTTTGAGTATGGGTGGAACCCATGAATATGATTAAATATCACGACTGATTATTATTGTGGGTGAGACTGATCTAATCAGGCAAGCCCTTTAAAAGCAGAGAATTATCTCTGACTAGTTGCAGAAGAGGAAATCAGAAGGACGTGCTACAGCTAGCTTAGAAGAGAGCAACCGTCAATGTTGTAGAACTGCATAGTGTGGCCACATGGCAAGAAACTATGGGCAGCCTCGAGGAGCTAAGAGTAGTCCTTGGACAACAGTTGGGAGGAAAATGCGGACGTCAGTCCTACAGCTTCAGGAAATGAATTCTGTCAACAGTCGAGCCTAGAAGAGGATCTTGAGCCTGAGATGGAGACTATAGCCCTAGCTAACACCTTGATTGCCCAGGATGGCATCAGCTCAGTGAGACTAATCAGAGAATCCAGCCACACCATGCCTAGACTTCTGATATATAGAAACTATGAGATAATAGATACATGTTTCAAACTGCTAAGTTTGTGGTAATTTGTTATACAGCAGTAGGAATCTAATAGAAATCCCTACAACACTGAAGCATCATGGTAGATGGTGGGAGCACAAGAATAAATAAAGCACAGTCCTTGTCTTAGATACTCACTGTCTATACTACAGCAGAGTGCAGTAAGCTGGAACATAGACATGAATAAAAAGCAGCTAGATGGGGAAAGTAGCAAGAAGGCTTCACAGAAACTTAGACTTAAACTAAGTTTTGATAGTTGAATAGAAGCAATGGGGGTGGAGTGGTAGGGAGGTTAGAGAATGAGGATGATATTCCATCCTGAAGGAACAAAATGTGAAATAAGAGTGTGGAAGGGCATGGCATATTTAGAAAATGGCAGGTAGCTGTGTGTAGTGGAGTGAGGAAGATTAGTGAAGGCAGTGAGGCCGGCAGGAGAGACTGGGGTCCACACCACGAAGGACCTCAGGTAATGTGATCTTTTCCCTGTGGCAGTGTCCTCCCATGCTTCCTGCCCTTCTGGCTCCTGACTCCTCAGGAGAGTCTGGCCACTCTTCCCTGCCCTCCTGAGGCCTTCTAGCCCTCAAGCATGATAAGCTCAACAGTCCTTCTCTCTAATAATCCTGCAGGATATTCACACATCAGAACAAGCAGGGAAGAGGGGACCATAGCCATGATCGCCTGCTTGTGCCTGTGCATCTGGTCCTTTCTCCCTGCTCCAGGTAGCGTGATAGTCATGGGTCCCTGTGTTCAGGGTTGCTGAGCCTTCTCCTGGGCCACCAGCTGGAAAAGTTCAAAGAATTTCAGTCTGCTCACCTAAGAGGGAAAGAATACAAGGGCTGGCCAGAGAACTCATGGGGCTGGTTCTTTCAGATCCCTTCCTGCCTGAGTGTAATCACATGGTTAGGGGCATTTAAGAAGTACAGTCAACCAAACAACAAATTTCTGACATTAGCATTTCAAAAAAGTAAATAAAAACCCATAGATATGCACAGTGTGTTAAAGTGCTCGCTAAAGCTCCCAAGAAACAAAGGTGTTCCAACCAAAGAAAACACTAGATCACTTAAGGACTGTTGGAGATTGGGGATAAAGGATATTTGGAGGATATTTTTTAAAGAAAGGTGTGCTCTCACTTTCCACCGAAGTAAAATGTTGAGAGTCACTTAATGTCAAGAGGAAGAGACCTAAGTGGGACTCACCAGAAAGCCTAATGTGTGTCCCATGGTAGAAGAGCACAGTGGACTAACTCCCTCCTGGGAAATCACGTGAGAGCTGGGCCAGCAACCTGCTTCTGCGGCAGTGAAGGAGAGTTGCTGTTGCTCCAAGTTCATCCAGGGGAAGAATGTGTGTGTTTTCTTCACTAATCAGATACCGGCCATATGTTAGAGAGGCCTGACTTCGGGGCTCCTTAGGTGCAGGCAGGCCTCAGGAGAGAAGCAGAGGGAGAGCACTGGCTCCCTGGGGCTGAGGAAGCTGGCAGCTGCTCAGATGGAAAGCACATTTGCCTGAATCAGGGAACTGCAGATGAGACATAACAGCTATGAGAGCAATCTCCCAAGAACCCACAAAAGCCTCTGTGAAATGTGGCCTTTTCTAAATGTCAACCAGTCCCAAAAGCTGGAGGCCATCACCCCAACTTCATCATCCAAGTGACAACACACGTGCCCCTCTGCACATCCCCTGCCTTCCCCCATCCCAACCACAGAGGGATCAGAGGCTGCCAGGAGCAAGGGAAGAAAGACCTTCCCCTTCCACAGCTTCCCACCTGCACATGGCTTCTCACTGGGCTATAGGCAAGACTCAACTTTAAATTGTTTACACACTATTTAAAGTGACCAGAGGACTTTCTGTTGCTTGAGAATGCCAAAAGTCCTGAGTAAGAAATTCCCCACTGAATACATTTTATAGAGAGAGTGGGAGACATAAATAAAGATGCTGATTGGATTCCACAATCAGAGTTTTGATTACATACGTCTCATGCTGTTTTAGATCTATAAATGTTCAATAAATGTATTTATTAATTCTTGTGACTAAGATTCCTAGAGATAGTTAGCAATTCCTCTGGTCTGGCAGTTGGCAAATTGAAAGGCAGATATCTAGAAACATGGCATCTAAAAGGCGATTTGATGATCCCACTGTTGATAGGTATCAGACAATGTTATATCATTTATTATAGTCATTTTCATACTTTTCCTTTCTGAAATGATGTGTGCAGGGATCCATTTGTTTTTATATAAAGATTAATTTTTACACAATTTAAAAGATACATCATATCTTCCTCCTCCCATATGAAATAGTGACAGAACCGTCTCTTTTTTTTCCCGAAGCTAATGATTTTAAAGGAGCAGAGCAAATATTGAGTTTGGGATGGCATATTGCTCCTCTTAGTTACAATGCTGCTCTTCTTCCAGATGTCTTATCATAATGCTAAAAGGGCTTACCAGAGCACATATCTCTTTGGCCAATTTATTGCAGAAATGGGTTCACTCAGGCTAGGGTTGTTTTGTTTGTTGGCTTATAATAATGCAGCAGCTCATGGAAATCTGACAATAGGAATCACAGTGGGGCCAGGCCTCACAGTATTCTTAAAGAACCACCCATGAGACAGCACGACAGCACCCTTCTCCTAAGGCCTCAGCTTCTTTCTGTCACTGTTCTGTTCTGGCTCACCAGCTCCCCTGCTTACTCACAGTACCTGCTTTCTCCTAACTGCAGCTTACTCATGCCCATTTCTGCTGACCTTTCTGTTCAGCAATACAGTGAGTCTCAGCTTCTGAAATGCCAAAAGAGGAATTTTACTCAGCTTATATTTTACAACCAGCCATCCAAGTCATATGTTGGCTGGTCAAACCTATAGAAGGAGCACCTTTGGGTCAGGTACCCATCCCAGACCCAGTTAACTCTGGGGGTCACGATTAGGTGGTATGCAAATCAGTCATGACCCACTAAGCAGAGACTGAAAGCAAGCTGGCAATGATCAATCACGCTGGTACACATGCAAACAATTGAAGAGCATGTTCTTCTATCATATTCAAATCGAGAGTGACAGTTTGGTAAGTTCACTCATATC
This sequence comes from Manis pentadactyla, assembly GCF_030020395.1. Classification (NCBI taxonomy): domain Eukaryota; kingdom Metazoa; phylum Chordata; class Mammalia; order Pholidota; family Manidae; genus Manis; species Manis pentadactyla. The sequence continues at coordinate 65,658,882 of NC_080031.1, read as the reverse complement.
CTACTCATAGGAGTAACTGAACCAGAGGAGGACTTGAACCAGAGCAATGGGAGTTAGAAAGAGTTATTGGGAGATATTTGGGAAGGGGGTTAACAATATTTCATAATTGACTAGAGGGAATGGGAGAAGAGTGAGTAGAAGAGAAAGGATGGAGTCAGCGATGATGCCTAGACTTGTTGATGTGCCTATTGGGTAAATCCTGGTAATTAATATTCCCTGAGACAGGGAGCATGAGAGGAAGGTAAGGTTAGTTCTGGGACATGTTGGTGGATGGGAAAGATGAGACAGGATGAACTGGACCTGCTTGTGGGATATCCAGATAAAGATTAAAGTTGGAAGTTCAAATCAGAGGTCCGGGCTTGAGGTGCAGGCTCAAAAACCCACAGAATATGACTGGAACTGAATCCATTTAGCATACAAGGAAAGACATGGGCTAGGACTAAGCCCTGGGAAGTAAAAAAATTGACCACATGGGTAGAAGAAGGACCAGTGGAAGAAAATGAGAATGAGAGGTGATAGAACTGGGACTGGGAAAAATTCAGCCTGCTTATATTATTTGATGCCTTTCATTATTTGACAGCACCAGGCATTATTCAAAGCAGTCGGAGTAGAGCAACAAACTAGATTAGGCAAGGTTCCTACTCAGGGGCTTGCATTCTAGGACAGACCATAAAAAGTAGTGGAAAACAGCCATATCTTAAAAGTCAAGAGGATGAGTTTCTCATAGTAGTTGACAGTATCTAATGTCAGAAGAGCTAGGATGAGGAGTTAAAAAAAGACACTGGATTTGGAAATCAATGGTGTGGTAGGCTGAATAATGGCCCCCAAAGATATATAGGTTCTAATCCCTGGAACCTGTGAATGTTACTTTATATGCAAGAGGTACTTTGTAGATTCCATTATATTTAGGATCTTGAGATGGGGAAATTATCCTGGATTATTCAGGTGGGTCCCAAATGTAACCACAAGTGTTCTTATAAGAGGGAGACAGAGGGAGATTTAATTATAGAAATGGAAGCAGGAGATATGACAATGAAGCAAGAGGTTGGAGTGATACAAGACAGGAGCCATGAGCTAAGGAATGCAAGTGGCCCCAGAAGCTGGAAAAGGCAAAGAAACAGATTCTCCCGTAGAGCCCTCACAAGGAACAAGCTCTGCTGACATCTTGACTTTAGCCCAGTGAACTTGATTTAGGACTTCTGACCTGCAGAACTGTAACAGAATACACTGGTATTGTCTTAAACCACCAAGTCCACGGTGATTTGTTACAGCAGCAATAAGAAACTAATAAAAATGGTAACCTTGAGAGGACTAAAGATGGCAGCATGAGAGGTGAGACAGAGGCTTCCTCCTAAAACCGCATATAATACGAAAATATAATTAATACAACTAATCCTGAGAGAGCAACAGGAAAGAGGACTGCGCCAGACTGTATACACCTGGAGAAAAGAGCAGACCTCACAGAACAGGGTAACATACCAAAGCTGTGTCCCAGCGGGACCCAAGTCCTTCCCCTTCCCCAGCTCACCATTGGGAGGAAGAGAAGCTGAGCAGGGAGGGAGTGGAGGCCTGGGACTGATGAATACCTAACTCTGGAGATCTGCTCTGGGAGCACAAACATACATTTCATGGTGCTTTCATGATACTCTCGTGATTAGGGGATTGGAAAGCTAACAGAGGCAGAATTTCTGGAGAGACTGAGATTTTAGCCACTTGTGGAAAGCAGGGATCCATATCCAACTGCTCTGGGACAAAAGCTTATACCTATGTGCTCAGCCCAGTGGTTCAAGCAGTGGAGACAAGGCATAGCAGCCGGGAAGAAGGAAACAGCTCTTTCCTCCCCCCCCGGCACCAATCCCACTCCCCTGTGACCCATGACACTGCCTCAGGGGCTGAGCAGCTCCAGAGAGTAGAGCTTCTGGACACTAGAGGGCGCCACACACAAATATGAAACGCCAAAGGAACCTGGTACAGAGTAAAATTAATATAACCCCTGAGAAAGATGATATGGACCTCATGACTCTTCCTGAAAGGGAGTTCAAAATTAAAATCATTAACATGTTAATGGAGATATGGAAAGATATTCAAGAACTCACGAATGAATTCCAGTCAGAGATCCAATCATTGAAGAGCACAATGGAGGGAATTAAAAGCAGATTGGATACAGTGGAGGAGATGATAAATGAAATAGAAATTAGAGAAGAGGAATACAAAGAAGCTGAGGCACAGAGAGAAGAAAGGATCTCTAAGAATGAAAGAATATTGAGAGAACTGTGTGACCAATCCAAATGGAACAATATTCACATTATAGGGGTACCAGAAGAAGAATAAGAGAGAGAAAGGGATAGAAAGTATCTTTGAGAAGGTAATTACTGAGAACTTCCCCAATCTGGGGAAGGAGATAGTCTCTCAGGCCATGGAGATCCACAGATCTCTCAACACAAGGGACCCAAGGAAGACAACACCAAGACATATAGTAATTAAAATGGCAAAGAGCAAGGATAAGGACAGACTGTTAAAAGCAGCCAGAGAGAGAAATAAGATCACATACAAAGGAAAGCCCATCAGGCTAACATCAGACTTCTCAGCAGAAACCTTACAGGACAGAAGGGAGTGGCATGATGTACTTAATGCAATGAAACAGAAGGGCCTGGAACCAAGATTATGTTATCTGGCAAGATTATCATTTAAATGTGATGGAGGGATTAAATAATTTCCAGATAAGCAAAAGCTGAGAGAATTTACCTCCCACAAACCATCTCCACAGTATTTTGGAGGGACTGCTATAGTTGGAAATGTTCCTAAGGTTTAATAGCTGTCACCAGAGGTAATGAAACCACAGTAAAGAAAGTAGAACAGCGAATTACTAAGCAAATGCAAAATTAAATTAACTATCTCCAAAGTCAATCAAGGGATAGACAAAGAGTACAGAATATGATACCTAATATATAAAGAATGGAGGAGGAAGAAAAAGGAGGAGAAAAAGAAAAGAACCCTTAGATTGTGTTTGTAATAGCATATTAAGTGAGTTAAGTTAGACTCTTAGACAGTAAGGAAGTTAACCTTGAACCTTTGGTAACCACGAATCTCAAGTCTGCAATGGCAATAAGTACATACCTATCGATAATCACCCTAAATATAAATGGACTGAAATACCAATCAAAAGACATAGAGTCACTGAATGGGTAAAAAAACAAGACCCATCTATATGCTGCCTATAAGAGACTCACTTTAAACCCAAAGACATACACAGACTAAAAGTGAATGGATGGAAAAAGATATTTCATGAGAGAAAAAAGCAGATGTTTCAGTACAGTACTTGTATCAGACAAAATAGACTTCAAAACAAAGTCACAAGAGGCAAAGAAGGACATTACATAATGATAAAGGGGTATATCCAACAAGAAGATATAACCACTATAAATATCTATGATCCCAACACAGAAGCAACTACATATGTGAAACAAATACTAACTGAATTAAAAGGGGAAATAGAATGCAATGCATTCATTCTAGGAGACTCCAATACTCCATTCACTCTGAAGGACAGATCAACCAGACAGAAAATAAGTAAGGACACAGAGGCACTGAACAACACATTAGAACAGATGGAACTAACAGACATCCACAGAACTCTATACCCAAAATCAGCAGAATATACATTCTTCTCAAGTGTACATGGAACATTTTCAAGAATAGATCATATACTAGGCCACAAAAAGAGCCTCAGTAAATTCAAGTAGATTGAAATTGTACCAACCAGTTTCTCAGACCACAAAGGTATGAAACTAAAAATAAACTATGCAAAGAAAAAGAAAAATCCCACAAACACATGGAGGCTTCACAACATGCTCCTAAATAACCAATGGATCAATGACCAAATAAAAATGGAGATCAAGCAATATATGGAGACAAATGACAACAATAATTCAACACCGCAAAATCTGTGGGATGCAGCCAAGGCCACGCTAAGAGGAAAGTATATTGCAGTACAGGCCTACCTCCAGAAAGAAGAACAATTCCATATAAGCAGTCTAAACTCACAATTAATGAAACTAGAAAAAGAAGAACAAATGAGGCACAAAGTCAGTAGAAGGAGGGACATAATAAAGATTAGAGCAGAAATAAATAAAATTGGGAAGAATAAAACAATAGAAAGAATCAATGAAAGCAAGAGCTGGTTCCTCAAGAAAATAAACAAAATAGATAAACCCCTAGCCAGACTTATCAAGAAAAAAAGAGAGTCTACACACATAAACAGAATCAGAAATGAGAGAGGAAAAATCACTACGGACACCACAGAAATACAAGGAATTATTAGAGAATACTATGAAAAATTATATGCTAACAAACTGGATAACCTAGAAGAAATGGACAACTTTCTAGAAAAATACAACCTTCCAAGGCTGACCAAGGAAGAAACAGAAAATCTGAACAGACCAATTACCAGCAATGAAATTGAACTGGTAATCAAAAAACTACCTAAGAACAAAACCCCTGGACCAAATGGCTTCACCGTTGAATTTTATCAAACATTTAGTGAAGACCTAATACCCATTCTCCTTAAAGTTTTCCAAAGAGTAGAAGAAGAGGGAATACTTCCAAACTCATTCTATGAGGCCAGCATCACTCTAATACCAAAACCAGGCAAAGACACCACAAAAAAAGAAAATTACAGGCCAATATCCCTGATGAACATACATGCAAAAATACTCAACAAAATATTAGCAACCGAATTCAAAAATACATCAAAAAGATCATCCATCATGATCAAATTAGATTTATGCCAGGGATGCAAGGATGGTACAACATTCGAAAATCCATCAACATCATCCACCACATCAACAAAAAGAAGGACAAAAACCACATGATCATCTCCATAGATGCTGAAAAAGCATATGACAAAATTCAACATCCATTCATGATAAAAACTCTCAATAAAATGGGTATAGAGGGCAAGTACCTCAACATAATAAAGGCCATATATGACAAACCCACAGCCAACATCATACTTAACAGCAAGAAGCTGAAAGCTTTTCACCTGAGATCAGGAACAAGATAAGGATGCCACTTTCCCACTCCTGTTCAGCATAGTACTAGAGGTTCTTGCCACGGCAATCAGAAAACACAAAGAAATCAAAGGCATCCAGATTGGCAAGGAAGAAGTTAAACTGTCCCTGTTTGCAGATGACATGATATTGTACATAAAAAACCCTAAAGACTCCACTCCAAAACTACTAGATCTAATATCTGAATTCAGCAAAGTTGCAGGATACAAAATTAATACACAGAAATCTGTGGCATTCCTATACACAATGAACTAACAGAGAGAGAAATCAGGAAAACAATTCCATTCACAACTGCATCAAAAAGAATAAAATACCTAGGAATAAACCTAACTAAGGAAGTGAAAGACCTATACCCTGAAAACTACGAGACACTCTTAAGAGAAATTAAAGAGAACACTAACAAATGGAAATTCATCCCATGCTCTTGGCTAGGAAGAATTAATTTTGTCAAAATGGCCATCCTCCCTAAAGTAATCTATAGACTCAATGCAATTCCTGTCAAAATACCAACAGCATTCTTCAACAAACTAGAGAAAATTGTTCTAAAATTCATATGGAACCACAAAAGACCTCGAATAGCTAAAGCAATTCTGAGAAGGAAGAATAAAGCTGGGGGCATTAGGTTCCCCAACTTCAAGCTCTACTACAAAGCCACAGTAATTAAGATAATTTGGTACTGGCACAAGAACAGACCCATAGACCAATGGAACAGACTAGAGAGCCCTGATATAAACCCAACCATATATAGTCAATTAATATATGATAAAGGAGCCATTGACATACAATGGGGAAATGACAGCCTCTTCAACAGCTGGTGTTGGCAAAACTGGACAGGTACATGCAAGAGAATGAAACTGGATTATTGTTTAACCCCATACACAAAAGTAAACTCAAAATGGATTAAACACTTGAATGGAAGTCATGAAACCATAAAACTCTTAGAAGACAACATAGGCAAACATCTCCTGAATATAAGCATGAGCAACTTCTTCCTGAACGCATCTCCTCAAGCAAGGGAAACAAAAGCAGAAATGAACTCACGGGACTACATCAAACTAAAAAGTTTCTGTATGGCAAAGGATACCATCAACAGAACAAAAAGGCATCCTACAGTATGGGAGAATATATTTGTAAATGACATATCTGACAAGGGATTAACATCCAAAATATATAAAGAACTTACATGCCTCAACACCCAAAAAGCAAATAACCCTATTAACAAATGGGCAGAGGATATGAAGAGACAGTTCTCCAAAGAAGAAATTCAGATGGCCAACAGACACATGAAAAGATGCTCCACATCACTAATCATCAGAGAAATGCGAATTAAAACCACAATGAGATATCATCTCACACCAGTAAGGATGGCCAGCATCGAAAAGACTAACAACAACAAATACTGGTGAAGATGTGGAGAAAGGAGAACCCTCTTACACTGCTGGTGGGAATGTAAGCTAGTTCAAGCATTGTGGAAAGCAATATGGAGGGTCCTCAAAAAACTAAAAGTAGAAATACCATTTAACCTGGGAATCCCACTCCTTGGAATTTACCCAAAGAATATAACTTCTCAGATTCAAAAAGACATATGTACCCCTATGTTTATCACAGCAGTTTTTATAATAGCCAAGATATGGAAGCAACCTAAGTGTCCATCAATAGATGAATGGATAAAGAAAATGTGGTACATATACACAATGGAATACTATTCGGCCATAAGAAAGAAACAAATCCTACCATTTGCAACAACATGGATAGAGCTGGAGAACATTATGCTCAGTGAAATAAGCCAGGCAGAGAAAGACAAATGCCAAATGATTTCCCTCATTTGTGGAGTAGAATAGTGAAGCAAAACTAAAGGAACAAAATAGCAGCAGACTCAGAGACTCCAAGAATGAACTAGTGGTTACCAAAGGGGAGGGGTGTGAGAGGGCGGGTGGGGAGGGAGGGAGAAGGGGATTGAGGGGTATTATGTTTGGTACACATGGTGTGGGGGTTCATGGGGAGAGAACAGTGTAGCACAGGGAAGGCACATAGTAGGTATGTGGCATCTTACTACACTGATGGACAGTGACTGTATTGGGGTATGGGTGGGGACTTGATAATATGGGTAAATGCAGTAACCACATTGTTTTCTCATGTGAAACCTTCAGAAGAGTGTATATCAATCATACCTTAATAAAAAATGGTAACCTTATTGCAAACAGTTTTGGTGGGGAAAGGGAAGAGGTAGACTGAAAGAAAATTACAGTAGGATGATTAGTGGAAGTTTCAGAAAAGATAGCAGAGTACCCATCTTTCAGGAAACATATCTTGTTTGATCCAGTAAGAAAAAGCATCAGAGAGAAGACCTGAAGACCTGATAAACTGCTTAACTCCATACCAAAATATGGCAAGCCATGTTGGGGAAGTACCGTAACCTTCAGCCTACCTTAGAAGAGTGAACAAGGTGACTGTAATTTTCAGCCTATCCTATAAGTGCAACAGAGTTCAGGGCTTCCGAGTGGCCCTGACCCTGGAAAGTAAACCGTGGCAATCCATTGTAGCCCACAGACACATGCACCAGACCCAGGGCTCCTGGTCACCACAGAGAGCAGAATACTTTGTTAATGGAACCCAAATCCTACACTCAGCTCAGGTCTTACCTCTCTATTGACACAGAAATCCATGCTGACCACTGAGAATAGGCTTATCTGGCCGATCTTTCATTCAGGCAGTGATGTTTTGCATTTTACCTCCCCTCTCAGGTTCAAAAAGGGTAACTACTAAAGCCAAATTACTTTTGAATTCTGAAACACAGAAGGACATAAAGCTATAGCGAAAGGGAGAGGTATTAAATACATACAAAAGGTGGAGAAGTGCAGCTCATGGGAGCAGTACCAGCCAGCAGGTTCAACACAAGAAGAAGAATCCAGCCATGGGCTCACACTGAATGTCAAAGGTGACCCTTCCTTATGCCAAAATGTTTGAACTATTTTCAACTATTCGAACTATTCCTGTCAGAAAGCTTTCTACTCTCAGAACCAGGATAGGACTTGTATTAATTGGACTTTTCTTAATGATTCAGAAACACTAAGAAGTAGAGAGGATGCAAGTTAAAGACAAGTTCAGCCTATGGCCTGACTGTGCTACTCACAGGGCACCAACACAACCCAGCTTCCCTGAGAAGCCCTGGTGGCCTTCCTGCAGCACTGCATTGCACAGAAGACCCAAGCAATGATCCCAAGTCCTCTCAGCAGGGTCAATCCATGGCCTGTCCACTAAGGCAGGAAGAGGGAATTAAACTGTGGAAAATACTTCTCTCAAAGCTAGGCTAAAATGTACAATCACATCATGGAACTGTGTTAACTATCAGCTAGGAAACTCCCTTATTCCTTGACCAGGCGAGGAAGGCACTGCCATATGTTCTTTGTAATGTAATGCTAAGAAGAGGAAATGATCTGGTAATAAAGAGGTGTTAGAAGTTGGGAAGAACTGCTGGAAGAATTAAGTTTCAGGATTGAACCCTACCTCCTCCATGTTTTCTTTGTAAAGTTATCCTCAGAGTAAGGCCAGCATCATTCTTGTAAGGTTGGAGGAGATTAAGACATTCAGGAACCACAGATTGTAGGATTTATTCCCATTGTGACTGCTGACTTCTAGTATCAGCCTTTTGTTCTGCATAACAGCTCTCATCTTTTAAACTAGCAAGATTCCTGATTTTAGAAAAATGTGAAGCATTTTCAGGTTAGACTTTTAGCAATGTCACATTTCTCTAAGGCAGTAATAAAGAAAAGGTTGGGCAGGCAAAGGATACCACTGAGTTCTCACTTAACAGCACAAAACAGCCTTTCAGCTGGCAGGTCCAGGCCAGCACATCCAGGGTGATCACCACCTTTGAGTTACAAATGTTTTTGGTTTTTTAAATCTCTTTACCTTATCAAGAAACTTTAACAGATCAAACATAATTAGATATTTCCCCCTTTCACTCTATTCATTTAAAGTGGTGTCTCCTATTTGTATATATGTGGCTATATGTAAAGTACAGTATTGCCTTTCTCAATGTTTTATGACCTGTTCACAATGTGAGCCCAAAGAGTGCCACCAAGAGAAATAAAGGACAGTGCTGTCATATTTCACGGATTTTCCCAGAGGAGTAGAGTGGGATAGATGATTACAAACACCTAGGAAGAAGCATCACTTTGCTGATGGTGCAGAGCCTACAATAATAGCAATTCCCTACTTAGACTTTTTAGTTATGCTAAACGTTGAAAAAAGCTAAATGATGGGGAGGAGAAAAGAGGGAGAAATTTAAAGGGGGCAGTTAAGAGTTTGATAGGTGCAGTGGCATTCTACTGTCAAATAATCTTCTTTTCCTAAACCAAGATGTGGGATTCTTAAAAATCGTCCTTATTATTTTGAAGTCAAGAATGGGTCTTCCTGCTCACAAACCATGATCACTTTTCATTGATATTTTTAATGCCCTGATTGGTTTTGAAAATCTGGAAAAGATCAATCTTCAGCCCTCGGAAATAAATCTTCTTTTTCTCTGCCAATCCATAAAATGATCCTTTTCTGTCACTCACAGCACCATCAGACAAGTAGGTGTGCTTTATATGGTTAGAAGTGTGCTGTGATTTTCAGCACAAATAATAACGTAGTTGGAGACTCAGACTAAGACATGTTCACTGCATGTGACAAATTCTTTTTGGTTCTGTCCTGGAGGTGTCCCCTCAAGTCCCAGTTTGACTGTGGGATTCATTCAAGACTGATATCCTCTCAAATCAGGTATTCTAGGTAGGGGAGAGAGGAGTCCTTCAAAACTTGGTCCACAGTAGGTGATGTGAAGATAAGACAAGATGGGTGCAGGGTGTTGGCACTCTGAATAAACTGGGCAGTGGGAGGCAAATCTGAAGATAAGCAAACCATAGGATCATTCAGAGGCATCATAAAATGAAACTTGAGATTGTACAACAGCACAGGTGTTTTTTCTTGCTTCCTTTCATCATTTTAAGTAAAATTAGACCAAGAGAAGGGGAACAACAGTCACACTACCTAGAGTTGTATGGTATTTTCTATTTTTCTCCAACTTTAAAAAATACATATATTTGAAAAATATACTTTATTCTTTCAGCAATCTCATAATATAAATAAGGCTAGTATTATTATCCTTAGTTTTGAAATAAAAACAGTGAGGCCCAGAAAGGGGAAGTGGTCTCCATCAGGTTATGCAGTGAGTCAAAGACAGCCCAGGGAATGATACCCAGTTCTGCTTGCATTTAATCCAGAACATTTACCCTACTGGCTTTAAGGCTCCCTTTCCTCCTTCTCCCCTTGGTGGTTCTCTTTTGAACACAATCCCTCATCAACTGTGAAGTGAAGCTGGATCCCTGTTCAGAGTTGCAGAGAACTGTTGTTTAAAGGACCCCGAAGGGGCTTGTTTCCATTGCTTACCTGCAAAGCCAAAGTTTGATCCTATGATGGAAGTCCCTTAGAGGCATCTGCTGGGATTCCTCCCACCCGAGACTGCTGTAATTAGCTCTGCTAACAACTGTGATTGAACACTGCTTGTTGTAGTTATTGTTCACTGGCAGGCACAGATAAGAGCCACATCTCAGCAAGTGGTGTTCTAAATGGTGTTCCCTGCTTGGTTAAACTCATGTGAGGCACTTGTCAGGGACGCTGTTCCCAAACTCTGCTAACAGCAGGCAATGTCATTGAAGCACCTTCCAGAGCCCACAAAGAAGGCCATAACAGATCCCAGTGAGTGCACTACCATGCAGTGGGAGAGACTGTTCCTATTTTGACCTTGCCCAGGATCTGGCTTCCCTTCCATCTTCCAGACAACATAAGTGTGGCCTTGCACGGTTAAGAGAAAAGGTAATTTTTGTCTTCCTGATCTTTGAGTCTCCCTGTGTTTCAAACCTTCCCTCTGAAAACACTTGTAAATGAAAGTTATAATGTGTAATACATTCATTCAGCCTATGCTTTTCAGACACTGTGCTCTTATTAGAAACAAAACAAAATGCTGCTTATGAGCACCTGCTCGTGAGGACCAAGCCAAGAGGCAGCGTGGGTGTTAGATGGAGGCGTTGCCCTGGCAGTAAATCCAAGTTGCTCACACCAAAGGAAGTGTTTCTAGGGAAGCCATCTGAGCAAGAGGTAAATACTTAGTCATTCAAAATAGCCACAAATTACTGCTTCATTTCCAACAAGGGAAGGTCTGATTCTAAAGACTCATAAAATGGTAGGGTAGCATTTCTCTCTTCAATCCACTCTTTATTCAAAATACACATTCCTTTGTTAAGAAATATAAGAGCCTCTGTTATCAAACTGTTGTTGACAAGGTGCTAAAGAGCTGCAAATTTGGCTGCAGGTGTTATTTCAACAATAGTTTTTGCATTATGATTCTAAATAGCTTCACGACAACAAAACCTAAGCCCTTCTGTGGTCAAACATGCTGTGCCATATGTATCCGACGCCTCCTCACCTACTCCCCAGTGTTGCCAAGTTTTATGAATCTACTTAAACATTTTCTCTAACCCCTTTCCTGTTTCAGTGCTCACTGCTGATGTCATAGATGAGGGCTTCATCACCTCTTGCCTACATATCGCAATAGCTTAGCCTCCTAAATGATCTCCCCTGCTCACCGCCTTCCCACCCCACCTCCCATCCTCCTCATCACCACCTCCAATTATCTTTCCAAATCATGGACTTGATCAGACCACTCACAAACTCACAAACTCAGATACATGCTACAACATGGGTGAACTTTGAGAAAATTGCCTCTCCTAGGCCTACAACATGAAAAACAGCCTACAGAACTTACATTGCAGTAAAAAAGCCCTTCATCTAGCCTCCCTCTACTCTATACTTAATGTACCCTAAACTCCATCGATCCCAGATAATTTGCCCTTGCATGAAAGCACTGTACTTTGTCTGGCTCTTTGAGCATGCCTTCCTTCCTTACAAAATTACCCTTTTTGACTCAGGTCAGATGTCAGTCGTTTGTTCCAGGAAATTTTCCAACACTTTTTCCCAATATAAATTAATTAATCATCTTTCAAGTTCCTATGTGTGTGTGTGTATACATACAAATATATGTATGCATATATATATAGACATTCTTGGAAATATAATTCACATGCCATATTATTCACTCTTTTAAAATGTACAATTTAGTGGTTTTTTAGTATAGTCACAAAGTTGTGAAATAGCACCACAATTTTAGATTATTTTAATCACCCCACAAAGAAACCCCATACCCATTAACAGTCTCTACCCATCCCCTCCTCAGTACCCGCCTCCCCCTAAGCCTTAGGCAACCACTATTCTATTTCCTTTATCTACAGATTTGCCTACGCAGGCCATTTCATATAAATGGAATCCTATAATTTCATTGTGACTGGTTTCTTTCACTTAACATAATTTTCTCAAAGATCCCCCATGTTGTAGCATGTATCAGTACTTGATTACATTTTATTGGTGAATAATAGTCCATTGTATGGACATACCACTTTTATTTATTTATTTATCAGTTGATAGACATTTCAGTTGTTTCAACTTTTCAGCAGTTAGGAACAGTGTTTTATGTACACTTTCATTATCATTTAATATGTGTGGTTTGGTATTATAGGATCTCTGTGTGGCCTGTTTTGGTTTTATCACTTGATTATAAATTCCTTGTGGACAAAGCCTATTATTTTTACTCTGTAATCATCACATAGCAAGTATTCAATAAATGTTTGACAGATGAATGAATGAGCAGGTATTATAGGTTCTTCCTATGTTGAGCATCATACAAAGTCATCACAATAAAAACAGTAGAGTGGACCCAGTAAATTTACTCAGTAAATTACAGCATTCCAGCACTGGTGGTTCTTAAACATTAATCTCTGTACTATGCTCTGGAATTCCAACACATGGCTACTACAGCTGAGTATTTCATGGAGGCAGTTACTTTGCTAATAATAGTTGTAAACTGGGTGGACAGAAGCCTGGAAGATGCCAGACTTTTTGTCTTAGATTGAGTCTACAGTTTCTTGTTGTTACTCTTGGCTTGACTGATGTTGTTATTCTAGTCTAGAGTAGTGGTTCTCAACCTTGGCTGAGCATCTGAATCTCCCATGGAGGTTTTTCAAGATACAAATTATCTGGGTCCCACCTCCCAGATTATGATTCTGTTTCTTGGGTAGGGGCTCTGGTGGTCATGTGTTCTAAAAGCTGTAAAGATGTTTCTGATGCATAGCTAGGTTCAAGAATTCCTGTTTCAAAAGTTGCCCTGAGGTTAAAAAGAATTTATCTTATAGAGCATGTATAAGCACTTTTATTCCTGGAGAGTCCTTTATTCATCCTGGGATCATGCCCATTAATACTACCTCACATTTATAAAGCACTTTTTATTTGGAAAGAGTTTTGCAGTCATCTTTTATTAACGAGGCCTGCATACTGGGCAACCTTATACAAATCACATTATCCCTTGGTGTCTTACATTTCCTCAAATGTAAACTGTAGGCGGTTATACTGACCCACCCTCAAGTGGTATTGTGGAGACTAATGGGAGACAATACAGCTCTCAGCAAACATAAAAACATTATATGCATGTGTATTAGACAGCATGAAGTCCTAGCCTTTTAAAGTGAAACAAATACCAAAATAAACTCAAGCCTTCCTGTAACCTTCATCATCATCTGAAAGATTCTTTCCCAGCACCAAAGTACAGCAATTCCCCCTTTCTACCAAATCTAATAAACAGACATAAGCTATAGTAACAAATAAAGACAGAACTTTGAGGGCACCAACCCCCTACATAGTCAAACATCCGCATATAAATTTTGACTCCCTGAAAACTTAACTACTGATAGCTACTATTGATCTGAAGCCTTACCAATGATATAAACACTTATTTTGTATGTTATAATTATATACTATATTCCTACAATATAGAAGCTAGAGAAAAGAAAATGTTTTTTTTAATTGTCACAAATCTTCAAATAGCTTTCCAATATAATTATTGGGAAAAAAACAAGTATAAAATAGAACCATACTTTCAAACCCGTATTGTTCAAGGATCAACTGTAAATATATAAAACCATCCTGAAATATAGTTTAACTTTCTCATTTATCATTCACAATGCAATTAGAGATTATCTCTATAAATACACTTTTCTGAAAAATATCTTTAGACAATATTTGTGCATGTTCACACAAGTCTTTAAGCTGATGCTATATACTCACTATTGATGTTAAGCCTGAAGTTGTCCAGTTTGCTGATGATTTTTACATGGCTGGATTTGGCCTCTTCTCATCACCCCTATGTAGCTGAAAGAGTATATCGTCAAAATGAGACCTTGAGACCTGTCTCAAGTTGGGACAGCAGATAAGAATAGGGAGGCAAGGGAAGAGTCTCCAGGAGCCTTGAAACCAGAGACAGATCTTGTAAGGAAGATGACCCACAACTAAAGGCTTATTTGTACTGTGTTTTCAGCTCCTTGGTAAATGGAGTCAGAAAGCAGACATGATTTTTCCTTTCTTCCATTTTGCTTGGAAAGGACCACAGAGGTTTCAAGGGCCAAGTCTATATACATATTCCAGTTCATTTACAATTGAATGATTTCTGTGACTCTGAATGTGAATTAATGCCCTCAAAGCCACCCTAGCTGATCGGAGCTATGAATCCTAAGTAAGCACCAACTTTCTGGGGCCACTTGACCTGACTGTGCTCTTTCCTCTTTGGACTCACTCCTAAGGGCTTGGGTTATATTCCCAAGGGCAGTTGTCTGCTTTGTTTAAGCTCGGGATCTGCTGTCAATTGAATTCTGTTAAACATACATTCATTGAGTACTTAGTCTGTGGATAATACTGTAGTACTTACTGTGGAAGCTACCAAAAATTCTCTGAGATGCTTACAGGGTTGCTATCATAATGACATTGGGTCCTTGAGCCAGGACAATACCAGCAATCCCTGCACAGAGACCTCCAGAGTTTGGTCAGTGTGACATGCTGGTTGATTTCCTGGGGACTCCAAGACTGGGCTTCAGCAGACACCAAGTTGAAACATCATTTAACTTCTTACACATTTTTCTATCTGTGATATTCCATTAGGCCTCCATCAGCATTCAGAAGCTCCTATGAAAAAAGCCTCATTGCAGGGAGCCTCATTGATTGGGGAAATTACCTATTATGCATAGTTATTGTATTTTAAATAAGGTTAATTCCAGCATGTTTCTACCTCAGTAATCTTTGAGAGTCTCAGCATTTTTGTCGAACATTTTAAGGGGAGAAAGAGCCACACAGGCTTCATTTTAGTAGTTAAGAGAAATTAACACTAATACATGCCTTCAATGGGATTCACTTAGGTATCCTGAACATTTTCTTCCATCAGTAAGGAAAATCCCCAGATTGTATGCATTGTGGATTTTTCCTCTGTAAAGAGATGCAAATAGTTACAATATGTTTATGATTTCCTGAGTCTTTCAAAATCCCACTTTCTCTCTGCATTTCAAGGTAAACATCCCTGCTTTGCAGATTGAAGCCAGACATCATGAATTACTTTCACCACTTTCCTCAGTGAAACACAGGCCACCATGTCCCAGATCATTGCTCTCCTTGATATCAGAGGAAAAACTCATGACATTTTAAGACAGAGGAGCAATCAGGTACAATTTTTTGGTTTAGTGCTTGGTTTCCATATCTTTCACAGAAGATCCTTAAGATCTTAGATGAAATTTAATCATCCTTACAGGTAAACTTTATTTTCTCTTTTCAACTTCCTAAAACAAAACAGAACAAAAAGCGCATAGAGAAACACTCAACCATTTACTCATGAATCTCTATGATTTGGGTCATAAACTACAATCTGGGCAAAGCCAAGCAAGGCACTAGAGGGTTGAGAGACAAGGAGAATGTTGTGTATTGGATTTAGAATTTTGAAATGCCCCATTTTGGTGGTCTCCCACTTGTCTTTATGCACAAGGTCAACAAAGGTCTGGCATTTATGGTAGATATTTGCTCTTGAGAAAGATTTCTCTGACTGATCATGTATAGGAATTTAAAAAAAGAAAGAAAAAAAAGCTCTTCCACAAAACCAGATCAATAAGAAGCACTCTATTTAACAGATGTTAAAATTTTCACAGTTTTAATTTTTATGTCATCCAAGTATCCACCCACCTCCTTAGAGCATCTCTTTATTTCTTTGTAGGAAGATATAAGCAATCTGTTTCCTTTCTAAATATTTTTGGGTTAACAATACTTCTCTCACTTTATTTTAGTCCTGATGATTAAACAATAAAAATGCTCATTAGTAACCTGTATCTGGAGAGAAAAAGCTATTTCTTGATGAGCAAAAGTCAAGCTGAGATGAAGACCTCATAGGGCACAATGTTAAATGGGTTAGTTGCATGCTAAGAGGAAAGGATTAGGGACCCAATTGACCAACTCCAAGGAGAGATTCTGGTTTAGTGGAAAAACTAACCTAAGATCAGAATATATTAAAGATATAAGACTAAAGTTATCAAAATGCAGATATTTGTTGTTAATTATAGGGCACAAAAAATAGGAGAAAATACCCATTGTCCTTCTTTTTGACCTGGAACTGACTTTAAACATAAAACAACTTACATGTGAAGAAATAATTTTATTTCTCTTTTATTTATTTTTCATTTCTAGAAAGCCACTGAGCTAGGGTGATGGGGTATATTTTTAGATGGGCATCCTGAGAACACCATCCAGAATCTGCACTCATTCTTCCCATAAAGTATCCATGAACAAGTCAAACTTTCAAATTTCACATCTGTCAGTTATTAGCTACATGATTGTGGGCGAATTGGAATCTCTAAATGCATTACTTTTTTCATCCATTTAAGGAGGAAAAATAATATGTATCTCATTGGAATGCTGTAAAGGTTAGAAAAACCTATGTATGGGAAAATACCCAAGAGTAAGCAAATATTAGCACTCAGTTCTTGTTAGTATAATGAGAGAATAGGAGAACTCAGAGTTGAGCCCAGCCCCCATGGCCCATAGGCTGAAATCCATATATTTCGCTGGGCATTCACTGTTCTGGAAAATCCGGTCCTTTCCAGTCTCCAGCCCTTTTCCACAACCGCCCTGCTGTGGTCAAACATTCTTTAATACATTTTGAATGTGCCCACCTCCGTGTCTCAGTATGTCTTTCCCACATCCTTTAGCCTCCATTTGCCAAAATTCTACTATCTCTCAAGGGCCTCAAATCCTACTGTTCCAGGAATCTTGGGGGACTCAGCTTGTCCTCCTCTAAACCCTAGTCCTTGCTTTCCAGAGCCCTGGTAGAGATGTAACTCATGAACCACTTTACAAGCTCCTGAAAGGAATAGGCCACATACACAGCACCGATCTCTGTGCACCACAGAAAGTGGTGCCTTGCCAAGAGTAGGTGCTGAATAGATTCATCATTGATTGAATGAATGCACAATTTCTTGTCCTGCCCTTTGTGCTCTTGGACAAAACACTCTGCCTCCTTCAGGCTCAGTTGCCCCAGCTGTGAAGAGGATAACGGCACGGATGTACTCCCCAGGTGTCCTGTGAAGAATAACCAATGACTGAAAAGCAATTTGAGAATGCAAAATGAAACACTATATATAAATGTTACATAATCAAAATCATTTCCTGCTGTATTATGTTTTATTTGGCTTTATATCTTGGAATCCTTTGTGGATTTCAGAATTTCACAGATGCAATACCATCCACATTAGCACCTAAATTCTCTTGGGTAATAAACTATTTTGTGTATTATAGCTCACGGCTACTCTTCCCTGGCATACTTACACATGAATCTGTCATAATTTGGGGTATTCATAATAACTAATGATACAATTCATTTCTAAGGGATAATCAATTTTTTCCCTTTTTTGGCTGGCCAGTTATCATTCCCATATTGCTGCCTCAAGGGAACTAACTTCCATTAAACCCAAAATCTAGATGATAAATACATTGTTCAGAAACCCAAAGCCTTTAGGAGCTTATAGTCTGAGATGCCAAAAGTGGTTTTGATTTTGAAACACTCCTTGTTTTCTATGGCCCTTTTGGTTCCCAAACTCTAAATCCCTCATCTGTTTATTACAATATATGGGCTACCAAGTGCTCAATGCAGCTTGATTTCCTAGTACCAGGAAAGGCTGGTTAGCCCTTTTCACAGGAAAACAAGGCAATGCTAGTTTACAAATGCCATTTTCTTTTTTGATGCGTTCAAGAAAGAAGTTGCCTACAGAAAAATAAAATTTTTGGAATATTCCAGTGACTATAAAAAGTGGCTTTTGACTTTTAGTGCATGGCAGAATATTATTCTTAGAATAGTCCTTCGACATAGAAACGCTGAGGAAGAAGAGATGGCAGTGACATCACAGGGAGGTCATGAAGATCCAGGGAGTCAGGAGATGAAAGGGCTTGGCACAGTGCACAGAACAAGTGCTTGATAAATACTAGGTATTGTTATGATTGGCAGAGGGCCCACTATGAACCTGGTCCTGTGCTAGGAGTTACACAGAATATCTCACTGGAGATTCCTAACAAGCCAATGAGAAAAACCTAATAATCACCTTTCATGCCCCACCCCATTTAACACAGAGAAACTAAGCAACTTGTCCAAGATCTCAAAGATAGGAAGCAGTGAAAATAAAATACAGCCCTGTCTAGAGTGTTTCCAGAGCCCATATTCTTTATCCTGTTTCTTACAACATCCTACTGTTTGTTCCTATTTTTTACTTAGGTTGGGAGTCCCTTTTTCCTCCCTGAGTACACGATACTTCCTTTCCAAATGACTGTCTAATCCCTCTGCATTACTCATTTTGTTATCAAGTTTTAAAATTAAGAGTATTTTTTATCTCTTCTGGCAGACTTCTAACCAATTTTTCTAGTTTTATATGAGACCATTTTTTGGAGATCATTCTAGTCTTTCATCAGACTTGTCCTCACATAATGGTATCCATTTTTTAAAGAAGTTCAATGTAATTTTTCTTCTGGGGCATATATGAGTAAATCCTATATTTTTATGGAATATAGGCTTCCCTTCCCCACCCATTTCTGTTATCACATTTTTACTTACTTGGATCTGTGGCAATATAACTCTCATAGGGATACTTGCATTGTCATTCAAATGTAATGAGATATCATTGTTTGGTGGGTGTTATCACCCTGGCTGCAGATATTGTACCAGAGTAATCTCTCTGTTACAAAAATATCTCCTAGTTATGATATACAAACCAACACCATACTAGTTTGCAAAATCACCTATTTGTTATTTTGTAATTTATACAGCAATTAATATTTCAAAGTGCCTTATTAGTTATCTCTCTTATCTATGTGAAATTAAGCAGAAGCATCACTGCAGTGTTACAGATGGGAAACTAAGGTATTGAGAAGGTTAATGGCTTGCCCAAGCTCCTAGAATGAACCGGTATTAGAATCTGCTGTTTCTGATTGCATTTCTTTACTAAGGTCTGCAACTCAATCTGTTCAAATTCTGAATAATTTTCAAAGTGAACATCTCCAGAAAGGCGGTGGAAACAGAAAGAGGGGGAAATAAAACTGTTCACTTATAAAGTACAGCTTCCAAAACATTTGATAAATAAGAATAAGGATTGGGGGGCCCTTTTCCCTCATTTCTATTTACAGAATGAAAGGACAGTAATCCAGTGAGATTAAAATGAATACAAATTGCAAATGTAAAGAGTGTTCAGACCTCACTATTTTCCCATTTCAACATCATTTTGTTCTTTTCAGCAGTCAGTACCAACTATAAATGCCATGCATTTGCAGTGCTTTGTAACCATTACCACGGCATACCCCTTAAGCAGCTAAACACAGGGGGTCAATTCTGCCACTGCTGTTTTATGGCCTAAGAAGCAAGGGTAAACAGAGGTTAAGTGATTGCCAGGAGCACTCACATCTCAGATTAGAACCAGTGATCCCATGAGTCACACCCTATAGAAATTTGGAAGGTTCCAAATTATTGTTTCAGTGTCAGAGATGGGTAACAGTGCCTGAAGGCAAATTTGCTCACCATCCACAAAGGGACCTGTCCTGCTTCCATGTCTCACCTCCATCTTATTCCCAAACCATTCCACAAACTTCTTACCCCTTTGAGGGAAATCTCCTTTGATGAAATAGGTTAGAACTAAACAAGTGATTTCCACATCTAGATTTCCAAGGTTTTCTGTTTGTTTCATGCAGACAGAGCTATAAAGAGTTTTTGGACAAGTAACAGATCTCATTTTCCCTTACAGAATATTGGGATGGCTCCAAATCAGGAGACCATAAAGGTCAACTGCAACCAAAGGAATAAAAACAGTGTCTGAGGGATAAACTCTTGTCAAATACCAACTACAACAGAAGACGGTATGGAAATATGAATATAGCCTAGATGTGTTCTCTTTCATGTCATCCATTCTATAAGAGAAAATGAAAACCAGTTACTCACCCACAAACCCACAGACAGGCATATCTGTATGAAACAAACAGAAAACCTTAGAAATTGGAACATAGGAGTAACTTATTTCATGAAAACAAACTTCCTATTTTCTTTTTTCATCATCTACCATAAATACTATAACTACAGTCAACAGACAGTGTTTGGCTCCTATTATCAGGGTGATTTTTTAAAATAATCATTAGCATCTGTGAAAAACCTTCACAGGGTGTTAATATGATAAACACTGCTGGCAAACTTTTTTTCTAGTTATAACCAGGAAAAAATTCAAGGAATATATTTTTCTTCTTACCACCCAATCCCAACCAGGGCAGAGACATGATGTATATTCCACTCAAATGGTCTACATCTAATTCCTTGTGGGCAAAGGCCATTCTTCCAGGCCATTCAGCAACATGCTCAGCAAGCACTGGAACTGAATGTGGTCTCTCTCACCTGTACCATTTCTTTGATTCAACAGATGAGGAAGAGTTTAAATTATGTGTAATTTCTACATCACTAAGGACTGTCCAGGCAGATTTTCTTGTCTTTTGGACAACCTGCCTTTGCCCTGTGGACCGTTCTCTACTGAGTCAGGGAGCTGAGGAGACACAAACTGAAATTCAATACAGGCCAGAACACACCTCACAGCTGTAGCCTTCCTTGCTGGAGGGGCCATTCCACTCCTTTTCGGGCACAGGTCTTTGGCCTTCCTTCTTGTCAAAGACCCTCATCAGACCTGCTCATAAGAAGCAGGTTATGAAGCAGGTTCTCATGGGGGCCACCCAACCACTGAAATACCTGTAGAGGTGCATACTCCTCACACAGTATCTTGAATAGTTACCCACACTGAGAGACTAACACTTTTGTGACTTCTAGGAACTAAGGGGACAAAGCTCAGTGGTGAAGAGGAGTGTCAGGGCACCAGGAAGCCTTACCCCTTTCTTGCCATGCATGCCTTCATTTTACTAACATGGGTTGGGTGCCTACCTATGAGCAGTTCCAGGCACATAAAGGCCACCATGCATACAAAGGTTACAGTGTAGGTCTTGCTAACATTTTCATGGCGTCAGCCTGGAAAGCAACACCCAGCTTTTTTGCTCTTTTGCCTCTTTATACCCAGAGCTCCGTATAACTGTGTGCTGTAGCCAAGGTAAGGGCTTGCAAACCAGCTTTAGGCCTCATTCGTCGACCAAACAGGCAGCAGAGAACCGGCCGGCCAGAGCCCACAAAGTCTTTGGGGGTTACCCCGCCACGACTGGCCCAGCAAGCTCAGGTTCTCCCATGCCGGCCACTGCAGAGGTCTCTGAGCTCGGTCCAGGGACTTTCGAAGGCAAAGAGACGACAGTGTGCAGAGTGGGCTATGTGGCTCGCTCTGTGGCGTCCCTGCCAGAAGACGGACGGTTCTGGCCCATCTGCGGACCCAAGAAGCAGCAGCAGGAGCAGCAGCCGCTGCGTATGCCACCCTGCTGGGCGGCCCGACTGGAGGGAGGTCCTCGCGGGTGCCGACCACGTCGAGCGCGGGACCCTCCCTGTCGCCCCAGGCTCTGCGCAAGTGCCCGGGGCGTTTTGGGTCCAGAGGGGGCCTAAGCGCCGGGGAGGGTCCCCCCTTCCGGCGGTGTGGAGAGCAAGGGTGAGGAGGGGGCGTGTAAGGAACTTTCGGAGTTTCGTTTTGGAGATAAACCACCAGACCGCAATCAGAGCCTTTTCCAGAGAGCCCGGGGCTCCCAGGTCGGGCCTGGGCCTCCACTGGTGACTGGGTGTCCGCCTGGGACCCACCCTGGGTCTCGGTTTCCTCCAACTGCTGCGGCTCCTTGGGGCGGCCAAGCCGGGCCTCCTGCGGGCGCCAGGTGTGGACGTTGCAGACCCGGTGTCTGCCGCGCTGCGGTTGGGCTGTTCTCTTCACAGACAGCAAACAGGCGGCAACTCTGGAGGCTCTGGGCGGCCCCAGGTCTCTCTCAGCCAGGAGCGGGGCCGCCACTTCCTTCCCGAGGCGCCCGGGTCCCGCCGCAGCCGCCCCCACAGCTCCAGCCCTCAGCCACCGCTCCTCACCACAGACAACTTCCCCGCCAGCCGCGCGTGTCCTCGCCAGCCCTCAGCCGCAGGCGATTGGATGGCGGCGGGAGGCGGGGCCAGGCTCTCGACCCTGCCCGCGGCCCCCCGGGGCCCCTGAGACACAGCGATTGGCTGAAGGTCCCGCCAGTCACGGGTTGAGGGGCGCCCCGCCCCTGCAGGGCCGGCCAGGGGCTGGCTCCGCCCCGCACGCCGCCGGGACCCGCCTTCCTCCTGAGCTCTGTCTGCTCAGCCCGGCGGTCCGCCTCATTCGCTGAGCAGGTCCATGAATTGTCACGGCGTTCCGGGAGGCTGCTGAGCCGGGGCGCCCGCCGGGCTTGTCGTGTCCTCTCTGAGGTGTCTGCGGAGCCTAGGTGCCCCGTCCGCTGAGGCGAGAGCGGTCTCCGATTCGGGGCAACTTGAAATTCAGGACCCGAAGCAGGGGCGCCGGTTTGCGATCGCGACTCAGCGAGGAGGGTGAGTGGCAGCTCGCGAGGCGAACGGCTCCTCCCGGCGCTGTTCGTCGAGTCGGGGGCACTGAACGCGTCCCGGTGCGCGTCGGTCAGTCGGTCCGAGCGTGGCCGCTGTGGGGAGATCGGGGCTGGGCGGGATTTGCTCCTTGCCAGTATCCCCACTTCCGAACTTCTTGTTTCAAAGCGTCGCAACCCGGCCCGGGACGCGGTTCTGCGTCCGCACGAACTTGGCGTGCCGTAATTGCCATCATTAGGTGGGGCGCGGGGACGCGCCCCTGGCCCTCTGCGGCGGCAACACGCGCGGGGTGTATGGCCAGCAGTCCTAGATGGCTTGCGGACGGGTTTCTGAGAAATGAACCCGCGCGGGAGGCGGTGAGGCGGGAGCCCGCGGCCCGTGTCTGATCCGTAGCTGGAGCCAGAGATCGTCGTGTTTGGGGTGGCTCCTTGGCGGTCGGCCAGAAAGCTGAAACGACCACCGGGTTCTGTAGCGGGGGCTTCAGTTCTTTGCGGTTACTGAAAGGAATTGACAGCACGTATATTAAACTTTGTAAAGTAATTACTTTTTATTAGCACTTGAATCCATATCCCTCATGAGGTGCTCGGACTTCCACATCACTTGCAAGGTGTGTCCGAAGGACTTCGTTAGGACGAGGGGGCAGCTACTGTCTGTCCCAGAACCCGGGGCCCCGGAGAATCCAAGAGCAGACCGTAAAAAGGACCACCAGACCAGCTGGTTGATGTTTGAGCACCTGCGTGTTTAAGTGATGAAGTTGTGACAGGAACTGACAACAGAGGATTCAAGGTTAATCATGACACTTCATTTGTGACTCAGTCTGGGATAGTTTTTTTTTTTTCTTTTCTTTTCTTCTCTTAATGATAAGGGGTAAAAGCAGCTGGTTTTTCTGAGGGCAGTTACATACATGTAGTTTATATTATATATAGGTGGATTAAATGAAATTCAACACAGTATTTTCTTGTACTTCTTATTTGACATGAAGGAGAGTTAATTGAGAGTACTAGACAGACTTGCATAAAGAATTTGGGACTTTTTTGATTTTTGAAAATATGTAAAAGTTGAGATATATAGCTATTCATCCATGTATATGCATGCATTTGTACATGTGTGTGTATAAAATTGATACATGAATGAGGTAGAAATATATGGAGGGGAAAACTCAGCCTTGAACTTCCCCTGCATGGAGAGAAAGACCCTCTCATCTGGGAGTTTATGATGAGTGTGTAAGCATGTCTGGATCTGCCTGGTCTGTCTGGGTCAGTGTATGTCCATGAACTTTACGAGCATTCAATTCAATACCACTCCGTGCAGATTTGGAGTTCCTGTTTTACAGCCCAGCAGTCGCCAGTCAGCCCATCTGTTAAAACATAACATGTACACTTTAGTCAGAGAACTAGGGTGGAGTGTGGGTAGGGGGCAACCCTTACTAAAAACAACATGCTACAAACAAAGCCTGCCTCTTAAGTTCTATTTTCATTTAATATTCAGTCTGAACTTGTGACTTTGGTGACAAGAAAAGGAGTGTTTGACTCTTCAGAAATGGCAGACTACATTTTGTGGAGTAATGATAGCCATGGTTTGGGGTGGGGAGTTGATAGGAGAAAAAAAAATTCCTCTAGAAAATAAATATGGTGCTTGTCACATTACCATGCAACACTGGTTTACTGCTTTGCAGTAGCATGTATATCAGAAACTGTTTTCTTTTGCTTCTTTAAAGAATGCATTAAAGCTGAATTGTTTTGCACCAAAAAAAAAAATCCTTAATAGAAGTAAATAGAGCTTTACTGCAGAAGCTATTTAATCTACTAGAGTTGACTGCCTTAGTAATTCTGATGAAACATTTTTTTAAGAATTTATAACTTGCATATGAATTCATATTCAGTCTAATCCTTAGTTGCAATGGTTCACAATTTATAGTTTTAAAAAATAATAAAAAATCTTTATCACAAAAATTCTGATGACTAAAAGGGTATATAGGAGGAACATAACAGCTTAATAAGTTCCTGCAGTCAAGTGACTGATACTTAAAAAAACTATAAATTCCTTTAATAGCATAATTACTTTTGGTGACAAATAAAGACAATATTTTTGAGAGACAGTTGATATTTTTCCCAATAATTTTAAGCTCATAATTACATTTTAATAATGGTGTTCATTATTTGTGGGCAGAAGAATGGTTCTTAGGAACTCATTACAAGTATTATTTTCATTTTTATGATACTTAAAACATTTTATGGAAAATATGCAAATCCCAAATCTGTGACTTTAAATATATAACAGACTACAAAGACACCATAATTCTGCCTTTATATGGATCATTACCATGATGAATCAACTGGGTTGCTCCTTAGAAATTCAGTTTGTAGGCTGGACTCTGGTCTCTGGGATTAGATTCAGGAATCTGGGGTGGGGCTTAAGAATCTGCTTTTTTAACAAGCACCCCCAAGTGATTCTGATGCCAGTGATCCCCTTACCATATTTTGAGAAACACTGGAATGGTGGTTATGATATATAAGAACAACATATAGGCTGTGAGTTGATTTAAAAAATAATTGTTTTGAAATTTCCAGGTGGCATTAACCAGCCTTCTGAAATTTATAGGTGACACTTTAACTCCCTGTCCTCAACAACGGCTCCTTTTGTCCTGTGTTCAGAAGTGTTTTGGAATCCTCAGATATCCCTGTCCCAGATTAGACTCAGTTGTTAGGAAGTCTGTCAGGGGAAGCAATGTTATTTAAGACCACTGTCCATCTCCATTCCCTACTCCAGGTATAGTGGGTTCCTGGGGTGTTCTGGGGTGGCTGCCAGTCCCAATAACGTTCTTGGGCATTTCTCCCTGGAGGGTAAAAGAATACCAGTCCTTGGAACCAACTTTGCCTCTTTAAAGTCATTCCAGGCTTTGGGACCAACACCTTAGCAGGGGCTAGTACAATTTATCTGAGATCAACGATCTCTTTGGAAGGAAGGCTGTAGCTGATACGCTTCTTGGTCAGAAAAGTATCCCACACCACCCACTCAAAGGCCCAGGGAGTCTCAGTTTCTGAAAGTCATCTTAGAAGTATTTGAAGCCATCCAGTTAACTGGGTAGACTTTCTCAGCATCATGGAGAGATGGGATGAAAATTGATTACGACCTCTCTTTTCAAATCAGTGTGAATTTTGACTTATTAATTATTACCAATTAGTTGATTTTTAGTTTGATACTGACACTTTGATATGGTTCTCCCATTTCAGACTGGTGTAATTCTCCACTTAAGACTTCTAGATAAGATTTAAAAGAGAACGTATGTATCAGATGCTGTTGCATCCCCATTTCTATCATTCAAGTACCTGAAAAACCAAATGACTTCTCAGAGGTCAGAAGTACCTGAAATATTTCCTTCCCTGATGACAAAAGGACATAGGCTGGGGCACTGAACTTGGATTGTTCCAGGCAACTGGGGCTTTTACAGAACAACTGCTGTTTTAAGGAACAACTTGGCAGACATGTTTATAGGTCACTTATCTTAATAATTCTTTGAGTACAATGACTTTTTTCCCATGTTGTTACAGATGAGCAAACAGCAGCCACAAAAGGAGAATAATATTTAGATCCTGTCTTTCACATTCAAAGATGACACCAATAACTGAGAAGTTGGCCATGCATTTTGAATTGTTTTTATTTAGCATCATGGTGAATGATAGGGTTGTGCTTAGTTATTCATATCATCTACATTTTTTTAACATCATTCTTCAATTTTTTTTCATACTGAATATGACCATGGAACAGTTTTTTTAATAAAGTTAACCACCCTATATGATAATTGGTTCAATGACTCTGACCTTAACCAGCCAGCCTTGACCCAGAATGGCAAATAATTTGCTAAAGGTCACAGAGCACAATGGCAGCAAAGCCTACATATAGAATTCTCTGGACTAATATTTTAAACCTGTGCTATTTGCCTATTGAGTCATGTTATACTGTTAATAATGTTTTTACACTGGTAAAATTGAGTTGCTTTTATTTCATTTGCCCAGCTTCTGCATGTTTGGAGGGACCAAGAAAATTTTAAAAGCCGAAGGTATAATCACTCCTGATTATACAATGGGACCAATTTGTGCCTAGTTAACAAACTATAGTAGAATCCTACTGTTCTTGAAACTGGGCCATAGGCCACTGCAAGCTTCTAAGCAACAATTGTTAACTTCTTTTTCCTTCTGACCGTGACATACTTCTGGCAAAATTCTTTGGTGAACAGAATTTGGCAAATTCTTTTCAACTTTTTGATCCTGCTTTCCTTACCCTATTCCATGGTGAAATCTACTTTAAAAATTCACTTCTCAAGTCAGTCTGCCCTTTTAACATCTCCTAATACATAAGTTTTAGTCATTTTGACTATTTCTCCTCCAAGCACCTGTCTTCCACTTTAGTATTTTGGATCTAATAATGTCCTCTAATCTAGAACAGTCAGCAAACTATAGAATTTTTGCTTTAGGTTTTTGAACTTAATTATAACAATGGTTAGAAAAAAAAGAAAAAAGGAGGATAATATCAAAGTCATGTTGATAAGTGTATCATATTAGATACTCCCAGCTTACAGTTTCTGTCAGAAATTTAAGATCCAGATGAATGAAGTGACAGAAACACTCATGTGGCCTTACAGACACTCTTCTGATACAAGCTGAGGAATACAACTGGAGACAGCATCCTATGTTACAGAAGAAAAACAAATGTGAAGCTCTGAGAAATGAACGGGCAAAAAGTGAAGGGTCAGGGATGGGAAAGGATGGGGAGAGTGGTGGGAAAGAATACCTGCAAGACAGGGTGGTAAGAAATAGAGGTGCCGATGGTTTGGGGTTTCTTGGGGCCATTGATTCTGTTTTATATTGTCTTCACAACCCACTCACCCTGCTTGCTTTAAATAATTTATTATAGCAGCAGGCCTTCCTCTGGTTAGTTTCTTTTTTTTTTTATAACTTTTTCCTTCTCATCTCTGGGTCTAATCAGAGGCATATGTAATAATGTGACTGCTCTAGAGTACTTAGGAAAATCCATTATCAATATCACTACATTATAAACCCATAGCTGTTCTGTTCTATTTTGCAGTGTTTTCTTCCATATTGTATTAACTCAGTATATGTGTTTCAAACAATATTTTATTAATCTTTGCACAATGAGACTTCTAGGCTTATTCTTCTTGGCTGGAACTATCTTTTGAGTAATCCATCATCAGACCACCATCGATCTAATGATGTATTTATTGCTCACTATTGCAGCACTGGCAAGAGACCCAGTATGGGTCTAAAAATTTGATTAAAAAGAAATCAAGGTTTTGCAAGGCATAGCCATGCAATTATGTTAGCAGCTGCCGAGTATATTTTATGCTAAAATACACACACATATTTCAAGTGAGCAAAATGTAATCTTTTCAAAAGCTTTAAGAACTTTTTGTTAAGAACAAGAAGATGCCTGTAATTAGAAAAATTATGAGTGTACTCTCCACCTTAGCCAAAGGTTAGGTATGATATTTCTTTATATTATATCCCTCAACACTAAAATA
Organism: Manis pentadactyla; assembly: GCF_030020395.1. Classification (NCBI taxonomy): domain Eukaryota; kingdom Metazoa; phylum Chordata; class Mammalia; order Pholidota; family Manidae; genus Manis; species Manis pentadactyla. The sequence continues at coordinate 65,630,315 of NC_080031.1, read as the reverse complement.
GATAATTTTATCTTTTTAATTCACAATAACAAAAACAATGGTGATAAGAACTAGCTCCTAGTCCGTGAAGGATCTTCCATGTAATCATTACTAATCAAAATGAGCAGAAATTAATTAACAAATAGTAACTGAGTACCTATTATGGGTAGCACCGCTTCTCTGCTTAGCTAACTGCAAATGCAGTTCAAGTATTAGTGCCCTTGGGAAGCTTTTCCATGTCCCCCTTTGGCGCACTTGTATACTGTCCCAGAGCACTTCCTATAATCACCCCCTCCAACATGGAGCCCCTTAAGGGCAGGGATGACACCTTTCATCTTGTAGGTTCTCAAGAAAGGGCATTTAAGAAATAGTTGCCAGGCATACTGGAAGCTACAAGGAATTATAAGTGAACACTTGCAAGGCCTTAAAAGGATATGCACAAAGATATTCACCAAAAGTTTGAAGGTGGCAATAACTGAAGTCTACCGCCAGACTTCCAGCTTTAGCATCAATCTCAACACTTCACCTCTCTTCCATTCCTGCCCCCCAATCATCTTCAGTGTCCCTCCCCTTCATTCCTGCCTAGCCTCCTCCTCTCACTACTTCCCTATTGTGACTTGCTCCAGAATATCTCCTGCCGCCCCACTCTAGGCCTTCTCCCCTGGTCCCTTCTTTGTTCCCACACCCCTTGTCACATCTTGAAAAGGCAGCTGACTCATGGTGACCCACTTTGAGACTTCGGACAGCCTGACTCTTTTCTTCTGAAGTCTAGATAGCTTGGTTCCCTTATAGCATCGCATGCAGGTGACTAGTTGGCTTTGGCTGTGGGGGCTTGGGGCCTTGCAGGCATGTGATGGCACTGGGCCTAGGGGCTGCTGACATCCAAAGGTCCACATAATGGGGAAACCTGACGTTTGTTAAGAGAAGCTTTTTTTTAAATTTCAGATTTTTATTTCAACACTTTCATAATTTCCATTTATGAATCTCTTTTTTGTCCAAGAAGCACGCCTTACATAGTCATGTTTATGACAAGGTCTGACAGCTTAGGTAGACTCTACTTCTTACCTCAGAGCGGGGTTACTGAGGTCATGCACAGACCATGTGTCCAGGTGGAGTTTACGGATTTGCTGAATTAAGATAACTGCTCAAGATCAGGGCCGCTAGTAAAAGCCCTTTTATGTTAGATCTTAATGGGCTTTGAATAACTACAAGAGATCAAGGACCCCCATTTTCTGTCTCATCTGGGAGATTGTCTCACTTAACAAAGGTGCTTTCTTCTCATATCTGCCAGGAAAATATCATTAGAAAATTGAAGGATTCCATCTAAAAGTTATTTAGATGTTCAAGGCAACAGAGAAGATGAGCCAACCCTAGATTAGGTCATGGACTCAAACACTGGTTTCTTTTGGATCTTGTAAGTCGGGAGCACCTGCCCCTGCTTCTCCCAGAGCTTCTGCTTTCACCACAAGCTGGGGCTGAGCCGGGGCCCGGGAGGACTTGGGAGAGGCTCCAGTGAGGGACAGAGGCAAACATCTGTTAATTTACCCCGCTCATCTCCTTTACTGGATGCCTTTCTTTTGGCATTTTCTCAGATCTGCTTTTCATCATCCCAAATACCAAATCTTCCTCTTAAACTTTGCGTGTATATGATGCAAACAGATTATCCTAGGCATAAAGTTCTGCTTCTTAACCTATGTTTCCCTAATTTCCACTTCTCTCCTTCATTTAGCCTCACCCTCCCATAATGTTTTCCTTTCTTTGACATTCTCTTTCCCTTCTGTTTAGGTAAAAACTCTACTTTATCAATGGTTACTATTAATCTTTTTCCTGCAGGAGTAACTGCTTTTCTGACCATTTTCAAGGCACTTTCCTAGAGCATTCCAGTGTGTCTTTCTAATGCTAAGAAAAAGAATCACAGTAAACAGCTTCTCCTCTCTGGGAAACTGACAGCCTTACACAGTGCAAAAGTAATTAGCCTCACAAAACCTCACTCTTCACCCACCTAACCTATACTTGCCAGTGAAAATTCCCCCTTACCAGCCTAATCACTCTCACCAACCCCTGCTCACTTTTATATCATTAAGAAACATGATCACAAGTCTCTACTAGAAATAGATTCATTGCAACCAAGGAGATGCAGCTTTCTATAAAAACCAAAACAGATATACTCAGAACAGGGAAAAGAGGGCACTCCTGATTTCTTTAAAACCAGGACATGTCGCCTGATCCATCTTTTGTTAAGTTCTTGATCTTTTTTTTCTAACTAACCATGGCCTGTTTCTCTTTTGAGGCTGGATTATTGTTAACAGCTGACATTAGCTTATTGCCATTGAGTTTCTGTTTTCTCTCCTTATTTATTTTACTCAATTTTTATTTTCAGCATTTTAGGTTGTTTTTCCTGATCTACCTACTTCAGGTGTGTTGTTTCTAACCTCTCTAGGTAGTTTTCTACCACTTCCCTGCCTCTGACAATATCTCACAGTCCAATAGCATTCTCACATGGAATGAATTTCCATTTTCGCTGCAGATTGGTAATGAAGATATTAAGTGGAATCCTGATAGTGACCCTTTCAATAGCTAAGGCACCATTTGCTGTTTTAATTATGGTCTTGTAGAAAATTTTCACCAGTTATAATGTTCACCCATTTTCTAAGTAATGTTTCTCAAATATTGTATGGGATTATGAAATTTGTGTGCCTTACATTTTCTGCTCTCCATTATGGACTAAATTTATAATTCTATAATTTTCTTGTAGGAAAAATGCTTAATAGACTGGAATGGTTAATTTGGTTTCAAGCCATATTGCTTTTTTTACTTGTTGTGAACCATTAGACATTTATGTAATCCTTGATTTTACTTCATTCCCAACCTCCACCCACTGCTCCCCAAGCAGTAATCTCAGTCCATCCCTTCCCTCTACAGTCAGTTATCATCTCTGCTTTTTTGTGTAAGATATTCATATTCTCTTACTGGTCTCTAGCATTTTCAAATTTAAAATAAGGCTACATATCTGAGACAAAATAGGCAGTGTCCTCTTGTTATGATACATCCCCATCCTTTTGAGGCAGGTCTCCTTACTGGTGGCAATCACAGTGTTACACCTCTTCTTTGCAACGTTTCTGCCTCTTAATCCTTGTACAGTGGAGTATGAAGCTGCTTCTGATTCTTAATATCTGGCCTCTGCCTGGGATCTGTGCTGGTCTTATGTGGTTTCTGTTGAATTTCCTGTAATTGAATAACAGCTCAGAACTGGTAGCCAGCCTTCTGGAGCAAAAGACCAGTGAGCAATGTGCTTCATTTAGTCTTGGGGGACAACGGATGTATGAGGGAGGCAGGAGGTGAAAGTCAAAGTTTTTAAACAGATAGGGAAAGCCAAAGACAGACTATTTGGTACCAGGTACACATGCCGAAGTACTATCTTCCTGTTGTGATTTCTAGGGTGTTTTCCCCTAGGGCTTTTCTGGGTGATAATCATAGTGTTGTAAACTAAAATGGTACACCATCCTAGTTCCATTCCGAAACCTTCCCAGAGACAAAGAAGTGGGTAATGTATCCAAATGGAAATGTCCATGTGGAGGTAATGTGGTACACCTACTAGGAGACCTTCAACACAAAACACAAGACCCCATCTCCAATAGGCCTACACAGTAACAAAGGGTATTATCTCATGGAGAAGTATGGGCAAGCAGCAGGATTGGTTGATTCAGTTGCACAGTGACATCATCAAGGATACAGTTCCCTTCATCTCTCTGCCACTGCCATCCTCAGGGACTATTTGACTTTAAGACTGATTCTTTACTTCTTTGCAAGAAGGCTACAGTCATTCAGATGTCACTTGTGGGCAAGACAATATCTAGAGCACAGAAAATGGATTCCCCCTTCCAGGGCCTCCTTTTGAAGGGTGTGAAAGCACTACTAGGAAGAATCTGAGAAGACCTCTCTTCTCACCTCATTGATCAAAACATCATCACATGTCCCATCTCTAAATCAGACACTAACAAGAGGATCGCCATTATTGCCTGAAGGAGGGAAGAGGTGAATTTAAACAAAATCAAGATTCTGTTAGTAAGAAAGAAGTAAGTGTGTTGAGAGTGAGGGAGCAATAGATGATGGCAGGCAATTTTAAGTGTCTACTATACAATATAACTTGGAAGAAACTATAAAATTCCCTCAATGGCTGCTGTGTAGTTGGTAGGTACCATTGAACTGCTACACATTTCTGGATATAAAATGGCTAGACTCGGTTGACGGGGAGAGAAAAGCCACAATGCAGACTAATTAAGAACAGAAAAATGCACCAAGATTAATAATTATTCTGATTGGAACCACAATAAACCATAATGAATTTGAATGCACTAATTTATGTCCATTTGTACTCGATAAGCATGTGATCTTTGCTGAATGAAAGAGATTAGAATAATTTGCTTATTTCTCAATACTTCTGTATTTCCAGCATTATTTTGCCCTATAGGTCCATTTGAAGATAAAGGGTTATTTATTAACTTTATTTACATATCATAGCATTAAATCATAATAATTACTTATGATTGTAACTGGCTATTATTTATTGAGGGCCTCTTATAACTTAGGTATTTAGCATTGAAGAGGAGATAGTAATTTGCTTAGGTCCCATAGCTACTGAGTGGTTAAGCTAGAATTTAGACTCAGATTTCTATCTGCCCATGTCCCTTCCCTGCTCTCCATGGCTTCCCTTTGCCTTGGAAGACAGTCACAAGACGACCATGGCCTGCAGATCTCTGTGACTTCCCATCTCTATGACTTCATTACTTACCTTCTTGCCTTCATTTAGTTTTACAACCACAGTAGCTTCCTTGTTGTTTGTCTGATAAGCCATTCTCATTCCCACCTCTGACGCTTTGCATTTGCTCTTCCCTCTCTTGGATTACATATCCTCAGTTTGTATAGCTGCATGCTTTCCATTCAGGGCTCCTCTTCATAGGCACCTCCCAGGACTTTCCTATCTGATCTATTCAGGGGACTTGCCCCTACCCCTTCTCTTTTTCTGCCCCATTTTTGTTTCCATTATGGTAGTTGCCATAGTCTTATGTAATTCACCTATTTGTCTACTTGTTATAGTCTGCCCCTACTACAGTATAAGTTCCTTGAGAGCAGAGGTCCTGACTTTTTATAAAATGAATGAATAATCAAGTGAATAAGTTAATGAAGGAATGAACATTCAGAAGTTACGAACTCCTTCTGTCCCACTAGGATAAAGTAGGATGCTGACTGTCATTGAGCTGAGTACATAAACCTTAGATTTTTTTCCTATAAAGTCTGAAAATAACAGAACCACTTTTCATTCTCAGGGTAAAATAAGATACAGATATACAAGTTCTTTGGAGAAAAGGTAGACTTACTACAATAGTATTCCATAAGAGTTCAAGTAAGCTCGGTACAAGAGGAAAATTTGAGTAATACTCTTTAGTTTTTATATTGATTATAGTTTTAAGGATGCCAACTCCTTTTAATTTTATTTTAGGGCATAAATCCTTAAACATAAGGTACACATCTGAAGCTAAAGTGTAAATTGGGAGAATTATAATTGCATGATAACTTGCAGTGGCAAGCCACTTAAAATATTTTCCCTGCTTACACATAATTTTTCATTTGAATTCACATATCTACTAAAATGATTTATTCTTAGAACTGGGTTCTTAATTATTCTGAGGTAATTATGAAGGTGCAAATTGAAAAATTGCTTTACCTCCCATATTAATTTGGGGGGGATTGACAGTAATGAAGCAGAGTGCCTCCTCTGAAGTCCCTTTCCCAGGCATTCAGCTCAGGGTCTTCTCCACTGAAGTACGTGCTTATTGTGTCTTTTCTTTTCTTGTTCTGTGGGTTGCTGTACCATTTACCAACTACATTGTGAGCCATTATTTTCTGAGGCTTGCAGTGTGACTTATCACTCACCCAAATAAATCATCATTTCAACTTCAACAACAACTTCACGTTTCCTTCCTCTTCCCAGGTGACCTCACAAGCTACAGTGTCTCTTCTGTGCAGACTATCTGTCTAACCCCCTGTGCCTTTTCAGACTTGTGGGGTTCCCACTATCACAAAAACCTGTTGGAGTTGCTTACTATGAAATATGCTTCTGAGCTATACTCTTTCAGACTTTTGAAAGCAGATCTGAATTTTATAATGAATAGAATGCGTCTATAATTGAGAGTAATTTTTAATCTAGTTCTTGCAGATTGTTTCTGGTTTTGCATCAGAAATAAGTGAGAAGAAATTGAAGGGGGAGGAAAGGAATGAGGATGTTTTTGATGTTGTTCACATTGTACCTTCTTCCTATGTATCCTGGCAGGGGCTCCTTTCTTCCTCACTTTATAACCTGGGTAGATTTGGGGAGGGTAATAGGGTAAGAGCCCATCAGGATCCAGGTGACAATGAGATCAGTAATTAAAGGGCTGGGTCAACATGTCATTGCGATTTAAGTTAGACAGGTGCATGGGCTATGTAAGCTCCTGAGAAACTGCCTTTGATGGGGTGGTTTTCATATACAGTAGATTGGCCCTTTTATGGCTAAACAAAGGCTTTCTTTCTTTCTTTTTGTTCTAAGCTGTGTGGGTGGGAAACAGCATGAGGTTATAGAAAATGTATAGCAAAAGCAGTAGCAATGAGAAAGAATCCATAAAGGGTACACACACATTGCTGGAATATTTCCCAAGTACTTGGGGGTGGTCAGGGGTGGCACTGAGGCTTCGTTAGCAGAGGCAAAGTAAAACATGTGCTTCTGCATGTGTGAACACTCTTCTTTGAAAGTTCCTTTATGATTCACGAAAGCAGCCGCTTTTTGAGCTGGTAGCCATGGAGTTTTGGAAATTCACTTAAATAAGTGTATTGCAGACTCTTGATATCTGTTTTGGGGATTCATTGAGTGTTGGGAATTTGCTTACTCACAAGTGCCATGGAACAAATATTCTTCCTTAGAGTGTTGGGCCCTTTGTTCATTTCTTTAAGGTTTATAGATCAAGGCTAACAAGAAAACACTTAACACTTTGAACCCTCATTTGCTATGTTATATACACACCTACGTAAGTTTGTAATGATGGCTTTCTTCTTAATTTTGAAAGCTATGTTATGACAGTTTTACTTTGACTAGTAAATCAACTTCCCTGAGTTACTTCCAGACTTATTTTGTTGCATTGTAAGTCTTTCTTGCTAGGTATTTGAAATCTTGTTATACATTGTTTTTTGGTGAGCTTTTAGTTTTGCTTGTAGTTTTACCTAACAAATCCTGTGGCTCTGTCTTTTTTGTACAAGTCTATTCCATTTCTGAGTATAGTTCTTCCCTACTCTTTTATCATTAATAAGTTATTTCCAATAGTCCAAAGATTTCAAACATAAATAATATCAGCCGTGTTGTTTCCTGTCACTTTCAACAAGAGTCATCTCTGTCCATTTCTTCCAACAAGATAAATAACTAGGACATGATTCTTTCACTTTTTGCTAGTTAGTTTTCAATTTATTAGATAATGACATAACATAACATTTTCACAGGTTGCTTTTGTAAAAAAGATAAAGGTGAAAGCTTTGTTTTTAATGGGTCATAACTATGTTTCTAAATGACAAAGCAGAAAAAGATTGCCACAAAATAAGATTAGTGTGGGTATCTTGAACTGGAAATCATTTGAAATGTTTCAAGACTATGCTTTGTGCTAAATATAAAAATAATTGTGTTTCCCATGTGTAAGCATCAAAAGCCCCCAGCTGGAAAAATCACATGGTATAGCAAGTAGGTCACTATTGATGGTAGAACATGAGAAGGAAATGTCACAGCTGAGAGTAGAGGTCCAAGCAATATGTCTCGCCATGCTTGCTGCATTGTTCAGCATAAGAAGTAGAAGAACTCAACAGGGTATAACTAACTTTAGCCCAATTTGAAAGTATCAGCAAGGATAGCCTTTTAATCTGTCATTCCCCTTCGTTTCTGATTAACTCACTTTCCCAGTTGGGCAAAATAATTGAACTGCTTGGGTTTACACATTGGCAGACCTCTGAATACCAATTAAAATGGCAGACTTTATGTTCTCAAAGTATAAAGGTAGAAATAAGCAGCTATAAACAGTTACAGCTACAGATTTACTGGTGTTTGAAACCACTAACAAGGAATAAGCAATCAGTTAAAAAGGAATTATCTTAAAATCTCATTTATCTTCATATTTGAAAGTGAGATGATGTAGGGATACGGGAAAAAGTACATTTTTAGGGAATCCAGTTTCCTTTTCCTTTCCTCTTTTGAGCAATATGAGGAAGATTTGATATTTATATGTGGGAATTTTCACCACAAAAAGTACCTATATTTGCATATTCTAATTTTTTAATAAAAGGCTTGTTTATTTTAAATGAAAGGCTAAGAAAACAAGCAGTGCTCTCCTGCATCTGCCTCAATGAGAGATGATACCTCATTTTAGGGGGCTAGACCAAGATGGAGCCCTGGATTCTGAGAGAAGCCATCTCCTCATGCTAGATTAAGCAGTTGAGCACAAACCCAGAAAGCCGGTGATTATTTGGATGAGTGGATGGTGGCGTGCGGAGACTGAATTTGAACCTGTCGTTAGAGCACTGAGTATTCCTCCCATCCAGCACAGAGTCCTTCACAGAAATGCCCGGCTTTTGGATTCTGTGTACTCTGCGTGGATAGTTTCATTGTTTGAACCTCAGAGGTCTTCCTAGGCTCATATTTTCAAAGGTCATTAATGCAGATTAAAACATTCTATTTTGAACTAGGATTATTTAGTGCAGATTATAGCTTTCAGAAGGGAAGATGAGTGGTGTGGAAGCTCGATGGAAAAAGCATTTTCACAGCATTTTTTGTCCTTACTGCTTTTCCACATTGAACACAGAGCCCAGATAGATTTCTCTCCCTGATCCAGGGATGGTGTGCTGGAAAAGGTGTGGGAAGCACACTCTCCCTCACATCCCTCTGGAGTGAAAATTCTGGGAATGGTTTCCAATTGGCAGGAAGAGGCGCTGGCTTCTGATCGGAAAGAACGCAAGTGATGTGGCCATCAGGCCTGATTGTGCCGGTATGTGTACCTGGTTCTCACGCATCATGAAGCAAGCTGGTGGTGAGCTCCAGTTAGCTCGTTTTTGAGGCCTCTGTCAGAGAAGATCAGTTGACAGAGGTTGATGGGAACATCCTGGAAAATATTCTTGGGTGTCTGAAATAGATTATTGCTTTGAAAACCTGTGAAAAACCCCATTTCTAGTTTCAAAAAAGTAGGAATAGCTAATAAATATCTAAATCTTTATGTGCCTTGTGGAACTCCTTTCCATCCCATGAAATTGGTTATCTGATTTTAGTTAGTGCTATGAGATTTCTCTTTGACGTCACTGTCAATGACCAGATGGCCAGGTCCCCCACTCTGCTTCCACTCCAGTCAGAACCATGAGCCTGTTCCTGGCTCGGCCACTGACTAGAGGTAGATGTAGAGTGAGTCACCAGGCTCCTCTCTAGGCCTATGTTCCCCTGTGAGAAAGGAATGGAAAACTGGATCCTTTCTATGGACTTGTTCCAGTGTTAACACTATGTGGTTCTATTCATCTTTCAAGACTGTTTTTTTCTCCCTCCTGTAGGTAGAAAGATGTAAATTTTTCTAGTTGGTAACTTCCAATTGTAAGGACAATATTCACCAGGTTACTAGTTGGCTGCTTAAGTTCTATTTTGGCTGTTTCTTTTACCCGTGTCGCATGGAAGAGCTCAAATACAAGTTGATCACAAATTTCAAGCAAGAGTAACTAGGTTTCCTACTTTAATGCAAGAAACAGCAAGACTTTTTGGGGGGTAAGGGTGGGGTGAGGTGGTTGGGATTTGTGGTGTATGGAGGGTCTGGTTTCATAGGAAAATAAGGAGAGAGAATCCAGGATGCAAACATGTAACAGGAACCCAGTCAGGAGTCACACAGGTACAACCTCTGTCCCTTCGTATAGGAAATACAAAACCACTGCTTATAAACCTGTGTGCAAGGGAGTAGCACAAATAAAAACTTCATTTAGAAGAACTGTCTTGTCACTTTCTAAAAGGTCTAATGAAAAGGGTTTTATAATTTTAACTGAGATACAGGTTAATTTTAACCTCTATTACCTTTAGTCTTTCTAATGATAACATTGGTAGAATCTCTAAAATATAGAAAACAACCTAGATTGGATTATTTTTCCTGTGGTCTTCCTTTTTGTTAACAAAACATTTTTTGGAAGACAGAAATACTGAATGGCATCGACATTCTCTACACCTTCCCTTCCTCAAACACAGACATAGCCAATCAAGATGCTTTTCCTAAGGATGAATTATTCTTAACTTTTGTGAAAGACTCTCTGGTTGGGTGAGTGGTTGACCTCTGAAAGGATCTGAATCTGCTTCTTAGAGTTCTCAAAAAATAAGAGAGAATCTAGTTTTCATGGAGAAAGTTTGGACAAATTCTGGAGATCATCTTCTGGTCGTATCTTTAATTTAAAACCTACACCATGTTGTTTTAAGTTAGTGCCTTAAGAGATTTTACTTACAGGTAACCAGGTCTTGCTGCTATATGACTAATTTCTCCTAGATGTTATGACAGTTCTTTCAGAATCTGGATATAGGCCTTGGTCACTGGACTGGTTGTCTGGCCCACTGCCTGGCATGTGACTGTGTTACCACCGGCTGCAGTCAAGCACACTGGACTTCCTGAGCTCCTGCTCTTCAGTCTGGCAAATGTAGAAAACAATAATCCAGGTGATAAAAGACTCTAAATTTAGAAAGCTTCCCCCTTCCACATAATAGAACATGGTTTGTTTCTTCTTCCCACACAAAATAGAGCTGTCCAGAAGAACAACCACAAAAACACAGGACCCCCGGCACATCCCTCCCACTTGCAGCTGTCAAGGCTTCCAAGTGAAATTTGTGTGCTGAATAATTTTGCTTTGAAACACATCACAATCACATGTCCTAATATTTATTGAGGCTGAAAACTGCCAGCCCATTTGAGGGGTCTGTGAATGTAGGCTAATGGGGAGACAGAAACTTGTTGACCTTACCAGTTCCTCTGGATAGAGTCAACCCAACTCTCTTCAAGGTGAGATCAGGAGAAAACTCACCCAGGTAACCCCTTCATTCCTCACTCAGTGGGCTTTTGGGTGGCATGTTTCTCTGGCGCTACATAAGTTCTTTGAGCAGTCAGAAAATGAGAGCCAGTGCCCTTCTAGCAGAAACATCCATTAATTTTTTATGTTTTAGTTGGAAATGGCACTAGAGATTACCTAAATCAGGGCTTCCAAAGTGGAGCTTGCAAGATAAACTACTGGGGCATGGGAAGAAAATACTTAAACTTGTATTCACTTTTTATACACTCCCAAACAAGGAAAATTGTTTCGCTAATATATGTAAATTGATATTCTCACCCTCCCTTGGTCTTTAGATCTGAAGACCCTATGTTCTGGGGGAGGAGTATGTTCCCTCAACATATATGAGTTGAAGCTGGTCACCTCACTTGTCTGCAAGAATGTGGCATTGTATTTGTATGTGTCCAGTTAAAGTAATTTGCATAATTAGTCTTGATTAAACTAGCCTTCAACATAAAACAAGGCAAGTAGCTTAAAAAGATTCTGGGAAAAACTAAAACAAATATGGATTGAAGATATCACTATTGTGCAAGCAAGCTCAAGGAACAATTGAGAAACGGAGGAGCTAACACTTCATCCTAGAACAACCTATTTGTTAGCCAAGCTATGAATTAAAAATAGTAACAATGCTATCAATTCCAGTCAGGAGTTAGCCCCCAAATCTGGCAACTGTGGAGATGACTAACTGAAATACAAATTTATATCTACTGCTATTAAGAATGGACATATTAGAAGCAAGTATATACTTTGCCTTGAGAAATTTCTTAATGATAATAGGAAGGTACCATGATTAGAAAAACATGGAGAGTAACTTCTGCAATTTAAAACCAGTGCTTAAATTCACTAATCTTTACAAAATTTTTATAAAATTTCACTAAACTAAATGGTGTTTTGAAGCCTCTTTTGAAGCTTTTTACTTGTATGCAAAAGTAAAAATGTGGGAAACACTTGTTCTTCCTCCTAATACAAGACCTGATAAAATAATATGTTAAACACTATCTAAAATGAATTTCTTTGTCAGAACCTGCTGTTGAAAGTATTTTGAAGATACTATTGAAACCTTAAAGAAACGAATGCTGCATTAGGACAAGTCATGGAGGACAAAAGACTAGCTTTACATCTGTAAGATGTTACATCTAACCTATTGTATTTGTTCATTTCAGTTTCACCAATGAAATAGACTGCTTCTTTTTGGTGAGCCACCACTGGATGAGATTCATTCACAATCTTTGTGGAAATGTTTTGTGAAAATAACAGAGCAGTGTTTCCTCTTAAGAAGTAGCTGTTTCTTAGAGAAGGATTCTAGGGTAAGGTTGCAAGAGAGAAATTCATCCACTGCACCATTCATAAGCCAGCTAGTGCAACCAAGATGCTCAAGCCAGAGAGATAAGCAAAATGCTGCAGGATGTTACTCTGTAGTTAATTTTATAAAAACTAAACTTCTACATGCAGTGTAGTAGAAGCCATACAAAATTTTTATTAAACTGAGAAGGGTCCATGAAAATCTTTTGTACCTCACAGAGGGTTGCTTGTTATCTTGTTGAAAAATAATTTAGTTGTCAAACTTACAGATAAGTTATATTCATTCTTTTTGTGAAAACAAAAAGGTTCCATATTTTGTTAACCATTTCTGTGGTAATCAGTAAGTTCAGTACTATCTACCTAGAGGTCATTTTTTTAAAAAGCATAATTAATTTGTCCTTTCGAGATAAAGTTGTCATTTACACTAAGAAGTGACTGGTGGTTACCATGGGGGAGGGGTTGGGGTGGGTGGCTGGGGTGGGAGAGGGGGATAAAACGGCACAAAAATTCTCAATCGTAATATAAGTTGGTCACCAGGACGGTAGCACAGCATGGAGAATATAGCCAATGATTCTGTAACATCTTCTTAGGTTGACAGATAGCAACTACACTAGTGGGGGTGAGGATTTAATAATATGGGTAATTTATTGTGTACTTGAAACCAATATAAGATTGTATATCAATGATACTTCAAGTTTAGAAAAAGATAAAGGTGTCATTTTAAGAATAAGACAATAACTGAATTAAAAAAAAACTCTCACGATAGGTTGTAAAAACCAGTGCTTGGAAATGTTTACATTGTGTGTAATTTTATTCTTAAAACTGTAATAGCCATTAAAATCAAGCTATGTTAAATAAAAGAACTTCCAACTAGGCCTTCAAATTAACATATCGTGAAAAATTAAATCCAGATTTTCAAACATGAAGCGTATTTGTTCATTGCTCTTGATAAAATGATTTAGTAAGATTTAAAAAGGTTTGAACTCTAAGATAAAATTAAAGATAATATTTAAAATATTTCTTTCATATTTACCTTATACTTCAATCATTTTGATGTTCACTTTACCTAATGTAGTACATTCTACATATTGAGTACATGAGATGGTATGCACATTCAAAAGTTTTAGTTTTGGGATTCATAATCCAGTAATTTTGGAGACTGTTACTCCTAGCTAAAGATTCTTAAACTTTTGGGATTAGGGAGCAATCACAGATTCCTTGAGACAATAAAGGATAATGTACCCTCATTTCAGAAAAATTATACCTACATACATTCTTCCAAATAAAATTTTGCCCAGAATTTTAGGGCAATCACATGCCCCCGATGGCTGTTGTCATAGATTCCATTAAACACCCAAGATTACATTCATGGATGAGGACATGAATGCCCTAAGGAGTTATGTGACTTACCCAGGGTCACACAGTGACATCATCTGAACTTCCAACAAGACCTTCTGAGCCCACATCATTCCAGCTTTGGTCTGGCTGCTGGGGGTGCAACATGAGAAGGGAGCTATATCTGGGCTCCTAAAGAATTCACAAGTTCACTGGGGACTCCAGCGTGTAACAAATAATCACAATACTATTTGTGTTTAGGAGAAATTTGTTTATTTGACCACCAATAAACTACCCCAGCTGTGTGAGGGCTTTATGCTGAACTCCACAGAAAATGCAGAGATGGGTAAGGCAGCCCTCGTAGAGACCCAAGTCCCGATTACTTGCTTCAGCTTCCAGTGCTTTTCCTAATACCTGTTTTATATTGCTGAACCCCATGATGCTCCTCATTGGGGTTTACAGCTCTGTTTCCTTCATGTGCTGAACGATGATGTACCAGGAAAGGGAGGGACGGAGGGCGTCATACTCTTTCCTATTTCTAAGCCACCCAAAGCTTGCTCTTTGGGTTTACATATACTAACATGCACTTCTTTGCCTGTGGAATAGAGAACTGAACTCTCAGATAAATTGGCAAATGGAAAAAAACAGTAATAAAGGAGGTATGGAATTTCATAAGCTTCGTGATCTCCTTCCCCAAAGGCCTGGAACTATATAATGAGGTAGTACAACAAATTCTTGCCGACTCTGAATTTATTCCTATAAAAAAAAAAAGGAATGATAAGAATAAAGTAAATGTGAAATTTTGTTTTCTGCCTAGGTCATTAGTTGGTGATATTCTTAAAAATGATACAGAGTTTTCTAACAGATATGAGGCTCTTTGTAGCTTGTAGGGGCTAAAAATAAACAGGGCAGGGAACAGGGAAATAAGCAAGCAATATTGATCTGGGTCGGGGCCATTTCCACTTTAATGTTTGCAAAAGGCACAGACCAGTTTTGCAAACCTATTTATAGAGAGCAGCTCATTCACTGCTATATATAGGTGATAAAAACAAGATGGATTGTCAGGTAAATTTTGGTTTATATTAGAAAATGGGACTAGAAGGAATCTCCTTCGAAATTAGTGAAGAGGGCTCATCCCTTGTGTTCCTGTGGAACAGAGGACCGCACGGTGGAGGTCGTGGCTGCATTGTCCACAGACGTGTTTCGGCCCTGGGTGCTGCTTCCAGCCAGTGTTCACCCCACCTCAGCCTCCCTCAGCCGCCCCTCTGCCGTGGGAACAAGGGCTAAGCCGAACAGGGCGCCCCCCGCCCCTCTTCTGCCCTTCCATCCTTCTGGAGATTTCCAGCTCCTCATTGCTACTGATCTGGCTGCCTGCACGTGCGGGCACACCTGCAGTATGCGTGCGCATGCACCTGTGCATGAATGGGATTTTCTGTACAATCCTCTTTATCATTTGGTTCTCCTTTCACTTCTTGTACATTTCTGTAACTTTTTTCTCTCCACTCATTTCCCACCAGAGTTATTTACTCCTTTACTACACCCAAACCTGTATTTTTCTAGTTTCCTTCCTGCCCCACTCACCAAGCTTCTATCCCTGAGCTTTTTCCTTTTTCTTTTTTACAAGTGTCAGTTCAGTTCAATAAGCATTTAGTAAGTGCTGGGCACCTGCAAGGTTCTGGGACTAAGGAGACAAATAAGACAGAATGTCCTGAAGTTGCTCAATCCAGTGAGGCTGGCAGTCTGTGCTCTGCCTTCTTCCCTCTACTGTGGTTATCGATCGCTCCCTCCAGGCAGTGTCTCCTGCCAGCATTCTCCATTGTAGTAATAGCTAAGCACTGGCTCAGTAGAAATTAATTCCCCCAGTAACCTCTGATTTATGAAAGGAACTGGGCTTGTAGCAAGGGGCTCATGCACCCTGAGATGTGATCTGAGAGAGGGTTGAATTCTGTGTGTGTTCAAAATGCCAAAGGGATGCTAATGGGCCCCACCACTTTCTAAACGTTCTGTGGTGATGTTTCACCTAAGGGCACAGTTACCCAGGCTCTCGAAAATGGGCTGCTGACAGCTTCGACTCTGATGTGGTGATCTTACTGTCAGTGCAGCACTAGAATGCAAAAATACCTAACCACTTTTAAATCAGCACAGAAAACAGACAAACCAACCAGCCCTAAGCATAGTAACAGTTTACTCCAGTTTGGGGCTGGTGACGTTTGCTTTCCACCATCTCTGTGCCCATCTCTTCCCTTTAGATCTTTTATACATAAAAGTTTCTCTGCTCGTCCAAATGCAGCATGAGTTTATTTTCCATGAGTTTATTTTCAAGTGTCCAGGAAAAGGAAATCCCAGGACAAAATACCTCTAAAGACTGAAACCAGTCAAAGGGAGAAATAAAGTTTAAAATCCGTTTATTGTTCACAAACTGCAGTCCCGGGTGGTCTCTTTCCTGCTCCAACAGAAGCAAAACCAGCCCTCCCCCTCACCTCTCAGGTATGGATTAGCCCTCCATTGTCCAGGTAATTACCCACTGATATGGAGATGAACTTCTCTCCACCCCTGAGGAATGATGCAAATGCACTAAAGCCATACTTCTTTCCACCTCTGAATGCCTATTGATAAGATGTACTGAAGCCAGGCGAGATATTCTGGAAATACCACAATTTTACCCACAGGCCACCCCTCCAGAAATCTCGCCTTACAAGTTACCATGAAAGACCTTAGGATAGTGACAGGCAGTACATCTTTGACAGTCACAAAACTCTGCCAGTTGTATATAGGGCCTGCAAATAAGCAGTGGGGAAGTAACTTGAAAAACAACAAGCATTTTAAATATGACCCTCATCTCTGTTGCTCAGTCTTCTGATAGTCACCAGACAAATGGTATCAGGGCTGAGATAATGCGAAACC
Source organism: Manis pentadactyla (assembly GCF_030020395.1). Taxonomy (NCBI): domain Eukaryota; kingdom Metazoa; phylum Chordata; class Mammalia; order Pholidota; family Manidae; genus Manis; species Manis pentadactyla. Next base: position 65,613,668 of record NC_080031.1, on the reverse strand, counting down.
TTTTCCCATCAAGACCTTGCTGTGTGTGGATGGAATTGTTAACTGGTGTCATCATTCTTGATGGGGCTAACGTCTTCCTGGTGGTTGGCTCTCAGTGGTTTCCCAGCTTCATTCTTCAAATCCTTTTACACCATGTCATTCTCTACAAAGTGTACTCCGTTCATCCCCAGCCTTCCTCTGTGTCTCATTCCATACCCCCTGGAATGTGTCACTATGTGCAGCATCCATTCTGTAGTGTCTCCAAGTGGCATGTGTCCAAGTGATTACAGCTGTCTTCCTTGAGCCTTATATAGTTATTCATTCTTGCTTTTTCAAAGAAGAGTGATGCTATGAAGTCCCTGGCCCTTCCAACTTCAAGTGACTCCTCATCCCCCTGCATGCTATTTCACTGCCCAATGTTCTAAGCCTAATAAAAGTTGTTGGGACCAAATTCACCACAACTGACTTGCATGCTCTAGGCAACCTGATCACTGGCTGTTGTCTGGAGAACAGATTGCACACGGCCAAAAATGGAGGCAAGGCAACTAATTAGGAGATTACTCCGGTAATTCAGGTAGGATCTGATGATGGCTTTGGTAAGGTGATAGCAGTGGAGATGAAAAGAGGTGTACCATTTCAAGGTGGTAGAACAGTCTTGATAAAGGATTTAATAAAGAGTTGAATACATGGGGTGAAGAATGGAATGCAAGCATGATGCCTGCTAAATTTTTGGGAGAGGGAGAAATTTTTTTATGAGGGAGGTATGCCATAGGGGAGGGGAATAGAGATAGCACAAATACATGTAAGTGGGGTAAAGGCTTTCTTTCAATTAACTAGTATTTGCCATAAGATTATTAATATTAAAATATATGTAATAGCCCTTGGAAAACTATAAGGTTTAAAATAACCCTAAGACTTTTTATTCTTTTTTTTTAATTGAGGTACATACAGTAAAGTGCACAAATCTTAGGGTACAGCTCAATGCATTTTGACATGTGAATACTCTCATATGTGATCACCCAGATCAAAATATCAACCATTCCCTAATTTTTCCCTCTTCTCATATTTCACCCATCCCCCACTGTCCTTAAGACATTGATAATATTTTCTACTCCGCATAGTACATTAGTAATGGGTAAGTTCTTTTAGGGTAAAAGCAGTATCTTCAACATGAACAGTCTTGCAATAATAGGTGTTTGGTATATTTGTTGAACAAAAAAGTTAGTTCATGTATTTGATTCATAGAGAAATTGACAATCTGGAAACAAATAGAACATTTTGAAAGTATGTATCTCTTTGAGAGGAAGTGTTGTCCTTAGCAGTGGCCAAGTGCCAGGCTACCAGGGGGCTGAATCAACTGTAGGACACAGTGAGGTAACTGGATGAGCAGGAATTGTGACAGTGGTGAGGTAAATTTACGCCTGGAAGTAGAACAGTGAGGGTCAACCTAAAAGCCAGTGAGAGGATAGCCTGGAAGAACAAGCATGGTAGTTGGGCTTCGAGGCCTGGGATGCAGGTCAAGTCACCCAGGATTGTGCCCTGTAAATAAACTCTCCGTCCTCAGTGTGCAGGCTGCCCGCAAGGTTGCACTGGGCTGGCTGGCTCTAATGGGCTCACTGGAAGCTGGTCTGGACACATAAAAATGGGCAATGTGTAAGGGGGAAAAAAATCTGTCATCTGGAGGAAACAAGAAAATGGACCTACTTTCTGCATCATCTCCATTACATTACAACTTCTTATCCCAACTGGCAATATTTTATGTGTTTATCCCAACTGAGGCCTATAGCTCACAGACCTGCCAGTGTTAGAGGATCGATATAAAAATTCCTGTTGTTTCGCTGACTTGGGTGTTCACTGAGGGATTCTTTGGAAGACAGACCTGAGAAACAATTATGTGAGAAGCTTAGTGTGCTAGTTCTCCTTGAGAGGGGTCCCTGAGAGGGAACTTACTGGGATCTTCTCCTGTTTTTTTGGCACGTGCATTCTCCTTCTAATGTCTTGTGGCATGTGGCAATTTATCTTCCAATTGTTCATTTTTTACTTCAGTCTATCAGTTTGGAGCCTTTTTAGATAACATCCACAAATATTTTGGTATTTGTTCTTTTACCATAAATCTTTACAACTTTTCAATTTGTTTTTGGGGATTGACATGGAGGGAGTGGAGCAGGGGAACAAATGAGACTTTTGTTTAAAAGCTGGCCCGGCATGAATTTTAAAGCATTCATGAGGTGCTCTCCTCCCCACCTCGTTCTTGACTTTCCCCCACCTCATCTCTCAACCTCTTCTCCCCAGTGTGAGAAAGTACATTTGTGGCCATTACCACCTGATGGCTTCTGTATGTGGCCTCAGCTCTGGAATGCTGAGTTGTTTGCACTAGACTTGTCAAGAAATAAGCACGTTTGCATGCGGCCATGTGCTCATCTAGTGTAGCTGCTCTGGTTTCACTCCCAGTCAAGCTGGAGCATATTCTCCCAATCTGGGGAAGGCTGAGGAGGGACTTGAAAAAGAAACAGGAACTCTGTGCTTTATTCCTAGCTACCAGGCTGGAATTCTGGGCCACCATAAGTCAGCACTTTGCCTTTTCTGAGCAGCAGCTGGGCCATACAGATAACATGGTTATACAGGGCTGACCCCTGGTTATACAGATAACATCTGCCACGTGGACCACTTGGAAGCTGCTGCTTTTGTGCTTCCACAATGCCCCCAACCCTTGTATGTGAAACTTCCTAACTACCACAAAGTAAAAGAAAAAAAGTTCTACCAAGACCTAAGATTTCCTGTGTTGTGAGATGTATTATTTCCTGCCATTGAAGAGATTGTTTTATGATGCCAGCCAGAAAAGTTTTTAGGAATAGGCTAATACTCTTTTTTTTTCTCTTAGTATTTCCTCGGTTGTTCTTAAATGGTCAATAGTTTCCAATGGGTTTCTCTAATAAAAGTACTTCAATATTTTCTTTCCAGTGATAAATAATCATCTAATTATTTATGATTATTTTAGAAAATAACTGTGTTTCTTCACTATATTGATACTATAGCATAATTGGTTAATTTCCCAAGAATGATAGCAGTCAAGCCTAGGTTGACCAGATGTACTAAATGGACACAGAAAATTATTACTGATCTAATGTAATTTCTCAAGAGATGGAGGAGGTATGAAAAAAGGATAATCCTACCAAAAAATAAAGTATCTGGTCATCTTGGTTTTAAAAATAAACTGAGTACATGATTGTTTCTATTAGAATAAGGATCTGAGTCTATAGGAAAGACTACTCTGAGGCCCTCCCCTTGCACTTTGGGGTAATAGCAATGGTGAGTAATAGCAGGCCTACGGATTAGGGAGGAGATTCTCCTCTTCTTACTCCCTTCCCCATACTTGCAAAAAGAGGACAGAATTTCTCAAGAATGTTCTTAACATAGAGTACTAAGCAAATACATTTACAATGAATGGTCTTTTAAAAGGGAGGCTGGCTGCTTTAATTAAACATTTTTCAAATATGTGGTAAAGCCTTTTACCTCTGATACAGAAAAGGAGCTTGAAATTTGTTTTAAAGTGCACGTGTACACACTCAGGCACACATGGTGTGGTGGGGGAGGAGATTCCTTAGTAGTGTTCTCCCATTATTAAGTCTAGTCGCTGGGTCTTGGTCCAAGTAGCTTCAGTCTTTTTTTAAGCCTTGGATGGAAAAGTATTCCCTTGGTGACTGAGAGTGGTTGGGATTTTCCGATTTGGTGATTCTTTCTTCCTTCCAGTATTAACTGGATCTGAACCAGAATTAAGAAAGGCAAATATCTATTTGTCAAGCAAAGGGCTCATCATACTGTTTTGTTTTCTCATTGTTTCTCTTTCTTTGCTGCTTCTGCTTCACTAACCCAAACCCTAGTCCTTGCCTCCATTGGGAAGTTGTCTCTGGATGGCTTTCCCATACACTCACATCATGTCTGTTGTCTTTCTCCTTGTCTCAACTTGCCACTGAACTCTATGGTTAGCTGCTCAAGGATTGGGACAATAACATATCCATTAGCCACTTATTTAATTAAACTGTTTAGTCGTTGTTAAGTTGAACTTCTAGGCTTGATGGGCCCTGTTACAAACTTTAACCACTGGTCCTCACACTAAATTGCAGGTCAGCCCCAGGAAGTATTATAAGTATTCTGTACAACTTTATATGATCATCAGCATCAACGGCATCATCATCATATGCACCAGTGGTTAAAAATAAACTCAGTTGCAGAAGGGTATACATTGAAAAGTAAATGTTTCTCTATCTTCTACCCTCATTTTTTGCTCCCCAGTTGTAACCAGTGTTAACAATTTTTATGTATCCTTCTAGAAGTTTGTATGCATATTCAAATGTAAATGGAAACCTATTATACATACTCTGGTGCACCCTGATTTTTTAGCAATTTAAGTAACTTATCCTAGATATCTTTCTATCATCTCACACTGTTTTTTTTTTTCTTACTGGCTCTGTACTATCCCACTGTGTAAATAAAACAGTTCCCTGTTGATGAACATTTGAATGACTTCCGTTTTCTTATTAGTAATGGCAGTGCTGCAGTGAAGGTTCTACTGCATTTGTTATAGGGTTTTTTGCTAATACCTCTCGCTGATGGGGTTTAAGATCCTGGATCCATCCCCAGCTAGGGAGGAGAAAGTGCTCCAACCCCTCTTGAAACTGCCACCAGCATGCCCTCTTCCCTCTTTCCTGTTGTTTTTGTACTCAACTCTTCATAACTCAATCTGCTTAAACTAGGGTCCCCACTGAAATGCCTCTATGGACAAGTGTATAACTTAAATGTGTGAAGCTATAGTGTATGAGAGAATAGGAAATGGTGAAACTCCTGAGGCCTGAAGATGCTGAAATTCCAAAAAGAAATGTAAATACTCATGGTTTTCAGACTTTAGATGCCAGCTGATGATAACAATCTGCAAATTTAAACAAATCTGCACCCACAAGGCCCTTTATGCAAAGTTGTTCTTCACCCTGTAAGGTCTGCTGTCTCTCATCTCTATCCTTCAGGGGGCCCAGTTTAAATTCCTCCTTTCCAGATTGTTCCAGTCTCCCCTTCCCCTTGCTGCCTTAGCACTGTATTTATGCCTCTGTTTATCACATATCACACTCTGCCTTCCACTGCAGTAACTGTAGTAGGTTGCAAAGGCTGGGTCTTTGAGTTTCTCTGTTCATCTGTCCTTAGCATATATTTCCATATAGTGGATTCTCAGTAAATGTTTTTATTGGGAGAAGGATGGGGAGAAACAGAACCTTGTTTTAAATCACAGCTATTCAAAGTGGACACAGTATGTTATGGTCATGGTATTCAGTGGACAGTGGAACAAAAACCTAACAGTAGTTCTGTACAAACAATCTATAAGAATATCACTGACTTTAGGGGAGTCCTTCTTCTGTGTGTTATGTCCAGTTGGAGTAATAAAGATTGCTTAATTCATTCATAGATGTCTTCACTTATTTCTTCATTTATAGAAAATACCAGTACAGGACAGTCTTGAATTCTCAGTCTGAAATAATTTCTTGACCCCAGTGACATCCAGGCAGTTAGACTCTAGGTGAAGTGGGAACACATCCAGCACCCAAAAAATAAATTGCACCTTCATGTCAGAATGTCAGATGCTCTCTATGAAGAGCAAGCTTGAAAACATCCTAAATGAGTCACCCCATGTGTGGTAGCATGCTGGTGCACAGGCTGTATTGATTTATGTACTGGTGCTTGATTTAAACTGTGTGCCCAAGATTAACTGAGTGCCTGGCTTCTGAGTGCTACCAGACACAGTTTAGAAGAAGGCCTTCAGATCTGAATGTAGATGGGAAGGTATTCAGCTGTCTTGAAGTCTGCCTGTCTTAATCACTGAGTATTTTACACTGAGATTTTGTTTTCAAGTTGGGTATATTGAGGTATAATTCACATGCAGTAAAAATCATTCTTCATATGCAGTAATATTTTAATAAATGTTTACAGTTGTGCAACTACCACCACAATGAAGATACAGAATTGTGCCATCACTCCCAAAAATCCTCTTGTGCCCTTTTGAAGTCAACTCTACCTTCCACCCCCAGCCCCTGGCCACTACTGATCAGTCTGCCTTTTCCAGGCTATATAGAAATGGAATCCATATGGTATGTAGCCTTTTGAGTCTGTTTTTTTCCACATACCATAATGCACTTGAAATCCATCTATGTTGTTGCATGACCAGTGATTAGTTCCTTTTGATTGCTGAGCAGTATTCCACTGTAGGATATACTACATTTATCTCTTAACCAGTTGAAGGACATTTGGGTTGTTTCCAGATTTGGGTCATTATGCATAAGTTCACTATAAACATTCACATACTATTTTTTTTTGTCAACATATGTTTTCATTTCTCTTTCAAAAATACCTAAGCCTGAGATTGCTGGGTTGAATGACAGGTATAGGCTTAATTCTTAAAAGTAACTGTGGAATTATTTTCCAAAGGGGTGATTCTATTTTGCATTCCTATAATATTCACTGAGAAAGGTCTAGGACTAAGGTTACATCTACACCATTTGAGATCATTTCAATAGGATTATCTATTTCAGGTAGATTGAAAGTCACTTTAAAGGTGTTGATTGGGTTGCTCCACCTCAGCTATGGTTTCAATGAGAGTATGGGAGAGAAGTGGAATAGAGATGTTGACCCCATCTCAGTGAGTTAAACTTTTTATTTATATCCAGAACATTTTTTTTTTCTGCCTGAAAATGATTAAAGTGTTTGGCTGCTTGGCAAGACTCTGCCCTGATATTTAGGGGAGATTACAGCAGCTTTGAAGATAAACTCAGAAAATCCAGGGGGCCACAGAGTAATTTCCCAGGTCCTTCAGGCCGTTGCCAGTGTTGTGGTGTGGATGGGATCTGATTATTTCAAGTTTGGGAACCTGATGATGGCACATCTTTTAAGGATGGTATTTCCAAGTTTTATTCAAACTCTAATTGTAATAACTAATTTCTTTTAGTTCTTTACCTAAATGCTTTTAGATTCTGAGCATGGAGGTAACATTGCTCCTAAGGCTTCCTATCATCTAGATTTCATATGGTGGAAACAGGGGGTTATGGATTTGACCTCCACACCTGGCCTTGGAACCTCAGCTCTAATCAGGAGAGATGCACCTGTGTGCTTTCTGGCTGCAGCTGCAGTCAGCACCTTTGTACTCCACAGGAAGATCAGTTCAAAGTCTGGCTTGGAGGCCTCGTCCTCCTGTGGCTTGTGTGGGTCACGGTGGTCTGCTTTTGAATCAGCTGGGCATCAAAAATAGGAAGGAAAAAAAAATAGGTGATGTGTGGACCTCTCATGCCCCTTTGTAACCTTTAGAGTTCTGGGGCAACCATAAGGGCACCCTAACCTGGAAATCTGGCCAGTAGCCTTCAGGATCCAGTTACTTGTAGGACTTCAGTAGGAATGACCAGAATGATCCTGACTAAGGAAAACTCTCAACCAAGGGCACTATACTCCATGGGGGTTTTGTACTTTTCTCACAAGCCACTTGAACAAAATGAAAAGGAGATGGGAAAGCAAATGGAAAATGATTAACTTTTGCCTGATTTTGCTGCAGGGGCTTGTCCTTTCAGTGCCTGCCTATCAACGGCAGAGCTCCAAGCTCCCCACCCTTCCCTGAGCTGTGTCCTCAGAGGTGCTCCGGAAGGCTCTGCAGCATCAGTAGGAACGTATTGTGCTTCGGGCTGATTTGACATTCTTATGGATGCATTTGGACAGAGTGGTAAAGAACAATAAATATGATACCTGTGGTATCTAGAGGAAGAGGTTGGTTTCATTTCCAAAACCAAATTTGACGGCAGGTGAACTTTTTAAGGCTGAGCTGTCAGAATGTGAGAGTAGAATAGAAGCTGGCGAAGGGGCGTGGGGAGGAGGAGCAGGCAGACAATCCCAGATTTTGAGTGTACCCTATACCCTCGGGCACCCAGCAGGTTTGTTACTCTTCACTGGGCATTAACTAAGTTCACAGAATGGCTTTTCCTTTTACTGTCCTGTAAGTCCTTTCCCCAGAGCTGCCAGCATTTACTTTGTATATACCATGTGGCCTGAAGAAGATCCCAAAGGCAGACCCTATACATTAATTGCGAGAGGCAGCAAGTACATGGAAATATCTTTGGGAACTCTTTCTTACTAGGCATATGACGAGTTCACAAAGCTAGACATTTCATCAGGCCAAGGAATACAATTTGCCAAGGAAATGAAAACAGGAAATGAGAAGAAAACCCAGTAGTAGGAGAAGCTATCACGCTGCTCAACTTTACTCATAAGGCAAGTTGATGTTATTGCAGAAGACACCAAGGATCATAGCATAATATAACAGGAAGCAGTTGAGAACTATCACTGGTCTGCATTAAGTGTTATAACTACTATATTCATGCTAGTAGAACATCCCCTCCTCCCCGTGTGTTACACTTCATGGTTTGCTACGTCAGCGTGGTACTAAACACGCCACAGATCTCACTCCTCGGCCTAGGGAAGGGGTCACAATGAATCTGTGGCCCAGCTTGTCCAGTATTTGGTCCATTTTTACAGTTGATTTTGCAGGGGACTGGTACCCACACACTGACGAGATCCACAGCATCTCAGGGAGCGGAAAGCGTTACTAAATTGTTTTTTAAAACTTCTTTGCTTTCTGACAGAGGACAGTTCAGACATTTCCAAATTGTCTTGCTGCTTGAGCCTCTGAATTTGCATTTGAAATTGTTCCTCCTTAGTCCTGTTATTACAGGCTTTTTTCTTCTCCCCTGAAGCGTATTGGTGATATTGGTGTGACTTACATTTTAAAAAAAATCTCCTCCACCTACATAAAAAATGCTTCTCTTTCATGCCTGAGGGAATGAATGTTCTCGAAGAACTTCTTTTTCTCCTTTTAAGTTTTTGTTAAAATGATACATTGTAATAAAATAGCACAGAAATGCTTATATTGGAAAGTCACCATTCCCCGCCCTCCCCTGCCCCACAAGGCTCTAGTTTTAGTCAGGAGTTGGTGGGTTGGGAGTGGGCTCCAAATGCCTGATGGGAGGGCTTTACTCGAGAGTGTCAGCAGAGAGTTTCTGTGTATCCCTCACCCAGCTTCCCTTAATGTTACTATCTTACATACAGTACAATTTCCAGGCAATTTTCAAATTTCTTTGTAGCTGTAGAGGCCTCTGCACATAGTATCCACTCTAGTGGGGGTGAGGATTTAATAATGTGGGTAACTGTTGAACCACTGTGTTGCGTACTTGAAACCAATGTAAGATTGTATAGAAACGATACTTCAGTTAAAAAAAAAGAGTCCTCTGCTGGTTGCCCACGAGTACAATTGTGGATTTCTAGCACAATACATGGGCCCAAGGCAGGGGACAGCGAAGAGTGTGACGTGCGCCCACAGGCCCTGTGTGCCTTAGGCAGACTTCAGTGAGCTTCTGTCTTTTCACTCCACTTTGAAATCCCAGCCTCTGTTGCAGCTGCCCAATGAGCCTGGGGTTTTACTAGTATATTGTCAGGCAGCTCACCCTCACACTCCTGCTTTCCCAAAGTTTTCTCCTACGTGTTCTAGGTTCTTATATTCTCTCTGTATCAGTCAGGGTTCTCCGAAGAAACACACAGATCGATGTAGAGACCCATGTAAAGGACAGAGGACAGAGGATAGGGATAAGGATAGAGATAGAGACAGAGAGATAGATCTGTGTTAAGACATTGGCTCACATGATTGTGGGGACGGGTGAATCCAAAATCCATAGGTCAGGCAGACAGGCTAGAAATTCAGATAAATTCAAACACTGCCTGAGTCCCAAATCCATAGGGCAGGCCAGCAGGCTGGAAACTCAGGCAGGCTTTCTATGTTAGAACCTTGAGGCAGAATTCCTTCTTCTCTGGGAAACCTCAGTTTTTGCTCTTAAAGCCTTCACTGATTTAAATGAGTCCCTCAACCCCCTGCCCCCAGTGCATTATAGAGCGTAATGTTTGCTTGAAATCAAATATCCTAAATGGCAATCACTTTACAAAATACCTTCACAGCAATTTTACACTAGCATTTGCCAAGCTGGGCATCATAACCTACCCACGTTGACACATAAAATGAGCCATCCTCTGCTCTGTTCTCTGTGCCATCCTCTCCTTGACCTCCAGAAACTTGTTGAGATCTTTCTTTTTTCCCTGATGTTCTTTTCCAGTTGCTTCACTGGTATGTTGCTCCCACTTTTAGCATCATTTTATTAGCATCTAGGGAGACACATGCTTTACTCATTCCACTATCTTCTTCTAGTAAAAACCAAAGTTTATTTTTTAAGGGAAGCTAATTGCTCACACAAGTACATCTCCTAAACACTGGCATGTCACCCAAGATTGGCAGCTCTTTTGAGATTGTTTTTTTAAAAAAGGCATCACATGAGTTAGCTCAAATTTATTTGCTTTACATATTACTCTGGACAGGTTTGCCAATGTTGATTCTTAGGTATCTGTTGCACTGTACTTATTTAGAATTTTTCAAATATTCAGTTTATTTCATCTGACCTAGTTAAATGAAATTGTTTATTTTCCTACTTGTTTCCTACTTGTTCAATGTTGAAATATTTGAAAAATCTTCATAATATGAATTCCCAGCTTTCTAATCTGTTGACTTAATTTTTAAAATCATAAGCAAAGGTCTTTGAGGGCTTATTCACCTTTAATAATTCACAACACTTAGAACAGTGCTTTGTCCAAAGTAGGCACTCAAAAAAATATTTTTAATAGGCTTAAGTTTTCCAAAAAATGCCTTAGTTTTATGTAATACTGGCATAATTTAATATGATACTTTAGAGATTTCAAATGCTTAATTTCTGGCATTTCATTCACTGCTCCCATTTGATGCTACTTATGAGGTAGGAAAATGGCCATTTTTAGTCTCATTTTGCAGGAAGGATACTTGGGCTCTGTCTGAAATGGTAAATAATTTGCCGAGGTTGTGTACCTTACATTTTCTGTATCTGCTTGACTCTATGTGTTCCAACTCTGCTCTTTATTTTGCATATGTTACAGTAGACTATACATATCCCTGGGGACGTTAAACAATGAGCATATTTCTATAAATCGTAGTACTGTTAGATATACTTCTGAAGGACTCATATTGAGGGGCATGTTCTGCAATGATCTAAATTAAAAACTCTCTTTTCTTTTGTAAGAAGGTAAGTTTCTTTGTTTTGTCAGTCCACCTCCTTATGTGTTCTGTACCCATGGAGAGTCATGCGCGACAAATACTCTCAAAGTCAAGCTCTCTCCCAGCAAAAGTGTGTTTAAGAATCAAAAACCACTGATATCCATTCATCTGTTGATGGACGTTAGGTTATTTCCATATCTTAGCTATTGTAAAGAATGCTGCAACAAACATAGGAGTAGAATTACTGGGTCATGTGGCATTTCTATTTTTAATTTGTTGAGGAACATCCATATTGTTCTACATAGTAGCTGCAGCAGTTTACATTCCCACCAATACCACACGAGGGTTCCCTTTTCTCCACATCCTCAGCAACACTTGTCATTTCTTGTCTTTTTGGTAATTGCCATTCTGACCAGTATCTCATAGTGGTTCTGATTTGCATTTCTCTGATGATTAGTGATAGTGAGCATTTTTCATGTGTCTTTTGGCCACCTATATATCTTTTTTGGAAAAATGTCTATTCAGGTCTTCTGACCATTTTTTAATCGATTATTTGGTTTTGGGTGTTGACTTGTTTGAGTTCTTTATATATTTTGGATATCAAATCTTTATCAGATATATCATTTGTGAATATATTCTCCTATATAGTAACTTGCCTTTTTGTTTTGTTGGTTTCCTTTCTGTGTAAAAGCATTTTAGTTTGATCTAATTCCATTTGTTTATTTTTGCTTTTGTTCCCTTTGCTTGGGGAGATATATCCAAAAAAAAAAATTCTAAGGCCTATGTCCCAGAGTTTACTGCCTGTCTTCTTTTAGGAGTTTTATGATTCCAGATCTTATATTTATATATTTGGTCCATTTCGAGTTTATTTTTGTATATGGTATTAAAACAGTAATCCAGTTTCATTCTTTTGCATGAAGCTGTCCAGTTGTCCCAGCATCATTTATTGAAGACACTGTCTTTTACCCATTGTATATTCCTGCCTCTTTTGTTGTAGACTAACTGATCATATAAGCATGGGTTTACTTTTGGGCTCTCTCTTCTGTTCCACTGAACTATGTATCTATTTTTTGTGCCAGTACCATGCAGTTTTGATTATTATAGCTTTGTAGTATAGTTTGAAATCAGGGAGTATAATACCTCCAAGTGTGTTCTTCTTTCTTGAGTATAATACCTCCAAGTGTGTTCTTCTTTCTCAAGACTACTTTAGCTATTTGGGGTCTTTTGTCATTCCATACAAATTTTAGGATTATTTGTTCTAGTTCTGTAAAAAATGCCATTGGTATATTGATAATGATTACATTGAATCTATAGATTGCTTTGAGTAGTATGGACATTTAAACAATACTAATTCTTCCAATCCATGAACACAGTATATATTTCCTTTTACTTGTGTCATCTTCAATATCCTCTATTAATGTCTTACAGTTTTCAGAACACAGATTTTTTAACTCCTTGGTTAAATTTACTACTCGGTATTTTATTATTTTTGGAGCAATTGTAAATGGGATAGTTTTCTTAATTTTTCTTTCTGCCAGTTCATTTTTGGAATACAGAAACACAACACATACCTGTATATTGATTTTATATGCTGCAACTTTATTGAGTAGATGAATGGCTAAAGAAGATGTGGTTATCTATATATAATGGACTATCACTCAGCCATAAAAAAAGAATGAAATCTTGCCATTTGTGACAACATGGATGTACCTGGGGGTATTATTCTAAATGAAATAAGTCAGACAGAGCAAGACAAATACCATATGACTCCACTTATATGTGGAATCTAATAAACAAAACTAATGAACAAACAAAAGACAAATAAACTCATTAACACAGAGTACAGGCTAGAGGTTGCCAGAAGGGAGTGGATAGGGCTGTAGGCAAAACAGGTGAAGGGGATTAGGAGGTATAAACTTCCAGTTCTTAAATAAGTCACAGGGATGAAATTTATAGTAAGGGGAATATTGTCAATATATATAGTCAATATGTAATAACTCTGTATGCTGACAGATGGTAACCACACTTACCATGGTGAGCATTTTGTAATGTATATAAATTCAAATCACTGTGTTGTACACCTGAAACTATTATGTATCAACTATGCTTCAGTAAAAAAACACTGATAAATAAGACAGAAGGATTCAATGTACCACACCACCTGGGGAATATAGTTAGTAATATTGTAGCAGCTTAGTATGGTGACAGATGAAAGCTAGATGTATCTTGGTGATCACTTCATTGAGTCACTATGTTATACACCTAAAACTAATACAATGTTGTATGTCAACTATACTTAAATGAAAATTGTCTTCAGAACTAGAGCATCCTCACAACCACCACCAAAAATTCATCCATACAAAAAATTCAATCTCTATTGTTAGTAAAAAAATACCCCCCAACTTAAACCTGTCACAAAACTTACTAACAGCAATCAGAGCTGCAACCCTTTCCTTCCCATACCTCCCAAAACACACCTTTTAAAAAATCAGATTGTGGTTTCGTTAAATAACTAGATGAAAAAGAGGGATACCTCAGTTGAAAAAAACACACAAAAAAACACCATCTCAATATAAATACAGGCTCACTGTCACCAATATTGACATCTCCTTTTTTTAAAGAAATACCATATGTCTTAATTTAATATGAAACATATGTCACAAAAGCCAAGAGTGGTCCCCAAAGACAAAATCATATCATTCATGGCCATCCACCATTGCTCTGAATTAACTTTGTCCCACCACTCCCTGGGGGTGAAAAGAGGGAGAGTATCCTTGCTAAACACTCTCCACCTGCAGTTTTCCAATTTTTCTTTATTCCTCCTTTTTTCAAGGCTGCTTCTGAGACTTCTCTCCTGCCCTCCCTGCCCCCGCCTTTCCCCTGGACTCACACGCACACTGTCATCTTAGGAGCCTAACTAATCTTTGCCACAAATTATGTATTATCCAGACCAATTTCAGTCCAGGTCTCATACTATTCCATTTAGTTTGCCAGAGGTTTAAAGCCTTCAACAATCCTTCAAGTATTTCCTGTTATCTCTCCTCTTCCTCAGTGCATAGGAGCATCCTTTGGGCCTGGGGTTCATAGTCTTGGGTCTGGGACTTGGCCCACAGGGACCTGTGAATCCCCACAAGTGAAGGTGGAATAATGTGAACATAAGTACATTTTCTTAGGGAGTGGCTTTCTAGTTTCCCTCAGATCCCAAAAGCGACCTGCGACCCAAGAATGTTTCAGAAGCAAGGCTGGCTTTCAGAGGCCCTGTGCTCTCGCCAGCTCTTTCTGTTTATTCTTGAAGCCTGGGCTGGGCTCTGGCCTCGGCCTTCATCCTGCAGGCTTGGGAGCAAGCAGCCTGTCTCCCATCTGCTTCCTCTGTCAGCCTCCCCCAATCTGCTGGGCTTGGCCTCCTGCACTTTCTCTCCAGTCTGCTGCCCCTTGGCTGGACCCAACCTCTGCTTGGCATTTCTTCTCCCTTCCACATATCCCCTGTCCTGGTGTAGAGTGTGTTCCTGTTCTATTTATTTCCCAAGGACCGTTACTGTAGTTTGATTTATCCTAGAGTTTCTTTTCTGAATATAAGAGACTCACTGGCAGTTTTCCTCAAGCCCCCACTCCCTCGTTAGTGCCCCTGACCCATCCCAGAGCCACCCTCCTTGAGGGTGACACATTCCCTTCTCAGAGAATCGCATCACTCAGGGAATCGCACCCCCACACCCTGAGAAATCCTGGCATTGTCTTGCCTCCCAAACCCCTACAACTGCAGGATCCCCACACTAACACGGTATCATATCCCCCCACCCAAGTCCCAGCTAGAATCTGCAGCAGGTCCCAAGTAGGTTTTACAGTAGCAGCTTCTACATTTTCTGGTTAATTTTTCAATGCTAGCATTGTAAAAATGGCCAACACCAATTAAGTATGAAAAACATGAAGGAAGCTGGACATAGATAAAAGATAAGAATAAAACAAAGGAACGTAGACTTCCAGTGCTTTTCTTTGGTTTGGGTCTTTGCTTAGGCCTCTTCTAAGAGAACCCTTGCATCCTGTGTACTGATTTGCCACCCGTGAAGTGTCTGACATGCGGAGGCACCCAGCTGGGAAGAAAGTTGAGGGATCTAGCTCCTCCACCGTGTGAGCCCCAGTGGGCTTACCGTCTTGAATCAGGTTGGCAGTGGGGCTGGGCTTGGAGCCCTGAGCACACTGCCGTTCCAGTCCAAAGTTAGCTGCCCACGAGGTCTACGTTATGAGCCTGCTGACACTTCCGACAGCCTTGCTGGTACCTGAACAAGAAAATTCAAGTGCTGCCACATTTAGATCTGTCCTAAGTCGGAGCTCTGAGCTGCTGTTGCAGTTTCTGATACACGATCCTGAGCTGAGGAAGTGACCAGCCTGTGACCCCACAGACACACAGGAAAGCCTGGTCATGGGCAGAGAGCTGTTCCTGTCCTCAGGCAGGGATGGGGCGCTACAGCCCTGCCAGGTCACTTGCCCATCCATCCCTTCTCTCCCGTCCCAAGGCTAACTTTTCAGGAGGAATCATCTGTTCCTTCATTACTGAAAAATAAGCAGCTCTCCTGGGAAGCCAAATCCAGCTCTCTCCTGGGACCCATGAGAGCTGCTGGGTGCTGCATGCGCCATCCAACTATGTGATTCCTCCACGTGTTTGTTCATTTAGTGCTCTTCCTGCAGAGGGAAGATAATGAAGGCATGCACAGCCCACTCCACAAGAAGCCTTTTTCACAGTTAAGAATCATCAACTAGACTTTGCACAGAATTTTACAGCCCATTGCTACCAGGTATCTCACTCAGTTTAATCTGCCTAAAGAGCCTGTAGGAGGAGAAAAATTATGCTCAGTGTTTAGTTGGCTGTGTGAATCTGGTGCTAAGAGCAGCCTAAATCTGTGTGTACACAGAGGAAGTTTCCACCCATCACACAGCACATCAAGTTATGACTGTAACCCCACATCCCTCCACGCACCACAGTGCCTACCTGCACTACCACTCCTTCCTACATTTTAAGGAACTAAAACAACACAAAATGTTGGGGCCCAGAGGGGCCCCTGTGTCAGGATTAGTTGTAAAGTCCATAGTATCCTCAGACAGCTGAGTCATTTTGTCTTTCATCAAAGGAGTCACCCTAATATAGGGCCTTGTGGGAGATAAAGGGGTTCTTGGTGGTCACCAAGCCATGTTAGCGGTAAGACAAAGCCAATTCAGAACAAAGCATATACACACCCCACTCCACACCCCACTTTCTGAGGGCATCCTGTGTGCCAGGCCTTCCACTTGTATACACTCAGAGCATTTCCGTGAAGGCATATTTAGCCCATGTCACAGATGACAAAATCGAGAGTAGAGAGTTAATGCTCCAATTATCACAGGTCATCTTGCAGACCAAGGTGGCACCCCAGCCTTCTGATGCCAGGAGCCCTTGCTTGTCCTACCACACCATGCTATTGTGGCAGTGCATCAGATCCTGGAACTGTACATTAGAATCATGTGGGCCCTCTTGAAAATGAGTCTGTCCAAACCTCTTGGGGGCAGGGGCCCAGGCCACCTAGGGAAGAATTACCATGCACTCAGCTTCCTCTCCAGCACCGAGAGACCAGCCTGCCTCACCATCATCCCAGAGCCCAGCATGGGCCACAGCAAAACCACTAGCTCCCCTGCTTTTCCTTCCCCACACCTGCCCTCGAGTTGGAGCAGTTTACTACAGTTCATCCAGCTCAGAGCTCAGCCATGGAGAGATTGGAGGTGATTGTGGAGCACTGAGCAGGCAGGCTTCAATGGGATGTAGGGTGAGGGGGTGTCACTGAGGGTGGGAAGGCAGGTTAACAGGAGAGGAACAGGGAGAACTGGCATTCAGCACAGTGATTGCTGAATTAGCCCTGTCAAGGTAAAAATGGCTAGGTTTTAAAATTAGTGCAAGCAGAAGGTTTTGTTGTTAACAAAAATGAGTAAATGAAGAGGAGTACTGTGTTTAGAAAAGGAAAGTACTGAGATCACGCTGTATAGGCTGAGTCTGAGGTGTTCTAAATCTTGATGTGGAGATGTCTATTGCCAAGTGAAAATGTGTCATGAGAGACTGCAAAACTTGCTTAGTTTCCCAAATGCATGGAGAGGTGATGTGAATACTCTGAAGAAGGTGAGGAAGTTTAATAGCAAGAACAGCACTGCCCAGGTCCTTCTAAAGCATTCAGCTGACACTGTGTGTGTGTGTGTGTGTGTGTGTGTGTGTGTGACATTTCTCTCTCTCTCAAAAACATTATGCTAAGTAAAAAGAAAAACAGACACTAAAGGCCACATATTGTATGATTCCAATTCTAAGAAATGTCCACAAGAGGCAATTCCATAGAGACAGAAAGCAAATTAGTGGCTGCCAGAGGCTGGGAGAAGAGAGTTATCCATACCACTGATGGGTATGGAATTTTTTGGGGGGATGATGACAGTGTTCTAAAATCACCTATGGCAATAGTCACACAACTCTAGGACTGTAGTAAAACATACTTTAAATGAGTACGTTGTATGGCCTACGAATTACATCTTAATTAAAAATATGGATATATACATATATCCTACTCAAATTGTCATTATTTACTTGACTGAAAATAAAATCCAAACAAGAAACAAATTCCACATCTTAGCCAACATTTAACTCAAGTATATGTGGTCTCCTTGACTCCTTATGCAGAGAAAAACAATACCTCTTTATTCAGCTCCCTTTCATAGGTGACCTTAAATATCAGTGCGAGAAGCAGAAACCTGCAGTTTAAAGAATAACTAGATTCTCTGTCTAAAGACCCACATTGATTTACAGGAGAGAAAAAGCCATGGTCCTTTGCTGCCTTGTTTGTTCACTGTGAGAACCATGCTTACTTCACCTCTATTGAAATACAGGTTCTTATATTTAGGAATTGAAAAAATGGGATAGAAAAGGAGAGATTGAAACACAGGTTCTTTCTCTGAGATTTGAACTAAAATATAAATTTGATCTTGGTCCACCATTTTTAAACCTGAAAAAGTACAAATGTTTGGATGGGTCACCAGGTTTCCCCATTATTGGGCTGTCCTTGTAATATATTGGAACTAGGTATTGAAAAATGTGAGATAGCCTGACACTTAGAAAGGCACAATCTATCAAGTTGACTTTCAAGGAAAGTGCTAACAAAAGCAGAAAGTACTGTTTGGAAACAGCCTTAGATATTACATGGAAAACCTTGAGAATACTCCAGTATAAGAATTCTAAATACTGTAGTAGTCAACTAATGCTTTCTTTAAATATAAAGTTAAAATGAGCATTCCTGGCAGCCAATGAAGAACTAAGCTTCACTCCAAACATAATATTTAATACTGTCCACACTTTAGTACTGTTTCTCTTGGCTTAGGTATCAGCTGTGCTATTTTCTTTTGTTGTTGTTTCAAGAAAAAAGGTTGAAAATTTCTCCATTTGCTGGTATGGCTAGAGGAAAATTCTGTGCATGCCTAAGCATAGACCTAAACTAAACATATATACAACACCTTCAGTTTGAAGAGAACACTGTTTCCCAAGCCCTGCAAAGTACATTAACATTCCACATCCATTTCTCTAATGTATTTATAGAGAGGCATGAGGACTTTTTCTCTACATACAATTCTTAGATCTGAGTGGGACATAATTCTTAAAGGTCTCAAAAGTCTTGTCTTCTAAACTGTGCTTTTGCATGGCTTTCTCCATCAAACTCTCAGAGACCATGCTGTCCAGGAAGCAGACTGAGGGCCTCAGATGCTCATATGACAGAGTAGCTGATCTCTGAATGGACCCAGATTTACCTGGTGTTTCGCACAGTGTTACTTGACAGAGAAAAAGGCAATGTAGGGTCCCTCAATTAGGAAAAAGCCCCTTCTGAGCAGCCTTTCTTCCTAACTGGACAGGAACTATCCAAAGAAATCCTGGAAGCCATCATTTGTTCATGCTGGAAGCTGATGCTGCCCCACAGAAGCATGTTCAATGCAAGAAGACACGCAGCAGGCTGTGGATTTTCTGCAGATTCAGCAGAGTACTGCACACTAACAACCAGCTTGAAGAATGCTGAAGTCATGTGTCCGTGGACACTAGAACAATTCTTTGTGCAGCTCAAAGCGTGACTGGTAGCTTAAGGGAGAAAGTCGCACACAGCTATCACTACCCACTCTTGATTTTTAGTTTGGGGCCATGGATAGCTCATTTCAAATCCACAGGTAGTCTAAAACCAATTGTAGCCTCTCAACCACTTCCTTCACTAAACCTTTCGGTAGAGATGCTAACTAGCAGCAAAACTGAGACTATTAATTTCACCTCTCGTGCATATCCTTCATCTGCCTGACTGGGCCAGAAGATGATTCTGGGTGTTCCCCAAATGAAAACCCAGTTCAAAAACTAGCTGATGGGCCACAGGCCCACCCCCACACAGGCTGTGTTGTACATAGCCTGTTCAGTGTCTTTTAAAACATTTGAATGAGTTGTCAACATTTAAAACTCAAGAAATTCCACATAAAATCTACATTTCTGATTTCCCTTAAATTTCTGAAGAGCTGGTCATCCAGGGCCCCCATTCTCCGTGACGATGTGGTGAGACCAAGGGGTAAGTCAGCCCTGCTGACTGCATGTGGCTCCCTTCCTGGCTGCCAGCCCACTTCCTTTGCCTGCTGCTGTGGGGCTTGGGAGCCCCATCCAGAGAAGGATTCCAGAAGAGGAGAGATTCGCTTTCCTTGCAGATGTCCATGGTGGCACAGTCCTTGCCAGTATGAAATTTCATGTAGTGATAAACAAGATTATCGTAAGCACACCAGAGTCCTGAATTCAGAGACAGGTAAAATGAGCTCAGTGAGAATACAGCATTTCACTTTCATCCCTAATAAGGAATAAAGACTATTTCAAACAAAGAGAGGTGTAAGGAAAAGTACACTTAAATGAAAGACAGGTCACCTGAGTTTTTTATGCAATTCCCCTCCCTCCAATGCTACTAGCTTGGTTTCCTTACTTGCATGATGGAAGTGTTAGTAAGCACCCTCTGTCATCTCCTCCAGCATTCATCCATTTAATGACATTTATAGAGTGGTTGACTTGGAAGTTTTAGAGTCTTACATAGATATGCACTTATGATTTCATTTTCCTCATCTATAAAATATGGATCATAATAAATACCATAATACAGTAATAAATAAATATCATAATAAAGCCTGGTAGACTGTCTACTTGATCATTATGAGCTTTTTGTTATTATTGTTATTATTATTACTAAGTACCAGATGTTTGCCAAGCTTTGTGCTAACCTTGGGAACATGAGTTTTCTTTTAGAAGAGTTCCTTATCAGCTGTCTAAATCAGAAGTCCTGGACCTTTAGGGGGGCGTCCCATTGATATTTGAAGGAGAGCCATGACCCGCTCCCCAGAAAAATGTACACCTGCAATCATTGGCATGACATCCCAGGGATTTGGGAACCCTTGAAGCCCACCCAGGGCATGCTGCATTAATTCCTTACTGGGTTGGTCACATAATATGTGGAAGCAGTGGTTCCGGAAAAGACAGAGCTGCAGGTGGGAACAGACAGGGTAGTTCCGTGTGAGGGCAAGGGGCTGAGGTACGCAGAGGTGAAGTGGGCAGAAGGGGAGTTTTTAATGAAGACTTTTTTTTTTTTGGTCAGATAAGAAAGGTATTCTATAACAAGTAATGTAGTCAGAGCTAGCATTCTGTCTATCATGTGTATAATTGTAGCTACTCTGACATGTTAAGTTCTGGAATTTTCTTCTCTCCTGTGATCCTTTTCACTTAATTTTCTAAATTGCTATCTATCATCTCAGGTATGAAAACAAATCTCAGTATTTATTAAGCTAGACCCTTGCTTTTGCATAGGGCTGATTTGGCTTATTGCTCTTTCCTCTTTATTCCAGTCTTTTCCAAGTCTCCAACCTACAGTTCCCAATAAGCACAGAACTAATTGCACAGGAGACGTGATTATCTGTTGGTGGCCCAGATGGAGCTAGTCACTCTGTGCCACCTCTGTCCTTAACCCTCTCTGACCTTTAGTCTGGATGCAACACTTTATTGCATTCTCTCCAAATAAATGTGCTGCAAAAGTATGGGGAAACAGATAGGTTTACTGAGGGTTTGGGAGGCACAGTGAGAAGAAAATATGCTGAATTTCACACCAAAATTCCCACTAGGTGACCCTCAACTGCCGAAGCTCTTCTCTTTTGAAGGCCACCCCCTCATCTCTACTTTACCCACCCCCCACCTCTTCTCCCTCTATAGCTTGTGCTAGCTCAGAGAATGGAGCTCCCTAAGCTTCTGCAATTTTGCTTCCTTATTCCTGTTATTTAATACTGCCCTGAGTTACGAGAAAGCCTCTGTGCTGAGGATGACAATTTTGTTTATACCTTCAGCCCTCCTTAGTATTTGTGCTATTTGTGATAGGGTCGGGAGGAAGTTTAAATAACAAATGTGTCCTCCTCTTCTCCCTACCCCCACCACGAATTTCTGTCTCCACTTAATACATCCAAGGCATCCTTGAGGTTAAGACATACACACTCATCTCTCATTTCAGAACAGCTGCACACTGTGTCATTGTATTCATGCAACATGATGTATTTAGCCATTCCTGGACACCTACTTTATTTCCTTTTCTTTTTTTCCATTACAAACAATGCTACAGTCAAACAAATATTGCACACTTCTGTATGTCTGTAGGATAGATTCCGGAGTTTTTATTTCTGTGTCATGAATATGTACATTATAACACTTAGGAGCTATTGCTGTCCAGAAATATATCTTCCAACCAACTGTGCAAAAGAGACTCTGTTTCAGTGTTCCACAAAATTACCTTGTTTTATATCTTTGTTTATTCATATCCTTCTTTGATTCAGGAAAGGTTTAAGGTGGCTGGCAGGGAAATATAAATTAGAGGTAGATGGGAAGGGAAAGTGGAAAACAAAGATAAAAACAAAATGGACTGGTGAGAAAGGTTATTATAAAAATTCATTCAAATTCATTTGGTGCCCCAGGCAGCCATCAAGTTTGGCTTTAAGCTTTCCAGCAGCCAGTGCAAAGAGAGGAAACTGACATATTATAGAATCCATGACTGAAAACAATGCACGGCTTAGCAGCCTCAAATAAAGATGTTGTACAGTAAGACAGTGTCCTCATGTGAACTCCAGAGCACCCCCCCACACCGAATGCCCATTTTTCTCAGAGCCAAACATGTTGTCCAAGAGCAGAGCCCTATCTTCAGGTACACATGTGCTGATCATGTTGGGTGGGGAGCAGCCTGGCCCGGGCTGATAAACACCTCTGCCTCGGAACGTGGCCAAACAGCAGACATTCAGAGCGGGTATTGTCTCTCAAACACATAGACCCTGCTTCCCCCTAAAAGCTTCTCGAATTGACTCAGAGGATGAGATCAGAAGCCAATCCAGGCCAGAGTGTGTAAGCCAGGTCAGGAAAACCCTCCTAAAGGGGCATTTCCAGGTACAGCATGTGGGCTGCCTGCAGGGTGAGCAGCCAGAGGGCACGAAGGATGTGCTCTCCGTGCTGCCCTGCAGGGTGGCAGGGATCCCCTGAGAGAGTGAGGAGCCAGGAGCCACTATGCAAACTGCAGACACCAAAGAATGGGCTCTTCAAGGGGCCTGGGGCATGACCTCAGAGAGAGGTGCTGGGCAGCTGAGGGAGCTGGGCTGGGTGGAGAGCCTGGGTTCCCTGCTGTGGAGCTGGTAGAGAGCAGGTGGAGGATGTAAGGAGGCTAGACAGAAAGCAGACTCAGTTATACCAGAAATCACCAAGGGGCTCAGCCTCCTGTTCAAGGGTCAGACAGCTCTGCAGGGAAACTGGCCAAAGCAGAGGAAGTAGAACTGGACATCAACCAGCAGAGGAGCTAAGAGAGCTGGGCTCGGACCTGAATTTGAAAGGAGGGCAAACTAGCAAGAAAAGAGAGGGACTCCAAGAGTCAGGGCTGATAAAACACAAAACAAAATTGACTGGGTCACCCAAGATTTTGTTCCCAAGCCCCAATGAGTTATGGATAATTTTACCCACAAGATACCCCACTCTGTGGCATGGGTGCCCATGTCCTATAGAAGACGTTTGGGGAATGTATCATAAGCAGGCAGAAAAAGAGTTAAAAGTATGTGGCTCAGCCCCATGAATGCAGAAGTGGGAATTTCTTCCTTTGTCATTCCCTGGATGATGAAGTAGAAAAAGGCATCCAAGGGGAAGAAAAATCAGATAATGGACATCTGATGAAAGGATCTTGTTTTGAAAGTCATCCTGGAGAGCCACAAAAGAGAAATAAGGGCCTCAGAACAGTAGGTGGCTCCAAAGGAAATAATGGAAACCAAAAGAGGCGCTGGGACAGGCCTACTGGGGATCTGCAAGTGAGGTACATTTTCCAGTTAGAGAAGACTGATCCAATAGAGGGGCTTTAATTTCCGTGATCCCTTTCAAGTGCATCCACATGAAGGTTTGAGTTTTGAATCATCATGAGTTTTAGCCAGAACAGATGTTTGGGGTTTTAACTTCACCCACAAAGACCCTGATCCGCTATGTAAAACCTGCTGCCCTTCACATCAGTCTGCTAACAGACTCTGCGTTCCTGGGAGGGCGTCTTCCTGGCTGGTAGCAAGAGCTTCCCAGGTGTCTGGTTTGTTCCACTGGTGAACGTGGCTTATGAGGAAATATGACCCCAGCTTAGGTTCTGGTATAATTCTGGTACAATTTTACCAGAATATTATACAAGTAAAAACATAATTTGAACTTATATATGGGAAAACATGAAAATGTGATGGTAAAGTTTCAGTGTTAGAATACCATATTCTACTTTAAAAAAGGTTTAAGAATGAATGTTACCCAGATGACATCAGCTGTCACATGTAACTTAAAAAAGCTCTATATTAAGACTTTTAAGTCATAGGTAAGAATTTATTGGAATTAAGTAATGCTCAGAATGTAATTGAATATGTAAAAACTTAATAAATGGAGCATAGGTTACAAAGAGACCCATTTCCTTATTGTCTAAATAAGTTCCCATAAACTAATGTGGTGATCTGAAATCTTGGTCAGGAACTCCCTGAAATCTATTTTTAAGTGAGGTCGTCAGATGAACACTGATAGAAAAGTGCCACCTTTGATCAATGTAATGATTTTGATTTGAAAACCCCCAATTAAGGTTCTTAATCATTTCCTTGGTAACAGTTTTGAACAAAACCCAAGAGCAAGAGTGTTATAAAAAGGTTACTTATTTTTCCCTCCACCTTTGATTATCCAGAGAACAATGCCAAGATACAGAGGAAAACAAGGTGCTCTTTTGGCCAAAATAACCAAATTCAGAATTAGAACATATTAGTAAGACTTCTCTCTCCTCAGACGGTGGTTTCTAGGATTCTATTCCCCTCAGTTGGGTGTAGCCTTGACAGAGGACGACAGGAGCCAGGGACTGGACCATTATCCCCAGCAACTAAACCCTCTTGGGAGAAGGAGGGTTCCCCTTCCATTTTTTTCATTCTGGGCCCCACCTTAAAAAAAAGCTTTTGCTTAGTATTATGGATATGAAGTACATATTCCTCTAAGTCATCCTTCAGTCCCTAAGTAATGATGAATGGTTTTAAATAATGTATTTTTCTGCCATCACCTTAGGCAGTTTTTGTATAATGATGATCTACAAAAATACTATGATGTATATTCTAAGAGTGATGACATACTACTCTATAACTGCAACAGAAGCAATAATCTACAAACATTTTTTTCCTAGCACTATTGAATGGGGTGAAGTGATTATAATGCATTTCAGGCAAAAGGGATGTAGGATTATGGATTACAGAGGCTGCATGAATCAGCCTTGAGACCTCCAGGCTGCCACGCGTGCACATGCATCCCCTGCAGGTGGAAGCCTTACTTCCTGTGGCTGGCCCCACCTCCCAGGAGTCCCAGAAGTGGAATTCCACTGGGTTGCGCTTAGGCCTCCACTCTCCAGGCTGCTGCAGAACGTGTTTGCTCGGTTAGTTTGACCTAGCACGCAACATGTGGACACAGGGTAGGCACAACTCCCGTGGCAGCCCCAAGGAATTATACAGGCCAGGTTGTGAAATAGCCCCCATGGTTATTTGGAAGGGCGTTTGGGATTCCCGGGAAGGCTGGTTTTGTTTTAAATTCTGCTCATTGCACAAGTAGAAAACAATGAGTGTAATTACTCACTATTCTCCTCCCTAATATCAGTACTTCTCAAAGGACATACTTGCCATGTGATTCTCCAGGGAGACATGGTGACATAGTATTTGGTCTTCTACCCAGGTATATGGCAAAAATAACTAAATAAAGAGCCTGGGAAAAAACACTGAAATCAGAAGTAAAAGCAAAATGTGAAAATGTGAGATTATGAACAAAGATATCATTTGTATTCAATATAAAAAGGAGAGAAAATATTTTATAACTAACATGATATGTGATCCAAAGAAATAGGTCTATAATTTTTGCTGGGTACAGAGGGAAATGCAGTATATAAATTATGCAGAGAACAAGTTTTTCTCCATCGCCAGAAGATATTTGGAATTCTTCTCTAAATCCTCTGAATTTGCAAGTTTTTTCAGGGTTGCTTTTACATCCTGTCTCAACATCTAGGGCCTAGATATTGGAACTGTCTTCCCCAAGATCTGGATATTTTTCTCTTTCCCTCCTTTGAACAGGAGGCCAGTGAGAATAAATTGGAGCAGACAGTGGTAAAAGCCTCTCTCTCCTTCCACTTAACATTTTTACAACAGCCCCAAAAGATGAAACCTGCTGGGGATGTGACTGGATGGTGATAAGGCTGTGCCAGGTGGAAGGAATATGCTGAGGGAGGAGCTAGCATGCAATTAATGAGTGACATCAGTGCCTTTCAAGTTGAATGGCACACCCGAGGGCTTGGGGAGACAAGCAGGAAAGAAGAGAAAGATCCCATCTTATTAATTGACCTAATTGTACCTCCTCCCCAGAATCACAGGTAATTTGTAACATAGAACTTCCTTTAATTTCATCAAACCACCTCTCCCAGAAATGAAGCATAGTAGTGATTATGCATAGTGATTATGAATGAGGAGATACTCTGGCCCTATTCTTACCATTATTTCTTCTACGAACTTACTCAAGGAAAGCTGACATGAAACTCACTCATGGTTTTTTGGGGTGGCTGTGGGTTTGTGTATGTGTCGTTTAATTTTAAGCGGTCACACCCTCTGCTCCAGAGTGCAGATCCTACCCTTGTATTCCTAACTGCATTATAAATGTTGGCCTCTGTGAAAGCAGCAACAGTAATGGTGGAACCAGCGTGGATAATGGAAGCTTTTGGTCTTGGAAAGAAAAAAATGGAAAGACCTGCTCAAAATTGTAGGGCCAGGGAGTCTGGCATTTCTCCTCATATTTCTAGGTGATAGACAAATTGTTAGCTACCACATGTATAATTTATTAATAATTGCTCTAATTTGCCCCCTCAGTTTCTAAGTTGCCAGTTCACTGAGATCAACTATTTGTACCCATAAAATAGGAATCATGTGATAATTGAATGAAGTACCTAGCCAGGCAGGGCGATTTCTGTGCAAATGCAGTTATTGCCATTGTAATGTAGAAGTGGGGGAGGAATAACACAGTCAAACGTCTTAGAAGCCCAGTGACTATTATCACTCCCTGGGATGAAATGCTACATGCATATTTTCCTCTTGTGGACATATGGATGCTAAGATAACTGGCTCTCCTTTGGGTTAGGTTACAGCCTATCTAAATGAAAATGCTTCCTTCCTCCTTGGAAAATGGTTAAGAGCTGCTGAGCGATAGATGCTGAATTCCCCCTGTGAGTGGTCTAGAAGGACAGAGGGCTCAAGAGTCTGCAAATGAATGTAGAGCAAAGTTGGGCGGCCCAGCATGGATGTTACAGACAGTGTTGGCATAGAACTTTTGCTTCTTCTTCTCAAAGCAAATGTTCCACTTCTCTCAAAAAATAAGTAGCTGACTTCAGCTGTTGTTGTAAAAGCTTAAGTGCAAAATGTCGTCTTGAGGCAAGCTTGTCAGATTTTCTCTCTGTTCCTGAGTCTCCTCGATTTACCAACAGAAACATTTTCTGTTTATCTTTTCTACTGAACAGCCAAACAAGCTGAGGTCTCATTCTGTCTCTGTGCCATCAGCAAAACTGTGAACTCCCTTCTGTTTACTGAACTCTGAGATTCTTGCTGATTTGTAAGGGGCAGGAACGCAGCTTAACTTCTGGTTCTCAGGTTTAAGCTTGTGGTCCTGGAAATGGCAGAAAGTAAGACAATGAAGTTTTTAGCTGGCCTTTGAGAAAACTGGAAGTAGAAGTGACAGAATAAATGTGGATTGCTCAGGATGTTTTGGAAAGTTACTCTTTTGCCCAACTCAGCTGGCAAACATCCTGGGACTGATAAAATGCCTTTGCAATTCATCAGAATTTAAGTTTGGCTCAATCTGTCAAAGTCACAATGGCATCTCTCAAGAGTACTATTTGGCTACAGGTCAAGTCCATTATCGCAAACACAGTGGATGTTCCTGAACAGCATTCCTAATCACAGCTGGTGTCCACATGCATCGAGCAGGATCAAACACCAAAAAGTATCAGGAAAACAAAGTGATTTAGATGATCTCTGTTAGTTTAATGAAATCAAGACACTTTCCCAAGTGACCAAATGGCATTTGGAAAAATGACCAGACTTCTGGAACCTGAAATTAGTTTGTCAATGACTAAGAATTTAAACCAAATTTGGAAACTATATCTAAGGCCCATGGCTTCCTTAGTATATTATTAGCATGTTCATGACCATGGAGGAGGACCAGATGAGTCTCCTGGCTTCACACTTGCTTGGTCAGTATTCAGTAAGCAACAGGGCTGGGTGGGGAGCTCATTTATCCTCAACGTGTGGTCTTAGGGCCAGTATCATTAGCATAACCAGGGAGCATATTGGAAAGGCAAATTCATAGCCCCACCCTGGCCTACTGAAGCAACATTTCTGGGGATGGGACCCAGGAATCTGAGTTTTTACAAGCTTTCCTGGTGATTCTGATGTTCACTCAAGTTTGAGAACCACTAGCCTCAGGGTCTCTAGATCAAATTGTCAACTAGCCATGGTTTGTGGTTGTACCTGGTGTCTTTCTTTCTGCAGGCGAAAGAAGTGTGGCCATCACGCTCTCCTCTTTTGGAAGCTAGGTTCCAGCTGCTGAGTTTTTTGCTTACTTTTCTTCACAGCATTTACTAATATGTGGATTAGAACTATGGGGCACCACACTTGAAATTGACTTAAGATGACACCGTGTTTCTAAACTTGGAACTGTAAGAAGCTCCTCCTATATACACTTAGACTGTTTTAGTATTTTGGTATTAAGAGGTGACCATACACATAAGTAGTAATATACACTTTCCCTGAATCAGCTCTCTGAACATCTCAGCAATCTGCACTATAACAAAAATCAGAAACTACACAATAAATACTTATCATCACTTAGGTATAAATCTTTGTGATCTTGGATTAGGCAATAGTTTCTTGGATATGACACCTAAAGCACAGATAACCAAAGGAAAAACAGACAACTAAAATAAAAAACTTTAGTGCTTCAAAGGACACTCTCAAGATGGTAAAAAGCCCACAGAATATTAGAAAGTATTTGCAAATCCTATACTGAAAAGAGGCTAGTATTTAGAATATGTATTTTAAAAACTATTACATCTAAACAGTAAAAAATAATAATAACCCAATTAAAAGATAGGCAAAAGAATTGAATTGGTACTTCTCCAAAGAAGTATGAATGTCTGAAAAGCACACAAAAAGATGCTCAACATCATATGTCATTAGGGAAATAGAAATCAAAACCACAGTGAGATACCATTTCACACTAACATGCCTAGAATAAAAGAGATAAACAATAACCAGTGTTGGCAAGGATTTGGAGAAACTGGAACCCTCATACATTGCTAGTATGACTATAAAATGGGGCAGCTACTTTGGGAAACAGTCTGGTGGTTCCTCAAAAAGTCAGAGTTACCATATGATCCAGCAGTTCTACTCCTAGTAATATACTCAGTAGAACTGGAGGCATAAAAACTTATCCATGAATGTTCATAAAAGTCTTGTTCATAATAGTCACAAAGTAGAAACAACCCAAAGAGCCATCAACTGATGAATGGATAAACCACATGTGCTGCTTTATACAGTAGGATATAATTCACCCATACAAAGGAATGAAGTGCTGATACACGCTACCACATGAATGAACCTTGAAAACATTAAGCTAAATGAAAGAAGCCAGCTACAAAGAGCCACACATTGTGTTAATCCATTTATATGAAATACCCAGAATGGATAAAGCCATAAAAACAGAAAGCTGATCCGTGGCTGTCAGGGGCTAGGGGAAGTGGAGAATGAGTGACGGCTAATGGGCTTCTTCAGTGGTGATGAATTAGGTGATGGTGATAGTTTCACAACTTGGTGAAATACTAAAACCACTAAATTGTACACTTAAAAGGGTATATTTTATGGTATGTGAATCTTACCTCAGTTTTTTAAAAACAGGCAGCAAATTGGATTTGGCCTGCAGGGCCACATATTTCCAATCCCAGTTCTAGGAGAGGAGCAGGTACATGAAAAAGACTGACAAAATGTTGATTCTTGTTGGACTGAATGACATGGTAGGTCATTAGAAGATCTTTTTCTACTGTTGTGTATGTTCCAACATATACAACCATATTTCCATAATTTAAAAAAGTATGATTTATACTGAATTAGATATTAGAATCACCAAGGATGGAGCTGGGCATCTGTCATTTTATCAAGTCTTCAGGTAATTCATTCACTTGAAATCAATCAGTTGCTGGTTTGAAAAGCAGTAGTTGGGGACCACTGTGCTATATATATGCTACTGATAATTTGATTATCTGAGAAAGTCAGAGGAAAACAACTCCTATAGGGTGATAAATAGGCAACAGCAAAAAATGAAAGGTTACTGACATCTCACCAGAGAGAGATAGGGAAGAATATGCAAATACAAAAACTTAAAAAGCTCAGTATTTGAGACCATTTAGTACAGAAGCAAACAGTCCTATGTGCCATAACAAACTGCAATCATTACTGTATATAGAATAGCACAACTTTTGGTATTCTTAATGGTGTCCTGGAGACATTCAGAGAGGATTAAATTGGGTTCAGTAAATGTTATTTAAGGCATGTGGAGGTAAATATTCATTTTAGAAAATAGCATTTTAAGAATGCTCCAAGTGGGATGGGCGGAAGATGGCAGTGTGAGTAGAGCAGCGGAAATCTCCTCCCAAAACCACATATATCTATGAAAATATAACAAAGACAACCCTTCCTAGAATAAAGACCAGAGGACACAGGACAATATCCAGACCACATCCGCACCTGAGAGAACCCAGCGCCTCGCGAAGGGAGTAAGATACAAGCCCCGGCCTGGTGGGAGCCGAGCGCCCATCCCCCCAACTCCTGGCGGGAGAAGAATAGGCAGAGCGGGAGGGAGACGGAGCCCAGGACTGCCGAACACCCAGCCCCAGCCATCCGGGCCAGAGTGCAGACACAGGGTGTGCGCAGGGGGCCCTGGATACTAGGGAAACAGGGCAGCAAGAACAGTGAGCGGGCACCAGTGGCCTGGCGCTGGAGGACACCAGAAAAGTGAGCGACCATGTTTTTTTTTTTTTTTTTTTTGCTGTTTTGTTTTGGTGAGCACTTTTTGGAAGTCTTAAAGGGATAGGGACCCCAATACTAGGGAAACAGGGCAGCAAGACCGGTGAGCAGATGCCTGAGGCTGGCGCCAGAGAATAAAGAAAAACGAGCGGCCACCTTTTTTTTTTTTTGTGGTCGTTGTTTTGTTTTGGCAGGTGCTTTTTGGAAGTCTTAAAGGGGCAGGGCGGGACACTTAATCCAGAGGTAGGGAATCCGGGGATCTCTGGGCACCCTAACCTCTGGGCTGCAGGGAGCAGGGAGGACCCTTACAGAGATAAATAGCCTCCTGGGCGCTCCCCCTCCAACGAGACTCCACCACTTTGGAGCAGAGGCCCGAACCAGGCCACACCCACAACAACAGCGGAGATAAACTCCATAGCAGCCGGGCAGGAAGCAGAAACCCTGTCTGCGCACAGCTGACCAGCACAAGCCACTAGAGGTCGCTGTTCTCCCAGGAGAGGAGGGCCACACACCAACAAGAAGGGAAGTTCTTCCAGCCGTCACTCGTCCCAGCTCTGCAAACTATTCCGATCACCATGAAAAGGCAAAGCTACAGGCAGACAAAGATCACAGAGACAACACCAGAGAAGGAGACAGACCTAACCAGTCTTCCTGACAAAGAATTCAAAATAAGAATCATAAACATGCTGACAGAGATGCAGAGAAATACGCAAGAGAAATGGGATGAAGTCTGGAGGGAAATCACAGATGCCACAAAGGAGATTGCAGAAATGAAACAAACTCTGGAAGGGTTTATAAGCAGAATGGATAGGATGCAAGAGGCCATTGATGGAATTGAAACCAGAGAACAGGAATGCATAGAAGCTAACATAGAGAGAGACAAAAGGATCTCCAGGAATGAAACAATATTAAGAGAACTGTGTGACCAATCAAAAAGGAACAATATCCTTATTATATGGGTTCCAGAAGAAGAAGAGAGAGGAAAAGAGATGGAAAGTATCTTAGAAGAAATAATTGCTGAAAACGTCCCCAAACTGGGGGAGGAAATGATCGAACGCAGCACAGAAATACACAGAACCCCCAACAGAAAGCATCCAAGGAGGGCAACACCAAGACACATAATAATTAAAATGGCAAAGATCAAGGACAAGGAAAGAGTTTTAAAGGCAGCTAGAGAGAAAAAGGTCACCTATAAAGGAAAACCCAGCAGGCTAACATCAGACTTCTAGACAGAAACCCTACAGGCCAGGAGAGAATGGCATGATATATTTAATACAATGAAACAGAAGGGCCTTGAACCAAGGATACTGTATCCAGCACGACTATCATTCAAATATGACGGTGGGATTAAACAATTCACAGACAAACAAAAGCTGAGGGAATTTGCTTCCCACAAACCACCTCTACAGAACATCTTACAGGGACTGCTCTAGATGGGAGCACTCCTAGAAAGAGCACAGCACAAAACACCCAACATATGAAGAATCGAGGAGGAGGAATAAGAAGGGAGAGAAGAAAAGAATCTCCAGGCAGTGTATATAGCAGCTCAATAAGCGAGCTAAGTTAGGCAGTAAGATACTAAAGAGGCTAACCTTGAACCTTTGGTAACCACGAATTTAAAGCCTGCAATGGCAATAAGTACATATCTTTCAATAGTCACCCTAATTGTTAATGGGCTGAATGCACCAATCAAAAGACATAGAGTAATAGAATGGATAAAAAAGCAAGACCCATCTATACGCTGCTTACAAGAAACTCACCTCAAACCCAAAGACATGTACAGACTAAAAGTCAAGGGATGGAAAAACATATCTCAAGCAAACAACAGCGAGAAGAAAGCAGGGGTTGCAGTACTAATATCAGACAAAATAGACTTCAAAACAAAGAAAGTAACAAGAGATAAAGAAGGACACTACATAATGATAAAGGGCTCACTCAAACAAGAGAATATAACCATTCTAAATATAAATGCACCCAACACAGGAGCACCACCATATGTGAAACAAATACTAACAGAACTAAAGGGGCAAATAGACTGCAATGCATTCATTCTAGGAGACTTCAACACACCACTCACCCCAAAGGATAGATCCACCAGGCAGAAAATAAGTAAGGACACGGAAGCACTGAACAACACAGTGGAGCAGATGGACCTAATAGATATCTATAGAACTCTACATCCAAAAGCAACAGGATATACATTCTTCTCAAGTGCACATGGAACATTCTCCACAATAGACCACATACTAGGCCACAAAAAGAGCCTTAGAAAATTCCAAAAGATTGAAATCCTACCAACCAACTTTTCAGACCACAAAGGCATAAAACTAGAAATAAACTGTACAAAGAAAGCAAAGAGGCTCACAAACACATGGAGGCTTAACAACACGCTCCTAAATAATCAATGGATCAATGACCAAATCAAAATGGAGATCCAGCAATATATGGAAACAAATGACAACAACAACACTAAGCCCCAACTTCTGTGGGACACAGCAAAAGCAGTCTTAAGAGGAAAGTATATAGCAATCCAAGCATATTTAAAAAAGGAAGAACAATCCCAAATGAATGGTCTAATGTCACAATTATCGAAATTGGAAAAAGAAGAACAAATGAGGCCTAAGGTCAGCAGAAGGAGGGACATAATAAAGATCAGAGAAGAAATAAATAAAATTGAGAAGAATAAAACAATAGCAAAAATCAATGAAACCAAGAGCTGGTTCTTCGAGAAAATAAACAAAATAGATAAGCCTCTAGCCAGACTTATTAAGAAGAAAAGAGAGTCAACACAAATCAACAGTATCAGAAACGAGAAAGGAAAAATCACGACGGACCCCACGGAAATGCAAAGAATTATTGGAGAATACTATGAAAACCTATATGCTAACAAGCTGGGAAACCTAGGAGAAATGGACAACTTCCTAGAAAAATATAACCTTCCAAGATTGACCCAGGAAGAAACAGAAAATCTAAACAGACCAATTACCAGCAACGAAATTGAAGCGGTAATCAAAAAACTACCAAAGAACAAAACCCCCGGGCCAGATGGATTTACCTCGGAATTTTATCAGACATACAGGGAAGACATAATACCCATTCTCCTTAAAGTTTTCCAAAAAATAGAGGAGGAGGGGATACTCCCAAACTCATTCTATGAAGCTAACATCACCCTAATACCAAAACCAGGCAAAGACCCCACCAAAAAAGAAAACTACAGACCAATATCCCTGATGAATGTAGATGCAAAAATACTCAACAAAATATTAGCAAACCGAATTCAAAAATACATCAAAAGGATCATACACCATGACCAAGTGGGATTCATCCCAGGGATGCAAGGATGGTACAACATTTGAAAGTCCATCAACATCATCCACCACATCAACAAAAAGAAAGACAAAAACCACATGATCATCTCCATAGATGCTGAAAAAGCATTTGACAAAGTTCAACATCCATTCATGATAAAAACTCTCAGCAAAATGGGAATAGAGGGCAAGTACCTCAACATAATAAAGGCCATCTATGATAAACCCACAGCCAACATTATATTGAACAGCGAGAAGCTGAAAGCATTTCCTCTGAGATCGGGAACTAGACAGGGATGCCCACTCTCTCCACTGTTATTTAACATAGTACTGGAGGTCCTAGCCACGGCAATCAGACAAAACAAAGAAATACAAGGAATCCAGATTGGTAAAGAAGAAGTTAAACTGTCACTATTTGCAGATACTGTACATAAAAAACCCTAAAGACTCCACCCCAAAACTACTAGAACTGATATCGGAATACAGCAAAGTTGCAGGATACAAAATCAACACACAGAAATCTGTGGCTTTCCTATACACTAACAATGAACCAACAGAAAGAGAAATCAGGAAAACAACTCCATTCACAATTGCATCAAAAAAAATAAAATACCTAGGAACAAACCTAACCAAAGAAGTGAAAGACTTATACTCTGAAAACTACAAGTCACTCTTAAGAGAAATTAAAGGGGACACTAACAGATGGAAACTCATCCCATGCTTGTGGCTAGGAAGAATTAATATCGTCAAAATGGCCATCCTGCCCAAAGCAATATACAGATTTGATGCAATCCCTATGAAACTACCAGCAACATTCTTCAATGAACTGGAACAAATAATTCAAAAATTCATATGGAAACACCAAAGACCCCGAATAGCCAAAGCAATCCTGAGAAAGAAGAATAAAGTAGGGGGGATCTCACTCCCCAACTTCAAGCTCTACTATAAAGCCATAGTAATCAAGACAATTTGGTACTGGCACAAGAGCAGAGCCACAGACCAATGGAACAGACTAGAGAATCCAGACATTAACCCAGACATATATGGTCAATTAATATTTGATAAAGGATCCATGGACATACAATGGCGAAATGACAGTCTCTTCAACAGATGGTGCTGGCAAAACTGGACAGCTACATGTAGGAGAATGAAACTGGACCATTGTCTAACCCCATATACAAAAGTAAACTCAAAATGGATCAAAGACCTGAATGTAAGTCATGAAACCATTAAACTCTTGGAAGAAAACATAGGCAAAATCCTCTTAGACATAAACATGAGTGACCTCTTCTTGAACATATCTCCCCGGGCAAGGAAAACAGCAGCAAAAATGAATAAGTGGGACTATATTAAGCTGAAAAGCTTCTGTACAGCAAAAGACACCATCAATAGAACAAAAAGGAACCCTACAGTATGGGAGAATATATTTGAAAATGACACATCCGATAAAGGCTTGACGTCCAGAATATATAAAGAGCTCACACGCCTCAACAAACAAAAAACAAATAACCCAATTAAAAAATGGGCAGAGGAACTGAACAGACAGTTCTCCAAAAAAGAAATACAGATGGCCAACAGACACATGAAAAGATGCTCCACATCGCTAATTATCAGAGAAATGCAAATTAAAACTACAATGAGGTATCACCTCACACCAGTAAGGATGGCTGCCATCCAAAAGAAAAAACAACAAATGTTGGCGAGGCTGTGGAGAAAGGGGAACCCTCCTACACTGCTGGTGGGAATGTAAGTTAGTTCAACCATTGTGGAAAGCAGTATGGAGGTACATCAAAATGCTCTAAACAGACTTACCATTTGACCCAGGAATTGCACTCCTAGAAATTTACCCTAAGAATGCATCAATCAAGTATGAGAAAGATCAGTGCACCCCTATGTTTATCACAGCACTATTTACAATAGCCAAAAATTGGAAGCAACCTAAATGTCCATCGATAGATGAATGGATAAAGAAGAAGTGGTACATATACGCAATGGAATACTACTCAGCCATAAGAAAAGGGAAAATCCAACCATTTGCAGCAACATGGATGGAGCTGGAGGGTATTATGCTCAGTGAAACAAGCCAAGCGGAGAAAGAGAAATACCAAATGATTTCACTTATCTGTGGAATATAAGAACAAAGGAAAAACTGAAGGAACAAAACAGCAGCAGAATCACAGAACTCAAGAATGGACTAACAGGTACCAAAGGGAAAGGGACTGGGGAGGATGGGTGGGTAGGGAGGGATAAGGGGGGGGAGAAGTAGGGGGGTATTAAGATTAGCATGCATGGGGGGTGGGAGAAAACGGAGGGCTGTACAACACAGAGAAGGCAAGTAGTGATTCTACAACATTCTGCTATGCTGATGGACAGTAACTGTAAAGGGGTTTATAGGGGGGACCTGGTATAGAGGAGAGCCTAGTAAACATAATATTCGTCATGTAAGTGTAGATTAGTGATACAAAGAAAAAAAAATGGCAGTTCCTGTGTGGTGACCTCCAATGAGTTCTACACAAGGTTATAAAGGGCATTTAAAAGTGTAGGCAAAGGGTCTGTTTGTGTTTATACAGAGGATCAAAGCCTAATTGGGCTACCCCGAAAATGAACTAAGATACGATATGAAAAAGAACTTCCAACATCTGCACTCTCTGGAAGACTCATGCCAGAAGATGATCATCAAAAAACCCCAACAAAGATCCACGCACTGCTACAGCTGTAGATGCACTCATCCCACCAGTTCCTGGACTTGCCATGGGAATGAGGAAGGAGATATCTAAGCTGGCCTGTGCATACAGTAAAACAACAAATTTGACTGGATCTATACTGTTGGAACTCAATCAAGAATTAGGAGAAGTGCAAATTGTAGTGGTCCAAAATCTTATAAGTACAGACTATTTACTGTTAAAAGAACATAAGGGATGTGAACATTCCCCAGGAATGGATTGTTTTAATTTGTCTGATTTCTCTCAGACTGTTCAAGTTCAGTTGGACAATATCCACCATATCATAGATAAGTTTTCACAAATGCCTAAGGTGCCTAACTGGTTTTCTTGGTTTCACTGGAGATGGTTGGTAATTACAGGTATGCTTTGGTTACGTACTGTACTCCTATTATGTTAATGTGTGTGCGCAATTTAATTAGTAGTTTAAAACCTATACATGCTGAAGTTACTCTACAAGAAGATATGTCAAAGAAATAATCAATCTTCCCATGTTTTCTTCCGTCTGCTACTTCTATAGCTTTTCTTCTTCCTTCCTAATTACAACCCTTAAATAGAATTCGTGCCTCATATCAAATTTACCGAGTATCATATTTCTTCCAAGTGGTAAAGATACCTCAAGACAAATGCTGGGCATAGAAGCTACAGGGCATAAATATGCAAAGAAATAAAAAGCTAACCATTTCAAACAATAAGGCTTCTCTCTCACTTACCAACTTTACATTTCCCTGTATGGCCCTGGAAGATGACTGGTTAGCCAGAGACGGGTAAGATTCCTCAAGGGAGGAACAACCTAAGACAGGCACAGTTGCAGGGGGGTCATCAGGTGAGAAATTGGGGATCAACAGAGGTGAGGCTTAGAACCTCACCCCCCCTGTTCTGAGAGAAATCTTCTGCATACGTGGATGTTTTATTGCCCTTGTCTAGCTTGGATTAACACATAGTCTACAGGCACACACCTGATCATCTACATTTGCTCTCTTACAACACTAAACTATGTTTTCTACCTTTATGTTGTATCTACCTACCACTTCATCATTTTATTAAAAATAATAATAATAAAGAGAGAAATGTGGTATCCACATATAAATCAAGTATAAAAATCAAATGAGTATTCATATTTGAACTGACCGTTTATAGTTCATAATGCATGAGCAAAACCGAAGGTTTCTGTGATGGCTGCCCTTGTACTGTTCACCATGTAAGAACTTATTCACTATGTAAGAATTTGTTCCCCATGTAAGAACTTGTTTGTTATGCCTCAGAAGATTGGAGACTGATGAAAATTAGGCTTGGGGTGGATTAATTATTGTGCATTGAGCATTGACTCCTCTATACAGAATTTTATTGTTGTTAACAACCATTTGATCAATAAATATGAGAGATGCCCTCACAAGAAAAAAAAAAAGAGAATGCTCCAAGTGCTGAAAAGTGAAATATCAAGGAAATCTGTTTATCCCGGTAAGACAGTTTATCCTTAATAGCTTCAAAGTCTTCTAATTTTTTCCACTTGGCTTTTATAAACAAAAATCTACCTTGCAACTAAGGAAAAATAACAGGATGTAAACTTCTGGAAACAAGCATCAGATACAGAAAATATTTCGACGAATAAAAACTGAGATGGAGGAATACTTATATTTTAATGCATATGCTCTTCTAAGCCAGTTTTTTTTTTAAAACTTTATTGGCTGTTCCTGACCTCTCAGGCCACTGCTTTCTCTGTCTGGGAGCATCCTTTTGCCTCACTAAATAAAACTGTCTTCTAGCCTTCTCAAGAATAAATAAAAATAAAAAACTTTATTGAGGTGTAATTTACATGTAATAAAATATCTTAAGATTATTTGAGTACCTTTAACAAATGTTTACACACACCCATGCAACTGCCATCCCAATCAGCACATAGAAT
This sequence comes from Manis pentadactyla, assembly GCF_030020395.1. Lineage (NCBI taxonomy): Eukaryota > Metazoa > Chordata > Mammalia > Pholidota > Manidae > Manis > Manis pentadactyla. The sequence goes on along the minus strand of NC_080031.1, from coordinate 65,574,935 downwards.
ATTTCCACCTCCCCAGAATTTTGTGGCCCTCTGCAGTCAATCTTCCCTGCCCTTAACACCCACCTTGTCACAGGAAAACTGCTGTTATTTTTATCCCTATGGATTAATTTTGCCTCTAGAATTTCAGGCCCCTACTGTCTATATTCTTGTTGTAGCTTCTTTCAGTATGAGATGCATGTGATTAGTAGTTCATTCCATATTATTGCTGAGTAGTACTCATTATATGAATAGAACAAATTTATTTGTCCAGTCACCTGTTGTTTTCTGTTTCGAGCTTTTAGGAATAAAAATGCACTTTTATAGACATATGTGTTCCTTTATCTTGGTAATGCTGGGCCATATGTTCATGTTAAATATATTTTTAACTTGATAAGAGACTTGTCAGATTCCTGTCCCAAGTAGTTTCTCCATATTATAGTTCCTAGCAATGCACGAGGGTGCCACTTAAAGCCCATAAACTTGACTCACAAATTAGTACAGAGAAAATTCTCTCATTGGTGTTCATCTTCCATTGTCTCATTAGTTTGTCTACTGACTTAGAAGCTTCACCTTGTATTTATGTAGATTTTTCTCCATATGGTTCCAAACCCTCTTGAGGCTTCAACCAGTATTAATCTTGACATACTGTTAATTAATCACATGTATATATAATTAACATTATATGTAATATATTGTTAATAAAACTGAAGTTATAAGGATGAAATATTTTTTTCCTAGCACTGATAGCTAATAACTGTTTCTAAAACAGCGTTTATTTATGTTTCTTTCTCGTAAGTAGGCAGTGACTATGAATGAACCCTTCAATATCATGGCAATTTTTGTTGTTTACCTTTCTGAAAGTTGACTTTCTGTGGAAGTGAGTACCTCTGCTCGTGAAAGAGGAGCAGTACAGTTTGATTATGAAGAGACAGTCAGACCAGCGTAAGAACCTTGGCTTCTTCCCACGGGCCCATTCTGTAACATACAGAACCTTGGTTTCCTCATCTGCAGTGTAGGGAACAAGGTCATAATTATACAGGTGTCATATGATTACTCTAAAGACGGTGATCTCAGGTATGTAAAGTCTTTGGCAATGTTCTAGTCCATATTCATTGCTCAACAAATGGAAGCTTTAAAAAAGTGCATTCCAATGTGACTGAAAAAAGTCGTCATAGGAAACACAGGATATGTTCCAGAATGTAAATTCCCCCTCCCTAGCTTTGACCAGAATCACATTTTCCCAGTTCCTTTGGAAGCCAGACTCCCCTTTCCATTAGTTCCCAATAAGCTACACCCTCCTCAAGGTCATTCCCTCCCAGCCCTCTGCTCCTGCTGGGGCTGGCTGGTGGGAGCAGGTGTGACCCTTCTCTCACCAGGTTCCAGTCAAGCTCAGAAGGCTGGACTGGAAACTGGCCGACCGTGTTGCCCGCTGCCTCAGCTGTTTCAACTAATCTCACATCGAAACATCCTGCTTCCTACAGGAGCTTTATAAGACCTGTGAGCTGAGGGATTAGGATGGATCTGTGATGTGGATCCTTGCTGCAAACAACCATAACAGGACAATAGGAAAAAAAACTCACTAGACTCACATCTTAAAATTCCAGAAAATTTTCCAACGACATGGACCCTAAGGAAGGGAAACCCTCCAGTCCCAAGCTTTCCATGTAAAGGCCATTTGGTAAATGTGTCTCTTTCCACCTGTGATTAGGGCCCTTATTAGCCAGTACTGCATCTTCCTTCCCCACCTCCTGAATCTGAAGAAACTGAATCGGTCTGCCAGGAGTTGCCCTCTGCCTCAGCTGTGCCTCAGGAGGTGAATGAATCATACCAGTAAGCAAGTTAATTAAGAAAATTAAGAAATGTAATATGTTCATGTGTATCTAGCAAATAGAGCAACTAGAGAAACTCAGGTTGAACCAGCATTATGATGTCAGACTACTCATCTGAACACCTCATTGAGGCCAATCTTGTTATCCATGCCTATGTGCCCTTGGCCCTGTGGCATTATATCCACCTTCTGGCCAAGGACAGATAAGGCACAGATGAGTGGAAAGGGGGAGGAAGGTGGAGGTTATATTCTAGCAGTATTTGGGTGAAGTCATACTAACCTTAGCTCAAAATCTTTCTGCCAAGTACCTTACAAGGTATCAGCTGAAGGATAGGCTGTCATCTCTGACCACCTGGTGCTCACAAGCAGCTAGCTCCCTCAGGGAGTCCCCTTAGCCAAAACTGGTAGAGGTGTGAGACAAACTTTTTATTTAATACTGAAAATAGGGCCATCTGATGCAGCCCCTTAGTAAATGCCATTTACTTCTATGCCATTCCAAATGAATAAGTGAAGGTCCTTAGATGTGAAGTGGCTAGCCAACAGGGACACGGCCCCATTAACTGGATTTCAGAATCAATCAGCAGTTGTATACCGTGTATCTCCTGTGAACCCAGGTTCCTCAAACCTGGGTTAGCAATTTGTCCAAAACTGACTTCCCTGAGTTCTCACACTGCAGAACTACCGTGCTCATAACACAGACCCCTTCTTGTTTCTTCTTGGTTGTCTTGTGAAAGTGTAACCATGGTAACTCCAGAGTTGTCACTAGCAAACCTGCCCATATAGTTGTGAAGTGCTATCACTGGAGTTGTGAAACCACCATGAATATATGTCCTTGTGTTTATATTTAGCAATGACTGTTAATGGTGTGATTATAGGATGTAAACAAGCCCCGCCCAGAGTGAGGCTGAATGACTAAATGATTGCCTGGGGGCCTAGGTTACCCAATGCATATTGTGCTCTGAAATGAAAATATCCAGCACAGACAACTTTATTATGACTATAAATTTGGCCTCCTACTATTACCACTTCAAGCCAAATTATATATGTTTGATGAGGCATAATTTCTTATTAGATCCAGAAAATACCAGGGCAGAATACATCATGATGGAATTACAATTTGAATTTTAATCAAGTTTTGTTCATTCCCCAATACAAGCTAAGGAAATAAATTTGATACAGTGGTTCTACACATGAGTAGGGGGCAACAGAGGACAAAAAACGGAGCAAATTGTAGTGCTTACCATAAACATTAATACAATATTTTATAATAGTTAAGCATAAATTTTGGTGTTTTTCTCCTGACCGTTCCACGTACCCTCCCTTCATCAGCTGTACGGTGATTGCTTCTGAAAGACAGAAGTGTGTCTGCCTCTGGGGTTTGGCGTTTCTGATTAGGGATTTAACCTACTGAATCCAGCCTTTTAATGATTCTCTAACATTTTATTTTGATAACCTCTATGCAAGCCCAGCATGGAGATCAATGTTCCTCATTTCTGACAAAGAGAATGTGTTGAAACCTTTCCAACAAAACATCATTAGTGAAGTGGCAAGGGAACTGAGTGTGAAAGACTCTGGTTTGCTCCATTCTGCTTGCTGTATTTCTCTCCTTCATCTAGCAAACCCAGAATTCAGGCATTTGGAATAAATGTTTATAACAAGAGATACCATTAAATGTATGAAGTCATAGCTAGAATTACCTCTAACATTTCATCTTCCTGCATCCGTACTAACCACACCATCAGCTACATGAGAATAATGTGAATAACAGAAAATTGAGTTTCTCCTTAAAACTAGGCACTTTTAATTTATTCTGGTGAATACTTAGCTTCTAACCAGGGTATTTATTTTCTGTTCATTTTTCTAAATCACAATTTCGTGTTTGAGTATCACAATTAGAGTTTCATAAACATGGTGTCAGGTAGAATAAGCCAGTGGCATTTGAATATTTAAACAATGGCATTTGCCACACTTCAGGGAGCTCTCTCTTTTATTAGTGTGCAAAAAATAGCAAAATACCATTTCTGTAAATGGCTTGGGAGCCCGGTGATATATTGTTTTTCTAAAGCATTTAAGTCATCAAAGCAGTAGTGGGAGGTCAGTGTCTAGTGTTGCTTAAGTAGCTAGAGGCAGATCAGGACAATCTTTGACTTGCTTTTCAAAACATTTTCACAAAGGAAACTACTAATAAAAATTAAAAAGAAAAGTTTTAATTTGCATAAAATAAGCAGAAATAAGATTTGTGCTCTGCCTCACTAAGGGTATTAAACATCATTTTAGTTTGCAAATATTGGTACAAGTGCCATATTACTTTCACATTGTGACAATTTTGTTTTCTTCACTTGAAACATTGTCCCAGGGGGCACTGTGACTGTTAATCTAATCTTCATTCATGATTTATGCAGTCTGAACTCAAATCTCTGAAACAAAATAAATAAATCATATGTTGATGGAGAGAATGTCACACATAGACAATGTGAACAATTTCTATGTCACTGGTACTGCTTGTGCCAACCTTCAGCTTATGGATATTTTCAATTTAAGATATAAAACCCTTAGGACCTCCTGGAAACTAGAAATTCATTTTCTTGCCTAATTTACTCCAAAATGGGCTGAAGCCAGACTGGACCAAACCAATATTTGGTTGACTCACCCTTTAAAGATAGTCAGCAAAGAATAACACAGCTTGACTTCACAGCACACCCAAACTCTAACTCTAGCCCTTCCTGCTGCAATTTACGTCCATTTGTTCTTGCTATTTTCTCAGAGGAGCTCTTAGTGTGTAACTCAGCACCCTCTGTGGAAACATATCTAAGCAATAACCTGGGAGACAAAGAAAGGTACATTGGAAATTAGTCCAGCAAGTGATGCTGTTTGGAAACCAAGCAGGGCTGTTAGTTACTGAGTTGTTTTCCATGGTGGTAATCACAGCTTTAAGATCCTTCAGGAATTATTGGCTATAATTAATTAAGGTGTGACTTTTTCTTCAATAAACTTAATTTTTTAGAACAGTTTTATATTTACAGAGAAAGTGCACAGACACTACAGGAAGTTCCCACATACCTCACACCTAGCTTCCCTGATTATTAGCATCTTACATTAGTATGGCATATTTGTTACAACTAATGAACCAATATCGGTATGTTATTAACATACGCCCATAATTCTTCACTCCGATTGTCTCCGTTTGCTACCTAATATCCTTTTTCTGCTCCACGATTTAATTGTCATTTCTCCTAAGTCTCCTGTTTTCGACAACCTCGACAGTTTTAACGAACACCAGTCAGGTATTTCGTAGGGACTGGTTTGATGTTTTTCTCATAAGTAGACGGGGGTTATGAGTTTCAGAGAAGAAGACCTCAGAAATAAAGTGCCAGTGTCATCACATGTCAAGAGTACATACTGTCAACATGACTTATCATTTTCGATGCTGACGCTGATCACCAGACACAGATAGTGTTTTTTCAGGCTTCTCCACTGTAAAGCTACTCTCCCCCCAACACCCCTCGACCTCTTCCCATACTGTATCGTTGAAGTCAGTGTGCAGAGCCCACAGTTAAGGAATGAGATGTTATGCTTCACCTCCTTCAGGGTGAAGTGTCTATATATATTATTTAGATTTCTTCTGTACAGTCATCTCTCTTCTCTCTCCTCCTCTCTGTGTTTATTTATTCAATCACTTATTTGTATACATATAGGTCTTATACTTTGGGTTATAATGCAGTACTATTTTATTGATCTTGTTGCCCAGATTGTCCCACCTCTAGTCATCTGAGCTCTTACACTTGGATCCTATACTTCTTTGAAATAACCCCATCATAGTGGGTTTTGGTTTTTTGTGGGGTTTCTTTCTTAGTGATTATTTGTTTTTAAGTGAACTGTATCGTACACATAGAAATCAGCCAAATAGGAGGTTATTAACTTTTCTCCTCTGTATTCCCATAATCAATTGATTTTTAGTCAAGTGAATAAGTAGCATTTAAAAAAAAATGAGTCACATTTGGTTATCAACCAGAAGATTATGCAGTACCTTTGATTTTTCTTCTCCCTATATATATACTACCCAGTCATGAGACCTTATTTGGATTCAAAGAGTAATTATTTTAAAAGCAGTGAGAAGCAGATTAGATCAGAAGAAAATGAGATCAGAAGATACAGAATGGAATATTAAGAATTAGATTATGAAAAACAAAAAAACTGCAGAATACAAAAGCACTGGGCTTTTAGAAAGAATTTTAAATGAATTCTGTAAAAAAAAAATTAAATTCACGATAAGTAGGTACACTAGACCTCTTATTGAACTAACACACATCTTAATAGACTCAGGAGTGTCTCGGCCAGAGAAACAGCTTAGAGCATACTGAACAGCAAACTGGAGGCACCTCGTTAAAATCAGAAACAAGACTCACTTTTCACCATGACCATTCAGTACCCTTCTGGAAGCTACAGCACATCCAAGAAACAGAAAACTGAGGAAAGGAGAAAGTTAATCATTATCTGTATGTCATAGTTCTCTTTACCTAAAAACTCAACAGAGTCAACAAAATAGTATAAATTGAAATATGACAAAACATTAAAATATGTATAGAAAATAAACCAACATAATAGCTTTTCTATGAATGAGCAATAAGTAGTTGCAAAATACAATGAAAAAGGTCTCATTTACTACAGTATAAAATATTCAGAAATAAATCAACATTTGAACATTAAAATACTTTACTGAGGGAAATAAAAGAAAACTTGAATAAATGCAATGTACCTAGATGGGAAGACTAAATATTTTCAAGATGTAATTTTTTTCGATATTATTGTCCAGGTTAAATATATTTTTAACAAAATCTTAACTTTAAAATGGTGACACACACAAAAAATCTGGAATAATAAACAAAAATGATGAGTAAAATCTAGGAAACAAAAATGTTGAGATATTCCTTTGCCCATTATTAAAATGAATTATAAAGCTGTAATAACTTTAAAATATTATATTTTATGAAAACAGACAGATTAATGAAGCAGAACCTAGGAAAAGATTCTAGTCACGTATCAGAATTTACTATAGATAAAGGTGACATATAAATGAAGTTATCAATAAAGAGGATTGAAACAACTGATAAACCATTAAGAGGAAATGAAAGTTAGCTTTTGACATCATACCAGACACCAAAATAAAGTATAAATGGATTGACAAATTTATGAAATCATAAAAGTCATAGAAAATCTGGGATGAGTATTTACCTGCACTTGGAATGAAAAGCCTTCTAAGCAGAGGAATAGTAAAAGAAACCACAGAGAATAGGATTGGTAGGTTTAACTTCTAAAGCTTTTGTATTGAGTAGGTGATAAAATGAGAAGACAAATAACAGGATTTCTTAAAAGTTAAATATGTATAACAAAGAGTTAATATTTTATATATGTATATATATATATATATATACAAAGTTCCTAAACACCACTAATAAAAAGGCAGAAAATGGAAAAGAGGATTGGCAAAAAGTCATGACTAGACAAATCAGGAAGACAAAATACTGTGGCCAAGAAATACATAACAAAGTTTTAAAGTAATATTTATTAACTCAATATTTACTTAAATATTTAGTTATATCAAGAAACTCTAATAATAAAATACCATCCTTATCCTGCCAATTTGAACAGATGTTTAAAAATGATAAAACCTAGTCTTGGCAAAGATTCAGCAAAATGGACAGTTCCATTCACTGATGGTGGAAGTAAAAATTTGACTGAAAATGGAAACTTTAAGGGGAGGGAACATTAGTGGAAAGAGGCTTGTAATATCAGCTAATATCCTAAGCCAGGCTTTCTAACTATCTTACTTTGCCACCCTGAACAGGAAGTGTAAGATCTCTGCATCTTTATTTCTGCATCTGTGAAAGTAGGTTTAAAAATATGGTCATTGTAAGGGAAGATAAGAGAAATCCTGAGATTGGGAGAAAGATGGGAAATTTAGGGACTAGATATGATATTATAATCTCAGTCCTATTCATTCTAACAGCCTAGAACCTCCTAAAAACAATCCCCAAAATGGATGTGAGAACTTGGTAGAGAGTAGGCATTAAAAATAGGTGGCGAAAGGAAGAATTTCTTAATAAAAGATTCAGCTCTTGTTATGAAAAAAGAAAAGTAGACTAATGCCTCACCTCATACAGATGAACAATTTTAGATGGATTAAGGGCCTGAATGTGTAAAATAAACCTTTAAAATTATTAGCAGGAAGTACAGGAGAATATTTTAATGACTGTAGGGGAGAGAATATTTTTTCAATCAGTACACAGAAAGGACAGGTCATGAGGGAAAATATTACATTAAGAAGTAAAACTCTTTTATGCAAAAGCTACTATAAATAAGGTTAAGACACAAACCCCAAACTGGCAAAATATATTTCCAATACATAAAACCGAAAATATGTTGGTTTCCAGACTATATAGATGGAGAATCCTTACAAATCAGTAATGAAAAGACAAACAACTGACTAGAAAACTAAGTAGTAAAGGATACCAGGATACCTTCAGGCAGATTTAAAGGATAATAAATGTAAGAAGGGATGCTAAGCCTTACTAGCAATTAGGAGAAATGCTTACTAATACAAAGAGATGCCGTTCCTCACCCATGAGAGGGGCAAAACTAAAGAAGTATGACTGTCCAAATTTGGGGCAGGATGAACTGAGCAGAGAATTTCCTTAGCTTGCTGGGCATGAAATCCGGTACACCACTTTAGAAGACAAGTTGGCAATACCTGGTAAAGTTGAACATGTGGTCTATGAACAAGTTTTGCTCCTAAAAATATTCCCTAGAGAAGCATTTGTAACAGAAGGACATTTGCTGAAGCATTCCTTATCATGGCAAACCTACTGTTTGTGAATGGAGGAAGAATAAAATAAATCATACTGTGTTCATACATGGTTTCCTTCATTGATGTGTCCTCAGACACCAGACCAGTTCCAGGAACATTGTTGGTGCACGTATCTGTTAAATGAATGAATACCGAGACACTCACAGCAATTAAAAATGAATAAACAAGATCCATATGTATTGACATGGATAGACTTCAGAACTGGTGTTAGGTGAGCAAAATGATTTTGGAATATGAATGCTATGGTACAAATTCGGTACACATAAAACAATACTACGTACTGTTCATAGATACCAGTATACACAGTAAACATATTCAAGCATAGACTGGAAGAAACCACACACAATTTACAACAGTGGTTGCCTCTGGGAAGGAAGGGAAAGAATGTAGGAAAGAGAAAGAAGAAAGAAAATGGGAATAGGGGCTGGGAAACAGAGAGACTTCAGTTTACCTATATGGTCTTATTACTTTTAATAAGGAAATTCATCTGAAGCAAAAATGACAAACTGTAAACTTTTCAAAATATTCTGAGTTGTAAATATTTAGGCATTTATTTTTCTCTATTTATAAATCTTTTTAAATAAAAATATTTTATATCCATAAAACAAGAAGAGGTAGCCATATAAATAAGAGTAAGGAACAGTGAAGACTAAAACTATGGTGGAAGAAATTTAAAAATTCATTTACTGGGTTTAAAATAAAGTCAAGTAAATCTAGAACTTAGAATAAAAAGACAAGAAGATAGAATATCCATGACAACATTTAACGAATCTGGACAATCAATCCTAGAAGTCCAACACCTGATTAACAAGAGCTCCAGAAAAAGAATAAAGACAAAGGTAGATACAAATATTTAAAGAAATAACAACATTTCCCAGAGTTGAGAAAAGGCAAGAGCCTTCAGGTTAAAAGGGCAAATCCTTATGAAATTCTGAGCACAAAAGAAGAAAGAGAAGTTGCTAACGGTATTCAGAGGTTGGAGGAAACTACAAAAAACATAAGAATCAGGCTGGCATTCTATTTCCAGTTAGCAGCACATTAGATGAATGAATTCACAGCTCTGAGAGGAAATTATTATGAACCTAGAATTTATATACTATTGAGCTATTTATCAGTGTAAAGGCAGAATAAAGATTTATGGAAATCTTTGGAACAAAGGACTCTGGAGAAAAAAATGTTTGAGAATATTCTCTAACAAAGGAAGCAAGAACCCAAAAGAGAGAAAGGAGAACATCATTCAAGAAATACCAACCCTAATCTCAGAGAGCACAACAAAAACAAGTCCTAGGGTTGTGGCAGGTTTAGAAACAATATTTCTGAATTACAGCATGAAGTCAGAGAGCAACAGGAAGCACAACTTAAAGAAGAACATGGATTATCTGAAATGATTTGATTTACCAGCTGAATGATCTTAACATTAAGGTGAAAAATGTGCTACTATTGTCAACAAGAAAAAAAAGGCAATTCGAACTGTCAGGAAAAACAGAAAGCTCCATAAGAAATATGTGGTCCAAATATGAAGCAAATGAAAAATGTGTTTTGATTTTGAGCCATTGATACAATATAATAAAATAGAAAGAGGCTTAACTTTGAAGCTTGGCAAGTTCTCTTACAGAAACGTGGATTAAGGAATCCATCATCTCCTGTTTGGGCCCAATCACCCTCCTCAGTTCTGAAGTAATTAATATCTATAGAGAATCATACTACTAAAATGCTCTTTCTTGGTTTCCATTTTATACATTTCCAAAGAATCTGTAGAAGGCAATTGTTATTACAAACAATTAAATTACAAACCCTACAAGTGCAAAATTAATGTTATGGCTGATAGAATTGGGGTGATGGAAAAGAGGAACAGTGCAGGGAGGTGAAAAGGGGCTGGTTTCCTCAACTTACACTATTGGGGGAGCTTAAGAGATACTGGTTTAAGTTAATGGTTAAGAAGCATTTAGCAATATTATTTAAAGCTATAAAGTTATCAAAGAACTTAAAAGTAAAAAGTATAATAGAATTTGGAGAAAGGAGGGAGGAGGGAAGTAAAGGTAGTGAGCTAAATTTCCAATGTTTTTAGAACAGGGAGTTAGCTGATACTGCTTAAATTTGATAATTTAAGAGAAGAAGTAAAAGAACTGCAGGAAGAACTAAAACCAAGAATTGTTACAACTGGTTACCAGGTCCAGGGGTGGTATTGAACAGGAGGTGTATGTCTCCATTTACACTCTTCATTTAATGAGTGAATTGGTATTACCATGACAATACATTACTTTTATAAAAAATTTGAAATGAGAAAAAATTTAAGGTTCTCTCTTCCTTGCTGATTTCCCCTGCCCATCCCATAAAGAGAGAGTCTAGCTGTAGAAAGTGTCAGAGGTTGCTGTTGAAGCTGTCTATCTTGTTAACTTCCGTAGAAGTAGAGAGCCTAGATTTTGGTGGTGCCAAAACTCAAAAACCTGCAAACACTGAACAAAGGACAAAAATGTCCAAAGAACTCAAACTGAAACATTAAAGGTCAATGCCTTGCAGACAAGGCTATTGTTGTACATCTAACTACTCTTGGCTAGATATGTCAAACATCACTAAAAGTCAACTGATGAGTCTCGTGAACACAGTCAGCAGAGAAATGGATGGGCTTGGAATGATTCCAGGGAGTGTAAAGAGGTATAATAATAAAGGTGAGATTCTACACTCAAGTTCATTGTTCACTCAAAGGAAGTTGAAATAAAGTATGGCTCAAAATATTTCATGAAAAAATTCTGCAAGTAGTACATTTTGAACTCCATGGTTATTACAAAGGTAACAGTAAATAACATAGACTTTAGGGGAAATAAGATTAGGAGACCATCGTAGTGCTCCAAGCAAGAAATGATGGTGGCTCAGATCAGGGTAGAAGCAGTGGAAACCATGAAAGTGGTTGGATGCTAGGCATGTTTTGAAAGTAGAGCCAGCTAGATTTTCCAATAGATTTGGTGGCCGTGGTTAAGAGAAAGAAATGGTCAAGAATAACTACAAGTCCTTTAGTTGCTGGAGCATCTGGAAGGATGGAGATGCCATTGGCTGAAATGAACACGAATGCAAGTGAAGCAGCTTTTTTTGCAGGGGGTGGGGGGTGGGGGGAGGGGGAGTCAGCTTTTGATATGTTAAATTGGAGAAGTCTCTGCTAGGTCATGAGGAGATGTTAAATACGCAGTTGGATATACAAGGGTGGAGTAGAAGAGCAGGGTCTTGGATAGAGATATAATTTGGGATTAACCATCTTACTGGTTGAGGATTATGAAGACATGAGTGAAGACAGAGAGGAAAAAGAGGACCATGGACTCCACCCTGGGGCTGTCTAGCCTAACGATAGTGAGAGATGGGGAGGAACTAATAAAGAGCATCAATGAGGTAAGAAGCAAACCAATCAAGTGTGATGTCCTGACAATCAGGTCAAAATGCTGAAGAGAGCTCAAGTAAGATGACTGAAGATTGACTATTAGATTTAGCAACATGGAGATTACTGGTGACCTCGACAAGCAATTTCTTTGGAGTGGTGGTGGCAAAAGCTGGATTGGAATGGGTGTAGGAGAGAAGGAAAGGTGCAGAAGGAAACCCTTGAGGGTGATGAATAGGTTTGTTACTGGGTTGTGGTAGTGGTCTCACCGTGTGTACATATGTCAAAACTGATCAAACTCTACACTTAAAATTTGTGCACATTAGGGTATTTCAGTTATACTTTAATAAAGATAAAATTTGAGATAATGGAAATAAAGAAATAAAAATCTCTTTGGAGGATATTTGCTGCAGGGGGAGCAGAGAAGTGAGGTGACAGTGACAGAAGAAGGTGGGTAAAGGATTTTTTTGTTGTGTAAGAAATAACCACATATGTGTATGCTTTGGGGCATGGTCCAGAAAGAGACAAATTGGTGATATGGAAGATGGGAGAGTTGCTAGAGTAAGTCCTGTAGGGTTGATAGACCTGTGCGAGGTAGGGTCTAGGGGACAGATGGAGAGTGAGGAGCACAGGCGGTTCATTTATGGTGACAGGTAGAGAAGCAGAGTCTTCATGTGCACATATCAGTAGAGGAAGTAATGGCATGGTGGGGTCTGTAGGAGTTCTCTCTGGATTGCTTCCCTTTCCTCCATGAAGTGAGAAGCAATACCATCAGTGCAAATGAGGACATGGTGTGGGTTTGAGGGCAGAAAGGTCAATGTGAAATCATTGTCAAGGAGAGTGAGACTGTGTAAAAGCACAGACTGAGGAATGGTTGCTGGGCAGCATTTAGGTCTTCTTGAGTTTTGAGATCATGAATTTCTATTCAGTGCAGTTGTGTGTTTTTCTACACCACGTTCAACAGCAAGGGTACAGGCATAGAACTGGCAAAGAATTGGGTCTTGGTTTCACCAAGAAAGGTGAGAAAGGCAAAAGAGTTGTAGGTACACGCAAGAGGTTGATTGTAATGATAGGCCTTTTGTTTACACTGGGTCAGGAGGGAAGAAGGGAGTTCAAGAGGGTGAGGGAGACTGAAAAGATGGTGGAATCAATTGATCAGAAATCCCGGGGTAGTCAGAGATTGTTGGAGGTGGGGTACCTGAGGGACTGAGTCAAAACGGTGGGGCTAATGGTCAGAGAGTGGGATACAGATCACAGTATCCCATTATGTGGATGTACAGTTTGTTCAACCAGTTAGGGCCCCTTCCTAAGATGAGCCTGTAGGATTCCAGAAGCTCCCTCCTTTGCTTCTGCCATCTCTGACTTGGCCATTGCTGATTGTCCCTGTGAACCCAAGATTTTCTGCAAGGTTCAAGCCCTTCCTTCTCCGATCACTTAACCCCAACCTAACTATTCTCTGTGAGCACCCCTGTCTCTCTGACCACAGCTCTCTAGTAGCATCTACCCTTGAATTATGCTGAGAATTCTGTGATTCCTTTGAGAACCAGAAGGGAAATGAAGGGAACCAGTCCACTTGCCCTATGTCTGTCCCTCCAGGGTCTCCCTAGGGGCAGTCCACCTTGTAAAGGGCTGAAGCTTGAATGAAGCACTGTTAGCACGGAGAAAGGGTGTTTTCCTTTTACAACTGGGATTCTAGCTCCCTGATGCAGAACTGCAAAGGTCAAAGGGTTTAGGCTTTCCAGAGTGTAGCTTGACCCTTCTAGGGATCTCACTGTGTAGAGAGTGATCAGCCACTTTGTCCTAGAAGACACTCTCTGTGTACTGTTCCTTCAGAACCATTAAAATGTTATGTGGAGACACATCAACTATTGAGATAATCCCATATTTTTTTTTATTTAAATGATCTGTGTGTTATGCTCTTTATGGGAAATCAGTTTAACAGGATAAGTAAATCCTTTAGGGAGGATTAATTTGGGATTTCCTATCATTTATTAGCTGGTAGTGTCATGTTTTCTTTAACATACGTACGTGAAGTGGTTAGCATTTAGATTTGAATGCATTCATAACTGTGTTTTCCTTCTAAACATTGCCTCATAACATCTTTTAAGGTATTTCCTTCACTGGGATTTCCTTTTAATAGAGCTAAAATTCTATTCAAAATAATTTCTTTATCCTGGTATAAGCTTTGTTGATTACCGAGAAGGATTTTCCTTCATAGTGGGAAAAATCCCCCCAACTCTGTCCATGCCACCTCGTTCCCCTTCCCACCCTCCACGGCCACAAACCGACAAAGGCACACATCCACAACAACACTGGTATAAACACTGCCCCGCCAACAAGTCTTCCCTCACCATGGCTACTCCCACAGCCCGTTAACAACATCTCACCGGCACCTACATGTCTGTTAGTTCCCTGTGGACTCTACCCATTTTGTACACTCGTCTTTCTGTAACTGTCACCCAGTTCCATGCTGCTGGCCTGTGTCACAGGTGACACAGACGTGATGAAATCCATGCGCACTCAAGAAATAACCCACATCAAACCTAACCCAAAGATCAGACCTACACAGAACTCTGTAATAGAGAAACACCAGGGCCACAGCTTCAGGCTCTTTCAACTCTTCCCTTCAGTATGTGGTTTCTCCAAGGTGCACACAGGTCCTCAGGGGCAAAGTTTTCTCTATTTCTTTGTGTGTTTCTGAATAAGCCCTAGTGTGGTGCACACAGTGGATATTCAGTTATTGACAGATGAGCGAGAGACTGGCGCTCCCCGGAGGAGAGCCACAGAGCCTAGCAGGGACCCACCCTGCAGGGGGAAGTGCTTTCAGTAGTGTTAGGGCAGTGGGAGTGCGCAGTTCCTGGCTCAGGGTTGTTTTATTGATGTAGGAACTATACTGCTTTCTCCCTCCCCCAGAAGATGATTTTGATGAGAGAGAAGCATGATGGGAAAATGTAGTTAAGCCAAGAAGTGGTACCAGCAGATCACTGATGTGGATGTTTTCTCCAGCCAAATACACAATTGTCATGTTTAGGGTATCTGTTCTCATACTGTCCACGTCCCCAAACACACACCCTTCTAAACCCCCGTGAGAGCTGGTCTCCTAATGGCTGTAAGTTCAGTGCCTGCCTGAACTGGGTGCATGATGGGCCCATGTGGGGAAAAGATGTTCTTTTGCTCCCTCACCTTCCTCAGGGGCATCAAGGGTTTAACGGTTCTTTTTAGCCACTTTTCTCAGGAGGGAAAGGAGAAGAGGGAAAGTGAAGGAGCCTCTGCTGCAATTTCCTCTAAAGAATGGGCTTTAAAGACATCACTGGTGAAGATCAATTCCTTTGTCAATAAATGTCAGCAGCTAATCTAGTGCCAATTGCACATGCCTGGGGAATGAGCCCTGTGCAAATTCAGGAAAACTAGATCATTATGCAGTGTGGTGCTTGTTTTTCTCCCCAACACTGACCGGCATCTGCCATTACTTCCATTTTTCAAATTGCAAAGGCAAAAGAAATGCCAAATGGTTTTTGCAACTCCAAAGGGCAGATTGGATATGTTTTGACATATGTTGAAAACAAATTGTTCTAAAATCTATTCACATAATCATCTGTCTGGGACACACCAAACTCGGTGTCAGTTTCCCTGCTCAGGTCCTTCCTGGTCTAAGCCTCTGAGCAGCCTCCTGCCATGGATGGTTTTAGTTACTAAGTTAACTCACAGTTGAGGTTGGGCCTAGTAACAAGAGGGCAGTCAAAGGTCTTTATTACCACTTCCCTATAAACTCACCAGCCCTTGCTTAGGAGAGATGCTCTCCCTCCCTGGCCTTTGCCTTAGGAGTCACTTTTTGGGCTGTTAGTTACCATGGCTGCTCAATAGCAGATAAAGGTGAGGGTCCTACCTGGTCCAAGGTGCATCCCTTTTCATAGGAAGCTAAAACCTTTGGAAGCCTAATGGGGTGTCCATCCCTACTGGAGACATTTCCAGGTCCTGAGGCAGGAAAGGTCAGGCAGCCAGCTTGCCTCATCCTCCCTTCCCCAGCCCCCAAAGCTCAGGAAGTTTCCTGTTGGAGCGGGGCTTTCACCCCTTTTAACTGCTGCCCCCAGGAATAAATTTTAACTGGTAACCCAGTACACACAAACACAGCGAAACGTACCTTGCAACATACAATGGATTCCAGGGCTTGTTTTTTGACTTGGACTTAATTCCACTTAATTCCATGTCTTTTTTTTTAAGTGCTGCTCAAGACACTAAAATTGATTTAGAAAAACACTGTCCTAGACTAACAGGACCCCAGTATTCCAAGATGGGCAGGGACTGCAGAAACAACTCTTCCCCTTCAGAATGCGGGCATCTGTTCCGAGGTTGGTGGATCTGTTCTCGGATGCCTGCTGAGCAATCTGAGGAGTCAGGCTTCTGCTGCACACTTCCTATGCAGCTTCACAGCCACCCGCAGAGGCCTGAGCATTAGAATTACCCTCAGTGCGCAGATGAGACTCAGCTGAGGTAAGAAGCTCGCCTGAGGTCCCCAGCTGGCAGAGCCCGAAATCAAATGCTGTCACTCTGACTCTGAGCCCCACACTCAGAACCATGACCCTGCCTGCTCAAAGCCCATTGGTAGCCACTCATTGCCTCAGGGTCAAGCGGAACCTCTTACTGCTCCAGCTTTATTTTTCTCCTCTTCTTCACCCACCCCCAGTTTTGCACTACAACCTTAAGGAACTTCCTTCAGCTGCTCTAACACCCTGGGTCTTTATGCATGTTGTTATCTCTCCCTGGAACTCACTTCTCCCTCCCCTTTGCCTGGCTGGGTCCTCTCATTATTTAGCTCTCATCTGAAACCTTATTTCCTCCAGGGCACCTTCTCTGAATGCCTTTGCCCACACACAGCCTACACGCATCCCTGCCCCGCAGCCATGTAAGTGCCTCCCTCTATGCTTCCAGACCACTCTGTACTTTCCCTGTCCCAGCTCCTGGGCCATTTTATTATTTTGCTTCTATACCCAGTGCTGGTAAATATTCAACAACCAATCTCTAGGGAAAAAGAGAGGGAGGGGTGATTTGTTAACTCTTGCCATGGTATAAGTATTTCCAGTGTTGCCAGTTTCAAGCCATCAACGTGGCTTCACTGCACGTGGAGTTGGGAAAAATTGGGGCACGCTCCAGGGTATCACCCACATGCCACTGGATGTCTTGTCCTCTGTGACCTGGGGCAGGGGAGGGATCACCTTTAACTTGCTGACCATTGCATATCTCCAACAAATCAAAAGGAGGAGCTGGCAAGAAAAGGGGCTAGTATTCTGAGAAAGTATTCTAAGACACCCAACTGTTTTGCTTCTTCACAGTGAATAGAGAAGAAAGGGGAGCAGAAAGGATAAAGGCTGTGTGTAATAAAAATAATAACCAACACTCACCCCCTCCTTATAGATTATAAATTACTTCCACACACGTGTCCTTTGATCGTTTTCACAGAAATGTAAGGATAGGTGTTATTTAGCAGATGAAGAAACTGTGCCTCTCAGAGGTGAAATGCTCCACGCAGTCACTCAGTTCACCCCTGAGCTAGAAACAAGGCCTCTTAAATTTTAGCCCCACATCCCTTTGCGTTCAGTGTGCCCATCCATATCAACATCCCCATTCATGGTGTGAAAGCAGATATTTGGACACATGCAGGGATTGAGTAAGAGAGAGTAGCAATGCCAGGGAGGGCAAAGGCAGTGCCAGTGTGATGGATGCTGTGTATATGTGTGTGAACAGGCCAGCACACATGTGACATGGTACCTGGGAAAGGAGGGCCAAGTGAGTGACAGAGCATTGGCGGCAAATCCCCTACTGAGCACTGGGAGGTGGGATGTGAGTGGTTCAGAGCAGGGATTTAGGAATCTGGTACCTGGGTTCAAATCCTGTTTCACCACTTCACTACATGACCTTGGACCTATAACCTTTTATGCCATTATTTCCTACTACTAATAATTGTTTTAAAAAAAGAGTTCCTATCTCAGAGGAGTGTTAGGGTGATTAAATGAGATAATACATGCTAAATGCTTAGAGCAGTACTTGTCATATAGTACACATTCAACATTACTTTTTTTTATCTTTTATTACCTTCTCTTTTTTCTTCAATGTTTTCCATATGACACTGAGGTACTTTAGCATCCCTTACTGATGCAAATCACAGGAAAGAAAACCTTGCCAGTAGTGCAGAGCTGTTAGTACAAGTAGGGATAAACGCCAGCCTGCGTTCGACAAGTGTGTTTCTGAGGAAGTTTCCAAACACATCAGACAACTGTCTGAGGCAGTCACAGAGTTCAAATGAAAGCCAGCGACCACTTGGACTTTTCTCTTAGAAAACCGCGAAGATTCCCCTGCTCCGTGTTAACTCACTAGTGGTTTAACATAGCCTAAGACATGCTTTGTAAATAAAATCATGAGTAAAAGGTTAAGAGACATTAAATTTCATCCAATATAAATGATGTATCCTCTACCATCTTCTTACCATGGCTGGTGTATAGTTACTTCTCTGTGTTTTAATTGTATGTCTATGTCTATAGTCCTCACAGTGCAGATGGGAAACCCCGTTAAGGTAGGATCGTGCTTGGTCTTTGGGACCAAAAAGATGATCTTTACAGCTTTTACTGGTTTTTTACAAAACTAAAACAAAGACTTATATTTTGTGACCTGTAAAAATTATATGATATTCAGATTTCAGCATTCATAAATAAAGTTTTATTTCTTTTCTTATAGCCAGGCTTTGTTTAATATTGTCTGTAGCTGTTTTCATGCTACGATGGCAGAGTTGAGTGGTTGTTAACAGATCATACGGCCTGCAAAGCCTAAAATATTTACCATCTGACCCTTTATAGAAAAGATTTGCTGACTCCTGGCCTAGAATAACTAGTAGATCCCCTAAAAAGTTAAGGTTTCATCAGTAAGTGCTACGATGGCCATATTGATGCTTTCCAGATTTTTATTGCTTCTTAAACCACATGGGAATGGTGGAAATACTGCTGAGGTGACATTTTTTTTAAACCACAGTATGATTAAATAGCTCAAAATGCTCAAGAAGGCTTCCTTTCGGTCTCTAAGATAGCTCTGACGGAGTTACAAAGTTAATTTTAAGTAAGAAACAGAAGGCAGAAAGACGGCAACCTTGATTCTCAGGCAGCACCAAGATTCTCTAAACGAGCAAAAATGGCTGAGGTTGAACAGGGCCCTATACAAGATTAACTGAGGACTATCTCTTCACTGTTGTAAGATGCCGTCATTGCTTGCTTACATCTTATAGGACCCAAATCCCAGTTCCTCCCCAGACAGACCTCTTCCACAGGTTGAGCACCTGCTGGTCTGTCTTGGGTGCAAACAAGGGTGGTCATGGGGTCAGCGTGACTGCTGACAGCACCCCCAACAGAAGGGCCCCGGGCACATCCATGGTCCTCCCACCAGTGAACCTAAATGAGCAAACGAGCATGCTTTCCCTGCATCGGGGCCCAAATGCAAACAGGGACTCTGCCAGAATCTTACCTGGATGTTGTCTCAGACCTATGTGCACATCAGTCCTGCCTCATTCAGATTCTACTCCGTGGGACATTATGTTCACATATAATGCATGCTTTGGCTTAAGTTTTAAAAACCCAAGCACAAGTCTGAAAACTGTTTCTAGCAAGTGTGAATTTTCCCACCTGTTTTTTTTTTTCCCCCTCACCTCCCATGTTGGGTGGATGATGTCAGATTTTTCTCCATAGGTTAGAGAAGACAACGAGTTTTAAAAATTGAGTTTGAACTTCTAATCTTTCCTTTGGTGTTAGAATGCTCCCGAAATGCAGCTTTTCACAAAGGGACTTTGAGGACAGAGGCCTTATTTTTCACTCATGAAGCTCAGAATTGCTCCCTTTCCACAGTATTTAGTTGTTCATCATTCTTCTGCCAAATTCTGAACATACCTTTTCAGAACCAGAATAAGTTAATGCACCAATGGTGGTCTTACCTCAGTTATAAAAATTAACTGCTGTGTATGTTCAAATGATAACTCAGACTCAACACTTTCTCTATTTTCTTTCTAAAACAGGGAATCATAGGAAGTTTTATGAACTTGTGGTTTTAAAGTTTCCACCACTCACAGTGTAATGTTCATTAATTATTGAAAATCAAAGCTTCTAACACCCGTTTACTCAAAAAGCAGCAAAGCAAATAAATGACACACAGTTGCACTACGGTTGTAATGGCCAGTTATCTAGCATAAAAATATTTCTCACTATCTAGCATGAAAGATCACTTCGATTGAAGCCATATCAGTATTTGGGACAAAAGATGGTAAACAATGCATGCTCTGCTATGGATAAGAGGTAGAATTTCTACAACCCAATTCCTATTATTCACGGATTCCATATTTGAGAATTCACCTACTTGCTAAAATGTATCTGTAACCCCAAATCAGTACTCACAGTGTTTTCACAGTAATTTGCAGACATGTGCGGAGTAGCAAGAAAGTTGAGTCACCCAATGCACACATTCCCAGCTGAGATCTAGCAAGGCAATGCTCAGCTGTTTCAGATCTCATAAAATCACAAGGTGTCTTTCTTTATAATCTACTTTTGTGTTTTTGTTGGTGATTTTTCCCTTTAAAATGACCCCGAACAGGGCTGAAGGGCTACATAGTGCTCCTGGGCACAAGAAGGTTGTGATGTGCCTTACAGAAAAAATTTAAGTTAGGTAACTTTAATTATCTAACTTATATAAGAAAACATATTAGATGAGTTTCATTCAGACATTATAGTATTGTTGTCCTTGAGTTCAGTATAAGTAAGCCAACAATATACATTAAATGGTATCTTCAAACAGCAACACACATAAAATAAGGCTGTGTATTGATTGATAGACAAAAATGTTGTGACCAGAGGCTTGTAGGAACCTAATCCTGTATTTCCATTAGAAGCAGTGGTTCATCATTCACTAAGTCAGTGTTCACTGCAATTGATAAGAACATAACTATTTCAAATAACAACAATCAACTGTATTTGAAATTCCTTTCTATTCAAGCCTTACATTTGGGGCTTAAGTACCTTGAGTCCAGAAGAATCTCTGGCTGTTAAAATTATGACTATTTTTTTATAATTACAACAATTATTTTCAGAGCACTAACAGGAATTTCTTACAATTCTTCCAAGATAATCACAGTTCTCTATTTTATTTATTATTACTGTACCGTGTTCCAAAACGAAGTACAGAAGGTTGATCACCCAACATAGATGATATATGAAGGGGTCAGGGATAAGAGGGAAATGAAGAAATGGGGAGTGTTAGTCAGGGTGCTCCTATCCCAACCACTCCTTTTGTCCACCCAGGCCAAACAGTTTATGCCACTTGGGGAAGCCTTCCTTTCAAATGAAGAAAGAATATAAAGAGAGGGGGATTGTACGGGTGATACATTGATCCTAACCTTTTCCTATAGGGAAAGATACTCAAGGGGATGGAGCTGCCAGTGAATAAATAGTAACAGAGTTTAATTTGAGGGTCACCTGTTATAATCAAACCTAGCATAACATTTTGTTTGTTACAGAGTCAGACACTAACAGGCATTTGTACTTTTGCTATAATTCCACAGTAACCAAAAGGGGGGAACCTCTGGCAACCTTTATAATGTTGAAAAAGAGCCATTTGCAACCTTAATGTCTAATATATCCACAGATTTCACTTTCATTCAATGAGAGGACTCTTAAACTTCCTCGCCCCCACGCCCCAAATCCCTGATTTTAATAGCAAAGGAGATCTAGATGGTTTTTCTTGTTGTTGGTAAGAAATAGGAAAACTTTATCTTGGCCTCTGCAAAACTGAGGAAATATTACATTTTCTTCATTGTAATGCACATGTGAAATTATTTCCCTCAAACCAGATACTGATTTTCTGTAATTCAGTAGGACAGCTCATAGAAATGTCTTGCCTACCTACAGTTCTACAGTGCTGTGGGGGGAAATTAAATCATTGCACAAGATGGGAAGTAAATGCGTTGTGATGCCCAGAAAAATACATGATGACTCAGATATGAAGGGAGGTTCATCCCCAGTGTGAGACGTTAGGAATACTAAGGGAAGTAATTTGGCTTTAAGTTCCTTTGTATTCATTCTCTACTTTCTTGCCCTCTACATTAATTCCTAGCTTAGGAAAAAAAAAAAAGTTCTATAGAATCAGATCAGTGGAGCTGAGAATTATGCTCTCCTCTCCTCTAAGTTCGTAAAGTGGGGATTGAAAAAATTTGAGGTACTTGTCAATGTCAGTGATAGCCAATGCAACCATAGATTGTAAAATTTAATCATGAAATCTTGTAGCTGTTACACACGGTCTTGCCCAAGCATAAAATACCAAGAACTGTTCCTATTTCAGAATTTGAGTCTGATCCAACGAGCACATACTTTCCTTTTCAGCCTTCAATCTTACCCAATGTTATTAGGAAACTCGGGAGCTTTGGGGGAAATATGCTGGTCATAATGGGAGAAGTGACCTGCTTTGTTAACTTTAACTTTGGGGAAGAAAGATTTTTTATTTCTGTTCCCCTGCCCTACTCTCCCTTCTTACCCCAACCAGGATGACGAAGGGCACCTTGCATCATACGTGCATATAATCAGTATTTAGTAATAACAGTGGTAGCGAGGCACCCTTGGGGTGAAATTGGGGTCAGAAATGAAGTTACCAGATTTCTTCTGCTAACTTGAGAGAGCTGAGAAAATCATAAAATCCCTTTGCTTTGGTTTCCTTATTTATGAAACAGAAGTGAAAATATTCACCAATCCTTGCAAAACTGCATGGTTTAAATATACCCTTGATGGCCAGGCAATTTGGATATATAAATTCCAAACAGGAATGATAAATGATGCTTTAGAAAAGCTTGTCTGATTATTCACAGCTCCTCTTTATAGATTTGTCTTCTCTAGCAAGGATATGACTCATGTTAAGTATATGCATTCTTAATCTAAATTGGCATGTTTCTGGTTAAAAAGAAAAAAGCCAACCAAATGTTAATTTAGGCAGATTGTATTTATATGGGGAACAAAAGAGAACCTATCCTGTCTGGGTCATTTTGTCTCTCCACTGTTGGCATCTGTGACCTCCATCAAGTGGGGAGGAGGAGCCACCAGAGGATTCAGTCCTGAACCCCGTGTCCAGGACTGTTGATGACTGTTTGTTATGTGGGTGCAGCGCTTTGTACTGGGAGCGTTTGTGAATTTACCACTTCATTTTATTCTGACGGCCAGTGTGGCGCCGAGGCTGTCTTAGTTCTCGTGTATTACTGATGGCAGAACCAAAGCTGGCGAGAAGTAAACGACACACTGGTGGCCCCAAGGCCAGTCAGCAGCAAAGAGCCAGGGCCCCTGGGACCCCTTCCAGGGGTCTCCTCACTACCCCAGCTGTTTCGTGGAGCAGGCTGCCTCGACGGGCTGCTGAATTGCCTTCTCTGGATATTCTGTAATGTCACGTCTGCACCTGAGGAGTAAAGGAAAGGCTTGCAGTCCCTTTTTGGGTCGTGGTGATGATGGCATATGCTTTTTTGGGTTTTGGTTTGGCTTTCCTTGGTTGGGTTTTTGTGTTTATGGTTTGCTTCCCCTCCTGAAGGCTATAAAATGTTATTTTGTTCATCCTTTTCTTTTTCTAAATATGATTAAAAAAATTTTCCTTTTAGAAAATTTAGAAAATACAAAAAACATAAAAAATACAAGTAAATATTACCCAGAGAGAACCACGGCTCACATAATGATGTACCACCTTTCTGTCTTTGCTGGCTGAAATTATAGACACAGATATTTGTATATCCTAGTTTTTCCACACAGCCTTATATTATATTTCCCAGGACCGGTAAACATTTATTATAAAAGTAATGCTAATGGCCTCACTCATAACCCATATGGCTGTACTCTATTTATTTAACCTTTCCCCAGCTGTTGGACAGGTGGTCTTCAGCAATGGGAAAGGACCAGTGCAGTGTACCAGAGCAATGCAGGGTGTGCTTAAGCCCTTGTTTGCATTTCTGATAATGTCCCTCAAATAGATTCCTTAAAGAAAAGACTCACACATTATGTCCTAAAAATAGATTCCCTAAAGGAAAAGGCAACCCTATTAAGGCTGTGGGTATGCATCACCCAGTTGCTGTTCAGTGCGTGGGAGAGCTCGTCACCCACACTGCGAAGAGCCTGTGTCATCTCTGTCCAGCACGCTCCAGTCATCCACGTCCTTAATGTGTGATCAGGGACCAGGGACTACTTTTCACATAGCCTGTGAGCATCGCCAACAAAGTGATTGGGAATTCGCTTAAATTTTACTTCATGGATTTTAAAGCTGTATATTCATGTACATACATACATACGTTTTAGATTACCAACTCTTTGGTGTTTCCTGCTGTGTTAGCATTCTTTAGAGAAACATAAACAACAAGAAAGGGGATAGATAGATGATAGATGGATATAAAGAGATTTAGTGTAAGGAATTGACTCATGCAGGTATGGAGGTGAACAAGCCCCAAATCTGCAGGGTGAACTGCAAGTTGATAGTGTAAATTCTAGGCTAACACCTGGCAGGTTTGAGACCCAAGGAGAGCCAGCGCTTCCATTTGAATCTGAAGGCAGGAAAAAAATGATGTCACATCTCAAAAATAGTCAGGCAGAAGGAAATTCCTTCTTATTTGGGGGAGAGTCAGCCTTTTGTTTCATGCAGACCTTCAACTGATTAAATGAGGCCACCCACATCAGGGAGAACCATCTGTTTTACTCAGTCTATCTTTCAAATGTTAAATTCATCCAAAAGTACTAGCAGAAACAGCCAGAATAATATTTGACTAAATGTCTGGGCATCCCATGGCCCAGTCCAGTGGCACATAAAATTAACCATCCCACCTACACTCTTGTACCACCTGCCTGCCTGTCTGTCCCAACCATCTGCTACAGGTGACTGAAATAGCAACATATTTTTTTCTTTACAACAGTAGCTGTTTACTACTTCTTGTCATGCAGAAACAGAAGCGGCAGCTTGGGAGCTTGGTATATTGTGACAAATAGAAACCTGATCATGTGATACTTAGATTCCAACACCAGCTTATAGGAGCCCGGTCACCTGGTCGTGTTTCTGAATATGGAAGCAATGGTACCATTTCAACTATAATCAGCCATTCCCCCATGCTTCTGCCTCACACAGCAAACCAGCAACCTGGGCCCGGGTAGACAGAATGAGACATTCTTTGAGCCTGAGATCCTCCTGTCCCTCACTTTCAAAGTGTCCTGAATTGATAGGAAAATAGGGATTGCTTTACCTCTGAAGTATTTGGGATCTTTACTCATTCAGTCATTTATTCACACATTCATTCATTCTTTTTTCATTATTTAAACAATACTCTATTTGCCAACTTAAGGAAACACCATGTGGGTGAGTAGGGAAGGATATTAGAAGGTCTTTGTTTTAGATATACTTTTGAGCCATTCCTAGATTAAGAGTTCAAATTCATGGTCTGCCTATTAATCTTCCTAAATGACCTGTACTGGGGAGCATCTGATCTCAAGTTTGGCAATGAACATAAGGATTATTTAAAATTCAAGAAAAATAAATTAAAATATAGGCAAACCACCAAAGAACAGAGGGAGTATTAGACTGCTCAGGATTATGTCAGATAGAGGATATTGCATCTCTAAGTAAGAAGACTGTGTCAGTCCTAGGATTGTGTGACTTGAAGCCTGGATCCAGAATTTGATATAAAGGCAGTAAATTCATTTATTCATTCAATGAGTCAGCAAATATTTCTAAGTACTATGTATATGGCAAACACTTGTGAAAAAGCAGTGAGTCTTAATAATATTTAAGAAAACAAAGAAGAAGAAGGTAGAGAGGGCCTGGAATGTGGAGGGAAGATCTATAAAATATACCTTTTAATGCGATCTTCCTAATCACTTCATTGCCATTAAAGAAGATTGCTCATGTGAGGAAACTGCATGTTTTTTGTAGTTTAAAAAATAATGCCGTTTACTGAAGCAAATTGAAGCTTTATTCCTTGAACTAAGAAAAGGAGCTTTGTGGGAGTTGGAAAGAAATAAAGAGAATGACTTAACAATCATTTGTAGATACACAAGTATCTTTAGATGGCCTTTTTACTCTTTTTTAATGAAAATATCCAAAAACCTCCTCAGGAATGGGCCATTCACCTAGGAACTCATTTCCATTATTTGTGTAATGTTTAATTCCCCCAGCTTTTAGTTTCGTGTACACCAAAAACACTTAAGGACTCTAAAAAGGTACTGAAGGGAATGCCCTGTTTTTGAGCAGAAAATTCTATTTTTGAATTTCCCATAGTGATCATCATTTGTAAATCTAAGAAATTAGTCCAATTTATGGACAGACCAAGCTAAAGAAATCAGCACACCTTATTTGCATACACACTGTCATCATAGATTAACTTTGGTTACATTTTTTCCCCTAACAGACGGGACACATATTTATGTCACCTTGAAAGTAGAACTTAATAAAAATCATGATGTAGTATATTCTAGCCCCTTTCAAGTATCCAGATCTTCATGACCCAGATATCCAAAAAGATGTAAATTTCACCTTCTGCATGTTCCTGTTTTATTAAAAGAGCATACATTTCTCCCTAAAGTACCTAGTAAACATCTAAGTGAGCCCTGTGCTAAGTACTGTGTAAACAAGATAAAGAAGGTTTTAGAAATGTTGGCATCAACAGATGGAAGTGGAATTACAAACTCAGTCTGATTCTCGCCTTTGTTGATCAGAAAGTGCCAAGATACATCCTCTCCCAAAAAGAATGGGATCATTCATACCTCTGTATCTCACTTGCTTCAGAGTAGCTACCCCATTCTGGGGCCAAAATGGTACGTGGCTCTTAGGCAAACTCAGGGAGATGGAGAGAAGGTTCCAAGAGCTGTCATGGCCACCTGGCTCCCCAGAGTCTCATTTTTGCCCTCCAGCAAAAACAAAGGGAGACAGGTTTCTATTCTGTGTTGTATTGATGCTGTGTTTTAGGACAATTATCTCTGCACACTTTATCTTCCAGTAACACCTAATTTCTTTAGATTCCAGGTGCTCCTGGGTACGTGTGTTTTTGCTCAACCCAATATTCCCCTGACAAGTTCTGGTCCATCTGCTACAGCCCAAGATCATCTGATGGCAAGAGCTAAGGAGGCCCAATTCCATCTCTCCCAAGCCTTATCTAATATTCTGATAATAATGAAGGACACCACTGAGAGGGCACCTACCGAGCAGGGCACTTTACAAACCTTGAGGGGGAAGTTATCTTCCTTCTTTTTCACAGATGGTCAAATTGACACATAGAGAAGTTAAGTAACTTACCAAGACCGAACCCTAGTAACCAGTGGCAAAAGCCAGGAGTCAAAGCCATGTGTCTGATTCCTAAGCTCATATTCTTTCTCTGCTCCCCAGCTCTGCTTTCAAAGTACTGTGGTACCTTCTGTATTAGCATCGGTATTGTGATACACGTCTGCTGACCTGAACAGAAATGACAAAAGCAAGACATGTCCTGGACACGTTTGAAGGTGCCGTGGCCCTAGCCCAATAGCAGCCAGCACTATTTGCTGTGTCCCCAACTCTGAGCCGGGCACGTCATATACATTATTTCATTTAATACTCAGATATGAAATGGGCACCATTTTATCCCCAGCCTGAGGACACATAGCTGATAAATGGAGAAATTGGGATTCCCCAAGTCTCACGTGCATCTCACATGCTGAATTGCTGCAGCAGGTAACCTCCCCCTGCTTTGTTTTTAAGAAAGAAAATTTAACGCTGTTTACTGGGGAAGCTAGTGATTTCTGGCCTCTATCCCAGTTAAGTTGACAATTGCCACTGGATATGATGGCCCCTATTTCTCTCCCTTTGTTCTCATATTAGAATTTTACAGTTGGGATTACACTTCAATAGTGCTGAATGCCATGGCTAAGTCCAGGATGGTACAACTTCATGGTGAACCATTAGCAGAAAGATGGCATTATATATATATATAGAGTGTGTGTGTGTGTGTGTGTGTGTGTGTGTTGGAAGATGTGCTTTTATTTGCATTAGCCAATAAAATATGACTGGAGATCCAAATATATGAGTAACAATATTGCTTTCTGACAAAGGACTATTTACTAGAAAGATTCTCAGTAAGAACTGAATTGCTTGTATTAGTTTATTTATAGTGTGCGCATCCCTTTTCGCCTCTATTCGAAAAGAGGGTATTCATGCCTTTTCAGAATGTGTGAATGTGCTCCACTTACAGAGTCATGGAAGATATTTTTTGCCAGTTCCTTGGTTCAGCAGCTCTCAGTGAGCTCCAAAAAAAAAAGCTCCCATTCTGCATGTCCTCTTTAGCATGCATTTCCTAAGCTAGTCTCCTGCTGAGGGCAGCCATCCCCACACTGGTGTCTACAGGGTGGTTTAGGAATCTCCATCCCTCTGTCACTCCCCTTCTCACTGCTTTGCTGTTCTACACTCAATCTCCAACTAAATGGAAATGGAAGTAGGCCTGTGAGCTTCTGAGTTTCCCAAAATACACGTTTTTTATGAGTGCTTCCCTTTTAAAGTGTGTGGACAGAGCCAGCATATTATCTTCCCATTATCACTCTGTTTTAATGTCTAACTGACAGATGCCTGTCAGTAAAACAAGCCAATAATGGGTAAAAAATGTCTCTGCTCTTAGCAAAAAAGACAGACCCCAGATTCCTGTCAGTCTCAGAGACACTCGCCAGCCATTGTTAAGGACTTATAAATGCCTCTGTGGGGAATACCTATGAATGGTCCAAGTGTTTTCACCCTTATTAATGAGAAGAAAAAGGAGCTTTTTCTCATACATGTGCAGATTCTGCCCCCAGTGGAAGCTTGCCCAGCATGTTAGTGTGTCACCACCACCACCATGGAGCAGGCTGTGGCTGTGCCAGGTGGCACCTACAGACTTCAGTGGATGAGAATGGCTTCCTGATGGGACAGCCATCAGACAAGGTCCAAGGTGATACAGGCTTGATGACCTCAGCTTGTCAGACCGATGCAGTGCAGTTCTGCCAATCCACCTCCCCACCTCCGAGGCACCTCCCGATGTATCTAGTAACTAATGTGAAAGTGAAAGTCTGCAGGGGCAAGTGACACCAAGTGGTCTGTGCTGCAGTAAGCAAAAGAGGGGATATTTCAAAATAGTTCTTATTTTCCTAGGTGATCAGTTGATGCAGAAGACCTCTGACTGCAAGGAGTATTAAGGCTAAGAAGAGACTACCTCAGCCATAAAGACAACAGTCAGATACCAATGCAGATGAGGGAAATATCACTTAGCCTTCCTATGGAGAGTGCTACAAGATATCAGGGACCCTGTCCTTGTCTTATTTTGTGTCCCTTTAAATGACAAGTCTAGTTCTCTATACTCAAGAAGAAGGATTCACTATGGGGTGGTGATTTTTTTTAAATTTCAGTAAAGATAGGTGGACCTTTAAGAATACTATAAACAACAAGAAACACAATTCAGTTACTCTAGCATGTAACTAGGGCACTGAGCCCTTACTCTGAAAAGTGCCTTTCAAGGAATTAAGCAGTGACTATGTCTTTTCTGTGCAAAGTGTCTTCCAAGGTAACCAGATTTGCATTGCTTGATGAAGGAAAGTTCCTTAAATGAGAATTCCAGCTACTAAATGTGGATGAGATGTTAGAATTGGAAAAGCATAATTTTGTAGCCCCCAAGTGGAACCAAACAATTATCATCAGTGGATGTCATCATTAGACCATTAAAAATGTTGGTGGGGAACTTCACAATGGAGGAATCAGGCTGCCGTCACCTGAACCCACTAAAAGTGGGACAGTGACACTTTGGGAGCCCCCTGATGTGATGCAATGAGAAGTACACTGCATCACCTATCAGCTATTGTGTGTAAGAGTTGAACTTGAACTTCAGCAAGCCAATCCATAAGTTTCCAGAAAATATAGAAGACAGAGGAGCAAATTAAATGATACCACAAGGAGGCAAATAAAGAATGTGGCTATTGGGACAGGGCTCAAAAGAAGCCCTGTGTGAGTTTCTTCAGCAAAACAATGGCATGGCATGGGAAAAAGAGGGAGGTGTCTGTGTGTACACAGGAGAGATGTCAGAGACACAACGTCCAAATGCTACACCTTGTTTGGATCATTCAAACAAACAACATAAAAGATTTTTTGAGACAATTGAAGAAATTTGAATACAATTTGGGTGTTAGATGATATCAAGGAATTATTGTATTTGTTAAGTGTGACAATGGCATTGTGGTTATATAAAAAAGGTCCATATTTTTAGAAATTCATACAGAAGGATATAGGAGTAAAATGACATGACTTCTAGGATTTGCTTATAAATCTTAGTAGGAAAGAAGGAGAGGAGGGAGGGGGAAACAAAATCTTGATTAATTAGTAGATTGGAGTGATGGAGTATATGTGGGTTTACTGTAATATTCCCTCTATTTGTTTGAAAATTTTTATGATAAAATTGTTAAGGAAAAGAGTAACAGATCTCTTTCAGAAATGGTGTTAGGGATCCATTGGAGTTATGACTAGGAAAAGGTCATTATCTGATGAGCAAAACTCTTGTGCTTTTTTAAGATATCCTTTATTTTAAAATAAAACTAGTTCTGTTAGTTTTTTTTCAGATAGTCATGAGAAACCAATTTCATTGCCTTACATCAAGCAATTGGAAAAGAATTTGGGAAACAAATAATCTCTGGTGTGGAAGTGAGTGCTGATCTTAGCTGGAATAACTTGCTTTCTTCAGCATCTGCATGGCTGATCTCTGGGGACTTATCTGGCTACATGTGTTTTTCACATTTATTAATGAAATTGGAGATTCAAGAATAAAACACAGTCCTCAGGAACATTGTGTTAATTTGTGACACGCTAGAGATTTTTTAGCCCATAAAGCAAATGAATGAGCTCCTTGGGGATATAACTGTTATTTTCACCCTGGAAGGCAGTAAAGACCCACTATATTTATTAAGCACTTAGAGAATGGAAAATGAATAGTGCTATGAAAATAGAAAAATACTCTCGCCCTATTGCTATTAACAGTGTAATACTTATGTCGGTTCTGAAGGAAAACTACCCTCATATGAAAATGTGCTTATTTATTAATTTTTAATTGAAAAATAAAGGTAGACCTCAGTATAATATTTGGTGGTTTTGTCGGAGATAGTCATTTAATTCAATGTCAACATAAAATTTTTTGATGTCTATCAAACAGGCTGGGTCAACTTAAGGAAACTTACCCATTATTTTTGGCATGGCTGCATATACAGAGGAATGAACAGACTGGATATTTGATTCAGAACCGTCCTTTGAGTGGCTTCTGGGCCTCCAGGGAAGTTCTGGTGGCAGCACGGCCCTCCATGTAAGCTGAGGGGCCGGGGCGTTTCTAACAGGCTGTAAACACTCAGCTCCTCAGGAGGTGTGGGCAAAGAGCAGGCTGGTCCAAAGCCAGAGTTCCAGAAGGTGAGGGCTGTGTAAGATGCAGCCCCCAGAGTCAGGTGCAGGGTGAGCTGGGCCTGGCAGCCAAAAGAGCACGTGCAGAAAGGCAGCATATGCTCGCTGCAGAAAATGTGACTCCTCAGAACTTCCTGTGGAGGGGCTTGGAAGTGCCTTGCACTGAGGGAAGTAGGACGTAAGAAGGAGGCCTCACTCCCCATCAATGTCATAGTCCACAAGAAGCCAGGATATACAGCTGTGAAGAGATTAAGTTTTGTGAAGCAATCTCAGGTGACTTGGTCCTTGCCTATGTGTTGCTTTTTTCTGGTGCATGTTTGTATCTTGACGATTTAAAAGACTGGGCCCCTTTTAGGGAAGCAAGGATAAAGAACCTGTGCGTGTGTGTGTGGGTGCGTGAGGGTGTGTGTGGGTGTGTGAGAGGATGTGTGTGGGTGTGTGTGAGGGTGTGTGTAGTGGTGGAGCAGGGAGCAGCATCTAAGGGCCGAGGAGGCATTTCAGGGAACGTGTTTGTGCTTTACTCCAGCGTTCACACAAGCCTGCCAAAGCAGATGTGAGCAGTTCCACCTGCATGAGATGTTTGTTTGGAAAGATGGGAGGATAGTGAGGAGGACCGCTGAGGTGGGTGGTGAGGCAAGGGTGCCTAGAGGTAGGATCTAGAAGGCCCTCGTTTCCCCATCCTGGCTGCTGGTTGCTGTGACATGCCCCTACTGCATGACTGTCTAAAGCGCTGCCCACTAAGCACCCTCCGCATGCCAGGTACACACCTACCCCAGGTCCTCAGTGTCAGGGAGGAAACTGAAGCTTAGTGCCAAATGACGCTCTTCCTTGATAAACACTGGGTGGCTGTGCAAAGCCAAGATGCCAGACCCAAAACCAGAGCTCTGTCCCCACCCGCAAAGGCTCCCAGAGGGCCCCTGAATCCAAAGCCGAATATGTTCCAAGACAGAAACAGGCAGAGGTTCCAACAGGTCCCTCAGCTGCAAGTGAAAGGGCAAGTGGGGTTTGCAGGACCTGTAGCAAGATGGAGCAAGTGCTCAGGAGGCTGTTTGTAATACCAAAGGTGGGGCTGGACAGCACTGTGCAAAGGGTCCTAGTCTTCACTCTGCATTTGTCTTAGCATTTCTTGGCCAGCTACATAACTTGGTTATCCTGTGTGTAAAGCAAAGGCAATGCAGCCGAGTCCTTGGGACCTCTCAGGCGAGCTTGGACACTGCCCCATGCACAACAAGACTGCAGCTTCCTGCATGTGGGGAAAGGCAGGCAGGGACAGCCCCCAGGAACCCTGGCTTCAGATAAGCAGGCAACTGGCTTTGTTCCAGGATGTTAGAAGTTAAAAGTATATCTTTCTAGCTAGTACTGGGCTGTTTGTCCAGAAGACAGTGAGTGAGCTACCACTTGGAGGGAACCCCAAATGGCATCCTTAATTTAATGCTGGGCATTCACCTGGGTGCTAGTAGAAAATGTGTATGAACTTGAGGACAAATTGGGAACTTCATGTTCTTATCAAGTATTGAGCTCTCACGTGTAGCTTTTCTCCTGTATTAGTGGATATCCTGGTCAGCAAGCCACACCCTCCATCCCTTTCCTTCCACCAGACAGGTAGCTGTTTGGCACTGGGCATTCTGAATGTCATTTGAAGAACACACTTTCATTTTTCATCAGCAAGTAATGTCCCATGAACATCTCATCCTATCTTGCCTGCTCCCCTCTATTTTTTAAAACAATGTTTAAACTTTCCTGATGTGCCCTGCCTGTTCCCAAGTCTGCAAAACACATCTGCTCTGTTCCGCTCCCCAGCGCACTGCCCCGGCTCAGCAGGGCAGCTCAGCAGGGCACCGTGTGCGGGAGCCAGTTGTTATTTACAAGTGTAATTCAGCTGTCACTGTGTCTTTGAACGCACAGGGTCGTTCTGGGATTCTTAATTGCCATTTTCATCTATATAATTAAAATTAAATGACAAAATGGATAGCCTCCAAAATCTGAATTAATTTTCTGAGTACTTCTTGAAAGGAATAATATGTATAAATACGATAATTGTTCTTGATTTGCCTGCAGTAGAGCTGGAGGATTTTACCTGGCTGAAGAGAAAATACAGTAATTTTAAATGGAAAAAAAAAACATCAGGCTATTACTTCTGATACTTTTTATGGCCGAGAATCATAATGAATAACATGGATGGGAAATGACAAATAGCTCTGGATACAACTTGCAAATAGTACCCTGGGAATGTGTGCTTGTAACTGGATCCTGCCTGCCTTATGCTGGTCTGGGGTTTTTTCTCTTGGTTCATCATTGGTTATTTACACATTTCTCAAAAAATGCCATTACCCCCAAACCAAAAACCTCCTTCATTTTCAGAAAACAGGCATTTCACCCGCTTACTCTGCTCTGTAAGTGTGACAGTGAGCACATAGCAGAGAATAATGAGACAACAAAAAGAAAATCGTTTTTTAAAAAATTCCCTGGGCCAGCCAGTGTTTCACTGTGCAGACCCACCAAGTGCCTGATGGACATGTTTATAAAGACTTGGACGGTCGCTTTATTTGGAACGACGAACTCCACATACTGAGGTCAGTGAAGCATCCCGAAAGGAAACGTGTAATTTGGTAGCATGGGTCTGTAAGCGCAGGCCCGCCGCGGCTATTTCAGTTTAATGAAGCTGCTACTTTGCCGCTTCACACTCTTACTGAATAGCCTCCTTGGCGTGTTTTTGAAAACTTAAGTGTTGCTGGTAATCACATCCCAGCAATCTCCTTTGAGAGCCTTCATGCCCTGTTCTCAGAAGAAATATGCCACTTATACATGTTAATGGTTTTGAAATTAGTCATTTGCTCCCTTTTCATTGGAAAGGAAGGTCAGTGCGTGATTTCCTGCCTGCCTTCATTTTCTCTGAACATTCAGGATACTCTAAGTCTGTTCATCAGGCATGCAGTGCACTGTCTGGTTGGGTTATAAGATGCCTGGAAAGCTAGGGAAATGTTCTATCAAAGAGCATTCCTTTTCTCAGAGACTGTTCTTAGAATTCAAAGCCTAAAAACCTCACTCAGAGGGGAAAGTTCCTGGACAGGCCAATATTGCTGTTTTTTTCCTGTTTCAATCACTGACCGACTTGTAGGGCCCATTCATTGGTTTCATTAGGAAAGGTCTCGCTGCCTGAGTACACAGCCCCTTGCAGAAATCAAAGGGACATTTTAGGGATCCTTGTTGAAGCAGATTTGCTCATGTAAAACCAAGGTCAGGCTTCTGGTCCCTGGAGCAGCATTAATGATGCATATAACTCTGGGAGCAGAAAGGCATCTAGCCATTCCATGGCTCTGCAGTTTCATTCCCCTAAATTCAGGGCAGCAGGTGTTTTCCCCTGAATTAGCAAGGGCAGGATTGCTAGTGGGAAGGAGCCATGTTCTCATGGCTCTGCAGCCCTGGAGAGGGCCCAGGAGACGTTCCAGACTGCTCGGTGGCCTGTGCCTTTCCTTGGGAAATGTAAAGCAGGACCTGAAATGGCTGGACCCTGGCACCATTAGAAACTTCCTAGGAATACCTAGTAAGTTCTCAAAAAATATTTGTTTGAATGGATGAAAGAATGAATAAGTGAATTTGCTTCTTTGATTTGCCTTGTTGACCAACTCTAATTATAGAGGTGACACAGGACCTTCCAGGACACGTTGAGATCTGAGAGACCAACTTCTTAGAATCTCTGGAACAGTTATTAGGGTCGAATTTGGAGGTCCAGTCTTGCCCCAGGCTGCCCTTCCAAGCTTGGGCCTGCTCAGAACATGCCCCCAGAAACCTGCCTGACCACCTGAGGGCAAGCCAGCACACACACTCTCAAGCTCTTGTTTTCACCTTTAAGCCCCATGGTGATTTTTATACCCAGAAATGCCAGCCTAACAGATTCCTCGCCCAAACAGCCTTCCCATCCTAAATCTAAGAGTTTCAGGATGACTTGGCACTGAAAATATGGTTCTGACTGATAGAAGCAGGCCTGAAAAGGCACTTGGGAGTGACTTGTATTTTATTTTCTAGTGTGCTTATCACGTGCTAGATTAGCTAAAACAATAGGAGCTGCTATAGCAAATAGACCCAAGTGTAATAATAGGCTTTCATCAATATCCATACTGAACATTTTCATGGAAGAGTGACACGAGTGTTCAGGGATCTGAAGGAGACAGCACCAGGGGCCATGACAAAAAAGGGAGCATGCAAAGAAGACATTCCCTTTGTGCCCCCTGCCAAGAGAGGGTGTGGTAGAGTGTCAGATCTTACTGTGATCCAATAGTACAGTGTGGTCAAAGTTGACCAGCTATGGGGGAAAACAGTATTAAAAGACAGAAAGGAGAAAGGAGATGCAGCCCATCCCAGAAAAAGAGCAGGCATTAGGGTTAACGCAGTAATAAAATGCAGCCTTCTATGGCTCATGGCTCATTCCAATTTATAAAGCATGTTCACGAGTATTATTTTAGACCTTGCCAACAACCAGATGAGGTAGCTCAGGAAGCATTAGTGCCCTTATTTCAAATATGCAAGACATCTCAGAGCAGTCTGAGAGGCTGAGTGATTTACCCTGGTGAATGGTGAGCCCAGGCACAGGCTAGGTGTCCTGCCTCAGAGAACCAAGCTCCACGTCTTGGAGGATCGGGGTGGGCGGGGGGCTGCTGAGACAAGAGGGCTGCGGAGGTGAGCAGAGTTGAGTCCCTCCCCATCACTCATGTCCTCTGGCCTCATCATGATGCCAGTATGTTCCCATGGAAATCACTTCCCAAAGGCAGACTGTTCAGAAACACAGCAACAGCAGCCTGGTTGGGTCCTTGCTCTTGTAAAACCTGTACTCTGTCCTTTAAAGGGGTCACAGTTTAACAGACGGGCCTTTTTATCTTAACAATTGTCTAATCAGACTTTCATTTAAATGGCATTTAATTAAACCACTGCCCCCTTATTTACTGTCTCCCTCTCTTCCCCCTAGCGCCACTCTGCCCACTGTGGGCAGCTGAATTTGGTTGGTGCCAAATCATATTTTATTCTCAGCCTGAGAAAGAAATTACACAAGGTGTCAGACCTGGCCAACCAAAGGACCTGTCCTACCAGTGTAATCTGAGGTTTCAAGTTGACATAGACACTGCTCTCTCCCAGCATTGTGTTTTTGTCCTGAGAAATCCCAGAAATCAGAATTCTTGGGTGGACTAGAAAGGTACTATCCCACCAGAGCAGTGATATTGATAGGAATCTGGTCAAAGGGTGTTTGAAATTTTGCAGAAAAATCACAGAAGACCAGTGCTAGGCTGCATACTGATAGCTCAGCTCTTTCTAGCATCCACAGCCACAGCCTGCTGTTTTCCCAGGTGACTCTGAACGAGACAGGGACATGTAGTGGGCCATTTGTCACTGCCCCAGCTGCAG
This sequence comes from Manis pentadactyla, assembly GCF_030020395.1. NCBI lineage: Eukaryota > Metazoa > Chordata > Mammalia > Pholidota > Manidae > Manis > Manis pentadactyla. Next base: position 65,538,044 of record NC_080031.1, on the reverse strand, counting down.
CAGCTGATGCCAACTGGTGCACGCTGCCTGCAGAGGCCCACTCCTGCCCCATGCCTGGGTTCATGTCTCTGGGCTTCCTTGTGAATGAGATTGGGGAGAAGGTGCTCTCTTCTCTCTTCCTTCTCTTGAGTAGATGCTTAGATCCATTCTTCTGGGGTTGGAACCAACTCAGCCCTTTCCACCACAATCAAAGGTGCCCATGCACTGTGTAATCCCTTCCAACCTATTTCACTTCAAGCTACGGTCTTTTAGGCACGGGAACTCATCAGAGGCATGCCCGTCTTAGTATCACAGGTCATTCTGGTGGCAGTCATTGGACACACTGATGTGTTTTTCAGTGAGTGGTGGTCTGGACGATCATGTCACTCAGGTCCTAAGTTGGGTGCAGAGCTCTATAGAGATGGTGCAAGGGAAGGAGCCAGGGCTTGTCTGCAGGAGAACGCAAGGTAAGGAGACTTTCTTCCTCTTTGTGCCCAACTCAGTGCCACTATGAATGGAATAAACTGATCAGATGACTGGTAATAATCTTTTTGCCTTTGAAAGAGCAGCTAAATGAAGTTTGCCATCCAGAACTGAAATTATAGAAATAAAATAAGGTTAAAAGAAACTCTACCTCCAGAATAATTTCAAGGGCATTTTACTGCAGATTTAGGTCATACATTTAAAACTACTTCCATCAATGAGGACTTAATCTAAGTTATAAGTGAATGAACTTGGGGACGTTATGTGCCTGAGTGACAGTCCCTTCACTAAGGGTAGCCTAACTAACTACTGACAACCCTGGTCTCATTTTCTCACTCTATGCATCCCTTCCCCACCTCCTTCCAGTTCCATCAAGTGTAAGGAAGCAGTGTCTGGCCCTCTGAGTTGGAGTTTTGCAAAACCCAAAAATAGACTCAGAGTGCACCCAGACATAATGATTCCATGCAGCAAGAAGGTCACTGTGTCTGCTTTTCCTGCCAACACACCCCTGGCTCTTAATCTATGGCTGCCTTGTGAAGCAAGAGAGCTGTGCCAGGAAATTACACTTTGTGACTGTGAAGCATTATGAGAATTTAAAATCATGTCAATGGGGTCTTATAAGGGCAGGCTAGGGGAGGGGGATTAGACACAGTTTAAGAAGACGGTTTTTGAACATCCTTTTGTTCTGTGGCCTGGGAGCTACCACGATTCAGTTTTTTTTTTAAAGGAGGAAAGGGAAAAAAAGCTATCTAGCCCCAGCTACAAATCAGCTCCACCTTACCAACCCTGCCAAAAAGTAAAAAGACATCCACCCAAAAAGTTTACTGTGGTTACTGGAGTGGTAGGGTTATGAGTGAATTTTATAGTTTTCTTTGTGCTTTTCTATACTTTCTATAACATGTATTTCTTGCTTTTGCAATGTTAAAAAAAAAAGGCAACAAATCCTATTTAAAAAGCCAAACTATACCAGCTAATGATCTGATTGTGATGCTCAGTACCTGGTGGTTGAGAAGCCCAGCAGGGCCATGACAATGGCACGGAAACCCTGCCTCTGTCCCAGGTTAGGCCTCAGCCCAGGGCTGGTGCCACAGCCCTCTCCCCACTGCCAGTTTCCATAGAGCTCTGGGAGCAACCAGACCACAGACCCTAAGAGGACTTGGGGCAGCCAAGGATGACAGGAAAGGGAGCATGCTGGAGGGGAGCCAGCCGGACACCTCAGCGGCAAGGAAAGGACTCTGTTCCCATCCAATTGTCTCTCATGGTCAGCCTTGCTCGACATGAGCTTGTCAGGAGGGACAGTGTCAGCTCAAGTTCATCTGGAAACACTGTGTTCTCATGCTAAGAATGTCCAGTTGATGCACTCTGTTCTAGAAGTTGGGAAGATCCTTTTTTCCAGACCTATCGGAGTCAAGTAAAATGTAATAAATCGAGACAAATATCTGGAAGAAAAACAACCCTTTGAGGAATTTCAAAAATCTAGTTAGGGTGGGAGGTGGATTTATTTAGACTTGGGGCCTTGATCACCCAGACAAGTTATTGATGTGAACTCAGTCTGTCAATCAATCCTGCCTCTGTCCTCTGAACTCAGGTCATATCAGGCTGAGGAGCTTGAGGTACAGGCAGAGCAGAAACAGTCCATATGGACTGTGAACCTGTGTCATCTTACCTTTAGGCATAAATAATTCCTCCTGCAAGTTTCTATAAAGGCCTCTATTCCTCACATGTCACCTGAAGACCTATTACTCGATGTAAGTGGGGAGGGGGGAGGGTTCCTCATTCCAGTAGGTCTGAATGCATTGAACTTGAGGTCAAGTTCAAGCCCACACCACACAAATCAGGAACAGAATTCCCTGCAGTCTGTATGTCAGGGAAGTAAGGCCCTTATTAAGAATAGATAATTTATAATAGACAATAGAGAACACATTCATCAGTTTCTTTTAGTCTTCTATGTGTCTATAATGATGTCCTTGGATTTGGGGTAGTATACAAGCAAACAAACCCTCAATAGAAGGCAAAAAATATAAGTTCACCAAATGAATAATTTAGTGAATAATGCTAAGACAAGGCTAAATTTGTTTTTTTTTATTGCAGTATAGTTGATATACAATCTTGTATTGGTTCCAAATATACAACACAGTTGTTCAACAATTACCCATATTATTAAATCCTCACCCCCTTCAGTGTGGTTACTATCTATCCATGTAGAAAGATGGTACAGAATCATTGACTATACTCCGTGCTGTACTACTATCCCCATGACCAACCTACATTATGATTGAGATTTTTTTTGTGCCCCTTTATCCCCCTCAACCTTCCAAACAACCCACCCCAACCCCTCCCCCATGGCAACTACTAGTCACTTCTCAGTGTCTGTGAGTCTACTATTTTTTGGTTCATTCTGTTTTGCTATGTGTTTATATTCCACAAATAAGTGAAATCATATATTTGTCTTCTCTGCTAGGCTTATTTCACTGAGCGTAATACCCTCAAGATCCATCCATGTTGTTTCAAATGGCAGGATTTTTTTTAATGGCTGAATAATATGCCATTGTGTATATGTACCACCTCTTCTTTATCCATTCATCTGTTGATGTACACTTAGGTTGCTTCCATATCTTGGCTATTCTAAATAATGCAGTGATAAACATAGGGGTGCATGTATCTTTTTGAATCAGGGATTTTGTTTTCTTTGGATAAATTCCTAAAAGTGGAATTACTGGGTCAAATGGTATTTCTAGTTTTTGAGGAACTTCCATACTGCTTTCTACAGTGGTTGTACCAATTTACATTCCCACCAACAGTGAAGGAGGGTTTCCATGTCTCCACGTCCTCACCAACACTTGTTATTTCTTGTCTTTTGAATAGTGGCCATCCTAACTGGTGTAAGGTGATATCTCATTGTGGTTTTGATTTGCATTTCTCTGATGATTAGTGCTGTGAGCATCTCTTCATGTGCCTGTTGGCCATCTGTATTTCTTCTTTGAAGAAATGTCTTCAGGACCTCCGCCCATTTTTTTAATCAGACTATTTGTTTTTTTGGTATTGAGGTGTATGAGTTCTTTATATAGGTTAAGTTTTTAAAGGAAGTTAATTTTCAAGTTTTAATAAGTAATTGTATTATTGAACATAGATATGGTAAAAGTCCATAAGTGGTACATTAATTAAATGATTCATGTACGGCAAATATTATTCTATAAGGTACTACTTGACCAAATTCTTTTTTTTCTTTCCTTCCTTCCTTCTTTCTTCTCTGACTTGTTTTTTTAATCTTAACATCTCAGAATGAAGCTGAATGTGGAATAAATTGCTTACAAGAAAAAAAGAGTTGCGAATGGTTTTAATAATAATCCTAGTAACTTTGAAAGAGCGTCAACAAGGACTTACTGCTTCCCTGGCACAGAGCAGGAGAGCTGCTTATCTTCTCTTCAGATCTGGCTTCGGAGCCATCACTCCCTCCGGTCTCCCAGAGCAGGGATCCTAAATGTTTATGTACACCGACGCTGTCTTGCTCGTAACCATGTCCACTGTTCCTCCTGAGCTGTGCGTGTGTGCACACGCGCTTACTAAATGGTAACAAGATAATGTGCCACATCTAGGCTACCCCCGTTATTTATATTAAATAATGCCATGATGATGTTGGTGGCCTGTAATTCTCCATTTTCTATTAACCACCCTGCCCAAGTAAACTGTTTTTCTGATCTCTCTTAGATGGAAATCCTGTATGAATGTGGAAGCCATTAGCAGAGTAATTGCTGTCTGTTACCATGACAACGAGCCGCTGCAGTCACCTGCCCGAAGTGCTGCCAGACTGCACGAGCTCCGCTGCGCCCGTGGTGAAAACAGTGGAGGAGTGTGGCGGCCTATCGAATGGACAGCCGCAGTATGTCATGCAAGTTTCGGCCAAGGACGGGCAGCTGCTGTCAACAGTAGTGCGGACCCTTGCCACCCAGAGGTAGTGCCGCAATTAAAACTAATGCATCTGTAATTGATCTGGAGGACTCTCTATCAGATGGGAAATGCTAAAGGGAATGCAATTAGTGCCAGGTCTTTGTGTCAGGTGAGAGGAGGTGCTGGGGGTAAAAAAAACTATACAACTTCCATCACCGTTTCTATAGCAATGGGGCATAAAGGTAGAATTCATGTTGTCAAGTTTTCTGCTTAAAGTCACACTTGCAGAGAGCCAGGCAGGGAAGGATCCCACAAGACCAGGGTTGCTTGCTTTACATTTGTTATTTTGGTGTTGCTATGGTAATTACACTCTTATTGTCTCCAGGTGCTAGCAAAGGTAACCCTTCATGAATAGAATGAAGGAGGCACCTGATTTCAGGTGACTGGGTCAAAGTGATCAGATGTGTGGGCAGAACTTCTGAAGTAACTCTACTGGGAGCACACTCATCGGCACGGCCTGATGGGAGCACTGTCCTGGCCACTTCCTGGCTGAGTCTCTTCTCTGGCACATCCCCATTTGAGGACCTCTTCTTTTGGCTCCTCCTTCACTCTCCAGGCGCCCCCCACATGGTCCTTCATACACCCCTACCCTATGACATACTCCTGGCACACCCCCAGAGCTCAACTCTCCTACATGATGAACTACAGCAAGGCCAAAGGCTCTGAACGGCCCAGATACAGCTTATCCAGGTGGCACTTTGTCCCTGGAGGTCTCTGTGTGCTACTGCGGCCAGTGGCAGACTGAGAGCCCCAAATACAGCCTGCCCGGCCAGCAGGTGCTCTTCGGCCTCCCCAGCTGTCTTTCAGAGTGGGCAAGTGGGACTTTGACCTATAACTGGAAGATTGTATATCCACACTGGACATGCCCCCTGATATCCCCATTGACACATGTGGTCCTGAAACTTTGGGTCACTTACACCTTAACCACTTACCTTGGTCTGAGCAATTCAGCCCCTTCACCCCTGCAGGCACAGGCCTACATGCACCTGCTGCAGGGCGACTGTTGCTGCTGAAGGTGCTGTCAGCACCAAAGCATTTTCCATCGCCCCCAGCCTGGAGGTGTCAGCCAGACATAGACTCCTACCCTGTGCGTCTCATAAACACTGTCCTTCTGCTTCCAGGCTGTGTGGGTGGCTATCGCAAAGGAAAGAAACAGAAAAATAAGTCAATATATATTTTTCCACCTCCTGAAAAGTTTCTAACAGTTGGTCAGGACTCAGAGTACAATGAGGCAGTGAGCATCATTGCTCATCTGTGACCTAACACTGGTAACTGCCTGTGTCCGTGTCACCCTTGCAGCTATGGAAAACCTCATTTGATCAAGCTGAAATGACTGAGACTTGTGAGCCAGTGTGTGTGTGTGTGTGAGAGTGTGTGTGAGAGAGAGAGAGAGAGAGACATTTTTATGTGTTCTCCTACCACACAGTAATGTAAGCCAGGTTTCAGGATTTGACACACATTTGGCTCAATGTGAATGAAGGCGGTCAGGAATAATGATAGAAAGAAATCAACTCTTTAAACTTTCTCCTTCTGCCACTGAGCATGAGTGCCTCTTCTGGGCAAGTGAGAAGGACACCCTTTCCTCTGCTAATCCCTATTTGCTCTTCACTAATTCCCAGGATCATCCCCAGGCGGTCTTTGGAAAACAGTAGTGTTTGCATGGTTGTTTCCATTTGGACCAAAGATGGTGTCAAAGAGAGTGATAAACCAGGGTCACTGTCATCTTGTGGGGGCAGGAAGAGGCATGCAGGGTGGGGAAAGAGGCTGGCCTTCGTGTTGGCACATAAAAGGATGATACACTTTAAAATCTAATGCCTGATGAAGGACAGCACAGGCAACAGAAGAAGGTGTCGGTCAGAGAGGGATGGTCCTCTCACAGGACACAGGGCGGCTTCCCCGGAGAAGGGAGACCATATCCGTTTGAGCCTCCCCTCAGGACCTGACTTGTGTGATGAGGGCCATGTTGCTTGCTTTTCCCAGACCTGAGTTTTTCAAGGAGTGAAATTTTTAGCATTAACCAGGCATTTACTTCGTGCTGGTCTGGATTCTAAGCATCGGACCTGGACTGTCTTTCCTCATCCTCACAGTCAACATACGAGGAAGGCACCATTCTTTGCACCCATTTTAGATATGAGGATTCTAAAGTACAGAGAGGTGATGTTTCTTGTCCAAAGTTAGCCAGCTTGTAAGCAGCAAAGCTGGGGTTTGAGCCCAGGCAGCTGGACTCCAGAGCCTGCCTCACAGATCACTTACATTATCTACCTCCATGAAACAGGCAGGGCTGGGTTTTCCAAACTGAAGGTAGAGTTCAAGAGCTCTAAGCTAAGGCCACATCAGTGGTACATACTCATAGCTCACTTTTAATGTAGCATCCTTAGCATCCCAGAGAGCATCGTAGGGAAGCTCAAAAGACCGACCTGCCACTCAGCCTCATGCTCCAGCTCAGGCTCCGTTGTGTGTGGCGATTTCAGGGTTGCCTGCCAGTTAACTTCCCTCTGCTCAATTCTCCCACCCTCATAAAGGAGAAACAAAAGGAACCTATAGGTATTCGAGTGTCCTGGCCCAGTTCAAAAGACACAGTCTATCTAGAAACTACAGTTGGTATCATTTCAAAACAACTTCTGTTCTTTATAGTGAGCGATGGTCTTTACTTTTTTGATTAGTAGTTTGCCTGAACTACATCTATGTCCAAGGCAAAAACAGCATATTGCTCGTTTTCACTCACCTTTTGGCCCTGGGCCACACCCAGCTACTTTGATATTGGCCACCACCACCACCCCTTTCTTTGTATGGCAAAAGCAAGTGCCAGCACTGGCCTCCACTGCTGAGTGCCAGTGTAGATCATGGGTTTTAAAGAAGGTGTCTATTCTGAGCAACTGCCCAGGGGCAAAGGACACAGAGCCTGGGAACCGTCCACATGGTGGTGGTTCCAGCCCAGTGACCCTCCTTCTCTTGCAGCCCCTTCAATGACCGGCCGATGTGCAGGATCTGTCATGAAGGCAGCAGCCAAGAGGACTTGCTCTCTCCCTGTGAATGTACGGGGACCTTGGGGACAATTCATCGGAGCTGCCTGGAGCACTGGCTGTCGTCCTCAAACACCAGCTACTGTGAACTCTGCCACTTCAGGTTTGCGGTGGAGCGCAAACCCAGACCGTTGGTGGAGGTCAGTAATTGGGGCACGTCCTGAAAACTTAGCTCTAATGAGCAAATGATGTCTGCTTTTATGCCCAGATCACAAACCCACTGCAGCTTCACTGAAGCACAGTAATAGCACTGTGTGTGTGTGTGCATGCATGTGCACACCATGTGGGTGTGAGTGTGTGTGTGTGGCACAGACAGAGACAACTCAATAGCTCACTCAAGAGCTGGCAGTAGAAAGGTGACCTCCACAAGGTGGAGACAAGAGTAGAAAGAATCAGTATGAGGAGAAAGGGGAAGTTTACAGACTTGCTCTCCATTTCTCCATCGCCACGAAGCAGAACAGACAGATGAAACACTTTCTCATTGCTCACCATGTGGCCACGTTGAAGCAACAGATAAATGATATTTGGCATTTTGGTTGCACATCCTGAAAGGTCTTCATGGAAAAATCTAAGTGCACAGTATAATGGATATTATGCTGTAAGACTCATACTTCCTGGGATTGAATAGCTCCATGACCCTAGGTAAGCTACTTCACGTTTGGAATTACTATGAGGATTAAATGAGTCAATATTTATAAAGCACTTAGAAGACCAGGTACCTATGCAGGTGTTTGAATAAAAAAAAATCTCTCCTAGGAAATTACATGCAAGCTTTTTTCAGCTAATAATCTAGTACTGGAGTCTCTTTTCTTAAAATGCAGTCTTATCAACCCAGCAATGAAAATGTCAGGACATTCTCTTTCCTATTTTAGGAGCCACATAATTCTTCTTTAGACTGAGGGTCTGGTCTTGTATGAGCTGGGGGAATTGGAAAATACATTAGACTGTTTTTCCCTCTCACCTACCCTCAATTTATATTTCTACTAGCCAATTAAAAATTGGATATTGGCAACAGTAAATACTCTATATATCATAAGCAAGACTAACTGAAAGAGACCAAGACATTGTGCCTATTATCCAGACCTGCTGATAACCTCCGCCTTATTTCAACAGCTGACCCAGAGAAACTTTGACATTAAATCAGAGCTAGAAAACCAAGAAGCCCTTCCTAGAGACTATTTAATTTAAAACAGTGTATTAGTGCCTCAGCATTTAAGGCTCTGGAGAGCTCTGTATGTACATTCTCTTGGGTTTGACCTTGACAGTTTACTCAGGACCTGTAACTGGGGCCTGTTTTAGCTATGACTGGCTTGCCAAATGGCACAAAATATATTAGACTTGACCCAATATGCCCTATGCTTTTTTAAAGACTGTGGATCAAGTGACTTCTTAATTTAGCTGTCTTGCTGCTTGACATCCACTTTAGAAATTCATATTTGTAGAGTGCCCATCAGGGGTCTGGCCCTATGCCACTTTCCCTGGGATTTACACTTCAGAACTTCACTGCAGAGGGAAGAATATAATTAAATAATAAACAAAGGAGATCGAAGATCGCTCGAGTTCAATGGCAAAAGTTACAAAGAAGCCTATTTCTCCTTTCCAGAAACATTTTGAGACCTGCCCAACTTGATATTGCAGCTTCTCCAGGGAAGCTGGTTTCCCAGAGTAAGAAAATCCTGCTTTCAATGGACTTCCTCCAGGGGTCTTCTTTACTAGGACCCCGAGTAAAGAAAAACCTTTACTTTTGCTTAGTAAACCTCCCAGTGTGTATCTGCCTAATGTACAACAAAGGAGGGTGTGAGTACATGCACCTTAGTTTTTCCCAGATCACCCACATGTGTCGAACCAGCCCATGACCTCTCCAGTCTCAGAGAGGGAAACATGTACCCACAACCCAGAGGTTTCTTGCAAGTTGCCTAGGCTGGGCTGCAGACAGACTCCAGGATCGTAGGCAGCAGTCATTAAACGAGGAGATGAGGCAAAGGACCTTGAGAATGTGTGAGATGCTTTCCAAGATTTAGGGCCTCGCCTACAAGAACTTCACCCAAACCGCCACGGGTGGTGAAATGTTCATTGCACAAATGGAATGTGACATTTTTCAGAGTTAATGAGGATTGAACAAGTTGAAAGGGAAAGGCAAACCTTCTCCCGCCGGGAGGGGCTGGCCGTTTGATCACCCCATAGCGAAGTGAACTTGCTGTTTGACCACAAGCAGTAAAAAGAGGCTGCCTTTGGTTTCTCAGCTGGACGACAAATGAGAACCAGGTGCGGGCACATTTTTAAACAAACAACATTACTAATTGACTTTTCTCCTCCTACCAAAGGGCAGGTTTTTTCATAGGGAGCATGGCGATCTTAACACTGTTATCTCCAGGTAAACATGAATCTTTTCAGTAAATCAGCAAGACGTGCCTCTTTGGGCTAAGCATTAGGAGTATTGCTACTTTATTTTTCATTTTCATTCTTTTCATTGCTTTAATCATTACTTTATTTACCAGTTGGATCTGCCTTCTCATTAAAGCAAGAAAATTCCATAACATTTAATTTCAAAATCAATGAGATAATAACGGCTTCTGTTGCTAGAGGAAGCAGTTGAAAAAAACCATTTATAAAGTTTATTTGTCAGTATCCAGACATTAGCATTGGTTGGAATTACCTTACCACCTAGACTACCACTCCAGTAAACTCTGTGTCCTTCATTCAACATGCCCCTAGTCCTCCGGAGCAGCACTGCGCCCAAGACACCTCACTTCCAGTCCTGTCCTCTGCAGCCAGCTGATGCATGTTCACCTTTAATAGATCAGAAGCCCTGGGCTGTTGTCCATGAGTTTCTCCTTATAAGGGCCAAATCAATGGGCTGGTTTTTATTAGCACCTCCGAGCTGAGCATCCCCTTCCCCTTCTCTGAGCTGCAGTATGGAGGAGGGTGAGCTGGGGCTTCTCCATGATGGCCTTGACCTGCATAAAGCTTAAGTTCATGTGCAAAAAATTCATTCTACACTTAAGATGCTATGTAATTCATACCTCAGTAAGGGGTGCGTGTGCATTTATGTGTGTGTGTGTGTATCTACTTACCCACCTTCATGGCCAGACTAAATCTTTTAGTCTCTTTTGGTAATTTCATCACCAATTTTATACCCTAAATATTTTCCTGTTGCTAAGTAAGCCAGTAAAAGGAGCACTACTTCCAACCCAAGAGAGCTACACTGTGATCATCTGGTTTATTCTGATGTGGGTCAATTTCCTAGTCAGCTAATACAAACCTCATAAGGTCTGTGTCCAGTCAGGCACAGGTGGAGAGGAAAGCATGCAAACTGCACGCAGCAAGAAGGAAGAACCGAGGTAACACTCACACGTCTCATGCCTCCACAGCAGTGCTTCTCTCCTGAAGGTTCCATATTTTTTGTTGATGACCGAAAATGTACCCAGTGGCAGTTTGTCAGATGAATTATCCCTAGGAATAATGACCTGGTAGAACACAGTAAATAGACATCCAGTAACCATAAAAGGATTCACTGAATGACCAGCCTGGGTGGTTTTACAGTCTCCTTCCTGCTCATTTTTAGTTTTCATTTCTCTCTATAAATTAAACTCTCCTACCATTCTTTTGTAACAACGGTAACATACAGAAATCCAATAAAAATACTATTTTTATACTTGTTCCCCAAAAATGCATGCCTTGACTCCAGCCCCCTGACGTGATTGCTCATCTTACTATGTGCAAATAGCATGCTTGCAACATCACTTTCTAGGGAGAGGGATATCTGCTGCCAACTTTCGTAAGACATGTATCAGAACACCCACCCGTGCCAGGAAACATGCAGGCGTAGGTCAGCTCGAAATGCCATGATTAAAATGAAACAGCCAGGATATGGTGGAAATCTGGGAGGAAAGGCTTTAGGATCAGGGAAAGACAGTGATTTTTTTTACAAAGTGATGAACTTCCTGTATTCCTCTTTCCTTTACACAGACTCAGTTGATTGATAAGAATTGTATGAACAATTTAAGAGCTGCTCCCTGTGAGTCACAGGTTTAGCTAAATTGAAACAGTGTTTTCACACATATCAGTTACTCAGAATAATGGGATGTAAAGCTAAGGAGTTGAGAATTAAGGGGTTTTTTTTTCCTAACTTTTTATTTATGACATTTTTTAAGTCACTGGAGGAAAATGGTTTTAAAGGGTGCCCTGGATTCTGTGTAATCTGAATTACACAGGAGGAAGCAGAGTTGAACTGCTGTGGAGAAACCACCTTGTTCCTTGGCACTTGCTATTTTATAGATTTAAGACCTCACTTAAACCCTCCTAATATGTGTGTATCAGACTTAGGTGAGGATGTTACTTGATTCTTATCCTAGTAGGTTTGGTTTCATTTTGATTTTTAATATTGTCATTTAAGTAAAAACGTGAGTTTGTGGTGTAGGAGGATCATTTTCACCAGCAAACCCGTTCCATGAATTCAGGAGGGCAGGTGGTCTCCCCTCCTCATTCCAACTAGCAAGCACAGCACAGCCGGTCAGGTGGCTGGGCCATAATCACAGCCTGCAAGACGCAAGAAGCAGCTGCTCATTAAGTAAATGGATGAATGGAGAGCCTGTCCCCCGATGGCAGACCATACATCGTATTTTTGGCCTATGGTTGTAAATCAGAGAAACTGACTCCTGCCCTTGACAGAGGCAGTTGAACAAGGACTTCTATGACACAGCCTAGCAACACAGCCTTGAGCAACACAGCAAATGGAATGATTCTGGCCATTCCTGGCTCCCACCCAGTCCTTGGTCCTCCATCAGGATTTGAGGAATGGCAGGTGGCTGAAGCCCTGTTGTCTTGCCAATGGGTTTCAGTCCCTGGCAAGTTCACTATGGATTCAGTGTGACCAAAGAAATTGACAGTAAAACATTTTTGGGGTGAAAGGGTTATGCCCAACTTTATTTCCAGGTAGCAGGTCAGTCACTAGACTCCCATTCACTCAGAGCGAGTCTGTATGCAGCAAGCCAGTCTCTGCCTCTGGGCCCCTCTGTCTGCATAGCTGTCCCACACAGCCATCCTCTGGGCCTCTGTCCTCAGCACTGCCACCCCTCCAGCCTCTCCTCTGCTCTGCTCTCCTGCAGCCTTGCAGCCCTGCCACCATGTCATGCCCAGAGCACTGGGCAGAGCTCTTTATATAGAGTCAACAGCCATGTATTGCCCACAGGTGTGCAGTGAGCTAGTCAACCATGGGCAGGTGAGAATCCCGACCTCAGGAACTCTCATTTTATCCACACCTGTGTTCACTGACCAGTGAGGAGAAAACACATGCCTCAGGGCTGGGCAGGGAGGGGGTTAGAGGAGCAGGGCTGGGGGTGGCCGCCTGAGCTGGAGGAGCAGGTATGCCAGGGGCCGGCCCAAGTCAGAGGAGCGTAGTTGAGGGTGGGGCAGATTCGGCCAGATAGAAGATTCAGGCCCAGCTAGGCTTTGTCACGTTTTTAGGAATCTGAGCACTATGCACACAAACACCTCACCATAGTCTTACCGTCCCATAGATGAAGAAACAGGTGTACAGAGGTCATGGAGGGTCAAGATCTCTTTGCCAGACAGCAAAGTCCCAGGTGCTGCACTCAGGCCCTTCCTCCTTCATGTTGGATTCTGGAGGGACAATGGGAGAGAAGACCACAGCCCAGCGTCTATAAAATGGAATGAAGGAGGGGTGTTGCTGAAGCCCCCCTCGAGTTCCCATTTCCCACTCTCACCTGCACTGCCCACTGCAGATGCTGCAGCCAGCTGAGTTCAAGGGCAGTGAGCCCAGGCTCCTGTTCTGCCCCTCCCTGGGCTCATTATCCAGCCTTCCCAGTTCCATCTACCTGAGGCAACTCGCCCTCCAGGTGAGGCTAAGGCACCACCAAGCAGGGAAAGGACCCTTGGCCTGAAGGACAAAGGGAATGTCAAGTACCGGAAAGGGAACTGTGTTGAGGAACATTGTGTATTTTATAGAAAACAGAAGGAAGGGCCTCCTGCTGAGTGACATCTGTGCTGGGGACTTTTCCAAGTAGGGCTTAGCTTCACGACCTACTGCTGCTGTTCTGAATCCATAGTGCATCCTGCTCTGGGCTGGCAGCTGGGAGCCCTGGATTCCTGCCCTGGCCATCCGCAACCTGCGGTGAGAACTTGAACAAGTCATTTCTCCTCTTTATGCATTAGCTTCCTCAGCAGGAAAACAAAGCAGAGCTCACAAACTGGCTAACTCCTTCATGCACACAGGTGCACTTCATTGAATCACACATTTCTTAAGGATCTGAATGCCTTTAGTGGGACGCGCACACACCAGTTCCCCAAGGCCTTAATTCTACTTAATCCACCCAGCCCTCCTTACCTTCTTGCATTGCCCGCCTGCTGTGTACATTTCAGATTCCCAAGTGGGTGGTTTCTCCCAACTTTAAAGGAGTTCTCTAATGCTATGTGCATTCCACTACCATCTTTCTCTCAGGGTAGTACAGCCCTGGCTCAATGATCTCCCACCTCTTTTTCCCATGTTACAAGTGAGCTGAAATGGCTGGTTCAAAATCAAAAGGGAAGTGAGCCACCAAGTGATAGTGTACTAGCCTGGACAGTGGCGAGAACAACAACAGTTTAAATACCACGCACCGCAGTATGCCTTTGTGTTGGCCATGCACTTCCTGGGCCTCTGGTGGACCTCCAGCCCCCACGTGGTCTGTGGCCCCATCCCTGGGGCCAGCAGTTGAGATGACAGTCCAGTCTGATGGCCTAAGTACAGCAATCCTTGGCCCTGCAGTTGTTCTGGAACTTTTCCCTTAGTTTTGGTGGCTAATTTGGCAGACGCTTTGTTACTTAAAGCTCAGTTACAAAGAAGCTGTTTGAAGGTATCTATTAAATTCACAGCTTGCTTCATTAACGATCACTTCATTAAAAAAGCAAGCCAGCCGAAGTGCTCACATGGCCATGCCAGATGGAAGTGAACTAACTGCCTGGTGCCTGTGTTTTCAGCCCATCCACGGTCAGTAAAGGATTCATTTGGAGGGAAAATCCAGTTCCACGCATAAGAATTACACAACCAGATTCTCTTACTTTAAATTGTACTGACTTGGGCTGTGAACTTGGGCTGAAATATAAATCAGGATCCACGTTCACAAGAGGACCCTTGTCAGTCCTGGCAGCTGCTCCCTTTCTCTTGCCATCTGAGAACCTATAAGAGCAGAGACTCAAAGATGGAAAATACCAAGACCTGCTTCACACAAGTTTTTCATTTTCATTCTATGTTTTAAAAAATACAGAGGAGGATGAAGAACAATATATCAAACAGGTGTGTGTCTACCATCTCGAATTAACAAATGTGAGCATTTTGTGAGCCACATGCCACTCAAAGAAACACAGCCTCTTGCAGGGCCAGAGAGAAAATGCCTGTAGTGTTCACGACTTCATTATCAGGTATTCTCAAGTACAGGAGAGAATCCAGCCAGGTTTTCCTGAAGCACCTCTGGGCCAAGAATAAGAAGACATAAACAAAATGAGGCAGATAATCCTGAAAGATTCCAGACCCTTCACGCTAACTCCAAATGTCAGAACAAATAGCACAGCTCGTGTTCACCGCCAAGAGGTCCACTCCTTTGAAAGGCGGACAATGAGACGTTATTATAGGGGAGTTTCGGGAGGTGCTCGAGGAGGTGGGCAGCTGGCAGCAGAACTCTGTCTGGGGAGTCAGCTGGAGGAGCAGTGAAATGGCCCTGAATGACTACAGCTGGTAATCATCTCTCTCCTAAGTCCTGCTGAAATAGCAAGGCACAGTTAGCTCACAGGAACTGCCCTGTGCACGTACAAGGTGCCGGGGGGAGCTGCAGACAGACGTAAGTGCAGGTTTCCACTGCAGGGTTAGAGGGTAGGCATAAAACTCCCTGCTGAGGGCTGCTTCGGCCAGCTCTCCTCTTGCCTCTTCAGTTTTAAGTGTCAACAATGGACACTTTTAACTCCAAAGAAAGAACACACATTTTTAAATAAATAGTGGTATGAAATAGTGTGAGCAGTACATGACTAAATGCTGTCTCGTAGACAGTTGTGCCCGAATGAGCAAAGTGGAGAAGTACCTTCAGTCGGGCAGTGGGAGATCAGTGGTTGTTTATTCAGACTAACGCCCGGCTATGCCCGTTTGTGCTAAGAACTTTGTTTTCCAGAAGACACACAGATCTTGACAGAAGACTCAGGTCCAGTGGAATTAATTAATTTCACTTTGACTCCATCTATTTTTATCCTTAATATGTTCACACCCTAAAGCTTTTTTCTTCTTATTTACTCACTTCTAGGCGAAGGGAAAATATGACATCTATACACTTTCTATAACCATCTTATTTCATAATGTCTCAGGTATCCCCATGCAGATAGTATCCCATTTTATAGATAAAGAAGCTGGGACTCTGAGATGGTGAGTCACTCTTCAGAAGTCTTAAATGCAGCCTCGGGGCTAATAGGAGGAGAAGGCAGAGGAACCCAGGCCTCCCTGGCTCCTTGGTCCCTGCTCTCCCCACCATGCCTGGCTTCTTCCTTCCTTGCTCAAAAGTACTTTCTCTCACTTGCTCATTGACGCACACAAGCAAGCGCACACAGAACGAGGGCTTCGTTACCAATAGCCAATTTTCAAAGGGAATAGATGTACTTTAGGAAGAGAAAAATGAAAAAAAAAAAGTTGATTAAAACTCCTCTTTCCTCTTGACACTGATAATGACATGTCACTGTGGGTTCAGCCATTACCACAGAAGGAGCACTCTGACGGAGGTGCTGATAATGGGGGAGGCTGTGCTGTGTGAGGGCAGGAAATACATAGGGACTCTGTACTTTGCACTCGATTTTGCTGTGAACCTAAAATTGCTCTGAAAAATAAAGTCTATTTAAAAACAAAAAACAAAACTCGAGCTGTGCCAGACTGAGTGCTGGGGTAGTAGAATGGCATTTCTTGTCAGTGCCTTTACATATCCTAGTCTAGTCGAGAAATAATGCTCTTAGGTACACCCACCCCCACCCAATCAGAAGCGAAAAAAGCCAATCTTAGTTTCCAAGTGACTTTTCATACTTTTTTTTTTCTTCTCATTTACTTACTCTTTCTCTACATTTGGTCTTCATTTTACTGAGTTGTTATGTCACTAATTTCTTCCAGGATTTATCTAAAGGGAGGTGTGTTATTAGAAAGCCTGGTGAACTCAAAATTATAAAGTGCCTCTCCCCTCTTTCACAATCTTTTGTGAAGGTTAATCATTCATAGATATGGTTGTGCTTCTGAGGAAAATTTCTTTAAAGAAATTTTTCTTTTTAAGTCCCCTGTCAGGTCTTGGGGCTTTCCTTTTCCTTCTCCATGTCTCACAAAATACCCATGTCTACTCGGGGCCTCGTCACAGCCGGCCTTCATGCTTGAAGAAACAGGGACCATCTGAGATTGTTGGGGCCAAAACTTTTCTTTGCAATCCATTCCTACAGAGTCAGGGGGACAGATTTACACTGGGATGGGTATGTGAGAGAAAAGGTGTATCTGTGCTTGTATAACACAAAAGGGGAAAAAATACATCTGAAGCTTTTCACTTAGGATACTGAGAAACAGGTTTAATGCTTAGGTGTGCTACTTGTGAAAGCATGTAAAGATCTGTTTATGAAGATCAAGATCGAGTTAGAAGAAAACAATATTTTCTACTCATTATTTTTTCACTGTTTCACCTCTAGCAATGCTATCTATCAGAGACAGAAAGTTGGAGTAAATGGTGAGGCCCAAAGTCTTTTAGGGCTCTGAGGGAAAATAGCTAATCTAGTAGAGATGAAATGTTGGCAGGTAAGTGCAGCCAGATCATTGTAATGTAGAATTTATAGGCATGTCAGAACTTATATCTGGGAAGAATCAGTAAAAGCATAAATTGGGAGATGAAGGGAAAATATTCCCATCCTAGAAAATAATGCAGCCCCTCCTAACAATTTACCTACTTGCTCTTTGCATTGAAGCTGGTAGATGATGGGAGAAAAGGTCTGAGGGATAAAAGGGAATAAAATGGCTCTAATATTTTTCTTAGTACTGGCTCATCTACTTAAAACCTATGACTTGCATGTTGAACCCTGCAGTCAGTCATTCGTTCATCAGAATATACACACTTTCAGCTATTTGTAAGACATATCTGAAAATAACCTTATTCGATGAAGATGTGGCAAAGCAAAAGGAAATTCTACCAAGTGGAATTCATGCAAGGTGAAGGGATTCTTTAGAGAAATCTACAGGACACTTCAAATTATTTTTGCCAAGGGAGATCTCCAGTCTGAGATGTTTTAAAACAGTTTTGTTGAGATATGATTCACATACCATACAGTTCGCCCTTTCGTTCTAGGCACTTTAATGTTCTGTTTGTATGTATAACATCTCCATTTTAGAGAGGAGGAAGTTGGCACAGAGGTGACAATGAATTTTCCCCCTCTTAACGTTTTGCCTTTTCCCTATTGCAGTTCATGTGATGAAATCCTGTTCATATTTTAGTCTTTTCTTTTATGGAAATCATTTGTATATTGATTGTTTTATATTGTCTGAATTTTTGCCATCCTAGCTCAGTAAAAAGTTCCTTTCTTGCTTTAAGCTCTTTAATTTGCTTTCATGATCCTGCTGCTCTACAACCGTACAATTAATATTTTAAAGATCATGTTTGATGCCCTAGGTTGATTTTTTTTTTTTAAACCAGGGTCTGAGAAGAAATTATGGATTTTCAGAAGGCAATCAAATCCTACTGCCCATGTTCTTAAATTCATCAAAGCTCGGAAAGTTGGCCTGGACCAAGAAGTGTGTTAAGACCATTGAGGGAAATGTTCTAGAACAGTGCTTCTTCCCCTCAGACATGTTTGAGTCTCATAAAAGCTTGCACTCTCTCTGCTGAAATGCACAGTTATCCAGCGTTCAAATATCTCAAAGGCGTCACGGGTTTTCTGAAGCTCTACATCCTAGGGCAAAGACCTAGATCTAGAAAGATAGGTGCATAAACTGCACATAGATTCTCCAAAAGCATTTTCAACTGTTTAAAGCATGAAAAAGTAAACTTCTTGGCACTTCACTACAAATTTGCTGTTTCATGAGGAGATGGAATTAAAATTCTGTGGGTGCCATACCAGTGAATATGATTTTCTAGCCTTGAGGGAGAGCTGTGATTCAGTTATGCTCATATACAGGACTGGGCTAGTTATTAACTCAGGTTCTCCCATGGTTGGCTTGGTTCTGCATGGCAATGCAGTAGGGGCACATGTCTCAGGATCACTCAAGCTAAAAATGTAGGTGTGTCTCCCAGTTGGAGTAGAGCTTTCCCACAGATGGCACCTGTGTTCATCAAGCCAGGCCCCTGCCTGTCCTTCTGTAAATGCCAGTGCCTGATGTCATTACCCGTGTCATCTGAGCTGTTGCTCTACCCCTGAAGAATGTCTTCACAAAGAGAGCTCTTAGATGTGTAGCAAAATGTTCTACAAACATAGGACACAATCAACAGAAATCATGTCAGCAAAATGGAACAAGTTGCCCTCCCCTCATAAAACACCATGGCATGCCTTTACCTGGTAAACTGATACTCCGGGCCCCTTCCTAATGAAGGAGATCCCAAAGCCCAGGGGAGCAACAAAAACAGGTGGCTGGGTTGGCCTGGACAGAAAGAGGGAGACTCTTTAATCTGGACGTGAGGAGGCTAAGCAAGGGAGTGTCTGAAATGTTGACAATCACCAACAGCTTAGATAACATGAGCAGGGAGTGCGTAGCACAATCCAGATTACTTGAACCCTGGTGGGCTCCCTTTGAAATTTGAGGTTGAGGCATTTGGAACAAAACTAAAGAGGCACCGCAGCTCATGATCTTAAACCAGTGCCCCAGATGGAGCCAGGAGAGATTCCAGACCCATTCGTTGCTAGGATGTGTATCCTCTCAGCAAGGTCAGCCAGGCCTTCCTAAATATTGAGGGGTCTATTTTGGCAGCAAAACATTGGGCTGTAAACACTCTGAATCAAAAATTCCTCTGTTCTCATAGTTCTTCTATTTAGCAGAAATGTTTCCCTTTCCCAAAGTGTTCCCATTCTTGTTCACTTGGGGAGAGCATGGCCCTGCTGAGAAGCCTCTTCTGTCCTATTTCACGCACGTATCATGTTTCATTGAAAAATCCCTCCACCACACTCTGCTTGGACGGTGTTCATACTCACACTCCCACTGCATCTGAGGCACACAGATTTTTTTATGTGGTCCTGTTTTGAGGACCTGGTTTTGAATTTGATTTCTCCCTCCCTGTTCCTTTAAACATCTCCAATTATCAAAACAGGGAGTTATTATCCTTATTCGTGTTATTTATCATACTCTCATTTTTTGTCCAGTGTTCCCACTGGGGCTCACTTGGTCCACTGTCCTGGCTCCTTTTACTCTGCAACCCTGTCCTTCTGCTCCAAATAACTATTCAAGCCTTCAGAAACCTGGGCTCCAGCAGCGGGCCAGCAGAGAGGGTTGGGTGCCAGTAGCTTAAATGGTTGGAGGGCCAGGGGCCCATAGAGCCGAATGAACCAGGCTCAGAGGACTGGGAGCCACTGTGTGTGCCTGGTAACAGACTACACAACATGAACCCATTGTCTCCCATAATTAATCATTTCTTCCTCCTCCTAACACTGTCGGTTTTATTTATCAGGTTTATTCTGGAAATGTCTGTTGTCTTGTTCTCCATACAATGACGATCTAAAATAATTAGGGCAAAATGTTTTCTATTTTACTTCCATCTTACTTCCATCTGAAGTTGCCAATGAATATATAAAATTATTTTGCCATCTAATCCTGCTATGCTGATAATCTTATCTTTGGAAAATTTCAAACCATTGGTAAGTGTGTGCAGCATTTGTTTAAGTAATACTGGAGCCAAATTATAACATCCCAGCCACAAATATGATATTTATGGAGTATTATAGCCCATTAATTGGCTTACTGGCCTAAGTCCTCCAGGGAGCATTATAAATGTCCAGGGTGTCCTTGAATATGACATGCTTCAGCCAGATCACAGTTGTGTATGCCAGAGCCCCTGCTAGGCAGGGTTTATGGCAAAAATTAATGTCCTGTGTTTGACCAGAACAGTCAGAGTGAGTGGTCTTATATATGTATGCATGTATTTTCATTAAACTCATGTGATTTCTGCTCAAAATGAGCCTCGGACTTGGAAGGATTTATATATTTTTTCAGCTGATACTTATCAAGCACAAATAGAGTACTTTAGGAAACGGGGATATGACTGTGAACAGGCCAGAGAATGTTGAGTCCTAATAGAGTTTACCTGCTCGGGGAGAAGGACATGGAGGGAACAAGTAAACAAATAAAAAGGTTATTTCTGATAGTGATCACAGTTACAAAGGAAGAAACAAGTTGTAGTAAAGAATGGCTGGTGAGAGAATGCGCAGAGGGTTGTGAAGGCCTCTGAAGAGGCACCATGGAGTGCAGATGTGACCACCAGCAGGAGCCTGCATGGAAGGAGAGGCCTGCCAGAGGGAGCAGCCCCTGCTCAGCTCACAGCAGGAACCAGCCTGGGGTTTTCCAAACAGGAAAACTCACTGCAAAGGAACATTTTGAGAGATCGAAGGGCCTATATTCCAGGTGCTTAACCTTTCCTGTCGTGGATCCCTTGGCCATCTGTTGGAGCCTGGGAACCCCTTCTCAGGTTCATGTTTTTAATTACGTAAGATAAAATACATAGGAATGAAACAAAAGCCAATTACATTATAACCCAGCTATCAAAATATTCAAGACAGTTGTGAGATATAAGTGCTTCTTTAACACATTTTGTGGCAGATCTAATAACTAACTATGAAGTAGCAGTGTGTCAAGATAACCGCAACAGTTGTAATGTGACTTGAAAGATCTGTGATTGCTCTTGGTGACAAAGCCACAGGACTGCTCATGCCACTAAGATTTTCTGCAGAACTCAGTGAGATGCTGAATTTTCAATTAGGGGTTACGAAAATCCCCATCCAAAAATCACAGACACTGTGAATCCTATAGTTGGACCCCTTGGGGTGTGTGGAGCCCATGGTACAAACACCTAGGCTGTATCATGCAGGCCTTGTGGACCATGGCGCATTAGCCTCAGCACCTTGGGGAGCCACTGAGGCATTTTAAGCCAGAGAAGTGGTGTGATCTTGCTGCTTTATAGAAACTGGACTCTAGGATAACAGGGATAGAAGAGCGAGGAGGCTATCACATGGTTCAAGGGAAAGATGAGGGTGGCTTGGAAAAGAGGAATGGCACTGGAGAGAGAGGTATAACTGGTTCAAGATGTGTTCCAGAAGAATGGCTGGGACCTGCTGTTAGAGTGAATGTAGGGGCAGGGGATGGAGGAGAGAAGAGGTGGTATTAAGGTTGTTTGCAAGTCACTGGTGTTGGTGCCAGCCTACACAGGTGTGGAAAAATCCATCCGGGGGAGGAGAATCCAGTGTTCCACTGTGGGTCTTACAAGGGGTCGGATGTTTATCACATGAGTGGAGGGATACCCAGTAAGCTGCCGATAAACAAGCCTGGAGCTCAGAGGAAGACTGGGCTGAAAGATGGTACATACACTCTTTAGTTGAACCTGGTGTTTTGAACAAAAATGGGAATGGAAGACTACTAGAGAAGACCCTTCCCCATTCTCCTCAGAGCTGCACCTTCCTCACTTCTTTGAGCAGGCGTGCCATTTCTTACTCCCCCAGAGAGTTGAAAGAACTTGATGAAGGTTACATAGCATGTGGAGGAAGCAAAAGTGGTGGCAGCTGGAGTACGGCCCATCTCCTGCTTCCAAGCCCATGTTGTATCCTCCGCACAGCTCTCCTTCAACTTTAGCCATTGTGGGAGCCGAAAAAATTAGGTTCAAGATTTTAGATACATAGTTCAAAAGCAAGCTGAAGGAAATAGTTGAGAGAGCAGTAGGCTGGAGATGTCAAATCCTGGTTCCTCCATCATTTAACTTTGGGCAAGTAACAGCTTCACCAAGGCTTGATATCCTAATTCAAAATAGGATTAGTAACACTGCTTGGTGTTATTAAATTCAGTAGAAATAGCTGGCACATTATAGGGACTCAGTACATATTTTTGGTGGAACTGGAGTTGTATAATTTTTTAATGGACATTTGGTATTGTCTTTTCATACATGTTGAGGTGGTTTTCATCTGGAAAAAAGATAGTAATTGTGACTAAAACAGTAAAAAGGACCTTGAATAACTTACTGGCTTTCTCATTCTATTTCATGGCCTATGGAAAACTGATGGCATTACCTAGTTATTTATATCTTAGGAAAAAAACCTGAACAGAAGCTACAAGGTTTTCACCTTGTAGCAACAAAACAATGTGTAGATGTTGGTGAAGAAGGTGCAGCTCTGAGCGGAATGGGGAAGGGCCCTCTCTGGTTGTTTTCTATTCCCAGTGTGTAGAGGGATACATAGGACACTTGAGTCTAGAAGACTGAAAGTAGTGAACCTCAGGACTTGATGTTTACCCATCAACAGAGTTTCTCCACACCAATCGATTTAACTGTCTAACTAATATCGTAAGACCATTTCTGGTCAGTGCTACTAGTATCTCAGATGTTTCTTCATTCACTTTCACGAAGCAGCCACTAAGTTCCAGCACTGTTCTTGGATCACGGTATGCGAGGATGAACAAAAATGAAATCCCTCCATCACGCAGCACTCGTTGAAGTGGGGAGCAAAAAATAAATGACTGAACAGACATAAATAAATTGCATCATTTCAGAGAATGCCATGTGCTCTGTAGAAAATACAGGCAGGTAATGTTCACAGGAACAGGTAGTGTTTCCGATGAGAAGGTACCATTTGAGCTGAGACCTAAATGCTAAGAAGCCATCCATGCAAGAATATGGGCAAAGCCTGCTCCCCACATGGGAGCAGCCACAGGTGGAGGGGGAGAGGGAGGAGGAGATGTGGTGAGAGAGGCAGGCAGGGGTGAGGGCAGGTCTTCCTGTGGTCCCGAGTAAAGAGTTCGCACTACATTGTCACCACCAGAGAATCTTAAGCAGAGGAGCGACGTGATCCGATTTGTGCACGTACAAGGTCACTGGCTGTTTTGGAGCCCGACTGTAGGGCGGCCAAAGTGGAGCCCGGAGACCCCTCCCTGCCCAGCAGGAGACGGTGGTGGCCCAGGCGTGGCGGCAGCACAGATGAAGAGAAGGCACAGATTCCGGATGTGTGGTGACGGTGGGGTCAGAGGACGAGGTGTGTGGGGTGAGACACAGAAAGGAGGCAGGACGCCTGAGCAACAGGGCGGGGGGTGTCAGGTACTGCGAGGGAGGAGCCTTGGCGTAAAGAGCAGCAGTGAGCGAAGTGCTAGATCAAGAGTTCCGTTTTACACAGATTTAGTTTGAATTGCCTGTTAGTCACCCACATGGAGACGTCGAGTGGTTGTTGAAAATGCCCGTGTGGACCTCTGCAGAGGGGCCAAGGCTGGAGACGGGCACTGCGGGGTCCTGAGCAAACCTGCAGTTGTCCTTCGAGGGGCGTCTCTTTCTCCTCAGCTCCCCGGAGTCAGGATTTCCTTCCGTGAGACTTCAGCTGCCCTGGAAATGCACCGACAGACCGTGGAGTTTAGGGATTTAAAGCACTGGTAGGAGTTCGTTTGTTTTGTTCTCTGCTGTTTCCAGTTAAATGAAATGCATGATTTTGAGGTTTCACGTCAGTTTTAAATCATTCGAGGGACCCGTCACGTATCTTCTGATCATGGCCCTGCCCCTGCCAAGGGCTCCGCACGCAAGGCAAGAAAACTCAGGATGTGTTGGGCTTCGAAAGTAAGAGCCGCCCAAGAAAGGGTGAAACCCGGCCCCGTGTCAGGCTAACGGAGACGCTCAGGCAGATGGACCCCAGTGAGTGAACACCGTGAGGCTATGCCGTCTTTTCCTTTTTTCCTCCCCATAAACGTGTTATGGTTCTA
The DNA here is from genome assembly GCF_030020395.1 of Manis pentadactyla. Lineage (NCBI taxonomy): Eukaryota > Metazoa > Chordata > Mammalia > Pholidota > Manidae > Manis > Manis pentadactyla. Next base: position 65,513,690 of record NC_080031.1, on the reverse strand, counting down.
TCAGTTGTTATCCTTCCCATCAGTTTCTTTCATTCCTGTGATGGTTTCTTATTAAGGAGATTCACGGGGAAGGTTGTGGTGGATCACAGCTGTTAGCTGCCTGAGAGTGATCTGGTTCTAGGACAAACCGACCTGCACGGTGTCCTCTCTACCTTGGGGATTTAAGCCATTAACTCGGAGCCTGGGGTGCAGAATCCAGGGTTCCGCGGCACTGCACCTGCTTCGGGCCTACCCCTGCCCCCACTAAGGGATTTAACAAACTGCCACCGTGATTAGCTCCGAGCCCTCCGTTAACCCACCCTGAAAGGACCTGGCTCGCCCAGGATGGACGTTTGCAGCCAGAGGATGCGGCAAAATGCTGCGGTGATCCCCTCGCTGCGCAGGCACCGTGCCGCTGATCACCGTGCAGCTTTCCATCCCATTTGTTGGTTGGATGGTTGGGTTTGTACCTCTTCCCAAGAGTAGGTCAGTCTCATGGCTGTGGAACAAGTTAGTGATGGAATGAGATCACCACAGAAAAACAGGCAGCTCGCTGCCAGGGCTTTCCATGGCACCATCTCAGCCTGCCTGGTGGTTTTGATGGAACCAGAGAATAAAGGGCAGGCGGGCTGCCCTGGGCTGCCCACAGATTCCCGGGGCAGCCACATCGGTTGGCCTGTCCTGTAAAAGGTACCATACAAATTAGTATTCTCGGTCACTAACCTCAGCTTTTAAAATACAGCTAGCCACCAAGAATAGGCTGAAGACTAAGGTTAAACTAAAGATTCTTCAAGAATGATATTTTAGCTGCAAAAGCTGGCTGTCCACAAATAGCACGAAAAACTAACTGGTATCTCACAAGGGGAGCCACGATGAGTACGTATTCCTTCCTGCGAGTGCCCCAGCCATCGCTGAGTAACAGCTTTTCCACTCTGTAGCTTGCTGTGCACCAGCTAGATGCCTCCCTCCCCAGACTCCCTCATCACTTTTTGTCTCTCACTCTGTATCTATGTCTCTCTACATGTTTTGTACACAACTTATACATATATATTTACACAGGTAATCCATGTTCATTTAGGAAAAGAAAATACAAACAAAAAGAAAAATACTGAAGACCACTCATGATTCCACCACCAAGAATAGCCACTATCTTGCTGGGTAGCTTCTGAGCTTTGATTATGTAAATGTACAAATGTACTACATCTATGTAGATGTGCAAAGTCTGTGTGTATATAAATACATCATTACATATACAGGATCATGCTATACCTTCTGTCCAGTAGAATTCTTTTCCTGGTCAACAATAAATATGTCAGAGAATATAAAATGTACATTATCATATGACATTAGCCTGGTATTCTATTTTAGGTAAATTCCATAATTTATTCAGATTACCTCCTATTGTTGTGAATTTGAGGTATAATGAAATTTTCTCTGCTATAAACTGCTTGTATAAATTTTCTCTGTTAAAAACTTTCCTGTGTCAACCTATTGGATATTTTGGCAGAGGCAGGGCACACAGCAATTTTTTCTCGACAACAGATACTTCACCAGTTTTAGTCATGCATTTGTGTAAGGGATAAATAGACATGGGGTTCTTAAGAAGTCACATATTTTAATATAACAGTACCTGTTTAAGAACTTCATAGCATAAATATGACCCAGCCACAAACAACACAAGGAGTAAGCTGAGACAAAAATATATATATGTAGTGTTAATAAGGCACAGAATCCAGGTCCTGGGTGGACATATAAAATGGCCTGGAAATATTTCAGGAATATAAGACACCAAAGAACAATTAGAAGCCAGGAAACTGAGAATGAGCAATAGCAATTTCCAGTTCACCTTTGCAATTTATTTTACATCAGGCGGGGATAAGTAGTGATTCCCAATTACTCCCTTCCATACCTGCATCATTTCACTGGGTGACATCAAAGTCCTCATAGGTAAGTAAAGTACCAAATCAGTCTTAATAAAGTATATCAAGAATCCCCAAGCAAAGGAGACTGGATAAGGTCTCAGCCAATGAGTCAGTTTGTCTGTACACACCTGTCACGTATTTGTTGAGAACCTACCACATGCCAACAAGTGGGGGTACTGGGAAAAGTAGTCCAGGCTTCCAGATCTGCTTCCAGGGAAAATGAAAACTGCCAGGGGAGTCAGGTGACTACAATTTGGGAACCACCCCTTAACAATCTGGATTTCTGAATGCCTTGGAATTTTAATTTTCAAACATTTTACTGACAGGACGTCTGAACAAGAGTGGAGAGATCCTGATCCTCTCAGTTGGGCCTCTGAACTACCCGGGCAGCCATTTAACCTGCTGAGTGCTGTAAAATTAGGATGATAACACCCAACTTCTAGTCTCCACTTTGTAGCAGTATTTAGGCAAGAAATGTTAATTAATAAGAGCTCTTTGAATTTCTTTGAAGCAGCCAAGATGTCTGAAGCAACACAGCAACATATGGCAGGGTTAATATCGTTTGTACTTAATCATGTGGTACTTACATTAAATTTTTATAATGCTGTATTTATATTCACAGACAAGCCAACTCTCTGTTACCTATGTTTTAATATTTCTGAGCTGAGGTTGACTTCTTTCAGCACTTCAGCCCATTTTTAAGGTGGGTTGTCACTGCAAAGTGGCATGTTGGGCATTCCAGGCCATTTAATAGTTGCTTCAGGCAAACATCCAAGGAAGGACACCTCCAGAGGACTTTCTTCTGGGCCTTTTCCCTCCCATCTCCTCTGCTCACTTGCAGTGGCTTTTGCTGACCCTTGCGCTGCTCTTTCCTCAGCCTGCTTGCCCTTTTCACAGCTCTTCTCTCTCTTCCTTCCACCCTGGAACATGGCCTTCCCTTCCCTCTCCTGCCCTGCCTACACCCTTCCCTCCTCCACTGGTTTTGTGGGACTTGCTCCCCTGGCCACATGCTTAGCCTCTGCTTGTTTGTGGGATGAGAGGGAAGACAGAGTCGGCCAGTAACTTTCCCCACCCCTCTCCTGTCATCCGTGTTAGACCCCATTCCTTCTCTGGAGTCCTTGGCCTCTGTCACTGCTACATGGGATACTGAGATGAAAGTCAGATGATGTGCAGAAATGTTTCAATGCTAATCAGAATAAAAGCCACCGGGCCTCATCACCATGTGCACTAACACCAGTATGTAAGTGCGACTTTTCCTAGAATGAATTATGGAAAACATTTCAGCAGGCAGTAAGCAAGTCCCCAAGTGGGAGGACAATGATCCTGTTTCCAGTCCTATAGGAATTCTCATCTCTAGTCTTTCCATAAGCACAGTTTTCCCTATCCTTTTTGGGGTTGGCTCAGTCAAGGTGGTAGGTAGCACAATTAAGATGTCAGGGTGTCAGGGACAGTCCTAAGAAGGAGGGTCAGGGTCTTAAAACATGAGGGAGGGGCATTCCTGGTTCATGGAGTCAGGTGGGTCTTGTGTGTGAGGGCATTCCCAAGACCACCCTCAGTCTCAATGACTAACAAGCAGGACTCACAGCACTCAGAAAAGCTTTTATATTCAAAGTAATGGTTTATTACAACAAAAGATTATGAATTAAAATCAGCAGAGCAAAAAGTTGCATGAGACCAAGTCCAGGAGAAACCAGCCATGAGCTCCCAGCTGTCCCCTCGCAGTAATGTCACATCAATGTGCTTAATTTTTCCAGCAACAGTTTGTGACAACATGTGCAAAGTGTTATTGACCAGGGAGCTCACTCAGACCTTGGTGCCCAGGGTGTTTATTGGGGTCAGTCACACAAGCATGCAGTGCCTGCATAACTGACCTCAGCTACTCGGACTCCAGTCCCTGAGGGCAAAAAGCATGAATCACACTGTTGGCTTACACTATCTAATTACACCAGTGCCTGTGTGGCCCAAAGCCTCAGGACCCAATCCTGAAAACAAGTCTTTCTGGGGAATAGAGCAACCCAGGCCTGCTGAGCTAACCTTTCCTGCACACGTTCCCACAGTCAAGACACTGGAAGGCTTTTGCCATGTGACAGCATTTCTTGCCCCTCATCCTTCCAAAAATGGCATCCTCTGTACCTTCCACGCAGGGTCATTGTGATTCATAACAATAACCACTGAACTATTTTGAAAAGCAGCAAGCCATCTACAGCAAGGATACTTTTATTATTATTAATATTAATTATTATTACTATTTTCATAATCACTAATGTCATATTATGTTATTATCATAATCACTATTATTCAGTGGGCAGGGGCATGGGATTGAGCCCTTAATGCTTCATTGTGATCTCAGAACAGGTCACAGGTGCCTTTTTTGCAGATTCTGAAGACAAAGACAACTTCAGAGCAGTGTGTCTCCATTCCACACCATCATTTAACTTTGTCCTTGCTTCTGTCTCTCCCTCTCCCTGGCAGTGGCTCAGAAACCCAGGCCCCCAGCATGAGAAGCGGACTCTGTTTGGAGACATGGTGTGCTTCTTGTTCATAACCCCGCTGGCCACCATCTCGGGCTGGCTGTGCCTGCGGGGCGCCGTGGACCACCTGCACTTTAGTAGTCGGCTCGAAGCCGTTGGACTAATTGCACTCACTGTCGCACTCTTCACTATTTACCTCTTTTGGACACTAGTAAGTATGGCCCATGGCCTGGCGGTTCAAGCCCGCTGGACGCGGCGGCCCCACTGCCTTCTTTCTAGCACGTCCACCTTACCCACCCTGTGGAAGACAGACCTTCTGATACGGGCAGGAGCGTGATTGGGTTTAATACTGAGTGTATGTGTGTGTGTGTATTAAATATGTGTGCTGCAGGGAAGAGTAGATGAAGTAAAGAAAAAGCCCCAGCTTCTCAGAGTCCATCAGTCCAAGACATACCCCTGGACATTTCTCCAGTCTGACTCCTTCTGTGGCGAGGCCCGGCGTTCCTTCCTCTTCTTTATGTTCCTCCCGTTTGCGGGCATGGTAGTAGGTTATGAATGAGGCACTTGGCCCCTGTTGCTGTCACTGCCTGCACAGATCCTGAATCCTCCTGCTGGCTGTTTTCTTCTTACCTCCTGACACAGCCTAAAGTCTTTGTTGGACGTGGAGCTGCACTTTGCCTGACAATTATTCTGCCTGTTGGGTACTGACTCTGCTGCCCATAAAAACACTAATTCATCTCACTGAGAAGCTGCCAGCAAGGGAAAACCACTTCCCGACAAGTGTCCCCACTGTATATGAAAAAGAGTGCTTAAATGTCTCTGGTTTTTTATTCTTTTAACTCATGAAGTAAGCTGACTGCTCGGGCACCAGTTGGCAGCACCCACAAAGGGCAGCATTAGATCTCTCTTTATGCTTCCCTCGGGGGCCTGCAGGGAAGGATGTCACACTGTCCTCTAGCTTCAGAAACCAGGCCCCTGCTTCCAGGCATTACTCTTCCTTGCCGGCTCATTTCTAATCTGAGCACGTTCCATTGTTATTCGATATATATTTCCTGTCTAAAGGGTGCCATTCCCATGTCCCACAGCAGTGTCAGCTCACGGAAGCTTCTAGCACTCACACTTGCTCACTTGCTCTGTCTCGCAAACCCTCCCACCAGCTGCCACTGCTACCAGGGGGACCACCCCGCCCTGCTCCCTTCCCCCTTCTCCATCCAGTGGCTCTTCCAGGTCTGTGCCTCCCCTCTGGCGCGAAGGTTCAGACAGTAGGTGGGGGACACAGTTGAGTCTCAGGAGGAGGGACGTGCCCTGAGCCTCTGTAAATAAGGGGTGTGCTGTTCCGAGGTCCGAGCTGCCGCGCATCTAGACTCCAAAGGCCCGTCTAGACCCAAGATTCAGCATTCCCAATAGCTGTGTAACATCAAACAGCGTACCTGACCGCTCTGATAATCCTTCCCCTTACTCAGAAATGGGGGCAAGGATTGATCACCTCTGGGCCAAAGGGCTCTTCAAAGGACCAGGTGGGGAAACATGTGCACCATCTATCCGCACGGAGCACAGGCAAGGTGGGGGGCAGGGCGAGAGGGGTGCTTCCTTCCTCTGGCTTCTCTGCTCCCCCGACCCAGGCTGCCCCCCAGCCCTCCACAAGATGTAAAGCAGCTGGAGGGAAAGGAAGGCATTTCTCCCACGCAGTCAAACGTGCTGTGAACCCCACAATACCTTAGTGAATCCAGACCAATGCCTTCTCAGCTAAATGCCCTGCCGAGTGTCCCCTGCAGGAGCCCTAACTCAGAAGCTGACAGCCCTTGGAAACTGCCCCGCGGCAGAAACCCATTGTAAACAAGCTGTCAAGCCTGAGGAGAATATGCTGTGAAAATGTCTCAGATAAACAAACGCGGTGTTGTCCCCCCCTCCCCCGCTCCTCACAGGAGCTTCCTGAAGGCCCCTGCTGGCCCTCCAGCCCTGACTGCGGGTCTGGGGCTCCTGGAAGCTGCTGTGTGCAGACACCAGCCTCTGGGACCCAGCAGGCCAAGGGGGCAGCACCTCCTCTCTGGAAGCTCCTGCAGGGCCGCCCCAGAGGCATCCCTGTGCACGGCAGCCCACGCGCAGACATCCAGGGAGCTAGACGAGAAGTCCGGGTAAGCGTGAGGAAGTTGTCCGTGGCGGGACTTGTATGGGCCCCAGTCCGGAGGTGGGTGAACCGAGGAGCAGGTGCAGGGACCCCAGGAAGCCCTTGCCTCCCCACCACCACTCAGCAAACGCTACACCTGAACCGCTGAAATCTCAGCTCCAAGTGAACACACGCTCTGTCCCCCTGGGGGACTCCCAGTCCCAGAGTTAATCATCGCAGTCCTCGTTATAAAGGGGGGACCTCCAATAGGAGAGGACACTGCGGGCTGGCTACACACACTGCCGATGGCTGGGGCTGCCTGGAACGGCCAGGTGACCCGCAGGTGCCTGTCGGTCCCTCCACTGCATGCAGCCTTCCAGAGTGCAGTCCCAGAGCAGTGAGCTGGGCCCTCTTCTGCAAAGGCAGCTTTCAAAGCCCCCCCTTCAACACGCCGCAGTCACGCCATAACCTCCAGAAAGGGCAGGATAAAAACACCTAATGAGAAGGTTTCCCAAAGCCTGCCATGACTTACCGGCAAAACTTCACCCACAGCCTGCCATCTCCCCAGCAGGGAAAGGTGGATGTGAATATACTCTGGCCCTCTCTGTGCCATCCACGTGCCCACAGCCAGACAGACCTTGCCCAGGAGAGGAGATTAATAAATATCCTTTGGGTGAGGAAATGAATAGGCTTCAAGAAACCAGCTCCATAAGACTAGGTATTTTTAGAATAGTGACCCTCTTTCTCCCTTCCTGCTCTCTCCTTAAAACCTCAGAAATTCAAGAAATATCTGAACAAGGTTCCCAATATTACCATTGCCGTCACTTCTTTTTGGTTTATGTTAGTTTTTTCTCACGGCCTCTCCTCTGCATCAAACCTATGTTCCTATTTGGTGCCATGGCAGGAAGTGTCTTGGAGTTCTTGGAGACAGGGTGGCCATAACCCAGGGCAGGTGCCAACGCACGTCCCCTCTTCATTGTGCCCAGCTTCCTTTACTTGTCCTGATAAGAAGTCATCTCATATGATGCTTTCTTCTTATTGATTGAATTTGCCTGCAGACTGTGGTGGCTAACAGCAATTAAGACAGATGAATGCAGAATAAGATCTCATTTGTTTGTCAGAACAAGTGGGCTGATTTTTGTGCTTCCTGGCCAAGGAACCAGGAGACCTGCTAAGTCATTGCCTCCCTGTGTTCCTGGAAGTGGCGCATCTCAGCCTGGGAAGTACGTGCCAGTCACCTGGGAACCTTGTTAAAAGCACGCTCTGATTCCTTAAGTCTGGGTGGAGCCCCAAATTCTGATATTCTGACAAGCTCCCAGGTGATGCAGCCCGCCTCCCACAGCCACACTGAGGGCACAGGAAATAGCCCGGCGTTTTTTTCTTTTTTTCCTTCTGTCTCCCTTGTAGCTAAGGAGCATCACAAAATTGTTCTTCTTTTTCATATTTAACATATCAAAAATAACAGGCCAAGAACACTAACACATAAGAGGCGCTGCGTGAAGTACTTGTTTATGCATTATCTCAGATACCAGTCTTCACATGTTGCAAACGAGGTAACTGAAGCTTGGGAATGGCACACAAGCTTTGCAGTCACAGAACCGCTAGGTGCATGGTGGGGATTCGAGCCCATGTGCCTGACTCCGGGCCTGCAGCCAGCTCCCTGTGCCATGGAGGGCTCTGCCTGCTTGCACGCACAGCTGCCACTCTGCTCACCAGTGCCGAGCACACAGTGTTCTTACCATCATGGATGAAGCCACTCTGGATTTGAAATGCAGCTCTGCTGTAATATTTCCAGATTCCAGGCTTCTCGTACTGCCAAAGCTCTTCCTTATACTTGTCCGCGTTCTGCCTCATCCCTGCTCTTGGCCCTGAGCTGCAGGCTTTCCCACCTGCCTCTCTTAAATGCATGAGCAGCACCAAGCAGCAGCAGCACACAACAGGTATAAGGGAATCAAGCTTCAAAAACAACACCTTGATCCACTTTGGCATGTTCAGGGCCTTTTGGAGAAAAGCACATCTGTGTGAGTTTAAAAGGTTATACCCAAAGCTCTCTGGCACTCAGCCCGTGGCATCTGCTTTCTAGCTTCAGAAATTTGAGCTTAGCAGCCCTGCATTTCAGGAGCCTGTCATGAAGACTACCAAGGCCTTTCTGATCAAGGGCCTGTGCTCCCCTATACTTGCAGAAATGCCGAGCTCAAACCATCAGATCAGCCTGCTTCCTGCCCACCATGGACCCTGGCCTGGGGTCAACCCAACCCAACCCACCACCCCAGATTAAACAGTCTATACCTCTGTAATTTGTCACCGTAAACTCACGGGCACCTTCCTTCCCAGCACCTACCTAGTCATGCGGCTGCACTTAAACTGGAACCTCCCCCATTTGTAAAGGCAGTTTGTACATATTCTGAAGTACAGTCTTTTGAATTTCCTAAGCAGTCTATCACTGCTTTGTGCCAGCCTTCTCCAAAACAAACCACAGATGTTAAGTGTCTCATTCCAGTATATTAACATGAGAAGCAAGCACTTCTCCGCAAAGTTACATCACAATTGACTGCCAGTTTACTGTTCCTACTGTTGTGTATTACTTACGGGAGGCATAAGTCTGAAGCTGTGTTGCAATCAGAAAACACAGGGTATTTTTTCAGTCATCCATTTGCTCAGCAAACTCTACTGAGCAACTTCCTAACTGCCAGGCATGTGAGAGGTGCTGAGTGTGCAAAGGTGAGCACACCACCAGCTCACTCTCAAGATACTTCTAGTGCAGGAGGACAGAGAAACACATACACTGCAGTACAGGGCACCTCCTGCCATGCAGAGGCAGGTGCCAGGCACTGTGGGTGCAGGTGGAAGTGGAACCTACCCAGCCTGAGGCCCAAGAAGAACTTGGGCTTGGTGCCCATGCCGAGGCTGACCCACTGCCAGCCACAGAATGCTGAGGCTGCAGGCACCTGGGGATCAGCCGTCAGGGCCAGTAAGTACAGCATGGCACAGTTCAAAGGGTCCCCTTCCTATTGCAGTCAGCATGAAGTACAGTGTCCAGCTTGTAGGAAGGTACATGAAGCCCTAGCATCCCTCTCACTGAACAGAGAGGACGCTGAGGACCAGTGTGGCACCCTGCCCAGGCCCCATAGCTGGACAACGGCTGGCACTGTACCCACTCTGCCCAGCTGCCCTCAGTCAACCTGCACAACTGATGCTGTGGGGTCATGGGGTAGAAGCACCATCCGCCAAATAAATCCAGACTCAGAATGAACCTCATTTCCTCTGCACACCCTTGTTTTATCCAGTGTAAGGAGGCATGAAGGAGCCCTCCACCCCGGTGTCCGCACAGGGACGGGCGCTCCTTGGTCACTGCCCAGTCTCCCAACATCCAGCAGCAGGCTAGAGCGGTTTGGCCCGGGGCTCCTGCCCCATGGCTCTGCTGACGGCTGTCGGGAGCTGTTTTACATGATGCATTTGCTTCTTGGGTTGATTCTCAGCCTCTGCTTACCTGAAACTTTCCCTTACTCTTCCTCTCCCACCCCCAGGTGTCATTTAGGTACCACTGTCGATTGTACAACGAATGGCGTCGGACCAATCAGAGGGTGATTCTCCTCATTCCAAAGTCAGTCAACATACCTTCTAACCAACAGTCGCTGCTGGGCCTCCATTCAGTCAAGAGGAACTCAAAGGAGACAATTGTTTGACGCTCGTGTGGTCGATCAGTTGCCTTCCCGTTCGGGGTTTGGAAGTTTCTGCACTGGGGCCGTGCACTGAGCCACCCCTCCCTTCAGCCCGTGGGTCTGAGAACATCCGGAACCGCGGAAGCACATCACCCAGGCCAACGAGCTCTGCCAGGAGAAAGCCAGTGCTGTTTTACTTCAAATCACGGATGCTGCGATCATATGATATTTGCTAAGCTGCCAAACATGTTTATTGAGCAGATACTGAATGGAATTTTTTGGACACCTCTTTAACATAGGAGGAAGGTTTTCCTGCTGAGGATGCACTTCAATTCTTCCTTTTTTATTACTATTTCAAATATATATATATATATATATATATATATATATATATATATATATTAAACTTAGATGATAATCAAATGCGAAAAGCCAATGTTAAAACTGCCCTCTTGGTTTGGATGGGTTTTCTCTGGGTCAGGCTGTTTGCTTCCTGGTTTCCGCTGTAGATTCTTTGGGATGATTTGATACCTGGAGTGGTCTTTTTCCCCTCTCTCCTGTCCCTTACTTTAGGGGACAGCCTAATACCTGCAGAACATGTCGTATTTGAAGGACATTTTGTACTAAACTTCATTTAATTATTCAGTTTTTAAAGGGAAGAAAAAGCCGTGGCAACTGTCCCTACAGTGAGCTGTTTATTTAAATCTCATTAAGGAGAAAAAATATATATATGGTGGGAAGCACGCTCCTTTCAACTTGTTTGGTACTGACAGCTGATAGAGGCTATTTTCTAATAATAAATATCCAGTGTGTGAAAGACAAACCCCACTGATTGCAGTACTCATTCTTTTTTTTTATCATAAAACCTGTGAAGTTTCCCAAAGTAGGTTTAAAAAAGAAGAGAAAAGGAAAAGCGGAAGGGTTGGTGTTCTCCCTCCCCTCTCCTTTAATGCGTGTCTTAACTCTGCATTCGCCATGAGTTGGAGGGATCATGAGACATTTCTAGGAACCCTGGACCTGTTTTGCATATCAATTAGCATTCCCATTGCTCTATTGAATTTCTAGCTTGACAGGTAGATGTGACAAAAAAGACTGTCCTGGCAGTTTAAGGTCCCTTTGTCTGATTTTCAAAAAAAAAAGAGTCCTACACAGTGCCTTGCCCCAAGCACAAGCCAATTCTGTCACAGGCTGAAATAGACTTTTTCTAAGGGTTTTGTGTCCCTCTCATCTATCGCAGGGGACAGGGTCCAGACTGCACCCTGCCTTTGTGTGTCCACTGAAGCCAGGGAGCGGATGTGTGTCTGAGGAAAGCCCTGGCTCTGCTGGCGCCCAGGCTCCCGCTGCCGGCCCGCCTGCCCACGCCTGAAGAAGGCGGAGCCCAGCTGCGGAGAGTGCATTAAAATGGATTTCGAGAACATGACCCACATTTGGAATATCACTCCAGAGTCTGTCTTATGCTCCCCAAGTGAGAGAGCGGAAAATGCAAAGGAACTGCCAGTGAGGAAGGTAATGATTTTTGTCCACAGCCAGATCAAGCTGAGGCAGGTGTCGCCTTTGTCTGCAGAGCCCTCCATTCACAGACCGCCCTGCACGCTGCCTGGGGAGGCAAACAGCTGCACTGCTCTCTGCTGCAAAACTCGGATGTGCTTTATGGCTTGTGACAATAGGTTCCCTCCCCACCACGCTTCACTTCCACACATCAATTCCAGGAATATACATCTCAGCCCTTCTATGTACTCAGCCCTGCTCACCCCTCTGGGTTGTCATTAGCTGTGCCACCATCAAGCGCTTCGTAATTGACCTTTTTAAAATGCTGGATACCACTGGCCGCATGCAGCTGTCACACATTAAATTTCCAGAGCCAAGAGTCCAACTTGGTAGCTTGTGAACTGCAGCCCTGTAATGTAGTTGATAAATAGCATCCATCCAGCCTTGGTCCCAGAACTGTCAGGTGAACCAGTGGCACTTCTCAGCTGAACGGCACATTCATGAGAAGACCACACCTTTTGTCCTCCCTGCCTCTTCCAATGAATTAGGGGAGCGGCAGATTCCCAGGATCATTCCCTGCTGCGGCCAGCTGAGAGAGCTCCTACCATCTTGGTTCATGAGAGAGAGAATGATGCAAAACATAAAAAGCAGCCAGGTCCCAGGCAGCTCACTAGGCTTCTGTGCTGGGAAGCACGTTGGCATGGTGTCTGTACCATACCTCTTTACCCCATATTTGCATCCTCATCCCCAGAAATAAAGTCCAAATGCAATTAGATGGCATATGGAGTGATGGACAGGATGCTCCTAGCAGCCAAGAACATCCTCGGTGCCTCCCTTTCCAGGCCACCAGGGTGGGACCTCCTTGGTACAGACTCAGCTCCACCAGCACCACAGCCCATCTGGGATTCTGAAAGTTCTTGGGGGACATTTCATCCCCTTGGCCCTTTAACCCTGATGCCAGCCACGTTGGGAGAGTGTAGGGAACTCCAGCAAAGAGGGCAGGAGGCAAGCAGGAGGTCCAGGCTCTGCGTCTGTCTGCAGGCCATGCGGCATCTGCCTGGCAGAGAGGGTGATTTCTGCTACTGGTGCAAGGGCTGCACGGGTTACCAGCAGCCCTGCTCACCTCCTACTCTTTCTTTGCTTCTTTCTTTTTGAAAGATCAAGAATGAAGCAGGGAAAGGAACGGGGAGGGGCAGGGAAAGGATTCTGGTGGTTCACTGCACCTGCCCATCCTCTTCCTCGATGGTTGTGTCTCATCCATGCTCTTCGATAACCGTCCCAACCATTTCTCTTGAGACTACTAATTAGACAGACACAAATGTGCATCGCGGCAAAGCCAGAGAGGAAACAGACATCTGAACGAAGTCCAGCGTGCTTCCCGCCTTCCCCGTGTGTGTGCGTGTGTATCTCTGCCTGTTCCCATCTGGGGGAAGGACAGAGAACACAGAGTTCACGTAAATTCTGGGGCTCCTCAGAGAACTCTGAGGAAACTCAAGACGAGCTGTAAAATCCCATTAAGAATAAAGGGCGCGACTCGGACATTACTTGTGTTTGTCTTTTGTGCCCCAGCCTTCCCTTCCCCAGCCTGAGTGCCATTGATTGTCATTTTCTGCTGGGCTGTAGCCACAGTTGTTTCATTTTCAGTGAAAGTCACTCACCCGGGGGCGTGGAGGAGCCAAAGGAGGAAATGGAAGGGGCCTGGCCACCGGGCTGCCGCCCACCAGCTGCCCACTGGGGGCCCGTCACCCCCCTCGTGGCTCCTCTCCCAGCCACAGCTGCCCACAGGCCGGGTCTGTCTGGCCTTTCCTGACACTCCACATAGCGTGGCACGCACAAAAACTTTTTCTTCAGCCTGCCCTCACCAGGGAGTGTCCCAAAGCCAAAAGAACCTGAGGAGGAAAGACACTAAGAAAGGAAATCGGCACAAGCGTCCCTTCCACTGTGATCCAGAACATTCCAAGAAGCCACATGAAGATCAGCCACGCAGCCTGGTGCCCTAGTGCTGGGTGAGACCTGTAGGCTGTGATTCTGAAGCCTTGAATGGGGTGGAGACGGGGCTCAGGACTATTTTAGGATCAGAGGTTGGGTCCAGGATGGACCTGACTGGGCTCCATCCCTCCTGGATCTATGGACTGGCAGGCTTGCCCCGTGAGGGTGGAGTCCTGAGAGACTCCCCCCTGGGTGGTGATGCCTCTGAAACATGTCAGTTCTGCTGAAGTGCCAGAATGTTCTACACCCCACCTTTCTTGGCTTTACAAACATCTCAGTGTCTAGGAGCTGGTTTTGGGACACACTGCCCTGCACACGCTGTTCGCCTGTGCTGGGGTGATTCCAGCTCTCTGCTTCCCAGTGTGACAGCAGGAGAGACCCTGCTGTGAGTCAGACTTCCTGCATCGGACCTGGCCTGCGGATTGTGGACAGCGACCCCACCTATCCAAGCTCAGTTTCTGGCCTCTAAAATGGGGATAATACCTACCTCTGGCAGTCCCTGTAAGATCTGGAAGCTCCATTCCTAGTAGCTGATGAATGAATGGTGGTGACGCCACTCTGCCCCGGCCACTTCTTCCACGCACAGTGACTCATGTCGAGGTTATTCGACCCTAGCTTGGGTTTTGACAAATGACTTTGATGAATGATTTGCAGGACCATAAACAAATAGTTTTAAATCCTTTTAAAAAGAAGAGGGACTGATTTTAAATAATCAACAGATATTTGGGGGGCACACTGTGCTCCAGAGTAAAAAGAACAGTGAGAGATCTCCTGGAGGTGGAAAGCAATGACTTGATGGAGATCTTTGAATTACTACAATTTTCTTTGCATTTCCTGATGCGGGAGCCTACCGCTTATTGAGAATTAATCACAGATGAAAAATTAGCTAGTTCTGGATCCAGTGCTACAGAAGAAAACAAATACAGTCCATCAGTTGTCTGTGTTCCCAGAAATTAGGGGCTCCCAAGTCACTGAGCTTGCACATCAAGTGCCTTCTCTGAGGCTCTGAATTCTGTGCACAAAGACAACAGAGGAAGACAGGCTCCAGGAGTTCTGCTTCGTTCTGAGAAACTCCCCTTTTTGGACACACTTCTCACCTATGAGGGCCACAGTTACCCTATCAAGGAAATGAATATATGTACCCTATCAGAGGTTTTTATTGTATCTTATTTGTGAACACCAGTGCAAAGAATTGGGTTAATCATACATTGTAGTCTATGACACAGCTCTGTCACCATCAGCCTATATAGGTCCCTTTTCGATTTTAACCCACACATATGTACGTAGCGCCAGACTCTTCCTAAGAGCCATGTGCACTTCAGCACTTTGAAAATTACCTCCTTAAATCCTCGCCACGACCTCATCTATTTATGGCTGCCTAACAAACTACCCCAAAATTTGCTATTGCGAAACTCCATTTTATTGCAACTCTCTATTCCATGGATTGGCTGAGGCTCAGCTAGGCAGTCCAGGCAGTGCCTCCTCTGATGGCACTTGGGTGTCTCAGCAGCCCAGGTGCTCCTCCTGTGGCCTTCTCTCTCCACGTGGCATCTCAGCTTCAAGGGTGCCTCTCTCCATGGTGGCTCAGGGCTCCAAGAGGGAAGGGCCATCCGTCCTGCTTAATGTGTAAGTCCCCGAGTGTTCCTTCCTTGCATCCTATTGGTCAGAGCACTTACGGGCCCCACCTCCTGGTGGGAGGAGCTGCTGCACAGGGGAAGGGGTGGGGCAAAATTGTTTGGGGACATTTTTAGAGATTTGCTACCAGACCCTTTTTCTGGACGGGGAGCTTAACCAGCGAAGTTAAGTCACTTGTCCAAGGTAACAGAGCTAGTAAGGGGCAAAGCTGGGATTCAGACCCAGCTGGAGTCCGGCGTGTAAGCTCTGATGCCTCTCAGCCTCTATTTATAATATGTTTCCCTTCTCCCTAATTTCCATGCTCATCTCCTTCCTTCATTAGGCACTCGCTCTGATATGTTTGATATGTAAACCGAATATGTATGCATCTTTGCAAAACATACCGTTTTGTGACTCTATAACGTAACTTTACATAAACCTAACATTGTGCTTTTAAGACCTCTCTGTGTCACTGCGCGTGTATCTAGTTCATTGCTTCTGGTGGCTGCCTGGGGCTCCATCCCCTTCATGTCACTGCAACTCCCTGGGCCATCCAGTGGTGCTGTGGCGGCCACCGTGGTCCTCCTCTCCTGGTGTCCTGTTGGACAGGCCCTCTGGGTTGGTGCCTTCAGTGGGAATGCTGGGGCACAGGATGCGGATGTCTCTGATTTCAAGTTTTTGTATTGTTCTCCAGAGGGACTGTCCCACTTTAAGTGCCCCCCCCAAGCCAAGGCTGAGTGTTCCCATTTCTCCACATCCTTTCCTCCACTGGTTATTGTTTATTTGTTCATTTTTAGCCAATCTGATCATAGGAACCTGTGTCTTAATATTTATATCTGTTCGAATTTTCCCTTTATTTTTCCTCTTAGGTTGGCTTTCTTTTCTATGTCGTTTCCCTGATCGGTTTGATGTGTTGCAAAGTCTCTCATTTGTTCAACTCTTAACTTTGTGGTCTATTTTGTCGAATGGGAATCCACAGCTTTGACAGAGTCAGATGTGGTTAGTCATGTGGTTTGTATGATGGGTGGTCTTATCTAAACTTTAGAAGTCCTTTGTCCTTCCATATTTTCTTCCTTTAGATGTATGGCTTCATGTACCACCCATAGGCCTTTGAGCTATGTGGATTCACCTCTGCATATAAGATAGGGATCCAACTTCACATCCCTAAGGTCAGCTGTTTTCCTCGCCATCTACCCTTCTTCATTCACCTATCCTCTAGTACCATGGAGTCCAATCTCAATTTCCTATTTCTGTATTTATAGCTTCATTCACCAGCATCCTTGATCCAGTTCCATGTAAACACAGGTCTATATTTGCACTGTTAATCTATGGCTTCAGTCTACCTCTCTGGTCCCCGAATTACCTCACTGTTTTTCTTACTACCGCTTCATAGTGTGTCTCAATCTCCAGTGGAATATGCAACTCCTCTCCAGTCCCTGACAACTTCACTCTACTTTTTTTCAAAACTGACTTAATTATTTATAAACAAGCCTTTGATTCCTGCGTATAAAGTTGAGAATAGTTTTGTTAAGTCGTTTAAAAGGTCTTCATGGAATTTTTATTAGAATTGTAGTGGAATTCATGTAGAATTCATATATTAATTTCATGGAACCTGACATCTTTACAATTTTTAGCAATCCTGTATGATGATCATAGCATAACACCATTTATTTAGTTGTTCTGTGTGTCTGAAAAATAGTTTTAACCATTGTCTGTAAAATTCTTGGACATCCTTTGTTAGTTTAATATCTAAATAATTTATAGTTGTGTTGCTATTGTAAATGATATCTTTTTTCTATTCCATTTTCTAGTTGGCTAGTGCTAGTATAGAAAAACACTTGCTCTCCTGAACTAGCTCCTTTGCCAACCTATGTATCAGTTCTCATATTTGCTGAGCCCCTTCTAAGCCTGCTCTGTGCTGTCTGAGTGCAGAGGCCAGGCTCCCCAGGATTCCTCCATTGCAGCCAGGCTAGCAGGCATATTTGCTGGTTTTCCAGTCTTAAAGAAGATTCAAAGTTTCTCCACCACTGATATTTGCTAAACATTTTTCTTGTATAATTTCGTTGACTTTAGTTTCCCTTCTATTTCTAGTACTCTGTGAGTTTTTACATTATTTTAAATAACATATTTAATGAGTAATAATAATTAAATATACTAAATAATAATATAGAGAAATGTATGTGACTTTCTACTTTCATCCATGTAGTAAGATACACTGCTGTTAAGCCATCCTTTCATTCCTGGATAAATCTTATTTAGTATACCTCTCTGTATACATTTATTGAAAATGAAGAGTTCACACCAATACCACTGATTCTAATCCGGTACCACGGAGTCCAATCTCGATTTCCTATTTCCATATTTATAGCTTCCTTTTCTTTCACGAGAAACTTGGTTTCCATTGTCCTTTGATTTACTTATTTAATCAATCTCTCTGCATGTAACCCATCTCTCGTCTCCACCACCATCCCCTCCCCTGGGTAGATGTCCCCTTCACCACTCCCCAGTGCTGACACCTCTCAGTGGGGACATCCACCTTGTCCCAGTCAAGACTCTGGTGGGGCCTGAAGATGTTCCTCACATTCATTCAGTCTGTACTTATTTCCTTCTTCAGTCGGTGTTTTATTTCCATCCTCTTTTTCATTTTGCTTAGCCAGTCTGAATTAATGGTGTATTTCATTAATCTTTTGAAAGAATAAATTAAAAACTTTCTTAATCATCTTTTCCTCTAATCCGTGTTGTCCTCTACTTCATTGATTTTAGCTTGATCTTTATTATTGCTTTCCTTCTTGGTTTTTTTCTTAATTCACTTATTTAATCCGTTTTTGTTTTTGTTTTTGGATAAGTGATTTAAAGCTATAAATTTACCTCTAAGTACTACTTGAGCTATCTCCCACAATTTTTGAAATTTTTCAATGTTTATATTTTAGTTCTAAGTATTTTTAAATTTCTCTTCTATTTCTTTCTTTAACCCAAAAATCATTTAGCAGTGAACTTTTTAGCTTATAGCAAATGAGCATGGGGTAGGGAATATTATTCTTTTGTGTTGTGACTATGGTCTCAGTGATGCTGATTCTTTGAAATTATGGCTTTTTCTGTGGCTTAATACATGCTTTATTTCTGCAACTGTATATACATATATGTATATACAAATAAAGAAGCTACAGTGTATTAATTGTGTACTTCATGTCTTCCTGTCTCTATTTTTTTCACTGTCAGTTTCTGAGAAAGGCCTATAAAATTTCTGATTACAATTGCTGATTTATTTATTTCTCCCTCTAGTTGTTAGTAGATGCTTTATGTATTTGAAGCAATGTTTACAGATTTATCTTTGTCATTATATCTTCTTGAAATAGTGTTCCTCTTCCCAAAATATAACATTCTAATATTCTACTAGTCCATAGACATTTCTATATTCTTTTATGTCTGCTAGAGACAGCATACTGCTAAATATTATTTTTAAAATTTAATCTGAAAATGTGTACCTTTGGATTAGTGGGTTCAGTCCATTTACATGTATTTTACTGTTATGTTGGGTCTGAATTCTACCATCTTATTTCATGTCTCATCATTTTTTCCTGTGATCTCATTTGCTCCTAGGCTCCTGACCACCTTGGCTAATGATGTGTAGGGGTGGGGGGCAGCAAGGCACCTGGTGGCTCAGAGGAGGGGGTGGGCGAACTTTCCACTTGCTGCACCTCAGCAGGCGACTCTGCCCTTCAGGGGACATCCCCATGCCTCCAGCCTGATCTCCATTTTCAAGGTCCCATCTGCCTGGATTGTGACCAGCTTGCCTTTGAAGCACAGAGGGTTGGGGACTAACCAGACCTGCTTGCACTGATGTTATTTGCACCTTCCCCAGCACAGATGCAACACAGCTCTAGTGTTACCCCGCTAACCCAGTGGCCCTGGGCCAGCATTGCTCTTCTCTGTGTTCTGGGGTGTGGTGAGCAGGCAGTGATCCACCCAGAGCCCATACAGAAGGGAGAATGTGTATGCACACTGGGTGTGGCATGTGGCCTTCCTACACCCACACCTTCAGTACCCCTGGTGTTCCTTGGTTTTTATATTCTTTCCTCAGATCCACCACCCATTCTCTCACTTGTTTAGCACTTCCAGGGGTGACTGGGGACAGAGGGGAGAGGGGCCTGGAGTCAGGGTAAGTGTAGCATACTATCTGCTAGCACGTCTCAAAAAGTCCTCTTGGAGCCGAGTTTTGTGGGGGGCAGGGCATGGAGGAAGGCCCCCGTCTTTGGCCCTGGTGCCCTGGCTCCATTCAGACACCTCACCTTTGCTTTATTTCACTGGAAAGAAAAATGATCATCAATGGAACAGAATAGAGAGTCCAGATATAAACCCCCACATATATGGCCAATTAATATACAATAAAGGAGTCTTGGACATACAATGGGGAAATGTCAGTCTCTTCAACAACTGGTGTTGGCAAAATTGTACAGCTCCATTTAAGAAATGAAACTCGATTATTGTCTAACTCCATACACAAAAGTAAACTCGAAATGGAACGAAGACCTGAATGTAGGTCATGAAACCAAAAAAACTCTTAGAAGAAAACATTGGCAAAAGTCTCTTGAATATAAGCGTGAGCCATTTTTTCCTAGACACATCTCCTTGGGCAAGAGAAACAAAATAAAAAATGAACAAGTGGAACTACATCAAACTAAAAATCTTCTGTACAGCAAAGGACACCATCAGCAGAACAAAAAGGCATCCTACAGTATGGGAGAATATATTCATAAATGACTAATTTGATAAGTGGTTAACATCCAAAATATATAAAGAACTGACACACCTCAACACCCAAAAAACAACCTGATTAAAAAATGGGTGGAAGGATCTGAACAGACAGTTCTCCAAAGAAGAAATACAAATGGTCAACAGACACATGAAAAGATGCTCCACATCACTAATCATCAGAGAAATGCAAATTAAAAGCACAATGAGATATCACCTCACACCAGTTAGGATGGCCAACATCCAAAAGATAAAAAACAATAAATGCTGGTGAGGATATGGAGAAAGGGGAACCCTCCTACACTGGTGGTGGGAATGCAAATTAGTTCAACCATGTGAAAAGCAATATGGAGGTTCCTCAAGAAACTAAAAATAGAAATATGATTTGACCCAGTAATTCCACTCCTAGGAATTTGCCTGAAGAAAACAAGATCCCTGATTCAAAAAGACATGCACCCCTATATTTATTGCAGCACTATTTACAATAGCGAAGATATGGAGGCAGCCTAAGTGTCCATTAGTAGATGAGTGGGGTAAAGAAGATATGGTACATATACACAATGGAATATTATTTGGCCATAAGAAGAAAACAAATCCAACCATTTGCAACAACATGGATGGAGCTAGAGGGTATTATGCTCAGTGAAATAAGCCAGGTGGAGAAAGACAAGTACCAAATGATTTCACTCATATGTGGAGTATAAGAACAAAGCAAAACTGAAGGAACAAACAGCAGCAGAATCACAGACTCCAAGAAGGGACTAGCAGTTACCAAAGGGGAGGGGAGGGGGAGAATGGGTGGGGAGGGAGGGAGAAGGGGATTAAAGGGTATTAGGATTAGCACACATAATGTGGGGGTTCACAGGGGAGGCACAACAGCATGGGGAAGACAAGTAGTGACTCTATACCATCTTATCACACTGATAGACAGTTACTGCATTGGGGCAGGGGGATGAGGACTTGATAATATGGGTAAATGTTGAAATCACAATGTTGTTCATGTGAAACCTTTATAAGGTTGTATATCAATGATACTTTAATTTTGTAAAAATTCACAAACTTTTAAAGAGAAAAAAAAAAAAAGAGTGTGCTGAAGTCCTTTAGTACTTTCTTACTCTAAAATTTTGGTCGACCTCATCTGGCTCCCTGGTCTTCAGGAGGCTGTGTTTGCAAAAGGCAGTGAAGCGCTTGGCAGGAAAGGGAAAGGCTCTGCTGCAGGGGCCTGTCCTGCATGAAGGTGGCTCTCCATGCGCTCACCGTGCTCTCCCGCTCCCCACCCAGGGCACAGAAAGGAGGCATCTGTGACTTTCAACCGAGCTGCAAATAAGTAACACTTAGCAGACATATGAACTGCATTTTATTCTCAGAGAGGGCTTGAAGGCTGCTGATGTTAGGATTTTTTTTTTTCAGTCAATTTTGAGATTTATGAGAGAAAATATCCAAGAGCTGCGGGGAGGGCAACTCTGCATCATCACAGACCAGGCAGAGCCGTGGAGGCCCCTCCAGGCCAGGCGGGCAGCGGAGAGGCAGTGGTATTCCTCTACATATAACAACCAGAACTGTTTTCCTTCCCTTTGGACAGACTGGAACAGTCTGGAAGCTTAGACTGGCTTTTGGGCAATTTGCGATTACCTTTGCTAAACTATAAACCCATTCTGGGCTCACAATTGTCACTGGCTGTTCTCCATCACGTGCCTTCCTTTTCGCTGCCCCACCTGATAAACGCGGGGCAACTGCCCCTGAGGCCTCCCACACAGCTGAGGGTGCTGGGCGGCATCAGTAAGGGCTACAGGCAAAGCTTGTCCCGGCCCTGGATACAGACTGGGGGGTCTATGGTAGGCCACCGAAGACACTGCTGAATAGATCTCTTGTGGGTCTATTCTGTGGTCGATGTGAGGGTACAGGACTCTGTCGTGGGCAACTCCATGCAACAAAATCAGCAGTCCTGAGTTCGGAGGTCTGTGTGTGCAAAGACAAAGGCAGGCACCATTCTGGAAGGGGTGGGGCAGCCCCACAGGGTTCACAGGACTGGTCTGGGCAGCCCTGGCCAGAGCAACCCCAGGAGCCCTGCAGAATCCTTTGCCAGGGCCTCAGTGAACCTCCCGCTCCAGAAGCCCGTGCCAGCTGGGGGACAGGAAAGAATCTAACATTGTTGGTAAACCCGCTTCATCCCAGATGAGAACTAGGACTCAGGCAAGGTCAGCGAAAATTAAGGGGCTTTTGAATGTGCACCCCGTCTGAGGGAGTCCAGGCGGGATTATTTTGTTTATGCATGGGCGGTGGACCATGACCCTGCACAGACTCGGGTTGCCCCTGTGTCTGTCTCTCCCAGGGCCATCACTATGCACGCAAGGTCTTCAAAACCTGGGCACAGCTGGTGTGGCCTCTAAATACCAGTTTCCTACTAAAAAGAATCACATCTCCTCGGAGGAATGTCTCACTCTAGGTCAGGAACAGGAAATGTGTAAGACGGATCTGCTATACCTTGTCATAACCAGAAAGCAGAGAAAACTACTGTGGTCGAGCCCAGAGGACACAGGATGCAACTTAAATGCACTCGCCCAATCTTACTACACTGATGGACAGTGACTGCAATGGGGTGGCGGGGGGGGTGGGTGGCGGGGGGAGCCGATAATATGGTGAATGCAGTGGCCACAATGTTTTTCATGTGAAACCTTCATAAGAGTGTATATCAATGATACTTTAATTTAAAAAATATATAAAAAACAAATACACTCGCCTAGCCTAAGATGGAACAAGATGAGCATCAAAAAGAATAATGACTGTACTGGATTGTTACACATCATCTCTGTTAAAATTCAGGAGTTTATAATGACCTTAAAAAACCCTCACCAGTCACCTTTGGAGCATTCTAAAGAACCAGATCATTATTCTGGTAACTGCTTTTTAAAAAGTATTGCGTGTGCACTGTTCCTTGAGTTGTAATTGATGAAAGCAAGTTTTTTTTTTTTTTAGCGTCTCAGGTGCATTTATTCATGCCACAAAAGGAGCGGCACTTCTACCCTTGCATGGCAGCCGCCTGTGCCCCCATTTAGCAGCCTGCTGAGATTTTCAGCCAGAACAACGTTCCATCTGATGCATTCCCCAAGTAGGTCTGGCTAATGATGACCATGAATAGGCGCAGGACTTGAAGGTTCCAAAGCTTTGCTTCTTTTAGCAGCACTCCTGATTTTATAGACGATGAAGCTCATCAAACCCATTCCTACCCAAATCTCCTGGTAAACCTGGGTATAGTAGGGCTCCATGGGGGTCCAAACATTTTTAATAAGGCTTTGAAGCATTGCGGCAACTGACCAACAGCTCAAGACACCCCCAGCCCAGATGGCCAGCGACTCGGGTAGTGAAAGCAAGTTCTTTAGAGAAGACTTTACACCTGACAAATGTGGAAATAAAGAGAGGCTCCAAATGAAATCACTGATCTGCCTAATGATTATTAATAGACGATAAACCCATTAGCTGATGGGGAACTAAACTTTGTAGAAGGGAAGACTCAGACCCTCAACACCTACACCCACGAATCAGCCTTAGCATCACAGAAAAGAGAAGACTGACGTCGTGCACCGCCCGCTGTGATGAACAGGAGGTGCACAGACACACCCACGAGCTATTCTTGCCACCCACACCTGATGGAACACGACCATCTAATCCTTGGTTCACAGGAACTAGAATATGAGGGATAAATAAATGGTTAAATGACACTAACAATGGAGTCAGCAGCAGCGCTAGCGACACTTTGGGCCAGATAATTCATTTAGAAGGCTTAAAAAAGTGTTACCGACTAATATGCCATGTGGACTTTGTTTGGATCCTGATTCAGAAAACCAAATGGAAAAAGAAAATCATGGGACTATGAGGGAAGCCTGAGTAGTTGAACATATTAAGAAATTACTATTTGTTTTAGGTGTGATAATAGAACTATAGCTATGTTTATAAAAAGTCCTTGTCTCATAAGGATACATTCTGAAGGAATCACGAAGAAGTTACATGATTGATATCTGGGATTCACTTTAAAATCATCCAGCAGATGGCAGAGCAGCAGGTGGGAATATGGAGGAAACATTGGCCGTGCATGGATGATTGTTGGAGCTGGGCAATGGGTACCCGGGGTTCATTATGCTATTCCCTCCTCTCTCACATAGGATTATGCTTTTCCATTATAAAAAGTTATTTGAAAAATAAAAAAGGGTTGTGCACGCTGCCTGACCTAAGCTATAAAGGAATCATGGCCCTGTGGAGACCAGCAAGCTGGGGAGGGGGCGGGTATCACTAACACAACAGTTTCTTCCACACGAGCACTGGAAGCTAAGGATGGGCTTGAATCAGCGGCTGTGGGTTCAAGGTTGGTCATTTTCTGTAGAGGTGTTACCTGTGGCCAAGGTCACCTATTTCGATGTTTGCCACGCCAGAGTGACATCACATCAGGCAGGCCAGTGGGGACGGTGGGGGACTGCAGCGACTGCAGAGAGAAGGTCAGAGGTCAGGGGAGAGGCCTCAGCTTCTGTGCCAGGAATGGTGGATGATTCCACCAAGAGAAAGCCGATGTCCTCAGAGCATCCGATTAAAACACCCCACATCCTGCTGTGATCGAGGTGCCAGTGAGGCTCAGACAGCCCTACTGCGGAAACAGACAGACACCCTGCCGCCTCCGGGAAGAGAGGGAAATGGCCCCACACTGCCCCAAAGCCCCGAGACTCCTGTAAAGCATGTGGTGCCCTTGCACACGTGTGGCTTGGCTGGGAGGTGGGGGTTGGGTTCACAGAGGTCGCACTCTCAGGGAGGGATGGTTGTCATTAGCGCGCACTCGGTGTCCTCTCTGAGTCACAAGGTCAACACAGGAAACAGGGCAGCCATCAGAGTGCCCGGCGCTGCTGACCCAAGGGGGCTGCCCCGGGGAAGTCCACCCAGCTGTTCCATGGTGGCCCGGGTCCCAGGCCGGCTGGCAGAGGAGCCCTGTGAGGGCACATCCTCTGTGATCAGCCTAGCCGGGCACAAGGAACGTGGGCCTGTGGGCCCCAGGGCAGAACAGAGACTTGCCCCCCCAAGGGACAAAATGAGGAGCCAGCTTTGCGAATCAGGCCCCTCTGGTCCAGAATGCACTAAGGCATCTGACAGAGGACCAGCAACAGGTGTCGTCTCCTAGAGGGAAACTTCCCAGTCTGAGAATTTATTCTGGACACAGAAATACACCCCCACATACACACACGCATGCACACATGCACGTCTAAGAATCCTGTCACACACACACACACACATACACGCAGCACTAAGAGAATCCTGGGACAGGCAACTTTCTATTGTCAACATTAGTGTCTCCTTCCCAAGTCCTCCAAACACCGGCACCCCCTCTTCCCCCCCACCCCACTCCTAGACAGCTCCACGTGGCTCTCGGGTGCCTGCCTGCAACAGGGCTGCCGGAGGACAAGGATGAGGAGCCGGTGTGGGAAGCAGCCGTCTGCTGGGAGGATTCCGGGAAGAAGTGGCCACAGGGCCCCTGCGGCCAGGGGATCAGAGATGAGGGGAGGGTCCGTCCACAGCCTCCTGGTAGGTCTTTGTGACCCAACAGGGGTAACAAGGCACCAGATGGGGACGATCTGCTGTACAGGGAAGTCAGTCAACGGGTGGCACACAGGTTCACACTTCCTGCTCTCCCTGCCTCTTCTTGGAACCGCACGAGCCCCTTCAAACACCACTTTCTGGCATCGGTCAGCGTCCTTGTTTCCCCAACAGAGACAATACCAGTGAGCGTCAGCTTGTTTCCCCAAATAACCATCCAAAGCCGCTCACACCAGGTCAGCCTCCCCCACGGAGCCTGCTGAGGAAGAGCAGGGAGCGTGTGAGCCCCACCAGAGGCCTGCCCCTCACTGTACCGGGGTCCCAGCACCAAGGATGACAGAGGAACCCCGCCTGCCCCCCCTTATCATCATTCAGTGTTTGCCGACCTTCTCCACACACTTTGCGGAAGAATTGCCAAAGACACGTAGTTACTTCTTTCTGTAGCAACATGGGCGGAGAAGAGAGGGGAAGTCTGCCCCGGGGGGGTCATATGTTGCTTTAGTAGAGCTTCGTGGAGCTGTCTGGGGTGGGGGGCGGCAGGGGAAGAGGGGGCGTGGGGGTTTGGAGGACTTGGGAAGGAGGCACTAATGTTGACAATATAAAGTTGCCTGTCCCAGGATTCTCTTAGTGCTGTGTGTGTGACAGGAGATCTTAGAGGAGTTCTTTAGAGGCTCTGCCCCGTGACACATCACTGCTCTTGCCCAGCTGAAGGCTGGAATTATCATTTATTTAAATGAAAACCTGGATTCCACCTGCAGTCATCCCTGTCATCTCAGATCAAGCACGGTGAGTCGGTGGTCAGCAAGTGCGCAGAGCACCGGCGTGACGCCCCCACAGCGGGAGGGCAGCCCTGGGTCAGTGTGCAGCCCATGCACTGGGAAAGCGCTGAGAGTGAAGGATGGCCAACGAGCCGAAAGATTTTCTCAGTGTTTGGGTCTCAGTGGAAAACTCAGAAGTGATTGCCAAGCAAGGGATTGCCAGAATCCTCTTGGTTTCCCCTTGGAGCCCCGGGCGCCTGGGGCCCGCAGCCGTCCCTGTCATCTTGGATTTTAGACAACAGGGAGAAGGTACCGACGTGGCCCACCTGTCCCGAGTACTGCCAAGAGCCCACAAATGCCAGCTTGCTGTCAGAAATGGAGAGGGGTCCAGGGGGGACGCTGCACCTCCACTCGGTGGAGACGAGCCACACGAGAACATGTTTAAATGCCATGGAAGAAGTCAGTACAATGGAGATCACTCTGGGGGGCTGCTGACATTGTCTAAAATGGAAAAATCCACGTGTATTTTTCAAAGCATCGAACTGGGAAGTAACCATCCTACCACATGTAATATCCAACTTTCAAAGGTGAAAAAGCAGATCTTGCTTTTCATCAAACTCAGCATCGTTTTCACAAGTCTGCAACAGGCGTAGAGCAGGAATGGAGGTGAGTTAGGACCCGCCTTGGGCATGGGCTTCTCTTCATGGGTGACACACGAAACCTACCTTTGGGCAGAATTAGGCCCCAAAACTCCAAACTTCCAGGTGCGTCCCGGCTCCAGCCTGAATTCTTATCAGTTGCTGCAGAGCCACGTCTAGGAACCCACAGGAGGCCTCTGAATCCACTAATCCACTCAGACGGACAGAGCTCGCGTGCTGCCCTCCCTCGGAGCCTCTCCGGCTGGCCTGGCCCCCCGAGGCGGGCACTTGTGCATTTCAGGTCTGGAGCCCCCGAGCCCGAGGAAGCTGGCCGTCTGCAGGCTGCACACTCGCCTGGGGTTGACCACCTGGCCTCTTCTCCCCCGTGCAGGGGGCCCTGGCTGGAGTTGGACTGACCGATCCAGGGCTAAAGCAAAACGGCTCCCTGATGTGCGCAGGGCTAGGGCTAGGAGAGGCGGCCCTCAGTTTTCAATAAGCTCAAATAATGCTACTGGGAGGCAGAGAAATCAAGTCCAGTGAAATTCACACTCACCAGGATGTGGGATTTGCGCAGCTGAGTTCTTCCAAGGCACGACGGTCATCTTTGCCACTCAACCTCCCCTGGACGACTCTCTCCTCATGGCCATCCTCACGGGACCCTGGCTGCCCCCAGAGCCTGTGGCAGCGCCTCTGTTCGGTGCGCCCTGGGGTCAGCTGTCGTTTCACGCATCTGTGTGATTGTGTCACTGATGCCCATGCTGAGCTGTCAGCTCCATCAGGGTCAGGACAAGACTTCTGTTTACTCCATGCTGCTTCACCAGTGCCTCCTACACAGCAAGGCACTCAGCGAGAACTTAACACGTGCTTGCTGGATTCATGAAATGCGGAGAATGCATGCTTCCAGTATTCTCAGTGGAGTTCCTTGTTTAACCAATGACCGGGGGAGAGTGAACTGCCCAGCACCATTTTCACTGTAGACTGGCGCACGCTAACCGTGCACACCTGCCCTTTCCCTTACTGCCCACTTTCCCCCCATGAAAAAGTGTGAAATAATCACTACTGTTAAATTCCTATTTACTTATTGAGACCTACTATATTGGCACGGTCTATCTATATGATCTACTTTGGTTCATCAACTCTCTGTAGTAAGACTTTTTAAATATTTTTGGAAATAGGACTTATATTCTCAATTTATATATATAAAGATACTAGGAGCAAGAATGTTAGTTTTCTCAGCATCACACCATTAAGCAGAGCAACTTAGCGTGGCTAACTGCTGCTCGTACCAGGGGTTTCCACGCACACAGCCAATTCCAGGGCAAAAACAATACTGCCCTTTCTTCTCTCTGCAGCCTGTCTATGGAAAAGGCCCATCCGTGTGGGAAAGTACAAATTTGGGACGTACACCATGACTACACTTGGCATGTTTTAAAGAATGGTTAATTTTATATTTTTTAAAGCTTTTTTGGTCTCCTTTCTAATCAGAGCTGAATCACCAGTTCCAATAACTCCTGTTATTCATAGCCTTACCCACCAGGCACTCGGATATCTGGGGGTGTGCTTGAATGGTCTCTGGGTCATTTTCAACCATTCCCAGATACTCTATTAACATGGGGCTTCACTGTAGCCCAACATGCTCTCAGCTACTTGCTACGTATGTTCCCCCCCACCTCTGTTGAGCTGACCTAATGGTGACTACTCCCCATATGAGACTTTTTAAATCAGAACACTTAATTACCTCACTGATGCTAGGAAAAATGCATCCTGAAACGCAGCCAGCTTGGGAAAGGGAAATCCACCCGGGCCGTGGCTCTCTGTTTTGTCTGGGAGTGTAGAATGCAGCAAAGTGGGAGGAAGACAGCACACAGCCCAAGAGCTCAGGCCGGGCAATGCAGAAAGCCCTGCCTGTCCCCAAATAAGCCACATCTCCAGGGACTGATAGGCACACATCAGTGCATCTAAGTGAGCATTTTCTGAACTGTGCCATGCAATAATATTTTTACATTTGCCACTCATTTGAAGAAACATTAGGAACAACAGAGATTTGAAGTAGGGATTTGGCGATTGTCTGGCAGTTGCACTTGTTCCCATTCGTTTTTGACAATGAACAGCACTGCTTCCATTTGTCAACTAGCTTTGTAAATTATTTTCTGACAGCTGCCTGGGTCAGAACAGAAATCATTGTCAAAGATACAGACCCGTGTGATCAGACTGAGTCCCCCAGAACAACTGGTTCTCTCATCTTGACATCCCGGGTTCCTTGCTAGGCAGGGTCTGGCGAGAGTTAGTCCCCCAGTGAATGGCTGGTGGAGGAATGAGTGAGTGGAGAGGGACACCCTCGGGGCGGTGACCCCACCTACAGGACAAGGAGAACACGTGTGCTGCAAGCTGCAAGTAGGGAAAACGTTTGGTGTGACAGCCTCGAGCAGGTGCCTGGCTTTGTGAACATGCATAATGTCTCGGCCTTTCCTTTCCCCCTGCTTCCTCTTTACGGATCATGTGTTGCTTTTGTCTCCTCCTGTGTGAGAATGAGTCTTACAGGTGTCAGGGAGAGAACGGCGGCCTTTGTGCTCCCCACAGGGCGTCAGGGCAGCAGGCGTATCCAGAGCCCTGCCCCTGCCTGAGCTCCCCCACTTGTACACACAACTAAGGCTCCCGTGGTAACTCCAGGTTCCTATAGGAACCTCTCATTTGAGGCCACCCTGGGTCACCCACAGCATTCCCCTCTGATGCCACCTGAACCCCTTCCTTCTCCACGAAAGGACACCCTTCCCCCGATTTGTAAATGTAAGCACTGTGCCTGGGCCCCCGTGACCGGCAGCTCTCAGAAGCCCACTATTCCTCTTATGACCATCACAGTAACTATTCAACAGACACTCACTGAAGGTTTTCAGCTTTTTTCCCCTCAGGGTTGAAATTTAAATTTAGAGTATTTTTCTTAGGAGGACATAAGAGAAATGGGCACTGGGGGAAACTGTTCAGAGGAAAATTTGGCCCCAGGAAGAGTTTGGGTTGAGCCTGTTCCTGACACTGGTTTGGAGACAGCCTGACAAAGGGGTGGGTGTTTGGCAGTGAAGAGGAAGCCTGGGTCACGGTCCCAGACTTTGGGAGAGAGCGCACCAGCTGCCAGGGGCCACTGCAAACCCACCCTTGATAAAAGGTGGTGTGAGCTGGGAGGCCGGCTCACATGCAGACAATGGTGGGGCAGAGGGGAGGGGAGGGGAGAAGGCAAAAAAGGGAACAAGTGAGCTGGGACTCAAGAGTTTGGGGAACTAGAGTGAGCAAGTCCTCTGAGGATCCCTCTCAGTCACCATGCGAGAGAGCTGGTCTCTGCCGGAGGTGAGCCCCAGGCAGCACAAGAGCCATCTGTGTCCCTCTGGGGTGGTCACACAGTGGGCACTTAGCTGGTGCTGGTGGGTAGACTTTAATCGTAGGACACGGGACTATATGGAAAGGGCTGTGGAAAAACTCAAGTGTATTCCACAGACCAAACCAGTTTGAAAATTATCCAGACCGCATCACAAAACACTCAAAAGGAACACTAGTGAAGGAACCTCCAGACTCTTACAACCATGAGGACCTGCCCTGTACGCCGGGTGCATGGAGTTCAGGCTGGCAGGTGCGACCGTGGCACAGAGGACTGGGACCCACAGGCTGGGGGCCAAGGGGGGCCGTGAAAGGAGGCTTAACAGGCAGGTGAGGACTTTCTTCTTTTAAAACAAAGAAACCAACACCAAGATTTAAGAAAATGGCATACAAAATGCAGAGAAATATTTAGGATCTGCAGACCAGTGTCTGTCCATTCACAGCCAAAGAAAGTATAAAAGTCACAGAAACTTAACAAGAGTTACATCACCCTAAGAGCAAACTTGGCTGGCATTTAAACCAAGAATTTCAGTTTAGATTGGTGCAGGAAGCACTGTCATAATAAATCTGGGTATGTACTTTATTGTTATGAAGTAATTAAGCTACTCAACAGGCTGTCTACTTAAACTGAGAGATGCATTTCATCTCTGGAGAAACGTCAGCAGAAGACAGGATTTACTGTACTGTTAGAAGTGAAAGAAAATACATTTTTGTGGAAGTGAGGGGCAGGTGGCAGAGAGGGAGGTGACTGTGCACCGGGTCCGATGTACGTCTCTAGGGCAAACTGCCTGCTCGTCTGTGACGCTTTTCTGCCCTCATGTGACCCCAAAACGGCCCCGCAGCCTCGGCTCCCATGTTCCCTATTAGCTATTCTTACCACTCAACACTGGTAACATGAAGCTCCCTCCCCAACAAGAAATACGACTTGTTTTACATTTACTTTGCCTAAGGATTTTCCCCGTTCCCATCAACTTGGTTCTGAATGTCCCAGTAGTGAGGCAGGCAGACGGCAGAAACACAGAACCCCGAATACCACCTCCTTCACAGAAGAACAGTCTGTCCCAGTTTCAGAATTCTGGGTTTTGCCAGGTAAATATCATTGAAGCACCAGAACCTTGTTCTAGGGGCCCAGAAGGCTGAACCCTAAGTCATTCTCCTGTGGTGATACCACCTAAAATTCATATTGATGTTGCTCCTTCATCAAAGAAGATCTGCATTTTGTTTAGAAGACAATTATCTAGAAGCATGGATTATTTAGATTCTTTTCAACTTCTGTTTTTAACATGTGATTTGGCCAGAAAAAGAAGGGGCACCCAAGTAAATTTCTTTGTAATCTAAGATTTGATGAAAAGAATGGTGGGTGAAAAACTGAAACCAAAAGGAATATGATTTAGGATCATCAAAACTCTCTCAAAATAATACACATACATGCAGGCAAATAAGTGTGCGTACATTTGTATTCATGGATGATGTGGAATAAACTGACAAGGATGACCCCTCCTTCCACTCTAAAATTGAGAAATATACCTAAATTTTTGTTTTAATATAGAGCCAAGCTTAAAAGAAGAAATACCCAGGTGCCAAAAAGGAACGAACTTTAAAGTTTAACACAAGCCTCAGGAGCTGGGAGTTGGGGACAGGAAACGTGGCTTTTAGTCCACGCAAGGGGAAGGACCGAGAGCAGAACAGAATTCTGAAGGGATCCCTCACCTCCCACTACAACACCGCCTACAGCCTAGCAAAGGCCGACTTCTGCTGGGGCTCGGGGCGGCGCGTTTAAGATGCCTGCGAAAACCAGAGAACTCCCACGCACGGGAGTCACAGGGGATTTTCACTGTCACAAGGTGAGAAAACAACAAATGTCCAAACCACTGACCACTCTGGAGCTGACACAGGAAACCCCCAATTGCTCCGTGGTAAAACCCTGGTGCACAGACCACTCACAAAATAAAAAAACCCTTGCTGAAGGTAAGTTCACAATCCTTAAGCCCAGGAGGATGCAAATCGCCATTTATTTTTCTGCAGCTATCCTCAGATCTCAAGAAATTAGCAGCATCCTCAGATCTCAAGAAAATAGACTACAAGTATGATTAAAAAGTGACTTTTTAAAAGGAAGAGAACTAAAGTGAAAAACAGAAAGGAAGCTGAACAGACAGATTTGAAAAATTACCAAAGACAACTTCAAAAATGCAAAGTACAGGCAATGATATGAGAAACTCAATGAGGGGCTGAGCAGCTCAGACAGGGCTGAGGACAGAGCGAGGTGAATACAAGGGAATTACTGAGCACGTGGCCCAGAGAAGCCTAAGCCGTGAGAGAGGATAGCTTACATCTAAGCCTAAGAGAAATCCCAGGAGGGAAGAACAGTGAATGGCCATAATCAGAACACCCAGAATTGTCTTAGGATGCTGAGACCTGAACAAGAGGAATAAAAAATCCATTTCTAAACAGTGTGAAACTAGAATGTGGAAGATTAAAAAAGGGAGAAGCTTGCATGCTTGTTAAGAAATAGTTCAATAACCCAGAAAACATACCCGTAACCTCCATGAGTGCAGAGATACACTGAATGCGCGAGCGGCAGCCTGCGCTCTGACCCCCGGCCTCTCTGCACTGTGGAACAGACCTAAATGGCGTTTGCTGTCAGAAAACCTCACTCAGTCTCAAGTTTGTCAGCCTAAACAGACTCAGTATACTGCCGTATGTTCAGGGACACCAAACTACGTGCTAACTGAATCCTGGATTTTTAACTCTAAATTTCATTGAAGTGTACACTATCCTTCTGTACTGTGAATTTTTCTTAATGCCTAACTGAATGTTGATTTCTGTAACCTACTTCATCCAGCAATAAAGTTACCTAGAGATGGATTTTGATGACAAGAACCCCATCTTGTGGCAGAATTTTTCACAATCCAGTTTGGCTGTCCTACCGCCTTGCTATCCACAGTCCAAAGATAAATCTGTGTTGAGAAGTCGTCATTTTATCTGCTTCACCAGACAGGAGTTCGCGCCCAGCATTTATCTTGTGTCTGTGACAGCTCCGGAGCAGGAAGGCCATATGCAGAGCCCAGTAATTCTGGGGCTGTGTGAGTTACTTCCAAGCGAACGCCAGTAGTCTTCGCATAGCTCACAGCAGGAGTATTTTAAGAGAAGCAAACACTGACTGTGGTTTAGCTTCTGAAATGTTACCAAATGTTCATTCTTTGAGTGACTCGGAGAATGCACTTTCTAGGAGATTAACCCACTCTGCTGAAGCGAGCTTGACACAGACACTCCTAAAGCCCCCGACAAAATGCACCCTCACCACCACGCACAACGAAGCTCACCTGCATGGCCCCCACGTACTGCAGTGCCTGCCAGCCCCGCCTCCTCTTCTAAAGGGTGGCTTTTACACATATCATTTCCATATTATAAAAGACATTTAAACTAGATTATAGAAATATTTTCTTCATTTTTTTCTTCAAAAAAAAAAAATGTCTTCTCCCTTGCCTTCTCCCACTGTCCCTATGTTCCTAATTTCGCTTTCCTACTTAAAGGTACTTTCAAAGGTCTGATATATGATTAATAAGCTAAAAAATGTAAAAGCACTGAGCACGGTGTGTTGCTCCAAAAAAAAGCAGCATTTATTGTTGCTTTTTATTACTGTTACTACCATTATTATTAATAACAGAGTACTTTTCTGAAAAGGGGGCCAGACCCCAAAATCGTTTATCTTCCTCATAGCCAAAGCCTTAAAGAAAAGTCTAGTATGAACAAATGATTTTTAACAAAAGTAAAACTGAAATATTTTTCTCCCCTCCAAATGTTTTGAAAGTGAAAAGAGAGTAATATTTAAAAAGCGTTTTATTTGTTAATGTCACATAAGAAATTTAAGAAAGTTACATTATCTTAAAAAACACAATTAACGCATTTTAAGAGTAACCCTCCCCCACCCCGCTTCCCCTCATGAGCTAAGAATCTAGAAGTAACCACAAACAGTTTTGTGGAATCCTTCATCCAGAGCGCTGACATGGTGATTAGGTTAATGCCCCCTTACAAAACTTCTCTATTAAAAAAAAAATTTGTAGACTTGTTTATTACAAAAACTTCAGTACAAAAGTTCTATATTGAAAAATGCTTTCCCCTCCCTCACAGCACCATTGTACATAGAGAAAAATCAAGAGCAGACTGCTGTCTAGATGGAGCAATCTTCAAATTATATCCAGACACACAGTGGTTTATTTACCCTCCCCTCCCCTCCCCTTCTCATAAGCACTTAAAAAACACACACATACAAAAAACTGTCAAAAAATTTGAGGGACCCTTTCCAAACAGTACACAATTAATTCAGTGTCAATATTCCACATCTTGAACAAAGTGTATGGGTATGAGTTTATTTTTAAAAACTTTCAGTGTCAAAAAAGGAAATTAAGGCCATCATATTCGCAGCGTAAAAATTCACATAAAGAAGACATAAAAATACTCTGTGCTTCGGAGAAGGCTCTGCACTGCGTGTAGGGAAGGATGACCACCCTTCCTTACTCTGAGGAAGACAGTTGACTTGAGAAGTTCACATAACTGCACAGCTTTTATTGGATGCTCTTGGGGTTCCCTGATGAGGAAAACAGAAAAATCTGTGTTCAGAAGATGGTCACAGTATTTTAAATAGGACAAAAATACTCCAAATCCATATAACCTAACTTTAAATGACCTTTTCGTTTCTCACTTTCCCCTTTTAACCCTCTCTTGCAGACTTCTCCCCTGGAATGTCTATTTACGTGTCACTTGGAAGCTGAGTAATGCTAATACACAGCTGAAGGTGAAAACTGCTGTTCAATGACCTGCACACTTAGGAAACGAGACCAACCACACCAGGTAACATGCCGGCTGATTCCTCTGCTGCACTTCCCGAAGCATCAGCACCAGGTTCACCAACTGGTCCAGATGCCTCTCCTGTTATCCATTTTTTTATTACTCACTAATTCCTTAAAACTTCACAGTATGACTTGCAACTCGTCACTTGACTAGACTGAAACTGGCTTCTTGAAGGTCACCAAAAACACTTATCAACTTGAAAGACCTCTAATGTGAAGTCAAACAGCTAATATACCCTCTTTCTTTTTCCTCTTGAACTTGGTATCATTTTCTCATCACAAAAGCTAAAAACCTCACCCACCTTAATGTGTTTCCTTTCTCCCATCCTCAAGTTCACCAGCACTCTGCCCTGAGGAATCCCCATTTCTGTAGTCCTTCAGTGTCTGCAAACTCCCTTCTGGAGTCCATTCCTCTGACACTGTCTGGGTTTCTGTCTGGGTTTCCTCTCTGCTCCCACGTGTGCAGAGGCTACCTGCCTCAGCATTCGGATTACGGCCATTTAGCACGAGCCTTCCTACTTTATCTCTCACTTGCACCCTACAATACAACTGGATGGATGGACAGACAACTTGGTGCTTAAGTCCTGACATATCCCTGTGATGAATTAAAGACCATCACAAATTCACCACTCCTCACCTCCAAGAAGCAGAGACTATTTACCCTCCCCATGGAGCCAGAGCTGGCCGTCTGACTGTGACTTAGAGAATACGGTCCTAGCTTTTAAGAGATCTGGGGCTCTCCATTTTCACCCTCGTGGAAGCCACTGCCGGGTGTAAGAAGTTTGGCTTACACTACCAAACCAGAGGCCACACAGAGAGACGCATGGACATCCCAGCCCCGGCCAAGCTCCCAGCTGAGCACAGCTGCACAGCCGACTTCACTCCCCGTCACATGGGCCAGAAGAACCACCAGCTGAGCCCAGTCACACCACAGAATCATGGGAAGTAAGAAACCAATGTTGTAAGCCACTAGGTCTTGGGCTGGTCTGTTACTATAACAACGGACATTCCAAACACCACCTGCCACCTAGTACCCAAGTGACTACCCATCCTTCCTAACACTGGGCAAGCAGATTTCCCAGAAATCTTCTCAACTATTCCAGGGTCTGGACAACCAACCCTGCGTCTGTCTAACCGGCTGCAACCTGGTGCTCTGATGAGCTCGCCAGAACCTTGAGGTACCTCTTACACTGTTGGTTTCCTTCCAATCATTGTAAAGCTTCCTGTGAAGGCCAGGATCTTGTGCTTATTTCTTGTTAAAGACAAGTCTGAAGTATTTGTTTTTAAGTATTCTTCCAAAATGTATGAAGGAATATACAAGTCAAAACTTAATTCTACCTCATATATAACCCATCTCCAGCGTTTCTCAGCCCCTGGGGGCTGAACACAGAAGAGAACGTTCATTTGGAGTAGGACTGGGGGTAAGGAAGCAAAACGAACAGATTTTTAAATCTGAAAACATGGAGACAGCCTTTAGGATAAGGACAGGAATATTTTATTAATGATCAGACTCAAACATAGCTTGATAATGTAAACCAAAGACTCATTACTTAATAATTCCAATTTAATTAATTAAAATCAAATTTGGAGTTTTTTTATTTCAAGGGTTCTCAAAAGCCCAAGCATCAGCTAAAATCTATCTTGCAATTAATGATTAGAAACTTCACATAGCAGGGATTTTGTTTCACACTGAAGTTGAACATTACACTTCAGCTTTTTTTAAGCTTATAGCAGATACTTGCTCTAATTTAGTGATCTAAGTCTCTCAACCACAGAATCCTGCAGTAAATCATTTTGAGCATGCATTCCAAATCACATATACTTATTAGTAATGAGACACATCCTACCATAACATACTACACTGTAAAACAAAAGACAAAACTGACATTTGATGTGATGAGAAAAAACATTTTCTCAAAGAAGTGTTAACATTTCTTCCCATACCTGAAGGTACTGTCTTGAATATTCCCCGAGGAAAAGCAAACCCCACTGGGTAGATCACTGACTGGGCTTATCAAATATGGAAAAAACCTTCACTGTCAGTTTTGATGTTCATGTAATTCTGTCAACAGTATTTAAAGATGCATTCAAGCAATACCTGCTGGTGGAAAAGTTCTTCCTCAGCAGCCACTTCGGCTGCTGCTTCTCCCTCTTCCTCTTCGGGTATGGTTGTTTTAAAGACTGTACTTCTTTGGGCAACCTCCTAAAAACGAGTACAGGCATACTTCATTTGATTGTGCCCACTGCACTTTACACGCATCAGCTGTTTTACAAATTGAAGGTTTGTGGCAATCCTGCATCCAGTGGGTCTATCAGCACCATTTGCTCACTTTGTATCTGTGTCACATTTTGGTAATCCTCACAGTATTTCCAATTTTTTCATTATTATTATATTTGTCTGAATGACAACACATCTGTTTACAGCATGGTTTACTGAATATTTTAAACCCACTGATAAAACCCATTTCTCAGAACAAAGATTCCTTTCAAAATATGACTGCTCACTGACAGTGCAGCTGGTCACCCAAGTGTGCTGCTGAGAGAGGTACGAGAATGTGCTCATGCCTGGTAACACAACATCCACACGTCCACGCTGCAGCCCATGGGTCAAGGAGTCATTCTGACTTCCAAGTCTTACTATTTAAGAAACCCATTAGGAGAGACTAAGTTGCCAGAGAGAGTGATTCCTCTAATGGATCTGGGCAAAGTAAACTGAGAACCTTCTGAAAAGACTTCACCATTCTAGAATCATTAAGAACATCTGTATGGTTCAGGGGAAGAGGTCAGAATATCAACATTCACAGGAGTTTGGAAGAAGGGGATTCCAGCCCTCATGGATGACTCTGAGGGGTTCAAGGCCTCAGTAGAGGAAGTCACTGCAGATGTGGTAGAAACAGCAAGAGAACTAGAATTAGAAGTTGGGCCTGAAGATGTGACTGGATTGCTATAATCTCGTGAGATAACCTGAATGGATGAGGAGTTGCTTCCTAAGGATGAGCAGAGAATGTGGTTTCTTGAGATGGAATCTACTCCTGGTGAAGATACCATGAAGACTGTTGAAATGACAAGCATTTAAAATATGACACAAACTAAGCTGACGGAGCAGCACCAGTCTTTGAGAGGACCGATTCCAATTTGGAACTAAGTTCTGTTGTGGATGAAATGCTACCCAGCACCACCACATGCTGCGAAGAAATCATTCATGAGAGGAAGAGTCCATCAATGCAGCAAACTCACTGCTGTCTTACTTGAAGAAATTGCCGCAGCCACCCGAGCCTTCAGTGACCACTGGCAGCCGGCGGCATCACGGTGAGACCCTCCACCAGCAAGATTATCACTTGCTGAAAGCTCAGATGATGGTGAGCATTTTTTAGCAATGAAGTATTTTTTAATTAAGATATATACATTGTTTTTTCAGAACTAATGCTACTGCACACCTCACAAACTACACTACAGTGGAAACACAACTTTCATATGCACTGGGAAACCAAAAAAATTCACTTGACTTGCTTCATGGAGCTTCTGCTTTACTGCACTGGCCTGGAACGCAGTCCACAGTATCTCTGAGGTGTGCCTATAGTTCGATTTCAAGTTAAAACCATACTTAAAGCCACAAAGGAGGTAGGGAGAGGGAACTTTATTTTGCTTAAATTTAAGATGCAGCATTCCTACATCAAGGACTTTCTCAAAGTGGCTCATCAGCAGCTTTAGCTACCAGATATTCTTGTGTAATTAGCAGCCGTTCTTGGATCTTAATATCCCCTTGCAGGGCAGCTACTGGCATCCAATTAGAAACACCTGCTAGACGTCCACTGCGTTTTATCCCTTTCTGTTACTGAGGACTCTGTACATGACTTGGCACGCTAAATTCTCTGTAATGCTCAACATGAATTCATCTAAAAGATCTCAGCTCCTAGCAAAGCAAACTTGCTAAATGAATGTTGATAAAATGAAGCTGGAGGCCAACTGCTATGACCTCAGGGCCCACGGCTGCAAGAGGACCCTCTGGGGAGTGAGGTGAAAAGGACGGGCTCCTTTCATTCCTTCAGCAACTGGTTCCTCTTGAATGAAATGCAATCCAGACCGATGAGCATTATTTGCTAATAACACACTAGCGGAGCTCCAACATATCCCACACATAAAACAGATCTCCTATCATTCACGGAGGTACAACAGAAAGTAAACATATCCATTTTCTCTGAAATGCTCAAATAGAACTTTCCTTTAGAGAATTCTGACATGCACAAACACAGCAGTATTTTTGTTGAAGCTAAACTGATGATCTGGCAGCAAGTAAATGTGTGTGTCCTACAGGGAACTGCAGGGCACCTAATTTTACTCGGTACCATGTCCTAAGGTCATTCAAGAAAGATAACTCCAGAGAGAAAGACAATAAAATCACATCAGTAAAATTTTATCTGAAATTTAACACGGACCAGCTAGTCTAAAATGGCCAAGAGAACAAAACACATTGTCATAGAAATGAGAATTCAATTCTAAATATGTCCAAGGATTTATTTGATAAATGAAGTAACACACAGTACAGAAGTATGGGGGGGAATTTGATTATTGCTGCATGCTTGCCAAAGAAGATGGACCATTTCTCAGTCTCAGTTAGCCAAGAAGTTCAATTCTGTGTAATCAGTCGGTTTACACACACAAATAGCCATTTTACAAATATAAGGCTACTTTAACCAAATTAGTCCTAATAAAAAAAGCATATGAATCCTTTGATCAACTACAGAAATTTGAACTAAGATACTGATTGGGGGATGACTGCATACAAAACAAAATTCTCAAAAAGCTTTAAGAATACCCAGCTTTCTTCAACTCATCTTAAAATAAGGAAAGAAAAGTCAAAGAGATTTTGTTACAGATTTCTCACATTCCAGCTTCTAGCAGTTGGCGACAGTATACGTCCTATGGAAACACTGTTCTTAAAGCTTGTGATGTAACCTACGACTATTAGCCTCAAATGAGCTCAGAAAGCAGCAACTTGCCCAACTTCATTAATTATGAATACTTCAACATACCTTTTAATGTAAGCCTGCTGTTAAGCACTTTTCATTTGACAACATTTAAAAACCAAGTAATCTAATATAGAAAGACTGTATGTAAAATGAATGAACTAAGAAACAACTAAAAATTTACACAGAAAAGTAATAAATCTAGAACCAAAATTTTGGTCCAGGAAATCATTAGTCAGTAGGCTAATAAATGAATGTCTCTGCCAAAAAAATTCTTCTCTTCTGCAGCATCTTACTACGCTGATGGACAGTGACTGTGAAGGCGTATGTCGGGGGGACTTGGTGAAGGGGGGAGCCTAGTAAACATAATGTTCTTCATGTAATTGTAGATTAATGATAACAAAATTAAAAAAAAATCCTTCTCAACAAGATACCCTTGATATTCAGCAATTTGCATGATGGAGGGAAACTGAGCTCCAGCTGGCTTTGCTGGCACAGCACCAATACCACCACCTGAGGACACATCCCATGCTGTGGTTACCTGCTCTGCTCACGTGCCACTGTATCTTCACTGTGGGCTTTACACCTGCTTCATTCCAAATACCCTGCCCTAAGATCGTTTCTAATTTGGCATACATTTCCATCCAGAAAAAAGTGGCTAAGATGGTACCTAGATCCCATGGACCACAGATGTTTCCTCTGCCATGGGCCCTTACAACAGTGCTCTTTAATCTGCGCCAATCACCACTCCTAACAATGTTCTGAGAAGGACATGTATTCAGCCCATTTCAGACGTCAGGGGAAACCAGCAGCTTAGGGGCGGCAGTGATCCCCGTGCTCAGGCAGCAGCCCCACCAGGAGCTGGGAAGGATTCCAAAGTGCTGAAGGAGATGCAAGCAAGGGCTTCCATAGAGAGAACAGGAGGAAGATGCTTCAAGTCTGCGAATTACTGAAGGCATCTGTGAACTCCCCTCCTACCCTGAGAACCCAGGAGGTCTATGAATTCCCCAGAGGCACCCCAAAATCTCACACATCTGTACTGAGGTCTACAGAGAAAACCAGATGCCATTTCATTTTCAGTTCCAGTCTGACATCAAGGGCAGTCTTCATTCAGGAGACAGTGACTACCTTATGAAGAGCTCCCAACACCAAGAGGTGTTTATAGCGAGGAATGAATGGGAATGTGGCTGGGCACAGGACTTACGCTAATACCTAAGACCCTCATCACGAATGCTGTTAGTTATTTTACTTCTCCAAACCTCAGTGAAGATCCATGCTTGATTTTTAAAGTTTTATCCAGTAAATTCTTGCTGAATGTGTATTATGTGCCAGGAACAATTAGAATAGGTCCCTGCCCTCAATATGCTTCTTACTCCAGTGAGAGAGGCCAGCCCAACAAGCACCCCCATAGGGGAAGAGGAGGCCTGAGAGTGACACTGCGGGAGGCAAGGAGGGCCCGAAAGGGGAGACTGCAGCTCCACTCCACACCCCTTCCTCCACAGGCGCTTCCCCTCCTGGAGACGGAGACAGAGAGAGAGAGAGAGAGAGAGAGAGAGAGAGAGAGAGAGAGAGAGAGAGAGTGTGTGTGTGTGTGTGTGTTATGGGTGTCAGTCCCCTCTGGAAGGTTCTTTGACAAGAATTCTAGGACTGACTCTGTGTCTGTGTGTCTGTGTGTGTGTGTGTGTGTGTGTGTGTGTGTGTGT
Organism: Manis pentadactyla; assembly: GCF_030020395.1. Classification (NCBI taxonomy): domain Eukaryota; kingdom Metazoa; phylum Chordata; class Mammalia; order Pholidota; family Manidae; genus Manis; species Manis pentadactyla. Next base: position 65,471,850 of record NC_080031.1, on the reverse strand, counting down.
GTGTGTGTGTGTGTGTTAGGGTGTCAATCCCCTCTGGAAGGTTCTTTGATTCTTTGACAAGAATTCTAGGACTGACATGCTGAAGACATACCCACCAAGCAGGTGCACCATCCACAATCTTCGACCTCAAGACTTTCACAACCACTCCGAGATCTAACAACAAGGTTAGTAACATCGGCAGTTCCTAGAGGCCAGATACTGTTCCAAGCATTTCCCAAAGATTGTTTCATTTATATTTTCTCATTACATTAACATTATTACATTTATATGAATTGTCTTGTTATCATTATCTCTATTTTAGAATGGAAAACTAGGAGAAGTGAAGGAACTTGCTTGCAGTCACAGAGCTTGTGTGCAGTGGGGAAAAGTGGATGGAGAGACTGGAGCCTGTGCTGCTCACCAGACTCCACGACACACTCGCACTTCATCCCTAACATCTGAAGTCAGTGCCACTCTGATTACTCGCAGCCTCAGTCTGACTTAAGCAGTTACTTCAGATTCCAATTTGATTTTGAAAAGCAATCACACTGGCACAGCGCCTGTTGATGGAAAGGGGCACTGCGGCGGTACTGACGGATGGCCCTACCTCTCCCTGGGAGTTCTTCAGTATGACCTTCACATCTTTGCCAGTGCCCCAGGAGTTCTGGTTCTTCCAGATGAGGTCAGTGGGAGGACTGGCTGTGACTCCAGCATTTGCAGCCCAGATCTGGAAAACAGAAAGAACATCGGGGTACTCAGAACCCAATGACAGCAACATGACAGTGACACTCCACAAGGGCAAGGGGACCGACTCTCAAGGTCTCGGAACTGTGCCCTGGCGGCATATGCGCTACACTAATAGCCAAGTGTCCACAAGAATCCAGAGAGCTTATCTAGGCCTCAGCTTCCCCACCTCATCAGTGAAAATGCTGACACACAGGGCTCTTAAATGAAGTCGCCTGTGTTTGCATCCTAGCTCCTCTACATGTCAGCTGATCTTGAGCAAGTTACCTTGCTTCCATCGTCCGTAAGATGGGACAGAAAGGCTACCTGTAATTCATGGGCTTGCCGTGAAGAGCATGGCCACCCATAGAGGGGGGACAGCTCACTCAGTGACCGCTGGCCCTCACTGCCAGCACTCTGTCATTCTGTGGGTTTCATGGACCATCCTTCCAGGCCAGTGCCTGCTGACCCATCCAAGAGTAACCTCCAACTGCCCGCAGCTGAGGGCATGGCCAACTTCTCTCAGAACCACTGCAGCAAACAGCCCATCTAGGACAACTCTCATGGAAACTGGTTTGTCTCCGACCAGACAGTGTCACAATGTCCCAGGGTGTCTGAGACTGAACTCCAGAAGGAATACAATTCACCCATTATTCAATGAAAAATATGACTGCTATTGAAATGTGCAAAACAAGGAAGTAATTATATTTCCCTTCTCAAAAGCATGGAAATTCTGCAACATTTGATGTACTTATTGGCAGAAGAGTATTGCTAGAGTGGAGAGAATCTGACAGTCAGGAAGTCTGTTTGCATCCTGCATAAATTGCTGCCTCTGTGAACCTCAGCGTCCTCATCTGATGGGAATCCACCACCAGACCTCGTCTTTCTGAGGCCACGTGAAAACAGAGAAGTTGTGTACTCCATGAACTGTTTCACAGTGTAAAGGGCAGTATGACGGCAAAAGGAAAGCTGGAGGCAGTATAGGCCGGTATTTTCTTCAACAGGGAGAAAAATCTATGAGTTACTGATCAAGAGTGAGCCTTCCCTCCTCAGATGTTCACTTCATGAGTCCAGATTTTCCATCAGCATTAGAAATGGAAAGGGGCAAGAAGTATCTACTGGGATAAAACAAAAAAGGAACTGGATCTGTGCTGACTTTCAGGTTATGTGGAATTACCAGTATTTTCCTGATTTCAAGCAATACTTTTCACTAGTCCATATGGAATCATATATTTGGTTTAGTTTTAATAATAATCACAAAATGTCAGTAACCTTACTGGGTAATTTAGTCTAAAACTAGTACGGCCTATAGCTGTGTTGTCCAACATGGTACCCACACATGGCTTGTGAGCTCTTGAAATGTAGTTGAACTGAGATGTGCTGTAGGATATGTTAAGTTTGAAGACTTAACTCAAAAAATTAAGACGACTAAACATGTAAAAATTTGTCTGTTGATCATATTGAAAAAAATACTATTTTTTTGACATACTGGGTTAAACAAAATATAGTACCAAAGTTAATTTCCCGTATTTCTTACTTTTTTTAATGTAGCTATAAGAAAGTGTAAAATTACACACATAGTTCTCGCATCTGTTCTAGGGTTTTAAATTGATCTTTGCTCTTGCTTTGTACAATTTTACAGAAAGATCACTGATCACTACCAGTTCCAAGGAATTTACCACATGTGGTGCAAGCTATTCAAGAAGAAAATGCATAATGTGATTTTATATGCCGACTGAGCTCCACTAGACCTACAGAATATACAACTATTTAGTCCCTGAGGAATTCTATCTAGTAGAAAAGGCAGATGATTGGCCAAATGGTTTCACACTGCTTTAGAGAGTATCCTCAAACCTGAATCTTACGAATTAAAATGTTGGATTCTTCCCACCACATTATGCAGCTTCCCTACAACACATTAAATAGGACTGAGCAATTTTCCCACTATAATAATTACTAAAGAGAAGAAACGATAGTGTGGTTAGAGTATTTGTTCCCATTTTTAGCTAGTATTACAAAATTAGAATCTGATAGTAACATAATGTGGTGTTCAGTTCTGTGAACATACTTTTTTTTTTTGAATATACTTTTTTAAAGAGAACTGCTAACCTATTTGAGCCTCTAAGGTTAAACACTAAGGTTTCTATCAATCAAAATTTAAAACATGTTTTAAATATTTTTTTAAAAGATCAGTAAAAGGAGACAGTCATTTCTACATTCTTTAGAACCTTCTACTACTTTAAAATCTACATCAAAGTTATCATATTTCAGTGTTTGCTAAACTTAAAGCAAAAGATCTTGTGCTTGGTCAATGAAGCATACATACTTCACTAAAAAGTTGCTAATAATATTTAGTAACTATTAAAGACCTAGTATACTTCAGAACATAACAATAGAGAACCATTTAGAACTCAAAATGGAGTCAGAATGGCAGTAAGTCTGCCTCTCTCAAAACTAGAACCTTAGATACTATATAAAAACCATGTTACCCTTACTAAAATATTAAGTTTAAAGTATAACTCTTTAGAACAATACCTATCACCTAATGAGACTTTTGTTCAAAACAGAGGTTCCTATCCCAACACCAGAAATGGAGACTGATTAAGGGTGAGGTGGGGCCTAGACCCGAAGCCACCACCCAGTGATGCTGTTGCTCACCCTGAGCTGAAGACTGGGTTTTAAGACATACGCTCGAGTATTATGTTTAGTACTCATGGTGTGGGGATCACGGGGAGAACAGTGTAGCACAGAGAGGGCACATAGTGGATCTCTGGCAACTTGCACTGATGGGCAGTGACTGCTTTGGGGTATGGGTGGGGACTTGATAATATGGGTGAATGTAGTAACCACATTGTTTTTTCCTGTGAAACCTTCATAAGAGTGTGTATCAATCATACCATAATATATTATATATAAATAAATAAATAATGTTTAAAAAGACATACCCTCAAATTAACACATCACTTCCCTAACAGTTCTTTATGCCAAGCAGTATCTCCTGAATTACACTGGGCTACCACTATCAGGCAAAAGACAGCTGTTTTATATCTACTAGAATAGACAAAAAGAATTCAAAGGTCAAATCTTTCACTTTTAATAGTCAATTACCAGTTGCCATAAGACAGAATTTTTAAAATCATTAGTAGCACCTGCAATTCTTTAATAATGTCAAAGATGTTGCATTTTTTGGTCAAAGATGTTTCAATGCCCATTTATAAAATGCTTCTTTTTAAGCCAAAAATTTTATTGAATTATTTTACCTGTGAATTAAGACAATGAAGTCAAATTTAATGACCAATTCACTTACTGTAACTGTCTGCCCCGCCTTCAGCACGTATCTTGAGGTATATTTATAACTGACTGCTGTGTCTCCAATTTTTCTGACCATCTCCCAGCCTCCCATTGGCTGATCCTATTCACACAACAAAATAAACAAGGTCACTTCAAATATACAGAGAGTTATGAAATAATCAAACAAATGAATCTACATATTAAATGAAGACAGCTTTATGGTTGTCTACTCAGGACTCATGTTTTCCTACTATATAAAAAGTTTTGTCATTCAGCAAAAAAGAAACTTTAACAATGCTACAGTTTTAATTATTAAGGTACTTAATTTTTAAGAGGACAAAACTGGAAAAGGGATATGAACCAAATTAATGACCAAACTCACTGCTAGATCAGGTGGATCTTTTAAATTTACAGCATAACCCAGCTGTCATCATCACAATTACAAGCATCTAATATTTGATTATTTTCAGTTTTTTAAATACAGAGAAGCTTAGAAACAAAAGAGAACAAGAAAATGCATTATTTTTTCTTCTGTATCTGTACCACTTCTGCATGTGCCACACTCAATTCTCTCACCTTCAAGCATAAAGGGCTCAAAAAGGGCCAGTGATGCCTTGAGCCAGTTCCAAGTGAGAGGTGCCTGGAGATGCCTGACACCTGATGGAGGCGCAGGACAGCCAAGCCACGAGCTACTCGTTCACACCCCTCCCCCGTTCAGAGACAAGAGTGAGCCAGGCTGAGCGCCGGCCTCAGGACGCTGCATGCAGGATTGCTACGCCTTTGGGAAAACCGCTGAACTACAACTACCGGGCAGCGGAGACAGCTGTGTTGTGTTCTTTAGCTTTTGAAGTGGTGATCAAGAGGGCTCAGTGCCTGTTCTCTTTAGCGTCACAACTGCTAATGCTCTTTTGCCCACCCAAATGACTTATCCACCCACACGAAGATGGTTTTAATAGCTCTGAAGAGAAAGAGAGCGGAGAGACTTTAACCAACAGTGCTGGACAAATCCTGAACATGCTTCAGGAAATGCCTCCCCCCACTGCACACCCAGACCAGACTCCCCCCAGCATCGCCCCGCACCGTCCACCGTCCCGGCCCCAGACCCATGAAGCCCAGCCACGGAGCACCTGCACTCTTGAGCTCCCAAAGTCCCAGCTCCAAACTTCAGCATTCCCTATGAATATTTTATGTTCACTTTTAAACAAATGATTTCAAGATAGGGCTTCATACTACTCTTAGTATAAATCAAATCATAAGCATTCATTCATTCATTTATTTAGAGAGAAAAACTCCCCCTGCATGTATCTGAGCCTAGGCTCCTATTTCCTTCCTTTCGTAGGGAGTAACGGCAAGAGAACAAACACCCACCAGTTACACCCACACTCCAACTGCCTCAGAACCCTGGCTGTGCAGGGGGTAGTGACAACTCACCCTCAGGAAGGACACGAGACAAAATGACAGTGAAAAAAAGCCCTGGCTCTGTGAACGCTAATGAGGAGACCCTTCAAACCACTCGGTCCACCATCTCCTTCCTCCTCCTATTTTAATGCATACTTCATGACTTCAAATAAAAACGATGAAGGAACCCTCTTTTCAGTAGTGAAGACTACTGAATCCAAATAAAGGCTGAGAAGTTACTACAACTGTCAGGCCGCCCACCCATCCGCAGAGCCTGGCTGGAAAACAAGGAGGGGCCTGTGCGCGTTACCTGCTCGGAAGTGTTCTTGAGGCGGACAAACTTCCCGTCCACGTCTATCTCTTCAATGCAGACATTCCCAGTGGCTGAAGCAGAGTGGGAGATGCTGACACTGCTGCTGGCCTCTGACTCTTCCACATCGACTCTCTTCCGCTTCCCTCTAGTTGTGCGAACGCTGCGACTTGAGGACGCTCGCGACACCATCACGCGGGAGGAAGGGCTTGGAGGGAGATTCAATCTACCCGGAAAAAGGAAATGCATACGCCCCTCCCAGCTTAGGGAAAAGGATGTAAATAGCTTGCACATGCATTTCTAAAGCAAAACATTACTGGCCACTTATTAGACAAAGGAGATATGCATCTTAGTAAGATCAACTTACTTGTGCTACAGTGCCCACCATCAATTTTTAAAAAATAATAATAATAATTTGCATGTTCTCCCTAGGTGTAGACGGTCCATACTGCAGGAAGTTTAAAAAATAGGACGGTAAATCATACCATCTATCCCCACCCTACCATACCAGTTAATACTAAATACACTTCCCTTAGCTTTTTTCATACCTGTTTTCACAAAATTATAATCACAATGTGTATATATATAATACTGACCCCGAATGACACTTTATCCAAAAGCAAACACTTTCCCTTTGGAATTTTTCTGAGAATGGGTGTTAAAGGATTATTTGTAGACTTACCAGATTTGAAAAGTATGAAGTCTCTTTCAGCAAATGTGGTATTTTACAACATATAATATTTAATTAACAAAACGTTTAAAATCTCAAAGGAAAGAGACTCCATCCTGACATGGCCCAGAATTTAAAATAACCATGAAAATAAAATAAGGCTCACTGAACATTTTCTGTTGCTGAGACAGAAATATGATCTATATTACCTACCTCTACACCTAGGTGTTAAAAGACATGACAGAAAATAAAATGCCTTAATTCTTTTTAAAAAAATCCTATTTATTTAAACTAGTTCAACCATTGTGGAAAGCAGTATGGAGGTTCCTCAGAATGCTCAAAATAGAAATACCATTTGACCCAGGAATTCCACTTCTAGGAATTTACCCTAAGAATGCAGCACTCCAGTTTGAAAAAGACAGATGCACCCCTATGTTTATCGCTGCACTGTTTACAATAGCCAAGATATGGAAGCAACCTAAATGTCCATCAGTAGATGAATGGATAAAGAAGATGTGGTACATATACACAATGGAATATTACTCAGCTATAAGAAAAAAACAGATCCTACCATTTGCAACAACATGGATGGAGCTACAGGGTATTATGCTCAGTGAAATAAGCCAAGCAGAGAAGGACAAGTACCAAATGATTTCACTCATATGTGGAGTATAAGAACAAAGGAAAACTGAAGGAACAAAATAGCAGCAGACTCACAGAACCCAAGAATGGACTAACAGTTACCAAAGGGAAAGGGACTGGGGACAACGGGTGGGAAGGGTGGGGAAAAAGGAAGAGGGCATTAGGATTAGCATGTATAGTGCATGGGGGGTACAGGGAGGGCTGCGCAACACAGAGAAGACAAGTAGTGATTTTACAGCATCTTACTATGCAGATGGACAGTGACTGTGAAGGGGTATATGGGGGGAACTTGGTGAAGGGGGAAACCTAGTAAAGATAATGTTCTTTCTGTAATTGTAGATTAATGATACCAAAAATAATAATAATAATAATAAATAAAGAAAAAAAATCCTATTTACTTTTCTTTAAATAAAAAAGAGTAAGGGCAAAAAGCAGACTGCGGTAGGGTGACACCAAAGTTACTTACCTCTCCTCTTCACCCTCCAGAAGTTTCCTGTAAGCGCTGATTTCCATGTCCAGGGCCAACTTTACATCGAGAAGCTGCTCGTAGTCATTCAGCTGTTGCTGCATCTGGTCCCTTATTTCTGCCATCTCCCTCTCTTTGTCAGACAGCGTGCGCCGAAAGTGGTCTCTCTCCTTGGCAAGCAAGTCCTCCAACTCTTGAGTCCTCTCCAAAGATGCTCTAGCCTTCAGATTCAAGGGAACACATTGACTTTCTAGGAACATTAGCATAGGCAGCTATTTTAAACTATTTCCTGGGCTGGAAAACAAAGAGAACCCTAAGCAAACTCAAACATAGAATTCAAAGGATTTTTACTTTAAGAAATTAGAAACCACGATACCTCCAAATACAAAATACAGACCTCAAGACAGTTTTGGCTTATAGAAGACTAAAAAAAGATGTCCACAAATCCACTGTTAAGTACCATAAATGTGCATTTAATTTTTCTGTATTTGAACAAATACAACAAATTTTTAAGCTGTGATTTTAGTAAAAGTCAAGTCTGGCTCCCTTACAAGCCTTTTAGCTTTAAAGTACAAACAACAAAACTACAAAACTAAAATAATAGGAAACGAATTCATTGACAAAAGAAACCTAAAAACGGAGGAAAGTATGCTTGAGAGAACTGCTAGAAGTATTCAGAAACTGAAGAGAAGGGATCTGGTTACCCCTCAGGCTGCTGTGCTCTCTCATGCTCAGCTGGCACACAGACTGTACAGTATGGCGTGGTCCATAAATATTATTGTAAATATAGAAAGTTTATATTTGGTAATTTAAAAAAGAGAAATCACACACCTTACACCAGAAAGTTCATCTTAGCAACCTTGTTGCTCACTAGGTGATTATTCTGTAATTTTCCAAGACAGAATTCATCTCAGTAGCCTCAGAAAATGACAAAGATAATCAGCTCATAAAGACTGCTGGACAGCGTAGGCCCTCAGAGTCACAAGGAGCTGCATTAGAGCAGAAAATACTGTGCAAAAAACAAATCTGGATGGCTAAAGATAAAAAGAAGCTCCACACTGTGCAGACACTGGCCTCAAGTTAGTAAATTTATTTCAAACAGGGGTAGAGGTTAAAAGTTTTGAAATTGCTTTACACATACACTGGGGTTGAACAACTAAGTAGATGGGAGGGTAGAAACCAGATTTCTTACTCTCGGAGAAAAGTTACAGATAAGCAAGAAAGGAAACCTAAAAGAAACGCTGTGGTAGTGAGTTAGCATCACAGACATCTGCATCAACTCCTGTTCACCTTAACATAAACACACACAAAGTTCCAGTAAGTGTGCCAACATAGGTCAGCACAACCATATACATTACCCAGCTCTGTCCACAAGGGGGCCCAGAAGCAGTGACCAGGTACCAACAGACATTCAGGGCCCACATCTTAATTTCTATATACCATTCTCCAATAAAAAGAACCAGGGCTTTAAATAACCCGAAGAAATTCAGATGGCCAAACAGGCACATGAAAAGATGCTCGACATCACTAAGCATCAGAGAAATGTAAATTAAAACCACAGTGAGATATCACCTCACACCAGTAAGGATGGCCAACACCCAAAAGACAAACAAATGTTGGCAAGGATGTGGAGAAAGGGGAACCCTCCTACACTGCTGGTGGGAATGTAAATTAGTTCAACCATTGTGGAAAGCAGTATGGAGGTTCCTCAAAAAAGCAAAAATAGAAATACCATTTGATCCAGTAATTCCACTCCTAGGAATTTACCTGAAGAAAACAGGATCACAGATTCAAAAAGCCCTATGCACCCCTATGTTTATCATAGCACAATTTACAATAGCCAAGATATGGAAGCCACCTAAGCATCCATCAGTAGATGAATGGATAAAGAAGATGTGGTACAAAGAATGAACTAGTGGTTACCAAAGGGGAGGGGTGTGGGAGGGCGGGTGGGGAGGGAGGGAGAAGGGGACTGAGGGGTATTATGTTTAGTACACATGGTGTGGGGGATCACGGGGAGAACAGGGTATCACAGAAAAGGGACATAGTGGATCTCTGGCAACTTGCACTGTTGGACAGTGACTGCATTGGGGTATGGGCGGGGATTTGATAATACGGGTAAATGTAGTAACCACATTGTTTTTTCATGTGAAACCTTCATAAGAGTGTATATCAATCATACCTTAAATAAAAAATTAAAAAAAAAAGATGTGGTACATATACACAGTGGAATTTTATTCAGCCATAAGAAGAAAACAAATCCTACCATTTGCAAAAACATGGATGGCGCTAGAGGGTATTATGCTCAGTGAAATAAGCCAAGTGGAGAAGGACAAGTACCAAATGATTTCACTCATATGTGGAGTATAAGAACAAAGGAAAAACTGAAGGAACAAAACAGCAGCAGAATCACAGAACCCGTAGGACTAAGTTACCAAAGGGAAAGGGACTGGGCAAGGTGGGTCAGAAGCGAGGGATAAGGGGAAAAAGGGTTATTATGATTAGGACACATAATGTGGGGGTGGGGGGGCACCGGGAAGGAAGTGTAGCACAGAGAAGACAAGTAGTGACTCTATAGCATCTTACTAACTGATGGACAGTGACTAGAATGGGGTATGTGGTGGAGACTTGATAAGGGGGGAATGTAGTAACCACAACGTTGCTCATGTGTTTGTGTATCAACGATACCTTAAAAAAAAAAAAAAAAAAAGAACCAAGGCTTCTTGGAGAAATAGCTGATTCTAGGGCTGGGGCAAGGAAAATACAAGATGAGCCTGGAGCACCTTATAGTACCCGAAAGTGAAGAAGTGCTCAAAAAAGGGAGGACATCTTAGCCATTCTGACAGAACTCCTAAAACTGGAACAATCTGAGATAATAAATAGTAGAGAAATGGATTACAAAACCCCAAGTATAAAATAAATATCCATGAGCCCACACTGATATAAACAAGTAAATGAATAAGTAAATATACAAATAAACAGGGAAAGAAGAGACAAATCTTCACAGAAAAATTCTACCTGATAAGTGTAGATGTGGAGCTTAATTCCTGCCCTCCACCCTTGAGGGTGGGCCAGACTTTGTGACTTGCTTCCCTCAAGAACGGAGTATATGGAAAGGGTAAAATTGCAATCCGACAATGGAGAATGCTGGTAAAAACTACCTTAACCAATGACAGAGGTTAACAACACCAATGATGTCATGTGGGTGGCATGTAATCCCCAAGAGGGTATGATAAAAAGGGCACTTAAAAGCCACGACCCCAGAAAAGTCATGAGAAAAGCACCAAACAAGATTTGGGGACAGTCTACAGGACACCTGCTGTTTCTCCTCAAGACTCTCAAGGTCATGAAAAGCAAGGGAAACCTGAGGAACTACCACAAACCAGAGGAGTCTAGGGAGACAAGAGGTACCTACAACAGAAAAAACCAGTAACAGCAAGTCTGTGAAATCCAAGTAGTCTAGAGTCTAGTAATAGTAACGCACCAGTGTGCGTGTCTCATTTTGACAAGTACATCATAGCAACGTAAAATGCTAACGGGAACCTGGGTAAGGGAGCTAGAACTATCCTGCATGCTTCCCAACCTTTCTGCAAATCCAGAATTACATCAAAATAAAAAGGTTATTTTGAAAAATAATCAACCAATTAGTGAAAATCCAGAATAGCACCTGATTGGCATTCTACATCAGAAGCAGACATTCACCTTAAAGAGTAATGTTAACCACAAGCCCTATGCCTCAGAGAACTTGAATTTAAATACATTTTCAAAAGCAATGCTAAAATGAGGAATCTTACTTGTTTCCACTCAAATTCCTTGTATTTTATTCCCTCCAAAAGAAAAATATCACACACACACACAAATATATAAATACACATGTATATCTATATATATAAACCCAAAATGTTTCCTCTTCAATTAGTCTCTCCATATTTCCCACATGAGAAGCAGACTGAACGGGCGACAAGGTGGAATCTACAGGAGAGCTGATGAGAGGAGAACGACCCATGGTCCAGGGAGAAGTCCTGAGCCTGGATCTGTAAATCCAAAGAGTCTCAGTCTGCCTTTGCTGTCACTGAGTTCTTCAAAAGGGAAAAACCAAATCAAGATATATAAAAGTTTTAGTTACCTTAAATCATTTTGTATTTCCAAGAGAAATATTACATGTTATTTACATAGCTGTCCTACCCCCATTAACTCGTGAAATACAAAGAGCATGAGAGACAGACCCAGATTCTCCTTCCTGATTCGGCCATTACCTGCCTAGGAGGCCCCCGGCCGCTGTAACTGACCTCACTCACTCAGTTCCCACATTAGGATAAGGAAGAGGTCTCACTAGATTATCTGTAAGAGCTGGCCTCTAACATGTTCTGACTGACTTCTGATGGTCTTGGGGTTTTGTGTGTTTTTTTTTTAATAGTATGTAACATAATTGACTACTTTGTTATGGTCTAGCTGCAATTTAAGTTTCCAGAGTCTGGATGTTAGAAAAAAAAAATTAGAGGTGTTTTTAAAGTCCCACTGGAGTCTCTTCTGCAAGCGAAATGGACCCTGACTAACCCAATAATTTGGCCAGTCACAAATCTAGATAGAAATGTTTTCCAGTAATGTACAAAATACCTAATTTCAAAACATAATACTGCTACCATCTACAGCGGACCCTTAAATAACTCAGAGGTTAAGGGTGCCAACACCCCATGCAGTCAGAAATCTGCATAATATCCTTCAACTCCTCAAAAACTTTAATGAAAACTACTGTTGAGCAGATGCTTTACCAGTACAATCTATTACCATATATTTGTATGTTACGTGTATTATACACTGTATTCTTACAATAAAGTAAGCTAGAGGATATTTTTCAAACTATCACAAATCTCCAAGAAATTTATTTATTGAAAAAACATCCATGTGTAAGTGGGCCTCCACGCAGTTCACACCCATGTTGTTCAAGGGTCAACTGTATACTTTATTTTTAAATATTATCTAAAGTCAGCATTTTAAAGGCTATGTCAATTTGAAATAAAATTTAAGAAGTACTTCACCACCATGGGTCACGTAACTGAAAGGAAATTCTATGGCCCAACAGGCAGCATGATGAAACTGATGTGACTCAATAAAAAAGACCTTTAAGACACACAAGAGAAAAGTATCAAGAAAGAGAGCTTTTTTTCTTTTTGATGATCTAAAATTAACATTTATCAACTAATGATGATATTCCACAAGATAGGTTACTTATCATAAAAGCTGATAATGAACAAATACCAGTAATGAATAGAGGAAAAGGTCCCTACTCCCTGCCAACCTAGACAGAGAACTTAAAACTACTCTGTTGGAAGGAGGTGCTTCTCTATTTCCTAAGGAGTTTCCTAGGAACCTCCAGGGCTCTGCCAAACATTGTTTAAAAACACTAACATGAAGTTAACCAAAAAACTTGTAAAAATGGGAACATAAATTAACAGACAAACAGGGAACCAGCCCTGAGCCTGAATCAGAAAACATGGCCACCTCGTTTCACAGTCCACTGCTGACCCCAAGCAGGTCTCAGTCTCCACCTCTGTAAAACACCTACACCTAACACAGTTGAGTGGAGTCAACAGCTGACAAAAAAGGGTGCAGGAAAATGCAAAACTGTGCAGCAGGGGGTAAACAGAACATGATTTACTAAATGGAGAAAAGTATTAAATGTCAACTCAGAGTAAGAACAGAGGAGCCTATTTGGGGAAAGCTACCTGTTAGGATGGTGCAATGGAAAAAAGATTATCTGTGAAATGCCTAAAGAAAATCTCTGAAGAGAGTGAGGTGTAAGGGGAAAAACTGGGAACTAGGAGAGAAACCCATTTATCAGCCTGCAGTCTCTGGACAAGTCATTACACTCGCCCAAGTCTGTGGTTGGACAGAGTGAACTCAAACATCCTTCTAGCACTACTGGTACATGAAACTCCAAAATACTCTCAGGACACATAGGCCTAAAATAAATTTAAAATTTTTGTTATCAGGAATAAAGGACATGTGACAGGCAACGTAAAAGCTTCTATTTAAATTGGTTTTTATTTTACATTAGCCTGTTTCATGTAATTCGTCAGCTTTGTTTTCTAAATTCCTATAATGGCTTCAGTTTTACAATAGAAAAAGAATTTACTACAAATATAATAATAAAAAGACAAAATAAAAATGAAGAAAAGCTTAAGCAAGAATAAGGTTCATTTCTATGTGGAAAGTGCCAAACACATTTTCTTCCCTTAAGGAAAACAGAAGCTGAAGTTACTTCCTAGGTCACTAAGGGGAGCAGATTATCACAGCATCCTGAGTACTTATGTGGTTGTGTATGTACTTTGTGTCTGCATCATCCTTAGACTGAATCAAATTTCAAGTGGTGTCCATGCCTGCACCATCATGTACGACAGGCACTGGTCACACAACCAGCAAAGAGGTCCTCTGTCACTCAGTTGTACCAACAAATGAGTGAGTCCCTAAATTCTTAACAAATAGGCAAATTAATGCTGCTTCCCAAGATCTTAATTACTAAGATTTTCAAGCACTGAGAGAATTTGTCTAGAAACACAAAGCATTTACCACCCACAAAGAATTTTTGCATGTTTTTCTTCATTATGGTTTTGAAATGTAATTTTAAGTGTGTTGGGAAGACATTGTGTGGAGATGAGGCTGTGGGACTATCAGAAAAGCTAGGACTGGGTAAGCCCGGAGAAAAAACCAGTAGCCTGCTTCCTCAAGGGAACTGCCTTAGGTCTGGGAAATCACTAATTCAGGAATAATAGTCTCTACTCACAGAGGATGTTCATGCAATGCAAGATGAAAAAATCGGGAGCACTAAAATTGGGAGTGCAGGACAATACCATCCTCCCTGAAAAGCGACATGAGACAGAACAAAGTGGGTGGCCTACTATGGTGGTTCAACTTTGATTCTTCTTCGGGGAAGATGCTTACTCACCTCTTTCTGTAGATTAGAAAGCCGAGATGAAAGGCTCTCAATTCTCATGCGGCTTTCCATCAGTTCTTCCCTGGCACTGTTGACAGTGGAAGTATTCATTTCCGATGACAGTCTGGCATTCTCGAGCTAAAAGCAGCAGCAGAGTATAGTCAGTCTTATCCAGTGACTTAGAACAAACAAATGAGGAAGGATGATTCATCTCGAGGCATTTCACTGCAAACCTAAGCCCTGCTGGTAACTTGGCTGATGAAACAGGAAAAGCATCATGAAGTTTGCTGCCGTATGAATTACCTTCTAAGTCTGACTTTTCAACTCAGTTCCCAGCATATGAGCTTTAACAATGCTGGTACACCTAGATCTTTACCCAAAGCTTGTTACTTCAGTGTTCCATCCATTTTCTCTCTAATGTCTCAGATAATGCCACTACTAAGGTGTGGCCAGCAGTAATTTAACTGTGGAAAACAAACATCACATATCCCTAACCTAACATATAGACTCTAACAGAAATCTTATCTAATAGAGGATATAAAGCAATAGGCAGAAAGTACTAATTTACAGATTACTTCAAACCAGATAGAAATACATGCTTTCTGAAGCAAAAAACCGCTTCACAGGTAGAAACAATATTCTGTTCCTGCCAATGCCCCTAACATTCTGTTCTGCATGTGTTTCTGGCACATCTTTATGCATGTCATCTCTTCCCTGGCTCCCTGAGGCCACAGTCTGTGGGACCAACCAATCCTTACTGTAGCTCCTTCACTGCCCAGCACAATGCCTAGCACTGAGTAAGTGCTGGATAACGGAATATAAGGTTTGAAAGAGCTCTCCCATTCATCTGCCAACTAGTACTTCATAAAATGGGTTAAAAGCAACACGAACAGTCTGAGCCCATGCAGTGGAAATTATTTTCAAAACCTCTATGACCTTAATTTTCCAAGTCTTCCACTAATAACTCCTGTTAATCAAATCATGCAACACTTAACACACTGGGGTAAAATCATTTACTAGCAAAGCCTGTACTCATTGGTCAGTCTATGGATTTTTTGCATTGTCTGCTAAAACAAGTAGGAAATTTCTATAATATTTTTTAAATAAATAGTAAATAGTGGCAGAGGAAGCAACATCAGACACTTTCCAATTGGCCTTTGTTCAAAAAAAGGCCAAAGAAATCATCATAATCTACATCAATGAAGACATGGAAGTCAGAACCAGATGCAGTCCAACATGCATTTACTGATTAAATGGATCTTGCAGGCCAGAATGATTAATAGTTGTTATGGGAAGAAAAATATTTTCAGATGGCTTCATTTACCTACTATGACAGGACATAAATCATCAATGGGATAAAAAACAAGAAGATAAACCCCTACCTCTGAAAAAATGGAAAAACACTACTTTCTTTGAATAATTCCTAGTAACATTTAAAACTGCTTAAAAAAAAATGTTTTCCATATTCATGGAACTAGGGGAATTCATTTCAGAAAACCTGAACAAACCAAACATCAAGTCATGTTCTTGAGGGTGACTATTAAATAAAGTCTTAAGTGTTGAAGCCAGTCCCCAGAAGAGACCGCTCACTTTGGCGTGGTAAGTCTGCTCCAGCTCCTCCTTGTACAGCTTCACTTGGGCATCGTGTTGCTCTCTCATCTCACGAAGGGCTTGAGCCAGATTGTACTCATACTCGATCTGACTCCCAGAATCCACCTCTACCAGGCGTGTTTCACGCCTCCTCCTGGTTTCATTTATCTCCTGGAGGAACAAAATAACATAAAACCAAGTTACTTGCCATGGCTGCATTGCTACAAGTCTGAGCGTCATCAGGGCCACCTGAAATTTTACAGCCCTTGTGTCTGTCCTAGGCAGGCATGCGAACAGACACTTTCTTACCTTTGTTTTCACATGAGAAGAGCTTTGAGATGTAACTAATGACAGAGGTGGTAGTACCTCAAAACCCAGGAATTTTATGTTTATTATTTCTCTAAAGACAAAGAATAGCCTGGACGACATCCTAAACTACTGTGCAATCATGCATGGTATGTACACTGAATAGTAATCATTTTTCTAAATTGTTGTGATGATGATGCTTAAGGACACCTCTGTAAAAAAAAAAAATCCATACGTAAAGTCAAGACTTATCAGTCAGGACAACTTCAGCTAGAAGTCTTACGCATAATAAAACTATTTTCTTAAACATACTAAAAAGCTAAAGGCAGAGAAAGCTTATTTACATGATGTTTTAACAGCTAGTGCTAAGGTATCAACATCAATTGAGATGGAATTTTATTAACAATATTACTTTACATTTCAAGTAAATATGACAGTTCACCATTAAAGAGTAGAAATAGTAGACATAATCCTTCCCTGGGTGTTTTTAAGGAACTATCCAAAACTAGAAATAGTCAGGAACACAAGTTCAAGAATGAAATTCCCGTTCTTACAGTTCTGAAAATACCAAAGCTGTCTTTAACGGCAATAATTAAAGAGGCCACAAGGGGGGGATAAAACCCAGTGACGTTCTTGTTTCTGTATCATCTTCCTACAGGCATTTTTAAATGCATTCCTCATCTTTTATAAGAATTCATTGCAGAGGAAAATGCACTTGACAGAATCAGAAAACAAGGGTTCAAACTCCAGTTCTGCAATTAACCCCCGTGGGTTCATATCTATTTAATGAAGTGAATGATACTTAAATCATAAAAACACACAAGTGAAAGGTTTAGTTCAATACTGAGCACCTACTGATAATTTTGTCCTTTGTCTACCTCCCTCCCCCTTCCTGTTCCTGTTTTTTCCCTTCTTTCTTACCCCCCCTAACTGTTCCTAGTAATACATTTAGTATATTTATTGAATAGAATTATATCACCCATGAAAAAAAAAGAGTATTTGAAATTCATTCTCAAAAAGGCACAAACCAAAAATTCAAAGATGCAATCCAAGTCCTCTAAAAGTGTTACTTTTTACTTGATGCCATTTTTCATGTATTATTTTATATATACATGAAATCAGTGACTTGCAAAGAAAAAATAAACCCTAATCCTGTTTTAAAGAATCCTTGTGGAATCCACACAGCATCAAAACTAAGGACTAATAGTTCACAGACAACTTTAACAGAACAAAAAATAAGCTAAGTTGATAGTACAAAAATATCTCCATTTATAAAGCAAAACTGTAGTTAACAAGTATATGATAACCTTTTTTACCTAGTTTATAAGAAACCTACATGCATGCTACTCCACTTTGGTCCTCACCACGCCATGAAAAGACAGCAGGTACTGGTCCTTCATTTTTAAATAAAAAACAGACTTAAGAATTGCCCAAAGTCTGACTGCCTGTCCAGTGAGGGCACTTTGTCAACACCTTTTTGTTTTAGTACTGTATTGTTACAAAAAGACTCAGATTTCTCTTATTTTTTCTCCAACTAAGAAAGTTAATTGAATTTCTACAATAAATGTCTATTTTTAAATCATTGTTAGTTGCTGTTTTCAAAATTCATTACTTTTAAACACATTAAGTATTTAACTGCATGTTCTCCCCTCCAGGTTAATTCCAACGCTGGTCAACTTTTAGGAAATATAAATTCCTATTTCTTCAATTTTAACTTCTTTCCTGGCAACAGTTGCTGCCTTCAACCCTAAGGCTGACCACAGAAGTCATTTAAGGCTTGTAAATGATGTTTAAAACTATAAGAAACAACCATAAATGCTGTGGACAGCCAGCCTTCAAGATGGCCCGGGGTTGCTGAGTTCTGTCTTCACAGCCTGTGTAAGCCCCTCCACACTGCATCATGGACTGCAGGACAGAGGGACGAATACCACTTCTGGGGGCAGGGTAAGGAAGGTAACGAGGCTTCTGTCCTGCTCTGTCACTCACTCTGGGGGAAGCCCTACTTGAGCAGCCCTGTGGAGAAGCCCATGCCGACCAACGGCCCATGAGTCTGTGAACAAGCTCAGAGGCCGTCCCTCCAGCCCAGGGAAGCCTGACTGCAGCCTGAACAGAGACCTTGGGAACGTACCATTCCAGCTGCATGGCTTGCACATTCCTAACCTTCAGAAACTATGAGATAATACATGTCTGTGGTTTCAAGTTGATATATTTTGGAGTAATGTGTTAGGCAGCAATAAATAAAAAATACAAATTCCTAAACAAGTTGACAGTAATTAACTGCTGTGACCAAGGCTTTGTAAGTCAGAGGAGGTAAAGTCTGTTTCCCTAACAGCTTGAGAACTTATGTGCAGCCTTTACACAGCAGTACCTCAAACAATTCACCAACAGTATTTCTCCCACTTCTGAAACATATACTTGTTAACAAAGCTGTTTGGGATCCCTCCGTTCCTTAAAAAGGCAAAATCATATATAGTTACCTCCTCATACATGTTTTTACGGAACTCCAGGTCCTCACTAAGGCTCTGACAGTGGTTCTCCAAGTCCACTTTAAGCAAAGTTTCATCTGCTAACTGTTTTTTGGCAGCAGCTAAGGAGGCTTCCAGCTAATCAGGAAAAAGAATTGATGAGAATTACACAGCAGTCACTTAGTAATTAATCATTTAGTAATAGATACCTACGAATTGAATCAAGTGCAGTTGACCCATGAACAACACAGGTGGTAGGGGCACCCCCGCAACACCAAGTCGAAAATCTGCTTGACTCCCCAAAAACTTAACTACTGAGTACCCTATAACTGTTGACCTTACTGGTAACAGTCAATCAATACGTATTTTGTGCTTTACATATCATATGGTAGTCTTACAATATAGTAAGCTAAGGAAAATGTTTTTTTTTTACAAATTGTCCCAAATCTCAAAAAAATTTTTCCAATATGATTAGTGAAAAAAAAAATCCACATAGAAGTGGACCACACAGTTCAAACCTTTGTTGTGCAACGGCCACCTACATGATAATTTTTATGTATTTAACAGTGTATGAGAGTCATTTATTACAACTTTTATCGCAGAAAGGTCTGCCCAACTCCTGGTCCTACGCGGAGTGCCTGGCCAGAGCACCTCGCATCCCGTCATCGACATCAGGGACTGAACTGAGACCTAAGACTTGTATTTCAAAACTCAACCAAGAGGTAGCTTTTATCTTTTATCTGCCATTTTGGTTTTCCCTGTGTGCAGAGCAGCTCTACACCTTCTCTTTGCTACAATACTGAGGCAGCTTTCACAGCAGGCACAGAATGAGGGCACAAGCACAACGGAGAGGAAGAAAAGCAGCAACAGATCTGCTCGTCCAGACACGATGATGGGGGTGCAGGTGCTCTGCCTGTTGGCTGTCTCAAGACTGACCTTCAGGCGAGCCGCCCCAAAAATTAAGTTAACACATTAAAAAAAATACGACCTACATTTAAAAATCAACAATCAATCCAGACAACTAACCTGCCAAGAATGGCTCAAGAGCAGAGCTCACCTCACCTGGGCCATCTGATCCTTCAGATCCTCCAAATCTCCCTCTAAGATTTTTTTGTCCCCAAGAGCGGTGGCTAGAGCTGCGTCTTTAGAATTCAGAGCTGCTTCATATTCTCGAAGCTTCAGCTGGGCTCCAGTAAGATCAGATTCTTTCTTAGCGTAACTGTAAGACATTTGAACAAGTGCTAGTCATCAACTTAGCCGTGTTCTGAGGCCTTCTCCTCCCTGCTTGAGGAGGAAACAAAACTGAGGAGTGTAAACAAAGGCTGCCGTAATCTACCACAGTTAGAGGAGCAATTCAGGCGCATTCCGTGCAGAGATTCTGGAGGCTAAGAACTTTCAACGATTCCCCTTCCAGGACTGCTAATCACTCCAGGTCGGAGAAGTGCACAGGACCCACGTAAGCAGACCCCTGGTTCTCGAGTGAGAACACACGTCCTCCTTGTCTATGAAAAGGCACTATGTGTTTCAGTGAGGGAAGATACTTTAGAAGAAACAGAAATTTATTAAAGTACAATGAACATTAAAAACCAAGATGTACAGGAGACATAAACCATGATACAAAGACTGAATGAAAATGAAAAATTACTTTAAAAAGTAATTTCCTAACTATCTGATATGCCACAGAAACTCCTTTGATACTACATAAGCACCGACCCCAACCTTGCAAATTGTTTCTTACAGAAGAGGTGATTTTAAGATATCTCTAACTGCAAAAAAGCACCTCCCCGGTATTTTAAAGAAAAATGATTTCAGTTTATATATTAACTACCCAAAAATGAGGTTCGAATTGAGGTTTCCTTTTCTTCCAAATACCACTTCTTATTTTATTATTTTATTTTTTCATTGAAGTATTGTTGTTTTGCAATCTATACTGGTTTCAAATATACAGCACAGTGGTTTGACAATTACCTATATATTCAATCCTCACACCCTCTACTGCAGTTACTGTCTGTCAACATAGGAAGATGTTACAGAACCACTGACTATATTCTCCATGCTGCACTACCATCCCCACGACCAATTTATATTATGGTTGAGAATTTTTGTGCCCTTTTATCCCCCTCACCTTCCCCACCCTCCCACCCCAACGCCTCCCCCATAGTAACCACCAGTCACTTCTTAGTGTCTATGAATCTATCACTGTTCTGTTCATTCTGTTTTGCTTTGTTTTTATATTCCACAAATAAATGAAGTCATTTGATATTTGTCTTTCTCTGCCTGGATTATTTCACTGAGCATAATACACTCTAGACACGTCCATGCTGTTGCAAATGGCAGATTTCTTTTCCTTTTATGACTGAATAATATTCTGTATGTGCGCGTACCACATCTTCTGCATCCATTCATCTGTTGATGAACACTTAAGTTGCTTCTGTATCTTCCAACACCACTTTTTATTAAATGCAGTTATACATCATGAAATTAAAGTTTCTTTGGATGTATTTTATCAATTATATTGTATATGAAAAAAAAATTTTACATGCAATTGTTATCATTAATGATACCAGAAAAATCTTACTATCAAAATTCTCAGTACCTGTTCTTAATTAAAACTGCTAATGTAGAAGAGTATTTTTACTACTGATTTAGGTTAAGGGTGGACGAAAAGAGAAATCTTAATAGAAATGTAAAAATAATCTTGAAATATTAAATTAAAATGAAGGAAAAAACTATCTAAAAGAGAACAAATGTTATTTAAAGAGAATATTTATTTCATTTCTTACTCATCTTGGTATCATAAACTATATTCAAAAAATCTCAGCAATCATAGCTCATAAATTTTTCTTAAATCCTTTATTTTTAACCACCACAAGATGGCAGCCTTTCACTGACACCTTGTTCGGCGGGGGGTGGAAATTCAACTGTTTAAAAAAGAAAAAAAGATATTCCATACAGTCATTAATTTACAACAAAAATGTCTAGTTCTTACAAACTCTGGGTCCTAGAGCTGGGGATTCCACAGAACCCACAGATCAGTGTTTGTGGGGGAGCTACTAATTTATCCCACTGTATGAGGCCAGAGCAAGGCAGCAATACGTATCAAAATACGTATGATTTTAAAATAAAATCAGTTTTGTAGAGCATTACAGAATATTTACAAAAGCCACAGACTCAAGATTACTTAAATTACAAAAACCTCTGTATCACAGTCTTAAGATTTAAGTATTCGACATAATGTGCTGCCCTCTCAATGTGGCGCCACAGAGGAGCAAACCTGTGTTTTCTAGACACCAACAAACCCACCGAGAAAGATACTGAATTTTAAAATCCCAATTTTACAGGCTACTGCACATCCTGTGTACCTGACTTTCTAGATTTAATGGATAATAATTATGCACCTTTCAATTTCAGAATGTTTTACCACCAGTGAGAGATACTGTGTAACTTCTGGTAGAGTATGGGAAACACAGAAGCCCAATATTAAGACAGTGCACCTAAATGACTAGAATATGGTGATTTCTGCAACCAAAATCAAGACTAAGTAAGACAAGGAGTGGCGAACTAAAGGAGATGAACTGGATATGCTATTAATTTGTGGCACCCTGAGCCACCCAATGGTGCCAGTTGAAATTTGGTATCACAGTCTTAGTCACTCATGCCCACTGTTATTTTGTAAAAAATATACTCTTCCATTATAAATTCCTTCTTAAAGTTAAAATTTTCACATTACTGAACAAATTAAGCAGATATAAATCAGAAGTTGGAAATGTACGTAAGGTTGCAAATACACACTAGCCTATGTGCCTTGGCTCAACAGGGGGAAAAACGGAGAGATGAATACTACCTCTGCACCTTGCACATACTTGTCTCACACTTACCATACAAATCCGTATTTGTGGATGTATTCAGCTATCTCTAGAAACTGAGAACTCTCTGAAGGTAAGGGCCATGACTTATTTTCCCTGTATCTTCTGCTATATAAACAACCTGTAATGACTGTTTTGGTAACCATTAAAAGAAACTTCCCAATAACGTCCCCCAAAGACACCACCCTGCATTTTTAATGCTATGAAAAACACTTTTTCTAGAAGAAAAAAGTAACTGCGACACTTGTATTATCTCTAAAACTCATACCTTCCTAGATAGATGCCCTTCATAGCACCCTGCCAGTTTTCCCAGGATGGTTGGATCATGAAAAAAGTCTCCATTTGTTAAGAAGCCACGAATCAATCACCTTTATATGCCATGTGAGCTGCCAATACCAAGGATACATGAGGGCCTATATAGCATGTTAACATCTTGTGAGTAATCTTGTCATAGTTTTCTAGCTGTATTACTATTTCTCATTCATTAAATATGATCTAGGAAAAAGCAGAAATCTGCACAATTAATCCTAAAACATAAACACATGAACTGACTATAGCCATTACCTAAGCACAAAGTAACATCTCAAGATGCCTCAGAACAAAGGGAACTTAGACAGGATTCCAACGTTACCAGAAGCTATCACTAACCGGTTGGTGGCCATTTTTCTGACTGTATCTCCTAACTGGATTTATTCAGTGCTACTGACCTAAGTTATCCCTATCTTCAGATAAGGGGACCTTTTTGTTTTCACTTACATTCAGCATGAAAATCTAGTGATACAAATATGCATACTGCCCAATTTAAGTCAGAAAACACACCCACTTGCGCTGTAGATGTTCACAGAAGAACCAATACTCTAATTGAAGCCAGAAAAAAAAGTTGACACTCCATTCTAAGGATTTCCTCTCAATAAATGCATTTTCATTTCAAGTAAGCTTGAATTTCACCAGTCATAACAAGCAACCAGGTCTAATGAAATATATGAAAATTAAAAAAATCAACTGGAAAAATATACATTTACTTACTCCCGTTAACGTTCTGTAGCAGTAATTCAATTTTAACAAACACAGCTTCAAGTGATAAGAGGGTGGATATACTTCCTTAACAGAACCTAGTACCATTAACTATCTGGGACCCGCCCCTACAATCTCCTGAGGCCTGTAGGACTAACATGAAAGTAACTGGTTACTTGCACTTTTTCTGTTACTTCTGACCACCTCCTACTACCAGCAATGCCCCTGTACTTCATCCACTGCTTTCATCATCTTGGTTTTCCAACCTACCACCTCTTTAACCTTGACTTGCTTTAGGATCATCACTTCAACCCTGGCTTCTGCATAACTACTTGGATCTGGGACTCACTGTCTGCTTGGACTCTGCCTAGGTCAGGTCTGCACTGCCCTTTCTATTTGCCTCCCACTCCAAGTGTCCTTCATTTGCCGAAATGAACTCAACTGCAGACGAGCCCACCAGTGAGGAAGCAGAGATTAGAAAATGCACCAATTACAGAATCGCTGGAAAATGCATGCTCAAGCCCCTAGGGGAAATACATCCTTATTAGGTAATAATCATACAGAACATTTTAAATAAAGTCACACCACATATACGTAACACACAGAAACTCACTCAAGCCCCGGTAAGTGCATGATTATAACTGCTTGAAAGTGAATCAGAAAACACAGTATACCTGTATCACTGAAAAATCAGATGGACCACTTAAACAGGAAGCAAAAATTAATGTGAACAATAGTCTACAGGCACACACCTGATCCTGATCATCTACATTTGCTCTCTTACAACACTAAACTCTGTTTTCTACCTTTATCTCGTATCTACCTACCACTTCAGCATTTTATTAAAAAAAATAATAATAGAGAAATGTGGTATCCACATATAAATCAAGTTTAAAAATCAAATGAATATTCATATTTGAACTGACTGTTTATAGTTCATAATGCATGAACAAAACCGAAAGCTTCTGTGATGACTGCCCTTGCACTGTTCACCATGTAACTTATTCACTATGTAAGAATTTGTACTCCATGTAAGAATTTGTTCGTTATGCATCAGAAGATTGGAGACTGATAAAAATTAGGCTTGGGGTGGATTAATGATTGTGCATTGAGTATTGACCCCCCTATACAGAAATTTATTGTTGTTAACAACTATTTGATCAATAAATATGAGAGATGCCCTCACAAAAAATATATATATATATATATATATATATATATATAAACACACTTCCAATTGTTAAATAAATAAGTAACCGGGATGTAATGTATAGCATAAGGAATATAGTCAAAATATTGTAAAAAAAAAAAAAAAAATTAATGTGAACAGAAATCGAGTAAACGTAGAGAGACAAATACTTAGAATATATTCATCATAGAACAGTTTTAATTAGTTAAGAATTGGTAAACTATTGCCCTTCTGTTAACACTCTGTTGATCAGTTTAAATCACAAGGGCCTGGGGGAACGCAATGTCTTGTCTGTCTAGTTTGTCCAGTAGTACAACCATGAAAGAAATCTGAATCAGTTTCTCTAAATCACCCACAAAGTACCTGTGAACAAAGAATCTGTGCTCATTCATTTTCAGGACAGGATCTATACACACGCTTGGGTTTGGTTACTTCTATGACAAGTGCCATAGTTTTCACGAGTTTTTTCCAAGTACTTTCATCCTAGTTCTTTGATTTTCATACACAGAAATACAGATAAAAACAGTCGGTAAGCAATGCAAAATAAGAGACCCAAACTGTAGGTGGTCTCCAGGTAGAATAATTACACACACAGATAAAAACATAAAGTTAGTTTCTGGATATTTGATGTCATTTCCATGAAATTTACCAGCAATTTACTATACTGTATATATACAACAGTAGACAAGGGCAAGAATTTGTGTTCGATTAAATGCTTGCAAAATGTATTAAATCTGTTGGAGGTATGTGCTCTTAAGGAAAAATTCATCCAACATGTAACAGTGATAGACTCAAGAATATACTTTAAAAGCTACAAATCTGAACAAGTGAACTAGACAAGAAACATTCATGTTTCTAAAGATAAAAAATAGAAATACAAGTATCTGGATTTTTTTATTACTACCTTAATATTTCAGACAAAACAACAGCTTAAGGAAATTGAAAACAGACCACTTCCAAAGCCAATTTTAAATTTCACTCATAATATCCTGTAGAAATTACTATGCAACTGTTAGGTTGCTTAGATTATTTCTGAGAGATTTTGAAATGCTGTTGTAGATTATCAGGTCCATCCTACAGAAGAGTAGACAAACACAAAGTGAGAACTTCCCCTAATGTATATACAGCGATCGCTAGATGGAAACGAGACTACCAAGGCAGATGGCAGCCCAGGGAAGCCCTTTCTCCGCCGCTGTCCAGCTACCTTTCTTAACCCAGCACTCATCACTGACATTTCACTTCAGTACCCTTCTTACTTAGAAAAACAAATTAACTACAGGGGATAAAAGGGAAAAGCCATTTCATTTTTCACCTGTAATCAGATAATGTAACAGAAATCATTCTATATAAAATTGTTGCTTCTAGCCATATCCACAAGCATTTTTAAACCCCTCAAAACAGACCCACTCTACTTGGAGCACCAGGCCAATCCGGCCCGGCTATCCAAGCTCTGTCTGAACATACCATAAGGCACGTCTGAACAGCTGTCTAGAGGCAGCTGAACACTCAACACTAGAGCAATTTATTCAAGAGACTATCAAATAATCCAGTTTCTGAGGCTCTCTTCATACCTAGAGTTCAGAATCAACATGTTCTTTATTTTATAGCCATGGTCCTGACTTTGAGAGGAATAAATAAACTTTATTTTGAATTTAAGATAAAGGTTAATACACCCAAACAAAAACCTGCTGTCCTGAAACTAAACCATTTTAAAATAATAGGCTCAGGACTGCATATTAAATATGCACTTGTTCCAACATTCATTCATCAGCTTTGATACTGTCCTCAAAGTATCTTCTCTTCCAAAGGGAGAAAGAGTTCAGTGATCCACAGTATTTCTGCTGAGGAAAATTAAATGAACTTGTCTTCATTTCAAATAAATATATAAGACACAAAAAGCTCCAGAAAGTCATGTGATCACAATTTTCATTAACAAGAGTCTCTTCTGGCACAAACAAAAAGACTAGGATGAGGACACTAACAAATGTAAACTCACTCCATGCTCCTGGCTAGGAAGAATTAATATCGTCAAAATGGCCATCCTGCCTAAAGCAATCTACAGACTCAATGAAAACCCGATCAAATTACCAACAGCATTCTTCAACGAACTGGAACAAATAATTCTAAAATTCATATGGAACCACCAAAGACCCCGAATAGCCAAAGCAATCCTGAGAAGGAAGAATAAAGTGGGGGGGATCTCGCTCCCCAACTTCAAGCTCTACTACAAAGCCACAGTAATCAAGACAATTTGGTACTGGCACAAGAACAGAGCCACAGACCAGTTGAACAGAATAGAGACTCCAAACATTAACCCAAACATATATGGCCAATTAATATATGATAAAGGAGCCATGGACATATAATGGGGAAATGACAGCCTCTTCAACAGCTGGTGCTGGCAAAACTGGACAGCTACATGTTAAGAGAATGAAACTGGATCATTATCTAACCCCACACACACAAGTAAATTCGAAATGGATCAAAGACCTGAATGTAAGTCATGAAACCATAAAACTCTTAGAAAAAAACATAGGCAAAAATCTCTTGGACATAAACATGAGCAACTTCTTCATGAACATATCTCCCCGGGCAAGGGAAACAAAAGCAAAAATGAGCAAGTGGGACTATATTAAGCTGAAAAGCTTCTGTACAGCAAAGGACACCATCAATAGAACAAAACAGCATCCTACAGTATGGGAGAGTATATTCATAAATGACAGATCCAATAAAGGTTTGACATCCAAAATATATAACAGGCTCATGCACCTCAACAAACAAAAAGCGAACAATCCAATTAAAAAATGGGCAGAGGAGCTGAACAGACAGTTCTCCAAAGAAGAAATTCAGATGGCCAACAGACACATGAAAAGATGTTCCACATCACTAGTCATCAGAGAAATGCAAATTAAAACCACAATGAGATATCACCTCACACTAGTAAGGATCGCCACCATCGAAAAGACAAACAACAACAAATGTTGGCAAGGATGTGGAGAAAGGGGAACCCTCCTACACTGCTGGTGGGAATGTAAATCAGTTCAACCATTGTGGAAAGCAGTATGGAGGTTCTTCAAAAAGCTCAAAATAGAAATACCATTTGACCCAGGAATCCCACTTCTAGGAATTTACCCTAAGAATACAGCAGCCCAGTTTGAAAAAGACAGATGCACCCCTATGTTTATCGCAGCACTATTTACAATAGTCAAGAAATGGAAGCAACCTAAGTGTCCATCAGTGGATGAATGGATAAATATGTGGTACATATACACAATGGAATATTATTCAGCCGTAAGAAGAAAACAAATCCTACCATTTGCAACAACATGGATGGAGCTAGAGGGTATTATGCTCAGTGAAATAAGCCAGGCAGAGAGAGACAAGTACCAAATGACTTCACTCATATGTGGAGTATAAGAACAAAGAAAATACTGGAGGAACAAAACAGCAGCAGAATCACAGAACCCAAGAATGGACTAACAGTTAACAAAGGGAAAGGGACTGGGGAGGATAGGTGGGAAGGGAGGGATAAGGGTGGGGAAAAAGAAAGGGGGCATTTTGATTAGCATGTATAATGTGGGGGGAGGCATGGGGAGGGCTGTGCAACACAGAGAAGACAAGTTGTAATTCTACAGCATCTTACAACGTTGATAGACAGTGACTGTAATGGGGGTTGTGGGGGGGATTTGGTGAAGGAGGGAACCGAGTAAACATAATGTTCCTCATGTAATTGTAGATTAATGATACCAAAAAAAAAAAAACCACCCAACAGAACATCAAAAAAAGAAAAAGACTAGGATGCTTCTGTTGAAACTCAAAAGCCCCAAGGATAATTTCTGGTGGAAATAAAATTCTGCTACTCATTCAATAAACTGAGCAATCAATAAATTAGCAACAAGCCAATTAGAACCAGACAAACCCTATCTGAAATCAAACTAAAATTAAGGAAAAATACTAAGTAAAACTGAAACTGGACCAGAGAACCATTTGCTTGAACAAAATAAATTCCCACATAAATAGGCACAGGGGTCAGTAGTAGACACTACAGCTTAAATCCTAATAAAAAAACTTATTGGAAAAAAAAACAACCAACCATGGTTTATTATGTGTTCCAGGCCACCCATCTGGGTGTTTAGAAACCAGTGGTGAACAAAACATACTAAGTCCCTGCTCTTCTGGAAGGTACATTCTAGTGGTTATAGGCACACAGTACAGATACATGTATCACAGGGGTAATCAGTGCTTCAAAGAAAAACAAATCAGAATAAGGAGTTAGGGAAGGGAAGGATGGACATTTTATACAGTGTGATCAGAAAGAGGTTGATTTTATGCCTATAATGAAAACCAACAGCCATTTTCCACATCAGAAAACTACTTTTCAAACCTAGATTTTACCTACATACAATTATTAGTATCATGATCTACATCACTGCTCCTCTATGAGTTATATGCAACCCAATTTTACAGGAAGACAGCCTCCTACAAAAACAGTAATCACTAAGTCAATAATTATCTTGGGGAAGCCTAGAGAATGCTAGAAAGGAAAATGTGCTGGTAATAATACAAAGCAAAATCATACATTACCCCTGTCCACAAAGAGATCCCACTCTAATAAAGGAATCAAATCAGTCATACAACATTTTCTTAAATAACAAAAAAAATCAAACTTGTCAGCAACTTTCTTGACAAATTCTAAAAAAAATAAAGTACATAGTGCTACCAGTCAATGATGTAACTTCTTGGTACAAAAATGGTACATTAAACACAACTCCACGATTACCCCTTCTGGAAATCCAACTAAAAAATGGCACAAATTTGTAGTGAAAAAAATTGAAGAGGAAATCACAAAAATTTGGAAGCTGAAAGCAGATGGATGAGTGAAAATGAGCTTAGCCAACCTAAGAGCGCTGAGTCCTAAGCCAGACACAGGGTTATCTGACAAGTACCCTAATTTATTAATTTTATTATAGTATCATTAATATACAATCACATGAGCAACACTGTGGTTACTAGATTCCCCCCATTATCAAGTCTCCCACCACACACCCCATTGCAGTCACTGTCCATCAGCACAGTAAGATGCTATAGAGTCACCACTTGTCATCTCTGTGTTATACTGCCTTCCCCGTGCCCCACCCCCATTATGTGTGCTAATTATAAATGCCTCTTAAACCCCTTATGCCTCCCTTCCCACTCACCTTCCCCAGTCCCTTTCCGTTTGGTAACTGTTAGTCCATTCTTGGGTTCTGTGAGAGTGCTGCTGTTCTGTTCCTTCAGTTTTTGCTTTGTTATTGTACTGCACAGATGAGTGAAATCATTTGGGACTTATCTAACAAGTAATCTAATTTATACTGCAGATACTGTTGACAGCAAGAAACACCCTGGTACTCTGAAGTAGGACTGGGCGAACATCTATTTAAGAAATAAAGCAGAGCCCTACCCTAACTCCATGCCCCTGGGCACATGGACCTTCATCGACCAAGGCAAAAAATGAAAGGTTTACTCTCCAAGGACAGGAAAGCAGAATCTTAGACCTGACAGTCCCCTGGCACATCTGAAGGAAGCAGTGCCATATGGAACAAGTAAGGGAATTCAGTGGACTTTTTGTAGATGACGATATCCCCTCTCAACTTCCCTCAGCTTACAGTTTACTGAGCAGGCAAAGCCCAAGAGAGTAGACGAAGATACTGACATTTGGTGTTCCCAATGAAATGATCCTGCCATTTCACCTACAATGAAGCTTGGTCAACAAGCCCCACTCATGCACAGAACTTCTCATCAGATTTTTAGAGCCCCTCTTCTGAATATAAGGGGACACACACTAGTCATCAGACGTCTAGGAAAAACTCTCACTGTGGATTAACTCACCCAATGTTCCCTCCACCCTTCTTGTTGTGCTTTCCTAAACTACAAAGCTAGAAACCCCATTTCCCAGAATCAACTGCAGCTAGGATTCTATATACAAATTCAGTACCTCAAGGCATCCATAAGCATATAAAAGAAGGAAGTACCATGGAGCCACCTCCCTGGACCTCCGTCAGAAATTTTTCTGCTGACAAGCAAGGTTGCCAATCTTAAGTGTTTCTGTCCTTAGCTCAATACTACACACATTACTACAGCTTATATTAAGCTTTGAAATCAGGAAGTAAATCCTCCGATTTTGTTCACTGGCAAGATTGTTTTGGCTATTCTGAGTACCAGGCATTTCCATATTAATTTTATGCTCAGCTTGTCAATTTCTGCAAGAAAGGCAGCTACGATTTTGATAGAGATTGCACTGAATCTGTAGGTCCATTTGGAAGAATTGACAGTTAACAACATTAAGTCTTCCAATTCATGAACTTGGAGTATCTTTCCACTTACTTAGGTCTTAATTTCTTTCAACAATGTTTTGTAGATATCATTACACAAGTCTTATGCTTCTGTTTAATTTATTGCTAAGTAGTTCATTCTCTTTGATGCTACAGCAAATGAAGTTTTCTTAATTTCATTTGTAGATTGTTTATTGCTAGCATATAGAAATACAACTGAGTTTTGTATATTGCTCTTGTATCCTTGCTAAACTTGTTAATTAGCTCTGAAATGAGTTTTTCATTTTTCTATAGTCCTTAGACTTCCTAAGAAATCAGGTCATCTGCAAATAGTTTCTCTTCCATTCTGAATGCCCGTTATTTCTTTTTCCTACCTAACTGCCCTGGCTAGAACCTCCAGCACAATGCTGAATGTAGTGGGCATCCTTGTTTTGCTCCTCTACTTAGGGAAAAAGCAGTCTTTATGATTAACTATGATGTTAGCCATAGGTTTTCCATAGATACCCTTTATCAGGTTTAGAAATTCCCTCTTATCCCATGTTTGTATGTTTTTATCAACAAAGAGTGGTATACTGTGTCAAATGTTTGTTCTGCATCTACTGAAATTATCAGATATGGTTTTTGTCCTTTATTCTATTAATAATGGTGTATTACATTGTTGACTTTATAGACTGAACCACTTCTGCATTTCCAGGACAAATCCCAGTTGGTGGTCGTGTATTCTGCACATGTTGGTAGGTGTGGTTTGCTAGTATTTTGTTGGGAATTTTTGTACCTATATTCATAAGGGATATTGGTTTGTGAATTCTGTCTGGTCTGCCAAGTATTTAGGAAATAGTGTGTCAGTATCCATTCTCTGGTTTGCTTGGTGTCACAAGGCAGCTGCATTCAACACCAGAAGTTGCAGCTTCCTGGTCGTGATTTGTAGCTATACAATGTTTTTTTTTTTAAATTCAGTGGTTTCAGTGGTGGCCTCAGACATAAAAACTCCCAAATATCAGTTCTACAATGTTCTAGGCCATTGTTCCTGCTCCTCTAGCCCGTCTAATAATTTATTTCTAAGCATCTACTTCCCATAGTTTTCTTTTCTGCTCAAAATATCTAAAAGTTTGATTTCCGGCACTGACAGATACAAAGACCTAGACAAATAGAAAAAGAAATTAATTTGTAACAAACAAGAACTATGAAGGAAAATAAAGACTTCTGAAAAGATGAGAAGCTATTGAACCCATAAAATTTAAATAAGCTCAGGATGCTATAAAGAAACTCCAGGAAAATAAAACTAAAAAGAAGCTATTAGAAATTTTAAATGATGGCAAAAATCAGAAGGTAAAATCAAGAACATCTACTACAGAAAAGAAAATTGAAGAATCGATTTAAGAGTCCCAACATGTCAATAATAGGAGTCTCAGAAATTAATAAAAGAGGGAAAAAATCATCAAGAAAACAATATAAGAAATTCTCCAAGAACTGGAGAACACAAATTTCCAGACTGAAAAATTCCCACCAGATGGAGACAGACCCACAAGGAACATCCTTTTCGAACTTCAGAACTGGACCAAAAGATCCTACAAGTTTTTTAATTTTTCATGTGTTAGTGCTTCTTAGTAACAACGAAAGGTAGGAAACTACAGAACACGACTTCAAATCCTGAGGAAATACTTTTTTACAACTAAAATCCTGTATCAAACTATCATTGCTTATGCAATTCAAGTAAAGAAGAGCGTAAGGCTCCAAACCATATTCCTTAATAGGATAAAACAGAAAACCTCCTGACTCCAAACGACTTAATGTTTTAACAACTGACATCAAGTATTTCTATAAAATTAGACAAAACTAAGTGGGAAAAAACATTATTTTCATAGGCAATCAAAAGGTGGTAAAGGGAAGAAAACGAATCATAGTGCACCACTGAGTTCTGCTGGTCTATGTTCATATACCATAGTATTTGATACAATAGATGTGTTCCTGAAAAGTCTTACATTCTGCATACATTAAAAATAACAGCAGATGGGAAAAATAAGGTTGGAACAAACCACTCAAACCTACTCATCTTTGTAATCAGAGCATCAGCAATAATGTAAGTAATTAATACCTCGGGAGATGACCTGGACCACTCAGGCAGTCCTCTTCATGCGACTAGCTCTGCCTCAAGAGCGCTTGAACACGCACGAGGCCAGAGTGGCCGTTCTGGCTTACAGGAATTGATACAACAGAGATAAAGTAAAGCTCTGAACAGAACACCTGCTGCCTCTCTGGGGGAGGGAAACATGCCAACAGGAACTTTTAATTTTCTTGAAACAAGAGTTGAAAGTGGAGCTGAGGGTTTTCCCCCTGAACTCTACTCTTGGTATTTTGGCTTCCCTTCACCAGGAGGAGCCATATGTAAATCAACACAACCTCCAATTATAATATGAGCTAATTGGTGTTATAGAAGCATTTGTAGCAAAACACACTGAATTAATATTTTAAATACCAAAAACTGATCTAAACTGATCTAAACTAAAATACAATGTATGACTATTGGGAAAGGGGCGAGATGTGCTATGGAAAATACAATGAAAAACTCAATTCTTCATCTTCCACAGCACAAAGGCGAATATGGCATTTACGTATACAGATAAATACCAAAGAGCAGTGAAAATAGTTGAAGGTAATCTTTGTCATGAGAAGCCTTGGAGAACTCTTCTTGAGTCCTTAAATTATGTGCGCACGTACATGCTGCTGCACACTCATAGGCTAGGGATTTCCCCCCCCGCTCGTATTAGAAAACTGAGAGGGAAGAGTTCCCCAAGCAATGAATGCTGTGGGAATCTGAAGGGTGAGGAGTTAACCCAATGAGCCAAGTCCAGACAAAGGAAACCACATATGCAAAGGTCCTGCCATACTAAGAGGGAGCATGTAAAAGGGACTGAATAAATGACTTCACCGTTAGAGAATAGGGGGCTAGACCAAGTGCGGTGTGAGAGACAGCTGGAGAGACAGACAGGAGCCAGAGCTCATGCAGGGAGAACTGTCAGGTAGGATGTCCACTATGTCCCAGTTTGCCCAGGACAATTTCCATTTATGCCAGCTGTCCCAGCATAATTATTAATAAAGCTTCCTCATTTCACACTCAGAAATATCCCTGTTTGGATGCTAACTTAGATGGTCATCCTATTCGGTCCTACTAAGGATTTGTCTTTATCCTAGAGGCTACTAAGTTAAGGGGTGAAGTGAGCATTTTTTTAGTGCACTATCTTAGAGGCACAGTCTGGTTCCCTACCCAATGTTTTGTCATTTAACAAGAAAGCATCTATTTTAAATAGACCTTTAAGAATGTCTCCTACTTTTCACAGCCAACATTCTTGTACAACTAAGCTAAAGCCATCTCTTTCTTTCTATTCCTTCCTTGATAATGATCAGTGGTTTTGACCCCACTGCCCTTGACTGGCACTAGGCACTCCTCACAGCGAACAATAATCTCCCAGGCACCAAAGTCAATGGGCACTTTTG
Organism: Manis pentadactyla; assembly: GCF_030020395.1. NCBI lineage: Eukaryota > Metazoa > Chordata > Mammalia > Pholidota > Manidae > Manis > Manis pentadactyla. Next base: position 65,437,201 of record NC_080031.1, on the reverse strand, counting down.
AGGCCTTATCACACCAAAAGTGTATAGCATTCCTTCCGGTATCTCCTTGTTCCATGACTCCGTTCTTGCTGGACCTCTCTGGCTATTACTGATCATCTCCACTGTGGGTTTTCCTTTTTCTGTCTAGTCCTGATATGTAGATATTTTCCATTTCTCTGACTTTGCCACTCTTTTTTCTCTCTCTATCCCCAAATATCACCCATGATCACACAAGCTCCTGAAACTGTACCTCCAATCAGTCTCTCATCAGAATTTCAGAGTTCTCCAAATTGCCAGCTGACTTCTGGAAGTCCAACAAATACCACTCACTTGTGACTAACCCTGAGCAGGGTCGTCCAAACTGGTTCCTTCCCCCCTCAATCTCTCTCTTTTTTTTTAATGTCTGGAGTGTATTTTAATATTTTACATGAATAGTGTCATTAATATATATTTGGTAAATTTCATTCCTCAGTAACATGTCTTGAACTTTTGTGTTAAAGCATACAGATCTTGCTCATTCTTTTTTGTGTAACATCCATCAGGCTTATAATGAGGTACATATTCGGCAGGGTGAGAGCTTGCCTTTGACACGACTGGTAGTCAAAGGGTACTTGGCTTTTATGAAACATTTTGATTTTTTTTTAATAAGGTGAATAACTCCATTTTGACTTCTGTAATTAAAAATTTGAAAAATGAGTAGCATTATACTGGTGAAAATGGCAATTAGGAGTAAGAACAGCATCATTTGCTAGACAACTTCTTTGACATTTGGGGATTTTTTTTTTTTGAGAGATTCTTTTTTATTGAAATATAGTTGGTATACAATATTATATTGGTTTTAGGTGTACAACATGATGATTTGACAATTACACATATCATGAAATGCTCACCATGGTTTAAGTGTATTACCGTGTCACCACGCAAAGGGTACAATGCTATCGGTTACAGTCCCTGTGCTGTACTTCCATCTCTGTGACTAATTTCATGATTTCACCCATTTCACCCACCCCTCCAGCCCCTTCCCCAATGGCAGCTACCAGTCTATTTTCAATGTTTCTGAGTCTATTTCTGATTCCCCCTCAATCTCTTTTAAGAGCAATGCTCACTTCCCAGTCACCCAGGCTCGGAAGCAGAGTCATCCTGACTCTATTTCCCTAATCTCACACCTTCTGTCCTTTCCCGCTGCCTAGACCTCAGTTCAGGGGCCACCTCACTGCTCACCATTTCCTTACAGTGTTCTTATCTCTACTCCTTTTTTCCTTCAAGGAGTAAGGGAATAGCCAGACTGATCATGTCATTCTTGAGACTCCTCATTACCTAAAAACCTAACCCTCCCCTCACCATGCGCACATACACACACACACACACACACACACACACACACACACACACACACGCACACAGCTCTTGTTAGGTGAACAATTTGCCATTCATGCAACACCCTCTCCATTTTGCCATTCAGGACAACACCATTATCCTTGTAGAAGCTAACACCTACTTACCTCCCAACACTCGCTCAGATTTCACTGCATCCCCAAGTCCCCTGGGATGTCTTTCAAAACTTCACAAAACCTCTGGCCTGCCTTAGGTACTCTCTTTCTCCAAAGCACCATGTGGATACTGCTCTCATAGCACTCACTGCGCTGTACCATGGAATGTGTTTATATATAAAGTATCACAATACTGATGTAATGTTTGTTTTCTGTCTTCCCCACTAAACTGTAAGCAACTTGATAACAGGGACTGAGCCTCCCATATCTCTATTCCCAGCATCTGGGTCAAGGCCTGGCACATAGTACTTGTTCCACAAATGTGTGCTGAATAAAAAATGAAAACATTTCTGTCAGGAGTACCAAAGACTTATTTAAAGATTTTGATTACTTTTAAAATTATTAAGGCGTGAAGTAAGAAAACCACTTTTTAAGTTTGAAGAGTCTCTCAGTAATTCATCTTTATCCTTTCCTTCTTAGTAGGTGAAGCCCACAGTTGGTATTTCACACAGCTGCTTTATCACTGCACCATCCTGACAAATCCAAAACTCCTCCCCAGGAGCTGAACTATCACTGTGAAGCACACATCTACTGCCAGTTCCAAAAGTAGCACCTTCTTCTGTCGTCCCATGTTAGATTTCTGTCCTATGTAAAACTTAAGTCCCAAGGAGAGATGCAGTGCTCTGTGAGCCTGCTTCAGTCAGGTAAACGGGAATAATGACTGCAGAACAGCAATGATATAAAGATTAAATGAAGTGATACACATAAAACCCCTCTGGCAATGCTAGAAACAAAGTGCGGATCTATTCTAGGCCTGTCGTGTATTTGCTAAATTATCTGAGCAAAATACTTAACCTCTCTGAGCTCGCTTCCTCACTCATCAAACAGCGTTACTACAAGGCTTAAAAGACAGTGTCTGTACAGTGACCGCAGTGGTTTGGGAGGGACTTGATAATGTGAGTGAATGTAGTAACCACAATGTTGCTCATGTGAATCCTTCATAAGATTGTGTATCAATGATACCTTAATAAAAAATAAAAAAGGATATATAACCCCACAAAGAAAACAGAAAAAACAAAACAAAAAAGACAGCATCTATAAGTTCTCTAGATAGTGCCAGGCAAACAGCAGCACAAAATAAATGTTAGCTCTTTCTGTCCTGCATCTTACACAAGTATCTTAATCTCTCTAGGTCTCAATTTCTGTATCTACACAATAAGTTGGTTAGATCATATGCTCTAAGGCCTCTTAGAGAGGAAACAGTGCTGAAATTCTATCTATGATGAATAAATCCAAATCCACGGAGAGGTGGGTAGAGGGATGGGTACAGTAGGTGTAGGGGGAAAGAATCAGTGAGAATGTTTGACATCTTTATCTGGGTGGTAGTTACGTGGCTATATCAAAACTCATCGGGCTGTACACTAAGATCTGTGCAATTACATTGTACAATTATATTGTATGTATCTCAATATAAAAAAAGTAGTAATCATGCTATTCCATGATTAAAAGAAATACTTAGGTTGGAAACTCAAGTCAAGGATACATGGTATCTTCATTCCTTTACATTTAATTGCTGTTTGTAATACTTTGGTTCTTTCTTTATCCCACTTAATGAGGATAAGTAATTTCAACTACAAAAACTACAAAATAAAACAAATCCAAATGCAGTGAAGACAAAAAATTAGAATTAAAAAAGGACCAAATAAAGAGATCAGCTAAGGACATTTAATATGCTCCAAAAATATCAGCAGAAACCTAAGCTTATGACCCACATTTTGACGTTTTTACTTCCCTTATGTTAGCAACATGAGCATAACAACAAAAATGATCAAGAACTAGAATGAATCTCAAAAAATTAAAATTAAATTCAAACAGGAAATGGACACTCATCTGCTGGTGGTGGCATCAATAAATTGGCAAAATTGTAATTACTTTATCCAGTGGTTAACATTTAACTATTAAGTTAACAGAGGTGGGGAAGAAATCTGGTATTGTCAGCAAAAGAAGATAATAACCATGGTCCTCTGTGGCATCTGAGAAATAGAACAGATACAATCACTAAAGCCCACAGTCTTGGTCACAGCAAACTAAGTGGCCAATAAAGGTTACTGACCCATCTTTAAAATGTGTTAAATGATGGTACAGTACATTTAGTGACATGTAAAGATGCTCACAAAATAGTGTTTCATGAAAAAAAGGTTACATATCAATATTTATCATGGACCTATTTTTTCTATAATCTGGATATGAACAGAAAATCTTCAGAGCTCTTATTTATGAAACTAGGTGACTTTTTTCTTCTTGGTGTTCATCTGTATTTTGTATTTTTCCAAACTAATTTTTGTGTATCAAAAATGTTAATTTTTAAAAAATACTCAAATGTAGCAGTCAAAACACAATACCCTTATCACAGACGTAGAAGGGGAAAAAAGTCAAAAAAAATTCTGATTAGGAAATGTCCTTGGATCCCTGAAAAAAACTGGGAACTTCAGTTAGACAGGGTCCCATCACCTAACTGACACCTGGGGTTCATTCTCACTCTCTGTACATGAAATACATCTACACTGATGATATAAAACTGAAGATCTCTAACTCAAGGCATACCAGAAGTGACAACATCTGGACAAATGAAAGAATATACACTGTGTGAGGAAAAAAGACTCAGCAGCATATTTTAAGTGCCTTATCTTTCATTCCGTGTTTACTTCCTTGAATCTGGGCACACCAGAAGATTACCTAGTCTAATCCCCTAGGTTAAATAAACAACTCCAGATGATATCCTGCTCTACCAAACATCCTTTGAAAGTATGGGAAGGAAGTGTCATGGCAATTTAAATTTCTTAGGACCTGCTTCCTAGACTTAAGACCAATTCTACGGGTTTCATCATTCCAGTTCTTCCCTTGAAAATTAAAGCAGTATCTAACACAAAGTTTTACAGCTGTCATATTAAAACCAGGGTGTTACTGTCAACTTGCTTCTACCACAGCAAAGTTAGGACACAAATGGCCAAGTAATATATGGGATGATGGTTTTTGTTTTATCAATTAATTATCCTATTACAAATAAAACTCCTTAAGCAGATTACCATTTATTATTTTATGTTTGAAAACTAAAAAATATGGAAGTTAAAACACCCCTACAGATTTTGTTTAACCTATATGAATTTCCTAAATTTCAATCCATCTGTGAACAAACTATGGAAAAAGCCAACAGTAAATACATAAAGTCCAAATGTATCGTAAAATTCCCCACCGATCTCCACTAAGGAAGTAGTAGGAAAAAATTAGTCTATCATACTTGCATTTCTGTATACTTCCTATTTCTTCAAATTGCTAAACTGGGTAAAAATTCATCTATTAAATGAGACAAGTAAATCAGGCTAGAAAAAGGTCTGTTTCTTAATTGTTCCTGAGATTCAGAAAACTACTACTTACTCCTTATCCCAATCATACAGATGAGGAAACTAAGGAGCAAAGGATTAACCTGCTCCAAGTCAAAAAAGTAGGATGCTGCAACTTCCTGTAGTACTCTCACTTGACACTACCCCACTCCTGTTACTGTGATTGACAGTGTCCCAGTTGTCTTTGTTAGGAGCAAATCAACATCTGTGCCCATTTTTAAATGGAAACACGCAAATCCACATTTCCCGTTGTAAGTTTACTCGCCAATCTACTGACGAAGCAAAATCAGAAGAATGTTTCCCCAATATACTACATAGGCTTGATCTCTCAACCTCAAATCCATCCCCTCAAAGCAATGATGCTTGGGGACGGAGGTACAAGTCTACAAATCTTCAGGTGCGTAAGTACCATGAAGAAACTCAATCAATCCTATACCTATTGCGTTTGGAGAAAAAAAACATTTTATTTTCATAAAATTATATTTTAAAAGAAGCATCGTTTTGAAAAAGTATGAAATTCTGCTTTAAATAATAGAATCTTTGTATAGTATCTCAAAGATTAACCTTGAGTTTGGGGCCTAACTCTAAGACATTAAACCATGTTTCTGGGGACATCCTTTAAAAAATTTTTTTTCAAAGAAGGCACAGTAAATTGGCTTGCTCAGCCTCTCAAATGATCCTAACATACTCATTATATTAATTACATACCAGTGAGCCCCCATTACAGTTTACTAACTCATCATTCTCCAAGACAGAAATGTACTTTATAGTGAATTTTGCTGCTTTTCAAGCTTAAATAACTACCACAAACCAAATGAGGAATAGAAGACAACTTCTAGAGTCTGGTAAGTGAACTCAATAAGCAGTCAATTTAAAAACACAAATCCACACACTCTTATCTGTACTTTCAGTGTTCTAAAACCTAACATTTTCATTGACTCATTGGATGACAAAACCAGACCTGAGTGGATGTGAAGCCATTTTTAGTTGTCCTTCTCCACTTACTGTAACTATTAATATCTTTCACTGCATAAGTATGTTTTAGGGAGTGCTACCCCAGACCCTACTGGGGATGTCATATACATTATATGCATCATAATGCCTTCTTAAAACTGGAACTGCTTTATTTCCAAAACACATCACCAAAATGGTTTTACATACAAGACCGGGGACCTATATCACTCAAGGGAAAAAAAATGTATGCATCCATAACATTAGTTACTAAATGTTTGATCAGCGTACTTAATTTTCTCTTTTATCTAGTTTTCCTCCATAATTAGTAAATACTGAAATTCTGAAATAATCCCATTTTATTTTGCTTTTTTGTTTAGGGTTGACTGATGGTATTCATCATCATTCTCAGAAACTGTTCCCCAAAAAGGCTTCCAATGAAGTATAATTAAACTCAGACTGAAGCAGAGTGGTTACATCTTTTTTTTTTATTAAGGAATCACTGATATACACTCTTATGAAGGTTTCACAAGAAAAACAATGTGGTTACTATATTCACCCATATTATCAAGTCCCCCCCATACCCCATCACACTCACTGTCCATCAGTATAGTTAAGATGCCAGAGTCACTCACTACTTGTCTTCTCTGTGCTACACTGTCTTCCCCATGACCTTCCCCACACCACGTATACGAATCATAATACCCCTCAATCCCCTTCTCTCTCCCCCACTCCTCTCCTTTGGAACTGCTAGTGTCTTCTTAGAGTCTGTGAGTCTTCTGCTGTTTTTCCTTCAGTTTTGCTTCACTGTTGTACTCCACAAATGAGGGAAATCATTGGTATTTGTCTCTGTCTGCCTGACTTATTTCACTGAGCATAATACCCTCTAGCTCCATCCATGTTGTTGCAAATGGTAGGATCTGTTTCCTTCTTATGACTAAATAGTATTCCATTGTGTATATGTACCCATAGTGGTTGTATCTTATGATCTAAAATCTATTTTTAGATGACAGAACAGCTACATGGAAACTGTTGTCAAATTTTCTCCATCAGGAAGCATACCCATGAATTCTCCTGTCTTTGAAGTATACTGAGGAACCAAAAAGGGACTAAGTAATTTTGTAATCTATAATTCTCTAAAGACTTTTTTATTATATAAATCCACCTAAAGACGCTCATTACAAAGACTCTGACTCCAAATAAAGTTAAACACAGAAAATTATTTTTAGACATATGAGCTAAATGAACCCACACAATAAAACATTTCTTCCTTTTCTTTTAGAAAATAAACTTCATTTATTGCTCAAAATTAAATGATTTCCAAATTGCTATATGCAGACAATAAAGTAAAGGCACTAAAGTATATGTAAACCCATTGTAACAAAGTGAATAGGAAAGGGATCATTAGCCGACATTTCAACAAACTTCTAGATGATGAACTTATCACAGAACATGCACATAGTGAATGCAGGGGAAAGTGATGCAGACTGAGAAAGTGGGGATTAAGTCATGGAACAGCTTTGTACATGGCCCTCATCCACACCCCTTACTCATGTCTGCTAAGTAACTTAAATCTGTGAAAAAGGTAGCTTTAATCAATATTTTTTTCCAACAGGCTGGCCAATAGCACATCCCATTCATATAGAAAGAAGTCCTAGTTTGTTCTTCCATTTAAAAAAATTGGTGGGAGGAACTACCTGAAAAGAAGCAATAATACTCAATTATTACCTAGTCCTTCATTTATAAATGTAAACAACCAATTATCAAGTATGTGACAAAAATCATTAGCAAAAAAAACAAAACCAAAAAAAAACCAAGCCAAACAAAAAAGTCACTAGAAGGAAAAAGAGATAATCCAATTAACAGAAAATAATTTTTTAAAAGACAGCCCTAAATATTATCCTCAGACAGATTAAAGAAAATGCATCTTTAAAACAGAAACAGGTGAAAGAGAAATACCGGTACAAAAAGACTTCTTGGAATTAAAAATATGATTGTTAAAATGTCACCATTGAGCTGGATAAGATTCAAAGTAATTTCCCAGAATAGGAAAAAAATTAGAAGATAACGAGAAACAGAAGATTCCAACTAGAGAGAACAAAGAAAACAGCACAGAAAAATTCTGGAATAAAGTAAGTTTCCCAGAGTTAAATAAAGATCAAGCCTTTAAGCTGAAAGAACACACTTGTAACAGCTAGGATGTGGAACAGAATATCCATATTGAGACCTATTACCATACAGTTTACAGAACCCAGGATAGACAAAAACCCCAAAAGCTTCCAGAGAGGAAAAATAAAGGGATTACCAAAATAAAATATTATTGTCACTGGCATTAGAGACATCACAATACTGGATGCTGGAAGACAATAGAGCAATATGATACTACCTAAGTTCTGTGGGAAAATGTTGAACCAGTATTCTATACCTAGCCCAACTATCAATCAAGCATGAGGCAAACAAAATGATTTCGGACACAGAGGACACAAAACATTTAACTCCTGCCATCCCAAGCTACTTAGGGTTATTCTCCAACGAACTTGAGGGAAGAAAGTACACTTATGCAATGGATATTTTACAATTAGATATCGTCAAAAAGTTTGAAGATATGCTGAAGGCAAATTTTTCTTTAGTCAACCACAAAAATGAAAGGCTATATGGGGACAAAATGTGCAAGGGAAATCAGGGTTGAAATATGAAAGTAAATTGTGGCATGTTTTGAGCAATTATGACATGTTACAGAAGAAAATACATCTAATCCTGACAATAGCAATGTATGGACAGACCTAATTACCAAAAGAAAATTATATCCCTAATACTTATTGTGTAACCAGAATTGGGTATCTTTTGACCATCTTCCTTCAGTTCCCCCTGGCCACATACAGAGCATTTTACAGCTAGAGTCAGCCAGGTGACAGTCTTGCTACTGTGTGAAAAACCTTAGCTGTTATCCTCTGGAAAGATTATAAACCACCAGCATCAAAATGCTTCAGATTAAATAAAATACAATTTTTATTTGCTTGCTGGGTATCTCCCCTACTGCACTCAGCAACGTTAAGGGCAGTAATAATTTTTCTTTCAAACCTGTTTCCTCTGCACATGAATCAGTGACTTGTACATAACAAATATTTAATGTGCCATATTTTAACATCTCTGAAACTAGGATGGGTCCAACAGGATCAATCCATGCCCCTGATATTTTTACCTTCTAGGTGGTACACATAATGACAAGTCATACAAGGAAAGGCATCTAAGATTTAAGAAATTCAATAACACAAACTATGGAGGAAGATGGGAGTCGTGTGACTTCAAGTGTTGGTAAATCCAAGATACAGAAATATTAAGCTCATTATTTTGAGTTATGGAACTAAATATTTAAAGAAATAAAAATAGAGGGCTAAACATAATTGTCTCCTGAGAAGAGGCAGTAGACTGTTACTGCCTTTCACTATAAGCCAGTCTAAACTATTTTATTTTACCAAGTGCTCAGACTTTTTATGAACCATTTTCAAGTATTTACTAAGGAGCAAAGTAGATATTCACACATACAAAATCACAGGAACTCAGACAAGAACATTCCCACGGATGCAGATAGGCATTCATGGGCAAACAGTCAAAGTCAGAACCAGGCATCTTCAAAAATTTCAATTGGCAATGAGGGTTGGAGACAATGAATTCTGGACACAAATTAAGCAAATTTCTAAAGCGTGACATCAACATGAGCTGCCTACTAATGAAATTACACCATTTTGCTCATCAGAAAGTCAAGGCAGGATAAGCAAAAGCTAGCAAGTTTATCCCAGTGCCCTGACTGAAAATTCAGACCTCACAACCCACCCCCGTAGGTGGAGTAATTACTAGTTGTCCCTCTCCGAAACACTCCACATTTACACAACACCCTTTCACCTGCCCTGGCCAGTCTACACAATGACAGACGCGCGAAATGAACATGCTCTCTCCACTACTCGAAAGACCAACTGACTTTATTATGAAGGCATAAAAGCTGGGGAAGGGAACTGCTGCTTAGGGGTAGGCGGTCCACGCATCGGAGGACGGCGGCCAAGACATTCAAAATCCCAGCTGGCGGAGTTTGGTGCACAGAAGCATCCAAGGGCCTGCTCCAGTCTCCGGCAAAAGAAAGCACGTCGTTCCCCAGAGAGAGCTAACGAGCTTTAAAACCCATTTTGCCCTAAGCCGACAGTGGCGTTCAGTTCAGATCCCGCCCCTCCCTCCTAACCCGAGGCAGATTTCAAACTGTCACACGGCCGATACTAAGCGCGCCAAAGTGGGACCCACCCCCGGGTAGACCGGGACGCAGGAGGCAGGTCCCACCCCTTCCGCCCTCCGCCCGCGAAGGGTTCATTCATCTCCAGGCGGGCAGCTGCTACTCCCGGACCCGCCGTCCCTACACCGCAAAGCCACCAAACGCTTTGTGTCGGGCCTGGCCGGAAACCGGGCCGCGCGTTCGACCGCGCGCCCAGACACCACCTCCCTACCCCGGCGACCCGCGGGGCTTCCGCGCCGGAGAACCCTTCTGGATCTCGGGGTCTCGGGTCCGAAGCCGGGCGTGTTCCTCTTCCGCGGGCACAGGGCGCACCTCACCCGGTCCTGCTAGGTATCCCGGATCGGGAAAGGTGTAGCCGGTCCTGCCATCGCGGCAACTCGAGCCCCCTCAGCGACCCCTCTACCCCACTAAGAAACACTCGATCCCTTCGCTTTCCCGGAGACGGACACCCTGTCCCTTCCGAAGGGCGTGGGCACTGACCCCGTCCTCCAGCTCGGGCTGCAGCCCCAGCCCCTCGGGAGAGTTCACGCGGCCGCCTGGCGAGCACTCACTTGAGGAGCAGCTGGTCGTGCTCGGCTTTGATCTTGCCCAGGTCGATCTGCAGCTTGGCGCGCTCGCGGGCCGTGTCGTCCAGGGCGCGGCGCGCGTCGGCCAGCTCGGTCTCGTACAGCGCCTTGAGGCCGGTGAGCTCGCGGCCGCGCACCTCCTCCCGCTCCGTCACCTGTAGCTGCAGCGCGCTGTTCTCCGTCTCCAGGCTGCGCACCTTGTCTATGTACACGGCCAGCCGGTCATTGAGCTCGCGCAGCTCCTCTTTCTCCTGCAGCCGCGACAGCCGCGTAGGGCTCAGCGGCGTGGCGGGGCCGCTGGCGCGGCTGCCCGCCTGCGGCGGCACGGGGGTCGCGGTCGCCATGGTGGGCGGCGGGGCGATCGGCGGGGGAGAATGAGCAGGGGGCGCTGCAAGAGCGAAGCCAGGACCGAAGGCACACCGGCGACCAGCGCACGCGGAGAGGCCGGCGTGGGGAGGAAGCAGCACCTGCGATGGCGGGAGAGAGGTTACAGCACAAAGGGCAAAAGGGGAGGGCTATGAACCGATCAGTCGTAAAATGCCCTTTGTAAGGAAACACGCACACACACTCGGGAAGACCGCGGAGAGTGTCACCGGGAAGGCTGAGCAGGGTCCGCGCACGCCGCCGAGTCTCCCGCCCGCAGCACTTTGTTTCCTGTCAGTCGGCGCGGCGCTGCGCGGAGGGCCGGGGAGAGGGGCCCAGGGGGAGGAGGTGGAGGAGGAGGAGGTGGCTCAGACCACGGCACCCGCTCCCCAACATTGCCAGCGCGCTCTGCCACCCCACCTGACCATCACCAGCCAATGGGGAGCAGGCGGCGCCCCTGAGAGGCCCGGGAGCGGGGCCTGCGAATTCAAAGCCAACCCCGGAGCAACTGTCGGCCGGGCGCGCGGGGCTGGGCGTGGCAGGGTAAATGCTGAGGGTGTCCGGGAGGGGCGTCTCGGGCTGCTCGCCCTCCCGGCCACCTTGGGCCCGGTGCGCGCCGTGCCGTCCCACCGCCCCGCGGAAACCCTTGCAGGGGCCAGGCCTGCGGCTGGCGGGAAGGAGCCCTGAGGTTTCCGGGGCGGGCCCGCGCCCACGCCCACGCCCGGCAGTTCAGGGAAATTCAAATGTAAACGTCCCCGGCAGCCACCCGTAAGAACTCGCGGAGGCCGGGACGACCTCGGCGTTGTAACCTTATACCCGCCGGGCGGACAGGCCTCGGAGAAGGGTCTGGAGGCCCGGCCGCTGTGGTTACGTAATCGGCGCTGTTGTCCAAGCTTCAAAACCCACGGCGCGCGGGTCCAAGCCTTTTTTTTCCTCTCAGATGGAAACCGGTGTTGTCAGAGCACCTCCTCCCTGCCAAATTGACGTGCTCGGGTTTTCAAACCGACAGGTGAAGACCCCAGAAAAAGCAGAAGCCGTATCATTAAATTGGTCCATGATCTGTGTATTTTTTTAACAATTTAGGGGCTAATAAAATCAAAACCACAATTGATATTGTTAACATGTGACTGAAGTAAATAGCACAAGCTGTTAATTGTATTCCTTCACTAAAATACGATACATGAAAACCTGAAGTAGTGAAAATTTAGGTAGAAATTATTTTTTCTTTTAAAAAGGACCACCTAAACTAATTGGCAACTATTCCTAATAGAATGTCCATTAATCCCTTTGAAAAGTTTTTAACTTTCAGGCTGACATTTGTTGGGATTAGCTCTGTGCCCTGCACTGGGTTTTTCATGAGTTATCCATCCACACAGCCGCTCTGTGGTAGGGGAATTGGATTATTTCCATTTGAAAATTCATCATTTTTATAAATGAATTTCCTTAAGGCTGCCTAGCTGGGACAGGACTGCCCTTGAACCCAGACGGTTTCAAATGACTGCAGAGCCTCACCTTTAACTATAACCTAAAAGGCCACCTCACAACCCATTAGGAACTTGTCTGTAATGACAGGTTAGTTACCTTAATAGTGGCAAAAATGAGGCCAAGATGTTCTTTAAATATTAATCAAGTCATGTACATATACATTAGTGAAAGTCACGGGGCTGCTTCTCATCTGTGAGCTTTGGGCGCTCTGAGTGATAATAGTGTCTTTATTAATGGTTCTACTTCCAGCCCTGTTATGTAGAATGCCATAAGGAGATTAGTCTTTTCCCCAGCTGAAACCTCTCCGGAGATTTGCATGTTTTTAAAAAGTGTTAAAATAGAAACCCTTAGAGGTTTAGGATACCTGAGAAGTCATAGCCAATTGTGGACAAACATACATAAAAACAAATTCTGCTTCACAGTACCAGGTACTGAAAAGGAGGCATGAACAGCGTAGTGTAGGTACCCCAAGGACCAGACAGGCCTCTGCACCCAAGAGGAGTCAACTGCTTGGAGACAGATGATCTGTGAGCTGGGCTTCGAAGAATGTCAACCTCCAGGGACTGGCAAATGGATCCAGTACTTTGTGGAGGCCTGTAAATGACAATCCACAGCCCCAGGGGAGAATTAAAGGGGAACCCCAGATGGAATCCCTAATCTCCTTATGGCATGTTTTTTATTTCAAACCACATTGTGTGGGGATGCTTTAAACTAGGAAATAGGGAAGTCTGGGAAGCAGATTCTAGTCAATCTTAACTTTAGGCCTGGCTTTCATTAGTCAAGAAAAATGGAAAATTGAGGAAATTACCATATAATTAAAACAAGTAATTATTTAAGCCAAATCATAACAGTTATGCCTTGCCAAAAGCAAAACAAAAATAGAAAACCAATTGAGTCAGAAATTTTATTCAGTAGCTCCTGCATGCAAGGAACTACACTGCATCCTATGAAAGATTTTTTTTAAAGTATGTGGGTTTTTTTTTAAGTATGAAATGTGGTTCATTTAATAAAGATACTGAGTATGTAATATATTTGTGTGAAAATGAAATGTATACATGCGGATAAATAGGTTAATCAATCAAGTCATGCATGATAAAGGCACAAAGGAGTCACATTTGATCACTAGGACTACTAAAATTTAGAGAATGAAGAAATCTCTTGAGGCCAGGACAAGATAGGACATCATAGAAAAAGAGGATTTGAACTGAACATTAAAATAGGGGAAACTTATCTCAGTAAGTGACTTGATTTACAAAAAATTAGCCTTACAAGTTTTTCAGAAACAGAACTATTCAATAAAATGAGATGACTCTGTATGCTATGTAAATGCTTCTACTTGTTTATATTGAGAATGCATATTAGAAACTGGGCAAGAAGCATCTGGAATTCAGACACCCACATACCTGCAAATTAATGTTACCAAAAAGATTCTGTTAAAGTCCCTGAAGAGAGACAGAAGACATTGAAAAGTAAATAGGGGCCTCTCTGATTTACTAAAATATATTGAGTAATAAAGCAACTGAAACTTTCATATATTTCTGATGGGAGTGTTAAAATGGTAACAACCACTTCAGAAAGTCTTTGCTCCTTACAAAGCTAAAAAATTCGCCTACCCACTAGTCCAGCAATTCTACTCCCCAAACAAATGAAAGCATTTCTACTAAAAGACTTCTACAAGAAGTTCAGAGTAGCTTTATTCATAACAGCCCAAACTGGAAACAGTCCAAATGCCCATCAACAGAACACACCAATAAATCATGGTATACGTACTACTAGATAAAAAGAATGAACTACAGACACATGGATCAACATGTATGAATTTCATGAGCATTATGTGCAGCAAGAGAAAGAGTACATTTTAAATGATTCAGCTATAGGAAATTCAAGAATAAGTAAGTGTAATCTATGTGAAAGAAATCGGAACTGGTTGTTAAGGAACTTTCTGGAATGGTAGGGTTATGGGTGCTTGAATAAATACAGTTATCAGAGCTCATGAAATTGTACACAAGATCTGATCATTTCACTTTATGTAGATCTTATCACAAAAAAATAAATGAAAACATTCTGGTCTCTTCTAGATTAGCTTTAAAAACTCACAAAATATACTTGGAAACTTCTTTATTTTCTGTAAGTAGATCAAGTTTCCACCTTGTTTATTGCCTGACCTCTAAAGTTTTCTGTGGACTCTTCATTTTTCACACCCATGCTAAAAAACCTGTGTAATTTTTTTAGGTGTTAGAAATCATATACAGCCTTTTTATTATTTTTTTTAAACTGGGCTTGATCAGATTTAAAAGATGTATTTGAGGTGTTAAGGGTGAAACCCAGTGACGAAAGCTGCTGCCATTTTTGTCTTGGGAAGACTGGAATGTGAACAGTACAAACTAAGCACCTAATAAAAAAGAAAGAAATCTAAAACAAAAGTTTCTACCTATGAAATTGTTTTTCACTACTACTGTCATTTTATTTTATCAGATTATGTATTTGGCCACTGAGCCTTCTATTGATCAGATACAAATACTGATCTCTCTTAATCCAGGGACCTAAAATCTTTCAATAACATAGCAAGTTTCTAAACAACTGAAGACGTGTCATAAGCTTAACTCAATAAGCGGAATGGAGATGAAGAGGAGAACAGGGGAGTTAGCAGAACATGAGGTAGCATTGTGACTGATAAAGGATATTTAATATATAATTTTATATTTTATATTCGGAAAGCAAAAAAATTACCTATGGCTTTAGTAGTACATATTTAAAAGTTTGACTAAATCTCCTTAAACAGACAGACTTTGTAAAAGCTGTGATTCTCGACTGGCTGTGGTGGGGAAAGACAGAGAGCCTCCTGTTCCTAAGGGGCTTTACAGATTTTGGGGGCAGATGAGAATTTTGGGTTTATCAGAAGAGATCATGGATGATAAAGTTATAAGACACTGCCATGGAGAACACAGAGAAAATACAGCACATTGTTCCTGCCCCCGGTCTCACGGGAGCTCCTGAGCTACCCCCAGAACCATGTAAGTGTGTATACAGTTACATACCAGAAGTAACTAGATCAGACAAGCCGTGATAGCCGTGACTGCAGAAAAGTCTCGTCATTGTGACATTTGCTTGAAAAAATCACCCTGTGGTAACCTGAATCAACTGTTTCACAAGATTTTCAAAAACTCGTTGTCATTTAAAAGAAATTGGTTTCATTTCTCTCATCTTAACCTCTCAGTTTTTTTTTCATTTACTGTGTGCTTCCGTTAAGGAATTTCAGTTGGGTTGATCTCAAAGTAAGAGATGGAGAAAAGAGGCCTCAGTTGTCAGAGGAGAAAGGAAAGTCACAGAGGTGAGTCCTACATTTTTACTTTTAAAAGTAAAGCTTCACCGCAAAATAATTAAGGTGTCATTCCTCCAATGAGCCCCTGTGGCT
Organism: Manis pentadactyla; assembly: GCF_030020395.1. NCBI lineage: Eukaryota > Metazoa > Chordata > Mammalia > Pholidota > Manidae > Manis > Manis pentadactyla. Next base: position 65,421,269 of record NC_080031.1, on the reverse strand, counting down.
TTATCCTCTATAGTAGTCATTTGGAAGTTAGCATATTGCTTTTTGGTCTATCATTTCAACCAAATCTTAAGATTCTTCAAGGTAGCAGAATGTCCCACGCAGACACTGTAGATGGTGAAATGCTCTCACTTTTCTGTCCACAGGCCCTCATATTTAAGTAGAGCGATAGACAACCACAGACAACTTATGTACCCTGACCCTTCACCCATCAGTCATTTCTCATAACCAGTCTCCCTTATGTAAGATATATTTGTATATACTTAGTTTGAGCAAAGCCTGCTGGTAGATATGAGTCAAGAGATACTTTTTAAAATTCTCAAAACAATTACTTAAAAGACTCTGTAAGAATTCCATTTGAAAAACTTACTATTTTATGTTACTATTGTCTGAAAATAAGATCTGTAATGTTTATCTTAGTGACTATTGTTGATAAAATAGAACCAAATACAGTAAATAACATTGTAAGACCTTTTCTCCTTAAATAACTGCAGCTATCTCAGTTTCAGGTTTACTATGTCATCTCAAATGCTTGCAGCAAACTTGTACCATGTTAGACACCAAACTTCATTATCTATAATAGGAAGTTAGAAACATGTAAAAATACCATCCTATATGTATTTTTTAATTTCATTTTTGAAAAACAAATGTTGATATTTTTTTCCAGAAACATATGCAGCAAACGCAACTTTTCATACATAGCAAAAGGCATCTTTTATCTACTTCTAGTTCTTAAGAATTTGAATCTGAAGAACTAAACGTAGATAAATTATTGGTTCAGATAGATGTGCTTTAATTAAAGCACTATTTACAACCTAGAACTCTTTCTCTATGGATCCTTTTGATCTAGGAACAGTAATCAAAATTTTCTGCACTGAGAAAATGGCATTGTCTTTCCAAAACACTGGGAAAGATATTATGGCCATTTGAGTTTCTGGCAACTTCAGCTACATAAATAGGACAGTCTGTCCCTAAGAGACTTACAGTACATATAAACAGATGCTTATCAATAATAATAGTGAACTTGTGTTAAAATACAGTAAGAGTTGATTCTTACTATTGCTAACTGTGACACTGATCATTTTGGAATTCTTCGGTTTCTCCAAAACAAATGCTCAAACGCGGGACTTGGTTCCAGTATGATTAGCCGCACTACTTCAAAATGTAGGTTAAGGCAAACTTAGGTGAAAACATTTCATTTTAGTACTTGTCCAGTGTTTGAACCGTTCAAAAGTACCCTGCTTGGCGAGTTGGAAACGCTCGTGCTGCGCCGGGATAGAGACGCTTTAAGGAGCTGGTTAGCTGGAGCCCTCACGGGCTGCCTGCGGGAGCGGTGCTTGCTGGGACTTGTAGTCTCTACAAGGACGGAGGCCACTGCAACTCCATTTATAATGCTTTTCTCCTTTCGAAGATCTTGGACCCTCAGTCGGATCAAACCCTGCTCTAAGGCACAATTTGATTACTCTTACCTCATTCTGGTCTTATGTTTCCACCAGGTTCCCCACGTTCAACACTCAAAAGGACGGAGTCGCTCACAAGCCTCAAAGAGATTGGCCTGTCCTGAGAAGTGGGCGGAGCCCTAACTGGACTGGAGCTCAGGATTGGCCAGTATCTGAGGAGAACAGGCGTTTTCATACCCACTAGCCGAGTTGTATAGTGTGGTAAAACTGGGAGCCCTTTACCGCAGTTCGCCTCTTCCCCTTAAGACATCTCGTGATATTTCGAGCGAATGGCTCTAGAGACGCCTAGTGGGAGGTGAAGGCCAGTCGGGGCGGTGCGCACCGGAGCTGAAAGGCACAGCTCAGGCGGGGAAGTCGAGGGCGTGCTGCCTGCGCCACTTGGGCTCTCCCGGCGGTAGCCACCCGGAGCCCGGCGCAAGTGTGTGGACGCCGCGGCCCTGCAGGTGAGGCGGCCTGGGGTTTCGGCCGCTGAATCGACCGCGAGCTTCACCTGGGCCCGCGCGGGCTGTGACAGGTGCGCGGACGTGGGCAGCGCTCCGCCCGCTCGCCGGCCCTCCCCCTCCGGGCCTCGAAATGAGTTGCGGACCCCGGCTGAGCGGTTCTGGCTCCTGGCGCCTGGCGCTGCCGTTGCCTCCCAAGAGCGGACGCCGCCACTGAGAAAACGGGGGAGGCAAGCGGCTGCCGAACCCGGGCATGAACCGGACGCTGCGTCCGTTGCTGGACTAAAGCGCGGACATGAACCTGCACCAGGTCTGACCGCGGCTGTGAACCCCGGCGACCGCTGCTTCTCCGTGGGCAGTGTCGGCGACCAACGCTTCAACGGTGAGTGAGGGAGGCTCCCGCGTAGCCCGTGGCCGGTCTGCGCCCCTGAGTCAGCTGGGCTCGGCCCAGATGACGGGCGGAGGCCAAGAACGCCTCGTCAGCCCGACGGGGGCGCCCACGTCCCCCACAGAGGTCCCTGCGCCTAGCGCCGGGTGGACCTGGCCTTTGAGAGCGAAGGAAGCTTTAAACATTCTGTTCATTGATGTGCTTGCACAGAGCCTGAACTCAAATGTTTCTTAGGATTTTTAAAAGTTTTAGTCTGACGTCCTTGCTCTGGGGTGGTTTGCCTAAGTCGTTTATCCAAAAATCGTTGTGTAACGTGTGTGTGACAGGCTTTACCCCACTAGATAGACTCAAATTGTCGAGTTTAGAAATAGTTGGGATTGGTTTAATTTCTTTATTGTAAGTTAAGGTCATATATCTCGGTAATTTAAGAAAAGTAGGTGTCTTGAAACAATTACTGATTGTTTGCTATCAACAACTAGCACTGAGTAAAAAATAAAATGAAAACAGAGCTTTTCATTTATTTTTCCTCCAGTTCACTGAGGAATAACTTTTTTTCCCCCACAAATAATTCACTCGTGCCATCCTGTGAATTCCATATGTAACAGTTTAGAAGTCCTGGGAAATGTTTATTTTAGATTGCTCACATTAATTACTGAAATCTGTTTTTCAGTAAAACTCCTGTTTGCTATGTAGTGGTAATTTCAGGTTAACTTTTATTGATAGTGACTTGTTTTTCATTCTTCCCCAGATACTGGAAGGAAGAGGGCCCTAAGCTTTGACTACTTACCAGTATCGTTGCATTTTCTACCTCCACTATACTTTTTAATATTAACTTCAAACTGTCAGTATTGCCCATGATACACTTTATCTAAACAGATTTATAATGCTGATTACTTTTGCTACAACTTGTGTAGCTCTCTTAGTTGTGATTAAAAATGAAACTTGACTTTACATATACAAGTGAGACAAACAGCTCACCAGATGCCCCAAGTTTTCTTCTCTACTTTTGAGTTTCTTTGTGGTCGTTGTCAGTCAAAATAAATAACAGAAGAAAAAGTAGCCATTTTTGAAAATGGTATAGGCATTTAGTGCCTGAATTGTGCTTTTAGATCTGTCCCAACCAAGTTCTTTGCTTTTATATATAGTTCTGTACTTCCCCATAGAGTGATGCATGCACACCTTAGTTGGCACTTTAGTTTTAGAGATTCTAATTCTAAATATTCACTGAGTGTGAATGCTCAGGGGAAGAGTGAAGTCTCAGGGTCTCAGGGAGCAACTACAGTTAGTTGTAGTTAGACATTGCCTGCAGTTCTTGCTATTTAGCGGGGTAATAAAGAGTATCCTAAGGGGGTTTTCCTCTGCGAGATTATAGGATGATAACTGCATTCTCTGCCGTCCCCTGAAGTTATATGAGTGTTTTCTCCAGTGTAAATTCTAAGAACTTATTCTAACAAGACATTCGGAACCTATGTAAGCAGTGGTGTGAACAACTAAGTGTATACAATATGACAGCCTTACACCTAGATGACTCCTCCAAGTGCATATAAAACCTAGGTGAATGCTTCCATGTTACTTTAAAGGAGAGGTGAGTTGATGTGCCAAAGATTATATGGCTGTCTTACACTGTCTTGCAGTTTCTTGGTTAGTCCTGCTGAATTTTAAGTCTGTTTCCATAGACTGTGCTTAGTGCAGATTTCTTCTAGATCTCAGGAAGCATTCCAGTAATAAGGTAAAAATAAATTTATTTTTGTTTAGTGTGAAGAGATCCAGTTTTCTGTAATTTTGTGGTAGTTTTAGGATGAACAATGATCTTTTTCCTTTGTAGCCAATCCATCCCTGACTCTCTAACATTAAGTTGATAGCTCAGTTACAAATAAAGTTTTGTTGCCCTCAGTTTTTTAGACACTATATTACTTCTTAAATTTCTCTCTCTTGAAATTGCCCTTTTTTTTTTTGAGAGGGCATCTCTCATATTTATTGATCAAATGGTTGTTAACAGTTAACAACAATAAAATTCTGTACAGGGGACTCAATGCACAGTCATTAATCCACCCCAATCCTAATTCTCATCAGTCTCCGATCTTCTGAAGCACAACGAACAAGTTCTTACATGGTGAACAAATTCTTACATAGTGAATAAGTTCTTATATGGTGAACAGTACAAGGGCAGTCATCACAGAAACTTTCAGTTTTGATCACTCATTATGAACTATAAACAATCAGGTCAGATATGAATATTCATTTGATTTTTATACTTGATTTATATGTGAATCCCACATTTCTCCCTTATTATTATTATTATTTGAAATTGCCCTTTTTTTCTTTCATGTTACAAAGCAGAATCTGTTGTTTACTCCTTGAATTTTGTTTTTAACCTTTGTTGGTTTGACTTCTTTTTCTTTGATAGGAATATAGTAAACAGTAATGGTAGGTGTTATGTGCAGATTAAAAAAACCTCTCTGAACTCCAGTTTTATTGAGGTTAGGGACATGAGATCTAACTCTGTCAGGCCCACCTGAAGAATTCTTTTATGCCTTCTGGTACTTTGTGCCTTCTCTGAAGAGAGTTCTGTGTTTGTAATTCCTTCCTTTGCATGTTTTCAGATTATTTACCCATTTTTGTTTTGAAATATTATGAGAGATAAGATCCTGTTTTCTGTATAGTCTGACAGGTTTTTAATTGAAATTAAATTGAATGCTAGTTCTCATGGATTCTTGACTTAAAAATATGCAATTACTAATACAATTAGTATACCTAAGTAGTAGATACATCTTTACTAAAGTAGCATCAAACTACTTTGACTTTAGTCTTAGAATGAAAGCTTCTAGGAGGCAGGAACTATGTTTCTTATACTTTCGAAGCACTTTATTTGCACTTTCATTATATTATTAAGCAGTTTTACCTGGTGTATATCTTCCACAGTTTCACTGTAAGCCCCTAAAAGAGTGATTAGGTCACTAGTGGATTCAATTGCCAACCTAGTCCCTTATAGTTAGTTACATATCCATGGGAAAGTTCTTCTACACTGTTTTATCTGTCAAATGGGGCTAAAGTAGTACCTATTTGTAAGGTTGTTACATTATAAAGTGCTGTGGTCTAAGTTCATTACTTAGTACATGTGAAGCCCTTAAAAATGTCAGTTATTATAAAATGAAGGTTATATCCATTCTAATGCTTGGCACATAGAAAGTACTTGATAAGTACTGACTGAATTGGTGAATAATAAAGAAGCCTGTTTCAATAATTTAAAAATTGCTGTTTTAAAATAGATTTAATAATTTAGATTTAAGTCCAAATAAAATATTTCTATTGAAAGTTTCTTTAACTTTTTTTAAAATTCGGTTATATATTTCACCACCATTATCAGGTGAGCAATTAGGGAAGATTTCACATATACTAAGTGAATGCTTCCCTCACTCCTTTCTCCTTATTAATTTCCTGCTGTTTTTAGAATGAAAGTATGTGTGCAATGTGGTCCTTATCTGTTGACAACTTTTGTTTTTAGAATAAAAATTATTTTATTAAAGACAATAAATGAAAGTTACAGTTAATTAGAACCTATATTTTTGTAATATTTCTCTGCATATAGCCTAACATGTGTTTTAATATACACAATATTCATGTTGTAGTTTATCCATAATTAGTGTTCAAACTGTGATTTGAATGAAAAGGAAAATGAGGTAATTTGTAATTGTTAATATTTAGGAATTCCTATCTCTAGTTTGGAATTTAAACACCTTCGCTATAGGTGGGAAAGCAAACATGATGTGTAGCTCCAGGCTCTCTTCTGTATTAGACATCCCAGTGTTCCTAGCCAAAGAGACCCAGAGTAGAAGTCAAAAGACTGACTGTAGCTCTCTGGGTATTGGTTGAAAAATGCAGGCTACATTAGCACTCTCCTTCCTCAACTTTCTGTGATAGTAAACATCCTTTAGTTTAACTGTTATTTTTGTTCACTCTAGGGAAGCCTTCATTGGTGGGAGGGAGAAAAAGTTTTTGTGGGGTAAGGCATGTGGGTCTTTGTGGGTGGAGAGAATACAGAAGGGGAACGTTTGATACTGTTTGCATCTGGAGAAAGAGAAAGATTTTTATGGTGCTCATATGTCATTACAAGTACTAAATTGGGCTTCCCTTTGTAAAACTTGGCCTATTTAAAAATATTCTGTTTAAATAGTATTAAAGGACCTTTAATATTATTGAACTAATACTAATTTCTACTTTAAAAAAAAACAAGAATAATGTTAATTACGACATACCAAACATAAATCATTTAACCAGGAAATGTACCAGGAAGAAATTCTTTGGGTATTTAGCTGGTATGTTTGGTTAACAGAAAACACAGTGAAATCAGGAAATCTAAGTGTTTTATAGAAATCACAGAATTTTTAAATTAGAGGACCAACTATTTCAGTCTTGGATAATTTTTGGAATTTAGAATATTCAAGAAGGTTGTCTGCCAAGATTTAAAGTTGAGAATCATGTTCTGACTATATGCTTGAAAGCACACATAGAAACTCAGTTCTTCCTGTGCGTTTTGTTTAATCTCAAAGTTAGTAAACCCGGTATTACATGTGCCTAGTAAAGAATTTTCATTTGTCAAGTTAATTTTCATTGGTTAGTAATAGATTGTTCTGATTACAGATCTTTTGACAGAAGCAGCTAGTGTACCAATTGTAATGTATGTGTATTAATTTTGAAGAGTAGGTAGCATTACAGTTTATTTGGTAAACCAGTGCTATTCTTATTGTTTTGATAACCTTCCATAATATAGTCAGGGCACACTGAAATGAGGTTTTTTTTGGTATCATTAATCTACCGATACCTGAGGAACATTATGTTTACTAGACTCCCCCCTTCACCAAGTCCCCCCTGACAAACCCCATTACAGTCACTGTCCGTCAGCGTAGTAAGATGCTGTAGAATCACTACTTGTCTTCTCTGTGTTGCACAGCCCTCCCCGTGCCTCCCCCCACATTATACATGCTAATCTTAGTGCCCCCTTTCTCCCCCTTCCCTTATCCCTCCCTTCCCACCCATCCTCCCCAGGCCCTTTCTCTTTGGTAACTGTTAGTCCATTCTTGGGTTCTGTGATTCGGCTGCTATTTTGTTCCTTCAGTTTTTTCTTATTTCTTAGACTCCACATATGAATGAAGTCATTTGGTACTTGTCTTTCTCCGCCTGGCTTATTTCACTGAGCCTCTAGCTCCATCCATGTTGTTGCAAATGGTAAGATTTGTTTTCTTCTTATGGCTGAATAATATTCCATTGTGTATATTTACCACATCTTCTTTATCCATTCATCTACTGGTGGACACTTAGGTTGCTTCCAATTCTTGGCTATTGTAAATACTGCTGCAATAAACATAGGGGTTCATCTGTGTTTTTCAAGCTGGGCTGCTGTATTCTTAGGGTAAATTCCTAGAAGTGGAATTCTGGGTCAAATGGTATTTCTATTTTGAGCTTTTTTGAGGAACCTCCATAAGCTTCCACAATGGTTGAATTAATTTGCATTCCCACCAGCAGTGTAGGAGGGTTCCCCTTTCTCCACAACCTTGCCAACATTTGTTGTTGTTTGTCTTTTGGATGGTGGCGATCCTTACTATTGTGAGGTGATATCTCATTGTGGTTTTAATTTGCATTTCTCTGATAACTAGCGATGTGGAGCATCTTTTCATGTGTCTGTTGGTCATCTGAAATTCCTTCTTTGGAGAACTGTCTGTTAAGCTCCTCTGACCATTTTTTAATCGGATTATTTGCTTTTTGTTTGTTGAGGTGCGTGAGCTCTTTATAAATTTTGGATGTCAACCCTTTATCATATCTGTCATTTATTAATATATACTCCCATACTGTAGGATGCCTTTTTGTTCTATTGATGGTGTCCTTTGTAGTACAGAAGCTTTTCAGCTTGATACAGTCCCACTTGTTCATTTTTGCTTTTGTTTCCCTTGCCCGGGGAGACATGTTCATGAAGAAGTTTATCATGTTGATGTCCAAGAGATTTTTGCCTATGTTTTTTTGTAAGAGTTTTATGGTATCATGACTTAACATTCAGGTCCTTGATCGATTTCAAATTTACTTTTGTGTATGGGGTTAGACAATGATCCAGTTTCATTCTCTTACAGTGTAGCTGTCCAGTTTTGCCAACACCAACTGTTGAAGAGGCTGTCATTTCCCCATTGTATGTCCATAGCTCCTTTATCGTATATTAATTGACCATATATGTTTGGGTTAATGTCTGGAGACCAGCAACGAAATTGAAGCGGTAATCAAAAAACTACCCAAGAGTTTTTTGGTTCCACTGGTCTGTGGGTCTGTTCTTGTGCCAGTACCAAAGTCTTGATTACTGTGGCTTTGTAGTGGAGCTTGAAATTGGGGAGTGAGATCCCCCCCACTTTATTCTTCCTTCTCAGGATTGCTTTGGCTATTCAGGGTCTTTGGTGTTGCCATATGAATTTTTGAACTATTTCTTCCAGTTCGTTGAAGAATGTTGTTGGTAATTTGATAGGGATTGCATTGAATCTGTGGATTGCTTTAGGCAGGATGGCCATTTTGACAATATTAATTCTTCCTATCCATGACCATGGGATGAGTTTCCATTTGTTAGTGTGATTTCTCTTAAGAGTGCTTATAGTTTTCAGGGAATAGGTCTTTCACTTCCTTGGTTAGGTTTATTCCTAGGTATTTTATTCTTTTTGATGCAATTGTGAATGGAATTGTTTTCCTGATTTCTCTTTTTATTAGCTCATTGTTAGTGTATAGGAAAGCCACAGATTTCTGTGTGTTAATTTTGTATACTGCAACTTTGCTCTATTCCAATATCAGTTCTAGTAGTTTTGGAGTGGAGTCTAGGGTTTTTTATGTACAATATCATGTCATGTGCAAATAGTGACAGTTTGACTTATTCCTTACCAATCTGGATTCCTTGTATTTCTTTGTTTTGTCTAATTGCTGTGGCTAGGACCTCCAGTACTACGTTGAATAACAGCGGGGAGAGTGGGCATCCCTGTCTTGTTCCCGATCTTAGAGGAAAAGCTTTCAGCTTCTCGCTGTTCAGTATGATGTTGGCTGTGGGTTTATCATATATGGCCTTTATTATGTTGAGGTACTTCCCCTGTATACCCATTTTGTTGAGAGTTTTTATCATGAATGGATGTTGGATTTTGCTGAATGCCTTTTCAGTGTCTGTGGAGATGATCATGTGGTTTTTGTCCTTTTTGTTTATGTGGTGCATGCTGTTAATGGATTTTTGAATGTTGTACCATCCTTGCATCCCTGAGATGAATCCATCTTGATTATGGTGTACTTTCCTGTTGATGTATTTTTGAATTTGTTTTGTTAATATTTTATTGAGTATTTTTGCATCTATGTTCATAAGGAATATTGGTCTGTAATTTTCTTTTTTTGTGGGGTCTTTGCCTGGTTTTGGTATTAGGGTGATGCTGGCTTCATAGAATGAGTTTGGGAGTATTCCCTCCTTTTCTATTTTTTGGAAAACTTTAAGGAGAATGGGTGTTATGTCTTCTTTGTATGTCTGATAAAATTCCGGGTTAAGTCCATCTGGCCCGGGGGTTTTGTTCTTGGGTAGTTTTTTGATTACCCATTCAATTTCATTGCTGGTAATTGGTCGTTTAGATTTTCTGTTTCTTTCTGGGTCAGTCTTGGAAGGTTTTATTTTTTTGGGAAGTTGTCCGTTTCTCCCAGGTTTTCCAGCTTCTTAGCATATAGGTTTTCATAGTATTCTCTAATAATTCTTTGTATTTCTGTGGGGTCTGTTGTGATTTTTCCTCTCTCATTTCTGATTCTGTTGGTGTGTGTTGCCTCTCTTTTTCTCTTAATAAGTCTGGCTAGAGGCTTATCTATTTTGTTTATTTTCTTGAAGAACCAGCTCTTGGTTTCATTGATTTTTTTCTATTGTTTTATTCTTCTCAATTTTATTTATTTCTTCTCTGATCTTTATTATGTCCCTCCTTCTGCTGACCTTAGGCCTCATCTGTTCTTCTTTTTCCAATTTCAATAATTGTGACATTAAGCTATTCATTTGGGATTGTTCTTCCTTCTTTAAATATGCCTCGATTGCTATATACTTTCCTCTTAAGACTGCTTTTGCTGCGTCCCACAGAAGTTGGGCCTTTGTGTTATTGTTGTCATTTGTTTCCATATATTGCTGGATCTCCATTTGAATTTGGTCATTGATCCATTGATTATTTAGGAGCATGTTGTTAAGCCTCCATGTGTTTGTGAGCCTTTTTGGTTTCTTTGTACAATTTATTTCTAGTTTTATACCTTTGTGGTCTGAAAAGTTGGTTGGTAGGATTTCAGTCTTTTGGCATTTACTGAGGTTCTTTTTGTGGCCTAGTATGTGGTCTATTATGGAGAATGTTCCATGTGCACTTGAGAAGAATGTGTATCCTGTTGCTTTTGGATGTAGAGTTCTATAGATGTCTATTAGGTCCATCTGTTCTAGTGTGTTGTTCAGTGCCTCTGTGTCCTTATTTTCTGTCCGGTGGATCTGTACTTTGGGGTGAGTGGCATGTTGAAGTCTCCTAAAATGAATGCATTGCATTGTATTTCCTCCTTTAGTTCTGTTAGTCTTTCTTTCACATATGTTGTTCCTCCTGTGTTGGGTGCATATATATTTATAATGGTTATATCCTCTTGTTGGACTGAGCCCTTTATCATTATGTAATGTCCTTCTTTATCTCTTGTTACTTTCTTTGTTTTGAAGTCTATTTTGTCTGATACTAGTACTGCAACCCCTGCTTTCTTCTCTCTGTTGTTTGCATGAAATACTTTTTTCCATCCCTTGACTTTTAGTCTGTGCATGTCTTTGTGTTTGAGGTGAGTTTCTTGTAAGCAGCATATAGATGGGTCTTGCTTTTTTATCCATTCTATTCCTCTGTGTCTTTTGATTGGTGCATTCAGCCATTTACATTTAGGGTGATTATTGAAAGATATGTACTTATCGCTGTTGCACACTTTAGATTCGTGGTTACCAAATGTTCAAGGTTAGCTTGTTTACTACCTTACTGTCTGACCTCACTTGCTTATTGAGCTGTTATAAACACAGTCTGATGATTCTTTCTTTCCCTTCTTTTTCCTCCTCCTCCATTCTTCATATGTTGGGTGTTTTGTTCTGTGCTCTTTTTAGGAGTGCTCCCATCTAGAGCAGTCCCTTTAAGATACCCTGTAGAGGTGGTTTGTGGGAGGCAATTTCCCTCAACTTTTGCTTGTCTGGGAATTGTTTAATCCCTACTTTATATTTAAATGACAATCATGCTGGATACAGTGTCCTTGGTTCAAGGCCCTTCTGTTTCATTGCATTACATATATCATACCATTTTTTTCTGGCCTGTAAGGTTTCTGTTGAGAAGTCTGATGATAGCCTGATGGGTTTTCCTTTGTAGGTGATCTTTTTTCTCTCTCTGGCTGCCTTTAATACTCTGTCCTTGTCCTTTATCTTTGCCATTTCAATTATTATGTGTCTTGGTGTTGTCCTCTTTGGATCCCATCTCTCAGGAGTTCTGTGTGCCTCCATAGTCTGAGCAACTATTTCCTCCCCCAGTTTGGGGAATTTCTCAGCAATTATTTCTTCAACGACACTTTCTATCCCTTTTTCTCTCTCTTCTTCCTTTGATACCCCTATTATGCGGATATTGTTCCTTTTAGATTGGTCACACAGTTCTTTTAATATTGTTTCATTCCTGGAGATCCTTTTATCTCTCTCTGCGTCAGCTTCTATGCATTCGTGTTATCTGGTTTCTTGCATCTTATCCATTCTGCTTATAAATCCTGCCAGAGTTTGTTTCACTTCTGTAATCTCCCTCCGGATGTCTGTAATCTCCCTCCAGACGTCTGTAATCTCCCTCCGGACTTCATCCCTTAGCTCTTGCATATTTCTCTGCAGCTCTGTCAGCATGTTTATGATTTTTATTTTGAATTCTTCTTTAGGGGCACTGGTTACGTCTGCCTCTGCAGATCCTTTCTCAGGTGTTTGAAGTATCTTGGAGTGGAATAGATTTTTTTGCCTTTTCGTAGTGATAGCGCTGGCTGTAGGCAGGTTGTGGGTTTGTCAGCTGGGAGAAGAAAGCCCTTTCCTGCTTGCTGGATGCCTTGCCCTTCTCTGCTGCCTGTGACGGTAACCCGCACTCCTGGAGCAGCCACCGGGTTATTCCCCTAAACTGCTGTGGGCGGGGTCTCCGTCAGAGCAGCACGGAGCCCTGCGGGGAGTGGCAGGCACGCCAGGTGTGCTCCTCCATGCTAGCAGTGCCCCTCCCGGGCAGCTGTGTGGCAGCAGCGGCTTTTGGGTCTGGCCCAGGTGGCTGTGCGTTGGGCTGGGATTCTGGTCGGCTGATGGGAGCACACCTGTTCCCTCTGGCTCTGCTGCAGCTGCGCGTGGGTTTCTTCCGCGCAGGCGTCTACCGGGCTCCTCTGGCTTCACTGCTGCCAGTGCGTGCGAACCGTGCCCGGGCTGTTTGGTCGTGCTGCTGCGGGCCAGCACAAGCCTCTCCTGCGGCACACGGATCTGCTCCCGGTCCCTTCTGGCACTGCCGTCCCTGGTACGCGCTGCCACTCTCCCGCTACTGGGCTGGTGTGTTGGGGTCCACACCAGTTGGAGGAACGACTGGCAGACTGCTTAGTGCCGTGAGGGGCTTCAGAGGTGCACTGCCTCCCTGGGGTTTAGGGCGCCTTAGTTTCCCCGGTATTCCCAGCTGCCGGGACAACTTCGTCCAGCTGTGGGGTCCCTGTCCCTTTAGGACTTGCAGAAAGCACTCACTTTTCTTTTGTGTGAGGAGCGTTGGTTGTGGGGATCTGCCCACAGGTTTTGCTTTTCCGTTTGTCTAATATCCAGCACGCCGTGCACCTTGTGTCTGCGTTCCGGGTGCAGATTTCTAGAGCTGGTTGTTTAGCAGTCCTGGGCTTTCACTCCCTCCCCGTTCTGACTCCTTTCTTCCCGCCGGGTTTTGGAATGGTGGAGCATTCGGGTCCTGCCTGGCCTCGGCTTGTATCTTACCCCCTTCATGTGATGCTGAGTTCTCACAGATGTAGATGCATCCTGGCTATTGTACTGCATCCACCGGTGTCTCTTTTAGGAATAGTTGTATTTATTGTATTTTCATAAACATATATGTTTCGGGGAGGAGATTTCCTCTGAACTACTCACGTCGCCATCTTCCCGTGATCCCCTCAAACATTTTCATTCATTAACTTGACCACATATATTCTAGATTTCTGTTATAATGGAAATCATGTATGCATTTTCTTTTTTTCTTATGTGTTAGAATAGCCCATATTGGTGATTTGGCTATTCAAAGAATTAACATATTGTGGCAGCTGGAGAAACTCAATCATGTTTTTTTTTCTTGAATAGGTAGAGTTTTATTCCATTTTCCCCAGCTATTATTATGTAAGGTGTGTGGTCTCCTACCAAATAAAAATAACCCCAACAGGAATTACTGTTCCCTTTTAAAATGGTTTTTTTTTAGAAATTTACAATGAAAATGTAGAGTTCACTTTTATTCTCTCATTTCTTCTATAAAAAGTAGCCATTTCCTTTACATGGTATATCTATTGTATATATTGGAGGTCGGGAGAGAAAGTCTCACTTTTTAAATTCTTTATTCTTGATGAAACTCAGTGTAGTAAAATAAAGCTTATTTTAAATAATGAAATAAAACTCAGCATCGTAGAACAAAACTTATTCTTTCGTTCATCACAATCTAAAATAGCATTCCAGTTTATTAATGATCGTATAGCTTCTTAAGACATATAACATTTGCAACCAGAAAAGAAAAACAAAAGTACAAATGAGAAAAAGACTAGGAATTTCTAGAATACCTATTATAAATTCCATATTACATGCTGAGGTTAATTAATATTAATTTAGAGCCTACTATGTATGTAGATAAATAGATTTCTACTGCCAGAGAACATACTCTTCTATGGGACACAAGCAACAAACATGAATCTGTGTATGATACATGCTACACCAGTGTTGTAATCAAAGAGTTGTAGGGACCTAGAGAAGGGATTGTTTAATTTAATTACTTACAGGACTTAGGGAAGACTTTATTGAACATGAGGGGTGGAGGGACTGAGTTGCAACTTGAAGAATAGTATGATTTTACTTAAGAAAAGGCAGTCTAGGTAAATAGAGGATTCCAAGAATAAAGCATTAGGTCTGAAAGTGCACGGTGTGATTTGAAAGCCCTGTTCAGTACTCTGCTCTTATTACAGGGTTTAGTACATTGAACTTAACTTTTATGTGTTTCCTTTTTTTGAAAAGAGGATGTCATCTTTCTGTCTCCAGTGCTAATGCACTAATTGGCATGATGCAGACATTCTGCACATGTTTCTTCAGTGAATTAATATCCTGGCTGGAATATGGAATGAATCGGAGAATATGTGGTTGAAGATAGTGCTACAGTGGTAGATGAGATTACTGTTCAAAGCCTTTTAGGAAATGTGGATGATTAAAAGTTTTTGAATATTCATATGTTATTTTCTAGAAAGATAAATCTGGAGGAGTGTGGAGGCTAGATAACCAGATAGGAAGGAATGACTGACTTTTTTCCTGCATTAAGGAGACATTTATTAAACCTATCTTTTTGGAAGGTAATACGCCATGTGATTCATTGTTTTTGCTCTGCAAAAAACTTGCACTGTTAGAGAAAGGAGCTGCTACTCATAAATTTTAAAGACAGGTAAATTATGATAGGTGGTTTGAAAATTTTAAAAGAGCGAGAACTTGCTTCTAGCAAGTAATCAGGGAAGATTTACTGGAAAAAGTGACAATTTAATTAAAAAGTAAATAATATTACTATTTTACCAAATTGATACGATTTTCATGATTTTGTTTAATTGTATCTCAATTAATTAGCAAAGATACTGTTTTATAGAGCTCCACATCCCAGACTTAAATGTTTATAACACTAAGAAGCTCAATTTCCCATGTAAGAACACTGCTGCTCATAAATAATGATTTTAGTTATTAATTATTGAGCACCTACTCTGTGTCAAACCCTTTACTATACCCTGTGTGTGTGTGTGTGTGTGTGTGTGTGTGTGTGTGCACACACACATGCATATATATAAAGCTGTTTATATATATAGTAGATCCTCAATGTTCTGGTTTAGCTCCAATTTACTGATGTGGAAACAGGACATACGGGATAATTACTGTGCCCAAACTTTCACTTCTAGAGATTGGCAAAGCCAGAATTCAGTGCAAATCTATCTGAATCTATAACCCATATTCTTAATACTCTACTAACCTAATTACTAAGTATTATGTGCACAGTTTTATCAAGAATAAGTATTATAAAGAAATGTGCTGCTGCATTGTAATTTTTTTTATTTTTATTTTTATTTTTTTTATTTTTATTTATTTATTTTTTTTTTAATAATTATTTTTTATTGAAGGGTAGTTGACACACAGTATTACATTACATGAGTTTCAAGTGTACAACACAGTGGTAGAACATTTATATACATAATTCTAGGTTCCAGGTATCACCCTACCAGGCTGTTACAATATCTTGACTATATTCCTTATGCTATACATTACATCCCGGTTACTAATTTATTTTACCATTGGAAATCTGTCCTTTTTTTTTTTTTTTTTTTTTTTTTTTTGTGAGGGCATCTCTCATATTTATTGATCAAATGGTTGTTAACGACAATAAAATTCTGTATAGGGGAGTCAATGCTCAATGCACAATCATTATTCCACCCCAAGCCTAATTTTTGTCAGTCTCCAATCTTCTGAGGCATAACAAACAAGTTTTTACATGTAGAACAAATTCTTACATAATGAATAAGTTACATAGTGAACAGTACAAGGGCAGTCATCACAGAAACTTTCGGTTTTGCTCATGCATTATGAACTATAAACAGTCAGTTCAAATATGAATACTCATTTGGTTTTTATACTTGATTTATATGTGGATACCACATTTCTCTCTTTATTATTATTATTTTTAATAAAATGCTGAAGTGGTAGGTAGATACAAGATAAAGGTAGAAAACATAGTTTAGTGTTGTAAGAGAGCAAATGTAGATGATCAGGTGTGTGCCTGTAGACTATGTGTTAATCCAAGCTAGACCAGGGCAATAAAACATCCACGTATGCAGAAGATTTCTCTCAGAACGGGGGGGTGAGGTTCTAAGCCTCACCTCTGTTGATCCCCAATTTCTCACCTGATGGCCCACCTGCGACTGTGCCTGTCTTAGGTTGTTCCTCCCTTGAGGAATCTTACCCGTCTCTGGCTAACCAGTCATCTTCCGGGGCCATACAGGGAAATGTGAAGTTGGTAAGTGAGAGAGAAGCCTTATTGTTTGAAAAAGTTAGCTTTTTACTTCTTTGCATATTTATGCCCTGTGGCTTCTATGCCCAGCATTTGTCTTGAGGTATCTTTACCACTTGGAAGAATTATGATACTCGGTAAATTTGATATGAGGCACGAATTCTGTTTAAGGGTTGTAATTAGGAAGGAAGAAGAAAAGCTATAGAAGTAGCAGGCGGAAGAAAACATGGGAAGATTGATTATTTCTTTGACATGTCTTCTTGTAGAGTAACTTCAGCATGTATAGGTTTTAAGCTACTACTTAAATTGCACACACACATTAACATAATAGGAGTATAGTTACATAACCAAAGCATATCTGTAATTACCAGCCATCTGCAGTGAAACCAAGAAAACCAGTTAGGCACCTTAGGCATTTGTGAAAACTTATCTATGATATGGTGGATATTGTCCAAATGAACTTGAACAGTCTGAGAGAAATCAGACAAATTAAAACAACCCATTCCTGGGGACTGTTCACATGCCATATGTTCTTTTAACAATAAATAGTTTGTAGTTGTAAGACTTTGGAGCGCTACAATTTGCACTTCTCCAAATTCTTGGTTGAGTTCCAACAGTATAGATCCAGTCCAATTTTGTTGTTTTACTGTATGCACAGGCCAGCTTAGATATCTCCTTCCTCATTCCCATGGCAGGTCCAGGAACTGGTGGGATGAGTGCATCTACAGCTGTAGCAGTGCGTGGATCTTTGTTGGGGTTTTTTGATGATCATCTTCTGGCATGAGTCTTCCAGAGGGTGCAGATGTTGGAAGTTCTTTTTCATATCGTATCTTAGTTCATTTTCGGGGTAGCCCAATTAGGCTTTGATCCTCTGTATAAACACAAACAGACCCTTTGCCTACACTTTTATATGCCCTTTATACCCTTGTGTAGAACTCGTTGGAGGTTACCACACAGGAACTGCCCTTTTTTTTTTTTTTTTTTTGCTATCACTAATCTACACTTACATGACGAATATTATGTTTACTAGGCTCTCCCCTATACCAGGTCTCCCCTATAAACCCCTTTACAGTCACTGTCCATCAGCATAGCAAAATGTTGTAGAATCACTACTTGCCTTCTCTGTGTTGTACAGCCCTCCCTTTTCTCCTACCCCCCCATGCATGTTAATCTTAATACCCCCCTACTTCTCCCCCCCTTATCCCTCCCTACCCACCCATCCTCCCCAGTCCCTTTCCCTTTGGTACCTGTTAGTCCATTCTTGAGTTCTGTGATTCTGCTGCTGTTTTGTTCCTTCAGTTTTTCCTTTGTTCTTATATTCCACAGATAAGTGAAATCATTTGGTATTTCTCTTTCTCCGCTTGGCTTGTTTCACTGAGCATAATACCCTCCAGCTCCATCCATGTTGCTGCAAATGATTGGATTTGCCCTTTTCTTATAGCTGAGTAGTATTCCATTGTGTATATGTACCACATCTTCTTTATCCATTCATCTATTGATGGACATTTAGGTTGCTTCCAATTCTTGGCTATTGTAAATAGTGCTGCAATAAACATAGGGGTACATCTGTCTTTCTCGTACTTGATTGCTGCATTCTTAGGGTAAATTCCTAGGAGTGGAATTCCTGGGTCAAATGGTAAGTCTGTTTTGAGCATTTTGATGTACCTCCATACTGCTTTCCACAATGGTTGAACTAACTTACATTCCCACCAGCAGTGTAGGAGGGTTCCCCTTTCTCCACAGCCTCGCCAACATTTGTTGTTGTTTGTCTTTTGGATGGCAGCCATCCTTACTGGTGTGAGGTGATACCTCATTGTAGTTTTAATTTGCATTTCTCTGATAATTAGCGATGTGGAGCATCTTTTCATGTGTCTGTTGGCCATCTGTATTTCTTTTTTGGAGAACTGTCTGTTCAGTTCCTCTGCCCATTTTTTAATTGGGTTATTTGTTTTTTGTTTGTTGAGGCGTGAGAGCTCCTTATATATTCTGGACGTCAAGCCTTTATCGGATGTGTCATTTTCAAATATATTCTCCCATACTGTAGGGATCCTTCTTGTTCTATTGATGGTGTCTTTTGCTGTACAGAAGCTTTTCAGCTTAATATAGTCCCACTTACTCATTTTTGCTGTTGTTTTCCTTGCCCGGGGAGATATGTTCAAGAAGAGGTCACTCATGTTTATGTCTAAGAGGTTTTCGCCTATGTTTTCTTCCAAGAGTTTAATGGTTTCATGGCTTACATTCAGGTCTTTGATCCATTTTGAGTTTACTTTTGTATATGGGGTTAGACAATGGTCCAGTTTCATTCTCCTACATGTAGCTGTCCAGTTTTGCCAGCACCACCTGTTGAAGAGACTGTCATTTCGCCATTGTATGTCCATGGCTCCTTTATCAAATATTAATTGACCATATATGTCTGGGTTAATGTCTGGATTCTCTAGTCTGTTCCATTGGTCTGTGGCTCTGCTCTTGTGCCAGTACCAAATTGTCTTGATTACTATGGCTTTATAGTAGAGCTTGAAGTTGGGGAGTGAGATCCCCCCTACTTTATTCTTCTTTCTCAGGATTGCTTTGGCTATTCGGGGTCTTTGGTGTTTCCATATGAATTTTTGAATTATTTGTTCCAGTTCATTGAAGAATGTTGCTGGTAGTTTCATAGGGATTGCATCAAATCTGTATATTGCTTTGGGCAGGATGGCCATTTTAACGATATTAATTCTTCTGCATTGTAATTTTAACGATCACTTAATTTAAAAGTGAAAGTGATAGAGAAATACTATAGTATATCATTATTGCCTCTTGTAGGGGAGGAAACAAGATATCTTTATAATTTTGACCTAATTAGAATAATTGGGCCTTCTAAAGATAGAGATTGCCTCAATATCCCTAAAGGTGCATAGAAGTGCATTTAACATTTAGAAATAAAATCCAGAAGCTAAATATCGAAGTAATTCCCTTGGGACCATGAATTAGTAGCAATGATTAGGTTTCAAAAAACCATTCAGTCCTTGCCAAATTTGGTACTATATTTTAAACAAATTTGAATGTAACACGATCCTAGTATTAACTGACATAGGATCTTTAAACTACTAACACATGGAAATATAATTAAGAAACCAGTATGGATTTTATTGTCATATATGCCCCTGAAGAAACATAACTGGAAACTTGAAGTTTCTAGGGAAAATACTTTTAAGAAGTTAGAACTTCAATAACAAATTGTTTGACTTTCTTAAAATTTTGAAAGATTGTCTCTTACTCTTTCAGTTAAAGACCACTCTCTTTTAACACATTGCTTTATCCCTTTTAGCACATATATCCCTTTAGTGGTTATGCCAAAATTACAGGAAAAGACTGCTTCAGTCACTTATCTTATGTCATTTTCCTCAGGTCTTTTGATGAATTTCCTAGGTGATTCACTGTGGGGGAACAATGTGCTGTGGGATTAAGTAATTTTTCATGAGGCTTCAGAGTTTGTTTGTTTGTTTGTTTTCTCCCTTTAACTTTTTGCGGTTGGTTAAGGAAAACTAGCAAGTCTATGTAGATAAAATATTTTAGGAGTAGAAAAGCAAATATATATTATCACATCAAACAGTAGGTAGTTCTGTTCTCTTTTTATTTGATATACTGAATAATAATAATACCTACATACCCCTCACCTCCACTGATTATTCTTATTTTTGACATGTTATCCTGGGAAGACATAAAAAGAAAGTGACTTTAAGTATTTCATTTACTTCTTATAAATTTACCACAAAATTTTTGAAACAGATGTTTGGATCCCACTTCAAAATAGTAAATTCTTCTCCCCAAGGCCATTTTGTATGAAGAGAGTCAGTACACTGAGAAAATCTCATTTATTCAAATTTAATCAGAAAATCTCAGATTTATTATAATGCAGAAGTATTCTATGTAGAATCTTCAGGATGATGTAATTGCTGGACCTCATTTTCTTTGTCTGCCTCTGAATATGAAAGAAGTGGGTAAGTTTATGTGCCAAGAACAGTGTAGATTTTTATTTTGGCATAGAAAACGTGATCCTGTTTAATCACTTGGGTTAAAACAGGGTATTTTGTCCTGTTTTCTCAAAGGTGTTTCTACTGTGAGAGAGAGGATTATATGATGACAAGAAGGTTTTGGAACTTCCTTTGACTAAACTGTTGGATAATGTTTATGCTTAGTTATCTCTTTGAAATGCAAACTTTGGATTATTATGCAAATTGTTTTTAGCTCACTGAAGTTGTAATGATGAGGAAATACTCAGAAAGTTCTCAGTTCCCTCCCCCTCTTGGCAGGTGTGGTGGAAAGCCAAGAAAGCCAAAGAAACAGGTTTTCTATGGTGGCTTCAGAAATACTGTATTCTGTTCCCCCACCCCCACCCCAACCCCCCCGGGACTCAGTGGTAAGGAACAGGTTGTTAATCATAGTCATGGAAGCCCATTAGTTTATACTACGGTATCCGGATAACCTTTACAGAAATGGATTAAAATATAACTAGCATCCTGAATACACCTATAGTGACCTAATAGCTCCCACTGCAAAAGTTTCTGGGTGCTGGTTCTCCCCTCAGTTTTGTAGTAACTGTGTAAAAGGCATGGCCCTGCTGTACTCGGGGCTCAGACCTTTGGAGATCACTCTCCTCTGAGCCTGCCAGCATAAAATAAACCTCCACCCTCTAAGACCTCTAAGTGCCGCTTGGTTCTTCCGTCAGCTATCCAGTCTAGGTTTTCCCGTTTTCTGTAACAGTAATTATTTTACATCTTGATGAAAATAACATATAGTTGAAGGATGCATTCAGTAGTTTTTAGCATATGAAGATTCACTTTTAGACATGAAAACCAGCTGGGAATTAGAGTGAGATAGTACTATTTGTAGACATTTAGTAATTTTTTTTTTTTGAGGTAGGTAATATCAGTTCCATTTTTTTTTTTTTGAGAGGGCATCTCATATTTATTGATCAAATGGTTGTTAACAACAATAAAATTCTGTATAGGGGACTCAATGCACAGTCATTAATCAACCCCAAGCCTATATCTCAACAGTCTCCAATCTTCTGAAGCATAACAAACAAGTTCTTACATGGTGAACAAGGTCTTACATAGTGAGTAAGTTCTTACACGGTGAACAGTGCAAACTTCTGGTTTTGATCACGCATCATGAACTATAAACAATCAAGTCATATATGATTAGTCGTTCGATTTTTATACTTGATTTATATGTGAATCCCACATTTCTCCCTTATTATTATTATTATTATTATTTTTTAATAAAATGCTGAAGTGGTAGGTAGATGCAAGATAAAGGTACAAAACATAATTTAGTGCTGTAAGAGGGCAAATGTAGATGATCAGGTCTGTGCCTATAGACTAAGTATTAATCCAAGCTAGACAAGGGCAACAAAACATCCACGGATGGAGAAGATTTCTCTCAAAACAGGGGGGGGGGTGAGGTTCTAAGCCTCCCCTCTGTTGGTCCCCAAGTTCTCTCCTGATGGCCCCCCTGTGACTGTGCCTGTCTTCGGTTGTTCCTCCCTTGAGGAATCTTACCCGTCTCTGGCTAACCATTCATCTTCCGGGGCCATACAGGGAAATGTAAAGTTGGTAAGTGAGAGAGAAGCAATATTGTTTGAAAAGGTTAGCTTTTTACTTCTTTGCAGATTTATGCCCTGTGGCTTCTATGCCCAGCATTTGTCTTGAGGTATCTTTACCACTTAGAAGAATTATGATTCTCCGTAATTTTCGATATGAGGCAGTAATTCTACTAAAGGGTTGTAATTCGGAAGGAAGAAGAAAAGCTATAGAAGTAGCAGGTGGAAGAAAACATGGGAAGATTGATTATTTCTTTCACATATCTTCTTTTTTTTTTTACATGATTATTTTTTTATTGAAGGGTAGTTGACACACAGTATTACATTAGTTTCAGGTGTACAACACAGTGATTCAACATTTATATACATGATAATTCTAGGTAGCACCTATCACCATACCAAGTTGTTACAATATTTTGACTATATTCCTTATGCTATACATTACATCCTGGTTACTTATTTATTTTACAATTGGAAGTGTGTGTATATATATATATATATTTTTTTTTTTGTGAGGGCTTCTCTCATATTTATTGATCAAATGGTTGTTAACAACAATAAAATTCTGTATAGGGGGGTCAATGCTCAATGCACAATCATTTATCTACCCCAAGCCTAATTTTCGTCAGTCTCCATTCTTCTGAAGCATAACGAACAAATTCTTACATGGAGAACAAATTCTTACATAGTGAATAAGTTACATGGTGAACATTACAAGGGCAGTCATCACAGAAGCTTTCGATTTGCTCATGCATTATGAACTATAAAAAGTTCAAATATGAATACTCATTTGATTTTTATACTTGATTTATATGTGGATACCACATTACTCTCTTTATTATTATTATTTTTAATAAAATGCTGAAGTGGTAGGTAGATACAAGATAAAGGTAGAAAACATAGTTTAGTGTTGTAAGAGAGCAAATGTAGATGATCAGGTGTGTGTCTGTAGACAATGTGTTAATCCAAGCTAGACAAGGGCAATAAAACATCCACGTATGCATAAAATTTCTCTCAGAATGGGGGGGTAGGTTCTAAGCCTCACCTCTGTTGATCCCCAATTTCTCACCTGATGGCCCCCCTGCGACTGTGCCTGTCTTAGGTTGTTCCTCCCTTGAGGAATCTTACCCGTCTCTGGCTAACCAGTCATCTTCCGGGGCCATACAGGAAAATGTAAAGTTGGTAAGTGAGAGAGAAGCAATATTGTTTGAAAAGGTTAGCTTTTGACTTCTTTGCATATTTATGCCCTGTGGCTTCTATGCCCAGCATTTGTCTTGAGGTGTCTTTACCACTTGGAAGAATTATGATACTCGGTAAATTTGATATGAGGCACGAATTCTGTTTAAGGGTTGTAATTAGGAAGGAAGAAGAAAAGCTATAGAAGTAGCAGACGGAAAAAAACATGGGAAGATTGATTATTTCTTTGACATGTCTTCTTGTAGAGTAACTTCAGCATGTATAGGTTTTAAGCTACTACTTAAATTGCACACACACATTAACATAATAGGAGTATAGTTACATAACCAAAGCATATCTGTAATTACCAGCCATCTGCAGTGAAACCAAGAAAACCAGTTAGGCACCTTAGGCATTTGTGAAAACTTATCTATGATATGGTGGATATTGTCCAAATGAACTTGAACAGTCTGAGAGAAATCAGACAAATTAAAACAACCCATTCCTGGGGACTGTTCACATGCCATATGTTCTTTTAACAATAAATAGTTTGTAGTTGTAAGACTTTGGAGCGCTACAATTTGCACTTCTCCAAATTCTTGGTTGAGTTCCAACAGTATAGATCCAGTCCAATTTTGTTGTTTTACTGTATGCACAGGCCAGCTTAGATATCTCCTTCCTCATTCCCATGGCAGGTCCAGGAACTGGTGGGATGAGTGCATCTACAGCTGTAGCAGTGCGTGGATCTTTGTTGGGGTTTTTTGATGATCATCTTCTGGCATGAGTCTTCCAGAGGGTGCAGATGTTGGAAGTTCTTTTTCATATCGTATCTTAGTTCATTTTCGGGGTAGCCCAATTAGGCTTTGATCCTCTGTATAAACACAAACAGACCCTTTGCCTACACTTTTATATGCCCTTTATACCCTTGTGTAGAACTCGTTGGAGGTTACCACACAGGAACTGCCCTTTTTTTTTTTTTTTTTTGTATCACTAATCTACACTTACATGACGAATATTATGTATACTAGGCTCTCCCCTATACCAGGTCCCCCCTATAAACCCCTTTACAGTCACTGTCCATCATCGTAGCAAAATGTTGTAGAATCACTACTTGTCTTCTCCGTGTTGTACAGCCCTCCCCTTTCTCCCGCCCCCCATGCATGCTAATCTTAATACCCCCCTTTTTCTTCCCCCCCCCCTTATCCCTCCCTACCCACCCATCCTCCCCAGTCCCTTTCCCTTTGGTACCTGTTAGTCCATTCTTGAGTTCTGTGATTCTGCTGCTGTTTTGTTCCTTCAGTTTTTCCTTTGTTCTTATACTCCACAGATGAGTGAAATCATTTGGTATTTCTCTTTCTCCGCTTGGCTTGTTTCACTGAGCATAATACCCTCCAGCTCCATCCATGTTGCTGCAAATGGTAGGATTTGCCCTTTTCTTATGGCTGAGTTGTATTCCATTGTGTATATGTACCACATCTTCTTTATCCATTCACCTATCGATGGACATTTAGGTTGCTTCCAATTCTTGGCTTTTGTAAATAGTGCTGCGATAAACATAGGGGTGCATTGGTCTTTCTCGTACTTGATTGCTGCATTCTTAGGGTAAATTCCTAGGAGTGCAATTCCTGGGTCAAATAGTATGTCTGTTTTGAGCATTTTGATGTACCTCCATACTGCTTTCCACAATGGTTGAACTAATTTACATTCCCACCAGCAGTGTAGGAGGGTTCCCCTTTCTCCACAGCCTCGGCAACATTTGTTGTTGTTTGTCTTTTGGATGGCAGCCATCCTTACTGGTGTGAGGTGATACCTCATTGTAGTTTTAATTTGCATTTCTCTGATAATTAGCGATGTGGAGCATCTTTTCATGTGTCTGTTGGCCATCTGTATTTCTTTTTTGGAGAACCGTCTGTTCAGTTCCTCTGCCCATTTTTTAATTGGGTTATTTGTTTTTTGTTTGTTGAGGCATGTGAGCTCTTTATATATTCTGGACGTCAAGCCTTTATCGGATGTGTCATTTTCAAATATATTCTCCCATTCTGTAGGGTTCCTTTTTGTTCTATTGATGGTGTCTTTTGCTGTACAGAAGCTTTTCAGCTTAATATAGTCATACTTGTTCATTTTTGCTGTTGTTTTCCTTGCCCGGGGAGATATCTTCAAGAAGAAGTCCCTCATGTTTATGTCTAAGAGGTTTTTGCCTATGTTTTTTTCCAAGAGTTTAATGGTTTAATGACTTACATTCAGGTCTTTGATCCATTTTGAGTTTACTTTTGTATATGGGGTTAGACAATGGTCCAGTTTCATTCTCCTACATGTAGCTGTTCAGTTTTGCCAGCACCATCTGTTGAAGAGACTGTCCTTTCGCCATTGTATGTCCATGGCTCCTTTATCAAATATTAATTGACCATATATGACTGGGTTAATGTCTGGATTCTCTAGTCTGTTCCATTGGTCCGTGGCTCTGTTCTTGTGCCAGTACCAAATTGTCTTGATTACTATGGCTTTATAATAGAGCTTGAAGTTGGGGAGTGACATCCCCCCTACTTTATTCTTCTTTCTCAGGATTGCTTTGGCTATTTGGTGTCTTTGGTGTTTCCATATGAATTTTTGAATTATTTGTTCCAGTTCATTGAAGAGTGCTGCTGGTAGTTTCATAGGGATTGCATCAAATCTGTATATTGCTTTGGGCAGGATGGCCATTTTGACGATATTAATTCTTCCTAGCCGTGAGCATGGGATGAGTTTCCATCTGTTAGTGTCCCCTTTAATTTCTCTTAAGAGTGACTTGTAGTTTTCAGAGTATAAGTCTTTCACTTCTTTGGTTAGGTTTATTCCTAGGTATTTTATTTTTTTGATACAATTGTGAATGGAGTTGTTTTCCTGATTTCTCTTTCTGTTGGTTCATTGTTAGTGTATAGGAAAGCCAATGATTTCTGTGTGTTGATTTTGTACCCTGCAACTTTGCTGTATTCCAATATCAGTTCTAGTAGTTTTGGGGTGGAGTCTTTAGGGTTTTTTATGTACAGTATCATGTCATCTGCAAATAGTGTCAGTTTAACTTCTTCTTTACCAATCTCGATTCCTTGTATTTTTTTGTTTTGTCTGATTGCCATGGCTAGGACCTCCAGTACTATGTTAAATAACAGTGGGGAGAGTGGGCATCCCTGTCTAGTTCCCGATCTCTGAGGAAAAGCTTTCAGCTTCTCGCTGTTAAATATAATGTTGGCTGTGGGTTTAACCTAGATGGCCTTTATTATGTTGAGGTACTTGCCCTCTATTTCCATTTTGCTGAGAGTTTTTATCATGAATGGATGTTGAACTTTGTCAAATGTGTTTTCAGCATCTATGGAGATGATCCTGTGGTTTTTGTCTTTCTTTTTGTTGATGTGGTGGATGATGTTGATGGACTTTTGAATATTGTGCCATCCTTGCATCCCTGGGATAAATCCCACTTGGTCATGGTGTATGATCCTTTTGACGTATTTTTGAATTCAGTTTGCTAATATTTTGTTGAGTATTTTTGCATCTACGTTCATCAGGGATATTGGTCTGTAGTTTTCGCTTTTTTTGGGGTCTTTGCCTGGTTTTGGTATTAGGGTGATGTTAGCTTCATAGAATGAGTTTGGGAGTATCCCCTCCTCTTCTATTTTTTGGAAAACTTTAAGGAGAATGGGTATTATGTCTTCCCTGTATGTCTGATAAAATTCCGAGGTAAATCCATCTGGCCCAGTGGTTTTGTTCTTTGGTAGTTTTTTGATTACTGCTTCAATTTTGTTGCTGGTAATTGGTTTGTTTAGATTTTCTGTTTCTTTCTGGGTCAGTCTTGGAAGGTTTTATTTTTGTAGGAAGTTGTCCATTTCTCCTATGTTTCCCAGCTTGTTAGCGTATAGGTTTTCATAGTATTCTCTAATAATTCTTTGTATTTCTGTGGGGTCCGTCGTGATTTTTCCTTTCTCGTTTCTGATACTGTTGATTTGTTTTGACTCTCTTTTCCTCTTAATAAGTCTGGCTAGAGGCTTATCTATTTTGTTTATTTTCTCGAAGAACCAGCTCTTGGTTTCATTGATTTTTGCTATTGTTTTATTCTTCTCAATTTTATTTATTTCTTCTCTGATCTTTATTATGTCCCTCCTTCTGCTGACCTTAGGCCTCATTTGTTCTTGTTTTTCCAATTTCAATAATTGTGACATTAGTCCATTTATTTGGGATTGTTCTTCCTTTTTAAAAATGCTTGGATTGCTATATACTTTCCTCTTAAGACTGCTTTTGCTGTGTCCCACAGAAGTTGGGGCTTAGTGTTGTTGTTGTCATTTGTTTCCATATATTGCTGGATCTCCATTTTGATTTGATCATTGATCCATTGATTATTTAGGAGCGTGTTGTTAAGCCTCCACGTGTTTGTGAGCCTCTTTGCTTTCTTTGTACAGTTTATTTCTAGTTTTATGCCTTTGTGGTCTGACAAGTTGGTTGGTAGGATTTCAATCTTTTGGAATTTTCTGAGGCTCTTTTTGTGGCCTAGTATGTGGTCTATTGTGGAGATTGTTCCATGTGCACTTGAGAAGAATGTGTATCCTGTTGCTTTTGGATGTAGAGTTCTGTAGATGTCTATTAGGTCCATCTGTTCTAGTGTGTTGTTCGTTGCCTCTGTGTCCTTACTTATTTTCTGTCTAGTGGATCTGTCCTTTGGAGTGAGTTGTGCGTTGAAGTCTCCTAGAATGAATGCATTGCATTCTATTTCCTCTTTTAGTTCTGTTAATATTTGTTTCAGGTGTGTTGATGCTCCTGTATTGGGTGCATATATATTTATAATGGTTATATCCTCTTGTTGGACTGAGCCCTTTATCATTATGTAATGTCCTTCTTTGTCTTTTGTTACTTTCTTTATTTTGAAGTCTGTTTTGTCTGATACCAGAATTGCAACACCTGCTTTCTTCTCTTTGTTGTTTGCATGAAATATCTTTTTCCATCCCTTGACTTTAAGTCTGTTTATGTCTTTGGGTTTGAGGTGAGTCTCTTGTAAGCAGCATATGGATGGATCTTGCTTTTTTATCCATTCTATTACTCTGTGTCTTTTGATTGGTGCGTTAAGTCCATTTACATTTAGGGTCATTATTGAAAGGTAGGAACTTATTGCCATTGCAGGCTTTAAGTTTGTGTTTACCAAAGGTTCAGGGTTAGCTTCTTTACTATCTTACTGTCTAACTTAACTCGCTTGTTGAGCTATTATAAACACAATCTGATGATTCTTTATTTCTCTCCCTTCTTATTCCTCCTCCTCCCTTCTTCATATGTTGGGTGTTTTGTTCTGTGCTCTTTTTAGGAGTGCTCCCATCTAGAGCAGTCCCTGTAGGATGCCCTGAAGAGGTGGTTTGTGGCAGGTAAATTCCCTCAACTTTTGCTTGTCTGGGAATTGTTTAATCCCTCCTTCATATTTAAATGATATTCGTACTGGATACAGTAGTCTTGGTTCGAGGCCCTTCTGTTTCATTGTATTAAGTATATCATGCCATTCTCTTCTGGCCTGTAGGGTTTCTGTTGAGAATTCTGATGATAGCCTGATGGGTTTTCCTTTGTAGATAACCTTTTTTTTAATCTCTGACTGCCTTTAATACTTTGTCCTTGTCTTTGATCTTTGCCATTTTATTTATTATGTGTCTTGGTGTTGCCCTCCTTGGATCCCTTGTCATGGGAGTTCTGTGTACCTCTGTTGTCTGAGAGGCCATTTCTTCCCCTAGTTTGGGGAAGTTTTCGGCAATTATTTCTTTAAAGACACTTTGTATCCCTTTTTCTCTCTCTTCTTCTCCTGGTATCCGTATAATGTGTATATTGTTCCTTTTCGAATGGTCACTCAGCTCTCTTAAAATTCTTTCATTCCTGGAGATCCTTTTATCTCTCTCTGCATCAGCTTCTGTGCATTCCTGTTCTCTGTTTTCTAGTCCGTTAATGGTCTCTTGCATCTCGTCCATTCTGTTTTGAAGTCCTTCCAGAGATTGTTTCATTTCTGTATTCTCCTTCCTTAGTTCTTGCATATTTCTCTGCAAGTCCATCAGCATGGTTATGAGTTTTTTTTTGAATTCTTTTTCAGGAAGACTGGCTAAATCTATCTCCCCAGGTTCCTTCTCAGGGGAAGATGTAGCAGATGCCGAAGCTGCTGGGTTAGTCTTGTCTGGATCATATTTTTTTGCATTTTCATGTTGACAGGTGCTATTGTCTGTCAGCTGGGAGAGCCAATCTTTTCACTTGCTACTGGCCTTTCTTTACTGGGACAACTGCGACCCCTAGTGGCTTGTGTCGGGTAATTGCATGTAGGCTGGATCTTTGTGTCTTGCCCGGCCGAAGTGTAGCAATTTTCCTTTCTGTGGGCGTGTTTTGCCTTAGGCTGTTTCTCTGCTTTCGCAGCGCCCGGAGGGGTAATGGACGGGGGTACTGTTTGGCTCTTTACCTCCATTTGGGGTCTCAGAGCTGTTGCCCAGGGGGTTAGTGTGCCTGGTTTTCCCTGTAATTTCCAGCCACTGGACTGTGACCTGTGTTGTTTCTGTCTAGCTGTTAAATCCCTGTCCCTTTAACACTTTCAAAAAGCACTCGCTTTTCTTTGTCACAGGGACATCAGCTTCGGCACCCACTCAGAGGTCTTGCTGCCCTATTTCCCTAGTTTCCAGCCCTCCACACATGCACTGTGTCTGCGCTCTGTTGCGGGTGGCTGGGGCTGGGTGTTTAGCAGTCCTGGGCTCCCTCTCCCTCCTGCCGGGAGCTGGGGGGAGGTGTGCTTGGGTCCCGCCAGGCCGGGGGTTGTATCTTACCCCTTTCACCAGGCGCTGGTCTCTCTCACGTGTTGATGTAGTCAGGCTGTTGTCCTGTGTCTTCTGGTCTCTCTTTTAGGATTAGTTGTATTTGTTGTATTTTTAAAAATATATATGTTTTTGGGAGGAGATTCCCACTGTCCTACTCATGCTGCCATGTTGGCTCCACCTTTGACATATCTTCTTGTAGGACATTTAGTAATTTTTTAACTGGCTGCCGGTAAGAACCAGACACTAGTAAAGTTTCCTAGTAGTAAACCTATGTTATTTAAATCACTCTCGTATATAAGAATCTATATTAGCTTCCTGTTGTTTACCTGACAGGGTCTAATTCCTTGTGGGCATTAAAAGCTTTTTCAACAGTTGATCCTTCACATCCTGACCACCATTTTCTCTCCTTGCCATTCAGTGTACATACATTCCTTACACATATTTGTGTATTCCTGTATGAAGGTTCCATGCCTTTATCCAGTAACAAGGCAGCGTTTACCACTGCCTCACGCATACTGTCACAAAACCAGAGTGAATCATTGTCACAGCCTTCATCATCCACTAAAACTGTGTGTTTTTTGGGGGGAGGCAGAAGATGGATGCATCAAGATTCATGCCTGGGGACATTCATTGTAATAGGTGTTTACTTGAGAAAGAATATGTATATGAGAAAGGTTCCCTGGGACTCTGGGTGTCTTTATTACTCCCACTGCTGGGAACTGCAGCACCAAACAGAAACTTAATGTGCCAGTGCTCACTTCATCCTTGTACATGCAGTGCTTAGCTAACCAGTTTCAATCAAACTCTTGCATTGATTGCATCATCATTTCTGTTCGGTCAGGTCATTTGCATGGTATTTTGAAAACTAAACTACTCTTTTGGTTATTTTTTCTTTGTCTTTTTAAATTGAAGCATGGTTGACATACAACGTTATATTGGTTTCAGGTGTATAACATAGTCAACATTTATATATGTTGTGGAATGATGGTGAGAAAGCTAGATGCCATCTGTCCCAAAGCAAAGTTACAACAATATTATTGACTATACTCCCTGTTCTATACTTTACATTCCCATAATTTATTTGTTTATAACAGGAATTTTATATCTTAGACCCCTTTATTCCCACCATCACCTCATCACCCTCCCCTCTGGCAGCCACCAGTCTGTTTTCTGTATTTATAAGTCTGTTTCTGCTTTGTTTTTTTTTTTTTTAATTACACATGTAAGGGAAATCATACAGTATTGGTCTTTTTCTGTCTGACTTTCACTTACAATAACTCCCAGGTCCACCCATGTTGTTGCCAAGTGGCAAGATTTCATTCTTTTTTATGCTAAATTTGTAAAACATTTTTACATGTGTAAGGAATGTATGTACACTGAATGGCAAGGAGAGAAAATGGTGGTCAGGATGTGAAGGATCATATATCCATTCATCTCCAAGTGGACACTTAAGTTGCTTCCATATCTTGGCTATTTTAAATACTGCTAGAATGAACTTAAGGGTGCACGTATCTTTCCAAATTAGTATTTTCATTTTCTTCAGATAAATACCCAGAATTTTTTGAGGACCCTCCATTCTGTTTTCCTCAGTTCACTCATCTATATCCCACCAGCAGTGCAAAAAGGTTCCTTTTCTCCATCTCCTTGCCACCAGTTGTTA
Source organism: Manis pentadactyla (assembly GCF_030020395.1). Taxonomy (NCBI): domain Eukaryota; kingdom Metazoa; phylum Chordata; class Mammalia; order Pholidota; family Manidae; genus Manis; species Manis pentadactyla. Next base: position 65,389,470 of record NC_080031.1, on the reverse strand, counting down.
CTTCTTGCCTTTTTGATAGTCGCCATTTTGACAAGTGTGAGGTGATAACCCCTTGTGGTTTTGATTTGTGTTTCCCTAATAATTAGTGATGTTGAGCACCTTTACGTGTGTTTGTTGGCCATTGGTGTATCTTTTCTGGGAAAGTGTCTGTTCAGGTCCTCTGCCCATGTTTTAACTGGATTGTTTGTTTTTCTGTTGTTGAGTTGTATGAATTCTTAATATAGTTTGGGTATTAACCCCTTACCGATACATCATTTACAAATATCTTCTCCCATTCAGTAAGTTGCTGTTTCCTTTGTTGATGGTTTCCTTCACTGTGCAGAAAGCTTGTTGGTTTGATGTGGTCCTCATTGTTTATTTTTGCTTTTGTTGTCCTTATCTGAGGAGACAGATACAAAAACAGTTGTAAAAACTGATGTCCAGGAGTTTACTGCCAGTGTTTTATTTGGGGAGTTTTATGTTTTCAGGTCTTACATTGGGTCTTTAATCTGTTTAAAGTTTATTTTTGCATATAGTGTAAGACATTGGTCCAGTTTCATTCTTTTGGATGAAGCTGTGCAGTTTTCCCAACTCCATTTATTGAAAAGAAGTTAATTATTACTAGAAGTTAGTAGATGATATTCTGTGGGAAAACAGCAGAGTAGAAAGAATTAGGAGAAAGGGTGTGGCAGAGGTAGGTACTTTTGGGAGTTGTTGACATATATGTGATATTTAAAGTCATGAGACTGAATGAAATCACATAGTACTAGATAGTAGTGAAGAGTAAAGGACAGAATCCTAGTCCACTCTTACACTAGGAAGAGGGAAATCTAGCAAAGGAAGCTAAGAAAAAATGGCCAGTGTATGGTTCCTGTACGTCAGATGAAGCAAGTATATCAAGGAGAAAGGAGGAATTAACTTGCTAAAAAGTTGATAGTAGTCCAAGACGGGGGAAGAGTGAGATGCTACTTTGTTGCGCTGAGTAAGAGGACTGAGATCTGTTCATTAGATTTTGCAACATGGAGATTGTTGGTGACTTTTACAAGAAAGGTGTTGGTGGAGTAATCGAGGCAACAGTCTGCTTGATGTGAGTTTAAAAAAGAATAATAAAGAGCATTTAGAGATAGCAGGAGTTGGCAAGTATATAGTTAGGGTGACCATATGACCAGATTTCCCTGGGATTCTCCTGGTACACCACTTGTCTCAGCATAATTTTTAATAGAACCTCATTTCTCTGTCAAATGGGTCCTTGTTTGAACAACACATTATACGGTGTGGTTGTGTATGGTTTATTGCTGTCATTATCCTTTTTAACACCAGATTTGGCTGTTCGTACCCATCCCTTCTAAGCCAGTTGGTGGCCTTTGAGGGAACCCAATCAGCTCTTCTTTTTCTGGACTGACAAACTGCAGGATTCATACGTTTCCTGCTATCAGGTCCTCAGTCAACCATTTCTCTGAGATGCCCTGCTTAATGTCAGTAGTATTTGGAAACCAAGAGTTGAAGTGTGCATGGATTTGATTTTGATTGAGGGGAAATGGAGTGAGAAAGATAGGTGACTAGTTAGAGAAAGGCATTGCACAAATAAAAATTTTAAAAGCAGACACTTTTCCAAAGATACTGAAGTGAGAGAATAAATAATGTATTTAGAAGATTCTATTTAAAACGGAGTGGGTGGCATATAAAACTCCTGGAGGTATGTTCCAATATTAGAGCAGATAGGTAATGGAAGATTTGAGGACCAGGTAATGAAAGGATTTGAGCATCAGACTGAAAGCCTTTGACTTTGTTCTGTGTTTAGGACAGTGCTATACTAGGTCTTGGAGTTACTGATCCTGGAGGCAGGAAACCCAGTTAGGTTATTAGAATCCACACAATCCATAATGAAGTCCTGATCCTGTAGGTAGGATAATCGTAATCCAAAGGAGGAAACCAAATTCAACAGACACTACAGCAGAGAAAGCACAAAGGGGGATGGGAGCATAACAGAAGCATGCTGAAGGGGTCCACAGTGTCAGGTGACTCTGAGCTGTCTAGCCTAAGCAGCAGAGGCTGGAGAGGTCACTAATTGCAATAGGGAACACAGGAATAGGTGAAAGAGGAAGACAGAGGTATTTAATTTGGAAAAATCCTTTGGCAGTACAATGATAGAGTATAACCTTATGGAAGTTCCATGTGGTAGAACTGTACTTAGGAAACAGTAGAACAATCTTTAAGAACTAAGGTTCTTCTTGTCACTGAAGGGTAACTATAATGAGATTGCCTTCTTTGGAAAAGCATGAAGATCTGGATGGCATTAGGTCTCTCACGAGTTATTTCAGATTCTTTATTTCAAAGAAATGCATTTCTTGCCTCCTTTCCAAATAGACAAAACCTCCAAGAATCCAGACTTTTCTTGGCACCTTGTAGTTGGGGATTCACCCCTGGTATTCTAAACATCACTTTCAATTTTAATCATATTTTGGAAAATACAAACATGTTTCACATTTTTTAAATTTAAAAAGCCCAACCTTAATTGAAAGCCTCTGGAATTAAAAATGTCAGCATGGTTGCTGCCTCCCTGCTGCATTGTATCTTGACCCGGTGTCCCTCAAAGCCTGATACGGAATAGTTTGTTTGCAAACATACTTCTCTTCTCAGTGAGAGAAACTGCATTGGTTATCTAGTTATGAGTCAGTATATTCAGTTGTTCAAATAAAAGCCTCTGGAAAGAAGAAAGCTATCTAACAAGAGACAGCTAAATAACTGAAATTGGGATTACCTAATTTCAGTTAAATTTGCTAATTTGAATGTAAGGAAAGCAGTAGCATTTGGCATGGTGTGGAACAAGGGGACTGTAATATTCTGATGGATCTGGTTATTAGTGGATGACTGCCTTTAATGTAGGAAACTTGAGCAATGTCAGTTTAATGTGATAAGGAGGAATTAAAACAATTCCTAATTTATCACCACTAACAGGATTTGGCAAAAAGCAAAACGTGGCGATTCTACTGCTAGCCCTGCTCTAATACTTGGAATGGATCTCTTGGGTTATCATTTCCTCTTCTGTAAATGTAAGTGGGTCATGGGTTCCCAAGACCTCCCTGAGGTTCAGTGATTCACTAGAAGGATTCACAGAACTCAAGAAAAGTTTTTATACTCACAGTAACAGTTTATTGCTGTTCAAGGATACAGATGAAAATCAGCACAAGAACATCAGCCCTGGGGGGATGTCCTGAAGAAACCAGGTGTAACTTTGCAGATGTCCTGTCCCAGTATAGTCACATGGACACCCTCCCGACAATACTACATGACAACACTTGCAAAGTGTTGCCAAACAGAGAAACTAGCCTGAGCTGTGGCGCCAGAGTCTATTGGGAGCCAGTCACATAGGCATAACTCACCTACCTGACTGACCTCAACTGCTCAGGCTCCATTCTCCCTGGGCAGAGAGTTGGTCACCATAAGTCACATAGCTAGCATAAACTGTCTGATCAGATTGATACTCTGTGTTCCAAGGGCTCAGGGTTCATCCCCCAAGGAGCTGGCTTAGGGTCCTGAAGATAGGCCTTTCTCAGGTATATGTAGAGTTTGGGCATCCCTGGCCTGCTGAGTTAACCAGCCTTCTCTGTGTATAGAATTATGTGAAAGCTGAAGTCCTTTATATTTCTGTTGTTTTATGAATGCATTAGTAACTCCTGGGATGTGTGTAAGTAATTTAATGCTTTATTTAATCTTTAAGATGAATTGGATAATATTAGCTATTTGCAAGCTTAAAAATGAAAGAAGCAAATTACACTGATGCTAGAAAATAAAGCTGGATTGAATGTCTAAAAATAAAACAATGTGTGTCTTACACAAACCAACACTTCCAAGTGGGAAGGTGAAGATTTTCCTGCTTTGGTCATTTTAAGGAAATCTAAGGAAAGGAACCATTTTAAGCCCAGTTTCAGAAGCTATTTTAGTTAGCATTTGATTAGGAAATTACTGATATTTTAAATTTCCCTTGCATTGCATCTTTTTTTATGAAAAACCTTTGCACCATTTTTGTACAATTGAGTAAAATTGCTCAAATTTTACTTGTCTAATTTAGTATGAGTCTCTCATACTTATTTTAATGTTGTTTGGTGCAGTATCCTCTATTTAGGATACATAGCTCTGGTATTTTCATTTTCCTCTTGTTTATCCTTAATCCATGGTTTTCTAATGGAGAGTGGTTTTACTACTTGCCTCTCTTGTTTTTAAAGCTGCTCAATATGTTTGCTTCATACTTAAAATCTTTGATATGAAAATTTTCAAAATTTTCTTTTTCTAAATTGAAATGTATCTAAGTTGTATTTTTTTCTCCCAAATATTTAATGTATTACTATGGCATAAAATTTACAAATTACCATATGAAATAATCCATTTTGTTCTGCATTTGAAATTGCAGCAGACTTGAACTAGTTCATTCAATTTAAAGTAAAGAAAATCTTTCTAAAATTTAAGAGAAATAGCTTTATCTGAAAAAGGGGGTTGGATTTAGTTTTGTATTAAAGAAACCTAAGTGTTCCTGTTTGGTTAGTCATTTTACTTAGAATTGACCCCATATACTAGAAATGACATAGTGTAAAATTACCATATTAGCACAGAACTGGTGTTTTTTTCTTTCACAATTTTCGTGAATCTTATCTTCACCATATATAAGTGCGGTGTACGAGGGTACCAAATGACTTTTCAACACTGAATACGTATAATATGTCCTTGGAATAGCTACATATCTGCTCTCTAAAACGTCTGTTGCTGGATCTAGAAATGGAACTGAGTTTTCGAGGTGGCATGAAATCTTTTGTAAGAGAGAGCAGCAGTGCCTTATCTTTTAGCTAACACTTGCCTGTCTTATTAGCTACTGTGGTGCCCCGGCCCTTCACCACGTAGTATATATCTTTCAGTGAGTCCTAAGTAGTGTTTTACCTTCACCCATTATTAAATAAAAATCAGAGTAATGTGGAATACTTTCGAGCAGCAAGTGCTCTACTTTGCAGTGTAATTTTAGGATTGGTCCTGGCACCCCCCCACAACAAGTCTTTGTTTTCTTCAGCTTTCTTTCTGTACAGAAAAAGTCCATATTGGCAACTGAAAATTCCTTGGCAAAGCCTGAATGTGACTTTTTTTGTTGATAAGAGACTTTACTGACCTCTTTTAGATTTTCTCTTTTCTTATTAAGAAGTAGGCATTTTAAGTTTATTCATTCTGGCTCAGTTCTGTTAGACAAATGTGTCATTGTACTAGAATTCGGTAGTCAAAGGTGAATGAAGACAGTGTTCCCACCCTTGAAGAACTTAACACTCTAGGCTCTTCTTTCCATTTTTATCAAGCAAATGGAAGACAACTGTTAATATAAGCATAAATTATTCTCTGACTGTTTTATGTAATTCCCTAGAGCCCTTTTCTTCTGACTGGATGGCTTCCTGCCTGACCACGTTCAAGCTTGCTTTCCTCTCCGTCCCAAGCACTTGAAGCAGAATTTTTCTGAACAGGCTGGTTAGAGTGTACTTCCACTTCTGAATAGTTGGCAGAAAGCTGGAATTGTTAGAACTCTTCATGTTTAAGCCTCTAAATACCATTTGTGTTTCAGGGTTCTCCAGTTTTTACCTAGATTAAGGCCCTTTGGAGTTTTATCCACAAAGCTTGCAATCTTACTTGCTTTTCAAGCTTTGTGGGAAATCATTCATATATCATAACGCGAGTAGATGCATTGTTAGGTGAGGTACTGCAGCCCAAAATCTAGGAAGTTGCCCATCTATCCAAGGCATTCCTTGAATTACTTCGTATCTTAAAATAAATTCCCTGTGTCTCCTATTAGTTAAGTTACTCATCTAGTGGACCCTAGTGAGTTTTGCTCTAGCAAGTGGCTTGCATAATCAGTTTGAAGGGTAATTTATTCTTAAAATAAGAGTAAATTAAAATTTGTGGCCAAATTTTACCCTATTATTAAAAGTATTAAATTCGATCCAAGAATAATGAAAGTTGTCTTTTAAAACTCCCTTTAAAAGTGTATTAGATACTCTGAGTCAAAATATACATAAATCTAGACTTCAGAGCAGTTAAAGAGAATCTGTAAGTCTTGACATTTAACATGAACTTCCCAAGGCTCAGAGGGATTCAGAAAGGCTGTGTGTTAAATTTCCTCTTACCTCCTGAGGAAAAAGGAGCAGCTGGGGAATAATCTCAGCTAAAATAGAAGAATAAGAAAGGAATTGGGTCATTCTACAGGGAAGAGGCAACCTTAACAACACCTGAAGCAACACAAGCAGTATCCCCGAATTGAAATAATCACAGTTCAGTGGAGAGTGAAAAACACATTTCTAGCAGTTAGTTACAAAAAGTGAATTTGCTTTAAGAAGTCCAAGAGGAGACAACAGTTTGGATGTGTAAGAGATTCAAATGAGATCTGGCCCGTCTTACTTGGCTGTAAAACATAGATATTAACTAGATGGGTTTGGATGTTCTCATGATTAACTCAGTCTCCCAAAATGGAATACATGGAGTGATTGTCAACTTGAGTAGAAGAGGAGATGACAGGAGGTGTATATAGGTAGGGAGATGAATATATGTTATATTTGAAGCTAATCTGGTGCCTCTCATGTCCTAGGTGCTTCCCATGTTTTATCTCTTATTTTTCACTACAGCAATGCCTCTGTTAGGTATTTGTGTGCAACTTCTACAAATAAGGGAATGAATTTACACCATTAAATTTAACAAATACTGATAAGTGCATGCTGCAAGCATTTGCTAACTTCTAGTCCATAATGCTTCCACCATTACCAGTAAAGTCCATTGATTTCCAGGGTAAAGAATTTTGGTTTTGTAAAGTTAAGAAGAAAACAAATACTCTTACGACAAGATCTTAGATTGAGAATGCTAATTCTAGCAGCCAGTCCTGTGGATAATGGCAGAAAACGGTATTAACACATAAAAGTGCATTCTAACAGAAAAGGCAGAAGGTAATTTCCTGTAAGTAGGGCAGCACATCTGACTTCCTTTGTAGAGAGCGGAATGGAGAGCTATTGGGAAGCAGATTTCAAAGAAAGCAGGTGAAGGAGAGACGTGTGATATAGTGAGCACTCTGTGACAGATACTTCATGTGTATCTGTACATTGTGTCACTTAAATCCTCACAGTAAGCTTATGTTTTCATTTGTTCAAACAACAAGTGTTGGTGATGTCCTGTGAGGAACAGGAGATAGAATAATGAATGAAACATAGTCACTGCTGTGAAGTAGTTTATAGTCTACTAGGGTATCATTATGTTTCTTTTACAAATACGGAAATATCAAATGAGAGATATCATCTCCTCCAAATTCATACAGTGTCTTAGCATTACATGCCACCTCCCAACCTTCTGAGTCCCTTTCTCACATCTATATACCAAGGGGGCCCAGTATGTCCACTTATTTCTGGTAGATCATTGTTGTATAGCTTCAAGGAGTCAGATGATTAGGACTTGCTCCAGCTGTTGTCAGAGCACTGAATATTGATTTCTAAGTGAGTGGACTCACGACAAGAAATTCTTCCTTGTCCAATCTGATGATACTCTGCTTCATATTCTGGTTCAAGTCTCAGAGATCGACTCATACATGTTTTTTCCTGGTTCCTGACAGTAGAACTTAGTTGAATATGGAAATTGCTTTGGCATGTCAGCTATTTCTTCGTGGAGAACTGTCTTTATTTTACCACTTCAACTGTGCTAAGACATGGTACTATTTGCCTGGAGGCAATGAGGCAATGAGGAGAGCTGGGGCATGTCTAGAAGAGAACAAGTACTCTCGTAAGAGGCATCTGATTCATCTGAAGTCATCGCACAATTTCCAGTCAAACTGATACATGGGTGAAACGAGGCTACTCCTACTAAAGCATAGGATTCCGAGAAGTCGGGATTCAGGATTCTCATGGTCATCTAACAGATAACCCCTTCTTAGAGTTCCTAGTTCTGCTCTTCTCCTTTTAAGGATCTGAATTTGACAAATGACTGAATGAAAGTGTAATAGTATCTTGGTCTGATTTTCAGCACAGTCTACCCTTTCAGACATTGGAGTCCCCTTAAAAAGATGAAGAGGCCCTCTGGCTTTCAAATTGTACCTTGAACTGGCAAATGGCTCCCTGAGCCTTCCTGCCTACCCGAGACTTCTAATTCCATTTATGGAAGCTAGCCTACTTCATAACTCAAAGTTGTTGATAATCTTAGTAATTGTGAAGCCACTACCTGTAAAGGGTTGTCATGACCCCAAGTAACACTAATCATTGGGTCCGTTGTTGTTAACCTGTGATGAATTGGTCCCAGGGTTGGTTCACTCATGTCTTTTTTTTGAACTCTCATCTCTAAATCAGGTGTGTGTAGAAGGGGAAATGAGGGGCTGTGTGTTTTGGAAATTTTGGGTGGTTGATATTTGATCCTTGGCATCAGCTTGCTTTGGAGAAACATAAAACCCTTTAATTGACAGCGTCTAATCTCTGTAGACGCTATGCTTCCATCCAGGTCACCACCTGCTCTATGAGGAGAAACAGTGTTTCATAGTAATCAGACCAAATTGCTGGTACCACTGTACTAGCTCATGCATCTTCTCTCCTTCTTCTTAGCATCTGTGTTGGAATGCGAATGGTTTCATGTTTCCACACCACTGAATCCAACCCCAACTGTGATGGGAACCAGAATACACAGTGAGGAACATACTGGGTCCCATGTCTATCAAAACCAATCTCAATTATCTGGAAATGAAAATGTCTGGAAGGCAGTCGTGATAACTCTGAAAGAAAGCTCTACACAAATCTCACTTTTCCTCCAGAGAAAGATAGGAAAGCTCTGGAACATGCCCCAAAGTAGAAGGTGTTGAACCAGAACTATACCTTTTACCTCAGCTAAAATCATCTAGGAATCCCAGAAGGGGAGCTGCTGACTCTAGTTTTGGGGGAAATTGCAGAGAACCATTATTAGCTAATTCTGAACATCCCTTCCTTCCATTTGTTCTCCTCATTGCTAAACTCACAGCTCTGATTTTTTACTTTTCTCTGGTTCTTCTGAATCAGGTCTGGCCCAGCAACTGAAGATCAGTTGTTTGCTCTCAGATCTCCAGGGTCTGTTCATGCCATTGATTCTGACATTTGGCTCTTCTCAAGTGGTAACTGCTTACTCCAGACCTCAACTGGCACAACCCAAGGTCACTCTTTCACTCTGCCAGCATTGGGCTGGGTCACCCAGCTTACAGTTCAGCAGAGTAGAAGGAAATTGGACAAGCAGCATCCCCTGATTCAAATAATCACAGTTCAATGGAGAGTGAAGAACACATTTACAGCAGTTAGTTCACAAAAGGTGAATTTGCTTTAAGAAGTCCCAAAAGGAGAAAACAGTTTGGATATATAACAGATTCAAGTGAGATCTGGAATGTTTTACTTGGCTGTAAAGCATCCTTTAGGAAGGATGTGCCCCAGCCATGCCAGTTATCGATCAGTTACAGTATGCTGCCTTCCCTCATAACGCACAACCTTGTGTCCCAACAGCTTGGAAGCGTTACTCTCCAAAATCTGCCATAAGTATTTCAGGGTGTAACATTCTCTGAAGGCCTCTGACTGGGCTTACGAGATTTTAGACTCAGAAAGAATGAGTCCAAAGAAGGTTCTGGTTCAGGGCCTTTGCCTGAGATGCTGATAATGTTTAGCTACTGGAGATCCGAGGTTAAAAAAAAAATGTGAAAAGAGGAACAGAATGGAAATGAAGCATCTCACCCGTAGGACTTAGCCATTTTGCTCTGGGGGCCACTGCCTCTTTGGTTGACCACATACTGCAGAACACAGGGTATCCCAGTGATAGCACAATTCTAGAACACACGCACACAGCTCTTTTAAATATGGTGTTTCTACATAAAAGTACGTTATTTTATAATGACATGTCATTGAATATTGCGTCTTGGAATCCAGTGAGTGTAACGCCAGCAATTTTAGTAACACGCAGGGATGACGAAGATTATAAGGAGAAAAATTGAATTCTTAAGTATATAGCTTATACTTAAGTTTACATGTGAGAATTGTCTGCAGGTCAGGATATTGCTATGTTTACTATTTTGGGGGCTCATTTTTCAGCCAGAGGAAACCTTCAGTATTTGACATGCCTACGTGTTACCTTCCAGTAGTGACTGCTTTTCTTCCCACTCCCTGGCGATGTGCACAGTCGTTTCTGGGTAGGCAGGTTTCTCCCATGAACTCCTGCAGATGGTAAAGAAAACATGTGCCCTATCTCCGCTATTTTATTCCTAGCAAAGTTAGACTCTCTTGGCTTTAGTTTCTTCAGCTGTAAAATAGGGGCTAGTAATTCCCTTAATAGAGGGTTATTAGGAGAAAAATAGAAATAGCACATGAAAAACATCTGGCAAAACACACAGCACAATTGAGGCTAAAAACATTGCAGCTCTTATATTATGGGTATAAAAATCACAATTTCATTACCTCAGATAAGATTTATATTTTTCTTTTCTTTTGGAAGCTTCACCTCTAATTTCAGTATCCTTAGAAGTAGGTTAATCTTTCTTCTTATTTTGAATATGCCAGCTTTGGTCATCTGAAGCTATATGGTGAAAATACCTTTCTCTTTACTAGGCAAATCCTATTTCGATACTTTTAGTTGAGTCCAGTTGAAGGTATTTGTAGTTAAATCATAATCTGTTTCTAAGTTTCTCAGTTTACGTGCTTCCTTCTGTCAGTGATTTTCAAAATTAGAGATACATATCAAAAGAGTCATCTATATTTCTTTATATGTGCTTTAAGGTGTTATTTTAAACTAGTAATCCTATTTGTTTTGCCCACACATTTCCTTTCCCCAGTTTGTGTGTGTTGGGTGAGTTGCAACCTGGTTAGTAAACACAGGGCCTGGAATGGGAAGTATGCATGGAGTACATAGGAAAAGCCAGGACCCAATTGCCTTGGAGCAGTACTGAATTCATCCATCAAGGGTCTTTTCACAGAGTCTGAGTGTTCGCAACTCTGTCAGTTCTGATTGGGTAGTGATGATGCCATTCAAATTGTTAAATATTTTAACCATTACCTGTGTCAAGAGGCAATTTGAAGCTTGATATAATCTGCATGTGTTAGAGATTGGTCAAAAAAACCCCCAGAACAAGTCTGGAAACAAGTGAATAGGGTACTAGGATGATAGTAATTTAGCATTAAATACGATATTGGTGTAAATTTCACATCTATGTACCTGATGTTAAAGCTCACACATATAGTATACATACATTCTAGTGCCTGGTGACCTCACACAGAGACGAGTTTGAATGCTACCTCTGCTACTCACTTGCTCTGTTACCTTGAATAACTTTCTCTTGGATTATCTTTCTATGAGCATTTTAGGATTATTGTGGTGTTTATTATGATTAAACATGACAGATAAATGTGAAGTTCTGAAACCCAGAGGATGCACAGTGTTTTTCAGATAACTCCTCCTTCCCCTGGACGTACACCATTGTATTGAAGTAATTGTATTCCACTTGCAGAGAAATGCAGTATGACCTGCCTTCTCAAATCTGTCCCTCATCCTCCTAAAATGTATGATTTTGTTTTATCTGGTGGCAAAAAGAAAAACTATTTTGAGGTTTATTCTTGGGAGTCAATTAATTTTGTTCTACAAATCAACTAATTATATTTTGTCTTTGCATGTTCAAAATGGATCATTTTAAATCCGCTTTGTAATTAAGAGTCTATTTAAAGGTCTTCTTGATGAGTTTCTTTTGTTTCCATATCTTCAGACTCTTCATTATTTGTATTTTGCATTTTGCCTAGAACTGTCAGTTATGTTAGTATTAAGGGAGCCATTCAGGAAAATATAAACGTATGCATATAAAATAATAGGAATTAGTATTTAATAGGAGTCCTAGTTATTACTGATGAGATGTTGATTTCTTAAAAAGTTTTAGTGTGTTTTTAAAATTCCTTTCTTCAATATTTTGTAGCTTTCAGTGTCTGACTTTCACATCCTTGGTAAAGTTTATGCCAAAGTGGTGTGTGTGTGTGTGTGTGTGTGTGTGTGTGTGTGCTTAATGTTATTTTAAATGAGATTCATGTTTTTAACTACATTTTCAGATAGCTTGTTTTAGTATATAGAAATACAACTGATTTTTATATGTTGACTTTGTATCCTGCAACTTTTTTGAACTCATTGTTAATACTGTCAGCTTTCTGTGGAGTGTTAAAGGTTTTCTACATATAAGATCGTGTCGAGGGGATCGGAAGATGGCGGCGTGAGTAGAGCAGCGGAAATCTCCTCCCAAAACCACATATATCTATGAAAATATAACAAAGACAACTCTTCCTAGAATAAAGACCAGAGGACAAAGGACAATATCCAGACCACATCCGCACCTGAGAGAACCCAGCGCCTTGCGAATGGGGTAAGATACAAGCCCCGGCCCGGCGGGAGCCGAGTGCCCATCCCCCCAACTCCTGGCGGGAGAAGAATAGGCAGAGCAGGAGGGAGACGGAGCCCAGGACTGCTGAACACCCAGCCCCAGCCATCCGGGCCAGAGTGCAGACACAGTGCGTGTGCAGGGGGCCCTGGATACTAGGGAATCAGGACAGCAAGAACAGTGAGCGGGTACCGGAGGCCGGGTGCTGGAGGACATGAGAAAAGCGAGCGACCAATTTTTTTTTTTTTTTTTTTTTTTGCTGTTTTGTTTTGGCGTGCGCTTTTTGGAAGTCTTAAAGGAATAGGGACCCCAATACTAGGGAAACAAGGCAGCAAGAACAGTGAGCGGGCACCGGAGACCTGGCGCCGGAGGACACCAGAAAAGTGAGCGACCATTTTTTTTTTCTTTTCTTTTTTTTGCTGTTTTGTTTTGGCGAGCGCTTTTTGGAAGTCTTCAAGGGATAGGGACTCCAATACTAGGGAAACAGGGCAGCAAGACCGGTGAGCAGATGCCTGAGGCTGGCACCAGAGAATAAAGAAAAACGAGCGGCCACCTTTTTTTTTTTTTTTTTATATTGTGGTTGTTGTTTTGTTTTGGCGGGTGCTTTTTGGAAGTCTTAAAGGGACAGGGCGGGACACTTAATCCAGAGGTAGGGAATCCGGAGATCTCTGGGCACCCTAACCCCTGGGCTGCAGGGAGCAGGAAGGCCCCTTATGGAGATAAATAGCCTCCCAGCCGCTCCCCCTCCAACACAACTCCACCACTTTGGAGCAGCTGCCCGAGCCAGGCCACGCCCGCAGCAACAGCGGAGATTAACTCCATAGCAGCCGGGCAGGAAGCAGAATCCCTGTCTGCGCGCAGTTGCCCAGCACAAGCCACTAGAGGTCGCTGTTCTCCCAGTAGAGGAGGGCCACAAACCAACAAGAAGGGAAGTTCTTCCAGCCATCACTCGTCCCAGCTCTGCAAACTATTCCTATCACCATGAAAAGGCAAAGCTACAGGCGGACAAAGATCACAGAGACGTCACCAGAGAAGGAGACAGACCTAACCAGTCTTCCTGAAAAAGAATTCAAAATAAGAATCATAAACATGCTGACAGAGATGCAGAGAAATACGCAAGGGAAATGGGATGAAGTCCGGAGGGAGATCACAGATGCCAGAAAGGAGATCGCAGAAATGAAACAAACTCTGGAAGGGTTTATAAGCAGAATGGATAGGATGCAAGAGGCAATTGATGGAATTGAAACCTGAGAACAGGATGCATAGAAGCTGACAGACAGAGAGATAAAAGGATCTCCAGGAATGAAACTATTAAGAGAACTGTGTGACCAATCCAAAAGGAACAATATCCGTATTATAGGGGTCCCAGAAGAAGAAGAGAGAGGAAAAGAGATGGAAAGTATCTTAGAAGAAATAATTGCTGAAAACTTCCCCAAACTGGGGGAGGAAATAATCGAGCAGACCACGGAAATACACAGAACCCCAAACAGAAAGGATCCAAGGAGGACAACACCAAGACACATAATAATTAAAATGGCAAAGATCAAGGACAAGGAAAGAGTTTTAAAGGCAGCTAGAGAGAAAAAGGTCACCGATAAAGGAAAACCCATCAGGCTAACATCAGATTTCTCAACAGAAACCCTACAGGCCAGAAGAGAATGGCATGATATATTTAATACAATGAAACAGAAGGGCCTTGAACCAAGGATACTGTATCCAGCACGACTATCATTCAGATATGATGGTGGGATTAATCAATTCCCAGACAAACAAAAGCTGAGGAAATTTGCTTCCCACAAACCACCTCTACAGAACATCTTACAGGGACTGCTCTAGATGGGAGCACTCCTAGAAAGAGCACAGCACAAAACACCCAACATATGAAGAATTGAGGAGGAGGAATAAGAAGGGAGAGAAGAAAAGAATCTCCAGACAGTGTATATAACAGCTCAATAAGCGAGCTAAGTTAGGCAGTAAGATTCTAAAGAGGCTAACCTTGAACCTTTGGTAACCACGAATTTAAAGCCTGCAATGGCAATAAGTACATATCTTTCAATAGTCACCCTAAATGTTAATGGGCTGAATGCACCAATCAAAAGACACAGAGTAATAGAATGGATAAAAAAGCAAGACCCATCTATATGCTGCTTACAAGAAACTCACCTCAAACCCAAAGACATGTACAGACTAAAAGTCAAGGGATGGAAAAACATATTTCAGGCAAACAACAGCAAGAAGAAAGCAGGGGTTGCAGTACTAATATCAGACAAAATAGACTTCAAAACAAAGAAAGTAACAAGAGATAAAGAAGGACACTACATAATGATAAAGGGCTCAGTCCAACAAGAGGATATAACCATTCTAAATATATATGCACCCAACACCGGAGCAGCAGCATATGTGAAACAAATACTAACAGAACTAAAGGGGGAAATAGACTGCAATGCATTCATTCTAAGAGACTTCAACACACCACTCACCCCAAAGGATAGATCCACCGGGCAGAAAATAAGTAAGGACATGGAAGCACTGAACAACACAGTGGAGCAGATGGACCTAATAGACATCTATAGAACTCTACATCCAAAAGCAACAGGATATACATTCTTCTCAAGTGCACATGGAACATTCTCCAGAATAGACCACATACTAGGCCACAAAAAGAGCCTCAGAAAATTCCAAAAGATTGAAATCCTACCAACCAACTTTTCAGACCACAAAGGCATAAAACTAGAAATAAACTGTACAAAGAAAGCAAAGAGGCTCACAAACACGTGGAGGCTTAACAACACGCTCCTAAATAATCAATGGATCGATGACCAAATCAAAATGGAGATCCAGTAATATATGGAAACAAATGACAACAACAACACGAAGCCCCAACTTCTGTGGGACACAGCAAAAGCAGTCTTAAGAGGAAAGTATATAGCAATCCAAGCATTTTTAAAAAGGAAGAACAATTCCAAATGAATGGTCTAATGTCACAATTATCAAAATTGGAAAAAGAAGAACAAATGAGGCCTAAGGTCAGCAGAAGGAGGGACATAATAAAGATCAGAGAAGAAATAAATAAAATTGAGAAGAATAAAACAATAGCAAAAATCAATGAAACCAACAGGTGATTCTTCGAGAAAATTAACAAAATAGATAAGCCTCTAGCCAGACTTATTGAGAAAAAAAGAGAGTCAACACAAATCAACAGTATCAGAAATGAGAAAGGAAAAATCACGACAGACCCCACAGAAATACAAAGAATTATTAGAGAATACTATGAAAACCTATATGCTAACAAGCTGGGAAACCTAGGAGAAATGGACAACTTCCTAGAAAAATACAGCCTTCCAAGACTGACCCAGAAAGAAACAGAAAATCTAAACAGACGAATTACCAGCAACGAAATTGAAGCGGTAATCAAAAAACTACCAAAGAACAAAACCCCCGTGCCAGATGGATTTACCTCGGAATTTTATCAGACATACAGGGAAGACATAATACCCATTCTCCTTAGAGTTTTCCAAAAAATAGAGGAGGAGGGGATACTCCCAAACTCATTCTATGAAGCTAACATCACCCTAATACCAAAACCAGGCAAAGACCCCACCAAAAAAGAAAACTACAGACCAATATCCCTGATGAACGTAGATGCAAAAATACTCAACAAAATATTAGCAAACCGAATTCAAAAATACATCAAAAGGATCATACACCATGACCAAGTGGGATTCATCCCAGGGATGCAAGGATGGTACAACATTCAAAAGTCCATCAACATCATCTACCACATCAACAAAAAGAAAGACAAAAACCACATGATCATCTCCATAGATGCTGAAAAAGCATTTGACAAAGTTCAACATCCATTCATGATAAAAACTCTCAGCAAAATGGGAATAGAGGGCAAGTACCTCAACATAATAAAGGCCATCTATGATAAACCCACAGCCAACATTATATTGAACAGCGAGAAGCTGAAAGCATTTCCTCTGAGATCGGGAACTAGACAGGGATGCCCACTCTCTCCACTGTTATTTAACATAGTACTGGAGGTCCTAGCCACGGCAATCAGACAAAACAAAGAAATACAAGGAATCCAGATTGGTAAAGAAGAAGTTAAACTGTCACTATTTGCAGATGACATGATACTGTACATAAAAAACCCTAAAGACTCCACCCCAAAACTACTAGAACTGATATTGGAATACAGCAAAGTTGCAGGGTACAAAATCAACACACAGAAATCATTGGCTTTCCTATACACTAACAATGAACCAACAGAAAGAGAAATCAGGAAAACAACTCCATTCACAATTGCATCAAAAAAAATAAAATACCTAGGAATAAACCTAACCAAAGAAGTGAAAGACTTATACTCTGAAAACTACAAGTCACTCTTAAGAGAAATTAAAGGGGGCAATAACAGATGGAAACGCATCCCATGCTCACGGCTAGGAAGAATTAATATCGTCAAAATGGCCATCCTGCACAAAGCAATATACAGATTTGATGCAATCCCTATGAAACTACCAGCAGCATTCTTCAATGAACTGGAACAAATAATTCAAAAATTCATATGGAAACACCAAAGACCCCGAATAGCCAAAGCAATCCTAAGAAAGAAGAATAAAGTAGGGGGGATGTCACTCCCCAACTTCAAGCTCTATTATAAAGCCATAGTAATCAAGACAATTTGGTACTGGCACAGAACAGAGCCACGGACCAATGGAACAGACTAGAGAATCCAGACATTAACCCAGACATACATGGTCAATTAATATTTGATAAAGGAGCCATGGACATACAATGGCGAAAGGACAGTCTCTTCAACAGATGGTGCTGGCAAAACTGAACAGCTACATGTAGGAGAATGAAACTGGACCATTGTCTAACCCCATATACAAAAGTAAACTCAAAATGGATCAAAGACCTGAATGTAAGTCATGAAACCATTAAACTCTTGGAAAAAAACATAGGCAAAAACCTCTTAGACATAAGCATGAGTGACTTCTTCTTGAACATATCTCCCCGGGCAAGGAAAACAATAGTAAAAATGAACAAGTATGACTATATTAAGCTGAAAAGCTTCTGTACAGCAAAAGACACCATCAATAGAACAAAAAGGAACCCTACAGAATGGGAGAATATATTTGAAAATGACACATCCGATAAAGGCTTGACGTCCAGAATATATAAAGAGCTCACATGCCTCAACAAACAAAAAACAAATAACCCAATTAAAAAATGGGCAGAGGAACTGAACAGACAGTTCTCCTAAAAAGAAATACAGATGGCCAACAGACACATGAAAAGATGCTCCACATCGCTAATTATCAGAGAAATGCAAATTAAAACTACAATGAGGTATCACCTCACACCAGTAAGGATGGCTGCCATCCAAAAGACAAACAACAACAAATGTTGCCGAGGCTGTGGAGAAAGGGGAACCCTCCTACACTGCTGGTGGGAATGTAAATTAGTTCAACCATTGTGGAAAGCAGTATGGAGGTACATCAAAATGCTCAAAACAGACATACTATTTGACCCAGGAATTGCACTCCTAGGAATTTACCCTAAGAATGCAGCAATCAAGTACGAGAAAGACCAATGCACCCCTATGTTTATCGCAGCACTATTTACAAAAGCCAAGAATTGGAAGCAACCTAAATGTCCATCGATAGGTGAATGGATAAAGAAGATGTGGTACATATACACAATGGAATACAACTCAGCCATAAGAAAAGGGCAAATCCTACCATTTGCAGCAACATGGATGGAGCTGGAGGGTATTATGCTCAGTGAAACAAGCCAAGCGGAGAAAGAGAAATACCAAATGATTTCACTCATCTGTGGAGTATAAGAACAAAGGAAAAACTGAAGGAACAAAACAGCAGCAGAATCACAGAACTCAAGAATGGACTAACAGGTACCAAAGGGAAAGGGACTGGGGAGGATGGGTGGGTAGGGAGGGATAAGGGTGGGGGGAAGAAAAAGGGGGGTATTAAGATTAGCATCCATAGGGGGTTGGGAGAAAGGGGAGGGCTGTACAACACAGAGAAGACAAGTAGTGATTCTACACGATTTTGCTATGCTGATGGACAGTGACTGTAAAGGAGTATATAGGGGGGACCTGGTATAGGGGAGAGCCTAGTAAACAAAGTATTCGTCATGCAAGTGTAGATTAATGATAAAAAAAAAAAAGCAGTTCCTGTGTGGTGACCTCCAGTGAGTTCTACACAATGATGTAAAGGGCACATAAAAGTGTAGGGAAAGGGTCTGTTTGTGTGTATACAGAAGACCAAAGCCTAATTTGGCTACCCCGAAAATGAACTAAGATACGATATGAAAAAGAACTTCCAACATCAGCACTCTCGGGAAGACTGATGCCAGAAGATGATCAGCAAAAAAAACCCCAACAAAGATTCACGCACTGCTACAGCTGTAGATGCACTCATCCAACCAGTTCCTGGACTTGCCATGGGAATGAAGGAGATATCTAAGCTGGCCTGTGCATACAGTAAAACAACAAATTTGACTGGATCTATACTGTTGGAACTCAACCAAGAGTTAGGAGAAGTGCAAACTGTAGCGCTCCAAAATCTTACAACTACAGACTATTTACTGTTAAAAGAACATATGGGATCTGAACAGTCCCCAGGAATGGGTTGTTTTAATTAATTTATCTGAATTCTCTCAGACTGTTCAAGTTCAGTTGGACAATATCCACCATATCATAGATAAGTTTTCACAAATGCCTAAGGTGCCTAACTGGTTTTCTTAGTTTCACTGGAGATGGCTGGTAATTACAGGTATGCTTTGGTTACGTAACTGTACTCCTATTATGTTAATGTGTGTGCGCAATTTAATTAGTAGTTTAAAACCTATACATGCTGAAGTTACTCTACAAGAAGACATGTCAAAGAAATAATCAATCTTCCCATGTTTTTTTCCGTCTGCTACTTCTATAGCTTTTCTTCTTCCTTCCTAATTACAACCCTTAAACAGAATTCGTGCCTCATATCAAATTTACCGAGTATCATAATTCTTCCAAGTGGTAAAGACACCTCAAGACAAATGCTGGGCATAGAAGCCACAGGGCATAAATATGCAAAGAAGTCAAAAGCTAACCTTTTCAAACAATAAGGCTTCTCTCTCACTTACCAACTTTACATTTTCCTGTATGGCCCCGGAAGATGACTGGTTAGCCAGAGACGGGTAAGATTCCTCAAGGGAGGAACAACCTAAGACAGGCACAGTCGCAGGGGGGCCATCAGGTGAGAAATTGGGGATCAACAGAGGTGAGACTTAGAAGCTCCCCCCCCCCCGTTCTGAGAGAAATTTTATGCATACGTGGATGTTTTATTGCCCTTGTCTAGCTTGGATTAACACATTGTCTACAGACACACACCTGATCATCTACATTTGCTCTCTTACAACACTAAACTATGTTTTCTACCTTTATCTTGTATCTACCTACCACTTCAGCATTTTATTAAAAATAATGATAATAAAGAGAGAAATGTGGTATCCGCATATAAATTAAGTATAAAAATCAAATGAGTATTCATATTTGAACTGACTGTGTATAGTTCATAATGCATGAGCAAAACCAAAAGTTTCTGTGATGACTGCCCTTGTACTGTTCACCAAGTAACTTATTCACTATGTAAGAATTTGTTCTCCATGTAAGAACTTGTTTGTTATGCCTCAGAAGATTGGAGACTGTCGAAAATTAGGCTTGGGGTGGATTAATGATTGTTCATTGAGCATTGACTCCCCTATACAGAATTTTTTTGTTGTTAACAACCATTTGATCAATAAATATGAGAGATGCCCTCACAAGAAAAAAAAAAAAGTACATACTTCCAATTTTAAAATAAATAAGTAAGCGGGATGTAATGTGTAGCATAAGGAATATAGTCAAAATATTGTAACAACTTGGTATGGTGATAGCTGGTACCTAGAATAATCATGTATCTAAATGTTGAATCACTATGTTGTACACCTGAAACTAATGTAATGTAATACTGTGTGTCAACTACCCTTCAATAAAAAATTATTATCTACAAAAGAAAAAAAAATCATGTCATCTTGCAAACAGATAATTTTACTTCTTCCTTTGTGATTTAGATGCCTTTTGTTTCTTTTTCTTACCTAATTGCACCCGCTAGTGCCTCCAGGACTATGTAGAATAGGTGCAGCAACAGTAGACATCCTTGTCTCCTTATTCCTGATTTTAGGGGAAAAGCTTTCAGTTTTTCACTGCTGAGCATGATGTTAGCTGTGGCCCTGTCAAATATGGCTTTCATTATGTTGAAGTAAATTCCTTCTTTACCTAATATGTTGAGAGTTTTTATTATGAAAGAGGGTTGAATTTTGTCGAATGCTTTTCCTGAATCTATTGAGATGATCATGTGATTTTTATTCTTCATTCTGTTACTGTGGTATATAGCACATCAATGGGTTTGTGTACATTGAACCATCCTTGCATCCCAAGGATAAATCCCACTTAGTCATGGCATGTGATTCCCTCAGTGTGCTGTGGAATTCAGTTTGGTCATACTTTCTTAAGGATTTTGCATTTCTGTTCATCAGAGATATCAGCTTGAAATTTTCTTTTCTTGTGGCGTCTGTCTATATCTTTGGTAGCAGGTTAGTGCTGGCCTCATAAAAGTTTAGGAATGTTCATTCCTCTTTGGTTTTTTTGAAAGAGTTTGAGAAAGAACAACAATTCTTTAGATGTTTGGTAAAATTTACCAGTGATACCATCTGTTATTGGCTTTTCTTTATTGGGAAACTTTTCATTACTGATTTGATCTCCTTATTCGTTATTGGTCTGTTCCAATTTTATATTTCTTCTTGATTCAGTCTTGGTAGGTTATGTTTATGGGAATTTATTCATTTCTTATAGGTTATCTAATCCATTGGTATATAATAGCTCATAGTAGCCTCTTATAATCCTTTTATTTCTCTATCAGCAGTTATAATGCCTCCTCTTCATTTCCGATTTTATGAGTGTTCTCTCTCTTTTCTTAGTCTAGCTAAAGATTTGCCAATTTTCTTTTCAAAAAAACTCGTTCACTTTTTAAAAATTTTTTCCTATCTTGTATATCATGTATTTCCTAAATTGGACCCTTAACTTAACACCACATACAAAGTCAACCCAAAATGGATTAAAGACTTAAATGTAAGACTTGGAACTGTAAGACTTCTACAAGAAAACAGGAGAAAAGCTTTACAGTGGTCTTGGCAATTGTTTTCTGGATATGATAGCAAAAGCATAAGCAGCAAAAGCAAAGTAGACAAGTGGGAGTTCATCAAACTAAAAAGCTTCTACACTGCAAAGCAAACAGTCAACAAAGTCAAACAGCAACCTGTGGAATGGGAGAAGATTCTTTTAAATCATGTATTTGATAAGGAAATATACAAGGAACACCTAGAATTCATCAGCAAAAAAGAAACCTGAATAAAAAATGGACAACGGATTTGAATGGACATTTCTCTAAAGACGGCACACAAAGGGTCAGCAAGTATATAAAAAGATGCTCAACATCACTACTCCTCAGGGAAACGAAAATGCAAACCACTATGAAATATTGTCTCACCTCTGCTAGGATGGGTATTATCAAAACACAAAAGATAGCAAGTGTTGGTGACAATTTTGAAAAATTGGGAGCCCTTGTATACTTTTGAATTGGAATGTAGGGAGTTTACTCAAAGAATCAAAAATAGAACTGCCATGTGATCCAGCACTCCCTCTCCAACAGAACTGAAATCATGATCTCAGAGACATCTGCACTCCCATGTTCATTGCAAACATTATTAAAGAAGGAAATACTGCTATCTGTGACAAAGTAGATGGACCTGTAAGACATTATACTACGTGAAATGTCAGTTACAGAATGACAAATACTACTCAAATCCACTTATATGAAATATCTAACATAGTCAAACTCATAGAAGCAGAGAGCAGAATGGCTGAGGGAAGGGAGACATGGGAAGTTGCCATTCAACAAGTATAAAGTTTCATTTATGCAAGATGAGCAAGTCTACGTACCTGCTGTATGGTATTTGCCTATACTTAACAGTGCTGTAGTTGCTCTGTATAGGTGCTCTTAAAAGTCTAGGAGGTTAGAGCTCTGGTTAAGTGTTCTTAGCACAATGAAAAAAAGTTTTGGACAAGAAATCGAGTTAAAATATTTCATAAATAAAATTATAACTTACTTCCATTTTGAATTTTATTAATCCACCGTTACCATGTAATGTTTTGTTGTATGAAGAAATAGTTTCTCCACAGAATTTCTAGTCAGATTCTCTGACAGATCAGGAATGGGTAACAGTGATATGAAGGAGAAATATTAAGCCTCCATTTTCATTTAAATTCAGATTAGTTGGTTGCAATTTCACCATGTTCTACCTTTCGTTACAAATTTTATCTTTGAGGTAGGCAGCTCTTTATAGACCTTCCATTGATATAAATCGGCTTGTCTAGTTTTGATCATAGCAACATTTATTGAGAATATTTAATGTGACAAACACCTTAAAAGCATTATCTTCCTCTGTTATATCACTCTTCCGAGATAGGAACTATCATTATCCCTATTTTGCATATTAGAAGATCAAGCCTTAAGAGGTTAAGCAATGAGCCCATGGTGATACTCCTCCTTAGAAGCAGAGATGATACACAAGACACCATTTCAGAACATTTAGAGAAAAATGAAAAGGGAGTTACAATACAGCTCTCTCATTATTGGTTTCTTTTCAGAAGTAAGATCTATAACTTTGGATTAGAATATTCATGTTGTCTCGAGGTTATTTTTTCTTCAAGTCACAACTATTCACCAGTCAGTAATAATCACTGAAATATTTAGATTTAAATTTTAGCAGTACAGTTCATAGGGTCAATCATGGTATTTTACCCTATTCAGTCATCAAAGATACAATCTTAAAGATGAATTCATCATTCCAGGATTGGAGGGAAAAAATTTGTGTCTTTGATATTTTGTGTTTCTTCCCTTGAAATTGGTCTTCAGCAATAAATTGTGAATGGACAACACACATCTGAAAGAATGTTCAACCTAAGATAAATGCAGTAAGACTTTGAGGAATAAAGTATTTTTTTCACCTTTCAGTTTAGTAAATTAAAGACATAATCCATGTTGGTAAGAAAATGGGCAAGCACTCCTTGATGGTGGGTGTATAAAAGGAAATAATAATTGTAGAGGGCAATTTGCCAAGAACTCTGTAAACTTTGGACACAGCTATTTTACTTCTAAGAAAATTTCCTATATCTCAATTTTCCAAATAAATGAGAAAGGCTACTACTGAAACCACATAGAAACTGTGTGACTTGTGATGGTTAAACTATCATACTCTTTCTTAACTCCCTTATAAATTGGAGCTTTTAGTACAATCTACCTTGTTAAGTGTTGTATGCAGTAATCGTTAAGCAATAAATTTGATGTAGCATCCATAATTTTGCTATAATCTTTTACTAAATAAAATGTTTCTTACCTTTAACTAACTTTATTTTTAAGTTGCAAAAGTCGTATATATTTGTTAGAACATGTAAAACAATATGAGATGCATAAATTTCCTCCCCTCCAAGTTGTGGAGCTCAATACATATGTATAATATTCAGAACATATAAAGGACTTTCTCAATAATAACCCAACTAAAAGATGGGCAAAAAGCTTACACAGACAACTCACAAAAGAAATATGCAAATGATAAGTACAGGAAAAGATGTTTAGCAACCCTTATCATTCGGGAAATGCAAATTAAAACCACAAGATACTACTGTGTATCTGTTAAAATGGCTTAAAAATACTTAACACTATCAAATACTGGTGAGGATGCAGGGAAACAGAATTACTCATAGATCAGTGGGAATACAAAAATGGTAAGGCCACTGTGGAAACTGGTGAGCAGTTTTTAAAGAAGGTATACTCTTACCATATGACCAAACACTAAGACTCTTAGGCATTTATATGAGAAAGATGAAAACAGTTTATCACAAAAGCCTCAATACTAATGTCATAGAAGCTTAACCTATAATCACCAGTAATGTGAAACGGCATAATGCCCTTGTGAATATACGATACACTGAACTGTTCTCCATCATGAAATGGAATGCTCAGCAATAAAAGTAATAGACTATTAATATATGCAATGACTTGGCTGGGTTTTAAGGGAATTATGTTTGAAATAAAAAATGTAAAAATCTCAAAAGTTTATATACTAAATGATTCCATTTATATAAAGTTCTTGACATGAAAAGAAAGTAGAGAGAGATGGAGAGTGGTCACCAAGAGTTAGGGAAAGGAAGGATAGATGGGACTGACTATCAAGAGCCACGTGAGGGGTGAGGAAACAGAACATCTCTGTATCTTGATTGCAGTGATGGGCATATAAATCTACACATAGGAGAAAACGCCATAGAATTATACTTGAAAACATAAGAAGAATGACTCCTGCTAATGTAGTGAAATCTGAGGAACGTCTGTAGTCTTGCTTATGATATTGTTCCAATCGACTTCCTTGTTTGGATAATGCACTGTGATCATGTTGGGGGTGGCTGCATGATGGGTAGATGGGACCACCCTGGACTGCTTTTGCAACCTCTTGTGAGTTTATATCAACATTTAAAAGAGTTTGCTTTTTTTTTTAAAGCTCAGCAAATCTTAATAATAGAAATTAAAAAAATTAATAGAAATTAAAAGAACCCTACCCAGACACATAGTCAAACTGCTGATTATTGGAGGTAAGGAAAACAAATCTCAAAAATGAATGAGAAATTATTTTGAGCCTCCATTTATGCCAGACAGTGTTCTAGGTGCTTTAACCTGTGTCTGTTACCTTCACAATCCCTGTTATTCTAGATAACACGCTCTCCACTTTGAAGATGAGGGCACTGACCCAATGTGTGCAAAGCTGCTGAGAGTTGGTAAAGAATTTAAGCCTGGGTCTACACTACTGAAGTCCAATTATTTTGTATACATATGTAAACCTTTTCAACACAGCTTCCTAATTAATCAAGAACATAGTATACATACTGAGTATAAGTATATGTCCCTTACTGCTTCAGTATAAACTCAGAGGAATATTGTGTGCTACTCCTTTCTAGGCTATACCATTTCAGTGATTAAAAAGGAAGAAATGTTAAAGCTAATTTGCATATCCATTAAGATATGTTAGATTACAAACAATAGTAAATGACTCAGGCTAATCGAGACTAAACAAAGATTTTATTGAAGGGTTAGTAATGATGCTTAGTTAAAGTAACAGCTAAAACAGCCAAGTCCTTCAAAAGAGAGGAGCTGAAAATAAGTCCATTAGTAGTGGCTCATAGACCTTAATTTGAGTTGCAGACAAAAGATAAGCTATTAGCACAGGTTGGCCCAATACAGGTATGTATGAAGAGACTTGAGAACACAGAAGTAGAACTCAGCAGTGGCCCCTGCCTCCCTGACAGGGACGAGCAGGAGCAGGAACTTCTTTCCACAGGTCTCCTGCATGTGTGGCACTCCCAGCATTCTGTGGGCTCCGCCTGGCTGTGTGTGGCTATCTTCTCCAGAGCCGGCCACCGCATGTTCCCGGGATAACAGGGAACAGCTCCAGAGGCTCAGGCCATGCCAGTGAGCCCTGCCTGTTGCTGTGGTGCTCACGAGAAGTGCAGCGCTCTCGTCAGACTGCAGGGCTGTGTCGGACGCCTTCATTTGAAATCTTCAGGCCAGTAGGTCTAGGTTGCTCTGAAGGAACCAAAACAGGAGGGGATCCATTCAATGAGAAAGGCAGCTCTTATTCTCTTATTTCACTGACAAGTGTTCAGCCACTCTCAGGATTTCCTGCATGATTTAGAAAGGTGAGGACCATTTCCAGGTTCCATTCTAACTGTGACTTTTGGAACATGGAGAAGCAGCCCTTTGTTTGTCCCGCTAACTAAAAAGACACACTCTCTTTATGGGCTTTACAATGTCTCTTCAGCTTTGTCTATGTTTAACTCCTCTGCTGGCTGCTGAGAGAACACTCGTAGAGAATGGGAAGGACGCATCTGGAATGAAGGGATGTGTATACGAGAAAAAGTAAAAGGAAGGAATAGTGGGGCCATATCTGGTATGAAGTAATACAGGTGTGTATGAGTTTGTGCTGACCTGAGGGAAGAGGTAATTGAATTCTCACACTGTTATCACACAGCCCACTATCTCACTTACAGTTCTCCCAGTGTTCACATGGGGAACTGTCCTATCCTTGAAAGCACACCCCAATTTGTCCCTGTGCAGAGGCTTTAGTCTTAGTTCCTCTGTCCTGAAGCCCTTTCCTGTTTTTGAAGGGAAAGTGAAATAAGTAGGGATTAGGCTGAGCCACCCCAGCTATTCCTTTGTGAATCGCCCTTACCGTCCTCAGCAGCAGCACGAAGCTTTCCTGCAGAGGACACGCAGGAGACATACTCAGAGTTAGAGGACTGTCCTCCTGGTGTCCAGCTGTGGTCTGGGACCACCACATGTGCCTCCAGCTGAGGAGAATCCTCTTGTGAATTCTCGAATTCTGAGGAATGGAATACAAAAAAAGAGATGTGGCATTTTCTGGGATCTATATCCATTCAAAAAGACATAAGTGGATGATCAGGTTAGGCATTGAAACCCGCCTCCCCCCTTTAAATTAAGCATTTGAAACTTCACTTGCTCCAAAATATAAGGAAACAATTACGAAAATTGTGTGTAGTAGATGTCAGTGATATTGGGCATCTTGTATGTGATATTTCTAAAGATGTATACTGCAGTATATCAGAGGCTCAAATTCTCATCTTGTACATAGTAAGTTGCCTGTATTATTTGATGATATTACTCTACTTACTGGAAGAATATATTTGGAGTATATATACATGGGTTCAGTGCTTCCGTCTGTCAGCTGGGGACCATCAAACAAAAGTGTCCATCTCCTGCCCCCGGGGAGAGTCGGAATGGACAGGAGAGAGCCCTCACGCCCACCTCCTGTCCCCGGGCTCCTCTCACGGTGTCTCCTCTGGGGAACCTGACGGGGGCCTCTGTTGCCAGAGCTGTGCAGGGCCAGGGCTTGGGGGGAACTGCTGAGTTCTGAGCTGGAGTAGGAGACTCCAGGAGGGCCTCCACGGTTGGCTCCACACTACCCCTCCCAGCGCTGGCCACTGCCCTGCTCTCCAGAGTTCACCTGCTCTTAAATGGCACAGCTGTCAGCAGCCTACTCAGTATGCCACCCTCCTCCGTGTCCCCTGCCCACACAGGGCTCTGACTCGGTAGTTCATCTGTACTTAACATGCTCATCTCCTATCTTGAATTTTACACCTTCTCAATTTACAGATTACTTCTAGGTTCCTCCTTTTTCCCAGTAAAATACATTTATTTCTTAAATCAGCTCTACTGTGGATTTAAATATATCCTGAAAATCCCCAGACAGGTTTTCTTCCTCTTCCTCTACATTTCCAATAAAAAGACTATGCCTTTAAATTCACAAACTTCAGTAAATAGGTAAATTCTTATTCCTCACAAAATAACCCTTCCTCTGTTTACAAACTTCACTTACACCTGCAACCCAATGTTTACTTCTCAAAATTACATCCACTTTGTCTTTTAGTTGGCTAGAGAGTATCTGGTGGGTTATGTTGGTGTGGGGATGGGAAAATTTGGTGCACGTTATATTTAAGTTTGGCAAGTATAATCTGATGTGCATGTGCCTGTCATGTTTCTTCAACAATTTTAGGTAGTGAGTCTAGAGATGAGATGGCCCAGATGTGTGAAGGTGGTGTGGTGTGCTGGGTGACATGAAGCAAAGTTTTCTAGTTATGGAGGCAGTGTATCTTCCATGTATTTATGAGTAACCTGTGTTTTATGTGCTATGAAAGTTTCAGTAGTTATATAATATCTATTTGATTTATAGGAAAGACTGTGAGGATTTGAAGAGCTTTGTGAGATGTGTTGAGACCACAAAAGCCTAACAGAGTGGCCACGTGAAGGCTAGATAGGAGAGAGGTCACTAGATGGATGGTGGAACTTGGGGATTATGTGAAGGGACTAAGAGCCTGGGAACAAAGAGGAGTTTTAGAGGTTGTTATACAGTTGTGATGGTTTCATGCCCTATTAGTACAAAATACAGAGTGCTACAAGAGTGGGATTATCTGTGGGGTCGGAGACCATGGTACTGAAGGAATGATGTTAGAGAAAGCAAATTAGGAATGTATGTGCAGAAAAGTGAGGGTGTGATGGTTTAACACGTGGTATCAGCTTAGGAGTGTGCATGTTAGTGAGTGTGAGCAGCTGTGGGTGTGATGGAGTGTCACGCCTGTGTGCTTATGAAGACAGGAGGTGGCTGGAGGCAAGAACTGAAGGGTCACTTTCAAATCTGTGGCTGCTCTTCACACACAAGAGGACACACACGTCACGTCTGGACAGGGGTTTGCATCAGCAAACCCGTTTGTACAGAGGAGCTTTGCTCTCCTATGAAGGCAAAGAAAGAATCTACGGGTTCCTCCGTGGGTGCTTTGTTCTGGACCTTTCTGGCTCCCTTCCAGCTGGTTGTGAAAGATTTGTGACATGGTGACCAGGGGAGCACAGCTTCTCATGTTTAGCCTGAGTTAGTCTGCCCGTTTCTCTGTCATTTTGTCAGTTTTTCTACCCTTTCAAACATGGCCCTGTGTGATACGTTGCACTTTTGGGCACTTGTCCTTGTCGAGATTTCCCTTGAATCTCAAGGTTGGGCCTTATGTGCATGCGCTGCATATCTCCGAGAGCAGAAAGAAAGTTTGTTATCTTTCTGTGTTCTCTCACATCTGGACAGGGGTTTGTATCAGCCTCTATCTCCAGTCAACCGGGAAATTGATATACACCCTCTCACGCCACCACCGTGAATCCGCTCTCGAGGTACAGCCACTCTTTCATCCATTCCACACATTTTGATTGCTCGCTCTCTGTCACACATGCATGGAGACTGCAGTCTCTTTTCTGGCCAGAGCTCGAAAATACAAGTATTCAACAGTTTCTGATTTTGCCCAGGTATTAATGGCTAGGAAGGTATAAAACGCATATGTTGTCTCTATGGACATTCTTGCCCCGTGTCTTGGATCTGTGCTGCCACAGAGTACCGATGTGATAAAATACTTTAATATTTGTTTACCTGACTACATATGTCATTGGGTTAAATACATTTTGTTTTAGTTGTCATAATCTGGGTAAGGTCCCCCACCCATGAAAGATGCCATATCCTATTCCCCAGAACCTATGAGGCCCTATTCCCCAGAACCCTTAGGAGGCCAATGGGACTCTGCAGATGTGATTAAATTAAGGAAGTATTTGAAATGAGTTCGTGTTGATGGCATGGAAACAGAGCCCTAGGCTCCCAGATTGGAGAGGAGGACACTGCGGCTGGGCCCAAAGTAGACCTTTTTCTCTGGCTGAGCAGAGACACTGAGCTCGATCTCTACAGGTCTGTGCAGACTCCCACTGCTCTGATGTGCCTAGACTTTAGCAGCTCTTCCTCTCTACTTAGCAGCACAAGAGGCAGAGTCAAGAGAGGAGCCAGAGGCATAGTATTCAGATTCAGAGGGTCCGTCACTTCCCTCAGGACCCACACTTTGTCTTCCAAAGAGTACCCAGGTGGTGCACCCCATGCGTGGAGCTTTGAGACTCCTGGAAAATGGAGCGAAAGTAATAGAGGCGGCTGGTTCCATTCTGTTCCCTCCTACACTCTTCTCCGTGATGTACTCTCCCCACTTTCCCTCACGGAAATACTGAGTTTGTCCTAAAGAGTTATCTCTGGCTTGGACAGAGAATTGGCCTATTTCAGCTTTCTGGGTTACTTTCTGAACCTCTTAGTCCAGGCTCCTCACACCCACTCACTCACCTTGCTTAAGATTTTTGGTACCATTTGCTTTCCTTCACCATTTTTTTTTGTGCGTGTGCCCTTTGCATTCCCCCTCTTAGATCTACAACCTCAGATGAAACAATTGGTGAATTTTTATCTTTGCAGAATTTAACTATTTATTATTAGTCACTGTCTTTGTTTTGCTGACCAAACTCACTTTTCCTCAGTGAATTAAGATGACTTTCGTCTCTAAACAATGTGTCAGGTGTGTGTATCATGCACACATTGTGGCATAATGGTGTGAGGAATGTCATGTGCTTTGTGTGCATAAATTCTTTAATGTGCGACTGATCTGGTGTTGCACATTTGAATATGGGATAGTCCTGTGTGTGTGTGAGAATGGTATGTGTGCTTTGTGTCTGTGTTTTAGGTCATTACGTATCTGTGTGCAGACTGCGTGTCCTACGATTATGCATTTGTGTGTGCATGTTTCACATGTTGTTAAGTGGCTTAGTTGTGCAACAGGATTATTGGAAGTATTCTCTTTGAGACTAGTGTAATTAATGTGTTTGTGAAATCTAAGGTTAACAGTGAAAGCACAGAAGGATATGAAAATCAATGGCTGTAAGAGAAAGAATATATAAGTTTACAATATAGAACTGTTTGAAGATCCAAAGTAAATGAGGGCACAAGACAGAGCATGCAAGAATAAATGTAGAACAACATGTGATTGCATTACAAAGTAAAACCTTGAAAGATTGAGGTCTAAGGGATTGAGATAGAACATGAACACTATAGCCTAGCCCTTTAACTCTGAGGCATTCACCAATTAGAAATATGTCCATATAGCAAAGTACATGTAATAGAATTTTCAGAATATCACCTTTTAGAGTAGCCCCAGATTGAAAGTAACCCAAATGCTCATAAAAGTATAATAATCAATAAAGACACTTTATGTGCCAAGAATGAACAAACTACAGTCACATATAACATGGATGATGATTACAAACCCAAGTACAGAGAGTGTAAAGAAGTTGATGCAAAGCATGTATTGTGCACTCGTGTTTACATAACATTAAAACATGGGGACAACTAATGCAGCACTTTTGTATGGTTGGGACAAAAACAGAGTAGAGAACTTAGATCCATGTGGAAGATGACAAGGAAGTGAAAGATGAGGATAGCGGGTGCAGATGGGTCTCTATAGGGTTGAACTTGAGAACATCGGCTATGAAAAGATACTGCTGTGCTGGGGTCTCGGTCCACGTATGTGTCTACTCAGGTCAGGACCTGAGGATCCTACCGTGTCGGGCCTGTTTTAGGCTATTAGTGCTGTCACACCTTCCTGGTAATATAACCTGTCCTTGCCCAGTTCATACTGACATGTTCTTCCATGTTTCTCTTTCACCATTTCCTCAAATAACTCACTGCCCTCCACTTGTCTCCTTGGGCTCGCTCCAATCCTAAGTATTTTCCCTTGGAATTTACTACTTCCACTGGGGATTATATTAATGAAGATGGAGAAGCATTTTGAGTTTCTTTCTGTGCTGGGCAGCCTTGTGCTGACTGATGAGCAGAATCACTCGGCTCATCTCTGGGCTCTGCCTAGATCCCCACTGTCCTTTGCATCCCATTCAGTGGTCCCTTCTACCAGCGCCAGCAAGCCTGTCCTCACAAGGGACGCAGGAGAGGCACTCTGAAGCAGAAGCAGCTTCCATTGCTTTCTGGCCTTGGGTTGGGGCCCCTGTCCTGTGTCCATGCTGTAGAGCTGCTTTTGTGGAAAAATTAAATTAAAATGATAGATATGGTCTGTGCTTGGTGTTTGTGTATTTATCCATTAAATAAACAATGAGTCTGCTATGTAATGTCTTTAGTGATTCCAGATAGCCTCCATTTATGTGGGTAGCATAGTACCGTTTTCCTTTGAAAATTTTAAATGTTTGGTAATATTGGTTGTTCAATCTATAGATCATGAGTGACCGGATTTCACAAAGTCTGTCTTTGTAAATGGAACGGAGATTCGTAGCTATGTCTAACGAGGAAGGTAAAACAAGTTACCTGTGTGAAAGGGTGTACATTATGGGTTAGTGTGTAGACAGCTGAGTCTGAGAATGATTGCGGGAGGAGGGAAGGTGGCAGTGTGTGCCTGTAACGCTTGTAGAGAGTGGGAAATACGCATCTGGAATAAAGTCATTGAAAGGAAGGAATAATGGGGCCATATCTGGTATGAAGGAATACAGGGTGTGTGTGTCTGTGTGTGTGTGTGTGTGTGTGTGTGAGTTTGTGCTGATTTGAGGGAAGAGGTTGTAATTGAATTCCCACACTGTTACCAGCACAGCCCACTATCTCACAGCTGTCCCAGTGTTCACATGGGGAACTGTCCTATCCTTGAAAGCACACCCCCAATTTGTTCCTCCGCAGAGGCTTCAGTCTTAGTTCCTCTGCCCTGAAGCCCTTTCCTGTTTTTGAAGGGAAAGTAAAATAAATAGGGATTGGGCTGAGCCACCCCAGCTATTCATCCTGTCCAACCTTTGTGATCTTCCTTACCATCCTCATCAGCAGCACGAAGCTCTCCTGGAGTGGGCACGCAGGAGACATACTCAGAGTCAGAGGACTCTTCTCCCGGTGTCTGATTGTTGTCTCTGACCACCACATGTTCCTCAGGCTCAGGAGAAACCTCTTGTGAATTCTCGAATTGAGGAATGAATACAAAAGTACAGATGTGGCCTTTACTTGGATCTATATGCATTCAAAAAAGACATGTTGAGTGGATAATCATGTTAGGCATTGAAGCCCCCCCACCCCCATGAAATTAAGCATTTGAAACTTCACTTGCTCCAAAATATAAGTAAACGACAAATATGAAAATGGTATGTAGTAGATGTCAGTGATAGTGGGTATCTTGTATGTGATATTTCTAAAGATGTATACACAATATCAAAAACTAGTGACTAAAATTGGATACTAGCTCCTTTTTCCTCATGATAAATTCTATAATTAGAGGACATGGGGGTCCAAGTTTTAAAAGAATTCTGCATGTCTGCCTGCCTGCCTATCTATCTAGATTGGTATCTATATTAATGTAGATATATAGAAAGATAGGGATGTCAACATGATTATGGAGGTGTGCAGATACAGCATTTTTGCAGGGAATCCTGGGCAGTAGACATGGTGCTGGAGATGTTCAAATGAAGACTTTACAGATTTGCCCAAGACTCCTCTTGTGGGAATGTATTTCTGTATTTCTGCAAGACTCTTAACCTACCTATTCAGATCTTTTAAAAACCTTTTTCACAGGAGGCAGACACACCCACACTATACATTTCTGCCCATGGATTGGAAATGGACACCCTGGGCGCATGCATGAGCCGCCAGTGACTGTAAAGAAGAAACGCCTTTCTTCCAACCTGCCCTCATCCTGGACTTATCTTCGTTTCACCGGTTCCAGAGGGGGACTTGGCCCTGGGCCTGGAACACCCTTCCTTCAGGAGCTACAGTAGTTCTGACCATGTGACAAAGTTTTCTGCAGTGGGAAATGAGTGGCAAGGACACATGCCCCAACCAGGCATAGGCATGAAGTCCTCCTCTGTGCCCTGCCGTGTTCTTCCCTTTTCTAGCTAACTGGCATGTTGATAACCTGGGGTCTATTTGAAAGCCGAGTGTTACTGATAAAACGTTTCTATCAGCAGGGAGGCTTGTCCTGTTCCTTCACATACACTAATTGTTACATGAGAAATAAGTACATTCCTTCCTGTATTAGTTACTAAGGCCTTTAGCTACTCCAACTAGTGAATCTACTCTATTAGTGATATAATGAGTTTGAGAACCAAATAATTGGACCTGGTACATATTAAGCAAGCCATTATATTAGAAACTACTTTGTGTCTTCCCTTGGCTTATTTATGCTATGTAAGCCAAGGGAAGGCACAGAGTGACCTCACAGTCACCACAACTATTTCAGTTTCCCGTTTTTCCAGAAAGAGCCAAATGTTCTCTATTCAGCTATCATGTTTAAATGGCATTTGTGTGTGTGTGTGTATCGTGCTGGTGTTTTTCTTTCATAAAGGAGCCTCACATTTACATGTCTATACTCTGAGACAAAGAAAGAAAGGTCTCAACATCTGAGACAATCTAAGAAGTCAATTCATACTCTGTATGACTTTACACTCTCATCCCCGCACCTCCAATTTTAGGCACTCAAACTTTTTTCCTTATTTTTCATTTACCTCTTTGAGCCACACTTTCTTCATTAACTGGAAAAAGTACTGTTGGAAAACTTACAACATTGTAAAAAATGAAATAAAGGGAAAGACATTATATAAGAAAAATTATAATAATCAGTAACTACATCTGTGATACAGTAGCCCAGAGCGACATGATGTAGGGAACACAGGTCCTATGCCACAGAGACAAGGATCTAGTCCCAGGAACCTTCTCTTGACCCTCAGATTATCTGATCCCTTAGAAATACCTGAGCACCCACACCTTTTCCTCCCTCCCGCCTTCCTGCCCTCTCTCTCCCGTAACTAGGAATCCTCGCTCCCTTTTCTTTAGAAGACGGTTTCTAGATCCCCAATGCTCAGAGAATATCACTGACACACACCTCTTGACATCCTGGCAAGTTTGGGCGAACGTCTGGTTTCAAGATGTTTCCTTTTTTGTTGGTGCTTCATGGCTCAACACTTCAGAGAGTAACTTAAAATCCCGTGCCTTCCTCTCCGGAACTCTGTTGCCAGAAGTTCAAGTGATGACAGCCAAGAATCCAGTCAGTATATAATAGTCAAGAACAACAAGCGACTGAAGAGGCTCTCTCCTCCCTCCCTCACTCACTCACTGGCCCGGCCGGTGCTTAAATACACCAGTAGGGCCATTATCATGTAAGTCAGACAGGGTTCTGTAGCATTCTGACACGTGCATCAGAGCAGACCACTGACGGGATTGGGGGTGGGGATCCCTTTTACCCAACACAAACTCTATGTATCTAGGGTAACCACATTACTACATCTCCCCCAAGGGTGAGAATAAGGCATTACCTGAGAGAAACGGGCTTAGACCTATGCCTGCCCCATAGAACATGCTTAAGTGTCCTATCTTCATAGTACCATATAACTTATGTACACATATAAGGCTCCCCAGAGCCTTCAAGGAAAGAGGAAGCCCCTGAAGAATAGAATGTTCAGAATATCACCTTTTAGAGTAGTCCCAGATTGAAAGTAACCCAAATGCTCGTAAAAGTAAAATAAATAATGACACTATTTATATGCTAAAAATGAATGAACTACAGTCACATATAACATGGAAGATGATTACAAACACAAGTACAGAGAGTGAAAAGAAGGTGACGCAAAGCAGGTATTGTGCACTAGTGTTTACATAACATTAATACACAGGGGCAACCAATGCAGCACTTTTGTATGGTTTGGACAAAACACCTGTAAATTAGCCGACTTAAATATTTGATGATAAACTATAGTTGGAAAAGAAGTAGAGAAGCAGGCCATGTACTTCAGTGGTGAGAGTGTAAACTGACACATCCTCAGTGGAGAGCCATTCAGCAATAGCTATCAGAATGCTACATACATACCTTTTTATCAAATAACTCTACTTTTGGAAATTTACAGATATGCTTGTATATGTGCAAAATGACACATATCTAAGTAGAATCAATATAAATTTGCCAGTATTAGCAAGATTGGAGTGAACTAAATGTTCCAGAATTGGTGCAAGTTAAACATTATTAGCAGTGTGATCCATTCAATAGGAGCATATGTAGCTTGTTATAAACAAAGTAGCTATGAACATATTGATATGGAATGGGCTCCAAAATACGTGTGTGTGTTTGTGCGTGTGTGTACACATGTATATTGTGGTGTGTTATTTTACACATGTTCACACTAAACAACAAAGTACAGTATAATATATCTGCATATTTGCAGCTGTGTAAAAAACACAAGGAAAAGAATATGCATATACATGAGCTTGTGTGATGCAGGGCCATGGCTGTGTAAGTGGAGAGGAACTCTGGGATTGGAGAAGAGGCTTGTGAGAGAAACTTTCCACTACACACTTTTCTGTACCTATGAGTCTTCTCCTGTTTCCATATATTACCTATGAAAAAAAATCTAATCAAATCAAACTTTAAAGAAATGTTTGGCATCTGGAATAAAAATCTGAATTTTTGCTTGCTAAGCAAGGGAGAGCTGTGCTTGTAGGAGGGAACAGTGTCCTGAAGGAACAAATTGTTGACTTACAGCGATTCTGTATGTGAGCAGGTCCCCGCCCAGCACTGCTGCCACCTTCGTCCCGACTGTGTCATCTCGCAGTTTGAAGTCTTCACTAGCCTCCTAGAGGCCTGCCTGCCTCCACTGCTGCCTCTTTGGTACTTTTCCACTGACCTTCGCCATGGTCTACAGGGCAACAGGAAGCTTGGCCAGGTCTGCCGGCTTAATGAATGCTGCTGGTGGAGGGGGGAGAGCTGTCGAATAGTGTTTCTTATTACTGGATAATAATGACAGTATTAATGAAATTAAAAAGGCAAAATCTGAAAATAGTTTCATGGATGAATTTATCACTTATCTGATTGAATCTGAGAAGATGGTGAGCTTTCAAGGTAGTTAGAAACTAGACCTGAAGTTTTGGAGAAAGGTGAGAGATAGACATGCAGAGTGCAGAGCTTCCGCTACAGCTTTCTCATGTCTGTAGGGTGGGAATGCACACGGGGGACCGGCAGTCTTTAAAAGCGATACACTGAATCCGAACCCTTTCCAGGTAATGTAGTGGGGGTTGGTGGGGGGGCAGGATGGAGGCCATGAGGGTATCAGTGGGTAATACAGAGTGACACTTGAAGTCTTGGAGGAGGAATGTCCACCATGTGTGGGTTTCTGCCTTTCTCAGGAGGAATGTGAGGTAAGTCCCACTGTCATCTATCATAAGCGTGTGTCTGGGGACAGCAGGATGAAATGTGACAGAGCCACTATTTAAACCCTTGTCAAAAATGACTCCAGTGCGCAACCTCCATGTGAAACAGGCATTTCTCAACT
This sequence comes from Manis pentadactyla, assembly GCF_030020395.1. Lineage (NCBI taxonomy): Eukaryota > Metazoa > Chordata > Mammalia > Pholidota > Manidae > Manis > Manis pentadactyla. Next base: position 65,352,210 of record NC_080031.1, on the reverse strand, counting down.
AGAAACACAGGAGGACTTAAAAGAAAATAATAAATTTTGCTGCAGAAATAGTCAGAAGGGAGAAGGGCAAGTGATTTAGAGTGGCATCATAGACCTAAGGGAAGAGAGTCTCAAAGAGGGATGGCCTGTTCCAGAAGAGCTGGGTGTGTGATCAAGTATCCTGAATGGCGAAACCTCCGCACATGTATTTCCTGACTGCTAGCTGCAATTACTCTTCCCCCAAAAGCTGTCTTGAAAAGTTAAGGTGTTTTTCCGATAGCACTATGTGTTCATCCCTGTCATTTTCTGCGTACTTGTTGTAAGACACCAAATTTTCTTCTTTGCATTTCATGCTTTGGGTACATACCTTTCCTTTTGACTGTGGGAGTTAGTTGGACAGGAATTAGTTTATTTATTCGGCAAGCATTAGTTCATGTTATTTCTCGCATAGTGCTTCAGTCAATAAAAACTGTTTGAGTGAATATTTTGAAATGTTTCCAGGAATTGTGGTATGTAGAAATTGAAGCCACGGACAATGCCACATGCCTATGCTCATAAATTCATGCAAGGAATCTTAACTCCCGTCTCTGACCACATTTCTGAGGCTTAATTTCTGACATTGAATGGCCTCACACTTAATAAAATGCATTTTACATATACGAAGAAAATAAGGAACTAATTTGTCTCGGCAAAAATATTTTTGATGGGATCAAAACAACCCTTTTGACAAAGAATGACAAGAGCACTCTGCAGCATTAGCTTTCTGACCCCCAATACATTCACATATTTACTCCTTCATTTACCAAACAAAGTGTTGGCTAAGTGCCTGCTTCAGTACTCGGGACTAGCAGTGGGGATACAGTGATGAACACACAGAAAAAGTTGTACTTGGGCCCATGGGCAGTTATATTTAGCATGCAGGAGATGCACAGTAAATACGTAGATTTATATGGTAATGTCAGAAGAACTATAGGGCATGGTGTCTAGGGAGGCCTCTCTAGACTCAAACGGTGTGAGGAAGCAAACTGATGTTCAGGAACGGGGAGCAAAGGTAATGGCCGCGGTGTGGGTGTGCTGGGAGCACCTGAGGATGGCAGCCAGTGAGGCTGGCTGTGGAGCACAGCAAGCTAGGGAGGGCATTGCAGATGGGGCAGAGAGCCCCTGGGCTGGATGCTGTGGGCCTGGCAGGCCATGGAGAGGCTCTATGCAGAAGTACTGTGGAGGCAGGTGGGCCATTAGGAAGCCATGGTAGACTTGCAAATCAGAGATGATGAAACTGGAACTGAGATGACAGCGGCGGAAAGGAGGGCTTGTGGTCCAATAGTGACTGAGGATGCATTATGGGAAGAGAGGCCAAGGGCAAAAGTGATGAGTAGAGGGTACCCCCAAGGTGGTGCTGGTGGGTTTTTTGTTTTAAATGAACTTATTGTTTTAGAGTGGTTTTAGATTCACAGAAAGTTGGAGAATATAGTACAGAGAATTCCCTTATACCCCATCCCCAGTTTCCTTTATTATTAACATCTTATGTTACTATGGTATAGTTGCTACAGTTAATGAAGCAGTATTGCTCCATGCTAATTAAAGTCCCTACTTTTTAGAGTTCCTTCATTTTTACCTAATGTCCTTTTAAGTCCCAGGATCCCATCCAGGACCCACAGAGAGGCTGAATATATAAATGGGTGGTGGCGAGACCATATATAAACAACTCTGCCCCTCCACCTGAAGCAGCCTGCCAGCGAGCCAAACAGCAGCCCTTGTAGCCATCAGCCCCCAAGGGCCAGGACTCGATTAATAACCGCCAGCTTCCAGTTAAGGACCAACCACAGAAAGCCGGCCTCTACCGCGTCACGGGAATGCCACATCTCATCTACAGCTTCCTTGGGCCAATAGCCTCTAATCAGGGTGTACCTGATGCCTTCCCTTCTGTGGGTAAAATTGCAGTATTTCCAGAATCTCTCACCTGGCTTTAGTGCCTCTCCACATCAATAGGTGTGGAGAGAAGCAGGCCATCTCCGTATCAATAGGTAATTACAAGGGACTGGAGAGGTGGAGTGGAGTTTTTTGCTCTGCTGGTGCAGCTGAATCAAGAGAGACATGGGACAGCTGCTTGTTAGCAATAGACAGGTTTCTTAAACTTTATTTCTTCGTTTGACTGATTTCGGTTTAAAGGTATTTTGCCCTGGGATTTCCCCCCATTGTTACACCTTCTTTCCAGCTAAAGCTTTTCCACTCCACTGCCTGCCTTTGACTCTCTGACAAGCACAGTGGGCGTGGCTGACTCCCTTGCAAGCTGCGAATATATAACCTTTTCTTATTGTCACTTGGGTGACCACATTCAGGATTACTGTCTCCTTAGACTCTTCCTGGCTGTGACAGTCTCCCAGGGTTTACTTACTTTTGATGACCTTGACAGTTTGAAGAATGCCAGCTAGGTGTGCAGTAGAATATGTCTCTTTTTTAGGATTACACTGGGATTAAGGGTCTGGGGGAGGAAAATGCATTTTCACCAATTTATATTAAAGGCAGATTCTAGCGACATACTTTTTTTCACTGCTGATGTTGAGGTGGACCCAGGTGGTTCTTACCGAGCGATCAGAAAAGCAGAGCTCCCATGTCCTGAGCAGGAAAATGCAAGTGAAGCACAATTTTTTTTTAACATTAAAAGTTTTAATTAGCCTCCTGATCAGACACCAAAGTGAAGCTATTGAGTAGTTACAGAGTTCTGGAGAGGAGGTGTGGTTGGACATCTGAAAGTGGAAATCATGAAGATACGGATGTTTTTACATCATTGACTTTAAGTGAAATGCTTCTAGTATCCCATCGTTAAGTATTAAGTATGGTACTTGCCATGTTTATTTGCCATGTTATCTTGGAATTTTTTTTTCACAAATACTTGTAATTTATTTGAGCAAAAATACTCATTTCTCTTTATTTATGACAGACATTGCGGGATATACAGCACGAGGGGCGGGGCAACGGGCGCCGACGTGGCAACCACGGGGCCACGCGTCGCCGGCGGCCATTTTGGAGGCGGGGACGCGCAGAGGTGAGTCTTAACGGCGTCTTCCGTGTCCTCCCGGAACCGTGGTCTTAACACCCCAACTTCTCAGTTCCCCGCTTTTCAGCGGCCGCGCCGACGACCTCGGGCCCCCAGGTGAGCGGCAGCCCCGGCGTGCGGGCGCCGAGGGGCGCAGTCCTGTCAGGTGGGCGGGCCTGCCAGCACCGCGGACACGAGGGTCGTGCGGAGCCCGGCCGTCGGCCTGCCCGCGCACGGGTGTCGGGCTTGCCGGGTGCGGCCGGGCCCGGCGGCACTTCGCGAGGCGTGCAGCCCCCGCCGCGGAAGGCACGAGTGCGGATCGCGGCTCCTGTCCCGGGACCGAGGCGTCGCCCCTGCGCGCGGCCCCGGGGAGAGCCCGGCCTGGGGACGTGGCAGAGCCTGGGAGGCTGCTCCCGCTTCGGAGACTCCGGGCTCAACGAAGCGGGACCGGCAGTGGGAAGGAACAGTGTTCCGGAAGGTTCCCCGTCGGTGTCTGCCCCCCCTCTAGAGGGCTCTTGCGTTTTGTTCTTTGTTCGTTCCTGGGCAGATTTAAACGTTAGCTCATACCCATAAATTGGCAGAACGTACATCCGAGGTTTTTGTCATTCAGAGTAGTTATTTTGAGAGACAACGTGCATTTCTGCAAACGTGACACCTTTTGGCCTTCCAGTATTTCTCCTCTACGGCCACTGTTTTCTTCAGAGAATATTTACAGAAGTTTGTGTTGAGAGCTGAGAACGCAAAGACAAAACTCAAGACTATTGTAGCGCTGTCTGGTAGAAGGGACAGTGTTTTGTGCCAGTAGGACACCAACAGTAGCGACTCCTTTAGTGCGCTTAGGTTTGTTAGAGCTCCATTATTCCATTTCTTTTCTTGTATCCTTATACGTAGCCATCCAATTTTTCACAGAAAAACTGAATCACAGGCAAATGAAAGAGGAGGGTCTGGCCAGAGACTAAAGACTCAGTTTTCCAAGCCATTTCCATTACTTTTTTTTTGCGGTGTTGATACCTTATTAATACTGCTTTTTGTCCTGAGACTTAAGCCCTAACACCATGACCCACTCTGACAGAAATAAGTAGAAAATAAATAAATAGAAATAGCTTTCTTTAGTAGAAGATAGTATGTTTATGCATTCAGAGTTTACCTACTATTGTCATTAAGCCAGTTGTCAAGTACTGTAACTTTTAAAAACTGAAAGAGATTGCCCAAATTTCCCATGTCAGGGGTTGTATTCATTGTAGGAGTTCTTTGGTTAACGTTAGGGATCAGGATTACCTTTAAATCTGACTCCTTTAAATCTGTCCATATGAATGACCAGTAGAAAAATGAGGTGAAGGAAAGACGTAGCTTTGTCAGGGAGTGGTAACAGCCCCAGAAGGCCGTCTCTGCCCCCGTTTGTCCACCTCTAGTGTGCAGATACTGAATGGAAGGATTTTGCATTCTGGATCCCTGTTCTCTGCTTACTGCCGTAGATCTTTCCTCAGCATTCACGACCAGACCTTTTGAAAGTGTTGTGCCTATTTGCGTCATCTCCCACTTTGCAGTCCGGATGAAACTGACTTCTGTCTGCTTCTGTCAGTTCTCCCTAAGTTCATCGCCAGAGTTTGGCCAGTCCATGAAGTGTTCGTGTAACATCCTGTTTGTGGGCTCTGCAGGATTTGCTGCTGTTATCCTTAAACATTTGTCTTTGGCTTTTGGACACCACAGGCTCCTGGTTTTCTTCCTGTCTCCCGGGTCCTTTCTCACCCTTCCCTGTGAGCTCATGTATCCGTCGGGCTGTTTTTTAAGGACTGGTCGGGTCATCTTCTCTTTTCACTTGGTCTGTCCCTTCTCAGGTAACCTCCTCTTGGAGCAGGACTTTAGACACCGTCAGGAACCTGGTGAAACCCACATTAGAGTGGTTTCTAGGCTGCAGACCAAGTCAGTGTCTCTATGTGGATGTTTCAAGGAGCTTAAACTCAGCAAGTCCAGTATTAAACCCTACATAATGCTGCCTGCGCCTGCCCGCCGCCACCATAAAAGTTGTCACAGGCGCCTTGACTGCTTGCAGTGTCCTGATCTTAGTGAATGGTTCCTCTGTCTGTGTGGTTGTGCAGGTCATGCCTCTCCCCTCATTGCCCCACATCCAGCCTATCACTGAGTCTTGTTACCCAAACATTTGTGGAATCTACTTGCTCTTGTCCATCTCCACTATTGTCACATTAGTTTAGCCCAGTTTCTCTACTTTGGCACTATTGATACTTGGGGCCGGATAATCTTGTTGGGGCTGTCCTATGCGTTTCAGGATTTCCAGTAATATCCCCTAGCCTGATGCCGAGAGTACCCCTCTAGTTCTGACAACCAAAAAATGTCTCCAGATACTGCCAGATGATCCCAGGAGGCCTAATCTCCCACCCCCCACCCCAGTTTGAGAATCACTAGCCAGGGGTTTTATCACTCCCTGTGTGAACTGCTGCTCTGTCATTCTTAATGAGCTGTGCATGTACTCTGCCTGCCTTACAGCCCAGTCCGTGTGCTGTGGTCAGAGGAATCTTTTTAAAACACAAATATGAATTGCCACAAGCTAGAATCAGACTAAATGAGTTCAGTGGACAAACAGTGGTACATCTATAAAATGAAATATTCAGCGTACACACACACACGAAAACTATTGATAGATGCAACAACTTGGGTGGATCTCAAGGTGGATCTTGGGTGGGTTTCATTATCCTGAGTGAACAAAGCCAATCTCAAAAGGGTGTATGCTCTATGATTCTATTTCAGTAGCATTCACAAAAGGAGGAAGGGATAGAGGACAATTGGTTACCAGGGCTTATGGATGGCGGGAGGGTGTGACAGGAGCAGCATGAGGGATTTTCTGGGGGGCTGGAACACCTGTGTCCTGACTGTGGTGGTGGTCACATGATCCTGTGCACATGATGAAACTCCAAAGAGAGAGAGAGAGACACACACACACACACACACACACACGTGAAGTCCAAATGTGGTCCATAGCTTAGTTACTATAGTACCGAGAGTCGTTTCCTGAGTTTGATCAATATATGGTAGGTGTGCAGGGTGCTCTTGTTGGGAGAAGCTGGGTTTAAGGTACTAATGAATTCTTCTGTTTTAGCATCTTCTTGTGACTCTAAAATTTCTTCAAAGTAGTAAAGACAAAAATGTCACCTCCTGCTGTACAATGACTTTCTGTTCTTAATAATCCAACTCCTTAACCTGGAAGCTCAACAACGTCCAGACTCCTGCCTGTCTCCAGTCCTCATTCATCTTTTCTGTTCTTGCCACAGGGATTTTCTTGACTGTGTCGTGTTCTCCTCACCTTCCAGAGCCTTTGTACCAGCTGTGAAGTCACTTTTCTGAAATCTGCCCTCCTAATCTCTTTTCCCTTTTGCCTAATTACATCGTGCACATCTTGCAGATCTCACGTTAAATATGACTTCCCTGAGGAGCCCTTTCCTGACCCCAAGTCAGGACCTCATATTCCTGTCAAACAACTGTGTTCTTTCCTCAGAGCACGTGATTCAGGCTACGGCTCATTGTACATTGGTAGCATTGTTTTATGGTCTCCTGTACTAGACTGTGAGCATCCCATTTGTTTTTGCTTACATTGTATTTCCAGAGGCACCAACACAGTGCTTGGTAAGCTGTTGACCTTCGCTGATGATTTGTTACATGACTGAAAATACCAGAAACAAATTTGTTGTATTCAGAAGTTTTGATTTTATACTTCAGATAGGCTTGCAAATTTATAATTTTAAGAAGGTTTTCCCATAATACCTGTTGTATTCCCATTGTAATCCACTGTTGTCTGTTGGGACCCTGGTTTCTAGTTACTATATAACATTTTTGCTGTAGTTACCATTTCTAACACCTGAGCAATCATTTAGCCATTACAGAGTAGATTTAAGATGTGAACTAGGGATATAGGGGATTGAGGACATTAAAATTCTTTGTGTTAATAGAATGCTTTATGGGAAGAGAGGAAACATTTGGAGAATAATTAATTTTTGTTCTAAATGTAATTGTGACTGGAATCTGGATATAAATCTAACATTTTCAGGTGGCAGAAATTAAATTAGTAATTTACTATTTAAAATATGTTGAATAATTGTAAGTATAAATAATTATATTGGATAATTATTAAAGTTAACATAAAGTGACTTCTCAAATGTAAAATGTATGTATGAAAAGATCACATACTGTATGCATGTTGAACATTCTCATAGACCATTTCCTTAGGAATTCTGACAGACCCTTTATCTTGGCATTATAAATTGTGAGGACAGACATCTGTCTCTTGATTACTTTTTAAGATGATTCTCTAACTTTGCACACTTAAAAAATATGTCTGGCTACTGTGCTATTTGTAACAGGGTTATATTTTTACAGCATACCATATTGAGGGAAAATGATGGAAGAGAGTGGAATAGAGACTACGCCACCTGGGACTCCTCCACCAAACCCTGCTGGCCTGGCCACCGCGGCGTCCACCCCGCTTCCTTTAGGTACACGGGCTTGTCTAGCATAGTTGTGAGGATAGTGAAGATACTCTTAGCTGCCCTCCAAGCCTATTAGAAAATGAATGTGTGTATTAAAACTTCTCTGATCTTTGCTATGATGAAGGGACATCGTCTTTTATTTAAGCCAATAAATGAAACATGTATGTGTTGCTTTAGGTAAACATTTGTTCTTTATATTCATATTGCCTATGAATCATCTTTGTTATGACAAAAATATCCTAAAAAGCATGTGTTAGTTTTGTCTCATGTTCCCTGACTTTGTGGGGATTAATCTTCTGACCATTGTTTTTGTGCCTTTAGTGTGTAGGTTTTTATGCTGAAATCAACAGGGGCAAAAACTGGTTTTATTTTATTGAAAACAGAAAGATCTATCTATGAACAATACTGTAACCTAGTTTTATAGAGCTGAGAGTTGAAAGTCATTTGCACTCAGTCATAGTTGCTGTATATTTTAAGTTACATATTCTAAAATAGTTCTTGGGACATGGTGTTATTTAACTTTAAAGATTTTACAAGAAGACAGAAACGAGATACTCTGAATCAAGTGAAAAGTCTTGCCAATTTTGGTTTTTTCCTCCCCACTTTTTTTTCAGCAGCAACCAGTTCTTTTTCTTCTCCGAGTGGATCCTCACTGCCGTCCCTGCCACCCCACACATTCTCCACCCCGCAGCCTCCCCTTCCTCCTGGGAGCCCTGCAGCCCCATTGGCCTTGGTGCCTCCTTCACCAGTTCCTTCTGTCCCACCGCTTGTGACGTCTGTGCCACCTGCCATCCCTCCCCAAGCTGCCACTGCAGTCGGCAGTCCCCCTCTGGCCCACTTTCCCCCTTCAGCCTCTGCCCCGAGCGCTCTGCTGTCTGCACCATCTGCGGGTCCCCCTACATCAGGATTTGCTGTCAGTTCAACTTACGATATTACAAGGGGGCATGCAGGAAGAGCGCCCCAGACGCCCCTGATGCCGTCATTTTCTGCACCTCCAGCAACAGGTGACTGCTGACTCATTCTTTGAAATAAATGCCTACAGCGAATTTTTTTCTGTTGAGATTCCATTTGCATGCCACTTCAAGGTATACAATTCAGTAGTTGTGCACGTATTTACAGAGTTGGGCAAACATCACCACCATCAACATTAGAACCTTGTAATCAGAGGAATAAGGAAGAAAGAAGCCCTATACCTATTAGCACTCCCTCCCGACTTCCTCCCAGACCTTACAGCCCTGGGTAGCCACTGATCTGCTTTCTGTCTCTATGAGCCTGTTTTGGACATTTCATATAAATGGAGTCTTACAGTATGTGGTGGTTTGTGACTGGCTTCTGTCACTTAGTGTAATACCTTCAAGGTTCATCTGTGTTGTCCTGTGTCAGTACTTCATTCCTCTTATGGCTAAAGCATAACTCCATTGTATGGAGACGTTATCACATTTTTGTTTATTCAGTTTATCAGTTGATGAACTTGGGAGTTATTTCCACTTTCTGGCTATTGTAAATACTGTTTTTGAATATCTATATACAGGTTTTGGTGTGAACATATTTTCAGTTCTCTTGGGTATATGCTGAGGCACAGAATTGTTGTGCCTTTCAAAAGCTGCTAGACTGTTTTCCAAAGCACCTGCCCCATTACACTCTTTTCTCATTAGCAGTGTATGAGGGTTCTAGTTTCTCTGCATTAATATTTTACTTTTAACTCATTTCTTTGATTTCTAGAGTTTTCTGTTCTTGTGTTTTTGCCATTTAAATTATTAAAGCTGATGTAACAGTATATGATTTTCATATTATAAACCTTAGTATCTGATTAGTATATGGAGTGTCAGTAAAACTCCAAAATTTTGTCTTAATAATTTGTGTACTTACAGACACCGAGGTGAAATCCTAAAGTTCTTTTTTAAAGTTTTACTTAAAAAATTAACAGTATTGAATGGTCTAGGAAGTAGTGTCATTTAGTCAGGTAAAGATTCAAAACCAGAGTAAAGCTGACATGTGCCCTGAGTTGGTGGTGTTGGGCCATTTCCTTTTCTAGATCGGTTATACCTTTTTTGGTTTCCCTGGAATGGTGGTTGGAAACCAGTATCAAAACTTCATTCTGTCATCTTCTGCCTTTTGCTTCTCATTTTAGGGAAAAAGCAACTTTGTTGTGATTTTCATTATCTGACTTTGCATACCTACTTTTACAAATAAAATTTTTTGCAGAGTATAAGAATGCCCGTGTCTATGTATATGTGAATTTTCTTTTTTGAGTTAGAAATGGATATTATGGACAGTGCACCACTTGTTACATATTCTTATATGATAGGCTTGGGTGCTCATGCCAATTATTTTCATTCGTTAAGTGGATTGGAATTAACCAATGTCCACATCCACATGCTGAGTAGAGCAAACATGAAGTACTTTTAGATACGTATCTTCTGTCCACTTATAGGACAGTTGGTATCGAAGGCTATGAAAAGGGAAGGAAATTTCTGTTTTGGAATTTAATTTGTATTTTATAAAGGTGCTTCATTGAGTTCATAACTCAATCTTGAAATGCCTGAGTATACAGATCACATTATTAAAGCTGTTTTGAACTACTTATCTTGTATGTTGTATCTCCTTTTTATAGGAAATAGTTTTGGGAATAAATTACCTATATTAAAAAATTTTTGCCATTAACTAGGTATTTTACCAACTCCCATTACTCAGCAAGCCAGTTTGACATCTCTGGCACAGGCAGCTGGAACCACATCAGCCATTACTTTTCCAGAGGAACAGGAGGATCCTAGAATTAGTAGAGGTCAGGACGAAGCATCAGCTGGTGGACTCTGGGGTTTTATTAAGGTAAGAAGGGGTATTTATTTTAAAAGTGTTGTATCATTAATCTACAATTACATGAAGAACATTATGTTTACTAGGCTCCCCCCTTCACCAAGTCCCCCCCATAAACCCCATTACAGTCACTGTCCATCAGCATAGTAAGATGCTGTACAATCACTACCTGTCTTCTCTGTGTTGCACAGCCCTCCTCGTGCCCCGACACACACACATTGTACATGCTAATCGTAATGCCCCCTTTCTTTTTCCCCACCCTTATCCCTCCCTTCCCACCTATCCTTCCCAGTCCCTTTCCCTTCAGTAACTGTTAGTCCATTCTTGGGTTCTGTGATTCTGCTGCTGTTTTGTTCCTTCAGTTTTTCTTTGTTTTTATACTCCACATATGAGTGAAATCATTTGGTACTTGTCTTTCTCTGCCTGACTTTTTTCACTGAGCATAATACCCTCTAGCTCCATCCATGTTGTTGCAAATGGTAGGATTTGTTTTCTTCTTATGGCCGAATAATATTCCATTGTGTATATGTACCACATCTTCTTTATCCATTCATCTATTGATGGACACTCAAGTTGCTTCCATATCTTGGCTATTGTAAATAGTGCTGCGATAAACAGGGGTGCATCTGTCTTTTTCAAACTGGGCTGCTTTATTCTTAGGGTAAATCCCTAGGAGTGGAATTCCTGGGTCAAATGGTATTTCTATTTTGAGCTTATTGAGGAACCTCCATACTGCTTTCCACAATGGTTGAACTGATTTACATTCCCACCAGCAGTGTAGGAGGGTTCCCCTTTCTCCACAACCTCACTAACATTTGTTTTTGTTTGTCTTTTGGATGGTGGTGATCCTTACTGGTGTGAGGTGATATCTCATTGTGGTTTTAATTTGCATTTCTCTGATAACTAGTGATGTGGAGCATCTTTTCATGCGTCTGTTGGCCATGTGAATTTCTTCTTTGGAGAACTGTCTGTTCAGCTCCTCTGCCCATTTTTTAATTGGATTATTTGCTTTTTGTTTGTTGAGGTGTGTGAGTTCTTAATATATTTTGGATGTCAACCCTTTATTGGATCTGTCATTTATGAATATGTTCTCCCATACTGTAGGATACCTTTTTGTTCTATTGATGGTGTCCTTTGCTGTACAGAAGCTTTTCAGCTTGATATAGTCCCACTTGTTCATTTTAGCTTTTGTTTCCCTTGCCCGGGGAGATATGTTCATGAAGAAGTTGCTCATGTTTATGTCCAAGAGATTTTTGCCTATGTTTTTTTCTAAGAGTTTTATGGTTTCATGGCTTACATTCAGGTCTTTGATCCATTTGGAGTTTACTTTTGTGTATGGGGTTAGACAGTGATCCAGTTTCATTCTCTTACATGTAGCTGTCCAGTTTTACCAGCACCATCTGTTGAAGAGACTGTCATTTCCCCATTGTATGTCCATGGCTCCTTTATCGTGTATTAATTGACCATATATGTTTGGGTTAATGTCTGGAGTCTCAATTCTGTTCCACTGGTCTGTGGCTCTGTTCTTCTGTCAGTACCATTGTCTGATTATTGTGGCTTTGTAGTAGAGCTTGGAGTTGGGGAGCGATATCCCCCCCGCTTTATTCTTCCTTCTCAGGATTGCTTTGGCTATTCGGGGTCTTTGGTGTTTCCATATGAATTTTTGCACTATTTGTTCCAGTTCGTTGAAGAAAGCTGTTGGTAATTTGATAGGGATTGCATTGAATCTGTAGATTGCTTTAGGCAGGATGGCCATTTTGACAACATTAATTCTTCCTAGTCAAGAGCATGGGATGAGTTTCCATTTGTTAGTGTCCTCTTTAATTTTTCTTAAGAGTGTCTTATAGTTTTCAGGGTATAGGTCTTTCACTTCCTTGGTTAGGTTTATTCCTAGGTATTTTATTCTTTTTGATGCAATTGTGAATGCAATTGTTTTCCTAGTTTCTCTTTCTATTAGTTCATTGTTAGTGTATAGGAAAGCCACAGATTTCTGTTTATTAATTTTGTATCCTGTAACTTTGCTGAATTCCGGTATTAGTTTTAGTAGTTTTGGAGTGGAATCTTTAGGGTTTTTTATGTACAATGTCATGTCATCTGCAAATAGTGACATTTTAGCTTCTTCTTTACCAGTCTGGATTCCTTGTACTTTGCTTAGTTTTTTAATTACAAAACTAATGAGAGAATTTTGAAAATACAAAATGGTATATTTTATTCCTACTACTTTTCTGTAGTTCCTCTCAGTCTTTTGCATGTGCATGTCTGTATAGATGTACCTCTTCTGCAGGAAAAACCCGGTTGGAGTAGTGACATGAGGACATTATTTTGAGTTTTTGTTTGTCTTTACCTAGCCATACAGTAATCTTCATAAGCTCTTTTTCATTATGGCTCCTTTGCATTACATGCCAGTGTAGTTATTTCCTGTATTTTATTTTGCTAATATGCTTTAGCATTCTCTAGTTGTAGTTTTTATTGATGAAACTATGATGAGCACTCTTACATACAAATCTTTTCATCTCTGTTTTATCAGGATTAATTCCTGATGAATATTAGAGTGAGCATTTTAAAAATAGCTGATACATATTGCTCTCTAGGAAAGTTGTACCAAAATAGACTGTCACAGCATTTTTCACTTGCCAGCACTGATTATTAATACGAAATACAGTATTTTCCATGATAGGCAGAAAACTCCATCTTGCTTTAATTTGCATTTCTTTGTTACTGAATTCGAATAGTTTTTCATTTTCATGATTTTTGGCCATTTAGAATTTTTTTCTGTGCAGTCTTTATATATATATTCTTTGTTGCCATTTTGAATTGGGTTTATTTTCTTCAGTTAATGATTTGTAAGAGTTCTTAATGTGGTAAGAATATTTTACTATATGCTCTCATCTGTTGTAGTTTTCCCCATTTTTATTTTATACTTTAATTTTATTATCTTTTTTTTCATAAAAGCTTCACATTTTCATGAGTTATTCCCATCGGTGTTTCTTTTTCTTTAATGATAAAAATTACCTTTTCCCATCACAATATATGATGAATGTTTTTCTGTTTGATATGATAATGTATTTCTATTATCTTCACAGTTTTATTTTTTTGCACTTACTAATTTAATGTAGCTGATACTTTATTATATGAAGTGGAAGTCAAATTTAATTTTCTTCCAACCCCTTAATATATTGTTCCAACAACATACTCCAGTTTGATATATCACCATTTGATATATCACCTTTATCTTAGTTACTAAGTTGTGCATTAATGTCAGTTTCTAGGCTCTGTATTCCATTGCTCTGCCTGTCCTTGAAATAGTACCACACTTATTTATTGTAATTGTTTATTTATTATACTAGTATTTATTGAAAGCCTACTCTGGGCTGAGGTGGGGAGTAGTCATTGATGAATAAGATAAAAAGGTTAGTTCAAGTATGCTTTCTTAAAGATGTGTCACAGTTTGATTTTATAAGTTTTCTGATTTCTCTATTTAGAGTTTTTCTTTACTAGTCTTTTCCACTTACTTTTCTTCATAAATTTGGAATCATTCTGTCAAGTTCCCCCCCAAATTCTGCTGAGAGTTTGGCTGCAATTTACTTATATATATTAAACATGTTTTTAAATTGGGTAGTCATTAACTGATTTATAGCACTTGAGGTTCCTGTTTCAGAAAGACAACATTTTTCTAAGATTGCTGTATTATGTCCCTCTCTACTTCTTTAAGGTTTTCTTAGTTTGGGACTGTCACTCTATTTTCTTGTTAGGAATGTGTGTCAGTGTGTCAGTCACTAGTTGTGATGCCCAGTTCAACTGTACAGGTCTTGTTAGTGACTCTGCTAACACAGAGCATAAGATTGGTTGACAGTCTTAAGTATGTGTTATGACTCATCTTTTTTTTTTTTGAGTCACCTTGTTTTAATGGTCAGAAGAGGTGGAATCATGGCCTGTTAGCCAGATGTCACCTTAGGAGGCACTGTCTCTCTCAGTCTCTCAGCATGGGAGAAGTATGGCATAAGAAGGAAATACTCAGACCTGATTCCTTCTGGCTAATAGTGTGGTTTTAAGAATTCAGAGAAATAGGTCTGGCTTAAAAGGGAGAATTGGGGAATGAACAAAAATAGGAAGTAGGAAAAAGAAGAAAATTTACTAGAACATAGCAGATTATTTTATAATAAGGTAATAGGTAACTGTTCTGGGGAGTAAAGATGAGAAATATTTTACATTTTTTATTAGGAAACGTGGGTCTATGCAGACATCTGATTACAGTGTTTATTTGGGACCTTGAAGGACAGTTTTGCCTAGTCTTTCATATAAATGAATAAAGAGAAGTGAAGTAAAAATATGTGTATACATAGAAATGAAATTAGTATGTATTCATACACACATACGTATATACAGTACACATGCTTCCCAGGCCAGTGCTGCTCAGAGAGCGATCTGCAGACTGCTATTGGTCTGTAATGAGGTGAGAGAAATTGAGAGTGAGCATTTTGAAACTTAATAGCAATCTGACCTTGCTGTAACCTTGTTTTTCTCATATCTTACAAAATTACAGGAAGTACATGTGCATTGGGTATACATTAGAAACCTAAAAAAATTTTCTTTCACTATCAGGTGATCATGGTGTACTTTGCTTAGACTGGGTATTTATGTGTCAATTTGTTCTATGCAGGGTGTGGCTGGAAATCCTATGGTGAAATCTGTGCTTG
Organism: Manis pentadactyla; assembly: GCF_030020395.1. Classification (NCBI taxonomy): domain Eukaryota; kingdom Metazoa; phylum Chordata; class Mammalia; order Pholidota; family Manidae; genus Manis; species Manis pentadactyla. The sequence continues at coordinate 65,337,181 of NC_080031.1, read as the reverse complement.
ATAAAACAAAACACTCGGTGGAAAGCATGATTACCACCCTGGATCCTGGCATGGCTCCATATATCAGTATGTATTTAAGATAGAGTGAGGTCGGCCATATGTTTTTTAACGTGTGGGCTGATTTGTTTTGGTATGAGTAACTCATCTTTTTCTTAGCACACTTCAGTAAACTTCGAAAACACAGAATGAATTTTGGAGGAGTAAAAACAATATGAATTATTAGTATACTTACTGATTTTAATTGTAAATATGGTTAGTGTTGCTTTATATGAATTTCACTTTATTCACTGTTGACATTTGAAGTGATGCTTTGTTCATACTTGGTTTGGACAATTGTCCAGTTATCTATTTTAATGAAATGTGTTCATGCTTAACTCAGCGATAATATTGTTAGAGGAAGATAATATCTGATTTACTAGGTTTGTTTTAACTACCTTTGAACTTTGATTACCGAGAATCCTCCAGACGTTGACATAGACATGCTGTCGTTTAATAATTCTAATGTACAAATGTAATATGTGAAAAAACATAATTGCTTAGTAGACTTAGTGACCAGTTATTAGTAATTCTGTTGAAATAATTTACAAGCAGCTGTATACCAGATACTTGAACAAAGACTTTCAGCAGTGGTACAAAGTCAGTAGCTTTCATGAATCTTGACTGTCTAGTCAGGTAGTTTATCATCTAGTAAATGTCAAATGCTAAGACTTAAAAATGGAAAGTACCATTTATTAAATGCTTGCTCTGCCAGGTACTAATTCTCATAAGAACTTTGAAAGGTAGGTATTATTTTCCTCAAGTTTTAGATGAGAACCTGCATTCAGAGATTTTGTTATCCTGGGTTATCCTAGGTGGAGCTAGATTGAACCCATGTTTAGTTTTTTTACACTTAGCCATTTTGCTTCATTGAAGTAGAAAATTGAATCAAAAGTAAATCAGATCAATTTTTCTTTGTATTTGTAACTGCCAAAGGATTTAGAAATTGGACCCTACCATATATATTGATTTTATATATTCATAATAATCAAGTTGATATAATTAATGCAGTCTGTATATTCTTTACAAGTTCACGTTTTGAATGAGGGAAAGAAAGGAGTTAGTATTTTTGGAGCTCTTGCTGTATAACTGGGTACTGTGGTAGATTATGAAAGCATTTACCTTATTTAATTCTTAAAGCAAGCCCTGTGAGGTGGCAGATATTTTTCTCTGAAGAAACAAGCTCAGACACTTGCCCAAGGTAACTGAGCTAGCAAATTATAACAGCAGGACTCAAAACCAAGACTTTCTCAGATCAGTACCCTGTGTGACATCAAGAAAAAGGCAATAAACCAAGGGATGGAGGGTGGAGAGGGAGAGAAAGATACACATTGAAATTTCTATTACTAGCAAGTATAACATATAATCTTAATCAGTTAGCTATAAAAAGTAGTAAGAGTGAGTGTGAAAAAGCTGACACCTCCTCCTGACAGGCTTTAAAGGCAAGACCGTTCTCACCTAACAAAACCCAAAGTAAAACTTCAATGTTTTTACACAAATATTCTAGAAATCACCATAACAATTTCAGATGTGTCGAGAAATCACAACTGCTAGAAATGGATTTTAACACAGTTTAATTAACTTCCTACATTTTTAAAATTTGTTCTCCCTTCATCATTAAAGGTGGCATTAATCACAAAAAGCTTGAAAAGCCTTTTGGGCTGAAGCTTAATGGAGCAGTGCTTAGCTGAGGTCAGGAGATATGTCCCACATGGATACAAAAATGAGCAAGAAGTATATGCTTCCTCTTTCCTGCATGACCCACTGCTTTTAGGTGTTAGTAACTTAGGAAATTCTAGTAGAGATGGGATCTGTGGAACATTATATGTCAGAAGAATGATTGACATCATTTCCCAAGGTTAGGAAAAAGGAGATCCATCCTAAAAAAACCAAATATTTGGAAAATATTTGCAACTGTTCTACAAGATACTTAGGGAAAAGCATAGCATTGTTTCTGGGGCAAAATGTTTCACAGTACAGACAGGTTCCCCAAAGAATCTCCTTTACCAGTGATAGACGTCATGCCAGGTCACAAATACGCTACGCTGAGAACCAGGCCTTAGAATTCAGTATATTGCAAAATGGTTAGATTTAGATTTTAAAAAATAATCAGGCATATTTGGTCAAATTGCTCAAAATAGTACACAGGTTTTTAAAATAATGAGTTGAAATATTAAATGTGTTAAAGTATTTTTATTTCATATTGCTCTTAGCCTTTTTAACTTTCAAGTTTTATATATATTGGCATTTCAGTTTTCATATATGCTTGCATGTTTGGATTGGAACAGTAATAGATGTATGACTTACAAATACCCTATGTATTTGTGGTATATGCTCTTTTTAAGAAATTTTTAAATGGGGATGTGTGCTAAATTTGACTTGCATTCAAACTATTCTCTGAATAAAGAGCATTTTGTGGCAGTCCTTGTTCAGTGCAGAGCTTGTATGGAGAGCTCTTTGACAGGTCACTTCCAGTCAGTGACAGTGAGCTTCATTTTCATTTGCTGTAAATAAAGCATCCTAGGTATGTAACTTATACTTCACAAACCAGTATATATGTAATTTGTGATGGCTCCATAGCTGGAGGATTGGAAACACACATCCACATGGTGTTATAAATTTGTGTATAATAGATATCTGCCTTTATTAACGGCAGAAAAGACATATTGATTTGCAACCTAAGAATGCAGTAAATGTGCCTATCCAAAGTTTAATCAGAAAAGTGAGAGTTGGTGAAATTAATAGAGCTATATAGTAGAACATCAGACTTCTGGTAGCTGCTATAATGTCATTTCCCCAATTGATACCTGCGGAACACTTTTGAGGAGCTGTTCTTGGATGCTAAAAAGTATTCCATGAACAGCAAGTACTGGGTTAAAGACATGATTTTTAATTGTTTGATTTCTCACGATCTTTGTTAGTGTGCGTTGTGAATTTCCAAGGAAGAAACGCACTGTGCAGCATCTCCTGAGCTTACTTGACCACAGAACCCTGTACTTAGGGGAGCTACTAATATATTCTAGAGCAGTATTTCATAGAATGCAGAAAAATGTTGCACTCAAACAATACTCAGAACCCTTGCAAGGTATGTACCACCTTCTGCTTGCAAGTAACACTCCCTCAGATAATGCATTAAATTCTCATTGTTAAAACTCAGGATAAGTTAGTTGTTCAGGCTAAGCACTTGTTGGAATAAGTTGCAATTAGATTAGAGGGTAAAAATGTGTGAACACATTAGACGGTGTAGAGAAAAAAGCAGTGCAGAGTCTGAGGGACCTAAGTTTGAGCCTGGCAACATCACTAAGTAGCTGTGCGACCTGGGGCAAGACCTTATCAGCCTGTTTCCTCAGCCAGCAAAAAAGTTAATAGTTTGTATTTTGCATCATTTTATAAGGTTAGTGGTAATTAATAATAAAATGCATATGGTAGAAATGATGAGAATTTCACTATTTAAATTTGGAAATGAAACTTTCTTGTGGTCTTTGTAGAATCTGGAGGTGAACTGGATATTGTAGTAACCTCAAATAAAGAAGTAAAAGTTGCTGCCATCCGGGATGCCTTCCAGGAGGTCTTTGGCCTAGCTGTGGTGGTCGGAGAAGCTGGACAGTCCAACATTGCCCCACAGCCAGTGGGCTATGCAGCTGGATTGAAAGTGGGTCATAGTAACTGGCACTTGATTTTTTTCATAATTTTGATACTCCTATGATCTGTGTGAAGCTAATGGGTTTTTACATACTGAAATATTGATTAGCTTGGTTTTTAAGTGGACATCTTGGTAGTGTTATAAAGACTGAGTGGGGTTTTAATTTAAAGGAACCTAAGATAGTTTTTGATTATTGGGGAAGGGGAAGAAACATGTAGAGAGGACAAAAAGAGATCTTCTTAACCAGTGTAGCTTTTTAGTCAATTACTGAAATTGTAACATGCCTCAAATCCTGAAACTTAAGCTTTTTATTATTGGCACTATTAATACTTTACACTTAAGAATACTTAAGTATTTCTTCATGGTTTATGGGACTCATCTTTTGGGAAGTTTCTAGAGTAGAACCGGGTTTCTAGAAGCAGGTTGTAGATTGACCGTGCAAGTCTCCCATTTCCCTTGTACATGGTAAGGGAACTCAGCACTTACCCAAAAAGCTTTTCTTAGCTTGCTTTCTTTGATTCTTTCTCTGTCTTTTTAACTCCCTTGTCTTAAAGACCGCACTATCTGGCACCTTATGGGCACAGGGCCTGTATACCCAGAGTTTGCTAAGATCCCACCAGAATATAGGGACCTGTTGAGTCTTACTACCAGGAATAATCCACTCATCCAAAGAAGACATTGCCTTAGATATTTGTGGGGGAAGAGGAGCTTGTGGTTGAGTCCATAGGTAATCCCTACCTAATAGGGGCAGATGGTAGAAGGACTTACTTTGAAGAGAAATTTTATAAAATTGCCAAAATTCACACCACCACCACCAGTGAAGGTCACACACTTTGTCCTTTGGCCTGTTAGCAGTAAAGAACTTGTACGTCTGCATAAAACCACCCCCGTTCCGAGTGTAGCAGAGCTGGTTGCTGGGGCTCACTCGGTGTTGGAGTTCCATAATATGCCCTCTTTGACCATCAGCGCACAAACCTGCAAGATCATATTAACACCTTGTCAGCTTACCAGCAGCTCTCCCAGCTTAAAAATGAACGAAAGGAACAGTAACAGTTTTTTTAACCTTAATTCCCTCATCACGTACCACCTAATTTTTTGCTTCTTTGGCATCAGAACTCTCCCCAAGAGTTGCCAACGCTTCATCTCTAATCCTTCCCTTCATAGTCTCCAGCCCGCGTCCGGCTCTGGCTCTCACCATCCATTCCCCAGAGAGGACATGTTCCACATCTCATCTCATCCATCAGGCTTTGGGACAGTGGCTGCTCGGCCTCCCCTCCCTGGGCCGGTGGGTACACCGGGCTGCGGGGTCCCTGCTGCCTGGCTTGCTCCTGCCCGGCTGCTTTGGCCCGTTCCTCCCCTTCTCCCCGTCTCCCGAAGTCTCCTCTTTATCCCCACTCCCTGCCTTAGTGATCTCGTGCTGCCCCGTGGCACTAAAGGGTGTCTGTGTGCTGGCAGGTTCCCTCTCGTGTAAACTGGGTTTATGGAAAAGTGGCCTTTCACCACCTTTGCTTGAATGTCTCAAACTTAGTACATCTAGTACTCTGCCCCTCTTCCCTCGCAGCCTTCTTCATCTCAGCGGCGGTGGCGCCATGCTTACGTTTCCTCGGGTGAGAAGCCTTAGAGTCCCCTTGGCATCTCTCCTCACCCATGTGCATGTCATCAAGAAATCCTGTTCGCTTTACCTTCAGAATATATCCAGCCTCTGACTGCTGCCCACTGTTTCTGCTGCCGGCTTGGAGCTGCCACAGTGTCTTGCTGGGATATTGCAGTCACCTCCCAAGGAGTCATCTGGCTTCTAGCCCTGTAGCCCATGGGGTTGTTCATGGTTTTTCAGCACCTTATGCTTCACTCAGTGTATACAGCCCAGATCCCTCACGGTGGCCTCCACAGCCCTACACAACCTGGCCGGTCTGGCCTCTGTGTCTTCACTGCCTCACTTCCTAGTCCTGCCCCCTGCTCTCCACGCCAGCTGCGTGGGCCTCCTTACAGTTCTTTATACTTGGCTGGCGTGGTGCTCTCCCCTGAGGGCCTGTCTCTGGGACACTCTTCCTCCCACGTCTGCTTGCTTGGCTCTCTGACCTCCCTTGTCTGCCCTTGGATCCTGTCTCTGCTGCGGCACTGTCGTGGCTGCCCGTTTGGTACTGCCATCTACTCCCCTCCGCGGCACTCCTGATGGGGCTTACCCTCTTCTGTTTTTTTCCTCTAGCCGTCAGCACCTTCTGATATACTGTATCATTTACTGTGGTGCTGTTGTTACTTGTTTCAATGCTTTGTTCCCCCCTAGAATTTAAGTTCCACAGGAGCAGGGAACTCCTTTTTGTTCACAGTTGGGAACTTTTCATGTAACGCTTGTGTTCTTTAAAATGTTATCCAGCAGTCGTAAGAAGATGTCTTGGTATAAAATGCTGAACAGCAGAATTCAGAACGCCAGGGTAAACTTATTTAATAATTGATTTTCTCAAGTAAGCAATACAGTTAATAATTGATTTTCTCAACGTAAGCAATACAGTAAAGAAAACATCTTCACTGTGGGATCCGTTAGGAATTTCGATGTAACACCTTATCAGTCTGAGGATAGAAATAGAAGTTTTTCCCTTAAAGAATTCTAGCTACTGCCCACCTGTTCAAATGGCTTGTTGGTACCTTTACAGTCAGACAGTCAAACTGGGCATAAGTACCTCTGGGAATACCCAGACATTTTGTAGGGTCTCAGTGGGCCCAGCTATTTTTAAGGAACTCATCTTCTGCTTCCTCAACTTCTGTGCGTGCTCTCTCCTGAGGTTTTTCTGCCTGAATTCATGCCTGTATTTGAGACAGCATGCTTTTTTTCAAAAACAGTAGAGGAAACTAATGAGAAGAAAAATATGTAGAATCCTGTACTATTAAAATTTCAACCCAGATTTTTTTCCTCCCCATCAGATCTTATTTAAATTGAAGTGACCAGCTTTTTTGAAATAAACTTCAAGTATGTGAAACTTTAAAAGGAAGAAATTAGCCATAATTAAAGTTAAGAAGTTTCAAAACTTCTCCTATGCTAAGTGTCAGTTTTTTGAAAAGCCAGTCATAGGACTGTAGCTGTATAGCTTATATTCAACAGAGACGTGGTTAGCATCCACATGAATTTATGAAGAGGTATGGAATTTTGATCATCTAAACCTGGTTGCTTCGTATAAGCTCTTAGAGTACGGTGTTAAGTTCTCGGGGCCTTTCTGCATCTTACTTCAGTTCTGAGGTAATTCCTTCCACGTGGTCTCTAAACTACCCAGTTCTTGCTCCCCTCACACTGCAGAGGAAGTCAGAATTCCACTCTGAAAACACTGGTAGGGACTCCTACCGAGCATCTGTATTTGTGACTCCAAAAGATGCCACATGTAATTAAGGTTGTGTTCAGAGCAGAGGAGAGACCACCTGCCCTTCTCTTCATTTTCTTCTGCAGTCCACAGACAAAAAGGATGGAACGTGTCTTCCTAGCTTTTCCTAGCTCTTACAGGTGTCAGTTGATTTCAGTTAATATTTTGCAAACCCTATGAAGTTTGAAGCCCTGTGCTATAGGATAGTAAAATGAACAATTTCTGTTTCCCAGAAGTATAAAATCAAGGAATATTTTGTGGTAGTGCATAGCTGAGACATCACCTTCAAAGAGAGTGAATCTGAGCATGCCACTCATCTAGTAGTAAGTTTATATATATATATACACTTTTTTTATTATTAAGGTATCATTGATACATAATCTTAATGAAGGTTTCACATGAGCAATATTGTGGTTACTAGATTCCCCCCTATTATCAGGTCCCCACCATATACCCCATTACAGTCACTGTGCATCAGCGTAGTAAGATGCTATAGAGTCACCACTTGTCTTCTCTTCTCTGTGCTATACTGCTTTCCCTGTGCCCCCCCCATATTATGTGTGCTAATCATAATACCCCTCAGTCCCCTTCTCCCACCCTCCCCCACCCCTTTCCCTTTGGTAACCATTAGTCCCTTTTTGGAGTCTGTGAGTCTGCTGCTGTTTTGTTCCTTCAGTTTTTAATTTGTTGTTATACCCCACAGGTGAGTGAAATCATTTGGTACTTGTGTTTCTCTGCCTGGCTTATTTCACTGAGCATAATACCCTCTAGCTCCATCCATGTTGTTGCAAATGGTAGGATTTGTTTTTTTCTTAAGGCTGAATAATATTCCATTGTGTATATGTACCACATCTTCTTTATCCATTCATCTATGCATAGACACTTAGGTTGCTTCCATTTCATGGCTATGGTAAATAGTGCTGTGATAAACAGGGGGTGCATATGTTTTTTTGAATCTGTGATCTTGTTTTCTTCAGAAAACAGATCTTTTCTTCACAGATTGAAGAAGACATATGCACTCCTAAGGTAATATTTATTTAAACATACTTATAATCACAAATTAGCCATAACTACCTCTTGGGAGGAGGATTTTGTCAAGTTTACATGGTCCAGTATAAAGTTAAGCTCATCATACCTATTACATTTTCTTTCAGATTGAATAGCTGCCTCCTCATTCAGTCTTACTAGATTTGGTGGTGGTATATCCATCGTTTACATTTTACTGTTAGTAATATAGGCCTGCAGAAGCCTGTTACTTTCCCTTGGTTGGTTTTTCATGTAGTAAATTCTTAGTGGATGCCTGTTAGGTTAGGCACTGTGCTAGGTACTAGCATTAGGAGAGTAAGCAAAACTACACCATCTTGATTTTAGTGTGGTTAAAATCATTTCTAGGTTGCTCTCATTCTTTATCTGTATAAGCTAATGTTTTAGGTCGGTTTAACTGTTCTTACACACCTGTCACTTCCTCTTCTTTATTTCACCTGTCTCTGAAATAAATTCAGGCATCTCTAGTGTGTCCTAGCTTTTTAAATTTTCATTAGAATAAGAATTGATGTAATAAAAATGGGTATGCTATTCATGGCTAGTTTTATTCAGAACTAGGAAGGGTTTTATTTTGCTTTTTGAACATATTCTCATCACATTGATCATTCATGATTACTGTTTGTGAAGTGATTCAGATAAAAGTAGTAAACACCAACCTTGTCCTCATTGATCCAGCTTTTAGTTTTTTATAAGATATATATTGAATTCATAATTATGTGTTATTTGTATAGTGTTCCCAGCTCCTCAATTTTATTGCATAAATGGTAGTAATTTTACTGAATAAGCTATGGTGTAATGTATACATTCGCAGTTATTAAAAAATGTCACTTGATCATGTTTTAAGGCTGTATCTAAAGAGAATCAGAAGAAAGAAAAAAATGTATTTACTGTTGGTATGATCGCCTACATAGAAAATTCAAGAGAGAGTCAGCTGAAAGATTTTTAGTAAGATGCCACCTTGCCAGATCAACATTTAAATGTACATAGTTTCCTTATATTCCTAGCAACTATTAGAACATGGAAAAATAATCCATTTCACAGTAGCAGCCTAAGTAGCCACGCATACAGGAATGGTTTGGGGTGTGCACTGCAACCGTTAGTGCCAAGGGGAACATGGTAGGACTTCTCACTTTTTACTCTAGACTTGCATGTTGTTTGAATGTGTAGAATGAGTATGTATGTGTTTGTGTATAAATGTATGTGTATTATAGAATCAACAGTTAGTGTATTTAATGCTGAATAATTTGAAATGGCTTGTGACCTACACTGTTGTTATGCAGGGAGCCCAGGAACGGATAGATAGCTTGCGTCGGACCGGAGTGATCCATGAAAAGCAGACTGCTGTGTCAGTAGAAAACTTCATTGCAGAATTGCTACCTGACAAGTAAGAAGCTGGTTTGGTTTTTTTATGACTTCGTTAAAATTCTTTTTCTTTTGATGAGAACTTTTAACATCTATTCTCTTAGCAACTTTCAAATATGCAATGCAGAATTGTTAACTGTGGTCACCATCCTGTACGTTACATCACTTATTTGTTTGGTTTTTTAAATGGTACCTTTTAATCCCCCTCACCCATTTCATACCCCTCCAAAAGCACCTCCATACCGTTTTCCATAGTGGCCACACAACTTTGTAGTCTCACCGACGGTGCAGAAGTGTTTCCTTTTTTCCACATGCTCACCAGCACTATGTTTTGTCTTTTTGATAACAAGCGTTCTAACAGGTGTGAGGTGATAGCTGATGATGGTTTTGATTTGCCATCTCCCTGATGCTTAGTGTTGTTGAGCACCTTTCCATGAACCTTTGGCCATCAATATGTCTTGTTTGGAAAACAGTTTTTAGAACCTATGCCCATTGTTTAATCAGTTTCTCTTTTTCCTATTAAGTTGTATGAGTTCTTTATATATTTTGCATATTGGCCCCTGAATATGATTTGCAAATGTTTTCTTCTATTCAGTAGGCTGCCTTTTTTTCTTGTTGATGGGTTTTTTGGCTCTGTGGACATTTCTTAGGTGTTGTCCTGCTTGCTTATTTTGCATTTATTGCTTCTGCTTTTGGGGTGTCAAATAAAAAAAAGTCATCTGTAAAGCCAGTGTCATGCAGCTTACTGCCTATTTTCTTGTAGTTTTATGGTTTCAGGTATTACTTTGAAGTCTTTAATCCATTTTGAGTTAGTTTTTGTGTATGGTTATGTTCTTTTGCATGTGTCTGTCTAGTTTTCCCAACATTATTTATTGAGCAGACTGTCCTTTCCCCATTGTATATTCTTGCCTCCTCTGTCCCAAGTTGATTGACCTTATAAACGTGGGGTTATTTCTGAGCTCTCTATTCTGTTACATGGATCGGTGTGTGTGTTTTTGTCAGCACCATATTGTCTTGATTACTGTATCTTTGTAGTATAGTTTGAAATCAGGAACGTGACGCCTCCAGTTTTGTCCTCCTTTCTCAAGATGCTTTGGCTATTCAGGGTCTTGTAGCTGCACATAAATTTTAGGATTGTTCTGTGAAAATGCTGTTGGAATACTGATAAAGATTGCATTGAATCTGTTGTAGGTTGCTTTGGGTAGTATGGATATTTTAACAATATTCTTCAGTGCATGAAAATGAAGTATCTTTCCATTTATTTGTGTCTTCTTCAGTTTCTTTCATCCTTGTCCTATACTTTTCAAAGATAACTAGATCTTTTCAAACAGATCTTTCTCCTCTTCGGTTAAATTTATTCCTAAGTATTTTATTCTTTTGAGGCAGTTGTAAATGGTAATATTTTCTAAATCTCTCTTCCTGATAATTTATTATTAGTATATAGAAATGCAAGACATTTTTGTGTGTTGATTTTGTATCCTGCAATTTACCAGATTCATTTATTAGTTCACAGTTATTTGGTAGAGTCTTTAGGGTTTCTTTATATTATATGTTATCTGCAAATAATGACGGTGTTACATAATCCTTTCTCACATCTTTGGATGCCTTTTACGTCTTTACCTTGCCACTTTACCTTGCTCTGGATAGGCCCTCTAATACCGTGTTGAATAAAAGTGGCAAGAGTGGACATCTATCTTGTTCCTGATCTTAGAGGGAAAGCTCTCAGCTTTTAACCATTGAATGTGATGTTTAGCTGTGGGTTTGTCATATATGGCCTTTATTATGTTGAGGTACATTGCTTCTATACCCACTTTGTTGAGAGTTTTTATTATAAATAGATGTTAAATTTTGTGAAATGTTTTTTCCATATTTATTTAAGTGATCATAGGATTTTTTTTTACCCTTCATTTTGTTAAGGTGGTTATCACATTGATTTGTGTGTGTTGAGCCATCCTTGCATCCCCTGGAATAAATCCCACTTGATCATCACATATGATCCCTTTCATTTATTGTTGAATTCACTTTGCTGATATTTTGTTGAAGATTTTTGCATCTGTTCATCACGGATATTAATCATTAATTTTTCTTGTGTGGTTTGGTCTCAGGGTAATGCTAGCTCATAAAATTAGTTTGGAAGCATCCTTCATCTGTTGTTTGGAAGAGTTTCAGAGGGATTGGTATTAATTTTTCTCTAAGTGTTTGGTAGAAGTTTCCCAGTGACACCAGTCTGGTCTTGGACTTTTATTTGTTGGGAAGTTTTTGATTACTGATTGAATCTTACTAGAAATCAGTCTGTTCAAAATATTTATTTTTTTGTACTTTAGTCTTGGTTGGTTGTATGTTTGTAGGCATTTACCCATTTCTTCTATGTTGCCCAGCTTACTAGTGTGTAATTATTAAGTAAGAGGCTTATTATGTTTCTCTTGGGCGCAAAATACAGTTAGGTCAAGGGGGGTTACACTGAATACCTAGTAAAATTTTTTGCTGACAGGCAGTGTAATATATGATTCCAGTGGTGGTAACTCAGTGTGAAGGTAGTGTCAGAGGCAGTTCATGAGTGATTGGGGCTTGAACTAGATTTTGAAACATACATATGAAATTTGGATAAGTGGGAAAGAATAGGTAGGACTTTGCAAGTGGAGGAAGAGTTTGAAGATGACTAAGATGTGTTCTGGGGTTAGTGGGTCAGATGTACAAACTTGGCTGAATGTCTGTTGGATGGAGAATCCAGAGCGGTCTGGGGACAGATTGCGAAGTGCTGAAAAGTATGAGCATCTGTTTATGCGCCAAGGAATCATCCAGTGATCATTATCGTCTCATTTTTTTCCTCTCTGTTAACCTTTCACTGCTCATTTAATGGTTACCTTACAAATTATATAGTACCTTTTTTGGTGTATTACATTGTAATAAAAATGATGACTTCAGATTACACTGGAACCACTGTAATATGATTTACTCCATCTTCATCTTCTGCAGTATTATTATCAAGTATGTTCATACTCCTTGTATTTTTAGCTCCTAAAATATTACCAGTATTGTTCTGTGCAGTCAGTATTGATTTGTATTTACTCTCTGAATTCCTTCCTGCATTTTTTTTTCCTTCCTGTCTGGGATCATTGTCCTTCTGCCTAAAGAACTTCATTTGGACCTGCATTATAACTGAAGCCTCTAGCTACAAATTCTTCGTCCTTTCAGTGCACCTTTATTTCTGGAGGCTCTTATGCTGGATGTAGGTAGAAGTCTTACGTTGGCACTTTAAAGGTGTCATTGTATTTTCTGGTTTCATCATTCTCTTAAGTCAGCTTTCCAGTTCATTGTTTCTGTGAAGATAATGTACCTAGGTGTGTGTGTGTGTTTACTTGCTTTTGTATTTAGTTTTTTAAGGATTCACTGAACCGATTCTTTCCCTGAATCTGTCTTTCATAAGTTTTGGAAAGTTCTTGGCCATTATATGTTCAAAATTTGCTTCTGTCCCCTATTCTCTCCCTTTCCTTTCTAGGACTCTAGTTACATCCTTGCTCACCTTTTGACAGGGTCTCACATTTCTCCCGTTGTCAGTCCCTCTGCCGTTCTTGCTGCTTTTTCTCTCTGGCCTTCAGTGTGCATATTATTTTTACCAGTCTTCAGGCACAGCAATCCTGTCTGCCTTCTCTGTTAAGCCCATACATTGATTTCTTACTTTTTAAAAAGTGGTTCAGTTTATTGAATGTCTACATCTTTTCATCTGTCTTGGTTCATTTTACCTCTTTGTCTTGAGTATATGAGTGAATCAGTTATTTTAAAATCCTTCTCTGCTAATTTCTGGTGTGAGAGTCACTTGGGTCTCCCTTGGCCTCCTGTGGTGTGATGACATTGTGCTCTCTGGATGCCTAATAATTTTTGAAAGCCAGATGTTGTTTGTGAGAAACTCTAGAGGTAGTCTTGAGAAGGCTCACCCTTTCCTCTAATAAATGAGTTGTAGGGTGTGTGTTGAAGGGGACAGTGTGGTGTACTTAGAGGCTGAGCTGAGGCTCAGGGTCACCTGGAGGTCCTCAGCTTACCTTTGGAAGGTTCTCCCCTTCCAGAATGTTCATGCATTTTGTCCTCCTTGCTTCTACAGCTATTTTATGCCTTTAGATACATGACTTGTATAACTCATCCAGCATGGGCCTGCCATAAACTGCTCCGTCATACCAAATACCTTTTGAGCAGAGAGTAGCATTTAAGGAAGATGAGGAATAGTAAATAGTATTAGGAAGTCTGGCAATGGTTTCTAGTATGGATTAACAAGGAGGGAGGGTGGAAGGGTTGTGATAAGAAGGTACAGAAGAGGGAGAGAGGAAGACAGCAGATCCAGCAATCTAAACTAGTTGAGGGTTCCTGCTTTGGCTGCTTCTTTCTGCCATGTTCCTGTGGGAAATAAATGCATGGAAGATAAAATCACGGAAATGCATGCTTATAACTGAGACAAGAAAAGACTGACCGAGGAAGAGCAAGCCAGCCAATAAAAAGGAGGTCCCAATTGTGTTTGAGCCCTAACGAACAATAGAGCCAGTATAGACCTCACTGTCCATGATGAGCTTTGCACTGGCTCCTACTCCATGATGCATATACTACCACACGGGGAAGAATGCCTGTGTAAGCATGGGCCGTGCTTAACTCTGCGGTTAACCTAGCAACCTAAAGACCTTGGTTATGTGTTAAATGTGCTAAAACATCCTTAAAGTGTGTTACAGTGAAGTGACCTTCTGTGAATGGACTGGTGGTGGTAGTCTGTCTGTCTTTGGTAAAACACAAATTGGCATACCTGCACCCAATCCTCTGATTCTGTTTTGAAATTTTTCTACTACGTGGGATCTAAATGTTTTGGAACTACCCTTCTCAGCCCTTTTTAGTGGCCTTAGCATAGGACTGGCCCAGGCCGTCTTATTTCACCAGCCACATGGAGGGATCCTCAGCGACTGTCCTTGAGGTGGTGGGGAGCGCAGGTGGCGCAGAATGGTAGGAAGCAGATGGGCAGGTGGGAACATTCCCTTAGCCTGCGGCACTGGTAGGAGAAATGAAGAGGTTCTGGGGGGCAGGACTGTGATTGCAGTTTTAGATACTGATGGAAGAGAGTGGAATGTGCATTCTCATGAAAGGTTGGTAGGTTCAGGAGCCTGACAGCATTTTGGAGAACCTGGGGTCCTTGGGGTTCTTATGTACGCACACTGGCATCAGAGACTTCACCTCTGTCTCCAGGGACTCTGCTTTGCAGGAGGTCTGTACCTGCCAGCTTAGTCACTATATTTATTGTCTGTCATCTGCATTTGATGCAAATCATGGAGAACAAAATTTAGCAAAATAAAATATTGATTAGTATACTAAGTAGAATATTATTTAATGTTCTCAATTTGAATCCATATTCTAGGATATGAATACTACAGATATGACAAACTCCTTTTAATACTTGGCAAAGTTGTTTTATATTTTATTTTGTTGTTTCTTTGAATATGTAAGTAAGTTTCCTAATCCATTTTATTTTCAGGAAATGTACTTTCAGGAAAAAAATGGGCATTGAACATTTTTTTGCTCCATATCCTTGTGTTATTTAATAAATTCATGGTTTCAGGCCATCCGCTGGTTTCATGATTCTGGTTAGCTAAAATGCTGGTGGTGTGGTGGTGTTACAGCTGGCTTCACTAAAGTCCGTTTTTAAATGTCATTTTTTTATAAGTATTTCTAATGGGAGGATAGTTTTCTTGATTTCATGAGGCTGATGTCAAAGACTGATTCATTGTGAACAATCCAGAAAATTTGGTTAGATGAGAGGGTAAGGTTAGCAGGATATGAAGATTTGTTTCTTGAGCTTTCTTAAAAATTTAATAACTTTGTGAGTGGGCTGTATATTAATGATAGAGATTGTAATATAAATTTCCCCATATTTTAACAAGTGACAATTTAAAAATACTACTCCTGGTAACTATTTGCTTATTCGTATGAAGAAATTTGTCTGTTGTTTATTTGAAGTCCCATTCTTAAAGGAACTTGCTGTGATAAGTAATTTTCAATTATTTTTTTCTTTATTGTTATTCTCTTTCTTTTTACAAAGTTTTTATGGCTTGTCCTCCTGAAAATTGACTAGAGTAACATTTCCTTTTTGAAATTTGCTGATGTTTTATCTGAATGATGATACTTTTTTTTGGTCTATTCATTGTATTGTTTATTTAGCACTTAAGCAATGTGATGCTTCTATATTCCATTCCAGGTGGTTTGACATTGGCTGTTTGATAGTGGAAGACCCTATCCACGGCATCCATCTAGAAGCATTTACACAGGCCACACCAGTGCCTTTAGAATTTGTGCAACAGGTTAGTTTTCTCTTTTTCATTATGCTTCAGAGAAACTTGTCATACTGTTTTCAAAGGTTCATGTTAGAATTTCATTGGAAATATGAAATATTCTTGATTTGCTTCACCTTTTTCCTTTTCTCTTTGCTTTTCAATTTCCAGTTCCTACCGTGTTGTTTGAGTACCTCCCTAGTGTAGTTTTCCAACACTTTGGAAAGGTAATACGTTACATGGCTAATCACTACTTTCCTCACTTTTTCCTTTGCTTTTATTATTGTGTTCACTACCGTAAGATGAGAAAAAGGTTTACCTCTTCGGCTGCTTTTATGGTCACCTTTTCTTTTCTTTCTTTCTCACTCTCTGTCTGTCCACCGCCTTTCCCTCCTTCCTTGATTTTGATCTTCCTGTTTAGAAACCTTAGATGAAAGCCAGTCACCTTTAGGTTTTGTTTAAAAAGTGTAACTAATAGTTTTCGTATCCACTTAGTTGCCAGAAGAAAGTAAGCATAAATGTATAATCATTTTGATTCTTTGTGTACTTTCATGTTCCACCTTTAATCCTTTCTTGAACTAAATGGAATGTAAATACATATTTATGTTGGAATCTTAATGGTACTTGTTGACCTTTTCCTGTCCTATATCACCACATGTGTACTTAAATGTAATCTCAAAAGTGTCAAATAGTATTTGAGAATCTGATACAGCTCTTAGGTTCTCTCCCAAGAAAATACATGTTTATACTCATGCAAATTTGGCATATTATGTTTATAGAATCCCTGAAAACCATTACCTGTGACCCTCTTAGTTCTCATATAAACTGTAAATCCCAGAGCTAATGTTTGGAATTTTGCGATTTTATTGAACCATTTATGCATATCATAATTTTTACCCAAGTTTCTTTTCAGAAGTTCTAGAAAACATTTTTATAGATGGTAATACTAAGCTCACTCCAATGTGAAGGTAACTAAAAGGTTGTAAGCAAATACTGTGCATACTGTTATACGAGTAAATAAGAAAACTTAGATAATAAAGTGGTTGATTTTTCTACAAAAATTAAAAATTTGTTCAGGAATAAGTATTAGGTTGAACTGTATGAAATTGTTGTCTTTGAAATAAAGTCAAATGTTGACATTTTCATCTGATTCAACCTAATTACTTCAGTGAAGCACTGCAATGAAAGTTTAATCTTACTCCATAAAAATCACTGAGTTCTAGTGGTGTGATCTGTTCTTTGAATATTTCGTAATCCTCACTTAAGATTCTTATGCTCTACATAGTATCAAAAACAGAAGGTTTTTCCTTCATTCTGTGAAACTAGCCTGTCACTTAACACCAATAGAAGGTATAATGGTACTTAAGAACTTTAAATGTCAAAATCATTGGTAGAATAAATAAAATCATTTCATGTGTTAAAACATTAAAAAGGGTTCAACCAATTCCAGTACTGGCAGGAGCTCCCCACACTACCGAGCACACCAGCTCCCACACCAGCAGGTGTCCTGAGTTCAGCTTAGTTCCAATGCCATCGACTGAGAGAGCTTTACCTGTGTGCTTCTGACCGACTAGCTGTAAATCAGAGGTTCTCACCACTTGCTCCCTGGTTTTGATTAAACTGCTGGAGCAGCACATAGATCCCAGGAAGCCCACTTACTAGATCACAAGCTTATTATACAAGGATATCAACTCGGGACCAGCCAAAGGGAAGTCACGTACTGGGCAGAGTAGGGGTGAACGCATGAACTGTCCACACCCTCTGCCAGTGTACTGCTCCCACCAAACCTCCCTGTGTCCACCAATCCCTGAGCTATCCCAGCCCCATCTTGTTGGGGCTCTGTGGAGGCCTCATTACAGAGCCGTGATTGATTAAATAATTGGCCGCTGGTGATTGAGGATTGCGTCAGCCTCCAGGCCCTCTTCCCACCCAGGAGCTGTGGCAGGAGAGGACGCTGAAAGTTCCCACCTTCTGTGATAATCGTGTTTGGTTCCCCTGGCAGCCAGCCCCCATCCTGAGGTAGGAGCTTTCCAAAAGTTACCCCATTAACATAAGGGGCACCTCCATTGCTCTTATCACTGAGGAAATACAGAGTTTTAGGAGCTCTGTGCCAGAAACGGGTCCACCACCATATTATAGGAAATTGTCTGCCAGACCTGGGCCACTCAGGTTTGCAGGCTTCTATACTGTCATGTTAGGCTCCAAGAACAGGAGTGGGGTCAGCCAAGCTCTGAGCCTCTTCTGAGGTGGTAGTGTCGATTTCCCTTTTACATAATCCATTTATGCATCCCTTTACCCATATCCCCAGTTTTCTGTCATCAGAAGGGATATTAAGTTCAGCCACCATGCTGCTCTAGATCACAGATGCCACTTCTGTTAGAGAAGGTGAGGTGATATGGGCACAGAGTCAGTGGGCTACCACCATGCAGTAGAGTGGCATTCACCTTGCACCCCAGTTTTGCCATGTGGAGTGAAGACACCTCCTGGCTCCTACAGGTTAAAAACAGTTTCTTGATTTGGAATCATCGCTGTTTCCACACTTGTATTTGTAATTCAGGTCATTGACAGAGGGAAAAAAAAGTTGACTCCATCTGGGGAAAAAAGGATAAAAAGTCATTTTACCCTCATCCTCCCTTGGCAAGCATTGTGTAGTCGTACCACCTCCTCCCAAGGTGCACAGAAAAGCAGGAGGTTCTCCAGTGGGGACACTGCTTTAGGCCCCCTCTTGTTCAGTGTGAGCACATGTTCCTGAAGTGTAAGGCAGCCTGTCCTCCCCTGATTTTAGACACGGTGTTTCTTTCCACGGCCCATTCCTATTCTCTGTCAGGCGAGTACCACGAGGAGGTGCACTGTGCCCACTGTGGGCCTTTCTGGGCTGTGAAGCGTGTTCCTTGCACTTCAGATAGGTGCAGTATGTTCTGGTTCTTTCTAATCCTCTCACACCGGCACCTCCATCCAGGGAAGCAAAGGCCACCCAGAGTCCATGTCCTGGCAGGACCATTGGTAGCCCTGGGGCTACCAGCATGTCTCTCTTACCAGCTGTGGTCAAGGCCTTCCACCAGGGACTCTGCCACATAGTGTCTGCAGCCCCAGGCTCTCTTTTTTGGCAGCTCTTACTGGCCCTTGGTGCCTCAGAACGCATGACAGGGCTGTGGGCATTCAGCCCGTCTCTGCACTGTTGCAGTGTCCCATGTCCACTCATTTCATGGCTGAGGTGGCCATCTCCATTGAGCACACAGGACATCTGTTTGTGGATTCTAGTCGCCTTCCAGACCTGCCAGGGAGTTATTCTGACAGGCATCAGCATGTCCTGTTTAGTGCACCCCTCAGAGGCCCATAGTGATTTCCAAAGGGCTGTGGCCTATGAGTGCATTCTTCATTAGGGCAAGCCCGACCATAGGGCCAGGCTGGGGCCACTGCCCAGGAGTCAGTGAAAAGCAAAATAACGGGAGATTTTACCACTGCTCACGTCTTCTGTCACTGCTGGGAAAACAGCGTGCAGTTAGTTCAGCCCACCGAGTGGGTCTCTTTTTACAGCAGCTCCCCTGGGGATGCTGAAAACCTCACATAGTGCCGGACCCTGTAAATACTGTGTCTTCCCCTGTATGTACATATGTCTGATAGAATTTAACTTATAAATTAGGCACAGTAGGAGATTAACAACAACTAAGAATAAAATGAAGCAAGTATAACAGGGCAGAGTGACACTGGTCAGGTGATGGTGGTCTCTGTTAGTGTGTTGCTGTACTGCACTCACCCTGCTTGTAGTGACGTCAGAGGGTAAATGCCTGCGGGGGGAGACGAGTGAGGGGGAGTGGTGGGCGCTGTGACCTTCTGAGGGCATGTCAGCAGGCGGGTCATCTGCTTCCGGACGGTGGGTGACAGTGGATCATGGGGCTGCTCACCCTTCAGTCAGAGTGGCCGTCTTCCAAATAGCATGTTGTGTGTTCACCTTGGAACCCAGCAGCCCTCTGTCATCCTCCTGAGAACTGGTCACATGGGAGGCAGTTCCAGCAGCCTCTGGGTGGCTCAGGTCAGTCTTGGAGGCATAGAGGCTGTTGGACCATGGGTGTATCCTCACCTTCTCCAGGCTGCATGATGCTGTGTAAACCATTCCTATGTTACTAATGAACTCTGGGCTCTGCCATCCCCACTAGGGTGTATGTGTCTTCCCAAAATGTCTAGGATGGTATATTTCACATCTTAAAATCATTTTATGCCCTTCAGTCCTAAGAGTAGCTTCAATTAATAATGTCCAATAGCTAGGTAGTCAGTGCCCCTCACATGGAAATTTTCTAATCCAGAGTCCCAGTAGCCATCACTGGGAGGCACTCAGATTGTGCATGAGCCTCCTCATTGTAGCTCCATTCACGGCTGTGGTACAGAGTACTTGTCCCTCCCAGCACTCAGCTTCTGTCCCACACTGCTGGCACAGGCAGTGTTACTGGGACCCATATAGCCTGCCCCATTAATACTTGAAAGGCAGATTTACAACCCTTCTGGCATACAGTATTGGGGGAAATGTTCCTCAGTGAGACAACAGTGTCCAGCCGCAGAATGCACTCAGGTTAAAAAAAAACAAAAACCAGAACCAATTCACATAAAGCCTGTCCAAACACACCAGTTCCACAAGCTGTTACGTAACTCCACCAAGTCCTATTCCTAACTGTGGCCTCCGGTTTTGGTATACAACACTAGTAGGGAAGCATTCCCCAGGACACATGATAGCCATTCCCGTAAAACATCCAGGAAAAGGAGACAACTTCTTCACCTACTACGTGCCGGAACAATCCACTTTCATAATCCTATCAGCCATTACCATTACATTTTTACTTTGTTTCAGTCTGATCGTAGCATGAGTTTGGGCTTCCCCGGCGGGCTTTGGTGGCCCAGCTCAAGGAGCCCTGAGCACGTCTCCCCCACCCTCCACCCCCATCCATTTTATCCCTTTACCCCTTCTTGTGCACACACTCTGGGTCCCCAGCCAGCCATTGAACCCTGGCCCCTTCCATCAGGCTTTGTCCTGAGTGATTTAATGACTGCTCCAGCTGACTGCTGGTCCTGGGTCTCACTGTAATCTCTGCCTTCTGACCTTACACATTTCTCCAAAGTGCTAAATAGAACAGACTGGTTTGCAGCCCTTAAATGTTGGGGGACCAGTAGCAGGGCCTCGGCCCGTCCAACCTTTGGTGGTGCTATCTTGAAACCTTTGTTTTAACCCCATCAATGTCCGTTTTATTCATCCCCTTTCTTAATACCATGTGAAGATTTTCTCCTGGCTAGGATGAGTCCCATGACTCTCCCCTTTTCTGTTTCCCTCATTTTAGTCCTATCAAAATTTGTTTTATTCATCTTATTTCTTAGTTATTTAAAAAATTCCCACTTTGTGGGGAAGAGTCCCTTGACTGCCTCCTTGGTCTCCAGGATCTTTTTGTTAATTAACATAATGTTATTAGCATCTGTAAGACCCGTGAGGGGAAGCTGAGACAGCAAATTTGACAGCCCTTCCCTGGAACTGTGTTTTGGTTTTGCAACAATAGGGTGATATGTGCTACCCATGTGAAAGGGGCCATAAACACAGCATTAACCATGACCTGGGTACCTGTGTGTTCAGCAGCTGATGAGCTCATATAGGAAGCATGTTAAATGCTTCATTGGGGCTGTTCCACTTGGCATTTACAGGAACTGACAGTCTGCCTTAGGTCAGTAGACCTTAGAGCTGCTTTATGCACACCCCTAGATTGGCTGTTCCCACAGGACTAGCCTCCTGTGTGTTTGGATCACGTACAGCCATCTGTTTGTGCTCCATAGTGAGTTGTAGGTCCTGTATCAGCCCAGACAGGCTTCCATTCTGCAGCACTCAGCTGCTCCTAAGTCAGTCAGTTTCAGTCCATTTTAGCTAAGCTACCTCAGGCAACTGACAGCAGTCCTCAGAACGAGACAGTTCCTTCACACTTACCCGCTGGCTTCCATAGTTACCTGGTTTTGTCCTGCCTCCATGTTGACCACCTTCTTCATGACCAGAGGTCTAAGAGAGACTGTGTTGTCCCTGCACAGTTTTACCTTGGGGAAGAGGGTGGCTTTGAGACTCATGGCCAAAGCTCAGACTGACCAAAATCTGAGCTTGTTATAACATCAAGGCCAGACCCAGCAAACTCTTATACTTTAGTTTTAGCTGTTATAGTTAACAATAACTGAGGGATTAACTATTTTGCCTTTTTTCTATTAATTTGCATTTCTGGATACATCCAGTGAACCAACTCCCCAGATGTTGGAACCCTCTCTAAATTCCCTTGGTAATTTTTACCTTTAGTAACTAGGCACAGCACAGTTACTGCTCCAGACCCTGGGTGACCACATCCCCACCCAGCAGATTCTTCATTTTTCCCCTTTCATCCTTTCTCTTCCCAAACCACGTTTCCATGAGCCAGGGCCATTCTAGCAAATACCCCTCTGACACCAACCATTTAGGTTTTGGACTGAATTCCAGTGTGTGGGAGAGGTTTTTTTTGCACCATCAGGCAATTCTAGGATATTTGCTGTGTGTCCTACCTCAGTTATACACTGTAGATAGCATCAGATGCCATAGGCTAAGGGTTCAGTCCTGTAAGACTGCTCCCCTCCCCAACCCATCCCCAGACCACACCCACTTGAGATGGCAGTAGTAAGCCCAGGTCATCACCTTTGCTTTTTTGACCTACCAGCTATGGGTTGGTTCTGACCACCCCCACCTTCTCAGGCAACCAGATTGCTCGCTGTATTGACAGCTTACTATAAAAGGTTATAACTCAGCAACAGCCAGGGGGAAGAAAGAGATGCATAGGCCAAATGGGGGAGAAGGCTGCTGAGCTGCCGTGTTCGCCAACTGTGCACTCTCCCTGTATCGCCATGTGTTCCCCAGCCCGAAGCTCTCCCAGTGCCTTCCTTTTGGGTTTTCATGGAGGAGACTTTATCACATCAGCACATTTGATTAAATCATTGGTCAGTGATGATTCCTTCTACCTCAACCTCTCTCCCCGCCCTGGAGCTGAAGATTCGGGGGCTGAAAGTTCCAACCACCTCCTCACATGGCTGCTCTTGCTGGCAGCCAGCCTCCCTCCATAAGTTACCTGCAGCCTGTCCAAAAGTCACCTCATTAACAAAAGACAGCTTTATTGCTCTCATCATTTAGAAAATTCCAGGGGTTTTAGGGGCTCTGCCAAAAATGGAAGACCAAATATATTTCTTGCTATAAAACACATCATCACTAACATCATATCCTAACTAGGAAGGATTTGTACCAGGAATGGCCGACTAGTTCAAACAAATCAATCAATCAATGCAATTCAGTACATAAACAGATTGAAGAAGAAAAGGGATTTCACTAGAATTGAAAAGTATTTGCTAGAAATAACCATGCTGATACCCTTTTAATCCTAATTGGTGAAGAGTTATGTGTGCACTGGAAAATCAATGCAAAAATCAGACCTGATGATAAACATTAGAAATTTAAGTGGACTAGACAGTGTATATAACTGAAAACTACAAGTGCAAATTTCATTTCAAATGATAGAAATGCACCGAAGTGGATCATTGATGAGGGAGAGAATGTAAAAAAGAAACAAAACGAAACAGAAGGAAACCTTAGGATCAGGAAAAAAATGGCCTGCAGACAAATCTGGCCTGTGGTCTGTTTTTCTTTTAAAGAAATGTTACAGAACCACACCATGCCCATGTGTATATATAGTGTTGTGGCTGCTTTAGTGCTAGAGAAGCAGAATTGAACAGCTGCAGTGGAGACTGGCCAGTAAAGCCTAATATGTTTAGTGTCTAGCCTTTCCCAGAAAAAGTTTGGTGATCCCTGTGCTAGGTGTCTGACTACTGCAGGCAAGCAGTTTTAGAAATATATATTGGAAAGAAATGGACGTGATGCTCACAGAACCAAGCATTGAAACTATAATACTAATAAAACTCTCTATATAAATGTCAAAATTTATCTGATACATTGCTAAGTAGAATAAAAAGCTGCATCTAGTATCCATATGTACACATATGTGTACATACACACACATATATATTTTAAAATGTATATAAATAGAAAAAGGAAAAAAAGGCCTGGAAAGATACACAACAAACTGTTAATGTGGTTAACTCTGAAAAGTGGTGTTCAGAGGGTATCATTTGGTTTGTATTTTCTTTTTTCTCTTGTTTTTTTTTCACAAGGTTCAAAATTATGAAGATATGAAAGTATGTGTATTGAGATGCTGCCCTTTTATCCCTGCTTTTCAGCTCTCCTCCCTTTTTTTTTAATCCATCTTGCGAGGTTTATTTCTGCCTTTGTTAGTTTTTTATTTAAGGAAATAGAAATCATCTCTTTAAGGGATTATAATTATAATTGTACTGAAAATCTGGATAAAAATCCATAGAATTTATGCTTGGTAATAAACAAGTGGGCCTACATCAAACTAAAAAACTTCCACACAGCAAAGGAAACCATTAACACACAAAAGGCCACCTACTATATGGGAGAAGATACTTGCAAATGGTGTATCCAGTAAGGGGCTGATACCTAAATTATATCAAGAATTCCTACAACTCAACACCAAAAAACAATCTGATTAAACAATGGGCAGAGGACTTTAACAGATGTTTTCCCAAAGAAGACATACAGATGGTCAATAGACACATGAGAAGATGCTTCACATCACTAGTCATCAGGAAAGTGGAAATCAAAACCACAATGAGGTATCTCCTCACATTGGATAGGATGGCCACTATCTGAAAGATAAGAAATAACAAGTGTTGGTGAGGATGTGGAGGAAAGGAAGCCCTCTTACACTGCTGATAGGATTGTGAGTTGGTGTGGCCACTAGGGAAAGCAGAATAGAAGTTTCTCAAAACACTGAAACTAGAAATACCAACATGACCCAGCAATTCCTTTTCTGGGAATTTACCCAAAGAAAACAAAATCACTAATTCAAAAAGATAATTTGCAGTTCTGTATTTATCACATGTTGTTTACGATAGCCAAGATATGGAAGCAGCCTAAGTGTCCATCAGTAGGTGAATGGACAGAGAAGAGGTGGTACATATACACAATGTGATATTAGCCATAAAAAAGCACAAAAGCATTTAGCAATGTAATTGTCAAATCACTATGTTGTACATCTGAAACCAATATTGTATGTCAACTATAGTCCAATACAAGAACATTTTTACCTTACATATAAATTTAATACATAACATTTAATAGATAAATTTAATAAATATAAATTTTATAAATATAAATCTCTCCCCCAGTTAAAAGCCCAGCTCTGCTGGATTTTTGCTGATACTGCCCAATATCCTGTTCCTCAAAAGTGTGATCCTAGGCCTAGCATAAGCATTACCTGGGAACTTGTTAAAAAGTGCAGACTCCTGGGCCCTAACCCAGAGTTGCTGAGTGAGGATCTGCATCCTCACAAGATCCTCAGGGGCTTGGTGTGCAGATCTCATTTGAGAAGAAGAGTTCTGCTAGTGTCTTGGAGGGCCACAGTGATTATCTATTTCTCCTCTCTGAAACATAGTACAATACTGATAGCACAGTGGACATAGTGGAAGACTTCGAACAGGGACCCCAACTCTGGGCTGTTTGCAGTAGATTTGCTTGGAAGTTATTTGTAAATACTGTACTCTTCCTCTTGGAACCAGCTGTGGAGTTGACAGTTAACTCAGCAGTCTTAGATGGGCCATAAAAAACATCTCAGGTTCACATAGCACATTTGAGAATCACTGTATAGATCTACTTACATATGGAGAGACTCCCCTGGACTGTATCTAATACCCTAAGACAGAGAAACGACATAATTCTCTGATACCAAGCAATGAGTTGGTCCTGTGTGTGTAAGGAGTTGGAGCAGCTCAGGTTTGGTTAAGGATAAATGATGTAATGATGCCAATGTGGTCCTGGGTGGGTTATTATTTGATGTGTATTAACTTCTTTACCAGAAAATGAAGTTTCTGGGGCACTCTTCTTGAGATCAGTTGAATGTTACTTTTTGAATGGATTAAAGCCTTAATATGCAGTTTCCCTCTTTGTGGTAGGAATTTTATGACTGTAAAAAGATAAGTGATGTTTCTGTTTTAGCACTAATCTTGGTAACCTGAAGTGATACTGACAGTAGAATTAAAACTTAAATCCTCTGACACCGAGCTGTTAGATGGAGTCATTAAATTAAGACTTAAATTATATTTGAACAAAATGAGCTTAAGGTGGACAATTTAAAGTTGGTGTAATATGTTTCCAGTCTTTTTAGCCTTGCAACTTCATATAGTTGGCAGCATAGCTGTGTTTCTCAGGGTTTGTCGTAATCTGTATTAAAAGTATCTTGAGAAACTCTGAAACGTTGCTTGAAATATCTCTAATTCCAATGATATTTTTAAAAATGTATCAAATGATGTCCATTTCATTTCTATAGGCTCAAAGTCTCACTCCCCAGGACTACAATCTGAGGTGGTCAGGCCTTTTGGTGACAGTGGGTGAAGTTCTGGAGAAGAGTTTACTAAATGTCAGCCGGACTGACTGGCACATGGCTTTCACTGGCATGTCTCGTCGGCAGATGATCTACAGCGCGGCCAAAGCCATAGCAGGCATGTATAAACAGCGCCTGCCAGCCCGTGCCATTTGAGAGGTGCCTTCCTAGGATCCTGTGGCTGCCTCATTTTGAGCTTGGTGGTAAAGAAGAGAGAGTATACCTTAAATTGGATTGCATCAATGAATCAGTTTTAATTTTCCTGTAGACTGCAGTTTTTCTTTACTAGAGAGTCATGTGTCATTCCAGCAGATGAAAAGAAGCAGATCCTTTTTATGATCACAAAACTTCACATACATAGTTCTCAAAAAGAAAATATATGAATATTTTTATAGGACAATTTTATGTACCAAATTTACAAGGGGCACATTCATGTGCTAAGGCATTTAACTTAATGATACATACTTGATTATTTTGTTTTTAAGAAGACATAGTAAATGAAGGAACATGTTTATTGACTAATCTCTAAAAGCATAATTTCTTTTAATTCATGCTTCATCCCTTCCTTGTCAGTCTTTGATGCTTTCCGTGTGTGCACGTCTCAGGTCTGACGTGGAGTAGTGTGCTCAGCCATTTGCCCTCAGACACCTGCCTGTAGGGAGATGGTGCATGTTTCTGTGCCTGTCTTTAGTCTGGACCAAAACAATGGGATTGATCATTTTCTTTGGGTTATCATGCACTCACATGGTCTGAAACAAAATCTCTCTTTTTTAAAAAATAAGTTATGGCATTTCACAGATTGACACTCTGAACATTGAGGTAGTATCTTTTTTCATTGCTGTATGACCATTAAGTGGCAAATGATTGAAGTGTATTTAAAATCAGAAGCATTTGGGTTATATTTGTTCAGTACTCCTCAGTACTTCCAAGTAAACTGCCAACGGCCATTACTTCTGCTTCCGCTCGTATTTTCCCAGCAGAGACATTTTTAAGAGGGAATTACTTTGTTGTTTATGGAATTGTATGCATCTTGTTTTAATTAAGGTTACTTCTTACTTACTATGCCTCAAACACTGCTTTTGTAAGTTTGTGCCATTCTGCCTTTACTTTTTATGGAAGTTTTAAAAAAAAAAAACTTTTTATATTCAATGTGGTTTGTTTAATCCATTATATTTGTATTTAGTAAAAGCTTCTTTTCTCCCCAGATAATATATTTTTAACATTTTTGGATTTATATAAATCAAAATTAAATAATTTGTCTTATACTTTCAACTCTATATATGCAAGTTCAAATAACTTTTTGAAGATAGTTTCTTATATAAATGTAATTTAAGTTTTACTTTTGTATACAATTCTTTAAATATGAAAGAATTAGCACAATCTTAAAAAGGGTGTTGAAGCTCCTATCATGCACTGTCATTACATGTAATGTTTCCTTTGTATTAATATTATTTCAAGTACTTACTTGATTTTTCTGTTTTTTATCCAAGGATGAGAAGAGTAAGTATTAGTTTCACAACTATGGCATATGCTAATTTCTAAGCCTGTACAGTGAGGTTCAGTGAAATTGAGACGTCTGTGTCATTACAAGTAATGAGAAAGACATGTAGCCAGTTGCTATGCCACAAGAACAGAATACTTTTTTCCACCTTCAGTGGTATTTATGGAATACTTTATTCTTGTTTTCTCTTTCATAATAAGAAACCTTTCTCTACCATTTCCTTTTATCCTTTGTTTTTAAAAGCTACCCTTTTCTAGCAGTATTTTATCATAGCATTGGCCTGATGACAAATCACAATTAGGGATGAAGGAAAGTACTTAAAATATTTCTACTAATTTTCTTCCTACTACAGGGGAATTTTAGAGATCCCAAAAAATGCATTTTAATTTTATTTTACCAAGTCTTAAAATGTCTTATTTGATGTTTTTGAGGGTTGTTTCCATAGAATCACTAACACTGTGATCCCATTAGGCTAGGATTTTCCTAGAATTCTCTAATAGCAGTGGCAAAGTTATGCTGTAGCCTGGTTCAGGCCAAGTAATTTTCTTGCACCTGGGAATTCCGCAAGCCTCTGCTGTTTGGAACAGTGTGAGTGGGTGAGGACAATTAGGAAGGGCAGATGGAAAAGAGAAATACAGGATCCAGGCCTGTACAAAGAAATACAGAAGTACAGGCCTTTCTGCTTTTTCTCTGATTATTTTTTTTCTTGGCCCAGAGTTATCTTTGAAAGAATCAGAGCACGACTGATCCAAAGGCTCTGCTTTCCCAACATCTTGTTTACTTTTACATCCTATGATTTCTCTGTTGTATGAATGGCAAGGAAAGTACCTCACTCTCTCTCAAATCCATGGCAGCCTCAGCCACGCTGTCTTTTAATGTTGGCATTTTGGCATCAGGTACGCACACCATCAGTCTGAAGCCACAGTTCCCTTGACTGATCACCCAGCTGCCCTTGTTCCTTTTTCCTTCCAGCTCATTTTCTTATAATTCCTGCACTAGCAGTTTTTAGAGAGAGTCAAACTGGGGACTAGTTGCTTTTTTTCTCCCTCAAGTTTCTTAGGGAAATCTGTCTTTAACATAATTCTTTATCACTGTTGTTTTGGTCATATTTGTGATATTTTATTTCTCCTGAAGAGCCCCAGGAACTATTATTGAATTTTATAAGCCTGTACAATTGTTTGTTCAAATAGCATGAAAGAGAACAGGAGAAACTGCAGGAAGAGCAAGTCAACATCAACCTCAGTTGACAGAAGGTTCTCAGATTATGCAGTGCAAGATCCTGCTGAAGTTTGTTAGCCCTGTGCCTTGGCCTTTGGCACTGGAAAGCTTTAGGTAGACTGATGGTTGTCTCTTACTAGTCTCCGTCGTTGCACTTCCCCATTCTTGATTCCTCTTTCTCTCAAGAATAAATGGGGTAGCAAAGTGAGATGAAAGAACATAGACCAAATGGTAGTATGTTAGGAAACATAAGTAGATGAAAACACATTGTGTGCATCTATTCACAAGTTACACAAATTAGTAATATACTCAGGGTCAACTAAATTAATATGTAACTGTTGAATTTACTTTGTTCCTTGGCTAGAGGAAATTCTAAACAGGAATTTGTGAAGCCAAACTGATAGTAGTATGTTCTAAAAGCTGTTAGGTTTGCATAAATTATTAGGAATCTCAGATTTTTACTCCCAGAATATGGTGTTCTTATTTTAAGATACTATGCAGGATGATGTATTGGATAAAACCAATTTTGTAAGTATGTAAATATGTCAAAATATATAATACCTCAGCCTATTTCTTAAAGGTATAATTTTTTAAGTGCAAATTCAAATTTATACTAGAAGGACATATATTCCTTTTTTGTCTAAACTAGCTACTGGCAGCCAAAAATTCTTATGAAACGGTAACTTCAAACTCCACCTTTCAACTACATATGTAATGTTGAAGTACGACATTGTTGTCTTCAAGGTCAGAGAACTCAGACTAGGGAGAGGACAGTGGTCACAGAGGTAACAGGCAAGAAGTTAAAGCCTGTGCTCATGAGGAGACTTAAGAGTGCCCAGTTGGAAGGAGGGACGGAAAGAAAAAGGAGGGATTATTTGTCATGTATTTGCTATTATAAGCCTATGATCCCAGGATGAGGGATCATTATTTTGATCTGGTGGGGTAGGGGCAAAACAAAAATTGATTGGGGTTTTTTTGTGTCTGCCAAAAGATAACAAGTATTGTTTTCAGTAAACTAGCAAAACCTCAGTTCAGGGCCCAGGAAAGTCCTGCTAAATTTATAATTTGCTGCAGAATTAACTAAAGAAAAAAAAGTTTTGGTAAAAGAAACAAAATTGGTAAGACCAGTATCAAGGGGATCTAAAACATTTACAGATGAAGGCAAATTTTGAAATTATCCTTATTAACACATAAGAATTTAAAACACTAAGGAAGGAAATAGGAACCAACATTTATGTGCTAAGTACATATTGTTGGTTAGGCACTGGAATAGGAACTTAAGTCTCTTATGGGTAAAACCTTAACTGTTACATGAGTAAAACAGATTAAGCTACCTACCCAGTGTCATCACAACTGAGTTAACAGAAGTCAAATGAAGTGTGACTTATTAACCCATTGTCTTCTAATACATCCTAAATATTTGCTTCAGTAAGTTATGGGCACATAATTAATCCTATAAATGCTTGTTGAATTCAGTTTAATTTTTAAAAATGACACATAGCTTGAGGACTTTATCCTCATAGTACTTTTAATTCTACAATATTATGTTGAAGGAAAACTGTTTTTATTCCATATTTTTCCCTTTAGATTAAAAATGCTGTTTTGGATTTTGCTGCTGGTATGAGAATATATTTGTGTTAAATGTTCTGCTCTCAAATTTGAAAAACCAAAAACTAGGTTTACTATGAATACCATTTTTAGGATAAAAGCCAGGACATGTTTATTGTTAAACCAGTTTTCAAGCAAAATACCACATACCTCTTGAAATATTTTTTAAATCTTTTGAGCTGCTGCAAGGACTACACTTTGAGAACTATAATTCCTGAGTCATTGTGAATGTCCTAAGATAGTTGAGAGAGAGTGATGTCACCAAGATGGTGACATAGGTCATTCCTGATTTTACATGCCCCCCGCCACAAAAGCAACTAGCTGTACATGGGCAAGACACCACTGAGAGAATCCTAAAACAGATGAAGCTGAAGCACCTCTTCACTACAGAGACCAGACAGACTGCCTTTAAAGAAAGGAGTGGCTACATGCTGCCCACATTGCCCCTCCCCCAGGCCAGTGGGACACCATGCCTAGAGGTCCCCATGAGCCTCTGGCTCCTCCAGTGGAAAAAAGCTCAGAACAAACATCCAGCTTCCCCAGTGTTGTGGGTCACCAGTTAGGAATCCCTACACCCACCCCTCCAGTCTTACTTCACAGGGACTGTAGAGGAATCTACATGACTCGACCACAGTGAAGTCATTGTAATGGATTGCAGCATCCAAATAGTCTTGACCTGCAGCTTTGTTCAACTGTAGAACCAAGTCTGTGGTACAGTCTGACCAGGGAACTCAGCAGGGTTTGCCTGAGTTGGGCCCCCAGTCTCTCTGGCTCTGGAGACTGGTCTGCCTCTGACCAGGAAGGGGAGCTGAGCCATAGCCCAAGCCACTGCTGAGTGTAGCTTCTGACCTCATCTGATGGCTGGTAAGAACACCTGGAAGTTGCACAGCCTGGCAATGCTTAAGCAGAAAGTATCGCAGGCAGAGCTGTTTACCCACAGAACAAAGCCAGAATGTTCTTTTGCTCTGTTCAGGCAGGAGAGCTGATTCATAGCCTAGATCACTGCTGGGTGTAGCACCCCACCCCTTCCAAACAGAAAGCATTATGGGGAAAACCTGGGATGCTGCTTGGAGTTGGCCCTACTGTCAGGGAAGCTGAGAACAGCCCCACTCACTGCTGAGTGAAGCTCCCATCCCTGTCCAACCGGAAAAAGGAGCCTGGCCAGAACACTTGGAAAGTTACATAGATGATGAAAGCTTGAGCAGTGAGTCAGGCAGCCAGAGCTGATAGTCTGCATTGCAAAGCTGGTGGACCTGGTCAGCCAGGGAACTTGAGACATGGGTTGGCTTGAACCAGGACAATAAGAAAAGCCTTGCTGGACTTGGAGCTGGTTGTCCCACTGGATCCAGGTAGGGAAACTAATTCATAGCCCTGCTCATTAACTAATCCAGCCTCCAACCTGCCTGACCATGCAATTAAACTGGAGCACACAGAAACCTGTGTGGCCCATCCAACCCTCGTTATATAACTCCATCAGAGAGCACAACCCATGACTCAATCTACAGAGCAAAACCAGTGTCTTCATCTGGCCAGGGAATTCACTGTACACGCTTGCCTGATTCAAGTCCTCAGTCAGTGAGCCATGCATGTCCTGTGCCCAGTCCTGTAGCCATACCTACACAGGGAAGCTAATTGATATGCCCAGCTACAGCTGAGTATAATAACCTAGTCTCAACCATCCAGCAAGCCTGGCCAGAGAACCCACACAGCCTGCAAAGCCTGTAATACCACCTTGTCGGCAGAGAAGCTGGTCAGCAGTGCTACCCAACTAATTACAGACAGTACCACCACTCCAGCTTAGCCTCAGCTCAGGCAGTGTTCTCACCCCAGAACAGACCCTGATAGCATGTCCCACTACCCACAAGGCTGTTACCAGCAGATGATGTCCAGAAACCCAAACAGCTTTCTGGTGAAGAACTGTCTCTGCCAAAGAGAAACTGTAGTCTAGAAGAGGAAAGCACTTTTCAGAGCACAAATAACAACATAAGATAAGAAATTGGGGGATCATGATAAATCATATAACATGAACCACTAAAGGAACCTAATAACCTTTAGTAACCAACCTTAAAGAAATGGAGATCTAGGAACTGTCAGACAAATTGAGAGTCATTCTCAAAGATGTTCAGAGAAAATTCAAGAACACACAGATAACTAAATGAATTTAGGAAAACAATGTGTGAACAAAAGAGGTTTAACTAAAAAATCTACTAAAAACATCCCTTGAGCTGAAAATTAAAATGACTGAAGAATTAAATAGAAAGATGCAAATTCAAGGCAACTATGCAGAAGAAACTGACCTAGAGGAGGTTTAAGGAGCAAAAAGGAAAAATAAATAAATGAAGAAAGCCAATGGGAATTAATGGACACCATAAAAGAAACAATATCTGCATCATGGGAATTCAAGAAAAAGGGACAGGAAGTATATTTAAAGCAAAAGTGGCTGCATATTTAACAAGCCTGAGGAAGAAACAGAAATCCAGAATCAAAATGCCCCAAAGACCCCAAATAGGTTGAATCTGACACACATTATCATCTAATTGTGAACAACAACCTTGAAATAATTTTGAAAGCATAGAGAGGTTACATAAAAGAAGCCCCCTTAAGACTATTGATTTCTCAACGGAAATGTTTCAGGGCAGGAGAGAATGGGCTGATACAGTCAAAATACTTGAAAGGAAAAATCCAAGAATTCTATACCTGGTAAGTCTGTCATTTAGAAAAGGAGGAGAGAGAGAGAGAGACTTTCCTGAATAAACAAAAGGTGAGGAATCATTACCACTAGACCTGCCTTACAAGAAATGCTAAACAGAGTTCTTTATGCTGAACCAAAAGAGCTCTAATTTAGAACAGGAAAACAATGTAAAACTCACTAATAATGGTAAATATATAGTCAAAGTTAGATTCTGTAAAATGGTGGTGGTACATGTATTCACTTAACAGCTGTAGGTTAAATGTTTAAAAAAAACCCATAAGTACAATAATATGCTGTTAGGTACAAAATATTTAAAAATATGTAAACTATTATATCAATAACCTAAAATGTAGGTGGGAGGAAAAGTCTTCGAGTGTATAATTTAGGAATGCTATTGAAATTGTTACCAATTTAAAATAGTGTTCTTTAAGTCTCATGGAAACACAAGAAAAGAAACAGTAGTGATTCCACCAAAGAACATAATAAAGTCAGGAGGATATAAAACAACGAACAATGGATCTACAAAACAGCCAGGAAACAAGATTGCGATAGTAAGTCCTGGACTATCAATAGTTACTTTAAATGTAAATTCTCCAACCATGACATAGAGTGGCTGTGTGGATTAAAATAAACAAGATCCAATGATATGTTGCCTACAAAAGAACTGTAACCTTAAAAACACACAGACAGAGGAAAGGGATGAAATATATTTCAAGCAAATGGTTACAAAAAAGCAGGGGAGCTGTACTTAGATTTTAAACAAAAACTGTAAATAAGAGATAAAAGATATATAATGATAAAGGGGCCAATCTGTCAAGGTACAACAAATGTAAATATATACCCAACTATCAGAGCACCTAAATATCTACAGCAAAAACAGTGCTAAAAAGAGAAATAAGCAACAATATGATTACAACTGGGGACTTAACCTCTCAACAACAGATTATCTAAACAAAATCAATAGCAGAGAAGTAAAAAAAAGTTTTAAAAAATGTAAACAAAACAACAACTTACAGAATGCAGCAAATTTTAAGTTTTAAGAAGGAAGTTTATAGAATAAATACCTACTGAGACAAAAAAAATTTTATACACTTTATGCCTTAAGGAATGAGGGAAAGAAAAAAACTGAGCCCAAGCTGGTAATCACAAAACTCCCAGCAAACAGTTCAGGACCAGATGGCCTCACAAGTGCATTTCTACCAAACATTTATAGAGGAGTTAATACCTAGCTTTCTCAAACAACAACAACAACAACAACAACAAAAAAAAGGAATGCTTCCAAATTCATTCTATGAGGCTGGCATTTACTCTGATGCCTAAACCAAAGACAGCACAAAAATGAAAATTACAGAATGATATCCCTAATGAACATAGGTTCAAAAACCTTCAGCAAAATATTAGTGAACCAAATCAAAAAACTGTATTAAAAGGAAATTCATCACAATCTAGTGGGGTTTATCCCAGGGACAAGAGGATGGTTTAACACTGTGAATTAATGTGAAACACCACATTAATAAAAAAGATAAAACCATATGATCATCTCAATAGATGCAGAAAAAGCATTTGACAAAATTAAGCATCCATTCATGGCAAAACCTCTCAAGCAAGTGGGCATAGAGGAACATATGTCAACATAATAAAGGCCATACATGACAAACCCACAGCTAATATACTCAATGATGAAAAAGCTGAAAGCTTTTCCTCTAAGATCAGGAACAAGGCAAAGGATGTCCACTCTCACCACTTTTATTCAACACAGTAATGGAAGTTCTGTTAACAGCAATCACACAAGAAATAAAAGGCATCCAAGTTTGTCAATGTGGGGTAATTTGCAGAATTTCCAGAATCTCCTTCCTGGCCTTAGTCCATTTACATATCAACAGGTGTTTACTCCTGCAGCCTCCCACAACCTCCAGGGCAAGGGGTGGGGAGATAATAGCCATTCTCTCCCCTTTCTTCCTGGTACATAATTGGTCTGACTTTTACCAGTCATCAAGGACCCGCCAATGGAGTTCCTCCTGGACGGGGCAGGCAGGAAGTAAAGAGCACACAGTGAGGGCAGAGCATCAACAGTGGATAGAGGAGATGGACAGTGCCGGGACTAGCTAGAGATTTTCAGCAAGCTGTGAGCAATAAAAAACGGTTTCTCCCAACCTACCCTTTCCCTTGAATTTGGTTTCACTGGTTTCATAGGGGATTCGTACCAGGCTGGAAACACCCTTCCCTGTGAACTACAGCAAGGAAGAAATAAAACTGTCACCATTTGTAGATGACATGACTCTATATATAGAAAACCCTGAAGACTCCACCAAAAAACAACTATTAGAGCTAATAAATGAATTCAATAAACATAGCATACAAAAATCAATATATAGAAATATGTTTTCCTATACTCTGATAACTAGCAGAGAGAGAAATTAAGAAAACTATCCCATTTACAATTGCATCAAAAAGAATAAAATGCCTAGGAGTAAATTTAACCAAGTAGTTAAAAGGTCCGTCCTCTGAAAACTGCAAGACACTGATGAAAGAAATTGAAGACAACAAAAATAAATGGAAAGATATATTGTGCTCATGGGTAGGAATAATTACTATTGTTAACAATCTGCAGATTCAGTGCAACCCCTATCAAAATACCAATGACATTTTTCACAGAACTAGAAAAACCTACTGCTCAACTTTTATAGAACCACGAAAGACCCCAAATAGACAAAGCAATCTTGAAAAAGCACAAAGTTGTTGGAGTTATGCTCACTGATTTAAAACTATAGTGATCAAAACAGTATGGTACTGGCACAAAACAGTATAACAGACAAAGAACAATAAAATAGCCCAGAAATAAATCCACATTTTTATGGTCAGTTAACCTACAACAAGGGAGGCAAGGATATACAATGGTGAAAATACGGTCTCTTCATTAAATGGTGTTGGGGAAACTGGGCAGCTACATGCAAAAGAATGAAACTCGGTCACTGCCTTATACCATATACACTCAAAATGGATTAAAGACCTAAATGTAAAACCCAAAACCATAAAACTCCTAAGACAAAACAGGCAATAAACTCTGGGATATCAGGCTTAGCAACTTTTTTTCTGGTTATATTTCCTCAGGCAATGAAGACAAAAGCAAAAATAGACAATTGGGACTACAAAAAATAAAAAATTTTCCACAGTGAAGGAAAGCATCAACAAAAAGACCAACCAATTAATGGGAGAATATATTTGCAAATGATGTATCTGAAAGGAGTTAATATCCAAAATATGTAAAGAACTCATACAGCTCAACAGCAAAATACTAAATAACACAATTTAAAAAGGGCAAAGGACTTGAATAGACATTTTTCTAAAGGCACACAGATGACCAACAGACACATGAAAAGATGCTCCAATCACTAATTATCAGGGAAAAGCAAATCAAAACCACAACGAGGTGTTAACAGCTCACAATAGTCAGAATGGCTAATAAAAAAAAAGACAAGAAGTAACAATTTTTGGCAAGGATGTGGTAAAAAGGGAACCCTGTGCACTCTGGGGGATTGTAAACTGGTGGATCCACTATGGGAAACACTATGGAGATGCCTCAAAAAATTATAAGTAGAAATACTATACAATTCAGTAGTTCCACTTCTGGATATTTACGTGAAGAAAACAAATACCAATCTAAAAAGATATCTGCACCCCTGTGTTTACTGCATTACTTACACTGGCCAAAACATGAAAACCTAAGTGTCCATTGATAAATAAATGGATAAAGATGTGCTATATATACATAAATGAATATTACTCAGCCATAAGAAATAATGAACTTTTGCCATTTACCAATGGGCATAGAGGGTATTTGCCAAGTGAAATAGGTCAGACAAAAACAAATACTGTATGATTTCACTTACATGTAGGATCTGAAAAACAGCAGACCAAACAATAAACAAAAACTGAAATAGACTCATAAATATACACAACAAACTGGTGTTTGCTGGGGCAAAATGAAGGTGAAGGTGACTAAGAGGTAGAAACTTCCAATTTTAAAATAAATCATAGGAATGAAAATTATGGAATATAGCCCGTAATATAACCTTGGTGACAGATGATAGCTACATTTACAGTTTTTT
The DNA here is from genome assembly GCF_030020395.1 of Manis pentadactyla. Taxonomy (NCBI): domain Eukaryota; kingdom Metazoa; phylum Chordata; class Mammalia; order Pholidota; family Manidae; genus Manis; species Manis pentadactyla. Next base: position 65,299,829 of record NC_080031.1, on the reverse strand, counting down.
GTACTGGCAAATTGCCATGTTTACATCTGAAATAATATGTCAGTTAAATCAGTTAAAAGAAAAGAATATTCCTTCACTGTAATATGAAAATAGGGTATCTGTTATTTTGCCATATGGTGTGTTTAAAAAAATTTGTTATTGGCATATACATAAGAAAAGTTCACAAAAAGAAATGAGTGTATCACAACATGGATGCACTCATGTAACCACTGCTCTGGTCAACAAACAGACCAGCTCCCCAAATCACCTGTTAGGCTTCCTTGTAATCACACTCCTCTAACTTTGCCCCAAGGTAACTACCATCCTGAATTCTAACACCAAAGAGAATTTGCCTGTAGCTGGATTTTATATAAATGGAATTATACAATATGTTTCTTTTGTCCTTGACTTCTTTCCTTCAAGATTACATTTGTGTAAGTCAGTATTTGTTCATTTGCCTTGCTGTATAGTCTTTTGTGTTATGGATATACCACAATTATTTATCCCTTTTGTTGCTGGATAGTTGAGCTGTTTCCATCGTTTTTTTTTTTACTCTAATGAATAGTGCAGCTCTGGACATCTTGTATTATTATTTTGGTATACATATGCATCATTTCTGTTGGAAATATTCATGGTAGTGGAGTTCCTGGGTCATAAACTATACATGTTTAACTGTAGTAGGTGTTGCCAAAATGTGTTCTAAGTTAGGCCAACTTACCATCTTAATGCTTGATAACATAATTTTTAAAATTTTATTGTGATTTAAATTTTTCCGACATTAAAGATAATGGAATTCAGCAACTTTTCATCATCTTGCCAGTTTTGTTATCCTTCCTTGTAGGGTGCTAATTTGTGAGGTGCCCAGTTTCATACCTATTTTTCCATTAAGTTTTCTCTATTTCTTAAATGATTTTTATAAGTTCTATTCATTTTCTAGGTAGTACATGTTACAGGGGTCTCCCACTTGTCTTTTCACTCCACTGATATTTCTCAATGAACAGAAGTTTAAATCATAACATAGACAGATGGTTATCACGCTCTTCCTTTATGTGTAGTGCAATTTGTTTAAAAAAAATATTTTCTTACCTCAAATTCTTGCAGACCATCTATTTTGACGTCTAAATTTTTTTATTGTTTTAACTTTCACATTTGAGATTGACAATTCATCTAGAATCATTTTGTATGTGCGTAAATGGTGTAAAATAAGGGCTTAAAGTTTTCCTCTTCCCAGTTGTGCTAACACCATTTGTGGAAAAGACCATCCTTGTATTTGTTGGCTTTAGATTGACATCATTCACCAGGTGTGCTTCTTTCCTTTTTTAAAATAAAATTTACGTATATTTAAAATCTCAGTCTATCCTATTGGTTTTGTTTATATAAACACTCACTTGCATTTACCTATGATTTACCCTTTCTATTACTCTCTATTCTTTTCTGTGTTTCTGAGCTTTCTTCTGTGATTATTTTTCTCCTTTACCCTGAAGAAAAACCCCTTTATAATGTCCTTTACTGTGGATATCCTGATAATGAACAATTTTTTAAATGACTTTATTTCATTCTCATTTTTGAAGGATGCTTTCCTGTACAGAATTCTAGTTTGACATTTTTTTCTTTCAGCAATTTTAAGTTAACATACCAGTACCCTCTGGCTTCTATTGTTTGTATTGATGAGTCAACTGTCAATCTTGCTTTTAGGTGATACACTTTTTTCTCTGGATGCTTATAAGATATTCTCTTTGCTTTTGGATTTCAGCAGTCATGCTCTGATGTGCTCTAATTAGAATGCACTGCTGCCAAATTTCATGTCTTCTTTATCTGGGATGGTAATCATACATTTACTAGACATTTTCACTGTGTCCCATATGTCTCTGTTTTCTGTTCTGTCCTTTTGACTCTGAATTTGGTCTGGATATTTTCTTTCAGTTAATCTCTACTTCACTATTTCTTTCCTTACTTGTACCTATTCTGCTACTACTAAACTAATCTATTAAGTTCTTGATATTCTATTTTTCAATTGTAGAATTTCCATTTGATTATTTTTTATAGATTCTATTCTTTGCTAAAATTCTCTATTTTTTCTTTTAACTCCTTGAAAATATTAATTTTCATCATTTTAAACACCATGTCTAGTAGCTACATCTTCTGTATCTCCTATGGGCCATTTTTATTACTGGTTCTTCTTTCTTAGTTTCTGATAAAAATTTGCCTTCTTATAATAGCTGATTATTTTTGATTGAGGGCCAAACATTGTATATGAAAACTGTTGAGGTAATAATATGAGGCTCTGGCTTATTTTCTTTGAGACTCATTTTTGCTCCCGGCAAGCAACTAGGTTAACAGCATATCAAATTAATGCAGTCTGACATTGAAATAATGTAAGGTGTCTTTAGCCCTTTAAAGGACCAGACTGCCCTATTTTTGTGTTCATTCTTACTCTTGGAATGTACCCCAAACCACTTACAGGCCACATACACTTAAGTTACTCTCTCCCTAGTCCTGTGAATTAGTCAAGAGCTCTTCTCAATTTCTCATCTCAGCTACTGTTTTTGTATTTCACATTTCTGGAGGGTAAAATGAGGCCTGGCTCATGTCTCTTTCCACATACTTGGAAAAGTATGCTCTCTCTTTGCTCCTTTATCTTGTTCCCACAAATCCGAGCTTTCTTGGTAGCCATCTGATGATTTTAAACAACTGTTTTTCCATATGATATTTTGTCTGGATTTCACATTTGTTCTTACTGTTGGGGGGTGGATCTAAAAACCTAGGTTGTACTTGGTAGAAATGACACTTATATCTGGGTCTTTAAGTTGTTGGGTCTTCATGCATACAGACAGGGAAGCTAAAGGATTTATGGTTTAATAGAACTTTCAAATACAAGGTTCTCTGTAGAAATTTGTTAAATTCCAAGAAACTTCATTTGCAATATAATCTATCAGAACAAGTAGAACTGTAAAGGATCTGTATGTAGCTCTTCAGCCTGCACACCTCTGAGATTTTTACCTGTCAAATGGGGAGAAGGAGGTGGTTCAGTTATTGTGGTTGGTAATGGTGGCTTTTGCTCTGAAGAAGCCCCTCTTCAGAGTACATATTCAGCCTCATGACCTTAACACGATGTCTGCCCATTATCCTAAAATGTACTTGTGCCTTATGCTTCTGTATAATTAGTATTATTTATCAATTCAGTAATAACTACAAAGAACTGAATGATTTCTATATGTGGGGCATTACTATATGGATAGTTCCAAATTCTCATTGCATCCCTGCAAAATAATTGATAATAGTTCTGTTTCACACATTTATAAAAAGGTTTACCACTAGAATAGAAGTCCACTGAGCAGTAGCACCATGGTTGTCATATGTATTATTATTTAGTACCTGGCACAATTATAAATATTAATAAATTTAAAAATTGATAAGTATTACTGAACAAAGGAACTCAAGTCTGACCCCATAGGTCAAATTCTGTATCACACAGTATGATTAATGGCTATTTGGTTCTATTTCTTTTAAATAAAAACATTAAAAAAATATCAAATGCAAGCCTGACTTAAAAAGGACTGTTAGTAAAATTACTTAATGATATAGGGAGGAATTAAAGTTGATTAAAGGATACTGGTCCAATAGAGCTGTTAAGCTTCTAAGAGGAAACTACTGAACCTATTGAAAGGTGAAACTTGAGCTTGAGAATTGAATAGCTGAAAAAAAACACTGAAGGCTGGAAGAGTTCAAGGCTAGAAGCTCTGGATTTGAAACTTATGCTCACCACTTGGTAGCAGGGTACCTTCAAACAAGTTTTTCATTTCACTGAACCTTTTTCATCAGTAAAATAAAAGTGGTGATAGTAAAGGCATAGGCTGTTCTGAGAAATACATGAAGTGATACATATACTCAATTCCTGTTGGCCTATTTATGATGAGCACCTTCCCAGACTGGTTATGCTTCTGGATTTGAGGTATTGTGACTGATAATGGTGGCTTCTGCTCTGAAGCACCACTCTTCAGAGTACAGATTCAACTTCATGGGAATTAAAAAAAATGGGATGTTTTGTGGAGTGTAACCTACAAATGCTAGCCAGCCATATGAGATTAGTGTCCAAGTATCAGAGAATGAGTTATTGGACTTACTGTGAGACATCAGTCTTCCCTATGAGTCCCTCCGAATGGACTTTTCAAGGATGGTTTTGACTACACAAGTATTTCAATTATAATTTGGTACATTTATTCCTGAAAACATTTGCTTTCTAAATACTTGTGTGCTAGAAACAAGAGAAGTTATGGAAAATGATAGTGTTAGCATCAGATCTCTCAAAACCTATGCATCTTTGTAACCACAGTATTAACAAAACCAATGACAACCTCATCTAGCAACAAGTTTTTTAAATATGTTAAATTTCTAATAATAAAACAAGATAAATTTACCTTAGTGAAAAAACAGGGGTTCCACTTCCAAATGGTACCATTTGAGGGTCCTGAACTCACTCACTCCCAAAGACACATTGCAGCTATAGCTACATATGGTATATTTTCCTCTGGAAAAAAAACTAAACCAACTGAGTGACTCCTATATATTGGGCAAATGAGAATAAACCCACATTGAAGCAGGGAGGAGATGCTGAGACACAGTCTCACCATAAACCCACCCCCAAATTGAGGGAGAGAACTTCAGGAACTTACAGCTCCTAGTTTCTCCCTGAGGAGTGGGGTTTGAACCCCACCTCTGGCACCCCAATTTTTAAAGCCTGCCCCTGAGAGACAAGCTCCTAAAACATCTGACTTTGAAAGCCAATGGGGCTTGTGTCCACAAAATCCACACATCTATAGCAAATTGAGAAACATGAAAGGGCTCATGTCGAGTTTGGTCGATGGGCACCATCTTTGCGTTCTCTATCTGCCTCACTCCAGCTCGCCAGTATCTCCCAGAAAGGAGCTTATATATTCCTCTGCAACTCACTTTGTGTAGCTGCCACCCAGGAGATATTTCTAGATTGCCTGGCTGTGGTGGCTAATTGGGCTTACACTCTCAGGTCCCCAGGACTGTAATGAATGGAGAAAGAATTCTTAACCAGCTACTACCACTCCAGGGGAAAGAGAAGAGGCAACAGACTGAGGTGCCCAGTCTTTCCATGAAAGAGGTCTATTACAACTTACCTTCACAACTGCACCCTGAGGGGTAGGCTTCTGATTGAACCACATCGAATGGCCCAAGGGAATCCTTTCCTGGGAACTTGGAGGATGGGCACTGTCTTTGCACTCTCCCTCTGTGGTGCTCTGGGGTGCTTGTGTCTCCCATAGGGGAGTTTGTCTCTGGTGCTCCAATTTTTGTGGTACTACCCAGGAGGATGCTTTTTGATTACCTGGCTCTGGTGGCCAGGAGGTCTTGTGTTCATGGGCCTCCAACAAATGGAGAGACAGTTCTTGGCTGGCTACTACACTTGAGGCACAGCACAGAGACTAACACACCCCCAGTCTTTCTGTGAAAAAGACCTATTGGTTTGGCTTGTGCTTCTGCTTCAGGGGCAGGCCTTGGGATTGGCACATATCCAGGGATCTCAGACACTCTCTGGGGCTGGCGGCTGGTGGGCACCACCTTTGAGCCCTTTCTCTGCCTCATGCTGAGTTGCTGTTCTCTTCTGAGGGCGGTAGGGGGCAGCTCATGCAGTCTTCTGGTACCTCGATTTTGTGGCTGCCACACAGGTAACACCTGTTGACTGCCTGGCTCTGGTGGCCAGTGTTTATGGATCCTGTAGGACTGTTACAAAGGGAGAAACAATTCTTAACTAGCTACACCCTTTCCCAGGGCACAGCATAGAAAGCAGAGTGAAACCTATCACCAACCCTTTTGTAAAAGACATCTATTAACTTCATAGCTGCAGCCTAAGGGGAGGTTTCTAATTAAATACACATCTAGGGACCAAAAACAATCATCTTCAGAGACCAAGGAGGCCAGCAGGTGCCTACTTCACACTGTTCTTCCTCTTTCCTGTCCCTGGATCTTGGTACTCTGAGAAGGGGATATGTGTACTCATTTGGCATTCCAGCCTTTGTGTCTTATCAACTAGAGGTCACATCCCTCGATAGTCTGTCTCTGGTGGTCAGCAGGGTTTATGTTCACAGGATCAATGGGATGGTAGCAAAAAAAAGAAGCTACTCTTAACTGGCTGTCACTCTAGGGCTCAGTGTAGAGGAAGTGGACAAAAAAGCCACCTCCAGTCTTCCCCTGAAAGAAGTATATTTGCACTTTAAAAGCTGCTGCCTGAGGTTTTACTTCCAATCAAACTGAATCTGTGTGTTCCCTAAGATCTTTGGGATACTGACAGGTCCTGTCACACCCTCAACTACTGGAGCAATTAAAAATAAAGTGGGCTGTTTGGACAATCATAAAGGCTTAAGAGTCAACCAAAAGCTGGAGTAGGGTTCAATGATAAGGTTTATTTCCTACACAAGGCCATTCTGTCAGGAATTTGTCTAATGCATAGAAGCCAAGCAAAATGAAGGAACAAAGGAATATGTTTCAAATGAAAAAACAAAAAAAACAAGATAAAATCTCAGCAAAAGACCTTAATGACATGGAGACAAGTAACTTACCTGTTAAAAAGATCAAAATAATGGTCATAAAGATGCCCACTGAGCTCAGGAGAGGAGTGGATGAACAAAGAAAGAATTTCAGCAAAGAAATAGAAAATATAAGTGCCAAAATAGAAGTCACAGAAGCTAAGAATACAATAATGAAACTGAAAAATACACTAGAGGGGTTCAGCAGAGGACTGGATGAAGCAGAAGAAAGTGTCAGGGACTGCAAAGATAGGGCAGTGCTAATAAATGGAAACTCATCCCATGCTCTTGGGTAGGAAGAATTAATATTGTCAAAATGGCCATCCTGCCTAAAGCAATCTACAGATTCAATGCAATCCCTTTCAAAATACCAAAAGCATTCTTCAATGAACTGGAACAAATGGTTCTAAACTTCATATGGAACCACAAAAGACCCCAAATAGCCAAATTAAGACAATTTGGTACTGGCACAAGAACAGACCCATAGACCAATGGAGAAGACTAGAGAGCCCAGCTATAAACCCAACCATATATGGTCAATTAATATATGATAAAGGAGCCATGGAGCAATGGGGAAATGACAGCCTCTTCAACAGCTGGTGTTGGCAAAACTGGACAGCTACATGCAAGAGAATGAAATTGGATTACTGTCTAACTCCATATACAGAAGTAAACTCAGATCAAAGACCTGAATGTAAGTCATGAAACCATAAAACCCTTAGAAGGAAACATAGACAATACTCTCTTGAATATAAACATGAGCAACTTCTTCATGAACATATCTTGTTTCCCATGCAAGGGAAACAAAAGCAAAAATGAACAAGTAGGACTATATCAAACTAAAAAGTTTCTGGAAAGCAAAGGACACCAACAGTAGAATAAAAAGGCATCCTACAGTATGGGACAATATAGTCATAAATGACATCTGATAAGGGGTTGATCACTAGATGTATAAAGAGCTCATGTGCCTCAACAAACAAAAAGCAAATAATTCAATTAAAAAATGGGCAGAAGATCTGAACAGAGACTTCTCCAAAGAAGAAATTCAGATGGCCAACAAGCACATGAAAAGATGCTCCACATTGCTAATTATCAGGGAAATGCAAATTAAAACCACAGTGAGATATCACCTTACAGAAGTTAGGATGGCCAACATCCAAAAGACAACAACAAATGATGACGAGGATGTGGAGAAAGGGGAACCCTCCTACACTGCTGGTGGGAATGTAAATTAGTTCAACCATTGTGGAAAGCAGTATGGAGGTTCCTCAAAAAACTCAAAATAGAAATACTATTTGATCCAGGAATTCCACTCCTAGGAATTTACCTGAAGAAAATGGGACCACAGATTCAAAGAGACCTATGCACCCCTATGTTTATTGCAGCACTATTTACAATAGCTAAGATATGGAAGCAACCTAAGTGTGCATCAGTAGATGAATGGATAAAGAAGATGTGGTACACATACACAATGGAATATTATTCAGCCATAAGAAGAAAACAAATCCTACCATTTGCAACAACATGGATGGAGCTAGACGGTGTTATGCTCAGTGATAAGCCAGGTGGAGGAAGACAAGTACCAAATGATTTCACTCATCTGTGGAGTATAAGAACAAAGGAAAAACTGAAGGAGCAAAACAGCGGCAGACTCACAGAACCCAAGAATGGACTAACAGTTACCAAAGAGAAAGGGACTGGGGAGGATGGGTGGGAAGGGAGGGATAAGGGGGAAAAAGGAGCATTATGATTAGCACACATAATGTAGGGGGTGGGCACAGGGAAGGCAGTATAACAGAGAAGACAAATAGTGACTCTATAGCATCTTAATATGTGGATGGACAGTGACTGTAATGGGGTATGTAGTGGGGACTTGATAATGGGGAGAATCTAGTAACCACAATGTTGCTCATGTAATTGTATATTAATGATACCAAAAAAAAAAGGAAAAAAGGTAGGGCAGTGGAACTCACCCAATCAGAGCAGCCAAAAGAAAAAAGAATGAAAAGAGTGATGATAGCATAAGGGATTTATGTCATCTGAAGGAACAATATCAAAAAGACTAACATTCACATTAAAAGGGGTAACAGGAAGAGAGGGAGAGAAAGGGGCAGAAAACTTATTTGAAAATGCAATGGCTGTAAACTTCCCTAGCCTGGGAAAGGAAACAGATATTCAGATCCAGGAAGGGCAGAGAGTTCCAAAAAGATGAATCTGTACCAAGACACATAATTCAAGTGTCCACCAGTTAAAGACAGAAGAGAATCTTGAAAGCAGCAAGAAAAAAAACTGTTATGTGTCAGGAACCCCCATAAAACTATAAGCAGATTTTTCAGTTGCAGGACAGGGAATGGCATAAAATATTCAGAGTGCTGAAAGGAAAAACTGCCAACCAAGAATACTCTATGTGCAAAGATGTCCTTCAGAACTGGAGGAGAGAGACAGTTTTCAACAAGTAAAAGCTAAAGGAGTTTATCGCCAACAGACCAGCCTTCGAAGAAATGTTAAAGGTACTTCTTTTAGCTGAAACAAAAGTGCTCATTAGGAAGAGGAAACACAAAAGTACAAATCTCATTGGTAAAGGTAAATATATAGTAAGATTCAGAATACTCTAATGGTGTAAAGGTGGTGGACTAATCACTTATAAAGCAAATATGAAGGTCAAAAGTCAAGTGTAAAAATAACTAAGTGCAAATAAGTTCTTAGTGGATACATGAGATAAAGATGTGTAAACCTTGACATCAAAAGCAGTAAACATGGCAATGGGAGTAAAAATGTGGAACTTTATAATGCATTTAAACTTGTTATCAGCTTAAAATTGGCTATTATAAGCTGTTTTATGTAAGACTCATGGTTACCACAAAGCAAAAACATACAGTAGATACAAAACAAATACACAGAAAAGAATCTAAGCACACATCTACAGAATATCATCAAATCACAAAAGAAGAAAGAGAAGAGGGAAAAAGGAATTGTAAAACTGCCAGGAAACAATCAACACAATGGCAGTAAGTCCCTACCTACTGATAATTACTTAAATGTAAATTAACTAAATTCTCCAATCAAAAGACTGAGTAGATAAGTGGATTTTTTTTTAAACAACAACTTTATGCTGTCTACAAGAGACTTACTTCATCTTTAAGGCCACACATACTGAAAGTAAAGAGAGAGAAAAAGATATTCCATGCAAATGAAAAGCAGAGGAAAGCAAGGATAGCTATATTTATATCAGGCAAAATAGAGTTTTGGACAAAGACTGTAATAAGAGACAAAGAAGGTCATTACACAGTGATAAAGGGATCAAACAAGAAGATATGACATTTGTAATTTTTATGCACCCAAAATAGGAGCACTAAATATATAAGCAAATATTAACACACATTAAAGGACATATAGACAGCAATATAGTAATAGTAGGGGACTTCAATATTCCACTTTCATCAATGGACAGATCACCCAGACAGAAAAACAATAAGAAAACCTGGAGTTTAAATAAAACATTAGACCAGATGGACTTAACAGATATTCATAGAATATCCATCCAAAAGCAGAATTCACATTTTTTTCCAAGCACACTTGGAACATTCTCCAGGAGAAAGCATATGGTAGGCTACAAAAAAAGTTTTAATACATTTAAGAAGATTGAAATCATATCAAGTACTTTTTCTGGCCACAATGATTTCAAGTAGAAATCAATTACAAGAAAAAAACTGAAGATTCACAAATAATGTGGTGATTAAACAACATGCTACTGAACAACCAATGGGTCAAATAAGAAATCAAAAGGGAAATCTAAAAGCACCTTGAGACAAATAAATGTGGAAATACAACATACCAAAATTTATGGGATGCAGCAAAACCAGTTCTAAGAGAGAATTTCATAGTGATAAACATCAAGGAACAAACATAGAATGAGAGAAAAAAAGAACAATGAAGTTGGAAGTTAGTAGAAGGAAAGATGTAACAAAGACAAGAGTGGAAATGAGTGAAATAGGGACTAAAGAGAAAAAAGAAAAGATCAACGAAACTAACAACTCTTTTCTTGAAAAGGTAAATTTGACAAACCTTGGCTAAATTCACCAAGAGAAAAAAGAAAGAAATCAGAAATGAAAGTGATACCACAGAAACACAAGGAGCATAAGAAAATACTATTAACAATTATACACCAATAAAATGGACAAACAAGAAGAAATAGACAAATTACTAGAAACACATAATCTACCAAGACAGAATTGTGAAGAAAATCTGAATACAGTAAGATTTAATCCATAATAAAAAAAATCTATCAACAAACAAAACTCCAGTAGATAGCTTCATTAGTGAATTAGACCCAACATTTAAAGAAAAATTCATACCAGTTCTTCTCAACTTTTCTAAAAAATAGTGGAGGAGGGGCTACTTCCAAACCCATTTAATGAGGCCATGATACCCTGATACTTATACCAGAGAAGGACACCACAAGAAAATTACAGGCCAATATTTTGATGAATATAGATGCAAAAATCTTTAACAATATGTAGACAAACAGAATTTAACAAGAGAGTTAAAAGATCACACACCACAGTCCAGGGATACAAGGATGGTTCAACATCTGCAAGTCAACCTATTTGATATACCTCATTAACAAAATGAAAGATAAAAATATCATCATCTCAATAGATACTAAAAAACTTTTGCAAAGCTCAACAAACATGTATGGTAAAAACTTTCAACCAAGTAGGTATAGAGGAAATGTACCTCAACATAATAAAGGCCATTATGAAAAGCTCTAACATCATACTCAATGATGAAAAGCTGAAAACTTTTCCTTTAAGGGCAAGAACACAAGTATGCCCACTTTCACCACTTTTACTCAACATAGTATTGGAAATCCTAGCCAGAGCTATTTGACAAGAAAAATAGTAGTCATCCAAATTGGAAAGGAAGAAGTAAAACTGTCACTATTTGCAGTAATATGATATTACATGTATATAGAAAAGCCTAAAGACACCACCAAAAAACTCTTAGAACTAATTTTAGAACTAATTAACAAGTTCAGTAAAGGTACAGGATTCAAAATCAATATACAAAAAACTCTGTTGCATGTCTGCTCACTAAAAATGAACTATTAGAAAGAGAACTTAAGAAAACAATCACATTTATAATTGCTTTAAAAATAATAAAATATGTAGGAATAAATTTAATGAAGGAGACAAAGACACACACTGAAAACTACAAGATACTGATGAAAGAAATTAAAAGACAAAAATAAATGGAAAAAATTCCATGCTAATGGATTGATGAATATTGTTAAAATATGCATACTACCCAAAGCAATCTACAGAATCAGTTCAAGCCCTATCAAAATTCCAATGGCATTCAAAAATATAGAGCAAAAATTCCTAAAATTTGTCTGGATCTACATGAACCCTGCACAGCCACAGCAATCTTGATAAAGAAGAACAAAGCTGGAGGCATCTTGCATCCTGATTTCAAACTCTGTTACAGCTGTAGTAGTCAAAACAGTATGGTACTGGCAAAAAGTAGACATACAGATCAATGAAACAGAAAAGAGAGCCCAGAAATAAACCCACAAAAGCATGGCTAATTCATTTATGAAAAAGGAGCCAAGAATGTACAATGGAAAAAGAAAACTCAGTAAATGATGGTGGGAAAACTGGATAACCATATGCAAAAGAATGTAACTAGACTAACTTACACCATACACAGAACTAACTCAAAATGGATTAAAGACTAGAATGTAACACCTGAAACAAAACTTCTAGAAGAAAACAGCAAGCTGACATTTGTCCTTGTGATGAATTTTTGGATGTGACACAAAAAACAAAGGCAACAAAAATAAAAATAAAGAAGCAGGACCACAGTAAACTAAAAAGCTTTGTACAACAAAGGCAACCATCAACAAAATGAAAATTCAACCTACAAAACAGGAGAAAATATCTGAAAATCATATGTCTGACATCACCAGTGGGAATTAACAGAGCTACAATAAATGACCCTAAAGTAACAGAGATCTATGAATGTCAGGCATAGAATTCAGAGTAATCCTCATAAAAAATTTTAGTGAGCTCCAAGAATACACAGAGAAGTAAACCAAAATAAACTAAAATGCATGAACAAAATGAGAAGCTCAATGAAGAAATTGAAACCATCAAGAAAACCCAAAACAAAAATCGTAGAGCTAAAAAATATGACTGAATTGAAAAATCCAACATAGAATTTTGAAAGCTGACTTTTTCAGTCTTTCAGAAGAGTCAGGACCTGAAGACAGGAAATTTGATATTATCCAGTCAGGGGAGTAAGAAGAAAAAAGAACAAAAATGATTGAAGAAAGCCCACAGGAATTACAGGATACCATCAAAAGAAACAATATCCACATTAGGTGCATCCCAGGAGAAAAGAAAAGGGACAGACAGTATATTTAAAGCAATAATGGCTGAAACTTCCCATTCCTGGAGAACAAAATGGACATCCAGGTTCACAAGGCCCAAAGGACCCCACCCCACATAGATTGAACAGGACAGGCCTACACTGAGACATACTATAATGAAATTGTCAAAAGTCAAAGACAAATAATTTTGAAAGCATGAAGAAAAAAAGAGAAAAGTTACATTCAAGGGAACCCCCATAAGATTATGTGTGGGTTTCTTAAGAGAAACATTTCAGGCCAGGGAATGATGTATTTCAAATATTGAAACAAAAACCCTGGCAACCATGAAGTCTGTATCCATAAAAGCTGTCTTTTAGAGGTGAAAAAGAGATGAACACTTCCCTGAACAAACAAATGTTGGGAAATTCCTTACTACTAGACTTGCCTTACAAGAAATGCTAAAGGGAGTTATCTGAGTGGAAGTAAAAGGATGCTAATTAATATCATAAAAACATTGGAAGTTACTGTAAATCTCCTGGTAATGGTAAACATACAGTCAAAGTCAGATTCTGTAATAGTGTACTGTGGTGCATTATTCACTTTGAACTCTAGTTTAAAGGTAAAAATAAATGTAGTACAAATAAACATGACTACAATAATCTGGTACTAGCTACACAATATAAAAATATGTAAACTGTAACATCGATAATCTAAAATGTGAGGGAGAGGAGAAGTAAAAGTATAAAGTTTAGGAATGATGTTGAAATTTTCTAAGCTTAAAATAAGGTTATATAATTTTAAGATATACAAGCCTCATGGTAACCACAAGGGAAAAACCTGTAGTAATCACACAAAAGAACAGGATAAAGAAGCCAAAGCATACTGATCCACAAAACATCCAATACAAAAAAGACAGTGGGATATGAAACAATGAAAATGGATCTACAAAGCAGCCAGTAAACAATGAACAAAACTGCAATAGTAAATCCTCACCCATCAATAATCACCCTAAATATAAGTGGATTAAATTCTCCAGGGAAAAGACTGAATGTCTGAATGGGTTAAAAAAACAGGTTTCAATGACATGCTGCCTGTGAGAGACTCACTTCTGCCTTAAAGACACATGTAGAGTGTGAGTAGAAAGATGGAAAAGGTATGTCAACAAACAGTATCCAAAGGAAAACAAAAAGCAGCTATACTTAGATGAAATGGACTTTATAAGTAGTAGCAGAGGCATAGAAGGTCAGGAGTCAATCCATCAAGAAGATATAACAATTATAAATATTTACGCAACCAAGACTGGAGCACCTAAATATATAAAACAAAAACTAAGAGCTAAAAGGAGAAATAAATGACAGTACAATAACAATTGGGGACTTTAATTCTTCTTTAATAACCACTCTCAACAATGCATAGATCATCCAGACAGGAAATCAATAAGGAATGAGCAAATTTGACTAACACTATAGACGAAATCGATCTAGCAGACATACAGAACCTTCCATCCAGCAATAGCAGAACATACATTTTTCTTAAGCACTCATGCAACATTTTCTAAGATAAGACTATAAGTTTGGCCACAAAACAAGCCTTAGCAAATTCAGGAAGATTTAAATCATACCAAATATCTTCTCTTACCACTAGTTTCATACTGGAAGTCAACAACAGGAGAAAAACTGGAAAATTCACAAATGCATTGAAATTAACAACACTCTTCTGAACAACAAATGGATCAAAGAAGAAATTAAAGGGGAAATAAAAATGTTTCTTGAGACAAATGAAAATGGAAATATAACACACCAAAACTTGTGAGATGCAGTAAAGAGTTCTAACAATAGAAGCTCATAGCAATAAATGCCTACTGTAAGACAAAGAGAAAGATCTCAAAAAACACCCTAACTCTATGCCTTAAAGAACTAGAAAAAGAAGAACAAACTTAGCCTAAAGTTAGCAGAGGAAGGAAATAATAAAGATTACAGCAAAAATAAATGAAATAGAGAAAAGGATAACAATAGAAAAAATTAACCTAACTATGAATTGTTTCTTTGAAAAGATAAGCAATATTCACAACCATTAGCTAGATTAATCAAAGAAAAAAGAAGGCCCAGATTGACAAAGTTATAAATGTAAATGGAAACATTGTAACTGATACCACTGAAATATTAAGGATCCTAAGAGGCTACTAGGAACAACTATATGCCAACAAACTGGACAACCTAGAAGAAAAAAAAAATTCTTAGAAACATACAGCCTACCAAGACTAAATCACAAATAAGAAAAAATCTGAACAGACCAATTACTAGTAAGGAGATAGAATCAGTAATCAAAAACCTCCAAAATAGAAAATCCCAGGACCAGGTGGTTTTGCTGGTGAATATCACCAAAGATTTCATGAAGAATCACTACCAATCCTTCTCAAACTCTTCCAAAAAATCTTAGAGGAAACGCTCCTCATCTCATTTTACAAGGTCAGCATTATCCTGATTCCAAAGCTATAGAAGGATATTACCAGAAAGAGAAAATTACAGGCTGATATCCCTAAAGAATTTAGATGCTAAATTTCTCAATAAAATACTTTCAAACTGAATTCAGTAGCACATTAAAAGGATCATTCACTACAATCAAGTGGGATTTATCCTAGGGATGCAAAAGTGGTCCAACATAGGCAAATCAATCAATGTAACATATCACAGTAATAGTAAGAAAGAAAAACATTGTGTGGTGATTTCAGATGCAGACAAAACATTTGACAAAACTCAATATTTGTTCATGACCCAAAACCTCTTAATTAGACATAGAAGGAACATACCTCATCATAATAAAGGCCCTATATCAAAAGTCCGCAAGTCTCACATGCACACACAGTGGAATATTATTTAGCCTTAAAAAAGGAGCCAAACTCTTCATAGAAAAGTTCAGATTTGTGGTTACTAGAGGCAGAGGGAGGGGGAGAAAGAGAATTGGATGATGGTAGCCCAAAGATACAAATTTCCAATATAAGAAAAATAAGTACTAAATAATGCTGATTAGTACAGTTAACACTGCTTTATGGTATATATGAACATTGTTAACAGAATAAATCCTGAGAGTTCTCATCACAAGGAAAAAAAGATTCCTTTTAAAAAAATATATGAGGTGATGAAAGTTAACTAAGTTACTGGGGTATTCATTCCATGCTGCATGTAAGTCAAATCCTGCTGTACCCCTTAAATTTACATGGGACTGTATCAAATGAACAAGTGGTGGTGATGATAAGGAGTGCACTGTGGGTGGGAATGTAAATTGGTGCAGCCACTGTGGGAAACAGGGTGGGGGTCCTCAAAACTTAAAAGTAGATATGATTCTGCAGTTCCACTTCTGAGCATTTATCCGAAGGAAACAAAAACATTAAGTCAAAAAGACATATGTACCCTCATGTTCACTGCCATGTTATTTACAATATCCAAGACATGGAAGCAACCAAAGTGTCCACTGATGGCTGAATGGATAAAGAAGATATAGTATAGACAATGGAATATTATTCAGCCATAAAAGTGATGGAAATCTTGCCATTTGCAACAACATGGGTGTAGTATGAGGGCATTAGGCTAAACAAGTCAGAGAAAGATAAATACTATAAGATTTCACTTATATATGGAATCTAAACAAAAAACAAAAACACCCCCAAAATCTGAGCTCATATGGAGAATATGTTGTGGCTACCAAGTTGAGGGCCGGGGTGTCGGCAAAACGGGTGAAGAGGGTCAAAATTTAAAACTTCCTGTTGTAAGTCATGGGGATGTAGTGTACAGCATGGTGCCTATAGTTAATCCTGTATTGTGCAATGTGAAGTTACTAAGAAAGTAGATCTTAAAAGTTCCTACCACAAAAAAAAAAATTGTTTAATTATATGTAGTGATGGATGTTAATTAGACTTATTGTGGTGATTCTTTCACAATACATACAACTATCAAACCTTTATGCTATGTATCTGAAACTAATATAATGTTGTATGTAAATATTATCTCAATTTTAAAAGTGGTTCAGTGCAACTGAACTTGGTGGAAAGAGCAGGCAGTAATAAAGGCTTGAGGATGCCGAGACTTGGAAAAAGACAAAATACGCAACAGTGGGGGAGAACTACAAACATGCACTTCCAAGTCAGAGCAGGGGTCTTAGCTAAGCCAGAAAGGACATCAGCTGAACTGGAAACCAGCCCCGAATCCCAGAGCTTCTAGTTCTTATCTGTGTTTGTGATTTTGCCTTTAGGTGCTGTTTCTAAGTCACATGAACCAATAAGGCTTCCAGATTGCACAGACACTATCTACCCATGGACCAATTTTGTTTAAGCTAATTGCTACAGAAATGTGGGTTGTAGCAGAGTAGACTGAACTTGCTCATGATCTTCAGACACTGGTAGGGGCTGAAGTGTGTGACCCTCTAAAATTTGTAAGTGCCTCAGACCTCAGGATGTGACTGTAGTTGGAAATAAGGTCTTTGAAGAGGTGATTAAATTAAAATGAGGCCATTGGGGGAGTCCTGCCCTATTACGGCTGGTGTCCTTATAAGATGAGTTTAGGACACACACAGGCAGGGAGGGCCATGCTCAGACCCAGAGAGAAGACAGCCAAGGGAGGAGCTTAGAGGACACCAGCCCTGCCAACACCTTGATGGTGGCGTTTCTAGCCTACAGAACTTCTAGTCTTGAGAATTGGAGAAAACACACTTCTGTTGTTTCAACCAATGGCCTATGGCTTAAACAAATATTTCTAGCTTTGTTATGGCAGCCATACCAAGTGAATACAGAAATCACCACTGTGTATTAAAATCCTCTTGTAAACTGTCACAGACCAAGTCAAATGCCTCCAGGGCTCAGGGAGGCAAAAGAGAACAGCAGGCAGAGGGGCTGCCCTGGACTGGACACATCACCCACCCCCAAGGCACAGGGGGCTCTGTCCCAGCTCACTGCTGCCATGTGGGCCTGAGGGCCTTGGTGCGGCAAGGCTGTCTGATTGTTCTCAAGGGAGTCCAGATGTCTGGATTTTATATAACATTGCCCAAATTCTTCAAACCCTGACCAAAGAAAATATGACAGAGGGTTGGTATCCAGCCTTTGGGCCCCCAGGTGTGACCTACTGGAATGCAACAGATCACAAATCTGCAAATGTCCGTTCCCCAGAGAACCTTAGGGAGCGTCCTGTGCTGCGCAGGCTGTGTGCAGTGTGGCCCAGGGGCGTTTGTACCAACTGAAATCAAAATCTGCTCACTGCCAGATTTGCACGGGATGCTACATAATGTGTATTGCAGACATGGAGACTGGAGTTAA
The DNA here is from genome assembly GCF_030020395.1 of Manis pentadactyla. Lineage (NCBI taxonomy): Eukaryota > Metazoa > Chordata > Mammalia > Pholidota > Manidae > Manis > Manis pentadactyla. Next base: position 65,281,624 of record NC_080031.1, on the reverse strand, counting down.
AATGAACTGTCACTTAGATTATCTATTATACTCTTGTATTTTCCTATTATTGGCTGTTCTGCCTACACTTTCTCCCAAATATTGTAAAGATGAGGGTCCTTCTGTCTTTGTAGAGCTGGTATATCCAGGATAAAGCCTAACACTGTGTGAAAAATTAGTATCTAATATAATAGCCTAAGGGGATGCTTCTGGAGATGACATCCGCGGGCTAGGAAGGATGACCGGAAGTCTGCAACATTCCACACGGAGGGCAAGGCACGTGCAGGTACAGGCCGATGAGCACGTGGTGTGTGCAGCGAAGGACAGCGTGTTCTGTGTCTGGGGCGATGGGAGAAAGGGCTGAGGATGTGGCTTGACGCCATTTCTATAAGATCGCCATATAATAATTTTTGTTCTAAACACAGTAACAGTGTTAAAGATGAGTTAGTAGGAGAGAAGGAGCCCCGTTTATAAGATGTAAAAACAGTCTCAATGGGAAATGATCAAGCCCTGGCTTCAGGCAGCGGTGATCAGGATGGATGAATGGAAGATGTCGCATAGCTGGGTGATGGTGCTAGCTCAGAGGGAGTGTGGTCTCTGTCCTGGGCACCAGGTGGGTAGCAAAGATGGTCCCCAGGCTGAGGAGCCATTTTGATGGGAAGCAAGGCTTTGAATAGTGGGTGGGCATGTAGGACACCTGGGCGGACGTTGCCTTCGGGCCTTGGCTGGCTCTAGGGGATTTCGGCTCCCGGGAGGTCCATGATCTGCTCTGGGTAGGGACTGTGGGGTAGCTGAGCTCCCCCTCATTAGGCCACAGCGTCTCAAAGCCAAGAGGAATGGTGTGACTTTTGGAGCTTATCTGAATTATCTGAGGCAGCCTGGGAAAATTTCCCACACTAGGGAGGTTCTCAGAAGGGTCCCCTCTGGAAGAACTGTGAAGCACCAAGCCATGCAAGACCCTGTTCTTGAAAGCCCCACGAGGCTGCTGGGAGCTGCCTTCTGCATTACAAAGGCTCTCCAAGGCACCTTCTGGCCCTCCAGCTCTCCCTTTGCTCTTCCCTCCTTGTAAACTGGGGTAGGATTCATTAGGAAGTGGATTTCTTTAGCTTTAAAATGAAACACATGGCTGGAGACTGTTCCCTGTCACTAGAGGGCACCAGTCGCCCATAGAATGTCTAGGTATCTGTTCCCACAGATAAAGTTGCACGGAAATGGCTTGCTGTAAGGTAGGTGCCCACTACCCCTCCCTTATTAACCCCATTTCTGCTACTGAGCTGAAAGGACATCCTGACTTCAACTTCAGAGTGTTTTCAGGAGTGTAATTCAGATATCTAATTGGTTGGAGCTAGGAAGAACTTTTTCACAGAATTCCATGACTATATTATCTTTGCTACCGCTTCTCTGGCTCATATCACATGCCAGATAATGTTGTACGAATTTTGCAAAGGGTTTTCTTTCAGACCCTGAAACCAAAGAGGATTGTTGGTACAGGAAGAATATCTCCTTAGGGTGGCAAGACTGCGAGATAAGATTTACCATGCTACACCAGAGAGTACAGGTGTTTCTATTAAATCTCAGGGTTGAGTTCTTCTAGGAACCCTTTAGAAGGAAAAACTGCTCAGATGATTGGTTTACGGATCCCTGTACGGGATTACACAGAAACAGTGTCGTAAAGAAGCTAACAACAGTCCAGTTTCCCCTGGCTTTCCTTCAGGGGACTGACCCCCCTGGGCCAAGACCTTGTCTGAGGTCACACAAGCAAAACAGGGTTGTTTCTCATCTGAGAGGTGTTCCCTAAATTCATAGTCTTGTGCTTGGCAAGAAGAGAAAACCATCTGATTGTACTGGGTGCTGACAGGGGCAGCACTGCAGGGACTCTGCCTGCCCCAGGCCTACCTAAGCTCAGGTCAGCTGTAACTGGCACCTGGGGGCAGGCTGTGGCAGCGGTGCATTAGGGACTCTGCAGCCCCAGGTGCCGTGCACCTCTGAGGGGTGTCAGGCAGGATCTTCAGTCACCGTGTGCTTTATGCTGTGGACTCTAAAAACAGAAATTCAAGCCCTGGCTCCTTGCCACACCGTTTCAGGCTGGATGGATGAGCTTGGCAAACCCAGGAGAAAGGAATCAGCCCAATGGAAGGTAAAGGAAAGATTAAGAAGCGTGAGGTTTTCCTGCACTGGAGTCTGTGCGTTTTTCTCCAGGACCGAGGCAGGTGTGAGGGCAGCGCGAGCTGGAGGACAAAGTCACATCACATACTGAGAAGCCACTGAATGCCAGGCACTGGGCTAGGTTTATTTCAGCTTAACAGTCTTATGATGAACATTTGTTCCTCTTTTATAGAGGAGGAAACAGGGCAACATGGATTTTAAGAACTTGCCCAAGGTCAGACTGCTCATTATAAGAAGTAAGAGGATAATAACAGCCACAACAGGTCAGACATCCTCTGCTCTGATCCTCACCACACTGCACGGAGATAGTAGCATGCCCATTTTGTAGATTAGAAAGCTGCGTCTGTAGGAGGTTAAATCACTTACCCATTTGGCTCCTTCTGAGGTTCTTGGCCTGGCTGCCACCCTTCAGGCATCCTCTGCTTCACTGTGTTCCCAGATTAGCTGCTTCTTCCTACAGTTTAAAAACCCCCGATCAATGAATTCATATGCATATGCTAGAAAAACTGTGTTCAAGTCAGATCACTAAGACCAGCATCTCCCAGGCATCTGGCACAACTGCCCTGTGCTCCTGTCCACACCAAGGGACCATGGCCAAACACATTTAGGAAACTTAACATGCCGTGTCTTCCTCTTAAAAATTCCTGACCTTGCTATGTGAAATCCTGGGACACAGAAGCGGCTTTGAAGTCAAGGGCAGTGCCTCTTACTTGCACGAGCCCTCTGTGCCTCGGGTATGCGATCTGGAGCCGCAGCCTCCCCCTCTGGAAAATGAGTGGACACATGTGTGAGCTCAGGACCAGGCTCAATACAGGCCATGCTGATTTTTGCTGCCTCCCCCTCACCTGTGCACCTTGCTCCCTGAGCTCGTGGTGGTGCCCTGCGGGCTCGAGGTTGTAGGCCAGACTCCCCGAGCCCCTGGCACAAGCAGGGGTGTGGCTGGGGAAAAGACGTTTTTCAATCAGTTATGGGCTGCACTCTACTTAACCTTTCTGTTACTCAGTTTCCTCTTGATGAGATGAGGCTAAAACAGTGCCTTCCTCTTACTTTTGAGGAGGTTGGGAGCAAACAGCTCAACAGGTGTGAGTCAGTATCATCAGAGGCACCAGGAGAGTGAGCACCTGTGCAACGAGGGGCATGACGCCACCAGAAGAAAGTGAACTTCCCCAAGTGCACCTTAGAAGCCACTTTGGTCAAGAGCGTAACTTTGTTTACTTGGAAGTTTGTTTGGCCAGAAGCATATTTGAAGGTTAATCTTCTCACTCCTCCCTAAGGGAAAGTCTGATGATGCATAAGAGGAAGGAATTGACTGGCATGGAAGCACATGGAGAAGAGCAAACGAAATCTTTGGAAAAGAATGCAGAGCACTCTATCCTTTGGAGGAGCAGGTCTGTGACGGGACATCAGCTACCATCTGCTGTGAGGCTGTGGGTTGCCTGGGAAGGTGTCAGGGGGAACAGGCCAGGCGAGGCCAGGGGTGTCTAGGTACAAATGGGTGTATAAAAGGGACACTATTAATGTCTAAGATGGCAGGTAATCCTTTAAATAAATTCAACCTGTTTCCACTAGAGTAACTGTCTCCTACAGATATTTAATGTAAGGAATAACAGATACTCCTTTGGAAAAAATGTTGAGCAATTACAGGCCTCTTCCTCCCTTAGTCCAGTTTCCCTTCTTCTGCTCCTGCCACGTGTAACACAGAGCAGAGGTTTGTAGAACTCAGGCCCGGGGAGCTGAGTTGGATAGTGGGTGAGAGCAGGGAGGCGGCTGGGCAAGGAGCTGGGGAAGGTCAGAGAGTGGTGTTCAGAAGGGCAGAGAAGCCACTTTACTTAGACTGCTTAAGCTGCACCTTATTCCCAGGGGCTAATCAAGTCCTCTGAGGAGAGAGAGAGAAAACACACCACCAATAAAACTTTAAATACAAATTAAAGAACGAACAGAAAGAACATGTGTGTGCATGTGTATGTGTGCATTTTTTTTATCAAAACCAGAAAATGTATACTCTGCAAATCACAAAGTGTGGCAGCTTTAAATATGATTGGACATTTAGTCATCCAGAGGACTTGGACATCTTAAAACAGTAACTTAATAAATTACATTTGTTTCTTTAAAAAATAAATCTCTATTAAAAAGGAGTTCACAGCAAGCATGACATGATTTTTCAGATTATGCCAAGGAAAGGAAGCTTTATGGTGGCTGAATAATCCATGGAAAACAGTTGTTGATAAGATAGGTGCTCAATAAGTGTTAGGATAGTACTCTTTTTCTTTCATAAGAAAAGGGACAAATAAGCAAAGGCAGGTAGTAGTGAGAAGAAATAGGGAAAGAGGAGAAAGAAGGAAGAAGCTAAAGAAAGAAAGGAAGAAAATTTCCCTCCAAAAAAACCATGCCAGCTAAGACATGGAAAAAGTTTGTGTGGTTAAATATTGATGACATTTGTGGACATTTTAGGGAGTCATCCACAGTACATCCTGGGAATAAAATCCTATAGTACAGGAGGCTTTTAAAATGTTTTATTAGACTTTACAGCTAATTTACTATATAATGCCAGTTGCATATCTTAAAGAGATAGGACCACCAATCAGACTGGACGTTTCCTCCTATGCTTGCTTATCTCTTTTTGTTTTAAAAGAAAAAAAAATTGAGCTGTAGTTGTGAACTGTACCTTTAAAAACTAATCTTTGAAATCAGGCTGCAATCCTCTTGTTGACCTTAGACCATATGATTCTCTTGAAGTCCAAAGACGTGAATAGATCTCTTTGTGTGCTCAGCCCTTTTGCAAGCCAAGCCGGCCCGGGTTTTGTCCTGGCATGTCCTGGAGAACGCCGTAGACAGTAGGTTTTGATTTATAGGTACACCTAAGTAGACTTGCTTTCCTTTCCAGGAAGAGGGCACGATGGACCTATGCACTTAAATGTATACACATGGGCTCTTCTAGAAACCTATATGGTGGGCATTTGGTCAAAGGGGCTCCTCTGGCAGGAAGCATTGCTTCCAAATCCTTACGGGTAGACAGGAATTCTGGAAAATTGTCAAGATAAGAAAGTGGTTGGGGAAGATTTGGAGAGAAGAATTTTGTGGGTAGGAACTTAAAACATCTTACTGTGCAGAGTTCATAAATTTCACACACTCCAAATTTTATTTGGATCTGGTTTTCTTCGTTTTAGTTATTTACTGTGTTTCAGGCACAGGTGGTCCTTTTGCCTGGAAACACCCACCACTATATATTTTATGATCCTTGGTTTGCTGCCAGATAAGATTTCTATATTAAATGAGGTTGCTTTGGTCCAATCAGCTTGGTGTCGACTTGCTGGTTGTGTATATGGTTCCTTTGCATATCATAAGCAAAAGCTATAACTGAACCATCATCTTCAAAGCTCTACAGTGGTTACAGGGAACCCCGAATAATGACTTTTTGGTTAAGTGAACTTTAGTTATGGTTAGCAAAGAGAGAAATAGGCAGTACCTTTTTAGGCATCAGGGGTCTCCTCTGCCAGGAGGCTGCTCAGACAATTTGATGATGGTGCTAAAGATGTCAGGGCTGCCTTAGTTTAGTTTCCAGGCTGGGTATCAAGATTTGCACCAAGAAAAATTGTTGCATGGCCACAGGTTGAGCCCCAATGTTGAGGGAAACATCTGTGCTGCTCAGAGGAGCCACGAAGGAAAAGCGTCCTTTGCAGCTTTGCCAGCCCTGTTCTGCACACTTGTCTTTTGTTCCCTGACAACGTGAGAGACAAAGACCCCCTCTGTGTTTTGCTTGGCTTCTCCTTTGTGGAGCTTTCTGCTCCCTTTCAGATCCCACACTCCATTAAGACTGTTCCTGTGACCGGAAGGTGATCAAAGAAACACATTTCAAATAGTAAAAGCAAGTGTCCAGGAAGGATCTTGCCAGCAGGTTAAAACAAATGAAAAAGCCAGGCCTCCAGTGTCTACATCTGGCTCTGCAGCAGCAGAGGGAGAAACGTCCGCGAGCCTCTGAGCAGCTGTCTGCAGGAGCAGCGCGCTCGGCTGCCCCCGGAGTGCGTCACAGGCTGGGCGCTGCGGCCGGAGACGTTCCCGGGCAGCCGCTCTGCCCGCGACTGGACGCCTCTTGCTTCCTTTCATCTCGTGTCAGTTTTTTCCCCTCTCTCCTTGTGTACACCATCTCTCACCTTCCCTCCTTTCCTTTCTTTTACCAGTCATTGTTTACCTTCTGCTTAAAACCTCCTCTCGGCAACAGTCCAACTAACAAATCCCCTCAAGACCTGGCTCCGTAGTGCGTGCTGCTCTGTATATTATGGCAACGATAACGTGGCTATCGGTTATTGAGGGCTTATCCTGTGCTTTTTATCCCACTTCGGTGTTCCAGCACCCTTCGAGGAGAGGCGCCCATCAGGACAGGCTAACGGTTGCCGTAAGCAGTCCCAGAATTGCAGTGAGACAGGCAATCTCAGGCGGAGTCAGCCTGGGTGGCTGGCCCTCAAGCAGTGGGTGCCGGGCTCCGCCATCCCAGAGCCTTTTGCATAGAAGGGAGAGAGTGCGTGGATGACCAAAGGGACTTTTAGGGGCCAGGCCTCTGAGTGGCACCTCCCATCCCACAGCCTGACATGTGTCCACCCCAGCCGCAGGGGAACCAGGGAGCGTGGGATGTAGATAAAGCCGTGTGGTGGAGGCAGCGAGGTCTCCCGCACCCATGGGGGCCTCATCCTCTCCAGGTGAGGGAACTGAGGCTCAGTCTTCAGCTAATCCATGGGAGAGCCAGGGTGCAGGCCCTGTAAATCCAACACCAGAACTACATTCTTAACCTTGTGCCTGGCATTTTCCGCCTTTACGTTTTACGAATCTTTACTCCTGGCTTCCTGCACTGGGGCACCTGCTGTACCAGCCTGTGAGCGCCCAGGAGGAGGGAAGGTCCCTTCCACCTTGGCATCATCTGCAGATACCACGGCACCCGGGACACAGTGGGGCAGAGAGGAAGTCTGATGAATGAAGAAGCTGTGGTTGAGGGGGGTTCGTGGAAGGCCCCAGGGCACTCCTAGTAAGGGGATTACTTCACTTTTCTGATTCCAATAAAGGGTGATTGCAACAACTGTGTGACCCCAAGTTGTTATTCTCAACCCAGCCATTAGATCCTTTAAAGAAGCAAGTGAGAGTGTATCTCTTTTCTGCCCAAAACCCTCCAATGATACACCTGCACCGAGATCTTGGTTTGTCAAAATCAAATGACAAATAGGCATATCAGATGGATAGAAAGAGCTCCCAATGTCCAAAGCCAGAACAATTAGAGAAAAAATAATGACAGTAATGGATTATAATCCAATAAGCAAAATAATTATGCAGAGTCTCTACTGATATAAATAAACAAGTAACTAAATAGGGGAGAAGGGACAAATCTTTGACAGAAGAATTCCAAATATTAAACAGAGCAGGAAGGAAGGAAATAGAAAATCACCATTGGACCACTACTTGCTCCAGTCAGGATCCACTGATAGATGCTAACATCAGAGGGCAAAACTTCTAGGAGGAGGAGGACATTTTCATAGCTCCAACAGAGCACCTTCAAAATACTCATTAATTATTATGGCAGTTTTAATATATATTCACAAGTTCTTTGATGTTCCTTATACCAGGAGGTGGCACTCACTTCTCCTTGAAGGTTGGACTTAGAATTCACTTCTATGAACAAAGTATAGAGAAAAGGATAGAAGAAAAAGGGGAAAAGAGTACCTTTACAGTGGAGAAATCTTGCAGATACTGCATTATCAAGTGATCAAAGTTAACATCACCAGTACTAAGCCACAGTGATATCATGTTCCACATGAGATGTGACAAGGACACCTCAGTTCTGTGGGATTTCCCTCCAAAACCTGTAACCCCAGCCAAATCATGAGAAAACATCAGCAACCCCAAGTTAAGGGACATTTTACAAATACCTGGTCAGCCCTCTTTGAAAATGTCAAGGCCATGGAAAACCAGAAGAGAATGAGCAGCCATCGCAGATGGGGGGAGACCAAGGAGACAGGATGAGTCGGTCCAGCATGGGGCCTGGATCAGATGCTGACGCACAAAAGGACATTCATGGAACAGCCACAGGAATATGAATAAAGTCTGTAGTTCAGTTACTAGTTTTGTACCAATGTTAATTACTTAGTTTTGATAAGTCCCATGGTTACATAAGATGTAAACATGATGGGAAGCTGGGTGGAAAGTACATGGGAACTTTCTGGATCATCACTGCAATTCTACAAATCTAAAATGACTTCAAAATAAATTGTTTTTTTTTACATATCGAAGGAAAAGACACCTCCATTTTGTGCAAAGAATAAATGCAAAGTCCTTTTCAATAGCCTACAAAGTCTGAAATGATGCTTATCATTCCCTCTCTGGCCTTGTCTTCTCCAATTCCCTCCCACCTCAGTCAGCTTTGGCTACACAGGTAAGAGTACTGAGGCTCAAAGATTCAGTCGTGCCAATACATGACAGAACCTGGATTCCAACTCTGTGAATCTGACCCCAGAACTACACTCTTAACCTTGTGTCCTCTGACTGCCTTGTGACAAAAAGTTATTTCTTCTTTTCCACTAATACTTTTTACCTTTTTTCCTTTTTTTAACACATCTTTACTCCTGGCTTATCACATTGCTGCACCTATTGTTTCAGACTGTGATTACCCCAGGACAAGGGAAGTTGGGGCTCTCCCTCTGCTGTTCCTCCCACATTCCCTTTGCTGGGAAAGCCTCCACCAGAGATATGTTATTGGTCAGTTTCCTTATCTCTTAGAGATCTTTATGCAGATGCCTCCCAATCATAAGACCCTCTCTGATCCATCTATGTAAAAGAACACATGTGTCCAGGATACCCTATTCCCACTCCTGCATTATTTATCTCCATTGCTCTTATCATCTGTAATTCAATATATTTTGTTTTTTCCTTAAGTATCTCCCTTGTGGTAGACAGAATAATGGCCCCAAAGATGTCCATATTCTAATCTCTGAATCCTATGAATATGTTAGGTTACATGGTGAAGGGGAATTAAGATTGCAGATGGAATTAAGGTTGCTAATCATCTGACCTTGAGTTGGGAAGATTATCCTGAATTATCTGGGGGACTGTGGAGCAAATGGAAGTTTCTGCTCAGTATTCCCACCTGGCCTTAACAGCACCCATTGTGTATATGATAAGACCCTGTTGGCACGTTGATGGGATGTTTATAGGTGGCAGAGCGGCTGGTCCAGGGGAGGGGTGGAAAGGAAACACCCATTCTCCCCTTGCCTCAGTTCCTGGTACGTAACTGGTCAGGCATCTGCCAATCACCAGGGACCTGCCCACAGAGTCCCTCCTGGTGCCTGGGGAGGGGAGAGGAGGACCACTGGTAGGGGAGAGCAGAGAGCAGCTAGGGAGAGCGGGGTGGTACAGACCCGTACCTACTGCCGTGAGAATAACCCCCCTGTAAGCCCCCAACTTCTTGTCCTTGCCTTTATTCAGTCTCATTAACTTCACAGGGAACTTGTGAAGGGGACAGGCAGGGAACCCCTGCCTCCAGGAGCAACAGGGACCCAATGTAATAATCACAAGAAACTTCCAAGTGGAAAAGGGAGGCAGAATATAAATTGGAGTGATTCGATGTGACTCAGTCCCCCACGGCTGTTTTTGGAGATGGAAGAGAGCTGTGTTCCAAGGATGGGGGAAGCCTCTAGAAGCTAGAAAAGATGAGGAAACTCTTTTCTAGGGCCTCTAGAAGAAATGCAGCCCTCCTGATGGCCTGACTTCAGTCCTGTGAGTGAGATCTGTGTCAGACTTTACAGAACTGTAAGATAAAAACATTTGCATTGTTTTAAGCTACCAAGTTGATGGTAATTTGTTAGGGCAGCATGCAAAACAGACTCAAGGCATGATCAAAATAAAAACTCCATTGCTAATGTCCACACAGGATGTTGGGTCTGATCAGTATAAGGACTGTTTTCTCATGAATCCTCCAGTGGTGATAAGCAAGTCAGCGAGATTCCATGAGCATGGGGTATGTCTGAGTGTGTGTACGCATCTGTAAGTGATCAGGGGTGGTGTCCTTGTGTAGCGTTCCTGCCACACACTCAGAGAGCTCACAGGCATGGTCCTCATCTCTGGGGCAGATGCTATGGGTAGGGCCATTACCATTTCTTGGGTTCAAGATTTACAGTCTCTGGGTGGGCTTGGAAAACATTTCCAGACAGTTTTCCCGAGTGCCCTGCACCTCCCTGTCTGCTCTAGACAAGAGAGAAAACTGTGGCCACAGCATCCAAGAGCTTTGGTTAGGGCTGACTCTGAGGCATTAAGGAAATCTTACAAGAAGAATTTGATTTATGAAGGCAGTGCAGAAGGATTGCCTTAGAATCCTTCTCAACTAGAGTCAGACCTTTGAAGGCTATAGACTGATGGGTGAATTTGTTTGTTTTTATTATGTAAAATAACAAAAGAGCCAGAAGCAATATAACTGAAATGCAAGAGAGCTTTATAAATAAGATAGGAATAATAGATACTTGAAAGGTAATGTCCCCAAGCACTTTAGAAATGACAAGTGTTTTAGAAATTTTTAGATGAATGGCTCCAAATTCATTTTGGAATGGGCTTTGGTTGTTAAATTCCCTTTTCTGAGTAAGTCAGCAAAAGTTTTAACTAGATATAAAACACAAACAACACCAAAAGCATTCACCATAAAGTGTTCATTGATGTATTTAATAGAGATAAAACTATGTTATATCAGTAGAAGATTTTGGTTTGCACATGACAAGAAAACCTGCCTGCACTTGGCTGAAACAATAATGGGAATTTACTGGCTGATATAACCATAAAAGTCTTTGGCAAAGCTAATCCAGAAGGTTCCATGTCTCCAGGACTGTGCCACTGTTCCCTGCACTTCTCTCGACTCTGGTCTCTGAAGCTGATTGGTTTTTTCCTTGCACCATCTTCTCTCCCCACTACTGGCCCCCAGAGGGTCAGCTTCCTATTCACATTTAGTAGAAAGGGACATCCTAGAGCTCCTACTCAAATCCCAGGGCTGGAAAACTCAGGTTGATAACAGCAGAGCGAGGTCACAAAGTAAGGCCTGCGGGCTACATTCACCCAGCTTCCTGGTTTTGTAAATAAAGTTTTACATGAAGGTAATGGTGTCCGTTTGTTCACATACTGCTTATGGCTGCTTTCCCTGTACAATGGCAGAGTTGAGTAGTTACTGCAGAGACCTTACACCATGCAAGCTAAGATATTTACTCTCACCCTGGACAGAAGAAGTTTGTTGACTCCCAACACAGCATAATAGGGAACCACCGCTGAGACAACTCAGTCTAGAGGCTGTTCTCTTCTCACCAACAGCACTGAATTCATTCTCACAATTTCTCTCCTTTCTTTTTCCCACCAAAGAACAGAACTCAGGCAAGTACAACAAGCAGTTTTCAAAAGTCATGAGTCAGACTTCCTGATGTTTTAGCATTACATGGACCCTTACAAAAGCTAACAGTCACAGTCATAGCTATGCTGGGAAACAGAACAACTGAAGATGGTACTGGAAATTAATACTGATAGCATTAATTACTAGAAGCTAATTCTGGGTAAACACTTTACATAGATTAACCTTTCACAAAATCTTATGAACTGTGTTATGTTCCTGCTTTATAGATGAGGCACTGAGAATTTAAGAAATATCGCCAGCTTACATAGCTGGTAAATGGTGCAACTATAATGGAAAGCCAGGCTGGGGGACTTCAGAGCTCATGGCGTTCATCAGTGCAGAGGCTGCCCCTCTGAACTGGAATTCAAACTGAGCGACACAGAGAGAGACTAAGAATTCTCTGCAGTGTGCTGTGGCTCGACACTGAATATGAAAACTGGGAGAGGAACAGAAAAGGAGCAGGGGGCCTTCACACAGCAAGACCAAGAAACGAAACACAGAGAAACTCAGGAACAGAAAATAAACAGTCCTTTAGCGGCCTTTCGTGGAAGTCCCAAGGGAGATCCTGACGGGGCGGCTTTGGAGGGGAACACCTGAACCACACCAGTGTCAGCCAGATGAGTTCTTGGAACGCATGCCCACTAGTTGCGCTATAGGAAAATGGTCCTGTGGTCACCTCAGCTGTAGAGATGTAGCATACACCAACCCACTCAGGGAGATTCCCAGTACATATCTTATGAGACTTTGAGAAATGCTGGAGTATGGAAAGCTGTTTGCCTAACCCACTACTTACTGAATTTATTGGACAGCTGAACATTGTTTGTGGTTATGTATGATGTCTATATACTTCCCAGAGAACACACTTTTGATCGAGTTTGTTGTATAATTTAAATGCATCATTCAAATGCTTAGTTTACCCCATAGCCCATAATGTGAAATCACTCTTTGTAAGTTATCTTTTTTGGTTGTCTTCTCATAATCTTAGTAAAAAAGCCCTTCCAAGGCAATTAAAGCAGGACTGTGAAGTGGGTGGATCTCTAGGGGCCAGATGGACTGACCACTAAGCAGGTGAGCTTCCTTGCCAAAAGGTGCTGTGTAAGGCCTACTCATGGGGGGACCTGCAAAATGGGTGTTAGTTTCACCTCTTACAGGGATCACTTCATGAATACTATTGTTCTACTAATACATTAATGGGCTAAATTGTAACAGATAACTAAATAGGGAATCAGAGTAAAAAAAAAAACAAAAAAACACACCCAAAACTGCAAAATAGTACAAGCAATACACTCAAAGGAATATAAAGATTGAAGCTCTCAGCATGGTATGGACTACTGCCCACGGGAGGTTGCACACCTGAGCTAGACTGGAAAGGGTGCAGTGGACAGCGGGGAGAAGGGAGGGAGGGGTCTCAGACCAGCAGGGGCAGGAGTCTCCTGGATGGACATGGGGCTGGTGGCTGCAACGGGTGTTGGCGGGGGGTTGCTGAGATGGAGAGGTGAAGTGGCAGGTGTATGGAAGACCCTGAGAGCCTGGGAGAGAAGTGTGGCTTTAATTCAGCTGGTAACATTGGAGGTTCCTGAACAGGCCAAAGCATGTGTTGTCTGAGGTAGATTTTGCAGGCTGTAGCAGAAAAATCGATCAGGAGGGAAGAAGCTAAAAAAAGGAGGCAGAATTCCCTTCCTGCAGAGGAGGAAGAGACCATTAAGGATTAATTCAGTCTAGTTTCATGCTTCCAAGCGGGCTACTTTCCAAATTACCAAAATCAAAGTCATTGATTTTACTTTTTGGAAATGTCCATAGGCACTGAATCCATAAGCAAGTGTCATTGGCCTGACCCATTGTTTAATCAGGATTTTAATTCAATGATTTGCTTGCTTGCTTTTAAAATAATGTGTGTATGTCAAGAGACTATAGCCATATATATTATTTGTTCATCACAGCATGTTTGGAAAATAAAGAAAAACCTAGAGAAGAAAATAAATGATCCACAGTGCCAGAAACGGTTGTGCCTGTTGGGAGCAGTGCCTCCTGGACGCAGCACAGTGGAGGTGCCAGTAGACAGGGTAGTGCTTGGGGACCCCGCTGAGGGGCGGAGCAGGGAGCCCGTGTGGAAGTCATGTGGGCTCCTTCATCTTGGAAGCACATGTGAGTTAGGGTGAAATGCTCCAGCCAGGTTTGGGCCATTTCAGTGACTTTTCATTCTTAAGGGCAGAGTCTCCAATGCCGTCCTCTCACCATGGCCGGCTCCTGCTGTGAGGTACCGGCCAAGTCAATAATGTATATAATAGTAATACTTCCGTTGCCTACAGATTGTGAGACGTAATGTGAGTCATTAGTGAAGATGGAAGGCAGACTGCATCATGTAACACACACCTGAGCTGCCCTGTTCAGCTCCTTGAGGCCCCACACTGCCCGGCAGTGGCTTCTCCAAATCTCTCCCCACCACCTCTGCACATCTCCAGGAACTGCTGGCTTCTTTTTTTTTTTTCGCTCTCCATTCTCAGGCTTGCTTCTTCCTATCCCTGTTGCTTCTGGAAGTTTTCTTTTTCAGAGTTTGAGCTTTTTCTTTCTTTTTTTGAATTTATGTGTAAAAGTAGTTTCTCTAAGTACTTTTCTTCACTTTACCTACTACTCTAGGCATGAGACAAAGGCTGGGAAGTTGAGCAGTTCAGCAAAGAATCTTAGAAAGCTCAAGAGGGAAGGCGGTGAATAACTGTTTCCATAACCACACAAACAGGTAGGGGTGATCTACTTTATTAAGAGGCTGGAACTCCTTAATCCCGATTATCTACAGATTAACGCCAAGCAAAGATGATCTCTGGAAAGTAGAAAGCTGATTAATGCTAGGAAATAAATTGACCCTCAACTCTGGTAGGTGCCTAAAGAAATCTCTGACTTCAAATTAGTTGTATCTTTGGCTGATGTTTTCTGCGACATAGAAACAAGGAACAAGGGTTTGGTCCTACTGATTTATAAGATAAAAAGGCTCTGGCCAGGACTGAGGGCCCTGAATGTTGAGCAAGGCCACCTTGCTTCACATGGTTGAATTTTTTATAAAATATTTCAGAAACTTTCACTGAGGGCTGAAATGATAACTTGCAGGCCTTACATTCTCTCAGCAAGGTATTTCTTTATCAGGTGCACAGTCCAGGTACCTGTGTTGGGGTTGTCACAATTAACTAGGTGTGCTCCCACTTTTGAAGATGGCTATGAATCTTTCTTGGAGTTTTCAGGTATCCTTGGGTCTGTGGAATCTGTTGATGCCTCTCCGTGTCCCTCTGTCTGTCCTGCCACTGTATATGTCCTTGGGACAGGTGCTGGAGTCTCCTCTGTCATAGAGCTTTGCCCAGCCCTATTCTGTGGCTTCTGCAGGGATCCCTTGAGCAAAGAATATAACCCTCCCTTCTGCCATAGGCAAGGGAATATAAGTCTGGCAATGGAATTCTGCAAGGATTTCAGTGGCTTATGCTAAAATATTTAAGGAATAAGAGCCAACTAATGGAAACGGATTAGTTGTGCATTAAAATTATTCCCAGATACCAGAGAGATTAGGTTGAGGATATATATTACAACTGAAAGTCAGTAATGGGTATGATTCCTTTCTAGTTTCACCAACAATTTTAATATATGAAAATGGCAAATTATAGGAGGACATTACAATTTTGAAGGATAGTGTTCTCTTACAGTCAGAAGGAACTTTAAACATTATCCAGGGCAGCTCCCCGATTCCAAGTAAATGACCCAAGACCTACAGCAGTGGAGTAACTTATTCAAGGAGCTTCTATTTAGTGGCTGGAACTTCTTTTACTGGGTGTCTGATGTGTGCCAGATGTTAGTCTAGGTCCCAGATAAGCAGCCACAAAACAAGGTTAAGGCTCCTTTCCTTTTTTTTTTATTTTTATTTTGGTATCATTAATCTACAATTACATGAAAGACATTATGTTTACTAGGCTCCCCTCTTCACCAAGTCCCCCCCACACATACCCCTTTGCAGTCATTGTCCATCAGCGTAGTAAGATGCTATAAAATCACTACTTGTCTTCTCTGAGTTGCACAGCCCTCCCCGTGCCCCCCCACTATACATGCTAATCATAATGCCCCCTTTCTTTTTCCCCGCCCTTATCCCTCCCTTCCCACCCATCCTCCCCAGTCCCTTTGGTAACTGTTAGTCCATTCTTAGGTTCTGTGATTGTGCTGCTGTTTTGTTCCTTCAGTTTTCCTTTGTTCTTATACTCCACATATGAGTGAAATCATTTGGTACTGTCTTTCTCCACCTGGCTTATTTCACTGAGCATAATACCCTCTAGCTCCATCCATGTTGTTGCAAATGGTAGGATCTGTTTTCTTATAGCTGAGTAATATTCCATTGTGTATATGTAACACATCTTCTTCTTTTTTTTTTTTAATGGTGAAATATTGACATCTTTAAGTTGAGATCATGAGCAAAACAAGGATGCCCTCTATAACCACTTCTGTTTAACCCTTTTCTAGTCAATCAGCCCAGTAAGGAAAGACAAAGAAACAAAAGGTATAAGGATTGGAAATGAAGAAAGAAAATTGCCATTTCCTTACACAATATGAATGTGCAAGAGGGAAAAAAGAATTAGAAAATATTATTAGAATTTATGAGAGGAGTTACCAAGGCTGCCAGACACAAGGTTTTGGATATATTTTAAAAGTTACTTTCTGAAAAAATCAACAAGCAGAAAATGAAACAACTTTAAAAGATATTATATACAACATCATCAAAGCTATAAAATACTTAGTAATAAATTGATGTAAAGATGTGTAAGACATCCATGGAGAACATTTTACATTTGATTGAGACATGTAAGAAAACCTAAGTAAATAGAAAGATACGTCATGTTGATGAAAGACCCAACTTGTAATGATGTCAATTCTCCCCAAAGTGATTTTTATTTTTTTAATTTTTTTAATTTTTTA
This sequence comes from Manis pentadactyla, assembly GCF_030020395.1. Classification (NCBI taxonomy): domain Eukaryota; kingdom Metazoa; phylum Chordata; class Mammalia; order Pholidota; family Manidae; genus Manis; species Manis pentadactyla. The sequence continues at coordinate 65,265,132 of NC_080031.1, read as the reverse complement.
ATTTTTAAATTTTTATTTTGTTATCATTAATCTACAATTACATGAAGAACATTATGTTTACTAGGCTCTCCCCTACCCCAACTCCCCCCCACAAACCCCTTTACAGTCACTGTCCATCAGCATAGTAAGATGTTGTAGAATCACTACTTGTCTTCTCTGTGTTGCAAAGCCCTCCCCTTTCCCCCACCCCCCACATTATACATGCTAATCATAATACCCCCTTTCTTCTTCCCCGCCCTTATCCCTCCCTACCCTCCCATTCTCCCCAGTCTCTTTCCCTTTGGTAACTGTTAGTCCATTCTTGAGTTCTGTGATTCTGCTGCTGTTTTGTTCCTTCAGTTTTTCTTTTGTTCTTATACTCCACAGATGAGTGAAATCATTTGGTATTTGTCTTTCTCCGCTTGGCTTATTTCACTGAGCATAATACCCTCTAGTTCCATCCATGTTGTTGCAAATGGTAGGATTTGTTTTCTTCTTACGGCTGAATAATATCCCATTGTGTATATGTACCACATTTTCTTAATCCATTCATCTACTGATGGACATTTAGGTTGCTTCCATATCTTGGCTATTGTAAATAGTGCAGCGATAAACATAGGGGTGCATCTGTCTTTTTCAAACTGGAGTGCTGCATTCTTAGGGTAAATTCCAAGAAGTGGAATGCCTGGGTCAAATGGTATTTCTATTTTGAGCATTTTGCGGAACCTCCATACTGCTTTCCATGATGGTTGAACTAATTTACATTCCCACCAGCAGAGTAGGAGGGTTCCCCTTTCTCCACAACCTCGCCAACATTTGTTGTTGTTTGTCTTTTGGATGGTAGCCATCCTTACTGGTGTGAGGTGATATCTCATTGTGGTTTTAATTTGCATTTCTCTGATGACAAGCGATGTGGAGCATCTTTTCATGTGTCTGTTGGCCATCTGAATTTCTTCTTTAGAGAACTGTCTATTCAGCTCCTCTGCCCATTTTTTAATTGAATTATCTGCTTTTTGTTTGTTGAGGTGCGTGAACTCTTTATATATTTTGGATGTCAACCCTTTATCGGATCTGTCATTTATGAATATATTCTCCCATACTGTAGGATACCTTTTTGTTCTATTAATGGTGTCCTTTGCTGTACAGAAGCTTTTCAGCTTGATATAGTTCCACTTGTTCATTTTTGCTTTTGTTTCCCTTGCACAGGGAGATATGTTCAAGAAGAGGTCACTCATGTTTATGTCTAAGAGATTTTTGCCTATGTTTTTTTCTAAGAGTTTTATGGTTTCACGATTTGCGTTCAAGCCTTTGATCCATTTCGAATTTACTTTTGTGTATGGGGTTAGACAGTGTTCCAGTTTCATTCTCTTACATGTAGCTGTCCAGTTTTGCCATCACCATCTGTTGCAGAGACTGTCATTTCCCCATTGTATGTCCATGGCTCCTTTATTGTATATTAATTGGCCGTATATGTTTGGGTTAATGTCTGGAGTCTCTATTCTGTTCTACTGGTGTGTGGCTCTGTTCTTGTGCCAGTACCAAATTGTCTTGATTACTGTAGCTTTGTAGTAGAGCTTGAAGTTGGGGAGCAAGATCCCCCCCCCCACTTTATTCTTCCTTCTCAGGATTGCTTTCGCTATTCAGGGTCTTTGGTGTTTCCTTATGAATTTTTCAACTGTTTGTTCCAGTTCATTGAAGAATGCTGTTGGTAATTTGATAGGGATTGCATTGAATTTGTATATTGTTTTGGGCAGGATGGCCATTTTGACAGTATTAATTTTTCCTAGCCAGGAGCATGGGATGAGTTTCCATTTGGTAGTGACCTCTTTAATTTCTTTTAAGAGTGTCTTATAGTTTTCAGGGTACAGGTCTTTCACTTCCTTGGTTAGGTTTATTCCTAGGTATTTTATTTTTTTGATGCTATTGTGAATGGAATTGTTTTCCTGATTTCTCTATTAGTTCATTGTTAGTGTATAGGAAAGCCACAGATTTCTGTGTGTTAATTTTGTATACTGCAACTTTGCTGAATTCCGATATTAGTTCTTGTAGTTTTGCAGTGGAATCTTTAGGGTTTTTTATGTACAGTATCATGTCATCTGCAAATAGTGACAGTTTAACTTCTTCTTTACCAATCTGGATTCCTTGTATTTCTTTGTTTTGTCTGATTGCCGTGGCTAGGACCTCCAGTACTATGTTAAATAACAGTGGAGAGAGTGGGCATCCCTGTCTAGTTCCCGATCTCAGAGGAAATGCTTTCAGCTTCTCGCTGTTCAATATAATGTTGGCTGTGGGTTTATCATAGATGGCCTTTATTATGTTGAGGTACTTGCCCTCTATTCCCATTTTGCTGAGAGTTTTTATCATGAATGGATGTTGAACTTTGTCAAATGCTTTTTCAGCATCTATGGAGATGATCATGTGGTTTTTGTCTTTCTTTTTGTTGATGTGGTAGATGATGTTGATGGACTTTTGAATGTTGTACCATCCTTGCATCCCTGGGATGAATCCCACTTGGTCATGGTGTATGATCCTTTTGATGTATTTTTGAATTCGGTTTGCTAATATTTTGTTGAGTATATTTGCATCTATGTTCTTCAGGGATATTGGTCTATAGTTTTCTTTTTTGGTGGGGTCTTCGCCTGGTTTTGGTAGTAGGGTGATGTTGGCTTCATAGAATGAGTTTGGGAGTATTCCCTCCTCTTCTATTTTTTGGAAAACTTTAAGGAGAATGGGTATTATGTCTTCCCTGTATGTCTGATAAAATTCTGAGGTAAATCCATCTGGCCCGGGGGTTTTGTTCTTGAGTAGTTTTTTGATTACTGCTTCAATTTCATTGCTGGTAATTGGTCTGTTTAGATTTTCTGTTTCTTTCTGGGTCAGTCTTGGAAGGTTGTATTTTTCTAGGAAGTTGTCCATTTCTCCTAGGTTTTCCAGCTTGTTAGCATATAGGTTTTCATAGTAGTCTCTAATAATTCTTTGTATTTCTGTGGGGTCTGTCATGATTTTTCCTTTCTTGTTTCTGATTCTGTTGATGAGTGTTGATTCTCTTTTTCTCTTAATAAGTCTGGCTAGAAGCTTATCTATTTTGTTTATTCTCTCGAAGTACCAGCTCTTGGTTTTATTGATTTTTTCTATTGTTTTATTCTTCTCAATTTTATTTATTTCTTCTCTGATCTTTATTATATCCCTCCTTCTGCTGACCTTAGGCCTCATTTGTTCTTCTTTTTCCAGTTTCGATAATTGTGACATTAGACTATTCATTTGGGATTGTTCTTCCTTCTTTAAATATGCCTGGATTGCTGTATACTTTCCTCTTAAGACTCCTTTTGCTGCATCCCGCAGAAGTTGATCTTTGTGTTGTTGTTGTCATTTGTTTCCATATTTTGCTGGATCTCCATTTTAATTTGGTCGTTGATCCTTTGATTATTTAGGAGCATGTTGTTAAGCCTCCATGTGTTTGTGAGCCTCTTTGCTTTCTTTGCACAATTTATTTCTAGTTTTATACCTTTGTGGTCAGAAAGGTTGGTGGGTAGGATTTCAATCTTTTGGAATTTACTGAGGCTCTTTTTGTGACCTAGTGTGTGGTCTATTCTGGAAAATGTTCCATGTGCACTTGAGAAGAATGTGTATCCTGTTGCTTTTGGATGTAGAGTTCTATAGATGTCTATTAGGTCCATCTGTTCTAGTGTGTTGTTCAGTGCCTCTGTGTCCTTACTTGTTTTCTGCCCGGTGGATCTATCCTTTGGGGTGAGTGGTGTGTTGAAGTCTCCTAAAATGAATGCATTGCATTCTATTTCCTCCTTTAATTCTGTTAGTATTTGTTTCACATATATTGGTGCTCCTGTGTTGGGTGCATATATGTTTATAATGGTTATATCCTCTTGTTGGACTGAGCCCTTTATCATTATGTAGTGTCCTTCTTTATCTCTTGTTACTTTCTTTGTTTTGAAGTCTATTTTGTCTGATACTAGTATTGCAACACCTTCTTTTTTTCTCTCTGTTGTGTTCATGAAATATCTTTTTCCATCCCTTGACTTTTAATCTGTGCATGTCTTTGGGTTTGAGGTGAGTCTCTTGTAAGCAGCATATAGATGGGTCTTGCTTTTTTATCCATTCTATTCCTCTGTGTCTTTTGATTGGTGCATTCAGCCATTTACATTTAGGGTGATTATTGAAAGATATGTACTTATCGCTGTTGCACACTTTAGATTCGTGGTTACCAAATGTTCAAGGTTAGCTTGTTTACTACCTTACTGTCTGACCTCACTTGCTTATTGAGCTGTTATAAACACAGTCTGATGATTCTTTCTTTCCCTTCTTTTTCCTCCTCCTCCATTCTTCATATGTTGGGTGTTTTGTTCTGTGCTCTTTTTAGGAGTGCTCCCATCTAGAGCAGTCCCTTTAAGATACCCTGTAGAGGTGGTTTGTGGGAGGCAATTTCCCTCAACTTTTGCTTGTCTGGGAATTGTTTAATCCCTCCTTCATATTTAAATGATAATTGTGCTGGATACTGTAGTCTTGGTTCAAGGCCCTTCTGTTTCATTGCATTAAGTATATCATGCCATTCTCTTCTGGCCTGTAAGGTTTCTATTGAGAAGTCTGATAATAGCCTGATGGGTTTTCCTTTGTAGGTGACCTTTTTTTTCTCTCTGGCTGCCTTTAATACTGTGTCCTTGTCTTTGATCTTTGCCATTTTAATTATTATGTGTCTTCATGTTGCCCTCCTTGGGTCCCTTGTCATGGGAGTTCTGTGTGTTTCTGTGTTCTGAGAGGCCATTTCCTCCCCTAGTTTGCAGAAGTTTTCAGCAATTATTTCTTCAAAGACACTTTCTATCCCTTTTTCTCTCTCTTCTTCTGTTACCCCTATAATGCAGATATTGTTATGTTTTGATTGGTCACACAGTTCTCTAAAAATTCTTTCATTCCTGGAGATCCTTTTGTCTCTCTCTGCATCAGCTTCTCTGCGTTCCTGTTCTCTGTTTTCTAGTCCATTAATGGTCTCTTGCATCTCATCCATTCTGCTTTGAAGTCCTGCCAGAGATTGTTTTATTTCTGTATTCTCCCTCCTTAGTTTTTGCATATTTCTCTGCAAGTCCATCAGCATGGTTATGACTTTTGTTTTGAATTCTTTGTCAGGAAGATTGGTTAAATCTACCTCCCCAGATTCCTTCTCAGGAGAGGATGTGGAAGGTGTCTGGGTTAGTCTGGTCTGGATCAAATTTTTTGCCTTTTCATGTTGATAGATGCAGTGGTATGCTATTGACTCGTCTGTCAGCTGGGAGAGCCAAGACCTTTTCCACTTGCTCCTGGCCTTTCTTTACTGGGACAACGGTGACCCCCAGCAGCTTGTGTTGGCAATCACACGTAGACTGGGTCTGTTCTTGCCCAGCCACTATGGAGGAAGCTCCCTTGCTGTGGGCATGGCCAGCCTCAGCCTGCTGCTCTGCTATGGCAGGCCCCCGGAGGGGGAACAGACAGGGGCACTGTTTATCACCGTGAGGGGTCTCAGAGCTGCTGCCCAGGGGGTTAGGGCACCTGGAGTTCCCTGGGATTCCCAGTTGCTGGGCTAAGTGTCCCGGGATGCTTCCATCCAGCTGTGAGGTCCCTGTCCCTTTATGACTTTCAAAAAGCACTTGCTTTTCTTTGTCCCAGGAGCGCCAGCTGTGGGGACCCGCTCACAGGTCTTCCTGTCCTGTTTCCCTAGTTTCCAGCACCCCATGCACTGTGTGTCTGCGCTCTGGACCGGATGGCTAGGGCTGGGTGTTCAGCAGTCCTGGGCTCCCTCTCCCTCCCTGCTCTGACTCCTCTCCTCCCACCAGGAGCTGGGGTGAGCGGTGCTCGGGTCACTCCAGGCCAGGGCTTGTATCTTACCCCCTTTGCCAGGTGCTGGGTTCTCATGGGTGTGGATGTGGTCTGGCTGTTGTCCTGTATCTTTTGGCCTTTCTTTTAGGGATAGTTGTATTTGTTGTATTTTCAAAAATATATGTTTTTGGGAGGAGATTCCCACTGTCCTACTCATGCTGCCATCTTGGCTCCGCCTCAAGGCTCCTTTCCTTTTGGAGTTTAAATGTCAGTGGGGGAGGCAGATAATAAGCAAGTGAACAAAAACAAATGAGCAAGATCATTCAATTAATTAATTAATTAAATTCAATAAACAAATGTTTTGATATTTTTAAATTTTTGTTGAAGTATAGCTGATATAAATATTATATTGGTTTCAAGTATACAACATAGTGGTTCGACAGTTATATACCTTATTAAATGCTAACCCCAACTAGTGTAGTTACTTTCTGTCAACATAGAAAGATGTTGCAGGACTATTGACTACTTTCATCCCCATGACTAATTTATATTATGGTTGGGATTTTGTGTTTTATCCCCTTCACCTGTTTCACCCACCTGCCCCAACCCCTCCCCAGTACTCAGTGTCTATGAGTTATTGCTGTTTGGTTCATTTTGTTTTGTTTTCAGATTCCACATGAAATGAAATCATATAGTATTTGTCTTTTTCTGCCTGTTTATTTCACTGAGCATAATACATTCTAAGTCCATCATGTTGTTGCAAATGAAAGGATTTCTTTCTTTTTAATGGATGAGTAATATTCCATTGTGTATATGTCCATTCATCTATTAATGGACACTTAGGTTGCTTCCATATCTTGGCTACTGTAAATAATGAGGTAATAAACATAGGGGTGCATGTCATTTTTGAATCATAGATTTTGTTTTCTTCAGGTGAATTCCTAGAGGTGGAATGACTGGGTTGTATGGTATTTATACTTTCAGTTTTTTGAGGAACCTCCATACTGCTTTTCATAGTGGCTGCACTAATTTACATTTCCACCAACAGTGTAGGTGGGAATGTAGTTACTCCATATCCTTGCCAACACTTATTTCTTGTCTTTTGGATACTGGCCATTCTGACTAGGGTGAGGTGAGATCTCACTGTGGTTTTGATATGCATTTCCCTGATGACTAAGCAATGCGGAGCATATTTTCATGTGTCTGTTAGCCATCTGCATGTCTTCTTTGGAAAAATTTCTATTCAGGTTCTCTGCCCACTTTTTATTTGGGTTATTTGTTTTTTTGATTTTGAATCAGATGAGTTCTTTATATATTTTGGATGTTAACCCCTTATCAGATAAATCACTTACAAACATATTCTCCCATACTGTAGGTTGCCTTTTTGTTTTGTTGATGGTTTCTTTGCTGTACAGAAGCTTTTTAGTTTGATGTAGTCCCACTTGTTTATTTTTGCTTTTGTTTCCCTTGCCCGGGGAGATGTGTCCAGGGAAAAAATTACTTTTGCTTATGTTCAAGAGATTTTTAACTATATTTCTTCTAAAAGTTTTATGGTTTCATGTCTTATATTTAGGTCTTTAATTCAATTTGAGTTTACTTTTGTGTATGGAGTTAGGCAGTAATCCAGTTTCAGTCTCTTGCATGTAGCTGCTCAGTTTTCACAACACCATTTATTGAAGAGATTGTCTCTTCCCCATTGTACATTCATGGCTCCTTTATCATATATTAATTGACCATATATGTTTGGTTTATAGCTGGGCTCTCTGTTCTGTTCCTTTGATCTATGGCTCTGTTCTTGTGCCAGTACCATGTTTTGATTACTTTAGCTTTGTAGTAGAGCTTGAAATCTGGGAACATGATACCCCCAGCTTTGCTCTTCTTTCTCAAAATTGCTTTGGCTATTTGGGGTCTTTTGTGGTTCTGTACAAATTTTAGGATTATTGAGCAAGATCATTTTAGGTGATGAATCCATTAACAGTAGCAAGGGTAGAGGGGGGAGGTATGATAAAGAGGTGGAGAGAGGTTCTGAAGAGGGGACTTTGGCATTGAGGCCTTAGTGGTGGAAACACCATTCTGGGGAAGCTGATGTAAGTCTGACTGTATGCAGTGTCACAGCACTCCAAACCCCTCTGAAGAAAGTACCTGTGACAGTTTCCTCCACTCCAGGGAGGTTCTGTCATCATTTGAGCATACTTTCAGATAGGGAAGTGAACACATACTAATCTAAGTGAACACATACTAAGCCTCATGCAGCAAAAACTATAATATGCAGCACACTGTCTCAGGTCCTGTTAAAAAGAAATTTATATTGTGTCCATCCCTACCCTCAAGGGGTTTGCAGCCTAATGAGCAGCTTCTCAGTCACAAAGGCAACCTCCTGTATCTTGACAATTTTTCTGAGACTTGTCTAGGTAGAAATAAGGGAGGTAGCTAATTGGACTTAAACAGGATTCTGGTCAAGATCCTGTCCTCTTCTAAAAAGAGCTGTTGGCCATCAGATCTAGGACTTAATATCTAACCTACCACACATGTGGGCATTTAATCATATTATTATGCTTACACAGTAAGAAGAACAGGTGAATGTATATATTCACAATATTGACTCTACGATAATATTAGTCATTGGAAATAAGCGAGAAGAGCCGAAGAAATTTCAGTGAGTAACTGATGACATGCAAAGCCTTTGTTTTTCCTTTTAAAACAAAATTCAGCTAACTACCTTGGGACTGAATGCTGAGAAGTCAAGCAACTACTTGATTGTTATCCTGCAGCTTGTGACCATTTAAGAAACCACTGTGAGATGGATTAATATATATTTATTAGTGGTAATAATAGGGAAAATACATTTTGTTGAAAGTAGTATCTCCATGACTATTCTCAGAAAATTTCTCCCAGGTTAAATAGGCTTCACATTACTGTTGAAGACAGAAACAACAACAACAAAAGCCTTATGAAGACATAAAGTCCTGGAGAAGAGGGCTAGCCTGGGACAGGGGATTTTTTTCTTTAAAGCAGATTTCAAGGAGATCCTAGGATTTTTGAAGCCATTTCCAAAGGGCTTTTAATAAAATGATTATAAAATTGGTTTCAGTCCTATTACAGTAACATCCCAGAAATTGTTGCAGGGATGTGATGAGTGTAAAAAAAAATCTAGAAATTTCCTAGTCTCAGATATGTGAAATCCATGTGGCCTATGTTCCCCCGGGACATGGAGGTTCGCACCCAGTCATGACACATGAGGGCTTAGAGCAGGGTGTGCTGTTTGCTGCTCAAGAACTGGGCAGTACAAGCAGTTCTGACTGTTGCAAAGCACAGCATTTCTCAGGTGTGAGCATGGAAGAGGAGGCTGAGAATGAGTGTGCACCCTTGCTGGAGTGTGATAGGACTTCCACAGTCCTCTGCTGTCGCGGCTGAGCCTCCAACCTGAGAAGGAAACAGGAGGAGCCGAAGATGTGAAGTGGCATCTGTGGGCTGTGCTGAGCCAACAGCAGCTCTGTGAAACCAATGAAGAATCCACAGACCTTTTCTTCGGAAGCAGTTTGGAGAGTCATGGCATTGCTCTGCTCCCTTTTCTCCTCACCGCTGCTCTTGCTCTAGGGAAGGGGAGAGTGTTACCCCATAAGCCGAGGGAGAGCAGCACCAGGGACCACGCTGACAGTTGGCTGTGGGTCTGGCACACCCGGCTTCAGTCTGTGGCTGGGTCAGTCTGGACTCGGCCGAGCAAGGGAGAGTGCCCCTCCCTGGGAGAGAATGCAATGGCCGGGCACGAGTGATCGTCCTCCGGGCATTAGATGAGGGCCTCCCAGGAGAGAGCCAGCTCGTCCACAAGGACAGTCTGGAGGGGTGCACAGAACCCACAGAAGCATGGGCTTCTGCAGCTTAGAGGCTGAGTAAGTGCTAGGTGGCCCGACAGAAAAGAGACGCTGCCTGCTCAAGGGCGCTTTGGCCAAGGGTCCCAGCTGGGTTGTCTGAGGAAGCTGCCAAGTGGCCCCAGTAGAACAAGAGGCAACCTCAGACATCCCCCAGGCCCAAAGGGCACCGACACCAGTTCCCGTCTATGCCTTTTCTCCCTCATGGAGGAGCAATTAGAAACAGCCGCTGGCTGGAGAGACAGGCCATGACAAGTGGAAGGAGGCCCGTCCCCTGCTCCTCCTTCGCTCAAAGCAGAATTCCAGGGTGGGGCAGACCTGAGTGGAGTGATGGGGGCAGGGGAGAGGTTTTAATTTTGAATGAGTTTGGAGTTGTCACTCTGCTGGAACAGACTGAGCTCCGTAATTCTCACCTGAACTGGACTCAATAATGTTTGAAGGTGACTGGAGAGTTTTTATTATCCAAGCATTATGACAAACCAGAGACATCCCACAGATTTCATGTCAGGGTCAGGAGAGAACAGGTGAGGGAGTTTAATAGGCAGAGAAAAATAAAATAAAATTGGCTTCTAGATCAATTAATTCTGTGGTTCTATGACCTGAACACACACTGAGATGGTGTGGCTTTTGGGCTCGGTGGAAAACATCCAATGCCAATGACCAGGGATGGTATTTGCTTAACTTGCATTCTCTCTGAGACAGCATCTGTAAAGTGCTTAGCATAGCGTCTGGCACAGCACAAGCCCTCACTAAACAGTCACGGTATTAGACTTATCTTTAATGGTTATCACAGGGCATCTGACTTAAGACATATCCAAGTAGACTCTTAGCAACGCTCAAAAAGCAGGTTTAGAAGTGGAACAGTTCTGAAGAGGGAGCTCTGAAATCATCCCTCCCCAGCAAGGGGTGGTGGGACCTCTGCCAGCTGTGGCTTCCCTGGGAAAGTGACAGAAGTGATGGGTTGCACACTGGGAGGGTACCATGGCGGAGCATCAGGCCATCCTGATTGGGAATCTTGGTTCCATAGTCAGTGGTGGGGCAAATTATTAACCTCTTTGACCTTCAGTTTTCTCATGTTTAAAAATCCAAAAGTAATACCCACTGAAAGGGATTAATACCTGCCTTGTTGGGCTATGTTGTACCTAAGGGATATTCTGTTTGTTTGCTTCCTTCTTTCCACTTTACTGTCTGTATTCCCTTTCTTTTTTAATTCTTAAAATCCCTCTGTGGGTGCCCAGCATTCTTAAGCTTCCCTGCTCTGTGCCCTGTTCCCTCTATGGAAAGTAGTCTAATAAACAAATTTCTCATAAGGTAGAAGTGTAGAACAATTGCTGAGATTGGAGATCACCTTTTAAGAGAGGAATTTGGAAGATGGAGCAGAGAAGAAACCTGATAGACAGGTTTAGGATTGGAAGGACCACATTAAGTACACCCCCACTAGGCTAGTGGATGGCAAAACTACCATTTTTCCAACTGGATGTACAACTTTTCCAGCTGACGACTGGCATTCAGCTCTGTGCTTCTCTGTGCCTGGCACTAAACTTAGAGCTTTGTGACAGAATCTCCCTGCACCTTTAATACTAGACAGAGAAGGTCATTTGCTACCCAAATCTCAAACCAGACAGACTTCAAAGTAGTCATTGATCTCAGACACACCCCCATGAGAAGATGATATGGAAATGATTCAGGAAATATGTGTGTGGGTGAAGAAAAAAAGATGAAAACTTTGGAAAGAAAAAAAAAGATGAAAATCCCCAAACTTTAAATGCTTCAAACTTTAAATGCCCTTGATCTCTTTATCTTCCTTCCTTGTGAGTTAATAGCCATTTCTGTTGGGTCAGCACACAAGCTACTTTCCACAAATCTGCCAGGTACTCAGCTGGTGACAAGAGGTCAAAGCAGGATGCGTGTCCACGTTCTTTAATCTGGAGCTGGCTTTGGCAATGTTTGTGCGGATTTAACTTTAATTAATTGACTTCTTAGAGAATAGAGCTGACAGTTTTCTTTTCATGGATTTTAGAAAGTTGAAATGTTTTCCTTGGGGAACCTTACAGGGCTCTAAATCCCCGGGCCTGTGGAAGAAGCTATCATAAAACAGACACCTCTTTTAGAGGAGCTCTCTCTTCACACAGCAAACGCAATGTTATTCATCCCTGCAGGAAGATGTAAGTCCTTCAGGGTTATCCAAGGGATACTCAGGGATGAGACTGGGAAGAAATAAAAATATTAAAGTGGAGTTGTGGTCCCTGTGCGTTCCTCCTCTTCAGGAAACGTTCTGTGGATTCTCTTCTCATCAATTTGAACTGTGGGATACAATTTTGTCCTGCTGAAAGAGACCTCGGCAGCACATCCCCGACCCCGCCAAGCGGTTCTGAGCGTACAGCCACCCCTCAGCCCTGATCCATAAGGTGCACGTGGCCTCACTCTGGCAGCAGGAGTTGCCGTGGGAGGCTGAGCTGCGCTGGCCCCAGGGTTCAGGCATGTGTGAACACGTCTGGGGGGCCAGGAGTGGACCTGCCAGGCCCCGATTCCCCGTATGACCAGGGCACCCGTAGGCAAAAGTTCCTCTGAAACCAGAGTGAGTCATGTTGTGTGTATTACTCAAAGTAAATTCTGGGGAAGCACAACCCACAGTTGCCCCCAAGGGTTGGTCTATGTCCAAGGCAGAGGGGCTCGAGTAAAGTGGGGCAGAAGCTGAAGAGCTTTTAGAGATGAGCTGCCAGTAGTCCCGGCCCTCGGAGCTGGCGTTACAGGAAGACAGCTCCATACCTGGGCCCAGCGCCGGCTTGGCTGTGGCATTGCGGGGCACTTTGGGTGGCCTTGGCATAGGTTGGTGACCGGCCCAGAGGGAGCCACACGGGGACACCCACACTGCCGCAGCAGCAGAAGGAGGTGGAATGCTGCCTGACGGTCATCTAGGTGGGGAAACTGGTGGGCCCGGAGCTGGAGGATGGCGACGTCCCGTGCGGCTGCTGACCTTCCCTCGGCTCTGGGGAGGCGAGGCTGGGTCAGCAGGGACCCTGGCCTATCTCTGTGCCGCTAGAGAAGCAGTGTTGGGGCCTTGCTTCCCAAGGAGAGTGCCCTCGTTGAGTCACGGTAGTAAGTGAGGGGAGGGGAGGAGTTTGCGTACAGAGCCAAAGGCCCGAGAGCTGTCTTGGTTGAACAGGACACCGGGGCTGCTCTCTCCTGAACGGGCAGAAACTCCCATCGAGGTCAGCACTGGCCGAACAGCTGTGGTCTCCAGCAGGCGAAGACCGCCTGGGCACCCTGGCAGTGACACCCACCTCAGCCGAGGGGCACTGGCTGCCTGGCTCACTGCTGCAGGTGGAATGGGTGTGCCCTCCACCCCCGACCCAGGTTCGTATGTCGACATCTTAGTCCCCAGTGTGGTGACATTCGGGGGTGGGGCCTTTGGGCGGTCATTAGGTCCTGAGGGAGGAACCCTCATGAACGGGATTAGTGCTCCCTCCGTACCGCTGCCGTGTAAGGACCCGGCGAGGAAGGGGCCCTCTGTGAGCCAGGGAGCGGGCTCTCATCGGACACCAAGTCAGCCCGGGCCTTGATCTTGGACTTGCCACACTCCAGAACTACGAGAAAGCAATGTTTAAATCACACAGTCCATGGTATTTTTGTTATTGCAGCCTGAAAAGATAAAGACTCTCACCAGGAAGGTTCTATTTTCTGTCCTGGTAGAGTTGGTCATGAAAACTGAACCAATGGGTGGAATAAACCCCTCTGTATCTTGGGACCTCTGTTGGAAAAGAAGAGCCCAGGGATGGAAGAAATAGTTCTCTCCATAGGCAGATCAGGGAATTAGAGTAACTTACTTTGAATCTTAAAAAGAGTGGTACCTTATTTTGCTCCTCAAGCTAGTAGAGCAGGACAGACAATTCCTAGTCATGCTGTGCAGATTACTGAGAAGCCAATAAATGTGTTTCCATTCCTCTGCAGATTGTCTTTAGTGCTGATGTAACAGCCTCAAGAGGGCTTTGAAAATTTGAGAAATCAGTAGTTCCTGCTGGAAACTGTGCTCATGTAAAGATATGGAAGAGCCTGCAAACACAGGATAGACAAGTGTGAAAACAAGTTTGAAGCTTGTCTTCATGAATTAATTATAAAATGTAGAAGACAGAACTTGGTTGGAAAGATAAAAATGTCCTGTGGTTTAAATCACTGAGCTGTTCCCGTACCATCAGCCTCTAGCAATGATCTCTGTCCTTGGTCTTTCTTTTCATAGTCCCTGTGAAATAATGAATCATTTCTGGATGGTGATTGGTGGATAAAATGAGGTGAAACAACATATAAGAAAATCAACATTTTCTTCCAGGAAAAATGGAACTCAGCATTTTCAACTCTTGTAAGCTTTGCTGTAAAAAGTCTGTTTTCTTAAATAGTTACAGCAGATATCTAAGTTTGGCCACTTATCCAAGATCAAGATTTAGGAATGGATGTGGTTTTGTTGGAAATGTTTTATTATTCATGCAGATCTGTAATACAATGGCTTTATTTTTAACATACTCTTTTCAGAAACATCATATAGTCAAAGCTTCCCAAGGCCAAAACAGGTTTTGGTCAGGCAAATTAGATCATTCCAGCAAGTGTCGGAGTGAATAAAGGATGCCTTAAAGACTGTCAGGGAAACCATCTCAGTCTACAGGTAATAATCAGTTGATTAGAAACTTTGTGTGTGTCGTTGTGAGAATCAGTGTATCTTTAATTATTACTTCTGTCTACTAGGAAGTCCAGTGGTAATTAACCTTTGATTGAGGCCACTTCTTAGTTTGTGTTATCTGGAGACTGTCCTGGAAATGGAGATTTGTACGCAGGAGTTTTTTGAGGCAGACACTCAGGAATAATGCCTGTAAGGGAGTGAAAGAAGTAAGACTGGACAGAGGAAGACATTGAGCTAAAACAGCCAAGGCCTTAACTTATCACACAAGGGGCTCTGGAGTGGTGATTACCCTTCCATGTTGCCTGGATTAGGCGAGGAGGCCTGATCTCAGTATCCTGTGTCAGCCACCATGGGACACAGCTATTCTCAAGGAGGGGCATATTTTGGGCAAGGCAGCTCCCTTTGGCTGAGGGCAATTTCTGGAAAGGTGGCTATAAGCCCTCAGCAGTTAGCATTCCCCCCACCTGGGGGAATCAGTTCCTTGGTTCTCAATGGGATGGAGAGGTGGGAAGATCTGGGCAGTTCACTGCAAATCCACCAGAAGGCTCCTTATTGAACGGGTCTCTTAATTAAGGTAGAAGGTAGAAGTTTTATCCTGTTTAATAATAATAATAATAATATTATCCCAAAACTTAGTGGCTGGACACAACAAAAATAATTTGTTATTGCTCCTGGTTTCTTTGTGTCAGGAATCCACAAGTGGGTGGGCTGGGGGATTCTCCATGAAGGGTCTTGTTATGGGAATGAGGTCAAATGGCTGCTGAAGCCACTGGGCACTGGCCGGGCACCCCCCTTCCCTTCATGCAGTATTGAGGCCTCTCCATGTGGTCTCTTGGTCTCCACAGCATGGCTGCCTGGCACTTCCTGCTGACATGGAGGTGCAGGGCTTCACAGGTAAGGGTCCCAGGGGAGACCGGAACACACTGTCAGCATTGTCTGACCTAGCCTTATGAGTCTTTCATGTTCTCTTTGTCAGGGGCCCACCAATTTCAAGAGAAAGAGACACAGATCCACCACTTGATAGGGAGTGACGAAGCCTACTGTAAGAACATGTAGGATGGGACTCTTGGTGACAATGTAAGAGGCCATAAAGCTGATATTTTCTGATGGCAATAAATCTAATGAAAAAGAGTTTTTAAATAATGGTGTAACTCAAGCCCTTGATTTTTTTTCACATATTCAATGTGTAAGTTCAGCTCAGAATATTCTGTCAGTTGTAAGAAACTAGACAGAGACAGATATCAAATCCAGCATTATGGGCTTCTGTTAAGTACCGTATATGAGAATATAAGAGAATATTCCTGTGTTACAGAAGTCAGCTGAAGGAATTCTGCATTAGGTTTAATTCATTATCAGCCTGTATTCTTACATATCATAATGCAGAAAGCTCACTTGTCAATGTCCTTTTTTTTGCAAGGGTGTTAGGAAATCATGAAATCAGTATCCATGTTCTCAACACTTTGAACCTCCATTTCAGACATAGAAATACTATTGGCTTCCCTCCTCCTACTTCCTACTGAAGAAATGTGGTCATCACCTTGGCCTTTGGACCTCAACTTCAGTTTCAAACCTAACATAAACTTTGATAGCAGGCAAATCATGGCAGCTCTTACTAGGACAGACTAATGGATTCTTTTGGTCAATGCTTATAGGTTTGTCTGTCTGAAGTTTATTTGATATTTCCCTGGAGGAAAATACAAATCCTTCTGTGTGATGTAATGTGGGAAACAAAAACGAGTCATAGTGTCTCAGAGTTTTGCTTTTTAGTGATGGAATTTGGGCATGTCTAGTATCCCTGTCATTTTGTCTCATATCTTATAGTGCTGTCTAAGTGACCAGGATTTGTCCTACCAGACACGGTTGGACAAAACTGTAGAGGCAAAAAGCACACAATTAGCATTTGTTCTGGATGAGCAAAAAATTTGGTTTTGAGATTAGAAATGCATTAAATCTTACTTTGCAAAAAGCTTCTGAATTGTTTCATTTATTATAAAGTACACTGGTCTGGGTAGGCAAGGCTGTTGAGTTTGCAACATGTATCTACCAAGAGTACAAGATACCATTTAGATGATAATAAATGAGGCTCCAAATCCCTTTGTGGTGCAAAGAGCTTTTTAGCAGTACAATCAACGTTTTCACAGCTTAAAGTAAAAAGCATCTGATGGAAAACTGCTCTTGCAGTATGACTTTGTATTTTAGTGTAGTCACCAAAAATGAACTTCTTTTAAAAATAACTTTCAAAAGAAATGATTAAAACTCCAAAGAGATAAAGTTATCTTCAAGTAGTTAAATGATGGATATCTGTTTATTTTAAACCATGGTCCAAATTTGAAGATCTTAAAATTGGAGAATTTCATTGTTGGACAAATATTACATATTTTATTCTCTAAAGAGGAGCTCTTCAACTCTTTATCTCTTTGAGACTAGGGTAACTGGTTGGAAGAGAGGCTTGCATATTTATTTGAAAACCTTCAGAACTCTCTTCAGTTCTGCCTCCATTTGGCCCCACATCAGGGGCCCTCTGGCTAGAATTGCTGCATTGTTTCCCGAAGAGCTTGAAGGCACAGTAAGGGGTAAAGCTTGAGAACCTTTTAGATCACTGAATATTATCAGCAGTGCAAAATACACGTTTTGGATGCTTTAAAGCCAGCTGAGGCAAGGGGGAAGATGGAAAGGGACTGAAGGACGGGAAAGAAAGAGGAGAGAAATGACAAGTGGCCACCAAATGGGAAATGGCTTAGTAACTGTTTACTGGGTGTGTGCGTGTGCCCACCTGAGTCTGTGCGTGTGTGTCTGCATCTGTATGTTCAGTGTGTGGATTTAAGCTTGGTCGTTATGGTTCAGGGGATCATCAGGAGGCAGTTGGCAGGATGCTTTCCATGCATTTTAATTTTTAATATTGAAGAACAGAAGTCCTCAAGGAGCTTGGGTAATGAGGCTGGGCCAGGGCTGCCAGCCAGCTGAGAACCCAGATCTCTATCTTTTCTCAGCTTCACCTCTGTCAAGAGGCACCCCTTCCTGGTCAGCAATGAAAGGGGGCAAAGGTTTCCCCTTTCTTTCTTAGGGGGGGAACTCCTAAGGGATTCTGGGGAAATGACCTTGAATGGTCTCTCAAAGGAAGGAGGCACGAGATTGCACTCTGTTTCTCGGCCTCTGTCCTTTGTTCTCCTCAGACTCTCTGAAATTTGTCACTTTTGTCATTTTCATTTTCAGAAAGTGACAGTTCCCTGGAGATTTTTCACTCCACATCATCTCTTGACCTTTTTCTGAGAGCATTTTCACTGAACCCAAAGAAATATCTGCTTCCCTGAGATGAGTTCAGAAGTATCAAACCCTGGAGAATATGACATTCCCTCTCCTCCTTCATGTTTCTTGTGACAGGGAAGTCCAACATGAATAGTTGATTAAAAACCATTTACATTTTCCCTTTGCTAGTCTGAAGCACCTGAAATAAAACGGATGAGATACTAAGAAGTTCTTATTTTAGTGATAAATTCTAAAAGAGGCGAAGAGATAAGAGTTTGGAGAATAAATGTCTCTAATAGCATAGATTTGTTAAGTTTTAATGATGGAGAAAATATTTTACTAAATTTGACTTAAAATAACTAAATTACCTTATTTATTGAAATGTAGTTGAGCTGGACTTCAGTTGAATTATCTGATTCGGTCCAAAGTAAATAGTAAAATAGGTACCCAATAGGAAAATAAGTGGTAATATAATAGAGTTATAAGAAATGGAATCTAAATGATCCAATCCTTTATTTTCCTGTTTTAGAAACTTCCGTGCAAACCAAGGTGGGTGAAGATGAGTCTGAGAAATCTTCGAAATCTTAGAAGTATGGTAACATTCACGGAAGCCTCATTTGTTCATAAAACCTCAGCAGTTCACACATGTTCTAGCAAGTGTGAAACTCATATTTATCCAGTTTGTTATGTATTCTTACTTCTCTAAAATTGTACCTTTTCTGAGATGTCATGTCAAAAAATTTTTCCATCATGGAGTTTTTCAGATTATTTGGGTGCATAAGGAAATTTGTCATCCTCCATTTCCTGCTATTCAATGAGTAGCAACTGATGAAAAAAGTGTGTAGGCTAAATAAGGCCTGTTTGGGCCTGGGACTGGAGGGACTTTGTCATTGTCCTAAGAATCAAACACACTCACCCAAGAATAAAAAAAGATACACCGTGGATCCCCCTCTTTATTCATTTTTCTTTATTTTTTTGAGAGCTTGGTAAATGTACTAGTTTCCTAGTAATCACCTAATAAATTACCACAATCCTGGTGTCTAAAACAACACAGATTCATTCTCTTACTCTGCAGGAGGTGACAAGTCGGAAGTTGGTCACACTGAGCTAAACTCAAGACACTGGCCAGGCTGCTCCTTCTGGAGGTTTTGAAGGGGAGTCATGTCCTTGTTTTCCAGCATCTAGAGCCCGCCTGAGTCCCTGGTTCGCGGCCTCTTCCTCCATCTGCAGGGCCCACAGCAAACCATTTCCCCTCTCTGACTTTGACTTCTCCTGTGCCCCTTTTATGAAGACCCTTGTGGTTCTCCGGGCCCGCCCGGATAATAAGGCTAATCTTCCCATCTCAAGGTCCTCAATTTAACCTCTGCGGAGTCCACTTTGCTATGTAAGGTTATGTATTCACAGGTTCTGGCGACAAGGATGCGGTCATCTGTATACCATAGAAAACAAGTGCCCTGTAGCCCTCCAAGCTTCTCTACCTGGCCTTTCTTTTGAACATCAGAACACCAGGATGCCCTGGAGCCTGCAGGCCCTATTCTTATATCTGAGGAGAAATGTAGGAGGTGTTAAGTGTAAAAGTTTAAGCTGCAACCACTGTTATAATTTTAGTATTTACACCATCTTGTCTCATAGGGGTCTCTCTGGTGAAGGTTTATTTATGGAGTTTGGGCTTAGGAACTTAGCTTTTAAACTGACACCACGGCTTGCAAGAGAGAATGAAGCAGGACTATCTAGATGCTGTGAAATAAATTTTAGGAGT
Organism: Manis pentadactyla; assembly: GCF_030020395.1. Lineage (NCBI taxonomy): Eukaryota > Metazoa > Chordata > Mammalia > Pholidota > Manidae > Manis > Manis pentadactyla. The sequence goes on along the minus strand of NC_080031.1, from coordinate 65,245,805 downwards.
GCTTTATTTTCTTGGACTTCTTCCCAGCAAAAACATTTTCCATTCTTCATTTACACTCTGTGCCATTTTGAAAATGACTTGTCAAGGTTTCTAGAAGCTGGTCCATGAATCTCAAATATTCTTATTGATGGACTAGATTAATTTTTATTACACCAAGACTTTTCCCAAAAGCATTAAATCAAAATCCAGATACTCTGTCAACTGTTCAGTTCTTATTCAGATAGCACATTCTATGCCCATTTTCTAGTCAAAAAAAGAGGGGGTATTCCATAAAAGGATTCCTTGAAGTGAGATGGAGACAAATGAGTCCCCCCAAAATATTGGTAAACAGCAATTAAAGAGCTCTCTACTCCCAGACTGGCACAGGAGATACACAAGGTTGTTTCAGAAGTCTGGGGGCCATCTCTGTGGATCTTAAACACCATCAGCCATCACTGGCCCAAGAACACCCCACAGGTAAGTCTATATGTGCAGTTTCTTAGGTGTTTCATTCAGGCCCAGAACAGCCCCCATTCTGGAATCTTAATCTACAGGTGTAGACCTCCACAGGACATCAGAGCTGCTCCTCCTCCATAGCCTGATTCTGCATAAAAGCATAACACTGGCAGCCACAGAAGCTTCCAGAGCAAGGGTAAAGCCCAGGGCAGCATCTATCAAGTACCCATCTTTGACATTACCCATAAAGATGCCAAAGATGTCATTTCTCCCCTGAGGGTTCATCACAGATTTTGTCATGGTGAAATAAGCTCTGGAAAGGCCTCCTTTAAGATTTTAAAATCCCAATAAATCTGTCTGCATTTCATTTAAATAAAAAATTTCAAATTAGTCATCAAAATGCCAACAAAACCCAATTTCCATAAATCCTCATTTAAAAGTCTGTTTATGGTAAATAAGATTTTTTTCCCTTTCAGCTTATAAAGCAAGTTAGGTTTTTGATTTTCAAGAAGTCAGAAACATATATTCTTTGTAGTGAAGTATCTTTTTCTTGAGAAATACTAGTATTTTTTAATGTCTATACATTCGTTCACATAAACAGTGGTGGGGTTTTTTTGCATTTTATGTAAGGATTAGATTTTATTTGTTACCATGGGTGTCTGCTAATTGCTTATAAAAGTACAAATATTAAATCCCTGCTTTCATATTTACAACTGTGATCCGCAGTAAGAAGTACATTTTATAGCACAGCCTAACACAGATTCATACTATAGATACACACTAATGTATTTTTGAAACAAAAGTTTTATGCAAAATAATTTCCCTTCCTGTACCTGTAGTCTGATATTTTCTATCTATTTAATTCTATTTCATTAAGGAACTGCTTGCTATGACCTGCTAAATTGATTTCATGACCAGCAGTATGAAAAACAATGTTATTAAATGATACAAAACCTGTATTATTTTGGGTTGGAAGGAGAAAAAAATGATCTTGGGGAATCCAAATCAGGCTGCACATATTCTATGATAAAAAGATTTTAAGTTAAACCCTTGAATCATGAAGAGTATGGTTTGGATTTTTGTTAAGTTTATTTTTGTTAGATTTATAATGACTTTGGGAACAATGATATTGAGTAACCTAGACTATCAGTAAAAATAAAAAAAATTTTTTTAAAGCTACGGAGGTGCTTCAGCCCCACACGGGCTCCATCCACTGCTTATAACACCTGTGATGTTTCAGCACACAGAGAATTCCAACGAAGGGCATCACACACAAGTTAAATGCATGTGTCTAAGGGCATCAAATGTTAGCGCTTCTTTATGATTTGTGAGCCCCAACCTTCCACAAAAAAAGAAGTTACAAGGGTTGGTATTTTTTATTTTGGAAAAATACTATCTCCATCTGACAGAATCTTCAAGAGGTTTAAGTGTGCTCTACTGGGTCAGAGGAGAAGATATCACTGGCAAAGAATGGGGTGTACATTTGCTGATGAACTGAATGGTTGTCATCTAGAAACGGGCCAAACAACCACTCTGCAAAGTCAGAGTCCAGTAAACATTGAGACGCTTCTCTACTCTATCACTGAAACATAAAACAAGACTAACCTGTAACATCAACATGACGAACCAATAGAATTCTTATTATTCTATTCGCTATTGCTTTAATACTGTGAACATACTAATTGTTTCAAGTTTTTCCTCAGACCCTTTGGTGCCTGTGATTCGCAACTGCCTTTGGCACATCCTCATCAGTCCGCCTGTTGCCTGGCTCTGCCACTTCTGGAAGAAGGGAGGTTATATTTTTAGTTGGTGGCTGGGGGCCTGTGGGTATTTCTTCACTATGTAGAAAGCATTCCTCCTGGAGAGACACATTTTTCTTACCTTACTCCTCCAACACACTTTTACTGAATATAAATAACTTCAATTCATCTTCACTTTTATATTGCCTTAGTTGCTGCTTCTAAATGCATTTCACATTAACTCAAGAGTTTTCGAAGTAAGTGACCTTCACATCCTTGTAAGGGAGAAAACACAAAATGAGACCTGGGATTACCATTTTAAATGGAAGAGCTATATTTGGAGGAATAACAGCTCATCCAGGCCCTTGAAGGGGTTGATTAGTCACAAAAAGCTAGAGGCACGACACGTCTCTGTACTCCTTTGGCTGAATTTCGTGATTGGTTTCAGGTTCCAGGCTTTTAAAAAGGAAATCCCTAAATGCAGAGAAGGGTGAGGGAGGAATGGGAAATAACCTTTGCTCAGGGGCTTCACAGCTGCACTCATTCAGCTGGCCCCAAAGTGCCATTTCTTCATTCATCCAATGGTCATGGAGCACTTTCCACGTGCCAAGTTCTTACACACACATGCACACAACACACACACACACCTTATATTTTATCTAGATAGATATAGATAGATAGGTAGGTAGGTAGATATGTATTTTCCAGCAAGTACTACAGAAAGCAACAATATATCAAAGTAAGAGGAAAAAGGAGTATGGTAGGCAGGTGAGATCTCTCAATTAGGGTGACCTCTGACCAGAATCCTCAAGGAAGTGAGGGGAAAGAGCCCTGAGTGGGTCGCTGCTTGGCTTGTCTAAGGAATGGCAGGAAGGCCCTATGTCTGGAGCTGAGTGAGTGATTAGTACCAGATGAGGCCATAGAGATAAGGAGGGGAAGGGCTGGTGGCTGGGGACATATTGCATGGGACATATTTATACTAAAAAATTATTTGTTACTTATCTGAAATTCAAATTAACCATTTTTTTCCCTTGCTACCCAGCAACGCTTTACCTTCTTCCCTCCCTCTCTCCCTCCCTCCCTCTCTCCCTCCCTCCTTTTCTTCCTTCTTTCTCAGCTCCCTTCCCTTCTGTGTGGTTGTACTGTTTGTGTGTGGCCTGCAGTTAGATTCATTTATTTCAGTTTGCTTCCAGTATCAGTTTAATTTTTCTGTTCTTACTGATTTAATTTTATTTTCAAACATATAGCATTTTAATATGCATTCAAAAATCAAAACCACATAAAAATCATATACCCATGCAAGTGTAACCCCCTCCTCTATCCCTTCTAGCGCCACTAACCCTCATTGGCCACCAACTTTATTTTCAAGGTTTATTTTTCTTATGCATTTTGTTTGTTCAATTCTTTTGTAATGATAAGAAAATAGATGCATATTTTCTTATTTATCTCCCCTTTATTATGAAGATTTTGGTATTCAAAATATAGTCTTTTATACTTTGCTTTTTTCCACCTGGTAATATCTCCTGGAAAGCACTCTGTATTAGTTCATAGAAATCTTCCTTTTTTCTAGCTGTATAGTATTCCTCCATGTGTACTATAATAGTTTATCCAGCTAATCTCCTATGCTTGAACATTTAGGAAGTTGCCAATTTTTCTTTTTTTTAATTATAAGAAATGCTAGAAATGAATAACTTTGTACATATGAACTTTTGTCTTAATGAATGTGTATCTTCAGGATTAATTCCTAGAAGTGGGACTGCTGGATCAATACTAAATCCATATGTAACTTTGTTAGTTAATGCAAAATTGCCCTCCATAGGGGTGATACCATTTTACATTCCGAACAGTGATATTTGAGAGTGTCTGTTTCCCATAGTCTCGCTGAAAGATTGTATTGTTTTGAATTTTTGTCAATATGATGAGTGAGAAATAGTATTGCAGAGTAGTTATAATTTTCACTCTATTTATTATGAAATGGAATATCTTTTCATATTTCGTATGTCAAGGAGACCTTTTTAGATCCTTTTTGTGAATCATCTGTTCATGTATCTTGCAAATTTTTCTATAGAATCTTTTTCTCTCAATAAAAACATACTGTATATCAGGGATATTAGTCTTTATCTGAGATGCATGTTGCAAATACTGTCTTGCAGCTTCTCATGTTTTTGATTTTGTTCATAGTGCTTTATATTTCAAAGCATCAATTTTTGCGCTTTATATTCAATTCCACTGATTCTTCTTTCAATTCGTAAACCCAGATGTATTTTCAAGGTAGAAGTGACAAGGTTTGGTGATGAGTTTGACGTGGGCATCAGAAAAAGGAGTCAGGCATGACTCCAAGGTTTCAACTTGAGCAGCTAGAGTGTTAGCACTTCCATTTCCAGAGGAGAATTCAGTTTTGTAGCAAATACCAGCAGTTCTGTTTTGGCCACATTAAATCTGAGACGCCTGTTAGAGCTTTGGCAGGAGATGTGAGGGGGCAGAGGCCATGAGTGTAGATTTAGGAGACAGACATTTAGCGTCAGCATGCAGATGGCTGTCCTCCCCTCCCTGCGTGTCGCCCTGGTGTCTCCTGTGTGCCACGTCTGGTCCTCCTCTCTTCTAATACAGATACTTGTCCTATCAGATTAAGGCCCACTGTAATGACCTCACTGTAACTTAATTATCTCTTTTAAAGACCTTATTTCCAATACAGTCACATTTTGAGGCTGAACCTTTAGAGGTTAAGATGAGCCCACAGTCTTCAGATTCGTACCTAGGGAAAAGGCCTTACTCTTTCTGGGAAACATGGATCTGGAAAAGTCCCTGACACAGAAGTCCCAGCAGTACATTTGAATCTTGACTGGGCTGGAGGAAAGTAGGGAAAACACGTTTTAGAACTAGTATTGATGCTTATGTCAGATAAGTTGTTTTTTGACCATTAACACCTGTGGATTAATATGAACCAGAAACATCTCTCAGGTAAAAAAAACCAACCAACCAACCAAACTTTTGATGGAAATCAAGAGTTAAGACTTACAGATTACAGTAGTTAACTCATTAAATGTTTGTAAATTTGTAAATTAAATAGGGAAGAATAAAATTCTCTGGACTTCAGGGAATGACTCCATTAATTCTCCAAGTTACCTTCACTTGGAAAAGTCCTAAAAGTTTTTTTGCTGCATGATTTTGTAATCTGTTGTTTGATGTTTCTGCTACTTGGTTATTATTCACTAGACCACAGAGTCCTGGTGCAGGAAAACATCTTCATAAATTACTAACTGAAACTCATCAAGATTCTGTGAGAGGCAATTACTTTGAGTTTTCCTTCCAAGAATTTATAGTCATTTCCTAGTAACTTTGTCACTGAACTCCGTGATAATATTTTTGGAATTAGAATATGTTCTCTCACATTTTTACTTATCGGAATAAATTATCTGAACTGAGCAAAATTTGCTTGAAGACATAAGGTGGGTATAGAGGTTGAAGCAACTTGGATTTTAGCTATGAAATTGTAATAGGATCTTTTAAAGTATAGGATTGGAGGGCTATTCAGATAGAACATTCCAGTTACCTTGGGTTGCTTAGGAAGGTGACACCAGGCTGTTTGGATAAGGGCAGCCTTGAAGTTGACGTCAGCTGTGGAAAATGGGCTGAACAAAGCCTGGACACTGTGAAATGAGAAAACAAAAATCATACAAATATGTAAATGTTGATTTCACCAACACACCAGTTAATTAAGGTCCATTCATCTTTTAAAGAAGACCTGCCCCTGTTAGAGCAAAATGTGGAAAAGAAGTAACTCCTGAATATGTCACAGGTACTGCCCTGTCTTAACTGATGGACCCTCATCTTTAAGAGCCATTGGCCCTCTCCTCTGCTGTGTGTTCAGGCTTCATTCACAGATATGACCTCCAAGCTGGGTCAGTCAGGCAGTCACAGAGGGCCATAGTCATGCCCGAACATTTCAAATGTTGATACAATCCTATATCCCTGTGTTGACATTTCTTCTTTTTTTAGTAAACAGAGGTGGCCTGGGCCTTTCTGGACCTCTGAGAATCCTGGCAGATACTGATAACTTACAAACCCCACTGTGAAACAGCAGCCTCACGGGCCATGGACTCCTGGTGCTGTTTTACAGGCTGCATTCCCTCAATGAAACGGGTCTTGGGTGTCAGGCTGCCCCAGGCCGGAGTCCCTCTCTCCTGTGGCCATGATCCTGCTTGCTGTCCTCTGACACTGTATTTTGAGGGAAAGTCACTCCAGAGTTTGTTCTCCAATGTTTCTGGCTCACTGGGTTTGTGAGCCAGAAAGCAATATGGCTGCTTTCCTTCAGTGAAGATTATAATCTGGCATATTTTGAAAATACACGAAACCCAACCCAACCAAATGAAAAGCCCAAACAGGTCCCAGTGCAGCTCCCCTGGCCCCAGTGTGATTAGCCTTTCCGAGTTACTAGTTTTGGGGACAGGTACTGACCTTCTCAACTCCCTGCTTTAGAGAGCATAAAATGCGCAAAGGGTGTGCTTTCCAGTAGACTAACTATATCATGGGATCAGAGAGAGAGAGAACCTGAAATCATGCCATACGGCCTGCACCACAGCTTTGGCTTAGCTTTACTTTTATTATACTCCTGATAGGATCTGCTGGGCTTTAGTGTCATGAGGAGTTGTTCAGTGGAACACAACCCAAGGGACCTGGGCATTTCACAAGTCACACGATGTGTTTGGGAAAAAAAAGTGAAAACGCCTTGATCTCCCCCCCACCCGCCACCTCCAACCAATGTGCAATCAGAAATATGCCTTTATAACACCTTTTCTACAAATTCACATTTGCAGAAACTTAATGAACAGAGTTCCCATTGTGGAAATTAATGAGAATGAGGAAGTCTATTTGTTCAGAGCCTGCAATAGCAGGGGAGTCAGCCACTGTCTCTTGTTTGACAGAGACTCAAAGTCAAGCCAAGCAGACGAAAAGCTTTACAGTGGAAAATGGGAAGGCTTCAGGTATGCCCTGACTGAAGGCTGTTGGCGTGGAGGAGCTGTAGGCAGGCTACTCAGAGGCAGTGCATCCTGTGTGACTGGTTAGGGACATATTTTCAGTTTTCTCTAGTTGGTCCAAAGATGGGAACAGGGGAACAATTGGGAAAGCGGTCAGTTACCAATCAAGTCTTGGCTATTTTGGACCAATTGCTATAGGGGTAATTGCTTGACTTCCTGGGCTGGTTACTGTAGGTTGTGGGTAAAAGTTCTGTCCAGTTTTGAGATATGAATAATGGTTCAGCATTCATAATATTGGATAACTCCTTTATTTCTTATCTTTTATCATGTTTTCTTAATAAAACAGTATGGAAAACACAGACAACTATTACCCTGAGTTTCTACTGGATTGTCAAAGGTATATTCTATCCAATACTGGAGAAAATAGGGCATCATACCTAGGATCATGGACACTGGAGCCATGAAAACTAGATTCTTCATTCCAGCTTTGTGACCTTGGACACATTATTACTCAAAGACCCAGCTTTCTCACTTGTAAAATATGCAGAGTAATCACAAGTACCTCATAGAGGTCTGAAGGAATGAAAAACGATAATGCATGCACTTTGTATACTGAATGGCTGAAGTGAATGTTCAATAAATGCCAGCGATTACCAAGCTGCTTTCAGTATTAAAAGTATGTCTGTTCTGATTACATTTAAAATGGAAATTTGGCATATAAAGGACAGAAGCTCAAACCCAAATCATGCCAGCATGCTATTTTTCGTTAATGATATTAACAGGATCAGAATGACTTTCTATTCATCTAGACAAGCTTACAGAAAACCCACCAACACTGTGAACTTGGATGTTGTGGAATGCTAATCATCCCTAACAATGTCAATGTCAGGGCAAGATGCCAGCTGGAGGAAAATTTAATCAGGGACACATCTTCCATGTTTTTATGTTATGTTTTACGTACATTTAACATAACTGCTTTGCATGGAAAAAGCTTGCAACCACAGAATATTCATGAAGGTGGCTTTTTATACCTCTCACATTTTATTGGGTTTATCCATTTCTCCATCACACACACACACACACACACAGAGTTAAGCTTCTTGGGAAATCATTTATTGGTTGAATTTATTGGTAACTGTGAAACTCCGTTGGCTAGGACATGTCTCTGATCATGAGTTTAGTCTGTAAACGGGAGAGAAAATGCTGTAGAAAATGAGTTGGAGAAGTAGCAGAGAAAAGCAAAATAAAAAACACTAACAGAAAATGCCAAATAGGAGAGAAAAATCATAATAAATGACAATATGGAGATCAGGGGAATCCATGAGGAAAATGAGTGTTTCTTCAGTGTGAAAAATTTGGGCATAAATGACCCGAGGACAAACGCTACACAAGAATTTCCTAAGACTGCCACTGGCGCTTATATTTCTTCTTGTTTCCCTTAACTAATGTCTCTAAGGAAAAGAAGGTTATTGTCAATTAACCGCTGGAAAAGGAAGTTGAGGTTTAACTTGCAGTTCCCTTAAAAATTTACTGTGAACTTTATGTGCTTGATTTTTACAAGCACTGGCTTGATTTCAGTTTGCTGGCACTATGTCCTTGGCACTGGAACTTGAAAAATGGTCACATATTGAGAAATAAGTTGATTATTGGGGTTCTCAAGGAAATAGGGGTGCCTACTGCTTAGAAGACCCTGTGCCATCACTGACACACAGTTTTCCCATCTGTATATAGAAATTGTATTATGTATCCATCATATCTGAGCAATAAATGAGTCAATGCCTAGGTCTGGTCGACGAGATGGAAATATACTTCTTGTATCTAATACTTTACGTCCTCAAATTTCAAATGGATTCCACAACAAATGGGAAGGCTAGGGAGGGGGCAGTGACACGGTTAGACCACCAGTCCCCAGATGAAGTATGCTACCTATTCTGAAAACAACAGGCTTAGGTGTGCATACTGGATGCTGAGTGCTTAGATACCCTGCTAGGCTCCTGTTGTTTGGGTAGGGCACAAGGAGACTCTCCTTGGGGAGTTTGAGTCACCTAAGAGAAAGACCCAAAGCCACTGACATCTTAGTTTTCTGATGAATGGCCCACTCAGATCACAAGACAACAAGGCTCAAAGTCAACAAGCCTCACACACGTGTTCAGAGCTTCCAACCAGGAAGGACCTCCAAGAGGGAAGATAAAAACCAGACCAGACAGTGGAAAAAAAAATTGGCAGAAAAAAAAACTAGTGAGGAAGAATAAATCTTCCAAAGCCTGTTAAGAATAGTCCAGAGAGCTGGAGAAAACGGTGTATACATGAACTGAGAACAAGATGCTAGAAAAAAAAACATTTTCAGAAAACAAAAAAGATTCCTTGAAGATTAAAAAAGATGATAGCAAATATGAAAGACTCAGTAGAAGAGACAAAAATAAAGTTAGAGAAATGGCTCAGCAAATAGAATAAAAAGAAAATAGGTGAGAGGAGGTAAGAAATTTAGAAAACAGTCCAGGAAATCTGATATACAATAATAGCTCCAAAAGGCAAGAACAGAGAAAACCGAAGATAGGAAATTATCAAGAGAATAAATGAAACATTTTCCTAGACTGAAGGTCATGAATTTCTAGATTAAAGGGACTCCCGGAAGGCCTAAACAATGAATGAAAACAGGCCTACATAAGGCACATCATTGTACCCTATTTTATAAATGGGCACAGGGAAGATTTTCAAAGCTTCCAGATAGAAAAGCAAGTCATACACAAAGCACTAAAAATTATATCAACTCTGTAAGTTAGAAAAATGGAGAATTGTTTTAAAATTGAGGAAGAGTAGTATTTCCTATGTAGAATTTCATATGGAGTTGAGATATCAATCCAATAAGAGGATAGAACAAAGATATTATCAAATTTGAGAGCCATTCTTTCCCAGAAAATTATTGTAAAATATGACCCACCAAGCTGAGGTTGCAAATCAAGGAGGAGAAAAACATGGGGCAAAGGAAGCAGGAAATCCAACACAGAGGAGAGGCAACAGGAATCCCTAGGGAAACAGTGAGGAGGGCATGCAAGCAGGCTGCTTGGAACCCAGCACGCAGGGTGGACAGTCCACAGCCTCAGGTGGAAAATCTGTGGCCAGGGACCTTTCCTCCATTCCCCTCAGAGGGAAGAGACAGCTATAGCGAGAGGCAATGACACCACCACATTTATGGGTGAGTTCCATGGTGTTATATGACTGAGAACCAATGATGAGATAATACAAAATTAAGGTTCACTCTGAAGATCGGTGTCTCCCTTTTAATGGAAATCTTGGTAAAAGCCCATGGTTACCATAGATGAGAATGAAGAAAAATACACAGTTCTGTCTGAGTGAGAGTAAATCTCCTTTGTACACAATCATTCAGACTCTATTCTTTTTCCATTACTGAGGGTTGGGTACCCTTCTGATACCGTGCTTGTTGTCACTTTTGAAGAGGTCACAGTAACTGGGTGTCATGGAAGTGGGGACTGTGTGAGGGGTACTCGTAGCAGGAAACCTGGGAGATGGGGAACTTCTCCCCCAAGGAGCAGCCGGCAAAACAGGGCCACCTTAAAATAGGACAAGGTCTGTACTCAGTCTTCTCTTAAGGAATCCCCTGCCGTTTACGTGGAGAACTACGCTGAAGAGTGGAGAACCTATGTTTTCACACTGTGGCAAGTGGAACTTTCTCTATGAATGTGTGATTTTCAGTTCAGTCCTTGCAAATTGTCTGACAAGTCAGTCCTCACATGTGCTATTCCCAAAGCCTGCCTCTACCTTTATCAATCTTCAAGACCTCTTAGTGATATTTACAAAAGAAATATGCAGTTACTAGGTTGTTTTAGTGTATTTTGTTTTGCATAAATTAATGCTACTCAGTTTAACTATGTTCAGTTGTTGCGAATACGTAAGTATTTAGAATGACCCTGGAATTGGGGAATGTCTTTGAGAATGTCATGGATTAGATATTGCTTTTTATGACTGCCTCAGCGAGTCAGGAAGCTGTGTTGTGGCCCCGTAAGCGACAATAACTCTCAGCAAGAAGAACGTGCCTTCACACCTGTACCAGGAGATATATTCTCTTCTTCCTTGATTTTGACAATTTGAGCATTGATGACAAAGTCAATCTATTCTATTTTGTAAAGTCTTCTCTCCTTAATTTTGCATTGGGATTTGACAGATAACAATAGCGATAACTAATGGGAATTACTGTTACAAAAATGGTTTTTCTTTGTTTCTGTTTATAAAAGTTACTAATGAAATTCAAAGCCAGTTTTTGTTTTGTGAGAGGAAAAATGGATGTTAAAATTTTCACATGATTGGCAAAGAACAGAAATATTTTAGTTGCATTTCACCTGAATAAATTGCGTATGCAGAGAAATTGCATTTTCCCCTATAACAAAGTTATTCCTGTGTTTACGTTTGCTGTCCCAAATCCTGACATCTGACTTAAAAGATCTATTTCTTAGCTGATATCTTTTGTGGTTTATCCTCTAGAAAACATCATTTGTCATGGGTGATTCTGCATAGTCTCTGATTTGTCTAGAAAACATACCCTTCTAATCCTCTCACTTACTTGAAAATAAGCAAGGAACACAAGACTATTATGATGCTATCTGTCTGACTTTTACAAGCATATTGATTAATATTGGTTAATATATGTTGAACTGATTTTAAAGACAGGAGTTTTTACTGCAGTCTGCATTGCATTCACCTGGCAAAACTCTTACTTTATGTACAACTCAGTATTTTTAGTACCATTTGGAATTCCCAGAGTTTCTGAAAACTAGCTTTCAAATTTACAGCATGAATAAAATTAAAAATCACACAGTTGGTTATATAACTTACAGTCATACACCTGAGGTGTGCACAAGAAATGCAACTTTATTGTTGAATTCTGAACTCAGAATGATTTCTGTTTCTCATGCTGCCTAATAGTAGAAAAATGTTTTCTACTTAGCCTTAGGTAATCTGTGTTACTTGGAGTTTTGTTCTCAATCTCTCGGGTAAATAGTCAGATCCAAGGTTTCCACCTCCTCCTTCTTCTACCTCTTCCTTCAGGGTTGAACAATGTTCAGTGGTGGGATTGAGAGGGGCAGGTATTCTGCCTCCCAAAGTGGAAAGGAGCTCGAGTGTCTTACCAAGTCGAGTGCTTGTGCGTCTGTGTGTGCGTACTCTGGGAGCAAAGTATTCCTGCCTACCTTCTGCCTCTGTTGTCAGTGGTTCCACCTTGGACTGAACTGTAAAGAAGGGCTTTATGACATGTTATACTTTGGAATCTAAATTGTGAATCTAATAAAAAATTCTCAGGTATATGAAGTGGTTGAGAAGATTTCAAGTTCCTGCTTGCCCTTTAGTTGGGACATTCTAGGTTCATCATGGAGGGAAAGGGAGCTGAGGGAGGCTGAATGGCCCCATTCATTTGAAGATAAGATGATATGAACAATTAGGCTACGTGTATATGTGTGTGTGTACATATATATATATATATATCAAGTATTGATATACACACTGTATTTCTAATATTGGAACTTAATGGCATTTTTATTTGCATCTATGTATGTTTGAAATTTTATAAGATTTTTGTATGCATGTGTATATATATCATACACTCACACAAAGCAATCGGTGCTCTCCATTCTAATGTTCTCACCATTGTTCAAGATATCTGGGTGAACTATGTACATTCTTGGAATACAATTAATCTAGAAGAAAACTTTTGTGAGACTGCTGGGAATTATCTGTTCATGGCCCATTGCAGTGCTGTGAAATCCGCGTGTGAGGTGTGATAGCATGTGATATGAGTGCCCAGCTCTCAGTCACACGTGAGCGAGTGCAGCCCTGAAGTGCTGCTGCTGAGAGCTGTGGCGATGTGGCCAATGAGGAGCTGCAGCCTCATTTTCTAACCTAAGCTCAGAATGCCTGGTGTCACTTGGCTATAAATCACTCTGTACCACACCCCAACGTCTCAGGCTTCAAGATTTCCCCAGCAGATTTTACACAGGGAGGAGGGCATGCTATCAACCCTGTCCCCTCTCAATGGACCTTCTAATGATCAGAATCATGGAGAGAGCAGGGCCCGCGTGGCCATGGGGGGGACAGAGAATTCCTCCTTGCCATCCTGTTGAAATCTAAACCTTTCAGAAATAACAGTCTTTTTCAAAATGTCAACTTTGCCTTCCTGGCATGAAAACAGAAATTGTTAGTCTTCTATGTAAAAGGGACTCTTCCTTTTTCCTGCCATCAAAAATCTACAGATTTATTTGTTGTTGCTGAAAGAGTGTGGCTCTCAGAGTTTAACGGTGCACCAAATCACACCAACCCTAGTGGTACATTCAGAGGGATAGCACAAGCTAGCTGGCAGGGTTTCTGTGAGAATTACCTGACTGAATATCTGCAGAGGAGTCTGGATCTCTTTACTGCAGGAAAATGTGAGGAAAGTCAGAAAAAAGGATGCCCCTATCCTGTTGGTACCCTGTCCCAGGGACCTTGAAGTGGTCTGGATACCGTAGCCACCTTTCAGGTCTGGTTGCTGGCCCCATCACCAGCCCACAGCCTCCCAAAATCTGGTAAGGAATCTCAAAAAGAACGTGGCCATGTTAAAGCGTAGGCTCCTTTTTTTTTTAAAGATACCCATGAGCCTGTTTGCTGATGCACACAGTCATCCACTGACAGTAAACAAGCCTGGATGGGTACAAGTGTCTTAATAATTAGACACAATGCAATGCTTCCTGACGATTTTAACATCACATTGCCATGCAGAAGTCTCAAATTTTCTTCTTTGCTCTGCAAATCATTTTGCCTTCTTACCCAAACGAGAGAAAGAGACTTATATGTCCTTCCAGTTTTAGTACCTTCAGCTATAAAGAGATTACTAAAGTAATTGCCTTCTAAATGAATCTGTGACAAGAAACGAGACATTGTAAGCAATAAATAGTGAATTCTGGCAGAAATGGTTTTTCTAATCACAGAAGTCAGTGAAAATAATTAAAAATGAGAGGAGCAATCCCCTTTAATATTTTGGATATATACTTATGAAAGGTTATCACAATGATGCCACTTTTTCTAAAGGCATTTCTAAATTCTTCTTGAAAGCTTACCTACATAAATATATGTTTATGCAATGCAAACAAAAGGGGAGGGGGATGCTTGTTATTATTTACATCTAGGAAAAAACTAAACACAGTTATGACTTAGGATCCATTTAAATGTCTATTTTCATTGCTAACCGTTTGTTTATTTAATGCAAAAATATTCTGTGTTCATTAAAATTTGAATGTTCATAGGAATCTAACAGCAGTGACCAAGTTGAGTTAATACACTCAAATATTGATATGTGTAATAAAAGCAAATGTTTTTGCTTCACCTGAAAATTTCTTGCTGTTTTAATCACAGGAATATATACTGAACACTGATTTATGAATTCTCTAACTACTTTTCCTGGATGTGGTCATTGTCCGCAGTTTCATCTTGAGCTGCAGCACATAGTTAAGAAACATTTGCTTTTGTTTTTATTGGGGACCCCATGCAGAAACATGTTAATTAAGCGTGGTTGAAATGTGAAATACTTGAAATGCAAGTTCTTTCATTCCTTTCTCATTGCAGCTAATGACCTAATTAAGGTCGAGCCACTTACATGAGAAAACTTTTTAAAATTAAGTTTTTATATTAGATGCAGAAGAGGGTTGACTCATTAATTGACTAATTATGCTCATAAATCCACATATATAGCTCAAGCACAGGGATGATATGATGAGGTTCAGATTATTATAGTATTATTTAAATAAATTCCCTAAGGAGGTTTCTCATGATTGTTAATGATTGTGTGAAGAGGCCCTTTACAATCATAACCTTAAAAATTTTGCCATGTATACTATTTGTCATGAATGTTTTTCATTTATGACTGTGTGTATAGTCACGACCATCAAGACTGTCTATTAAGTACTTCTCCGGGTTGGGCTATTTAGGCTAGTTTTGGTGGTGGGGTTTGGTGGGTGAGGTGCCTATCCCCTTATATATGAGAACTGGTAAAAAGCTCTCAGACTGAAATTCCAACTCTGTTATAGAATCATTCCTGACATTCTGATTCTCTTTAATATAATCCTGACGACAGCAATCCAGAAAAAGTGGTATGTTAAGACATTACTATCCATTAGCATCATTGTACTTATCACAACTCCTTCCTAACTGACAGCTAGTTGAAAGCAGAGTCCTGATGAAGTCGGTAAGTTTGGATGCAGGGAAATATAGAAGGTTCTTTTGGAATTCAGCACATGAACTGACAATACAAAAGATCAGGCCGGAAGACAATGTCTAGGGACACAAAAATAAGTTAAACTCAGTCCCTTTACTACCCTAAATTTCCATCTAGGGCATAAAATTATATACAGATAGACATACTAAGTATGTAACAGTTCCATTGAATAAGTAAATATTCACATTTATATCATTAAAGGGATGATACAATCTATCTACTCTTGTAGACATTTACTTACTCTAGTAAGTAAACTAAAAATCATGGGAATACATATTTAAAGGAGGCAGATTTGGGGAGAGAACCCCTCATTTTTTCAGGTTTGAGGGTATGTGTGGTGATGAAGGAGCTGCATGTTTGAAGAGAGGAGAGAGACGTGCTTGGCTAAGGAAGGTGAAAGAAGCGCGTGTTGTGAGATGGTAGAAAATGAGTTTACGCTGTGCCAAAAAAAGCTGCAGGGACAAAACTGATTGCTCCTGAATAACATCAAGCATATTAAATTTGTTTTTCACTTCAAGTCAACTTCTAGACTAGAGGACTGTTCCAGGATCAAGGTTTTTGATGGCTTTTTATGAGTTATCTTTGTATCTTGTCTTTCCTATAGCACATTTTCCCATGCCTTTATTAATCACCAATGCAGAGGGAGAAAAAGCCCTCACACAATTTTTACAAACTCATCAGAATTTTCAAAGCTCTTTCCTCAGCTGTTGGTATTGCGAACTGGCATAATCATCAGTGGGTTCCTGAACAAAAGGGTCTAGCAGATTACTACCTCCCAAGATGTAAATTAGGCATCAGGACTGTCTCTGGTGTCAGAGGACCATAAATATTGGGACAGGGGATCTCCTGTAAATGAGGGTAGTTGGCGTTTCTTCCACCTGAAATGACCCAAGCATTGTTCTGATGAATGTTGAGAAATGCTACCTGATGTCCAAAGCTTATTTCAACCCTGGTAATTCTAAGATTTTTCCTACTAGGATGGAAGGAGGCTAGAGTTCCTATCTCTTCGGTGTTGACCAAGTTTTTTTATAGGCTCCGAGACTTGTAGATAGGCCCTCATTTGTATTAATTTCTAACTGCCATAGTGTGGTTTTTTTTTTTAAAAAAAAGTATGTAGATCTGAAAGTAAAATGATTTGGTTTTATGCCTTGCAGTTAGCTCTTCTAGGAATCTTGCTATTCATTTGGAAAGAATGTGTCTGTGGTGATCAGGAGAGTCGCAAGTAGGAAACTTTCTGAACTGACTGTGAGCCCATTTTTCCCCGGGCACCGTAGAAACTCATGCCACAAGTTATCTGCTGAGTGTAATGTGGTTAAATATGCCCAGTGGAAGCCCAGAAAGCACCATGCAACTCTGAAGAAATCTTTTATCTCAAGGATTTTCCTAAGTTCAGAAAGATGTGACTTTGTTTGAATTATTCTGAAAATGCTTCTCAGCGCTAAGGCTAGCATCAAAACACATAAACAAGCTTGAGATGTCTTTCTACTTGGACTTTTCTCCCTGATTGCCATGCAGAATGATAATGGGACGAAGCCCGTTGCTTCCATTAGCAATCATGGCTCATAACCCATCTTTTCAGTTCAGATGCTAATCACTGCAAAGCCCCCGCAGCCTGTCGAAGCACTGCTGAGCAATCCTTGTTCAACTGTGACCTGAATTCTAAAAGTAAAAAATAAAGGCGATGTTTCCAAATAGATTATCGGGAAATATTTTCACAGATAGTATAACCCATTTTCAGCAGCTCTTAAGGATGTGACATTTTAGTTATTTTCCTTCCTCTCTTCTTTTTTGTACTGGTTTGCAAATTCCTGGGTTCCTTAGTATTTATACTAACTGCCGATATTAGGAGCATCTAGTTATCATTCATTTAGATGACAAAAATATGTTTGTTGCCCTCAAAGCATTTATAGGTGAATTAAAACAGGGTGGGGATATCTATGACCTGTGGGGAAATCTATGACCTGGGGATCATATTTGACCCACTACCTGTTTTTGTGTGGCCTGTGAGCATGGATGCTTTTAACATTTTTTAAATGGTTGGGTGAAAAAAAAATCAAATAAAATATTTCATGAGATAGGAAAAATTATATGAAATTCAAATTTCAGTGTCTATATGTACACTTTGATTGGAATACAGATAAGCTTGTGTTACAACAGAGTGGGGTAGTCAATACCAAGACCAGCGGGTCTGCACAACTGAAAGTATTTTCTATCTGGCACTTCACAGGAAGTTTGCCGACCCCTGGATTAGAATATAAAATAGTTAAGTTCTAAAACACAAACATAAACAAAGTGCTTCCCTGACGGGGAAACGAGTAACCGCCTGGGGCACCTGAATGTTTCCATAATCAATTATTAGTGCTTAATATTTTGAGACATCTCATATTTGTGGTTTTTTTTTTCCCCCATCAATAGTGAAAAACCACCTAAACTGATATAAACTAAGGTGACTCCACAGTTATGGAAAGTCAGAAGGAAATGGTTCTTCCCACAGTGGGTGAAGCTTAATAAGAAACCGAATCCATAGGAGAGGGAACAATTGCTTTATCTCTAAAATCTTCTCCTCAATTTCAGTAAATAGATGGGCATTCCTAATAGAATTGGAGAAAAATTGTCCATTGTCCCTCATAGAGTGCGGGCAGTTCTGGCTGAGGAAGAGCCGGGCCTAGACTTTTGCATATGAAAGAATGATGGGCAGAGAGGAATGCTTCCCCAAGGTTCTTGCCCATAATTGCCTTCTAAATTCTCTGTCCTTCCCCTCTTGTCTACTTGGCCCTGTGGGGTTCAGTCGTGCCTTATCTTTGAGGTTGAAGAGACTTACAATGCTTAATCCCATTGCATGTTATTTTCATTTAATAGGTCCTGATTTGGGTACATGCTTTTTGAAGGACATTTTCAAGGTTCCACTCCTCTGAAAAGTTTCTGAGTGTTCTTCTAGTGGTTAAAGTCTCAAAGAGAGGGAGATGGGTTGGAAGGAAGAAGAGACTGACGTTCAAGAATGCTGATCTTGATTTTTCATTATTTCCTTACAGCTGTTAGTGTTCTGTAGAATTAAATAAACAGCAAGAACGAATTCATGTATAGCATATGGAGAGGGTTAATACACTTAATTCTCATCATACATCTGAGAAAACTGAGGCTCAGAAAGGTTAGTGAATTACCCAAGTTTATAGAGTCTGGGAAGTGGCAGAAATAGAATTTGTATCATTGAGTTGAAATCTTGGGCTGCTTCTCCTCTATCACAGCTACCTTCCTCTTGTAGAATATAATAGTAGCTGCATGTCTACATTTAGCTGCCTCTGTGGAACATAGTTTAAATATATTAACTTAGCACACTGTTATCCCTGTAAGGAAATTGCCCTGAGACCCATGATATGATCTGGGTTACCCGACCTGGGGCTCCTTGGAAGGTTTTGAAGTCCTACAGCTGACAGCTCAAGCTCTTGAGCTGACATTGTCTGGAGAGCCTCATATTTACATCAAGGGCTGAGTGATAAGAGGAAGGCAGATGGCTCTTAGAGGAATGAAGACAAAGCCCTGTAACTCAGCAGACTTGACCAGAGCTGTGACGTGGGGAGGAAGTACTAGCAGGGGAAGGTAGGACATGCATGATGTAACACTTTGCTCATTAAACAAAATTGTTCCCCTTGTAAAGAACTTAAACCTGGTCAGTTCTGCTGAGTTACACATGACAACAGTTTAAGGCTGACTTGTCTGTTGTTGCATGATAGTAGTTGGTAGCTCAGGAATTGAAATGAGAAATTTTCCATCCATATTCAGAAGTGGCATAGAGGTTGATCAAGTGGTCTCTAGAGGCCAGCTGCCTCCATTTGAATCCCTCATTCACCACGTTCTACCTGTGGGATATTGGGCACGTTATGTGACCTGTCTGTCTCAGCTCCAAAATTAGGATAACAATATCTAATTTGTGAGGATTAAATAAATTATTGCATGTAAAGCATCTGTAAGGTGTTTGGCACATAGTGAAAATTCAATAAAAAATAACTACGACGTATACATTACTGATCCTGAATAGAGCTCAAAAGGGCTCCAATTCCAAATTGAGCATAGGCAGTAAGTTTTAAAATTATACTTTCATTTGAATTTACTTTTATCATCCTTCTTTTTCCAAATGCAAGAATACAGGCACAGGGAAATTGAGGGCGAAGAAGAATAATACAGTTATTTGAATTGCTTTATGTCTTATGTTGATAGTAACTATGAACTCCTGACCTTCCATTGGATCTCAATTCCTTTTATCTATTTATAATATATTAGTTTAATTTTTAAGTGTGGTTTCATCTATGAATTATTTATATTAAGACTTGCTGATCATGTATTCTATAGAGGGTCATTTGGAGATAGGTCTAAGCTAACTGAGGAATAGATATATTGGATGAGTGGTTTCTGGAGATCATTGAGAGATGGAGCAGAAGACTGCAGAAGCTAACACAAATGGCAATTGCTAACAATAGAAATAATTTTGAAATTGCATTATGACTTAATTCAACCGGATTCCAAAATGGTAAAGATGCTTACATATAGGTACTTAGTCAATTGTTTTATTGGGGGAATTCTAATGATAAAAACTCATCAAGCAAAGCATCACAAGAAACTTCCCAGTGAAAATACTCATGAAAGCATCATGATTTTTAACTACTCTCTGAAATGACTCTTTATTTAGTTCTTCACAGAGTATGCCTCCTCTTGAAACCCATTGAATTTATTTTCATTTTATAAACAGTAACCTTTGAAAGAAACAGCCAGTGCTATTACCAGCCACTAAGTTTGAACTGAACCAATTACTCAACCCACGATGTATCTGAATTAGTTTTTTTTTTGTGTTTATGAAAACATGCTTGTAGAGTTTAATTTTTCTTTCCCATCATTTACCCGCAAGAGAAAAGCTTGAGTATTTTAGAATAACAGTATAATTCTCTGTGATTGGCTTGCAGGCAACATTGAACTATTTTGATACTCAAATGGATTATGGAAAATACTTCTGGATATATGAAATTTCCAGTTTTAAAGGGAGGGTTGTATATGGAAGTTGTTATTGGGCATCATTCACAACAGATCCAATTCTTTCTTCTGCTGCTCAAAGAGTGGCAAGCACAGGTGTTAGAGGAGGGTAGACTTTAAAGGGAAAGGTGCCTCACTGCTTCCCACCATGTTTCAGAGGCTTCACTATTCAGATTTCACCAGCTGGCTTCTGACTCTGCAGGTGAAGACTGGAGGCAAATAGATGCCCTCCCTCCATTATCCGGATGGAGGTGGTGAGTGTTCTGGTGGGTTCATCCAAGCATGGGAAGACGGTGGTGATTTTTTTTCTTGTGGGCATGTGACAGATGTAAAGTCGTAGAATTTTTGGCATAGTTACGCCCTCCCTAATAAAATACCTGGGGAGAGCGGAACCCAAGAGCTAGCTTGCTTAGGATAGCTTTATTCCACAGCCACTGCAAGGACGCAGCTCCCTAGGGTCCTTATGCGGCTCTGCCTCCCATAGGTCACCACCAAAGGGCCCAAAAGTTGTCAGGTTACTCTCAACTCTCTCTTCTCAGCAAATTACACAGCTCTGAATGAGTTACCATGTCCAGAATTGTGTAAGACACTCTCCAAACTGCAGCTTGTTTACATCCTGGTTTATAATACACAGACTGAGGCTCAAAAGTACAGGAACTCAATATTCTTAAAGTAGCAAAACACTGATTGCCTTATTTGTGGATACCTCCTAAGTAAATCATCACTGAGATGGAGCACAGAGCTGTCTTTTGGTTTCAAGCTATTTAGAGTACAGTTCTGAGAAATTATTTCATAATATAAAACATGAACATGAAAAATATTGATGAAAATTTCTTCTTTAAATAGTGTGGACTTACAAGTTAGATAATCTATTTCCCCAACCAACCCCTGACCCAGTGCGCTGCTCAGTTTGGAGTGACGTATAATGCAACATTTTAACACAAGAGCAAGTTTAACTGTCTAAATGTAAGAGGTGGAGGCCGGTAGCAAAAAACCAAGGGGACTCAGCTGCCCAGTAGTTGGGTTAGTGGTCTTGCCACACTAGACCACTTCAAGACCTGTATTAACTTCAAAATTCTTACAGCTATACCGGAAAGTGAATGGGCCAGTCCCTATCAAGAACCTACCCTTAGGGGTGTAGGTGGCTGTTTTCTCTTGTTGCTCTGAGGAGCTTTTCGCCTCTGCACTCAGGAAGGCATCAGACTTATGCTCTCCTCAGAGAAAAGCAAAGAAGCAAAACCATTAAACAATGTTTACTCCATGTGGAGTCTCCAGTGGTCTTAATTACTGCTTCCATCTTATTAAAAATATGGCCACTCTTTGAAAATTCTGATTCTCCATGCATCTACAAGATGTTTGGCCAAGGTCAGGGGTGGTCACAAAAAGGACATCAGAGGCACTGTCCAATGAGAAGAAACAAAAAACAAAAGCAATAAAACAATAAGAGACAGCACCAGAGAACCAAAAGACAAATAAAAATAATCTCTAGTTAACAAAAAAGGTAGTTTTGACACATGGCAAGGAGATCAGAGTGATGAAAAAGGGGTATGTAAATAACTTTTTTCTAAAGATCTCAAACCCAAGAAATGGCCACCTTAGTGTGGAGATCCAGCTCCCAGCTTCCCAGGCACCTCTCCGGCTCACACAGCCCATGTTCTTTCTCTCCATTTGATGGAATAAGACATTTCTGCAGACCAGAACAGCAACACTCAAACTCCAGATCTGATGCAGTCTCCTGCAAGTGACTGCATCCACCTGTTCTGCCCATTAAAAAAATGAATGTTATTGTTTCTCCAGAGGCCCCTATTAAACTCTGAGTTACTTTGGGACACTGCCATGTCTATCTATTGCAAGTCTTGCAGAATTGCAAGAGGTGGGCAAAAATATTTTAAATAAGATCTTTGTGTTCTTGAGCAAATCACTTCACTTCCCTAAACCTTGCCTATGTAGCTATAAAATTAGAATAATAATACTATGTATCCTGGGATGGTATGTTCCCTGGGAGGTACTGGGTATAAATAATACTGACCCACCAGGGCTGGAGCCAGGGTGTGGGAGCAGATATGGAGATGTCAGACGCTGACTTTGTCCATTACAAAAGATCCAGAGAGTTCTGGGGCCGCCTCAGAAGGGCAGCGTGCTAAACAGACCATTTTCCTGTCAGGCAGATGATCCGACCAAGTTCAGGGGGAAGCGGAGCCAGGACTGGACGGGCGGCTGCTCTGGTGCAGGATGAAGCTCAAGGCTGCTGGCTGAGGACAACGTGTGTGGCAAAGAAAGGTTGTGGGGGGGCGTGATCTATGAGCAGCCAATACTTCAAGGGTAGAATTCTAATTCAATGCAGTGGTAGACTTCGTCGCTGTTTGACAGTGTTTCATGTCCCTTCCTAGGGAAGGACTTTAACGCTCAGCCTGTTAAATTCAGCAGTGGCTGGGAATTCACTTTGCCCTGTGCAATTTAAGCTGCCTGGTAGCGGCCCTAAGAGCCAGCATGTTTTATTGTTCTCTTTACCTTCCCTCCACAGCTGGTGGCGGCCGGCCCCTCTGTCTGGGTCTTGGCATGAGGATAACGGCGACATTGGAGCAGCATCCCCAAATGACCCTTACTGAACAGGGAGCAAGAAGTAAATTCTGGTTATTTTCTGCCACTGAAAATTTGGTTACTTTTAATCCCAGCATTATCTAACCAGTCTTGACTGATACAAATGCAGATGGCTGGTTGGAAGCTAGTAGTTAATGGTTATGCCTGGTTAGAGTTACTTTAAAATGACAAAGTAAAACAATAATGCTGCAAGAGAAAACAACCAGGAAAAAAATATGACTACAGTGGTTATTTAGGGTGATCTGAAACAGAGTGAAGTCATGGATAAATTTGTTACCTCTGCTAACATCACAGCTGGTCAAGAGAAAAATTAATTAATAGGAGGTCCAGTCTCCTTTATTCTCAAGTATCTTACAGCCTAATCAGAAAGTCAGAACAAATTGACACACACACACACACACACACACACACACACACACACACACACACCTTTCACTGGATAAAAGCATGTAAAGGGTCCAATTCTTGCCACTGTAAGACTTCAAAGTTGAAGGAGGCCAAAGGTACAAAGTTGCTGAATTTTGTTTCTGTGATTACGTTGTTATTGCAATCACCACCACCACCACCACCATCATCATTTTACTGTTGCTTTTGTGTTGTTAGGTATTAAGAAAGTACAGAAAAAGTAGTTGTTGATGGGTGCTGCAAAAATCAAGTCCAGTGTTCTTCATCATACTTAGTTTGCTGAGTCAGCTAGGCTTTGAACGGACCATTCTTGAATGCAGAAAGGTAATTTATTATTTTAGATAAACAGATGGCTTGGGAAAAGTTGTGGTTTTGGAGTGATGGGACTACAGAGTGAGACGGTTTTGAGGAGTAAAAAGATACAAGGGACGGTCGTCACGTAGACAGATAAGGCATGGGCTCCCCCTCCCTAGAGGGAATTCAAGCCAGAGCTCCAGGAACCAGCAAGAGTTCGCCTCACCACAGCGGCTCATTTCCGAAGGCGGGACCAGGGAAGGGTGACTGTTAATGATGAATGACCCAGTCTGCCACCCTGACTCGGCCTAGGGACATGGGCATATGCGGAGAACAATGGAGAGATTTTTCTTCATCCTTTTCTCATTTGCAAACACAGCTTTTCTTGGCTTCCGCATTAGTAATCCATAGTCCACTGAATAGCTTATTGGCATTTGCCCCAGCCCCCTAACAATATTCATGATATGCACCACCAGTTGCAGGGCTATTGGCAACACTCAACGTTCATTTTTCTCAATTGACTCCACATCCACTTTTGAATGAAGAAAAATGTGAAGAACAAAAGCAAGGACCCTTCCTGAAAGTGACGCTGAAGGGCGTTCTCACGGGGATGGAAACAAATGGGAGTGAGACTTGGCTAATCGCTGCTCCATCTCAAATATTTTCAAGGTGTTTTTCTGAGCATTTCAAATGAAGAATTGCCTTTTTCACTAGCTCTCTGACAATTCTTCCTGAATTGTATCCTATCGCTACTAATTTATCGGGCAGCATTTTCACCTTTGCATTACTAATATATACAGAACATACTGGAGAATATATCACTGCCTTTGTTTATGCATAGTTCTTGCAAAATAAAGTTCATAGAAGACATTCTTTTTTTAAAGCTTAAACATGGTATCTAGTGCTTTAGCTTAACAATCTTTCTAAAACGATTGTATTCTTCAAAATTTGAAAACAAATACATCCAGACTTTCTTAGATCAGCAGTGGGGAAACTCATTGAGTACATAATGAAAGTGATAGTCTGTCACCACTAATGACATATAATCTACTTCGTAGCTTTCTTCAAACATTTCTGAAATTTAATAGGGTATGAATACATACACATAAATGAATGATCAAATAAGTAATTGAACAGAAGTCAGTTATATAAACAAATAAACAGAAAACACACATAAAAAGAGATGACGTCTGAATGATACGAGGAAACCAGGGCAATTGTTTAGATTTTATTGCAGTGCATGTGATTATAAGGAATCACATTTAAAGAGCACACAAGATGCTTGAAGAGGAGTGAGAAGGATCAGCCTCACTTGTATGCAGAATAGACCTAGTCCTTAGGGGAGATTTGGGTTGTTCGAGAAAGCCACGGTGCTCAAAGAAACCCACTCATTCGCGGCTGGTACCTAGGACGCTGCCAGAAGAGATTCATCGCCTGGGTTTAGGCAAGGTTTTTATTTACTTCATAATGGTCTGCCCATACTACACTGACAATTTTTGCAAAGTGAAATTGCATGGAGTTAAACAATATGCACACAGTTAAACAGTCAAATTGCTTAGAAGGGCCTACAGTGAAAGGGAATGGCCCTGGGCACAGCCCTCCTGGCTCAGGTCTAACCACGGGCGGAATGGATTTAATTGTAACAGCTGCTCTTTTTAGTTCTCTGTCATTTTTTTATTAGCAAATTAACCTCACTCTTGCCTATGTTATCAAGACTGACATTCTCTGTTCCCCTCCTGCTATATCATAATTGATCATTTCGCTCAATCTTTCCCCACCACCCTTCCTAACAATTACATCAGGATTCCCGGCCCCCTAGCCACAACCTCAGAGGGCAGCTGGGTTACTCGTTTGTCCCGAGACCGTCTACTTCCTCCTGTTTTCAGCCCTACTTCCCATTCCTGACCTTAGTCTTCCCTGCGGGGCAGCCACCCCCTCTGCAGCCCTCTCTGCATATGTCCTAAGCTCTGCGTCACCGTTGCGCGCCCCTGTGCTTACGTTCCTCTCCCACAAACAGACTGAGGTTCTCCCTGCCTCTGCTTCCCTCCTGTTGTCTTCATCCCTGTGGGCTTTTATTCCAGTCATAATTTGCTGCTGCTCTAATAGGAGGGAAGGAGGGGAGGAAGGAGGAATGGGGGAAGAAGATGCATGTATTTTGAATGGGAATTTCAGGCAGAGGTTCTCAAAAACCGCCTATGGTATGTGCATTTTCCTAATGAATGAGTCCATGGATTTAATCAGGTTTGCAAAGAGTTCTGTGATTATTTAAAATTTTAAGCTTAAGGTTCTTCCCTCACAGAGTTAAAATGCTTAATATGGCCAAACAATCAAGGAGGAGAAAAAACATTTAACTATATTATTTTCAAAGTGTAGACTTCATAGGCCCTATGTCATTAATCATGTAGGTTTCTTATTCAAAATACAGATTCTTGGCTTTGCTGAATTAAATAATCTGGGCCTGGGCCCCTCAAATCCACACACTTAAGAAGCTGATGAGGTAATTTACTATTATATATAATAGAAATACATACAGATGACTTACAATATTTACACATTATGTATAAATATATAATATGTATTATATACAGGCAAAATTTTGGATGGTAGGCCTCTTACCAAAGTTTGGAATGTAAAATTACAAGAGGAAGATATACCCTTAATATCTGCCCTTTTATTTTACTTTATTTATTTATACTGGGGTATGTATGATAAAATGCACAAATCTTAATGTACAGAGTGATAAATTATGACATATGTATACATTCGTGTAATCAGCACCCAGATCAAGATATTAAACATTCCCCTGTATCTATTTCACCTGTACTCCCAGCACTCCATGGTTAACCACTAGTCTGTTCTCTGTCTCTGTGAGTCTATTTCAGTTTGTTTGTTTGTTCATTTGTTTTGTGTTCCCACATAGAAGTGAAATCATACAGTATTTCTTTTCCTTTGATTTACCTCACTTAGCATAGCAAAAATCCCTCTAGTTCCATCCATGATGTTGCAAATGGCAAGATTTCATGCTTTTTTATGGCTAATATTCCATCATATGTATGTATCCCTTTCATTTATTGATGGACATTTAAGTTGTTTCCATATCTGGCTATTGTAAATAATGCAGCAATAAACATAGTGGTGTATGTATTTTTTCAAATTAGTGATTTTGTTTTCTTCAAGTAAATTCCCAGAAGTAGACTTGCTGGGTCATATGGTATTTCTACTTTTAGTTTTTTGAGGAGCCTTCATACTGCTTTCCACAGTGGCTGCACCAATTTACATTCCTACCGACAGCAGGAAGGTTCTCTTTTCTCTACATCCTCACCAATACTTGTTATTTCTTGTCTTTTGGATAGTGGTATGAGATATCTCACGATAGTTCATTGTGGTTTTGATTTGTATTTCCCTGATAATTAGTGATCTTTTCATGTGCCTGTTGGCCATCTATATGTCTTTTTTGGAAAAATGTCTATTCAGGTACTCTGCCCAATTTTTAATCAGATTATTTAGGATTTTTTTTTTTGGTGTTGAGTTGTATGAGTTATTTATATATTTTGGATATTAGTCCTTTATCAGATACAGCATTTGAAAATGTGTTCTCCCATGCAGTATGTTGCCTTTTTGCTTTTTTGATGGTTTCCTTTGCTAGGCAGAAGCTTTTTAATTTTATATAGTCCCAGTTGTTTTTGCTTTTGTTTCCCTTGCCAGGGGAGATGTAGCCAGAAAAAAACTGCTAAGGCCAAAGTCTCAGAGTTTACTGCTTATGTTTTCTTCTAGGAGTTTTATGGGTTCAGGTCTTGTATTTATCAACTTTGAGTTTGTGTGTATGCCGTAAGACAGTGATTCAGTTTCATTTTTCTTTCATGAATCTGTCCAGTTTTTCTAGCACCATTTATTGGAGAGACTTTCTTTTCCTCATTGTATAACCTTACCTTTTGTCATATATTAACTGAGCATGTAAGTGCTGTTTATTTCTGGGTCTTTATTCTGTTGCATTGGTCTATGTATCTGTTCTTATGTCAGTACCACACTGTTTTAATCACTGTAGCTTTGTAGTATAGTTTGAAACCTGGGTATGTGATACCCCCAGATTTGTTCTTCTTTCTTGAGATTGTTTGGCTATCTGGGATCTTCTGTGATACCACACAAATTTTAGGATTAGTTGTCTAGGTCAATGAAAAATGCCATTGGTATTTTGATGGGGATTGCCCTGAATCTCTAGATTGTTTTGGGCTGCATGGTCATTTTTATAATAGGAATTCTTCCTATTCATGGGTATGGAATATCTTTTTATTTATTTGTGTCTTCTTTAATTTCTTTCATCAATGTTTTATAGTTTTCAGAGTATTGGTCTTTCTTCTCCCTGAATAAATTGAATAATGCCTTTTCAATAATATGCTATGTGACTGGAACTTTTGATTGATCTCATTGAAATATTTGCAAAGTGAAATATTTTTTCAAGCAGTAACTGATTATATCACCTATAAGATGCACCCTTGAGGCAGCTGAAATTTGTGCTTAATGATGGTCTATCACAACTTCTATTTATTACCATTTCCCCAGCCTTCTTTCCACTATTAACACGTTGAATATCAGAAATTGAGATTCCTTTTTCATAATATTTTTGACAATCATGTTTTAACTGTTTTGTATGAATATTTTTTCCTCTTGAGTGTTTTCAAATTGATTTTTAAGTGGCAAGCTTTTTAGTTCCAGAATTATGTCAGGTATAATAGACTAAGAGGTCAGTATTTCATTTTCTAAATCATCTTAATGTTTTAAGCTGCTCAATCCTCAAACTGTCCATACATTATGGTGTTCCTTCCAAAATGCAGCTGTTGAACAGAAAGAAAGAATAATGCCAAGATGACAGCATAAAAATCCAGAGGGATGGTTTGTATAAAACTCTAATTGGCATCTTCCATGACTTTTAAAGGCACTAAGTATTTCAAAGTCATTAAGAAAATTGTTATTATTGTACAAGTCATTTTAAAAGAATAAATTTACCTATGAGGCTGTAAACTTAGTATGAATTTCCTTTGACTGGTGAATAACCCATAGTGATGTTCTTATTCTTTCATACTGTAATTAAAATAGAGAATTAAAATTTTGCAAATATTGTCTCTAAATAGAACTATTGTGAAACATTTTATGAAGATGCACCTTCATAGAGTTGGATGAATTTCCTTCCTTATATCCTTTATTATTTTTGACTTATGAGGAATGGAGTGAACAAATTTGTTAATTTGGTAGGACAATCTGGAATCCTCAGAAGTATTACATTTTATCAGTGTTTCTTTTCTTCCAAATACATTTCTACTGAGTTGCAGCATTGTTTGTTCCTCATTTCCATTTCGAATACTTCTCCATTCCAGATTCATCAGCAGCTAATTGCGCATTCAACACAGCAGAGATGCGATGTTTACAGAAATGCATTCAAGAAAAGATCCAACCAGGATGCTGCCAATTTGCAGCTGGACTTTAACCTGCTTACTTTTAATAATGCTTGAATATAGATCCTAATTTATCAGCTTGGTGTGAATATTATTAAACCTTCCCCACTGTTCCCTTGTGCTTTGAATGTTCATTGAGCTGTGAAGATGGCTGAATGGATAAATAAACTTACACTTAGACCTGGCAAATCAGAGGGATATTGGAAACAGAGTCAATCTTGATTTAAAAAAATTTTTTATTATGTGATGTACTGATTTTTGTTTTTAACTAAGGTGACAGAAAAATAAAAATGACACATAAATTGACTTGCACTTCTTTTTGTATGAATTGAAAGTGATGGAGTTGTTAATGTATATCCTAGTCTGCCTGTTTTTCCACCCTTAATTTGGTGTTTGCTGGTAGATACACCAGCTACACTTGGCTTTAGCCTCAGAAGGCAAATGAGAGACTATGGAGGGAGAAGGCACCCAGGGGGCCCCAAGGGCAATTAAGGGCTGACATCAGTTCCTGCCACCCCAGTATACTCTGTGTATTCTTTTATCTGGACCTTCCTTGGAGAGAGTGGTCAGCCATGTCCAGTGATGCCACAATGAGCAAGGAAGATAAATACTGAAGGTTTTTTGTTAGTTTGTTTTGCTTGAGACAGTTAGAAGCCACAGACGACCTTGTGAAATCAGGTCCTGTGAAGAGGTGAGGACATACTCCAGATGTCTGCTGGATGATCAGAGAAAGGGAGGTAAGGAAGTGGAAAATAGTGGAGGTGGGCTAGGTTGTCAGGAAGATCAGCTAGAAGTTAAGCTCCTCGGGACCTTCACCAGGGACACCCTAGAATTGTACAGTGCACAGCCTGAACGAACATGAAAAAGGACCTAGTACCTATACTTTTTATCCTTTGCAACGCCTAACACAGAACATATCTGACACTAACTGAGTGAATTTAATGAATATTTCTTGAATACGTGAAAGAAAAAATGCACACAAAGGAAGGAGGAAAAGATTTTTCTGAAGAATCTAGTGATGCAAATGAAAAGATAATCATGTTTGTATTTTGAAAATTACACCAAGAATTGACCCAATTTTATTTTGGGAATTAGGCAGGGTCAAAAAGAAATACCATGATAATAATAATGACACAGCCTCTGTTGGCATAAAGCTGATGGCTCATGAGGCCTTGTTTCATATTCATTGTCCATTTCTTTATGGAGAAGAGCAGCATGGGACATTTAGGAAAGAACTGTAACTTAAAGAACATTAAAGATGAGACTTGAAATTGGAATGTAAGAAAAGTTCTTAAAATAGATTTCTGGCAATATTAACTTATGATGTTGTGTGGTTAAAAAGGAAAACTGGATTAATACCCAGTAATAAACCTGCTATCAGAATGGATAAGATGCACAGCATATATAACTTAAAAAGTCACCCCATTTCATTGCAATTCCATTTTTGTCTGAGTTTTATGTAGCTTTGTGTAGCATTCTAGGCTCCCTATTTAAGGCTGGACCAGAAAGCAGAAGTTTGGCGAAGAATTCAGAGAAAAGCTATAAAGATTATTAAAGACTAAAGAAATAGAACTAAGGAAATAGAACTATGAAACATTCAAAGAACCAGACTTCTCATAAATTCTTAATCATTGTTATAGAATTCATGAAGAGTCACATAATGGAACTGGCAGAAGGGCTGATTCTAATAATTCTAGTTATAATTATCTTATCGAAGAAGAATCCAAACTTGGCTGCAAGATCTTTGTAGCAGCAGATCTTCATGAAATATTCTTTCATTTACGTAGTTCAGCTTCCTTGGGAGAAGGGCATTCTAACAAAATTTTGTGGTGGCTAATGACTGACTTTTTATAGCAAGGATACTGGGAAAGAGATACACCAACTCATGTGGATAAATTAGCAGCAGAGGAATCAGTTTGAACAGAGTTTGTCAGAGTGGGTGATGGAATCCACTTCTCTGGAGAGTTTTAAAAACAGGCCAGGTGCTCATCTCTCTGGGATGGGTTCAGTCTGCAGAGTAGCTAGAGGACAGCCATGACCCCCCCATATCCCCTTCCACCTCTATGAATGTATAGGCTCAAACAGGATCTGAGGAGGCCTCTTGGTCAGGGTGAGCCCACAGACACCCAGGCTTATTTCTAACTGGCGTACTTTCCTAGCACACGGAATGATAAGTGAATAAGTGAGGGTGGGGTCAGAATGTGCCCTAGACCATACTCTGTTGGCATTACTGAGATTGTGTTCCACCTACCGGCACCTCTGGCTGAAAAGCACAAAGGATACCAGTTAGTCTGGAATGATAGTGCTCTGTTGGATGTCATTTGTTCCATTGTTGTGTGTGTGTGTGTGGGTGTGAAAATACAGTAGGTACAACCAATTGGAAAGGAAATTTAGTTAAAGATCCAGAAAACTTAGAGGGAAGCAACCTTCATGTTCATGTGAAGTTAGTTTCAAATGTCAAGCATTTGATTCTTGCATTAGATCCTAACATTCAGCACTTGAATTTTCTTAAATCTGAGGTCTAGCCAGGATTACTGTCTGTTGCTAGCAGCTGGGGGTTTTCATCTTAGAAAACGAGCTCCGTTTAGTCCCTTAGAGCTGCTGGGTAATGGCCGGCTTCTCACAGGGGCTGACAAGACAGCACAGCCGACAGGCACAGTCCGCCTTAGCTTTAAATATCATGTACCCCCTCATTTGGTGGGTGGATGTTGTTGCTAAGTGTGCTCCCACCTCAACAAAGAAAGTGGTGACTTGCCAAAACACAAGGATGTTCCATCTTAAGAATTATGCTGAATTCTTTCCAGAGAAGTATTTTTTTCTAAAGATGAGTTTTATCCTAAAATATTTTCCCATCCTATCCAAGGAAAATAATTTAAGATTGTGCCATGTAACTGGAATCTGTAGAATTAGAACAACTCACTCTCAACAAAAGTCTATCTTTATTCATCAAGTGGTATCAGATGGCCTGGGTCTGGTGGGTGCCAGCCAAGGTCACTAGGAGACAGGCTGGCCAAAGCAGACACTGCACCTGGCAACCTACAGCCCTGGGAAATTACGAACAGGTGGTGAAAATATGATTTTGTTCTCTTCTACTTGTTCTTCCCTCTTTGCCTCCCATACCTGCTGCTTTTCTGAAAGGTCAATTTCATTTTCTTTAGGAAAAGGATTCTTTCCTTTATCTCCAAATGCTAACTTGACGCCCTTCCCTAGAAATCGTCCCATTAATTAAGATGCCCTGAAGCTCATAAACCGTAATCAGTTCAGAGGCTGTCTGCTGCAAAGTGCTAATTGACACCCCCAAAGAGGAACAGTGTCACCAATCAGTAGAAAAGAGCAGAGAGCTGGTGGATGTGTGGTTTTGATTTTGAAAAGGTGTGGGAATGCCCTGTGATGTTTTCCTCTGGACTCCTCTTGAATGTTAATGTTTTCTTGAAGATGATTTCAGACACACTGCTAGGATACCGCCTCTACTCACCGAAGCAGAATCCTCTGAAGAGTTGCTGAGGCAGAACTGAAATCATGGCTCGCCTCAAAGCAGCAGCTGTATTGGCCACTAATGATGCCTCACACAGAAAGACGACGCTCCCTTAACTCGGGGGTTTTAATGGGAAGTTACTAAGCCTGAAACAACAGCTTTAGATCTGGGGTGTGCCATCAGCTGCTTGCAGCCAGCACAGCCGACTGCTTTAACAGCTTGGTCGGGAAGAATGGAAACTAAAGAGGCTTGTAACTACCTGTAACTGTTCCACCAGGAAATGGATCAAGTGTTTGTTCAGCCAGATCCAGGTACTTGACCCAAACTGTGTCTTTGATGGGCTAATTAAATGCTTTTTATGAACTTGACAATTTATGCATGAGCAATATCTTATAGATGCCGGTGCACCTAAGTTCTTAATTTAGATCTAGCTGTCACATAAAGTCTAATTAAACAGGTGCTACGTAGAGTTAATAGGAAGCAGTGAAATATAATGATGCCTTTATTTTTAAAGCATGCTTAAGTTTATAATGCCACTGATACTGGATAAAGGAATAGTAAATCGGGCTGTTTTCTTTGCTAAGCTGCAGTGAAGTATGCTTGAAAACCATTTACCCATTACCGTATTCTTTTTTTTTTTCCATTCACCTAAAACATCCAACCTTCCCAAATGTACCAAGGATGTTTTAATTTGTTTACAAAGGATCACAACTTGACAACTCATAGTGATGGTGCTGAATGTGTCTGGGGTGGGTGGGGAGCAGTGTACAGCCCTCGGCTTTTGGGATATCAGCAGGCACTGTTTTCCACTAGGGAACATGCAATAGAAGAGAAGGAGAACTGGGCAGAGCAGTAAGGGTTATTGTTTGAAGTTACAAGTTTCAGTTTGCTAATGGTGCCTTTTGATACCGCAGTTTCTGACCAGGCACTCGCGTGGCGTTTTTCTGATGTGCTCAGCTAGGCTGCAGCCTTGCCCTGCTGTCCCTTTAAAACTCTTCGAGCAGATGTTAGGGGGAAGAAGAAGGTAGGGAACAAGTAAAGCTGAGGTTAGGGCTCAGGCTGAAGGAAAAGGTTGATGAGTGACGGTGAGCGGGGACAACACCAACACCGTCCCCTCCCAAACCCAGGCGGAGGCACCTGCAGGCTGGCTTTGCAGGGCCGGTGGAGAGAACGGACCTCCCACGGTGGCAGCGGGGCCTGGCAACAGTTCCCAAAGTGCCTGTTGACATTTATAGCTGACCACATTCACGCGTGTTAAAGTCATTGTTTATGGGCTTCCTAGTAATTTCGGGTTTGAGTGTATAAAATATTTACCCTAAACTGTCCTGAATTCTGAAGCACACGGCTATTGTGTTGGAACCAGAGGGCTGTATTTGGAAAAGAAGAGTATGGAAGTTGCTATGTATTTATGTGAGCCAAAAATCGATCAGTCAATCAATCAATAAAAATAAAAATTAAAGTGGGGTGGTGGTGGGAGGGTGGTTAAAATGCATGAAGTGCCTAGAAGGAGCCAGGAAATCTTTACCTGAAGTTCTTGGCTCGTCACCAAGAGGGCCACGAATTCCCTGAATTTATAGGAAACATTTTGCATCCTTGTGTGGATGTCTTAGAATGCAGGTTACTGTTCAATGGGCTCGTACACAGAAGTTCCACAAGATTCACGGGTGAATAACTTTGCTAATGTAGTGGTTTGATTACTTAGATGATGAGGTGGCTTTTGCAGAGGGCTCACAATTGGGGATGGTGAGGTGTAGCAGGGTTGACAGGGGTGTTTAAAGACCTGGGGTCAGTGGGTGGGTGGAGGGTGGGGTGCCCCTCCAGAGACTCCAGTTATGCAAACAGCAATGCAGCTGAGGTTTCAGTTAGCTCAAAAAGTGGAGAGTGATTCTGTGCAGACTCAGTCTTGGGATACGCATTCCTTTTAATCATGGAAAGGCATGTTAGCATTTCAACAGTCAGCTTCAGAAGTACTGGAGAATAATGCAGCGCTGAATGTTTGTCTCTGCCCGTTGTGGCAAAGTCAGCCCTGCCCCCCTCACCAACCCCTCCCTGTTACAGCCTACAGATGTAGGCCTGCCAGATAAATATAAATAAGGTACACAGGACGTCTGTAGGACCAAGTGTCCTGTCTGTCACATGTGAATGAAAACTGGACAATCCTGTGAGTGTTCTTGCTCAATGGATAAACTGTTTTTGTGTTTACTTTTGAAAACACATGAAGTCACTTAATTAGGTTTCTGGCCTTGAAGTTTTAAAAATTAGGTACAGCAATTATGTGGTTTAGGAGCACTTAAAATACAGACAGCCTTGTTGAACTGCAGCCCTGCGTGCCATGAGCAGCTGAGGGAGGATGCCTTTCCACCCATTCCAACATGCCAGAGAGAAACTTGCGATCTGGCACCCTTTGGGGGATGGATTCCTTTGGTAACTGATTTTCATGATTATAGGCAGTTTAGTTATAATTTCATTCCTTTGTGTGCATAACAGACTAGGAAATAAATCTCATTTTGCACAAAAATGGTATAAAGAGATGACTCTCCATTCCTCATCAGCTATGTATTGAACCCTCACTACCTGCTAGGCATCCTACACATGTATTACAGCTCCTGCAGCTACTATCACTGCAATCCACAGCAGGAAGGTAGACACTTGAGTGGATGGAGCAAAAAGTGAGATGGTAGGATCGGATGCCTGTGGGCAGTTTCTCAGAACAAGGCCCCAAATGGACTTCACTGATTCTGTCACTTTAAAAATAAGAAAAGAAACATGTCATGCTTGAAGATATATTTTCTTCAGATGACATATTTTTCCTTCCTGTGAAATTGTTTAATGATATGCTAATGGAATGAAATGTCCGAAGGATCCATGCTTAGAAAGGGTACATGCTGACATTTATAGTTGCCATGTAAGACATTTAGATTTGGGGTATTTTAAATGACTGCCCTTCCCCACCAAAATAAAAAAGAAGGAGACTAGGTAAGAAAGGAAACTGCTTATATCCAGCTGATTTTTAGACTTAAGACCCCACCCATCAGCGGGAGGCCAAGGAGACCCTAAAGAGCCAAATGACTGCTTTCCGAATCGGGTTTGTGACTATGAAGAGTCCCTGTGGCTCAGACTATCTGTGATTCTTAAACAAGACCAGTTTCCAACACAGTGGTCTGCCATCCTGGTTTGGCTGGATGGCAGGGGCTTTTTCTCCTTGTCTCTGGATCAGCTGGCACCTTGAAGTCTGAATTCAGTTGCCTGGACTGTGAGGGACCAGAGCTTTGATTCAACCTCTGTGTAGAGAGGAAATGATCCCAGAGTGGTAAGGGGCTTGTTGTTTAATAAGGGGAAGGAGCCAACCCCCAAAGAGATGTGTCCTGTCACAGGGGTCACCTCCGAATGCAGGGAAGTGCCCCCGGACACAGCAGGAAGCACCCCATCCCTTTGGTGAAGCAAGGAGCCGGTATTTGGTGTGGACCTGGAGGGAGGGAGAGAAACCCACAGGTGGGAATAGGGTGAGGAGGAGGGCATCACGCACAGAGCATCGTGACTAAAAGCTCAGCGGTGGGAAACCCAGAAACGTTCAAAGAACAGCAGGTGTTGGGCAGAGCAGCAGAACAGACAGCGAGGGGGCCGTTCTCCTCAGGGGTCTCAGACTCATTACACGTAAGTTTGTTCTTATCAAGCCATTGGTCATGTGACTCAAAACCAAATGTGATATGATCTTTGTTCTTTTTTAAACTTCTTATGAAAATAAACTGCCTAAGCAAAATGCCATTGTCAGGATATCACCTAACTTATGGTCCAGTAACAGGAGCATCAGGTCCATAAGGGGGTAAATGGGCATGCTAGGGTCTTGGACATTGGAGTACAAAGGTTTTCTCAGTTAAGATTTGAGCTTAGAAAGATGAATCTTGGTGCAGTATGTTGCAAGTATGGGGAAAGAGAGGGCCTCTTTGTCAATTACTCAAACTAAAGTGAGTGGCTGGTAGTGAGAAAGACAGGGGCTGAGATGGGCAGCTCCCGTGGGGCTCCATCCATTTTTCAGGGTGTTTTACACTCTGGGATGATCACAGAGTCTGTGGAGGTTGGCTCGAGAAAAAGGTTGTATTGTATGATTTTTGAAAATGGCATAGTCTAATTAAGGTCTCCGTGGTCCAGTATTAAAAGTAGACTATTTCCTGAGCCCACCATGTGGGCCTGGCAAAGGCAAGACTGAGGTGCGCTGCGTGCGTGATGGGGAAGCCAGTCCGGAGGAAAATACTGCTGTGAGTAACCGGTCCTTCTGCTTCCGAAAATAACTGCCTTTTGTTATTGCTGACACTCAGGGTGGTGGTGTCCAAACCTTTTCGAATAATTTACTTGCCCAGATTTCACTATTCATCTAGTGAAAGATTTCACTATTCAGTTAAAAATAATCGTGAACATTCTCAAGTATCGTTTTTAACAAAAAGGGGCATTTTTTACTCTAAGACAGACATTTTTAAAATGTAAATGTTTTCGAGTATTTTTGTATGGTGGTAGTCAAATGATTACATTTACTTATTTTTCTGCCTCTTATTGTAGCTGATGCTTCCTTTAACTTATACGTGCTGTTGAGCTCACCACAATGATAAATTATTGATTAGCTGATGGAGGGTTTAAAGTCAACCAGGCTCTTGCAGGGATTTCAGTCAGTCTGAGGCAAAACTGTGAAATGGTTGGCACTTTTCTCTGGATCTCTGTACCCCTATATTCCTTTATAATCATTTCCTGATCATCTCATCTCTATCCACCAGCTCCCCATCCCTCCCCTGGATGCCCCTCCTGGGCCATCTGCCCATAGCACCCCGTCAACTCCCCTCAAATCCTACAAGCCCCTCAGTCCCAGCAAGATCTTCCTTCCATCTCCATCCACCACCTCCCTTCCCTTCAAGTGGGAACAGTTTTCATAGACAATCTCTGCTAATGTGCCCATGTGTCACTTGGTAAAATATTGCCTTTTAATAGGGGCCTTTGCTGATTTGACCAAAGAAGTTATTTTAATAGGAACCTGGGCACCACAATACGTGGGGCAGGGAGAGGCTTACAAGTGATAAAGAGGTGTAAAATTTTCAAAATGTTTTCATTTCCATTTTCTCATCAATTTGGTATATCTGGAAAGGGTTGGAGAACATACATTAATTTTTTTAGCAGGTTTCTCAAAATAGGTGATCAGGCTGCAAAGAGGGTTAACCATATACTTGCATCTGCCTTCGAATCAGCCTAGGGCTATAAAACAGCCAATTAGAGCCAATTTTTAAATCATTCTGATCGTTGGCTTCTCTGTGAAGAAGTCAGGCTCCAGACTCACTTAATAGGGAGATGGGAGAGGGAGGTGTGGCTGATAATCTGAATCGGGATGACTTGCTGGGGTTTCCCAGAATAGTTGCCCATCACTGCAGCCCCCAAATGAATGGTGCACCAGCTTTAAAACATGAGTCATGGGAGAAGCCTAAGATGTATGAGATGTTGAGCCAGGAGAAAAGGAATTGCTCTTTTGCCTTGTAACCAGGACAAGGCTGGTGACGACCGCTCCTGGGTGTCAGTATGGCTGTCATCCAGTGGGTGGGAAGGGAGGGTCTGAACAAGGTTTGGCTCTACCGGTCAGGCAGCTGAGCCTAGGGAGTTACCATCACTAGATCCTTTGTGCAGTCTGTCACTGTTTTCACAGAACTTTGATTAGACTTCACAGAACCAGAAATCTTTTTGTTGTGGATTTACACAGTGATGGTCTCTGCTTTTCCTTTACTTCTTTTTCAGATCGTGCAGTGTT
This sequence comes from Manis pentadactyla, assembly GCF_030020395.1. Classification (NCBI taxonomy): domain Eukaryota; kingdom Metazoa; phylum Chordata; class Mammalia; order Pholidota; family Manidae; genus Manis; species Manis pentadactyla. Next base: position 65,207,366 of record NC_080031.1, on the reverse strand, counting down.
TTCATAAAGAACTTTCTGAAAATGCGTACATACCTCACCTGTGTTGAGAACAGAAAAAGGGACTCTGGCCCCCTCTGGGCTGGAGGGAAAGTAGCTGCAGAATGGGGTTCTAGGAAGCCAGCAAGGAGAGTGGGGATCAAAGTGGGGGACCCTCGGAGGGACGCGAACAGACAAGAGGGAATGCGGCAGGGATGGTGTGGGCGTCTATTCCGCTACCACCGCGTGGCTTTCTTTTGATCCAGCTCATGGGGAATTTTATATTTGGTAAGATTAAGGCCAGTTTGGGTATTTTGGGTGGGTACGGATGGCCTTCATCTGGAGCATTAACGAGCCATAGGAAGGGCTGGCCCCCGTCTCTGCCCCCTCCCCTCAGCCGCAGTGACCTATGGAGAATAAACACCTGAGTCCAGGGGGTGCCTAAAAACAAGCAAAGCAAGACCAAACTGAGTCCATGAACATCCTCTATTGTCCCAATGAGCTTATTTAAAAAAAAAAAAAGTCAAATTTTATCCGAATCTTACTTCAAAATAAATGAATCATAAATAAATCTATTGCAGCTCTTTCAGCGTTAAAAAACAATTCAGAGTCATGGAGCTTCAAAATCTTTCCCTGAAACTGGTAACTCCTTCCTCCCAGATACCGATTGTAATTCCCTTTGTAAACTGTTTTTTAAATGTGATTTTATAGGCTTTGAAGTGTCAACATACAAGCAAACTGTTATGATGATTACTAATGCTATCCTTAAAGGCAATGATTATGAGTTCACTGAAGAAATCCTGTCCTAATGCTTTAGATCATAATTTCTATTTTTATTTGGTTATTTCCATTGACATAATTTCTTTTGAATCCATGTTAATTTCCATGGCTGACTACTCTGTTAATTTTTCTCATAGGCAGATTCATAAATAAGTATGTCATATGATTTTTCCATACAGCAATGTAATATAGATACTTTTCTTTACAGAATTGGATGTAAATAATTTGGTTCACTCGCTGAAGCTTTGCGTGGCTTTTGTGTATATTTTAATTTGCTCTTTGAGACAAATGGTAATATCCATATACCTTAATTTGTCCACTAGGAAAATAGAAATAGTGGTAAGTTATCTTTTTCCTTTTCTTCCTCTCTATCAAATGATCTTAAACAGTAGGAAGCCACTCTAAGGCTTTAAAGAAAATGCTGTCAATTCCTTTTCCCTAGGTTTGTTCTCTAGGTGTTTCCCGGGGTCAAGTATTGAACATGATCTTTCTTTTCTGAAGAAAAGAGAAGAAAAGCAGCAGGAAATTGATGGTTTGGGTGTCTTAGACACCTCTTTCTCCCTTGGTCCAGGCAAAAGCAAGCAGAGGAGAAGCATCCTAGCTTCCTTACTTATGTCTTAAGTGAAGCAACATTTTGTATTGTTTGTTTTCCTCCTTTGGGTACTTTACAAAGAGCTTTCACAGACATTCATCTTCCTTGTAGCACTATGAGATACGCAGGCATTTCTACTACCATTTTTACAGTGTAGTGACCTCTCCAAGGTCCCATGCTCATTTTGCAGTAAAATGGAAGCCAGAGGCTTGAGCCCAGAACCCAATGCTCCTGAGGGAGTTTCTATATCAAGCAGTTTTTCCAGTCTCAGTGTCCTTGCACCGGATTTACAGAGGTCCCTACTTCCATGGAGCTTATAGTAGGTTGGCTGACCTTTGTCATGTTTAGCTACAGTCCTGGTGCATAGTTGGTGTTCAGTCGGTGGTATCGGTGTAAGGAGGATGTGAGAGTCATATTATTGGAGGGAATCTAGAAGACACTTGGCAGGGGAGGCTGGGTTTGGCCGGCCGGTTAGCTGCACATCCTGAGGTCAACATTGCCTCGCACATGTCTCATCTTCTCTATTCTGGTTGCCTTCCCTGCCCATCCCCCCTGGCCCCAGGTGGCTGCTCTGAGGAATCTAGTAATTGCATGCAAGAGGAAAATATTCTTCCCTGTAATTAGACAGAATTAAGTACCTCTGGTGAGAAAGTCTGGAGCATCCAACTTCTTTCTGAAAAACATGACTGTGAGCCTAGAAATAAAGCTGCTCTTTGGAAGTGATTCCCTTTCCTTCTTTTTTTTTCCTCCTGCAGATAACTCAGCCTCTCCAAGGTACAGCCACCATGATCTCAGCCGACTGATAATGGAAGAGAAGGAAACTGGGGGTTCCTGTGCCCTGGCTTCCCTGGATGATGGATGGAGGCCAGCCCGTCCCTTCACCCCTCGTGCCCCTGGGGAACACATCATCAGATTTTAGCATGTCTCTGGAACAGAAAACCACATTTGTTTTTGTGATTTTGTTGTTTATTTTTTTGGGCATCCTCATTGTCAGGTGCTTCCGGATTCTCCTGGACCCGTACCGGAGCATGCCGACCTCGACCTGGGCTGATGGCCTGGAAGGCCTGGAGAAAGGGCAGTTTGACCATGCCCTTGCTTAGCAGCCAGGGAGTGGGTGAGGAATTCGCTTTAGTTCATGTTCTCAACAAATCAAGTTTTAACACTATCTCATCCTGGAACCATAATCCATTATTCAGTAAACTAAACATGCTATTGGGTTAAAAACATTTGAGGACATTGGAAATGGAGGTTTGTATTACTAATCCCAAAGAGGAAGGTTTAGATTTCTTATTTAGGCAATGAATGAATATTGTTGAATGCGTGTGATGCCAAAACAAAAAACTTCAATACCGACATAAACTCTGCCTGACAGGGAAGCCCTCTCTGACCTGGCTAGAGAATAAAGACTCTGAGAAAGGGTCTGGTCTGAACCTGGTGACGGGGCAATGAAGAGACTTCCTCGTGCTAATCGCGTCTCTCAGCTTGCTTTGATTTTCCCTGGGATCTGGGTCCTGACCAGAGACTGAGGAAGACTGTGCTGAGTGGACCCAGATCAGGTACTTGTTTCCTCCTAAAGCAAGGAACCCTGGCAGGCAATGGGAGGGCTTGGAAGAGATGGTTCCATCCCCGGAAAATATGAGCAGGGATGATTTCATTCTGTTTCTCAAGGAAACTCAATGCAAAGGCTTGTGGAGTTTTTAAAGCTGTTTGCCGGGCCAAGTCCATTTTGTGTATTCATATTAATAGTGTGTAGAGGTAGCTATACATAACCTGCATTTGCTTTCTGCACACAAATGATTGGCAAAATAGGTTGCAAGAGCAGCTTCAAGTTTTCTTCTTTTTAATGAAAAGTTAATTGTTTAGAGAAGACTTTTACAGTCTTAAGAGGAATGTGTGTTCATGACTGAATATAGAAACCAAATAAAACTTCTCAAGAGACAGAAGTGTCTTCTCTCTCATTTCACCGAGACGAATGCTGGAGACAGAGTGTGGTATCGAATGCTGGGAACCCACAGTGTTCTGAGAGAGTGAGAGAGAGCAGAGACCATGAAACATCATTGAATTCGCCCCTCTGTCACTTCAGGGCTCCTCTGTCCTGCACACAGAAAACCTGTTCTAAGCACTATTTAAGACTATGGAAAAGGGAGATGTGAAAACCTCTTATTCCAACTTCTGATGGTAAGAAAACCTTGTATCTTACCTAAACCCCTTGGGCTTTATTTATAGTCCATGACTTCTCCTTTCTCCTCAGCTAGCTATCTTCATTATTATTATTTTAAAAAGTTTAAAAAGCCAACCTTGCCTGAAAAGACATCCTTAGAAGAAGGATGAAAAAAAAACCCTGTTTTCTTGTCTCCCATTTTTTAAAAACATTCTTTAGGGTTGGTGGGGGGTGTCCTGCTGTCCACATTTCCTCCCCCACCATGTTCCCCTTGATTTCTTCTCATTATTAAAAAATAGCCCTGCTGTATTGAAATATAATGCACATACTATAAAATTTACCCTCTTAGAGTGTACAATTCAGTGGTTCTTAGCATCTTCATGGGATTGTATGACCATCGCCACTGGCGGATCCCTGCATCCTCTGCCCACTGTGGTCACTTCCCATCCCCATCCTCCCAGCCTCCAGCAATCTTGAATCCACTCTCTTTCTCTATGGATTTGCCAATTCTGGGTATTTCATATAAATGGAATCATAGAATATGAGGCCCTTTATGTCTGGCTTCTTTCACTCAGCATGTTTTCAAAGTAGATTCAGCCATGATCACACTGAAAGGTACGTAGCAGGCTACAAGGAACTTCCTTCCTTTGAATGGCCAACTAATATCCATTGTTGGGCTACACCACATTCTGTTTATCCATGTTGGTTACCACGGTATCCACTGGCTAGTATGTGCAGCTGCTGTGAACATTCGTGCACAAGTTTGGGTATGGGTATGTGTTCAGTTCTCTTGAGTATATTCCTAGGAATGGATTTCCTGGGTCATATGCTACTGCATGTTCAACTTTGTCAAGGACTCTGAGCCTGTTTCCCTAAGTGGCTGCATCATTGTCCATTCCCATCAGCAAAGAGGTGTGATGGTTTTCTTGCCTCTTTCCAGCTACTCAGATTTTTTCTTTAGTTGTAGAATTTATAACGGATCACACCACTTCAAGGATGAGTCAGATTAAAAAGAACCACCTCTGGTTTCTACATGCTTTAAGTTTTTTGATGCCTTCAAAAATCCTTTGCTTCTGTATCTAAAGCAAAACACAGATGTCGATCTGTGGCCACCCTGTGGTCTATTAAGTCACCTGAGTGTATTTTCTGTCTTGCAAATGTATATTTCTTTAACCCACTAATTATAAAGTTTTTTCTCCAAATGTACTATGTCATGTGTCCTTATTAAGTTTCTCCTTATTTTATTTGGAGTCTCTTCAAACCCATTCAAGTATGTATCGAGCACCTACACTGAGACTAGCATTTCTAGCACTGGAAAGATAGGACAAGTACAGGGCTAGCTCTTGCACTTGAGCACCCTTCTGTCTTGTTGGAGAGTAAGAAATGCAGGAAAGCATGTGTCTGGATCTTTGTTCAAATGACTGAACAAACACCATTAGAATCATGGGAGCTTAAAAAATACATTACACTCCCACACATTGTTATTATAAAAGTCGTATATGATTATGGTAAAAAACACATAAAATGTGGAAAAATATGAAGTAAACGGCAGTAGTCAAAATCCTGCCTCCTTAGCTCACACTTCTCCTCAGTTCCTCTAGTGAGCTTGATGAAAATGTGGATTACTCTAGCCTTCCACCCCTCGAGGTTGATTCTGTAGTGTTGGGTCACGGAATAAATTCTTCAGGAGACAGAATACGGAAGAGATGGATGTGGACAAACACAGTCAAGGAAATGTCCCAGGAGACAACAGCTCCTTAATGGTAGCGCATCCTTAAGTGTTTGGTATAAAGCTTCACGCAATGTAAGAATTTATTAGGAAATAAATTCTACCTTGATTTAAGAGGATGGAGATGTTTTAGATATGTGCAAAGGAGAGAGGAGGGAAAATCCTGGGATAATGCAGAGGAGGTGTGGGTGTGGGGCCTATGGCTAGGAGAGCAGCCTGGCTGGAGGAGATAGTTGGAGGGGTAGCTGGCGCTCAGCAGGAAGGGTAAAGGTGGGGCTGAACATCAGAGGGGCCTAAAAGGCAAAATGGAGTGCGGGCGTCACTGAAGATTCCTGAGGGAAAAATGACAGGAGGAGTAGTTGTCAATTCCTGTATCCACACCCTTCCTCAGGCAACTATCTTCTATAATGGGAACAGACTGAAATAGCCACCTGCCCTCCAGAAGGCCTCTGGGCACAGGATTGCCAGCCTGGGCCACAGGGCCGCCCAAAGCCTGCTCTTTCTTTCCCCTCTTCAGTCCCCATTCTATTTTTGTTTTTCCTTCTCAGATTACTGCTCCTGGTTCAGCCTCCCCTCTCTGGGGCTCCCTGCCCCACCCCGCCCTTGTGTCGAACAAGGGTACCATAACAAGCAACAAAAGCTTTGGGCTATTCGGAATAAATTGATCCCTCCTGTGAGAGGTGCTAACTCTGTTTTAATTACTTGTGGCTCCTTGGGGTGAACAGCATATTCTTAAAAGGTCAAACAAACCCTCTGTTTTCCTGGCTCTCAGACTACAGGAGTTACAGTGCAGCACTTTGCCTGCCTTACGAGATATTTATATCGAGTGCAGCTGCCCTCTATCGTGTCTATCTGCATCCCAGGATGAAAAAAAATTACTTTCCCAAGGTCAGTCTAGAATAGAGTGGCCTTTTGATTCAGAAAAATGTGGCAAACTCATTCTCAGTCTGAGCTCTGACTGGTTTATGTCCCCAAGAGATCCCAAGTTCTAGGTCAACCTTGTTCCCTCCAAGAGACCTTTTAAAATATCTTAAACACTGAGTAAACTAAGTCCAACATGGGGTATGAAGGAGATTAACTTCACTTCTGCTGTGAAACTAATGGACATTCCAAGCCAGATCATTCAGTAAAGGAATGATCTTTTATTAAGGGTTAAAGCTGAAATAAAATAAGCAACATTTTTAGGAAGCAGAAGTTAGAGCAGATGCTTATGTATGTAGGAAAATATATGTGTGCAAAGTTCCTTTTTTATTGGTGTCATTACATAGTGTTTTACTGAAAAACTAAAGCTTTTATATTGTAAGTATATAGATAAACTTGGTGTGATTAGAAATTTTACTCATCCACCATAAATCATTAACAAAAAATTATAGTTTCAAGATATCAACTTTCTGAATTGACGGGTATTGTCAATGTATTTTAAAGTGTATTGAAAAACAGTTACGTTCAAAAAATATTTTAAACCCAAAGCATAATTGAATGAATTCTGAGATGTGATTTGTGTTATCTGAGGTGTGTGTTTTCTGAGGCAAATCATGCAAGAGGGGTGTCTCAATTATTGCTTAATCACAAAGTTGTAGTGTAGAACCCTGATCTCCATAAAAAGTGCCCAGATCACAATATGTGCATATGCAATCTGGAATCCAACTGACACATGCCAGAGGTTAGTTGCTTATTTTGAGAGGCAAAACATGGACCTCTCAACTTTGTACCACCTGTTTCTTAAGGAATAAATAGATTATTTCAGCGAGATGTCTACCTCTTCAGAAGCATGGCCTCCCCATCCTACATCTTGCTTTGGCCTGATGAGCTGTGGCCCAACAGTTTGGTGAGTCTGTGGCCCTTTCCAAGGTCATTTTTTTAATAGGATTCCCTGCTAGATTAGGATACAGTGGAAATTTTGTTTCTAGTTTCCTGCCATGAACTACACTCACGTCTTGTCACATAGCACCACAAGATTCTCTTAACATCTCTCCATCCTATAGCCTTTCCCAGTATACTGATTGATGTTTCTATGCTTTAGGTTGAGAGCGATGTCCTTTAACTGTCTTCAAGGGAGATGTCCACCCTATTTTCTTCTAAGCCCTATTACCACTCCAAGAGTTTCCGAATTTATGCCACCTTTGAGAACGTGGCTCTTCCTGGATTCTTGGGAGTTTGAAAAGCCAGAAAGAAACATTACAGTCATCTATCTCAACCCCTCACTTTACATATAAGCAGGGAGGTCAAAGGGTATGCCCACAGTCACGTCCCCACCCAAGGGTTATTGGCTCTATTGTCTTACATATGTGGTGTGCAGATGAACTCAGACAGAAAGAGCAGTTAATAAATTCATGAAGTGAAAAATGTCCATTTGCTAAATGACATGACAGTTATTCTTAAATAATCTCTTTTCTTGAGAAAGTGCACAAATATGTTTTGTTTTTAAAGAAAAATCCCTATAGACAATGTATTTTCTTTTGGGATATCTGCAAGCTTCAGTTTTAAGTGTCTAGATGACCAGAAACATTTCCAGGTAGAACACAAAGGCTTCCTGAGAGCAAAGACAGTTTCTCAAAACACAGGATAATCAATCTAGGATAAGGCTTCAACATTTCTTTATTTCCAAATAGATCTTTGAGCTGTTTTTCTCAGCTGAAGAGACAGGCCAGGGAGATTACAACATAAAATGCATAAAGGCTTTGAATACAGCCCAATCTCTGGTTTATCAAAGAGATGTCTGGATCCTCTCGGGACGTAGACAGAGCTTCAGAAGATATACAATGAAGTATTTCAAGTTTGAAAGTATCCTTTATCCTTTACTGTCATGCATTTTTTCCTAGTTACTTCACTTCTTTCCCTCTATTTTCTGATAAGTGGAGTGCTGGAAGAAGTTTAATGTAACATTAAATCCAGTACTTGTCTAGTACATGAATATTTGCTCAATCCTCACAACAGAGGGCTGCCTGAGCAAGTCCAAGTTCTTAAGGAGTCCATTCCATTTTGAGTTTGTTCTGTTTTTAAAAAATATTTCCTCATTTACTGTAAAGTCGTCTTTCGGGAATTTTCACCAACTTGACATTCTTGTTAATTCTAAAGGGAAAGACTTCTAATACTCTTTAATATGACAACCTTCAAGATGTACTTATTGTTGAAAGACAGTTCTCCATGGAGCTCTCCTCTTTCTGTGTGTCTTTCCCACAGAGGCACTGACAGCATTTGGTTCTTTCCAAAGATGTTTGTTTAGATGCAGTATCTCCCATCCCCTAGGAAAATGGTTGGGCTGGCTTGCTGGCAGCCTGTTCTAAAAGACTGGGATTTCCCAAACTTGGGGTTCCTCTCCTGTAATGCAACCCACTGTGGGTGCAAGCACTACCTGGTCTTTTGCATTGCTCTGAGGGAACTGGGCACAAGGAAATTATGATACTCTGGGTACTCCGGCTGCTGTAGTAAACCTCTCTGCCTCGGAGTCTTGTATCTTTTCCCACCCCATGAAATGGTGTCAGGCTAACATGTCAGCTTGCAAGTATAGTAAAATCTCAAGTCCTTCCTAGTACTTGACAGTTAACACTATAGGGATAAAAAATTCCAGTTCCTCCAACTATCCTTCATATTGTCATATGTTTTGAATCATTGCTTGTTCCTATTGAACATTCTGGATCCTCTTCATTCTAAGTAGGTCCCTGCTGCACAGAAAAGAAGAAGGGTCGATATGCGGTCTGACTGAAATGAGTGGAACCAAACTGTTATTGATTTTGTTCTGAAAACCACGTGTCGTAAGGTAGCCTGATGCAACAATCTTTCTTGCAGCCACATAACTGTCGACTCTTATCAAATTCACAGTCAGCCTGAACCCTTAGGCATTTGTATCTATGTCATGCTGGAAATTTACCTGTGCCAATGTTATACCAAATATAAATTCCCATCATCCTCTTGTATGGTTTTTAAATTCTGCTCTCAATCCAGGAATTAAAAATTTCCCTTCTTTGATTTCACTGTATTCCATTTGGACCATCATTCTAGGCTTTTTATAAACCGATTCCCTCATTATCATATTCATTATGTTTCCCATCTTTGTGTTGTCTGTGATTTGGCTCAGCAAGCCATTTATATATTTATCACCCTCATGGTAAAACTTTGAACATATTGGAGAGAAGGAGAGGGCCGCGGGTCATGCCACAGAACCCTTCCTGCCTTTAAGCACTCCGGCAGCTGCAGCAATTGTAAGCAACTGCTCCCCGTGGGAAGCTCCGTGGAGGCCCTCCCGGAGATGCTCCCAGGGGAGCACGAGGACTCTTGGGAGTCTGCAGCAAAGCTTCAGAAGGCAGGGACACCACCAGCTTGACGTTTGTGTAACTTTCAGGGCTCCGCTGAAATGTTACGGATGCACGTTGGCAAGTGGAAGCCACATGAACGGCAGCGAGGAGCTCTACCCACGTTTGCTGGAGTTTGAAACTCACAGGCAGGGAAAGGACTTTGGGCTATGCTCGCATCTCTGCTCAGCACTGTGATTCTGGTTTTACATGAAAATAATCGTGCAGTATCTGCCTGAGGAAAACTTCTCCTGGTGACAGAGATCATCAATCATACATTAATCCACTTGAGATAGCACAGAATAATGAAAGCACGCGCCTGGGACTCTGACTGCTTTGGTTCATTACAAGGAGCTGGCTGGGAGTCTTTTAAATCACTTAATTCCTCTGGGCCTCCCTTTCTTCACTTGTCAGTTGAGGTGTTTGGACTAGTTAATCTTCAAATACCTTTTTACTTCCTAAAAAACATTTACAGCTAGAAATGCAGGAACCATTTACTGAACACCCTATGAAAGGGACTTGGATAACTTAGATAACCTGCCCCAGGTCACATGGCTCTCATGAGCAAAGTGAGAATTTGAATTCAGTTCACCACGAATGCCTCCCTATCTGGAAAACAGCACTAGAATCAAATCAACAGTAAAAACTCTGGAAATGAGGGAAATTACTAATAGAAATAAGGTCTTCTAGAAATAGTAAATTGAATCAACATTCTGCTGAAGTTTTTCTCATTGTTATTGTTATTTTTTAGAAACTACCTAGAAAAGAGGGTTTATGGGCTGAAAAGTAGCCTTTGACAGGGCTGTGAGGCTCCCTTAATACACTGAAGTTTTGTTTTGTTTTGAATACTCTTTGTTTACATTTGGCTTCCAACCCTGACTGATTTTGTGACCTTGGAAAAATGAGTTTGCTTTTTTGCACCTAATTTTCTCATTGGTAAAAGGGGCATGATATTAATAGCATCTTCCTCACATGGCTTTTTACAAGGACTAAATGAGGAGATGAGAATACAACCTGACTAATAAGCTTTCAACAAATGTTGGCTTAACAATGACAGTGCAGGGGTGATCTTTTACATGCATACCTCACAGACATACTAAGTCATTTAAATATGTACCCAAACACAAAATTGCTCTAAAAATTAAACTATTAAGGGCAAATTTTATAAAATTGTGCTTTTGTGATTATTTCATAAATTTTTCCAAGTTCAGGATATAATGAGGAAAATGTCCATATGAAGTGAAGATTAATTTGAGCTCTGTGCCTAAAATTAAAGCTTCATCTCTGGAACTAGCACAGACCTCTAGGCACAGAGAGACAGGCTTCCTCTTTTTCATTCCCAGAAGTGCTCTTTGGTCATAAAAATCTTTTTCTTTACATGAGCCAACTTTCAAAACATTTGGAAGCAGAAATGCTTCACACTTAGATTTCTTATCATTGCTTTGCTGGTGACCTTGATAAAGTCAAATGAATTTCTTCATGTTCCCTATAAAGTGGAAATAATGGAACTGTTTAGCAAATAAGTCAATGATCTTTTGAATGCTTAAAATCCTGCTGAAATAGTAAATAGAAAAATACGAATATTTGAACTTAATGAATTTCTTTTGTGTTCTAAAAGGAAGTAAATTAAGCATACAGTTTATCAATCAAGTAAGAGTTTGCACATGTGACAAATGCTTTTTCATATTCTCCGAGCAACATAGTCAATGCTGAAACATGGGAGAATCTATTGTGGATGTTCTCTAGCCAGTATAATGCCTGCCCCTTATAAGCCTGAGTTCCCATCTAAGATAAGTAAAGGCTATTGCTTCTATTTTTAGTTTTAGATTAGCTTTAAATAGAGAATACATTAATCTTGCGATTACCCTCCTCACAGAGTTCCAAGACTGAGCCTTCATGGAGGTCACGCTGTTCCTTGGAGTGATCTGTAACTGAAGTTTCAAAGAATACCCATCGAGTGAGTCCAGGAATGAAACTATGTGTTTATTTAAATCTTTCACCAAGGAGGGCAAAGTATGAGAATGATATGTCCTCTAACTTTTGCAAAGGAATTCTTGGCAACAACTTCCGCTGACTTTGGACTCGGAGAGCTCTGTTCAGTGCGCTGGGCAGTTTTCCAGGATATCAGGTTATTGGCCACAGCTTTGGATGGTGAGGTTCCTATGGGCTAAACACCTCCGGGGAGAAATGTACAATTGGTGCCTCCTATAGGGTATTACAGGGAGGTGGGAAGGAGTAGCCTCTGCAGTTAGTGACCCCTCACAGTGTGATCTCTCCATTTGTGCTGGGAAACATCTGTCTATTTTCTTGGATTGTTCTACATTACTGAGTCATTCTCAACTTTTGCTTACCTGTTGGGTAAATTTAAGAAGTGAAAGGTTCCAAATGATGCAAGGTCACATTTTTCATTAATCAGTTCATTCATTCATCAGCATAGTAACTAGTGGGTATCAAGCCTTGGTAACCCTCATTAGGTTTACCAAGATGAATACAGAGTACCTGCTCTTGAGGAGTAAGCATTCTAGTTGGGAAGCAGAAAAAGGTACATCTTCTGACTATTTACTACTTCAGAATTTTTAAGAAACTGACATTTTGATAAAATTTGCCCAAGATGCCCCTTATAGTTGATATGTGTTTCAATTTACCTTCTAGAAACAAAATTACTACTCCATTAGTTTTTTAATGGATGTAATTTTAAAGCATTTCATAGATTTCAGTAAAATATGATACATAAGCAAATGTTATTGAAATATGTAAATGTTTTGAATGAGTATTTCAGATCCCAGAACTACTCAGTGTTTCATTTCTGGAAATATCTTTAAGATGGATTTAAAGAAAATGCTTGGATTTAGGCCAAATGGAGAACCATAAAATCTAAGAAGCCAAATTACATCAATTAAAAGGCGAATGGGAAGAGTTACCCAGGTAATTCAGACCCCTTCTCCCCTAAAGAACTAGGGCTAAAACCTACAAATGGGTAGGGAGGTGATATTCATGTCAGCTGATCTATAAACAGTATTCACCTTGCCTGAAACCTCTGGTTAACTTAAGGGAAGGAATTCTTTGTAATTATCTTCATCTCCTATTTCCTATCTAGCACATTGCCTTAGATATAGCAAATATTCAAGAATTATTTGTTGCACAGCATAGAAATGAATTTAATTAAGTGTTCAGATATAAACTTATTCCTGTGGCCACTAAATACTCATCGTGATAAACTTCTATACTCTGACTCAAAAGGTCAAAAATATGGAAGGGCCATTACTGCCTTTTTCTTTCTTTCCATCCACCCCTCCCATTTAAAAAATCACTACTAGGCCCTCTGTCAGGGAGTTTTGGGTTTTTTGAAGGGGGCTAATTTTCATCTGGGGGTAACTTTTACTTCATAACCATCCTTTGACCCTAATGTAAACAACATATTTAAAAATAGAAATATATTGATGATTTTGTCCCTTTTAAGCTAATCCCATCTTATATGACATTTCTGCTTTTTAGGTCATCCCCCAGCCCCAGTTTGAAATGGAATCTAGTATAATAAACATTTACTTAATAAACATACCAGGACAGAAGAATTGGGTTGATGGATTATCTTAACATCCACTGGCAAAAACCAACCAACTCTTTTTCAATTTAACTTGACTGGATCTTTTCTGGCTGGCAGCCTTTCTGCACTCAGCTGAACTGGCACTCTTCATATTTTAAAGAGATACATGGATTTCCAAGCTTAATCTTTAAATCCCTAATAGCCTGGTCTCTGCTATAATTCACTAATTCCCTTCTGCTTGTTCTAATGAAAGGAAAGGCATAATGAGGAGAGATGAAATTAGTTAAAGAAAATAAATAACAAACTTTGAAATGTATGTGGAACTTTTTTGTTCAAGGAGATCAAAATGCATTGCATTATGGCTTATACATTTTTTTTTTACATCTTCATGTTTCCATTTTTTATCGTATAGAATAGCCAAAGCTCTAAGTTGCTGTGTCATTTTCCTTTGTTCAATTGTTGAAAGAAAGAACAGTAGACTTTGGTCTTGACTATCATGCTGTGGAGATGCCCTGGAAAAATATTAATAATAAGAAGACATAATATTAAAACATTATTAGATTTTAGTTTGGAAGAACAAATTTTTTTTAAGTCTGCTCCACCCATTATTTGGAATCCAGAAAACAGTATAAATGGCCAGACATTTGCCACTCTTGCCTTTGTAATTCAGTTGCTCCAATTGATTGCTTCAGAAAAGTTCCTCAGAGAGGGACCAGTCCCACTGGCGGGTAAAATTTAGGTATCTGGGACGTTTAAGACACAATATTATAATCTTGGCATCTCAAAGGAGGAGTCAAGACCCTTTAGTGGCCTTGGGGACCCCTCCTTCTAACCCTATTTTTATACAGGTTGCTGGTTTCTGTCAACAGATTGGTAGCTTTGAGAATTCACGAAAGACAATATATTATTTCATCCTGTAAAACATTTGTGAAGGATAATTTTTCTCTGAGCGAGGCTTAGTCAAGTTAAAGTCATTGACCAACTTCTATATAGATGACATGTGACTCCCTCCTTTAAAAAAAATAAGTGATTCTTCCAGCTAAACAGAGCTTCATCTTGCTGTGCCTTATGTTGTTGTCCCAAGACATCATAGCTAACCTGTGAAGGAGCAAGGAGCTGGGGGCTGGAGCAGTTTGTACTCTAGTTGTGATGGGAAGGAAAAAGTGATTTTTTTTTTGATTGGGGAATGGTTTGATTGACATGGAGACAGATGCAGCATGGATGAGGGACGCTGGAGGAAGGTGAGCCATGGGCAGAGAACCCTGCAAGGGTGCATTGAAAGGAGCTTGAACCTGATGAAAAGGTAGGAATGGGATAGAAGAGATTCAATAAATGTTGAGAAGGAAGACTAGAATGATCTGGAACTATGCTGTCCAATAGAAATATAAAGCAACCCATATATGTAATATAAATTTCCTGGTGGCCACATTAAAACAAAACAAAAAGAAACAGGAGAAATTAATTTTAAGAATATGTTTTAACTAACACAAGTCTTAATAGCCACAAGTGGGCTGAGGCTACCCTATTGTTCTGTGCAGCCCTAGAATGACAACAAATTATATATGGATTGGAGCCTGGAAGAAGAGAGGGGAGAGAATCTGAGGGTTTGAGTCTGAAGGAAGAAGAAGAGTGGTTCTTTTATTAAAACTGGAAATATTAGAAGATGCATGTGGTCAGGAAAAAGAGTGGAGATAGAGGATAAGCAAGTAATGATTCCATTATTTTGACTAACAGCAGTTGGGAAATACAGAGCAGGCAGTTGTAAAGACAGGATTAAAAGCATGGAGGACAGACTCAGAATGGAGATAAAGACTTGGGAACTGGTTCTGAGGGGGTAATGCCTGGGGTGGTGGTATTCAGTGTGGTTACCAAGTGCAGGGACAGGAGAGAGCTTTGAAAATGCTGCAACTGAAGGGCACAAGATAGAAAACAATATGGTAAATGAGAAAGGGTCACAGCTAGAGGCCTGGGCAGAAAGGCAGATCCATCAGTGCCAGAGTGAGGAGTGTTGAGCTAGTGTCTACCCAGGATTCAGAAGGCACAGAACACAGGAGGGAAATGGGAGCACAGTAAGAGTTATGGGGACAAATGCATATTTTAAGCTTAAGTTTCATTCTGTCACTAAATGACTTTAGAGAAACTGCTATTTTTTGTTTCCATTTTCTAATTGTGATAATAAAATAATAGAAGATAAGACATATTACTTGTTTCCTCTCTGATATGCCAAATGCTATGCTAAGAGCTTTAAAAACATTATCTTATTTAGTTTTCACAAAACCCTTATGAGATAAATTTTAGGGGTTATGCCATTTACAAATTATCCTAAATATCTTTCTTCTTAGGCTCTTAAGAGGTGAACAGATGCTTATGGGACACGGCATACAGCAGATTCATAAACTTATGAATTTATTTTATATGCATATATGCTTATACATATGTTTTTTTTATTCCTTCCACCCCAAATAAACACCACTTCTGTAAGCTTAAGAACATACTTTCTTAGGCTATTGGGCATATTAGCCCCAAAACACCAAGTTATTATATGAGGGTTGCTGCCGAAATCAACTTTGCCACACTAATTTGTTTTATGCTCTCTTATGTCAAAAATATATTAAAAGGATAATTCACCATGACCAAGTGGGATTTATTCCAGGGGTGCAAGGGTGGTTCAATATTCACAAATCAGTCAATGTGATATACCACATTAGTAAAAGGAAGTATAGAAACATATGATCATCTCAATATTGAAAAAGCATTAAAAAAAATTCAAAATCCATTCAAGATAAAAACTCAACAAAATGGGTATAAAGGAAACATACTTTAACATAATAAAGGCCATATGCGACAAACCCACACCTATCATCGTACTCAATGGCAAAAAGCTAAAAGCTTTTCCTCTAAGATCAGGAACAAGACAAGGATGCCCACTCTCACCTCTTTTATTCAACATAGTACTAGAACTCCTAGCTATGCAATCAGACAAGAAAAAGAAATAAAAAATATCCAGTTCAGATGGCCAACAGGCACATGAAAAGATGCTCCACATCACTAATCATCAGAGAAATGCAAATTAAAACCACAAATGAGTTATTACCTCATACCAGTTAGGATGGCCACCATCCAAAAGACAAGCAACAACAAATGTTGGCGAGGATGTGGAGAAAGGGGAACCCTCCTACACTGCTGGTGGGAATGTAAATTAGTTCAACCATTGTGGAAAGCAGTATGGAGGTTCCTCAAAAAACTAAAAATAGATATACCATTTGACCCAGGAATTCCACTCCTAGGAATTTACCCTAAGAATGCAGGAGCCCAGTTTAAAAAAGACATATGCACCCCTATGTTTATTGCAGCACTATTTACAAAGCCAAGATATGGAAGCAACCTAAGTGTCCATCAGTAGATGAATGGATAAAGAAGATGTGGTACATATACACAATGGAATATTACTCAGCCATAAGAAGAAAACAAATCCTACCATTTGCAACAACATGGATGGAGCTAGAGCGTATTATGCTCAGTGAAATAAGCCAGGCAGAGAAAGACAAGTATCAAATGATTTCACTCATCTGTGGAGTATAAGAACAAAGAATAAACTGAAGGAACAAAACAGCAGCAGACTCACAGAACTCAAGAATGGACTAACAGTTACCAAAGGGAGAGGGATTGGGGAGGATGGGTGGGAAGGAAGGGATAAGGGGGAAAAAGGGGCATTATGATTAGCACACATGGTATAGTGGGGGGGTCATGGGGAGGGCAGTGAAACACAGAGAAGACAAATAGTGATTCTATAGCATCTTACTACGCTGATGGACAGTGACTGTAATGGCGTATGTGGTGGGGACTTGATAATGGGGGGAATCTAGCAACCATAATGTTGCTCATGTAAAAAAAACATCCAAATTGGTAAGGAAGAAATAAGATTTTCACTATTTGCAGATGACACATTACTATATATAGAAAACACTATAAAAAAGTCTCCACCAAAAAACTATTAGAATTAATAAATTAATCAGTAAAGTCACAGGATACAAAATCACTATACAGACATCTATTGCATTTTTATACAAATCATGAACTAACAGAAAGAGGAATTAAGAAATCAATTTCCATTTACAGTAGCATCAAAAAGAATAAAATACCTGAGAATAAATCTAACCAAAGAAGTGAAAGACCTATATTTGAAAATTTTGAGATGTTAATGAAAGAAATTGAAGACACAAATAAATGGAAAGCTATTCTGTGCTCATGGATAGGAAGAATTCATATTGTTAAAACGGTCATACTGACCAAATCAATCTATAGATTCAGTGCAATCCTTATCAAAATATCAAAGGCATTTTTCACTGAACTAAAGCAAATAATCCTAAAATTTGTATGGAACCACAAAATATCCCAAATAGTCCAAGCAATCAAGAAAGAACAAAACTGGGGGTGTCAGGCTCCTAGGTTTCAAACTATACTACAAAGCTACAGTAACCAAATAGTGTGGTACTGGCACAAGAACAGACACATAGACCAGTGTAACAGAATAAAGAGCCCAGAAATAAACTCATGTCTATAAGGTCAATTAATACATGACAAAAGATGCAAGTCTCTCTAATAAATGGTCCTGGGAAAACTGGACTGCTATATGCAAAATAATGAAATTGATCACCATACAGATGAATTAACTCAAAATGGATTAAAGACTTAAATATAAGACCTGAAACCATAAAACTTCTAGAAGAAAACATAGGCAGTAATTTCTGGGACTTTGGCCTTAGCAATTTTTTCTAGATATATCTCTCCAGGCAAGGGAAATACAAGCAAAATAAACAAGTGAGACTATCCAATTAAAAAGTTCCTAAAAATCAAAGAAAACCATCAGCAAAAGCAACCCACTATATGGGAGAATATATTTGCAAATGATATATCTGACAAGGGGCTAATATCCAAAATATATAAAGAATTCATACAACTCAACACCAAAAAACCAAATAAGTCATTTAAAACATAAAAAAATGGGCAGAAGACCTGAATAGATATTTTCTCAAAAAAGATATACAGATGGACAACAGACACATGAGAAGATGTTCAACATCACTAATCACAAGGGAAATGCAAATCAAAACCACAGTAAGATATCACCTTACATTAGTCAGCATGACTAATATCAGTGACAACAAATATGTTGATAAGGTGGAGAGAAGGGAATCCTTGTAAACTGGTATAGCCACTATGGAAAACAGTACAGAGGTTTCTCAAGAAACTAAAACAGAAATATCACATGCCCCAGCAATTCCACTTCTGAGAATTACTCAGAGAACAAAATCATTAATTCGAAAAGATAAATACACTCATATGTTTATCACAACATTGTTTGTAATAACCAAGATATAGAAGCAACCTAATTGTCCACTGACAGATGAATGTATAAAAAAAGAGAAGGTATATATATATATATATATATATATATATATATACACACACACACACACACACACACACACACACACACTATGGAATATTACTCAGCCATAAAAAGAACAAAATATTGCCATTTGTGACAATGTGGATGGACATGGAGGTATCATGCTAAGTGAAGTAAGTCAGACAGAGAAAGGCAAATACCATGTAATTTCACATATATGAAGAATCTAAAAAACAATAAACAAAACAGAAATAGACTCATAGACACAGAGAACAGACTGGTGGTTGCCATAGGGGAGGGGGTTGGGGGATGGGTGAAAAAGGTGAAGGGGAAAAAGAAAATTAGTGAGAATGTTTGATATATTGATCTGAATGAGGTTACATGAATGTATACACTGTCAGATGCATTGAGCTGTGCACTAAGATTGTGAATTTTATTGTACGCTTCTCAGTTAAGATTTTTAAAAACTCTCTTAAGTGAGGGATATAAAAAATGTCTAGAACTGGGGAAAGACATTACATTTGGGGCTTTTGGCACAGGCTGACCTTGACCTTTCTTGACTTGTTTTCAGCATAAACTTTAATTCAGAACTTGCCTCCCCATATCTTCTTAAATAGATTATTTATCTTCCAGAAATGAGGGCTAAAATGACACTGGCCTTGTTCATACCAATAATGGCCAATGCTTTGTGCAAATTGCCAATACAGAAAGGTTAGTTCTGCATTTCATTCAACTATAGCAGAAGAGTAAGCATTTGTAGAGTGCTTTCTATGTACCAGGTATTCTATATACTAATTGTAAGTTAATTTGTTCGATTATCTCAGGAGTCTGTGAGTTATGTGCTACCATTATCCCTATTTTATAGAGTAAGTCTAGGCAGAGGGCATTTAGGTTACTTGCTCAAGATAATACAATTAGCATATTGGGGAAGGGATTCAAAGACTGTGGCTTTAACCACTAAGTTATATTATATTTAAAATAGAGGACAAGGATCTCTGGAAAATTTAAAAAACTTTAGGCCCCAATTGAAGAACCAATTACAATTCTTAATCCAAATTACAAGCTAGTGGAAATGTATTTCATTATACCAATGCTCATTATTTAGCATCCATGACACAGCATAACAAGTGAGGATGTGCTAATACCTCACAATAATACAGAGTCCTTGCCCTTGAGTCATCTGTAATTTAGTTGGGAGACAAAACTGACATAGAGAACATTTAGAGAGCAGTAAAAGTGTGTAGTTAAATGTTAAGTCGTGTGTTGTATTAAAGTGTATACTAGAAGGTCATGAAGAAGGAGAAATTGCAGAGGACCAGTGTGGGCTGGGAATGATTGAGGAAGCCTTAAATGATAGGGAGAAGCTGGATGAGGAGGAGGGTACAGGGATACAATTGTCAAGAAGAGCAAGATGAAGGTGAAAGGAAGTTCAGAGAAGGAATGAGCCTCGTATTACAGTTTGTATTTTCATTCATCTCCTTCTCCCTCTCTCTCACTCTGTATACATACATACATGCATATCTGTGACTGTATGTAAGTATGTATATGTATGTATATACCTCCCAATAGCATTTGTTCACCAGTTCAAAATCAGAATGTTTCTGATAAACTCAGAACCATGAGGGGTTGCTGGGAGATGACAATTCATAATTTTTAAATCTACAATGGCCAACCCTAAAAGGAGAGGGTTTGAAAGAGAAATGAGGTATGGCTATTCTTGACTATATCCAGCAAAACCTTCTCCTTTCAGAAATCAAGGACAAGTCAATACTTATATCAGGAAGATATTTTTATTAAAAAAGAACTCTTTGTATGGTAAAATTGATTGTTTTTTTGATTGACACCATACTTTTACTCATATACATTTTTGGTTTATCATTGCTATGGGCAATAGAGAGAAAATTTCTCTGTAATATTATCCCTATGTTTGACAATAAAATCCAAGAAAAATAAAATATTCCTTCAGTACAGTGAGTTGAGTAACTGAGATGAAAATTCCCAGTTTCATGGATTGAAGTAGAGTCATGAATGATGGATGTTATTCCCCAAAAAACCCCTAGGTTTCTAAGACCAGGATAAGGAATTCTTACATAAAATTCACAATGTAATTTGCTGCCTAAATTGTATAAAACAAAGGGGCCAAAATTTCTGTGTTTTGCAAAAATTTTGAGACATAATATATTGGATTTGATTTGCCATAGGAGTTTTACAACTGGTTAAAATACATTACTTCATATAACTGAAAACTACTGCAATTCACAGAGTAGGATTTAAAAGCTATCTTTGCTCATATCACTTGAGTATGATATTCTTGTTCTATTATTGTATCTGTAACAAGCCTCCATGAGCGATTTGGGGAGGAATGACCGTATCTGCATTCTGCAGATGTACTCAACTGGGCCAATTCTATTTGGGCAGTATCATTTCTGAGAATTCACTAACATGGTAAAAGCAGGCAGCAAGATTGATTCTCTCTTTTCTTTTACAAAATCATCATGAACTTAAAGATGTTATAAAAGGCATCAATAGTGGTAATTTTATTCATTCCACCAACAGGAGACATATCTATAAGTGAATCTTTGTGTCTGGGTATGTTATCAAGACAGTTAGTCTCTTGAAGTAATCATATGTACTCTAGATTTACAAAATCACTTTTAAAATATATATCTAAGTTAAAAGTTCATTGACTCTTCTTCCCAGGTGTTATTGGAAACCTAGCATATTTTCCAGTAGTTTCATTGATTTCTGTTGGACTTGGCCAGTGAGGGACTTCATTCACATCTTTCCTGATGACTTCTGACTTCAAATTCTTGCTCTACTGAATTCTCAATCTCCTCTCCTCTCAGCCTTTCATTTGCTTTCTGTCAGGCCTTTTCTGCACTATTTCACTGTGGTTTCTACTTCCTAAATCTCTCTACTACCAAAGTATCTCTGAGTCTAGGCTACGTGTAAAACAGTTTTCCCCAAAGGCCATGGGGCCCAAAGGAGAATTCTATGAAATACTCAGCTTATTTGCTGGGATATAACTTTCAAAATTAGACAGGCTTGTGGTTTAACTTGATCATTCCCACTGCAGCTGATTATCACTGGTTATATATTGGACTTTGACTGCAGCCTACTATCAAGTTGCTAGGTTATTCTCTCTTCCTTCAACTATTTCCCCTATCTTGAGCTTACTAATTCTTAATCTCCAAATTACTATTCATAACCATAAAACTCTTAGAAGAAAATGTAGGCAAAAATCTCTTGAATATAAACATGAGCAACTTTTTTCTGAATGCATCTCCTCAGGCAAGGGAAACAAAATAAAAAATGAACAAATGGGACTACATCATGCTAAAAAGCTTCTGTACAGCAAAGGACACCATCGGTAGAACAAAAAGGCATCCTACAGTATGGGAGAATATATTTGTAAATGACATATCTAACAAGGGGTTAACATCCAAAATATATAAAGAACCCACACACCTCAACACCCAAAAAGCAAATAACCTTGTTAAAAAATGGCCATAGGATATGAACAGACACTTCTCCAAAGAAGAAATTCAAATGGCCAACAGACACATGAAAAGATGCTCCACATTGCTAATTATCAGGGAAATGCAAATTAAAACCACAATGAGATATCACCTCATACTAGTTAGGATGGGCAACATAGAAAAGACAAGGAACAACAAATGCTGGCGAGGATACAGAGAAAGGGGAACCCTCCTACACTCCTGGTGGGAATGTAAATCAGTTCAACCATTGTGGAAAGCAGTATGGAGGTTTCTCAAAATGTTCAGAATAGAAATACCATTGGACCCAGGAATTCCACTCCTAGAAATTTACCCTAAGAATGTAGGATCCCAGTTTAAAATAGACATATGCACCCCTATGTTTATTGCAGCACTATTTATAATAGCCAAGAAATGGAAGCAACCTAAGTGTCCATCAGTAGATGAATGGATAAAGAAGAGGTGGTACATATACACAATAGAATATTGTTCAGCCATAAGAAGAAAACAAATCCTACCATTTGCAACAGCATGGATGGAGCTAGAGGGTATTATGCTCAGTGAAATAAGCTAGGCAGAGAAAGACAAGTACCAAATGATTTCACTCATCTGTGAAACTTAAGAACAAAGAAAAAAACTGAAGGAACAAAACAGCAGCAGACTCACAGAACTCAAGAATGGACTAACAGTTACCAAAGGGAAAGGGTTGGGGAGGGTGGGTGGGAAGGAAGGGAGAAGGGAAATAAGGGGCATTACGATTAGCACACACAATGTGGGTGGGGGCACGGGGAAGGCAGTATAGCACAGAGAAGACAAGTAGTGATTCTATAGCATCTTACTACGCTGATTGACAGTGACTGTAATGGGGTATGTGGTGGGGACTTGATAATGAGAGGAATCTAGTAACCACAATGTTGCTCATGTGATTTTATATTAATGATACCAAAATTTAAAAAAAAACCTAATACAAAGAAAAAAATTATTATTCATTTCTTCCATAGAATCAAGTAGCAGAACATTACCAAGAATAGCTACACTGGGCACTGTTCCAAAGACCTTATCTTCATCACGAAAACACTCCTCAATATGATTATGTGGTCAGCGTGCAAGCCTGAGATGGTTTTTTAAAGAGTGACACATGCTGAAAACATACAGAAAAAATTATATATCTAGGGCTGGTTTCAAAATAAGGAGAGGACTTGGTAGAGGTAGAGATTAAAAAAATGGTGACTATAGGTTATTATGTCAGCATTCTTATGTCGATAGTGATCACGACCATTGAACTTGGGTGATAGGTACAGGGAGGTCCATTATATTTTTCCCTCTACTTTTGCATATGTTTAATACTCTATAATAACATAAGCTAATTTTTCTACTTAATATGTAATAATTATATATATAATAAATAATATATATAAATATAATTATGACTTATAATTTATATATTTATTATAAATAATAAATATATAAATATAATAAATAATATATAATTAATTAATATATACCATGTATATATTGTTATTATAAGTAATATTGCACATTAATATATATGTATATTAATTATAAATAATATCCATTAATTATACATTATAATAACACACATATTTATATACAGTATATATTATGTAATTAGCATAGCCAATCTAAGAGATTAATAGGCTAAAAATTACTTGGAGGGTAAAGGCAAGTGTTGGTTGAAAGTCACATTTAAAGGCACAGAGCTATTCTAAGGAGAAATGGATTGGTAACAAAGGTATTAGTGACCTTTTAGTGCACAACAAATTATAACAAAACTTAGTGGCTAAAAAAACACATATTTATTATCCCAAAGTTCTGTGGGTCAGGAATTTGTACAAGGCTTAGGTGGGTGTCTCTGGATCAAGGTCTCCTAATGAGGCTGTAATAAAGTTGTTGAGTGAGGCTTAAATTATCTCAGGGCTTGACTAGGTTAAGTATCTACATCCAAACCCATTTAGCTCTTGGCTAGTCTCAGATCCTCACTGACTACTGCCCAGAGATATCAGTTTCTTGCCCACCTAGTTCTTTGTGTTGGGTCACTCCACAGCATGGCAGTGGTTTTCTTTAGAGAGTGATTGAGAGAGCAAACTTGAGATAGAAGTCACAGTCTTGCCATAACCTAACTTCAGAAGCCCTGCCATTGCCTCTGCTATATTCTGTTAGAAACATATCTCAGGAAGTCTGGCCCATAAAGGAAAGGATTCCATATTCTTATTCCTGGTAAGAATACCAGGGTGTAGGGATGGTTAAGGGCCATAAGAGAGGCTGCCTACTGCAGTGTTCACTTTAGGCCCCATAAATATACATTCTTTCCAGTTTCAAAATACATTCACCTGCTCCCAAGGTCCCCCAAACCTCATTCCAGTATGGATCAGCTCAAATTCAGAGTCTCATCATCAAAATCAGATCCTGCTATGGATGAAGCTTCCCAGTTCCTTAAATACAGCTCCTTGCATGCTGTTCCTCTTAACATACTGATCTGTGAACCTAAAGATCCAGGTTACGTGCTCCTCAGACACTCAGCATACACTAGGGGAGTGGGTGGTATTATTATTATAAACATTCCTGGTCAGAAGAGGAGGAAAATGGGAGCCGCAAAGGAGACTTTGGCTCCAAAAATAGCAATTTTGAAATCTAAGTGGAAAAATGTTGGAAATTTCTTGATTAGGCCCAGCAGTCCTTCTCTGTGGCTTTGGCTCTGCTCCCTGGGCTGGTATTAGTCAGCTCAAGCTGCCACAACAGTACCACAGGCTGGGTGGCTTAAACAACAGAAATTCACTTCCTCGCAGTTCTGGAGGTCAGATGGCCATCGAGGGGCCAATAGTGTTGGTGTCTGGTGAGACCCTGCTTCCTGGTTTGTAGATGGCTGCCTTCACGCCGTGTCCTCGCATGGCCTTCGCTCTGTGCGTGCAGTGAGAGAGATGGAGAGATCAGTGTCTCTTCTCTTTTTTGAAAGGTCCTGTCCAATTAGGACTCTGCTGTTTGACCTCATTTAACTTTAACGACCTCCTTAAAGGCTAAGAACAGTCACATTGAGGGTTAGGACTTCAACATATGACTTTCGGGGGATGCAATTCAGTTTATGCAGGTTGTGCCTGCAGTCACCCTTCCTTTTTTCAGGAAAAGATATAACATGTGTGTCGGTGACTAGTTTTTCCAGCCTACTTGCTGCCATTTTGGGAGATCCAATTACCTCTTTGTACTTTTATGCTGTTTCTGGTCCTTTTCAATCCAAGGTGGCAGTGGCATGCCTTTAATCTCAAAGGACCTTTTGCAGGACTGAGTAGCTCTCTGAGGCACTTTGATCTTTCTGAGGTCTTAACACCAGCCAGTTACACCCTTGGCTTTATCTCTAAACCATGGGCATATCATGCCTTTGGTATTTTTGCCAAAAATGCACAACTGAACTTGGTCATGAGTAAACATCAGATGAATCCAAATTGAGAGATGTTCTACAAAACAACTAGCCAACACTCTTCAAGGGTCAAGGTCATGAAAGACAAAGAAAGTCTGAGCAATCAACCCAGGTTAAGGGGACAGAAGAATCATGACAATGAGGTCCTGGGTTGGATTCCAGTCCAGAAAATGGACATTAGGGGAAACTTGGCAGAATCTGAACAAAATACATAGATTGCTCAATGGTATAGTAATTTGAGGAAGCTGGGTGAATGATATATAGACATAGTAAAATACTATTTTTGCAACTTTTTTGTTTGATAGTATTCAAAATAACAAGGTTTTTAGAAAGCTTTAAATAATTTGCCAAGGAGTACTGAGATCCTTAATCATGTATAGCCCATTTATCTGCAGAGATGTTACATAGCATACTGATAAGTATGTAACAGTCCATACACAGGCAACAGTGAGAGTACAGCAGAAGTCTCATTTCTGTACATTTGGGTGATCGACTGCTACTATGTCAGTGGAATGTCAACACCAGAACCTTACACAAAATGAGACAAAGTAAAACAAAGGATAGGCACCTGGCACCAGGGCCACAAACCCAGGTTTGGGATTGGTCATTCCAGAGAAAGGGGAGACGGAAACATGTGCAGAGAGTGAATGGGGGACAGAGGAAGAAAAGAGAGCTCTCCTAATCAAACTGCCAAAGGATTGTGTGAAATGGGGTGTAGTCTCGGTTTGCGCTGATATTTAAGGATACATTTACCTCTAATCTGGTGAGTCTGCAGAAACAGAGGCATTTCTAGACAGTCCTGATTCCAAATTGGAGTCATATCATAAGGGTTAGAGCAATATGGACCATCCAGTTTAGCCCACTGGGGGAGTGTGGTACACAAATATGTTAATTCCTGGAGAATGATAATTAATGGAAAAAGTGCAGGCAGGGGTAGTGGAGTATAGAATAGATGTTAGAACAGTTTTTATCAGATTCTGGCTCTGCTTCTGACCAGTTATATAAGCTTTGGAATGATAATTATTCATTCAGATCTTTGATTTCAGAATAGTAAAACCGAACTCATAGAGTTGTGCAGATTAAATAAGGAAATGTGTGTCACAAGCATGACAGAGCAAACATACAATAAATAGCTGCCCTTGTTTGTATCATGATGGTGGTGATGATGTTGGATCATACCTAAACAGACTGGTGTTTTAGGCAGAGGTGTCCCATAAAGGCACTAGATAATAAAGCAGATGAAAGGGAGAAGTTAAAAGAATTTTCATGACAATTTGTCAATATTCCATTAAGGGCAAAATTATAGCTTGATGTGCCTTGGAAGTTTCAAAATTACACTCAGACAGTACAGATCCTTGGCTGAGTCCAGAGAGACTATTTCTGGTCTCACCCACAGACAGAAATGGAGCTAATGTGTTCATTTCATTACTCAGGAAATGAAGAGAGTTTAGTTACAGCAGGGTTTCTCAACAACAGTACTATTGATATTTTGGGTCAGATAGTTCTGAACCCCAGTCCCCTGAACGGTGGGTGGGTGATAAAAGCCAAAGATTAGAATGATGGCACTGGTGATGGAGGGGCCCTGAAGATCAGTTTAACAGGCTTGCATCTCAAGGGCATGGGGTGAAGTTCAGAAATATAACACTATTTTCTATCATCAAAATTCATTTTCTGACTTTGAGGCTTGTTTGTTCATGCACGTAAACATAATCACTTTATTCTGGGTAAACACCATGAAAATATGGTGACTTTTCAGGCAATCCTAGTTTATAATCCAGACACATTCTGGGTAAAACTTCCTCTTTGACTTTTCTTCCTGGGTTTGAATCTAGGTTGGAGGAATGCAGTAGGTTGATGAAGAGACTTGCTCAAATGCTAGGCAGTATTATTGGGATGGAAGCCATTTGCTTCTTAGTTTTGGTGTATTTTGATCCCATGCAGATGCCTTCTGAGCTGTAACTAATTTGCTTTGACTCTCAGGCACACCTCGTGTTTTACCACCTGCCCAAATGCAGAATTTTATAGCTGGATTTTGGCCATCAGCCTCTGCTCAGAGTTTGTCTAGAGTTCATGATGTTGCCATGGTCTCCAGTTGTTTGGCATGTTGCATTTTTCTTGGCCCTATTTCTGGCTTCTTTGGGTCTTCCTTGCCATGTCCCAGTTCTTCATCCCCAACCTGAGACTTAATATTAATAACTAATTGAATTGCACTTTCAGCCTCTCCTAGAAATATAATCTTAAACCTGTCAGTCTGGAATTTCCTGGTCAGCACTAGTGAAATGATTAGCCAGACAACATTGCCATTCCCCAAAGGAAGTGACTTTGCCTGAAACAATTCACCCTTTACTAGCAACTTCCTTGTCCCACCTCTTTCTTCCAATAATAGTCTACCATTTTGTACAGCTCCCTGGAGCTCCTATTTTAGTTTGTTATATGGGATGCTGCCCAATTCATGAGTCATTGAATAAAGCCAATTAGATCTTTAGAGTTACTCAGTTGAATTTTGTTTTTAAACAGTAGTCAAATTTTTTTCCTATACAAGAAATATGTTACTTGACTGTACTTTGCTGAATGAATGAATAGACAGATGTTATATTTGCAAAATCAAGATCTTGTTACTAAGATTAAAATAATAATGAAATAATAATACAAGTATATACTTCCTTTTGTAATGGAACATGACCTTGATTTATCCAGTGGAACTTTTAGTGGATTTATATACTCTGTTTATATACTCTGTTTATGTACTGTGAAGCATTGAGCCTGGTGCTAGAACAGAGAAGATGCTAAACATTGATCCATTGCTCTACATTGGTTTAAAAAAGGAATATGAGTCTAAGCACGGTTGTAAATTATTTTCTAGATTCGACAACAGTTTGATTTCTTTTTCCTGGAGACACAAAAGGTTTCTGAAAAACAAAAATGAGTAAACTAGTTTTCCAAAATGTTGCCATATAATTTGCAACAAAGTAATGATCATATTTATAATAAACTTTAATAATTGCCAAGTAACCAGTCTGGTTTGATTCTGTGTATTTGCCATTACTGTTTTTAGCATGTTATGCTATTTTCAGTCAGATGTCTTTGCCACTTGGAAGTTCTCTTTACAAGGGATGAGTGTGGAAATGAATTTAATAAGGCAAAGAAAGGCAAGTAGAATGAATACAGAGATTAGAGAAGAAGTTAGATATATTAACACCAACCATAATAATAAATTCCTAGAATGTCTTTCTAGGAAAGACAATCCACTAAAGATAAATCCACTAAAAGTTCCACTGGATAAATCAAGGTCATGTTCCATTACAAAAGGAAGTATATAATTGTATTATTATTTTAATCTTAGTAACAAGATCTTGATTTTGCAAATATAACATCTGTCCATTCATTCAGCAAATGATTATTAACCACTTACTACTTCTTAGGTATTGAAGCTGAAAAATGATTTTGCCTCACAGAGCTTATCAAATTTATTTGCTAATTCCACAGAGTGATTTAAATTTCTGTGTAAGAAAGGACTATAATCAAAATAAGAATTTTTTCAGGTATGTTCTAGACCCCCTAGTTTTTTCTTGTAAACACTTTTTAAAAATTATTTCAAAAAAATAATTAAAAAATATATTATGAACATGTTAAGAATTAAAAAACAATTGAATTTTCTAAATATGTGAATATTTAAAATTTTGATTTTAAATATCTATTTGCTTTTCACTTCTGGCCAAAAAAGACAATTGTGGCTTGTGTTGAAAGAAGTAGCAAAATGATTTATACTTCTGAAAGGTAATTGCCCTTATGGAAGATTCTAGAAGAGGAGATATGATGCTCAGAAATCCCCTGGCTCCCTGTTGCCTAAATCAAGAGCTTCATTTTAATATTAGCACTTGGAAGATAAACACTAGCAGCTTCCAAGAGAGGTGATATTCACTGAATATTATATGACTCCAAGTGGGAGGCCAGAAAAACTATACTGAGCTGCTGACAAGCAGAGGCAAGTAAACATTTATGCCAGAAATGTACACACTTAACATGGCACTGGGGTCTAGTTCTGGCTCTATTCATGAATTTGCTTATTCATTTATTCATTCTTCCCAGTCACTCATTCTTTCCCAACTCATCACCCCTACTCATCTGCCCTGGTAGATAAACAGACATTTTAGATTCCTCCCAGGAATATGGCACTTGTAGGATACTACTTCAATAGGATGTGAAAGAGGGTTTCTATACAGACAAATTAACCAGATATCTAATAATTCTTCGGGCCAATGTAGAGCATTACCCAACATTCTTTGGGGAGAGAAACTGTCATTTTACAAGGCTAGAATATTATCAACATCTCTAGTCTCATCAGCATGCTCTATTCTGCTAATGTCTGGCATACAGTGGTGCTCTGCTGACCTGGGAGAGTATTACTAAGTATTTGGAATGACTTGATATCTTATATTTATTTTGACAAATGAAATATAGTCTGAGAGGGAAGAATGGGCCTTTTGCATTTGCATCGTCTAGACCATTACTGAAGGCATGGTGCACAGAATCCCAAATACCTCTCTTTTCCCTTTGCTAGAAATGTCACATAAATTGCCAATGTCACTTCTAAAATTCAAAAGTGAGCCAGCAATTAAAATGTTTCTGTTTAGAAAGTGTTAGAGCCTAGTTGTTCTGCTTTTTTTTCCTACTTCAAAGCTGAACAATGTATTTTTAAACAGTGCTCTCGGTAGAGGGAATTTTTGTAAACTCGCTTTGATTCTTTGCCTTTTTCTTTGAATACTCAGTTGGGTCCTGGTCAGGATATTTTAGTTTGTTTAGTAAAGCCCACATTACGATTATCTCAGCATAGGCAAAGCATTCTAGTTAATTAAATCACATCCATGAATTGCTTCCGTTTCAATTACTTTTGAGAGGTGATAAACTAATTACTGTTCCTTTGTAAAACCACATTAAATGGGTCATGAGTAAATGTTAAAGCATCTGAAACATGACTAAGTGAAGGAGGAAAATATACTAGAAGAGGACTAAAGAGTGGAGGAATTTTTCTTGAAATTATAAATCCTGGTTAGGCCTGTTGGTGGGAAGTATTATAACAGCAACTTATAGGAGCCTCAGTAGGGCCAAGAACATTTCCTGCCCTGCAAGCCTCAGAAGAATGAGGGGGGTGGTCACCTAATTCACATGGGTTACTGTTCTGAGTTTCTCATATTATTTGAATGGAACTACAGGTAGTTTGTTTCAACTGGATCCTCCCTTTTGCCAGATAGAATGGAAGAAAACCACAGTGCCCATCAGGTAAAAGAAAAAATACTTAAATAGTCATTTCCCATTGTAAGTTGCTATGAGAGTCTTTGTTTTTCTAATACCACATAACATAAAATGAATAGAAGAGAAATTACCAGATGTTCAGAAGCTCATCTTAGAAAATGTAAAAATGAGAAAAAGCCTTTTGAAACCTCTCCTAATGTATCCCTCAGGACTGAAAGAACTATAACTATTCTAGGCCTGCCCATCTGACCCCATTTTCCTTCTGGAAAGTCAACAAAATTCAATAATCAGCTGGGTCAAAGAATGTCAAATGGTCTGACGTAACTCCCAGGCTAGCTATTGGAGCTGCTGCTGGCGAGAGGCAGGAGCCATGGGGGCATCTTTTGTTGAGTCTGGGTCTGACTCTGAACCAGAGCAAAACCATAAAAGTATCAAGCCAAGAAGACAACTGTACGTTTGCCCTTCCTGCAGAGACAATGGTAGGACTATTAGAATTCCACATTGTCTCAAAACAAGTTTCTGGCTTGCCACTGTCATAAATCCCTTTCCTGTGACTCTCAGAGCAGGCCACATTCAAGGACAAGGAGCCATGTAAAAATAAGATTTAATTAGGGACCCAGGAGGTGGTGAAGATTTAGCATTATGCAATCAAATTAAATATTCTTCTGCAGCTTTTTGTTTCCTTAACAACTTAGCAAAGTTACTCAGAATATAATAAATCCAGTGGAGAATGTAAACTAAGCGATTAAATCAATAGTGGCAAACTCTGTGACCTTTTCTGAGGGTACCTGGTTTTCCATTTTTGCTCTGAATCTATTCCAAGAGGAACTAACATCAGAAATAATGTAGAAAATTATTTCATCCGATGTATAAATCTCATGGTTTTGTCAGAAAGAATCAAATTGTGTCTTCATGTCTGAGGATTTAGTGAGTTTCTTACCGTTAAAAGTTGTAAGTGCCCACTGTGGAATAACTGGGAAAGCACTGTGATCTAGTTCTGGCTCTATTCATGAATTTGCTTATTCATTCATTCATTCATTCATTCACTCAGTCACTCATTCTTTCCCAATCATTTGTTGGGAACTACCATGTGCTGGGTACTATTCTAGGCACTAGTGTTACTATGTTGACCAGGAACAGACAGATTTTGTCCTCCAAAGCTTACTAATCTAGTGAGGAGGAAATACATGTTACTGTACTATGATGACTATATTGTAAGTCTGTCCAAAGGCACATGACACTCTGACAGGAGACCTCAACCAGTCTGGCACTAATGGAAGTTAACTACAAAAAGCAAGACTTAGGCTGAGATCTGAAGGATGAGTAGGAAGAGTCCCCTATGTTAAAAGCAGGGAAGTGCATAGCAGATTGAGAGACCAACATACATGAAAGCCTTGGGCAGGAGAAAGCTTGGTGTTTGGAAGAGTTAAAGAAAGCCCAGTGTGACTGTAACAACCCTAAAAGTATCTGGATCTTGGTTTCTAAATATCATTTTTCACTAACAAAAGCAAAGCAGGACTCCCTGGAAGAATGACTAATTCCAGGGTTGGGGAAGGGAAAGTATAAGATGAACCCCAGAAATCTTGCTAGATGAGAAAGTAAGGAAGTGCTTCAAGAATAGAGGAAACTTGTGAAAATAACACTGAAGCAAAGCCAGCTTTAAGGAGTTCCCTTTAACCAAATTTTTGGCAGTTTGATTATAAAAATATATAATAATAGCACATTATAAAGTTGAATAAAATAGAAGACCGTGAGTCCCCACTGATACAATTATTATACATGAATAAGTTAAAAAGTTGGTGAGTCATGAGATATCTACAAAGTTTCAAGTTACCCTCTTGCAAAATATTTCTTAATTACATAGGGAAGCAGACTGCTTCACAA
Organism: Manis pentadactyla; assembly: GCF_030020395.1. NCBI lineage: Eukaryota > Metazoa > Chordata > Mammalia > Pholidota > Manidae > Manis > Manis pentadactyla. The sequence continues at coordinate 65,174,812 of NC_080031.1, read as the reverse complement.
TGGAGAACCTTGGCAGACACCACCTTAAGTGATCCAGTGAACATTAGGAGTAATCATAACATTGAAATTGTGTGCTATTTTATAGTAATCAATGAGAAGAACAAGGTACCATTTCTCTAACAGTCTTACCAAAATGTACAACTATCATGAAAAAATAACAGGCCAATCAGTATAAATTGAGGAATATTCTCTAAAATAATTGTCCTGTAATGTTCGAGTTTCAAGATGATGAAAGCTGAGTGAGGCATGAGAAACTGTTCCAAGTCAAGGGGATCTAAAGAGAGGTGACAGCTAAATATGATAGGTGATTCCAGACTGAATCTTTGGCTGCTAAGGAAAATACTTGGATACTTAGTAAAAACTGAATGGGATCTGAGAGATGAACTGATGTGGAGTTCCTGATGTTAATGGTTGTATTATAACTATGCAGGGGAATGCCCTTGTTTATAAAAAATGTACCGAAGTATTTGGGGGTGATGGGGCATCATGTCAACAAAATATGCACCCAAATGGTTAAGGAAGAAAAAAGTTCTGTGTACTTTCCAACCTTTCTACATGTTTGAGATGGTTTCAAATTTAAAAGTAAATCAATTCATTCAAAAAGAGAAAAAAAGGCCAATATGGTTAGAAACCTTGGCCTTCAATTTCACCATCTGGAGGGTAGTTGAAATCCATAGATCTCAGCTCCAGTTACACTGTAGTCCGTTAACTAGTCCCCAGGAATGACATACAAATGAAAAAAGAATATGTATTAGTTTTTTATTGCTGTGTAACAAATTGCTTCATATGTGGTAGCTTGAAATAATATTTATATTATTACTATATTATTATTAATATTATATAATATTATCTCACAGTTCTAGAGTGCAGAAGCTTGGGATGGCATGACTGTGTTCCCTTCTGAAGGCTGAAATCAAGGTGACAGTTCACCGCTTTCTTATCTGGAGCTTGGGATGTCTTCCTCCAAGCTCATTCCTGTTATTGGCAGAATTCAGTTCTTTGAGGCTGTAGGACTGAAGTTCCCCTTTTTTTGTTGGAGATGATTTCAGCAACTAGAGGTTGCTCTCAGGTCTTTGCCTCGGGGACCCCTCCATCTCAGCAATAGAGAGCCTTACGCACATGGAATCCCTCTCACCTTTTGAATCTCTCTCACTTTCTCTTCTGCTACCATCTAGAGTAAATGCTCTTAGTAACTTTAACTGTATCTGCAAAATCCCTTTTGCCCTTCAGCATAACACAATCATAGGAGTAATGCCAGAGGGCAACGATTATAGGGACCATCCTAGAACTCTGCCTGCCACAGGATGAAAGAAAGAAATGTGTTTGAGTCTGCTGTCAAACAATATAGGTAACAATGGAAAGGTAAAACTCCGCTTTCCAGATTCATGAATTGGGGTTTAGGAAATTCTAGACTATGATCTCTGAGACATCTTCAGCAGTGAAATTCTTTATTTGTCTTTATTAGGCTGTAAGAGCAGTCACAGTATGTTTATAATTTACTGTTACATTCCCCACACATTGCTTAATGCTTGGTACACAGGAGATACTAAAAAATATTGCAGGTATGAAGAACAAGTGATGAGTGAGTGATTAGCTATGGCAACCAAAGATTTATTTTCTTATTTAACTAATCAACATCAATGCTGATCGCTCAGTGAGTTGTTTTTCCAAAATAGCCAGGTTATGGAGAAACCTGACAGTTAATTCCCTGTTTCTTTTTGATTGATGATATTTGTGTGTATATAGAACTCGAGAGGGGTTTTTTTTGGTAAATATAATTTTCCAAGAAGACTTGGAACATATTCATTTATCAGCTGCTAATACATCAGAATGAAAGGATCTTATGATGCTAGGTTGTTCCAATTAATATATTTTATGATGAAAGCTTAAAACAATCCTATATAGGAGTATAGGAGTACATTTTTAAAAGTTTATTTTGGAAATCATTTTATTGCTTTTTATCATTATAAAATATGAATATTCTCAAGGTAAAAATAATTAAAAAATATAGAAGGGTATGAAAAAGAAAGACCATCCATAATCCCACAACTCAAAGGTAATCCCTATGAATGCTTTGATAGATAACCTTTCAGACTTTTCCTCTGCAATCATGGACAACAACATGCCATCACATACATGAACAGTTCTACACAGACAATTTTATATTAAGCTTTTATAATCTGCCTTTGTTGTGTGTAAAAATATGCCATAGGCAGAGTTCCATGATTATATACATATGAACCATCATTTTTTAAAGCTACAACATAGTTTATTATGTGGTTTGTAATAAGATATTTCATTTAGCCAGTCCTTCCTGATGAACTTTTGAATCATCTCCAGTTTTTCTAATATACATATATCACTTGGTACATAAATCTTTATATTTTGTCTTAATTATTTCTATAAAATAAGTACCTAGAAATACTATTGGTAAGTCAAAAGGTATACAGTTACTGATATTGCCAGACTGCCCTCAGAAATGTTTAACCCCACAAGCAGGTTATAAAGTAACTGTTTATCCTTATCAACAATGGGTATTATCAATGAAATATTTAATATTTTCCCATATGACATGTAAAAAGAACATACTGCTTTAATTTGAATTTTTAATATAGTATTTTACATCTTTATTTCTCATGTGAGTTTAAAAAAATATGGCAAGATGAGGTTATTAAAATGGCTCTTAGGCATCCTTTTCTCTTATCCTTTTGCCAAAAAGTATATTTTTTACCTCTTGTAAACATTTAAGTGGTTTTCTAAATAATTTTGAACTGCATTAGTATGGCGGGTAGCCTCTCGGATGGCCCCAGTGATCCTAGCCACAGCCTTCTGAAATCTCCCCTTGAGTGTAAGCTGGCCTTGTGACGCCCGTCTCTGTACTGCCGATAGAAAATGGTAAAGGCGATGGGATATCACTTTCATGGTCGCATTACAAAACATGGTGACTTGCATCTTGTGAGCAGATAGATTCTCACAGTGCCTTCTTGGCTGCAGGCTTTCAGGAAGCAAGCTGCCGTGTTGAGAGGCCCACCCAACAAGGTGCCGAGGGTGGGGTCTGGCCAAGAGCCAGAAGGAACTGATGCTCTCAGTCCAACAGCCTCAGAGGAAGAGAATCTGACCGACTGTGCGGGCTTGGGAGCGGATCTGTTCCCGGCAGTGTCTTCCTGATGAGACCCTAGGTTAGGCCTGGCCAGCAGGTGTACCCACTCCACTGTACTGTATGATCTCACAATGAAAACCCCTCCGTAGCATATTCTGGCTGAGTTTACACTATACACTTTCCAATGTACAGAAGTGTGACTTTAACATATTATATTTGATAGTAGAGAGATCAAGTATTTATTTTGAAATTCCCTATATAAATGGGTTATACACTGCATGGCAATAGGGAGATTTTAGAATCGCTGAAAGGAGATTTGGTATCAGGTTTGTTTACAGTTGACAAAGAAAGTTGATGACAGTTCCAACATTTATGCCTATTTTTGTTAAAGAATTTATTGACTACTCAACACTTTAATTTTTCAATTAGCCCTGTGACTCTTAATGATTCTCCTCTGCTTTAATTTCACAAGAAAGACTGGAAATTCTATACTGATTTATTTGCAGTACTTGTATTTATATAGATTTGAGCATCTACGTACATATGTCCAGACTTGTCTAGGTTCTGTGAGAGATAAAAAAAAAGAGACAAATATATTCCTTCTTGATCCTGGGATGCATAATCTCCCTGGGAAAGGTTTCTTGGGGGAGGCTATGTATTATATAAAGGCATATGCATTCTGCCTCCAGAGGTTTTGAGGGTACGTCTAATGGAGACCTCCTCCTTTAGAATAACAATATTTGTTGCTCAGCATTTCTATGTTACTGTGGGTGAAAGTATTTAAACATTTGAAATGTTTTATTAATGTAAGGAATTTATCTATGAATGTCTCATTTAGCTCTCTGCTATGAGGCATGGTTAAGGATCTAGAAATTATAATTTAGGGGGAAAAGAAAAGCCTCTCTTGCCTTTCTCATTGCCTGCCCTTCCTTCTCTCCTTCTTTACCATGTTAAATGCCACCGCAAGAGATTCCTTTGGGAGAGGGGAGGGTAACATTATTGTCTCTACTTACTTAAATGTCTATTATTATGAGAGTTAGAGGAACATCTTATTGGGATTTTATGCATAGATTCACTAAGTGAAAGGCACCACATTTTCACAAAAAGATGAATTCAGCAATGAACAAAAGAAGTTCATGTTTTCACCAAGCATTTTTTTCTCATATACAGCACAAGCATGTGACAGGCCAGAGTTAGAGGTAGACAGGTGTGGGCTTAGGGAAGGGCCCAAAATGCAGAGATATTGGAGAAGGGGAAGTGCAACACCTGATTTGCAATTTTACCCTGGTCAAGTCAAGTTTGAGTGACCACTGCATATTCTGTTTTAAACAAAACAAGGTAATTGCTTCCCCTTCTGCCCAAAGTCAGATTCCTTCTCCCTGTAACAACTTTTAATATCTTATTTTGATTAGTTCAGAGAAGTCCAAAAATCTTAAGGCTAAGGGAGTTCCCAGCCTTGGACATTCAAAAGAAATGAAGCTTATGACGCCTTTCATGGAAGAGTTGAGAGATTATTGTATTTTCACATATGAGCCACAGGTACAAGGGGAGGTAGTGCAGTTAACGGGAAGTTCAACAGAATATACACCTCAGTAGGAAGATGGGGATTGATCTGCTAGGAGCGGCTCTAGTCCTCATCTATGGAGGGCTTCAATAGTAAGGCAATAATTCAACTTAAAAGAAACGTCTTCCAGGATTTTCCCTGAGAAGTGATTATATCTAAGAAGGAACAACTCAGGGCAACCTTCCGCATCTGTTGACTTTCGGAAAGACGAGATATGTCATGACGGGAAGGAGAGAGGGGACATAGACTGCAATCAGAACACCTGGATCCCACCCAGTCCTTCTGTCTACATGAGCAAGCCATTACATCCCTTTAAACCTGTGTCCTCCTTAGTAACAGTTTCACCAGGTTGCTTTGAAATTCATTAAGATAAAAAGTATGAAAGATGTTCTACATATTATGCTTGTGATTTGTACTGCTACATGCATGTATAAATTCCAGAACATTCCAAGAGATGCAGCATGTCTTAGTTGTCCAAACACAGATACAGTGGCAGAAATGTAACTGCCACTCACAGGCAGCATGAAAAATTCAAAACTTCATTCCATACATTTAGGATACATTCAAATATATGCCTGGCACAGAGGATCCCTGGAAAGGTTTCTTAGTTGACATGGAAAAGAAATCTGTGAGGTTCATTATCTAAATATTTAAAATTAAAATAATTCAACTAAAATAATTTTTTCTAAAAGTTTATTTTCTTTAATTGTACCACACACACACACACACACACACACACACACACACACACACACACAGTAAGGCTGGCCAGTTGTTTATATGAGTGACAACCCTTTATGATGACATGAGTTTTAAGACAAACCAACCCTTGAATTAAGTTGTCATGCTTTTGCATTCAACGGAAAGTAAATGTAAGAACAAGTGAAATTTGAGGTTATATTAATATTTGTTCTTGAAAAGATGTGAGGCAGTGGGATGGAAGGGACGGGAAATCATACCCACTTCAATTTCCAGGTTGCTAGGCCTCTGGTTAAGTATTCAGTGGATGAATTTGAGTACTTTATTTCATGATCTACAGTATGCACAATGATATTTTGAGTGGTGGGATTGTAGGAAATACATTATCATATAGTTGTGAAGATTATGGATTTTAGTTCCCAAAAGACATGTATTTGAATTTCAGGCCCTCTAGTTACTAGCTAATTGGTTTGTTGGATTATTGCAAATAACTCAGTCTTTGATTTATCCACTGAGACCTTGGGCAAATATTTAACTTTTGCAAGTTTCATTTATTCATAATGGAAGAAACAATAATCATGACAATTGTGACCACAGAGTTTTAAGAGTTAAAATGTAGAACAAAGTTTGGTACATTATGAAATCTCAGTAAATAGTAGCTCTGCTTATGTTGCTATCTTTGATGCACTCTTAAATTATGCATGAAAGTGCAGATATTGTAATGTATTTTAATGATATTCCTAAGGTTCTCAGTAATTCATCTTCATAATCAACATATATGTGTTTCTCTTTTTATAACAACATTTCTCTCTTATGTGGGTGTACTGTCTTTTGCAAAACAAACTAAATCAATATTCTGTAAATCAAATTATCTTTGATAACGAGGGGTAGACATTACATTAAAGAAACATAATTTAAAAATTTTGTTGAAACATACAGTCTTTTGCAAATCTGATGACAGCTATGTATTTCCTCTGTCTGGCCAAACACACAAATCCTTATACGCACAAAATTTTGTATAATTCAGGGGGCATATAGACCTTCCCTAATAAAGCTGAGGTTTTTAATGAAGTGAATAAACATTCAATATTGCAAATAACCAATCCTTAATTTATCTGCTGCATAAACTCAGATCTTCATATAGTGACTACCGAATATAGACAATTGCAGTTTAATGTGGTCTGAAGCATAGCCACATGCCACAATGTTTGCTAGATAAAATTATTTTTAATGAAGGCTTATTAACTATGCTGTACCTCATGGTTCTGTATCCAATAAATAGTAATTGGTATGCCGTCAATAATAGTGTTGGAGGTAATATTGAATTATACAAGCTGATTAATACTTTTATGCTTTTTTTGTACTAAAGAACCAGCAAACTCAATGATCTTTTCAAACCACAATAGCTTTTTAAAACTTTGTATTTTTAATAAATACTTTTCAGAAATTTCTATAAAGTACTTATTTTTCTAATATATGGTATCTAATGGGAATCATTGAACATTTGAATCTTAAAATCAATAAGATGACCAGTTTGCCACTAAATAGTTGGCCTCACTCCTGCATTCAATACTATATTAATGTTATTGTAATATACTCAGTATTTGAAGATAACAAATGGTTAATGGGCTCACTTCCTTGCCAGAAAAATATATTTCTGTTAATAAAAACAACTCACAATGACACCTTCTGCATATATGTTTAAAGATAAGTTAGGAAAGATATAAAAATCTTGAGGAACTATAGGCTACCTATTAGGCAACCTTTAAAACTTTATCTCTGAAACTAGGGAGAAATTTATTTTACAGAGAGCTTGTCAGCCTGAGATAACCTACGTTATCTCTTTGGGTTTTTGATCCCCTTCACGTTTCCAAACTTCAACTAATAGAGTCTGATGTTTGCTTCATTTTTTTCTCCCATAAGCTATAAGATTTTGATAATCCACGAAACCTCAATGTGAGATTTATGTTTTTTTGTTTGTTTGTTTTTGTTTTAAATTAATGGCATTAGGTAAATCAAGAGGCAAATGAAGGCACTGTACTGGTAGTGAGAAGCAATCCCCTGGCAAGAGTTTTGTTTGGTGGCTGTTCTATTGCATCTGCCATGTGTGAAATGACAGCAGGATCATTCAGGAAATTCAACACACCCACAAGAGAAGCCAAACATGACAGCTTATTTTGGGAAACATTTTATCATGAGGATACATTTGTTCTCGGAGCGGCCTCAGAAAGCCTCCCTTGTGCAGAACTGTGTCTTGATTAAAGGGACAGCTGATGTCTAGTACATAAGAAGGGCTTTCTCTTGACAAAGTTGTCAGTGTTTTCCCCAGTGCAAAGAGATATTTTATTGTTAAATGTTTGCTTATTTTGTGTTTCCAGCAGTACAGATTGAAAGCTGGGTGTGGTCATCTGATAAATTACAAATAATAAATCCTTAGAGTAATTAACACAGCACTTTTATCTTATAAACAATATGTTTCTGAAGATGAAGGCATGGCAATGTAACTGCTATTCACATTTTTTTCATTTCCTATCTTTACACTTGTGGTATAGTTCTCCAAATTTTATCAACTGAAATTTAGAAAGCAGTTCAGTAGCTATTGTGTTTTTGCCAGAGCATTTAGATGAAAGCAAACAATGATATATTAATTGTAGCTAAAAATTAAGAATGATGTTTGTTAAGGCACTTAATCATACTTTTCATCTTTCAATCTCTTAAATTATGTTCTTTCCTTTACCTACAATTTCTACCCCATCTTGGGAGTTACTGTTCATGTAGTTTCTTCTGCTAGTGTGAGTCAGTATGGCCAGAATAATTCTCTGTAAGTGATAAGGAACAAGTGCAATATATTGAAAGTGGGCAGGTAGCTCTATCTTACCAGTCTCTGGGACTTCACACTTGCAGAATTGCTTTTGAACTCAGCAATCATCTCAGAAACCTTCTTATAGAATAATAAAATAATAATCAATGTCTTACAGGGACAGGCAGTAATTGACTGGTTGAGATATGTCTGATTGTGAGCATCTTTCCCCATGTGATATAGATTGGGTGTTCCTAACTGACACTAAGAGCACTGGCAAAACCATTTGCCTTTTTGAGTTGGTCTTTAAAAAAAATTGTTTTGTTTTATTTTTGACCTGCCACACATTTAAAACCTCTTCAAGATCAAATTTCTCTTTTGGTTAGCTTGCAGTCATTAGTTCTTTTCTTTTGTAAATTTAAAGCTACTAGCATAACATTTCTCAATATTTTTTAGTTGTTCAACTGATTTTTCAATAATTTCCATACGTTGCCTATGAAGCAAATACTGTCCTATGCTGAAATGGGCACAGATTCTCAGAGGAATCATTTCTCCACCCTCCTGGCAGCTCATGATGAGTAATACCTCTAGAATGGTGAAACGTTCCCTGCATTGAAAAGTACAGATGGTGCTGACTGATGTGGCATTTACTTTCAACCCATGTTCACATCAAGTTCCAAGGCAGTGTCTTCTTGGTGACGGATAATGATGCAGATTTGACCTACAGGTTAAAGATGTGATTTGTCAGTTGTGATCAGGCTGGTATTTGAAGTTCAGAACTCATTCCTGCCATGCAGTGGCCTGGTATCAGCACTTCTGTAAGGGAAATATGTCTCCTTTCATCACATCTTTGTTCTGTTCTGTCTTAATTCCAGCTCTGTATCTTCTCCTTCAATAATCTGTACACTTCAGGAAGGCTACAGAAACCTCTCAAAATCCTTGTCCATTTGTGCAAGCCACACACACACACACACACACACACAAGCACACATATTCAGTGCTTATTACAGTGCCTGACACAGAATAAGTATTTAACCAAGTTGAATGAATTCAATAGGTAGGTGAAAAAATAAAGGAATAACTAATGAAATAAACTATATTGAAATATAAAGAAAGTGACTATTTGAGCTAATCAAGATGTTTTGTTTTGTTGCTGGTTTATGAAGGTAAAGATGAAGATTCATCATTCTTTGGGTTAGAGACACAAAAATGGATGTCTTTTCTAAGTTAAACACACTGTCACACCTAAAATGTCAAAATCATTCCTAAGCTATAGCTACAAGGTGGTTGCATGAATGTAATAAGATTAGTGAGTACAAAATAATTTAAATAGAAATATTACATTTTGAAAGTAAGTTAAATATAAACCATTAGATAGTTACTGTTTATCAACTTCATAGTTTTGTCTAAGACAGTTTTTCTCAAATTATATTTTAGAACAAAATTTTAAGTGTTTACCTCACCTTTTCTTTAAATGTTTGTTTCCCTTGCTGGTATATACCTTATTAAGAAAGAATAAAAATACAAAAATATAGAAAAATAATGACCTTTAGGGTTGTGATAGTAAATTAATTTTACTGAATATTTTTCTACTCTAGAAAATATGAAAAAAATGTGTAAAGCACTTACATGGCAACACTCTGCATTAGGAAGATATTATTATATTTATCATAAAAGAATCAAATAAGAAATACATATGTGGATTATATATAGACTATATGCAAATGCATGTCTGCAGTGGATAGCGTGAGAAACTTCCAAATATATTTCATCCCTCCTTACTATATAGTAGCCTCATGTGGGATAAAATGGAAGTTTTCACCCAGTAGGTCCAGGATTTCCCAACTGGTCTTAGCCATTTATATACCAATAGATGTTTACCACAGCAGAGCCTCAGGTCAATCTAGGGCAAGGCATGCAGAGAAAACAGCCATTCTCTCCTCTTCTCCGTTCCTGATTACTAATCAGTCTGGCGCTCACCAGTCACAAGGACTTGCCCATTGAGTTCCTGCTAGAAGGGGTGGGCAGGGGGGGAGAGCGTGAACTAGGGCTAAGGGGACAGATGGAATGGGGCCTGGCTAGCAAACTCGAGCAAGCTGTAAGCAATAAAAACTCTTCCAGTCTGCCCTTCTCCTTGTCCTCCTTCCATTTCACCAGATTCATAGGGAATTTGTCCCAGTAGGGGAACCCCCTTACTCCCAGAGCTATGCCATATGCAATTTGAATGGAATTGATCCTACCCCCCTAGTTCTAAGGGTGAGTTCTGAGGGATTGTTTTCCATTACCACAGTGGCTGGTTTGGGAGTGGGCATATATTTCAGATTTAAGTCAATCAACATTTCCTCAGCCATAGTGATCACCCAGTTGGAATAAAACCAGGATTTGTGTGCTAAGGTTGTGGAAGTCAACACTCTTCCTCTATCTCTGGCCATGATCAAAGTCACCTGTGGTCCCAGTTGCTACTGGCAACTATCCTACGTCTGTGAGGAAGGCCAAGCCTTCAGAAGATGCTAAAAAGCAGTCGACAGAAGAATGGCAAGATGGAAAGATCCTGGGTGCTGATAACATCCCTGATTAAAACTTTGAAGAACCTTTGACCTCTGGACCTTCTGATCACAGGAACCAGCAAATTCCCTTATGAGTTAATTACTGTGAGCTGTCTTTTCTATTACTTGTAACTGAGAGGATCCTCCATAGTATGATATCCATCAGAACATGTTCATCCACGGGGCTGTGAGCCATGAGGAAAGCCTGGTGGAGAAGATGGCTTTTCTAGGAGGGCTTCTGAGTATTCCCAGCTGTCACCTTGCTTGGTTTTACTTATCTGAGACAAAATTCTTTTTTGGAAGTATAAGAAAGTTATTAAGGAAATGAAAAAACAATATCTGGATAAATTATATTTAATTTTATAGCTAATGAATCTCAGCAATTTTAATAGAGACACAATTAAAGACATAAAGGACATAGGTTCTACAGAACTTAGTGTAGCAAAGATTTAGAAAATCATAGAGAATATTAAAAAATATGTTAACAGCAGAAACAACCTAAAAGAGAAATTTCTTGGTTAGTGTACCAGTCTCACAGTGGAACCAGGACTGTTTTGAACTATGCCTATTTCCAATATCTTGTATTGTGATAGGCACATACATGACAATAAATGTTTTTAAATGAATAAATGATTTACTCTAAGAACTGAGTAATGAAAGAACAGTAAATCAATCATAGGAGAAGCACACATAAATACTCAATAGGGCAATAATAGCATTTTAAGGAAAGCACTGAAGAAGGATTGTGCTGTAAGTTGAACAATTGGGTTTCCAGGGTAAAAATTCACAATCATATGAAAAATCTAAGTGCATGAATTGGCTTTTATTGGTTGGAAGCAATAGAAACCAATTCTGGCTACGAAAAGAAAAAGGGAATTAATTGGCAGGGCTCATGGAATCAGCAAAGGCTGAGTTAGGGTTAAGGATGGACAGAAACCAAGGTCATTCCAGAGACTGACAAGCAGGTCTCCTAACAGGGAAAATGCAGGTCAGGATGCAGGTGTTTAAGGGAGGTGACAAGGTGGAGGTTGGTGGTAACCTGAAGGAGAGCCATTTCAGTAGAGACTCTATGGATGTTTGGTTGGAGAAGATTGGAGAGAGATGGAAAAATAAGCAACCTTGATGAATTTTCCCATAAAGTGGAGCACAGAAAGATATGAGGTCAAGAGAGGTTTGCTTATCTTGTAATGCTGCTACTTAGCATGCTTCTGAGATAATGGTACAGAACCCCTGGCTGGAACCCCTGGCTGGAATGCTCTTGCCTCTAAGTGCCCCTAGCTTGGTTCCTTCTCATCCTTCATATTTCAGTTCTACATCACCTCCTGGTTGTATATCCTTGTTTCATGTTTTTTGCAGCACTCATTCCTGTCTGAAATTAGCTTCTGCACCTGTTTTATTACCTCTACCAACTAAAGTATGAAATTAATAAAAGCAGCAACTTTGTCTTGCTTACCATGTACCACTAGCATCTAGAAAAACATCTGTCATATAGCTGAACCTCAATAAATATTCATGGGATAAATAAATAATCAACTGGATAATTAGAATTTCAGCTGTGTTATTCTTATAACACCTGCTTGAGATTTGAAGTCCCAGAATCCAGACGCTGAACAGCCAAGTTCAGATGCTATGCAGTCCTTTGTCTGGAGAGGGTCCATTGCTCCTTGGGTTATACAGTGGGAGCTGAGTACATGAATTTCCTGTGCCTTCAAAACTAAATGCAACCAAGCAATTCCACTTCTGGGAATTTACCCAAAGAAAATAAAATCACTGATTTGAAAAGATACATGCACTCTTATGTTTATTGCCACATTATTTACAATGCTAAGGTAGGGAACCAATAGAAGTGTCTATCAATAGATGAATGGATAAAGAAGATGTGGTACATATATATAATGGAATATTATTCAGCCATAAAAAGAGAGAAATCTTGCCATTTACAATAACATGGATGGATCTAGAGGATATGATGCGAAGTGAAATAAGCCAGGCAAAGACAAATACCATATAATTTCACTTATATGTGCTAACTAAAATAACACTGTGAAGGAGATAGAGGGGCACAAAATCTCAATTATAATATAAATTAGTCACAGGAATGAAAGTACAGCATGGATAATATAATCGATGGTTCTATAACATCTTTCTATGTTGACAGATAGTAACCACATTAGTTGGAGTGAGCATTTAATAATATAGATAACTATAGAATCACTGTGTTGTATACTTGAAACCAGTATAATATTGTATATCAACTATACTTCAATTTTAAAAAGAGCAGCAGAAAAAAAGTATCTGAGAGGAAAGAGAAGATTCCCAGAGGGAAATCAGGAACTCCTCAGGATCCCCAAGTGACAAATGCTTACTGCAGTATAGGACTGTAAGGAGGGAAAAGGAATGCTTATTTCCTGCCATAAAAAAGCCATAAAGGAAAAGTATATATTTCTACTCATTAATTAACAGCTTTCAATTTCATTCCTATGTTTCCTGAGGGAAGACTTTAGGACCAAGGAGAAAGCAAGTCTCCCTGCTCACACAGATAAACACCCCTCTCCATTAAAACAGGCTGGAAGCCTGCAGGTAATTAGACCCACTGTGTCAAGCAATCAGCAACACAGGGACAAAGTCACAAAAACAGTGACTAGAGAGCTGGATAATTCCTGAGAAGCAGAAGGGAAGCCTTTGCAATCAGTTGAAAGATGTTTAGGTTATTGCGGTTCACAGGCTGATCTGTTCTTGTCTGTGTGATGTTACTTTGGTTCTCTCCCACTTCACCCCCTCCTCTGTTGGCCCCTAGCACAAACACACGACTTGCAACACGCTGCGAACTTCCCTAGGTCAGTTCCGACCTAGGTCAGCTCCGGAGAGTGGTCGTTGGTCTCTCTAGGACTGTTCCTTCAGGGGAAGAATACCTGAGAAGTACTTCTGTTTGCTTTTGCTGATTTCTTCTTTTTGATGTTGGGGATCTAAGTTAGAAGAGCACTGGGCAAATCCAAGACCTGCTTCATTTACTGTTTTTCCACTAGAACATTCATGGTGGGTAAAATAGCCCTGATAGAATGCTCAGCTCTACAGCAGGTAGGACAGTATTGATTTCATTCATGCCTAGCACCATGCCTAGTGTACAATGGGTTTTCAATAAATATTTGGTGAATAAGTGAATAAACAATTGAAAGTAAGTGGACAGATGAAGTTCAAAGGGCTATTTCCCAAGCAGAGACCTGAAGACCTCCACTGTGGCCTCCTCTCCTCCCCTCAGCCACAGCACTTCATTGTAAATCTACTATCTGCCCTGTCTTCTCTTTTCTCATTGCTATGCTTTTTCTTCTAACTTTCTGGTCGTATTCATACTTACTCATCTAAGTTTGATCATGTATCCTGATAAACATCAGAATGAGAGCACATAAATTCTCTGTTATATGCACATACCTGATTTCTGATTCTAAGACAAGATGCATTTTTAACAGACCAGAAGGAAAGCTTTCAGATCATACACCGTAGACTACTACAGCTCTGGCGACCTCACAGTCACTTCTGGTCTAAAATATGGTTCATGGTGGAAGTACCAGTGATTTATATATGTTTCTGGAAGTGTTGCTATGAGATCCCTTTTTTTCCTTTAGGCTATAGGGAAAAATGGTAGTTTTTCTTAAAATACAGTCCAACTTTAAAAAATAAGACCATTTCTATGACTTTTCATTCATAAGGACTTTTCCTTAATACTCATAAAAGAACAGTATCATTTATTTCTTTATTTAGCCTGTTGGGTAAAGAATTCTGTAGACCAATATGTATTTAATAAACCTGCTCATTTCTTTACCACCTCCTCCTGAAATCTCCCCCTAGAGTATTTAGTTAAGGGAGATTAACAGTGAGAAAGTCACTGTTTTTCAAGGACTTTTTGAAAGTCTGTTTTTATACCAGCCACATCTCTCCTTCTCCCTTTATGATCAGTGAGATGTAAGATAAGATTAATAACCAGTATAAATGATTTGTGCTTACACTGCCTTTCACCAGCCATTGCTGAGATGACCTTCCTTTCATAAATTGTCAGGAACCCATGGTGAATGTCTGCACATTCCTCTAAAATGCACTGAAGAATAATCACCTCTGTGGGTTTTTTATTAAGAGAGGCTAAAGAAACAGAACAGAATGTTAGAACTGGAAAGGGTGACAGAAACAACTCAAGTGAGCCATTTGTAAATTTAAAAAAAACTAAATCGCAGAGGCAACGTGATTTTCTGAACTCCACACAGGTTGCTAACTAAATGCAACGCCCGTGCCCCAACCTTTGTCTTTCTATAGCCTACCTAGTTAGCAGTGATTTTCCAACCCTGAACACCAACTGCTCAATACTTCATAATGTTACTCACAGGGTTGTTTTACCAAGGATCTGGGTGACTTAAAATTCTATTGGAGAAGTAAATGCCAATTACAGTGTTTAATTGACAAGTTCCAACCATTCCCACTACTATTGCAGTTATTTGGTCTATATGCTCTACCCCTGGAAAAGAATTCTGTGATAGAAAAATTACTCTCATACTAACTTAATTTATTCTGGGCTGTGTGATTAGGTTTGGGTGAGCCCAGGACATGAGGGATCAAAATCCAGGACTGATTCTAACCTATAGACTGAAGAGGTCCTGCATGTACTTCCTCCCACAGCAGGAAGTAGAGTGAATGCAGGCTGACCTGGGTCCGCACATGCAGGGAGAGATATGGCAACTGGCTGGGAGAAAGTGGCTGGTGTTTCGGGACAAGCAACAAGGAGAGGAGCAGAGGCTGTAGATGAGCTGTGATGGTGAGCAGAACACTAGCTAATTGGGCACAATATGTCACCCCTGCCATCCTCTGCCAGGAAAGAAGCCTTAATTAGGATGGGGCCAGTTGGGGTCTTTCATCTGGGTTCTGCAGGAAAGGAGGTCATCATAGGGGGTGTCTGGCAAAAACAACTTTGAGCCTGTAAACCAATCCATTTCTGTGTATGCAACCCCTCTCAGACAAGCAGTGTGACTGTTTTCTTATCACTGGTTCTGGGTGTAAACATCCCATGCTTTGAGCACAAAACCATTGCTTCTGGCCCACTTAGTATGTGTTTCCCAGAAATGATGACTGCAGTGACTCTTCATCTATACATCCTGCCTGGATCTTATTTGTGAGATGTTCTGAGAGGTTACTGTGGCTTTGTAATTGAGATTTTTTTCCCTTTGGGAAGTTAACTGTCCTTTCCATAGCCGTTTTGGTTGCTTAGCAACAGAGAACAACAGAGCAGTAACGGGGATTCTAAACCTCGAAGGAATAGGGATAGTTGATCTCTGTGCCACGGACAGGGTACCCCAGCGGGCCTGACGTGAGATGGGAGGATGTTATAGCAAGAAATCTGGTGTCCCAGGGTCTGAAAGCCCAGAGGGATGCAGGTGAGTTCCCAGCTCCTCCAGTCCCAAAAGGATTCACAGGAATTTGTAGATAAAGTAGCCTTCACGCGGTGTTTCAAAGGAAACCCTCTTCAAAGTCTGGGGAAAAACATCAGATAGACTTTTCATGCTTTTCTGGAAAATGACCCTTTTATTTGAACTCTGCTGTCTTCCCAGGTCATAGGGCAGGATACATGGTAGGTATTCAATAAATATTTGTTGAATGAGTAACACGTCCATCACTTGATCTTCTCAAAATCCTATCATCCCAACCATTTTACTGATATAGGAAGGAGGCTGAGCCAGTCCTTTTTCAGAACCACTGTCATGAAATGTCACCTTTACAATCCTCTTGCCAGGAATATATATATATATATATATATAAATGAAGCTAGGTCATCCCAACTTTCCCCGGGTAAAAACTCAAATCCTCTCTGGCTACAAATATGGAAGCACAGTTCACTTCTATAATTGATCTACTGGAAAATTTGCATGTTGGCATAATATTCATTTATCCTTCAAATGTGAAAATAACTTGCACGGAGAGTTTTCGTTTCAGTCTTGAGTGAGAAATGACCACGCCTTCCGTGAAGAAAGAGCGTGAAGGGGCATGGTGTGCGCACCGGTGTGATTGATGTGCACACGCATAACCGTAGTTCTGCTTTGTGAAGCTTTAAAGGGTATTTTCATTACTGGAATGTATTGGACTTGTTTCTGTTTGCTTTTAAACTTGAGCCTATGGTCCATGGGTGATGTGGGAAATTCATAAACCCCCCAAAATTTTATGTGAAATGTTGTCTCTATGCAAAGGAGTCTGTGACCCTCAAAAGATAACAATCTTTGAGGGGGAGGAAGTTTAACTATTAAAGAAAATGAAATTTAGCAAATGTTAGTTTTCTTTTAATTTCTCTGAACATAGCACCTAAAGAAATAGTATGTCAGCATGCTGACAATTGGAGAGGCGAACGTAATGGTACCAAATAGAGGACCACTGAAATGAGGAGCCCAGGGTACAGCCAGCAGGGGAGCCAAGGAGAAAGATGGACTTCGCTCTTCCTGCAGATCATCGGTCGTGTTTTTGTTCTGGTAGATGGAGCACAGGGCTCTGAGGGAGGGGACAGTAGAGGACCATGCTACCTTGGGTGACCTTTACGGGCGTTCAGTTCAGCTCCTTTGCTTACAGACAGGGACAAACTGGCCCCGAGGGTCTGTCTGCCTGCCCCGACCCCACCACCCCCACTCTTCTCACTCCCTTGAGATAGATCTTCTCCACAGTTTATATAAACCAAAGCAGAACTTGCTCCTGGGTTGCCTAAGCTACGGCGAGCTAGGCCTTGGATACACTTAACCTGGGGAATTAAAAAAAGCAGCTTCTCAGGAAATCCTCTCCTATAAGAACTGGATGCTTAATAGCCGTATTTTCAAACCAATTTTATTAAAATCATCTATTCATGTGGACTAACTGGTGACTGATTACTGTTCCGACATAAAAAAATATAGATAAAAGTTTGGGAAACAGATATTTCACTTAAAGGAAGGAAATATTTATGTACTCAGTACTTCTTGTCAAGTACTGAGAAACGACTGAGTCTTATGTCATATTATTACTCCCTGCTAATAGAAATTTAAAGAAGTTTTTGTTTTTCCATGAGCCCTGAAGAACACATTGCAATAAAAGCAAGCTTCATAAATCCATTTGTTAATTCTAATTCGTTTTTTCTCAGGTCTAATTGGCTTTCTAAAGCTTTTTCCCCTTAATTATGATATAGCAAGACTTGTATTGTGTATGCTGAGTAACTGTGGTTACTCTGGGGCCGTGACTCATGACCTTTAAATATTACTGTCAGGCAGCCAAAGCTCCTCGACTTTTAAATCAGTAGTTCTGTGTCAGGCATCATTAAAAGCAGGTGGTTTCAAAGAGCACTTTCTCTGGCATATTTGTGGCACACACCTGAATATGCACACAGGAGTGTTGTACTCACAATGTTTTGCTTTGTTGGGCTTTATTCAATGACCGAATATTAATTTCTTGCTTGGCATGTCACTGGGTGAGTAAAAAATCATCAAGGCACAGTTCTTGTCCCCTAGGAGGTGTCACTGCAAGATGCAAAAGTTATACACCTCATGAAATGTAGTAAGGGCTATCTATATGGGACAGATGGTCAAAAACTGCATGTGGACAGAGAGGCAAGAAATGCTTCTCATCAGCAGAATCAACGAGGCTTCAGGATTGGGAGACATTTGAGTCACAGTATGAAGAATGGGTGAGATTTTAAGAAATGGAGAAGAGAGCATGGTGTTCTCTCATCAAAGGAAGCAACCTAAGAAATTTATAAAAAAATACTTTGGAACTACTGAGTAGTAAAGTATGGTGAAAATATCAGTTTAGTGAGATGCACTGATAGAAGACAAAAATTAGTTTGAAGATAAAGAGGACAGCTTATTAGGGTCCTTTAAAATCACTTGTTTTGCTCTGTAACTGTGATGACCAAAAGTTTATTTTCCATTTCATGATAAAGTAGAAAACACCAAAATGCTGGTTTTTGCTGATTTAGGTTTGATGGGAGAAAAGCAATTACATCTCTCAGAACCCCAGTGAGTCCTTCCACTAAGTGGGAATTTAATTTTGTTTAGTGGCCACTGATTACTTTGTGAACAATTTAAATGGTTTTAAATCATCTGAAAAGTGGGAGACATGCGGAGAAATATGGAAAATAAAATAATAGACTTATCAGGGAGATAGTAGGATAGAAAAGAAAAAACGTACCCTGGGATATTAAAATAAGGCTTATTGGATGGCAATAGTACAATGAGACTTCTTAAGATTAAGGTTTATTACATCATCCATTTATTCATTCAACAAATATTTATGGACTATCCTAGTCCTCCTCAAAATGCTAAGAATGGAGCAACAAAATAACAACAGAAAAAAATCCCCCGTCTTTAAGGAGTTTACAGTTTCAGTTGGGAGGAGACACAATAAATACAATAATAATAAATTATTATTATATTTAATTTATTAATTAAGTATAATAAATGAGCAAAGTATATATAGCATTTTGGAAGATGGTATGTACTGCAGAGAAAAATTAAGGCAATGAGGATGGAAACAAGGGTGGGGAGTTCAATTTAAATGAGGTGCATCTGGTAGGCCTCACTGAGAAAGGGACATTTGAGCAAAGACAAGTAGGAGGTAGAAAAGCGCCAAGTGTGGAGCAAGGCTTTCTAGCAGAGAAACTGGAGGTGGGGGCCTACATGAGGCAGTGGCGGAGAGTGGCAAGGCCGGGGTGGCTCGGAGGGGAGGAATTAAGAATAACAGATGAATTCGGAGAGATAAAGGAGGAGCTATGTGGGAGAGAGTGAGGGAGTAGAACGGGGTCCTGTGGTGGATGGGAAGGCGAATGGCAGACATCTGTAGGGCCTCTGGGGCCATTACATGGGTGGACCTTGGCTTTTATTCTGAGTGAAATGGGATCCTTATTGGAGGGTTTTTGAGAGGAGGAGTGAAATTTTTCTTTTGGCTTATATTTGAAAATAAAATGTAGGGGGAAAAGTCGGAGGCAAAAAGAGCCATTTAGGAGGTTAATGCAATAATCTAGGCAACAGCCAATGGCAGCTGGAGACCTGAACTGTTAGCACACCATGAAGGCAGTGAGAATTGGTCAGATACTGGATACACTTTGATGGTAGAACCAAGAATTTCCTGTTGGATTGATGTGGGTTCTGAGACAAAAAATAGGAGTCAAGATTTTAGCCCGAGCAACTGGAAGAACAATGTCCTCTTCAACTAAGATGGGAAAGACTTTGAATTGAGCAGATTTGGGGGTAGGAATCAGGAGTTAGGTTTTGGGGATGTTGAAACTGACATAAACCTGTTAACTCTGCCAGTGGATGTATCAAGAAGGAATTGAACTGAATGAATGAATGTGGAATTCAGGGGAGAAGTCTGGACTGGAGATGTGTATTTGGAAGGGATCATCACATTGGTGATACTTAAAGCCACGAGGCTGGCTGGGATCAGCATCTAGGGAGTAGATCTGAACAGAGGAGAGAGGATGCTCTGGGGCATGCTGAAGCCGGGAGCTTGGGGAGATGAGGAAGAACTGTCAGAGGCGGCTGAGAAGGAGGAGCCCATGGGACAAGAAGGACACTCGGGACCCAAGTGAAGAAAGTATTTCAGGGAGGGAGTGATGGGTCACGTCAACAGCTGTCAAGTACGGTGAGTTGTGACGGATGACACCTCGGTCCAGTAATGTAGGGGTCAGTGGTGAATCTGTAAGTGGAGAATTCTGTGGAGTGGTACTCGTGAGAGTCTGAATGGAGACTTTAACAAAATATAGGAGGAAAGGAAATGGCGACAGTGGGAACAGTTTTGCCATAAAGGGTGGCCAGATCAATCAACCAGAAACTAAAAGGGTGAAGAGGTCTCACGATGCAATAAATAACAGCAATGTTTGTAAACTATTGGGAATGACCCAGGAAGGGGAGAGAGAGATTGACTGAGAAACAGTGTAGGAAACAAAGAATTTCCCAAATCTGCTATTTCATAGGATGATATGATTTCTTCCCTCTACTTTTTTGTTCTGTTGTTGTTAGCCAAAATAAGAGATTTTGCAGGTTTTCAGAACAGATTGTACTGTTTGGACTGCTTATTCTCAAGAGAACCTTTAAAGGCTATTTTGTCTTTTTCAAGTAAAGTTTACATTCTGTAGTTTTTGATTTCCTCTAGAAATGTTCAGGCATTGACATTTGGAGGAAATAGTTTAGAAAATTTATCTTCCATGTTACAGTGTAAAGATCTATTTGATGCAGGGTGTGTATTTGTACATACAAGACTGTACCCATCAGAAATAAAATTTTGGAATTCTAAATTCTTTATTTCAGCATAAAGTCTGGAAATTCGGAGTTGGATATACGAGGAAACAAAATATCGGTAAGAAGTGCTATATGAATTACCTTTTTTAAAAAAAAGCACTGCAGTTAATTAAACTAACTTCTTTAGTGTTGAGACTTTACTAATGTAGTTTTGTTTTCACATTTTATTCATACAGACTTTAAAAATAAAAGATGAAATGTCCCTTTTCAAGTAGAGTGAGGTAAAGTGAGCAGAGTGCCAATGGAGGGATGTTACGAGGCAGTAGGGAAGTTAGGTGTGGTGTGGCCTTTCCCATTTGCACTTGGAATAAACCCTACGTGGCTCTCTGTGGCCCTATAATATCATAGACATCCTGGGTTACTTCAAAGTATTTTCTTGTATGGGAGGAAATCCTGGAATTCAGACATGATACAGACTGGGTAAATGGCATCACTCGCTTTATGCAGGCTTAGGTTTAAATCACAGTCTATTGCAGATATTTCCAGCTGGTGTTCTTCCACATCTGCTGATGACACACAGAGCTCTGGCCCTCAAGGCCTTCTCTCCCCTCTCCCCCCCAAGCTCTGTTATGCCCTGTGACAACAGGGGTCTTTCTTCCAGAGCCTCACCCAGCCCAGCCTAGGCCTTAGGTGACAACTGTTAGGTTGTTGAGAAGTGTTGAAGTTGGGTGATGGGTACATGGGGCTCACTATACTAGTTCTCAACTTTTACGTAAATTTGAGAGTTTCCCTTAAAAAAGACCAAAACAAAAAAGTTATCTGTACACCCTTGATGCAGTTTTAGTAAGGATTCCCTAGGCTCCATCCATAGACATTTCTGGAACAATCCCTTCAGCTATAATGCAGAGGTAGTGGGATATAGGGGATCATAGGAGGAGGAATCAGACCCACCTGTGCCACCTCCAAGATGTGTGATGATAGCCAAGTGGTTTGAACTCTCCGAGCCTTATTTTTTATCATGAGAAAACATAAACATCATAAAATAACAAAGTCTAGTTCAAGTAAGATGTTTGGGATGTGAAAATGGTTGGTGAAGTACTTAGAAGTAAGTGTCCGGGAGTATAATTATTTGGAATTGGTAGCAATCATATGGGGCCCTCTGTGGGCAAGGGGGCCTGGCTCTGTGATTTCGCCCTTTCTTTTTGGATTTAATGGTTCTTTTGTGCCACTCCTGTCCCACCCTAGCATCAGCAGCGAAGAACAATCGATCTAGTGAGGTGCTTATCCAGAAACTCACTTCTGTACGATTATTTTTGTCCATAAAATGTTAACATCTCTTTTCTAAGTATAGTTCATTTAATCTGGCCCCAGACAGACTGGACATACTTCTCACCCATAATAATTTTCAGGAGGAGAATTTTTGTAAAACACAAGTCAAAGAGAAACCAATTTAGATTCGTAGCTATGACTTCAATTAAAAATTTGTTTTCTAACTCTGATGGTTTGATCTTATATTGCTTATGTTTTTTCCAGCTAAGAAAACAAAACCTAAGGAGTTTTTATTTTATATAGTTGAGCTATTTATGATTCTGTTGCTCTAAGAAAGAGTACCCTTCACCAGTACTTTATGGAAACGTTTTTTCCTGTTTGCTTGGAACCCTTGGGTGAGCAGTTAAATTGGAGTTTTGGAGATTGGAAACTTCAGACCAATCTCCGTTCACGTTTCCTCTAACAATGCTCATCAATTAGCACCTAGAGGTACCCCTCTCATTGGCTGCATACCACACCGAAAAGGACAAGGGGCCAATTACCACATTCCGGATTTCTGCCTATGGCTCCCAATTAGCTTCCTAGAGTTCAGAATCGACTCTTTTCAATTTACATGTAATATAATTGGGAGCCCTGTGGCTTGAAGTAGCTGGTTCTGCTTTAGTTACTGCATTTTTACATTTCTAAGACGACACATTGAGCTGGAGGGGGTTAGAATGAGGAGCCCTCAAGGCCGAGGGCTGTCCGCAGCCGGTGCGGCCTTCTCCCTGTCCCATCCCTTCTCAGTCTTGGAACTCACAGGCTGATCCTGCTGCAGAGCCGCTTCTGCTACACTCATAAAGAACCAAAGTGCAGGTGGGTTTCAGATGCCTCTTTCCCACAGTTCTAGTTCGCATCAGCAGGGAAGATGGAGACAAAGGAAGAAACCTGTTCAGTGCTGTGAAAGTTTCTTGGCCACCCAAGCAGGACGAAACGCGCTCTTCCCTTGCTGCATCACTCTCTGGAGGTGGTTTTTGTTTTTCCTATTTGCCTTTACCAAACTGGTTTCTAAATACTCCTTTAACTTTGGGACCTTCCTGGTAAGCTGTACCTTCTTAGAATGAGGAGTAGCCTTGTTCATCTCTGTGTCCCTAGACAGTTTTTTTCTCATCAAAATGGCCCATAGTCAGTATTGTTCGAAATGGACGGCACTCCAGACTCAGCACTAAGTGACTGACAGATGCTCTTCCACTGAATCCTTACAGCAGCAGAGAGAGGTGGTTTTTCAGGATCATCACTGTGATTTTGCTGCATTTCTTCTTATTGTTATTAGTACCACTTTAGAAATTAAGAAAGTGAGATTCAGGGAGGCTGAAGGTGAGTCCAGCTGCTGAGTGGTCAAGGAGTGTGTGTTCACAGTATAGTAGAAGCTTGCAGGAAAGTCCAGTGAATGTTATTTAGATCTACTCAGGTGCCGGGTTGTCCCTTTTTATCTGGACTTTATTTCTGTGGGCCTGCTGGAGGATTAGATTGTTATTTGAACTGTGACCTTTGCTCCATTTTAACATCCTCTGACAGAGAACAACTAGTGCATAGAAATCATCTCATTTGAAACTGTTTAGGAAATAAAAATTCTATTGCAAGGAAGCTTGCCCTGAATGGGATAGTAGGCTCAGGATGTCCCCTCCTGAACTATTGCTGAGCACTGTGACACAAAGAAAACATGGTCATTGGTTGAGTGAGAATGTATGAATTCATTAATGCTAGAATATGTATCAACTCTGTCACTCATTATACAAAACAGCTTATTACAAAACCTCACAAGCCATTTAGCCTTCAAGTTGGAATTTAGTAATGATTTCATTAAAGAATCTTTCTTTTAAATGCCAAAGATATGAAGACACTTTTTTATGTTTAATTTGTAAGGTCAGATTCATAGCACACAGTGTATAGAACATCAGCTTTACGAAACAACCTTAAAGTGGCTAAAAGATTTTACATGTGCTAACGTGGGGAAGGCAAGCCATGCCTTAAAAATTGTGTCCAGTTGTATAAATTATGTTCTTCTTTTAGTGCTTGATATAGTATTATTTTCACAGGAAGCATATATTTGGTCACGTTTATGATATTTCTAAATATTAATACTCTAAAGGGCTTTCAGAAGATTCTGATGAGGAATCTTTCAGATCATTAATGAATCACATTTATCGCTTGTACTTTAAATGTACATTTCAAGTGATTTAAAGCGGACATTCCTATTTATTCTTAGAATGACATCAATATTGAACTATATTTCTATGCATATTTAAATATAAAGATTTGTTGCTGTTCTAGGAAATGAGTTGTTTATATTATTTATTTTTTGCCACTCTGCTAGGTGACAAATGATATCTCAGAACTTTTTGTTTTGGATTATTTTCTTCCTTTTTTCTTTCTTTTTTTCCTGCCTTCCTTTACTGAAGCATACTTGACTAATTTAAAGTGTAGAAGTTGATGAGTTTTGACATATGTGTGAACACACAAAGCCATCACCACAGTTAAGATAATGAAATTATCTATCACCCCTCAAGTTTCTCATGCTCCTATATAATCTCTCACCCATTTCATCCCAACTGCCTATACCCTGTTTCCAAGGAAACACTTATCTGCTTCATGTCACTATATATTATTTTACATTTCCTTGAGCTTTATATAAACAGAGTCATACATTATATAATCCTTTTCTGGCATCTTTCACTCAGAAGAATTATTGTCAGATTCATCCATATTTTAGTGTGTATCAATAATTCATTTTTATTGCTGAATAGTATTGAATATTTTATTGCTGAACAATACAATCCCATTGTATTGAATGTGCCAGTTTGTTAATCCCTTAGCCTGTTGACTTTCATAAACATTCATGTGTGGGTCTTTGTGTGGACATATGCTTTCTTTTGTCTTGGGTAAAATACCTGAGAGTGAAATTGTTAAATCATATGGTAGTTGTACTTTTAACTTTCTCAAAAATTATCACACTATTTTCCAAAGTGATGGTGGTATCATTTTACAATCCCGCCAGAAGTGTATGAAAGTTTTAGTTCATTCACATTCTGTCCAACCCTGGTAAAGTCAGACTTTTAAATGTTAGCCATTCTAATAGGTGTGTAGTATTTCACTGTGGTTTTCATTTGCATTTCCCTAATAACTCATGGTGTTGAGCACCTTTTCATGTTCTTATTTGACATCCTTACAACTCTTATTTGGTGAATTATCTATTGAAATCTCTTGTCCATTTTTAAGGTGTGCCGTTTGTTTCTTATTATTGGGTTTTGAGAGTCCTTTATATATTCTAGGTACAAGTAATTTTTCACGTATGTGTTTTTCAAGTGATTTTTCCAGTCTGCAGTTAGTCTTTTCATTCTCTTAATTGTCTTTAGAAGAACAGAAGTAATTAATTTTGGTGGAGTCTAATTTATCCATTTGAACTTTCATGTATCATGCTTCTGGTATCCAATCTAGGAAATCTTGGCTGGAGGTCATACATATTTTCCACAGTTTTTTCTCAGAAGTTTTATAGTTTTAGATTTTACGTTCAGATCTATTATTTCTTTTGAGTTAATTTTGGCCAATGATGACTCACAGCTGAGTCTCTATCCAGGAATTTCCTTCAGCTGAAGGAACTCCTTTGCCTCAGAGTCATCCCCTTCCCAGGCTCAACATGCATCCTGGTTGATGCTTTGCCACAGACCTGGCCTCCTTCCTTTGATCAAGGATAATTCCAAAGGGCCAGACCAGCTCCAGAGCTCCCCAGGCTGAGGCCACTGTTGTATTCCCACTTCTCTCCGTCCTTTATGGGTGTTGCTCCCCAAAGCCATCTCAAGCAAGCTCTCTGCAGCTGGGTCTCTCAGCCTGCTTCCCAGGGACCCTAACCTCACGGAGTCACAAAATCAGAAAAGGTCTAACCTAAGGAAGAGATTTTGTGAATGGAGTTTCATAGGAAATGCAAAACCACTGTGCGTCATGGATATCAATAGAACATGCCATTGTAACTCTGATAGCCCTTCAGAGAAATGTTCCTTAATGTAAGAGATTTAATGAATATCTGCTTGCAAACTTTAAGGAAGTAAAACAGTTCATTTAATAAAGCATGGAAATGTTCATTGATTAGATTTTTTAAATTGGCTTTTTCCCTCAAAAGAACACACATAGTATAGAAATCGAAACTTTATTTCTAGGGAGTTGCTAGTTATCTAGATAATACTGAACATTAATGTATGTGGGAGAGTCATGTTATCACCCCAGATGTTAGGATGGTGAGATGTTAGCTGGAGTTTCTACCCACTGTTCGGCCTCTCGTATAGCTATTTTCATATTGAGATCTTGCAATAAATGAGGGATTGATCCATAACCAAGCTCTCCTGTCCCCATCCTCACTCCATCCCTATTCAATTATCTCAAAGTTCACCTAATTTAAACCATATAGCCAACATGCAACACAGAAACAACTTAACAGTGATTCTAGGTTGAGCAGCACATAGAAAGGTGGGAGTGATGGTATCACTGTTACTGGTGAGAAATAGTCTTGTCTGTGGCTGTGATCAAGAGAAATGAAAACTTTAAATCATTTCAATTTAATTTGATTATTATTCAGCTTTTTCAAGGTTATCAATTCCAATTGCCTAATGGCTTACATTAATATTTTATCTGAATACTTTATTTCTTCTTCACAACACCCACCCAAAGCAGGAAGCAGAGAGGCTCTATTCATCATAGCTGACTGAGGGACCCTCTGAACGGAAGCTTCCCCGGGGAGGCCACCCAGGCAGGCAGCAGCAGGAGGGCGCACCTGGAGGGCCTGCTCCACTGGGAGGGCACGCACATCCCTCCTGCTCCTCTTTCATTAGCCAAGCAAGTCGCATGGCCAAAAACAACGTCAAGGGCCGAGAAAGTGAAATCATACCGCATGCCCTGGGAAATTATCAGGAACATTTGGTGGACAAGAATTATAGCAATATGAAACTACCTATAAAAAAGAAAATAATTAAACCTAAGAAAGGAAATGTTATAGACACAAAATAAAGGAAAACAGTAGCTCCAGAATTTCTCATGTTAATAGTCAGCTGCACTTAAGCTGAAAAACAAGAGGCCATGAAAAACATCTTAGTAGTTTAAAATGAGATTGACCAAAGAACTAAGAGGTGTCCGAGAGAAAATAATCCTTTGCGAGCAACTGGGCAAGATGAACTATTTTAATTCCTATGCTAGAGTAAATGTATAAGAAAAAATACACAGATGTGTTCCTTTATTTTTTTAAATGTCAACAGGCAATGAAATTTAGAAAATGTGTGGCCTTGAAACAGATTGTTTACAGATAGGCTGTTTTTCAGAATTTCCCCAGGAAGCATCGGCAGCGCAAAGACCCTCTATAAGCTGAAGCAGTTGAGTGTCTGCATATTTGTTTCATCAGATGCCTATGACATTTTTTTTCCATTTGGCTCTTTCAAATGGCAAAAATTCCAAACAATGGGCATTATTTGGGGGAAGCATGCTAATCTGTGCTGTGTATTTGTGGGTAAAATTGTAATATTTCCAGAATCTCTCTCCCTTCTTTAGTGTATCTGCATATCAATAGGTGTTTCAAGGGGTGGAGACACGTGGCCATCTACATATCAATAGGTAATTACAAGGGCCTGTGAGCGAATGTTTATCTGGACCAGAGAGGTTAGGTAGAGCTCTCTTATGCTGCAGCCTGGTCAAGAGAGGTTGGGATGACTGCTTTTAAGAAATAAAAGGGTTTCTTAACTTTATTTCTCCCTTTGACTGATTTCGGTTTTAGAGGAATTTTGCCCCAGGATTTTCCCCCGGAGTTATAGTAGTGCTCACACATTTCATTTTCTGTGAGGGTGGAAATGTTGGGAAGTTTGTGTGCATAGAAGGAAATAAATTGTCAGATGTCAAAAGGGGATGGAAGTCATATATATATTTATACTTGAATATATAAAAGTTAAATACATATATTCAGTCAACATGAAGGATTACTCTGAATTAATATTCTGGATAAATTCAAGTTTCATGTACCATTTACTCTTCTGAAACTCGAGTGTCTAGATCAGAGGACAACAGGCCAAGTGCGAAGTATGTTTCGGAGACCATCACATGAATCAGTCTGACTTTAAGAGCATCCTAAAATTGCTGTTGTTTGAAGAAAAATACCTTCTAAAGCTTCAATATTTCCTTGATAGAAAATATCTTCCTAAAGGTCAATTTTTCAATCTCATCTTTCCCAAAAGAGTATGTCTCCCTTTGGGAGGCTCTCTTTGGATGGCTGGAGAGAAGTTGGGAGAGGGAGGAAGTGAGCTGGGAATGAAAAGCAGGAGGATGTGGGCTCTCAGGGACAAAGCAGGGCCGTTGGCTGCCCTCAGTTTCATCAGACAGACTGGATAACATTCCTTTAGTTTCTTTTGACAGTTTAGTTAAACTGGGATTTGCTTCTGGGAATAACAGCCCCAGATTATCATGTCAATATCTGAGCTGTTTTTGTTAGATCAGGTATCAGACTCAATCAGTTATTCTGAAATGTGTCTGCTAATTTGGATCACTGTGATTTGTTATCTGTACTTAATGAGCATCAGAGAAATCAAGTGTTCCTCCAAGTTTTATTTAGACTTTGCTTCTTCAAAAAGTTGCCTCTCTCTTTGACAAAGTTATGCATTAATGCATGAAGATGAAAAGATTATTTAGTCATTGAAAATTCCGTATCCTGTAAGATAACTTACCACTTACCATTATTTCAACCCATTTCAGAGGCATTTATAAACAAACATTCAAAATAAGTAATAGAAAACATTTGTAACATCATACTATATTTGTAACATAATAACCTTAATATATAAAGGCCTTATGTAAATCAATGAGAAAAAGATTAGCCTTTAAATAGAAGATGGACAAAGGACACAAAACACAATTTACAGAATAAGACATACAAATATCCAGTAAGATGGGAAAACGTGTCCAAACTTGCATAATCAAATAAAATTTCCAAACTCAACAGAACGCAAAGAAATAAAAAGTTTCTCAAAATTAGGTATCATATTTACCTGTAGGATTGACAGATATAAAAAGTATTGAGGAGGAGGGGGTTCAAGATGGCCATATAGGAGGATCCTGAACTCACCTCTTTCTATGGACATACCAAATCTATAGCTACATAAGGATCATTTCCCTCTGAGGAAGATCTGAAAACTAGATGAACAGATCTCTGAAACATAGGATAAAAGGACTACATCCAGATGGACAGGAAAGGGAGAGACACAGTCTCACAAAAAACCCCACCCCTGGAACAGGTGACAGAATAAGAAAGGATCTCAGCAGACAGGCACCTCTCCCAGAGGGGTTAGGGTGGTGGCCCACATTCTGCACCCCGGACCCTGGGTTCTGCAACAGAAAAGTCTGGCTTTGAAAACCAATGGGGCTGACATCTGGGTGTCCCAGAGTGCTACAGGAAACTGAGATTCTCTCTTTGGAGGGCTTGCTTACAGTCTTGCTCACCCCAAGGTCCTGTGCAAAAAGTAACAGTTTGAGAAGCGCCTAAGCTATATGTAAGGGAGATTCATTTGCTGACCTGAGGGCATCAGCTGAAGGGGCGGGGAACAGTTGAGATGTTCCCTGGATAGGGAACAGCTAGGGAGTGAGGCCATTATTACACTCACTCCATAGCTTGCACAGGCTGGAGAGATGAGACATGGCATCCTCCAGCCACTTTGCTGAGACTGGTGTGGGTGGCAGTCATGGAACTTGCTGAGGCTGGAGAGCACAGGTCGTGTGCCCCTGCCACTGGCCTGGGTGGCTGAGTGTGAACCATCTCAGAGTTTCCCATTCCCTAGCTGAAGTGTGCAATCACAGGCAGTTGCCACACTACCCCACCCCCTGGCTGAGACTGGTGAGTGTGGTGGTGGTATACAGCCTAAACATAGCACGCATGCACACACAAGGCGCTCTCCTGAGCACTGCTTTGTCCTGCAGGTGTGTGTAGTCAAGATACTTTACTGTGGATTTTCTGCAGCCCTTGAGCAGCTCTGCCCACTACAGTCTCCAGCAGCCTGGCTAGAGCCAGTGGGCACATGCAATCCACATAGGGGACAGACCTTGATCACCTGGCCCTACTGGCCAAGAGGGCTGGCATTCCAGAGCTCCACAAGACTACAGTAATTGGAAAGACAGTTCTTGGCAGGCCCAGGGCACTGCACAGACAGCAGACTAAAACACAGCTCCAGTTTTTGCATGAAAAGGGTCATTTACTTAGCCTGGGGCTTTCCCATATAGTTAGAGGCTATGGCGGTGCTCCCAGGGAACATAAGCAGGGAGACACCATCCATACTCCCATAGCCTCCTTATAGCTCAATAAGACTATCGGAAAGGAGCTTATACACTCACCTAGAGCTCTGATTTTTTGCATCCTCACCCAGGGGACACCACCAGATCTATTCTGGATACTAGCAGGGGTTATGATCATAGCCCCACAGGACTGCCTACATTTTCATACTTTAAAAGCTGCTGCCTGAAGGTCTGGCTACCAATCAACCTGAAACTAGGTGCTAAATGAGATTCCTCCCCTTGGATCACTGACAGATAGTGGCACACCCTTAACAACAGAAGCATTTCAAGAACAAACCAGGTGGTTCAGACAATCACAAGGTTCAAGAGACAACCAAGAGCTAGAGCAAGTTTGAGCAAGAAGGAGCATTACCTGCACAAGGCCACTCCTTCAAGACTGAGAAAAGTAGCCGTTTCACCAAATACATAGAAACAGACACAGAGTCAAGCAAAATGAGGAAACAGAGAAAAACATTCTGAATGAAAGAACAAGACAAAACCTCAGGAAAAAACCTTAATGATGCAGAGATAAACAATTACCTGATAAAGAATTCCAAGCAATGGTCATAAAAATGCTCACTTAACTCAGAAGAATGAACAGAGTGAGAACTTAAGCAAAGAGATAGAAAATAGAAGACAGTACCTAAGATGACACAGAGCTGAAGAATATAATAACTGAACTGAGAAATGCACTAGAGGGGTTCAAACAGCAGCCTGGATAAAGTAGAAGAATGGATCAGCAAACTGGAAGATAAAGTGATGGAACTCATCCAGAAAGAGGAGCAAAAGGAAAAAAGCATTTTTAAAAATGAAAGATAACAACTTAAGGGGCCTCTAGTACAACATCAAGCAGAATAATGTTCATGTTATAAGGGTCCCAGAAAGAGAAGAGAGAAAGGGAATGAGAAGCTTATTTGAAGAAATAATGGCTGGAAACTTTCCCAGCCTTGGGAAGAAAACAGACATTAAGGTCCAGGAAGCCCCAATAGTTTCAAATAAGATGAACCTAAAGAGATCCACCTTAAGACACATTATAATTAAAGTGTCAAAAGTTAAAGAGAGATCTTAAAAGCAGCAAGAGAAAAATAAATTCTTATATATAAAGGAAACTCCATAAGGTTATCAGCAGATTTCTCAACAGAAACTTTGCAAGCCAGAAGAAGTGACATGACATATTCGAAGTGCTTAAAAGACAAAAACTTCCAACCAAAAATACTCTACCTGGCAAGGTTATCATTCAGATTTGAAAGAGAGATAAAAAGTTTTCTAGAAAAGTGAAAGCAAAAGGAGTTCATTACTACTAAATGAGCCTTACAAGAAAGGTTAAAGGGACCTGTTTAGGCTGAAAAGAAATGGAATTAATTAATAGCAAAATATATGAAAGTAAAAATCTCACTGGAAAAGTAAATATATAGAGAAGGTAGTGGATTAGTCACTTATAAAACTACTGTTATAAGACAAAAGTAGTAAAATTCACTAAAACTACAATACTTTTTTAATAGATATATAAAATAAAAGATGTGAAAAGTAACATCAAAACCACAAAGTGTGTGTGTGTGTGTGTGTGTGTGTGTGTGTGTGTGTATAAAATGTAGAGTTTTGGAGTGCATTAAAATTTAAGTTGCTATTAACATAGAATGATATGTGTGAGCCTCATGACAACCACAAAGCAAAACCTACAATACACAAAAGAAAATGAAAAAGAAATCTAAACATAATACTAAAGAAAATCATCAAACCACAGAGAAAGAGAAGGAAAGAATAGAGAAGAACTACAAAACCAACTAGAAACAATGAACAAAATGTCAATATGTACCTATTAATAATTACTATACCATTACCTATCTATAAATAAGTACATACCTATTAATAATTATTTCAAGTGTATATGTACTAAATTCTCCAATCAAAAGGCATAGAGCGTCTGAATGGTTAAAAAAAAAAAGACATTTATAGACTGCCTACAAAAGACTCACTTCAGAAGTAAGGATACACAGACTGAATGTGAAGGGATGGAAAAAGATATTCTATGCAAATAGAAACAAAAAGAAAGCTGGGGTAACTATACTCATATCAGACAAAGCAAACTTTATAAAAAAGACTGTAATAAATGACAAAGAGGGGCCCTACATGATAAAAGGGTCAATCCAGCAAGAAGATATAACATTTATAAACATCCATGTACCAAATATTGGAGCACCAAAATATTACAAAACAAATACTAACATATCTAAAGAGAGAAATTGAAAGCAATATAGCAATAGTAGGGGATTTTAGCACTCCACTTAGATCAATGGATAGATCATGTAGACAAAAAATTAATAAGGAAACATCTCCCTTAAATGAAATATTAGACCAGACAGACCTAATATATAGACAGCATTCCATCTAAAAGCATCTGAATACACATTCTCCTCAAGTCCACATGGAACATTCCCCAGGAGAGATCATATGTTAGGCTGCAAAACAGGTCTCAATAAATTCCAAAAGATTAAAATCATATCAGGTATATATTTCAACCACAATGGTATAAAACTAAAAACTAAAAATCAATTACAAAAAGAAAACTGGAAAAGCTATAAATACATGGAGATTAAACACCATGTTATTGAACAACTACTGAGTGATAAAACAAATCAAGGGATAAAAATAACTAACAATGAATGAAAACAGGAATACAGCATACCAAAATCTATGAAAATCGATGAAATGTAGCAAAAGCTGTTCTAAGAGGGACAGTCATAGCAATAAAGGCCTACCTTAAAAAACATACAAAAACATCTCAAATAAACAATTTAACTTTATACCTGAAGTAACTAGAAGAAGAAAAATAAATGAAGACCAATGGATGAAAATAAAGATCAGAGTAGAAATAAATGAAATAGAGACTAAAAAGATAATAGAAAAGTTCCTGAAACTGAGAGCTGGGTCTTTGAAAATTGACAAACCTTAGCTAGATTCATCAAGAAAAAGAGAGGGCTCAAGTAAAATCAGAAATAAAAGAGAAATTACAACTGATACCACAGAAATATGAAGGATAAGATAATATATGAACAAGAATATGCCAACAAACTGGACAAAGGAGAGGAAATGGATAAATTCCTAGAAATGTGCAATCTTCCAAGATAGAATCATGAAAAAACAGAAAATCTGAATTACTAGTAAGGAGATTAAAACTGTATTCAAAAACTTTCTGTAAAACAAAATTCCAGGGCCAACTTCACTGACAATTTATACCAAACATTCAAAGAAGATTAAATATCTATCCTAAAACTGTTCTAAAAAATTGAAGAGAAGGAAAAGCTTCCAAACTCATTTTATAAGGCAAGCCTTACTCTGATACTAACACCAGAGTAGGACACCACAAAAAAGGAAATTACAGGCCAATAATATTCCTGATGAACACAGATGCAAAAATCCTCAACAAAATATTAGCAAACCAAATTCAACAATATGTTAAAATGACCATACATCATGATCAAGTTGGATTTATTCCAGTGATGCAACATCCACAAATCAAATAATATGATATCCCACATTAACAAAATACAAGATAAAATCATATGATTACCTCAATAGATAGAGAAAAAGCATTTGACAAAATTCAACATTTATGATAAAACTTTCAACCAAATGGACATAGAAGGAATGTACTTCAACATAATAAAGGCCATATATGACAAATTCACAGCTAACATCATACTCAATGGTGAGAAAACCTGAAAGCTTTTCCTCTAATATAAGAAAAGACAAGGAAGCTCCTCTTTTTTTTCAACATATTACTGGAAGTCCTAGCCAGAGCAATTAGGCAGGAAAAAGAAATGAAGGCACACAAATTGGAAAGGAAGAAGTAAAACTGTCACTATTTGTAACATACTGTGTATAGAAAACCCTGAAGACTCCACCAAAAAGCTGTTAGAATTAATAAATGAATTTAGTAAAGTTGCAGGATATACAATTAATGTACAAAAATTTGTCTATACTCTAATAATGAACTATCAGAAAAAGAAATTAAGAAAACAATCCCGGTTACAATGGAGTAACTTGGAGTAAAAGTTACCTTGGAGTAAATTTAATTGAGGAGGTGAAAGACCTGTAACTCTGAAAACTGTAGGACATTAATGAAAGAAATTGAGGAAGACAGAAAAAAAAGTGGAAAGATATTCTGTGCTCATGGATTGGGAAAATTAATACTCTTAAAATATCCATATTACCCAAAGCTTTCAATGCAATCAAAATTCCAGTGACATTTTTCACAGAACTAAAACAAATAATTTTAAAATTTGTATGGAACCACAAAGACCCCGAAGAGCAAAACAATCTTGAGAAAGAACAAAGCCAGTGTCATGCTTTCTGATTTCAAGCTATACTACAAAACTATAGTAATCAAAACATTATGGCATTGGCATAAGAATAGATAGATAAATCAATACAACAGAATATCAAGCTCAGGAATAAACCTATGTACCTGTGGTCAATTTATTTATGCTAAAGGAGTCAAGATTACACATTGGGGAAAGGACACTGTTGGGAAAACTGGTCAGCTGACTGCAAAAGAGTGAAACTGGACCACTCTCTTACACCATATACAAAAGTCAACTCAAAATGGATTAAAGTCTTGAATGTATGACCTGAAACCATCAAATTCATAGAAGAAAATACAAGTAGTAAGTTCCTTGACATTGGTCTCAGCAATGTTTTTTAAGATCTGATTCCAAAAGCAAAAATAAACAAATGGGACTCCATCAAACTAAAAAGCTTTTGCACAGTGAAGGAAACCATCAACAAAATAAAAAGGCAACCTACTAAATGGGAGAAGATATTTCAAATGATATATCTGGTAAGGGGTGAATACCAAAACCTATAAAAATCTAATACAATGCAATCACACACAAAAAATCTGATTTAAAAAATGGGCAGAGGATCAGAATAGACATTTTTCCAAAGAAGATACACAGATGGCCAGGTGCATGAAAAGATGCTCAACATCACTAACCATCAGGGAAATGCAAATCAAAACCATAATTAAGTATCACCTTACACTTGTCAGAATTACTATTATCAAAAAGATAAGAAATAACAAGTGTTAGTGATGCTGTGGAGAAAAGGGAACCCTTGTGCACTGTTGGTGTAAATGTACATTGGTGCAGCCACTACGGAAGATAGCATGGACATTCCCCCCAAAATTAAAAACTGAACTACCATATAATCCAGCAAATCCAGCAAATCTATCCAAGGGAGAAAAAAATCACCAAATTAAAAAGATCTTTGCAGCCCCATGTTCACTGCCACATTATTTATAACAGCCAAGGCATAGAAGCAACCTAAGTATACAGTGCAGGCTGAATTGATGGGTATTATTTTTTTAACTTCTTAGGAATATTACCCAGGCACAAAAAAGTATGAAATCTTGTCATTTGTGACAACATAGATGGTCCTAAAGGGGATTATGCTACGTGAAAAGTCAGACTAAGACACATACCATCCATATGATTTTACTTATATGTGAAATCTTAAAAACAAAAATAGGTATAAGAGATAAAGAAGTACAAACTTCCAATTACAAAATTAATAAGGCATGGAGATGTAATGTAGGGCAAGGGGAACATAATCAACAACATTATATTAACTCTGAAAGGTGACAGACATTAACTAGACCTGCTGGGGTGACCATTTTGCAACATATATAATTGATGAATTGCTGTGTTGTATATCTAAAACTAATATGACATTATATGTCAATTATACTTCAATTTTTTAAAGTATGGAAATGTCATTGTTGGCAAAGGTGTAAGAAAACTAAGATGCTCATAGATTGTCTGTGAAACTCTTAATTTCTGGGATGTAATCTTAAATACATATCAAGTACACACCCTTTAAAATCCAGTAGGCACTTTTCCCGTTTATATTAAGAAAATAAAAAACAAGTTTACAGAGATGTATAAATATGCTTACTACAGGGTAGCTCAATAGCAGAGAAAACTGCATATACACATAGTAAAATTTGTTGTGGCTATTAAATATATGGTAATTTTTAAAGTTAAAAATTATGGAAAATGGCATCTCTCATTATTCAAATACAGATTATACCTATGACATTCATTGAAAATGATCATAATTTAATCATATGTAACCATGTATAGTGTGAATCAATGTTTTATATGTTATGCACCTTACAGGTTACAGACACAAGTCTAGAAGGTATTGCACTAAATATGGTGTCTTGGTTGGCTTGGGCTGCCATAACTCACCACAGACTGGGGGCTGAAACAACAGACATTTATTTCTCACAGTTCTGGAGGCTGGCAAGTCAGAGACCAAGTTGCCAGCATGGTCAGGTCCTGGCTTGCAGATGGCTACCTTATTGCTACATCGTCCATTGTATGTACGTTGTGGGGGGTGCAGGACGAGCCAGGGGAGAGAAAGGGAGACAGGGGGAGAGAGGGCAAGAGAGAAGGTGACAGGGAGAGAGCTCCCTGGCTTCTTCTTTTAAGGGTATTAATTCCATTGCAAAGACCCCACCCTCATGCCGTCGTCTAAACCTAATGACCCCCCAGAGGTCCCACCTCTTACTAATATCACAATAGGAGTTAAGTCTTCAACATATGGATTTGAGGCAGGTAGGGGACACAGACATTCAGTCGCTAACATGTGGCGAACTCTTAATAGGATTTTGGAAGATTTTCACTTCATTTTTATACCTTTTATATTATCTTAATTTGGGGAACATACTATATAGAGAATCCATAGCAAGAGGTAATGCTCACTATATGTCTTTTTACTTCTCCTCTCTAATCCTTATAGTATTAAAATTCACTTTTCAGATTATCTCTCTTCCCTTTCTCAACCTTTATCACATTATGAGCTGCTGAAAGGTGGGGATTTTGAGTAATTCATCCGTATCCTTCAGGGTTTAGCAGTGGGCCTTATGTATATATAAAAGGTGCGCAATAAATGTGAACAATTCTCATTTGTTTGTTATTGAATATCTGGACAACTTGTGTTTTTCAGTTAGGGATGAAAACACTTTTGAATCATACAGTTAATGCAAAGGAAAATTAAATTGTAAGGTATTTTTAAATTAAACGTGGTTGAGAAACATTCTCTGGAAAGGAGTAAACCCTGTTCTGCTTGCCTCAAATGCCTAAGGAAAATGCTATAAATTCTAGAATAGCCTGCTTTCCCTAGGGGATATTTCTACTTGGAATCTTCCTTAAAATAGAACTACCTATATCCAATGTGACTATACTTTGAATCTTACTAATTTTTCTCTTTCTGAATAAATCAGCATTTGGCCTTTTTGCCTTCAAATGTGTTCTTCCATTCTTTTCTGATAATCATGTTACTGAAAATCTAGGGAAAAATAAGTCTCCCTTAATAACATTCTTTGTGTCTGCTTAACATGTAATGATAATATCCAAATGGTCCAATCTCAGAAATGAATTTGTGGTTTTAAAAAAACAGTCTAGTACCCACAAGATAACTTTCAAATGAGTCAAGTTCTTAAACCTTAGGTTACTAGGAAAATAGTCATCATAACTTACCATCTGGATCAAATGAACCCAACTAAATTTTTTACTTTTAAAGTCATTTTCAAATAATTTACAGAAGAATAAAGGCATGGTTTTAAAAAAATGGTTAGAAATTTTGATGATTTTAAACAAAGCATATCTCTTTGTTAACAAGTAAAAATTTTGGCACACAAACATTATGATGGAATAGTCACATATTCACTTAACGAAATAGGGAAATCCAAGTTCTCATCACAAAACCATTGTGTGATACCGTCTGTCTTGTATGAGAATACCTATTCCCTTTTATGTCCTCAGAGATGCATTTTTCACTCATTAATTCATGATTCTGAGGACATTCATCTAAGTCTCTAGGAAGTCATGACCTGAAGATTCATAGTCTATTACATTTAAATGATTAATTCCAACACCACCATTAATGCCTAGAGCGGAAATTTCCATAGAAAGTTACTGCACGCCATATATACAATTTTAAAGTTTCTATTAGCCACATTGAAATTTTCAAAATAAACAGGTGAAAGTACATTTTAATAATATATTTCATTTAACCTCATATATCCAAAATATAGCCATTTTAACATGTACTCAATATAAAAATATATTGAAGTATCTTAACAATCTCATATATTGCTGTACTAAGACTTCAAAATCTTGTGTGTATTTTATATTTAAA
This sequence comes from Manis pentadactyla, assembly GCF_030020395.1. Classification (NCBI taxonomy): domain Eukaryota; kingdom Metazoa; phylum Chordata; class Mammalia; order Pholidota; family Manidae; genus Manis; species Manis pentadactyla. Next base: position 65,136,069 of record NC_080031.1, on the reverse strand, counting down.
ACACATCTCGATTCAAACTAACCACACTTCAAGTGCTCAAAAACCACACACGGTAGCGGCTACTGCCTTGGATGGTGCTGGCCAGCAGTGCTGCTGTTCATGTTCATCTTTTTATTTGCCTAAGAATTGTGATATGTTTTCCTTTGTCAGTTTTCTTCCCTTTGGACATCATTGATGGAAAAAGGAAAATTCAGTATTCTCAACTGTGTTAAATGAAAGCTAAAAATGCACTATAAAATGGTGTCGTCTCTTCCATACTTTGAAAGATAACGCAATGCTTTTGGCAATTCAATAAGTAACTGAAGGACGATTATTAATTTTACTATTATATTGGCCTTCTAATCAGTTCCACAGTTTTGTAGTTTTCTTAAAAGTCATAGTTGGAAATAGTTTATGAATAATGACAAAAAAATAATTCCTAGAATGATTAAGTAGCAATATGTTTCAAATAGAGGAAAAATAAAGTCACTGAGATCCCACAACATATCTTAGATTTACAAAAGGCTCCTATGTGTCTGTATGGTAATTGCAAGACAGAATGAGTTTTATTAAAAAGTCATATGAGTGTTCTTAAAAAACATATTTTGTTTGTTCTTTGTAAGACCTCTAAGAAAGAGTAAAAGCCATGAGACAGAGAATTTTACAAATAGGATGGCTCAAAAAAAGAAACCCAAAACTGCCCTGGAATCCTGTATGAGCTCTGATGGTATATTGAGGGTTAAATTGCATTAATTAAACAGTATATTGGGGAAATTTCAGAGACACATTTTAAAAAAATTATTCTTTCCTTTTCCATAAGCTTTTATCTCACATGATAGCTTTTCCCATTTCCCACCTCAGAAACTCCTTGGAAAACTTTTTCCTTTAGCCTTAGGCCATACTCTTCTTGCCCTTCCTCAATGTCCCCATTTTCCATCTCAAAAGCCCCAAATAACAAATCTAGCAAGGTCAAGGAAGAAACAGAGCAGAGCACATAAAAACCCTCTTTAGGTGGGAGAGGAGGGTACCAGGTGTGCCTTTTCTCTGACATTTTGAAGTTTGCTCTTTTATTATGCATCATTATTTACTTTGGCCAACTGGTATAACCCCCTAGGTGTAGTCACATAATGCTAAAACCGCCAGAATTTCTAAGAGTTTCTTGTCCTTCTAATCAACCGTCAGGCTCTTTCCTAAACTGTGAGTTCCCAGAAGCTTTGCCACAGAAACATAAAACCTACAGGTTAAAAAAATGATTAAAAAAAAAATCTTCACTTGTGGAAGCGATGTGTTTTTTCATATACAGCGATAATAGGATTAAACACAGCAGTAATAGTAGTGTATCTCCTTTTGGGTTCCTGGACCTGACCTGATTCCTGTGTGTGTGTGTGTGTGTGTGTGTGTGTGATTCCTGTGTGTGTGTGTGTGTGTGTGTGTGTGTGTGTGTGTGTGTGTGTGACCAGCAGGGTGTCTGAGAACTCAGTTCTGATGCTATCTTCCCAGAGACAGCACCAGATTGCCTAGGTTAAGGGGAATCTACAAGCCTGCCCTCCACCTCCCACTCCAGACACAGGTTCTCAAGCCCCAGGCTGTCTGTGCTTCGGACCTACTGGTTACAGATTGGAAGTTCAAAAGACGCCCCCCTTTAGGTTCGATTAATTTGCTAGAGAAGCTCACAGAACTCAGGAGAACACATTTACCAGCTTAATAAAAGATACTGTAAAGGACACAAGTTAGCAGCCAGATGAAGAACGACAGAGGACACGGTCCCCAATAAAGGCACTTCTGTCCTCGTGGAACTGGGGACCTGGCCCAGTGGCAGGTGGGGGCGCTGTGGTTTCCCAAGCATAGACGCTCTCCTTGACTGGGAAGCAGAATCCAAGAGAGCAATACGCTCAGGGGTTTTTGTGAGGGCTTCATTGACTAACTCAACCTCCAGCCCTGCCCTTGGGTGGGTCCAAAAGTCTCATTAACATGACAGAACACCCATTTCAGCTTTAGGACTCTGCAGACACTAGGCCATCAGAACAGCATGACAAATGGCCACCATAGAGCAGAAGATGAATTAGGTCTCATGGTCTTCTCATCTCACAGATGAGAAAACAGGACCACTGAAATGCTGATGTTGAGCATGCTGCCCCCTCTTTGATTGTTCCTGCCATGCCTCTCACCAATACGGTGACAGAGAGGCCTTACAAGAAGTGGAAATTCACAGCAAAAGAGAGCAGCTCTCCCATCTGTCCTCTGCTTACCTTATCACATTGGAATGGACCATGGAAATTGTTGCTGAACTTTTATCTGATCTTAAAGGATTCATAACACACTTTGCCTTCAAATGCTGGTAGAGGGGAGTCTGTACAAATGCCAGGCTGGGTTGGAAGAGAAGGAAAGGTTCTTGTGGAAAAGGTTTCTCATGGAAAGTCAAGTTCAACTAAGGATTTCCTTGCTAGGTTTTGGGAACAACATCATTAGAGTATTTAAGTTATCACTGTAGTTATTGTAGTTAATTTCTTGGGTTTTTTAAAGTTTACTTAGGCTCTAGCCTAAAATGCACTGGTGGAAAAAAATACCTTCATACTGAACACTGTCAGTCATAAAGCATTTGTTGTTGATTATACACAGTGTAGCAGTAATTTATTCACAAAACTGAGTCTGAAAAAACAATCAACTTGGGCAATGACTTTTCCTCACCTCCATCATAAGCTAACCTGAAAATGCTTCTTCCTACAAGCACGTGCATTTCCTAAAACAACGGGATACAGTAAGAGAATGAAAACATTGGTGGTCAGTATGCCAACATACTCAAACTCTAAATTAATGTATGAACTGTGGGAAAATAAGTAATCCTGTCACAAAAAGACTCAGCTATTCCAAGCACTATCTTCATATATGGGGAAATAATTGTATTATTATTATTATGTGCCCCATTAAAGCAAAATTTTACTTAAGAAGTCTTTTTTTTGGGTGTTTTCTTTACTGAAGGAATCAAAATCCTTTCCTTTGGTAAGATTCCATTTTGTTTTTCACTTTATAAAAAAAATCAGTTTTTATTATGTGCAATCTTTTTTTCTCACAACAGTCCTTTGAAGTAGGTAAAGAGTAATTGAATTAATTTTACATCAACTAATTCTTTCACTCCATAATTTATCTGCTCTGTACATTTGCTTCACAATAAGTTTTTAGTCTTAATTGTGGCAAAATACATTTAACATTAAATGATCATTTTAACCATTTTTAAGTGTGTGGTTCACTAAGGTAGGGCATGTTTACATTTTTGTAAACCAATCTCCATAACTTTTTCTCTTTGCAAAACTGAAACTCGATATCCATTAAACAATTCCCCGTTTCCCTTCTCTTTCACTTTTTTAAAGAAATCAAAATCTTTTTAAACAGCAAATTACCTTGCTATGTCCTTTTTCCTTTGTTCTGAAGAAAATATACTTTCATTATTTAAACCTTTACTTCCTGGTCAATATGATGGGTTAGCACCAGTTGCTGTGAGGTTTCAGTTACAAGAACCAGGCTTCCCTGGGAAGATGTGCTCCACGGTCCAAAAAGGGACTATTCTGTTTCTTTTGAGCTCGGGACATTTCCTTAGGAAGAAAGGGTTATTTGTTTTCATTCATTTGCATGATGTACAAATAGAGACAGTAAGAACATATTGATACTCTCATTCATTAAGATTTGGTATTTTGAATAAAAATTAAAGATGGTTGGAATATACTATGCATTTTAAACACAGAATTCATAATGTGGGCTACATGAATGGCATTGAGAAAGATGCTTTAACACCCTAAAAGTATATTTGGGCAAAATTCTGGGCACGTGTGCCCTGTGTGTGTGTATATGTATGCAAGCATGTACTTAATGCATTTTTTTCCTACTGAGGGAATTCACAGATACCAAAAGGTACACAAAGAGGTTTGTGATGCTCAAAGGTTTAAGAAATGTTCACATAAAATCAAAACAGTGGAGGGCTACTTCAGGTCATAGAACAAATTCTGTAATATAATATGAGCCTACATTCAGGGCTCCTCAAACCCTGTCCATTTTACTGTTAACTGTAAATGACGTAAGATACACACTGATTACTAGGCCCCTTTTCTCCTTTGATGTATTTGTACAGGGTCTCTGAGAAGGTATGAAGCAATCTTATTTGAGATAGATCTGGAATATTTGAAGACAGGTTAGGACTGCCTCTTACCTCCTCCCAACATCTTCCAGAATCCATCAAGGAGAAAAGCCCAGAACATTATATTAGGAGTGAGCATAAAAATATTAAATCAACCACCACACTGTAGATATTCTTTTGATTTTTACATAAAACTTAAATCCCAGGATTTGGGGAGTAGAACCAAATTCTAAGCTGAGAATTCTGGTGGTGTTATTAACCCTGTCTTGTTACTACTTACTACCGCATCGCTTAGCACAGTATCTGGCAAATAGGGAGGCCTCAATAAATATTTTTTGAACTTAATAAATTGAAATTCTTTGAACTGAAGTGAAAGTTGGCATGTGGAGAGTTTGGGGCAAGACATTAAAGTTGTTTATGAACTTATCAGATGTCCCACAGTCATTCTTCTTTAAACTTCCATGCCAACAATCTTTTTGTAAGTTAAAATCTGAATCAACAATTCCTTTCCAATACTTTTTCTTGCAACCTATCAATGATGCTATAGAAATGGAAAAGTAGTTAAATCTTCCCACCACAGGATGACAGGCTAATCTTTAAAAATGTGTTTTTTCAAGAAAAATAGTATCCTGGAACCCTGCTAAAGCAACTTGATATTGAATACAGGTCCATCTTTGATTTGGTCCAGGGGAATTCAGGTACCATAGTTCTGGAAAAGCCACCTGATAAAGCATTCACTTCAGAATTTAACAGAGATGGTTTAAGCAGAGGGTCTCTATACTTTTAGATTTCATAAACCTATAAGAATTTCTACCCTCCAAATAATTGGGGTTAGTTATAATAGGACTGCAAACTTTTCTTTTTTTTTTCCAGAAAAAAACACTAGAACACAATAATTTTCATACACTGTTACTATCATTTGTTAAAGAAGTATCCTCTTAACCCCAATATATATAGAATGATCATAATCTCCAAATAAAGGACAATCCACTAAATGGAATAATTTGGCTTCATGAAAAATTCACCATGTTCCTTTCTCAAAAAATTTTACTCTTATCTTTTTCTAGCTGACTGGTGAAAATGTTATCAGAAACCAGCACTGATCTATTATGGGCTGGCATTAGGGAACCCCAAATATAATCAAACCCCTTTGGCCTGAGGTTTCTTTGTCTCCTCCTGCAGATCTACTCTCCAGGCTTCCCCTTTCTGCTCTTTTCCAGGGAAGCTGGTCTCTCTGGACTTGACATTCAGGCTCTCCTGCCTTCTGGCTTCTTGTTGGGTTCAGCCCAAGGGAGAGAGAGACAGAAGAGAGGGTGAGAGGAGAGGAGGTCAGGCTATTTATTCCACTGGTCTCTCCACCACTACTGCCTGGTAGGTTGGCAGTAGCTGTACTCCTCTACCTATGTCTAGCTCCTGGGGGTGGCCCTCTCTTCCCACTTACTCTCTAGGTCCTGGAACACTGCTCCCCCATCACCTCTTCCCCTACGTCCTCAGGTTAAGGTAAGGCTAAGGTACCCTCACTTTTAGGCAGTGCCTCACCATCCTTTGATTGATGCCCTAAACTGTCCCACGCCTTGGTTTACTATCACCTCCTCATTAAGCTCCCCCCAGTCGCTCCATTGGAGTGGCCCTCTCTTTCCTGCTGAGATCTGACCAGTATAGTCTTCATTTCAAGATGAGAAACCCAAGGCCCCAAGAAGTGAAGTCCAAAAGCCACCCAGCCCGACCACACGTCAGTTGGGTCCAGAATGTGGCCTCCCAGGTTACAGAGCTCCTCTGTCCTCCTCGCGGGGCCATCTCCTCCGCAGTCGTGCTGGTGGGAAGCTTTCTACAATCTTCCCACTGGGTTTTGACAATCGTTATGGTTTGTTCAAGTTTTGAATCAAAAGAATCTTGTAAGGTTATTACTAAGGCAAGTCCAAACACAGAGAGGAATACTGTATTCAACAGAATGGACTGAAATCAGGAAAACTGAGTTTTTAAATGGCTGCCTAAATAGAAATTGGCAAGTTAGCCTGAGAAACTATTGCAAAAGCTAATCACAGAAAGGAAAGAAGGTGACGAAATTTCTACTATAAAATGAATTCTGATCCTCAAAGATAGGGGAGGGATGCTGTAAATCTGCCTAGGGAAATGTGCTTAAGTAGAAGGCTGGGATAGACGTTCATCTGCCTGAGAATATGTGCAGGTTGTAGAAGGGGAAGGAGATGTGAAGCCTTCAGTGCCTGTCAAGCAGGGGGAAAGAGAAATGGACAGCAGCAGTAAAGAGACGAGACGTCAAGTCGGAACTTCACCATTGCAAAATATGTTGAAAGCATGTTTTATCTGGCAGGAAGTTACCGAACCCTTGAGCAGGGGCTGCTGCTGGAACCCTGGACATTAGAAGCCTCCGACTGCTAGAAACATTTGTCTTAAACTGACCCACATCAAAATTCTCTTCTGTAAAGGTGGAGCTTGCTATGACCACACCTTCATTTAGGAATCTTGCTTTTAAATAAATGCACATGCACATATTTAACATATTAACTTTGTTTTAATTGCATCCTTGACTGAATTTTCCACTGCTATCATATGATCATTTGCTGTTACAAAAGTATCTCTATGGAGACTTTCTTTTACTAGAGTTTAAAAATAAGCTAGGAAGTTTTAATATCAAGTGGTTCTTATTAAAGGCATTAATGGAATTATTAATAAGTAGTTACCTGTTTCACCTAGTTTAATCCTCACAACACCCCTGTCATCATCACCCAACCTCATGGCCATCTCCCTGCCCTCTGCTACACTCATTACCTTGCACCTAGACTTGGTAAGCAGAATTTCTCTAAGGTTCTGATCCCTGTCAGTGTCCCAATCTGGATGCATGGAAATATTGCTTAAAGAAGTCACTGTTATCAGCTTCTCAGCATAAAGGGCTGCTTCTTCTGGTGCAACCACCTTCTCCTACTGCAGAGCCTTTAATCAATCAACAGCTATTTATTGAGCTCCTGTTAAATGCTCAGGGCTGGGCTGGCTGGTCTATTCAGGCAAGGGCCTTGCTACGTGGTGCACATGGACTCAGGGAAGGATTTGGCTCAGAGACCTTGAACCAGTCTGGAAGGGTGGGTGGGGTTTGTGTGGCTGAGGAATTAGAGCAAGGTCATTGAAAAACAGAAATACCAACTTAAAAGTAAAGAAGGGGACAATTAAAGGATACGCATATGGGTTAGAGAGATCAAGAAAAATTAAATTAGAAAAAAAGAGATTTGCCTACCAACTCTTAAATTGGGAACCTATGCCGCCGAAAGAAAATCTACTCTTAAAATTTTGTGTAGATTTGTCGACTGATGGACTATCAACTTTAACACACATGCATAATAATCTAGTGTCTTTACTGTTATTAAAGAGTTTACTGAATTTTCAATATGAGGCACTCTCTTAGTTAATTGTCTTGGTTGTCTTAGCTACATGTGCTTAGATCACTAGCTTGATATTTAGGTAGAAAATTTTAAGGCCAAGAGTAGAAGTTAAAAAGTGGAATTTCCACTGAATTGCTGGAATTTACCACTTGAAAATCCACAGACGCAGGTTCAATCTCCAAGCGCTTGTATATATATATATATATATTTTTTTTTTTAACATGGGATGTCATACAACCAACTTTTGACTAGTGTAATTCACTCATCAATTACTTTGACCACCAAGATAGTTTCGTGTTCATAAAAACGTAACTTGATGTAAGAAATGTCCACAGGCGCCTGAAGCAGAATGAACTTAACGGTGTAAGTCCCACCTTTTTGCTCTTCTGCCATTGCACTGGGACAAAGACTAATAACACCTAACTGTTTTAGGAAACCACACACTACATCCAAAACCTCTAACTCCATATATTTACTTATTTCTGAAATTATTCTTGATTTTTTATTCCCTTGTTTGGTTAATGGGGGTTGCCTCCTGCTGCAGGAACAGGAACAGGAAGGCAAGTCAGAGAGTGGAGAGTGACAGCTTGCAGCTTGGGTAAATGAGTGTGAGACAGACTAAATTCCTCACAGTTGGCTCAGGACTATCCCTGTTCTACCTTACTTGACAGTTTCTTAAATCTACCTGTGCAAAAAGTCCTATGTTATTTAATAACAGTCTTCAGCCAAGCCTGTTTCATTTGGCTTTTACTTATATTGCTTTTGTCTTACTGGAAATGGTTGTCCTTGTTGGATGGGGAAATGGGAGATGCTTGGAGAAAAAGACAGAGAGAAATAGATGAGCTGATCTTGCCTGGTCTACCCATAAGAATTTTTAAACCATCCTCTTGAGATCAAACGTTAGACAAGAAGATTCTCCCTAGAAGTAGTAGCGTAGACCAGGGATTCCCGATCTTTTCGGCATTTGGCCTCTTGACAATTTGCCCTTTCTGCCTAAAATGTTCTGTAGCATGAATGATCTGTAAGTATAAATAGACAAGAATTTTGTTTTGAGGATTGGTTTTTGAGATTTTGGGGGGTTGATTCTCGAAATTAGTGGAATCATCATGGGATGCTGAGGATCACTGATTCACCCCAAATATCATCCTACTAGCCCAAGGTGTTCATCCCCTAAAACCCGACTTTTAGGGGGGATGATGCAGCCATGTGTGACCTAGGAACCAGGTTGTTTTTGAGATGTAGCAACATCTTTTTGCCCCACATCCCATGGAGTTTCATTTATATCAGAGGCCTGTGGCAGGGCCCTAAGGTTCAGAGTAAGGTATGAGCTATTATAGGAACTGAAGGAATGCTTTATTTTTGTGGCTGGTTCCATTTACCACCAGATGGCTCTATTGTATCATTAGGAAATGCACACATGTGTAACATCAGTGGGCTCCTAAAACCAAAGAGAAGAAACAAAGCAGCAGTTAAAAAAAAATATGTAGCAACATAGTTCTTTCTTTTTGTGGGTTAATTGGAAGCAGCTGCAACAGCCTGAACCCTCACAAGAAAACAACACACACACCCAAGGAGGCTATAGGAAGGTCATAATTCCAGCACATAGGCAGTTTTCCTTTTTAGGTTTTCCCATAGCTGTGCAGCCATTAATTAATTCATCGTCCTAATAGCCAAAGAGTAGTCAGGAAGTGCTTTAGTCCCACTAAGGCCTGTAACGGATATTTCCATACCAACTTTGGGTGCTCTTCTGCTTGCCAGTGAGAAAGACCAACTTTTGAACAGTTTTGAGAGGCACAGTCTACAGATCTACTGAGTCATGTTAGCCATGTTCTGTGCAAGAATGACCGAATTCTAAACCACGTGATATCTTTGCTTTAATTGAACTTGTGTTAAGAAGGTGATGATCAGAGGAAATAGGAGCTTCTTTGAGGGGAAGTGGCTCTGTTCCTCAAGACAGGCAAATGTTAAAAACATAGGCATTCTCGATGACACCTCTTATTAGGAGTTCGAATTTTTGGTCCTAACCTCCTGAAGGAAAGTTCTCTTTGTATCAAGAGTAAAAGTTGCAGATTAACCAAACTGCAATGTGAATAATTGTTCTAACTTTCTAAAGTTCTTTGTTGTCATAATTTGGTATGTGTTTTTGCCCTCACTTTATACTCTGCACTGTTTTAAACAAGACTATTGTTTTTATAACATTTCACTGTTTATTACTATGTTGAAGAAGGAAAGGAGATGATTTATAAGAGATTATTAAGCCTATCCTTAATCCATAAAGTTGTTTGAGATGCACTCAAGAAGCCACCTATGTCAAAAAGTAATACTTGATTATTGTCTTAAAGAAAGAGTCTCTGGACAATGGACAGATGGCATTTTCTTTGGCACAACTTGAGGCCTTGGAGAGTTGCCTGAAGGAAGCAGAAGAAAAGATTAAATCCTTATCCGAACAGGTAATACTTGTCACTGGGACTGGAAATATATGTTCCTCAGTGTGTAATAAAGCAAGTGTAAATCTAAATACGTGTTTTAACCTCTGCACTCACAATATACAGCCACATGCATACACATACAGATACAGCATTTCATTCATTCAGATATAAGAATAGTTACTTTTATCTGTATGGATCCTTTCAGCCTTTACAACTTCTACATTTATATTTTGATTTCTATTCGCCACAGCCCATGAGTTAGGCAAGCCATCTTTAAGTGAGTGGTTTTTCTGAATAAATGAAAGTGTTTGCATTATAAACAGATAAGCCCAGAGGTAAGATAAAACCTATAGGAACCACACAGGAGTAATTTTCTCAAATTATTTGAGGAAAGAGAGTTTTTCAAATATTGGCTTCCCTATCGGGTTTTTTGAAATTCACAGAAACAAAGCAGGTCCTAGGGGAAGCCCAGCCTCTACTGGGCAGCCTGGACACTTGACAGATGGTCTGTGTATAGCAGGTCTCTGATTTCAGAGAAATGGAGTGTGAGTATCGGTAAAGCTTATACCAGGGGCTGGGCCATTTTCCAGTCTGATCACACTTTGCAAATAATATAATGTATAGTGCAAATCCCACTGTTACTTGTATCTTTTCCCACTGGGCAGGAGGTATTGGCCCTAGAGAGCAAGGCGGTCTTGGCCCACTAGAGCCTGGGGGGCACCAGTGCTCACTCTTGGTGACAGTCAGTGGAGGAAAAAGGACAGACGAGATCCTAAAATGTTATAAAGGTTTATTGATTGACCATGGGTTGATACGTTTTGACAATGCATTTTCATAAACTTTTGAAAAACAATTTTAAGAGGTTTTTTTTCTCATAATAAAGGTCTGTACAGCAAAATTTGATTGCATCAGAATTTTACAAGGATTTTTGCAGTAACTGGGGGGAAAGGTACTTGTGTTATGAGAAAAAGAATAGAGTGGACAGGTGATGTAGGGGCACACACAGATGACCTCCAGTTCTTTTTTCTCTTTCAATTTACCAAAAAGGTGCATTTCTTTGGGATGTGTTTATTGTTTACTGACTAAATTGATGCAAAGACTTAGGTCAATTAAAGAAAGGGTGTTGTTCTAGGCCCCGACTCATCTGGGAGAGTTTCCATCTCAGTCCCATGCTAAAACCCTGGTTTGCCAACTGGTCTTTTCTCTAAAACAAATAAAAACCAGGCTCAAACTAAGGCAAAATTACAAAGAACATAATGATGAACATGAGGTAACATTTCAAAGCAAAAAAACCTAACAATTTCAAAGCCTCCAAACCTGGAAAAAATTTTGAATGGCAAACTAAAGAGCACCCTGCTGGTATGTATTCGTTGCACTAAAAGATGTATGTTTATTTTGTAATTGAATGTTTCAGTGAGTTCTCATTTATATCAGTAAAATTCACCCATAAAAGTACTCATCCCTTTTATTCTTAAAAATCTCATCCCTTTTATTCTTAAAAATATATTTTTATCCAATACAAAGAGCACCTAGTATTTAAGATTCTTAACGTGATAATCCTTTATGTAACATCAAGCAATTAGATCCTTTTTTTCCCCCCCTGTGTTTAGCAGATGACATACATAAATGGAAACTGGATTTCACTCAATTTCTTTGTACCTACCATGAGTAAAATGCCAGTTAGGTGTTCTGGGAAGAAAGATACATAAGCAGGGCTTCCCTACCCAATGTGCTCATGACCAAACGAGTCATTAAAAGAGCTGGAGAGGGACACCGGTGTCTGTGCAGCTTGCAAACTGCTTAACGACATTAAATTGCAGGGTCTGTGTGCACTATTTTCCTGAAGTATTGTGCTTGGAGTTGCCAAGTATGTATAACCAAGTGAACTCAACTGGATGCTGGCCGTGGTTTAAAAAAGGAAAGTATTATGTGTTAAAAAAAAAAACCACACATTCTAGGCATTTTCAATATTACATCTTATTTAAGCTGAGTGCTTTCTTAGATGTGGCTATATCTACTGTTACTGTTGAAATATGTTAATCAAATATAGACACTGTTCTCAGAGCTTTTAATCTTGAAATTTTTGCTCTCTCCAGTGTTTTAGTTTAGTCTTATTCTTGAAAAGATAGAAGCGTAAGAACATTTGCCTCCCCACTATTTTTAAATTACGTAGATGTTTTAAAAAAATGGGATGACAGAAGGGTAGGAAAAGGTGAGGGAAGCAACTGACCTTTCTGAAGGCTGAAATACACGACTGACTATGTCAGACTGAACACCTGTCTCAAACAATCAAACATTTGTCCACTGGGTGCCACTGTCTTCCCTACCAGGCTCTGCCACTCGGTAGTTGCAGAAAGAAATTGTCTTTAGTATTCATGACAGTAATGTGTGTGGACATGCATGTGCGCGTGTGCAGGAATATCTTTGCCTGTATACATGTATACATGTTAAAGCTTCTTTTAAATATCATCAACTCATGATTTGTCACCAGGATGGTGAGAACCATAGCTGGCTTTCGCTGGTCATCCAAATTGTTTTGTCAGCCCTGTGGCTGAGCACTGGCCAGGTGGGTGGGCTAGACATGGGTGGGGAGAGCAGAGCAAATGGTGAGGGTAAAGAATTGTGCTGAAACTAAGGAGGGGAAGCTCATGGTATTGTCAAGGAGAGAACCCTGCCTTTGAGAAGAGGGTAAATTTGTTAGCCAAATGCTTACAACCTGGCTTTGCCTCAGGGGAACACACAGGATTAACTCAGATTGGAAAGTATAGATGCCAGGGGCTTTCAACTGCAGTAGGTATCTGCTGGCCCTGGGCCTCAGTTTACTTGCAGGGAACCTTTCCAAGGTCTCTTCCAGCAAGGTTTCTGTTGGCTCTTTATGAAAAAGAAGAAACTTAGAAATAGTAAGGAAATAAGGGGACTGTGACCGTTTCCTCTAAGGTCACACAGTAAACTGAATTCTTTGTTGGCTTCCCTCCAGAACAATTTGTCTTTCTTTCTCTTCAGTCATGGCAGTATTATCAAAATAAAAGAAAGATGAGATCAGGACAATTTGCAATTTAGAGACTTGTAATCTGAGCTATTTGCAGCTATAAGAAGTAAGTTTGCAGCAATGTAGTTGGCCAGAGTGAGAAAGGGTCATAAGAGACCCCAACCCTTGTCCTGGGGAATAATGGTAAATAACTCAGAACATCATCAAGTTTTGCTAAAGAAAATACTTGGTTATATTTCCAGAAGGTTAAGATCAGTGAAAGGAAATGCCTGGAAACTAGGTAGTAGACAAAGGACTAGAAGGGGGACTGAGAAAGAAGGGAAAAGGTAAAGGAGGAGAGAGAGAGGAGAAGAGTACAAGGGTTTCTGGAGGAACGCAAAAGAAGGAGTTTTTGCATGTATGCTATCACAGGTGCCCAGGGGAAGGGCAAAGAAAGGGGATTGGATGGGCTGCAGTTTATGACCACACACAAGCAGACCCGCAGGTTCTGTGCTAACAGTGTCAGGAGAACCACAGTTTCACAATGGAGCACAAATCAGAGACACCCTGGCAGAGGCACACAGCAGACCAGTTCCTCAAATGCTTCCCTGGCAACAACGTTGGCCCAGTGTCTCCCAGGGGCATGTGGTTCCCAGCTCCCAGCCGCACACCCAGGAGAGCTCAGGCTTTTGTGCCTGCCCCACTACTTGCTAGCTTTTTTACTTTGGGCAATTACTTTTATCTCCTTGAGTCACAGCTATCTTATCTTGAAGGAGGTAAACCCTGCTTTCATAAGGCCCTGGTGAGATTAAATGAGATAAGTGTATCTGGCTCTTAGTAGGTTCTAGATAAATGTTTACTTCTACTCCGGCTAGCTGTCATGGCAGAGCTGTGATTCTGTGCATCTTGTGTCATGGGCAAATGTGTGTGTGTATGTAAAATGTTTCTTTTTTTTACTGGTGTCTCTCAAAGTGTTTGAAAGACACCGAATTGGAACAGAGATTCTTCTCCAGCGCTCACAATCTTTGTTAGTCTTTCGACCAGGAAGAGCCTCCTCCCCACCCCAATTCCCCCATCCTAGCTTGGCTTTTTCTCCACCCAGCTTTCTCTTCTACTCTTTCTCAGCTCTCCACTCGGCACAGGGACGTTAGTACTCCATCTTGTTCTCCCTTTCTGCTTCATCTCTGGGTCTTCTGTCTGTTTCTGCCCATTTTCTGATTTTGCCCAGACTGGGAGCTGAATAGGCAGTGCTGATACTTGGTTATTTCAGGGTTTTCTTGGGGAAACTGGGGAGTGAGGAGATAGGTGATCAAGCCCTCACCAAGGAGATGAATCCAGAAACCACTCTGTAGTCAAAGTTAGCTTCAGATGCCTTCTGGATGCTACACCCAGCAAAATATTAGTTACATATTAAATGTGTCATAAACACTAGCTGGGAAAGAGAGGTCATGAGTGATGCAAGAGCCAGGAGGCGGGAAGCTTGGTGAGGAACTTGACCTTTTTTCTAACCACTCATTCTAGAAATGAGACACAGACAAGGCACAGCAAGGGGCCCCTTTATGGGTTTTTGGAGGATTAAAAATAATTTTGCCCCTTTTTGTTTTCACAAAGAGAGACTTATCGGTGATACTCAAAATGCAGAGAAGTTTCAATGGAGAAGAACACGGTCGTTTTATTTTCCAATTTTTGGAAAAAGAGCCTGTAAGGCTTTTTCTCACTCCTTAGTAACAGCTCAGGTGTCGGTTAGGTATAATTTTTCCCTTCCCTGATGAGAGGGACACTTTCAAAGGCCCCAAATAAATTTAGTAACAGCACCTTCCTGCACCCTCACTCTGTTGCAAACTCAACCAGTTCTGTTACAGTCAAAGAAGATTCCTTTCGCTTTCTATTTTGCCCCTGGGATCTCTCTGCCTAGGGTTTGCCCCCATCTTAAAGAATTCAGAAGCAATAATGGAGACAAAGCATGAAAGGGGGCTGAAGGGCTGGGGTGTCTAAGCCGGCATCCTACAAGAATGCATGCCTCGTACCAGCCCCCTGCAGTGCCCTGGAAGTGGTAGGCGGTGTGGGGGGGACTAACATTCAGTGAGCACCTCCAGCGTTCTAGGTACGGTGCTTATTAGAGTTATGGACATATCCTTTGATCCACACAAGAATCCTAGGAGGGCCACTGTTATTATAATCCCATAAGGAAAAATGAGACTCAAAAACAGTACATCATTTGCCCAGGGTCATACAGTTAATAAAATGGTGAAGCTGGTATTAGAACCTAAGTATTTTAAAAATTCAAAGTCGCTTTTCTTAAACACATGTGGTCTGAGCCAAAGCCATTTAAAAGAAGTTTCCTAGTCAAGCAGAACTGAACAGGAACTTACCTATGTCCCCAGACTAGAACCCAAGGGCTTGTTAGGTAGATGGCTGGGCCCTACCCGAGTTTCGGATTCAGTAGATCTGGAGTGTGTGTCTGTGGGTGAGGGGTGGTCAAGAATTTGCATTTCTAACGAGTTCCCACTCTAAGCTGAGGTTAACTTCTAGCCCTAACCCAAAGCTGCAGACCACGTTTCCTGCCCTTGGGCCCCAGCTGCACAGGGACTTGTTGAATCAGTTAGGGTTAGGCTTGGGTACATAAAACAACCCAAAAAAAGTGGACTACACCAGTGGACATTTCTTTTTCACTCATATCAAGTAAGTGTGGACGCCAGCAGCCCAGGGCAGGTGTGGTAGCTCCACCGTCCTCAGAGGCCTAGCTTTGTCTCTTCACGCATCCACATGGCTTCCACCCGCAAGGACCAAAACGGGCACACGGAGCTGCCCCCACTCTGCTCACGCGTCAGGCAGGTGAAGGAGGAAAAGGCAGGTGCAAAGCACTATTGGACTACTGCCAGCTGAAAAGCCCCTTGTAAGAGCTTTACTCAAAACTCACCTGAGGAATTCTTATATATCCCTGACCACTGTCATTTGCAGACAGGCTAAGAAATATGAGTATGTAGCTGGGCACATTGCCACCCCAAAGGATGGTGATTCTTTTACTAAGAAGGGGAGAATGGATATTAAGTTGGAAAATAGCAACCTCTGCCTTACTCCTCAGGCTGCAGAACTGATTGCTGCACACCATCTTTTGTCCTGCTGAATTAAGCGTTCTTTGGCACGTGGATATCCAGTTTTCCCAACACCATTTGTTGAAAAGAAGATTCTTTCCCCATTGAATGGTCTTGACCTCATCAAAAATCAATTGTTCATAGGTGTGTTTCTCTACAGACTCTTAATTCCACTGCTTTACAACTGTGCAACTTTCAGCAGGTACTGCTGATTAGAAATCCCAAGTAAATTTTTGAGTTGAAACTTAGATAATTTAGTCTTCTGGCTCCTTTACTGATACCCTTTCTTAGTGTGAGAACCACCGTGGACCTCTCTTACTTATGCAATAGCTGGGGTTTGAATGAATCTACCAACTGATTTTTACCTTTAACACTAGGATAGTAAACAACCAAACTCAAAAACAAAAGACTAGTATGTTTGACTCCAATAACCAAAAATTATTCATTGTTTTATACTTAAGTCTCTAAAATAAACTCCCATTATTTGCCCCTGAGTGATCAATCTATAGTTTCCTTAATTTTAGGGATATAAAGAATATAGATCTCCCGCAAATTTTTGGATGTTGAATATGTATATGAGCAGCTAAAAGTGATTTGATACAGACTGAGATTGACCCCCAAAAATGTTCTGGTTCTTTTTTCATTGTTTAAGCGCAACAGTAGATCCCTTGATGTCAAGTTTATTTGAAATAAGTAATGTGCCCTTGGTAGGAGTATTCATTTCTGCAAATGCTCAGAAATTATGCTTGATATGCCAATCTGAAATCATGTGTTTTTGTGAATGAGTTTTTGTTTTCCAGGCTATTTGAAAGTCTACTTTAATTCCATAAAATCACAAGCAGTCTGTTTGACCTGAAATGAGATTCCTTATCACAGTGAAATCTAGTTACTGGGAATTTTCTTAAATACTTTGGTTCCATTTGGTTTTACAACAGAGGAATTCTCTCTTAAAACACACACACGCATACACACACCATCCTATCTAAGCAGATGTCAATCTTCACCCCCTTACTAGATTGTTAGGCATCAGTTGGAAGTCTCAGAGAATTTAAGGGAAAAAATACAAGCTGCTGAAGAGCTGTGTTGTTCTGAATGGCATCAGGCACAATGACAAAATGGGCTTCTGTGGCTTTGTTGTTACAGGCAGGATGTGCGGACTGCTGTCCTGTTACATAACTAAAGACTTCCTTTTGCTTGTAAATGTCAAGATCAAACAGAGGTCAGTTTTAAATAGCTGACTGGGCGTTAATAAATGTTAACTTTCTCATCTAAGAGTAAGCAAAATGCCTTGTCCCTTATGACTCATGGCTCTGCTGATGAGAAAAGGTGTCAGGTATGAGCATAACCTGTATTTTCTTTATAAGATTTCCTCAAAGATAGCAAACTAACTTTCACTTTGCTTTGTCTCTACATAGAAATTAGTAAATTAGGTATATGCTGCTGTTTAATGATTCATTGACTCATCTGGTAAGTATTTACTGAGCCTATACCATGAGCTAGGCATTCTGCAAGGACTCCCATATATGTCAGCCTATGTATTTCTCCCAAAGGCCCTGGAAAATTGTATCCACACTTTGCAAATGATGAAAGCTCTCTTGTGGGATCATGGACCTCTTGCCTGCTTGCTCTATGCATTCCCATCTGGTTATGCCCTTAGGGCACACAATCTACCAAGAATAACCAAGGCTTAATCATTACTCCTGACCTTCCTGACCCCAGACCTGAATATCCAACTGCCTCCTGAACAGCTCCACCAAGGTGCTCACAGTCCACGCAAGCTCTGCCTGCCCACAAGTCCCCTGCTCCACCTCTGTTCCTTCTCCCACACCCCCTAGACCGGGACAGGTGCCATCCCCCCACCCCCACCCCGTGGCTCTTATCAGAAACCTGTGTCACTTTGATTCTTTCCTCTTCCCCACATCCACACATTCTTCCTCTTCCCATACAGCTAATCAGTTGCGAAGTACCGTTTGACTGTGAGTGATTCTGCTCAAATAGTTCCTGAATCTATCTTCTCTCTGTCTACACCATTGCCTTTGTCCAGGCCCCAACTGCAGAAACCTCTCCCCACTTTACTTTCATTGTGGTCCTTGTTAAATGGCTCTTGAACATTATAGCCAGAGAGAAGATTCTATAGTACAGACGTCATATTTCTCCTTGGACTAAATCCTAAATTATCCTGCTTTTCCTTTTGGGGTCAAATCTATTCTCCTTAACTGATCTTATAATCACTGTGGTCTGACCTTCTACTGTTTTCCGGTTTTGTCTTCTCCACTCCCTGCATATCACTATTACACTACTTTCAATTCCTTGAATGCATCGTATTCTTTCTTAACTTCCTCATCTAAGAAAAAACAAAAGGCCTTGTTTCGTAAAGTCAAGTTTTAATGAATATACATCCCTTTCCCTCTGCTTCTGCTTGGAATTGTTCTGTTCTGCTCCTTCTACCTCCTCTCATCCTCTTTCCCCTTTCAAAAATCCTCCTTTCAGATCTTTAATTAGATGCCACTTTCTCCAAATGCTTTTTCTTTCTCCTTCAAGTTTAGGTCCTCTTGTAATTCAATTTGTCTCCCATTCCCCACTGCCACCAATTGAAATTGTCTATTTGTATCTCCCTCTATACCATATGATCCATGAAAGAAGTTCATACAGTGGCTTCCCTGAGGTCTCAAATTAAATTAGGATTCATCTGCTTATCTCTGATGTCAAAGTTCATATTCTTCCCATTGTAACAATTGGAGCTGACCTATAGGCCATGGGGAACCGTTACAGGGTTTGAAGGGGGCATATTCAGATTTGTATTTAGAGGAAAACTCTGAGGATACTGAGATGGACAGATTTGTGTGGAGACCAGAGCCGGGCATATCAATGTGTCAGCTTGGACAAATATCCAGTTTAGAAATGATAAGTGCCTGCCAGTGGGGGAGAGAAGACAGAGACAAATATTTGTGAGTTGGATTTGGTGATTAATTAATTACATAGAAAAGTAGTATTCAAAACTGATCCCAATTTTAGGTGACTGGTTGATCTGTGCTTACTCTAACTACCTTATGTTTGAATCATTAGATGTTAAAGGTGATTTGTTTCCTATGGAAGGATCCACGCAGGCCCAGTTTACCCCGTATGTGCTCTCAACTCTTTTCAGAGCTGTGTAATTTGGATTTCCTCATTTGGTCTTTTGAAAGTTGTAGTCCTTTGGTATTATATCAGACTCTTAACCCGTTTCTCAGAAATAGGTTTTTCTTCCCATTTTTATGTCCCCTGGGCTTTAAGAAAAGAACTCAGGATGATCACGTATTTTGAGTGTGAGATCATTTATTAGCCTCAGGAACTGTTTAATGTTTAAATCTGGAGTTGTATAAATGCGAGTCTCTTGCCGTTACTGAATGGATGTATAGTGACAGGCTGTCCCTGATACTCTCTGTGGGATAGTCAAAGTCAAAGCCCCTTGCATCATGATACCAACAGGTTATTGGCCTTTTTCACTACCATTCTTCCACAAGTAGACAGACAAGGTTTCCAGATGTTACATGAAAGACTGAACACAGAGTAGCAATGAGAATCCGGCTTTTCTCTATTAAGCCAGACATTGAGAAGATCTGAGGAAAAAGGGAGGCCCCTGAGAGAAACTCAGGGATAGCAGAATGCATTTCCCTCAAGCCAGAGAGTGGAGAATTAACTCTGTAAGTCCGACCAGTATGGGACATCTATGCTTATTCCATTAAAGTGCTTTGAGAATGAGCTGGAACTTAGAGGGACTGGCTATACCAAAGGACAGGCCCTAGGCCCCTGTAATTGTTGGCTTTAATTTCTCAGAACCTGATATTATTGCTTTTTGACTTTTATATCCAAGCATTTGACCTTTACATTGAAGCCAATGATTAATTGCCTCGCCTTTTCCCATGTCCCATTTCTTTCTGGTATTCTTCCATATTCATAAGTCCCTTTCCATAGGAGACTTCCATAAGTCTCTCCTAAGAGAACTTTCTTGGAGACAAAAGGAGTCTTAGGACTCTCTCTGTTTGGACCCCTAACTTTGTATTTCAATTTTCATTTGACCTTTTGGTAAATACTGCTGATTTTACTCAGAGCTTACATATTCCTTTATTACTCAGAGTTGCCTCGCAAAATTTGGGGGTGTTATGGGTTGTCCAAATTCAAAGTTTGAACATCTAATTCCCAGTGCCTCAGAACATGATTTTCTTTGGAAACAGCATTGTTGTTCATGCCGTTTGTTAAGAGAGGACATAATGGAGTAAGATAGGCTCCTAATCAAATATGCTGGTGTCCTTATAAAAAGGGGAAATTTGGACACAGTTATACAGAGATAAAGTCATGTGAAGATGAAGACAGAGACTGGGGTGACGTCTCTACAAGCCAATGAATACCAAAGATTGCCAGCAAATCACCAAAGCTAGGGGACAGGCATAAAAGGGATTCTTCGTCACAGCCCTGAGAAGGAACCGACCCCACTGATGTACTGATCTTGGACATCTAGCCCCCAGAACTGTGAGACAATAAATTTATGTTGCTTAAATCACATGGTTTGTGGTACTTGTTTACTTCAGCCCTAGTAACTAATACAGGGGGGTAACTATGCTCCTAAATTATAGGCCTTTGGAGGTCTATTTTAAAATGCATGAACCTAGAAATGGCTGGAAATAACTTGTTAAAGGCAGAAATATTAATAAATGTAAAAGTCTGTTTTGTCTAGGATGAGGAATTTGTTGTTTGTTTTTGGCTATAAAATTGAAATGAGACAAACCAGGTCTGTGAAATAAATGTGTCTTTAGACACAGGAGTTCCAGCCCATTCCACAGGTAAGACAGGCAATTTAAAAAGTGTTTGCCTTTGTTATTTATTGCCAAGAAATTTCATAGTTTGTAGTACTAGTCCAACTCAGCTTGCAAAGCATTGAGCACAAGGGAAGACTTTCTTCTCTCTTATAGTCACTCCTGTTAAGTTTTGCCAAGACTCAGTTTGTTTTTGAGTAACACTGGAAACCTATTCTGCAATATTAATGGCTATATGTGTGTGTGTGTGGATGGTGGAAGAGATCTAACAGAACAGACAATGAGAGGAGATAAACATGCAAATTCACATTATTTAATGAGGTGGTTTTAATGATTGTACTCTGTGATGGATTGAGTGGGTGGTAAGGGAAAGAGAAGTTTTGTAATATATTTATATCTTAAACATATGGATGATGGTTCTATTGATTGAGAGAGGGAGGTCTAGGAAGGTATAGAATATGAATAGTTCATTTTGAGTACATTAATTTTTAGATGCATTAATTAATTTAAATGCATTTAGATGCACTGAGTGAATACATTAATTTTTATATTTGTTGGGTTATATATTAGTCTGAAGCTAAGTGGTTGTACATTTAAAAATTGGGAGTCATCACATGTGATTAGTGTTTGAATCATGGCACCTAATGAGCTCAGCCAGAGAATGAGTGTAGATTAGGGAGAGAGTTGTGCCCAGGACCATACTCTAGTCTTCCTACTTTTAGAAATTTAGAAGAGGAGGAAAATATAGCCACGGAAACTGAGGATCAGGAATCCAGAGAATTGAGTCCAGGAAGCAGAAAGAAGAGAGTTTATCAAGATGCCTGGATTGCTCAAATGTGCACGATTTTACTGGAAGTTTGAATAAGATGATCAGAAATTCATCCACTGTGTTTGGTAAAATATCAGTAGAGTAGCAGAGGACAGAAGGCAACTGAAGAGAGAGTAACAGAGTAATATAATTCAGGGCAGCTCTCTTCCCAGCCACTGGGAATTTTTTTCTTTTGTGTAGTATTAGAGGGAGGGAGGAAAGGAGAGAAAGAGAAGGAAAGAGACAGAGATTGAGAGACGAGCCAATGATGGTAGAATGAGAGGATTCTGAGAATCTAAGACTCAGAATCTAGGATGCTTCCTAGTTAAATGAACCATTAATTCATTGTTTCTGTAATCTAAGCCCATTTGCACTGGGTTTCTGTAACATAACTGAAATGGTCCCAACAAATAGAGGAACTAGTGGCCCAAAACTCAAACTGAGTACAGCCTCACCAAAGAAAACCGCTGCCTTTTTCTTGACAGTGGCCATGGAAGACAATGACAAGACTCCCAGGGGTCAGAAACAGAGGCAAGCAGATCAGAAACATCCACTCAACTGCACTCCCAGCACAGGCCTCATTAGGTCTGACTAGTAGAATGTGGTGTTGGCAATGGCCAGAGACAACTCATAAGTAGTTTCCCCTCTTCCCCTTTTTTTTAAAGGGAAATTACATTGTGATTGTCCTGTTTTCCCTGTATTTTGTACATACGAGAGAGGGGGGACCTTTTTTATTTATTCCTTTGGTGCCATATCATGATGAGCCTCATCTGGGTCTGATGCAGGGAGGAATGCAGGTAATGTGGAGATCTGCACATGCGGTTAGATGCAGTGACTTGACGGGACTTTGGGTTGTCTTCTGGGAGGGTGTGAGTGCATGTTTAGATTAATTTAGAATAGATGCATCATATCATGCAGGAGCATTTTGGGAAATGCATCTTCTTATGAGACTAAGGGTATAATTGTGCTGGACACCCAGAGGGTGAACTTTAATTGGCTTCTGTTTTTATGTCTACCTTTCCTGTAGAATGACTCCTGTTGGCTCCAATCTTGTAATAATTCTGTGCCTGTCTACCACAATATTTCAGCTTGAGGGAATAATCTTGAAGTACATGACCTAGGTCCAGTCAATGATGGTATCCCATTTTCCTGACCATAAAGATTGATCCAGGAGAGGTCATAGGAGCAAAGATGGGTCAAATAGAGTCCCTTTTCAATAGTTACTGGAGGACAAATTGTCTTACTATTGAGGTCATGACTGTGGAAAGCTATAGGTAACATTTTCCCCACTTGTGAAGAAAGCTTGTCTGTACTGGGAAGTAATGAGGGCAACACAGAGAGGCAACACCTAGATAGAGAGGCAAAAACAGATGGAATACTGTGACTTCTTTTGAGTTTGTGGAATCCAGTTGTGTGTGAAATAAAAATCCACTTCCAACTCCCTAATTATAGAAGCAATAATTTTTTTTCTTCCTTTAAAGAAAAACAGTGAGACTATTGTACGGAAGTGATAACAGGGTGGGTAGGCAATCATTTTAGAAGTTTCAGCAGGAAAAGAAGCATAGAAATGGATCATGATTTGGGGAAGAGGTGGGGAGAGTTGGACAGACAGCTTTCATTCACGGGAATTCTTATCACATGTTTATGTGCTGAATAGAATCATCCAGAAAGTGTGAGATAGATAATGCAGAAATGGATGGGGTGTGGGGGTAGGTGGGGCAATTACAGGAGCAAAGGCTTGGCTTTGTGACAGATAGAGGAGATGCGATTCAAAGCCAAATGAAAGGGCTGGCCTTTGAGAACAGAATAATATTTTCTCCATTTGTTCCATAAGGATGCTTTCCTCTTTCAGTAACAGAAATCCAATTAAAGTAATGTAATAAGGCCAGCTATCAGCTCACGTAAGTCCAGAGGTGGAGCAGTTGCAGGGTTGGTTAATTCAGTGTCTCAAGAATGTCACCAAGAGCACAGTTGTTAGCATCCTTCCGTCTACTGTCCTCAGCGTGCATTGCATCATACTTGGGAGACATCTGCAGTGACTGCAAGCATTATATAAAGCCAAAACATCCTGAGAAAAAGAGATCAGTTTCTTTTTGTGTGTCTTTAAAAAAAAATCTGGTTAAAGCCTTCTCAGACTCCAGGGGCTCCTACGGGGTTGCAGGTCCCTGCCTAAACTAACCTTTTATATCTGGCAATGAGACCAACATGGCTGGCTTAGTTCAACTGTGATTCATTCCCTGTGGCTGGACAAGGCCAACCTTCCCTAAAAACAGGGCTGTTAGCTAATCCAAATTGGGTGTCTGGTAGCAAGGGATAAATGAGTAAACAACTGTTGGGAAACAGATCAGCAGTGTCGGCTGAGGTAAGGTTTACATGTTGACTGGTGGGAAGGTGAGGAGCAGCCAGCTGGCAGCTTCTATTTTTTGGGTGAATTATTGATGAGGTGGTCATTTGGGATAAAGGGAGGGGATGGAATTTTGGAGAGAATTTTGAAGCGCATTAGAGTTGTGTTCATTAATTAAAATGAAACCAATTATCCAGTTTTTTTCCTAATAACATCCAATGAATGGGTGCAATGCTAACAATTTTCCTGACCAGTAAGAACTAACTAGTGTCATTTTATTTTTATGGAGGTGTAATTCATATAACATACAATTAACTGCTTTAAAAGATGCAATTCAGTGGCATTTGGCACCTTCAGTGTTATGCAGCTGACACCTCTCTCAAATTTCAACATTTTTTCTTCACCTGAGAAGAACTCTTTGTATCCATAAAGGAACCACTTCCCCAAACCCCTCCTCCCACCCCATCAACCATTAATTTGTTTTCTTTCTCTATGGGTTTATCTCTTCTGCATATTTTGTATAAAAGGAATCATATAATATGTGACCTACTGCATCTGGCTCTTTTCACAGCATAATGTTTTCCAGCACCATACAATTAGAGCAAGCATCTGTGCTTCGCTCCTTTTTATGGCTACATAATATTCAATTGTATGTGTACAACACAATTTGTTTATTTGATGGACATTTGGTTTCTACCTTTTAGCTATTGGTGCTATTAAGCACATATACAAGTTTCTGTGTACATATATGATTTTATCTCTCTTAGATACATACCTAGGAGTGGAATGTTTGGCCATAGAGAGTTATAGTTTGAACTTTTTGATGAACCACCAGTTTGCCCCAACAGCTGCACAATTTTACATTCCTCCCAGTAATGTACAAGTGTTCCCAATTTATCCACATCTTCACCAATGCTTTTTATTTTCCATTTAAAAAATTATAGCCATGATATTGGCTGTGAAGGGGAATCTCATTGTGATTTGGATTTGCATTTTCTTAATGTTGAACTTTTTTTTTTTGAAATTAGGGAACTTTTGCAATTTCATTCATAAAATTATTAATCACAATTGCAAAAGTAGATTTATAGAGCTACGTATCAATAATAAAATGGGAAGGAAATGAAATGCTCTAAAAATATCTCAAAAAGTTCCAAAGATATATACTCTTAGGTTAAAAACCTACAATTAAACCATGGTTATACAGCGGATTATATGCGTTTCTGCATTTTCTCAATAATTCCTCCTTATATTTGTTAGACTTATCCAATTTCATTATTTGTTATAGGTCTATTGAGATTTTCTATTTTTCTTGAATCAGTTTTGGTAGTTTAAGTGTTTCTAGGAGTTTGTCCACGTCACCTAAATAATCCAATTTGTTGGCATCCAATTATTCATAATCTTCTCTCATAATCCTTTTAATTTCTGGAAGTTTGGCAGAAATGGCCTCATTTCACTTCTGTTTTAATTTTTGTCTTTACTCTTTTTAAAAAAAACCAATATAGCTAAAGATTTGTCAACTTGGTTAATCAGTTCCCAGAACCAACTTCTGGTTTCATTAATGCTTTTTTTTCTCTCTTTTCTGTTTTGTTTACCTCCTCTTCAGTACTATTTCCTCCCTCTACTGACTTTGGGGTTAGTTTGCTCTTCTTTTTCTTCAAGGTGTGAAGTTAGGTTATTGATTTGACACATTTCTTCTTTTTTTAATGTAAGTTATTACAGCTATACATCTCCCTCCGGGACTGCCTTTGTTGCATTCCCCAAGTTTTGGTATGTTGTGTTTTTCTTTTGATTTGTCTCTAAGTATTTTCTAATTTCCCTTGTGATTTCTTCTTTGACCTATTGATTCCTTCTGAACGTGTTATTTGTTTACTGCCATATTTTCTAGTATTCCTTTTGTTATTGATTTCTAGCTTCATTCCATTACGGTCAGAGGACTGATTCCTGGAGCTTCTGACCTGGCCATTTTCTCTGAAGTTCAAGTCATTGTTTTTCCATGGCTCAGTTTACTGCAGGAAGGAATTACACTAGTCCAAGTTAAAAGCAGACCCCAAATGGTTACATTATACAAACTGTGAGGTTTTTAACCTTGTGACAAGGAACAGGAGGGAAATTCCACTCATTGCAAGGAAATCCTCACTTAAGCTTCAGTGAGCCAAAAGCACTTAAAACCCAGGAACCTTCAACTGGTCGTCCTTAGCCAGTCCCACATCTACCAAGAACTGGCATATGTTTTTTCCCTGGTCACCCCTGCAGCTGAATTATTTTTCCATATTCTGGATGTTCCATTATAGTACCATTGCAGACAAATTTCCTCTTAAATGCCTTCACTGGTTTCTTTTTATCATAATCATCAGCAATCCCTTGGACAGTAGCAAGGGTCTTTCTGCAGTTTTTCTGTTGAATTCTTAAATGGATATAATCCTCAGTACCAGCAGGAAGCAGATCATCACCTTTACGTGTATTAGTCAAAAGAGGAGGTTCTGGATAGCGGATATACTATATGATTCCTTCTCTTCATTGGAATCAGCCTATAGAAGGCGGTGGTGGGAGAAGGCTGGGGGGTGTGGTATGGAGCACAGAGAAGCAAGGGGTCTCAAGGCATCAAGGGAAAGGCTGCTGAGCTCTTAGCCGCCACTCAGTGACTGAGGCACAGGTCATTTTGTTTTGACTATTATCTTGAATATAACTCTAAAATATATCAGTATCTTTCTTGACTGCATCAGTAAGCTATAAAATGGCTACAGTTTATCTTTCTTTGATTTTTAACTGTATTGCAATACCTTTATGATCAAGGTTTATTGAACATTAGGGTAAAGTTGAAAGATGATTTTTTTGGGTGGAAATGCACAGCCTCAAATGTATAATAAGGAAGTTGTCTCTTTGTTTAATGTAATTCTGAGGACAAATGTTCATGCTGTTTAGAATCTTCTGATCCATACTCAGACACATTATCCACTGTGCCACTGGGCCCCCTTTGTTCATGCTTTTTTAATTATCTCTTTCCTCCAAACTCATTAGGACCATGGGCAGAGGAAAAGAAGGACTGTTCTTAAAAGGGAGTCAGAGGTAGAATATTAGCCTCCTAGCATTATGTGAACAGTATGCTCCAGCAAAGGTGGCTAATTAGGATACATAAACATTGATCATTTAAAGAATAGGTGCATTTCTACTTTCTTTTTGTAAGCAGATACCTGATACTAAGTTGGACTGAGTTTTTGTTTCTTGGCTTTTTGAAAACAATTGCTCTGTAAAACCAAGTAGTACTTATAAAAAAAAGAAAAAAGAAAAGGAAAAATAAGCAACCAAAAGGAAGCAATACCCAAGGTCCCCGGAATTCTTAAATTCAATTTGCAGCTGCTAACTTGGATTTCCTCTTACTTTGATGCCTGGTTTTCTGTCCCATAATTTGAATTTGAATTTAGGCAGCATTCCAAAGGCTTCCTGAATTGAAAATTAGACTTTGAAAAGTCCTAACACCTCCATCAAAACAATGGAGTGAATTCAAAATGGCATCAAACATCTTGTGACTTAGCAGCAAAGCACAACCTTACAGACAGGGCTTAAATCAAACAAATAAACAAAAAAAACCCTTCAGATGCATACTTTTTTATTTTAGTTCCTTCTCATCTCTCTTCTCTCCTTTCCTTTTAGATTATCAGGCTTATTTGATTGGCCATTTTCAAAGGGGTTGGAGGAATATTAATTGTCCTATGCTAATAAACAGTTTCCTAATTACATAATGGGATCCAACAGCAAATTGTCAGTTCTGGCCCCAGTGTGCCCACATGAGGAAGAAATACTAAGATCCCTTTATCCTGCTTTTGTGAAGTGATGATACAAATGAGAATTAAGACTCATAGATTTACATGGAGCAATTTTAGCAAAGGTTACTCCTGGCCAATTCATTGTGTCTTGTAAGTTTTGACAGAATTCTCCACTCACCCTTCTGTGAAATTTGCAATCTAGTTTGAATACATATGACTGAGAAACACCCTGTAAAAATATAGCAAGGTAGCATGGTAAAATCCCAGTTTGAGTACCAAGGTCATAGCATCAGTGAGTTTGTGGGGATAAGACTAAAGCAGATCTCCTGACTCTAAGTCAAACATTCTTAGAGTTAAGCTGAACCTGAGCTAAACATATCTGAGTCAAAAAGATATTTGGACAGAAACCTCTTACAAGAAGAGAGGAAAAAGATGGGGTTGGGATCTATATAACAAGGAGGCAAGATGGCAGGACGGAATTCTCAGGTCTTAGAAAAAAGAAAATGAATTTCCTTCAGGGAAATACATAAACACACTGAGAAAAAATGCTGAAGGTCACATACTAAGGGGGAAAAGATCACATGCCTCATCTTTGCAGGCAGCCACAGAGTTAGGGTTTGGATATAATATAGAACCCAGCACTGGAGGCAGACCAATGGAGTTCTGAATGCAACTTCTTATTCATCCCTAAAAGCATCAGTTTCTTGATCTTTAAAATGGTGATAATAACAAAAATATAAACAAAATTCCATATAGGGTTTTGAACAATGGACTAAGGTAACATACATAGCACCCAGCAGAATGCATGGTGTGGTATAGCTACCAAATGAATGTCAGTACCTGCTGATTTTCCATAGACTTCACTCATTTGTGGTCAAGAGCTTGGGATTTTGGAATCAGACAGTATGTCACTAGAATGCTTATGGTGGCACGTAATAGAAAATTAGACTCCTGAACAATAAGGAAACTTATTAGCTCATTAAGTATAAATCACAAGGTAGAAAATGCTTCAAGACTGGTTGATAAAACATGTCAACAATATTAAAAAGACTCAGGTTTTTTCTGTTGTCCACTATTCCATTTGGCACCCGGTTTCATCATATAACTGCTTTCCTGGATGTTTACAGGACGGCTATACAGCAGCATTCATATCTGTTAGAGGAGAGGGAATCCTTCTCCAAATCATCAAAATTCCTCTTGTGCAATGGGAGTGGTCCGTCTCCTCATGAAATAACTGTGGTCAGAGAAAAGCCGGGCTCTGATTGGTTTAGACCTTATTCCTGAACCCATCAACAGCAAAGATGAGGGAACTGTCATGATTATCAGGTGCCACTTCTGGATGTAAGATCAAATTTGGGTTTAGAGAGTCAGACCTGAGGTTCACTATGAAAAAAAAGCTTGGGTTCCAACTCTTATTTTCTGTATCCTTGGGCACGTTATACAACTATATTGAACTTGCTGAATTTCCTCATCTGCAAAATGAGTAAGAAGTTAAACTGAGATAAATATGAAAACAAAAGTTTTTACACAATGTCTGGTATGTAGTAAGTACCCAGGAATGTTAGCTATTATTAATATTGTTATGATTATTCATCTATATACTCTATTATATAATAGTTTAAAAATTATCTGCCTTTCTGGGCAAAGTTTGAGTGTTTGGAGAACATGAATAAAATTACTTTCATTTTTAAATTCCAGAGTCTTACATATATAAATGTGCAATATATTTCTTTAATGAATATCTGTTGAATGAATGATTAAAGGCCCAAAATTAATAGAAGGCAGATTTAAATGAAAGACAACATAATGGTGAATGAATGAATTACAGGTCAGACAGCATATGGGAACAAAATGGGGCAGATTGAGAAAAAATATTTGACAGAAAAAAAAATCTGACATAGAAAGGCCGTTTTTCTGAAGGCTAGAGTAGAAACAGGAATTAAGTAAACTAAAAAATATTTGAGTTTAGGGTAGCCAGCTCTGACAGGCTGATGTCTTCAGATATTTTGTTTTACAATTTCATCAATAAAAAATATTTGGATAGAGCCCATATGAATGCTTGCTGTAATCTAGAGGAGGTAGAAGAAATAATAAAAATAGCTACTAAGTACTTGATGTGTTCTAGGTGTTGTTTAAGTATTTCTCTGATGTAGGCTGTTAATTTAATGTCAGAATCCTGAAACAAATCCAGGGGGTAAGTATTGTACTTTTCATCCCCATTCCCATTTACAGATAGGAAAATCAAGCCCAGAGAGACTAAGCAACTTACCCTAATCACATAGATAGTAAGTAGAAAACAGATTTTTACCTAAAGGGTCTGACTTACCATTCCACTATGCTATATAATAAAATAGAACTGTTCTCACAGAAAACAGACTACATTTCCAAACCATCATGTGCCAAGAGCTAAATGCATCAGTGCCCACGAGGAGCACAGCAGACCTCCCAGATCACTGAGAGCACAAACGTATAGCCAAGAGTTGATGACACTGACGTATGTGTTCCCCCTGCCCTCCCATTGCACCTTTGTAATCCTCAGCATATAACACACCATCTGTGGAGAGCAGCGACCACACAAATATTTAAGTGGGTGATGGTGTGGATGGAAGGATGGATGCCAATGTATTTGATGCATTTGATGTGCCCACCTTGTTTCCATGACAGACCAACCTTTTCATGCTTTTCCAGTTGACAAACTGTCTTTAAAAACTTGCTATACTTTTCAGGATGAGACAGTAGGCTTCCCAATAACACTTGGAATGATACAAAAGAGATACTTAGAAATAATCCATGCCTCAGAGGATACACTGGGGATCAGAATGAATACAAGGTTGGGTGTCCCTTTCCAGGGACTCTTTCAGGATTATTGCTGAGTTGTACAGAAAAAGCATAATAAACTGTCTGGGTGAAAGGAAAAGCTTCCTTTGGGCTCTCCAAAGGCATTAAGGGACTAGGGACTATCAAACTACCTCTTTCCTCAAGAAAGATCTACAAAGAGTAAAGCAAAGATAGTCAATTCTTGGTTACAGTTTAGCACATATCTGCCTTTTTTTTTTTTTTGTAGATAATTATTTTTTATTGAAGGGTAGTTGACACACAGTATTACATTACATTAGTTTCACGTGTACAACACAGTGATTCAACATTTATATACATGACAATTCTAGGTACCAGCTATCACCATACCAAGCTGTTACAATATCTTGACTATATTTATTACATCCCGGTTACTTATTATTTTACCATTGGAAGTGCGTACTTTTTTGTTTGTTTGTTTTTGTTTTTGTTTTTGTTTTTTTTGTGAGGGCGTCTCTCATATTTATTGATCAAATGGTTGTTAACAACAATAAAATTCTGAATAGGGGAATCAATGCTCAATGCACAATCATTAATCCACCCCAAGCCTAATTTTCGTCAGTCTCCAATCTTCTGAGGCATAACAAACAAGTTCTTACATGGAGAACAAATTCTTACATAGTGAATAAGTTCTTACATGGTGAACAGTACAAGGGCAGCCATCACAGAAACCTTCAGTTTTGCTCATGCATTATGAACTATAAACAGTCAGTTCAAATATGAATACTCATTTGATTTTTATACTTGATTTATATGTGGATACCACATTTCTCTCTTTATTATTATTATTTTTAATAAAATGCTGAAGTGGTAGGTAGATACAAGATAAAGGTAGAAAACAGTTTAGTGTTGTAAGAGAGCAAATGTAGATGATCAGGTGTGTGCCTGTAGACTATGTGTTAATCCAAGCTAGACAAGGGCAATAAACATCCATGTATGCAGAAGATTTCTCTCAGAACAGGGGGGGTGAGGTTCTAAGCCTCACCTCTGTTGATCCCCAATTTCTCACCTGATGGCCCCCCCTGCGACTGTGCCTGTCTTAGGTTGTTCCTCCCTTGAGGAATCTTACCCGTCTCTGGCTAACCAGTCATCTTCCGGGGCCATACAGGGAAATGTGAAGTTGGTAAGTGAGAGAGAAGCCTTATTGTTTGAAAAGGTTAGCTTTTTACATCTTTGCATATTTATGCCCTGTGGCTTCTATGACCAGCATTTGTCTTGAGGTATCTTTACCACTTGGAAGAATTATGATACTCGGTAAATTTGATATGAGGCACGAATTCTGTTTAAGGGTTGTAATTAGGAAGGAAGAAGAAAAGCTATAGAAGTAGCAGGTGGCAGAAAACATGGGAAGATTGATTATTTCTTTGACATATCTTCTTGTAGAGTAACTTCAGCATGTATAGGTTTTAAGCTACTACTTAAATTGTGCACACACATTAACATAATAGGAGTATAGTTACATAACCAAAGCATACCTATAATTACCAGCCATCTCCAGTGAAACCAAGAAAACCAGTTAGGCACCTTAGGCATTTGTGAAAACTTATCTATGATATGGTGGATATTGTCCAACTGAACTTGAACAGTCTGAGAGAAATCAGACAAATTAAAACAACCCATTCCTGGGGAATGTTCACATCCCTTATGTTCTTTTAACAGTAAATAGTCTGTGGTTGTAAGATTTTGGAGCGCTACAATTTGCACTTCTCCTAATTCTTGGTTGAGTTCCAACAGTATAGATCCAGTCAAATTTGTTGTTTTACTGTATGCACAGGCCAGCTTAGATATCTCCTTCTTCATTCCCATGGCAAGTCCAGGAACTGGTGGGATGAGTGCATCTACAGCTGTAGCAGTGCGTGGATCTTTGTTGGGGTTTTTTGATGATCATCTTCTGGCATGAGTCTTCCCGAGAGTGCTGATGTTGGAAGTTCTTTTTCATATCGTATCTTAGTTCATTTTCGGGGTAGCCCAATTAGGCTTTGATCCTCTGTATAAACACAAACAGACCCTTTGCCTACACTTTTATATGCCCTTTATACTCTTGTGTAGAACTCATTGGAGGTTACCACACAGGAACTGCCCCCCCCCTTTTTTTTTTTTGGTTTCACTAATCTACACTTACATGATGAATATTATGTTTACTAGGCTCTCCCCTATACCAGGTCCCCCTATAAACCCCTTTACACTCACTGTCCATCAACATAGCAAAATGTTGTAGAATCACTACCTGCCTTCTCTGTGTTGTACAGCCCTCCCTTTTCTCCTACCCCCCCATGCATGCTAATCTTAATACCTCCCTACTTCTCACCCCCCCTTATCCCTCCCTACCCACCCATCCTCCCCAGTCCCTTTCCCTTTGGTACCTGTTAGTCCATTCTTGAGTTCTGTGATTCTGCTGCTGTTTTGTTCCTTCAGTTTTTCCTTTGTTCTTATATTCCACAGATGAGTGAAATCATTTGGTATTTCTCTTTCTCTGCTTGGCTTGTTTCACTGAGCATAATACCCTCCAGCTCCATCCATGTTGCTGCAAATGGTTGGATTTGCCCTTTTCTTATGGCTGAGTAGTATTCCATTGTGTATATGTACCACTTCTTCTTTATCCATTCATCTATTGATGGACATTTAGGTTGCTTCCAATTCTTGGCTATTGTAAATAGTGCTGTGATAAACATAGGGGTGCACTGATCTTTCTCATATTTGATTGCTGCATTCTTAGGGTAAATTCCTAGGAGTGCAATTCCTGGGTCAAATGGTAGGTCTGTTTTGAGCATTTTGATGTACCTCCATACTGCTTTCCACAATGGTTGAACAAGTTTACATTCCCACCAGCAGTGTAGGAGGGTTCCCCTTTCTCCACAGCCTCGCCAACATTTGTTGTTGTTTGTCTTTTGGATGGCAGCCATCCTTACTGGTGTGAGGTGATACCTCATTGTAGTTTTAATTTGCATTTCTCTGATAATTAGTGATGTGGAGCATCTTTTCATGTGTCTGTTGGCCATCTGTATTTCTTTTTTGGAGAACCGTCTGTTCAGTTCCTCTGCCCATTTTTTAATTGGGTTATTTGTTTTTTGTTTGTTGTGGTGTGTGAGCTCTTTATGTATTCTGGACGTCAAGCCTTTATCGGATGTGTCATTTTCAAATATATTCTCCCATACTGTAAGGTTACTTTTTGTTCTATTGATGGTGTCTTTTGCTGTACAGAAGCTTTTCAGCTTAATATAGTCCCACTTGTTCATTTTTGCTGTTGTTTTCCTTGCCCGGGGAGATATGTTCAAGAAGAGGTCACTCATGTTTATGTCTAAGAGGTTTTTGCCTATGTTTTCTTCCAAGAGTTTAATGGTTTCATGACTTACATTCAGGTCTTTGATCCATTTTGAGTTTACTTTTGTATATGGGGTTAGACAATGGTCCAGTTTCATTCTCCTACATGTAGCTGTCCAGTTTTGCCAGCACCATCTGTTGAAGAGACATATCTGCCTTTAATCAAACTTTAACTTGAAATTCATGCATTTTTCTTTAGCAGCTTGTATACTGAACATTCAAGAGAGTCAGAATGTATACGCTTCTTAAAGAGCTGTAGTCCCCCAAGAGTTAAGTAAACCACATACGTAAACCACAACACCGATGTCAGTTTCTGCTGTAAAATAAAGTCAATCTTGAAATATAATGAAGATGAGAGTTGAGATTATTGCACTAGATAGCCCTCTGCTTATTGTAACTATGTGTAACTTGCCCAGAAAGATCTTTATTATTAAAAATAAGTGAAATCAAAGTGATTTCCTTATCTCTCTATACTGATCATTTGTTATCTCTGAGAAATGTCCTAGAAGCCATTTTCATATTTAATAGATATTGGTGGAAGGCATTGGACTTTTAGAAGGAGCTTTAAAAAATAAAAAGAAACCACTATACTTAAATATCCTTACAAGAAAATGTCTTTAGCTTGCAGCCTCTGAAGGAGCAAAATCAAAACTGCTTGAGCGAGTTTTCTGGCTGGAGGAAAAACTAGAGGCTCTGAACCAGAAAGAAGACAATAGAGAACTAGATAAAGAAGTGGTTCTTGGAAAAGACCAGGTATGGTAAAGAAGATAATTAATCTTAATTCTAAAAGTTAGCTAAATGTTTATGAAGTGACAATTCTGTAGTAATTTCTGGCTGGGTTGGAGGTTCATATTTATGGTCAGAGGGTAAAGCCAATATTTGTATTTGCCAAATGTAATTGTATTCCCTGGTGAATATTCACATATAAAAATTAACTCTGTCAGGAATATTTTAAAAGCTTGCTTGATATGTATCCTTTTGAATCATATTAGCTGAATTTTCTAGTTATTTTGTAAGTGGTATTGACTATACAAATGTTTTCGTTTCCAAGATTGAACTTAATAAGGAATAGTTTCTGTGTAGTAAAACAAGTGGACCAGAAAATTTGCTATTGCTTTTAATCAATTACTTTATAATAAGTTATTAATCTCTGAATCTCTGGTCACTTCTATATGTGTTATTATATAAATTTATCTCTTATTCAACCCAAATGTATTTGTATCTGCCTTTGGTGTGTGTGTGTGTATGTGTATATTGCAAAGGTAGATACACAGCATTTAGCCCCACATATATGTACATATGATACAAGGTGCATTTGCATTATTTGCAGTATGTTAAGCAAACGTTTTTCCCAATCATTTTCTAATTCCTAACATTTTTGTGTATTTTGTTGTTTTGGGCTTTTCCATGGAATGTAAGAGAGATAGGGATGGGAACAGTGATTTCTTTAATGATAATTTTCAAAACATCTAACTGAGATAATGCTGCTATTCATAAGATTTGAGAACTGGTACATAGTTACATCTGGAAATTTTAGATTTTACTTTCAATATGTAAAAGGAACGGTGCCTTTTCAGTGCATTGAGAAATTACAAGCTGAAGTGAAAGCTTCCCAGGAGCAGCATGTAAGTGTTTCCCCCCTTTTCTCATCCCTTAATTTATTTCCGTTATCCCAGAAATGAACAGAAATGTTTCAGTGGTTCTAACTATGGTCTTTCTGCTGCAAACCAAATCACAAGGCTAAGACTCAGTGTTTTCACTACCTCTGCAGAGTTGCTTTCCGTAAACAGAACTGTGATTTAAGTTGATGATAAAAATTACAAAAGTGAGGTCCTCTGTATAACCAGATGGTCTAATCAGGGACCATCAGGATCAGAGACCTGGAAGCTGAGGGTAGAAAGACAAGGAAGCCAGGCTAGTTTAGTGAGCACATGGAAGTGGAGATTACAGACACATCAAATAAAGACCTAGATCAGTGCCGTTTAAACTTTAGTATATCAAGAATTACCAGGAGCTGGGGAAAAAGACTGTGGTGTAGGAAGGCAAGGCAAAAACCTCCTCCCCAAATCACGCAGAATGTGAAAATACAGCAAATACAACTAGGCCTGAAATCAGCCTGAAGACAGCAGAATGGGCCACCTACCTCTGGGGAAGAAGAGAAGACCCTACAGAATTGCCTGGATAACTCAAAACTGCCCAGGGGTTCTGTTTCCTGTATGCCTAGGGCAGGACCTGAGTGGACTTCCAGGTGAGGCTAGATTCAGCAGCTGCTGACACTGCCTATCTTTGAACTGTGTTTAGAGCTTGTTGTTTTATCTATATTCATCCTGCCCCAGTCCTGTGATTTTTAGGCAACTGGCCATATCAACAAACAGATACAAAAATGTCCACTTTCTCCTGCAATACTGCTCTGGGAGAGACCATATGAATATCTAGGGTAAATTTCATTTATACTTCAACCTTTCTTCACCCAGGGAGCAGCTAAAGAACATCTCCTGGCATAATATCCTAT
Organism: Manis pentadactyla; assembly: GCF_030020395.1. NCBI lineage: Eukaryota > Metazoa > Chordata > Mammalia > Pholidota > Manidae > Manis > Manis pentadactyla. Next base: position 65,099,676 of record NC_080031.1, on the reverse strand, counting down.
GTGTTCATGCTCATAAATCAGTGGGTGGCCTGTCCCTGTCTTGTCCCAAGGGTCTGCATAGCCCTGATGCCTTAAGCATTTCCTTGAAGGTTTCTCACCACCCTTTTAGTGATCTCCACCATCTATGTCTGGGAACCGAAGGATGACTTCTTGATTAAGAACACCGACCAGCCACGTTAAATGGCCAATTTGAACAACAGAGTCCTTAGACTTATCTGAAATCCAAAAGGCTGCAGTTTAGAAGTCCTACAGAAAAGACTCTGGAAAAGAATAAATCCTGGTCCCCATCCCTTCTGGGTTTGCAATGAGCTGATCTGGGTAATATCTTGGTAATTGCCTCATTTTTGTGTTGGGGCAGAGAAAAGCTAATCCACTTCAGCAGTTCATAGAGCTTTAGACTCTAAATTTAGGATCTTCTTTGACCAATTGTGGTCAACTGACCAATAGTGACAATGACTAAGGCCTGTGTCTGTGGCACAGCGACACAGTCAGACAGACTGAGGCCTCGTTAGCTCAGTATTGTGTTGCAGATGTCTCTTCTTCAGCCTTCCCCTGGGGGTGCCAAATAACAACTATTGTCAGAGGATATCTCCTCATATCACATTTCAGCCATTTGCCTAGGAGATATTTTGCTGGGAATTTTTTAAGGAGAGCAGATTATTCACTAAGGTTCTGCTATTAGCTGCCAGCATTTCTGCGTGAAAACTAATGAAAACACAGTCACAGTGCCTTAGGGAAATTCCTGTGGTGTCTACCTGCATTGTGTAGTGTCTGTGGCCTCTATTCCTGTACCACGCTAGTCTTGCCCCAGGCTTGTCTGAACTGGGATTGCTTCCCTATATTAGGGTATTGATAACAATGACTGGAACTTCTCCTGTGTAATTGTTCAACATTCAGGTTTTAATATAGCAGTGAAATCATCAAAGATTTGCCTCAATTTGTCAAGAATATCTAAAGGAAAATAATAGCAAAAGTAGTGCTTATTGAGAGTGGATTATGCATCTACTATATGGTAGGTGTTTCATTGATTAACTATGTTAAATCTCAGTACAACCCAACAAGGTGGGCATTGTTGTTCATATAAGAAAACTGAGTCTTAGAGATCAGATCACTTGTCACACATGTCAATTCTTGAAACCCATGCTTTTGCTATCACACGTTTGCTATCACTTGCTGCCTTTCCATATTACATTCTGTCCATGCCTCTCGAGATAGGAAACGGTGCTCATAAAGGCTCTGCCTCCAGTCTCCTTTCTCTCCCTATTCACTCTGAGTGATTCATCAGCTCATAATGCTTCAACTCTTACTTTTATGCAAATAAACAACCCCCTCCACCCCCACCAAATTCTTTGTATCTTAATCATCCCCTGATTACAACTCTTAAGTGCTGTAATGAGCATTTCTTAAGACACTGTTCCTTGGAAAAACATTCCAAATGATGTTAATAGGTATTCTGAACCCCTCCCCCTCAACACACACACACACACACACACACACACACACACACACACACACACAGAGAGAGAAAGAGGAAAAAAAAAAAGGAAAAGAAAGAAAATGGGAGGTACATTAGAAATGAATTAAATTAAGTGGGTTTATTAACTGCAGGACTTATCAGTGTATAATCAGTCTCCAAGGACAGGTCATAGCATGTCGTTTTCCGATGGTATTTGACCATGTGTCCCAGGTTTGGAGATGGCTAGCATACTGCAAGGAAATTAAAAGCACTGTGCTTGTTAAAGATGATCTGAACATCTTGCTGACACTCCAGGCTCAGCATATACCAAGTCAAACTTGTTATCTTCTATTTCCATCTCTTAAATATGCTCCTCTGTTTGTAGTCCTCAGCCATGGTGGATAATATCACACTGCTGATATTTGTTCTAGATCCAAGCTTCAAAGCAGTATTAAAATCCTAGCTTTCTCTGTCTCCAGCCCACATTGAGTTAGCTGCCAAGCTCTGAGTTTATTTCTCCAAGTTATCTCACTTCCGTGCCTCCTCTGCTATTATACTGCCACATCCCTAGCTTTTTTTGATCATCTCCTATCTTAATTATGTCTACGGCCCCAAGTTATTAACATATTTGAGTTCACAGTTTCCCCTTAGCACCCCCATTCAAAATCACAATGTAGCCCACTTGCTCTCATACCATCAAGCCCTGTTTGCAGAGGAGAGAAAGGACAAAATCCATGTGTAAAGATTTGGGCTGAGGGCAGAAAACCAAATGGAGCCAACAATTAATACTCACAAGGAGAATAAAATCTACTAGAGTGGCCAAAAAACAGAATGGGGATTAAGGGATCTAGAGGGTGGGATGGAACCCTGGAGAAGGGGTGAGGGTCCTCTGGGATAGGCGACTGGAAGAGTTGAGGGTGTTCAGGGCTGCTTAAGTTAGGAAGTGGCAGAGGATTAGGAAGTGTTGCAACATCTGTACTCGAATCCCCTTGTGTGTGTGCATCATCCGTACTGCTTGGGATTCCTGTCTGGGGGTGCCTCCTGAATGCAGCACTGCTGTAGGATCTGACCACCAGGGTAGCCTCCTGGTTTCCCTGCCCCACCCCGAGGGAGGCTTCCAAAGCATTGTCCCTGCCCCTCATCTCCCTCCTCTTTCTCACTCCCCTCTCTCTGCCTCACACTGAGCTGAACGGGACAGGAAAATGGAGCTGCTGTCTTCCTCTACACACCCAGGGCCTTTACGCATCTGTGACTTGGCTCTCTGTTCTCGTGGTCTGGACCATCCTCCCCTTGCTTATCCAAATAATTCTTACTTTTCTGGCAAGACTCTTATCAGTGATCAACTTCTCCCTTAGCCCCAAGAGTACCTTCTCTGGGCTCCCAAAGCCTCCTGTACATACATCTGCTTTTTCATTGACACGATCTGTTTGTATGTCGGTCTCCCACTAGACTCGAAGGTTACTGAGAGCCGCATCACGAGTGTGTTTCTGTATCCACTTCACCAAGTACAGGGCTGGGCATACTGCAACTACTCAGTACATTTTGCTGAAAAGAATTGAATTTTACTCCAATCATGTCATCCACCCTGTTCGAAAGCCTTATCTAAGACCATAGTTGCCCATTATCCCAGAATAAAGGCCAACCTCTGGACCCTGGCATTCATCACACTGAGAATGAGGGACTGATCCCCTTTCTTGCCTCCTATCACACATCTGTGACGCCCAAATACACCCATTCATTCTTGCCACTGGGGCTTTGCTCACAGTTTCTCCCCACTTGGAATATCCATCCCCACTGCCATGTTTGCCAGGTTCTTTCCATTTTCCAGCAAGTGTTTTCCTTCTGGGAAGCTGTCATCAAGCCAAAAGCCATCTCTCTATGGCACTTGTCACCCTATGACCCTCATTAGAATGATCTGATGTGGCTTAGCTCCTCCCTAAGACCCTGAGCTCCTGGAGAACAGAGAGTGAGCCTGCTTCTCTTTACACCCCTCAGTGTCTGTCTCAATGCCTGGCACCAATTTCACTGAAATGAATTGTCAAAATGGCTGAATTAAAAAAAAGAAGTTACTTTGATATTTATAGAAGTCTACTTTAAATCTCTGGGAAAGTTACTTTATGTGATTTTATTCTTTAAAAATGCCAGTTACATAAGGCACGACTTTAATCTGAAATTGATACCTTTAGGGTGCAACACGGAAGGGAAAAGGTGATGATCTCTTAGAATGGAAATAGAAGGAAGAAATAGCAGAGAAAGAAAATACATGTGTGGAAACCCTTACTTCAGAAGAAGTCAGAAGAACATCTAAAGGAAACTATGGTGTTAACATAAAAAGTAACAACCTAGGGTCTTGCTTCCTTTGATTCAGAGTACACTTGCCTAGAACCCAATAGTTGAATCACATTATTTTATAATTAAACTGACAGCTATGAAATGGAGAGGCGACAGGGGCCTAAGCATCTCGGAGTGAGTTGTCACTGCTGATATTTTGAATATTAAAGTTTCATCCCATTAACTTTAGTTGGCCTAGTCCCAGTTTATACTTTTAAAAGATTACAAAAGGCTGCCCCTCCCAATGTGCACATGGGCACCACCCACAGGGATCCCTGCCCTGGGCATCTTCTATCATCCCCTGCCACATGATTACTTATCCATTTAGAGACCTACTTGGCATTAAACAAATAAATTAATGTTTATAATCACTCAGAGATAATTGTTCATGTTCAGGCAATTTGAGTCAGGACTAGGTATCCTAAGGAAAAAAATCCTTTTAAAACTGATGCTTTCCAAATTGTTGAATCTATTGCTTGCCTGCTTTTAGCCTTTGGGGGCTGTAAGTTCTCACCCTGGCCATCCACTGGTCATTGATGGTCTGATGATCCCGGCAGGGCAGTTTGCCTCCTGCCTCTCCACACCCACACCTCCCTTCCAACAGTGAGCCCATCTCTCGGTCCAGCTACCCGCAAGGCCTGACCAAAAGTTCTGCAGCATTTGTTCGGATTGTTTCTAATATGGGTGACTGGGTGTAGACACTTGAGTGTTATGTTATTCTCTGCACTGTCCTTTATGCTCGAAACACTGTGCATGATAAACTGAGAAGTTAAAAATGTTCAGAAGAAGCAAGCCTTCCAGTGAACTGTACAGCATGTCTCCAGCTGTGGGATAGATGAGTGTGTCTTTGGAATCAGAAGCTCACACCTTATAGTCCTGAGGACACACTTAGACCTGTAACCAATGGTCCTGAAGCTCAGATCAGAAACAAAGGGCATGGGAGGGCCCTCCATGGGTACCCTTGACAGGGGTTTCCCAGAGAGGTGATTTAACTTCTTTCTTTCCTTCTCCAAGGAAGCTGTCAACTGGTACTTTACTTTCTAAGTTAGAAATCTGCAGGAGCCCCAGTTTAGATCAAGTACAGACTCCTCTCCCCTAGGATTCCCAGCCCTCAGCTCACTGGTCTTTCCCTGCTGCGGTAGAGGGCATGGGCCCTGCTGCTGCTGCTCTTCTCGCCCACCCACACATCCATCAGCTAACTCACCTTCGGCGGCAGTACCCTGATTTCCTTTTCAATTGTGTCTCTCCCACCGTGCACAGTCTTACCCTATCAGCTACTAGCTAGGAAGTGGGCATGTGTGCTAAGCCAACTGGACTCTGAATATTAACTTAGGTGCAGCTGGAGAAGAAAACCACTTGGAACTGGTGTACCCTACCTGCAATGCTCAGGCATCAAGGCAAAGGCGTTTGCGCTGCCAGACCAAACTACTCTCGCTCCTGTCTATTTCTGAGCCTGACTCCTGTCCATTTTAAGAACCATCCAATAATCCTAATTAGCTTGAAGAAAAGACCCTTTTTCTTTAAGTTAGTTAGAATCAGATTTGGTGGTTCACAGCTGAGAAGCTAACTCTTATATTATACAAGATGTTCTTAAAGTGTGGCCTCTAGACCAGAAACAGTTGAGTCACCTGGATCATGTCTGAAATGCAGATTTTGTGGCTTCCTCCCATACCTCCTGGGTCAGAAACCCTAGGAGTGGGATCCAGCAAAATAGTTTTAAAGTCCCCTGGGTGATTGTGATGATGGCTAATGCCTGAGAAGCCCTACACTCTCTGATAAAATCCAAACCGCTTTCAGCCTAGACCCTCTGTTCACATCAGAATTATGGTTCCTGACCAGCATCGTGCTGCTGGGGGCCAGCCCGTCTGTCCTCACGCTCCGGCCTCAGAAACATATCTCCGGTCTGACTCAGAGCACAGCAGGCTGGGGCTGTGGCACACAGGACATGATTGTTCAAGCGCTGCACAAAATGGGAATAATCTTCTGTCTTGCCCTCTAGATCCCATACATGAATATGCTCTAGAAGTATCACTTCATTCCTGAAGCTTGCCATGACTAATTCTATGGTAAAGTGACCATAACTCATAACACCTTAGAGTCATGTAACAATTTACAGTTTCCTAATGTTCCCACCCACATTATGTCATTTATTTTTCACAACAGTCCCGTGAGGCAGATATTATTCCTCCTCTACCAGGTGAAGAAAGTAAGAGTCAAAGACAGTAAGATGCCTGCTTACAGCAAACAGTTGGAGTGGGGCAAAGACTCAAATGTAGATATTCTGACTCTAGGACACTTTTTTGTAAGTCTGAGTTCACTGTTAAATCAGAAGTTTTGCTGAATATACATGCCACACACATGCCAGTTGTGTTGATACATTAATTTGTATGATCTTTTAGCCTAATTGTACTCCATAGACCTCATGGCAGTTTATCAGCCTGATAGAATTTGCTAGTAGGATCTCATAGAGTTCCTGGAGCCAGTGAGGAATGGGGAAATTCCTTCCCTGTGTACTATTCTTTCAAAGCCAGACTTGTTGATCTAAATGGAAAATTCCTCAATGATTGTTTATGAACAGAATCAATTGGCACTGAATGGTTACATATGGGAAAAATCTCAGATATTTTTATTGCATTTGTTGATTATATTAGAGCCAACGCCTCTCTGCATAACGCCTTCTTTGGTTGGATTACCTGTACTGGATGATTTTTTTGGCCCTTCGTTTTAACCTTTCGTGTGATTGTTCCATGATCATCTCCTGTGTGCTTGATCTGGGGAAGGTAAAAATCAGAGAGTAACAAGAGGCTGTCGAATCACCTTGGTGGGTGCTGCTGCCAAATTTCTCTGGGAGCTTCGCAGGGGAGAGGGTCTGTCTGAGCTCTGCTTCACACCGGCGGGTTGCTGAGCACCTACGGTCAGAGATCTCTGACTGTGAGACCTTACACAGATCCGGCCCAGTGAGGTGCAGCTAAATAATTTCAGCACACTGATGAAGCAATTGTCAAAATAAAACTTTGGAGCTCTACTAGGATCTCATTAAACATTTTTTATTTTTATTTTTTTGCTCCAAAAGCCAAGGCACAGTAATTGCTCTGGGAACCACTTATCTTAGCAATGGGATCTACCAAGGAGGGCAGATTGACGGGCAGGGGCCTAAGGCATAAGCTTGGTGGGTCACATCACACAAGCCTGGTTTCTGCCTGACACCTAGGAGTCTCATTTTTCCCTCTCTGACCAGATCTGAGTTCTGTTTCTGCATTTTCTATAGATGATGACTAAGTTTAAGCTAAACAATCACCCAAGGACAATTCCTGCCACCCCAGCTACTACAGAACCATTGTATTTGTCTGATCTTTGTTTAGCCACCTAAATGGACACATGGGGTGACCTTTTCCCTGTTTTATAAACATCTATTAGCTCAATATGCATTTCTTCAAACACTTATTTCCATTTCATGCTTGATAAGCTTGGACTTCTCATACATTTAATCAAAGCAATATACAGATATTAGAGACCCAACCATCCCAGTATAGATCATTGTTATAATCTACTGATGTGTCGGAAAATCAGATGGGAATAATGTGGGATAATTCATAGCATTTTTTCCCCTTTGCTTCTGAGATGCATTAATCTACATAAACCTCTAGCTGATAATGCTCACAAAGAATTTATCCTACATTGTGACTGAAAGAATCTAATAGAAATAAAATCTTTACTCCTTTTTTTCTTAATAATTCAAATCACTTTAAGATCAGTGGGAATCATACCCTTCCATATAAGGAATAGAAAGATAAGCTGTTGATATGCATCAAGAGGGGGTTTTAAAAGGCCACTGGCCCTGCCACCTAATTCTTGCCAAGGAGAAGGATAGTCATGCAGAGCCAGGATTCTGGCTTGAAACTCAGCCCTGCTACCTCAGCTGCATGAACTGACAAAGGTTTCTAAAGGTCTGTTCCTTTCATCGTGGAATGAAAAACATTACTTAGCCTCATAGGGTGTTTGGGGGCCACATAGCTTGTCAAGTGAAGTAATGCCTAGGAAGCAGGCAGCAGAGCTCCCAGCACACACTAAGTTCGAAAAATTTAAGTCATTCTAAAAGGAGTTGTTTCAGCAAAACAGTTCCACACGTTTTGTGACGTTGAAGTTAATCTTACAGCATAAAGTACTTCATTTTAGCTAGTGGTGCATTTTCTAGGAGCTTCTAGGAAGTTAATTAATCAAAGACTCAAAATTACCTTCTGAGAAGCATCTTGTGTCCTGTCAGTACTTCCTCAGCTTGTTTCTTCCCCTGGAGGACGTCTTTTTGAGCCTTTTGTAGAACTATCTCCTTGTAATTTATCTATTTCTTTGTCTTCACCTACCATTAGATTGTAAGCTTCTTGAGAGGAGAGCTTGAATCCAACTCATGGTGTCTGCCACATAGGAGGGCCTCAAGTGTGTGTCGAACAAGTGAATCAGTCAATAAGGAAGAGGATCAATGTTCAATTCAGTATCATTTTAGGACCCACATTTTCCAGAAGAGGACACTAGTTCTAGCCTCAGCTCAGCTGGCCATTTTGGCCAGAGAGCTGTGCTTAACGGCACTCCAGGGCTAACCGGGAGTGTCGCCTGGGGCTCAGTATAAAAGCTTGGATCAAAAGCAGCAGATCACAGAGGAATACCTGAAACATAGTCCATTCTTTCCTTTCAGACAGATACCCTAAAATCCTTCCTGAATTAAGTGAGGTCAGCAGAGAGCCACATTCCTAGACTGTATCAAGTTGCCCTAGAACTTAATACATTTTATTACGTTTAATAAATGCTTTTATTGGATGGGGATGGTTTGACAGGATGTTAATGACTTAGTTTGGAAAGATTTTATGAGAAAACTGTCCTATGAAGATTATTACTGTGTCTACTGTCAGATTATTACTGAAAACATTTATTACTGTATCAGAGAGTATACATTTCTGTACCAGAAGTATCAGCACTGCCACAGAGCACTGTGCTTGCTTTAACTCCATGGATTCTGTGTTTCTCTAAACAGTCCATTTGACTGGCAGGAAGTCTAGAGTTAAGCTCTCTGTGCCTCACCTCTAGCAGGTGTTTATGTAGAATGTCTGGGCATGGCGTATGTGAACCAGCCTTCTCATGTGCCCCATCTTACTTCCCCGCACGTAAACTCCCTTAACCACATCTTTCAAGTTCTTATTTTAGTGACTTCTATCTGAGTATATGTACCTTATCAAGTTATGCTGAACTCTTTCTGAGAAGCCTAAATACCACATTAAATCAATAAATCATGAGGAAGCAATCAGACTGGTTCTAGAGTTTGTTCCACGGACTACAGAATCAACTATGCAAGTCTCTTACTGAAATCTCTCAGTGGCTGCTCACTGTCTACAAGAGGATCTTGACCAGATCCCTACTACTTCTCTTCTGACAGTTTCATCTCCTGATATTGTCCCACAGCTCCTCCTGCCAGTTGACACCCAACAATGGTGCTGACTTGAGGATTTTGGATCCACTAAGGATCCTTCTAGGTTCAGGCATCCCTTTGTGAGGTGGGCCCTTACCCCTGCTTCACCTCCCGCTTACCTATCAACACCTGGGCACAGCTCTGCCATGGGACGGGCCTCTCCTGACTCCTCAGGCAGAAACCATCCCTCCCACTAGTGCATATTCTGTGGATCTTTCTTTTAGCCTTTCTCCTACTCTGTGAGGTGAATCTCCAAGTTCTGGGATTTGGCTTTATGAACACAGAGCTCCTGACACGAAGTAGGTGTTTAGTAAATACCTTGTTGAATGAATGGACAGGGAAAAGAGGGAATATATCTTTATGTGAGAGCTGCTATTTAATGTAAATTCAGAAAAACAAAACAATAGTGAATGAAGTATGTCCGTCTACTTTAGAACAAATCATCCAGAAAAGATACCAAGCAGTTGTTTGTTTATAATTTTTATGAATTTATACTATTTTCAAGAGGGAAGACACAAAATAAAAAACTCATGTATCAATTGGATATAGCCTGGTGTTTTATGAACATTAAACTTTTATATTCTTTTGTTATAATTTTATGCTGTTATTAAACATTAACTGTAATATTTAATTTAACCATACTTATTTATTTATACCCTATAACTTTACAAAAAATTTGAGGTGGCCTATAAGAAATGTATGTATGAAATAGCTGAATTTTCCAAGTACACAAATAGCCGTAATGGAGAACACATATATTGAAATAAAATAGCAATAGAAAGAAAACTAATAGAATATGTATGTTGAAGTCATAACTTCCCTTACTGTATAGTTGAAGCAGAAATGTAGCTTTGATCTTCCTAACAGACAAAGACAACAGGGAAAACGATCAGAGAAATAGCTATTATTGTACTGGGGGGAGGGGATGTTACTAATTATTTTCTAATGAGTTAATTCTGAGATGATATTATGTTGGATTTCATATAGGGAATATCAAGAGATACAGTGGGGGGAAAAACCCATCAACAATATGAGATCAGCAAACGCAGTAATGGAATTCATATGGTTGTTTCTGAAATCTCCATCAGAAGCAGCCAAGGGCATAACATAGAAATAGTTAAAGTTAATTTCTCGTTGTAATTACAGTCTAGTTGGTATTGCATAGTTTTTTAATACCCAGGTATTTATGATAACCCAGCAGGCAAATTCAACTGCATTCAAAGGCCACGTAAGTAATGTAGAAATGGGAAGACAGCACAAACCACATGGTCTAAAGGGTGTATGACTTACATAAAAGAGAGAATAAAGCCCAAGTTGGCCAGATTATCCAGTTTTTCAGAAGATGAAAATCCAGATTTTTGTGTGTAATGTCCTCATTTATAAACATTGGCAACTAATTCAAATGAAATAGAATGCTCTGTGGCAAACAAAAACACATTTATAGATAGCCTAAGTATGAACTTTACACTGGATTTTAAACTTAGACTATTTTCTCATGTCTTTTCTAAAATTTGAAAGATATTCTTTGCAAAGGGCAAGACTGTGTGGTGATTGTAGGTGAGAAGGAGGTAGTTTTTGTAGTTGTTTCAGCCACACTAATTTTGTTAGGATAATGCAAGCTGTTGTAACAAACAGACCCCAGAACTTCAGTGTCTTAAGACAAAGTTTAATTTTTGCTCATTCAAATAACACTCTGTTATGAGTGTTCTTACTGCTGGGCAGGCTCTGCTCATTCACTGTTACTCAGTGTCACTCAGACTGATGGAGCCGCTGACATTTTCAACACGTAGGTTCCTAGGTTACTTGGGGATCCTCTCTATTCCAGTTAGCCAGACAGACAAGACCATGGAGGTGTGTGGCTGGGAGGTTTGCAATGGTCAGGACAGTAGTCCCCTCTTATCCACAGGGGATATGTCCCAAGACCCCAGTGGCTGCGTGAAAGCACAGATAGTGCCAACCCTATATATGATGTGTTTTTTCTTATATGTACATATCTGATAAAGTTTAATAAATTAGGCACAGTAAGAGATTAACAGCAGTGAATAATAATAAAACAGAACAGTTATAACAATATGCTGTAATAAAAGTTATAGGAATGCAGTCTATCTCTTTCAAAATATTGTACTGTACTCACACTTGTGATTGTACAAGATGATAAAATGCTTACATGAGATGAGGTGAGGTGAATCATGTAGGTATTGTGACATAGTTAGGCTATTACTGACCTTCTGATGATATGTCAGAAGGAAGATCATCTGCTTCCTGACCACAGTTAACCTTGGGTAATTCAAGCCATGGAAAGTGAAACTGTGGGTGCAGGGGGATGGGGGGACTACATCTGGAAGAGGTGCCCCTTACTTCTGCTCAGATTCCATTGGCTAGAAATCAATCACAAGGCCACACTAACTTCAAGGAATGCAGGGAAAGGTAGCCTAGCTGTGTCTCCTGGAAGAAGAGGAATGCATGGATTTTGATGAGCAGCTATTACATTCTACCATATCACTGTTTGCCAGCCATCTTGTCTTGGATCTGTAAGTACTCACAATTTGAGTTCATAGTAGAGGGTATTAGAAATTGGTTTATTATTATTATTATCATTATAATCATCATCAAACCATGTCAAAGCTTGAGATTAAAATTTATACAATAAATACCAGACAGTCAAAAGATAGGAGAATGTACAATATTCCTCCCTACCTTGTTCCATGATATCCAACAGACAAAAATGTCACATTCCTTTTTTAAAAAATCACATCAAATCTGACTCAGATGCCTTTTGTTACTCTTGGCAAAAAATTCTGTCTCAGTCATTGAGTAGGAAGAATGCTCCTATCTTTGCCCTTGAGTTTGCACAGATACCCCAGGGATTTTACTATCCAAAAGTTGCGAGACACCATTTTCTAGTTAATTGTGGCTGCCACTCCCTAGCCTCCATGCCTGTGCCTGTGGACCCATTCCAAGACCTGTGGCTCTTTTGTTCAGTGCTAAGCCTTAACAGAAGATTTGTAGGAGCTCCTGGTCCATGTATAGCCCTCAGGGTTCAACCTCCATCTGCACACCTGCCTATTGGAGTTCTTATTACCCAAAGGACCTGGGTAGAAGTGGGGTATGGTCCCTGCCATCTGAAGTACCTCCAAAACCTCACCCTCTCTGTTCTGGATAAACCAATTTCTTCCCCTTAGGCTTACTTTCTTTATCTTCTCAAGGCACCAGACTCCATCTTCTTTCTACCTGAGATATTTTCATGTTCTTTTATTAATGAGACCAGGCCTCTCAACCAAAGGCTTTCCAAATGTTCAAAACTTCATGAGCCAATGTCAGTTTCCTCTCAGTGTATGGGAGTCAAGGGCACTGCTGGTGTGGGAGTGGAGGCAATTCCTCCTCAGGATGTGGTTGTTCCCAGGTTCGTTTATTTGAAACTTATGGGATTGTCTAAATTAAAGAGTTATGTAGAAATGTGTGCTTGGGTAGTTGAATAGAAATACAGCATATATTGTAGTTTATTGTGTTGCTGAATGTGAAGCATCAAAATTATTAAGTAAGATAAAATCAGAGCTGTTAAATTTAGCTATTAGCATGAAATTGACTTCCCTTAGGCATGCACATTTGGATAGTTTAATCCCCCAACGACTGGTCTATCATCAGTTCCACTGGTTTACTAGGTGGTAACATCTGTAAGAGGAGAAGCGAGCTCCCATACCAATAATTAGGAGGTCTGAAAAGGAGAGAGAGAGAGAGAGGATAAATGCTTTCCCTCCCTCCACTACCCACACACTCCATGCGCACCCCTCTCCACCCAAGAAAATTAGGTAAGTTGGCTATGTATTTAGGAAATGCTTGAGCAACAGCTGTTTGTATAAGACATTTTACCCTCTGAACAGCCAAGACAGTCTGGGTTAGAAACCTGCTCTACCAGCTTGCTAGATGGGTGACCTTGGATAGGTAGGCTGCTTGACTTGGCTCAACTTGCATGACTTCAAACTGATAAGAATAAATGAATCTAGCCCACAGGGTTGTCATGAAGATTAAGTGAGTTAATACTTATAAAATTCTTGCCACACAGTCATCTTTATATAAGGACCTGCTAACTAATAAAACAGAGCAAGAAATAAAATGACCATAAACCCCAGCAGACATTCCTGTGCCTTGCTCTGTGCTGAGCTTTAACAGCAACCTTGGTGAGAGAATCTCGTAAAATCCAGTATCATGATTATCTGTAAAATGGGATAATTGTAGAACCTGCCTCACTAGGGTTATTGTGAGGATTAAATGAGATGATAAAGGTAAAGTGCTTAAAATAGTGCCTGACACAGCCGACCCTCAGTAATGTCAACATTAGTAGCCCTGCTGCCTTTGTCACTTTATCCTCGTCATCGTTTGTAATACATGCTTTCACATTTACCTAACAGTTTAAAAGCATATATATTTTCAAGACCAGGCTCCAGAGTACTTCTTCATGTTCACAATACATGCATGTCCCTGTTGGGACCAAAAGAAGCGCTAATTCTTATAAGTACTTCTTCCTGTGCACAAGAAGAACATGTAAGATGCCATCTCCACCTGCCAAAGGAGGCCCAGAGGAACTCATATGGGTGTTTTTGCTCACTCTCACCCGAGTAAGAGCACGGTGGCAGCGTTAGGCAGCTGTGCGTGCCACCGGGAATGGAAAACTACTGCTGAAGAGTTTTGCAACTGGAAAAGCTCACCCTCGATGCTCAGAGGCGATTCTGAGCACACTCTCGCCCCTCGGCCTGCGCCTTCCTAACCTGCAGTTTCTCAGCTCCCTGGAGAACGTCATCCTATCTGATTGTGTCCCATTCTTGCTTGACCCCATAAACAAACATCTCAACTGGGAGTCTGGCTGTGTGGTGCTAAATGAAATGCAGCTCACTTAGCCAAAGTGTCTTTAATGTTCATTTTTAGATGCATATTTCTAGAAACACTAGTGCGTCTTTAATGGGGGAGCGGTGGAGGGCAGAGGAGTCAGCTGGCACACACCTTTCCATGAGGGCTTTTCTATGTTACTCTTCGTTCTCCTGATTTCAGTACCCAAGATAAGACTTAAAGTGTCCCAATATTGTTCTTCTATCCTTTTTTCTGTTTCAGCCTTCTCATTCTCAAATACTGTGTCAGGAGTTCCTCTGGAATGGAAGCACCCTCAATTGAACTAAAAGAGCAACCTCAGAATTGAGGGGTTTACTTTTTTAAAAAGTAAATTTTAGTATAGCTCCCTAGAAATCATGGATGATACCAATTTCCTCTTTTGAAAAATTAAAAAGGGAAGTTGTTTCTAATTTTAAGTACCAATTCAGGTAACTGCTTATGTGCTGATGTGTATCATTTATAGTGTTTCAAATATAAATAATTCTATCTTTTGCCCAATCTCTTCCCTTTGTTCTTAGTGCCATTTTTTGAGAGGGACAGAAGCCCCACTGGGAGGCTGCAGGGAGGCAGAAGGGGGCTGGGAGTGTCCCCCGAGCCATTGTAAATGAAAAGGTATTGTCACAGCATCAGAACCTGTAACAGTAATCAGCAACCACATAAATAAATGATTTAGACAGACTTGTTTAAAAGGGTGTGATTTCTCGAAGGAAGATAACCAGATCAGCGAGTTTGACAAATAGTCTAGGTATGAGTCATCTTAAAAATAAAGCCTAAAATAGTAACTCTACACCTTTTAAACACTTTTCATTAAACATTTATGGCAATAGTGTGTGGCAGGAACTAAGGGAGACTTGAGCTTCTCATAGAAAGGATGCAAGTAAATCACAAGATTCCAGGAAGAGGTTAAGGAGTGCAAAACCAAAGGATATAGTTATTAATTGTTCATTCTTCAACTATTTTTGCTGATCCTAACAAGCCAGTCTGTTATCCTAAAGGCTTAATGGGTGCAGGAAGCCTTTACTGTGGATTGTTATTGTCAGTCCTTACGGAGGAAGAACCGGTTAAAAGAAAGGATTAAGAGGAGGATCTGGGAGAGGAGGAGGCTTGGCGATCAAACCGGGAGCCTGTGACTGGAGGGGGAGAATGCAGAGCACAGCAGGGCGGGAGTGGGAGCCGGAACAATGCTAACAGTCAGACTGGAGGCTCAGAGCAAGGAATAGGCGGAAATGAGAATAAGAGGCATTATTCTGCCTTGCGGAATTGCTAAAGAGAATACAGCTAGATGTTTACATTAAGCATCGAAAACAAGTTGTGTCCAGTCTGAGCTCATGGGAATGTTTCCCCCTCAACACCCTTCCAGGTCTGAAACACACCCATCCCCAGAGAGAGCGCTCAGGAGGTAACCAAAGTAATTAAAGTGCTCTATCACAGTAACCCTTAAAAGGCTGCAGTGTGCAGCCAGTCCTTGTGGTAGACAAACTTACCCTGGATGGACGCCTAGGACTGAAGTGGATTCAGCCTGAACAACTGGCCTATTACATGCTCCTAAATGTGTAGATTTAGTACGTCGAAACAGTTTAAAATTTCACTGGAGAGAGATTCAGTAACATTTTGAGGATAGTTCCATGATGTTGGCCATGAAACAGGAAAAGAACTTAAACTTCAGGACGACTTCTTAGAAAATTGATCTTTTACTGGTTAGTATCAAACCTGAGCCCTTGGGGAATTCATGCCAATGAAATAAATGATACGCTGCTCAGCTCCGCCTGCTCACCCATTCATGTCTTAGGTAGCCACATTGTCTTAAACGTTGTTGAGGATAAACAGTTGAATTCAAAGATCTTAACATAGGGTAAATTCTTTTTCTTAGGATACTTTAATTTTGATTCGCTTTCATGGGTGGGTTTTTATTTGTTTTATTTTTATTTTCAAGACCAAATGTTCTGGGAAATTTTCTACCCTAAAAATATAATTCTCAACAACCCTCATGAGTAAATATGACAGCAGGGTCTCTCTCTTTTGCAGTGACCATATGTCCCCTCAAAAATGCACAGTAGTAAGACTCTAGGCTGGTGTTTTGTCAATCTGAAAGTGTGTTCGTAGGTTTATATGGTACACACACTCACTGCGGGCCTCAAGCTGTTGTGGGCATCAGCCTCGGTAAATTTTAGGGAGGCGTGACTGATATCTGCAGCATTTTCTGTGGACTCCCACATACCAAAGCAAATGTGACCTGAGGTAGATGAAGGTGAAATGTCAGACCATCAGGTGAAATGTTACAACTCTCCTCCCAGATTTCATTTCTGAGTGATCGAAGAGACTCAAGACCTGGTGTCCTGAGGCTAGTTCTGTGCAGTGGCCCACTTGAGGATGGAGGGGGGATGGTGAGAAGATTAGGCTTCGCGTAATTTCTGTACATTCACAAGTTCTTGCATGGAATTTACCTTCAGCATCACAGAAACAATCTCCCCGGAGGTCTTCCAGATTGCCCACTGGAGCCTAAGGAGTTTCTTTACATAGAAAAGTGTAAGAAGGAATTTGTCAAAACAATGGTTGGACATATTTTTATTGGAAGTTCTTAAATATACAACATGTACCTACAAAGTCAAAAAAATCACAGTTTTGTATTTTTTTCTCTTAAAGCTTTCCATCCCTCACTGATGTTTAGATAAAGCTATTAGATAATGTATTTTAAAGCCTTGTGGTACATTCATATATTTGAGAATGGTGGTGGATTAGAGAGGATGGTCAGGAAATAAACCTAAACCATACGCCTGATGGACTTGCCAAAGAGATCACGGTTCAGGGAGTTTTCTGCAGAGAGTACTTTAGAAATCAGCATGCTGGTGTGCGGATGAATATTTTAGAATTAGTCATCACAAAGGATTCAGATTTCATCTGTGACATTTTCTGTACTCTCAGTGGTAGAGAGAATTGTCAAACTGAGCCATGTAAAGGAGGACGTTTCTGCAAAAGAGACATGCCAAGGCCCTAAAGCTAAGTAGCAAACTGGGAGCAAGCTTCTACGTACAGTTCAGCATCAGAGGAATCTCCACGGCAGAGTCCTGGGAGAGCAATCAAATTCTTGTTCAATAGGAATATATTCTAACCCATTTAAGCAAGTGAGTTTTAGGCTTCCATCTTGAGAAGATGAGGACTTATCAAGTGAGGAAAACTCTACACTTAGGAAAAAGTGTTCAAAATGCTTGGCAGGTAAAACGACTAGCATATTTCCACTACACCTATCAAACCCAGAATCTAGTTCCTCAGGAGAGCCTAGGCAGGTAAGCTCTTGGTTCTCAGAGAAAAGTAAATCGAGGCAAATTCAGCTGCAGGCTCAGAAGATAGATTGACTGGTTATTTATTTGGCTATTTGTTTATTTAAATCTTGCCCTTCACTATGTCTGGATTTAAATTTGTCAATATACTTAGTAGTTATTTATAAATATTTATAAATCATAATTGATTGAATGTTATGAGGGTCCTTTTTTACCTGTTACCAGGTACAATGTCAATACTTATGGGAAGTTAAGATTGCAGATACAGTTCTTTGGAGGAAGTAGTGATGACCTGGGGAAGTGGTTCTCAACATTAGTGAGTCTTAGAATCACCTGAAACTGTTCATTAAAATGCAGGTAGAAGTGTTACCACAAGTCCCAGAAATTCCTCTTCTGGGTTTACAAGCAAGAGAATTGAAAACACGTCCACAAAAAAACTTACACACTAAAGTTTATAGAGCATTGTTTATAATAGCCATAAAGTGAAAACAATTTAATGTCCATCAGCCAATGAATGGATAAAAAATGAGGTATATCCAAATGATGGAATACTATCCAGCCATAAAAGGGATGAAATAATGATTCATTCTACAAGATGGATGAACTTGGAAAACACTATGTTAAGTGAAAAAAGCCAGAAACAAAGATCCATATACTGTATGAGTCCACTGATATGAAAGGTCCAGAAACAGCTAATCCACAGAGATAGTAAGATAGCAATTACTGGTTGATATTAGCCTGAGGGAATGGTAGGAAATGGATGGGGAATGACTGTTAATGGGTACAGGTTTCTTTTTGTGTTGGTGAAAATATTCTATAATTAGATAGTGGTGATGGTTGTACAACTTTGTGAATATACTAAAAACCACTGAATTGAGAAACACTGTGCCTGGACCTTACATGTACAAATCTTCTAAGCTATAACATTGTAGAAACACTCATAAAAATTCACAATTCTTCAAATTCATTATCATTCATACATAAAAAATAGTACAGAATACTATCAGAAGAACCTTCAGAATATTATATATGAATAAAAGCATAATTGCTTTTCCTAAATCACTGTTGTAAAATCAATAGACTTAATGATTTTAATAAATATGATATTTGTATTTTTTCCTAACCTGCTTGCATTCTAGAAAAAAGAAATTGCTAACTCTTAAGATCACTTGATGAGAGTCTAAAATATTCTAATTTGGATTGTATTAATTCACTGAATTAACAAAATTTTAGCATCATACAGTCTTGGGCACTGAGTTGATATACAAAAAACTGGCCACCACCCTCTAGGACTTTGCGGTCTAATGCAGTTGTTCTCAACCTTGGCTACACGTTGAAATCAACTGAGGAGCTTTAAAAAATACTGACTCCTTGGTCGCACCTCCCTCCCCCGAGATGCTGCTTTCATAAGTCTGGGGTGCACACAATGCATCAGTACTTAAAAAAAAATCTCCTTAGATCATTCTAACATGCAACTAAAATTTCGAACCCTGCTATAAGGAATAGATTAACATACGTAGGTTATATTGGTTATTACACCAAATGGTATGATGGCCGTAATCAAAAATTACTCTGAGAACTCCAGAGAACCATCTCCACCTCAGGCTGGAGCTGAGGATTCCTCAGGGAGGCCTTCAGGTATGGGGTGATACCTGAGCTGAGTATCAAATTATGGGGAGGACTTGGCCAAGGGAGGATAGGGATGAACACGAGGGAGGACTAGGCAGAGGAAGCAGCCTGCACAAAGGCAAGGAGAGGTGAAAGACCTGAATGTTACCTTGAGGAAAGGACTTAGGAAAAGCCCAATGGACATGTCATGTATTTTGTGGCTGGCTACAGCCATTGGAAGTTTCCTCAGAAACCAGCCTGTGTAGCTGCACCAGGACTTTCAGGTCATCGCATCCTCTTACTTTCTTGCATTGGAGGAAAGGAAGCGATAGCCTGGTCCTCTGTATTACAGACTCACAGGGGAAGAAGAAAATCTATGAGCGCTGGGCTTCTCAAGCAAAGTTATTAGCTGTTGAAATGCATCCTGGACTTTCTATTCTATTAAGTGTTTAATACATGTCTCCTCGTACCAGTTGCAGAACCACTTTCCAGAAGTGTTTGAGAATATGGTCCCAGGAAAAGGTCCTTTGTTGTCCCTAAATTAAGTAACCACTGAACAGCAAGGAGGGTACAAGCCAGGCGAGCACTAGGAAACAAACTGAAAAGGAATTTCCTTGTAGAGCAAGAC
This sequence comes from Manis pentadactyla, assembly GCF_030020395.1. Classification (NCBI taxonomy): domain Eukaryota; kingdom Metazoa; phylum Chordata; class Mammalia; order Pholidota; family Manidae; genus Manis; species Manis pentadactyla. Next base: position 65,080,033 of record NC_080031.1, on the reverse strand, counting down.
CTGCCAATTTCTTTCTTATCCCTAAAAGAATTTTTGAGAGTTGGATGGTCACCACCCCATATGTCTACAGACCCCGCTCCAGCTTCCCAGTCCTGCACACTTACCGTCTTTCAGGTTGGATTGCCATACACATACAGGTGGTTCTCAGGCAAGGTAAACAATTTGTGTGTTATTTCCAGAGGAATATCTGAGGCTGTAGAGAGATGACTGCCTTTATCGGATGTGGTGGAGTCAGGGATATGCCAATATATATTCTCTTTTATTGAGTCTGAGTGGTTACTTCTGTACTGTGACTTTAAAGATCTGACATTAAAGAAGCTTCTCTCTGGGCAAGCATTTAATGCTACAGTGAAAGTTAGCATAAAAGCCAGTCCTGAAGTTGCTTCTTTTTAGGTCTTTTACTAATGCACATGTTGTGTATATGGCATCATGGCTTCTGATATCCTTTCACAAAGAAGTTTCTGTTCTGCTTGGCTCCCCACGGCTTGTAGGGAGGTTCAGAAGCTAGCCTAAGGTTGGAGAGTCATCCATGCCACACTTGGAATATGAAGGCCATGTGGGCGCCAGGTCCTCAGCACAGATGAAGAGCCCAATTGTCTGTAAGGTGCTTGTATTTGGTCAGGAAGCCTTAGTCTCCATTTCATGGGATTCCTTATCCTTTCTTGCTTTCACAAAATATTTTTTTCAATATTTTTCACAAAAAGCACACACACAGACTCAAAGCCTGGGCAGGCGAAGTGCTCACAGTAATGCTGAGTGATGACTGAGGGCTAGGGGTGTGCTGGTGAAGTTTAACAACCAGTTCCAAGAAGTGGGGAGGAGCCCTGACTTACAGTGTCAGCCCATTTCCATGGTCCAAATACTCCCTCCCACCATGGCCCTTTAAAAGGCTCCATCTAGATCAACCAGCTCCCCACTTCCCTGAAATGTTAACAGCGTGCTCTCAGTAGCTTATATGAGCTGGCTCCACGATGCCCCTGACCGAGGCTATGGTGCGAACAGCAGCAGGTGCTGTGACATGTGGAGGGGCATCCTGGACCTCAGAGAGACTCATCTGGAGACCAGCCTCTGTTGTAAGGTACCCAAACAGTCATCCCAGCCCCGTGCCTCAATCCGAAGTTGACAAGTGATTGGAAAAGTCATCTTCCTAAGGAACCTATGGATCTCTTCTACATTCCCTAGGGATCTTTAACGTGGTGCTGGATGACCAGGTTTCCACGGACTTGATGGGTCTATCTCCATTTCACCAATGCTGAAGCTAAGCGTTTGCCCAGGCATCCTGCAGGAAGCCACAAAGCACCGCTCAGAGCCTATTGTCCCGGGCATCTGGAAGTCAGAGTTAGAAGAAGGGAACTTGAGAGAGGAGGTTCTCCCCAGGTGGTCCTTGAGCCCACGGATGTGGGGAGAGCCTTTCTCAATGGGTAGTTATTTCCTCAATGGCAGAGTGCCTGTACCTGCTGTAGGAGCCCTCAGACCCGAGGTGGTACTCAGAAACCGTGTAACAGAAGGGCCAACATAAAATCCAGTCAATTATGGATTTTTCTATAAAACTTAATTTTAGGATAACTAAATATTTCCCAAGCTCTACTGGCTACCTTGGTTTCAAAAACTTAAGCCAAGGGACAGTAAAGGGAATATTTAAAGAAATTAAAACCTAGAGGCAAGTCAATAACTATTGGTCTCTGGTGTCTTCCAGGGTCACATTTGAATCAATTGTCCTGCTTCCTTTTCTCTAAGGACCAGAGCCTTATCCTTGCCACTCAAGAGACCACACTCTGGGCCTGGAAGGACCCTGCCTTAGACCTGATCAGAACACACTGCCCTTCTCCCTTTGCCCCTGCGGTACGTTTATTAGCTTTGGGACCCTCGCTCAGTTCAGGTTGAATCTTTGGCAAGAAAGCCTTTTCCCTCTGTCACTCCCCTTGAGGCCCAAACTGCCCATTGGTCTAAGGAAATTGAGGGGGATCAGAAAGAGTTAAAAGCTTTGTTTATGCCCCCATTCATTCATTTCCCAAATATTTACAGATGCCTATGGTGGGACATAACAGTACGCAAAATGGACAGACTCCCTGCCTTCATGGAATTTATTTTCTACTGGGACAAGAAATCTATAAGCAGATAAAGTAGTAAATATATAAAGTATCAGGTGGTGAAAAAGGCTAGAAAGAAAAACAGAATATGGAAAGGATGTAGGGATCCTAGGAGATGAGGGGTAATTTATAGAGTGATGCGGGGGGCCTCACTGAGCAGATACCAGATATCATCAGGGAGTGAGAGAGTAAGCTCTGGGCATGCCTGGGGAAGGACAGGGCACCAGAGGCACCAGGGAGGGAAAAGCTTCAGTGCAGAGACCTGTGCAGGTGAAGAGTTCCAAAGCATGACAGGTAGAACGGCCCTCGCACATGTGGTCCTACTGCTGCGGGGTCAGACCCTGTGCCAGACTCCCTCAGGCCCTGAGGCATGGTGAATGGCACACAGCTTCAGGATTCGACTATCTGGGTTGCAGGTGGGACACCTTCCCTGGTGCTGGGCTGAAGGCAACATTGCCAAAGAAAGAAGGAACTAGTGTCTCACAACACTCCTCAGCAAGTGCCCCCAATCCAACAAAATACCTCACCTATCAGCTCTGCATTGCAAGAGGGAGATCCCGGCAGACCTGCCCTCCACTGATGGTGTCTGTAGGGTGTGTGGCTGGTTCATGCTCGTCCTCTGAGTAGTGACTGACAGCAATAAGGCAGATGGTGATCTGCTCACACAGGGGTCTCTCCCATACTTTGTATGGGTAAAGTCCATCTCTTCAAGTCTGTGGGTTCAGCTCATGTTGAAAAAGCCTGGGGCTGTTGGCAGCCACACTTCTTTCCTGTACCCCCTGCTCAGGTCTTTGGTCAGAACGAATTCCTTTTTTTCTTACTACTGAGCACCAGGTTGATCCACATGCACTTGGAATAGTCTTGAAGTCTCCATTATGCCACATTAGTATTGGAACTCACATTTTAGTAAGTCTTTAGCATATACTTCTCTTCTCTCTATGGAGTTTTTCAGTTCAGTTCCCCACACTGAAGATTATTATCCTAGTGAACCAGCCTCTCCCCTCGTCTGTGTTAAAGGTTGGAAAGCTGTGCTGGGACCACCCTCTCCCCCACTCTGCCTCACACATTCTGTTCTCAAGCCTTGCTGGGATCTCTGCCTTACATCTCAGTCAGTGTAAACGTGTAGGGTTCCTCCTATTGGGAAGAGCCACCCCCAAAGCTCCATCTCCTCTCTTGACTCTGACTCCCAGGGCCACCTTGAGAGTCCTTCTTCTATTTTCCAAAGAGGTCATAGGATTTTCCCAACAGCTCTTTACAATCATGTTCCAGAGGTTTTATTAAAATTGGTGAAAGGCTTTCTGTTCCAACTGTGCCCACACAAAAGCATCATTATTGATTTGACCTTTAGTTGCCAACTAGACAATTTTTTCTTTGCTGATGGAAATTATGGGCATTTCCAAAATGCTCAGCCCTCATGCTGCCCAGCACACCAGGCCAATGAGGTTGTCACATCAGCTGTGGGCACCTCCACCCAGAAGCGAGTTCCTAACCACAAACATACTCAGGAAACAAACAAGAGCAAGACTAAAGGCTTCTTTGGCTACCCTTTGTCTTCCGAGAAAAGGCCGTAACACCTAGAGGAGCCCGCCTTCAAGGACATGACCAAGGCTGGAAGCTGTGCTTCACCGGAGAAAAAAATTAGCAGCTGGAGTTTTCTTTGAAACATTAACAATAATATCAACAACTTCTTCCCTAGCCACTTGAAAGGAAAGGATAGAGAGAATAATGTAACCTTTAGTTTTGGTTGAGAAAGCCACCGGAATTGCTCAATGCCCCATGAAATTCATGTGAATGGATCCTGTTGAAGTGTGCCAGCTGGAGGAAATGTTTATGAAAGCAAATACACGACATTTGGTAAGGAAGCAGAACCTGGGAAATAATGTGGAAAAATTCTATTTCAAAACTCCTATTCTTAATGCTTTCCTCATTGGGAGTTTCTCTGAACTAAGCAGGTTTTGTCTGAGTGCTTCCAAACCTCCCCAATTGTTCACTTCATGGAGCTCTTTCTGAGCACTTTTTTTCCTGGAATTTCACAGACCCAAGGGCAAAGATACAGATACCTAGATTTTGAATAGTACTTATTTTCAACATTGTCTTAGGTAGAGCAAGACGAAATCAGAGTGTTTGCTAAAAAAATCAGTTGTGATTCACGGGGATGGAGCCTTGTGTGTTTTGTAGAATATGGGCTCGCTGTGTAACTCACTCACCTTCTCTCCTCTGGTCCCACGAGAGATGTCCTCCAGTCAGGGTCACTCCCTCCTGGAAAAGAAAAGCCTCAGAAGGTCACAGAGCTCCTGATGAAGTAGTCTGTTCTTTCACCACCTAAGTTAAGATAAATGAGGTTCTGTTGGTGCCTAATCTTTGAACCCAAACATGCTTGTCTCAAGAGAAACAATGAAAGTTTTCATTAAAAGGTTTTAATAAGAGAGAGGACAAGTTTGGACGAGTTCAAGCACACAAGCTGATCTTGAAGATAACCTGGATATCCTGACAGGATACTACAGCAGAGCTGGCCAGCTCTCTGACCGGATTTTGATACCCTCAGAGCTAAAAATGAAGGTACCTTCACTGAGTCTTTGCTTAAAGAGCCCTGTGGAAGACTAAGAACAGACAGTCACTTGGAAAGGGATTGCTAATAGCACTTCTGTTTAACTATAAAAAATCATTCCCATTTTACAATGACTGTAAAACAAATTTTCCACAATGGCATCAGAACAATCGTTCAGAGACACAGCCCAGAAGCCAGCCAAATCATATTAGGATCTCTTTCTGGAATATAAATGGTACTGATTTTGAAATAAAATGTTAGATTAAGCTCTGAGCAGAAACATATGCAATCCTCTCCTCCTCAGGTGTAAGTGATGACTCCCAGGGTCAACAGGAGCCTTGGAGGCCTTCTGGCTTAAAGTCCATTCAAGGCTGGAGTCTTTCAGCAGCATCCCAGCCCTTGAAGGATGACCACATATGCTACATTAGGTGTGTGTGTCTGGCTTTCAGCTGTTCACCAGCCTTTCAATTTGCAGCACAAGAGGTGACAGCTATCACCTGTTCACTACACCTGGGTTTCCCAAAGAATGGCCCGCACCCCCAGGTTCTTCTGGGAGGGTCTTCTGGTGGGCCTCCAACTGATCCCAAAATATAAATCCTTTCCATTTACTGCTAAAAGTGTGCAATTCCATATGTATTCACTTTTACAGAGAATTAAGATTTTCTATGAGTTAAATACAAGGTGAGTTACTATGGATTTCTAATATTTGAGGTTCATAAGCAAAACTTAGTATGTTGTTAGAATTTAAGGAAAAGGTATTTTATAAGTAGTCAGTCTGATGTAATGCTTGCAGTGCTGGAATGTTGCTGGTATGCATGTAAACACCCAGTGTGCTTTATTCTCAGCACTTCATCAATCTTGTGGTTGATTTTTGCTGTTCAGTTGTTGCTTTTCTTTCTTTGTAATAAAAAATGAATTACCTAATTAGTTTAGCTTTACCATTTTCAGTTTAACTTATGGAGGAATTTTGTGGTTGAGGATCATTTGGTCAAAGATTATTTGGTTATTGTTAATGAATATTTGCATTGATGATGTTTTTGGCTTATATCTTTCAAGTAAAATATACACACATTAAGTTTTAAGCAGGAATTATCCATGTCACTAATGCTAAAGAAGATATTTATAATCCACACAACACTACCCCAGTCCATCTCCACCAAATAGCTAATAACATGCACCTTCCTGTTAGGTATACTAACTGGATTTGTGTATATTAAGTGAGTTGCAACACACTATCAAGATAAGTATGATAAAATAAATGTATTACATTTTGGCTTACAGGGCATTTTTCTATGGTACACGTGTATGAACTCAAACTGCAAATTGTTTATTGTTTTCTTCTTTGTTATCACTGAATTCTTTTCAGTTGAAAGGCGGTAGATGGACTAAAACTTTGGCCTTCTTCTATCTCCCATTACTGAAGTGGGCCATAATTTAAAAGAAGAAAGTGTACAGACCCCTACTTTAAACTATAACATACTCAGAAATGTACTAAAGTCAGAGAGGAATAAACCTGAGCTATTATATTTTTAAGGACAAATTGGATTGTGAAAGAAACCATTTTAGCACAGGTGGAATGAAACTAAATGAGTGATAAAATTTTTGTCTTCTTTTGCTGTCCTATGCCCAACCTATGCATTTTCTGAACCGCAGGTGAAATGGGCCATCCATTTATCTTTAAAGAGTAGTTCAAGACTTTAGTAAGGATTTGGCTTCTAGTAATTCTGGAATGTATGTCTTCTAGAGACAACTGTCTTCAATTCTGCTGAGTTTTAAACCATTCTTCTCCTTGCTGAGTTTTGGCCCATAGTGATCTTAAATGGAATTCTGTAATGACCTTAGGAATAATCCCCTTTTATTGGAGAACAAGAATAAAGCCTGCCTCTCAAGTTTTTCTATCTCCAGTGTCCTGATGACTGCTTGGTGGTAACTTGAAAAAGTAATTTTTTTGAAAGAACCATGTTTTGATCAGTGTACTTTTCTACAGATAATTTGAAATCAAATACTAAAACATTTGTACTCTTTTTTAAGATCTGATAGATCAAGATTAAATGGAAATGCTGAATAAATCATTATTAGTGACACAGATGAATTAAGTCACCTATATCATCTCCCGAAGGCCTATGCTCAAGACACTGGCAGCAGCAGACAGGATATGTACAAGGCTGGGTGGGCCCCACAAAGTAAGCGACGGAAATTCCCAAAGCGTAGGGCTCCTTCATTTTTTTTACTAGGAAGAATAAAAGGAATACAGGTCTCTCTGTAAGCATCACGATGTTGGAACTGGTAGTAAACTTCAAGACATTGGAAAAGGTAGTAAACTTGAAGGAGCAGTTTTTAGTGCTTTTTTCTAACATCTGCTTTTTTCATGCCCCATAACATCCACTGTGTCCTTTGGGAACAAAGCCTTGAAAAGGAGAAATGTTGCCCTGGAGTTCTTTCTGCTTCAAATTCTCTTGATAACAGCATGTCAGAACTTGGTTTCAGTTTAGAAAATTGGTTTATTTTTATCATTGTAATGGTGAACGATTAGCTTAAAAGTCTTGGAGATGTCTGATGTTTTAAAACTTTATGATTTAGACTGGCGTGTTTTATTGTGCAGTTGAATACGGAACCTATCTGTTCTTCAATATTTATTCAGTGTAAGAGACTTAGGTGTGATCTGCGTAAGAACTCCTTACACTGTTGATTGTCATTACTGCTGGCAAGTCTCCCTTGTATGGGACACAGCTGTGCAACATATAGGCCTGTCCTGAAAAACCACACCAACATATATATGTCATAATAATAAAGGAGCTCTTGCTTCCAATTTGATCCTTCCATTAGATAGTAACTTCCTGCTCTTTTGGAGTAGCCCCAACAGTTCCTGAACAGAAAAACAAGAGGGGTGTGTGTGTGTGTACACACAACCCCCATACACCTGCACTCTTCCTGTGTAAAATCCTTGACCACGGTTGGCAATTTCCCATCCATTTATTTGTAGGCTTGACACATCAATTCATTTTAAAATCTCTATCCAATTTTTTCAAGAATTTAAAGTATCCTTTACTTTCTATACATGTACTCTGGAAAAAAAGGCTTGACTTCTCTTGAGTAATTAGGAACTATTGGGAGAAAAACATTACACTTGAGAAAGGGCAGTGAGTCATGGCATGTATCTGTTTGCTCTATTATTAAGTAAGAGGAATGACCTAATGAGTCAACATCTTGATCCGTTTGGAATCAATACCATTTAACTTTCCTTCCCTGTCATCACACTGTCCTTGAGAGTTGTGTGAGGAATAAGGTAAAGGCTCACTTAAGGTAACTTCTGGATTTTTCAAGGACATTCGAGTGATCTGTTAATACTACTAAAACACTCAAGCAAAAAGACAAAATACGGGGTCCACCAGAAATAGTGTAATCTTTGCTCACTAATTACTTTTTTTTTATTTTTTATTGAAGGGTAATTGACAACAGTATTACATTACATTACTTTCAGGTGTACAACACAGTGATTCAACATTTATATACATGATAATTCTAGGTACCAGCTATCACCATACCAAGTTGTTACAATATTTTGACTATATTCCTTATACTATACATTACATCCCGGTTACTTATTTATTTTACAATTGGAAGTGTGTTTATATATATATATATATATATACATATATATATATATATATATATATTTTGTGAGGGCATCTCTCATATTTATTGATCAAATAGTTGTTAACCACAATAAATTTCTGTATAGGGGGGTCAATACTCAATGCACAATCATTAATCCACCCCAAGCCTAATTTTCATCAGTCTCCAATCTTCTGATGCATAACGAACAAATTCTTACATGGAGTACAAATTCTTACATAGTGAATAAGTTACATAGTGAACAGTACAAGGGCAGTCATCACAGAAGCTTTCGGTTTTGTTCATGCATTATGAACTATACACAGTTCAAATATGAATATTCATTTGATTTTTAAACTTGATTTATATGTGGATACCACATTTCTCTATTATTATTATTTTTAATAAAATGCTGAAGTGGTAGGTAGATACGAGATAAAGGTAGAAAACAGAGTTTAGTGTTGTAAGAGAGCAAATGTAGATGATCAGGTGTGTGCCTGTAGACTATGTGTTAATCCAAGCTAGACAAGGGCAATAAAACTTCCACGTATGCAGAAGATTTCTCTCAGAACAGGGGGGGTGAGGTTCTAAGCCTCACCTCTGTTGATCCCCAATTTCTCACCTGATGGCCCCCCTGCGACTGTGCCTGTCTTAGGTTGTTCCTCCCTTGAGGAATCTTACCCGTCTCTGGCTAACCAGTCATCTTCCGGGGCCATACAGGGAAATGTGAAGCTGGTAAGTGAGAGGGAAGCCTTATTGTTTGAAAAGGTTAGCTTTTTACATCTTTGCATATTTATGCCCTGTGGCTTCTATGCCCAGCATTTGTCTTGAGGTGTCTTTACCACTTGGAAGAATTATGATACTCGGTAAATTCGACATGTGGCACGAGTTCTATTTAAAGGTTGTGATTAGGTAGGAAGAAGAAAAGCTATAGAAGTAGCAGGCAGAAGAAAACCTGGGAAGATTGATTATTTCTTTGACATATCTTCTTGTAGAGTAACTTCAGACTAATTACTTTTTGTCTGTTCCTTTAATTAATACTTATGAATCATCTCTTATGTGCTTAGCTTTGGGCACATACATCACTGGACAATAAAGATTGCTTCTGTCTTCTGGCACTTTCAGACTGGTTGATGACACATCAAGTTAAAAGACATTTGTGACACAGTGTGAAAAGTGCTAAACAGCATAAATACACATCTTTGTGTCAACACCTAGGAATAGCCCTTAAGAGCAGGTGGGGAGGTTTCCCAGAAGAAATGACATATAAATTGAGACATGAACATGCACAGGAGTGCAGGTGAGAGAAAATATCAAGCAGACTTGTATAACGGTCATTTCTTCTAAAGAGAACGTGGGCATTTTCTGGAACAGAAGGGTGCAGAAATAAAACCAAGGAGGTAGGCATTGCCAAGAGCAGTTAGTAGCCCCAAAATGGTTCTAGGTATAATCAGATTGCTATTTTAGAAATGTCAAATGAGGGCAATGGGGAGAGTGACTTAGAGAGGAAGGACCAAGGATACCTACTGTAGTAATCTGGGTGGGAATGGGTGTCCTCCCTTAGAGGCCACGGGGACTGAAAAGAAAGCAGCATAGAGGGGACCGTGAGAGCCGGCAGGTGTGCAGAGGGAATGCAGGAGAACCCTGTACCATGCAAGAGCTTGGGCAAGGGAGGTGGAAGATTGTGTCACTCACCGAGCAAGAGGCTGCTGGGGACCGGGTTGGGGGCAAGATAGTTCGATTCTAAACACCTTGCCTTTGATTTGCCTGTGAGACCTATAAAGTGCAAGTGATCAGGAGTAAGTTGAAAGTGCAGATCTGAAGTGAACGTAAAAATAGGGTGGAAAGCAGATTTGAACACAAAGCAAGTAAACAGAATGGGAAATTTAATCCTCTTTTATATATTTTTCTCAAAACTGTTTTATAATAGTTACTTTTATAAACATCTTCTGGAATCTGCAAAGAAAAAACACAGTCTCCCACCTTTGTCTTTCAAATATCTGCGAGAGCACTATAATTTCTCATGAGGTTGTTTATTTTTATATTTTTATATTTATGTTTATATTTATTTATTTGCTGGTAATCAAAGAAAAGATAATAGGGAACAAAAGAAATGGTTATAGAAGGAGCCAGGTGAAGAACAGCTGCCCCATGAAATGTATTCTTTTAAATGCAAAAATTAAATATTTCCAGTTTTATAAAATATTTGCAGTAAAATGAGATGCAAGTGGAAGTACAATATTGTACTGGGTTTTTATTTTTCTTTTTTTTTTTAAAGCAGAGGTCATTTTACTTCTCAGATTAGTAATTTCCAGAGTCAGTACTTTGTGTCTTTGTTGATTTCTATGGAGGCAATTAAATACATACACTTAAATATGGGGGCAATATCCTTTCCCCAACTGTAGCCCCCACAACTGTTGACTAATGTCAGTATAGATGCAGACAAGGATCTTTCATGAGTCAGAATAACATAATGGTGGCTTGACTGTCATGAAGAAAAAAGTGTACTTTTTTCAGTACATTATCCATTTTCCATTGAAAATTTGCATTGCAAAGTGGAATGGAAACTAAAATGTGAAGTCATATTTCTACCTATCTTTTGTTCATTCCAAATGGTTTTTAAGGCAGTCTGCTCTGTCATATCATAATACGTTCTATACAGCAAAGAAATAAAAAAACAGCAAGACACTCACATGTGGAAGATACACAGATGTCTTTTGCATTGTCAAGAAAATTAAGCACTCCTTGTGTGTATTGACTTACTGATTTTTGGTCAAGAGTTCAGTGGACATGTTCTCGTCTTGACCAGGCCTCTAAAGCTACTAGAAAAAGTGAACTCCTGTGGGGTGTGCCGCTTATTGCTGTTGAGACTGAGGAAAGGAGCGATTGTTCTGTGTATCACCTTGCTAAGGCTGCCATAATAAAATGCCAGTTAGGTGGCTTACACAGCAGAAATTCATCTTCTCATAGTTCTGGAGGCTAAAGGTCCAGGATCCACATGTCCACAGGGATGGTTTCTTCTGAGGTCTCTCTTCTTGGCTTGTAGATGGCCTCCTTCTCAGTGTCCTCACATGGCCTTTCTTTTTGCGCAAGCATGCTCTTATTACTGGGACACCAGTGAGATTGGGTTAGGACCCACCCCAAAGATCTCATTTTAACTTCATCACCTCTTTAAAGATCTTATCTCCAAATACAGTTACATTCTGAGATACTGAGAGTTAGGACCTCAACATAAGAATCTGGGGGAGATGCAAGTGAGCTCAAAACACCCTGCTTGCCTCAAATTCACAAATGGGGTAAGAACAACTCTAAAAAATCTGGGGTTTTTTTTTTTTAGGCAAAAGGAAATGGGCACTGTTTCCTCCTGCTCTGTGATTTTATGATCCAAAAATTAACTAAAAATGTTTTTCTTTATGGAAAATGTAAAAACTTAAATTTATCTGGCTGCAGAACATTAAATGATAGCTTAAGGATCGATTGGCATGGAAATCATAATTGAGTATCAGTTAGTGCACTGTTTCCCACAAACTCACCTAGCAAACCTAGCGAAAAAGGCAAAACCTCCAGGACTGGCCAGTTGTTCACAGTGAATTCAGAGCGATGCCACTTCTAAATTTGTACAAGCTGCAGCTCATGTTTATTTTGTAAAAGGGCTAGTAATCTATGACAATTTGGAAGATAAGTCCTGAACACAAAATAAATGCTTTCCCCTAAAACTTCAATTGTTTTTTCTGTTCCAAAGTTTTTGTATTTCTTATGCTATATCAAAAATTAAGAAATGTTCTATTTTTTTTAAAGTTCATAAGCATTTAGCAATAACTGCAGTAAAAAATGAAGTATATTTAAAATCAAATCTATAATTATATAAGAATAAATTATGCTTTCAAAGCTTAAAAATATTGCATATGTACATGTGTGTGTATCCAGTCAGTGAATTAACAAACCATCATGCATATGAGGCATTTTTATAGTCTGAGCTTTCTCACATAACTTTCTTCACATCAAAACCAACGCTCCTATATTATGTGTGTATTTTTTTCAGATAGTTGTTAGTAAAAAACAATCAGGTAATGCCAAGGAGGAAATAATTTATTGAGGTATTAATCACTGATTATGACATACTGATTTTTAAGAGTCTTGGGAATGAAAAAAGTAACCACATAAAAGTAATTTCTTATGGTAGAATTCCAAATATTATGGTGTATTGGTGAAAACTGTGTCTTTGGTGTCCTTCCTCTGTCAGAGGCACATGTCAAACTTCAGGGTTACTATTTCTCAGAAGATACATTTTCATTGCAAGTGGATATTGTATTAGTAAAAATGGGCATTATCACATAAGTAGAAATTTATTCCACAATCTTGGAAGTTAACACCCTTCACAGACTCCAAAGCAAAGAAATAACCTCCCAAGAACAATGACCCAAGACTTTCTGCCTTTATTAAGACACAGACAAGAGAAATCTCCCAAGATGGCATATAGATGTTAAAATGCTGGGCAACATATAACAACACCCCCACCCCATAAAAAGCCTCAAATACATAGACCAGATTGAAACCAAAAAAAGGAAATTCTCAGATGCCAGACATGAAGAGTACCCCAAAGTGAGAATGCTGAGTTGGAATTGATGCCGAGAGGCTCATGGGAAATCAGGAACAAGTTATTGATTGATAGCTGGGGACTTGGATTACATGGAGAAGAGAAAGTAGACCAGGGGACTCTGGGAGGAAGGATCTAGAGCTGAACTTCATGCAGAAAGCTAGGGGTCAAGAAAGACTGCTCCAAAAATGAAATAGAAACAAATTCCTGTAATAACTAGAAGGATATTTTGTTATTTATCCACAGCTGTGTGTTGAAATATAATCAGCCACAAGAAATTGAAAACCTAAGCCTGCTCTGTTCAAGGACAGAGGTCTGAATTCATGTGATACACAAGGTGCTCTAGCCCCAAGATGAGAAATTAACAGAAAAACGTTACCAAAGACCACAGCAAATAGGACTGCCACAGGTTCATTAAAAAATGAACCTCATGAAAGAATTTATCATTAAAAAATGACAACCTTGCTGAATAAATTAACCACCATAAGAGTGAGTTGGCAAACGAATAGAGGATTTCTGTAACACCCAGAGAATGAAGATAATGGAACAATTTTAAAGGTACTTACAAATTATTTACAATGTTCAAAAAGAAATAGAAAAACAATGAAGCAAAAGCAGAGTGGTATGAAAAAGAACAGGAAGACTTGAAACATAACAGAAATTGTAGAAATGTAAAATATATAATAATTACAATTTTTAAAAACAAAAAGGGTAGAATTAACAAAGTAACACAGCTAGATTAAGTGAATTAGGAGAAAGATCCAAAAGAATCATGTAGAAACCTGCACAGAGGGATAAATACATGAAAAAATATGAAAGAGTATTTAAGATATATGACAAAAAGAATGAAAAAGGCTTAGAGTTTTTAGAGAGAATAGAGGAGAAACAATATTTAAAATAATAATGCATGTGAATGTTCTAGAATATAAGAAACATACACATCTCCAAGTTGAAGGATTGTAACAAGTTTTCAGCAGAAAAAAGTAAAACTATGTCCACAAATATATACATCATAGTAAAAGGTCAGAAGATAATAATATGACGTTTTGACAAATAAATATCAAAAAAAGAAAAATCTTAAAAGCCACCAAAGAGAAAAGACATACTGCTTACAAAGAAACAATTAAACTGATAGCAGACTTCTCATCCACCATGTTGACCATCAGAACACAATGGGAAAAAAAATCTCTTATGGGCGGATAGAAAATAATTACCATCCCCCAATTCCATATACAACTAAATTATTACTCAAGTGAAAATGGTATAAAATAAAAGAGGTCAGAAAGAGTACACCATTTTCCCATTGAAAGAACTTGTACTGTTCTCTATCAAGGAAATTGAACCAAAAAAGCAGTAGCTGAATACACAAATAAATGGTGAGTAAAGAAACAGGCAACAGATTTTGGCAAATGCAATTTAGTATTGACTGTTTAAAAATGTTTTTAAATAGATTAATTTAGAAAGCTTTAAAACCAAGATAGTTCTCCACCATCCATGCCCCCAGAAGAGCTAAAATAAAAGAGATTAATAGTATCAAGTGTTGATGAGAAGTAAGGAAAAACTAGAACTCTAGTAGGCAATAAATTAATGCACTCCTGTAGGCGGGTAAATTAATACAACACTTTGAAAACTTAATTTAGGCATACGTCGTAACCCAGCAATTACATTCTGCTGAAATATATCAAACGGAACTGTTCTATATTTAATCAGAAGGTAGGTACTAGAATGTTCACAGAAGCTCAGTTTATAATATCCCCACTGGAAACTATCCAAAGCCCATACTAGGAGAATGGATAAGTAATTTATATATTTATGATATGGAATAGTAAACAACAATAAGAATGAACAAAATATAGCCACCATGCAATAGTATACAAGATCCTCACAAATGTAATAGTGAGTGAAAGAAGCCAGGCACAAAATTTATATATCTTATTTGATTACATTTATTCAAAATATAAAATCAGGCAAAATCAATTTATGAGGTTCAAATAGTAGCTACCCTTGAAGGAAGAAGTGCTTGAAAGATGGTGTGAGGGGAGCTTCTAGAATGCTTGTAGATAACCTGCAACACAGGTGGAAGCTGATTCATTTCATGATGCATTCAGTTTGTGAAACTTCACTAAGCAACACACTCATGATATGCATACTTCTCTGCTACACAGCAGGCTGCAATTTAAAACAAGGATAGGAGCCCCTACAGGTTACTTATTAACTGCAAACAGGGAAAAAAGACATTTAAGGTGGTGCTACTTGGAAGAGCATGCTAGCCATGTTTTATGCCTCTTGATAAGAAATACAAAACAACATCCATACAGTCTTTTGGCTCAGAATGTTCACCGAATCATGAGGAAAGACAGTCAAATGCATTCAGACTGTCAGACATTTTACAGGTGTCTTGAACTCTTCAAAAATGCCAAGATCATGAAAGGAAATAAAAGGCAGGGACTGCTCTAAATTAAAGTAAACTAAAGAAATATGACAACAAAATCTAGTGCATGATCCTTGAAATGATTTGGGGCTTCAAAAAGAAACAGTTGTAAGGCTATTTACAGAGTCATTAGAGAAGTTAGAAGATGAACTGGATATTGGATAATATTCTTGTATCCATATGAATTACTCGGATGCCATAGTGACACTGTGGTCGTACGGAAGGAGGTTGTTTTTTTTAGGAGACACTCGCTGAAGTATGTAGTAGTATGCCACGATGCTGGCAACAGACTTGAGAGGAAGATAGAAAAAGTTGCAAAATGTTAACAATTTCTGAATCTAAGTGAAGGGTACATGGTGTTTATTGAACTATTCTTTCAACTTTCTGTAGGTCTGACTTTGGTTAAAATAAAAAATTGGCGATGGAATAAGCCAAGATGCAATTACCGTTTAACATAATCTGAACTTGAAACACTGTAGACACTGGAGTAAGGCTTGAGTTAGAGAAAGCTAATGTCCTTGTAACATTGGGAATATGACATAAAGACACTGATTAATTTCAGCCTTTGTTAGTTCAGGTCAATGTATTAAAAAAAATAGTGGTTATCATGACAATGATACTGCCAATCTAATAAGGAGAGAATTCTGAGAGGAAAAATAAAAAATCAGAGAGAAAAAAAGGAATAAGTAAATGATCAATCCAGCATAAGAGCTGAAAAGACAATAAGAAAAAGAGAAGCAAAGTGAAGTCATAGGAAACAGAAAATAAGATGAGAGAAATAAGTCCAAATATGAACCACAGGAAATATAAACATATTAACCTCAGCATTAAAAGTCAGAGATGAACAGAATAGTTTAAAAATATAAAATCTGGCTCTGGGTGACTCCTCTGACACACTAGGCAAGGATAAAATCACAAACCACAACTGGCATAACAACAATATGAAACAAAACAGCACTTAATGCAGAAGCTTCAATAGTGACGTCAAGAGACACTGCATATGATAAAAAAACAATCTACCAAGAATGTTAACACTCAGTGAACATGGACAGTCTCTCAATGTGACTAAGGAGACTGTGTGTGTGTGTGTGTGTGTGTGTGTGTGTGTGTGTGTGTGTGTGTGTGTGTCTGTGTCTGTGTACTGATAGAATTACAAGGAAAAAGAGATAAATGCACTATTATAGCTGGATGTTTCAATAAACTTCTCTCAGAAACAATGGGTCAACCAGAAAGAAAAATGTTAGAAAGCATACAGAATATTTAAAAAACACGATTGACAAACTTTTTCTAATATGTAGTATCCTACATCCATAAATTAACAAAAATATATTATTTTCAAGCATATAAAATATTTTTCAAAAGTGGCCATTGCACATACAATTCAGTTATGATGGAGGGCATGATCTCTCATTGAAATGGAATTAAATTCAAGATCATTGATAAAAACACAGTTAAAAATACATTTGAAATGTGAACATATACACATATGCACATTCATACACACACGCTTCTGAATAACCTATGAGTTAAAAAATCACAATAGACATTATGAATATTTAGAAAAAGATTACAGTTAGAACACTATATTAAAACCTCTTGTGACTTCAACTTAAAGTGATACTTAGAAGGAAAATCATAACCTTAACTGTACTTATTTCTCAAGCCTGGAAATAAATTCACTTAACTGCTAATTTAAAAATACTAAAGAATACAACAGTAAATTCAAATAAAAGAAAAAATATGAATTCCTACAAGTCAGTTTTTAAAAAAGAGAAAGAGAACAAAATCAGCAAAGGTATAAAAAATAATCAAAGGTATGGAAATGTAAAACTTTGAAGTGAAACTGAATGGCCAATAAATATATGAAAATATCTTTAATCGTACTAATAATCAGGAAAAAAGAAGCTAATGCATAAGATACAATTTCATACTCATCTGCCTGAATAAAATAGAAAAAACTTCAAATATTGGAGAAGATGGGAGAACAGGTAGTCTTACAAAATGCTGGCAAGAGTTTACACTGGTATATCCATCAGGAGCAATACCTACTGCAGATGAAAACACGCATGTCCTGTATCTCTACATCTCCACTTTTGGATATATTCCGTGAAGAAACTTTGTACCAGAAGAGTCACTGAAGATATTATAGCTATAACTGTACATGCTATTAGAGATAGTATAATAGCAATAATGTGAAATTAAGAAAAAACTCAACAGGAAACAATAAAAGCAAAAACACATGTTTTGATAAAAGAATCAACAGAACAAAATAGAATAATAAAATTTGCAATCTGAAAGAATCACTAAAGAGTGTAAAATAGTAGATACCTCTGGGGAGAAAAGAAATTTGGAGAAGGGCACTGGGGATTGGAACAAAGTGGATTTCAAATTTATTAGTAATACATATAAATGATACCACCATCAAGACGGTAATTCATATAGTCTCTGAATCAAATCACCAAAAACCAAATCTATTTATATCCTCTTCCTATCGGGCTAAAAACCAAACCAAACCAGACTACCTCAGAACCGGTGCATCCTTGAATTATCTTGGACAGCACATGTGTCCCCTTAAATGAGCCAGCAGGTCCTGGCCAAGCCCCAAGCTACCACAGGCCCTCTTTGAGCCTGAACCTCCTGATTTTGGAAATGGTGGCCAAATAGCTCTAGCCTATTTAATCAGTTATGATCAACTTAGCCAGTGAAAGGGGTCATTCCAGAAGCTAATAGAATTTGAAGGAAAAATTTAGTTACGGCCATATTAAAAAGGCTTTAGCCCTCCTTTTGAGAGAAAATTTTATTTGGTTTCCCTCTATGTAGTTCTTACTAAGAAAATACACTAGAGCGGAAGTGAAGTGTTATTCTCATTGGTCCCTGTTTTTTCCTCATTTCACAATCCTACTTTGTTCTCTTTCACTGATGGGTTGAGAGCAGATAATCAGCTAATTAATTCTCCCACAGCATGTAATTTATTACTTTTTTCTAGTACTTTATTATTTGAATTATTTTACTAAAATTGTATATCATTAGAACTATCTTAAGTACAAATCACTTTGAAAATTTTTTAAGCTTCTACTTCACTGGTATCCGGTGTTGTCACAATAAGTGCTCAACAAATATACAATGATCTAAATGCATTGGATTTATTTCTCCTGATCTCTGGTTAAACAATATTATAAATACAAAATTGTAATCTTCGTGAAGGCAGAGAGATAATCTGTGTACTCTGCTTACCCATTTTACTACTACTTATTTACATGTAGCAATTGTTTCATATTGTTTGAATGATTGTTTAGGTAGAAGAATATTGTATTTTCCTTACCAAAGCAAAGGTTTATATCTTTTGCGAGTTCGAGTGCTTGAAACCAATACATTTTTGCAGGTGACCTGTTGTTTGTGCTCCTAGAATTAATAATCTTACTAATAAAAAAGCTATTTTCTAGCTATGTGAGATCAAACACTGCAGTTAGCCAGAATAGTGTGAGAATAAATGTAGAAAAACAACTACATTGAATGCTTTGTCTTGGAAAACTTCTTAATTTCCAACAAGACAGAGACTTGAAAATTTCTCTTCCATCATACACCACAGAACTTACACATTTTTACTAGGCATCCAAAATGAACAGAAAATTGATTACAGATCAATTCAAGAAAATGGGAATCACAATAATAAAAAGTGAAACCTCAGGCTCAATTAGTATAGTGCTTTAACAAACTTTTCAAATTATACAAACTTGTTTTATACCATAACATGTTGTAAGCATAGCATCTTTGTGGGCAAGGATTTCAAATAGAAAACAATCCAAAATCATCACCAGGAGAATTTTTTAAAGGGAGCAACTGTTTTGTGCAAACAAGACTAATTCTCCTGGGTAGAGTCAAACAATGCCATCCCTGAGGGTCAGCTGCTAATTGCTTATGTCTCCAGTGAAGGTGAAGCAGTTGTGAGTGTCTTGAACCTGTAAAAACATTACCTATGAGTGAAGAAAATATGATTGCACAATATTAAAACAGAGGTAAATGTATTGTTCGGTGCCACAATATTAAAATGGAGGTAAACATATTGTTTGGTGCTCCAGTAGTCTAATGGGGCCAATGTGTATTTTCCTTTCACAGAGAAAAGCAGATTTTAAATGATTGGTAAGCTTGATGTAAAAGATTTAAAAATACATAGTTTCAAAAAATTTTCTTCATCTTCAGCCGAAGTCTACCGACTATCTTGAAAGCATTTGCAACTTGAGAGAAGAGATTTTTAAAAAAAGATCATGCCTTTAAATCCTCTTTAAGCTAACAAGCCTGATATATATTTTTTTAATGTTTAAGTTTTTTTCTATTTGGTCCTATGGCATGTACTAGGGATGTATACACACCATGTCATTCCACAAGAAATTCTAGGTATTTTCAAAAAGCTAGTACTTTTACTGAAATGAAAATAGTAAAAGGCAAAATTGGTCTTGCTTATACATCAGGCGATATTCCATATTGTTCATCAGTCAACCCAGAATCTGCAGCTTCCTACGTTCACTCAGATAATTTTGAAGTTTTTTCTTACCATGTTTCTCTGGCCCAATTTCTAGGGCTGAATTCCTCCTAATCAACACTCTCGGGGAAGCCCCCACTGAGCCCTTCCTGGAACAGGTGTTCCTCTGAAGCTGGGAGCCTCTTATGGCCCTCCTTGTTTGATGCCCTGGGGTCTGGTGATTCTGGAGAAGTCTCTCTCCCCTTATTAGAATGTGAATGCTTTGTGCACAGAGATTATGCTGTAGCTACACATAAAAGCTAACCCCCCAAATGGCACCCACTGGTCACAGATTGAATAGTCATTATTTGATACTGAATGATAAGAATTTGGCCAGAATTCACACTGAAGTTTCTGAAATGTGAACTGTAGAAAGCATTAGTTACACAAATCCATGTTGCCTGTCTGACTCTCCCCCCACCCAGGTAAGCAACCCCATTCATTCTGCTGTTTCATCTCTCTGATACCTCTCAAACTTTGCCTTAGTTGACAGCCTCTGAGGGAGTAATATTTGCACCTGGTTGTCCTGAGAGTATCCAGCATCGCGTCACACATATACTGGATATGTAACAAGTACTGTTGGGGACAGAACAGTTTGAGATAATGGGATGCTTTAGTTTCCTTTAGAGAAAGTTATGGTTACTTAGGGAGTTCCAGAATGTTCTATTGAAAATTAAAGGAGGTTACTGAAGACTTTCAACTGGGAATCCTGAAAAACTGTTCCTTTGTCTTCAAGAGACATTAATTTTCAAGACAAATTTTAATCACAATAATAAGTATGAATGTACCCAGGAAATAAAGCTACAATTGACACTGGTTATTTTCTGAAGGTGAGACTATGCACAAAATGTTTTCCTGGGGATTGGCAGACGGGCTGTCATTTATAGCATTGGTAAGATACCAGTGATATGGTTTGTGAGGATTGAATAGAACAACCTACATCAAGTTCTTACAGAAGTCTACGCCACTTAATAAATGCCTCGCAGATGTGAACCATGATGGCAGACTCGGACTATGGCTGAGACAAACGCTAAGTGAGGGTGAAGGCGGAGATCTCAGTTTGAAAGGTCTATGGGTGGCATGTCGACTAACATGGAGAAAGTGTGAAGGTGGCTGAGCACTAGGGAAGAGGGACTCTCGCCATGAGGACCTGAAGCCAGCATGCCCTCCCCCTGCTTGACTAGCTGTGAGAGCCACACATAGAATATAAAGCCATTGATCATTGATGACCTAGGGTCTGCAGATTTGGAATTCTAAAAAAACTGGGTAAGAAGTTCAATGTTGAGGTCTGTAGAGAGAAAAAGAGGAAGAGGAAGAAAGTTTGAGGTCTAGTGGCTTAAATATTGTCACCATCCGATTATCTCATTCATCCCTAATATCTACTGAGAAACCCCAGGATACAGAGAGCCCTGCAGCTGCGTGGGCATAGTGGGGAAGCAGTGAGGAAAAAGCACATTCAGTCGCCTTTCTTAAAGGGCTTTCTGAGTAAGTAAAATAAAATATACATGTAGGAATACATACAAAATAAAACATACATGTAGGAATAAAGGGAACTTAAATGCCTATAACAGCATGCATAAATTGCAGTAGATGAATAAAGATAAATGCCAAAATGGAGACATGCTAAAAATACTTTTTTGTTAAATTATTTCACATTTCCTGAGCTGCAACAAGGCTCTAGGAAATTAATGCTTTTCTTCAAGCACTTTTATAAAAAGACCTATTGTGTCTGAACAGAAAGTATTCATAATTATCTCAGCTTAAGAGCAACCATAATGAGAGAGAAAGAGTTACAAAAAGCAGTAAAAAACAATATGCTTCAATATGTTAGTCACTTCAAGGATAAATCTATTTGTTTTCTTTTGTGAAAGTATAAAGTACTTACCAAATATTTACCATGTGGGTGCTTAAGGTAGATGAGTGCAAAAGTGCTGGTAAAAAGCACAGCTGGGAAATGAGGTAAAGAATGTTGACTGAGTGGGAGAAATCTGGCAGAACCCTGACCATTGAACCTTTTCAGGTTTTGTATAGAAACAAGACTTGGCCTGGAAATGGTCCAGAAAAATGAATATTCTCTGGTGCCAGGAATCGCACTGAGGTCAAACAAAGGGAAAAAGGAACTGTTGACATAAAGCTATTCTGCCAGTTTTTATGCACTCTTTGCAGGCAAATCTGCTTTAGACTGCAGACCAGGGGCCACAGTGGGGCTTATAATAAACGTCAAGATTGTGGTGAATTCTGAGGCCCAGCAGAACAAAGCGCATCATTTTGGAATATACTACCATCCAGAAAGAGCCAAGCCCTCTGATTTATCCCCCCAGCTTGCAAAGAGCATGATTTCTTCATTTCAGGATAAAGATTCCGAAGTACATCAGATGGGGTCAGAGGGAATGACTGATATTTAAGGCTTTGCATGCATGTTGATTTCTAAAATGGTGGGTTTTTTTTAAACTAGCATTTGTGCTTGCTGATTTTTTTCTGTTTTTTGTTTTGTTTTTTGTTCCCATTTTTAGATCAAAACCTTTCCAGTTTTCATAAAATGATAGGCTTTTTCAAATCCTAGAGTGAAAGGGGCTCCGTCCATCATCTAGACTTGCATTATTCCATGCAATCCGCCTGAAGGAGGACAGGCATGTTGAGGTCATGGAGGAGGGAGGCCTCTGTGGATCGCGCTGAGCGACTTCTTAACATAGACTCACCCACCTCCCTTGATTGCACTTTCTTAGAACAAAAAGAGTTGTGCAACCCGTGTGTGGGTGACTCCTGCTTTGAATTAACCACAAAAGCCATGTAGCAGGTCACTGCCCCAGGAGGTGATCAGTGAGCATGTCTTTGTATGGGCAGTTTTAACCTTTGGGCCAGAGGGCACAAACTCATATTTCTACCAGGGCCAAGCAGGATGTAAGAGCTCGGTGAAGTCGGGGTGGAAAAAAATAAACTGAACAAGCATACTGAGGAATGCTGACTAACACTTGGTCTCAGTAGAGGAGATAAAGGGAGTGAAGGAGGCCCTGGTGTCTCTAAGAAGGCAGGCTCCATTTTAAAGGGACAGCCACCATTTGGCTCTACTAACTGCTGTCTGAAGGATGTGCGCCCAGGTGCCAGCGCCTCTCAACTTTCAATGGGTGCTGGCTTCGTGGGCATGCAGCCCAAGCTGCCACACCAGGCTTCCACCACACTTACTTTAGTGCTCTGCTGTCACTATTATGAAATTCTTAATCATTTTTGAACAAGAGGGCCTGCATTTTCATTTTGCACAGGACTTCCAAAATGATGCAGCCAGTCCTGTTTTCAAGAGAAGCTGTGCATCCAGAGTTTTCAGTAATACATTCCAATTGTAAAATACTGGCAGTTAATACAAATTTTAACACATGGTGAATGCTACATGTTTGCAAGCTTAACTAGTCTACGAGGAGGCAAGAGATTTTAGTTAACTCTGCAGATCGACTCAGTGATTATTCCAGAGTCTTAAAACTTGCAGCTATGAGATCTTCAGTGCAACCTGGCGAATCCCCTTATCCTCCAGATGAGGGAACAGCCACAGGGAATGAAAATAGAAATATGGGCTGTCATATATAACACCTGCTTATCCTGGGCCTGTTGGGAATAGCTTTTCCCGGACACACTTCTTGTACCCAAGGAATGTGAGCTTTACAGTGACATGTGCACCTTCTGCTTCATCACTCAAATTTCTTCCAGGGTGGGTCTGCTGAGAATGTTTCTTTCATCTTTTGGTGACTTATACTTTGTCCCAGTCATTGGGAGCCATGTTAATTTTATTACAATCTACACAGTAATTATCCAAGTACTATCTCTCAACCTATCTGCACATTTTGAGGGCCTGGTCTGCTGCAGGAAGGATGCTGTCAGATCCTACCCAAGGGCTGCAGGTCATGGTCATGTGCAAAATGAAAATGCAGACACCCTTGTTCAAAAATGATTAAGAATTTCATGACAGCGACAGCAGACAGTTTATGTGGGTACCTTGTCTCTTCTCTCTTGTCTTCATGCCGTCAGCTTTGACAACTCTCTATGTGATGTAAGAGGGGGAGAAAAGAGTGTGCACACATTTATAATCATATTCTAGCACGATTGTTTTAATCTCCTTTATCATTAGTACATTAGAAAAGCATGCCTGCCTGGGTCACCAGACATTATATGGGCTGGCTATTCTTATGAATTTTAATTTTGTGTTGGACCCAGCCCTGTTTTTTAAGATTATGAAATAAACAACATAATCTCTTTTTGAGAGCTCTCCAGTTTATATGTCTTCGCCTTTATGCCCCCATTTCTGTATCTTCCTCTCTCCTCTGTTCTATGGCATTCTATTGCCTAAGAGAACTCTGGTGGGCTATTAGTAATTGAATATGTGCTTTGACAGATGTTAGAGCAGAAAATTATTATATTTCTAATAGTGAAATTTTATACCTGAAGCCACTAGTATAATCATTTCATCCCTGTGTGTTTCCAAGTCTTGTTTTCAAAGTAGATTAAATTTTAAATGGAGTGATAAGATTTAGAGACATATCAGTTGAAAGATATTATGATGGATAAGACAGGTGTTTTGAGGAACGGATTTGCCAGACCACAAAGTAAAATGTCAAAAACAAACAACCTGTTCCTTGACTCTAATGGAGCCGTAGCCCCAGCCAGAGGAAGGGTTTGTCCTAATCTGAGCGGTTTTTCTTTGGAAAGCTCACCCTGCCCAGGGCTCCTCCCCAGGTCACTCAGCGATCCACGGGTCTTTCATGCCCAGCGCTAGGCTGGATTTCCCTGTCACAGAGACAGCAGTTGGGGAGCGAAGGCTGGGTGGCAGGCAAGTGAGATGTTTTGGGGACGCAGCAGGATGTGGGGGGCGTGGTTGTTCTTTGTGCATTTATGGTGGCAGCCAGCCGGGCCAGCAGCGCCCTGTGCTTGCTCCTCTGTTGTTTCTTTGTACCATGTGGTGCCAGCAATGCTCTGCCAGCTGATACCATCAGCAGGTGCCCCCAAAATACCAAGTAGCCCTAGGAAGACAGGAGGAAATAATGTTTGTGGTCACACAGGGCACTGGCTTTTGTTATTTGTTTATTATTTTTAAACCAAAGAGTGCCACCCTTCTCTTTGTGGTTCTTTGAAGACAGCAAGATTCCACTGCTTTTCTCTGTTCTTAAGAAGGGTCATGTGTGAAAGATAAATAGCCACAGGCCAATGAGAAGGAGCTGGACTGACTTGAAAAGGCTGCGGTGTTTTTGGTAATAAAACAAGTGAATACCATCCTCCAGGCAAAGCAGGAAAAATTAAGTTTTCATTTTAAGAAATAGCTGTTACCATTCAAAGAAACTATGTAACACGTGTAGGAATTCTTGGCGTAGCTAGCACATTATCCCTCAAGGATGCATGACGTTCACATGCAGACCCTTAGGACAAACTGCCTTCAGGATGTGGCCACGATAAGCAGAGCCAAGTCATTGTGTGCAAGACTTAACTCCATTTACTTCAAAATATTGGGTCCTATGAAATGGAGTCATTTTTCAGTCAAAACCTGGTCTATTAAAGCACAATATTTCTTTTTTCTTCTCTATCAAAGGACAGTATTTCTTTTTCCTTCTAGATTTCATTAAATGATCAGTTCTGAGAGAAGAAATGCTTTAGATCAAAGGATTATAATAGAGTATTTAGGATGATTTACCCAGTGTAAATTGTCCTCAAGGAAAGATGATGTTCTATATACTTCATATGGAAAAATCGTATCAACTAATTACACAAATTACTTAAAATCTGAAAGCGACCTGGGGTACTCAATTTCATTCAATCAGTCAAACATATTTTCATCTACTCAGCACCTTTCGATCCGTCATGGAGACTGGAGCCATTGTGGAGAGGGTTAAGGAATGAGGAGGAGATGACAAATGGAAATAGTGGACAACTCTTTCAGGACGTTTTCTTGTGAAAGAAAATACAGGGTGATAGCTGGAGGGAGATGAGGGATCAGTAAGATGGTTCATTTGTTCACTTGTTTTTAAGAAAGGAAAACATGCGTATTTATAGCTGCTAAGAACCATCCTAGAGAAGGACAGTTTGAAGATAGGGCAGAAGGGATGAGCAGAAGGGAAGAGTCCCTGCGAAGGTAGGAGGAGAGGCACCCAGAGCATAGACGGTGGCGGGGAGGGAGGAGCCGCCTGCGGATAGAGGCACCCCCGGTACGTGGCTGAGTGGTGAGGAGGAGAGGACGGCCCCAAAGCGGGGAGAGCAAGGGGGCAAGAGGAGCTCCGAAGAACTGCTGGGCCATTTGAGAACTCAGCTGAGATTAGAAACCAAGACTATACAGTGTCACTAAAATGCAAGATGGTGAGATTTTTCTCCTGCAGAACTCAGCCGCACCAATGTTGGTGCCTGAGGGACAAGGCGCAAGGGAAGCGTGGCAGGGGGTGGGTGCAGGCAGAAGGCAGATGCAGGAAAAAACTACGGATGGTATTGAAAAGAGAGTTGAAGTGACAGGAAGAGGAAGCCACCCTGGGTAGACCTGATAGACAGGAAGCAGGCATTTGAGACCATCTGTGCAAACCCCTTAGTTAACAAACCAGGAAACTGAGGCTTAGGGAAGTTTATATAACCACTGATTTTTCTGCAGGCTCTGCCATCACACAAATCATTATAATGTAGTTCCGAATTTCCTATATGAACTGTGTAATACATTAGGCTTTCATTGCTGGGCAAAACCTTGGCTTCAAGTGGATAAACAGAAATCACAGCTAATATTAAAAAATAAAACTATAAATCTTCATAATATTTTAATATTTAATATGACTAACTATGCTAAGTCAAGGGGGACATATATATATATATAAACTGTACAAAAGTTACAGTACCCCGATGTACCTAGAGAGTAAAATACTCTTCTTATGCATCTGAAATTAATATTCTAGCTACTTTCACTAGGACATAACCTCTGTGAAGGCTAAGACTTTGTCTTTCCTACAACAGTATTCCCTTCACCTACAACAGGAGCTGGATGAGTAGGCATTTAATGATACTGGTTGAATCAATGAATACATTAAACAAGGCTGACTGCTTCTCTTGACTTCCTACAGGTACCTTAAAGTCAAAATCGATTTTCTTTTTTGCACTTGTTCTCACCCATGTACTCACAACCCTCACAAAAAAACCTGATCTTTCTTTATGTTACCTATTCCAGTTCAAGGTATTTCCATCCATCTAGTCCACAAGGATCTTTGCACCACCCGGCCCCTTCCCCCACAAAAATGAAAGTATCAGTGATTCCTCTCTCATCCCCATTTTTAGGGCTAATTTGTTCCCATATCCTATCAATTCAATCTTGGAAAAAGTTTGATCCATCCCTTCCCCTGGCTGCGGGAAGGCTCTGCGCCGGCCTTCACCATTTCTCAAGTTGATTATTGCATTGGTTCTATATTTAGGCTCCCTGACCCAAATTTTTCCACCATCGGTTTACTGTTATTTCCAAAGGCTCATCTACTGGCTAAAAATATGACCCATTATTTTCTACGGAATAAATTTCCAGAGTGTGGCCTTTAAGAGTTTGCACAATCTAATCCCTTGCTCTGCTTGGGGTTTTGTTTCTTTCCACTTTGCACTTTTGCCGTTCAGGATTGACCCATATTTTCATAATGCTTTGCCTTTTCTCATGCTGCTTCCTCTGCACATCTGATAAAATGAGAGTTATTCTCCCCATTTGCTTCATTATTAACTCATCTCCTAATGAGCTTCTGCTCTTGAAATTCATATGGTGACTACTCACATTTTCACTCTTGATGGTATTTCTCAAAAACACCCTATTTTTGAGAGATCTGGAACACTAGTGTTACAATATTAAGGAAAAAATGGCAAATACAAATTAAACCCAAAATAATAAGGGACATAAAATATAAGCAGGTATTTGACTTTCCTCAAAATTAAATGAAGTCAGAATAACTGTAAATAACTGTAAGATAGCATTTTGTACCTTTCTGGTTGGCAAACTGTAACAATTTGATTTAAAAAACAGGATAGGCTAGAAGATAGGCACCCTCAGATATCCTGTGAAAAATAGAAGGTGGTATATCCTCTGTGAGAGGAAAGTGAAAAATCCTTCAAATTTTTAAATGCAGGTACCAATTGATGTTTATAAGATGGTTTCTTTTGTGGAGCCCATTCTAACACCTCAGTGGCCCCCATTTTTTTCATCAGAAACAGATTCAGACAGCAGTGGGATCCTAATGGGACTGGGTAGACTCGTCAGTAAATCAATCTTGTTCGCTTTAGTGTGGTGCCATGAATTTGCTTCTTCTGAACAATGTGATTTGTGTTTCCAAACAAAATGCCAAAAGGTCCATTCAGGGTTCAAGTGAATAAGTTATCAGCCAGAGGATGTGGAATGGCTGGTCAGGAAATGGGAAGCGGGATCTGTCTTCAGGCAGCATGCATTAACATGTCTGTGCGGACCATAGCTGAGAATATTTGGAGGAAGTGGTTGGGCGACTACACAAGTTCCTTCTGCAGTATGCTTATCAGAAGTAGCAGTAAAAGGTAGCCTGGAGAGCAAATTCCCTCATCCTCGATGTCACCCACGATAAAAACATAAGCCAACTTAAAACACTGAGCTTTCTATGCAGACAGAGACCTAGGCCAGTGCCTTGGCCACACCGTTCCATCCGGGCTACTGGTCCGGAAGCATCTTGTCTAGAAATTCTGGAGCCACTACGGAGGCTCCTTAGGACCTGAGGTTGACATCTCTGACATCACTTGAAGAGCAAATCGTAGGAGGTAACAAGAAGTGACTGAAAGAGGCCTGACCTTTATGGCTGTGTTTTATTTTTAACCTGACTTGAACAGAACACAAGGATTTTTGCTTTAGGAGAATCTGCATCTGCTATAACTGGTCTTCCCTTAATAACTCCATGTTAAAGAACAAATTTCTCTCATTTTTTCCATTTTAAGTTGATTTTATGTTTCTATATATTTAATGGCCCAATTGTGGAGGGACTGCTGTTTTCTTGTCTTTGCTGCTCCCAAGCATGGACCTGGTTCTTTTTTGTGGTTACAATCTAGGAAGCATTTCTGGGTCCCCCATAGAACTGTCCTGTAGTAAATCCTCAATATGGTTGCACACTCTCCGTCCTTTTATTATTCTAAGGACCATAAAAATTTCACCACAGGCAGACTACAGAGCCACCTGCAGTCAGCCATCAGCCATCCATGGGCCATGAACCAACTCGAGAGTGAATTCTGAATTCTCTAGATCCCTGAACTGGTTTTTATTTCTATAATTTCCTTTTCTCAGCCCACACTGACCTAAAATCCTCTGACTATCCAATACCTCACCTTACTTCCTCTAGCCTTCATCCTTTCTTTCTGGAAAGCCTGAGTTGCTTTCCTTCCTGAAGCCAGCCTTTTGGGGTTCAAAACCCATCTATGCCACTTAGTAGGTGTGACCTTTTACCTAAACTCTGTCACTCACCTTGGCCAATCTTCTGTGCCTCAGTTTCCTCAACTGTAAAATAACAGTGCTAAGAGTCTCTGCTATGTAGAATTCTTACAAGGTTCCTGGGGTTAATATAGATGAAGTGCTTAGAACACTACCTAACATAGAGAAAACATGGAATAAGTGTCAATTCTCATTATTATGTAGAGACACTGAGTTCATTCTGAGAAGAAAGGCTGTATCCATTGTCTAAACTGGAATAACTCTAGGGATGTAACTTTCACAGGGAAGACAGAATATATACAATAGGAACAATTCACCACCTACCCTGAGGTAAATGCTTCTATGTAAACATTAGAAATACTTACCTGCCTCTTATGCTGAACTTAGTTGACATTACTAAGTATTGATGGCCTTACTATGCCCTAGTACTAATGTCAGAATTCCCACCTACAGTCCCACCTCCATGGCACTTTGAGCCCAGCCACAGCCTGTGCCCCACAGGGGCTGAAGCTGACCTCATGTAGTCATAGCTAGGTGCCCACTCTGATCTAGGGCACACATACGAGGGCCAGCCAACCCTGGCTCACCTCTGTTCTAGAGGATTTGGGGGAAGATGGCCTCAGGAATCTTAGCATGTATGAAGAGCTGGCTTTCCCTGGGTTGTGGTGATGATTTCATTGGCCCTGGGAGGACCTTTCTCTACTGCCTACTAGCATCTAAATCCCATCATGAGAGACTCATCCTCTCAGTCTTAAGCTTCTACAGCTTATAAAAATCAAAGGGTCACCAAATGATTGATTTACACCTGACCCGGGTTAGAGACACATAAAACACGTGAGAAATGCGGAGAAATACAAGGTGGAGGGAGAAGAAGTAAATCTTCAACTTCTCAGGAATACATTTTCCTAAAGCCAGTCCTGCTTCCTAGATTGAATCAAGACTGATAGCTCAGGATTTTCTAGGCTAAGAAAAATTCCTTGTGAAGGACAGGACTCAGAAAACCCAAACAAAACTCTTCAAATCCTGAGTCAAAATAAGATCACTTGAGTGTATCATACTTGGCCAGACTTCTATACTTCCTCAGAACAGGACTTGAAAAATAGCAACAAAAGAAAAAAAGGGGAGTTTATCTGCCTTTTCTGATAACATCTCCCAACTGGCTGTGAAGCAATAGTTTATGGCTTTAATGCTATCTGTAAAATAAAGGCCTTATCAGTTATAAAGTCTAGGATCAGTGGTGCTGCCTAAACCTGCCACTTCTGTAAATGTGATTTTGTGATTACATATAATCCCCTCACCTTTGCAGAGCCAGTAGGGGCATTGCATATTGGGTGGTTTATGCTGTGAACAAGGATGCTGGGTTGAGGGGCATGTGGGGACAAATATACGGCTGTGTTCTGCTTGCGTAGCTGAGCACCTTGACTCAGGAAAACATCCCCCTAGCAGAAACGGTAGTTATAAAAAGTTCTCTCAAAGGTAATTCGATGGCTAATGAACAAAGATGCGTCTACCTCCATGGGGCATCTTTTGCTATACCACAAAGATATCCATGGACTGCAGCAGCAATCTTGGTGGGGACATTTTGAACTGTGCAGAATTCTGATCCCCTCACCTATGATGGGGGAATTCTCCCTTACGTAGGTCTTCAAGAGAAGCAGAGCACACCAGGCAAAGCCTGCCTTGCAGCCAGGGTATAGGAATATGACCAATCAGAGGCACATTCTCTGGACTGTGAAGTGGGAGGTGGAGATGCACAGGAAAGGTCAGGGGCAGCAGCAAATTCCAGTTTCCCAGGCACCAGAGGCAAGGGCAGCAGGAGCTGTAGGAAGCATCCAGGCTGCTGCAAAGTCTCTCTTGTGTCCAGCTTGTTGCCCAGTCTGATTCTGCAAATTTCTCAGCAGCAAATTCTTCTTTTATTTAAAATGGTCCAGTGGTTTGCAAATAAGAAGGGATTCATAGAGGGAATGCTTTGATGCTGGTTCCTCTATCAGTTAAAGCTAAATATTATCTTGGAAATGTTAAGACTTTTCCCCTCCCACCACCACATACACAGGTGTACCTACTTCTGGGTCAAAAATCACTTGGTTTTGGATCCAATCCTCTCCCACCATCTCAGGAATCTTAGAATATCAACTACTCATTTCTTTCTTATATATTTAAACTCTTCCTCTCAACTAGATCCATTCTGTCAACCTCTGAATGTGACCACATAGCTTCCAGTTAAGTAAATGGTTCGGCTGGAACCCACATGCCCCATCTCACTGTTCACCAGCTGGAGTGCCAGAGTCCTGTGTGTCCCAAGGATGTGTTCTAGGAGTGCCATGAGCTACTGAATGTTGTAAATATTTACAGTGATAAATATTTCATAAATTAGAATTCCTAGGAATAGGACCCAGGATGCCCACCTGTAAACCTATCCTGCGGGAACTCCATGTCATGTTTAAGTCTGAGGAATTATGGTCTTCCTTCATTTCTGGAAAATCTCTACCAATTTTATCTCAAGTATTGCCTCCCCCTCATTCTCAGTTCTTTCTTCCTGAAAAACATGTTAGGCTTACACTGGAGATTCCCTTCTATGTTCCTTAAATGATCATAGTTTTTATGTTCACATTCTTACTTGGCTTTTTTCTCATACTTGCTTTTTTTTCCCATGATGCCTTATTGTTAACGTACAATTTTCAAAGTGATTCTTGAGCATCTAAAAATGCTTTCAGATTCCTCCTTTATTAATAGTCTGAGTTCTTCTATTTGCTGTGAATGCTGACATCATCTCTCCATTGCAGTGAGTCCATTTTTTATGCTTTGCAATTTTAGTCTGTGAGCTTATCTTCAGTGGGAAATTGTTTCCATGGGAGCTTGTAATACTCAATTCCGAGCTTGCCTCTGCCAGAACCATTCATGTTTCATTATTTCTATACCACTTTTTATGGGTTTTTTGGCTCATGTTTTTGTATTGCACAATAAATGTGAATCAGAACCACATACCACACATGACATGGATTCTGATTTCTCCAGGATGTCTTCTTTGCCAACCATTTCCCGCATTCTTGTGATATCACAAGTTGGTGAGTGATGCGTTTTTAGCCATTTTTCCAAAATGGAAAGCCATTTCCTAGCTCAAGTTTACACACAAGGGAAGGACAGTCACATCTTAGCCCTTACTTTCCGCAAGGCCTGTAAAGTTTGACTCCCATTCCTAACTGACCATTACAACCCCCACCCCTAAGGTTACATCTGTGCACAATACCCCTGCAGGCTGCTCTATTTCCATTCCTGTGCAAGATAACTTGCTTTGTCTTCCCACTGCATATTTCACTTTCCTGCTTTGGAGCTTTTTGTGTATATTTTTAGATCTGTAATGTATTTTTTCTGCATCACCACATAACTTGCATGGAAAGAATATCTCCCAAAATCAATCCAATCTGTCTGGGCTAACATTTTTAACACATTCACTAGGTAATTCTTTTAGACACTGAAGTTGGTAAATCATACATGAAGTCTAAAAATCATTGCATTATGGAATTTAATACTTTCTTTTTTACCAGTCCCCCACCCTCACCACTCCACAAACACATAGCAGTCACTCAAATTCAACTGGACTTCCTAAGCATTCTTGTCTTCCCACCACTGCCCAGCTCACTTGGACCATGATGTGCTGTCATAACTGAAATCCTGCATGTGGACTTTCTCCCTTAAAATTCTGCCTACCACATACTATTAGGGTGATCCATCTATAGCATGCATTTGTCCAAGCCTAAAATTCTTCCATTCCTAAAAGATAAAGTCCAAACTTACTAGAATTCTAGAAAAGATCATATCTGACCCAGCCTTCATCCCTCCTGCTTTTTATCTTGATGTCTTGAACTTGCCCTTATGAGTCTTCCTATACAGAAAACACTTACGAACCTCAGTTTGGGCATATGCTGGAATGACATTGGCCCTGCTTCCCTTTCTTTCTAACCCATCCTATTCAGGTTTCAAGATTCAGATTCATTCATCTTTCCTCTCTGAAACTTCTTTAACCCTCCAGGCAGGGCCAAGGGCTCCTCTTCTGCAAACCCAGAAGACCCTATACATACCCTGTTATAAAACATTGTATTGAAAATTATTATATATATATATATATCTCACAAGACAAGAGATTCCAAAGAGAAGCTATTGTACTTTATCTTTGTATTCCCAGAATCTGGCCCAGAGGTTGCTCTTGTATATCACAGCTTGTTGAACTGAATTAAATTATTGAGAATCTCAGAAAACCAGTTCTTTCTAATGAGATGGATTTTTTTCTTAAAATTATATGTGCTTTGGAAAGTTTAACCTGGTCATAAAAACATGTCCTCAAAAGTCTTAGAATAAAAAGTTTCTCAGTAGATTATGTGTTTGGAAAATTGGGACCAGTCCAGGAGAAATGTTCAACCTTTGCTGATACATTCACTTGGCTCAGCCAGGTTAATAGAAATACCACTTCTAGTATAATTCCTTATCTAATTTTACAGACTTTTCCCATTTACTCTGTCATAGAAAATAATAATAACAGCCCCACTGAAAAATAAAGAGATTGGGAAAAGTACTAGAGAAGCAATTAGATACAATATTTTCTTTCCTTAAAAATATGCACAGAGTGACTCCAGTTTGGAATGGGAAAAAATAAGCAAACAGAAACAATATAAGTGATCAGAGACTGGCTGGTAACTATATTCCACATTAAACCTTTTCAGATAACTTAGGCTTCCTTCTTTCATATAGTGGAACACCATGGAGTACTATGAGGTCGCATAAGATTTTTTTCTCATAATGGACAAAATTTGGCTAGCCAGCAAAGATCTTTGGCAGTTTATGCTATAAAAATGATGTTTCTTTTTCTTTTCTGCTGTGTGTGTGTGTGTGTGTTAAGTGCACAGAGGGGGTATGGGGATTTAAAACATTTAAGAAACATGGGCTACTTTTTTAAAAAACATCTTGAGATATTTTTTAACAAGAAAAAGGAAATCATTTTAAAGGTCAAAGAAGATTTTCTTGAGGTATACTTTTTATTGTCTCCATTTCCCACTTCACTTTGAACATTAAGCTCAAAGCATTTAATCAGATGAGTTCATTTAGCCACATGTAAATCCTGAGGTGGTTTAAAAAATTCCATTTGTTGTTAGAGAAACTGAACATTAAGGCACTTGCTTCAGATTGTTGTGTGGTTGACAGAGTTGGGAACAGGACTTTGAATTTTCCTGCTAGATTTATTTGAAGCTTATGAAAGTCGTTGAGATCATTTTAAACAATGCAATTAGTGTGTAAGCAGGTATGGGGATTTTCCTTAGCTTTTGCGACCTGCAAAACTTCCAAGGGACTTATGGGTGGGAAATAAAAATCAGAAGGAACTAGGTGTTTTTCTCTGAGTGAGAGAGGGAGGCAGTGCTGAGCGTGGGGTTGCGTGGTGACCTTTGGTGCTTGATTCCTCTCTTCATGTTGACCCCGAGAAAAGGGAGCTGGTTTACTCCACAGATTCCTTAACTACACTGCCATGCCATAGCAGGATTTACAAACCCTGAGATTCCTTGACTCCAGTAAATTCCTTCCTTTCTACAGCTGAAACTGGCCATCTATGGGAAAACAGAAGACAAGTTACATGGACCAAGCCCCCAAAGAAACCTCCCCTATCCACCCACTGTGGCTGCTGCCCCCATGTCCCCAGCTTACACTCATGCCTGACCAAGGCCCTCATTTATTCAAGTGCACAGGACACTCATACTCCTTTGGGTCCAGCGCCCGGCTTCTGTCTGTAGATATGTCTCCAGCTGATCTTCACATCAGAACCAACCAGAAAGCTCAACAAGGTTCAGTCTCACACCCAAGCTCTCTCAAATTCTAATTGAATGGAACTGGAGGGAAGCTTGAACTGCTGTACTGGGAAAGCTTCAACAGCCCCCTCTGAAAGGGCAGATGAAAGAGAGGATTGCCTCTCAATTAACTTGTCTGATAATAATCTTCTCCTAAGTGTTTCTTTTGTAACAACCACTAGATATCTATCAAAATTTACCATTTCTTAGGCTATTGCCTTCTTGAATTATGTCTACCTGATGAGCCCAGGCCTGTTAGTCTGCCAGTAGGGTTTTGCATTTCTTAATAAGAGATCCGTAAGTCGTATTGACAGTAGTATAGACCTCTCCTTTATAAACAAGGAGAAAGGCCCTATGTCAGACATAAAAGGAATGCCCAAATTTAGAAACCTGTGATGGACATTGTCTTGCCAAAATCACTTAATAAGGTCTGAGATGGCTTCTAAATGTCGTCCCACTTTGCGACCAATGTGCTTAATTGACAACAAAAAGTGAACATTTTTAGGAAATAAAAGTGTAACTTGAAATTAAAAGATGAAAAGTTTCAGTTCATCTAGAAAAGGAAAGTATTGTAGTTATTGTACTACCATGATCACTATTTTAAGATTTCTTCCACACCAGAACCAAGAGGTGGAAGCAACCCATGTGTCCAGTGGGTGAGTTCACAAACGAAGTCTGATACATACGTACGGTGGAGTATTATTCAGCCTTACAGAGGAAGGAAATTCTAACACATGCCACAATGTAGATTAAACTAGAGGACATTAGGCTAAGTGAAATAAGCCAATCAAAAAGAAAATAACATATGACTCCACTTATATGAGGTTCATGAGTAGGCAAATTCATAGAAACAAAAAGCAGAATCATGGTTTTCAGGGGATGAAAGGAGGGGGACATGGAGAGTTGTTATTTAATCGATGTAGGGTCTCAGTTTTGCGAGATTAAGTTCTGGAGATTGACTGTACAACAATATGTGTTCTCATAACATTATTGAAATGCACACTTAGAAATGGTTATGATGGTAATTTTATGCCATGCATTTTTACCACAATTAGAAAGAAAAAACATAAATAAAAGAAATGCCATTAGTTAAAAAGCCAAGTGCATTTGTGACTCAGTAACTGATATTGCCAGTTTAGATAAGGCGCTATAGAACTGAAATCAGAGCAAGTATGTTTCATGATATCTGAGTAAAATTAGGGAACATATATTTACCTATGCATTCTTTTAGACTGTGAAAAATATTTATTTGTAGTGCATCTCCTGAGCCTTAGTTTCATGGAAGGTTGACCCATCTTCATCAGCCTCATTCCTATCTTTGGGGGGGTCAGATTCAGTCCAGGGCATTCCAAGTATGTCTATCTGGGGATCTGACATTTCCAGGTCTGGGTGGCCTTCTAGCAGGCCAGTGTGGTTCCCACTATTACTAACAATTATGTGGAAGTTCAGGTCTACAACAGAATTAATCAAATATAGCTTTGAGGGTTTTCTGGGTCAGGACCAGAGAAAAGGCAACTCACCATTTGCCCAATTTGTCCAATTTTTCCAACTTGGAACTTCTTTGATCTGTTCCTGATGAACAGCTCATCTGATTATCCCTAAAGCTTACAACCTCAGACCCTGGGAGTTGTGACACCACAAGTTACCAGCACGCGATGAGGCAAGTGGCTTTAAATCCAGTGTACATGTTCCCCTCCCTCCCTTACATATCTGAGAGTCAAGGGTGTGTTGATGGGAACAGGCTTAGAGGTCCACCAGATGGGGCCTTGAGATCCAATGAAAGATTCCTGTTTGGGAGTTCAGATTCATGTGCTATCTTTTCACTGCTCAGATTTCTAGATGGAATTAGAAAAACCACCTTGCTGGAGAGTGAAAAAAAAGAGACTCAAGTTCCGCAAAACTAAGGAACAATCTATATTTGATGACTTGCTGTATAGCAAGGATCTGTGTCTAGACTTGTTAAAATATGCAATCTGAAACTTGCTAATATCTACATAGCAAAAGTTCACATCATCACCACACCTTTCTCTCTTTCTGCAACTCTTTGCATGCTATGCACAAATGTCAGATGTTTCTTTTCTTGCATTATGCCTCTGCAACCCCATCTCACATGCATATATTTAACGCAATTTACATATAACATCAGATACTGAAATTAAACTTTTCTTGTAAGGATGATTAAATATAATTATATACAAATCCAAATATTCTTATTACTCCACCTATGAAATGTGGCTTCATGGCATGAAGAAGACTACTTCTCTAAATAGTGGAGAAGGACAAGACATAAAAAATTTTAAAGTCACAGCTGGAACAATGAGTATGAGGAATGGACCGGATTTAGGTTGTAAGTACTGCTTAATGTGCACACAGTTTCCCCAAGGGTTAAGCTACCTCTGTGAGCAGGACTGACACCATTTAGTAAGGAAGTTTTCAGGTGTGGCAAACCACTGCTCTTCCTTGCATCATTTTTAAAGGTTTATAGCATAAATTGCCCCAGTGGTAAGAACAGGAAATGCAGGAAAGTCCTGAGGGAGAGACTGAGCTAAGGATTGTCAGACTGGAAGATAACAGCTAAGAAAATCAAAGAGTGATTTTGCTGCAGTATTGGAAACACAGTTTCTGTGTCATCAAATGCAGACAGACCAATGTCACCAATACTAGATCAAATGTCATCTATCACATATGCATCAGCAGTGCATTTTCATTAGATAGCATGACTGCCAACAGAACTGGGGAGGGGATTACAAAATATGTTTGCATTGAGACCCCTAGAGTGACCTTGCCTTGTAGCAACTGGGCAAATGAACTGTAAGTTAGTTTAGTTTTGATCCTTAGATTATAACAATAGCTGTCAAGCCTGTATGCTGGTAATTTATTTGAATATCAGCTGTTCTGTTTTGTACCTATAGCATCTCGAGCAACTAGGTTTTACTAACTAAAGGCCAAGACACAGTTTCAGGGGCACTTGCTGTCCCCTTTGAGTCTTTTTTTACAATGCGACTTCCTCTTTACTATAGTGGATAGCTTAGAAGGAACTAAGAAGAAGAAAATCAAGAAAAGAGAATTTTTAGGGTAGCAATAATAGCTGAACCATTAAACACCATCTGAGGTTCTAGATAAAAGTAGTTGCTCTCAGCATGTGCAGACTATGTATCATTGGTTCTGTGGCTTAGTGGTACTAGATTGTTGTGACTTCCCACCATCTGCTTCATCAACTTATTTTACCCATTTGAATTTATCTTGACTTATTATTCAAGTGAATTCCCCCTTTCAAGTGAAAGAGTCAAAAAGGCCAATCATATCTTGAGCTAAGAGCCAAGTCCAACGCTTAAATTTCTGGTGACCTCTCCATATGCATTTAAATATCCTTAGTCAAATGAACTGTCAAACACTGCTTGCAATGAACCAGATTGCAAACTTTACATTTTATTGGGGGGAAACCTAACTTGAGATTCTTGCCCCTTAGGAAACTACTTTTGTTTCCAGGCATATGCCAATTCAAAACAATTGAAAAATTAAAGAATTCATATGTGACTTATTTAATTGCAGCCATATAATATTTCAACTAACAGATATTACTATAAAGTCCTGTGCTTTACAGTATTCACTGCCAAGAACCAGTTTCAGTATTTCTACTTATAAAGAAGATCCCCAAATAATAATAGCAGTAGAAATATTAACTAATATCATGCCACTCAGCAATTTACAAAACACTCATACACTCACTCCTTTAGTTTTAACATTGAAAACACTTTTTCATATGAGATCAGATTCATTTCACTTTAAATTTGGACATTTCTGCTGTAAAATTGTTTCAACTCTGCATTAAGAAAGCAGTTTTTTTTAAACATTGTATTTCATGGGAGAATAATCCATATCACAGAAAACTTCCCATTTTGCTCTTTTTTCTAATTTCTCTTATACACTTTATGAAGTTATTTCACGTATATGAGAATCATTTCTTCTCTTCTGGGAACTTCGCCTCTATTTAGATTTCCTTATCATTTGTTAAGTTGGTTTTAAGGCCAGCTCTTGAATTCACTGAGGCCATATCCCCCTTAACCGCTTTCAGGTCAGAGGAGGGTTTGGGAAGGAGCGGGGTATTTATTGGAAAGGGCAACTTAATTAGGTTCTCTTTACCCCACCTGAAAACCCTTTAAGGTGATTTAAGCATTTAAGCACCTTGGTGCTCAGGATCTCAATTTTCCAATCTGCAAACACATGCCTTTGCTTAATGAGTCAGGATAAGTCACAGAAGGCCAGTAGCTGCTGATTTCTTCTCAAAAGGCAACTTTGGTCAAATTCGAAAGAAGCATGGGGCACAAAAAAAAAAGAGAGAGAGAGAGAGAGAAAAGCCGAGTGTCTGCCCAGCTGTACAGTCATTGCCGAGAAAAAGTTTTTCATTATTTTTATCATCACGTCAGAGGAGCTTAGCAGCACTTTCACAAGGCAGATATGGGAATTCCTTTTCACCACCTGTATATTCCATCCCCTCTGGTTTCTGTTCTCTTCCACCCACATCACCTGTTACGGCTGTTTGCCAATCATACCAACACTGCTGAGGTGGGGCTGAGAAACTAAAATTGCTTCATATTCAGCTTTGGCCCCGCGGGCTCTCTCTGCCCCCTGGGGAGGGGGGGTAGGACTGGAAAACAGCTTCCTAGCAGGCTCTGTTAGGTGTGATAAGACACCTCTCTCTCTTCTCAGGGTGTGATTTGAGTGTAAGACCAAAGAGCAGATGTGGTTTCCGCAGGCACTGGCTACATTTTCTTTCCACGAGACGTACTGCGCACTCAGGTTTGCTCTGTGCCGTGCTCAGCCAGTGATATGAAAACTTAGTTATGGCTCTGTGGGTTCTTTCTTTCTGAAAAATGTTGGTTGTCAGCATGATTAATGTTTATGGGGAAAGCATGATGAGGCAGGGTTTTACTTACACAGAAAAAAGCATGTAAGGAGCCCCTCTCACTCTACAAAATGAGTTTGTTAGACTAAGCACATATATTGAAATGCTGTATGAAGGTAAGCTGACTAATAGACATTGGTTCAGCTGCTTTCTTTGAAGTTAGCAGGATCTCAGTTACCTAAAGACTCTCCTTTCTGTCAGAGGTAACCCCAATATGTATTATATGTAATAACTGCAGTTTTTGACACGGGGACCTTAGACCTCAGGGATCTTAGTTACTGCTCCAGGTCCCAATTATATGCCCATTCCATTGCCCTGCAGCTCTTATGACCAAGAAGCAAGATGACATAGTGCAAAGAAATCACTGAGATGGGGAGTCAGAAAACCTGACTTTGAGTCCTGCCCCTTGTAGTTTATTAACTGTGACTTTGGGCAAATTATGCCATTTTTTTTTTCTGCTTCCACATCTTCATCTCTGAAATGCTAGAGCTGGACAATTTGGTTTCAAAGATCGCATCTAACTTTGTGCCATCTAAGATTTGGTGATTCTGATTTCCTAAGTTGTACTGAGGGGTCAGCCCATGGCTCAAAATTTCATGACCAGAAGTTAAACACTTCTTGCTTTAAGAAATGGACTTATAGAATATGAAATGTCATCATGTGCGAACTCCACAAAACATAAATCTCTGTGTAAGGACACTGAGGCATGCCTAGCATGGTGATGGAAGGGATGGTCTGGAGCCAGGTCACTCAGATCTGAACTGGGCATCCCACTTGACTTTGGAAGGGTTACCTGAAGATCTCTGGGCTTCAGTATCGGTATCTAAAAATGGGATTAGTGATAGCCCTGCTTCCTCGGGTTACAACACAAATGAAATGAGCTAGGACATGCAAAGTTCTCAGAACACTGCCTGGAATATTAGAGGTGGTTAGTGAATTAGCTTCTCTCTGGAACATTCTCAGTAATAGTCTGGATAGTATCATCTTTTTAGGGCAACAAATTCCAACTTTTGGACACTTCTGTTGGTAGGACTTCCTACCTTTTCACTGAAAGTCATTTTAAATGTAAGGTTATCTCTTTATCTTATACTAATTTGTAACTTGTCTTATGTAAACACTCACATAAGCATTTCTGGAAACTAAGACATTTGCTGGCAAACTCCACCTCTGTCTCCAGTAATTATTTATTGCATAGAGGGAAAGAACTGAGACTCAGCTCCAGCTGTAGGTAAACTCTTCCCTTGTAGTATGTTAAGATGTTTCTCTAATAACTGGGGTTTTGTCTTCTATTTATAAATTTCAAACCCTCTGGGTGTGGGGAACAGAATTTCTATAATATGCTGTAACATAAAATAACTTGGTATAATGCAAGCTATTCAAATGGGAGGGATACTGCAAAGAACTGAGAAGTGCCAGCCATGATTTCTCAAGTCTGACCCTACTGGCCAGCAAGTTATCAACAGTGGTTATGTGCTCCAGGCTGAGACAAGGCCTAAGGGTCTGTGTATGGGCTATCC
Source organism: Manis pentadactyla (assembly GCF_030020395.1). NCBI lineage: Eukaryota > Metazoa > Chordata > Mammalia > Pholidota > Manidae > Manis > Manis pentadactyla. The sequence goes on along the minus strand of NC_080031.1, from coordinate 65,038,555 downwards.
CCCCATGACCTTATTAAATGAAATAAGACTACCGTTTGCATTTGTGATCTTTCATTCTAGGCATTTTGTAAGAAAAGTTTATCTCACCCGCTCTTTGTCACTTCAGATGTCACTTAGAATGGTCACAACCACCAAGATCAATTCAACTCTGATGAAAGGCAAGACAGGGTCCAGCACATACAGCCCCTAGCTGAGTTCATCAAATCTTCCCTATTTTTCCTAGGTTCTCCAGAGGCATCATGACAACCCATGCTATAAAAATGCCTTACCATCACACTTCAATGTGACTTTTTTACAACCAAGTCTGCTGTAATGCCTTTCTACTTCTACTCATTAGAGCATCTCACACTCTTGAGTGTCAAAGCTTGCCTTTAAGTAACTAAATGAATGGTGCTTTTGATTAGTGAAGATTTATGCGAACATTGAAAGGAAAAATCCGCCTCTAGAATCAGAAGTCAGTTTAGTTATTTACTAATGAAAAACCATGATTACTCAAGTTCTCTGGGGCCTCGGCTCTCTCGCCTACAAAATAAGAGACACTAATGTGGGAAACAGATAGAGTTCCTCAATGAGCAACGGCTACTGAAAGTGTGGGGGTTAAAGGTTGTGAAGCCAGGTGTGCAAGCCAAGGAGAAAGAATCCTCAAGTCAAAGGCCTACCATGGAGTAGACAGGAACATACATGGCACATATTTGCCAGCCCTGGAGTTTTAAAATATTTACCTGAGGATAGTAGAAATATGGAACAAATTAAGAGATGTGAAATTGATTTTTTAAGCCAAGTTGTGTCTAATGTTACTATCACTTTTATTAGTTTCATTATTAATGATGGACTATTAGAAGAGAAATGAAAGTAATTTTCCTACACCTTCTGAACATAAAACAAATTCTCTTGTATGTCCTCAGAAGCAAACATTTTATCAGTGGCTCTCTAGAAACAAAACCTTTGTTATATGTGATAAGTGAATGAAGGTGGGCTGAATAGGGTAGATTTCAAAGTGGGAGAAAGTTATGCTCTGGCAGGAGTAAGACAGACATGCCACGGGAAGCAAGAGGTAAGGCCTTAGAACGCTCCTTACATCGTTCTACGTCGGCAGCCACTCACTTTGCCTAGGCATAGGGCCACAAGGCTGTTTGCGTGTCTGTTTTCAGGACATTAAGTTTTGTCTACCCATATACAATGAGGAGATCAATGCAATTATGCAGAAAACTTAATTTAGAACAAGAAAAAGGAGAAAGGGGGAAGAAAGAAAAAGTCTTGCTTTCAATGAAATGCAAGCTTTATTTTCTGTAAAGTGTGACAAAGACATCTTTAGTAAAGACACCTCAGTGTTTTCAGTGGAGGGTTGAGTGTTTGCCTGGTGTGTTGTAAGGAATAATGACAAAACCAGAAAGACATACCTAGTGCCTTACAAACATAGTACTGGGTACTGTCAAGTATGTGTTATATTATTTAATCAATACCAGCTCTGTGATATGGGATCTAGGGCCTAGAGGTGTCCTGTGTCAATTTTTCATGGCCAGTAATTGACAAAGCCCAGCCTTAGAATCTGATGTCATGATTCAAAGTGTGTGGAAAAACCAAGAAGTTTTATAGTGCTGGCAACTCCATGTCCAAACTCTCGTATAAATAGTTCTCTGATTATTTCTAATTGCCGCTGACTTGGTATAATGCAAGCTATTCAGCAATGTGATACAGATAGATATTTCCTTTTCAAAACATTGCACAAATGCATGATTTCCTCCCTCTGTCCACCCTGTAGGAGAAGTAGGAAAAGAACAAAGTAATAGGAATTTACCTCCGAGCCATAAAGCCTTCCTACCCTTCCAGTAACCACCAGTGGGAGCTCCTAGTTACTAAGGAGACCATAACAGACTCCATTAAATTCAAGTACAACACTTAGGTTGCCTGGCTAGATAATGCCAAAAAAGCAAAGGAAAATATTATCATTGCTGAAATCATTTGATTGTCAATGACTAACAGAAAACATGTCGGCAAATTGAATTTTCAGAAATGCCCAAAGGACTGGGTTAGAGCTATGAATTAATAGCATGCAGCAGTTCTAACTGGAAAAAAAGAGGGGAAACAAAGAAAAGACAAAGATATTAAACTAATTTAAAACTTATCTCAATGACCAACAGATCCCAACAGAAACCTTATGCAACCAATCCAGGTCCTTTATTGAATTTCTAATTTAAATTTAAATTTCCCTTCCCTTTCCTTTATAGCTAAATATTAAAGTTGGTACCTTGTTCATCACATTATCCTTGAATTCTGAGGGACTCACAGGCCTTGGCCTTCTTATCCAACATCACACAAATACCAGAATTATCTTTAAGGTATTCCTGAAAACTGCACCCACCTTACAAAACTGTGAGGGCTAAGGTGTCCATTCTTGTATGTGCTGTGCCCCTCAGGTGCTGGAGGAAGGCCAAGTTGGAAAGAGTTGGGGATATGCCATACCTCTAGTTACCTCTTGACCCAGGATCCAAAGGTCACCCCGGGCCTTCCTGAAGATGCTCATCCAGTCTCTGCTTGATGCTCCCAGAGCAGCTGGACTTCGCCAGGACCCATCCTCTCTTGTTACAGATTCCGCTCTGATGTTTGGAGGGTGCTTTCTCACGCTGTGCCAAAATCTGCTCCTCCAAGTTTTCTACCCAGTGCTTCCCATGGTGTCTCTATGATAATACTGGGTGACTCAACTTCCTCTCCTCCTGAATCGCCCCTTAGATAAGTGCAGACGACAATTGTCATGACTCCCCTGTGTACTGTCATCTCCAAGCTAAATATCCTCAGTTTCTTTCTCCGATCATGAGGCAAATCTACAGATATTATAATAATAACAGGCAGAACATATATTCACCACAAGAAAAAGATAGGAAAATAAGAAATTTTTATTTTCCAATATAAATCAGAATTTCTTTTCTAAAAAGAATCTATTTGTCTTTCTCCACCTGGCTTATTTCACTGAGCATAATACCCTCTAGATCCATCCGTGTTGTTACAAATGGCAGGATTTCTTTTCTTTTTATGGCTAAATAATATTCTATTGATTCTGAAACATCTTTCTAGGTTGACAGATAGTAACTGTACTAGAGGGGTGAGGATTTAATAATATGGGTAATTGTTGAACCACTCACTGTGCTGTATGTTTGAAACCAGTGTAAGATTGCATATCAATGATACTTCAATTAAAAAAAAAGTGAAGGAAACAAAAAAAATAATTTTTAAACTGAGAAGCTGAAATGTTTAGTTTATATTGAGAAGCACTATGTCTTTCCACCAAGTTCCTTTGTTTTATCCACCAAGTCATGCTGTCAAAACAGAAGTGTAGCTTGGTAAGACCTTTTCTTCCTGATGCCATGTTAGCTCCCAGTGGTCACCAGCAATTCTCACCAAGTTGCACTTGAGTTCTTGTTTATTTAGTATCAATGCTTACTTTGAGAGAAGTTTCTAGAAAAATAATTACCTGCATATGAATAGTTGTGACATGATTTCAGAATTTGAATACACACCATCTATTAAGAATTAAGGGAGAAGCACTGCAAGGAAACCAAATCTTTAGTTCTTTCTCCTCCTAAATTTTATAATGAAAAATTCCAAAATAAAGAAAATATGAAATAATTTTACAGTAAATACCCATACACTTAGTAACCAGGTGCTACAATTAACATTTTGCTATCTTTGATTTATCACACTCCATCATTTTCTCTATCCATGCATCAACCGGTCTTACTTTTTGACACGTATCAGTGTGAGCTGGACTCATCGGTACACCTAATCCCTAACACTTCCGCATGCATATCATTATCTTTTGAGGTTACTTTTAAGTAGCACTCTCTTCTGAGTCCCTCTTGCCATTCTTTCCCTCATTCCCTCCACTTCCTCAGTTTTTATTTCTGCTTCATTCTTCCCACTTTCTATTCCCAAAGTTCTAAGTGATAAAAGGAAAGTGTAAAAAGACCTGAGCATGGAGTAGTCTTGAAGTAGCATTTGGAAAGGTCACTGGCGACCACACAGGGCCTCACAAGTGTTGGCCTGCAGGCCAGGGATGGACGGGGCGTGCATGGGCAAGTTGGCACAAACCAATACAAGAGAGGGAGGTTTACATGAGCATGTCAACTTGATCATTTACTGTGAGAAATGCAGCCGTCCAATACCCAGCCATGAATATTTCTTGATCAGCTAGCTCAGTGTCTCTCTGAACTAATCGACATGACAGGCCAAACTGTGCAGGTTTTTGGTGAAGAGATACTCAGAGGAAAGGAATTAGTTAAAAGGTCTTAGCGGCATGGAGCCTCATCAGCGTTGTTTCAGCCGCTGGCCAGCACAGTGCCTGACACCGTAGGGGTGCTTTGTAATCAGTAGTGATGAATGAGTACATGAACACTGCCTACCACACTAGAAGAAATGCTGCATAGACAGGCACTTGTGCGGTGGATCCGGGCACCACTCACCTGGACTGTGCTGGGTGAACCATGCCAGATTTTACCCCCTCCAACTTCCTTTAAAGAACTTCCACGGCTACCATCCTCACTTCACAAATGCATGCTCTTTCAGCCACGTGTATGCCATTCTTTAAGCTTTTCTGAAGCCCTAACCTTCCTGCTTCAGTTTGGAAAGACCACCTGTCTTTAAAATGGGAAGTCTGCAACTAATCCCATCTTTGATGAACTGATTTTACCAGCTTTACTCTCAAAAAGAAGGGAGGGATTCCCTGCTACCTGAGTTTACTCCAGTCAAAGACCAGCGAAAACCATCTTCCTTGATGAATGGGAATCACTGCTTTCCCTGTCTTGAGGTTCACATGTGACATGAAATGTTAGTCATTTATTTTCTGGAATTCCTAATCACCAGCCCACTCAAGGTGAGCTCGTCATCGCAAAAAGTAGGAGCACAAAAGAGATGATACAGCACTTTTCACAGAAGCTTCTCAGTAGTTGTAGAGGAAATCCAATATTGACGAATCGAATTCATTTTGAAATCCATAAGAGGAGCTTTCTGGTCATAGAGTCTCAAGGTGAATCCTTTGGTTATGTAACAACTTCCTTATATAGTTCTTTCAAAGGTTTAGATGTTGTAAATCAGATTATTTTATAACAAGGAATCCCTGTCCTCTGTTGCTTACCCATTCTTCCCCCTGACTTTACCTCTACAGACCCTGTAGTAAATATCTGTAAACATCAGTATTTCTTGGTAGCATCATGCCGTTTGGAGTTCATTTGAATGTAAACCATGATGGTGTCAGGGTGAAAAGAGAAGCAGAATCAAGGCTCTGACTATTTCATGTAAATCTACGTGTACATTGGAAAAACAAAAGATCCTCTTAGGCATGGGCACCTAGGTGGTAAAATGCCAACTCCCTGGGAGAGTTCTCTAATTGCCTCTACTATAAGCAACTAAAAGATAAGGTTCAGATCCAGACAAAAACCCTCCAAGAGGGTAAAAGATACTGTGATGTAGAGTGGGCTTTTTTAGTGGGGATTCGAATGTTCCAGTAGGAGCACATGCACTCAGGTTTCACAGACCATAGGCAGGACTCAGAAAAACTGGGAGCTTTTTATCGAAGCTGAGCTCCAAAGCCCATGTTTGTACAGACTTCATTCCTTCTTCTCCCTTTAATGCACCTGTCTTTTGTAACGAAAATTCTTGTTTTTCTTTTAAGAAATGGAAGCCCAAAAGGAAACTGAAAAAGCTACAAACTGATTCAGCAATAGCTGAGCAAGAGGCTGCCATCACAGTCCTGGAACTCAAGGACAGGACCAAGACTCTAAGTGAAGGGAAGCCCGCCCCTAGAGGTCAGTATTACCACGTGACAGTGGCACACTGGCCCATCGTCCTAAGTGACGTACACAGTTATTGGCATCGAAACAAGAAGCAGGGCCACGGTGCCAGGCAGCATCCTGGTCCCGCAGCAGCATGAGGGCCATCATGTGACCTCATTCTGCAGGAAGAGATATGGTACACAAATTACCAGCCCCAGGCTGGGTTCACGCTCACCCTAAGGCAGGCAGAGAATGAATAAGCACGTCCTTAAAGGAAGGTTTTGGGTGCTGAAGAGCTTGACTGTAACAGATCTGATATATGTCCTTACACTGGGGGGCAGTGAGAGAAGGTCAGGGCCTATGAAGGAAAACCTGAGGCCCCCAAGGATGGGGCTCTGAAGTGGGCTGAGGAAGAGAACTTGTCTAAAAGTATAGACAGGCTCATAGGCTAAAACAGGCACAGGAAAGGGAAGAAATTAGCCATTTAACCACAGGCCAAGTGAGTCAGAAACATGAAGGGAAGGCTGGTTGGGATGATATCTGGGTGGTTCACAATAATTTTAATGAACGCTATGGTTTGGATTTTTTTTTTTAAGTCTTCTCTAAGAGTTCACAATAAATACACAATGAGGAGGAAAAAATCAACATTAGCAACAATATTAACAGAATTAACACAATACTTTAGTACTATGTGCAAGGCATTTTGCTGAGTATTTCACAGGTATTTAGTTCTCTGAATAACCTCTGAAATAAGTACGTTTATGGGTCCCACAAGAAGATGCAAAGGCTTAGAGCTGTTGATTACTTTGCCCAGGTTAGATGTGTGTGAGCAACACCTGGACAGCCAGCCCCCACCCCGCCCCAGGGCCCCTGTGCTGCTCAGATAGACTAAGGCTGTTTCATCTCTGCCATGAAGCAACAATGTCAGACCTCCTTCTGCCTCGTGGATCTCTTACAAAACTGTGGTTTTCCTTTGATGTGTGGCACCCTTGTAATGCCAGGAATAAGCCCTTGTTCCTACACTGGCTTCCTCTTTTACTCATAAGTAAGTCTGAAAAAAGAGGAGGATGGTGGAAGTACATGGAGGAGGAGGAAGCAGGTGAGGTGGTGGCTTCAGAAAGGGAGACACATCGGCATCCTGACCACACAGTAAAGCTTCTAATCTAAGCTTGGTTTTAATATACAGTTTTGAAGAGCACTTCCCTGGGTCAAAATGGCACGTAGCACAGCCACCTTAAAACACATGCTGAAAGTCAGTTTGCTTTTCTCTGTCCATCAAACAACATAAAGGGCAGTGTATGAAGTTGCTTTTACCACCATGAAACCTGAAAGAATCCTCTAGAGAATATTTAAAGGTCTTTATTCTAAGGAATCATTGCCAGATTTCAAGTTAGTTTTTGCATAAAAAGAAGCTGGTAACTATATAGTGCACTGGAGAAAGTTCTCCGACTCACTTGAGAGAAGCTTTCAACTTCTCAAATGTATTTTGAATCTAGTGAAAAAAAATATTGCAAGGTATCTAATTCTTATTACTCTCACTTTTTACAAAAATAATATCACTTGCTAATGACAATGGTGTCCCTTTGATATTTTGGTAAGTCAAAATTAAAATAATATTGAATTACCAAGACTTCAATGGGTTGGGAGAAGGTAGAAAACATTAAAGCCCACATTTCCTTCTATGCCCATTTTTTTCTGTATATTTCTGTTAAAAAAGAAAGAAAGAAACCTACCAGTACAGGAAACAAAACCAAACCCTAATGTGTTACGAACAGATACAATTTTAAATAAAGCCAGGTATTCCAGGGTCAGTTATGGATGAAAGCAGTGGCTCCCTTTTGATCCTACATGTTGCTTCTCTTATTTGGTGAAGAAATTCAGTCCACGGATTGACATACAGTGCTAAGGTCTCGAATCAAAAAGGTCTTACTCTCTCCTGTGGGTCACAAGCAGCCTCACCCTGAACAAGAACACGGAGACTACCGAGGTCATTGTGGCCCCAAGTAGTATTAGCTCTCATTCTCAGAGAGTTTGATCACCAGGCCCTACCTACCTCTCAGTTCACTTGAAAGCCAGGTCTGAAAAGATGTCAGTAACTTTAACACACAAGGAACCCCACTTAGCCATTAAAACAATTAGTGCTGACCCACCTCCCACACACATTTCTCCACCAGAATGGCACCCCTCCCCTAGTTACCTTATGTCCTTTTATGAAATGTTTATTTTCAGTTCTCAGACCTCTGTTTGCAAAGGACAGATGCCCCAGTCATAACAGCTTAAGGAAAAAGGGTGATTTATTGGCACAAGTGTGAATAAAATAAGAAAGGGTATGCCATTAGCTTTAGAGTCCAATGGATTCAGGGTCTCAGATACCATTAGGACACTGTGAGTGTCTCATATCTGCTCTTCTCTTCATTGAGACATCATTCTTTCAAGCAGGATGTCAGAAGAGACTAGAAACATAGCCATAAGCAGCTATAGACTATTCTTCCAGAAAAGAAAGCACTTTCCACCAGCTCCAGATGGAAAAAGAACAAGAAAGAACTCTGGCTTTGGTTTGGCACCCATGAGGAAACATGAACTGATCCTTGTGGCCAGGGCTGGGAAACTATGGATGGATAAGCTTCAGTCTTACCCATGCCACTGGGGGGCGGGAGGGAAGTAAGGGTGGAGAAGGAAAATGCTCTGACTGGTAGCTTCCACCGGAAGCCCAGGGCTGGACTGGGAGAAGAGAGCACTTCCTCAGCAGAAGAGATATCCCATTACAGGACAGGAAGAGTACAAAACCACCCCATTCAATAGACTCTCAAGTGAAAAAAATCACATAATGCTCCGTGAGACTCCCATCCATGAGTCTGCACTTTTCAAGTAAATTCTTCTTGATGAACAAAAGACCATGATCCAAGAACCAGAAGTCCACTGGTATAAGTTCAGACTGTAATAGATGTAGAGTGAGGCACTTTGGGAACGGAGTTCCCTTCCAGTCCCCATCAAGTGACAGCACGGTCACCTACTCTGAAGGCCTGCCCCATTGTAACCACTGAAATTGCAAGAGGGGAGAAAAAGTGTCAGTTCTAAGTGATATGTTACTTGACATGGCATAAAGCTATTTCTCTATTTCAGTGACAAACTTGATGCCTACAGTTCTAACAAGCAGATGAATTAGATTAATGAGATATTTCCAAATAAATTAGAACTTTTTACCCAAATATACACTTTTTTCCCTTGTTTGTTTCATTTTCTAAGTAAGTCTATATATATTAGGTTGCTGCTCAGCTTTTCTGATCCCATGGATGTTCTAGATGAGTAGGAATACGTTTAAACGTATTCAAATTGATGAAACAGTAAGCTACCAAACTTTTTTTTTTATTTTATGTAAACACAGTAAACTATTTCATTGGCTATGTACTTAAATTACCTCCAGGGAAATTAATGATTTAAGTCAATGAAAAGTTCAACAGAAAAGAAAAACACCTTTATTATAAAACTGGCACAGCAGGAAACTTACTTACAGCCTGAGTGTTGTTTGTTGATTTTACTTTGTGTAAATAATCACAGACCAGGCTGGATTTCTTCGATCATTTCCACAGACTGTACCTGAAGGGCTTGCAGCTTTACTTACTAGCAGAATTCAGTGAAATGCCTGTTGTACCCCGTGAGAGCTTGAGCCCACCTTTTGGTAAACCTTAGTATGCAGGAACCTAAGGTTAAATTTCAAAAATAACTGCTTCCTTTGGCCTATGAGGACACAGTTATCCTGCAATAGACCTTATTGACTAAGCCCCGTGGTTGGCACATGAGCATTAAGCCACTTGCTATGTCATGAGCATTAAGTTGCAAAGCTCCTATTTTTTACCAGAACCTCAGGGACCTGGTTTATAAATTTCGAGCTAGCATACAATGCACATCTCTGGATTTCTTTTCCTCCTGATTCTTTCCTCTTAATATGCACAGCTATTATACCAAATAAGGTATCTAGCCCCCACATGCATGTTCCCACTGTCCCCGTGAAAGCCGTGTCACCTTTAAGTCATCTCTTGGTCTGACACTCATGAAGAGGACACTGGCAGCTGGCGCAGGTACACCCCAGGCAAGCTCATCCAGGATTCAGTGTCTAAATACAGCCAGCCTCACTTCTGAGGGAGGCTTGTAATAGGATTCAGTGATTTTCAGTGACACAGGCCTGTTTTTAAATGCTGTCCCATTAATGTTAAGAATCAGGCTATTGTTCTACATTCTTAAGTCAGGAGATCTACCTCTTTGCCAACACCCCGGAGCCAACCCTAATCAACATTTTAAGGAGTATCTATTACCCTGATGTCCACTTCTAGGCCCTGAGGCCAAACTTCCTCTCCCTATGTTTACCTCTCCTTCTCCAAAGTGCCTCAGAATCAAAGTTCCTATTGCAACTAATTTTCCTTTCATACTGAGAACTAGCTAAAACAGGGATTTGAGGGTGATGAAACTTTTCTGGAATTGGATAGTGACAATGGTTGCACATCAATTATTAATATAAAAAAAAACTGAGTTATATATTTGAACAGGGCGACTTTCATGTTATGTGAATTTTAGAAAAAAGAAACTGATTAAACAATCCTTGCAAAGATGTAATGACTAACATACCCTGTCAAGTGTATTTGAATAAGTGCTTTGGGCCTAAATAAAATCTTGACTTGGTAGAATTCCAAGCATGTAGTGAGAGGTCATATTAATATTTATTGGAATAAGTTCAGTCTTGAACAGCTGTCCGTTTGTGTCTAGGGATTTTGAACAATGCCATCCTCTCCTCTTCTACATTCTCTCAGCCCACCTCCGTGAAAGGTTGTTGTTCCTCAGACTGGGAACCAATTATTCGACAAATAGTTCTACACACAACCTTCTTTCACCACTGAACAGACATTTATTTTACCAGTCTACCTAGAAGTTTCTAAGAAACAAGAAAAACAAAAAGTGGACATCCACCCCTCACCTGCCACACACACACATTATTATCCCAACATTTGCAGCAAAGTGTTTTCTTTTCATCACTCCTACTGAATCCTCAGATACAGAAACTATTTCCAGGTGGGATATTTTACATTTAGACTAATAAATAGCAGCAATTAACAATGGGGAAAAATGAAAGAACATAATAGGAGTGATAACTTCAAAGTTGTGCTTTTGAAGTTCCTAAGGATTTTTTTATATTTAGCTCATAGAAATAGCTTATATTTAACTTTATAATCTCTAGGTCTCATTCAGAGATTGCCTGTCAGTTTATCTCTTCTTTTGTCCACTGAAATCTTCTGGAAATAGAGCCGTTTTCTGTAACAGAAACCCAAAGCTAGTCTTCTCTCTGACTTTAGAAGTTCCCTCAAGGATAAGCAACTGCTCCAGGAGTCCTTGCAAAGCTTAGGGATTTATTGTATGAAGATCCTAAGAAATGTCACTTTTTCAATATGTATAAATTCAGGGAGTTCTAATTTTCAAAAGGACATTCTAGAATCTCTGGGCCTAAAAATCACTCGTGTGAAAATTAGGCATTGCTCAGGACTTTGCTGGTTCCAAAGGACAAAAATCAAAATGAAACTAGTTTAAGCAGAAAAGAAAATTTCCTAGCCTCTGAGGCTGACTGCAAGGTTTTCTGAACTCTCATTTGCTTCTCATTGCTATTGGCCCCATCTGAGCTATTGCAGGCACAGATCACTGAAGATTCCCCTGACAGCCCTGGCTTAACAGTCCAGAGTGAACATCTGTTTCTGCCTGCTCAGAACCACTTCCCCCCTTCGTTCTGTAGCAGAAGCATGGCTTCCCTTTGGGGAAGTACTCCTCACCGGTACTCTGTACTTCTGTGGGTCTGTTCATCGCAGCGTCCCTTTCCCCCTTGACCCAGAGAAGGTTTGTGACTAGCTGAGCCAAGGCACTTGCTCTTTTTCAGGAACAAGAATCTTGGACTAAGCCAAGTGAAATAGGGCAGAGAAATACTGGAGCTGATTCATCACGGAGGTTGGGCCCTGGCCCCTGAAGAAATTGCCCATTAGCTTTTGATATCTTTATCTTTCAGGTGACCTTCACCAGCTCTGGTAGTTAAGCTTTCCTTTAATACTGAGAACTAGCTAATCTCATTCCAATAAACTTTCTTTTCTTACTTTAAGTAGTCAGCTTTATCTTATAATAATTGCAAGCAAAGATCCTTAATTTATACCCAACTATAGGCAACAAAACCTCTGAATCACAGAATTTATATAGAAATCTCAGAGAAGATATTTGATTGATTCTACCTGTATCACATCCTGTATCACATCCTTACCCATGGATCAATTGCCATGGCCAAAGCAATAGGATATTGTCATGGACCACACACTTGAGTTATGTGCCAGAGGTCAAGGGCTAGGGAATGTCATCAGATGAAAGACGATGGGAAAACTTTCTGGACAGAAGACAAAAACAAAACAAAATGAAAAAACCTCTCACCGTCCCATTAAATCTATTGGAAAAGACAGCCATGAGCTGAAGATCAGTTTTTTCTCACCAGGAATGTACAAAATTTCTCTTCTTTCTCTCCCAATTATTTTCAACTGCATAGTTAGACCCTTCCTTTGCAAAAGGTCTGGAAATCTATTTAATTTATCATTAACAAAGGGTAAGAAGATCCATTCTGAAATTTTTGGTTGGGGTCCAGTATTTGCTAGCTACTCCAGCTGTGGGAATTCAATGATGTCAAGGTCCCCTCCCTCCTTTGTTTGTAGGACTAATTTTGGAATTATATTATTATCAGGAAATGGTATTCCCTTCCTTCTGTCCATCCCTTAGGAATGGTTTAAAAAAAAAAAATTCTCCTGGCTTCTATGTCCAGAGAGGTTGGATGAAAGGGCAAGCACCAGCTAAATGTCAGACAAGGCACACGGGAATTAGAGCTTCATCAATTTCAAAGGTTTCTGCTTAACCATGGAGACTGCTACAGTCACCAGCAGAGCATGGTCTGTCTGGGAGTGCTGTTAAGTAACCCGGACTAGAGCCAAGAAGGGAAATGTTTCCATCCAGGAAATTTGCAGAGAAGTAGTGAGCATTTCTTCATTAAATGTTGGTAGGTGCACACTTACTTGTTAACGGAACGTGGACTGGAGAATCTGGGGTTGCAAACAGTTGTCAGCCAGCTGTCAGTACTGGTATAGCTGTCATTACTGGTTCCAGTACAAACCTCTTGGTGACAAAGTAGAAAAGGTGAATGATACTTTGCCCTGTAGTCCTCAGAAATCTCAATATTATTTTATTTAATAACTCAACATTTCCTGACTGGAAGTTGAAGTGAAAGGACGTGTTTGTCATATGAATAAATTTGGAGGAATGAGTGGATACTTTGGGGGAACATGAGCTTATCAAATCAAATTAGGAAGGATTCCACTGGACAAGTGGATGCCTTCTGTTTGAAGGCACAGGATTTATTTCTGGCCGGTGGGGACCATGTTAGGTATATACTCTTACGTATATATTATATACACCTATGCACACTATGGTAGTCTGGGAGAGTATTTTAAAGACACACTGCCTTGGAAAGATTATGCTACTAGGCCTCTAAATTCCTTGGTCAAATAAAGCCACAATTTGATATTGGACAAAGAATATTACAACTAAGAAGAAATAAAGAGTAAATGCATGAGGAATCGCATTTACCTAATTTGCTTAACATGCAGTTGGATCCAGAAGTGTTAATCATGCTGACATAGTAATTGGTTGCCTGCAAGATCTGAAATGCTCTTCTGCAGATGCTTTCCTTAATCGCAGAAGTTATGGTTCAGAATGTTGCTCTGATCTTCCAGTAGGACCCGGAAGTCCTGCCATGCAAAGCTGCCATCTCAACATGGCATGTCTGTGAGGACATCTGCTCTACAAAGATGGTCTAGGGCCAGCTTTTTCCTTAGCCGTTCCTGTAAATAAGGAAAGAGATTTGTTCCTAGTGCAGGGAATTTTGAATAGAGCTTGGCAAACAAAGGAGGGAGGAGTACTCGGCCACAAACTAAACTTGTTCTTAAAACTGATCATTTAAAATTCCAAAAGGTGAATTTCTGATGCAAGAGAGATGACGGAGAGACACACGTATGCTTCAAGAATGAATGAAAACAAGAATTCTTATGAGTCCTCAAAGGCCAAACCAGTACTTCAAAACCCAAGTCAATAGGATAAAACTTACTTTATTCTATAGAATCCTAATATTACTTTAACTCCTTAAAAAGTTTCTAAGTTTATCAAGTAATAGGATGGTAGAGATTTTTATCACATTGAGCTATGTATAATAGGATTCTGACTTCAAGTAAAAGGCTCATCCTCCAAGCTGACCCCAGTACATCAAACTATTTGACAGTCTCTTCCAGGCCCCCTTTATCCCGGCTGAGCAGAGAAACAGTACTGATGGCTCTTTTGGGTGATAGGTCTTTCTAACTCTGCATGCGTGCCAAAACCACTGGTCTTATCCCAAGTTGATAAGTAGATTTCTGACAAAAAGTAGTTAATTTTCAATCTGCTTTTATTTTTTGTAAGGTATGCAACAACCAGACACTACTCATTTTCATTTAAAACTACACATGTTAGTTAATTCAAAAATAATTTTTATTTACTGTCTTTAAAAGATTGCTTGGAGTCTTATAATGAGAACTCTTAAGACATACTTCTCATTCCAACAATTCAATATCTTACATTTTGATAGTGGTTATTGATTAGAACTAAAACTCAGCACACTGCCTGACATAAGTTCTAACATATAAATTTACATTTATACTCAAAAATATTTGAAATCAGGATCATACCACAGAATCCTAGATATATTACCACTGGAGTTACAATTGAAACAAGATGAGGGAGTGGAAATGCCTCATTTATTGAACTGCTTATACTGCGGATCTTAGCAGCTAAGGATCATAGAAGCAAAGGTTAATGGAATGTAATTAACACCACAAATCTAAGAGGAGTCAGGGGATGCTGAAGGAAACAGCTCACTATCTTGAAAGTGAGAATCAGGGCTAATCTTTCATCAGATGTATCCTAAGAAGAGAAAGTATCAGGACCAGACCTTGCATAATCCATTTATCTTAATGCTAGAAACATTTTCAGATGCATGTAGCTGATCTCTTGTTTTTCATAACTGTAACTTTTCCATGTAAGTCCCAAGAGTCAGTAATTGAAGTTGAGAAAAGATGTTCTTCTTTTGAGGTTGCTTCTGATCTAAAGCCAAAGGGAAGTAATTTATTTAGGAGAAGCTGTGGGTTCTACACAAAGATGTATATGTGGGAATATTGGCAAACAAAATAAAGTACCTTAATTGATTTGTCAATAAAGTAGTACCAAGATACTAAGAATTCACTTCAGAATAAATTCTTAAGGAAATGGTTTGAGGTTTTCTTTTTTTCCTTTCCCATGAGCACGGGCTGATGAACAGTTTTATTTAGATTATCTAAAAAGCCTTTGGTCCTTCTTTGAAAACATTCCCAAAGAAAACTGATAGAGCTACCAGTCTTTTATTGCCTCAATTACATCAGCTTTCCTTTTGGTTAATTTAAGAGTAGTAAGTAAATACTCTGACCTCTTTTTAATGACTGATTTCAAATGTACATTTCTATTTTAGTGACATTTTATTTAAATCATTCCTGGATTCATTACATTGTATTAAACACTATTTGGCACATATGAAGATTACACTAGAGAAATAAAATCCACATGAAATTAGTAAAATCCAAACCTAATTAGCCATATGCAACTACTAGGAATTTCCTCCCCAAATGCACTCTGCTGGGTACCGGAAGCTTTGCACCTGCTGTTTCCTCTTTCTAAAATGCCTTAACCTTTCATCCCTTTTATCCTGCCCCCTTTTTGTCTTCTGATCCTTCTTCAGAAAGCATTTTGGGATATTTCCATCACCACTAACATCTCCCCACCTACTCCCTGGCTTTCCCATGAGTTGTGCATCCATAAACCTGGGGCCCACCGCGGTCGTAACATCTATTACACGCATTGCTTTGCTTGCCTTTCTTTACTAATAGATTCTAGGCTTCCTAATGAGAAACAGAGATGGTGTTGTATTTTTCTTCGTGACCACAACCTAGCCCAGTGCCTGATGTTTAATGGTCATGAAATGTTGGAGGAATGGATATTGAAAAAAAACGAATGGGATTTTGTCCTGGTGTTCTATTGCTTAATATGTTTATAAATTGCTAGGTGATGGAGAGAGTTTGCTTACTTAATTAAAAATTTAAAGCCAACATGAGTGGCATGCTTACCAGGAAACAGATTGTACTTTCAGATTGCCAGTGATGCCTGTCACCAGCTACTGGCTCCGGGTTTGGAGGACATGATCAGATCCTAGGACTGATGTGAAGGATTAGAGATTCTTCTACACTGTATGGTAATAAGCTAATTGTGACTTATCTCCAACTGTTATTTTATGACTTCTCACTTTACTGTTTCAACTCATATTGAGGGCATATACATATATTCAGATGGTTTAAAATCTAGGACTCAGGGTTCAAATCAGACCTTGTCATTAAATTGGACAATCCTGTAAAACTGAATTGAACAGTAGTTGCAAGGTCCACTTTTCTAGTCTTTAAACTGGCCGGAGTCCCTGTGCTACTTCGCACTTTGAGCCACCAGCAGCATCCTTACGTTGACTGTGTTCTATGCCTTGAGCCTTTCCGACTCTGCCCATCGTGCATACCACTTGCTGAACTCTTCCTGACCTCCTCTGGCCCTATCACTGGCTGACAATTTTATGATTGTTTATTTGGTTCCAAATTTCAAGGTGACTTCTCGTGTTTTCACTCATTATATGGTTAATTGGTGTGTCCCTTGATGTGTGTCTGCTTCCAGCTGCTCTAGGTAATATCCTGCCGAATCCTAGCCCCGCTTTTAGGATTCTCTCCCCTGTGGCCTGATGCTTCTATCAGGTTGGTCTGGTTCCCATAGATACCAAGATCTCTTAGGAATTTAACCTTCAATTGTCTTGCTCAAGTTAACTGTTGCTTATTTTAATTAAGATCTTGATTATCCAATCCCTCCTCCTTCACAAATGGTCTCGTTGTTTCTCTCTTTTTGTTTGTTTTAACCACATCAGTACTTTACTTTAAAGGTAGGTGAATTATGTCCCAGTACAGATTTGGTAAGGCCACTTTCCCAGTCAACAATACTTCAACAGCTTCCCATTGCTCTGAAATTAAGTTCCTTTATTTTCAGCCTGACAGTCCAAGCCCACCATGAACTGGCCTCAACACACCCTTCTGGATTATTTCTTAAAAACTTCTTTTACCCGCTCATATTCCCTCTTTCCATCACTTGCCTCATGAAACATCTGGTGGAAGCCCTCTATCTCCTTCTCCACTCTTGCTGACAAAACAACAAAACTCGCCTGATTAGTTTCACTGTTTGCATGCTTACAGACCTCAGATGAGCATTTAACTTTTCCCAGCAAAACCACCATTAATTTTTTCAAGTAGGCTGTTTTGTCACTCTCCAAGACAACTACTCTGTACCTTCATATCTATTCTCAAACTTCCCTCCGCTCCTGCACACTTGCACCTGGCTGACGACCTCACCTATAAGTCACTGAGAAAACACAGGTCATCAAACGCGGACTCTGTTTCTACTACGAAATCTAAATTCTTGCTTTATATTGCTACCTGTGTTCTCCTGCTCGCCTTTTGTTACCAGCGGAGAACATGTCCCTACGCCTAGTCAAAGCTGATCCTCCTCCTTGTGCTCCAGAGCCAGTGGTGCCTGCCATCCTAGCTGCGTCACCCATTTACCCTATCTTGCATCTGCATCATATACGCCTCCTCACCAGCTCATTCCTACCTGCATAGGAGTGTGTTGGTATCTCACATCCCTGCAAAAACTTCCTCTCATTCTTCATCACACAGTACCTTTTCCCCACTCTTCTTTAAGGTAAACAACTCCACAGAGTCTTCTTCGCTTCCTCACCTCTCTCCCATTTGTTGTTTGATCCACCTCCGTCTTACTCTCCCCACCCCACTTAGATAATGGTATTCACCCGACAGTGCTCCAATGAAGGTCTCCAACCATCTCCATGATGTCAGAACCAATGTAAACTTTCCTGTGTCCATCTCACTTGAACTCATGACATCATGCCCCACAGAGGACCACTCCTGTCTTCCTGACACATTCCCAGGCTTGGCCTCTGCTAAACACACAGACCTGAGTTTTTTCTTCCTCCTACTTCTCTAATTTGTTGAATTCTACTTTATAGACACTCTAAAAACCTTTAAGACCTAGTCCAAGGCCTTTTCTTCTGAATCTTCCGTTTTCCCCTGGATTGCCTCATTCATTCTTATGGCCTTGAGTATCACCTATTGTCTAATAATTTGTATCCCAAATTTATATCTCCAGTCCAACTCTCTCCCTTTAGCTCCAGATGAATACGTTGCAGGTGTACTTATATTTCCTCTTGTTTATCTCATCTTCCAGTGCAACCCTGCTTCAAACATGGTCTTCTCCTACCTTCTCCCATCTCAAGCAGGGACACCACCACCCAGATACTCAAGCTAAATAAATTGGTAAAAGGTAACAAATTGGGATCAGGACAGTAAAGAAAATAAATAGAGTTCTATAATATAAAATAAAGCTTTGGAGTAGAAGTGGAGAACATGCTGATGAGGTAGTTCAGCAAAAGCCTCTTTAAGAAGATGACATTTTCACTGAAACGTGACCTGTGGAAGTATTCAGACATAGAGAGAAGCAGAGGAAGAGCACACTCCAGAAGGAAATGGCAAGTGTAAAATTGTCTCAGGGACACAGTTTTGTGTGTTTTCATAATAGTAATGAATCTAATATCCCTGGAGTGAAGTAAATGGAGGGGGAAGATAGAGGAGATGAGTGTGTAAAGGTAGGCAAGGGCTAGATCAAACAAGAATAGTTCAATAGTCCAGGTGAGAGGTGATGGTGGCTAGGACCAGAGAAGTAGAATTAGAGAGAATGGATTTAATTTAATTTGAAAATTTTTTTATTGGGGTATAATACTCACAGCAACATATTTATCATTTTAACCATTGTATATTCAGTTCAGTGGCATTTAATACATCTAAGTATTCTGTCTGTGTAACCATCCCCACTATGAATAGTCAAAACTGTTTCATCATCTCCAACAAATATTCTGTACCATTAAACAGTAACTCTCCCTTCCTTTCAGCCTCTGGCAATCACTCTTCTACTTTCTGTCTCTATGAATTTGTCCATTATAGGTACTTCCTGTAAGTGGAATCATATAATATTTATCGCTCTGTGTCTGACTTATTTCACTAAGCATAATGTTTTCAAGGTCCATCCATGTTGTAGCATATATTAAAATTTCATTCCTTTTTATGGGAATAATATTCCATTGTATGTATATGCCCTGTTTTTTAAATCTAAAATTGGTTTCATCTGTATTTTGGAAATAGAATTAGTGAGACATGGTGATGAATTGGATGTGGACATGAATAGGATGAAAGTAACAAAGATGATTCCTAGGATTCTAGCTTGTTAAAGTAAGTGGCAAAATTTAATTTAATGAAAGGAGGAAGATTTGAGAAGGATATTCCTTAATCCTTATCAAACTGAATTAGAAGTCATAACCTACTGGATGGAGTATTCCTACAAAATGAGGCCCCATTGAGTTTTAAATGATAAATAGGAGTTAACTGTGTTGAGAGTTATGCAAGGGAGTGGGTTGGATACAGCATAAAATTCAGAAAGAACGGACCAAGTGATAAAAGTCATGGTCGTTGTCGTTGTTTTATTTATTATTTACCTAGAATATCCTCCCCTAATTCATTACGTCCCTATCTGAAATGTTGCTGATCTTCAAGTCCCAGATGAAATGCCAGCTCTTCAGACCCCCTTAGGCACTTCTTTATGATCTTTTAAGGACATTTACCATCTTTTAGTTTTTATAAAAATTGTTGTCCTTTTCTTCTCTATTATACCATAAGCTCTTTGAGGGCATGTATTACATCTTTAGCAATGTTTGTATACTCCCACAGTACCTAGTGCTATGAAGAAGATGGTCAACATACATTAGTTTTTAGTAGAGTATCATTATCAGGAATGGGAGTAAAAGATACTGTGCAAATTACTAAGCCTAAAACAAGCTAAGTAGCTATAAAGAATGGTGGTGACAATAATACTTACTTGAAGATTTTTAACTTAAGTTCTTTATGTCAGAATTAGGTTGTACAATTACCTGATTGCCATTACATTTTTAGAGCAGTGGAGAAAGCCCCTCAGTTACAGAGTAAACCAAACCTTATTATCTCAAAAAAAGAGGTAGGCAGTCCTGGGATAATTAAGGGGCTGTTTTGTGTTGTCATTGTTCCGTTTTATTACTACATAAATGTAATTGTCAGAAAGATTAATACCTGGACAGAACTAGCAGTACAGAAAAGTACAGATGTAGTCACCTCTAGCATACATAAAAATTGGTTCAGTATCTAAGATGCTGACATTAGTTGAGAGGTAGTTAGATTTCCAATGCCTTAACCTAATCTATGTGAACTGTGAATGTTTTCCCATTATGATTAAAGGTCCTTTCAAGTGTCTTTGTAGCTTTCAAACACAAAGGTGATATGAGAGAATTTAAAATTTTATCTTCACTAACTCTAAATTCACTTGGCAACTAGCAGTATGATCCTCTGATACCATGTTATCATGGTTGTCTGGTTTCATGAAAATATGGTATTGTTTTACATGATTTTCTAAAGAGAACCTAGATAATTATGGATTTTAAAAAGGACTTAGAAATCTGTATTATACTTGGTCAAGTGTGCAAGTTAAAATTTTTTTTGAAAGTCAAGGGTCTGGTTAAATATAAACCCATGACTCAGGGTTAGAAGAGAAACAATATAGAGTAGGTTTATGTGAAAATAAAAGTACAGAGAAAATAATGCCATCCATTGTTTCAAGTGACAAAGAATTGGCAGGAGTCCAAATACCACTGAAGACAAGATTAATATTAAGTATATCTGTCAACATCCTGTTTGAAAATCTCAGCCAGGATCAGAGGTATCTGAAAACATCCACAGGGGGTTTCGCCTAAAAATGAGTCACATTCTCTGCAGCAGAAAGCCCTAAAATATCAGTATAGGATGTTAAATGTCAAACGGAACTTAGTGATCGGCCTATCCAACTGCCGTGTTTTACAGATGAGAAAACTGGGGCCCAGAAAGCCCTCTCTCCTCTCTGCAGCACTGGGAGGCACCAGGAAGTAATGGACAGAATACGGATTTGGGGACCATACAGAATTAGGTTCAGCTCCCAGCTGGTCACTCAGCAAGTCCCTTCCTGTCTCTGAGCCTCGATTTCCTCAACTGTAATATGGGAATAACTCCTGTGCAGGGTGGTTGTGCGATTAGGAATAATGTACAAAAAGCATCTGGCACACACAGAGAATCAACAGATGTTAGGTCTCCTCACCCCCGACCCTAGGGTTAGTGACAGAATGAGGATGACCATCTCAGTCCAAGTGTGTCCTCAGTGTACCTTTAGAGAGCCCAGTCAGTAGATCTCTTCCCCCAGAACAGGTGAGGGGTGAGAGTGGTACATTCTTCAACAAATACTTAGGCCTTTAATAATCTGAAAATGTCAAATGAGTCAGTATTATATACAATGCCAAACAGCACTTCTCCAGGACTTCAACATAGCAAAGGATAGTTCAACACGAGGGGCAGAAATCTAACAATTTGAGGAAAACATTCTAAATACAATTGAAGGAATCGTTCTGGAACTGAATCTTTCATTCTTAAATATGAACAGGGATGGGTTAGCAATATTACATACATGGATGCCAAAGTAGGTTTTGTAAATTTACAATGGCCTATATATTTTTTAATTTGGCAAGACTGTATTATATTTAACATTTAAGATTTTTAAAAAATCTAAATCTTCAAAGGTTGAATGAATTATACAAAGAGGTAAAGGAAGATTCCTGAAAATCTTTATGACTTGCAAAAGAGTGAGACACAGCTGAAATGTTTATTTACCCTAATTAGCTAACTCCACTGCAAGTGTACATAACGTGAAAGTACAGGCCCTACCATGTACAGGATAGTTTAATGAATCACAGGCAGTGTGCTTGCTTAGATCTTTTAGTCCTATCTAATTTACGTGTATAACACAGTCCTTATTTAGGGCACGTTAAATGAGGTTGGACAATTTAAGTTTCTACAGTCAGGCAGCTACTTTGTTGATATCATTTTAGGATTGTTCCTTTAAACACTAATAGGAATTGATTACTGGGAGGCAGGATTAAGTCTATAAGGAAATACCCTGTAACTAGCCTCTCCTAGATATTACTTAGCTTATCTCCAGGTGCCTAGAGTTGCCAATATGGTAATGTAGGTCTGAATAGCTGAGAAGAGTAGGTGATATATAGGATTTTAGAACTATAAGGGATCTTAACAAGACCACGAATTAGCCTATGGGCTGAATCTACCCAATCAAAGCATTTTATTTATTCCTTAAAGTAGTGGTCTGTGCTATCTGTTAGGTATTTTGCATTATTTTCAACCATTTAACAACTGGGAGATTTCACAGTACAAGCAGGTTTCCAGGCTTCCCTGGAAAAATTGGACACTCCAGCAATCCTGGGTCTGAATTCTTGCCTGGCAACCTTTGATCACAGCTGAACAGTGGCTGCTCCCTTATATGCAATGAGTTCTCTGCAGTAGCCTTCTCTCATCATTTCTGATGGGGTTACCCAGGCCATTTCCCCTTCCTTGTGCCTGATGGAGTCCAAACTACATCTGATGGAAGAAAGAAACCCAAGACCAGAGAGACTGAGAGACTGCAGCTAGCTCCAGAACCCAGATCTCCTAGTCAACTCTACCTTTTCTCCTTTTAGAAGCCTTCATTGAGTATTAGTTTGTTGGCTACTCCTAAGAGATGAAATAAGCACAAAAATACAAGTTAGAAGAAATGAAATACTTCGGTGAAAAGTTGTGGTGCTTCAGGCAAGATATTACTGATTATCAGTTGCTACTTAGCTTGATCTTAGGATACAAGTATATTCTTAGAAGGAGGCCTAATTTTTATCAGGCAATTTGGCTTGTATGTTTTTTTTTATATCTCTAAATTGGCTTTATTGGGATGTCAAGTCTTGATGCAGCTGAGTCACTTAGAGAATTAGTAGAATTTAAATTCCTAGGGCCCTTTTAAAGAGGTCTTGGTTAAGTGTGTCTATGTTGAGATGCAGGAATTCATGTTTTTGATGAGCTACGCAGGTGATTTATTACACTTGCTTAACAGACTAAGAAGACATTTTCATTTCTTGAGTTCTGATCTTAAGTTCCAGACCTTAAATCCTGGTACTCTGTTCCCCTTCATTAGGAGAAAAGAAGTTTCCTGTGGTTCCTAATTCTTTCCTTCTTTTTCTGTGCTCTCTGCTTTGTGGTTTATGAAAGACAAACCCAAAGACAATACCATGACTGGTATGTATAAGAGATCTAAATGTAATCAACTAAGTGTAATTGCTCAGTTCAAATATTTTTGTCATGGTGACCGGGCTACTAATATACAGTATCTCCTTCTCAAGTCTACTGACTTTGCTTCTCTTTCTAAAGAATGTTTCCTCTGAATTGAAAAAAAAAAATTCAAATTGAAAAAAATTTCTCTTACAAACGAGTCTACCAAAGTTTTTATACCTTTAATTTGAAACTTGAGGTCAACCTCTTTTGTATTTTTCCCTAAAACTTGTTTTCTTTAAAGGTTTGATACTTTATCTTGTAAACCTTTTTAACACAGTTAATATAGCCAAACAATTAAAATAAATACTGTTAACAAAGTAGTTCCCCCATATGGGACCATTATTTGTTTCTGCCTAATGGAACAAGATCTCTCACCTGCTATATCACATCAGAATACATTGAAGTTTGTTATTTAAGGCAATTTTAAAGAGAAAAACTACAGACTCAGTCCAAAAAAAGGTAAAGAACACAAAAAAATCAGTTTCTTAGAGAGAAAAGGTTGCCAAAAAGGGATATATATCTGTCCCCAATTAACCCACACTGAAATTCTGCAGAAGTAACACCACACTGCCAAAGATGAAGACGACAAACTTCATCAAAGCTTTGAGCTGAATTCCCAGTAGGCTACAGTTCTGAATGGGACAGGGAAGGCTTGCGCGTTAAACGTGCTTACGACAGAGCAATCTTGATGTGACAGGCCTAACCAGGCCACTCTTATAAGAAGAGATAAGGCCCCGGAGGATTTTTAGTATTACTTAATAGAAACCAACCTTATGTATAAAGGAATAATGGAATATTCTTACATATTTCAGTTTGTGGAATAATACAGTTTTAGAAAAGAGGAAGACATACTGTTTCCTTTTTCCAGTTTTCTCAGGTATCGGTTGTTAGGGAATTTTCACATCCCTTTTCTTACCGAAATTTTGCATTAGAATATTCTACTTTATGACAGAACTTTGTTTAAAAAAATCACTTGAGAATGTGAAATTCTTTAAGGATCTTTCAGCTTCTAAAGTCTTGTATTGCAAAAGTAACTTTTATAATACTTGACCACAGGTTAATGTGCTGCAGAAGTAATGAATGAACATGATTCTACCCAGTAATTTAGACCTTCCCTGATAGCAAATGAGAAGCTTAATGTATTGGGTAGTATAACAGTTCCAGCTTAGAAGAGTTATCTTCAGCTTTATCATTAAAACATAAGAACTTGGGAAGCAGATACCTTAAAAACATGCTAGAGAATATTTTAATGGCCTGAATGACTTCCCATAATAGGGTCCAAATATTAGTTAATAGAGGAGGTGTTCTGGGTTAGTTACTTGATTCAGAGTTCCTTGTATAACAGAGAGCTTGTTTATAGTTGTAGCCATTGAACAAAGAAAAAACTGAAATCATGCCCTACTTTAGGGAGCAATAAGTAGTCCTGTTTTGCAGGAATGAGGTGGAGGAGGAAAAAGAGGCAAGTAGGATACCGAGGGAAGAGATGGGCATTAACAGCATGGCAGGCATGAAAGTTGTCTGACCCCACAAAATTCCCAGGATATGGAAGGACCAGCATTGACTGCGGAGTCCATTCCCAGCTCTCCATCCTCAGCATGGTCCTCCTGGGTGACAGGGTCAGAGGAGGGAAGGGAGAAAGATAGAGTTAACGCTGGCTGAAATGGTTCCGGGGTAAATCTGCAGCAATCCAGGATTTAGGACAGAATTACGGTTTCCTAAATAACCCCTGTGGCTCTGGGGCATGTGGGTCATATCTAACAGGCACAGACTTGCACTATGAGCAGGGGTCCCTGACCTCTGTGCTGCTTTCTCTGCGGTGCCTGCTCTGGATTCCAGGGCAGTGATAACAGCTGGAGAGTGGGTTTCTTAGAGTCGACTAGCTTTCTAGGAAGAAATAAAAATTTTATGAATGAGGAATGAGTCACAGACATGTTTTGAAATTTAGTTCCAAATGTTATAGAAGGATGATTATTTTAAACTCCAAAGTAAAAGTTAGAATTATGTCTTTATTTCTCTGCTCTGCATTTGGGGCAGGGGTGGGGGTGCATGGGTATTTCTTTCCAATAAAACAAAAGAAATACTTTAATAATATCAGGGAAAAGAGGACCAAAAGCAACCATTTTAAACAGATTTGCCTGAGGAGAGAAAGAGATCAACCCAAACAGCAGAAAAATTAAGGCACCTTTAGAAGCAGAAACACAGGCCTGCTCCTAGGCTGCTGATCAAGGCTTCATCAGTGCACACAATGTTTGCAGGAGAGGAAATGTTTGAAGAGAGAATTTCTGGGACAACACAGGGGCTAGCTTAGTCATAAAGCTGCAATGTCAACAAACCAGAGGCCTGCTTCTGAGCTTACAGGGCATAAACACAGCCTCTCAACTGCCAGCCATAAATGTAAAATGTTGTCATACACACACACACATGCACACACAGAAAGAGGATGAGAAAGAGGGTCAATGAGGCAAAGCCCAGCAGAGAATCTGCTGACTGAAAGCTCATTAGTGGGCTTGAGGAAGCTTAAAGACAGACTTGATCTTGATTTTGTAGAACCAGACTTCATTTGTAGTGTTTTCAAAATTATAGTAAGGTCTCAAAAGAACCTGCTCACTTATCTCCAAACATTTACCCAAATACCCTGGATGTGTGGCTGTACCAAACAACAGCAGTGGGCTTAACAAGAGGGTACAGGCTCTGAACGATGTGGTAGGGCAGGTCTTCTCAGTGGTTACCCTCAAGTTCATGTTTCCATTGATACTTAAGTAGCGGCTTGAGATCTGCAAAGTAAATTGCCCAACCGGTTCCCCAAATCACCTGCCCTCACAGTTGTTTAGAGTAAAGTGCAGGTTTATCTATAATTTGTCAGAGAAGTTTTAACATTTGCCTTGAATATCTAGTATGCTAATCCTAGTATTTTGACGGTGCCTCAGTTTCTTCATTGCTCTGAAACTGGAGTAGGGTAACAATTTGTTGGGAAAAAAATAAAACATGTAGAAACTCCCACACCATAAGCATTCCTTCCTTTTCCTGGAAGTGTCTCTTCCTCTTAGAGATGCTCAACCTATAAATCAGTGTTGCATATTTCAACTCATCCTAAACTCAGCTGTACAGATAAAATGGAATTACATTTATCCTATCAGCTGTAAGAGTCCCCAGGGCCTCTTCAGTTTCAAGGGGAGGGAAATTAGACTCTACCTCTTGATGGGATGTGGCTGGTTCACATTTCAGAAGAACATGTGGGGTGGGACATATTGCTGTGGCCGTCTTTGGAAAATATGGTCAGCCACACGTGGTTTGTTGCATAACCTAGTTTTGAAGGTCAAAAGCTGAGGATAGCCTACTGGTATTTTCTTCATGACAAATTCCAATTTCTCCTCAGGCAGGCACGTAAGAGCTGACTAGTACAAAGGATTGTGGATTCAGAAACATAAAAGAGAAAAAACACATTAAATATTATCAAACATTCTCAGAAATACACCTATGACTCAGAATAAATTGACAAGTTTCTTGAGCCACCAACTCATGGATAGAATTGTTTGGCTTTCTATAAGCGGAAGGAACAAATAAGAGGAGTAGAATAAACTCATATTTAATTAGGTTTTCTTTCAAGTTATTTTTTATTAAAGCAGTATTGTGAAAAAGTTGATTTTGTTGTGTAGCTCAATAAATAAATGGTCTCTCTTCTGTAAAAGGACTGATTTGAGGAAAAACTAACTGCTGGGTTCAGAATAAAATTTTTTTGTTGTCCAGAGAACACATAATTTGGTTAAAAAAAAAAAGCCTAAGTCTCTGTAAGTTATTTTTTAAAGAGAAATATAAAGTAGCCTAAACAATGAGACATAACTAAATTTATAGTCAATTTTATTCCATGCAATAAAACTGAGCATCTACTTGCAGTAAACAAAGAAGATGTATTCCTTGCTTTTATGCAGCTTATGTAAAGAAACACATTCCATGTTGTTTCACTGAAATATTCTTCAAGAAATTACACTGTTTTGTTAAATCATAATGTTGGCGGGTAATGGCATGAAAAATCATTCCATTCCAAATGGCAATTATCAATCATTCCAAAAATTGGAATGGCACGAATAATTATTTGTGCTTTGAAGTTATTCTGGATAGACCTAAGTCAAAGAAGGAATGTTTAGGAGCTTATTACCAAACCTAGCTATTAGTTTTATTTGTATTAATGATTAGTAAATGTATTTGCTGATGAAAAAAATGTGTCTGTGAGGTGATGGGTACCTTTTCAAACTGTATTCAAGTCCCTGCTGACTTTGGCTGATTAGAAAAGCCTGAAAGTTAATAGAGAATATTAATAGAGTCATGGTGTATATATGTGAAAAGCAAACACAATTAAAACAAAAAGTAATAAAATGATTACTGAAGGATCGAGAGAGGAGAAAATGTTTGCTTTTGCTCCAGCTTCAAAGAAAGCTTAAAGGAAGGGCACGAATCTTCCAAGAATCTTCTTCCCTGTCCAAGTTAGGCCTCCTTGACCTTTCATCTCTCTACAGATTTTGATGGTTCATCTCAAACCCTACACCCCGAAGCTGCTGCAACACTGCAATCCCACTTTAACTTGGTCCTTTACTGACCTCCCAACACCCAGATCATGTGCTTCCTATTGTGGCTCTTGATTGTGATCTATTTTATATCATTTCCTAATTGTCATATTTGTAAGCTTTGTCAAACCAACTCCCCAGTGCCTGAAGTGGCCGACCTACCTCTGGGACTAGTTGGTCAAGAACAGAAAGTCAGAGAAGAAATGAGTAACCTTTCCTCCTCAATACAGCAAGTGAAATGAGGTACAGATGAGAGTGTCAGGGTGGGCGGGATGAAATCTGGGAACTTCCTTCAAGGAATTCTTTTTACAAAGGTCCTTGGAGCACATTCCTGCCCCAAGGCCAGCATCTGGAGTGCGCAGTGGTAACCAGGCACCATCCCTGGCATTAGTCGAGCAAATGAGAACAAAACTCAGGTTGCTTTTTTTTTTCACTTCCCTGCCCACAGGCATCTTTCCTAGGATGCTGGGGGCCTCATGCTGCGCCACATATAGATAATGGCTAACATAGTTTAGGCAAAATGTTCAGGGAACTGGCAAGTAGTTCACTCCTCAACTATGGGAATACCAGTGTAGGAGAGCTTTCCTTACTCTCTTGGGTTTGGTACCTGAAGCCTGCAAATTAAACTAACAAGAGACAGATTTACAGGAGAAAAGCACACAAACTTATTTGCTGCTAATATGTTTACATGACATGTCATAGGAAAGAAGTGACAACCCCCCCGAGAGTGGTTAGGCCTGAGAGCTTATATACCATTTTAACAAAGGGTGATACACTGGAGACAAAGGAAAAAGGACTTGAGCTTTCAGAGGCAGTAAATTGAGAAACTGTAAATATATGGGGGACACTGATGGAAGATAAGGGTCATTTAGTGAGGTTTGTTTGTTCAGGTTGTATCAGCCGTCTGCTCCGTCTGCAGTGGTAAGAATGGTACAGGTAGGAGACCTTTCTCATGGCAAATTAATTCTCTGCTTTTAGGCAGAGAGGGAGAGGACAGAGAGCCTGTGATGAAGGCGTCCTGGTAGCGTTTGAAAAATCAGACTTTCTAACAGATGTTTCTGGAAACCTCTTGTGCCTAATTTACCTCAGTTCAGAAAAAAATTCAAGTTGGAAATCTAGGGACTCTGATACGGTAGATGACTCTTGGTCTTTTGGGACTTGGGGAGAGCTTATGGCCCTTCTCTTTAAGTATGCCAGAGAGCTGTCCGCAAGCTGTCCCAAGAGCTGATTCCCAGAGCCTTGTCCTTATTTGATGGCTGGGACAAGACAATCAATGCAAAACAACTTTATGTCACCTCTTCTATGGCTGCAGAGAAGTCATTAGGGAATCGAAGAGGCACAATTAGGGCAGTTTCCCAAGACCCTGCTAATTCTGACCCTTGAGAAACAGAGGCCAAGGGAAAATGTCATAGGAGTGAGAGACACGGCTTGAAAATTAATGATAGCGTCCTTTAAGCCCATGGCCCACGATGAAAATGCTACCTACATCCACGTAATAGAGGATATTTTGATACACATTTTTACATATAAGCTGATTATTCTTATCTCTACCAAAAATACAGTACTTAACAAATATTTCACTAATCATATTTTTAAGCAAGATAAAAATTACCCTTAATGTTTTTGCCCCAACAAAATGTTTTTTCCCATTAGCTGTCTTTCTACATAAATATATTTATACACATACATACTTGTATAATCAAAATACTGTAGTTTATGTTCTGCTATTTTAATCAGACCTATTAAGTTTCAGTACTAAGGGTATCCTAAATATGATAAATAAATTGCATGTAGAAGAGAATAATTGTTGAGGAATATAAATCTTTATTTAACAATAATAAATCTAAAAATAACCTAACAGCAAGAAGCTATAAAACAGTTTTTTCCATTCTTGGATGTGGGTCCTGACACTGACAACATGCTTGTTATAAAAAAAATTTCCTGTCCTCATACAAATTGTTCCTTGAATGTTCTTCAATTTACTTTCATAAAAGTTCCTTACTTGATCATTGCCCCAAGCTTTCACATACTCCCCATCTCTGTGTATTTGTGGAACATAGACCATACTTGGCAGTGAAAGTCAGGTGGTGCATCCGTGAACTGGTCTTCAGCAGAGCATTAAAAACTCTGCCTGCCTATCAAGTGAGAAGTAAATACCAACCAGGACTGTGGCCTACCATCGCTTAGAGACAGTTTTCTGGGTTTATGTGGTATCATGGAGGGAATTATAAATGGTGACATGATTGTTCTGGGCAGGGAGAGCCTGTGGAATAACACCCTAGGGCTTCAGCAATTCATTTAGGTGCGTGGGTCAAAATTATTACTTCCCTGGAGTGGTTCTGGAGAACGTGTTGTTTAACTTTATTACCTCTGTTTAGCTTTATGGCCTCTATCAGTCAAGACTCATGTGGTTGCAGGTGCCAGGAACCCAAATTAAGTTTTGCTTAAACAAAAAGAATGTATAGGCTTTTCTAACAAATCTCAGGCCTGGCTAGATCCAGATGCTTGGATAATGTCAAGGGTAGCAAGGACTCTATCTCCCACCCTGCTTTCCTCTACAGTGGTTCATTCTCAGGCATGCACTCTCCCTTGCTGAAGTGGACACCATCAACTCCATACTTGCAATGTACAAGCTTGGTAACCCCGGGGCATGAGAGCTCTTTTGGAGCAATCACACCTAAGTCCTGCAATGCACTCTCTCTGGGGAATTTTTTTTAATGGATCGTTATGACTGGATGATGTAAAGTTTCAGATGGCTGTGCTTGGTTCCCTGGGCACCACTGGAGCCTTAAGTAAGGTCACCTGCACCCAAGTCATACAGCCTGAGAGCAGACAGGAGGAAGTTACACAAAGTTGAGGTGGTATTACTAAGAAGAGTATAACCTGCACAGTATTGACAGAACAGAAAAGCAAAAATAACTGTTCACTGCAAATAGACATGCCGAAAACGTGGTCTCGAGTCCTGTCTGACTAAATATAATCCAACAGTTTTTAAAAGAAATAAAACCCCCCAAATGGAAATTTCTATTGATAATTGTTTTGTTCTAAGTGGCAATCAGTTATTAAGCCTAAACGAGTGAATTTCATCATAATCATAATTGGCACTGATAGGTAGAACAATGACCCCCCACCCCAAGATGCCCTCATCCTAAACCTGTGAATATGAATGTGACCAAAGGCACTTTGCAGATGTCATTAATGTTAAGGACCTTGAGGTGGGGAGATCACTCTGGATTATCCAGGTGAGCCCACTGTGAACACATGAGTCCTTATGAGCAGAGAACCCTGCCTGGCATGGTGAGAGGGAGACATGATTGATCAGCAAGAAGGGTCAGAGAGATGCAACGTGACCAGCTTTGAAGATGAAGAAAGGGAACCAGGAGCCGAGGAATGTGGCCAGCCTCTGCAAAATGGAAAAGGCAAGAAACCGACTTCTCTCCTAAAGCTTCCACTAGAAAGGCAGACCTACCATCACCTCTGTTTTAGCCCAATGAGACCTACGTTGGTCTTCTGTCCTGTGGTGCTATAAGATAGTAAATTGGTGTTGCTTAAGCTGCTGATTGTGGAAGTTTGTTAATAGGCAGCAGCGCAAAACTAACATGACCCAAATTCTTGGGACATGGCCAGTTTAGATCACTTGGATTGCTCAAACTGGAGAACCTCTTTTTGGCAGAGGCATTGAATGCTCACTGAATACACCTCACCCACCTTTCCCAGCCTCTGTGCATATGATATTCTCAGGCCAATGCATAGCGAGTTCAGGTAACACACATCATGCCCCAGGCTGAGATAATGCACATGCCTGCCCAGTTCTTTCCTTCTCTGCCTGTGCAAATTGGAAGGTTCATGTGGAGATAGTGGTGTCACAAGATGCCAATATCCTAGATCTCTGAGTCTCTGCTGGAAAGGAGCTGCATATAGAACCATTCAACTTGCAGTGGACTTTGCATGACTGAAAAATAAATTACTATGCTGAAGTTTCCAGATTTGTTTCTGTAGACTAACCAACTCTATCCTGTCTGGTATATTTACTTAGAATAAGGCTATCCCAGAATACAAAGGATCCAACCTTCCAAGTTTAACATGGAAACTGCTTTCTAATTCCCTCTCTGTTATTAACCTATTAAGTTGCATATTTATACTTCCATCTCCCTGTATGTATAATTGGGAGATCAGTGATTTCGGGATAGAGCCCTTAGGAAAAGATTGAATATTATATAAATGACTATTCCTTCTTTTGTGTTGTTTACATCATACAATAATGAATTTTAACTTAGCAAATAAAAGTGGGTTTGTATTTTGTTAAGTAAGAAATAATATTTTTGTTTTCTTGCCATTCACTGGAAATGATAATGTAGAGGCTGTGCTCTCATGTCAAGATTGTATGATGAAAATTTATGTTTAATGATAAAAATAGCATTTTTTGCTATCAATATTTTAAATTTAAGACATTTGCCAAGATACTAATGAACTTTAGCAAAAGAGCATGCTTATGGCCATCAGTGGACAACTGACAAGGGAAAAGTAAACTCACAGTCTGTAATGCTTTCCTAAGAGAACTGGAATGCAAAAAAAGTAAACCAAGAGTATAGTCTATTTTAAATAGAGAAATGGCTTAATATTTTCCATTTAATCATCCAAGGCAATAATAACAGCTCAAGAAAAGCAAGAGATTATCCAATTCCTCCTCCTCATTTGATGGAAGAGAAAATTGAGGACTATAGAAATTAAGTGATTTGCACCCAGCAGTCAATAGAGAGAGAGAGACCGTACCTGAGGGCAAATCAAAGTGTAGGCAGAAAGCAGCTATTTTGTTAAGGGCAAACTAGATTTACATCATCAAAAACCATTTTTTATTACTGTGATAAAATATACATAACAAACAATTCACCATTTTAACCATTTCATGTGTACAATACAGTGGCATTACACACACTCACATTATCAGTCAACCATCGCCACCCACCAGCCATCTCCAGAACCTTTCCTTCATTCCAAACTGAAACTCTGTACCCATTAAAAAGTAAGTCCTCTCCTCTGGCCCTTGGTAACCACTACTTTATTTCCTGTCTCCATAAATTTGACTAATTTAGTTACCATCTATAAGTAGAATCATACAATATTTGTTCTTATGTGACTGGCTTATTTCCCTGAGCACAGTGACTTTTAGATTCATCCATATTGTAGCATATGTCAGTACTTCCTTCCTTTCCAAGGCTGAGTAATATTCCATCATGTGTATATACTATGTTGTGTTTATCCATTAGTCTGTCAATGACATTAGGGTGGTTTCCATGTTTTAGCTATTGTAAATAATGCTGCTATGAGCATCAGAGTACAAATATCTGTTTAAGTCCCACCTTTCAACTCTTTGGGATATACACCTAGGAGTAAATTGCTGGATTATATGGTATTTTTATGTTTCATTTTTTGAAGAATTGCCATACAGAAGCTTCCCCATCTTACATTCCTACTAGCAGTATTTGATAGTTCCAATTTCTCCATATCCTTGCCAACATTTGGTATTTCCTGAGATTTAGGGGATGCTTTTCTTTTGTTTCCATAATAGTCATCTTTATGGGTATGAAGTGTGATCTCATTGTGGTTTTGAAAAAAATCACATCTTTTTACCACTGAGAAGTCCCACCAACTGCCTTTGTTTTTTTTTGTTTTGTTTTTTTATGTGCCATTCCTTTTGGATTTGGAAATGTCTAACTTGTCATGTCCCAAAGGAATCATACCAAGGAACAAAGTACAAATAATCCTAGAGTTAGCTGTCATTTTAATCCTTTAAAAGGAACAAAAGGAAATAAGATAATTCATTTATGCAGAGGCAAGTTTTTTCAAATTTTCTTTTAGAACAAATTGAAGGTTTCATTTAATTTAAAACCTCAAATTTAGATTGTAAATTTTCTCAAGTAATTTACATTGAAATTTTTTGCATTATAATTTTTTAGCTATTATTATTGAGTGTCCGTATCACAATATTCTTAGAAATAGGATAAAATCAGTTTCTTGAGAAACTGATGTAGGTAGATGTTAAAGTCTGAAAACTATTTCAAATTTTTACTTTTAAATTGGCTTTTAATCTTAATCAGCTATTTCAAGTAATTCAAAATTTTGCCTCAGGGTTACTTTAAGAGGGTTACAGTGTCCAGTAGGTATACTACCAGCAGCTAAAACTAGTAGATGCAGCATGGAAAATAAAGTCACCAGAAAGCCATTGGTATGATGGTGACTCTTCTCTAAATGGCACAACCAAGGAACCTACAAGAATCCTTAGCCCTTTTATAACTAGCTGAATCAATATGAAGTAATGATTTGGATATTTGATTTGGAAGCCCACAGCATTTTACCTTTCTAGATGCAATAGGAACAGTATATAAAGTCTGCAGCTAGGGGAATCGGGTTGTAATAAATAGGAGGTATGTTTGTAAAGGAAAGCAGATGCTTATTTTCTACTCGGGGTTGGTGATTTTTAAGAATATAATCATAAATTAGAGTAGCTCAACGCCATCATTTTGGCCCCCTGTAGACGAGTCATGCCATCTGAATCTCCCTCTTACACACACACCAAGTGCACACAGCTTGTTCCTCTCTGAGATGGATGATTATTTTGAGGAGGGAACTACTCACATCATACTGACAGTCTAAGCCTGGTCGTTTCCCCTGTCATATAATTTAACAGCTCTTTGACTTGAGCCAAATCAGTTTCTCCCTTAGGAACTTACAGGTTTTTACTAAGAACTAAATGAAATAAAGTTTATGTGAAAAGATGCTTTTAAATCTCAATTTTTAAAGAAGTATAAAGAAACATTATTTATAAAATAACATTAGCAGTCTTTTGTCTCATCTTTCACTTTCCCCAAACAGAATAAAAACTTCAAGCAAATTAGTTCAGAAATAAATTTTAACATCACTTCTTCCTAATAAAATAAAAGCACATAAAAGCACCTTAGGACTATCCTATCACTTCCTCAAGGAAAACTTAGTACTATTACATTGGTTTCTGATTTGAGATTTTGTGGTAGAAAAATAGTATTGTGAAATATCCTGATACAATTTCTAGTCTCAGTAATTTACTTTATTTTTATTTCTCCTTCAAATTTCCTTTTGTCATTAAGATCAGACATTGAGACTGAGGCTTACTCCCCAAAGGAGGGAAGAGTAGCAACTGGATAGTAAAAAGGAATCATTGTTTAACTTTGGCATTCAAACTGAGGCTTTTAAGCTCCATAGGAAGGTAGTAGTTTTGAAAATCATCCTTTGAGTGGAAAGAATTTTCTCAAATTTTCAAAGTCATATTTTCATAGGTGGAATCACATGAAATTTCTAGTATCATTTTTAACCTATACACATGGAAATGTATTATTATTCAGCCTGTAATATAGATTAAGAACCCAAGCCTAGAGAATTGGCCCTAGTTATACCAGAGAAAAGGAAGGGAGACCGTGTGATATGATAAGGAAAATTCTTCCTTTACTGTCCCTAGGAGGGGGAGCCAGAGAGAAAAGGTCTGTGAGAAAGAATGAGGGCAAACCCTGGGAGAAAGCAATGGGCAGTGGGCAGAACTCCCCTTAGACTGGCATTCATTCTCTGCTTCGCCACACAGCCTGGGGAGTCTGCCCTTTGAGATAGCCAGGCTGACCTGCAGGGAGTGGGAGCACAGCTGGTTGCTCATGTCTCACACATGCTGTCAAGGCAATCAAAAGTTCTCACACGTTCCAGTTGGGGTGGGATGAAAGGACAAAGGAGCTGAGACCCGAGGAGACCTGGAGGAGATGGGCTAGGTCAGCAACAGGGCAGACAGTGTCCAGCCCAGTGCAACATCCGAAAAGCAGGTGAAACCAGCCACAGTTCACGCCAGTCAGCAAAGGACCCGGGAGAGCACTGGGACAACACAAACCACAGCAGGGCCACATGGCGGGCAGGCAGCTGTCCGTCAAACCAGAGCAGGACAGCATATGAACTTCTTGAAGGCTTTGTCATGGCAAAGCAGAGAAGGTGGGTGAGAAGCCCCAGACTGACTGACCTAAATCCTGTAGGGACTGAGAAATGACTGTTTTAAACTGCAAAGACCAAGTTATCCAGAGTGGGCAAGTTTAAGTTCACTTTTCTGGAGTGAAGTGAATACCGTGTGAGAATAGGAGATCAATAAAAACAAGATATCAACTACATTTTGAGCGATACCACACTAGACTGAATAAATATACTCTCCAAAACAGGTGGCATTTAGGAAACTTTATTTTTTTCTATTTTTAACACTTGAAACTTTTTAATTTGATGTCAAATTTTCAGTCTTTTGTGCCCTTAGGATACAATGGTGTCAATCTCAACAGCCAGAAGAGCTATAAAGTTAAGCAATTTGTCCACTGTCATGCAGCTAGTTAATGAAAAAAGTAGAAGCAAGACTCATACTTTCTGACACCATGGGGTCCAGGGGCATTTTTCAACAAAGAGCTTTTGTTTGTTTGTTTAAGTTATAAAGCACAAAGACAATGATACCCTGAAGTTTGCTGAACTAATGATAAATGGCTTCTCTTTTCTTTTTATTTTTCTGATAGAGAAATAGAAAAGTTCAAGGCCTGATCGAATAAAATAACACATATATATAATTCTCAGAGAAGACCAGGATCTTGATTCATCTTTTTTTTTGGTATGAATAATCTACAATTACATGAGGAACATTATGTTTACTATACTCCCCCATCACCTAGTTCCTGCCACATACCCCATTACAGTCACTGTCCATCAGCATAGTAAGATGCTATAGAATCACTACTTGTATTCTCTGTGTTGTACAGCCCTCCCCATGCCCCCCACTGACATTATCCATGCTAATCTTAATGCCTCCTTTCTTTCCCCTACCCCCTTGTCCCTCCCTCCCTTCCCTCCCATCCTCCCCAGACACTTTCCCTTTGATAACTGTTAGTCCATTCTTGGGTTCTGTGAGTCTGCTGCTGTTTTGCTCCTTCAGTTTTTTTCTTTGTTCTTACACTCCACAGATGAGTGAAATCATTTGGTACTTGTCTTTCTCCGCCTGGCTTACTTCACTGAGCATAATACCCTCTAGCTCCATCCATGTTGTTGCAAATGGTTGGATTTGTTTTCTTCTGATGGCTGAATAATATTCCATTGTGTATATGTACCACATCTTCTTTATCCATTCATCTACTGATGGACACTTAGGTTGCTTCCATTTCTTGGCTACTGTAAACACTGGTGCGATAAACAGGGGTGCATCTGTCTTTTTCAAACTGGGCTGCTGCATTCTTAGGGTAAATTCCTAGAAGTGGAATTCCTGGGTCAAATGGTATTTCTATTTTCAGTTTTTTGAGGAACCTCCATACTGCTTTCCACAATGGTTGAATTAATTTACATTCCCACCAGCAGTGTAGGAGGGTTCCCCTTGCACTACAACCTCGCCAACATCTGTTGTTGTTTGTCTTTTGGATGGTGGTGATCCTTACTGGCGTGAGGTGATGTCTCATTGTGGTTTTAATTTGCATTTCTCTGGTGACTAGTGATGTGGAGCATCTTTTCATGTGTCTGTTGGCCATCTGAATTTCTTCTTTGGAGAACTGTCTGTTCAGCTCCTCTGACCATTTTTTAATTGGATTATTTGCTTTTTGTTTGTTGAGGTGCATGAGCTCTTTATATATTTTGGATGTCAACCTTTTATCGGATCTGTCATTTATGAATATATTCTCCCATAATGTAGGATGCCTTTTTGTTCTATTGGTGGTGTCCTTTGCTGTACAGAACCTTTTCAAGTTGATAAAGTCCCAACTTCTTATTTTTGCTTTTGTTTCCCTTTCCTGGGGAGATATGTTCATGAAGAAGTTGCTCAAGTTCTTTATATCCAAGAGATTTTTGCCTATGTCTTTTTCTAAGAGTTTTATGGTTTTATGACTTACATTCAGGTCTTTGATCTATTTCGAATTTACTTTTGTGTATGGGGTTAGACAGTGATCCAGTTTCATTCTCTTACAAGTAGCTGTCCAGTTTTGCCAACACCAGCTGTTGAAGAGGTTGTCATTTCCCCATTGTATGTCCATGGCTCCTTTATTGTATAGTAATTGACCATATATGTTTGGGTTAATATCTGGACTCTCTGTTCTGTTCCACTGGTCTGTGGCTCTGTTCTTGTGCCAGTACCAAATTGTCTTAATTACTGTGGCTTTGTAGTAGAGCTTGAAGTTGGGAAGCAAGATGCCCCCTGCTTTATTCTTCCTTCTCAGGATTGCTTTGGCTATTCGGGGTCTTTTGTTGTTCCATATGAATTTTAAAACTATTTGTTCCAGTACGTTGAAGAATGCTGTTGGTATTTTGATAGGGATTGCATTGAATCTGTAGATTGCTTTGGGCAGGATGGCCGTTTTGACAATATTAATTCTTCCTAGCCAAGAGCATAGGATGAGTTTCCATTTGTTAGTGTCCTCTTTAATTTCTCTTAAGAGTGTCTTATAGTTTTCAGGGTATAGGTCTTTCACTTCCTTCGTTAGGTTTATTCCTAGGTATTTTATTCTTTTTGATGTAATTGTGAATGGAATAGTTTTCCTCATTTCTCTTTCTGCTATTTCATCATTAGTGTATAGGAATGGAATAGATTTCTGTGTATTAATTTTGTATCTGGCAACTTTGCTGAATTCAGATATTAGTCCTAGTAGTTCTGGAGTGGAGTCTTTAGGATTTTTTATGTACAATATCATGTCATCTGCAAATAGTGACAGTTTGATGTCTTCTTTACCAATCTGGATTCCTTGTATTTCTTTGTTTTGTCTGATTGCTGTGGCTAGGACCTCCAGTACTATGTTGAATAACAGTGGGGAGAGTGGGCATCTCTGTCTTGTTCCTGATCTCAGAGGAAAAGCTTTCAGCCTCTCTCTGTTAAGTATGATGTTGGCTGTGGGTTTGTCATATATGACCTTTATTATTTTGAGGTACTTGCCCTCTATACCCATTTTGTTGAGAGTTTTTATCATGAATAGATGTTGAATTTTGTCAAATGCTTTTTCAGCATCTATGGAGATGATCATGTGGTTTTTGTCCTTTTTGTTTATGTGGTGGATGATGATGTTGATGGATTTTTGAATGTTGTACCATCCTTGCATCCCTGAGATAAATCCCACTTGTTCATGGTGTATGATCCTTTTGATGTATTTTTTAATTCAGTTTGCTAATATTTTGTTGAGTATTTTTGCATCTATGTTCATCAGGGATATTGGTCTGTAATTTTCTTTTTTGTTGGGGTCTTTGCCTGGTTTTGATATTAGAGTGATGCTGGCTTTATAGAATGAGTTTGGAAGTATTCCCTCCTCTTCTATTTTTGGAAAACTTTAAGGAGAATGGGTATTATGTCTTTTCTATATGTCTGATAAAATTCAGCAGTAAATCCATCTGGTCCTGGGGTTTTGTTCTTGGGTAGTTTTTTGATTACTGCTTCAATTTCTTTGCTGGTAATTGGTCTGTTTAGATTTTCTGTTTCTTCCTTGGTCAGTCTTGGAAGGTTGTATTTCTCTAGGAAGTTGTCCATTTCTTCTAGGTTTCCCAGCTTGTTAGCATGTAGATTTTCATAGTATTCTCTAATAATTCTTTGTATTTCTGTGGGGTCTGTCATGATTTTTCCTGTCCGATTTCTGATTCTGTTGATGTGTGTAGATTCTCTTTTTCTCTTACTAAGTCTGGCTAGGGGTTTATCTATTTTGTTTATTTTCACAAAGAACCAGCTCTTGGTTGCATTAATTTTTTTCTACTGTTTTATTCTTCTCAATTTTATTTATTTCTTCTCTGATCTTTATTATATCCCTCCTTCTGCTGACCTTAGGCCTCATTTTTTCTTCTTTTTCCAGTTTCAATAATTGTGACTTTAGTCTATTCATTTGGGATTGTTCTTCCTTCTTTAAATAGGCCTGGATTGCTATATACTTTCCTCTTAGAACTGTCTTCCTTGCATCCCACAGAAGTTGGGGCTTTGTGCTGTTGTTGTCATTTGTCTCCATATATTGCTTGATCTCTATTTTAATTTGGTCATTGATCCATTGATTATTTAGGAGCATGTTGTTAAGCCTCCATGCATTTGTGAGCCTTTTTGTTTTCTTTGTACAATTTATTTCTAGTTTTATACCTTTGTGGTCTGAGAAGTTCGTTGGTAGAATTTCAATCTTTTTTAATTTACTGCGGCTCTTTTTGTGGCTAAGTATGTGGTCTATTCTGGAAAATGTTCCATGTGCACTTGAGAAGAATGTGTATCCTGCTGCTTTTGGGTGTAGAGTTCTGTAGATGTCTGTTAGGTCCATCTGTTCTAGTGTGTTGTTCAGTGCCTCTGTGTCCTTACTTATTTTCTTTCTGATGGATCTGTCCTTTGGAGTGAGTGGTGTGTTGAAATCTCCTAAAACGGATGCATTACATTCTATTTCCTCCATTATTTCTGTTGGTATTTCTTTCACATATGTATTGGGTGCATATATATTTGAAATGGTTATATCCTCTTGTTGGACTGACCCCTTTGTCATTATGTAATGTCCTTCTTTATTTCTTGTTACTTTCTTTGTTTTGAAGTCTATTTTGTCTGATACAAGTACTGCAGCACCTGCTTTTTTCTCCCTATTGTTTGCATGAGATATCTTTTCCACCCCTTGACTTTTAGTCTGTGTATGTCTTTGGTTTTGAGGTGAGTCTCCTGTAAGCAGCATATAGATGGGTCTTGCTTTTTTAATCCATTCTATTACTCTGCGTCTTTTTGCTTGGTACATTCAGTCTATTTACACTTAGGGTGATTAATTAAAAGACATGTACTTATTGCCATTGCATGCTTTAGATTCGTAGTTACCAAAGGTTCAAGGGTAGCTTCTTTACTATCTTACCGTGTAACTTAACTTGCTTATTAAGCTGTTATAAACACAGTCTGATGATTCTTTATTTCTCTCCCTTCTTTTCCTCCTCCTCCATTCTTTATATGTTAGGTGTTTTATTCTGTGCTCTATTTTGTTTCCTTTGACCGCTTTTGTGAATAATTTATTTTATTTTTTTGCCTTTAGTTAGTATTTGGTTGGTCTGCTTTCTTTGGTGTAATTTTATTTTCTCTGGTGACATCTATTTAACCTTAGGAGTGCTCCCATCTAGAGCAGTCCCTTTAAAATATGCTGTAGAGGTAGTTTGTGGGAGGCAAATGTCCTCAACTTTTGCTTGTCTGGGAATTGTTTAATCC
Organism: Manis pentadactyla; assembly: GCF_030020395.1. Taxonomy (NCBI): domain Eukaryota; kingdom Metazoa; phylum Chordata; class Mammalia; order Pholidota; family Manidae; genus Manis; species Manis pentadactyla. The sequence goes on along the minus strand of NC_080031.1, from coordinate 64,997,538 downwards.
CTCCTTCATATTTAAATGATAATCATGCTGGATACAATATTCTTGGTTCAAGGCCCTTCTGTTTCATTGCATTAAATATATCATGCCATTCTCTTCTGGCCTGTAAGGTTTCTGTTGAGAAGTCTGATTTTGTGTTGAGATAGCCTGATGGGTTTTCTTTTGTAGGTGACCTTTTTCCTCTCTCTGGCTGCCTTTAATACTCTGTCCTTGTCTTTGATCTTTGCCATTTTAATTATTATATGTCTTGGTGTTGTCCTCTTTTGGTCCCTTGTGTTGGGAGATCTGTGGGCTTCCATGGTCTGAGAGAATATTTCCTCCTCCAGTTTGGGGAAGTTTTCAGCAATTATTTCTTCAAAAACACTTTCTATCCCTTTTTCTCTCTCTTCTTCTTGTACCCCTATAATGTGAATATTGTTCCTTTTGGATTGGTCGCACAGTTCTCTTAATAGTCTTTCATTCCTGGAGATCCTTTCATCTCTCTCTGCCTCAGCTTCTCTGTGTTCCTGTTCTCTGATTTCTATTCCATTAACAGGCTCTTGCACCTCATCCAGTCTGCTCTTAAGTCCTTCCAGAGATTGCTTTATTTCTGTGTTCTCCCTCCTGAGTTGATCCCTTAGCTCTTGCATATTTCTCTGCAGGTTCATCAGGATGGTTATGACCTTTATTTTGAATTCTTTTTCAGGAAGATTTGTTATACCTATCTCCCCAGGCCCTCGCTCAGGGGTTGTCTGGGTAATTCTGGACTGGACTAAATTCTTCTGCCTTTTCATGGCAAAAGAGGTAGTCACACAGGCAGGTGGCATGTGTATCAGCTGGGAGAACAAAGTTCCTTCCTGCTTGCTGGTCGCCCTGCCCTTCTCCGCTGCCAGTGTCATTTACCTGCACACCGGGAACAGCATCAGGTTAATCCCCTGAGCCACTGTGGTCCAGGCAGCCAAGAGCCCTGCGGGGAGAGGCAGCCTCTTCGCGCCCCATCCCGGCTTCCTCTGCCTGTGCCGGGAAGCTGCACACCAATGGTGGCCTCTGGGTCTGGCCCAGGCAGCTACACACTGGGAGGAGATTCTGGGAGGCTGCTGTGGGCACAGTCAATCTCCAGGTGCTCGGCCACTGTGGCGGGGCCATGCCGGCCGGAGGAATGAATGGCGGGCTGCTTATTGCCATGAGGGTCTTCAGGGCTGTGCTGCTGCCCATGGGGCTGGAGCGCCTGAAGTTCCTCAGGATTCCTGGCCTGCTGGGCTGAGTATGCTGGGACACTTCCATCTAGCTGTTGAGTCCCTGTCCCTTTAAGACTTTCAAAAAGCACTCACTTTTCTTTTGTCCCTGGGGCACCGGCTGCAGGGACCCACTTGCAGGTTTTACTGTTCCGTTTCCCTAATATCCAGCACACCATGCAATGTGTGTCTGTGCTCCCAGTGCAGATGACTAGGGCTGGGTATTCAGCAGTCCTGTGCTTCCACTCCCTCCCTGCTCCAAATCCTTTCCTCCCGCCCTTGGGCTAGGGTGGAGGGAGCTCTCGGGTCCCCCCAGGCTGCTGCTTGTGTCTTACCCCCTTCATGAGATGCAGAGTTCTCGCAGATGTAGATGTAGCCTGGCTGTTGTACTGTATCCTCTGGTCTCTCTTTTAAGAATAGTTATATTTGTTGTATTTTCAAAAATATATATGGTTTTGGGAGGAGATTTCTGCTGCCCTACTCACTCTGCCATCTTGGCTCCTCTTCCTTTATTTATCTTTTAAGATATTTTTTACTAGCTCTCCTATAAAAAGGCATCAATACAAGAGTCACATTTCAGTGTTTTCAAAACACGCTCGTTTTAATTTGGCACAGCTTCCACACTTTCACTGTGTCTGCCAAGAGTGGCACCTGTGTGAACGAGACAGGTCAGCCTTAGATAAAACAGAGGGCATGTCTGTAAGCAGGTGGAGGTAACCAGAATGTGTCACAAAGAAAAGCTGGCCTGTCTTTGTCTCCAAAGCCCCTGAGTGATCTCAGATCTGCATTTTCTGCCTGAAGCTAGACATTAGACACTCTTGCCTTCTGTGTCCATGTGCAAAATGATATTCGGCTTTCAAGGTGATGTACTGTAAAATCCTCTATTTATTCATTCACCTTTGAACTGGATCACTGTGTAGTAGGCTCCTAGAAGCCTCTGGCACCATCACTAAATAGATAATGCAGAAGCCCAACAGATGAGAATAGGTGGCAGTATTTTATACTGGCTTCCTAAGTGATTATAGAGAATTCAAGTTCAAATGAAACCAACGCTCTGCCTTTCTCAGATCTTTTGGTTAGTGGATCTGTCTTTATAAACAAGGACTGGTGCAGAATGATGCTCTATTAAAGGAAATCCCCAGCTGTGCTTCTAAATGGTTGGGTGTGTAACAGGGAAATCCAGACAACAGTAAACTCCCAGTGTTGAAATAGTAATTCTTCAGAACTGAGTAAGTATACAGGAGTTTCAGTCGTCGTACAGCACAAATCCCCCAACCATTCCCATTGCAATAAACACAAGGGTTTCTTTTCCCATGCAGGAGCCAGAAGAAAGGTGGTATCCCACAGCAAACAGTGGACCACTGACTGTTCAGATCACGGCATTTCACATGACCCCACACGCAGGCTAACAGCAGTGTCCTGCCAAAGTGCAACCCATGGGGAATAGGCCTTTGAGGTTGTTTAAAAGTGGCAGACTGTGAGAGAAAACCCTATTTCCTTTCTTGGAGCCTAATTTAGCTGGAAAATGAAGAGAGATAGAATGTGAGTTTCCGGTAGCCTCATGCACTGTGTAATCATATTAGACATAAACAAACTTGTTCTGAATAACTTATATTAGCCAAGTGAGATATTTTCTTTTATGTAAAATGTGACCTTCAAGGTATATACAGCATGTCATCCAATAAGAACACAACATAGCTCCCAGCAACACCCTGTCATCAGTCTCATCATCAGATTCTAGAACCAAGATCACTTCCTTACATTTCACAAGCTGTACATACACCAGTCCTACGATAATGCTAAGATGTCAGTGAACATTTGTGGAACACCATGGTGGGCCATGTAACTGTGAGCCCTGGTAACACAGTGTCTCAGTCTCCAACGAGTTCACACACCAGAGAAGAGGACAGAGATGTAGGCAGACAAATACTAACAGTAATTCATGGTGCCCTGATGGCAGAAGAAAGCTGGAAGATAAACCTGCTGCTGTTGTGTAAACTGGGTAGGTCCTTAGGATTATGCAGATGTTACCACTTACTTGAATCTAAATGATGCATCCCACACCTTGTCCTATATATTGATCGCTGGAAGCTAAAAAAAGCATAAATTGTAAGCCCTTTATCCATTTATTTTAAGCCCTATACCCACTTACCTGCCTCCCACTCGCCACACACCACCTCTCACCACAGAAGTTTTTGTCACGAAACAAGCAAGAACACCAAGTAAGGAAATGGCACTGACCTGAGGCTGTCCTCGGCTGTTCCCGCAGTAGCTGCCCTTCAACCCCGAGTCGCGCATTCTTACTAACTGCATGGAACAGTGGGCTGTTTATCTCCTTTCCTCTTATCTCCAGTGAGTTCCTGGGTTTGGGAAAAAGGAAGTTGTACTTTACACTTTATCTTCAGTGTGGTCTTTAAACATCATACCAAAGAGATGTGGGAATGTAAAGTAACCCACAAAGCCAAGGGCTTTTGCATTTGCTGAAATCACAAGAGAAAGCTGGTTCCTTCATAATGGCAGGCTTCTGGCAGGGGATGCGGGCTCTTATCTCGATTGCACTCCTTTTGGTGATAAGAAGGTGTTCTTTGGAGCTATCTTATCCGAGATACCCAGGATTGCTCAGGAGAAGGGACTCTTCACTATGTGTGGACATTGTAAACAGCTAAAATGTCTGCTATCATTTCTCCTCTTCAACTCAGCAGAAGTACCACAATGCTTCCAACAAGACTTCCCAAGGTTTGCTAGGTTAGATGTCAACCACATAACCAGGTTGACATCTAACAGTAGGAGAACCACAGCCAGCTCCAGATTGCCCCTCCTGTCACCCTGTCATTTAGGACAAAGTAGTCATTTAAATTTAACACTGCAGTGCAGCCCTAATCAACACCTTGTCCCATCAACAAAAGCTAAACTGTCCAAGAGCTCTTCCACACTGTGTTAATAGCTAGCTGTGTTTGCTTAGCAGCAGAAGGGATGGAAGTTCTGTTGTGCATGAGAACTTTCTAGAGACTGCACCATACAGGGACGACATTAGTGGTTTTAGAGTCAAACATATAAATTTGAATCCCAGCTGGGTAATTTTCTGCCGTGACCTGGGGTAAAGTCTATAAAAGCTGTTACGATGCCTATTATACAGACCAAGAAAATCAACTGCCAAGAAGTTAAGTAGCTTGCTTCAGGAAGTGCAATCAGAAAATGGCCCATTGAGAATTCAAATGCTGACACTACTTTATCGAATTTCCTTCATGATCGGGTCTTCACCTTACTGGGGCTTAAATGCTCCCCTTGTTTGGATTAACATCTGTTATTAACCCACCTTGACTTCTTTTCTGCTGGCCACCTTGGTAACTAAGTAGTTCTACATCTTAAGGCCTCCTCAACCACAAAAGAGAATAAAGACATCCTTGGACCATAGGAAAAGAGGTTTTCAGGTTCATTTCTACCTCTACTGCTGCTTTCTATTAGCAGTGTGGGTGAGACCAGATTTTTAAGTCCAGCTGTAGCTACAGTGGTTAATTCTGATGTGGAGATTAGTCTATTTTGGAGAATTTTAAAACACATGACTTTGGACTCTCTGGAGATAGAGAGGAAGGAGCCATAGAAGAATTTTCTCCTAGACATCTCTGGAGATCTTAGGCCTTGTTAATAAGAATAGGCCTCTTAGATTGGGATCTACTGTCAACTTCCTGAGATAAAACCGTACAAACTGCCTGAAGATTAGACAATTCTTCCAACCAGAGGCTCATGCATAATAAGACATGTGCTGGAGGGCAAAATGGAGTCAATACACTTGGCAAGACCCATGCTTCTGGATTCTTTGTCTTATCCCAGGTGGAGGAAGATGAAAAACACCATCAAGAACAGGATTGAGGGAATACATGCCAACCCCTGACAATTTGAGTTTGTTTTGATCTGTACTTCATGGTGTGGTTGTATGAATGTGGACAGAAATTGGGGAAGGCGGGTATAAGAATAAGATAGTTGGAAGAGGAGTATAATTATTTATAACTTAATAAATGCTTCAAAACCAAAATAACTGCCTCTTGGAAATTATAGCAGAGAACAAGTAGGAGGAAAGATTGATCTGGCGATAATGAATGTCATGGAGGAAACAAGTTTCTCATTTTTGGATCTGGAGAGCTGATTGGTTCAAGATGTTTTTAACTGGAGAAATTCATATCCTTGCTCAGTAAATCCTGCCTTGCAGAGCCACAGATGGAAATTTCTCCTATACTGTTTACCCTGACTAGTAAATCTCTTATCTGAAATGTGGGGACCAAATATATTTCAGAACGCAGAATTTTTCAATTTAAAAGGTAACCCCAAGAGGGTCTGGGAAATATGCCATGATCAAATACATTAATATTTATACTGAATAGGATGTATAAATCCTATAAATAGCTTCCCATCAGTTCAGATCAGGTTTTGCTGCCAAATGAATGCAGATCAGGTCAGGTCAGATTTTTGTCGCCAGATGAGCTATGAAAAACTTCACTTTCCAGGGCTGTTAGGATTTTGAAAACAGAGCTATGGGACTGTGAACCTGCACAAATGGAAACTTCTACTTGACCATTCTACTTAATGGAACCATCAGCTGATTTATAGGAAGACAGGAACTTTGCTTTAGGAAATGTGTTTAGAAATTGTAGGTAGAGTCCATCAGTAGATGAATGGATAAAGAAGATGTGGTACATATACACAATGGAATATTATTCAGCCATAAGAAGAAAACAAATCCTACCATTTGCAACAACATGGATGGAGCTAGAGGGTATTATGCTTAGTGAAATAAGCAAAGCAGAGAAAGACAAATTTCAAATGATTTCACTCATCTGTGGAGTATAAGAACAAAGAAAAACTGAAGGAACAAAACAGCAGCAGAATCACAGAACCCAAGAATGGACTAACAATTACCAAAGGGAACGGGACTGGGGAGGATGGGTGGGAAGGGAGGGATAAGGGCGGGGAAAAAGAAAGGGGGTATTACGATGAGCATGTATAGTGTTGTGGGGGTTATGGGGAGGGCTGTGCAACAGAGAGAAGACAGGGGTGATTAATAGCATCTTGCCATGCTGATGGACAGTGACTGTAGTGGGGTGTGTCGGAGGGACTTGGTGAGGGGGGGAGCCTGGTAAACATAGTGTTCTTCATGTAATTGTAGATTAATGATAGCAAAAATAAATAATAAATAAAAAATAAATAAATAAATAAAATTGTAGGTAGACAATAACAACATAGCTAATATTTCTTTAGTAACTATTAGGTGCTTGGCACTATTCTAAGAGCTTAATATGAATTAACCCATGATGTCTCTTACAATTCCATGAGGTACTATACTGATGGACTGATAGGCTTATTTACAGATGGAGAAAATGGAGCCCAGAAAGCTTAAGTAACTCCACCAACTTTGTACCGCAAGTGGCTGGAGGGGCCCTTGTTTGAACACAGACTGATTCCTTCCATGGATATTAACACTATAGTTTTATATTCTGCATAAAGAAAACAGTTTTATGTATCATTCTTCTCACATTCTTCTTAACTGTAGGAAACTAAGAGCTATACTTTACAGGTAAAGTTACTATAATGCTGTCCAAGCTGCTTGCTTCCATCATGAGATGCCTCACACCAAGAAGCATCTGCCATTCTTCTTGAAACCAAGCTGATTAACAGATGACTGACACAAACAAGCTTATTAGGCATGAATAAGAAAAACAGAGTGTTTCTATTTTTCCTGGAGAGTCGACTGGTTCCTAGTCACTGTCTTAACACCCAAAGGCTAACTTAAGAGTCTTGTGTTTAACAGGCCGTTTGTGGGATGGATGAATGAGTGTAAATCTCCAAAACCATCCAAAACGAGCGAGTCCCATTTGGAAATGCTAATTTATAATATTCCATTAGTTTACATTTTTCTCTTAAGTGATGTTAATCCCATGGAATTTTTTTATGAAATAAGACCTTTATGTTGATTTGGGGTTCTTCTGCATAAAAGTAGAGCATCAGTGGAGGGCCTTAATGGTTTGCATTTGGTTGAATGTGTCATTTTACTGGCTACCCTGCTTCCGGGCCGGGCTTAGATGTACATGTATATGTAATGTACCTAAGCACATGGAATGTGTGATGCAGCCAGATAGGATCAGGACTTTTTCAAGCAGCATTTGGACAATGATGCTACTTATCCAGTTTGGCCACTCCATACACCGGATTGCCAGAGTCAGTGCCCCCACCTGGTTCCCAGGCCTATCTCTAACAGTATCTGAAGGTTCTTTGACTCAGAGCTTTATGAAGATGAAAGGTTTGGGGAGGCCTGAAACCTACTATGGGACACACTCCATACAGTTTCCTACAGTTGTCTTGAACAAACCACGTAGTTCTTGTATTCGTTTCAATTCATTAAGGAATCTGCAGGTAAAACAACAGCTCCTTCCTGGTTCTGCCCCTGTTTTGCTTCATTGCCGTGGTTCTGCAGGACTCACTGTTCTTTCCTCGGCCGTGTACTGGTCCAATTTCAGACCTTCTACAGTAGAGTCAGTCCTGTGTACCAGGGCTTCTGTACTCAAAGCATAGGAATCACAGTCTTTCCACCTGCAGTTGTACAGAATTCTCCCTTAAAGCACAGAATCTCTCTCACTGAGGTTCTGGAGCAGATTGCACTTTGTTACTGCACAGGACGGTGCTGGCTTTACACAGTCACTGTTCCCCAAAGCATCCCCTGCTTAACTTGCCCAATGACTGCTCATTCCTGTAGCTCTGCCCTCTCCTGTCCTGCCTTGCTGGATCTCATTCTACTTCTCTCCTCTCTGACACTCGCTCTTTCTCTCTCTGTCCCTCTGTACTTCCATCTATTCCGTATTGCAGGGGACATATGGGCTATTCTGACAGAGAGTGTAGCTTTCCGGTGGGTTAAATCCAGATAAAGGATTCCCCACTGGACAGTAGGTACTTCCTGTGTCACATTATCTACTTCTTCTCTGGATATTCTTAGAGCACACAGACTTAGGTTTACAGAGATATACACACCTGCACTTCTCTGCCATCCTTGCAGAGAGATGATAATGTGAGGATTTAAGTCATCGTATTGTCTTTTCAAACTTTTGTTAAACTAGTTATTAATAATGAACTAATTTTAAGAATTTTTTTTAATGAAATTCTTACTTGGCAACATTCTAATTTTCCTCATCTGGGGACTCATGCTCATATGCAAACGTGTAACTTTTTGGTTTATCATCGATAGGGTTCAGAATTTCCAGGAAGCTGAAAAGGCTAAAGAGGTAATGAAATTACTCCTGCCCACCTTTTGGCTGTTTTTCTGTAAGAAATGACTGACAAGAAGTTTTGGGGTCATAGTGATACTAGAGGGGAACTAAATAAGCTTTCACTCCTACCCATCCATCCATTAAAGACAGTCATAATCACCATCATTGCCTCCAATTTAACTCCATGAGAATCTGGCATTTATCATGTATCCACTACTGGGTAATATAGGTGTAGTATGAGCTGTTAACACAGGCAGAAGGAACTTACGTGCCAACATGTAGGCTAACAACACAATGCATTAAGTTTCAAAATAGCTTAGAATATATGTCCCCAAGTACACAGTCCCTATATCATCATAGGATTCTGGAATCAGGAAAATGTTTTTATTTATTGTATAGATTTTCATGTGTGTTTCATAAATGAAGGGCTGACACACAGAGGGGCTGATTTGTCTTAGATCTTAGGAAATTATTGTAGTGGTTGTCCTTGTGAGTGTAGACCCCTTTTATCTTTTGGTAACTGCTGTTTTTTCCCATACTGAATCATATCATTCACTTGCTGGCTCTTACATATTATGAATTTGCTCAAAGGCATATTGTAGAATGTATATATATATATATACACACACACACACATATATATATATATATACATACATACATACATATTTTTGTTTACCTTATAGTGTACATAGTAGCCATTTTGGAAATGTTGACATTCCTGGCATTAAACATCATTGTGCACTAAAAAGCACATGTTACTAAAAATATTTCTTCTTATTCTTTAGATTTAAAAAGTCTCTTCAAATGATAAATAAATATCAAAGGCAAGTTCGAACCAAAAGTAATTCAGTTCCATGTGAGTTCTTCAGCCAAAAAATAATTAATTGAATTTCCCCAATATCAAAATGTCACAATGAGCAACTTTTTAATCATTTGCAAAACCAATAAGTTGTATCCAAAACAAGCAGTTTCTTATTCTGCTAGAATTTTCATACTGCTGTGGCTTTTTTTACTAGATGTTTCCTATAAATTCAATTTTTATTATTTATTTTAAGCTATCTTCCAGACAACAATTATTCATATTCAATTTACTGAAACTCTTGCAAGGAAAATGGTGACAATATGAAACTCATAATAATTGAGAGAGGTCTTTCATTCATTATTCACACATTTATTCACTATTTATCCATTCATTAAGTCACTTGCTTTCCTGACTTTCTCCCACTTCTGTCAGAAAACTGTTATAAATTGTATTGCTTCAAATGTATCACAGTGTTATAAGCTTAAATATCAATTGCATAATCCATGCATTGGTTAAGAGATGGGCTTTTATCCAAATATGAGCCAATGGAATGTGAAGGATAACTGTTGAAGCTTATGGGAGGAAAGCTTCCTATTATTCTGTAGTAGATACATATAGAGACTCTCTGACACTAGGCAGAAGGAAGGAGGGTTATGCCTGGATGACTGTGGCAGCTATCTGGCCACCAGAATAGTCCCAGGCTTAGGAAGAGGCTGACACTGTAAAGAAAGAGTAAAGACCAAATGATCTTCAGTTACATTACTGGACTACTAGGTCAAGTCTTGCCTGCAACTAGCCCTGTCTCTGTAGTTAATACATTCTCCTTATTACCTAAGCCACTTAGAGTTGGGCTGCCAGCTTTTTTGCAACAATAGTAGTATTGAATGATACACTATTACTGGCATGTTGTATCAAAAGTTATGTTCACTGTGGCAGACACTGTTAGCCACCTACACAAAAGGCACTATTCTTTATCCTTCTTAACTGGACTCAAATTTTATTCATAATTTAGGCAAATGTTTTAGGGGTCCTTTCCACCTACCCCAGAATATTAATGTTTGTAAGTCTTAACCAATCATGGTGATTCCATTTCCTTATCAGGGGTTGCTTTAGGCCTATGATATAATCATGGACCAAAAACATAAGGTAAATTCTGCTGTGTACATCATGGAAGGTTTCCTAACTCTTAAAAAGGGGAGATAAGATAAGACTATCCTTTCTCTTCCAACTGTTAGACGATATGCTGTGAATGTAGCCACACCTTGCAAATAGAAGGGTGAAGAAGAGGAGCCAGCCTGGCTTCCTTGAGCCACAGAATAAGCTAATCCTGAATTCCCTAGACTTTACCTTATGTGTAATAATAAACTCCGCATTGCCTAAGTTGCTGAGAGTCACATGACCTGCTATTTCGAGCTGAAATCACCCTGACTGGTATACTGGTCTTCCTTCATTTATGATGGGGTTACATCCTAATAAATCTGTTATAAATTGAAAATAGCTTAAATCCAAAATGCAATAAATACACCTAACATACTGAACACCATAGCTTAGTCTGACATACCTTCAACATGCTCAGACACTTGCATTAGGTTATAGTTGGACAAAATCATCTAACACAAAGCCTATTTTATAATAAAGTGTTGACTATCTTATGTAATTTATTGCATACTGTACTGAAAGTGAACAGCAGAATGGCTGGAGGGTACAGAATAATTGTGTGTTGGTCATTGACCCTCATGATCACGTGGTGATCTGGGAGTTGGACTCACTGCCACTGCCCAGCATCACAAGAATTTTACTGCGTATCACTAGCCTGGAAAAATATTAAAATTTAAATTTCAAAGTTTGGCTCTGGAATGACTTTACAATGGTATAAAGTCAAAAAATCCAGAGCCAAACCATTTTAAGTCAGGGACCATCTGTATTCACGGACTGTATTAATTAAGGCTAACTCCAAGCAAAAAATCATCTTTCTTGATTGATTAAACCCAACCTGAGTCTTTAAAACAAAAAATCCTTTCACAGTTTTAGGCACACTTGATTTTTTGAAGTGGCTTGAATAGGGGTGAACAATTAATTCACAGTGATGATTAAATGTAAATAATTCTATATCTTAAGCTAGAGATGAAATGAGAATTTTCCCTGTAGAAAAGTAATGTGCCCCTAAGCCTTTGTTTATCCAGGTGGTTAGAACCAGAAGACACTGGGTGGGTCATCTTAGAAGTTAGCCAGAACAAATGCCTACAAGTCTTATGGTAATCCTGCTGCTAATTCCTCAGATTCCTATTATTTTAGCAATTTCTAAGATCAGAAATTAACAATAGATGGAAACAAAAGAATGAGGCACCTGGCCTGTTGTAGTTTTAAAAGCAGGAATATTCCATAAACAATCGAGAAGTGTTCAGAACAGGAGCCCCCATGGATATGCTGTGACTCCAGATCAGGAAGACATGCCAGTGGGACGAGGTTTGCATGGGCCTCCACGGATACCTGCTGGCAGGGTGGGTGGGGTGATGAGGTTGGAAAGAGGCCTGCATATTTCAGACCTGCTCCTGTAAAGGATTCTGGTGGTATCAGTCGTCAGTGGAAACAAAACGTGAACATTTACTCTGGTTTTTGTGACTGCTGGGCAAGTTTTTGCTCACATGACAGAGTGATGTCTCTGTCTCTATCTTTTCCTTCATTTAAATAAATGCGGAGGAGGGTGATATAGAAAAAGGGAAAAAGGGAAATCACAGTTATGGAAGTTCTTGGACATTTCTAAAAATTGTAAATACTTTTTTTCTAATACTTAAGTGCAATACTTCCAAAATATATACAACAAAGCTTCCCAGTATCAGAAGGGAAGCATTTTGCTGAGTATTTTGTTAGTCTCATAGAAAATGTTTTGTGCTTTTTTTAAGTGCCTTGGATTTAAGCCCAACCTGAAAATATCTCCTCTACCATTACCTTTGATCATATACTCAAGGCCTATAATTTATGTAATAAAGTGGGTAACTAATGGGAAAAACATCTATGAAAATTAACATTTGCACCAAGTATCAGAAGATTTCCTACATAAAGAAAAGCTTGTTTGAGTTCCTTCTTGGGGAATTTCTCTTTCACATTTGAATTATCTTTCTAATTTCAAGATGAAATTACACCTTGACATTTCAAAAAAATAAAATCAGACTGATAAAATTGAAATGGCATTCCACTGGGAGGAGGAATTGAAAGAACTGTGTCCCACAGGCTGTCCTCATGCACAGGGCACTTTTATGCGGCCAATTGAACCGAGCGGCGACATCCCTGGCTCTCACCCACCTGAGTCAGTTTCTTACTATTGTCTTACTACTGTGAAATTTAAACTAACAGCAAGTTGCACAAAATAAAAGTGAAAGAGTTCATTAAAATAAGTCAGACTTGTAGGAGGTGACCTTGATAAGCAGTCCCCTCAGGTGAGCAAGGACCTCCCAGTCTGATATTTTCCTACCCAACTTCAACTCTGCTATTGCTTCTCATGCACTTAAGCCACTTTTATGGCTACTTCCTTAAAATCTACTGCTCTCTTGGCCTCTCCTGACTTAGACTCTGTCAGTGTCCAAGTGCTCAGTATGCCGCCACAAAGCCCATTTGTGTCATCTGGTAAGTGGATCCTACCAGCTTGTTAGGTTTTTATGGCCATACATTCTATTTCCACAAAGTGACTAAAACTGGGAAATAATGGAGTTTAGAAAAGTCCTTGATAAAATAGTATCCCATGGAGATGCAGAACATAATTTTTTAAATTCTTAATATTACCTTTTCTGAATATTTAAAATATAAACTGTCATAGACAGCAATTGTAGAATTTGTCTATAATCTAAAATCTAATCTCAGGGGCTGGAAAAGAGTTTTAAGTAACTACCCTTTAATGGATACATCTAGCATTTTTTTTCCTCTAACAATACAAATTTGTGTACTAAAATGTAATTTACTAGTCTAAAACCTGAGTTACACAAGCCAATAACAACAAAAATCAATTTACTCCAAACAGAATGGTTGCCACCATAAAGGAAGTTATATGCATGAGTGATAAACCATGCCTCAGTCAGGGCTACCTGCCTTTAGAGATTTGACAACAAAAAAAGTACTTAAGAATTTCAGTAGTTTAGGATCTACTAATTCTTTTTGAAATAAGAACTCATCATATTGTTTTATTATAGGATTACCTTGTAACACCTTTAAAATGTTCAATGGTGGACTCCACTTGCCCCCATAAAAGTTCATTCTGATTAAAAACAAAACAAAACAAAACCATAATTTCCGAGTGAGAATTACAAGGGCACAGAGGTAAAGGATATTGTAGGAATATATTACCTGACAATTACACGAAGTTAAGAATTACTAAGAAGTTTGAAACAGAAAGACTTTGTGATAGGACAGATGGAAGAACATCTGAGTAAAAGAGAAATCCAAAATAACTCTCGTGTTTCTGACTTCAGCTAGTAGATGCACGTAATGCCGTTTTACTCAGTAGGGAATACTGGAGTTCGATTTTGGAGGTTCATTTTTAGACGTATTGTATCTGGGATGTTCGTGAGACTTCTCAGCAGAAGGGTCCTGGGTCCAGAGCTCAGCTCTGACCAAGAGTTGTAAATTTGAGGATTATTCGCACAAACGGATTGCAACCAAGGCCACAGGAGGAATAAAATTACCTACAGAGAGAAAGGAGAAAGTTTGTACGACCAGGAGTGGAAGGATCTCCCATTACTGCTCCCCAGTAATTACTCTGAGGACAAGCCCGCAAAACAGTACCGAAGGAGTCAGGAAGTTCGGAAAGTTTGGAAGAAAACAGCGGCACTTGACAGAAGTTGAGGGAAGAGTGTCTTAAGAGGGGGTCTCAATAGTGGCAAACATTCAGAGGTCATTTAAGACTAACAGCGAGGCGAGTCCATCGGATTTAGTGACATCAGTACCCTCAGCCAGGCCAAACTAAGTGCTGTTATTGAGGACAAAAGCTCCTGGGAGGTTGGTTAACATGAGAAAGGAATTGAGGAAGTCAGTGTAGAGACAACTCTTAGAGATCTGAGTGTAAAAAGAACAGTACTAGAGCAATAGCTAAGTAGTGAAAGGGTTTTATTTTCTTTTTAAGGTTAGCAATTAAGGACACTTAAATGCTAATGGCATGGAGCTAGTAGAAAGGGTAACATTTACAAGGAAGAGAGAGTAACAGTGGCATAGGATTCCTAGGATGCTGGAGGCCTGGAATGCTGACCTCTCTGGCTGTTTGGAAGCCCTCATTTGCTCTTAGTTGGAATCCAAGTCCTTTGATGGCACTGCACCTAAATGAGCTTGCTGTGCCTCCGAGAATAGATAGATTTTTCTCATTACTCAGACGTTCGTTAGTTTTCCTTTCTGCATTTGTTTCCTAGGACTGTGGTTACAAATTAAGAGTTCAGTGGTTTAAAACAACACACATTTATCATCCCATAGTTCCAGAGGTCAGCAGTCCAGAACAAGTGTTACTTGGCCCAAATCACAGCATCACTGGGACTGCGCGCCTTGTAGCAGCTGTACAGGGAAATCCATTTCTTGGCCTTTTCTAGCTTTCTATAGACCACTTGCATTTCTGGGCATGTGGCTCCTTCCTCCATCTTCAAAGCCAGCAATGTAGCATCTGTCATCCCATCTCAGTCTTTTATTCAGTCATACCTGCAAAGTCCCTTTTGTCGTATAGGGGAACATATTCTCCTGTTTGGAGGAATCATTATTCTGGATATCTTAGTGGACTTCTTTGGAGGAGGGCATTATTCTGTGCCCCAAACCTATTTCTAAGTATTCTGATAAACTGGCTGAGAATTATGAATAGAGCCTTAAGAGCTTCCTCTGCTTGTTGTTTTCCATAAGTAAAAACCTCAGTAATGAATTTCAGCCATGTCATTCTCAAGGAATGGAGTGTTTACCACATCAAGAATATGGTAAACAATCTAAGCGGTATGAAGTTCACACTTAGCCAGTACTAGTAGCAGATTTCATCATTTTTAGTGTTGCAGGGAAAAATAAATGAACAATCCAAATAAATTCTATGTGATCCTTCAGCTGCTATTTTTAAAGAAAAAAATAATCAGGCACTTGTTATAACAGTAACAAAGGATTTTTTGGGGCTATTGCAATAAGCGCCAAGGCTCTCACAATAAGGCTGTGAGAATGGCTTAACTCTGAGTACAACAAGGAAAAGTGGGGATTTATAACCAAGGTGGGGCAGTGGGGGAGGAGTAGGTGTAAGGGTTGGTGGGTAGAAAATGACTGAGAAGAGAAGAGAAGGCAAGCCAAGTGAGCAGACTCCCCTGGGGGGACAGTAGAAAGAATGAGGAATTTGGTCAGGTACTGAGGATGCTCAGGCACCAAGGGTCGGGGACTGTTGCTAAAGCAACTTAGTACATTCTTGCCACAGCTGGGCTCTTGAGATTACAGCTCCAGGAGGAGGCCTAGTCAAGAAAAGAGCTCAGAGGAATCTGACTGAAGCTTGGAGACAGTGAGAGTCTCTGCAACTATACTAGTTTTTGCAGTCTGTTCCATCATATGCATAGGTTC
Source organism: Manis pentadactyla (assembly GCF_030020395.1). NCBI lineage: Eukaryota > Metazoa > Chordata > Mammalia > Pholidota > Manidae > Manis > Manis pentadactyla. Next base: position 64,981,714 of record NC_080031.1, on the reverse strand, counting down.
CTTAGCTTCAGCCAGAAAGTACAGAGTTCAGACCTAGCACTGTATCTAGGGGGAAAATTCAGTGCCGCCATCATTGTCATCCCAGGGCTAATCTAAAGGAAGAAAATGAGGGACAGCGTAAGATTGAAGGAAGAGAAGGAGCCATGTGTTGTGAGGAATAGTTGCCCATGTCACTCAAAATGCACACAAAAAATGACTGTGTCCAAGTGTGTTGTTACATTTAATAACCGTGTCATGTCAGCTCAATCAAAATGTCTAGTGCCCGCTTGCCACAAACCTCATTCTTCTGTATAATTTGTACAAGCAAAATTCTGATCAACAAAAATGATGAGTCTTTATCCTATCTTTCTACACACACACATACACACACACACACAAATTTTCATTGTCATTATCAGAGAACAATCCTGCTACTACTATTATTACTACTGCAACAATTTATTTCTCAGTGCCATACAATACTAGAAACTGTTTGAAAATTAATGCAAACTAAAACAGTGTTCATTTCATAGACGTAGCCTCATCTAACCCCTGTACGTCAGGAAGAAAAGCAGGGGGGGTTCTCACTGTCAGACCCCTGCCTGCCAGAGGCAGTCCAGCGATGATGTAAAATCGTCTTTGTTTTTATTCTTCCAATTCACTTTGAGACTATACTACATCCACTTTAGACAGAAATAGTCTGTTATCTCCTGTTACCTCCTGTCTCTTCTTTTTCTTCCTTTCTCACACTCCCCCAGGTCTCTTCTGCCCTTAAATGTCCTTTTCTCCTACCAGAATCCGGTTTTTACCGTATGGCCTCTTTCTTTAGTCATTGTGTTTTGTTTACTATTCTCTTCAAAGGAGCCAGGCCTCTAGGAGGGGACTCAGGTCCTGCTCAGAGGAAGAGGTAAGAAAGGTTCGAAAAAAACCTTTCTTCTGCTGAGACTGATTTCCTCTTAGTGTAACTTTAGTGCATTTTGCTAACAGGGTTTGTGTTCTTTCTCAATCTTGTCAGACTCTTTCTGTAGGACAAACTGGTACATTCTGAGATCCTGAGGTAGCTGGGAAGGAACCCTGGTCCTGCAGGGAGCTGTGGTGTAGATTAACCTATGCGGTCCTACCTTCATCCTAGGGAAACACTTTGCCCTACCCGTGTGCACAGAAGGTGGAAGCCAGCACCGCCCTCTGCCCACCAGGCAATGGCTGGCCATTGGGTGTTTTCCGCCACCTTCCTCCATGTACCAGCCTAAACTCATTTTGTGACACCATCTTTGAGAGGTCCACACTTGCTTTTCCACACAAACAACCTTCCCCTCCTTCCTGACCTAGTGCCAAGGTATTCACACATCCTCCTGTGATAATGTTCTTATCAGTCTTCTTGGACATACCAGCTGATTCCAGCATGCTCCAAGAATCCAAGAAGAAAACCCTGCATTCAGATCCACAGAAGGGGATTCCCTTGCTCCCTGTGTATGGTCGTAGCTGTTGAGCTCTTATGGAAGTTGGGGAATCACTGTGCTTCCACCCCAAGGTATGATATCTCCCTTACCCTCTGGCTCACTTCACCTCCCACCAGCTCCTCAAGGGCAGGAAAAGAGAGACTCCACTCCAGACTAGCTTGTGAGGAAAGGATCCATCTATCCACTGGGAAACAGAAGCAAGAACAAAAACAAACTTCTAAACACTCTTCATTTTCTCTGGACACTCTGGAGATAATTTAGTCAAATCAAAACTGGTAAGATGCTGCTGAGATCTAAGCTGATTGGAGGAGAAGCGAGGGCTGTGAGGACCATGGATGCGTTCAGTCAGCCAGCAACGTTTACAGGCAGAGCCACGTCAGGTCACAAAGGAGAGGAGCAAAGAGTAGAATAGATGTGATCTCTCTTCTCCTATTGTGTGTATCGCAGCCTTGTCAAGAAGAGGCTTGTCTGAAAGATTTCTAGCCTACCTTTTAGGATTTAGCCACACGCTTAGTTCACCATGCCTATTGTAGGTCAGCAGAAATTCAGTTGCAAAAAGCTGGCTGCTATCAGAACTACCTGGGGAGCTTTGTACAAATATGCATTCCCAGGCGCCTTCCTAGATTCACCCAAGAAGAATTTCAGTGGTGAGCTCTTGGATTCTCTGTACTGATGAAGCTTCGCAGGTGCCAGCATGGAGAACCATTTTTTATAGCTGTGAAATCTTCCCTGGCCATCCTGTCTGCAATTTCGACCCGACCCCCTGTCACATTTGATCCTCATAGAATCTAAGTTACAGACCTGGAAGAGATCTAACTTTTCCATTTTTCTATTAAAAACAAAGCAAAACCTCAAGCTCAGAGATGTTAAGTGCAATGCTGTACAATCATAAGAGTTTGGTATCAGGGGCAAAAAGTGCAGTAGTAAAAAGCTTTGTGTACCTGGCGAGGAAATTGAAGAACCATCCTAATAATAAGCCAGGTTAAAAGCTTTGGACTGGCCATTGCTGCAGTGGTTTTGTATCATACATGCACTTAACTTTCATTCATTTATTCACTTAACAAGTGTACCAAGCACTGCTTCAGACACAGAGGATATAGTAGTGAACAAAATAATCAAAAAGCCCTGTTCTCACGGAGCTTTCGTTCAGTGGGGGTGGGGGTGGAGATACTAACAACAAGACAAAAATAAAGTATACTACAGTCAGATATAGCATGTCATCAAAACAAAGCAGGGTCAGGGATTCAACTTGTTGAGGATCAAATGTGACGGGGGTCGGGTCGAAATTGCAGACAGGGTGGCCAGGGGAGACTTCACAGCATGACAATGACTTTGGAGAAGACAGACCTGAAGGAACTGAGGGAGCCAGCCATGTATGCATCAGGCAAGGGAAATTACCCAGGCACAGGAAAGAGGTAGTGCAAATGTCCTGGGGTGGGAACATGCCTGGCCTGTTAGGAGTGAGGATAAAGGGGATGCAGCCGAGTGGACAAGAAAAAGAGGAATAGGAGATGTGTCAAGAAGGTAAAGGGAACCAGATCACAGAAGATCTTACAGTATAAGCACTGGGTCTTTAGTTTGCATGAGTTGAAAAATCACTGGAAGCATTTGGATAAAATGGAAGTCAGACCCAACTTGTATTTTAACGGACTCTCTGCGCAGAGTTGAAGCCAGACTGAAAGGGCAGTAGCAAAGTGTGAATGAGATATGAAGCTGTTGCAGTACTTCAGCTACATGTGCTGAAAATACTGGAGAGAAACAACATGAGAGAAAAGTAACCATTTCCATAAATGCTAAGCAGGGGCAACAGAGGGCATTTATGCCTCTAAGTGAGCACAGGCGGGGGGCTAGGGTTCTGCAGTTCCCTCGGTGAAGACAGCCTGCCACCACGGGGCGGTCCTGTGGGCAGAGGTGACTGCTTTTCATGCTTCCTGGTCCTCAAACAATTCCTCAAAGCGTCCAGGTCAGCCAGACCCCTCACACTGGTTCTGGGGCCAGCTATGGGCCCAGCATCAGCTTGAGGTCCGATGAACGAGAAGCAGCTCCCTGGTTTCCCTAAGGGCTTGTGTTCTCGGGTGTTCTGTGGGCTGAGTCCCTCACTCTCCAGGCGCTTGTCCAGGCCATCAGGGCTGCAGCCTTTCCACCACGGCTTCAACTCGGGATTCTGTTCCCTCTAAAACACTTGTTAAAACAAATATTTTTAAGCTCATAGGTATGACACTGTTGGACTGTCATAAGGCGAAAACATTTATTGGTTCCAATCTGCCATCACACCTCAAATTTTTCCTCTGACACATGATCCTATTTGAAGACTGGTCATCATTATGCTAAGGGAAATTTTGTAATACATATTGAAAATTCCTAGCAAATATCACACCACATGTTAATTCTTATTGGCCAACTTTACCAACTGTTAATTAAACTTATTTGTCAATTAAATCTGTCCTTAAATTGCTACTATATTTTTTGCAAATCAACAAACACATGCTAACTTCAAATGTAGTCTAAGTGTTCACATATTAGTGGAAAGAACTGAAAACTGTACAAAGTCATTTGGCACTAAAGAGCTGGCCTCTGTACAGATAAAAACACTGAAAGAAGATAAAGAAATATTCAAGAAGTAAGACTATTCTGATTCTCAAGAGATAAAATATTTGTACTACAAGAATGTAAAAAATAAGCCAATCCTTTTTTTTCAATCACAATTCTCAAATGTTCATTGTAAAAATCTAGACAAGGGAAGAAACATAGAAAGGTTTTTGCTGTCCTTTTGTTTTTTATTCATGTAGTGAGAGGGAGATATTGACAAGGATGTGCCAGTTTCCTAGTCCAAGTTGGCAATAGATGAAACTGGACTCCCTTGTGGTTACTGAGAAATATACACAGCTTTCAGAGCCAGCGCCAAGGTGAGTCAGCGTGATGGGCATTTGCCTGGAGGAGGAAGCTGACATAGTCTGTTAGGCTGAACAGTAATCCTGGGCGGCTCTGGTGGAATGAGGTGTTGAATCACCTCACCGGTAAGAGTCTTTCCTGTTGAGTAAATACTTGGCAGCCCTGGTCATTAGCTTGAAAGGCAGAGAGAAAAGTAAACATTCAGGAGTGAGTGCCCAGTGGAAGTGTTTGTTTAGGCTAAATCCTGAATGTCCTTCAGGGCTTAATGCTGCCTCTCCTTTTCGGGGCTGTGGACCTGCGGCTGCAGGAGCCAACATCACATCTGGTTCATTCTCTGTGTTCAGGATCTCAGTGATTAATTACCGAATGGGTGGATGGATGGGTGGATGGGTGGATGGATGGGTGGATGGATGGGTGGATGGGTGGGTGGATGGATGGATGGGTGGATGGTTGGGTGGATGGGTGGATGGGTGGATGGATGATGGATGATGAATGAATGAATGAATGAATGAATGAATGGAGAAAGGTAATCTTGGGGGACACTTGAGACCTAACTGGGAAGAGATGTGCTTCCCATTGTTGGAGGTCTTTGAATTGGAAACTGGATCAGAAGTTCTCAGCATTTCTCTGTTCAGTGAACACTTCTGGGTGGTGGCATCAGCAAAGCGATCCAAAGGGGGATGAATACCCCTTTTTAGAAAGAAATATTTAGAAAATCTAAAACAAGTTTTCTAAATTTTCCCTGGGCCACCCTTCAATACTGTAGCACTATTTACACAAGGCTTTAACTTCCTGCAGGTACAAGCCAATGTTTTCATGCACAATAGGTCTTTGACCTAGTATTACACCACATCTCCTTTCTCTGATTAGCAGCAAGTTGTACCCTTCTCTCTTCTGGTCTGTGCATCCCAACCTTCCACCTGTCAGATATCTCTGTATCAATGCATAGCTACACTGATGGCAAGATGCAAATTTTACTTGTCGATTACAATTGACAGCTGACCTATGAAGAGCTTGAGGGACACCAGTGTCTGAGAGCCACTCAGAAAATCATCAGTTAGGGATGTTGCAGAAATAATTCCTGTTTAAATGATATCAGACCACCCCCAAAATGCCCATTTCAACTCTAAGTTTCTAAGGTACTCAAACTACAGTTATACCTCTGCTGTTATCTATTTCGTCATTAGTCATTTTTGACAGAACTCTCCTGTAGCACTTTGCTAAGAAGATGCAGGTTTTGAGGGTATTGAGAATGGGAAGCTGGAAATGGCCAAAATCAAATGTCACAATTTCTTCCGGGCCTTTTGTCTTTCAAGGTTGACATAGAAAAGTGAGCATCACCTGGCCCAGCTAGGAGCAGAAGCTCCTGTTGTCTGTCCCCTTTCTAAGCCTTTCTAAACCTGCACAACTACCACCCCCCCTTCTCCTGTTTCTTCTTTGTTATGATCCTAAGCCCTCATTCTCACTCCCACTTCATCCCTATTGTATGTGGAGGCAGAACGAAAAACAGCCTGTGTTTGTAAAAACCTCCTCAAGTGTAGCAATTGTGATCCCATACCCTGGCTGTGGCCAATCAGGCTTGCCACCCTCACTGACAGACAGAAGAAACTCTCTTGTCTGTGTGATCCTAGAGCCTCTGGGTATGGGGTTAAACCTGAGATCTTCTGATCAGATGACACATTCCTCCGTGCTTCAGGCAGTTGCAGCCTTGGTAAGACTATCCGAGCTGCTGGGAAAAGCCTGGGAAAGACGGGGGTGTCTGAGATCTGGGGACATGTCAAGCTGTCCGTGTCTTGGAGACACATATCCCTTCAAGACGAGGGTGCCTGGACTAGGGGAGAGCAGTGCAGGCCGAGTCACATGAAGGCTGGTGGTGGAGTCCAGAAAACTCACTAGAGTAGCCTGGAGCTATTTCCAATACAAATAGGATTTGAGATTCTTGGAGTCCCTCACTGTATTGGAGGGTTGTAGACACTTCTATTATTTGTAATGCATTTAGAAACCGAAAAATGTTTCTGTTACATGTAGAAAGAGGTCATTTAATAGTAAAATTCACTGGTATGAGATATATCCTTTTTGGTGTATATGCCTCTTTGCTTATCTCCTTCTCAGCATTTTCATTTAATGCATGAAAACAATACAGTAGGAATCAAAGGCCTTGTGACGTCTCTCCTGTTTTTAAGCTTTCTGGGGCATCTTGACTCCCTTCCCAATTGTCTTTACCCCGGACTATGGACTGAATTGTGTCCCTGACAAAAATCCCTCAGTGAAGCCTTACTCCCAGTGTAACGGTATTTGGGGATGTGCCTTTGGGAGCTGATTAGGCTTAGGTGAGCCCATAAGGATGGGGCTCCTTTCATGAGATTAGTGCCCTTTGATAACAGGAAATCAGAGAGCTCCTGGGTCCTCTCTGCCATGTGAGGACACAATGAGAAGGGGCCATCTGCAAACCAAGAAGAGAGTCCTCACCAGAACCCAACCATCCTGGGACCCTGATCTCAGACCTCCAGCCTCCAGAACTGTGAGGAAGTAAATCTCTGCTCTCTAAGCCCCCCAGGCCACGGTGTTCTGCTGTGGCAGTCTGAGCTGAGATACTCTGCCTCTCTTCCTCCCATCTGCCTTCTGCCTCCTCCCTCTGCTACTTCCTTCTGAGAGGGCAGAAACAGAGGGCACAGACCTCGTGACTTCACTTGCCATCCTCCTGCATTTTTGACCATCTTAGAATTAGATGAACAAAATATTCTGCCTATATTACATCATTTAAATACACACACACACACTTTTTGACCAGTTTGCCTCCCAGCACACGACTAAACTTCTTTCTTTATTGTGAAAATAAGTAGAAAATAACTTCTAAGAAAAAGAGGAAAAGCTGGTGAAAGAAAACATGGAAAGAGAGGTCAAAAAGAGAAAATGACAGACACACACGGGGGAGAGGGTCCTGGTGCTCCCTTCTGTCCCTGAGCCTTTCCAACACACAGCCTTCCCCAGCCTGCCCGCCATTCCTTTCCTCACTGTCTTCCCACTGCCCCTTGCAGCCACTTCCCATCTTTTCTGTCCTTTCCTGTTGAAATTCACTTCAATCCATAAAAGCCCGTTTTCCCAAGCCCAGATTTCCATGCCTCCACCTTCTGGGGTAACAGAAAAATGGTCTGTGTGCTAATGGTCAAGGACCAACAATCCTCCCTCCCAAGTAACAATTGTGCATGTTAACTAGAGCTATCTATAAGGAACACATTCACCTAGGTTTCAGAGAGCACTCACCCAAAAGGGAACTCTAGCCTAGAACTACCCTAAACAAAAATACAAGAGCCACAAATGCAAGCCACATAGACTATTGTAAATTTTCTTATAGCTGCATTTTTAAGTGGTAGTGTATGAGTGAAAAAAAATTTTATATATATTTTAATAGAACACAGCCCCCAAATTATATCTATAATATATTTATTATAATACAATCAATTTTTAAATGAAATACTTCACATTTCTTTCATACTAGGTCTTCCCAATAAAATGTGCACTTTGCACTTAACAGTACATCTCATTTCAGACTAGCCACATTCAGATGCTTAACAGCCACATGTGGCTAGTGGCTACCATCCTGGACAGCCCAGCTCTGGCCAGAGGAGAGGGAAGGTGAGGCCATGGCAGAGCAGCAGGTAGGGAAAGCCTCCCACCACCTGGACTCCCTCTCCTGGACCTGAAAGCATGTGCCTGTTGCAGAGACAACAAACTAAATGCTCCTTTGAGATTTGAGATTTTTTTTTCTATTGCTTTTAAAGAAAGGTACTCAAACCCACCATCTCCTTAAATATTATTGTTGAAATTTCAAATGTTCAGGACAAAAATTTCTCAGTGGACTCTTGAAGTGTTACATGCTGCTGGTAAGAATTCCTAAGCCTCCCTGCATCACCTCTGTGAAGCCTGAAGCACCTGGACCCGGTGCAGTTCAGGGCTCAGCCCTTCTTCACCCCGCCCTCTCTCAGGGAAGGGATGACTGCAGACTAGTTTCATTTGCTGAGAAATGGGTGATCCTCCCCACATGGACTTCTGTGGCGAAGCTGCTGCATCTTTAGTAGGTGTGGATACACACGACAGGAGCAGAATTTTGTAGCCTGGACCAACAGTTATGTTTCTCTCAGGGGCAGCTGGGGGGAATTATTTTCACTAGGGGCTGAGTCAATGGGGGCCCTTTAATTATAGCAATCCATGCTGGTACCACATGTCAGGCTCATTCACGTGGCTGGCTCAATTATTCCTACAGTGATACCCAAGCCCTTGATATCCTGTAGTTCGTGTAGCTGAAGTCTGCCTTTTATATAACACAGAGAAGAAATCATTTTAATGGAAATGTAAAGGATGAGCATGGTAAAGAGGGTGGTACTGCTAAGGTCTAGTAGGATGCGATGGTTTTTCAGCAGTTCAACTATTTGATGGTCTAGTGAGACTTGTCTGCAAGGATTCGCTGCTGCCAGTCACTAATCTTTTATTTCTTTATTGGAGCCTCTTTCTCCCTCCTTATTCCAGTCTTTATCCTTGTCTGAGGAGCTAACTGATAGAACTGGAAAAGGGCAAGCTTTTATGTTCAGGAGATAAGTGTGGTTTTATTAAGAAATGCTGAAAAGCCTTCAGACCTGAAAAAAAAAAGATGACTCTCAATGGGAGATAATCATGCTAATGGAGTTTTCTGGCATCATCTCAGATTATACCCCTGCCAACTTTAAAGCTGATCTGGGTTAAGAAACTAGTTTTTTCTCATTATCACTTCTCTCACAAAGGCCAGTGACAATCTTTTTTGTCCCAGTCTAATTAAAATTCAAATTAAAGCATATTTCTAACTGGTGGTAATGCTCGTGAAAGATTCTTAAGGAAAAGGATATCATGGAACTTGGGATGGCTGTTGTTTGTAGGCTGGAGTTTCAAGGACTGTTCATTCTCATGGTTAATTGAAAATCAAATGTGTATAAAAAAGTTGGCAGAGACTGATTCTCCTTCCTCTCCAGACGCTTGCAATTCTTGATTCGTGAACACCCAGAATCTTTCCCCTTACTGGATCCAGATTTCATTGTCAGTATGTCTGATCTAACGAGATGACGTGACATCTGTCTGTGTTCCCTTTTTAGAACGTGAGAAATGAAGCCTTTTCATCTTCTCTCCTTTTGCGTTCTGGGACATCCAATCAAAAGTGCTCAACTTCTCCTTTTCTTGTTTGCTTTAGAAGACAACTCACTAGAAGTGTCCTGCGGCCGTCTCCCACCTGTGGAAGGAGTTGATCGAAAAATTAACCTGATTTTGGACTTGTCAACCCAGCTTTCCCTTCAGTGTGAGAAGATCACCCAGATGGAAGAAGTTTTAGAGAAAAACGAAAGGAAGATTCAGCAGCTGGAAGCCGAGCGGGGGGGCCCTTCCTTTGCAAGAGGTCAAGGACCACCCAGAATGTTTACAAGAAGCCCCAGTTTTCTTTAATATTAGCATCATTTTTGTGGTCTCTGATGAGGATATGTAAAGATTCCCAGTAAGAGAATAATAAAAGTTTATTATATTTCATTAAGGTAAAGTTCAGAACCCAACTAGTCTCCTCATTGGCAAGCTCAAGTTCAAGATGATGGATATGAATATCCTATAAAGTTCATATTGGAAGGAAACAAAACAAAGGGAGGTCTTACTGACTGTTTCCCCTTTAGACATCAGTAGTCACGTAACCACACAGCTGTAGAATACTGTTTTCAGACATTCCTGGTACAGTGGGGGAGGGAAAAAAACACAAAACTAGACAGATAGTCAAAGAACTTAGCATCATCTTCTTACCAGTGGTTTGTCACACTGCAAGGGTGGGTGGTACCAATCTTGTTTTAATATGCAGCTCAGTTGTGAAAGAAAGCTGTCAAGGATTCCAAGTTCAAACTGGGGAGTGTCAGGGTACTAAAGAGTAGGATCATTGCCAGCAGAGTAACTAGCCATGACATCTGTCCTTACATGTCTTCTATAATGGATTTCTTTACAGCATACATTTCATTAACATTTAGCATACATTTTATTAACATTTAGCAAAGAAAGAAATGAAAAAGAATCAAAGAAATCCAAAGAAATAAAGAATGGATGAATCAGCACTATGGTCCTCTGGGAAATGTTTCCTGGGACATCTCCTTGGGAAAACACACAACGCTGATTTTTCCCTTAGAAGCGTGACTAAGACCAAAGCAATTACACTCTTCGGTTCTTCTTACCAAGGAGCTATGGAGAAATATTGTAGCAAACATGAGAATCACTAGTTTTATCATCAAGGAGTTCCTAGAGACACACAAGTCTCTTTAATGTAAACGTGATTGTAATGGGGGATGGGAAATGGAAGAGAAAATGTAGGTGGACAGGGTTTATACCCAGTAAGTACTGCTTTAGAGGAAGTTAACAGATTTACTGATCATGAGTGATCAGTAATAATACATAGTCCTGGGCTCTGGTGTAGGGCCGAGGACTGTGTATTTTAACAGATACATGTGGTATTCCTGTTGAGCATATTCCAGGAACTACATTTTAAGACACTTTGGTTTAGGGGTGGCTTCAAGCAGAGCTGTCACACTTTTATTCCCAAATTAAAAGATTATCCCCAGAAGGAGAATCTCTTCTTGCAAACCAGGGTGAGGAGTGTAATACAGTATATAATTAGTCTGATTATGGATCCCGACTATCTACACACAAAGTTTCCAAACTTGATTTTTTTTTTAAAGGAAGTCATTGAGTTTTGGATTTGCAATATTGATTCTAGATTTTCACTACAAAAAAACGTAGTTCAAGTTACTTTCATACAAAGCTAAAATCTTCTCATATTTGAATATAACCTCAGCATTTCACCTGTAATGTCTGCAAGTATGTAAAGATGTAGTCCATCATCAGAAATGAGAACAACTTACAATGCCTTGATCCTGAATACCCCAGAAAGTGACTCAAAGCACTTTTTCACAGTCCCAGGAGAACCTGTTCTATGGAGCCTACTTCAGCACCTACAGAGTCCACTTCTGAGATATCTTCTCTCTGGTTCCTCCTCCTTGTTACCTTCTCAAACCCCATGACCTCTTCGGTCCTTTCTATTTCTCTGGCCCCAACTGACTAGGTCTCCCTGTTCCAATCTTGAAGTTTTGACCATTGCTTCCAACACCACGGTGAAGCTGAGGGTTGGCATGTCCTTACTGTGCATTTCTGTGAGAAAGCTTTAAGCCTTTCAGTTTGTTAAGAGTGGACTATCTCCAAAATAAACTATCATCTCTACAATTTTGATCTGTTACCACGATTATCAAGTCTCCATCTCTGTATTTTACCAGAGATTGTCCTAATCCCATGGGATACTGAGGATGAGATAGACTGAAAGTAGGGAAGGAGAGAAAAAAAAAATCGTGCCACATCGCCAACAGGGGGATGCTAACTTCTAGATGGATTTCCCCTGGCTAATCCCTGGCTAGTCCCCAACAGGAAAGCACCTTGCAGTGGAGATAAAATAGCAGGCACAACAGGAACTGCTGTTAATAATTGATTGAGCCTGTCACCTCTACATCCAAGCAGGAGCCAGGGAAGGAGAGAGAATGAGGGGTCATATTACCCTGCAAAACCATCTCTACAAGAAGCTGATCTTGACTCAGATCTAGGTTGTCTCCAGATCAGAAGTGGGGAGGAGATTTGGCCCAAAGGTGAACAGACTAATCAGCCAGACACCTTAGTAACAGTCATTCTTTAACTATTCAGGTTTTATGGGATAGCAAAGGGCAGGGAGTGGATGAGGGGCTGGGTGGGAGGGGAAGAGGTGTATTGGCGCTGGAGGCATTTCAAAGTGGAAAAATTCTCATTCCCAGCTGAATATTTATGCCCTTGGATGCCCCCAAAGTTCATTTCCATTTTCTGCCACTCCTCCAGAGAATTGAGTAGTAAGCATCACACTGTGCTAAACAGCTGGTTCAAATTAAGAATCAGATTATAGTTCATAAAAGCACAGTCCTATTTTCTTAGGAGGAAGTTCGGCTACTGAAGTTGTCTACTGATCCTTAAAACTGAGTAAATACTCAGATTATACCCCTTAGCATTAGCAGGCTGACGACCTTATTTCTTAATGAAAATCTAGCAAATCATCGGTTAATATATCTGATTTAAAAATAACAAGAAATCCAGAATATTAAAATATTTAACAAGTAACCCAAGCCATTCTCTAATTTTCTAAAGACATTTACAGAAATATATGCATAGTTTTAACTCTTCCTTTTCACCTGTTATTAACTTTTCTTAGAGAGAAATTTAAATATGTGATATGTCTAACCAATTTAAGTAAATGTTGGATTTAACCATTTAGTTTCATTATGTCAATTCCTAATACTTTATGCTGAGCTGAAATCATAGCTATAACTAGTCATAGACTTGTTAAAGACTAGCAGGAAAGCAAATCATTGGAAACACGAAGGGGGTGGTCAGTGAAATTCAGCAAAAGCAAAGAAACTATAATATTTTCTGCCTAAATGCATTTCTGGGAAAGGATGAATTCAATCAAATCTTAATTATCTTCTACACTCCTGTCTGCTTCCCCCCAAATCCAATCATTTTCTTTTATATCACACTGAAGGAAAGAATTTTTGCTTTAATGACACAAATAGAGAAGTGTTGATGAATGTTGCAGGCTTAAGTCAAAATAATATTTATTTGGCAATTTTCAAGTATAGGGACTGCAGAGACAAAACTATTCCAGAAGATAAAAGAAATCATTGTTAAAGGACTTAGAAAAGCAAATACCTGACATGTAAAAAGTCTAACTCTCATAATTAAAAAATTAGACAAAACTAAAGGAAAAAAATGAAAAAGGAAATTGTAAGGATAAATCATTATCATAATTTTCCCCTGCTATTACAACAAAATCTTTTATTAAGATTTTCCAGACACAAAAGAGGTTTTTTTGCTAACAGAGGAGAATAAGTTCAAGTAGGAAATAACCTTTTGTGAATAAATGTACTAGTACACTAGGACAAAGTTCACAGCAAAAGACAGGGATAACCGTGAGATTTCCCATACCTAATAAAATTAGGACTTTTTTGGTAAAACAAAACAAAACCAGGAACAGTTATTCCCAGCTTCCCAGAGAAACTGCGCATCTGGAGTCAGATTACTCAGCATATTCCCAATAATGTGAACCTGTGGCAAGATGGCATTTAATGGGTCTGACCATTTCCATCTATAAGGTTTCTGTTTGTTTCCTGTTTGTCTAACAAAGAATTACCCTTAGTGCTTAAATACAATAATACCCAATTCTTTGTTCTGGGAGAGAAAAAATCACATGATGTATTGTCTGATGACTCTTAAATCCATTTTCCTAAATGTCACAAAAAAGTCCACCCAGAGTGCATTATCTGATGCTGCCTTTTTGACGGAATGATGAAGCACAGGCAAAGGATGGCAGTGGAATGAGAAAAAAAGGACTATCCCATCACCAGCTCCTTGTCATTTTGGGTCCAAACAATGATAACAGTGAGCTCTAGGTCAAAAAAAAGCTGTGAATATCATCCTTGGCCTGGAGATACAAAGGTGTGTCTTAACTGACTGGCTCCAGTCTGAAGAAGTTGGTTTGGTGATTGTGAAGGAAACAACCAACAGCTATAATGGAAGCCCTCTGATCTTAGGGACCTACATTACTAGCCATCGATTATGTATATAGGAATATAACTAACATTTACAGAGCAATTTATAGTCAATTAAAATATTTTCAAATAGATGTATTTAATCCTTATGAGTTAGGTTCTAGCTGGATAATTAATTCCATGCTTATAGGAAATGCCAGAACCAGGGTCTGCAGCTCCCAGGCCAGGATAACTTTCACAACACTGACCACCTCTATGAGGCCACAGAAACAGACATTTATTGTCTATGCCTCTCTCTTAGGTCAGCCTCATTTCCATTACAGGGAAAACCATTGTCCACAGGTACCTTCTTTTTCAAGTTTATTACACAATAGGAGTCAAAAACCTGTCCAGATTCAACTGATCAACTTACCCAGTTTAGCCAGAATGGTGTTCTGTTTTGTTTTGCTTTAAAATAAATGCTTTTAAGAAGGGTGGGTCTGCATGCTACAGTTTGCCCCAGTCCCCACCACTTCCTATTGTCTTATACCTTAAGGCTGATTAAGATATTTATCTTAGCTGCCTGGCCCCATAGGTGAATGGGTTTAGAATCCCTGCCTCAAATACAATGTGTACACCAGGTCCGATTGGTATGCCTCGAGCTTTTGATTTATGGTCTGATGCATATATTCAAATTGAGTATGTTACATCGTACATTCCATGTTAATGCATATCCCCACAGGCACAATAGAGACAGCACAACAAAGAGTTAAGGAAAGTAATGAACCAGATGTCCAGTGCATTTTCCTTATCAGTTCAAGACAGTTTCTGAATCTTTCAGTTCTAATGTGTGCTGTGTAGAAGGGAATTCTGATAGTAAAAGCCATCTTATCCATACCACCAGCACAAGTAAGAAGGTAAGTGATGCCTACCAGAACTGGCATTTTCTAAAGAAAGGACATGGACATTCTACTTAATATATAAAACTCCCCTTTCTGATCAGTGGTCCAGGTTCTGTTTTACACAGATGGAGGAACAGAGAGAAGCAGTTGAGTGGCATCTGCAAAGGTCACTGATTGTAGCTCTAGCTGCTTTTGTCTTCTACCTAGATGAAAATGTAGGCATTGGGTCACTTTAGCACACTTAGCATATTTGGGAACAATGCCTTAAATGTATAAAGCAAAGTATACAGTGATGACTCCATTTATCCTGACAACCTTGTGAGTTAGGGGTTTCCCATCTGCAGGTGGGAGAACTGCAGTCTAGGCTTATAGAACAAGGGTCAGCAAACTCCAGCTGCAAGCCAGATCCAGCTTACCACCATACTATCTATAAAGTAAGTTTTGTCGGAAGGCAGCCATTCTCATTCATTTTGGTATTGCTTCTGGGCTGTTTTCTTGCTACAATGGGAGAGTTGAGTAGCTGTGACATAGACCTACAGCCAACAGGCCTAAATATCTGGGCCTTAATAGAAAAAGTAAAGTTAAATTAAATGAATTGCTCAAAGTCATCTAGCTAGTAGGTTTCAGAACCAGTCTTGAGCCTGATGTTGGAATTAGAATAATCCAATTGTCCACTCCTTGTGATCAGGGTACAAACACTTTTACACAGATTGATTCTCAACTTGGCATCCTAAAGAAAATATATGTTATTTACCTAGGAGTCACCAAATGTCACTAGACTGTGGCTAAAAAATAAGCGAAATGTCTTTGATTATCCCATAGCACAATGGGTTTTTTTAGGTAATAAATGTTACCCCCTATATTTATCTATTTTATTCCTACATTAAAAAGGTAGCTTGCTCTATGCACCCCTGCCTAGACTCCAGGAGCTTTGTGTAAAAGAATTAATCACGAGTTGCTTCCTTGCTAGGCTTTTGTTTCCATAGTCCATTGAGGAAAAAAGTTGAAAAAGTATCTCTTGAGGGAAACATGGGAGACAGGGAGGGAGTCCCACCACCCTGAGGGGAGAACAAGAGAGGCATGGGGGGGTCCCATCACAGCAGGATCCCATCCCTGCCTCAGGTATATAGCAGGATCTCAGCGGGATCAGCCACATGCAACAGTAGGCAGGCAGGATGCTGAGGCCCAGGACTTCAGGGCCTGCCCGGAGTCCCATGCCTATGTGTGGCTTGGATGTGCCCAAGCAGCAGAGCTGACAGGACCAAGCTGACTGGAAAGACAGGGGCATCTCCAGATGACCTAGAAGGGTCTCAGAACCAAGAGCCCTGGCATGAGGCCAGGCGAGTGTGAGACTCACAGTGACTCAGGTTGAACCTCCTGCCTTCCTGGTGGAATAAGGCTCAGAGGTAATATTCAGATAATTTATAGAAAATAAAGAAAAGGAACTCATGCAGACTTGAGTTTGCAGACTGAGATTCACAAGAGGCATACCATTAAAAGTCCCCATTAAAAATGCAAATCACAAAGACTTGTCCAACCTTCCACTGAGTTCTGCTCCCCAAGAAATGCACGGAAACCCCACTGTTGGTGTTAGTGACCCAACACTTCAGCCCACCATCCTCACCCTGAACCACCACAGATTCAGAGAATGGCTGTCACCACCTGCCACACTGCATCTGCCCACCCCGGCCTCCACACCTCCATTCAGGTACCTTGATGGGCTCAGGCCACAGACAGAAGTGTCACTCTTAACTCCCCGAAGCACAAACAAATCAGGCTGTGGTATTAAACAAAACTTTGTTAAGTGCTTGGGAATAACTAGAATATGGTGCCAAATATCACACAGTTAGTTCAAGTTACTCACAGGCCTAAACTTAAGATCTCAAGTTCTTGCTTTGTTCTCAGCAGATTTCCATCAGCCCAGCTAGTGTCCTTAGCATTTCACTATGGATACTCTATTCCTTCCCCAGAGAGAAGAGCAGATCACCACTTCTTCCAGCCCAACGCTGTTCATTTTAAATCCCAGGATGGTTAACGGTGACAACATTTTCTTCTGGAGATAACTCCACCCCACCCACAGGATGTGGTCCAACTTCATGGACTCCAACCATATGTCCTAGAACCTGGGTTACTCAAGCTTAAATACTCTTTGTGGGTACTAAATATATATAAATATCTATACTGAGGAGGAAATGTTCTCAAAATATAGTATTCCACAGAATGTTAAGTATATTAGCTTACACAATCTGCATTCATACATATATTACAATTTCATCCCCAAGAAGGAGAATTAGGTATTTCCTTTACATTCTTAAGATTAAATGACCATTTTTGTGATTTTTCTAATATAAAGGAAGGCTTCTCCAAAGATTAATTAAAATTATAACTTTAGAAACCCAGCTGCTGCTAACTTATGTGGGAGTATTTGTGCCAAAACAAATAGTCTCTTTTTCTGCCATACCATCCTCCACTCTTCCAAAGGCTTTGCGGAGCAGGGCAACTATAAAACAAAGTGGGGATTATCTTACCAACATTTCTGGTAAATGTTCTTGATTATTAAAAGATTAATAACCAGAGTATATGTTCCCTCATTCACTCAACGAATATTTACTGAGTACTTACTATGAACTTGTACTTATTATATGCTCTATCAATCATGTCAGATGTCGAAACTTAGTCCAGATTTATACATAGAATAACAGAGAGTTTATTGTTGCCACAGAGATATTTATTGTACCTTTAAAATTTGTTAAATAATAAGCTGAAAAATTGCTGGTAAAAAGAAATCAGAAGAGGGGAAGGTTTTCTATAGCACAATTCATTTTAGAAATACATTTGAAATTGGTAGAAGGATTTTTTTTCAAACTCTCTATAGACTTTCTTGAGTGAATGAATGCTACTTTGTAGTGGTGAACAACCTTCAGTGAGCCAGGTCATGTGCAATTGGCAGCAGGCTATAGATTCAGAAGCCTGCAGAAAGGTCTAGGGATGAAAGAGGGCTACGGCTCCTTCTTCTCCACTTCATTTCCAGTCTAGAAGAGATGCCAAGAATTTAAATTAAGCTGATTATCCTTTGAGAGTTATTCAATCCTACTATTTTACCATAGAAACTTAGAGAACCATTGCATGAGGTTGTTCTCTAGATTACTTCTTGCTAAGAACTTTAACAAATTGAGATCCTAAAGACAGAGAAATTTTTTTTTCTATCTTGGTGTTTGCCCCACAATTTTGAAACACAGCAGTTGTCTCCTAAGACGTCACGGTGTTTGTGAATCAGCTCAGACTATGGAAGGGGTGTCTGTAACAGTGGGAGTTGCCTCAAGCATCAGACCATACTGATAGATCCCCGAGACCTAATCAAAGATTGAAACTGATAGGCCCCTGGAGTGATGTATAGCTTCAGGGAACAGATTCCCATCTGCTAGTTTCTCAGTAAGAAATGGAGAACTCAAACATATTAAGAAGACAGAATTGTATTTAAAAAGAGAGGCTGTGTCTGTACTGAAATTTCTTTTCTTTAGTAATTAATGTCAAAAAATAAAATGCTTGAATTACAAACCAAAAACATAGAAAACTCTTCTAGAGGATCATCCCAAGAAACATCTGTTTTCTTTAGTACTAGTATTAATCTTTAGTGGGTTGGAATATTTGTGGTATTTTTCCCCCCAGGAAAATGTGTGGTGAATCTGTAAAAGTTGTGAATCTGTTAGAACACACATTTTATTGCTTTAAACTCTCTATAGGAGTAATAAATCCTTAGATGAAATGAGAAATTATATATTACTAAGTGGAAAACAGAAACACAGTTGTTTTTTCCTTAGTCTTACTATATAGTCAGCCTTCTATATACTTGATTAAATATGGTTGTTTCAGATGTATCTGGAGTACGTACAATGAACTACGATGGTTAAAGACTGAACAGGGAACTTCAAATCTGAACTTCTCAGCACTTCCCCAGATAAAGGAAAAGAGAGTGTTTAATGCTTTGTATTATTTCCAACCAGCACTAGTGATAGTGAGATTTGTTAAAACATGAGTTTGTTGAATTATCCCTGGAATAAAGGTGATTAGAATTTGCCCTAAAGTAAAACAACGTGGGAAAGCACTTTATTTATATGTATCAGATACTCATAGATGCTTCTTAATTCTTCCTGGTGATGTAAGTTGTGTTGGATTGAAGGGAGTATTATGGCAACTCTATAAAATAAGCAGCTTATTTTTTCCTCCCAGTTGAAGAGCACTTTATAAGACTCTTCATACTTTGAAAATAATCCTTACAGGATTAAGAGAACTTTCATTTAAAATGCATTAAAATGTGCAATACTTTCCCATCTGCAACAATAGACTTTGATAAGTTATATATATATATAAAAAATGTAATATCTAAAGTAACCACTAAAAAACTATACAAAGAAATATACTAAAACAGTATAAATGAATCAAAATAAAATTATAAAAAATGTTCAAAGAACCCAAAGGAAAGCAAGAAAAACAAAACAGAGAAACAACCAAAAACAAAAAACCCAGAGAGAACAAATAGGAAAAAAAAGAAAAAATTGTGGAGTTAGAACCCTAAATAGCAAGTTAAATATAAATACTAGTATCTAAATACACCAATTAAAACAGAGAATATCAAAGTGAATTTAAAACCACAACTGAACTATATGCTACCTTTGATGAATTCATTTGAAGTATAACAATACAGGCAGGTTGGAAACTTAAAAATGTAAAAAAATATATTATACAAACACTGATCAAAAGAAAGCAGTAGAGGAGGGGCGGAAGATGGCGGCGTGAGTAGAGCAGCGGAAATCTCCTCCCAAAACCACATATATCTATGAAAATATAACAAAGACAACCCTTCCTAGAATAAAGACCAGAGGACACAGGACAATACCCAGACCACATCCGCACCTGAGAGAACCCAGCGCCTCACAAAGGGGGTAAGATACAAGCCCCGGCCCCGCGGGAGCCGAGCGCCCCTCCCCCCAACTCCTGGCGGGAGAAGAGCAGGCAGAGCGGGAGGGAGACGGAGCCCAGGGCTGCCGAACACCCAGCCCCAGCCATCCGGGCCCAGACACAGTACGTGCCCAGGGGGCCCTGGATACTAGGAAAACAGGGCAGCAAGAACAGTGAGCGGGCACCGGAGGCCAGGCGCCGGAGGACATAACAAAAGCACGCAACCAATTTTTTTTTTTTTTTTTTTTTGCTGCTTTGTTTTGGCGAGCGCTTTTTGGAAGTCTTAAAGGGATAGGGACCCCAATACTAGGGAAACAGGGCAGCAAGAACAGTGAGCGGGCACTGGTGGCCTGGCGCAGGAGGACACCAGAAAAGCAAGCGCCCATTTTTTTTTTTTTTTTTTTTTTTGCTGTTTTGTTTTGGCAAGTGCTTTTTGGTAGTCTTAAAGGGATAGGGACCCCAATACTAGGGAAACAGAGCAGCAAGACCGGTGAGCAGAGGCCTGAGGCTGGCACTGGAGAATAAAGAAAAACGAGCAACCACCTTTTTTTTAATTCAAAAATTTTTTCCTTTTTTTTTTTTTTGGTGGTCGTTGTTTTGTTTTGGCGGGTGCTTTTTGGAAGTCTTAAAGGGGCAGGGCAGGACACTTAATCCAGAGGTAGGGAATCCGGGGATCTCTGGGCACCCTAACCCCTGGGCTGCAGGGAGCAGGGAGGCCCCTTACGGAGATAAATAGCCTCCCAGCCGCTCCCGCTCCAACGCAACTCCACCATTTTGGAGCAGCTGCCCGAGCCAGGCCACACCCACAGCAACAGCGGACATAAATTCCATAGCAAACGGGCAGGAAGCAGAAACCCTCTCTGTGCGCAGCTGCGCAGCACAAGCCACTAGAGGTCGCTGTTCTCCCAAGAGAGGAGGGCCACAAACCAACAAGAAGGGAAGTTCTTCCAGCCATCACTCGTCCCAGCTCTGCAAACTATTCCTATCACCATGAAAAGGCAAAGCTACAGGCAGACAAAGATCACAGAGACAACACCAGAGAAGGAGACAGACCTAACCAGTCTTCCTGAAAAAGAATTCAAAATAAGAATCATAAACATGCTGACAGAGATGCAGAGAAATACGCAAGGGAAATGGGATGAAGTCTGGAGGGAGATCACAGATGCCAGAAAGGAGATCGCAGAAATGAAACAAACTCTGGAAGGGTTTATAAGCAGAATGGATAGGATGCAAGAGGCCATTGATGGAACTGAAATCAGAGAACAGGAACGCATAGAAGCTGACATAGAGAGAGACAAAAGGATCTCCAGGAATGAAACAATATTAAGAGAACTGTGTGACCAATCCAAAAGGAACAATATCCATATTATAGGGGTCCCAGAAGAAGAAAAGAGAGGAAAAGAGATGGAAAGTATCTTAGAAGAAATAATTGCTGAAAACTTCCCCAAACTGGGGGAGGAAATAATCGAACAGACCACGGAAATACACAGAACCCCCAACAGAAAGGATCCAAGGAGGACAACACCAAGACACATAATAATTAAAATGGCAAAGATCAAGGACAAGGAAAGAGTTTTAAAGGCAGCTAGAGAGAAAAAGGTCACCTATAAAGGGAAACCCATCAGGCTAACATCAGACTTCTCGACAGAAACCCTACAGGCCATAAGAGAATGGCATGATATATTTAATACAATGAAACAGAAGGGCCTTGAACCAAGGATACTGTATCCAGCACAACTATCATTCAAATATGACGGTGGGATTAAACAATTCCCAGACAAACAAAAGCTGAGGGAATTTGCTTTCCACAAACCACCTCTACAGAACATCTTACAGGGACTGCTCTAGATGGGAGCACCCCTAGAAAGAGCACAGCACAAAACACCCAACATATGAAGAATCAAGGAGGAGGAACAAGAAGGGAGAGAAGAAAAGAATCTCCAGACAGTGTATATAACAGCTCAATAAGCGAGCTAAGTTAGACAGTAAGATACTAAAGAGGCTAACCTTGAACCTTTGGTAACCAAGAATTTAAAGCTTGCAATGGCAATAAGTACATATCTTTCTATAGTCACCCTAAATGTTAATGGGTTGAATGCACCAATCAAAAGACACAGAGTAACAGAATGGATAAAAAAGCAAGACCCATCTATATGCTGCTTACAAGAAACTCACCTCAAACCCAAAGACATGTACAGACTAAAAGTCAAGGGATGGAAAAACATATTTCAAGCAAACAACAGCGAGAAGAAAGTAGGGGTTGCAGTACTAATATCAGACAAAATAGACTTCAAAACAAAGAAAGTAACAAGAGATAAAGAAGGACACTACATAATGATAAAGGGCTCAGTCCAACAAGAGGACATAACCATTCTAAATATATATGCACCCAACACAGGAGCACCAGCATATGTGAAACAAATACTAACAGAACTAAAGGGGGAAATAGACTGCAATGCATTCATTCTAGGAGACTTCAACACACCACTCACCACAAAGGATAGATCCACCGGGCAGAAAACAAGTAAGGACACGGAAGCACTGAACAACACAGTAGAGCAGATGGACCTAATAGACATCTATAGAACTCTACATCCAAAAGCAACAGTATATACATTCTTCTCAAGTGCACATGGAACATTCTCCAGAATAGACCACATACTAGGCCACAAAAAGAGCCTCAGAAAATTCCAAAAGATTGAAATCCTACCAACCAACTTTTCAGACCACAAAGGCATAAAACTAGAAATAAACTGTACAAAGAAAGCAAAGAGGCTCACAAACACATGGAGGCTTAACAACACGCTCCTAAATAATCAATGGATCAACGACCAAATCGAAATGGAGATCCAGCAATATATGGAAACAAATGACAACAACAACACTAAGCCCCAACTTCTGTGGGACACAGCAAAAGCAGTCTTAAGAGGAAAGTATATAGCAATCCAAGCACATTTAAAAAAGGAAGAGCAATCCCAAATGAATGGTCTAATGTTACAATTATCGAAATTGGAAAAAGAAGAACAAATGAGGCCTAAGGTCAGCAGAAGGAGGGACATAATAAAGATCAGAGAAGAAATAAATAAAATTGAGAAGAATAAAACAATAGCAAAAATCAATGAAACCAAGAGCTGGTTCTTCGAGAAAATAAACAAAATAGATAAGCCTCTAGCCAGACTTATTAAGAGGAAAAGAGAGTCAACACAAATCAACAGTATCAGAAACGAGAAAGGAAAAATCACGACGGACCCCACAGAAATACAAAGAATTATTAGAGAATACTATGAAAACCTATATGCTAACAAGCTGGGAAACCTAGGAGAAATGGGCGTCTTCCTAGAAAAATACAACCTTCCAAGACTGTCCCAGAAAGAAACAGAAAATCTAAACAGACCAATTACCAGCAAAGAAATTGAAGCGGTAATCAAAAAACTACCAAAGAACAAAACCCCCGGGCCAGATGGATTTACCTCGGAATTTTATCAGACATACAGGGAAGACATACTACCCATTCTCCTTAAAGTTTTCCAAAAAATAGAGGAGGAGGGGATACTCCCAAACTCATTCTATGAAGCTAACATCACCCTAATACCAAAAACAGGCAAAGACCCCACCAAGAAAGAAAACTACAGACCAATATCCCTGATGAACGTAGATGCAAAAATACTCAACAAAATATTAGCAAACCGAATTCAAAAATACATCAAAAGGATCATACACCATGACCAAGTGGGATTCATCCCAGGGATGCAAGGATGGTACAACATTCAAAAGTCCATCAACATCATCCACCACATCAACAAAAAGAAAGACAAAAACCACATGATCATCTCCATAGATGCTGAAAAAGCATTTGACAAAGTTCAACATCCATTCATGATAAAAACTCTCAGCAAAATGGGAATAGAGGGCAAGTACCTCAACATAATAAAGGCCATCTATGATAAACCCACAGCCAACATTATATTGAACAGCGAGAAGCTGAAAGCATTTCCTCTGAGATTGGGAACTAGACAGGGATGCCCACTCTCTCCACTGTTACTTAACATAGTACTGGAGGTCCTAGCCACGGCAATCAGACAAAACAAAGAAATACAAGGAATCCAGATTGGTAAAGAAGAAGTTAAACTGTCACTATTTGCAGATTACATGATACTGTACATAAAAAACCCTAAAGACTCCACCCCAAAACTACTAGAACTGATATTGGAATACAGCAAAGTTGCAGGATACAAAATCAACACACAAAAATCTGTGGCTTTCCTATATACTAACAATGAACCAACAGAAAGAGAAATCAGGAAAACAACTCCATTCACAATTGCATAAAAAAAAAAAATACCTAGGAATAAACCTAACCAAAGAAGTGAAAGACTTATACTCTGAAAACTACAAGTCACTCTTAAGAGAAATTAAAGGGGACACTAACAGATGGAAACTCATCCCATGCTCATGGCTAGGAAGAATTAATATTGTCAAAATGGCCATCCTGCCCAAAGCAATATACAGATTTGATGCAATCCCTATGAAACTACCAGCAACATTCTTCAATGAACTGGAACCAATAATTCAAAAATTCACATGGAAACACCAAAGACCCCGAATAGCCAAAGCAATCCTGAGAAAGAAGAATAAAGTAGGGGGGATCTCACTCCCCAACTTCAAGCTCTACTATAAAGCCATAGTAATCAAGACAATTTGGTACTGGCACAAGAGCAGAGCCACGGACCAATGGAACAGACTAGAGAATCCAGACATTAACCCAGACATATATGGTCAATTAATATTTGATAAAGGAGCCATGGACATACAATGGCGAAAGGACAGTCTCTTCAACAGATGGTGCTGGCAAAACAGGACAGCTACATGTAGGAGAATGAAACTGGACCATTGTCTAACCCCATATACAAAAGTAAACTCAAAATGGATCAAAGACCTGAATGTAAGTCATGAAACCATTAAACTCTTGGAAAAAAACATAGGCAAAAACCTCTTAGACATAAACATGAGTGACCTCTTCTTGAACATATCTCTCCGGGCAAGGAAAACAACAGCAAAAATGAGTAAGTGGGACTATATTAAGCTGAAAAGCTTCTGTACAGCAAAAGACACCATCAATAGAACAAAAAGGGCCCCTACAGTATTGGAGAATATATTTGAAAATGACACATCCGATAAAGGCTTGACGTCCAGAATATACAAGGAGCTCTCACGCCTCAACAAACAAAAAACAAATAACCCAATTAAAAAATGGGCAGAGGAACTGAACAGACAGTTCTCCAAAAAAGAAATACAGATGGCCAACAGACACATGAAAAGATGCTCCACATCGCTAATTATCAGAGAAATGCAAATTAAAACTACAATGAGGTATCACCTCACACCAGTAAGGATGGCTGCCATCCAAAAGACAAACAACAACAAATGTTGGCGAGGCTGTGGAGAAAGGGGAACCCTCCTACACTGCTGGTGGGAATGTAAGTTAGTTCAACCATTGTGGAAAGCAGTATGGAGGTACATCAAAATGCTCAAAACAGACTTACCATTTGACCCAGGAATTGCACTCCTAGGAATTTACCCTAAGAATGCAGCAATCAAGTATGAGAAAGATCAGTGCACCCCTATGTTTATCGCAGCACTATTTACAATAGCCAAGAATTGGAAGCAATCTAAATGTCCATCGATAGATGAATGGATAAAGAAGATGTGGTACATATACACAATGGAATATACACAAAGAAAAGGGCAAATCCAACCATTTGCAGCAACATGGATGGAGCTGGAGGGTATTATGCTCAGTGAAACAAGCCAAGCGGAGAAAGAGAAATACCAAATGATTTCGCTTATCTGTGGAATATAAGAACAAAGGAAAAACTGAAGGAACAAAACAGCAGCAGAATCACAGAACTCAAGAATGGACTAACAGGTACCAAAGGGAAAGGGACTGGGGAGGATGGGTGGGTAGGGAGGGATAAGGGGGTGGGAGAAGTAGGGGGGTATTAAGATTAGCATGCATGGGGGGGTAGGAGAAAAGGGAGGGCTGTACAACACAGAGAAGGCAAGTAGTGATTCTACAACATTTTGCTATGCTGATGGACAGTGGCTGTAAAGGGGTTTATAGGGGAGACCTGGTATAGGGGAGAGCCTAGTAAACATAATATTCGTCATGTAAGTGTAGATTAGTGATACCAAAAACAAAACAAAACAAAACAAAACAAAAAGGGCAGTTCCTGTGTGGTAACCTCCAGTGAGTTCTACACAAGTGTATAAAGGGCATATAAAAGTGTAGGCAAAGGGTCTGTTTGTGTTTATACAGAAGATCAAAGCCTAATTGGGCTACCCTGAAAATGAACTAAGATACGATATGAAAAAGAACTTCCAACATCAGCACTCTCTGGAAGACTCATGCCAGAAGATGATTATCAAAAAACCCCAACAAAGATCCACGCACTGCTACAGCTGTAGATGCACTCATCCCACCAGCTCCTGGACTTGCCATGGGAATGAAGGAGATATCTAAGCTGGCCTGTACATACAGTAAAATAACAAATTGAACTGGATCTATACTGTTGGAACTCAACCAAGAATTAGGACAAGTGCAAATTGTAGCGCTCCAAAATCTTACAACTACAGACTATTTACTGTTAAAAGAACATAAGGGATGTGAACATTCCCCAGGAATGGGTTGTTTTAATTTGTCTGATTTCTCTCAGACTGTTCAAGTTCAGTTGGACAATATCCACCATATCATAGATAAGTTTTCACAAATGCCTAAGGTGCCTAACTGGTTTTCTTGGTTTCACTGGAGATGGCTGGTAATTACAGATATGCTTTGGTTATGTAACTATACTCCTATTATGTTAATGTGTGTGCAAAATTTAAGTAGTAGCTTAAAACCTATACATGCTGAAGTTACTCTACAAGAAGATATGTCAAAGAAATAATCAATCTTCCCATGTTTTCTTCCGCCTGCTACTTCTATAGCTTTTCTTCTTCCTTCCTAATTACAACCCTTAAATAGAGTTCGTGCCTCATATCAAATTTACCGAGTATCATAATTCTTTCAAGTGGTAAAGACACCTCAAGACAAATGCTGGGCATAGAATCCACAGGGCATAAATCTGCAAAGAAGTAAAAAGCTAACCTTTTCAAACAATAAGGCTTCTCTCTCACTTACCAACTTTACATTTCCCTGTATGGCCCCGGAAGATGACTGGTTAGCCAGAGACGGGTAAGATTCCTCAAGGGAGGAACAACCTAAGACAGGCACAGTCGCAGGGGGGTCATCAGGTGAGAAATTGGGGATCAACAGAGGTGAGGCTTAGAACCTCACCCCCCCGTTCTGAGGGAAATCTTCTGCATACATGGATGTTTATTGCCCCCGTCTAGCTCGGATTAACACATAGTCTACAGGCACACACCTGATCATCTACATTTGCTCTCTTACAACACTAAACTATGTTTTCTACCTTTATCTTGTATCTACCTACCACTTCAGCATTTTATTAAAAATAATAATAATAAAGAGAGAAATGTGGTATCCACATATAAATCAAGTATAAAAACCAAATGAGTATTCATATTTGAACTGACTGTTTATAGTTCATAATGCATGAGCAAAACTGAAGGTTTCTGTGATGACTGCCCTTGTACTGTTCACCATGTAACTTATTCACTATGTAAGAATTTGTTCTCCATGTAAGAACTTGTTTGTTATGCCTCAGAAGATTGGAGACTGATGAAAATTAGGCTTGGGGTGGATTAATGATTGTGCATTGAGCATTGACTCCCCTATACAGAATTTTATTGTTGTTAACAACCATTTGATCAATAAATATGAGAGATGCCCTCAAAAAAAAAAAAAAAAGACAGACTTCCAATGGTAAAATAAATAAGTAACCGCGATGTAATGTATAGCATAAGGAATATAGTCAAGATATTGTAACAGCTTGGTAGGGTGATAGCTGGAACCTAGAATTATGTATATAAATGTTTTATCACTGTGTTGTACACCTGAAACTAATGTAATATAATACTGTGCGTCAACTACCCTTCAATAAAAAATAATTATCTAAAAAAAAAAAAAAAAGAAAGCAGTAGAGGCCATATTTGTATCAGGTAAAGTAGAGTTCACAGCAAAGAAAACTACCAGAGCTGCATAGGGACATTATTTGTGATAAAAGAGTCAACCCACCAAGAAGATGTAGCAATGATGAATGTATATATGCCAAACAACACTGCTGCAAAATATGAGTAATAAAACCTGATAAAACTGAAAAGAGAAATAAGAAAATTCACAATTGGAGTTGAAGATTTCAATACCTCTCTTTCAATAATTGATAGAAACACTAAACAGAAAATCAGCAAGGCTATAGAAGATCCATGAACACCATTAACTAATAGGGTCTAATCAACACTTAAAGAACAATTCATAAAACAAGAGTAGAATAAACATTCTTCTCAAGTGCCCAGGGAATATATACCAAGATAAACCATATCTTGGCCCATAAAACAAAGCTCAACAAATTTAGCAGAATTAAAATCATGCAGGGTGTCTTCTCTGAGCACTACAGAGTCAAACCAGAAATCAATAACAAAATGATAATACGAATATCCCAACTTGGAAACTAAACAGCACACTTCTAAATAATCTATGAAATAAAGAAGTTGAAAGAGAAAATTTAAAACACATGGAACTGAATGAAAATGAAAATATATCAAAATTTGTTGGACATTGCCAAAGCGGTGCTAAGAGAGAAATTTATAACATCAATTTATAGAAGAGGAAAAGTCCCAAATCAAAAATTAAGCTCCCATATAAAAAACTGGAAAAAAAGGAACAATAAAAAAACCACAGCAAGCTGAAAGAATAGTAATATTTAATAAAATAGTAAAATGAGAGCAAAAATCAATTAAACTGGAAACAGAAAACCACTAGAGGATATCAGTGAAAGAGATGGTTTTCTGAATAGAGCAATATAATTGCAACCTCTCTAAGACCAAGAAAGAAGAAAGAAAGACACAACATGTCATATCAGGAACAAAATAGGGAATATCCAAAACAGTGGGATATCTAACAAACAAGCGGCCTGAAAAGGTAATAAAAGAATACTGCTAACAACTCTGCACACCTACATTTGACTATGTAGATGAAATGGGCCAATTCCTCAAAAAACAAAAACCAGTACAACTCAGTCAATTGGAAATAGATCATTTGAATTGTCCTATAAATATTGAGGAAACCAATAATTTTAAAACTAAAAATAATCTCCAGTCCCAGTGGTCTTACCAGCTAATTCTACTAAATATTTAAAGTATTAACACTAATTATGTGTTTTTCCAGAATATAGAAGAGGAATGTATTAGTCTGAACCAATATAGAAGATGTGAGGGGCAAGGGGAAGGTTATTTTAATGAATTGTTTAGTGAGATTATAGAGGCTGGCAAGTCTAAAATCTGCAGGGCTGGCAGGCTGGAGACCCAGAGAAGAGTTAATGTCACTGCTGAAGTCCAAAGACAAGTCTATTGATAGAATTCTCCATTCTTCAAGAGAAGTCGGTTCCTTTCTTTGAAAGCCTTCAGCTGTTTAGATGAGGGCTACCCATCTTATGGAGGATAATCTGCTTTACTTAATTTAAAGTCTGCTGCTTTAAGTGTTAGTCTCATTTTTTAAATACTTTTACAGAAACATCTAGAATAATGCTGGACTAAATATCTAGTACTGTGGCCTAGCAAAGTTGACACATGAAATTAATCATTACAAGGAGGACCTCTTTCCAACTCATTTTTTATAAAGCTAGAATTATCCCAATTCAAAGCCAGACAAAGAAAACTAAGACAAATATCTCTCATAAATATAGACTCAAAAGTCCTCACAAAATATTAGCAATACAGTATTCAACAATAATGAAAAATGATTATATGTCATGTTCTAGTGAGAAACAATTCCAGGAATACAGATTGCTGCAATATCCAAAACTTAGTTAACGTACTCCAGCATATTAACAAACTAAAGAAGGAAAACCACATATCAATGGATGCTGAAAAAGCATTTGATAAAATTCAATATCCACTGATGATTAAAAACTCTCAGAGAAATAGTGGTAGAGGGAAACTTATTCAACTTGTTAAAGAATGTATTTTATTGATGAAGAGCCTCTACAAAAAATTTACAGAAGACATTATACTTAATGTTGAGAGACTGAATAGTTTCCCCCCTAAGATTAGTAGCAAGGCAAGCATGTCCAGTCTCACCAGTCTTATTCAACATAGTGCTGGAAGTCATAGGGAAGAAAAGGAAATAAAAGGCATACTGATTGGAAAAGAAGAAATAAAACTGTATCTGCAGATTTGTGGGAAACCCTAAGGGTCTACAAAAAACTTCTAAGACTGATAAGTGAATTCAGCAAGCTATCAGGACACAAGATAAAAAAAATTTTAATCACTTTTTTTACCTTTTAAGAAATTCTACATGTAAATCTACCAAAGCATGTACAGGACTTAATATCTTGAAAATTATAAAATGCCAATAAAAGAAATCAAAGATCTAAACAAATGGGAAGACTTACTGTGTTCATGGATTATAAGACTCACCATACTAAAAACATCAACTCTTCCCAAATTGACAGATAGGTTTAATGCAATTCCTATCAAATCTCAGTAAGATTTTTTGGATATATAGAAAATAGTATTCTAAAATTTACATGTAAAAGCAAAAGAACTAGAATAGCTAACCAGTTTGAAAATACTTCAATTAATAATGGCCAAGAACTTTCCCAAGTTAATGACAGACACCAAATCACAGATCCATGAAGCTCAGAGTATGCCAGGCAGGATAAATGCAAAACAAACACGAACACACACGTATGCATATCATATTCAAAGTGCAAAAAGCAGACAAAGAGAAAATCTTGAATGAAGCCAGAGGGAAAATACACCTTACCTACAGAGGAACAAGGATAAGAATTACACTGGACTCCTTGTTGGACACTGTGCAAGCAAGAAAAGAATAGTGTGAAATATTTCAAGTGTTGAAAGAAAAAAGCCACAGCCTAGAATTTTATATCAGCAACATTCTTCTTCAAAGGTGAAAGAGAAAGACTTTCTCAGAGTAGCAGATTATAGGAATGAAGAACAGAGTAGGAGTTGCCAGACATCAAGTATTGCAGAGAAAAGTGGCTGTGATTATTAACAGGGCAAAATGAAGATCCATGTGGTGATGGAAATGTTCTGTACCTTGACTACCAATGTCAACCAGTCTGGCTTTGATATTACACCGTCCTTTTGTAAGCTGTTGTCAATGGAGAAATCAGGTAAAGGATATACAGGATCTCTCTGTATTATTTTTTACAGCAGCATGTGAATCTTTAGTTATCTCAAATAAAAAGTTTAACAGAAAAAACCTCAGTCTATTCAGTATGGCTTCTTCTTTATGCTCCCCCTGGAGCTGATGCTAATAAACTCTGAGAGGTTGTAAGTAGATGGTACTCCTGCAGCAGTGGGCAGAAGTCTGTTCCTGTGTCAGGCC
Organism: Manis pentadactyla; assembly: GCF_030020395.1. Taxonomy (NCBI): domain Eukaryota; kingdom Metazoa; phylum Chordata; class Mammalia; order Pholidota; family Manidae; genus Manis; species Manis pentadactyla. The sequence continues at coordinate 64,950,408 of NC_080031.1, read as the reverse complement.
CATCCATGCTGCCTTCCTGCTCCAGGTGCCATTCATCCATTCTAATTTCCATGGTTTTCAGAGGGCTGGCAGACCTTGCCCCAGCTCCCACAAAGGACCCTGGCATCCATCTGCTAACATGTGGCCACTGACCTGCCAAGTGATATAACCCCTCATTCCTGCCACAAGAGCTATAGAGCCCAGTGGCTCTCCCCCAGCCCCTGCCCTGGCTTACATGAGTGACCTTCTCTGGAGGCTTAGAGGACCTTTGCGTGCCTTTGCCCACAACTCAAAGTGCCCATAAAACTGAGGGAACTGTCTCTGGCCCCCGCTTAACTATACAGCACCACCACGTTTCATCAGTACCTGCCAGCTGTCACCTCAAAATGGCATGGGAAGAGCAGTCATTAACCTCAGAATTGCTGTCCTTTGGTCCAAATCCTGATTAAAAGTTTCTATTTTCCAAATTGCACACTCACAAGGGGTTCCCTTACATCCACATTTTCCCAGACTTGCTCCAGAGAAACTGGTTCTGCAAGGATGCTTTGTGAGATTTTCTGTCTTCCATCTGAACCAGCAGTTTTGGACGTAAGAACCAAAAATATGCTACCTTTGTTATTCAGGTTCTGTAACATCTTTCTTCCCCCAAGGCAATGTGCAATTTATGTCTAACTTCCATGAGGAGGAAAATATGTTTGGGTAAACAAGTGAAGAGAAGAGATTTAAAGGGTCTGGCAGAAAGGACAAAGTACATCAATTAATACACGGAGGTGGGGGTGGGGGTGTTGTCACACCACTACAATACAGCATCTCTGTATTATATGCAGGGTACAAGTCAGCAGTGCTTCCAGGATACCGTCCTTTTGGCCGCATGCAGAGCTTCAGTGGGTGGGCTGCAGGTATGAATGCAGCATACAACTTGTCTTTGAACAATAACCCGAACCTACCATGAACCTTAAGACTCAAGAGGTTTCTTTGGAAATACTTACTAATGCAAATGCATGCATATTTCTTGAAGGAAAAGAGAGAACTATGTGAAAGGAAAAAAAGAGGAAAATCTTGGAACACAAAACCTGAGGGAAATGAACCATTTGCAAAGCCTTGTCTTAATTTTATCTTGACAACAAGGCTGTCCTTTACCTTTCTTCTGTGCTGTCTTCCAATACCCTGGTATCTTTCACTGGGCACTGAGCCTCTGTGTCCATGCGGACCCTTTGTGGTGCCTTTGCACTGCATACACAAAGGTCCTTTTCAGAAGTTCCCGCAATGTACTTGTTTGGTTCTAACCAACTGCTTGTTAAGTCACCTCACATCCTGGTGCACAGAGCACTATAGATAACTAATGTTGTGAATTCCCTATAAAAATCCAAGCCAATGTCCCCTTGGTCAAAGATTTCAAACATAAGAAAATCCTTTGTGTGAACAGGAAACTGATGTGCATACTTACTGTTAACTAGACAAACAACTTGTAAGTGAATTGTATTTGTTCTCTTGGCAGCTCTGTTTGTATAAAGAGGCTTAACTGGAAGATTAAAACAAATTCTATCTTAAAATCCTGTACCATAAAACCATACACCTGCTCAGAGTTCAAAGGACTGTGGTCTTATTACAGGTTGTATAAGAATCAGGGAAATTTTACATGGAAAACAATCCATAGTAGCAAACCTGAACATCTAAGGCAAATCCTCCCAAGTCCAAGGTTTCTTGGACTGTCAAGTTGAAATTGGAAAACCCGACTTACCAGCTAGAGCTGATAGTGGGAGGGCTTCGGAAATTTCCAAAGGACTGTTGCTAAGAGGAACTGAGCCCTGAAGGGCAGAGAAAACACAAAGCCCCTTTCGGGTTCTTTGACAGAAGCTTTATCAGCAGTGTGCTAATTCCAGCAATAATTGTGGTTATGAAAAAATGATGCTTCCTAGCTTGTGTACTGATTATCCTCTTTTCTATCAAAGGGTAGGCTGAGAACAATGGAAGTAGATGTGAAATGTAGGAGATGTTTTACAGAGGCAATGGGCTGTTCAAGCTGTCACCAAGGTTGAGACTTTCTGGGAAACTACCCCACACAAGATAATACTAATAAAACCCAGGTGTGCTGGGGGTGATGCAGGGAGAGGCCCATTCATCCAGGTGTTAAGAAAATGGCTGCCGTTTTATTATTACCTGCAATTTTCAGATTAATGATCTAATGTGCCACCGGATGAACAGACCACCTCTTGGAGGAGAGCTGGATTTATTTTTTTACACCAAAGCAGGAAATGCTCTCTGTGCTCTGTCCCTCTTCTGAAGCTTCTCTGGGCACTCTGCCAAGGATTATTCACCAGACCCCTCTTACCCTTTTTTGATCTCATCCAATTCTTTTGCCTTATGTTCTCATTGGTTTTCTCACTTTTCTCTTTAAAGGACCTCCTGCTTGTTAAGTGATAGACACAACACACCTCCCTGGTGTCTGCTTAGAGCAGGGATAAATCAGCCTGGGCAGATGTAAACCAAGTATAAAGGGACAAATCAAAACTGCTAAAAGTTGAGACTAGATTGGCATTCAAGGGGCTCAGAGGTAATTGTGTTTCTTGTAGAGGAAACAAATGATCTTTGGGAACTTGAGCTATTCCTGCGGATCCTTCCTGTGTGGTGTGCAAACAGGTGGGTCCCTTGTGGGCTCCGTGCCAGGAAGTCCCTCTCCTACAACCAGAGGAATTCATGAAGTCCCCAGGGGCAGCTTACAACCTCTGCTCCCTTACAGAACAAGATAGCCAGTATCCTGGCAAATTAGGCACGGTTTCTTTCCCTGAAAGAATTACATCTTAATCACTTTACAGAGAAAGTTTCTTAACAGAAGTTCCAACATCTAAGCCTCATGGCAGTTTTTTGTTGGTTTTAGCAGAGGTTTCAAATGAGCCAAACTCAGAAACACACTCATTATTCAGTATGTCACTCAAGACCGCCTTCTCTTGGAATAGCTGTTCTGATTTTGAGTAATTCATATTTTTACTTTTTTATAAATCCAGTTAAAATCCCTTAAAAATAAAACTTGCAGGGGTTTAAGCTCAGGTCAGTGAAATCATGACAGCTTCGAGGAATGTCACCTGTTGGAGTCACCTTTGTTTTTATTGTGGAAGAAATTGCACTGCATGAGCCACTGTCCAGGAAGCACAGTCCCCGCATCAGCATGTGGCCCACTCTTTCTGTATTTGCTATTGCGGCAGGCAGCAGAGTGCTGAGGTTCAAACTTCCGTTGTGCCACTTCCTGGCTGGGTAACATTGGCAACAATTATTTTTACCTAAGTCTTGGTTTCTGGCTTCGTACTATGGCAAACAGTCTTATCTGGTCTTCCTCTCTGGATTTTCCCTTGGAGTCAGAGGCCATTTCCACCTAAACTGGAAAAGACAAAGCATTGCCACGCAACTAACAAAGAATTGATGCCTGTTCCTTGACCCTCCCTTTATAAGATTTCCTATTTCCTGCTGTAGCTGCTGAAATTAGGGAGTCACTGGCTTGAACAGTTGTTATTGACTCATTTCTCATCTTTCTGTGATGTGCACAACACTTACTAGATAAATACTTACATATGTTTATATATATATAAGTTTATATGTATTTCTATATAAATATTTGTACATATATACATATGTATGTAAAGGAAAAGAAGCACTTAACATGTGGTAATGGAAACTTCATGTTTGTTGTATGAATAAATGAACCCTATTTAATAGAAACATAAGGGATACTTTTTTAAACACAAAGATGGACATGCCTGGATCCACAAATGTATCATTTAGCAAAACACTTTGTAACACCAAAATGACCAGCTGACTTCACTGAAAAGATTTAGTGTTTTGAACAGAAATGTGCCCTTGCCCATTAGCTTTCCCTGTTTACACTGTTCAGTGATGACCCCAGAGATGCCTGATGTTCTGAGTTGAAGGAAGGTCGTCTGGTCTCTGACACTAATCAGGTGTTTCCTTATGCCATGTGTTAAAGGCTATTTTTGTGCATACTCAGAAGTCTTTTGTTGCTAAAGAGTAGAATAAATTCCTAGATATGAAATTATTCAGGAAACACTGGAAGTATAAAAACTGATAACAGTCCTAGCTATCACATATGGTCATGGTGAAGATTAAATGAGATCATATATGTTTTATACTGAGCACAAAGCCTAGTACGTGGTAAGCACTCAGTAAACATTAGCCACTGTTATTTTACCAAAGTGTAAAATAGCATTTTGAAATCTCACAGAGTCTGCAACTAAGCTAAAAATATGCAACTATGCATCTATGCTTATAAATATGTACTAATGACAAGTGTCTGCTGCCTTTTAATATCATCTTCTCGTACAACATCTGTCTTGGTAGGGATCCTAGATGTAGGGCCTGAATCAGGGAAATGAGAGACCTAGAGTTATTGAGGGATTGCTCTTCAGGAAAAATCTGTAAAGGGGTGAGGAAAGTAAGATAGGGGATGGGTAAAAGCATAGCAAAGACGTGGTCTCACATTAAGTCTAATCTAGCCTTGAACAGGGAGGCTCTGGAGTTTATATCACATTGCAGATTTGTTGCCCCTCGATGCAAGGGGGTTTTTGGTATTCCAAAACCAGTCATTTGCTGAGGGCCCCACCTCCAAACCCTCACATGAAAAATGGGTATAATCTCTAGGACAAGGCCACTCCCTTCAATTGAGGGCAATTCCCCAGAAAGGCGGAGGCATCTGTGAGCATGCAGCAACTAATACACACAGTATTGGGTACAGTGGCCACGTGTGGACACCTGAGGCATAGGTACTCATGGGGCTCCTGTGTACACAGGTGATCACCGGAGGCACAAGACACATACAGCTGAGGCATAGGTACGATGACCAGGTATGTAGGTTGTTTGCAAAAATGATTGGTTTTTGTTTCCAAAAAAAATCATTCTCCTGTTTTCATGTCCCTTTTGATGTGATTTTGCAGTTTCCTACCCTTTGTATCTACATTGGCTTTATGACTTATTTTGACCAACAAAATATAGTGGAAGTGACATCATGCAATTTCTAATCCTAAGGCTCAAGAGGCCTGGTGAGCTTCCACTTGCTCTCTGGAAACTGTAATGCCACGTGAAAAAGCCTGGGTTGCCAGCTGGATAATGGAAGACATTGCTCTAGTCCACAGCTAACCAGCCAATCACCACACATGGGTAGAGAAGCCAGTTTGCAATCACCATTCAAGCTGAACTAGGATACATCAGCAGAACTGCCCAGTTAACTTGTAGGCTTGGGAGCAATAATAAATGGTGATTGTTTTAAGTGCTACTCATGAGGGGAGGGTGCTCTCAAAACAATGGAAAACTGGTACACCTAATAAAAGGAACCTGGACAGAAATATGAAGTTAATGTAGGAGATCAAGCATCCTAAAGTAGTAATTCATATAATCACACTTGAGATTGTTTTTCTCAGGGAAGTTTTTTAAAGGACTACTTGGTTCTATGACTTTTAAAAATAATATAAAAACCTAATCTGTCATAATCAGGCACACTCTTCTCAGTAAATATTGAATCCAACCTCTACAGGGTAGTTTAATTCCTGTCTAGCTTCAAGGATCCATATTTAGACATAAAATCGTGTTTTGCCTAAGGATATTGGTCTCACCTCAGTCATTAAGGAAATCCATATGAGGTGTACTCAGAGAAAGAATTTCAGAGTTTGAGGGCTGGCACCCCCATTTTATTTGTATAATTTGACAAATAATCTGTCTGAATCAATTTCCTCATGTGCTAAATGAGAACAATCTTCCATATCTACTGGGAAATTTTGTCAAGAGGCTGAAATGACATGTCAATGTGAAACTCTAGGTAAAGTGAAAAACATTCCACAAACATGAATCAAGGGGACCCAATCTATATGATTTCCTCAAACTCTGGGATAAAAAGATAAACAATCAGGAGTCCTTGTTGTATAAAGGTCTTGAAACTTCTTGGGATAAATGTGAAGTGGATTTTGGGACACATGTACAAAGGTTGAGACTTTGTGATTATATTCCCCAAAAGGTGACATAAAGTGGCCTCCAAATTCTCAACCTGAGGAAGAAGACATCTAAGATGTGCCTCAGCAAGGAACTCTGACATGACTAGAGAGAAGACCAGAATATTTCTGACCTGGCCCTAAAACATTTTGTTCTAAATTCTTCAACAGAGGGAAGACCAAGTGGAAAAGTCCTGGTTACATATTGAAGGCCTAAACAAAGAATTGGCTTTCCAGTTCAAGTTGACTAACTGAATACAAGATTTACTCTCCCTCTCTCAAAAAAAATCCCATTAAAATGACAGAAAAGCACAAATACATATTAAAAAATGAATCTTAGCAGACTGGTAAATTTGAGAGAGATGCCATCAACTGCATTGCTGGAGGACATACAGCAGTTCAGACTGGATGGAAAGTAAAACCTGAGAGCTAAGAAAGTCATAATCTCATACAGAAGAAACAGTGTGTTTTCCCAACTGTGCCCCAAAATAATCCTAAGAGTAGCCACAGTGGGAACTAGGGGAAAGGGCAGGATGAAGACAGTTGGTGAGATGATTATTTAAGGATGACAAAACGTTTGCATCAGTATCCACCCACCTCCCTGTTGCTCTGATGGGAGTGGTTGCTTCTTAGAGCTACAGACTCTTGATTGGTCTGAAGATTCAAGCCATGAGGGCAGCTCTAAAGTGGAAGTTAAGGTATGGGAAATTCTAGCAGGTTGAGGTTGGAAAAGCAGAAAAATAGTAAAGACAGCTTGTGGTTACTGGAAGGACTGGGATTCCTGGTACTATGATCCCACATGTACTTCCAAACCTCCTCACACAAACTGCTTCAACCTGCCACCCATAATCAAAACCTGTTTCAATGATATATGAGCTGTGATTTTCATTTTGGCTAGGACTCACGTCTATAGCTTGGAAAAGACAACCAGAATGTCCAAATATTTGAGGAAAACCAACAGAAAAGACCCCAAATATAATTTTTTTAAGTAATAATAATAGCAAAGTTATAAACTCAACCAAGTAGAAGAATTACCCCCTGAGGAAATGATGGATGCCTGCAAATTTTTTAAAAAGTACAAAATAATATAAACAAAGGAAATTAAACTGTAAAATAAACATTTTTAATAATTAATGTCCTTAAATTGGTTAGAAGGGGTATTGTATTGAAAAGAAAAAGACTGCAATGAAAAAGCAATGAGAGAGATCTCTGAAGTTAAAAATATGATCAAAATATGATGGCCAAATAGAAAAATGTACATAGCTGAAAAATCATCTGGGATATAGGGATGAGTCATTTTCCCACCTTGCAGTGAAGAAAGAAAAAGAGGTAGAAAATCTGGGGGGAAATCTAAGGAACAGGAAGAAGAGATCTGGAAGAATAATCATCCATTTAGCAGGAATTCTAAAAAAAACTGGAAGATTAAGAATGGAGGGGAATATATAATAAAATAATTGAATAAACTGCTCTCATCAGATTTTTAGATGAAAAGTCCCAAATTACTCCTAGGAATTTACCCAAAGAAAACAATTTCTCAGATTAAAAAAGACATATGCATCCCTATGTTTATCACAGCACTATTTACAATAGCCAAGATCTGGAAGCAACCTAAGTGTCCATTAGTAGATGAATGGATAAAGAAGATGTGGTACATATACACAATGGAATACTATTCAGCCATAAGAAAGAAACAAATCCTACCATTTGCAACAACATGGATGGAGCTAGAGGGTATTTTGCTCAGTGAAATAAGTCAGGCAGAAAAAGACAAATACCAAATGATTTCCCTCATTTATGAAGTATAACAATGAAGCAAAACTGAAGGAACAAAATAGCAGCACACTCATAGACTCCAAGAAGGGACTAGTGGTTACCAAAGGGAAGGGGTGTGGGAGGGTGGATGGGGAGGGAGAGGGAAGGGGATTGTGGGGTATCATGATTGGTGCACATGGTGTGTGGGGGTCTCAGGGAAAACAGTGTAGCTCAGAGAAGACAAATAGGGACTCTGTGGCATCATACTACACTGATGGACAGTGTCTGCAATGGGGTATGGAGGGGACTTGATAATATGGGTAAATGTAGTAACCTCATTGTTTCTCTTGTGAAACCTTCATAAGAGTGTATATCAATGATACCTTAATAAAAATAAAAAAAGAAAAGTCCCAAATTAAAAAAAAAAAACACTAGGTTTGTCCTGGTAAAATTTCAGAACCCAAACAATAAAAAGACTATACTAAAACACTTCAGAGACAAACAGTATGCCAATAAGAAAACAGAAGCAGATTAACATTGAACTTCTTATCTGCAAATAGGGCTGCTAGAAAACAAAGGAACAACATCATTACAATTCTAAAAGCCATTCTTAACCTAGATTTCTATACCCAGCCCAGTTCTTACTAAAAGATATAGCAAGGTATATTTTGAAGAGCATGCACTTGCATCCTTATTCAGGAAAGAAGGTACCACTGGAAAAAAATGCTTTAAAGAACATCTGAATGTCACAATGAATATGTTTCATTTAATACATGTGTAGAGAACAGTATACTTAACAGTAAGAGAATATACATTTTTTTAAGCTCCATGGAATATTTACAAAAGTTGACCATGTAATAACTGACATACACATATACATACATAAAAACTCAATAAATTTAAAAATAGAGAATTTATTTCTGCTGTATTTTTCTAACTCTAATACATAAGAAATTAACCACAAAAAAGAAAAATTAACCCATTCACTGGAAAATTATTAAGCATCTTTCTACAATAAATACTGAGCAAAATCAAAAGTAAAAGCCAAAAATATAAATGAGTTAAAGCTGAATAACAAGGAAAACACAACCTGTAGGATATAGCCAAGGGAATATGCAGAAGAAAATCCCAAACCTTAAAAACATTCATGAGAACATTAAAATTGAATTAAATTATCTAAGTATTAAATTAAGAAACTTAATAAAGGAAAAAATACAAAGAAATTAGAAATAAAAGATAATTTATAAAATACAAAACCGAAAAAATTAGTAAATAAATATCTGAATAAAGCAAACCAATGTTGTCTTTTTGAAAGAGAAATTTCTGAAACCTTCAGCAAATATAAAAACAAGAAAAACAGCATCTCTGGAAAGATAAACACAGACAAATGACAAGGACCTTATAAGCTGAGCTAAGAGATTTGAAATGTATTCTGAAGGGCACTGTAGGGATTTGTGAGGAGAGGAATGACATTGTCAGATTTGTGGTTTTGAGGGAAATCCCTCCTACAATAATGTGAAGAGAAGATAAGAGAATGAAGTCAGAGATACCAGCAAGCAGGCTTTGCAAGAACCCCAATCAAGGAGTGGCAGTAGGAATAGAAGGTAGCAGAAGGAGCCAAGAAGGATTCAAGAATGAATTAAGTACAGTCTCTGGTGACTAATTGGATAGTAGGTGTAAGGAAGACAGAGGAGAAGCAGGTTTGTGGGTAAAAATGGGTGTGTTGAAATTGAGGTACCCTTAAGTCATTCAAGTTGAGATGTCAGTCATTTTGGAGGAGGTCTGGATTAGATATATAATTTGGCTTTAATCTGGGTCAAAGACTGATTAATTGTGGGCCCAAGAATAAATTTAGTGCCAACTGTGATCAGTGTAGTGTCAGATTGAAGACATGGGTTTGGAAGGACTGTGAGAGGTGAAGATTGAGCAGTGATGTGTGCAGTGGGCATATGCAAGAGGTACGGTGGCAGGTGTGCAGTGCATCAACTCACCCTGTTATAAATAGTAGCTGAGCCATGGGTGAAGATGAGTTTACCCCCAGACAGCAAGTAGCATGAGAAAAAAATAGTGATTAAGAGCATCCAACGGATCACCAATATTTAAGGAGTGCGTAAGAGAAGATCTGTCTGCACATGGTTTCAGCAAGTTTTATCAGTCTGGTGTTTTAAGCATTTCACCCTTATCACAAGGAAACACAAGGAGTTGCAGGAGTTGTGGCTCTAAATTAATGAGGTTATCTGAAAGCTACATGCACCAATTGACTTCACTGCTTTCTAGCTTCACCCACAAGAATTTGAGCTCGAAAAATTGTTAGTCACAATAGAACTCCTATCCATTGCCTATGCCTTTTATCCAAGCCTCATGTATTTTAGATCCTGTAACTTGGCACTAAGTGAATTACCAGAATAAATGCTTTCTGTGGCTACCCTCAATATAGTTCATTGATTTTTTTTCTCCATCCAATAAAGACAGAAATAGCCCACTATCCTTACTAAATTTAAATTAGTTAAAAAATTTATGTACTAATACTGAGCTCTTAGGCATAAGATGGCCCAAATCAGAAGTGGGAAGAGATTTTCATAAACATCCTAGAACATAAGGTGAAACTGATCATTACAGTACTCTAGAAGCTTAATGTTTAATTCATGTTGCTCATGAATAAGGAAATATTTTTATTGCATGAGGCTATCATGAGAAACCTTATGCTGGAAGTCAGAAAGCATGGGTTTTAGTCTGTCATGTATTACTAACTACTGTGAAACTTTGAGTTAGTTCATTGGTTTGCTGGGATTACCAACTTATCCCTCTTTGCCTCAGACTTTCTCAGTTCTATCACTAAAAGCACTGTAGCCCAGAAAAGCTGCAGCCCTGGGGAAATCAGGATGATTGGTCCCTGTATTCATTACTATCTCTGACCTTTAATTTCCTTATTTGTAAAATGGGGTAACTAGAATGAATAACCTGCAAAATCTTAGCTCTAAAATTCTAAAGCCAGATAAATTATATGAACCAAAAAGGTGTCTGCTTGCATGATACAATTTTCCCTGCACCAAAAGACCACTCTATTCAAATACACTGCCTCAGCCCTTGAACAGTATTTTAAATCCCCAAGATTCAATCCAACAAGATTACAGAGACAGATCGCAACCTCACTATCAAACAGAGAGGGATTAACATTTTTCAGGGACCTACAGCCAGGAAAAACTAGGAGGTGCAGAAGCAAAGGGCAGTACTTGGGCTGAGAGAGTGCCCCATTTTGAGACTAAGAGGCTTCCACTTCACCGTGCTCCCTTCCTGGCCCAGCCAACAACAGACTTCTTCTATTTAGTGGTCATCAACCAAACTCAACAGAGATCAGCCTCCATTTAGAATGAAAATAGGGCTTTGTAAATCCATGAACCAGGATGCAGTGATCTGGTTCATAGGGGACTAGTCAAAATAAAAGAGACGCTTTCTCTAGCTGAGACCAAGAGGTTGATTATCTCTGCAGCTCCCAGTATTGAGTCACTAGGAAAAACAACAAGGTCCAAAAGAGCACATGCAGTTGCTTTCCTGTGCCCCTTCCCAGGAACAACTATCATCAGACAATGCCCTTCTTCTGAAAACACCAGCAATTTTCAGTGGTACATCGAAGTTTAGTAGTACCAGCATTTGGGAGGCATTTTACAGCACCGAAAGAAAACTGACCTGCTCCTTTCCAGGAACGAGTTCACCAAATCTAACAAAAGTTTTCTATTGGAAAAGCTGGGAAACTAAATCCCACGCAATAAGATCCTGAAGTTCATGCCTTACAGCCACTGACTTGTTAAGTCAACTTAAATAACTGACAGTTGAATCAGTTGTTCTTACCCGAACATCTCCAGCAGCAAAACAAGACCACAGTGTCTTCTTAAGGCTCTGAATTATGGTGAATGTATTCTTAAAAGAATGGGAGCTGGTTAATAGATGTGTCTAATTCCAGAAAGATATGGACATAATTTACTAATTAGCATCTGGGAAATTAAAATTTTAGTACATGGAAGACAAAAGGTAATAGCAATTTTTTGCCTACTGAGAATCATATAAAAAGTGGGTTTAAATTTATCATGTTTCTCTCCTGCTTAAATATAGCTTCCTACATCCCACACACAACAAAAGTCCAAATTCCTCAGACTGGTAATACTTGAGATGCACCACTGTTCATTCCATCCTAAATTTCCAAGCTCATTGCACACTTCTGAGCTCAAACCTTGCTACCTGCTCTGTTCTAACCATCATTCCCTAAGTACTCACATGTCTTTTCATCTCTGTGTCTCACTTGTACAGCACTGTCCACCTGGACGGCCCTCCTCACTTCTATCTTCCTTTTGAAATCCTGCTCATCCTTCCATCTCCATCCCTTCACAAAACCCTTCCTGAGTTCTCCAGCCCAAAGTGATTTCTCCTGCTCTAAATTCCTACAGCACATATTTAAAAGCCTGTGTTAGGCATGTAATAACCTAGTGTGTTAGCTGTTTTTTTTTAACACATATGTGTCTTGTCCCCCCAACTAGATGCCTCTGTCTTTGAAGGCAGTGACTTTTCTACCTTGTATTTCCCTTCTCTATTGTTAAATTGAAACAGTGCACTGTACTGAGCCCTGCATCAGGTCACCGGAGCATGTCCTTCCCTGGCGATTAGGAGACTTGTTCATTGATCTGAAACAATCTAAAGAAAGAATAATTGAAGTAGGAGGGATAATAACAGACTCCAGAAAGATAATAATAGCTAACAGATACGTAATAATAGATAATAGTACTAGACTCCAGCGGGATTCTAAAATTAGGTAACACTGACAAGCCACTTGTCCTCAGCCAAACAGAAGGTGGGATGGAAAGTTCAGTGTGTACGACAATAACTGTCGATTGAGGAATGGGAATATTTAGCCAAGGAATCTATTGGGCTGTAGTTATATCAAACACTGATTCAGAGGTATCACTAATTTTTGTAGGGAATTGTCATAGTCACTAATAGCAAAGGAAAATCAGATTGAGGGCTCTACTACAAACCTAGCCAAAGCTAAAACAAGCTCAATTTCCTCCTTTCATTTTTCTTATTAAATTTATCCTCACAAGACACTGTTTTGGCAGAATAATTGAGTGTATTTATTGCAAGATTGAGGGAAGATTAGAATCTGCAAGCGGATGATGAAATTTGCTCAATGACTATTAGCAAATTTTAGTGAAGACATGAACACATGAGGGATGTAAAAGAGACTGACAGTTTATAAATGAGCTTTCACAACTTCCTGGTAGGGGCTCACTTTCAGATACGTTGTCTTACCCAGGGCCCCATAAAGATTCCATATGTCTTGCTTCTCTCTTTCTCCCTCTATTTTTAGTATTTCAGTTCCTGCAAAACACAGAGAACTGTGCTGTGAAGCAAAAGTGGATTTAATATGCAAGTTCAGCAGCACCAAATATGAAACAGAATTACCAGTGAGAAAGAATTTCTCAAAAGGAAAGAAACTAGATGACGAGCAAGAAGAAATCACTTTCAGGAAGGTACACTTCATTGCATTCTTTTTTAAAGACTTGATTTTTTAAGAGCAGTTTTAGGTATACAACAAAATTGTTCGGCAGGTACAGAGATGTCCCATATACCGCTGCCCCCATGCATGCATAGTTTCTCCCATCAACAGCTTCATTCACCAGAGTCGCATACTTTATTTTTTTCTTACCAAGGATGAACCTACATTGACACATCATAATCACCCAGTCTGTAGTATGTTTTAGGGTTCATTCTTGATGTTCTACATTCTGTAGATTTGGACATATGCATGTATACTGACATGTATCCACCATTAAAATGTCATACAGAATATCTTTGCTGTCCTAAAAATCCTCTGTGCTCTGCCTCCTCATCTCTCCCCACTTCTCCTCCCAACTAGAAGCCACTGATCTTTTTATTGTCTCCACAGTGTTCCCTTTTCCAGAATGTCATATATTTGGAATCATACAGTATACGAGTTTTCAGATTTGCTTCACTTAGTAATATGTGCTTAAGATTTCTCCATGTCTTTTCATGGTTTGATAGATCATTTCCTTTCAGTGCTGAATAATATTCCTTGTCTGGATATATATATATATATATATATATATATATATATATATATATATATATATATATATATATATATATATACCATGGCTTACTTATTGATTCACTTAACTGAAGGACATTTGGATTGCTTCCAAGTTCTGACAGCCATACATAAAACTGCTGTAAACATCCATGTGCAGGTTATATGTAGACATAGTTTCAATTCCTTTGGGTAAATACTAAGAAACATGATTCCTGGGTCATAGGTTAAGAGTATGTTAAGTTTTTTCAGAAACCATCAAACAGTCTTCCAAAGTAGCTACAGCATTTTGCATTCCCACCAGCAATGTGTAAGAGCTCCTGCTGCTTGACATCCTTGACAGCATTTGGTGCTGTAAGTATTCTGGATCAGGGCTATTCTAATAGGTACGTAGTTGTAGCTCGTTGCTTTGATTTGTATTTCCCTGAGGACGTATGATGTGAAGCATTTTTTCATCTGCTTATTTGCCATCTGTGTATCTTCTTTGGTGGGGTATCTGTTAAAGTTTTTGGCTCATTGGTTAAATCAATTTGTTTTCTTAATGAGTTAAAAAAATTCTTTTTATATTTTGGATAACAATCATTTACCAGATTTACCTTTTATAGATATACTCTCCAAGTCTGTGGCTTGTCTTTTAATTCTCTTGATATTGTCTTTCTGCAGAACAGAAATTTTTTATTTTAATCAAGTTCAGCTTATCCATTATTTCTTCAATGGATAGAGTCTTTGGCATTGTATCTAAGACATCATACCCAAGGTCATCTAGTATTTTTCCTATGTTAATTTCTAGAAGTCTTAAAGTTCTGTGTTTTATATTTATATCTATGATCTGTTTTGAGTTAATTTTTGTAAAGGCTGTAAGATCTGTTTCTAGATTCATTTCTTTGCCTGTGGATGTCAATTTATCATAGCATTATCTGTTGAAGGGACTGTTTTCCTCCATTATATTACCTTTGCTCCTTTGATTATAGGAGTCTATTTGTGGGCTCTCCATTTATTCCACTGATGTATTTGTTTATTATTTCACCAATACCACACTGTCTTTATTACTGTAGCTTTATAGTAAGTCATGAAGTTGGGTAGTGTTAGTCTTCCAACTTCAATATTGTGTTACTTATTCTGGGTCTTTTGCCTTTCCATATAAACTTTAGAATCGGTTTGTTAACATTCATAAGATAATTTGCTGGAGTTTTTAGTAGGTTTGCATTGAGTCTACAGATCAGGTTGGGAAGAACTGCCATCTTGACAATTTTGAAATCCTCCTACCCGTGACCATACAATCTCTCTCCATTTATTTAGTTATTTGATTTCCTTCATCAGTTTGTTGTTTTCCTCATATAGATCTCATACATATTTTGTTAGACATACCTAAGTAATTTTGGGGGGTGCTAATGCAAATGGTATTGTTTTTAATTTGAAATCCTACATGTTCATTCTTGGTATATAGGAAGGCCATTGACTTTTGCATATTAACCTTACATCCTGCAACCTTGCTATAATCACTTATTAGTTACAAGAATTTTTTTTTAATTCTTTAAGATTTTCTACATAGACAATCATTTCATCTACAAAGACAGCTTTATGTCTTCCTTCTTAACCTTTTATTTCCTTGAATGCCTTTCATTTCCTTTTCCTGTCTTACTGTATTAGCTATAACTTTCACCACAATGTTGAGGAGTGATGAGAGACATCCTTGCCTTGTACCTGGTCGTAGTGGCAAAGCTGTTGAGTTTCGCACCGTTAAGTATGATGTTAACTAGGATTTTTTGTAGTCTTAATCAAGGTGAGTAAGTTTCCCTCTATCCTGAGTTTACTGAGAGCATTTTATCATGAATGGGTGTTGGATTCTGTCAAATACTTTTTCTGCATCTATTGATATGATCATGTGATTTTCCTCTTTTAGCCTTCTGCTGGGATGGATTACATTGACTTCCAAATGTTGAACTGGCCTTGCATACTGAGTAAGTTCCACTTGATCGTGGTGTATAATTCTTTTTATACTTTTTGGATTAATTTGATTGAATTTTTATAAAATTATTGGACCTACAAATAAAATAGTATAGAGACACTTGGGGTTCACAGGACTCCCAAACAATTTCTGTTTCCAAAATTAAGTTTTGATTCCTCACGTGAAAAGCAGAATGTCCACAATGTCATACTAAAAGACTGTTGTCAGCCATACCTAAATAAAATTCTATACAAAAAAAAAAGAAATAGGCCTTCATATCACATCATATCATTGCCCAAAGTAAGACTAATTCTAACATCATTTAACACATATGCTCACAGGAGCTCCATATTCTTCCAAGCCATCAGGCTTCCTCTGACCTTGAACTTCTCCGTCCTCAGCATAGAGATAGACTTTTTCTGCCATTTCACTGATGGTGTTTTCAACATGTGATATTCCTCACCAACTTGTTCTACTACTTTCTACCCTTTAAATTTCCAACTCTACATTAACCCCTTTTCTCTTCCATATCTGAAAGGAGCAGATGGTCTGGCCAGTGAACCAACAGGTATCCTTATGAATCATTGCCCTTGTTAGATTCTGATTGGCAGTCCTTTTCCCGATCTCTTTCAAACGTTTCACTGCAATATGTGATTTTCAAGCTCCTGGCCCAACTCTTGCTGGACATCCTACAAATTCCCTTTTCTCTCTCAGCATGTTTCTGTGTCTCCCTTCCCTACCTCTCTTTCAGGTAAAGTAGTGCCAGGTATCTCTCCTAAGTGAACCCAGTCTCTGGTTTCCTTGATTTATCTCCTCTTTCTTCGTCAGCCTGGCTCCACTAACCATTCCCTCTCTTGCGCCTTTTTCCTGAGAGTCTTTCTCATCATTCCCTGTTCCCTGCCTAAAACTGTGTATAGGTCTTTCTGTTCTTTTTTTTTAAGTTTCAACCATGTGTGATAGGAAAACATTTTACTCTTGATTTCTTTATACTCCCTGGTTTTTCTTTCTTTCTTTACCAAGAGAAATGAAAAAAAAAAAGTCCAAACAGAGACTTGTCTAAGAGGCATTACTATAATAACTAAAAGCAACCTAAATGCCCATCAATAACTGGATGGATATACAAATCGTGCTTATATCTATACAATGGAATACTACCCAGAATTTAAAAGATGCCAATTATTGATATACTCAGTAGTATGGATGAATCGAAAAAAGCATAATATTTACAGCGGGGGGAAAAACCCAGAAACCAAAAAGTACACACTATCTGATTCCATTTGTATGAAGTACAAGCAAGAGCAGACAAATCTAATCTGTGGTGAGAGAGTTTGGAAGAACGATGGTCTCTGGGGTCAGGGAAAGAAGGTAATTGATTAGATGGAGGAAAGGAAACTTCTGGGGTGATAGAGACATCTTTCTATATATATTGTGTATATTGTATAATCTTGTGCATTTATCAAAATACATTCAACTGAAAACTTAAGATCAATCCACTTTTTATATGTAAATATCTCTATAAAAAATTTTAAAAGTAAAGCTAACTCAAAAACAAAAAAAGGTGAAAATGTATGTGTATATATGCCATATATTCCTCAAAGATTGTATCTGGGTTTTACTTGTGGTATATCTTATCATATCCAATGATTCATGCCCCTCAGGTACTTACAAAGCTTGACAAATTATTGATTTCAAGATATACTCTTACAAGCCACGCTGTTTCAGTCTTCAAGAATGATTCATCATATTTGGGAGACTAGCACTGCTGTTTGCATGTATTGATATCCAAGTCAAGGAGCTTTTTTTTGCAGCTATTGAGAGGCTGGTAAGAAATAAGGCACTTGAGGAAGCAAGTAGAAGTTAAGCTCCAGAAGGACCTAACCATGTTTGCCTGTTCACCACTGTGTTTCTAATGCCAGAACATAGCGTTATGTACTTGTAGAACAAATGAACAAGACAGGATGGTTAGAAAAATCCCCAAGTCAGCTACTCAGCCAATAAAATAATTAATTTTAGATATGTGGAAATGTTGCGTAGACTATATTATGGATTTTGCATCATTGTCACGTTCCTAAATATGTTATAGAAAAAGAGGAGTGCTAGATAATAGGAGAATGCTAAATGCTTTCACTATTCATGAATAATGTTAAGCTGATTTTAGACACTCAGGTCTGAGACATGAATATTATCTTAGGTATTCTTATTCAACTTGATAATCATATTCTGAAGGCACAAGGTTGATAATTTAGCTATTATCCTCACAGAAAACATTTCAGGTGACCTCTAAATTATGCTTCAGTCTCTCTAGAGCTATCAAGGCACTAGCTGAAAACAAACTTACTCTATTTTGCTTGGGATCTACCATCTACCATGGGTCTACCAGCCACGCTGGGATGCACAGCCGTTCTTTTGCTACACCCCAATCTGTATCAAATTATCTCAAAGGCATTCCAACTTTAAGTTTTCATAAATTAATTCTAAAATTAAGTTCTCATAAATTTATTCTAAAATAAAGATATCTTGCATTTAACCCTGTGGGAGAGGTACCAAAAAATATCCCTAAACCTATCAAGCTCAGAAAGTCTTATATGTATGTATTAGAAAGAATAAAGAAGACTGGAATCCTAAATAGCTGGAATGGGTGGGGGAGAGAGAAAGACAAGAATTAAAGAAAACAGTAGGCAAAAGGATGACATGCAACTTAGCCTTGGAAACAAGATACAAACAGCCTACATCCCACCTCACACTACTACTTCAAGCAGCCCCACAGGGAGCAGAGAGAAGACAAACAGGGCTTCATATTTACTTCGTCTTTCCCATTCCTAAATCACATTCCCAAAACTGGCTCCATTGCCCATCCCCTGAAGGGAAAAACATTCCATGGAAGACCTACTTTCAGTTGCTCAAACGTCCATGCTAATTTGCAGACATCATGCTCAGCCTTTGGCAACCATAGCTGAGTGAAGTGGAAAACAGGAGAGAGCTCCTCTCCCACCTAGGGACCTTTGTGTCAGTTCTGGCTCAATGTCCTATTTGGTATGTAGCATTCTCTTCTGAATTCAGACGACAACACACTGCCAGCTCAGAGTCACACAGTGAGCAGGCGTAGCAGCTCCTGAGCTGCGGCTCTCAGCACTCACACCTGCAGAAGGCCTCTACCGTGTGCGCTCTGTCATGCATCCTTTGTTCTTTTCTCCTTCAAAATTAAAGTTTATTTCCAAAATGGGCTCCTGCTCAGGGCTCAGCTGAGGTGAGCGTCAGACCCAGGGCCAGGCCACCCAGGCTGATCCACTGCAAATGATCTCCCTTCCTCCTCAGTCCCACACAGGGTCCCATATTGTATACAAGGAAAAAGTTCAAAGGCATTTCAATTAAATTTAGGAAGCTCTTTTTTTCTGTAAGGGATATTTCTAGATCAGTATTTTTAGCTTCATGCGTACATTTTTTTTAATGGACTTTAAAAATTTTTTAGGCTTTCCTAAAAGTTGAATATTTTGTAATTTTTAATTATAATCCTTCCTTCTCTTAATAAAACTTCTGAAAAGGCTGCCTTGCTTAACCTCAAAACAGCTAGGGCCTCAGCACACTCCCTACAGCATTTCATAACCTATTTAATTAGGCCCTCTTCCAGCATCCACAACCCCTCAGGCAGTCTGGCTTTTTTTCCATATCCATGAATGCCGGAATTATCTCAGAGTATTTTATACACGTGCTGAAATATCTGCAAGGGAACATTTTAACCTGCAGGAGAGCAGTCAGTACAAATTGAGTCCATTTGCGTCCTCCACACCCTCGGGTGAATGTCCTTGTCCAGGCTTTTCCCCTCCACGTTTTGCTTATAAGACAGACACAACAGAGAATTTTGTTGCCTACCCAAAAATGGGAACATGGGGCCTCAGATTCAACAGGAAAAGAAAAAGTAAATAATTACCAAACGCCTGCTGTGCACAAGGCATTAGTGATAGGTGTTTTATCTGCATTTTTTCCATTAATTCTCAAAATACCTGTATGAGGCAAATACACTAATTTCCATTTTGCAGATGATGGAACTGCAACATTGAGAGGTTGAGAGTTCTACCTGATTCCACTACACTGCATTACCTCTTCAGTTCACCAGACTGTTTATATTAAACCGGAGCAAGTAGCAACGGCGGCCCTAAGGAACCTGGTCCTGCCTTGGCCAGGATCACAAAGGCTGTGACAGTGAAAAGTGCCTACGTTTTCCTCTTCTGAGCTGAGCGAGGTCACAGGACAGCCACATTGCCTGAGGCCATGTGCTGAGACAGTAAAGGACACAGGACTCCCGTCACAGACAGGTTTGGGTGTCAGTTGGCTACGTGACCCTAGGGCTGTTCTTGCATTCATTACTTCACACATTCATTCCATGAGTATTTATTGAGCACTTTATATGTGCCAGGCATTCTTCTAGATGCTGAGAATAGAGCAGTGACCAAAGCAGGTCAGGCTCTCACAGAACCTACATTCTCACGGAACTAAAACATCATGCCTCCACGTTCTCCCTGTGTGAAAGGGAAGCGGCATGCCCCTCATGGGCTGTGCTACAGGTCAGTTCATATATAGTGCAGGCACATAGTGAGCCCTTGGGAATGTCAGTTACTATTGTTATCTTAAATGGAAATTATTATTTCTGGCACAAATTGAGCTAAAAATCAATATAGGTGACAACAGTGGGGCTTTTGGTATATGGAGATGGGATGGGAGGTGGAGAACAATTGTCCAGTGAAGTGTCAAGAGTAATTTTCTGTCACATTTAGTTGAGATGGGAGGGCTCTAATGCATGCTGTTTGGCTATCATTCATTTGAACACTAATGGAAATGTCAGGCTGAATTGAGAGTATTGTTTCCTCTGAAAATTTCAGCAAAGAAAATAGTCCTAGGATTTATTTTTGCCTAGTACAAAAAATTAAGGCCTCCTCAGAGAAAGCAAAGTGCAGGTGTTATGGTAATTATCTTAAATAATGCAAGCATGAGAGGGAGAGCTTTTCAAAATACCTTTTGAAAATTAGCCTTTTTTTTTTTTCTCTTTTTTCCAGAAAGCTGGAGCTGTACCTGATACGCTTTATAAGCTTTAGGAGCTCAGCAGAAGTGCCCAGAACAATGATTTGACTGGTTAACCGCTTCCTAGTTATTCCAAGCACCTTCTAGTCAATACAATGCCAGGAGAGTGTAGGAGTCAATCCAAGTTTCAGATAATCACCTTCCTGAACTGGGGAGAAGAAAGGGGGTTGGTGGGGAGCACTGGCAAGAAATGAGCTATGGCTTAAAAAGCTTATTAATCTTCTCAACATCTCAAGTAGTAAGATGTGTCTCTAACAGAGCAAGCAGTGATTTCAATCTCTCCCTTTGACTGAAGACCATGGAATTAAAAATCCATGCATTTTGTAGTTTATTTCTGAGAATATTTTGGTGGTCTTGATCAAAAAAGAAAAAGTATGTTTCATTTCAAACTTATTCATTGGAAGTTCAAAAAGAAAAAAAATTAAATCCTTTCATTTAGCCTGTGTCTTAACTAAATATTGATGAATTGTCTATCTTTGGTTCAGGGTTAACAAGTTAGTCTGCTGGTTATGGTTTTTGAAACACATTTCAATTCGGTTTAAATTCCTGCCCACAAGTCTTAAAAAGATACAAAATTAAGTGAAATCTAAATGAAGACAATGGAGAAGGGCATAAAGGAATTTTTTAGGAGACATTCCTACCAAACATTCCTAACAATAAAAGTCCTGGTTATAACTTAATAATTATAGGATATTTCAATTCACAGGAATCCTCTTTCTCCTTATACAAAATAATGCAACTATGACTCTCCTGTCTCCTCAGGAGTGTAGGAGAGAACCAAGAGCTTTGGGTATTTTTCTGAGTTCTGTAGTCTAGACCCTGCAAAGGGGTAGAAAATATTTGGCTGAGATTTGGGAAAGCCTGCAGACCTCCCTCATAAAAGGGACTCTGAAGGATTACTGTAACTGACTAGGCATCTCTTTTGACTACGCCAGTACAGTTATTAGTTTCCTGACTGGGCATCACTGCTGAGTTGATTTTCAACCTGTTTTCTGAGTTCCAGGGCCAGGGAGTCTGGGGGGCATATGGCATTGATGGGAGTCAGCTGCCTGTCTCACTCATGGGAATGAGCACTACCGCACGTCACTTGTACCTGAGTCTGAGAGCCAGCTGGTCTCCTCCTCTGGTGGGGTATCAACACCACTGGATTGTTCTGTACATAAGTGCGTGTGAGTGACAGCATTACCTAGCTTCTCTGCCAGTATTCCCAAGAAATACCTCAGCACTTTAATAACATGTAAAAGGAAAGGGAAGGTATTAAACATGAAATTCTATGAGGTCAGCTTAATTTAAGCCATGACTCTGCCCATAAACGGAAACTGTGAATACACAATAGAAATTAAACACAAAGAACGATTATTTGCTCAGGAAAAGTACACTTGCATATTTGCCAAGGGTGAAAAGTAAAGATGTAATTTTTTTTCCTACTGAGTAACTAGTCATCACGGGTTCCCCAAGGTGACCTTTAGAGGTCAACACCACGGAGGGCAGCTGCCAGGCTAAGCCACAGAGTGAACTTTCCCAAAATCATGAGAGAAAGGGCCTGGTCCTACCTTTGAGGCCAGGCAATGTAGCTCCTGAGCATAATTCCAACTGTTGCATATAGATGAAGCTCTGGCATTACAACACCTGAGTTTGGGTCCTTATTGTAGGATCTTAGATACGTCACTTAGCCTCTCTTAGGGTAAAATTAGATAACGTATGTGAGAAACTATGTGTCAGATTTACCAGTAAGCCCAAATCCAAAGTCATGGTGTGGCTGTGCCTAGGAACTGTGAGGTCTAGTGATTCCCAAATCTATTTCATGAATTGGTTTGCATACAAGTAAGAGGTAGTTAAGTTATAAATGTGAATAGGAAGGTAAATCAGGAAGGAGAAGGAAAATAGGATTAGAGAGAGGAAATTATGTCTAATGTCTAGCCTGAAGCCTCCAGGGTGAGGGGCTAAAGGCTGAGGCTGAAGTATTGTTTTATTCTAAACTTCAAGGCCTGAGACCACAAATTAGAATGTGTAGAAATACCTGGGAAGTTCCAGAAATACCTAGAAGAAATTGAAAAAGAGGAAGGAGATCATTGGGATGTTCAGCAGTAATGTTTGTAGAGGACTTGATCCAGAGAAGTTGGGGTAAGAAAAATGTCAACATGACTTTGTTTCACTCAAACATAAGCAGCCATTTAATACTCACAGTAGCATGAGGAGGCAAATATTATTATCCCTGTCTACCTCATTTCTGAGCCTCAAAAAGTTTCCATAGCTAAAGTTACTGATACCAATATGTATGTAAAAAGATTTTAACCAAGTTCTTACTCAAAAGCAAATGTCCTTTCCAGTAGATCACAGTGTCTTAAAGCCTTAAGTCCTATTCATTTGCCTATTCATAGCTGTAAAATTCTTAGACAACTAAAAGTGATGCTCAATTGTTTTAGATATAGTGGAATTAATAGCATCCAAAAAAAGGGGGTGAACAGCAATTGCATTTGAGAACAACCTAGGCGTAAAGGTCAGGGAGCTCAAATGTTCATTCTTTCTGTATAAACAGTTTCCTTTCTTAGATTCACAAGAAAACAGAAAGGAAATACTGACAGTGAGATCCTTCTCGTCTTTCTAAAGGTCAAATACTTTATCTAACTCTGATTTTCTGGGGTTGCATGAAAACTGGTGAACTTGGCTTGATTATTGACACTGGCGCTTCATGCTGGAGATTTAAGCCATTTTGGCGATGCCTTGGTTTGCCTTGGAGTAAGTAAGCAGCTCTTCTAACAAGTGGTTTTGACTGTTTTGAATGTGGTCACCTTAAGTTATAAAGGAAAACCTCAACAAAGGGGAAATATTCGTTAGCAGTTTTAGTTTTACCGCAGGTCACATCTGAGATATCTGGATTTCTTCAGTCCTGAATGGAACCACACAAATCATCTTGTCTTTCTCAGAGGAGAGTTCAGTCATTTATCATTAAAGTACAAAGAGGTCTTTTCATGTTTCAGAAATGTAGCATGCAGTTCAATGGGGCCGGGATCTCTTGCAACACTGTTGGGCCAGCTTTGCCCAGGGAAATAATGAAGCCTACTTGACACGAGAATTAGTCTCCACATTTATGTTTATGCATCTTTTCCTATTTATGGAGAATGCTTTACACTGTCACACCCATTTTCACAAAGTGCTTTCACATAATTTTCTCACTTGAGTCTCGTCAATTATTTGTGGTTTTGGAAAGGCAGATAACACTGTCCTCACTCTAAAGATAAGGAAACGTGAGTCCAAGAAAACTTAATTGATATGATACAGGTCTTCAGGCTAACAATTGGCAAAGCTATTATGACTCTTATTCTATATGCTGTTTTATGACTGCTCTGTTTACCTATTGCTGTGTAACAAACAACCCCAAACTTGGCGCTCACAGATTCAGAGTTATATTTGGAATTTGGATGGGACGCAGTGCAGATACCTCTCTCTGCTCAACGGCTAAGAGCTCAGCTAGGAAGAATGGTTGGGGGTGACTTAAATGAAAGGGGTTGGAAACATCTAGAAGCTTCTTTACTCACACGGCTGGTGCCTGGAGAAGGATAGCTAAAATGCTCAATTATAACTGTAAGCCAGAACACCTATATACACTAGCTCTCCATGTGACTTGGCCCCCTCTCAACATAACATCCATGTACTGAGGAGCATACCAAAAGGGAATGTCCAGGGGTGGAGTGTTTCAGGAGGATTGTGTAGAAGCTGAATGGCTCAGATGCTATGCAGTGTATTCCACTGGTTATAAATGAGTCGTTGAGCCCAAATTCAATGGAAGGGTATTATTGGTGGAGGAGTGGAAAGGTCACATTCAGAAGAGTACTTGGGATAGGAGATTCTATTGTAGCCATCTTTGAAACTACAATCTTCCACTGTAAATACAAATATATTTCCTATACAAATAACATGAGATGAAAGAAAGAATATCTGGCATAGAGCTTGAAATCATTATGAAATAAACAAGCAAATATTAAGAGCATTCCTACATACCAACAAAAACAGGTAAAGAATTAAGCAGGGGAGAAAGAAAACTACATCCCATTTATATCAGCACAACAAGATATAAATGGATTTAGAAAAAAGTTAAAAATGTATGTAGGACTCATATGAAGAAAACATTAAATATGCTGAAATACAGTCAAAAACTAAAATAAATGGAGAGATAAATTATGTTCCTTAGTAGTATCATTTCTGGCCAAATGTAATACATCATATTTCTGAACAATATTTCTGCTATGAATGTAACTTAATTCCAAGAAAAAGCCCAATTTGGTAATACTAAAATAAAGTTCATTAGGAAGAATAAAAGTATTAGAATAATCATTAGCATTGTTCAATAAAGAATAAAGAAATAAAAAACACACCAGATAGTAAAATATTATGAAATTGCAATAATTTAAATAGAAGAACTTCTGATAGTTATTTGGATAGCCATATGCCTCAGACAGTCCAAGCACACCTCTGCTCCCAAAGGAATTATAATTCCTCTGAAAAGTGTCCTGGTTTAAATGATAAGTTTTATGGCCATCATCCAATAAATCATAAACATTTATTTCTACTTCCTTCCCAAGCCCCTTACATGACAGTAAATACATATTTTAAATATTAGTGGTAAGATCTAAGAGAAGAGATGGATGGGTAGATGAGTGGACAGGAACAAAGGTAGGTACATAGATAGATAAAAGGATGGATGAATAGATAGTTGAGTGGATATATAGGAAATAAGTGGATCGATCATTCAACCCACAACTAACCAATAAAAAAAGGATAAAAAAAGATCACATACAAAGTAATACCCATTAGGTTATCATCAGACTTCTCAACAGAAACCTGACAGGCCAGAAGGGAGTGACATGATGTATTTAATGCAATGAAGTAGAAGGGCCTCAAATCAAGAATACTCTACCCAGCAAGATTATCATTTAAATTTGAAGGAGGAATTAAACAATTTCCAGATAAGCAAAAGCTAAGAGAATTTACCTCCCACAAATTGTCTCTACAGTGTATTTTAGAGGGACTGTTATAGATGGAGGTGTTCCTAAGATTAAATAGCTATCACTAGAATAAATAAAACCATAGTAAAGAAAGTAGACCAATTAATTACTAAGCAGATGTAAAATCAAATCAACCACCCACAAAGTCAGTCAAGGGACAGATAAAGAGTACAGAATATGATACCTAATATATAAAGAATGGAGGAGGAAGAAAAAGGAGAGATAAAAAAGACCCTTTAGATTGTGTTTGTAATAGCATAGTGAGTTAAATTAGACTGTTAGATAGTAAAGAATTTACCCTTGAACCTTTGGAAACCATGAATCTAAAGCCTGCAATGGCAATAAGTACATACCTATCAATAATCACCCTAAATGTAAATGGACTGAATGCACCAATCAAAAGACACAGAGTCACGGAATGGATAAAAAAACAAGACCCATCTATATGCTGCCTACAAGAGACTCACTTTAAACCCAAAGACATACGCAGACTAAAAGTGAAGGGATGGAAAAAGATATTTCATGCAACTAATAGGGAGAAAAAAGCAAGAGTTGCAGTACTTGTATCAGACAAAATACAATTCAAAACAAAGAAAGTTACAAGAGACAAAGAAGGACATTATGTAATGATAAAGGGGTCAATCCAACAATAAGATATAACCATCATAAATATCTATGCTCCCAACATAGGAGCACCTACATATGTGAAACAAATACTAACAGAATTAAAAGGGGAAATAGAATGCAATGCATTCATTTTAGGAAACTTCAACACTCCACTCACTCTGAAGGACAGATCAACCAGACAGAAGATAAGTAAGGAGACAGAGGTACTGAAAAACACATTGGTACAGGTAGACCTAACAGACATCTATAGAACACTCCACCTAAAAGCAGCAGATACACATTCTTCTCAAGTGCACATGGAACATTTTCAAGAATAGATCATATACTAGACCACAAAAAGATCTTCAGTAAATGCAAAAATAATGAAATTGTACCAACTAACTTCTCAGACCACAAAGGTATGAAATGAGAAATAAATTATGCAAAGAAAACAAATAAAGCCCACAAACACATGGAGGCTTAACAACATGCTCCTAAATAATCAATGGATCAATGACCAGATAAAAACAGAGATTGAGCAATATATGGAGACAAACGACAACAAAAATTCAACACCACAAAATGTGTAGGATGCAGTGAAGGCCATACTAAGAGGGAAATATACTGCAATACAGGCTTACCTCAGGAAAGAAGAACAATCTAAACTCACAATTAATGAAACTAGAAAAAGAAGAACAAATGAGGCCCAAAGTTACTAGAACAAGAGACATAATCAAGACTAGAGAAGAAATAAGTAAAATCAAGAAGAATTAAACAATAGAAACAATTAATGAAAGCAGGAGCTTGTTCTTTGGGAAAATAAACAAAATAGATAAACCCCTAGCCTGACTTATCAAGAAAAAAAGAGAGTCTACATACATAAACAGAATCAGAAAAGAGAAAGGGAAAATCACAATGGACACCACAGAAATACAGAGCATTATTAGAGAATACTATGAAAAATTATATGTGAACCAACTAGATAACCTAGAAGAAATGGACAACTTACTAGAAAAATACAACCTTCAAAGGCTGACCCAGGAAGAAATAGACAATCTGAACAGACCAATTACCAGCAATGAAATTGAATCGGTAATCAAAAAACTACCTAAGAAAAAAAACCCCTGGTCCAGATGGCTTCACCACTGGATTTTATCAAACATTTAGTGAAGACCTAATACCCATCCTCCTTAAAGTTTTCCAAAAAGTAGAAGAGGAAGGAATACTTCCAAACGCATTCTATAAGGCCAGCATCACTCTAATACCAAAACCACACAAAGACACCACTAAAAAAGAAATTTACAGACCAATATCCCTGATGAACATAAATGCAAAAATACTCAACAAAATATTAGCAAACCGAATTCAAAAATATATCAGAAAGATCATGCATCATGATCACGTAGGATTTATTCCAGGGATGCAAGGATGGTACAATATTCAAAAATCCACATTAACAAAAAGAAGGACAAAAACCTCATGATCATCTCCATAGATGCTGAAAAAGCATTTGACAAAATGCAACATCCATTCATGATAAAAACTCTCAACAAAATGGGTGTAGAGGGCAAGTACCTCAACATAATAAAGGCCATATATGACAAACCCACAGCCAACATTATACTTAACAGCGAGAAGCTGAAAGCTTTTCCTTTAAGATTGGGAACAAGACAAGGATGCCCACTCTCCCCACTTCTATTCAACATAGTTCTGGAGGTCCTACCACGACAATCAGAAAACGCAAAGAAATAAAAGGCATCCAGATTGCTAAGGAAGAAGTTAAACTGTCACTGTTTGCAGATGACATGATATTGTACATAGAAAACCCTAAAGAATCCACCCCAAAACTACTAGAACTAATAACTGAATTCAGCAAAGTTACAGGATACAAAATTAATATACAGAAATCTGTTGCATTCCTGTACACTAAATGAAGAACTAGCAAAAAGAGAAATCACGAAAACAATTCCATTGACAATTGCATCAAAAAGAATAAAATACCTAGGAATAAACCTAACCAAGGAAGTGAAATACCTATACCATGAAAACTACAAGACACTCGAGAGAAATTAAAGAAGATACCAATAAATGGAAACACATCCTGTGCTCATGGATAGGAATAATTAATGTTGTCAAAATGGCCATCCTGCCTAAAGCAATCTACAGATTCAATGCAATCCCCTATCAAAATACCAATAGCATTCTTCAATGAACTAGAGAAAATTGTTCTAAAATTTATATGGAAAGACCCCAAATAGCCAAAGCAATCCTGAGAAGGAAGAAAAAAGCAGGCGGCGGGGGGGGGGGGGGGGGGGGTTACGATCTCAGACTTCAAGCTCTACTACAAAGCCACAGTATTCAAGACAATTTGGTACTGGCACAAGAACAGACTAATAGAGCAATGGAACAGACTAGACAGCCTGTGGTCAATTAATATACGATAAAGGAGCCATGGATATACATTGGGAAATGACAGCCTCTTCAACAACTGGTGTTGGCAAAACTGGACAGCTACATGCAAGAGAATGAAACTGGATTACTGTCTAATCCCATACACAAAAGTAAACTCAAAATGGATCAAAGACATGAATGTAAGTCATGAAACCATAAAACTATTAGAAGACAACATAGGCAAAAATCTCTTGAATATAAACATGAGCACCTTTTTTCTTGAACGCATCTCCTTGAGCAAGGGAAATAGAAGCAAAAATGAACAAATGGGACTACATCAAGCTAAAAAGATTCTGTGCAGCAAAGGACACCAACAGTAGAACAAAAAGTCATTCTACAGTATGGGAGAATATATTTGTAAATGACATATCTGACAAGGGGTTAGCATCCAAAATATATAAAGAACTCACATGTCTCAACACCCAAAAAGCAAATAACCCTATTAAAAAATGGGCTGAGGATATGAACAGACACTTCTCCAAAGAAGAAATTCAGATGGCCAACAGGCACATGAAAAGATGCTTCACATGGCTAATCATCAGAGAAATGCAAATTAAAACCACAATGAGATATCACCTAACACCAGAAAGGATGGCCAGCATCCAAAAGACTAGGAACAACAAATGCTGGCAAGGATGCAGAGAAAGGGGAACCCTCCTACACTGCTGGTGGGAATGTAAATCAGTTCTATCATTGTGGAAAGCAATATGTAGGTCCCTCAAAAAACTAAAAATAGAAATACCATTTGACCCGGGAATTCCACTCCTAGGAATTTACCCAAAGAAAACAGGTTCTCAGATTCAAAAAGACATATACACCCCTCCCTATGTTCATCGCATCACTATTTACAATAGCCAAGATAGGGAAGCAACCTAAGTGTCCATCAGTAAATGAATGGATAAAGAAGATGTGGTACATATACACAATATAATACCATTCAGCCATAAGAAGAAAATAAATCCTACCATTTGCAAAAACATGGATGGAGCTAGAGGGTATTATGCTCAGTGAAATAAGCCAGGTGGAGAAAGACAAGTACCAAATGATTTCCCTCAATTGCGGAGTATAACAATGAAGCAAAACTGAAGGAACAAAACAGCAGCAGACTTACAGACTCCAAGAAGGGACTAGCAGTTACCAAAGGGGAGGATTATGGGAGGGCGGGTGGGGAGGGAGGGAGAAGGGGATTGATGGGTATTATGATTAGTACACATGGTATGTGGGAGGTCACAGGGAAGGCAGTATGCACAGAGAAGACAAGTAGTGACTCTGTGGCATCTTACTACACTGATGGACAGTGACTTGCTTGGGGTATGGGGGGGACTTGATAATATGGGTCAATGTAGTAACCACAATGTTTTCATGTGAAACCTTCATAAGAGTGTATATCAATGATACCCTAATAAAAAATGTTTTAAAAAAAGAGGATCAAATTATGACAAGTGTCTTGTGACAATTAAAATTGGGTGCAATGCTTAAGAGTTGTCATGGCAGTTTGGGGATGAAATACTCATCTGAAGAGATTAAATTTAAATTGTGATTTGAAGGGCTAGGAGTAAGTCATTCAAAGAGCTAGAGGGGACACTTCTTATTCAGGGAGAACAACTACTCAGGGAGTGCAAAGGCTGTAAGCTAAGGCTAAACTTAACTTGCTGAGAAACTTAAATGCTTATGTAGCTAAACACTGCACCCATATAAAATGAAGTCTGAGAGGTAGTCCTGAACACCTGCAGCTTTGTAAGTCAGAGTAGGAAGTTTAGATTTCATCTTAAATGTAATGTGAAGCAGTTGAGGGATTTTAAGGAGAGGAGTAATATTTGATAGACTTTTTTTAAATGAAGGAATGTGTAGAATGAGTTACGGAGAGGCAAGAGTGGAAGCTGTTGATCAGTTAGGAGGCTACTGCAGTGGTCCTGGCAAGAGGGTAGTGTCCAAGGCAAGAATGGTAGAAAGAAAGGTAGAGAGAAGTGTTTGGCTTTGGGGAGAGCTGACAGGACTTCCTGTCCAAATGAGATCAATGGATGTGGCTACATGGAAATCTAAATCTTGTTTATCAAAAGGGCCATAACCAAAGTTAAAAATTAAATAAAGATCTGAGCAACATATACAACAAAGGGTTAAGATAAAATATATTTGGCACATATAAAAATGACCAATATCCAAAATATATAAAGAAGCTATAAATCAACAAAAAGCCCAAAAGAAAAATGTGCTACATTATAAACAGATCATTTATAGAAAATTACAAGGGAAATAACATATGCAACGTCTAACCCCATCAAGACTTACAAAATAATAATATATCACTTTACACCTGCTGACTGGAAAGCTAAAACATTGAAAATACAATTAAAGAGAAAACTATGCAAGTTTAAATATTCTGTATTAGTTGAGATTACAAAGCAGTATAGACTCTCATAGTTTACTAGTGGGAATATAAATGAATATAGAAATTCAGAGGGCTGTATGTCTACATCTACCAAATTTTTTAATTGACTGTGGAATTTTCCAGGTATTTATTTTAGAGATATATTTTCAAGTGTGTATATGGTATATAAAAGAATATTCCTTGCAAGGGTATTTACAATAGAAAAAAAAAAAAGAAACCATCTACTTGTGTATTTTCGTGACACTCACATGATATATAATGGAAAGATGAGGCTGCTTAAAAGAATGACATTGATATGCCCTTACTTGGAACATCCCTATGCTATTGTTTAGGAGGAAAAAATAAAATCATAGAACAATATGAGGAATCTGGTTTTATTTATGTGGGGAAAACGAAAACCATAGGGGAATGCATGTAGATACATAGAATAATATCTGGCAAGCTGTATGTTAAAGTGGTTCACCAGTGGGGCAGAGAGTTAGTTGCTCTTGCCCAGGGGAAAGCTGATGGGTAGAGAGCACTTTCATTTTTTATGCTCCATATATTACTCCATTGTTTGAATGTTTAATAGCATCTATTTATGTATGACTTGATTAGTCATCTTAAAGTATTTTAAAAGATTTGTTCATTTTTTGAGATCTAAACACATTGGGTAATGA
This sequence comes from Manis pentadactyla, assembly GCF_030020395.1. Taxonomy (NCBI): domain Eukaryota; kingdom Metazoa; phylum Chordata; class Mammalia; order Pholidota; family Manidae; genus Manis; species Manis pentadactyla. The sequence continues at coordinate 64,918,452 of NC_080031.1, read as the reverse complement.
AACAGTCTTGGCCATCATCAATGCCTTAGAAAGAATTATGCCAACACTCATAGAAGGGGCTTTAAGTGCTAAACAATTGTGAAACTTTGGGGAGAATTCAAATTTAATAAATCTCTGCTGAACACGGCTCATGTGAGTATAGTTCAATGTGGAGTCTGGTCAAACGGCATTAAAGAAGTCCAAAGGACGTGCTCCAAGACGAGGGGTCCAGTGCTTTGCAGAGTGGAAGGAGAAAGGCTCTGATCTTTAACTGTTCTGGGTCTTGTTTTCCTTATCTACAAAATGCAGTATAGGCCACACAGCTTTGCAAACTCTTTCTTCTCTTTTTCTTGACAAGAACACTTCTGTATCTTCAAAAAGAAATTTTATAAATCTCACTATCTAAAATGGACAAAAGCAGCATTTCTTTAGTCACAAGAGGTTAAGGGCCAGCACCACCTCTACTCCTTGGCCAACACAGCAGCCTTTCCCTGCAGAGCTCTCCAGGAAAACCTCTAGTCTGGGTCATTCCTGAAAATACATAATTTCCGTTTCCTCGGTGTAGTTTATGAGAACCAGCCAGATGAAAGCCCCAGTGAGGGTGGTGTGATGGACAGGTAGGATGTGAGGGATATGAGGAAGGGAAGTAGCATTATTAAGCTTTTTGTAAGGTATTTCAATGCCTTATATCATTTAATCCTTACAACTACCCTATATTTTTAGCCTTATACAGATGAGGAAACCAGGAGATAAGGAACTTGCCAGAGGTCACATAAGTACTAAGCTGGAATTCTAACCAGATTTGCCTGCTTGGAAAGGTCATGCTGCCAGGCCTAGAGCACAGCGTCCTACTAGAGGAAAGAATGCCAGGGGGCTTCATGCAGTGGCAAGGATCCTGAGAGACAGGAGGTGGGAGGACTTCCAACCCCAGCTTCTATACTGCCAACTTTTGGCTGGGACTGTGCCTTCTAAAATCTATCTGGATAGTTAAGACTCTTGTAATGTGAAGCAAGGAAAACATGGGGCAGCATGTAATTTAGTGGTCAGATCACATGGTATATTCTGGGACTTGGGGAGCTTTGAGTTACATTTTCCAGGAGTGATGAGAAATCTATACCACTCTTGCTCCACCCTCTCCAGAACAGGCAGAGCTCAGGTTGTAGTCAGAGCCCGCGGTTAAGGCATTGTGAAGTATATTCATCAGGATACGTTCACACACACGCAGACTGTAATGATTCCCTAAATCTGCCTCCATAGCATGACCAATTGACCTAAATGCCTACTTTAATAAGTAGAGCTTTCCTGCATGCTAGATGGCCTGCAAGCTAGTTGTCCCTGCTTGTAACTTACCATTGTAATTTACTTTATTTTCCAGGTAACTGATCCATAGAACAGCCAGACTAGAGCTGAGTCATCTTGGGAGAGAATCCAAAATCTCCATAGACTAAATTGTTTCCTTTCCCTCTCCAGTGAAAGAAGGGTAGAGTCAGCACATATCCTAGTCTGCCTTGTTCATGACTGGAGTCCTCATGAAATTATCAGTAGTGCCCTTTTGAAAAGTCCCAGTTTAGGAAACAAATTAAACCCACTAAATAATCATCTAGAAAAGTGACATAAAATCATTTTTCTATTGCGGAAAATTTTGCCCTGAAACAACAATCATCCCCCAACAAAAAGAAGAGAAGCTGTGAATACCCCAGAATTACTCCGAAACCTTAGAGGATAAGACACCTTTGAGTTACTGAGGTATCCTCCCTCAGAGGACAGGATGAGGAAGTTTTCTTAGTATGAGGGAAATCAAACTCTTGGCGTGATTCCAAAGGAAAAGGGGGGAGATGTAGCTCTGGCTCTGTAAATGCAGAGACGTCAGATCAGACCAACTCAGCGACCCTGAGGCCTGCTCCTGCCCTGACAGTAGATGTGTGGACGCCAAGCTGAGTGTTAAGAGAATGGGGCTGGACCCACTCTAAGGACCCCTGTGACTTAGTAAAGGTCTAGGTTAGTCTAGGCCCATACAGCTGTCACATGTATGACAAATATCACCTTCCTTGGGAGCAGTCTTCAACAGTGACATCGTGTGACACTCAGAGACAATGCGATCAGACTCATCCTGATCAAAATGATCAGACTCATTTTCTCTCCTTGCTTGGATGTGAAAGCTTGGCTCTTCCCTCTCCCTTTCTCCCCAGTGTTCTTGGAGACCCAAAAAAGGCAAAGAAAGCAGGTGGGTTCCCAAAAGATTGTTTGAAAGGAATAAAAAAAGGTAGCTTTGATTTAATACCAACTTTGCAGAATTCATCCAGGACAGAATAGGGCCTAAATGGCAAGTGATTTTAGCTAGTATTTCGAGAAGAGTATCTTGAACACAGCCAGAATGTTCACACCTGGAGTTGTTCAGGACCCAGAATGGGCTACAGTCAAAGAAGCACATGCTGTACTTGGGTCCCAATGTCAGGCAATGAATGACTAGGATCTTCCACTTTTAAACTGTAAGTTAGCTCTGGGCTCGATAATAAAGACAGAGGGCAGTCTTATCCTTGTCCAGAAAGAAATCTAGTCTGATGAAAAAACATTGATTCTTAGAGCTTTCAGGACAATGACATGGTTTATAAAGCTCAGACTGCTTTGAGGGCCACCTGAGAATGACAAGTTTTCTTTAAACACAGAGGTATTATCAGAATGGCTGCCAGAAAAACCGGTGACATTGTGTGACACTCAGAGATAATGCGATCAGAGTCATCCTGATCAAAATGATCAGACTCATTTTCTCTGAAAAGAAAAGCCAAACCTAAGAGTGCTAATAGGAATAAGCACCTCTCCTTTTCTCCACTTGTCAACAGTGTTTAGAGACGCCATGGGACTCAATGAAGAGGAAAACAAAGAATGGATTAAAACCAAGGGTGCTAGAGAATCTATAGAAAAGATACATGTAAAGAAGATTGTTAAGAACACAGAAAAAAATGCAAAGTAAAATTATATAAGACGATGAGGAAGATGGGAAGAACATGAAATGTACCCCAAACATGGCACAAACTTTGATAGAGCTACTGATCTTAAACCATGATTATAGAGGAAAACGCCTCAAAACCAAAGGAGAGCCGAAGGATGTGAATGTGTTTAAATGGGAAGAAAATGATGAGAACCCAAGAATAAGACACTAAATTTAGAGCTAATTTTTTTTTCCTTTTAGGTACACTACCAGTACTTATATACCCACTGTTTACACTTACAATTATGTAACATGTGAGGTGGCACTGAGTCACCCATGCAAGCAGTCATACGTCTGATCAGTATATATATTGAATTCCCTGATCACAAATTGAACTGTGCCACGAGACAGGACCTGGGAATTTTCCACTGTGTATACACTGAGCCAGCCCCACACTTCCCATGAAAAGTAAGTTCATTTCTCTACAAAGAGCTTGGGGCTCCAAAGGAAAAAAACTGCAGACTGGGTCTCAGCTCTCATCTCAATGAAAGTTGAAAACGGTTAGTTGCTGCCAATTATGAACCCCTTCTATTGTTGGCTATTTGATAGCAAGGTGTCATTTTTAAAAGCTGGTTTCGCTGTTAATTATGCGGCATAAAGTTTATGTCCAAACTTCTGGGATTTGGTCAGTGGTTACCCAGGTTTGAAACAAAAGTAGGTTCTTTGCCGAACTATATTCTCAAATCCTTACTCACCACATCAAGTTCTGATCGTGGAAATCAGAAACTCTTCAGTGAGTATATCATGATTGATCTCATTAGTGAATTGGATCCCTGTAGGAATTGTTTTAAGTAATACTTACTATAGAATGAATCATTTCATGAGTAGCCAGGCAAAAAAGCTTGTAGAATTTCACTCTACTCACCACCCCCACTCCCAATCCTGTGAGTTGATTGAGTTATTAAATACAGTTACGAAACACACTTGCAAGAATTAAACAAACTCAAACACATAAAGGACATGGTAAGCATCCGGTCAGGTATGAAAAAGTAACCCTTGTGTTATGAAACAGAAGACAAAAAGAATAATTGTGAACTAATCCAAGGAAACAGGACATGCTGTCATAATCAATTTAAAGTCAAACACAAGGACCTGGTGATCGGAATCAGGAAAGAAAACAAGGAAAACCGTCCCTCAGCCAGAGCTCAAGAAGAGTGCCAGCCCTGGGGGATGCATGTCGAGGGAAGCTGGTGGGGCCTCACTTTTGCATGGATCTTCATTTCTGCTTCCCACATGGTTAAGGCTTCGCTCTGTGACACAGACAAGACACTCATTGGCTGAACAAATACATACCGATGCATACATTGATCCGGGTGCCTAACATACCATATCCAATGCCCTTTTTGCCTGTAAACTGGAAAACAAATACCTTCCTTATGTTGATTTAGCAAAATATGCGGAAAACATCTTTGATGACACAAAATGACCCATTTCAAGTTCATGTCCCTTTATTTTTTAGATATGTGGCCATGAGCAAGTGAGATCCTTGGTTTTCTCACTTTTAAAGGGCTTGGACACAACTGCCCCATACATGGCCAAATACAAGCTTTTACGAAGTCATAAGTGATGATAAATATTAGGCAAATTGCTATGTTTTTCAGTCAGAAAAATGTATGGGGCTCTTAAATCTCAGACTGACAAGATGTCAGAAAGTTTATTACAGAAAGGGATGGATGGTAATTCCATCCTCCCCTTTACTCTATTGCCCAGAAAATGGGCACTTACTAATACCCACGCACTCCCCTTGACAGCGATGGGCAAACAGTGCAAGTCAGATCTGTTACATCACATATCAGAACACTGTAAGATCATGAGGCTGGAGCTGCGGTCGCCATGCCCTTACCGTGTGGAGAAAGGTGGTCTGGGAGAATTAAGCCAACACTGCTTTTCTAGCAGAGACAACAGACAAAGAATTCTGAAGAAACATGAACTAATTCCAGTCCTCTGGTGTCTCCTCAAGGCTTGTTTCTCACACTGTCTTCCAGTTCTAATCTCCTTTTTTGTGTACGTTGATTTGGATTGGTTTCTGTTGATTCTGGATTGGTGGCTGACGCATAGAAAAAGGCAGAGACACTCACATTTACCTCGCTCTTGGGTTAGTGCTGGCTCTAAGAATGCTTGGGGCAGGGAGCATGGCCAGAACTCCTTTCTAAGGGAGACTTAGAGCCACAGTCACCGGCTTTGGTGGAGAAGGGATGGATACTCATTTGTTGACAGGACACTGGTGGCAAGAGGGGAATGAGCCTGGAGTCATCTGACCTAGGTCTGAGTTCAGGCCCCAAAGCTGAGCCATCTTGACCTTTCAGCCACCTCCAAGTATTAGAGACATAAACAAGATATTAATCCTAGCACTGCAGTCAAATACATTTTTGACTTTGAGCCTTTCAGAAAGCCTTTCCAGGCCTGATTTTCAACTATAAATGAAGGGTCCCACCTTGCAAAAGGCTGTAATTTTTGAAGCTCGTATGAAAACTTTGAACTTAATAAAAACGTAACTATGAGAAGTGCTAGGTGCACAGTGGATGGAGATTTAGATGAAAATAGTCAATTCAGATTGTTTATTTTTAATGATAATATTTATAGTAACAGTAATAACTAAAGTATATAGCATTACTATATGCCAAGCACTGTTTTAAATTCGTTACATATGTTAAGTCATTTAATTCTCACATCAACTCTGTAAATAAATGTTATTAGCATCCCCATTTTAAAGTTGAAGAAACCAAGGCACAGAGAAGTTGAGCAACTTGCCCAGAGCTATACAACTAGCCTGTCAGAAATAGGAACTTAATCAATTAGCGTCCAATATCCAAGCTCTTAACAACTGTTCTACACATCTCTTGTTCAATGCACCTACCTGTCTGCCCAGCACAAAGTAGAATTCAAGTGCTTATAAATATTAGCAGATGAAGATGGTGACCTTTCTGAAGCCATCAATAATACCAAGTGTTGTATTTTTTCAGTCACAGTGGTGGTACTGGAGGTACTGTCCCTGGGACAAGATACCATCTGCTGGGGGATATTTTACAGCCATACCCCCAAATGCACACCCCTTTTTGTCATGTCCAGGATGGAATTCTGGGAGCATTATGTGCAAGGGCTAAGTAAGTTTTATTGGAGATAGGACAATCTTTGTGTAATTTCCTTGGAAACTGGATTATACCAAGCAGACTGGCTTTTGACAAAGCAGTCCTATTTCACGTTGGTGGGTAAAATCAGAGAAAATCAACTACTGGAGACAAATAAGAACAGAAGAATATGGTCACCAAAAATACTGTTATTTTCTTTCCCATTTGTTAAATAAGGGCACTATTTCATCTCTTACCAGAGGCCTACATAATTCTTTAGATCATGACTTTCTTAGCATCCAGACAGCTGGCAGAAGTGGATTCTGTAACTAGAGTCCATATTTGGATACTGTCCTTATAAAATTTATTAAAGAATATGTATTAAGGAAATTTGAATCTAGAGCAGAGTAAAATTTTGACAAGTGACCTCACTATCCCTTTAAACAAGAATCAGATTTTCCTACATTAATTTTGCTGTGAAGAATTACAGTACTAGAGTCAAACTCAGTGGTTTAATAAAATCACTCCCTCGTGGGAATGCTGAGATCAAGTTTATTAATCCATACTAGCACAGCTTATCTAAGCAATGGAAAAGACCATTGTCATTTTTATCTATTATGTGGTTTTACAAAACAAATGAAATTTAGCAACTTGCACTTTTATTGTCTAACCGCTTCAAAGATCTAAGGAACAAAGTGGCTTAAAGGTTAAATCAAACTCAAATTATGGTAATTGCCAGAGTTTGGAAAATTTGGATTATAAGGACTACCAATAGCTCTCACGTGATCAGAACAATAGCTGTGGAAAAACACTATTAGATCATTGCATCTACCGATCCCCCAGCCGGTTCTAAAGAAGCAATTAGAGCTTCCCTTGCCGCTTCGCTGGGTGCTGAGTACAGCTTTAACTCCTTGTAGGCTGTGGTGAGGCATGGCACCCAGCCCGTCCAGCCTATCCGCATCATTCATGGTGGGGGGCAGTGGGGGGAACCCAAGCTGAATCTGTGAGTGTGCTCAAATGTGGATCTTAAACAGGAAATGCCGGAACTCCTGTTTTGCAGAACTTTCCCCGTGTGGAGATGTTGCTGCAGAAGTAACACCTCGCCAAGCCCTGCGAAGACAAACACTCCACACAGGGAGCAGTTACTGAGTTCAGCCCACAGAAAAACCCTGCCTATTTGAGCTCCGTCCCTCCAGCCGCACCAGGACACAGGTGCGTGTCCTCGCTTGTCAGAGGATTTGAGTCATTTGCATAGGTAGTAAGACTACAGCAGATGTAGTGCTCTCTAGGTGGAAGTACAACTCTTTTTAGAGCGTATGCTAGAGGTTTGAGGGACCCCCTACAGTGAAGATAATCCCAAGGTCAAAAAGAGGTTGTACAAGCCAGAAAATGAGGGTTTGGAGTGATCAAAAAGACTTACCCTTACTCCTGCCCAGAAAATTAATGAATAAAAGGTGGCTCCTTTCTGCCCCTTCTGACAGATAAGACTGATCCAGAGACGCTAGACTGGAAATACATTTCTGAACTGGGGCACAAAATTAGATGGCTTCAGAAGCACTCTGTTTCAAATGCTGTAGCAGAAACCTATGCAAGAGATCTTCAGATTTTATTTTGAACTTGCAGATAGCTTACTTTAAAAAAAATCATTATTCAAATGCTTCTACAGCCCAGCACAGATGATAAGCTCCCTGAGGGTTGAGATTAGACCACTCTTCCCCTTCGTGCCCACTCACTCTCTCCGATCAGTGCCCATAGCTATTACCGTGGTCAGTCTCCAAGAGGGCCCCTGAGGCTCTCTGTCTCCTGGTCCTCTTTCACACACGGGAATAGCTCACTCTCACATTGTTCCAAGGTTGGGCTGGCTGAAAAATTGAATATGGCAGAAATAATATAATAGGATGTCACTTCTGAAATTAGGTAATGAAGACTGACTTCCTTTTGGGCGTCTCTCATTCACTCTATGGGGGAAAGCAGTATACCATGAACTGAGGCCCACCAGCAACCATGTGAGCAAGCTTGGAAGTAGACTCACTGACCCCAGTTGGGCCTTGACATGACTGCAGTCCCAGCCAACTGCTTGGCAGCATCCTCACAAAAGACTGAGCCAGAGCCACCCTGTGAAGCTGTACCTGGATTCCAAAATAAGTTGCTACAGTTCAGGGTAACTTTGCTACTCAGCAACAGATAACTAATAAAACTACAGAAGCAGTACCCCTTCTTAGAGTAGACATTCTGCAAGTCTTTCTTGACTATAGGCATAAGGCATACAAGTGGGAACATAATTAGCTGTTGAAGAGCCCATGGGTTACAAATTTTTCTCAGTGGCCCTTGATCTGAATATTTCTGTCCAGCTATCTCCGGACCAAAACCATCTTGCTTGACTCCTGGGGAAGCCTATATGGTCCTTTTCTAGTTTGACCACTTCTAATTCCAGTTGAAGCTGAGCTGTGCTCATCTAGCTTTAAGTTGGTTCCCCTTCCACCGGGGCTGCATGAGATGCCCCCGCTGCTTGTCCATGTATTCATTCATGCAACAAAGATTTAATGAGTGCCACCATTCTAGGTGCTGAGGCTATGAGAATGAACAAAACTTCAGGAGATTATGGCTATCATGCTCTCCTGTTAAGCAAGATCTTCCAAATTACAGAGCTGTCCTTTTGACCTCTCCTAAAAGCTATCTTGGCTCTATCTACATCCCCATCTAGCTCTTGCTTGTGGGGATCCAACAGTAGAAAGTCTTTGCAATGGAAGCCTGAAAGACATACTTACTCTATAAGAGAAAGCACTTATAATGACCCTTAACAATTAGTGTTAGTCATTTAGCCAATAATCAAGACAACTCCATTACCACAGTTATGGGCACATCCAATGGAAGTAGGAATTTGACACATGTACCTCTTATGTTTGTATTTCGTGGCACTTAACAGTGTTCCTCACACCGTAAAGTTTCAATAAATCATATTTTGTCAGCTGATAAACATTCTGATATGACATTTCCTGCCCAACATCCAACTGGACATGCATGATCAGTAAAGTACAACCATTCACTTAAATAAAAACTGGACCATAAATAGTATCTAAAATACAGATTCATATTTCCATCCCTCAGTTGCTTTTTGCATCCTCCTTGGTTCCTCTTTATTCTAGCACAAACTCAAAATTGGAGGAAAATTCATGTTTCCTACATCACTCCATATGTTGTCAAAAAATTACCATAAAATAGTATTTCCTGACTCAGCCCCAGTCAGTTTCAGTTCCTCCCAAGAAGTAGGAAAAGTCTCAAGAATTGCTTCCTCTGTATTACAAAAACCAGGCTTCATGGTGGCCGCTGGCTGGTACTCTTCTCCTGTCCCAGAAACAGGATGATCTAAGCCCCCATTGTGGACACCAAAAGTAGAGGTCACCACCAAGGCCCACTGAAGGTGTGCCCCACACTGAGAATGCAGACCCCTGAGCCAAGGCCACCATCTCCTGAAGCCACTGGACCCCTTTCTGGCACAGCTGCTAAAACTCTTACGTAGGAACCAGCAATTAGCCTGGGTCTTAAGGATTAACTTGAGGGGGTGGCCACAATTCCCCCCTTTTTTCTAGAACTGGTCACCCTTTCTTTCTGAATGAGTTTGCTTGGGAGACTAGACCACACAGCATATTTCCTACCTCCTCTTTGTAAATTTTTTCAGGCTCATTCACATGTACCTGAAAGCTGGGTGACTTTGGCTTAGGCTTAAGCTATGACCTCTAATTTAAGGGTATCCTAGGAAAACCAGTTTGGGAGCCAGGTAATTTGTATACCTCCACAAGGATGATTATTTGTGAGTGACCAGAAAGCCTGGAACACCTTAAGTGGAAAGAGAATGGAGACCAAAAACTAAATTCATTCATCCTGTTTAAATGTATCTACAAAAATGTGTTCCCTACGATATGAAAAAGAACTTCCAACATCTGCACTCTCTGGAAGACTCATGCCAGAAGATGATCATCAAAAAACCCCAACAAAGATCCACGCACTACTACAGCTGTAGATGCACTCATCCCACCAGCTCCTGGACTTGCCATGGGAATGAGGAAGGAGATATCTAAGCTGGCCTGTGCATACAGTAAAACAACAAATTTGACTGGATCTATACTGTTGGAACTCAACCAAGAATTTGGAGAAGTGCAAATTGTAGCGCTCCAAAGTCTTACAACTACAGACTATTTACTGTTAAAAGAACATATGGCATGTGAACAGTCCCCAGGAATGGGTTGTTTTAATTTGTCTGATTTCTCTCAGACTGTTCAAGTTCAGTTGGACAATATCCACCATATCATAGATAAGTTTTCACAAATGCCTAAGGTGCCTAACTGGTTTTCTTGGTTTCACTGGAGATGGCTGGTAATTACAGGTATGCTTTGGTTATGTAACTATACTCCTATTATGTTAATGTGTGTGCGCAATTTAAGTAGTAGCTTAAAACCTATATATGCTGAAGTTACTCTACAAGAAGATATGTCAAAGAAATAATCAATCTTCCCATGTTTTCTTCCGCCTGCTACTTCTATAGCTTTTCTTCTTCCTTCCTAATTACAACCCTTAAATAGAATTCGTGCCTCATATCAAATTTACCGAGTATCATAATTCTTCCAAGTGGTAAAGATACCTCAAGACAAATGCTGGGCATAGAATCCACAGGGCATAAATCTGCAAAGAAGTAAAAAGCTAACCTTTTCAAACAATAAGGCTTCCCTCTCACTTACCAACTTCACATTTCCCTGTATGGCCAGAGAAGATGACTGGTTAGCCAGAGACGGGTAAGATTCCTCAAGGGAGGAACAACCTAAGACAGGCACAGTCGCAGGGGGGCCATCAGGTGAGAAATTGGGGATCAACAGAGGTGAGGCTTAGAACCTCACCCCCCCTGTTCTGAGAGAAATCTTCTGCATACGTGGATGTTTTATTGCCCTGGTCTAGCTTGGATTAACACATAGTCTACAGGCACACACCTGATCATCTACATTTGCTCTCTTACAACACTAAACTGTTTTCTACCTTTATCTTGTATCTACCTACCACTTCAGCATTTTATTAAAAATAATAATAAAGAGAGAAATGTGGTATCCACATATAAATCAAGTATAAAAACCAAATGAGTATTCATATTTGAACTGACTGTTTATAGTTCATAATGCATGAGCAAAACCGAAAGTTTCTGTGATGACTGCCCTTGTACTGTTCACTATGTAACTTATTCATTATGTAAGAATTTGTTCTACATGTAAGAACTTGTTTGTTATGCCTCAGAAGATTGGAGACTGACGAAAATTAGGCTTGGGGTGGATTAATGATTGTGCATTGAGCATTGACTCCCCTATACAGAATTTTATTGTCGTTAACAACCATTTGATCAATAAATATGAGAGATGCCCTCACAAAAAAAAAAAAAAAAAAGGACAGACTTCCAATGGTAAAATAAATAAGTAACCGGGATGTAATGTATAGCATAAGGAATATAGTCAAGATATTGTAACAGCTTGGTAGGGTGATAGCTGGAACCTAGAATTATGTATATAAATGTTCTACCACTGTGTTGTACACTTGAAACTAATGTAATGTAATACTGTGCGTCAACTACCCTTCAATAAAAAATAATTATTTAAAAAAAAAAAATGTGTTCCCTAACCTCCAACATTTTCATTTTAGTCATCAAATTTTCAATCAGAACAGAGAGGTTTATCACCTTATTCAAGTTAATTTTTAGAAAGCCTTTGAAATACATGATGACTAATTTAGCCCGTTATAAAGAGGAAAGAGGAAAACCTTTGGTTTAGAGAAACTGGATTTTTTTAGTTGCTAGGAATGAAACTATTTAGTTGGTGTTATGTTTAGCAGTGATTTTAAAACAACAAAGAATAGCTCCTTTACTGTTCAGAGATTAAAAAGGATTTTAGGTAAGCAGTTAAGATTGCAAATTCAAGCTACATTCACAGCTTTTTTTTCCCACCCTGCTTATTCATTACTTGGGTGTGTTCTGTTTATTTCCTTAAGGTTACATTTTATAAGATGGTTTTTCATAAAAGATAAATTGTGAATTAAATATACTTGAAGATAAGATAAATTCATTAAGAAAATGAGTTAAAGTGTATACTCCAGAGCTATGAAAAAGAAAATTACAGAAACAGCTTTAAAATAAGCATGTTATTTCAACTGGCCTAAAAAATATAATTTAAAAATCAGAGCTATATATTGGTACTATATTATGAAACAAATAGAACAAACAATTCTGCATCTTCTTTTCCAGTGGTTCATGAAAGGACCATCTATAATCTGCATGCTATATTGACCTAAAATTTGGCTTTTTAAAACCTAGTCCTTAAAGCTGGGAACATTTCCAGACTGATGCACATACACATTCATTTTAGATAATGAAATAAGTATATCTAGAAGTATCAAAAGTAAAAATAGTAAATCTTGAAAAAAATAGATAATTTTGAAAAGCATATATACCAATTATTCCAGGGTAGGGAAAAGGATAATTTTTGTTTTCTTTTTTATATTTTTTCTTTACTACATGATGTTCTATAATGAACTAGAGGGAAGTTTTAAAGGAAACAGGGGAAGGGAAATACTTGCCCAGCCCAACTTGCATATTTTGCCCTTCCCTTTGGTAGAATATTTTAAGTAACCAGCTTACTCAGAACTGGCCCTGCTTGTTGAGATGTTGATCCTATATATCCATGGGCGCATCTGGGATGGTGCACACCGAAGGGCCACAGCTGACCATGCACGCTGTTCTCCAGGTTCTGTACACTAACAGGTACCACAAGCAATGGGTGGCTAGTGTCCTTTTTCCATTAATGGAAGATGACAGTCACTTCTAACAGGAAGCAAGCAGAGTGTGGCTTTAAGCCTATCTTTAAGGAGAGAGGGTCACAATGTCAGGATCGACTATGGTAAGAGTAGAGCCACATTCAGAGTCAGCAAATATCTTCTCTCTGGAATTTTTCTGTCATAGGCTTTTCTTTAAATCAAAATCTGTATATTGCTTTTCAGAACACTTCCACTTTTTATTCTATTCCATCTATGAGCTATGAGTTCAGAATATAGCCCCGAGGTTTGATAGCCTTATTTCCTCATCTCCAAACAGAAAGGAAAAAAAAATGGAGCCATTAAATGCCTGTGGAAAGAAAAATATCTCTATGCACAGGCATGTTCCTTATGAGTGTAAATAGCAGGATATCAGCGCAGAGAAGGTATAAGATTATTTTTGTGGTAGCCAGACATTAATGAAAGCCAATTTGCAATTAGGTGATTAACATAAAAGCCAGTGGTAACAAGCAATGAGTTCTTATTCCAAACAGGTTTGCTACAAATTGCTGTTAAAAGCTTCTCCCTGCATTTTCTTTGTCTTTTGGCTGCATGGTGATGATACAAGGTAATTGCACAGTAACTGCCGAATGCTGCATGTTATTTCATGCAGGCCGTTTAGTAACTATGTCAGGTAACCACACAGCAAACCCTTTGAATTACAAGATGGAACAACTTGCATTGCCCAGCTGACGTCTCTTTGGTTAACTCAGAACTAAGGGTTCATTCTGAGAGCTCCCATTTGTCCCCAGTAGTGCTGCACCAGCTGTAAGCACTGCACTGACTCTACTCGGTGTTCCCACGGTTGAAGGCACATGGGGATGCTCCTTTCTCTCTCTGTGCCGGGTACAAGGGTCTTGGCAACAACTGCTACTAGGATCCCCCTGGTTCTGGTTAGCAACATGTGAAAGATTCTGCTGTCATGGACTCTCTGAAGAAAGTGAAAATGGTCCATTTCAACCCTGGCAGAGGAAGAAACTAGAGCTTCCTTAACAGCTAATTTAAGCAAATACATGCATATGTACACATGTTCATTGTAAGTAATAGAGGTTTGTTACTTCCTTGTAGCATTCTTTCTAATTTTCCCTCATTAGAGAATGGTGACTCATTTAGCTTTGTGTAGCTAAAAATAATGTATCTGCTGCATTTAGCTATGTGTGGCTAAGAATAATAGTCTGGCTATGGTTTACTTGTGTCCCCTTCTTCCATCATTTCAGACATGTCACCTGCTGATATTCCTGTTTTGTGCTGATATTCCTGTTTAGTGTCAGGACTGTTACTTCCTTTAGCAAGGTTGACATGCTAATTTTCCATGCATATTCAGTGTCTTTGATGGTAATTGCTCAAAATTCAATTTCCAAATACACATAATGAATTGTATTTATAGCTCTAGCTATTGCTCATCCTAATTTGCTATGGAACAAATACTGAAAATTAGACACACTTGTTTTCTGGGCCTTCTGTAAAATACCTGCTTCTCTGAATGACTCTCCTGTCAGGTGCTCTGGCTTCTGAATGTGAGAATGACTTTCAGCTACTGTTGGGAAGAAACTAGATCCTATTGTGCAGAAAGGGATCGCCGTCTTGAGGGCTTTCTCTGGCTACAGTGACTGGAGGCGTGTTGCTTAACCATTTCATGACCACATACATGTGGGTTCCCACTGTCATGTCTAAAGCAAACTTGATATTTTTATTTTTCATGGGCCTTGGAGCCATGGGCAGTGACAGGTAGTAGAAGTGGAACTTTCAGATCAATATTAGAAAGGTTTTATCTGAAAATTGCATTCTAAAAGTTTAATCAGGTTAAAATATTTCACATCAGAGAGAAATACCAGTGCAGTTGTTGTGTACTCCAGAAAGTTTCAGTACTTCTTATTTTCACAAGGGCTGATTGGTAACAACATGCTTCCTTGGAGTCCTGAGTTATTGGGACAAGCCAGCCTGTCTGTTCTAATATCCATGACCTTGAGCACTAACTCTTCCTGGTGGGGCCCTTCTCCCAACTTCCTGTCTTGATCAATACTCCCTCCGTCTCCCAAACACCCAGACCTGAACCTACAGTCTTCCCTACTCATGGGCCTCCACACACGTCATCAGGTAGCAAAATCTTGTATTTTTAGAACAATAAAGACAGGAAAGGGATACTCAATTTTTCAAATACCTAGTGGAAATTATGTTTACCATAAAACTAAATGGATTTCTTTGTTTTGACTGGAATTATTTTACATCAGTATAGTAACTTATTACATCACGGTTAGTAAAACATTCTGATAGCTTTTGATGGCACCAGAAGAATTCCTAAAACATGAATGTAGATCAGACTTAAATTTAAAATGTTTGTCATGTGACTGACCAGTGACAAAGACCCACAACTGGAAGCAGTATTTTTAAATGTCTGCTCATTGGCTCATGTTTGGTGCTTATCACAACCAGAACAGTGCTGAGTTTGAGCCCTTAATGATTATGAACTGTTAGTTACAATATGGATGTGCTGTTATAATGGGAAAAATAATGATCTCAGATGGAAACTGTCTTTGTTTAATTAAATTTGTTCAAGCCTGTGTTCAGTTTGCTTCATAAACCAAATCTTGTGAATCATGGAATCACAGCTGATAGATTGGGTATCGCCAGTATAGCCTACCTACAAAATAGCTCCTCTGTCCATCCCCTTCGCCCCATTCCAACAGCAATTGCCTTGGTTTGCTTTCTTTACTTTGGGCTGTTACAAAAGTCTTCTAACTAGGGTTCCATCCTTTCGCCTCTCTTCATCATATACATTGCTACTCACTTAATCCTGATAGGATGTTAATAGAGATGTATTGAAAGTTTTCTAAGTACAAAATTGCTTACCCTGGCATGTAAGCCCTCTGAAACGTGTCCACAACCTGCATGCTAAGCCTTAATTCCCATTACTGCCAAACAAAATGCCTGTTAGTCAAGATGTACTGCTTCCTATTGTTAATCACAGCAGTTACATAAAGTTCTGGGTTACTGGTTCCATGGGTTCCAATCCTGACTTGCTGCTTATTAGCTCTGTGACTTTAAGTCCTTTAACCTGTCTGAAACTTAATCTCAAAAGAGAAATTGAGATAACTCAAAAAAGTTAGGTATCATTATAATTATTTAAAGTGTCTTTCAGTTTTTCACTTCTCAAACTGGCTCTCTTTCTCTGGGTTAAACGCTCTCCATTCTTTTTCCATCTCTAGAGCAAGCATTCTCCAAGCACTGTCTCTGAAAATCACCTGGGAGTTTGTTAGAAGTACATATTTTCAGGCCTTACCCTAGACCTATTAAATCCAAAACGCTGAGCATGGAGCCTAGCAATCAATCTGTGTCTCACAGTCCTCCAGCTAATCCTGATGCACACTGAACTTTGAGAATCAAGATCTCTTTCAAATGTTATCACCCAAGTGTCTTCCTTTTCCCTCCTGGGGTACCTGATCTCTTTCCCCATCCCTGAGCATTTATCTTTGCATTGCCTTAATCATATGTGTACATTTTTACTTTATTTCCCCTATTACCTTTGCCAAACTGTGCACATTTTGCAAGAAGGAGCTTTGCTTACTAATCTTTAAATAGGAAGCAGAGCTTAAAGTTCTATCAAATACTTGTTTGACAACACTGAATCAAGTTATCTTAGTACTCAAGGAATTAGAGACTGAATGAAGAACTAGAAATAGAAGAACTTTCTTTTGATTATCTATTAAGAAGTTCCATGTTAGAAAATATAGCAGCACGGATAGAATGCTTCAAGTTCTTAGATGGAAGCAGAGTTTCAAGATAGAGGAGTTAAAGTTCCACCCTTACAATCATCTCTTCATTTCTTGATTCTGTAGTTTGAGCCATTTTTCAAACATACTCTTCTAAATGACTGATAATAGGTAAGGGAATGAATATTAAGTGTTAAGACAAATTGAATGCATGAGGCTGAGGTTTCTATAAAAGTATTTTCTTTTTAACAGCCTACAAAAGGTATATACAATGTTATTTATGTTTCCCATGTTGCTGAAGGAACTTTGAACTTAGAAACGGAGCCACTTTTGGCCTATTAAATTGCAAAAACAGTAAAAACACATGTAGTCTCTTCTTACTGAATGCCTGGAGTTTGTCATATACAAAAGGAAACATCATTCACTAATTAGTACAAATAAGTAATTGAAAAACAAAACCAAAAGGAACTAGCAGCTACTTGGACTTGTTCAAATCAAGTGTGCACAGCTGTATGTATTAATGAGACCATTATGAACAAAACATGGCTTGACTGACTGTGTACCTAATACCTGCCACCTGATTATTGGGCAGTAGTTGAGCACAAGCCTAATGTTCAAGCAGTTTATAAGTTAGTGTGACTTTCAAATGCTGGAGAAGGAATTCATTGCTATTGGTGAAAATTTTATTTCTTTTGATTTAGTACTTGGCTGTACTATTTACTTCACTTGAAGCCATGTGTAACTTCTCCACAACACGAACAAACTGACACACAGCCTGAACTCCTATGCAATCAATGGCGATGATATCACCCTGTGCTAAAAGCATCCATCCCATTGTTGGGGTTTTTTGTCCTTTGGCAAAGATCCATGTGCTATTGCCCAGTCAGATATAAGGCACCAGCCCATTAAGCAAAATACAGTTAAAGGTGATGAAAAGACCCTCCTATCTTTCAAACTTTTTCACAACCTCAGCATCTATTTTCTTCACTCATTATTTGAGGAAAAAAACGATAGCCATGTTAGTGACAGATTGCTAAAGAGATAAAAGTCCAAGCAATACAACTTCTAACAGGTATTATTTTTTTGTCTCCCATTTCTGAGACCGTCAGCTTTAAACATGACATCTAGAAGGATCTAGAAAGAGAGCTTTAGCAAAATCTTAAGAGATACCTGAAATAATTTGGGAAAACTGCTTGCTGTGGCTGGTTATGCAACAAGATGATAGCAGATTTCAGCAACGCCCTGCTCATTAGTCACAGAATGAATAATCAACACACAAAACTCTTCACCTGCTAGTAAAAGCTGAACAAAAGAAAAGATTAGAAAATTCTTACCTTCATGATAGACTCAGTTTTCCAAAAATAAAGTGGTGGGGTGGGGAACACATGGTCATAAAATAAAAAGAAGAGCTATGGGCACTAGAGGAAATGCAAGCTCTATTGCAGAGATGGAAGAAGAAATAGAGATTATAAAAGCAAGCAGGGATGAACCTTGGAAGCATTATGGTAAGTGAAATGAGCCAGAGACAAAAGGGCCCATATTGTAGGATTCCACTTACATTAGGTACCAAGAATTGGCAAATGCGTAAGGACAGAAAGTAGAATAGATGTTATCAGGGACTGGGGGGAGAGAAGAATGGGAATTATTGTTTAAGGGGCACAGGGTTTGTTTGGGATGATGAGAAAGTTCTGGAAATGGATATTGGTGATGGTTAGCCCAGCACTGTAAATGTACTCAATGCTACTTAGTTGTACATTCTACATTGACTCAAGGGCTAAGCTTATTTGTGGTAAAAGTGTACACAACTCTCTCTCTATATATATGATGAGAACAAACAAGCAAACAAAAGCAAGCGAGGAAACACTACAGCAGAAAGCAACCGACACTGATATGCCATTAATCTGGAGAGGAGAAAAAGACCTTTCAGAATTAGAAGAAATGATGTAACTGGATTCTCATCTGCAAGAATTATGTAATGTTTTCTAGAGAGGAAAAAATAGAAGATCAAATAATAAATAGAACAGAAAATCAGCCCAGACCGAGCAGTGCTATTTCTGAGGTGGGAGGTGACCATAAGCAGGGACTGATTATTATAACACCTGGTCTATTTACAGTGCTTTTATTAAAGTCAGTGTATTCCTTAGACTATCATCCTTTCCTGGAGGAGAAAACAAGGTAGGATGAGCCTGTCCCTGACACACAGCTTGTTGGAGAGGAAGACAGAGTCTTTACCACAAAGTCCAGGGATACTTGGTTTTGGAGCACAAAGGGTAAAACTGTATTTAAAGCCCAACAAATAAAAGATAAATAAGGATGAAAATTAAAAATCTGGCCCTGTAAGGTCTGTCCAACACTTGCAATTCAGTGATTTGGTGATTCAGAGATCTTCAGAAACTCTTAAACTTTCGGCATCTAGCCATAGAGAGTGACTGGTAAGCATACTCCAGGATCACAGAAAAGATTCACTTTTGTTAATAAATCATACTATAAAAATACCTCTACTGTATACATTAAAGCGGTGTCTCTTCCAGGGTGGCTGCCTGGTCAGCAGGAACGGCATCTGCAGGGGACTTGTCAACAAGGCCAGCTCCTGGGCTGCACACGAGACCAGCGAACCAGAAGCCCTGGGAGTAGGGCCAGTGCTCTGCGCTTTAACAAACCCTCCAGGTGGTTCCGATACTGATGCTGGACAACCACGGCTTTAGGAAAGAACTGGAACAAGGTAGTTAGCAAGGTCTGCAGGTGGTTAACCAGACTGAACTGGCCAGAGAGAGGATCACGGGCAGGCCTCTGGCTGGAGGCAGCTGCTCTGGAAAGTGGGAAAAGCACTGACACCCAGAAGGGAGGATTTTCTTGTTCTTTTCCAGGAGATTTTCTTATTTGACTCCAGAACTACTTCTCTGGTGCTAGTGGTAGCAAACCAAAGCTGCGGGAGACCTGAACTGGACTGTGGTTCAGCTAATGAGATACTCCAAAGCCTCTTCCTGCTTTCAGAACACCTGCTGCCTCTCCTTTACGCCCCCCTACCCCACCCAACCCCCTGCTGCATTGCTCCATATTGGGAATACATCTGCAATTTATTATGTGGATTTCTTCAAATCTTTCAGAATGTGTATTCCTATCTCATCATTGCCAAGATTTTTCAAGTTAGGCCCACTTATTAGGATTATCCAAGTATTCCTACAATGCAATGTTTCTATTGAAGATTTAAGGAAACTCGTTCGATGTCTGTTTGGTTTTTGTTCATTTTCTATCTTTGCTCTTTTTTTTCTGTCATGGCATATCTGGAAACAAGGACTACACATGAGCTGGTAATAAAGCCTTCTGTCCATAGTTAGACTAAACTAATGAAACACCATTAGCCTCGATATGCTGCCAAGTGTTACTATTTTAAAACTCCATATGCATATATTTCTAACATCTTGAAGTTGAATGAGTATTAGCATTTTTTTATTCGTCAAAAGCATTCTTACTTTTCTCAGTCTGGACTGAGAGCCTAACCTAATTCCACACCCTCAAGCCGGTGACCTGCCCTGCACCCCTGCTGCCTGCCTGCCCCATCCCAGGCGCATAGGCAGCATTCAGGAAGAACAAGATCCAGCACCCTTTCTTGTTTCAGGGTCTACTTCCCAAACCATCTTGTGTCCCACCTTACACGCCAACCTCCTGACCTATGCTCCCATCACTATTCTGGAGCTTCACACCAACTTCCAACCTGACATTGGAGTTAGTTCTCTGGTATGTAGGGGAGGAAAAAATTCTCCTCTACTCTCTTAGGGTCTCTGGCTGGGCTTAAAAATTAAACAAATTAACAGGAAGAAATCATACAAGTTTTATTAGAACTTTACTTGTACATGGGGGTGTCTTGCCAATGGGTTTCAGCCCCGGGCACATTTGCTATGGATTCAACGTGACCAAAGATAATGACAACAAACGTTCTTTGGGATGAAAGGGTTTATTACCCGCCTTGTTCTCCCGGTGGTAGGTCGAACACTAGCATCTCTACCTCCACCCAGAGCACTGGCCCAGCTCTCTATATAGTGCAATAACAGCTTATTGCCTAAAGGTGTGGAAGTGGTAGCCTAGCAACAGGCCAGTTACATCATCAGGGGGTTTAAGTTCAGTGAGGATCCTGGCTATAGGAACCCCAACTTCCCCACAGAGGACCTTCACAACAGAATGAAAACCTGAAGAAGTGACCAGAGCAGAAATCTTGTGTACCTTTTAGATGAAGCAATGACAAATTGTGAAGAAGTAACGAGACAAAGAGGTTTGGGTTGGAGCCAGTGAACTGGGAGAAGTCACAAGGGGAGATTACATGGAGGGGCAGTACTATAAGGTTATTTGAGTAAGTTGGTTTGTATGAATCCATTTCAGCATCAATTCCCAGTCTCTAGTGATAAGGATGTTCTTCTCTTCCTGGAACAGGGTGGGCATCTTTCTCATGGGAAATTGGATGGCTTGTTTTTAGGTAGAAAGAGTAAGTCAGTGAGCCCTTCCTGCATCTGCTGCTTGTCAAGTGCCTTCAGTTCAAAATAATCAATATGCCAAAGGGACAGATTTTGGGGTGGCATATACTGAACTCATTCAGGTACTAATGGCTTACAATCATTTGCACTGGCCCCTACTGGATGTTTATTTCTGGAAGTTCTTGGTAGTAACTGCACAGGACCTATGAAATAGTCCATTAAGCTAGAATTTTACTACTCTTCCCAAAGGAGCTGAGCATCTGAAACCATTTCTAGAGTAACATTGTAAAAAAGGTGCTTGAATCAAGGTTTTTCAGGTAGTGTAAATTATGTTTCCTCTAAAAATAAAAACACAGATAATCACTCTATGCTGGTGCTGCAGTTGGCTAAACTCTGAATGCCCAGCTGCCCACATGAGAATCTGTGATTGTGGAATTATTCCTAACAGTGAAGGTGGAGCAAAACACTCTGATTAGACCTTTTAAGGTATGGAGTATTGCTGAGCCAATGATATTTAGAAAGGAGGAAACAATTTATGTAATTTTGGTAGAAAAGAACATCAGTTTTTTATAAGTCATGAAAATGAGCATTGACTCATAGAGTCGGGGTTCTAGAGAAATAAAGAAGCCTGAATAAAAAGGATTAGCTGGTAAGCCAAATGGAAAAATCTAAAGCACTTTTTTCTCCTTCCTATTTTATTTTAGTTTGACCTCCTTGGAATCTATGTTTGTGGAAGAACAAGGGATTTTATGTGCAACAGCAATATTTTTATGTCCCTATTACTGAAGTCAGGAGCCAATACTCTAGCTCCATGTACCACTAAAAGCCTAATGTTTGTGAATAGTTCTGTTCAAGTCAACAGTAATAACAACAATTATGACAATGTAATACTAGGCTAAGATTCAGTAACAAAAAGAAACTGAGTCATACTGACTTAACACTATCAACTTCTGTTTCGTGTTCACACAAAATCCAGTATATTCCAGAAGGTTTCCTGCAAAGTTTTCCTTTGATAGTGACTCAGGGATGATATGCTTCTTGCATATTATATCTACCCCATCACCAAGGTTATTGCTGCAAAAGTAGAAGGGGATGCAAGAAATACACTGGCTTTTATCTATCTTGGCCCATAAATACCACTTTCCTCTCACATTTCATTGGCCAGAGCTAGTCACATGACTCTAACCCAACTGCAAGGTATGCTGGGAAGTATAGAATAGCACATGAATGTTTGGTGAGCCTTTCCCATAAGTGGTGATGATTTATTGATCAATGCTATATATATTCCAAGCACTGTGCTAATTTACATACATAATCTCAGATCCTCAAAACACCCTTTCAAGGTTTGTGTTACCAATTTCACTTTATAAATGTGTAAACCAAGACTCACAAAAATTAACTGATTTATATGTAGTATATCAGAGTCTCATAGAAACCTTTAAAAGTATGTAGTATTAACTCCAATTTACAACTGAAGCTCATAAACATCAAAGACTTTTCTTAAAGTAAAATGGCAAAAGTGGGATTTGAACCATAGAATGGGCCCATCTTCAGCTTTTCCACATCCTGTATGCCAGGTATAAGCCTATGCTCTGGGAATACCAGAAACAAAAGGAAACACAGGGGTGAGGAAATAGGTCTATGTCCACCACCATGACAGCAAATACTGCCATCAGCACCAGGCTCGGGTGCCTCAAGGGTGTGTTCACACCAGGACCAGAGATACAAAGAACAGTCTTTCCAAAGGCAAAAAGTCTATGATATTCTGTTCAAGCAGTCCAAATAGACTAAGACAGGCCCCCCAAAACCTGGATCCCCTCTTGCACTGACACACATTAGCAGGAAAAAGTGCCCATATTTACTGACCCAGCAGAACTTCAATTGGTATAACATTTGAAAACCATGAAAAAAAAAAATAATGAAAGTTCTATCTGGATGACAATAATGTGCTTGGCTCACATGCTGGCCACTTCAAAGCAAAATAAGTTTTTTGATGTTTTAAATTATTCATCCCAGGAGATAAGTATTTAATCTGCAAAGTGGATTTGAAATTCCACTGCCAAAGATAAAGAACAGAGTCTCTAGATTGTTACTAGTTATATCTCCATGCAGATTATATTTATCAATAGTTGGTACTATTCAACTTTAAAGGACGTCTCTGACTAAATTAGGCCAGGGCATAAAGGTCCTTTGAAAAAAGTGGCCCTTATAGAACTAAGAAAGACCTCCTTCTGATCCACTTTACAGAAAATGAAACAACTTAAACTCTTTAGGGAGATTGAGAGTTTCTATCTGGCACAAAATTAAGTGTCCCCCTTGTTAGTGGAAACAGGATATCTTTAATCCCAAGATATGCAAAGAAATTGGATAGTTCCCAAAAAAGTGGGGGGTGGGGGAGGGGAGGGGACTTAATGCTACTGGTTTGAAGCTTAATAAATAATGTGAATGCTTATGCTTAATAAATAGCTGATGGATTTTCTTTTACAAAGTGTTGCTGTTACCATCAACATTTCCAAAAGTTCTGCTTGGAAAGCAGAAATAACATTTCTCAAGTTGAATGTTTTTAATAGCACTAAGAGGAAAATGAGACTAAAATAAGACATTGTCCTTATTACTTTTTATTGGAATATCTCAAAACATGTTACAGAAATTAATTTGGTAACCCTTAAATTCTAGATAATTCCAAAGTAATATCACTGTTCATTAGCTGGTCAGTCTGCGGCCCAGAGAGATGAAGCGATTGCTGAAGGTTAAAGCAGTAAATCAAGGGCAAAAGTAAATAAAGGTGGGGAGGAGGGGAATAGAAACTAGAATCCCGAGCATAATTTCCCAGACTAATCCATTCCAGTAAATTTCTTCCTAAGATAGATGATTCTGTTCCTTCCTAAGAAGACACTAAGGCCCTGTTTTCAATAAACTAATATAGTTCCAGAGATAATTTAATGGCCAATCTGAGAGTCATTTGAGTAGATCTAATTCTAATTCAGTGATTCTAAATATATTGTCAACTACAGATAGTTTGAAGAATTCGATTCACAGAAAATGGACAGAACAAATTAATGGAGAATGTGTTTATGATAAAAAGTCCTTGTATAAAAATAGTCCTTTTCATACTTTGTACCTCCTCCAAATTGTCTTTCACTCAGATTCTGAGAAACCAAAAATACCCACAAACAAACAAATTTAATATTAGATGGATAAAATTCCAGAATCTTTTTTTTTTTTATTTGGAAGGGATTTTAGAGATTATCCAGTTAGCCTTCAACTTTCTTGTTCTGCAGACCCAAAAGCTTAAACGACTTAGCCACTCACCTAGTAAGGCCAGAAAACAAATCTCTTTTTCTACTACCAAAGGACCACCATATATCAATCACACAGCCTTTTCCCAAACCTCTACCCACTCCCTACAAAAATTAAGGAATTTACAGTGGATACAGCCCCAGGTTATATCAGTAGAATTCCTAAGAGCCTACATTTTTAAAATCGTTTTTAATAAAAATAAAACTCATATTCCCAAGAGACAGACAATGGGAATGTAATTTGGCTTTTAAGATTAGGGATGGTGTTAGCACAGGAGTGGAAGAGAAAACTCAGTGAAGGAGGAAACTACACAGAACCATACACTCAGCAACCCCAACCGAGCCATATGCTGGATGCAGAGGAAAAGGAAATGAAGAGCTTTGAAATGCAGCTGTCTCACTCCCTGCTATTTCCACTCAAATCCAACTATTTTTCCACCAGGATCTAACACATGTGCAGTGACACATGGAAACAGGGTGAGCTCATGAACCCAGGGGAACAGAGTCCAGCATTCGCAGAGCAGCACCCTGGAAGCACGCGGCCACTCCCAACTTCCACCCCTGTGGATGGTAAATGTGGAAGAACACCTAGCGATGGAAAAACCCACCTCACAGCACAAAAGGAAAGCCAAAAATAACTCGAACACTTGGCTGCCATTTATTAATTATGCCGGCAGACAAAACCATTCGATCCAAAACCAGTCTAGCTGTAAGATAACTTTATTCATCAAAATCAGAGCAAGGAACTTCTCTGAGACATTGGAATATAATGGCACCCAAAACTAGTAACCAGGCAAGACTGCAAACACAGGCAAGCACATTGGTCCGTCAAATCAAAGCTCCTTAGAGAAGTCTTATTTAGCAAAAGAAAACCTCATGTCTGAATACACGGCATGACAACACTCATTCAAAAGTTCACACAATGGGACAAAGCCTTCTTTTATCCCATAGTTTCTTCATGTTTGTATGCTTCTGACATTGCAGTATTAACATTTTAAATTGAATCTTTAAATAATTACGATGATGAAGCCCACATTATTGGGAAGGCCAGTCTTAGTAGATGACCATAAGTGAGGTGGTTAGCGGACTGTATCCGGTAATTTGGTTTCATGATATATCCTTCTTTTCCTAGGTATTAAGGTCTGGTTTGAATTAAAGTCTGCAGCATACTCAACAGCTATGAGAGTAACTGAAATGACTTCTTTTCAGCTGGTGGCCAAAAGTCTTCCTTGTAGTTCATAGCATACAGTTTATTCACTTACTTACTTACTCATTTGCTGAGCATTTACTGACATCCCACACACATGCCTGATGCCAAGCACTGTGCTACGTATACACATAAAACTTGACCTAGTTTCAAGCCCGGTTTCTGCCAAGTATTTACCTTACAGTGTGGCATGATATTTAACCCTTCTGAACCTGTTTCCTCTTAGGTTTATTGTAAAACCTGAATGAGAGAATATATGCAAGATAATAAACAGTGGTTTTAAAGAAACAGCCTCTACCTTTGAGTAGCTCAGTCGGAAAACTTGACATATACATAAACAACTAAAATATAATATGAGATTTGCTACAATAGAGGGTGTATGTACCGAGTAATATGAGAAAACAGAAAAAGGAGTGGCTAATTCTGTCTGGAGTGGGATGGGGAGAGATCAGTGAAGCAGCAAAGAACATGTGACCCTGAAGTATGGATATAGAGGGGTAGGGAAACACATTCAGAAAAGCTAAGATCGACTCTCCCAGGTCCCTGGCGAGTGCATAAACCCCTCCTGGTAGCAGCAGGGAAGTTCATCCTGTCATATGGACCATCCAAGCTTCACCCCACACCACCTGGTCCTGATGCCATGTCTTCCCACTCCTGCAAGCACACACTGAGGGGCTTGACTCTTCTGAGGCAGCAGTCTGGGAAAAGAATAGGATAAAATCAACAAATGAGTCATAGAGGAAATGAGGGAGTGGGGTACTACTGGATAAACCTAGAGTTAAAAAACAAGAAAGTTAAAGTAACATAATACACTCAGAGCATTTTGGGATTTGCATGCATTCCACAGGTAGAAAACATTTTCAGTCACCAGAATCTTGGAGTGGCTATTTCTTCTATCATGTAAGAACTGCAATCTACAGTCACAAAGCAAAAATTGTATCCCTAATGAAGCACTGACCCAGTATGGTGGTGGCTCCACTCCACTCCTGCACAGACATTACTAATCAATCTTGGCATGCTTTCTTTCCCATTGAGCCTGGACACAACCTCAGAATCTTGGCCCTTACAGTCATGCCTGAACTAGTAACTCTGTGGAGAATATGCTAAAACGAAAGACAAGAATATAATATTGTGTCTCCAGAAAAATTAGGGTTGCAGTCTCATTAGTCTGATTAATAGAGTTGTACAAACCTAAAGTTTAACTTAACTCTAGGTACTTACTGTAAAATGGGGCTGAGACACTGTGTGGAATCTCATATGCTGGCTTAGTCAACGTTTATGCCAACCGCCCTCTAGAATACAGATCCTGGAAAGGTAAGAAATGAAATCTCCTGATCCCTTCAAATTCAGGGTTTTGGAATTTGATTCAGAAAGAACCTCATAGAGAGAAAGAAAGTGTTCTGTGACATTTTCCTGGCAAGGTCTGTGGCAGATGCAGCAGTGTCCCATGGTCATGAGCAGTGACAGGGATGTCCTGGTGCTGGTGAACCAAGGCTGTAGCCATTCACCCAGGTGCCCAGGTCTGTAATGAGGTATGGGAAGTCACTCCCAGAAGCTCAGCCTAAAGTCTGTTTCTTCAGCTCCCTCCTCCACAATGATTTCACGAACCTCTTAATAGCCAAATATCTTTCTGCTTAAGACTCTGTTGTCTACACCCTGACTGATAAAGGCATGGAAAAAAACCTAACTTAAATCATGCTTGCTGGATGAAAAGTATTCAGTAAAAGTAGTTCTGAAAGCTGAATGTTTTAGTTAAAGCTCATAATCTTGTAGCTTCAGCTATGAGCTGGTGAAAAATGATTTTAAAGTCTGTATTTCTACCTCTAACTTTTGACCTTTTCTGCCTTCCCTTATCTCAGATTGTTTCCTGAACTTCTACACTTGGATTTCCTGCCATCATCAGGAAATTATACATCAATAATTTCATTTTACATCTTCTCTTTCATTATCCTGGTCACTTAACTCAATATTTCAGCATTTATTTAGATCTGACTGCCCTCTTTCTCACTTACCAAGCCCTGATGATTGTTTTGCATAATCCCTTTTTTCGGCCTTTTTTCCATTGCTATTATCATCAGTCTAGTTCAGGGCTTTTTCAGCTCATGCTTGCGCTGTTATAGTATTCTCCTATCTGCTGTCTCTGCTTTCAGTATCTCCCCAGCCCCTTAGCCCTCAAAGGTACCCTAGCATTGGCAACCCAATTAATATTCCCTCAAATCATTCTCATATGGACACTTCCTGCTCAAATATCTCCAGACTGCCAATACTTCGAATATAAAATTCAGACAGCTTATCTTGGTACCCAAGATTTCCACAGACTGGCTGCCGACTATCTCTCCAGGATTATTTCCCACTACTTCCCCCTTTTAACCAACACTACAGCCAACTACAGCCAAACTAGCCTCTACTTCATCTTAACACACTATTATGAAGACCCATGTCTTGTACACCGTTTTCCTTTCTTGCAGTGGATTTCATGTAATGTTGAATGGAAAAATCATAATCCTTTCTCCATTAGAAGGGAAAAGGAAGGGCACAGGCTCCAGAAGCTATCTAAATGACACATAGAAAAGAATTGACCAGATTAGGAAAATAATATTTTTAGATTATTTTGATTGTTTTTGTCAATTGACTATCAGGCATAAGTTTTATTTAGATTCTGGGAGAGCTGTACACCTGGTGTTAGTCTTACGGTTCTCCAGGTAGAATATACCAATCAAATGGCTAAAGCCATCAAATGATCTGCATGGGATGAGAAACAGTTATAGCTGATTTACAGAGATGACTTTTATGGTGACTGTATTTGTCAATGAGGCCAGACAAGAACTTGATTAACTTTAGTGGAGTGAGACATCCAGGCAGATGACTGGCCAGTTAAAACCATCTGTTGCTGCCATGGATTTCCTCTGTGATAATTTAGGGTCTGCGCCAGGAATGTATTATTCATCTTATCTATCTCGCCAGATGGCCTCAACTCTATTTATAGAACAATGAAATGCCTTTCTTTTTCTTCATCCTGTCTCCTGTTCTGCAGTATGCTTGCACCAGCAGGTAGAAGGATTCCCTCACAGGTATGTAGCTTCTTAACACACATTGTCTCCTCTCTCCCCACCCTGCCACTATGTTTTCCAAAGGGGGCTCTCTTGCATGGTAGACTGAGTGATGTATCTGAATTCACACCTGCTGATTATAGTCTGAGGCTCATTTTGTCCACCCACCTGTTTGCTATCTATACCCACATTGCACAAGAGATGGATGTCTGAGGCTTCAAGTGTTATTTTTGGGCCCCTGCCAATCATCACTTGTCCAAATCTGAGAAGCACGCACCACCTTCTTTCCATGTCAACCTGCTCTTCACCAGAGCAGTGTGGGTTTCTTTTCATCTCTTCATCCCCTCCACATGCAGTTCACAGAACTCTATCAAGCACATTCTTCTCCATTCTAATAAAATGTGCTCCACCCCTAGCCAAAAGTCTACCTTACTATAATTTACAACCATGACTTAGAGACCTAAATCCCATTCCCAGATCCATCTTGGTAACCAGTCCTTACCTTCTAAATCTTTATGGATCACTTAAAGTCACAGAACTTAATTGGAAAAAGTGAATGACAATTTTCTTGTGCCTAAACTCCATTGTGTTTTTTTTTCTACAACCTTATTGCTCAAATATGCTTCCAACCAGATTCCTTTTCCAACAAATGGACTCAACAGGATATTTTAGACTTTCCATCCCAACTTTTTCACTGGGGAAAGACAAGTAATTGGCCGCATGGAATCTGCATTACCCTCACATACAGGGAATCCTAGCGTGCGTTTTTCACTCAAAAGGTTAACTTTCACCCAGTATGTAGGCCCTCCTTGATTAATCATGATTCTTCCCAGAGCAGCATTCCACTTTGTGTCCCACATGCTTTTCCTTTTCTCTCTTCTCTAAATCACATTCTTCCACTCTCCTTTTGCTGGAGCCAGATATTAATTCACTGTTTTTCTCAGGAGTATATGTGCTGTTTCTTCACCAGATAGGCCAGATGGTCTCATGCATCTCAGTATGCACAGCATCCCGTTTACCGTGCTCTCCTCTCCATGGGGATAGGTTGTCATGGCTTCCAACATCACATTCTTCTAGCTTTTATTCTCCTGACTTAGGTTTCACTTCTCTTCCTATCTTACCACAGCCTATGTTTCCCAGTTTTCTTATTTCCTCCATTCTCTACAACACCTTCACATCCTCTTCTCTTTTTCCATTCCCCAAGTCTCTTTACCCCCTGCTCAGGTTGCATTTCATTCCTGCATATCTGGTTGTTCCCTCTGACAAGAAGACGAACAGCACATTCTCACAATTTACCCTCAACTCTGTTCCTAGAAGTGAGGGAGTTCTCAGAAGTTCTGGGATTGCCGTCTGAAATGGAATCCTCAGCCTTCTTGACTCCTCTCCAGAACTGCTTTGGTTGACAAAATGTTTAATCATACATGACCCTGATAAAAACCGATTATCTGATAAAGAAGCTGATAACTGCTCTGAAAATTACCCATTGTAATTATCTCACCTCCACAGCCACATTCAAATTCAAGAGTAGGTGTCTTGGGCCCCTTCAGAAATGTAAAACACACTCCTCTCCCATTTTGTAAACTAGAATGATTAAAAGCTTGGATTTCATCATTCATCAGACCTAGACAGGTAATGTGTTATGTTACATGATCTCAGGAGCTCTGTACCTTTCATCCATAGCCCTCTTCATAGTTATCAATTATTAGAAATGATGACCCACTGAACATCTGAATTCTTAACACTGACACCTACCATCACCCTCCAATTTGCAATTAACCAAAATATGGATCACAGGCAAAAAGTTTCACAACCATCACACTGAATATTCAGCAGTCCATGGAGAGCTAACATTTCCAAATGCAGTAAGTGCAAACAAGGATGACGATGCACTTGCAGGCAACCGCTCCAAACACAGATGGGCGGCCAGTCCACAGGCACTATGGAGAGCAGGTGAAGGTGCTTCCTTCTGCTCAACCTGCAGAGTCACTAAAGGAGGTGATAAACATCCCTGCTCATGCCAGTCCTCCTGGGCAACAGAGCCACAGGAGACATCTCAGTGGAAAGGCTGTTTGGCTTCAACTCTAATAACCTGAACACGATACAGGGCAATTAGCCCCAGGCTGTGGCCTCCAGGGCATACTTTTGGTCACTGTGCAACAGGTGTGCCTTCCTTGTGTGGTTCAGAGCAGCCCCACAGCTTGCCATCCATGCTCCCCTTCCCCCAGGAGGAGGCAAGTTTCTTTTCTCCAGCCCCAAACTAGAACACGTTGACCAATTTTCTCCTGACCATTTAGCAATTTTTTGTGACTTCTTACAAATCCTGTTTGTGCTTGTTCTTAGGTCATGGAAATCAGAAGTAGAACAGGTAATAAAATGCCCTAGGACAAAAGAGAAGTGAATTCTAATCCTGACTTTTGCTTGGGACAAGTCATGTTTCTGGACCTGTTTCTCTTCAGCTGTTAACTAAGGGAGCCATCTGCTTAAGGTTTAGTTTGGTTTAATTTTTACCTAAGGTAGACTCTCTAGGACAGTTTTTCAAACTGGGGTTTGTAACTCACTAGAAGATTATAAAATCAAGTTTTATAATGGAATGGAATATTATCAGAGTACCTTTCACAAGAGTATTATGCTAGGAAACTTTTATCGTGTCTTTGTGTGTATCTATGAGTAAGATGCTAAACATATTTCACATTGTGGATAGAAGTAAAAAATTTTAAAACTCTGCCCCACAAACGGAGAGAGACAGAAGGTTGATTAGTGGTTTCTTAGGACTTGGGGTAGATTGAGGAGTAACTGTAAATGGATTTAACATTTCTTTATAGGGTGATGGAAAGATTCTAAAATTAGATGGTGTTGGTGGTTCTACAACTCTGTAAGCATACTACGATTCATGAAATTGTACACTGAAATGAGTGAATTTTATTGTATTTAAATTGTATCTTCATAAAGTTATTTAAAAATAAAACAAAACACTGCCTTAGAGGGCCATGGATTTGTTTAGGACATCCATGGACTCTCCAAAATTATATCATAAATTTTATTTTTTTAAAGAGAAGAAATATAGCTTTTAACAGATTCTCAAAGGGATCCAAGACTCAGAACTTTTAGAACCAGGTGATCAAACTTTGAATTTCCTTCTAGCACTACAATTCTATTATTCTAAAACCTTAAAGTTTATTTTATTTCCTCAAAATTATAATAATAAATAAAGTTTTGCCTCCAAAGCACCTACAAGAGTCGATTTATTCACCCAAGAATCTGGGTGGATTGGATTATATGTATTAAAATACTTCTAAAATTAAATTATTTTGAAAATTTGAAGTATTATTAAGTGTTATCATTATTTGATTATACTTTCTATATTTTATTATATTTACCTGCATTTGGCCCATGCCCACAGGGTTTTTAATCATAATGAGATAGGGCAGGGACATGGGATAAGCATTATGATTAACTTCTCCTGCCTATGATGAAAAGCACCAAGATATAAATAGTATAGTAAGAATAGGAGGGACCCCATCCTAAGGCTAAGATTCCATTTTAAAACCAGGGCATTAGGAGGTGAGACTTCTAACATAGTTATGGTAATCAGCCAATAACCTACCCTATCTTAAGGCAGGGCAAGCAGTCCTAAATGATAGGTCCCCACTGCTTGAGGGTAACCACTATCTTGGAGAGGAACAGGATTAAGAAATTCCTCATGTTAAATTTTACCTGATGGAATATCTGGAAGACAATGGATGATGACACTATGTCTGTCACCAGAGATGGACCTCAGGAGACCACATGTCAAGCCTATGCAACCCCACACCCCCACCACTTTGCCCCATTCTTGAAAACCTAAAAGACAAAACACTAAACCCTTAAGTGCACCTCCTCTCTGAGGTTGCTCTCACTCCTCTTGCTTCAAGTGGGTACTTTTTGCTTTAAATAAAGACTTCTCTCTGCTAACTTCCATCCTTTTGTCTCTGCGCTCTTCCAGTGGTAAACCCCTTTGTTCCTTTACTATTTCATTCAACTTTCTAGACTTAAGCACAGTCTTCACTCTCTCTGTCCTACTTCAGACAAGTAAGGAAGGGCTACTGAGATCTGTTTTGGGCTTGCAAATTCCCATCGACCAGGTCACAGATCTTCCACAATCCTTTCACTGTTGTACAAATCCTTTGGTACTCAAGAAAACCAGAACATATCACCCCAAAATATGCCACTATGGCATATTCATTATTTTGAATTAAAGGCACATAAGAAATAGCAGATGCAGAAAAGACACTCTGACCCTCCTTTTTCTTCTTGAAACCAGGAGATAAAACTCCATGTGAAGGGAATTTTCCTCCCTGTACCAGGAGGAAAAAACACATTCTCATCAGCCCAGAGGTGGCATCAGAGAAATCTACTCCATTAGTTTTCTCCCACATACTTACCTCCCAACAGCTTATTGCCCTTGGAAGCATGAAAATAATTTCCTCTCTCCTGTCACTACTCTACACATTTCTTGTTCTTTGTCGAAGACGCTGTATAAGCCAGAATTCTAAGCTGCCATTTTGAGTTATTTTGGGTTTAGTCTCTTTACCCATGTGCTGTACATGTTAATAAATTGTTTTTCCCTTATTAATCTGTCTTTTTTTGTTAAAGACTCCCAGCTGAAAACCTAACATGGGCAAGGTAAAGTTTTGCCTCTCCTACGAGAGATAACAGAAAGTCAAAAGATAGAAAGGGATCAAAAAGGGGGTGGAAGGAACAGGTTCTGTATATCTTCTGTAAAGAAAAGAAAAGCCTGGGACTTTTTAAAGTAAAGTGGCAATACGGAGACAAGAAAAGGCATTTCTGGGTAACAGTGATTCTTACACAAGAGATTGGGTTAGATTCTTGTGTTCAGGCCATGAACTGACAGCCAACTGTGTTTACTAGGTTAGCAGTTCCTTGGTGGCAAGGAACATGCCCAGTTTATCTAATAATGCTAAAAAAGAGTGCTTATACATAGTAAGTATAAGGTTTGTTAAATTGCAGTGTGATTTTACATTGCACAATGATTGGTAATAAACAAAGACTGGTTGAAGTCCCCCTGAAAAGAGGGGTCTGGTTAAATAAATTGATACTTTCAAACCATGATAATAATGAGGTATGTTTACATGTGCTGTTATAAAATGATCTCCAGAATACACTATTAAGTGTAAAAACAATGTGTAGAATATCCTTATTGAAGTAAAAATAAATAGGGAGATTATATGTAGTATTTCTGGAAGGATACAGGAGTCTTTATGTTGGATGCGTCTAGGGAGTATACCTACTCCATAGGTATACAGAGGATCACTTTTCACTCTACATCTTTTTTGGATCTTTAAATGCATAAATTCATTAATTTTTCCTTTAAAATCTTATCACATTTAATGTAAACAATCAACTCATCTTATGGATGAAGAAACTGAGGCTCAGAGACCATAAGTGACTTATACAATGATACACAGCTTGACAGTAAACAGCCTGTCCAGTACTTGGCCCAAAGCTTGGGCTCCATGATCCTTTGTTCATAACTCTTACAGACCAAGTGCATATGGATATAAAACCATCATACAGCTTAACATTATTCAGTCAGTTTAATTCTGTGCTCGATCATGTTGTTTTTGCTACAAATGGTAGGTCAAGCTTAAAAGTACTACATAATATTTTCCCCAAACTGCCTCCTCTTTCTAGCCCTTATCATTCTTTCCTAGGGCACCCAAGGTCCATTTTACCTGGCTCTCATCTCTGGCTCTAACAGCAGGGGATGGCGTCTTTGTACCAACTCTTGTCTACCCCTTATGCATTGCTTCTAACCCCCCAGCTATGACAAGCCCCTGCACTCCTGACCTGTCATCTGGTTTCCCCCATGCTGCCCTCATCGTTCCTCTCCAGCGACTTTCATTCTCTCTTTTTTCAGTGACTTCTAACTACTGCCTATTTACATTTATTTTCTCTAAGTACTACATTATCTCCTTCTTATTGTATACAACTTCCCATCCTCCAATCCACTCCCAAATCCCCGAAATTATTGATCTGTGCTAAGAGTTCCTTATCCTTCACTAGGCTTAGCAGTTTTGATATCTTTTATCCCAACACACAAGTATTTTGATATTTCTGTACACTATTTTATGACTTTACAACGCTCTTTAATAGCACACCCTCGGACATTAAGATGATAGATAACATACCTCAAGAATACTTTTTTTTTAAAACTAACAACTGTAACTTCATAGCTGGCAGTGTTGCATGGTGGTTAGAAGCATGGCTCTGAAATTAGTTCAATCTAGGTTGGAATTCCAGTTCTGCCAGTAAATAACTGTGTGAGCTGGGGAAATTTTCTTATTCGTATCTACTTCTCTGTTTGTAAAATGAGGGTAATAGGACTTATTTTATAGGCTTCTGTGGTGACTGCACATTAGGCAAAGTGTAAATGTGAGATAAAAACTCAAGTAAATGGCTTGAGATATCAATAGGTTCTTCATAAGCACCAAATAAATGCCCCTCCTTCTGTCCTCCAGTCTCCATCAGCAAAATCACCTTGCAAAACACCTCCTTCTTGTCCCCAACCCCCCTTCCACCCACTTTCACCAAACACCATCATGAAGACCAAGAAAATTAATCTCATCATGCCACTTGCATTAAGAAGTTCATAGAAATAATACCAAACGGACATTCTCTGGCATATAATATTTTGTGCCTCACCCTTTTGGCAGTAGGCTAAAAATATTCCTCTAAATCATAAAACTCTACATTCTAATGTCTGATATTTAAACCACTCTTTTGTAAATAATGAGAAACCTCTTGTGCTGCATTAAAATTCATAACAGAACACTATCCAGTGTTCATTTACATTAATTGAAGTGATGATTGCCTATCGCTACACCAGAGAATGTATTCCAGGCTCAAGTTCTATTTTTAGACAATTGCTCTGAGGATCATCAGACACCTGTCCTATTTAGCAGCTGGAATAGCTAAGCACCATAGTGCTTTTAAAATAGCAGGCAAATCAACCACAAAGACATATTTTAAACAAGGGGGTTTTAGTATTGAAGATCATGGTTCAAATTCTTTCAATGCTTTCTTAATAGAAGTATGTTAGGATCCAAATAATACAAGGCTGTATAACTCAAAGCAAAATCAGATGGTGGAAAAAATAGACTTGCCTGAAGACAAATGGGAAGAAAAATTTCTTCCCCACTTCTCTGCTTCCATGCCTTTATTACAGTTCCTAGAGTCAAGTAAAAACAGACCTGGGCCCCATAAAATCCCATTGGAATGGAGAAGGAAATTTCTGAAAACCTCTACTATGCTAAGGTGTCTTGACTGGCAGGAGTCTTCAGAGATCCTCTGACTTTAATCTGACTCCAATCCCTTTGTTCTACAGAGCAGCATTCTGACGCTCAGAGTTAAAGTGACAGTCCCAACACGGCTCTAAAGATTGTCAAAGGAGTCACACTCATAGTGAGAGTCAATATAATATGACTTGTATTTCTTACCCAGCCCCAGGGTATGAAGCATAATTGGTCTAAGTGAGCATGGGAGCCCATCCTCATTTGGTAGAGGCTAGGTTATAAGTAGGCATGTCACCCAGTATCAGTCAAACAGATATAAGGGAAATGTTCTATGGGGAATGATTTCTGGAAGGGATTTTGATCTCTAAAAATAATAATAAAAAGTAGATCTCTAATAAAAATGCTATAATATAGATGAACCTCAGAAACATTTGCTCAGTGAAAGAAGTCAGGCACAAAAGACAATATATTGTATGATTCCATTTACACACAGTGTCCAGAATAGGCAAATTTATAGATACAAAAAAGATCAGTGATTTCCTGGGGCTGGGTGTAGGACTAGGGATTGACTGTAAATAGGCACAAAGGAATTTGGTGGGGAGGGGTGAGTGAAATGTTTTAAAACTGTATTGCCGCAAGGGTTGCAAAACTCTATGAGTTTACTAAAAATAATTGAATTATGCACTTTCAGTGGGAAAATTATTTATGGCACATAAATTATACCCCAATAAAGATGTTAAAAATGTGTCAAACTTGAAACAAATCTAAAATTTGTTAAGGTATTGAGATACATAAAATCACCCAGTCAAGATTTGATACAGACAACTTTCTACATAATACTCTACCAGAAGGCATAAATATGTAAAGATGTTGTTTTCCAGTGGGTTGAGACACTGTTCTGGCTGAAAAATGTAACAGTTAATTCCTAAATGAATGAAGCAGAAAAAGGAATAGTGAAAGTTCAGAGCAAGGAGCAATCATTGAGAGCTGGATTTTCTGAAGAGGTAGAACTTAAACCAGGCTTGGAAGAAAAGGAAGTATTTGGGACAGAACAGAAAGCTGTTGAGCATATTCTGGAGGTAGAAAAAGAAATTAGGGAAAGGAAAATGTACAATATTGTTAGGTTGGGTGTTGCCTGGTGTTCAGAGGGGCAATTAATTCACAATTATTTAGGTTTCAAAGTAATATTTAAAGTTTTAAAAATTTAGTATTTTCTTAAGCCTTTGAGATCAACATCCAAATCTTCCTCTTAAAAATCTAATAATTGTCATATAAAACCAAAAAATCATTTTTATATGTTCTACAGATTGAAATCACTGAAGAAATTCTGTTTAAATACTTACATTGTATCTCACATTTTAAATTATATATTTAACAGCTTTGATTTTTGGCAAGCATTTCAAATGCCTGGGCAGACACACTTACATTCCTAACAAGATCTTCCTCAGCTACTACAGAATACTTACAGAGCAAATAAATTTTATGTATAAAAATGTGAACCACAGTTATTCTTAAATATTGCAAAATTGATTCTTTAAATTTTTCAAATTTTATTACACTTTTCCATTTAAGTCATGTCTAAACCAAATACATTTTTCAAGTGGAAGTTATATGTATATATCTCTCAGATTAAATAATAAATATACACTAATGATTGTGTAAAATGTTCTTATATAGAAGCCTAAGTACAGTGGACTTGATTTACTTCATTGTATTCATATTGTTTCTAAACCTTCCTGAATATCAAGGCATTTACTTAATTAGTAGACGTGTGTCATCTCAGGTAGAATAAAGTTATTAAAGTCCTAGGATCTTGATACAATTAGTTACTGTTCAGAAATTTAAGACCAGGAAGTGGGAGTTGAGATCTTTATCTCTGCAGTCTTGCTGGAACCACAAACAGACTGCGCCTATTTTATATGAACTGTGTCAACAAGCCCAGGCCACTCATCAAATCGATTTTAATCACCTAACTGGGATAGCTAAAATTCTGTACCCACCCTAGTTGCAATTAACCCCTTTCTTGATATGATTACATTAATCTCTTTACTGCGTCCTAGGATTCTGCAAACTTACCTATTGTTTTAGTCCTGATTGGATCTCTTATACCTTGATCTGGCTCTAAACATGACCTGTAATCTTTCTAATGATGCAGTCGACTTTGCAGAGGATCTGGCCCACTGTGTCCCATGTCCTTTAAAAGAGATCTCTTGCCAAGGAACAGGTGTCAAAGAAGAGGTTCTGTACGGTCATGAAACTGATGCCCAAGTCATGGAAGTTCAAGAGGGAAGATAATCTTCAATGTTGCAATGGTCAGAATGGAAGTCAGGCAGAGCATGAATTCAAGATAGTCAAGGAAGACTTCACTGGGTAAAGCGATAATAGTTGCCTGATGGAGCAGAAACAGAGAACAGAGCAGCTATGAGAATGTGGTCCTGAAGGAAAAATGGCTCTGTCATAATCTCAGAAAATTCATGATGATAAAATCCAGGGTAATGTCATGCTCAGTGAGGGAAACTATGTGGTATAGGTGAAGATGTGCAGCATTAAAGAGATTAAAAGATTGACAAAGAACCTGAAGTTTTAATGAAGACGTAGAAAGCATTAGGGTTGATGGCAATGTTAAGATGAAGAAGGAAATTTGATCACAAATCTCCAGGCATCTAATAGAGAGAACCCCATAGCAAAAAAATATCCCTATTCAACTAACATTCTGGACAATCTAAGGATGTTCAAGCAAAAAGCCAGAAGACCCTTCATTTCAAGCAGCATCTGAAACATAAAAAATTCCAAATAATAAGAACTGAGAAGATACAGTCACTTTAGAGCTGGTAATGATAATGGAATTTGATCTGTGGCAACTCTAAAAATAGTTTTATTGAAAATAAAGTTGTGGAAATGGTATAAAAATGACATTCATGTTCCTTTACCACACTTACTAATCTCATCAATATTTGAAATTATATTCCAAGGTTGGTTTACATCGTCTTCTATATATTTGCAAATGTTTCTGAATTAGGTGGCTTGCGTTTCAAACAGAAAACTGAAACACAAGAAGCTAGAAAACTTCTCACATCCCATAGAATTCCCAGCAGGAGAGAAGAGAAAAAAAAATACTGGTGCTCAATTTATTTCCCTAACTGCTATGGCTTCATCATCCCATACTTAATGTAAATGTACTTAACAGAAATTTAGTAGAAACAAGTAAAGACAAATCTAACCTGTTCTTTGTCAGATACCTCAAACTAAATTTTTGGTGAAAATTTTTGTTCCCATAGAGTTACCAAATCTATCAAGTAAAACTACAAAATACTCAGTTAAATTTGAATTACAGCTAAACAACTATTTTTTTGGTATACATATGTTACAAATACTGCATGGGACATCCTTGTACTAAAAAATTATTCATTGTTTATTTGAAATTCAAATTTAATGGGGTTTCCTGAATTTTATCTGGCAACACTAAAGTGAGTAGAGTTCAGTGGCTTGAAATCGAAGGGCTGTGAACAGGTATATATGACAAATGCACTAATCAAGGGCAATAACCTAACCCCAAACATTAATCTCCTTCCACTCCCTATCCTTCATTCCTATC
This sequence comes from Manis pentadactyla, assembly GCF_030020395.1. Taxonomy (NCBI): domain Eukaryota; kingdom Metazoa; phylum Chordata; class Mammalia; order Pholidota; family Manidae; genus Manis; species Manis pentadactyla. Next base: position 64,878,951 of record NC_080031.1, on the reverse strand, counting down.
CCTGTAATATATTTTAATTTTTAATTCATTTTTATACAGCTAATTAGAGACTCAAATGAATATAACATTGAAAAGCAACTTGACTCTAACAGAAAATCAGTCCATTTATCAGCCAGAAGAAGGCATTCTAGACAAAAATTCCTCTTTCATTTATTTCAATATTTTTAACTAATAAGAAAATAAGCATAGCTTGTCAAAGTTGTTACAACTTACTAAATATAAAACTTTACCTGTTTAATAACTGGTTTACATGTCATATAAATGAAAATAAGTAACAGTACATTATTGACTTCATACTGTTAAGCAAAATTAAACCCTCAAATGGCACATTCATTATGTGCCAGTAATAAAAAAATCATTGCCATTAAGTGGTTGTCAAATGCATGAGAGTAAATGAAATTTCTGAGAAGGGAGTGAGAGAAGAAGACAGAATGCCCATGACACCAGTACAGACAGGGAGAGAGAAAGAAAAGAAGTTAGCAAATGAATGTCTATCAAGGTACAGTAGGCAGAATAATGATCCCCTCTCCACCCTCCCCACCATCCCTACCCTGGGAAAGAGGTCCATGCCTTAATACCCAGAACCTGGGAATATGTTAATTTACATGGCAAAAGGGACTTTGCAGATGTGATTAAATTAAGAATATGAAATGAGGAGATTATCCTGAATTATCTAGGTAGACCCAAACTAATCACCTGGAACTTTAAAAGTAGAGAACCTTCCTTTGCTGCACCCAACCAGAAAGATGACAGAATGAGAAGGACTTGACCCAGCATTGCTGGCTTTGAAGATGGCCATGAGCCAAGGAATGCAGATGGTCTGTAGAAGCTAGAAAAATAAGGCAATGGATTCCCTCTTAGAGCTTCCAGAGACTCAGCTTTGCCAATACCTTTATTCTAGCTCAATGAGACCTGTCTGGTTTTTGACCTGCAGAACTATAAGATAATAAATGTGTGTTGTTTTCAACTACTAATTTGTGGGTAAACTGTTAAAGCAGCAATAAAAACTAATACATAAGGCTTGTATATTTCCAATTAAAACACAGAATTTGAGTGGGTAGTCTCACAGGAAGGTCTCAGTGCATGGTTCTTTATAAGGAAATAAAAGGATTTTCTCTTGCTATCTGGATATGAATTTGCGTACCACCAAAGGCCACTCCTCCTTACCCAATATAAGAGAATTCCTAGGGATTTTCAAATTCTGGCGAGGTACCCCATATTTTTGCATTAGAATTTACCCATATGGCTGTGGTAACACAAATACTGTTTTTAAGTATAAAATAAAATGGAAAAAAAAACAACAGGGGGATTCTAATAAGCATTTAAGCTCTGAAAGCAGAAAATATTACAAAATATTGTTATTCCCTAGGAAGCCTTGTACTCTGTCAAAGCATATCCCATAAACTCATAGCTTTAAAAGCTGTCTTAAAGAAAAGATTTGGGTGTGGTGTGAGTAGTTAATATCATTTGATATGTGAGTAATCAAGCAAAAGTCTCATCTTCTCATTTTTTAGAAAATAACAATGTCTTATTGTATAATTTGTGTGTGACAAAGGAACTCAAGGGCCAAATAATGCAATGCCATTCATTTATTACATAAATGCCTCTTACCCATTCTTTATATGACATAAAAATGAATTGCTCTAACAAAATGAGAACAGAATTCTTAATTGGATGGCAGCAGCATGAATAATTCAATAGAAGCAAGGGATTTTAGTACCAATGCATCGATGAATTTATAAAGCCAGAAAAACTTTGTCTGTTGTCTGTAAAATTTCTCAGGTTAAATTCAAGAAAAGCCACTCAGCAATAGAATGAACATTTAGCACTTTAATCTCAGATAATGAAATTGGTTGAAGAATTTGGTGGCAGGTTATTAAATAATTTGCATTCACTAGCAGAATACAGCAGTACTGTGGCAAAAATCTGACAGAATTAAATGTGATGCATTTGCTAAAAATGTGATCATGTAATTTAAAAGCAAGTCTAGAAATTAGTAGGTTAACACTATATCTTCTTCAGCATTTTGAATTCTCTTCTTTATGGATGGATTCAGCATAGCTTTTAAGAAAAGACTCTAAAACTTGACTTCTCTACAGCATCTTCTTCAAATAAGAAAGTTGAGTTTTGCTTGATTATTCAGATATTAAATGATATTTGTCATTAAATCATGACAATGTTTCTAACTATGAATGAATGTCATACATGAAATATAATATTTACCAACTGAAAGTATATAGTTTTCAAGTACATCTGGGAATTACATAAACAAAAAACAGCTAGTCAGTGTCAGCTCAGGAAGGCATGCATTTCAACAACGTTTTGCCTATGCATCTGAGTTCTCTGCTTACCTAACTTTCCTTTCTTGTTTTCATTTCTCAATGACACAAAAAGTTTTAGTTTATTCTAGAGTATTTATAATTGCTCAAGTTAAGCATGACTCAGAATACCTAAAGGTAACATATTTACTTAGAGGTTACCTATCTCTGATGTCCCTATCAGTTAGGCACAGTCAGGAAACAATGATACTATATTTTGATGATTTTCCTCAGAAAAGTGAAGACAGTGAATCAGTCTGAAGCACTTGCCTTTTGAATATAAATCAGGTGCTTCTTAAATTTCAGTTCTTTCTTTCCTTATCAGTATTCATTCTGCAGCTGGTGTAACTGTACTAAGTCTTCCTAATTATTTGGCATTTTCTCTGCAGTACTGTAAAGTCAATACAAATCAGCCAAGAATTTTAAAAGTGGCAAAAAAGTCCTGAGGCAAATTCGGTGAACTGCAAGGTTTCTGATGCATGGTTCTGATTTAGGTCAGCTCTTAGGCAACTGCTCTTATTTGAAGGTTAAGGAGGCTGTGTAAACAGATGCTTTCATTTTGAGTGAAATCTGTGATCATTTGAAACTGTGGATGTTAACTGCATTTATTATACATCATAAACATTAACATCTTCCAAAGACAAAGGATGAATGCTCTGAGGCTAAAACTAACCAAGAGATAAATTTTGGGGAAGAGAGACAGACTGCACAGATTTCATGGGCCCCCAGGATTTTGCATTCCCTTTAGAGGTCTCAGGGCCTGGCTGGCAGCTGGTGGGGTAAAGGTCAGAGTGAACTGCACCATTAATCAGCAGTAGAGAGGCAGGGTTGGGGGCAGGTGAGGAGGAGAGATAATAGCGGGAATAAGAAGATGAGTGGGTTCTGAGAAAATAAATGTCTTGCCAATGGGTTTCAGCCCTGGGCAAGTTCGCTATGGATTCAGTGTGACCAAGGAAAATGACAGCAAAAGGTTCTTGGGGTGAAAGGGTTATACCCAACTTTATTTCCAGGTGGCAGGTCAGTCACTAGAATCCCGTTCACTCAGAGTGAGTCTGCATGCAGCAAGCCGGTCTCTGCCTCTGGGCCTCTCTGTCCGCACAGCCATCCTCTGGGCCTCTCTGCACAGTTGTCCCACACAGCCATCCTCTGGGCCTCTGTCCTCGGTGCTGCCACCACTCCAGCCTCTGCTCTGCTCTCCTGCTGCCTTGCAGCCCTGCCACTATGTCGCCCAGAGTACTGGGTGGGGCTCTTTATATAGAGTCAACAGCCATGTATTGCCCACAGGTGTGCAGTGAGCTAGTCAACCAGGGCCAGGTGAGAATCCTGGCCACAGGAACTCTCATTTTACCCACAATAAATAAATGGATTCAGAATGAGAAAAATTACACTGGGGGCTATGGGAAAAACTAAGGTCCAAACTTTGAGTTATAATGAAATATGGCTTGTCCTTGAAATGGTTTTATTTCTGCAATTTCTGATAACCTGATTTAGGATTCCTATAATTCCAAATTCCTTCTCCAAAGGTTTAAACATTGGTAAAACCAAAGGATATGCTAAAAGAATTTGCAAAACTATGTATTGTTTTAATAATGAATTTGCATACTATTTCATCATTTAATTTAGTCCTAGTGTAACTTTGGGTTATAATCGGTGGTTCTATATTTAAACTCTCAAGTATAAAATACTCATATATGATCCACTCATTGTGGGAAATGATATGTGCGGTTAGTAGTTTTTTAAACATTGATAAAGATCTACTTCAAATTTCCACTAAAATTGCCCAAGTTCTATTTCTAAATTTTATAGTTTTTAAGGGAAAAAAGAAACAGGAAAATTTATATAAATTGCATATACCAAGTACATAAATAGGTTTTAAAAATATGTTTCTTAATTATGATTTTAGCATAATGTAATTTAGAGAAAAATAAATTAGATCTGAGAGTCTGATTTCCTTCCTGGTGTAGGTGAGGCAATGATGATCAGTAACACTCTGGGTACCTACACTGACACTGTGAATTAAAGTCAAAGGCAGAAAGTGAATGTAGGTCTCCTAATTTCTAGTCCACCTTCTTTTCCATTTTTATCACACTTTACCAGAAAAATAATTTTCAAAAACAAAAAAGTGCTATAATGCTAAGGTATTGGCAGAAATGCTCCTTTGATAATGTCATGCTTTATCCTGGCCAGTGTTCCATAGGAGCAGACTATAAGAATAATTAGAGAGAAGACAGAAAAGAGGAAACGTCTAAGAGTACAGTTACCATAACTTGATAATGTATTTGTAAAACTTATGGAAAAAACTCTGGGATTCAGCTGCCCAGATACAAGTTATATTTAAAGAAATATGGCTATTCTAGGAGACATTTTCAATCAGCAAGATAAAACTTACCATCAGTTTTGCTGTTACTGATCAGTTTTGCTGTAGAATTAGGAGTAGCAGAAAGTTATCAATTACTTATTTTTTCTGTCCTGTTCTTTTTTTTTTTTCAGTGAAAGGAGATGACCAACATTTGAACATTTGCATAGACCACTATAAGGAAGTACAGATTTTCTCACATTTGTTTCTTTTCTCATGTCCAAAATAATTAAATATTGTTTAGACATGTGATTATCCCCAGGGCATAGAAGACAGGTAAATGCAGTGATGTTTGCCCCGCGGTTTTCAGATTTGATTAAAGTGACTGGTGGAATAAATGTGTCTTGTGATTGATAGCCTTCTAAGTTTGAGAAAGAAAGTTTTAATAATAGCAGTCTTACCTGATGCTTTAAACAAAATATTTACAGTACACAGAGGACATCTTTGTCCTATTTCTGACCTATAAAATGGCTTAGAAATTATTACTTAACTGGATGCTTTGATATGATTAAATATATATTTAGCTGACTATCAAAGGCTTGCATGACAAAAATAAAAAGTTAAGCCATTGGGGTCTGTCACTTTAGTTTCCCTAAGAAACTAAATATCTGAGGTCAAATGCAATTTTTTTCAGGTAATACGTATTACAGAGAAGTAAGAATAAAGGATATTGTACTTCTTTCTCAAAAAAGGACTTCTATAATTTTGAAGAGACATGATATTTAAGGGACTCATGTAAGTATGTATAAAAAGAGATTTGGAGAAACTCGAATATAAAATGCAGCTGTTTATCCTATTTCAAATATAAACAGATCTAAAATCTTTTACTTAGATTTTTTTTTCATTTTTTATCATCTTTAGTATCTTTAAATTCTTCCTTAAATTTTTCCTTATAGCACAAATCTCTCTTCCCTTGATTTGAGACCAGTTCTCATTATCCACTTTCAACATAGATAGACTGATTGGGGAAGGCTTACAATATTTAGTAACCTCCATTAAAAAAGTAATTAATAATTTACAAGCAAATGTTTTGTACTCTTATGGATGGTTTACAAATACACTGTTTCTATTGAAATTGGGTATGCTGGTGAAGGCTCAGGACTGTCACTCTGATTAAAGATTGTATATAGTTCCCTCTCAGGGTCCTTTATTGTGATTATACCTTATGACAAAGAACTCACCTTATTGTCATCTCCCACTATGTCTTTATCCAATGAAAGACAGGGAGGTGGTGGGATGTGGGACATGAGTGGTTTATTTCTCTCTCATGTGAAAGCCTAGAGAGTGTCACATGTAACTGCCACTTAGATTCCATTGTCCAGAACTGAATAATGTGCTATCCGCAGCTGCAAAGGAGGGTTAGAAACGCGACCTTGATTTGGGGCAGTCATGTGCCCAGATGAATAATCTGGGCTTTATTAATAGGGAATAATTGGAAAATAGATTTGGGGAACAACTAGCAGTATCTTCTGCACTCCATACCACACTTCTTAACATTGTATAAAATCAAATCAGTTCTGCCAAGGATCTGTTATAGGAATTTCTTTAGTATTAGTGGGAGCCTCACCCAAACTAACATTGTTCATAACTACTCAATTGCAGAATATTCAGAGAAAAAAATAAATTTGGATCAAAGACAGTATAGAAGGAAAAAATACTATCTCAAAATACAATCTCAAAGCATCAGGTTACCTAGAATTTACAGTAAGACATGCTCATTGTATATTTTGAGTGAAGAAAATAATTACATAAATAGATTTCACTTGAAGTTGATTTAAATTAATTTATTTTATTTATTAAGTGCTTGACTCTGTGACTCACTGCAGGAGCTTAAAATAATATGAAGTTTCACATTAAAGAGACAGGCCTCAGTCACAAAACTTAGCTTTGTTTGGGATGTTTCCAAACATGGCCAGCTTATTATCATGCCAGAACATTTCAAGGTGCTTCACAAAAGATGTACAATTACTTACCAAGTGTAATGCAATCTGTGGTGCCAAGATAAGGATTGGAAGCAGAAGGAAACAAATGAGTCATTACAACTATTGGCTTCTATTTTTGATAAGATTATGAAGGAATTGCCTGCCTATAGTCTTAGCTGCTTCCTATGTGAATATGCACAAAGAATGTAGGTGTGGTGAATAAAACAGAAGAAGCTGTTTTAATACATTCTCATAACATCTTGCATGTACTTATAAACTGAGTTCACTGAAGGAAATCTGATCTTCAAATTAACTACATTACATTAAAAATTTTAAGAAACAAAAAGACCGCTCTTCCTATTTTTTCTTAAATAAGGTCCTGATTTGGTGCCCTTTACATTCCCATCTACTTGCCTTCTATATAATATACTTAAATTATCTATATTGACAGAAAACTCTAAAGAATCCACTAAAAAACCATTAGAACTAATCAATGAATTCAGAGAAGTTGCAGGATACAAAATTATTAAATAGAAATCTGTTACGTATCTATACACTATGAAGAGAACTACAGAAAGAGAAATTAAGAAAACAATCCCATTCACAATTTCACTAAAAATAATAAAATACCTAGGAATAAATTGAACCAAGGAGGTGAAAGACCTGTACTCTGAAAGCTTTAAGACATTGGTGAGAGAAATTAAATGGAAAGATAGACTATGCCAATGGATTGGAAGAATATTGTTAAAATGTCCATACTATCCATAGCAATGTACAGATTCAAAATAAATCTACAGATACAAAAATAAACTAAAAATGGATTAAAGACATGAAACAATAAAACTCCTAAAACAACATAAGCAATAAACTCTTGGACATTGATTTTAGCAATATTTCCTTTGGATCTGTCTCCTCAGGAAAGGGAAACAAAAGCAAAAATAAACAAATGGGACTACATCAAACTAAAAAGCTTCTGTACAGCAAAGGACACCATCAACAAACAAAAAGTCAACCTACTAAATGGGAGAAGATATTTGCAAATGATATATCTGGTAAGGGTTATATCCAGTATATGTAAAGAACTCATATGACTCAACACCAAAGAAAACAAACAATATGATTTAAAATTGTGCAGAGGACCTGAATAGACATTTTTCCAAAGAAGACATACAGATGGACAACAAGCACATGAAAAGATGCTCCACGGTGCTAATCATCAGGGAAATGAAAATCAAAATCACAATGAGATATAACCTCATAAAGTGGAATGCCTAAAATTAAAAAGACAAAAAATAACAAGTATTGATGAGGATGAAGAGAAATGGAGCCCTTTTACACTCTTGGTGGGAATGTAAATTGGCATAGCCACTGAGAAAAACAGTATGGAGTTTTCTCAAAAAAGGTAAAAATAGAAATATCATGTTATCCAATAATTCCACTTCTGGGTATTTATTCAAAGAAAATGAGAAAAAAATTCAAAAAGATACATGCACCCCTATGTTTGTTGCAGCATTATTGCTATAGTCAAGATACGGAAACAATCTAAGCATCCATCAATAAACGAATTTATAAAGATATGGTATGTATATACATAATGGAATTTTACTCAGCCATAAAAAAGGAATGAAATCCTGCCATTTGTGACAACATGAACTTGGAGAGTATCATGCTGAGTAAGTCAGACAGAGTGAGACAAATTCTATGTGATTTACTTATATGTGGAATCAAAAAAGTAAAACAAATGAACAAACAAAACTTATAAATACAGAGAACAAATTGGTAGTTGCCAGAGTGGGGTTGGGGTAATGGATGAAATAAGTGAAGGGGATAAAGAGGAACAGACTTCCAATTATTAAAAAAAAAAAAAAGTCACAGGGATAAAAAGTACAACATAGGGGTTATAGTCAATAATATTGTAACAACCTTGCATGGTAAGAGATGGTTATGACAGTTATCCTGGTGAGCAATAATGTATATAAATGTCGAATCACTATGCTGTACACCTGAAACTAATATGTCAACTACACTCAATTTAAAATTAAAAATATATATCTATGTTGAATCTTTCAATATTTAAATGATTTTCTTTTTCTTCCTAGTCAGAATTATTGGGTATACAATCACTGACACTTCTTAGGTTTCTGGGCTTAGTGTAGCAGTTGGAGAAAAATTAGATAAAGATCATCTTTTTTTCTTCAAAATTACATGCTTTTTGACTTACTATTGCCTCAAGGAGAGAGCCCATCCTTCTGATGGGTTCAAACCTTCATCACAGACATCTTGGCATTCCTGCCTTAGGACACTTTTGACTTAACTTTTTGGTCTTTGGCAAACATACACAAAACCTTGAAGGGATGTCTTAGAAGATGATTAATAGAATAGTAACCATGAATCAGGGTCTTTTGATAAGGATATCCTATGATGAGTTTAATTTAATTTCAAATGAGGGATCTCTAGCAGCATCCAGCTAGTAAATCTGACAATGAGGGTTAATAGAATCACCAGTGCTACACTGCTGCATTTTTATACTCACATTCAATGCTTTTCCTTTAGTGGTAATAACAGTATCAATAGCTAAAATTTATCAAGCATTTACCATGTATGGATACTGTCATACATACAGTTTGCATTATCTAATTAAATCCTCACAAAATCTATAAGGTAGGAATAATGTTTTTTGCAGTTTACTCTTAAGGCAACTGGACCACAAGGAGGTCAAGAATTTGCCTGAGGTCACACAGCTAGGATGTGGCAGATGGGAGATACCTACATAGGTAGTCTTACTCCAGAATTCATGCTCTTGCTCCCAACACTAATTCATTCTCCTCCTTTGTTCATGACCTGTACCATAGTTGCAAAAGGATATTTCTCTTAAAAACAAAATGGAAGACATCTTGGAAGCATTTATATGTTTTGTGGCTATATTTGGATAACATTTAGGTTGCTGCTTCATTCTTTGATAACTATTCTCTACTCTCCTTACATCCATATGGATGTAGTGGGTCTTATACCAGTTAGACCTTGTCTTCTAGACCACAATCTACTGATGCGGGGTGGGCACCTGATTCACAGTAAGTACTGAGACCTTTTCCAGAATATACAGAGTTGGTTGAGGTTCCAGTTTTAGCCTATCTTCTTGAGGAATGAACACATAAACTTGGAAACTTGTGGCAGTGGCCATTTTCTGCCAATTGGGCCAGGAAAGAGAAAAACCTGGTATGCAGTGAAAAATCAATTAATCATTCTTCATGGAAAAGCAAAGTTGACTTCTGGGTTAATATTGACAGATTGCAAACTGGCCCCAATTCTTCACTCCCCTTCCTTTATGCCTCTTCCTTCATAATATGGCTTCAGCTCTTCCCATCAAGAGTCAGAGCCTAGTATCTCATCTTTTGAATATGGGCTGGTTTCATTACTTAGTGAAAGTGACACAGTGCCAGTTTCAAGCCTAGATCACAAGAAGCCTTGAATGTTGGTGCTTTTTCTCTTTGATCCATCCACTCCCGGAGAACGTGCTTGGCTAGCTTGCTGGAAGACAAGGAGCATACCCAGGGTGCTCCATCCAAGGCCATCCTAACAAGCCAGACCCCAAGTGATGTACCAGCTGACCAAAAAGATGTGAAGAAATCCCACTGAGGTCATCCAGGCCCAGCCCAAATGAACACAACTACCCAACCAACACACAGACTGTGAAATATAATAAATTTTTGTCATTATAAGTCACTAAGTCTTAATTTGTTATTAGCTAACTGATGCAGTTAACTGTATCCATCCATTGTTCTGGAGATATGACTACATTCCAGCACTAAAGTTCAGTAGCTCACACTCATAGACTTAAAATAAATTTTCCAACTTATCTTAAGTTTCCTCTATTGAGTTTCTGTTATTTGCAGCCAAGAGAATCCTGAGTAGGGTTTTATAGGATATGAGAATAGCAGGGACATCTTACTGGTACACAGAGTCCTGTAAGAGGTAACCCATTGTGTGGTAGGGTGGCTCAAGGATACTGGGTAGGGGGGAAAGGGGGTGTATTAATCACTGTCTAGTCAAGAAAACAGAAATGAAGTGAAACATTCCAAGTTAAAAATTAAAGGAAATTTAATTCAATGAATTGGTCATAAAAATAAAGGAAGAGAGAAGGTAGGGAAGGAGGGGAGGTTGAAGATGAAAAGAAAGAAGGGTGATACCCAAAGAGAAGAAACTGCCAGTGCTCCCAGGCTGGGGTTTACAAGCCTGTACGTGCCACTGTGCTGATAGGGACACTATCGCAGTCAGCTCTGGATCTGCTGATGAGGAGTGGCCCACCCAGGGATGGAATTTTGCAACACTGTCACTGTGGTAAATACCATCATCATTGCCTGACACACTGTCAGAAACTGGAAGCCACAGAAATCTCTTTTCTACACTTCCTGCCTTCCAGCAACCTGCCAGCTCTAACCAGAAGCCTGCTGGTTAGGGACCTTGGGAATATAAATTGCAGATGTCCAGCCCACTAGAATAAGGGAAGGGAAATCTGAAAAAATAAAAAATAATTGACATTGCAGTTTCCCTCAAACCAGTGAAGGAGAAATTGAGAAGATTACATTTTATTTGAAGAAATAAAAGAACGTGACATTTCTTACAACCAGAGCATTCAAGTGACAGTCAGATACACTACGGAATGGTAGAGGGCCAAGAGGCCTCAGCGCTCTGCATTACATAGGACGGAGAAGGAAACAGAGAGATTAATGATGTGCCCAAGGACTGCAGTGTTGTTACAGAGCAGGTGCACTGACTTCTGAACCAGTCTTCCCACTGCACCCTGCTGCAGCAAGTTACATAACAGTGCATTAGAAACATACACCTTGAGCTCCACTCCACCTGCCTCAATGTGTTTGTGGCCATGTTTCTACTTTTGTTTTGTTGGCGGTGATATTGGCGGGGTTTTCAAAATTACATAACTGGCATATAAATATATTCTCATTGCAACAACTTTGAGTATACTTTGCATATATGTAATGCACAAAGATGGAGTCTCCCTTTGCCACCCCACCCACAGGTAAAGCCCTCCTCAGAGGACTTGGTATAGGAGCTGAGACTGCTAATCAAGCAACAAGAGCCTTGAACTTGTGCTTATTGAAACTTGGCCAACTGAAACCTGGATGGGGAAGATAAAAGCCTGAAAAGCTGACAAGGAGTGAACTGGTTTTTATTGTTGTTTGTTTTGCAGTATTGAATCTATGTTCAGGGCAGACTGTTTCATTGATCTGAAAATCCTGAGTAGGCCATTTAATTATGTAAATTCTAAGCTGATTCCTCATCTGAATTGATGAGGACCTGTTGAGAGGGTGAGCCCCCGAAACTTCAGTGTTTTAGTACAAGGAGATTCGCACAGGACCCTTCCTCTATAGGTAAGCTACGTGTTCTTAGCCTGCACACATATGGTGCTTAGTGTGTGACAGATTTTATTCTGTTTGAGAGAAATGTTTTGGTTTTTGTTTGGCTTGAGATCTTGCTGTCCTTGTTCTTATGGATAAGTGTGTATTTGTTTTTCGGTTTGCTGACGAGAAACTGGAAGCTGAAGGAGTAGTTTTCTTAGTCACAGCACATGTCAACCTGGCCAGTTATTTTTTTTTTTTTGACATGAAAACCTTTGTTTGTAATTTGGGTGATACAAATGCGACCAAATATTTTAGAATAAAATAACCCGCAAACAGGCACAAGGTATAAAACATAAAGGTGACGGTTTCTCAAACAGAAACGTTCATTTGAAAAAATTTCTATTGGGAATCTGGAAGACTTTCAGTTCCTCCTCATTACCCTGGTCTGAAGTCCCAACTGGTGGCATGTGAAGCCCAAGAGTAGGAGGCACAACTAACACATTTGGCAATTAAGGACCATCTATTGGTGTGAGCCCACAGGAAAGTCAAGGGCCAGCAGGCTGACTGCACAAAAATTAGAAATAATCTGGTTATTAGATACTAATACAAACTTTTGAATCATGAACTGTTAAAGCTTGCAGTATACCAGTTACAATTTATATAAATATATACCCCCTCAAAAAATTTATTTGGGGAAAGAATATATACCAAAACATAACACAGACTACCTCTGGATAACAGGATTCAGGTTGCTTATAAATAAATCTCTTTTGTACTTTTGCTTTCGTGTATTTCCTCTTTTTTCAGCAATGTACATGTACCAGTTGCATAATTTTTTTAAAGTAATTAAAAATTATTCCAAAGGAGGAAAACAAAAAATATATATACTACATTTTGGTTAAGGTCAACACCTGCTTTGTTTTGTTTATGTGATAGTTTTTGAAGAACATGTGAAAACATGTTTTACTTTCTAGAACATTATAAATTAAAATATCATTTCTGCTCATCAGTAACTGGATTATCTGAGCAGCAGCATTTGGGTGTATACTTGCTGATAATTTGGTAAACATAGTGTTTTACAGTCACTTAGGGCTTGGTTTGTTTATCTATTCTTAGGGGAAAATGATAGGACTGTGATGGAAGAACATCCTGGTAAATAGGTCTTGAGGCCACTGAAGTGACTTGTTTGGTCCTGTTTGCTACACAGTTAACACCCCTCCAATGTTTCCAAAGTTCTGCAGAGCAGTCATAGGGAGAATAAACAAGACATGTGAGTTTTCCTGTTTGTTCTTGTAAAACATAGATTCATGGAGTCTTAAAGTTGGGCTTTCTTACTTAAGTACATACAGGGTGCCACAGATCTTTGATTGCCCAATTTTAGATTTGTAAAGCCATTTGTCTTGAAAAATACAGTTTAAAAATGGTGAACTTTACACTTTAAATGGGTGAATTCTATGATACATGAAATATATCTCAATAAAGCTGTTTTAAAGAAAAAGGTGGTAGAACAAGGAGTGACATTTTGGAGCAACAAAGAAAACACAATACCCTGAACTCAGTAGTTGTTTGTTGAATGAATTAATGAAGAAACAACAGCCTAAATAGAGAGAGGCATTTAATCAACCTACTTTTTAAAAAAATAATTATAGTATGTGTAACTTAGGAATTCGATTATTGGTAGAAAGGTAAGAAATCTGCTGAATCCAAGGCCCTAAATGCAGGAATATTTGAAGAGGGTAAGTTACAATTGGCTTGCAGCATTATTTTGAATACTGCTGCAAGGGAAAAAGAAATAGAATGGAGTCAGACTTCTAGAAATGTAAATATAAATCAAGTTATGAAGGAGTTTTTAAGTGAAAACGGTATATGTGGAAGCCAGCCTCCAAGATTACCTCCAGTGATTCCCACCTTACATGCCTTATGTAACTCCCACCCCATGATGTTAGTGTTTCTTGCATGACCAATAGCATATGGCAGAAGTGATTGTTAGTTCGGAGGCTGTCATAAAAGACTTAGTAGCCTCTATGGTCCTCTGCCAACCAGCTCTTTCTCTCTCTTCCAGATAAGTTGCTCCTGGGTCAATGAGCTGCCATGTCTTGAGCAGCCCTATGGAGAGGTGGAGAGGCCCCTGCAGTGAGGACATGAGGCCTCCTGCTAATAGCCACACAATAACTTAGAAGCAGAATCCCTGTTAACAAGCCTTCAGAAGACTGCAACCCCTGCTGACAGTTTAGCTGCAACTTCATGAGAGACCCTGAGCCAGAACCAACAGCTAAGCTCCTCTTGGATTCTTAACTCTCAGAAACTGTGTGCAATTATAAACATTTGTTATTTTAAGCTACTAAATTTGGGGTCATGCATTAAGCGGTAATAGATAACTAATACAGTAGTGAATAAGAGAACTAAAAGGAACTGTAGAGATCCCAGACTTATGTATATAATACTATAGGCTTTTCTAGAAAACACAGAATTGATGATATTCTGTAATACCTAGTTTCCTTGGGCCTTCCATCCTATTAATTCCTTCCTCTCTAAAAGTTTTCAACATTTGACTGGAAGATTTCAGTCTCTTGTGGAAACACATGCCCAATTGCATAATGAAAGTCTATAGAAAATTCAGATTTACATTAAGTCGGTCATGATTTTTCTCTATAAATATCAATATTCTATTCTTAAATATTATATGTACTTTTCATATAATAACCATAAAACTCACTGTGAGAAGGATGATTTACATGTTAAGTCTAGAAGAGAACAGTTGACAATCTCAAGACTTTTCTCCATCATAGAATTTTCTTATTCTTATTATGAGTTTGACAATAGATAATTTTCCATTTGAGTCAAATGAGATTGCCAATACAGGATGATATTGCTTTTGTAGATGAATACCTCAAAAACATGTGAAAATGCTGCAGCCCACTGTCAGATAAAAAGAGCTCAGTCTTAGACAAAGCTACTCTTATTAAAGAAAGAAAAAGAATTTCCTTTCTTTCACTGGTTTAACAGTGCCAATTTATTGCAATAAATACCTCCAAATAAAAATGCGTGTGATAAGTGATTTGGATGTTATGGTATTTATAGATTGTCTCCCCAGTTCCTCCTTCCCTCCCCATCATTTACACATCTGTAGGGTGACACCTGGCAACCCCAGTTCACTAAACATCACCCCTTGGTCCATTTGATTGTGATCTGCTAATCCTGGAAATCTGGAATGGTTAATGGGGTGGCGAGATGAGGAAGGATTGGGATTGATTTTATTTTTCTCAGAAAGGCTGAACCTGCAACAAACAAACCTGGTTGCTGTCTGTGGCCATGTTTTTATCCACATAATATGAAGCAAAGGAAGACTGCTGTGTGAGAAGTTAATTAATCAGAAGTGCAAAAACCAGTATACACAGGAGTCCAGAGAATGTTAGCAGCAACATCCCTGTCCTTCGTTTCCTCAAGATACTCCTGTGTTCTAATGTATTCCTGTCTTCTGTTAAACTCAAATGGGTTTCTGTTACTTGAAAATAAGGGTTCTGATACATAAGTAATATATTCTAAGGGTTAATTAAGGAAGTCATAAAGATGTAACTAAACAGCTATTGATCCCAGCATTGCAAACACTAAGCATTTAACAGAAAGGGATCAGTACATTTTTAATGTACCTAATATAAGTCATATTAGGATAGGATTGTATGTTTATGACACATACAAATGAAAAAAGCAAATTTGGGAAGGTTGTGTCCTCTATGATCACATTTCTTGCTTTTGGTTATTTGTATATACACATACAAAAAGTTACAGCATCATACAAATGAAAATGTCAATAGTCATTCTCTCAAAATGGTAGGACTGCAAAAATTTTTATTTCCCCATCTTTTTAAAAATCTTTCTAAAAATCAGTAAGGAACATGCACTTTTTACACATTAAGAACAAATAAAGTTTCACACCAAAAGTAAAATTAAAATAATGTGTAAAATGACAGTCTACAAGTTGAGTAAGTAAAGCCAAAAGCTGTAAAAGTTAAAAAGGAAGAACTCCACAGTAGTTGATTATCAATGGAAACTAGATAATATGATGATCATGAGAACGTGAAACAAGAAAAAAAAAAAAAACCTCCTGCAAATGAATTATAGTTTGATTGTCACAATGTGCAGATAAACAACAGGCTTATAACAACTAATTGGATAAACAATATGTGGTTTGGAAGGGTCATTTATTCTCTGCTGGCAACTGGCCACTGACTCAAATCTCACTCATACAGTAGCTGATTCAAAGTGTAAATCCAGCAGATAACAAACATACCTTGGAGGGATGATGTATGCTAAAATCTAAGTACTTTGTCATTTATATTTAAAACAGACGGTTGAAAAGGACTAAAAGGAAAATATTCAGTGGAAAAATAGAAAATAATCAGATTGCATATTGAAAACATTTTTGCAGAAACAGATTATTTGAACCATGACTCATTCAAGTATTAAACATCAAAATTAAACTCTCTAAATACCTGCTTGGCATCTCACCCCTTCTAACCTGTTTTATACCAAAGAACTTCAATCACAAGATGGGGCTGGCAGTATTTCAGAAATGCTTTTCAACAGTACAAAAATCTTTTTTTGGGAACTGGGATTAGCTTAACACAAATATGGGTATGTAAAAGTAGGCACTGGGTTATGCAATATTTATTCAAGTGGAATTCTTCCAATATTTTCTGGGAGAGAGTTACTTTTCAATAATGCCATTCTGCAGACCAACATCTTAGTTAAAGTGCTTATGAATAGTCATCTTTTTAAAAAAATGAGTGTTCTGAAGAATAAAAATGCATTACAGAGTGAGAGTAAGATAAATCCCAGGTTTTCTATGAAATTAATGACAGATTTTAATAAAGTTATTTAGAAATAAAATAAGCTAAGAAATTTTTTTATGGAGAGGCTATCTCCACTACCTTTTTTTTTTTTTAATCCTGGGAAGAAATTACTTGGATGTATAAGCTACTGACTTTTCTCCTTTAGTTCACTCATAGCAAAATTATTGCATGCCAGGAGTAAATGATCTCCACCTATGTTATCTGTATGGTAAGCCATCTACATTACTATCTTCATCTCTTCACTGTTTATCATCTGTTTCCATTTTAAACCTCGTCTCATCTCTGACCTGATGGTGGAATTGACCTGCATGTTCTCTCCACCTCCCCACCATAGCCCTAAACACTTCTATTTTCCTGAGTGCACAATAGCTGAGCTTTCTTTTTATTTTTGGCCCCTGAAGTCTGATCATTATCTGCAATTCAGTCTGTAGCCCATTGGTCATCTCTTCATAAAGTCTTCTTTTAAAGAACTCATTCACTCTCAAGATTTCAACTCACACTTGATTACTAAGGCTTAGTCTCAATGGCCCAACAGGCCTTAAGTTATGGCCTCATCGAGGATAGAGCCCATCATCTTACCCTCCAAGCTGACTGTTCTCATTCTTCATTGTTTTATGACTAAGTTCTATCAGTTCTTTCATAGAATCTCTGATATCCATACCTTAATTTCTCTATGCAATTACCATTCTCTTAGGCTGATGCCTTATTATCATGTTGATTGCTCTCTGCCTCATTTCTGACATTGGGTCTCTCAAAAGAAAACCTAAGATATATGCTTGCATATTGGTGGGCAGTGATCCCAAGAAGCATTAGGGAGTGGGACCAAGAAAGAAAAGCCATTCAAAAATAACTTATTAAATTGGCCACCCCTATAGATAAGTGATGCCAGATCTCACCAGGATCTTCTAATGAACCTTATAAAATGCTTCTCTGAAAATCCACTTGGGAGATGAAAGGATGAAATATTTACTTATAAGCTCCTGTCTCCCACTGATTAAAGATGGCTCTACTGGCAATAACTTCTCTGCACTTCCAGACTGCACATACATGAGCCTGTGCCGCTCTGCTGGCCTTCATTAGGGCATTAGAGAAGCTCTGGATAAGAAGGCGGAGGTAAATGTTTCAAGCTTAGGTGAGTTTTATCCAGTTGCACCCATAAGACATGGCACAAAGAGGACCGGTGGCTTATAATAGGCAAATGATATATCTCATTATTTAATTTGCTATATATGTCTCCTCGATGGGTCTCTAAATATCTCAGTGGCATATATCCATTCAGTAGAGAATTTTTCCAGCAACTACAACCACATGTCTTGGGCTGTGCTCCCACTGTTCATGTCAAAGCACCCCCCACCCACTGTTTTCAAACCTCGTATTTTGAATTGTTTTCCTATGATGCTACTGTGTTCCTATTATCTGGATTCCTTAAGACCATGACATGCCCATAGGAAGTTTGACTGGCTTAGAAACATAATCTCTGGCTAAAAAGATAAAGGCAGTGAGTGGACTATCTGAAGTTGGAATTCCGGACTCACTAGCTCTCAGGTCCGGCCAACTAACCTAAACTTACAGACAATATTTTGAAATATTTGACCCTGGATCAAGACCAAATTATTCTAGTAACTTAAGATTGGTTTTCATTACATTTTCTTATCTTTACATCCTACAGCTTAGATAGACATTTTTTTGCATTCTCTCCTCTAATCTATGCCATCAAGATGGCCTGGAAGACTTTAGCAGTTGTGCATTAAGTACAAGTTATGATAATACTCAAACTGTGTTTACACCCTACACAGTGAGAGTGTTTATTTATAGAATGTTCTAAAAACAAGAAGAGAGAGAACAAATTCACCTTCTCTATCCTTTGGGTACACAATAACATCCACAGAATCTATCAAATTCTTTACCTACTTGACAGTGGTTTTCAGATGTTGAAGATTAAGTTAGCAGAATACCTCTCCTAGCAGAAATTTGGGGAGTTCTTTTGACCAGAAATAAATGTCCCGAACATTTTTAAAGGAGAAAAGTTTAAGAATTTGAAAAAACGTGCTCATTCACTTAACAAATATTTATTGACCATGCTCTTATGAAAAAGCACTATAAGATCTGTTTGTCACTTTAAAAACTTGTGTTTATTTTTCTACTTATAAAAAATAAAATACACTCTCTGAAAAAACAAAGAAAAATACTTTGAAAACATGAAAGCACTTATAATCATACCATTCAAAGAAAAACACTGTTAACCTCCAACGGATGTCTCTATTGCTTCTTTGGTAGAGTCCTCTCAGAAATGCTTTCGTGGGAACAAATTGGAGGTTAAAAAAAATTCAAGACTCTCTTCAGGCAGACTCCGTATTTTCCAGGTTCTGGGATTATGTCCTGCTCTTCATGGTATCCACCCCAAGGACTGACATATATTATGTGCTAATAGAAAAGTTTAGGGAGGCAGTTCTTGAGTGTCATTAGAAATCAAACCAAAATATTACTAACAAGTTCAGTTTCCCATAGTGCCTGCTACTGAATGAGACATTTATAATGCTTAGTCACATTAACTCTTTCTGATCATAAAGAGATATTCCCTAACCTTTAATAAAATTTCTCTATGTTCATCACAACCTCATAAGCTTGGTGTTTAATGAGGAATGGATTTGGTTGCACAAGCAAGAAAAGTCTATTTTCATAATAAAGCTAGGTTGCATATTAAATAGTGGTTATTGATAATGAGGAATGTGGTATCATTTGGAGCACATGTGGTGTTGGTGTCAAATTCTCAACACTCTATGTCATCACCTCACCCAGAGCAATAAGGCAAAGATTGATTTATCATGTCAGTGACTCATTTCTCACATGTGATGAAAGGTGATTCTACTGGTACAATTATCATTTTAATATTTCTGCCAGAAGGCTCAGGGAAAGGACCAACTAACCAGAAAATTTTTTTGAAAACTGAGAACAAAGCCCATGGTTTTTCTTTTGTTTGGGAATTACACAGTGCTTTCCTTCAGAAAAATGTTTTACAATAGTTATTTGTGTGCTGGATATGAATAATTAACCTGTTTTAATATAAAAGATTTTTCCTTTTATTCTTAGTGTGGATAGTGGTCCCATTTATTGAAATGTAGAAGGCAGTGAAGCAGGCTTGGGGGAGCTGGAGAATCAAGAATTTTGTGTGGCTATTCGATGCCTGTGATGGCAGAATTCAGCCTTGCTCCTGAGTCCCTGACACTGGTTTGTTTAGCTGAACTTCTGCCTTGGCCCTGGTTCTCATTCTAGTCCAATACCCCATGAGAAATAAAAATTCTACCTAGTCCTCATTACGATTAGCATGTATAATATAGGGCGGGGCATGGGGAGGGCTGTGCAACACAGTGAAGACAAGTAGTGATTCTACAGCATCTTACTACGCTGATGGACAGTGACTGTAATGGGGTGTCGGGGGGGACTTGGTGAAGTGGGGAGCCTAGTAAACATAATGTTCTTCATGTAATTGTAGATTAAAGATAACAAAATAACAAAAAAACAAATCCTGCCTAGTCTGTACCAGCCTCTCTTACTGGGGCTTGGCATCACCTTTCCCAATAAATGGCAGGTGAATAGGGAGAGCCCTTGTTTCAGAATAAGCTGTCAGGTGTTACCTCTGGACAGTCTTGGAAGACCAGGTACCTGCTTTACCTAAAATCTTTGTTGAGCAGTTTTTATTTGAAACCCTCTGTGCTAACATGATGGATCATCCATCCTTCAGAAATCAAGCCTCTTCCTGAATTCCTTGTCTTGTAACAACTGGCTTTGCCCCAGTGAGTCCTAAGAGGCCTGCAATTCAGGTAAGAGGACAAGTTTTCAGACTATTCATCTGTAGCTGAGGAAAAGAAGATGCTATGGGATAAATGGGCAAGAGTATAATATGAGAAACTAAGAATAATTATCAAGATCTTTGAGATCCCATCAGACAGAAAAAACATATGCTACTTAGTTTTATTCACTAATTAGTAGTAGTTTCTGATAACAGGTACCTCTATTTTAAATAATGTATTTCAAAACTGGACAAGGACCACTTTTTCAAAATAAACCTTAAAATTTGAAGTACGGAGTTAGAGTTATCAAGTTATTTGAATTGTTCATTTAATCAATGAGATAATTCAATATAATTGACTCCATAACCCCTCAGATATCTTGGCCCTTTAGAAAAATTAGTGCTTCCTATGAATTACTCAAGAAATTATGGTTGTAGCTCTGGGCTATTATTGTCTTTTTATTGTAAATGATGTTTTGGTTTGGGTTGGCAATATTTTAAGTAACATTTTAGGGTTCAACTTCTTTCTTAGGAGACAGAGAAAACTTAAAGAGGTCTTTGAGAACCCCTTGTATTGTAATAGATGCCAATAAACCAGGAACAAATTCCAGATCCACAAAGTACAAGTCTGAAGTCGATGTCTATCCTGACACTTCATAGTCACAATTCTAATCTTCTCATATGAAAAGACTTAGTCAACTGGTTTTTTTAAATGTTAATGGTTTATTTAATTGATTATATTGAAATTATTTGTTAACAGTCGGATTTCCCAAGGCTGCCAACTTAGTTCTTTCTTAGGCATTTTGCCATGTTTGGTCAACTAAACAGATTTTGGCCTTATTTTATTGCAGAGTCAGTGGGGTTCTTAGCTCTAGAATTCACTCCCCCTGGTGGTCCAACAAAACCTTGATAGCTTCAGGGAATGGCATTAAATATTTTTCTCTTGGCAACTCTGAATATAAAATGGAATAATGGTTCCATGTCAAATGACCAACTCAAGTGTCTTTTAAATGCATTTTCATAAGCAAGATACAGGATACATTTTTAGAAGCTAGTAAGTCTAACGATATATTTGTACCAATTGTTTAATATCATCATAATAAATAAAACACTTATGGACAAATAAAATAGCAATTACCAATTTAAAGTAGTGAATTAGTAAGCATGGTTATACTCCACTGAATTTGTATAGAGAACACCTAAAATATTTTTATTATGATAAATGCTTCCCCAAGTAAAGTACACCAAACATTTCTAGTGAATTTAAGCAGCAGTACCTAATATTGACAATTAAAAGTTTCAAGCTAGTTTGAAGCAAAGTTACGTAAATCCTGCAAGCCATATAACCTAATATGAAAATCTTCTGACCTGTCCTAAACATATTAGGATTTTGCTCACTCCAACTATAGAGACCTTATATAAAAGTTCATGATATTATCAAATGGCAAAAAAAAAAAAAGATATCCATTAAGAAGATGCATTTTTCCCATTAAACTCAGAGTGGCCCTATAAATGCTAAGCACTTATAAACAACATGAGAATATTGTAAAAACAAAGATCACTTTTCTGTTTCTCCTCTGAGGAACAAGAAACCAAATGAGATGAAGAAGATGTAGAAAACAAAACAAAACAAAAACTTCACCTTGAGTGACATTCCACAGCACCCATGGGAAGCCCACAATAAGTTAAGAAAGATAGGAATAAATCTTAGAAGATGTTTATTTTCTTGAGTTACTCAAATTATTTAGAACAGCTGCAATGAATTCTAAGGCAAGTTTAATAATTAGTAAGAAATTGCCTTAGAAAAGTTATATTGAGAATTTAATTGAATATGATCAAAAGTAGGTGAATCAGCAACTGAATGACTATATATGAAATGCTGATCCAGGAATTAAGCATCCTGGCTGAAATCTATTCAATGGGTCAATGTTAGAACTAAAAATCATCATAGTTCCCCATCTGCTACTGGTGGCAAGGCAGAAAGACTAATGTTCAATAATCAACTATTGAACTAATAATAACATCAAATATATTTGGAGTGTCGAGCTAAGAACGTCACCAGATTTACCTCACTTATCTTCACAGCAACCTGCAGGGACCCACTCAGACCCCAGAGCTGGTATGAAGATTATTTAAAACTGAAGTTATTTGAGATTTAATAGATATAAGAAGAAGCCTTTTCAGAGCTTCTCTTATCTAACTAAGGGCAGAAATTGGGAGTGAGGCTGCCATGAATTCCCTATCAGGGGAGTTTCACTGGCCAGAAAGAAGACACAGATTACTTCCATCTGCAAAAATAAACATTATCACCAACTTTCTTATCTCCCATTTATTCCCCTAGAAACTCATTTGTTCTTCCCATAGAAGCCTTTTCTCCCCTGTCTTTCTCTCTTATTAAGTTAGGTATATATGACCAAATATGTATTTCCCAGGTATATTTGGCCTTCATCCACAGTTCCTGAAAACACTGCAGAGTCTTAAAGGTGAAATGGATGTCTTGCCATGTTAATGAGAGACTTTTGGACCCTCCCAAGGGCAGGGGAGGTTGAATCAGCCAATGACCAGTGATTTAGTCAATTATGACTATGCAAAGAAGGCCTCACAAAAACCCTTGAGAAGAGTGTTTTGCTGTCTTGGATCCTGCCTCTTGGTCAGAGAGGGTTTCCACGTTTGGGAAATCAGAATGCTCCCGAGCCAGTCCCCAAGCTCCACAAGGATAGAAGCTCCTTTAACTGGGACCTTGCCCTGTACATCTCTTCATCTGGCTGTTAACTTGTACCCTTTGTGGTACCCTTTATTAAACTGGTAAATGTGTTTTCCTGAGTTCTGGAGCAACTTTCTTTTTTTTTATTATTAAGGTATTATTGATATACACTCTTATGAAGGTTTCACATGAAAAAACAATATGGTGACTACATTCACCCTTATTATCAAGACCCCACCCATACCCCAAAGCAGTCACTGTCCATCAGTGTGATAAGATGCCACAGATTCACTATGTGCCTTCTCTGTGCTATACAGGTTTCCCTGTGACCCCCCATACCATGTGTACTAAACATAATACCCCTCAATCCCCTTCTCCCTCCCTCCCCACCTGCCCTCCCACACCCCTCCTCTTTGGTAACCACTAGTCCCTTTTTGGAGTCTCTGAGTCTGTTGTTATTTTGTTCCTTCAGTTTTGCTTCGTTGTTATACTCCACGAATGAGGGAAATCATTTGGCACTTGTCCTTCTTTACCTGGCTTATTTCACTGAGCATAATATCCTCCAGCTCCATCCATGTTGTTGCAAATGGTAGGATTTGTTTTCTTCTTATGGCTGAATAGTATTCCCTTGTGTATATGTACCACATCTTCTTTATTCATTGATCTACTGATGGACACTTAGGTTGCTTCCATTTCTTGGCTATTGTAAATAGTGCTGCAATAAGCATAGGGGTGCATATGTCTTTTTGAATCTGAAAAGTTGTATTCTTTGGGTAAATTCCAAGGAGTGGGATTCCCAGGTCAAACGGTATTTCTATTTTTAGTTTTTTGAGGGACCTCCATATTGTTTTCCACAATGGTTGCACTAATTTACATTCCCACCAGCAGTGTAGGAGGGTTCCCCTTTCTCCACATCCTCGCCGGCATTTGATGTTCTTAGTCTTTTCAATGCTGGCCATCCTTCCTGGTGTGAGGTGATATCTCATTGTGGTTTTAATTTGCATTTCCCTGAAGATTAGTGATGTGGGGCATCTTTTCATGTGTCTGTTGGCCATCTGAATTTCTTCTTTGGAGAACTGTCTCTTCATATCCTCTGCCCATTTGTTAATTGGGTTATTTGCTTCTTGGGTGTTGAGGCATGTGAGTTCCTAATATATTTTGGATGTTAACCCCTTGTTGGATATGTCATTTACAAATATATTCTCCCATACTGTAGGATGCCTTTTTGTTCTACTGTTGGTGTCCTTTGCTGCACAGAAACTTTTTAGTTTGATGTAGTTCCATGAGTTCATTTTTTCTTTTGTTTCCCTTGCTCGAGGAGATGCATTCAGGAAGAAGTTGCTCATGCTTACATTCAGGAGAGTTTTGCCTATGTTGTCTTCTAAGAGTTTTATGGTTTCATGACCTACATTCAGGTCTTTGATCCATTTCAAGTTTACTTACTTTTGTGTATGGGATTAGACAATAATCCAGTTTCATTCTCTTGCATGTAGCTGTCCAGTTTTGCCAACACCAGTTGTTGAAGAGGCTGTTAGTTTCCCATTGTATGTCCATGGCTCCTTAATCATATATTAATTAACCATATATAGTTAGGTTTATATCAGGGCTCTCTAGTCGGTTCCATTGGTCTATGGATCTGTTCTTGTGCCAGTACCAAATTGTCTTGATTACTGTGGCTTTGTAGTAGAGCTTGAAGTTGGGGAGCATAATCCCCCCAGGTTTATTCTTCCTTCTCAGGATTGCTTTGGCTATTTTGAGGTTCCATATGAATTTTAGAATGATTTTCTCTAGTTTGTTGAAGAATGCTGTTGGTATTTTGATAGGAATTGCATTGAATCTGTAGATTGCTTTAGGCAGGATGGCCATTTTGACAATATAATTCATCCTATGCATGAGCACGGGATGTGTTTCCATTTATTGGTATCTTCTTTAATTTCTCACATGAGTGTCTTGTAGTTTTTAGGGTATAGGTCTTTCACTTCCTTCGTTAGGTTTATTCCTAGGTAATCTATTTTTTTTTATGCAATTGTGAATGGAATAGTTTTCCTGATTTCTCTTTCTGCTAGTTCATTGTTAGTGTATAGGGATGCAACAGATTTCTGTATATTAATTTTGTATCCTGCAACTTTGCTGAATTCAGATATTAGTTCTAGTAGTTTTGGAGTGGATTCTTTAGGGCTTTTATCTACAATATCATGTCATCTGTAAACGATGACAGTTTAACTTCTTCCTTAGCAACCTGGATGCCTGATACTTCTTTGTGTTGTCTGATTGCCATGGCTAGGACCTCTAATACTATATTGAATAAAAGTGGGGAGAGTGGGCATCCTTGTCTTGTTCCCAATCTTAGGGGAAAATCTTTGAGCTTCTTGCTGATAAGTATAATGTTGGCTGTGGGTTTCTCATATATGGCCTTTATTATGTTGAGGTACTTGTCTTCTACACCCATTTTGTTGATAGTTTTTATCATGAATGGGTTTTGGATTTTTTCAAATGCTTTTTCAGCATCTATGGAGATGATCACATAGTTTTTGTCCTGCTTTTTGTTGATGTGGTGGACGATGTTGATGGACTTCTGAGTATTGTACCATCCTTGCATCCCTGGAATAAATCCTATTTGATCATGATGGATGATCATTTTGATATATTTGTGAATTAGATTTGCTAATATTTTGTTGAGTAGTTTTGCATCTATGTTCATCAGGGATATTGGTTTGTAATTTTCTTTTTTGGTTGTGTCTTTGCCTGGTTTTGGTATTAGAGTGATGCTGGCCTCATAGAATGAGTTTGGAAGTATTCCTTCCTCTTCTACTCTTTGGAAAACTTTAAGGAGGATGGGTATTAGGTCTTCACTAAATGTTTGATAAAATTCAGCGGTGAAGCCATCTGGTCCAGGGGTTTTGTTCTTAGGTAGTTTTTTAATTACCAGTTCAATTTTGTTGCTGGTAATTGGTCTGTTCAGATTTTCTATTTCTTTCTGGGTCAGCCTTGGGAGGTTGTATTTTTCTAGAAAGTTGTCCATTTCTTCTAGGTTATCCAGTTTGTTAGCAAATAATTTCTCATAGTATTCTCTAATAATTCTTTGTATTTCTGTGGGGTCCGTCATGATTTTTCTTTTCTCATTTCTGATTCTGTTTATGTATAGAGACTCTCTCTTTTTTTTTTATTAGTCTGGTTAGGGGTTTATCTATTTTGTTGATTTTCTTGAAGAACAAGCTCTTGCTTTCATTGATTCTTTCTATTGTTTTATTCTTCTCAATTTTATTTATTTCTGCTCTGATCTTTATTATGGCCCTCCTTCTACTGACTTTAGGCCTCATTTGTTCTTCTTTTTCTAGTTTCATTAATTGTGAGTTTTGACTGTTCATATGGGATTGTTCTTTTTCCTGAGAGGCCTGTATTGCAATATACTTTCCTCTTAGCACGGCCTTTGCTGTGTCCCACACATTTTGCAGTGTTGAGTTATTGTTGTCATTTGCCTCCATATATTGCTTGATCTCTGTTTTTATTTGGTCATTGATCCATTGGTTATTTAGGAGCATGTTGTGAAGCCTCCATGTGTTTATGGGATTTTTCATTTTCTTTGTATAATTTATTTCTAGTTTCATTCCTTTGTGGTCTGAGAAACTCGTTGGTACAATTTCAATCTTTTTGAACTTACCAAGGCTCTTTCTATGGGCTAGTATATGATCTATTCTTGAAAATGTTCCATGTGCACTTGAGAAGAATGTGTATTCTGCTGCTTTTGGGTGTAGAGTTCTGTAGATGTCTGTTAGGTACATCTGTTCTAATGTGTTGTTCAGTGCCTCTGTCTCTTTATTTATTTTCTGTCTGGTTGATCTGTCCTTTGGAGTGAGTGGAGTGTTGAAGTCTCCTAGAATGAATGCATTGCATTCTATTTCCCCTTTTAATTCTGTTAGTATTTGTTTCACATATGTAGGTCCTCCTGTGTTGGGCGCATAGATATTTATGATGGTTATGTCTTCTTGTTGGATTGATCCTTTTATCATTATGTAATGTCCTTCTTTGTCTCTTGTTACTTTCTTTGTTTTGAATTGTATTTTGTCTTATACAAGTACTGCAACTCCTGCTTTTTTCTCCCTATTAGTTGCATGAAATAGCTTTTTCCATCCTTTCACTTTTAGTCTGTGTATGTCTTGGGTTTAAAGTGAGTCTCTTGTAGGCAGCGTATAGATGGGTCTTTTTTTTTTATCCATTCAGTGACTCTATGCCTTTTAATTGGTGCATTTAGACCATTTACATTTAGGGTGATTGTCGATAGGTATGTACTTATTGCCATTACAGCCTTTAGATTCGTGGTTACCAAATGTTCAAGGTTAACTTCCTTACTATCAAACAGTCTAACTTAACTCACTTAATATGCTATTACAAACACAATCTAAAGGTTCTTTTTTTCTCCTCCTTTTTCATTCTCCTCCATTCTTTATATGTTAGGTATCATATTCTGTACTCTTTGTCAATCTCTTGATTGACTTTGGGGATAGTGAAAGGAAGGGAGCGACACACAGCAGCAATTCACTGGAGAATTCCGCTTTATTAGGGAAAGGTGCTGGGTTATATAGGAAGGGGCATGAGCTGATTGAGGTGTCACTTCTACGGGGCTGGTGGCTATTGGCTAGGTGCTGGGATTAGGGGGGCGAGGGGTGATTGGGCTTCAGGTGGCGCTGGCGGGAACCGAGGACCCGGAAGAGAAGCAGGAAGTTCGCCATCTTATGGGTGGGTGCCCTTCAGATGGTTAATTTAATTTTGCATCTGCTTAGTAATTAATTGGTCTACTTTCTTTACTGTGTTTTTATTACCTCTGGTGACAGCTGTTAAACCTTAGGAGCACTTACATCTATAGAAGTCCCTCCAAAATACACTGTAGAGACAGCTTGTGGGAGGTAAATTCTGTCAGCTTCAAATTTAAATCATAATCTTGCTGGATAAAGTCTTGGTTTGAGGCCCTTCTGCTTCATTGCATTAAATACATCATGCCACTCCCTTCTGACCTGTAAGGTTTCTGCTGAGAAGTCCAATGATAGCCTGATGGGCTTTGCTTTGTATGTCGTCTTATTTCTCTCTCTGGCTGCTTTTAATAATCTGTCCTTATTCTTGATCTTTGCCATTTTAATTACTATATGTCTTGGTGTTGTCTCCCTTGGGTCCCTTGTGTTGGGAGATCTGTGCACCTCCATGGCCTGAGAGACTATCTCCTTCCCCAGATTGGGGAAGTTTTCAGCAATTACCTCCTCAAAGACACTTTTTATCCCTTTTTCTCTCTTCTTCTTCTTCTGGTACCCCTATAAATGTGAATATTGTTCTGTTTCAATTCGTCACACAGTTCTCTCAATATTGTTTCATTCTTAGAGATCCTTTTTTCTCTCTGTGCCTCAGCTTCTTTGTATTCCTCTTCTCTAGTTTCTATTTCATTTATCGTCTCCTCCATTGTATCTAATCTGCTTTTAATACCCTCCATTGTGCTCTTCAATGATTGGATCTCTGACCGGAATTCGTTCCTTAGTTCTTGAATATTTTTCTGTACCTCCATGAGCATGTTAATGATTTTTATTTTGAAATTCCTTTCAGGAATATTTATGAGGTCGATGTCATTTAAATTTTTCTCAGGAGTTATATTCATAATTTTACTTTGAAGCAGGTTCCTTTGGTGTTTCATATTTGTATATGGCATCCTCTAGTTCCCAGAAGCTCTACTCTTTGGAGCTGCTCAGCCCCTGAAGCAATGTTGGGGGTCACAGGGGAGTGGTATAGTGCCTGGGGGGAGGAAAGAGCTGTTGTCTGCTTCCCGGCGCTATGCCTGTCTCCACTGCCTGAACCAGTGGGCCGAGCACACAGGTATAAGCCTCTCTGCTTTGCATTTGTAGTTGCTGAAGACAGGTCTTCCCTCTGGCTGGCTGAATACCAGGGTAGGATTTGCCGGTTTATGAGCCAGGTGGGCCTGGCCAGGAGAAAGGCGCAGTAGGCTGCGTCTTATGGAAGGGGTCCTTGGAGCTGTATAGCCAGGGAGCTGGAGTGTCTGAAGATCGTGAAAGCTCCCAACCTGCTGGGCAGAGTGCACCTGGACAATTCTGTCTACCTGTCCTTTCTCCTGAGCAGTAAGCTCTGTGCAATCCTTGCCCCTTTAGCAGCCTTCTCACTGTTAGGAAGTCTCTCAGACTGCCTGCCTTTCTTTTGTCCCAGAGCAGCTGGATATAGATCCCTGTTTTCCACAAGTGGCTGGAATCTTAGTCTCTCCAGGAATTCTGCCTGTCTTAGCTTTCCAGCCCCCTAATCATGAGAGTACCATGCAAGCACCATGAAATGTATGTTTGTGCTCCCAGAACAGATCTCTGGAGCTAGGTATTCAGCAGTCCCAGGCCTCCACTCCCTCCCTGCTCTGTTTCTCTTCCTCCCACCAGTGAGCTGGGGTGGGGGAAGGGCTTGGGTTCCACTGGGCCACGGCTTTGGTATGTTACCCTGGTCCGTGAGGTTTATTCTTTTCTCCAGGTATATGCAGTTTGGCACAGTCCTCTTTCCTGTTGCTCTTTCAGGATTAGTTGTCTTAATTATATTTTCGTATTATATGCAGTTTTAGGAGGAAGCTTCTGTCTCACCTCTCACGCCGCTATCTTTAATCCTATATCCTCTCTGTGAGCAACTTTAGGAAATTAATTGAGCCTAAGGGGGAAGTTGTTGAAACCTCCAGTCTGTAGCTCGTTGGTCAGAAGCACAGGTAACTGCCTAGGGCTTGTGACTGGTGTCTGAAGTCTGGGGTGGAGGGCAGTCTTGTAGGACGGAGTCCTTAACCTGGGGAATCTGGTGCTGTGTCCAGGCAGATAGATTCAGAATTGAGTTGAGTCTTTAGACCCCCTGCTGGTTTTGGAGAATTGCTTGGTGTTGTACATGGGAAGACCCCCTCACACACACACACACCCATACACACACACATCGCACACACAGTCTGGGAACCTGTAAGGAGTTATTGTACTGCTGTGTACTATTGTGTATGTGTATAAAAAAAACACAAAGAGTCACATTTTCCTTTGTGCACCCAATATGTAGGTGAATAAAAGCTGCCTTTCTCTTCCTAATCTGTCCCTATTGAACTCTATAAAGTGGAGGAAAAGGTTGTCCTCAGACAAACCATGTGATGTAAGTAAATCTTCTCTTCATTGTAGACATGAGAAAACACAGATTCATAGAAATTAGCAAACATGCCCAAGTTCACTGAACCAGAGGAGTCAAGATTCAAACACAAGTCTATCTTGTCCTAGAGTATATACACTAGTGTCAGTTCATTAAACTGTTTATATTCAGTCTAGAGGTTCTGCCAGCACCTCTGAACTGTCAAATCTTAAAAACAGTTCTTTAAAGACCCTACCATCAATGTCTTAATTCTGAGTGTTTTGATATTTGCCTGGGAGGGACATTATTTGGGTGACTGCAGCTTACTCAAATTATTTGGTAAAAGCAAAGATATATGAAGCATTTAACTTTATTTTACTTCCTTCACAAACTGGTTTCTAAAGTTGGTGTATTTAATTCATTGGAAGAAATTCCTTTCATACAATTGAAAAACTGACTCAAGATAAAAGAATTCAGCATTAGATAAGACTTGCATTTGCCACATGTTGGTAATGAGGAAGTTGAGCAGACAATACCCAGGATGGAAATCAGCCAGAGACCAATGTCTCTGAACCCCTAGATGTCCCTCAACTTTGCATAGCTGAGGAAACAGCCTTAGACCAGCCACTGCAAGCAGCCATAAAGGAAAGCCGCCAGCCAGGGGCAGGGATGACGGCTGAAGCTCAGAGGAAAAGGGTTGAAGGAGAAGTGGCCTGGGCCAGGGGGAGGAAGGGATGTGCGATGGAGCTACAAAAAGCAGAAAGTACCTGTTATGGACACTGAAAGCAAGCAGCCTGCAAAGCAGTGGTGTAATAAGCACCACAAAACTAACTGCATTACTGGAAGCCAGGAAAATATTACTACTTCTCCCCAGTGAAAATAGCTGGGAAGAATTAACATGAATAGATTTCCAGGATATTTTTAAGGAAAAAAAAAAACAGTTTGTATGACAATGTTTGTGTTTTTAAAAACTCATAAAGTGGTATATATTTCCCTTTGGTACATAGGCATGTCCATCTGCAAATACATAGTAAAAAGACTAGAAGGATATTCTGGAAATAAACAAAGACCACCAAATAAGAACAATCAGAGCTATTATTCGGGGCTTGCTATGCTAAGACTCAAAGAGAGGCAGGGGAGTTGTTAAATGAAGTGGTACATTGAAAAAAGGGAAGGCTTTCACATATGCTGTGTTTGAACGTTGTTGACATGATAAGTATGTTAACAGGCAAACTGGAAGTGGGACACCTGATGAGAGTGGTTTGGGGAGCATACTTGGCTTTCTCTGGTTCTCATGAGTTGAACGCTGACAGTCATTGACCAAGCACTGATACTTCTTACCAGGATGGTTGCTGCAGAGGTTGTGTATAAGTGTTCTGTTGACATACACAGTCTGGCCCTTGTTCGTTTGTATATTCACTGTGCACCAAATGGATATTAGTGGCTACCATTGGTAAGGTGGGAAGGGGTATGGACATCAAAGGCTCAATTCCTTATCTGTCATGCATTATTTTTTCATAAGAAGAATACATTTACTCATTTTTTACTTTTACAGTTTTTTAATATTCTGAAGCAAAATTGTAGAAGGGTGGTTAGTTGTCATTCCTAATTCTTAAAACCCTATACAATGAGTCCTATTCTTATTTTACAGTCAAGAAAACTGAGACACCAAGAAGTTAACCTGTCCAATGCCACACAGCTGATAAATAGCAGACAAAATTTAATTTCAAGTGTATCTGACCCTGAAAGTTACTTTTCAGTGTACCATGAGGCAGCTTACAAAAAAAGTTACTCTAACATTAAAAGAAACAATGTCTATTTGTACCACTTACAAAGGGTACAGGCAGACAGGTTGGATTAGCACAATATTGGCATCTATTAGCACAATACTAGAATCTGTCTACTAATTTGATACTAGAAATGGTTGCTGCCAGTTGAATTTATAAAACTGAGGTAGGGCAGGGACATGGGACAAGGGTCATGTCATTGTAAAATCTCCTTAGCCTGTGAAAAAGGCCCAGCTTATTCTTTAACTTAATCTATATGCTGTTCTTTATCTTCTTCCAACCCCTTAATCAATTAAGTAACTTTGTAACCAGGACAGGAGATAGACCTCCAAAGTGTAATTAAACCTAGGTGGATAAAGAATGCCAAGATCCAGAACAACCCAGTCACCTAAATAATCCTATTCTTAAAACAAAACTTCAAAGGAACAGTGAATCACCTGTATACATCATGTTTCATGCTTACACCTAACCAAAAAGACCCTATAAAACCCCAGACTCTAAACCCTTAAGCATACCTCCTGAGGTTGCTCTCACTTCCCTTTCTTTGAGTGTACACTTTTTGCCTTAAATAAAGACTTCTCATTGCTTACCTTACTGCATTTTGTCTCTGCACTCTTCCTGTGGTGTCTTTGTTACTTTGCTATTTCATTCTAGTTTCCAGGTTTTTACTTTCTCTGTCCTACTTCAGACAAGTAGGGAAGGGCTACTGAGAGTTCTGATTTGGGCTTGCGAGTTCCCATCATCAAGACCCAGACAGGACTGCAGGTATATTATCACGCTCCTTAGTAGCCTGACCAAAAGTCTCCTTTCTTCACCTTTGGGAAGTTCTCAGAACATCTCTCCATCCAGTGCTCTGTGACTCCCCAAAATCCTGGGGTGTTAGAGGCTTAGTTCCTACATTGTGCTCAATCAAGCAGACACTGGACACTAGGTGACTCTGGCCTTAGGAGTTGGCAAGGATTTGCCCCATGCTGAGCAGGAGTTCAATGAACCTCCCTTTCCTCCCTCTGTGCTTCCTTGCTCTCTGCTGCCTGCATTGCCTGGGGACATTCACTTCTACTCTTGCTTTAGTGAATTCCTTCCTTACCTACATGCATCTGCACTGTTCGAGAATTCTTTCTCATTCAGAGTCAAGAACCCTTCCCCATCCAAGTTGAGGTTTCACGTAGTGTGCAGGGAGAGACCTCCCCAGATACAGGTGCCAGAAAACCAAACTACCATATAACAGTCAGGGATGAATTATTACAAGGCTTATCCTTTGTATTTCCAGCAGGGTAGCTTTGGCTTTTGAAAGATAGCATCTAAACTACAGTTATAACTAATGAGAAATAGGATCATATGAAACTTTTACGCATCTTTCAGAGAATTCCTTTCAGAGCAGTCTATCACCCATATTGCTGAGGAAATGGTGTTGCCAATTTCTCTTTTAGGAGATGCTAATACATACATTTCCGGTGGGTTTAAAGCAGAAGGTGAACCAGTTGATTGGTTTTCATGTGCTAATGTAGCTAGCTTAACTTTATCTTGCTAATGAAAACTCTATTAAGGTGTTACAGTTACCTCTAGTTAACAATATAGTTACCTCTGGCTATAGGAGTGCAAATCAATACTGGAAGGGCTGAACTCCTCTCTTTTAAATCTTTAGTTGTAGTTACAGGTTGTGAAGACCTGTGAAGTTAAAAAAAATGCAATTTTTATGTTACGTAGCTATAGCACTCACATGAGACAACAGATTAGTGTCTATACACACTTTTGCTATTTTTCTGCCCTGAATATTACCTTGATGATATACAGAATAACCCAATCATTCTCAACACTGAAATAGCACATTAAAATGATCTAGAGTGCTTAAAACATAATATAAATGCCTTCCATTCCCCCAAGAAATGTTAATTCAATTAGTCTAGAGTCTGCGGCAGTATTTTTTGGAAGCTCACTAGGTAATTCTAACTAGCAGCCTGAGTTGAAAAGCACTGCTAGTGCCCAAGATGGTTAAAATGAAAAGGATTTCATGATGCATTTGCTCAATTTGTTTGCCATCATCATCCCTCTGGGGAATCATTGTCTCCCCGGCTATGAGGTCCTGATGGGGCTGACTCTGCCCCACCTGCAAGAGCCAGTCCTAGTGGTGCTCACACAACCCAGCTGAGAGTAATGCAGAGCATGGTGCAGCCCTCCCTAAGTTTCTGCCCTTTAATGGAAGTACAGCAGATGGTTTTCCTCTACCCATTCTAGGTTCAGTGGCTGGGGTCCTACAAATCAGACTGATGTAAGACAGATCAACAACCAAAATACAAACAGAGGTTTATTAATGCATGCACTGCACATACTCATGGAAGAATTCAGGGATGAATAATTCAGAGGGGTCGTTAGAAGTTGGGTTTATACAGCATCTTAACCAAATAAAATAACTTTATAAAGAAGGGAGAGGACAAAGGAAAAGGGTTTTAGACTTCTAAAGATAGCAAACTTTGGGAAGGTAAATATATGTGGGAAACTAATGGAAGATAAGGGCTAGTTAGTATCATTATATAGATTCCTCTGGTGCCATCTCTGGGCTGGTAAGAGTCTAGAATTATCTCATTGTTAAGAATATTTCTTCCCTTCCTAATAGACAGGGGGAAGCCAGGGAATGTTTCTTGTGTCTGATTTTTCTCAATTGTCTTCAACTCAAGATAATCCATATGCCAGAATAGCTATTTTAGGGTGGAATACTCTGAACCCTTTCAGAAAGAAGTACTCTTGGTTGACTGTAAACTGTAAGTAAGGAATATGTCAAGAATGGCTTGTGGCATCTTTATTACTGCATGGAGGAATCTTTCATCAGTAGAAGAGAAATGATACTAACATACAAACAGAATCTAATGTTGGAGAAAGAGCCTTGATTTTCAATTCAATAAATATCTATTTCTTATGTGGGTTTGCTGGTGATAAATGACTAGTATTAAGCCCCTAAGTCCATCACTAGACTTTCTATTAGATGATCTACAGAACAAGCTTAAGCTGTTTCATGCCAGTTTGAGTCAGTTTTCTATTGCTTACAACCAAAAGTGTCCTGAAAAATATAATAAACATTTAACATTTTTGTAATATGAGAACCAATTTTCAAAGTCATGGAATAGCTTACCTCTCCCCTCACTCCTTCTCAATCTCCCAATCATAGTTTTAGAATCTTTGTGTGCAAAATATAATCTATACAGAAATGTGCACAAAACAACATATGTAACCATTAACCAACTCAAGAAATATAATTTTATTAGCAACCCAGAGACCCAGTTGTGCTGTCTTCCAGTCATTAATTCCAGTGTGTCAACTGAAGGTAACCATTGCTCTGACTTTTAAGGTAGTCAGTTACTCAGATTTCCTTATAGGTTTACCATGTAAGCATGAATGCCTGAAATATAAAATTTTGCTTGTTTTTGAATTTTAATGGGAATCACATAGTAGGTATGTGTTGTGTTTGGTTTTTCTCAACATTATGTTTGTGAGATCCATCCATGTTCTTGCATGTAGCTGTAGCTCATTCATTTTCATTGCTGCACAATATCTTATTGTATAATAAATGTCAAGTTATTTATTCATTCTACTGTTGATAGACATGTGAATTGTTTCCACATTTTATCTATTATGAATACTGGTGCTGTGGACATGCTTGTACACATCTCTTTGTAAATACATGCAAGCATTTCTGTTGGGTACATTCTTAACAGCGGAATCACTAGAATCAATGGAATATAATTATGCTCAACTTTAATAAAAACTGTCAAACTGGTTTCCAAAATGAGTATAACAATCTACATTCCTTCCAGCAATGGAAAAGAGTTCCTTTTGTTCTAAACATCCTCAGCAAGGTATGGCATTAGCTGCCTTTTTAAGTGTGCCTATCCAGATGCATGTGCAGGAATTTCATTTTGGTTTTAATAAAAAATGACATGAATAAAAAATTGACACAATTACTAATGAAATTAAGTACCTGTTTGGTATGTTTATGGGCCATTTGGATACGTCTTTTGTAAAGTACAAGTCTTTGGGTGATGTTTCTGTTATGTTGTTTTATCATTTTCATATTGATTTATAGGGAGAATCTCTGTATATTTGAATGTTGTCCTTTTTTATTAGATATATTGTAAACATATTTCCCTGTTTGTCTTGACTTTTCACTTTCTTAATGGTATATTTTGATGAAAAGCAGTTCTCAATTTTAAGGTACTCTTACTTACCAGTCTCTACCTTAGTTTTTTTGTTTAAAAAGTCCTTACCATGATTTCATATTCTTTATTGTGTCCTGGAAGAATTGTTATAGCTTT
Source organism: Manis pentadactyla (assembly GCF_030020395.1). Taxonomy (NCBI): domain Eukaryota; kingdom Metazoa; phylum Chordata; class Mammalia; order Pholidota; family Manidae; genus Manis; species Manis pentadactyla. Next base: position 64,842,429 of record NC_080031.1, on the reverse strand, counting down.
CACATTTAGATCTAATATCCAACAGAGTTGATTTTTCTGTAATATATAAGGAAAGGATCATTTATTTTCTTTCCATGTGGCAGTCCAATTGTGAAGTACCATGTAATGAGAGAATTCTTCTTTCTCTACTATATTGCAGTGGTATGTTTTCTGTAAATCAAATGCACATGTGTGGATGGGTTTCTGGGATCTCCATTCTATTTCATAGGTCTATTTTGTACCAATACATGAGAGTCTTAATTACAGTGGCTTTCTAATAAGTCAAAATATCTATTCAAACAAGTATTTCCACCTCATTCTTCATGGGTATTTTGGCTGTTCTTAATCTTTTGCCTTTCCAAGTACCTTTTAGAATTATCTTGTCATTTGTGCTGCTCACTTCTTAAGTCACCCCTAAAACAAAGTTGCTTAGGATTCTTACTGGGATTATATTGATTCAGTAGACCAATTCAGGAAGAATTATCTTCTCTATAACACAATAGTTTTCCAATCTTTGGATATATCTATTTCTTTAGGACTTTAATATCTCAGTAAAATGTTATCATTTTCTCCATGGGGGTTTTGCACATCTTGTCCATGGTACTTTTTCATACTATCTTAATCATTTAAAAAATTATTTTTCTGATTTTTACCAGTATATAGAAATGCAATTGGTGTTTGCATATTAAGCGTGTATCCAGCAAGGTTGCTAACCTCCCCTTTTAATTAAAAAATATCTGCAGATTGCCTTGGATGGCCTACAATCACTTTCATATGTACTGTAAACAATGACAGTTTTCTTTCTTTCAAACACTTATTATTTTATTTAATAATTTATTCAATTATTGCCCTTGCTAGGACTTCCAATACAATGTTAAGTAATGACATTTTTAAAAATTCTTTTTATTTTTGTATCATTAATGTACAATTACATGAGCAACATTGTGGTTACTAGACTTCCCCTATTATCAAGTCCCCACCACATACACCATTACAGTCACTGTCCTTCAGCGTAGTAAGATGCTATAGAATCACAACTTGTCTTCTCTGTGTTATACTGCCTTCCCCAGGCACCCACACCCCTACATTATGTGTGCTAATCGTAAGGCACCTTTTTCCCCCTTATCCCTCCCTTCCCACCCATCCTCCCCAGTCCCTTTCCCTTTGATAACTGTTAGTCCATTCTTGCGTTCTGAGAGTCTGCTGCTGTTTTGTTCCGTCAGTTTTTTCTTTGTTCTTATACTCCACAGATGAGTGAAATCATTTGGTACTTGTCTTTCTCCACCTGGCTTATTTCACTAAGCATAATATCCTCTAGCTCCATCCGTGTTGTTGCAAATGGTAGGATTTGTTTTCTTCTTATGGCTGAGTATTCCATTGGGTATATATACCACTTCTTCTTTATCCATTCATCTACCGATGGACACTTAGGTTGCTTCCATATCTTGGCTATTGTAAATAGTGCTGCAATAAACATAGGGGTGCGTATGTCTTTTTCAAACTGGGCTCCTGCATTCTTAGGGTAAATTCCTAGGAGTGCAATTCCTGGGTCAAATGGTATTTCTATTTTTAGTTTTTTGAGGAACCTCCATTACTGCTTTCCACAATGGTTGAACAAATTTACATCCCCACCAGCAGTGTAGGAGGGTTCCCCTTTTCTCCACATCCTCACCAATATTTGTTGTTGTTTGTCTTTTGGATGTTGGCCATCCTAACTGGTGTGAGGTGATATCTCATTGCGGTTTTAATTTGCATTTCTCTGAGATTAGGGATGTGGAGCATCTTTACATGTGCCTATTGGCCATCTGAATTTCTTGTTTGGAGAAGTGTCTGTTTGGCTCCTTGGATCATTTTTTAATTGGATTATTTGCTTTTAGTTTGTTGAGGTACATGAGCTTTTTACATATTTTGGATGTCAAACCCTTATCGGATATGTCATTTATGAATATATTCTCCCATATTGTAGGAAGTCTTTTTGTTCTACTGAAGGGGTCTTTTGCTGTACAGAACCTTTTTTGTTTGATACAGTCCCACTCGTTCATTTTTGCTTTTGTTTCCCTTGCCTGGGGAGATATGTTCATGAGGAAGTTGCTCATGTTTATGTCCAAGAGATTTTTGCCTATGTTTTTTTCTAAGAGTTTTATGATTTCATGACTTATATTCAGGTCTTTGACCCATTTTGAGTTTACTTTTGTGTATGGGGTTAGACAGTGATCCAGTTTCATTCTCTTACATGTAGCTGTCCAGTTTTGCCAACACCAGCTGTTGAAGAGGCTGTCATTTCCCCATTGTATGTCCATGGCTCCTTTATTGTATATTAACTGACCATGTATTTTTGGGTTAATATCTGGACTCTCTATTCTGTTCCACTGGTCTATGTGTCTGTTCTTATGCCAGTACCAAATTGTCTTGATTACTGTGGCTTTGTAGAGCTTGAAGTTGGGAAGTGAGATCCCCCCTGCTTTATTTTTCCTTCTCAGGATTGCTTTGGCTATTCGGGGTCTTTTGTGGTTCCATATGAATTTTAGAACTATTTCAGTTCACTGAAGAATGCTGTTGGTATTTTGATAGGGGTTGCATTGAATCTGTAGATTGCTTTAGGCAGGATGGCCATTTTGAAAATATTAACTCTTCCTACCCAAGAGCATGGGATGAATTTACATTTATTAGTGTCCTCTTTAATTTCTCTTAAGAGTGTCTTACAGTTTTCAGGGTATAGGTCTTTCACTTCCTTGGTTAGGTTTATTCCTAGATATTTTATTCTTTTTGATGCAATTATGAATGGAATTGTTTTCCTGATTTCTCTTTCTGCTAGTTCATTGTTAGTGTATAGGAATGCAGCAGATTTCTGTGTATTAATTTTGCATCCTGCAACTTTGCTGAATTCAGATATTAGATCTAGTAGTTTTGAAGTGGAGGCTTTAGGGTTTTTTATGTACAATATCATGTCATCTGCAAACAATGACAGTTTTTCTTCCTTAGCAACCTGGACGCCTTTTATTTCTTTGTGTTGTTTGATTGTTGTGGCTAGGACCTCCAGTACTATGTTGAATAACAGTGGGGAGAGTGGGCATCTCTGTCTTGTTCCCGATCTCAGAGGAAAAGCTTTCAGCTTCTTGCTGTTCAATATGATGTTGGCTGTGGGCTTATCATATATGGCCTTTATTATGTTGAGGTACTTGCCCTGTGTACCCATTTTGTTGAGAGTTTTTATCATGAATGGATGTTGAATTTTGTCGAATGATTTTTCAGCATCTATGGAGATGATCATGTGGTTTTGTCCTTCTTTTTGTTGACGTCGTGGATGATGTCGATGGATATTTTAATGTTGTACCATCCTTGCATTCCTGAGATGAATCCTACTTGATCATGGTGTATGATCCTCTTCATGTATTTTTGAGTTGGGTTGGCTAATATTTTGTTGAGTATTTTTGCATCTATGTTCATCAGGGATATTGGTCTGTAGTTTTCTTTTTTTGTGGTGTCTTTGCCTGGTTTTGGTACTAGAGTGATGCTGGCTGTATAGAATGAGTTTGGAAGTATTTCTTCCTTTTCTATTTTTTGGAAAACTTAAAGGAGAATGGGTATTATGTCTTCTCTAAATGTCTGATAAAATTCAGCAGTGAATCTATCTGGTGCAGGAGTTTTGTTCTTGGTTAGTTTCTTGATTACAAATTAACTTTTGTTGCTGACAGTCAGGTAATTGGTGTGTTTAGATTTCCTGTTTCTTCCTTGGTATTAATGACATCATTATTTTGTTTTCTATCTAAGAAGGAAAGCTTTCAATATTTTAAGTGTGAATACAAGTATAATGCTTAAGTATAATGTTTAATATAGGATTTTACAAATGTTTTACCAAGAGAAAAAAGTTCCTTTTGCTTCTAATTTAACAGTGTTTTATTGACAAATGTTTGTTGAACTTCAGGAAACACCTTTTCTTTATTGATATTATTTTACAATTATTCTCTTTATTCTGATAATGTGGCAAATCATACTGATTGTATTTCAGTGTTAACTCAGTGTTTCATTCATGAAATAAACCCAACTTAGTCATCATGCATAATCTTTAGCATTAGAATTATTCATGTGTGAGACTGGCTTTAAATTTCCTTTCTCATATCAGTTTGTCAGGTGTGAGTATCAAGATTATTCTGGTCTTAGTTGATATTCCCTCTTTTTTCTCTTCTCTGAAAGAGCTTGTGTGAGATTGGCACATTACATGCCTAAATGTTTGGTAGAAGCCTGGCCCTAGAGTTTTCCTGCCAATGGCTGTAGTGACCTATATGTGTTCATTTAAGTTTGCAATCTTCTTCACATCCTCTATACTTTTGCTGATTACATACACACACTTTTTAAACCTACTTGTTCTGTTACTGAGATAGATGTGTTAAAATCTACGATTTTGAATTTTAGTTCAAGTTATGTTTTATATATTTCAGGGCTATATAGTTAGGCATAAATAAAACTTTTACATCTTCATGGTGGATTAAAACATTTATTATGATGAAGCATATATTTTATTTCTAATAATTCTTTTTACCTTAAACTATGCTTTCTTTGATATTAATATTACAACCTTAACATCCCTTTCATATGTATTGGCATTTTTTCTATCCTTTTACTTTTAATCTTTTTATATCCTCACATTTTAAATATCATGCTGGCAAACAATACAACACTGAGTTTGTCTCTTATGAAGCATTTAGTCCTTTTACAGTGTAATTACTGACCTATTCATGTTTAAATCTACCGTTCTATGAAATGCTTTCTATTTATCTTGTCTTTCAACTGTCTTCTCATTTGGATTTTTTAATGCATTTTGCCCTCTGCATTAGACTGGAGGTTAGATTTTCTTTTACTATCCTTTCAGTAATTTTCCTGAAGATTTGAACCTGTATCATTGACTTACCAAAGTCTGATATTATTTAAAAGAGTCATCCTCTTCCCAGACAAGGCAAAGTCCTTAAAAGACCTTAACTCGTTTAACAATTTTCAGACTTACATGCCATTTTTCTCAGGTATTTTAATTCTCTATTTAAACCTAAGACATTGTTATTATTGCTTTATGATGTCAATATTCTTTAATGTCCCCTCCAATATTTAGCACTTCCATTGTTTTTTTCTTTCCTTCCTACATCTTCCACCTTCTGATATTATATCTGTTTAAAGAACTTCCTTTAGTATTTATTTTAGCTCCAGTCTGATAGTGATGAATTCTTTTAATACTTGCCAGCAAATGCCATTTTGAAAGGATATCTTCATTGAGTATATAATTTTAGTTTGGCAGTTATTTTCCATCAGCATTTTGAAAATGGCATCCCATTGTCTTCTGGCTCATTTATTTTATTGAGAAATCAGCTCTCAGAAAACAGATGGGTGGTTCTTAGAAAAAAAAATAGACATACAATTACCGTATGACCCAGAGATTCCACTCTTAGGTATATACCCAATAGAATTGAAAACAGGGATTCCAACAGATACTTGGAATCCATAGACTCCACAGTAGCATTATTCATAATAGACAAAAAGTGGGCACAACTGACGTGGCCATCAAAAAATGAAGAGATAAGCAAAATGTGGTATATACAATGAAATATTTTTCAGTCATAAGAATAATGAAGTTGTGATACATGTTATAACATGGATAAACCTTGAAAATACTATGCTACGTGAAATAAACCCATCACAAAAATATAGTGTGATTGAATTTATATGAAATATCTCCACCAGCCAAATTCATAAGGATAGAAAGGAGAACAGACATTACCAGGAATGGAGGGAGGAGAGAATGGAGAGTAGTTGTTTAGTGGGTATAGGGTTTTGGTTTGGGATGATGAAAAGTTCCGGAAATAGATAGTGGCAATAGTTGTACAACATTGTGAATATCATTAATGCCACTGAATTATACGCTTAAAAATAGCTAAAATGGTAAGTTCTATGTTATGTTCATTTTACCACAGTGAAAACAAAAGAAGTCAGCTTTGACACCAGCTTTTTCACTTTCGTATATTTCTTGGTTCTTTTACCAACTGTCCTAAAATTTTCATTTTTTTCAGTGTTTATATTTTTATTTCTTTTTTCTTTGAAGTAGGCCTGTTTTTGTTTATCTGGCCTATAATTCCTAGGCACCTTGAAACTGAGGCTTCATGTTTTTATTAGCTTTGTAAAGTTCTTGGTCATTATCTAGTCAAATATTGCATTTGTCACATTCTTATTCTCCTTGTCATCTGGGACTCTCCTAGGACCTTGACCTTCTCACTAGGTCTTCTAATTCCTTTATAGTTCCTTACCTATTTCCTATTTTTATTTCTCTAAGTTTTATTCTGGAAAAATAAAATAGTTTTACCAATTTTCTCTTCAACAGTATTTAAGTTTTCCATGTTTCATTCGACGTATTTTCCTTTGACCAAATTCCCTCCATGATGTATCTGTCCATTGAGTTAATTTCAGTTACATTTTTAATTCTGGAATTTCTACTTGCATCTTTTAATGTTGTAACTTAAAATTTTTCAATATCTTCATGAAAAACAGTAAGGATAATCTGACAGAGCATGTGCCTGATAATTCCAATAAGTAAAGGTCCCATGTATCTTCTACTGTTTCATTTTATATGTAATATATACATATATATAATTTTATAATACATAATATATACATATATATATAGTTCATGTTTTTCTTGCCTCCTTATACAAAATTGTTCATAGAAATAATTTGAGGGCTAGGGTGCTGTTATCTTCTTCAATAACAGAATTACAATGAATTACTCCAAGTTCATGGGAGTACTAGCAATCAAGGATCACCTCAAAACAATCACAGATGATTTAAAGCCAGTGGTAATCTCTGAAAATGCTTCTCTTCTATTGGTTCTCCTCTTTTTCTAAACTGTAACCCTTAGGGTCCCAACCTAATGTTGGAAAGTAGTTCCCCACAATCCCTTCTTAGTAGGCTCTGTTTTATCATCTCTGTGCAGATTATTTTAGGCTGAAAAATCATGGGACAGCCTCTTCATTTCTGTGCCCAGGGGAAAAGCAGACCCAATTGCCTAGCTATTTCCCTAAATCTCCACCCTTCCCCAGGTTCTGGCCTGGTAATTTTTTATTGTTTTGTTAACTTTGAGAGGCTCTCATGCTTTCCCCACACACCTCCAAATAGCTTTTTAAGTTGTTCTAGAAGGAAAGGTTGACAAAAATTATCTAACATATCAATACTAGATGACCAATTTTAGACCCCATGTTTACTATCCTTTGAGAAATTCTGTTCACACAAAACTTAAGAACCTCATGGGTAAAAGTATGACTGTTTGGGAGGAATCCACTAAACATTTTTAGAATAAGCCCTCCCAAAAACTCAGTGTAAATTTTTATTGTGAGCAACATGCTATAGAAGGGACAAGTTGCTTGTCACCTACTGTTAGTGTTAAAATGAGTCAGAACTATTTGGCTCACAGATGAACTGATTTCCAATGGTAAAGAGTGAAGATTAAATTTTTCCAGAAAAACCACTTAGGAAGACACTGCTTTTTCTTTTTCTTATTTAATTTTCAGATAGTCATATTTTATTTCCAAGCAGATGTACAAGTAGCTCATGCTTTATTTTATTTCCAGTCATGAGAAAAATGTGTGAAAAGCAGGCTAATGATTTTGAGAAAAGCCTGGGGAACTTTCTGGGGAAGTAGAATAGCCATTTGATCCCATACTGTACATCAGGGGCCCATGAGGACTCCATATCAGCAACCTATGGCTCGTGGACCAGATCCAGCCCAAAGACTGTTCCGGTATGGCCTGCAAGCAAAGAATGTTTTTTATACTTTTAAAGGGTCACGAAAAAATCACGTAATTGTATGTGACAGAAATCACATATTATTTCTCTAGTCCATTACAAAAAACGTTTGCTGATCACTGTTCTGTATTTTCTTGTCAAGATCTGTGAAGGTTCTGAGAATTTTACCCTATTTGCAAGCAACAATTTATCCTGCTATAGTTTCTTGGATGCTGATAGAAGACATGAGATGCCAAGGTCAGTAACAAAGGACTTTATTACTCACAGCAATAGCAGTAAGCAGATTGTCAGCATTTGCACCAGGTCCCTAAGCCTCACTGGGCAATGTGAAGAGAACTATTAAAACCTGCACACAACAGTGGTTGTGTTACAAGAGAAGAGTTTAGGGAACGAGGTTTAGGGAACGAGAGCTTAGGGAGCCTGAGTCTTTTCTAATGGGTGGTGAGCATACCTGCTCTTTGCTCCCAGGGAAACATTATCTCAGCCTTCCAGGGCTGCTCACTCTTCAAACATTTAAGAAAAAAGTCTGGAATAAGGGGTGTCAATGTTTCTGCTTGCAAGACATGCAGAAACACAAAAGACCCATGGAGAATTGGTTCACAATAAATCTGAACTTGTATCATAGCCAAGATATGGAAGGACCCTAACTGTCCATCAGCAGATGAATGGATAAAGTGTGGTACATATGTACAATGGAATATTACTCAGCCACAAAAAAGAATGGAATCTTGCCAGTTGCAACAACATGGATGGACACACAGGGTGCTAGGCTAACTGAAATAACTCCGAGAAAAACAAATGCCATATTATTTCACTTACATGTGGAATCTAAAAAACCAAACAAATGAACATACAAACAAAATAGAAATATACTCATAAATACAGAGAACTGGTGGTTGTCATAAGGGAGGGGGTGGAGGGATGGGCAAACCAGGTGAAGGGAATAAAGAGATACAAAATTCCAATTATAAAATAAATAAATCACTGGGGATGAAATGTACAGCATAGGGAATACAGTCAACACTATAACAACTTTGTTTGGTGGTGACCGACGGTCACATTTATTGTGCTGAGCATTTCACAATGTTTGAAATTGTCTAACACCTGAAAGTAATATGATATTGTATATTAACTATACTGCAACAAAATCCAAACTTGTATCTACAGTTACTACCTTCTGCATATTATGATAGCTATATCATTCTAAAAGTTGATCTAAGCCAAATATTGTTAAAGTATTTTCAGTATTCTCTTATAGAAGAAGTAGTATAGTAATAGTACTTCATAGATATTTCTAAAGGTAGTTTAAAATTCTACCATTTAAAAAAGTATTTTTTATTTATTTTGAAATTTCTGATATTCAGAAGGATTTATTTCTGATAGGGTCTAGGTAAGTAGTAACTTATTTTATATTCACTTTCTAACTAACTTAACTGACTTCTACATTTTCTTTAGTGGAGGTACAACACTATGCCATGTTCAATTCTACTCTAATACTACAGTCCAAAATGTGTTTAAAGTTATCCTAGAATTTAATAAGAAATACTCATTTTAGAGAAGAAATCGAAACATTTTAGGGACGTTTTTAATGTATGATCTAACCAGTATTAGTTTCATTTAATTTCTAGAAGTAGAGCCAGTGAAGCAGTTTTCTCACAGCACTATAAATGGAACAGTATTTAAGTAAAAATTAAGATGCGTTTAAAAAAATCTATTTCATAAGATAAAGTTTTACAAGACTATAAATTAAATAACACTGAGTTAAATATTTAACAAGCTGCTTTTACTGAAGAAAGCAGTAAGCTTTGTGAAACTGGAAATCTTTTAGAAAATGTGGATCATCTTTAAATGTCTGGATGGTTATTATTCCCTTAGTACAGTATGAAGCTTTCTCCCCCTACAAAACCAAAAATATGAAATCCAGTCTGAACTGGCCTGATGCCACTATCATATAGGTCTGAGCTGAAGAATTCTGATAAAAACAAGATTAGTTTAGGGATATTATGGGATCTCATGTTTCTAGCTAGGCACTAACTCCTAGCCTACTGAACAAAGGCTGAAGATAAAATTTGATGTTACTCTAGCTTCTTCCACTCAGTAATTTGTAAACAGCTTTAAAACATGTAAGACACACGAATATAAACTAAAAAAGGGTTGATGATTGGTTGCTCCCTACTACTTACACTACTTATAAGTGTTACTATTAAGACTTGTTCAGTCTATTAAACTAATTAAACTAGAAGTCATTTTAGCTGAGAACTAAGTATGAGCTAAATTCACAAGGACTAATTTTATATATTCAAATACTAAGTCATTTAGATGTCCTTAAGTGTTTTGAAAATCTTTATATATCATTTAACTATACCATTAAAATGTATTTTATAGGTTTTCTAAGGCAAATATAGAATATAGAAAATGTTCATATAAATCGATTTCATTTAAAATATTAAAGGCCAAAGTTTAAGCAAGTATAAATTGTTATGAGATGCTAGAACTTCTGACAGTTTTTTATAACAGTGTTTCAGGTGAAGTGAAGACCTGTAGTTTGAAGGAAGGATGGGTAAAACGTATTCTCTCAACTTCTTAGGGAACATACTTTAGATCTGCTACGATCACCTGCTTTACTAGTAACACTTCTCCACTATTTCTGTTGACTTTAATGACTACTGAGGAAGGAAATAGTAGACATTTAAGTGTTAAACACATTTTTGTTTGACAACCAAAACTCATTAGGATCATCATGTTTGTGCTCTGCGGGTGGCTCCTTCTAGGAATGTTCTCATAGACTTCTTTTCAAAAGAATAAGAAGGCTAAGCTATATGCGAATTAAATTAGTTTGTCATAACATGAAATAGGCAAAACATGAAATAGGTTTTTAAGCAATTCGAAAACTATGTAAACAGATCATAAGATTAAAACTATGTACACATAGGTCATAAAGTATAAAACACAAAATAGAAAAAATATTTGCAATGTATGTAAATAAAAAGTTAATTTCTTTAACTTATAATGAGTTTTACAAATCAGTAAGGAAAAAAATGCAAGTACCCAAGATAAAAATATCGAATGATATTAACAGGCAGTTGAAAGAAAAACAAACAGAATTACACTCAACTTCACTCATAATTAAATAAATGCAAACCAAAGCAAATTACACTTTCAACCATCAGAATAGTAAATGCAAAATATTCTGATAATACACTATGTTGGCAAATAGTTGATGGTAATGTAAATCAATATAACTTTTTGAAGGGCAATTTTCTATCAAAATTTTAAGTGCTTCTATACTCTGAACTACAATTCTACATCTAGAATTTATCCAATGAATAAACTCTCAAAAATTGCAAGGTATACATTCCAATGCACCTACTGATTCATCACTGGTAATAAAAATCTGGCCATGACCTAAATATCTGGTTAAATAAATTATTATATAGCTATTTCATTCAAAATTATTTAGCATTGCAAAGACAGACTTACACATGTTGTTAAAAGAATGGAATCATACATGCTGTTAATCTAGGTAAAAAAAATGCCATGTGTATTATTTCTATTTATGTATATAAGAAATACATACAGTTGCCCCTTGAACAACATGGGGGCTAGGGGTGCCAACCCCTGCACAATTGAAAATCTTCATATAAGTTTTGACTCCCCCAAATTTATCTACAATAGCATACCATAGTAGAAGCCTTCTATGTATATATGTCTTACTGATAAAAACAAACAGTAGATAAACACATATCATCTATTACATTTATATTACGTATTATATACTGTATTCTCATAATAAAGTAAGGTAGAGAAACTGTTTTTTCAAGTAGTTGTAAATCTCAAAAAAATTTTCCAACATATTTACTGAAAAAAAAATCACAAATAAGTGGACCTTTACAGTTCAGACCTGTGTTGTTCAAGGGTCAACTGTATAAACTTTCTTCAAAAGAAACTGTTAAGTAGGCAGTCAATTAAGGCAGAACTTCAGGGAAAAGCATTAGTAGAGACTTTGTTTTTCATTTTACCTGATTTAAAATTTTATTTCACTGTATATATATTTATCTATAATTATAAATCTGTTATAATGTATATTACATTATTTGATATACCTTTATCTATATATTATACATTTATATAATTACATTAAAACATATCATTAGTATATATTTATATTATGTTAATATAAATTATATCTCTTATATGTTGTATATTATCGTCTATAGTATACTATTATAATTGTATAAGTACTTAAATATTATGCTTATATAATATATATTATAAATAATACATTATGCATGTAATATATTTTATATAATATATATTTATATAATGTATAATATATTAACATATATTATCCACATGGAGATATCTTTTTAAACAAAAAACTGGAAAAGAATGGGTTCCCAATCTGTCTAGATGGCATTTTAAAATTTATTTTTTAATAAAATACAATACCATAGTATGGCAAGTTTGTTTTCCTCTCTCAGGAACCTTTGGCAAATGTTTGAAGGCATGGTAAAGAACTTTAAAACTAATACCATTCTTGGCACAACCACTTGGAAAACAGTTTTGTCATCAATGGTTTGTCACCATCTATGGAAGGTAAAGAACATACGCTATTAACCAGCAACACCCTCCTAAATATAGACCCTACAGAAATGTGATCATATATTCACCATGATCTATGTGCAAATATTCACAATGTTCACAATAACAAAAACAAAAACTAACCTGGAAACCCCCAAAATACTCAACAATAGAATGGCTATATCAATTGCAGTATATCCACAGAAGTCAATACTATAATGTTATGAAAATAAATGCACACAATACATTCAACATGGGTCAACTGCATAATCATATGCTGAAATGAAGAAAGGTACAGAAGAAACATGCAGTATGAATCAATTTATATTATGTTTAGGGATGTGTATACAGATTGTAAAACCACAGAAATAACTATCACAACTTGTTTGGGAGTGGGATGAAAAGGTTGTGAGCTAGAAGGGCCACACTGAGCAGATTCTGGGGACCTGGCAATATTATGTTTTGGGACCTAGATGGTGATATATCAGATATCTGCTTTGTAATTTTCATCAAAATGTACATGTTTTAAACATTTCCCTGTAAGTATGTTATATATAATAATAAAAACTACAAAAATAAAACAAAGTACCCAATACCATTCTGCATCAAAACCATGGTTCGCACAGACCAATATTCTGTCTATGATTCAAAGGATATCTTATGCTAGTGTTCATGATGTCACCCTTAAGCTTGCAGGATGAATTCCAAGACTTGGACATTTATAACTCCAAAATAAAGTATAGAGAGACTGAATATGGAACTGGGTCTAAACAGTCACAATAAAAATCAGTACCAGTACAGGGCACAGATCCTGTATTTAGATGAGAAGATGGAACTTCTGATCCCTTTTTCATTATTTGATCTTTAATATTCATTCCTAAACCAGATATAGGCTACTCCTTTTCAAGATTATATTTCCTAATGAATTTACTTCATGAATTGCAAGTCCTCTTAAATAATCATACTAATGTTTCCTTCCCATCATCATTGCTCATAGTCGCTTAGCCTGCATAGAAAGAATCTGAGAGCTGAACAAAAAAAGTACACGAAGCATATCAGGAGGCTTAAAGTCATTTAGCTAAAAAAAATCTCTTCTCAACTCATGCTCTACATCCAAATATATGGTGGTGGTGATGATGGAGGAGGAGCAACAGAAGCTTTGAATTGCTATGGTACACAGAGACACAGACATGCACGCATTCATCAGTTTGTAAAGGGGAAAACCCCTTTAAAATGTTAGCTATGTGATAATTTTCACTTAGTATTTGTAAGTACATTTTCAGTTCCATGTTTAACACAATTACAATTTTAATACTAGTATTAGAATGTTTTATAACCCTTTAAAATGCAGGTTTCTACCCACTAGGAGGACTCATCATCACAGGGAATTCCAGAACTCCATCCATGGGTTTTGGCTGGCCACATGACTGCCAGCAAAAGATTGGATTTCCCAACCTACTATGCATAGCCAAGTGCCTAAATTTTGGTCAGTAAAATGTAAGCATGTGTGTGCGTGTGTGTGTGTGAATGTGTGTGTGCGTGTGTGTTCCACTCTCTAGTCCCCCCTTCCCACTGACTGGAAAACAGCAAGAAGTAAAGCTACTGTCTCTGGCTCACAGATGAGAGAACCTCTTGATGGGAAGGAATGGCAGAGCTGCCTGGTGAACATGAGACATACCATTTCTGGATTTTTGTCTGAGTAAAAGATAAATGTCTATCTTATTTAAGCATTGAAATTTGATGATACCATTAAAGTAGATTTTCACATAAAAGCTTAAATAGTCAGTTAAATTATTTGTAGAAAATTCTTAAATCATGGCTCATACCAAAGCAAAAATAAATGCTATTAGTTATTAGGGGATTAAAAATAAAACCTTACACTGAAACACGTATCTATTATTTTTATGTGCATGACCTTGTGATGGCAAACACCTCTCTAAACATTATATTAAAGGTAAAAGTCACAAAGAAAAAGACTAAGATATTCGATGGTAATACATATTTTAAATAATTGAATGTCAGCACAATGATGAATAAAACTACAGTGTAGCTGACAAACTGAAGAGATCAATTTAAGGCTTGTGTCTGTGATACATAAAAAGCTCTTAAAATCGGTAAGTAAAAGACATTAGAAAAATGACACAGAAGATTGTATTATACTGATTCTTGTTTACATGCCATAGAAACAACTCTGATTAGCTTAAACAGAATGAATTACTGGGAGAATACAGGAAAGCTAAGGGAAGAAGTGGATGTAGAAAGGACAGAAGAGGTAGTTCCAGAACTACATGGTAGCAGGAACTACTACACGGTCTTCCCTGAGTGCTGCCCTGTAAAGAGACTGAGGTGGAGGATGGCTCCGAGGTCTGCTGGGGAGTGCTCTCAGGAGATCCACCTACAGGGGAAGAATAAGGCAGAACTGGGCAGAAGACCACCCACGATGAGGATGCAGCTGAAGCCTCAGCCAATCCTACAGGGGCTTTTTTTAGAACAGTCCCAAATAGTGGTAATGGCCCTTGTCTTGTCACTGAATCTTTAGCAATTCATGCCCTGGGCTATCTCCAGGCAGGCAGTTTCTAGTGAGAGAGGCAGTGAGATCTGAGGAGCTAACAATCCCAGCAACTGTACTTAACTTTCTGCATCATACCATTCAAAATTCAAAACTCTTAGGAGAGCCAGAGGACACATTTGGTCATGTGCTCACAATTTGGCTGGGGTAGACGAAGTCCTCTAATATCATATCCTTTCAAAACTGCACAGAGCACGGTCATTCCCATACCCCACAAAAAAACATTTCTATGCTATTACCATGACAAGGAAGAATGGAAGCCAGACTTTCAGGATACAGCAAACGTCTACTACGCATATCAACAGACAATTTTTTAAAATTGATTATATAAATGATTTAGAAACTTTAAAAAATTCACTCTCACTAGCAGTTGATGATCTGAAGATGAAACCATTTTTTGCTAATCAGATCGACAAAGATTAAAAGTGATGTTTCTCAGAATTTTTAAGGGTGGTGGAAGACAGGCACTCAAATACAATGCTGATAGAATAAATTGATATACCTTTCTGAATATCAATTTTGCAATGTATTTCAAAAGTTTTAAAAGTATACATACATTGCAATTTCATTTCTAGGACTTCATCCTAAGGAAATAATCAGTTCTAAAGAAACATATGTACTAGAGAATCCAGACATTAACCCAGACATATATGGTCAATTAATATTTGATAAAGGAGCCATGGACATACAATGATGAAATGACAGTCTCTTCAACAGGTGGTGCTGGCAAAACTGGACAGCTACATGTAGGAGAATGAAACTGGACCATTGTCTAACCCCATATACAAAAGTAAACTCAAAATGGATCAATGACCTGAATGTAAGTCATGAAACCATTAAACTCTTGGAAGAAAACATAGGCAAAAACCTCTTAGACATAAACATGAGTGACCTCTTCTTGAACATATCTCTCCGGGCAAGGAAAACAACAGCAAAAATGAGTAAGTGGGACTATATTAAGCTGAAAAGCTTCTGTACAGCAAAAGACACCATCAATAGAACAAAAAGGATCCCTACAGTATGGGAGAATATATTTGAAAATGACACATCCGATAAAGGCTGGACGTCCAGAATATATAAAGAGCTCACACGCCTCAACAGACAAAAAACAAATAACCCAATTAAAAAATGGGCAGAGGAACTGAACAGACAGTTCTCCAAAAAAGAAATACAGATGGCCAACTGACACATGAAAAGATGCTCCACATCGCTAATTATCAGAGAAATGCAAATTAAAACTACAATGAGGTATCACCTCACACCAGTAAGGATGGCTGCCATCCAAAAGACAAACAACAACAAATGTTGGCGAGGCTGTGGAGAAAGGGGAACCCTCCTACACTGCTGGTGGGAATGTAAGTTAGTTCAACCACTGTGGAAAGCAGTATGGAGGTACATCAAAATGCTCAAAACAGACTTACCATTTGACCCAGGAATTGCACTCCTAGGAATTTACCCTAAGAATGCAGCAATCAAGTATGAGAAAGATCAGTGCACCCCTATGTTTATCGCAGCACTATTTACAATAGCCAAGAATTGGAAGCAACCTAAATGTCCATCGATAGATGAATGGATAAAGAAGATGTGGTACATATACACAATGGAATACTACTCAGCCATAAGAAAAGGGCAAATCCAACCATTTGCAGCAACATGGATGGAGCTGGAGGGTGTTATGCTCAGTGAAATAAGCCAAGCAGAGAAAGAGAAATACCAAATGATTTCACTTATCTGTGGAATATAAGAACAAAGGAAAAACTGAAGGAACAAAACAACAGCAGAATCACAGAACTCAAGAATGGACTAACAGGTACCAAAGGGAAAGGGACTGGGGAGGATGGGTGGGTAGGGAGGGATAAGAGGGGGTGAGAAGTAGGGGGGTATTAAGATTAACATGCATGGGGGGGTAGGAGAAAAGGGAGGGCTGTACAACACAGAGAAGGCAAGTAGTGATTCTACAACATTTTGCTATGCTGATGGACAGTGACTGTAAAGGGGTTTATAGGGGAGACCTGGTATAGGGGAGAGCCTAGTAAACATAATATTCATCATGTAAGTGTAGATTAGTGATACCAAAAACAAAACAAAACAAACAAACAAAAAAAAAGGGCAGTTCCTGTGTGGTAACCTCCAATGAGTTCTACACAAAGGTATAAAGGGCACATAAAAGTGTAGGCAAAGGGTCTGTTTGCGTTTATACAGAAGATCAAAGCCTAATTGGGCTACCCTGAAAATGAACTAAGATACGATATGAAAGAGAACTTCCAACATCAGCACTCTCTGGAAGACTCATGCCAGAAGATGATCATCAAAAAACTCCAACAAAGATCCACGCAGTGCTACAGCTGTAGATGCACTCATCCCACCAGCTCCTGGACTTGCCATGGGAATGAAGGAGATCTCTAAGCTGGCCTGTGCATACAGTAAAACAACAAATTTGACTGGATCTATACTGTTGGAACTCAATCAAGAATTAGGAGAAGTTCAAATTGTAGTGCTCCAAAATCTTACAACTACAGACTATTTACTGTTAAAAGAACATAAGGGATGTGAACATTCCCCAGGAATGGGTTGTTTTAATTTGTCTGATTTCTCTCAGACTGTTCAAGTTCAGTTGGACAATATCCACCATATCATAGATAAGTTTTCACAAATGCCTAAGGTGCCTAACTGGTTTTCTTGGTTTCACTGGAGATGACTGGTAATTACAGGTATGTTTTGGTTATGTAACTATACTCCTATTATGTTAATGTGTGTGCGCAATTTAAGTAGTAGCTTAAAACCTATACATGCTGAAGTTACTCTACAAGAAGATATGTCAAAGAAATAATCAATCTTCCCATGTTTTCTTCCGCCTGCTACTTCTATAGCTTTTCTTCTTCCTTCCTAATTACAACCCTTAAATAGAATTCGTGCCTCATATCAAATTTACCGAGTATCATAATTCTTCCAAGTGGTAAAGATACCTCAAGACAAATGCTGGGCATAGAAGCTACAGGGCATAAATATGCAAGGAAATAAAAAGCTAACCATTTCAAACAATAAGGCTTCTCTCTCACTTACCAACTTTACATTTCCCTGTATGGCCCCGGAAGATGACTGGTTAGCCAGAGACGGGTAAGATTCCTCAAGGGAGGAACAACCTAAGACAGGCACAGTTGCAGGGCGGTCATCAGGTGAGAAATTGGGGATCAACAGAGGTGAGGCTTAGAACCTCACCCCCCCGTTCTGAGGGAAATCTTCTGCATACGTGGATGTTTTATTGCCCTTGTCTAGCTTGGATTAACACATAGTCTACAGGCACACACCTGATCATCTACATTTGCTCTCTTACAACACTAAACTATGTTTTCTACCTTTATCTTGTATCTACCTACCACTTCAGCATTTTATTAAAAATAATAATAATAAAGAGAGAAATGTGGTATCCACATATAAATCAAGTATAAAAACCAAATGAGTATTCATATTTGAACTGACTGTTTATAGTTCATAATGCATGAGCAAAACCGAAAGTTTCTGTAATGACTGCCCTTGTACTGTTCACCATGTAACTTATTCACTATGTAAGAATTTGTTCTCCATGTAAGAACTTGTTTGTTATGCCTCAGAAGATTGGAGACTGACGAAAATTAGGCTTGGGGTGGATTAATGATTGTGCATTGAGCATTGACTCCCCTATACAGAATTTTATTGTTGTTAACAACCATTTGATCAATAAATATGAGAGATGCCCTCACAAAAAAAAAGAAAAAAAAAGGACAGACTTCCAATGGTAAAATAAATAAGTAACCGGGATGTAATGTATAGCATAAGGAATATAGTCAAGATATTGTAACAGCTTGGTAGGGTGATAGCTGGAACCTAGAATTATGTATATAAATGTTTTATCACTGTGTTGTACACTTGAAACTAATGTAATGTAATACTGTGCGTCAACTACCCTTCAATAAAAAATAATTATCTAAAAAAAAAAAAAAAGAAACATATGTGCACAAAGACATTCATTGCATCATTGCCTATTCTTTTAATTAAGGTATCATTGATATACAATCTTATGAAGGTTTCACATAAGCAACATTGTGGTTACAACATTCACCCATATTATCAAGTGCCCCCCACATCCCATTGCACTCACTGTCCATGCATCATTGCCTATTGTATTTATAAAGGAAATAAATTAAACATTCAAAAATAGGTGCTGGATTCAGTGAATTATGATAAATCCAAATAATCCATTATGAAGCCATTAGGAATCATGCAGTTACAGGATATTTACATATACAGAAAGATGTTCATGTTATTGGAAAGTTTTAAAAATTAGAAAAAAACATACAATAAAGCATTTTGTAATGTAAAACAAAAGGTAATAGGATGATGGCATTATAAGTACTATTTCCCTTCAATTTTTCCTATTACTTCTCTACTAAACACGTATTACTTTTATAGTTAGAAAAATATTTTAAATAGCTAATTAACTGACCTAGTAAATATGAGATTTTTTACTTATATTATAGAATTTTATATCCTTAAAATTAGTTGAAGTAGAGGTAGATTTCAGTTCAAATTTCTTAAAAAACAAAAAATACTTTTTGACTAATCAGAAGAGTTGATACTCAGCAATGTCAGAAAAAGACACAGGCCCAACATGGTATCACTTCTGCTAAGTCAGCTCACTAATCCAGGGCTGAATACCTAAACCGGATACAGTTTCAATCTCCTTCAGAAATATAGTCAGTCTGGAATTTTCTGGTCACCATCATCAATAAGATAATTTGTCACATAAACCCTCTCCATCTTCCCTAAAAGATGAGATCATCTGCATTGTAAGACCCTCTGCTATTTCCTCTAAGAGAAAGTAAGTTGTCTAAAACAATCCCTTCTTTCCTTCTGTTAATAACTCTTTTCTACCCTCCTGTCTGTACCTTCCATTTTGTACAATCCCTCAGATAATCTCTCTACTTGCTTGAGGGGATGCTGCTGATTTATGAATTGCTTAATAAAGCCAATTAATTAAATCTTCAAATTTACTTGGATGAAATTTTTTTTTTTAACAGGTCCATATTCAAAGTTGGATGTGGTAGCCCAGTTTTAGGTATAAACAATTAATTACTTGAACGGTAATAATTTGTTGTTACCTTACAGGCATCTTTCGTTGTTTTTAACTGGGATATTGAACCTAATAGTTTTGGCCCACACTTAAGGGAAGATTAAGTTATTTGGAAAGGACCCAGAGGAAAGTAATAAAAATAATTACGTACTTAGAAATTGGGCTGTATAATGACGTGCAAGAGGAAATCATTTAGAAAATAAAACCAAAAATAACCTAACATTTTATGGGTTATCATAACCTCTGAAGAACAGAAGCAAAAAATGTGAATTGTTAGAATAATAATTTAGTTTAGCCATTAGGAAGAATGTCCTGTTCTTGAGTATTTGAGTGTTTATTACATGTGTACTATTATGGCTGTAAGGACCTGTAATCATTAGAATTACTAAAGAAAAAATGCTTTTTCTTCTAAGTGGCAGGGTTAGAATAATTACTCTATTTTTCAAAGTAGAGACTTCACTAAATAATCCTTTAAAATACCATGTTTATGGTTTTTTGAATTTCAGACATCTTAAACAATTATAGAAACATATCTCACTTATACTTATGGCTTTTGGATAGTGAAAAAAATGGGTTAATCATCAAGGAGCAAAGTAGAGGATAAAAAGTTAAGATTTTTTTCATTAGTAGTGAAGAAAATATAGGTATGAGATTTAGTTACAGGATATATTACAATATTTGACTCCATAAAGGAGGGAGGCAATTAGATGAATTATTAAGGGCTGTATGTTTTATAAGTGTTGCTGTGTGTTTTAAATCTCCAGTCAGGGAAAGTATAGTGCAATATTTTATATTGCACAATACAATAATTAAGACAAAATATTCTTCTACCATACTTTAGTATGTAATATATATTTAGTATATAGTGGTTTTTAGTAAGAAACCATTAGTTTTAAAGGGCCCATAGGAGGAAAAAAATGGATTTAAGATGAATAAGAAAGAAATCCTGAGTCTGAGTTGTTCCATCTTCCAAAAATGTCACAGTAAAATAATGATACCAATAGCTGCTTTAAAAATCCAAACTACGTAACAGAAAAAAAGCCTATATACTATTAAAAAAATCACTTAAATGCCTCTCAAAAAACAGAACAGCAAAATTTTAAACTAAACAGGTTACACACACACAAAAGATGGGATTTAAAAGGTTTGCCTTAGTACTATTTCTTTTTTTAAATAAACTATTGAAAGTTTTAAATATTTATTTAATGTTTATATCTATTAGAGTGTACTATGGATCAGACAGTGTTCTAAGCACATTACATATATAGTTATTTATGTAATCTTCATAATACTATGAGATAGCTACCATTATTACCCTTATTTTACAGATAAGGAAACTGAAGCACAAGGTCACACTAGTCCAAGGCCACATGACTAGTAACTACTGAAGCTGAAATTCAAATCCAAGTAATCTGGCTATGGTGACCAAGATGTAACCACTAAGTTATTTTGTAAAAGTATTTACATCATATATTAATATTTGATAACAATTTTGAACTTTAAAGCTTATAAATGTTCACAGCCTACAGAGTTAGGAACATAAATCAGTGCACAGAGAAAGCAATTTTTCCAGTATAAAATTGGAGAAGAAATTTCCTTCACTAGTTTTATGACAAATACATACATAGGTAGAAGTGAGGAATGAGAAAAGATTGGACTATGTTTATTTTAAATGCATATATAAGACTTCTGGGTAGAAAAGATGGCACAGTGGGAGGGCAAGGTGGAAACCTCTTCCCATGTTCACCCAAGGAAGCAGCTATAGCAAATACAACTAACTGAAAACAACCTGAAGGCTGCACAACAGACCATCTACACCTGGGGAAGAATAGAAGCCCATATTGAGAAGGGTAAAGTGACAGAGCCATGACTGACTGGGCCCCAATCCCTGCCCTGATCTCAGCCCACAAGTGGGAAAGAGAGGAACACAGTGGGGAGGGGATAAGCTTACAGGAATCCTGCACATCTTGCCCTAGAGATCTCCTCTGGAAACACAAGTCCACATTGCACTGGGCTTTGGTGATTAATGGGGCTGGATACCAGGGAGAGGTGGAGCACTCTGGAGGTTGAGACTCCTGTCGTGTGTGAAGAACAGGCACGTTCCATGAGTCCTGCTGAGATCCAACACAGAGATGGTAGTTTGAAAGATTAACCAACAGAGGGAAGTATGCCAGAAGGGCAGGGGTTGGAAAGAGTTCTCTCTGGAAGAGAAAAGGCAGGTAGATGATACTTCCCCAACCCTCCCACAGCCCAAATAGTTGGGAGCACACAGCAGCCAGCTCAAATACTCCATCTCCCTTGCTGGTGGCTCAGACCTGTGGTGTGCTCCCTTGTGCAAAACCCATCGGTCCAGCTCAGCCCAGCAGTGTCAAGACTTGCTGCCTGGCAGGAAAAGGTAGACTTTGCTACCCGGCAGGCAGAGGAGGTTTTTCCAGCTTTCCTTACCCTCCCTCATCCCAATAAGTCAGGCACCAGCAGAAATCAACAAGAAAAACTCCACAAATACTTTGTCTCCCTCACTGGCGGCTCAGGCCCATGACACACTCCCCTGTCCACCCACCTCACTTGCTCCATGTGGTCCAGCAATGGCTGCCACTTCTGCCTGTCAGGTAGGGGTTGGCCCCACCCACAGCAATCCCAGCAGAAGTCCCATATGGCATACAAAGGGCATGCTAAATGCAACAAAGGGCAAAATGAAGATTTCACAGTAAAAGTCATAAGATGCTCACTGACCACAGGAAAAAGAATTGATGATCTCACTGAGAACTTCAACAAAGAGATAGAAAATATGAAAAAGAGCCACTCACGGCTGAAGAATACAGTAACTGAAATGAAAAATACAATGTAGGGAATGAATAGTAGACTGCTGGAAGTAGAAGAATCAATGAGATACAAAATAGAGAACAGGAAACAATCAAGCTAAAGAACAGAGAGAAAAAGGAATTTCTAGAAATGAGAAGATGCTAAGAGAGCTGTATGACAATCCCAAATGAAACAATATTCACATAATAAGGTCGCAGAAGGAGAAGAGAGAGACAAAGGAGTAGAAAGTCTCTTTGAAGAAATAATAGCTCAAAACTTCCAGAATCTGGGGAAGGAAATAGACACCCAGATTCTGAAAGCAAGGAGAGCTCCTAACAAAAGGAACACCAGGAAAACAACACCAAGACATGTAGTAAGCAAAATGGCAAAGATTAAAAATAAAGACTTTTAAAAGCAGCAGGAGAGAGGCAGACAGTTACCTGTAAGGGAAACTCCATAAAGCTATCATCAGATTTCTCAGCAGAAACTTTATAGGCCATAAGGAAGTGGCATGAAATATTCAATGTATTGAAAGGGAAGACGTTACAACCAAGAATCCTCTACCCAGCAAGATTATCAATTAGAACTGAAGAAGAGATTAAAAGTTTCCCAGGTAAACAACAGTTACAAGAATTCATCACCACTGAGCCAGCCTTACAGGATAAGTAAAAGGGACTTCTGTAGATGGAAATGTTCTTAAGCCTAAATATTTTTCATCAGTGAAAATACACTCACAGTAAAGGTAGTAGACCAATTACTTACTAAGCAAGTATGAAGTGAAAAAAAAAAAAGTAAAGTCAAATATGCACAAAATCAGTGAAGGGAAACCCAAAGGTGTAGATTGTGACAGCTTATACATAAAGTGTGGGGGAGGAAGAAGAATGAAAAAGAAGTGTTTTTAGATTATGTTTGAAATAGAATGACCATCAACTTAATATACACTGTTCTATATTCAGGAAACTTCTTTGAACCCTATGGTAACCACAAAACTAAAGCCTGTAATAGATACACACAAAAATTAAAAAAAGAAATCTAAGCATAACACTAAATAAACCATTATGTAACAAGAGAACAGTATAAGAGAGGAAGAAGGGAACAGAGAGGAGCTACAAAAACAACCAGAAAACAAGTAATAAAATGGCAGTAAGTACATATATACCAATAATTACCTTAAATATAAATGGACTAAATGCACCAATGAAAAGACACAGGGTGGCAGAATGGATAAAAAATCAAGAACAAATTAAAACCACAATGAGATATCACCTCACACCAGTAAGGACTGCCATCATGGGAAAGACAAACAACAACAAATGTTGGCGAGGTTGTGGAGAAAGGGGAACCTCCCTACACTGCTGGTGGGAATGTAAACTAGTTCAATCATTGTGGAAATCAGTATGGAGGTTCCTCAGAATGCTCAAAATAGAAATACCATTTGACCCAGGAATTCCACTTCTAGGAATTTACCCTAAGAATGCAGCACTCCAGTTTGAAAAAGACAGATGCACCCCTATGTTTATTGCTGCACTGTTTACAATAGCCAAGATATGGAAGCAACCTAAATGTCCATCAGTAGATGAATGGATAAAGATGTGGTACATATACACAATGGAATATTACGCAGCCATAAGAAAAAAACAGATCCTACCATTCATAACAACATGGACGGAGCTAAAGGCTATTATGCTCAGTGAAATAAGCCAAGCGGAGAAGGACAAGTACCAAATAATTTCAGTCATATGTGGAGTATAAGAACAAAGGAAAACTGAAGGAACAAAACAGCAGCAGAATCACAGAACCCAAGAATGGACTAATAGTTACCAAAGGGAAAGGGACTGGGGACAATGGGTGGGAAGGGAGGGATAAGGGCGGGGAAGAAGAAAGAGGGCATTACGATTAGCATGTATAGTGCGTGGGGGACACGGGGAGGGCTGTGCAACACAGAGAAGACAAGCAGTGATTTTATAGCATCTTACTATGCAGATGGACAGTGACTATGAAGGGGGTATGTGGGGGGACTTGGTGAAGGGGGGGAACCTAGTAAACATAATGTTCTTTCTGTAATTGTAGATTAATGATACCAAAAAAAAAAGGAAAAGGTTAAAAAAAAAAAATCAAGATCAGTCTATATGTTGCTTACAAGAGACCCATTTTAAACCTAAAAACATACATAGACTGAAAGTGAAGGGATGCAAAAAGATATTTCATGTAAATAAAAGGGAGAAAAAAGCAGGAGTAGCTGTACTTATATCAGACAAAAAAGACTTCAAACAAAGAAAGTAACAAGAGGCACAGATGGACATTACACAACCACAAAGGCATCAGTCTAACAAAAGGATAAAACAATTGTAAATATCTATGCACCCAACACAGGCCCACCTAAATATATAAAACAAATACCAACAGACCTAAAAAGGGAAATAGACAACAATACAATCATATGAGGAGATTTTAACACCCACATACATCAATGGACAGATCATCCAGATAGAAAATAAGGAAACAGAGGCATTGAATGACACATTAGACCAAATGGACTTAACAGATATCTACAGAACACTCAAAAGCAGCAGAATACACATTTTTCTCAAGTGCATATCAAACATTATCTGTATCACATAGGACACAAAAAGTGCTTCATTAAAGTAAAAAAAAAAGATTAATATTGTATCAAGCATTCTTTCAGATTCCAATGGTATGAAACTAGAAATCACTTACATAAGAAAACAAAAAACCACAAACACAAGGAGGCTAAACAACATACTTTTAAATAATCAGTGGATCAATGAACAAATCAAAAAGGAAATCAAACAATATACAGTGATAAGTGAAAACAAAAATACAATAGATCAAAACGTGGGATGCCACAAAAGTGGTTCAAAGATGGAAGAGTGTAGCAATACAGGCCTGCCTCAAGAAACAAGAACAATCCCAAATAAATAGTCTAAATTCAAAATTAGAAAAAGAACAAATGAAACCCAAAGATAGTAGAAGGATAGACATAATTAAGATCAGAGCAGAAATAAAATTGAGAAGACTAAAACAATAGAAAAAAGATCAATGAAACCAAGAGCTGGTTTTTTGAGATGATAAACAAAATAGATAACCCCCTAGCCAGACTTACCAAGAAAAAAAGACTGAGGACACAAATAAAATCAGAAACAACAAAGGAAAAGTTACAACTGACACCACAAAAATACAAAGGTTAATCAGAGAATTCTATGAAAATTATAAGCTAATAAATAGGACAACCTAGAAGAAATGGACAAACTCCTAGAAGAGTACAACCTTCCAAGACTGACCCAGAAAGAAATAAAATCTGACCATACCAATTACCAGTAACTAAATTGTATTGGTATTCCAAAAACTCCCAACAAACAAAATTCCAGGAATACATGGTTTCACAACTGAATTCTATCAAACATTTAAAGAAGAGCTAATACCCATCCTTCTTAAAGTATTCCAAAAAGTAAACCAAATTCAAAAATACATGAAAAAGATTATCCATTATGATCAAGTAGGATTTTCCAGGGAAAGAAGGATGAGACAATACTCATAAATCAATCAATGTGATATACTGTATTAACAAAAGGAAGGATAAAAATGATATGAGCATCTCAATAGATGATGAAAAAGTCCTTGACAAAACTCCACACCCATTCATGAAAAAATTCTTAACAAAAAGCTGACAGCTTTTCTTCTAAGATCAGGAAGAAGACAAGGATGTCCACTCTCACCACTTTTATTCAACACAGTACTGGAAGTCCTAGCCACAAAAATCAGACAAAATAAAGAGATAAAAGGCATCCAAATTGGTAAAGAAGAAGTTACACTGTCACTATTAGCAGATGACATGATATACAGAAAACCATTAAAGACTCCACCAAAAAATTATTAAAATAACTGGATTCAGCAAAGTTACAGGATACAAAATCAATATACAGAAATCTTTTGTATTCCTATATACTAACAAGAAACTGGCAGAAAGAGAGATCATGAAAACAATTCCATTTACAATACCATCAAAAAGAATGAACTATATAGGAATAAACCTAACCAAGGAGGTAAAAGACCCATACACTGAAAACTATAAGACACGAATGAAAGAAAATAAAGACACAAATAAATGGAAGTCCATCCCACACTCATGAGTAGGAAGAATTAATATTGTCAAAATGGCCACCCTGCCCAAAGTAATTTACTCAGTGTAATCCCTATCAAAATACCAATGGCATTTTTCAATGAACTAAAGCAAATAATCCTAAAATTCATATGGAACCACAAAAGAACAAGAATAAGCAAAGCAATCTTGAGAAAGAAGAACAAAGCTGGGGGGATTATGCTCACTGACTTCAAGCTATAATACAAAGTTACAGTAATCAAAACAGTATGGTACTGGTGCAAGTACAGACCTATAGATCAAAGGAACAGAACAGAGAGCCCAGAAATAAACCCATGCATAATGGTCAACTAATATATGATAAAGGAGCCATGAAAACACAATGGGGAAAAGACAGTATCTTCAAAAAATGATGTTGGGAAAACTGGACAGCTACATGCAAGAGAATGAAACTGGATTACTGTCTAACTTCATACACAAAACTAAACTTGAAATGAATTAGAGACCTGAATGTAAGACATGAAATCATAAAACTCTTAGAAGAAAATGCAGGCAAAAATCTCTTAAACATAAGCATGAGCAATTTTTGTCTGGACATAGCTCCCTGGGCAAGGAAAACAAAATAAAAAATGAGCAAGTGGGACTACATCAAACTAAAAAGCTTCTGTACAGCGACGGGCACCATCAACAGAACAAAAAGGTAACCTATGGTATGGAAGAATATATTCATAAGTGATTTATCTGATTAGGGGTTAACATCCAAAATACATAAATAACTCATTTGCCTCAACACCAAAAAAACAAATAATCAGATTAAACAATAGGCAGAGGACCTGAACAGACATTTCTCCTGAGAAGGAATACAGATAGCCAACAGGCACATGAAAAGATACTCCACATCACTAATTATCAGCGAAATGCAAATCAAAACAACGAGCTCTCACCTCACACCATTTAGAATGGGAACCATCCAAAAGACAAGAAATAACAAGTGTTGGCAAGGATGTGAAGAAAAGGGAACCCTCTTACTGTTGGTGGGAATATAAACCAGCCCAGCCAATTTACTTCCTATAATGCTATGGAAAGCAGTATGGAGATTCTTCAAAAAACTAAAAATAGAAATACCATATGACCCCATAACTCCACTTCCCAGATTTTACCCAAAGAAAACAAAATCTCTGATTTGAAAAGATATATGCACCCCTGTTTACTGCCTATTTATAATAGCCAAGATATGGAGACAACCAAAATGTCAATCAATAGATGAATGTATAGAGATGTGGTACATATACACAGTGGAATATTATTCAGCCAAATAATGTCTTTCTTTTTTTTAAAAAAGAAAGAAATCCTGCTATTTGTAACAATATGGTTGGACCTAGAGGGTATTATGCTAAGTGAAATAAGCCAGGTGGAGAAAGGTAAATACCATATGATTTCACTTATATGTGTAATCTAAAAACAAAACAGAACAAAATGAACAGAACAGCAGTAGACTCAGAGACACTGAGAAGTGACTGGTAGTTACCAGGGGGGAATGGTTGGAGTGGGTGAGTGAGGTGAGTGAGGGGGATAAAAGGCACAAAATCTCATCATAACATTAGTTGGTCACAGGGATGGAAGTGTAGCATGGAGAATACAATCAAGGGTTCTGTAATATTTTTCTATGTTGACAGATAGCATCTGTACTAGTTGGGGTGAGTATTTATAATGTGTATAACTGTTGAATCATTGTGTTGTATATTAGAAATCAATATAGTATGGTATATCAACTATAAGTTAATAAAACAAATATATTTATCATGAACTTACTGCTTGGATATGCAAAACATAATTTAAATTCGATAAAGCATTGGGTTGTCTTTTTTGAAAGACATAATTTACAAATATGAATTTAAATATTGTTTAGAGAAAAGCACAATCAGATTTTAATGTTTAATTCTATGACTTACTTTAAAATTTTTGTATTTTTCACTAGAACAGAATGTGATTAGGACTTAGGTAAGAAAACAAAATTGTAACATTTACAGCATAAACAAGCTTCTCTAGGGTAACTTTTCTTTCCATGATGGGAGAATCACTATTTCTCAAGAAAAATACCACTAGCCTAATCTGTATTCTGAATGCCAGCTTGTAAAAAGGAAAGGTATAACCAGGAAGAATGTGAACAGAGTTCATCAGACTAAAACTCAGTGGTAAAAAAAGATTGCAGAGGATGACTAAAAAGGCTTTACATGGTTTTGTACCTCACATGTGTTTATGATGCAGATATGAAAACTGTGGGTTTCCTCTTTGGACATTTGAGCATTTGTGATACGATAGGCTTAAAATAAGAACCTATGCCTCTTCTAGTTCTAAAGTTCTAAGTACATTCAATACATAGTACTGAGTACATTGATATATTGCCAAAGGATGACTTTTTGATAAAAGCAGAAAGTGAGTGAAATGCACAGAGTACCTGTCATGGTACTGACAATGAGTCTGTTCTCTTTGAGGTTAGTCTCTAAATTAACATCTGGTAAATCTGACGAGTTTGCTGACAGTGAACTAAGGGAGACCACCCCTGACAGCCCTTCTACAAGCTGCAGTTGCACAAGTTGTACAGTTGTTCCTTTCTCACTATCTTCCATTACGTTGGCTAACAGATGTTAATAAATTCAATACATATTCACCTCTCGTCTTTCTCCACCTCTTGGCATAATTTAACAGAGCTGATCCTATTTCAAAAATGCCTTCACAGGGTTTTCTTCTCGTTTCTCAGGCCACTCCTCCTTTTATTTGGTCATTAAATGTAGGAATTATACAAGGTTAGATCCTAGACCTTTTGAATTCAATGCATTAGCCACTAGCCCATGGGGCTATTTAATAATCTTAAATTATACAAAAAAATATTAAGTTCCCTGGTTCCTAGGCATTTCAAGTGCTCAATAGCCACAGACAGCTCATGGCTGTTATACTGGGCAGCACCAATACAGGACATTTCCATCACAGCAGAAAGTCCTATTGTACAGCGTTGTGCTATACCACCCCCCTGAGCGATCTTATTCACGTTCATGGTGTCAGTTTCCATCTTATTGCAGAAGACTCCCACATCTGTACTCTCTCATACAAATGTCTCCTTTGAGCACAAGACCCATGTAGACAAATACTCTGACTTTTCCACTCCCACTTAGATGTCTCAAAAGTACTTCAAGTCCATGATGCCAAAGACCAAATTTTGCATATTTGTCTCCAGACGTAGTTTTGGAATGTTTTTTTTCCCTCACTAGTACTGCTATCATCTAACCCCAGGTGAACAAGTTAGGAAACTCAAGTTATCCTTTATTCTCCCTCATTCCTTCAACTCATTTCCAAATCCTCTGATTACCTATTAAGTATCTCTCAAATTTTTCCCCTTCTTCATCTCCCTTGCATCCCCATAAGCCAAACTCCTATAGCTTGATTAGTGGGAAAATCTCCTTGGATTCAAATCTTAATTTTGGCTGAGTGACCTCAACTAAGTTCCTTAAACTTTTTCCTTAACCAAGGTTTTTATTTGTAACCTGGGGATAATAGTATTCTTCAAAAGTGTTGTTGTAAGAATTAAATAAGATTATGAATGTAGTTGAACACAGTATCCAGGACATAAATTCCCTATAAATGTTATCACTATCATCTCATGCCTAGATTACTGAAACTGTCTTTCCATGCTTACTCTTGTTCCTCACCTATTTGCTGCCCACAATATAACTAGAGACTTTTAATAAATGTAAATCTTATCATATGCCGCTCTATCTCCCTGGAAACCCACTAATGGTTTTCTAGGGCTTTTAGATTAGAAGACTCATCTCTTATCACTCTTGCCCATTAACCCCTGTTCTTTAACCAAACTGGCTTCAAACTCCTAAATCTGATTATGTTCATTCCATCAGGGCTTTTGCCCACAGTATTTCCCTTTTCTGAAACTCCCCTGTAAATTATAGTTTAATCTTAGCCATCCTTCAGAACTCTGCTGAATAGTCACTTCCTCCCTCAGTGTGTCCTTCTGTTTTGCATTCTCATTATACCATGTTCTCTGCCCTAGAACTTATCAGTGTGCAATTACATACTTACATAAGTGACTACTATTTATTCCTATACAAATATTTGTTTCTTCACAGACATCTCAGACTGACCTCCTGGTATTCCTCCCACCTGAGCCTGCTCCATTCACCAGCTCCTCCATCTCAGAAAACAGCAAAACCATTCTTACAGTTGCTCAGGCCAAAACCCTTGGTTTCTCTTTCACACTCCACATCCATCAGCAAATTCTACTGCTTCCCCCAAATTTGACCACTTTTCCCACATTTCCATTGCTACCCATTATGGTCAAAGCCAAATCATCACTTCCTGGGTTTTTGTGGTACCTCTTAACACATCTCCTTTGTTCCTTGACTCCTCACTTACCCCCTTGTATATTTACAAGGTAGCTAGATTGAGTCTTTAAATATATGTCAAATTATGTCATTCTCCTATTCAGGCCCTCCAGCAACTTGCCACCTGCTAGGGACTGAACTGTGTCTCCCCTAAATCCATCCATATGTTGAAGTTCTAACCCAAGTACCTATATTAGAGATTGTGCCTTTAGGGAGGTGATTAAAAATAAATTGGGTCATAAGGGGTGAGCCCTGATCTGCTAGAACTAGTACTACAAGAGACATCAAAGTTCTCTCTTTACAATGTGAAGACAATGAGAAAAGTTGCTGTCTGCAAGCCAGGAAGACAGCCTTTTCCAGAACCTGACCAGGCTGGCACCTTGATCTTAGATTTTTCAGCCTCTAGAACTATATGACCAAATTTCTGTAGTTGAAATTTTTATGGCAGCCCAAGCTGACTAATGTACCATCCCACTCAGAGTAAAAGCCAGTCCTTTCACTAGCCAAAGAAGGCCTGCGCGTTCTGGTCTGTCATGTCCCCAACCCCTTACACTCTCTGAACTGACCACCTTTGGTATCAGTTAAGCAGCTTAAGCCACATCCTCCTACATGCAATTCCACAAATATCTCAGACATGCTTCATCTTTGGACCTTTGCTTTTGTCCTGCTTGGAACACTTTTATCCCCCCAATCCGCATCATTTACTTCCTCACATAAATGTCACCATCTCAGTGGGGCCATCATATGGAAAATTCTGCCACCTGCTTCTCACACATGCTATCACATTCCTCTTTACTTAGCACTCACTACTAGCATGCCACATTCTTTTATCTATTTATTTATTTGCCATTTCCCTCACCTGACTATGAGTTACAAAAGAGAAGGCTTTGTCTGTCTTGCTCACCGCTATATCCCCAGAACACAGAGCACCTCATAGTAGGTGCATAACCATTTGTTCAGTTCAATGAATGTTGAGTTCCAACAGCCACAGAATTAGTTGTGCAAACTTTGTAACTTTTTGATGTCTCTAGGGTTCAGCAAACGGCAACGTTCATCCCCATCAATAAAAACTTTAAATACATAAATAGAAATAAATAACAACTGATTGAAGAAGCCGTTCATTGTTAATCTGTTTTTAAGTAGGGCCGTGGGTGGAATTTAGGTTAAAAATGGATTCTGTTGCTTAAGAAGCAAAGAAATTACATTCCCCTACATTTTACAGAAAATAGGGCTGCAGAGGGATACCTTTCTGTTGTAATTAAAAGAGGAATTCTTCACGACCTAAACCATGCCGAAAACTTTCGTTAGTTTGTTGCTGCTCTCACTGTTCACTTCTGAGGTGAGCTTCCTATTTTTTGAAATGCCTTGTTCAACATCGCCTTTAAACACTAAGATATCACAACTAAGCTCCCTTCTCACCTTGAAACATCACCGCTTTTAAAATAAAGGTGTAATCGAAGTGTGGACACACCCACTGCATCACGAGTGGCATTAGTTTCTGGTTATGCAAATGTAACGCGGCCAGACGGGTGAGCCTAGCGCCCAAACAGCGGCGCGGAGGAAATCCTGCCTCCCCTTAGGCTCAGGCCTGGAGTAAGTGCGGGAAGTCGCGGCGGACAGCGGCGACCTAGCCGTGGGGAGCACCCCGCCCGCACCTCCGGAAGCACCTGCGGGCCCGACGGGAAATCCCCGGGCATCGTCCCCACAGAAAGGTGACGGCCGGCGGCTCCGGCACTGCCTCGGGTACCACGCGCCTGAGGGGAAGCGGCTCCGTAGCCCTGCAGCATCTCGCGAGATTTCGCCCGCTCAGCCCAAGTACTGCGAGTTCGGAACCTAAAAAAAAAGGGCGAGCGGGCAAGAGCTGCCGAAGCCTCCCCCGTGGTGGCAGCTGCCGAGGCAGTATCAGCAATAGGCTTCAGTCCAGGCAGCGCCCGCGGGCCCCTTCGCCGGCGGGCTGAGCTCCATTCACAGTCCGACACGCGTAGGCCGGGCCACGGCCCGCTGACGCGCAGCCCCAGGGGCGGGGAGAGAGGGAGGCGGTCGGGGGGCCCTCTCCTCTCCGCCGCAGAGCGGGGCGGGGGAAGGAGGTGGAGGGTGGGAGGAGGACGACGGAAGGGGAGGCTGCGGCGCGGAGGTCTTCCCGGTGGCACGCAGCCGCGCCTGCTCCCGAGCCCGCCGCGGACCCGCCGCACGTGAACCTCGCTCGGGCCGCTCTCCCGTGCGGCCCCGTCGGAGCCCAGCAGCGCAGGGGCGCGGAGGGAGAGTCTGCCGCGCGCCACTGCGGACCGCGGGTGGGCGGGCGGAGGGGCGGGGAGCTGCGGGCCCCGCCTCCCGCGTGCTGCAGCGACAGCTTCCACCGCGGCGGCCCCGCCGAGGCTTTAAACAGCGGGCCCGCCCCGCAGCCGCCTCACTCGCGCGCTGAGTCGGCGGCGGGCGCTGTTCGCGCGGGTCCGGGCTAGCATCGGCGAGCGGGCCGCGGGGAGGGCGACTCAACTACTTGGCGTCGCGGCCGCGGGCACCGCTGGCCGGGGGCGCGGAGGGCGTGCAGTTCGCAGCGTCCGCCAGGCTCTCCGGGTCCGCCCGGGGTCGGGCGGAGATGGAGCCGGGGCCCACGGAGTCCTCCTCCGGCGCCTCGAGGCTGGTGGGGGTCGGGGAGACACCGCCAGCAGCCGGGATGGACCTGCCCGGCACGGCCGTGCCTTTGGTGCCGGAGGATGCTGCGGCCGCGAGCCGGGGCGGCGGCGGGGTCCGCGGTGAGGGCGCCGCAGCGGCCGGGGACGTGCTGGGAAGACCCCTGGGGCCCACCCCGAGCCAGAGCCGCTTCCAGGTGGACCTGGTTTCCGAGAACGCCGGGCGGGCTGCTGCTGCTGCTGCGGCGGCGGCGGCGGCTGGTGCAGCGGCGGGGGTCAGGGAGACCCCCGCGGAAGGGAAAACCAGCGGCGACAGCGGGCCGACTAAGGGCAGCGAGGAAGCCAAGGGCCGCTTTCGCGTAAACTTCGTGGACCCGGCTGCCTCTTCTTCTGCAGACGAGAGCCTGTCGGATGCGGCGGGGGTCGGAGGCGACGGGCCCAACGTGAGCTTCCAGAACGGCGGAGACACGGTACTGAGCGAAGGCAGCAGCCTGCACTCGGGCGGCGGCGGCGGCGGCAGCGGGCACCACCAGTACTACTATTATGACACCCACACCAACACTTACTACCTGCGCACCTTCGGCCACAACACCATGGACGCCGTGCCCAGGATCGATCACTACCGGCACACAGCTGCGCAGCTGGGCGAGAAGCTGCTCCGGCCCAGCCTGGCGGAGCTGCACGATGAGCTCGAAAAGGTGAGCTCTTCCGGCCCCTTCCCCGCAGCCCTTGCGCCAGCCCTCCCTCCTTCCCCAGCCACTGGTCCGCGCTGACCGCGGGATGTGGTCGCTGGCTTTCCGCGGGCGAGGTGGCGGGAATGCTCGTACACGACTCGCTGACATCTGTGGGTTCAGCTGTCAAGCGTGGAATTGCAGAGGGACGTAACTTAATTTCTTTAAAAGTTTGCAGTTGGTTAGGATAGTTAGTAGGTAATACAGGAGAGGCTTCATTGAACGACCTTCCCCATCCAGTTCTATACCTCGTGTACGCTTGCTTTCTCACCCAACGCTTCACAGTCAGTCATCCCTCTGAATGACAGTTGTTTCTTGTGGGCCACGGAAGAAGACGTGCAGGAGATTTAGGTGAGGATGTCTCTGTCTCACTCTCTCTTTCTCCCCCTCTCCCTCTCAGAGAGAGAGAGTGGAAAACACCTACCATCTGTGTCCTTTTAGAGGTTCTATTGTATGGCTTATGCACATCCATTAAGGGTGCTCAGGAGAGCAAACATTAGTGTGTGAAGGGAAAATCTTAACTGTGTGTTTGTGGTCTATGAATTATTAAAACTCAATTCTTACAGTCTTGAATATGTGAAGGATCATAAAAATCTCACTTCTTGGAATGTGCTGTTCCCGATAATGGCACAAGTCCATTTTTTATAATGTAAACCTTTTGGGAGAGGACTGTATAAAAGAGAGGTTGGGGGGCTGGGTGCAGTCTTAAAAAAAGAGAGAAACAGGAGAATTGTTTTTTTCTATTGAGGATGTCCAGAAAGACCTGGGTTCTTGAGTAAGTAGTTACACTGTGAACAGAAACCATCCCTATAAAGTCTATTGATTTCTGTAATTACAAGGTTTGTGGCCACATTCAACTTTTATTTCTTTAGGTTCAAAATTGTTACTTTGAGATAACATTGATGCTTTTGAGATTTGATTAACTTTTTTATGAGTTAGGATTCCTTGAAGTCTGCCTTTACAAGTGTATAATGACTACATTGATGGAATTTTGTGAATGTGAAGAGTTGCTACCATATTGGGGTAGCATTGGGGGGGGTTGAAATGTACATAGTGTGGAAAAATTTGAATACAGAAAGTATGTGATTTCTTTTGGACATGATTATTTGATCTCATACAGTCATTTCGGTCAAGACTGTACTTGTCCCAGTGTTTGCAATAATTAGAGGTCCCAGCCCTTACAGCCTATTGATTCTTTAAAAGCTTGGCATCATTTAGTTTTGGAATATACTATCCCTATTATTCCATTGTGGTATTTTGTCATATCACAAGAAAAACAATTTTTAAAACACTTTTTTACTTACACTCCTGAAGTTTCTGTCATCTATTTTTTCCTTTCAAAACTCAAAATCTTTGTAGATAGGTAGCTAGTAACTTTCCTTTCCTTAGAGCATTTTTGTTGAAAATACGTAGATACGTTTCAGATTGATTTATACAAAGCTGTGTAGTTGAGCAGTAAAGCAGTCTATATTTGCCCATAAGTTTTAGAAAAGGTTTTTTAATTGAAGGTTATTATATACCTTGAACTTGTAAGCCTCTCAGGAAAGTTTTTTTTAAAATTATGTGAATAACAATACACTTTACTCCAAAACTTCAAGTTTTTGTTTTGGCAATTTTGGTCCACTTACAGTGTCTAAAAAAAGAACACCTGTATTGTTAGGTATATAGGAGTTGAAGAAGTCACTCAAGTCTCTCAGCTTCCTCAGCTTTCAGGGTTATTTTAAAGATTAGGAAAAAAAAAATGTATGTAAAGACCCATGTCAGTGCCTGGAAAATAATGGTTAGTGTCGTTATTACTTCTATCTCTAATTGGCTCTTCCGAAAACAGTTAAATTCTAGGATTTCAATTTTAGATTCACTTAATTCTTACATTATTAGATGAATGTAGTATATACAGTGTTATGTTCAGAGTTTCAGTTATGTGGCATGTAGTATAATGAATTTTTTGTAGTTTTTTTTTTTTTTTTTTTTTTTTTTTACCTTCTGTCACTTGGGTACTTTATGGCCAATAAAAGATTTATTAGGTTAACTTGGTATAGAACCTCATATTGAAGGTAATCGTGTTTA
This sequence comes from Manis pentadactyla, assembly GCF_030020395.1. Taxonomy (NCBI): domain Eukaryota; kingdom Metazoa; phylum Chordata; class Mammalia; order Pholidota; family Manidae; genus Manis; species Manis pentadactyla. The sequence continues at coordinate 64,805,664 of NC_080031.1, read as the reverse complement.
GAATTTAGCAAATGGTAGACAAACCTGTCATGGTCAGGAGTACAGATCTGGCTATAGAGATCTACCACTGTTGAGGGAGGGCAGGAGGAGGTGATGGCATAGGTTGGCCAGATCCCCAAAAGTTTTTCCTTACCCTGTCCAGATTGATTTCTACCTCCTGAGAACCTTTTCTAATACTTCTAGCCCTCTGTGGATCATAGTATTTGGAATTCTGTAACTTAATTCTAGCACATGATCGATTGTCCTATGGTCTGCTAGAAACTCTAGAGGAGCCACAAAAAAAAAAAAAAAGACAACCACCCCAGAAATTTGTTAGAGGAAAAGACTATATTTTCTTCCTTCTACCTGAATTCTTTCAGTTGCCCAGCACTGTGACTTTTTAAGTATTTTGCCTGAAAATCCAACTGAAGGGGAATAGTTAAATCCATGGTGCATCTCGCTGTATTATGCAGGCATTGTAAGGCCAGCACTCACGAGTTTCCCATTTATTACATATTTATTGGAGAGAGGAGTTTCTTAGGTCTTGGCCACATGGCTTTGGCACTGCAGGATAATGCAGCGATTGGCGAAGCAGATGTGACTCTGCCTAGACATGTGCTAAGCAAATAGTTGCATGAAAAACATAACTACAACCTTTGGCTCACCTCCTGCCCCAGTGCTGTGAAAGAAAAGTGTAGGATGCTAATTAAATAGTACCTAATTTTTATTGGGGTTAGGGAGGCCTTTTTTTGGAGAATTGAACCTAAAACCTGAATAATTGATAGGGCAAGACAGTGTTCCAGGCCAGAGGAACAGCGTATGTAGAGGTAGTGAGCTGAGAGAGAGGTGTATGCAACAAACTACATGGAGGCCAGAATCAGACTTTGTTATAAATGTAGTGGGAAGTTCCCGATTTGTGTAACACAGCAACATGACCTCTTTGGTTTTACCATCTCTGACTGCTGGGTGTAAAGTGGACTGCAGTGGCAAGAAACGAAAGCAGGGAGATCCAAGCTACTACTGCGGCCTGGGTTACGGAGAATAACGGCCCCTGGCAGAATATATTGGATGTCAGTGGACAGGATGTGGGAGTGAAAGAGAAGTTCATTCCCAGGGTTCGGACTTGAGTGACTGAATAGATGGTGCTACTGTTGCCTGAGATGGGAAAGACCGGAGAAGGAATAGATTTGTGGGGGGAAAGCAAGAATTCTGTTTGAGTAGCTTGTAAGACATCTTAGTCCAGGAGTCATTGTTGAAGGAGAGGGGCAGAGTATGTTTCATATGTATATAAAATGCATATTGCATATATAATACATACATATGCATTATAAACACACTACATACATGTAATATGTAATGTATAGACACATAATATGCAAAAAATATATGCAAGTGTATAGTATCTAAAATCGTGGATGACATTACTTAGGGAGACTGGGTAGATAAGAGAACAGAAATAGAGTCTGGGATTGGGTCTACAAAATGTTATAGGAACTGTTAGAGATTGGGGAGCCATGAGCTAAGGAAACTGAGAAGGATCTTCTAGGCTGGTGAGAAACAGCCAAGCGAGCAGTGTCAGGGAAGCAGAGAGAATTTTAAAGAATGCAGAAACTCTTCCAAACTGATGGCCAGAATTGATTTGTTTCATTAAGTTTCTCAAAAAATAAAACTGAAGTAATTATTTCCTGTCCATACAAGGAAAAAGTAGAAAGTAGAGGGTAAATAAATGAGTATTTGATGGATAACTTGATTCTGAAGGGTGTAAAAGTACAGTGGTGGGTTGCCCATAGGAGCTCCTGTTGGATTTAAAGCATCATTAAAGCAGTTTTAAAGGCAGCGTTACTGTGGCATAGCTGCCCTTAGCCAAGGCTCAGGAGTTCTGCTGGCGGTATGCCATCTCATTTTATATGGCCACTCTCTTAGAGCCTTTCTCGTTAATAAAAAGGGAAGGTAAAGAGGGCAGTTATACCAACTATCTTTTATGTTGCACTGAGCTTGTTGGTTTTTTTCATCTAATTCCCAAGAAATAGGTCTTAGATACATTTTACTCATGATAAAATGGGCTCATAGGAGCTGAAGAAAGTGCTTAATGCCACTGTCATAGAAACTGGTACAGCTGGAATTCACACCCAGGATTGTCTAACGGGAATGCCAGGACACAGTAGCCAGTCTTCCTTACCTCCTCTTATCTGTCCACCTGACCTGCTGAGATGGCAGGGGTGTTGAGGGGGTCATGTTGGGGATTGCCAGCATCATTCCCCCACCCTTGACATCCTGAACGTGGGATAATTATGAACAGAAATGGGGAGGAAGTCTGGTGATGATGTGATTATTGATTAGTACGACTGTCTCTCACTAGGATCTGGGCTTGTGTCACGGTCATCTCCATACAGAGACTAAGTACTCAATAGATTTGTTCATTGAACATGTCAGGATGGGCAGTTCCTCCTTCTTACAATGATTTTAAGTAAAACTCTTAAACAAGTATTAGATACTTGTATAGTATCTAACTTGTGCAACCGCTTCTCTGAATGGGCTGTATTGATTCTTGGACAAGAAATTCCGCTTACTAGTAATCACTTCAGCACATAGCTTGCTTGAGTCCTTGACAGTCACCTGCAGGAACAAGCATGGGTCTTACCCCTGGGGTAGGGAGTAGCATAGTCCTGGGTCTGAGTAAAGGTGGGACCATGATAAAAAATCCTTGTGTGTGTCAAAGTTAAACTTGGACTATTTCACAATTTTGGTGGGGGATCCACTCTGCTAACCCCATGATAGCTGAGCCGGTTTACCCATAATACTGTATGAAATCCCCAAGTATGCAACTGACTGCCTGGGTAGAGGGAAAGATATATTTGGGGATTTAAAATGTGGCAAAAAATCTGTACCCTGGTATCATAATTGATATCTTCTTTATATTTGTGTTACCATATTCACATTCCAATCCTTTGAAACTGGAATTTAAAGGACCAAAATAGTGTTTCTTGGTTTTTACGTGTTGAGCATTTTTTTTCCCAGTAATTTTTAATTTCATGTTTCATATTTTTGTTTGGAAAGTCTCTAGTAATAATCAAATTGGTTCCATGCTGAAGTGAAGTGAATAGGAAGTGACTTACTCAACACATCCCTCTTGAGCACCACCAACAGCACAGTTCTAAGGGCTGGGAATACAGCAGCTGAGCTAGTGCTAGTTACATCGTTTAGATTAACTGCAGTTAAGAAATTAAAGGTGGATGGATGGTGATGTCTGGGGTGGTACTCTTTGAAGGCCTCTCTGGTATGTGAGCAGATGCTAAAAGGGAGTGACGGAGCATCCCTTGCAAATACCTGGGGGAAGACCACTCCAAGGAGAGGAACTCTAAACGCCAAGACCCTGAGATGGGAGTGCGCTTGGCATGATTGAGAAACAAGGAGGCTGACAAGGCTGGAGGACCTAGAGAGGGAGTGATGGAAGAGGTCAGAGCAACAGCGAGGAACAAACGGCATAGAACCTTGTAGATTCGATCAAGACTCAGCATTTTACATGAGTGGTGTGACCTGCCTTGCATTTAAAACAGCACCCTGATTGCTGTGTGTAGAATATACTGTAAAAGGGGTAAGGGCAGAAGCTGGGAGACCAGTTAGAAACCTATTGCAGTGTTTCAGTTAGGAGGATGATTTTTACTAAGGTAATAGTGTTTGCTACAGCGTGGGGTGTTGACATGCTGGAGATGCTGAAAGGTAGAGCTGTTGGGGTCAGCTGATGGTTTGGTTGAGGGGTATATGGAAAAACTGATGCCACAGTTTTCCCCCTGTTTAGAATAGAGCTGATATTTTTGGAGGTGGGGAAAGACTGAGAAGAGCAAGTTTGGTAGGTGGACTGAAGGGTTGGGTTTCATTGTACAAATTAGTTCTACTGTGGAGCAAATATTTATGAAATCGCAGCTAGTGGTTTGTGATATAATAGAACTTATGAAAGCAGGTTTTAATTTGTAGCATAAAAATGTGCTTATATGCTCTACATTTCAGGTAAAACTATGAAAACCAGTAGTTGTTCAAATAGGGTACCAAAGGGTAGGGAGCCAATGGGTTGATTTCACAAAGTTGAAAGAGTAAGGGATGGAAAAGGAAAACTACTTAAAATACTGGGGTTAAAATACATCAGTGGTTTTCCATTTAAAGTATGAAAGCTATCTTCTGCCAATGGCTTTCTTATTCCTCCATTTTTCACTAGAATTATGAAAAACTTGGAGCTGATGCAGAACTTGAGGATTTCTAATTAGAAAAGGGGGAAATCTGAAAAGGCGAAAATAACTTAGTGGAATGTTGTCTCTGCAGAAGCTAATTGTGGCTGATGATCCGTAGTGCCCTTGAGCTCAGAAATTTCTGTGTTTTAATACCTTCTTTATGCTGTTCTTGAGCACTAACACATTAGATAGTCATCTAGGTTAAGATTTCTACAAATCTGTGGGATGGTTCTTTGTTGGGTTGGTGTAAATTAGTTAATTCAGTTACCTAGCTTCTAACAGTTCAGTGTGGGAGTCGTTCTGGAGCTTTTTTGCAGGTAGATGGCTTGTTAGGGCAGGCTTGATGACCTCAGTGGACGAGACTTAGAGGACCCCTGAGGACTGACTCTCTCCCATCATTTCACCTAAATAGTTCTTGTTAAAGTCACCAGGGACTTCCATTCTTATCACGAAGTCCAGGAAACTCCCCTCCCCCTGGCAGCATTCAACCTTCAGCAGCATTTGATGTTCTTTTGAGGTCTTCTTGTCCCTCTATCGGCTTCCATAACACTTATCTCTCCTTTTCCTCTTCTCCGTCTCTGGCTCTTTTAGACCAGTGTCTTTTGCAGTGCCCTTCATCTGTGCACTGGCTCTCCGCAAGGCTCGATTCTGGCTTCTCTCCTCCCTCTGTCTCCCGACTCTCCCTACACTAGATCCTCTGTAGGCTAATGCCTCCCAGCATTTCGTCTTCTACCCATACCCCTGTTCTGAGTTCAGGGCATCCACTCTCTACTGGATATTTTTGCTTCATGTCTCAGAGACACACCAGACTCAGAGACATGTTTTTATACCTCTCTTTCCAAAAAAAGTAGCCCACCCAGGTCTCTTCCAATGTGTCCTATTATCTCTGTGAGTAGTATCACTATTCATCATATTATGCAAGTGAGGTACATAGAAACGCCCTTCCTTTCATACCCCCAATCCAGTTCATCACTGAGTTCTACCACCTTTATTTCCTATATATTCTTTTCAACTTCACTGCTGCCATCCTAGACCAGATTGTAGCATGTCCCTCTGCAATGACCTTCTAACTTGGTTCACCACATTCACTATGCCCCCTCATCACTGCTGTGTCCAGAATGATCGTTTTAAAACAAAACTGATATGTCATTGCCTGGCTTAAAATTAGCCCTGTGTTGTCTGGTTCTGACCTGCTGCTGCTTCAGTGTTTTAGTAACTTGGTGATATGATACTTCCTCTGGCCATAGGGCCTTTGTGCATGATACTATCAGTAAATGCTTCCTCTTTTCTCCCCCATACACTCACTGTTATCTTTTTGGTTTTAAAATTTCGCTTCAATCCTTACTCTTTAGAGAGGAAGTCTTTATCCTCCAGCTAGGACAAACCCCATTTCTCTTAGAGCCCTTGCTTCAGGTACTGATAGTATATTTATTAATGTGATTATATGAGTCAACTCAAATTGACTTCAATTCCATGAGATGTAGACTTAATGTGGCTGTTTATCATTATGTCCCTAGTACCTTCCCCCTTATATAGGCCTGCAGGCCCTCAGTCAATACACGCTGAAAAATAGAACTAATTCTTTTATAAATTAATGTAGTATGAAAGAATCTTACTCTTTTACATACCGTATATTTGTTTCCTGGAATCTCTAAAGGACTTTTGACAGGCAAATTGCTCTAATTTTCACATTCGGAGTTTAAGATGCAAAAGAGCTACATAACCTGTTCAGAACCAGGACTTGTGACTGGCAGAGCCATGGTTGAAAGTTGGATCAAACATTCTGACTCCCAGTTAGAGTTAATTCCAGTAACCTACAGTTAAGTACTATCTAAGTTTTTGTTATTTTGGTGATTTTTTTTTCTTTTTTATATACTTGTGACAGCTGCTTTTTAGTTCATTGAAGATTATGTAGAAAAGATTTGGATTCCTCAGTTTTACTGTATGGATGTTTCTTTTCCTAGTAGAAAAATCTTCCAAAAATTAAGTGTAAAAAAGTTTCTTAAAAGTGGACTCTTATTGTTTCATTTTGTTCATTTCCTCTGTCTTTCCCTCTCTGTAGCTCCAGAAACTGTGACCTAAATTTGTCAATGTTTTAGGGTTGCACTTTTCAATTCTTTAACCACTAGTCACATTGTGGATGTTAATCCAAGTTTAAATTAAGGTTAAAAGTTCAGTTCCTCATTTATGCAAGCCACATTTTAAGTGCTCAAGACCCATGCATGGCTAGTGGCTGTCATACTGGACAGTTGCGACAGAGCATTGCCATTATCGCAGAAATCTCTTAGTGCTGTCAAGGGAAGTGTATTTAAAGAAACTTTTTTCCTCCACTCATTGATTCTTCCCTTCCTTCCTTCCCTCTTTTCTTCCTCATTAAATAGTCAACATTAGTTTAAAATTATTAAACATTTTCTTCTAATTTTGCATGGGATCTTTCCTCGAATAAAGGTGTCTAGAACATTTTTGACCCTCATGAAATGTTTGTTGAAACAGTGGAATCTGTGTCTTTCTATCTGAGAGTGGAGATCTGGGTCTTTATTCAGAAAGGCTGTGACAAATTTCTTAATACTGTATAAAAGTTTGTTTCCAAAGCACTCTTAGCTTACATATCTGTATTTGGTCTTCAGATCTGCCTTTGGACAAGGTAGATTTTCCAAAGTCTTGGAGTAGCAGTCTCATTCTGCCAGGTTGTAGTCTGCCTACAGCCACTTAACTAATACTTGGTGAGGCTGGATCTTTTTGAAACCAGGTTGCCTTCTCACTTTCTTTTCTTCTGGACAAATGATTCCTAAATTTTAAAAGAATCACTTGGAGAAAAATTACAGAATCCTTTCTCCCAAAGAATATATAGGTCGTTTTAAAAAAGCTTTCCTGGTGATTCCCAGAAAGCCAGGTCAAGAACTAGTGTCCTAGAACATTTGAGAATCTTAAACACTGTGATTATCCCTATGACAGTAGCACATAGTTATTTTCTTTGATGTGCTAATTCTCATCTTTGAAATACCCTTATGTAGGCAAGTGCTAACTATCGGAAGATCTGGCTTTAACCCTTCAGTAACTGGATAGTGACTTGCATTCAATTACCAATTTCTGAACATCTACCATGTTGCAGGAGCTCTCTGTAATCTGCGCTCAGTAACTTTCTAAACTAGTTAGTTTGCAGTTAAGACAAACTCAGGCTGATAGCAACTTGCCCAAGTCTCATAGCCAGTAAGTGGTAGATGCTGAGTTTAAACCTAGGCATGTAAATGAAAACTCACTTATAAGGTATCAGGACAAACATATATGTTGCTTATTAATTGTCTGTAAAAATCTTATAGGGAAGTTAGACATACAAGTACTAATTGATAAATTTAAATCCTAATGAGTTCATGTGGAATAGGTGAACCTAAATAACTGCTTCTCTTTTGTAGAACTTAATGGTTTCAGACATAAACACTCAGGCTTTTACTATTACAGAATTAAAGTTCATGATAAATCTTACTACTGGCTTACCTATGGATTTCTAGAAATAATAGGTTTACTGTGTAGGTTTGGAGAAATTACTATACTGTTTCACCTATTTCAGTCCCAGTTATTTGGCAGATTTACTGACCAGAAACAAAGCTAATACACATTATGGAAAGCAATATGGAGGCTTCTCAAAAAAACTAAAAATAGGAATGCGATATGAGCCAGTAATTCCACATCTGGGAATTTACCCAAAGAAAACAAAATTACCAATTTGAAAAGAAATATGCACCGTCCCCCTTTTATTGCAACATTATTTACAGTGTCCAAGGTATGGAAGCAACCTAAGTTTCCATCAATGGATGAATAGATAAATGGATAAAGATGTGGTGCATATATACAATAAAATATTAGTCAGCCATAACAAAGAATGAAATCATGCCATTTGCAGCTAAATGGATGGACCTTGTGTACATTATGCTAAGTGAAATAAGACAGAGAAGACAAATGCCATATTATTTCACTTATATGTGGAATCTAAAAAACAAAACAAAACAAATGAACAAACAAAACAGAAATAGACTGAAAAGTACAGAGAACTGACTGATGGTTGCCATAAGGGAGAGGAGTTGGGAGATGGGTGAAATCGGTGAAGTGGATAAATAGGTACAAACCTCAAATTATAAAATGAGTTAGTCACAGAGATGGAAGTGCAGCATAAGGAATATAACAATAATATTGTAATGTCTTTGTATCTTGACATATATCTATATTGTGAGAATTTAGTAATGTATGTAATTACCAAATCACATACATCTGAAACCAACATAATACTGTATATCAACTATATTTCAATTTACAAAAAAGATCCAGCATTTGAGCAAAATAACAACAATAGCAACAAAAAGGCTTTCACATAGAAGGGATTTACCCCCATCTGCACTTGGGAACTGTAAAGTTACACTTTATATATAGTTTTTATAAGTATGTCTATCTGGTTTCCAGATCCAGGGCAGGTTAAAAGGGAAAATGAACACTGGCAGATGTGGGTCCAGAGATCCCAGCATGTTGTAGAGACAGAAGATCAGAAAATCATTAAAAGCAGAAGCAAAGTTCTCAGAGAAGAGCAGTCTTGAATAGCCCTTTAGAGTGGGCACAGAGAAACAAGACCTGAGCTTGGTCACCACAGCATCTCCATTTAGCACAGTGCTATTGCAAAATAACAAGTATTTTAAATCTTAATATAAAGGAAAGTCAGTGAAGTACACACTTTTGGAAAATTTCAGTCTCAAGTCAACCTAGAGTATCACATTTTAAAGGACTGAGAATTAATCCTTTTAAAAACAAACACTATTAAAATGTACTCCAAGGGTTTTATTGTACTTTGTTTACATAAAATGTTTATTATTACTTCATAATGAGGAAATAGAGAAGGTTTGGAAAATAGAGAAAGTAAGTTAAAAACCTCTAATCCATTTTTGCATTTTTATGTATATTTTTAACTACAACTTTATATCCTACTTTTCCACATAGCACTGAATAACCAACCAATCATTAGTAAATAAGTAATCAAAGTTTCCTGTATCACCCACAGAATCTTCTATTTAAGGGAATGCTTGTATGATACTCTCATACCATGTGGTACATGGTACATGTACATAACTTGCATTTTCTCTTGTAGACTATTTAGAGCATTTACATGTATTGTAATTTGGTTGTAATTAGGCCTGGTATTATGCTATTGGTTTTCTGTTTTCTTACCTGTTTTTTGTTCCTCTTTGTTACTTGTTCCAATACTCTTTTTCTGCCATCTTTTGTGCTTAATCAGATTGACTAGTTTTAAAAAAAATCTCTTTGTATTATTATTTCAATAGTTGCACTACTTAGAATATTGAATTTCTTCAGCTAAAATATAGGAACCTTAAAATAGAACCTTACCATAGTGCTCTGATTGTCATATATATATCATAAACCCATAAAACAGTGTTGTAGTTTTTGCTTTCAACAATCATACAGCTTTTTAAAGAGAAGAAAAGAAAAATAGACATACATTATTTTAGACTCACATTTACTTCCGTTCTTTTTCATTTCTTCTTGTACATCTGTGTTGCCATCTGGATACTGTTTCCCTTTCTTAAGTACTTACTGTAAAGGAGGTCAACTGGCAATCAAGTTTTTTTGGTTTTTATTTATATGAAGATCCTTTTATTTCACTTCACTTTTGGAGAATAGTTTTGCTTGATGCAGAGTTCTTGGTTGACAGGGTTTTCTTCTTTCAGCCCTTTGAATGTACAGTTTCAGTGTCTTCTGGCCACCATTGTTTCTTTTTTTCTTTTTTTTACCATTGTTTCTGATAAGACAGCCATTAATCACATCACTGCTTATCTGTATATATGATATGTTGTTTTTCTCTGGTTGTTTTCAAGATTTTTTCTTCACCTGTGGCTTTCAGCAATTTGTATGTGAGGGTGTTTCACTGCTTCTTCCTGCCATTTCCATTCTGCTGTTGACTCCATCCAGTGAATTTTTCATTTTGATTGTGATTTTTTATGGTTTCCAGTTACTTTCTTTTTTAGCCTGGCTTCTTGGGGTAGGGTACTATATGATTTAGTCGTCAGCTGAGATTTCAGACTTATCCTCGATTTCATTCCTTATTTTTTCCTAGAGATACCCACTTAATTTCCATTTCCTCTTTTGGCTTTGGGCTCTTTTTTCTAGTATTTCAAACTAGTAAGGCTTCCTGCCATTTAAATTACATACAGTTGGGGAATACGCATGCTTTAAAAATTGCATCAAACTCAGGGTTCTCACCCAGTGGAGCTGTGTCCATCAAGAGTATTTCCTTCTCTGTTTTTTGTTTTTTTCCATCTGCTCTAGGTTCTTTTCCATGTATATATAGTTCAGCTGTCAGGGATTTAAATCGTGGCATTTCCAATACTGTGACCTTCAGAAAAAGGACTTGCCACCTTTCATCCTCAGTTTCCTTCCGTAGGAAATAGGAAAGATGATCATTTATAGTGGGAAATACTATATTTTCATGTGAGAAATGCGTGAGATACCAAGTGCATGTCATATACTAAATGTAGTTTTTGTTATCACATGGTTTGTTCTTCATGTATATTTCTCTTGTAATATTTTACACTTTATGTGATGCTTCTAGTCAAATATATCTTTGACAACCTGGCTAAAACTAAAATAATTTAACCACATGTAAGTCATATTTATTGAAACTAGAAGATAAAAGTTTTCTGGTAATTTGAATTAAAATTATTTAAGCTATTTCTTGACATTAGCAAGTTGTGTGAGATTTGAAATGATGCAAAAATGATGGTGTTTTTAATACGTAGCGTTAGTCAGTCTTGAATGGTTAGTAAAGAACATGATGGGGTAGGTAGAGGATTGAATTCTTTGACTGCTGTCATCAGTTCTGACTTGGTTCATTGTAAAGTCACATGGTCACACCATCCACTTTTATCTGTGGCACTTGAGGTTTGAGCTTTGCATTAATGCCACTGGATATTAATGGACCATTGTTAACCAGAGCAGATTGGATTCCTGTAAAACAATACTTTGTTTTGAGAGAGCAGTCTGTATGGGGAGCATTACACTGAATACACCAATCACCGACAGCACGGATAGGAAACGTTGGTAGCTTTGGGGTGATACAATTGGCTAGTACTTGATGAAAAAATTGTTAGAATAAACCCAGCCACTTTGGCATCTAAATTTGCATATTTATGCATCTATTTTCAGTTACTAATTTGGCTGTGTTTCATGATACTAATTTAACACTTTAGCATGTCTTAGTTTTAAGCAGATATTATTAAACTATCTGAGAAGTCTTTACCTTTAAAGTATCTTTATTAATATTATAGTTCAGAATTTTATTTTTAGGACTTAAATAGCATTTTTTGGTGAACTTTTAACATATTTGAAGTGTAATTTGGGGTTTATTTAAATCAATAATAACTGCTTGTAAACAAAGAATAAATTCTTGTATATTAATAGTGCCCCAAAATAAGGATCCCTACTCCTCTGGCTGTCATTAACAGTGGCTTATTTAATGTATTTAAATAAAGCTGGGCCCAGCAGCTTTGCCTCTTTTCTCAGACCATGCAGTCTAGCATTAACCCTAGCTGCTGTAAAGTGCTTCTGTCGCCACTAAAGAAAATTGCGAAGGAATGCACTAGTAGCACCAAAGAAGTTACAAAACAGTTCTAGTAGTGTGATCATTGGTTATAAAAGCCACATTCTTTGTACTACCCTTCAGCTTGTATAGGTGATAAATTTTTACCACTGTGTGGAATGGTGATGCCATTAACTGTACCTTAAAGGTCTGTGTTTTTGTTTTATTCTTCCAGAGGTAATCTTAAAATCTGCTAATAGCAAATTTTAAGAAATGATATAGTAGACTCTAGATTAATGATGTTTTACAGTATTTATTTTTATGTATTCGTTCAAATCCAATGATTTAAACTCATGATATGAGCAGTTGCAGTAATAGATCATTTATTTGTTGTTTATAATAGCCAGAATTAACAATTACTTTGTTATCATGCATTTAACACTTTTCCTTGTTTAGTCTTTTAAAAGGTCTTTTTTTAAATTGTGGAAATAACAGAGAAAAACATAAAACAAATATAAACAATCAAATTAACACCTATATAATCACCACCCAGATCAAGAATAAAATATTGCTGGCACCCTAGAAGTCCTCTGCACACCCACTTCTTATTCTCCCACCAAAAGTAGCCACCGTCCTGACTTAATTAATGGTGATCGTTTCCTTGGGTCTTAGTCTTGATTTTTTTCTTTCAAATGGCTTTTGTCATTTTTATATGTTCCTGAAGACTACTGCTCGAGGTTGCCTGCTTTAAAGTTTTATATAAGTGGAGTCATATAGTATATTTTTACCCATCATCTTTTGCTCATTGTCATGTTTGTGTGTATTTATAATTCATTCATTTTTATTGCTATTTATTTTCCATTGTATAAAATTCTACAAGTTATTCTGTAGTTATGGATGTTTGGATTGTTGCCAATTTTTTGTCAGTTTTTAATAGTGCTGATATGAACAGTTTTATACAGGTGTCTTGCTTCCTACAAGTATTGTATGTCTGTAGGGATATACCATAGAGCAGAATTGTTGGGCTAAAGGTTATTCATATTTTCACCTTGAGAAGATAATGCCCAGACTTTTCTCCAAAGTTGTTTACCAATTTATATTCCCACCAGCAATGTGTGAGAGTTTTTGTTTTATATACAGTCATCCATATTTTCTCACTTCATCTCCTCAAACAGTATGGAGGCGGTAACATTATATGCATTTTACATATGTGGAAACTGAGAGCCAGAGGGGTCAAATAACTTGCCAGAGTTCACATAGTGAGTTAGCAGAGCTGGAATGTGAACCCAGATCTGACTCAGGAGCAGACACTTTAAATTTCAGTTCTGTTTTAGGACATTATTTGGACAACAGAGATTACCCATTAAGACTCAGTATTCATTCACTATGTCTTTAATAAAAATGACAGGAAAGGTCAGTGCTTTTGGAGACCTTCCATTTTAAATCATATTAAAGGAGTGCAGGTGGTTGCATAGATTACAAAAACTGAGTAAATGAAAAAGGTGATTATAGAGTGTGATATGTGCTGTGGAGGAAATAAAAGGGGCACCAATGAGCAGAAACTACTGACTGGTCTGGGAAGGAGAAGGCTCCATGTAATTTAAGCTAAGACTTAAAGGAGGAGAAGGAGCTGGTCATCTTCAAAATGCCCTACAGAGGCAGAGGCAGCAGCAAGCAAAATGTCTGTCAGGAGAAAATACTTTAAAACCAGTATTTCAGCAACAGAAAAGTGTTACATCAGATACTTAGTTAGAACTCTTAGTAATTTTCTAACTTACAGGATAGAAGTTTGAGAGTATCATAAAAGGTATATAAAAAACTTCCAGGAAAAAATTAATAGAAATAGGAAAATGGTCTTTGATTGGAAAAATACAGAAGCCTCACTTCTAAGACAGACTAATATTTACCTTTTCTTTAACCATGTCTGATCTTACTATGTGTGGTAACAAAATATTGAAGACAAGTATCAAGAATTCTGTGTGACTAGTTTTATTTTTCAAATCTTCCTGAATGGGCCTGAATGTGTAGGTGGATACAGGGGTCAATAGGTTGCAGTGGTGAAGCATATAAAGAAGGAAAGAACCGTGTATGACCTGCCATATTGGATTGAAGGATTTGCTAGCTGGAGTAGCTAATGTGGGTTTTTATTGGAAAAAGAGTATCCTAGATAACATAGAAACTGAATGATTGGCCTATTTTACTTACCCTCTCTACCACAATAGCCTACAAATAAACTTCCAAAATTAAATAACACACATAACTCTTTCTAGTACACAATTTTATATTTAAACATCTGTCTCCCCAGATGGATTGTGTCTGGGTACTAGCAATTCTTTCTCCTCCTTAGGTGGTCCGTTGCAGCTCTCTGTAACAATCCTGCAGGAGCAGTTTCATAGATACTGTAGACCCTGGGGGACTTTCTACAAGGCACAAAGAGATTTTTAAAAAATCCCTTTTGGTGCCGCCCAGCACAGCACTTCTGCTGTTGTTTTTTATGAGGATGGTGTCAGAAGCCTTAGCTTCTGTAGATTGGGAAGCAGAGGAAGGGAGGGGAAGATGAAGCACTGTGTAGAGTGAAAATAGCTAGGAATTGGGAAATTTTAGCAGGACAATTTTCTGTGTTGGGTGATTTATCTGTCTTTGTACCCTAGCCCAAAATAGAGACCTAAAATGATTCACCTTGGCTCACTGTAGTGTGTGGAATCAGAAGATTCTCTTCCCTGCCACGTTAATAGCTCCATGATTTTGAGTAAGCTTAAGTTCTCAAAACTTTCCTCATTTGTTAAGTGGAGAGAATAATACCTACTTCTTAAAAATGTGCCCATTTGGGAAATCAGGTATTTAGGGGAGGGATCTGCCACACAGTAGGATTTCAGCACATTGTAATCCTACTACTAAATCCTGGCTACTAAAGTAAGCCAGACAGATGCTGAAGGTCTCCCATACTAAGAGTTCTCAGTTTATCCCATAGGTAATGAGTAACCAGACCTATAATATGTGCAAGTATATTTTATAAAAAATTCTTACATCTTGAAGGCAGAAAAACTACTTCATTGTATTTTGCAGTGTTTCTGAGCACAATCATTCTGTTATGTATCACAATAAACTTGAATTGATTGGGTTGGATTCTATGCCAGTGTTCACTTCACCCCTAGATACACAAAGTCAAGTACTTCTTAACCTAGACACTAATTTTTATCCAGATTTGAACTCTAAAAGTCGTGGGGGAAACAATCATGCCTTTCATTGTATTTTCCAAGTGATTGTGTAGTTATGGGAAATACGGAATTGCTCAGAAACACATGGAAATAAAGTGTATTTAACTACTGAGGCAGCTTGTTATGCCGCTAAATAAGCTTTCCCATCTTGTTTTTCATTTAGTGAAGCATTAATTTGGGTTATAATTTAAAACTTAACTGCCAGAGGGGATTATTGTTTCGGTACTATTTACGTGTGATCTCCCTTAAGGCTGGACTTGTGACTTTTTTGGTGGTTGTTAAATACCAGAAGTTTTTCGTATTTACATGATGTGGTCTGCCGGAATAATTTGAAATTGGATAGCTTAAACAAGGGTAAGCATTTTTGTATATTTTTATATCTCTATATTCTCTATCAAACTTAATACCCTTACATATCACCTTTTTCTGAATAAGCAATTATTAAACATATTAACATATTTAAAGTATTGTTAAATACTTTATGGCTACATACCCCCACCTCCACCCCCAATTTCTATCTTGTTCATGTTTTTTTTTTCTGCCACTTTAGATTATTTCCTAACATTGATTTATTGTTTTAAAAAGTACATCAATTGTGGCTGGGATCCAGATTTTATCTCATAGATCAAAATGGGAGAAAGCAGTGTAATTCCCTAATCTTTGTTTGATAACTAAATGTTGAAGAGACTCTTACTATGTAATTGCTGGGTTGGAGAGGCTGAGAGAGTGGTATTTCAAGAAATGTTTCGGGAGAGAGAGTAGTCAGCAGTGTTATATGCTGTTTTAAAAATCCAGTGAGACAGAGACTGAAAAATGTACATGAAGTTTGGCAGGCAGAGTCTTTGGATATGTTAAAACTGTCCCAGTGTTGTAGTGGGGAAGGCCAGGTTGGTGTGCGTTGATGAATGTGCTGTAGTATTTCTGCAAGCATGGTTGGGCATTTGGGGGGTGGGAAGCTGAGGGGATGAGGCAGTTGCACTAAAAAGTTAACCATGGTTAAAAAAGAAAGAACGATCAGGTTGAGGTACAAGGGAGAGAGGAGATGATGGGAACTACAACTTCTCTGTTACTCTACAAAGAAATATGACCATTGACACCAGCATTCCCTTTTACTCTTGTATTTTCTGTATTCTCAGAGAAGTGCTCAGCTCCTCATGTTTCTCTAAGTTTCTCTTTTCATTCTTTTCCCATAGCTTCACCCACTAGCTGTTGATCCCTGGCCCCTCTCCTAAGCTCCAATTATGAATTTTTTAACTGCCAGAGAGAACTCTTTAACAAATTGTCTCATCACTCCTCAAAGTCAACATGTTAAGTAAACTAGTAATTTCCTTTTCATGCTGATATAATTTACTAGCATCTCTATTTCTTTCATTAAAAAATCCTTCCAGTTACTGAGGGTCTATTTGTGTCTTCCATTGTTTCCTCTGTCTCTTTCTCTCTTCCCCACTCCTTTGTTACCCTCACCCCGCCACCAATCCCTGCTCCCTAGACTCAGAATCACTGCGCTGCTCTTTGAAAATTTATTTCACCAAATGAATTCATTTGGTATGCTTCATTTAATATGGTGTTATCCATCCATAAAATCATGTATTATTTTTGATGTTTCTACTTTGCTTTCCTATTATTTCAGGAAAACAACGCAAATATAAACTCAGTTTCATTATATTTAAATCTACTGATTGAACTATAAATAATAAAAAATATTTTACTCTAATTTTTGAATTGTATTTTAGAGATTAAAAATAAGCACTTTTAAAAATAGAGCTTCAGAACTTAATGAAGAGATAAACTTTCATTTTATGTGGTTCTATGTTTATCTTAAAATACTACTTCATACACTAGAAAATCTTTGTTTTTTGAATATAGTTGTTCATAGTACAGTGGAAACTAGCATAATTACTGCTAAATCTTAAACTTTGAGGTGGTATTCTGATGAACACTCAGTAAAAATTTTAAGATGCTGGCATGCTTTTGCATTGTTGAAAAAATACCTACGTCAATACTTACCGTTGGAAAATATAGCATATTAAGTATACACATCTTTAATTTTCTTTTAATAGATAAGGGGAGATGTCTTTTTGTGTATATTAGAGACTTTAATACTTTAATTCTCCTTTCATAAATTACCTGCAGAGCACTAAATATCCTAGAGTGAAAACTAAGGAATTTCTGTCTACTTTAAAGTTAATTGAATTAACAGGTAAACATTTTTGTTTTGGCTTTATTTGAACAGCTGAGCTTGTCAATCCCCATGAGGAGTCTTTTTTTTTTTTTTTAATTTGGGATCATCATTGATGCTCAGCCATCTAGAGCACATCCAACAGTGGAAATGAAGCCAAAGTGTGTTGCTATTGTGATTGAACTACAGAGACTCCTGGTCACATTTTTTTGACCCTATTGATACATAACAAGTTTGATAGTTACTGGTTCCAAATTATACCAGAGTCTAAGGGAGGAAGAGGCATAACAATAGTCAGACACAGACAGACTGCAATGACAAGTGACAGTCTACAGTCTGATATGAAAGAAGAGATGAGAAAAATGACCAGAAGTAGTCATTTCAAAACATTTCATGACACAGCAATTCTACTCCTAGGTATATACCCAAGATAAAACATATCCACACAAAAACTTTTACACAAATATTCACAGCAGCCTTAGTCATAATAGACAAAACATGGAATCAGCCCCAATATGAATCAACTAATGAATGGATAAAGAAAATGTAGTATAACCATATAATAGAATATTATTTGGCAGTAAAAGAGTGAAATACTGATACATACTATAACATGGATGAAGCTTGAAAACGTTATGCTAGGTGAAAGAAGCCAGACACAAGGCCACATATTTTATTATTTCATTATTCCACTTATGTGAAATGTCAGAGTAGGAAATGCATAGAGACAGAAAACATGATTGCCAGGAGCTAGAGGACAGGGGAAATGGGAGGGACTGCTGATGTGCACAGAGCTGCTTTTTAGGGATGATGAAAATGTTTTAAACTTGATTGTGATAATTATACAACTTTGTGAATATATTAAAAATCTTTGACCTGTGCACTTTAAATGGTTGAATTATGTGGCATGTGAATTATATCTCTAAAGCTGTTACAACATAGTAGATTGGGTAGTTAATTTTTTTTAAGTGGTTCATTTTTAAGTTCTTAGTGCTCTAGGAATAAATCATTTTCCATGTATTTTACATAGTTGAAATTATAGCTGTCTGAATGCAAACACAGGATTAGTTCAAAGTTTGATTATTTTTCTCATCATTAAAAAACCTAGGTAAAATAATTTTTTAAAAATATGAAATTTTTGCATCTAACTTATAGTAATGTTTCTTCTAGTGCTTTAAAGTCTAAGAATTAGTGGTGGTTGTATAAAATATGGAATCTAAGGACTGATTAGGTTGATAGCACTTTGAAAAAGCATATAGCAGTAATGCAGTAAATTGAATTAAATGAGTGTACTGGATAACAGATACTGATCAAGGAAAAAAGGGAAGTTTGGATTATGACATAGATTTTTTTCTGTGTTACATGGAACTTGCTACAGCTCATGTCTGTGAAAAATATTTTAAGAATTCACTAGAAGGTATGAACCACTAAGAATGGCCAATTTTCAGGTTAAATGATAATTTTGTTGGCTCTTATGCATTTAAAGAATTAGGTTGGAAACACAGCAGGATTCTGTTCCCTGCTGTTGAGCTATGGGTCAAGGAAGAACTATGGGGATAGTTTCTAGGTCTAGACTATTTTCTGTCTCCCAACACTTCCCTCCACCCTTCATGACCTGTGTAAGGCACTGTCACTGGTTTGGAAATTCGTCCTGTGCCTTGGGTGTGTTGGGACTGAACAAGAGCTGAGAACCAGGGAAACAGAGAGAGAAGGTACAGAACAAAAAACTAAGCACAGTAGAATCAGATGTGAAGTGTAAAAACAATGCTAGTTGTGAAAATGCGTTGTATCAACCAGTTCATGTCTGAATCTGAGAAGGACTACAAGGGAGGAAGTGAAGAGCACTGAGTGGTAGGCTGGATGAATGCAGATGAGGAGTGAGTAAAGGGAGGAAGTGTGAGCGAATCTCGAGGACCATGGGAATCCTGCCGTCCTGGGGCTACACAGGGAGAACTGTGCTCGTTATGAGGAAGAGGAGTTTTAAATTGTGAACATTGGACTTCAGATGTGGGCAGGATGCCAGCAAGGCAGTATGAAGCTGTGGCTAGAGAGGCAAAGTCTGAAGTGACTGGCCTTGCTGGCCTAAACTTAGGGAACAGTGTTATTGTGTCCTCCATAGACCACCAAAATGTAGTTAACGTTTGAAATTATTAGAATGGGTTTACTGTCATGATAAACTTAAAATTTTTAAAACTCTGAATAGTTAAGGTTTTCGTCCACTTTATTGCTTTACATTTTCCTCACGTAAAATATTCCAAATCCCTTGATTCTTGGAAATCTATGTCCTCCTAAACATGGCTAAGTGTATTTATTGATATTTGTTTTTATCACATGATTTTACATTTTGAGTAATTCTTAAGTGTAATTCATATTTTCTTTTAATAACCAGGAACCTTTTGAGGATGGCTTTGCAAACGGGGAAGAGAGTACTCCAACCAGAGATGCTGTGGTCACATATACTGCGGAAAGCAAAGGAGTTGTGAAGTTTGGCTGGATCAAGGGTGTATTAGTATGTCCATATAGACTTAATTGTAGATATAAAGCATTTCTTTTTATTATAAAACTTTCCTGATATTTTCATCAATTCTTAAGAGAACTCTTCTTTCTCTTTTTCAGACTGCTTTATTTCAGTGTTTAATGATCAAATTAATAACTTGTGCCTCCTTTCCTTGTAAATGCTAATTTAGAAAAAGGAAATGTGCTATATTAATCAAATTATGCTTGATTACTTCTAAACTATATTGTATTGCCTCCTGTGAAACTCACATATTGTCCCTTTTCAGAAATTAAGTATGAAGCTATTAAACGGATTGAGCATTAGAATCGAGAAAGTTGAGCAGGTAGTAGAGCTGAATTACATATACCACTTCTTTCTTGCTACCACATTCTCTTTTGGAGAGAAATGTGTAGAAGTTAACAGGCAACAGAATAAAGGAGAAATACTTAAGTGTTGAGGTCACTTCAGTAGACAGGTTCAGGTGATTAAGCTTCAGATTTATTTCTGTTTTTCAGTGCTCAGATGGGCACTAAGGATTTGACTGGAGTACACAGGCTGAAATAACCTTCATTGGTACTTTGCAAGGACTTAAGTAGACTTGTACTGACATTTAGGGAGAAGTAGAGGGAAAATCACAGTTTTAATAGTAACTTTAGTGCTTAATCAATAGAGTGAATGTGAAGCTCCAGGTGGTATTGTTTGCCTGTTCTTAGATTTAAGAACTTAGCCTTCTAAAATACTATGTATGGGCATAATAAATAAAAGTAAAAATAAATTGGGGAAACTGTCTTACAAATAGCTTAGATTTTTGAAAGATGTGTGAACAGTTGGTATTTTGTGTTAATATTAAGCAACTTGAATTTCCTATAGAAATCATGAAATGAGGAATCTATAAAAATAAGTAAAAATTAATTTTAGTTGTATTGATAAAGGGGAGCATGAACTGCTCTTTTTATGGTTGAAGTCTTAAAATATTCCTTTTAGCTGTCTTGTTCAAGTTGCTTCTGCTGCTTCAGATCAATGTGATACATACACATACACTTGCATGCACACACACATCCATATATTACATTATACTTAGCTCACATTTGACCTCTCATTAAGCTTTTTAAAAAGCTATTAAAGAAAGGGTGAGTAAGGTAAGTGATTTAAAACAACTTTGTATAGTTTTTAAATTGTGTTACCCTAGTTCGGGCTTGGTTATTTGTATCTATTTGATACTTTTCTTCATCTCTGACTTGGCTTCTTTTTCTTTCTTAGGTACGTTGTATGTTAAATATTTGGGGTGTGATGCTCTTCATTAGACTATCTTGGATTGTGGGTCAAGCTGGAATAGGTAAGTGAAGTTACCTACTGTTCCATCCATTTGAGAATTAATAAAGTAGCTGTGTGCGTGTCTCGGCTCTGAACCTCAGCATTCGAGCAATCAGTCATTCTAAGCTATGTTCTCCTTTGAATCAGGTGGTCTTAATGTTACTTTTTCCATAATTCTGATTTGACTTTTCTAAAATGAGATAAAAATGAGGTAATTTGTAAGTTGTAAGTAAATTCATTATACTCAGACTAATTAGTTCTCCTTATGCCAGGTTTAAGTAGGAGTGTTAAGTGTTCTCAGTGTCTTTTCTTTTTCCTTAAAGGTCTGTCCGTCCTTGTAATAATGATGGCCACTATTGTGACAACTATCACGGGATTATCTACTTCAGCAATAGCTACTAATGGATTTGTACGAGGAGGTAAACTCCATCTTTTCACATCATCACCAGATTACTGGGACTAAGTAAATTGAGATGTAAAGTATTTTTTGTCTTAAAAAGTATTCTAATTATTTTTTACCTTAAAGAAGCAACATATCAGTTCTGTATAGGCAAGAAAGTTGTTACTAAGCACTTTCAAACTAGCATGTTTGACTGTAAGTATATTCATATTATATATTCTTATCCCTATATGTATTTTTATATTTATATTCAATATAAAATTTTATATTGACCCATATACAAACATGTATGCTTTAAATTATGTAGGATATTCAGTGTTATTTGGTAGCAAGAATGGAGCTCGTCACTGGGTTTCTTCTTCATCAGGCTGCCCCTGGTTGCCTCCTCCTGGGCTTTAGCCCTTGGATCAGTAGCATGCATTCTGCATTTGTCAGTATTGTACTGGTGTAACCTCATCCCTCCCCACAGGGAAATTTAGGCAGAGTTCTTGCCCCATGATCTAACAGCTTGTATGAATTATACCTGGGGCTCGTCTACACTCTCAACTCTAGCGTCTTCTGTGGAGGGCCTCTTTCATTAGAGTCCACAAGATCTGCCTTGGGAAATTTTACCATCCCCAGGGAGAGCACCCAGAAGACCAGGAGGTGGTCTTGGGACCTCTGAAAACAGGAAGAAAAGAATTCCACTTCCCCAAACAAAACCCATTGATGGAGTAAGGAGAAGATCCCTATAAAAAGGAGAAAATGTGTAAATGTGTACCAGCTCCTATGAAGTCATCATAGCAGATCGGCCAAGAAAAGAATCACCCTGTTCCATCTGCCTCAACTAATTTGCAGATCCGCACTTGACATTATAGACATACAATTTCTGCTTTATCTGCATCAGGTATTTAGAGAGAGAACAAGATTGAGCCTCTCATTTTTCCCCATCATCTTCATATTTCTTCTATACCAGAGGATCCAGATCATTGCAGCTGTGGGGGAAGCTGGTAGAGCACATCAACATGATTATGACTGTGCTGAGCCTGCCTCACTGTTTGCAGGAGTTACATGTGCACAGAGTGGATTGAGCTATCTTGGGGTATAAGATGGGGGTATGGCCAAAATTGGTAATCAGACAACACTGAGAGGTTCTTTTGGCTTCGTGTTTACTGGGTTCCCTGCGCTTCATTTCTTTCTTCTACTGCTGGGGAATGGAAGTGCATGGAGAAATGGGGTGGGATGTTGGGTATTTGAAGGATCACAAATCATCAGAAAGTTTCTCTTTCCAGTGCTTCTAATCTTGAGCCTTACACCTCAGGGAATGAGGCATGAAGCCACTGACAGCATGAACCCCAGACTGTTCTCCATGTAATTCAAACTTAGGAGGGTATAGATTTCCCTGCATGTGACTGTAAGTCATTTCATATTTCAGTGGTACCAATAATTTTCATATATATTCGTGAATACATCTAGCTCAGAAATTTTCTGTCTGGTCTTCCTTTCTGGGATACCAAGGAAGAATGAAAATGTGGAGCTCATGAAGATGTGTCCCAACAAATTACCATAGGCTGCAGTTTTGCCTAAGTTCTCTCAAAATGATAGAGTAAGTTCACAAAGGAATAAAATATAGGGGGAAAAAATTGGATTATATAATTCAGAATTCTCCTGTTACATTCTTACAGATAAAAAAAGTGAATGTGTTTGCTGCAATAATAAAACCTATAGGAAAAAAAGAAAGTCCTTAATTTGAGGATATGACCAAATACTTTGAAAATTTTATAGAAAGCATTCATTTTTCACTCATTAATTGGTAACTTTTGAAACCTGGCAGATGCTTTACGAACATAAACGTGCAGCATGCTCTGCACTGAAAGCTTCCTGGAGATTCTTTCAATGAATGTAAGCCCCTTCTGTATCTGCTTCTTGGACTTGGAGACCCCCTAATAGAATTTATTTTGGCTTCCTGAAAAAACAGTATTTTCCACATGGGAGAAAGTAGATACAGGTTTAAGACTGATGAGACTATATTACACCCTGTAGTTGTGATTCTAAATGGGAAGTGTCAGTATGATTCGTACATATTATTCCAAAAGTACATATTGCTTAGCTCTGTCCACAGAAATTACCTGGAACAAATGACCAACCCAGTAGCAACAGATATTACTAGTGCCCACATAGTATATTTCCACTCAAAAGGAATCGAGGAATCTTGGAGAAATGATTGGTTCCAGATCTGGGCAGGAAATGTCGTAGAGGGGCCTAGGCATCTTTTCACATTGGAAAGTAAATAGATAACAAAAGCTATTAGTTTCATGTCAGAAGTACCCAGGAGCCAACTTGAAGAACCAAACATTGACTTCAGTTTGAATAGTTTGAATGGCAGAACTGCTACTACTAATAATAACTGATTTGAATGTAAACATAATATATGATAAAACCCATAAATTCACAGGCACCACAGAAAATCTGTTTCACCTTTGAAGAATGCTTGGCAACTCTCCAGTGAAAAAAATGAAGGTAGAGAATCTAGTGTTGAATCAAGCTTTCTTGGATGAAAGTTTCCTTACCTAAGTCAGCCCAGCCAAAAAATTGTCCTTTAGGTAATTATTCTACGTAATAAGTGAAAAAGGAAAGAGAATTAGAATATTCCAACTTTATAAACCCTTTATTCAATTAGCGTATCTGTGAAGTATTGTTTCCCAACAAAATGAATCTGAATCTCATTATGTCTATAGCTCCAGGAAGCATTTTAAAGAATGCGCAGAAGAGAGAGGAACTTACTAAGTGATGCTATGGGGTGATAGCAGATTTCAGACTGGGAATCACTCTGGAACAAGGAATAGTTCTTATTCAACAGAACTTCCCAAGGAGCAAAAAAGACAGAGAGGGAGTTATAGTTTTAAAACAAACTTTAGGAGACTCATAGATAAGAGTTCGTTTGCTGTTCTTAAGGTTAAACTACTTCGTCTTTCAGTAGGGTAGGACTAAGAGTGCATGGGTTGGATCTTCTCTAGCGGGCCACTGAGGACTAATTTTGAGTGCCTCCCTTGAAAGGCTACATAAAGAGATGAAGAATAGAATCAGAACTATCCAGAAGGTCAGGGTGCCAAGGATTCCATAGGAGAAATGGAGGGATACCATGGAAATAGTGATGTCTGAAACCCATCTTAATTTTTTATTAGCTGAAAGCTGATTATTAAGGGAATTAATAAGGAAATATTTTTTTACCTGAAATATTCCTTAAAGGCTGTGGATGGATGCTCTGATGAGTATTTCAAGTCAAAGGGCTCCCTTTTAAACTTGTCTAGTTAACATTGTTACTATAAAGAACTTTCTTGAGGTAGTACTTGCCAGTTTACTTACCTTGGTTCTTAACTCAATTATAGTATTTATATTTTACTAATATTGAGTAATAGTTTATTTTCTAAGGCATTTTAGTACTTCCAAGAGCTGAAACACATACAAATGTCTACTTTTCCTAGTGCTATGTGTACTTTCTGCCATAGGTGGTATTTAATATTACTAAGTATTTATTACTAAGTAATCGTAACATTGACTTTAACAGTACATTTTATAAATTAAACAGATACCAATCTACAAAAGTATACTGTATTTTTAATATGAACTAGCTGCATTTATAAACCAATGTAATAATGTCCAATTATGAAGTCTAGGACAAAACATAATATGGAAACATTCAGGGTTGCTAAAAAAAAGGAAGAGTCAAAACTTAGAAAATAAAAAATACTTTGTTTCAGGCTTGATTAGATCTTAGTAATGACATTTGGGTTACTGTTTAAAGCTCCCAGCAGCTGGTCAGAGAGTCATCCCCCCAGTTCTTGGCCTCCAAAGAGTAAGAATACAGTGCCGAGTAACTGAGGGAGGCACCCCTTCACCTGCGTCTCTGGCAGAGCCCTTGCCCAACAGGCACAGTAAATGCTCTACAGATTATTACAGCAGGCCGGGAGCCCAGAGGGCTTTCCTATTCTGCCAATCCTGTGACTCTTGAAGACATGGATTTTACAGAAGTCACTTGGCGCACGTGAGACAGGCGCTGTACTCAGGTGGTGCTGCTGTCTGGCAGCCACTTAACACAGAGGCCTGCAGCTCCTAGACTGCACAGACCAGAGTTCTTCCATCCTCAGATAACTAATCTGTGAATACAGACTGATTTAGGAATAGAGGACAATCACATGCAGTCTGGATTTTGAACCATACTGTGTTGTATGAACTGAGCAGTAGAAGGGAAAAGTTCTCAAATCACTTTTGTTTTGGAGCATCAAATTAAGAACAGAGATCAGTACACTTTGAAATATAAAGCCAGGTTACATCAAACCTCAGACAGGTACTTCTGAAAACCTAAAATCAATATAAGTCTGCCTATTCCATGACTGAGATGAAGTTTTGTATTACTTGTATTTCAGTCAATCAACAGATAATTATTGAGTTCTTGTGACAGGCACGGGTTTGTAACAATGAAAGTCAGACAGTATCCTATTTTCCTGGAGTATAGTGGCAATTATTTTTTGATTCCATAATCTTGACATACATTATCTGACTTAATGTGACACTGTCATTAGTCATGTTTGTAATTTGTGTGGGTGAAGAGAGCAAAAATGAAACAATTATGCTAATTTTTTTCAGCAACATTAAATTTTACGCAAATTCTGCTGGTGAATCTTTCTTTAAATGTCTACAATATCTTGGAATTACCTTTCTGTATTCTTATCTTTTTTTTCCCTGAAAAAATTGAAGACCTCTTCAATTTTACATATAGATAAAGACAAATATTGGAAAACCTTAAGATTTTTCACATGTTGTAAGTGACAAAGTGCATTCTGTATTGGTAAAAAATCAGATTATCATTAATATATTTTTTGTTAAGTCCATTACATAAACTTCATTAATTCCTATTATCACCAACACGGAGTTCTAAGTTAGAGTTCAGCTCCTTAGCTCTTTACTTTTATTGCTAATTTTTTTTCAAATTGTAGCTTTTCAGATCAGTGAAACATTTGAAGAAGTGGTAAAAAGCAGTTCTGTAATAGTTGTATTATGAGGTTTTTATTAGACTTGAACACTGTATTTTCAGCTCATTGAAACACTTTATATGCCACAAATAGCTCAGGTGTGAACCTGGAAGTAACTATAATTTTTG
Source organism: Manis pentadactyla (assembly GCF_030020395.1). NCBI lineage: Eukaryota > Metazoa > Chordata > Mammalia > Pholidota > Manidae > Manis > Manis pentadactyla. The sequence continues at coordinate 64,779,135 of NC_080031.1, read as the reverse complement.
ACTTGGGGTTTTCTCCTTGATTCACTTGGTGACATTTCAATTTCGCCAGTCTTTAATGATTAAAAAGTATTTTAACTTGGTTCCTATAATTGCTGCAGAATTAGGGCTATATGTCTTTGTTCTTCAAGTTTAATTTATTAGGGAGATCACTCATAGTGAAACTAGAGCACCAGGAATCACAGTGATCATAGAGCACCCAGTCCTGTCTGAAGATGCCGTGTTTGTCACTTCCCTTTCCCTATTTGCCTTAATAATGACAACAGAATAGAGGAAACTTACGAAACTAACAGGCAAAAACTCATTATTGCGTATTTGTTAGCAAGGGTAATAGAGTGTATTTCCTAGAACAGTGACCAGAATGGATGTTGGATCCATTTGGATGCATTGTAACTGCATTGTATTCCCAAAACTGTTCTTCAGAATTTTACATAAAAGTGACTTTGGATGAACTGTTTAGTGACTGTACAGAACGTAGGAAGTTTACTTCTCTGACACACAAAGGATGCTGGTATATTTTCTAATCAACACCAGTGAGCTCTGAACAGTAATTGCTAGATAGTGTTCTTTCTCACTGATAAGTTTATTGCCTTTGTGTTGTCTTCACCTTTTGAATTCTTTCTTCCTTAATATACCAATGAAACTTTTATTTTACAAAATTTCTACAGACATATAATTTGTATTTTAAATGAAACTACCTTTAAGCTACTCTTGGAAGGAAGTTTGTTACATCACAGGATACATAGCTGACTCGTATTATGTATATCAATCATTTCATCCAAGGTAAGTAAAAGATGTCTGGGTTTAAATTTTTCATTGTCCTGTTTGGTGGGTAACAACTCATTGAAGCTTTATATTACTAGAAATTTTGAATCTTTTGATGATCGAATAATATCGGAACTTAAGTAAATAAAGACAAAAGTATTGATAATTCTATCAGTGTATCATACAAGCCAACAATTAAGTTCCCACCATTCTTATTTTTTCAGATTATAAAAGTAAGACATATACATTGTGAAAAATTAAGTTTGAGTAGTTTAAATATTAGACTTAAAATCCTAGCATTTCTATCCCCAGTGGTGGGGCGGGGGGGCAAGGGGAGTGGAAACACTAATTGAACTGTTAAATATACATTTCTTCACATATTTTTCATTTTTTGTTAAGATATAATTTAGGTAAAATTCACTTTTTTTGGTGTGCAATTCTGCAAGTTTTGACAAATATAAATAGTCATGTACCCATCACCACCACAGTCAAGACAGAACAGCTCTCTCACACCATAAAACTCCCCTGTGCCCCCTCAACTCTTCTCAACTACTGATCTGCTTTCTGTCCCAATAGTTTTGCATCTTTTAGAATGCTGTACAGATCACATGGCATGTAGCCTTCTCAATCCGGATTCTTTCACTTATCTGAGTGCTTCTGAGACTCACCCACCTTATGTATATCACTAGATGATTTCTTTTAACTTCTGAATCTTATTCCATTGTGTAGACATACCTACATTTGTTTCTCCATTTCCCAGTTGAGGTGTTTTTGGCTATTACAAATAAGGCGGCTGTATTCATTTGCATAGCGGTCTCATATTACTGAGATAAATGCTAAGGAATGGGATTGCTGGCTCAAATGATAGGTGCATGCTTAACTTTATAAGAAAGTGCCAAACTATTTTCTAATGACTATCATTTTGCATTTCAACTGGCAATGGATGAGAATTCTAGTTGGTCCACTTGCACATACATCTGCATTCTCATGGCCACTGGTAATTTTCAGTTTTGCTTTGTTTTGCTGTTTTAATATGTGTGTAGTGTTATCTCATGGTAGTTCTTTGTACTTTCATAATGGCTAAAGATGTTGTATATCCACTACCCGTCAGATTTTATTTTATATGTGTTCACTTTTCTACCTTATAGTTGTTTGTAATTTGTATTTTAAATTGAACTACCTTTAAATATCTTGGAAGGAAGTTCGTTTTCATAGAATACATGTGCCAAAACTTGATTTTGTTCAGTTCTTTCCACACCTGAGGCACCAAGGATGTCCTGGATCACCTGTTTGCTGTGATTTTTCAGCATCATATTGGACAGTAAGATTTCTTGCAGTTTTGTCAGTAGTTACGATAAATGAAGATGAAATAATCCAAAAGAACTTGAACAGGTTTGTTAGTGTTTCTGAAATTTCAAACGTTTTCCACACTAATATAAAGCATTTAGCCCACACTAGCAGGTAGGAAGAGCCATGTGGTGCTAAATTGAACCATGTGTAGGGTTTTTTCTTTGTTTTATTGAAGTATAATTGAAATACAACACTGTATAAGTTTAAGGTGTAGAGTACAATAACTTACATATAGTGAGAAATGATTACCATAGTTAAGTGTAGTGAACATTTACCATCTCATACATACAGAACAAAAATACATGTTTTTATCCCTTGTGATGAAAACTTTTAAGAGTCATGTGTGGTTTAAGAAATGTCTTTTTGTGACATAATTACTTGTCAAATATCCAGAGTGTCTGGTCAAAAGAAAATAACGAGTGCTTCTACCTTCCTGCTTAGATTTTTTGTCTTTGCATATATTGTTTTGAAGATGCTATTTAATTGGAGATCAAGTCAGTTGTTCTGAGTGTTCGTGATAGCAGTGTCTGATAATGTTCCTTTCTATGAGATTGATTAGTACCTCTGTAATCCTTCAAAAACAGAACAGGGTGTTGCTCCTGGCCATGATCACTCAACCTTGGTTAATAATGGGTTTCTCATTGTTATGGTTCTCTTCTGCAAAAGCTAAGGTGTAAATACTAATTAATGCATTACTTAAAAAATTGGCAAGTCAGTTTTTAGTGACAGACCTCACTGAGAAGTATCAAATCATGCACTTAAGTTAAAAAAAAAAACAAAAATAAACTTCAGGGTGAAGTCTGTTTTTCATAAAAATGTTGAATATTTTGCAATAACTTTTTGACTCTGTATCATTCATGAAATTCTGAACTTTAGGTAACAGCGAGGAAAATGTTTTTAGTATTTTGCTTTAGTTTAAAATGAAATTGTAAATAGGACTTTATTTTTTCCAGAGTTTTTAATGAGTTCTTACAACAAGAAGAGATAGGTGGGGCAATCATTTTAGTTTGAATTTTACTTGTAAAACTAATTAACACATCACTTGGCTCTTTTCGCGGCTTTACTGTAACTCACCTATTGCTTGATGTCACCAACCTTCTGGAATCCCAGCATACTCAACGTAAAATGAGGAGTTTGGCCCAAAGATTGAGATCCCTTCTAGCACCAGCGTTCTATGAGGTCACACATACGAACCACAGTCGAAGAGTTTGGAGTAGGTAGTGGGTAGTGATGAGAAATTTTGGGTCACAACTGTTTCTTTTCATTTTGTGTATGTTAGATGCTGATCCTGAACTAGGATTTGGTTCTTTGTTTTTCAAAAGGACACATAAATGGATTTAATTGCCTGTTTAAAAAAATTTTCATTTAGCACATAGTCCAGCTTAAAAGTAACTTTTGATTCCTTTGGTTAAGTAGTCAGTTGATGAACTTGCATAGGGACCTCTTTAATCTTCTCTTGAAGTCTAACACACGAGTATTTATTTGTTGCTGTATTATTTTGACTAGAATACAGTTTTCACATTTTATAAAATGCTAGTTGATAATAGATTGGTAGCTTACTAAATGAACATTATTGAAGTAAAATTCACATGTAGTGAAATGCATAGGTTTGAAGGTTATAATTCTATGAGTTTTGATAAGTTTTTGTGTCTTACCTCAATATAATGTTTTTGGAATCCATCCATGTTGTTCCAGTATTTTGTTGTGGTGTTCTACTTCTGTGTAGTGTCCCACTTAATGACTATATGACTTGGCAACGAATTGGCAATAACAATAAACAATTTTTTATTTAGTACCTGTTGATGGATATTTGGGTTATTTTTCATATGGGTCTATTCTGAATAAGCTGACAGGAACATTCTTTTATAAGGCTTTGTGGTTGTGTGTGTTTTTATCCATTTTGAGAGCATACCTAGAAGTAAATTTGTTGATTCATGGGGTAAGTGTGTGTTTCATCTATAAAAAAAAATGCCACATGGTTTTCCAAAGTGGTTGTACCATTTTATACTACCATCAACAACATACAAGACTAACAGTTTTTCCGTATTCTTGCTAACACCTATTTCAATTATAGCTGTTCTTATGGATGACTCATTATGAAAAGCATCTTTTAATCTGATTAAGACCACATGTATGTCTTATTTTGTAATGTATTCAAATGTTTTGCCAATTCTTAAATTGTTATCTTTTGATTTGTAGTTTTTTATATATCCTGAATATATCACATGTCTTAATGTATTTTTTCCAGTTTGTGACTTTCCTTATCATTTTCTAAATCATGTTTTTTGAAAAGTGGAAGTTTACCATTTTGTTGCAGTCCAGATTTTCATGATTTCTTTTATGGTTACTATTATTGTTGTGTCTTGAAATCTTTGCTTATTCCAAGGTCATGAAGATATTCTCCTTTGTTTTTGCCCAGAATCTTTATAGCTTTTGTTGTTATATTTTTTACTATAAATGGTCTCAAATTAACTTTTGCACATTATATGAGATAGAGGTTGAGGTTCTCCCCTTCTTTAGCTCTTCCTCCCCTGCCCCCCCTGCATACAGATAACCACTTGCTCCAGCAGCATTTGTTGTAACAACTATATTATCTTCTGGATTACTTTTGGTATTGAAAAATCAGTTGTCTGTATATTGTCTGGACTATATGCTGTTCCATTGATCTGTTTGTCCTATTTTGCCATTTCTTCCCTGTCTTGTTGGTTAGCTTTTCAAGTCCCAAGTCTTCCAACTTTTTTGAAATTGTTTTGGCTCTTTTAGACCCTTGCATTTGCACATAAATTTTTCAGTTAACTATAACAGTTAATGCTAAATAAAATGAAACAAAAACAGAAGCAAAACCTTGTGGGGGCTTTAGGATTTCAGTTTCAAAAAATCTATTTGGGAAGAATGACCAAGTTATAACACTGAGTCTTCTAATTTATGAGTATAATTTAGATTGTCTTTTATTTTTCTCAGCAGTGTTTTGTATTTTTCAGTACAGAGGTCTTGCATATATTTTACCAAATTACCCCTAAGTATTTCCATATTTTTCATGTTATAAATGTTAGTTGTAAATTTTATTTTTTGATTTTTTTGTTGCTTATATATAGAAATACAGAAGACTTTAGTATCTTGACATGGTATCCTTGCTAAACAAAAAGTTATGTCATCTGTGAATAGAGATGGTTTATTCTACTTCTTTGCAATCTTAGGATTTTCTCCTTTTTATCATCTGTTGAATTTAACCACCTCCAGTACAGTGGTGAATAGAAATGGTGTGAGAATAGAATCCTTGCCTTGTTCTCAGTCTTGGAATGAGTTCAGTATGTCATTAGTAAGAAGATGCTATAACTATGGATTTTTTGAAGATGGCATTTGTCAGATTGAGAAAGTTCTATTTCTTAATTGCTGAGACTAGTTATCATGAATGGATGTTGAATTTTGTCATGCTTTTCCTACATTTTTTGAAATGGTTATAATGGATTTTCTCCCTTATTCTGTTATTATCAGAAGTTAAGTGGTTTTTTTGAATCTTTTTGAATATGTGGAGGTTTTTATTACAAGTTTAATTTCTATGCCAACAATAACATTATTTCAGCTTTCTGTTCTTACCATAGTTCTGGCTTGTTTTTATTCATTTCATCTAAGGTACATACACATCTAAGTTACAAAATCCAAGGAATTTATCCATTTCATCTAAGTTACATATTGATTGCAATATAATTTTTAGTATTTTATCTTTTTAAGCTTTTAATGACTGTAGGATTTATAGTGATGTGTCCCTGCTTTTGTTACTAATTGGGTTAATTTGTTTTTTGTTCTTGTCTAGCTCATTTATCAGTTTTACTAATGTTTTTTTAAAATAACTTTTGGCTTTTTTTATCTTTCTTTATCATTTTCTGTATCAGTGATTTTTGTTCTTTTCTTTTATTTCTTTGAATTTTACTTATCTTTTTGTTAGCCTTTTAAGGTAGAATACTAGATCATTGATTTTTCTATCTTTTTAACATAAGCATTTAAAAGTGTAAATTTTCCCATAGTTCCTGCCTTAGGTATTTCTCACTAATTCTGATGGGTTGTGTTTTTACTGTCATTCAATTGAAAATTCTTTTTAGTTTCCCTTATGGCTTATTCTTTAATCAGTGCATTACTTAAAAATATGTTGCACAATTTAGAGATATTTAGGAATCTTTCATATGTTTAATTTGAATTCTGCTGTGGGTCTGTAATATCCACTGTATCATTTTAGCTCTTTGAAATTTACTGAGACTTTTGTCAATCAGTTTTTAATCTTAGGTTCTTCATTTTCCTAGTTAAGATTTTAGTTATTGATTTGGAATTTAGCAAGAGCTAGAGCTACAGGGACATATACATGTCTATATATATATATATATATATGTATATTAATATATATATAGTCATTATTTAATAACAATGGGACCCAGTATATATGCTGTTGTCATTACTTATAATCTCTGGTATATGACTTATTTGTGTTCTCTACACCCAGAAGTTAGGGTGCTTTATGACCAAATTATGAGACCCTAGTAGGAACTTTTTTTCCTATCTGACTTTTAAGTTTGCTTTACCAGTAGATTTTTTGAAAGAAAGTAATTTTTTTTTGTTTTCTATTGCCTTTTAATTGATTATAATTCTTTATCATACTCCTAAGCATTTTCAGCAATAACAAAAAGGCTGATTTTGTAATGTGTATTGTACTTGGATAAGCAATGAAGTTGGAGACCTTAGTTTCAGCCCAGCTCTCCCTTTACTGCTTGCATGACCTTGGTCAAGGTATCTATCCTCTCTAAGCCTTTATTTTCTTCTATGTAAAATGGGAATGATAATAGTAATTTGCTGTAATTAAATAAACAGTGTAATTTTTAACAAAATGAAACTTAAATGTAAGATATTAACTACTTGTTGTGAATTGGTAAAAAGACCAGTCTTTCAGTGTCTTGGATCTTTAATGCTATCCACTTTGATGCTAAGGAGAAAAAGAAGAAAGTTGCTTTTAAAGCTGGCTGCCTCTGGGAAGCAGGAGGGAGAGTGGGAAGGAATAGAGCAGAAAACTGTCACTTTTCATCAGGAGTAAAAGTATAGGAAGATGAGCAGATGCTTTTAATATTCTTCATTATCCATGTGTCTCTTCTTATTAAGAAAAAAAAAAGCCAAATCTTTTAAAAAGTAACAAAACTGGGTTTGAGGTTTTAAGTTTTAGGTATCCCAATTTATAGAAGATTCCAAATAGTTCTAAACTGCCAGAATTTGCCTACTTATGTCCATCATACTGAAGGTGAATTTCCCCTTCCCATTATTTTTCCCCATGTTAAATACATCTTAAGTTGCATATTTTCTTCTTAGTAATAGAAAGACTTGAAATTTCATAAAGTTAAATCTTTAAAGCACATAACAACTGAATTTCCTGCTTTTACAGGTCCTATTGGTGATGTTTCTCATTCTGTGGTTTATATTGTCAACTATTGAAACACGAGAGTGTTGACTAATTTCAGTTAACCTTTCATTGTGGCTTAATATTCTCATCTATAAAATCAGGCTAAATATTTGGATTAATTCATTGTTGTATTGGGATTAAATAATCTACATCAATTTTGAAAGCATTAAATATAGTATGTGATAATTACAATATTCTAGAGATTTTCCTTATGGTTAATTAACTGGTTTATTGTCTTCAAAACTTACTCTAAGATCTTTATTTGACATAAGAAATTGTTGCTATGTAAGTCCATTTAAATTTTTAGTGTTCAAAAATGTATCTGGGAAATTTAAAAGTCACTTTATCTCATAAAAAATCTCTCAAGATGAATACTGAATGGGCAAGTAGCATTTTTTTTCTTCAGGATTTTCAAGGTGATGAAAATTATTATTTGGTAAAATGAGTAGCTAAGGAATTTGGGCAGTTGGGTTTAAAGTGTAGAATATTTTAAGAGAATTGATAGAGTTAACCAAAAAACCTAGTACAGGTATTTTTCCAAACTATAGAATTTTGTGTTGCATTTGTCTTCATTATACTAGGAGAATAGTAGAAATAAATATTCAGTTTAATGGCATTTTATTGTATGACCTTAAGAATTAGTATTTCATCAGTATGTAAAAAAATGTATGTAACTTCATGTAACTTAAGTATTATTGAAACTTAAGTTTTAGTTTATGATTAAGATTCAGAGGCCAGAAATAAATCAGAATTTAGAAGAGATCTTGGAGACTTGAACTTCACATTAGATTGACTCAAAATCATGATAGTGATTAATTTTTTTAGCTAGAAAATTACTTGTTTCATGATAGCTCATTTAATATTCTTTACTCTGCCATTTAGGCAGAATTTATTAGGATGCAAACTATATTTATTTAGGATGCCACAGTATGCTCTTCTCTGCAGTTTCTTGTGATACTTTTTTTTCCTTTTTGCCTTAGTATTCACTTTGCCAGCAAATTACCATACTAATTTAAGGAACTGAAATCATGTCAACTGAGATTTTAAAAGTTACATTAAAATTTTAAATGTTACTCAGAAAACCACTGGGAGATGATCTTGGTATCTATGACTATGAGGACGAGGCTGTTCCCCATTTAAATAAAGCTTTAGAAGAAAAGCAGGGATTTAAATAGCAGGGTGGTGTTATATTTGATAGGGGGAGAATTCTGTAGATGTTGAGAACTGTTAACAAATGAAGTGGGTTGTAAAGAATTCTTTCTGGGTGTTCTTCCCTGAAAATATGCTCACCCACTTGTTTGTTTATTTAACTACTGTGCTTGTGGAGTCATGTACTTTGTGAAGTCTTCTGTGTAATTAAAAAGATGGTTTGACATTTAAAATCCTAACTTTAGTATTTTCATTGTTTCTTTCCTTTTCTTTAGGAGGAGCGTATTATTTAATATCTAGAAGTCTAGGGCCGGAATTTGGTGGTGCAATTGGCCTGATCTTTGCTTTTGCCAATGCTGTTGCAGTCGCTATGTATGTGGTGGGGTTTGCAGAAACTGTGGTGGACTTGCTGAAGGTAATCTGACCTTTCTTCTACTCACTGGTTTACCAAACCTTTCTGAGGGCTTATGTGCCACTCACATGTTAGATGCTAAGAAAGCAGTGATGAACATAAAACTCACTTTTTCAGGAAGTTTAGCAGGGGAAATGGACAAAAAAATTACAGGATGTCAGAAGTGGGTAACTATAGGAAACCTTGGCAGCACAAAGGGGGAAATCACTTAGCTTACCCTCCAGAAATGTGGGCAGCAAAAGACTATCAAGGGAGGGTTTTCCAAAAAGGGAGTCTAGATATTAAGATATTAAGATATGGGGGAGGTGGGGTGTGGTGTGAGGGGAGCAGGGAGAAAAGGAAACAAAAGCTTAGAAGGTCATTAAAGTACTTTTTTAAAATGAAGTATTTCTCTATGACTGGAGCACAAAGTAGCAAGAAATATACTAGAGTGGGAAAAAAAGGATCGAGTCAGGAAGGGTCATCTTTGCTGTTAAATTTGGGTCTTACCTTGATTGGAGTTGGGGGCCATGGCCTCATCAGTTGGGGGCATAAAGAAACATCTGACCACAGTATAGAGAATGGATTTGAGAAATCACAACTAGAGATGAAGGATCATTTAAAAGGTGATTATGACTATCTTGAGAGAGGAGATGGTGGCATACTAAAACAATGACCAGTGGGGCTGGAGAGGTATAGGTGAATTTGAGACACTTTTAAAATGTTGAGTAAGTGGACTTGATGATTTAAAAGAGATGTGGGAATTGAGATACAAGAGAAACTAAATTTCAAGTTTATACATGGATTTCTGAGTTAGGAATTTAATTGGAAGATTATGCTGTTCACTGTGAGATAGAGAACACAGGACAGTTTAATTTTGAATGTCTTATTTGAGGTAGCAGAGGTATATCCAAGTAGAGCTGGCCAGAGAGTAGTAGGTAATACTGCTCTGGAGTTAAGAGAGCTGGTTCGAAAAGAGTCATTGGGATGTGTGTAGGTAAGGCAGTAGAAGTAGAATAGGATTCAGCATTATTAAGTGAGAGGCACCTCAAGTGACACCTGTAGTTCATGTCAGATTAGGTTGTAGGTCTCTTCTTCTGCAACTACTAAGTGGTAAAGTTGTAAGTGTAAAGTCAGAAGACTGACACATTGGCATTGACCTAATGTGACCTTTCTGTATAGGCTCAAAGGGATGGAGAAGAGGAAGGGCTGTAAGTAAGCAAGCAGTGTAGTTGTTAAAAGTTCATATTCTTCCATTAATCAGTTTAGTGTGTTTTAAATGTTATTGATATTAAATGAGTTAACTAATCACAATAAATACAAAATATATTTCTCCTATGTAACTTTAAATCCTATTAGTACTACTTAGTCAATTCTCTTTTTGATTTATTAAGTCAGCATTAAATATAGCATTATCCCTTTAGTCATATTTTTGATGTTATTAGATACTTGAATGACACCTCAGTAGTACACAGCTACTCATTCCTTTTCCTTAGGTCTCCCTATTCATTCCTTAAATAGGTATTTATTCAATCTCTTCACGTACCGTTCTGGTAGGTCTAAAATGTTTTAAAAAGAGTTAAAGAGTTTCTCTAAAATAATATTGCTCATTACATTTTTAATCTCTTCTAGGAACATTCCATACTTATGATAGATGAAATCAATGATATCCGAATTATTGGCGCCATTACAGTGGTGATCCTTTTAGGTATCTCATTAGCTGGAATGGAGTGGGAAGCAAAAGTAAGTAATGATATAATTGGAATACCTGTAAATATTTAATATATGAACTTATAGGGCTTTCATTGGGAGCACTATAAAGTCTAGTGATATTTTTAGGTTCTGAAGGTTCCTAAGGGGCTATTTCAGGAGAAATTTGTGTATAAGGTTATTTTCTATTTGCAAGTCAAGAAGTATTTGGAGATAACAATTTAGGGGTACCAATTAAACATAGTACTTTCTAAATGTTTGGATTCCTACCTCCCCTCTCATCTCCTAATCTGACCTACATTGTGTAGAAATGCTCAGGTCACTATATTACGAAACCTAAATTAAACTGTTGGCTTTGTAATTTGTTTAAAAGTCCATTTTAAAAGCTAAACACAGCAGTAATAAACTTGAGGCTTGCCCCCATAAGAGATTAGAGAAGCTAATCTTGCTTGCTGTTGAAATCTCAGAAATCATGACTGCCAAAGCCGGAACCACTGTTCTCTGGTAAAAATTGTTGCAGTGGCATATTAACCTGTAGGCAGAGCACCAAAAATATTTCTCTTTGAGAGAATGTGCCACAACCAGTGGTAGTTTTCTGAGTAATGCATATTCACAAAGGTGCTGCTGAGGAACTCTCCCCATTCGGGTTACTTCATGTTTACTTTTATAAATCCTATAAAATCACATATTTGTGATACATATGAATATGATAATATTTACCGGATCATAAGTTAGGGAAGTCAGAAAGAATTTTTTTCAAGGTTATTTAAGTCATTAATATATAATTAAATTATTTACTTGTACATGTAACAAATTGACTACCGAAAAGAACAGAATTTCATACTAGGTGAGACAACATTAGCATATAAGTAGTTCTTATTTCTACAGATGACACAGTTTTTCGTAAGTATCTTCTCACCTTTACTGGGAGGCTGAGCGTGCAGGAGAGGCAGGGGCTTGGGAGCTGGGTGAAATGGGTGGAGGGAGTTGTGAGATACAAACCCCCAGTTGTAAAACAGATGTCAAGGAGATGGAGTGTACAGCATGGTGATTGTCAATACTCCTGTATTACATATTTGAAAGTTGGTGAAAGATTATATTTTAATACTTCTCATCACAAGAAAAAAAGTTTCCTAACTATGTATGGTGACAGATGTTAACTAGGCTTATTGTGTTGGTCATTCCCCAATATATACAAACATCAGATCATTATATTGTACACCAGAAATTAATATATTGTTATGTGTCAATTTTATCTCAATAAAACAAAACAGAGTGGAGGAGGAGAGGTGGTGGGGTTCATAGATTGTTCCTTTCTTCCAGACCCACTGCTAGTTGAATTTCACTCCTGAGTACTGTTTTCTTTGCACACTTTTTCTGCTTCCTTTCCTGTAGCCATCACACATTCAGCATTGTACTCGGACTCTGTGTGAAACTTGTGTTTGTAGCAAATATGTTCTTCATGTCAAGTTTGTACTGCTATGGCAGAGGAGACAGGAAAGAATGGTACAAAGGATGAAAAGTCTACAGTGTTGGGAATTGATAGTGCTTTATGTTCTGTGGAAGGGTGTGTACATCTTTAATTCATTTTGGAAATGGATGGTCTGGTCCTACGGATGCTTTCCATTTTTGCCCCGTGTGTTGAACATTCTAAGATAGTTCTTTAAAGACTCTTCATTTAATAAAAATTTATTGAGCACCTACTTTGCACTTGGCCCTGTTTGAGGAACTGGGGAAACAAGACAGAAATCCTTTCCCTCTTGGAAGTTATATTCTAGGGAAACTGAGTCAGTGTGTAGTCATAAGAGATTTTATTCTGATTTTTGATGTTTAAAATTCCAGGCTCAGATTGTTCTCCTGGTGATTCTCTTGCTTGCTGTTGCTGATTTCATCATAGGAACATTTATCCCACTGGAGACCAAGAAGCCCAAAGGTTTCTTTGGTTATAAATGTAAGTAAAAGAGAGTATTTTTTTGAAGGTGTATGTTATTACATTCTGTTAGTAAACAAATGTAGCACACTGTAGATATTTTGTGATATAATTGAGTTTGATGTAGTGACTTATCCTAATTGACAATAATTCCGTTTAGTTCTGTCTCTCTTACGTATGTTACAGTTGGAGTTAAAAAACACTTCTATTTACATCTTTCCTTTTTAATTATTAGCAACAAAAGATGAAAGAAGAGAGAAAAATCAGTGCTATTGAGGAAGGGTGCTTTTGCCCTCTCTAATTTGGGGAATTTGTAACTGAAATGGTACCATTTGTTCTGACATGGCTTTTTAAATTCTTTCAGTTGTATTTAAGCACAATAGTCTAAAAGTGCCTAAGACTGTGAAAGCAACTGCAAATGTTAGTTTCTTGGTGTAATTGCAAGTTCAGTTTTTCTATAGTTTACATTATAACTTGTGTGGGAATTTTCCAGTTTTCATCTTCCATAACCCTTTTCATGCTGTATCTAATTGTCAGTACTGGTGAAATTTACTTGTCGTTTATTATTTCCTAAAGTGTCTGTCTGTATCCATCCTCACCCCTGCCCCATCCTCACCCCACCTAACTGGGCAGCTCTGAACCTCTCTCTGCAAGGTAAAGTGGAAGTGGGGAAGAAGAGTTGCAACAGCACCAGAGAGGGTTATCACTCAGGATAATAGATCTGCCTGTCTTCAGTTGATAAAAACTTGTTTTGAAGCCCTACAAGAAGAAGCCTAGCTGTAGTTTTCCTGAGTTGTTTAGCACAGAGCTCCTGATAGAGTTACGTGAACAGATAGACTGTTAATTGATGCACATGTTCCTTCAGGATGTCTTACTAGAAAAAAAAAATCAGCTGAACTAACCTGTGGAGCCAGGAGACCTACTTGTACATTTTGGTGTAATCTGTGCTCCCTAATTTATGTTATTGACTGGTAACAACATACAGTCCTTGGATCCTATGTGAATAGCACTGCTTATATCAGACACTGACTTAGTTGGCTGGACTGTTTTCTGATAAGAATTGTTTCAAGGTTCTTAATCAAGGACACCCATCTGTTTGTGCCTAGTGGTCCTGGATTGATAGTTTGTCTAGATTGATTGATTGTCTATTCTGATTACTAGTGCTCACGTGTACTTCTAAACTGGGCTTTAAATTCTTGATTTCCTCGACTGAAGGACAGTGTCTCCACTAGGCATGCCAGAAGTGAACGTAGCATCAATTAAGCAGATAATTTTCTGTATTTTGTGCTTTCATAATTATATTTGTGTTTAGAAGGTTCCCCCAGTTGGCTTTGTCTGATTTATTTCCATAGGTAGAGGTTTTCATTCTGCCAGGAATGCCACGTGAGTGATGTGTTCTCAGGTCAGCGCATCAGGAGACTCACGCGATGTCCATTTTTCCCATCACTGATGGTTTTTAATTTTGATAACTTGGTGAAAGTGGTACCTGAGAGCTTTCTCTTTTGTGAGTGCATAGCCTGTTCCCCATCGTGCTTTCACTTCCTTCTTAATTCCTCTCATCTGGCTTCTGTCAAGGGCATGGCCACATGGTGCTGGAGCCAGCAGGCACTTCTTTAGTCCTCTGCCTCTCAGCAGAATTATGCTTAGTTGTTCCATCTCTTAAAATATTTTTCTTGTTTTATTTGATGTCAGGCATGTTAGTGTTTTACCAACTCACTGGTCACTGTATCTACTACTCCTGTTAAACCTGCTCATCTGCCTGTCCTGTAAATGTCAAGAGTCGCACAGAGTATGGTCCTGTGCCGTCTGGCTAGGGTCGTTCCTTTGGAGTCTCGGGGCTCAAATATGGTACCAAGAGAGGGACTTGTTTCTATTCCTGGATTTCTCCTTTAGACTTCAGACATTTGTATATATCCAACAGCTTTTTTGATATCCCTCCTACCTTAACTTTCTCAGGCTTCTCCATCTCAGTTAGTGGAAGAAACCAGGATTTCAGTGTTTCCGACCTGCCCCCTTATTTCCTACTCCTTCTCTGACTAGTACATTATTCTCCCATCACTACGTGGAACCACCCAGTAACCCGATTGGTCTCCCTGCTCCCTATGTTAATGCGAAGTTTAACTATGGACAGTCCACTGTCCATACTGTGTTCCCACAAGCATTAATCATATTGTGTCATTTGCATGTTTCTAGGTCTACCTTGGCTTCCCATATTAGGATAAAATCTAAACTGTGGAATTTTGTACAATCTCACCCCACTGATCTCTCTAATCTCATTTCAGTTCTCCCCCTTACTTTGGGAGCTTTATATTCTTTTAGTTCCTCAGAAGAGCTAAATCTTTTTCCCACCTTGGGGCCTTTACACATGTTGTTTCTTATTGCTGGCATACTCTCTCCCCTGACCATCACATGGCAGGTTTTTGCTCAGTGAAGTCTCATCTTAAGTATTATCCCCTAGTTATCTCTAAATTTAGCCTTTTGTAGCCACATTGAATTAGATTCTCTCTCATTCTTTATCACTACACCTTGTTTCCATCAATACATTTAACTGCTGCTTGTAATGAATGTTTCTTTACTTATTTTGTGGCTTCCCACTGAGACTCTCTAAGTTCCATGAAGGGAGGAACCATGTCTAGCTTGGTGGTGTTCGGGCTCCAGGCCCTTGAGATGCTAGATGGCTCCAGTGCAGACCTGGCGCATGGTAGACACTTTCAGTACTGGATGGACAGATGAGAATTAATGTGTGTTGCAGTGTCAGCGCCTGTCAGAGTAGATGGAAACAGTAGAATTAATTGATGCTTTCGTTATTGTTGAAAAGGAAAGGCCCTTTACCTAGTTTGCTTTAGCTAACATTGTGGAAGCTTGGTGAATAATGCAGCCTCAAAAATCAAACAGGTCACCACTAGGAAATAGAGAAAGCTGTACATGGTATATAAGTTGGTTGTAAGAAAAAAAATGGTTCCAGTTTAAAGTGAGGTTCCCTTTGTTTTCCTACATCCTTTCTTTCTTCTTTGACCTCTGATATTGAGAGGTTTATCCATGCTTTGATTTACATTTAGGTGAATAACACCAATCAAGTAGAAGTGCTTGAAACATAATTAGTAAGGTACACAAATAGCAGGGCAGGACCCAGGTCAAACCATCATTTGATTGTAAACTGTCTACTCACACAAGAAAAGAGGAGTGTCAGTACTTGAATTAGGAAGTATTCAAGAACTGGCCGTTTACTGGAACTGAAGAAAAGTCAGGGATCATATATAACATGCATACCACTTACTCTTGATCTAAATTATTATAGTCTAACCTCCTATATTAATTGCCAAAAATATTTTGGTCTCTGCAGCTGAAATATTTAGTGAAAATTTTGGACCAGATTTTCGAGAGGAAGAGACTTTCTTTTCTGTATTTGCCATCTTTTTTCCTGCTGCAACTGGTATTCTGGCCGGAGCAAATATCTCAGGTGATCTTGCAGTAAGTATTATAAATTACTGTGTTGATTATATGTAAAAAATGGTATACATATATTTAGTTTAAAAGATAGACTTAAAAAAATCTTCTTGTCTTCTAGGATCCTCAGTCAGCCATACCCAAAGGAACACTCTTAGCCATTTTAATTACTACGGTGGTTTACATAGGAATTGCAGTATCTGTAGGTAAATAGCCTTACATTTCTTTTGTTTCAGAAATTTCATGATGTACATACTATAAATATTTATTTTCATACCATTATATTTCTAACTTTTAATATCAGAATATTTCAATAAAAAGGCATGGGAGTTTCATACTTTAATTCCAAAACAGTTTTAAGTAAACTAATAGTGATTTTATAGACATTTTCTAAACCACCAATGCTCTATTATTTCTCCTCTTAGGATTTTTATTAACTCTAGGAAATCAGAAAATTATATAAAACTTTATTTGCAAACTCTTAAATTTTAGAGATATATTTATAGAAAAAACTCATATGTAAAAGTAAGTGAATTTTACTCTGATACTTAGAAATTTTTAATATTTTTGTTTTTGGTGGCTATTTCTTGCAGTCTTACTAAATGAAGTTTGTTTTAAGAACATTAAGCAATGCCTGGCATTTTTTACCATAAAAACTGATTTTGGTGAATAGAACATACTACATTGAATAAACAGTGTTACTGTTTGAATAAAAAGTCTTAAATTGAATGAAATGATTTTAAATCATTTTATTACATTCATGGAATCAAAGCATTTTAGAACTTGAGAGGACTTTAAATAGTCTCTAAATCCCTGTCATATAGACTAGAGAATAAAAGCATAGAGGTTTTGCTATAAACATAACTGGCACTTGCTTTTATTACAGAATTCTTTTCATGGCAAAGAGGATTGTTTTCAAATAAAATTTTCAGAGGCTGTTAAAAAAGTAGATTCTTTAACTGAAACATTCTAGTCAAGAACAAAATTTAATAGCCATTAATTTATATATAATTTATATGCAGTGGTTATAGATAAATTGCCTCAAGTTCATTAAACTTCCATGAAACTATATACTTTATCCAGAAAACATATATTCTTGAAATGTAAGCACTGTATTCATTGTCTGTCCTCTAAAAATGAAGTTTTACAGTTCAATGTAAGCATAATCCCAGTATAAATTGAAGTTTAATACCTATCTAAAGAATTACATAATGCAAATTCATAGACTATAGAATATAAGGTTTCCATAATGTCTCAGTAAGAAAATTGTATTTTTCCATGTATTTTATCGGGAAGTTACAATAGAACTGTTTTTACAAACTGCTAATTTGCATAAATGTAATTTTGAAGTTTCACTATAAACAAGAGTTAGAAATGCTAATAGTAAATATTATCATGGTGGGCTAATTTACCATTTAAAAAAGGAATTGGATTTCATTTATCCTTACAATCCACATGTTAAGTCCCTGAAATTCATTTGGAAAAAACAAATGCTAATTATATATATAAGCTGAGCAAAATGTTTTTGTGTACCCCTTAAGGTACCTAGCATACTTGTGTGTGTTATACATAAGTTAGCTAAAGAAAATTTAGTTTTAATTTAAAGAATGGTATAACTGATTATGTTTCAAATTGGGAACTAATTTGTTAGAGCAGATAAATGTTTTTTCTAAGTGCTCTAACTGCTGGCCCTCGCTCACTGCATTCTGTGTGCAGGAACCCTTGGGGCAAGAGGAGGAGCCCGTCTTCTCCCTTTTTCTCTGATATTCAGGAGCTGGGCCAGTAAAGACTGCCCCTACCGCAGTGGCTGTGTAATTGGTTCAGAGCAGTGGAACCCTTCTTCCCCTAAGCAGTTCTGTCGTAGGACATGGCAGTGTGAAACTCCTGAAATCATAGCTGCTTTAGGGAAAACAAAAGGGTAGAGGTGCTCTACCTTCACCCCCCAAGGGGTTTCAGAAGTACCTTTACAGAAAGATGGTTTTGCAGACACTGCTCTGAAAGTTTCATGAAGACATTGAAGAATAAGGGACTTTCTTCATGTAGTCTGTCTAGTCATTATAATCCCTTTCAAACTTAATTTTCTGTTTAGTTTTTGCTGTGATGTCTGTAATTTTTACCTCATAAATGATGAGATAGTAGTGTTAAAGTGCTTAAAAAGTAAAACTATATGAAGATTAAGGAGTGGTAATTACTACTAATTGTATATCACTTGTTATTCTAAATACTGAAGTGCTTTTCTTTGAAGCTTTTCAGTGTTTATTATGGATATTTTCAATTTTGCATGAAAGTAGAGAACATGTTCTAATGAGCCCAGTAGAACCATCACCTGGCTTCAAAAAAGTTATCAAGAATTATCTGTAACATGGTTAATCTTGTTTCATCTATACCCATTCACTCTGCTCCATGGGTTATTTTTAAGCAAATCTGAGGTACCACATATTTTCTTATTATCAAGGTAGACTACTTGAGACAAAGGTTTAAATAGAATTACCATTCATTAATGTCCAATTGTTTTTCTTCACAGAAGATACGTATTACCTGAAGTCTGATCTTTGGCACATTCCAAATGTATAATATTTGGAGTATAGGAAAACATTTCTGCCATTGTAACAGAATGTTTCATATTTGTTTCAACACAGTGTTTTATGTTTGTTTAACCAAATAGGCCAGGGAATTCTTTTGCTAGTGATTATTTTTCACAACTATGTTTACAAAGTTTTTAAGTGTGTATGAGTAAATTATGTGTAAATACTACTCTTCATGATGTTCCTTTTCACCACTTAAATATTGAGGATCACAATGCTTCCCAAATTCTGTTCCAGGTATGGCTGTCTTACCTGTGAAACAGCGTATGCTATAATAAGCCAGTATATATGCAGTCAGTCCCATAACTGTCTGTGGTTTCATAGGTGATTTTGAAATGGATGTAAATGTTAGTTATACTACTTGTTCTCAATGTCGCTTGTGCTTCAGGTGCTTGTGTTGTTCGGGATGCCACGGGGAACGTTAACGACACTATTGTAACAGAGCTAACAAACTGTACTTCTGCAGCCTGCCAATTAAAGTTTGACTTTTCATCTTGTGAAATCAGTCCTTGTTCCTATGGCCTAATGAACAACTTCCAGGTGAGCAACAAATTTATATTACACAGAACATACTTACCTAGGGGTCAGGCTGCTATCAGATCTGGAAGGGAGGACTATTAATTACTTTATACCAAGTTACCTGTTTAAAAAGACTATAGGTAATGAACTAATTGGACAAACAGAAAAATATGAAAGGGTAAAATCTGAAGCTGTTCAGAAGCAAAATGGCTCCTGAGGATAACACTTGCGTGACAGGGTATTACGTAGGACATGCCCAGAGTACGCTGTTAAGGAAAGAAGGGAGCAGCAGACGTGTCTCTGTTCTGCTCCACTGATCTTTGTCCCTCCACCAAAACATGGGTCTGAGGCCAGGTAGGTGGATTCCTCCCATGTTATCCTTTTTCAAAGTTGTAGTTGTTTTAGTTCCTTTGATTTTTCTGTATAAATTTTAGAATAGTCTTAGTTTATTTACAAAAATTCCTGCTGAAATTTTGATGGAACTGTATGAAACTTCGATGCTGATCTGGGGAGAATTGACTTGTTTACTACATTGAGTGTTCCAGTGCATGAGCAAGGAAAGTTTCTCCATTTGTTTAGACCTTGTTTGATTTCTTCCATCAGCATTATGTAATATATTTTCTTAGCTTTACACCTACATACTTCATTTTTATTTTGAACATTTTAAATCCATACTAATTGAAAGGAGTTCAGTTTTCTAATTGGATGTGTCTCCATGATTGCTTTGTATATATAAATATTTTTTTTAAAAGCTTATCTGTATCAGTAGTGTTGCTTAATATGGCCCATATAGTCATGCTGTGCTAAACCACACTACCTTTTAATAGAATTGTTAGTGGGTGCTTGCAAGTTTATAACCTTTTAAAACATGAAGTATGTAAAGATAAGTATTACTTTTCAAGTATTTGGAGAATATCAGTCTTTCTGCCTTTTATTATTATCTCTATAAGGTACTGAAAGCAAATGAAATTTTTGTAAAATTTACAGGTTTGTACAAACTAAGAAGAGATTATTGTCTGGAGGATAATTTTGGGAGTTGCTTATTAAGTCCTAGGATACTAGAAAAGAACACAGAGGTGTAGATTCAAGAGATTAAAACAATCTATGATAAATTTATATAATAGACAGTTGTACTAATTCAAACTGAGAAATAAAATTTTGCTTCCTAGTTTTTTTTTTCAATATTTTGTAAACATAAACAGAATGGTTGAGGATTTAATGTATTTCAGAACAGTATAAATTTTATGTAGAACAATTAAACTTTACAATAAAATTTTGTAACTTAAATTTTCAGTGGCATTATTTTTATTTTTCTATTGTATGGTTTCAAGCAGTTGATTGCACTTTCAGTGGTTATAAATATTGAACCCAATTATGTAATAGAAGTTTGTTTTCTAGTCACAAGACTAGGCAAAATCATAGGAATGAAAGAAAGTATTCATGTCCAGCTAATGATTCAGGCCAATTCTGACATTGATATTGTGTATGAAAAGCACAAAATGTTGGTCTCTGCTTGGTGGTTGCAAGTGCCAATTAGATTTCTGTGTTGTTGCCTTAAAATATAAAAGTATGTTGTCTTTATCACATCTAGTAGGACTCATCCAAGCAAAGAAAAATTTGGTATATGTAAAGTTGCTTTTCTAATTTAAGTAAAATTTTTTAAAAAACTAAAGCAATATAAAATGCAAAAAAATCCTGTAGAAATGCAAACTGCTTGTGATTTGGACAGTGAAAAGAATGGTGAATAGAACAGTATCTGAGCAGCATATAAGTTGCAGTCCTGTCATGAAATCTATACAGAGCCACACTGTATAATGCTGTTTTGCATACAATTGACTTTTCATACTTAAGGAGGAAAAGTGATTTGAGTCATCCGTTTTGTATTGAACTTTTAGTTTTGCTATATAATCGTATGTTTCATATTGTTTTTCTACATTGTAATGTTTTCTGAAACCTCTGACTCATCATTACTTAATAAAAAAAATGTGAGCTTCTTTGCTTTGTCAGTCAAAGGCCTTAAGTGTCATACCCAAACTTAATGTCCACTGTTTTCTGTTGAGACTAAACTGCAGTGATTTCATGTTTGTGTACATACACATGCACACATGCCTGCTCTACTTGGGTCTTTTATTAGGTGCTTCACTGTGCTTGGAGTGCAGCTGCTTTTTCTTTTATACATCCAAATCTGCTTGGTTTCAAGGAAACCCAGTTCCATGAAGATTTTCTTGAACCCCAAGTCATCAACACACACACATCCCAATCACACAAAATATCACCATTCATCTTACTTGCAACTTTTTTACCTTTCATTAGCTTTTGTCTTTTTTCCCCACTATTAGGAAAGGACCATCTTTTTTTTTTGATCTTTGTTTCCACTCTGTATCATGAACAACACAGATATTACCATTATTTGTATTCATTATTATTATCCTTCTACTCATATTTTACCATAAAATGGTCAGAAGTACAGACGTGATTGGGTAAATATATGACTAGAAGACAGGAAGCTCACAAATCTGGAAACACAGTGTTCCAGATGCTAAGCATGAAGCATTATCTACCTCAATTCAGAGGTAATGGAAGCAGAGAAAATGTCTGTTTTTCCTCAAAACATGGAAGATGAGAAAGGTTACAGTTATATGTAACGTTGGTTGTGTCAGTTTGCCTTACTCCAAGAGTATATCACATCTCTGTTCTCCACTTTTTTGTCCATTTGTCTCCTGTCTTCACACTTACTTGAGGTTTTTACTAAGAGGCAGGAAATTCTGTATAAACTGCTAAGTATATATAGCACAAATCAAGTCTGCTCATTTTTTTTACCTTGGTCTAGCTGTCCTTTACAATGTCCTTCCCTAAAGACATGACTGGCAATGCTAGATAATCTAGCACTAACTGAAAAATATTGCTTATGAAAAATGTATGGCATCCATGTAACTACTACATTGTTTAAAGGGCTGAATGGAAAATCATCTTCACAAGTTTGTTTTTCTCCCTAAGAGTCTCAGAGAAGTCAATGCTAATATTTCTTAAAACACTTAATGTGTTCTTCATTTTTACCACTAAGTCTTCTGGAAGGTACAGGGAGAGACAATTAAGTGAAACAAAATGGTTTATGTACATGTGAAATCAGAATTACGCATTATGGCCAGTGGTTGTGCCCATAGCTAACTTTACATCTGGTTTAAAATACAAAGTCATAGTCAACTGTGATGGTCTGGGTCAGTGTAAATGAAAGGTAAATCCCTACTAATGAAGTAATGAATCTAGGCGATGATCATTACAATGGATCAAGCTGATAATGCCTGAACCCATCAGACACTCTTCCACCTTACTAATCTATTTGCACAAATTTCAAATGAACACTGCAGTGAATACCGGTGTACCTACCCCTTCACTTGTATTCACTAATCATTTATATTTTGTCCCATTTGCTTTACCTTTGTATATTCTTATTCTCCTCAAACATGAAAATAAATTATATACATAATGACAGTATGGGATATTTAAAACATCGTGTACTAGCACAGTATAGTTGTCCCACTTAATACATTAATAAACACTGTTATTTAAATTTATTTTCCATATTCATA
Organism: Manis pentadactyla; assembly: GCF_030020395.1. NCBI lineage: Eukaryota > Metazoa > Chordata > Mammalia > Pholidota > Manidae > Manis > Manis pentadactyla. The sequence goes on along the minus strand of NC_080031.1, from coordinate 64,756,262 downwards.
TTTCCCCACTTGTTCCAGTAATGTCCTTTATAGCTATTTTTCCCATATCCATGATCCAATCTATGATCACCTATAACATTTAGTTGTTGTCATGTGTGTTAGTTATCTTAAAATCCTTTAATCTAGAGGAATTCTAGTCTGTCCGTTTTAATGTTTTAATACGTTGACAATTTGAAGATTCCAGGCAAGTTACTTTACATTGTGCCCTTCAGTTTGGATTTATCTGATTGTCTTCTCATGATATAAGTCATCAATCTGTTTTTTAATACCATCATAGAGAAATATTTGAACATAAACACAGAGAAAGCAATATAATGTACTTAATGTGTACATTTTCCAGTGTCATCAGTCATCACTGCATGGCTATTTTTATCTATATTTATTTATTTATAATGCCCCACTTCCCAAATTACTTAGAAGCAAATCCTAGACTTAGATCTTTTCAGCTGGAAATCTTCCCACATTTAGCTCTAAAGTTAAGGACTCTTTTTAAAAACAAAAAACATAACTACAGTATCGATCTACTATCTTAACATCAAGAAGAAACACCAGAATCCTAAGTATATCACAGCACCTTGAAATGTTTTTGCTTGAAAACTTGTATCTCAGTCTAATGAACTGTCTTGGTCTACCTGCCTGTGCCAGAGATGAGGGGAACGGTAAATGAGACAAGTTGGAGATACAGTTAGCAGAATCCAGAGGGTGGGGTTTCTCTAGGAGAAATGACATAAAAATGAAATGGAAAGAAAAGGGTGAACTGGTAGATTGAAAAAGACTTAAAGGATGTATCAACCAAATGTAATGTGTAATCCTTCTGTGGATCTTAGTTTGAACAAATTGTGCCTCAAAAGCAAGAAAAGAGGGATAGTTTAGGGAATTTGAATGTTGATTATTGAATATTTAAGAAATAACTCAGTTTTTAAGCTGTGGCAATGGCTTTTGTAGTTTTTAAAGTTCTTATCAGAGGTATTTACTGAGACATATGTGCATGAAATGATATCTGAAGTTCGATGCACAGTAATAGGGGGATTGGTCCTGAGCTGGTCATTGTTGAAACTGAGTGATAGATACTCAGTGGTTTAGTATGCTATTCGCTCTGCCATTGTGTGTCTTTGAAATTTTACCAAATAAAAAGATGTTTTTAAAGTAAGGGCTAGTGGTAAATCTTTTTCAGAAATTTAAAATGCACATAAACATTGTTATTATTTATCACAAAATTTTCCCTGATATTAGCCATCTTCATTGAAATAATAAAGATGTATAGTATTTGAACTGTTTGTAAGACTTATTTTTCCATTTTGTAACTTTTTTTAAGGTGATGAGTATGGTGTCAGGATTTGCACCATTAATTTCTGCAGGTATCTTTTCAGCAACTCTTTCTTCTGCATTAGCATCCCTTGTGAGTGCTCCCAAAATATTTCAGGTAAGTATTTTCATATTACAAGCTTTACTAAAGAGGAAATTAAGATAATACATCTTAATTTTAGATTGTTAATATTTTCAAGTTGTTTGTTTACTTCTGTCAACCCCATATATGTATATGATACCTATGCACATATTGAAACAGGTATATGTGATTTTATGTATATGAATGTGAATATGTATTCTTACATAAACATTTGTGCATTAACTTACTGTCAGTGTAATCTTTGAGTTGTCTTTTTGGAAATAGTGATGGAATTTTGTTTTTCTGACATAATTTGTTGGCATAAATGTTTATATTGTCTTACTGAGGATAAGGAATACAGTTCAAGACATAAAGTAGAAGAATTAAAGGATCTTGCCCTGTTAGCATGATGCCAACCTATATGCTTTATTTTACACATATATGAATGCCTGTGTGCCACACATTGTGTTAGCTGCTCAGGATATAAAGATGAACAAGATAGACATTATCTCACTTTAATGAGCATTCAACAAATAGCTGATAATAGGAAATTCTTTCTAGTACTAAATCAAACAAATGTTGATCTGTAGCCTTATTCCTAATGTAGTACTAGCCAGTGAAAACAGTAAAGGTGTAGAGGTCACATATATGTCATATTCACCAGGCTTCCAAATTTATTTGTATGCCTGCTCCTCTGATTTTTTTCTTAATAAAAGAATTTCAACATGGGGATGGCATAAGGCAGACAAAAACTTTGGTGGTTTTTCTAAACCATCTATCTTTTGATGCTTAAAATGTTTGATCTCCATTACAGTTTGTAGGTGAAGCAGTGCAGCATGGGAAAGAAAGAGGACTAAAAATTAGAAACTTGGGTTCCATTTCTGATTAGCATTGTAACTATAAGCAGTTCTGTATGTCTAACTTCATTGCATTTCATTTTAATGTTTACAATTTCTTCACTAGGCTCTATGCAAGGACAACATCTATCCAGCTTTCCAGATGTTTGCTAAAGGTTATGGGAAAAATAATGAACCTCTTCGTGGCTACATCTTAACATTCTTAATTGCACTTGGCTTCATCTTAATTGGTTAGTCATATAGATGGTGTGCTAATGTAGATTTTGGTGCATTTATAGTATTAGTTATAAACATCGAATTATATTATAAACAGAACATTACTCTGTCTAGTATACTAAGTTCCTTTCTGATCATATGAATGAGTGTTTAGAAAAATACAGCAGATAATAGTGTTCAGTGTACATATTGGCTAAAATTATTCTTTAAGTCCCCGGTAGGGCTAAGGGAACTCCTAGTTTTTGTCCATAAAACAAGTACAATAGCATAAGGAAAAGGACTCCAGTGTCCTCCATGAAGGTAGGGCCTCCACTTTTGCCACTTTTGTCTCTGGTTACCACTGAGCTAATGGGTTTTTATTTTAAGTGTAATTTTACCACCAAATGTGGAAACTAACTGTCTTATAATGCTGCTAGATATGTATTTGGTATGGCTACTTTTGGAGAACAAGTTGCCAGTGTTTAGTGAAGTTTCCCACAATCTAGCAGTTCTCCTTAGTGGTATGTATCCTAGAGAAACTGGCATATAGACCCAAAGAGCCATATATAAGAATATTTTTCAGTGTCATTAATTATTAAAAAAATGGAAGCAATCTGAACACCTCTATCAACAGAAGAATGAAACTGCAGAATAATACTCAGTGAATCAACTTGGTTTTCATATATCAGTGTGGATGAATCTCAAATATAATAAATGTAAAAAACCAAATTGCAGATACATGTAAAGTATGATATTATTTATGTAACTTTAAAAATACTCAAAATAGTAAAACATAATGCTTATGGACTATATAGGCATGTAGTAAAACTATATAGTATCATTGGAAAGAATATTCCAAATTTGAAAGCATAAAATTTAAAGGGGTTTCACTGTGTACATAAGACTTGATTTCTGAACAGTAAAGTATATGAAGTATATATGGCAAAGTATCTGTACTCATTAAATCTGAATGGTGGATATAGGATGTTCATTATGCTATAATATAAAGCTTTGAAGTGATTTCATAATTTTAAAAAGTTAAAAAATGTCAAATATGTCAATAAATACACCTACTGTTTCTTTTGCAGCTGAACTGAATGTTATTGCACCAATTATCTCCAACTTCTTCCTTGCATCATATGCACTGATCAATTTCTCAGTATTCCATGCATCACTTGCAAAATCTCCAGGTGATTTTACATTTAAAAAAATTTTATAAATATGTTAATATTAATGTCTTTGATTTCAGAGAAAATGAAACCAATTTTAAAAAGTGGTATATGTGGGATTAACATTTATTAATGTTCAGTCTCCTTTTACAGTTGAGTCAAATTGAGTCTTCGAATAACTCTTTGTTATGAAGTTTACTGGTGATATTCTGTTTTTCATCTTCAAAGCATTTAAGATAGCAATCTCAAATTCTGACTTAACACTGTGAACTAATTATTCTGCTTTCTTTTCCTGTTTTTATTGTCTTTTAGCTGTTTTCTGTGTCAGTTCTAAGAACATTATTATGATATATTTAACCTGTACAGGTATTTTCAACACAATGAATTCTATGGAGTTCCTATACAAGGGATTCTGGCGACTGAAAAAGTACCCATATGCTTCTGCTATGGGCTTCGGGTTGTAAACCATAACAACAGTGGGACAACAGTGAAGGAAATGAGGGAACAAAGCACTGTTCCTTCTGAGGATCTAAAAGTCTCTTAGAACAGAAAGATGAGTATGAGAAGTTAGGACACAAATATCTTAGCTTCAATTTTTACTTAAAGAATATAAATTTTAGACGTTGGTGTGGCTGTAACAGGACAACATGGGATTCTTTATTATAACTGTCAATATTAGTATCTTAGTTGTGATATTATAGTGTCATTTTGCAAGATACTGTCTTTGGGAGAAACTATGTGAAAGTTACTCAGAGTCTCTCTGTATTACTTCTTACAACTTTGTGTGACTGCATTTATCTCAAAATTGAAAGTTTAATTTTAAAAAATTATTGAAATGATTTTTTTAAATTTGGCTATGGAACTACCTATGAATGAAAATTTTAAAACATGGTGTTCAGCACTTTTTAGAGTGAGTGCAATTCATAAGTACTTCACCAAATGGAAAGATATGTTTCTATAGTCAATGCTTAGTTTTCTAGCAAGTAGATGAATTTTTAATGATTCTCAAGAACATTTTGTTAGAATTATTTTGTATATTAAAATATGGATGTCCCATGCTAAAAACCATAAAACAGAGTCATGCTCTTAAAGACTTAATTTGAAAATTACTTTCTTAAGTCTTCTCTATTTTTAGCATTCACTAGGGTAGGTTGGTTTAAACTTTTTGGTTAAAAAGTTTAATACAGAACTAGTATGAATAATGTGGAAGTAAACAAATATGCCTCTTCGTGGCCATTAAATACCATGAAATTGTGATCAGTAATGTTCTATGACTTTACTGTTATACGTCAGCCTTACACTTAATGTTTAAAGTCCTCTCAGGATAACAGCCACAAAGAAAGTTATTTTTTGCATACATATATATCGTTGTCTACAGCAGATGAGGTATCTGAGTGACTTTTATTTATCTTTTTCATTTGTTATTGTTAGGATGGCGCCCTGCATTCAAATACTACAATATGTGGATATCACTTATTGGAGCAATACTCTGTTGCATAGTGATGTTTGTCATCAACTGGTGGGCTGCACTGCTGACATATGTGATTGTCCTTGGGCTGTATATTTATGTTACTTACAAAAAACCAGGTCAGTAGTCTTTTTTATTTAGTATTTCAAGCTAGTAAACATCTAGAAGTTATTCGTTATTTTTCATATCTAAGCATAATCTTTTGTGTATTTTGAAAGGTACCTTGTATAAAACCTAAAATACTTTATTCCCAAATACATGTAGTTTTAATGAAATAACTACTACAAGACTTTTATTTTGTGGAATTATTTTTACCCATAAATTAAATTTAATCCTCCTTGTAGAAAAATAGCAAGTTCATCTAATTTACATTCTGTTGCAGTCAATATATTTTAAAATCATTCTTTGAAAGGTTTATATTTGCAGTACTATAGTGGCTGTTAACCTAATAAGCATATGTATTAAGTACTGTGGTCTTAGTATTTGCTGTAGTATTACAGAACTCACAAGATACCAGAAGACATAGCATCTTCTCATCAAGGTTATATATAGCAGGGAAAATAGAACAAACATGTTTTCATTAGGAAATAGTTAAACATTACTTTGCATGAGTCAGACTGATAAACTACTGGGTGTGTCTGCACATAAGGAGATCATGCTAGAGTATATTAGGATTCGTCCAGTGTTCAGTATGGTAACCTATAGCACAGAATAAAGATCCAGAGAGAAAGGGTTGAACAGTTTTGGTCCAACAGAATAATATTAAGAAGAGATTATAAGAGTAGTTGCAGTGTAGTCATTTTAAACAGTGAGGAAACATTTTGTAATCCAGATAAGAGATGGTAAGGTTTTAGTTAGAGTGATAGCTTTAGAAGTGAAATGGACAAAGAAGATATTGTTTTAACCATTTTAGATGCAATGATTTCTCTAATGTACCTGTCAAGTCTTTACAGTAGCAAATGTCTAAAATTGTATTTGGTGTCCAGGCTGTTTACAGAATAAGGAATAAAATTTTGCCTATTGAAATAACTTACACGCTAGTAAGTACTGTAAATGGTACTTTCAGAGACCCAACATCTTGCAGAGATCTGCCTCTTTCCCATTAGACATCTGACTACATAACAATAATTTTAAATGTTTTGTTTATTTTGAGTTGCATGCACAGCATGTTTGCAGCCCTGTCACCATAGACTTTTTCTAAATTGTATTTTTTCTTTAAATGCAATTATAGTTCGTATTAGCATTGTCCTAGTATCATGCTATGGACTTTACCTACTGAAAGTTCTGAATGCAGTGGTTTATTTTACCAATTGACTTTTTAAATATGAAAGCACTTTTTAATTCTGTGTCTTAAATTGGTTATTGATTGTTATTAATATTGTTGTTAATGCTGCATGAACACTCTCTTTCCACAGATGTGAACTGGGGATCCTCTACACAAGCCCTCACTTACCTGAACGCACTGCAGCATTCAATTCGTCTTTCAGGAGTGGAAGACCATGTGAAAAACTTTAGGTAAGCAATAAGTTACAGAGAAACGTTTTATCGTTGGCGACACTGAGTTCTTCACCTACTGTTCAGTAACATTTTCGTGTGCTGATGTGATGAAAAGTTCTCTGAAAGCATATAATACTGTTTTCTGTTTTGGTTGGATTTGGGCAATTTCTTCAAAAACAAGCTTGAGATTTCTTGGTTATCAAAATTTCAAAAAGATAAATTATCATACACCTTACCAAAAATGTTATGGTAAGTGATGGAGATCTCTTGTTTAAAAACTTCATAGGTGTCAAAAGGTGAACACTTTTTTTCCTTTTTTGGCCACTGAAGTTATATAACTACTGTATAATTACTAAGTATGAAGTCCATAGAGATTTTTAACATGCCTCATTTTGTAATTTTACTATGGCACCAAATATTTTCATGTTAGTTACTTCTGTCTCATTATTGACTAAATGGAAACCAGTTTCAGTGATAAAGAATAAGTGCCTTAAACATTTATGACTATTTTCCTCAATAAATGGCTTTATATTTTATCTTAGAATAGTTTATCAGTAATCAATTTAAAAACTATTCCTTAATTTAACCTAGTTCTTATAATTGGTTGGTGAGATTTAGTTATTAAAGCACTGTTGCTGTATCCTTCTCTAAATCCAGAAGTATTTACTTATGTAGTCTTAGGAATTATAGATTATTATTTATACTTAAACATAGGTTTATCATTTTTTTAAAAAATTAATAAACAGCCATTTTCATATTCTGTGAAACTATGAAAGTTTGTTTCAGGGCTGTGAGCAGGTGACTTTCTGTAATCATGATAATCACTTACTGGCTTTTGCATAATAAATAAAGACACATGTTTCATATTTGTCCTTGAACCAAAAGGGAAAAAATGTTTTTTAAAGAAACTTGAAGACTGAATAAGCACTGGAAGAAAATTGCTCTACTGAATTTCTCCCAATGAGAAAAGCCTTTGTGTATCCTTCTGTTACTCTTTTGGGTACTTCCTCTCCCAGCCCCCTTTTTCGAGAATAAAAAGTTCCAGCAGGTCACAGATCCTCAAATTTGGAGTAGAGAGAAATTGGGAAATAAAAAAGGAATAAGAGCCCTGGGAAGAACACTTATGAATTTCAGCACATTTTCAATAGTTGATACCAAGTATGGTGGAAAATAGAAATCATTCCTTTATGTAAAAAGTTGTATCCAGAACTGAGAGTAGGACCAAGAGTCAAGTTAATCTGCCATCAATAAAAGGCTTGTTGGTCTGACTTACTGTGGTAATGGGAACATTTCTTAAAAAATATTTTATTCCAATATGGTCTTACTGAATTTTTATCAGAATTATACATGAACATACTTTAGAGAGGAAAAACCTAGGTTTGTCATGAAAATTAGTAGCTGCCCCACTTCTCATGTCCCTATTTCTCATACTACATGCAACCACTTTCAGCTGATTAGTTTTGATTTGCTTCAGACTCCCAAACAACATGCTTGTCTTACGCTTTTTAATTTTTAATTTTAGGTATTATTTGTTAATGTCCTTCATCCATGTGTACACACACACACACACACACACACACACACACACATGCCCTCCCCTTTACCCCATCCTCTCAGTATATTTCTATGCCATTATTGTGATTAGATCATACCTGCTATTTATACTTTTATGACTTTTTAAACATGCTTCAGAGCTGAGCCATGTAGTCAGTTATGATTGCTTTTTATTTCCTCTAAGCAGCTTTCTTGCTTTCTCTAGAGCCAATAATCTTTCTTTTTTTAGTTTCCTGCTTGTCACTATCAGCCTTTACCAAATTTGCTAAAAGATGTAGTTTCTGTTTCCTTGAAGTGTTTCTCACTGTTTCCTGTTTCTCTAATTTAGGTTCTCAGATTTAGGCTTGTCTGCATTATCTGTGATCCTTGCCCAGGGAGGTTCTGCATTGGTGGGTGGGGCTTATCAGCAGAGCCCTTAGTGTAGATTAATGTGGCTTTGCTTGTTCTTTGAGAAATTTAAGTCATTTTAATGACTTTATTTTTTGACATGATTACATTTCCCAGAAAGGAATCTTTTAGTCTTCTGCTTATTGATAAAAAGTCCTAGCTACCAGAGCTGTGAGCTGAGTGGGGAAGGAATGCAGAGGTCTTAGGATTCAGCATATAAATGTTCTCCCCACTCCCCTATTAAAGTAGCTGCTTCTGCCCTGAGCTGTTGTTGCTGGGCTCCGAGACCAGAGGCATTCTTACAAGTAAGCCGTAGCCTAATAGGGTGGTGGCGGGACAGGCAAGTTGCTCATCATAGTGATGTGAATGATTGCGTTGATCTAGGTGTTTCTCACACAAAGGTCAAACCGTTCCTTTACTTTCTTTAATGCGCTGTCCCTGACGCCTCCAGAGGGGCGCCTACTGCCTCCAGGGCCTAAGCACCCTGGTGACTTCTCAGTGCACAGTCAGTCTTACGGTTTCCTCTTATGCTCAGCCAGCCTTTTCCTGATTTGTCAAACCCTTTATTATTCTTCCATCTGCTTTCTAGCTTTCAGTATTTCAGTGCTATTGTGTCTTCTCTTGTTCTCCATATTTTTTGTGATAAATTCCGATTATACATAATCATGGAGATCTTTGAGGAAAGAGGTAAAAAGGAAGGCAGGTGTTCATACTTTCTCATTTCTACTCAGTCATCCCTGATATATTCTGTACTATGTCTTTTTTGGTTTGATAAAACTATACCAAATTATGTCTTTGTGGTATATTTGCTATTTAGTAAAGATAGGGGCTACAAGTTAATTTCCCACAGTAATAGGTTATATTAGAGTGTATGTTAAATCACCCTAAAAAAAAGTTGAAAAAATACAGTGACTAAACAAGACAAAAATTGGTGCCATGCGATGGTCCAGAGGCAGGTTTCTGTCTCACGGCAGGTAAGCAGACTTGCTGCATTTGGCCTTCAGGTCTCACATTCCTTGATCTGTCTTGTCAGTCTGCCTTTCCCCAGTGTTTTTGTCCATGTGGTCAAAGTCATCACTGCATCCATTGTCTAACTTACAGGAGAGGGAAAGAAAGTATGGAAATGGCAAGCTTCCATTTAAAGAAAATGATCTGGAAATAGGAACACTGTATGGGCTGTGAACATCAGTCCCAGGGCCATTCTGAGCTGCTAGACGGGCTAGGAAACATAAGCTCTAGTTGGGGAACCATGTAACCTGCTGACATTCAGGTAGGGAGACTGGACTGTTAACAGTCTCAGCCATAGAGGATGATTTCCTGTTTAGTTTCCCCAAAGCAATTATTCCAGACAGAATTGGTTTTTCAGCTAGCTTGCTGAAATTCCAAGACAGCTTTTTTTTTAATTCAGATTTTTATGTTAATTGTATAAGAATAATTAGGAACTACCCTAACAATTAATTTAGTGATTAAGTCAGATATTTTATCTATTTGTTTTCGTTAAAGTTTTTTTTAATTACATAAGTTCTTGTTTTAAAGAACTTTTACTAATCTGTTTGAACGTATAAAATGGTACTTGAACACTTTTTCATCAAACAAGATCGATTTCCATTTCTAGTCAGTGAAAATCAAGAGCTACAAATATATGAAAGTCCTGCCACTGTCTTGTGTTTGCAAAGGCAAACTGAATTCAATTTCGGCTTCAGCATAATTAATTAGAATTAAAACTTTTAGTCCAAATAGAAATCTTTTCTTTACCATAGGTGGTTTTACTGATACAACAACAGTGATTTAGATTAAGCTAGATAAGAAAGTGCTGATACTATAAAGTATAGGTAATGATGAGGTGATCAAGCCAGAAGAAAAGTGACCCCTTTTGTACAGGACAGCAAGGCCATGCCCTCAGGACCTTCTATGAACTTTCTGAAAGAAATGCAGTATTTATTACCTTTAGAAGATGAAAGCCATTACATGTTGTTTAACTAGCATGGCTATTTTTTTCTGTTATACCAGAATCTTGATGTATAATGTTGTTTAACTAGCATGGCCATTTTTTTCTGTTATACCAGAATCTTGATGTATAATATTACCTGTTATTATAGAAGGACATTAGCATGATGTTTATAACAAGGTTTTTTTCCTGAATTTCTCATGTTCAAGAAACCTGGGTTAAAAAGTCCTTTTCTCTGAATGAGAATCCTGTGGCCTGTGACCTTGAAGACAGCTGCATAAAGGAGATAATGGTGGAATCATATATTCTTAGAGAAGCAATTTAAAATTATGTCCCCAAAACCTAAACATCTCTCTGTTTTTTCTTTTAATTTTATATTAGGCCACAGTGTCTTGTTATGACAGGTGCTCCAAACTCACGCCCAGCTTTACTTCATCTTGTTCATGATTTCACAAAAAATGTTGGTTTGATGATCTGTGGTCATGTACATATGGTAAGTGTTAGTTTTTATAGTAAATCTTTTTTCACTCTGTGTATATATTTTGTAGTCTGGGGGGGTTCTAGATGTGAAATAATTTGACAAGATAAATCCATTGGATTTGCTTGGGGTGTTTTGAAGGTAGTTTTTTTCTTCAAAATACTTTTGCTTTATATTATTCAGCCATAAGAAGAAAACAAATCCTACCATTTGCAACAACATGGGTGGAGCTAGAGGGTATTATGCTCAGTGAAATAAGCCAGGCAGAGAAAGACAAATACCAAATGATTTCACTCATCTGTGGAGTATAAGAACAAAGAAAAAACTGAAGGAACAAAACAGCAGCAGAATCACAGAACCCAACAATGGACTAATAGTTACCAAAGGGAAAGGGACTGGGGAGGATGGGTGGGAAGGGAGGGATAAGGGGGAAAAAGGGGCATTAAGATCAGCACACATAATGTAGCAGCGGGGGGACACGGGAAAGGCAGTGTATACAGAGAAGACAAGTAATGATTCTAAGGCATCTTACTACACTGATGGATAGTTACTGTAATGGGGTATGTTGGGGGGACTTGATAATAGGGGGAGTCTAGTAACCATAATGTCGTTCAAGTAATTGTACATTAACGATACCAAAAAAAAAAATTAAGAATTCAGATAAACTTCAATTTAGCAATTCCATTTCTGGGACCCCTTTCCATAGAAATAAAAAGCACAAATATATAACTAGGAAAATGAATTAAATTCAAAAAATTACTTTTGCCTCTACAACTGTCTAAAATTTCACTCTTAAAAAAAAAAGATTTTGAAATTTTGAACATTTATTGTTTTTCTTATTTATTATGAGATTTCAGCAAACTGTGTTGCCCATGTAGATCAGTTTGGCCAAAATAAATAGCTTCTTAATAACTAAGGAGCCTATATTAAACCCAGTATGGGTTTTTCTTACTGATAGTTCTCATAGAGTCCTGAGAACATGAGGAACATTTATTCACCAGAAAAAAATGTTGGAAGAGGTAGACAATTCATGGTAAATATTTAGTATCCAGCGTCTAAGCACAGTGGATACTGAATTTCCAAATTCAAGCACTTTCAATTGCCCATTAATTTTTGTTTTGACTAGTATTAAGAAAAATTATTTAAAAATAGTGTTAAACATTTATCCAAAAGCACTTTTCTGTTTTTAGCATCTGGGCAATTGAAAAGGATCTTTGGAATATTTATTTGTCAGATTAGCTTTTCTCCATAGTGTCCAAGTTCATCTTGTTCTTGGGGCTAGAAATGTGTGTTGGATGCTGGCTGTCTGAGCCCCTGCTAGAGTTGCTCTTCACTTGTGGCCACAGTGTAGCAATGCCATTTTGGGGAAACACTGAGACACTGGCCTGACTCAGGACCTGTGGAGTTTTCAGTGTTTCTCAAAGTTGGGGTCTTGAGCAGAAGTAATTACAAATGGGGCAGTTTTCCTACAAGGAAAAATAAATTGTATTTTTCCTTATTCATGTGCAGTTGGTTCATGTGTAATCTTAAACTTATTTTTACATTTTGCTTTATACATTTGTGTATAGTACATTTTATGTTTTGCTTGCAAGGGTCAAAATAGAATTGCAAATTTAAAAAGGTCATTTCCTTTTATTTCATCATGTAACAAGTAAGAAGAAAAAAATACATTTATGTTATATAGCTCACATGTATTTTCAGTGATACATCCATATTATCGAGAATTAGTAGCTCAAATGTTCGGGACAGACAAAAAGCAAGCTGGGAAACAAAAAACAGAAAGCACTTATTTGTCTATGTAATCTCTTCCATTTTCAGTAATTTCTACTTTCTCTCATTTACTTGGTCTCAAAAACTTACTGTTTATTTTCAGTCTGTCCTTTTTTCTCTTCTCCCTTCTACTGGCATCCCCAGTGCATTAACTATTCCATCAGCTCTATCTTTCCATAATCTTTAAGTGTTAGAAAACATTCACTGACATGAAAATGAATGCTGCTGTACTTCTCTCCCTCATCCCCAATGTTTAGGCTCCTTGTTTGAGCCAGTTTAAAAGGATGACCTTTATAAATGTGGAGAATAGATTACCTTTCGATTGAAGATACTGTTTATATTTTTACCTTAAAGGGCCCTCGAAGACAAGCCATGAAAGAGATGTCCATTGATCAAGCCAAGTATCAGCGATGGCTCATTAAAAACAAAATGAAGGGTTTTTATGCTCCAGTACATGCAGATGACTTGAGAGAAGGTGCACAGTATTTGATGCAGGTAATTTGTTAGCGCTCTAAATAACAATATTTCAGTCTTTTGTAAGCATTATAAAACTTAGCATTCTAGGTTTCATTTTTCATATTCATTCAAATGGTCAATTTAAAATATCTTTATTAAAGTAGACTAAGATTTGTAAAATTTTAGAGCTAAACGGACTATAGAAACAATGTGCTATGGTTGACAGTGAAGAACCAGTTTGTAAATATCTTAGCCTGTTTCTCTAAGATTCTTCCCATTTATTCTGCTATAACTCACTGGGTTTTTTTGTAAGATTGTTAAGTAATGGCAGTCCTTATTTTTTTTACATTCTAGTTCTGTATTGTAGTTCTCACTATTTATTTACTAGTACTAAACTTAGACTTCCCTTTTGGTTTTGTGTATGGCATAGCAGCCAGAATATGGGATTTGGAATCAGTCCTAGGTTTAAGTGATAGCCCTGCCACTTCCTTATTATGGATTTTGGATTAAACAAGTCATTTAATTTCTCTGAAGCTCGGAACCTCAGCCAGCCCTAAAGGTTCTGGAGGAAATAAACGGGTTGAGACAGTGTTTGCCAACTTACTTTTATAGGAATCCTTTTCTTCAAAAGAAAGCTTGACCCAGTCGCTGTGTTGATGGTAGAGCTGCTTTGTTGCAGTAGAGGTGGGAGGCCTGGAGTGCTGTCATCTGAGTCCTTTCTGTTTTGTTTTTCTTAAAATTTGACAAGCACAGGGCTAAGAAGGACCTAGGCCATCCTCAGGAATACTAAAGTGTGGGAGGGGTTTGCTCTGCAGACATAAAGCTTTATCATAAATCATTGTAATTAAGATACTGTGATATTAAAGTAGCAATGGACAGTTAGACTAATGGAACAAAACAGAAAAAATGGGCCATTCATACAGGAAATTTAATATATGACAGAGGTGGCATTGAAAGAATGGGTTGGGACAATTGATTATTCATGTGAAACAATAGTTAACAGTCCCTTACAAAGACCACACAAAAACCATTTCCAGATGGATTGAAGAACTAAATACGAAGGTAAATTCCTTTAAACTTTTAGAAGAAAATTCAGAATAATTTTATGAACTTTGGCTAGGGAAGAACTTTTTAAAAAGAGATACAAAAAGTTGAACTATGAAGAAGAGATCAGTTATTTTTTAGTTAATATTAGAACTTTGTACATCTGAAGAAAACATGAAGACAAAAAAAGCCACAGACCAAAAAGATACCAGCAAAAGAGCATATTATTAGCAAAGAGTATGGTCCAGGGTATATAAAGAAATACTACTACCTAAGTAAGAGAGGGGAAAAAAAGGGAGCAAAAATAAAAGAAAAGAAGAGGAAACCTAAATGACAAAAATTAAAATCACAATAAAGTTCTGTTCCATTCCCATTAGACTGACTAAAATTAAGTCTGCCAATTCCAAGCATTAGAAGTGTGGCTATCCTAGGATATTACATACTTAAGTATGTACCTTAGAGAAACTTTTATACATGTGAAGAACATTGTATGTAAGTATTCATAGCAACATCATTTGTAATACTGAAAAAGAAACGAAAGTGACTTCAACAACCATCAATCACAGAATCGACAGCTGTAAAATCCTGCAGTGGAATTCTCTACAGGGGTGAAAAAGGAGCTGCTGTGCATAGCAACAGGGATAAACCTCAAAAACTGAAGGTGGAAAAAGATGTGAACAATATGAAGATACAGATTTTTTTAAATATGTAAATGAAAAATGTATATGTATGTATGTACATATGCCTAAATAATGGAGTACATAGTAAAAATATACAGCAGGCATGAGAAGGATACATAAGGTGCTTAATGTTGTGATGTTTACTTTTGTGATGTTTCTTAAGCAAAGTGGTGGGTACATGATTATTTATTCTTTATTCACTTCTGTATGCAAAATATTTAAATATTCAAGTAAAATTCTACCCCTGGTCATGAGGTTGTTTCTAGTGGATAAATCTTGCTTGTATTTGTACATTTCATAGGAACATTTTGATAAGTGCTTTATGTATTTAAAAAATCTTTTGAAGGAAATGAAGGAAAGTATTCCCTTAGAATAATGGTTCTTAAACTTAAGCTTGCATCCCAACCACCTGGATGACTCGTGATAAGAGACTGCCAGACCTGACCTTCGGAATGATTCAGTAGGTCTGGGGTGCAGCCTGAGAATTTGCATTTCTGTAAGCTTGCAGGTGCTCCCGCTGCTGCTTGTCCAATCCGGGCACTGCACTCCGAGAACCTCCACTTTCGAGGGTTTAAGTAGTATCAGTGATAATATTATCAATCTGATGAGGGTTAGGACCTGTCTGCCCCGTCATTGCCTACCACCTAAGGTATTCACCCCGGTGGGTAATGACAGTAGTGTGGGGCAGGGTTAGGATATGTACAACAGTGTCATATCTGTAAGCCTGGCAAATATAAGCACTTACGAAGATGCCCAGGAGATTGGCTTTGTTATAGTGGCAGAGGTGTATGAGGAACTATATAACATAGCCTTACAAATAGATGAGTTGCCTCTGTAGAATAATCATTCAAACCAGTAGTATAAGTTGTCACTGAGAGTATTTCTCTTCGCTTTGTACATTCTGGAAACCAATTATAAAAAGTGGCAAATGTCTGTATGCCTGGAAGTTTATAATCTTTGTTAAAATAGTTTTTTATACGTTGATTTCTTTCTACAGTAACCTGTTTTCTAATTCTAGAGATGCTGTTCTTTGATGGTTTTGTTATGTTTTACTAGGCCATACATTCTGACTTTTCATTGCTCTGTTCCCTGAGTTGTCTAGTTACTAATTATAATCATAAGCATTTATTTATCATTAAATTACCAGTAAGTATCCAGCCTCCACAGCAGAACTTGAGATTCACTATTTTTAGAGGTGGTCTAATCGATAGCTTGCTTAGGGAGCCCCTTGTCAGTGAGACATTAGCACTGCCAACTTCTTTGTGTATTTGGGTTTTTCTTTTAAATGGCAGGAACCACTTGATTGTCAGTCCAATTTTAAAGAGTTCATTTTAAAGAGTAAAAGTCTCTTGTGGTCAGGTGACATCATGGTGGCCTTAAAAGTGAAGTGATTTCATTTAGTCTCAATGTGGAGATAATTCTGCCATTTTTCCTGGGCAAAAAAATAGCTTAAAATTATACTGTGTAATTTGTGCTAGGTGTTTTCTGACACCTTGTCTCTATCAGCCACATTTTGAGGTAAACAGTGATGTTTTTAAATTGTTCTAAAATAAGTAAATTGGAATAATTTTACATTGTCAATAAGAATATTTGGTAAAGTAAATTATATCCATGTCCTTATAGCCTCATCCTAAATGTATATAGTGCCATGAGATGTTAACTAATGATAATTTAAGGCATATTACTGTTACCTAAACATTTCAAAATTGACCATACAGAACATGTAACCAAAACTCTGCAATTTTTTTCAGTAATTTTTTAAGTAATACAAGTCTCATGGCAGAACTTAATTTAAATAGTTAAGTGTGGCATTTGAAAGTGTTTTTACTATTAGTGAAAGACAAAAAAAAGCCACATACCATTGGGGAAACAGCTGTCTTTTATGGAGCAGTAAAAATGATTATTAGATATATAGAAAAATGTGATAACAAACTAAATGCATTTCTTGGCAACAAATTCTGGTGGAAGATGCATGGAAAACATTACAAAAAGTTCAAAGAAATAAAGAGCACAGTAGGAATGTGTGATTGAAACTAGAAATATGTGTAATAAGCTTCAGATGATTGCTATTTTGCCAAACCAATTTCAATTATGAAATTCCACAAAGCGGTGGTTTTCTCTGAACCATTTAAAGAAATATGTTCCAGAGAAGACATATTTTCAGTAATAAATTATTCTTAAAACACATGCTGTTTTATGGAAACTGAAAATGTTACATCTCATTGAATAGCTACTTTGATTAGAATTTACAAAGGATTTAAGGGTGAGTGATACTTGTGAAATGTCTTTGCTCATTGAAGGGTAAGTTATTGAAATAATGAAGTTGAAAGCGAAAGTGTACAGGGTGCCACAGGATGTTATTGTTAATTTCATAAAAATAAAACCTTTTAATTGTTATAAGTTTGCTATTGTTAATTTCATAAAAAATAAACCTTTTAAATATAAGAAGTCTGATGAGAAAAGGAATAACTGACAGTATTTTGTACTATCAAGAAGTTACTAGTGATCTTCTGGCTTAGTTTTCTGAAAGCTATGAAACTTAAAGGTAATTTCTTGGCTTTCTTTACCAAAAAAGATAGGGGGAGTGGATGAAAATATACTATGTGGTTAGTGGCTACCTTGCTACCTAAGTTTTAAAAAAGAAAAATGAATATTTTTTATCTGAAACTTGAAAACAAAGCATTGTTTTAAATACTGAGTGGAAAAAAATCTTGTTTTTTGAAAGAAACTTGTATACAGATCAGTTTGAAAATGAATGTAAACTTTACATGGTTAGAAATAGTTCTTTTGTTCCCTGATTATCTCAAGTCCTTAGGAAAATATCTAGCACAGGGTCAGCACTTGATAAATACTTGAATTGTTTTTACAGGTGACATACTTAATATTTTTACAAAAAAATTAAATTAAGTGCCACATCACACCATATACAAAAATTAAGTCAAAAATGGATCACTGCCCTGAATGTAAGAACTAAAACCATAAATAAACCTCTTAGAAGAAAACATGGAGGTAAATCATCATGACCTTGCATTTAGCAGTGGATTCTTAGATATGACACCAAATGCATGAGTAACAGAAGAAAAAAGTAGATAATTTAGACTTCATCAAAATTAAAAACTTTATGTACCAGAGGGCATTATCAAGAAAATTGGAAGACTACCTACAATATGGAAGAAAACATTTGCAAATCATGTATCTGATTAAGTTTAATATCTAGAAGATACATAAAACTCCTAAACAGAAGGATGCCCAATTTTTAAAAGGGAAAAAGGACTTGTGTAAACATTTCTCCAAAGAAGATACAAAGATAGCTAATAAGCACATGAAAAGATGCTCAATATCACTAGTCATTAGGGAAATGCAAATCAAAACCATAATGAGATACCAGTTTATACTGCTAGGATGCCTGTTATTTAAAAACAAAAACAAAAACAAAACAACAGGAAATTACAAGTGTTATGAAAGATGCACAGATATTGGAAACTGTGCATAACTGGTGGAAATGTAAATGCCACAGCCACTATGGGAAACAGTTTGGTGGTTCCTCAAAAAGCTAAACAAGGAACTAATCATATGATCAGTAGTTCTACTCATAGCCGTATTCCTAAAAAAATTAAAAGCAGGGAGTCAGAAAGAAACTTATATGACAATGTTTACTGCAGCATTAGTCACAACAGCCAAAAGGTAGAAACAACCTAAATGTCCATCAGCAGATGAATGTATAAAAAAAAAATGTATGTGTGTTTGTACACACATATACATACATGGAGTATTAGCCATAAAAATGAATGACTTTCTGATATATGCTGTAACATGCATGAATCTGGAGACGTGCTAAATTAAATAAGGCAGAAAGAAAGGATGAATACTGTATGATTACACTTATGTGAAATATCTGGGATAAGCAAATTTGAGACAGAAGTAGATTAGTTATTGAGGTCTGGAGGGAGGAGAGAATGAGTAACTGTTACTTAATGGTTACAGAATTTTTGAAGTGATGAGGAAGTTTTGAAAATATGTAATGGAGCTTAAAAATCAGTGTTTGAAATCTTACAGAAGAAGAGATTTATTGGATTTGGGGACATATCTGTTAAGCATACTGAATTGCAACTCTTGATAAGGTTGCAAGAAAAACTGATTGAACAATTAAGGAAGGAACTCAACTAGCCAAATTTCAGCAGAAGCTTTTACATGATTGGAAGAAAGAATTCAAAATTTAGTGTTTATATGATACAGAACTGCAACCAACGGTGAATGCCTTCATTTGGACTTTTGCCTCTAAGTTTTAATGCCTATAAAAATACATAACTGGGAGTACCATTGTATCATGAGTTTTATAAAAGGTTAAATATATTCCATCATCTTTCTTTTTCTAAATACATGAAAATTTTGGTAAATCATGAAAGTACAATAATGTGCTCCTACAACTTTTCAAGTATTTAATATTATCTTCTACTTTTGTAAATGTTTAATCTTAATATATGATTAATGTATATATAATTTTAAATATGCATATATTAGACGCTCGAGAATATTTGCTGGTAAGGATACATAATTTAAAAATGCTTGAGGCTGTCCATTTGGAAGGTTTCCTCATTTAAAATAAATTTTGTTGAATAGCATATCTTTAAAGTTATATTATCCCTACATTTTAGGCTGCTGGTCTTGGGCGTATGAAACCAAATACACTTGTCCTTGGATTTAAGAAAGATTGGTTGCAAGCAGATATGCGGGATGTGGACATGTATATAAACTTATTTCAGTAAGTATCCTTTTAATCCTGTAACTCAGTTGATTCAGAAAATGTTGATTTTGAAAGTTTGCACTGGTTTTTCAAGCCTGTTTGTACTATAGTCACTTCTGGTGGGAGCATAAGTTCGAAAAGAATTACACAAGATTATCTGGATTTTAAACTGATGTCTATTTTGGATTAATTGATCTCTCTATATGCTTGGACATTCACACACATATAAGCATACACACACGTTTATACTCTGGTTTCCTATTTATATTAGTGAACTTCATACCTCTACAGCTGTTGGGAAGCAGCATCCCTAATGTTGTCAGACCCAGGACCTTCTGAATTGCATCGTTTTAGTATCTGACACTGAGGAAGGCATTTCATCACTGAAGCCAGCCTCAGGTTTAGGTTTCAAGCATGTTTTGCATTAGCCTTTTGTTTACCCATTAAGTTATTTACATTACTTTTTTTTTTTTTTTTTTGTAGATAATTATTTTTTTATTGAAGGGTAGTTGACACACAGTATTACATTACATTAGTTTCAGGTGTACAACACAGTGATAAAACATTTATATACATAATTCTAGGTTCCAGCTATCACCCTACCAAGCTGTTACAATATCTTGACTATATTCCTTATGCTATACATTACATCCCGGTTACTTATTTATTTTACCATTGGAAGTCTGTCTTTTTTTTTTTTTTTTGAGGGCATCTCTCATATTTATTGATCAAATGGTTGTTAACAACAATAAAATTCTGTATAGGGGAGTCAATGCTCAATGCACAATCATTAATCCACCCCAAGCCTAATTTTCGTCAATCTCCAATCTTCTGAGGCATAACAAACAAGTTCTTACATGGAGAACAAATTCTTACATAGTGAATAAGTTACATGGTGAACAGTACAAGGGCAGTCATCACAGAAACTTTCAGTTTTGCTCATGCATTATGAACTCTAAACGGTCAGTTCAAATATGAATACTCATTTGGTTTTTATACTTGATTTATGTGTGGATACTACATTTCTCTCTTTATTATTATTATTTTTAATAAAATGCTGAAGTGGTAGGTAGATACAAGATAAAGGTAGAAAACATAGTTTAGTGTTGTAAGAGAGCAAATGTAGATGATCAGGTGAGTGCCTGTAGACTATGTGTTAATCCAAGCTAGACCAGGTCAATAAAACATCCACGTATGCAGAAGATTTCTCTCAGAACAGGGGGGGTGAGGTTCTAAGCCTCACCTCTGTTGATCCCCAATTTCTCACCTGATGGCCCCCCTGCGACTGTGCCTTTCTTAGGTTGTTCCTCCCTTGAGGAATCTTACCCGTCTCTGGCTAACCAGTCATCTTCCAGGGCCATACAGGGAAATGTGAAGTTGGTAAGTGAGAGAGAAGCAATATTGTTTGAAAAGGTTAGCTTTTTACATCTTTGCATATTTATGCCCTGTGGCTTCTATGCCCAGCATTTGTCTTGAGGTATCTTTACCACTTGGAAGAATTATGATACTCGATAAATTTGATACGAGGCACGAATTCTATTTAAGGGTTGTAATTAGGAAGGAAGAAGAAAAGCTGTAGAAGTAGCAGGCGGAAGAAAACATGGGAAGATTGATTATTTCTTTGGCGTATCTTCTTGTAGAGTAACTTCAGCATGAATAGGTTTTAAGCTACTACTTAAATTGCGCACACACATTAACATAATAGGAGTATAGTTACATAACCAAAGCATATCTGTAATTACCAGCCATCTCCAGTGAAACCAAGAAAACCAGTTAGGCACCTTGGGCATTTGTGAAAACTTATCTATGACATGGTGGATATTGTCCAACTGACTTGAACAGTCTGAGAGAAATCAGACAAATTAAAACAACCCATTCCTGGGGACTGTTCACATGCCATATGTTCTTTTTTTTTTTTTTTTTTTTTTCGAGGGCATCTCTCATATTTATTGATCAAATGATTGTTAACGACAATAAAATTCTGTATAGGGGAGTCAATGCACAATCATTAATCCACCCCAAGCCTAATTTTCGCCAGTCTCCAATCTTCTGAGGCATAACAAACAAGTTCTTACATGGGGAATAAATTCTTACATAATGAATAAGTTACATAGTGAATAGTACAAGGGCAGTCATCACAGAAACTTTCAGTTTTGCTCATGCATTATGAACTCTAAACAGTCAGTTCAAATATGAATACTCGTTTGGTTTTTATACTTGATTTATGTGTGGATACTACATTTCTCTCTTTATTATTATTATTATTATTATTATTTTTTTTTTTTAATAATTATTTTTTATTGAAGGGTAGTTGACACACAGTATTACATTACATGAGTTTCAAGTAGTGGTAGAACATTTATATACATAATTCTAGGTTCCAGCTATCACCCTACCAGGCTGTTACAATATCTTGACTATATTCCTTATGCTATACATTACATCCCGGTTACTAATTTATTTTACCATTGGAAGTCTGTCCTTTTTTTTTTTTTTTTTTTGTGAGGGCATCTCTCATATTTATTGATCAAATGGTTGTTAACGACAATAAAATTCTGTATAGGGGAGTCAATGCTCAATGCACAATCATTATTCCACCCCAAGCCTAATTTTTGTCAGTCTCCAATCTTCTGAGGCATAACAAACAAGTTTTTACATGTAGAACAAATTCTTACATAATGAATAAGTTACATAGTGAACAGTACAAGGGCAGTCATCACAGAAACTTTCGGTTTTGCTCATGCATTATGAACTCTAAACAGTTCAAATATGAATACTCATTTGGTTTTTATACTTGATTTATATGTGGATACCACATTTCTCTCTTTATTATTATTATTTTTAATAAAATGCTGAAGTGGTAGGTAGATACAAGATAAAGGTAGAAAACATAGTTTAGTGTTGTAAGAGAACACATGTAGATGATCAGGTGTGTGCCTGTAGACTATGTGTTAATCCAAGCTAGACCAGGGCAATAAAACATCCACGTATGCAGAAGATTTCTCTCAGAATGGGGGGGTGAGGTTCTAAGCCTCACCTCTGTTGATCCCCAATTTCTCACCTGATGGCCCCCCTGCGACTGTGCCTGTCTTAGGTTGTTCCTCCCTTGAGGAATCTTACCCGTCTCTGGCTAACCAGTCATCTTCCGGGGCCATACAGGGAAATGTGAAGTTGGTAAGTGAGAGAGAAGCCTTATTGTTTGAAAAAGTTAGCTTTTTACTTCTTTGCATATTTATGCCCTGTGGCTTCTATGCCCAGCATTTGTCTTGAGGTATCTTTACCACTTGGAAGAATTATGATACTCGGTAAATTTGATATGAGGCACGAATTCTATTTAAGGGTTGTAATTAGGAAGGAAGAAGAAAAGCTATAGAAGTAGCAGGCGGAAGAAAACATGGGAAGATTGATTATTTCTTTGATATATCTTCTTGTAGAGTAACTTCAGCATGTATAGGTTTTAAGCTACTACTTAAATTGCACACACACATTAACATAATAGGAGTATAGTTACATAACCAAAGCATATCTGTAATTACCAGCCATCTGCAGTGAAACCAAGAAAACCAGTTAGGCACCTTAGGCATTTGTGAAAACTTATCTATGATATGGTGGATATTGTCCAAATGAACTTGAACAGTCTGAGAGAAATCAGACAAATTAAAACAACCCATTCCTGGGGACTGTTCACATGCCATATGTTCTTTTAACAATAAATAGTTTGTAGTTGTAAGACTTTGGAGCGCTACAATTTGCACTTCTCCAAATTCTTGGTTGAGTTCCAACAGTATAGATCCAGTCCAATTTTGTTGTTTTATTGTATGCACAGGCCAGCTTAGATATCTCCTTCCTCATTCCCATGGCAAGTCCAGGAACTGGTGGGATGAGTGCATCTACAGCTGTAGCAGTGCGTGGATCTTTGTTGGGGTTTTTTGATGATCATCTTCTGGCATGAGTCTTCCAGAGGGTGCAGATGTTGGAAGTTCTTTTTCATATCGTATCTTAGTTCATTTTCGGGGTAGCCCAATTAGGCTTTGATCCTCTGTATAAACACAAACAGACCCTTTGCCTACACTTTTATATGCCCTTTATACCCTTGTGTAGAACTCGTTGGAGGTTACCACACAGGAACTGCCCTTTTTTTTTTTCTTTTTTTTTTTTTCTTTGTTTTTGGTATCACTAATCTACACTTACATGACGAATATTATGCTTACTAGGCTGTCCCCTATACCAGGTCTCCCCTATAAACCCCTTTACAGTCATTGTCCATCAGCATAGCAAAATGTTGTAGAATCACTACTTGCCTTCTCTGTGTTATACAGCCCTCCCTTTTCTCCTACCCCCCCTTGCATGTTAATCTTAATACCCCCCTACTTCTCCCCCCCTTATCCCTCCCTACCCACCCATCCTCCCCAGTCCCTTTCTTTTTGGTACCTGTTAGTCCATTCTTGAGTTCTGTGATTCTGCTGCTGTTTTGTTCCTTCAGTTTTTCCTTTGTTCTTATATTCCACAGATAAGTGAAATCATTTGGTATTTCTCTTTCTCCGCTTGGCTTGTTTCACTGAGCATAATACCCTCCAGCTCCATCCATGTTGCTGCAAATGGTTGGATTTGCCCGTTTCTTATGGCTGAGTAGTATTCCATTGTGTATATGTACCACATCTTCTTTATCCATTCATCTATTGATGGACATTTAGGTTGCTTCCAATTCTTGGCTATTGTAAATAGTGCTGGAATAAACATAGGGGTGCATCTGTCTTTCTCAAACTTGATTGCTGCGTTCTTAGGGTAAATTCCTAGGAGTGCAATTCCTGGGTCAAATGGTAAGTCTGTTTTGAGCATTTTGGTGTACCTCCATACTGCTTTCCACAATGGTTGAACTAACTTACATTCCCACCAGCAGTGTAGGAGGGTTCCCCTTTCTCCACAGCCTCGCCAACATTTGTTGTTGTTTGTCTTTTGGATGGCAGCCATCCTTACTGGTGTGAGGTGATACCTCATTGTAGTTTTAATTTGCATTTCTCTGATAATTAGCGATGTGGAGCATCTTTTCATGTGTCTGTTGGCCATCTGTATTTCTTTTTTGGAGAACTGTCTGTTCAGTTCCTCTGCCCATTTTTTAATTGGGTTATTTGTTTTTTGTTTGTTGAGGCATGTGAGCTCCTTATATATTCTGGACGCCAAGCCTTTATCGGATGTGTCATTTTCAAATATATTCTCCCATACTGTAGGGATCCTTCTTGTTCTATTGATGGTGTCTTTTGCTGTACAGAAGCTTTTCAGCTTAATATAGTCCCACTTACTCATTTTTGCTGTTGTTTTCCTTGCCCGGGGAGATATGTTCAAGAAGAGGTCACTCATGTTTATGTCTAAGAGGTTTTTGCCTATGTTTTCTTCCAAGAGTTTAATGGTTTCATGGCTTACATTCAGGTCTTTGATCCATTTTGAGTTTACTTTTGTATATGGGGTTAGACAATGGTCCAGTTTCATTCTCCTACATGTAGCTGTCCAGTTTTGCCAGCACCACCTGTTGAAGAGACTGTCATTTCGCCACTGTATGTCCATGGCTCCTTTATCAAATATTAATTGACCATATATGTCTGGGTTAATGTCTGGATTCTCTAGTCTGTTCCATTGGTCTGTGGCTCTGCTCTTGTGCCAGTACCAAATTGTCATGATTACTATGGCTTTATAGTAGAGCTTGAAGTTGGGGAGTGAGATCCCCCCTACTTTATTCTTCTTTCTCAGGATTGCTTTGGCTATTCGGGGTCTTTGGTGTTTCCATATGAATTTTTGAATTATTTGTTCCAGTTCATTGAAGAATGTTGCTGGTAGTTTCATAGGGATTGCATTAAATCTGTATATTGCTTTGGGCAGGATGGCCATTTTGACGATATTAATTCTTCCTAGCCACGAGCATGGGATGAGTTTCCATCTGTTAGTGTCCCCTTTAATTTCTCTTAAGAGTGACTTGTAGTTTTCAGAGTATAAGTCTTTCACTTCTTTGGTTAGGTTTATTCCTAGGTATTTTATTTTTTTTGATGCAATTGTGAATGGAGTTGTTTTCCTGATTTCTCTTTCTGTTGGTTCATTGTTAGTATACAGGAAAGCCACAGATTTCTGTGTGTTGATTTTGTATCCTGCAACTTTGCTGTATTCCGATATCAGTTCTAGTAGTTTTGGGGTGGAGTCTTTAGGGTTTTTTATGTACAGTATCATGTCATCTGCAAATAGTGACAGTTTAACTTCTTCTTTACCAATCTGGATTCCTTGTATTTCTTTATTTTGTCTGATTGCCGTGGCTAGGACCTCCAGTACTATGTTAAATAACAGTGGAGAGAGTGGGCATCCCTGTCTAGTTCCCGATCTCAGAGGAAATGCTTTCAGCTTCTCACTGTTCAATATAATGTTGGCTGTGGGTTTATCATAGATGGCCTTTATTATGTTGAGGTACTTGCCCTCTATTCCCATTTTGCTGAGAGTTTTTAACATGAATGGATGTTGAACTTTGTCAAATGCTTTTTCAGCATCTATGGAGATGATCATGTGGTTTTTGTCTTTACCTACACTTTTATATGCCCTTTATACTCTTGTGTAGAACTCATTGGAGGTTACCACACAGGAACTGCCCTTTTTTTTTTTTTTTTTGTATCACTAATCTACACTTACATGACGAATATTATGTATACTAGGCTCTCCCCTATACCAGGTCCCCCCTATAAACCCCTTTACAGTCACTGTACATCAGCATAGCAAAATGTTGTAGAATCCCTACTTGCCTTTTCTGTGTTGTACAGCCCTCCCCTTTCTCCCACCCCCCTATGCATGCTAATCTTAATACCCCCCTACTTCTCTCCCCCCATATCCCTCCCTACCCACCTATCCTCCCCAGTCCTCCCTTTGGTACCTGTTAGTCCTTTCTTGAGTTCTGTGATTCTGCTGCTGTTTTGTTCCTTCAGTTTTTCCTTTGTTCTTATACTCCACAGATGAGTGAAATCATTTGGTATTTCTCTTTCTCCGCTTGGCTTGTTTCACTGAGCATAATACCCTCCAGCTCCATCCATATTGCTGCAAATGGTTGGATTTGCCCTTTTCTTATGGCTGAGTAGTATTCCATTGTGTATATGTACCACATCTTCTTTATCCATTCATCTATCGATGGACATTTAGGTTGCTTCCAATTCTTGGCTATTGTAAATAGTGCTGCGATAAACATAGGGGTGCACTGATCTTTCTCATACTTGATTGCTGCATTCTTAGGGTAAATTCCTAGGAGTGCAATTCCTGGGTCAAATGGTAGGTCTGTTTTGAGCATTTTGGTGTACCTCCATACTGCTTTCCAGAATGGTTGAACTAACTTACATTCCCACCAGCAGTGTAGGAGGGTTCCCCTTTCTCCACAGCCTCGCCAACATTTGTTGTTGTTTGTCTTTTGGATGGCAGCCATCCTTACTGGTGTGAGGTGATACCTCATTGTAGTTTTAATTTGCATTTCTCTGATAATTAGCGATGTGGAGCATCTTTTCATGTGTCTGTTGGCCATCTGTATTTCTTTTTTGGAGAACTGTCTGTTCAGTTCCTCTGCCCATTTTTTAATTGGGTTATTTGTTTTCTGGTTGTTGAGGTGTATGAGCTCTTTATATATTCTGGACGTCAAGCCTTTATCGGATGTGTCATTTTCAAATATATTCTCCCATATTGTAGGGTTCCTTTTTGTTCTATTGATGGTGTCTTTTGCTATACAGAAGCTTTTCAGCTTAATATAGTCCCACTTACTCATTTTTGCTGTTGTTTTCCTTGCCTGGGGAGATATGTTCAAGAAGAGGTCACTCATGTTTATGTCTAAGAGGTTTTTGCCTATGTTTTCTTCCAAGAGTTTAATGGTTTCATGGCTTACATTCAAGTCTTTGATCCATTTTGAGTTTACTTTTGTATATGGGGTTAGACAATGGTCCAGTTTCATTCTCCTACATGTAGCTGTCCAGTTTTGCCAGCACCATCTGTTGAAGAGACTGTCATTTCGCCATGGTTCCTTTATCAAATAATTAATTGACCATATATGTCTGGGTTAATGTCTGGATTCTCTAATGTGTTCCATTGGTCTGTGGCTCTGCTCATGTGCCAGTACCAAATTGTCTTGATTACTATGGCTTTATAGTAGAGCTTGAAGTTGGGGAGTGAGATCCCCCCCTACTTTATTCTTCTTTCTCAGGATTGCTTTGGCTATTCGGGGTCATTGGTGCTTCCATATGAATTTTTGAATTACTTGTTCCAGTTCATTGAAGAATGATGTTGGTATTTTCATAGGGATTGCATCAAATCTGTATATTGCTTTGGGCAGGATGGCCATTTTAACGATATTAATTCTTCCTAGCCACGAGCATGGGATGAGTTTCCATCTGTTAGTGTCCCCTTTAATTTCTCTTAAGAGTGACTTGTAGTTTTCAGAATATAAGTCTTTCACTTCCTTGGTTAGGTTTATTCCTAGTTATTTTTTTTTTTTTGATGCAATTGTGAATGGAGTTGTTTTCCTGATTTCTCTTTCTGTTGGTTCATTGTTAGTGTATAGGAAAGCCACAGATTTCTGTGTGTTGATTTTGTATCCTGCAACTTTGCTGTATTCCGATATCAGTTCTAGTAGTTTTCGGGGGGAGTCTTTAGGGTTTTTTATGTACAGTATCATGTATCTGCAAATAGTGACAGTTTAACTTCTTCTTTACCAATCTGGATTCCTTGTATTTCTTTGTTTTGTCTGATTGCCGTGGCTATGACCTCCAGTACTATGTTAAATAACAGTGGAGAGAGTGGGCATCCCTGTCTAGTTCCCGATCTCAGAGGAAATGCTTTCAGCTTCTCGCTGTTCAGTATAATGTTGGCTGTGGGTTTATCATAGATGGCCTTTATTATGTTGAGGTACTTGCCCTCTATTCCCATTTTCCTGAGAGTTTTTATCATGAATGGATGTTGAATTTTGTCAAATGCTTTTTCAGCATCTATGGAGATGATCATGTGGTTTTGTCTTTCTTTTTGTTGATGTGGTGGATGATGTTGATGGACTTTCAAATGTTGTACCATCCTTGCATCCCTGGGATGAATCCCACTTGGTCATGGTGTATGATCCTTTTAATGTATTTTTGAATTCGGTTTGCTAATATTTTGTTGTGTTTTTTGCATCTACGTTCATCAGGGATATTGGTCTGTAGTTTTCTTTTTTGGTGGGGTCTTTGCCTGGTTTTGGTATTAGGGTGATATTAGCTTCATAGAATGAGTTTTTGAGTATCCCCTCCTCCTCTATTTTTTGGAAAACTCTAGGAGAATGGGTATTATGTCTTCCCTGTATGTCTGATAAAATTCTGAGGTAAATCCATCTGGCCCGGGGGTTTTGTTCTTTGGCAGTTTTTTGATTACCGCTTCAATTTCGTTGCTGGTAATTGGTCTGTTTAATTTCGTTGCTGGTAATTGGTCTGTTTAGATTTTCTGTTTCTTTCTGGGTCAGTCTTGGAAGGTTGTATTTTTCTATGAAGTTGTCCATTTCTCCTAGGTTTCCCAGCTTGTTAGCATATAGGTTTTCATAGTATTCTCTAATAATTCTTTGTATTTCTGTGGGGTCCGTCGTGATTTTTCCTTTCTCGTTTCTGATACTGTTGATGTATGTTCACTTTCTTTTTCTCTTAATAAGTCTGGCTAGAGGTTTATCTATTTTGTTTATTTTCTCGAAGAACCAGCTCTTGGTTTCATTGATTTTTGCTATTGTTTTATTATTCTCAGTTTTATTTATTTCTTCTCTGATCTTTATTACGTCCCTCCTTCTGCTGACCTTAGGCCTCATTTGTTCTTCTTTTTCCAATTTCGATAATTGTGACATTAGACCATTGATTAGGGATTGCTCTTCCTTTTTTAAATGTGCTTGGATTGCTATATACTTTCCTCTTAAGACTGCTTTTGCTGCATCCCACAGAAGTTGGGGCTTAGTGTTGTTGTTGTCATTTGTTTCCATATATTGCTGGATCTCCATTTTGATTTGGTCATTGATCCATTGATTATTTAGGAGCGTGTTGTTAAGCCTCCATGTGTTTGTGAGCCTCTTTGCTTTCTTTGTACAGTTTATTTCTAGTTTTATGCCTTTGTGGTCTGAAAGGTTGATTGGTAGGATTTCAATCTTTTGGAATTTTCTGAGGCTCTTTTTGTGGCCTAGTATGTGGTCTATTCTGGAGAATGTTCCATGTGCACTTGAGAAGAATGTATATCCTGTTGCTTTTGGATGTAGAGTTCTATAGATGTCTATTAGGTCCATCTGCTCTACTGTGTTGTTCAATGCTTCCGTGTCCTTACTTATTTTCTGCCCAGTGGATCTATCCTTTGGGGTGAGTGCTGTGTTGAAGTCTCCTAGAATGAATGCATTACAGTCTATTTCCCCCTTTAGTTCTGTTAGTATTTGTTTCACATATGCTGGTGCTCCTGTGTTGGGTGCATATATATTTAGAATGGTTATATCCTCTTGTTGGACTGAGCCCTTTATCATTATGTAGTGTCCTTCTTTATCTCTTGTTACTTTCTTTGTTTTTGTCTATTTTGTCTGATATTAGTACTGCAACCCCTGCTTTCTTCTCGCTGTTGTTTGGTTGAAATATGTTTTTCCATCCCTTGACTTTTAGTCTGTACATGTCTTTGGGTTTGAGGTGAATTTCTTGTAAGCAGCATATAGATGGATCTTGCTTTTTTATCCATTCTATTACTCTATGTCTTTTGAGTGGTGCATTCAGCCCATAACATTTAGGGTGACTATTGAAAGGTATGTAGTATTGCCATTGCAGGCTTTAAATTTGTGGTTACCAAAGGTTCAAGGTTAGCCTCTTTAGTATCTTACTATCTAACTTAGCTCGCTTATTGAGCTGTTATATACATTGTCTGGAGATTCTTTTTTTCTCTCCTTCTTATTCCTCCTCCTCGATTCTTCGTATGTTGGGTGTTTTGTGTTGTGCTCTTTCTAGGAGTGCTCCCATCTAGAGCAGTCCCTGTAAGATGTTCTGTAGAGGTGGTTTGTGGGAAGCAAATTCCCTCAGCTTTTGTTTGTCTGGGAATTGTTTAATCCCACTGTCATATTTGAATGATAGTCGTGCTGGATACAGTATCCTTGGTTT
Source organism: Manis pentadactyla (assembly GCF_030020395.1). NCBI lineage: Eukaryota > Metazoa > Chordata > Mammalia > Pholidota > Manidae > Manis > Manis pentadactyla. The sequence continues at coordinate 64,725,490 of NC_080031.1, read as the reverse complement.
AAGGCCCTTCTGTTTCATTGCATTAAATATATCATGCCATTCTCTTCTGGCTTGTAGGGTTTCTTTCGAGAAGTCTGATGTTAGCCTGATGGATTTTCCTTTATAGGTGACCTTTTTCTCTCTAGCTGCCTTTAAAACTCTTTCTTTGTCCTTGATCTTTGCCATTTTAATTATTATGTGTCTTGGTGTTGTCCTCCTTGGTTCCTTCCTGTTGGGGGTTCTGTGTATTTCCCTGGTCTGTTTGATTATTTCCTCCCCCAGTTTGGGGAAGTTTTCAGCAATTATTTCTTCTAAGATACTTTCCATCTCTTTTCCTCTCTCTTCTTCTTCTGGAACCCCTATAATATGGATATTGTTCCTTTTGGATTGGTCACACAGTTCTCTTAACATTGTTTAATTCCTGGAGATCCTTTTATCTCTCTCTATGTCAGCTTCTATGCATTATTGTTCTCTGGTTTCAATTCTATCAATGGCCTCTTGCATCCTATCCATTCTGCTTATAAACCCTTCCAGAGTTTGTTTCATTTCTGCGATCTCCTTTCTGGCATCTGTGATCTTCCTCCGGACTTCATCCCATTTCTCTTGTGTATTTCTCTGCATCTCTGTCAGCATGTTTATGATTCTTATTTTGAATTCTTTTTCAGGGAGACTGGTTAGGTCTGTCTCCTTCTCTGGTGTTGTCTCTGTGATCTTTGTCTGCCTGTAGCTTTGCCTTTTCGTGGTGATAGGAATAGTTTGCAGAGCTGGGACGAGTGACGGCTGGAAGAACTTCCTTTCTTGTTGGTTTGTGGCCCTCCTATCCTGGGAGAACAGCGACCTCTAGTGGCTTGTGCTGCGCAGCTGCGCGCAGAGAGGGTTTCTGCTTCCTGCCCGGCTGCTATGGAGTTAATCTCCGCTGTTGCTGTGGGCGTGGCCTGGCTCGGGCAGCTACTCCAAAATGGTGGAGTCGCGTTGGAGCAGGAGCTGCTGGGAGGCTATTTATCTCCGTAAGGGGCCTCCCTGCTCCCTGCAGCCCAGGGGTTAGGGTGCCCAGAGATCCCCGGATTCCCTACCTCTGGATTAAGTGTCCCACCCTGCCCCTTTAAGACTTCCAAAAAGCACCCGCCAAAACAAAACAATGACCACAAAAAAAAAAAAAATTTAAATAAAAATAATAAAAATAAAAAATTTTTTTTAAGTAAAAAAAAAAAAAGAAAGTGGCCGCTTGTTTTTCTTTATGCTCCGGCGCCGGCCTCAGGCATCTGCTCACCGGTCTTGCTGCCCTGTTTCACTAGTATTGGGGGCCCTATCCCTTTAAGACTTCCAAAAAGCGCTCGCCAAAACAAAACAGCAAAAAAAAAAAAAAAAATGTTTGCGCGCTTTTCTTATGTCCTCTGGCACCCGGCCTCTGGTGCCCGCTCACTGTTCTTGCTGCCCTGTTTCCCTAGCATCCAGTGCCCCCTGGGCACGTACTGTGTCTGCACTCAGGCCCAGATGGCTGGGGCTGGGTGTTCGGCAGTCCTGGTCTCCATCTCCCTCCCGCTGTGCCTATTCTTCTCCCGCCGCGAGTTGGGGGGATGGGCGCTCGGCTGCCGCCGGGCCGGGGCTTGTATCTTACTCCCTTCGCGAGGCGCTGGGTTCTCTCTGGTGGGGATGTGGTCTGGATATTATCCTGTGTCCTCTGGTCTAGGAAGGGTTGTCTTTGTTATATTTTCATAGGTATATGTGGTTTTGGGACGAGATTTCCGCTGCTCTACTCACGCCGCCATCTTGACTCCGCCTCTACATTACTTTTTAAAAATGTATTTATATGCTTTATTTTTCCACCTCCTTCAAGTATAATTCTGAGTTGATTCACTTTTTAATGGTATTCCCAATGATCTTTATCAGACAGCTGATTTTTGATTGACATCACTTTAACTTCCTGTGTATGAATTGACTAGTGGGTTCTTTTTATTCTTTTGTTACTTTGTCTTTTTGATTTTGCTCTGTTCATTTAATTATTGGTTTTTATGTATGTATCTTTTTACCACAAATGTTTTTTGGAACTGAGTTATTTAATAAGAGTAAAACTTCTTTTTATTCTGCCAGATTTTTTTCTATGTCTTGACAAATACTTCCTTTTTCTAGTATTCCGGGATTTGCTTAACAAGTCTCTATCTGGTTCACACTATTTCATAGAGGATAAATACTCCCTTTCACTATACCATACTCAGTTGAAGAATAGTCTTTTTCTTGCCTAATCTACTGATGAAATAGAACTGTTCACCCCTCCTCATAAAGTATTTCTTCATAAATAAGTTTGCTTTTTTTATTCGAGAAATTACCTTTGACAAAGTAACTCTAAGACCAGATTCAAATCGTATTTCTCTGAATTTTGGTGTAATTACCCTTAACTCACTACTTATTTCCTCTAATGGAACTCCTGTCATATCTGTATTATTTGCCTGTGTCACAGATGAGTTTTGTTATCATGGCTTCCTTGAAACATCTTTGAAGAAGTAACCAGATCTCATACTTTACTTTTTAAAACAACCTCTCTCTACTGATAGTATAGGATAATCTTTAAAACAATCTCTTTCTACTGATAGTATACAATGAATAAGATTCCGAAGTAATTGTCAAATCCTTTTAGTAATTTAAAACTCTGCTGGTTTATCATATATTGTGACTGCTCTTTGGCTCTAAGTTTATATCTTTTTAGGAAACAAGTTTTCATCCTGCCTTTCTAATTCTTTTCTCTGTACCTTGTATGGAGGGTGATGAGGGAGGTGCAGAAAAAGATTAAATCATGTAGGACATGAGCCATGCACTACGGTTTTTCTCTCTCAGGATGAAAGACCAGTGAGATAGAGTATTATCCTAGGAAACAGAAAAGTGACATTTTTGCTTCCTTATTAGCTACAGTTGCTCATAATAGGGGCAGTAAAAGAAAGGAGTTTTTTTACTCTGACCTGGTGGACACTGAAGTGAATGTTTGCTCTGACAGTCCAGTACTGCCCTAAGTGTTGTACATTAGCAGCCATTGGAAGACAGGTAACAGAGCTCCCTGCTTTCCAGACCCCCAGGAATTGGTGGCAGCTTTAAAGCAGTGATACTGCTTATCCTTCTGTCTTGTGACCCTTAGGTTTTAGTTGTGATTCTAAATTCTTTGAGCAGTTGAGGTACACTGTACTATGTTTTTTATTAACAGTGTGGAGGATCTGAAACTGCAAATCAATTTCTGTATCTTACAGAAATTACACAGCTTTATAGAAATTCCTAGGTTTATAGCAAAAACATTAAGCTATTTTAATCCAAAGTAAACTCAGGGATTTTGATTCAGTTGATTTATTAGCTTTTTTAAAGTACTTGTAGTTGTTTCTTCTCATGTTAACTATGTCTTTCAAGATACAACTGAGGAAGGTTAACATATCTTGTAATTTCTTTCTCCAGTGAATCTCTTTTGACCTTAAATTATCATAGGAATCAGGCCAATATGATTTAACAAAACAAAACAGTAACAAAAGACCTTTTACAATGGCATATTATACCCTAAACATGTTCTTCTTCTTAGTAGGAACAAAAATTTGATCATTTTATTAGATTTTAGCCTTTTTGTTACATATAGCTATAGATTAATATATCACTTTTGTATGTATATAGTGAATATTGGTCACTTTATAATTAAAATTAATTTTTAAAGACAGAAGCTAAGTTGGTTCTCATTCTGGAGAACAACCTGAAGTTTTGGAATTAGAAATTCTTTCAGAAGATTTGAGAACTTTGGTCTGTGTGATTTATGGTCTTAAAGAAGTTTCTAGAATTTAAGTCTGGTTTAAGAGTTTTCTTTGAGGTTTTAATGTACTTTGTGTGTCTATATGATGTTCCCATTTGTGTTTAAAAAAAATTAAAAGGACATATGAATACCTTCCTGTAAATGCATATAAAACCTTTGGACTACTTTTTAAAATAGTTTTGTAAAAAATTTTAAATGACTTAAAAATACTCTTTTCTCCTTTCAGAGATGATGCCATCACACTCTACAACCTGCTTTTATTCTCAGTAGAATTTATTTTCTTTGTCTTAATGTATTTCTCTTAGCTTTAATGGTATAAGCCTAAATTAAATGTGATGGGATTACTCCAAGTTGTTTTTCCATAATTTTAGTTTGTTTCTAATAGGATAAAAATATAGTTACTACTTTAAATAGCTGCTGTAAGTAGAATATCAAGACTGTGAGGATCTACACTTAAGTAGTTTTTAAGAATATTACAGAAAAAGGGAAATGGAATGGTCTAGGATTTGAAATTAACATTATATGGTAATTTTTAAAGCATATTTTGAAAAAGGTGTTTAAAGCTGATATTAATCTTAGCGATCCTCTATTCTTGCCTTTGTTTTGCAGAAGAGGACACTGAAAAAAATTTTTGTGAATTTTTTTTTTCTATTATAGTGATGCCTTTGACATACAATATGGAGTAGTGGTTATCCGCCTGAAAGAGGGTCTGGATATATCTCATCTTCAAGGACAAGGTAAATCTGGTTTGAAATAAGATTTTTTATTTTTAAAGTTTACTTTAAAAATCTCCCTTGTGCTACATAGCCCTCTTTACAGATCCCTGACACCATATTCTTTTTCTGTCCCCTGTCATTAATTCCTGACACCCACTAATCTCTTCTCCAACTGTAAATTTTTAAAGCATTATACATAAAAAATTATGTATAATTATTGTAAATTATTTAATAATTTTAATATTTACTGTCTGTTCTGTGGCATGTACTAGTTGTATGGCATCTTAAGGTCAGATCTGTTTGGCTTTACTGAAGTCTTGTTTTCTCTTTGTACCAACCTTGATGATGGTTTACTGATTACTAATGGGGAGAATAAAATTCCATCCAAATCATAAGTTCAAGAGAAATAAACGTTAGTTATGATTGTAGTTTGACCAAATTTGTAAAAACACGTGATAAATAGCCCAAAGGAAAAGTTACTATGACTACCAAATGGTTAGATATTTTCATGTTTATGAAAATCATGCTTTGTACACAGAGGTATATTAATAATGAAAAACTAAGCTTTGTGATATCATTTACTCTGTCATCAGAAAAGACCCTATAAATCACTTCCTTTAACTTTTTCATTTTGACATAATTACAGATTCACAGGAAGTTGCAAAAAATAGTACAAAGAGTTCCTGTATATACTTCATCCAATTTCCCCCAGGGGTAACATCTTACATATCTATAGTCCTTTATCAAAACCAGGATGCCTTATTCATATTTTACCAGTTTCACATACACTTGTGTTTGTGTGTGCACATGTGTAGTTCTATGCCATTTATCACATATGTTAATTCATGTAACCAGCATCACAGTCAAGACACAGAACTGTTTGTTCCATCATCACAAAAATCTCCCTTGTGCTACATAGCCCTCTTTACAGACCCCTGACACCATATTCTTTTTCTGTCCCCTGTCATTAACCCCTGACACCCACTAATCTCTTCTCCAACTGTAAATATTTAAAGCATTAAAAAAATTTTTTTCAAGAGAAGCTTAAAACCTAATTAAGGTATACCTACTGCTTTTTCCAACTTTATTAAAACTATGGAAAATTCCATGCCCTCTATTGATTTCCAGGTAGTTTAACAAATATTAAAAGCTTAAGAAAATTTGCCTACCTAATATTTTACCCTTATTAATTAATTAACTAAATCATCAAAATTAGCTAAGCCTAAATAGTTGAGGGACATGTAATGCACTTTTGTCATCTCTGTATGTAGTTAAACTATTGTAACCTTCCGGTTCCCCCCACCATCTTAAGGGTGTTGTGCAGTTTTGAAAGGAATGCTTCGAGGTCTTTATCCATGTAACACAAGAGTATGGCTTGCTGAAAGTGCATTTTCTTACCCTGGAGTAGGTCTTACAAAATACATTTCATTTCTCCCTTGCTGTAACACTGAGGTTTAAAATACCTGTTAACTATGTGTAATTATTATGAGTTGTGTTTCCTTTCACTCCCCAAAATATCACAGTTTCATTAATAAATTATATATGTAGTTCCTTGATTTCCTGAGATTTGAATGTGATTGGAACTTTAAGAAAATATTTTCATGTGTTTATAATCATGAAAACTGTTTTGAAAGCCATGTTATTCCACCTTAGGGTTTGGAGACAGGAGTTTGGTATAGCACAGAGATCACAAGCACAGGCTTTGGAGTCAAATCCACTTTAAAAATCCCACTTTCCTTCTTAGTAATTTGTAGGCTGGGCACTCTGCTGACTTCCAAGGCTCAGTTTCCTCATCTGTAAAACATGATCACTTAGGGCTGTCATGAAGATTAAAAAGGAGATGTGGACTGTGAAGCTCTTAGCATACAGAGCTGGCACCGAGGCTTACATAGTTTCTATTATTACTTCTCATAATATACACAAATAAGGGATGAGGATTATGAATAGAGTACCAATTTCATATTATGTTTCTCTTTGTGATAAATGTCTTTGTAGTGGAACTTGGATGTTTACTAACTCCTTCCCAAAAGTCAAGAAGTGAAGAAAGTGCTTTAAAAATTAAGAAATGGTACTTTAACCATGAGTTTAGGAAAGTTCTGACCCCTAGTTTTGACTCTGCTGCCATGAGTATAATTTTTCAGTGTTGTCTGTCATCTTACATGTGTTACGAACATCTGTCACACTTTACATGTATAAATGAGAGTAGAGTCAATTCACATTTTTATACATCATTCTTCCGTCTGCGGGGTTCTTGGGTTCTGTGAATCTCCCTCATGGCTGATTCTCTAGCACTTAGTTCAGATCTCTGATGCTTAGTGGTAGCTCAGGATATTTGAGTGAATTGTCAGTTCAGATGATCACATTTGTTTATATAAGAAATCACTTATAAACTTACTATTTCATAGTAAACTTTGCTTAAAGCTGTCATTTAATTATTATATTTTGATAATATTTGTTACTTTCATGTCTCTAGAAGAATTACTGTCATCACAAGAAAAATCTCCTGGTGTCAAGGATGTGGTACTAAGTATGGAGTATAGTAAAAAATCGGATTTAGATACTTCCAAACCATCTGGTGAAAAAAGCATTACACATAAAGGTAATTTTTATTTAAACCAGAAATTTCATTAATGATCATGTTTTAATTTTTGGAGAAATGGTGTTTATTACATAATAAGTCTTATAAAGTGACCTGTTCTCAAACTTGTACTGTTCTTTTCTAGTTGCTTAGGTAAAATTCATGTCTTTCAAAACTGGCTACAAAATGACTAGATCTTAGAACAGAAACCATGCCAGTTGATTATATACTAGTATACTCTTGTATGTTATTATTTATACTTGTTTTAAGTATAACGTGTTAATTTGAAGCATAGGTGAAATCTTGGAAAGAAACATGGTAATTTTAGAGTAATGTAATATAGCATATGATAACATTGAATGGAATGAAGTTTATAAAATTAATTTACCTATTTTTTTTGTAACTCAGTACTTAAATACCACAGGTTTTTGTTATGTACTGAAATATTCGGAATGTGTTTACGTCTATTGCAGCTAGAGTGGTTCAGATTAAATAGTGTAGTAGAAAAATCAAGTGTAATTTTATTCCTCAATTTAGTCTCTGTGAACAAACGACCTATATGTATTTGCTTGCTGAACTATTTGTCCATAATTACAGACATAATACCCTGGGTGGCTCTTATGGTTTAAGCCACAGAAAGATTTGCAGATCTCACAAAGCTTGCAGTTAATTCCATCTACAAATCTGTGCGTCATGTTTATGAGAAGGAACGAGGGATGACTTCCAAATCTTACTCTCCCACCCTCACTCTCCTACCTCTGTTCAGTCTAGTATCTCCCTCTGTCCTATTTCCGATAACACGCAACAAGAAAAAAATCTGCACTGTAAATCATCAAACCATATCATACTTTTTTGATTCCTGTAAAATAATTATCATTCTTTTTCTGAAATTGATAACCTCAGACAGATCCTGTCTCTCTGAAATTAATCACTTCTAGATTATTTAGAAGCATTGATGTTGTTTCTGACGTCTTTCCTCTTACCTTGTTTGAGTAGAGTTGTAGTAGAGAACCATTTTTCCTTTCAGTTCTTTGCTGGCTTGATTATAATTCTTTTCTGTTTCATGTCAAAATCATAAAACTGATTATGATAATGTTCTTATGTTCCTGCATTTATTTTAGTTTATAATATACATTCTTTCATTTCCTGCCTTTTTTTTCTTTTGTCCTTTTCTCTTTCCTAAAACAGATCCTTTCTTTACAGAATCTACTAGTAATTAATCAGTAAGACTGTGATGGTAAAGGAAGAAGTAATATTTATCAGGCATCTACTCCGTGCCTCCCACGTTGTAGTAGATGTTATCCATATACTAGCTCATGTCATTATTTTTATAATAGAGTAGGGAACTGGGTCAGTGTATTTCTACTCCTCTTTTTATTATAAAGATGTAAATGCCTTTAACTCAAATCATTTTTAAGAATCAGGATTTCCTTGACATTTTCTGAGCTCTTTTAAATAAATACACAGTGTCCATAGTTATATCCATAAATGCTTTTGATTATCATCAAAGGCAGATACTATCAAATATCTGCTTTATAAGAACAATATTTAATACTATAAAATTAAATGTAATAATTGGAATGTTTCTTGTTCCAGAACAGGCATACGAAATTAGTGTTCAGAAGCAGCATCAATTATATTTTGCATTTATTTACTGTTGACTCAGTTTAGTCTCTGCTAATTTCAAAACTAGCATGAAAACTATAGGAAAGTTTATAACCTTAAGAAATCTTTAGAATTATAAACATTCTGATGTAGTATTTATACAGTCACAGATATTTGGTATGTCTGTCTTGGTCATTGAGGGATATAGTATACAAGGGGATAAACAGACCACCCTTTGAATTCTTATTTTGTGCTTGGCACTGACTGATAAGTGCATTATGATGTAACAACCTTAAGAGGTAGGTATTGTTCACCCTTTTTACAAGTGAAAGTAACTAGCTCAGGCTCACACAACCAGAGAAAGGAGTAGAGGTGTATAATATTGGAATCCTGGGAGTCTGACTCAAGGGCCCACTGCAGTCTACCCTTCCCTGTCCAAATTGGGAGTTCGATATGCCTTAAACAAATAATACTTTTTTTAAGAAAAAAAATTGGGATTTCTTATACATAACAGAAAAAGTGTTAACCCCAGGAAGCTATGTATAGATATTTAAATATAAATGGACCAATATATGCATATATTCATTCATATACATGTACCTATATATATATATTTATTATATTTATTTGAAAAAAAATCACAGCTGTATAACCTGGCATTTTATATAAACCAAAAGACTCTGTCTCTAATCCAGTTCCTTAATATTTCAAGTGATTATTAATTTTTACAAATAGTAAATATCCATTGTTTCTAAAATTACTTTTCAATCAGTTGCACAGTAATGCAGTGGTTTGTTTAAGTTTTGTGAATTATCTGCAGCATCAGTGTTTTAATGTCATTGCTACTTTATGAACTATAGGTCGATAACACCTTTCCAACTGATGTCACGTATGAAAATTTAAAAGTTTAAAAATTCTGCTTAAGTTTTTGCCATTTTTACAGGAATAATATTTAGGGGTGAGTGTTTTATCAGTGATCCTGTTGGAAGGGTCTAAAATAGGTTTGCTTCTTAAAATCCTGAACACTCAATGTAGAAGATACCTATCTTCAGTCTTATTTTTCACTGACTGTTCCTTCATATTATGTTTTGTTTATAAATGTGGTCAATTTACATTTTCATCATTTTATTAATATAAAGGCAATTAACTTATATTTTGTGTTTTTTAAACATAATCTAGATGAGGAAGAGGATGGCAAGACTCCAACTCAACCACTGTTGAAAAAAGGCAGGCCATTTTTCATCATTTTGTTTTAATCCCTTTTTTCATACTGTTAACTCTTTAACTCCAACCTTCTTATTTTCTTTTTTTTAACCTTAGTTTTTATTTCCATGGTGAGGTGATGTTACAGTTACTTATTAAATGCAGATTAGAAAAATTATCATTAGCCCAACCAAAGAGTTAAATCATCCCAGGAAAAGGTGATTATATCAAAGACAAATTCTTTTAAGTCATCATAGCATTTCTGAAATACTCAAACCCTGAAAGTTGATACTAATTTTTAAATTTAAACTGCATGGTTTAGATGATACATAGAGACACTGAAGTAGGTTTCTTTACAGTGTCACTTGCATTCTTTACCATCAGTTGTACCTAGCCAAGTCCTTCATTTTGATACTAATGTATTTTTAATTTCAAAAATTGCAATATTTCTCACAGTCCTGCTGCGTTTGGGAGATACACAGTCATGTCAACTTACATGAATTTTATGAGGAGATAGAGGTGAGAGTTTCGGAGCAGTGTGGTTTGGTAGCCATATTATTTCATCATGCAAAGTCATTTGTCATGTTTTGTACATCATGGCACAATGAAAAGTGAATGATAGGCTTTCTGAAAAAGTGATCAGATTTCCTCCTGTGGATTTCTGCTTTTAAAAGTTTGGTGTTGAAATTTCATAATAGCCATTTGCTTGCTCACAGAGGCAATGCTGATTTTTTTTTTTAATTCCTGGGAATATAAATGGGAATGCTCTTGGTACATGATTCTTTTCCCCTGCAGCAGATGGTTGCCCTTCCAAGGAGTTCCCACTATCTTTCTGTGGTTCAAAGAAAGATGTGTTTACATGGCTTCAGAATTGGGTGACACGTTTTGAGGGGATAAAAGTTTAGGTTAAAGATGAGGGAATTTTTCCTTGGACTAAGGGGTTTCACAATGGTAGTTGTAAGATTGTATTCATATGTCTTCCACTCCCGTGTGTCTTTTATATCACAGATAACAGCATTTTATGTAAAAAATATTTTTGTACTGTAAACAAACAAATTTTAAGGAAACAAGGTTACAAAGGAAATATGTTCATGGAAAAGACATAAATTTAATTTGTCCAGTTAGTCCTAAACAGCTTTTCAAGAATCAAAGTCGAACAGTTACAATTTTAATTGAATTTATGATTCTCTTTCATTCAGAATGTTTAAGAATACTAGAAATTAGGCAAGATAATTTGGATGAGTTCAACTATTGTGAAGGTATATTCATCTGTAACCATTTAAAAAATGCTTGAACTCTAAATGACTGAAAGCTTACTGATGGATGCCATATTAAATTATCTGCATTAAAAACATTTGACTACACAAGTTAGGAAACTATAGGAATTCAGCAAAAGGGACTTTAATATATACCTCTCTTACATCTTATTTTTCTTTAATCCTTTAGAGCTCAAAGGCCCTGCTGCACCTTTAAATGTAGCTGACCAGAAGCTCCTTGAAGCCAGCACACAGTTTCAGAAAAAACAAGGAAAGAGTACTATTGATGTTTGGTGGCTTTTTGATGATGGAGGTACGGTTATTAATATATTTTTTGACAACTTTAAGTATACTGAAATTGGGGGAATAGTATTGAGAAATGGTTTGTGCTTTGCCCATACATCCCTTCAGGAATATCCTTAGTTGGCCTATCCGCTGTCCTGCAGTTTCAAAGTCGCACAGTCCTTCCAGAAGCTTCATGAACTTAACTTTTCTTCCCCCCCCATTATTTCAGACTTTTTTGTAGAATGTCCCTTATTTCAGAGTGCCATTTGATGTTTCGTCGTATTTAGTTTCAAATGATATTTTTCTGGTGGAAATAGCCCTGAAGGGACGCTGTGCTCTTCTGTCAGCGTCAGCTCGGGTCGCATGTGATAGTGATTGGTCTCATCACTGCTGAAATTAGCTTTGACCATTGCATGAAGTGCTTTTCACCAGGTTTATACACTGAAAAGTTCCTATTTACCCCTTTAATAATTACAGCTATTTGGGGGATGGGGAGTTCCTTTGAGACTAGGTAAATATAAAATTGCTGCTGCAACTTTGATCACCATCTTTGGCATTCACTGGTGTTTCTGCCTGAATTTTTTGTTGTTTGTGGTCGCCAAATGACGTTTTTCCAGTCCCATCATTTCTTCCTTATTAATTCATTGGCATTTTACTATAAGGAAGAGCTTTCTCTTTATTTCAATCTGTGTGGACTGATAGATTCCTATTTTATTCAGCAGGACATGATATGTCATTTTCATTATTTGTTTTGATGTTCATACTGGCCTAGGTTTGGCCAGCAGGATTCTCTGTACTTCTAAGACTGACTTCTGTATCATTTGTCATGTTCCAGTCATTCTTTATTTTCTGATACATTAAGACATTCGGGCTCAGTTTTGTACTTATACCAGCCATTGAATCACTCTTTATCTGAGGAGCCCGGATTCCTTTCTGTGGAGAATGTTGTCCAGAAACAAAGATCAGGGCATTAGATACGCTCATTGCTTCCGGGGCCTCCCTGTTCCCCGGCCTTCTCGGCGGACCCATCTAGGAAATGCAAATTTTCTTTTTTGGTATGTATGTTTGTATATGCAGGTATACACTGACAACCAGTACCAGTCCTGAGCTGCAGCGTTCGGCCCAGCTTCTCTCTTCTTATATTTCTCCTTTCAGTGAGAAGCCTGGCTCCTGCTGGCTGCAGTGAATATTCTCATGTCCTCAGTCCCCTTGTATGTGACTCATCTGACTCTGCCAGCAACTAGCCTGCTTCCCTGCCCTCCTCACATGAGCCCTGACTCCTCTGGGCCTCCCTCCGTGGGCAGCCTGCCTGATGGCTTTTTGACTGAGTTACTGAGGAAGGGCAGAAAGAAAAATTTTAAGATTGAGCTGTAGTAAACATGTTTCTAGAGACTAAATTGAATTAAAAGTTTCTTAATTGAGAAATGAGCTTTTAGTAAATGATTTGTTTTATTTTATGATTCAGGTTTGACCTTATTGATACCTTATCTTCTGACTACAAAGAAAAAGTGGAAAGACTGTAAGATCAGAGTATTCATTGGTGGAAAAATAAACAGAATAGACCATGACCGGAGAGCGTAAGTCTGTTGTAAATTGAGGGGCCTTTGTCTTAGTAGTATACTTCATTATTGCAGTATAGATTTGATAAAAATTAGACAGTCCAGAAAATGTTAGTCATCTTTCTCTACTCTATACTGAAGCTGAAAATTCTAGTTAAATAAAACCTCATTCTCTTCGATTTCGTTGTCTTGTTTAAGTTGTAGTTAGTCTTACTGAAGTAATATTTTTTAATATATTGACATTTTAGAAAGTGTTTATTAAATGCTTGAGACATTAAAGTGTTATGTAGCTTTTTTTTTTTAATCAGAAGAAAGTGCACAAAGGTTCCGTCTTCATATATGGGATACATTTTATAAACATCAAGACCACAGAGGTGCAGACACCGTTGTCATTCTCTCTCTGTCTGTACTGTTGCAATTCGAATTCCGGTTTCAGTGCTTCTCTAAGTACCCTGTGTCTTTTCTCTGCCCTTCTCAGCATATGTGGTACCACTTTGCTCCCAGTTTCATGTTCAGAAAGAAGAGCTTTGATCATGATTCCTCTGCCCCAAATATTTTAAATTTTTTCTCTGTATTCTCTCTGTTCTTACCTCCTGTTTCCCCCAAATGCCTTATATTCAGTTAAGATTTCTGCACCTGCCCAGAACATGCATGTGGTTTTAGACTTTTACTCCTTCGCCTTCTTTGGTCTCCTTATTATAAATAGCTTCTCACTTGCCTCCCTTCTCTGTCTGTTAAAACACTCCATTCTTTAAGGCCCAGGACTCTTGTTACCTTCTCACAGCACCTTCCCTAATACTTTTTTACCCTTTTCCCCTCAACTAGTTGTTATATTTTCTTCCTGAATCACGATACACTTGATAACCAGTCATCACATTCTGGGGCTTGATACTCATTTTTTTATCTTAGATTTTAGTTTTGTGGGTCCTGTAACACATAGCAGCTACTTAGTAGATTTACACCAGAATTCAACAGGGTGTTTATTCATTATGCAAGAAATACTAGTAATAATTTAAAAGTTAAACCTGTAGCTAATCTGTTTCCCAATATCTTAATTTAGAAAATTAATTTTATTAAAAATCCTGTTTTGTTCATTGCTTTCCCTTTATGTATGTTTCCACCTTTCTGTTGTTGCCACCAAGGTTTCATTGCCAACTATGCCTCCAAAAAGCTACTTATTTACTGAGAAATCAGAGGCTTGTTGGAACAACCTTTCTATGTCTGTCCCAGTTCAAAAAAAAAAAAAATGCCATGAACTTAATCTGCTGTCAGTTATAGCTTCAGTTCAGCCCAAGAAGTCATATTTGGGCTTAGAGCTTTGTATTATTCATGGATGGAAGATTAATCCAAAAATAATTAAATAACTTCATTACTTTTTACTGAAATCCATATACTTACCAATATAGTTGGGCTAAATTAACTTTTAAAAAACTAGTTGCCATTCAAATTTCATTATTAATGTCTTGCTCTGTCCATTCATTATTGGTACTAGAGGAGAGTCAGAAAAAATAAAAGAATGTAACAGAAGTCTCTACTTACGGAGTTTAGATGTCTACTCTGTGAATATAAAGGATGAATTAATTCAAATGGACTTTATGTAGCACCTGATAGACTTTTCATGTAAATCATGGTTTACAGATATGCAGATTCAGCCCTGAGTAGAATAAAAGTACTTATATAAGCCTTCATGTATGTCAAAGCTATTCATTTTTGTTCTAGGATGGCTACTTTGCTTAGCAAGTTTCGGATAGACTTCTCTGATATCATGGTCCTAGGAGATATTAATACTAAACCAAAGAAAGAAAAGTAAGTTATTGGATAAATTACATTGTACAAATTTCTGATCCTTTTCTGGATGACCTACTCAGACACTCCAGCAATTCCAGATCATTCAGATTAAACTAAGTACCTGGAGGTTTTGCCAATAATGAGTTACATGGGAAGTTCACTTTTTTAAGTCTAGTGCTGATATTTGGCATGCTTATAAAAAATAGCAAAGTAAATCTAAAGGGCTTTCAATATTCAGAGAAGAATTCAATTACTGCTTTAAAAGTAATTTTTGAAAATCACTGATGCCACAGAAATTCTATATGGTTCTTTAAATTTCCATTCTTCATTCCCACATTCATTACTACCACTCAGTCCCTACTCCACATATGTATTACTTTTCACTATTTTGTTTTAGTTATAAAATAGGAGGATCTAAGAGTTTGCCTTTTGTAGTTGCATTCAGAATTCTCAAAAGTCAAAGAAAACTAGACTCATGGAATATTACACCTGAAAATGGTATATAGACATTGTTATAATTGTATGTGTATTTATATTACCAGATATAACTTTAATTCTTCTCAGGTAAATGTTGAATAAATGATGAACATTATAATTGTCCTGAACATTAATAATGTATCTTTTTTGGATCTGGAGATTAATTCTGCATCTCCTGAATTAATCTGGAATTGCCGCTGGACTGTTTAGTATCTGCCTTTTCCTCCCTTCAAAATATTCTAGTACCTTTACTTACACTACTTTTATTCTGTGGTGCTTGAACTGGGAAAGCCTTTAAGTGCTTTGAGTAAAGAAGTAACTCACTCTGAATTATTGCCCCAAAGGTTCATTTTGGCTACTGTGATGAAAGTTTATTCAGGTCTAAGGGATGGGCATAGGATCAGGGATAGATACAGAGAGATCAGTGTTAGCAGTTAAAATTGCAATTCTGCTACTATAATACTGTTCTAAGTGTATATTCAATTTGAGAAACTGGTAATTGCTCTTCTAAATACATTGCCAAAGTGATTGCTATAGTTATAGTATTGAGGGGAATACAGTAGATGGAAAACTCTTAACTTTCAAGTTATAATTTAGTGTTTAAGACCTTACTGTTAAGCCATCCAAAATAAGGTTGTCAGTATTCTGTCTTTTTTCAAGTATTGTAGTTTTTGATGAAATGATTGAGCCATACAGACTTCACGAAGATGATAAAGAACAAGATGTTGCAGATAAAATGAAAGAAGACGAACCATGGCGAATAACAGATAATGAGCTTGAACTTTATAAGACCAAGGTATTCTTCCCCTTCTGCTTCCTGTGCATTAACATTCCTTGTCACTTTTTAACTGAAAACATAAGTAAGTATCAAGAATGGCACTTTGTTATAGGAGGAATCAGTTGTGTAAATTAAAACTCCTTTAGTTGGATTTTTATGTAGACAGTGTCAAGCATTAATTGTTTTAAATTAGGAAACAGATATTTTAATTACAGCAAAATTATTTTGGTTTCTTTTTTGTCTACTTACAGTTTTATCAGCTGTGCTAGATTCCAGTTTTCAAATGGTCTAGGATAACTTTGTCCTGTTTCATTTCAGACACACCGGCAGATCAGGTTAAATGAATTATTAAAGGAACATTCAAGCACAGCTAATATCATTGTCATGTGAGTAATACCTATACTAAGATTCTGAGTATTCCTTTTATCATAATGCAATTTGGATTAATTTCTATACCAGATACATATAAATAATCTGAATCCTCACACCCAAGTTCCCACACACAGACTTTACTTACAGACACATTGTCCTGCTCTCAGTAGCTTTCCCTCCACTGAACCAGGTTGACTAGATAACTGCTTGAACCCAAATTTTCTCAGTCCTGGAGCCTGGGTCCTTGAATAAGTAAGGAAAGCTCAGGTCTCCAAAAACATGCCAAATGATGAAATAAAGTAATACCAAAGGGTTGTTATTTTGATTGACATAAAACACTTAATACACCAGAAAGTTTTGTTTTGCTGATGATGATCAAATATCTGTAGTGGAAGATGCTAAAACAGAAACACTCTATGGAGCAACTGGTCTCTACTACTACTATCTACACATAGAAATGAAACCCAGAGAGATTAAAAGAAGATGACAACTAATATGTAGAATTATTTGTGTTTGAATTTAATTTATCCATCTCTAGTTTCTACTTTCTAATTCAGATAGAAACATCATTTCTCCCAAAAGAATTCTATCCTTATTGAAGAAGGGGAAATTTGGAGTTCAATGTTAGATACCAAATGTGTTAACACTTTAGAGACATATTTGCTATTCTTATGAAGACATTCTAAAAATCTTCTGTTCAGACTTGAAAAAATGGGGATAGTGGTATGCGAGGGTAGTAGTTGCTCTAGTATGTGCAGAATTTCACCAGTCAAAAATAGTAATTTTTAGTTTCTATTATTATGACTTAATTTATAATTTTTTAAAATTGTATTCCTCTCAACATAAGTGCATTTTCTTTCTCTTTTTGGTACCAGGAGTCTCCCAGTCGCACGGAAAGGCGCCGTGTCCAGTGCTCTCTACATGGCATGGTTAGAAGCTCTCTCTAAGGACCTGCCACCAGTTCTCCTGGTCCGTGGGAATCATCAGAGTGTCCTTACCTTCTATTCTTAAACGTTCTGCGCAGTGGGCAGCTCTCCAGATGGTACTTCAGTGCCTAGTGAAGTAACTGAAATCTTCAGTGACATGTTAACATCACAATGGCAAACTGTGACTTTTCTTTCACTATTTAATTAATTCGAAAGCACACGGAGAAGTCGCTCCGTTGATATGGGTGTGGAGACTTCAGTTTTAGTCAATTCTGTATCTCAATCTTAATGAACGATGATTCCTTGTTGGACTGAAGCTCACGAGAGTAAAATTTACCTTTGCTACTTGAAAAGCAATAAAAGTATGTTATTTTTTGATTGATGAAAGGAGTACAAAAAGCCTTTAGCCTTGAGGTGCCTTCTGAAATTAACCAAATTTCATCCATATATCCTCTTTTATAAATTTATAGAATGTCAAATTTTGCCTTCAGCTTTTACTTTTATTTCTATTCTCTTTTACCTTGAAATGGACACTGCTTTTCTTCCATTGACCAATTAGTGTTGAGTACTGTATGTTTTCTATTACTTTTATAAAAGTATCTGTTAGGTATAAAGGTGAGAATTAGAGCAAGGTAATGAAAAATGCAAAAAAAAAAAATAGGAACCAAAAGTGACCCCAAGGTTAGGTTTGTATATGTATAAATGTAGATCTAGGGAAAGAAAGGCCCAATAAACTTTTTTTTTAACCTCTAATTGGCTCTTATTTGTATCCTTATTTGATTATTAATTTCTTGAAACCTTAGGAAAGGTCAAAGATTTATCCAGTACTTCTGTATACTGTGCTAAAAAATCACATACTGTCATTCTTCAGACAAAAATCCTCACAATTGTTATATTCATTAGAAGAAAGATCTCTCATAATTGAGAGTTTTCCTTAAATCTGAGTGACTTTTAAATGCTAAAAGGCCTTTCTGGAGAAAAATAAGACAAAGCAATGTCATTTAATAGAATATTTCAATAAACACTACATGGAATTTCACTGTACCATTAAATGTTTCAATGTCAAATGTCAAACATTTAATGTATCATTAAAATGTTTAATGCTTCATCAAATGGTTAAATGGACCACTGGTTTCTTAGTGAAATGTTTTTGGGCTTAATTCTGTCAATTGTCAAATATTCTTAGTCTTAATTAATATACTCAGGTTTGAACAGATTATTCTGAACATTTAAAATTAATCCATTCTTAATACTTTAAAACTTTTGTGTTAAGAAAAACTGCCAGTTTATGCTTTTGAAATGTCTGTTTTGACATTGTAGTCTGATAGTACAATTTTGACAGTGCATATGTACTGTTACTAAAAGCTTTATATACAGTTATTAATGTGAATTTTTTCATTTTTTATTCAAGGAAGGATTTCCTAAAAACATTTCAAGGGATATACATACATGTGTGTGTATATGTATATGCATACATATATGTATATATAATGACATTTATGTTGCTGGTTTTTTGCATTTTTTAAAGTGATCAAAATTCATTAGATGAAATTTTTTTTGTTTTAGTAAACATAAGCTCAAAATTAGATTGAAAGACAAGTTTCATGGAGAACAAAGGTGATTCTTTGAAGAGCATGTAAATTCACAGAATTATCCTTTGATTAGAAAGTGGAGAGCATTTTATCTGAAGTGCTGTTCAGTAAGTTTATTAGTACAAGTTTCAGTGGGGAGAAATTTATGCAGGTTTTCATGAATCTTTATAAAAATCTATGAAGTCATTGTCAGTGCAGTGTTTCTGCTGCAAGAGTATGAACTAAATTCATACACAAAATGAAGATCTGATAATTTTGAATTGAAAATGTTAAAATGAAGCAATTGTTTTTCAAAACTTTTTTCCTGCATCATAACTGACAGCATTGTTCCATTTATTGCAGGTTTTGTAATGTTTTGGGGGAAAGAAAGTAGAAATGTCATACTATTCAGTAAACAATGTCATGTTGTAACTTCTTGAATGGATAATAGGGCGTAAACTGAGTGCTGCTATCTTGAAATGTGCACAGGTACACTTATTTTTTTTTTTTCAAGTTTTTCCCATTCAGGAAAACATGATTGTGATCGTACTACAGGAACCAAATGTCATACGTCATACATATGTGTATAAAGTACATAAAATATATCTAAATATGCATATTGTGGGGAGGGTGATATTGTCTGTGAAATAATGTAAGAAGCTTTTCATCTTAAAAAGAAAAAAAAGCATTACTTTCACTTTACACTGGACACCAGGTCAAAATTTTCCAGGTTGTTGGATTCTCATAAATTTCAACAATTCTAAGCGATGCTTGCTAGTGTTGAAGCTTTTCTACTCTATTTTATTTATGCTGAATTTGATTATTTTAATGCCAAATTTTTTTTAGATCTGATCATTAGTGGTAACTTGGAAATAAATAATTGTGCAACGGCACTTGGCAGTTCATTATTCCTGTAGGTAAAAATTCAATGGGCTTAGAATGGTGGTGTTAAGCTGATAATTAATGGTTAATTAAATGAAATATTTATTTGTTACATTATTTCATTTGTACTTTAGGTTTCCTTTTACATTCTTTTTATATGCTTTCTGACATTACATATTTTTAAAGACTATGGAAATAATTTAAAGATTTGAGCTCTGGTGGATGTTTATCTACTAAGTTTGAAAATGTAATATTTTGATAATACTGTACTATAACTGTCCCACAAATGCTTTTCTAATGTTTTAACGTTGAGTATTGCAGTCGCTGCTTTGTACAAAGGTTACTGCAATAAAGGAAGTGGATTCATTAAAACTATTTAATGTCTACTCTTATATTTCATCTATTTTATAAACCTATGTCAATTCTGTGATTCAAATTCATTTATATACCTATTATTTCGTTGATGTCTGAGTTTTTTAAATGGCTTTTATTTTAATATTTATATCTTGGAAAAGTGGTTTGAAACTGTTCACTAACCCCTAAGCCTTTGGAATAATCATTGTTGATACTGACAATGTGAGCCATTTAACGTAAACCTTTTTTTGATTTTTTAAAAAAAATCACTTCGCTTTTCTAATTCTGCTTTATCTTAGGACCAAAGCATACATTTATCAGTGAGGAAACTAGAAGATTAAAATGAATTCATAGTCCCGGAATATAATCTGATTATTTTCTTCCTAAAATGTTTGACTAAGCTGATTTACAATTTTACAAAGCATTATCAATTCATTTGAACATTACAGTAGGTGTGTTTCACATGCAGGACAGGTATTCCTCTTTTAGTCTTCAGAAAGCCGTTGGAGCAATGTAGGGAGTTTCCCAAGGTCATGTGGTAAGTTAGTGAAGGATGTTGGCCTACAGCCCAGATCTTTCATCTCCAGAGATATCTCCTCTACAGAGTCATTGCTGCCTGATCCGTAACTTAGAGGTAGGGATGGGTGGGTGGTCTCCAAACTCATCCCTATCTGCCCAGGAAGAATGTGCAAATCAGGTAATGCAAATTATAGTTAGAAATATAGATTGACTACAGGTTGCCTTAATAGATCTGAAACCAATGATGTACTGTATGATAGTTGCCTCTCGCTTATTCTCCAATAAAAGCCAGTTTACTCATCTCTTCGGGGAGTTAAAAGATTTCAGAGGTAACCATGAATGTGGCATTTACTAATAGTAGAGCATCCAATGGTTTTCAAAACAGGAATGAATTCATCTTTGAGCCAGCAGACAGTTTTTGTTCATTTGTCAAGAAGGAAAGGTAAACGCATTAATAGTTTCTGTCCTTATACATCAACAGGATGTTTGTAGAATCGCAGCAAATAGACAATAGTTTAATGTTTAACTGAGTAAAGATGGCACGAGTCCTAGGATACAGGCATCCGAAGGTACTGTTGAGTTTAGCTAGTTCAGTTAGTAGATATACAAAATGTGTTGGTGTGTTAGCCAGTTTGACACACTTTTTTTGTAGACTTCTTTACTGAAAGAAGTGAAGACCCAAGTCTTGTGGTTCTTTGTAGAATCCAGAGGCAATAATCAGATCTGATTTACACGTGATAGGAATTTCAACTAGGCTATTACATGGTAGCATTAAGAACTTGAGCCCATTTTTTTTCCTCTTGAATCTACTGTTGAATTTTGTGTTAGACAAGGTAAGAGTTAGAAACTCGTTTGAGGAAAAATGTGGAGACCTCTGAACGTGTTACTTCCCAGTGTGCATCCTTCCTGTGACTGCCCGCCTCCCAGGTCAGGAGCTCATTCCCCAAACAAAGATAGTGTGTTGTCAACACACATCCTTTGTTCTACTCTATTAGGATATGAATTGCCAAGATGCTCTGCCCACAGCTACAAATGAAGATTTATTTTTTTTGATCCACAGAATAGGATCAGTGATCCATGGATTTTGCATGTTAAAAACAGGCCTCCTGACTCAGTACCTGTCAGAATTTCATCAGAATGCCCCTGAAGCCTATGGGATGCAGAATTGTGGATTTTGTTCTGGAAGTGTTAACTGATCCAGCCTAAAGAAGGGAAGCAGTTTACAGGGTAATTTTATAACTCTCTTTTGCCTCTAATAACAGATAACAGCAAAAAAGAATTTTAAAATTAAGCAGACAGTGTTTTTTGATTTACATGTGGTACATAAAAGGCATATAACAACCACTGTAAGATGTGGTTATACTTGGTCTTTTACATTCTAAACAGAATTAAACCCCAATTAGCCATTTTTAAAGGAGGTAGTCACAATTTGAAAAGAAGCTAAAGAAGTTTATCTGGATGACCAATAAGCCACAGGCTTTTATTTATTTATTTTATATTAAGGCATCACTGATAGACTAATGAAGGTTTCACATGAAAAACATTGTGGTTACTACGTTACTACATTCACCCATATTATCAAGTCCCCCCCTTACCCCACTGAAGTCACTGTCACAGGCTTTTATTTTTAAGCCCATGACATTTTTATTTAAGCCATGAAGTCTTTGAGTCTCTAAGAAATATTACTCCTTAAGATATTTAAAAGATGGCAAGGACAATTTGGGAATAGAGGGGAAAGTTATGCCCCAGGAAAAGAGGTCCGTGGATCATGGCTACAGGTCTTGCAGTCATACTTCCTTCTGGGAAGCAATTGTGAAGAATGGAAGTCAGTTGTGTTTGTTTTTCTCAATTTTAAAATCTGTTTATCAACACCTATAGCTCCAGGGTGCCAATCTCAGGCATAATTAATGCCTCTCAGGTAGTCTTTGTGGCTTTCCCATCAGTAAAGATAATCCTTTGTTTATTGTCTATGCACACCTGTGAGGCTAACATTGTTGACATAAATTTCACACTGGGGTGTTTCCAGAAAATTGTTGGTAAGGAAGCACAGGTGTATTATGTCTTGAAACACTAATTAGGAGAGTGGTTCTCAAACTTTGGTGTGCATCAGAATCACCTGGAGGGTTGGTTAAAACCCACTTCGCTCCTGCCAATCTCTGTCCGGACCAAAATCCCTCCCCTGCACACCAGGTGCTTCTCAGTGTGAGCTCCCTCATGATGCCTTTGTCCTCTGCCTGTGCCTTATCTGCTGGGTTTCCTCTGCATAGTAGGCCTATGTCCATCTCTTCTCACCCCAGCTGTGAAGTAAAAGGATGACCTCCCTTCCGGATTCCTCAGTGTTGCCCTTTCATATTCGGTTTTCATCAGTAGCAAGAGCAGATGCCAAAGCCAGCTAAAAGAGAAAGGAAGCCCAGGAGTTCAGGGACTCATCCTAGTGTGAGCAGGGACCCAGAACAATGTCAGGAGAGCTCTGTCTCCACCTTTCGCCTCTCTCTGGGTTGCCTCTCTAGGCTTGACTTGATTCTTCAGGTAGATTGTCAGCACCAAGTGTGCTTGATGGCATCTGAAAAAACCATACTCAGTCCACGTAGTTGGGCAACAATTGTAGTGAACAGGTGGTATGTTGGCAGCAAGAATAATCTCATTATTTGTCAGGAGCCATATCCTCTCCCTTGGGTTTGCCCCTGGAGTCTGGGGTTTATGTAGCCCAGGAAATAAGGAAAGGGGCTCCAATCTTTGGTCCCCCATGGCTGGCTGCTGCTCCAGGTGCTGGATTGTTCACGTTCCAGCATTTGATTAAGAGGGGAACAGCTCTGCAGGCCAAACCTGGGCTACCGACACCTTTACCAGGTTCCTAAAGCTCTGCAGCCTAAATGTTTGATATCCACTTTGTCCCTGCCTTCCACCCCAGGCCAGCAGTCGCACAGCTCTGCCCAACTCAGTTTTGTGTTCAGAGGGCATCTGATGGGATTCCTGACTCCCTTGTCTGCAGCAACACCATTTGCAGATCCCCTCTTGTGCTTTCCCCTTTGGGTAGTGTCTCTCCAGAGCTATCTTCCTACACCAGTTCCTTTTGCCTTGACAGTGGGCCTTCCTGGCCCGTGGAAAAAAGCAGAAAAGCTCAGCGAGTAGGCTCTAGATCCCAGATGTGTCTGCTTTTCCTACAACATCTAAAATGCAGTAACCAGCTAAACATAATAGCAGAGTCTTCCCTCACCAAAAATAGGCAGATTCTACTTTTTTGAAAGCAATTGAAAACTATCTGGTTTGATGTTTCCTATTATGCTGCTTTAAATTTTGAGCAGCTCACCCTTTTACATTGAATACTGTGCCCAGGCAATGGTAACCAAACAAGTTGTGAGAAGCACAATGCAGGATTTACTTCTCTTTGGAAGGACACTCACTGGTCCACAGCCTAAAGGGAAAGGGAGCTGGTGGGCACTGGTGGCATTAGCGCCAGATAGGTCATTACGGCAGGTCAACTGAGAGAGGACAGGGAGGGTGAACCAAGTGAGCAGCAGGAAGAATGGAGAGTTTAGATTCAGAAAATATACAAAGAAAGAATTGAAAAGGCAGTAAGATACAGTATGGAGAGGAGAAGAGACTGGGGGATGAAATGAAGGTGACATCAAAGCTTCTGGCTCAGGCCAAAAGTGGGTACTGAAATTGATAAAGCAGGAAGCAGAACAGGTTTGGGAAAAGGTGTGCACATGGGAGGGTAAACAGAGCCGTTCAGAATATGAGTTAAAGGTAAGATACAGGGTCTGGGAACCAACATGACAATTGGTAAAATAATTTACCATTAAAATAATCAAGATCAGAGCCACCTTTAGATTCAGTTGTTAAGTTATATTCAGTTCATTCCACGGTTACCGATTACTTAGGTTTTCTATTTGCTGCTGTGTCAATTTTAGTAATTTTTCATTAAATATTAATTTCTATGTACTAACATTTTTTTAGCAGTTAGGTAAAAGTATGCTTTTATCATTTCAAAGTCTTCACACTTAACATCCCTTTCCTTTTTTTATGTAGTTTCTCCTCTTGATTGGATTTATTTCTGTTCCTGAGAAGAAGACACTTAGCACTCTCATTAATCTTCTCAGGTGTCATGGCCAAAGAAACAAATGTAGAGACACAATTTAAAAATATTTTAATTCTCACCTCATTAGAAATTACCTTAATCACGTGGAATTTTTTTTTCTCAGAATCCCAGAGAAGTACACTGCAAGATAGCAATCTGTGGAGATATTCATTGGTTTCCAAAAGCTACCACTGTCTCACAGATGGCAGTCTGCGGACAAAGGAAAACTCATGCTCACATCTCTAACGGGCTTAGCTATTTCAAAATATCCAAGTAACTCTTCTATTTCTAAAACCATGGCACAACGCAGCTCCTTGGCAGGAAGCTGCACACTTGAGCTCAGGTCGCCCAGAACTGACACGGTCTGTTGGAGGAAATCCTGACTTGGAACAGCCGATAAACAAGAGCTATCTCTTGAACTTTTAAAAAGGTGATGAGGAAGACAGACACCAGTATCAGAGGGAGAAAAACGCTATTTTCTGCTTACTACAGGCGACCATGTAAGGTTAAGCAGTTGAGTATAAAAATACTGGAAGGTCCTCCTGCGAGAGGAAACAAGTGGAGACGTGGCTTTCCAGAGACACTGACCCCGGTTCCGGTTCTGACTCGGTTGCTTACTCTGATCTCAGTCTCTCTAAGCTTTGTTCCTCAGATCTCAACAAGGATAATATTATATTCACATCAGAGGGGCGTTGTGAGATTTAAATTAAAATATGTAAAAAGGTGGCATATGGGGAGTGCTCAGCTGGTTTGAGCTCTCTTACGTCCTCCATGTCTCCTGAATTAGGAGGAATAAGGAGTCAGTACTCAACAATCCGGGAACACGAGTGACTCCCCTCCCTGCTCACAGCCCAGGACAATCGAACGCCCAATCCTTTTGATGAATTTCTCCTTAACATGGCAAATCTTTACCTCTCTCCAACTAGCTTAGCTATGATGTCACTTCCACTTTCCAGCAACGTGAGACTGGCCCTGATAAGCCTGCTCCAAGCATGATGACTAACGAGAGTCCGGGATTATAAGGCCAGTGCAGGAGAAGAATTCCCATCCATGGAGGTGGACCCTGCTGATGCCGGCCACGCGGTGGGCTCCTCTCTCCCTTCATGTCCCTGAGCGTGGTGGATGCGTCCCTGAGGAACTAGGCCACCTCAGAGCTATGCCTACCAACTTGCATCCTTATACTGTCCCTCCTTTGCAAGTTCCTCAGAAAACCCAAGCAAAGTCCTTAAACTGAGTCCAAATGTTCATTCTCACTAGTCCTGTAACAGACCCGGCTTTTGTGGATTAACCAGGATCAATCGTATTTTTCTCACATGATTGCAAAAGTTTTCTTACTTTTCTCTCTGCCTTCCATGTTACATCATTTTGATCCGTCACCACACCCAAGCCAGGTTGACCTTTCCAAAAGATTTAATACAATCGCTTTTATGCTTAAAACTGCTCCTTGACTCCCCATTTCACCCAGATGTGCTCCAAGTAGGTCAGCATCTTCTGAATCCTTTGTGTCTCTCTCGGGTCATTTTTGGCCATCACCTCTGTGCCTCGGCTGGACCAAACATCTGTTCAGGGAGCCCTTTGGCTTCTGGCAGTTGAATGTGCCCTTTTCTCTGGCTGGTTTGTCCTTGATCTCCAAGAGGAAGCTCGGAACCACCTGCTCCGGGAAGTTTTCTCTGGCGCCGCCAGGCTGCATTAAGGGCCCCTCCTCTTGGCTGGGCTCCTCCGTGCTCACCCACTGGCCCCTCTCGTGACCTCACCGCCTGCTCTCCAGTTACCTTGCTCTGCTCTGTGTTGCACACCAGCCTGGGAGCTCCCTGAGGGCAGGGACTGTAGTCAGCACTTACAACAGAGTTGGCACTTCATGTCCTTGAGCGTGTGAGTAAGCGCATGAAGTGAAGGAATCACAAAAGAACTGTTTTTTGTCTATGGACCCTATGGACCGTGTAATTTATTTTGTTTCCCCTTAACGTTGACTGATGGCTGAGGACTCCAAGGAGTTTCAGGCGGATATTCCAGGTATTAGGTCTACTCCTGGCTTGTCACATCCTCTCTCCTACTCCACTCTCATCCATCCTTCTTCACTGATACTACTGTAGGATCAGGACATTTTAGGAACTCAGAGGGGGTGCTGAAATATATTAAAATTAGGTTTCTCTTACCATCGTGAAAAAGCCAACAGAGCATCTGCCATCCATGCCGTAAATTGAGTGTCTTGAGCACCCAGTGCCTCTCAAATCCATGTTCTTTCCCCACAAAGAGAAAATACTATGTATTTCCCAACTGGCAAAATTTTGCTCTTTCTGGCACAGCTCAAGTCACCTTCGCTGTGAAACTTCTCTGACATCCAATTGCCAAACTCCTTTGGCAGCCTCCTTACCTATTCTCTTGGGCCAGTCCATTGTTATTTATTTGATTTCCCAATTAGATTAAGTAACTCATTTAGTTTTACATCTCCAGTGGCTGATCTTAGTTGTGAGCAGCTAGGAGGTTTTGGTACAGGAACTTTAAACGAATGAATAAAAAACTAATTATGTAAAGAGGAAGGCTGACTGGGAGTAGAGGAACAGAACTAAGGCATGGAGCCTTTTTAGGACTGTAACTTTCTGAAATGGGTGATGTGGTTCAGTGCTCTCAACTGCAACAACTACATTAAGATAACTTGCATAAGATGTTTCTTGTGTGCTTGAATTCTTGAGGCCCAACTTAAAAAAGTTACTATTTCAATGCATTAATTCATTTTGTTTCCTTCATGTTAATCATTAGGATACCATTGTTTGAAGAGTGGTCATTTAATACAGGGTTTTTAAATTTATTGCATACTTATTGGTGGTTGTATCCCAGATCCTTAGCACAGTGCCTGGCACATAGTAGTAGATTCTTGGTAAATATTTATGGAATAAATCAATAGAATCAATTTGTTTAAAAACAGCCTGATTTTCCATTTTGTATGACAAGCACTTGTTTACAAAGGTCATACAATATCACTCCCCTCCCTTGTTCCAATTAAGCAAGTAAGGGAGGTGAAGTGATAGTCCTAGGTCCCTGGCTTTATGGTGGTATCCTTCAGGACTTGGTTTGCTTCTCTTCTTTTTGCTCCTGGGCTATTTGACCATTTCCATTTATGTGACTTACAAAAACAAATAACACTACAGACATTTATTAAACTACCACATCCCAATTACTGTGCCAGGTGTCGAGGACATAAAAAGAAGTAAGACACTGTCCCTGTCCTTGAGGGATTCACAGACTCCTGTTGTAAATAATTGCAAAGCAATGCCAAAATGCAAGAACACTGTAACAGATTTTTTTTTTAATGCTCTAGAAAAACACTTGTTGGAGAAAAAGGTCAGAACTATTGACTGTTATGGGACTTGAGAGTTATTGGCTACCTTTTCCATCTCCAAAGTCCAGGAGCCGAGGATGCAAAGAAAGGTACAGGTTATGGGTGCCTGACCTGAAGGAACTCATGGGTAACTGCTGGCAACTAATTCCCTGTGTCCTCATTTAATTCCCAAATCGCCAATAACCACTTTCTATTAGTATCCCTGTTTTACATAACACAGGCTGCCAGAGTTGGTGATGCCCACTCCAAGACCCTTACTTCTACCTCAGGAAAAGTTAGATGTGCTGTGCTGTTAAGTGACCTGAGACCAGGAAGCCAAGCCATCACCTGGAGAAGAGATGCCCTGACCGCTGGAGAACCCAGGATTCAAGGGGGCCTTCACTGTCCCAACACCAAGGCCCAAATGGGCCAGGCCAGAGGCTGAGCCTCGGGTAAAGGGGTGGCAGGCGGTGGAGGAGGGAGCGCGGGGAGACCAGGGGAGCAGCGGGTAGGGGAGGAGCGTGGCGGGGAGTGCGTGCGACCCGGAGACAGAACTGGGGGAAGCCTGGAGAAGGGGACTGGGGAGCTGGGGCAGGGCAGTGGTCCTGGAGGCCCGGGCTCGACAGAGGCGAGCTGTGGAGAGGCACTCAGCGGGGTCCGGGAAGGCGCCGCTGGAGGCGGAGAAGTGGAGACGAGCAGGGTAGGGGGCCAGGGGCCGGGGCCTGGGCGAGGGGCGCCCCAGCACGGGCGCGGGCAGGAGGCAGGGCGCGCGGCGCGGCGGGGCAGCCCCGGGGTTCCCTGCAGGCGGGGGTCAGGCTGCGAACGGCTCGGGGCCGGGAGGAAGGCAGCCCGGCTTTCGCCAGGTGCCAAGCGTTTGCTTAAGGAGTCGGTCACCGGCTCGCCCACGTCCTGGCCCCTTCGGACGTTTCTCGGTCGGAGGCTTTTGTTCTGTGCGGATCAGGGACAGTTCAGCCCCGCAGGTGTCCGCTGTTTTGAGAAAACGGGGGGCAGGAAAGTCCACGGGCGGAAGCGAATCCTTATTTATTGTCAAACAGCCTCTGGGCGGTGGTTGCGCAGGCAGGTGGCCCTGCGGCGGCCGGGTCTCGGGTCCCACCCGGACGCGGCCTCCGGCCCGAGCGGCCCCGGGCGCCTCCTGCCCGCCCGCCGCCCGGCCGGTGCCCCCTCTTCCCGCGCGTTAGCGCCACGGCGCTGCCGACTGAGCTCATTCCCCGTCTGCTCGTCCAGTTTCTCAGGTGTAACCATTTTATTTTATTGGAGGAGGAGGTGGGTGTTTTGAAGAAAAGAAAGTGACTTCCAAAGATTTGCGACTTTTAAAGCCAGATCTGCCCTCCTTCGACCTCGGTTGGCTTTGACTCCATCCCGCGGGTGGGACCCGGTGGCGGGGCCTGGGCGCCAGGGGCGCGGGGCGGGTCCCCGCGCTGGAGGAGCCGCGTGCCCGGCGGGCCCCGCGCCCGGGACGCGCCTTTACCTGACGGCGGCGCCCCCGTGTGGCTCCGGCGCAGGGTCACTGGACTATCTAGGGATTTCTGAGCTGACAGGAGTCGCTCTTGTTTTCTTTTTAGCACATTTTTGTCCCCCGCGGGGTAGAAAAAGTTTCCAGCTTTTCTCAGCCTACCATGGACTCTGTAAGAGGAACTTAGTGAGTGTCCAATTTCGAGTGTCCCCTATTGGGGACACAAGTTAGGGTAGAATTATTGAAGGATGCCCCAGGGCTACCCTGGCCATGCAAATGAGAGGAAGGATTGGGGAAAGACCCTAAATTGAATACCCACTAGGTGCCAGGCATTTTGCATCATTACTTAATCTTAGAGGAACCCAATTGAAGTGGGGATTGTCCCATTTTACAGAAAAGGAAACTGAGGTTCTCAGAAGCCCGAAATCTTATAATGATGTATAGCCCGTGTTCAAACTGGACCTGACTGACTCCAGGGCTTTGCACTAATGAGACGTCGCACAAGAGTGGATGGAGAATTCTCTGCTCAGTTCCCTCTGCTAGAGATGCCATACTCCTCAGAAAGTTTCTTATGCTTGAAGTACCATAACCTCATATTTGTATGGCTCATCTGAGTTATGTGGGCCTGTCACTTCTGCTCTCTGCATGGGTAAAGTATGCTGTATTTTCACATTTAATCTTGAGAATAGTTCCATGAGATAATTATTTTTTAAATTTCTGCTTTATTGGGGTATAAATTGACAACTAAAGTGATAAGATATTTAAAGTGTACATCATGGTGATCTGATATACATTGTGAAGGGATTCTCCCTAACCAGTTAATACATCCATCGTCATCATTATTATTATTGAGAGTTAATTTATAAAATAAAGTGAGGCCTAGGGAGATGAAGTGACTTGCTTAAGATGATGACAGCCAACAAAAGGATTTTTTCCCATAGTCTAGTGATGTAAAATCCATTTTGATTCTCATATCAAGTTGTCTTATATTTGTCTTCATAGACAGTTTTTAAAACATTTCTCAAATGAGGGGGTCAGGTGATACCTAAGACTTCCTAGCCCACCAGTTCTGTGAGTTCTGATTCTTAAGACTTTCCATATCTGTCTCTTCCCCTGGGTTCCCAGTGCTCTGGCCTGGGGATGCCAGGCTGCATGGAGAGGCTGATGACTTCTCCTTGGTCACAGGGAAGGTCTTTGCCCCACCCAAGCCTGGCATGCAGATTCCTGACTTAGAGCTTTTAGGGGCAGATATTTGCTATTTGCTGCTTTTTGCCCCTTCCCTTTTCTTTGATGAAAGCTCAGAATTTCCCTCTTCCTCTCATTTCAGTGGGACTGATGCACTCCTGGGTTTGGGGTTGCTCACATGACTCTGGCTAGTCAAAGGGATTGGTACAAAAATAACCTCGTGGTCTAAAACGAGCCAATGGCAGGCAGCCACCAGTTTTGCTGGCCTCTTTTCTAGCAAAGGAATTGCTAGAAGGGAATTGTACTTTTCACCTGGGTTTGCTAAAATGGACTGAATGTCTGTACTTCCTCCAAAATTCATATGACTCCCAATGTGACTGTGTTTGTAGACAGGGCCTTTACTGAAGTAATTAAGGTTAAATGAGGTTATAACAGTGGGGCCCAAATCTTGTAGGATTAGCATCCTTACAGGAGTGGAGAGACACTCTCTGCAGGCACATACCAAGGAAAGGCCATGAGAGGACATAGACAGAGTGGCCATCGGCAAGCCAGGGACAGAGTCCTTGCCTGGAACTGACCTCTGCTGCTCAGAGCTTTTCTCTTTGACTTGCCAGCCTCCAGAGCTATGAGAAATACATTTCTGTTCAGGCCCCCAGTCTGTGGAATTTTGTTTTGGCAGCCTGAACTGTGACCGTGGTTAAGGACCAGCTGGGAACTACGGGGCATCCTCTCTGCCACCAAGTGAGAAAGCCAACAAAGGCAGGAAGAGCTGTGAACAGGACAGGGACATGGGTCTGGATGCTGGACTCTACAGTAGGTAAGCCAATTTCTTTGCTTAAACTGAGTTATTGAGCTATAAGTCATATACCATACAGTTCACCCCTCGCAGGTGTGTAACTCAGTAGATTTTAGTATTCTCACAGACATGTGCAAACATCACCAGGGTCCCTTTCAGACATTTTCATCTCGTCAAAAAGAAATCCCATCTCCTTGAGCTGTCACTCCCCTGTCCCCCCAACTCCAGGCCTCAGCAACCATGAATCCTATTTCTATCTCTGTAGAACAGCCTGTTCTGGATATTTCTTATAAATGGAATCATATAACATACGGTATTTTGTGTTGAACTTCTTTCATTTAGAATAATGTTTTCAAGGTTCACCCGTGTTGTCCCACGTGTCAGTACTTCATTCCTTTCTGTGGCCAAATAATATTTCATTGTATGTATTACCACAGTTTGCTAATCCACTCACCAACTGATGGACATTTGGGGTGTTCCTACCTTTTGGCTGTTATGAATAATGCTGCTGTAAACATATGTGTACACCTTTTTGGGTAGACATGTTTTCATTTCTCTTGAGTATGTAACTAGGAGTGGAACTGCTGGGTCATGTGACAACTCTCTGTTTCATTGTTCAAGGAACTGCCAGACTGTTTTCCACAGTGGCTACACTGTTGTGCATTCCCCCCAGCAGTGCATGAGGGTTCCGATTTCTTCATTAACACGTACCCTTATCTGGCTTTTTCATTCAAGTCACGCTAGTGGGTATGAAGTAGTAACATCTCATTGTGGTTTTGATTTGCATTTCTCTGATAAATGATGATGCCAAGCATTTTTCCCTATGCTTATTGGCCACTCTCCTGGTGAAAATTTTTCAGATCCTTTGCCCATTTTTTTAACTGGGGTATTTGTCTTATTGCATTGTAAGAGTATTTATATATCCTATCCTACATACAAGTCCCTCATCAGATAAATGATTTACAACTATTGTTCTCTGTTCTGTGGGTTGTCCTTTCCCTTGCTTGATGGTGTCCTTTGGTGCACCAAAGTTTTTAATTTTAATTAAGTCCAGTGTATCTGCCTTTTATTTTGTTGTTTATACTTGCAATGTCAAATCTAAGAATCCGTTGTGAAATCTGAGGTCATAAAGATTGACCCCTGTGATTTCTTCTAATAGTTTTATAGTTTTAGCTTTTATATTTAGGTCTTTGACACAGGTTGAATTGAGTTTTGTATATGGTGTGAGGTAAGAGTCAATTTAATTTTTTTGTGTGTGGCTGTCCAGTTGTCCCAGCACCGTTTGTTGAATGAGGCTATCCTTTCTCATTGGCATTCTTGTTGAAAATCAGTTGACTTATACACACGAGTGTATTTCTGGATTCTCAGTTCTATTGCATTGAACTATATGCCTATCTTTGCACCACTATCCTTGATTGTTGTTGCTTTGTAGTAAGTTTTGAGTTTTGAAATTGGGAAGGGAGTGGTCTTCTTTTTTAAGATTGTTTTTGACTATTCTGGATCACTTGCAATTCCCTGTACATTTTGGAATCAGCTTGTCATTTTCTGCAAAGAAGTCAGTTGGGATTCTGAAAGGGATTGTGCTGAATCTATAGATCAGTTTGGGGAGTATTGCCATCTTAATTATGTTAGGTTTTCAAATCCATGAACATATTTTTTTTTCCATTATGTAGATCCTCTTTATTTTAAAAAGGTGTTGCAGTTTCCAGAGTACAAGTTTTGCACTACTTTTGTTAAATTTATTCCTAAGTGTTTTATTCTTGTTGGAGCTATTGTGAATGGGATGATTTTCTTGATTATATTTTCAGACAGTTCCTTGCAAGTGCATAGAAATAAAATTCATTTCTGCATACTGAACCAATATACTTTTGTTAACCTTAATCCTGCTTGACTTACATATTTGGTACTTGGAACTGAAAGAAATGTTAACCAATATTTTTCTCTAGACTATGGCATAACTGGCTTCCCCAAAGTTTGGGATGTAAATACATTTAACAATGTTTCCGTAGAACTTTCACGTGATCCTATTTGATCCCTGCTCTCCTTGGGAAGTGTGCAAACTGGGGTTTTTTATCTGCATTTTAAAGGTGAGGAAACAGGCTTGAGAGGCCAATTGACTAACCCAGACTTCAGTTTAGTAAGGGGCATGTCTGGGATTAGAACCCAGGCCTTCTAAACCCTAGTCCAATGCCCATCATTTAGTGTCATCCTGAGAAGCTAAGTGGACCTGACAGATGTCCTGTCCTCATGCACCTGCTGGGAAGCAAGTGAGGGCAGGAAAACACTGCCCCAAATAATGACAAAGAAACAAGGTCTCAGACAGTGAATCATGGCTAAGCTGAAACTCAAGGGATTAAATATTCTAGTACCCAGCCTAAGGAAAAATTATTTTCAACTGCAGAATGTTTTTTTTTTTAAGTCTTACTTCTAAAGAATATGGAAAATGGACCTACTTCCCCCACACCCCCAAAAAAGGTTTAGAACATTTGTGACAGAGAATTTACACTGTCTTAGGAACTATACAAACTTTTTAAACTGCAAGGCCAACCGCTAAGGAGGCCAATTTGGCAATGCATTTTTAAAAATAAACATAATTATAATGAAAGTTGAAGAAGGGAAACTCAGTAGAGTGCGTGCTGTCTTTGGCACATATCTAAACACCGAAGTTAAGGCCAGTGAGAGAGGGCCGTGACTCGGGTTGAGTGCTGAAAAATTTCTTTGTAATTGCTCTCTGCTGTAGGTCATCATTTTTTTAAACTGAAAAACTGTTTCACCCGTGTTTTCACACTTCCATAGGGTTCTGACAAATGGAATGGTCTTCATTAGTCGTGTCTGTTAAGTTAAAAGGGAGGATGGTCACAAAACTCTCTGTCTTAGTCTTGACTCAGATTCAGAAGTCAGCTCCGCTAAGAGATAAATGTATTTTCTTTTCATTCTTATCTGTATGTGCATGATGGAGAGTGGTGGAGAGGAAACAGACAGTGCCAGTAGGACCTCTGTTGTGGTCGAATCTCCCGGCAAGGGCATGGCTCACGACTGGAACGCGAAGCCCCTTGTGGCTCCCCTGCAGGAGGGGCCTTAGTGACGGAGGTAGGGGGCTGTAAGCCGTTTTGTAATGATTTGTAGTAGGGAGGGGTTAGGAAATTCCTCATTCGTTAGAGTCCTTCCCTGCTACACTAACAACATTTTCTAATGAACCCCATGTCTGCACAAGAACTAGAAATCCTGTTTATGATTATGGATTCTTGCATATGAAGATCACAGAGAAAGAAGCTTTTTGTATTATTTAGAAGTATGTGCACACATATTTTCATCTCTATAAACCATCGATGATGCTGGCAGAAAAGGCACAGATACAAATATGAAACCCAAGTTGAAGGCCAGGCTGGCATTCAGAGGGAACAGCTAAGTGAAGAGGTCCAGAGCTCAGAGCAGAAGGGGGAGGCAGAGAGGATAACCAGCACTCAGTCCACAAGCTGGGAAATACGGCACACACGCCTTACCACCCCTGTCTGTGACATGCTGGCCCACGTCACAGTGACACCCAGCTGCCCCTGGAGTGCTTTCGCAGCGCTCGCATCAGAGTTGTGTGGAGGACAGCCCCACTGCTGAGTGCTCATCAGAGGCCCAGGACGACCTGGACCCCAGGCACCACCAGCGGGGACTTGCCTCCTTCACCACTGCTGGGGGGTGGGTAGTCAGCCTCCCTAGAGGTCTCCCTTTCCCTTTCTATCTTCCTCTGCCCTGTGTGGCGGGGAAAGGAGCCGGAAAGATGCTCTAACTTTATTTCACTTCAGTAATCCTCCCCTTTCCCCTGCCACTCCTTATCTTCCCAGTGCCTTAGGACAGTTCCCGTGCACAAAATTGAGTCTCAGTGCATTCTGTTAAAATGCACCTGCAGCCTCTCTTACCGCAGTGTGGTTCTGTTTGCCTCAAAAACAGCAATGGTGCAGGGTGATTTTGTGCTCCCTTCCCACTTAAGTGGCCACTTCTCCAATTTTGCATTTGAAGATCCAGAAGAAGTTATTTTTAGCTGAGGCCCTGAGTGTGGATCAAGTATTTATTTGGCCATTGAGAAATGTTTAGCTCAAGTAGGAATGACTGCTTTCTTGAGAGACCATGAAAGGCTAGGCCAATATAAAGATCCTTCAAAATTCTTTTAAATACCAGTTTCAAGAATGCAAATATGAATATTCATAAAGGGAAAAAAATGCTCTGTCCAGCACAAATTCAAATACAAATTAAAGCAAATTTGAACAGCCATTTACAACTGGTAAGTGAGGAAATATCTTAACATGATTATCAAATATGCAGTGTGTTTCTAGTGAATCTGATTCATTTTTACAGCTGTCTTGGGAAGCAGTATGACGATATTGATCAGCGTTCACCACTGGATCTTAGTGAGCACAACTCTACAGTGTGAATGGTGGCCCTGCACAGAAAAGAGTTTCTTGCTTCTGTTTTTTTCTGAAGGACACAAAGCAAAAGAAGTTAAAAACTCTATGTGAAGATGTGGAGGACTTCCAGTGCTGGTGATATGACAGCCTTGGATACCCAAAAACCCCATTCGAAACATCTTGAAATGGTAGGTAAAATATAAGAAGTATCAGTTAAAACAAGTAAATTAGAGTTACATGTATCAATATGAGTAAATTTCAAAAATATGTTAGCAAAAAAAATTCTACATATAGTATGATGACATTTAAGAAAAAACAAATGCTAAATTCCATATTGCTTTTTGATAACTATGTCTATAGAAAAAAATATAAAGTCAGCCCAGAGATATTACCAACTTCACATTCCTGATTACCTCTTGGAGGGAGATAGGAGTATTTTATCAAGAATGGACTTTCTACCATATCTTTAAATATTCTTTTAAAAATAAAATATTTTTTTTAGAAAAAATCAAAGATTAATAAAGGTAGCTGGAATCTAGAAATATCTTATAATAAAGATATTCACTTTTAACAACAGATAATTGTTAAATTGTTTTAGCAACAGAAACATCCTTAATGTGCAATTAATTTGGGGATAATTAAACAAATCATCCATTTACATTTTATACATTATTCAGCTGATATGTTAAACAATGAGCATTTATAAGGCCTGGGGTATACGCAGAATAAAGCTAGGCAGTTTAGTAAACACAGTCTCCATAGAGAAGTTCATTCAAAGAAATATCATCCTAAAATATAAATTATTAGAAAATTAATCTAAATCTCTAATAGTTCTCAAACTTATGAAGTGCTCCTTCTTTCTTAAGCACAGCAAAAGTTCTTAATACTATTTTTCTGTTTCTCTGATTCTCCCAGACAGGTTAGCTACCTGGAAGGTCTCTCTCTCTCCTCTTCCTCCATATTTTTAACTTGACCACCAAGACCAGTCCCACAGACTACCTTTTCATTCCTGCCCTCTCAGGTTCTGGATTTTTTTTTCTTTTTTATTGCCACTGACCCTGACCTCTTTCCAATATAAATCATTCAGTCATGTTCCAAAGCCTTTCATTCTTCATCTATTGTCTCTATTCTGCAAATTAAAGTCTCTGGAACTGAACTCACAAAGAAGGAATTCTTAACCAGTGGGGGAATGGAAGTGGCTGTGAACACACTGCGTTCATAACTCATTTTTCCTGCTAGTAAAAACAAGCAAACCATGTGTGACCTATTGTTGAGCAAAGAGAACTTCACTCTAAAATTCATGTTTGCTATGCTTTGTCTACAGTCTCAAACTGACATGGGTACCCATTTCAAGTATAAGGTGTCCTAGGTATTTGGATCCACCTTCCTGGTGGAAAAAAACATTAACATAAAAGATAAAATATAAAAAAAATTTTTAAAAATGTCGAAGTGGCTAGGTGGAGCCAAGATGGCGGCGTGAGTAGAGCAGCGGAAACCTCCTCCCAAAACCACATATATCTATGAAAATATAACAAACACAACTCTTCCTAGAATAAAGACCAGAGGACACAGGACAACATCCAGACCACATCCACACCTGAGAGAACCCAGCGCCTCGCGAAGGGGGTAAAGATACAAGCCCCAGCCCAGTGGGACCCGAGCGCCCCTTTCCCCAGCTCCCGGCAGGAGAAGAGGAGGCAGAGCGGGAGGGAGAGGGAGCCCAGGACTGCTGAACACCCAGCCCCAGCCATCCGGGCCAGAGCGCAGACACAGTGCATGCGTGGGGCCCTGGATACTAGGGAAATAGGGCAGCAAGAACGGTGAGCGGGTACTGGAGGCCTGGCGCCAGAGGACATGAGAAAAGCGAGCCGCCATTTTTGTTGTTGTTTTGTTGAGATGAGTGCTTTTTGGAAGTCTTAAAGGTACAGGGACCCCAATACTAGGGAAACAGGGCAGCAAGACTGGCAAGCAGGTATTGGAGGCCAGCGCCAGAGAACAAAAGAAAAGTGAGCGGCCATTTTTGTTGTTGTTTTGGTCAGCGCTTTTTGGAAGTCTTAAAGGGATAGGGACCCCAATACTAGGGAAACAGGGCAGCAAGACCGGTGAGCAGGTGCCTGAGGCTGGCACTGGAGAATAAAGAAAAACGAGCGGCCATTTTTTATTTATTTATTTTTATTTTTAAAATTTATTTATTTATTTTTTTGGTCGTTGTTTTGTTTTCGCGGGTGCTTTTTGGAAGTCTTAAAGGGGCAGGGCGGGACACTTAATCCAGAGGTAGGGAATCCGGGGATCTCTGCAACCCTAACCCCTGGGCTGCAGGGAGCAGGGAGGCCCCTTACGGAGATAAATAGCCTCCCGGCCGCTCCCCCTCCAACATGACTCCACCACTTTGGAGCAGCTGCCCGAGCCAGGCCACGCCCACAGCAACAGTGGAGATTAACTCCATAGCAGCCGGGCAGGAAGCAGAAACCCTGTCTGCGCGCAGCTGCGCAGCACAAGCCACTAGAGATCGCTGATCTCCCAGGAGAGGAGGGCCACAAACCAACAAGAAGGGAAGTTCTTCCAGCCGTCACTCGTCCCAGCTCTGCAAACTATTCCTATCACCATGAAAAGACAAAATTACAGGCAAAGCAAGATCACAGAGACACCAGAGAAGGAGACAGACCTAACCAGTCTTCCTGACAAAGAATTCAAAATAAAAACCATAAACATGCTGACAGAGATGCAGAGAAATACGCAAGAGAAATGGGATGAAGTCCAGAGGGCATTCACAGATGCCAGAAACGAGATTACAGAAATGAAACAAAACTGTGGAAGGATTTATAAGCAGAATGGATAAGATGCAAGAGGCCATTGATGGAATTGAAACCAGAGAACAGGAATGCATAGAAGCTGACATAGAGAGAGATAAAAGGATCTCCAGGAATGAAACAATATTAAGAGAACTG
Source organism: Manis pentadactyla (assembly GCF_030020395.1). Lineage (NCBI taxonomy): Eukaryota > Metazoa > Chordata > Mammalia > Pholidota > Manidae > Manis > Manis pentadactyla. Next base: position 64,686,664 of record NC_080031.1, on the reverse strand, counting down.
TGTGACCAATCCAAAAGGAACAATATCCGTATTATAGGGGTACCAGAAGAAGAAGAGAGAAGAAAAGAGATGGAAAGTATCTTGGAAGAAATAATTGCTGTAAACTTCCCCAAACTGGGGGAGGAAATAATCTAACAGACCACAGAAATACACAGAACCCCCAACAGAAAGGATCCAATGAGGACAACACCAAGACACATAATAATTAAAATGGCAAAGATCAAGGACAAGGAAAGAGTGTTAAAGGCAGCTAGAGAGAAAAAGGTCACCTATAAAGGAAAACCCATCAGGCAAACATCAGGCTTCTTGACAGAAACCCTACAGGCCAGAGGAGAATGGCATGATATATTTAATGCAATGAAACAGAAGGGCCTTGAACAAAGGATACTGTATCCAGCACGACTATCATTTAAATATGATGGCGGGATTAAACAATTCCCAGACAAGCAAAAGCTGAGGGAATTTGCTTCCCACAAACCACCTCTACAGGACATCTTACAGGGACTGCTCTAGATGGGAGCACTCCTAGAAAGAGCACAGCACAAAACACCCAACATATGAAGAATCGAGGAGGAGAACAAGAAGGGAGAGAAGAAAAGAATCTCCAGATAGTGTATATAAGAGCTCAATAAGCGAGCTAAGTTAGGCAGTAAGATACTAAAGAGGCTGACCTTGAACCTTTTGTAACCACGAATTTAAAGCCTGCAATGGCAATAAGTACATATCTTTCAATAGTCACCCTAAATGTAAATGGCCTGAATGCACCAATCAAAAGACACAGAGTAATAGAATGGATAAAAAAGCAAGACCCATCTATATGCTGCTTACAAGAAACTCACCTCAAACCCAAAGACATGTACAGACTAAAAGTCAAGGGATGGAAAAACATATTTCAGGCGAACAACAGCGAGAAGAAAGCAGGGGTTGCAGTACTGATATCAGACAAAATAGACTTCAAAACAAAGAAAGTAACAAGAGATAAAGAAGGACACTACATAATGATAAAGGGCTTAGTCCAACAAGAGGATATAACCATTCTAAATATATATGCACCCAACACAGGAGCACCAGCATATGTGAAACAAATACTAACAGAACTAAAGGGGGAAATAGACTGCAATGCATTCATTCTAGGAGACTTCAACACACCACTCACCCCAAAGGATAGATCCACCGGGCAGAAAATAAGTAAGGACACGGAAGCACTGAACAACACACTAGAACAGGTGGACCTAATAGACATCTATAGAACTCTACATCCAAAAGCAACAGGATACACATTCTTTTCAAGTGCACATGGAACATTCTCCAGAATAGACCACATACTAGCCCACAAAAAGAGCCTCAGCAAAATCCAAAATATTGAAATTCTACCAATCAACTTTTCAGACCACAAAGGTATAAAACTAGAAATAAATTCTACAAAGGAAACAAAAAGGCTCACAAACACATGGAGGCTTAACAACATGCTCCTAAATAATCAATGGATCAATGAACAAATTAAAATAGAGATCAAGGAATATATAGAAACAAATGACAACAATAACACAAAGCCCCAACTTCTGTGGGACGCAGCGAAAGCAGTCTTAAGAGGAAAGTATATAGCGATCCAGGCACACTTGAAGAACCAAGAACAATCCCAAATGAATAGTCTAACATCACAATTATCGAAATTGGAAAAAGAAAAACAAATGAGGCCTAAAGTCAGCAGAAGGAGGGACATAATAAAGATCAGAGAAGAAATAAACAAAATTGAGAATAATAAAACAATAGCAAAAATCAATGAAACCAAGAGCTGGTTCTTTGAGAAAATAAACTAAATAGATAAGCCTCTAGCCAAACTTATTTAGAGAAAAAGAGAATCAACACAAATCAACAGAATCACAAATGAGAACGGAAAAATCACGACAGACCCCACAGAAATACAAAGAATTATTAAAGACTACTATGAAAACCTATATGCCAACAAGCTGGAAAACCTAGAAGAAATGGACAACTTCCTAGAAAAATACAACTTTCCAAGACTGACCAAGGAAGAAACACAAAAGTTAAATAAACCAATTACGAGCAAAGAAATTGAAACGGTAATCAAAAAACTACCCAAGAACAAAACACCCAGGCTGGACGGATTTACCTCGGAATTTTATCAGACACACAGAGAAGACATAATACCCATTCTCCTTAAAGTTTTCCAAAAAACAGAAGAGGAGGAAATACTCCCAAACTCATTCTATGAAGCCAACATCACCCTAATACCAAAACCAGGCAAAGACCCCGCCAAAAAAGAAAATTACAGACCAATATCCCTGATGAATATAGATGCAAAAATATTTAATAAAATATTAGCAAACTGAATACAAAAGTATATCAAAAGGATCATACACCATGACCAAGTGGGATTCATCCCAGGGATGCAAGGATGGTACAACATTCGAAAATCCATCAGCATCATCCACCACATAAATAAAAAGAAAGACAAAAACCACATCATCATCCATAGATGCTGAAAAAGCATTTGACAAAATTCAACATCCATTCCTGATAAAAACTCTCAGCATAATGGGAATAGAGGGCAAGTACCTCAACATAATAAAGGCCATATATCATAAACCCACAGCCAACATCATACTGAACAGCGAGAAGCTGAAAGCTTTTCCTCTGAGATCAGGAACTAGACAGGGATGCCCACTCTCCCCACTGCTATTTAACCTAGTACTGGAGGTCCTAGCCACGGCAATCAGACAAAACAAAGAAATACAAGGAATCCAGATTGGTAAAGAAGAAGTTAAACTGTCACTATTTGCAGATGACATGATATTGTACATAAAAAACCCTAAAGACTCCACCCCAAAACTACTAGAACTGATATTGTAATACAGCAAAGTTGCAGGATACAAAATTAACACACAGAAATCTGTAACTTTCCTATACACTAACAATGAACCAATAGAAAGAGAAATCAGGAAAACAGTTCCATTCACAATTGCATCAAAAAAAATAAAATACCTAGGAATAAATCTAACCAAAGAAGTGAAAGACCTATACTCTGAAAATTACAAGTCACTCTTAAGATAAATTAAAGAGGTCACTAACAAATGGAAACTCATCCCATGCTCGTGGCTAGGAAGAATTAATATCGTCAAAATGGCCATCCTGCCCAAAGCAATATACAGATTTGATGCAATCCCTATGAAACTACCAGCAACATTCTTCAATGAACTGGAACAAATAATTCAAAAATTCATATGGAAACACCAAAGACCCCGAATAGCCAAAGCAATCCTGAGAAAGAAAAATAAAGTAGGGGGGATCTCACTCCCCAATTTCAAGCTCTACTATAAAGCCATAGTAATCAAGACAATTTGGTACTGGCACAAGAGCAGAGCCACAGACCAATGGAACAGACTAGAGAATCCAGACATTAACCCAGACATATATGGTCAATTAATATTTGATAAAGGAGCCATGGACATACAATGGCAAAATGACAGCCTCTTCAACAGATGGTGCTGGCAAAACTGGACAGCTACATGTAGGAGAATGAAACTGGACCATTGTCTAACCCCATATACAAAAGTAAATTCAAAATGGATCAAAGATCTGAATGTAAGCCATGAAACCATTAAACTCATGGAAAAAAACATAGGCAAAAACCTCTTAGACATAAACATGAGTGACCTCTTCTTGAACATATCTCCCCGGGCAAGGAAAACAACAGCAAAAATCAGTAAGCGGGACTATATTAAGCTGAAAAGCTTCTGTACAGCAAAAGACACCATCAATAGAACAAGAAGGATCCCTACAGTATGGGAGAATATATTTGTAAATGACAGATCCGATAAAGGCTTGACATCCAAAATATACAAAGAGCTCACATGCCTCAACAAACAAAAATCAAATAATCCAATTAGAAAATGGACAGAGGTACTGAACAGACAGTTCTCCAAAAAAGAAATACAGATGGCCAACAGACACATGAAAAGATGCTCCACATCACTAATTATCAGAGAAATGCAAATTAAAACTACAACGAGGTATCACCTCGCACCAGTAAGGATGGCTGCCATCCAGAAGACAAACAACAACAAATGTTGGCGAGGCTGTGGAGAAAGGGGAACCCTCCTACACTGCTGGTGGGAATGTAAACTAGTTCAACCATTGTGGAAAGCAGTATGGAGGTTCATCAAAATGCTCAAAACAGACTTACCATTTGACCCAGGAATTGCACTCCTAGGAATTTACCCTAAGAACGCAGCAATCAAGTTTGAGAAAGACCAATGCACCCCTACTTTTATCGCAGCACTATTTGCAATAGTCAAGAATTGGAAGCAACCTAAATGTTCATCGGTAGATGAATGGATAAAGAAGATGTGGTACATATACACAATGGAATACTACTCAGCCATAAGAAGAGGGCAGATCCTACCACTTGCAGCAACATGGATGGAGCTGGAGGGTATTATGCTCAGTGAAATAAGCCAAGCAGAGAAAGAGAAATACCAAATGATTTCACTCATCTGTGGAGTATAAGAACAAAGGAAAAACTGAAGGAACAAAACAGCAGCGGAATCACAGAGCCCAAGAATGGACTAACAGTTCCTGTGTGGTGACCTCCAATGAGTTCTACACAATGGTATAAAGGGCAGTTCAAAGTGAGGGCAAAGGGTCTGTTTGTGTTTATACAGAGGATCAAAGCCTAATTGGGATACCCAGAAAATGAACTAAGATATGATATGAAGAAGAACTTCCAACATCAGCACTCTCTGGAAGAGTCATACCAGAAGATGATCATCAAAAAACCTCAACAAAGATCCAGGTGATGCTGCAGTTGTAGCTGCATTCATCCCACTGGTTCCTGGACTTGCCATTGGAATGAAGAAGGAGATATCTAAGCTGGCCTGTGCATACAGTAAAACAACAAATTTGACTGAATCTATACTGTTGGAACTCAACCAAGAATTAGGAGAAGTGCAAGTTGTAGCGCTCCAAAATCTTACAACTACAGACTATCTACTGTTAAAAGAACATATGGGATGTAACCAGTTCCCAGGAATGGGCTGTTTTAATTTGTCTGATTTCTGTCTGACTGTTCAAGTACAGTTGGACAATATCCATCATATCATAGACAAATTTTCACAAATGCCTAGGGTGCCTAACTGGTTTTCTTGGCCTCACTGGAGATGGCTGGGAATTATAGATCTGCTTTGGTTAGGTAACTGTATTCCTATTATGTTAATATGTGTGCACAATTTAATTAGTAGTTTAAAACCTATACATGCTTAAATTACTCTACAAGAAGATATGTCAAAGAAATAATCAATCTTCCCATGTTTTCTTACGTCTGCTACCTCTATAGCTTTTCTTCTTCCTTCCTAATTACAACCCTTAAATAGAATTCGTGCCTCATATCGAATTTACCGAGTATCATAATTCCTCCCAGTGCTAAAGATACCTCAAGACAAATGCTGGGCATAGAAGCCACAGGGCATAAATATGCAAAGAAGTAAAAAGCTATCCTTTTCAAACAATATTGCTTCTCTCTCACTTACCAACTTTACATCTCCCTGTATGGCCCCGGAAGATGACTGGTTAGCCAGAGACGGGTAAGATTCCTCAAGGGAGGAACAGCCTAAGACAGGCACAGTTGCAGGGAGGCCATCAGCTGAGAAATTGGGGATCAACAGAGGTGAGGCTTAGAACCTCCCCCCCACTGTTTTGAGAGAAATCTTTTGCATCCGTGGATGTTTTCTTGCCCTTGTCTAGCTTGGATTAACACATAGTCTACAGGCACACACCTGATCATCTACATTTGCTCTCTTACAACACTAAGTTTTCTACCTTTATCTTACATCTACCTACCACTTCAGCATTTTATTAAAAATAAAAAAATAATAATAATAAAGGGAGAAATGTGGGATCCACATATAAATCAAGTATAAAAATCAAACGAGTATTCAGATTTGACCTGATTGTTTATAGTTCATAATGCGTGATCAAAACCAAAAGTTTCTGTGATATGACTGCCCTTGCACTGTTCACCATGTAAGAACTTGTTTGTTATACTTCAGAAGATTGAAGACTGTTGAGAATTAGGCTTGGGATTGATTAATGATTGTGCATTGAGTCCCCTATACAGAATTTTATTGTTGTTAACAACCATTTGATCAAAAAATATAAGATATGCCCTCTCAAAAAAAAAATGTCGAAGTGCTGAATGCTAAGGACATATGGGCCAATATGTGAAGGTGGAAACTGAAAAATCAGATGCATTTTTCGATATATACCCAACATGAGCTTTAGTTTCCAGGACCTCAAAAGGCTCCTGGGATAGCAGATAAAGTACATGGCACACACAAGGTGAGGAGTGTAGCAGAGACTCTCAGAAAATGCCAAGACCTTCAAGGTTCATGCTCTCAAGTTAAGGGTGACCTGGAAATTAATTTGTCAAAACTCTTGAGTACAGGGGGATATAATGGCAATGGCTGGAGCAGAGTAAAGGAAAACATACAAACAAAAACAACCTATAACCAGAAACTCATTTCCTCGAGGACTTGCATCCCAAATTTACATTATGTATGTAATTCAGAAGAGTCTACCTATGAGCTTAATGTATAATTACCCCAGAATAGTAACTCCCTGACATACCAGGAAGAAGCAATACACATCTTTTGTGAAGGTCTACTCTTTATCCTACACCTCAGTGAATACTTATAAATGATTTCCCCAAGGGAAGTAAAAAAAATAACCAGATTCAGTGTGATGGTTAATTTCACATGTCAACTTGACTGGATTAAGAGATGCCCAGAGAGCTGGTAAAACATTATTCCTGGGTGTGTCTGTGAGGGTGTCTCTGGAAGAGATTAACATTTGAATCAGAAGACTGAGTAAAAAATATCTGCCCTGAAAATGTGGGCAGACACCATCCAGTCCACTGAGGGTCCAAATAGAACAAAAAAGATGAAGGAAAGGCAAATTTTTGCTCTCTCTGCTTGAGCTGGGAAGTCCATCTTCTCCTGCCCTTGTACATTGAAGCTCCTGGTTCCTGGCTTTTGAACTCAGACTGAGCTAGACAACTGTCGTTCTTGGTTCTCCAGCTTGCAGACAGCAGACTGTGGGACTTTGTGTCCTTTATAACTATGTGAATCAATTACTATGATAAATCTCTTCTTATATATATATTCTATTGCTTCTGGTTCTCTGGAGAACCCTAATACACTCATCATAAGCAGGAACTTGCAGAAACAAAAAAGAACAGACCCACAAGCCTCCTCCTGGAATTTTCAGACACAGAATATGAAAATATTTACTTTACTAAACAAAAGAAAAGACAATTGGGAAAATGTCTGCAGGGAGCAGGAAGCTACAGAACTTCCTGATGTAAAAAAATACTTAACATATAAAATGTTGGATGGACAGATTTAATAGCAGTCAACGAAACTGCAGAGAGGACTGGGACATCAGAAAAAGTTACTCAGAATGTACAACAGAGATGAAGAGATGGAATACATGAAAGAGAGGATTTGAGAAAGGGAGGACAGAGTGAGAAAGTCAAAATACATTTATTAGGAGTTTTGAAATAAAAGAAAGCATGGCATGAGAAAAAGACAATGGCAGAGATTAGAACACAGACCTAGATGCTCAGAAATGAGAAGCAGAATAAGCAAATTCAATCATAGGTATTTAAAAGTGAAACTAGAAAATCAGTATCAGGAATATTTAAAAAGTGACAAGAATTTGTGACAATACAAACTTTGAGGGTATTATGATAAGTGACATAAGTCAGACAGAGAAAGACAAATACTGTATGATGTCACTTGTGTGTAGAATATAAAAAAGCCAAATTCATAGACACAGAGACTAGAATGGCAGTTATCAAAGTCTGGAGGTGGTGGAAATGAGATGTTGATCAAAAAGTACACATTTCCTTTAATAAGATGAATAAGTTCTGAGGACCTAATGTCTATCATGGTGAGTATAACAATATTGTATTATACACTTGAAAGTTGCCAAAAGAGTAGATCTTAAATGTTCTCAGTGGAATAGTAAAAACAAAAAGGTAATTATATGAGGCGATGGATGTTAACTAACCTTATTGTGGTAATCATTTCACAATATATATGTGCAATAAATCATCATGTTGTACACCTTAAACTTATATACCATGGTATGTCAATTTTGTCTCAATAAAACTGGGAAAAAAATGTTTAAAGTAAAATCAGCAAGAAAAAAGCTTGATCACTTTGAAAGAAATGCTAGCTAGACAGCCAGCTTCTCAATAAAAGTCAGAAAATAATGAAACCTTTAATGTATTAAGAGAAAATGAGTGCTAACCTAGAGTTCAACACACAGCAAAATATCTTTAAAGTTTGAGAGTGAAATAAAGACATTTGCAGACACACAAAACTTGAGATCCACCCCCCACTCCCCGCTATCATTACAAGAGAAAACTCCAAAGGTTATACTTGAGGTGGAAGTAAAGTGAATTCAGAAAGAATGGCTTAGATATGAGAATAAATTAAAAGAAAATGGATAAATTTATGGATAAATCTTAGCATTGACTATAAAGCAATAATATCTTATGTAGGTCTTTTTTAAAAAAGCAAGACAGAGTCTAAGTAAACACTTTAAATAGAAATTTGGATAGTGTCCAAGTTAGAAGAGTGAAAAATAATATGAAAAATACTCCAGCAATTCCCAGAAAGGCAAGAATAGATAGAAAAAGAAACTCTTCATAGAAGAGCAAGAACAAATAGAAAATACAGAGATGTAATTACACTAAGCTTAAATGAATCATAGCCTCCAGTTAAGAGAAGAATGCATGCCTGGGTACACAAAACCCCAACCATCTGTTGTTTAACAAGAGACATATTTAAACAAAAAGGATAAACAATTGTTGAAAGTAAAAGGGTTGAAATAAGTACACCTGATAATGTCTAATGGAAAGAGGACTGGTGTGGCTATCTTAATACCAGACAAAAGAAACTTTCAGACATAAAGCATTACTAAACAATGAAGCAGGTTGATCTTAAAGGAGAATGTTCAATTTTACACCATATTCAACCCATATTCAACCTCCAGCCACCTTCAGGCCCCAAGACTTACTTGCATTAATAACATATTCTTATAATAGATAAAGTCAACATTGACACACCTTCCAGGAGAAACAGACAAATCCACAATCATGGTAGATTTTAACACACCTCTCTGCAATTAGGGCAAAGAGCAGAAGACTTCAAGGAAACATGAGAAGAGAGAAATAATAGGAGAGTTATGTTTGTCTTTTATTCTTGTCTCACACCTGTGAGAATGGCTAGTATCAAAAAGACAAGAAGTTACAAGTGTTGATGAGGATGAGGAGAAAAAGGAACCCTTGTGCACTGTTAGTGGGGGTAAGTTGGTGAAACCACTATGGAAAACAGCACAGAGTTTCCTTAAAAATTTAAAAAAAGATATACCATGTGTTCCAGTAACTCCATTCAGGGTATTTACCCAAAGAAAAATAATCACTAATTTGAAAAGCTAAACACACTCTTACGTTCATTGCAGCATTATTTACAATAGCAATACATGGCAACAGCTTAAGTGTCCATCCATGGTTGAATGGATAAAGAAGATGTGGTACATATACACAATGGAATATTACTCAGCCATAAAAAGAATAAAATCTTGCCACTTGCAACAATATGGATGGACTTTCAGGTTGTTATGCTTTGTGAAGTCAGACAGAGAAAGACAAATACCATATGAGTTTGCTTAAATGTGGAATCTAAAAAAAAAAATGACAACCAGCTCATAAATACAAAGAATAGATACATGCTTGCCAAAGGTAGAGGTTGGGAGGGAGGACAAATAGGTGAAGGAGGTCAAAAGGTATAAAAAAAAAGGTCCCATTTTTTTTTTTTTTTAGGAGAGCAAGGTACAGGGTTTTATTTAGAGATAAAGTGAAAGGACAGAGCTCCTGGCTCACGCCAGGAAGGGACAAGAGAGTCCCCCATTAATTTTTTATATTTAGAATTACAGTTGAACTAGAAACAGGATCTGAGGTGAGGCTTCCACGGCTTCGTGTCTTGAGGAGCTCTAGGCGCCAAGGTTGCCCATCCCTTTTCAAACCTCTTGGCACCTGGGAGTGATTAAGAGCAGCAGAGTGGGAGGAAAGAACGTGAGAAATCAGGTGTTGGCATTTTTTCCCAAACATTCTCCTTCCTGCCTTTCCCAGCAACTCTGGTTTTGGAAAGTCCCTTGTGCTGCTGTAAAGTAAACCAGCCTGCTTCCCCTGCGAGAGGGCCATGGCTGGCCGTGGGCTCTGTCCTCTTTGATCCTGATTCGGGAGGGAAATGACGCCGAAAGGAGATGGAATCTCAGGGCTGGCATCCATTCTGCTGGTGGAGACAAACACACTTCCAGAGATGTGAAAAATCCCACTTGGTTTAAGTCATTTTGCTTCCTTCCCAGGACGTGTAAAGGGGCCCTTGTTCTCTGTGAGCTGGTGTGCAATTTATCCTGGTATGAGGTAAAGGCACTTTATATTATTTTATTGTCTGTGCAAAATAAACTGTCACCTCCCACATTATTACACAGGAGTCTCACTCTCTTACGTGGTATCTGAGGAACACAGCCAGGGGCGGGAACTGTTAGCAGAGACTGAACTAACACCAAAGTGTGGAAGAGAGCTATTCCAAGATGAAGGATGGTTCCCGGGGCCGAGTGAGGTGATGGAAAATTAAAAAGCCAGACGTCCGCAAATGGAGAAAGCGTACCTCTTCTCCTGCTTCACTCAGGATTTCGGGCTTGCTTTTGCAAAGTGCCTGTCATACAGACTGTTTCCAAAACCACTTTGCAGTTAATAAAAAGCTGTTTTGGCATTTGTAGGTATGTGGTAATAAATCATGGCAGAGGCAGAGGGAAAAATCACATTCAGGAGATGACACTGCCGTCAAGTGTCTTGCAGTGGGACAGGCTGAAGAGCTGACTCCACTCTTAGAGGGATTTAGACGGCTCTGTCAAGCAAGGAGAGCCACGTTTTGAGCAGTGACCACAAAGTGTGGCTTCTTAAGCTTTCCCCACTTCTCTGTGTCCCCTGCCTGTCCAATCTGTCAGGTGGAGATACCGAATCACACACAAATTGACACACATTAAGTCAGTTTTAAGCATACGATTGTTTAAATCCCCCTTATCTACAGTTCGTCTTTCTGCTGTTTCAGTGACGCCAGTGGGGTGGAGGCAGTTGATCCTGACAAATAAATGGTCAGAAGGTCAATAGTAGCCTAAGGATGGATGCACCGCAACGCCTACATCATTCCCCTCGCCGCATCTCATCACGCAGCGATTTATCATCTCACATCATCATAAGAGGAAGAAGGGTGAGTACAGTACAATAAGACATTTTGAGAGAGGGAGACCACATTCACATGGCTTTTATTACAGTATCTTGTTATATACTTGTTCTATTTTACCATCATTTATTGTTGTTAATCTCTTCCAGTACCTAATTTATAAATTCAACTATCATAGGTATGTATGTGTAGGAAAAAACTAGTATATATAGAGTTTGATACTATAGGTGACTTCACGCATCTCCGGGGGGTCTTGCAACATGTCCGCTGTGGGCAAGGGGGTGGGGCGGGGGCTGCTGTATAACCAAGTTGAAGGCAAAAGTTTGAAGGTGGATACACGTGGTACAAAATTGGGAGAAAAGATTTGACTAGATTTAGTCACGACCCATAATTAAATCTCCAGCTGCCTTCAGGCCCCAACAAGAGATTCTTAAACACTGAACCTCTATAAAACAGAGTTTATTCTGGAAGCTGAAATAGAAACTGAAATACTAGTTTTACAAGGTAGAAGAGAAAAAGCTTACACCGTTTTACCTTGTTGAGGGCAATTTCTCTTTGATGATTGTGAATTGGAAACAGTAGATGGCGATGTTGCCTTTTTTCTCGGGGGAGAAGAGCTGTTTGTCAGAAACCGGTGAACTGAGACGAGCACGTGCCATCTCGGGTTAAAGTGTTTCAGTCGTGTTAGAAATGTACCTATTGTATCCCACTAGAAGCTAAAGAGTTTCCCTCAGCTTTTTATACCTTTCTGCAGTGTTGAGGTTGTGCTTTTATATTGCAAGGGGTGACCAGAGCAGTAGGTGCAGGGAAGGAATTTGTGTGAACCCCAAGCCTTTTGCTCTGACCTGAATACCCATCCAAGGAGGCAGTCAGCAGCTGACAAAATCTACCAAATTAACAGTTTTGAAAAAAGAACTACATATATTTGTTTCAAAGAAATGGTAGATGAATTGCAGAGTTGATACACTTCCACAATAGCACATTCCAGGAACTAATAATAAAAAATGCAATAGCAATAATAATACTACAAATGTATCTACTATTTATTGTTTGCTATGAGCCAGGCCCTGTGTCAACTGTGTTACATGTCTGCTATTTTTTAATCCTCAGAAAAATCTCTAAGGAAGATATCACTAATCCCATTTCACAAGTGAGGTCGCTTTGAGAAAGTGGAAGGATTTTTTTCCCAAGGTTAGTCCCTGGATTGGCTAGGATTCAATGTTTAGCCTCTCTGACTTTTTGCTGGCTTCCCCATACTATAAACAGAATTTCTCTCACTTTTATAAAGCCAGTCAAGATAAAGGCAAGTGTATTTTCAGAATTAACCTTCAAAATTTAGAAAGGAGAGACATAAATTTCAGAAATGGGAAATAAGCCTGTGGGGTTAAAGGAAATACTTAAAAAATTTTTTTAGAACTTCCTGTACCATAGCCAAAATAATCAGATCTGGTTTGTGTGTAAATGTGTGTGTGTGCGCCTATAGCCGAGGTACTGAGCACTGGCCACGTGATCACGGCTGAGGTAGTCCCCAGACTCAGGCCTCCCCTAATTCACGGTCCCGCTCCTTTTCCAAGCCTGGCTGCATGAGGCTGCCTAAGCTGTAAACTGTGAAGGTCACTGGTTGATTTTCTAAACAGAAGCGTGCCTTGCCCATCATGTCTTCTAAGCTCAGCAAATGGCGAAGAGGAAAGGATTGAGCATCAGGGGGCTGGGGCTGGGGCTGGGGTGGGGGGTGGGGCCGTGGCGGGGTGCATCATGGCACCTGAAAGTTTCCCAATGCTCTGCTTCGGCTTCCTGCCCCGTGCAGGGAGCGCTTCGGAGTCGGTGGGTTCTCGATCCTTTCTGGGCACACATTCCTATGATTCGACTTCCTGTCCTGGGCCGCAGGGTTGACTTGGGCGGCCAATCCTGAGCGTTCGCCGTAGCTGTTGTAGCATGGAACCCACGCGGCAGCAGCCAGCTTTGTAACCCCCTCGGAGGGGAGGTATCACTCCCCTGTCCTCTTTCCTTTAAGGACTCAGCTGTACGCCAGACCTCACGAGGTCATTTTCAAAATCCACATCTCAAAAAAACCACAGGCGTTCGGGGACCACAGGGCGGAGGGAGCCTGGCAGGGTGCTGACGGGGGACTACCTGCCCTCGCGGTGGCCCCTCTGCCTGCGCCCCTGCTGGGCAGTGAGGCCTGGCTCCCGAGCTTCCCGGTGGGCACCGAGCCGCTTGTCCCAGGCCAGGGGTTTGTGGCCTGCGCCTGCGGCCCCCTGAGCCGGGCTTGCTGTGCTCCTGTGAACCGGGCCCGCAGCACGCGGCTGGAGGATGAGTCAGGGCCGGCTGCGGCCGGACCCCGGGAAGGCAGCTCTTAATGAATCCGGAATATTGCAGCTCACACCTACAGTGTACGTCATAGAAAACAAATGCAGCGGGAGGTCATGAAGCATTAACTGGGGCTCCTCGCCTCTTTCCACTGCTGTGTTCTTGCCAGCTGGGCGGAGAATAGAGCCTGGCATGGTCGCTCAGGCTGGGCAGGAGAGTCAGGAGGCAGCTGGAGAACAAAGACAGCAAAGTCTGAACCTTTCATTTCAGAAGCGCTGGGTTCAGGTATTTGAGGAGCTTGAGACAGTTACAACTCGTACTCACCTGTCCTCCACACGGCGCTGTAAAGGCGCGCGGCTGGCAAAGGAGTAAGAAGCTGGGACGAGTGAGGAAGTTAAGAGCTGGAGCGCATTGTGCGTGTGGTGGCGGCTGCAGGGAAAGGAGGATTCTGGACCCAAGCGTACCCTTGTGTTCCTGGGCCAGACCTCAGGAGGAGCAGTAACATCCCCCGTGGGCCTGGTGGTCTGAGAGAGAAGTGACCCTGTGCCTAGAGTCCCAGAATGCAGTCCTGGGAAGCAACCCCATGTTCCCTGTGAGGCCCGTGGGCCTGGGGAAGCTCCGGAGGCTTTGGCAGTCCAGCCTCGTCCCTCAGCGTGCTGTGCGAGGCAGGCCCGATGTTTCTGTGGCCCTCTGACTAGGGCCTAGCAGGTAGCAGAGAGAGAGCCTATACGCCCTGGGGGTCTCGGCTGTCAGGTAGGGTTGGGCGTAGAGTAACCTGCGTGGGCCTGGCACCTGAGGCAGAGTCCCTGGATGCGCCAGGAGATGCCCACGTGGCAGGCTGGTGGCAGCCAAGGTCCGTGATGGGAGAGGACTGTAGATATCACGGGGACGCGGGCAGGGAGGACTCCCAACTCAGGACTGATAAGTGCACTGCTCTGCTCTCTGCGTGCCACAGCCTGGGTGCACCCCCCAGCTCCTCTCTCTCAGGGCCAGGGTTTTGAAAGTGGTTTTGTGTGGATAATCTTGTATTTTATTTATCATGTAACTTGTTGAAAATTATACTTTAGCTTCTTATGGTCTCTCTCCCAGACTGAATACCATTGGCAAAATGAGCTAATCAGGCTCCATCTAGCCCCATTATTAGAACGTGTGTGTGGTACTTGTCACCCTTTGTCCTTGGTTTGCAGTTCCAAGAGAGGAAATGTGCCATTTAATATTCGGTTTCAAGAAGATATTATTATCACCACTTTACCCATGAAGAAGTTGAGGTTCAGAGATGGCAGGTCCCTTGCCCCAGGCCACACAGCTAGGGGTGGTGGAGATGGGATTCACACTCCAGACCTACATGTTTCCCAAGTCTTCACTTTCCCATCACACCACACAAATTTCTCTACTACTAGTCTGGGTCAAACATCAAGTTATATATGAAGAAATAATCCAACGTAGTATAACTTTCCAGTTCACACACATGGAGAAACAGAAAGGAAAAACTCCACCCAATTCCAAAGAAAACAAACTCAAACCGCGTAAAATAATAATGGCTTCTTTCCATGTTTTATCCACAGGCACCCCAGATACATGTCCTATGCCCGGCTCATTCCCATTCCCATTCCAGCCTGCTTTTCCTCCTGTATTTCTGAACTTGGTTGGTGGCAATATCAGCCAGGCAACATCCCCCGAACCTAGAAAAAATGTCATTTGTTACCTCTTTTTCTCTAACCCTCCTCTCTGCTAGTTCCAGGCTATTAGCCTTTAGAGTTCGAACAGTCCTCAGGAAATCCTTTTCTTTCCGTTTTTTCCTTCTGCTGGTGGGTTGGAGTAGTTTTCAAGCTTTTTTTTTTTTTTAGATAATTATTTTTTATTGAAGGGTAGTTGACGCACAGTATTACATTACATTAGTTTCAAGTGTACAACACAGTGATAAAACATTTATATACATAATTCTAGGTTCCAGCTATCACCCTACCAAGCTGTTACAATATTTTGACTATATTCCTTATGCTATACATTACATCCCGGTTACTTATTTATTTTACCATTGGAAGTCTGTCCTTTTTTTTTTTTTTTTTTGTGAGGGCATCTCTCATATTTATTGATCAAATGGTTGTTAATGACAATAAAATTCTGTATAGGGGAGTCAATGCTCAATGCACAATCATTAATCCACCCCAAGCCTAATTTTCGTCAGTTTCCGATCTTCTGAGGCATAACAAACAAGTTCTTACATGGAGAACAAATTCTTACATAATGAATAAGTTACATAGTGAACAGTACAAGGGCAGTCATCACAGAAACTTTCGGTTTGGCTCATGCATTATGAACTCTAAACAGTCAGTTCAAATATGAATACTCATTTGGTTTTTATACTTGATTTATATGTGGATACCACATTTCTCTCTTTATTATTATTATTTTTAATAAAATGCTGAAGTGGTAGGTAGATACAAGATAAAGGTAGAAAACATAGTTTAGTGTTGTAAGAGAGCAAATGTAGATGATCAGGTGTGTGCCTGTAGACTATGTGTTAATCCAAGCTAGACCAGGGCAATAAAACATCCACGTATGCAGAAGATTTCTCCCAGAACGGGGGGGTGAGGTTCTAAGCCTCACCTCTGTTGATCCCCAATTTCTCACCTGATGACCCCCTGCGACTGTGCCTGTCTTAGGTTGTTCCTCCCTTGAGGAATCTTACCTGTCTCTGGCTAACCAGTCATCTTCCGGGGCCATTCAGGGAAATGTAAAGTTGGTAAGTGAGAGAGAAGCCTTATTGTTTGAAATGGTTCGCTTTTTATTTCTTTGCATATTTATGCCCTGTAGCTTCTATGCCCAGCATTTGTCTTGAGGTATCTTTACCACTTCGAAGAATCATGATACTCGGTAAATTTGGTATGAGGCACGAATTCTATTTAAGGGTTGTAATTAGGAAGGAAGAAGAAAAGCTATAGAAGTAGCAGGCGGAAGAAAACATGGGAAGATTGATTATTTCTTTGACATATCTTCTTGTAGAGTAACTTCAGCATATATAGGTTTTAAGCTACTACTTAAATTGCGCACACACATTAACATAATAGGAGTATAGTTACATAACCAAAGCATATCTGTAATTACGAGCCATCTCCAGTGAAACCAAGAAAACCAGTTAGGCACCTTAGGCATTTGTGAAAACTTATCTATGATATGGTGGATATTGTCCAACTGAACTTGAACAGTCTGAGAGAAATCAGACAAATTAAAACAACCCATTCCTGGGGAATGTACACATCCCTTATGTTCTTTTAACAGTAAATAGTCTGTAGTTGTAAGATTTTGGAGCGCTACAATTTGCACTTCTCCTAATTCTTGGTTGAGTTTCAACAGTATAGATCCAGTCAAATTTGTTGTTTTACTGTATGCACAGGCCAGCTTAGATATCTCCTTGTTCATTCCAATGGCAAGTCCAGGAACCAGTGGGATGAATGCAGCTACAACTGCAGCATCACCTGGATCTTTGTTGAGGTTTTTTGATGATCATCTTCTGGTATGACTCTTCCAGAGAGTGCTGATGTTGGAAGTTCTTCTTCATATCATATCTTAGTTCATTTTCTGGGTATCCCAATTAGGCTTTGATCCTCTGTATAAACACAAACAGACCCTTTGCCCTCACTTTGAACTGCCCTTTATACCATTGTGTAGAACTCATTGGAGGTCACCACACAGGAACTGTTAGTCCATTCTTGGGTTCTGTGATTCCGCTGCTGTTTTGTACCTTTAGTTTTTCCTTTGTTCTTATACTCCACAGATGAGTGAAATCATTTGGTATTTCTCTTTCTCTGCTTGGCTTATTTCACTGAGCATAATACCCTCCAGCTCCATCCATGTTGCTGCAAGTGGTAGGATCTGCCCTCTTCTTATGGCTGAGTAGTATTCCATTGTGTATATGTACCACATCTTCTTTATCCATTCATCTACCGATGAACATTTAGGTTGCTTCCAATTCTTGGCTGTTGTAAATAGTGCTGCGATAAAAGTAGGGGTGCATTGGTCTTTCTCAAACTTGATTGCTGCGTTCTTAGGGTAAATTCCTAGGAGTGCAATTCCTGGGTCAAATGGTAAGTCTGTTTTGAGCATTTTGATGTACCTCCATACTGCTTTCCACAATGGTTGAACTAACTTACATTCCCACCAGCAGTGTAGGAGGGTTCCCCTTTCTCCACAGCCTCGCCAACATTTGTTGTTGTTTGTCTTTTGGATGGCAGCCATCCTTACTGGTGTGAGGTGATACCTCATTGTAGTTTTAATTTGCATTTCTCTGATAATTAGCGATGTGGAGCATCTTTTCATGTGTCTGTTGGCCATCTGTATTTCTTTTTTGGAGAACTGTCTGTTCAGTTCCTCTGCCCATTTTTTAATTGGGTTATTTGTTTTTTGTTTGTTGAGGTGTGTGAGCTCTTTATATATTCTGGACGTCAAGCCTTTATCGGATGTGTCATTTTCAAATATATTCTCCCATACTGTAGGGATCCTTTTTGTTCTATTGATGGTGTCTTTTGCTGTACAGAAGCTTTTCAGCTTAATATAGTCCCACTTACTCATTTTTGCTGTTGTTTTCCTTGCCCGGGGAGATATGTTCAAGAAGAGGTCACTCATGTTTATGTCTAAGAGGTTTTTGCCTATGTTTTCTTCCAAGAGTTTAATGGTTTCATGACTTACATTCAGGTCTTTGATCCATTTTGAGTTTACTTTTGTATATGGGGTTAGACAATGGTCCAGTTTCATTCTCCTACATGTAGCTGTCCAGTTTTGCCAGCACCACCTGTTGAAGAGACTGTCATTTCGCCATTGTATGTCCATGGATCCTTTATCAAATATTAATTGACCATATATGTCTGGGTTAATGTCTGGATTCTCTAGTCTGTTCCATTGGTCTGTGGCTCTGCTCTTGTGCCAGTACCAAATTGTCTTGATTACTATGGCTTTATAGTAGAGCTTGAAATTGGGGAGTGAGATCCCCCCCTACTTTATTCTTCTTTCTCAGGATTGCTTTGGCTGTTCGGGGTCTTTGGTGTTTCCATATGAATTTTTGAATTATTTGTTCCAGTTCATTGAAGAATGTTGCTGGTAGTTTCATAGGGATTGCATCAAATCTGTATATTGCTTTGGGCAGGATGGCCATTTTAACGATATTAATTCTTCCTAGCCACGAGCATGGGATGAGTTTCCATCTGTTAGTGTCCCCTTTAATTTCTCTTAAGAGTGACTTGTAGTTTTCAGAGTATAAGTCTTTCACTTCTTTGGTTAGGTTTATTCCTAGGTATTTTATTTTTTTTGATGCAATTGTGAATGGAGTTGTTTTCCTGATTTCTCTTTCTGTTGGTTCATTGTTAGTATATAGGAAAGCCACAGATTTCTGTGTGTTGATTTTGTATCCTGCAACTTTGCTGTATTCCGATATCAGTTCTAGTAGTTTTGGGGTGGAGTCTTTAGGGTTTTTTATGTACAGTATCATGTCATCTGCAAATAGTGACAGTTTAACTTCTTCTTTACCAATCTGGATTCCTTGTATTTCTTTATTTTGTCTGATTGCCGTGGCTAGGACCTCCAGTACTATGTTAAATAACAGTGGAGAGAGTGGGCATCCCTGTCTAGTTCCCGATCTCAGAGGAAATGCTTTCAGCTTCTCGCTGTTCAGTATAATGTTGGCTGTGGGTTTATCATAGATGGCCTTTATTATGTTGAGGTACTTGCCCTCTATTCCCATTTTGCTGAGAGTTTTTATCATGAATGGATGTTGAACTTTGTCAAATGCTTTTTCAGCATCTATGGAGATGATCATGTGGTTTTTGTCTTTCTTTTTGTTGATGTGGTGGATGATGTTGATGGACTTTCGAATGTTGTACCATCCTTGCATCCCTGGGATGAATCCCACTTGGTCATGGTGTATGATCCTTTTGATGTATTTTTGAATTCGGTTTGCTAATATTTTGTTGAGTATTTTTGCATCTACGTTCATCAGGGATATTGGTCTGTAGTTTTCTTTTTTGGTGGGGTCTTTGCCTGGTTTTGGTATTAGGGTGATGTTAGCTTCATAGAATGAGTTTGGGAGTATCCCGTCCTCCTCTATTTTTTGGAAAACTTTAAGGAGAATGGGTATTATGTCTTCCCTGTATGTCTGATAAAATTCCGAGGTAAATCCATCTGGCCCGGGGGTTTTGTTCTTTGGTAGTTTTTTGATTACTACTTCAATTTCATTGCTGGTAATTGGTCTGTTTAGATTTTCTGTTTCTTCCTGGGTCGGTCTTGGAAGGTTGTATTTTTCTAGGAAGTTGTCCATTTCTCCTAGGTTTCCCAGCTTTTTAGCATATAGGTTTTCATAGTATTCTCTAATAATTCTTTGTATTTCTGTGGGGTCCATCGTGATTTTTCCTTTCTCGTTTCTGATACTGTTGATTTGTGTTGACTCTCTTTTCTTCTTAATAAGTCTGGCTAGAGGCTTATGTATTTTGTTTATTTTCTCGAAGAACCAGCTCTTGGTTTCATTGATTTTTGCTATTTTATTCTTCTCAATTTTATTTATTTCTTCTCTGATCTTTATTATGTCCCTCCTTCTGCTGACCTTAGGCCTCATCTGTTCTTCTTTTTCCAATTTCGATAATTTGACATTAGACCATTCATTTGGGATTGCTCTTCCTTTTTTAAATGTGCTTGGATTGCTATATACTTTCCTCTTATGACTGCTTTTGCTGTGTCCCACAGAAGTTGGGGCTCAGTGTTGTTGTTGTCATTTGTTTCCATATATTGCTGGATCTCCATTTTGATTTGGTCATTGATCCATTGATTATTTAGGAGCGTGTTGTTAAGCCTCCATGAGTTTGTGAGCCTCTTTGCGTTCTTTGTACAGTTTATTTCTAGTTTTATGCCTTTGTGGTCTGAAAAGTTGGTTGGTAGGATTTCAGTCTTTTGGAATTTTCTGAGGCTCTTTTTGTGGCCTAGTATGTGGTCTATTCTGGAGAATGTTCCATGTGCACTTGAGAAGAATGTATATCCTGTTGCTTTTGGATGTAGAGTTCTATAGATGTCTATTAGGTCCATCTGCTCTACTGTGTTGTTCAATGCTTCCGTGTCCTTACTTATTTTCTGCCCAGTGGATCTATCCTTTGGGGTGAGTGGTGTGTTTAAGTCTCTTAGAATGAATGCATTGCAGTCTATATCCCCCTTTAGTTCTGTTAGTATTTGTTTCACATATGCTGGTGCTCCTGTGTTGGGTGCATATATATTTAGAATGGTTATATCCTCTTGTTGGACTGAGCCCTTTATCATTATGTAGTGTCCTTCTTTATCTCTTGTTACTTTCTTTGTTTTGAAGTCTATTTTGTCTGATATTAGTACTGCAACCCCTGCTTTCTTCTCACTGTTGTTTGCTTGAAATATGTTTTTCCATCCCTTGACTTTTAGTCTGTACATGTCTTTGGGTTTGAGGTGAGTTTCTTGTAAGCAGCATATAGATGGGTCTTGCTTTTTTATCCATTCTGTTACTCTGTGTCTTTTGATTGGTGCATTCAACCCATTAACATTTAGGGTGACTACTGAAAGATATGTACTTATTGCCATTGCAGGCTTTAAATTCGTGGTTACCAAAGGTTCAAGGTTAGCCTCTTTAGTATCTTACTGCCTAACTTAGCTCGCTTATTGAGCTGTTATATACACTGTCTGGAGATTCTTTTCTTCTCTCCCTTCTTGTTCCTCCTCCTCGATTCTTCATATGTTGGGTGTTTTGTGCTGTGCTCTTTCTAGGAGTGCTCCCATCTAGAGCAGTCCCTGTAAGATGTTCTGTAAAGGTGGTTTGTGGAAAGCAAATTCCCTCAGCTTTTGTTTGTCTGGGAATTGTTTAATCCCACCGTCATATTTGAATGATAGTCGTGCTGGATACAGTATCCTTGGTTCAAGGCCCTTCTGTTTCATTGTTTTAAATATATCATGCCATTCTCTTCTGGCCTGTAGGGTTTCTGTCGAGAAATCTGATGTTTGCCTGATGGGTTTCCCTTTATAGGTGACCTTTTTCTCTCTAGCTGCCTTTAACACTCTTTCCTTGTCCTTGATCTTTGCCATTTTAATTATTATGTGTCTTGGTGTTGTCCTCATTGGATCCTTTCTGTTGGGGGTTCTGTGTATTTCCGTGGTCTGTTCGATTATTTCCTCCCCCAGTTTGGGGAAGTTCTCAGCAATTATTTCTTCTAAGATACTTTCCATCTCTTTTCCTCTCTCTTCTTCTTCTGGGACCCCTATAATACAGATATTGTTCCTTTTGGATTGGTCACACAGTTCTCTTAATATTGTTTCATTCCTGGAGATCCTTTTGTCTCTCTCTATGTCAGCTTCTATGCGTTCCTGTTCTCTGGTTTCAATTCCATCAATGGCCTCTTGCATTCTATCCATTCTGCTTATAAACCCTTCCAGAGTTTGTTTCATTTCTGCGATCTCCTTTCTGGCATCTGTGATCTCCCTCCAGACTTCATCCCATTTCTCTTGCGTATTTCTCTGCATCTCTGTCAGCATGTTTATGATTCTTATTTTGAATTCTTTTTCAGGGAGACTGGTTATGTCTGTCTCCTTCTCTGGTGTTGTCTCTGTGATCTTTGTCTGCCTGTAGCTTTGCCTTTTCATGGTGATAGGAATAGTTTGCAGAGCTGGGACGAGTGACGGCTGGAAGAACTTCCCTTCTTGTTGGTTTGTGGCCCTCCTCTCCTGGGAGAACAGCGACCTCTAGTGGCTTGTGCTGGGTAGCTGCGCGCAGACAGGGCTTCTGCTTCCTGCCCGGCTGCTATTCAGTTTATCTCCGCTGTTGCTATCGGCGTTGCCTGGCTTGGGCTGCTGCTCCAAAGTGGTGGAGTCGCATTGGAGGGGGAGCGGCCTGGAGGCTATTTATCTCCTTAAGGGGCCTCCGTGCTCCCTGCAGCCCAGGGTATTAGGTTGCCCAGAGATCCCCGGGTTCCCTACCTCTGGATTAAGTGTCCCGCCCTGTCCCTTTAAGACTTCCAAAAAGCACCCGCCAAAACAAAACAATGCCCACCAAAAAAAAAAAAATTTTTTTTAATTAAAAAAAAAAAATTTTTAATTTAAAAAAAAAAAAAGGTGGTCGCTCGTTTTTCTTTATTCTCTGGTGCCAGCCTCAGGCCTCTGCTCACCGGTCTTGCTGCCCTGTTTCCCTAGTATTGGGGTCCCTATCCCTTTAAGACTTCCAGAAAGCACTCGCCAAAAGAAAACAGCAAAGAAGAAAAAAAAAAAATCGTCGCGCGCTTTTCTTATGTCCTCCGACAGCCGGCCTCCAGTGCCCGCTCACTGTTCTTGCTGCCGTGTTTTCCTAGTATCGAGTGCCCTGCACTCTGGCCTGGATGGCTGGGGCTGGGTGCTCGGCAGCCCTGGGCTCCGTCTCCCTCCCGCTCTGCCTGCTCTTCTCCCGCCGGGAGCTGGGGGGAGGGGCGCTCGGCTCCCGCGGGGCCGGGGCTTGTATCTTACCCCCTTCGCGAGGCTCTGGGTTCTCTCAGGTGCAGATGTGGTCTGGATATTGTCCTGTGTCCTCTGGTCTTTATTCTAGGAAGGGTTGTCTTTTTTATATTTTCATAGATATATGTCGTTTTGGGAGGAGATTTCCGCTGCTCTACTCACGCCGCCATCTTCCGCCCCTCTCCCAGTTTTCAAGCTTTTTATTCCTTTGCTTACATATTTCCTAAAATTTTGAAACTCTGTAACCCCCCCACATACTATCAAGCTCTTCCCTTTAAAATGTTTCTTCATAATTGCAGATATTTGCAAAGGTTCTAATCCAGCATGTTGCAAATACTGACATTAGGAAAGTATTTCATTCCTCATCATTACTCTTTAAAATGTATCCTATAAAATCAAAATAGTAGCGATTGATATCCACTTCATTCATTTTAAGAAATACATGTTTCAGTAAATGGTGTGGTACAACTGGAGGTCCATACGAAAAAGATTTGAAACTCAGCCATGCCTCATATTGTATGCAAGAATTAACTCAAAATTATAGACCTAAATTTAAAACCCAAAACAATAAAACTTCTAGGAAAAAACATAGAAAATTTTAGTTATCTTGAATTAGGTAAAGTGATTTATAGAGGTGACATCAAAATCACAGTGCATAAAGTTAAAAAAATGGATGAATTAGACCTTATCAAAATTCAAAAATTTTCCTTGGTGAAAGGCAGTGTTAGGAGGCTGAAAAGACCTCCAGTTGTATCACACCATTTACGGAAACGTATTTCTTAAAATGAATGATTGGGAGAAAATATTTGTAAATCATGTATCTGGCAAAGGACTTGTATCCCTCCAAACCTTATAATAAAAAAAATTAAATTTTGACCAAATATCTGGCCACTTCAGTAAAAAAGTTATATGGATGGCAAGCACTTGAAAAGATGCTCAGTGTCATTAAGGAAATGCAAATTAAAACTTTCATGTGATGCCATGTACACCATTAGAATGGCTATAATTAAGAAACAAAAAAAACAATGATACCAAGTGCTGGTGAGGATGTGAAGCAACTAGAATGAGCATGTATTTCTAGTAGGAATGTAAAGTGTTATAACTAACAGTTTGCAGTTTATTAAATAGGTACTTGCCTCATGACCCAGCAATCCCAGGTATTGCATTACTCCCAGTTATTTACCCAAGTAAGAAGAAAGCCTGTGCTCACACAAAGACCTGTATGCTATATTCATAATGCCCCCAAATTAGAAACAACTAAAATGTTCTTCAACCAGTAAATGGATAAACTGACATAAAGCACACAATGGAATACTACTCAGCAATAAAAAAGAATGAACTATTGATGAGCACAATAAAATATTTGAAGTGAGACCCCCAAAGGTTGTAGGATTCTTCTTATATGACATTTTGGAAAAGATAACACTATAAGAATAGAGACTATGTTGGTGGTTACCAATGGTTGGAATTTAGGGAAAGGGCACATATGAGGCTTTTGGGGGCTGATGCAGCTGTTCAGCATCTTGATCATAGTAGTAAATATATTTGTCAAAATCCATAGGCGTATAAACTGCAGAGGGGGGATTTTACTGTATGTAAGTTAAAATCTACGTATGTATGCTTATATACAAAATATATGTTTTTAATAATTAAAGATTTTTACATCATTACTTTTTCTCTTTAAATTTGCATTTCCATTTTACCCCTCCAAGAATTTTATCCTAATGTAATAGTTTTCATACATGAAAATGTCTTGTTGATAACTCCATTATACTTTTCTTTCACAAAGTATATAAAAATTGAAAATTAAGACATTTTTAAAATTTTCATGTGGTCATAAATATATGTGCAATTTAATCCTGAGAAAGAATAACAAAGCTGGAGTATTACACTCCCTAACTTCAAGCTCTACTACAAAGCTACAGTAATCAAAACAATTTGGCACTGGCACAAGAACAAACACATAGATCAATGGAACAAAATAGAGAGCCCAGATATAAACCCATGCATATATGGTCAATTAATATATGATAAAAGGGCCATGAATATACAATGGAGAAAGACAGCCTCTTCAACAACTAGTGTTGGGAAAACTGGACAGCTACATGTAAGAGAATGAAACTAGATTATTGTCTAACTCCATACACAAAAGTAAATTTGAAATGGATCAAAGACCTAAATGTAAGTTATGAAACCATAAAGCTCTTAGAAGAAAACATAGGCAAAAATCTCTTGAATATAAGCATTCTTTTTTCCTGGACACATCTCCTCAGACAAGGGAAATAAAATAAAAAATGAGCAAGAGGGACTACGTCAAACTAAAAAGCTTTAATACAGCAAACAACACCATCAGCAGAACTAAAACACATCCTACAGTTTGGGAGAATATCTTCATAAATGACTCATCTGATAACGGATTAACATTCAAAATATATAAAGAACTCATATGCCTCAATACCCAAAAAACAAATGACCCAATTAAAAAATGGGTGGAATACCTGAACAGACACTTCTCCAAAGAAAAAATACAAATGGCCAACAGGCACATGAAAAGCTGCTCCACATTGCTAATTATCAGGGAAATGCAAATTAAAACCACAATGAGATATCACCTCACACTAGTTAAAATGGCCACTATCCAAAAGACAAGAAACAACAAATGCTGGTGAAGATGAAGGGAAAGGGGAACCCTCCTACACTGTTGGTGGGAGTATAAATTGGTGCAACTGCTGTGGAAAGCGCTATGGAGATTCCTCAAAAAACTAAAAATAGAAATATCATTTGACCCAGTAATTCCACTTCTAGGAATTTACCCAAAGATAAAACCCCTAATTCAAAAAAGATATATGCACCCCTATATTTATTGCCTCACTATTTGCAATAGCCAAGATATGGAAGCAACCAGAGTGTCCATCAATAGATAAATGGATAAAGAAGAGGTGGTGCATATACACAATGTATCATTATTCGGCTATAAAAAGTAAAGAAATCCTGCTATTTGCAACAACATGGATGGAGCTAGAGGGTATTATGCTCAGTGAAATAAGCCAGGCAGATAAAGACAAATACTATATGATTTCACTTATTTGTGGAGTATAAAACCAAAGCAAAGCAGAATGAACAAAACAGCAGTAGACTCATAGAAGGTGAGAAGTGACTAGTAGTTACCAAGGGAAAGAGGTTGGGGTGGGTGCAGGGTGGGAGGGGGAGGAGGATAAAGGGGCACAATAATTTGCAATCACAATAAATTAAGTTGATTGTGGGGACTGTTGAACCACTGTGATGTACATTTGAAACCAACGTAAGATTGTATATTAATGATACTTGAATCAAAAAAAAAAGGACTGCCATACTTCTCCTCCTGGGTAAGTATTATGGCCATGAAGATGGAAAGTTGACACTGAGATGTACCTGCACAAACAAGCCTTCCTCCATTAGTTTTCCTCAAGCATTTACCCTCCCCAGTTTGCTGCCTTGGAAGCCGAAAACCTCTTCTTTTGTCTTGTCACTTCTCTACAAATTAATTGTCCTTTGTTAAGATGCTATACAAGCCCCAAGTTCTAACCACTGCTTTGAGCTACTCATCACTGAGTTTCTCCTATGTAAATGCACGCTGCACATGTTAATAAACTGCTTGTTTTTCTCGTTGGAAAAAAAAATCTGTTTTTGCAATTTAAAAATGCTGGTTAGAGTGATTTCTCCCATTAAAAGTAGTTCAAAGTGGACCAAAACAGAAATAATTTATAAATTTTCATAATGAATAAATATAAATTTCTATAAAAGGACATTTACATAGGAAAAACTTTTTTAAGAAACTTATCCCCTAATAAGAGGATGCTTATACTGTGAATTTTCCCTTTGTTTACATCTTCTTCCTCTCTACTCCAAATCCTCTCAGCCGGGTATGTTGCACTGTAGTGAGATCTGGGGGTGGGTGAGGAGGGCTTTCCCTCTGCGCCGGGGACAGCAGTTGCCTGCCCTCCCCATCTCTGCCTTGGCCATTCTGCAGCTTTCATCTGTGGTGTCCCTTCTAATCCATCCCCCACCAAGCCATCAAGTCTCTGTCTCTGTCTTAATGACAATCTGGACCATTTTTCTCCTTGGCTCACAAAATTCACTGCCCACATCATCCCTGTGTCCTCCCACCCTCCACACACCAAACTTTCTGTCCATACTACATCCAAACTCCTGAGCTGCTGCCTTGATGATCTGGCTCATGTGCACCCCCTTGTCTGCCCCCATCTCTGCTCTTACCACCCTGCCTCCCCTTCTAGTCTGAGCATTCTGAGAGCATATTCCATACATTTCCCATCTCTCTATTCCCTTCCAAGATATGGAAGCAACAGGCTTTGGGGGAGCAGCAGAAAATTAAATGTCAGAGAAAGGGAAAGAAGAATATTGCTCTTCCTTTCTAGATTTGGAGAAGAAAGAGAGAGCCCTTACACTTATCAAGCCTTAGAGTTTATAGGCTCTTACAATGATTGGTCCACGCCTGGGTGGCATTTTAATAATTTTATGGAAAGGATAGGCCAGATGTGGGCCTTGCCTTCCTGGGCTGTAAAATCTGATGGGAAGGGGCCACGTGTGTGTTCTCTCCATCTCTTCACACAGGGTGGGTTTGAAATATATATATTAAATAACAATGCATTGCCAGAGGGTCAGGCTGGTTTGTTAATCTTGGAACTTGGGTTAACCATGATGATGTTAATCATGAAATTCCCTTTGTGGACACAGCTCCTTTTCACCCACAATATGACATAAAGTGGCTTTGAGGTCTCATTTTATGAAGGGGAGAATGAAAAGAATGCTGGTGCTAGAAAGTTCCAATACTGTGTTTCCGCCGAATGCATCTTTTAATTGTGCTTCCATTAAAAAAAAAAAGCTCAGATGGGGACCTTTCCAGCAATAGGGACCTTTCGTACTCTGTCCAAGAATGAGACTGAATGAAGGGAGCAATCGCCAAGTCACTGTCATCGTATAAATTTGTACAACAGCCTCAGCCTACAGGGGAGGCCTGCCTGCTCTACCCTGGATTCCGCATCAAGTTCTTGCCCCCCAAAGGCCAGATAAGTCTCAGAGGGCAGGAAATGTCACGGAGTCAAGTGACAGCATTGGTCGCCAGCCCTCATGGTGGGACCAGGGTCCGACCACAGAATGCCTTTGGGCTGCCAGCTCTCATCCGCCAAAGTGGCTGACATCCTTAGAATAGTTCAGTTTCACTTCTGGTAAAAATATGCAAGTCTTTATTCAATTTGGCGTCTCCATGGCCTCTCCAGATAATATGTCACAGACACATTTGAGCCTTTTGGAAGCACTGGGGCTTCCTGGCAAGGTGAATAAAGGAAGCCATTAGCAGAGGCAGCCACAGGCCCATGAGCTGGTTACCATCCATTGTCAGCCTGACCTACCCTCTCGTCCCAGGCTGATAGTTGTTCTATGACACAAAGCTTTGGCAGCTCTCTTAAATTACTGAGGTTCCTGACAGCTTTAAAGGGCTCAGTGTTTAAAAGTTTAAATTCTGTAGATGGAACAAGTCTGGAAATTCAAGTGGAGAAATTTGCTGGCTCTCTTAACTGAAAGAAGACAGTGCTGTATCCAGATGGGTGGGATCAGGGTCACAGCGAAAGAGCTGAGTGTTCAGCCATAAGAAGAAGAAAGACTGCTCTCCTTTCTCTTGCAGCCATCTGGGTGTAGTGCAACCCTCCATTATTACATGCCCTCTGTTTCTAAGGGAACAGAGACATCTGAGTGTACTGCCTTGGCCTGACGGTAGTGGCAGCTGGGAAGAAGGAAGTAGATTTGGAGATGGGGGTTGGATGGGGGAGGGTCCGGGTTTCCAGACGGTGGAGGGGCGGATGTCTCAGCCTTTCAGGGCCCAGGTCTCTGGAAGTAAAAAAGATACCGTTTTCTGGGAGAGGCAATTGTGTTAAAAGGAGCCAGCAAGCCAAAGGGTATGCCCAGTGTCCTAGGGGGACATGGCCGGCCCATTGTTGTGGAGAGGAGGGAGTGAAGTACTTATGCAAGAGGGGTGAGAAAGGAACAGGACCCTGACCTGAATCATCCTTGTACCTTGCCTATGATTTCCACCTGTGGCCATAGGGTTTCCTTTTAGAAAGAGTTGCAGCCCCTTGAAGCATTATGCACCAACTGTATTTCTTTATTCTCTCCCCCGTATTCACTCACAATGTCACTGAATGAGATCTGTCCTGGTGAACGAAGTGCCAAGAGGTTGCAAGCTTTTTAGTTAAGAAGAACGAGGCAAAAATGAATCAGGACAGGAAAGAGACTCATTTACTCGGGTTAAGTTGGGAGGGACTGTAGGAATGATCTGGATACAACATTTTTATTCTACAGATTAGGAAAACGAAACAAAGCAATACAAAAAGTTTCTTGCCTGGGTCACTCAGCCAAAGTAGCAGGAGAATCAGAACAAGAATCTATGCTTAATGATTGCTAATTCAGTGCAACTTCTCCTTCACCAGGCTGTTGGAGCTCTGGGTCCATACTAAACTGTGTGTGCGTGTGGTGTGTGTGCATGTGAGTGTGTGTGAGAGGTGAAGATGGGTACCCATGGGCCCCAGCACACCCACACACACACCTCAAGGCTGGTCTATACTAATCCTTAGCGGTAACACACTTGGCCTTTGGTGGGCTGTCTGATCTCATAATGCGCACACCCCAGCCTGGCTGTGGTGATGGACAAATATAGCTACACCTGCTCTTTTGGCTCTGCATGAGCAGGCTGACTCACTGACTTTACAAGCTGCCGGCTTGTTTAGGGAATGGTTCACTTCCCCTGGAAGAAGTCACTGACTCTTAATATATCATATCCTTTTGATTGTTGGTGGGAGAGATCCAGGCCTGTCCCCACTCGGCCTACGTGATACATGTTCTTGAGGGTGGCCAGCAATGCGAATTCCTGCTCTGAGTAGGGCTGTATCTTCCCGAAACCTGTTGTCCATCTCACCTGCTCGGGCTCTGCCTCATTGTGGCAACAGGCCTCATGTGGCACCATCCCAAGGGGCTTATGGCCCCTCCCCCAGACAGGCACCATGCAGAAAGATGTGAAATTAGCTTATTAAGCACCGATTACCTGTATTGTTTAAAAATGTAATTTCAAAAAAATCTCCTATGCACATGCATTAGACATATTAATGCCGACCCAGGGATGATTAACATGTAGAGGACCTCACTGCACTGCACCTTAATTACGCTTCATTTGCACCAAGGAATTGAGATTTGAGGTTTAATTCTTTCTAAACTGTGCTTTGGCTGGCCTTGCCAGGATCAGGTCATTCAACAGCAGTAATTCCTACCCAGATTCTCTGCAGACACTACCTATTCAAGGCATCATGTTTTACTGTCTCTCTTCGCTAAAGCATCTGCTGTAGGTGGCATTGTTCCCTTCCCACTTAATCAACAATTTAAATTTTCCCCGGAACAAAGAGTGGTCCCTAAAATTTCTTGAACCACCCTGGCTTCATCTGGGTGCTTACAAACACAGCCTGGTAGAAGCTGAAGGGTGACTAATACAAATAAAGGTGGGTGTTCTGAATCTTGTGTGGTGGTCTCCCCCACTTGCCCTGGGGGCGGCATCCCACATCCCACCAAGAAAGTGATGCAGACAGAAGGGATGCGACTGTCTCACAGGCAGAGCCAGCTTGCGGGCACTTGTAGATAATGCAAGAGACGTTCGGAAATGCCAGCTCTTTAAACCTCACATTGTTGCGGAGTTTATTGCTAGAGTTCCACAGTAAACGCTGCTTCTACTTCCCCCACAAACAACATTAGCACAGTTTGCAATATTGATGAGTTAGCCACAATGTCTTTATAAAATGTGCTTTTAAAAGTCAATCTTAGGCAAAGTCTCTCCCCACTTTTTGTTTTTGTTTTTTTAACCCAAGAGTGTTTTCTGACTCCAGTTCATATATTAATACCAAGACCCTCTTTCCTGGCTGGCTTCATTCCATGACACCTCACTCTCCAAGCCAATTTTGCTGCTCAGGTATTGCACTTCGGCTTTATTATATGGGCTTTTTTTTCTTTTCTTTTCTGTACCAAGAATGACAAGAAGAAAAATAATTCATACTTCTGAAAAGTTCCCCCAAATAAACTTCTGGAGAAGGAAGCCCAAACACCCTGGATCAGGGTAAAGCCCTCAGGCTCACAAGACCCATACTTTGCTTTCCTTTGATCAAGGTATAATTTGGGTGTGTCTCTAAGAACTTTACTCTTTCTAGAAAGTTTAAGGAGGGAGAGGCTGGTATGATTAGAAAAGGGAGCTGACATTCTGGGTTGGCAGGAATTAAGTACTGTTTGGCAGCTATCTGATCACTGAGGTATAGAAAAAAAAATTAGACACATCATTGAATGAACGAATTTTGACACATAACACTAAAGATGTTTGGAGGTCACACCAAAAGAATTTGTTCCACCTCTTCTAACCTAGACTCTGTCCATATGGACAGAAGTGAAAGAGCCAGTCAGTCATTTGAGTGCCTTGGTCTGAGCACGGGAGACTGTTAACTGCAGGAAAAGCAGTGCCAAGCCAGCAATGGAGGTTGTCAAATGCTGAGCACCTTCTCCATGCGTGACTCAGTGCTGGGAGGTTAAATAAGGTTACTTCATTTGACCTCAGCAGCAATTCTGGGGAGATAATGAGTAACCCTTCTTTGTCATTGAACTGAAATAATTTGCCAGTGTCACAGAGAGAGACATACCAACACAGGACCTCGAACCCTTATTGTCTAATTCTGAAGCCCATGTCTTTGTCCTTTCTTACATTACCCAGGGTTAGCCCAGATGGGGAACAAAAAGGGTCTCTTCATGTCCAGTTAATAGGAGCTTCTTTACTCAGTGAGAAAGAGCATTTAGAACTCATGTTTTCTGGAATGCTCAGCATTTCCCCACATGAAACCCACACATTCAAGTAAATCCCCGCTCCAAATTTAAATAAACCATTTCAAAAGCACTTTTCATACTTAGAAATGAGGATGAAATATTCCCCCTCCCCCAAAGGCACTGTGATAGACTGAATATTTGTGTCCACCTCAGATTCCTATGTTGAGGGTCAATCCCCAAAGTGATGGCATTTGAAAGTGGGGCCTTCAGGAGGTGACTCCGTCACAGGAGTAGAGCCCTCATGGAGGGAATCAGTGCCTTAAAAAAGAGCCCCTAGAGAGCCCCTTGCCCCTTCCAACACGTGAGGACAGGGACAAGACAGTCCTCAGTGAAGGAGGAAGGGGGCTTTCTGCTGGGGCCCTGACCTGGGACTTTTCAGTCTTCAGAACTTTGAAAAATAAATTTCTGTTGTTTATAAGACACTCAGGCTGTGGCATGTTTCTTATGGGAACCTGAACCGACTGCTATAAGCACATAAGAAATTTTACCTTCCTCTGCCAACCAGGAGAGAACATTCTTTTAGACCCTCTGCTGGGCCAAAGGAGAGCTGTATCTTATTTTAGCCTTGCGGTAACTTCCCCCTGAAGCTGCTAAGGAGTTAATATCTTTGTGCGTCATTTTTTTAGTGGTTAACTCCCTGGGAAGGGAAAGAAAAGCTTAAAACCATTCAGGAATCCTGTGGCCCATGTTCCACTACTTTACGTAAGGACCATGATTTCCGAGGCAAATCTCTAATCAAGTATTGGCAGAAGGGCCTCCCTCTGGCTGTCCCCCAAAGTGCCTTCCTGTGCCTTTGGGGGAATCCTTCATCCTTGAGCTTGGAATGTCAGATTGCTGAGTCTTCTACAACACATAACAGTGTCTCGCTTGGAGGTTGACGAAGGATTGCAACTCTCTTTTGTGCAGGTAGAAAGCCCCGAGACACCTTCAGAGCTCTCATGCAAAAACCTGCTCACAACACAAAAACTCAAAACTTCAGAAAAAGGCAACTCCACAGCAGGAATCATTTTCTTGTTATTTTGTGTCATCTGTTCCTTGTTATATTCTTATCTGTGCCTCATCCTTCATTTTGATCAGTGTGGTTTTATTTTTGGACCCTTGTCTTTCCGATCTGAGGGCCCTCGCTGAGGTTTTCCAAGTGTGTTCACCACCATTCTCGTCAGTGTGCGTCTCACAGGGGGTGGTTTGGATTTTTAACCTGGCTGCTCCAGTGTAAGTGCTGCTGGATCCCCAGGGCTGGGGCTGCACTTAAAGCGCACATTTGGAGAGTTTCAGGCTTTGTAGGGCTCTGCTCAGCATCTCCGTGGGGGCTGCTTTAGACTGCCTTTGTTCTTTGCACCATCTTGCTGCAGATACGTTTCGTGACTCATCAGAACTGGAGTGAAGTTCTCATCACCTCTTTTGGAAAAAACGCCTCTTCTTTGGGAGCAGGTGGTAGGAGGGGTCCATTCTGCTGCTGGTTTAAGAACTAGGATTGGAGAAGAGATGTCGTAGACTATCAGGACATGTACTGATTGCTACCAGGATATTTACTAATTGCCAAGTTATTATTTTGCTTTCCAACACATGTCCTTTCTTTCTTCCAGAAGTTAACAGTACTAGTCTCTGTAACTTATTTTATGTATTGCCAGATCTTTCTATCTGGCTTTTTCCTTTTCCTTTGTGAAAGGCTAACCACATGGTGGTTATGTTTTACTGATCCAAATTTCTTGATTTTTGCACATACCCCCTTGTGCAGGGTATGGGGAACCAGATGAGCTGTGACACTTTATTTCCAAGGTCCTGGTTCATTTTCTGCATGTGTAGAGCAGGCAAGGGTTCTGAAAGCCAAGTGGTCCTTGGGGGACTCTTGGGTTCGGATGCATTTTCTTTGCTCAATAAAGTCCACATGACTTTGAATATTAACAGTCCTCACTGGAGATGGCAATTAAAGGAAAATATTTTTTCTGTCCCTTTATTAGGTAATTTTGATGCTAAGCCAGGCTATACTTTAGGGCAACAGCTTCCCGGTAGGCAAACATATCCTAATAGGACTCATCTCAACCCAGTGGAAGGGACAGTTCAGGTCTCCAGCTTGGAAGAAATGTATGGTGGTTTAAAGAAACTCATTCCAAGAAGCCCTTTACCCTCTGTGGAGTGCCTACCAGGGCAGCCAAGAAGGGACACACTGAAATTACTTGGTATTTTCCCAATGTCAGTGCTTAAATGATAGCAAAGGCTGTTCCCCCAGGGAAAGTCCTTGCTGGCCCCGGCAAGCTCAGTCACCAATCAGGGATGCTCCTTGTCTCAACATCATCTTATACTCCTTAATTTTTCCTTTACTCCTGAATCTATCTTATCAATAAATTCTGAGGGCTCTGCCTCACATAAATTCGGAAGCAGCTCTTTCCCACCACCTCCGTCATGTCTCCCGGCGTTACCGTGGTGACCTCCTCTCTGGTTCAGATTTTTCCCTTGAGTCTCCATGGACAGTTGACAGACAAGCTTGCTAGAGGGAAGATCAGCTCATTTGATTTCCTGCTCAAAGCCCAGGATGGCATCCCATTTCACTCAAAATAAGACTCAACTCTAAGTCAACTCAGTTTCTTTATCAAGGCCTCCAGCCCCTTCACATCCCCTAGTTCTCCAGAGCCTCCTCTGTTTTCTCTGCAGCCCACTCATTAACCTCTCATTCCCATGGACATGCCAATGCAATCCTTTTTGGAGTCCCCTGAACTTACTGTTCTCTCTGCCTGCAAGTTCTTTCCCTGGGATTTTGCACGGTTGGCTTTCTGTCACTCAGGTCTCAACTCCTCAGCCCTGTCCCCACCGTTCTCCACAAGGGTCATCACTGAGGTTACTACCTTCACTGTCCCTGTCACTAGCTAATACTTTCTTACTCGTACTTCTTTTCTGCCTCCCCTCTAGCATAGATGTTACACAATACTGGGACCTTGGATATTTTTTTCTTGCTAGATGTGCAGGACTTAAATTAATGTCTCCACATTGTAGGTTCTTAATATAGTAAACATTTTTGAGGGAATGAAGAACACAAGAGTGTGTACTCACTGGTACATATGGGAGATGGTAAACTGGGCAGAAAAGGTCTTGCTGCCTAGTTATGCTGCATTTTTTTCCTTCAATCTTCATTCATTTATTCTGTTAAAAACATTTAATTCTTACTATGTGCTAGGCCCTGTTCCAGCTCATGTTCATAGAGCATATACCAAACAAGGCCTGTGCCCTCGTGGACATGACATTTTAGGGTGAGGACACAGATAACAAATACACAGGAGATCACATGGTTATAGTTGCATGAAGAACTCTAAAGCAGATTAAGAGAAGAGGTGGCATATGGGCAGGCATGATAATTTGCTGTTTTAAAAAAAATAAAGGGTCCTCATGAAGGCTTCTTTCTCCCAAGGTAACATTTCAACAGAATGAGACTAATGGCTGTCTGAGGGAAGAGGGTTCCAGGCAGGGCATATCCACAGACCCTAGGCAGAAGCCAGCCCGGAATCTTCCAACAGCAAGGTCAGCAGTAGCATCACAGAATGAAGGAGGGGGTGAGTATGAGATAAAGAGTCGAGGGCAGGTCACAAAGTGTCTCGTGGGTCATTGTGAGGCCTGTAGTTTTTATTCTGAGCAACATGGAGAGCAATAAGAAGGTTCTGAGCAGAGCAGAGAAGTAATCAGACATATTTTCAATGGATCACTGTGGCTGTTGTGAAGCTAACCGAATGTAGGTGGGACAAGCGTGCAAAGTAGGCAGTTTGGAGACTCTTGCAATAATTCAAGTAAGAGATGACAGTGGTTTTAGCTCAGGCATCCGCAGTGTAGACCGTGAAGTGGTAACATGCCCATATATGATCAAGTGGTGCCTCCAGGACTTGTAGAGGGTGAGAGGAAATGAAGCAGGATGATTCTTTGAACTGTGGACTGGAGGGTCTCAGAGGTCCCACCCAGCCCTGAGATTCCTTTTGCACCTGATATGTGGTAGAAATAAGCAGCAGCTTGTTGTTCCAAGTTTGAGAAGCAGACATTGCAAAGATTCCTGACAAATGGAATGAGCATTGGGACTTACAGCTGAGTTAACTCACCTGGGCGGCTGGATTCAGCCTGAGGGGCATGAGAAATCACACCCAGTTAGGTTCTCTCTGACGTTTGCTTTATCACATGGACACTGATGTGTGTACAAGACCTAATTTTCCTTTTGGTGTTGACGACTGAAAAACTTCATGCTATATTTTGTTAAGTCTTTGCTTCATAACAAATACCCCCCAAACAGTGTCTTAAGCAAAAGTTTACTGGGTCAGCAGTTTCTTCGGGGCTCAGCTGGGTAATTTTTCTTGCCTGGTTTACTTCTGTGGCTACAGTCATCTGGCGGCTCAGCTGGCACCGGCTGTCGGCTGGGCCGAGTGTCTGCAGCAGGCTAGCCCAGAGCTCCTCAGATGGATGGTGGGTGCCAGTGGGGCGCAAGTAGAAGCTGCAGGCTACCCTGAGCCCAGCCTCAGAAGTTGGTGTCACACCTACTGTTCTCCATTGGTTACAGTGGGCACAAGGCAGCCCAGTTAGCTTCTCTATTTGGAGGGAACTACAAAGAATGAGTGACTATTTTTTATATAGCAACGTGCCAGATCTGTGGTTTGGAGAAAGTATACAGGGGGTTGATGGAACAAATTTTGTATCGACCTCATTCCTGACTCCTTTAATGTCTTATGCTTGTGTGCACTTTATTTCACTTTTCCCCTCTCCTTATTTATGTTATCTTGCTGTCTTTTATAAACATTGCAAAACCATCTTTATTATTGGTATTTATTATACCTCGCTATAATTTACAATTGGCTTTTTTATTTCTCTATTTGGGAAGCTCTGTTTTAAAGAACGTTGTCCTTAGCTTTGTGTGAATTTCTTCACAGCCTCATGCAATCTCCAGGTTAGTTATCAGATCCTTGAGGGAGCTACTGTCTTCCCCTCTGAGTCTGGCTAGCACCCTCTCCAAACACTTCCTCCATCTTCATTCAATAAAAAGAGGATGTTGGCACATAGGAGCGAACGAACCACAGGAACTGCCCCCATGTAGCTCTCTATTCTGGTTTCATCTCTGTGATTTGACGGACTCGAAACTTATCCACTGGATAAATGAAAACTCTAGAGCTGGAGAATTTAGAAGAAGCATGATCTTTGTTTGTGGTTTGCTTCCTCCCCAAACATAGCTGGAAATGGAAACAGATCCAGCTGTAAAAATGAACAGTGATGTCCTTACCAGTTGGAAAATCATCTATCACCATCGGTTTCTGTGAGGGGTTCTTGCTATCTCTTTCTCTTTTTTTTAATTAAAGTATCATTGATATGCAATCTTATATTGGTTTCAGATAGACAGCACAGTGGTTCAACAGTTGCCCATATTATTAAATCCTCACCCCCTCTGGTGCAGTTACTGTCTATCATACTAAGATGTTACAGAATCATTAACTGTAGTTTCCATGCTGTACTACCATCCCTGTGACTGGCTTATATTGTGACTGTGAATTATTGTGCCCCTTTATCCCCTTCACCCTCCCCCAAACCCACCACAAACCCTTCCCCTTAGTAACCACTAGACACTTTTCAGTGTCTGTGAGTCCACTGCTATTTTGTTCCTTCTGTTTTGCTTTGTTTTTATACTCCACAAATAAATGAAATCATATGGCATTTGTCTTTCTCCACCTGGCTTATTTCACTGAGCATAATACCCTCTAGCTCCATCCATGCTGTTGCAAATGGCAGGATTTCTTTTCTTTTTATGGCTGAATAATATTCCATTGTGTATATATACCCCCTCTTCTTTATCCATTCATCTGTTAATGGATACTCTGGTTGCTTCTATATCTTGGCTATTGCAAAGAGTGAGGCAATAAACATAGGGGTGCATTTATCTTTTCAAATTAGGGATTTTGTCTATGGGTAAATTCTTAGAAATGAAATTCTGGGTCAAATGGTATTTATATTTTTAGTTTTTTGAAGAACCTCCATACTGCTTTCCATAGTGGTTGCACCAATTTATACTCCCACCAACAGTGTAGGAGGGTTCCCCTTTCCCTTCATCCTTGCCAGCATTTGTTGTTTCATGTCTTTTGGATAGTGGCCATTTTAACTAGTGTGAGGTGATATCTCATTGTGATTTAATTTGCATTTCCCTGATGATTAGTGATGTGAAGCAGCTTTTCATGTGCCTGTTGGCCATTTGTATTTCTTCTTTGGAAAAGTGCCTGTTCAGGTACTCCACCCATTTTTTAATTGGGTCATTTGTTTTTTGGGTATTGAGGCATATGAGTTCTTTATATATTTTGGATGTTAATGCATTATCAGATGAGTCATTTATGAATATATTCTCCCATACTGTAGGATGTGTTTTGATTCTGCTGATGGTGTTGTTTACTGTATTAAAGCTTTTTAGTTTGATGTAGTCCCACTTGCTCATTTTTTATTTTGCTTCCCTTGTCTGAGGAGATGTGTCTAGGAAAAAATTGCTCATACTTATTTTCAACAGATTTTTGCTTATGTTTTCTTCTAAGGGCTTTATGGTTTTATGACTTACATTTATGTCTTTGATCCATTTTGAGTTTCTTTAGTGTATGGAGTTGGATAGTAATCCAGTTACATTCTCTTGCATGTAAATAATATCCAGTTTTCCCAATACCAGTTGTTGAAGAGGTTGTCTTTTCCCCATTGTATATTCATGGATCCTTTATCACATATTAACTGACCATATATGCATGGGTTTGTATCTGGCCTCTCTATTCTGTTCTATTGATCTATGTGTCTGTTCTTGTGCAGTACCATACTTTTTTGATTACTGTAGCTTTGTGGTATAGTGTGAAGTCAGAGAGTGTAATACACCAGCTTTGCCCTTCTTTCTCAGGATCGCTGTGGCTATTCAGGGTCTTTTATGGTTCCATATGAATTTTAGAACTATTTGTTCTAGTTCATTGAAAAATGCCGTTGGTATTTTGATAGGGATTGCATTGAATCTTTAAACTGCTTTGGGCAAGATGACCATTTTGACAGTATTGATTATTCTCATCCATGATCATGGGATAAATTTCCATTTATTGGTGTCTTCTTTAATTTCTCTCATAAGTGTCTTATAGTTTTCAGAGTACAGGTCTTTCACCTCCTTGGTTAGGTTAATTCCTAGATATTTTATTCTTTTTGATGCAGTTGTAAATGGAATTGTTTTCCTAATTTCTCTCTCTGTTAGTTCATGGTTAGTATATAGGAATGCAACAGGTTTCTGTGTATCCTGCAATGTTGCTCAATCTAATTATTAGTTCTAATAGTTTTTTGGTGGAGTCTTCAGGGTTTTCTATGTATAATACTATATCACTGGCAAATAGGGAGAGTTTAACTTCTTCCTTACCAATTTGGATACCTTTTATCTTTTTGTGGTGTCTGATTGCTATGGCTGGGACTGCCAGTACTATGTTGAAATTAAGTGGTGAGAGTGGACATCTTTGTCTTCTTCCTGATCTTAAAGGGAAAGCTTTCAACTTTTCACCATGGAGTATGATATTCTGTGTGGGTTTGTCTTATAAAGCCTTTATTATGTTGAGGTGTGTTTCCTCTATAACCATTCTGTTGAGTTTTTTCATGAATGGGTGTGGAATTTGTCAAATACTTTTGCAGCATCTATTGAGATCATATGATTATCTGTTTTGTTAATGTGGTATATGGTATTGATTCATTTATGAATAGTATACCATCCTTGCCTCCCTGGAATAAATCCCACTTGGTTGTGATGGATGATCCTTTTGATGTATTTTTGAATTCAGTTTGCTAATATTTTGTTGAGGATTTTTGCGTCTATTTCATCAGGAGATATTGGTCTATAATTTTATTTTATTTTTTGTGGTGTCTTTGCCTGGTTGTGGTATTAGAGTGATACTGGCCTTGTAGAGTGAGTTTGAAAGTATTCCCTCCTCTTCTGTTTTTTGGAATACTTTAAGAAGGATGAGTATGAAGTCTTCTTTAAATGCTTAGTAGAATTCAGCTGTGAAGCCATTTGGTTCTGGACTGTTGTGTTTTTTGGGAGCTCTTTGATTACCAGTTCAATTTCATTGCTGGCAATTGGTCTGTTCAGACTTTCTGTTTCTTTCTGGATCAGTCTTGGATGGTTGTATTTTTCTAGAAAATTATCTATTTCTTCTAGGTTATCCAATTTATTGGCGTATAATTTTTCATAGCATTCTCTAGTAATTCTTTGTATTTCTGAGGTACCTGTTATGACTATTCCTTCTTCATTTCTGATTTTGTTTGTGTACTCTCTCTTTTTTCTTTGGTAAGTCTGGCTAAGGGTTTATCTCTTTTGTTTATTTTCTCAAAGAGCCAGCTCTTGGTTTCACTGATTTTTTTTCTATTGTTTTGTTCTTTTCTATTTTATTTATTTCTGCCATAATCTTTATTATGTCCCTCCTTCTGCTAACTTAGGGTTTCATTTGTTCTTCTTTTTCTAGTTTCTTTAATTGTGAGTTTAGACTGTCTAGGATTGTTCTTGTTTCTTGAGGTAGGCTTGTATTGCTTTGTACTTCTCTCTTAGTACCACTTTTGTGGCATCCCACAAATTTTGGACTGTTGAATTTTTGTTTTCATTTGTTTCCATGTATTACTTGATTTCTGTTTTGATTTGTTCTTTGATCCATTGGTTATTTACAAGCATGTTGTTTAGCCTCTATGTGTTTGTAGGCTTTTTTGTTTCCTTTGTGTAATTTATTTCTAGTTTCATACCCCTAACGATATCTTTTGATGAGCAGAAGTTATAGATTTTGGCAAAGTCTAATTTATTCATCTTTTTCTTTTATGGTTTTGCTTTAAGTTTTACCTTATACATTTAGATCTGTGATCCAGTGGGATTGAAGTTTTGTATATGATGTGAAGTAAGAAACAAGGATTATATTTTTAAGATAAGTATCTAGTTATTCTAGCACTATTTACTGAAAATACTGTATTTTTCTTATGAAGACTCCTTATAAAAATTCTGAGTACTTATGTATTACTTTTTCATTGCTGCTGTGACAACTTATTACAAACTTAGTGACTTAAACAACATAGATTTAGTATCTTTCAGCTCCATTGATGAAAAGTCTGACACAGTATCACTAGAATAAATCAAGGTATTGGCAGGGCTGTGCTCTTTTCTTGAGGTTCTAGAGGAGTGTGTGTTTCCTTGCTTTTTCCAGATGCTAGAGGCCACTCTCATTCCTTGGCTCATGTCTCTGTTGTGGGTTGGACTGTGTCCCCCCAAGAAGATATGTTGAAGTCCTAACCCCTGGTAACTGTGAATGTGACTCTACTTGGAAATAGAATCTTTGGAGATATAATTTAAATGTAAGTTGGGTCCTCCTACTGGAGGAGAGTGGGCCCTCAATCCTGTATGGTTGGTGTCCTTGTAAGAAGAGGCACAGAAACAGATGCATGAGGGAGAACTCTGTGCAATGATGGAGGCAGAGACTAAAGTGCTGCAGCTGAAAGCTGAGGATGCCATGGGTTTCTGGAAACCTACCAGAGGCTAGGAAGAAGCAAGGAGGGATTTTCTCATACAGGTTTCAGAAGGAGCATGGCCCTGCTGACTCTGTGATTTTGGACTTCTAGATTCCAGAACTGTGAGACAATACATTTCTGTTATTTTAAGCTGCCCAGTTTCTGGTACTTTGTTTTGGAAGCCCTAGGAAACTATCAGAGCCACCTTTATCCATCTTAAAGCCAACGGTGATGGCTCAAGTGCTTTTCACATTGCTTTTCTCTCACACTTCTGTCTTAACATCTTTCTCTAATGACAATCAGGAAAGTTTCTGTCTTAATCTGTTCAGGCTGCTACAACAAAATGCAATAGACTGGGTGGTTTCTAAATAAAATAAATTTATTTCTCATCCTCCTGGAGGCTGGGAAGTCCAAGATCAAGGTATTAGCAAATTTGGGGTCTTGTGAGGTTCTGCTTCCTAGTTCAGAGGTGGTTGTGTTCTTGCTGTGTCCTCACATGTAGGAAGTGGGCAAGGGGCTCTCTGGCTCTCTTTTATAAAGACACTAATCCCAATAACTTCATTATAAATAAATACAAGTTTGGATAAGTTATTTCATCCTGAAATGACTTCAATCAATGGTAACTGGTTTTACTAAGATTACCTGATCAATTTATTTTTCTTTAACGAACTAACACAAATCTAACAGACATGATATCACAATTGCAAGTTTCAGATTGTCTTTTAAAGATACTTTCTAATCATCATTTTAAAAAGCAATATGGTATGTGATTTCTTTGTGAAGATTTTGACTCTATACCTGTAGGATGAATGAAAACAATAAACTATCCTAATACTATGCAAAAGAGCATTTTTAGCTTGGGAAATATTTCCAGGATAGCCTCACAAAAAAAGTGCTTTATCTGAAAACAATTCAGGTGACACTGGAAATAGCATGCTTTGGAATCTGTGTTAAATGATGTATTTACTTTTAAATATGTTTTTTTAAGGATATTTGATATACAATATGATATTCATTTTAGGTATACTATGTAGTGACTTAACAGTTATCTACATTATTAATTTCTCACCCCAGTAAGTGTAGTTACTATCTGTCAACATAGAAAAATATTATAATATTATTGGTTATATTCTCTCTCTATGCTGTACTTTCATCCCCTTGACAAATTTATAATTGGAGGTTTGTTTATCTTTATCCCCTTCACTTATTTCAACCCCTCTTTCATGCTAACCATCAGTCTCTTCTCTGTGTTTATGAGTCTATTTCTATTTTGTTCATTTATTTTATTTAGATTCCACATGTAACTGAAATCATAGGGTATTTGTCTTTCCTGCATGGCTAATTGCATTTAACATAATGCCCTCTAGGCCCATCTATATTGTCATAAATGGCAAGATGTCCTTCTTTTCTTAATGACTGAATAGTATTCCACTGTGTGTGTGTATATGTGTGTATACATACACACATATACACACACACCCACACACACCACATCTTCTTTATCCATTCATCTGTTGATAGATGC
The DNA here is from genome assembly GCF_030020395.1 of Manis pentadactyla. NCBI lineage: Eukaryota > Metazoa > Chordata > Mammalia > Pholidota > Manidae > Manis > Manis pentadactyla. Next base: position 64,643,617 of record NC_080031.1, on the reverse strand, counting down.
TTAGGTTGTTTCCATATTTTGGCTATTGTAAATAATGCAGCAATAAACATAGGAGTGCATGCATCTTTTTGGATTAGTGTTTTTGTTTCCTTCAAGTAAATTCCCAGGAGTGGAATTGCTGGGTCATATGGTATTCCTATTTTTAGGTTTTTTTGAGAAGCCTCCATACTGATTTCTACGGTAGCTGGCCTATTTTACATTTTCATCAGCAGTGTAGGAGAGTTCCCTTTTCTCCACATCCCCTCTGACACTTGTCTTTTGGATAGTAGCCGTTCTTACTAGTGTGATATATCATTGTGGTTTGGTTTGCATTTCCCTGATGATTAGTGATGTTGACCATCTTTTCATGTATCTGTTGGCCATCTGTAAATCTTCTTTTGAAAAATGTCTATTTTGGTCCTCTGCCTATTTTTAAATTGGGTTATTTATTTTATTTTATTTTACTTGGTATTGAGTTGTATTAGTTTTTTTTATATTAATCCCTTATCAGATATATTATTTGTAAATTAATTTTACAAATTTCGAAGTATTTTACAAAGTATTATTTGTAAATAATTTATTTATAAATTATTATTACAAAAAGTTTTACAAAGTATTATTTGTAATTACTATATTCTCCTATATAGTAGGTTGTCTTTTCATTTTGTTGACAGTTTCCTTGCTGTGTAGAAGCTGTTTAGTTTGATGTAGACCCATATGTTTATTTCTGCTCCTGTTTCCCTTGCCCAGGAAAACACACCCTGCAAAAAATTACTAATGCTGATGTTCAGGAGATTCCTGCCTGTTTTCTTCTGAGAGTTTTATGGTTTCATGTCTTACACTTAGGTTTTTAATTCATTTACTTTTGTGTATGATGTAAGGCAGTAACCCAGTTTCATTCTCTTGTCTGTAGCTGTTTAGTTTTTCTAAAACCATTAATTGAAGAGACTGTCTTTTTCGTATGGTATATTCTTGCCTCCTTTGCCTTATATTAATTGACCATATAAGTGTAGGTTTATTTCTGGATTATCTGTTCTGTTTCACTGATCCACGTATCTAGTCTTGTGCCAGTCCTCTACTATTTTAATCACTGTACCTTTGTAGTATGGCTTGAAATTAGGTTGTGTGATACCTCCAGCTTTCCTCTTCTTTCTGAAGATTTCTTTGCCTATTCAGAGTCTTTTATGGTTCCACATAAATTTTAAGATTATTTGGTCTAGTTCGCTGAAAAATGCTGTTGTTATTTTGATAGGGATTGCATTGAATTTGTACATTACTTTGGTCAGGCTGGCCATTTTGATGACATTAATTATTTCTAACCATGAGTATGGGATAGCTAGCTTTCCATTTATTTGAGTCTTCTTCAATTTATTTTATCAGTGTCATGGTTTTCAGAGTATAGGTCTTTCACTTTGGTTAGGTTTATTCCTAGGTATTTTATTCTTCTTGATGCAATTTTCAATGGAATTGTTTTCTTGATTTCTTTCTATTAGCTCATTAGTAGTATATAGAAATCCAACAGATTTCTATATGTTGATTTTGTATCCTGCAATTTTACTGGATTCAGTTATTAGTTCTAATAGTTTTTGAGTGGAGTCTTTAGAGTTTTCTATATATAGTATCATGTCATCTGCAAATGGTGACCATTTTACTTCTTTCTTACCAGTTTGGATGCATTTATTTACTTTTCTTATCTGATTGCTGTGGCTAGGACTTCAATACTATGTTGAACAAAGTGGTGATAGTGGACATCCTTGTCTTATTCCTGATTTTAGAGAAAAAAACTTTCAGCTTCTGATTGATCATGATGTTAGCTCATGACAATATAAGGCTTTGGGTGAGTTTGTCATATGTGACCTTTATTATGTTGAGGTATTCCACTCTATACTTCGTTGAGGGTTTTTATCATGAATGGATGTTGCATTTTGCCAAATGCTCTTTCAGCATCTATTGAGATGATCATATGGTTTTTATCCTTCCTTTTGTTAATGTGGTGTATCATACTGGTTGATTTGTGGATATGGACCATCTTTGCTTCTCTGGAGTAAATTCTATTTGGTCACAATGAATGATCCTTTTTAATGTATTTTTGAATTTCGTTTGCTAATATTTTGCTGAGGATTTTTGCATCAATATTCATGAGGGATCTTGGTCTGTAGTTTTCTTTTTTTGTAGTGTCTTTGATTTTGGTGTTAGAGTAATGCTGTCCTTGTAGAATGAGTTTGGAAGCATTCCTTCCTCCTCAATTTTTTTGGAATAGTTTGAGAAGGCTAGGTATTATCCCTTCTTTAAATGTTTGGTAAATTTACTCATAAAGCCATCTGGGCCTGGACTTTTGTTTGTTGAGAGTGTGTTGATTATCAATTCAATTTCATTATTAGTAACTGATCTGTTCAGATTTTCTTTTTCTTCCTAGGTCAGTCTTAGAAGATTGTATGTTTCTAGGAATTTAGCCATTTCTTCTAGGCTGTTCAATTTATTGGAATATATTGTTTCATAGAATTCTCTTACAATTCTTTGAATTTCCATGGTGCTGGTATAACTTCTTTTTCATTAGTTTTTTAAATTGTGAATTTAGACTGTTTATTTGGGATTGTTCTTGCTTCTTGATGTAGGCCTGTATTGCTATGTACTGCCTTCTTTGAACCATGTTTTGTGTTGCCCCACAAATTTTGAACTGTATATTTTTGTTTTCATTGTCTCCATGTATTACTTGATTTCTGTTTTTATTTGTTCATCAATCCACTGATTATTTAGAAGCTTCTTGTTTAGCCTCCATGTGCTTGTGGGGTTTTTTGTTTGTTTTCTTCATATAACTTATTTCTAGTTTCATACCATTGTGGTCTGAGAAGATGCTTGGTACAATTTCAATCTTTTTTAGTTTATTGAGGTTCTTTTTGTGGCCTATTATATGATGAATGAATGTTCTGGCATATTCTGGTGAATGTTCCATGTGCCCTAAGAAAAATATGTATCTTGCTGCTTTTGGGTGGGATCTTCTGTTGATATCTGTTAAGTCCATCTGATCTAACATCTTTCTCAGTGCCTCTATTTTCTTATTTATTTTATTTCTGGATGATCTGTCCATTGATGTAAGTGGGGGTGTTCAGATGCCCTAATATGATTGATTTTCAAGTCTCTTTCTCTTTTAGGTCTATTAGTATTTGTTTTACATAATAGGTGCTCCTATGTTGGGTGCATAGATATTTATAATTGTTATATCCTCTTGTTGGATTGACCCCTTTATCATTTTGTAATGTTCTTCTTTGTGTCTTGTTATTTTCTTTGGTTTAAAGTCTATTTTTTCTGATATTAGTACTGTTATTCTTTCTTTTTTTCCTCCCATTATTTGCATGAAATATCTTTTTCCATCCCTTCACTTTCAGTCTATATATGCCTTTAGATCCAAAATGAGTCTCTTGTAGGCAGCATATAGTTGGGTTTTGTCTCTTTATCCAATCTGCCACTCTCTTTTGATTGGCACATTCAGTCCATTTACATTTAAGGTAGTTATTGATAGTTGTGTACTTATTGACATTTATTACTTGTTTTCTGGTTGTTTTTGTAGTTGCTCTGTTCTTTTCTTATCCTTTTCTTTTGTTATTTGATGGTTTTCTTTAGTGTTGTAATTGGATATCTTAAAAAATTTTTTTTGTATATCTATTATATGCTTTAGGTTTGTGGTTACCGTAAGGTTCATGGTTATTTTCCTAAATATATAGTGGACTATATTAAGTTGATGGCCACTCTATTTCCAAAACAATTTAAATGTAATTCTTCTGTATTCTTCCTCCTCCTCCACAGTTTATGTATTAGATGTTATAGTCTGCATTTTTTGTGTATTCCTTGACTGATCAGTTTTGTGTATAGTTGGTTTTACTCTTTCTGTTTTAACTTCATACTTATTTGTTAAGTAATTGGTTTATTACCTTTACTATGGGTTCATTTTTCACTGGTGGAAAATATTTAGGCTTAAGAACATTTCATCTACAGAAGTGCCTTTAACAACTGTGTAATTCAGGTTTAGTGGTGGTGAATTATTTGAGCCTTCATTTATCTGGGAAACTTTTAATCTCTTCTTCAATCTTGAATGTAACCTTGCTGGGTAGAGGATTGTTGGTTGAAGGTCCTTTTGTTTCAATACAATAAATATTTTATGCCACTCCCTTCTGCCCTTAAAGTTTCTGCTGAAAGTCTGCTGATAGCAGTTTTTTGCCTCTCTCTAGGTGCTTTCAGTACCCTCTCTTTATCCTTAATCTATGTCATTTTAATTGTTATATTTCTTGGTCTTGTTTTCCTGGGGATCCTTTTGTTAAGGGCTCTCTATACTTTCAGGATGTGGTGTATATTTCCTTCCCCAGATTGAGGAAGTTTTCAACAATTACTTCCTCAAAGAGACTTTCTACTCCTTTGCCTCTGTCTTCTCCTTCTGGTACCCCTATAATTTGAACATTTTTTCATTTGGATTGGTCACCCAGCTCTCTTATCATTCTTTCATTCTTAGAGGTCCCTTTTTCTCTCTGTCCCTCACCTTTGTTGTATTCCTGTTCTCTAATATCCGTCTCATTGATGTCTCCTCTACTTGCAGCAGTCTGTTACTCATTCCTTCCATTGTATATTTCATTTCAGTTACTGTGTTCTAAGTGGCTCCTTTTCAACTCTTCTCTTTGTTGAAGTACTCCCTGAGATCTTCAATGCTTTTCTATAGATCAGTAAGTGTATTGATGACTGTTATTTTGAAATATTTATCAAGCATATTGGTGATCTCTGGTTTCATATAGCCCTCTTTTTAGTATCTTAATATGTACTGTTGTTTGGAACATATTCCTGTGCCTCCTCACTTTGTCAGGGTTTGTGTTTCTTCCTTTGTATTAGTTAGATCCACTATTCCTCCCAGTCTAAAGAGTAATGGCTTTATGGACAAGGTGTCCTGTGGTGCTTAAAAGCTCAAGATTCTTTGCTCACCTGTGCCTGTTTTCCTTTGCAATGGATCCCCAGTTGCTATGGTAGGCTCTGGGTGGGGCTGCCTTTCTGCCTGTCTGCCCTCAGTGACTGATCTCTGTCAGCACAGGGTGACAGCTCACCTGTGCTATAGCCTCTTACGAGCCAACCAGCAGCACTTGAACTTGGATGGTTGTGGGTGGGATTGTCCTCTGCCTACCCTGCTGGGCTGACAGGGTTGGCCTGGAAGAGGTGTACAATGTGGGGCTGGGCCACCAGCAAGGAGGAAGGAGTGTTTGAAACTGGCTCCTGCAGGCACCTCTCCAGTTGGGCTTGAGAAAGGGTTGAGAAAGCTGGAAAAGCCTCCCTCTGCCTGCCAGGCAGCTGAATCTGACCGTTGCTGGGCTGAGTGCCTGGCAGGCTGGTGAATGCAGAGAAGTATCTTGGGGATGAGCCACCAGTGAAGGGGATAGAGGGTTTGGGGCTCTTGCAAGTGCCTGACCAGTTGGGTGGAGGGAGGGCTTGGGAGCATCATCCACCTGCCCATTCTCCTGTGGAGAGAGCTCTATCCAACCCCTGCCCCTCTGGTACTCCTCCCACTGTTGGTAAATCTTTCAAACTGCTGCCTCTGTGTTGGGTCTCATCAAGACCTACAGAGCATGCCTGTCCTCCACAAGCAGCAGGAGTCTCAGCCTCCCAGAGTGCTCCAATTCTCTTGATGTCCAGCCCTGTTAATCACCAAATCCCAGTCAGTGTGGACTCATGATTCCCAGGGCAGATCTCCAGGGCCAGGTGTGCAGAGTTACTGAGCACTTATCTACTCCCTGCTTTGTTCCTCTTCCTCCCTCTTGTGGACTGGGGTTTGGGAAGGGCTGGAGTTCCACTTGATCATGGCCCTGCCACTTAACCCTCCTCCTGTGGTCTTCTTTTCTTCACCAGGTGTAGGTGGTCTGTTCTGCAGTCTTCAGGTTGTTTTCAGGGTTTGTTCTACTTGCTGTATTTGCTTCCTTGGTGTGTGTGTGTGTGTGTGTGTGTAAGTTCCACCTTGTCTTCTTGTTCTGTCATCTTTTTTCCATTCCTGCATCCCACATGTTTTGAACCACTGTTTCTGTTTTCATTTGTCTCCATTCATTGTTTGATTTTCTCTTTGATCTGTTCATTGGTCCATTGATAATTTAGAAGCATGTTGGTTAGCCTCCATTTGTTTCTGTTTTTTTTTTTCTCCACTTGTTGAGTTCTGTTGAAGTCTGAAAAGACACTTGATATAATTTCAGTCTTCTTAAGTTTATTGAGACTTGTGAGCTAACATGTGATCTGTTCTGGAGAATGATGTGTATTCTGCTGATTTTGGGTGGAATGCTCTGTGTATACCTATTAACTCCATCTAGTCTAAACATTTCAATGTCACTGTTTTCTTACTGATTTTCTGCCTCGATGATCTATCCATTAATGTAAGTGAGGTGTTAAAATCCCCTTACTATTATGTTGCTGTCACTTTCTCCCTTTAGGTCTGTTAGTATTTGCTTTATATATTTAGGTGCTCCTATGTTGGGTGCATAGATATTTATAATTGCTATGTCCTCTTGTTGGACTGATCCCTTTATCGTTATGTAATTAATGTCCTTCTTTGCTGTTACATTCTTTGTTTGAAGTCAATTTTGTGTGATATATGTATTATAACTACAACTTTCTTTTCATCCTATTTGCATGATTTATCTTTTTTCATCCCTTCAGTTTCAGTCTTTGTGTGTCTTTAGATCTGAAGTGAGTTTTCAGTAGGCAGCATATAGATGATTATTGTCTATCCATTCAGCCACCATATGTCTTTTGATTGGTACATTTAGTTGATTTATATTGATAGGTATGTAGTTATTGCCATTTCTGGTTGTTTTTGTAGTTCCTGTTTTCCTTTCTTTCTCTGTTGCTCTCTTGTGATTTGATGATTTATCTTTAGTGTTCCTTTCTCTTTATTTTTTGTGTAACTATTATAGGCTTTAGGTATGTGGTTACCCTACATTCATATGTAGCTTCCTATATATGTAACAGTCTATATTAGGTTAATGGCCTCTTAATTTCAAACACATCCCTTTTCCCCCTTCCTGTGGTCTGGGATCAAGAATGGTTTGGATCCCAGTTGATCGAGGATGTTCCCTTTTACCCTTCTCAGTGTTGTCTTCTCTTCACTCGGTGCAGACAGTCTGTGAAGGTCAATTTCAGAGTTAGTTGTATTAGATACAGCTGCTTCCTCTATGTACATGGGGGGAGGTTATCACAGGGACCTCCTATTCTACCGTCTTCCTCCTCCTATATCCACTGTTAAATGATTTAAAAAGTACAGAACACATATAGGTCAAAGATGTATGCAAAGAAATTAAATAAAGTTAACTACAAAATGTGCATGTAGAAAAATAAAATATTAAATCAATAGTTTTAGATATGCAATTTTTAAGTAGTGTGTAACTAAATAGGCAGAGAGTAAAAATTAGTATTTTATACAATTCCTAAAATATATAGATTCATTTTGGACCCATGCTCAGTCTTTCTCTTTTTTAATAGTATCATTTGAGAAAATAGGAGCTTATCTTACACTTGGGGTTGCCTCACATTCAGGCATGCAAGTTACATTAGGAGGCAGGATTTGTCTGAAGGCTTGTCAGGCAACAGCTGTTGAATGGACTCAGGACCAGAGGCTCAGAAGCACAGCTCCTCATCCTGGCTCTCTCTGGCTCCCGCGTGATTTCAGTTTCTTCCTTTGAAGAGTGAGCAGGCAACTAGATTCCTTGCAGTATACATGGCTGCTATTAGAGGACCCTGTAGGGACACTCCCGTGTCACAGGCTCTCCATTCATCGGCCCTCGAAGGCAGTGAGGGAAGTGGATGTTTGCAGTTTATGGACAAGATCTATGCTATAAAATTGCTTTTATTATAAGAGCAAAAAGGAACTCACTGAACATCTATAAACTTTCAGAGACATGGTTGATATCTTTCCTCTATCTTGTTTTTGCTGTAAAACAAATATGAGGACAAAGTTAGACACATTAGATAAAAACGAATTTAAAACAGACACTGCTTTTTTCCTATTCTGAAAATCATTTGTGTATAACATTTGGCCAAGGAGACAAGGGTAGAGAATTAAAGTGCCAGGTTGCTGGAGAAATAGTTAGCTGACAAAGCTGGCATTTGGAGAAGCTGGCTTTTTAAGATACAGATTGGTTTTGTTAGGCCAAATGCATTTATTCTTTCAAAAATGTCTTGCATAATTATTTATTCTACACAAAGCTTCATGTACATGTACTCAGTCAGCCCACAGAACAGCTTAGCAGAATATTGTCAGAAAAGCAAAGGATGACAGCATGGAAAGAAACTTAATTCAAGTGGCTGACACTAACTACAGCATTTGATTGATCTCTTTTCCAGTTAGCTGAGCTATGTCTACCCTTTCTGGGGGCATTTGGGCCTAATCCTCAGGGATCATGAATGGTTCTTCTTATTGCAGTTTTCCTTGGCCTTTTGTGAAGTGCAAAAAACCAGCTCCTGGGCAAAGCAGACCCCACCTTCTCTTGAGAGAGAAAGAGGCCTGGCTGTGGTTACCTCTCCTGGGACTGAGCCCAGCACAGCCCTGCCAAAACTAGGGAGATGGGGAGGGTGCAAGAAATGATGAATAAAAGTGGCAAAGCTCTTGTGAATGGCAGACCCACCCTGGCTTAGTTATGCAGTGGTAATAGAGGGTTATAAAGATGGGACTGGGGAAAATTCGGGCTTCCTTCTTCCTGACATCACTAAAGCAGCTGTAGGTCTATCGTATGCCCTGTATTCTAGGCCCTGTGCGTGGAGATTTCCATACTTCTAATCCTCATGACCATCCTCAGAGTAGGGTAGATATTAGAGTTCTTAAGAATGCAAGTGACAACTTATTCTGACAATCAAAGTAGTTGATAGCAAGGATAGCTCAGAGAATTAGGGGGAAAACTGAAGAACCAAACTTAGAAAGAAGACAGCATGATCAGCTCCTCAGGTCTAGATTGCAGGAAACAACCCACCGTTTCACTGGGGTGCTGTTTGAATCGATTCAAGAACTGTTATCTGTTCTTTTAAGACTCAAATTCCAGGGAGAGAGAATCTGAGTGGGGGGCAAGTGGAGATCCTTGAAGTCCTAATGTGACTGTACGTGATGGTGGCTGGGGAGTTAAGCAAAGCGAAATTGGTATGTTGCACAGAGAGAACTGGGAAAGGATGCTGGAAATGCAGAAAACGCAGATGTGGCACGAACAGACTTGTAAGCATCACATAACTTGAATAGTAATACCCAGCAGATGAGTGGCAGCCAGGGAACAACCCCAATTCTTTTTGCCTCAAAAGGTACTTTTTCCCCACTCTCCCATGCTACATCTTGGGTCTCCATGTGGACAAGGATTCATTGGTTCATTTTGTTGCTGTTTGCAACTAAGTGACTAAAATAAAGAGAGAGAGATTGGAGGGTGTGCTGAGTGGGTATGGGTGGGAAAGGAGAAAATTTGATTTCGTTAGCAAAAAATTCTCTTGATACTTTTCTCAAATACCTTCCTGTCTAGGCATCCTTGACACTCCTTTCTCCTGGCTTTCCTACTACTTCTCCACTTTCTTTTCCTCCCAGATGCTCTGACAGCTCTATTCTATTTCTAGATGTAACAGTTTACAGGGCTTAGCACTAGGTCTTCTTTTCTTTACCAACTCTCATCTGTGCACCAATGACAACTCATTAGCTACAGACTAAAGGATAAAGTCCAGGAAGATCAGCATGACCTTAAGGTACCTCCTGACAATCTTTTGTTCTTCATGTACTGTCTTATCATTCAAGGCCCCCTGACCAATATTTTTGTTGTGTTCTGGATTTACCCCCTTCACGTCACGACTTCTGACATTTGTTCATACTAGTCTACCTTCCAGAAAACCCTTCTTACTCTCTACCTTGTACCCAAACCTGCCTCATTCTACAAGGTCCCACTCAGTTCCCACCAGCTCCAGGAGACCATTTCCAATAGTTCTACATTTAAATGACTACTCCGTTTTCCAGGACAAAGCCACTGGTCTGAGCCACTCATTATGGTCCTTCACCACATCATACCATGTGGTTATCTTGCTTCTCTCAATTGAATGGTAAACTTTAAGAAGGAAAACCTTTTTGGGGCAGGATAATAGAAACCCAGCAAATATTCATGTAGTCAATTTGTTTAAAAAATAACTGTGTAATCTCTCTCAGAAGAGAAGTTATGAGGCCTCTTCTCCCACCCATGAGACCACATAACAAGGGGCAGCAGCTTCAGTCCAGGCGTAGATTGGGGACCCCCTCATGCAACAGATCCAAATCACAGCCAGCCTTCCCAAAGAATCTTTCCTGGGTGCCATCCATGGGGCTCCCAAGAAAGGTGCACAAAGTAGCGTAAATCAAGGAAGTCTTCCAGAAAGAAGGGAAAACATCTCCAGAGTGATCCTGAGCAACCTGTCCAGAGGATGTCCAGTGAAATCATTACGGAAACACACCCTCTCCTTGGGTGAGGGCCAGCTCCCCATGGTGGCCTGTGCTGGCCCACTGCTACCATGGTGGAAGACTGCATGGAAAGGCTTAGAATCCTCTCCCTTCCTTTATTTATTCATTAGACATTTTCTGGCCTTGGCTCTGTGAATCACCAGAATGACTAAAATAAAAGGCTCATCCGAGGTCGAGTTCCCAGGGGCTAGTACATGACCATGGGTCTTAGGTCCCTGCCTCAGGCCTGAGAGTCACAAACGGTAGGCCTGAGGCCCTAATTCTACCCGACAGATGGGGTTCCCTAAGTACAGGGCTGCTGGGCTCAGACAGGAAGGAAGGGGGTAAATCCAGGAGCGGAAGCCCAGGCAGCTTCAACAGGCCAAGGGGTTGCTTTCTTGACACATTCTCAGGAATTGGCCATTCATAGCCTCGACGACTGTTTCATTATTGGAACTCACACATGTAGCCGTAGTTATCTGGGGAAGGCTCTGAAAGTTAACTTTCCCTATGGTTTGCTCAGAAAATCCATGTAAAGCGTTTTCCTGTTTTACTTTGGAAAATGTCTACACTATATCCTGATATTTAATCTGTAGCCCTAACAGGGGTGACTAATGTGAGCTGTTGGTTCTTGGCTGTTTCAAAAGTAAGCCAACTTACTCTAGTAATATCTTTTTTAGGCTCACAGGAAAAAAAAAAAAAAAAGACAATTAAGAAACACAAGCAACTAGTATGCTTTCCTTCAGCATTCTTAGTAGAACAAACCTGTATGTGTTTTTAAAGTTTTGAAGGTCTGGTTTAAATAACATGTTTAACTCTTTGAAAGCCAGGGCTCTTGCCTGCTTTTAAGGATGTATATGATTTAGGCGGGGTCTCCTCTGCAGCAGCTAGCACCTTGGTGTACTAGCAAGCACACACATCTCCGCTCTATAGGAGGCTGGGAGCGGTTACACCACGGGTGGGGCAGACATAACAGAACGCAGTACTTGGAAAACATTTTTGGATTCAGTGTGAGCCAAACCATGGGAACTGGCCTATATCCTCAGGGCTTCAAAGGGATCCAAATAGGCTTACCATGTAGTGGAAATATGAATAGCACCAGACTACAGCCGGGCAGCCAGGGTTCTGGTCTCAGCGTGATGGAAACTAGCAGTGCAATTAGTTCCATTATAACTCTGGGCCTTGGTTTCCTCACTTGCAAATGTGGCTAGGTTTCTAAAGGCCTTTCTAGCTCTGACATTTCATGACACCACCTCCTCCTAAAACAGCGGACCAGATGTCTGCGTTCTCCTTCACGTCTGGTTCCCTAGGGGCCTGTATAGATGAGGGCTCTGGCTGTGTTTGTGGCACAGATTTCCAGGTTGTAGCCCATGACTCCAGTCTGTGGAGAGCAGTGTGGAGATTGTAAATGCTTGTGAGCACCCCAGGACTTCAGAGGTGCAGACCACTTAGGAGCCATGTCCTGGGTGCTCTTTATCTGGATGTGGTCCTACAGTTCAGTGGGGAGGCCACAGTCCAGGGCTGTGCTTAGGAAGCAGCTTTGTGTGAATACGGGGGCACCTTCTCCCAGCAGTGATTACAGACCCCCCCAGCGGGTGGGGGGAGGTGGAGGAGGAGCGGCTGACTGGTACGAGGTGCTCACTGTGTGCTCGGCCCTGTGCTGGCAGACTGCCTGTACTGTATTACTCAGTCCTCTTAGCCACACTGTAGGGAAACATCATCCTGGGAAAGACACCAAGCTCAGGGAGGTTACTTGGCTTGTCCCTGGAGAAGGAATTCAAACACGTCTGCCGAGTGATGTCAGCATTGTGGTGGTGGGACCTGTTCCTTTTTTCTGCCTCCTTTAATTTATAACTAACTGGACACTCCTAACCAAACAATAATGGTATGTTCTAATGCCTGGCACATTATACCAGGACATGGGGAGATTTCCACCCCGGTGTGCATCTCGAAGTGGGAGGACAGGACCTTGGAGGGGGCTGCAGATCTAAGGGAGCTGGTGAGCCCATGCTTCCCCCATTCGCCCAACTCAGGTCTGCCTGACCTGAAGGTCTCTTTCTTACCTGCAAGGTGTTCCTGCCTCAGTGGCTGCAACAGTGAATTTAAGGAGCTGTGCATTGTATTTCAGGACTCCACTGCTCTGTACTTAGTAAGGATTATCAAGGAGAATTAGGTCAGAAACTCATACTTCTATTTAAGCAAGAAAAATACATGGTTTTGTATTTATTTGAGAAAGCAATCATGCTTTAAAAAAGAAATGGAACCAAGAGCTGAATATCAAAGGCAGGCTGGCCAGACTGCAACCACAAAGTCACCTGCACTTCCTGTAGGGCATTAAGCCACCTCCATCTTGCCCATGTCTCTTTAGAATAAAGATTCCTAAAGTTTCCCATTTATTTTTTTTAAACATGGTGCTATATTGAAACCCTTCCCAGTGGATTTGTCTATGTCTTTAAATAGCTTCCAGTAATCCCCTCAAGGTCATAAAGGTGTGTGACTTAGATTCTTTCCAAAGTCTTTGGAGCATGAAAGACAGTGGCTGTTTCAACAAATTACATATATTCTCTTGTGGACTCTTGTAAATTAGGAGTACAAATGGGTCACAAGTGGCAGGGAAAGGAGTAGATGGAGCTGTCTTTCAAAGAGAAGGGAAGTTTTCAGATTTCCAGTCCATTCTTGAGAAACATGAACATTTCTGAACTGTAAAGTCGAACCATATGATATTGCCATTTTCTAGGTCAGATGTGGCCAACTATGGGTAATTCCTCTTGGTTCAGTTTAAAATGTGAATTAACTTGTTTCCTTTGAAGTATCAAGGATATGAACCTAAATGTCTGTAGGACCCAAAGAGATTGCTGCTCTGTACATTTTTGTTGTAGTCCCTGCCCTTCATCCAGAAACAAGAAGGCAATGAATGCAAAATAAAATATGAAGGATACATAGAAAGGACAGATTGCATGAATGGTCCTGTTTGGCATTTTTCCTAGATAATGAAAAAGGGCAGATGCTTGGAGTAAAATCCTTATGTATTACCCTGAATTATTTTCAGTGCTCATGGTTGTATGTACTTTCATCTACCACATATAAGTCACAAAACCAGAGAGTACTAAAAAGGACTAACTTTTTAAAAGCTCCAAATCTAAAAGCTAGTAGAAAGAGATTTCATATCAGCTAAAGACTAAATTATTGCTTATTATTATTAATACATGTACCCACTGGACATGGTTTATGTGTCTGGGCCCACAGAAAACTGCACAAGAGTAAAGTGTAATGTAAGTTAGTCAAGGGAATTTCTAAGGGGACAGTTAATGGGAATGACAGAATGGTACAGAACATGTCATTTGCAGCTAGTTACCGAAGAGACACAAATTAAACACGGCCAGTCAGTGCTCACAGTGAGAGAATTGCAGTTCAACTACCAAGGGCTGCCTGAGAAGGGTCTTCCTGGGAGGAGCATCTTGAAGTAGTCATTTCCTTCTAGCACATTCTTCTGTGTCAAGCTCCTAATAGTCTTCTATCTTTTCTGTGTAAAGCACCTAATGGCGTGGATTCTCCAGCTTCCTCAAGAGCAGGTTATAGCTAAACTAAGAGTGTTGTCCAATATTCAAAGTTAGAGTCAGATTTGGTTCCAGGTAATTTCATATTACAACGCTCATGCTGTACCAGTAATCGATGCCAGATGAAACTGAATATGCATGGTAAGTTTTAAAGGATGCCCCCAAGGCAAATACTTTCCTTATTCCATGCAGCTAATTTCTGATTGGCAAAGAACAGCATTAAGATCGGTCATAATATTTCCTTGTTTTCTTGTTCCTTGGATGAAAAATGTTAACACACAAATTCTCAGACCTTGTACTTAATTAACTTCTAAGCCATTTCTGTGCTAACTTTAGAATTATATTGGAAGGGAGTTCCTGTTAAGTAATGCATCCATCCTATCAATCTACTTCTCCACTGAGGAAAGTGTATAATGTTGCAAGAGGTAGAAAGCTTTGTATTATTTTTGGTGAAGATGCCATTTGGCTGGGGGTGTGTCTTCTCTGTACGGTGGCTTAAAAATTCAAGTTCAGGGAAACCTTAAAGAAGGAAGACTGAATGTTTCACTCCCTCACAGGTGCTTTAATACAGTGGCACTTAAAGCATATGTGAGGATGAAGTGATGACATTCTGAGGTGTCCAGGAAGATGGGTCCAAAATGGCTTAGAATCTGGGGGTAACTGCCTTGACGTTGTCCTCCTCTTAGAGTATGACTTTCAATTGTCATCATTAGTGGAACTCACAGGTATCCTTGTTTCCCAGGATATGTGGCTGGCTCTCCTCCCGGTCCCCTTAAGCAAAGCCCCCAGCCCCTCTTGCAGACATAACAGGGGTTGTAGTCCCGAAACACTCTCAGCCAGAAGAATACCCCAAAATAAGCTTTATTGCAAGAAAAGTGTTGTATCTGATACATAGACCTACCAAAACAAACAAAACCAAAAACCGTCAGTTTTTCCTCACAAACACTTGATTACAAATTTATAGTTTCTTTTTTTTTTTTAGTTATTAAAAGATGAAACAAAACAAAAAGACCCCCAGCTGGCTACAACTGGTTACGAATCTTTGGTCAGCACAGGTGTGAGAGGAACAACCCAGAGGCAGCACGTGCGTTGGCCATTTCACAGATGCGGTTTGGTTGCTGGTCCAGGGACAGGTTCTTGGGTTGAGAACACGGACATGTACTCTTACTAGCATGTCCTGGTACAATATCTTTTTAAATGACTAAAGCAAACTAAACATCAATTCATTGTACAAACATCTTTCATACACAATAGGCTATGATAAAACGAGGCATATGGTGTATAACTACAATATTAATGAAAATTCTAAAAAAAAATGGATTTAAAAAAAAACAACATATATTCCTTGGCTGTACTGCATGATTTGTTTGCACATATGGCAATCCTGAAATAATAGCTTGAACATAATAAATGCACCATTAATCTAAGACAGCACCAAACACTACAGAATGCCAGGTGGTCCTTGTCAAAGGACCAATGGCTCTTGAGCTGCCTACAGTACCACAAGTACGCAGCACACCCTGGGTCAGAATGAGGTGGTGTGGGTAGCACACATGCTTCCTTGAGGTCACGAGAAGGAAATACAGTACGGTTTGGCCTGCAATGCTACTGGTCTCACAAGCAGTCAAGGTATTTTGCTACAGTGGTCGTGCTTGATCTCCCGTTGGCTGTGTGCCTGGCGATATGAAATACTGTCACCATGAGCTGCTCTGGTTTTGATCTTCTTCCTAGAGGACCTAATGACATTTCTGTCTTAAATTATCGATTACACCGCCCATTCAGCTCTGGGAGGCTTTCTTTAAAATAATCAGATGTGTACCAGTTGGACGACTGGCAGAAAACCAAAGGAAACATCTCTTGGATCTACTGAATTTTTAAAAAGCACCTCTAAGAGAAATAGCTCAACTTTATAAATCTAAAGAAAAACAAGTGTTTCCCTTTTTGTTTACATAGTTTGTTCATTTCTCCATATATTACTGCATTAAAAATAAATAAACATCTATATATTTTTAATTAGCAACTATAGCAAAATACCCAAAGTGTTACAGACTGCTAACAGGAAAATAAAAAAGCTCACATTATTTTTGTGCATTTAGTGCCATATGCTGATCTCTTGAACGTCTGGTTTTCTTTTTTTTTTTTAATATATTTTAAAGTGAAGTTACATAAAAAATACAGTAACCATGGTTGCCTTTGTACTCAAATCTTTGGTCACACCAGAGTCTAAAAGATCCCTCTCTGTGAGGGTCAACATTCTGAAGTCTGAGACAAGGAGGAAAGAAACAAAAGGTGTCTTTTTTTCCTCTTTAAAGATTAGCCACTGATTGTTCAAAGGCCTCTGAAGGCTGGCTGAGCAGGGGTCTGTGTCTGGAACCACGTCTGCAGGCCTTAATAGAGGTGAATCTGCAGCCTCATTCTGAGAGCCTCCCCGAGCTCCCCCAGGAGGTAGTCGTCCTCGTTGCGGTCTTCCAGTTTCTTAAGGTCTTTCTTTTTGTAGAGAGGGACGCTCGTGATTTCCAGTGTGTAGGTGCCAGGCCCGGGCTTCCTCTTGGTGGTGTGCAAGTAGCTGAGCCCGTTCCGCTGGTGGATGCGGAAGACGCCGTCGTCGTTGCCATGGGAGATGACATAGCGGATGTGGTCGTTGAGGGGCTCAATGGCGGGCATGAGCTCTAGGATGTGCTCCTTAGCGCCGAGGCCGGAGAGGTTGAACTTCATGTTCACGGGGCTGTCCATGTCCATGCTCTCCAGGTTGATCGGCTCCACCTGGACCAGGAGTAGGAAACCGTGTGGGAGGGGCGGCCACAGTGCACGCGGGGGTCCCCACCTTGCGCTGCGTGCGCGCGGCCCTAACGTCCTCTCGCCGCGTGCCCCGCTCAGCCCTGTGGCACCTGCCCCGGGAATCTGCACCCCCTCTCGCAGCCCTATCCAGGCCCCGTTACAGGGCCGAGCCTACAGAGCGTCACACTTCATCTTTTTGATGGGTTTATGGACTATCATGATTATTAGTAATATTGAAAAAGACAATTTAGGAAATGATTTTATTCTCCTGGAATCAAAATGAAAAGTGCAGCCACCCCCAGCAGCAAGGACTGTCCCCAGAGGCATCTTCACTCCAAGGCCCACAGGCCAGGAGTGAGTGTGCTTCCTGGGGGCCCTTAATGCACGGGGAGGGGCCTGCTGAGCCCTCAGGGCTCGGGGTTGAGCCAGCTTCAGAAAGAAGCCATTGGGGCTTGGCTCCAGCTGTTCTGAGTCTCACTTCACCAGTGGGATGGAAGATTTAAGAATGCTATTTTAGTCAGGCAAAAACTAGTGCTTTGAGTGGGTACCTGTTAAGTGAGAACTTGGCTAGGGTGGCCCAGAAGTGCCCATCCGTGTTCAGACAGAATCACATCCCCAGTACCACAAAGAGAGGGTTTCATATGCAGAAATGTCTAGATTTATAGTTTGGGGTACTTGATGAGCATCTGAGTTGTTATCTTTAAGTGTCATTTAGGGACCTTAGTCTACTTAAGGTAAATGTAACACTGGCCTGTTTTGTTATTATACAACCATCATTATTATGGTTCTGGCCAGAGACATCTAGTCTTACAGATAAGGAAAGTTTCTGAGGCCCAGAAAATGAAGCGAGTTGCCTGATTCACACAGCCAGGTAGTTGTTGACTTGATTTTCTTGGTGGGGGACTCTTACAATGCCATCCCTGATCTTTGGGGAGATCAACATTGCTAGATCCTCATTTGGTGTCATTTACTGAACATGTGTGATACTGAACATGTCAGGCACCATTCAGGTACTTCACAGTGTCAACCCAATCCTCCCGTCAGCTTCGGAGGTAAGTAGAGAGGTCAGCAAACATGCCCCATGTAACCCCATATACGTGATGGCATACAGATAAAGTGACAAAACAGTGAGGTCTACTCACAGCAGTGGCTTTGGGTTCATGGACTCCCCTCTTCTGTCTGCTGTCTTTCTTGGAGTAGCCGTTGATTTTGCACTCATAGCATGCTTCCGGGGACAGAGCGTTTTCCTCCTCAACCTCTGTATCCAGGGACAGGTACTGCCCTTTGTTAAATCCCATTCCTGAGACACAGTGGCTATTTGCAATGAGGAGCAAGGTGTTAGATTCTGTCATTAACTTGACTCATTTTCCAGGGGTGGAGCAATGACTTTTCAAAAATAAGAAACCAACAAAGCAAACTCAAAGTTCATCAACAAAGAAACCTAACACTCTTAGTAACTCTTTTCATCAGCACTTAAGATTTTCCCTTACTTTAAACAGGAAAATTCTTCTGAGCGTGAGGCCCAGGCTTCTCCAGTTTAACTAGACTGAAGGACTTGGGTATAGGTGAGTCAAGAGGCAAAGAAGAGTATGCATTTCCAAAAAGGGATGCTAAGGGAAGTTCTGTTGCTTTATAACCTGAAGCCTGTATTGCTGCTCCCAACAAAGATCTCTGCTTCAACAATGGAGATGTCTGAACTCCTGTTTCAGTTAGGAAGGGAGTTGATGAGAGGGCTTTCAGTGACTTGTTTAGAACAAGACTTTTATTTCAAGTGTCATTATGTACCCATGGTGGATGGATTAGTCCATGTCCCTCAGTGACTGACTGACTCCTAAATTCCCATCTTCTCTGCTCTGAAGGCCCCAAGACAGCTGCACTCAGAGGGAAGCAGCTCTGTGGAGATGGGGCCACACCAACTAGATACACCCTCCCTATGCAATACAAAGCAGATGTGGTGACAGGGACAGACTCCTTCCTTGCAGACCGCTGGGCTAGCACCTGCCAGCATTCACAGAGTAATTTGGGGCAAGGCCACTGCCACTTGGCCCTTTCAACCCAGGTGTCTGTGACAACACGTGAGCTGCATTTTTAAACATTTGCTTGTCTCTGGCCTTGAGGGATCTGAGTGACTCAGTTCAGGTTACTTGTATAAGTTCACGTCTCCTGCTGACCCCCAAAGAGGCAACCCCATAGCACAGACACATCCGTGTGCCTTTGGGTGCCTCTTCCCTCACCCTAGGCGTTCTGACCAGTGCTTCTGCCTCTTGGGCTTTTAGTCCCTGCCGGCCAGGAAGCCTCCATGCCGGGAGGGACGCCTGCCTGGGACCACTCTGCTCTCCTGCCTGCGGGGAGGTGGCTGGTCTTACCCCTGTCCCACTCTGTAGTACCCCGGCGGGCAGCCACAGAGGTAGCCGCCTTCTGTGTTGGAGCAGCCGTAATTGCACGGGTTCTTGGAGGACGAGCACTCATTCACGTCGTGGCAGGCGCTGGAGAACTGGTCGAAGGAGAACCCCGAGGGACAGGCACACTTGTAACTCCCCAGGGTGTTGTAGCAGGAGGCGGAGCCGCAGGCATTCGGGTTGGAACATTCGTTCTCATCTGGGAACAAAGGGAGGAACTCTTTATGGGGAAAGGGAGGTGAAGCAGAGCCCTGTCAACATGCCTGGATTTTACAGGGGAATTCTCTCTCGAACCATATTTTTAAAACGTTTACTCTGATGGCTGATTTGCAAAGCATATGAAATTAAAAAACAAAACCCAACAACTCTCTCTAAATTACAGCTTTTGAAAAAACCTTGTCCTACCCTTTTGTGATCCTTTTGTGCTGTTTCTGAATGCACTGGCAGCCCCTGGGGAAGGATATTTGCAGTTTGCCTACTGAATAACTCTTCTGTGCTCTGAACAGATTACTTCAAAGGCCTGTAGCTCAGACAGACTCACAGAGACAGGAAGTAGATTACTAGCTGTTGGGGGGCTTCCGGGAGGGAGAGATGGGAAATGACTGTGATGGGCATGGAGTTTCTTTGTGCGATGGTGTCTGGTTGCACATTCTTGGGAGAATGTACTGAAAACCATGCAACTGTATCTCTTAAAAAGGTGAATTTCATGGTATGTGAATTTTATCTCAAGTTAAAATAAGCCTGTATCAGTATTTGTATCCATCTCCCCAGCAATCCCCAAGTCTGATATATATGGAAAAAAATATATAAAAAATTTAAATACCCTAAATGAAAAAATAGCTAACAGTATTTAATTGGATCTACAGAACCAACAATCTCATATATTTTCATCTGCTTGAGAACCCATGAGGGGCAGATCGTGCTTTCTGGGGATGGCTTTGCATCCAGCCATCGGCTGTCATAGGTTTTACTACTTTAATCAGTAACATGACACTGCAAATGCCTGGCAGCATTTGCTTTCAGTTGCTCCTGACTGTGCTTTTAACTTTGGAGATTACAGTTTTGCTCTTAACTGGTTGACCTAAAGCATGTGGCTTCATTTCTTTGGGCTTTCTTATAATCCAAATCTCACCCTGGGCACAATTTGTTCCATGGAAGTCTTTCAAATCCTTGTGACTCCAGTGGGGCACAGTGTGACTGCTGACCTAACATATGACAAGTGTGTTTCAGCCCATGTGAGGGAACAGGCTTGTTTGCAAGTAGGGGTGTGCCTGGCTCACAAAAGCTAGAGGGAAGTACATTTATCTATAGGAGCTTGGTGACATTATGGGAGATGTAGATGGAGTTGCAGGGAAGGAGCTTCTCAGGCAGGAAATTAAACTTCCTCAAGTACAGCACAGAGGTTATGGAAAGGGGATATGTTATTAGGTACCTTTTCTATCATGATTATAGTTCCAGAGTTTCATCAGAGCACCAAATGTAGAACTGTGGATCACTGGATAGAAAATCTGCTATGATTACCTAATATGTACAAATTCTCAGCCTTCATGGGGAGAAAGTATATAAATAAATTCTTAATAACTAGACGGCCTAGGACAGAAATATAACTGCTATTTTATTTGTGTGTACAAAGACTTGGAATTCTGCCACAAGGCTCATCTGCTTTAATAATGAAATCTGACATTTATATGCAGTGCTCCTCTCCTAACAGAGAATGTGAGGTTATAATTTAACAAAATGATCCTGTTGTGCATATGGTCTTAGACAATGTATTATGCAGAAACATTATCAGGCATAACCAATTGAGTAAATTGCATTTAAACATACAAGTGACAGGAATATTTAAAAATACGTAATATTTTTGGAAGCACCATGATATATATCCCCTATTTATATGCTATAAATGTACATCATGGTATATTTAGACTCTGATATCTGACTTTTAAAATATGTTCTGTTTAAGACATAATTTGAGCTGACTCCAGCCTAAGTTCTGCCCAAATTCTTTTCAAAAGGCCAGCTGGAAGTTATGCAAAATAAGCAAAACCTTCATATATTAGGACATAATTTTTCTTCATATGCAAATGGTAATAATATCTGCTTTTTATCAGTTTTGAATAATTATATAAATGCTTGTAAATACTTCAGAGTGTTACCTGCATCTGAACAATCTATATAGCAGAGTGTTATAAATATTGTGTGTAACTGGCTGGAAATTTCTTAGTGTTCATTTGAATTAAAAGCTTTTCCATTATTTGTTGATAGTTTTTTGTAAGTGTTATTTTTCTTAAATAGTAGTATCAACAACAATACAAGTTTGCAGTTCAGTATTATTTATATTATCTGATGCATTGACTCTGTCCTTTTACTAGGAGAACCCAGATAAATCTGTCTGAAATACTTCATTCTGTATTGAATGACTGTATGAATAACTCTGAATATATCTCTTACACAATGACAGATAAAAATTATTTGTGGCATTTCAATTTGTATTTTGTCATAATTCTTCTACTTTTATTAGTTCCTGATGGGTTACAATTATAGTCCTGCCATATTTTTGACTTAAGTGCCAACTGTGTTATATAGATTCAAGGCAAGAAAGGCAGCATTTTTATTAAAGACCAGCTGGATTCCTCAACCTTGCACAGAATACCCTAGAACATTTCAAAATGAATCTCTGCTGCATCTTACCCAGGGTCTGCTGCTTACAGATGCCCATTTTAGCAGAGCAGGCCTGCAAATTAATACGTGAGTTTGGGGAAATCTGCTTCTTTATATTTAGTTTGTAACTCACCTTCAAAACCTCTTACCTCTCTGTCCTTGGTCTCTCCTGATTAAAGGTACCCTAGCTTCTAGCCTCAGCTGCCGGCTGCTCTGGGGTGACCACTTTGCTAAAGTGAACACTCTGAGTTCACACAAAGGGGATCTGTGACATACTACATAGCCCTGATTTAAAGTCACACCAAATTGGGTGAAAACTTGTGCAGCTATTTTTGCACTAGATTTTTATAGATACTCCATATGATCACTTGAGTCCTATTTAAGCTGACACTTGAAATATCAGAGGATCATTACTTTGCCTTAAAGAAGTAATACAGAAGGCCTTGTTATTTACTAAATAAAGTGGTGGCTCCATGTTTTATAAAGATGATATAATAGAATTGTTCTGCACTGTTTAAATAGCTATCTAAAAAGTACTGTTCCCTAAATTTTGAAGATTGTGCCTACACTTTACCTCTGTTTGTGAATCAATAAATCAGGGCATAAGGACTTTTGCAACATTTTTATTTTAATCTACGAGGAGAAAAGAATTTAAATTGTGAAATTATCTGGATTGGCTGCTTAACTTATCATTTTGATAATCCTTTAACAGTTTGTTCTTCACCTCTGGGTCATTAGTGGTTTTGCTCCCTACCCCCGCAACCCCCCGAGTGTGGCAAAGCACAAGACCGCAGCCTAATTGTGAGTTTCCCAGACTTGGCTTCCTTCCTTTGAAATTTATCTTGATTTTCTTCACAATTCACTGAACTGTCATGAGAAATTTCTTTTGAGAAGACCACAAAGGATAAAATCGGATTAATTTACTTAGTGGGGTGCTCACAGTAAGATATTTGAAATACATGTAGGGTAATGTAAATCCCTACAGAGGAACTGGAAGCATCCTACCCTCTCTCCGCAGGACCATTGCTCTCCTTTCTGCTCTGCTGGTGTCACAGTGAGCCAGGTGCCAGGTCTATGGAGCCAAGAAATGAGGCATCTGCTCAGTTAGTGGGCTGACTATTCAAGTTGAGAATAACGTTCTTTGACCAATCTCTTCTTAAAGGAGAATTTCCATGCATATTATTCATGCAAGGACCAGAGCTGAGTAACTACACATTTTATTTTATAAACACTTCTGCCCAGAGTTTTCAACAGAATTTTGCAGTAACTAGATACTTATTCTACCTTAAAATACTTGGCCTCCTTTATTAAAACCGTGTGACTGGAAAGCACAGCTGGATGGTCCTCAGTAAGTTGATCTGAACTCCTTTAGATTTGCATGAGGGAGGTGGATGGGTAATCCTTCAATCCCAGATCTAAAGATACTAAATTATTGATAAAAAGCCTCTGACCTTGGCAAATGAAGGTGATGATTCTTTACACCAGCCTCAGAAACTTAAAATTACATCCAGCAAAAAATTAAAATGATAAAAGCTCTAGCTGAGTTAACCTTTTAGGTCTTAAGATGACATTTTTTAATGGCTGTCTTCAAACATACAAAATGTGGAGACTAGTAAAATGGGTCCTCATGCATCAGTCCTTGGTACTGGTTTTTGAGTTCTAGGATTCAAAGTCTACATTGAAATGTCAACCTTCATGATGTGTTCATTTTACCCAAAGATACTTTAAGGTGAGAAAATTAGAGCCTCTGTAACACTGTGTGACAAGTGAGTGCTCACCGACACACTGATTCCACTGGTAGTGCTGAATGTACCCTTGAGGGCACCCACATCTGTAGCCTCCCAGTATGTTCTGGCAGCCATGCTGGCACCGATGGTTTCCATCACACTCATCAACATCTGTAAGAAAAAGCCCAGCAAAGTCTTTATGTAATCATCCCTCTACTCTTCTTAAATGCACTCCAAATACAACCTGGGGTAGTTATTACTGGAGGAACAGACAGACACACAAGACACACAGAGAGGCTGTGATTTTTCCAAGTCACATGGTTATTAATTAGTGGTGGTGAGAAGAATGGTTCTAAGAAACCACCTCATTTTTATGCTTTCCACCAGACCATGTCATGTCAATGCTCGAAAAAAACATCTTCATTTCAGCAAATCAACAATAGTGACCATGGATACTGTGCATTTTGGATGAATCACGTGCATATAGTATGACTTCTTTGGTAAGTAATATAAATATGTTTGCATTCCATATTCCATTAGATTTAAAAGTGATTGACATGTAATCCTCAGTTTTGGGAAGAACCAGCACTAGAGAGATACCTGAAAAGTATAGTTGTTTTGCACATAAAACATTATTACCATTCAAGATTAATTAGGTGTGAATTTTAAGTATTTGAATATGCTATTCTTAGATGTGTTGTTATTACACATATGGAGTGCTTCTTCACACATATATAGTCTTTTGGAATGACAGCTAAGGCTTTGAAATCTACCCATAAAGAGTGAAATAAAATCGGCATGTCTAATGGGTGTGTAACAAATTTATGTGGATAATTAATGAATGTATCTTATATGGATGGTCACATGTTGAACTCATGTGGCAAGCAGCTGTATGTTCAGAATACTTTCAAGTCTCAATGACTTCAAATATAAAATATTAAATTGAAAAATTTTTCTTAGCTGCAAATTAGATACATATAAAAGTCTTATAAAATTTAAACATTTTAGAATGTTATCTGTAGAATTCAAAAATCATATTTCTAAGATTAAAGAGTGACTAAAATCAGTTAAGATGTAAATTGCGATAGTCTAAAAAATGAAAGGGGATGTATATAGTCTCATAAACTCTGGCATGGGTATGTTGTAAAATATACCAATCCTGATACATTTGTCTTATACATAAGCACTTACAATGGAAATACTGAAGAACCATGTAATATTTTATTGACCACAGACAGATTCTTACTTTATTCCCACTTAAATGTTCCCTTGGACTTCATAGGAAATACTTATTGCAGGGAGAGACTTTATAGTACATGCCCATTGTGGAAAAGAGTAAATCAGGAGTCTCAGACCAAATTAAATGGCAATAGCCATTGGTTTTCTCCTCTGCTTTCTGTACATTTCTCCAGTTCTCTATAATAATTGGTTCTTTTTCTTACACTTAATTTTTACACATTTAGGTATCATGGAACAAAAGTCTAATTTTTTTCCTGGTATACTCGTACACTACTTTATACCATATGAGGTATGGAATTCTTTTTCAGTTCAATTCTTTTTGGATCAATAATTAGGAAATATGCAGCTATTTTAAAAAGTTATTTTGTTTTATCGCATTCAAGATTTCCTCTGCCCCTAAAAAAATGACATATGAAAATGAATGTCCTTTGTTTTGAGATGAGATGATCGCAATTTCGCTTTCAGTGGCTTGTAAATTAAAATAGTTTGCTGTATTAGGTGAAGGTTGTTTTTAGCAGATAAACTCACCTTCACAGTTCAGTCCAGAAGCATCGAGAGAGAACCCTCTTTGGCACTCGCAGCTGAAACTTCCAGGGGTGTTCTGACAGATCCCCTTTGCTCCGCAAAGTGAAGGCTGAGAACCACATTCATTGTTGTCTAGTGAAGCATAAGGGAAGACCGTGTCAAGATTCCCCATTACCACATGACTCCAATTTCACTACATGAAGGAAAAAGTGACGTAGGAAAGCCTAAGCCTTCACTAAGTGAAGACTGCATTTTAGGGAAATGTTTGCCAGAAGTCACTATCACAGTCAAGACAAAAGTGAAAAAAAACAAAACATATTTCCAGAGATTTGAAATTGGGTTGACAGAGGTCATGGTTTTTGATAAATGGAGGCTGAAAGTCTTTTAATATGTGTCTTCTAACATTAGAAAACAAAAAAACCCAGCATGTTTAGTAGCATATTTCTAAATTAGTGTTTAATCTTATTTTATCTGAACACAATGGTTATATTTAGAATGCAAGCTACAGGCACTGCTGGAATACTACTGTGCACGTGCTTGGACTATATAGGTCTTTTTCCCTTTAGATACTGTTGTAAAAAATAACTATATTATTGGCAACATTTTTAGGCCACTAATTATGAGGGGTTGGTTCTCAATGTAAATGCTGAGTCATTATTCTACCATTTCAAGTACAGTTTTTATGCAGCTGCCAAAAGTTTGCAAAATTTCCCGTCTGTAGTTTTATCTTACCAATACAAGCAGTGTGATGCTGTGTGAAACCAGGTGGACATTTACAGGTAAAACCTCCCAGAGTGTTGGCACAGAGGAACTGGCAGTTGTGCTGTTTGGTTTGACACTCATCGAGGTCTGAAATGAACGAACGAGAAGCCAATGAACATCACAGTGGCACTCGGAGGTGTGAATGCTCTATCGGGACTATTTTGTTTAGACTCTTGCTGGAAACTTTATTATAGACTTCCATATGCACATGGCAAGTAGTTTCTTTTCACAGACTTAAGCAGCATAAATATTATGGACCATTGTGATAAGATGGCTAAGGTGATACATAAGTTTTTTAAAATAAGAAATTAAATGACCCGTAGTGGTTTCCATGAACTGCTCTCACACTAATATCCAAAAGTTATAATTCTTGCATTCAATGCACAGCTTAGTACATGGCTGGTCACTTATTCCTATAAATGGGGGTTAAATACAAATAAAACAACCTGCAATATGATGAAGATAGTAGCATAAATATTGAGTTAGGTTCTCAGGACCCAAATGAAAACACCATCACAAACACAAGATGAAGCAAAAACACATTATCTATAATTCTAGCCATTAAACGGAATAGATAGTTGGACTAAACTAAGAGACAACTCAAGATCTGATTTTGTTTAGACCAGAACTTGGTATGGGAAAATACTTGCAAATAAATTCACAAAGCAATATAAGATATAGATGAGACCAATTCATTATTTTAAAGCTTAACATACACACACACACACACACACACACTTTAATTGCACTCATTTACAAACAACATGCAAAATTAAGATGACTCATGATGGTTCACTAATAGGTCCAAGGGAATAGTACTGCTTGTTATTATTTTATTTTCTGGTGTTTCTTGGAAAAAAAACTTCATCTTGTTGAAAAGAATCTGTATTTCAAAACTTAATTAGGAATTCCCTCAGTTATTAGTCTCATACTGATAAGGTTTACTATAAAATTGAATGTATCAATATAGTACTGGAGTTATTTTAATTATCTAATGTTAATAATTACTTTTAACCCTACCCATGCAAAAATTTCAAATTTATGTATTCATTGCAATCTTCTTCAGTAAATGTAGAATAGGGTAGTTTAGAGAAATCTTAGGTATATAACAAAATAAACAGTATTTTAATAATTTGTTTCAATCTATTCCCCCACCCCCAAATTTTACTTAACTTGGGATTTAATTCTCTCTGCTTCCTACCACGTATTCTTGGGGAGCATTTTCTATGAATAACAACATGGTCCCTATGAAGATGCGCTTTAATGAAGGTATGCACATGACCAGCTAAATTTGAATCTGAAAGACAAGGGCCACACATGCCAGGCCTCCTCACTCACCTTTGCATGTCTTTCCGTCTTCTTGCAGGACGTACCCCCGGGGACAGGAGCACTGGTAACTCCCCTCAGTGTTTTTGCAGATGAAGTTGCATGGTTTCGGGGACTGGGAACATTCATCAAGATCTAAGTGAAAGTGATGTGAAGATTCAATTCTTGGTTAAAAGGAACATCCAGCCTCTTTCCTCCCACTCTGGTCTCACTTTATCTTTTTCTTTTCCTCTCCAACTCAACATGGGAAACAGCCAGAGAGAAAAATGATGCATAGAGCAGTTTTCTCCAAGGTAACATACTGGTCGATGTTACAGGTCGATCTGTGACAAATATTATAATATCTGAACAATTGTCTGGGTTCAAGAAAAAACCCATTCGATTCTTTAGATGAATGTACTTTGGTTTACAGCTTGAGAATCATAAACTTAAAAGCAAAAGCAAGTTTCTTTCTTTGGACACGTGGATGTGGCAGAAGTTCTCATAAACCCTCTTAGCTGACACTCCCTCTGAGCACCCGAGGAACCACAGCTTATGCTGGAATTTTCCACTTGCCCCTCCTGATCTAGTCCTCACCCGGGTCCACCCCGCTCTCAGGCCAGGAGGCCGGACTGCAGGGACACCATGCAGAGGCTCTCGTGCTCTCTGTCTTCTGCCTGGTCCTTATTCCCTCAACTCCCTTCACCTCAAGGTGGGCCTGGGCTGACTGGAGAGGGCTCCTCTCAAGGCAGCCCTTGGCACAGAACTTTTTCCCTGAAGGTTTCAACCACCTCCCCCTCCTTTCTTGGTCCAGTGGTGGCACAGCCCAGTGCACAGCAGTCTCCCTGTGGTTCCCATACACTCTGCCCACACCTTCACAGATGGTCCCTTTATTTAAAACAACCCTCCTTAGACTGGCCTCATTTGAATATACTACCTCTTTTCTGCTAGGACTCTGGAGAGGGGTCTCCATTTCCTCCAGAAAACATATTGACTGATGCCCACAGAATGCAGAAAGCTCGTGATTAATAAACAGCCTGTTTTCTCTTACGCTCCTGCCCAGCCAAGTGAGTTGAATGCTTACTAAGAGTTGGTTTGGTTTTTCTTAGCCTTTTCATGCCAGGTGCACTTGGTATTAAAATAGGTACTTTAATGGAATATCAGGTATGTTGATGAAATATGAAGGAGAAAAACAAGTTTTGTCTTCCATGAAAACTAAGTTGAATGCTTTGGACAGACTCCATTAAGGCAAGCCTGCCTGCCTCCCCAGTTGCACAGAATCAGTGTGGGTAAGACAAAAATTAAAGGAGAAATAGAGGTTTTAAAATGTGGTATCTTTCTGTACTGAGACTGCTTTGCAAAGGGAAACCTTCGATGATGCTTACTGGTATGTTTTATGCAGAAAACAGTCATGAGGAAAAGTAAGCATTCCCTCTCTCTATGCAAACACACGCATTCACAATCAGAAGTCCTTTCCTTTTATCAACAGTATGACAAATGTGCATTTGTACATTTTAAGTTAACATAAAATGTTGAAAGTATATTTTAGATGGTTTCCTGACTGAACAAACCTTGAGATGACTTGGACCATTCTGTGTCCCACATTATTGAACACCTGTGACATTAAGAACCACAGTATGAAAGGAATGGCATTATTGAAATAAAATCTCCATTCTACACCTCCCAACAAAGGTGATCTACCAACAGTAAGTGACCCATAGGAAGCAGGAGCGGGCCAACCCCCAGTCACAGAGACGCCTGGCCATACCTACGCACGAGGTCCCGCTGATGTCTGTGGTGTAGCCAGCCTTGCAGAAGCATCGGAATGAGCCCATGGTGTTGACGCACTGCCCGTTGATACACAGGTTTGGCATGACCTTACATTCGTCAATGTCTGGGGGCCAAAAAAACCCCATGACAAAACCGAACAGAAATTAATACATATGTGAGGATAAAACTGGTTGGGAACAGAGAGGAATTAAGGAACTGACATGAGATAACTAACAACCAGCTTCATAATAGTGCTGGACTCTTTCCACGATTCAGGCAAATGGCAACATGGAAGGGGAAGAAAAATAATCTGAGGTGATAAGAGATAGACAAATGAAGGCTAAGTGAAAGCCCTTTTTTTTATAAGTCTACTCATTCTGCAATCTAAGTATGCATTATATTGCGGGGATCTAGAAAGCTCCCTCTCTGAAGTTCAACTCATTTGGAATTTGTGATAATGTCCTATGGATTGGCCTCAAAGTCACTCTTGCATTAGACACCATGAAGAAAGGGTGTCATTAGCATTTCTTAATGGGATCGAGATTCTGTGTACCAATAGAGGAAAATGGTCTTTTCCAGGACGTTAGTATATTATTGACCCATACAAAAAAAAATGGAAACAAAGAGTAACAATGGGTCAGAGGCTAGAATTATCTTCAAAGTCAAAGCCTTTAGATATAAACTTCTTAAATGAGGCAGGGCCTCAGGGAAAAAAAAAAAAGGAAACCACTAAATCATGCAACTCTCTGGTTTGCAAACAGAATGAGTTTCTCTGGACACTCAAATAAGCAACACTTACTTAAAGCAAGGATCATTTGAAGATTACAAGCATGAATTAATGTTCACTGTACTGATAATATGCATGGAATCCCTCAACTCCTTACCTCTTCCATCAGTGGTGTATCCTGGGCCATGAGGGCAGATCTTTTTGTACTGGGCAGTTCCAGGAAGCGGGCAAAGCTCACACTGGTGACCCCAGCCTCGCCCCCCATCACAGCAGCATTCTGACTTGGTGACAAGGTTGCGGCTGCTGGATGCCATCTGACACATGGTCTGCAGTACCTCGGCAAAGCAGAGTCCCTGTCGATTGTCTGCAATGACAGTGTAAGCTCATAAGCATCAAAGGGATGGAAGTGACACTTCATTTCCTGAGCTTCAAATTAAACAGGACAATCATTGTTTTCCTTCTCAGCAGTAATTTTGTAAAAGGTAAATAGTCTTTTAAAAGAATGATCACACTGCTTAAAACAGCTTAATGATTAAGTCTGGTTGGAGATTAAGTTCACAGAAAGCTCTTTCACTATAGACCGTTTATAAAATTGAACAGAAGTGGTACTATACTTAAGAATTGATTTATTTTTTCTTCTTCAATCCATCAGTGACTAAATGATAGTAAACTCTCATTCCTGTAGAATCCAACTAAAAGGAAAATCAAATTGTTTTCCTTTATATAAGCAAATGAGTATCAGGATTTGTTGGTTTTTTTTTTAAACAAAAAATTGCTTATGGTTGTTGAAAAAGGAAGAAATGACTTAAATATTCAACAATATCAGTTGGTTAAACACGTTTAGTTCAAGCATTTGATGGGATAATATGCAATTATATAAAACACCAGTAGTTCCAGCAAGCACCAAGAACTGGATAATTGCTATTATTTAAAAATCAACAGCAGTGTAGTCCAATAGAAATATAAATGGGAGCCTCATATGTAACTCAAATTTTTCTAGTAACCAAATGAAAAAAGGAAAAAGAAACAGGTGAAATTAATTTTAATGACATGTTCTATTTCAAGATACACTGGAGTTCAAAGTGTAAAAAATAATACAAAATATTCCATTAATAATTTTTATACTGATAACAGGTCGAAATAATATTTTTCATATATTGGACTAAATACAATGTATCATTAAAATTAATTTCAGGATTTGTTTTTGAAAAGCAAATTCTAGACTATTACAGTCATATTCAGTCTAATCTACTTTTTCTACATCTAAAAGTCTATTCAAACATTTAGATTAAGTAGATGTTTTTTCAGTATAAATAAAGGGATTTCTCTAATGTAAACAGGCAAAGAAATCTTTTAATATGGTTTTATGAGCCATCAAGGTGAAACTATCAATAATATGAACAGAAAAGTACACTTTCTCATCTTTTCTATTTCCAAAAGATTGCTAGTTAGTAAAGTTCTAGATTGGAGATGATAATAAAATATATTTTCTTGACTAGCAATTTCCTAGGATTTGAAGCAGGTGACACCGTTCTGAGAAAAATCTGATATGGTTGAAACATGTTTTACTCCAAATCAAGTGATTGGTGCTCTGCTCTTATATCCCTGCTTGCCTTATACTTCACTACTCCACACTTTTATACCTGCTTGTAATGAACTAGAAAGGTTTATAATGTGTGCATGTTAGCATTAAAATACAACAGGTCAGAGACTTAAATTTCCCACAAAAATATTTTGTAAAACATTTTTCTGTGCCATAAAATAAAAATTAACCTTCACTGCATTTTTGAAATGTGGCATTTAATTTAATATATTAATGCAGCAGAGCTTACCTTACATAGCAAATATTTTCTTTTGGAATTAAATCATCCCCTGATGTAAGTCTTACTGAAGTCACATTTTCCATAGAGCTTAATTAATCTTAATTTTGGGAAGACTATTTAAGGTAGTTATTTACATTACCTTACCCACAGACGTGCATATAACACACATGGACAAATACGTCATTTTAATAGATGTGTACCTTTAGGAAGAGGTAGGTGGATTACTCAGATTGGGGGATTTGTTTAGCAGACAAGGATATATATGTAGGGCTATTCTGTGACAATATTATAAAACAGAAATTTAAAAATTTTAAGAAGTAAATCATACTTGTTTATCAACTCACCAAGGCATTCAGTGCCTGAGGAACTTGACTGAAATCCTTCATTACACTCGCACCTATAGCTCCCAATAGTGTTAACGCAACGCCCGTTTTCACAGATTCCTGGCTTGGTCCTGCATTCATTTTCATCTTTAGAAAAACAAATAATGTAAATACTGAGACTATGAAATTATAATTTAGGAATTGTTTTCGAGTGGGTCATATCTTACTTAAAACTTCTTCACCAAAATACTAATATGGTGGGGTAAAAACTAGCCATGTGTGGATATGATTTATTTTTAACTTTACCTCATCCTTCCTGGTGGATTCTTTCTTAACAAGGTGTTTTTTTCTTTCTTTTCTCTCTCCATTTGCATTGTGGTATTTGATGGAGAATTGGAAAATTGGCCTCCAGAAAGGATAAACTTGCTCCAAGACACTAGACATGGAGGGGAAGAGGATGCCAGTTTTTGGGATATGAGAGAGAGGCTGAGGGCAGATGGGTGGTAGGTGTGAGGGAGGAGTAGAGAGTAGGGTAAAGGCCACACAGGCCAGCCACACACCTAGACTGGCCTTGAGTACAATCACAGGAGCATGTGATGTGTGAGGGTGGTTAATGGGAGAAGGAATTTAAATAGTACTGTTCTTTTGGTTGGTGACAAATCTAATCAGAGCAAGATTATTTTATGAAAGTTCTCTACATCCTTACTGAGTTTGATATTTTGTAAATTTTGACATTTGCTTTTGAAGCTATGTTGTTAGCATTAGAGAGCTCAAGACAAATCTTTTTATACTTTTTAATTTTTTAATCTTTAATTTGTTGATGGCTATGTTGCATATGCTTTCTTTTTATCCACATATGCTTAGAATATCTTATTCCACCTTATTTTCAATTTCTCTCACATTTTGATTTGGCACATTTCTTGTAAAAAGCATCAAGCTGGAGTTAAAAATAATTTCTAAAGTTTATACCTCTTAACCAGCAGTTTAACCTATTCATATCTATTGTGATTACTGATATGTTTGGATTCTTGACTGCCATTTTATATTGTTCTGTATTTAAAATGCTCTTGCTCCCTTCTCTCAATATTTACTAAATCAGTCTAGTTTTCCATGCCCTCCCCTCTTATCCCCAGCTCACATTTAGGTTATAATCTTTCTCTTCCAGTGGCAACCGTGAAACAACTTCACCACATGCTCTTAATGAATGCTTGCCTATTCATGCCAAGACCTATCTGTTTCAAAAGCTTCTGGCCGTAACAGGTGCCTTGGCATGAGTTACTTCTTTCCACGCTCCACTGTACCACCTGCTGTGTTGATGCAATCTAGAAATTTTGGTTTGTTACCTATTTTTATGTACTATCAGAATCTATTTAAACCAAGTAACGAGGCTTATGGGCTTCTTGGCTCACCGTTGTTTCATGTATCTACTACTTTCCCTTGATTTAAAAAAATGTATGGGAGTACACAGTTTGGTAATCATTTCAGAGAGGCTAAAATACAGTTCTGACAATGTCATATTTTTGTTTGGTTTCTCACTAGACTGTAGAATTTCAGTTCAAATATTTCCCTTAGAATATTTTGAAAATATTGCTACATTGCTTACTTTTACCTGCTGTTACTGTTCATTTGCAGAAAATCTGTTTTTTCTCTCTGGAAACTTAAAGGATTTTCACTTTCCTCTTAGTGTTCTGAGATTCACTGTGATATATCTTGGTAATCATGTATCTTTTTCTGTTTTAGGGGAAAAATTCCAGAAACTTTATATATAAAAGTATTGAGGTATTTTTAAAAACTGCATAGTGTCTTATTTTTAGAATGTGAGGGTTCAAGGTTTGACTTTTGATCTAACCCTATTCCTAATGCTGTTCACCTTTATTCTGATTTGTATTCTAGTTTGAATTATTTTTTTCAAGAAGAGCTCTTGTTAGATATATGAATGAGTTCCTCTCTATATAATATATATGATATGTATATAATATAGCTTTTATACTTGAAAGATAACTAGATGTGTCTCAAAATCTTAGATTACTTTTGCTTTACTCTATTAGCATTGAGAATTACTGAGAGAACATGAAAAATAGTAGCCTGATTTTTTTCTACCTTGTAGTTATTTTCTTTTTCTGCCTGGTTGCTGGCAGCCAACAGAACCTGTTTTTTCTCTTTCTCTTGAAATTTGTAACTTCACTAGGGTGTGACTTGGTTTGATGTTACACCCCGTTTGAAATTTTGACTTCCAGCATTCCACTTTCTATCCTTTGGCAATTTCTGGGTCACATCAGGATTGCCAATTACTGACCATTCCGTGTCCATCACTCTTTCCTACACTCACTCCACTAGACCTGCTCAGCGCCTCCCCCAGTGCAGCATGACGGGCTGCAGACAGCACACAGCCAGGACACGTCTCACTTTAATTCATGACCCAAATCTCATATGGGCACTACTTCCCCCTTGACAATCCTATACATGTCCTAGTGGGTCCACACACCCATGTTCTAAAATGCCTACTACACAGGAACAAGAACTTCATGTCTCTGCTATGGGCCTCCTGTCTGCACCTTCACTTTAGACCTTCCACTTTTGCAGCGGCTGAAGGTTCTCTGGTTTTTCTCAGAGGCCAGTCCTTTTGCTCATATGCTGGACTGCCTTCCAAGATTTCACAATTCTCCTTTTTCAACGAATCATTCCCTCAGCCTATATTTTCTAATGACTGCCAATCTCTCTTAATAACATATTACCCTCCAGTTACTACAAAATATTTCTTCCTTTCTTCTTCCCTTCCTTCCCCTTTCCCTTTCCTTGTTTCTGACTCTTATTTTTATGTCCAGTTTTATTTATTGAGGTAAAATTAACAAATAAGATTGTAAGATATTTACAGAGTACAAGGTGATGACTTGATATACAGATACACTGAAAAGATTCCTTCTGTGGAGCTAATGAACACATCAAACCCCTCATATATTCACTTTTTTTTTTTTGGTGAGAATATTTAGGTGATATTCTCTTGTCAAATTTCAATTATATGATTCAGTGTTATCAACTATAGTCACCATGTTATACGTTAGATTCTCAGTCCTTATTTATTTTATAACTACAAGTTTGTACCCTTTTACCAACCTCACCCTATTTCCCCCACTCCACAGCCCCTGGCAAACATTTTTCTACTGTTTCTGTGAGGTTTTTTTTTTTTTAAGATGTCATATGTAAGTATTACCATGCAGTATATGTGTTTCTGTGACTGGCTCATTTCACTTACTGTAATGCCCCCCAGATTCATCAATATCATTACCAATGATGATTTCCTTCTTTTCAAAGGCTGAATATTAATCCACTATATACCTGCATCTGCAGATCTATCATCTGTCTATATTGCATTTTGTTGATCTATTTATCCACTGACAGACACTTAGCATAGTCTCCATACTTTGGCTTCTGTGAATAATACTGTGATGAACATGGAAGTACAGACATGTTTTTCAGATAATGTTTTTGTTTCCTTTAGATATGTACTGAGAAGTGGGGTTGCTGGATCCTATGGGAGTTTTATTTTTAATCCGAGGCAAACCTCCATGCTCCATGTATAGTGGCTGCACCAGTTTACATTCCTACTGAAAGTGTACAAGGGTATAGTGTTCAAATATTCCCTTTTCTCCGCATCCTCGTCAACATCTGTTATCTCTTGTCTTTTTGACAATAGCCATTGTAACAGGTGTTGAGGTTGTATTTCATTGTGGTTTTAATTTGCATTTCCCTGATGATTAGTGATTTCAGGTACATGTTGGCCATCTATATGTCCTCTTTGGAAAAATGTCTTTTTAGGTCTCTTTTTAAATCAGATTGGGTTTTTTTTTTTTTTTTTTTTTTTTTTTTTTTTTTTTTTTAATAATTATTTTTTATTGAAGGGTAGTTGACACACAGTATTACATTACATGAGTTTCAAGTGTACAACACAGTGGTAGAACATTTATATACATAATTCTAGGTTCCAGCTATCACCCTACCAGGCTGTTACAATATCTTGACTATATTCCTTATGCTATACCTTACATCCCGGTTACTAATTTATTTTACCATTGGAAGTCTGTCCTCTTTTTTTTTTTTTTTTTTTTTGTGAGGGCATCTCTCATATTTATTGATCAAATGGTTGTTAACGACAATAAAATTCTGTATAGGGGAGTCAATGCTCAATGCACAATCATTATTCCACCCCAAGCCTAATTTTTGTCAGTCTCCAATCTTCTGAGGCATAACAAACAAGTTTTTACATGTAGAACAAATTCTTACATAATGAATAAGTTACATAGTGAACAGTACAAGGGCAGTCATCACAGAAACTTTCGGTTTTGCTCATGCATTATGAACTCTGAACAGTCAGTTCAAATATGAATACTCATTTGGTTTTTATACTTGATTTATATGTGGATACCACATTTCTCTCTTTATTATTATTATTTTTAATAAAATGCTGAAGTGGTAGGTAGATACAAGATAAAGGTAGAAAACATAGTTTAGTGTTGTAAGAGAGCACATGTAGATGATCAGGTGTGTGCCTGTAGACTATGTGTTAATCCAAGCTAGACCAGGGCAATAAAACATCCACGTATGCAGAAGATTTCTCTCAGAACGGGGGGGTGAGGTTCTAAGCCTCACCTCTGTTGATCCCCAATTTCTCACCTGATGGCCCCCCTGCGACTGTGCCTGTCTTAGGTTGTTCCTCCCTTGAGGAATCTTACCCGTCTCTGGCTAACCAGTCATCTTCCGGGGCCATACAGGGAAATGTGAAGTTGGTAAGTGAGAGAGAAGACTTATTGTTTGAAAAAGTTAGCTTTTTACTTCTTTGCATATTTATGCCCTGTGGCTTCTATGCCCAGCATTTGTCTTGAGGTATCTTTACCACTTGGAAGAATTATGATACTCGGTAAATTTGATATGAGGCACGAATTCTATTTAAGGGTTGTAATTAGGAAGGAAGAAGAAAAGCTATAGAAGTAGCAGGCGGAAGAAAACATGGGAAGATTGATTATTTATTTGATATATCTTCTTGTAGAGTAACTTCAGCATGTATAGGTTTTAAGCTACTACTTAAATTGCACACACACATTAACATAATAGGAGTATAGTTACATAACCAAAGCATATCTGTAATTACCAGCCATCTGCAGTGAAACCAAGAAAACCATTAAGGCACCTTAGGCATTTGTGAAAACTTATCTATGATATGGTGGATATTGTCCAAATGAACTTGAACAGTCTGAGAGAAATCAGACAAATTAAAACAACCCATTCCTGGGGACTGTTCACATGCCATATGTTCTTTTAACAATAAATAGTTTGTAGTTGTAAGACTTTGGAGCGCTACAATTTGCACTTCTCCAAATTCTTGGTTGAGTTCCAACAGTATAGATCCAGTCCAATTTTGTTGTTTTACTGTATGCACAGGCCAGCTTAGATATCTCCTTCCTCATTCCCATGGCAGGTCCAGGAACTGGTGGGATGAGTGCATCTACAGCTGTAGCAGTGCGTGGGTCTTTGTTGGGGTTTTTTGATGATCATCTTCTGGCATGAGTCTTCCAGAGGGTGCAGATGTTGGAAGTTCTTTTTCATATCATATCTTAGTTCATTTTCGGGGTAGCCCAATTAGGCTTTGATCCTCTGTATAAACACAAACAGACCCTTTGCCTACACTTTTATATGCCCTTTATACCCTTGTGTAGAACTCGTTGGAGGTTACCACACAGGAACTGCCCTTTTTTTTTTTTGCTATCACTAATCTACACTTACATGACGAATATTATGTTTACTGGGCTCTCCCCTATACCAGGTCTCCCCTATAAACCCCTTTACAGTCAGTGTCCATCAGCATAGCAAAATGTTGTAGAATCACTACTTGCCTTCTCTGTGTTGTACAGCCCTCCCTTTTCTTCTACCCCCCCATGCATGTTAATCTTAATACCCCCCTACTTCTCCCCCCCTTATCCCTCCCTACCCACCCATCCTCCCCAGTCCCTTTCCCTTTGGTACCTGTTAGTCCATTCTTGGGTTCTGTGATTCTGGTGCTGTTTTGTTCCTTCAGTTTTTCCTTTGTTCTTATATTCCACAGATAAGTGAAATCATTTGGTATTTCTCTTTCTCCGCTTGGCTTGTTTCACTGAGCATAATACCCTCCAGCTCCATCCATGTTGCTGCAAATGATTGGATTTGCCCTTTTCTTATAGCTGAGTAGTATTCCATTGTGTATATGTACCACATCTTCTTTATCCATTCATCTATTGATGGACATTTAGGTTGCTTCCAATTCTTGGCTATTGTAAATAGTGCTGCAATAAACATAGGGGTGCATCTGTCTTTCTCAAACTTGATTGCTGCATTCTTAGGGTAAATTCCTAGGAGTGGAATTCCTGGGTCAAATGGTAAGTCTGTTTTGAGCATTTTGATGTACCTCCATACTGCTTTCCACAATGGTTGAACTAACTTACATTCCCACCAGCAGTGTAGGAGGGTTCCCCTTTCTCCACAGCCTCGCCAACATTTGTTGTTGTTTGTCTTTTGGATGGCAGCCATCCTTACTGGTGTGAGGTGATACCTCATTGTAGTTTTAATTTGCATTTCTCTGATAATTAGCGATGTGGAGCATCTTTTCATGTGTCTGTTGGCCATCTGTATTTCTTTTTTGGAGAACTGTCTGTTCAGTTCCTCTGCCCATTTTTTAATTGGGTTATTTGTTTTTTGTTTGTTGAGGCGTGAGAGCTCCTTATATATTCTGGACGTCAAGCCTTTATCGGATGTGTCATTTTCAAATATATTCTCCCATACTGTAGGGATCCTTCTTGTTCTATTGATGGTGTCTTTTGCTGTACAGAAGCTTTTCAGCTTAATATAGTCCCACTTACTCATTTTTGCTGTTGTTTTCCTTGCCCGGGGAGATATGTTCAGGAAGAGGTCACTCATGTTTATGTCTAAGAGGTTTTCGCCTATGTTTTCTTCCAAGAGTTTAATGGTTTCATGGCTTACATTCAGGTCTTTGATCCATTTTGAGTTTACTTTTGTATATGGGGTTAGACAATGGTCCAGTTTCATTCTCCTACATGTAGCTGTCCAGTTTTGCCAGCACCACCTGTTGAAGAGACTGTCATTTCGCCATTGTATGTCCATGGCTCCTTTATCAAATATTAATTGAC
The DNA here is from genome assembly GCF_030020395.1 of Manis pentadactyla. Taxonomy (NCBI): domain Eukaryota; kingdom Metazoa; phylum Chordata; class Mammalia; order Pholidota; family Manidae; genus Manis; species Manis pentadactyla. Next base: position 64,604,420 of record NC_080031.1, on the reverse strand, counting down.
CATATATGTCTGGGTTAATGTCTGGATTCTCTAGTCTGTTCCATTGGTCTGTGGCTCTGTTCTTGTGCCAGTACCAAATTGTCTTGATTACTATGGCTTTATAGTAGAGCTTGAAATTGGGGAGTGAGATCCCCCCTACTTTATTCTTCTTTCTCAGGATTGCTTTGGCTATTCGGGGTCTTTGGTGTTTCCATATGAATTTTTGAATTATTTGTTCCAGTTCATTGAAGAATGTTGCTGGTAGTTTCATAGGGATTGCATCAAATCTGTATATTGCTTTGGGCAGGATGGCCATTTTAACGATATTAATTCTTCCTAGCCACGAGCATGGGATGAGTTTCCATCTGTTAGTGTCCCCTTTAATTTCTCTTAAGAGTGACTTGTAGTTTTCAGAGTATAAGTCTTTCACTTCTTTGGTTAGGTTTATTCCTAGGTATTTTATTTTTTTTGATGCAATTGTGAATGGAGTTGTTTTCCTGATTTCTCTTTCTGTTGGTTCATTGTTAGTATATAGGAAAGCCACAGATTTCTGTGTGTTGATTTTGTATCCTGCAACTTTGCTGTATTCCGATATCAGTTCTAGTAGTTTTGGGGTGGAGTCTTTAGGGTTTTTTATGTACAGTATCATGTCATCTGCAAATAGTGACAGTTTAACTTCTTCTTTACCAATCTGGATTCCTTGTATTTCTTTATTTTGTCTGATTGCCGTGGCTAGGACCTCCAGTACTATGTTAAATAACAGTGGAGAGAGTGGGCATCCCTGTCTAGTTCCCGATCTCAGAGGAAATGCTTTCAGCTTCTCGCTGTTCAATATAATGTTGGCTGTGGGTTTATCATAGATGGCCTTTATTATGTTGAGGTACTTGCCCTCTATTCCCATTTTGCTGAGAGTTTTTAACATGAATGGATGTTGAACTTTGTCAAATGCTTTTTCAGCATCTATGGAGATGATCATGTGGTTTTTGTCTTTCTTTTTGTTGATGTGGTGGATGATGTTGATGGACTTTCGAATGTTGTACCATCCTTGCATCCCTGGAATGAATCCCACTTGGTCATGGTGTATGATCCTTTTGATGTATTTTTGAATTCGGTTTGCTAATATTTTGTTGAGTATTTTTGCATCTACGTTCATCAGGGATATTGGTCTGTAGTTTTCTTTTTTGGTGGGGTCTTTGCCTGGTTTTGGTATTAGGGTGATGTTAGCTTCATAGAATGAGTTTGGGAGTATCCCCTCCTCCTCTATTTTTTGGAAAACTTTAAGGAGAATGGGTATTATGTCTTCCCTGTATGTCTGATAAAATTCCGAGGTAAATCCATCTGGCCCGGGGGTTTTGTTCTTTGGTAGTTTTTTGATTACCTCTTCAATTTCGTTGCTGGTAATTGGTCTGTTTAGATTTTCTGTTTCTTCCTGGGTCAATCTTGGAAGGTTATATTTTTCTAGGAAGTTGTCCATTTCTCCTAGGTTTCCCAGCTTGTTAGCATATAGGTTTTCATAGTATTCTCCAATAATTCTTTGCATTTCCGTGGGGTCCGTCGTGATTTTTCCTTTCTCGTTTCTGATACTGTTGATTTGTGTTGACTCTCTTTTCTTCTTAATAAGTCTGGCTAGAGGCTTATCTATTTTGTTTATTTTCTCGAAGAACCAGCTCTTGGTTTCATTGATTTTTGCTATTGTTTTATTCTTCTCAATTTTATTTATTTCTTCTCTGATCTTTATTATGTCCCTCCTTCTGCTGACCTTAGGCCTCATCTGTTCTTCTTTTTCCAATTTCGATAATTGTGACATTAGACCATTCATTTGGGATTGCTCTTCCTTTTTTAAATATGCTTGGATTGCTATATACTTTCCTCTTAAGACTGCTTTTGCTGTGTCCCACAGAAGTTGGGGCTTAGTGTTGTTGTTGTCATTTGTTTCCATATATTGCTGGATCTCCATTTTGATTTGGTCATTGATCCATTGATTATTTAGGAGCGTGTTGTTAAGCCTCCATGTGTTCGTGAGCCTCTTTGCTTTCTTTGTACAGTTTATTTCTAGTTTTATGCCTTTGTGGTCTGAAAAGTTGGTTGGTAGGATTTCAATCTTTTGGAATTTTCTGAGGCTCTTTTTGTGGCCTAGTATGTGGTCTATTCTGGAGAATGTTCCATGTGCACTTGAGAAGAATGTATATCCCGCTGCTTTTGGATGTAGAGTTCTATAGATGTCTATTAGGTCCATCTGCTCTACTGTGTTGTTCAGTGCTTCCGTGTCCTTACTTATTTTCTGCCCAGTGGATCTATCCTTTGGGGTGAGTGGTGTGTTGAAGTCTCCTAGAATGAATGCATTGCAGTCTATATCCCCCTTTAGTTCTGTTAGTATTTGTTTCACATATGCTGGTGCTCCTGTGTTGGGTGCATATATATTTAGAATGGTTATATCCTCTTGTTTGACTGAGCCCTTTATCATTATGTAGTGTCCTTCTTTATCTCTTGTTACTTTCTTTGTTTTGAAGTCTATTTTGTCTGATATTAGTACTGCAACCCCTGCTTTCTTCTCACTGTTGTTTGCTTGAAATATGTTTTTCCATCCCTTGACTTTTAGTCTGTACATGTCTTTGGGTTTGAGGTGAGTTTCTTGTAAGCAGCATATAGATGGGTCTTGCTTTTTTATCCATTCTGTTACTCTGTGTCTTTTGATTGGTGCATTCAACCCATTAACATTTAGGGTGACTATTGAAAGATATGTACTTATTGCCATTGCAGGCTTTAAATTCGTGGTTACCAAAGGTTCAAGGTTAGCCTCTTTAGTATCTTACTGCCTAACTTAGCTCGCTTATTGAGCTGTTATATACACTGTCTGGAGATTCTTTTCTTCTCTCCCTTCTTGTTCCTCCTCCTCGATTCTTCATATGTTGGGTGTTTTGTGCTGTGCTCTTTCTAGGAGTGCTCCCATCTAGAGCAGTCCCTGTAAGATGTTCTGTAGAGGTGGTTTGTGGAAAGCAAATTCCCTCAGCTTTTGTTTGTCTGGGAATTGTTTAATCCCACCGTCATATTTGAATGATAGTCGTGCTGGATACAGTATCCTTGGTTCAAGGCCCTTCTGTTTCATTGTATTAAATATATCATGCCATTCTCTTCTGGCCTGTAGGGTTTCTGTTGAGAAATCTGACGTTAGCCTGATGGGTTTCCCTTTATAGGTGACCTTTTTCTCTCTAGCTGCCTTTAACACTCTTTCCTTGTCCTTGATCTTTGCCATTTTAATTATTATGTGTCTTGGTGTTGCCCTTCTTGGATCCTTTCTGTTGGGGGTTCTGTGTATTTCCGTGGTCTGTTTGATTACTTCCTCCCCCAGTGTGGGGAAGTTTTCAGCAATTATTTCTTCTAAGATACTTTCCATCTCTTTGCCTCTCTCTTCTTCTTCTGGGACCCCTATAATACGGATATTGCTCCTTTTAGATTGGTCACACAGTTCTCTTAATATTGTTTCATTCCTGGAGATCCTTTTGTCTCTCTCTATGTCAGCTTCTATGCGTTCCTGTTCTCTGATTTCAATTCCATCAATGGCCTCTTGCATTCTATCCATTCTGCTTATAAACCCTTCCAGAGTTTGTTTCATTTCTGCGATCTCCTTTCTGGCATCTGTGATCTCTTTCCGGACTTCATCCCATTTTTCTTGCGTGTTTCTCTGCATCTCTGTCAGCATGTTTATGATTCTTATTTTGAATTCTTTGTCAGGAAGACTGGTTAGGTCTGTCTCCTTCTCTGGTGTTGTCTCTGTGATCTTTGTCTGCCTGTAGCTTTGCCTTTTCATGGTGATAGGAATAGTCTGCAGAACTGGGACGAGTGACGGCTGGAAGGACTTCCTTTCTTGTTGGTTTGTGGCCCTCCTCTCCTGGGAGAACAGCGGCCTCTAGTGGCTTGTGCTGCGCAGCTGCGCGCAGACAGGGTTTCTGCTTCCTGCCCGGCTGCTATGGAGTTAATCTCCGCTGTTGCTGTGGGCGTGGCCTGGCTCGGGCAGCTACTCCAAAATGGTGGAGTCGCGTTGGAGCAGGAGCTGCTGGGAGGCTATTTATCTCCGTAAGGGGCCTCCCTGCTCCCTGCAGCCCAGGGGTTAGGGTGCCCAGAGATCCCGGATTCCCTACCTCTGGATTAAGTGGCCCGCCCTGCCCCTTTAAGACTTCCAAAAAGCACCCGCCAAAACAAAACAGCGACCACAAAAAAAAACAAGAAAAAAAAATTTTTTTAATAAAAAAAAAAAAAAAATTTTTAATTAAAAAAAAAAAAGGTGGTCGTTCGTTTTTCTTTATTCTCCGCTGCCAGCCTCAGGCCTCTGCTCACCGGTCTTTCTGCCCTGTTTCCCTAATATTGGGGTCCCTGTCCCTTTAAGACTTCCAAAAAGCGCTCGCCAAAACAAAGCAGCAAAAAAGCAAAAAAAAAAATGGTCGCGCGCTTTTCTTATGTCCTCTGTCGCCCAGCCTCCAGTGCCTGCTCACTGTTCTTGCTGCCCTGTTTTCCTAGTATCGAGGGCCCTGCACTCTGTCCCGGATGGCTGGGGCTGGGTGTTCGGCAGCCCTGGGCTCCGTCTCCCTCCCGCTCTGCCTGCTCTTCTCCCGCCGGGAGCTGGGGGGAGGGGCGCTCGGCTCCCGCGGGGCCGGGGCTTGTATCTTACCCCCTTCGCGAGGCGCTGGGTTCTCTCAGGTCCGGATGTGGTCTGGATATTGTCCTGTGTCCTCTGGTCTTTATTCTAGGAAGGGTTGTCTTTGTTATATTTTCATAGATATATGTTGTTTTGGGAGGAGATTTCCGCTGCTCTACTCACGCCGCCATCTTCCGCCCCACCTTCATATTGGGTTTTTTTTGCGAAGAGTTGTAGAGTTCCTTGTATATTTTGGATATTAACCTCTTGAAATGTAGTTTGCAAATATTCTCTCCCATTTCATAGGGTGCCTCTCATTTTGCTGATGATTTCCTTTATTGAGCAGAAGCTTCTTGGTTTAAGTATTGTCACTTCTTTATTTTGCTTTTGGTGTCAAAACCAAAAAATCATTGCCAAGACCAATGTCAAGGGACTTACCCCTATGTTTTCTTCTAGGCGTTTTATGATTTCAGATCTTTCATTCAAGTCATTAGTCCATTTTGAGTTGATTTTTGTGTATGGTTTAAGATAGGGGTCCAATCTCATTCTTATACATGGGGCTGTCCAGTTTTCCCAACAACATTTATTGAAGAGACTGTCCTTCCCCTGTTGTTATTCATGGCTCCTTTGTCAGAAATTAACTGATAATTATACACACCTGGGTTTACTTCTGGGCTCTCTCTTCTGTTCCATTGATCTGTGTGTCTTTTTATGCTAATACCATGCTATTTTGATTACTATAATTTTATGATATAATTTGAAATTAGGAAGTATGATTTGTTCTTTTTTTCTCCAGATTGCTTTTGTTATTCTCAAGGTTGTTTTCTCAAGATTTGTCTTTTTATTCTTAGAAAGGATGATGTGCTGTCTCCAGTTCCTTACCAATGATTATTTTTAACCCATGTGTGCTTTGCCTACACAGTAACTATTCCTGATGAGGTCACCAAATCTAATTATTACTTCTCTGTCTATCTCTTACTCTACATGGCAGCAGCAGGATGCACAAGTGACTCCTATCTAACTCCTTGAATAATCCATTCTTTTAACTCACACAATTCCACACTGACCTGGAACTTCCTATCTTGCTAGCTTCTGAAGCTAGCAATTTTAGTCTCCTAAATATTTTAATCACTTTGAATACTGGGGTGGCCAGAGCTCAGTCACTCCTTGTTCTGCTCTCTATGTTTTCTCTCTGTGTTCTCACTGAATCCTATGATTTTTTTCAAACACCCACCTATTTGCCAGAAATTTATAGCTATGCCTCATAAATATATCTGCCTGCTTGATGTTACCAGTTGGGAAGCTAATGCACATCTGACAGTTAACATGCTCAAAACAATTTCTATTCTTCTGTACCCCCAACCACACCTGTTTCTTCCAGTCTTTTCCATTTTAATAGTAGCATCATCCAATCACTTATTCACGTAAAAATCTTAGGACTCATCTTTTATACCCCTTTTCCTTCATCCACCACATCCAATCAGTCCATCAGCAAATACTGTGGGGTATCTGCAAAGTATATCCTGAATTTTTTCCATTGAACCGCACTTCTACAGTGCTGTGACCTTTATCCATGCTCCCCTCATCTCTCATCTGGGTGAGTAAAACATCCACCTAAACGAGCCCTGCTTCTTCTCCTACTACCCTTGCAAATGCATTATCTACAAGGCAACCAGAGATTAAAAAAAATAAACTGGACCATAAAAGCAACTAACACAATAGAATTTGCTATATGCCAAGGACTGTTCTAAGGGGTTGACATGAATTTAGAGGTTTAATTCTCCCAAGAATCCTATGAGGTAAGAGTTCTCTCAATTCCCATTTGTTTTTAGATGAGAAATTTGAGGCACATAGTGAGGCCAGCTTGCCCAAAGTCACAGAGCTGGTAGGTAAGAAATCACATTTCTCATACTCATCAGCCACACTCTGAATCCCTCCACCACAATGCGCTTAGCACAGACCCAAACTCTTTGCCATGGACCACCGTGCCCTGGCCCACCTTTGGACCTCACTTCATGCCACTTGGCCTGCTCAGACCCCAGCCCCCTGGCCTTCATTTCCACTTTTGGGGTGTTTGCTCTTACTGCTGTTTCCCTATTTTTCATTTCGAGGTCCCAGCTCTCAGGTCACCTCACTGGAGAACCCTTCCTTGAACGTGTATCCCAAAGAAGCCACCATTCAATAACTAATATTGCATTCTCTTAAGAAGACTTACCACTTCATGAAATTCTCACATTGATCATTTTGTTATTTGTTGGATGTCTGTTTTCTCCCTGACTAGAACATAACATGGGGAGCAGGGATGCAGGAGGCAAGAGGGAAACTTGTCCTTCTTAGTTCATTCCGGTATTCCAAGAACCACAAACAAAGCAGGGGTTCAATAAATTAATAAATCAATGCTCTGCAACAATTTTTCATGAGGCAATGGGCTCTTGTAACATTCGGATATAAGTATTTTCCACAAGCTTTTCCTTTACAAATACTCAAATATGTTTCAATTTCTTTCTTTCCAGCTTCCTTTTTTTCCAGGACTTAAGTATGTATTTGGATTTCTTTGTCTTCCGCCTCAGTCATCTTCCTATTAATCACTTCCATATCCACATTTCTGATTGTTCGCATCCCTGTCTACTTGTTTTATGCTTCTAATGTGACTTTAACATCTGTGATCATTTTTTTCGCCCTGAGCTCTGCTAAATCATTACCTTTTAGTATTGTTTTATCTTCATGTTCAGCCTCTTCCATCTATTTGAATTTTCTTTAATGGCATCTCTTAGAGATTACCAAAACTATATTTCTAAGCTCTCCTGTTCCTGAGGTGTTTTCGTCTATTGTTTAATTTCCTTTCTTCTTTTTTCCCCAGTTGGTATACATTTGTTGCAGTCTTGTGTAATTATTCATCTTTGATTTTCTTCAAGTTCAGCTACTTGGTGAAAAACAGTGAAGCACGTCACCAGTGTTGAACCGGGCACAGGCTACAGTTTCTATTCACACTTATTGTAAGAACGTTTTCTGGCTATATTGGTTATGCTCTCTGGGTAGGGCACATGCACCCAAGATTTCAGGTAGTTTAAGAGGTCCGTGTGGTTCTGAGGGAAGCTCTTTAAGTCTTAGCATGTCACTGTTTTCTCTTTCATGTCTACATTTCTTGGCACAACAGTGTGGAAGTGTGCTGGGCGTCCACAAAACCATTTCCTATTTCTCATTTGCCTGTGGCCCCAATCTTCTGATCAAAGATCATTGGATGAACTTTTAAAACTGGGGCAGTTATGGAGAAAGACCTGCATTCCACCAAAGTCTAAAGAATATGCCACTGAACGTTTTCTGTGTTTTTGTTTGAAATTGTTTATTATTTGAAAGATACTCTAAATTTAGAGTCTGTAGTTATGACCCCCTCTTCACTTAAATTAAGACAAACATTCTCCCTCCTCTGCCGTATTTCTAAAATCTTCATGGGGTGGAAGTGAGATGACATATTTTTATTCCATCATCTTTAAAACAAAGCTTTTAATATGAAATGTCAGTGGATTCCAAAAAGTATTCTGATGGCATTTTCATTAAAATTTAACCATCTTGGTGAATTTTTTTCTGTTTATTGGATTTTTCTATATATTCGTTAAAAAAATAATTAGGGCATAATATATTGCATAAATTGACTATGTCTGATTCAGTTTATAATTTTCTGTAGAGGTTTTCAATTTCCTTAATAACTTCAACTTTTTAGCCTGTAATATTTTCAGTTTCTACTGCACTTGACATTTTTTGGGTAAGTTTGTTGGACGTCAATTTCATTGTACTCAGCACTTTAATGATTTTTTTGTGGCTTTATCTTTCATTCTGACATTTTAAAACAATTTTTATTTATAATATTTTGGCTGTTTATTATGGAATTTCTAATTCTAAAAGCATGTCTGAGTAAAACTTCTCTACAAAGAGTTTTCTGATGACCGAAAAAGTTTTGTAGAAGTTTCAGTTATCTGCATGGTATCATGAGAAGCTTGAGGATCAGAAAAGTTTTCAAAACTATCTTTTATAGTGTCTTTTAACAGTGAAAATATTAAGATTTATAATGCTCCCTTGGGTCTTGTCTTTGAAAAACTAAGTTGCTAGGGTCATAGAATATTATTAGAGCTAGAAACATCCTTCTCTTCTTTCCACCCAAATTATAGATTCTCAGTCTATAGAGGAGGAAATTGAGGCAAAGAGAATTAAGTCACTTTCAAGACATGCAGTTCAGTGGTAGCAGATTCAGGACCAGAAACCTGAGTTCTTAAGTTGACCACAATGCCTACCACCTCTTCCCAGGAAACACACATATAAAGTTCAGCTAGTTACAAAAATAAGAAACTTTCACACAAGTCTAAGTATTTTAGCCAGATGAAATTAAAATGTAAGTACATATTCAAATAAAATAAAGAGAAATAAATGAAAATGGATCTCATGTACAGTAAGTAGGTAGGCAGGATGGTTAAGGGTGTCTTCCATACATTTTGTTTCTACCCTTCATATTTGTTAGCATTTGCCCTGTGCAAGGTTTTGAGAAACACATATTATTCTATAAACATGACATTAGAAATCTAGGTTTATCTTCTGCGTTTTCAGATCTTGGGAGAATAGCGTTTTTGAAAGAATCACTGTGTAACCAAACTGATGTAATCTATTTTTAACTTGATTAAGTAGTATATTTTGAAAGAAATATATAATAGATTAATATAAACTATGAAATATGGTTATAGTCTGAGGAGTTGTTGCAGACACTTAAAAACTAGTCTTACATTGCTCATGGAATTCAGGATTCACTTCTGTAAAATATTAAAATAGCAGGTAAGGTTGACTCCACTTCAGACCAGTGACCTCTAATCTCAGTATCTTCCCTGGAGATAATTCCTTCTATGAATTGGAGTTTACCTTTTTAAATCTTTTCCTATTTATGTTCTTGCTTGCATATATACCCACAGAAAACTTAGCATATTATTTACAATTTTAAAATGTAACATATTGTATACATTGCTCTATAACTATAACTTTTGAGTTCTTTCCACTTCAATACATATACACTTATATATAATTCCTTTTAACTACTTAATATTTCATAGCTTTGATGTGCCACATTTATTTCAATACCCTCATATGACAGGCATTTAAGTTGTTTATTTATTTATTTTTTTGATTGCTACAAACAAGGCTGTGGCAGACAACTTTGTATTTCTCTTCCTGAGGTAGATTCATTTTCAAAAATAGCCCTTATTAATTTACTTGCTATAAAGTTTGCATGTTTTAAGTGTACAATGACTTTTTACTAAATTGGAATCATATAGTCATCCCACAATCCAGTTAGGATGTTTCCATCTCCCACAGGGATCCCTACTGTCCCTTGAAGCCACTCTCCATTCCAACTCCTAGAACTAGGCCATCACTAATAGATTCATTTTTAAGAAACTGTACTCTTATTTTTTTTTAATGTGAAATTACTGATCTTTATTACTCAAACATTACCCATATTTTTCTAGGTATTAGAGATTAGAAATGGAGCAACAGATTCTTAATTAAGGATGTGGAGCCACCTTATCTTGAGGAGGAGGAAGACTATAGTGGGCTGCAGTCTGCCAGGTGACAACGTGGGGGAAAATGTGCTGAGGGGAGGGACAAGGTGGTCATGACCAGCTGTCATGGCACGAGACTTTGGCACGCATCATGAAATCATAACGGCTTAAACTCCTGAAGTCACCTTGGAGATCCAGCCCTACTTCTTCTCTTTAGGGATGACTCATGTTTACAACTATGGCCAAGTCACAGAGATACCTAACCTGCAATAGGGTTCTGGAGTTATCTGCCTTCATGCTCTCCTCATTCATGGAGTGACACAAAAATGGGAACATGAACGCATACTTTTATTCTGCTACATGAATAGAATTGTTTCAAGGAGTTTTTCTATTACTTCTAAATTCAGTGTTTTAGATTTACAGGACACAGAATCAGGAAAAAGCACGAGCACATATGTTTTATGATGGGCATGGCTGCCGCCACCTTATCCGGACCTTTTATATGCCATGGACCCGACAGGGAAGCAATCTGGCTCTGACACCACCTCTAACAGCTGGAGAAACAGGTGGCTGGCAGCAGGATGGATTGGGAACAGTGCTGTAAATCGGTCTTGGAGGGAGAACAATCAGTGAGCAGACGCCATAGAACCTTACCTACGCAGCCTTCCCCATCAGGCCTCCGGGTCGTCCCAGGCGGGCAGATGCACATGAAGGTGCCAATCAGATTCTTGCACATCATGCCTCTAGATTCACAGTCATGCAGCCCTTCAGCACATTCATCCAGGTCTATAATACAGTGGTAATGGGAAAAAATAACAGCAGAACGCTCTCAGGAGCAGGCTACTGTTTAGTACTTCTGAATCATATTTCTGGTTTTCTGGCTCTTACAATGTAATCTTCTTGTCTGACAGAGACAGGAGGAGACCAGTCTTCTGTCAAGTTGGCTGTATTCTAGATTTTAAGTTTCAGCACTGGTCATCATGATAAGTTTGGGCAAGGGCAAGCTTTCCTTTAATAAGAGCCCAAGATGGTGACAATGGTGTGCCCTCAACCCATCTTATCTTTGCCTTGACTGGAGAGGCCATCAAGTGTCTTTTGTTATGAAGGCTGGAACTCTATCAGCAAAATGCTGTCAGATACATCTCTGTTAGGCCCTAGAAGAAGATAGCTGGGAAGTATAAAGTCATTTAAATATATTCCCAGCACGGCAAATAGAGTTCTCCTGACCCCCTTGTCTGTGGTCTTACCTTTGCACATCTTCTGGTCTTCTCTGAGCGCGTAGCCAATTGGGCACGTGCATTCATAGGACCCGAAGGTGTTCATGCAGCGGAAAGCACACAGCAGTGGGTTCTGGGCACACTCGTTGATATCTGATTGAAGAAACAGGCAAGCATGAGCTCAGCCTAGAGTTCTAATTATTTGTTTAAATAAACACTGATGTTTTTACTTGACAGCCATACAGAATGTCACAGGATAACAGAAAGTGCACTCTGGTATGGGTATACAACAAACTCATTCTCTGGTAGTAATAATGATAAACCTTGAAAAAAACCCCACAAAAACAACTACCTGAAGTAGTTTTCAGTGGTGAGTTGAAGCCCAGTGAACAACCAGGAATAAGCTCCTCCACTTTTCTCCCCCTGAAATGACCCTGCAGATGGCAATGGTTCAGCAATGGCACCTGGCAGCTAAATCTCCACTAGGAACTTTCTGAGTTTCTGTCCAGAGGAATCAGGGGACAGTCAGCCTTGGGGCACCCAAGGCTGTAGAAGAGTAAGGGGGAACCCCAGAAAGGAGAGGGCTGTAAACTTCACCTGAGTTGCTGACCTAACTGTGCATATGTGGGATAAAATCAAAGAAGCTAGCCACTGAGACTTAAAGACAGAACTGAAATCTCAACCACTGACTTCCACAGGCCTGACAGGCTGTTTTTATGATCGTACAAAGGCATCAACTTTCTTTGGTGTAATATAACTGATTTCAGAAGATCTCATTCACAATATTCAGGTATAATCCACAGTTAACTGGCATCCTAGAGAGCCAGGAAGACGTGATCCAACTTCAAGGGAAAAGGCAGTCAGTCGATGCCCAATCTGGGATGACCCAGAATTACCAGATAAAGGTGGTAAGGTGGCTACTGGAACTATGCTCACTGGGGTAAAGGAAAATACAGCTGTGGTGAATATACTCATCAACAGAACATCAGAACAACATAAATAAAAGCTGAAACATTGTCAAAGAAACCCCTCCTCCATCAAGGAGAAATAATGCCCAAGAAAGGTATCACTTGCCTTCACAAGTCATCATGGGCCCTGGCTCAAAGCCGTCATTGCAATGGCATTCAAAACTCCCAATGACATTGGTGCAGGTACCATTTCCACATGGATTGCCGATTGAACATTCATCAGTATCTGAAAAAGAAGAATAAGAAAGTGCACAAAATCTGGATAAGTTTGAGTTTAATAGCAGCATGCTCGTGAATATCCAGCTGGCCCACACACACTTCCAGGATCTGCGCAGGGCACACATGACTCTTGCATCCACCTTGGGCTTGGCTGATGCTGTGCAGTGCAAAGGACCCTGAAGGATCAAGAGTGCAATGTTCCGAGCCCCCACATAGCCGCGCTTGCCTGAAAAATTACAAGCCCAGCGAGGGATGTGGTCTTCTGCTACAAGAGCAGGTGTGGGAAGCCATAAAGTAAAACGGATCTCTTTCCCTGGTGAGTGGTTTTGGCAACTGTGAATCTCCAGACACATCAGTTTGTATAACTGGTTGAAGGCAGAGTTTGGACAGCTCTTCCCATGTTCACATAAACCAGGTCTAACGGAAAATGGATGATGAGAGAAGGGAAGAGTGGTTACTAGCTCCTTCTCCTGGCTTTGTAAATCCTACCACCACCCAGGATGCCTGAGAGGCCTTCTGCTGAATAGAAGAGGAATAGCACTTTAAAAGCGTGTCATGCGGAGTCCATACTCACCCACGCAGCGTACTCCAGTGTAATCCAGGTTGTAGCCCATGGGACACTCACAGCGAAAAGACCCGTCTGTGTTGATGCACTGACCATCGGCACAAATGCCCGGACTCTCTAGACACTCATTGACGTCTAAAGTACAGAATTGCCTGTAAATTGCCTTATATAAAAAGGTATGCCGAAACCATCTGTATCTATGCAACAGAGACTTAAAATTTCTTAGACATGTAAATGTTTCTTTTACCAGAGAAATAATGTATTTCACATACCACAACAGTCTTATGATAAATATAATGCATATTATATACAATAAATGTATATGTACATTAACTACAATACACTGTTATATAATAAAATTAGCATGATTTACAAAATAAATGGACAATAATATATATTAGAAGAAGACTATAGAAATAAAATACATCAAACCACACCTTCACGGGTATCATGAAGACTAGGAACAGTTCCATGGCCGTAAGGACACAAATCCTGGAATGCAACTACAGAGAAAAATACAGATTTCCCATTATTGAAGAGGTTTAATGATCAGAGAACTTAAGAACTCATTAACAACATACAGGAAATTAGACTAATTATCCTCTGCAAAGGTGTTTTTTACTAAGAATCATTTATTTTCCTTTTATGATTTGTTTCAAAAGCAACACAGTATATTTAGAGAAGGCCGCCTGAGCTTGCCCAGCTCCTTCCAGGATGTCACCTGCTGAGGGCTTCTGACTGTTTTCTCATTCAATGCCAAGGAGCCAGAGCCCCCCCACCCCAGACGGGACACCAAGCCAGTTCAGAGCATGCTGGGAGCCGCCCAACATTTCAGCCACACTAACAAGACCCGTGAGGCTCTTGGTATGTCCCTGCAAATGGCCACTGTGCTGACTCGGCTTCTCAGAACATCGCAGGATCCTGAGAGGCACAGCTGTGATGCAGCACCCACATGGGGCTCCTGCAGTGACGTGCAATGTAATTTTCATCCTGCCTAGCACCCCCTGCCCTGCACCTCTCCAATTCATTCCTCTGAAAGCAAGTAATTCCAACTTTGGGGGACAAAAGAAATAAGGGTGCACCTCTACCTGCACTTACACATGACGAATACAGAAGTCAAGGATGTGCCTCAGATTAGGTTGCTCACTGAACCATCACAGTGTATATGTGAGGGGTTAACTTCACCCTCAAAATAGTCGTCCATTATGCAAACCGAATTCTGACAAACATTTCAACATTAGCACAAAACAGTGTTTTATATGTCTGCTCTTACCTTCATCGTCTTTGGGGCACAGCTCACAGGGGTCCCCCCAGCCCTCTCCTGGCATTTTACTGCAACAGCATTTTGCCTTTGTGGTGTTGAAAGCTTTGGGTACAGAACACTTTCCATTCTCAAAGTTTGTGAAGCAGAAGCTCTGGCGAGTGTCTAAATCAAGAAAGCACACACCACAGACCCCCTCACCGGTCATTTGCAAAGAAGGAGTAATTTGCATATGACCCTCTTTGACAGCGTTTCTGATGGGCCGCACATATGATGCAGATTATGATCAGCAGTTAAGGCAGGTCTGGAAGTCCTCCGCTGCTGACTTACTTGACTTGCCATTTTAAATTGTCCTGTCTATGAAATTTTAATCATTTAAAACGTTTAAAATATTTTTATAATGTACTTAGGAAATGTAAACATCATTAAAATGATTTCCACATCCCTCTTCCCATTATTACATTATTGCCTAACAAAAATAATCTAGGTCACTTTCTGTAAATTAAATCCCATGAAAAGCAACTCACAATCCCAATGTATAAAAAAAACAAAAATCTATGCCAACAATACAATGAAACTGGTGAAACAAGTTTTTCTAGTATGAAATTAAAAACATGTAGAAACAAAGCCAATAACTCAAAATACCTTAAAAGTTGTCTAGCACATACACTTTTGAGACCTGTATTTTTAACCTACAAAGATACAGATGCCATGGATGCATATTTTGGAGTAACAAACACTAACAATGGTGTACTGTTCTAGCTCTGAAGTTTCCAAAGGCAAATCACCACACGGGAGTCCTCGCAAAGCTTACCAAAGCATCTCCGGCCATTGTCAGACAACACAAAGCCCGGGGGGCAGATGCACTGGAAGCCCCCAGGAGTATTGGTGCAGGAACCAAAAAGACAGATGTTGGGGTCTTCGTCACATTCATTGATATCTGCAGAACAGCAGGAGAAGGTATTAATTTAGTAAAATCAATACACTGTTCAGTATCTGACGCTAACTAATTTGTCCACACTATAACATGCCACTAGCCCTTGGCTGTTTAATACAAAATGAGATTATACTATGTGCACAGTTCATTCGTTCTTTAAAAATAAACTGCTATTGCTTCACAAGTCAGTGACTGTATCCGGACTCAAGCAGCCATATGCCTCAGATGCCCAAGCTGATCGCCAGCTCCTTGTACTTGATCTTGCAGGGGTATGAATGATGCCTACCTGACATGACCGGTTCAGTGTCTTACAGGCTTCACAGCCACAGCTGGCCCATTCTCGGATGCCCCTCTCAGCAATTCAAGTTGGGATCCTGGGGTCACCTTTGCTCTACTCCCTGACCTTTCACACTCCATATGCAAGAAGCCTGTGGCCCATTCACTTCTACCTCCTCTGTACATTCAAACTCAATGTCATTTGCTGCAGGGATTACGGTAGACCTCCTGATTGGTGCACTGCCATCTCTTCCCTTCACACTGCCACCAAGCTCTTTCTAAAACATGCATCCATTTGAAAATATGTGCCCATGGAACCAGGAGGACTCACATGTTCTGAGAATTTTATCATTCCCACTTTGCCCCAGAATGGTTCCTGAGAATGAGTAAGGATTCCTTACCAGTGGTGTTTGGCCTATTTTCATGGGAAAGCGCTTATTTAAGTGGGTTACTGTAACTAACTGAATAAACAGCACACAGTTCTAGACACATTGGAATGTAAGCTTCATGAGGACATGACGTGTCTGTCTGTCTGGGTCACTGACACACCGTCAACTTACTCTAGCATAGTGTCTGGCATGTGCTACATTCTCAGTTTGTATTTGCAGTGTTTCAGTGAGTCATGTCACACCCTTTCTAAGAACCTGCAGTGCCCCACGCCGCCTGCAGGACTATGCCTGAGCTCCTCTGTTCCCTTCTCTCCTCTGATTAGAAAATTCCTATCCAACATCTAGAAGCCACCTCGAATGTCACCAGTCTTTTGTGACAGGCTCCTCCTATTGTGTTCCCACATCCTGAACACGCCTCTGGCACAGTGTCTGTCTCACCGGATTGTAAAGATATCGTTACCAAACAGGTTTACTTACAAAACATGCCTTCTCTTTTGGGCACTAAGTTGCCTGGAGGCAAGGTCTGTATTTTTGTATTCCTGGCACCTAAAAGCTACCAAGCATTTATTATAATGTTCACTGAATGCTGGAGTGGATTTGTGTGCCTCTTGTATGTGTGCATGTGTATACACATGTATATAGCATGTATTTGTGTGAATGTGTGATCAATTAGTTAGCAAGCGTCTCGTTTGGGAAAAATTGGTAGAAAAGATTATATAGGCTGAAGCAAATATTCATAAAATGAAGGAAATTAATTAAAAACTTTTTTTTTCAGAGACGCAAAATAGTATTGATAACATTGGATAAGGGAACCAAAGTGTAAGTGAATCACAGATTTTTTTTTTTTCAATAAGAGAAAAGAGTCTTTATGATACAGGGAAGCATATATTGCCACTTCCCTCCTAATGGCTGACATGCTGCTACACTTCATTGTTCTATAAAGGGATGGATCACAGGGATAATGAAGTACTGAGATGAAATATGGATAAAGAAAACAGAAGAAAGTATCTTAAACTTTTAGAGAAACTTCTTACTAAAATGCTTCTAGTATTATTATTTAACTATTAAACACACTAGACAATCTTACAACAAACTATACAGATCAGACAAAAAAGGGAAAAGATAGACCAAATTGGAATGACTAGACAGATCCATTATATGTAATTATATGGTCTTCAAAATAATAAATTTGGTGAAGTAAACTCTTTCCTTCAGTTCTGTCTATATAAGTCCCTTGCATGTGAAGAGTAGAGCTACAGTATTTTTTTTAAGAGATTGGGTACCCCAAAAGCAAAAAATCCATTAGCAATCATTTCACGTTAGAGGATCCCCACTAAGATGCTGGTGCTTCTGAATTTCAACAAGACGGTAAAAAATAATTTATATAAAAGTGAAATAAAGTAACTGTAAAAAGGTCAGCCTCCATCATGTTTACCAGGCATTTCTGGGACCCACTTTTGATGTGGTTACAGTATTCTTGTGCGCTGGAAGAATTTCAACAGGAAAACATCTGTTACAACAGATGGATTCATATTTTCTGTTTTGACATGAGGCCTTCCCGATGAAAAAAGTCTTAACAAACAGCATTGTCAGGATTTTGTGCTTCACATTTCTAGGACTCTAGACACCTTTAATAGTGTTTTAAAATTGGTTGCCAAAGATTACAATTTCTGTAGACACTCTTTAAATTCAGTAGAAAGTCTCCATTGACATTTGGAAAAAAGATTAGCATGCGCTGAAAATTCTTTGTCTAGTATAAGATTTCTGTTAATGAAAAATCCCACATCCCTGAGTTCTTTATTCCCACCACTCCACCTTCAAATCATTTCTGATTGTTCAATAAAACAGATGTAGGCAGCTTTATGTTTAATTCCTTGAGTCAGCATGCTTGCAGTGGTTTGGATTTGGTATTATTTCCACAGAGTCTATTCCAAGTCTTATTAGACTGAACAGCTCGTGGACCTCAGGAGTAAATGTGAGCCTTACCAATGCAGTTCTCGCTTTTTACTTCATACCCTGGGGGACAGATGCATCTGAAGGATCCCTCTAAATTCTGACAGGTACCAGGAGAACAGGAGCCAGGAAGGGCAACACACTCATTAGTATCTTGAGAGAGAAACAAGACAAGGAATGATTTAAATATGACATACTTTTTGCCAAATGATGTTAACATGAATTCAGCATGGGTGTGCCAAGTTGAATCTGATCTGCCAGGTCACTATGGACAAATATGCCCTGAGATACTCTTTGACATCTCAGTTATTACTCATCTGGCAAGAGGCTAATTGTCTAGATTTGCTTCCTTTGTCTATTATTTTTGAGACTTGGTTGGCCTCAAGCTTTGTGCCAATAAAAACACTGCATACAAGTCATTCCCAGTTGCTGACTTATTCCTTATACCAAAATTTCCCATGATTGCTTATCTTGGTCATGTGGTCGAGAGGATCTAATGAAAGGTGAATGAGTTCCCAGATTGGAGGCGGAGGGGCACACCATTATTTCAAAAAAACAAAACAAAACATGAAGACCGTTTATTGTTTGGATACTTACCTATACAGTTCTTGCCATCTGGAGTAAGTTCATAACCTTCATTACATAAACACTTGAAGGAGCCGATTTCATTAAAACACCGTCCATTTCTGCATACCTGGCCGAAAAAGGAACTGCACTCATCTATGTCTGTAAACAAACAGGAGTCAGCTTTTCAGAGGAAGCACTTGTACGTATATTATGCCACGAGCTGCAACTTAAAAATATAGTTACTGGCATACATTTACAGGAGCCCTACAGTTCCTCATTAACATGCAGAAGAATGACTCATGCTATCGGAATCAGGTGACGAATGAGGTTATATTTGCAGCCAAAGGGGACATTTTTGATATTCATATAACTCAAAAATTTATAACCAGACAAATGTTGAAGGTTTAAGGTGAAGCTTTCCATCTTTTCCAATTGAGAAATACTTGTTTTGCCAGTGGCAAGAGAATATATAGGTTTGACTTGACTGCCTAGTTTGTAGATGACTTTATCTGGAGATAAGCTAACTGTATTCAAAGGACAAATAAATACAGAAAAATTAGTGATATTAAAAACACTCTAGAATTGATGACAAGTTTTGCTGACAGAACACAGAACTTGAAAAAAAATCCTTAAAGCATTAGGTTTTCAGTTGAGCTTCAGGTTGATGGCAATGGGGAATTTTCTGGGTTGTTTGAATATTCTACTTTGATCAGAGCCATGTCTGTATCTTCAGATCTCCCTGGCTGTACAAAGAGTCTGAGAAACTATGAACAAGAAGGTGAAAGCTGAATAAAATGTCCAATTAGCTCTAATATTTTCATAGTTGCACAAAATCTTCACAGAATTTTGAAAAATAAAGGAAACTTAGAAGAACATATATTGGGTTCACTTAGGAGGTAGGTTTGGGCCGTGATGGTCCTGTAATGGTAGGAAGCCTAAGCTACCTTCACAGACCTTATGGGATCACGTGAACTAAGAAATGTTATTTTGTAAGGCCTGGTACTGGTAAGCAAGAAACATTTGTCGTCATCTCTCTTATTATCTCTGCCACCAACAATAGGGTCCCCCTCCACTCACAATCAATTCTTATTTCAGCCACTGTCTGTTATGCGCAAAGGCTAAAATCCTATACCATCCATAGGGCATGGTTTCATTTTCCACTGAAAATCTAGAGTGGTTCATAGAGATCAAATAGGTTTCTGAGGCCTGACTTAGTCACCATACACTGTTTCTGTGGGAAAAAGCATCCCTGGCTTGAAAAGCTTACAGAAAATGAAGTTTCAAGACACAACATGTTCTTAAGCTGGAGGCTGTTAGTATTTGAATATAAATCAAGAATGAATTATGTGAAATACTAGTACTAATGCTGCAACAATGACAGGCCTATCTTCGATCCCAACACTGATAAAAATAGCCCAAAGCCCTAAAGCGGTCCCAATACACTTACTACCATCTGCCTGGCTTTCTTCCAGAATCAGCTGCATACTCTATGTAGCAGATTGCCTTCTGATTATTTAAGCCAATATTATGTCTTTAGTTAACTAGAAATTAGTCAAAATTACATATCTTTGGCCATATTTGCAATTTTAATACTAAAAATACTTATTCTTTGGTTTTATACTTTATGTCAGTACATTGTGAGGAAATGAAATAGCAATAGAGGAATGACTGAGTACTTGGGACCTACCCAGGCAGTCATTATTGTGAGTGAGCTCAAACCCGGGGTAGCAGAGACAGTTGTAGGATCCAACGGTGTTTTTACAGGTCCCATTTCCACACGGATGCCGCTCACACTCATCAACATCTGTAAAAAGACAATGGTTCAAGGGAATTGAATTTTCTAGTTTTTAACTAGAAAAACATAGCCTAGTAAACACATTTTTTTAGACACTATTTACTTCCTTAGATTTTCCTCATTCAATGCTGGGAACCCATATTTATTTTAAGGAAAATAAGTATGAGGTAGAGAACATTCTAAATTATAAAATTATAAGTTACTGTTTAATGAGCTACAGGCAAATACGGTACTCAGGACTAGCCTGGGAAGGCATCCTCTTATTGGAGGTGTTTCAGTGAATAGGTTTGCTTAAAAGGAAACCCATCTTTTGACACACTAAAACAATTTGTTCCCTTAAACATGATAAACACTACCCCAGAAATTTACATATGTTAATGTGATTGGCACAATAAAGATAAACTTTAGTTTCCTAAATTTTAGGAATGGAATTCAAACCGAAGAAGTCTATTAGAACTCAGTATTATTGGCTTTCAAAAAAAAAAAAAGATTTAAGAAACTATTTAGAAGGGTCATCCTCAAATGAGAGCGTCTGCTAGACTGGAACTTCCAGGCTGCCAAAACCCCTCACCCATGCACCAAAAGGTATTGCTCCTTAGGGAGGAAGCTTCTCTTACGGGGGGCACACCAAGGAGTCTGGCTCACTTTTATCATGGACTCATTGTTGGCCTGAGGGTGGATTTTCTTCATGTGAACTTCTGAATCATAAATCTCACATTTGTTTTTAGCATATCATATTCTCTCTCAGTACAGCCTGTTGCAGCACGTGTACGCAAGCACGCATGGAAAATTCACGCAGACAGGGACAGACCCTCTATGTGTCCTTTGCACAAGCATGCCCTAGGGAATTCTTCCCACCACGAGGGGAGAATCCAGAGAGGAGCTCTTAGGAGGTGAAGCAGGAAGCCAGCCATCTGCAGGCGGTCCTCCTGGTGGGGGTGCTCTATAAAGGAAATGTTCTACTGTGCTGAAATCTGGCTTTATTACTCTTACAGATAGTATCTTGAGTACCAAAAGAGTAGATGCATAATTCTAGCTTTTTCTAAACAGAGAACATGCTAATTATGAACAGCCAAGTTTTAAATTTAATTTTCCTTCTTCAAGTGCAAAGCATGGAGAACTCTTTCAGTAGAGATACAACCAGGAGCTGACAGCAGATTTAAGGAGCTACGCAGAGTTCCAAGGCATCCAGCCCATCTGCCTTTGAAATCGTATTAATTTCCACTGTGAGCAAGTACTTCCTGAGCACGATTATTCTGTAACTAACAAGTACATTAGCTACTGGGACTTTGAGTTTTGCTACATTTGCTTCCAAAAATTTTTAAGAGTTAAAACACATGAAGAAGCTGTTGGTGTTTATATTCAAGAGAGTTTTGCCTATGTTTTTTTCTAAGAGTTTTATGGTTTCATGACAGCAGCAGACTCACAGAACCCAAGAATGGACTAACAGTTACCAAAGGGAAAGGGACTGGGGAGGACGGGTGGGAAAAAAAGGAGCATTATGAATAGCACACATAATGTAGGGGGGGCATGGGGAAGGCAGTCTAGCACAGAGAAGACAAGTAGTGACTCTATAGCATTACTATGCTGATGCACTGTGACTGTAATGGGGTATGTGGTGGGGACTTGATAATGGGGGGAATGTAGTAACAATGTTGCTCATGTAATTGTATATTAACGATACTAAAATAGAAAAAAGAGTTAAAACACAGAAGCAGCAGCTAAGTCCCAAGTATTCATGGGAAAAATGTATTTTTATATATGTAGGTGTATATCTACATTTGCGGCCTCTCTTACTACGCCTTTGTATTGTGGCACTCAGAAAGGGTTTCTTGAGTGGGAACAGAGAAGGGCAAAGGGCAGCTTGTACTGTGGTGACTTCCATAGAACCGTGAGTGTCCCAGAGCGCAGGCTGAGCAAGACAAAGTCATCTGGGGAAAAAGATTGTGAACACTGAACCAATGAACATACGTGGTGTGTGTTCCTGCTTGCAAATTTCACACAATAAAACCGTAAGCAATTTAACAGAGCTAACTTTTTGTAAGACTGTTTGTGACAGAGACAAGGCAGTTACTCGTGCCAAGTGGCTGAACTTAATCTCTTCTGGAGACTCAGTGCTGCCTGGCCCCCTGGGTGTCAGCCCCCTCCTCACCCATGCACATGGTCTGGTCCTGAGAAGCCTTAAAGCCATTGTGGCAGATGCACTGGTAACTTCCTTGCAAATCAACACACAGGCCGTGACTGCAAACATTAGGAATTTCTAAACATTCATTGCGATCTAAAACAAAAAATAGAACACATGTTAGACATATCTGATTTTTATTAAGATTCCTCCATTTTTTTCAGAGGCGTTTTTCCATAACCTGCTATTAATTATTGCAGGCAGGCTGAAAATGAACCATAACTACAGCTGAATCAAAATAAGCAAGGCTTTAAAGCATCCAAGCCTCTTTTCTTAGAAAAATTATGCAATTTGGTAAAGTTGATCGATCTCTCGAGGCTACTATTTTATTTTGTGGTCCAGTTCGAGGAAAATCCATTGAAGACGCTTCTTTCCCTAACAAAATAATCTATACTACATGGTGATATAGGCACAATGTGAATGAATAGACTTAGAAAATCTTTTCCAAACTATCTTTGAAAAATTTTTTTGACAGTCAAGCATACACAATGTTTTCATGGAGGAAATCTAAAGGACATTTTGCTCAATGCCGAAGAATGGGTCAGTCTCTTTCTTACCGACACAGGCTCCGTTGGGTGAAAGCTTGAAGCCCGCAGCACACTCACAGCGGTAACTGCCAGGGCTGTTGATGCAGTCCGCGTTCCGCTGGCAGAGATTATCGCCATTGCTGCACTCATCAATATCTGAAAGGACAACAGTTCCATTCAGAAAAATTTCATCAGTGCATTTAGTATTACATGCACCTAACCGACCGGGTGATCAATTCCCCAATGCTCAGCAGAAAGAATAAAAATCACAACAGTGTCTAAAACCATTTGTGGCTTACCAAACTTTTTTTTGGATAAAGTTCATACATCATGCAGATTACCTTCACAGACCAGGAGCAGGTCATTGTAACTGAATCCTGTAGGGCACTCACAGCGGAAACTGCCAATCTGGTTAATGCACACACCATTTGCACAAATGCCTGGAATCTCTTTACATTCATCAATGTCTGAAATTGAAGAGATATGGTCAAATATATGTGGTTCCGCTTAATGGATTTACTATAAAACCTTGAATAATGCTATGTGTACACTGGCATGAGAACACATACTCAGCATCACAAAAATCAATTCTATGCTGGTATGAATGATTTTTGTGGTTTATGAAAGCACAGAGGCCATAAAATGGATTGTTTCCTTTAAACAGTGAAGGAAAAATTTTAGTAGCTGATCAAATATGCCAAGTGATTTTAGTGTCAGTATACCAAATGAACTCCCTATGGAATTAAGCTGCTTCTTCAAGTTATGTATTAGTTTCCACTATCTGCTGGTATTTACGTGATTTAAAAAAAGCTAGGTTTTCTTAATTTTATGTACTTTGTTATATATAGATTGATAATGTAGACTTAAAGTTATATTGCTTATTTAATCTTTGAGGAAGAAAAGTAGAATGAGCAATAGAAAGTATATTCAGAAGGAAATAACTTGTATAATTAATAATTCTGCAAATACCTAAGTAGATTAGCAGAAAGGGACACTGCAGAAATACACCAAAAACATAAACGTGTACTTATGAAAGTAACAACTAAATGTTAAAATAAGATAGATTGTTTAAAGTCATATAATATAATATTCATGACAGGAAAACTACAGATTTAGCTTGGTATGTATAAAATCTTGAGATAATCACATAACTCTCCTGACTTAATCACCAGACCATGCTGATGGATTAATACCATTATTAACACTTGGTTAGAGTCTGTAAACATGTTACGTCTTTCTTGTCTAACTATATTATATTAGATCAGAATCTTGATTATGTATTTTACGGTAGTTTAAACTTTAAAAACAGTGAACAGATTTTACAAAAAGGTACATACATGTATTTAAATCAACAACCTGGAAAAACTTACCAACAGCTTTTCCTGTGTGAATGTCAAAGGTGAATCCGGGAATATTTCCACATATGGTTTTAAAGTCAGCTTTAAGAGACAAACAATGCAAATGTATCTTAAAATTCTCAAACTCCTTCAAAATAACATTTTACATAGTATCACTGACAAATATATTTTATATTATTCACAACCAGACGTTTTCATTCCAATTATATTTATTTGATAACAGTGTCAGCTTCTGTAAGGAACAGACGTAGGTCTTCTTTACCATTGCTATTATTATTATTATCAACTTTTGATTGCTGATATTAGAAAAGTTAAATCATTGCAAAATTAAAAATATATACGTTAGGCATTTAAATTCTTTTTTACTTTTGACATGCAGACCTTTAAAAATGTTCCAATTTAGGCAGATTGAAAAACCAAATTAGAGTACCAACTTAAAAAGGGATTGTGAATCGTACAAGGGCATAGATGTGCAAAACGAATTCATGGTGGTGAAACAGGTTAACAATGAATAATGAAGGAGACACTAACGTCTCAGTTTTTAAACATAAAGGTCTCTTTGTTGGAATGTGAAATTTGAGGCATCAAAAACAATGCATCATGGAATAATGCATGGAGACTGTAAGAATTACTCCCACACATAATTCTTCAAACTAACAGAAATTTCAAAGAATCCTAATTTTTGAGAGGTGGATCATTTCTGATACCCACTGCTATACAAGTAAGTAAAACTCTGGGAAATAGTGTTAAGTTAAAACAGATACTGCATACTACACTCCATATACTGTCAGGGGAGGTACACTGTCAGTGAATCCACCAAAATTCACCCGGTATCCAGAGCATGTAATTGCTTGGCAAGGTGCGAATTGTAACATATATAGTTGCTCCTTGAACAACATGAGTTGAAACTGTGTGAGTCCACTTATGTCTGGATTTTTTTCAATAAATTTAATGGAATATTTTTGGAGATTTGCAGTAATCTGAAAGATCATTTTCCCTAGCTTACTTTATTATAAGAATACAGTATGTGATCCCTATAACATACAAAATATGCATTCATTGACTGTGTATGTTATCAGCAGGGCTTCCAGTCAACAGTAAGCTATCAGGTGAGTTTTGGGGAAGTTAAAGGTTATACATAGATTTTCAACTGTGTGTGGGGATGGGCAACCACCCTATCCCCCATGTCGTTCAAGAGTCAACTGTCTATCATCTCATTTGTCAGTATCACTGTATGAATTAGTCACTGTCATTATTTATTTATTACCCCTATTTTATATATGAGGAATCAGTTTCAAAAAGGATAAACTTTTTAGCCTAAGGTTAGACAATAGGCGGCAGAGCTTCAATTTATTTATTATTAAGGTATCATTGACATACAATCTTATGAAGGTTTCACATGAGCAACATTGTGGTTACTACACTCACCCATGTTATCAAGTCCCCTCCAACCCCATTGCAGTCACTGTCCATCAGCATAGTAAGATACTATAGAGTCACTACTTATCTTCAGCAGAGCTTCAATTTAAACACACACCTGTCTCTCAAAACTAAGTCCTTTACTTCCTCTCACACAGAAAAGTGATGTTTAAATTCCCAAGTCAATGAGGTTCAATTTCTAACTAATGGAATATTTAAATTAGAAACTGTGAAAATGTTTTTACTTGTTTTTTCTGAACAAAACTATGGCAAGTTAGGGCAAAGAAATCCACTTGCCCGCTGAATTTGAGTCACTGAGAAATGGCCCACATGTCACTTTTCATCACCTCTCCATTTTATTTCATCATCACATTAAATGAAGCATTTTAATACATACATTCTAAGTAATATTTGATAACAAAATCCACAACTGTTCTTTCCCATTTGTCCTAGTGGTTCAACAGTTAGTATCTACAACTATTAAAGGGATCAGTTTCTAGCTCATAAAAGAACCTTGGTGGGCAACAATTTTAAGACGATTTTTTTCTTTTTTGTTCTTGTTTCTTTTATCTTTCAGTGCTTCTTTTAAAAGAGTCTGTGCTTGTGAGAAAAAATTTGCCTTGTAAAGACCAGCTCTGCTTCTGCCTAAAAAATGCAGATATATTTGAGGGAAAGGATATATAAGGACCACTTTGACAATAAGTTGCTTTTATGTAATGTTTGCTCATCAAATCCATTTTTTGCATACTCTGCAAGATTGAACTGAAAAGAGATACTGCACTTGGACTGAAAGTACAAGTTTTTAAATCAGAATATTATACCTTCTGAGTCTAGCACAATGACACGCAGTTGCTCAATAAGTATTTGCTCTATGAATAAATGAACAATTAACCAGCATGATTTAAGACAATGGGTTTACCTGGACTGGTGCTATACACTTTATCAGTTTAGCAATGGGGCTTCTTTTCAGAATGCACACTCCTACTCCACAGCTATCACAGAGACTGGTGTTCCTATCCCAAGGAGGCCCACTGGGGAAACAGCCATATGATGCTCTTGGACATTTCCAGACCTGAGCATGTTTGGTTTAGTACGTGTTTGCTTTCATTACAGTCACACGTGTGCATGCACTGCTGCTCAGCCTGCAGCAGGAGCAGGAGCTGTGTGCTTACCTGTTCCTGGAGTCGGGCATGGTTCACATGGTTTGTTCCAGGCTTTGCCCACGTTATACGTGCAGCAGCACATCCTCTTGGTCACGTTAAAAGGCAGCTCATTCTCACAGGTGGTTCCATTATAGCTTCGGTAGCAAAAGCTTTTTCTCATGTCTACATACAGAAAAACAAGTCCACTGACCAGTCAGCAAGCAGCTAATAATGAAGCCCACACACCCGGAGACACCAGAGTTTCTCCATCAACACAACTCTGAAAAATCTCTTGATAATTGGGAGGTATCTTAAAATAATTCTTTAAGTTGAACTGAAATCATTTTTAGATTAATGAGTCTCCTGTTTTTAAATAAGGGATTTCATTTATAATTTTCTTGGGCAACACAGTTAATAGACATTCGTTTCTCTACTCAAAAGCATTTCTTCAATCTAAAAAGTATTACATGTTAGATTTTAAATTTTCTTTTATTTGTCAAATAATGTTCATTTTATATGAATAGAAAATAAACATTATTTAGGAATGTATCATTTAAAATGTGATGGAATTTCCTATCCCAGACTGATACTTTTTAAAATACTTATATGGCCAAAGTTTAAAATATGACACAGAGCCATAAGTATATAAGACTTGGAAATATGTCATCATTCACAAAGATTTAATTTCAAGTTTTCTGAACAAAATTCTGAGACATTGGTGCCTGAGACCTAAGTGTTAGCTGGGAAGCCAGCAACCGGGACCTTATTAGTTAGAGACCTTTACCTACCCATGCAGTTGTGGCCTCCGTTGACCTGCATGTATTCAGGTGGGCAAATGCAGGTGTAATTTCCCAGGGTGTTGTAGCAGGTCCCAGGTCCACAGACGCCAGGATGTGCGAAACACTCATCAATATCTAGAGTAGGCAAGAATAGCCATTAATTAATTGAGGTATTTTTCCATGCATTTTTGATATTTACATTACCGAACAAGCCTACAGCTGATTCCCTAAATCCCTATATTTTACAAAAATGTAGAATTTAAGGCAGTTATATAGGAAATACCCTCAAATGTGCATTTACATGATGTAAAGTATGTCTTTCTTTGAAAGAAAAAATTCTAATATTCAAATATATAAATGATCAAAAGAAATTATTCCAAAGTGGCAAAAGATAAAACTTTCATATTCTTAATTGGAACTGCTTTAAAGTCTCCTTTCCTCTTAGGTCATTTTAACTAAATTTCGGTGCCACCTTAAACTGAATGCAGTTAGGAAAGACTTCATCTTTATGGCCCCTTTCGAACTGGTGCCCATTTAGAGATTCTAGACACAGTGTGGCTGTTTGCTATTCTCTTTATTGAATAAATCATATTTCTTTCAGACATGTTCCATGAGAGGTTATAATGGAGTTGATTATGTTACCTGTTTGATGTTTGCTTTCAGAAGCAGTCATTCATTTATTCCATAATTAAATACTGAGATTCTATTGTAAGCTAGAACTTGTAGCTATGAAGATGAGTAAGATGTGGACTTTGCCTCAAGAAGGTCCCTCTCTAGTGGGGAGACAGGCCCCAAAAAGGCTTACTATAGTGCCATGTGAGGAGCAGGGGGATGGAAGCCAAGGAGGTGTCTGTATGACCTTTGAACTTCTTCACCCTGTGCCATTTAACATTTGAAAAGTACTGAAAAATATTAACTTAATAGTTGCATTCAAGCTTACCTATTTTCCCTATGTAAAATATAACTTCTCAATATGTGAATTAATAACTTAATTGATATTGAACATTTTCTCACTACTTCAGCTTTCCCCATATCCAAACCACCCATTTACTCGGGGGAAAATAATAATAAATTAAAGCAAATAAGTTGGACATTAATTTCTCTATCATCGTACAAGTTAGTGGCATTGATATGAAAAGAAAAAAAGCTATGAACCGGTCCCAAGAGATCCTCTGACAGGATTTGAGGATGGACTCTTTTCTCCAGACCTGACCACTAATTTTGTTTTAAACAGCACTGGTCATTTTTAGGTGTAAATTCACCTCACCTTCACAGATGCGGGTCTCCTCGCTGAGGTAGTAGCCTTGCGGGCACTCACACTGGAAGCTCCCGAAGGTGTTGATGCAGTTTCCACCCTGGCAGAGACCTGGTAACTCCTGGCATTCATCAATATCTGCAAAAGGGGAGACAGCTCGCTTACAGCAAACACTTTCAGACGTGGGATCCTGTAAGACCTGCAGTCTTCCACACACTGTGGATGCACACTTAGATGGATTTTCTGGGCTTTGTCCAGGAACCTTTGCTAAAATTTGAGAGGAGTGATTAAAGCAATTTAGGGATGATTATAAAGTTGAGAAACAGCGGTAAAGAGTTTGTCTGTAGAGCAATCAGGCATCAGATCACTGCAAAGAATCATCTTTCTGATTTCCAAGTGGTCATTCAGCATCCTGGTAATCGACTGTCCATCTGTAGTTTTGCAAAATAATGTAGTTGGGGTTGTTCCACACTAACTTTCCTACCAGCTTTTCTCTAAAGTAAACTCTTTATCTTGTTTAAATCTGGGTGACAATTAGAGGTGTGCTTACCTTCTAAGATGATTGTGATGGGGTTAGGTCTGAAGCCCTCACCCCCGGGACACAGGGTGTAATATTCAGCTACAAAACAATGGAAAAGAAGAGATTTCATATCTTGTCCAAGGGGCTGAGACTTAACAAGCATTTAGCAACTGCCAGGTTCAAAACACATATCCTAAGGGGTATATTATCTGCTTTTTCCTTAGTACCCTTTCAAATACACTTAAAATGATACTTCAACTTGAAGTAATATCATGATTTCGTAAATTATATACACGGTAGAATAACAAAAAAACTCTGTGTTTGGTTAAAGAAAAAACTTTGTAGATAATTTTTATCACAACTCTTCTGGCTAGTAAATAAAACCTCAAAGACTCAACAATTCGACAGTTTCATCCATGTCCCTATCAGAGCATACATTTCAACTTAAGGCATCATATGATTGATTTGAGGAGTGTAACACATCTATGAACCTGAACTACCACAACCTCTGAGAAGAATGGCCTTTATCTGTGGTACCACGGAAAATTGATGTTATCACCATTCATACTGGATTTTGGTTTAACAAATGCTTTTTCTTTTAATCCTATTGTGAAAAACAACAAGAAGAGAGGAATTCAAATTCCTTTTACATAACACACCCTCGGCTGGTTTCAGCATAGTCCCTGAAAGTCATCCAAATGCAGACTTTGGGCTCTATTTCCCTGTCCCCAGCACAAGATTAAAATGGCAACTGGTCTTCAGCTACCACTTCATTCCCTTGTTCTGCATCAGCTCCATACTCACTGCTATTGACAGGGGGGCACGTCTCACAGGGGTTTCCCCAGGCTTTCCCCAGGGAGCAGCAACAGGAGGACCGGCTGACGCCCACCCCAATCTCGGTGTTGCAGGACAGACTCCCGTCTCCTCGCGGACCGAACTTCAGGTAGCAGTTGCCCACACGGTTGTCTGCAGAGCAACAACACAGGTGCTTAAAACGGCCCTTGCCAGATAAGAATCCCTTTTTAGAGAAAGGTCGCGCAAATGATGAAATTCACAATCTGTAGGTTCATTTACATCCTCAGCCCAAAACAGTCTCTTGCTTTAAACCTTTTCAAGATTGAGTTGTAGGAATTAAATCTATTACGACAGTCACCTAAGTTGAGAAATCCATATAGACCATGGACTAAACAAGGTAGTAAGAAATGACTCGTTTGGGACATTCCAGACTTTCTGAGTGCAAGAAATTTTTCCTGTCATTAATCTATATGATGAGTTTATCTATAATGGAAATAAGATCTAGGATAAGCTAATTTAAAGCTATGTATCATATCAAAAAATTATTGGTAACCCCATTTTCTTCCTCTTCTGCCCATTATCTCCATTCTCCCATGGTTTAGTTTGAATTCGCATAGCCATCCTTGTGGATTTGGGGAAAGACAGTCTGCAACAATTTTAGAGGCTCTTTCAGAGATCGATGAATCTCAGACTTTTTCTTGTTTATATGCAATCACCATTTAGACCACCTCATTAGTTCCATGACTTAAAGTACTACCTTTCAGCTGAGGTCTCTCAAATTTATGGTTCCATCTTCCTCTCTCCCCTAATGAAGGGGAGACCTGTCTGCCAACTGCCTGATTTCTCCCTGCAGATACTTAAACTTCAAGTTAATACATCCCATCCAGACTCTACTCTTCCCTCTACATACAAAACTTGCTTACTCCTCTCCTAGCCTTCTGCGTCTTCAATGCAGACAAACTCCATTTTTTCAGTTGTGCAGGCCCTAAACCTTGCAGGCAGTCATCATCCCTGATCCAGTCTAGTAATAAAGTCTGTTAATTGTACCTTCAGAACATATCTGGAATCTGATTACTTACCACTGCTTCCATCACCACAACCTGAATTCAAGCCCCTCTCTTCCCTCACCTGGGCTGCTGCAATGCTTGCCTGACTCATCTCTTGGTCTCAGTCCCGGACCCAGTTAGACTCTGTTTTCCCCACCATACCCAGAACAATCCTTTGGAAGCATTGCCTCTCATCAGGCTTTCCATCTCAGTCAGAGTAAAATCTAAAGTCCATACCACAGTCTACAAAGTAGTTTCAATCCCTTGGATAGCTTTTTATTATTTTACTTGTCTTTTCTCATTTTTTCCCTCCAGTTTTTCTTGGTTGCTGAATCTCAGGTGCAGAGACACGGGTTAGCTCATGGTTCTCTCCTTACGAGGTTTGTGTTCATATCATCCCTCCTTCTTCTCTCCTTCCCTCTCATTCTCTTTTACCCCTGTTCTCCATTCCCATTTCTTGTTCCCTACCCAACAATTTGAATGTATTTAATGTAATGTTGTCTGTGTTCGTAAAATTAGTATTTTTATGTGCACATTTTAAATTTGCATAAATGACATTCTGTCATATATCTCATTCTCTTTTTTTTGTAACATCCAATCTGTTAACTCCATGGTGTCCAAATGCCATTCTTTTTTCACCAATCCACCCTCTAAGTATGGTTTCTGAATCCCTGCCACCACAAGTACTGTGGCAGTGAATGTCTGTACCCACATCTCTGTGTGGGCCTGTGAGTTATTTTCTTCGACAGCTAGAGCCAGGAGAGGAACTGTTGGTTCACAGAGTTTACATATTCTAGGATTCGGCCTCAGGAATAACAGTCACCATCATCCACCACGTGCATCTGATGGACCTTTTAAATTTTTTGTATTTGTTAAGTGACTTAGAAGAT
The DNA here is from genome assembly GCF_030020395.1 of Manis pentadactyla. Taxonomy (NCBI): domain Eukaryota; kingdom Metazoa; phylum Chordata; class Mammalia; order Pholidota; family Manidae; genus Manis; species Manis pentadactyla. The sequence continues at coordinate 64,572,208 of NC_080031.1, read as the reverse complement.
AATTTGCAGAAGAAAGAAGATACAGTGAAAAAACTGTACTAGAAATTTTAATAAAAATGTAATTGCACTTCTAGGAATTTACCCTAAGAATACAGCAGCCCAGTTTGAAAAAGACAGATGCACCCCTATGTTTATTGCAACACTATTTACAATAGCCAAGAAATGGAAGCAACCTAAGTGTCCATCAGTAGATGAATGGATAAAGAAGATGTGGTACATATACATAATGGAGTATCATTCAGCCATAAGAAGAAAATAAATCCTACCATTTGCAACAACATGGATGGACCTAGAGGGTATTATGCTCAGTGAAATAAGCCAAGTGGAGAAAGACAAGTATCAAATGATTTCACTCATATGTGGAGTATAAGAACAAAGAAAAACTGAAGGAACAAAACAGCAGCAGAAGCACAGAACCCAAGAATGGACTAACAGTTACCAAAGGGAAAGGGACTGGGGATGATGTGGGGGAAGGGAGGGATAAGGGTGGGGAAAAAGAAAGGGGGCATTACGATTAGCATGTATAATATGGGGTGGGGCATGGGGAGGGCTGTGCAACACAGTGAAGACAAGTAGTGACTCTACAGCATCTTACTACGCTGAGGGACAGTGACTGTAATGGGGTGTGTGTAGGGCACTTGATGAAGGGGGGAGCCTAGTAAACATAATGTTCTTCATGTAATTGTAGATTAATGATAACAAAGCAACAAAATAAAATAAAATAAAAAAGGTAATCATAGACAATTTAAGTTTTTATTTCATATTTTCTTTGTTATGAAGACCTATATGTATATACACATATATACCCAAAATGGTCCTATGAGTGAAATTAACTGCTTGTCAGCTGTCATGCATCAACATGAAACATAGCTATTTTGTATAAACTGATTGCACAGTCCAAATACATTTCTAAGAGGTCCTAGCTTATTATTACTAACTGGTCTTGCATCATTACAACACACTATCTGAAGAAATTATTGAAAACCTGGACAGCTCATAATTTTGTTGATGAGAAGACAGGTTCTTGCTCCACAAACTACAAAACATTTTCATTTTTAGATTTATCAACACCAATTAGAATCATCAGTCCAATGATTTTCTTTCATTTCTATGCCATGCATTTCCTTCCAAAAACCTCTGTCTAAACATGTGCCTTTATCATTTGTCCACTTAAGAACATTATCAATTAAAGTTTGGTTATGAAAGAATATAAGAACCTGGGATGATTTGGGTAGTCAAATACTACACGCTAAAGTTCTTCCTATTGACTAAGACATAAGGATACCATATGCCCTTTGTCTAGAGAAATATTCTTCACTCACTCTTTGATTCTTGAATCTGAAAAATTTCATCTAGGAGATTGACCTCTGAAGACTCAGAGCTTTACCCTGTGCCTGCGTGATCAGTTTCACCATCACCACCTTTAGAATGGGGACTATGGACTGCTGCTCTATGTTGCATTCAGCTGCTGAGCCACCTAACAACTGTCAAATATTTTCCATGGTCAATTTTCTTCTCTTTGCCATTATGGCCAGGGTGTGAAAAGTTCTGCTGAATTCTCAACTGTGTTCAATAAATGAAGATTCCAAAAAGAGTCTCTTGGTTTACTTTTATACCTTCTTGAAAGATTATGTAATCCCTCGGGCAACACGATACAAAAACTGAGGGATTAAGCAATGGTGACATTTTATTGCACCACTGTGTTGCCCTTCTAGGCGACATCCTAAGGTTCCCCTTTCTTGTCACATTCATCTTTGTCTTTAGGATCATTGAGCATAACTGATGAATAATGATGAAATAAAACCTGGGATAATAACATGCCACAGTGTTTTAAGACAAAGGAAAAATAAGATCACTAACATCTCATAATGTAATGGTCCAGTGGACCCTTACAGTATTTGTGTGATAGAATGAGTCTTTATACTTTGGAAGTTTTCTAAGAAAGAATAAAGCCACAAGGTATCAATCCATATGAACAGTTATAATTGCTCTAAAAAGAAACTCAAAAGCTAAATTGATTATCTGTTGACAATTAATTGAGTATTGTGCAAGAATATTCTCTGCAGGGCTGAGAGGGCTCCTTGAGGCCAGTGTCCCTATCAAGACTTCATATTATCCAAGTTTCCTAATTCTTGCCAGTCTATTAAGTATAAAGTGATATTTATATAGCTGTTTTTACTTTTTTTCTTTTTCTTATTACTAATGGTTTTGGGCATCTATCTATGTTTGGTTACTTTCGGAATACTCCCTTTCATGAGTTGCCTTTGATTCAAGGAAGCTTTTAAGAACTACTAAGGCCCCAGTGACTCCATTTCTGAGGATGAGGCAGGTATCAGGAACTTTTAAGGTTCCAAGTGGGATTTTTCAGTGTACCTAGGGTTGAGAACCACTTAGTGATCTGGGTTGTTTGCCCCTTCTCAGATTGCTCATAATCTGCCCTCCACTTCTCTTCTCCCACTACAGTCTCATTGCTGTGGCTCCACATTCTCTACCACAGGCCCTTAGCACAGACTGTTCCTTTTTGTAGGAGGCTTCTCCTCTCAGAGGTCCAGTTGGCTTGCTCTTTCCTTTGTGGGGCTAACTCCCCATCTCAACACAAGACTTCTCCAACCACCTCTAGTGTCAGAAAATATTCTTGATTTTATTTGTCTCTCTGCTACCAGAATGTAAACAAAAACAGAAAGTTGCTTACTCTGTTCACTATTGAAGTGCCAGCCCCTAGAATAGAAGGTACTCAATATTTACTGAATAGACAATTTTGAAAGACAAAGTCAGAACTCAGTAGTAGCCATAAATCATAACTAAATATATTGTCTGAAATTTGGCAATAGCCTATAAATTGTGTATAAATCACAGTGGCAAACATTCCCTCCAAATACTTTAGGCCTACAGGGAAGCTGACACTGAAGACAGCAGGCAGAGTACTACTACAGCAAGGAATTTTTTTTTTTTTTATATTTTCTCAGGAAATTCCCCAGACCATTTATTCCTCTAGGTAAATACTCACTAAGGGGCAGAAATAGGGCAGATGGCAAAAACTGGACAATTATTTTCTAAAAATCAGAGATGTCAGGAATGTGTGATGGAAGATTCTGAACCTTCATTACTGCTTTCCCCACTTCTCTCCCATCTCCCAATGTGTTTCCCTCTAGTAGTTTGACTCATGAAATCTAGTTCTCTGATTCTTGTCTTCATCTATCTCAGGCCTACATGACCCTTCTCACAGGGGAGAGAAATGTATATCCCAGTGGCTTTACCACCTGGGGCTGCCCTGGTGGATGCCCTGGTAGGGAGGCAGGCACTGCAGGACACTACTTCAGCTCTGCCCTTTGCAAGCTCTGAAACCTTGAACAGCCTCATTCCCAAGTCTGTGGGAAGAGGAGGTTAGAGCAGATGTCTTGAGAATACCTGTTTCAAAGTAACAACTTGAAAGACAGACATGATACAAATGAACACGTTTTGGTAATCTGGAGTTAGTGAAGGGAATGAACTATTTTGTTTTCCAATTAATAGTAGCAAATACTCATCACAGTTCATTACCAAGAATTTGAATATTTAACTCTCTATAATTCTATTTGTCCATTTCATATAGCTTTTACTTACCAACACAACCTACACCAGTGGGGTTCAGCTGGAAATCAGGTGGGCAGTTACACTCATAGCGACCTGGAGTGTTGACACATAGGCCATTTACACAGTTTATGGGATCTGCACATTCATCAATATCTAGGAAAGACATTTAAAATGGCTAGATCAACATCTTGAGTTTCTCTATGCATATTTCTGTTTAAAAGAATTTGGAATTTTTGCAAGTTAGTAAAGATCTTTAGGAGGGACTCAGCACAAATAAAATAAAGATTAAATTCTTGTATATACCAAACACATGTCAATAGACATGTAGATCAGTCACATGGTATTCATAATATCATTTAATGTCCTTAATTGATAATTATATGTTGGAATTCTGAAGAAGAAAATAGTTACGTCACTGTGCTTAACTAAAATTATATATCTGTATCTACACAGATACATGTACATACATAAAGAAATACTTTCATAATTCCATGGTAGATATTTAATACTAAATTGTTTATATGAAAATGGATGAATTCCACAGTTAAAAATAAATATATCAGAATGTATAATTTTCTTTTTTAAAAACCATAAAACCCAAGGCACAGCAGTCTAATAAGCAGAATGCTAAGCAGAAATTTGAGGAATTTTTATACTTAGCACAACTATTTATTTCAACTAATAAGAACATGAGGAATCCCTGAACTGGCCATACCTGTACAGTTCCCTCCTGTTCTGTCCAATTCATAACCATCATCGCAGATACAGTGAAACATTCCAGGCAAATTATTACATGTTCCAAAGACACAAATATTTTGGAAGGAGCATTCATCAATATCTGAAGGTTCAAAAAAAAAATAGTGATCTTTTGTTTACAAAGACATTTTGATTTAATGTATAATGTATATTAACAACTTATTCTATCCTCCCAGATGTTTTTATGTAGTTAAAACTTTTTAAAATTTGATTAGGTAGGTCACATCAATGGCAAGCAACTAATGTTCCTCTATGGAACAAAGCTATAGAAGAAATATCATTTTATTTTATGGGCATTATTTAACTGTCTTGGGTTATAAAACACTTAAGAAAGAATGGGCCTAAGGCATAAAAAAATACAAAAAATTATGAACATATCAAAGGATTGTAATTGTAAAATACTAAAGATAAAAACAAATTCAAAGATTCTAATAATTTAGAGCAAACATGTTTTATAAGCATCTACAACATACAAAATTTACAATATTTTAAATATTAAAGACCTCATTAAAATGATTTAACTTTTTAAAACTTTTTTACTCTATAATTTGATTTGTTATCATGAAGTCAGTTGTAAATAGGGAAAGAACTCTTTTCTTAATAGCATGTAGTAAGTTCATCCACTGCTCCATATTCGTACAAATTTCATTGCATTACTCTATTGCATTTAAGTCATAAATTCAGGTTATGAAACTATTCTATGAAGCTTTAACTCAAAACCAGTAAGTGAGAAGTTATCACTCCTCATTCATAAGAAAATGTGTGCAGCTGTAGAAATAATCTGTATTTCTACTCATAGGAAGAGGCTGGACATTCTGGTACACAAATTATCTCATGCTCTGAGAATGCAGAGCAGGCACGTCATTTTAGCATGTTAGGATGACTTGTCTAGTCAAGTCTGTCTTGAGTCAATGATACATTAAGTTTAAAAGGGTCTTCTGTTGATTCAGGATAGTTAAAATAATGAGTTTCAACCACCTAAAGTAGGGTTTTAGTTGTGTTTAAAAGTTTAATTGATGTGTAAAGGTATCTTTTGTGTCTTTTCTTGTGTTGGGGCAATAAAGTTATTCTCTTTATATAAATGAATGTAGACATTAAGCTAGCTTATAATTGAGTTGTGTTAATCTATAATTGAAAATGGAATTTTTATCAGCTCTCTAAGTATGCATTTTCCTTTAAAATGATCTTTATTAGAAATAACTTCCATTTAAATAATATAATAGTTGTCTAAAATAAGGTATTTTAAAAGAATACTGTCTTGTTCTTATGAAATTAATGCATACTCAGAAATTCAATCAATACAGAAAGGTATTGAGAGCAACCAGGAAAGATAGGGAAAACAGAAAATGACAGCAAACCCAAAAATCACTAATAAATGCTTCCACCCAGAAATAGTCATCATTGATGAACATTTTGCCAAATATTTCTCTAAGCACATTCACAGAAAGTGAAGCTGAAACGATTTCTAGTCATGAGGTCAGTTTTTCTTTATCTTGGCAGTATCTAAAGTACCTTCTAATATTAAGAACTGATGAAAAACACTGAAAATTTATCATCTTTTGGCTGTATTAAAATCATATATAATTCTGGATGGTGTTAATGGATTCTCTACAATGAATAAGAAAACTAACATTCATGTATGCTTCCAATTCCTTTGTATTATTTATATTATTTCAACTTTTTAATGTTTATGGCATGGACAACTGTACAGTATTTCATACTAATTTTTACTTAAAGGAATCAAAAGGTTTTTACAGTAACTTCTTCATTTATTTCCTGATTGCATTTCACTGCTTTGAAGTTTTTGTTTTTTTCCTACAGGTGTTTTCTTTCTGAATTATTTCATGTATGAGAGTATGCCTTACTGCCTTTGTGATGAGGTACAATATTCTTTAGTCATACGTGTCCTCAGAACTTTGTAGACATTGGCCTAGTATCTTCTAATTCCAAAAGTTTCAGTTTTGCTCGACTTGCCTTTTCTATCTGGAGTCTGAAGAATCCTTCTCTATGACTAAAGTGGACAAAAGTAATAATGAGTAAATAGGTAATAAGGCTAAGTCTTTGTCTTATAATTTACACCTTTTCCTATACATTCATTGCTTTCTTCTATTTCAGGAAAATGCTTGGTAAATACTTTTTTCTACTCAATTTTTGGGGGCTTTTCACTTCAGAGACACCAGTGATGTTTACAGTTATGGTCTTTGTCTTCTGTGTTAATTTCTTTCTTCCACCTTTTTTTTTTGCTCACTGTAATTTCCTCCAGTCCATTCTCCGTGCTTTCTCTCTTCTGTTCTTTTCTGCTTCTATTTAAAAGTTCTCTAAACTTGCTATATTGGGCCCCATTTTTCTTTTCCCTTGAGTCTGCAATCTCCCTTTCTGTTTTTTGCCTCATTTTGCTTTTATAATCTCTTGAAACTTGTTCAACCATATCTGTGTTTTTACTAAGGTCACCTACAGCACAGGGTACCAGTGGGAAATTTGTTCCTTGGCTTGTTTTCTACTCTGGGTTGGTCCTATCTGCTTTTGGACGTTTTTATTGTGGTGGTTGTTTCCACAGGATGTCTGCAGAGCTGTTGCTTCTTTTCGGTGTGCGTACACATCCCTCGGTCAGCTCTTTCAAGAGTTTTTGTAAACTGATACAGTTTAGATGGGAGTTTCTTGACATCCTCCCTGTCTTATCTGGGCTTTACTTGGAAGATAGCTCATGGCATGGATTCCACGGACGCTGCTCTTCTGTAGCCCAAACTTTCTTGAAGTGGGGTGATTGTAGATGGGAAGTGCTCCATTGTGCTCATTGTTGATGAACCTGGCCTTTGCTTTCTCTTCAGATATTATAACGAAAGGTCTATCTCTAGGCTCACTCCATGTGATAGCATCCTAATCTATCTCCAAAGAGGTTCTGCAGGTTTTGTTTTCCCCCATTTTGGCTGAATACTGGGAAATGGCCAACTGCAACAAGTTTTTAGACTATTGACAATTCTGAGAATTTGTGGTGAGAAGTAGATGCTGAGTGGAAAATGTTGGATCAGAGGGTCAATTCAGAGGGATATATATTAATAATAAGATGGGAAGACATCAAGGAATTAAATTAGTAAGTTCAGGAGACACTGTCTAGAGGAGCCAGATCTCATAGGAAGAGAGGAGACAAAAATAAGGAGAAATAGGGAGGCACCATGGGATTTCCTTTTTGAGACCCCAGAAGTTGGCATTTAGCTAAATGGGGCAGAGGGTGTCACTGAGGGTGAGTCACACATGTGCCACTCTCAGCTGCCCTGGCAATTGGGATTTCCATCCATAGTAATGAGATACCATGAAAAACCAACATGTGAAGGAAGCACAATTAAATAGAAACTGCTCAGCATCACCTTGGGGAGGTGCAGGGAGAAGTTTTAGAAGGGTCTAGGCCACAGATAAAGGAACAGAATCATGAGGGGGAAACTCTGTCTTATGCATAAAGAATTAATTTTTGAAATTTCATATTGGCAAAAATGTCTGGCTACTGCTGACTTGTTCCTTTTCCCGCTAACTCTTGTCCAGTTGACATGAGTAATAAATCATGTAATGCCATAACCACATTGACTCACATTTTCTGCTAATTGGCTTCAGTGCTTAGAAAAACCATGAGTGTGTGCGGCGGGGTAGGAGTGGGGGAGAAAAATGAAGCTCATTCGACAGCTGCCTTGCATAGAATGGATTAGATTCTGCCCAGTCTAGCAGGTGAATGTAGAAGCATGAATGCCTTCAGTCTCTAATATTCACCTATCCAGAGCCTCTTATTGTGATTCTCTCAAAATCGGTGGGAGTCTACAGCGAATCCTAGGCTCTTCAGACACTCTTTCTTCTGTGCCACATGTGGTAGTGGGGCCACTAGGCTCTACCCCGAGGCATCCCGGGGTGTATAATTTGGTGTGTGTGTGTGCACTGATATTTACTATTTCTGTTTCTTTGACTAGACACTAGTGCAGGGAGAGCCTAAAATCTGGTTTCATTTTAGAATCTTTGGCCAGCAGTTACCCGAGTTATTATTTTTTTTAAAGGTTTTCTATGAATCATGAATTTTGTTAAAGCTTTATGGTTTATGAATTGTTTTCAATCTTTTTCCTTTATTCATTTATATTTTCATGGACTCCCTAAGGATAGCCAGTAGCCCAAACTATACGGAAAGGGAAAACTGAGTCTCTAATTTAAAAGAAAACCCAAACTCTTTTTCTTGGAAAGATATCATACTAGTCACAAAGTCCCCTTTCTAGGAGAGGGAGAGGATGTCATAACTTAGAGGAAGGAGACATTCCTACTAGGCCAAAGGTGCAGCCCTGAGGAGGCCCAAGGAGGGCTTCCACTCAGACATGCAGACAGTGAATGAACACCTGGAGGTAAATGCCAAAAATGAGCTACTCAGATTTTGATAAACTCGCTAAATAGCAGTGACTGGGGGAGGAGATATATCATATTGTAAAAGATGAATAGTTTTTCCACATGTCATTCATTTAGTTAAAAAAAAAGAAAAAGAGAAATGGTTTAAAACAAAACAAAAAAGAAGAGAATGAGCCCAACTTCCAACTGTTGGCTCTTGGCCAGGAAAACTTCATAAGACATGAAAGCCGCCTTCATCATTATTCGTTCAGCAAAATAATCCGTGCTTAGGCGAATGACTTTTATATGTGCAGCATGTGCTGTGTATTCTGCTTCCAGGTGGAGCCTGTTCCAGCCCTCTGGGTGGTTTCCTTGGCTGCAGCGGCTGCAACTTGGAAGCGAGTTGGAATCCTGGGGACCCACCTTGGCAGGATCGGCTGTCGGAGGCTGGAGTGAAGCCCATCTCACACTCGCAGCGATACGCACCGGGGACGTTGAGGCATTGTCCGTTCTCACAAAGATTTATGTTTTCTGCACACTCATCGACATCTGGGGGCGGGGAGCAAATTACATCTCTATTAAATTCCACATGTCATGACATAGTTTTTCCTTCCATTATAACTAGATCAATTTTAGCGGCTTGAGTTAGGGCTCATGAACACGGAATCACAATTAATCATATTCACCTAACAGCTGGCGAGTAAGGCTATTCACCTCGATGCTAACCTTCACCTGATTGAACAGAGAGAGCGCAGGCATCAGGCGTCTCTCACATCTGCCTCAGTTCCCTCTGACACCATCAGTAGATACCAACCCTATTAGATATGACCAAGCATGTTGGGGTTAATCTTAAAATGGTGCGCATTCACTTGAAAACATCATAGTATTAGGATAAACAACTGGTTCTTTCACTGGTTCAAGTATTTTTAAGCAACTTACGGGCACTCTTTAGGAATGAGGCAAGTTCCTTTCCTGTCATTACATTCTTACTAAGACACTCCCATCTTAATTATGCAAATGGACCTAAAAGACAATTTATTTCATTCTGTCAGATGGAAAACGTGGGGCCAGCAAAGAGCAATGTCTACTGAGGGCCTAATATTTGCCAGGCAGTGTGCTGGTCGCCTGACAGGCATGTTTCCATTTCATCAACGCTGTGAGATTTAGAAGACGAAGAACCTGAGGCTAAGAGTGGCTCATGGAGCTGTGGGAGTCGCAGCCAGCTACTCCGTGGGGGAGCCAGGATCTGAGCACAGCTGTGTCTAACAGCAAGCCATGCCCTTTCCTTCACACCACGGTGCCCAGAAAGGCTAGGAAAGATGCAGTGTCTGAGGCTAAAAAGTAACAAAATAGTATAAAAATGTTTTCTTAAAGACACAGTTCAAAATAAGTCTGTGCTTTTGACATCAATAATTAGAAATGTGAGGCTTTCAATTTTGGGTTTAAAGTGTGTATTGAAATTCAGCTGAGAAACAGCTATTTTAAAACTTAAGAGTCTCATACTTTATGTCCACCTAGATGACGTCGCCTTTTATATGAGTCAGATGAGTGGCCCTATGAAGAAGGAATAGCAGCTAAACTGCGACTAACATTTATTGGGTGCATATGATGTGTTTTTCCTAAGCCCTTGGCTTGTGTTAGACCAGATCTTCTCAACACCATTTGGTAAGCTGAGCTTTTGATAAACCCTAAGTCACACTGACTGGGTGGGTTGCAGGTCTTCAAAAGCTGAATGTTTTCCCCATATCATTCATTCAGTGATAAAAAAAGAAAAAAAGAGGTGGTATTATTATGGTTACTATGCCTGTTTAAAAACAGGGAGTGTAAGGCCGTACTGATTCAGTAACTTACCTAAGGCTACACAGCCAGTGAACAGTGCAGGCAAGATCTGAATCCAGGTGCTCTGATTCAGACAGAGCCTGTGTTTTTTTTTGACCAGGGTGTTGATTAACAAATACAATAAATAAGATGACAGTCATTAATAATACATGTTAGTAATAAATGTCATTATTTAAAAACTTTTTCAGGTTTTGTGTTTCTGGTAAGAGAAAGATACATGTTCACCTGTAAGTCAGTGGTGATAACAAAGGTAGGATTTCAGCCTTATTTAACTATAGTTTTCTTCAAATGAGGAAAACGTAGAAAGCATTCCATAAAAAATTGCACCAGCACACACCTTGGGGCTCCCACCCACCTGAGCAGGTAAAGCCGTCCCCGGTGAACCCTTCGGAGCAGGCGCATCGGTAGGAGCCGGGGGTGTTTACACACTGAGCATTGATGCTGCACTGGTGGGTTCCGTTAGAACATTCGTCCAGATCTGCATGCCGGGCGACACAGTGGTGAAGTTCAGAAACAAAAATAAGATGTTTAAGCAGACAGAAAGATCTTCCTTTGCCACAACTTAAATGTAAACTGTACAAATGGAATGTGGTTTAGTTTATCTGTAAGGTCACACTTTCAATTCCTCAAGATTGCAGGCCTATGACCCAAAATGTTCCTAATATAAACATGGGCCAAAATTATTAACTCAAGCATTTTGTGAGATATCTAATAAGCTGAACTTTTAATGTTTGAAAGAAAACCAGTACAAGATCTCCTTCTGAGTTATACTAGGGGTAGATTTTAGTCACTGGTTCCCTGGTGCCAACAAGGGCAAATTTCTAAGATATTAGTGAATTTCACAGCATGACAAACAGCATGGAGTCTTCAGACTTATTTTACAGATGAAGAAACTAACTTGTGATTCCTGACCTCCTCGAGCCAACAGAGTAGTGGAAAACACAGATGTGAAACACTAAAAATTAAATTACATTAAATATGTTTCATGTACCAGGAAGAAAAATTACAAGGTACAAGTGAGAATAAAAAGGACACCCAATTTGGACTGTAGAGCCAAGGAAGAGCTCACTGATGAAGTACTTTTTAGTTAACTTCAGACATGAACAGTGAGTAGGAGCCTGCTGAACAGAAGTAGGGAAGGGTGTTGCCTGCAGAGGGAACAGCACATGCAACAATACCAAGGAAGAAAAGAGCATGGTGGTCAGAGTAACAAAACAACGCAGGAGATGTGAGGTGATGGAAGACGGAGCTAGACAGACCGTGGGAAGATGCTGTAGGTCTTGTGAACCATGGGAAGGAAGAGAGATTTTATCCTAAATTCAGTGGATTAAAAGGACAGCTGTGAAAAGATCAGATCACAGATCCAAGGTTTAAAAGATCTGTCTGAATACTATGTGGAGAATGTGTTATATGACCAGAGTGGGAATGAGCAAATACACGAGAAGGTTCTTTTTACGTGTGTGTGTGTGTGTGTGTGTGTGTGTGTGTGTGACAGAGAGAGAGAGAGAGAGAATGGTTGAGAGTAGAGCAGTGGAGATAGACAGCAGTGGGTGGTTTGGGTGGTATTTTGGAGCAGAGGTGCTTGGACATGGCTACCTCGTTTGCAATGGAGGGAGGCTCTTTGGCGAGAGTTGGCCAGTGTGATGGTTGGGCAAGGAGCACAAAATAAGGGAGCCTAGAAGACAGAAAACCAGTAGGCAATGGAAGTGGAAAACTGGGAAAGGGGATATGCCTGAAAAGATGTGAGACTGATGATGAGGAGATGGCTGGATGGGGGGTGGGAGCTCACGAACTCACTGATGCCATCCCAGAATGTTACTTAGCCAAGTTATTTGGAAACTATGATAATTTAAGTTCTATAGTCAGCTCATAGACATCTGACACATGCAAAAGGATCAAGTGGATACAAAAGTATATTCACATTAACTTATACTATTGGTATCAGATCTTCAGGCTAGGCTTTAACACTTACTGCATGCAGGCTTGTAAGGTGTGAGTAATCACAGGGAGGTCAGTTCGGCTTGCTCTATTTTCTATTTTAAGTTGACCTGGATAATTCTTACCAGTTGGTAAAATGCTTTAGCATTAAAGCATGTAAAACACATAGCATATTAAGCCACATGGTGAATGACACCAAGGGAAAAAGCCATTCCCCTGCCTCACAGCTATAAAAGACTCTGGCTCAGAACTGAAACACTTGGAGAATGACCTTCCCATTCTCCTTTCTTTAAATCAGCCCTCTTAAATCCAAAAAAAATTTAGATTTCCCTGGAAGAATTCTATTTTCTATTAAAAAGCTAATATTGACCAGGTATAGACTTGGGATAGCTGATAAAAGCCTTTTCATTTCCTTTGTTTATTTCACTGGGATTCAAATCTCAGCGATAACTCTATGAAAAATTGGAAAACTATATTAGTCATTTATCTCCATACATCTGTTTGGATTTCTGGCTGCACCTCAAATAATTTTTACTGAACACCACATTAAAAACGCCGATAACAAGGCGTACTGCTGTAGTTTGATAATTTACATGAACGTTAAAGGAAACGCTTAGGCAGGAGTTATCTTGCAACTAAAGATAGCCTTTGATTTTCAAGTGAATAAATAAAAAAATGTAGACCATGTTTCTCTTCGATTATGGGGGTCAACAACTGTGCAAAGAAGAGCCTCTAATAATTTTGTGTCTTCCCAAGGGACACCGACATTTGCAAACTCACCAATACATTTGATGCCATTTCCAATCCAGCCTTCTCTGCAGCTACATTTGAAGCTTCCTGGGACGTTTAGACATGAGGCGTGCATGTCACAGTTGTGAGCACCAATTTCACACTCATCCACATCTGAGAGACCACAGTTAACATGAAGAAGATAGCATACAAGCTTATTAATTCCACTTAAAGTGTATTTCTGCATATAGGTGAAATTTTAAGTAAATAGAGAAATATCAAAGTGTTACAGGGCAGACATTGTCATTTTCATTTTTAATTTTTGTAGACTCCAAGATTTGGAAGTTTGTGATCCAAAACAAACAGGCCCTTTACTGGAATGAATTGCCAGCCACTTTCTGACAGCAATGAGACGCAGAGCTGCTACCCCTGGTAGATCCATGAGTCAGGCCCTCCCCACCTTCTTCCTCCCTGGGCCCAGACAAACCTCCATGTCAAGGGCGTCGGCCCTCCTTGGGCCCAGACAAACATCCATGTCAAGGGCGTAGATGTTAAAGGAAATCTTATTCCCAAAACAGACTCTCTCAATTCACTTCTGTTAATAATTGTTACATATTTTTCTTAATGATAAGAACAAGCCTGACTTTTTAAATACATGACAGTGTATTTTTTTTAAAACTATATGATCACTTGTCACTTAGAATACATTTTGCAGAGTTTTTGAAAACTATCATTTTAGTGTGTATTTTTCTTCTATTTATTTCAGAATATATAAACATATTCACTGGAGATGTTATCTGGGAAATGACCAGTAGCTTTCACCAGTACACACACACATGTATATCATTTCAGGTATATATACAAAGATATACACATATATGTACATATATACATATATATGTGTGAACAAACTATGTAGCTTTAGTTCCCCAAAGCTTTCTAGAATAAAAATAATACTGTTCCATCCAGGTCAATGATTACATATGGTAGATGCTGAAGTCTCACACACACCTCCTAGCTTTGGGTCAGCCTCACTAGCAGTGAACATCAGAGCGCCCTTCACTCATTATTTGCCCTTTCCTGGAGGTGTCAGTTTAGGGCCAGGCTGCAGTCGAAGCCTCCCACCACCTGCCTTGGGCAAAATACCACATAGAGGCCTTCAGTTGAACAATGACAAATGTCTGGTCCACATCACTGACCCTGGGACGTCCCAGCCCATTTTATGCAAAAGGCTAAAAGTGTGCAGCAGGGAAAGAGAACCAGACATGTAGCAAAGGCGGTGAGCACAGAAAGTGAGGAGAGAAGAGAGAGGCCATTTGGGCAGGGGGCAGAGAGGGCAAAAGCAAATGGAAAGAGAGGAGAAAGAGAGAGAAAAAGATGGAGGAAAAGAAGGAAGGAGAGTCTAAACAGAAATCTAGATTAATCTCGTTAGTTTGGAAGAACTGCAAAACCAGAACAACAGGGAGCCCTCGAGGCCTCTGGTGCTGCTTCCTGTTGGGGCTGTCCTCCTCAGCAACCATGCTGCCAGAGCCGCTGGGTGCGCCGGGGGCCCGGGGCCAGACCCCGTGGCCACCCTCCCACCCGCATCTGCAGTGGGCACCGGCGGCCTGGCACCGACAGCAGCCATGGTCCCGCACCTCTCGGGGCGCAGGCTCCTCACACTCCTGGCCAGGGCCGCGGGAGGGCAAGGCACTCAGAGCTGCACGGGAACAAGGGAGGCTGGCAGCTGGCCTCTGAAACAGAAGCTGCCAAAACCCTGGGGATACAAGCCGCAGAGCTACCTGTGCATCCTGTAGTCCCCTTCTTCACGGAGTAACCCAGCTGGCAGTGGCAAATGAAGGACCCCTTGGTGTTCTCACACTCCCCAAACATGCAGATGTTGGAATTCAGGTCACACTCATTCACATCTAGAAAATGTATTTTCAATACTGTGGTTAATACGTGTTCATCCTAGGAATTCGGAAGCTATCCTTTAGAAAAGAATAGTGGTGGGGAGGGAGGGAGAAGGGGATTGAGGGGTATTATGATTGGTACACATGATGTGGGAGGGAGCATAGGGAAGACAGTGTAGCACAGAGAAGACAAACAGTGACTCTGTGGCATCTTACTACACTGACGGCAGTGACTGCATTGGGGTATGGGTGGGGACTTGATAATATGGGTGAATGTTGTAACCACATTATTTTTTATGTGAAACCTTCATGCGAGTGTATATCAATAATACCTTAATAATAATTTAAAAAATAGCATGGTATTGAAATGTACTGATATATTTTAAAACAATCTATTTGCAAGACATAGTACTACAGATAAATACATAGTCCTTAAGAACTTTTTTCAAATAATTCTTTGTTTCCAGCTCCACACCTTCTATTAGAATGGTCTGAACTTTAAAAATAACGGAAAGAGCCTCTTCTTCCCATGTTTAAATGCGTGTGTATAAATAGTCATCCTGTTCCTGCGATACCCACCGATGCACGTCTTCATGTCCATTGAAGCCATGAAGCCGTCGTAGCACAGACAGCGATACTCTCCAGGAATGTTGGTACACTGGCCACCGTCACAGATGTCAGGATTATTTTCACACTCGTCAATGTCTGACGATACAAAATAAACATCAAATGAAAACCAGGGTGGCTTTTTTCAGCTCAAATATTTTTCCCATCCAGTTCTACTCTGGATATCTGGAGTGAGATCTGTTAAGGTGTGACAGGTCTGCGGCACAAAGTCTGCGAGTTTCCCCCTGGTACCTGCACACGACCTCCCGTCGGGCATCAGGGCATAGCCCTCGCGGCAGCTGCAGTCATAGCTCCCTTCTGCGTTGGTGCACCGCGTGTCACAGCCTCCGTTCATTATCATGCATTCGTCGATATCTAGGGAACAACATGGCCCCCCATTACTTACTGGGTCTACTTAAAAAAAAAAAAAAGAAGGCGTTTTCTTTTTCTTAAACTGGGAATGCTTAAATGGCTTTGGGTTTTGCTCCCTGCTGTGTGTTGTCATTACCCCGTCATCAGTCTTTCCTAGTTCTTTTTACTTCCTTTTACACAGCATTTCATTTGGCGCCAGTCGGCTACCATTAACAATCTCAGAGGTACAATAACTAGGGGGTTACGGGTGTTTTCTTTGATAAAAGCAGAGATTGCTTTGCAAAACTACCCCAAACCATGGCATCTGGGAGATCTGCCCCCCACGCTTAGATTCATTTTCAGGACAAAGACCGCCCATTGACTTCATGAGACATTAAGCTCCAGATGTTTTCCTACACTAATTTGAGAAACACAAGTTCCTGCCCGGAGGGGGCCTGCCCCTACCTGTACAGCCCTGCCGGTCCGGGGTGGCCTGGTACCCAGGATTGCAGGAGCACTGATAGGTGCCGATCATGTTCACACATTTGCCATTTCTGCAGAGGTTGTCACTGAGGGAGCACTCATTAACGTCTGTCAAAGGATACCCAGAATTAATGTTTCATGCAAGTGACCAGATCAGACCATCAAGAACATGCTATGGTGGGGCAGGGTCTCCAAAGGGGTCTGGGCACTGCTGGCGAAGCAAGTCACCTGGGGTGTTTAAAGACCCTGCTGGTCTCTGTATTTCTATTCTCTCTCTCTACAAGAGGGCTGCCCAGTAGAACTTTCCACACTGATGCAACTGTTCCTTCCATGTATGTGCTGTCCAATACATAGTTCTACTGACCACTTGAAATGTGGATGGCATGACTGAAAAAATTTGCATTTTTAATATTATTTAATTTTAATTAAATTTAAATGGTCCCATGTGGCTAGTGACTATCACCTTAGAGCATGCACATCGAGTGCAGGCCCGAAATGAAGCTTGCTAGTATTTAATATATGAATTACCACTATGCTCACCTGCTCACCTGGTCTTTATTAGGTGGTTAAGTGTTGCCCAAGTAATTTGAAGTTTCCTGAGGGAAGGCAGCTGGTTCCCTGATAACAAGGCCCTCACTTGTTTTATCTGTTCTCCTTACATTGAGTTTAATGTGCCTGGATAGGTGGATTTATAGATTACATTGCCTATTTAAAAATAAACCCTCATTATTTTAAAAAAACCCTTCTAAGATGGCAGGTGCCTTAAAAAAAACTTCTGCCAAGATCTGTGGAACAAACTAGCACTAATGATGCAATTACCAGAGGACAGCACGAAGCAGTAGTTGACTTTTCCTCATATGAGCTAATTGTCATACACAAAAAAGAAAGAACAGTGACAAATAGAATCAGCTAGAACTAGAAATTCATCCCAAATTCTCAAAACTACCAAGAAGACTATGTGAAATATGGATTTGTCTATTACCATTAAAGACATATTCTATTAAATGTCCAAAAATATGTATCTTATACATTGTGCCTTTGAGAGGTATTTTTTTCCAACTCTAAGATCCATGAGAACTAATGAACAAAATAAACTGAATTGAGAAACCCATCTCTGAATCAGTGCACAACCATGAAAAAATATTCTGTAATCATCTGTATGAAAAAGCTCTTTGTGCCATGAATAAAAATATTTACATTTACCTTTCTAAAATGTCTGTTTAGTCTACGATTTCACATTCACCTAACATATTAGCAGGGTGATATAAACATGGTCCATATTTAAGTGATACAAGTGAGTATAGTGATATATATATGTGTAGTGGGGAGGTGTGCTCAAATTATGTTTTCAAATGGGAGTGTGCAATGGGCTCTGTTTTAAACTTTTATTTGGTCACACTTTCAAGAAAGATTTTCTGTGACAAAATGTTTCCTGGCCAAATCAAAGTTTTAAAACCATGATACCAGTTTTAGAGCTAGTAGGCCATAAGGCCAGAGAGCTCTGGGTGTTCATGAGAAGTCCTGGGTGGGCAAGCTCCAAGACCAGCTGTCAGGGCTCCTGTCACCTCTGCCATCCCTGATGAGCTCAGGGCCGAAAAGGAGACAGGGTCTCTCTGGGAGCAGAGGGGGAAGGGGAGCTTCACATGGGCCTGAGTAGACCCCACGACGACAGAGGCAGGAGCACAAGGCGGCCGCAGAGGCGCACACACAGGTGAGGTCTCAGGGAGCAGCTTCCCCCTCCCATCCACCTGGGGGAGCGACTACACGGCCTCCCACGGGGCCCTGCCCATGGGGTCCCACCCATGGGGTCTTTTCACGCATGCTCCAAGTGAAAAAGAGCAAACCAGGCTAGTGCCTGCTCGTTCGAATGCATCCCTGGAGCCTCCCCTAAGGACACAGCCTGAATCCAAATGCAGGGACCCTGCGTTTCCAACTTTCAAACAGCTAGACTGGATTTCACGTGCCAAAACCATGTCTGTTAGAATGCCCCCCATCTTTACGATCTCTACCATTTGGGCTGGATGGGGTTATGTGCCGAGGAGACACACTCACCCACACAGTCCTCACGGGACGGTGACAGCTCGTGTCCCAACGGACAGTCACACTGAAAGCTGCCCTCAGTGTTCACACAGGTACCACCCCTACAAAGGAGAGGGTTACGTTCACATTCGTCAATGTCTGAAAGGTAAAAACGTGAGATCCATTAAAGAACTCTGAGGAAAAAATACTCACGCATACAGCATGGGAGAAAGATTTATCAACTGAGGTAAGCGTGACTCTAACGTGAGAGTCAGGCTCAGCAGGAGACAGGGCGCTGCTCTCCTCATCTCTCCTCCCACCAGGAGGGAAATGGGAAAAGCTCTCAAAGATCTGAGCTATCAAGGAATCTACTTGCATGAAATTAGCAGGTTCCCAAAAGGCAAAAGTAAACAGTATTTGCTTTACGTCACCCTAAACTCCAGAAGCCATATATTGCCACCTATATCTCTAATCACAGAGAAAGAAATCTTACACTGATTACTTTCTATGCTCTGTGAGATGAGTCTTGTAAGTCACTGAAAATGAAAAAGTGGGCTGAAAGGTGGCTGGTACCAAGAGTTTATAATAACCCACCAGTAAGAAAACAAACATGGGCTTTGCATGACTGGATATAAATGTTGGGGTCACCATACAATGTTACCCATGTCAAATGCATCCCTCCAGTGTAGTTGGCGGGTTTTAGAGACTCTGAATAAACAGAAGCCAGCCTGAATATCTTACTGCCGCTAAGGCGCCAAGAGGTTGGGCTCTCCACCAGAGCTATCTAGGAGCAGATTTCCTGCCTGACAGTTAAATCTGTTCTCCCTCTAACCACGGCTCCTTGCCAAGCACGCTGTTAGCAGCTCTGAGACAAGCCGAGGGCCAGCTGTCGAGTCTGAGCTAGCCTGGTCTCAAGGCCAGGGAGGGAGAGTGAGCACACGCTTACCCATGCAGTTCTTCATCATCATGAACCCGCTTTCGTAGCCTTCAAAGCATTCACACTCAAAGCTGCCTGGCGTGTTGACGCAGATCCCACTCCCACAGAGGTCAGGGGAGATCCTGCATTCATCGATGTCTAATCACAGGGTTCAAAAGAAGTAAAGAAATGGAAGGAGATGAGAAGGTGTTGGAGAACAGAGTGAGCTCTGGCCTTGCCAGGGAAGGTGCGGCACACTTGAGATGCTGGAGAAATCGATGACTGGCAGTCTGACCACGTGTTCTCGGCAGATCAGCTAGACGAGGCCAGGGCCTTAGGCACTCTCCTTCCCCCTACTGTCAAAACTGTCACAGCCAATGGGCAGGTGATGGTTTTTTGCCTTTAAGAATTCTGGGATTCTGGAATTGTTGATTTCTCTCAATGGCTTAGGAAGGGTAACTGAACCGAGCAACTGCAGAGTGGGCTGGACAAGGCAGGTGGCCAACGGGGAGGCAGGGGGCACACGGAACGAGTCCCATGCGCAATACGAAGGCCACACCAGTCTGCCTCCCTAGTCCTTGTCCTCCTGGGCGGCTGCCTGTGAGCAGCGTGGCTGGTTGACCACAGAGAGTGAGCGAGAGAGATAGAGAGAGAGAGAGAGAGAGAGAGAGAGAGAGAGAGAGCCTCAGGTGCAGACACAGTCCGCTCACCCGGAGCCAGATCCAGCACTTATATGGCAGGGCCATGGAGTGCACCCGAATTTATGTTCCTCTGTCCCATTCATATGTGAAGAACCTATTAATCTAATTTTAAAAATAAAAATGAAACAATGTATTTGTGTGTGTGTCACTTGTTATATACTACAGTAATAGGAATCTTCAATAGCAGTGTTTATATTACCAAAACCAGGATTCACTGATAACTCTCCGGTGCCTATAAGTAAGATTGTTCAACAGTGGAGTCATGTCTATAAAATATGATTAAGCAACATGAGCCATTTAAAAATTTTTTTGTCCCTGGGAAAAAATGCTTTTGCCAGCATCTCTTGATTTTGAAGAATTTCAATTCTGAACTTCCTTCACAGGACTTCTCTATATGTGGATAACTTGCACAGGGTTTCCTGGGGGTCCCAGAAACCCAGCTCTCTCCCAGGATCTGGTCTTTCTCTATGTCCCTGATTACAGGCTATACTGAGAACACGAAAGTACTTTCTTTTAAACAAAAATCTTAAACAATTCATTCATTCAGTTAAGCAGCTAACAATATGCATATTAATTCTTTTACTTTTTGTCTGTTACTATCTAGGCATTGGTGGTAAGAAACATATGAACAAAAAGGGCAGTCAGACTTCTTGATAACTTCAATAATAATTCAGTAATAATTAAATCATTTGATATAGTCTTATTGGGAACAAATATGTATAATAAGGATTTTATACTGAAAGCATTATAATATATATTGAATAAATGATTAATTTTTTTCACATTTGTGGAAAATCAGAAACATTTCTATCTTTGAATTTCATGTCACAAGTGATTACTATATGTAGTTTATCTTATACTATTAAAACAACATATTCATTGAATAATAATAATATAGGGATACATTCTTACTGTAATACTGTCTTCAATGTGTAATGGCTTCAGAATTTTTGAACTTAAGTATAAGATTTTCCAACATCAATCTAATAGAGTCAGGAAATTGCATTGTTTTACTGACACATCCATTACAAAGAATTATATGATTATGTTCTCCAATCAAGTCTTCTGTTCTCAGCATCTGTGTGTATATCTTACAGAAAACATAAATTTTAAATTAGATCCTGTGACATAAACTTGTTATTTGTTTTCACATTATGTCCCTTTTTCTCCTGGGCACACACTGAGACCACATTTCAGTATTCTTTCAACCAAGTGTGGCTGTGTGCCTGAGTTCTGGCCACAGGAAGATGGGTAGATGTGACATATACCATTTCCATGCTTGGTCCATAAAACACACCCATATATGACTTTTCATGCCCTTCATCTAGCTGCCAGCTGGATGGAAGAAATACTGAGCACTTCAGAGAATGAAAGGATTCTGAATATCTAAATCACTGAGTTGAATGGAGCACCAGCTGATCTGCACGGGATTATTCCACGGTAGAGAAATAAATATTTGTTTTGCAAAGCCAAAGAAAAACAAGAAAAAGGAACTATCCAAAGAATGGAGTAAGTTCAATGGCAGAGGAGGGACAGATTTTGGCTGATGTGACGCGGTTAGTGTACGCCTCCTAGGTACAAACTGCAATTCTGTCACCTCCAGGCTGAAGGGCCTTGGGGAAATCATTTCATTTCTCTCTGCCTCAGTTTCCTTGCTTGTAAAATGGGGAGCAGAGTTGAATGTACTTCACAGGATTACATGGATCAATACTTGTTAAATGATAAGAACAGTGCCTGTCTGTGCTAAGTACTGGCATCTTGGAGGAGGTGACTTTTGAACTGATCCTTGAAGACTGTATAAAAATTCTAATTTTAAAGAGTTGGGATAAAGAGAAGGGCAAGAGAGAAGTGCACAGGTTAAGAATGATAATGCATTTCCAAGAGCAGTAAGTGTGGAGTGGCTGGACTGTGGAGGCTGGTAACTGGTAGGGTGGCTGTGATGACTGAAGGGCCCAAGCCCAGGGACCAAAGGTTGGGTTAGATGCTGTGAAGCATGGTAGCCAGCAGTGTCCCACTGTCCTTTCACATGATCTCCCACAACACCGCGGTTGCTGTCGACCTGTATCTCTCTAATGCAGTCAAAGATGGCCAGTGTCAGCGCCATTAAGTGACCTGGCTTACTGCACCCCAGCGATAAGAAGTGGCGTCAGAACGGGAAGAACTCTGAGCTGCTCTATCCAGCTGTAGGACAGTTTGTGCCAGCCGAGGTTGTTTTGTGGGGTGTTATGTACTCGCAGCCCTGCTTCAGGATGATGAACCTGGGGGTTGTGGAAACGACAGATCTGCCTGGAGAATTAAGGGGCTGGAGCACAAGGAAGGAACTCAAGGAGGCGAATACTGCGATATGCGGCCCAGCTGCCCTTCAGGAAGGAAGGACCCACTTACCCCTCAGCTGTGGCTGGCAGTAAGCCCAAGAGGCACCCTCTCTTCAGCAGGTGCCTCAGCAAGGAGGGCAGAAACACTGACAAGACAGCAGACCTTCAGAAGACTAAGTGTGCAGTTCTGAAATGCTTCTGGAATAGTCTAGGCTGGGGAGGCACAGAGATGGATCTCAGGGTCCCTCACAGATCAGGAAATTGGCAAGGAGTCAGAGACACATTTCAGTGGAAAGCAGAGGTAGCAGGTGCGAGGGTAGGAGAACAGCGCAAATCCCAGAGAGAATATGAAGAAAGTTCAGCAAATAAAATCTTGGAGATACATTTCAAGTGTTTAGACTCATTTGTTTTATTATCTAATAGAAAAATTGGAGGATTTCATATCCTTTTCAAACCAAAGGGAATGGTTATGGATCAGGATATGGATGGTGGATGAAGCCTAATGATGAAGAAAACTATTCCCAGATGAGGAAAAGAAGTTCTAGCTTCTCTATTACAAAGGCTTTTTACCAGAATGCTATTATAGGTTTACACAATTGCCGATTTAATGGCTATATTCTTGAATATCCATATATCTTGAAAATTGCATTTAGCTATTGTTTCTGTAGGTAGAACAAACAGCATTTCCATAGTTTGCAGCTGTCACAATAAGCTTGCTTGGAGAAGTGGCTTTAGCAGTAGGGAAAAGAAAGAAAAAGGTACATGGTCTCAGTGAGGGGATGGGCTTCTGAAGGCAGTGCTTTCAAATGGAGCAAAGGAAAGAGAGCCTGGCATTATCAACGAGGACAGAAGAACAGCTTACCTGTGCAGTTTCTCTCCTCCATGTCCAGAGCAAAGCCGCTGTTGCAGCGGCACTTAAAGCTGCCGATCGTGTTCCTGCACTTCCCAAAGGTGCACATCCCAGGAAAGGCTTTGCACTCATTGATATCTGAAAGCGGAACAGACAGGAGCAGACAGCTGCTTGGTGGAAAAGTTGCAGGCCCATCCTTTTTAAGTGGAAATCGATCATGATAGAAAATAATGTACCCTAGTAAAAACGCGGGATATCAAAAAGTTCAACCATCACTTTGATGCCACCCACAAACTTTCCATTGTGAAAAAGAGTCTGTTTCTAGTGAAGCGTTCTGAGCCCTTTATTGCTGACCCCTTGTTCTGCAGAGCTGGGTGGGGTGGAAGGGACAGGGGGATCTTTTGCTACATCTGGGCTGCATCCAGCCAGGCTGGGCGAAGGAAAGAAGTGGTGGTCGGAAGGTGTGAGAAAGTGAGATTAGCACTATCTTTACACCATCCCCTCATGATGCACTTAGGTTGGTGATTTGTACTTCCAGGCCATCGCTTGGCTGCACGTAGTGTTTACCTGAGAAAGTCAAGTGGGAAACCACAGGTTGAAGGCAAAACCAATTCCCAGGGCATGTGGAAGGTGAGGTTTAGTGCTGAGGGACCAAAGCAATGGTGACAGTTACCTTTGTAAAATGGCCGCCCTGTGAGCACGTCCCCTCGGTTAGCAAAGCCAGGCCCCCGGGGACACAGGCTGTCGTACTCCTTGGTGCCAGGTCTGGGGCACTCCTCACACTCGGTGCCCCAGGCTGCCCCCACCGCGCAGCAGCACGCATCCATGCGGAACTTCCCAGGGACAGGATGGACACATTCATCCTCGTCCCACTTCAGGTAACACTGCTCTGTGCGGATATCTACATGGAGAGGGACATCTCAGTGTGAGACTAAGCCGTAACATTCACTGAACATTCCTACACTCGGTGTCCACGCAGTGCCCGCGTGACGCTAGGCTCTGGAGACACAGTAGTAGGCAAGAGACAGATTCCTGACCCCCCAGGAAGGGCTCCATAATGACAGTCATTTAAAGAGAGTGAAGGTGAGTCCTTCCACAGTTTTACTTAATTCTCACAAGACACCTTCAGCAGGAAAAGGTTCCCTTGTGACAAGACTCCATATCATCACCTATGATCCCTCTTTTGTATTGCTCCCTTCAGAAAGAATAAAATAATTTTAGTGAGTGTCTTTTTGTTCCCTGAATTGCATAAAGTAGCTTGTGAACAGTCCTGTCAGATCCGAGTCATAAAGAGTAAATGACCAACTTTCATCTATTTGACAGTTTGGCACAACTATTCAAATAGCTTTACAAAGGAAATAAATGTTATTTCACTTAAAGTTTTTTTGTTTTGTTTTGCCAAATTTACCCCTAGTAAGGGGCCAAGTTACTTAAATGTGGCATTTTCTCTTCAACCTCAAGACATACCAGGCAGGACCTTAGAGACTGATCAGCAGTCACAAAATAGGATAAATTAGTATAGTCTAAAAATAACACATTTATGTTAGCCAATAGAGCTTTTGGTCAAACTACAGTCAAACACTTGGCTGTTAAATTGCAAATCTGGAAAATGAGTTCAAAAAAGGGTTTCCGTAATTAAATAACATGTTTTATTTGATAAGAGCTTTTCAAGACATTAAATCCTTTCCTAAACCTGAAAACTGCTGAAGGCAGAAAGCTCCCTAATGGAAATATAAACATAAACAAATAAATGTTTACCATTTTAGTTATTGTCAGCACTAAGTCTCTCAAGTTCTCAACCAAAGTAACATCAGCTTTAGAGACTTCCTTTAGCCTAGCATTGCATACATTTCATCATTATATTAAATATATTTAAATTATAATATTTATAATATTCATTTAAATATTTATAATACTTATAGTTATGACTAAAAAGATCTACTTTCCAAGAAAAATAAGTAACTGTGGTAAAATTTCATTTTGCTTCAGAAGTCTGGATATAGGTATTCACAGTAGGTGAATCTGTCTGCATTAACACTAACTGAAAAGTCGCATTCTCTGCCATGTGAGGTGTGACAGTAATACAGTGAGTCTCATTTCCACAAGGCACCCAGGGGCTGGTCTCAGTTATAGCCAACTCCAATCACCACTGTCACCAGGGAAGTAGGGATCAAGATATAAAAATCTTACTTAATTACAGGTACCCTGAGAAGTCTGGTCTGAGTCAAAATGTTTCTGAAGTCATTGAAGTAATTTGCTCAAGAAGCTGGGATTAGTTGAAAAAACAAACTTGAATGTAGGATGTAAAAAGTTATGATAGACGGGCAGAGTTAATCCTGGGTCATCACCACTCAGATCCTTCTCACTATTTCCATCAGGGATCAAAATATTGTCAGCATGCTGGCCACATATGGCCTGTGAATGTTTTGATTTACTTGCAAAGAAATTAAAATATGAATTAGGAAATCTTTCGATGGTATCTGTGCTCTACACTTACTTCAGTCCCCACTACTCACTCCTTTATGTTATCATCTCACTTCTTTATGTTACCTGCTTGGCCCCCAAAAGCATTTGGGTTTGGAACCCCTATTTTAGATCAGTTTCTATCAGAGCAGTTTTCTTCTACTTCTGTTCTCAGAATATTTTACATTTTTATATATCAATCTCTTCTTGAAACTTTCTTGCATCCCCAGACACAATGAATTAATGCAGCATAATTCAATAGGGACAAAAACATTTACCCCAAGTACAAGGATGAAGAATCCAACATATCCTTTTAGAATATTACAGGTTTGATTTTGAGTGATGTTACTGGGAATTTATTTTGCTGAGTCATAATTTACAATCAATGATATAATTTCATAGAAAGCATCCTTAGATTTTATTGGTCATTTGCCCATACTGATATTACTATTTATGTCACCTTCAAGAGATACTTTACTTTTTTCTAAACTTTACAGTTAATTTAACAATAAAAGTCTGAAGAGAATTTTTCTTTTTTATTGGACTTGGGGTACTGTAACTTCTAACCAATTCCAAAATATGATTTTATAGTCGTATTTTGTATCTGTATTTAAATATGCCGTCAAAAATTAACTCAAAATCACATCTATTAATTATAACAAAACAGTAGTGTTGCAAACTTTTTTCTATTAATTAAAAAAAAATTTAAATACTTCAGAGATCTTTGAATATAACACTACCATTGCTCAAGCTTCATCTTAGAAAGCTTAAATTTCACACACAAAACTATGTAAAGTTATTTTACAAAATAAAACCTTACTGCTTCATAGGATATTGGAAAAAAATCCTTTAAGTGAATAAAAAGTTGTTTAGATACAATATAGAATTAGAAGCTTCATTTTCAATCATAAAACTCAATTTTAATCAATCATGACATTGAAAAAGCATAAGGTCAATGAGACATTTCTATAGTAATGATGTTGAAAGAAAGAGTTCCTTATTTTAGATCTTTAAAAAATAAAGCATTATGGAAATTCCTAATTCTGAAGGTGGTAAAGGAAGACCTAGGATTAGTCAATGTTTTCAAAGAGAAATGATCTAACTTTGCCTGTGACTTCGCCACTGTCTTGTCTGAAAGTACAGCTATAATGGGCTGGTAAATGTGAACTTCAAACACCAGTCTCTAATTTTTCTTCTATATTTCCAAAATATCCATACTTCTTTTATTCCATTGACCAGTGTGAAAGAGTGAAAGTGCTAAAAAATATATGATTAAAGAAAAAGAGAAATTTTTTGAGCAGTACTAACTTTCTGGATTATACAGAAATCATTTCGCTTAAATACTTTCCCTTTAACCATATCCTCTAGTGATTTTCTTCCCCCTATCTCACTGAAAGCAAGTTTTCCACCAACAGACCCAGAATGGTTCTGCACTGGTCGCTGCCCCAAATATAAGAAAAACTCATGGCTGGTTTCTTGTATAAAATACACACGGGGTATAAATCTTACCGAGACACACACGGCCAGTTCCATCCAACGTAAGTCCTTCAGGGCACTCACAGTGAAAAGATCCTTTGCTATTGACACAGCGTCCGTTTGGACAAACGCCAGGAAACACCTCACACTCATTAACGTCTGCAGGGAAATGAAGCAAGCAGAGGGAGAAAGATGTTACAGATAGAAAAAGCAGGTGTAGGCTTACATCCTGTACAGCATATTCAATCTGCAATACAACGTGGGTTGTTACTTGAGTTAAGCAGAAAGATTTCACGGCACAGCCTCGGGATTTCCCAGGCACCAGCTGGGAAAATCACGATGCCTTTGCCATTCATAAAGTGCAGCTCAGACACGTTCCTTTGCCAGCCGTTCAATGCCTTAAAGGCTAATTATGCCTTATGAAAATTTACCCAACAGCATAAAGAGGAGAACTAGGAAACCCTAAGTTTTTCCTCAATTTTTGTTTACTAAGAGGATTATTCTAAAGCATTTGCTGAGTACACTGAGTATTCTGATGGAAACGTCAAGGTTTTTGAAAATGACAAATATCTCCACAGTCAGAGTAGATGTTCCTTTTGCGTGCTGCTCAAAAGATTTACATCATGCAGGGACACACTCACCTTCACAAGTAACGCCTTTAATCCTGGCGAAACCTCTTGGGCAGGCTGTATCTGTGAGAAACAACAGGACACATTTTGCCTTCATTATAAAAGAAAATACCACTGTGTGAAGCTCAAGAAACAGTGAAGTGGAATCTAAGCTGAACTAAGTGGAAGCCACAGGCAGGGGTTGACGAGGCCAGGAGCTTCAGTTGCCTGCTGTTCAATTCCACATAGCTGGCACACGCCACGCTGGGGTACCGCCATCCGTGTTGACCCAAGCTCAGTCTCATAACTTTCAATTCCTTTTTGCTTTCACGTTGTTAACTGAATTACAAGTCAACAAAAGATTTAAAGGCAAGAGATGCTATGTTCTACTGAACACATGCAGACAAGTGCGGCGATTCTGGTCATCACCTAGGTTACTCCTAGCTGATTCCCTTCCTTGTCTAAAATATTCAGGAAGTCTCCTTGCAGTAAAAGGAGAAGCCAAAAACATATTTTATGAAGAGAGCAGACTACACTAGAAAAGACACCCTTTCAGGGAGGGGAGTGATCTCACTGCCGTCCTCACTATGGAAACATACAGTGAAAAACAGGTGCCTCCCTAAGGGAGCGGCTTGCCAGTGCGGGGCGCTGGGCCCGGGCTCCTACCGAGTTCGCAGCGCTCACAGGGGCTCCCCCAGGCGGCGCCGAGGGTAGCGCAGCACTCTGATTTCAGCGTGCCTCCGTTGATGTTCACCTCGCAGCGGCTGTCCTGGATATTGAGCCAGCACGTCCCTTTCAGGCTGTCTACAAGGAAAAGGAAAGGATGGGGAGCTCGCACTTCTGCAGAAAACATAATTCATTTGTATACAACAGAGGCATTTTGTATAGTTAAAAAACCAAATTATTTTAAAAGCATTTTAATAGCATATCCTTTGAACGTATGTACGTGCATTTCAATATATTATGTACATAGAAATCAAATATTGTACTCTATATAGCTTGTGTGACATGACGAGTCATATGATTGTACCTACTGCTATTCTAGGAGCGACCTCTGTTGCCCAGGATTTTATGTGTTTATCCAAACACAGGGCATTACTGTGATTAGATCATTACTTGTGTGAAAAATACATGTAAGTTTTATCTTTGATGATAAATGCTTTGATATTTACAATTCTGTAAAATTAATTTGCTCAAATAATCTTTGCTCCCAATTCCCCACCAAATAAGTCATATACAACTTATATTTATAGTAGAGACAGGCCAGTATTTCTTCAACTGAAGATAATTATTTGATGAATAATTGGGAAAAAACCAAATCTCATAGATGAAAAAGAAAATAAACCTAACCAGTAAGACACACCAAGGCTAATATTTAATAAATTTTCTTTTCAGCATTTTCCTATGCATATGTATGTCTACCTTTATCTCTAGTTAAAAAAGTAACACATGCCTGTGGTAAGCTATTTGAAGAAATAGCAAAGAAAATATAAAAATCACCTGTATCCAGCCATCTAGCAATAGCTACTTCTCACTTTTTAGATGCCACCACATCAAATTTAAGCACCTTCTTAAATGACTGTACATAACTGATTTTGAAGCCATAACAAGGAATCCAGTCAAAGCTGATATGGCAAATACTAACTGGGTAAAATAAATCATATGTGAAGTTTTCCTGGCAGTACCGCATCCCTGAGTTAGTGTGCCTAACATGATCAAGGTTCTTGTTAAAATGCAGAGTCACAAATATTCAGGTCTGCATGTGACAAATGCCTCAGGTGATTCCTTATACAGGTGATGTGCAATTTAACAAAACCTTAATGGCGTATTGTGGAATACAGACTGGGGAACCAATAAAGGAAAAGCATATTTCCTAAAGAGTTTACCTTAAAATTCATTTAATATTACGGGCAGATAGTTTTACTGCTAAGCTCAACAAAAACAGCCAGAAATACAGAAAGAGAATTGCAGTGACACCGGCAGGCCGTGAAGGGACGAGTTGTGATTTCTGATTGCTGAACACAGTGGTGGGGAGAGGCAGTGACCACAAACCCCAGCCCTCCGGGACAGAGGGCAAAACACTAACAACTCTGTCCTTGACTGGATACAAGAAGTCATAGGGCAAGGATGTGGGGGAAAAAATGGACAGTCGGTTTGCTTTTCTTCTGTTTTGAGCTTCAGTTTGGGTGCAAACTGCATGCAAATGAAAAAGATCTGCTCATCCTCATTTCTCTCAGGCCTCAAATTACAGGCTTTTCACAGGCTTACACCTGTAAATTCCACAGCACAAAGGCACTGAAATGCTATTGTGTACTTAGGTGGTCTTCTAGGACCTGGATTAATTAATGACTGACTTACTCCCTTAAGTAACATAAAAAGTAACAGTAATTGGTGATATTTATCAAGGTAGAACAAGCACTATTCTAAAGGCTTTTCAGTATTGGCTTATTTACTCATTATAACAACCCTGCAAGATATGTACACTTTACAGATGAGGAAACTGAGGCACACAGAGGTCAGCTAATCTACTCAAGGTCGCTCAGATAGAATAATGTCAGCATCAAGACTCAGCCACACATCGTCTGATTTCAGAGCCTTGCTCTGTAACGTGCTTCTTCAGGTTGGTATTGTATCAACACTTACAGGTCACAAAATCCCCTGATATTCACACACACACATACACATTCATCTCTCTCCGATTTTTTTTTTTTGTGTGTGTGTGTGTGCGTGCATATACACATACTAGATGTAGATGTAGTTATACAGTTATGTTGTCAGGGCTTGGTTTAGAAATCTGAAATAAAGAAAATACAGGGTAAAGAGCCTTGGGGGTGTAAAGGGAAGAAAGCCTGTTGTTTTATCTAGGGTGGTCAGAGAAGTCCTGACTTACAATATGACATCTGAGTAGAGACATGAGGGATCAAAACATGGAAACCTGGGTAAAGATTATTCCAGCCACGTGAGTTACGTCCTCACTTGTTTTAAAAGAATTACCGGGAGTGCCGTGTAAAACAGACTGGCAGGTAACAAATACGAGAAAACAGAGATAAGAGAGAGGCTAAGCAGTCATCAGGAAGAGAAACAACGGTGATTTGGACTGGGAGTTGTCGGCGGAGGAGGTGATGAGAAGTCGTTGAAAGATGGATAAACTTCAAACACGATCAATCGGATTTGCAGATGGATTCAATGTGGAGTTTGAGAAAAGGGGATCCAAGATGACTCCAAGGTTTGGGGGTGTGCAAGTAGAAGAATGGAGTTGCCATTATCAAAACGGAAATGATTCTAGGAGACAGAGGTTCCAGCTGAAAGACAGGAATTATGTTTTAGACATGCTGAGTTTGGAATGCCTGTCAGCCATCCAAATGGAGACACTGTGCAGACAGATGGAAATAGAAGTCTGAAAAAAAAAAAAAAAGAAGTCTGAAGTTCGTGGAGAGGTTGAGAATGGAGAGATAAATTTGCAAGTCAAGGTAAAGGCCATCTAAGGATGAGTGTAGACAGAGAGACAAAGGGGTCCAAGGACTGAGCTCTGGGACACCTCATGTTGGAGGGCGTAGGACACAGGAGACATAACAAAGAAATGGAAAAGGGACAGAAAAGTGAAAGGAGAAGAGGAGGCCAAAAATGAAAAGCTTCCTGAGCAGAGGTGAGCAATGAACTGGGCCAAACAGTGCTACTAGGCTAAGATGAGCAACAAGAATAGGCCACAGTCTGAGAACAGCGAAGCCACTGCCCTTCTTATGTCCACAGAAGGCAGGCGCAAGCCAAAGATGAGGGAAAGCGGTCTGGATTCCACAGAGCCGTCAGAGGTGAGGAGTGTACGACAGGAAAAATCAATCAGAGGTATTGTTCTATTACATTATTCAATCTTTTCTCAACCAGAATACAATAGTGTTTTCAAGTGGTTTGCAGAACAGCTTAAGATTGATTTATATTTAGGAAGTTTGCAGGATAGATTCTAAATCCCTAGATAGTCTAATTCATATATGCTCTAGCTTACTGTTAGATTAGTAATCACACTGGAGAATTTCTATTCAGTTCTAAATTTAGAGATTTGGATCCTATGAAAGAGCAGTTTGTAGGCTAATCACTGATTAGAGCCACTGGGCAGTTGATTTAAAAAGTTTGTAATTCTTCCTGTGTATATTTTACTATGTATTTCCTTTCTAAAACTAGAATTCAGTGTTTAATGAAACATGCAGATGTCTAAAATTTTAAAATACTAAGTAAATTTTTTCCTGAGCAGCTATGGGCTGCAATATTCAAATTTTATCATGAGCCCTGAAAACACGTCACACATTGGCTTAGAACAATACAGTGGTGTTTAGTTGCCCAGCATAATGACCTGGGAGTGAAATGTCTGTCCGTTTGTCATCAATAAGCATGAGGGTAAAAGGCCAACATAAAGAAGTTTTTGTGATGAAGTAAAAACTAAGATATCATTGATGCCCAAGTGACATACAGGTTTTGTTTTCTGAGACATTAATTGACTAATGCTGTGTTCATTTCCTTTGCATAATGAAATGACTCTATCTCAGTTGGAAATTGTGGCTTAGCAAAAATATTTCTGCCTTACCCCATCCACCGGCTCCCTCCCAAACCGGAATTCAAAAAGAAAGTAATGCCCCAGGCGGATGGCAGTCTATTTCCTAATATGGAGAGAGCTGAGCAAGGCTCAGATTTCACCAGCTGTGCTTCCCAGGAGATAAAGAGCTGGCATTTCCAAAGGGAAAGTTTGCATTGATAACTTCGGACTTGGCCATTCCTCTTCATGTAACAAACAGGTACTCTGAGCATACAGCTGAATAGTGTCAACCTCATACACAATACTGAAAATACTAGTGCCTTTGGCAAATATTAAATTGAAAATTCATATTGGTTAGATAACAGAAACCGCCAATTTATTTGGCACCATGAAAAACTGAAATATTTTCCTAACCATTTGGAAATTTATATTTAGTTCACTTTAAAGGTAGATACTAGCTAATGATATGAACTGTGATACGCCCAGCCAATGGGGCTGCAGACATGAGAAGCAGTAGAAAATTACTGGGACAGGTTTTTCCCTTACACATACTGAATTGTTCCTCACGGTAGTAGATAAGAGTATCTTGTTTTATACATGTCTTGTTGTCATTATCGAGCACTGACCTTAAATGGTTTAAAACACATTAAAAGATGTTCCTTTGGCAGTTTTGGAATCTTTCTCCCCAGAGATTTCCAAAAGCAAGAAAACAGTTATCTTCTCTTTTTGGAGCCCATATATTTATCATTGATTAGAGAAATGAAAAAACTAATAAATTCTTTCTGTTTGTCACATTCTTGTCCTGTTAACAGCATCCAAATTCCATCACATTTTTGTTTACCATTAAAGGTTGCTTATGAAAAGTATGTAGTAGGGATTTGATTCTATGGTACCTAAGGCACTGGTAGGGTAGCCAATATAAATACATGTATGGTATGGGAATGCTCATAACTTAGAACATAATTTATCTCCTTTTATGAAAGGAACACGTCCTAGAAACTAACAGAATTTAGAACTGGTCGGCTTGCGCTATCAGGTTCTACTCCTATCTTGATAATGAGAGAAAACAACTAAATGAACTAATTATTAGCTTCCTGTAGTTCTGTTTCTGTGCACAGTGGAGCCTGAGACCTCGGCTCACGTCTGTGGCACAGGGAAACACGGGCACCAAGCACCACTCTTACCGATGCAGATCAGTCCTGTTGAGCTGAGTTTGCTGCCGGGAGAACATTCGCAGTGGAAAGAGCCCAGGTTGTTCCTGCAGGCCCCGTTCACGCAGGGGCTGCTTTCACATTCATTTATATCTACAATCCAGAGGAAAAGATTCTGTTAGAACTGCCATGGGTTTCTGGAAAATATTATTCCAACAAGCCATGCTCTGCCAGAATGTCTGGTAAACTTGGCTCTTGTAATTTTAATATGGACCTAGGAGGCATCAAGTGAATGGGGGACGGAGACATGAATTTTACAGTGTGGTCACACAGAGACATGACAGGGGATTCAGGAGAGCTACAGGAATCCGCTTATTTTGTTTGAAAGGGTTTATTAAGGGTCTCTTCACTGTTTCACTACAACTTTAAAATAAATTGGATTAATGCACCCCCATAATAAGTTGTAATTGTCCTTTGGGAAACTGGAATTCTGATCCCACGGAAAGCAACATTTTCCTGGGTCCAGCACACTACGGACAAACAAAAGGCGACTGTCCCTGTCATTTATGGCTCCGTGAGGTTTTGGAAGAATTTAAAAAGTCTGTATAAGACACAAAGTATCACAATTCTGGCTTGAATTCCAAACTTCTGGATACAAATCAGAAAAATAAAGCATGAAATGTTAATACTGGGGATAGCTTTTCCCTCTAGTCCTTACCCATCTTCCTCTCTCTTTAGCCTGTTCACATTTGCATGCTTGCTGTGGAGAGATTTTTCTAACGCAAAACTGATTTGGGTAAATTAAAAAGAGAAAAAACTTCAAGTTCCTTCAAAGAGACCTTTACTATCACTAATTTGAGTCCTAACTCATATCATGTATCATAATCAAAACAACTCCTGTTGATGTTCAAGAAGGAAACAGTATAAACTCAACCATCTAATTTATAAAGAAGGGTGACATGGATTTCTTTCTGTACTTGGTTAACTATCTGCAACAGGTCAGCATACCTCAAGACTCTCTTTTGTGGAACACTAGGGCTTCTGAGTTCACCAGAATGCTTTTTCCCCCCTAAATACCTCCTTGAATTAAATGGAAAACACTGTATTTAGGAAAACATGCAAATAAATAACTAGAAGATTGTAATGCTTACTCTTGTACATCTCAAGTCAAACACAAACTTAAGAGGCAGTTTGAACATTGAACATCGTTAATGTTCAAATCAGTGAACATTTTTTTTAATCGATGTACAAATTTAAACATCAGTGGGGAAAACAGGGATGTTCCTTCTTTGCTACATCCTAACGGCTGAAGTACTCAGGTACTGATTTAATTCTTGAGGTAGAAATTGCTTCAGGAAACATGAATGTAACTTTCTTTCAGGTTGTTTATAGCAAGAAAGCCTCTTAAAAGAAAAAAAGAAGAGCAAGTTTTGTAAAAAGAGCATAGATCTAGAGTGAAACCATCGATTCTAGAGGACTGAAATTCTTTCAGTAAAAACACAATGTAAAAAAGGAATCAGCCAAAAAAGGAAACACATAACTAATCCAAGGACAGATGGTATATAACTCACCTATTAATTTCATTTGGAAGCTCCCCCCACAAAAAAATGTCAATTTCATATATTTTCAAAATCCCTATTTTAAATTAATTATGAACTAAAAAACTATAAACACACGCAATGACAGCTACAAATATCAACTGTTTAGTTTTCCTTTAAATACAATGTTTTTGTGTTATAAATTATCATGGAACCAGGAATTGAAACAGTTCACTGTACATTCCTGGAAATGAACTTCAAAGCACATCTGGTTTACATTTGACTAGTTATGTCACTGGAAACACAATCTAAACCACAGTGCTTGATGTAAAAATTTTAACTTTCACAGTCTCTCCAAGCTCCAACAAAAAGAAGTAAATTTTTTGTAACTTCAGTCTGAAATATCAGAGGAGCTGTATTATTACTGCTATTTATTATATATTTAAAACAACTTGTTGAAAACATGAATGACAAGCATAATTAGTGAATATAGTAAATACAGAGAGAAAGCTAGAGTGTGCAATGAATCTGCTAATAATTCCTTGCCTAGTCTTTGGAAATTAGTTTAGAAAGATCAGAATGAGGAGAACTGCTTCAGACAGAGCAAAGGGGTATGTGAACACAGTGGTTTTGGAAGCGAGGAGGGCACCCCAGGGGGAAAAAGAGATCGGTGCCCTTCAGGTCTATTTTTCTTTCTTTTCCCCAAACAGTTAATAAAATGCAAATAACCCAACTTACAGTGGGAAGAACATACAGAAATAACATAACAGTTATTTGGCTAGGTCTCTCAGGATAAATCATTTTTATTTCAACCAATGTGATAAGGCTTAGGGCCAAAATATTTCTCTATCATTTCTCTTTTATTTACATAACATCAACTTTTTTTCTTATGAATGACAGATGTAAAATATAGTTCACACTAAATAAAAGGCTCCGATTTATCAGGAACAATGATCTTTTGGACGAAATAAGTGAACAGTGCTCTTTCTAACCCTCACTCTTGCCTGATTTAGTATTAATGTGCTTTCATATTTACGTAATCATCCGACGTTACACTATTAAACACCATTTGCTCCCACTTGTCAATCATTCACATAAGCGAGTCCCTGCCTTTTATTTATGCTTGTGAATGTTGGCTCTTAGTACCCTTTAATTCCACCTTACTTGTTAAAAGGGAAGGAATATGCTCTAAATATCCTTGACAACCTGGTATACAAAACAAACTTTGTCAAAGACACTGGCCTTTAGTTCCCCGTGGCGTGCCTCTCTCACAACAGCGCCAGAAAGAGAACTAGTCCTATCATCATCAGCTTCCCAGTTAAATCAAGATGATACCTTAAGTTGTTCCTTCTTTCAGAGTTTCCTGACATTTAACAGAAGCTTACCTTCTAACAGACAACAGATAAAACTGATACAGGGCAGTGGGAAGTTAAGTATAGAAAGCTGGGAATAAATAAATTAAAAAGACCTCTTGAAATCCCTTGTCCCACCTTCCAAAAAACTCACAGAAGAAACATGGCTAGTATATTATTTTTATAAAATTCAGTACATACTTTTTCCAAAGAAATTATCCATTAGGTTGTCAGGTAAGGTGGAACTTAAGGGAAAGGAATTAGTAAAGATCTGTTTTTCATTTTTGACTGATTTAAAATTTTATTTCACCATATACATGTCTATATATTTATCTATGTTTCTCAGAGCAATTTTGAAGGATGATGGTATGTGTCAGAGGTGGAGAAGGTGCTAGGAAATAAAGACTCTAGCTGAATACATATGGGAAGCCTACACTCATTTTTTTAAAAAAAGAGCTTTTCTATCTTGCAGAAAGATATTCAGAACTCTGTAGTGTGCCCCCTGCTCATCAATGGAGAAGATGAGTCTTCAAGTACTTTAACTGAGAATGGAAGGGCTTCTCTTGTGCAAGGAGCTTCTGCACAAGGTGGTGGACAGGCGGGGAACAGTTATCAGCACTAAGTTTAGAAAAACTGCCTTGTATACTGAGGTTTCCTTTCTCTTCTTTTCTCTCTTTAGGCTAATTACTGTCTTTCAGGGGTCCCACCAATTCACCCCAAACTTAGAATTGCACTTTATAATTCCATTTCATTGACTTCAGCTGAGTCGTTTGTGTTCCAGCATCTTGTTCAAATCCTAACTTGTTTCTGTTCACAAGAATGCTTTGAAGTTAAACAACGTGATGGAGAATGTTAACATCTTTTTGCATAATATTACTCTTGCACTTTTCTTGGCTATGGAGTCACTAGGGAACAGATACTTAAACAGATAAGTAAAGGGATACTCAAATAATTGAAGATGAAATCTTTTTTTTTTTTTAAGTTAGTATTTGGAAGTAGTTATTTGATTTGAGCATGTCATGGGACATTCTGGAGGCCCACACAGGGACACTTTAAAGGAACAATGACTAGTAGTCATACAACAGATTATTCTGAAACACAGAGGACTTTGATCAAGAAACAAAAGCATAACTGAATGCACT
Organism: Manis pentadactyla; assembly: GCF_030020395.1. Classification (NCBI taxonomy): domain Eukaryota; kingdom Metazoa; phylum Chordata; class Mammalia; order Pholidota; family Manidae; genus Manis; species Manis pentadactyla. Next base: position 64,534,632 of record NC_080031.1, on the reverse strand, counting down.
CATTGCTTAGCTGGAGTCCCCTGAAAATGAAGCCTTTCCTGAGCATTTAACTCATTCACGTAACTTCCACTGCAGGAAAATGGGGTTAAAAGAAATGGAAGTTTTGAAACAGTGACTTATGATCTCTAAGTCCAAATGATAACTTTTAAATTATAAAATGGAAAGAACAATTTTCTTAGACTATAAATGTCATTAAGGCAACCATTTTTATTCAGGCGCCAAATATTTTCCAGCCCAACCTCTGATGTATATCAATCATTTCAAATAAATAAAATGCCCAAAGCTAGCTGACTGCCATTACCATTCAGATTCCTCTAGTGTGCTCCTCTGATGTGTCATAGTGGTCTTAAAAAGGGGAAAACAAAGCAAATAAAAATGTGACATTTTATTTCAGTGAGTAAAACAAGCTGTCTCCTTTCCTTTTTTCCCCCCACTAACTTCCAAATCTTTGATGTTTTATCTGAATGGAACAAAACTGATGGTATTTGCAAACTGTGTTAGGTGCACATTATTTCTAACACTGGCAGATTAGCTGAAAGAGATTGCAAATTAAAAAAATATTCAGACAATACTCTTCTTACTATATTGCTTCATCAAAGGACTTGATGTCCAACTGGGTGCTAGTTTCTGCACAGCCAGGTGCTTGCTATTCACAGCTAAGGCAGGAAGGCAGCTCTTACCTTCACATGTCTCTGTCTCCGTCCTGAACACGTACCCGGGGGGGCATGTGCAGCTGTAACTTCCAGGTGTGTTCCGGCACAGCCCATTGTCACAGAGCAGTCTGTTCACCAAGCACTCATCAATGTCTGGAGGCAACCATCAGAAGACAGGAGATACACGCGGCCAAGAAATGAACAGCAGCCAACAATACACGCAGCCAAGAAATGGTGATCAACAATGGTGTACTTTTGTTACTTGTTTTCCCCTTTACCCCTCTCCTTAACTTAGTTTCTTTCTACCCACAGCACATTCTTTGAGCCTAAGCAAACTATATTGGGTTTTATTCAAATGGAACATTCTTATTCCAGAGGCTGTTTAAAAAATGTTTTGAAATCCCTGGAAGGTCTGTAATATTTGGAAAAGGCACATTACTACTTTATTTTTCATTTTCTTATTGTCCTGAAGTGGTATTATATTAATATATTTTAAAGCACAATTAAATATATAAAAAGATTAAAACTCACTTGCCTATATACTTGCTTATATATAACAAAAATAGCGTGATTTTTTAGAAAACTTTCCTCTGATTAAATTTCTAACAAAGAATGTGTTAAATGGCAGTTAAGCAAAAGTGTTACTCATCTTTTCCCATTATGTTTTTAGCTCAGAAACAATTAATTAGTAGTGATCAATTAATGATGCATTTTGTATATCCTTTTAGCAGTCTAGAACAGCACAGAAAATATCATCTAAAGCTCGGGTGGAAGAAGCTCACACTCTCATTTTTGCAAGTGTGGTTAATAACAGAAAGAAATAAGAACTACAGTTTGGAGTGAAGAGTTCCTTTTACTTAAAGTTATCATTTTAGCTTGCAAGTAACAATCGTACCTTACCAAAGGATACACACACTGTGAACATTTGTGAAACAGAGCTTGGAAAAATATGTCCTAAAATTCCATCGCCACTGCTAATACTATTTTTTGTGTTTGATCTTTTTCCCTTTGGATGCTCTATTTTTTGCTCTAATTTTGAATCTTTTAAAAAATTATCTTACTTTAAGCATTGCCAAAATTTCCCCATAATTGTATGTTTTATCAAGTGGCTGCATCACAATTTATTTACCCATTACTCCATGCTATGCACTGAAATGAGGTCCCTCAAAAAAGATATTTTCAAGTCCTACGCTAAATCTGTATAAGGACATGATATTTAATATAGCTTTACACATCCATCTGTATGTCTTCAATTCAAAATCAGATGGTTATATTCAGCAATTAAAGGCAGTACTATAAACCCAGAAAAATGTATTTCTTTCTAACCAGAACCATCAAGTCTTGGATGTAAGAGTCATCAATGATTAGGTATGAAAATTTTTATGTATAATGACAGACTGAATAACATGTGATACAAGTGGACTCAAGTGCTTTATGGAAAAATCTAGATTCGCCACAAATTCTTGAATACATGAATACATAGTTGACTTTTATCAAATAGTCTCTTATAAATTACAGAAAGAAACATCTCTCAGTTATCATGATTAGATGTGTTGTAGCGACTGTTGTTTCTTTATAAGCCAAAGTTCTCTCGACTTGTAATACTTTATTGTCTTGACTTACTATTATCCATAGTGCCTCATTAATTTTGAAGTCCATTTTGTATCGAAAAATGACAGGATTAGGATATTTGCAGAAAAATGACAGGTGAATAATTGAGTATGTATCAATTCATTTGGGAAAAGAACAATTTAAATAGTAAGTTGTGCCACTAAGAAGTTTGCTACTGTGTAACAGAACTTTTTTTTTTAGCTTTTGAGTATTTATTGCTCAGATGGGTTCAAAAAATTCTTAGATGTGGCAATGGCTCTAACACATCTGTAAACAGAATACCACTAAAAAAAAATCTGGCATGAATACTGTAATTATGGATGTGTAAAACTTTAAATCTTAAAGCCTCTTAACATCATCATGTATATCTATGTACAAAACATACATAAATTTTACTTTATTTAAAACATATGAAAGAGGAAATTCCAAATCACACTAAACATAATAAATATAGAACTTGCTTTGTTAAAAATCTACAGTATACATTCAAGTAAAGGCTAAATTTCCAGTGCCAACTATATATGAGACAAAATTTAAACATTTATAATAATCAGTTTCCTAAAAGTACTATTTTTAATACCTATAAGAGGAAACTCATTCTAGTGCTTTGTGTCCATCCAAACACCTATACATTCCTTTATTCACAGAATCAGATGCTTCTGTTACTAAAAATACTTTTCCAAAGCTTTTATATCCTTTTAAATAGATGTAATATTTAGCTCTTTGGGGGAGGAACTGGGAAGTCCAAACAAACAACTCAGACCATCTTACATTATTAGAAATGACTGATTTTATGACACACCCTGTTTCAACTTAGATGTGAAATGTGGTGAACATGTTTGTGACAAACGTTCCAGTCCAAGTATCTAAGGTAAATCATCTTTTTCTCCATGAGCATTTGTGGAGGTCAAGGAGCACCCACTACAGCAACCTTCCTGTGAGCCAGGTCTTGATGCCACGCTCCATTTCTAACTTGTACATTCTCTTTCAACCTGACTTGGTTTAGTTTCTTCAGGAGTTCTATTCAGTACATTGATTGAACTATGCTCAGATGCACAGAAGCACATCTGGAAAAAGTCTGAAGTCAAAGGAGAAGTAGGAAGAAGATTTAGTCAGTTTAGACGTGCAGACTGGAGACCTGTTAGACACGCTGTGAAGCGTCTTCTGCCGTGGCTTCGAGTGCGCTGTGACATTGTCCCGATCAGAACTTCCTGAGAAGGCACTGAAAATGTTCACATTTTCTGAGTTCTGGTGGTCAAAGGTAGTCATATTTAAAAACTGCTGCTTTAACCAATTGGCTCTTTCTTCTTCAAATGCCTTTCTCTCCAACCCTAGGCAAATAGCTGCATCCATAAAGCTTCGTCTTTCCTTCTCAAAATTCTTTTTTTGCTCTTTAAATAGAGACCATTGTTCTTTGAGGCGTTCCTTTTCTTCCAACAAGTAACAGTCTCGTAGCAGTGAAGTGGTGTCGTCATCACATGCAGTAGCAAGCTGCTGCTGTAAAAGTTGCTGCTGAGTTTTAATCATTTCTTTACACTGTTGAATTTCTAATTCGAGTTTTTCAGTTTCTTGCTCATGGTCTTGTTGTGAGATTACATCTTCATCATTAAAACCTTCTAGGTGTACCTTTGAAACTTGGTTAACAAGTTTTTCTACATGACTTTTCAAAATTCTCCACTGTTTTCTGATGCTGTTTGTAAGCTGTTCTCTCAGTTTCACAGGAAAGGTCCCACATACTCTCTCTACTTAGTTCCCCAGCATCTTCCTCAACATCAGAGATAACAGTTCCTGTATTATCATCTGCTCTTTCTTTAGGTTTCTGCTTTTGGGAAGAAAGAAGAGAAATCAGAGAAATCATTTCCTTTTTCATTTGCTGATGAACCTTCTTAAGTTCAGCATTTTCCATTAGGATTTGTTTCTGATGATACTCGTAACCATTCAAGAGGTATTTATACATTTCATCTTCATTCCTGGCTTCAGTTTCACCAGTCCTCCGGGAACCTCTTTTTCCATCAGCTCTCCCCACATAATTTAGAATTTCCATAGCTATTCTTTTATCCTTCTTGTTCATAACAAGTTGATGTAGACGTTCCTTTAATTTATTACATTCACGTTCTTTTCTCTTCATATCATGATTATACTGAGTAGCTCGGCTTGCAATGATATTTTGTAATTTCTGTACTTCATCTTTTTCATTTTTTAATAGCTGATGTAAATTCCGGTTCTTGCATTGTAACTGCCTGTCTCTTTCTTGAAGCCCAATCATCTCTCTCCTGGAGGTTTCTAGTTGTTCCTTAAGTTTTGCATAGCAGTTCTGTAGATGGTCCATATCACTTCCCAGTTTCAGATTCTGTGTTTCCACATTTTCCTGAGCTAGAAGATTCTTCCACTGAAGTACAAGTAGCTCATTCATACAATTCAAAACAGCAACTATATTTAGTTCTCTCTTTGTCTCTTTACCGTTGGATTCTTCATATAATGAAGGAAAGCCAAAAGTAGTCAATTCCTGATCAAGATACGAAATACTTTGCTCAATGTTCTCTTCTGTGCAGAAGGCACTGAAAAAGCTGTGCACATTTTTTGATGAAGGTATTGAAGAACACAGCACTTGCTGTGAGTATAAACTTGATGGAGACATCTTTGTTTCTGAGGTATATTGAGAAAGATTTTTGCTTTCTGACGACAGACCTGGATCTATAACAGTCATCCATTCTCCCATAGCAATTGCCAGAGCCAGGACACCTGAGGAACCAGTTCAGCAGTAAAACATTTAGTCCAGCTGCTGTCACTCTTCTATGTGGGCATCTCCTTCTATCTCCTCCTCCAGGAGCGGCCGGGGTCGGAGGTCGCCCGCCTCCTCCAATGGCCCCAACAGCGGCGCAGAGCCTCCCTCAGAGAAGCGGGGAGCTGAGCCAGGTGCCTGCGCTCACCTCCGCACCTACCCTCCTGCCCCGGGCCCCGTCGGCGCCCCTCCTCGGGCGGGCATGTCACAATCCGCGCCGCGGGGCGAGGCTCTCACCGTGACAGCCCTGCGAACAGTGGGAAGCCACCGCCCGGTGTCCTAACTCCGGCCAGCGCAGCCCCGCGGGCCCGCACAGGCGCGGCGACAAGCCGTAACAGAATTTTTTGATCTCTAGTTGCAGTCACTCACCTGTATTTTGATTTCTCCTATCTATGGGATTAACCTATAGGAAAGGCTCTTGTAGAAATGTAACAAATCACTTACCGATACAGTTTCTTCCAGAAGCATCTGGTTCATAGCCACTGTTGCAGTTACAGCGATAACTACCACGTAAGTTTTCACAGATTCCATTGGCACATATGTCAGGATCCAAAGCGCACTCATTGATATCTGCATGAAATGTGGAAAGTTTAATGCTCACAGACATTTTATTGCCCACTGCTACATGTAGGTCTAATCAAGCTCACTCAGCATGCAAAGTGTTTAGCTCTGCAAACCCACAATTTGCCTGTCTTTCAGGAAGAAAAAGAAGTGAAAATAAGGAGGAAGAGAACAAAATTATCGAGAGATACAGCACAGTTCCCTGGTTAAGTCAAAAGAAAAGCGGAGGAAGCTGGCAGGAATTCAAAGAATTAAACCATGTACTGTGTCTGCATTTATGATAAAATTAATAAGTTTATAGGCTGTTGGCTTGACATCCGAAGGAAAACTCGACTTCATAGCTATTATAACCATCTAATGAAAAGAAAAAGACTTATTAGGGTGGCCTATGAAATTTTATGGTCCCAAAAGCATGAGTTATATCTATTTTATTATAATTTTTTAATAGTCAGCTAAGTAATATGATAGTTAATAAATGCTTTTCATTGTTGGTAAGTTGAAATTATGGAGAGGACAGTTCAAATGTGGATGCCTGAGAACATGACATTTTATAACTAGCTATGAACACTGTTATTCTGTGTCATTCATGGGCTGTGAGATTTGAGGAATGACGTGCTTATGTGATGTGGGCATCTATGTAGTTCCAACAGGTGGCTGGCCCTTCTGGGGAGGCTGCATTGAGATAGGATAAAAAATAGAGCATAAAATCAGATTTTGGACACTATGTTCAAATTTTAAACCTAACTACTGTTCTCTAGAATTTGAAAGACCTTAAATACTCCAGAAATGTCAGCCTTTTCATTTTATTTTTGGGAGAAACATCCTTGTAAAAGTTTGATTTTTACTCTGTTTCTGATGTTCATTGGAAAGATACAATATTATTGTCAACTAATCTATAATTTGCACTCTTCACAAACACAAAAGTAGATGAATATACATGTAAAGTGAAGATTAACAGCACCCTGCAGTTTTATTTTTAAAAAGAATGAAACTATATGTATTAACACACAAAAGAATCCTAATTAAAATTATAAACATATATGTACTTAATATTCAAGGTTCCATATTGGAATTTTGTTAATCATATTTGCAAGATTTAAAATAAGAAAACTTTAATGAATCACTTCTTTAGTTGGGTAATAGAAACATGTAGTATTCTTAGGCACGAATAGTCTTAATTTCTTTTTAGGGCAGTAAAGCCCAAACTTGATCCATATTGAATATTTCTTTTTTTTTTTTTTTTTTTTTTTTATTGAAGGGTAGTTGACACACAGTATTACATTACATTAGTTTCAGGTGTACAACACAGTGATTCAACATTTATATACATGATAATTCTAAGTACCAGCTATCACCATACCAAGTTGTTACAATATTTTGACTATATTCCTTATGCTATACATTACATCCCGGTTGCTTATTTATTTTACAATTGGAAGTGTGTACTTTTTCTTGGTTGTTGTTCTTAGGGCATCTCTCATATTTATTGATCAAATGGTTGTTAACAACAATAAAATTCTGTATAGGGGAGTCAGTGCTCAATGCACAATGATTAATCCACCCCAAGCCTAATTTTCGTCAGTCTCCAATCTTCTGAAGCATAACGAACAAGTTCTTACATGGAGAACAAATTCTTACATAGTGAATAAGTTACATGGTGAACAGTACAAGGGCAGTCATCACAGAAACTTTTGGTTTTGCTCATGCATTATGAACTATAAACAGTCAGTTCAAATATGAATACACATTTGATTTTTATACTTGATTTATATGTGGATACCACATTTCTCTCTTTATTATTTTTAATAAGATGCTGAAGTGGTAGGTAGATACAACATAAAGGTAGAAAACATAGTTTAGTGTTGTAAGAGAGCAAATGTAGATGATCAGGTGTGTGCCTGTAGACTATGTGTTAATCCAAGCTAGACAAGGGCAATAAAACATCCACATATGCAGAAGATTTCTCTCAGAACAGGGGGGGTGAGGTTCTAAGCCTCACCTCTGTTGATCCCCAATTTCTCACCTGATGGCCCCCCTGCGACTGTGCCTGTCTTAGGTTGTTCCTCCCTTGAGGAATCTTACCCGTCTCTGGCTAACCAGTCATCTTCCGGGGCCATACAGGGAAATGTGAAGTTGGTAAGTGAGAGAGAAGCCTTATTGTTTGAAATGGTTAGCTTTTTATTTCTTTGCATATTTATGCCCTGTGGCTTCTATGCCCAGTATTTGTCTTGAGGTATCTTTACCACTTGGAGGAGTTATGATACTCGGTAAATTTGATATGAGGCACGAATTCTATTTAAGAATTCGTTGTAATTAGGAAGGAAGAAGAAAAGCTATAGAAGTAGCAGGCGGGAGAAAACATGGGAAGATTGATTATTTCTTTGACATATCTTCTTGTAGAGTAACTTCAGCATGTATATATTTTAAGCTACTACTTAAATTGCGCACACACATTAACATAATAGGAGTATAGTTACATAACCAAAGCATACCTGTAATTACCAGCCATCTCCAGTGAAACCAAGAAAACCAGTTAGGCACCCTAGGCATTTGTGAAAACTTATCAATGATATGATGGTTATTATCTAACTGAATTTGAATAGTTTGAGAAAAATCAGACAAATTAAAACAACCCATTCCTGGGCACTGTCACATCCCATATGTTCTTTTAACAGTAAATAGTCTGTAGTTGTAAGATTTTGGAGCGCTACAATTTGCACTTCTCCTAATTCTTGGTTGAGTTCCAACAGTATAGATCCAGTCAAATTTGTTGTTTTACTGTATGCACAGGCCAGCTCAGATATCTCCTTCCTCATTCCCATGGCAAGTCCAGGAGCTGGTGGGATGAGTGCATCTACAGCTGTAGCGGTGCGTGGATCTTTGTTGGGGTTTTTTGATGATCATCTTCTGGCATGAGTCTTCCCGAGAGTGCTGATGTTGGAAGTTCTCTTTCATATCGTTTCTTAGTTCATTTTCGGGGTAGCCAAATTAGGCTTTGATCCTCTGTATAAACACAAACAGACCCTTTGCCTACACTTTTATATGTCCTTTATATCATTGTGTAGAACTCATTAGAGGTCACCACATAGGAACTGCATTTTTTTTTTTAATCATTAATCTACACTTACATGACGAATACTTTGTTTACTAGGCTCTCCCCTATACCAGGTCCCCCCTATATACTCCTTTACAGTCACTGTCCATCAGCGTAGCAACCTGTTGTAGAATCACTACTTGTCTTCTCTGTGTTGTACAGCCCTCCCCTTTCTCCCACCCCGCTATGGATGCTAATCTTAATACCCCCCTACTTCTCCCCCCCTTATCCCTCCCTACCCACCCATCCTCCCCAGTCCCTTTCCCTTTGGTACCTGTTAGTACATTCTTGAGTTCTGTGATTCTGCTGCTGTTTTGTTCCTTCAGTTTTTCCTTTGTTCTTATATTCCACAGATGAGTGAAATCATTTGGTATTTCTCTTTCTCTGCTTGGCTTGTTTCACTGAGCAAAATACCCTCCAGCTCCATCCATGTTGCTGCAAATGGTTGGATTTGCCCTTTTCTTATGGCTGAGTAGTATTCCATTGTGTATATGTACCACATCTTCTTTATCCATTCATCTATCGATGGACATTTAGGTTGCTTCCAATTCTTGGCTATTGTAAATAGTGATGCGATAAACATAGGGGTGCACTGATCTTTCTCATACTTGATTGCTGCATTCTTAGGGTAAATTCCTAGGAGTGCAATTCCTGGGTCAAATGGTAAGTCTGTTTTGAGCATTTTGATGTACCTCCATACTGCTTTCCACAATGGTTGAACAAGTTTACATTCCCACCAGCAGTGTAGGAGGGTTCCCCTTTCTCCACAGCCTCGCCAACATTTGTTGTTGTTTGTCTTTTGGATGGCAGCCATCCTTACTGGTGTGAGGTGATACCTCATTGTAGTTTTAATTTGCATTTCTCTGATAATTAGCGATGTGGAGCATCTTTTCATGTGTCTGTTGGCCATCTGTATTTCTTTTTTGGAGAACCGTCTGTTCAGTTCCTTTGCCCATTTTTTAATTGGGTTATTTGTTTTTTGTTTGTTGAGGCGTGTGAGCTCTTTATATATTCTGGATGTCAAGCCTTTATCGGATGTGTCATTTTCAAAGATATTCTCCCATACTGTAGGGTTTCTTTTTGTTCTATTCATGGTGTCTTTTGCTGTACAGAAGCTTTTCAGCTTAATATAGTCCCACTTGTTCATTTTTGCTGTTGTTTTCCTTGCCCGGGGAGATATGTTCAAGAAGAGGTCACTCATGTTTATGTCTAAGAGGTTTGTGCCTATGTTTTCTTCCAAGAGTTTAATGGTTTCATGACTTACATTCAGGTCTTTGATCCATTTTGAGTTTACTTTTGTATATGGGGTTAGACGATGGTCCAGTTTCATTCTCCTACATGTAGCTGTCCAGTTTTGCCAGCACCATCTGTTGAAGAGACTGTCATTTCGCCATTGTATGTCCATGGCTCCTTTATCAAATATTAATTGACCATATATGTCTGAGTTAATGTCTGGATTCTCTAGTCTGTTCCATTGGTCTGTGGCTCTGTTCTTGTGCCAGTACCAAATTGTCTTGATTACTATGGCTTTATAATAGAGCTTGAAGTTGGGGAGTGAGATCCCCCCTACTTTATTCTTCTTTCTCAGGATTGCTTTGGCTATTCGGGGTCTTTGGTGGTTCCATATGAATTTTTGAATTATTTGATCCAGTTCATTGAAGAATGTTGCTGGTAGTTTCATAGGGATTGCATCAAATCTGTATATTGCTTTGGGCAGGATGGCCATTTTGACGATATTAATTCTTCCTAGCCATGAGCATGGGATGCGTTTCCATCTGTTAGTGTCCCCTTTAATTTCTTTTAAGAGTGACTTGTAGTTTTCAGAATATAAGTCTTTCACTTCTTTGGTTAGGTTTATTCCTAGGTATTTTATTTTTTTTGATGCAATTGTGAATGGAGTTGTTTTCCTGATTTCTCTTTCTGTTGGTTCATTGTTGGTATATAGGAAAGCCACAGATTTCTGTGTGTTGATTTTGTATCCTGCAACTTTGCTGTATTCCGATATCAGTTCTAGTAGTTCTGGGGTGGAGTCTTTAGGGTTTTTTATGTACAGTATCATGTCATCTGCAAATAGTGACAGTTTGACTTCTTCTTTGCCAATCTGGATTCCTTGTATTTTTTTGTTTTGTCTGATTGCCGTGGCTAGGACCTCTAGTACAATGTTAAATAACAGTGGGGAGAGTGGGCATCCCTGTCTAGTTCCCGATCTCAGCGGAAATGCTTTCAGCTTCTCGCTATTCAATATAATGTTGGCTGTGGGTTTTTCATAGATGGCCTTTATTATGTTGAGGTACTTGCCCTCTATTCCCATTTTGCTGAGAGTTTTTATCATGAATGGATGTTTAACTTTGTCAAATGCTTTTTCAGCGTCTATGGAGATGATCATGTGGTTTTTGTCTTTCTTTTTGTTGATGTGGTGGATGATATTGATGGACTTTCGAATGTTGTTCCATCCTTGCATCCCTGGGATGAATCCCACTTGGTCATGGTGTACGATGGTTTTGATGTATTTTTGAATTCGGTTTGCTAAAATTTTGTTGAGTATTTTTGCATCTACGTTCATCAGGGATATTGGTCTATAGTTTTCTTTTTTGGTGGTGTCTTTGCCTGGTTTTGGTATTAGGGTGATGTTAGCTTCATAGAATGAGTTTGGGAGTATCCCCTCCTCTTCTATTTCTTGGAAAACTTTAAGGAGAATGGGTATTATGTCTTCCCTGTATGTCTGATAAAATTCCGAGGTAAATCCATCTGGCCCGGGGGTTTTGTTCTTTGGTAGTTTTTTGATTACCGCTTCAATTTCGTTGCTGGTAATTGGTCTGTTTAGATTTTCTGTTTCTTTTTGGGTCAGTCTTGGAAGGTTGTATTTTTCTAGGAAGTTGTCCATTTCTCCTAGGTTTCCCAGCTTGTTAGCATATAGGTTTTCATAGTAGTCTCTAATAATCCTTTGTATTTCTGCGGGATCTGTTGTGATTTTTCCTTTCTCATTTCTGATACTGTTGATTTGTGTTGACTCTCTTTTCCTCTTAATAAGTCTGGCTAGAGGCTTATCTATTTTGTTTATTTTCTCGAAGAACCAGCTCTTGGTTTCATTGATTTTTGCTATTGTTTTATTCTTCTCAATTTTATTTATTTCTTCTCTGATCTTTATTATGTCCCTCCTTCTGCTGACCTTAGGCCTCATTTGTTCTTCTTTTTCCAATTTTGATAGTTGTGACATTAGACCGTTCATTTGGGATTGCTCTTCCTTTTTTAAATATGCTTGGAGTGCTATATACTTTCCTCTTAAGACTGCTTTTGCTGCGTCCCACAGAAGTTGGGGCTTAGTGTTGTTGTTGTCATTTGTTTCCATATATTGCTGGATCTCCATTTTGATTTGGTCATTGATCCATTGATTATTTAGGAGCGTGTTGTTTAGCCTCCATGTGTTTGTGAGCCTTTTTGCTTTCTTTGAACAGTTTATTTCTAGTTTAATGCCTTTGTGGTCTGAAAAGTTGGTTGGTAGGATTTCAATCTTTTGGAATTTACTGAGGCTCTTTTTGTGTCCTAGTATGTGGTCTATTCTGGAGAATGTTCCATGTGCACTTGAGAAGAACGTGTATCCTGTTGCTTTTGGATGTAGAGTTCTGTAGATGTCTATTAGGTCCATCTGTTCTAGTGTGTTGTTCAGTGCCTCTGTGTCCTTACTTATTTTCTGTCTGGTGGATCTGTCCTTTGGAGTGAGTGGTGTGTTGAAGTCTCCTAGAATGAATGCATTGCATTCTATTTCCTCCTTTAGTTCTGTTAATATTTGTTTCAGGTATGTTGGTGCTCCTGTATTGGGTGCATATATATTTATAATGGTTATATCCTCTTGATGGACTGAGCCCTTTATCATTATGTAATGTCCTTCTTTGTCTTTTGTTACTTTCTTTATTTTGAAGTCTGTTTTGTCTGATACCAGAATTGCAACACCTGCTTTCTTCTCTCTGTTGTTTGCTTGAAATATCTTTTTCCATCCCTTGACTTTAAGTCTGTGCGCGTCTTTGGGTTTGAGGTGAGTCTCTTGTAAGCAGCATATGGATGGATCTTGCTTTTTTATCCATTCTATTACTCTGTGTCTTTTGATTGGTGCATTCAGTCCATTTACATTTAGGGTGATTATTGAAAGGTATGAATTTATTGCCATTGCAGGCTTTAAGTTTGTGGTTACCAAAGGTTTAGGGTTAGCTTCTTTACTGTCTTACTGTCTAACTTAACTCGCTTGTTGAGCTATTATAAACACAATCTGATGATTCTTTATTTCTCTCCCTTCTTATTCCTCCTCCTCCCTTCTTCATATGTTGGGTGTTTTGTTGTGTGCTCTTTTTAGGAGTGCTCCCATCTAGAGCAGTCCCTGTAGGATGCCCTGTAGAGGTGGTTTGTGGGAGGCAAATTCCCTCAACTTTTGCTTGTCTGGGAATTGTTTAATCCCTCCTTCATATTTAAATGATATTCGTGCTGGATACAGTAGTCTTGGTTGGAGGCCCTTCTGTTTCATTGCATTAAGTATATCATGCCATTCTCTTCTGGCCTGTAGGGTTTCTGTTGAGAAGTCTGATGATAGCCTGATGGGTTTTCCTTTGTAGGTAACCTTTTTTTTCTCTCTGGCTGCTTGTAATACTTTGTCCTTGTCTTTGATCTTTGCCATTTTAATTATTATGTGTCTTGGTGTTGCCCTCCTTGGATCCCTTGTCATGGGAGTTCTGTGTACCTCTGTGGTCTGAGAGGCCATTTCTTCCCCTAGTTTGGGGAAATTTTCAGCAATTATTTCTTCAAAGACATTTTCTATCCCCTTTTCTCTCTCTACTTCTTCTGGAATGCCTATGATTCTTATATTATTTCTTTTATATTGATCACTCAGCTCTCTTAAAGTTCTTTCATTCCTGGAGATCCTTTTATCTCTCTCTGCATCAGCTTCTCTGCGTTCCTGTTCTCTGTTTTCTAGTCCATTAATGGTCTCTTGCATCTCGTCCATTCTGTTTTGAAGTCCTTCCAGAGCTTGTTTTATTTCTGAATTCTCCTTCCTTAGTTCTTGCATATTTCTCTGCAAGTCCATCAGCATGGTTATGACTTTTGTTTTGAATTCTTTTTCAGGTAGACTGGCTAAATCTATCTCCCCAGATTCCTTCTCAGGGGAAGATGTAGCAGATGCCGAAGCTGTCTGGGTTAGTCTTGTCTGAATCATATTTTTTTGCCTTTTCATGTTGACAGGTGCTATTGACTGTCAGCTGGGAGGGCCAAAATTTTCACTTACTACTGGCCTTTCTTTACTGGGGCAACTGCGACCCCTAGTGGCTTGTGTTGGGTAATTGCGTGTAGAGTGGGTCTTTGTGTCTTGCCTGGCCGGGAGAGAGAAATTTCCCTTTCTGTGGGCGGAATTTGTCTCAGGCTGCTTCTCTGCTTTCGCAGCGCCCGGTGGGGTGATGGATGGGGGGGCTGCTTGACTGTTTGCCTCCGTGAGGGGTCTCAGAGCTGTTGCCCAGGGGGTTAGTGCACCCGGTTTTCCCTGTAATTTCCAGCTGCTGTACTGTGACCTGGGTTGTTTCCGTCAAGCTGTTAAGTCCCTGTCCCTTTAAGACTTTCAAAAAGCCCCCGCTTTTCTTTGTCACAGGGGCATCAGCTTCAGCACCCGCTCTGAGGTCTTACCCCCTGTTCTCCCAGTATCCAGGGCCCCCTGGGCATATACTGTGTCTGCGCTCTGGCCCGGATGGCTGGGGCTGGGTGTTCGGCAGTCCTGGGCTCCGTCTCCCTCCCGCTCTGCCTATTGTTCTCCCGCCGGGAGCTGGGGGGAGGGGCGCTCGGGTCCCGCCGGGCCGGGGCTTGTATCTTACCCCTTTCACCAGTCGCTGGGTTCTCGCTGGTGTAGCTGCAGTCTGGCCACTGTCCTGCGTCTTCTGGTCTCTCTTTTAGGGCTAGTTGTGTTTGTTGTATTTTCAAAAGTATATATGTTTTTGGGAGGAGATTCCCACTGTCCTACTCACGCCGCCATGTTGGCTCCGCCCCCCTCTGAATATTTCTTAAAGACTTTTTTTATAGTCATGTTAGCACCCTTATTTAACATTTGTTTTCTTTAACTGAACTTGTTCTTTTCTTTCTTTTTACCTAAATACCAACTCTAGTATCTTCTCAATGGTATCTATAAAATCATGGGTATAATTGTTTAGTGACAGTTTAATGATGCATATTTAATATATAAATTTTTATCTATGAAAAATGTGCATCTACATACCACTTAATATAACAGACCTTATAACCAATGTTCTAGGAGATAATTCTATATTTCACACTGACATATTCTTACGATGTTAAATATAATCATAAGGTTATAATCATAAAGTTGTCAATTACATATTATTACAAAATTGAGAACTGAAGATACCTCTTCCATCCACAGTGATTCCCACTCCACTGCTACAAAGACCATGGAATTCAGCTGTAAGGTAAAAACAGAGAAATGAAAAACCCTAAACTGTATCTGTTTCACACACACATTATTTACAAAAGCCTAAAATGATCATTAGGAAGAACCACATGCAATAATTTTTAAAATAGAAAAATTACCATTTTCTAGCATGTACTTTAAAGAATTTCAAAATCACAGACATGCATAATAAGTAAAAATCACTTGGGATTATCACCCTGAATACTGTTAATATACTGATAAGTAGTATAAATATTTTCTACATATAGAAAATCTAAAAAACCTAAATTGTCTTATACAGATTGCTTTTTAACGTTTTTTTCTCTTTCAATAATGAAAGAATAATAGACACCACTCATGGAATGGCTCTAACCACGTGCCTGGTATTGTTACGGCATTTTATATCTAATCATTATTTACATCTAATAATTTATTTAATCCTCCCAATACCACTAACCAGATATACTGTTATTTTCCCTCTTTTACACCTGAGAAAATTGGCACACAGGTGTGAAGTCATTTGCCCAGGTCCCAGAAGCTGTGAGCGGGGAGCAGGTGTGGGCTCACTGTGCTCCACGACAGACATTTCATGCTATCATCTCATTGAATAGACTAGTGAGTATTTTCTTCTCAGGTATATGGATGTAGCACCTTTATTCTGTCAATCTCTTAATGATGAAATTAGGTTTGTCCAACTCTCAGCAATTACAGTAAGTAATAAGTTCAGGTATGTCACCAAGTTAACCTCTTAGAAATAAGACTGCTCAAAATTTATGCTCTCTTTGAGGCTTCTGATGTTTCTCCTTCTTCTCCCTGTGTGGCCCAGGTTACTCTTGTGTCAACAGAATGAAAGTTTCCAGTTTGTATACCTTCCCAGACACTGGGAAAATCAGTCATCTATGCTTCACCAATCTCGTGAGCAAAACTGACATTTTAATTCCCTTTTTATTTTAGAAAGACCGGGCATCTTTTTATATGGTACTCCACCATTTGCATTTCCACTTTGTGAAATCTTTGTGTACACTGCCCTTTTTTCCAGTTTTCCTTATTGATTCATGTAAACTTCTTATAAATTAAGGAAAAGATTTTTTCCCATTTATATGTGTATTTCAGTCCTTGGTGTCTGCTTTGAGAATCGTTTACCATTAAAAGATGACAACACAGTTTATACATTCTAGGAGAAAATTACTTTGTAAGCTGTGATGTAGGGACCTAATATTTTTTTTCCAACATTTATCAACACTATCCATTATTTAGCTCAATTTTTCCTCACTGGTCTACAAGCAGTCTTTATCATAGCCTACACATTTATATTCACATCTGCTTCTAGATTCATTTTGCTCGCTTATTGATCTTTCTATCTAGTCATGTTATCAATTTTTGTACTTCTTGCATAGAACGCATAATTGACTGAAGTATGTTTTTGGGCAATATTTCCTTTGTTAACTCTTCTTTGTAAAAAAAAAAAGTCACCTTCAGCAGTTCTTCTAGAGAAATTGTAATTTTGTTGCTCAGGTCTGAAAAATCCATTTTGGATTTTTAATGGAGTTGCAAGCCATTTCCTTTGCCTGAGCGCATGTCTTCCATCTTCTACCTGGAAAGTTCTTGTTTCTTTTTTTTAAGATCAAACTAAACAAGCCCCACTCTGCGATGTCTCTCCTGGCTTCCCTGAGCAAATAACTGCTCCTTGCTTTGTGCTCATCTAGCTCTTTTTGTCCCTTTTTTTAAAGACACTTATCAAACTAAACTGTAATTTATATGTTTAACCTGTCTATGTTCTCAACTATTTCCAACCTTAAAGAAAAAAAAAAAAAGAGATTGTGTTTATTTTTGCATCCCTATTGTACTTATAATACTCAACACAGGTTTCATCAAAAATATGAATGAATGAGAGCCATACAATAGTCCAAGAATTAAACCATGTAATGTGCCCATATTTATGATAAAATTAAAAAAGGAATTTATTATTTTCTGGAACTCCTGATAGACTGCAACTTAAGACCATTCTGTGTTGAGATTTTATTTTTAAGCAAGTAAAATCACATTCCCATGAATTTATCATAACCTTAAAAGGGATAAATAAATTTTATGCTATTTATCTTCACAATGACATCACAGATTAAGGGCACTGAGGTTAACACATTCATGTAAAAAAATCTGTTGTAACAATCATAACTGAATCAGCAAATAAAATTTTCCATTTGCAGTGTGTTCTCTCTGATGAGAGAGGATAGGTAAATATAAACCAAATCTGCTTATTATATGCCTCACATACCAACACGGATTTGGATTTATTTTCTTCAGTTGAAAATAATGACAATGTACTGCAGAGCTGATGGAGTCTTTGGCCAAATATCTAAAAATTACATTTACAGGTTCTTTGCCATCAGAAGGTGGCAAGGACAGCTACCTGAATTTTTTGCAGGGCATGGCTGACACGGCTCTCCAAAACCATAGTCCGGATTGGCACAGCAGCATTCAGACTTGGTCACCGCGCCTGGGAAAGGACGGACACACACTCCCTTCTTGATGCCACCATAGCACGTACTGCGCATGTGAGTATCTAAAGGAGACACAAGAACAGGGATTTAGGGGATGACAGAGACAAAGAGGCATCAAAACTAAAGGCTTCTTTTAACCTAAGTGGCCACCAGATGGGAAGCTTCTAGAGGGTATCTGTTACTCTTTTGCTTTGTATCTTTAGCATTTAATAGTGCCGGGAAATCAACACGTTTGTTGAGTGAGGCGGGCATCCCAACAACTCTCTTTTTTCCCCTCCAAGAAGTCTGTTGTGCCATGTGAGCACCATGATCCCACTTACCTGCACAGACCTTTCTTTGAGCCAGGTACAATCCCAGTTATAAATGTCACTTTGAGCTCTAATCAGTGGTGGTACTGTATGCAAAACGACACTTTGTTATTTCTATTTCAGGATTGTTCATGAACAAATGAAGTGCAGTGGAGTTAAACTACCTGGAGATGACATGCTTACTTCAACTTTCTGAGTTAGGAGGTCTTTTTTTTCAACCTGTGGGTTACAGTTGTGGCTACCTTTTAATCTCAGACTCTCAATAAATCCAGTTATAAAAATAAGGACTACCACTATGCACCGCTGGCATTGTGCTGGCTGCTTTACAGGCATTAGCTCACTGCACATTCAGGTCAACAACTCCATAGCAAAGTAAGCATTACCCACAGTTTACAGATGAACAAGGGCAGTTCTGAGGAACTGTGGAGTAGCTTGAAGCCCTGGAAGGTTCTGTCTGAGCCAGGATTCAGATTCAGGCTTGTGTGACCTCCAAAGCTCTTCCTCCAATATGTCATGCTAAGTACTTAGGAAGACTATTCTGCTTCATGCTCTCACTCTAAACTCTCATAAAATATGCTACAACTTTATGAGACAGTAAACTATAAAGAGTCACATCATCAGATGAGCCAGAGAAGCAGTATAGCTTTTAAGCAATATACTGACGTGGTAATTCCATCAAAGAGATAACCCTTATTATAAATAATTTTATCTGCTTGTTAGGCAAAGTGAGTTACCTATTGATTTTGTGATATTTCTCATTAAAACAATGAGCTGTTTGGCTGCATTAAAAATGAGATGTGTGTATGCATCCCACATGGAAGAAGGCCATGAGACTGAGCACAGCAGCCCTGAGGAGAGGGCATGCTTCCCTTTTTCTGTCCACTGTGGCCCAGTTTGGTAGAGT
This sequence comes from Manis pentadactyla, assembly GCF_030020395.1. Classification (NCBI taxonomy): domain Eukaryota; kingdom Metazoa; phylum Chordata; class Mammalia; order Pholidota; family Manidae; genus Manis; species Manis pentadactyla. The sequence goes on along the minus strand of NC_080031.1, from coordinate 64,515,779 downwards.
CAGCTCTGAGTTACACACAGGTTTAGGATGACGCAAAGATGAATATGCCCAGATACAACATTGCTTGTGATTTCTAATATGACTTCTGTGAGGTCTTAGGATGGCACCAATTATCTCAGAAGGCATCAGAAAGTGGTCTAAGTTATTTCTCTTTTCATGTTGAGAACATAAGCCATGCACAATCTTCTAGAAGCAAGTTGATAAAAAGCCTCTGGTGTTCACTGGAAGAGGGAGACACATTGCATCAACTGTTTGATGACACAGATTAACTAAACGGTCAGGCATTTATGACTTGCATCTCATCAGAGCCTTTTGAAAGGTGCTAGTTGGGCTTTCTCTTTTATTTTTAAGCTGCTTTATTGAGATATAATTCACACACCATATAATTCACCCACTGAAAGTGTACAATTGAATATTTTTAGCATATTCACAGACAGGTACAACTGTCACTAACAGTTGATTTTAGAACATTTCATCACCTCAAAAATGCCTTCAGCTATTATTCCCTTCTCCCACCACCCCCACCCTTTCTGTTCTAAGCAATTGCCTATCTGCTTTGTCTCTACGGACACAGCCTGTTGCGGATATTTTATACAAAAGGAGTCGTACACTATGTGGTCTTCTGTGAGTGGCTTCTTTCACTTGGTGTAACATTTTCAAGGTTCATCCATGCTTTTGCATGTGACCGTCGTTCATCTCTTTCGATGGCTGAATGTGACTCCATTGTATGGAGATATCTCCGTCCCTTTTTCAAAGATCATTTGGACACAGGGACTGTTGTAGAATGTTTGTTGTAGAACGTTTCACTTACCAACACACACCCTTCCATCCACACCCACAGCCAGGCCTGGGGGACAGTCACAGCGGAAGGACCCTTCGTTGTTGATGCAATGGCCATTCATGCAGATTCCTGGGGTCTGGCACTCATCGATGTCTGCCCAGAGGGGAACACAAGCCGGCCATGCAATTTGATTCTGGGTAAATTTCAACTTACTTAGTTTACTTGCTACCCTCCCTGTACACTACAACCCTTTGTTTTAAATTTTATAATTGGAGGAAGAGCATGTAACTGTGACAACAAATCTTGTATTTAAAGGCAAGTCTTTCAAGCAGATTTTCAGAAAGACTGAATAAAGTTGCCTTGCTCACCTATTAGGAAAAAAAATCCTCATCTTTCATTATTCATATGGCAATCCTGTTTAATATTAAATAATATTCAATTCAAATCAGTTAAGTGGAACCAATTCTTAGAATTAAGTATTCTTTAATACTATCCTCCCCTTTCTTGAAGAGTCAAGAAGCTACTGTTTTAATTCAGAAATGCAAGAATCAGTCTTGATTTTTCTCTCTCTACTGTTCTTGGAATTTCACTGAAATTACATGGATTGATTATGAGTATTATTTGGTATTCAGATAAGTTTGTGCATCTGAAGGCAGAAAACATTCATGAGTTAATTTGGTCTAAAAGCAGAAAACTGAAAAAAAGAAAAACAACTAAAATGTTTGTTTCTAAGTAGTAACTGCATAATCCGTTCCATCTTAATAAATTCCAATTGTGAGTATAAATATAATATAGTCATTTATTTCTACGAGCATATTTTTTTGCTTACTAAAGCTATCACTAGAGCCTGGCCTTCAAAATGGCTTCAGAAACAGAACATCTGATAGGAATACTCAAATTATTTCTTCATTAAATAAATGTCAGATTTATAGATAATGATAAAGTCACAAATGATCTGTAGATTAGCTTACAGAAAAAGATGTAATGCAAAACCAGTGATGAAAAACAGTGGAAGACTCCTGTTCTGAGAACACATAAAAATGAAAACCTTCCAAGACTTTTGCTTCTTTTTTTATTGGGCAAAAAGAGAGAAATTATTTCTACATTGTCTCTCCCCTATTTGCTAGAACCCATCTGTCATTCCCTTGATTTTTCCTCTACCATTATTATTTTTTGTAAAGCTATTTCTGTTCCCTAGACCACAATGTGTGTTTTTCTAGGAAGCTTTAGACACCTGCCTTACTGAATTACTTAGAGAAGTGAATAATATGAAATCCACATGAAGAAACTATAGCAATTCTTGCATGATTCAGTCAAATAAAAAAAGATTTCAATCATGGTTTCAATCATGGTTACTTTCTATCACAAAGCCATACATACCAGTACAGTAACGACCATTTGGAGCCAATACAAATCCTGGTTTGCAGATGCACTTGAAGCTCCCATCTTCATTAATGCACATCCCATTCAGACACATGTTGGTAGTTGTACATTCATCGTGATCTGCAGAAAGACAGAGAGTGACTTACACCACTGGCCTTGAGAGAACCAGTTCCCGCTCCTTCCACAAACAATCTCCAGCCATATTCTACTACATAAAGGAGCTATGTGCTTGTGTGTGTTTTTTTTTTTCCTAATATCAATGCCAACTGAGTGAGACCAAATAGTATGGAGTATGTGAAGAGCCTTAGTATAAAAAACAAAAAGGAGAAGGATTCAGTAAATTTTGTTTTTTAGATGCTATTAAAACTACAAGATTAGTGTTTGATTTTGATTACCATAAAAGGTTAATATGATTCAGGGGGTGTTTCTTTTGTACAAGAGAATATAGCAATGACAGACCTCACTGGAAGTGAAATGATCTGGCTTTTTATTAGGGGGTGAAATGTCACGTGTTGCTGTGCAGATAAACTATTTCTGTGGAGTATTGGCATCTATTGTATTGCTGGACATCACCAAGACCATAAATTTAGAGACTTGATTATCACATATGTCAAGCATTTTTATATTCCCCCAGACTGAGGGTGGAGGGAGCCTGTTCTGTCTCACTGGTGTCATAACCCCAACATGTGAAATACAGTAGGCACTAATGATGACTTTAAAAAAACCCTGGTACTTACAATTAAACATACACCACACAGGAAATTTGCAGCAGTAAATCATCCATTGTTATAATGTTTCCAAAAAAATCTGTCCTTTCACTTTAAAAGTCTTAAGTTAAATGCATTTCTATTCCACCTAAGTCATCTGAAACAGTTCTCACGTACGTGTTGTGCAAGCTCTCATGGTAATCGTATATATGGTTCTAAATAAAAATGTATATCCTTTAAAAATCTTTTGCAAGGGAGCAGGCAATTTCCATACCAACACAGTTTTTTCCATCTGTAGTTAATTCAAAGCCAGCATTGCAAATGCACTGGAAACTTCCATCTGTGTTCACACATCGACCGTTTTTACAAAGAACTCCATTCTGGATGCATTCATCAATATCTGGGACAATAAAGAAATGCCAAATATTATTCTTTTACAATAATTTTTGATTAAAAACAGTAAGTTAATCAATGTAACTGTAAATCTATAGTCTATTTTTACCTGTCAAACACAAGATCATTTTGCTTCATTAGCAAAATCTCCACCTCTCCCAATTTTTCTCTTGGATAGACAGGGATAAGCAATTTTATGGCCAATTTTATATTAGCTGAAGAGAGCAAGAGAAAAAGGAAATAGGGTGCGCAGTGGACTTAGGAGAGGGTGGGTAGGGTAGCCAGAGTTACCGATGCCGCTGTTTTTGACATAGCAGCTGAAGACAGTAAAAGTCAGAGCACGGAGGTGAGGAAGACTAAAGGAGTACAGACTGGCCACACTAAGAGCTGACATGTTAGGAAAAAAACTGTTGGAATAAGCTGATTGGAGTAATTACCAATGGATGGACAGGACATGAAAAGAAGACAAGCAGAGTCACCTGCTGACTGAATTCTGAGACAAACAAGCAGTGAGGTAGAGGGTCTGGACACCCGTGGTGGGTGGGGCAATGAAACTGAGTGAAGACCAGGCAGGATTTGGTGTTCGAGTACGTGTGAGGTTCAAAGAAAACAGAAGTCAAAGCGACTATAGATCTTAAGTTCTGTTGATCAGGGAGCAGTAATGCCACCGCTGCTACTTAGAGAAAGGAAGCTATGATCTTGGGAAGAGGAGAAAGTGATTTTCTGTGAAGCCAGCTGTCACATATATGGGTTACATATGCAAATACTATTTATGTTTAAAGGAGCACTTCTGAAGGTAGTGTGAACTACAACTGCAATAATGTAACAGCACTTGACTTCATTCCATGTCTCATTTTAATCGATTTACTTTTAACCTCAGCAGCCTGGGTCCCTGTATCTCATGGAACATTTTCCCACGTGAAAGCAAACTGCCTTACCAATGCAGGCTTGCTTGGTAGGGGTCCTCTGGAATCCGGCATGGCATTTACAATAATAGGATCCAGGTGTGTTAACACAATCGCCATTAGTGCAGGGATTTGATGTGCATTCATCAACATCTGTGAGTGGCAAGAGAAACCATTATAGACTTCATTCCATTTCTAGAAATGTTTGTTTAAAGTACATTTAGGCCTCCCAAATTTGAGAGAAGGCCAGTCAGTGGTAATAGTCTAAATAGCAGAGTATTTATAAATGAATGAAAATTCCTGCCTTCAAATAGAGGCGTCTGGAGATTTACAAAAGTATTGCCTATTGAGGAGCACAAAGGAATCTGCTTTAATCAAGAAATAATGATTTTTCAGTCTGAGTAATGCACAATGCTTAAAAGCATGGACTCTGGACAGACAGCCAGGACTTCCAATAGGTGTAACACTGTGTACAGAGATCTGGGTGAGTTAATAGCCTCTCTGAGGCTTAGTAGAGTATTAGAAGATCAATAAAGGATTTTTGAAGACTAACATTTATATTACATGCTGCCACTTCTCTTAGTGTTAAAGACATTGCTGGATTGTAGAATTTCTTTGTTATTACTTTTTGTGCTTACCTATATGTGCATTGAGGCTTGGATAATAATTTGAAGTAACAAATGAGGGTGGGGTAGAAAATAAAACAGCCTATTATTTTCGGTAGCTTCAGGTTTCTTCAGGACCTTAAACTTGGCACAGGGATGCTTTGATATAACTGAATTTTATGCAAATACTAATCTTAATTTTGATCCTAAATGCGAGAAGCATCACTGCTTTTGATTCAAGTTCTCCTAAGGCTTAATTAAATGCAAACCCATCAAAGGATTCAGGGATTGCACAACCCTGAATACCATGGAGCAGTTAGTTAAACCCCAGAGAAATCCCGTGTGCCAGTGTTAGAGAAAGTTTCTCTCATTTTCTCTAGGCAATTCCCCTAAACATGATACTGAATGTTGGCAAATTGAAAACCTGGCTGGCTGGTGAGGGCATGTTGATTTGCCTTGTCACATACGTGTAGAAGCCATTAACATCTACAGTTTCAGCTAATTTGGAGAGCACAACCATAAAATCAATTCACGTGTTTGTCATTTTAATAAATAGATTATTCCTTTCACAAATGTTCTTGCAAGAGGAACTATAATCTAGCAAACTCACCAACCTCATTCATATAAACACTCACAGCAAATAAAATCAACAACAAAGAATAACAGGATCAAATGCTTTTTCAATGCATCCAAAGATGCTTTCAGCCCATTAAGAGTCACTTACATTTAAACTTTTGGTTGATAACATCAATTCTAGTGAGCCAAGGAATGAAGCGAAGTGAGAAAAGGGAGCATTTAGAGCCTTAGCAAGCATCTCAAGTATAATTAAGGGACATTCCAATACTACATATCACCTTCAGTTTGCAGTACCGAAGATCTCTTAAATTCTCTGTGTGTACCTGATATGAAATGTAACAAATAAACTGTCTTGTAGATGTTATAGAGGCCTCATTGTACAGCTCTGTTCTAGCAACAAACATGAGACCATGCATCAAACCCCCTTAGGTTGGGTAAACTTTCTGGGAAGCTGGGTCACTTTTCAGGACCTTTTCCTTCCCCCTCCGTGTGAACCTGTTCCCAAGGCTCCTTGTTGCTAAGACAGCTCCGCTACTTACTTTGCCATTACAGCTGTAATTCGTTTGTCCCTTAGCCCATGTGGGATTACACCAAGGGACCAGTTTATAGAGGAGATATACTAGTTCGTTTATTTATTTCTTCTTTGGAAGTGAAAACAATTACCAAAAACTATTAGTGCCTTTACAGTCCAAGACTTTAACACCCCATTTGTTTTCCAGGATTATCCTAAGATTTTAAAGTTTAGACTACAGGCATACCTTGGTGATATTTCAGGTTTGGTTTCAGACCACCAGAATAAAGCAAGTATCACAATAAAGAGAATCAAATGAGTTTTTTAGGCTTCCCGGTGCATATAAGAGTTAGTTTCTGGTACAATGTAGTCTGTTAAGTGGGTAACAGCATTATGTTTAAAAAACAATACACATACCTTAGTTAAAAAATACTTAATTGCTTAAAAATGCTAACCATCATCTGAGCTTTCATCAATCGGTCATCTTGCTGGTGGAGGGTCTTGCCTTGGTGCTGATGGCTGCTGACTGATCAGGGTGGTGGTCACTGAAGGCTGGGTGGGGTGGCAATTTCTTAAAATAAGACAACAGGGAGGTTTGCCACAGCGATGCACACTTCCCTTCAGGAGGTTTCATTGTAGCATGCGATGCTGTTCAATTGCATTAGACCCACAGGAGAACTTCCGTCAGAATTGGAGTCGATCTTCTCACATCCTACCACTGCTTCATCAACTAAGTTTATGTCATATTCTAAATCCTCTGTTGTCATCCCAACTGTCTTCATAGCATCTCCACTAGCAGATTCCATATCAAGAAACCACTTTTCTTTGCTCGTCCATGAGAAGCAACTCCTCATCTGTTCAAGTTTAATCACATTGCTGCAATTGCACACAGCTTCAGGCTCCACTTTTAATTCTAGTTCTCTTGCTGTTCCCACCACACCTGCAGTGACTGCCTCACTGAAGTCTTGAACCCCCCAAAGTCATCCATGAGGACTGGAATCAACTTCTTCCAAACTCCTGTTAATACTGATAGTTTGACCCCTTCCCATGAATAATGAATGCTCATAATGGCATCTAGAACGGTGAGTCCTTTCCATAAAGTCTACCACTACCTATGACACCTATAGTCTTACGGAATCTCTCTCTTCAATAGAAGACTTAAAAGTCGACATGACTCTTTGACCCATGGGCTGCAGAATGGATGTTGTGTTAGCAGGCATGAAAACACCTTTCATCCCATCGTCCATCTCCATCAGAGCTATTGTGTGACCAAGTACATTGTCAGTGAGTTGTTATGTTTTGAAAGGAAACTTTTTTCTGAGTAGTAGGTTTCAATGGTGGGCTTAAAATGTTCCATAAACCATGCTGTAAATATTGTAAAACCATGCTGTCATCCAGGCTTCATTGTTCCATTTATAAAGCACAGGCAGAAAAGATTTTGTGTAATTCTTAAGGGCCTTAGGATTTTAGGAATGGTCTTTGAGTTTCAACTTAAAGTCACCAGCTGCATTAGCCCCTAACAAGAGAGTCAGCCTGTCCTTGGAAGCTTTGAAGCCAGGCACTGACTTCTCCGAACTACTAAAGTGCTGGATGGAATATTCTTCCAACAGAAGGTAGTTATGTCTACGTTGAAAATCTTGGTTTAACAGAGCGACCTTTATGAATTATCTTAGCTGGATCTTCTGGATAACTTGCTACAGCTTTTCCATCAGCACTTGCTGCTTCCCCTGCACTTTTATGTTACGGAGACGGCTTCTTGCCTTAAACCTCATGAACTAATCTCTGCAAGTTTTGGACTTTTCATCTCCACCTTCCTCACCTTTCTCAGCCTAGAGGTGAATTCCCAGAACTGAAGAGAGTTGGGGTCCTGTTCTGTATTAGGCTTTAGCTTAAGGGAATAGTGTGGCTGGTTTGATCATCAGTCCAGACCACTAAAAGTTACTCCATATCGGCAACAAGGCTGTTTCACTTGTTATTTCTGTGTTCACTGGAGTAGCACTTTTAACTTCCTTCAAGAACTTATCCTTTGCCTTCACAACTTGGCTGTTTGGCGCAAGAGGCCCAGCTTTCGTCCTGTCTTGGCTTTCCACAGGCCTCCTTCTCTCAGGTCAATAATTTCTGGCTTTTGATTTAAAGTGAGAGATGTGCAACTTCTCCTTTCACTGGAACATTCAGAGGCCATTGTAGACTTATTAATTGGCCTAACTTCAATATTGTTCTGTCCCAGGGACTAGGAAGGCCCAAGGAAAAGAGACATGTGGGACTGCCAGCTGATGCAGCAGTCAGAACACACACATTCATCCATTAAGTTGGCTGTCTGATATGGGTGCAGTTCCCAGAGCACCAAAAAACAATTACAATAAACACACCAGACATTACCAATCACAGTTCACCATAAGAAATATAACAAAAATAAAAAAGTTTGAAATATTGCAACAATTACCAAATGTGACAGAGACACAAAGTGAGCAAGTGCTGTTGAAAAAAGTGGGCCCCATAGACTTGCTCAACGCAGAGTTGCCACATACCATTAATTCATACAAAATGCAGTATTTGCAAAGCACAATAAAATGGGGTATGCCTGTAATCACAAATGCCTGCTGCCATGCTCTTAAATGTACATTTCATACCTCTTCTTTCCTCTGACTGTCATGCCTACTCCTTCCAAGGGATTCCCTTTGTTTTGCCTTACGTAGGAGAACAGGAGTACTTAAATACTACAGTCTGTGCACTTTAATTTCTTCCTGTTTTCATTGGGGACTATTTTTAAGCAAAAGTCATAGAATTTCAAATTCCCAAAATAAGTAGGGTAATTGAGAAAGATAATTATCAAAATGGTTAAATTATCAGTACTATTAAAGTAAGAAATACTTTTGAAAAGTACCTCATATTCCAACTTAGCAAATACTTTTAATATGTAAGTGCTCTAAGATTACCTGTGGCCCAGCCTACACCAAACTTACTTCTTACTATTCCAAAGTAGAATGCTTCAAATTGAGTTAAAACCACTGCTAATGGCAGTTGGACTTACATAGTCAGGAAGAGTCACAAAAATTCATTTTAAAGTTGAATTCTCCTCAGGAAAAGAAGAAACATGGTGAGTAGATATAAGTGTGTTCAGACCTCAATGACAATTTTCATAAGGGCAAAATGGACCCAATTCTATTTTCCTTGTCTTTGATCCTTTAATACAGTTATTGCCTGTTGAATTATCCTACTTCAGTATCTAATAGAAGTTCCCAAATAGCAGTGGTGGTTTATTATTCCTCAAAACACAGATACAATTAAAACAGTGATAACTCTCATCTTGGGCAATTAAAATTTAAAACACTAGTTAACTTATATCCTCTTAACTTCTTCTGATGTCCTAAGTTGTTTATAAACTCATACTCAAACTGATTAGAAGTTGACACTGGAAAGAAGATAGGATTAAAGATATTAAAAACTTATTTTCTGAAAGTATGCCCCAATACTGATCTTTGGCTCTATGAATTACCATAGTTACAAGGATAATCATGTCTGGGTTTTACCTTTGTGGATGATGAGATCCATTCGCAATGGAACAATTTACAGCAATGTTGGTGAAACACAGAAATCAGAGATTTATACTAACTGTGCCAACATGTGAGCCAACACTACATTAGACAGAGTTTATAAAAAAAAGGTGGTAGCAGCCATTCTAACCCAAGCTCCAGGAGAAGTAAGGACCTACTTTAAGAGATCCCTTGTCTGAGATGAGCATCTGGAGCGTACCTGACTGTGCCATCACCCTTGGGAGAACTGAGTCACTGAAACCACCTTCTGCAGGGCTGAATTCCTTAGACCAGCCTGGGTGAGAAGGCTGGGGTGGCAGCATGAACTCTTGATTCTTAAAGATAGTTTATCTTTATAACAGTGGTTCACCAACTCCTCCAGAGTACAGGTGCTCTACAGAAGAATCAAGTGTACCTGGGTGCTAACATGAAATAAATGGTGGTCTTTGGCTAATCTACAGAAAATATTCAATGTCTGGCCTACTTTTATTCATTGGTTAGTGAATCCTGTAGAGACACATGAATGACAAACATTAATAGCCGAACAAAAATAGTCAATCAAATTTCAGTTTGATGGATTGTGACTGTGTATGTATGTGTAAGAGGGGCTATTTTATGTATTATATACTTAAAATAATGTTTTCTGATAGCAAAATAATTCTCAAGTCATATAATAAGAATAAATATATCAGCATTTCATGGTGTCCACAAATAACCACCTTCAATATCACTATCAGCTAAGCTAGGGCTGTTGCATATGGTTATACACCGCATGACCCTAAGGTGCATACAGATTACGTGAACGGCACCCTCTGGAGCTGAGCAGTGCAAAACCTGGGCATCTGTACACAGGGGTCCTGAGCCTCATGTAGTCATTTTAATCTAGTAGCTCTGTATTTTGTTTAGAATAATCAGTTTTTCCAAAACATATGGCTCACGTTTTCCTTCATAATCACAGTACACTTAGACATTTTCAGTCTACCTTGGCAAAATTATGATAATTATTTTGGGAACTCTCTCTGTTCCTGGCCTCTCTTCATATTTTACAGCAGAAGACCTGAACCCAAATCTGGTATTTAGGGTTATGCTAATTATGGAACGTGTACATGACCATTTGCTAATATGATGAAAGAGTAAAAGAACAACCTCTAAACGATTCCATTCCCATATTCCTAAAACTACTCTTAAAAGATCATGAAAACCCTCTTCATTATGAAATCCAGAAGATATTTTTGTCCTCAGTGTATTTGATTATTTTGCTGCATTTTAACCCTTGACACTACGTTTCCCTTGGAAGTGTGCTCTTCGCATAGCTTCTGAGACATAAAACTTTCCGGGCTATTTTGCTCTTCTCCAGCACTGTTTTCTTCATGCCCCATGTTGCTGTTCCACAGGGTTCCAGCCACAGTACTACTTCTTTATCTTTTCATCTCTCGCTGTGGTTCAACCTGGGTGACAGTATCTATTCTGATGGTTCTAACAGCCACATGCATGCCATTGGTGCCTAAATCTGTCGCTCCAGCCCTGAGCACTCCTCTTAGCTTTAGACCTCTGTAATTAAATGTTCCACACACATAAAACTCAACATATCCCAAAGAGACCCACCAACTCTTTTCTCCCACGCTGTACCTTCTTCTGCACGTTAATGACACCACAATATATCCAGTACTGCTCGACTAGCAAGGAAGGAACGGGAGAGGCAGAGATAGAAATTACAATAGTTAGGACCTGAGAATGTGGGGGATTCTTAAAGTGGCTCATCTCAGCAATAGCTTAAGGGAACATATGGAAGAACATGGACATAGAAGACAGCCTGTAAATTAACTTTACTTCCAAAGACTTGTTAATAAAAAAACTATCACCGTCAGTCCAATTTGTTCTTGTAGTCTAAAAGCTATTAAAAAACTAAGTGGGTTTAGAGAATCATGAACTTACCTATACAATCCCCATTTGCATCCTGCTTATAGCCCATGTTGCATTCGCATCGGTAGCTAGAAACGGTAGGTATGCAGCGTCCGTTTAAACAGAGATTAGCATGGTGTTTACAGATGTCTATTGTCTGGTTCAGAATAGCTATGGTAAATTAAAGCATAGGGGATATTTCATCGTTACAGGATGGATTCATATTCTTAGAGTCGATTTTTTTAAAGGATATTTAATAAACAGTAAATTAGGTATATACATCAAAAGCCAGCATTATTCTATATTTTATTAAAACACCTATGTCCATGACCTAAAAAATATACTTGAGATACATAGTTGTACTTGCATTTGTTAAGTTATACATCTGTAAACTTTGCTCAGAATGATGTCTTCTCAAAATTTCAGGAATGTTCTACTGTACTTTTTTGAATGCTTTCCATTTCTTCTTTTGTAACTGTACTGAATATTCAGATATAGTAAATAGGCAATGTGCCAAAAAGAATAAACATAGCACTGTAGGACATTATTAAATATTATTAGCAACAGCACTTCTTTTAAAAAGAATGAACTTAAAAGTCAAGTACACTAATGCCAACTCTGGCCTGAAGCCCATGATTCTTGATGTCTTAAGTTACTCAAAAAAAAAAAAGAGTGAGGAAAAGAAAGATATTTCATTATAATATTTGGATAGGCACAGAGCAAGACTTAATTCAGTTTATCTCAGTTGAGAAATGGTTCTGGAAAATAATTCAAGGGGTATATGATCAGAGCAGCTAGAAACGGCCAAATGAAATACACTGGAACCAAAAATATGCTCTGTAATGGTGTGATCTGGATTGGAGTGGTACCATGCTCTCATCTCTATTTTCACAGGGAACCCGGGTCACTCACTCTTTTCTCCAATTTGGAAAGTTTATGAAACAGAAAAATAATATTTTCCTAAGAATTTTGTGTTACTAACATTATGTTTTAGACTCTGAAATAGGTTTTAGACTCTGAAATAGGTTTTTACACATACACACACACACCTTTTGGAAAAAAGAGAACATGTTAAGTATTATAATATCATTTAAGGCAGAAAACTACACAAAAAGTGAACACTCACTTAGTCCAGTGATGATGGGACCCTGTCCCCCGGCCCCTACACCGGCTCCCCCAACTCCAGGAGAAAAGCCATTGCTTCCAGGGATGGGGATGAAGCCAGTCCCTCCTGGGCCATAGCCATTGCCATTTCCAGTTGGGGCAAAGCCATTCCCCCCAGTGCCTCCAGGTCTGGAACCAGCACTCCCTGGAACCCCTCCTATTGGAAGTCCATCCATGCAAAGTCTGCGATATTCCTCTAGAGGAAAAGGAAGTTCAGTTAAACACAAATGACTATCTTTCTGCATAAGCACTCGGCATACTGTAATAATGGTTTCAGTTTATCTACGTACTACATGCTATGAATAAGTAGTTTATTATCTTGCCACATGTTTCAATGCTAGCTGAAGCAGGAAAGGTAGAGATATTTCAGAAAAAGTTAAAAAATTGAGTATTAATATTTTAACTGAGTTGCATAACAAAAGAATCATCTATATGTGCACTTAAATTTTATGTCTTTAAGTGCAGCTCACAAAATTCCAGGAATAAATAATTATGAGTGCAAGAAATTCACTTGGATGGATGAAAACTAAAAGTTTAAGTAATTCATGCTGTATATTGGCTTTACTTACAACCTCATCAGTATTGCAACTACAGATTTTTCCTATCTGTTTTCTTTCTTCTCTTTAAGGGATTAATATAGTTTCAGAATACTTTTTTCTGACATGGATTTTAACAGAAGACAATATTTAGTAAGCTTGTAAATCTGCTCCTTATTTGTCCAAGTATCAAAGTAAGAGAAAGGAAGCAAGAATATAGCGATTGCCTCAATTTCCCTAACTGCCCTCAGAATAGGGCAGAATATTGGAAAAAATGAAAATTACTTAACTCAAGTAACTGTTCAGTTAAATATTGCTATTATATATTACTAGTAGAAATATGAGTTTCCAAAATTACATTCTGCATTAACTCTGCTTTTCAGAAATTTTTGCTACTCGATTTTGACATTTTATAGCTTAGAGATTTTGAAAGAATGCACTACAATTTTGTTCTCCATACAGTACATGTACATACATGTCTTTATATTTCAAAAAGTTTAAATTATTTCCATAAGAAGTATAATTTAATACAAAGACAATATAATAAAATATACTGATACACCTTTCTGGGGTAAACGTTAATTGTACTTTACTATTCATGCTATATTCACTTGAGTCACTACTCATTCATCCGAATTTCCTGCTATGGCCTCAGTTACACAGCAGTTAATAAAGCAAAATGAATGAGAACCATCCTCCCATCTCATATTCATAATTTTCAGGTTCTAAGAAAAGAGAGGCGGTATCTTAGGGGATTGGATTACTGCAATGTAAGGATACTCCCGAAATAAGATATAAATGAAGGTAGAACTTTTGTTATGCAAAAATAATTCAAGCTCGGGAACAAAAGATACAGAGGTTTTAAAACTGAGTTGAAATACAGACATTCAAGATAATTCTTAAAAATATAGGCACAAAGACAAGTCATCATCCGGTCTCAGGAATTTTTCGGATATGAATAAACTGGGTATAATGAGAACTGATCCCAAATAAACAATACCACCTTCTCCCTCACAGAAACACGCAGGTCTCACTGAAGACAGCAGTAACACAAATATGACTTGACTTCAAGGAGAGGAGCAAAGTACGGCATTGTCCCTGATTTTCTCAGCACCATCTGTCCTGAGACGAGCGGCCCCCGCTCACCGGAGCCCCTGACGGGACAGGCTTCAGGAATCGTTCCGACGCCCCAGCAGCGACCAGGTTCACAGCAACACTGTGTCTTTGCCATTCTGCCCGGGAGCTCTTGGGCACAGCGACCGTTCACCAGGCCTGAGAAACACGTGCCTGTTCTCTGATCTGAACATGAGAAAATAAGAGAAGGCATGGCAGAATTGTCTCAGGATCTTACCACGGTCAAGTCACATACTAGAAAATTCCAAGTGAGCTATTTCACTTCATCTCTGTTCTATCTACTTATTCTCTTAAGTTCCATTCCATGTATTCGTTCCTTTACATATTTATGAGCGAACAATCATGGAGCACCTACTCCTGCCACTTTCCATGGATAGGAAATCATAGACGGGAAGCCGACACGAGCCTAGTCTGCATTGAGAAGCCAAACCCAGGCAGATGCGGGGCCCGAAGGAAAGCGACCCCTGCCCCAGCCTTGACTCTCCAGTCCCCAGCTGACCTGCAGACGCGCACTGCAGTCTGCCACTCCCTGAGGTATCTGTGGTTGTTACAATGCCGCAGCATCTGACCGATACAAATGCTGTTTTAGAAAAGTTGATCTGAAACAGCTCCTTTGAGATGGTGACAGCTGAGCAGAGACTTAAATAAGGGGAGAGCATGAACCACACGGTCACCTGAGAGAAGAGCAGTTCAGAGAGAAAGGAGACGTGCTTGATGGGCATGAGGAATAAGGGCTGAGGGGTCTAAGAAGAGCATTCTGAAGGGACGGTAGTGAAGACCGTGAGCTCGGGAGAGCATGGACAGCCCTGGAGACCCTGAGGGAAGGACTTCTGGGCTTTCTTTACAGTGTTATAAGTCTTTGGGTGGTTCATTTAGAGGCAAGATAATGTTTACATTTTATAAAAGATCTTTGGCCACTGAGTGCAGTGAGCACAGGAAAACCAGTGCAGAGGGTAAGTGAGAGGTGATGGTGGCTTGGATGAGGGTGGTTCCAGTGAAGAGGAGAGTGGTCAGAAGGCAGGTGTGTTTTGAACGTGTGGCTTGTGGGAACTTGCTCAGATGTAGGGAAGGAGAGAAAGAGTGTCTTGGAAATTTCCCAAGTTTTTGACTTACAAGCTGAGATGGGATGACATGGGGGAGAAGTGGGACTTCATACAAGACTTCACTTTAAACCTGTTACATCTGGAATGTTGAATCTATGAGTGTAGAACCCAGAGAAACGGGCAGGCTGAAGATACATCCTTCTGAGTCATCAGTGTGTATGTGCTGTTGGAAGCCAGGGGGCTGGGTAAAGCGTCTTCAAGAATTAGGGGCCATGGATGAGGTCCATGGTGATGAAAACCAAATAAGGTGGGGACTAGAGGAAGTAATGGTTGGGTTGGGAAGATTGCAACAGTAAGGAGTGTGTGCATTATCCTGTGGGACTGGGGCTAGAGAGGTGATGTCATCAAATATGACTATAATTAGGTCACTGACAACAGAGTAGAGCATGGGTCAGAATGGCAGACAAAGGCTAGAAGACACCATTAAAAGACTACATAAAATGTAAAGGTGCATAGGGATAAAATATGACTATCGTTTGTAAATGCTGGGGGTTTCTAACTGAAATTGCCTTCATGGTAACCAGTGGGAAAAAAAAAACTGTCAATCTAGTTTACTATGTATTATTCAACTTTCATCAAGAAGCTTCAAAGAAGTTTTGTCTTGGCCCCAAGATGAAATACATATACAACAATCAGGAGTGCATACCAATAATGCAGATGAAACTCTTAATAACAAATAATTCCATTAGTAGGCAAGCGTAAATTTTTTTCATTAGATACAGAGTTTAAAATAAATATATTATTTCTTAAATTGTCCATAGTACACTTCAGGTTGAACTAAAGCTACTGTTAAATAAATGGATTGGCTTTAAGAGTCTCCATGCAAAAATCAGAACTCTTCCATTTCCCAAAAGAAACCCAATATGCCCTAAAACAAAGTACTAACTTTGATGCATGCATGCACATTTAAAGGCAGCAGACATTTCATAAACTTCACAAGCTGGGGTTAGACAGGCTGTCACTGGGAACAATTTCACAGGTAGGTTTTATCCCCAAGAATGATCAGGAAAATAATTTTTGGAATATTCATTCCAAAAACCCAAAGTATCATATTCCTAGATTTACTTGATTGGTACAGTCCTCAGAACAGGATGTAAATTAAGATAAGAAAGTCCTAAACTCTTAAAAACAATCACCCTTATGAAACCCTCTTGGTACTACAAAGTCAGCAGAATGCATTTCTCTCTTCAAGGCTTCTGTAAGGAGCAGGTTGTACCATATGGTTTTGGAAAAAAAAAAACGTGGCCTTAAGTCAGGAGACCTAGGTTTGCATCAAAATATTATTAACTATTAGATTTTGCAACTACATTTAACTCTTCTTCCTCATAGAACAGGGCTTGTACAAGAATTAAATAAAAGGATGTTCTGTTTCCAGCAGAACGGTGGGTTAGCTACCTTGAACATCCCTCCCAACTGAAACATCCTGGATAAAATATGAAAGAATATTTTAAGGCATACATCACCGAGTTGGCATGAAAGAAAGGAAAAAGCAGAATCTCAAAATGAAGTGAAAACGGGAATCTGAGGAGGTTAAGTACACAGCTAGGTTTCAGCTTTAGAGCTTCTGCAAAGCTCTGGGGACTGTGAACTTCAACTCTAATGGTTCCACAGCACCCAGAGCATAAGAGAGAAAAAGCCCAGATTCTCCCCTTTAACACAAAATGTAACAGGAAACTCTCTCTTAATGTAGGGGCCCCAAGAGCCACAACCTTAGTGTCGGGTTAATGGAAAGGAGAGCTGAAGGACTTGCTTGTCTACCTCACTGCTGGGTGGAGGGAAACAAGATCTCTCCTGAGGACCTTTAACCACAAGCTCTTCCTTACACAGAGAGCTTTGATGTTTCCATCCATATTAGGTCTGTGGTCTCAAAAACTTCAAAGGAAGAATAAAGTATCCTCATAAGAATACTCTAAAGCAATATAATTAAGGACTTAATGCAGATCTCAAAGAATTCCCATAGACAAAGTTCCAAGAGAAAGGAGCATCTAACAAAAACATAACTAAATAAGTAAACAAATAACACAAAAAGAAACTAGGCTAAATGATCAAAAGCTAGCTGAATAAGCAGCAGATACCAGATGTTAGACCAGTCAGACCGATTCTGACAATTTTAAAGTACTTTTAATTAATGATGTCATTAAATATTAAATAGTAACTAAATTGTATTTAATATGCTTAAGGCAATTAAAGTCTAAAAATGTGAACAGGGCAAAAGCCCATAAGCCATGAAAGAACAGTTAAGAGAACTCAATGAAACATCTATAAATGAAAACTATTATAGCTGAAATAAAATGCTTAGTGAATACAGTAAACAGCATACTACACACAGATGAAAAGAAAATTAGTGAATGTAAGATATAGGTGAATAAATTATTTTCCGTATAGTGAAGAAAGATCTGTTAAAAGAGGTGAGTGTGAAAAGGTAAGATACAGCTACTAAGAGTATAGAAAGAGGTAACAAGCAGAGAGGGGAACAGGCAGTATCCAAAAGATACTAGTTTAAAATTTGCTAACAATGGTGCAAGATAATCTCAGATCTAGGAAATAAAATAAACACAAACTGGGAAAAATAAAAAGAAATCCATAGCTCTCCATGTCCCTGTGAAACTACAGACCAACAAAGAAAAAGTTAAGATCTCAAAATGGCTAGAAAGAAAAGACAGATTACCTTGCTAAGGAATGATAATTTAAGTCAATCACTGGTTTCTTAATAGCACCAATAGATGTTAGAACACAATGGACTAGTATCTTCTGTACGCCATGATTAAATAAATGTCTACCTAAAATTCTATACTCTTAGAAATCCTATTTCCAGAGGGAAAATTAAGGCTATTTTCAGGAACATGAAAACAGAGACGGTTTTCTACCAAAAGACTCTTGCTAAAGGAAATTTTAGAAGAGGTGCTTCAGGAGAAAGGAAAATGATTCCAAAAGGTTGGAAATGTATGAAGCATGAGGAAAAAGTATTGTTAGATAGATGAGCAAATCTAAACAAGCACTAAAATGTTACACAGTAATAATAATAATTAATTTGTTGCAAATAGAGAATGGCAATTGGCTAGAATGTTTAAAAGTCAGGTGGGGGGATCAAAACCACTCTGATATTCTTTTATCATTTGCATATGGATAAAAATACTGAGTAATTTTAGACTTACCTAAGCATCTTAAAATACTGGAATGACCTTTAAATGCACAGAAATAAAGTATATAACCTCTAAACAATAAAGGGAAAAGAATAGAGGGAGGAGGGCAACCTGAAAAAAGTTCAAAAGAAAGCAAGAAAGAGGAAAAATGTAACAAGAAAGCAAGAAAAACAAGAAGTGCAAAGAATAGAAATAAAAACAACTGAGTTAGTTATTATAATACAAATGGGTTTAAGTCTCAATTTAAAAGACAAAGATCTTCAGGCCGTGCAAAAATAAAATAAAATAAATTAGATTTAAGCTATTTGAAAAAGATACATTTAAAACATAAAAAAGCAGAAAGATTCAGAAGAAAAATATACAATAGCATATTTTAAAACCCTCCATCCCCACTTACAAAATGTGAAGCAAAATTATATGGGAAAAAACAGATCAAGAGAAAATATTTGGAAATAGGCCAAGAAGACCTTTATGAAATTATAGTCAATACAATTGGAAAAAAGGTTCATTCACCAGGAAATATTATAAATCTAAACATTCATCACTTTATAACATAGTGTTAAAATATATAAAACAAAAACAAAACAACCACATGGAGAAACTGAGGAATCTACCATTACAGTAGGATACTTACACAGCTCTTTCATTAACTGATAGATACAGAAAACAAAATTCAGTGGATACAGAGATAATTTGAACAGTTAACAAGCTTTATCTAATGGGGTCAATCTCTCAGACAACTGGAATAAAACAGTTGTTTGGAGAAAATATTTCTCATGACCACACAGATTTGCAATGAGGGGAATCTTATATGCTTCTAAACAACTCACAGATTAAGTACAATGTGACACTGGAAATAAGGTTATATGTACAAAAATGAAGAGTTGCTCATCAGGAATCTATACCAGACCCAGACGTGGGGAGTCTGCAGTGAGAGTGTGGGGGGTCCACAGACCTATATACATGGAACACTGCAATCAAAGTTTAAAATGCCTTACAATATGTAGGTGCTACTATGATTCCCATTTATGGAGATTCCACTGTGACTAATAAAATACAAATTCATTAAAAATTACTACTAAATACCCAGTGGTTTTTCATTATATATTTCCCAAAGATACTGAATTACCACCATGTGTGCATCTGAAAAGCATTTTTTATGTTAAAGGGGGGGGTCTTCAAATTCAATCAATATAAATAACCACTTCTCTACACAATTTGGAAACCTCTGGTCAGCCCTAAAATAGGTACTGATGGAAGTCATGTCATTGGTGAGAAAGTGGAAGGGCAGAAAGAGGATTGGAAAGTAATTCATAACATTTTTCATAAATTCTACAATGAATCACTTCTAATAAATCAGGGAGGCAGGCAATCTATTGCCAGTCCTTTGAGTCAAAAACATACCAAGGTGAGATACAGACCAATGTGATGTGTGATAGTTAAGGTCTCCCCAAAAATACATCTCAAAGCAAACTAGTGGCTAGGACTTAGTTTCTCTCTTTTGCATAACTGAAACTCACGGTCGTTAGAAGTAGCATGTTGCAAATGTGTCATGGAATAAGTTCTGTAGTAAGAAAGGAGCACCTGGCACAGCGACAGTTGGAACAGGGAATTATCAGGGGCAGGGGCAGATGAAGCATATGTAGTATGTCCTAAGCACAAAGCCGTCTCATGCTTGGTATATGTTGAACCGTAGGACTGATATGTCATAAGTAATGAAAACAAGTCTATTCCTCTAATGATCTCCAATCACCCTCACTACATTCCCCGAACATGGTTTACATGAAGTCTTATTTAAAGCCACACTGAGAAAGAGGAAGCAATTCATCTTCTCTGATGAAAATAAAAATCTATCCTGAAACAAAATAATGGTTACTCTTATCAGAGTTTTTTCACAGCTTGACACTTAGTCTAAACTTGATTTAAGAGAACTAATGGTTAATTATACAATGTGATAAAACTTGGTAAAAGCTGGGGTTTGAACTCTGGAATAAATATGTCTCCTTTTGCCATGAGCTTTGCTCATTAAAAACGAAGGGTTCAGCTGGAAAACACGGATGGGGTTAGCTTGGGTCAGGACACCAGCCACAGTAGGTGTTTGATAAATAGCAACCATTGTCTTAGGCTTCACCCCTGAGATTAGAGGCCTGCACCTGCATCTCCGCTGGTTTGGCACCAACTTGGACTCCCCTTGATTAATTCTGCAGATTCCTGCTCTTCCTCAATCTGTTCCTGCATGCTTTCATGTTTCCACTGTACAAGACTAACTAGATGTAGAACATGAAGAAAGAGAACCATGGTGGCTCCTAGGTTATTTCTTCCTTTAAAAGGCTGAAGAATTTCTTCCTCACTGTCTAACCTTTTCTTTCTAGAACATTCTTCCTTAATTAACACTAGTATCCCCATTCCACCAATTGCCTTTTACATGATTCTGAAGTGAAAACTAAAACACTATTCAGTGTGTTGTCGCATCTAATCTCCCTTTGCTCCCTAGTTAAACACTGAGGAAATGGGGGTTACCCTTCCAGCATTTTAGGGCAAATGCACGCACATGCGGGTGATCAACCCTCATGGTCACACAGAGAGGGCTGCATGACAACAGCGTGTCGGGACCATCACTCTGTTATCATCGTATGAAGATGGTCCTCATTTTCTTGAAACAGTTTTTCCTGCCATTGATTTTTGTCTTTGTCCTGCTCTCAAATCCTGATGGGCGGTCTCTGCTCTCAGGATCAGCCTGGAATTCATCAGCGTGGCATGTGAGGACCTCCGCAACAGAATCTTAATCTCAACCTAGCTTTCTTGTTTTACCTCTAATTACTTTCTTACACAGCTCTCTTCCCAAGACAAACTCCCCAACATCTCCTGAGCCCACTCAGAACCCTCAGCGTCTGCTGCCCAGCTCATGCCTTTCTTCTCCCTGGGTGCACCCTTCCCCCCTTTGTACAGTTCCTGCCCATTTGTCAGTCTGTATCAGTGCTCATTTCCGCAACAATGCTGACTCACAGCATCCAATGCCTAAAAAATTATTTAGCAATTAATCACCCACTGCCTCAAACATGCTCTTATATTATTACTTTTTTCACTCTATGTTTCCAGGTTTTGTTTCCTCAAGCATATTCCAAGGCAACATTGTACATCGAAACTGTTGTGAAGTGCAAGGAAGCTGTGGCAACATCCTATTAGGATACGGCTTTCCAAAGGCTTGTTCTTGTGTTTGGAACTTTGCCTGCTGCTCACTGGCACTATGAAGCCTGTTTCGGGTGTCTGCTAGCTCTGTGGGCACAACGCGGCAGGCAGAGGAGTGTGTGTGCAGAATTTGCTCTCTGACGCTTGTCAACTCATTATTGTCTCATCACTGGTTGCGGGTCACTCCTCTTGCCTATATTGCAATGTGGAAATTAGGTACTGATAGTGCCAGGGACATGGCAATGATAGTGGATTCCAAACTGACATTAGGGTCATTAGGTTGTGCTACTAAAAATGCTTGAAAGAAGATTATTATGTATTTTCAGCTCTTTTAGAATTGACATGTGCTGGTTTTCTATGTTAAAAAAGAAAGCTCTTCCCTGGATATTTAAAAAAATTTGAAAAAGCACACTAGATAAAATCAAATTAGGAATTTGGCTTTTACATTTGGCATAAAATGAAATGGGAAAACTATCCTATTTTACAATAAAAATGCCCAGCTGAACTCGCCTGGCATATGGAGTTATTTTTCTACACAGAAGAGAAAAACGCAGTTTATCAATGCGTTATAATGTGGTATAGACTCAGGATATTTTCATCAACCAGAATGAGGAATTTGGGCAGCATTCAGCACATGCCACTCTGAGAACAAAACTGTAGATAACACACAGTTTGATGCTCGAGGAAAAGTTTTGAGTTCATCATCCAACTCATTATTGCTAGCATATATGTGGTTACAAAATAAACAGCATGGAGAAATCCCTGACACATATGATACCATCATAAATAAAATCAACCTAGAAATACAGACTCAGATTTTTAAAAGCCAAAGAGCACTTTTGCATCAAAATGTTAATTTTTTTCTCATATAAAGAGAACATATACTTATTCTAAATGTAATGCAGTTATTCAAAATTATTTTAAGCAGCTAGCTTACTTAATCTCAGGGTGGATTCTGTGATTTGGGGGGGTCATCCTCCCCTCC
This sequence comes from Manis pentadactyla, assembly GCF_030020395.1. Classification (NCBI taxonomy): domain Eukaryota; kingdom Metazoa; phylum Chordata; class Mammalia; order Pholidota; family Manidae; genus Manis; species Manis pentadactyla. The sequence continues at coordinate 64,493,229 of NC_080031.1, read as the reverse complement.
TGAGGGGCATTCCGCCATTCCAGGCCAGACGCTGATCCTGAAATGAGTGGTGGCTCATGCTTAGCACAGGACTAACTCAGCTCTCTCGAGCTCAGGCAGGCTCTCGCCTTCTGAGTGTCCGGGACCATAGCTCAGTGCCACCACATCGTGCCCAGCAGGAGGCCAAGTGATGCAACTTGGTTATTAACCTACATGAGATTCTTACACTCGATGGCATCTACTTCACCCATTTGTTGGTCTGTCTATTCCTTCAGAAAAGATCTACTAGCTCAAACTTTTGTCCAAGGTGCTCCATAAGGCTCAGTGACATGAAGCTGCATCAGAGGACACGAAGCTGAACTAACAGAGCTCAGTCTGGCCAATGAGTAAAGCACGAGTGTCTCTGTCATGTGATAAACCCAAAATGAAGGGGATGAAAGAGACCATGCAAGGGGCTGATGATTCGTTGTGCCCAGGAAAAAGAGTGTGGGTTAGGCTATAAAGAAGAATGATCTCTAACTGGGGACGTAAAGGATGAGTTGGGTGTTAATTAGCATAGGGGGGGAATCAAGATGCTTTGGCAGAGGGGATAGCATGAGCAAAGGCCTGGTAGTGGGGTCACATATGGCAATGCAATGTGAGTGAGAGCTGGAAGGAAGTTAGCCATGAGTCCTGAGTATAGGCTGGGTCCAGGTTATAAAGGGCTCTGAATGTCCAGGTAAAGACTATGGACTTTAGAAAGGCAAGAAATAGAGTTTGTCATGATTTAATGGTAAACCAAGTATTTGATATTGAAGAAAAACCACCTCAGGAAATTATTGGAAATTTTGATTTTGATGATTTGAATGTAATGAAGAATATGCCTCCTTTGCAAAGCAAAAAGGAAAAGGAAAAGGTGAACACAAGTTTTGTTTGACTTAAGAAAGATTTAGAGATTTAAGAAATCAAACAGGAAGAAATAATTTAGAAATATGACATAAAACATTAACATTTTTTGTGGCAAATTCTTCCTTCTACCCAGCTTGTCTCACTTCTCACCCTATGCCAGCACTTTTCCAATTCATTCTCAATGGCCTTCAGTTACTCCACGTTGCCTACCAAATGAGATATGTACACCTTAAGTGGTGTTTCCAGAACTTCACTGTAATAACCTCACTCACTTCTTCCACCTCCTTTTCTTATAGCCATATTCTAGAAAATAGGTTTCCTGAAACCAGGGTTTAGGTCATCCAGTCAATGATGTTCAACAAAGACTCCCCAGTTGATATTTCTCCTACACAGCTGAGTCCATGCCTGTTTTAAGCTGATGAGTGTGTGTGTGTGTGTGTGTGTGTGTGTGTGTGTGTGTGTGTGTGTGCATGTGCATTATTTCCCTATATAGTTTAAGAGAATCAAGCCAAGTATGGATAGTTTCACTAATTTTCAACTTTCATAGATAGCTGACTTCCACATTATGTTAAATGAATCCCTAACATGCAGGGAGCCAGTGGCTACACTGACCCTAAAAACAGTTAATTTGCTCAGTTTTATAGACTGTATTTCACCAAAACTGTTTTACCTAATATAAGACAGAAACTGTGATTCATTCATAAAGAACGAATTCAAATCTCATCACTCTAAGACAGGAAAGAAAGGCTCCAAATGGACATGCTGCTTCTCAGAGAACTGCCAGCACGGTGGTGCAAAAACACTCACTGCCCAGGAGGTTGACCTTGGCGTCTAGGCTCAGGGTCTCTGCCACTGTAAAGGAGGTAAGCGGCAGTGCAGCTCTTGGTACCTCAGGTGCAGGAGTCAGAGAGGCTTGGGTTAGAATCCTGGCTCCATGTACTGGCCCTGTAACATTGTGCATGTCACTGAATTGCTCTGAACCATAATTCCTTCATCTGTAAATCTGAATGACTACACCTATCACACAGGGCTATTGTAAGGATGACATAATATATTGGTCCAGTATAGGCATATCCTTCTTTTCCTCCTCTTCCTCCTCCTCCTCATAATGATGATAATGATTTTTTTTCAGTATTTTATTAAATACTTACTTAAAGAAACTGAAGTATAAAGAGATCAGTAGCTTGCCCCACGCCCCTCAGCTGTGAGAGATATGACACAGATGTCCAGTGCCTACCTGCGGTTTGTGCTCCCTAAATGGTGGCTGTTATTTTTACTACCTCTGTTTCTTCTAGTTTTGCTCGTGCTACTCTCCTACTATTATATATGATGACGAGAGAGCATTCTGAGGGCAGGAGCTCCATTCCTCATGTTCACTGTTGGGTGGCTCTAAGTAGCAGAGTTTCTGGCACCAGTACATTTTATGAAATGAATTCAGATCATTGCTCTTCTCTTGTTGCCTGTCTCCTCGATTCTCTGTATTTCTCAACAACCCAGTTCCCCTGGGCCCTGCATTAGGATCTGCAGAGGCCCTGGCAGTCAGTTGCAGACACACCCTCCTTGTGGAGATGGGAAGGCTGTCGCTACCCACATAGCCATCCTCTGGTGACTCGACTCCACTACTTGGGGGCTGGTTTTATTTCCCTAATTCTTGTCCTACATGAATCTTCAGTGTCCCTAAAGTCTAAGGTTTGCTCAATAAAGGATGACCTACAGGACTGAGGAGCACTTCTGGTTTCACCTTTCTAAACAGAGCACACACACATATTTGGCTTTAATTTGATGTGCTTAAAACACAAAATTAAAGGTGTCAATTCCTTTTTTTGTAGTAACTATTTTCATGAGAATAAACAAACTCTAAGTAAATAAGACATTGACTACATTCATGACTCACAGCAACAAAAGAAACGTTAATTACTACATTTTGTCCCCCAAGGCAGATTTTTAAAAAATCTCTCTCATGCCTTCGTGCCTCTAGCACTAAGCAAGAGCAATGTCTTGAGGAAGTCCTCAAGACATTCATTTCCAAAATGACTTGGACAAGATAAAACAAACCCAGATGGTTTCTGAAACAGCAGGTTGCAAAGAGCACCTGGCCTATCAATCCCTCAATGGTGGCACCGTTTCTTTTAAACAACCCTTTCAGCCATTTTCCCAGTGGTTTTCTAATTGTTGCCATCTTCATACATGTTTGGGCTTCTCTGTCCTTATAAAGAAGCAGCGTATTGTGCCTTCAGGAAACACGAAGCTTACCAATGCACCGAGAGCCATCTGCTGAGGTCACGTATCCACGCGGACAGATGCAAAAATAGCTTCCCACAGTGTTGGAACATTCGCCAGCTTCACATATCCCAGGAATGATGCTGCACTCATCGATGTCTAATCAAGGGGAGGAGGAGACGACCAGTGAGAAAGGCCTTCATTAAACAGCTTGGAAAGGGGATTTTCTTTAAAGAGTATGAGAGCACTCATGGTTGATTAGGTCAGATCATATAACCCTGAAGATACTCTTATTTCAGGCCCTAAAGAATTTCTCACACATATCTATGGGAACTGAGATGAAAGTAAACTCCCATGGCAGTAAAACAAAGCCAACCCAAACAAAACTCTATATATCCTTTTTTTTTCCCCAAATGCAATTTAAATTGGAAATAAGTAAAGATGTCCATGTTTTCATTTCCATTCTACGTCAATTAGGGAATTATCCTACTAAAGCCTTTAAAAAAAAACACACACATACAGGGATTACATTTTAAAATATGGAATAAGTACATTTAAAATTTTACAGCTAGTTTTCACACTAATTATTTGAACCAATGGAGGGTGGCAAAGAATTTTTTTGTTTTTCCTGTTTGGCCTCAGGATATGATTTTGTACTTACATCTGAATATGGGTATGTTTGACATTCTGGGAATCAACTTTAAATCTAAAATAATGCAGAAACATGGCAAAGGGCAAACTTGGGAGGCTTTGGGAAGTGTCCAGTTTTCCTATTGTGCCTCCCTGATCTTACCCATTCAGCTCATTCAATGCTGGAACAAGTCTATTTATTCCCTCTCACATTAATGAAAGGTCTGCTTTCTTTTAAACTTTCCCTAAAGCAGAAAACCTGGCCATTTATATAAGCTTTAATGTACTGTTCTTCTAGTTCAATAAGCAGAGAGAGGTGGAAAAGTCAAACAACGTACAATTAGGTACACCGGGAGCTAACTGCTAATACACTTAAAAGGAAATGAGCTATTGTGAGGAAAATCCAGCCACAGGATGCCTGGGAGTGGGCTGTCCTTTTTTAGAAACAGAGCTAGCAAAGACCCATGAATACAGCAAACAGTTACAAAAGCCATCAACATAGATGCGTACTGAAAAGTAAACCTGAGCTCTTACTTTTAGGGTTTTTTTTTTTCTCTGTGTGTGTGTGTAATAGAGAGAGAGAGAGAGAGAGAAAGAGAGAGAGAGATTTTTAATGTATCCATAGAAATCATGGGAAAAAATTATGTTCTTGTTGTACATACAAGTTAAGAAATTTTAAACCCCACAACTAAAAAAAATGGTTGGCAATGCTTTTCTTGAATTCCTCCATTGGTCTATTTTTTTTTCCCCATTTATTCTGACAAGTCACTCTTGCCTATAAGCTGTGTCATGAAACAACTATATGTGTGTGTCTTCTTAGATTGTTCTTATGAAAACTCACTGGATTCAGACATTCTCCGAAATAGTATCTTCATTTGAGGCTTAACAGTTAGCCGCTGAAGGCACCATGGTACATATCAAAATCTACCAAATGCCCCTGGAGACATCAGAATTATAACATGAATTGGCTACATGAGAAGCAAATACATTATGTGGTGAAAAGTAACCATCAGATTTCATCCAACAAAATGAAACCATGTGTGCAAAATTAGGACCTGTTGCATCCTATGTTGCTGTCTTCGTGCAGTGCATGTTAACAAAACTGAACATGGATTCAGAAGAGAAAGGAAACGAGAACAGCTGTAATTTAATGACCAAATAAACTGATCAATCACTTCCGGGTAAAGCAGACAAAAAAATAAAAGAGCACCCAATACAAGCAGCACAAGACTGAAGGACCAAAACTTGTCTTCTGATCCTCTTACACATGAAGTTACACCAATGGTCAAGGCCATTACAGAGCCCAGGATTGCTCTAAATTTTTAAAGTCCTTCCTTTAAGCATTAACTCTTATTTTCAGGCATTTCCTTTCATTATAAAGAACTTCTTTGTGTTCTACTTCCAAATACCCTCCCTGACAACAAAAAGACTAGAAAATTTAAAGACATTTGACATTTTTCTTTTTTAAGGGGAAAAAAAATCTGGAACATAGAAAAACACATGGAATGATATTAAATTTGTGGTTTTTGTGTTAAGTATTTCATTATAAAAAAACTCTGTTTCACAATTCTTAGAATTAACTGGGAACAACAGGTTAGCTTCAAAATAATTATATTACAAGGCTCTCAGTAACATATTTAAGAATTTTATGTGAAAAATAGGAATGTTTTTCATTTATTTTTGGATAAACTCTACCCCAAATTTCAAAAACTAAAAAATGTGCTCTTTATTTTTTTTAATGATCAGAAACAACCTGTGTTTCAATGTAGTCAATGTTCAAAACTTATCTATCAATTTAAATGTAAGTTTAGCGTTAATATCTATGTTAAGAAGGGTACATGCATTTGGCTATTTTGTAACATTAGTTCTTCAAGACCTTATGTCATAAGCAGAGTTGGAAGTATTATCTCCCAAAACATAAAGTGCATATTGTACAGTTAGGTATAAACAAGCGTGCATAATGGTGACAAGTCTATTCACAGGAAAAGGGAATGCCTTAACAATGTGAGTTGGTTTCATTCAATACTCTGTGTATGTAATGTGTCTCCACACCCACCACCCCTTGGAACTGTTCTTAAAATTTTCATTTATCAATTTGGTGGTGTTGATGGGGAAATATCAGAAAAATTGGTCCAAACTGACATAACCCAGGAATTTTACAGCTTGTACATCTGGAAGTTCAGAAGAGGCATGGACTTCAGGGCTGGTTTAAGCCAATGTCTCTTGCTCAGTTTCTCTGAGATATGCTTAACTATGCCCTCCTCTGTGCTTTGATTTCATTCTTAGGCTGACTTCCCTGATGGGAGCAAAATAGTATTGCAGTCGTAGGCTAGACCTTTGACTGGGGTATCTAGCAGATGAAAGGGTGTCTCTTCCCAGGGCTCTCTCCTAAGGAAAAAACTTTTTCCCAGGAACACCTAGCAAATCTTCTTTTTGTCCTAACATGCCAACTTCTGACTATTCCCCTATCCCGAAGATTATGCTGATTGGCAAAGGCCTGGAGTTCTAAACCAATTACTGTGGCAAATGGAATGCAGTTAGCTTCAGACTAATAACGGACAACAAAAACAGGAACAGCATGAGCGAGTACATCTGAAAATACAGCACAGTTGAAGCATGGAAAGTGTACCAGAATGGCTGGGAAATCCACAAAAGATAAGCCTAGCTAGTTGGCCACATGCCAAACCCTGGAGAGCCTTCCATGGACTTTGGCTTTTATTCGAGGTGATTTATTGTGCTTATGAAGGACTGTAAATTAAACAAGAGCATTGCATAAGTCAGTTAATATTTTAGAAGGACAATAACTGTGTTTAATGTGCATAAAAAACAGTCAGTGATGACTGAGGAAAGCCTGAGTAGGCTTTATGATGATGAGGAGAACACATTTCATGAGCTACCCGGAAGGAGAAATCAACAGACCCTTGCCACTCGGTTAGTATCTTGGACTTCTGGCTTGAATGACAAGGGAGATAATGGTAGTGCTAATAACAGAGAAAGGCACACAAAGGGAAGAACACATTTTGAGGTGAAGTTGAGCTTTGGACAGTTTGACCTTGAGATGTTTGAGAGAAACAGGCAGAAATTCCAACTTTGCAGCTAGAAATCTGAAACCCAGTAAGGAGGTCAGGGTTAAAGATGTGCCCTGGGGGGGTTTATCACCAACTCTATGGATTGCATTTGAAGTTGGGCAGATGCGATTTCCAAAGAAGACACGTGAATGAAGACTTGAATTTAGGGAGGGAACTTCTGAGAACAGTCTCCATCTAAGGGACAGTCAAAGGAAGAAAAGCCAGGATAGGAGCTGGGAAGGGAAAATCACAGAGACAAGAGGAAGATTACAAGGAGGCTAAGAAAGCTCTGTCAACGTGGAATTCCAGTGTGCCATGGAAGGGCGAAGAAATGGAAGGACTAGGGCATGTTTGGTAATTTGAAGAAGCTGAACCCAGGCATTTTAAAAAAGAGAACTGGATCTAAGCAAAACCATCTGACAGATTTCTGACTGCCAAACCACATAACCTCCCATTTGTTAACCGACGTTTACAACATTCACTATCGGTCTTACTCCAAGCAGAATATAATGAATGATTTGGTAAGTAGGGCTAAGTGTGATCTCAGATATCACTGAATTCTAAGAACATTGCCCTAGAGATTCTGGCAATTCCAGTATGGATGTGTCATACATAAGAGCAGTCCATGTAACAATTATGTTACAGAGTACTTAGAATAAATACAAGAAATTCTGTTTTAAAAATGGGTTCTTAGAATATTTTTTTCCAATCAGTGCTAAGGACCTAAATGACTTTGGCCTATTTTATGGTATAGAAAAATGTTCGATGCTTTACACTGAACTTTTATTAATACACTGTTTATAATTAGGAAAATTTGAGAGTAAATTTTAAATGTACTAAATTGCTACCTATTTCAAGCTTCTAGAAGGACAACAGACAATATCAAAATGATAAAGCAAGTAGTCATGGAAAATTAATGTTTGCTTTTCCCCTTTTCAGATTTTGAAAGCATGGTGTGTTGTCAACTGTGTTCAGAATTTCATTGTACATTTACTGAAATATAATAATTGTATGGTAATACAATTCACTCACTTGAAGAGTAAAATTCAATGGCTTTTAGTATATTCAGAGACTTGGGCAACCATCATTACAGTCTAATTTTAGAACATCTTCATCCCCACAAAAGTAATTTCAGTCCCTTGGCAGTCACTCTCCCTACCTTTGTCCAAACCCTAGGCAATAACTGATCTATGCAAAACTCATAAGTAATCTGTCTCTATAGTTCTATGACTAATAATAACGAATCTATCTCCATTGATTTGCCTGGTCTATCCATTTCATATAAATGGATTCATAAAATATATGGTCTTTCGTGACTGGCTTTTTGCTTTCTATGTTTTCAAGGTTCGTCCATATTGTAGCACATAGTACTTCATTCCTTCTGATTGCTGAATATCCACTTTATAGATATGCCAGGTTTTATCTCTCCATTCATCAGTTGATGGATATTTGTTTCCATTTTTGGCTCTTACTAATAAAGCTGCTATGAGCACTAGGTACTAGTTTTGTGTGGATGTATGTTTTCATCTTACTTGGGTATATACCTAGAAGGGAAATTGCTGAGTCATGCGGTAACTCTTTAAGTTACTGACGAACTACCAATTGCCTTCCAAGGCACCTGTAATATTTTACATTCCCATAACAATGTATGAGGCATTCCAAGTTTTCCACATCCTTGCCAACACTCATTATCTTTCTTTTGTAATAGTGTGAAATGGTATCACGTTATAATTTTGGCTTGCATTTCCCAGATGACTAAAGATGTTGAGCACGTTTTCATGTGCTTATTGGTTTTTTATATATCTTCTTTGGAGAAACACCTGTTCACTTGCTCAGTTTTTAATTGAGGTATTTGTACTTTTATGCTTAGTTGTAAGAGTTCTTTATATATGTCTCATATCTGATACATGATTTTCATATGAATTTCCATATGAACCACAGGATCAGTCTGTCAATTTCTACAAAAACAAATGCAAGTTGGGATTTTGACAGGGATTGTGTTGCATCTATAGATCATGGGAAGTACTGCCATCTTAATAATATTAAGTCTTCTGATCTACCAACATGGGATGTCTTTCCATTTATTTAGAGCATCTTTGATTCTTTTCAACAAGGTTTTGTAGTTTTAAATGTACAAGTCTTTCACTTTTGTTAAATTTACCCCAAGTACTGTATTCTTTTTGATCCTATTATAAATGGAATTCTTTTCTTAGTCTCATTTTTAGAATGTTCACTGATAAGTGTATGGAAATGCAATTCATTTTTATATATTGAGATTGTATTTCAGCAACCTTGCTGAACTCATTTATTGGATCTAATAGTTTTTTAGAGGATACTTTCTCCACATCAGCAGATATCATATTCACTTTAGGTGATATCTTATCCACCACAGGCATGCCATCTACAGACAAGACAGTTTTACTTCTTCTTTTCCAATCTAAATGCTTTTATCTCATTTTCATGTCTAACTGCCATGGCTAGAGCCTCCAGGGCAATGTTGCATAGAAATTGTAAGAGCAGACATCTGTTTTGCACCTGAGCTTAGAAAAAGCATTCATTCTTTTGCCAGTAAGTATTATGTTAGCTGTAGTTTTTCATAAATGCCCTTTATCAGGTTGAGGCTATTTCCTTCTTCACTCCTAAAATTTGTTGATATTTTTATCATGAAATGGTGTCAGATTTTTAAAAATATTTTTTCTGCATCTATTGAGATGATTGTACAACTTATGTCCTTTATTCTACTTATATGATATTATCACAATACTTTATTTTTCAGATCTTCAACCAACCTTGCATTCCTGGAATAAATCTTAATTGATAGTGCTGTATAATCCTTTTTATACATGGCTGGATTTGGTGTGCAGATATTTTCTTGAGGATATTTGCATCTATATTCATAAGAAATATTTGTAGTTTTCTGTGTTTTTGTCTGGTTTTGCTATTAGGTTAATACTGTCTTCAAGGAATGAATTGGGAGGAATTCCTACCTCTTCTACTTCAGGGAAGAGTTTATGAAAGATTAGTATCAATTCTTCTTTGGTAGAATTTACCACTGGAGCTATCTAGGGCTGGGACTTTTTTCTTTGTGGGAAGTTCTAAAATTTCTATTGGACCTCTTTACTTCTTATATCATGTTGTTATCATGTATTGTTGTAATCTACTCAGATTTCTGTTTCTTAAAACCTTTCTTTTGGTAGTTAATTTCTTTCTAAGAATTTACTCTTTTTGTCTAAGTTATCTAACTTATTAGCATACCATTGTTTATGTTATAATCATTTTTATAGGTAATTAGTGATGTCCCTTCTTTCACTTATGATTAGTAATTCAAGCCTTCCTTTTTTTTCTTGTTCGGCTAATTAAATGATTGTCAATTTTGTTGATCTTTTCAACCAACTGTTGGTTTTGTTTTCTAAGCTCAGTTTCACTTATTTCCATTCCAGTCTTTATTATGTCTTCCTTCTGCTTGCTTTTAGTTTGTTCTTTTATTTCTTAAAGTGGAAGTTTAGGTTATTTACTTAAAATCTTTCTTTTTTTAATATGGGTGTTTATAACTACAGATTCCCTCTGAAGACTTTATAAACATCTCACAAGTTTTGCATGTTTTGGGTTTTCATTCATCCCGCATTTTCTGGCTTCGCTGTGATTCTTCTTTGCACAGTTGTGATTCAAGGAGTCTGTTGCTTGATGTCCACATATTTGTGAATCTTCCAGACTTCCTTCTGTTGTTGATTTCATGTAATTCCATTGTGGTTAGGAGAACATCCTTTGTATGATTTCAATCCTTTTAAGTTTATTGAGCCATGTTTTATAGCCTAACATATGGTCTACCCTGGAGAACATTCTGTGTGCATTTGAGAAGAGTATATTTTCTGCTGTTATTGGGTATTCTTTACATGTCTGTGAGATCTAATTAGTGTACAGTGATGTTCATCATTCTGTTTTCCTGTTGATCTTCTGCCTCGTTGTTGCCTTATTGTTCCTATTATTGAAAAGTGGGGTACCGAATTCTCCACTAAGATTGATAAATTGTCTTTCTTCCTTCAATTTTGTCAGTTTTATTTCATATAACTGGCACTCTGTTAGGGGCATATATATTTTTATAACCATTATTACCTAATCGATTAATCCTTTCATCATTATGAAAATGTCCCTCTTTATCTTTGGTAACATTTTTTACTTAAAGTCTATTTTGGCTGATAACAGTTTAGTCACTCTAGCTAGTTGTCATTTGCACATTGTGTCTTTTTTCATCTTTTAATCTTCAATCTACCTATATTTTTTATTCTAAAGTATGTCTTCTGTACACTGCACAAGGTACTCTTTGGTCAATGTTGTTGTGCTTAAGGCCTCTTAGCCAGTTAGAGTTTTATGCCTTACTGGTGGACATGTGTGTTGCAGAAACATTGCTATCACAATTCAAGGTGGTTTATGGGCTCCATGTTCAGCCAGGGACTAGGAGCTTGGAGGTTCCCTCTCTGATCTGTCTAAAGAAGGCACAGTCTTGGGCATTCATGTAATTTTAAACTGCCAGGGATGTGACTGTGCTAATATTTTTAAGGCTGGCTCCCTAAGAGTCACCTCGGGTCAGAGTAGCTTAAATTACTCAGTGTTTGATCAAAAGTTGTGTTTAAGCTTTTTGTGCCAGTGAGGCTTCTGTCCTGTGTCAGCAGTTCTGTGTGGGGCTTGAGCAATGCTTTCAAATGTGTCACACATCCTACTCTGATTGCTCCTGGGTGGCTGTAGCCTGGCACATGTGTCCAGCCTTGCCAAGCCTCAGAGTTGACTTACTCCTAAGGCGGCCTTCTGGACGGTCTCTTTCCCAATTCTATTAAATTTCTGGCTGTGCTGCTGTTTTGCTTGAATCATGGAACTACCAGCCTCCTCTTAATTGCCTTCCACCAAATCTTGACTGTTTGATAGTGCCCCTGGGCATGGAGTTTTCCATTCTCTGTTCCACATAAAGGTGTCCCCATAGGCAGAGCTGAGAGGCTCTTGACCCGCAAGGCCTACCTTTCCCCAGGCACTGAAGCGATGCTGGAGCAGGGACTCACTTTACCTGGCTGGATGCCTCTGCTCTCCCACCAGGTCCTGGGAGAAGACTGGCAGCTCCTGGTATCCTCAATGTACCTGTCCTTGAACTTCTGCTCTAGGAGGGAGAGGGAGTTGGCTTGTTTGGATCACTCCTGGGGGTGCAAGCTGGAGGGGAGCTTCCACCTACAGGTGGGGAAGGGAGAGTAATACTCTCTGGGGCCCCCATCTGGACTAGAGCTTCTGCAAAGGTGTGGGGTGAGGAGGAGGATGAGGAACACAGGGAGCCAGCCCTCCATGAATGTATAACCACGTAAAACAAAAGGCCATTGATTGATCCCCTCCGAGAAGACTAACAATATGCTATCTCAATTCATTTATGAGAACTAGGGACAGCTCTTGGAGGACACAGCGGTTAATAAATGTCCCTAAAGAATGGGGCAGAACTTGAACATGCAGAGATGATGGGAAATGTTCTTCCAGACAGAGCCAAGGTATGCAGGTGGCCAATTACAAGATGCAGATGAGGAATAGGCAGTTTCACATGAACCAAGGGTATTGATAAGGGAGGAGAAGACACAACTAGAAAGTCAGAATGCTGTTCTCAGGAACCTGTCCTTGCTCTATAACAACGATGAATAATTGAATCATTAAGCAGAGAAAGGGAACAAGAATTTTACTTTTGGCAAAGCTATCTGCCAATGTTGATGAAGAAGCAGAGGGCGAGGGTAAAAATGGGCTCAGGGACTTATAAAGGCGATGACATAGTCCAAGCGCCAGTCAATGAAGGTAGGTCTGGGAGAGGATGGAATAAATGGATGTCCTGAGAGTAAAAGCAAAAATAAGGGGAAGGGACAGTACAGCTTCATTATTGATCTCATATTAATAAAACGAGAAATAAAGAAAAGATATTTTGGGGCAAGTTGATGGTTTCACCATAACATTTTGAGCTAAAAATGTCTAGCAAATAGCTGAAAATCTAGGGTAGGCCTTTAGAAAGTGATTGGCACCTATAGATAAACATGGTTGAAACCATTAATGTGAGTAAAATCAGTAAGACAGAAAACAGAAAGTGAAGAAAAGAGAAGATTTTAAAAATAGTTCCGAAGATGATATGTTCATTTGAAAAAAGATAAGTGAAGATAAAGAAAAAGAAGAGAGAATACTAGGATATTTGAAAATCTATTTAAAATTTAAAGTATAGAGAGCAGAATAATGGCTCCCCAGTGATATCAGGTCCTAATCCTGGGAACCTGTGAATATGTTAGTTTAAATGACAGAAAGAAATTAAGATTGCTTATCAGAAATGGGAAGATAATCCTGGATTACCTGGCCCAGGGTCCAAAGTAATCAAGGATTCTTCTTAGTGGAAGACAAAGGCAGAAGTGTCAGATTCAGAGAGATATTGAAAAGATGCTGCCTGCTAGTTTTGAAGGTGGAAGGGGGCCCTAAGACAGGAAGGAGGGCAGCTCCAGAAGCTGGGAAAGTCGAGAAAATGGATTCTCCTGTAGACACTTCGGAAGGAATGCCGTCCTGCCCACACCTTGTTTCAGCCTGCTGAGATCCATCTTGGACTCCTGATCTCAGAACTGTGAACCAGTAAACCTCTGCTGTTTTAAGCCACTGAGTTTGTGGTAAGATGTTATAGCAGCATTTAGGAAACTCATATATCAAGTAATAGTATATAAGAAGAAACAGGGTAGTCAAGTGGAGCAAAGGCTATGAGGGATTCAAGAAAACAAAGGCACTTTATGAAAGGATAAGAAATAACAGTTGGTAAGGAACTTGAGGCTGCTGGTACAGACTGAGCTTTGAGGAAATGTCACAGTGGAGAACGTCAGAAAGAACTAGTACAGAGAGAGGAGACAAAGGGATGGGGAGGAGAGGTTTTGCATTCACGTGTTTTAAGATGGCCTTGACTGAGGGTAAAGAAGAGTATGGAAACAGAAGACATACAAGCTAGAAATGGAACTAATGAATGGCGTGAGTTAGAAGCAGTCTAGAAAGGTGCTGTAATTAGGTGCAGAGTTGGAATATTTTGCTCTGGAAAGATGGGGAGACACTTCATCAAAAGCAGGGAAAGGAAAACAAGGATATAGTAAGAGAATCTGCAGTTGAACAAGTTCACGTCAAAGAGCTTCAGTCCTCTAGACAGACTAACATGGAGTACAGATGTTACAAAACTTTAGTGTGCATAATCACCTGGACAGCTTATTAAACATGCATATTTTTTACTTCAAGTCAAGATGCTCTCGCACTCTCCTTCTGTTCGAAACACATCACAGTGGCAGAGGACACATACAGAGAGAAAACAAAATGGCCCAGCTATTTTCCAAACACAAGATTTCCTTGGGCCAGAAATCGAATTGCAAAGCAGTGAGTAGAGCTGAAATCAGGGATTTGCCAACTCCTTCCCCAGAAGCTGGCAGCTGTGGCCAGGAGATCAGAATTACACCCGATGACAATATGGTGTGATAAATACTAAAGTAGGTGTAATTCAGGGGGAAAAGAGAACACAGAAGAAAAATGGGTCAAGAAAGACTGCCACAGGAAGTGATGGTTAAAATGAAACAACAGGTAAACAGGCCTACAAAAGGCTCTGAAAATGAAAAGGAATACTGTTTCCCTGGCAGAGAGGAGAGCACAGACAAAGATGAGGCAAGAGGGAGCATGATTCATCCACAGAGCGGGATAAATGTTAATGTGTCTGAATCAAGAGTGTGCAGAAAGAAATGAGGCTAAAGAGATAAGCTGAGGGTGATCCTGCAGGAACTTTATCAAGAAAACAGGGGATTCTAACAGGAGTGACATAACCAAATGTGTGTTTTAGGAAGAGATTGTGCTTGCAGTGTGGGAAAAAGATGGCAGTGGAACAAGGAGATCGGGAAACCCTAAAGAAAGCTATCACAATAATCCAGAAGACAGATGATGGTGATGAAGGGAGAGAAAAGTGGATGAATTCCAAATATATTTAGGAGGTAGAATCTGTTCCAATGTCTTGGCAATAAAATGGTTGTGTCAGGAAAGGGAGGCATCAGGAGTGGTACCCAGATGCATGTCTTAGGCAGGAGAATGGATAACTGGGCCAATCATGAGATGAAGGACATGAGAAATGCTGGTAAGGGATGTGTAGCATGGGTGCAGTGGAGCTAGAGATTTGGTTTGTGGTTGCTGAATTTGAGATAATTGTGGGACGTCTAATGTACACATGTCTGCGGGCAGCTGCATACAAAGGGAGGAAACTCAGGAGAGAGGTGCAGCCCATTTTGGGGAGCCAACTGCATACAGATTACTTTTTTTTTGCAGCAATGTCATATAAGGTGGAAAAGTCCACATGGTGATCTTAATGAAATCAGTCATGTGACTGGTGAGGCTATTGCCTAGATTACAGAGGGTGCTAGAGTTATTTAAGTCAGAATAAAGAAAGCAGAGAATGACTGTAGATAATTCCAAAGTTTGACATGAAGAGGAAGGAAAAGAGATGGCAGTAGCTCAAGGGAAAAAAGGAAAGGGAAGTATTTTTTTTTAGGATGATGGAAAACACTACGATCCACTGTATGGAGGGTGGAAGCCTGGTATCTATCATGTAATATAGCTGTGTGTGTTATTTCAGGGTGTTACTACAGTATGATTATATACTCCTTCCTGGCCTTTCTTTCCTCTTGTTATTGATCTAGGGAAATACATTTAAAATAGTCTATCTTAACATCAGTGAGCAGTAAAGGAACTTCTTAATTAAGAGTTTTTTGTCTATTTTGCAGAATAATCAACAGCTTTCTTTTAAAAGGTTACTAGAACTGCAGCAACATAATGAATGGTTCCCTTCGGCCTGAAGTCAATACTGCATCTTTTAAACACTCATTTGGAGTAACGCAGGCATGAAGTAATGGCAGCAAGAAGCAATTCCATCAGTACTTTCTAACACTGTCTCACGAGGACAGTTGGAAAGTTATTTCTATTTCAAATACACAGAAGTAACTGATAACGTAGCCAAAGAGTATGAGTTTAAATTAAAATTTTTGTTCTGCGTCCTAAAATGATGTTTATAGGAACTGTTAACTATTTACCAACAGTGGTTTTTCATTTCTTTCTTTAAAGATTTACTCAGGGTGGAAACGTTTTGTTACCCTTTGTTAGTCCAACACAAATAAGACCACATTATTTACAAGTTTTAAAATACTGAAGACCTAAAATCATGATGCTGAGCTTCTGCAGGAGAATACTTTAACAGCTAGGCTGTGAGCTGTCAGAACTGTATCCTCCAAAGTCTGTCTTCCAACCCTCCCTTGCCTTCTCCAGTTACCATAAAAACTTAAAATACAGGGAAATCAAAATGAAGATCTTCCTTAATGTTGGGTAAAACCTGCAATTTCAACAACATAAAAGTCAGGAAATTCCAAAGTTAAATTTACTGTAACTATTTGGATTTGGCAAAGGTGCAAGAATTTAATATTTTCAGTTCCCATTTCTCTTGTTAAGCTTCAGGACATTAAGATACAATCGTAAAGCCTTCAAGATTTTTAATGTATTTTGGTATAATGCAATAGGAACCTTAATTGAAAAAAATCCTAATATTTTATCAATAGTCCAATGATACATCCAATCATTTATTTTGTATCTTTTAAATAAATGGCTTTAAGTGAAAAAGAAATTTGTCCTACCTTCCATTACAAAATTATCATGTAAATAGTCATTAACTTCTGCTTTTCATATTTATTACTATAAGGGAGGAAACCTTTCCTCCTCTGCTTCTAGGTTCTTTGACCTAACAATGAGATGGACATAAAACAGATTAACTGGAGAAAAACAAATTTAATTTTGTACATATGGGCACCCACAGAAATAGGACACTCAAACAAGTGACTAAAGCAGACAGTTTTTATACCATTTAAAGAAAGAAACAACTATTTGTGAAGATTTGACGATGGGGTTTTGGCTTGGGGTAGCAAATTAACCAAGAAGTAAGAAAGTTTGTTTACACAGCCTTCTCAGCACTGATGTCCCTCTCTGGGGATCAGGATGCCTTCTACCCTCTGGGTGCAGGG
This sequence comes from Manis pentadactyla, assembly GCF_030020395.1. NCBI lineage: Eukaryota > Metazoa > Chordata > Mammalia > Pholidota > Manidae > Manis > Manis pentadactyla. Next base: position 64,476,371 of record NC_080031.1, on the reverse strand, counting down.
ATGGGACCCTTCATATGGGGAGTTTATTTCCTGGGTCCAGGGGGACAAAGAAAGATCAGAGTGTTTTTCTTGCACCAGCTGTTTCTTAAATAATTTTAATTCAGAATAATCAATATGTCAAAGTGGTGTTGGTTTGAGGCAGTTTGCCCTGAACCCCATCACCACTATAAAAGGAAATAAACTCAACAAAAATGGCATGCTCAGTTACTAAGATGCATATTGTGTGCAATTCTTAAAAAGGTGTCAAATTGGTGCCACTGTCTGAAAGTTAGGCTTCAGATTGGTCCTATTTTCTTGGGCTTGATTTTTTTATTCATTCAACAGGTTACATTCACATATACCCAGTTTAAATTAAATAAACAACTGCACGTACACTGAACTACACAGACATATCTGTGTGTAGGCACAAAATGGGTTGTGTGGGTGTGGAGCTGGGAGGATGGAGGGCCGTCCTCCCAGGCTCAGCCTGTAAAGCACACACTCTGATCTGCACAGTTCTAAGAAGACATCCATCCACCAGCACGGGAGAGACTCACCAAGACTGCGAGAGGACCTCACTGGGGTCACACTCTGACTGGACCAGTGAATACTGACACATTCACACTACATACTAGAATGACTGCTCTGTGGTATAGGACAGAACTGCTGCGTATCCACGGGAAGGTATCTGGACAGTTCTTAAGGATACCAAAACATCTCTGGGGGCTTTGAGACTATGAAAGAGCTTCATGTTTGGAATTCCCTTTCCCTTAAATTACTGAGTACCTGTTTGATGATTTATGTAAAAGCTAAGCTTTTGCCTGTAGACTTAGAAAGTAAGTCATAAAGTTGGAAATGTTTTCAATAGTTTCATATAAACTGAGGAGATACATGGTCATGGGCATTTGAGTATAAGTGAAAAGGAACTTTATTATTTCCCATTGCCATTTTGCATATTTCCTTTGACCAGTTCCTTCTTGACCCTAGGAAATCTCAGGCAGTTACCATACATTTTTCCATTCCTTTCAGAACAAAATGTCTGCTCAAATCCAACAATCGCACAGCTCTAATCTCTTATGCCATTGAAATTTCTCCTCCTCGCCAGGTTTAGAAACCTTCAATGACGAATGGAACATGGCTATTTTTTTCTTCTTTCTATTCCTTCCTCAATAACTCTTAGTAACTCTTATGGGCACTTCCAAGGTTGCATGGCAGAGGGCAAGGACAGAGAACTTGGAACAAAGATCTTACTTGGTTGGCAGAATTATAATCTCATTGACTTTTCAGTCTCCTTTGCTCATTCTTTCTCATCTCCTGGACTTTACTGGAAGTGTTCTGGGGCCCAGCCCTTGGATTTCTCTATCAAAATGATCCCTTCATAATCTCATCCATTCTCATGCCTTTAAATATCAACTATAAACTGAAGACTCCCAAATTTGTATTGTCAGCCTTGACCTTGCCCCTGAACTTGACTCATTTATGCAATACAGGTGTCCACCTGGATGTCTACTAGTCATCTCAAAATGACCATCTACAGCTGAGCTCTTAATGTCCTCTACTACGTGCTACCCACAGAGAGAGTCTCCATCACTAATGGCAACTCCACCTGTTCAGTTCCAAAAACCTTGGAATCACTTGATTCTTTGCTTCTGCTACCCTGCAAGTCATCTGTCAACAAATTCTATTGGTTCAAACTTCAAAATACATCTGAAATCCAACCATTTCTCATCCCTTTAACCAATAAACTCAAGGCCCAAGCAACCTCCACACCTTGCTTAGTCACTCCAAGCCACCACATTGGTCTCCCTGCTTCCACATCTGTCCCTTTATTATCTTCTTACCACCCAGAAGCCAGACTAAATCTTTTAAAATAAAGGTCTGATCATTTCACTCCTCTGCTCAAAACCCTCCAACGGCTCCCATCCCAGGAACTCTAACTGAAATCCATTGTCTAGTCTGCAAAGTCCCACAAAATATGGCCCCGGACTACATCTCTAAACCCATCTCTTACTAGTGAGCCTCCTCCTTACCACTCTGCTCCAGTCACAGCAGCCTCTCTAAGGCTCTCTGCACACCTCAGGTATGATCTGCTTCAGGGCCACCACATCGGTCCCTGTCCAGAAGTCCATCCCAGAAGGCCACGGTTGGTTCCCTCACCTCCTTCCCAACCTCATTAGCACTTTATAGGCTCTTATCCTCCTTCTTTTTTATCTCTAATGGCTTTATCACAACTGACATAGTATAGATTTTACTGATTTATTGCCTGTCCCTTTATCTATAATGTAACCTGCATAATAAGAGCAAGGATTTTTATCTGTTTTGTTCACTACTCTATCCCCAGGGTCTAGAATTGTGCCAGAAACTCAATAAATATTTTTCTGAGTGAATGATTTAGCATCAGTGCCCTCTGGGCATGGCAGCTGCAAAGCCAGATGCTTTTATTGGCATTTTGTGAAGCCTCCAAATGCTGCAGTCTCTCTCCTCACACAGTTGATCTTAAAGATACCACCTCTACCACTTACCGCTCTCCCATCAGCCCAGGTTTCTGACAGTTTATTCCTCTGCTAGGGTCACCCACCCTACAGGAGCCTGCATGGGCAGAGCCCATCTCAAGACCACCTAACACGTCTCCTTTCTGTGAGGTCCTCACCTGGCAGATGGTAACCTTACGTATCCTTGGCCTTTCAAACTCTGGAAATGCAGAACTGAGACCTTTCAGATACGAGGCAGGCTCTGCTTCCACTCTCCCTTCCTGTCTTCCAGCTCATGGATGATACTTGTTACAAAAGAGCCTCACTACTGCTCTCTTCAGTCTAAGGATTCTCTCCTCATACCCAGCCTGGAGGTGAGGGGTGCTCACTGAAGGCAGAGCGATCACCCCTTTCTCTTTGCCCTCAGCTACTCCTACTGCTCACAAGTTATGAAAACGATAAAGATGTAGCTACATATACCAACATTCCAAAAAGAGTAACACCATGAAATTTTAATTGTCTTCTTAAAGAGAGGCTTCTAGAATGCATTTTATTCATAAGATCCACACACATTTTTGATTCTGGATAGAAATATTAATATTTAATTAAACTAGCCCTATAAATAGAGTATATACGCTAGGGCACCAGATTATATAAATGAAATAGTATACTCTGTGGGGAAAAATAATACCAAATATCTTCCAGCTTTAAGCTACAAGTAAAATAAGCATACAAGGAATATTTTAGAATGCAAAATCAAATCTAAAATAAATGCCAGAATGCTACACTTCTGGGTTGTCTTCATTAGTTACTAATGAAAAATATTTTTTCTATCATGGTAAATTAAGGAAAAATATTCCATGTGCAAGGAAAAATTATGACAATCAAATTTGTGTGTAGCTGTATTCTATGAGTTTGTTAAGCTGAATTAGTTTTCTAAGCCTACAACTAAATATTCACAGTATGGTTTTACTAAAGTATTGGATGAGAATTTTTTTGCCAACTTTAAATGTTTTCTATTACAAAATATCTTTAAGGATGTCAAATCTATTGTGCTAAGAACCCAACAAACCAAGAAAACAACCTCGGATATTTTTCCCTAATATCATTGAATGCACTTTCCTATGCCTTCATGTTAAAACAGATCCTATTTATGTCTAAGCATATAGCAGTAGTTTTAGAAAGAATTTGCTTATATTTTTGTCTCTCTTTAAAAATTCTCTTTTAGAAATAAAACATAATGTTGAGACTGCAAGCACATGTATATCCCTTCTTTTCAAATGATTCACTGTCCACAGAGTACACAGATAGATGCACAAAAGAAGAACAACCTGGAGTTAATGTTAATGATATTGAGAGAATTTTCTTTCTTCGAATGTCAGGAATGGTCAGGTTTCCAACTGAAGTCTAGATGATAGTAGAGAATATTAGAAAAAAGAACAATCCTATAAAAACAGGTAGGTAAAATAGGAGGTGATAAGTAAATATAAGAAAGGTAGATCCTGGAAAGAAAGATAATAGAGCTAAATTTATCATGATCACAGCAGGTCATTCCTTTTCCTCTGGAATTCTCTGGCAATCATAATGGTGATCCGAGTTCCAGTTTGGAGAACTTCTCTTTGGAAGTCAAATAATTTTCTTACAATAATAATAAAAAATCATCTTATAATGTCATCTCCCAAACCCTAGTCTTAAAGAACCACATACCACATCTCCATATATATTGCTATGTTTTTGAATAAGCTCTTTTGCTATTTACTTAATGTGTGTGTGTGTGTATGCGTGTATATGTATACACGCATACACACACACACACACACACACATATATATACATATTTTGAAAATTTAATGTAAGAGGATTTTTTGGCCAGCGAAAATACTCTAGATGATAGTATAATAGTGGGCACATGTCATTATACATTTGTGCAAACCCACAGAATGGACAATACCAAATGAACCCTAAGGTAAAGTATGGGCTTTGGGTGACAATGATGTGTCAGTGTAGAGTCATTAATCATAGCAAATGTACCTGCTGCCACTCTGCTGAGGGATGCTGATAATGGGGGAAGCTATGCATGTGGGGGCTGGGAATATATGGGAAATCTCTGTACTTGCTTCTCCATTTTGTATAAACCTAAAACAGCTCTAAAAGAATAGTCTCTATAAAAAACTTAATATGAACTTTGTTCTAATCATTATTTCCAGGAAAAACATACACAAACACATAGTTATGATGTATTTGTTATGTTTTTTCTTTAAACCATGTTAATAGCTTAAAACTATTAAAATAAAACTTGTTTGTCCATGAGCCATCAACTCGCCAATCACTAAGGAAGCAGCTGTAGAATCAGTAGAGGAAAGGCATTTTGAAATAGAGCAAAATAGTGATGAGTGATCATTAAGAACGGGGGTGGGCAAACTACACCTATTGCCTGTTTTTTAAGTAAAGCTTTATTAGAACACAGATATGTTCATTTGCTGATGAATTTATTATCTATGGCTGCTTTTGTGCCAGGTGGCAGAGTTGTATATTTACAACAGAGGGACTTCCCTAACCTAAAATATTTATTATCTGGCCCGTTACAGGAAAGGCTTGTCAGCTCCTGATCTAGAATCTGGGCTCTGCATTAAGAGTGGCTCAGAGGTGTCAGGAGGAGTTTGCTTCAATTTAAAGAAATGAAACTGGAAATCAAAGCACTTGGGTGAGATTCATGCAACAATGCAAGCTCAGGATGTCACGTGGGTAACCACCCTCAAAAGCAAGGCTTCCTCCCTCTAACAGAAAATCGGAAAATAAGGTTGTCATGTAAATTTTAAGTCAAACTGAAATGCTAAGGAATTATTACTTTTATGATTCTCAGGTTTACTAGGTTTTTAAAATTGGTATTAAATACCAATTATACTGATATTGCTGATAAGAGGTCTTGAATCCTGAATATAATCTTTAATACAAATAAGAACAGAATGAAAAGCTGTGAACTTCTATGTGACAGAACTATCATGGTATTCTATCACCAATGGGAGAAGGGAAATTTTGGTTTCCGGTCACATAGTCCTGGTGGCATTTCTAAGAATTTGGAAGATGAAACTTATAGCTGAAGAAAATGCTTATGCTTCAGATAGCATCAGCTATAGCTAGTTAAATCAAGCCATACCAAGCAGAGGATGATGGCATACAGCTGTTGGAAAATGTCACCCAAATTGTCCTCTGCCACTCGCCAGAATTTAGCCATGCTAGATAATTCAAGCCTGCAACCCAACCCTGTATTTGTCCTATGTGTGCTGCTGTTACGCAGGGATAAAAATACACTTCAGATAGTTTTCAGAAATAAACTGAAAATGACATGTTAACATGTAAACTATGAAACCAAAGGCAACTAGCAAAACCAAAGCTCACATAAAAATATAGTAATTCATCTAACATCCATACAATGACATTAAAAGGAAGTTGCTCATACTATAACTGAATTTATTTATTTGGTGTTATTTTTTGTGTGTGTCTCACGTTTTTTGCCTTTGAAATAAGGACTACTTAAAATAACTGTCTTCTGGAAGTCAAGCAACAGATACATGGAGAAATGATTTACCTGACCATTCGACCAATACAGATGCCTGTGGTTACAATTTTCAAAATCACTCATCTTATCCTTAAAATATAATTAATTGTACTAAAATCTAGCTGTGGAGAAAATGGAAGTTCCTATGGCCAAGATCCTCATTTGACTCTAAACTACTTGATGATGTAATTGGCCTCCTGCTAGGCTACTGCTTCCACGCCCGTTAGCAATGAGCTATTATGGATGAGTCACTATATAAGAGCTCCGGGCAGAGGCAGAGACAGAGGTGGTTTACGGACCTGCAGACCGCTGGGTGCAGATGTGATTCTAGTGCTTGACTTACTGCTGGGAGAATAAAGCTGGGTATAAACCCTTTTACCCCAAGAATGTTCCATTGTCATTTCTCCGTCTCACGGAACCCATAGTAAACTGGCCCGGGGCTGAAATCCTCGGGCGAGACACTAGCCGAGGCAAAGTATACGTGAGGAACACTTCACTGAAACCCGAACGGATTGCCTTAAGAAAAAGATTCCTAGCTTGAAAGTGAGAAAGAAAGATAATTCAAGCATTCTCACAGCTTGGCTTATTTTTATCTTTACTAAATGGAAACCCCTTAAATAAATAAGCAGCCCATAAAAATTTTCACCAGTCCTTCATACATTTGTCAATGCCTGGGTAGTGATGAAGTATATCCAAGGTCAGTAAATGACAACACTGGCAAGAAATTCAGTCCTGGGTCAAGGTATTATATTTCATGTTTTGTTACATTTTTACTTGACTAGAGAGAGCAGGCTATTTCTTTAGAGTAAACTAATTTCCTTCAGGCACTGAGCCATGGTAATTTGTGAGACAGCTTTGCTTTCCTTTTTCAGCAGATCTATATATTAAGCATATTCTAAAACTAGTATTTTATTTTGCCTATTTTCATCTACATTATTGCTTTTCCATTTCTACTATGAAACAACAATTAGTAAGTAAAGAAAAAAGGAGGTATATCTTTTTGAGTTTGCATTATTTTTCTCCATTGGCAAAGTTCAAAATGTTCATCTGATTCTTTCATTCTAGGATAGAATAATAGACTTCTCTATTAATACACACCTGGTTTTATGTCTCGGAGGAAGGTGTTTTAGAGGCTCTCAGTTTTCCAGTGATCTTCAGCAGAAATGAACTGCACGAATCCTGTAAATTACTTTACCATGCCTTTATTTTTCATGTGTTTTTTTAAAGGACTTACAGATACAAGGGCACTGGGGAACCACCACTAGTTCCTACCATTTGGGAAATTTTCCCTGGATCCACTAAAATGCAATTTCCTGACCATTGTGTTATGCTAAATAAATCAAGTCCTGGGGGTCTCAAATGTCCATTTCTGTAATTTGGCTGGAACTGGGGGAGGGGCAGTAAAAACAGGCTGAGGCCAGTTAGGAATTAATGGATCATCTGAAAATCCTAGTTCCATGTTCCCTCATCAAAATGATGAATCTGGGTCCATTTCATTGTGAATATTTCCATCAGCTAAGCAAATACATGCTCGAGTAGGTCAGTTTTGTTAATTTTTTTAATTAAAATAATTGATTTGTAGGACACTGTGCTGAAAGCCGTAATTTAAATGTTATATTAGAACTCTAACGTAATTAACTTTTTTAGGATTTCAAATCACATCTTTTATTGGATCTTTTACAATTGATTTGTCTGTGCCGTCCCTGCCTTCTTTAATAAAGATCTAAAGTGTCAAATGCTTTTATCTTATGCAATACTCATAAAAACCTGCGGAGGAGAAGATTATCATCTCTATTGTAAAGACAAAGGCAGTAATTTGCTCAAGATCACACAGTTCCCACGCGGTGTAGCTGGAGCTCAGACCCTGACATTTGGGTTCCAACTCTTGCGCTACTGGCCGCTATGCTCTCTTCTCTCTCCAGATTTGTTTTTTGAATTGTACTTAAAATTTAAATCGTCATTCCTCTCTACAGGTTTCCTCTTGTTGCTGGAAGAAAAACTTAAAAAAACTAATTTGTTGTAAAATACAGTTACACTGTGATCTGAGTATTCCTATTTTTGACTCACAACCCAGCTGAATGTGCTGAAGGGTATCTTCTCGGGTGACTGATTTTCTTTTGGAATATGTATTTTTCACAGATTTCATGTTCATAACAGTGGTGTTACCCATTGTGCCTTAAATACAGAACTCTTTCTCCTCTAGGCTTTCCTAGGAAACCACGTGCACAGTTTTCCATGTGAACCATTTCATTTCGGTTGTGATTAAGGGAATGATGTCATTTTGGGGATTCCCGAGCAAATACTGCTGTTAGTGGACCAAAGCTGCCAAGGGAGAGTCCAAGTTATTTATTGCGTGGGTATTAATAGAAGTTATTTGTAGGAAAAAACTAAGAGTTTAGATTGGCAACTTCTGATTAATATACTAGGAAGTGATATGTGCCAATTTTGACTCAAAGGGCAGCTCTGGTCTGAGGCTTGACCGCCCCTCGGGATGTTCCCGCTGGTCTCACCTTCTTGGATGTGATGTTTCCATTCCTGAGACACACAGGGGCCTTCTAAAAGTCAAGCCTGGCAACTGGTCAGTATGCCCTTCCCAAATGGTTTATAAAAGTGTAGATGCTTCAGATTTCCGTTTTAGATTTTAACTCTTAATATGTATGATCTAAATTTCTAAGTTACTCAATGCTTTGCCTCCCAAGAAAAATGCATAATGGAAAACAGATTCCTTAGTGCAAAATTCATCTGATTACAAGCAACTGTCCACTTTACATGGGGGTGAGGGGGAGAGATCAATCTACCCTCCTGGAGCTCATTTTTGCTTAGCACACCTAAGAAAGCGTGGCAAATTGAGACAGGCTTTGATCCTCAAAGCTTATATCCCCATTTTCTTTAAAGTTTGTATTATAAATATTATACTATAATGTTATATGTCTATTATTCCTCAATTCTAAAAAAGGCCAAATGGAAAGGCTACAACAGAGTGAGCCTAGGGGAAAGGAAAAGAGGGAGGGTATGAAAAACATAATCCATTCTCTCACTCATATATTCATTCAATGAGCACTTACTGAGAGACTATGTTAGGTGTTGAGTCACTGCACGAAGTGCCTGAAAATAAACTAATGAGGACCCGGTTGGAGAACAAGAGTTATAATGAGGAGTCAAGACAATTTAGTTTTGGGTCCCAAGATGTTATGAGGAGATGATAAAGAAATAGCTTCCATCATTGTTCCTGTGTTAAAAAATTCCTAATTTTGCTCCTAGGGGAGAGAATGTGGGGCAATGGGAGGAGGAAGGCTGGGGACTTAGGTCAGGTCAGCTTAGGAAGATAAGCTTTAGCAGTCTGTTGGCACTGCTCAGAATTAATCTTGCTTTCAAGGAGGCAAGAATCTAGGCTGTTATAGGTCCATCCCTTTCATTAATATGTCTCAAAAAAAAGATTGAATATAGAAAGCGGTAGCCAGTAGAGACAGCTGTGTTCAAAAGCTGGTAATGCTTAATACAAGCTTTCAGCAAATGCAAGTAAGTTATAATATTTGCAAAACAGAAACAAGCAAAAGGATACGGAATTGTTGGCTGTACAGCAGTCCCTCCTTATCCACATGGTATGTTCCAAGACCACCGTGGATGATGAAAACTGCAGATAATACTAAACTCCATAGACACTATGTTTTTTCCCAATATATACATATCTATGATAAAGTTTAATTTATAAATTAGGCCCTGTGCAAGATTAACATCAACAACCAATAATAGTGAATCTCTCTCAAAATATCTTATTGTACAGATATTTCTGTAATCACATTTCTTCTTGTGAGGATGAGAGATGATAAAATGCCCGAGTGATGGGGAAGTGAGGGGAATGATGTAGGCATGTGACTCAGCGTTAGCTACTGATGGTCATCTGCTTTTGGACTAGGGGTGGCTGTGGGTAACTGAAACTGCAGACAAGGGGGAACTATGTATCTTTGTTTCTCCTATATGATTTCTTAATCTTTGCAATGAGCCTGAAACCTCAAAAAGACCTAAAGTCATCTAGAAGATGAAGCATACCTGTGAGCCAGGGTTAGATCACTGTTCACTCAGCAGATGCTTCTCCACCAATCTAGGGAGAAGTCTGGACAATGCACAGGCCTAGGAGGAGGTGGAGGTCACCCTAACAGCAGAGTATCAGGCTCTGTGTTCCAATAGTCAGTGCGAACGAGGCTGCAGGAGGCTGATGTTGGTGTGACCTACACTGTTTACACGGAATGCAATCATTAAGAGAAATGGGAGTAAGGTACTTTTTAGGAGTAAGTGGATCAAAAGACAGGATAAATATCAATCTGGAAAGTCAAAATGATCCTGGCTCCATGACAGACCTCTGTCTATGCCAAGCAAACTAAGGGGAACAGCAGGCTCCACTTTGAGGGAGACGCCTAGGACACCAGTGCACAGAGCATGTATGTCTGCAAGTGTGTGGAGCACCACTCGCAGCTGCAAGAACTCGGACATGATGCCTGTTGGTGGGGAAGTGGATGAACACACCAACGTGCATGCAGCATGGGCGGCTACAAAGACCCTGTCCTACAGAGTCAACTAGACATCCAGCTGTATAGATGAATCATATCGTCATAATAGCATCATAATGTTAAGGGGAAAAAGTTCCATACAGTAGTAAACTTTTTGTAAAGTTTAAGCCACTGCAATGATAATGAAGATGATGATGGTGATGATGATGATGATAATAACAATGGAATATATACAGGTGTACTGAAAGTATCTAACATGAAAAGAATGTGAGGAATCCCAGATGTGAAGTGATGGTTGTGCTGTGGGGGGTGGGCACCACCATGGGCAGATGCAGATGACTGATGTGGTCCTGGATTTTGGTTCTGGTGTTTCAAGACAATTAGCTAGGTAAAAACAGGCTATAGGTGGAATAATGGGATTTTCTTATGAAACAAATACCATGATTAATACACTTCTGGACACATGACAAAGGGAGCCATACACATACACATGCACACACAGATGACCATGTGTGTGCATGTGTATACTTAGAAATGGAGACAGAGGTGGACGGGAATCTCTGAAATAAATACAAACACCATGAAGTAGAGAAGGGGTGACCTGTCTCCTACTTTGAAAGTCCTCAGCTACCCGATGGCAAAGGTGCAGCCTGTGTTCTCATGCCCACATCAGTTCCAACTTCACTGGATCATGCAGCTCATTTGCAATTGATGACCACGCTTTTACCAGCTTTTAGTTTAAAGATGATTTAAGAACATGTCCTTTCTTCACAATATGACTACCACCTATGTCCTTTTAAATAATACTTATATTTTTGCCAAAAGCAAATTATAATCGGCTTCATTATAAATATCACCTCTGCTATGACTACTATTATTTCACTTTTACTTCAAATCACCAAACACATTTTAGTGAGATTATTTTCCTTGACAGCAATTAATGCGAGGTCCATTAAAGTCAAAAACATTTCGTTTGACACTCCTCAACATTTACTGATTTATAAAACTAACAGACTGACGACTAAGAGAAATAACAGCTCAAACCCCAAGATGTCATTCCGTATTCGATAAGAACTAGATCTTCTTGGCAGCACGTAATGTGCTCTGCTTATACTTAGTGTTCTAGGAATAATGGTTGCAAGATTCCATGACAGAGGCTCTAAGAGGTTTGTATACACTGCTCTGAAGCCATACTGAATGAACTATTATAGCACAGTTGTACAGAATAAGTTTTCATTTTTGAAGAACAGAATATACAGCAAAAATCCATTGACCAGATATCTAATACATTAGTCATGAGAGGTGGTAGAACATATGTTAGAGAGAAACGCTGAGTTTTTCAAGAATTAGCCTTTGTGGGCTAACCTCCCAAAAGGCTCTCTGGAATCTGGCTACATCTGGGTGCTTAAACGGGTCAATCCAGGTAGAGAGCTAGGACAGTGGATCTGGGCTGGGGCCAGTGAACAGTCAGGCCATGCATCCTCAATCACAAGGCTTAGAGTCCTGAGTCCTAATGACATAGAGGGAGGGTTCCCCTACTTATGAAGGCTGAGGTGAAGAAACAGGAATGGAAGTCTAGGTTCTATATTTCTCAGCCTTTACACTATCAGAGGAGAGAGATTGCTTTTCCCAGTCATGCAAACTTCATAGCCAGTGCCATGCTCACTAAACTGGGTCTAATTCTGGCTTTGCTGAGTCACAAGGCACTTCCACATGATGCAATGGGCGAAGCGAGAACTGTCCTCCTGTAGCTGCTGCTGTCTTCACGAGGCTCCCCCCATAAATGCTGTCCACGGGCTGTGGGTGTGCTGCCGGGTCACCCACCCTTGTTTGCTCAGCAGCTCTAGCCAAGAATGAAAGCTGTGGAGTGAATCTAGCAGGTTGGAATCCTGGCTCTGCAGTTTCCTACCCATTTGACCTCAAGAAGGTTCCTTAGCTTCTCTGTGCCTCAGTTTCTTCATCTGCAGAGTGGGCCAATGTCGGTAACCAACCTCACAGCACTGTGTGATGGTTTAATAAGAAAACCCATAGCTTAACTATGGTCTAGAACATATTAAATGTGTCATTAACTTTTATTAATGTGTTATTTTGGTACATACACTCTGCTGGCAGAGTCAGATAAGACAACGAATTAAAATACAATGGAAAAAGTGCCATGATAAAGGAATAACTTACTTATTAGAGCAGCGGACAGTAGTTTTGAGTTTAGCAGTCTGGGCTTTCTTATTTCAAGGGGAGAGAATTTACGTGTTAACTACAATGTTGTAAATTTCTTTTAATAAAGGTTTACGAGATGATAGTTTTGTGGTTTTTAAATTGATGACCTAAAATATCTTCACTGTTTCTGTTATTTGTAACCCCCTCACGTGAATCTCAGTTTTAATATGGAGTTCTCCTTTTGGGAAATAGTCGATGAGTTTATTATTATTTTAAAACTGATGTACTTTTGGTAATATGAATAAAAGCAACTCCTTTTCAGTTTAGCACAGCAGTTTATTTTCCGTGGTTTATCAAAGGAGAACCAGAGCAGCCACTAAAGATACTGTGCCGACAAGTTCCGTGGGCATAACTCTGCTGCTGCGACAAACCTCCAGCAGCTACATGCCGTGGCGATGGAACAAAGCTGAAGACTCTTCAGTCTAAATTGCAAACAACTATTTGACATCCACAGAGTCACTGAAAGGGAACTTTCCAGTACAGTGATGCTATTTTCCTGCCTTCCCTTTAGGCCAGGAAAGAATAACCAGCTCAAGGAGTGTTAAAGAAGGTTTAGTCTGGAAGGGGGTGTCACACGAGGACATCAGGCATCCACCTGTGCTTTATCCAAGGGGACTGAAATTCAAAATAACGTATTTGGTTATCAAATAGCAAAATGCTGGACAAAATTCTCATATACCATTTCCTATTATACTGGTAAGTTCTGTTTCCCTTCTTCATTTAAATAAATGGATATTTGGATGAATCAATCTCTCCATAGAGTAAGTAATGAGACCACCTTTTTCCTAGGATGTCTCACACACACACACACACACTCACACACAGTTGGCTGGGAGAGAGACTCACATGTCCCTTTCTGCTTTGGGCTCAGACTTTGGGCTTGGTCAGTAGTCTGTATCTAAACATGGGAAGAACAAATCCCACAGGAGAATCTCTTGGCCAATGATATAAAACAAAACAAGCCTCAAGATAGATACCAAGTCATGTTTTAAACATTAAATCAGAAGATGAATGTCACCCCCACCATTTTTTTCACTTTAGTAAAAACTATTTATGTTCAAACTTGTATTTTCAGCAGCTAAGCCTTTCAGTTTTAGTTACGACATCCCAACAGACAAGCAGAAGACAGTTCTTCTAAGGGACAGTTAAGGTCCCTCATCTCAGAAGCATCACCAGAAGGTGACTCCAAAGAGGGACAATGACAGAAAGACCTAAAAATGAAACTGCATTAATGTTTAAGCTCTTGGCTTTGACTGGCAACCTGAGCAAAATAAGATTAGGAAGGAAATAAAGAAAAGTCAAATGATGGAAAAATTCCCATGACGAAGAACACTGGCCTCTTTCCAAATACAGCTTCAACTCTGGCCCCACATTTTACCTTCTTTTTGGACATTCAACTCAAGTCAAATAAATGAATTTATTGTACACCCTACTCCCAATTAACCAACATGTATTTTTTAGGAGCCTACAATACAGCAGGAACAGTTCCAGGCTCTGGAATACAGCAATTAACAAGATAGTTTCTGTCCTCATGATCTTACTCAAAATTAAAGAAAAAAATTTTTACTCAAATGTTGGTGTGAGATGATCAACAAACACACACAAAATCAGTATCACAACTTTTTTCAAGTTAATAAGCTAACTTCACAATTTCTTGTTAATGCTAGCACTATTTTCTAATACTCAGATGCAACTGGAGTTGCCTTTTTTATTTCTGAACAGACTAGTAACTTAAAAACCAAAAAAGAGTTCTTTAGAGAATTTCATTGCCACACTAACAGAATTATGGTATGTGTTATATAATAGAAACAGGAAGGGAATCATTTAAAACTAAATCTTCCAATACTACTATATTTTGTATTTACATTATGATACACATAAAAAATAAATATCTTACCTTTGACATTTGGTCAAAAAAAATCACTATGGTTGTAATTTTATTCAGGGCAAATAACTAACTTTAAATTTATGTCAACATTTTTATATTGATGCTATATAAACTGTATACAAGCTGACTACAATTCACTGCGTGTAGCAAGAGTTTGCAATCTTCCCAGATATATCATGCTGCCAATGACATTAGATAGATTTATGTAAGGAAATATCACTTGATCATTTACATAAAAGAACAATATTATCTAAAGAAAATCGATAATGGTCACATTTAAGATATCCAAATTAATATGACTTATACACAGAGTAAAGACTTCCAACTTTGTTTTCAAATTCTCATCATCCCTTCTTCCAGTTCTGCTATTCCCCACTAATACCAAATATTCAATCACATAATTGTTTCTGGGCAGTGTTGAATGGATTTGGCTGCCTGGGCAGGAAGTAAGGAAAAAGACGACTAGATTCAGGGCTCTGGGCGCTGCCTACATTACATCAACAGGCCCCTTTCCTGAAGAACAGAGGCAAGTGTGAATAAAGAGCTGCACTGTTTTTCTCCAAACCCTGTCTTGGCTCTATATGTTGTTTTGATGAAATGTGGTGTAGAAAAGTCTCATTCTATTTTCAACCAAGAAGAAACGCATTGTGCGATGATTAATGGAAATGTCACAACCACTTGAATCAGTCAGTGGCTGTACCTTCTCACCTAGAATTGAACACTGTGTTTGTTCTTAAGTCTACCACCATTGGATCTAGTTTGGATATTATTCCATAAGTAAAACATGAAGGGGAGAGACAAAAGGTTGAGTGATAGAATCAACCCCAAAAAAGTCAGGAAGGAAAATACAAAAAGTAACAATGATACAGCAGCACAACTCAGATTTTGTGTAAACCCCTGATTCCTCCATTTAATTCCTGTGCTCACTCAGATAATTTTCCCATCTTCCAAGTTGATTTTCTTAACCTTTCCAAAATAGGCAGACTTTGGTCATCAACACTGTATTTAAGCAGCATATGCCACTTGGACATTCTTGCTAACAGTTTCATAGAGAATTTATTTGGTCTTTAAAATAATTAACCACAGTTTATTGCTTTTTCTTTGGGAGGAGCATTAAATTAAGTTGTAAAATGTAAATCTATAAAAGTATGAAGATTAATTTGTAGCTGACTATAAGCCAATCAGGGCAAAGAGAAAATATAGGATAACGCATGTCCTGTGGGTTCGTGGGATTATGATCTCTGGTGCTGAAGCAATAAACATGTACACCTATATTCTACATCCTAATAAAATAGTAGATATTCCTGCTTGTCTTTCATACGTAAGTTTTAGATTTTACCTCCTCCCATTTTTTCTTCTACAGAGAGGGGCACAACTTTTTCTAACCAAGCTACAAAAAACTCCAAATACTGTCTTTTGGAAAGGGACAAAATGAAAGACTTTATTATATACACTAGAAGATGATTTTATTTACTGAAGGTAAATGGGTCTAAATGAACTTGTTTTTCAAAATGATCATAACAACATTCAGTACTCTTAGTCTAAACTCAGAAAATGTTTCCAATTAATATCATAGTGGGCAGGTGGATGAAGTGCAGATTTACTGAATTTCCCATGTAGATTTTACCTCTGATAAGCAAGACTGGCAAAAAGAAATCTCCGGAATAAATTTTTTAAAAAACCTTCCAGTAGATAGGAATGCTCATGCCACAAAAGAATGGTCATAGTCTATTGCTTTTAGAAAACTACCGTAGTTGAAATAAATTGATTTTAAGTAACATAATAGCTGAAAAGATAAACATTATACTCAAATATGACTAGAGTATCAACATTCTTCTGAATATACATGGTCATGAAAGCTGGACACACTTAGAAGCTTCTTGAATTTTGTAATAATGATTAAGCTTTTGGTTGCAGATGAACAGAGTAAGTAATTTATTCTATTTGAGGAAAGGTGCTGGAATTTACATTTTAATATTATAATCCAAAACCCATATTCCTGAAAATTACTAGATTTTAAAAAGTATATGTGAGTAATAAGCTATTACTTCACAGACCATATCTGTAATTTCCAAATCCTTCCTGAGTTCACTTCTGCTCATTTTTTGGCAGCTGGTCAAGCAACAACTTTCAAAACAAAATTTAAATATTTACTTTATAATATAGGACAGAGGGTCAACTTCCAAAGCTTCATCTTACACATGACATTGTATTTCACTTGGACTTCTCTTTACCCAATTCTAATCTTTCATATAATTTCAAAATGAAATGGGAAACTGCTTTATTAAGGAAAAACATAAATGGCTGGATTACTTCCATTCTTGCTACAAACCAGATGCAAAATGCTCCTTGGCCCTTTCCAAATCAAACCCATTAAATACACAAACCAATCAAAAATACCCTATGCCTGCACTTTCGTATTAAAATATTAAAGTTATAATCGTAATTACATTTTTCAAAATTCAAAATGAAGTCATGCTTTTCTTGGATTCAGAGTCACCCATCAACCGTACCCCTCAAAGTAGAGACACCCACCTTCACATTTCTGAGTAGTTTCGCTCTGCTTGTGGCCAGCAGGACATTTGCATTCAAAGGAGCCCACTGTGTTGATGCAGTTTCCTCCCTGGCATATTCCAGGAATAGCCTGGCATTCATCAACGTCTGTAAGAAGAAAGCATTTCGAACATAGATACCATGATTTCCAGAATATCTCTCTATAGTTCTTTAATGGATAGAAAAAACTCAGTTGTTCTCAAGAGAATGGTGTGAGGGGAGGCAGGACCTCTTTATATGCATATATTTTTAATTGTAAATATGTTGTAGATATGTTACAGATCTTAATTTGTGTTTTGATTTTTTTTCTGGAATTTTATTTTTAAAACATACCCATGTTGTTATGTGGATAACCAATCTGCTGTACAAACCTTAATGTGTTTGCTCTCATGGTGATGGGTATTCAGTATACCCCCAACTTCTCAGCACCTCAGGGAATGATACCATCCATGTCCTTCCTTTGTCTCTTTATGGAGTTGGGTAATCATGCACTTTTCAGACTCAAAGAGACTCCATTCCTTTGCTGTTGACCCAGAGCAGAATTAGATCACAGGGTCTACCTACCCCCAGTATGAATAAACAGTACCCAACAGTCAGTACCCCTGCATAAGTCTTCAGACCACTAGCAATCTGCACACCTATGAGTTGGCCACCACATACCATACTGTTCATGGAGATTCTTGCATTTTCTCCTCCCTGCCAACACGACATAAACTATTCAATATTCTAATCCTCTTTGGCCTAATAATTGTAAAGGAATATTAATTAATTTTAGATTTCACTATTCTAATTATTAATTACTATGCTTGTTAGCTTTTAGATTTTCTCATTCTGAAGTCATCTTTTTACATCCTATGGAGGTTGTTAAGTTCTTATTTAAAACCTTGTCTAGTGGTTTTAGACATGGCAATTTTCTTCCTCATCCTTTACGTTACCTATTAGTTTCATACATTCAGGAACAGATATACTTAATATCGACAAAACAAAATTCAAGAAACTGTAATAACAATTTTTTTCAGGCAAATAAAAGCTAAAAGTCTATAAGAAATGTTAAAGGAAATTAAGAAAAATAAAAATGAGATGGAAATCATAGTCTACACAAAAAATATGAAGAGCACTGTAAACAGTACATACGCTGGCAATAAAAAATACATTAAAAAAATAAACTTAAAGAAAATTGGTTATTGAGAATAACAGCAACAACAATGATAACATATTTGGGAAATTATAAAATATATAGAAATAAAAAGTATAACCACAGTATATGGAGGACTGAAGAGGAAAATGGAAGAACACTATTATAAATGTATCACGTTGTAAGTGAAGTGAGATAAAGTATTTGACAATAGAGCATAGTTAAGTTAAATGCATAAAACAAACACAAAAATATAAACAAGGCAGAAAGCTAATAATCCAGTTGTAGAAATACAATGGATGCTAAAATAGAGAGGCAGGCAAAGAGAAAAAGAAGAGGTGCAACAAACAGATAAAAAATAGTAAGATACAGATTTAAATCCAATGTCAACAATCACATGAAATGTAAATGCTAAAAACAATCCAATTTAAAGGGCTGACATTATCAAATTTGACTTAAGAAAAATATGCAATTTTTTTTTGCCTTCAGAAAACCTACTTTGACAGAGATAGTTTAAACTGTAAAAGGATGGAAAACCTGTATCGTGGACTCCTTAAGAGAAAGCTGGAGTGGCTATGTTAATATTATACAAAGTGTTCATAAGAATAAGAAATATTACCCTGAATAAACACTGAATATTTTATAATGAAAAAGGGGTCAATTCATTAAAAGGATATAATAATGCAAAATGTATATGCATTCATTGTAAATTTGTTAGTAACTAACAGAACAAGCAGACTGAATACCACCAACGATATATAAGAGTTGAACTATCCTTTTAGCCAACTTGTCCTGACATTTACAGAATACCCCATCCAACTTTAGCAGAATATGTATTATTTCCAAGTGCCCATGGAATATTTACCAAGACCAAGAGTATACTATGAAGCCATGTGAAAAGACTCATTAAAAATAAGAGGATTTAAATTATTCAAAGTATGTTTTCTAAACACAACAGCATTAAACTAGAATTAATCATAGAAAATATCTGGGATATCCCCAAATTTTCAGAATTTAAATGATACACTTTAAAATAACCCACTGATTAAAAAAGAAATCACATGGAAAATTAGAACATTTTAAATTAAATGAAAATAAAAATACAACATATCAAAATTTGTGGGATGCAGTTTAAATGATATGTAGAGATAAATATGTAGCTTTAAAAATGCTTATTTTATAAAAAGAAAGATCTTAAATTGGTGATCTAAGAAATTAAGAAATTAAAAAAAGGGCAAATTAAACTGAAACAGAAAAATAATGATAAAACAGAACAAAACAACTGTCAAACAATACACATAATAACTATAAAACCTGGCTCTCTGGAAATTTAAGTAAAACTGATAGAGCTCTGTCAAGGTACATCAATAAAAATAGAGAGAGAAGAAATGAATGACCAGTAACAGGAATAAGAGTGGGTACATCACTACAAGTTCTACAGACATAAAAAGGACCAAAGGAAATAGTATGAACAACTTTACAGCCCTAGATTCAACCATTAAGACAAAATGTACAAATCCCTTGAAAAGACAGAAATATTAAGGCTCATTCAAGAACAGGTAACACAAATAGACCTACGTCTAGTAAAGTAACTGAAATGAAACTTTAAAATCTCTGCCCCAAGACAACTCCAGACCAAGGAGATTTTACTGTTGAATTATTTCAAACGTTTAACGAAGAAATAATACCAGTTGTACAGAAAAGGGGAGAAGAGGGGATGGACACAGGCCTACCACTTGCACTGGGCTAGCATCACCCTGACCCCAAAGCCAGACAAACATACTATAAGAAATGAAACAACAGACGGGTATCTTTTTGGAAATAGGCGCACAAAAAGTCTTGGCAAGTCAACTTTAGCAATACATAAAACATGTAATACATCATGACCAAGTGGGGTTTATCCTAGGAATTTAAGGCTGTTTCAACATTCAAACATCAATCAGTGTAATTCACCATGTTAGCCAACTAAGGAAAACATGATCATCTCTTAGGTGTGGAAAAAGCAAGTGATGAAATTCAGCACTCATTTATGATTTAAAAAATCTCATTAAGCCAGGAATACAAAGGAATTTCCTCAGCTTGACAAAGGGCCTGTGCAAAAAAAACACAGTTCACATATATTTAGGGGATTGGGGAAAATCTTTTGATTTAGAATGTCTAAATTGTCATTTTATATCTATGTGAATTTGCCTTGATTTTTCTCTCCATAAAAGGTAATGCTCTTTAATTCAGTATATTGTTGTGACACAGTATATAAAAATACGTAACTTGTACAAATGTATGTTTCCTATTCAAAATGGACACGCTAACATAACAGATTTATTAATATTATATCTTCAATTGCAAAATAATATGCTAATGATAGTAAGTGTTAAAAACACAAAAAAACCATTGATGTAAGTTAGCAGTCGGTTCTTTTAGACTTTTATTTACACACATATGCAGAGTGGTGGTCTGTTTATTTAACAAGAATACAATAACACTGTATGTGTTGTTCTGCATCTTTCCTTCATTAAAAATATTTTGTGGCTACTTCTCTGTGTCAGTGTTTATCAATTTACCCTATTATTTTTTTGTAAGCCCACAGGTTTGGTGAACCTTGGTGTATAAATTAGAGAATTTATGCTTACCAAAGAGCTTAGCATCCTTATTATTTCTTCCTCACTTTAACTATCTATCTATAAAACTAATTACAACAGGCCAAAATATTTTATGCTGAAATTAGATTTCACTATCTTAATAACAGATATCTGATCCAAACATAAACCAGCCAGAAAGAAAGAAATGGTAAGAAGTTTCTATACTAAACAGTTTAACTCCGAACATTTCAAACCACATTATTTTTAAAACATACTACATTTCCACCCTCATTATAGTGTGGTATAAAACATCCCTAGAAACCTCTTTTCCTGGCAGATAAGTCAGAGAATGAATATCATGGTAAAAGCTGAAAAATGAGGCCAAACCTATAAAACCCTTAATACTGTTTAAGAAATTCTTCAACTGCATATTCAGTTGATTCAATACATTTTCAAAGGAAAAGGGTCTATTTTGTAATTGCCTAAAAAGTATTTTCCTAGAAGGAAAACTAAAACCTTTATTTCTGAAATATCCTAGACTACACAGATATACAGAATTAATTTCTTTAGGGAGATCAAGTGAAAATACAAAAAGATAATTTAAAGAAACCTTATAGAAATAATCAACATGAACCTAGAAATACAAAAGCTGTCTCTAAAAAAAAAAAAAAGCAAGTCTCAGACTTTCAAACTACACAAGTTTCCCCATCTTCCAAGCGCTAGCATTAGCAACTACTACTGTCTGATTAGTTTTCCATTGTCCAGATTATACAGATGTGTCCCAGTTCATCTCTTCAATTCAGGCACAAGCTTACTATTTCTTTAACTGTTGAATAAATTAAAATCACATATGAGGATTTTATAGAATAAAATTAAATCTTTTTAAATTTAACCTTATGGAGTCACTTCAGCCTATGTCTATTAAAGTTATAAATTAGGCAACAAAGCAACAGTAATTCTAGTTCATGAACTCATTTATTCTCCAAATAAATTTGCCTAAACGATTAAACTGATTTTATTATATATTAGTAATAGACGGTATGCTATTTTTAACTTACATTAAAATACGGAAAAAACAGTGCAGTGGTACAGGCACATAAAAATGGTTCATTTAATTTATATCTGAGGGAGCTATGGACCAATTCCTATAACTATATTTAACAGTGAGCATTTTTAAATTTTGCCTGTTGCCAAGTTAGATCCATTTCTAAAATGTAAGTACTTATTTCTATACTCCATAGTACTACTTGTATTTTTATAAAAATGAATGCCATCCTATACGTACAGCAATTACAGAACAGGTCAGAAAAGTATAGGATATTTGGCTGGAATCTGAGAAAAAATACAGGGTCTCCTGGCAACTGTTCACTACGGCTTGATTCAGTCATGCCTATTTATGTATTTTCAAAATTCAAATGTTGAATAAAAAGTGATGATCCCAACAAGCAAATGTTGGTAACTTACTACCTGTAGGACTCTAAACTTGCGCAAAGAAGAGGAGTATGGTTCTGTCTCAATCTTCCTTTTCTCAAAAAAAGCCATCACTTGCCCTGTTGTCAAGAGTCAGAGAGCCAGGAGATAAACTGGGCACCTCCCCGTCACTTATCTCACATCCTGCCGTCAGTAACAAGTGCTTATACGTCTCAAACCTCCCCCTGCCTCTACTCTGGTTTCAACCTCTGTCTTATATCGTGTACTATTGCAGCAACCACTACCTGGGATCTCTGTTTCTACTCTGGCCCCCCTATAATTGATTCTCTACAGTGCAATTGAAGTAATTTTATTTAGATAAAATCCAGGACAGGCTATTACCTTAGAAGTTTGTAGATACTGTCACACAGTTTTCTGGTCTGAGTTCCTCTAGAGGTCTGAGATGATTTGGGATAGTACCTGACCAAAAAAATGTTTGCTTATTCTCTTATTATGCGTAGGAGATATTCTTTGTCATCTGTTTATTGAAGTTTCATGCCTTCCAACCTGCATATTGAGGGCTTGATCTACGTTAGAAATTGTTTTCAATTTTCTCTCTAGGCATCTTTTTCAGTGCCCTTGCTCTGCTTTCTTTAGTCTGCTTCACTTGGCATCAGCTTCTTTGTAATCAGTTTATTATACCCTGACTTTGTGATTTGTGATTTCTTCAAGCTTAGCCTTTGTCACTGTTTTTTTTTTTCAGTTCTGTGTATGTTGTAAGTATATATGTGTTTATTTGCCTTTCCTTAGGTAAAGTTTTAAATCCTTCTTCCATTTCTTTCTTGAGAACTACCAAGCCCCTTTTTATCTCCGACTGTCATTCCTGAACTCCCGTAACTCTCCTTTGAGCACCTTTCCAAAGAAGGACCACGCTGGTTTTCATTTCCTTGAGATAAGAGAGAAACAAATGAGCTCTGTGTTTATTTGGGTAATTCTTCTTGGAAGTGTCTTCATCTGCCTTTTCCTAACGTTCTTTCTCTTTTTTTTCCTGTTTTTGTACGTAGTCCTTTTCTCTTTATTACACATCTTAAAAGGGGCCATTTTCTGCTGAAGCAACACGGTGGGGAGAGCCGACGGGAAACGAGGTGGTTTGAAAGCCTCTTTCGGGAATACTGCCTGACACAGCTTCTCATCCAACTCTCTCCCACTTTGCTTCCCCTGGGTATCTGTTTTCGCCTTTCAGGTGCTGGGATGGCTCGCACCTCTGCCCTTTCAGATCCGAACGCCTCCGAGTTGCTCAGTAGTGGCCCCCACCTCCTCCCTTTCCGGCCCTCTTTGTCACCTGGGGAAGTTTCCCCGGGCTGGAGGGCTGGGTGGAGGATACTTTATGTGGCTGGCCTCCAGAGATTCCCTGTCCGCTCTCCCTTCTGTTACTCTGCAGGTCTGTGGTCCGTGTCTCTCCCAGGGACGGTCCTTCTCTCCAATGGGACATTCTCTTTGGGATGCTGATGCACACATCACATGCTTACGAGGTTATTCCTGTCCCAGCGACTTCCCAACAGCTGCATGTGCTCATCACTGCTCTTATGTGGGGGTACAGACTTTTATTTTAGAATGTCTTACTTTCTATTAATCATTTCTTGATGGTTTTGCTGAGTTAGAGGAAGGGGAATATTCTGCCATCTTTAAATAAGAATTTCTGTAACCAACCATGTTTAAGGAAATTTTTTGACTGGATAGGAATGGCTTGTGTTCACACAGTATGAACTAAAGCCAAACTTTGTAATGATCTGGCTAACTTGGTCAACGTCTACACACAAGATATATTTGTGTTTAAAAATTTATGCTAATCATATTAGCCAAATCTCCTTTTCATTTTGTGCTATATGTGCCTGGAAATAACCTCTTATGGAGGGCATCTTTCTCTCAGTGTTCAGGTGCGGACCTAGCCATGTCTGCCTGGTTTCCGCTGAGACTCAGCTGCTCTACATTCTTCATTTTTGATGTGCAGTGTGAGTAAAGGAATTGTGTTTCTGAACACTACCACCATTTGAAAAGAACACACACCAGCATGTTTTGCGGGGACGGCTTTAGAGTGTGTACTGCTATTTCCTTACCTAAGCCCTTGCCCTGTGTCCTAACTAGGTCCTGACTGTGGTGTGTGTCTGAATTTTTCGCCTCTCACATTGCATGGAACAGAGCAGAGGCTCAGCATGTCTATCACTATTGCCAATGAGGAAGCAAAAGCAGAATCTAGCGAACATGTTTCTTCTGTCATATTTTTGATTTTGAAATGTGTAGAGTCGTTGAAAAGCCTAAGTCCTGAAAAATCAACCAACATGAATTAATAACTAGGCATATTTTATCTTAACATATTTTTTGTATTTTTAAATGGACACTGTTTGTTGAAGAATCAGGAAGACCAAAATCAAATCCTAATTTTAAACCAAAGATCCTTCCAATTCAAGCAGACACATACGACTATAAAAATAAAAAAGAAGAAACTATTTGTAACTTATATAACACATGCACATTGGCAGTTCATGACATATTTAAACTTTGTAAATATTCATGGAAAAGGACTTAATGGCACTTTGTAAAACTTTAATTCACTCATTTTAAGAGCTTCAACTTAAAGGCCTATGTGAGCTAACTTGGGTCCTTTAAACTGTAAGAAAAATGAAGAAAGTAAAAGGCAAAATGTGGATTGGATTTAGGCATACAGCTAGAATTTAAGTGGCTCTCAATCCAGAAGGAGTAACACATTGTTAGGACTGGCCTCCCAATACCCAGGGACTGTACACCTTTCTGACTGCTTACTTAAGCCATCATGGCAACAGTTAAAAACAGAAAATATACTGGTTTCCTCATTGCTTAATTTTTTAGGCATATGCTCTTCATTTTCTGTTGACCCTCATTTTTTTTAGTTATTCTGTTCATTACACCATCAGGTTTCACTCCCTCTGAAGTCACAGGTGAGGTAATTCACTAAGTGCTTCAGCACCAGGATAGCATTATGTTTAGAACTTCAGAAATGTCCTGCTTTGGATAATATGAACCATATTTTAGATATTAAGCTATTTACAGTTATCATCTACACAGCTGAAATTTATCTTTAACTCTACAGAAATTTTCCATTCTCTTATAAGAAAGATCACTATTAAGAAAAAAAAGTATGACTCGCAAGTATCATGTTTTTTTTTATGTTATTTTTTCATGCAGTGTAGCTTCCAAATTAATTTGGCAGAGTATTTGGGAAACAGTCTAGGAATTTAAAGGGAAAAATGAAATCATAGTAAGATGTCTTAAAATAGCCTGAACTGAAGATTAGTATTTAATTGAGAACTTTCTGACTATGCCATGGTTTTGAAATAAACCAGAACTTTTCAAAACTTGCTTTTCCAGACATTTCAAGCATGTGGCAAATTTCATTTTGCTCCTGTTGCTGAATTAATCCATTAGATATTTAGACAAATGAAGCCTAAAACTTATCTCCACTGAGTAAACAAAATCAAATAAATAAGCCTCCAGACATTACTAAATCTGACAGAACATTCAGGATGTTTGAGATCAGATCACACATTTTTAATAATTGTGTCCAGAAAAACTAGGCCTGATAGAAAACTATCAAGATAGAAAAGCGTAAGTACAGATAGAGAAGTTGAGAAAAGTCAGTAATCTGGAATGTTTTGGTTGACGTTAAGAACTTTTCTCAACCTGGACTATTTCTATGAAATACTGGTTTGGGAAGTATTTCAATCTCACTCTGCTTTATTAATTCAAAAGGTATTTACTAAGTATCTGCTGCATGTTAGCCACTGTTTAGATGCCTCAGATACATTAATGAATAAAACAGGTTTTTGCCCTAATAGAGTTTACATTCCAGCTGATGGACAGTAAAAGCAATAAAGAAAAGAAGCAAGTGTATCACAAGGTGGTAAGTGGTACAGAATAATTGACTCTAGTAAGTCTAGTCAGTATTAATCTAGTAGATACATACAGTTCTTTCTTTTTAATAGTAATCTATGTAAATTATATACATTGTATGGTAATCTAGATCTAATCTAGGACATTTTACATAGGACAGTAAATGCTATATAGTATATAGTATAGTGTATCTTCTATAGAAAAAAATTATTTATCAGGAACTTACACATCAGATTGGTAGTCATACTAAAGACATCGAGTTTTATTATCCATATAAAACATGAGATTACAAACAGCATTAATACAGTCTCCCTATTTATGTCTGACCTGTGATGGGTACTAATTCAAGAGACAAGCCATTCACAAAATCATTCTAAGTCCACAGCTGATGTGGCTTTTATATGCAACTGAACATAAAGTTGCTGATCTGTTGAGTTATATGTTCAATCTTTGGGTTACCCCTACAGTTTTTATTTGAGAAGAGTTTCAATATAGACCATTTTAACAAAATCTTTAGAAGCCACGGTCAGAGATATATTTATCAAATTACACAGAGCACTCACATTTTATGAATTGAAGCTACATGCAGGCTCCCCAAACTACAATTCTCATGTGGGTTTTAGGGTGCTGGACTGGCTTTCTGCAGGGTACCATTTCCATGGGCTGGGTAGATCACATCTCTGCCTCTGACATTGGTTGCTAACATCAATTTGAAAGACTCAGATCTAACTTTGCACATAATTTTATTATAACAAATAAACCTAACTCCCCATGTCTCTGAATAGTACCATTTCTGTGAATAAAACAAAAATAATTTTCCATTTTCCTGTTGTCCTCCTGCCATTTGAGAGCTCATTACAGAGTTGTTTCTAAGCTCTAAATACGGGTTTAATACATACAGTATCAGAGAAATGGCCAAAAAAGGGTAAGAATCCTGGCAGTGGAAAAGTAATTTAAACAATTGCACAGTAAATGTGTCACAGATTTCAGCTACTTGGGTTGGAGTCTACTGATGTAGCATCCTCAGAGCCCCATGTAGCCCTGATGTATAAAATGTGTATCAGGATGTGGTTGGAAACGTTGGCTGAAGGCAAGATTGTAACCAACTAGGCTTTAAGCTCTGAAATAAATGCAGTCA
The DNA here is from genome assembly GCF_030020395.1 of Manis pentadactyla. Lineage (NCBI taxonomy): Eukaryota > Metazoa > Chordata > Mammalia > Pholidota > Manidae > Manis > Manis pentadactyla. Next base: position 64,449,007 of record NC_080031.1, on the reverse strand, counting down.
TGGACTGAGTTCACACTCTTTGAAGATGCCATTCATAACAATACCAGGCAGCTCTCTTCCCTGTTACCTGGGCTCAGGTTCTCATGCCCTGAATGAGATTAGGAGAGAGAGAAAAATGACCAGTATTTTCTGGGCATTTACACATATATACTTTGAGGGGGTATGATGGGGATAGTGTAGTATCATCTAGATGGAGACATGGAGTGGTTTATCCTCTGATTATATTACATATTTTAAACTACTTTTTTCCCCCCAATTTTTCATAGTATCTCATTCCCTTCTCCACTTACATCAAGAGTTGAAAAATAGGCTTGCTAATAAGGCTCCTTTTGGAAATGGCACTGGATTAAAGGTCACCATCCCCCAAGGACGGTGGAGGGACACCCGCCCGTGGGTGGCCCTGTGCATGAGGGCAGACAGCTAGCTCACCTTGGCAAGCTCCAGTTCGGATGTTGGGGATGAAGCCCCGCCGGCAGGGCTGAGGCTGGGCCGGACACATCTCGCAGGGGTGGCCCCAGGCCCGTCCGACGGTGGCACAGCACAGTGTCTTTGTGCAGACGATGCCTGTCAGCTGCCCCTGGCACATCTGGTTGTTGACCTGAGTGAAACAAGGGCCGGTCCTGTAATCTGGAATGTGAAAGAAGATGGGAAGACAGGATTTATGATCGTGTGCCAATCTTACACCAATACTGAAAATACATAAAACAGAGCCTATTTCTTATGACTTCAGCGTTTTGAAGACAGAAGGCCAGAAAGTTTCATTCTGAAAATTCATAATTTCTCAGTCACGAGAAGTGCATTAGGAGATTTCAACGTGTCCTACACCAGACTTGGTAAATGGGTGGCTCAAGGGCTGTGTCTGGGACACAGATGTTTTCTCTTGGTCCACAGAATGATTTAAAAGAAATTAGTAGCCAACATTTTTACATTGGGAAATTTCACATGAAATGTGTATTTCTGATTTTTCTTGAAAAGCTGGCATTCTGGACACGCGAAGCCCGTCACGCTCCATGGAGGTGGTGGAGTGATGTAGTCCCCTCAGGCCACCACCTCGCTGGCCTCACCTACTCCCAGCATCCTGCCATTCCCTCCCGAGCCCTGCTGGCGCCTGCTGGAATGACCCCACATCACCCGCAGAGACGCTCTTGCCTGCCTATGTAGAACAGGCATTCAGAAAATCAAAACAGAACCAATGAAGATACATCTTCTACATCACAAATATACTTTGGGTAGTCTAGGCGGTCCAAAAACATTTCATACTAACAATCTGATTTTTATTTCCATATTAGTCTATTTAATGCTGCATGTAGCTCAGGTAGGAAGGCAGTACTAAGATGCATATAGTCATAGGTTCTTTCCAGGTAAGTTAATATAAGATCTCTGTTCTCTAGAAGATGGTCGTACCATTGTCCAGCTCTGTTATGATGATGATAAAAATGTTAGCAGATGTATGTCACCTATGATCTTTAGGCAGGCCCTTCTGTGGATAGTAAGGACAGTCTACTGACACCGCTGCGTCTCAAAGTAGGGTCCATGGGCCAGCAACATATGCATCACTTGGGAGCTACTTAGAAATGCAAACTCAGGCACTGCCCTGGATGGGAACTGGAATCAGTGTTTTAACAAGATGTTCAGGAGGTCCATATGCACTTCCAAGTTTAAGGACTGATCTAGGTAACAGGCAACTTACAAGTTACGCATTTCTCCTCTATTCTTCTTCCTGCTATGATTTACTTTGGTGAACCTTTTGGACGATCGGTATACATCCTTTTAAGCAGACCTGAACCATTAACTACAGTTTTTCATTCTGAATGCTACTACTGCTGCTGTGAGAGACACAGGAAATCAGAGAAAGGTTGGTTTCCAGAAGACTGACCAATTCAATGGTTCACATTTGTTAGAAAATTACAACAGAAATATTCAAAAAAGTTTTCCTTGTTCCTTCACAGAGATTGTATGCATACAGTTTATTAACTCTGGGGAATGTATGATGATAGTTGTGATTTCCTGGTAAGGCCTAATGCAAATGACGTAATTCCATTTGAAGGGGAAAGTTCATTTCACATCTTTGTAAGAACAAAACAGTATCACATTCAAAGGAAGAAGATTCAATAATGTTGATATGATTTTTATGAAAAACTGTGACTGGGAAAAGTAAAACTTGGATATAATTTAATATTCCAAATGCTCAGCTTTGGAGATTAGACAAAAGACAGCTAAAAGCCACATAAAATTTCCACTCCTTAAATTAAGAAGGAGAATTTCTCATACAGAGGAAAAGAACATTTTCAAAGTCCAATACAAAGAAACAAAATCTAAGTAGGTAACTTTTAGCAAGCTGGCTAAAAAGTAACATTCTGTTACTCTGCAGCTGAACTTCAACAAAAATAGCTCATTTTAATCCCTTACATAAGAACAACAGATGTGCTGGCTGCAAATCACGTTTTTTGAAAAAGACAATCTTTGCAGAATACGTGTAGATATGTCAACCTAGTAAATGAGCTTGCTTCCCACACCACTCACTGCCCTGTCATGAATTTTTTAAACCTTGTCTATTGTCTTTCAGACAACACATTATTTTGCCATTTTGAGTAAATATCAGACTCACAATAAGGCAAGTTCTGAACAAGTAGAATAAAGTCTATTTTTCACAAAAAATGTAAAACTTTTGTGTGTGTAGATTCAGGCATATATACCTGTGGTCCATTCTGTACACTTTGAGGGTTCCCAGAGAGAAGCCTGCATACCCTCTTACAAATCCCGTTTTTAAGTAAACTAACGTCAGAAAATTTGTTTGTTCTTCTGACTACACCTGAAAATCATGTCCTCTTGGTCTGGTCTCTCTGGAAGAGAGTATCTGGACAGGGATAGCTGTCTGTCTTCTGCAAATGGCCTTTCCCCTTGAAGGCCAACCCCAGACTCCCTCTCCTGGCAACAGTTTGCCATTTCTTGTTTCTTTGGCTTATATTTTCCTCCTTACAAACAGTGCTCAATCAGTTTTCTGGGATGATTACATTTTGTTTTCTGGTTGTTGCTTACTACAATGTTGCTTACTAATTCAAGAATTACTAACATGTAAAATATGAGTTGGTATTAGACATTGAAAAGGGATTTAAATTTCCTCATCAGATGAAAACATCCTGTCCCAAACTTCATTAGAATTTTATTATGACCAGAGTGCTAAAAGACCTTCATTAATGTTTTGGGCCATGCATTCTCTTATCAAGATTTCACCGCGAGTACACTATTACTGTGCACCATGCTAACTAGTCATAGTCAAGGCATACTTGCAGTGCGATAGAAAACTGTAAAAGGAGAGAACTGCTTATCACTTGGTATGCTGGATCCAGTGTATTAGAAGTAGGTTATTTTCCTAATTACTATATGACTGGGAAAAGGCTGTTCGAAATTAGCTGTGAAACACCAATATTGCTATTTTGATTTTCTAATATCAAAGCACACTATCATCTTAATCTGTTTTACATAATTCCACTTCTATTTGTTAAGCAATTATTAGTTAGAATATCAAACACTTTGGCTGTTTGCTGCTTTCTTTTACAAGCAAATTCACTGAGGTATAACTCATATGCCATAAATTCACCTGCCATAATTATATAATTCAGTAATTTTTAGTAAGTGTATCTAATTGTGCAACCATCATCATAATGCAATTTTAGAATATTGGTATCACCCTAAAAGGTTTCCTTGTGCACATTGCTAGCCCTAGTCACCACTAATATTTTGGTTACTATAAATTTGTCTTTTCTGGACAATTCATATAAACAGAATCATATCATATACAGTCTTTTTTGTCTGGCTTCTTTCACTTAGCATAATGTTGAGGATCATCCAGGTGATAGCATGGGTCAGTACTCAATCCTTTTCACTGCTGAATAGTATTTCACTGTATGGATACACCACTCCTGCTAACCAATTAGTGGCCACTTGCTGGTTTGTATGGTGAATTTATGTTTAAACTGTTAAAAAACTGTCAAACTGTTTCCAAAATAGCTTCACCATTTAATAATCCTACCACCAATGAATGAAAGTTCCAACATCTTCATGTCCTTGCTAATATTTTCTTTCTTTTTTATTATAGCCTATGATACTATTTTACTTTAAATACAATTTAATATATATGGGGATTTTGATAGCATTTTATAAGTACTCTAAATGTAACTAGAAATACTAAACAGTGCTAGATAACTAAAGTTGAACACTATTGTTGTATGGGCCAGAAAACCTTTGGGGAGGTTTCCAGAAGGTAAAGACAGAAATAGGTCTGGTGGGGAACTCGGGATTGAGGGGAAGTGTTTTGTTGTTGTTTACTTGGTGGGGGGGTTTTGTGGAAGAGATAAGCATTTCTAAAAGCCAAGGGAATGACCCAGACGAAAGGGAGGGCTTATGATTGCCAAAAGAATGATGATTTCTAGCATAAAATCCCCGTGGAGTCAGGCTGGGAGTGAAACCAGAATTTGTGTAGAAGACAGCCTTACATATGAAAGGAAAAGCACTTCCCTTGTAGCCAGAGGAAGAAGAGCAGGCAGCACAGAGATGTAGGTAGGCATATTTATATAGAAGTGGGGAAATGAGACATGTCCTGTCCCCCACCGCCTATTTTCTTTGTAAAACGGGAGGTGGGACATTAGGTATTTGGTGGGAGGTGGCTGGGGTGTCGGATCTCTGAGGCTGACAGCAGTGCAGATAGCAGGAGAGGTGCTGAACTGGGGAGACATCCAGGGCTTCACTATAGTGGGTGAACTTGTAGTGGAATCAACCTGCCTGTTTGGGGACTTTTTTCCAATAGTTCTAGGCAGTTCAGAGGCTCACCTAGAAATTAGGGCTCATCTGGGGAGAAAGTTTTGTCTGTCATGTGTGAAAAAATTCAGAATGGCAAGGTAGTGTAGTGTATTGTTACACATATTTAAACATTACAGACCATGGAATCTACAGTGGATGACATGGGAAATGAGAAGAAGAGAGGACGGACAGATTAAGAACTGGGAGAAAGCAGTGAGATCAGTGGGGTAGATGTCCCCATCAGGCCCCACAAAGGAGGGAAAACAGTCGTGGTGAGAGCAGTATGTCAGCTGCCCACGTGGCTGTGATATCATTGATGTAGCTGTCAGGAGAATGAGGTCATGATAAAGCACGGAGAGCACACTGCGTAACCTCAGGAAGCTACCCACTGTACTGCAATGTAAATGCCATCCCTTAGAGTTGTGCAATGGGATGGCCCTCTTAGAAAGCTTTATACTATAACTACAAGTCAAACAATGGCAGAAGATATCCAAAATACCATCCATTCCCACGTTAGTAAACAAAGAACTGTCTGATCCTAAAAAGGCATATGAAAATATGTGCAGTGTCCCATCAGCTTGCACAGTTCCTGGATTTAGGCAAGAAAGGCGCTTCTATTCTCAGGAACTAAAGAAATGCAACACGTAATCCAGCGCTCACCTTGTATGGGAGCTGCAGCCATCAGGGAGTACAATGAAGAATTGTGGAGTGTGGGTAACTTGAGCCGAACAATTCTATGTGACTGTCTCCTTTGAGTAAAGGAGGTTTTGACATAGCAATTATAAATAAGGCTTAGTGCATCCCATTATGGTTATAATTGAGAATCTAGTCAGTGTACCAGCTGAAATCTTTGATCACAGATATAACTGGAGCATGCAAAGGAGGAAGCCCCCAAAAGTATACGGGATGATATAATAGTTTTCTTAGCTTCAACAAATTTTACACTGAATGCCTGCAGATCCAGACTTCATGCCAGGTCTAAATATTTAAGTAAACTCAAATAACTGAGATGGTCATTGTCTTCCTTGATAGAAAAGCATCTGTCAGTCTCAGGATATTTTAGAATTAAGTACAGAAATGTTTAAAAGAATCAAAGCCATTAAATCAGTATTTTCTGCTTTAAGGAATCTGTGCAAAAATTATGCACCTGTAATGTTTAACAGAATTTACTCCATTCCATTAGATTGCCTTGTAACCACAATCTAAAATGTCACCTAAAAAAATTAAGTCACTTATTTGGAGTTTTGATTTTTTAAGTTAAAATATGACTCTGCTTATATACAGAATTGGGTCCTTTAAGTGAACTTCAGGTTTTTATAAATTTATATCCATAAATGTGAGTATTTATACACTAAGTTTCTAATTAGGCTCAGGTGAGTTATTTGAGTGCCTGCAAAAGTTTTTAAGGTGCACAACTGAAGCACTTAAGAAAGATATTAGATATATTTAGTATATATAATCAGTTTAAAAGGTATGGAGGTGTTTCATTAACTAAGTATGAAAATGGAACCAAATATTATTTAAAGGCCTCTTAAAGCAGCCATTAAAATCTGGAAGATTTATTATTAGATTAGTGATATTTATAAGTTGAATTTAAAAGCTCAAGGAATATACCCTGAAAAAATCGAAAGCAGGGACCTGAGGAAATATTTGTACACCCATGTTCACAGCAGTATTTTTCATAGTCAAGAAGTGGATGAAACCCAAGTCCATTAGTGGATGAATGAATAAACAAAATGCACACAATGATATATTATTCAGCCTTAAAAAGGAAGGAAACTATGACACATGCTACTATGCAGATGAACCTTGAGGACACTATTGTGAGTGAAATCAGCCAGATACAAAGGAAAAATATTCCATGCTTCCACTTACATGAGGTACCTAGAGTGGTCAGACTCATAGGGACAGAAAGAATGGTGGCTGCCAGGGGCCGGGGGCAGTGGGGAAGGGGGAGTTGGTGGGGAAGGGGTGTGAAGGTTCAGTTTTGCCGGATGAACAGTTCTGTGCACACATGGGAGTGACGGCTATGCAGCAATATGAATGTACTTCATGCCACCGAACTATACACTTAAAAACAGTTAAGACAGTAAATTTTATGTTTGATGTATATCACCACAATGAAAAAATAATCTGGTGGAAACTCCAAAATGAACTTTGAATCTTTTTCCTATACAGAGTCACCATGGAGGGCACTGAAACTTCCCCCTACAACACTTAACACTTGGTTGGTGATGGGCGTTTCTGTTGTTCACAGTTGGGTACAAGTGCATGTAAGGCTGCACAGGTATTTCTGGGTATTTGTGGACCACAGACTTTGGCTTTCTGTAAGGAAAACTCTGGCCACAGACTTGCTGGAAAAGAGTCACTTTGAACATTTTTCAGAACTGCTAAGTGGGTGGTACCAATTTACACTCTCAGCAGTAGTACAGAAGAGAGGCTATTTCCTCACAGCCTCTCCAACACTAAGTAGAGGCAAATGGTTTAGTTTTTATTCACGATTGGGTGAGATATAGTACCTCACTGTTATCCTTGAAAAATGATAGCAACTTTTTGTTCCTATTTGTGAAGGGAAGGGAAGGGAAGAAAACTCTGGTAGGCACTTGATAGTGACCATTTCTATGAATCATCTTTTATTCTGAAGTGCTAAAAAAGTATTTTTCCATATGAAATATATTTAAGTCATACACAGAGGATCAAAGAGCTAGAAAAAAGTGAAGCAGGGAGTCGACCTAAAGATCCAGTGGACTCCAAAGTGCTACACCATGAGCACCATGTGCATGAAACCTGAGACACGCATTAGCTGCATCCTCGGCTTTGGTAGCCTTACTTTCTCCAAAGAGACCAAAGTCCTTTCCCATTTTAATGACTATTGTGACAACTCCCCAAATGCCTCCTGCCACCCCTATAATCTGCTCACTCCTAGTTTGCAAGCCCCGTCCTACTTTGCCTTTGGTTTCTCCCCAGATTAAGTCTCCATCTAGTTATGTTACATTAGGGAAACATTCTCTCCCTTTACATTGAAGGAATATTGAAGAGTTTTGCTTCTACAAATACATGAGTAATTACTTTAATTGCCACAATGGCACCGCATTTTGTTTCTAACATAATACCATTATTTGATACTTCAGTGGAACACAGACTCGGTAAAGAAGGACCCTTTCACCATTTTCTAAAGTCTTCCAAAGTGCAAGACTACTACCGACATCAAAGGGCTCTTGCAGAATGAAGAACTAGGAAGGATAATTAGGTGCTGGCCAATGGTGCAAGCAAAATTGCTATCTTTGATGTCATGTTCCATAAGGATGAAGGCCATCCAAGATGTGGTCCTAAAATTCATGGCCTATTAACTTAAAGCGCACTCTTCCAAGAGTAAAACCCATGAACTTACTTTAAGGACAACAGAAAACGATGAAGGTTGAAAACTATTAAGACTATTTAAGCAAAAGGATATTGTCACTTTTGAAGAAGAAAGCAAGCTAAAGAGACAAATATATTCTGCAGGAGTTAATCAGGGGGCCAGAGACATAAACGATTAACACAAAAGATGAATCATACACAAGGCAAACCAACAAAGTATCAAATTTTATGGTACCTATGAAGACCTTACAATACAAAATTCAATAGAACTGCATAATTTCAGGGAAAAGTAGCGTGTGCTCACAAAACAATTATCCATTGTGAAAAAAGTCAGAAACAGAATCAATGGAAACCAATGCTTAACCAGATCTTATATATTGCTTGATCCAAACACAATGAGATCACAAGACTGGATTACAGCAGCAGTGAATAAAACATCAGGCACAATTTGCTGATTGAGCTGTTATATTATGTGAATCTGATATACTATTTACTTATTGTGATTTCTGCCTAGATCAACTCCTTCTGAGCCACATGTTATTGAGTCGATCAAACCAAATAAATCACACTCTTCCTAGGATACATTATGAAATACATGATGGGAAAACAAAAGCTCCTCCCTATGATCCTGTCCTGACAACGTCTAGTATACCATCTAACTAGAGGAGCTGGGATTTCTCCTGAAGAGAGAGCAAATGCCATGTGATTCATTACTGGGGTTTCCAATATTTGGGAGTTTTAAGGAAATGCTGCTGAGCAAGGAAGACCACAGATCATATGGTCTTCTAGGAGGACATGGTAGCATCTAAACAACAGATCCATTTGGCTTCCAAAGGGGGTGGCCCAGTCTCTGTGACTTGCTACATGAACAACAGCAGGTGGGCAACAGATCCTACTGGCACTGGTGGTCCAGCACAGGTGGGTCTGTACCGGTGAAGCGTATCATTCCTGCCTCTCTGGTTAGAGCCTTATAGCTGTTCCTCATACATAAGCACCAGGAGTGTCTCAAGAGCCGAGAGATCCCCCTGTGACCTCTCAGCGGAAAGGCTGCAGTACTGATACCACCTCAGTAAAATAAAAATGACCACCTATCTTACACAGCCTGCAAGTCTGTGGGCTTTTCCGAGAAGCCCGCACAGCCTGACCGGCATGGTCTCCAGGCAAATGCTTGATGAATGGACAAATGCAAGTTAAAAGACTCAAGTCTTTCTTTGGATGAGGAAAGTAAATCCTTTCAACATGCAGTGTCAACAGAACAGAAAACAAATAGTCACTCCTTCAAGCTAGATGAGTTGCCTAGAAAATCAGATGGAAGAAATAGCTTGTAACACAGAACAAAATTTCTAAGAAATCAACGTCAAAATAAAAGGTGAGACTTGGAGGACAGAGACTAGATACCATAATGTGAATAATATGAATTTCAAGATAAGATTTTTAAAAAAAGAGAGAGAATAAAGAAATAATATGAAAAATATTTCCTAATCCTACGTACAAAATAGCTTTACATTTTCTGGTTAAAATGGCTCATGGTGTCCTAGATAAGAATACTGAGAAGAAGATATATCCCAAAAAAGCCTCATGAAATCACTGAATCTCTGAAGCCTAAAAGAAACATGTATCTTTCCTTTTCCAGAAAGAGTAGGCTACGTACAGATAATGAAAGCCTAGCCTACCAGAGTTTTTCATTTATAGTATGAGAGTTAAAATACAGTGAAACACTTACAGATTATTCATTTATAATTTTTGAAATTATATAATTTTTGAAATTAAAGACCACATGATAAGATAAACTTTGTAATAGCCTGAAATAATGTCAGGAATTTGGGGCTGGGGGACACATTTGCCATAATGAGTTCTTGGAAATCAATTATCCCTAAGATCTCAAGGTGGGGCTGAAGATGTGTACAAATAATGTCTTGGGGTAAGAGGAATAGGTCTTATTTAATTTCAATACTACACAAAAGTTGTAGGTGAGGAATAGAGGTTTCAATGTAATGGTGAAAGACGGGAAGGTAATCACTAGTTTAATGAAGAACACAGTAAAATTTCTTGCTTAAGGAAGAGTAGTGGCATTAGTGGAGTGTTATATAACAATAAAGCCAAAAAGGGTAACAAAGGTGAAAAGAAAAAACAAAACAAAACACAAAACTGATGACATATACATAATGTAAAATGGTGGGAATAAGCCAAATACATTGAAATCACAGTAAACATGAATATGCTTAGTTGTTAATCAAATAAATCATTTGTAGGTCTGGTTAAAATAACAAAACTCAGGTCTATTCTGTCTATAAGAAAACCAACAGTGAAATGACAAAAAAGTGTGAAAGATAGGGCAAAAAAAAAAAAACTCAGGGAAAATATAAATAAAGTAGAAGTAGCAATAATCAGAATCAGATAGAGTGGACCTCAAGGAAAAAGAGCACTAACTGAATCAAAAAAGAATATTACATAAGGTTAAAAATTACAATTCATTAAAAAGATATACGATTTATATACAATATAAATATCATATATAGAAATATCATATATAATATGAAATACTAAGAACAAAAATTTCTTGAAATGCAAGTAAGGCTTAAAGGTATAAAAGATCTTTTCAAATTTGATGGAGCAAGTACACATACACAAAAATCAGAACATAACCAAAAGCTTGCCTTACTAGATGGATTTACAGTTTTGTGCCATGTAAACTGAGACTATGAGACTCTTTTTGTCGTCTTTGTGGAACATTTACTAAGGTGATCAAATGCTTGATCATCAGCACATCATTATTTCAGTGAGATTCAAGAGATCCCTGGGGTTTCTACTTAATATTATCTCTTTCACCATATAAAAGTCTGAAACTTTCCACAACTCCTTCCATAGAAGGATTTTAGACAGTGTGGCTGAAAACATTCACGAGGAACCAACACCTTGTGTTCTTTCTTTCAAAGGGATCACAGTCAACTTTTTAAACTGTGGTACCTGTCTGTGACATGAAACTGAGTATTTTAGAGAAAGAAATCTTAGCAGTTAGGAAATCACACACCAGTGTGGTTTGTTATGATCTATAGCTCTGCTGTCTAAAACAGTAGCCACTAGCCACATGTGGCTTTCTAAATTTAAACTTTAGATTTAAAGTAAATAAAATGAACATTCAGTTCCTAATCACACTAGCCACACGCCAAGTGCTTAGGAGCCACATGTGGTTAGTGGCTACCATACTGGAGGCACAAAGAATGTATCTATCATCCCAGAAAGTTCTACAGACAAACACTTGGAGTAGCTGTTTCCCACCCCATGGGAACTGGAGAAGGAAATAGTGTTTGATGTTGACACAATAGCTCTTTATAAGAAGTTACGTTTGAAAGTATAAATCATTCCTGTCCTTCCGTCGTACCTATTATGAAACTTGTGCAGGGCCTTACACTCTTCCTTTAAGAGTATGTGAACAAGAACCTTATTTGGTTGGCATGCATAGTTTTCCATTACAAATGACGATAGTAAGCTTAGATAAATTAACTGCCTGAAGTTATGGTGCATAACAAGCCAGGATTGGAGTGACCCATGTAACTGACAGGTTCTTAACCATGCATGATATTCAGCCATGCTGCAACCTCCCGGCAGCATGAATCACCATGTGGGGGGTGGGGCCAGGGGTAGTTCCTGTGTCTGATGAACGGTTCATGCTCTGTATTAAATGCTCTCTTTTCCATACACATTTATTCCTTTCTAATTTTAAGACTGCAACCCCCTTATTCAGCTAATAAATGAAGCCCGGCTTAGATGCCACTTTGATCTATCTCCAAAAAATGGCACCATATTCCAGACAGCTGCATGGCTGCCTGGATATAGACTTCCCCCTACTCTTAGTGCACAAGTACTTCTCCCCTATGGAAATTCTCTTTCATCAAGCAGTCTGGGTATTACGGCTCCATCCACTTCGAATCCTATCATCAGCATAGCTACTGCTTTCTGAGTAGGTGGACTATAAACAAGTACTGCATCCACACTGGGAGAGACTGCAGTGCTGAACTAAGACCACAGACAGTGCTGACCAGGCACCCAAGAAGCCAGATTCAATGTCTATAAAAGGTGAAACTCTTACTGCCCAATAAACCTCCAAAATTATCTGCAGTATTAGGCAGGTGCTAGGCTTTACTGCCAGCTTCCCCAGTGGTATCCAGACCAGTCTAGATGAGGCATATATAAGCATTTTGACAATTGTAAGGTATTATTTAAATTTTAATTGCCTTTGATAACAACTTTTAGGGCTGAAACACCCTTAGATTATTTGATCTGATCATGTGATTAACTGGTAAGGAAATAAAGTCCAGAAAGTTTCAGCAACTGGCCCCAAATCAGAAGGATATGATGTAACAGCTTAGGCCTCCTGACTCATACTCCTGCAATATTCAATATGAAGTGGTAATGAGAAGCTTACCACAGAGCGAATCTGGGTGTCAATGGCTTTTCATGACAAAATACACCTGCTGAGCTGAGATCCAGAAGTATGATATAACTTGGCATTTCCCAAAATGTGGTAAGTGGAATATTAGGAGTATTATGTCAGGAAAGGATTTTGTGGTCAAATATATTAGAGTTGAACAAAGAATATGTGTGTGTGTGAAACTACATGATTTTTAGGAACCCTTAATGTATAGATGTGCCCTATTAACCACCAAGAGGAGGCTATAGTAGGCAGGGTTCAAAATCTATTTGCTTATAAAATATTTCTCTTCAAGAGCATTCCTCAAGACTATTGTGAGAATGAAACGTACTTTGGCAAACACTTATCTACCTTTATCAGCAGATGAGACCCTTGCCATATTCTCAAACATGGCTGCCTGAAATAGATTTAGAAGAAGTTATCTTTTGTGCAATTGGCTTTCCTCCAGAGGCAATCACTACTACCGTAAATACCATGGAGAACTTTACACCTGTGACACTCTGCTTGTAGCATTCAAACTTTCTTAGCAGTTGCCAAACCATTGTCTGAACTGCTAGTAGTATTGAAAATATTTGTAAATGACCATAGTTCAGATGTTTTTCTGTTTGCTGGCATGATTCCTCTATATACCAAATATCCCATCTAATTTTTTAGGACCTAAAATATCATGCCCTCTAACTGGTGATGGAAAGCACATGGTCCCATATTCCTGTGTAGGGCAGAGGAAACAGGGACATATATAGAAACGATACAGATAGGGGAGTATTATATCACCTCTGTAAACACATTATATATTTTTACTTTTCTGGTCATTAAAACTCTACCATAACACAGGTACTATTATTAGGCCCATTTTAAATAAGAGGAAATGGAGGCACAATGAAGTTTGGTAACTTGCCCATAATCACAACAGAAGTAAGGGGCTGAACCAGGAGAAAAACATGATAGAGATGTACATAATTAGCTTTCTCAAATTTGTTTTTAAGGCTCCTAATGATAATGAGGTGAGGTATCCATGTTTGGCATTTTCAAGCAGTTTATCTTCTATCCAGAAACCTCCACATGTCAACTGTTAGGCTCTGTGGCTCCATCATCACCTACACATAAAAGCACCCAGAAGAGTGACTAAGAGCAGAGGATTGTAGGCAGGCAGTTCTGGATTCACAACCAGAATCGAGCTTCACAAAGTACTTGCCTTTATTTAGTCTTGCATACATTACTTTAACTCAGTTTCCTTATTTGTAAAACGAATATAAGAGAACTTTACTTACAGCTTATGATGTGGATGTGTGTGCGTCATGAGATAAAAACTTCAAGTGGGTAGCGCAGTGACTGGCTGTTAATCAATGCTCAACCCCTGGAACTGTTCTTATTTATCTTGTTTATTAATCTCATTATACTGGTGGCTACTGTGGCTATGAATGAACATTTCAGGGCACTCTCTAGTTTGCAAACACACTTTCCTGGGCTTTACTTCCTTACACTGTTACAGCAACACTGCAGGGTGAAGGATGAGGGATGCACAAAAGCCTACATAACCCTCACCATGGCTTTGTTCCTCAATTATATATGGATACAATTTTCTTGGATGTGAAAGCTGGAAGAAACCACTTAAATGGATAGCAGGATCCTTCCAAGAAATAATATACTTCCTTACGGAGTTATTTTCTCTATTATTCAAGCTCCCTCTTTCCCAAAGATCTGTTTGGAATCAAAGCCAGGTTTCACAGCCTGAAAATTAATACTGTGCAGCCAGAAATAAATTATTTTGCAAAGAGAAATACCAGACCCACATAATTTTTACTCGGTAAAAAAAAAGTCTCCCTTTATACCTCGCCAGAAAGTGCAACGTTTATCCGTTTATGTGGTCTGTAAAAAAGAAAGCACCCCTTTTGATTCACGACTCTTAGCCTCAATTCCAGGAGTACTGCTCGGGCCTGGCAACAAAAGCACCATCATGAATTTGTGATTAGCCATGACTTTATCTGTTTTTCAGATTATCTATTTCTACCTGCTGCCTCTCTTGCCAGGAGACTATGCCTCCTGCCACTGAGAACAGGCCCTTGCTAGGGAGGAATTAGGGCATGGAATACAATGCTATCGTCGGTGTCTGAGCTTATGGGAGAGGCTCTGACTGCCGGAACAGTGAACATCAAAGGAAACCCCAGTTAAATGTCCACATGTTTCCAAACTGCGCTAACATTCCAGATACAGAGAAACATCCTGATGCTAAAGTAAATTTTAAAATTTCCAAGCAGATGCTTGCTGGATTGAGTATGTGTCATTGATTGCCTTCAAAAACCAGAAGATGATGATCCTTACTATTTTACATTATTTATGTCTTCTGTTCTTAACTACTAAAGGAAATCAAACTTGAAATCTTCTACTGGAAAAAACACCTTCCTCCAGTTTCTATAAATATAATGACACGTTTCATATGCTCTCTTTTTGGTGCATAAGGATTGTACCTTTCATTCTTCTATTCAGTAAGCAAGTTGCTCCAATCCCTAGGTAACTACAGAATACTTATCTTGATACATAGAAAGGAAATAATGAATCTCATAGAGTTTCCTTTAATTAATCATACATTTTGCAGGCAAACTGTTTACTTGAAGGGCTGTTTTAATTCCTCTGAAGTTTTAATAGTTGGACTGCTATACCATTGTGTTCAGTATTGTTTCATTGCAAAGCTGGACCCCCCCTCAAAATGGATTTATACAGTTCATGAAAATCATGGTCAAAATATATTTTTGAGCTATGTAGAGAAAAATGTGAATATATTTGGCCTGACCTGCATCTAACCTATTTCCCATTTAGAAGAAATCTCCATTGTGTGAGTCTTGATGGAAAGAACTGATGCGAACACACATATTTAGAAATTTTTCTCAGCAACAAAATGACAGTGGTGGAACAAAGGAATAACCAGGAACTAACCAGGCAAGACTTTGGCTGAATTTCCTGGCAGCCTCCACTGGCTCTTAGCTATTCTCTAAGTTTGCTTCTCCAGACTGCCTGATAATTCTGTATCTACCTAATACCTTTCAATTATATTTCTTTTGTTAGTATTTTTAATTCAATGAGTCAGATTTGGCATCTGCTCTTTTGTAAACAGGACCCCCAACTGATACTGGTAACTCCCTATTCACAATGGAAATTTTTAATTAAAATGTTAACTAATTGCAAGGGCTCCACATAATTTTTTCCACTTGTATGCTTGTAGGTAGGGAGTGAAGTTCATAGCAGCCATCATTCTCTGCACCTGTGTCTGAGTTTTGGTTAGAGTTGTAGAACACTGATAAATTAAAAATATTCTTCAAGAGTCCCAATCTTTAATCTTTCCTATGTCACCTGCAAATATTAAGAATTCCAATGTTTAAAGGAGGCTTCACCCTCACAAAGGTACGTATACTTGTTTTAATAGAGATTCTTTGTAGCCCTCATTATAATGTGAAAACCTGCTCTTGTCTAATTCATGCTAGTTTGCCAAGATTCTAAACCAGCCATGAGGTTGTCTCTCCTCATGGATATGTACAAGAAATGAGATGGGCTGCCCTGATTTAGGCTTCATATGAATAAAAAGCACTTTATAAAAGGTGACATCCAGCAAGTTACAAAGAGAATGCCTACTAGCTGAAATGAGATACAGCCTTTTAGAAAACCACCTAGGACTGGCTGACTCTTGAACTTACCTTGGATGAGGCTGAAAGTCCCAAAGCAATCTGTTACACCTGGGGCAGCAGATGCAGGATAGCTTTCAGTCTGCCCATTTCCAACTTCTGAACTTTTACTAATTCTATATGAAAACCTTAATGAGCAATGCAAGGCAGGTAAGACTGTGGGATACATAAAATATAATGAGTTCAAACACATAAAAGTATTCCAAGTGTTGAAAAATGAAGTACCTGGTGGGGGGACAGCAGGGAATTTTAATATTTTAAATTTTAAATCAGGGAATATATAACATGAACCAATGGTTCTTAAAACATTTTAAGTTGATAATAGCTGGAAAACAATTTAAGGTTTACAGTAATTATCTTCAATAACATAAAACCTTTTAATAGAGTAGGTGAATCTAGTTGCCCATAGGGGCTACTTAACAGTATTTCAATTGTGCTATCATGTCTGACTGGACTGCTATGAGGTAACACTTTCCACATGTATGTGCTGGAAGCCTGTCTGTCTGACATAAACTCCCAGAAGTTCAGTGGCATATGTAATGGACAAGGCATGGGATGGGAGAAAAACTGATTGTTTAATGTAGAAGTTCATTTGATTTTTATTTTATTTTATTTTCATAGAATTACAGCTTTTTAAAATACCGTTATTGAGTACATTCATTCTTGTCCATATTCTCTCTCTCTCTCTCAATGTTATACTCCAGGTACTTTAAAATTATTATTACTAGGGCATGAATCGAAGAATATTAAGTATTTTAACATACCCAGAAATTAGATATTTACTTTCAAGCAGAAATCATAGAGGAAGAGATTAATAAAAGGGAGTTAGTTAAAAGTAAAATCTTCTATATAGGAAAAATCACCATAACCAAAATTTCAAATGAAAGCAAACAATCTAAGAGCCTGTAAAGGAATCACAGAAAGATATATATGTTTGTGTACATATATACATATACATTTATATGCATGTGTATATATTTTTATATATACACATTAATTCTTGGTTTATGGACTCTATATATTTTATAAACCAAGAATTAATGTCCAGAATATATAAAGTATACATAAAAAACAAGTAAAAGGACTAGAAAAACAGAAAAAAGATAATTCATAGAAGAAAATACAAATAATTGAAAAATACATAAAAAGATATGCAAACTCACTCTCAGAGAAACAAAATTAAAACAATGAGGTATCATTGGATACACGTCAGACAGCCTAAAAAAAAATGTGGCAAGCATTGTTCTAAGTACTTCACATATTTTATGTGATAAAGTCCTTGGGAAAACTCTGTAAGACTTGACTATTATTACCCTCATTTTGAGGAAAGGGATTACACAGAGGTTAGGTAATATCCCAAAGCTAATGAGCTGCAGTCCATGCAGGCCAACTTCTCAACCTGAAACACCAAGTGTTAGATAATACTGGAAAAGAGGGTATTGGTTAAGAGAGGACTGTGTTCATGGTCAAGCCAACTTGACCATGTTAGGGAGAGCAATCTAACAAGACCTAGTAAGTTGAGATGCACAGGTACAATATTGGTTAGTCCAGAAAAACTCTCACATATACACACAAGGAAACATTTTAAAAGAAGTTCCTAACCACACTTATTTAGTTGACCTAATGAGAAAGAATCTAAATGAAAGAATCTATCAGTAAAAGAACAGATAAGTAAATTGCTTTACATTTATGCAATGGAACACTGCCCAGTGGTTAAAATGAATAAACTAGTTCTCTATGTACTAACATGGGAATATCTCAAAAACAATGTTGGACAAAGTTAAGCGGCAGAATACGTGAGACTGAGAGCATTTATGTTCATTAAAAATATAAAACAACAACAAATACTATTTATGGAAACCCTGAATGTAGTAAATGTATAAAGAGCATGGACTAAATACACCCTAAGTTCATAAAAGTGGCTACCTTTGAAAAAGGAGGGGAAGGAAAATGGAAAATGAACAGAACATAGGGGATTTCAATTTCATCTTTAAAGGTTTCTTTCTTTTTAAAAAGAGAGGGAGAAAGAGCAAGAAATGATCTGAAGCAAATTTTTTAAAGTTTTTTTTTCCACTTGGTGGTATACACATGAAAGATTTTTTTAAATGCCTTTTGCTATATTCCAGACTTTTAAAATTATCCAAAGTATTATACTTAAAAAGACCACTTAATTAAGAACAGAGCATTCCTAAACAACTGAGTGATCAGGGGGAATTCAGTCCTATTTTCCAGGACTAAATCGGGCTTATCATTTAAGTATGGAATTTATTTACAGGCATGTCTCAGAGTTTATCTGCAAGAGATCAGACATATCTCACTAATGCCTATATATAAAAATAACTTGAGGGTTAGACTGTTATGTTATCTGACTGATATTCTTTTACCCTACAATTTTAATCTTCAGACATTTTTCTCTTCTAAGGACTATCTGAGACAAGTCAAACCATAGAAGAAACAAAATACAGTTGTTCTTATAAGCCCAGAAGCCTTAACATTCAAGGAAAGTCCTCTAAAGAAAAGTTAGTATATCATGACATATTCCACGCAACTGCACACCCAGCATAAATGGGAAAAATGCTCACAACCTAAAGATAACCACACTGACATGAATGACAAAATTAAAGTCAATAAAGAAAAATATTTCCAGCATACTGGTCACCATCACCAGATTAATATCTTTAGTGGGGGACAGACAATTATTCCAAACAATGACTCTCCTAGATCAGTATTTAATTGTACAAAAAATTACTATTTACAACACTCCAATTTCATTGTTCTTTCACATCTTCAAAGCACAGTCACCTCTTTTCCTAGCTCAGGGCTTCTCGCTGTGCAAGAACCTCATTCCTTCAACTCTCAAAACAGCTAGTTCCTTCTCATCCCTCAGGCCTATGTAAGATGTTAGTGCTGCTCATCGATACCCAATTTTTCCTGTTTTCAGGCACATGGAAAATGGTGCCCTGCCCTCTTTAAAATGAGATATGACTACATCATGTGAGTTTTTGAGGCTAATCATAAGAGAACAGATATCCCTTGCAGGTAAAAGCCTTTAAGGGCCAGTGTGCGCATCACCATCCTCCCCGCCCTTGGCTCTAGTCACTTGGGGCACATGTGTTGAGCCCAGTCTCCTTCACTCTGAACCCCCAAGTAACTACCATAAACAAAGCTCCCCGGCAACTCACACCGGGCACTTGGGTATGCAGAGGAAACAGGAATTAACCTTTGGGTCTTCTGTAAACAAATCACAGAGATTTTGTGGCTGGGTGTTACAGCGACAAGCTTAGACCGTCTTGACTAATTCAAGGTCTCAGAGTAAACGCCATCTCTTCAGAGTAGAATTTCTTACAGTCATTTGAAATCCCTTCAATCCATTATCTCAGAAACCTCTTTGCTTTCTTTAGAGCATATACCACAGGATACATTTTTTCAATGTACTGTTTCTGTGTTTTGAACGTTCTCAGATGGCAAGCACCACACAAAAGGGATTTCAAATGTCGTGGTTAGAGTTGTGTCCCTGGTACTAAGCACAGTGACCAGCAGGTGATATCTTCTTAGTAAATAATTGCTAAATGAGGGAATGTTTCACTTTTTAAAATTTAAAATAATATGGTAGGTACTTTATAAATTTTGATAGTCAACATACATGAGCAAGAAATTCCACTGGCAACAGAGTTAAAATACACAATAACTTCTCATTACACATATAAAAGTTCTCAGTTTGAACATCCCCTCTGACATACAAACTATGTATTTTACATTTGGGACACAACTGCTTCAGTTTAGACAGCATTAGTTATAGGGGCTTTCTTAATTTGTCATAAAAAATAATTGCAGATAAACTCAGACACAATTTATGTAAACAGAGTATAGATTTAAGTTCACCCAACATATACAAAGTCATAAAAGTTATAAAAATGACATTTTATTGAAGTTGTAAAGAACACATATACTAAGCTAGAGTCCTTACTTTCCTACTAGCAGTTTAATAAAGGTTTTAGTCATATTTATGACTATTTCATTTTCCACAGATCTTTTGTTGCCAGGATAAAACATTAGGAGTTCATGCTTCAATAAACCCAGACTCAAGAATCTGTTACAAAAATGAATTTTAGGCTGGCATCCATTGAAGCCCTAAATCTTCCTGTCCCACTGCCAGGGTGTAAGGTAGAAACGGCTGCCGTGCTCACAATCTTTGTCAGCTGCTACACTTTTGCCAATGGCTATATATCAGCCATGGATTGTCAGTGAGCTGCAATCCATCACACAGTTTGTGGCAGAGTCGAGCGTGCCTGGAGGTCTCAGCTCAATAACATTTCAAGATCTACCTTCAGGCAAGGCAAAATGCCAGTGTTAGGAAGAACATTTAAGCCAAATATGTTAAAAATGAATATTTCTTTACAATTATGCCAGATCATATTCAATAATGGCAATTGCCCCGTGGCAATTTAGCTTAGATTCCTGCTCATTAAGAAGTATTTGGCCAAAATAACCCACAAAACATCTAATTAAACTTTTTGGAATATTTGTTCTCTTAGAAATTATTTAGCCACATTTGCCTCTGATTTGGGTTTGTTTTTTCTCTTTAACATGCTTGTTGTCTCTTAGTTTAAATGAAACCTTTCATTTAAAACACTTCTTTTTTTCTCTTCTACTTAAAAAATATTTAATGCCTTCAGGCAATGCATGCCTGTATACCATAATGAAGTTAAAAACACTGGCTTTCTAGTAAATGCAGTTTCTGTCTATGTCATGTAATCATGAATAAAAAAATAACAAATAAAATCATTTTTAAATGAAAAGAATTATGATTCCATATAATAAAAATATTAGCAAATAATTATAAAGCACTTATATGCATCAGGCACTGTTCTGTTTTGTGAACAATAATTTACTTCTTAAAGCAAGGTAGGAATAACTATTGTACTCAACTGACAGAGGCAGAAACAGAGGTTCTCAGAGGCTAGGTGCCATATGATTAGTACCAAAGCAATATAGCAGCATGGGAAGAGAAAGAGAGAATGTGTGTGTGCATGAAAAATAAACCCAATATTATTCTAATATAGTATAGAATAGCAGAAGAGTAGAAAAAGTAGACTTGGGAGTCAGAGAGACTAGATTCAAATCACACTAACATAATTTACCAGCTTCCTGACACAATTTAGCAAAGTAATTCATGGGAAGAGCCATACCATATAGTTGATGCTCATTAAAAGATTACTATTTATCATTCCATTATATAGACATGATTTCTGTCAATAGTCAGCAGTTTGCAAGCATTGTACAATATGCATTCAGTATTGTTATAATCAGAAAAAACAAATCCTATAAAAATTAAGTTTATTATATTGACAATTTGAGATTAGAGCCATACCTAGATCAAGTACTAAAAAAGTAAATGGAGCAATTTCCTATCAACTTTATTTCAACATATGTTAGCCATACTGATGGTGAGATAGGCTTACAAAAAAGAAGTAAGTATCAGTCATAAGAACTTTGGCTGCATTTCTGAAGACCAAATCAGTACTCTGGGATGATCATAGAAGCCACAGCCAGTGTAAAAGGAATGAAAGTAAGAGAATAATGAAAATCTCCACCTGTTTCTTAAAATTTCATAACTTGGCCTCTTAATCAGAAACTGAAAAACAAGTGTTTATTCCTCCATACTTAAATATATTTCACATACTGCAAAGTGGAAACATCAAAGTTAATGCCCACACTGAGACATTAAGTATATGCACGTGGGTTTGTGAAGCCAGGGGACATACTTCATTTCCAAGTTCATCCATTTATATCCAGTTATACGATTTAATAGCAGCAACAACAAATATATGAACAATAGCAATTTTTCTGCTTTACTGACTAATAGTGACTATGAAAAAGCAACAGGTTTCTCATCAGTTCTTTAACCACTTGTGAAGCAGAAATCTTGGAATGTGTTTTTTCCTTCCAAGTACAGAGGGCTCCTGAGATTTTGCTGGTCTATTTCCATAATTGCTATTTGATCCAATACCCCGAAAAACCTTCTGCATATATAATTTCTTCAATTTCTTAACAGATGAGAATAAAACCATAGGTTCATGGAAAACAGCAATATGAAGTGAACAAGAGAAGCTCCTGGTACACAAATTTTCAGTGAAGGAGGAAACTAACTTTCAAAAAGAGGAAAGGCTTCCTTTCTCTGACTTACAATTAAGAAAGTATGCGTACAGTCTGTACTAGTTTTGAAATCGTCCTTTACAAGTTCAAATAACCTCTAAAAAGGACAGCAAGCTCTTTATGTCCTAAAGCATAACTGGAATTTTCTTGATAAGCCAACTTAGTTTTTCTGCAATGCAATCAAATGTTCTTAGGACACCATAAACTATGCTCTGGGCAAGTGACAGACCTTGAGATTCTGCAATTTACTGAGAACAAAAGCAGGTTATTGGCAAGAGCATTGCTGGCCTGCTTCCTTGCAAGACTGGGTGGTAACAGAGCTTAGGGAATAATTACATTTTGTCCCCACACAGGAACTGGAGCAAGTGGAGACTGCCAGGGCTGTTGTGTCATCAATGCCATCAGAGCCCAGGACGAGCTCCAAGCCTGCTGGCTTTGGCACAGTGTTACCACTGACTTCACAGACAACCTTCTTACTCTTTCGAGGCAATAAGGTTATTTCCTGCAAAGCCATTCCAACATCTGAAGGTGGTCACTTTCTAATGTGAAATATAGGTAAGAAAAAATGACAATAACAAACCAAGAAAAAGCCCACCTTCGTGGAGAAAGGGAATTTGCCACCAATGTTAAAGATGACACACCCATCTCTGAATGCTGGGCACTTTTTCTCAGCCTGAACCAAGGTTATTCTAATATTTAAATTTCATTGGCAGAATTAATGACAGAGCTTTATTAAAAATACTTTTTTGAGCCATGTTCTCTGACATGTCCTCCTTCAGAATAAACAGCATAATCGTTGTCAATTTTGATCTTTGACTTACAATTTTCTGGAGTTATTTAAGTAAAATTTCTTCCCTCCCAATGTCAGTTAAAGGCATTGAGATTCATGCCTAGATGACAGTTACATTTTCCCTGTGTCACATTTTTTTTCAGTCAGAAGCACTCAGATAAAGCTGCAATTATTTTGTGAAGATAATGTTAATGTGTTCATTCTAATTTCTTTCTCCCATAATTCTTCTTGCTTCTCCATGCATATAGTTTTATCACCCATTATACCCAAAACATCCTCATGAAGAAAGGATAAACACTTTTACTCAGAGCCGAGAATCATGTTCTCTTTCAATTTCCAACAACTGATTTGTTTCTAAAAGCCAGAAGGAAATTAGCCACGTAGGTTATAAATACGTTCAAGGAGACTAAAGTAAAGGGCTCCCAGTGTAACTAACAGCTGGTCACATAACTACATGCAACTGTTTCCATGATGTCAGCGACCTTCAGTCCACATTTAATAAATAGGGTAAAAGTTGCATTAAAATATATGAACACAACTATTGGTATATAGGAAACCTGGCAGATTAGACACAACTTTCCTTTGAATTAAAATTAAAAGGTACAAAATTACAATGTCCAGTGGAAAACCATGTAATGAAAAAGAATGGAGAGGCAAGCAATAAAGATATGTTTACATTAAACAAATTCCCCAAGTACCACATGGCTTCCACCTTCCTAATTACTTGGCATTGGAAGACAAAACACAAGCTCTGGCCTCAACGTGCTCATGGTCTGTGAAGGCAGATGCTTTGACAAATACAGAAATGCCAGTTGCAGATGTATTTATTAGGTGCAGTGGGAGAATAAGACAGGGAGGGCCTGGCTCTCCACCCTAAATTCCAGCACTTCAGTGGGAAATCCAGGCGAGAGAGCATCAGGTTCAAAGGCACAGAGGGGGACGTGGGGAACAAGTTTGGGAAGAGAAAATTAGTTCTTTGTGACTAGATGGAGTTGTACACTGGGGGTAGGGAGCTGTGGAAATTATGAGTGTGAAGGAAAAAGGGTAATGATAGAGATAATAATAATAGTTACAATTTTCAAGCACTCAACAGGCTTCAGGCGCTGGCATGCATCCTGTCGTAGAAATGTCACATCTCCTCCAATGACACTGACCAAAGGGGGTGCAGTCGTAGATAAAGGGCCTTCTGTATGAAGGCCCGAGATACCTGTGGGACAGCTGCCCAGAAAGCAATAGCAAATGTGGTCTGAGACCCAGAGCGTGAGCTGGACACATAGACATTTCAGAAGAGGTGAAAAGTAAATCTACAGAGGAAGTGAGACTGATGAGAGGTAGCAACTGGCTCAAGAAAAGAATCAGAGAGGGAAAACAGTATTTAGTGGACAAAGATTCTTTCTTTAAAAACTACTCAAAGAGGAAGAAAGCTGATGGATTAGAAAATAAAATATTAAGAGGATAAATTTTTGTACTAGGAATCATGGAAAGGAAGAAAATGGCAGCATAAAGAGCTGTTAGCAAGGTCGCCAGTGCAACAACAACTATTTTTTTTAATGTTTAAAAACAACCACCTTGAGCCTCTGAATATTATCCTACGGGCACAAAATAAACAAAGATACTTATTCAAGAAAAATCCATTAAATGTAGGTAAGGACAGCAAAGGTCTGTGTCACTGGAGCCACAGCTTGCTTCCTCCCTTCCCACACCTCAGCTCGGTGTGATGGAAGATCCAATTCAGGCCGGTGTGGCCAACAAAATGGGGCTCCCTTTCTCAGTCAGGAACCACAGTATCTCCCCAGCATTTATTCCCCTCAGCTTCATATTGCAGAGGCTAAGTTCCAGGAGAGTGTGGCAAAGAGGGTGCGGAACTCCTTTCTTTACCCAGCCCCTCAAAATGAAGAAGCCCTTTTCGAGGTACAAGAAGCCACAAATACTGGGGATCCTCTTTGCCAACATCCCAGAAGGCTGGTAGAGCAGAAGTTCCACACACCAGGAGAGGCTGGCTGAAAAGTCCTGAGGCTACCATGCCGCAGAGCATCCTACTCATAAAATAGGATGTCACTCTTAAACAGACTGCTGTTCCCAACTCCAATCCAGGGCAATGGCTCAGAGAGAGAGGCAGGCCATAAGAAGAGAGTTCTGATGCTTTCTGCAAAGGAAGTGACTTTATTCAGAATAGACAAAGTAGAGAAGTTCAAACCTAACAGCACTTTAAAAAACAATAAAGATGTCAATGGAAAGCAAGTATGCGCACATACTACCCATAGGCTCTGCAATTCATTAGAAAGAACCAGAGCATGAGACATTTAAAAAGAGTCTTCCTGTGGTCAGAACACATCTCAAAGACTAGCCTCAAAAACTACTCCTCAAAAGGGACCTGAATTTAATTGGACAAGACTATAGAGCAAATACATGCTCCAGAGTATCATTAAAAAAAAAAAAAAGCAATCAGTGGGCAATTAACAGTTGGGTGTGAGATTAACAAAAGCAGCCAGTTAATAGAGATCAGGGAAAGGAGAGTCAAAGGGAGCCCTGTTAAAATCACTGTCATTTCAGGACAACTGTGCCTGTGCCCCAGACCATGCACTGTGGGAGGCCAACAGCAGGAGGTTCACACTTCAAGGAAAATAGATTTTACCAAAAGAGTTCAGCCAAGTCACTAAATGAATAAGTAAACAACAGCATCAAGCTTATGGGGGAAGGGTAGACCATATCAAGAATTGCTCCAGTATATTATTTTAAATGTTCAGTTTCCAATAAAGAATTAGGAGATATGCAAAGAAACAGTAAAGAATGATCAATAATACATGGGGGCGGGGGGAAGGGCAAAAGAAATAGCCTGTGAGAGGACCCAGATGTCAGGCTTAACCAACAAAGCCTTCAAGGCAAGCCTTATAAACATGTTCCAAACCCCTAAAGGAACCATGCTGTACAGAAAGGTGTGATAATAATGTCTCACCAAAGAGAGAATATCAATAACAAGACAGAAATTATGAAAGAGAAACAAATGAAAATTCTGGAGTTAGAAAGTGCAGTAGCTGAAATGAAATATTCACTGGAAGGGATCAAGAGTAGATTTGAACTGGAAAAAGGAAGAATCAGTGAACTTGGTGATAAATCAATGGAGACTATGCAATTTGAAGAGCTGAGGGGAAAAGAAGAAGTGGGCAGAGCCTCTGAAAACTATGTGACACCATTAAACACACAAGATATGCATAATTGAAGTACTGGAAGGAGAGAAAAGAGTGCAAAAACATTCAAAGATTTAATGACAGAACACTTCCTAAGCTTGATGAAAAGTAGTATTAATCTACACCACAAGAAGTTCAATGAATGCCTAGGAGCAGACATGTAAAAAGACCCACACCTAGACATGCCATGACAAAAATCTGAAAGATGCAGAGAAAAGTCTTGAAATCAGCAAGAGAAAAGCAATTCCTCACACTTATGGAACCCTGATACATTTGACAACTGAGCACCTGTAGCAGTTGAGGCCAGAGGGACACTGGAAAAAGAAGAGCAAATTAAATCTAAGAAGGAAAGCAGAAAGAAGGAAATAATGAAGATAAGAGCAGAAATTAATGTAACAGAAAAGCATAAAATAAGAGAGAAATCAACAAAACTAATAGCTGGTTCTTTAAGAAAGATAAAATTGGCAAGTCTTTAGCTAGACTGACCAAGAAAAGAAGAGAGACAACAAATCACTAACATTAGGAATGAGAGAGGGAACATTACTACTGGCGTTACAGAAGTAAAAATGATGATAAAGTAATAAATAATATAAGCATGAACAACAATATGCAAACAAATTAGATAGATGAAATAGAATTTCATATTCCCAGAAAGACACAAACTACCAAAAGTGATTCTAGAATAATTAGAAAATCTGATTGGACCTATAGTAGATAAAGGGGTTTTCTTGGTAATCAAAAACCTGCCCACGAAGAAAAGCCCAAGACCAAACAGTTTCATTGGTGAATTTTTCCATTTAAATAAGAATCAGTAGAACTTTTCATAAACACTTGCAAAAATCGTAAGAGGAGAGACCACTTCTTAACTTATTCTATGAGGTCACTATTACTCTGATACCAAAGCCAGACAGAAATCACAAGAAAACTGCAGACCAATATTCCTCGTAAACATGGACACAAAACTCTTCAACAAAATACTGGCTAAATTAATTTAGCAACATGTAAAAACAGAGTATATACTATGATGAAGGGAGATTTATGCAAGCTTAGTTGGACATATAGAAATCAATCATATATCTTAATAAAGGACAGAACAACATGACCACCTGAGACAGAGCATTTGACAAAATCCCACATCCTTTTATGATGAAAAATTTTTTTTAAAACTATGAATAGAGGGGAACTTCCTTAACATTTTGTAACAAAAGGTAACCTTATGTAGATAAAGGCCATCTACAAAAAACCCACAGCTACATCACGTTTGATGGTGTAAGACTGGCTGCTTTCCCCTTAAGATCAGGAACAAGACAAGGATGTTCTCTCTTACCATTTCTATTCAACATTATTGTGGAGTTTCTAGCCAGGGCAATTAGGGAAGAAAAGGAAATAAAGGCATGAATATTGGAAATAAAGAAATAGAACCTTATTTGTAAATGGCATGGTTTTACACAAACATACAAACACCATGAAAAATCCTAAATTGTTCACTAAAAAAAACAAAACAGAATTAACAAGTTCTGCAAGGTTGTAGGATAAAAGATCAGTACACAAAAATTAATTCTATTTCTTAATGCTAGCAGTGAACAATTCAAAAATGAGATAAACAGTTCTATCTACAATAGCATAAAAAAAACCCACTTAGGAATAAATGTAACAAAATAAATGTGAAATTCATACTCTGGAAACAACAAAACATTGTTGAAAGTAGACATTAAATAAAAATAGTATCCCATGAAAGAAAGGAAAAGGAAAAATTAAACAATCATTTAAAGACATTGTGGGGTACCCTTTTCTAAATGTCTTCAACAAATGAGAGTAAGGTGAGGATGGAGTTACCTTGCTTTAAGTTAATACTGATTATCAGCCTGATGGGCAAGGTTTCTAAGGTAGCCTGATGTCAACACCTAGAAGACGAAACACCAAACCTCAGAAAACATATGCACACTGGGATGTGGGGTGGGTGTGTTGTGGCTGAGCACACCCAAGAAATCCTGGATCCTCAGAGATTTGTGGACCAAATTTCCTCACCTATATGAACTATGAGCTGAATTTCTAAATCTGGTTTGGTAAATGCCATAAATCCAATCCCAAATGAATGAGGAATGAAGTAGAGGGTCTGACAGTCCACTCCAAACTTCTCAGAAATGCCCTGAGTCATTAACTACTCTGCTCTCCAGTTACCAATCTACTAAATTTAAGGTTTCGCTTTAGTGCCTTTCTAATAGGCATGAAGGTAGGCTGAACCATCCCGAACCACTGCATACCAGTGCAAGGCCACTGTAGTCCCGGAGGGGGGCGCTGATTCACAACTCAGTCATCTAGAATTCTACATTTGTTATTATAAATGTCTTGCAGTTAAGTGTCTAGAGAAAGAGGCAAGTCTTCTAGCTCACAGTTGTGTCTTCAGGGTTAGAGTTATATTTCAAGATCCTTTGTAATGTGATATTTAAATAAGTAAGATGAAGTCTCCAAATAGCTTTTAGTTGAATGACTGAATGGGTTTGCTGTATACTAGTTATTAAATAATAGAAAGCACGTGTGAGGCATTGGTACCAAGCATGTACCAAGTTCATTACACGTGTTGGAGTCCACTTTGTGGAGCAGTTCACACTTCGGAGCTCCTTGTCCGTGAGCTGGTCTCTCCTTTTCCAGCACTCGTCTGGCACCAGGTTAGCCCTGCCGCTGGGACCCAGAGGAGAGGATGGGGGTCAAGAGGGTCCTGTCAGAAAGGAAAACCAAAGGGCAAGTCTGATGCCTTCATCCTCAGGCGTGTTCTTAGAACATCCGAGGGGGAAGCAGGAGAGGCACGTCCTGGGAGGCCCAGAGCAGGGACGGTGTGTCGGATACGGTAAGAGAAACGAGGAGTCAGAGCACATGTGCTTCCTACCGGGACTCCAGGAAGAGGTCCCCTCACAAACCCACACTGACGTGTGGACAACCACACCAAAGTGGCTCTGCACGGCCCCACGGAGCCTGGGAAGTTACTGGAGGGTGGCCAGGCTTTTGCAAAATCTCATCCATACTCCCCATCACACTGAACAGAAACAAACAAAACCCTCAAATGTCATACCACAGTTTCAGGTTTAATTAGTGAAGGTAATACTGATACTGGGATTCCCCCAAGTACTGCCTTCCTGCCTCACCTCTTTTGCCATTCTCTGTTCAGCTGCTCTTTGATCTTGTCTCTTTCTGGCTCTAGGTTTTTTCCTGAAGTGTCAACATGCCTGAAAAATGCCGTGGGTATCTCCTGGCCCCAGCCAAGCCCTCCAAACTGTCTGTTTATTTATCAACCAGCTTTTCAGATACCACCTCCTTCACAAATCATTCCTGAAGTCATTATAAGAGAGTGTGCTCCTTGGCTCTCACCCAAATGCAGAGAAATAAACTACTGTTTTTCAGTTTTTCAAAGTCATAAGCGAGGAGAAAAACACAACTGTGCAGTGACAAGTGACTTCTTAAGAATGCCAGTAATTATTCTAAATAGTACTGTAATGTGTAAGTTGTATGAAAAAACCTCATATCTCTTTGAACAACTCACCATAATTATGCTACAAGAGTCTCACAAAAACCTACAAAACTATAATGTGATCATTGAATAAGCTACAGGGTTTAACTTCAGCAAGATATGATGCCAAACGGCAGTTTCAAGCAAGTAGGATTTTCCTTTTTAAAAATAATGAAAACTTTGTTTTCTACATACGATTTTTAAAGTATATTTGGATTGTTACTTAGTTTACCACATGGTAACCAAGCCAAGATTTGAAGCCATCATTAACATCATTAGCTCAGTTTTGTACCCCCCACCCCCCCCCACCTCGCAGGGAGTATATACTTCTAAGGTCACTGGGATTTAAGAATATGTGGTATGGAGAAAAACCTTAAGGTAAAGCTGACTACTTTCAAATCCAATTTTTTTGGCCACATCAGAGGAAGGCAAAGCCTATTCTAATAAGAGAATTTTAAGACCTTATAAATTTGTTCAAGATAATCCTGTAGTAAATTTTATCCAGAATAGCTATATTTGAGGCTCTTGATGCACAAACTGAATTACTGGGTAAAATCTTGGAGATATTTTAATGAGTAATTTCTCAGACTTCTCTAATGATGAAACTATTCCAGGGTAATCTGTCAGCTCTTTCATGCTAGACCAGTGTATCCCAAACTTTGCTTTACAAGGAATTATTTGGGGACTTTGTTGATCCCTGGGTGTGCATCTCACTGCTCCAAAGATTCTTATATAATTGATCTGGGATGGCATCTGGGTATTAGGAATTTTTTAGAGCTCCCTGGTGATGACAATAGGCAATTATGGTTGAGATTCATTGCATTCAGAGCACTGAATTTGTCTCCTGGGTTCAGGCATAGGAATCAGTATTTTTGAGAAAGAAGTACAGGAGATTCTTATGACCAAGAAAGACAGGGAAAAACTGATCTAGCCCAGGGTCCTTATTTCTCCAACAAGTAATCATTCATGAATTCATGAATTGACTTGCTTAAGAACATAGTTAATCTGTTGAATTCTAATTAAAGTCTCTGTATTACATTCAAAACGTAGTTCTTTTTTTCAAGATGAATATGGTCCTGTTCAAGATTTGGAATGTGCCTTGTGTGCTATTTCTAAATCAGATGAAGACGTTTACAAACATTCAGCATTGCCCATATGGAAGAATTTTACATGCATTAAACCGTGACATTAAGTATGGTCATGGGAGACACAGTCTTTAATCCACAGAAGATGAGGCGGCTGTAGAATCTGTGTTTCTCAGTTCAATAACATGCACTAAGAAACTCCCACAATATTACTTGTAAAGGACAACTCTAGTGTCCCAAATTATATCATCTTCGATGAGAGCCCCTTACACCTGGCTTTCCACATGACTTCAGATCTCAGGCCAAAACTTTTAATTGCAGTATCAACTTCTTGGAAAACACCGGAGATTGAAACCATATTATAGATTCCCCCCTTCCCACAGCTAACATAAACAACAACAAAAGTGGCAAAAACTAACAACAAAAAAATTCACTCTCAGTACTTAAAATATGAAACAAGCACAAACTCCTGCATAGTATTTGAAAATGGCAGCCCAGGAAGGGTACAGAAGAGAGTCATCACCCTGCTTACCCCAAAGGATACAGGGAATGAGAATGATTCGTCAAAATCCTGAGAAATCGCACCAATTGTCCATGGAGCACTCAGCGTAAGTTCAGCATAGGGAGCAGTTAGGGAAACTACGGAGAAGTAGAAGTCACTACCTACCAACACAGCCTCTCAGCACACAGCAGAAAAGCAGAGGACCAGCAAGAATGATCTCTAGCAGCTGGGAGAAAACCAGACAGCAAAGACAGGATGGTGTCCGTCACACAGGGCCAGTTCTCCCCGGCATTCAACAGGAGGAGAGGAGACGCGAAGAACAGAGAGAAAAAAGATTCTCAAGGAGTAGGAGGCCTGAAGACCTTACGGTCACAACAGGGAGAGGGAGCTCCTGCTGGAGAATGAAGGTGCAGATAGGGTGAGCCAGTGTGAAGCACACTCTCAGAAAGCAAAGGTGCGCCAGGGACGATAGCTGCAAGGGGAGGAACACCCAGATTTCAGGGATATCCTCTCTGAAAAGAGAATGCTCCCACGATCTGATGGAGTGACCCTGACACGAGCCAGGAAAAGAAAAACCTGAGAAAGTGCAAAGTGCAGGTCCTTAAACAAAGCTGTCCCAGTCCTACGGGAGGCCTTCCTCTCCTGTTGTGGGATCAGAACACGAAGCATCTGAAATTCCCAGCTTTCCAACAGGACCCAGGACAGGAAGACAACTCTTAGGTAACTTTGGAATGTAGAAAAGGAAAATTTGCCTACAAGAAATTAGTACAGATAGAAGTTCCAGAGAGCTGTCCACTTTAAGCAAGCAGGAAACAGCAAGAAATGGGACAGGAACTATGCAGCATACTGTAACTATTTTATTAAGGTACAAAGCTGATCAAGGAAACAAGAATACTCCTTTATAGGAAAGAGGCATATTCCTGGCAACAGAAGATAATTACACATGAGTTCTATCCGTTAGGAACTACAGAAGTAATAGAAAGGCTCAAAAAGGCTAGTATATCGAACAAAAAGAAGCAAATAAAAGGGAAACTTCTCAGCTAACAAACAACTGGGAGACAAAATAAAAACACCTCACTCAATTATAAAACCATGACATTAATTAGAAAGGCAAAATAGAACAGAGACAGTTAAAAGAATTACAAAGATCACAGTAACTGAAGAGCAGATAACAGCCCCAAAGTCCAACCAAAAAAATTAATATACTTGAAGAACAGGACACGAGATAGAAAAACTATCCAAACATAGAAGAGAAGCAAAGCTCCTTAAAATTAAGAAAACAACCTATCACTCCAGATCAAATGATTACACCATTTTCACTCATATTTGCAGAGAACAAATGGCACATGTATTCTAAAGTAAAAATTGTTCAGCTATAAAGGAAAAAAGTGACTTAGAAAGGAGGAAAAATGTCAGGTTAGATTCAGGCGACTTCATAGCACATTCAATGCCAGAAAATAATTGGACGATACCTATAAATATATGAGGGGAAAGTATAACCCCTCCAAAATATACCAATGCTGGAGTTTGAATATAAGGCAACAAGCCAGCATTTTCCACAATGACAAAGAACATGAACAGTTCCTAGAAAAATCACTTAACCAAATTCAGTCAACCAACAGCTCTGGTGAAAAAAAGCAATAATAAGGATATAGTACTAATTCCCCTCTTTGTGGGGAGATAACAGAAATGGAAATGGTATGATGTTAATAAATCAAGAAGTGATGGCCTAAGTATATTAATCAGAACGTAAAGTTTTAAAGAGAAATTGTAACAAGATGGAAATATGATTGACATTGTGCTTAAGTGAGTCTAAACCAGTATTTTAAAAATAAAATCTGCACTAACTTTGCAAGGAAAAAGTTCCTAATGAACAAAAACAGGCAGAAAAATGCATCTTCTCTCTGCTTCAACACCTTGTTCAACAAAAAATTTTTTGACGGAGAGGATGTGGCTGGTATGACTGGACAAATGAACATGCATTCCTACTTACTTCTCTAGTGATATTTCTTGGCTCCTTGACCATCTGACTCTTGAGAAATCCATACTGATAATGCAGACAACAATTTGAGTCATTGCTTTCTCAAAGTCCCCAGATTCTCCAAAGGTGTGAGCACAGTGATTCAGGAAGTGCCCCTCACTCTGTTTCCCTCACCGAAAATGAGAACATGTTTAACTCCAGCAGATGAAGAAAGCATAAAGGATTATTTGTAACTGCCTAGGGAAGAACTGATTGGAGTATGTTTATTGTACTATTAATATACTTTTTCAACACATATAGCCTCCATTACCCAGAGGATTTTCGACTTCATCCACCACACACCACTATTTCTCTCAAGAAGCGATATTCATTTTTATTCATTTTGCATATTATTCGGCAGTGTCAACTAGTACTATAAAAAGTGTTCAGTTCAGATGTTAATACATACATTTTTTTCTACAAGCAGATAAAAACATACATGGCCAGAGGCATTCATCTCAAAACCTACGCCAACTTACACCAAAAAAAAAGGGATGCAAAATTACCTTCATTGTTCAATTTTTAAAACTGCTTTAAAATAGCTATGAGCTTTGAGTATAAGCCTTTGTATGGATATATGCTTTCATTTATCTGGGGCAAATAACTAGAAGTGAAACAACTAAAGGTCTATCTTCAAATTTTTAAGAAACTGACAAAAATTGCTTTCCAAAGTGCTTGTACCCTTTACCCTTACCAGCAGTGTGTAGAATGTTCAGGAATACAAGCCTCTTAAAATACACTACTGATTCTGAGTCCTTCCCCTCTCAATAAAAATAGCATTAAACATTATTTATATGACTTACATAGTTGACAAAATCCTTTAATTCCCCATTTGAAATTCCATTTTTGAATATCCCATTTTGAGAATAGCCAGCCAGCATATCTATCTTTTTGATAACTGGGGAGCTCAGTCAAAAGAGATTAGCATCAATGATGATCATTTATTGGGTGTCAGGTATTATACTATATAATAATTCAAGCTTAACATAGTAGATACATATTTTATATGCAGGAACATGGGTCAGAAAGGGCAATCACATTTCCAAGGTCACACCGGTCTGAATATTAAGTTTGATTCTGACAATAAACACAACAAATACCACTTTGGAAATGACTATCATGCTCCAGGCACTCTGCCTATTATGAGCCAGGAATTTAACACATTATTGCTTTTCATCTTCCCAAAAATTCTATGAGGCAATTGCAGGTCTACAATCCTTTATCTGAGACCCTTGAAGATGGGCATTATTTAGGAATTTATGTTTGGGATGTTTTAAACATATGGTGTATATTATACACTTCACCTCCACCCTTGTACATTTTGCACTTAAATACTTTTGGCTCAATCCCATATAATATTTCACTGTATTTAACTTCGTGTGGGGGGTAGCTTTGTTCAGTTTCCATACCAATTAACCTCTAAAGTATTCCAACCTGACATTGAAACAGGAAAACAGGAAATACTTACGGAGTTACACAAATATAAAATAGTGAATATATATTTTTTTGTATTGCAGGTTCCCCTGCCTCTAGGTAGATAAACCAAAAAACAAACAAATACATAAATAAGGGTACTTAGAACTGGAATAAACAAAAATACTCTGTGCTTTAATTCAAAGCAGTTTTATAAATAAACCATCCTGGTCTAACAGGCTGCCAGCACATTCAGTCTTACTGTACAGATCTAAACAGCACGGGCTTAAATCAAAGACTGAGAAGTACAAGCCCTGGCCTCTCCCAGATCTGATCAATGGATGAATTAGACTCTTTTCAGCCAAGTGTGTCCACTCCTAGTCCTAACATTACACCTCCCTTTTCTCTCATCCTTCATTTTCTTCTCCCCTTCCTTTCCTCCCCACTTGCACCATCTGCTTTTCTCTCATTTTCCTTCCCTGCATTCTTAAAGGCATTCGAGATAAGGATGTCATCTGAGCTAGTGCCAAAAGTTAAGTTCCCAAAGATCTTTTGGTATTCCTCCGATGCCCATTTAAGGCTAAGTTTAGCTTAGAGAGCGCAAGGTTATAAAATGTTCTTAACAGACTCAGGAGTGCAGAAATGTGTGTGTGCGAGCATTTGGGTGCATGTGAGTTTGACATCGGCAGCTGGCAACTTTCTCTCTGTTCCGTGTAATTTCATTCTCATTAAATCTTCAGAGTGCAAGAAAAAGGGAGACATTTTATTTCTATAAAACAAACATCAGCTCAGTGACTGTGCTGATTGGTAATTAATTATGGAGTTTAAATAACGTTATTTATCATAAGATTCAATCGTGATGTACCTTATAATACCAATATAGGAATCAGTCCAATAATGTTTTTCCCATTATAATGAGTTATTTTTTTGTGTTCATATTATCTTCAGTAAGGCTAACTTTTCCAACTCTGTTCATCAGGAAGCATTTCTGAGCTCTGGCATTAATCTGTTCCTATTATACTATCACTGTGTCCTATTACATTTTAATATTTAAGTAGATGATTAGCTCTGTTCTTTAAGATTATCATTTGCTTCTTATTAACAGGGAGTATGTATTGTCCTTAATAATCTGAGCTCCAAGTACTTAGCCTAATACTTAATAAGCACTTAACAGGTATGTGATAAGAAGCCAATATTTTTAAATGTACTTACTTAAGTTACTCTCCTGCATATTCTAAATTGTGGTTACAAAGTAAAATCCCCAAATCACTAAGAAACTATAGATATTTATAAGATTTGGGAATGGGGAAAGACTTTCTAAACCCAGTACCAAAGGAATAAATCATAAGAAAGCCTTTTAAGAGGGAAATGAACAGAACCTATGAAAAGCTTTAAAGTTTTGCATAGTCAACAACTCAGCAGTTACAATTCTAGGATATATCCTAAGAATAAAATCAAGGATATAGATTTATCTACCATAGATTTTATCACAGCATTTCTAAAAGACAAACAGCCAACAGGACAAAAAGGAAACTTGGAAATGACCCTAAATGCCAACTAATAGGAAATATAATTATGGCAGGCAGCCCCATGACAGTAATTGAGTTTGAGGTCTTAAATCAGATTATATGATCTCCTCCTGTCCTCAAACCTTCAATGCAACCGTAAGTTTAGCCCAAAGTTTCCTCATCTCTGAGACTGAAAAAATATCTTTACAAACATAATGTGGATATGCCTACAATATGCAACTACTAGAATCCGTAACATAATGTACTTTGTAACACAAACAGAAAAGCATGATATAAGTACAATTCATATTACAGAAGAGTAGATTGTGGTAAGCATGGAAAGATCTGTTTTCATAAGGACTAGATGTGTAGTAAAAAGGACTCAAAATATATCCTCTAAGATAATAAAAGTAATAACTTCTAACTGGACAAATTAAGAAAAACTGTGTTTTCTTGTTTTATCTTATTTTTAAAATTATTTTATAAAAAACATGGGTTTCTTTTAGATAACATTGTAAAGGAATAATTTTTTTTCTAAAAAAGTAGTGCTTATCCATTTCTTGGAAGTACCAAAAGTCCACTGTGTATAGAATTCTTTATAGTAATACCAGCTGTTTCTCTCACCATGCTCCCCTGAAGTTCTGGTCACCCTATTAACTTGCTATGTTACTTGAATGTTCATAGCTGAACGACCTACCCTGCATACTTTATAATAAATTCCAAGACCATGGAATTAACACTGATGAATAAGTGGATCAATTATTTCAAGACAAACTTGTTTCTGGTCTACCTAATTCCCAGAATTCAGGAAAGCCTTAATTTGCCTGTCTGCACTCTTGTTCTTGGAGAATCTAGATAAGATCTGAGTAAGCATAACAGTTGTCACAGTTACTTGAACTCCTGAAATGTGTGTAGTATGAACCAAAATTTATAGAATAATTCAAGAGTTTATAATTGGACTTTAAGTCATGGTCATGCAAACCTGAGTGGTAGCTGTGGTTGGCTCCTTTTAGAGAAGTTGGCATCATGTTCCCACTGGGACAAGAAAGGATGGGCTGTACCTCTCTTAAATGCCCCACGGAGGCAGAAGTGTAACAACACAAGAGTTTGAAACACCAGGACTCTGACAACACAACACTGTCTCATGAGGGGATGAGGAAGTAAGAGCCCAGGACTGGAGGTGTTCCAGCAGAGGCTGAGTGACCCCTCACGGGCAATGCTTCTACACATTAAGTTTGGGATGAGGTCCTACAATTGGATGTTTTTAGGAAAGTCACCCTCAAGTAAAATCTATCCACTCTTTATTTTACAAAAAGGCTGGAGAGTTGAAATTTTATAAATTTGAACATTTGCAAACTGACCTCACATTTTTTAAAGGTAGATTCTGATTAACACAAGGAATTCTTCTTAAAAATGTCAATAAATAAAAATCATCCTTTGTAAGGCACCGTTCACTGAAAGATATGCATTTTAAAGGAAATGTCACTATGCAAGGGTTATTTGAAATTTTGCCAAATTTACACACTTTTTAAAAGAAGTCATGCTTACATGATAAAAATAATGTATAGTAATTTGGGCATAGTTTAAATGTGTCTAAGATATATTTCTAATAGATGTTCCTTCTATAAACATCAAGGAAAGTTCAACTATGAAATAAGATTTCAAAACTCAAAGGAGTTGAAATAGGGACTATGCACAGGCCACATTTGTGGTCAAATAATCATTGTATTTTGTCCAGAAATCCTTTAGGAAAATCCATTTCTCACCTACTCACCTCTTCCAAGTTTCTACTGATTAAACAATAAGGTACATTTGAAGGGTTAGGGAAAACAAAAAAACCACCAAGTCTTAATAGGGAATCCTGATTCCATTTCTATGTATTCTCAGATATATATACTAAAAACAATATTTATCTTTCTTTCAAATGCCATCTGTTTAGAAAGAGAAGCAAAAAGAATTGAGTACCTCTGTGCACCTTGGATACAGCTGAGTTGTCTGTATTTTACAACCAGTCTGTGGCCACAAGAATTCTTCTTTTTAATGCTAAGTATAAAAGGTCATTGTACATATCTGCAAGAATGAGAACTCTGAAGAGGTTTAGCTTACCCAGCACCAAGACTCAAGTTAAATACCATAATCATGCCAGCCATTAGTTACTACTCTGTCTCTGTCTCCCGTCCGGAAACCAGTCTGCCAGAAACCCAGATAGCTGGAAAAGCAGCCATACTTTATCACACAGCTGATCCCCAGAGGCCAATTTAAAGGACAATTATATGCATTCTACATTAAGATGGAAAAAAATACCTAATTTTACAAAAATTTTTTTAAGAGAACAAAGAAGATGTATTTTGAAATTCAGTTACTGAAAAGGACAACACAAATTGTAAATGTCACCAGGGCACCTGAGCCTACTCACTAATCTCAACATAAATTATTCCTTTTGTATCTAGGTAGAACATGTTTCTTAAGAAAAATTCTGAACTCTCTTTTTGTGGAATTACCTAATAAACATTAAAACAACTTCCTTTGAAAATATATTTTACAAGTGTTAAAGCTCATGGGTATAATCTAAGAGTAGAAACTACTAACTCTTTTTCTGGAAGAAATGAAGTTTTAGAACTTCTGTCTGAGGGTTAGTGATTAAAAACATTTTTAAGAAACAAACCCATGTCTTAAGAAACATTCTTCAGGCTAATTTGTTAAATAATTAAATTTGCAATTTATTCTGAAAACATGCTACTGTACATGTAAAATATATGTGATTCTTTATTGGATTCCCATAAACTGAACAAGAACTAACAAATCTAATGAATGAATGACTGTTGAAAAATGATGAGGTAATGCCTGGAAGCCTTTGCCAATTAGGAATTGAACTTGAAATCTGCTTCAGGATGAAAGAGCTTCAAAGTTTACGTGACCTCCAGAAAAATTAACATCATCTCCACCAATTATGATTATGTTTGATATTTGAAATTTAACTATTTTCCATTCTATGGTGTTTAAATAAACTTAACATCATTTGGGAAATTTGTGTTTGATTTCATTCTCAGTAACATCTTTCTGTGCTAACATTTCATAATTAATTTTTCTTCCCAACACAAAAGCATCTGGTAATGACATTTAAATTTATCCTAAGCGTAGCTATAAACTCTGTCATTTGTGGAATGTGCTTCAGTCCCAAGAAATCTCAATTACCTTAGGCATAATATAAATATTTTGATGGATATATATATGTACAAGTGTATGTTAAAAGGCAGCATACATCTCACTTTTCAAACTTCACCATATAATTCTAATTTCTCAGTTTTCTTCTCAAGATTCACCCTGAGTACTAAGATGAAATTTTTGTCAGGACAACGAGTATAATTTTTCAAATATAAGGTTTGCAATTCAAAGCTTCTATACATACACAAACCATGCCATCTATTTATCTGTGGTATGTCAATGAAGGAGCTTCATGTACTCAAAAGTTCTGCAACAAAGAAAGTGCTGTACAGCTTTAGATGCTATGACAAGCCCTGGAAAACAAACTGAGGATATATGTCATTATGAATGATGATGTAATACTGCTTTTAGTTTAAGCCAATTTTTAGTCTTCTAGTTCAGTGCCTAAGTAGTTATTTATCACAGCTTATAAGCTTCGACTCTCTGATATGCCACCAGCATCCACTTGCTATCAGGACCTGCAAATCATTCACTTAGTGAACGATTCAGCACCAGGGAGTTTTAGCATGCTACCACATCAGAGTTTAACTGTTAAGTCTAGATGGCATGAGTTAAGCTGTTCAAAGTATGGTAAACTGGTTTCATATTGGCTTGTCTGACCATTTACATGGATAAAGTGGACAATGCTGGAGGCCTACCCAGCATCCATTCCCCTCTCCCTTTTCTCTTGTCCAATAGAGCTTTTACTGGGTTCAGACACCAAACTCCTCCTTCCCATGTGATGCTGGGGAAGCTTACATCATTCTCTGCTCAAAAGGACAAGTCTTGGTAAGTCTACATCAGACATATTAATACCATCCCCCTTGCCATGGACTGGTTCATAAACTCAAGCTAGCCAATCAGATATGGAATACCTTCTGAAGATTATTATTGGCTCCTGTTTAGAGGAGAGGTTTTCTCTCTTTAGATGCATATGAGAAAGCATGTTGCCTGAGTTACTGCAGGCAGTCATCTTATACCCACAAGGAACTCCAGGGTAGGGCAGAACCAACACACAAATGTGGGCAAGGCCAAGGGAAGTAGAGTAGCAAAGTGAAATCCTTGATCACACCCTACCTGAAGCCCATCTGATCTGGACTTTTTGTTATATGCTGTCATATATTTCTTTATTGGTTAGGGCAATTCATGCCTTATTTTTGTTGGTTTTGCAGCCAAGGACATCTTGACATCACTTTTTTTTCTAACAGAGGCAACACTCGAAGCAATGACTCCCAATTAATTAAGCACATTTTAGAATCTGCCATTAGTTACTCAGAATTACCCTAGAGCCATAGCCCCAGAGTTGGCCTCCTGAACTGAGGTCCCTCTAGTGGAAAAAACAGAGATACTTCTACTATTAGTTGTGTCTCAAAATGTTACTGTTCAACTTATAGACATAATCAAGGAAGAATAAAAATGTTACTTCATTAGAAGACTTTTCAATGATAATAAAAATAATTACACATTTTTACAATAAAATAGACTTCTCCAGTGGGATTCTCATTTCTCTTCTTACCTCTTTCACACTGTGGACCAGTGAATCCATAAACACAGGCACAGCGGTTGGGTCCGATACAACGTCCACCATTCTGACATCCATTTTCACAGACAGCTGCACACAAACACAGCAATAAGTTCATTATATATTTATATATATATATATATATCTCCAAGTACAATAATGTAGCATGGAGATGCAACCAATAGCTCTTACCTTACAATACAAGTTACATTTCACATCATGCATTTAATTAAGAAAGTCTACACAATCGATGTAAATCACATTGTTAAGCAAGCATCTGGTAAAAGGGTTTTTTCTTTTTAAAAATCAGAATCACCAGGATTGGCTGGCTCATGCTCATAAAGTCAGAATATTTCTCTGTTTCAATTCTATTAACCCTGACATCTACTTTCATAGGTAGGAGGTGATTAAAATATGGGGAAATGTAGGAGAAAGGAGGCCGACTCTAGGCAGCAGAGAGAGGAAGAGAAAATGTGATATGGGAAAATAAAGAGCATATGGCAATAAAGAGAAGAAGGAAAACTCAGAGGAGAAAAGGAAGCCCCCAAAAGGGGAGTAAATAGGAAAGGACAAAAGCAGCATGAAAAATGGGGGAAAATATAATCAATTCAGCTACGCCATGCCAAGAGAAATAACTAATGTGCAGAGAGAGCTTGTGGGTTAATGAAAGGAAAGAAGGGAAAAACCTTACTGTGTCAAGATGCTAAGTTCTTTCAGGTAAAATTAACCCACAGTCCAAAATGTTGAAGCATTGACGACAAACACATGCAACTCACACACTTTCACCCCAGTACACCTGGGACTAGGACACCAGGATTTAGGCCCAGTTGGCCCAGAGGGAGCCAGCCGTCAGAGCTGCCCATGGACAGCTCCCCTCTGCACCCCACCGCCAGCACCCCCTTCAGTAACTCAGCAGCCAGCACTTATAAGAAGTCACCTCAAAAATCACTTTTGAGATTCCTTGCAAACTGAGTATTCCTGCACACCACACCAACAACAGTCCAAGGATCCTGTCTTCTCCAAGAGAAAATGGTGATAGTAAGGACTTGCCTCTCAACCCAACCACCCTAGTGAACAGCAATGCTCTGTCCTCACAGATAAAGAAGAAGCTTGCAGTCCATGACCTGTTTCCAAAAACTAGAACATAAGACATCTAAAGGGGAGTGAGCGGGGGCAGAGCACATTTATGTGCAGCGCAAATGCAGTACACATGGGAAGCTCGGTAGTTATTCCTAAAAGCTGCTCTGCTGCTGTTCCTTACCAGGAATACTGCGCTGGGTGAGGATCACCAGCCACAAAGCATGCTGGGGCTTCTATTCTGCTCACAGTAGCAAAACCAAAGCATACTTTGAAACAAAAGATATCATCATCTTAAAGCATCACTGTGCCAATAGCCTTAAAATTCTTTGTCTGCATCAGGCTTTGCTCCAAGGCAGGACTCTGTGTACAAGTCCACCTCCCGAAGAACCACACCTTTCTGCCTCTTCGCCTGGCCCAAGCTGAGTTCCACACAGCACTGCCAACTCATCACAGCCTTAAAGTAGGGGTTGGGCAGTAAATGAGATGGATATACAGGATAAAGGAAAGGGAATAAAGGTCGTGAGAAGAGTGAGGAAGATGGGGGTGGACAGGAATGTGGATGAAAATAAAACCCCACCAGAGGACTCTCAGCAGCGTGTAATTCCACAGAAACAACTGTCAGGATCTGCCCATCTGAACTGCTGAAAGGACATACTGCAAAGCGTAGCACTCATCTAATGTAATTAGTTAGAATGTGAAGCATTTTCTTTAAGTCTTATCAGGTGTAAGACTATAAATAAAAGTCACTTTCCAGGATGTGTTCCTTCATTAGACACAGGCTAGCCTTTAAGATACAAATAGGAAAAAGGACCCTCAGGATCTATCCCTCAGTACATGGAAGAAAGGCTTCCCCCAAAGTTTTCTAAAACAGAGCTTCCAAATGGCAGCTAGGAGAAGAGGGCTACACAAGCCTCATGCTTCTCCTGGAAAGGCTCACCCAGTACAGATGGAAACTCTTCTAACTTGTCTGGGTTAAACTGACAACGCCTCTCTTCTCACTGAATTTTTCTTTGATTTGGAAAATATAGTTACTGTTCATTAAAAAATGAATGCAACATTGCAACACTGTTTTATTATTTTCAATGAATTAAATCATTTTTCTAAATTCTCCATTTTAATTTTAATATGGTTGGTATCAGCAGCCATAATCCATTTAAACAAAAGAGCTTCAATAATTTTTGAAACCTAAAGGGGTCCTGTGCACAGAAAGAATGAGATCCACTGAGACAACCACGCTAATAGCTCTCCTGGGAGAGTGAGTTCTTCCAAGACAGAGATGAGAGTTTGTTTACCATTGTATCCCATCATCTCCTGTAGTATTTGGTTGTACCGCAGATACTAAAAAAAAATCCCGCAACATATTAAAATTTTGTAGTCTTTTTCCCACTCTGTTTTCAGGCAGAATGCTACAGGAACAGAGGAGTCTGCTGTTCCCAGCACATCTCACACTCACTATCTTTCTGAGTCTCAGCCTCTCTGCCTGCAAAACAGAGTTTACAGTCCCTACCCTCAGAAATTTGAGGATTAAATAAAATGGCGTATGGAACTAAGTACGCAGTGGCTGCCCATTAAAGGTGTCCTACAAACCTTGATTCCCTTTCTCTTTTATTCTAGAGTATTTGTATGGACAATAAGACTTGATCTACAACATGCAATGTTGACACTGAAGATCAACAGCAGAGGAAGAGAAACAGGAGCAGGCAACATTGTATACAAGTAGAACATAACGTAAAAAAACAATTAAAAGAGGTAATTTTACTTTTTTTGAATGAGTTCTGATGAGAGCTATTTTATAAAGTAAATTATTTTTGTAACAAAACATAACCAAAATGGAAATTTATATTTCAACTGGAGTTGGAAAGATAATTGAATAGGCCTACATTTCTACCATGGAAAGAATGCTGGCTATCCAAGAGGAAAGAAATGCTTACACCTGGTGTAGGACAAGGCAAAAAGCAGAGAGAAGAAGATATACTACGGATAGAAATATGAGCTGGCTTCTTAAACTGCCTACCACAATATGGATGGAAAGGGAAAGCATACGCTATTTCAAGTTGGCCAGCCTGGGAAACGGAACCCTGATCACACACTGTAGAAGCTTGGGTATTTTTATTCAGTAAATATTTACTGAGCACCTACTTGCTCTGGGTAATATGACAAGTATATGTTTTTACTAGACAGACTCCTGTACCACTGCATATAGGTACAGACACTTGGACATGAGCCCAATCTGGAATTAGGGTTGCTACTTCTATATAAACATACCAGATAAGGATAGCATGCTAAACCAGGCTAAAATGCTTAAAAAAAAAAAAAAAAAAGGAAAGACGCAATAAATCTTTACTACTGAGCTAGCTACCTTCTTCCTTTGTCTTCCAGGAACCACCTCTCCCAGCTTCCCTCCTTTCTCACTGTGGACA
This sequence comes from Manis pentadactyla, assembly GCF_030020395.1. Lineage (NCBI taxonomy): Eukaryota > Metazoa > Chordata > Mammalia > Pholidota > Manidae > Manis > Manis pentadactyla. The sequence continues at coordinate 64,404,345 of NC_080031.1, read as the reverse complement.
GTTTCTCCCACCTCTCTGCTCGCTTGTCCCCTCGCCACCTCAAAATGTTCAGCTTACTCAGGACTCTGGCTTCAACCTCCTTTTCTTCTCTATACCAGCTTCCTAGGGATCATCACTGAGGCCTATGACTAAACTATTACCTATATAAAAACTCAATCTGCATGCTCCCAAATTCATCTATCTCTGACTTCTCTCCTAAGAGCTGAGTTCACAGATCTTTCCACCTGGAGGTCTAAAGGACTTGTTAAACTATCAGATCCAAGACAGAACTCCTGAAATTCCATGCTCTCAGCTCCACCTGACCCCCAGTTCAACCCACTCCCTTGCTCAATCTTTCCCAGATCAGGAAATGACATCACCATTCAGGCAGGAGCTCCACCAAAACCCTCTAGTTGTTTCTATGGATCTTTGACTTTTTTCTCCCCCACCACACCCAGGCCATCGGCACCCACTTCCTTCCACTGGGTCTACCTCCCAACACAAGCTTACTCCAAGGGCTTTCCATATCCTCAATTACTACAGCACCACCCACCAGTTCCAGGGCCATAGCCTCCTTACTGGCCTTTATATGTTCTCTCTTGACCTTCCTACAGACCAGTTTTAACAGAAGAGATAGAGTGTTTTTCTTTTTTTTAATGTTAATCAGAGCACACCACTCCACTGCTCAAATTGCCCCAGTGGCTTCCCATAATATTCAAAGTCTAAATTTCTTTGCTGGGTCACTAAGGCCTCACACCTCCATCCCTGTACACTCACCTCCTACCTTCTCTCCTTTCCTCATTTTAGCTACACGTGTCTTCTTCTTGTTTCCATGAGGTCTGCTCCCACCCCGGGTCCTTTGAATTTGCTTTTCCCTCTGTCTAGGAACACTTCTCCTGTATACCTGAAAGTGCAGGCTCAAGTCTGTGTTGACACACACCTTCTCCAAGATCCTTGGTAAAACAAACAGCAGAAAACTCCTTGTCCTGACCCAGACTGACCCGCCTTATGCTGCTTTATTCTTCCAGAACTTCTCACTACCGACATTTGTTGTTGGGCGTTTAGCATTTCACCTGCTTGTTTCTTGTCTTCCCTGCCAGAACCTAAGCTCTAGGAAGCCCAGGTGTCACCTCGGGTGCTCACTGATGTACTCCCAGCCCCTTGGAAGGTGTGGTGCACACAGCAGTCACTCAACAAACACTGCTGATGGAGGTCAAAGAGTACCTTCTAAAGAATGCCTTCTACAGTTCTGGGAAAACAGCTAAGCAGCTTCATTGTTTTTATAATCCTCACTTTAACAAACATATTTCCAGGACTTTTCTGGCTTCACAAACTGAAAATTGTTACATCAGTTTCTTGCACTCACTCTAACACTGTCTATAAGAACACTGAGCGCCTTCCTTACACCACTCCTAGGGCTGATAGGCAGTAGTTATCATACCTTGTACCTTCATATTTGCTGATGAATGGACTTTGTTAGTTCTGTGTAACTATAAGCAGAGTTTGCCTGTACTGAATGTTCTGTTACGCCTGATAAATGTTATTAGGTAAGGAGAGTGTTGACACATGAAATATCGAGAGAACAAATCGTCACATATATGCTGCTCTTCTGACCCAATGTTTTTTGCTTTTCCCTGACTGGGAAGTGTAGGAACATCCATATGGTGGGGCACAGGGCCGAAGAACACAAAAGCACCTACTCTAGAAAGGGAAACTACTTTCTATCTCCTTGCCTCCCATTTCTGTGTGGAGAGCAGGGAAGGGATGGCCACACCTATCAAGGCTCTTTCTGAAGAACCTTCAGGAAAATACATGCACACATACACATATCCTCCCAACAGGTACAGCAGCCCAGTTCAGGCAGAATGTGGCTAGTTACAGGATAGATTTGAGCAAATACTCTGAAATAAGAGTTGAGGTAAGGTTCTTCCCCCTGTAATTCTGAAGTAATAGGCTGAGTTTCAAGGATACTTGTGTCTCTTCGCTGGCTGGCTACTAAACTCTGTGAATCAGGGATCCAATCAGATCACTTCATGCTTTCGTACATGTAAAAAAGGTAAAAATCTGACCCCTTGTAAATATTGTGTTCCTAATAGACTATTTTAATGCATACACACTGGAGTCTTTGCACAAGTTTTGGAAAATACCTGAATGTATGAAGGAAATATAGGGGGAAAAAATCACCCATGAGTCAAGAAACTTTGCTACAATTTGTTTCACTGGTGTCCACTTCTTTCCTGCTCTCACCTGGCCAACCCTTGACTAAAAAAGTTATTGCATAGCATCTCCTATTCTTGCAAGAAAACCGGCCTCAATGTACTATATTCTCTCAAATTCCTTAAAACTCCATTTTCCAAAATTCAGTCAACCTCAGATTACCTTAAAAGCTGTGGTCATACCTGACCACCTCCTACATAAGGGTCTGTAAACTATGGCCCACAGGCCAGATCTGGCCCACTGTCTGTTTTGGAACTGTCCATGAGTTAAGGAGGATTTTTACATTCTTATGTGGTTGAAAAAACAAAAAAACAGAATAATATTTTGTAACCCATGAAAATTGTATGAAATTCAAATTTCAGTAGCCACAAATAAAGTCCTGCTGAAATATACTCAAGCTCTTTGACTTACATATCATTTCTGGTAGCTTTTGTTCTACAATGGCAGAGTTAAGTAGTTGTGACAGAGACCACACAGTCTAAAATATTTATTATCTGGCCTTTACCAAAAAAAAAAAAATTGGCTAACTCCTGACATTAACAATATTTAATTGATTTAGAATTATTTTAAAAGAAAACTTTATAGCACTTATAAATGGAAAGCTATAATTATCCTAACTAGGAGATATCACTCCACATCCATGAGGACAGCTATCATCAAATAAAACAGAAATAACAAGTGTTGGTGAAGATGTGGAGAAAATGAAACCCTCATGCACTTCTAATGGGAATGTAAAATGGTCCAGCCACTATGGAAAACACATGGGGGCTCTTCAAAAAAGTAAAAATAGAATGACCATATGATCTAGCAACTTCTGGTATATACTCAAAAGAACCGAAAGCAGGGGCTTGAATGGATGTGTGTACACCCATGTTCACAACAGCATTATTCACAACAGCCAAAAGGTGGAAGCACCTCAAGGATCCATCAGTAGATGAAGAGATAAAAAACAAAACATGGTATATATGTAAAATGGAATATTATTCAGCCTTAAAAATGAAAGAAATTCTGACACATGCTACAACATGGATGAATGATGACATATTTTGCTAAGCAAAATAAGCCAGTCACCAAAGGACAAATAAAATACTGCATGATTCCACGTATCTGAGGTCCCTAAAGTGGTCAAGTTCATAGAAAAGGAAGTAGAATGGTGGTTCCCAGGGGCTGGGGGGCGGGGAGAAATGGGGAGTGAGTGTGTAACAGGTACAGAGTTCCTGTTCTGCAACATAAAAACAGTTTTGCAGATGGATGGTGGTGATGGTTGCTCAATGGTGTAAATGTATTTAATGTCAATGAACTGCACTTTAAAAAAAATGGTTAAAGTGGTAAATCTTATGCATATTGTATAAAATATTTTAAGTCTTTTAAACTGCAACAAAAATAAGGTTCCTTTAAAACAAGCTGGATATTCTTGTGCACCTAAGTCTTGATCTTCCTGTGTTAAAAAAGGTTGATGAGCAAGTCTTAGCAAAGCCTTGCACACGAGCAGCAAATGTAGACTCTGCATCTGATGAAGTACAAATGAAATAAAGGGGACGTTTTTACATTTGTGATTGACCTTTCTTTAAAGTCATGTCCTTTACTCATCCATACTTAAAAATATGGGGATTCCTACCATGATCCCATGACTTGGGAAATGCTACCCTACAGTATTCCCCAGTGCTGTGTTACAACCCATGAGCTGCAATCCTCACATCCTTGTTAAAAGATTATTTCTTGATGAGTATAGAATATTCTCCAGGGAGTGAGGATAAAAGCTTTGCTGGATTAAAGCTCCCTCTTTCACAATAACATCTGATTTTTTAAAAAATCATTTCATAGCAGCATACTATGGTACTAAATAATTGAACATATTTGTGCCAAGGACAATTTATAAGATCAGCTCTTCCAGGGTTAATTTTGGGATATCCTAAAGAGAGAGAGAACAGCAAACCAGCATTTTCTCAGAAAGGTACACCTGTTTTATGGAGCTGGATAAAAGAAAAGTAAATATTTACTTGTGATATGTGTAAAATTTGATAAAGCATGAGTGGTATTCAATATCGATACTCTAGAGCACAAAAATTTTCAGAGAAAAAAATCTGGGATAAAAAGTAATAACTGTTGTAAGATATGGCTTACTACATAAAATTATTCTTTTAAAGGATCAGTGGCTTTACAAGACCTTCAATTATGACTTAGTATGAAATACCCAGTAACTCAAATTCTTTCTAAATCAAGTCTATTGCAATGTTGCTTACGTTGTCCACAGTAAGTTCCAATATATCCCTTCTGGCACTGGCAGTGGTCGTCGGCACAGGTCCCCCCATTCATACATCTAACGCTGCACTGCTGAACTGCGAAAAACAATGAGACATACACAAATATCAACCACCAAAATTATATTATCTATGAGAGTTATAAAACCATACCAAAGATCCAGTGTAATGACAAATGTATCCTGCAAAAGTAAATGTTTTGGCCCAAGCATAGCTTTGTTTATTTGTCGTAAAAGTACACATGAGCATATGTGTTACAACATGTTATTCTGTATGTTTAAATTAAATTACACTTTCGGTGTTAAAGGAAATAAACATAAGGTGACTAGCAGCTTAGTTTCCAGGATGTGGGAAGAACTCATGTATCCACGCAGAAGGCAGGGGCTGAGCGCCAGCTGTATGAGCTCAGTGTCCTTCTGTCAGGGACTCAGTATCCACTGTCATGGAGCTTACATTTCCATAGGAAAACAACAATGCACAAGGAAATAAATACCACAGTGTCATTACAGACTGTGCTAAGTTCTCCAAGGGAACCTGTTGTGAAGGAGAGAAGCCTGGAGCCAGCAGCCAAGCAAGACCACTCTGATGTGAGAGAGGCCTCTCCAGCCACAGAAAGGTTTGCATTATATCCTAAATGCAACAGGGAGTCACTGACAATACTTACATAACAGAGCAAAGCAATGCAATTTATATTTATAAAAGATTGCTCCAGATGCTCTGCAGGGCATAGATTTGAAAAGAGCTAAGAGTAGAAGCTAGGAGCCCAATCAGGTGGTTACTGCAATAGGCCAGGTGAGAAATGAGGGTGGCTGAACCACACAGCATCAGTGGTGATGCAAAAAAGATGGAATTGAGAACATTTCCAGTAGAACCTACAGGTCTTGTTAAAAGAGTTGACATAAGAGAAAGAGAAGCTGTTGTTTAAGCACCGGGTGGATGGCAGCAATATTAGCTGGGGACAGAGAAAGTGTGGAAGAAGCAGACGGTGCAGTAATGAATCCAGAGTTCCATGCTTCCAAGCTTCAGGTGCCCACCATGCGCTCAAATAGGAAATGGAACAAGTGAATGGGACACCCCGGGAAGGCATGTACTCTGCAGATAATCATACTCATGGCAGCTGAAGACATATATGTAAATGAGTTTCCCCTGGGAGGACAGAACCCTTAAGAATACAAAACTCAGGAAGAAGATACAGAAAGGAGATGAAAAAAAAATACAAATCAAGAAAGAGCAGCATGGTGGGCCAATGATATTACACAAGTGAAGGGGGAAGAGCACATTTCAAGAAGATAGTGATTAATGGTGTGAAATGCTTCTGGGAGGCAGAACAGGGGGAGGACGGGAAAGGAGAGAGAAGTTCCTGATGGAAAGGACATCAGTGCTGCTCTAGACCAGGTGAGCTCATGGAGTCCCTCCTAAATCCACACTGTAAAGTGAGCATGGGCTGCTAAATGATCTGCTAAATTGCAAAATTTCTCCGGGATTGGGTCTTTTGCTGAGAGTGCATATGAGAAAACTAGTCTAGGATAGACTAGGATAACAAAGACAGAGGAGAGGGTTATCTTCCAGGAGATCAGATAAGGAGGCTGAGAAAAGTAATGGAGGGAATTTGCTAATCAGAGTGGCAAGAAAGCCTCCATGAATTCTGAACAGGTTTTAAAAGGCTGGGAAAATGACAGATAATTTTGAAAGTGAAACTAGAGTTTTAATCACAAGTTTCATCAGAAGACAATGACAGTTGCTGTATGAATCTCTAATCTTATATTCCTGAGTCAGACAGATTTCCATTACCTTTTCTTAGGGAAAATCTGTGAAGAGAAATGTTAAAAATATAATTTCATGCTAGTTTGAGGCAGCTTTGAAGATTTATTAATTACTGAGTAATTAAATAAACAATATCTGCTTCTGCCTTATTATAATACTATCTGATATTTGTGTTTGCCTCTATCATTTTATTTAATCCTTACATGACAACTATGAGATACTATTATTACCTCCTACAAGATTAATTTTCAACTTTAAAGATCAAACAGGATCTAACTGGGTCTTGAATAATACAGCCTCAGCCCTCTATTATAGTGATCATACAGACTTGTTGGGAGTTAATGTGTGTAAAGAAAGTAAGTTCATATATGTAAAGTATCTGGCCAGTACACAATAAATATCTGTCGCAACCCCAGTGCTCTTATCCTTCCCCTTTAGTTAACCCCATAAAACGAGATAGGAGCCAAAGGAGTTAAGTAAAGGTAATAAATTCAGCCTAAGGTTTACAAGCTTGGGCATCAGAATACCTGGATTCTAATCTATGTCACCCTGGGCAAGTTACTTAACTTACTGAATCTCCTGTTCTGTAAAATGGGATAATAATAGTATCTCATAGTTTTCATTTAAGGATTAAATAAAACGACAGACACAAACACAAAATAATGCCTGGCAGAGTGGACATCCAGTAAGTTATAGCTATTATTCACAAAGAATTACTTCTCAACTGAATCCAGGCACTTTTCCTGGACAGACAGGCCATTTCTGGACCAGAATTAAGTCACTTTTCTTAATGAAAACCCTCACCCCACTACCACTTAGTGGTTGAGGACAACAAATAAGCCACCAAAGACTTTTTACTCCAGAATTAATGCAGACCTACTTAGGGAGGAAAACACTCTTGGATTTCTATCCTCATGGAAAGGGACAACGAGAATCTACTTAAAAGCTTACAGACGTTGGAGCAAGTAAGTTCATATAGAAGAAACGTACTTGATTTTGATCCACAGGTTGGTGATATTTGGCCACTGGAACAAGTACACATGTTTGGACGGGAACAAAATCCATCTCCACAACTATTTCTACAGATTGCTGTGGGAAGCACAATAGGAAAGCAAATAGATTATTAGGTTACAAACCACAGTTTCCAAAACAAGAAAACAAGGAACCTGAAAAACTAAGCTATAAAGTATGTGACACATAGGATGTCTAATTTCAGATATGCAATGAAATTACCCATTGCAGACCGGGGAGTAAGTCCCCAAGCATCCTTATGATAATGTGCAAACAAATGAAGCTATTTCAAGTTCCATAATCCTGATTCTTTAACCATTCTATCAACACAGGTCATCTTTTCCATTCAAGGTGGGGAGTGTATATGCAGAATTCACTGCCAGAAGGCTGTCTTGGTCCTAGGAAGCTAGAAGGGTTGAGGAAACCCAGGGGTCTCACAAACCCTCAGAAAACAGCCCACTCTGTTAAAGGACCTTCACAGGAGACAAAAGACGTGAAACAGGCTGAGCTGGAGACGCCAGACCCTAAACATTTGGCCAAGCCCCAGGGGTTCCATGAACATTCCTTCCCAGTTGGTATCTGACCTGCCCCATCATCAATCTTTGTTCTCCTTAATAATTCCCTCTCTCCTTCCTCCAGACTTTTTTCCTCCACAGTATCTCCACAATCTAGCCATTTCCCACTGCTCAGAAAAGTGGCTGCGACGTTATGACGGAAGGAGAGTCAAAGCCTCCTGCAGCTCTCATGACAGCCAAGAACGTTCAGCTCACTGACACAGCACATACCACGCATCCTCAGAATCATTAGCTGAGCCCCTTTACGTGGGAAGTCCCTCCCATATGTAGAGCCAGACATTTAGGAGCTGAGAAATTTATTTCTACACCCACAATTGAATTTTCTCTTTGTGCACAAAAGCTATGTGCTTTAATACTAAATAACTGGATGAATGAAGACAAGAGGAGACTCTGGGCATGCCCTGAAATGAGTTATAAACATTTATGCAAATGAGCATATGCGTCCTTTGCTTGGGAGGGATCCCACACCTTTCAAAGAGATCTGGGGCCCCCAACAATGTCAAGGGCATGTTCTATAGAAGCGAGCTAACTCAGTAATTGCTCTCTTTTACCAAACTGCCTTTTGTCATCACATAAAACAGCCAGCATCTCCATTAGTGCTCTCTTATAAATGCAAATGTCACAGATAATGGTGTGAAGACAGAACACTAATTTTAGGCTAGAACATGGTTCCTGCCATGGAGATGACTATTAATTCTTAAAATGTACTAGAGTTTCTGATCACCAATAACTTTACATGACAAATGTTTGCTAACACATTGTTTTATTTCAAAGACCCTCATCCTCAGCAGGCAGGCATTTAGTCTAAGCTTAAGTGATATACAAAGTGCCTCTACCCTGGTCCTAAATCCAAAGAAGGTCTGATGGGCTGGAAACTGGTCACTCTATCCCTGTCCCAGCCCCTGGCATGCACCCTGTATCTGTGAGACACTGGGAAGCGGGAGTACTTTATCCTCACATTCATCTCAAATTGTAGTATGCCTCACCTAAATATCTGTTCTCACAATCACGAAAACCATGAGTCCTAGGAATACTCGAGGGAAAGAAGAGAGAGGACTTGGCTGTTGGGATTTCAGTGATGCTGGGAAAAGATGGATGGCACAGTAAAGTGTGTATGGTATGCAAAGGCATGAGGTTGAGTTCTTGCTGTGGTGTTGACCCACCAGACCTCGGCGGGGAGAAAACCACAACTTTTCTGGGTTTAGTTTTCTCATTGGTAAAATAAAACAAAGGGATTATATTGGAGTGTTCTGATATCTCTTCAGGTCTCAAATGCTATGATTCCAGGGCAACCCCTCCCCACTGTTATTGCCCTGATCAAAAAGTCCTAATCTCTTAACAGCATAATCTTATAATAAACAAATTAATAAGCAAACTTTCCATTGCTTCATGTTCTAACAAGACTTAAAAAAAAATAAATGGAAAATGAGAAAGTTAATTCATCCTTTTGGACACAAATATTTAGAAGTTTGGAAGTACTTCAGTGATCTTTGCAGGCCACAATTGGGAACAATAACAAAACACAGAGACTTAAATTAAAATACATTAGTTTTCTTGTAGTTTGAGAAATACATTCTTGATTTAGGATCTTCTTCTCATGAGTCCTGGTCAAGGCCAAACATATTAAATTCTAGAAGGTGATCATTTTAGTATCTTTCTATATAGAAAAAATGGAGACGTATAAATGTATGGGAAAATTAATTTTTCATCCTCATTTTCCATTTGTATTTTACTTATCCTCTTTTTGTAATTTGCCTCTGAACTTTTGCTAAATTGTGGAAATAAAATAAATGTAATACTTTATTATCATCAGAAAATCCCAGAATGAAAATTCTTGATTTTGTGTTTATAATGGTTTCAATTTGGTTACTAGTCCCTTACATGATAATGTTAAGTGTCAAAACCACAACTACTAAATTTAATGCAAACTATTAAAAACTAAAATTTAGGTGACCCAACCAAGACATTATAAAAGCATTGCATTCTCTCTCTACTTTGTGCCTTTATTTATAGTCTTGGCTATCTATCTGAGTTACTTTTTTAATGTGCTAATAAATATTTTTGTAGATATCTCTTGACACAAGTGCTGTATTTCTTGGAGATCTAAAGATCATTTCAAAGCTTATGTTTTTATAAATATATGATACAGGTACATTCCAATATATTTCATAAGCACCCAAATATTTTCAAGTAGTAGAAATGCGGCCACAATATTCACTGCTACTCTGAGATTTCCAAAGCTGATCTTCTGCACAATGTTATTCAAAGACCAAAGCAGAGCAAAATGTTACTCAAAGACCAAAACTATTTAAAACTGACACTCAGAAGGATGTGTGTGTGTGTGTATTTCTATTGCAATAATCTGGAAGGCTCTGTTCTCTGGAATTCCCATTCCACACCGATCCAATAAAATCTGACTTTACAGATTTTCAACACATACCATAAACCGATTCCTTCTCCTCGGCTGCTCTCCAACGCAATAATGGCAGTCACATTCATTACATTTAGTGAGTCAGACTTTCCACAGGGCCTAAGTCACTCCCACCTAGGACGGCAGGTGTGTGGTGAGTGACATTAGCTGTTTCTGGATTCAAGGAACCATGTAAGTTTAAAGCAGGCACGGTAATGTCCTACCAGCCTAGAAGAGTAAATGCACCCACCCCAAAAAGGCCTCACATACATGATTTCTGTGTTGGAGATAAAAGAGTGCAACACCCTTTCTTTCTTTTTAATAAAAGCAAAGGCTTATCATCAGAAGGGTTATTTAAAATATTTATGAATCACTTTAAGGAGCATGGATGTTTGTTTCCCATTTTTGCCTCATTACTGGAGATTGTGGGATTTTTAGAATAGAAAAAATAAGAAACTAGTCTTCACAACACTTGAGACTTCATGCCTTTATAAACACACTGCACTGAAATAACATTAAGCATCTATCTCAAACCCACAAAACCAATAAATATAGAGTCAGAGATGCCACTACATCCTTATTATCCCTTGGCTGGTGTGGCCTGCCCTTTTTTTTCCTGTTCACAGTTGCATAATTATCTTTTCCCTGGAGAACGCTGAGGTCAATCTACAGTCAAGACTGGTTCTAAATGAATGTGCTGTCTATAATACCTGGCTGCCTTCCCAACAAGACAAATGTGGCTGTGTTAAATAAACACAGGAGAAGGCCAGTCACACTTCAACTCACAAATTCACAAGCATGTTAAATAAGACATCTCATAGTCCATCACTGAGAGGCTGATAACTAATGACTTCTCCCATGAGAACTTGGAGAGCTAGGTATACCGTTTGGAAACTGAACAAATAATCCAAACTTTTAAGATCATATATGCAGAACTTTTCTAGTTCTAAGATTCACACTTTAGAAACCTACTGTATACGATGAGATTTGAGGTCTGGAAATCCTAAATTTAAACATCTTCCAAACAAAAAAAAAGTCAAGCCACTTGGAGGAGTTCTCTCTTTTAGAAAGTGTGTTAACCTGGATCAGCTGTAAAACCCTGACAGCGTTCCTTTCATATCTGTGTTATATGGCTGTTGAGATGAAACCAGAGATAATAAAGTGGTTTGTACAAAGGCCTAAGAAAGCTTGATCTTCATGCAGAGTCAAAAGCCAGATAATTTACACAATCACACTATGGTCTTATCTGGACTCTTTCAGGAAAAAAGTGGTTTTGAGTTCTCTAGGGAATGGCTGTACTCCCCCTTCAGTGTGTATTAATAGACAGAGAAAGATAAAACTTCCAACTAACTATCTTTGAAACCTTTATCATTATTGCCCTTCAACAGAGTCTAGAAGCGACGTTTAAACTGAGGCAAGATCGGCTGCTTCTAGGTCATTCAAATGGCGCTGCGTCCTAATTAATGCCGCTCTGGGGTCACTGTACTGCAAGTGCAACGCGCATCCGACACACCGAACGCAAGAAGCCGGGCCGAGGGGGGGGGGCCGAGAGAGCCGCCCCGACGGCCCCAGCCGAGCACTCACGGACAATGCACTGGTTTCCTCCGGGAAGGGTCTTCCATCCAGGGCAGCAGTAGGAGTGGAACCTGGATCCGCACACATTGGGCCTGCGATGGACAAGCGAGGTCACACACGCGCCCGCGGGGAGGGGTGCAGTAACACGTTAGCATCAAGGGGACAACAGGCAAACCCGAACTACGCCGCAGAGTCTTGGGGCTTGGGCTTGGGGCACAGACGGGGAAACAGACGCCGAAACGCGGGAGGGTCAGAAACGTCTATCCACTGCCTTTCATCTGCCCTCCCTTGCTGCCTTTTTAAAGGGGAAAAAGAAACATAAACATATAATTTGCTCCTAGTCTGGCCTCCGGATGCTGAGAACAAAGGGAACAAACAGTGTTTCAAAAATCCTTGCTCTAGTCCCCGAATCATCCCTCCCTGATTCACTCTGTGGCCCCGACGTGTCAAGGAAGGCGCGTCGGAAGGTGGAGCGCTGGGGCTGATGGTCAGAGCGCACAGCAGGCTCCACGCACGTCCTCAAACAAAAGGCGCGGGAGCCGCGGTCCGGACCGCGGGGAGCAGGCAGGCTCCAGCAGCCCTGCCGCGGGGTGGCCTCGAGCCCGCCTTCCGACCGCCTTTGGGAACCTGTTCCCCACCGCGGGCTCGGCCTGCGCTCTGCGATCCACGCCCGAGGGCCTCCGAGCCCACCCCCCCGAGGGAGGGCTTTCTGCAGGCTTAGCGGAGGAATAGGGGGAGGCGCTCCCGGGAGTCCTGGGGGTCTCTTGGCGGAGGGGGCCGCGGCTCTCGCCGCCAACCTAGGTTCCGGGAGGGGGTAGGATGGAAAGCTGCCAAGCAGAGGTTCTCCCCGTGCCGCCGGCCCACATACCCTCGGAGCACGTCCTGCTGTCCTCGCCGGCGGACGCGGCTGGCCGCTACGGCGCCCTCCTCCCGGTACTCGGGCACCGCGAACCCGCCTTCAGAGCTCGCCGTCGCGGGCCGGACCTGTTGCACCAGCGGCTGGGGCCGGAGCGGCTTGGGCGGCTGCTGAGGTTGGCCGGCTGTGCCCTGCGCCCAGAGCGCCACGCAGCCCAGCCACACGAAGTAGGGCTGGAGACACTGCCGCCGCCGTCTCCCCATCGCGGGCGCCGAGAGCGCGCGGACCGTGGTCCGCGGAGAGGGAGAGCTCAAAGACAGAATGTGCGAGGCCCGAGAAAGGTCAAGCTCTAACACGCCCTGCCGCGGCTCCCGGGACGCCCTGGGGCTCGGGCTCCCTGCTGCAGCGGAGCCACAGACCGGGCGCAGGCCCCCTGGCTGCCGGCGGGGCGCGAGCTCTAGCTCAGCGGGCGGCGAGGCGCGGCGGCAGCGTTGCGGCCGGCAGCCCCGCGCGGTCCACGTTGCATCCCCCGGGCCACGGCCCCGAGCGACTCCAGGACCTCCAGAGGGCGGGGGCGGGAAATTACAAAAGTAACCCGAGCAGCCGCGGGGTAAAGTTACAAAGAAAGCGGACCTCGAAGGAAAAAGGGGCCTGCGCGTAGCAACTCGGCGTGTCCCGTGCGCTCTGGGCACGGATCTCGGAAAGCTGCAAAAGTCTCCAGAAGGAAGCGGGCAAGCAAACAAAAGTCACCCCGAAAAGAAGAGGAGGATCTCCCCGCGGCTCGCCAGGAGTCCGGCGGGGCAGCGACACGCCAGCGGCGGCTGAGCAGCCGGGCGGAGGTGCGCGGGGCCGGAGCGGACGGCCGGTGAGCGGGAAGGCGGGAGGCTGCACGCCCGGGAGGATGCGGCGGGCGAGGGCGCGGCGCGGGGGTTTTGAGGCCCGGCGGGGCGCGGGGCGGGCCGGCGGGCGGCGGCTGTCAGTGGGGGCTGGAGCGCAGCGGTCCACACGTGGGGCGCAGCCCGGACCGAGGGGCCGGCGCAGAGTGGGCGGGGACAGAGTCAAGGGGCGAACGGGTGGGGAGACACCGGGGAGCTTGGGGCTGGGGGAGGGGAAGAGGAAGGAAGGGGGTAGGTGGAGGGAGGGGGGAGGACTGAGATTGGGGAGAAGGGGGGCGAGCCGGAGAGGAAGGCCAGGGCTGGAAGAGGGACTGGGAAAGGGATTGGCGAGCCCGGGTGCGAGAGGAAATGGGCGGGGGATGGGGGCGAGGTTAGGGCGAGGAGAAAAGTGGGAAAGGGGAGGGGTGGCCGGGGGCCGGGAGGAGGGGGCGCGGCACTAGTCGGCTTTGCTTCCCGTCCCCCTCAATTGGCCGCTGCTCTGTTTTGACTGCCTGTACAAAGCGAGCAGACGGCGGGGGAGGGGGCGGTTAGGGACCGGATTGGGGAAAGAAGGCAGCAGCCCCTTCCCCTCCCTCGGCGTTCTGGCCGGGCCGCGGACCGCCGACGAGGGTCTCTAAACGCGCCTGGCTCGGCTAGACCGGCGGCTGAACTTCCCGCAGGGCAGAAGCCACAAGGTTGAGGATGAGAACCGGTCCTCCCGGCAGGGACCCGGACCCAGAAGGGGGTGGGGGTGGGGGATTCGCAGCCAAACAGGAATAGAGACTCGCGTGCGAGTTGGCTGCAACCCCAAACCGAGGAGGCCGGACCCTCGCCATCTCCTCCTACCCCCACCTCCGTACCGGGAGCGGCGTCAGTCTGTGGGACCGGCAGAGGGGCTGGGCGTTTCCAGAGTGAAATGCGCCCTCCGCCTCCGAAGAGGGAGCTCACGAGGCCGCGGGGGGCCTCGGCAGCTTGCCGGCGCCGCGGTCCTGGGGAGTCCAGGCAGGGGGTGTGCTCCGGGGTGACCCCTGGCAGGGATCTGGGAATTAGAGCCCCTAAAGTGGCAGGACGGAGGATGGGGCCAGGGGGGCGGAGCTCGGGGCGGGTAAATGGGTCTTGGGGCATATCCTTGATTCCTGGTTTGGACTCCTTATTAATGATTAAACCCTAGCAATTGGTGTATCCAGGCTGGGGACATGCCCTCTGAACTCATAGAGCTGCCTCTGCGTTCCCCTGCCTTTGGGGGGTGGGGGGTGTCTTCCTTCGTGGCTCTGCTTTCGTGAGGTCTCTGTGAAGCCCTAGTCGTATGAGAGAGCATTGTCTGGGTTATTCAGGCCTTGAAAACCTTCCTTTAAAGATACATATACACATAAATTTTTTTTCCTGGCCTGAATTGCCCAGATGTGCTTGCTGTTTGGCAGCCAAAATAGCTGAGAATTGGCATAAGTCCTTTATTTTCCCAAAGTAGTCAGACAAAGAGTCCTAAGGTAGCCTTTGTACAGTCTCAAAAGCTTTAAGAAAAAGTAGAAGTCACATAATTTCATGTGAGACACCAATTTGTTCAAATCCAAATGAAAGATGGTAATAGCAGTATTTGTCATGCAGTCTGCTTCAAACAATTAAAATAATTTTACTTAAAAGAGCTAAATAACTATCTCCATAGTTAAAGCAGTGCTTTAATCATACTCTCTAAAATATTTAAACCTGTTAAATGGTTCTCATTTAACTTAATGACTTCATACTTAAATGGTTTCAAGGTTCGTTCCTGTCTATCACATAAAATCCAAATGCTCTTAAAACTGCATGTATGTTTATTCTTTGGCTCAGCAATTCCTCTTTTAGAAGTCTATAAGATATACAGGCAAAAATAAAACACCAAAAACAAAATGATGGATGCATTAGTCTCTTCATTGTAGCACTCTCTGTAATAGCAAAAGATTAGAAACTTAAAATTCCCATCAAAAAGGAACTGGTTGAATGCAGTTTAAGCCATTCAATGGAATACTATACAGTTGTGAAAAAATAAGGATCTTGGTATGCTCCTATTGCGTGATCTCTAGAATATACAATCCAATGGAGGGGGGATACAGATAGAATAGGTAAATCCATTAAGAAAGAAAGAACAATAGAGGTTATTGAGGGCTGAGGGGAGAAGGGAACAAGGATTTATTGTTTGATATCCATTCTGAATAATGAAAAAGTTCTGGAAATTGTGATAGTAGTTGCACAACACTGTGAATGTACTTCATGCCACTGACTTGTATACTTGAATATGGTGAAAATAATTTTATTTTACATGTATTTTACCAGAACAGAAAAATGTAATGCAGGGTGCAGGATACTGTATGTGTTATGTTACCTTTGGGGCGTGTATATGTATACATTTTTTAAAAAACAGAAGTAAAAGCCAAAAGTGATTTTAAAAAAGGTTATCTTAAAGAAGGGAGAGAATATAAAGGAAGAGACAATAGAAACTATACTTTGCTAAATATCCCTTGTTTTATAGTTCTAATTTTGGAACTATGTACACATTTTATATGATTAAAAGCACAATTATACTTAGAGCAATGCCTAAAATTTGAAAACAAACTAAAATAAATTAACCTGTTTACCACACTGGTGGTATAACCAGGGGAAATAATTATTTAAAGTGATATTTAAACACAATATTTGGACTGTATGTCTTTAGTAGGATATAACCTACAGATGAAATGAACAAAGAAGTCTGAAATTGCATTCAGTGGTAAGGTGTGGAGCCGGCAGGAAGAGAAAAATAGGGAGATAGCTATTAGAAATCATGATTTCAGCATAAGAGAAGACATTAAATATAAAACAAAAAAACATTGTGAGCACAAATTGAATTAAAACACCAAAGTAACCCAATAAGGGTTCATTGACCAAGGGACAGCATAAATCAAACATGGGACACCAGCTTTTGCAAAACAGAAGAGTTTTACAGCAAGAAGTCTAGCTCAAATCTGTCTCTCTTTTCATCAGCAAGAGATGCTTTTTAAGGAATGTGATGAAGGGGGATTGATTGAGGGTTAGGAAATTCCTACTCAGGTTTCTCCATCCCATAGTGATCTTCAATAGGTAATTAGTTGCATGCTGATTTGGGACACATTTTCTATTGTTGATTGCAAAAAGTTCAAGGACCAGGTAAATGGAACTCTCCTGCCCATGCTGCTAGATAGTCCACCTGGTTTCACCTGGATCTAGCGGATTTCTGGAAGGGCCTGACAGAGGCTTGGAGGCTTCATGTTATTCTCTGAAAAATAAGAATCACCTGTGACTGTTAACCTTGCAAAGCATGGCTTCACCACTGTGAAATCAGAATTTATACTTATCTTCCCCAAAATAAGCATCCTACACATTGAAAAGACCTGGAATTAGTGACAACCCAAGAACAATAAATACCCATGGTACCCCAGATTGTGGTCCCTAACTACCATTTCCCAGTTAAAGGAATGAGAGCTCCATAGGTAAGTGGCTAATTTCAGGTCTGGGGTAGGAAATATGTAACATGAATCTGGACAATCTGTCTTTTCATATGTGAAAGCAAGGAAATTATCAGTCTATTAGTGTCATGTCAAAAGGAAACTGGAGTTAACTTGAAAAAGAGTGCACTGACCAAGGATGGAAAAACTTAAGCATCAAAAAGAAAAATAATTGCAAAGGATTGAAATACTTGAAATGTGTAAATACCCAAGAGTTCCAAATGATATGCCAAACAAAAATTAATTGGCTATTGTGTCACCTGAGGGGGATTGCCCATAGGCAAGTTCACTCTGGATTTGGTGAGACCAAATAACAACAGAATGTTAGGGGTAAAAGGCTTTATTCCAAGCTTTCCTCTCGTGGTGGCAGGTCAAGTGCTGGAATCACATCTGCCTCTGAGGCATTCAAAATCCATCTCTGTCTCTGCCTCTGGGCAGAGTACTGGGTGGAGCTCTTTATATAGTAACACTGACAATTGCCAATGGGTGTGTAAGCATTAGCCTATGTAGTAGGCCAATTACATTGTCAAGTTGTTTAGGGTCAGGTGAGGATCCTGGTCATAGGAACTTTCATTTTCCCTATTTTTAACTTTTGAAGGTTATTAGGGCACAGCTTATTCTAGAAAGATTGATAAATAAGATAAACATCCTGCTGTCTCTCCTGAGGGTTTCAGCCCCGAGCAAGTTCACTCTGGATTTGGTGAGACTGAAAAATTACAATGGAACGTTTTTGGTAAAAGGGTGGAGAAAGTGCAGGTTCCTATGGCCAGGATTCTCACACAAGCTTAAAGACCCAAAAACTTTTGTAATAATGCCACAGTTGTAGGGACAGGGAAGGCCTGGACTTTATCCATAACTGCTTCTGGGATAACTTTAGTCTTACTTGAACAGACAATCCCCAAGAAATCTGCTGACAGACCAGATCCCTGAACCTTGGTGCTGTTCACAGCCCATCCTTCCTCCTATAGATACTGCAGCAGGATAGGAACTTGCCCTTCTTAATCTGCAAGAGAATCGGACATGAGCATAATTTCATCGATATAATGATACAGCCACACTGTTGGCAGTTTCTTCCATGCTGCCAAGTCCTGGGCTTCAAGTCCATGACAGATGGTGGGGCTGTGGAGGTATCCCTGTGGAAGGACAGTGAAAATCCTTTGCCATCCTTCCATGTGAAGGCAAACTCTTCCTGACTTTCCTGTTCTATGTCAATAGAAAAGAAGGCATTAGCAAAATATACAACATAATGATATGTCCCTAGTTCATGACTGAGGGTGTCCATAAGGCCTGTAATAGAGGGGATAGCAGCATGCAGAGGAGGTATGACTTTATTCAGTTCTCTGTAACCCATTTTCATACTCCAGGTACCATCTGGCTTTTTCAGTGACCACACCAGGAAATTAAAGGACTTTGGGTGGGCTTTATAATACCTATCTTCTCCAGTTACTGGAGAGTTTCTCCAATTTCTTTATGCCCTCCAGGTAACTTATATTGCTTTGTATTTGTCACCCAGTGAGGCACAGGCAAAGCTACAGGTGGGTGCTTAGCATATCCCCTCAGAACTGCCTTCACCACACATATCCTCAGTATGACCTTACCTGCAGTGGTCTGCAACCATAAGCCCTGTGGGATATCTATCCCCAAAATATATTCAGAGATGGGAGAGATATACACAATATACTCCTTTGGGGGTAGGCACCCTATTTCCAATAGGATTTAGACTTGTTTCACTCTAATAGCCTTACCCCTGTATCCATCTATAACTGCCAGGAGTCCCAGGAAACCACTCAGGGTTGCTGTAAATCACTGAGCATTTAGTTCCTGTGTCCACCAGAGCCAGCACACATTGTACATTCACTGAGGACTAATGAACTGATATTTCAACATGTGGCCTCCAGTCCCCATCTGGTCCCCAAGGCAGGTGCCTTGACCCTCCTGTCAGTCAAACCATGTGTCCAGTCATCTTCTGTGCTGGTTCAGGAGACGTTGGCTCACTCTGCAGCAGGAAGGCTTGCAGGCGCACAGGCCAGACTTGTGGCTCTGTCTCCAGTCTCCACTTCTTGGTCTTCAGCTGCCAAAAACACTGCTTCAGCCTCAGTTGTTGCCACTGCTCCAGTAAGATTCTATTTGACTTCCTATCCAATTTCTGTCTGCTCCTGCCCCTATTAAATCAACCCACATTTGGGTTCTTGTGACCTTCCCAGGGCCCTTCAGACCCTTCCTCTCAGCACACCCTTCCGTGCCCACCACTCATGCCTCCTCCAAATCTGCCACAGTATGGGTAACTGCATTTATGTACTGCCCTGAGTGAGGGTCAAGAATGGCCATTAAGGGCCCAAAGAGGGACAAGGGAGCTGTTTGCAACACTGTATCCCTCTTCTCTGCTATAAACAGCTCCTCATCTGAGTCATAATTTACGGGGTTATAAATGGCATTTTTCATGCCGAATCCCGTAACACCTGTTGGAGCTTAGTATACATCCACCATCTAGCAGAGGAAGATGTTAAGTCACCCTGATTGGGCCATACAGTGCAAAGTATGGCCTTAACCTACTCAAGAAGTGAATGATTCCTTGGGGTCTGATGCATTCTGCAGTCACAAGGCAGTCACAAGGCAGGATGAGTTGTCAGGAAAGCCAGATTTCCCATCTCTGATCCAGACAGAATGATCCCATCCACCCCTACATCCCAAGGCACAGAAGCCAGGCTGATATGAGTCTGAGTGAGGGTTTCTGCCCAAACCAGGATCCCAAATCCAACAGCTCTGCCTGTGTATTGGGGTGGAACATAGAGTGCTCCATCACCTGGAGAGGGGATGCACCTCTCCTGGAGGAACCCATGGTTGCTGTGTATTTTCTTGACTACAACTGGGCTGGAATTCAATAGAGGAGGGGCTGGTGCATCTGGTTCCACCTCTCCCTCCTTGCTCTCCCCCAGCTCCTCCACCCTCTCTGGGGCTGACAGCAGCTGTCTTGTTCCACAGAGCCCCTCCTCTGCTACATCCTTTACCTTTCCTACAGTACCTCACAGAGACACTATCTCGGTCTTCAACATCTCTCTTACCTTTTCCTCAATACCTCACAGCTGGCATCTCATGCTGCATCTTTTTGTGCCTCTCACAGGAGTAAGTCGTCCTCCTCCATGGCTGTTGCCTCTTCCACAGCATGTTGCAGGGCGGCTGTCTCATTCTGCAAAGAGCCTTTTACTTCCTCCACAGCACCACGCAGCTCACATTCTTGCACTGCCTCTTCTCATACTTCTCACAGGGGTACATCCTGCTCCTTCATGGCCTTTGCCTCTTTCAAAGTGCCTTGTAGTGATGCTATCTCATTCTTCAACACATCTTTTACTTCCTCTACAGCACCTTGCAGCCAGTGTTCTTGTGCTGTTTCTTCATGTTACTATTACATCCTTTACCATCTCCACAGCACTTCACAGCAATGCCATCTCTATCATCAGTGAATTTATTTCTTCCTTCATGACCTTTACCTCTTTTTGTGCTTCTCACAGGAGCACATTCTCCTCCTTTATGGCCCTTCTTAACACTTGTGAGGAATAGCCAAACCACAGTTCCCACCACCTCATGGGTACTCTGTTTCTTTAAGGAATTCCCTATTTTGCAGAGGGCCTCTTCTACTACCTGAGGCATCACCTCCACCTCCCCCCAGTACTGGGGAGGAGCCCAATTCTCTAGGAGGCAAGCCAGCTCCGACCATATCCTCACTGGGGGATACCCAAGTATCTCCCCATTCATAGGGCAGCCTGCTTAAGTACCCCTCTCATGAGGCCAGTTTATTCCATTTTTTTCAGTCTGCAGTGAATCCTGCCAACTATGCCAAATGTCTCATATGAGGGGTTCAGCCCCAGACAAGTTCACTCTGGATTTGGTGAGACCTCAAAGTGACAATAGAATATGGGGGGTACAAGGGTTTATATCCAGCTATATTCTCATGGTGGATGGTCAAGTGCTAGAATCCCATCCACCTCCAGGGTATTCTGCATGCAGCAAGCCAGTCTCTGCCTCTGGGACTTTATATAGAGTTAATGATAGCCCATTGCCAACACATGTGCACACATGTGCCTTCAAGTATTGCATGTGCGCAGTGGGCACGCAGACCAGGGTCAGGTGAAGATCCTGGCCATGGAACTTTCCTACACCCACCTTTGCTGAAAAGACTCAAAGAAAGTATTTCTTAAAAAAAAAAAAAAGTACAGTTGTAAATCCCGGAATGATAGAATTAGAAAAATCATGACCTTGCAAACTCTAGTGAAAGAGTGGATCTAGGCAATAATTATCAATGCCTACTAAAACCATTAAGGTGGGAATTGTCATCTGGGGCCATTTTATCCCCAGGGGACATTTGGCAATATCTGGAAGCATTTTTGATTGTCACAACAAGACAGCGTGTACAGGGCAAAAGTTTATGGGTACCAAGGATGTTGAGAAGGAGCCTATAATGAACAGGATAATACTATCTAGTCCAAAATACCCCTTTATTTGAGAAACCCTGATTGGGCAAACAGTCAATGGAGAACTTTTTAATGAATGACTTAAGCTGTTACCACAGGAATCTACTGATAATTGCTAACTTCTGAAAAGCAGGGTAATCAGATATTACATGTCTACTTAACTGTTGCTATAGGAGGTGCACAAAACCACCTATGAAATATCTTTCTGAAAAGAAATTGAACCTGAATGTAATCATACCTTTACATTTAACTACCAGTTTCTGGGAAATATGGAGCATAGTGAAATATAGTAAATGATACTTAAGAACATAGTCAACCAGATATAAGACATAGGAGATACCACAGGATCAATTTTCCTCAAATAAATGACACAGATAGAGAACTGTTTTGGTCCAATAATGAAATGCAATGTTTGTACCTTCTCTGGGGTTTTTGTTTGGACATTAGGTGTAAAATGACATTTTTGGGGGCAATCTGAAAGTAGATTATTAAAGATTTATTTTCAATTTAGGAGGTGTAACAATAGTGTTGTGGTTATAATTTTTAGTGAAATTTTCCTATATGACTAAATTCTTTATGGATGAAATGATCTGATCCCAGGGATTTTATTTAAAATACTGCAGGAAAAACAAAGGCAGGATTCTGCAAAAATAGATTAGATGTACTATTCTCTATTCCTCTGGCTAAGTATAGTTAGCTAAACATCCTGGAGAGTGTATATAGAAAAAGAATAAGATTCTTTTAAGAAGAAGACAGCAGACTGGCTAGGGACCCCAGGACCTGAAGAATGACATGGAAGTAAGTTCTTTGAGTTTTCTTTTTGCCTCATCTATCCTGGACCAGGTGCTGGAAAAACCAGTAACCTGTAAATGCCAAATGGCACTGATGAAAAAAGCCTCCAAGAGAAGCCTGCTCTCTCTAGCCGAAGGACAGGAAAAGGGCACACTAGCAAAATAGGGAAATTTGTAGGTAATAACTGCTCCAGCCAAATATCACAGGAGAAACTGCTTACCCCTCACCAGCAAAGGCCAAGTGGAGAGTTTAAACTTTTATCCTTGCCAGGCTGTAACAAACTGTCCTTCCACTTCCCCCAGGGCAACATCAGAGAAGGCCAAGTAATGAGCTATTCTACCCTATAACCCTTATGGTACCAGTGGAGAACCTGGACTCGTACTCCTACCTAACATTTATGAAGTGTTCCTGTCTGCTCGGATAGTACCAGAGGAGCCCTAGTAGACAGTCAGGATTTATATCATTGCTCATCCCTAAGGTGCTATGAGAAGACATGGGGAGTCACATCGAGGGGTAGTAATGAAGCTCCCGTCTCTCTCCCAGCCAGGGTGGTATAACAGAAGTGTAGTGGGGAGTTCATTCTCCCACCCCTACAGAGCAGTAACAAAGCACCCTCATATGCCAAGTCTGTCAACAGAGGCAGAATTTGGCCTTCTACTGCCATCTAGCAGTATCAAGTCTCCCTGGCTGCCCACCTACCCAACACATGCCAAAGGAAGCTACTAGAACAGATGACCTAAATATGATCCAAAGTTTCACAGCACCCCAAATATCTAGGACTCAATGGGAAATTGCTATCATACCAAGAACCAGGAAAATCACAACTTAAATGAGAAAAGAAAATCAATACTCACCAATGCTGAGATGACATAGGTATTAGAATTACCTAAACAGCATAAAGCAGTCATGATAAAAATGTTTCATTGAGCATTTGTGAACTCCCTTGAAACAAACAAAACAAAATAGAAAGAAAGAAAGCCTCAGCAAAGATATAGAAGATATAAAGAACTAAGTGGAAATTTTCAAAGTGAAAAATACAATAATCAAAGTTAAAAAGCTTGATGAATGGGCTTAACAGCAAAATAGGACAGAGGAAAGAATTAATGAACTTGAAGGTACAATACAAGAAATTACCCAAACTGAACAGTCAAGAGAAAATAGGTTAAAAAAAACACAAAAACTAGACTTTCAGGGACCTCTAAGACTATAACCAAGACACTAACATTTGGACATCAAATTCACAGAAGAGAAAGAGGGTGCAATGCTGAAAAACTACTTGAAAAAAAATGGCTGAAAATTTGTCAAATTTAGCAAAAGGCATAACATACAGAGGTTCCAGAAGCTGAGTGAATCACAACAGAATAAACCCAAAGGAATCCACGTCAAGTTTCGTTATAGTCAAACTTATGAGAATTGAAGACAAAGCAGCAAGAGAAATGACACCTTACTGGTGCTGGAAAACAATCTGAATGACAGTGGATTTCTCATCAGAAATCATGAAGGCCGGAAAGAAGTGGCACACATTTCTCATGTGCTGAAAGAAAAGAATTGCCAATGAGGAATTATATCCCCAGTAAAATAGCCTTCATGAATGAAAGGAAATCAAGATCTTCCCAGATAAAGGAAACAAAGAGGGTTTTCCCCCAGCAGATCCACCTTAAAATAATTGCTAAAGAAAATTCTGAAAACAGAGTGGAAATGATCACAGAAGGATCTTAGAAAACCAGGAAGAAAGAATAATGAAAAGAGGGAAAATATGGGGAAACATGGGAAAATACAAGATTTGACTTTTTTATTATCTAAATTATGCTTGATGGTTAAAGCAAAAATTATATTGCCTCATGAGCTCCTCAGTGTATATAGAGGAACTATTTATGACAATTATATTCTAAATAGAGGAGAGTAAAGGTTCATAATGGGTGGTAAGAATTCTATACTGGTAAATTGCTGATAAGTTAAAAGGATAGCACAGGAAGAGCTTTGTGGTGAGGGAATAGTTCTCTTATTAGTGGTGTTTACCCAAATCTACACATGTGATAAAATGGCATAGAATTATACACACACATTGTATGAAAGTCAATATCCTGGGATTTATATTGTACTGCAGCTACATAAGAAGTAATCACTGGGTAAAACTGGGTAAAGAATTAATAGGACCTCTTTGAGCTTTCTTTGCAACTTTTTGTAAATCTAGAATTTAAATAAATGATAATATTAATGGGAAAAACATAAGGTTTTATTTTTTATTACTCAACTCATTCTTACCTATTTCTTATTAGTGTAAAGTTGAGATATTTCATTCCATGGGACTGAAAAAAAAAGAAAGGAAGTAATAGATGATATGGCAAAATATTTGTGAAAACTGTGTGTACAACCCGCTATCAGTAATTGTCAGATCCAGCAGGCAGAAAAACAGAAAGGATTGAGCTGTACTGAACAGCACCACCAGTTAGCTGAATCATGTTGTCATTTATGGAATACTTCATCCAACAACATCAGAATGAACATTCTTATCAAGCTCACGCAAAATATTCACTGAGATGGACCACATTCTCAGCCATAATTCAAGAGAACAGAAATCATACAAAATGTGCTCTCAGACAACCATGGAGTTAAACTAGAAACGAGTAACAGAAAGATAACTGGAAAATCCTGAAATATTTGGATGTTAAACAATGCATTTCCAAATAAAACACATGTCAAAGGAGAAATTAAAGAAAATTTTCAACTAAATTAAAATACAGCTAATCAAAATTTATAGGATACAGTGAAAGTAATGCATATAGAGAAATTTATAGCACTGGTTGTATACATCAGAAAAAAAGAAGACCTAACATTGACGATCTAAGCTTCTACATCAGGGAATTAGCAAAAGAAGAGCAAATTAAATCCAAAGTAAACAGGGGGAAATAAATAATAAATATTACAGCAGAAATCCATAAAATTAAAAACAGGAAAACAATAGAGAAAATCAACAAGACTAAGAGTTGAGTCTTTAAAAACATTAGTAAAACTGATGAACCTTTAGTTGGGCTAGCCAAGAAAAAACATTGAAGACACAAGTTACTAATATCAGAAATGAAAGACAGCTATTATTAGTTTTTCTATTTACATTAAAAGGATAGTAGAGGAATAGTATGAACAATTCTATGCTACAAATTTGAAAATTTAAATGAAATGGACTAATGTTTTGAAAGGCACAAATGACCAGAACTACACAAGCAGAAATCTGAATAGATCTGTATTTATTAACGGAATTGAATTAATAACTTTCAAAAGAGAAAATACCTGGCCCAGATGGTTTCTACAAATTCATTGGAATTTTACCAAACATTTAAGGAACAAATGATATCAATTTTCTATATGCTCTTCCAGAAAATAGAAATAGAGGAAACACTTCCTAACTCATCCTATGAGGCCAGCATTCCCCTAATATCAATACCAGGCAAATTACAAGAAAAGAAAATGACAGACCAATTTATTTCATGAACATAAATGCAAAATAGTAGAGAACTAAAGCCAATGATGTATAAACAGAATTATACACTATGACCTATGGAGATTTCTTTCAGATATGCAAGAAAGGTTCAACATTAAAAATCAAATGTATTCCATCACATCAAAAGGCTAAAGAGGAAAAATCTGATCATATCAATAGATGCAGAAAAAGCATTTGACAAAACTCCCAGCAAACTAGGAATAGAGGGGAAGTTCTTCAACTTGATAAGGAATAAATACAAAGAACCTAGAGCTACTGTCATACTTAATGGTGAGGAACTGAATGCTTTCCTCTTAAGACTGGGACTAAGGCAAGGATCTCCTCTCACCACTCCTGTTCAACATCATACAGGAAAAATATAAGGTAATAAAAGTTATACAAATTGGGGAAGAAGAAATAAAACTGTCTTTGTTTGCAGAAGACATAATTATCTATCTAGAAAATTCCAAAATATCAACAAAAACTCCTGAACTAGTAAGTGATTATAGTAAGTTTGTAGGATACAAGGTCAATATTGGTAAGTTGCTTGCTTTCCTGTATGTCAATGAACAATTGGCAAAAGCAGTACTTAGATATAAATCTAACAAAACACAAAGAAGATCTATATGAGGAAAACTACAGTACTCTGAGGAGAGAAATAAAAGATCTAAATAAGTGGAGAGAGATTCCCTGTTCATGGATAAAAAAATTTCTGCTTTAATCATTATTATCTGATTCCTTATGCTTGTCTTGCAAAATACATGGTTTTCTTTTCCTGTTCTTAGTCAGATATTTTAGCCCAATGCTTAATTTATATGCTCAGATTCCTTTTTACTTGCTTAAATGTATAAAACTGTGAGCGCTGTCTGATCTCAACTTCAGGCAATCCTGAAATTTTTTGAAATATGATGTGCTCATTATTTTTATTTTATAAATCTTCTTCATTTTAATTTTGAATTTGAAGATTTAAGAGAAAGATGTAACATTTTTCTATAGCTAGAACTTTTTGTTTATGATTATTAATTTCTAGTTCTTTTCACAGTGTTTTCATAGTCTATTCTTCACATAGTTGTGTATATATTTGGAAATTATCTGTATTTTTTATATGGCATTCATTTCTGTAAATTTTCCATGTGGGTTTGAAAAGAAGGTTTACTTTCTTTCATGTTACCAAGTTTGAGGCACATCTGTTACCTGAAGTACAATAATTACAGTATTAAAATTCTCTATGTGGTTATTTTGTTGTGTAGTCAATTTGTTATAAGCCTACAGAGGCAAGTTAAAATCTGCTAATTCTGTATTTTTCTTCATTTCTTGTTTATCTGCAGTCAATGTTTCCATCTCTTATAATAAATATACAAATTTATGGCAACTCTATTATTGTAAATTGTATACCTCATACTTACAAAATATACCTCTATCTTGTTTAACATTTGTTTCAGATTTAGTCTTTGTGACATGGATATTTTGACTTCAGATTTCATTACTATTTGTCAACTATGTCTTGTTTATCCATAGAATCTGAGTCATTTAGCTCTGGATACTTCTTACATATTCAACATATTGTTTGTTTGTCTTATCAAATCTGATCATCTTTGTGAGAATATATTTGTTTACATTTGGTGCTAAACAAATATATTTGCTTTTAATTTGTTCATCTAGTTTTATGTTTTATTTTTTGTTTAAAATGTCTTTTGCCTTCTTGTGTGTGGATTTTCTTGCAGTTACTTGGGGTAAGTATATGTAGCGTACGCTTTCCTTCTTGTAATTTGGAAGGTTTATATCCTCTTTTTAGATACTGCTGTTTAAACATTTACAAGTTTACATATTCTATCTTGATATCAAAGCTTTAGGCAGTATTCATTGATGTCCTTTATGAAAGATGAAATAATTAGGACACTACACGTCCGCCTACCTTTTTTCTCTTACTTTCTGATTCTGTCAATTGTATTGTTATATTTAGTTCTGGTGATTCCTTTTATAACATATAAATAATATGCTTAGATTACCATTTGTTGATTTATTCACACTGATATGGTTACTGACTTACCAATATGAAAAGTGAGAAAATAAAGTTTCTTTCCCCAAATTTTGATGTTATTTTCACAACTTATCATTTACCAATATAATATTTCCTTTCTGTTATTATGCATCCCCTAATAGTTTTGTTGTTGTCATATTTTCAAATTAACCCCATATTTGCTATGAGTTCTCCTATCATTTCTTACTTGGCAAAATATGTTGTCATTTTTTTTTCCCAAGGAAAATTCACTGTTATGTATTTCATGATTTGTTTGTTTTTAAAGCTATTTTTAGAGCCCATTGTTTGAGAATGTGTACCTATTGACTTTATTTTGGATAATTACTCATCTCAGCCCAGAGCGTATTTGGGAGTCACATAATCCTTTCATTAGTTCTTTGTAGATTATAGGTACATTTTCTAATGGCATTGAATGTGGTTGTGGATCAGTATGTGGCCAACCTGACCCACCTGTAACACCTCCACTTCACATTCATTCTCATTTTCCTCCTTGGAAAATGCCTCCATTGTTTTTGAAGTTTATAAAATTACCTAAAACATGTTTCAGTACATATCATCATTTATGATTTTTTTTTTCCTGGAACATGATAATTTTCTTCAGACTCAGTTCTTACTAGTTTCTGGAAATGTTTCTTCTGTTCTTTCTTTGAATATCTTTTCTACTCCACAATATGGTTCCTTACTCCAATGATAGAAATTATATTTGCTTTCATCTGTTATCTTCTGTACACTGACTGTAATCTCCTTTTCCTTTGCATTTATATGGTTATCTCAAACCTTTGTTAGTTATCTAGTTATCAGCGAAATCTGTAGTTGCTAAATTTAGTAATTTTTTTCTGTTGCTTTGGTTTCACTTCTTAACTTATTTCTTAGGTCTGCAATTTTCCTTTCCATTCAACTCTGCTGATTATTATCTCTTCTTTTTTTTAAAGGTTCTCTGCTTTTATTAGTTTCATGTTTTCATTATGTTCTTCCACAACACAAAACCTTCCTTGGGAAACTTCTGTTTCTTCAATTTTGCTTTCTTCTAGATAAGATTTGTCATCTATGGCGTATGTTACCTGTAGCCTGCTCAATATCCATTCTTCCCTATTTTCTTATTTCCAGATCATCCTTTTTTTTTCAGGACAGTAATGTACCTAGCTAAAAGGCAACATTTTCCAAGACTCATGGTGGCGAAGCTGTGTTTCTTAGTTTTCTGCCCACACAGGGACATTTAAATTAAATCTTCCCATGTTTTACTTTGTGCACGTGCAACTTTTGTGTGTTGAGGTTCTTAAAATAATTTCAAAATTTAAGACTTTTACTTCTGAGGGCCTTAGAATAATTTAAATTTTTTTCATTCACATTTCTTGCATATCCTGTGTGTGTGTGTGTGTGTGTGTGTGTGTGTGTGTATGTGCACGCATGTGTGTGTGTTGGTGGAGGCTGGACTACGAATTTTATTTTACTGTGAGGATTCAAATGGATTCAAGGAAACTTCCCTTTCTCTCTCTCTCTCACTCATTTTGGGTTGCACATTTTGAATTATATGGCATAAAGCTCTTTCCTTTTGTTGATTCTGAGGTATTTTGGCTGGATTGGTTCTATTTGTTATTCTATCATTAGGGTTGGGGAAGGGAGAATTTCAGATGTTTTTATTCTAACATCTTAACTTGGAAGTCTGTACAAGTACTTTAAATAAATTTTAATCAAAGTAATACAAACAAATGGTCACAAATCAAATCATGCAAAAATATTGTGATAAGAAACAACTGAGCTCAGCTTCACTATAGTTTAACCCAAACCTTACTCCCCAGAGGAATTTTTTTCTTTTTCTTTGTAAATGGAGAAAAATTTACATACTGTGAAATGCACACATCTTAAGTGTAAAGTTCGATGAGTTGTAACAATTGCACATGCCCTGTGACCCTCCCCACCATTAAAATACAGGACACGTTTATCACCCAAGAAATATCTCTTATGCCGTTTCCCAGTTAATCCCTACCCCATCCCTGAGCCCACAGGCATTAACTGTATGGTTTTCTTTCACCATCGACTAGTCTGCCTTTTGTAGAACTTCATATAAACTGAATCATTTGGTAGGTACTCTTATATAGATCTGGATTCTTTCACTCAGCAAAATAATTTTTGAAGATTTTTTTCATGTTGCAACATGTTTCAGTGGTTCCTTTTGTTACCGAAGAGCACTCCATTGTGTATTTATACTACAATTTGTTTATCCATTCTGCTGCTGATGGACTTTGAGGTTGTTTCCAGTTTGGAGCTATTATGAAGAAAATGGCTATAGACATTATTGTACCCATCTTTCTGTGGACATATGTGTTCATTTCTGGTAAATACATAAAAGTAGAATCTCTGGGTCTTAGAGTAGGTGTACTTTCAACTTAGAAACTACTAGAACAATTTTCAAACTGGTTATACCATTTTTCCCTCCCTCCAGCAATATATGAAAAATGTGACTGCTCCACATCCTCAACATTGGGTGCTGTCAGTCTTTTCATCTTTGCTATTTTAATGATTTTGTGGTATATACTATTGTGACTTTTATATTTGCATTTTCCAGATGACAGACTGATGTGAAGCCTTTTTCTGTGCTTATGAACCATTTTAAAAATCTTCTTCCATGAAATAAATGTTCAAGTTTTTTGCTGATTTGTGTTGGGTGGTTTGTCTTTTTGTTGTTGAGTTGTAGGAACTGTTTATATATTCTGGTTACAAGTGCTTTATAAAATATAGGTATTGCAAGCATTTTCTCCCACCTCAGGCTGATGCATGTTTTATAATGTTGTCCTTTGATGAACAGAAGACTTAACTTTTGATGAAGTGTAAGTCCATCTTTTTTATTTTATGAGTAGTGATCACTAGCTAAGAAATCATTACCTAACCCAAACTAATGAAAAGGTATTCCTATGTTTTCTTCATGAAGGTCTTTGCTTTTCATGATGCATTTCAAGTAAATTTTGTATAGGATGTGAGAAATGAGTCTAGGTTCATTTCTGTTTTTACATAGTTTTAGAACTGCATTTTGAAAACACATACCCTTCCCCACTGAATGGCTTTGACACCTTTGTCGAAAATCAATACCACACTGTCTTAATTATGGTAGCCACATAGTAAATCTTGAAGGCAGTTAGGGTTCTCAAACTTTGTTCACTTTCAAAATTGTTTGACTACTTTACATCTGTTGCATTTCATTTTAATTTTAAAATCAGTTTGTCAAATTCTACAGAAGATTCTCCTTGGATTTTGATTAGGATGGCACTAAATTTGTAGATCAAGTTTAGGAGAATGGAATTTCATCAATATTGAATGTTTATGGCACCTAACAATCCATGGGAAAGGAACATCTATTTATTTAGGTCTTCATTGATTTCTTCTAGTAATGTAATTTTCCATGTAGAGGTCTTAAACATGTTTTGCTAAATTTACCCTATGCACTTAATAATTTTTTGATGCTATTGAAATTAGTATTGTTAATATTATTTGTTGCTTAATGTGATGGTCAGTGTAATGTGTCGATTTGTTTACACCATAGTACCCAGTTATTCAGCCAAATACTAATCCAGGTGTTAAAGTAAAGGTATTTTGTGGACTTACTAACATCTATATTCAATTTCCTCTAAGTAAGGATACTACTTGGTAATGTGGGTGGGTCAGATCCAACCAACAGGAAGGCCTGAAGAGCCGAACTACTGTTTCACTGAAGAAAAAGAAATTCCTTTTGTGGAATGCATCTTCAGCTTCTGCCCAGGAGTTTCCAGGCTAGCCTTCCTGACAGCTTGCCCTATGGATTTCAGACTTAACCGGCTGCCCCTACAATCACACAAGCCAATTCCTTGCAATAAATTTCTTTGCGTATTTCCTACTGGTTTTGTTTCTCTGGTAGAACCCTCACTCCAAGACACTTGCTATATAGCAATACAGAGGATTTTTTAATGTTGACTCACGTGTTTACCATTTCTTCATTCCTTAGGTGTTGCTGTTCTCTCCCTAACAAGACACAAGACTATATAAAGGGGGTGTGTCTGGCCAGTGAGTTTCAGCCCCAGACAAGTTCACTATGGATTCAGTGAGACCGACCGAGGAATGACAATGGAACGTTCTTGGGGTAAAAGTGTTTATTACCTGGCTTGTTCTCCTGAAAAAGGTCAATCACTAGAACTATGTCTGCATCTAACAGTTGTCTGGAATCCTTCGTCTCTGCCTCCACAGCCATCCCAGTCTATGTCCTCAGCACTGCCACCACTCCAGTCTCCTGCAGCCATCCAGAGCAGAGGGTGGAGCTCTATATATAGAGTCAATAACAACGTATTGCCTACATGTGTATAGTGAGCACACGGACCAGGGCAGGTGAGAATCCTGGCCATAGGATCCTTTACTCTCTCCACAGGGTGCTTCTTAGGGTCTTTCAGGAGACTTAGTGTGTGTATGTGTGTGTGGGGGGGGGTGTAACACACTTTAGCATTCCTACATCAAAGTCTAATTTTCCTCTAAATCATACCAAGAAATGTCTGGCATCTTAACTTTGTTTAGCAAAGACCACCACTGGAAGTTTATAAGTTTGTTTGCAAGCACAACAAGCAATTAGAACCATATCCATCTCTTCAAAATTCAAAACTGAATTCAGTTTCTGTGGAACATGTACCTTTATCAGGACAAGACCAGGTGGTGAATAACTGACACTGTATATCAGCCATTTTCATGGTCAGATCTCCAGTTTGGCCATTGACTTTGCTATTATTTTGGCTTTAAGAAGTAAGAGATTCTTGTAGTAAAATTACAGACATTTCATAAGTCTCACTTTTGCTTTTGACTGAGAACTGAGGGATTTGATCTAGATATTCCTTCCTTTAATACATCTGAGGCTTTCAGAAGTAGCCACACCACTCGGTCATTGCATTCTTCACGCCCTTCATAATGTTCGTTTGCAGTCGTAATGAGTTTCACCGAAGCCTTGCCTTCAAATGGTAGTTAATAGTAACTGAACAACATGATGATTGGCTGTTTGCCTTCAGCTCCAGCTGGGCCAAATTTCCCTGATTCCTGATGACAGTTCGTCTACTGGAACCTGATTAATGACATAGTAAGTGAGGAATCTTAGTTGCGAAAGTCATTATCTTAAGCAGGAAGGGAATCTCTTAGAAGCAACTTGGAAAGATCTCAGATTTGATAAGAATTACAGATGAGGCTCAAGATAACATGCAAACTCAAGTAGGAAGTATAACCACTATAATTTAGCAGGAATTGGCCTCTGTCACCACTGCATATTACTCCAGCTGCCCTTAATGATTAACGTCTGCCCCTTCATCTTTACATCACAAACTGATTCAGAGACCTGGATAGGAGTGTTCACGGGCTGAGTTCAGGCACTAGTCCACATAGCCTCTAGGGAAGGACTTACCCACTTGTCTTCTGCAGATGAAGGTACAGAACTGCGTCCCACCAGTACTGCACGCAATACTCCCTTAAAAGAAGCAGATTGGATAATGTATGGTCAAAAGAAAATAATCACACACAAATTTAAATAATGACACATTCCTATGATGACCTGTAGTCTGACCTCTTCATCTGTTTGGTAATTTTTCTGAGCAGGACATGTGGCTTCTTTGTTGCCCCCTACCCCTCCCCAGCCATTTTTTATTGCTCCATTGTGTTTTATTACTTGAAGTATCATTGATATACAATCTTGTATTGGTTTCAAGTACACCACACAGTGGTTCAGCAGTTACCCATATTATTCAATCCTCACCCCCACTAGTACAGTTACTATCCATCAACATTACATAATCATTGGCTGTATTCTCCGCTGCCCCACTGTTTTCCATCAGTGGGTGCGCTCATGAGGATGAATGCCAGGCTGATCCTCATGACTTTGCAAGTGAATGGGATTTTTGCTTTTCCTTTCTTTTAAGAAAATGTGGCAGTCTTTATTCTTCCTTGAGGTTCCTAAATGTCATAGGAGGGGTCTTTTTCATTTATCATGCTGAGTATTTCAAGGACTCTTTTGATCTCAAAAATGATGGTATTTTCCAGTTCTTGGCTTATTCACTTCCCTCCTCCTTTTCTGAAAAACATAGTAGTCAAATATTGCACCTTCTGGAGGTAAGCCTCCATGGGTAATCTCTTCCTTTCTTTTCACTGTGGTGTTTATTCCTTTTTATATATATCTTTTCAGGCCAATCAAGGGAGGGATGAGAGTAAATTCTTATTCCTGGTCTTCCTACAAAGAAGTTGCCTGTGCATTAATGATAACCCCTTTCCTTGTTCAGTATTTGTTGTAAACATTTAACCTGTTTGACTATTATCTTTTACTTTATAATTGTTGCCTTTATTTACAGAAGATTTTTAATCTGTCAACTTTTACCTTTTTTCCTGCCACATATTTCTTCAAAACTTAGAAAGCACTCCCTTAAATAGAAATGTAAATGTTTGCTCTAATTTTCTTGTTTTCTGTTATTTGGTGAGTAACCAGCACTAATTATTAAAAATGCCACCTCCTCTTAACGATTTGTGGTATTTTATAACAGATTCTTATATGTATAAGAGTCTACTTCCTTTTTACATATGTCTGTATTACATATCGTAACTTTATCAGAAACCTGGGTGGGGGGGCCTCTCACTCCACAGGTCCTTTGCAAACCTCTTTGGCGGAAGCTACTTTTTTTCATACGTCATGAACCTTGGGAGCAGTATGTAAGTAAATGCCCTCCTTCCTGTGATCAAACATCTCTCCTTCAGTCTTCAGCATCCCCAGCTCCTTTGACGTTCATGCCAATAGACTGTAACTCCCACTGCTCTTCCCCGTGATCATTTTCCAATTTCTCCTCATTCCCTGTCATTTATGGAAGTCTCAAACATCTAGATTAATCTCTTCCTGTCCTGTTCTACAGCTGTCATAACTCACATGGAACTGCATCCATGATATGTTATTATATATCCAACACTCTGGCCTCCTAGATTCAGGATGTCCTTATTTTCAATCATCATTGCATCTTACCTCAGCTACTCACATCCATTGTCACACATTAAACCTTTATTGCCAGTGACTTCACCATCTTTGAAATAATTGTTTCAAGCTTCCTGTTGTTATTCTCTGATCAGTACTTGCTATCCCAGTTCCCTCACTATAATATCCCACTGCAGCAGTCCTTCATCAGTGAAATGACACATCCACTATTCACCCTTTATACTTTTCTCTGTCACTCTCTGTTTCACCTCTTTCCTTAGCCAGAGAAGTTTCATGCAAATATGGTCAGCTCCTTTGCCTCTATATTCCCCTCACCTGGCAGAAACGTAACCCTAATTAAACCCTGTGTCTTGGATCTGTTTCCAATGAACGGAACATTGCTCTGAAATAATGGGAGTCCAGCTGGACTATCTGCGATGATGGAAATGTTCTAGATCTGTGTAAGTTCACCTTCCTGCAGTCAATGCAAACAGTGAACACTTTCTCTTAAACCCTCTGCACCTGCCCACATTTCTCCTTCCATCTCTGACGATCTCACTTAGGCTTCATTGAGATGATCAAAAAACTAAGACAGGAACCCCTTTATTTTCTCGCTAGCAAATCTACTAACCTAACCACACCCAAACTTACCTGCGTCACTTCTTGCCTTATTGGAGGAAGGGTCCATTTTCTACTCAAAGTCAACTCCTTCACTTAATGGTTTAGAACTTCTCTTCTGCAACTTTTTGGAAAACTTCACTCTTCCAGCTCTTTTCTGTCTAGCATCAGAATGCACATGCTTGAGCTACCCTCAATTTTTAGAAAACAATTCTCCTTAGTCTCTGTGTCTCCTTCCAGATAATGGTGATATTTTCTATTCTTCACTGCTGGCCCTTCTTGCTCATCCTTACTTTTATTTTTACCAACTGATAACCAATGTATTAAATTAGTGGGTTTAAGCACCTGCAGTGTCCTCTCCTCCTGGCGCAGTACCGATGGCAGTAATTGGCTTCATCCCTGGAGGACTGTTCAAGGCAAAAAGTCGCTTGAGGATGCTGATCAGGAGAATGCCAACTCTCAGAACCTTCACTACAAGATATTTTTCTTCTGGTGATTCTCAGAGTCTTGGTAGGCATCCCAACTGATCTCTTAATCTGAGGGTTTTTTCCTTTGCTCTTCACAAGCCAGCACATCTTTTCTCCAGGGATTTTACATTGCCGAGGTTGGTTAATTTTAATTTGGTTCCATGAGCATCTTTCCAGTATCCTTAGAAGTCAGAGCAGCAATGCCGCTTCCTGACCCGCTCGTTCCTCGGGAGAGGGAACAGCAGTGTCAGGAGTAGCAGGCGGGACTGGGGCGCGGCTGTGGCGGCGGCCGTGTTGGAGACACACCGTTTACTCTCAGACTCAGGCCAGCTAAGGTTTCTTTGACCACTGTACAGAAACTACTCGTTTCCAGCGCTGCCAAACGAGTGCTACGTTGCCAAATCCAGACTCACTGGGTCCCTTTATTTTACTCGACCAAACCTCTGAAAGAGTTGATAATTCCCTTTCTTGAAAAAAACGCACCTTGCTCTCCCCCTTTCCTCCTGCCTGCCCAGTGACTGCTTTCAGTCCCTCGCTTTTCCTCTTGTCCCAGGCCTCTAAACACACCTGGCAACTGACTCTCTCTGACTACATTCACTTCCGAGGGGATATCTGTGTTTTCCAAGAATGTGTTTAATATCCTAACACTAATTCTTGTTTTCCTCTGGTCTTTTTTTCCCAAGTTGTCTTTGCTACCTTGGAATGGGTCAGCTTGTGCCTAGCAGACATTCCAACCCAAAGCAGCTTAAAAATAAGAGAACACAGAAGCAGGGCTATGTGCTGGTCATGGTTCTTAGCTACAGACAACATAATTCCCTGGGCTTGTTTTATCAATAAGATGTTTATGAAAGGATACGAGAAAGCATACGCGATTATTGGAAGGACTTCCAGGAAAATCTCCCAGGATCATGATCCACAGCTGGTTTTTACCTGCCACGGCCACTGTTACCTTCAGAGCCACGCTTCCTCCGCCACGCTCTGACCACTGGGGGCCCAAAGCGTGCTCTCTGCTGCCGCCAAGCACTGAGAGATGCCTCCACCCTGCCCTTTTCCTTACGCAGTTCTATCCCAGGTCAGGCCTCCTATGGGTGTGCTTGCTGGTACAAGGTGAAGGCACGTTTCTTTACGCTTGGGGCAAAGGCAGTTTGTTTCTATATTGGCAATGCAAGAGGCACAATGTAGAAAACTACTAAAATCTAGAGAATTTCAAAATACATGGGGCAGTCACAAATGACAAATGTCCATTGAAAGGGGCTGTGGGTAAAATTGTAATATTTCCAGAATATCTCGACTGGCTTTGGTGCATTTGTATATCTTCAGGGATGGAGAGAAGTTCATCTCCATGTCAGTGGGTAATTACCTGGGTAACCGAGGGCGTGTCTGAACCTGAGAGGTTAAGGGGAGGGGCTGGCTTGCTTGCTGGCTTGCTTCCCGAGCAGGGGAGAGAGACGGCCCTGGACTGCAGTTTGTAAGCAATAAATAGGTTTTAAACTTTATTTCTCCCTTTGACTGCTTTTGGTTTTTAGAGGTATTTTGCCCCGGGATTTCCTCTCCCTGGACTTACAGGGGCTTAACAGCATGCTTACAAAGGATTTTTGTTTCTCTGTTATTTCTCTTGGCTTTTCTCTCCCCTGTGTGTCATTTTTTTTTTTTTTTTTTTTTGCTGCATGGCTTCACCAGAAGAGCTTCAATGTTCTGATTAGTGAGTCAACAACTTTTTGAAAGTCAACTTGCTGTTAGGCACTGTGCTAGGGAACGTCCTGTGCCCAACAGGGAGTTAAGGAAGAATGTCCCACTTGACTTCCACCCAAGTGCTTCTTCCTCTGAAGCTTCTAGTGAAATATGCGTTCTTCTGAACTGGCTCAGGGTAACTTTCTCGAAACAATCCCCTGGCAAGCGAGCGGGAGTCGTTGGTTGGATGAAGCCCATCTTGGGCCACTGCTGGCCTGGGATGAAGCGAGCTTCCCTTGTAGCACAGACGCCATTTATGGAAGGAGGGTAACAACAACACAATAGGGAAGAAATCACTGATGGGGTAAATACTCTGCATACACTCTGTGTACACGTCATTCTAGACAAATGTGAGGAGTGTACTGACTCTATAGAAACTGCATTAATCTAATAAATAATTTTGGAGGAATTAGCATCTTTATAAAATGTATTTTTCCATTCAGGAATGAGGGCTATGTCTCCACTTAAGTTCTTATTCTCTACTGCTCATAAAGATTATAGTATATTTCACAAAAATTCCCTGGCAAGATTTTTGCCAGGTAGTTTGCTATGTATAAATGTGATAAATTTGTGTTTATTAAGTGAAATAATTCTTAATTATTTATAGATAGTTTTTAAATGTACTTATTAAAAATCCTGGCATTATAGAATCAATTTTACATTTATTTTTTGTTGATACTGCTAAAAAAATCATTCTGTACTTTCATTTCTAAAAAGGTAGTATTTAAATATTTCTTTCATATATTATCAAAATGGTACTAATTACTAGGACAATATATAGCAGGTATCCCCATTTTGCTATTTAATTATACCAATGCAAAGTAAAAAGTTTGATAAGATTACTTGTTATTTCACCATTAAATAAAAATGTAAAATTGGTTGATACCTCTTATTATGTTAAAGATGTATTTTTATTTAAATGAGTGCTCTGAGAATACCCCATGATCACTGAACTAAAAGATACAATCTGTTAAATTTTAGCTATTTAATAAATATTACATGGAGAGACTTCCTACTATGGAACAATCCTTCCAACCAGAATTTAAACCATTGTATTAAATATAAATAAAGGTGTTGCAATTATGCTCTACATATTTCCCTGTTGGATATATATTTCTGAAAGTTTTAAAGAGAACCCTCTATTTGGGACTCTTCCTATTTGGTAGAAACAAGAATAAGATCTATAGGGCTACATTAACCTTGACAATATTGACATATATTACAACTTTAATTTCTGTATTACTAAAATATTCATCTTGAAAATGCATATTTTCCACATTTGATGTCATCTAATTTATTGAATGAAATCAAACTTTACCAAAAATCTTTAGAACATTACACTTCATTATTTTTATTTTTGCATACCTTTTCCAAACCAGTTTTTGACTACTACGCGATATGTATATGCTATTATACATATATACAATATGCAGAAAATTTATTAATTTTTTTCTTGAAACCATGTAAATATAGTCAATAAATCTCTGTTATCTACTTAAAAAGAACAAATGAGTATGCAAGTTTTGCTTGTTTTTCCTCATCAACCAAAGGAATTTCTCATTCAATTTAATAAAGAGTATTGCCTTAGGAAAAACTAAAATAGATGCAAGTGATATGAAATTGCTAAGAGACTTACATCTTTCATTTTTATCTTAAATTTTGAAATATTGAATTTTTTGAATTTTTTAAAATTTAAATTTATTATGGATTTGTTTGGATTTTTTTTTTTTTACATGCTCCCATTTCCCTTTATTTCTATTGCTCTTTCTTTCATCCTTTTGGAAGAGTAAAATTTCTTATTAAAGTAGAATCCTGCAGTTTTAAATTTCCCATCTTTAAAGTGTATTAGGCAATTTCTGAAGTTGCTTTTTGTAGCCAATTATAATAGTACATTTGAAATTCTTGGATGAGGGAGCCCATTATAAGATTTTCTTGTTCAAATATACAATAGCTCCCTGCTCATAGGAAGAGAAATTTTAAGCTACTATGTTAAAGGCTGTTCATACTTAATATTTCTCAGAAGTCTGCTTTAAATCCCTTTCTGAATATATAAAGCAAGTAAAATTCTTTTCCTGTAATTTTCCTTATATTTGTATCAATACTTTTTTAGCGACTTTACCCTCTGTTGATATTTTAAATGTTATAATGAAGTATTTTTAAAATTTAATTCTCTGAGTGTTTCAAAAACAAAAAACAAAATAACAACATACCTGGCTACCTTGAGTGTTCACTAGATTTTTTTTCATTCAAAAAAGCAGTCTTGAAACATTTTGACCTTCTTTCATGTAATGATCTTTTATGACAACCTTGGAATTGATATGAAAACAGACCATTATTGAATTTCCTAGAGCCACCACCTTAGTGCTTCTCTTTTTCCCCCTCCAGCCTAAATTTTGCTTTGCAGAGTTTCCAGTTTCTTAACTCTCCATTTGTATGACCTTGTTTCAAACTCATTTTCCCTCCAAACTAGCTATCCTATGTAGCCTTCTCAGCGCACCTCATGGCCATAGTAAATCCCACTTTATATAGATCCGTCTTTCTACTGCACCAGATTAAACAAGTCATCCTCCTTACTCCCAGTTCGGACAGTATTTCCCCCACCCCCGCCTTTACAGTTTCGAAAAGAAAGCCCAAACTTCATAGAGTGTCTTCCAATATACCAAATACCCCACCTCATCTTTGGTAATTCCCTTGGCCTGGATTTTCCACTTCTGAATGAGATGTACTGTCCAATCATAGCCATTATCATTATTATTGATCACTAACATGGATCTCTATAGTCACACTATTACCTTCAAACTTCTGCATGTGTCACTTCACCTAGAGTATAACTTTTTTCTCTAAAAAGATGCATTTTAAAATGTATCAACTCTACACTCTCTTTATTAGCTAATTCCTCCATATTTCTTCCTACCCTAAAGACTCAGACATTAAGCTTTTACACAGAATTGTAATTAGTTTGCACATTTGTAGGTTGCTTTTTATATATATGTTTATGTAATCATATTTTTTCAGTTGATGAAAAAGGTTTCGCTTGTCATTTGGTATTCTTTCTCTGGGCTTTTGATATCATACACTGTATTATGTGGCTATTAATTATAATACCTAACATGCATTAATCTTCTGAATGGCTTATGTAGACAAATATAAAAGCTGCTCAATAAATTGGAATTCTGATTTTTTTAAATGTGGAAAATTGAAGTTAAACAAGACCTTTGGAGTCAAAAATAGTAACACCATGAGTGACTTTCCAGCAGATCCACATAAAAAAGACCTACAGTTTAGGACTGAATGTCTGATAGCATGATTAATGAAGCAAGTATAATCTGTCTTAAATGCATTTACACTTTTGTGAAATGTAAGCTTGGATCATATAGAGTACATAAATTAAGCAGTAAAAGAAGATTCCAAGATGAAATCATTTTATTACATAGAAACTCAATTTGTCAACTTCAAAATCTCAGAATGCTGTCTTTTTATTTTTCGGAATCCATTTGCTTATTTTGGTGTTTAGCCCAATGAGAGCTATCTCAGGAGATCATATTTTATAAGTGAATGCAAACATATGAAGCAACTTGATGGTTTGGAGTTTATATTTAAACAAGTTTCTATTATCCCGGTTTAATTATGTGACCCATACTGTAGACAAGTCATATTTTTATTAAAGGAAAAAAAAATAGGTTGATCTCAGAAACATGGAAACAAGAACTGGAAGGTCACATGGACCTATAGAATTAGCTCTGCTAATTCCATACAGATGTGCGAGTGCATTCCTGTAAATTTTCAGACTGAAAAGGAAATGTTAGTTACACCCTTCCCCTTTACAGCCTAGGGTAAAATATTTCACATAACATGCATATGTTTTACTAACAGAAAAAAATAAAAAGAAATGAAGAAGTCGCACTTTGGCCTTAGTACTTTATTATAAATATAAAAAAACAAGTGTGTTTAAAACCTACACACAATTCTTCGGCAGATATCAATCCCCATATTTCAAAGTATGAAAGTGTAATTTGTATTTTTAAACAAAAATGTGAGCGAGGAAAACAGCTTATTGAGAAAATTCATATCCATTTCTAACATGCTTAATAATAGAGTTGTCATGTGAATAGGTTTACCTTTGGAAAATTGATATGATTATACGTCATAGATGCTGATGCGGGTGCAGGCCTCACAGAGGAATTATCAGTGCCTAGGAGCACCCACTGCGTTACTTGGAATCCTTGACTGGCATCTCTGTATTCTCCAAAACAGCTTATTAGCTAATAGGCCCAGTGGACCAGTGGCTCCTGGTCAGGTATTGAAAAAAACTTTAGTAGTGTCATGTTTTTACTTTGATTTAGAAATCATCTAGTCCAGAAGAGGCAAATACACAGCATGGGTGCTTGTATTTGACCTTTCCCTTCTCACAACCTTCTTTTCCACTAGCCTGAACTTGACTACTGAATCTTTCTCAATACAGCACTGTGGGTAACCATTACTATTCAAACATTACTATTCTCTGCATGATGGAGACTGTTTATCTTCCCTGATTTAGTCCAGTGCTCTCATTTTCTGAAGAGGAAACTGAGGCTTGGAAAGGCTATGAGGCTGGTCAGAAATCATTTGGCTGGTTAAGTTGCAGGAATAGAATCTGAGTGTCTGAATTTAATCCTGAACACTTACAATCCAACAGTTCCCTAGTGGAAAAATAGGGAGTTTTCCTAAGAATCATTCATTAGTTAAGTAATATCTAAAGGCAATTAAGAGCAGACATCCTCTGTTAAAATATCCTGCTGTGGGGAAAACCGGCAGGCTAGCTGTGGAACCATGAACAGAAGCCTCCAGCCTTCAGAATGTGGAGTAGGTTTCCAAGAATGTAGTCCCAGGGAGGGCAATGATTGAGGCATGATTAAAGCATTTAAGGCACATGTAGATGTAAGTCTTGGAAGAGGAAAAATGAAGAGGGCTTTACAGGGGCCACTTTTAGGACCTATAGAAGGAGCTGTACCATAATGTCTAAAGACAGTGCAGCGAGAGCGGGGAGAGAGAGATTGATTCTGTTGTTTAGTTTGCAAGAGCTTGTCAACAAGATGTGGATTTGCTCTGCATGTATGATTAGTTTTGAGAGACACTGGCAGCAAGCCTTGTAACAATGTGCTGGGCAACACAGTTTCAAAAACGGATCAGCTAGAGCAGGTTAGCATGGGGGAAAATGGTGGCCAAACATTGCTTATAAACCCCAGACAGACCTTCCCAGCCAACAGCATTCTCAGTCAGTAGCTGCCTGGCTGTCTCAAGGAAGCAGAAGGCCCTGGGAGTATGACTCAGCATCTTGTATTTGACCCTCCTGAGGAGCAAGATGCTGGCCAAGACACGCACTGGTTGGCTCCTCACAGCCAGTCCCTATCCTCTGCCATAGACCACATCCTTGATTTGAACTATTGAGCCCTTGATATTTATAAGAAGATACATCTAGAATAGGACATATTAAATTGTAGCCTTCTCTGGACTTTGGGAGTTTGAAACATTCTATTCTTTAACTTGGTAATGGCAAGAAGTTAGAGTGAGCAGGTGACACATTTTATGACAGAGTGCACTAGTCTCTTACATTTATAGGAGTGAGAAATTTGGAGGAAGGTGTTCCCTTGATGGTGCTTATAGATGTGAGTTGAAAACACTGGGGAGGGGCTAAAGTTTCAGAGAGAAATGGAACAGGGAACCTGATTCACAACCCTGCTCTTTTCCTCCTTGCATCTGGATGCTACTGAATCTGTGTTTATTGCAGGTACACCCTCCCCAAGTTTATGTCTCTGAATGCTTTGGTGAACCCAGCCAGGCAGGGCCCAGCACTGGAATAAAGAGCGATTCAGAAATAGTATGAATTTCTGTAAGAGACCTGGGGGCATTGGTGGGTGAGTGGACCATTAAATGGGGTGACCCAAGGGGCCCCAAGAAAATATTGCAGTCTTCATAATCAGCAGGAAACTGTAGTAGTAAAATACACTGTTTCTCCCCAGAACAGATTTTGAGGGGGAGACAACTGTTGTACTTTAAGCTAATAAGCAGATTTTGTTAAAACTCCTAGATGAGTGGTGTGCGTGTGTGCATGCAAGTGTGTGTGTGTGTATGTGTTTGTGTGTGTGTGTGTGCACGTGTGCATGTACAGACTGGGATCAGCATGTGCAGCATCATCAGGAAGAGGATATATGAGGCAGGAATGAGAGGCTGCAAGGCGTACAGAGATATGAGAACTGCAAATAGGAGAGTTTTGGGGGAAAAGGGGGTATTGTATTGGTCAACGATCCTGGCAGGAAACAGCACATTCAAATTAGGGTAATCTGAAAAGTTTAGAAAAGGAACTATCAATTATGATGTATGTGCAGTGAGTAGGGGAACTGTGAAGGATAGTGTAGAATTAGTTTAAAAAAAGAGTCATTATCGTCACTCCTTGAAATTATGGGACAGACCAGTGACCAGAACCCAGAGGCCATGAGCCCTGTGATAAAAGGGCTGCCTAGGAAGGGGTGAAGCCTTCTGTGGAGTGAAGTTGGATAAGTCAGCATAGAGCAGGCCTACAGGTCAATGAAAGGGCCGGGGAGCTCCATCTCTTACTTTGCTCTTCTTTCTGGAACTTGCCGTGGACCACAGGGCAAGAAAGCCCAAT
Source organism: Manis pentadactyla (assembly GCF_030020395.1). Classification (NCBI taxonomy): domain Eukaryota; kingdom Metazoa; phylum Chordata; class Mammalia; order Pholidota; family Manidae; genus Manis; species Manis pentadactyla. The sequence continues at coordinate 64,360,134 of NC_080031.1, read as the reverse complement.
GATGTAGTCAACACAGGACAACCTTCTAAGGCACATAACAGGGTAGAGAAAGGCAGGCAGGAATGGAAGGAGAAATGGAAAACATTCAGCAATGATGTTTGAAGAGGATGTTCAGAAAGTTTTTCTTTATGATGTGGAATTTAAACCACCCCTCCATCTTACCCTAAAATGTCAGTAAAAATCAACCTTACATATCAGTGCTTCTTGGAATTAGGGGTGTGTGTGTGTGTGTGTGTTTGGTGAAGGGCTTTTGAATTTAACTTTATGGCAGGCGCCACAGGAGGTTTAGCCAACAAAATTAAGTTGAATTTGGCTCCCCATACTTGAGAGATGTTTAGCTAGCAGTCTTTTTAAGAAATAAGAAGGATTTTTCTCCCTTTTGACTTATTCTTAAACTCAATATAAAAATGTCTGCAACTCTCTTCCTATCACTGGTAAAATTAAAATGAAGAATTAAGTTGGGTTCACAGGCTGTAGGGCTTCTTGGGCTTGTGGTTAGAGTGCTTTCACAGAAAGCACCTCCTGGCACCTAGACTGCACAGAGTAGGTACTCAGTTTTTTGGACTGAAATAAACAAGTATACGAATGAATAAATCAATTGACAGGTTCTTGATTCAAGCCAGTGCCTGCTTCTGACAAGATAAGTCATGGAAGTACCATGCCCCTCTCCAGAAGAACACCTCCTTTCTTTCGATGTTTCTGTCCGTGTTTCCTGTTGCATCATACAGAAGGGAGCTGAGCAGGCATAGAGGTCTATGTTGCTTAGCCACCACATCTCCAGCCAGAAGCAGAGAGGAATGGGGTAGTCCTTTCTGGAACTGCATAAGTCCAAGGAAATATATCTTATTACTAGGAAGGCTGTATGGCTTTCCCTTCCTTGCTGCATTGAGAACTTAGACATCTGCTGCTCTCCTGCAGAAAAACAGCACCCTTGCAAACTCACGAACTGCATTTGAAGGAAGGAGCCATATCACTGTACGCAGGGGTGGGCAGCAAAGGAGGAAGTTTTGGTGAAGTCTGATTTTACTATGCATATCATTAGACTGCACTCTGAAAATTCTACAATGTAGAGAGTGCATCTGAATATATTGACAGTTTATCTTTATTCAGAACTATGTCCAATGGTGTGACATTTTCTTAACAGCCCTGTGCTTGTCTATGAAACACAATGACTCTTTGAACATACTTTGGCAACAGCTTATCCGCTTCTCTTGTGTTTCTTCCTGCCATTGCTTTTTCATCATCAATACAGATGTCTCTATATTTTTGCCAGTTTATTTGATGGTGTGTACTGATCTAAACACTTAAGAATTCATTCTCCTGTTGTATATGTGTCAAGTGCTTTATGAAGCAATAAATCAACCTAGGCCAACATGTTGTACAATCTACAAACATCCTTACTCTTTTCCCCACTAACCATAAAGATTTCATGTATCTTTGTCCAAGGACTAATTTTTCAAGTATGTTCAAAGTACATTGTTACTTCAACTGATTTACCAGATAATGTTACTAATTGTATTCTTGTGGTAGCCCTTAAACTGACTGCCTTAGTAACTGTGTTCAATAAGCTCATCTCTAGAAGTATCTAAGTCTTTCAAGTGCAATGTTGTAACTTATTTTCAGAGAACTTTTAAATGCCTTATTAATGTTGGCAATGATATTAATGTTGGCATTAATAATGTGGGCAATGCATAAATCAAAGTTTCATTTGTATAAACATGTTTCAATTTCATTAAGTTGTCCCACTACTTCAAAGGAGGTCGAGAACCTCATTACTGTGTTTTATTTTATTTCAGAATGATGTAACTTGGTAAAGACCATAAAATATTGTGTTCCTACAAATATAATATGCTCAAATTTAAACATTTTAACATTTTTAATGCCAGAAGGCATTCTATAATTGATATGTGTGTTTAATATGGAAGGGCTTCTATTTTTTTTTTTTTTTCTGTAAAAGCCGTTTTTAGCTACCTCAGTGTCAGCTACTTCTCTTCCTAGTCAATTTAACTTCGAGGTCTCCAGTCTTGGCACAGCACCAGATATCCAGTGGACCCTTCTTCCACTGTGAGATATGCACCCATGTTTTGACACCGTATAACTTGTAAGTTGACACAGCAGTGTTAGTGGTCAAGAGTACTTAGTAGGGTCCTTTCCATGAATGTTAGTTTAGCAAAAGCATCAGAGTAAAACAATCACTGTCCAAGAATGACAAAAGACATAAAAATTTCACTGGTTAAAGATCTAAGGAGAGTTCATTTGATAAGGATATGTAGTTATTTCTGTAGCATACAATAATTTAGGATAACTGGAAAATTAGAGTACTGACAAATTTCTAGAAAATTCAATTTCTGGAATACCTATATTAGTAACATAGATACATACACAAATAAATCTAAGAAGGTTTATCATCACTTATTTGACAATGCTTCCCATATAACTTAACATACCAAATAAACCTAATTAGTTCAACAGCTCTCTTTTACAAGGTGAGAGACAAATCCTTTGAGATTTTCTGTGGGCACTCTGGGAAATCTCAGAGCTAGTTTGAGGTAAAAAATAAAAGCTCCATGTGGAATTTGATTTTCAGAAAATATCAGAAGGTTTGAATATTTAATTAAATAGGATCACAGATCTTTGAGAAATAATACTTAATTACCTATTTAACCAAAGTGACAAATGCAGATGGCAAAGACAGAGCGTTACATAGCTGTCTGTGAATGAAACTTTGCTCTTTCAATACTGAGAAGACTAGGTTTCCTTAAGTAATCAAAACCTAATAAAGATGATTTGTGAAGCACAGTAAGTTATTTTGGTAGGACACAAATCTTTGCAGTCTAGCCTGATTACTTAAAAGATTAAAAAAGAATCTTTTAAAAATTTCCTATTAAGAGCAGACCAATCTAAGAAAACTTTGTCCTTTGAGCAGAGAGAAAAGCAGATCTTAATTCCATACCTGTGTACTTTTGATTTTAAAACTCATTTTTAAAAAACTTAAATACATGCATTCCAATCTTAGCTAGCTTAACTACACATAAAATTATTTTCCCGATTTCTTGTCCACAAAATGTCTACAACTTTTTAATGTACATTTTAAAATATATGCTTCTTTAAATTGGGGAGAAGATCTTCAACTAAGATGAAAATAAAGATTCCTAGATGTGCTCTAGATGTAGTGCCATGTATCTTTGGAATGTTTTAGTAAATCCTTCCACAAAGGCTTTAGAATATTTTTCTTTCCCTTTGGGTACAGTTTTCATTTTAGCTTAGATAAAAAGGCCTTAAAGAGTTCCTATCAGGCTCTGAGTATCAGCCTCCAGTTTAGCCAACTTCTGACATAGAGCTATTTTTTTTTTTAATTTTTTCAAATATCTCATCAGGTTTCAGCTGGGACAACAATAAATGTTCCTGATGGTATTAAACAATCCCATGGAAGCAAGAGGCTTCCCCAAAGAGGTGCAAGATTCTTTCCTCCCCAGGTCCCAAGCCACTCCCAAAGGTAACCCAAAAAAGGACTTAGAGAATCCCCTCTGAGAGCCAGCAACAGTTAGTAGGGCTCTAGCTGCAAATGGGTGCAACAGATTTCTGTCCAGCCATATTTTTGGGGGCCCCCAACCTGATTGTTGAGGGGCCTGCATATATAAGCATCTGCATGTTCCTTTCAGGCAGAAAGTCAAGCCAACTTCAGATGATACAAAATAGGGCAAGAAGACAATCTCTGTTCCAGGGAGAGAAAGGATAGGCAACCAGCGGGTACTGGAAAGTGAATTCACTAGCCACAATTCAAACATCGAATCTTTACAAATATGATTTGCCTACCAGTTTGAAAGGAAGGTCCAATGTGACATTTTATCTTTTTCTCTCCGCAGGCAGCACAGAGATCTGGGAGAGCTGACTTTGGTAACAATTCTCACCCTTTGCCAGCTTCTGCCAATATTTCAGGATCCCGTTTGCAAGCTCTGGAGCGAGTGCGGTGTCCCAGTGGATCTTGTGTAGGTCACCAGACTGAAGAGGGGGAAAAATAAATTTTCCTCTACCCTGTATAGTGAGACCCTCTTTTCTCTAGGCACCTTATAAATGTGTAAGTTTACCTAGTTTAAAAATTCTCCACTGTGGCCTCTGTAATTCAAGATCACCTTCGTTAAGGTTAACCTGTTTAGCCTTGGCACACCTGAGGCCTGTTCACCTGAGGCCTCACCTGGGATCCAGTCCCGCCCCAGACCCAGTCCAGTTTCCGAGTCAGACTCAGACTGGCAGGACCAAGTCGGGTTTCTAAGTCAGATCTAGTCCGCCAGGGACCCATTCCTGTTTCCAGGTCAGACACAGTGCTTCTCTGGAGCCAGTCCAGCTTCCAAGTCAGACCCAGTCCAGTTTCAAATCCAGTTCAGTTTCCAAGTCAGACCCAGTCCGTCCCTGGCCCCAGTCCGGTTTCCAAGTCAGGCCCCGACTGGCAGGACCATGTCAGGTTTCCAAGTTGGACATAGTCTGCAGTGACCCATTCCTGTTTCCAGGTCAGAGCCAGCCTGACTCGTGCCGGTTTGGTCCCAGTCTGGGAAAAGAAATGCTCCAATGAAGCCTGAAAGCTCCTAATGGCAAAGCTGCAGGGCTAGGATGTGTGCTCCAGAAGCAGCGAGACCTCCAGAGGCAGCGAGAAGGCCGCAAGCTCAGGGGGCTCAACAGGTACCTGTCTGGTTGCTCATTGCTCCTGGGGGTGGTAGGGGAGAGGGAGTCTCCTGTGGTTGCCTTGTTTGATGCCAGAACTGTTAAAAGATCAACTGAGATATATTAAGGATTTTAAGGATTTCTTTGAGCAGAAGTCATTTGCATCAGGCAGCATCCAATCTAGCAGATAGAAAGGATCTCCAAGGAGATGCTAAGAAGAAAGACTTTTATAGACTTTTATAGGCAGGAGGGAGCAGGAAGAAGGAATTTATATGAGGCCAAAAGGTTGGTTATTGCATAGTTGCTTTCCTTCAGGGAACGCCGGGGGTCTCTCAGCAGTTACCTAGTTAGTGCTGATCAGGCGATTCTTGATTGACCCATTCAAGATTCCATTTCTGGGAAAGCTGAAATTGTAATTAAGTCTTGGTTGGGTTATGTGTGGTTTAGCATGAGCAATTCCATTTGGGCCTGTTGTTTTATTTTTTAACAGAACCACAGCTGCCAAAATAACCATTATGGCTAATTTGAGTCCTTACTATGTGCCAGGCATTCTAAAAAGTCTACAGATGTTTATCTCATTTTTATCCTTACAACAGGTGAGCATTATTATTTCCCCTCTTGAGATAAGGATACCCAGGTTCAGAGAATTTAACTAATTGACCACGGCCACATGACTGAAGACAACAGAGCCGGGGTTTGAACCACAAAATCTTGATCCAGAGCACCTACGCTCAACTGCCTTGGAAAAATCTCTACACATGTGTGCAGGATTAAGACACAGAGTATGCCCAGGATATAGACACAGAAATGAAATTGTTGGATTACAAAGTGTGAGAATTTTCCTAATTTTAAAGTCGTTGTGCCAGCTTCTATTCTCAATTCTGTTCTCATGAGTGTTTGAGGCTCCAGTCACTTTTCTGAGCTTACCGTCACAGTGTTATGTCTGATCTAAATTGGTCGTCTACTTGCTGATCCCTTGAAGCCTAGGAGGTCTGTGCCTTCAGCTCCACTTATTAAATAAAGTTTTGTTTCATTTTAGTTTTGTTCTTTTTTGAGCATGACCATCTTTAAAATTTTTATTTTATATTTAGTCTTAATTGTTACATTGTTTAAGGAGAGAGCATTCTCAAAACATGAACTTTAACACCACCTGGATATTCAATTCTTTTCATACTCCACTATAACCATCAAGTAGTTCTTAAAATTCTTCTCCTTTTGTCCCATTTACCATGGAATCAACTCCTATTTGCTGGTCATCGTTTTGATGAACAAGACACTATGCTGGATACAGAGCATACAAAAACAAACGAGGCAGAATTCCTCTCTGTGAAGAACTTACAGAGGAATTGGCCACATAAACAACGAATTATAATGAAATATGATAAGTACTGGAATGGAAGTCTAATCATATGGCAAAAGAATACAGATGACAAAGTATTTATTTTTGCTTTAGGTGGGGCTTAGGGTCGGTGACATATATACTGAGAATTGAAAAATGAGTAGGGTTTTCTTAAACTTTGAGGGGAAAGTGAAGATATTTAGTGAGAGGGTGAAACGTAAACAATCCCTTGAAGGCCTGAAAGTTCATAACATGTTCGAGAATCAGTAAGTAGGGAAGTTTAGATGGTGGATGATGGGGAACTGGGAAAAGAAATTACAGTTTATTAAACTGAGAGGGTAGGTTAGCCCAAACTTTGGAGGTGGTTGCCTGGGGTGGCTACTCAGGAGAGTGTCATAGCTTACTGCCGCCTCTCCAGCTTGCTTTTATTGGTTCTGTGTACAGTTTAATTTACATTACTTTTTCCCCTTAAAAAAATTTTTTTTTTACCACAACAGCTCTTGAAAATCTATACCACTTTTTAGACAATAACTCCTTTTTTTTTCAGCGTAACGACTTTCTCCCCCTGAAATCCACTAAAACATTCTGCAAATTTATATTTCAACAGTACACTTTCAGGTAGAAGCACACTTACATTCATTTCAGACAATAGTTTCTAGTAAAAAAATATTACATGGCACAAATTGGAAATGCATTGGATGAACCGAAATGTTTTGATTTGCCTACAGATGCCAAGCAAAAGGAATAAAGAGATATCCTCTCCTACTACTCTTCTGTCTTGTGCATGTGTACTATTTCCTCATGTTTTGAAGCACATATTTTTCTATCCAAAGATTCCAGTCCTTTCCATTTATGTCAAAGCCTTCCATATCAGGTAGTTATTTTAGGGTTGAAGTCTCAAAGGAAAGATTGTCAGGCCCTTATGATTTTGATATTGAATGCCTGCCCAATATTCAAACGCCTTACTTTCCACCACCTTTCAAAGAATGATACCTAGTGCTTCTTTCTCCAGCCATGATAAATCGTCCTCCTTTGGGACTATAATCAAATTTCATTGCATTACTTTGTATGTATAAACTGTATTCACACTTTCAGATTGATTATGTTTTATAGGTGTGCTTTTATTATTCAGTTGATATATTATCTGTCTGAGGAAAATGTTGGATATATTAGGTTGGTATGTACATACATCCATATTTAAAAACTTTTCACGTAGTGGCATTGTTTTTGGTCATTACAGAAGGAGTAGATGCATTTGGATTCTACACAAGACCTCAGATGTAAGAGCCCAACTAATTAAAAAGAAATTGCAGTCGACATCTGTAGGTTAATAAGATTATGCCTTTATATCTGATTCCAAGGAAAGAATTCAATTCTGACTACTTAAGAATAAATAGAAAAAAGCTCTCTTTGGAAAAACACTTATTGTATCAGTTATTTTATCAAGGGATATGCCAAACAATTACTCTGGGATGGAAAAGAGTGAGGATGGCTGGGCAGCAGCCAGAAGTCCAAGAACATCTTTTCACCTGTGCTACCATTCTTGTCTAACTCATGAGGGCCTCTCTGCTCATCAGATTCAAATTACAAGCAGAGATGTCTAATCAGCATGCACTGGGTAATTCCTACACTTCAGCGATGACTTTGAATGGGAAATAGCATCCCAAAGTAGGTTTCCGATTCGCTATGAAAATGAAGAAGGTGCTTGACGTAAGAAAAATAACAGATACCCACCAGATTCTGTCAACAGCCCACCATGCATACACACACTAACACATGCACCTTTGCTCCACATATATAGTGCCTTTTAAATACCCTCAGGTGATGTAACAAATCTCTCTCAAACAGAAAATGCTCAGGCACTGTAGAGCAGACTAACCAAAATGATAACCATTTAGTGCCATCAGCTCTGTGTCTGGAATCTCTGAATTACCTATCATCCTCATTCTGCAGCTACTCATAAAACTCCACCAGGTGTTTATGTCTTCCTTTCAGGATCCTTTACACGTGTCGTGGTTGTCGTCGTTTTCCTGAGCACCTCTTAAACAGCGGCAAGCCTTCACATGGACATAAATATCATTAGTCTTGGTCTCTTCTGAGGGCTCCATTTGGACCAACCATTAGCCAGTGCCTACGCATTGGGATAGAAACTCTCTTTGGGCTTTCCTTTTTTTAGCAGAAATAGCAGAAAAGGAGAGGTACAATTCAAAAGACTGCTCATTGGAAGAATGGTCCTTTTCCTCTGTCTTTCAGGGCCACAAATAAGTAGGACTGTAATTGAGTAGTCGTCTGCACTAGCCGTCAGAGAGAAGCTTGGAGAACCATCTGGAAAACCAGCCAGTTGTTCATCCTCAGTCATCCGGTCCAAAGGAATTGCCAATGAATCTACTGATACAGGTTTAGGAAGAAGTTCATCTTTTAAGTGTTTGACATGACATAAATCTCTCAAATTCTCCCATGTGGCAGGTTTACTGGCTATTCACCAAAATCTTTATCCTTTTGTTCTCCCTGGAATTATCTCTAGGCTATTGCTAGCAGTTTTTCTTTATAGTTAAGTGTGATCATGTGACTGTGTTCTAGCTAAAGGAATGTTAGGTAGAAATGATGGCTACCATTTTCAGACCAAGACACATAAAATGACTTGTGATTCTTTTGCCGTCTTTTATCCCCCCCGCGACCGTGTAGATGCAGAGCATTGCAATGCTCTAGAGAATGGCAGAGATTTAAAAGGCGAAGGTCCTATATTTCTGAACCACTATGTGGATGAATGCTGCCATCCAGGACCACCCATACTGGACTGTCACATGAGCAAGAAACCCAGTTCCATTGAGTTCAATGCCTGAAACTCTCCAGGTGCTGTGGATGTTAGTGTTAGGTCTGGCTTGGGGAACACTAATGTCTTGTATTTGGCCCTTCTACCATGATGACCTTTGACATCACAGGTCATTGAGCTCTTGTAGGGATCCTGCCAGTGGCTAAAGATGTCCATCCAGGTATACACCAGTAAGCTGGGAAATAATCGTTGGTGGGTTTGTTCCATTATCCTTGGGCAAGTACTCCATTTGAGCAGCTGACCTTACACGTCTGACTATATCAGAGCACAGTGATTTTATAGGTTTCTGGAACCAAGGTTAGCTGGAACTCAGTATCCAATACTAGCTTAAATGTTTTGGTAATTCTTTTCCTTGTTTTGTTTTGCTGTGCACAGTACCTTATGTTTCTTTGGGGAAGGCTGGAGAGAAGGACAGGGGAACCTACATATGGTGTTACAGTAAATCCTTAACATGTGTGCTTTTGACTTTATTGAACAGCCTCTAAGTATGGGGAGTTGGATCAGAGACTGTGACTCTGTAGTGTGGGTAGCTCAGGCTGGTCTCAAGAATATTGTTGATGATAAAGATCTCCAAAAACTTTATCACATATTATCTGTGGTCCATGATGAATAAACTTCACCTCAAGGTCTCTGTCCAGTATTCTTGGAACTTGAATGACCATGTTGACCTTGTTGTATGATATGAAAACCAGGGATGATATACTGCTAGTACACACTGAAACTCTGTAGTGGCCAGTATCCATTCTGATTCTTAGTATCTGTGCTCTACTGGTCATTAAGTATTTTGAATTTATCCCCTGATAATAAAGATGTGTACTGTATCTCTCCCACCATCTAGACTTGACAGCCCAGAGTTCTTCCCGTTCCTCGTGATGTGAGCAAGTCCAGTTATGATGGTCGAGGGCTAGATGGGGTTATATGTTTATCTTAGGGGATATATATTTTAGAAAAATAAAGTAAAATTTCTCACAGTTTTGAAATATGAGAAATTTCTATCTACTCCAATAATTTAAAATTTATTATATATTTAAATCAGATTATTAAATTAAATAAAATTAATGTAAACTTTCCACTTATTTGGGCTCCCAGAAGGAAATAAAGAATGGCCACCATGAAATAACCACACTCTGCCAATTTTACTTGCTCACATTTGCGTGACTTTTAAAAGTTCAGTAATTCAAATCTTCTCCAAATATTTGAGTAAAAACTAATATTCCAAGAAGCTGTGAACCCAGTGCTCTGCCGCTCATCTCTATGTACACAGATACCCTATTGTGAGATGCATAGGGAAAAGTTATAGACACAATTGTGAGTTCATAAAAAGGTTTTAAAGTCACTCCTGAAGCCTGTATTTTTTTTTTTTTAAGTAAGGACTTCATGTTGAGAGTCAAAAAGTGGGAGAGGAATAATGACCTTGAGAAGAGTGGTAAATGGTTGAAACTTTACCATTAGCTTTGGGGAATTAGAAATGAAATGGATGGGTAAAATGACGACCAATTAGCAATAATCCTCCTGCTCATACAGCTAAGAAATCATGCTCTTGACTAGAACTGAAGCCAAACTACCATGGGGTTTTGCTCCTTCATGCTGACATCCACTGCCTGCCATGAGTACTGTTTGCAGCTCTTTAGATCACTCTGGATTATTTAGTCAATAAACTGATGTTTGCTCCAGGTATTCAGGTGGGTTTACCAGGGTGGGATTTCAACAAATATTCCTTTTCATTGATATTTCAAAGCTGAGCAATTAGAGAAAATGGTGAGGTGGTGGCTAATGCCCAGTGATTGCAGTTAGAAAGTAAAATGTAGTAGAAGCCTCCCTTAGGTATCAGAGTGACTAGCGTGTACCAATACAACGTGAAAAATCAAAGTTGCTACTTGTTTTTCTCTAGCACTTCACAAAAGTGGAAGAAATGGCATAACTTTAATTGGATACTCGAAAGATAAAAGGATTCATTTTCTTAGTATGGAATATTTTCTATCATTAAAACACCAGTTTTTTAATTTTTAATTTTGATATCATTAATGTACAATTACTTGAACAACATAATGGTTACTAGACTCCCTCTATTATCAAGTCCCCCCCACATACCCCATTACAGTCACTGTCCATCAGTGTAGTAAGATGGTATAGAACCATTACTTGTCTTCTCTGTATATACTGCCTTCTCCATGTCCCCAGCCCCATACATTATGTGTGCTAATCGTAATGCCCCATTTTCCCCCTTATCCCTCCCTTCCCACCCATCCTCCCCAGTCCCTTTCCCTTTGGTAACTGTTAGTCCATTCTTGAGTTCTATGATTCTGCTGCTGTTTTGTTCCTTCAGTGTTTTCTTTGTTGATATACTCCACAGATAAGTGAAATCATTTGGTACTTGTCTTTCTCTGCCTGGCTTATTTCACTGAGCATAATACCCTCTAGCTCCATCCATGCTGTTGCAAATGGTAGGATTTGTTTTCTTCTTATGGCTGAATAGTATTCCATTGTGTATTTGTACCTCATCCTCTTTATCCATTCATCTACTGATGGACACTTCAGTTGCTTCCATTTCTTGGCTATTGTAAATAGTGCTGCAATAAACATAGGGGTGCATATGTCTTTTTCAAATTGGGCTGCTGCATTCTTGGGGTAAATTCCTAAGAGTGGAATTCCTGGGTCAGATGGTATTTCTATTTTGAGTATTTTGCGGAACCTCCATACTGCTTTCCACAATGGTTGAACTAGTGTACATTCCCACCAGCAGTGTAGGAGGGTTCCCCTTTCTCCACATCCTTGCCAACATTTGTTGTTGTTTATCTTTTGGATGTTGGCCATCCTAACTGGTGTGAGGTGATATTTCATTGTAGTTTTAATTTGCATTTCCCTGATGATTAGCGATGTGGAGCATCTTTTCATGTGCCTGTTGGCCATCTGAATTTCTTCTTTGGAGAAGTGTCTGTTCAGGTCCTGGAAACACCAGTTTTTAAATGTTGTAGAACAAACACTATGAAGACATTATATCTTAATCATTGGCATGAACATTTGTCACTTGTGTGGGAGTCTGAAACTGTCACACAAGATGACCCACCCTCACTCTTTTGTTGAGACAATACCTGAAATAGAGAATCAACTATTTCTTTTTTCCCTTAAAGCTAGATAGAACAATATAATCTGAATGATTATCATTCTCTTTTCTCTTAACAAGACAATGTGCAAAGGGCCAAATATGGCAGTTTTGTTTGTTCAAAAGGCCAAATACAGCAGTAGCCTTTGAAAAGTCTCTTTAGTTCAGCTCCGGGCAGCTCAAATCTTTTATAAAAACTCCAGCCCTCACTGAGTCCCCTAAGAGTGATGAATTTAAGATGTGTAATTTGAAACTGCCGTGTGAATTGCTACTTCCCCCAGATGGGGCAAACCACAGTGTCTTTTAATGCACTAATAGTATCAAAATACATAAACGTCAGATACAACTGTGCTGTCACATTGGATACCAATCTGGGAATATAACAAAGGAATTACAACAGAGGGCACTAGGGAAATCACAGCACATCCTCACATCCTGCTTACTCCTGCTTGATGATTTCATAAAGGCCTCTTTCAATCAAACCCCCTTCCCAGGTTTGAATAATAGCATCATAACAAAGAGATAAAGCAGGAATTAGAATTTAGGACCCCCAATATTAATGACTAATGAATCCCATTTCCCATTATACACTTTAACCCTTGCTCATTGGCTCATGGGGAATATTACTTTCTTTTTAGTCTCAAACGAAATAAAAATACTTTAGGGAAGTTCTTTTGGCCTCTGCTCTTAACTCATATTAACACTCATGGGAAGTTATGCAACTACGGGACTTTGAGAGACAAAAGGAACTTTTAAACACTTTTTTTTTAACTCCAAAGTTCCAACTATAAGATTTGACCTAAAAAAAAAAAAAGCTTCATGATATTGTGATTCACATGCTTTCCTTCATAATTTCTTAACTTTCATCAGTATTTTATATTGAATGGAAAATCAATACTCTCTGCTTTTCCTAAGAACAGATCTTTCTTAATTGTTGAAAGTTTTACAAAATTAAAACACGGGATACACAATCTTCCAGACACTGAAAGTTCTCACATATTACAAAATGGAGAGGAGAGAAAATTATTGTTCTAAAAATATATGTAGTTTTAGAATTCTGTGGCTGTAGTGTTTCTGTAACAGTTTTAAAAGGCAACCCCAAACACTTCTCATCTCATCTTGTTAATAAATTAAATGAACCCAGACTTCCAACAGTCTTACTGTATCTTACAACTTTGACCACAGGTATTTTAAAACTGAATTAATTCAGCACCGTTAATATCTTTCTCCTTCCACATCTTTTAAGCTAAACTGTATTGAAGAATTGACAGCTCTAGAAAATATTTTCCCCAATTACTGCTGAATATAGTTGATTCTAAGAAATGTTATCAGGGTTGTCAGTGAAAGTAGCTGTCTTGTTAAATGGAATTTGGTGAGGTTTTCACAGATGGTTCGAGGTCTTCAGGTACACAGTGGTTTTCCTCCTGAGCTCTCAGAGAAAACATGTAACAGCCATGGCAGCTCTTCATTTCTACATGCACTGCAGAAGAATTCTCCGAGAAGCCAGGTTTGGAGTCTTCGTACTTTCAGTTCAAATGTACATTCTTTATTGAAATAGTATATGATTTCAGACTTCAGTGTTAAACAAAACATAAGCATTAGAGTGCAACATTGAAGTGTATGGTCAGCCAGGAGTTGATGAGCGTGAATTTTGGGTTTCTAGAAAACCAAGAGAAAACAAGGAATTATCCTGCAAAAAAACTAGACTGAATGTTTGTGTACAAAGTTTACTACTGTATAATCCCTGGGTGAGGCAGAGTGTTATAACTCTCACTGGGCCAAGCTAGCACACCATTCTTTAAAAATGTGGTCAATTATTATTTCTTTAGTATCAAAATACAAAGTACACTTCAAAGTGTAAAACTTTCTTCTATATTCAGCAATATTTTTTCCTCATCAGTCTGCTTGGCTTATGTAAAAAAAAAAATAAGACACTGCTTTAGTATAGGAATAAAACTTTGAAGGCCTTGAGACCAAGAATGAGATTTCACAAAATGGAAAAATATCTTACTGCCTGCATAGTGTGTCTGCTTATGAAAGGAAAAATAATAATAGGAAAGCACCCAAGCTTATAAATCATTCTCTCATTCAGAGACTATTTATTGCTTACTGGGTCCCAGACAGCCTGACATTGAAGAGCACACAGCCGCTTGCCTCGGGGTTACTGACAAACAGGAATTACAACTCAGTAATAGCCTTCGTAGAGCTGGGTGAGCAGCGCAAAGTTTGAACGATCAGAGAGGCTTCTGGCAGACACAATATCTGAGTTGTGGTTAGAAGGAGGGGCAGAGCTCACCTGGGGAATAAGTGTGTGGAGAGAGATGTTCAAAGCACAGTCTCCTGCCTCTTGCAGACAAAGCCTCAGCCACATGAACGCTCGATACATTTAGGGAAGTGCAGGTGGAATTGCAAGAAAAGACATGTCAAAAATGACACCCAGTTTTCAGTAGAGGACCCAATTCTGTATGACCTTGTAGATGCACAAAGGTGTTCAGACTCTTCCTAAGACAGCGGGCAGCCATTGAATGATTTTACCCAGACAAATGATTTGTTTTAGAGAAGGCATTTTGGTGTGCTGTGGAGCCAACGGGGGTATGTTGGGGGTGGAGCAGACGGAGTCAGGCGTCCAGAGGGCTTGAGGGGTACAGCTTGAAGTCTGCCCAGGGGAATGTAGAGAAGTAGACAGCTTTGAGGGGTGTGGTGAGGAGGGGAGAGTTAGGGATCTGAGTCAATTCCATGCATTTGCTTTGAGAGACCTGGCTGACCGTACTGCCCGGTACTGAGAGAGGGGGTGCAGGAGAAGGCTGGGCTCGTGCAGGATGCTGGCCGTTGGACATACCATCTAGGAGCCACACTGCCTCGCTGCACCTTCAAATGACCAAAGCTGAATCTGGCCGAGAGAGGAGAGCTGGCCGGGGCCAAAGCTTTATTTCCGGTGCTCGATTTAGATTAGCTGAGGGAACTTGAGTTATTGGCCTCTATGGAAGCCACTGACTCTGGAGAAGAAATTCTCCCTTCAGCAATGCTGGGCACTAGTCCATTTGGAACAACAGAAAAAAAAAAGCTGGAAGAGGAAAAGTCAGAAACTTCATTTGGATTTTGTAAAAAGAAAGAGGCTATTTTAAAATTAAATAAAGAGGAGTTAATGTAAGTATTACGCTCTGTGGCAAAACTCCGTTTTATGTATAGTTGTTAAGTTGTAAAGAAAAGATATTTATGTGGAAAGTTTGTACAGTTCTTGAGCTTGTGTCTTGACTCACAAAAGTTCACTTTGTAGATTTTTTTCCCCCTCCATTCTCTTGCTAAATAATGCTCAAGTCTGTGCTGTTTTCAAATGCTAAGCAAGAGTTCAATTAGTCGTATCTAATTTGGGGATCCCTTTAGTGACAGCGTTCCTTCACGTTACTGTCTGTTGGATGACTATTTGTTTTGGGGCATCTGATTCAGGGAAGGCCTTTTGGGATCCAGGAACCCCTGAAATATACACAGAGCTCGTGCAGGTAATCCACACCCTTGTCACCCAGGGAGCGTTCTGCTTGGACAGGCATGGGGTCAGGCTTTTTCCAGGTCTCATGTGTAAATCCTGAAATGGTCCCCCCTCCCTATTCTTTCACTTTGGTTAGCTTGGGGCAGAGGGTTTGGCTCAGTATTATCTGAGTTGCAGATGAATTTGGTTCCCGGCTGCAGGCAGAAAGGGCCTCTTTTAACAAAGCCCCACATCCTTCCCTTCTGCTTTCAGAGGGGCTCGGCCTCACGGAGCGGCTGTCTTCTGATGTAGTGAAAGTTTTGTCTCATTTGGTTCTTGGTTGCCAGCAATGGAAAACAACTCTGTCTAATAAAGGCAAGGCATTTGCTGGCAGGATGTAAGGTAGGAAGCAGGAGGAGGCTGTGGTGGGAGCGCAGGCACAGTCTCACCTCTAAAAGGCGCTGGTTAGCGAGCTGCCTGGCCCCAGCTCCCCTGAGGACAGTGTCCCGACAGTAAAGCTGTGTCGCTTGCCCACCCCTGCCACCGCACACTGAATGAACCTCATCTCTGCACCACTCATGGAAGGTAGGGTGTGCCTGGTGCTGTGGGAGGGGCGGGGTGGGGGGCAAACTTGGTTTCCTTTGGCCTTTTTTTTTGGGAGGTGAGCCACCCCTCTCCCCAAGGCTCCCACCGTGAGGACGTCTCCCAAAAGGAAGGGGTTTGTGTAGCCAGCAAGTGAGTAACGTGCACTGCAGTTTACTCTGTGGCTTACCTCTGTTTGTCTTTCTGCATATATTTACAGGAGAACATGCTTTCACCCGACATAATGCTCGTGTTGCACATACAGTTTAAAACGGGGGGAAGAAGACCCAAAGCAAGTCAGGCTCCAAGCCTAAGTCTCTGGGTGATGGCCACTTTCTCTAGTTCTGCTCTTCAGAATTTTGTCCCTGATGACATGCATTACATAATTATTACTACCAACAAACCTCCCCAAGAGAAAGGAACTTCATTAAAATGTATAAATACAGCCATGCCTCAACAAGAGAGAGGAAGTCAGCAGAGGCATTGGTCTTTGTTTCTACATGCGGCCATGAGGCCACAGAGGGTACTGGTGACTCTCTTCTCACCCCCACCCCCTGCGCTTTTCTGTTTGCTTTGCCCTCAGCTGGCTGGGCTGCTTTACCCAGTGGGCTCACTCAAACCTTCATTCCCAAGGGATCTAAGCTCTTGGTTCTGCCTGAGTAGATTGCTAGAGTCTTTGATTTACTTCTAGCACTGGACTTGGTAATATGAGAAGGTGTTCTGTTTATTCCCCTCCCCGCTCTCATTGTATAATAGCATCTCTGTTCTTCCTTGAGAATTAGAGTCTAAGGCGAACACAGTCCTTTTCTTGTTATTTTTATTTAGCCTCTCTTCACTGTGGCATGAGTATGAAATGGCCCAGTGCAAGTCTCAGCTCCATGAAATGCTGAAAGCATCCTTCCTTCTCTGTTATTTCCACACTAGCAGAACCTGAAGATGATGCTGCAGAAAGTAAAACAGTTGCAAGGAGTGATTAGTTGGTAGGTAAGTGGGGATAGCACCATCTTTCCAGCTCCTGGCTCCTGAACTAACACAGTTTGGTTAAAATAGAAACGGAATGAGTTAACTGCTTGCTGTTCAGAACAGAGATTGTATCTACAGAATCACACTATGAATTTTCAAGGAGTTTCTCCCACATGGTAACAAATCTTTACCAGCCTATTCTAGCTCTTAATTTTAGAAGAGGGGCACATGAATAAACTGCTGAATCCATTGGTCATAGTTGATGTAAAGTCAGGGCCCTGATCAGCACGAATATTGTGTGGGATGCCAAGAGCTGGCCCAACCTGAGGGGGACAGATGCACGTCGACTTTCATTCTATGGACAGTGCTGAATATACTGGAATCCTCGGTTCTCAGGCATTAATGTTGGCTCCCAGTCACTGTCTTATCTTTCTCTAAATATTGGGATATTTTTCTCTCCTCAAAACACAGTTAACTTGGTAAATGCCAAAAGTCACACCACACAGCTTACTAAGTGGTAGAGCCAGAATTTGAATTCAGGTAGACAGATTTCCAAATACAAGTTCTTATCTCCACGCAATGCACCTCTTCTCTGAATTTGTTACTTACAATTTTATTATCCTTCAGAGTCACTAGGCTCTTCTTCATTAATGGAGATTTGGGTCTGGGAAATGACCTTGTTCTAGGAACCGAGTAAGAGGTCAAGAATTTAATTTCTACTTTGGTGGTATTTTTTACCAGACCCAAAAGTTTTTTCAATTATGTAAGTCAAGTAAGACTTTAGTGGGTTGTCCTCCTCTTTCAACCCCAGAAACCTCATGGTTGATGAACCTTTGCCAAACATATCTAAGTTGGAACATTCTGATTGTTTCAGTAACTATTCCTCCTTTTCCTCTGAAGGTTAAGTGCCACATTATGGATATCTTATTGAAATCAGGGAACCCTTCATTGGACATTTCTCTCACTAGCATCCCCAACAGACCTATCATGAAAAAAACAAAGCCTTTCTGGGACCCTGGCACTGTTCTCATTAATGCATGTCACAAACCTTGAAGAAAGAAGTGAGTGGTGGACCCTCCCAGGGAATGCAGGGAGTGGATTAGACAGTTCACGCATCGTAAATCCACTGTGGTCTTCCTATTTTCTCAAGTCTTTTCATTCATTCCTTTTGGACATGCCAAGGAATGTCTGGTATCTCAATGAATAGGTTCTAGAAAAATAAATCGTTGCTATATCTGCAGTGGCCCTAGATAGAAAAAACCTTTTCAGTTAAATTATAAATTTTATCAAAGCAATTGCATGCACCCACTTTTCAATGCCCAGTAAGACAATGAGGCTTATGACAATAGACAGCAGGCCTCCCTCCACACCTAGTTTCTGCTTTCAGAGAAGAGGATTAGCAACTATTGGCTGTCTTTTCCGCTGCATTTCTAAATAATCTGTTTACTTAAGTCATTTGGCTCTTTCTTGATTTTCCAATTATAGATATTATAATTACAATATCAATATAGTTACAGCATAATTTTTGGTTAAATTCACTATTAGATGTCTGCATTCCATTGACTGCATTAATGTTGTCATCCACTGAGTTTCTAAGATGGTGCTCTTCTACTTCTTGTAAAGTTTCTTGCTTTTCTTGGAGTTAATAATGAATTGTTTTAACATCTCTGCTTATGTTTTTACATACACTTGCTACTAACAGCCATCAAACTCTTCAGCTCTGTGGAAGTCCTCACAGTAAAATCATAAATTAATTGCCACAGATAATCTGTCAATCTCATTTCCTTTTTCTTTTTTCTGAGCAACATCCCTTTGTGAGCTCTCTGTTCTGTACTATTTGTTATTTACACCAGCTGCACATTTGCCATCCTGGGGCTTGTTATACTAAAGCTGGGATTTCTGTTTACATTGCCCCTACACCAAATCTTTCTTTCCTGGATGCTGTATCTTTGCTTTTCTTAGTTTACTCTTTTGCATTGGTGGAGGACATCCTACTGAGAAAGAATTATTTATAAGCAAATTTTCTGAGATCCTTAATCGGAAAATGCCTTTAGTTTATCCGTACATTATCTTCTAGCTTCTAGTCTGATGCCATTGTAATTTTTCTTTTTTTGTCCCTGACTTCTTGAAGTCTATAGGATTTCTAAAAAAGTCGGCAATAGCTGGAATTTATTATTAAAGGTGTTAACCATTACAGAAAGGGTGAAAGAGTTTTACAGTAAATATCCATATACGCTCACTTGGATTCTACCATAAACAATTTAATATACCTGTTTTTATTACATATCTGCCCATCTATTCACCTTCCTATCCAACCATCAAGCCACCTTGCTTTTTTGATGAATCTAAGTAAGTTGAAGAAATTAGTATACTCTTTTTTAGATATTTCAGCGTGGATATCAACTAGAGTTCAATAATTGTTAACTGTTTTGTGGTAAAATTCTCATGTGTTGAAATGCACAGATCTTAAGCCGGCCATCATGTGAGCTTTGTGCAATCCAAACCATTATCAAAACAGAGGACATTATCATCAACTTAGAAAGCTCTGTCATGTCTCTTCCCAGTCAATGCCAAGCCCTCAACTCTTGAGGCAACCATTGTTTAAATTTTTTCCCATCATAGATTAGTTTTATCTGTTCTAGGATTTCATATAAATGGAATCAAGTAGTAGAATTTATTCCTTTGAGTCTGAATTTTTTTTCGACCTGCATAGTGTTTTGGAGGTACATCCATGGTGTTCCCCATTCCTTCTTATCACTGCATAATTTTGTTAGTTAGGGTCCTCTGAGAAGCAGACAGAAAGACAGGATCCCATGTGCAAAAGGTTTGTGGAGGTTATGCTTCCCCAGCAGGAGGTCTACACGGTGTCTGCTCATGACCACCACAGTAGTAGTCTGGTGTGTGGATGGAATACCATTTGTTTATTCCTTCTTCTAGTGATAGAAGCCTAGACTGTTGACAATTGGGGGCTATTATGAATTACTCAATCAGTATTCTTCCACACAGTTCTTTTTGTAGGCCTATGTTTTCATTTCTCTACAGTAAATACCTAAGGGTGAACTTGTTAAATTACAGGTATATGTTTGTTTTTATAAGAAATTACCAGAGAGGGGTGGAGCCAAGATGGCGGCTTGAGTAGAGCAGCGGAAATCTCCTCCCAAAACCACATATATCTATGAAAATATAACAAAGATATGATATGAAAAAGAACTTCCAACATCAGCACTCTCTGAAAGACTCATGCCAGAAGATGGTCATCAAAAAACCCCAACAAAGATCCACGCACTGCTACAGCTGTAGATGCACTCATCCCACCAGTTCCTGGACTTGCCATGGAATGAAGAAGGAGATATCTAAGCTGGCCTGTGCATACAGTAAAACAACAAATTTGACTGGATCTATACTGTTGGAACTCAATCAAGAATTAGGAGAAGTGCAAATTGTAGCGCTCCAAAATCTTACAACTACAGACTATTTACTGTTAAAAGAACATAAGGGATGTGAACATTCCCCAGAAATGGGTTGTTTTAATTTGTTTGATTTCTCTCAGACTGTTCAAGTTCAGTTGTACAATATCCACCATATCATAGACAAGTTTTCACAAATGCCTAAGGTGCCTAACTGGTTTTCTTGGTTTCACTGGAGATGGCTGGTAATTACAGGTATGCTTTGGTTATGTAACTATACTCCTATTATGTTAATGTGTGTGCGCAATTTAAGTAGTAGCTTAAAACCTATACATGCTGAAGTTACTCTACAAGAAGATATTTCAAAGAAATAATCAATCTTCCCAGGTTTTCTTCTGCCTGCTACTTCTATAGCTTTTCTTCTTCCTTCCTAATTACAACCCTTAAATAGAATTCGTGCCTCATATCAAATTTACCAAGTATCATAATTCTTCCAAGTGGTAAAGATACCTCAAGACAAATGCTGGGCATAGAAGCCACAGGGCATAAATATGCAAAGAAGTTAAAAGCTAACCATTTCAAACAATAAGGCTTCTCTCTCACTTACCAACTTTACATTTCCCTGTATGGCCCCGGAAGATGACTGGTTAGCCAGAGACGGGTAAGATTCCTCAAGGGAGGAACAACCTAAGACAGGCACAGTCGCAGGGGGGTCATCAGGTGAGAAATTGGGGATCAATAGAGGTGAGGCTTAGAACCTCACCCCCCCTGTTCTGAGAGAAATCTTCTGCATCCGTGGATGTTTTATTGCCCTTGTCTAGCTTTGATTAACACATAGTCTACAGGCACACACTGATCATCTACATTTGCTCTCTTACAACACTAAACTATGTTTTCTACCTTTATCTTGTATCTACCTACCACTTCAGCATTTTATTAAAAATAATAATAATAAAGAGAGAAATGTGGTATCCACATATAAATCAAGTATAAAAATCAAATGAGTATTCATATTTGAACTGACTGTTTATAGTTCATAATGCATGAGCAAAACCAAAAGTTTCTGTGATGACTGCCCTTGTACTGTTCACCATGTAACTTTTTCACTATGTAAGAATTCGTTCTCCATGTAAGAACTTGTTTGTTATGCCTCAGAATATTGGAGACTGATGAAAATTAGGCTTGGGGTGGATTAATGATTGTGCGTTGAGCATTGACTCCCCTATACAGAATTTTATAGTTGTTAACAACCATTTGATCAATAAATATGAGAGATGCCCTCACACACACAAAATATATATATATACACACCTCCAACTGTAAAATAAATAAGTAACTGGGATGTAATGTATAGCATAAGGAATGTAGTCAAAATATTGTAACAACTTGGTATGGTGATAGCTGGTACCTAGAATTATCATGTATATAAATGTTTTATCACTGTGTTGTACACCTGAAACTAATGTAATGTAATACTGTGTGTCAACTACCCTTCAATAAAAAATAATTATCTACAAAAAAAAAAAGAATGATATCTTAATAGTAAAAGGACTAAAAGCTTAACTTTGCTAAAAAAAAAAAAACAAAAACAAAACTAGAAGAATAATACTTGAGAAGGATTGTTCTGTAATGAGACATCCAACATAAACGCATTTTGTGTATTCTAAAATGTTATGCAATGTAAGATATTGTTATGCCAGAAGCCATGAATCTATGCAATTAGCATTGAATCTTCCTATTTTTAAATCACACAACTTGCATGAGTCACAGCACGAACATAAATAGCCATCCTAGTTTGTTTAAAAGTAAAAAAAAAAAAAACAACCAAAAAGAAATTACCAGAGTTTTTCCAAAGTGGTTATATAGTTTTTTTACTCCCACCAGTAATCTATGGACATTACAATTGCTTCATGTGTTGATTAACATTTAGTGTTTTTAATTGTAGCCATTCTGGTAGATGTGTAGTTACAGCTCATTGTTTTTATGTACATTTCACAGGTATCTAATAAACATTTTTTATGTGCTTTTTGAACATGTATCTATTTTCTTTCTGAAGACGCCATTTGATTTTTACTTTACTGAATAGAATTGTCCATGGACCATAGTGTCTCATCACGCATCCCAATTTTCCTTCAAAATCCATATTGCAGAATTGAATGTGAGCAGAGAAGTTTGGCTCATGTAAAGTCAAAATTTTTATGATGTGAACTCTAAACCTTTCTCTAAAAAATGATGTAGCTTTAATTAAAAAAAAATAGCCAGTGTTCTTTTTTTAGTTGAGAAATGTGTCAAGCACCTGTTTGGGTCTCTGGCTGCCTCTCAGAAAATGCTGCTCATTTATAGGATAAGTCAGGGTCTTTCTGGAGTGGTTTGTCAACAGCACTCTGAGATAGGAGCCAGGTGGGGTCTCTGGCCCCTGGAATAAGATAAAGACATTTGTATGTGCTACTATAAAAGGAAGCTATATTCTGTGCTGTTGAAAATAAATGAGAACTCTTCATTTTTCCTTTATTTAAATATTAACAGTGGGCAATATGGGGTCAAGAATGTGAATTTTAAGTCATAGAGATCTTGTTTTGAATCCTGATCCAGAAATTACCTACTTGTGACCTTGGGAAAACAACTTAAATTCCTTGAGCCTCACTTCTTATTTTTAAAGAAATTTTGCTTTTTTATTGATGGCTCTGTGATTCCTTCTAAATGCTAATTTCATGATCTTCTAAAAGTTTCCTTTTTTATTTTTTGGTCTTAATCCAATGTTTGAATAATAGTTTAAAAATGTAAAGAAACACGAATACATTTTATTTTGTTTTTTGATTTCCTGAAATTATAGTTGATGGATGTTCTAAAATAAATATAATTTAAAAGCAAAAAAATGTGATGTGAATATAAGAGATAATGAGGAGGTCTTAATTTTTTTCCTTTTTCCTTATATTAACATCTTAAATATTTCAAAATTATATCTCTGAGGAAATATAACATCTGCATTTTTCATTTTAATATTTTTAGTTTCTACCTTCTAAACATTCATGATTCTTGGAAGGACTTTTTATTTGGGGGTGGTGATGATTTACTTCTCTCTCTATTTAAATATAATTTTCCTAAGTTTGAAATTATAGAGTGGTGACAAAGTATTCTCTGAAAACTTTTTTCACTAATAAAAAGCCATATTCATACTATCAATGGTAAAGGACTTTAATAATAGTGCACATCACTGTTTAAGTACATTCTATTTGGGGATGATGATGGGAAGTGATGTAGGTAGTGGACACTGAGTACATATACTTTAGTAATAGGGTGTGAATGATTCATGTCTGAGATGTACAGCATATACATTTTAAATGCAATTTACTGGGTAATCCTAAACTGTTCCCCCTTTCCTCTCCCCAAAAGTCACTCTTGATTTAAACACATGTCACTACTACCTTTAACAAACCAAACTGATAGTATAAAACTTAAATTAACAGTAAATTTTAATTAAGAAACAAGGATAGAAGCTATTAATTGCTATGACCAACTCAAACCAATATCAAGGGTGTGCTGATAAGAAGCCATCGTTCTTGAAAACATGTGAGAATTCTCATTAGTACCCCACTGCTAGGCTATGTATGGAAGCCAGCTGTTAACACTTTTCTAGGAATGCAGCATAATTCTTAAGAACCTTATTTTTCTATTTTTCTAGGAAAATCATTAGAATATGGAAACTTCCAGCACTTACTATTATGATTTTTACTCCCCAACTTCTGGAAAAACTACTTGTGCCCCCAAAATATGTTAGAAATATCCTAACAATCAGGGTGGTCTGTTTTCCTTTTCTGTAAAAATACACACACTTGGAACTGTCTAACCTTCAGCGTCAGGAGGTTTAATCTGCTTTGGGAAATCGGTTATAAAACCCAAAATGAGCTGGAGTTGAATAGCTGTGAGATAAATGTTAATCTCACTAGTCAAACCGTGGCTTGTCATTGATGCCATTGGAAGTGATATAAAGTGTACTAGAGCCACCATAATACAATGTTCATTGTTTCTGAATTCCATTGATTTTTTGACTTATGAAAAAAAAGTTTCACTCTTAAACAGTGATTGAGGTGAGGCAGGACATACTGAACTGGTTCTGAGTCCTTTTTGTGTGTGTGAACGAGGAACCAAATGGATGTGACTTTCATTTTACCACTTCGAGTGAGCGGGTGGTCATTTTCTCCTCTTGCCCAGGAACTGAACATTACTTTTAGTCTTTTTTTTTTCCCTAAAGATTTTTTTTTTTATGTTCAAGTAGAATGTGGTGCATGCAGTCATGATTCACTGAAATCTCTACTGTACGCACTACAGAGATATCTTTGACTTTGAGCTGCAAAGTCTCCTTGTCATCCTCAAATGTGAAAAAATTTGGCTTTTGAGTCACTTAACAAAAATCCCAAGGTGAACTTTTAAATGAAAAATCAGCATTTGAAAATATTCACAAATATACATTCATTGTAGAAATCTCGAAAAATCTGATTCAAAGAAAGAAAAAGTAATTTAAAAGCTCATGAGCCCCCCTGGTACACACTATTAATATTTTGGGGTATATCCATTAGGACTATTTTTGAGTAGATATGCATGAGGGGTAATTTTCTTTTGTTCTTTTGCTGTTGGTAATGTTCCTTCCCATATTCCAAGACACTGGCTAAGTCTTTCTTCCTTACTGCAGGCAGTTAATAATGCCTTTTGTGTGGCAGGACCAAAAGTGAAAGATGTCAGACAAAGAAAACACAATACCCACCGAGAGAGCTTTTGTTCAAGGTAGATTCCTGGATCAATGGAATCAGACTGTCTAAGGAGAGAAGGCCTTCTAGGATCTGGGTGAAGCTGGGGAGAAGACAGGTCTTGAGAGCTTCTCCCTGGATTGGATACGGGGGTAGATGTACGAGACCTTCTGCACCCTGCCGTCTCCTTGGACCCCAAGGACTCGGCTTCTGGGGGCTAGCTACTGTGATGCTTTGTCCTGGTACTGAGCCCTGGGCCCAGGCTTGGCTTATCACCAGGAAGGCCTCTGACCTCAAGGTACCAGGCAGGATCAGATGATAAACACACCCCCAGTGACAAGTTTGGACTAGAACCTACAAGGAGCCAAAGAGCCTGGAGAATTGTCCCAACGTCCTGGTCTGCCTATGCCTCTGGGATTCTTGCTTAAACCTAAAGAGGAAGATGGCCCTACAAACCTGACTGAAATAAAACACACTATTCAAGTAGGTGGACATTTGGAGGAAATACTGTTTTAGAGACATACAGCCATGTGGCATTTAGAGTACAGTTCTGAGCCACTTAACATAAGGAGTCCACCTGGGATCACACCCAGGCCGGCTCACAACCTGAGGAACTGCAGATGTTTGATTTAGTGCCCCAGTAGTGACTGAGATGGAATTTCTTCCCATCTGAGGGCTCAGGGAGTAATTTGAGTTTCTTTAAAGAAAATAAAGAAATGGTGCTATCTTGAAACCTAGCACCTAGTTCAGATGTAAACTCAAAATTGCTACATAGGTTCAAGTCATGTGTCTGCTAATCACTATCAGTGTGACCTCAGACAGTGAGCTAGGCTCTCGGCTATCGGGTTGTTTCATCTATGCAAGGAGATCAACAGTAGTACCCATATCATAGAGTCGTTGTGGGGAATAAGTGAGTTAGAATGGTTAGAGCAGTGGTGGGCACATAGGAGGTGTTAAGTAAACAAATCCTGCCGATGTTAACGTTTGTGGTTACTTGGACGTGTTCTCACCACTTGCAGGTCCTCACCCAGGATTACTGAGCATGTTCCTCAGGACCCATCTGCTGCAAAGGCTCATTATAACCCCCCACAGGTTTCTTTGAACCACTATTTTCACCTTTGTCAGGGAACTCTTAGGCTGAGATGGAGCCACCTTGCAGAAGGCATGGTGGCTTCTGGGTCCATTAGTAGACAGTAATGAGGATGAGTTAGAAAGGAACTTAGGAATGCTTAAAAACCCCTCAAGGGCTACAGGGAGGTAAGCAGAATCTAGAGAAAAGAAGGGAAGGCAAATGCAACTTTTTATTTGCTTATGAGATGACTTTCTCTGAGATTCTTAAGTCACAGGAGAAATGTAGAAGGTGAACTCTAAGAGCTCCGTTTGCCCTTTGAATTTCCTCAAAAGCAAAAACTCTTCTTGGAGAGTGAAGGACACTCAGACATGCTGGGACACTGGGGCTGACATAGCGGGTCAGTAAATGAGGGAGACTGTTCTGCTCCTGAGGGTGAAGGTCAGTGATTGACAACTGAGAGCGGTGTCTAAGGAAGAGCCCTTTTGCTAACTCCCAACACACCACCCACGCTTTTGAAATTTGCCTTGGGCATTTGGCTGAGATGTAGCAGCAAGAGTGGTTTCCTGGGCAGAGAAACTGTGGCTGTCGGGACAATTTAGGCAGAGTGGCAGCGCAATTCCTTCTGCTCATTCTCTCAGGTGTGTTGTTCAGTGTAGGTTTTTGGTATATAAGCATTAACACATTAAGGAGTTCTTCTCTTATTTCTATGCTGTTAAGGGTTTTGTTTTTGAATTCGATTGTGTTTTTTCAAATGCTATTTCTATATTTGCTGGGATAGTCATGATTTCTCCCCCTTTATTGTAGTGGTGAACTATAGTGATGGGTTTTATAATATTAAATTGGGGCTGCAGTATAGTGAAGAAATTCAGTTGGTCATGGTATATTGCATGTTGTACATTGTTGGAATCAATTTGCTGATACTTCTTGAGGGTTTCTCTATGTTCCTAAGTTTAAAATTGGTATAGTTTTCTGTTCTTGAACTGTCCTTGCCAGGTTTGGCATTTGAGATTATATTTATCTCATAAAATGATTTTAGGATCCTTCCAGTGTTTTAATTCTCTGAGGTAGTAAGTGTAGGAGAAGGATTACCTTTTTCTTGAATATAAGCTAGAATGTGCCTGTCTGGTCCTGGTAGGAATTATATTATTGTTGAAAGATTTTAACTACCAATACCACTTCTTTAAAGGTAGAAACCCAGTTCAGGTTTTAAAAATCCTTTGAGTCAAGGGAAAGGGACTGGGGAGGATGGGCGGGAAGGGAGGGAGAAGGGGAATCAGGGGCATTACAATTAGCACACATAATGTAGGGGGGTCACAGGGAGGACTGTACAACACAGAGAAGACAAGTAGTGACTCTATAGCATCTTACTACTCTGATGGACAGGGACTGTAATGGGGTATGTGGGGGGGACTTGATAAGGGGGGGAGTCTAGTAACCACAATGTTGCTCATGTAATTATATATTAATGATACCAAAATAATAAAAAAATAAGAAAACTTAAAAAATCCTTTGAGTCAATTTTCATCTGTTATTTTGGGGAAAACTGATCATTTCACTCAGGTTTTAAAATTTATTGGTTTAAAAATGACTCATGGTATTTTCTTGTGGTCTCTTATTAATGTGTCTTTGCATTTGTCCTCCTTATATGCATTGTTTCAGGGCTTTTGCCCTATTTTTCTTGATAAATCTTGTGGGAGGTTTGTTTTATGTATTATTATAAAAAGTTTGCCTTTGAATTGGTTGTTTTTATTATTTCTTTTTTAAACCACATTTTTTTATACCAACTAAATATATTTTAGTAAGGGCCTTTAGGTACAAAGTTTTCTCAGTATTAATTCACCTAAAAACATCTGTAATTCGTTTTCACTCTTGAAAGATAATGGCTGGTTTTATAATTCTATGTTGACTTATGTTCTCTCTATATATCAGCTGTTCATCTAACAGTTGTCATTTGGAAATAATGCCTTTGGTTTTCTTTTTAATTCTGGCAGTGTTTAAGAGTTTCTCTTTTTCTTTGGAGTTTGACGTTTCATTATGCTAAGTCAAGAGATTGATTTCTTTTTATTTATCCAGCTTGTAGTTGTTAAGTGTTTTGAATGAGAGGGTTGATGTCTTTCATCAGTTCTGGAATATTCTCAAGTATTATTATCTTCAAATAATCATTCCTGACATATCCTCTTTTTTCCATGTGAAGCTATGTATTGAAATATGTTAGACTTCCCACTGTAGTCTCCAGGTGTCTGCTTTTCTCTTTCACATTTTCTCTTTGACTCTTTGTGATAATACATTCTGGATAGCTCAGATCTATATTCCAGGCAACTAGTTAACTTTTGGAATATGTGTAAACTGCTATTAAATGCATACGTTTATCATTAAATGTTTCATTTCTAGAATTTTTCTTTGATTCTTAAAAATATGCTTGGTCATTTCTTACAGCTTCTTGATACCTGCATGTGTTTTTCATTAGTGTCTTTCCTTTCCTTAAATATGGTGAGTATAGTGT
Source organism: Manis pentadactyla (assembly GCF_030020395.1). Taxonomy (NCBI): domain Eukaryota; kingdom Metazoa; phylum Chordata; class Mammalia; order Pholidota; family Manidae; genus Manis; species Manis pentadactyla. Next base: position 64,331,462 of record NC_080031.1, on the reverse strand, counting down.
CTTCAGAATCTGTGTGCTGATCTTTTTAGTTTCTGAAATTCCCGTATTTCTGTCCCCCGTTTGTTGTTTTTGCTTGTTCCTCAGGGGGCTTTATTTCTTTCTATGGTTATTTTTTCCTGTGATTTGCTATTTTTATTGTCATTTTATTTCCAGAAATGCTTTGAGACTTCAGATCCAAGTGATTCTTCCAGGTAGAACTTTGGCTAAGCATGTGGGAACATCACACTTCTGGGATCACTCTGAATTACACTAGGAATTGGGTAATTTTGGTCTGCCTAGGTAGCATAGTTTCAACCTAAAGAAGGCTACTTTCTAGTCCCTAATTTCAAATAATATATCCCTCCCCCTTTTCTCAGTGTCTAAGTAGAGGAGAGTTTATTTCTATTCACCTTTGAGCACCTCACAACTTGAGAATCCAAGTTTTATATACACAGAAATTCTCCTCTTAGATTTCTCCTTTTGACCAGGCTTTGAAGCTTATCTCTTACTCTTGCCTATCAAAAGGCCGTGAAAGTCTAAGTTTGGGCAGCATCTGGGAATTGTTTACTTTTCTACCAGCTCATCTGTGCTTTCATGAAGATTTAAAAATCTCTTTTTTATCTAAAACTTTCAGTGGATTTCAGCAAAAGGGTGATCCAGGTACTTAGCCTACTCTACTAGCAGAAACTGAACAGTGTTATGTATTTATGTTAATGTGTTTAAGAAATCACACAACTAGGATGTCTGATCTGTTATTTTACTGATATTTTGCATAGTGTAATATTTGATAAAATAAGGAATGGATTTGAAATTGAAAAGTGGTACGCAGATCAGGCGTAAATCACGAACGCGGTAAGTCACATGACTGCTGCTCTGACAAGTGTCAAAAATAGGTTTGCGCTGGTGGTGAGAGAAGACTCAGGGACTACTGGGGTGTGTTAGACAAAGCTGGCACAGTCAGGGGATGGAGAATGAAGCCCGAGCTGCCACAGTTAAGAACAGAAAGATCAGCGTTCCTGAGGTCAGGTACATGTGCCATTTTCTAGACCTTAAAATCTTCATCTGGGGGTTTCACAGTTTCAGGTGATAACATGAGTCATTAAAAGTCACATCAGAACTTCTGAGCCCATTTGTCTCTGTCAGGTCCACCTGAAATGTGGAGGGCAGGAGCCATGTGTAGGTAGGTGTGTTTGGCTCTGTGCTGGATGCCCCCCCCATCATGATGTCCCAGGTGCACCTCATTAACTTCGGCGTGTCCAGCGTGCAATATGACCACACAGTACATTTTAGAATAGAACCCCCAGGCCAGTAACACTGCCCCCATTTATCACCTGCTCCCTATCCCAAGCTGGCCAAATTTGGTTTAAGGATGTTTCTGAACTCACTGCTGTGGCATGAGAATTGGTTGCTCAGACTTCTCTGGCTACAGAGCACTCAGATGAATAGCTGAAGTTTTGGAAACACAGGTCTGGTAGAAATTGAGTTTGTCAGGAATGATGGGTATCAGGAAGGATCTCAAAGGGAAAAGATACCACACTTAAATTAACATAACTTGAGGAGAGTTTATCTGTAAAAGGGACTCATTGCAAAGGTGTGTGTGGTGGTGGTGGTGGAGAAACAGAAGGGATAGGGCAGAAACCTGGCGCTGGCAGAAGCAAGCTTTCGCTACCTGTAGAGCTGAAGGGACAATGGGAAGAAGATATTACCAGAATCCAGAGGGAGAGAATGTCTTCTGTGCATCAGCCACCAACAGTGGCAAAGTGGCCTTCTGTCAAGGCACACAGGCTGCCCAAAGCAGATTCACAGCATGGGGACTAGGAAAACCAGTACTCTGTCTTCAGTTTCCTCCCATGCTCAGTTTCCTGCTGGCCAAACTCAACGAAGCCAGAAGACAAGGGAACCCACTGATGTTATCCATGCAAATCAGCTTCTCCAGGAAGTGGGCAAGGTGGAGAAAGGTGGAGAGTCGATTTGGAGGAGGAGTTAGGTGAAAGATTTTTGGCAGATCAGAACTGTTCTATAATCCAAGATCAGTAAATAACTGCATCAATTTATAAATCAACTGAAATCTCTATTGCTTCACATGTGTAATCACCAGTAAAATTGTTACACTCTGACTTCAACAAGAATTTGTTCAGTGTGTCCATCCTTGACTTTCTTCACAATTTGCAGTTCAGTCTTTCTAATATTACATACTTTATTCTCTTTGGATATTATTCTGATTACAGGTCTTTCAAAAGTTTTCCAAAATATTCTAGCATTTTAGGATCTCTGCCACTGGCCTATTTTTTTTCCTCCTCAAAATTTTTGAACTGCTTTGGATAAAACCCATGTGGACAGAGAGTATTTATTGATATTGGGTCATACTAGCTCATTTATCACTTCTCTCTTACTGTGAACTCAGTGCAGTGGGGGAAGTAGTCAATTCAAAAGAATGTTTCCTAGGGCTTTACCTTTTCCAGGAATGATTGTATGGTGATTTGTATTGATGCACACACACACACTTAGGTATATGTATGTGTATGTGTATTATGTGCATATTTATGTGTGTGTATATATATGTGTGTGCATATAATACCCTTAGGTGCATAGATGAATAATACATAACTTTGATGTACTTTGGAAAATTGGAAACAGAATTCTTAAAATTTAGGACATTACAATGTTGGGTTTATGATGAGGGAATAATAGTTTAAATGAAGTGGTGCGGTTATGCTGTGTTGTAGAGAGGGCCACATGAAGAGGAGGCACAGGAGAGTTAATGCTTTTTGATCACTTGCCATAGGCCAGTTGATGTGTTAGGTATTTTACACAGAGCTTCTGACTGAGTCCCACAAACATCACAAGTCAGATCATCTGTACTGACAGAAACGTATTTTAAGCTTCCAGAAAATATTATTGGATAGCGTTTTCAAGATCTTTACAACCAAAGTAAAGTAAATATTTGAGGTAGGAGTCTCTCTGCCTCATGGAAACCCAAGAGTGTATCAATATTTGGTGAAAGTGTGTATATATCTTGGACACCTGATTCTGGAGAGTCCCCTGGATGATTGTACTGGCTTCCTGATTGCTCTCTGCTTTTCCAGATGGTTCTTCCAATCCACCTCCACACTATTACCTGTGTTCTTTTGAAAAACTCAGTCTAGCCACATTGCTTCTTTATTTAAAACATTGATTTCAATAATTGTAATGGCTCTTAAGCTAAAATCCAAATCTTCACTATGCCCGTACGAGGCCCTGAATGACCTGTCTACTTCTCTAGCTTCATTTCACATTACTTCCCCTACTTAACACTAACATTGCCTGGGTCATTCTTAGCAGTGTCTATCCCTGAAGAGTTCCTGTCCTTTCAGGTTGGTTTCAGATTAAAGGTCACTTCTTCAGGGAAGCCACCACTTGTCCTTCCCCTCATAAAGTCCCCTAGTATTCTCTCTAACAGCATCATACACTTTCCTTTCTGGTTCCTGACTGCACTTTGTCAGTATACGTTTGTGTCTGTGATTGCTGTTCCAGTGTTTGCCTCTGCCATTGGACTCTGTTCCATGGGGTCTAGTTTGTTCACTGGGGTGTTTCTGGCACAAGGCTAGCAGTAACTGGAGGGCATTCCCTAACCTATAGCAAATGAATGAATACCTGACTACAGACAGTCCCTGTCCTCCAGGCATTTCATGTTAGAGGCCACACCATAAAGAGATGCATCACTGCAGTAGGCTAAGTGTTGGGAAAGCGGGCACACGCTGGCATACACACAGTGTGCAGGCATCCACACTGAGCCTCACAGTGAGGAACTTGGGAAATTAACAAAAGGGAAGTGCCTGACCTCAGTTCTGCTTCCCACTTTGTCCTTCACCTCTCCAATTTGTCCTTCAGCCTTGCTGGTCAGATGAATTATTATTCTACCAGTGATCATAGATGTTCCAAAGAACATCTGTGTTGGGACTTTTCTGGGACCAGTTTGGCCTGGTCCCGATAGGCAAGGAGATTATCACCCTGCAAAGCCTCCGTGGTCTACAAGTGGGACCCCCTAACTGGGCAGTTTCTCCTTGAACCTCATCTTCCCCTTCCCCAGCTGCTCATGTCTATCTTTCTGCCTAACACGTAGATGAAGAGAATTAAGCACTACCGGCTGGAAAATTATCTTTTGGAGGCATCATTCTTTTTGCTCAGGAAGGCATTCAAAGAAGACGGAAAGATAAGCAGATTATCTTTGTCCTACTGTAGCCAGGGTGTTCTATAAAGAAAGTCCATTAAAGCTATTTGATCTATAATGTCCTTATTCTGGATATTAGTTAAAAATATTAGAAATATATAGTTGAGGTATTTATTCATAGTTTAAGGTTTTTCTGGATTATAGTTTAAAAGATTATGTGCCCTTGTGACATTTAAAGAATTTTTAGTGAAACATCTTAAAGTAATTTTGAATATTTCCTCTATAAATAGGATTTAGTTGTTTCATTTCCAAGTTGTAGATTAAGAGGAATGTTTTTAGAGCTCTAATTTATGTAATTCTAGCTTGGTTTTACTTGGGATGAACCTCCATGAATCATATTCCTCAGATTTTTAATTATTATTCTATTATTTTCATATCACATTTGGTTTTCATATAATCTTCTAGAATCTGAAATGAGCAGAGATTGTGTTTCAGTAATCTGTAATTATCTTTACATAATAAGAAACCTTTTTATTTGTTATTAGTTTAAAAAATCAAATGTCAATCAACCAAGTACATTTCTTCAGTTGAAAATCAGTAGTAACAGTGAAATTTGCATTGAAAGTCATCTTTATTTAGGGCTTATTTCCCTAAAAGGTTGTATTTTCTGAGCATTTATTTTAATTCCTGTAGAAGTAGTATCTATATTCCATAACTGTACATGTAATACTATGAAAGGCAAGGTTCAATATAATAATGAAATAGCTTGCTCATTGATATCAATAATTCAGCATATTTCACATACATTACAGGAAAAAATCATCTTAATTCTTTAAGGAGGGCAGTACATTTTAGAAGGCAGAACAATCTTCCTCTTACCTCCCTATATTTACTTCTAAATATCACTTTAGGTCAACACAGGGTAAGTTTATCATTATGCATTGGAAACATTATATGCAATAGAGGATTTCTGTTGTAGAGGTTATGTGTTCACTCAAAGTAGTTTCTCCCACGCCACACATCTGGACTATACTTGTTGTTCTTTGCAATTTGATGTTGCCAGGCAGTTGAATTCTGTCTAAAGCAACATGGACAGAATTGATGTTCACCTCTTTCAGACCTAGTCCATTAAAAACCTTTGCACCCCTTCCCATGCTTATTCTCTTCATCATTTTCTTGGGAGTTTGCAGAAACTCCACCAGGGGAGTCCCAGGCCTTAACAAATGACTGAGCCACATGATGGGCAAAGCCTTGCTCCTGAATAATGCTGATCAGGAGCTCAGACTGTGTGAGTGAGAGGTGAACTTACATCGTGCATACCACTGAAATTTGAGGATTTATGTGTTCCCAGTTAATTTATCCACCCTAGCCAATACAACATAGAACCAAGGTTTAGAATCTCTGATATGAAGTTCTGAGATCTTGAATTTAATTTTCTTAGTTAACTTCTAAGTTAAAGAAACCAGGTTTCTACAAAATTTGGGGCAGTTCACTCTTCTATTTCCAAATGAGATTGTGAAAGACGGTGAACTTAGACAAGTAAAAAATGCTCATCTTTTAACAGTGAAAATTTTAAAACATAGAAAACATATACCATAAATCAATATCAAGAGTTATTTAAGAAAAGGAGAAACTCAGCAAAATAAGTAAATCAGTAGTGGTCAAGAAATAATTTTATTTTATAGTAAGTTGTGTGCAGAGGACTATTAGCCTAAATTCACCTTCTGTGGTGGGTCAAAGAAGGAGCTCAAACAGTGCTTTACAAAATGCTTTACAGAAGGTTGTCTGTCAGGATAACAGGACATTCATGCCTAGAATATTTAAGTTCCAAGTTTAGTTTCTTTAAAGAGGGGTAAGAAATTGAAGAGAGTAGTAAAGGAATCTGAGTCCAGAATTTTTCTCCATTTTTGTTTCAGTCTCATGTAATTTTATCACTTACACTTAAATTGACAGGATATTTTTATGGTGACTTGTCTTTATTGAAAATAGCTAGTTTTCAGAGGAGCAGTAATTGATTGCATTCATTTTTCATTGATTTACATACCATTTGATGTGTTTTTGCAGTCACAGATGTAATAGGTTTTGAAGGGGAATGATTGATTCTTGGTAACCACCCATGTGGTAGTAACAGAGATTGGCTTTGTAGTGGCGAGTGTTCAGCATGCCATGGGCATTATTCATATTGTTTTGCAGAGGGAATGCCGAAAGTTTGCGAATCCAGAGAGCTGGCTGAGAGGAGCTGGGTTAAGAAAATACAGACTCATATCTGATGATGCTCACTGTACCTGTAGGGTCCCAGCTGCCTGAGACTTTTTTCCCACAACACTTGGTTTGCCTAGGAGGTTGTCACACCTGCTCTCTTCTGATGATCTCATGGATCTCCTATTTGATTCCTCACTACTTCTACCTGATTCAACCCAGCCAGCCACTGTAAAGTCGCTGGGCACTGACAGGTCTTCTGTCAATCCTGTCACTCCTGACACTATCATTACACCTCCTAAAGACAGTCATTACCTGTTGGGCACTGTTCCTGGGGTGTGCTGAGGCTTGCGGGGTATCAAAGCTGCGCTCTGTAACAAAGTGTCTGCGTGAGATGCTTGCATTCAATATCTCACAGAAATTTAACTGAAATCATTCCTTCGGGCTTTGATTATAGTTCTCTTCCTCTGCACAACTCATCCCCAGCCTGTGGCAAACCCACCCCTATATACACAAGGATTAGGGCACTGATTCAGATGAGGCTGGGTAGAAAGGTAGTTAAACAAGAACTTTTACAGAAGTCTGTGCAATCTCATGATTAAGTAGGTCAGGATTTTCTGCCAGACTAGTGTCTCTTTAGGATTACTTATTTTCCAGGAATCTCCTCAGTTTTTCATGCAAAATGCACTTAGAGTCAGGCTTGCCCGCTACCAGAAAGGAACACACAAGCTCGTGATGAGGCTTGATAACCTAAAAATAAGCTTAATTATAACATGACAATCTCTAGAATAAAGCTAAGCCTAAATAAATACAGTGTTCAGTTAGTTCTTCCTTCATAAAGAACTACTCCAAAATTTAGTGGCTTAAAACAACAATCTTTTCGTCATGTTATGGTTTTGTGTGTCAGAAATGCAGGCAGTGCTCACCTGAGCAATTCTTTGACTTTACAGTGTTGGCTGGGTTCAGTTGGTAGTATTCAGCTGATGTAGGTTAGACTGGAGGACCCAAATTGCCTTCACCTACATGCCTTGGGCCTTGGCAGGAATGTCTGGAAGGCTACTCTCAGCTGCTCTCCTGGCCTCTCTATTTGTTCTCTGCAGCATATAGTTGGACTTCTTTGGAAGTGGCTGTCCGTATGAGATGGTTAATGTGCCAACTTAGCTAGGCTGTGGTGCCCAAATGTTTGGTCAAACACCAGTGTAGATGTTGCTGTGAGTGTATTTTTTAGATGGGATTGACATTTAAATCAGTAGGCTTTGAGTAATGCAGATTACCCTCCATAATGTGTTTGGGCTTTATCCAATCAGTTGGAGGCCTTAAGAAAAAGAAGCTGAGGTCCCTGAGGTGGAAGGAATCCTGCCTCCAAACTGCTTTTGAAACTAAGGCATCAACACTTTGTTGAGCCTCCAGCCTGCTGGCCTGCCCTGCAGGGTTTGGGCCACAATTACATGAGCTGATTCCTTAAAATAAATCTGTGTCTCTGTATCCATCTGTCCGTCTTGTCTATCTATCTATCATCTCGTGTTATTTGTGTTTCTCTGGAGAGCCCCAAAGGAGCATTCCAAGAGACAGGAAATGGAAACTGTCACTTTCTTAAAGGCCCACGCCTGAGAACTGGAGTGTCCTCCTGTTACCAGTTCCGAAGGACAAGTAGTCACAATGTACACGTGGATTCTAGAGGAGGACACACATCTTGCCCTGCAGTACAAGGAATTCATGGCCGTTTTTACCACAGATAATAACACTTGTAAAGTGCAATGTCCCATTCTAATCTTACCCATTTACAAATGAGAAGCCGTGGGTTAGAGAGGTTAAATGGGGAAGACAATGTTTGACCTATAGGAGCTTAACTCCAGGAGCCTTGTTTTTCGTCTCCCTTTTCGTGCTGCCTCCAGTGGTGTGCTGGTGAACGGGCTCTCTGGGGGAAAAAAAGAATGACATGCAATATTTGCCAAATCATGTTGTGTAAGTTATCCCATTATGGCCAATTTCAAGTTAGTAAACTCAGAGCTGGGAAGGGATGTCCACAATCAGCTCTAGGGAGCAGTAGGAGCTGTCTGCAGGACACCATGGACTCTCTTACCAGAAGAGAGGTAATGTTACTGTTCTTGAAGAATAGAGCAAAGGAAAGAAAAGATAAAGGCCTTTCTCCTGGAGATCCTAAAGGGGAAGAGAATAACTTAACTCAGGAAAAATCTTAATACATTTTAATAATCAGATTTTCACAAGGCTGTTAACTACAATTGCCTTTCCTGATTATTTAAGGGTTGCTGATCTACTTGGTCCAGGGTGATATCTGGCTTGATAATGAGGATGCAGTTTGCTTCTCCCAGCCTTCAAGTGTTATATACTTAGAAAAGACTGACCCATTTTATAATTATACCAAAGAAAATGCAAATGAAGTAAGTAAAATTGTTCATCCTCCCTCCCTGAGCATTCCAAAGGCACTGGAGCATTTTCACCCTATTTCAATCTCTTTAGGCTCTATATCTGTTCACTTTCTCCATTGAGCACATGACTTACATACAATTATTTGCCTTTTTAAAAGTCAGTTCCTTAAGTGCTACATTAAATGATCGTTTAGTGTGGCATTCTTAATTACGCAATAACAAAGGGACCTTAATTCATTATTTTACAACTGAAAGAACTACTTAGTGATAGCAAATACTGTTGGTTGCCTGCTCTAAGGCCTTATTGACACAAACCTAATTTTTTCAACTGTCAAACTCTTCCCAATAAGACTCTGGGCTAATCCCCCACTTGTTTTACCCAGTTGTGGAAACCTCATTGTTCTTGACAACGACTTCTTTGGAAAAGGCTGTGTGACCTCATCTTGGCCAATGAGGCCCAAGAAAAGATGCTGGAATGATTCAGGGGAAGGTTTTCTTCTTCTTAGCACCCTTTCTTCCATTGTACCTTGTCGTGTTTCTGAGTGGCATGTGGCCCAGTTAGCCTCATTTAGTGACTATGAAAGAAGAGGCAGCAGCCTGCATGTGGGCAGGGTTGGCCCCAAGGGAGTCACAGAGGGGCAGAGCCAAGGCCTTGGGGTGCCATGTGTGGAGTCTGTTCCATTTATGGGAGTCTTGTTAGTGAGATAATGTCTCCTGATTGGTTAAGATAGGTGAGTCAGAGTTTTCTGGTCATTCCTGCCCAAATCATTGAGCTCCAATGAGTTGGAATCTTACTTAGCAGGTCTTGGCAAAAACTTGCTCCTGGACCTGACACGTCAACATATCCTACTCTGTTATGTAATGGAAGTGAGTAGGCGGTACCAGATTTCAATATATATAAATGAATATTTCAAAATTGGTGTTATAAATTAAACATTTTTACCATTACATGCTTTTTTTGAAGCTCATTCTATAATTGCAGTGAAATATTTCAAAGCACACAGTGAAGTAAGTTAAGTACTTGTCAGTGTGTAAAATTTCTGTTTCTATGCATATACTATGTTATGTGCATATATTAGGTATGCAGTGTTTCATTGCACAAAATTTTCATGTCATACCTTCAGTCCATAAAATCTCTGGTATGCACCAAACATTTCTTGCTGACTCAACTGCTGCTACTTGCATGAGCTTACCCAATCCTCACAAGAGCCCTGTGAGATAAGTATTATTGTTCTAATTTTAGAGATGAGGAAACTGAAACCCAGAGACTCAGATGAAAGTAGTTTGGTTAAACACACAGGGGGATGGCAGGTATTACCTGTGGTTAGTCCTGCGCCCCACCTCTGGAGTCTCTTGGAGAAGGGGGCATGGTGAAGCCTAGAGTGAATAAGGTGGGGATGGTGGGTTGTGGGTGATGGGGTCATCTACAATGGGGCCAGAGTCAACCCTTTTAAGGGCCCTATGGGTCAGGACAGAAGGCAGCAGGGACCCAAAGCTTGTAAGAGCCAGTAAAAGCCCACTCCACCCTTCTTACCCAGCCACAGCCATCTTGAGGCATTTACTTCCAGAGAACAGAGCTTCTATCAGGTCTATATGGAGATATAGGAAAGACAAATATCTGGCCAACATCTGAAATAGCTCTTTAACAGTAACCATTCCATAGAGACTGATGGTCTAGACATTCTAACTACTCCTAGCATGCTGTCTAAGTCCTTCACAGTGGCTGGATCAGACACAGATGTAATAATGCCTTGGAGCACTAATGGGCCTGAAGCATTTACAAGTCCAATAGCCTTGCTAATTTGTATTGTAATCCCTGAGCAACATGGACAAACTGATTTACCTGAACACATTGGTTCATTCTGGACATAAATCCTAGGACCCCTGTTGACTTCATCCTGGCCAGATGGGGATTGTTCAGTGAGTCATCTTGCACCATTTACTTGGAAGTGTTTATTGCAGACATATATATTTTCTCAAAGTTTACACAGAATGGATATGTAAATATCTAGTGGCTACATAAAGGTCAGGCCTTATGATTTATAAGCATTAAAATGATTCAGGAGACAGCTAAGTCAGCTTTTCAGAATTTGATGTATTTCTCAAACTATTTCCACAGTCATTACTTAGCTTTTTGCTATTTAATGTTGGTGTGTGGGATTATTGGCAGTTGGCAATTCCAACAAATAGTCGGTGATTAAACTGAAACGCTGAGAACAATTAAAATGACATTCCAAGTGAAGTGACAGTGCAGAAGTAAATACTTAGAGGAGAAAGCAGAAAATTAGATACAGTACTCTTAGACCCTTCATCCACATTACAGAATCAAAGGGTTAGTGTGTGTGTAGGGTCGAGAGACGATCTGGAGAGAATTTCTTTAGAGGGACTGTTGGAGAGAAGGTGTACCTTCTTACCATTAAGCTTCAGAAGAGCTCTTTAAAGAGAGGACACAAGAAGAATTCCTTAGGAGAGACCACTGAGTGCTGTGGATAGCCATCTCTCCTCTTAGACACGTGCAGGATGGGGTTGTATTGCCTCTTAATCTCACATGTAGAAAGGTTTTAATGAGACTAGTCTAATAGTGAAGTTTACTCTCTCCTGTGAAATCTCTAGGATGAGTAATGTCAGGCAACATGTTGGCACTTAGCAAGGGGAGACTGGCCTCATTTGGCTGCACTTGGATTTCAGATTTTATTGGGTCTAGGCAACGTAAACATGTCACCCATGAATCGGTGTGGAGATGAAGTCAACACAGGGAAGGCCCTAAGAGGGCAGTCTAGATGGGATAAACAGATCTATGCAGGGGGAAGCTGAAGATACTGTCATGCTTTTATGAGTTGAGGAAGGACTACAGGAGAGGTAGGAGATGCTTTCATTTTAAAATAAATTATGAGTTTTAACTATGATTTGGTTTGGGATATTTTAATGTCTATACTGAGACTGTTAGTTCCAAAGACAGGGCAAATCTAGCCCCACCAAATAAAAATCAGAGACAGTAGGAGACAAAACAGTGTTTTAATATTCCATCCTGAGAATGAGTTGTGTTTGTCCAATACAGTGCTCTACAATGCAGCATAAAATGCTGGTTGTCAATAATCAAATACATTAAACTATTTAGAAGAATGGTAGATATTCTGAAGTCTATCATAGGAACCAACTTACAGTGCCTATATTTTCAAAACTTGTCACATTGCTTTCTCAAAAGTTCAAATATTGAACTAAGTGTTATGTAAAGAACAGAGTAAATGGTGAGTCAAAATAGTACTGAATGAATTAAATAAAAATAAAATGTGTCAACCATTACACTCTAAAATAATTTATTTTCCATTTTTAATCCAACTTTCTTCCATCCTTTCATAAGACTGCCTCCTTTACCTCTGATAGCATCAAACTTTTTCTCATGTTTGAGTTCATTTTTAGTATGATTATATCTACTGAGCACATATCATGTCTGATATTTCAATTAGACACTTGAGACATAACTGCATTATTATCATATCTTACAATGATAACCTCTTTTCCATTTGTGTCTTGGAATAATCTGTCACTGTGTAGACTTATTATGTTTGAGTATAGTCATAGCAACATTAAAACCAGGCTTTATTTCTATGAAACGTCTGTATCCTCTCATTCATAGCTACTTTTTATTTATTTAGTATTTTTTCATTTCCCAGAGGAGATCTGTGGTAGTTGCCTCTATATTTTCCTAGAGCTAAATCCCAATATTTCAGCAACCTCATATTTGAGCACATTAATTGCATCTTTGTTAAAAGATTTGTTATCACACTATGTTTCAGATATTTGTTCAGGTGACATTTTCCTTAATTCAGGAAGTCAGGAAATAAATTGTTGCTGCTCTTCTTGCTGATATAATCTGGTATTATTTTATAATTGACTTGAAAGTGACACTTTGTTTTTATTACTTGAGGAAGAACCTAATGTTCTTAGATTAGAGTCTCAAGATTAGATGAGATTAGAGTCGCAAGATTTGCTCAGAAAAACTGAAGTATGTAAGTCTAGAAAAGAAAGGTACCATAAAAGGTACATGTTGAAGTAAACAACAGAGTACATGTCTTCATGAACTTAAAGGGGAGTCTGCTCGAGAATGGAGGAGCCCAAAGGATTAGAACAATCATAGGCTCACTCAAGGGAAGGGAAGGTTTACAGCTTTTAAGAAAAGGGGGTGACAGAAAAAGAAGGGTAGGGAAAATGTCAGTGATTGAGATTCATGGTTTACAGGTTTGGAAATTTGCTTAAGGAAAACTAATCTCAAATTGGTGAAAATATTCTATGATAGTCATGATTTTAGGGTTTTCTTCACTGTCATCAATTTTCATGTTATAAGTAGAAGATTTATCTTTTTGAAAGGAAATATAGCTTTTATGGAGCAGAATAGGAGACTAGGTGAGTTGTAATTGCTCAGGCAAGAAAGGCAAGCAGAATTTGCACCTCGAGGGACACTAATGGTAGTTAATTTCAAGAGATACAATGGGTGGAAAGAGTGTGCGGTAGAGATCTTGTAGCTGCTCTACTGCGTCTGATTCAAAACATAACCTGGGCCAGTTGCTTAAACTTTCTGGCTCAACTGCTACTTGTGGAAAATGTAAGAAAATATTGCAGGTCTTTATCAAAGATGATGTCATGCATTTACAAGATGTTCTGTTAGAAGCCTAGAAGTATAAGTAGCTCATTTAAAGAATGTATGTGCAATGGCACCACACTGTAAATTTATTCATTTGTGTCTTACTACTTATAAAAGATTGTATTGTTGGTCAGACCTGCAACATGGTCATGAAAATGGAGTATTTTACAGTGTTCCTATCTTACGCATTATCATGGGATTCAAGCTTAGCACAAATTCCTCTGTGGAAAAGGTGCATGTTGAGTCCAAAAGTTGATAACTTGATTATTCATTCTTTTTTTTTATATTTTCTTATTTTGGAATCATTAATCTACAATCACATGAAGGACATTATGTTTACTAGGCTACCCCCTTCACCAAGTACCCCCCACATACCCCTTCACAGTCACTGTCCATCAGCGTAGTAAGATGCTGTAAAATCACTACTTGTCTTCTCTGTGTTGCACAGCCCTCCCTGTACCCCCCATGCACTATACATGCTAATTGTAATGCCCTCTTTCTTTTCTCCCACCCTTATCCCTCCCTTCCCTCCCATCCTCCCCAGGCCCTTTCCCTTTGGTAACTATTAGTCCATTCTTGATTTCTGTGATTCTGCTGCTATTTTGTTCCTTCAGTTTTCCTTTGTTCTTATACTCCACATATGAGAGAAATCATTTGGTTCTTGTCTTTCTTCGCCTGGCTTATTTCACTGAGCATAATACCCTCTAGCTCCATCCATGTTGTTGCGAATGGTAGGATCTGTTTTTTTCTTATGGCTGAGTAATATTCCATTGTGTATATGTACCTCATCTTCTTTATTCACTCATCTACTGATGGACATTTAGGTAGCTTCCATATCTTGGCTATTGTAAATAGTGCAGCAATAAACATAGGGGTGCATCTGTCTTTTTCAAACTGGAGTGCTGCATTCTTAGGGTAAATTCCTAGAAGTGGAATTCCTGGGTCAAATGGTATTTCTATTTTGAGCATTCTGAGGAACCTCCATACTGCTTTCCACAATGGTTGAACTAATTTACATTCCCACCAGCAGTGTAGGAGGGTTCCCCTTTTACCACAACCTCGCCAACATTTGTTGTTGTTCGTCTTTTGGATGTTGGCGATCCTTACTGGTGTGAGATGATATCTCATTGTGGTTTTAATTTGCATTTCTCTGATGATTAGCGATGTGGAGCATCTTTTCATGTGCCTGTTGGCCATCTGGATTTCTTCTTTAGAGAACTGTCTATTCAGCTCCTCTGCCCATTTTTTAATTGGATTATTTGCTTTTTGTTTGTTGAGACATGTGAGCTCTTTATATATTTTGGATGTCAATCCTTTATCAGATCTGTCATTTATGAATATGTTCTCCCATACTGTAGGATACCTTTTTGTTCTATTGATGGTGTCCTTTGCTGTACAGAAGCTTTTTAGCTTGATATAGCCCCACTTGTTCATTTTTGCCTTTGTTTCCCTTGCCCGGGGAGATATGTTCATGAAGAAGTCACTCATGTTTATGTCCATGAGATTTTTGCCTATGTTTTTTTCTAAGAGTTTTATGGTTTCATGACTTATATTCAGGTCTTTGATCCATTTGGAGTTTACTTTTGTGTATGGGGTTAGACAGTGATCCAGTTTCATTCTCTTACATGTAGCTGTCCAGTTTTGCCAGCACCATCTGTTGAAGAGACTGTCATTTCCCCATTGTATGTCCATGGGTCCTTTATCGTATATTAATTTGCCATATATGTTTGGGTTAATGTCTGGAGTCTCTATTCTGTTCCACTGGTCTGTGGCTCTGTTTTTGTGCCAGTACCAAATTGTCTTGATTACTATGGCTTTGTAGTAGAGCTTGAAGTTGGGGAGCGAGATACCCCCCACTTTATTCTTCCTTCTCAGGATTGCTTTGGCTATTCGGGGTCTTTGATGGTTCCATATGAATTTTTGAACTATTTGTTCCAGTTCATTGAAGAATGCTGTTGGTAATTTGATAGGGATTGCATCGAATCTGTATATTGCTTTGGGCAGGATGGCCATTTTGACGATATTAATTCTTCCTAGCCAGGAGCATGGGATGAGTTTCCATTTGTTAGTGACCTCTTTAATTTCTCTTAAGAGTGTCTTGTAGTTTTCAGGGTATAGGTCTTTCACTTCCTTGGTTAGGTTTATTCCTAGGTATTTTATTCTTTTTGATGCTATTGTGAATGGAATTGTTTTCCTGATTTCTCTTTCTATTAGTTCATTGTTAGTGTATAGGAAAGCTACAGATTTCTGTGTGTTAATTTTGTATCCTGCAAATTTACTGAATTCTGATATTAGTTCTAGTAGTTTTGCAGTGGAGTCTTTAGGGTTTTTTATGTACAATATCATGTCATCTGCAAATAGTGACAGTTTGACTTCTTCTTTACCAATCTGGATTCCTTGTATTTCTTTGTTTTGTCTGATTGCTGTGGCTAGGACCTCCAGTACCACGTTGAATAACAGTGTAGAGAGTGGGCATCCCTGTCTTGTTCCTGATCTCAGAGGAAAAGCTTTCAGCCTCTCGCTGTTCAGTATGATGTTAGCTGTGGGTTTATGATATATGACCTTTATTATGTTGAGGTACTTGCCCTCTATGCCCATTTTGTTGAGAGTTTTTATCATGAATGGATGTTGAATTTTGTCGAATGCTTTTTCAGCATCTATGGAGATGATCATGTGGTTTTTGTCCTTCTTTTTGTGGATATGGTGGATGATGTTGATGGATTTTCGAATGTTGTACCATCCTTGCATCCCTGGGATGAATCCCACTTGGTCATGGTGTATGATCCTCTTGATGTATTTTTGAATTTGGTTTGCTAATATTTTGTTGAGTATTTTTGCATCTACGTTCATCAGGGATATTGGTCTGTAGTTTTCTTTTTTGGTGGAGTCTTTGCCTGGTTTTGGTATTAGGGTGATGTTAGCTTCATAGAATGAGTTTGGGAGTATCCCCTCCTCCTCTATTTTTTGGAAAACTCTAAGGAGAATGGGTATTATGTCTTCCCTGTATGTCTGATAAAATTCCGAGGTAAATCCATCTGGCCCAGGGGTTTTGTTCTTTGGTAGTTTTTTGATTACCGCTTCAATTTCGTTGCTGGTAATTGGTCTGTTTAGATTTTCTGTTTCTTTCTGGGTCAATCGTGGAAGGTTGTATTTTTCTAGGAAGTTGTCCATTTCTCCTAGGTTTCCCAGCTTGTTAGCATATAGGTTTTCATAGTATTCTCTAATAATTCTTTGTATTTCTGTGGGGTCCGTCGTGATTTTTCCTTTCTCGTTTCTGATACTGTTGATTTGTGTTGACTCTCTTTTCTTCTTAATAAGTCTGGCTAGAGGCTTATCTATTTTGTTTATTTTCTCGAAGAACCAGCTCTTGGTTTCATTGATTTTTGCTATTGTTTTATTCTTCTCAATTTTATTTATTTCTTCTCTGATCTTTATTATGTCCCACCTTCTGCTGACCTTAGGCCTCATTTGTTCTTCTTTTTCCAATTTCAATAATTGTGACATTAGACCATTCATTTGGGATTGTTCTTCCTTTTTTAAATATGCTTGGATTGCTATATACTTTCCTCTTAAGACTGCTTTTGCTGCATCCCACAGAAGTTGGGGCTTAGTGTTGTTGTTGTCATTTGTTTCCATATATTGCTGGATCTCCATTTTGATTTGGTCATTGATCCATTGATTATTTAGGAGCATGTTGTTAAGCCTCCATGTGTTTGTGAGCCTCTTTGCTTTCTTTGTACAACTTATTTCTAGTTTTATACCTTTGTGGTCTGAAAAGTTGGTTGGTAGGCTTTCAATCTTTTGGAATTTACTGAGGTTCTTTTGTAGCCTAGTATGTGGTCTATTCTGGAGAATGTTCCATGTGCACTTGAGAAGACTGTATATCCTGTTGCTTTCGGATGTAGAGTTCTATAGATGTCTATTAGGTCCATCTGTTCTAGTGAGTTGTTCAGTGCCTCTGTGTCCTTACTTATTTTCTGTCTGGTGGATCTGTCCTTTGGAGTGAGTGGTGTGTTAAAGTCTCCCAAAATGAATGCATTGCATTCTATTTCCTCCTTTAATTCTGTTAGTATTTGTTTCACATATATTGATGCTCCTGTATTGGTTGCATATATGTTTATAATGGTTATATCCTCTTGTTGGACTGAGCCCTTTATCATTATGTAATGTCCTTCTTTATCTCTTGTGACTTTCTTTATTTTGAAGTCTATTTTGTCTGATACTAGTATTGCAACACCTGCTTTTTTCTCTCTGTTCTTTGCATGAAATATCTTTCTCCATCCCTTGACTTTTAATCTGTGCATGTCTTTGGGTTTGAGTTGAGTCTCTTGTAATCAGCATATAGATGGGTCTTGCTTTTTTATCCATTCTATTACTCTGTGTCTTTTGATTGGTGCATTCAGTCCATTTACATTTAGGGTGATTATTGAAAGATATGTACTTATCGCCATTGCAGGCTTTAGATTTGTGGTTACCAAAGGTTCAAGGTTAGCTTGTTTACTACCTTAATGTCTGACCTCACTTGCTTATTGAGCTGTTATAAACACAGTCTCATGATTTTTTCTTTCCCTTCTTTTTCCTCCTCCTCCATTCTTCATATGTTGGGTGTTTTGTTCTGTGCTCTTTTTAGGAGTGCTCCCATCTAGAGCAGTCCCTGTAGGATGCCCTGTAGAGGTGGTTTGTGGGAGGCAAATTCCCTCAACTTTTGCTTGTCTGGGAATTGTTTAATCCCTCCTTCATATTTAAATGATAATCGTGCTGGATACAGTATCCTTGGTTCAAGGCCCTTCTGTTTCATTGCATTAAATATATCATGCCATTCTCTTCTGGCCTGTAGGGTTTCTGTTGAGAAGTCTGATGATAGCCTGATGGGTTTTCCTTTATAGGTGACCTTTTTCTCTTTCTGGCCGCCTTTAATACTCTGTCCTTGTCCTTGATCTTTGCCATTTTAACTACTATGTGTCTTGGTGTTGTCCTCTTTGGGTCCCGTCTCTCGGGAGTTCTGTGTGCCTCCGTAGTCTGAGCAACTATTTCCTCCCCCAGTTTGGGGAAGTTCTCAGCAATTAATTCTTCAAAGACACTTTCTATCCCTTTTTCTCTTTCTTCTTCTTCTGTTACTCCTATAATGCAGATATTGTTCCTTTTGGGTTGGTCACACAGTTCTCTTAATATTGTTTCATTCCTGGAGATCCTTTTATCTCTCTCTATGGCAGCTTCTATGCGTTCCTGTTCTCTGGTTTCTATTCCATCAATGGCCTCTTGCTTCTTGTCCATTCTGCTTATAAATCCTTCCAGAGTTTGTTTCACTTCTGTAATCTCCCTCCGGACATCTGTAATCTCCCTCCAGACTTTATCCCTTAGCTCTTGCATATTTCTCTGCAGCTCTGTCAGCATATTTATGATTTTTATTTTGAATTCTTTTTCAGGGAGACTGGTTAGGTCTGCCTCTGCAGATCCTTTCTCAGGTGTTGTTTGAAGTATCTTGGACTGGACCAGATTTTTTTGCCTTTTCTTGGTGATAGCAGTGGCTGTAGGCAGGTTGCAGGTGTGTCAGCTGGGAGAAGAAAGTCCTTTCCTGCTTGCTGGATGCCTTGCCCTTCTCCGCTGCCTGTGACGGTTGCTCGCATTCCTGGAGCAGACACCGGGTTAATCCCCTAGGCTGCTGTGGGCGGGGTCTCTGTCAGAGCAGCTCAGAGCCCTGCAGGGAGTGGCAGGCACGCCAGGTGTGCTCCTCCATGCTAGCAGCGACCCTGCCGGGCAGCTCTGTGCGAACAGCGGCCTTTGGGTCTGGCCCAGGTGGCTGTGCTTTGGGCTGGGATTCCAGTCGGCTGCTGGGAGCGTGCCTGCTCCCTCTGGCTCTGCTGCAGGTGCGCAAGGGGCTCTTCTGCACAGGCGTCTACCGGGCTCCTCTGGCTTTACTGCCGTGGGTGTGCGCAAGCCGCATCCGGGCTGTTTGGTCGTGCCACTGTGGGCTAGCACAAGCCTCTCCTGTGGCACACGGATCTGCTTCCGGTCCCTTCTGGCACTGCCATCCCCATTACACGGTGCCACTCTCCCGCTACTGGGCTGGTGTGTCTGGGTCTGCGCCAGTTGGAGGAACGACTGGCAGGCTGCTTAGTGCCATGAGGGGCTTCAGAGCTGCACTGCCTCCCTGGGGTTTTATGGCACCTAAGTTTCCCCGGTATTCCCAGCTGCCAGGACAACTTCGTCCAGCTATGGGGTCCCTGTCTCTTTAAGACTTGCAGAAAGCACTCGCTTTTCTTTTGTCTCAGGGGCGCCAGTTGCGGGGACCTGCCCACAGGTTTTGCTTTTCCATTTCTCTAATATCCAGCACCCCGTGCACCTTGTGTCTGCGTTCTGGGTGCGGATTTCTAGAGCTGGTTGTTTAGCAGTCCTGGGCTTTCACTCCCTCCCTGTTCCGACTCCTTTCTTCCTGCTGGGTTTTGGAGTAGGGGTGCGTTCGGGTCCCGCCTGGCTGTGGCTTGTGTCTTACCCCCTTTGTGTGATGCTGAGTTCTCACAGATGTAGATGTATCCTGGCTGTTGTACTGCATCCACTGGTGTCTCTTTTAGGAATAGTTGTATTTATTGTATTTTCATAAATATATGTTTTGGGAAGGAGATTTCCTCTGAACTACTTATGCCGCCATCTTCCCATGATCCCATGAAAAAGTGATTATTCATTCTTGACTTTAAATTCTAGTGTGTGTGTGTGTGTGTGTGTGTGTGTGTGTGTGTGTGTGCTTACAGAGGATATAAATGTAATTTCTACTGCATTTTTATTAGAATGAGTATAATTGAAAACACTGACACCACAAAATGATGGCAAGAATGTGGAGCAACAGGAACTCCTATTCATCAAAGTGGTACAACTACTTTGGAAGACAGTTTGGCAGTTTCTTAAAAAACTGTACTCTTAAGATAGGATCTTGCAATTCACACTTCGTGGTAGTTACCCAAACGAATTGAAAACTTTTTTCTACACCAAATCTTACATGTGGCTATTATAGCATCTGTATTTATAATGGCCCCAAATTGGAAGCAACCAAGATATCCTTCAGTAGGTGATTCAGTAAACACACTGTGGTATATCACACAATAGAAATATTATTTTTTGCTAAAGAGAAATGAGTTATCAAGCCACAGAGACATGGAGGAATCTTAAATACATATTACTAAGTGAAGCAAGCCAACCTGAAAATCAATGTATTGTTTGATTCCTAATATATATGACATTCTGGAAAAGGCAAAATCATGGAGCTAGTAAAAAATTCAGTTTCCAATGGTTCTGGATGACTAGTTGAAGCACGGAGGATTTTGGAGGCAGTGAAATTGTTTTGTATGATTCAGTAATGGTGGATACTTGTTACTATACATTTGGTAAA
This sequence comes from Manis pentadactyla, assembly GCF_030020395.1. Taxonomy (NCBI): domain Eukaryota; kingdom Metazoa; phylum Chordata; class Mammalia; order Pholidota; family Manidae; genus Manis; species Manis pentadactyla. The sequence goes on along the minus strand of NC_080031.1, from coordinate 64,310,718 downwards.
GCCCGTAGAACTACAGCACCAAGAATGAACCCAAATTTAAAGTGTGGATTGATACTGGTAGCAGCGTTGGTTCATCAGTTGTAACAAATGTTCCACTTTGGGTGTGCATGTGAAGGGGGAGGGGAACCTATGGAAACTCCCTGTTCTTTCAACTTTGCTGTGAAACTAAAACTGCTCTAAAAAATCAAGTACATTACAAGATAATTTCTCTATTTTAGTTCATGGAAATTCCATCCTCGTTCTTGCTCAAACCCCTTTCCCCCCAAAAAACCCCGACTTTACAGTCATCCTTGAGGTCTATGTTGTTCATATGCCATATCCTATCCATCAGCAAATCCCATTGGCTTTATATTTAAAATTTACTCAAAATCTACCTACTTCTCACCGTCTCCACTGCTACCACCATAGTCCACCCCACCACAATCTGTTATACAGATTATTAAAATCACTTCCTAAGAGGTCTTCCTATTCTACCTTCTATCCACCCTTCCCTAAAAGCCATCAAAATATTTCTTTCAAAATAGATTACATTGGACAAAATATTCCGTAGATGTAGAGAAAATATTGGACAAAAAACCAACCAGTATCCATGATAAAACCTATCAACAAACAAGGACTAGAAGCGGGCTTCCTTAACCAGAAAAAAAGACATTTACAAAAAATCTACAGGTAACATCATACTTAACTGAAAAGCCAAATGCTTTCCTTTTAAGATTAAGAACAATACAAGGATGTCTACTTTTATCACTTCTTTTCAACATTATATTGGAAGTTCTACCTAATGCAATTAGGAAAGAAAAAGAACTAAAATCACTCAAATTGAAAAGGAAGAAATAAACTCTCTTTATTCACAAATGACGTGATCCACTAAAACAACCCTGAAACTGACAAATGGGTGCAGTCAGCCTTTAGGATACAAGGTCAGTATGCAAACATCAATTGTATTTCTATGTGTTGGCAATGAGCAATTCTAAAAATAAATTAGGGCAATTCTGTTCACAGCAGAATCAAAATCAGCCACACCATTTTTTAGTTCAGAAGCCTCCGGTAGTTCCCCTACACACTTAGGGTAAAATTCCAATGTGCTCATCACACCCTACAAGTCTCAGCAATGATCTTACTCCCGGAAGTATCTCTGAGCTCCCCTCTTTCCACCATGCCTCTTGTTCTCTCGGTGTCAGTCCCATTGGTAACTTCTGTTGCTCAAGTATGGCAGGTCTGCTGCCTGGAACTCTTGCTTCTCAGATGGCTGCCCTTTTGCTGTGCCCTCTTTGCTCAAATGTCAGAATGTTAGAGAGGGGGCTTTCTCGTTACCAACGTAAAACTATTCTCCTTCCTCCACCCGCATTGCTCTTTATTCCCTTATATCATTGTACATAAACACGCACATATGCGTACACTTTTTGTTTACTATCCTACAGTATTTCGTTTTGAAAATTTTCAAGTTTATGGAGAAGCTGCAAGAATAGTCAATTGATACCTTATACTGTTCACCTGGATTTGCCTGCTTCAGTGTGCCTTTCCCAAGAAGAAGGTCATTTTTAAACATGATCACAATAAAATCAATCACACTCAAAAATTATATTGATCCAATGCTATTGTCTAATCAAAAGTCTATATTTAAATTATTCAGTTCTAATAATGTTATTTATAGATTTTTTTTTCTCCAAGATCTTAGCAAGAATCACACACTACATCTTACTACATCTCTTTAGTCATCTTTAATCTAAAACAGTTCCCTACCTTCTTATTGTCTTTCATGTTATTAACAATTTTGAAGAATATCCGGTGATTTCCTTGTGTTTAGTTATTTCCTCATGGTTAGAGTCCAGCTGAACATTTTTGGCAGGAAGAGCACACAGGTGGTTCCTCTGTCTCCTGTCTGGACAATGTGATGCTGCCTGGCTTTAGGTTTTCCTCATTTTCTTGCTTGTTTCTCTTCTTTCTCTCCTTCAGAGTATAAGCTCTATGAAAGCTGGAACTGTGTCTCCTTTGTTCACCTTTTCATCTCATTTCCATAGGTGCTTGGTAAATATTTGTTGAGTGAATGATTGAGTCCACAGCCCACTAGATTTATCTCTAGCATTATAGAGCAGCTGACCATCTCTGCTTGCCACCAGGCAGTGCCAGGCAGCAGGTCCCTGACCCTATGCCCCATGTTCTCAAATGGTTGTGAGGTCCCAGAGGGGAGCCTACTTTAGAACCGGGATATCCCTTTAGACAAACATTGATGATGCATCCAAACAAATGTATCTCTGTTTATTTATGCATTGCATCCATATGCTAATCCATATTCTAATCTGTTAGGTACATTCTAAATGTATTCACTGAAAATATTTTAGAGTTAAAAAGTAAATATTGGTAGAAGTTATGTTGTTTTCTTTCTAGACCCGGTGGCTAGCTTTCCCCATTCCTTGAGGGTGTACGGACTCCCCTTTTGGAGATGACTGTACGTAACTATTTTTGAACAGAGATGTTTTAACATTTTGAATGTCCATAGGCATCTCTTCGCTGATCAGATTCTGGGCTGCGTCCCAGAATTCTTAGCTGGCTTCTGGACGATCACATATTGCCTTGTTCTGTCAAATCCCAGCCATACCTTTTGAGGCCTTCCTAAGAGACTTTTAAAAGTTGCTCAAAGTTGATATATTTAAGGCAAAGATGCTCGACATCCCGATTTTGTACTGTTAGATGTTTGGCCAGGAAATTTCCTCAGTTCTTAGAAAATGATAAGTCTCAGAGGAAAGCCCTTCCAGACCAGGCCTTAAATGATGCAGCTCAGAATGTTGCTAGGAATCTGAATCATCTAGCACGGCTTTGACAATCAGTCCCATAATTATCTGAAGGGCTCCTTTAATTAAATCCATGTTTCAGGATGCTTAATCCAAACTGAAACATTCCAGAAGTGTACTTACTGAAAATAATATATTGTGACCGTTGAAACCCCTGGTGCTTTAAATCAGCTACACTATAGTAGGTCCTTTGGTATCAGGGTCTTTGTTCCCATTTCAAAGGCTCATTTATGAAGGATAGGGTTCCTAAGTGTAATATCAATTCATATCATTGCTTCCTTATGAAATGTTTTTGCATGATAAGTCCACATGTACCCTGCTTTGCTTATGATATTACATGAAATATGTCCAAGGCTTTAGTAATTTACATTTTCAATATGTTTTAAAGTTCTTGCTATGGTTCTGTGACTGAGGACACGGTTGCTTAATGAATAATCAAATGAAGGTGTAAACAGCAAGGCTTTCAAAAAGGTTAGGTGTCTTTGCTTATGAAACACAGATCTGGGGGAGAGCAGGATTATGTGTCATCTCCTGAATCATGTGTCTTCAGTTTTTTCAGTGTATGTATGGTGGTTGGGTGTTGGGTGAATGCATCTCGCCACTTGTTTCAATTAAGGAGATGGTTTCTTAGTATTTTTCTACATAATGCTTTTAGAACTTAAAAAGAACAGTTTAACACTTTGAGATTTCATAAGGCTTTGATGATGTCCTCTTTATTTCAAATGAGTATACAGCTCCTAAGCTTCAGGCAGTATTACAAGTTATGTTTGGCAAATGTTACTGGAGAACATTTAAGATATTTTAGCAATAATTCCTGCTCAATCTTTTATTTGGGACACGTTGTCATTTTCCTTGTGAGTCTGTGAGTGATTAAAGGTCTTTTGGCCCATCTCATTAGACAGAAATTGTTGACCCCATAAACAAGACATTTTAAAAGACAGATGCCCGGAGATTCACAAGCAAAGAATAAAAAAAAAAGAGCCATCAGTTTGAAAGTGTAAACACACACACACACACACACACACACACACATATTTTTCATGTATAATCAGCAGCTGTAGTAGTTGGCATCTGCTCTGGGTGTGCAGCATTAAACTTGATGGTCTTCTAAACATCTCAGGTACCATTTTATACCATTCAGTTGCGTCCAGCTTTCCATTATTGTTGGCAGGCCTTCCTTTGGAATTTCTGCTCTACTCAGGGGATGATCTGATGCCAGCCTCTCTCAGAGAAAGAGGTAAAAAGAATCTGTAACATAAATAAAAAATAAAAAATAAAAAATTGGGAAGGAGGCAGATTTCCTTAAAATCATCATAGCCTGAACAAAACACAGTTTCAGAAGGGCCGTCCTTTCCCAAAGCATTTAAAAGCTCTTTCTCAGCGATAAGGATCCTCAGAGAAAGATAACTTCCCTTAGTCTCAAAAGTTCCTTGGATTACTAAGTCTGTAAAACATTTCAGAGACATCGAAGCACGTACTTTTTAAATTAAAAACTGGCTTTGCTCAAAGCAAACTGAGACAGAAATGGTCTCAGATATATTTTCCATAGAAGCACCTGCTTTGGGCACAGCCACACATTGAAGGGTTTTGGCACAATAAACTGTCTAACCTATTCAAAGGATGATATTTTGGATACCATTCATGGAACCTTTTAAAGGCAATTTTTAGTGTTCTGTCTAGACTTATGTTCCGAGGTCAGCACACAGCCTTAGGATACTGTTCATTGGTTGAAATCAGAGAAAAGATGAGGAAATTCAAATTAAAGCCTCACTCTCTGTCCTGAGACTGTGCCTCAGTCTACAGGGCTTTTTGGGATAGCACTATTTAAGAAGCCCACTCTGTCCATTTGAGCCAAAATGGATTGCCTTTGTGACCAGGTAGTACCCCGGTAGCCTTATAATACATTTTAAAATCTAGAAAAAAAAATGCTATGTGCTAAGAACATTACCTCTGATGCTTGAAACCTAGGAGGGTGACTCAGGTCATTTGATAAAGTTATATCACAATTATCCTATTTTGTTTGTGATACACACACATACATACATACATACTTTCTGGTAATGTTAAATAACTTTTCTGTCTAGCTACTTTTTGATTCACTAACATTGGGAACAACCTTGTAAAACGTGTCACTCTGTGGGATACTTGAATTGCTAAGCATAATTAATTGTGCCCCCCGATATATAGTGCCCTGTCACTTGGTGACTGTGAGTGTCCCGTAGAAGGTCCCCCCACTGAAGCTGGGCTCTGCCTGAACCGTGTATATCAGCGCCATGATACTCCCTCTTCTCAACTCTGCACTTAGAACGTTCGAGCTTGAGATGCACTTTCTGTGAGATCCTTAATCCAAGACTAACAGATTTGAACATGAAAAGCAAAATCTAAATGAAAACTTTTAATGCCTTGCAGAGCCATTCCATTGAAGTTGTTTCCCTGATATTTAAAACAAACATTGATCATCTATGTTATATGCCCTGGTCATGTGCCTTATTCACTCTTTACCTGCCCTAATCCTTGCTCCAACCCCATTTTATACAGGAGTATAACTTAAGGTAAAAGTTGTTAAGTGCTTGGCCAAGATCATCCAGCTGCCAGGTTGCTGGGTCAAGACTTGAATTCAAATCTAACTGACTCAGAGAAAAACAAGTACCATTTGATTCCACTTGTATGGAAAACTAAAAAAGAAAACAAGTGAACAAACGAAACAGAAATAGATTCATAAGCACAGAGAACAGGCTGTGGTTGCGTAGCTTAGGGGGGTTGGGGGAGAAGCAAGACAGGTAAAATGGATGCAGAGGCACGAACTTCTGATTATAAAATAACTTAATCATGGGGATAAATATACAGAATACAGAATATAGTTGTTAATATTCTAATATCTTTGTATGATGACCGATGGTCACTACACTTATACTGGTGAGCATTTAGTAGTACATGTAATTTGTGTATCAACTGTATTTTGATTTAAAAAAATGTAAGCCAATGATTAAAGAAACAGATGTAACTGACTCCAAAACTCATGCTTCTGAACCATGGTGCTGTGCTGCCTATGCCATGCTTTGTATTTTTCCTTTTGGACAGGCTCATCTGTGACTTAAAAATGGTTAAGAATCCTGATAGCAAAGAGTGCCTCCACCACTCTAAATAAAGAATCTTTTAAAGAACATGTGATATATATGCAACTTACACATTGACATGTGTATAAGGAAAAATACATGGTTTGATACAACTTATATTTATACCAATAAAATTTTGTAAATTGCCACAATTATGATGTTCTTCAAATTCTAGACTTAGGTTATGTTAGGTTATGTCATGTTAGAAACCAGAAAGAAACCGTCGTGTTCCAAATTAGAAGTGATGGAAAATATGTAATTTGTGTACAGAATGTTACTGAGAAAACATATTTTCTTCATGCTGACTACATTAGCATAAGGGGAAAACTAGCTATTTCTTGTATGGAGAGGCAAGCACTACACCAGGAGGAAACTGGTGACACCAAAGGAAATAATTGGCACATCATGATGTGTCTGTGATGAATCAGATGTGTCAAAAGTAGTATCTTTTTTACAGAGAAAAATAAGAGGAAAAATAAACTCAGAGCCTCAGATATGTAGAGATGATCCTCATGGGAGTTTATTAAGAGTATTAAGATGCTGTTCTTAGGAGTTATGTCAGTTAATACTGGCATTGTATATTTCCTGTTCTGACCAACTTCTAGCCGTGAGGCATGTTCCTGTCTCATCAAGGCGATGATCGCCTCTTCTCTGCCTTCAGATTCTCCTTCCATCTCAGTACATGAACAGAATCTAATCTTTCCCATCCTGTAACTGTCCCTGTAATGAGTCTACATGATAATTGACCTCTTTTACCTTTCTTTCATATCCATTATGAGTCTAATTCTTGCTAGGTCATCTCCTCAATGCCACCTTCTGTTGGCAGTTTTCAGACCTCACCTTAAACATGGAGCAGAAGCATTTAACACTACTAACCATGCTCTCTGTAAAATTCTCCTTTCGTTGGGTTTCTGTGGCCCTACTTTTCCAGAGGTGCTTCTTCAGTTTTGGTCTTCGGTCCATTTTAGTCTCTGTCATGGACTCCTTTTCTTTTGCCAGCTCCTTAAATGTTGTTCTCTCTAGGGTTCTGTTGCTAACTTTTGTCTTTTTTCATTTGATATTTCCTTTTCCCTCCCTCACATATCATCCCATAACTTGGTTTTAACTACCACCTAAATCATGAAAACAATTTTATTAAAGAGGATCATTTCATAATGATAAAGGGGGCAGTGTTATCAAGAGGACAGAAAAATCCCAAATATTTATACACTTAATAAGAGAGGTTCAATATATGTAAGGCAAAACTTGATGGAACTGCAAGCAGAGATAGAACTGTGCATTTGCATAATTTTAGTTCAAAATTTGAACACTTCTTTCTCAGTAATTGATAGGAAAAGTAGACAGAAAATTCGTAAGCAGGAGACTTCAACCAACTTGACCTTGATACTGACGTTTATTTAAAAAAAAACAACCCAATAACAGCAGACCACACATTTCTTTCAAGTTCACACTGAACTTTCACCAACATAGTAAATGCCCTGCATTGTAAAACAAATCTCAGCCAATTTAGAAGAACTGAGATCATAATGAGAATGTTTTCTGACCAAAACAGAATTAGGTTCAAAATCAGTAACAAAAGCAATTTGGAAAATCCTCAAAGTATTTGGAAAGTAAACAACACACCTTTAAATAAGCCATTGAGCAAACAGGAAACACAAGGGAATTAAAAAGTATTCTGAACTGAATGAATATAAAAATATAACATCAAAACGTAAGGATTGCAATTAAAGCATCAGTTAGAAAAATACAGTTTTAAATGCTTATCTTAGCAAACATATAGTTAGGGTTGCAATTAAAGCATCAGTTAGAAAAATATAGTTTTAAATGCTTAGCAAACACAGATCTAACATCAGTGATGTGAACTTTTACTTTAAAACACACAAAAAGGAAATAAAATTACATCCAAAATGAATAAAAGTGAGAAAATCAATGAAGTAGAAACAAATAAAAATAGAGAAAGTAAACACAAAGCAGGTTCTTTGAAAATCAATAAACTGTTTGCTAGAATGAACAATAAAGAGGAGACAAATTACCAGTATCAGACAAGAAAAAGAGACATCAGTATGTGTCTTACATTAGCAATAATAATACAATAGCATAAACAACTTTATACAATAAATTTGGCAGCTTAGATGAAAGACACCAATCACAAAAACTAAAATAAGAGAAATAAGAAATCCAACCATCTTGATACATATCTAAAATAATTAATGCATAACTCAGAACTTTCCAACATACACAAAACTCCAGGCAAGATGGCTTCACTGGTCAATGCTACCAAATATTTAAAAAGAAATTGTACCAATCTTAATAATGCTCTTTGAGGAAATAGAGGAATTGGGGACACTTCCCAATTCATTTTATGAGCTAAACACTATTCTGTATCCAAACAACGTATTAAAAGAACAGAAAACTTTATACAAATACCTCTCTTTAACTTAGATATAAGTATTCTTAATAAAGCAAAGTATACATGGAAACATATATAAAGGACAGTACATCACGATCAAGTGGAATATCTTCTAGGAATCCAAGGTTTGTTTAGCTTTTGAAAACCAGTCAATAAAATTCATTATATTAAGAACTTTAAGGAGAGAGTCATACGATCATATCAATAAATGCTACTCAGAAATATATTTGACAAAATTCAATACCCATTCATGTTAAAATCTCTTAGGAAACTAGGAATAGAAAGAAATATTCTCCAACTATGTGAGGAAATACAGTAGTTTGGACTGTAGTAACCATTTCACTATATATGTTTATCAAATCATAATGTTGTACACCTTAAATATGTACCATTTTTCTAAACAAAAAAAACCCTTTAAATCAATACCAAGCTAATACATAGAAAATGTATCTTACTTTAATTTTTAAAATTTGTGATGTTGGTAAATATAGTTTTGTTATATTTACTGGCCAGTTGTATTTCTTTTTCTGAAATGCCTCCTTATATACCTTGCCTTGTTTCAATGTAGTTATTCATCTTTGTCTTCCTGATTTATGAAAGCTTTCTATGTATTAAAAACCTTAGACCATCTTTGGTCAAAAAAGAAAGGAACTTTCTCAACCTGGAAAAAGGTATCTATGAAAAACTTAAAGCTACCATCATAGAAAACCAAATGTTTCCCTATAAGATGACAAAAATGCAAGTGAGTTTGTTCTCAAGACTTCTACTCACCATTGTACTGTAGATTCTAGCCAATGTAATAAAACAGGACAAGGAAATTAAAGGCACACAGATTGGAAAGGAAGATTACATGCATAACCCAAAGGAACCTACAAAGAAAACTAATGTAACTATTCAGTGTATTTAGTAGAGTTGCAGAATACAAGATCAAATTGCAAAAAAAAATCATATTCCTATACACTAGCAATGAACAAGTGGAGAATAAACTTATAAAAATATAACTTAGAAAACATTCTTCTATTCTTCTAAAGACACTGTTAACAAAATGAAAGGGCAAAATCTGTCATGCATGTATGTTTTTATCTGACCGAGTATTGGTATTTTCTAGATATTAAAGATAGCAAATTTTTATATAGAGTGCCTTCCATGAAACTTAAATTTATATCACATATGCATTTTCACATATTATAAGGATATTCCTGGATATATGTAAGTAAAAGTTTTGCCAGAATGTCATATAGGAAGGTGTACCAATAGAATCAACTCTGCTAACTTCAGCATTCTCAAGTATAAAGCATTCTCTTTATGTCTGCAGGGAATTGTTAAACGTAAATGAAAGAAGTATTTTGTTTTCTCCAGGGAACAGCTACATATTAATAAAAAAAATTTATACGCTTTTTCAATAAATACCTAGAAGAGGGTTTCTATCCTAGATGACAGCCCAATCTCTGGAGTATTATCTCTCTACTGTAAACCTCACTCAAAGGACTGATTTACATAGTCCATAGACCAGGATTTCTGTAGAGAATTGTGAGAACCTCTTATAAAAGCTGGGCAAAACTCAAATCAATTCCAAATGTTTTATGTTTCACTTAGTGTTTATCTTGAATTTTTTATTCATTACTGAGAATTGGCTGTGTATACATAAAGAATAATACCTTAAGTGTCTAAATTTTAAAATACACATGCATTGTGATTGCTGACAGGCTAGTCTAATAGCATTTTGAATTATGTTTTTATTATATACTATTATTAACTTCATAAGTTTCCTTTTCATTATTATGCAGTTAGGCATTTCATGTTTTTCCTTTGTTAATATCTGTAGTGGTAATGCCTTACTTTTTAGGAATAGAAATGAGTCTTTCCTATCAAGAAAACTATGAATGATCATTTACATGGAAGTAGAAATAAAGGGAAAGTGGAAAATTTCTACTTGGTTCTACAAGTTTTGGAGGAAAGAAACATCTATGTACAGTTAAGAATTTTTTTAAGTGGAATAATTTGTAGAATGAATGTCTTCAAAAAGAGAAGCCAGATGAGAAGAAACATGATATAGTCTTTCTAGGTTGATAACACACAAAAACATCACGAACCCCATCGACCTGAAATATCTTTTTCTTATTAGTTCTTGTTTTGGTATTCTAGACCCACATATATACTGGTATGTATACCATAAGTCTAGAATTTATACTCTTTCCTTTCACTCATCTGCCAAGTTTAATTGGTTACTGCTTTGTAAATTTTCTCTCTCAAATCACTCTTGAATTCATCTCATCCTCTTCATCAAGCTTCTCTTTCTTTTTTTCTCATTTATGATAAAACTTGCCTGTATTCCCCAACCTTCACACTAACTCTACAAGACCAGGCTGCAAACAGAAATTATAGGCAGTGTGGAAGCTGTGACAAACAAGAGAGTTGAAGCCTTGTCAAAACAGCAGTTGCGAACCAACCTTATTGGTCATTCCCATGAAGGACTATGGGCTCAATTTTTCAAGTTTACTGTTTTTCCAAGAAACTCCCCTCCCTTACGCATAGACATGCACAGTATAAGAAATCTCATGAGCTCTCCGTTGGCAGCTGTGCTCCTCTAGAAGCACTGTTCAACCTCTGTTGGGTCCTGTGCCTCACAATGTTGACCTGTGTATAATATATCTCTCCAACCCCTTGGGTTTGGCTTGTGAGAGATACAAAAGCAAGGGAGGATGGTGAGGTCAAGGTCTTTAGTCCCCTGAAACCTCCCTGCATATACTGGCCGTGTCTCTATACTAAAGCCCACAGCTCCTGTCAGGTGCCTCTCTGCACACATTCCTCTGGATTCCAGGGACACCTTCCTCTTGCTGTTCTGAAGGCCTTTGCAGTCTTGTAGCCGGGAGTCAGGGCAGAGTGTGCCACCAGTACTGTCATGTTCAGAAGGGTCGTACATTTGGAGTTTAATGCTCTGCAGTTATCCACTTGAAATTTTTAATAATTTTATCTTAGAATTTATGGTTTATAAGTGAAGTTTGATGGGGACAATGGTGCAAATGGTGGGGGCTCAGAGTTTCATCTCAAGCACAGTTCTTCCTGAGCCCCTGCCTGAATACCCTGAACAGGTTCTCAGCCTCGTCACTTGGCATCCTGCTCCCTATCCCCACCTAGTGACTGCTGCTGCAACCTGATGCAAGGCACTCTGAACCCCTTCCCTTCTCTGTCTACTTCAGCAACCACAGCTGCCCTTTGTCAGTAATGGGGCCTGGACATGGGAGAGGGCTGGGGCTTGGGTGGATTAGGTGGTGGCTGCCCCACCCTGCATTGGCAATACCTTAGGAAGTTCAGTGGTGACTCACCAGGGATGAGCCACTCACCTGTCCTTGATCTAGGTACTAAGTGTCTCCCAGCACAGAGGTTGTATTCCCTTGGGTGTTGCTCATCTGTTATGGGCTGGGGAGGTGGACCTGTGACAAGGAGAGATTAACTTTCTCAGCCCTGGCTGGGCATGGCATATTTGTCTGGTGGCTTACAGAAGGGGAAACCTAATGCAAGTGGGCTGATTGTGACAAGCTATAGGGTGGCCTGTAGGTGGACTGTGAGGGTCTGCATTCATCCAGTGAGTGTTCCATGCCTGAAGGAGGGTGATACTAAATAGGAAATATAAAGCCCAGTGCAGGACAAGGAGAAATTATGGAAGAAAGGAAAAGTTTGATATATTAGTAACTTTAATGGTAACTTTCCCCCTGCTTTTTGAACATGGGGACTCATATTTTCATTTTGCAATGGGCTCTACAAATTATGTAGCTAGTCCTGCTGAGAGTCTTGGGTTCTGTTAACCACATGGGGCACAGGAGCCATGTAAAGCAGGACATTTGAATTGAAACTCCTGTGGAAGTCAAGACTGTGAGAAGACCACACTCGCTGTGAAAAGGAAGACTAGGGGGAAAAATCCATTGCAGAAAAGGGAGACAGTAAGGAAAATATTTTATCTCAGCCCGGGCCCTGGGTAGAAAACAGATTTTTCCCTGTGATATTCTTGAAAGATAGACCTTCTGTCATTCTGATTTTCAGTTTGAAATAATTTCACTTTGTAGTTAAGGGAAACCTCAAATCAAGAAATGATCCTAGAGTGGTAAGGCAGTGCTTAAGGACACTCGATAGGAGCAAACAAAAGTCCTTAACACAGACCTAGAAGAATTTCCACAGGGAAAATCCAGACATTCAAACATGAGTTCACAATCCAAAATGATAAAGAAGAGTTACAGTAAAAGTATAAAAGTAAAAATAGAACAGAATAAAACAAAACAAAATAATAGTAAATAGGAGAATTGGTCCCACAAGAACTTCACATATTGAAATTACTCCATATACAGTATCAAATATTTATACTTAATATAGTTATATTGTTTAAATATATGAAAATGGACAAAAATCTTAGCACAGATGACTTTATGAAAAACAAACAAGCAAACACATATTTGCAAAATAACTATATAGAAATTCAACAAAAAAAATATATACCATGAAATTCTCTCCTAAGACTGTAACTCCTAGGTAAAATAATGGAGTAGAGGTAGCTGAAGAGAGAATTATTAAACTGGAACTCAGAGCTAAAGGTATTAACTAGAAAGCTACACCGAAGAAGAAAGAGATTGTAAATATGACTATGTAGTTAAGGAATATATTGAAGAGAATGAGAAGTTTTAATATTTGCCTACTTGGAGTTCCAGAACACAGAACTGAGAGAATATGAGGAGAATCAATTTTAAAGAGGTAATAGCTGAGAACTTTTCAGAACTAGTGAAATAATGAAGCAGAAGGATCACAAGAATCCCAGTAAAATATGAAAAAGAATATACACAAGATACAATGTATTAAAACTATAGTAAAATAGAGAAAAATAAGAGATCTTAGAAAGCACTGAAAGAGGAAAACTGATTATCTGCAAATAATCTGTTTAAAGTGATAGAAAAATCATCAACAAAGAGCAGAGAAAACTGTTAAGCTGGGACTTCATATTGTTTAAATTATCACTAAAGAAGAGTGTGGAAGGAAAGCCATTATCAGACAAGCAAAAGAAATGACTTATTACCCATAGATACTTGCTAAAGGAACTCCCAAAGGATGTATTTAGAAGGAACAGAAATAATCCCAGAATGAATGTCCTAAATCCAAAATTTAACAGTGAACATAGAAATTAAAAATACATGGATAAAGACTTCTTAAAAATGACTATATAAAACAACAATGATAATATCTATTTGGGCTTATTTAAAAACATAAGATAGAAATAAGAGACAAAGATAACATATAAATTAGGAGTATGGCAATTGGAACTGAGGTGTTTCAAAGACCTAATATTGTATTGGTCAACTTTAAATTCAATTAAGTATATATGATTAGAAATAAAAATGGTCACTCATACTCCTGTATTCCCTCAGGAGTAAAGTTTGGTGGTTAATTTTGTGCCAACTCGTTGAGGCTGTGCTGCCTTTTTGGTCAACTAACCGTCTAGATATTGCTGTGAAGGTACTTTTTACATGTGATTAACATTTAGATCAGTTGACTTGAGTAAAGTGGACTGCCCTCCTTAACGTAGGTGTCCCTCTTCCGAGCAGTTGAAGGCCTTAGGAGCACAGACTGGTTTCTTGGAGAAAGACATTCTTAAGACTGCAATTATAGAAACCCTGCCTGAGTTTCCAGCCTGCTTCCCTGAGGAATTTGGGCTTAAGACTACAACATCAACTCCTACTTGAATTTCCACCCTGGTGTTTTACCCTGCAGATTTCAGACTTACTGTCCCCACCATTGGGTGAGCCAATTCCTTAAAATAAATCTGTCAACCTTTCTCTCTCATCAGGATGTGACATCTTAATACACTTATCTTTCAGTATTTCAAGTATCAAGCAGACCAAAATTAGTATGATTTTTGAGAATTTGAGCCACATAATTAATAATAGGACCCTGTCCCTGACTATTAGAATATATACATTCTTAAGTTCACATGGAATGTTTACAAAAGTTGGTTAGGTTATTATAAGGCAGATCTTATGGTGTTAAGGAACTGATATCATAAAGGCCAGTTTTTGACCACAGCAACAGTTTTGGAAATCCATAAAAATATCTAAAATACAGTTGATTAATTCAAAACATAGTTTTTTCAATAATTCATGAATTATAGAATCAAAAATACAAAATGTTTGGAACTAAGTGATAATGGATATACTACTTATCAAGATTAGTGGGATATTGCCAAGGTACTTGTAATTTATAAACTTTAAACTTCATATAGATAATAGAAGAAGAACTGAAAAAAATAATGAACTATGTTTTAGACTTAAAGAGTTAAAAGTATCACAGAATAAATGAAAAGAATAGGAAAAAATAATGAAGAAAGCAGGAAATGATATAGAAAACAAAAATTGCTTTTGATATATATGGAATTAACTTATTTGTTGATCAAAAATAATTGATATTAGCAATTATGGTTTAATTTAAAACAGTAGAGATAGTTATCAAGGCCTAAAGTTGATCCTTCGGAAATATAAGTAAAATGGAAAGAGAATGATCATTGGTGGGAATGAAGGAAAACTGGAAAAAACCCTTCTTGTCAGATGCTATTCGTGTGATGTTGAACAACTTAAGTTTCTGACCCTCAATTTTCTTAATAGACAAGTGCAAACAATAATAATTACCTTTAAATATTATGTAAGAATTTAATGGATGTGTAATATGTTTATAACATGACTTTATAATATGTACATACATAATATGTTATGTACATTTAGTTCCCTTCCCTTTTTTTAAAAAATACAAGACAGTATTCTTTCAGTCATCCATCTATTCTTTGAAAAAGCAGTAATGTTTGCTAGATTTTATTTGTATTGATTTGAAAAACAATATCTTCGAATCCATTTTCTATAAAGGAATCTCAAAGAAAAATAAATGTGAATACAGATGATTTGTTCAATGCAGATCACATTATAATTATTATTATTATGTCCAGCCCCATTATGTTCCTAAGCAGCTGAGTTCCCAACCTAGCAACCAGTCTACCACCCCCCACCCCCTGGCCTTATAGCATTTTACTATGGATCATGCAGAAATCAAGGGGGGAACACATAGCAGCAAAAAAAGGCCCTCAAATAGGGACTTAAATCAGGAGTTAGATTCTAATTCTGTGCCAGTTGGATAGGCTTACTCCTGTCTTCACTGCATAGTTCTCCATATGTCTCCAATTTTAAACAAAGCCACTCCCAACAGGAGCTCTACCTCAAAGCAGCCTGAGAAATGGTTGGGTGTCAGAGTCGTCAGCGTACTTCAAATGCATTTGCTCTGATAGGATCTTGAACACCTGCAGTTATTTCAAAGGAATTTGATCCAACAATAATTCACATAATTTATCATCTGGAAATACCAAAAATTCTTTGAAAAACTGTGCTGTAGTTAGAAAAGAAAAAAAAAAGAGATGATGGGTGACAGTATTTTCACATAGGATGTTTTTACAGGAATCATTACATTCTTAGTTTTTTCTTTCTAGTCTTTGTCTCCTAGTAGTTGAAACATGGACTGTGCTTGTTTGCAACTTTATTGTGCATTTGCAATTAACACATCAAAGGGACTATTATTTCAATGGATTTGAATTTTCAGTTGTTTATGTGAAGTGAGTCTCACTCTAATAACATCGATAATTTTTAGAAGTGCTATGGTTTTCCTTCCAACAAAATCACACTGAGATTTGAAGTATTTAGTGAATAAATGACAACACATATTTAATCAGAAAGAATAAGGACTTGGATTCTTTACAGTCACAGTCATAAAGTAAATGTCTTCCATCCAAACTGAGGGCACCGAGCAGGCTGGAGCAGAAAGGATACTGTGTTGTGATGCCCTCTGTGAGCACAATCATAAAGTGCTCGGGGGAAAAAAATCTGTGGGGAGGGAAGGGCAGCCCAGACATTGTAGATTACAGAAGAACCAACTTTGAGAGAAATTATGTAATTATTGGATCATTTAGCATCAGAATAAGTAAGAGAAATAATACTTTCTAAAGCAGATGGATGCAAAGTGGAGCTGATTGGACCAAATCTATAAAAAAAGCTCCAGGTCATCATTATGGATAAGTTAATTAGAAAATATGCTTTATGAAAGTTAGTTTCTTTTAAAGTTAACTCACTGGTAAAAAATAGAAATACTACTATTTAAATAATAGTATAAAATAGAAATACTATTATTAAATAGAAGGCAGTTGGTGCTATCATGTAAAAAAAAACATACTTTAACACATAAAAGTATTGATTCTATTGAGAGGTGTTTTCCACCTCCTCAGCCCACGACTGAGATAAATCTAACTCGGTTGGGCCGGTCCTCTGCAGAAACCACTGGGCACAATGTTGTAGCTTTCTGGGTGAAGGCTGAATTTCTTGGAGAAACAGCAAAACTTACATTTTCCCATTCTCCAGTTCTTCCTGATTAAAAGAAATGATGTTTTTAAGAACAGAATTACCAAAAATCAGTGTCCTTTCAATCAGGTTCTGACTGAAAGTAGCATTTCTGATCCTTCATCCTGAAAAATTTGGTCTTTTTTTTTATTTGCATGAATTAATCAGGATTCAAAAAGGGTAGTTAAAGGATGCAGTGTATGTAAACATAAAGGGCCCGTTTTTCAGACTGGATCAATTTGCCATAGAAATTATTGCCAACATCATTTTAATTTAGTTCTTCCAAACCTCAAGATTTGGCTTTCCTGCTTGGAAAAAATATAATTGCATGACTATACTCGTGGGAGACTTTGTTCTGAGCCTCAAAAAACCAAGTTACACCCATAGGCGTGAATGAAAGAGCACAGCCTAAATGGATCGCTCTCTCAAATGGGTAAAGGGAATTAGGCAGCGGAACACTGAGGAAACATTTAAACAAGCAATTCTTCTTCATCCCTTTTTTTTTCCAAGTCCAGATTGACCTACCAGAGAGCAGAATTGAAGAATGTTGTGGTTTTACTTGGGAGGTGGATTCAAAGGCTTTTTGCTTCTAAATAGTAGGATAATTTTTATTGTATTTTATGATGGAAAAATAGACTTATCCTGAGTAACCCTGTTAGCAAAAACCCAGTCCAGCTTTTCACATGGATACTATTGAACCAAACACTCTAAATTGATCTTCAGTTTTCTGGCTTCAGAAATTAAAAATACTATATACATTCTGCAATGGAAGGAAGTTTAAACACAGCTTTCTCTTGTGCTCCTGGGTGGTTTGACACAATTCTAAACTAAAGACTTGTGCACTCACAGCACCACCAAGATTACCTCCCCCTCTCCTGCTGTTTCTTTATGGTGGCCCTTCATTGCAAACGTGCTATTACAGCCTTCTGGAATCCTTAACCCTTTCAAAGTAGCTTTTTCTTCCCCCTCTTTGTTAGCTTGCTCTATGTTTCTGAGATAGTTATCAGATCTTGTGATTTTTGTAGACCTGTCGCATCACCATAATGTTCAGAGGCTTCCACAGTGCAACAGTGGAGTCTGTTACATTTTAATTTTTAAATTGTACTCGTTTTTAGGGCCTGCCTTAGAGTTTTGGAACGAAACTATTGGTTGAGGCAGAGGTTCAGGACCAGATATCACTCTTTGATGTAAATCTGAGCATCTCTTACCAGCATCATGACTTTTGGAATGTTCTGACCTCTCTGATTAGTTTTCTAATCTGAAAAAGAGTTGAGAATGAAAGCTACCTTAAGAGAGCTGTGAAGATTAAATGAGTCAGTGTATGCAAAACACTTAGAACTATGCTTGACACCTGTGAACTCAGTAAATTTTAGCTCTTATTGACTAAAGGTAGAATGCAACTCTTAAGATGTGGGAAGGGGTAAACTTTTCAAAATTTAAATGATCCTCAGAATTCTGTAAATGGTCAATTTAAACTATCTAGCTATATTGGTATAAGCCATTAAAAACTAATATATATGTTATTTAAGTTTATATGTATGGTAGGAATAGAATTTTTTTTCTACTTTATATAGATTTAAGAAGTAGGCAAAACAGACCTATCATAAAATAACTGGCCATATGAAAGTATTTTTTAAGAATTATAAATAGACATCAAATGAAAGTGTACAGTCCTAGGAATGTGGAATCCAATGATACTCTTGAGATATGCATGGAAATAGTTTCCTGCTGCCCCTTAGTGGCTGCTGATGTCAGTGCAGCCTTCTTCCTGGAGTGGCTGGGGGGACACTGAGAGAACACACCCAAGAGAGTGCCTCAAAGGTGAACACAACCTACTCAAGTCTTATTGGTAAAGACTGTTGGGGAAAACAGATGACAGGGAATGAAACAGGGTACCATCCACATAAGAAAAGAAATAGAATTGTCAGAAAGAGCCATCCTGGGAAGGATGTTGCCAGCAAAGATGCCATTGATCCAAATGGGATGGGAAGAATAACCCTAAATTGCCTGTTAGTCTACATGCAGGGCTATACAGACTGGCAGATCTGATCCTTTGTTCTATCTATCTAGATTATTTTTCAAGTCGTACTAACCTTGTGGTAGTATCCAGTGTAGGTGTACTTGGAAAGCTGGTAATTCGGTGACACTTCAAGCCATTATATTTGAAAAAAAAATACATCTTTTATTTAGAACAGAGGCTGAGCTTTTAGGGCAAATGCATGCCACTGAAAATCACAGCTACCTTAACTCTTTCTCTGCCTTCCTGAGCAATTCAGCTCTGCCTCCAAACTTGCATTTCCTACTCAGCAAGCAAAAGTTATATGATTAGCTACCCTGCTCATTCTTAGAAGGCAATTTGTGATTAACTGTTGTTTCTAGAGAACACCCATTGTCCATGCCAAGCAGCTTATCAAGTATTCACTCCCCATATACAAGTGTTTCTTTAACAGCAGTCTTGGTAGGTAGATTTTTCTTCACCTCATTGTAATTTCAACTAGGAGCAATTGCTAGACATTGGTGTCTCAGATACTGCCTGGCTCTGCTATTTCCGGGCTTTGAAACTTAACTAGTTTAAATCATCTCCATTGTTTCTCCATCCAATCTGTTGTCAGATTTGGTCCATTTTGACCCTACAGTACCACCCTCCATGCCGTTTTTTGTTCCATTCTCCTGATGCTGCTGAGCTTAAGCCCCAATTCCAGTTAACCCTTGAACAATGTGAGGGTTAAGGGTGCCAACCCCCTTTGAAGTAGAAAATCTGTGTATAACTTCTGACTTTTCCAAAACTTAACTACTAATAGCCTGTTGACTGGAAGCCTTACTGATAGCATAAACAGTTGATTAACACATGTTTTATATATATATACATGGTATTCTTACAATAAATTATGCTACAGAAAAGAAAATCTTTTTTCAAATTGTTGCAAATCTCCAAAAAATTTCCAGTCTACTTATTGAAAAAAATCTGTGAATAAGTGAATCCAGGCAGTTCAAACTTGTGTTGTTCAAGGGTCAACCGTACATCTAAATTTTATCAGAGCCTTAAAACTCACTTTCCTCCACCCCATCAGTAGACTCTGTGATAGAGTAGAAATAGTATATGCTTTAGATTCAGAAAAAAAACTTGGCTTGAATTCCAGCAGCACCCCTTTGCTCTGTCGTCTTTGGCTGTGGATTCTAATGTTTTTCATCTTAAAATGGCAAGATAATAATTTCTTCAAAGATTTATTTTTACGTAAGAATTCAATATACTTTTGGGCCCAATATAGTGTTGTTACTTACTGAAATCCCAGTTTCCATTTGCTTATTTACCTAATTCAGAGCAGGGCAGTGAAAACTGTTGCCTTGGTTACATGTAATAAAGGAGTATATTTTAAATTATAGGGAATTGAAAGCAACAATGTAAATGACTAACAAATCATTTGCTTGTTATTATATCAGACACTTATAGCTCTATACAATGTCAGTGATAAAATGTTTTTCTTCTAAAAACTCCTTTGTTGGTGTAAGTTCTAAAAAATTGCTTCTAGAATTTTAATTGAATTGCTATTGAATTTTAACAGTAACTTCAAATGACCATGTTTGTATTACTGACCTTTCCATAAACATTGTATTTTACATAGACATTAATCCAGAGAATTTCCTGTTATACAGTCCACCCCTGACACATGCAGACTAAGCTGTTGGCCTTTGTTCCTTGAGTACGTTCATGACAGGTTGGAAGTGTTCAAGCATGCTTCAGGTGCAATTTGGATCTCCCAGCCCTGTGGTTTTACATATTCTTGCATTTAGACAGTAAATCTGAAATAAACAATGATAGCCTGGAGTTTATAAAGGTAAAAAAGCAGCATTTGAATTAGTTCCATTCTGGCACTCTGTGTAAGCATTTGGAGTTTCTGTGTCTCTATTTTCTAAAATTATTGTGAAGTAAGACTTTTATGAATCTCTGCCAAACTTACCCTCATGTTTAAGGCTATAACTGCCCATAAAATATTAGTTGCTTCGTGTGAAAGAAAATTTTCAAAACTAAGATTGTTAAAACATGTTTTTCAATCACTCCAAATGAAGAGAGCTGACAAATTTGGCTGTATTTGCTATTGAATGGGAATATGTAAGAGTCTCAATTTTGATAAAGTTGTAAGAATTAAGGCTCTAATAAAAACTTGAATGTTAATATTAATTGCTGTGGCAGACCAATATGTATATATAAGATATTTTCCTTTTTCTAAAAGTACATTTAAAGACATTAAAAACTATATATTGTGTGTGTAGGTATATATGTATTTGCTCTACAATATAGATTTTTTTTTTTGTGAGGGCATCTCTCATATTTATTGATCAAATGGTTGTTAACAACAATAAAATTCTGTATAGGGGAGTCAATGCTCAATGCACAATCATTAATCCACCCCAAGCCTAATTTTCGTCAGTCTCCAATCTTCTGAGGCATAACAAACAAGTTCTTACATGGAGAACAAATTCTTACATAGTGAATAAGTTCTTATATGGTGAACAGTACAAGGGCAGCCATCACAGAAACCTTCGGTTTTGCTCATTCATTATGAACTATAAACAGTTCAAATATGAATACTCACTTGATTTTTATACTTGATTTATATGTGGATACCACATTTCTCTCTTTATTATTATTATTTTTAATAAAATGCTGAAGTGGTAGGTAGATACAAGATAAAGGTAGAAAACATAGTTTAGTGTTGTAAGAGAGCAAATGTAGATGATCAGGTGTGTGCCTGTAGACTATGTGTTAATTCAAGCTAGACAAGGGCAATAAAACATCCACGTATGCAGAAGATTTCTCTCAGAACAGGGGGGGTGAGGTTCTAAGCCTCACCTCTGTTGATCCCCAATTTCTCACCTGATGACCACCCTGCGACTGTGCCTGTCTTAGGTTGTTCCTCCCTTGAGGAATCTTACCCGTCTCTGGCTAACCAGTCATCTTCCGGGGCCATACAGGGAAATGTAAAGTTGGTAAGTGAGAGAGAAGCCTTATTGTTTGAAAAGGTTAGCTTTTTACTTCTTTGCATATTTATGCCCTGTGGCTTCTATGCCCAGCATTTGTCTTGAGGTATCTTTACCACTTGGAGGAGTTATGATACTCGGTAAATTTGATATGAGGCACGAATTCTATTTAAGGGTTGTAATTAGGAAGGAAGAAGAAAAGCTATAGAAGTAGCAGGTGGCAGAAAACATGGGAAGATTGATTATTTCTTTGACATATCTTCTCATAGAGTAACTTCAGCATGTATAGGTTTTAAGCTACTACTCAAATTGCACACACACATTAACATAATAGGAGTATAGTTACATAACCAAAGCATATCTGTAATTACCAGCCATCTGCAGTGAAACCAAGAAAACCAGTTAGGCACCTTAGGCATTTGTGAAAACTTGTCTATGATATGGTGGATATTGTACAACTGAACTTGAAAAGTCTGAGAGAAATCAGACAAATTAAAACAACCCATTCCTGGGGAATGTTCACATCCCTCATGTTCTTTTAACAGTAAATAGTCTGTAGTTGTAAGATTTTGGAGTGCTACAATTTGCACTTCTCCTAATTCTTGATTGAGTTCCAACAGTATAGATCCAGTCAAATTTGTTGTTTTACTGTATGCACAGGCCAGCTTAGATATCTCCTTCCTCATTCCCATCGCAAGTCCAGGAACTGGTGGGATGAGTGCATCTACAGCTGTAGCAGTGCGTGGATCTTTGTTGGGGTTTTTTGATGATCATCTTCTGGCATGAGTCTTCCAGAGAGTGCTGATGTTGGAAGTTCTCTTTCATATCGTGTCTTAGTTCATTTTATGGGTATCCCAATTAGGCTTTGATCCTCTGTATAAACACAAACAGACCCTTTGCCTACACTTTTATATGCCCTTTATACGCTTGTGTAGAACTCATTGGAGATTACCACACAGGAACTGCCCTTTTTTTTTTTTTTGTATCACTAATCTACACTTACATGATGAATATTATGTTTACTAGGCTCTCCCCTATACCAGG
The DNA here is from genome assembly GCF_030020395.1 of Manis pentadactyla. NCBI lineage: Eukaryota > Metazoa > Chordata > Mammalia > Pholidota > Manidae > Manis > Manis pentadactyla. The sequence goes on along the minus strand of NC_080031.1, from coordinate 64,287,965 downwards.
TCCCCGCTATCAACCCCTTTACAGTCACTGTCCATCAGCATAGCAAAATGTTGTAGAATCACTACTTGCCTTCTCTGTGTTGTACAGCCCTCCCTTTTCTCCTACCCCCCATGCATGCTAATCTTAATACCCCCATACTTCTCCCCCCACCTTATCCCTCCCTACCCACCCATCCTCCCCAGTCCCTTTCCCTTTGGCACCTATTAGTCCATTCTTGAGGTCTGTGATTCTGCTGCTGTTTTGTTCCTTCAGTTTTTCCTTTGTTCTTATATTCCACAGATAAGTGAAATCATTTGGTATTTCCCTTTCTCCACTTGGCTTGTTTTACTGAGCATAATACCCTCCAGCTCCATCCATGTTGCTGCAAATGATTGGATTTGCCCTTTTCTTATGGCTGAGTACTATTCCATTGTATATATGTACCACATCTTCTTTATCCATTCATCTATCGATGGACATTTAGGTTGCTTCCAATTCTTCGCTATTGTAAATACTGCTGTGATAAACATAGGGGTGCACTGATCTTTCTCATACTTGATTGCTGCATTCTTAGGGTAAATTCCTAGGAGTGCAATTCCTGAGTCAAATGGTAGGTCTGTTTTGAGCATTTTGATGTACCTCCATACTGCTTTCCACAATGGTTGAACTAACTTACATTCCCACCAGCAGTGTAGGAGGGTTCCCCTTTCTCCACAGCCTTGCCAACATTTGTTGTTGTTTGTCTTTTGGATGGCAGCCATCCTTACTGGTGTGAGGTGATACCTCATTGTAGTTTTAATTTGCATTTCTCTGATAATTAGTGATGTGGAGCATCTTTTCATGTGTCTGTTGGCCATCTGTATTTCTTTTCTAGAGAACTGTCTGTTCAGTTCCTCTGCCCGTTTTTTAATTGGGTTATTTGTTTTTTGTTTGTTGAGGCATGTGAGCTGTTTGTATATTCTGGATGTCAAACCTTTATTGGATGTGTCATTTTCAAATATATTCTCCCATACTGTAGGGTTCCTTTTTGTTCTATTGATGCTGTCTTTTGCTGTACAGAAGGTTTTCAGCTTAATATAGCCCCACTTCCTCATTTTTGCTGTTGTTTTCCTTGCCCAGGGAGATATGTTCAAGAAGAGGTCACTCATGTTTATGTCTAAGAGGTTTTTGCCTATGTTTTCTTCCAAGAGTTTAATGGTTTCATGACTTACATTCAGGTCTTTGATCCATTTTGAGTTTACTTCTGTATATGGCGTTAGACAATGGTCCAGTTTCATTCTCCTACATGTAGCTGTCCAGTTTTGCCAGCACCATCTGCTGAAGAGACTGTCATTTTGCCGTTGTATTTCCATAGCTCCTTTATCAAATATTAATTGTCCATATACGTCTGGGTTAATGTCTGGATTCTCTAGTCTGTTCCATTGGTCTGTGGCTCTGCCCTTGTGCCAGTACCAAATTGTCTTGTTTACTATGGCTTTAGAGTAGAGCTTGAAGTTAGGGAGTGAGATCCCCCCTACTTTAGTCTTCTTTCTCAGGATTGCTTTGGCTATTCGGGGTCTTTGTTGTTTCCATATGAATTTTTGAATTATTTGTTCCAGATCACTGAAGAATGTTGCTGGTAGTTTCATAGGGATTGCATCAAATCTGTTTATTGATTTGGGCAGGATGGTCATTTTGACGATATTAATTCTTCCTAGCCACGGGCATGGGAGGAGTTTCCATCTGTTAGTGTCCCCTTTAATTTCTCTTAAGAGTGACTTGTAGTTTTCAGAGTATAGGTCTTTCACTTCTTTGGTTAGGTTTATTCGTAGGATTTTATTTTTTTTGATGCAATTGTGAATGGAGTTGTTTTCCTGATTTCTATTTCTGTTGGTTAATTGTTAGTGTATAGGAAAGCCACAGATTTCTGTATATTGATTTTGTATCCTTCAACTTTGCTGTATTCCGATATCAGTTCTAGTAGTTTTGGGGTGGAATCTTTAGGGTTTTTTATGTACAGTATCATATCATCTGCAAATAGTGACAGTTTAACTTCTTCTTTACCAATCTGGATTCCTTGTGTTTCTTTGTTTTGTCTGATTGCCGTGGCTGGGACCTCCAGTACTGTGTTAAATAACAGTGGAGAGAGTGGGCATCCCTGTCTAGTTCCCGATCTCAGAGGAAATGCTTTCAGCTTCTCGCTGTTCAATACAATGTTGGCTGTGGGTTTATCATAGATGGCCTTTATTATGTTGAGGTACTTGCCCTCTATTCCCATTTTGCAGAGAGTTTTTATCATGAATGGATGTTGAACTTTGTCAAATGCTTTTTCAGCATCTATGGAGATGATCATGTGGTTTTTGTCTTTCTTTTTGTTGATGTGGTGGATGATGTTGATGGACTTTCGAATGTTGTACCATCCTTGCATCCCTGGGATGAATCCCACTTGGTCATGGTGTATGATCCTTTTGATGTATTTTTGAATTTGGTTTGCTAATATTTTGTTGAGTATTTTTGCATCTACGTTCATCAGGGATATTGGTCTATAGTTTTCTTTTTTGGTGGGGTCTTTGCCTGGTTTTGGTATTAGGGTGATGTTAGCTTCATAGAATGAGTTTGGGAGTATCCCCTCCTCCTCTATTTTTTGGAAAACTCTAAGGAGAATGGGTGTTATGTCTTCCCTATATGTCTGATAAAATTCTGAGGTAAATACATCTGGCCCGGGGGTTTTGTTCTTTGGTAGTTTTTTGATTACCGCTTCATTTTCGTTGCTAGTAATTGGTCTGTTTAGATTTTCTGTTTCCTTCTTGGTCAATCGTGGAAGGTTGTATTTTTCTAGGAAGTTGTCCATTTCTCCTAGGTTTCCCAGCTTGTTAGCATATAGGTTTTCATAGTATTCTCTAATAATTCTTTGCATTTCTGTGGGGTCCGTCGTGATTTTTCCTTCTCGTTTCTGATACTGTTGATTTGTGTTGACTCTCTTTTCTTCTTAATAAGTCTGGCTAGAGGCTTATCTATTTTGTTTATTTTCTCGAAGAACCAGCTCTTGGTTGCATTGATTTTTGCTATTGTTTTATTCTTCTCAATTTTATTTATTTCTTCTCTGATCTTTATTATGTCCCTCCTTCTGCTGACCTTAGGCCTCATCTGTTCTTCTTTTTCCAATTTCGATAATTGTGACATTAGTCCATTCATTTGGGATTGTTCTTCCTTTTTTAAATATGCTTGGATTGCTATATACTTTCCTCTTAAGACTGCTTTTGCTGTGTCCCACAGAAGTTGGGGCTTAGTGTTGTTGTTGTCATTTGTTTCCATATATTGCTGGATCTCCATTTTGATTTGGTCGTTGATCCATTGATTATTTAGGAGCGTATTGTTAAGCCTCCATGTGTTTGTGAGCCTCTTTGCTTTCTTTGTACAATTTATTTCTAGTTTTATGCCTTTGTGGTCTGAAAAGTTGGTTGGTAGGATTTCAATCTTTTGGAATTTTCTGAGGCTCTTTTTGTGGCCTAGTATGTGGTCTATTCTAGAGAATGTTCCATGTGCACTTGAGAAGAATGTATATCCCGCTGCTTTTGGATGTAGAGTTCTATAGATGTCTATTAGGTCCATCTGCTCTACTGTGTTGTTCAGTGCTTCCGTTTCCTTACTTATTTTCTGCCCAGTGGATCTGTCCTTTGCGGTGAGTGGTGTGTTGAAGTCTCCTAGAATGAATGCATTGCAGTCTATATCCCCCTTTAGTTCTGTTAGTATTTGTTTCACATATGCTGGTGCTCCTGTGTTGGGTGCATATATATTTAGAATGGTGATATTCTCTTGTTGGACTGAGCCCTTTATCATTATGTAGTGTCCTTCTTTATCTCTTGTTACTTTCTTTGTTTTGAAGTCTTTTTTGTCTGATATTAGTACTGCAAGCCCTGCTTTCTTCTCACTATTGTTTGCTTGAAATATGTTTTTCTATCCCTTGACTTTTAGTCTGTACATGTCTTTGGGTTTGAGGTGAGTTTCTTGTAAGCAGCATATAGATGGGTCTTGCTTTTTTATCCATTCTATTACTCTATGTCTTTTGATTGGTAGATTCAGCCCATTAATATTTAGGGTAACTATTGAAAGATATGTACTTATTGCCATTGCAGGCTTTAAATTTGTGGTTACCAAATGTTCAAGGTTAGCCTCTTTAGTATCTTACTGCCTAACTTAGCTCACTTATTTAGCTGTTGTAAACACTGTCTGGAGATTCTTTTCTTCTCTCCTTATTCCTCCTCCTCGATTTTTCATATGTTGGGTGTTTTGTGCTGTGGTCTTTCTAGGATTGCTCCCATCTAGAGCAGTCCCTGTAAGATGTTCTGTAGAGGTGGTTTGTGGGAAGCAAATTCCCTCAGCTTTTGTTTGTTTGGGAATTGTTTAATCCCACCGTCATATTTGAATGATAGTCATGCTGGATACAGTATCCTTGGTTCAAGGCCCTTCTGTTTCATTGTATTAAATATATCATGCCATTCTGGCCTGTAGAGTTTCTGTCGAGAAGTCTGATGTTAGCCTGATGGGTTTTCCTTTATAGGTGTCGTTTTTCTCTCTAGCTGCGTTTAAAACTCTTTCTTTGTCCTTGATCTTTGCCATTTTAATTATTATGTGTCTTGGTGTTGTCCTCCTTGGATCCTTTCTGTTGGGGGTTCTGTGTATTTCTGTGGTCTGTTTGATTATTTCCTCCCCCAGTTTGGGGAAGTTTTCAGCAATTATTTCTTCTAAGATACTTTCCATCTCTTTTCCTCTCTCTTCTTCTTCTGGGACCCCTTTAATACGGATATTGTTCCTTTTGGATTGGTCACACAGTTCTCTTAACATTGTTTCATTCCTGGAGATCCTTTTGTCTCTCTCTATGTCAGCTTCTATGCGTTCCTGTTCTCTGGTTTCAATTCCATCAATGGCCTCTTGCATCCCATCCATTCTGCTTATAAACCCTTCCAGAGTTTTGTTTCATTTCTGCAATCTCCTTTCTGGCATCCGTGATCTCTCTCCGGACTTCATCCCATTTCTCTTGCGTATTTCTCTGCATCTCTGTCAGCATGTTTATGATTCTTATTTTGAATTCTTTGTCAGGAAGACTGGTTAGGTCTGTCTCCTTCTCTGGTGTTGTCTCTGTGATCTTTGTCGGCCTGTAGCTTTGCCTTTTCATGGTGATAGGAATAGTTTGCAGAGCTGGGACTAGTGACGGCTGGAAGGACTTCCCTTCTTGTTGGTTTGTGGCCCTCCTCTCCTGGGAGAACAGCGACCTATAGTGGCTTGTGCTGGGAAGCTGCACACAGACAGGTTTTCTGTTTCCTGCCCGGCTGCTATGGAGTTTATCTCTGCTGTTGCTGTGGGCGTGGCCTGGCTCGGGCAGCTGCTCCAAAGTGGTGGAGTGGCGTTGGAGGGGAAGTGGCCTGTAGGCTATTTATCTCTGTAAGGCGCCTCCCTGCTCCCTGCAGCCCAGGGGTTAGGGTGCCCAGAGATCCCCGGATTCCCTACCTCTGGATTAAGTGTCCTGCCCTGCCCCTTTAAGAGTTCCAAAAAGCACCCGCCAAAACAAAACAACAACCACAAAAAAAAAAAAAAAAATTTAAATTTAAAAAAAAAAAAATTTTTTTTAATTAAAAAAAAAAAAAGGTGGCCGCTCTTTTTTCTTTATTCTCTGGCGCCATCCTCAGGCATCTGCCCATCGGTCTTGCTGCCCTGTTTCCCTAGTATTGGGGTCTGTATCCCTTTAAGACTTCCAAAAAGCGCTTGCCAAAACAAAACAGAAAAAAAGAACAAAAAACCGTCGCTCGCTTTTCCTGGTGTCCTCCGGCGCCAGGCCATTGGTGCCCCCTCACTGTTCTTGCCGCCCTGTTTCCCTAGTATTGGGGGCCCTATCCCTTTAAGACTTCCAAAAAGCGCTCGCCAAAACAAAACAGGAAAAAAAAAAATGTTCGCGCGCTTTTCTTATGTCCTCCAGCACCCGGCCTCCGGTGCCCGCTCACTGTTCTTGCTGCCCTGTTTCCCTAGCATCCATGGCCCCCTGGGCACGTACTGTGTCTGCACTCTGGCCCGGATGGCTGGGGCTGGGTGTTCGGCAGTCCTGGGCTCCGTCTCCCTCCCGCTCTGCCTGCTCTTCTCCCGCCGGGAGCTGGGGGGAGGGGCGCTCGGCTCCCGCGGGGCCGGGGCTTGTATCTTACCCCCTTCGCGAGGCGCTGGGTTCTCTCAGGTGCGGATGTGGTCTGGATATTGTCCTGTGTCCTCTGGTCTTTATTCTAGGAAGGGTTGTCTTATATTTTCATAGATATATGTTGTTTTGGGAGGAGATTTCCGCTGCTCTACTCACGCCGCCATCTTCCGCCCCTCTTCTCTTCAATATTGATTTTGTTTTTAATTTCTTTAGTGGCTGAATTATATCATAAAGTTACAGAAAAACATCTTAATAGCTTATTTTCATTCCTGTCCATTATCATTATTTCATCTCATGGTTATTACTGAAAATAACTTTGTCATAAAGAGAAGGTGATACTGAGAAGTGATCTACTTTGCATGTAACTGTGATTGACCCATGTTAACTCAAGAGGCCTTCTCTCTTCAATTCTTTTTATACAGTAATGCAGTTATATTTCTTGAAGCACAGATCTGATCATGCAATTTACTTGTCAAATATTTTGGGGGGCTTATTCTGTCACATAGAATAAAATCGAATTAAACTCTTTTAGAGTCTGGCACTCATGGCTCGCCACCTTCTTGAGGACATTATCTCCCCATCCTTTTTCCCTGTGTTCTCTGCTGTAGCTACTTACAAGCTCTCACATAGGTCCCCTCAGGTCCTGCCCCCCTACCTGTGCTGACTGTCGTCTCCAGCTGGAATGCCCAGTCCTTCCTCTCCACATTTCCTAGTCCTACACAGGACTAGAATCAGCTCTATGCTATCCTTTCATAAACCCTTCTCTGATGCTCTCAGAAAACAAACAAACAATGATGCTCTGTTACTCTGACTTCTCATAGCTCTTTGGGTTTTAAGGATTTCCCTCTTCTGAATTCTTCTACCTCTCATGGTATTTTGTACATTTCAACTTTTATAATAATTTATTTGTATTTCTTTTCTCTCTCTATTAGAGTCAAAGCTCCCAGAAGACAAACTTCATGTCTTATTTATCTAATTCAGAGAATCATTAATGCTGCTTGGATAAACGTGCTGCCTCTTTCTGCTTCTGGGTTCCCCTTGGCATACACCCCAAGATATAGCTCATGGATCTTCACTTACACAGGGATCTGAGAAATCCCCAAAGTTGAACATACAATCGCATGTCCACATGTGTAACTGTTACATTAAATGAGCTGAACTCCAAGGGGTTTAATGAGCCACCATCCTTTCAAGCATTTCCAGGACTGGTTTTTCTTGCTGTTGGAAAAATTTTGGTGACTCTAATAGCTTCTCTGGTTCTTTCCAATCACAATTATGGTCTTATTGCAGAAATTGAAAAGTCCTAACAATGCTTAATTTTACCTGAGATGATTAAGAGATCTCCCCAGTCTTCTGTGTTCTGAGAAACAGCTTATTGCAATTACCACCCTTCACCATATGACTTAGATAAGACAAATAAATGGCCTCTTGTTTACCTATGACAAGGCCAGGGACAGACCCTGAAAATTCTCCTTCTTTGCTTTATAAATGATCAGCTGAACTGCTTGTTACCACTGATCAATAGGAACAAAATCCTTTGTTAACCGAACTGGTTAAGTTTCTCTCTTTCCTGGCCCCTGAATTTCAACCCATCCTTAGCCCAAGCCACTTACAACCTCTACTTAGAGTAAGCTGGCTTCAAAGTAAAATATTCTCTGCTCTACTCTTCAATCACAGGACCTTTTCATCCCACTTCCTGATGCTCTTTTAGCCTTGTGTATTTTACTCCTCCCTGTAACAGAAAAGCTCTTTGCCTTCACCTTGAGATGCATGTACATCCACGGTCTGTGTTCTCCCTAACTATTACCGCAACAGTCCTTTCCTCGCCTTGCGAGAATCCTTTTGAATCAAGTCTTCCCTTACAAAATCCAGATTCGCTTTGTATCGCCATTCCAGTGCAGCTTAACAATCAAAACTGCAAATCTCCTGTAATTTAGAGCTGCCCGCTGCCCAACTTTCCACCTGGAAGGCCCCTTGCCTTCTTTGCTCCTTACTTTGTCAGCTCTTCACCTCTAGCGAAGGCGTTGGCCCCTTCACAGCTGGCTGGGGCCTGGGGACAGGTTTTGTGGATGGGATTTCAGCAAACATCATTGATGTTTGGTGTTGGTGATCTCTGGTCTTTTCCTTTTGGTTTCATTTTTGTGGGTTTCTCGGAAAGTTCCACCCCTGGGAATATCCGATGCCACCTTCCCTCCTCCAACCGGCCGCCTCAGCTTCTTCCACCTTTCCGCCGGGTCTGTGGCTTCCTTCCCTCCTTCCCTCTAGACAGTACTTCTGAGTGGAATCCCTTTCCAAAGGACCCCGGGCCCATTGCCTGCTGTGGAGCCATTTCTCTGGAGAAACACCACTCACTCCCACGCACCCCATCTCTCCCTGCCTCAGCCCCTCAGTGTGCTTCTATTTCTCAGCTGGGAGATCAAGCCCTGCTCACCGTGTCTGCGGTACTCTGAGTGGATCCCTTGTAGTCCTCACTGGCTCCGTGCACCTCCGTCTGCTCTCACCTTCCTCGCATGAAGCAATGAGGGAAATACCTCAGCCCCACACAGTTCCCTCACCTTGGGGTACCATCTTTCTCCTTCCTCAAATCTCAAGTTTCACGAAGAGCAAAGGATTTCCAAACCAGGTTTTGCAAATCCTGTATAGGTGGCAGAGGACCTTCACTTGGAATATGGAGGTCTGTGACACCATTTGCCAAAACTACGCAGAACACACTCTTACATGTATGTAAGTGTATTTATTTTCTGGACCAGTTCGGTCAGCATGGTCATCAAATTCTCAGAATGGTCTCCAAACCAAAGAGTGGTAAGACTGACGCGTCATCCCAGACAGGCTGCCGCACCCCTGCACATCTCCCATGCTGTTCACCTAGGCTTGGCAGCTCCTACCCCTTTCTCAATTTAATACATTTCTATTTATCACTCAAGATTTAGTAATGATGCTCTCTTTTCCAAAGCCACCCCTGTGCCTTCCGAGTGCTTTACCACCAGCTTTGCCCATACCTCTATATACACATCACTTTAATTAAATTCTTACTTCAACGCTTCCTGACTGAATGCCCCAGATATGCAAGGACCTGTGTCAAGCTGTGAGGACATAGCAGGGAGCAAGGGGGGCGTGGCCTCTGACCTCATGGAGCATTGTTTCTCCTGCTACATCAGGAGCTCAGGGAGGGTGAGTTTTTGTTTATTAATCATTTATCCTCAATATGTGCCTTATGGAAAGTGCTCGGTATATTAAATAAATAAATTGATGAAGAGACATATAAAACATTAAATGTGTCAACTTTTATGGCCCTGAATATGACAGGCTTGTTAAAACTGATTAGGTGGAAAGATGATAACTGTCTCAGAGGAAAGAGAATTGGCTTATTAAGCCTGGAAGAAGCTTGTAAAACTCACTTTACATTGAAGACTTGGAATCTGCTGGTCTTGGAGTAGCTGCTGGCTCCTGGGGCTCTTCCAGAGGTACAGTAGGAGCGAGGCCAGCTCATGGATTTTTGTCACATTCTTTAGCATCTAGAAGTCTAGGACACTGTTGATAAATTGTTGTATTATTGCATCTACCCAATGAATACTTAGGGAGGAGCTACAATATGGGAAAACATACAATGGTGATGATCGAAGAATAATAAATCAAACTCTCTGTGCTAGAGGAGTTTACAATTTGATGAGGAAAAGAAAGGCAAAACCTAATTGTATGATATAAAGCAAAATATGTCATAAGGAAACTGTAAATGTTGGTATGAGAAGCTTCAGAGGTGGAAATAATCACTTGGATTATGGTTCTGGAAGAAAATCACAAAGTTGATGCCACTGGAGCTGAAACTTGAGAGCTATAAAGTGGGAAAAGCAGTGCTGTCAGAGAAGAGCAGGAAAAAAAGCAGGAAAATGGGAAAATACAGCTTACATTAATTGATCTGTGAATATTTACAAGGGAACATGTGTACTAAGCATTTTCCATGTAGAGTTTGTGATTGGTTCCTAAGCACTCGCTTTAGTCCCTAAAGAACAACAACATTCTCAGAGCTCATGATGCCCTCATGACCCCACAGAGCAGTCGATCTGGGATGTGTGTAAAGCCTTTGGGAGCTGTTTGTCCCTGTCTTTGGTGTCTGCTTTTAGTGGGAAACAGAGATGTGGACAAATTTCTCATTTAAAACCAACAAACTATTTGCAGCTATTTTCCTGTTGTAGGTAAAGTCTTATCATGTTTCAAAATTACCATTGACGTTACATATAGGTTCACTAAAATCAGTATCTAGGTCAGTATGTTCTTGGGATCACATTTAAACTCGGGTGGCCATCGTCTGCCCTGCCTGGGAAGGGTCACAGTTTTATCGGGCACATACTTGACTTAGAATCAAAATAGTTTTCCCCTTATCTTAGCCTTTTTCTCCCACATTTATCTACATTTTCCTATGTGGATTTTTTTTTTTTTTTTGTCAATCACCTCTCCTCTCTCTTGATTTTTTTTTTTTTTTTTTTGGCATACTCCACTTTGTAGGCTGTCTGCATAAAGCCAGGAAAATGGATGCTTGCCTGGTTTATTTCTCTCAGTCTTTAAATCTGTGTAGTTTGCTGCTCCACTGATAAGGCTGATTCACATTACTCATGAACTCCACTGTGGTGTGGCAGTCATTAGCGAACTAATTTACATTATTTATTTCATTAATCCTCACCATAATCCTTCAAACAGATAATACTAGTCCACAGACAGAGAAACTGAGCCTCAAAGAGATGAGTAAATCTCTTAGCAAGGATCAGGGCGGGACATTAAAAAAAATGTTCTGTCTGCTTTTGAAACTTCTTCTTTCATTGCATGGTTCTTGAGCTTTGAGATGTGCAGTTAAAGTTGGGTGTATTAAAACAATTTGCCATAAATTAAATAAATCAGTAAATACTTAAGAGAAATATAAACTTAAATAACTATTCTTCTGCAGTAACTACTCGTTTTGTTTACACTACTGCCATAAATGCTAATATTATATATCATGTTCTCCCTTCACACGTTTCATCTGCCACTATGTTCGAATTACAGACCTGGTGAAGTAAATGCAACTAATTTTTGTGTGTTGATCTTTGTATCCTGCAACCTTACTGAATTTACTACTTCTCACAGGTTTCTTGTAGAGTCTTCAGGGTTTGTTAAGTATAAGGTCATGTCACCTGCAAACTGATAGTTTTACGTCTTCCTTTCTGATTTGGATGTATTTTATTTTTTTTCTTGTGTAATTTCTCTGATAATTCCAGTATTGCACTGAACAGAAGTGGCAAGAGTGGGCATCTTTTTCTCATTCCTGATCTTAGAGGAAACGTTTTCAACCTTTCACTGTTGTGAATGATGTTATTTGTGGGGTTGTCCTATAGGGCCTTGTTATATTGAGGTACATTCATTCTACACCTAGTTTGTTGAGTGTTTTTATCATGAAAGGATGTTACATTTTGTCAAATGCTTTTTCTGCATCTATTGAGATGATCATGTAATTTAATCTTTCATCCTGTTAATGTGGTCTGTCACATTTATTGGTTTGTGCGTGTTGAACCATCCCTACATTCCTAAGGATAGATCCCGCTTGATCATTGTGTATGATACTGTTAATGTGTCGTTGACTTCTATTTGCTAGTATTTGTTGAGGATATTTGTATCTATGTTCATTATGGGTATTGGCTTATAGTTTTCTTTTTTTACATTGTCTTTGGCTTTGGTATCAGAATAATGCTGTTCTTATAGAATGAGTTTGGAAGTATGTACACTGTTGATAGAAATGTAGAGTAGTGTGACCACTTGGAGAACAGTACCTCTAAAAATAAAATACCATATGACCCAGAAATCTTACTCTTGGATATATATTCAAAATAATTAAAATCAAGACACATGGATGGACCTGGAAGACAATATGCTTAGTGATAAGCAGGTCACAGACAGACAAATCCTATGTGATTCCACTTACATGAGGTACTTAAGACCCTCAAACCCGTAGACACAGAAAAGAGAATGGTGATTGCCAGGAGATGGGGGTGGAGAGAATGGGGAACTGTTCAGGGGACATAAAGTCAGTTATACAAGATGAATAAGTTTTGGAGATCTGCTGTACAGCATAGTGCCTATGGTTAGTAATATGATGCCATGTATTTAAAATTTTTAAAATATATATCTCACAAGAAAGGAAGGAAGGAGGAAGAGCAAAGGAAATGGAAGAGATGGAGGGAGGGAGGGAAGAAGGAAGAAAATTCTTGTTGAGACAAAACTGAGTGTAATTCAGTGGTGAATCATTGCAGAATTAGCTGTAAAGTACATATAAACATAAAGTACATGATTTTTCTCTTCCACTCTTTTATCTTATTGGCATGTTGTTATCTCCTCTGTTTGGTCTGTTTAGACCATCTCATTTTTTCCTATGTATGGAATTCTCAATTTGTTCCCATATTTTCTCCTTGACAGCCATTACTGTTCAGTTCTTGGTCAACTTAATATATTTCTAATTTACTTATTTTTGTTAACTAAAATGTATTGAAATTGTTCCCAATTCATCCTTTGATGTGGTTTACCCTTGCAGTATCGTGTCAATATTAGTGACTCTTTTAGAATTATCCCTGATGTTCGATTTTTTACATACCTTTATGAGTCCTTCAGTGTTACCTCCTAGGTATTTAATATTAGCTGTCATTTTGTCATTATTATATAATCTATCAATATCTAGCTTTCACTTCCACAGAGCAAGCACTGTGGATGTATTTTATCTTTCCTAAGTATTAGCAGCATAGGTGCTGTTGCTAAAAAATGAACTGTGGGTTCAACTGCTGCCTGCATCAGTAATTAGCTGGGTAATTGTGGGCAAGTTACTTAATCTATCTTTATTCATTTTCTTCAGCTGTGAAATATAGATAACAATGATCCTACTTTGTATGTTTGTATGGATTAAGTAACACATTTAAAGCCAATGTTTAAAAATGCATTCCCAACTTAAAATTATGTATCCTAAGACATTCATTTTCATCATATTCAAGTAAAACTGGCATCTTCTCTTTCTTTCTATATATATTTTCACAGATATCTTTAGAACATCAGTAAGAACTATATTTAGAATACTTTATAGTACTATTGCCACTTTATCAAAAAGTTTTTACATAATAGTAACCATAGGATAGCTACAATGTGGAAATGTTCATGGAACAGTTATCACAAACTGTGGTGATAAATTTCATAAATATAATTTTAGTGCTATATAATACTCCCAGAAGTTGATAGTTTGCAATTCATCTTAATCCTTTCTTGTTGCTTAATATTTATGTATGCAGCAGAAAGTGCATGGATCTTGCAGTTAACATAATTGATTTGAATACTGGTTGAGTAATACTGGGCAGACTAACATCTCTGAACTTTAATTTTCTTATCTATAAAATGGGAATACTTATTTTTATGACCCAGGATTGTTTTATTTTAAAAAATTATACAGTCAAAGATATAACATAGTTACCAAAATACTTCTTTTTCACCCTAGCTCAAAATTGTTTCTGTCCATCCCCATTCCAATTTCTGCTCAGATATTTTTCTTAAATAGAAGGTATGTTTGGCAGTATTTTAAGACAATCATTGGACTGGATATGGTATATTTTACTAAAAAACTAGGTTATCAAGTCTGAACTGAGCCTAATTACAAAAACCTTTCTTCAAATGCTGTTCTTCTGTTCAAATTTGACCTGAGATGTTTGACTTAATCCATAGTATTGGAATTAAGAAGTAACTATTTTACCTTGGTGCTGTCATAGCAAAACCCAACTAACAAAAATACATTTTTTATTCATATCATGTTACATAGCTATCAGATATAATAATGATCTGTTTCTTTATCTTTAAATACAAAGAATAGGGGCACATTTAGAAGTTTGTGACTCTGCCTATATATCTTTTAGTTCCAATAGATTAAAACAACATTCCAATCGATTAAGTCAACTTGGTTATCTTTTTTTAACCTGAAAGAAATTGCATTAGAATTTTTACAATAAATTCACAATTGAAATAGGTGATAATTATTCAAGTCTCTTTCCTTACTTGCCAAGGATATATTGAGATATCATTAATTTTCTGTGTCATTTCTCAAAGTCTTCTCCAATTTCAAAAATATCTGTTGGAACAAAAGGAAAAAGATTTACAATAAACTAAATTCCCAGAATTGCAAGTGAAATCACCAAAATATGAGAAGCGAGTGTTGAATCTATGCCCAATGCTAATCAGCCTTCTCTTTTTCATGTTTCTCTCTCAGAATATCACATTGCTTAGGGCATTAAGTAGTTCTCCTGGATAGGGATTTTTTCCCCCCTTCATATCTGACCTAAAACACAAATGGCATTGAGCTAGCAGTTAATAATATGTATTATGTGTTACATTTTTGGTGAGAGGACATTAAAATGAAATATTTTCATCTGAAAATATCTATTAGGACTGACTTAGGAAAGGTCTTCATAAGCTATTGAACGTATAGATGTTCTAAGAGGTATAATGCATGGGCAGGTATTTGAAAGACTAAGTGGGAATATGATGATGATTAGCAGATGCGGATTATATTAAAATTGTGCCTGAACGTTTTTGTTAAGCTTCCAAACTGGCACCATGCAGTGTAACCAAGGAGAGGGGGAGAGGGTATAAGAAGGACTGAAGCTCAGTTTCTGAAATGTGCTTTGAGCCAACCTGGCAGTGACTTTTCGCTTTCATCTCCAGGATCGCTCTTGTAACTCTTTAGCAGTGAGTGCTGAATTATCAACAGAAGTTTAAGATTCATGTTTCTGAAGATAAACACAGGCTTATATTTTCAAACTCATATTTCAGATAAAAAAGGGTTGGAACTTGGTTGATGCTTAGGGAAGACCTACTATCTTTCTTGAATTGTGGGTGGGTTTATTTCTGGCCCAGGTGGTTTTCAGTCCCAAGTCCAAGGAAGAGGTGGCATTCAAGTGGTGTGACCCCGGGGTAACTCGGAGCCCTTCTCCCCCTCCCAGCTTTCTCCCGTCGGCACTCCAGTGCTCGAAATTCCCTTAATAAAGAACCTAGATTTAAATTCCACACTTGAAGATAAGAGAAGTGGGGATTAAAACACAAATACTCCCTTTGAAAGAGAACACGCTGACTTAAAGTCACACTAAAATAGCTGCGTATATCAGATCCTTGACTCAAAGCAGGTTTTGTTGTGCAGGTAAGAGAAGGAGAAATGAACTTCATAGAGGGAAATATGTTTTAGCAGAGTTTTATAATGAAAACTGTTTCTACTTTTTCACCTTCCTTATTCAATTTCATGTTAGTTACATTCAAACATAGGTTCCTTTCTTTCATTTGGTAAATACAGTACTTCTTTTTCTCCAGACAGTTTGCTCTGAAATACGGAATGCTGTAAGTGCATCTCAGTCTCCTAGTGTGGAAAAAGTTGCAGAATAGAACATAGAGAATGTCTGTTTGGCATTGTTAAGCCTTTGCTTGACAAGCTGTAAAGTGTATGGAGAAACTGTCTGAAGATGAGATTTCTTTTTTTTGGTGGGGACTGTGGGTCAGGACATGGTATGGCCAGAGTGCTACCTAATTTCAGTAACGCATTTGATAGACGGCCAAGCTACTAGATGGAGAAATATGAGCTGGAAAATAGTATAGTTAGGTAGATGTGTACATTGTAGGGGAACCATATGCAAAGATCACTGATTAAAATTATGTTATCCTTGGTCCTGTTCTATTCAGTGTTTTCAATTATGACCTTGATAAAGTTGTAGATGATGTGGAATAGCAGGGGATCGAATATATCAGATAATGGGATTGATGTTCAAAGTTGATTGGCTTGAATTCTATACTGTCAAGTGTATAATTAATAGCAATAATTTAGGATCTCAATCTCATTGCAGAAACTTAAGATGAATTACACATGACTTAAGAGCAACATGTGTGTGAAAGGTTTATGGGTGGAAGTACCATATGCCCAGCAGGCATGATGAGAGACCTATTCTGCTCTGCACTGGTCAAACTGTGCAATATAGTATGTTCAAGACATGTCACATTTTAATTGGAACACAGATAAACTACAATGTGTCCAAGGAGAGAGACTGTCATGAAGAAACCTTTCTGTTTATATCATGAAAATTATCTGTATATAAAATTTGGATATTGCTATTTTCATAATTCTCTTATGTGGAGCTGTCATTTGTTGAAGAGCCATGCAAATTTTCTGGAATTTTAGTCAACACTGGGGACAGCAATCATTTCCAGCAGGATATTGTCATTCTCTCTCTTCAGCATGGACTCTGGGAAGTTAGGAATACAGATCTGATGAATTAGACAGAACATTCTTTCCCTTTCCAGAAATGAGGAAAAAACATAGAGGGTACATAGATTCATTGTATGTCAAAAGGCAGTGGAGAAATCCAAATTTTAAGTTTTTTGTTGAATTGTTAAGAACTCTTATTGAATCATAGGAGCCAGTGAAACCCTGGTCATTCCCAGTTTATCTTTTTTTCTATATTATTCTATTGTTGATCTGAAGGCATCTGCATATACTCAGTATATGTTAGATGAAAGTTTTAATTGGCTTTTTAAAAACTTACACCAGTTGTAATAACCTAAATGTTTTTCAAAGGACAAAAGGATTTATTTTTCATACAAAGACTGTAGAAAAGAGAACCTGGAAAGTTTGAAGTGACCCATTTCCGGAGCTGCAAAACCAAATCCTGCTTTAAAAAACCAAAGTCCAAATCATTTGGACTGGGGTGTTTCTTTAACCTCGGTCAACATAATGGAATTTTATTTAAAAATTTAATTTGGGAGCACATGCTAGCCACTTCATAACACAAAAAAGGAACGCAACAGTGAAAAATAGCTGCAATTATAGAATTTGTCATTCCAGAGTCTACAAGGTAAAGTATTAGTAACTAGAAAGGGCAAAGTGACATGTCCTTTTGTTGTTGGCACCACTAAGAGAAGAAGAAGAAACTGGGAAAGGAAAAGAATAAGGTCTTCACAATTTTGTGGCTTGGGTTACTAAGTACTTATAATGAGTAATGCTTAAAACACAAGCACATCATCTAAGACAGCTATGTATTAAAAATCAAAAAGAATCTTCAGGATTAAATCACTTTTTCTTTCCCCAGAGACTGAACTGAATTATTTTATAGGAACAAAATACTCTGAATATGTTGATCATTGACATTATTCAAAACAGTCATAATTTGTTTGTTTTAGCTATAATGATCGAAGTACTCAAATTGGCTGGTTGATCAGGAAAAACCACAGATAGAGTGGGAGTCAGTTTGATGTGTACAAATGATGTTTATGTGTTCTTGGGATATAAGTGGTCATCAGGGTCACAAAACAAATGATTAATCTAGATATTGAACTCTTCTGATAGCTACTGAATCTCCTAAAAAGAAAATGTGTCAATTCATCAGGTGGTAATTAACCTATGGTTATAATACAGAGAAATTACTTACCTTCGTTGTGGTCAAAATGATATGGAAGTTGGTGATTTAAGAGAAATTCTGGTTGTTACTACTATTCAGCTAGGTAAGATCCCCAAAGCAAATGAAAATAACTGTGAGCAGAGCTTGCAAATTTATTTTTACAAACCTGAGTACTTTGGCTGTTGGCAATTGCAAGGTCAGGTTAATCTGAGAATTAGTGGAAACACCATTGAAAGTCTGTCAGTGTTGCAAGTGAAAACATCGTAGGACCCAGTGAAGATAATATGGTCACACAAGAGCAAGCTTCTAACTCTGCTGTCATCATTAGGAGGCGCTGGAAATAACATGTAGATCAGCTGTGGTGACTACTTAGCTCGTGAAACTTTGTTCTTATCAAGTGTAAATATTGTAGGAGATGGATTAAAAAAAAATTCCCCTAAGAGAAACTAGTAGGCATTCTTGGATTGTCAAGAAAGAAGGGATTACAGATAATATGCTGAAAGATGGAAATGTTACTATTAATTAAAGAAAATTTAACTTCTAGAATTTCAGGGAATTCCAGTTTCTTAGACACCATGATAAGTTTAATAAATCACCTGTAGAAGTAATTAAATTTAGTGGAAGACAGATGAGGAATTTGTTTCAATTTAAAAATTGGTAAGGGCCCAGTATAGTCATATAATTCCCAATTGTACAGTATTGCAAAGATAAGTATGCAGAATTATTGATCAATAGGTATGTTGGATCCTAAGAAACAATTATCTTGTGAACATGCAGATAATTTTCAATGACTCTCCATTTTTAATATTAAAAAATTGTGAGGTGTATACATACAGAAAATATAGAAAATATAAATATACAATATAACAAGTATTTATGAAGTCAGCTCCCATGAAATTCCTTCCAGGTCACAAAATAAAACACAATTAGTACCATAGAAGTTCCCTATGTGCTCCACCTAATCACAATGTCTTTTCAACTTTTGTTACAAATGTTGTCTTGTTTTTCTTTATAGATTTCTCCTCTCTGGATGCACATCCAGACAATCTAATTTAGTTTTGCCTCTTTTTGATATTTATATAAATGGAACTTTTAGCTGCATCTTTTGTTGCATGCTTTATTTCTGAATCTTATGTTTGTGAGATTCATCCATGTTTTGAGGAATAGCTGTAGAAAGAATTGTTACTTCTGCATAGTATTTCATTGTATGAGTATACCACAATGTATTTTTCCATTCAACTATTATTGGACACTTAGTTTGTATTCTAATTCTTTGGCTGTTATTGATTTCTTTATCTGTTTATCTTAGATCACATGTACATGAGTTACTCTGGGAATATACCTTGAGTGAAACTGCTGAGTCATAGGATATGCATGCTTTCAACTCTATTAGATGACTTCAAATTTTATCCAAAATAGTTAAACCAATGGACATACACTGTAGCATTGTATGAGAGTTCCCATTGCAACCCATCCTTGCCAGCAATTGATTTTGCCAGATAGTTTGATATTTTCCTATTGAGGAAATAATGGCATCTCATTGTTGCCTTATTGTACATTTTCCTACAAATAAGGTTGGACAATTTTCATGTATTTATTGGCTGTCTGAATTTCTTTCTTTAGCTGTATCTGTTTGTTTCATCTATGTGGGGAGGCATTTTATCTTCTTTTGATTTAAAAGAGTTCTTTATGTATTTGTGACAGTAGTCCTTTCTCAGTTTTAAGTACTGCAAAACAAACAAAACAAAAACAATCAATGGCTTGTATTATTTTCACTTTCTTTATGCTGTCTACTGATTAACAAAATTCTTATTTTTAATGTGGTCGTGTTAATCAATTTTTTCTTTGAAAATACTTCACTTTTTCTTAATTGAGGCACTTTCCTACCTTATGATCATTAATATATTTTCCTGTATGATCTTCTTAAAGCTTCCTTTTTCCTAGTCTCTCAAAAGGTTTGTGTAGGAGTGGAATTTATTCCTTAGATGTTTGGTAAAACTTACTGAGAAAGCCATTTGAGCTTGAGGTCATCTTTGTGGGAAAATTATAAATTATTGACTCATTTTATTTAGTCATTATAAGACTGGTCAGACTTCCTACAGTACTCTTGAATTTATTTTTTTCAGCTTATATTTTTCTAGGAATTGTCCCATTCTATCTGTATTTCCAAATTTATTGCTCAGGTTGTTCAAAACATTCTTTATTATCTTTTCAAGTCTGCAACACTTACCATAATGTATCTTTTAAGAGTCTTATTATTGAATATTTGTTTATTCTCCTTTCCCTTGGTTCTTATAATCTCATAGTAGTTTTTCAATTGTTATTTTAAAAGAGCAAACTTTTGGCTTTATTTTTCTCTATATTATGTTTGTCCTCTTTTCATTAATTTTGTGCTTATCCTTTTTGTTCCTTTCTTTTACTTTTTGTGTTTATATCATTGACATTTTCCCATATATGAGTATATACTTAGCTTTACTCTTAGCTCATTAATTTCAATTATTCTAAGAACTGCTTTAGGTACAACACAAAAGCTTTGATATATTGAATTTTCATTACTATTTGCTTAAACATTTTATGTTTCATTTTATAATATTTAACTCTATGGGTTACTGAAATGTTTCTTATTTTTAAATAATAGCGTATTTTTTCAAACATTATATTCCAATATTCTCTTAACAATATACATTTGGTTTTATAAATAAATATATAATCACTTGAGATTATTGAACTAGAGAAAAATGAAGATGACAAATTAGAGAAATTAACTTACTTTACTTCAGCTGCTCATGTATGTTACAACTGTCAAAATGTAAAGATTGAATCACATGAAATCCAGGATTTCACATCTACTGATTACATCTCCATTGGCCCCACACATCTGCTTTTCTGACTTTATCTCCTACACGTTTCTAATACCTGAAAGTTATCTGGGCCCCTGAGTATCAAGCTTAGTTATCATCAGTGAAATCCTTTGTATGTTTATGAAGACACCTTCTGCCTTCATGTTACGGCTGAAACCTCACTCTTAACCTCAGTAGAGACTGTCTGCTCTTCCATACTCCTGAACAGCTGGGCCTGGAAGTGGTCTAAGTGCCTCTTTGCATCCTCGTTGGTGCTTCAGGATCTTTCTTACCCTGCTTCTTAAAATCGCTTTGATTCTCCTGTCTTTGAACTGTATCAGACATTATCCCTTTTCTGTTGTTTTCATCTATAGTTCCCTCAGTTATTCTTTCATAGTTTTCAAAAATCTTTAGCTCTTAACTCACTGCCACGTTCTCTAACAACACTCCTCATAACTTTTGGTGAATTAAATATCCTCACAGATGCTCTTTGAAAACTCTGCACTATATGTTTCCTCATCTCTTTCCTCCATTGAGCTTGTCATCTATTATTACCTTAGCTTTTAGTCCTGTCGTCATACCCTTGACCTTGTTATTAGTAATAATTGCCATCCTTCCATAATATCATTTTAAAACATCGTATTCACCCATGACTATCTCTTCCTTTTTCCTTTATTTCCTCTAGCAACCTGAAGCAAAGACTCCTGGTGTTCCATCTACACTCCCTTGGCCCAGCTGTGTTCACCTGAAGTCATGGTCCCCAGCACCCCATTCCATCGCTTATGCCTTTCTGCTTTTCTCTGCCTCTCTTCTTTTCAAAGGACTTTCTCAGGGAAAAAAAACTAGTCAAGGGAACTTCCTCTACTGGATGTACACATGCCCCAGAACTTTAGGGGGATGGCACAGAACATCCCCATGGG
Organism: Manis pentadactyla; assembly: GCF_030020395.1. Classification (NCBI taxonomy): domain Eukaryota; kingdom Metazoa; phylum Chordata; class Mammalia; order Pholidota; family Manidae; genus Manis; species Manis pentadactyla. The sequence continues at coordinate 64,266,631 of NC_080031.1, read as the reverse complement.
AAACCCTCAGCCAGTGGGGACAGAGAGTAAGTGAGTGACGCCCCAGTGTCCAGTCTCTGGTGGGGCAGTTCCGTCACATGTGCGTCATGGTCTCCCCGTTGTCCTTTGTGAGGCTGAATCATGACTGCCCAGCAATACTGGATTTTCTTGCTTCCTTGTCTTACTTCTCCACCTTCTCATTTCCTCACTTGTGCTTCTTGAGATTGCCTCCCAGATACACTCAAGTTCGTGTCTCAGGGTCTCTTTTTTGGGGGAGCTGAATCTAAGCTATATAACAACTTTAGCAATTCTTCATCTCCATCTGGGACCTACATTCCACTGACCCTGCTGTCCTTCCTTTATCCCTCACTGCATCCTCTGCGTTCTGATTCTTCTTTTAGATTTCATGATACATGGTTATATTTACTCCCTTGCATAAGCCCTAAATCCCCTTGCCCTTCCTAGTCTTTGTCGTATTGTCCTGGCCAAACCTCTATCTTTGTTAAATCTGAATTTCAGTCACTATTTGTTCCTTTCTCTGATTTATGACAGATTTAGAATAATATATAATCTACCTATTTGTTTGTCTGTAACCCCTACTAAAATCAAACATCATAAAATCAGGAACTTTTGCCTGTCTTCTTCATTTCTGTGTCTGCAGTACAAGAAAGGGGGCTTGTACATAGCAGGGGCTCAATACATATCTGGTGAGTAGCTGGATAAGGCTGGAAGCACCCCCCAAATACTCTTTCATACAAGTGTTTCAGGCCGTGTGGGGCTCAGAGGAATCCTTTGACGGTTCATAAGGAGGACAGCATCTTTCCATATATTTTCTTTTCTCCACTCTCCCCTTTTTCTATTCAAATCTTCTTATCACAGGTGATATTCTGAAAAATCTGTGTAGAGAAGGGATTTCTTTGTACAAAATCTGGTATTTGGGGAATCATTTTCAAATCTTCAGCATCTGCTAAGGTGATTTTCCTCTCTCTTAGGATGGATCGAAACATACATCTAGTTTACTATAGTTCGGTACATCTTTCCCAGTTGCATAAACAAGGACTAACACTGATGTACACTGACTTGTCATGTTCTTTTCGTTTAAAAAAGTAACTAATTTATTGAACACTTACTATGTGATTGGCACTACTATAAATGCTTTATATGTGTTGATTCATTTAATATACAAGCAGTCCTTTGAGGAAGATGTTACTTCAGTTTTTGCATGAGGTAGAAGACTTTTGGAGACAGCTAAGTAATTTTTTCAAAGTCTCATAACCTGTGAACAAGGGAGCTGGTATTCTGACTGCCAAACATTGAAACCAGTTTTTTCTGATTTCAAGCTCTAGGCTCTTCTTTATTGTCTGCACTACTATTATCTTTTCCTTCACATAAAAATAAAATAAGAGAGACAGTATGTTGGTAAGCATTTACAATGTGCCAGGAATTGTTTCATGCATTGCATGAGAAAGCCCCTGAACAGCAACACACAGTTCTGAGAACCTTAGATTGCAAGCTGAGAGACCAGATCTGTCTCTGTCATCCCTGGAACCATAGATTCATTCACAGACCATTTAAGTTTTCTGGTCTTAATTATTTTATCTGTCCATCCATCTGGTAAACACCTCTTAACTGCCTGGAACAGTGATGATCTTAGGAAAAAGATAAGGAAGGAGAAAGTGTCCAATCTATTGAGGTCATTGGAGTCTAGTGGGAGGGACAGTTGTAAGTGGCCAGTTACTACAGTGTAAAAGGTGCTGTGACAAGCAAGTGGGATGCTTTGGAAATATACAGAGGGAACGTGAGTTGGGGAAGGCATGTCCTCTGTAAAATGAAAGCTTTGCCATGAATGAACTTGGAAGTCCCTACCAGCAACCCACAATTATCTGTATACCTAAGGGGAGAACCTCAGAGAGGGTAGTCATACCCCTTTGCATTGTTAATATTTACAGAAACTTAAGGTCTCACTGGGAAACTATCACTTTATACTTTTAGCATCTTCTTTTACCCAAGGCTGAGCCATCCCATTCACCCTATCTATAGGCAATCTTTTTTACATGTAGTGCCCCTGCATCATTATCATCTTGTGTTACAGTAAAAAATGTCTGTGTTTCCAGAGAAGAAAAGTAGTGATTCTACAATTGATTATGCTATGCTGATGGACAGTGACTGTAAAGGAGTTTATAGGGGGGACCTGGTATAGGGGAGAGCCTAGTAAACATAATATTCATCATGTAAGTGTAGATTAATAACAAACAAACAAAAAAAAGCAGTTCCTGTGTGGTGACCTCCAATGAGTTCTACACAATGGTATAAAGGGCATATAAAAGTGTAGGCAAAGGGTCTGTTTGTGTTATACAGAGGATCAAAGCCTAATTTGGCTACCCCGAAAATGAACTAAGATACGATATGAAAAAGAACTTCCAACATCAGCACTCTCTGGAAGACTTATACCAGAAGATGATCATCAAAAAACCCCAACAAAGATCCACGCACTGCTACAGCTGTAGATGCACTCATCCCACCAGTTCCTGGACTTGCCATGGGAATGAAGAAGGAGATATCTAAGCCAGCCTGTGCATACAGTAAAACAACAAATTTGACTGTTTCTATGCTGTTGGAACTCAACCAAGAATTAGGAGAAGTGCAAATTGTAGTGCTCCAAAATCTTAAGACTACAGACTACTGTTAAAAGAACATATGGGATGTGAACAGTCCCCAGGAATGGGTTGTTTTAATTTGTCTGATTTCTCTCAGACTGTTCAAGCTCAGTTGGACAATATCCACCATATCATAGATAAGTTTTCACAAATGCCTAAGGTGCCTAACTGGTTTTCTTGGTTTCACTGGAGATGACTGGTAATTACAGGTATGCTTTGGTTACATAACTGTACTCCTATTATGTTAATGTGTGTGCACAATTTAATTAGTAGTTTAAAACCTATACATGCTTAAGTTACTCTACAAGAAGATATGTCAAAGAAATAATCAATCTTCCCAGGTTTTCTGCCGCCTGCTACTTCTATAGCTTTTCTTCTTCCTTCCTAATTACAACCCTTAAATAGAATTCGTGCCTCATATCGAATTTCCTGAGTATCATAATTCTTCTAAGTGGTAAAGATACATCAAGAGAAATGCTGGGCATAGAAGCCACAGGGCATAAATATGCAAAGAAGTAAAAAGCTAACCTTTTCAAACAATATGGCTTCTCTCTCACTTACCAACTTTACATTTCCCTGTATGGCCCCGGAAGATGACTGGTTAGCCAGAGACGGGTAAGATTCCTCAAGGGAGGAACAACCTAAGACAGGCACAGTCGCAGGGGGCCATCTGGTGAGAAAATGGGGATCAACAGAGGTGAGGCTTAGAACCTCACCCCTCATGTTCTGAGAGAAATCTTCTGCATACGTGGATGTTTTATTGCCCTTGTCTAGCTCAGATTAACACATAGTCTACAGGCACACACCTGATCATCTACATTTGCTCTCTTACAACACTAAACTATGTTTTCTACCTTTATCTCATATCTACCTACCACTTCAGCATTTTATTAAAAATAATAATAATAAAGAGAGAAATGTGATATCCACATATAAATCAAGTATAAAAATCAAACGAATATTCATATTTGAACTGATTGTTTATAGTTCATAATGCATGAGCAAAACCGAAAGTTTCTGTGATGGCTGCCCTTGTACTGTTCACATGTAAGAACTTATTCACTATGTTAGAATTTGTTCTCCATGTAAGAACTTGTTCGTTATGCTTCAGAAGATTGGAGACTGACGAAAATTAGGCTTGGGGTGGATTAATGATTGTGCATTGAGCATTGACTCCCCTATACAGAATTTTATTGTTGTTAACAACCATTTGATCAATAAATATGAAAGATGCCCTCTCAAAAAAAAAAAAAAAGTACACGCTTCCAATTGTAAAATAAATAAGTAACCTGGATGTAATAGATAGCATAAGGAATATAGTCAAAATATTGTAACAATTTTGTATGGTGATAGCTGGTAGCTAGAATTATCATGTATATAAATGTTGAATCACTGTGTTGTACATCTGAAACTAATGTAATACTGTGTGTCAACTACCCTTCAATAAAAAATAATTATCTACAAAAAAAAAAAAATGTCTGTGTTTCTCCCCAGACCTACTGATTATTAACTCTCAAGAGTTCCAATCTGTAACTATGACTCTAACTAGCTGCTTCCTGGGGGATACCCCAGAACCTACACTGGGCTCCAAAACCACCTCATAGTAGGAACACTCATAGCCTAAGTCTCTTTGGTTGTCAGAAATCAAGCCCTGATATAACCCATAGTGAAGATCAGCTTCAAGAGCAGTGCTCTGCGGCGCACCATGGTTTTCACTTAGGCAGGAGCATCTGAGGTAGTATCTTTGTTGTTAAAGTGGTTCACTTTTAAACCAGCTTCTCCATCAAAAGGGGAGCTACTAATTGATTTTGTACTTCCACTGACAAATTTCTTGTTGAGCAGGAGCTTGGGCCTAAGTTTTTATAACATTAATCTCAGAAAGTGTTGTCCACATGAAGAAGTAAGTTAGGCTTCTCTTGAGAATAGCTGGGAGGTAGTTCACTCCCACCATGTAATTCCTCCATGCTGGGGGGCAGTTTCAGAGGAGCAAAGGTCTTGAATGCTCCGTTTGTCACCAGACTTCCAGAGGCTTCTCTAAGTGCAAAATATTAGAAGATCTGGAACCCTTGACGACAGCCCTGCAGTCACCACAGGATCCATCCTAATACAGATTTAGGAAGTTGGTGCTTTGCAAAATTAAGCCATCTGGATTCATTATGATCTCAATGCTACCAGAAAATAATAATTACACTTTGCATAATGTAAGTTCATTATCATCAGTGCCTTTTATACAGATGGTCATATCCTTATAGGAATCCTGAGAAGTAGATATGTTAAAGTCATATAAAGATATATATAAAGTGGTATATACATAAGTATACACACACATATACACACCACACACACACACATATATATAAGATATATATAAAGTTATATATATTTTAGAGAAATGAGAGAAAAAGGCACAGGACACAGAAACGTTAAATGGTTTACTTAACAGAGAGAATAAACGTTATCTGGGTCCCTTTGATCCGTTTCCTTTACGCTGCTTTCTCCTTGACTAAATCACACAACCCTGAGGATAACTTCTTGCACAGCAATGGTTTGTTGCATGGTCAAAAGGCCGGAGGCATTAAAAACTTATCCTTTTGTGACAGATAAAAGGTGGCCACCCATTCTTTGCTGTTCCTCCCCTGGGGGATAGAGTGTATTGCTACACTGCCCTCATGACTTACTTGAAGTGGAAGCCCTGTTCCCAGGCCAGGACGCAACTCCTGCCTGCGCCCTGGGACATGCACTTCAGAGCCTTGGGTTGCCGTAGAAGAAGTCAGACTGTGCTGGAGGGGCCTTGCAGAGATACCCTGAGACTGAATAATGATTAATGCAAACAGAGCAAAAGAATCAACAGGGAGCCTTGCCTGGATTTCTATCACAAACAATCATGAAATATTTGATAAGATTGTTGTTGGTACAGCCACTGCGTTTTGGGGTAGTTTATTACACAGCCATTGATAACCAGAATCTTACTGGAAACCCTAAAAGAGAAAACTTGAAAGGAAGTGCTGCTGAACCCTCAGTAAATCCCCAGCTGCAGGGTTGCCCTCAATATCTGTCACTTCTCTTCCCAAATGATGTCTACTCTTTAGGGGTAAGAGTCACAGTGAATCTGGGCTGTATTAAACTACTCATACTTTAATCATAGGTATTTGGGATGAAGAGTAAACCACTACCCCTTGATCCTCTCCGCCGCTGATTGGCCATCATTCCCTGACCATCCTTCAGACCTCACACTGTCTGTATCATCTTCTCATCTAATACTCCTTGGTATCCTGGGAAACTCTCCCCCCACTTCCTCAGTGACTTCAACCCCTGCTTCTAAATCTTCCTTTATATCCCTCCACTGTCATAATCATCAGTATCCACATTCTTGCCGCTTCTAACACTCTGCCATCATGGTTTTCTCACCCCCTTAATTCTGTTTGATTTATCTCCATTTCTTTCTGATCATCCACTGGTCATATCTGTCTCTGACCTAGACATTCTTGGAAAGTATGCAATCTCATCTTCAGTTCCACTGTTAATCACAATCTCCTTTCTCATACCCTTAAAATATAAGTATTCTCCAAAGTTTTTCCTGAGTTTTTCTCTTTCCATTATTTCTAGTCTAGTGGCTTCCTCACTGCCTGGAAGTTGATGACCTAGGTTATGATTTCTCCTATCAAGTTTAAAACGACATGCTCCTGCAGTCAAACCCTTTATATTTAACATAATGTGACTATTTCATTTCTGTTCCTAACATCCCATTCTATTAGCTGCACAACCAGTTTTCTAAACTCTGGGCTCTAATCCCTAGGCCGTCTGAACCCTTCCCTTCCTGGGTCCGACCCACGCAGCCTCATCTGACTTCCTCTCCCCTGGGCCTCTCACCACTCTAACCATATGATGCTTCCATTTATTCCTGAACAAATTTCAGTCTCTCCCAGCTCTGGGCTCTCCCACATGCAACTCCTTGTCTTTCCTAGAGTGTTCTTCTCTCTTTCTTCACCTGGCTGCCTCCCGTTCACCTTCTTTGTCCAGCTGTCGCTGTTATTTGTCCCTCTCATAGCTCTTTCCCTCTTTCCCTTTTGCTGCAGAACCCTCCCCCACAATTTTATTCAGATACTGTTACATATGCCTTTCATGAGCCCTTCTCTGTGCTGAATACTTATTCAAAGTTGAATATTGATTAATGAGTCCATTACTGCAATTCTGTTTTGCTCACCAGTGGTTGGTTTGAGCACCAGCATGGTGTGTACCAGTCAGGGTCTATTCAGGAGGCAGAAACCGTATCAGTATCAGTTATTTTAACAGAGAGATTTAATATACTGATTAACCAGATATTGGAGAACTGGAAAGGCAAAAGTGGAATACTCAGGTGTCACACAAGAAGTAGCTGCAGGAAGAAACCCACAGAAAAAAGAAGCTGGAATTACGAAGCTAGCAGCGCAGAGAGGGGGCTGGGCCCCAGACAGCTACACAGTTCTGGCCCGCTGGCGGTAGTGCTTCCGAAAGGATATAAGAAGGTTGGTTCTGGTAATGTGGCAAAACAATAAACTGAAAATATTTTGTTGCTTCTCCAGGAGCAAAATGCTCCCACCAGACTGAAGAAACACTGGTCAGGGTTACCCTGACAAGCACAGAAAGCAAACAGGAAGAAAAAAATTCCTTCTTTCCTCTAGCCGTGCAGTCTCTCTCTAGCACCCCCTATCGGCAGAACATAGCAGGTAGCAAGAACTCCCTGTTCACAAGCATGTCCCACCAGACTTCGTTTTCCTTTTAGTGCATTTTTTAATGCCATTCCTTTAGAATGCCCCATACACAGACTCCTCTCATAACTGTAGAATCCTCTCCATCCTGCGTGGTCCAGCTCACAACCTTTTACATTCCAATTTAATGTGACCTTTCCCTTTTCTGATTTGCATGCCTTTCTTAAAATGTTTATTTTCTGCCTTCTGTTATGGTGAGTTAGTAAATGCCATGTCTCAGGTGTTCAAAGTGTGGATTTGGAGTCAGACAGAACAGGGTTCAAATCCTGAGTCCATTACTGAGCAGTTCTGTGCCCTTGGGTAAGTTATTTAAACTGTCTTAAGTCTCAAATTCCCCATGTGTTCATTTAGAGGCACATGTTTCTTGCAAAATCTCTGCTCAATAAAATTCCTTTAATGAATAGAGTTCAAAAGATCTTGATATGTTTTAGTGATCTTTCAGACAGAATAATAATATCTTTAAATGTTAGTTTTTTTAAATATCACATCCTTATGTATTACTAATCAAGGTATAGGCATGTCACGGGAAAGATTTCTCTGTAAATTTGGTGAATTAAAGTAGAAAAAATAGAGTGCATTCTCTTCTTTCTTGAAGAGTTAATGACACTAGATTCCTTTTGATTCTTTCATAGAATGACAGGCTGAAACAAATGGCTCCTTCAAGTATGATAGACAAAGTTCTAGCCATTGAGAGTTTCTATATTTTCACCAGTATTTCCACCAGTAAAAGTCAAAGTCCTGTCAGCTATGGCTTTATAAATTATAAATAAGTCATAACAAATTTACATAAGTTAAAAGAGTAATTTATTGTTAGGTCCTGTTCACAACACATATGCCTAGAAACCTATCAGGAGAACATAAAGAATTCTGATAATGTTGAATTTGGGGGATCTGAAGAAATCCTGGGGATTTGTTGGCTAATCTTTTGTCCTTTCAGAAATGTGCTATTAGTCATTAGAAAGAGAATTTTCCTAACATTTCTGCAGCTGTTTCAGATTGGAAGTGGTGCTGTCCCCACCAAGGGCTGGCTCTGCAAGAGCCTGTTGCATTTAACAATGAAAAGGAGGGGAGGAAAGTATCACCAGCTTGGATGTGGGCCAAGCTGAACGGGAATTAAATTCCTGCTGTTTTACTCCTGCTACGGACAGAAAATGGTCTTGGTAAAATAATGAAAGTTTTGCATAGTCTAAAGGGAATTTAATTTGTCTAAAAGCCTAGGCTGTTTCCAAAATACAGGGAGGTCGGCTGAGAGGTGAGGGTAAAGAAGAATTTGGCAGATTGTTTGGAAAGACAAGGATGTCACATTTTGAAGGCTAAATTGTATATGCATAGTTCAGTGGATCTTTGAAAGCAAAGCTTAAGTTTCCCTGCTATATGCTTTATTTAGTGTTTTTCAAGAGTGAATTTCATCTTTTCCTAAAAGCAGGTTTAACGGCTAGTAATGAGGACATAATCTAATCTCCTGCAAGGACTACATTAGGGAAATAAAGGTCATATTATTCCACATGGTTTGAAAGTGAATGGAAATTCTACCTCCAGCTCCATCAAGACTGGCTTAACCACCAATGTAAATTACTCTTATTTGGTTATTGATGTCATATGCTAATGTTTTTTGAAGCAAGAACAGACAACCAGTTCAGCTTTGCAGTGAAACAGACACAGGCCTCAGCACTGTTAATAGGCTTGGAGATCATGGGGAAGCTCCTTCGTTCCTTAGACTCAGTGTTCTCATCAGTAGAGAGGCCATGATGCACAGGTTGCTGAGTTGAAAGAGTCCTGTAAAACTTCTAATCCAATTCGTGTTACACAGAGGACACATATAGGAAGTGATAACTGGTATTGTTATATTTTTCTAGTGTTTTGAACTATAAGTCCTAAAGAGGCTTTTGTAAAAAAGGCAAAAACATTCCTACTGAACCTAAAGTGGCAGAAGCTTACTGCATTCTCCTCTAGAGCAGAGCTAAGCTAATAAAAGGTGTTCACCCACTTCCCCTCTGAATTTACCCATAATGCTGAGTTGCTTTCACTGACGGTATTGCTATTTACTTGACTCTGTCAAGTCAGCAACGTGAAGAGCAAGGTTGACATTTCTTTCAGCCTTATGTATTCTTGGTACTACTGTGGAGAAAACAACGACAAAATGACCAGTTCCAGACTAGCAAGCAGCCTTAGGAGGAGGCAAATTCATGAGACAGGAGGGTTTTCCGAATGCGACCTTCATTTTGAAACCGAGCTGAAAATTATAGAGCTTGCCCCTTCAACTCCATTAGCCCCCTGAAGTTAAATGACGCTAAATTATATAGTGCAAACTTAGGTGAGGAGACTTCTAGGAAACGTCTCCCGCACTCTATAGTGTATTATTCCACATGCCAACTTTGAGAATTGCGGAGCTGAATAATTAAAGTTCAGCTGGGTCATAAATCGGATAACATGTTATAATTAATTCTCTACAATTTAAAACAGGTCATCTTTCCCTCACGGTTTTCGTTCAGGTCCAATGAGGGTGGCTAGGAACAGATGGGCGGGACAATGCTGGGACTCCCACCTCTCTGTAACTCAGATGATTCTAGTGTTTTGTTCTTATTCACTCATGTGCCAAAGAAATAAAGACCAAGAAGCGACTTCACTGTGTAACTGAAGAAATAAATCTTGTTAACTATCTCTCTGCGATGTCCCAATATTGCTTCCTAGTTCTCTTCTTTACTTTTACTTGCTCATAATTATTCGTGCTTACCAGAAAGAAATTTTAATCAGTCATTTTTTCTCACCCCTTTTTTTCACCTCCCTTTCTCTAATCTCATGGTTGACTGGAAAAATGAATAAATAAGTGCCTAAGAGGCCAAACCCAGGGCCTTTTGATGATACAGAGGGAATCCAGATGTTCACCCTGCCCCCCATCGCCTATAAAGGGTTTCATGGAATTTGTTGCTGGTCATAATTTGCCTCCTAAAAGAGAGGAAACTCTTTTATATTTGCAGGTAATATTAAATTAAGTTTCTACCTTTTGTTTCAAGGAGCAGATGAAAAGCATACCTTTCAATGCTGGCTTGTTCCCTCTCCTGCCTAGATAATGTGTGTTCCCAGAGCTGTACTATCTCAGATATTCTCATTTAAGAATGACTTATATTTGAGGCCATACATTTCATTTCCACTCTATACTTTTGTGCTTCTGACAAGTCATATGGACACATTGCGCTTTTCTGCTGTTTAGGAGAAGGTTGATACCAGGATGGTCACTGGAGTAAGATAATAAATAGATGGTAGGACGCAGTTTCATTTGATGTGATTTAACTCTGCAGGAATAATTTTTTCTTGACTAATTTCAGGAAATCAGGTCTCAGAGTTGAAATAGGCTACTTTCTCCTAGCACTTTTCCTTTTAAACAGTTATTTTAAAAACTTATTTATGAAATATGCTCATAGCAATGAATGAGAACATTCATAAAATCCACATACATTTAATAGTGCTCCAGGTCCATGAACTGTTTCCTCATATGACCCTACCCCCACTGAGAAGTAAAGAATAAACAACAAGGGGATCCTGCCCTATATCTGTAAAGTTAAAAAAAATACAGGAAGATTTAAAAATGAAATGCCTATCATCATTTCCAAGGTAAATCACTACTACACTCTAACCTATAGAAATTCAGGTCCAATTAAAACAACAAAAAATGAATGAATACAACTCTAAGGAGTCCCAGAAAATAAAGTGGGTAGGATACAGAAATAATCTCCAAAGCAGGACACTCCTACATTGGAAAAGGAATTTGAACAGGAAAGTCAATAAAGTATACTAGTTTAGTAACTGATTTCAGGAGGCAAGTCCTTCTGAACCCCTGTTTTATGGATGAATGAAATTCTGAAATTTGAGATAGGTCTCCATGAATTTCAGGGCAGCAACTAGCAAATAAAATCACAGCTGGGACCCTTGTTGAAAAAATGTCTGGATTTTCTTTTTTTTTTAAGTGGGTTAGAAATGGTAGCAATTCTTAGGAAAATAATCTTTTAGAAGTATAAGGTTGGTTTAGATTTTATATATTCGCCTGACTAAGGAAACTTAATACATGGTATTCTATTTGTTGGAAAAAAGAGGAAAAAAAATTAAAAGAATGTATAAACTATCCAAGGTAAAACAAAATCTCAGTCCAAGTTTTTCTGAAATAAATATAGGTTCTGTTTGAAGAATAAAAGGTTTCAATTATTACACTTTGCCTCTGCCAAGAGAGCTAACACGGCAGACAGTTGAATTTATGAGACTGTCAGTGTCATTTTACCTAAAACAGAACCTTGCTCCCATATCTATTCTCACCCTCTGAGATATGGGATTAAGATGCTATTCTCACATTCTGGGATAAGGGATTAATAGTTCTCCACTGTTATTTCTCATTTCTTATAGCTCTATTACAGCACTCCACTGAGAATATAAGATTACATGTAAAAAAACTACAGGAGAAATCGCATCAAAGAATTAATGAAGAAAGATGTAAGAAAAGAAAACTTTGTGAACCACAGAATATATTTATGAAGTCTTTGTGTCATTTACTTAAAATACTTTATATAATTAGAAATAATACAAGGAGGAGACCTGGTAGAGAGTACTTTTTGTACCAGACATATCAATCCCATGGAGTGTCCCCACAGCCCTTGCATGACTGCAACCATGAGAAGCTCCATTCTGGACCCTGAGGCCCTTCGCAAACGGCCGCAGCCGATTGGACCAAGGGTGGGCACCTGCAGCAAGGGCGGCCAATCTGCAGATGGGGCAGAAGCCCATTACTTAGTCAAGCATGGAAAGCCCTGTGCAAACAGGGACAGCAGTAATTAGCTAGACCTCTCAGATGCTTATACTCTCGGGAATTTGACCTGAGAATATGAAAAGAATCAACTAGACAGTAAGAGGAAGAGAGTAGATTGATTAAAAGGGAAACAGATACATTCAGCATAGCTTTGATATGATAATCCGGCTGACATGCCCAAAGCTGCCTGGGCTCCAGAAGATTCAAGAGCTGGAAAACAAAACCATAAACAGTATGAAGGGTACTATGTGCCAAATACTTCATATTTACAGAAAACCCTATTGGAAAGGAGCGGATTAGTACTAATGTACTAGTTAGGAATGCAGGCTTTGGATGCCCATGTACATGAGCACAAATCCCCGCTGACTCTGCCATTTGTTTCTGAGTAAATATGGGCAAGTTACTAAACCCAGTGGTTCTCAAAGGATGGTCCCCAGAACAGTAACATAAGCCTCTCTTAACATGTTAGAAGTGCGAATTATCAGGCCCTCTATTCTCACTGACTCAGAAACTCATTGGATGGAAACAATTTTTATCTTAACATGCCCTCCAAGGGATACTGATGCACACTGAAGTTTGAGAACTACAACTTAACCAATGTCTCAGGATCCTCTATATGTGTTGTTACAAAGACTAAATTGTTACATAAAAATGGGTTCTCTGAAAGTGGCAGCTAATTTATTATGATTGAAGTGCAGTGAGAAGTTTTACTTGAGCTGAGGTTAGAAGGTAGAGAGGATTAGGTCTTTCTGAGAGGTGGAAAAGTCTACACTGTTTTCAAGGGTCGGTGGCTAGAGATTTAAGTACAAATTAGAGTCAGGCAGATTCTAGGCAATGTTTTCAAGTAGACAGATCTGGGTTCAAATACCAGTCCCACCAGTTACTTTCTCTATGATCTTGAATGATTTATTTAACTGGAATAAGTTTATTTACAATTGGGATAATAATTTCCTGGAGAATTATTGGGAAAATTAAAGGAGGTAATATACATAATGTCCAGAATGCTTGATATTAATATTAACTATTGTTATTAATTAAATATTAACTATTGTTATTAATATTATCTGTTCATTGCTAAATTCTTCTTTTCTGTTTTCTGTTTCTTTGTTTTGTTTTTTGTTTTTAAATGATTAATTTATCCTCATCCTTCAAGACTTTGCTTAAATGTCTTCTCCTCAGTGGAACTTCCAAGATTAAGGAAAGTAAATAATAACTCTCTTTCCTGTCCTCTATTTTAGCCCCTGCTTGTTTTCTTCTTTTTTAGTTTATTTAAAGTACTCTCCCTAACACCAAGCACGTTGTTTTAGTTGTAGTATTTCCTCTTACAACAGTACCTGGTTTAGGCAGAACTCAAAGTATTTGTTCAATAGATGAATGAATCATTGTCATTGGTATAAATGTCCTTGGGTCATATCTATCAATGGGATCTTTGAGCCAGGACTCAACTTACATCAAACCACATTCTCCAAAAACATCTCAGTTGCACCTGTGGCCAGTGGCAGATGCTGAAATGAAACATCTGGAAGGGAGAAAAATGCTTTTTTCTCCTTTGTGATGATTTAGTAACAGTGATAAAACAGTCATCTAGATACATATTTACCAAATATGACAATCTGATGTTTAATTTTTACACATCTCTCTGCCTCTCCTTTCCTGTTTGGCACATTCCTCAAACAAACATTCATGTTTCCTGGAAAGATGCTCCTTTCTTTTAGCGAGCGGCAGTCATTTATATTTTGTTAATTCCTACTGAAATTTCTGAAAGTGCAAAATCAGCAGATTTCTAGCAAATGCCTTTTTGGAAAGCATATGGGAGGTGGGGTACTTATACCCAACTGTGGCTGAGAATATACTTCCTATTCTGAAAATTTCCTTTCTTACAGAATTTTGCAAGATTATTTTAATAGTTGCAAACCTGTAGTACTTTGGTAGACATCAAACATTAATGGTTAATATAAAAGTATATGTTTAAATTTCTTAAAAGATTAGCATATAGTAAAGGAGTATATAGGGGGGACCTGGTATAGGGAAGAGCCTAGTAAACAAAGTATTCGTCATGTAAGTGTAGATTAATGATAAAAAAAAAAAAAAGCAGTTCCTGTGTGGTGACCTCCAATGAGTTCTACACAATGATACAAAGGGCATATAAAAGTGTAGGCAAAGGGTCTGTTTGTGTTTATACAGAGGATCAAAGACTAATTTGGCTACCCCGAAAATGAACTAAGATACGATATGAAAAAGAACTTCCAACATCAGCACTCTCGGGAAGACTCATGACAGATGATCAGCAAAAAAAAAAAACCCCAACAAAGATCCACGCACTGCCACAGGTGTAGATGCACTCATCCCACCAATTCCTGGACTTGCCATGGGAATGATGAAGGAGATATCTAAGCTGGCCTGTGCATACAGTAAAACAACAAATTTGACTGGATCTATGCTGTTGGAACTCAACCAAGAATTAGGAGAAGTGCAAATTGTAGCGCTCCAAAATCTTACAACTACAGACTATTTACTGTTAAAAGAACATATGGCATGTGAACAGTCCCCAGGAATGGGTTGTTTTAATTTGTCTGAATTCTCTCAGACTGTTCAAGTTCAGTTGGACAATATCCACCGTATCATATATAAGTTTTCACAAATGCCTAAGGTGCCTAACTGGTTTTCTTGGTTTCACTGGAGATGGCTGGTAATTACAGGTATGCTTTGGTTACATAACTGTACTCCTATTATGTTAATGTGTGTGCACAATTTAATTAGTAGTTTAAAACCTATCCATGCTGAAGTTACTCTACAAGAAGATATGTCAAAGAAATAATCAATCTTCCCAGGTTTTCTGCCGCCTGCTACTTCTATAGCTTTTCTTCTTCCTTCCTAATTACAACCCTTAAATAGAATTCGTGCCACATGTCGAATTTACTGAGTGTCATAATTGTTCCAAGTGGTAAAGATACCTCAAGACAAATGCTGGGCATAGAAGCCACAGGGCATAAATATGCAAAGAAGTAAAAAGCTAACCTTTTCAAACAATAAGGCTTCTCTCTCACTTACCAACTTTACATTTCCCTGTATGGCCCTGGAAGGTGACTGGTTAGCCAGATGGGTAAGATTCCTCAAGGGAGGAACAACCTAAGACAGGCACAGTCTCAGGGGGCCATCAGGTGAGAAAATGGGGAGCAGCAGAGGTGAGGCTTAGAACCTCCCCCCTCATGTTCTGAGAGAAATCTTCTGCATACGTGGATGTTTTATTGCCCTTGTCTAGCTCAGATTAACACATAGTCTACAGGCACACACCTGATCATCTACATTTGCTCTCTTACAACACTAAACTATGTTTTCTACCTTTATCTCATATCTACCTACCACTTCAGCATTTTATTAAAAATAATAATAATAAAGAGAGAAATGTGGTATCCACATATAAATCAAGTATAAAAATCAAATGAGTATTCATATTTGAACTGTTTATAGTTCATAATGCATGAACAAAACCGAAAGCTTCTATGATGACTGCCCTTGTACTGTTCACCATATAAGAACTTATTCACTATGTAAGAATTTGTACTCCATGTAAGAACTTGTTCGTTATGCATCAGAAGATTGGAGACTGATGAAAATTAGGCTTGGGGTGGATTAATGATTGTGCATTGAGTATTGACCCCCCTATACAGAATTTTATTGTTGTTAACAACCATTTGATCAATAAATATGAGAGATGCCCTCACAAAATATATATATATATATATATATATATATATATATATATATATATACACACACTTCCAATTGTAAAATAAATAATTAACCGGGATGTAACTAGAATTATCATGTATATAAATATATAAATGTTGAATCACTGTGTTGTACACCTGAAACTAATGTAATACTGTGTGTCAACTACCCTTCAATAAAAAATAATTATCGAGGAAAAAAAAAAGATTAGCATATAGAAGAGTGGTTACATTATTCTGAAGAACAGAGTCAAAAACTACACTTTAAAACAGGTTAAGTGAAGTATAAGAAAAAATATAGGGGGAGAGCTTCTTTTTTCCTAATGAATTGTTACAGAAACCTAACTTTCTCTACATAAACAAAGATGCTGCTGTCTTAAGATTCGCATTGCCTTCTGCAGGTAGGATACATTTGAGGTGGACATGTTCAACTGATCCCTTTCAAGTTCATGTTCCAGGCATTTCAAGACTCAATTTTCAGAAGCTCAAGGCAGCCAGGAAGAGGTGGGAGTGGGACCTTGTATAGAACTTCTGGTGGGGAGGACAGACACTAGGGGGTGGGGTGGGGTTGCTGAGATACTTTCTGGAATTTGCTCTGTGCTTTGAGAGAAGTGTGTGGCCAATGCTATGCAAAGACCCTGTTTCCAAAAAAGGTCACATTTTTAAGTACCAAGAGTTAGGACTCAGACATGTTTTTTGAGGGTCACTATTCACCCCATTATGCCCAGATTCCTCTGATTTTTAACATCTTATAAAACTATAGTATAATTATCATCTGAATAATTAACAATGGTACAATACTATAAACCACATATTTATTTGAAAGAATCCGTTTTTCTACTGTGCAGGAAAATACTAACTCAGCAGGCCTGAATTTCTCAAATCTTCCCAATCTTTCTAAAAATTCCAAAGAAAGGCTGGTCTTCAGGACTGGCCCTTGACTAGGTCTTAGAAGGTAACGTCTGATATTAACTGCTACATCTTTTTACTGGTGCTTTCAATCTTGATTCCCTGGATAAGGTGGTATTTGCTAGACTTCTCCAAGTTACTCTTCTCTTTGTAATTAGAGAATTACAGTAATTAGAGAATCTCTTTGTAATCTCCAAGTTACTCTACCTCTTTGTTAAGGTAAGGGGTTGCTTTGACACTCGGCTGAATCATCTGATTTCAAACATTGGTAACTAATGCACAGTTTTAAGAGACATAATGTAGGTTCCCCCCAGAATTATTTCAGTGTTGATTCCATTCAGGGCCAAGTTCTGGACAAAATCAATGATGGAGGGAAACGAGGCAACCAGGTGGGGTAAAACTATGGAACTTTTCCATAGGCTTGATGTAGGCACAAAGGAGATTTAGGAAACAAACTGATGCATAGCAGTTGGCGCCGTGACACCCAAAAGCTGTCCAGGGCAGAGTCCGAGATTACCTCCCGTCACTTTTGTGTGAGGCAAATGTAGGGTGGCCTTCAGCTGATGTGGGTGTATGTACAGGAGCAGCTGTGACCCAGGAATGCATCAGTGGCTCTGCTGAGAAAAGCCATGAGCATTGCTCCCTGTTCTGAAGCAGCTATGCATTCGCTGAACTGGGAACACCTCGTGGGCTGTCATTCCTCCTCGGTGTTTTGAGCCTTTGACATCAGGGGTCATCTCACGAGCTGCTCCTAGCATTCCTGGAACATAGGGAGGCACATTGTAACTTCTAGGAATGGCGAGTAGGGGGGCAAAACAAGGAGAGCATAAAAAGGACCTTTACATCTTGGCATAATTGTAGAGGAAGATTGTACAGATGAATGTCCAACATCAGGTTTTGATTTGGTTTCTTTTATTCGTAGCAGGCTGCCTTCCCTATTATCAAGAATAATGAAGTATAATCCTCAAATAATACCTTTTCCATTAATGCAACAGGTATTTGGTGACTTAAGGTCATAAAGAAAAAATGCATTCAGTAAACCATTCAAGATTCAAATGATAGGCTCTACAATGACTATTTCAAGTTTGTTTCTTTGTAATTATTCTCTAAGCCTCAGGAAATTTATCCATTAATCAGTCAATCACAAATCAAGATCTCTCTTTTTATTTTCAAGCACAAGTCATGTTTTTCAAAACGTACTGGTTTTTAAGTAACAGGGATATCAGCTTTTTCAACAGGGAAATCTGTATATTATAGATAAAAGGAAAGAAGAGGCAAATTAGAACATTTCTGACCCATGCTATTTCTTTCAAGTAGCGTGAATAAGAAGGAAATCAGTGATAGAAATTGGAAAGACTTCATCTAGCTTTTTGATAGGACTCACAATTTAAATTCACATCATGGAACACAGATATGATATTTACAGTTTTGTTATTTCTTTCATTAAGAAAATGATAACAAAATGCATGTTCTTTGTCATACTTTAATTTCTTCAGTGATAGCTTGGCAAGCAAATATCATGGTGTCATTTGGGATGCAATTAGGCTATCTGATAAATGCTAAATCAAAATTTGTTTTATCTCATTCCTCTTGTTGGCTCAGCTGATAAGCTAATTCAAGTGACTGCAGTGAAAGCAAGCGCATCACGAGCCGTATCCTATCTTTGGAAGGCAGGCTCTTGGCAAGTAAAGAAGCCCATATCTGTGAAGTCTATAAGCATGTCTTCTTTTTTACCCCTATCTTTCTGAGATCATTGTTTTCTATTCTGTTATACCAAACTGCATAGCCAGTTGGAATTCAATCCCTGTGGCCTCAAGTACTTGCGTTTGGATTGATGGATGACTGAACATGGGTTTGAAACTGTTGTCTGAGTTTTTTGGGGTACTGACATTTTTTCAGTCAGCGTAAGTTCCCCAAACCAGTGCTGTTCCAGTCTCTGTTTCAGTGATAAAAAAAACTCTTGCTAGAGAAGAGAACTTCTTATTGTCAACGTTGGGTGGCCACACATCCACCCCACAGATTCTAGCCACTCCTTGTTTGGGTGAGTTATATAAAAAGTCCTTTGCTATAAAATTTCAGTGCAACCTGTGGAAAGTCACTTAATGAGATTGTTTGCATCTGTAAAATCAAGGGACTAGAACAGAAGTAGATCGTTTCAAAGATGGCTTCAAATTCTGAAATCCTTTATTTACATTGAGAGTTTTTACACAGAGTGTGCAGTGAAAGAATTTACCCCATCTGTTTTATCCTTTTTCTGGATGGTGTTGTCTTTTTGTATTATGCACTCTATATAAATGACTTCTTTCATGGAATGATCTCATTGCTGCTGCAGAATTACACACTTGACCTAAGCAACTCCTGTGTTGCTTACCTTCACAGATGGGGTGTTTTTTCTTTTCATCTTACTGAAGACTGTTATCAGAAAGTATACATTGCATAGTTTTTGAATTCAGGGAATATTCAGTAGTAGTTTTTAAAATATGAGTACCTCTTCTGTCACAATGTATCTGCTCTCCGTGCAAATCTGTTTGCAGCCACATAGAAGTATTTTTCAGTTTCTCAAATACTCTGCACATTTCCTTCCACTTCTGCATCTCCAATCAGAAAAACAGCAGAATGACCACGAAGCAGGACCGAAAAGGGAGTAAAAGCTCTTTAGATTTCTTTTTACAACAAACTGACACCTTTTAAAAGCTGTCATATCTTTAGGTGTTTGTTAATAAATGTTGATATTCTGTATTAAAAAACAATTTGGGGAAAGAAAGTTAAAAAGAAATGGAGATATCCTGGTTGTTGGAGAGTCCTTTGATAGAATTACAGCAACTAAGTTCACACATCAGCGGTCGGAATCCTGGGGCCCGGCTCACTTTGATTTCTCCCTTTAGAACACGTACGTCTGGCGACTCCAGGTTTTGGGCTGCTGCAGCTGCCGGGCAGGCTCAGTTACAGCTTCCGAGGAGGCCTTCCCCGCTTCTTTATGGTCTCGCTTCTCTCCTTGGTGGCACTATGCAGATGACCTGTATTTTACATTGATGATTAGTGTCACCTGGCTGGGGGCCTGTGCTGTTTTACTGGGTTTCCACAGCCCTTTCATGCTGCCCTTTCTCCCCTCTTCTGTTTGTCACATGGGACCATCTCAAATAGCCCCAAAAAGAAAATCATCTGGCCTTTCTCTTCCTTTTAATGCTTCTACTTCCCCTTAAATGCAATTTCTTTTCTTTTCAAATTATGTATTAGGATTTCTTAGAGTATGTCCTCTTAAATGCCACATTTTTTTCTTTTTAAGTCGTATATCAGGATTTCTTAGAGGGGATGTGGTCAACCATTCCAGTCCCACTATATTCACCAACTGTAAATGGTTTCATATAGTTTCTAGGGCACTGATCTGCTCATATTTACTTACTATAAAGGCCTTTAGCTCAGTGACATGGGCTAGTCACTGAAGGCCAATGTCATAAAACTCACCACACTGGTCACACTTTGTTTTAACTACTTCTTTCATGGCTTCTTTCCCTAGCGCTACTCCAGGCTCCATGCGGTCAAGACGCTTTTGTTTTGGTTTGGCTCGGTTTACTTCCATATCCCCCAGGGTGTAGCAAAGCACCTCGCAGGTAAGAACTCAACAGATTCTGGTCACTACTGAATGTTGGTGCTGCTAATGTTCAAGTGACGTCAAATAATGATAAACATTCACTGAGACTTCTATGCATAACATAAATAAGAAAACCTTTAGAGCATGGCCGAGCTGGAAGAAAACTCAGGGAATTTGTAAGGAGGTTTCTCCCGAGGTTATATACTCATCTTTGAAGGCACAGAATCTGAGTTATCATGGGCCACATGTGAGAGATGGACACAGGACAAAGAAGGGTCAGATCAAGACTGGCGGTTAGATGAGATTTCTGTATAAAACCGAGTACTTCCAAGGCAACATCTTTGCTGATGTGAAGCAAAACATAAAACAGAAACAGAAACAAAAACGCAGGCCTGCGGAGGTAGAATGTGATGGTGTGCACCTTAGCTCTGCACAGAGCAGAAGGAAAACAACTCACCTGGGAATTTGTAATCCCAGTTCTACCCTCATTCAAGTTGGACGTCAGAGCTCATGCTGCCTGTGTGACTCTCAAAACAAAAACAAAACCTCCTGAAACTAGAACTTGAAAACATTACTTAAAGCGATAGTACTCCCAGATGTCTGCCAGAAGCAAATGCTGACCTTCTCTGTGGACATAATATGTTTTAAACCCAGGCTGCAAGGAATTCTCCTAGATTATGGCTGAAAAGTACATTATCTCACCATTAAAAACACCACTAATTCACAAGGAACAAATCTTTAAGAATGAGAGTCATGGAAACAATAAAGCACATAATCCAATTTGTACAAATTGAGGATATTAGCAATAAAAACTACAGGATATAATGTATGCTCACTATGTTTAAATGAATAAGGGAAAAAATTAAAAGTATTAAGGGCCAAAAGGACAGAAAATGTAGATAGTCATGTTTAAAAATGAATCAGATAAGATTTCTAAAAGTGCAAAATGAAACAATCTAAATTAAGAACTCATTGGTGTAGCTCAACAGCAGCTTTGACCCAGCTAAAGATAATCAACTGGAAGCCCTTCTGAATAAAGTATCCAGAATATAGTACAGAGAAAGAAAACAAAGCAACTGTGTGAAACAATGTTAATAAACATAATGGGCAAAGTATGAGAATTCAACATACATTTAATTAAAGTTCTTGAAGGAACAATTAGAAAGGATGAATGAGAGGCGATTTTCTTTAAAAATCACTGAAACGTGTTCAGGAATTGATGAAAGACACCAACCTATGGATTCAGGAAACCCAACAGTATGATTAAAGAAAGAAAAGATTACACCTATAGTCTTGGTAGGGTAGGTAGATGGCTGACATGAGCAGGAAAAGGAGGTGAAGTCTTTATCCAGCCATTGTATACGCACGGCTGGTTGTTTACATTCTAAACATTCCACGTGAGCTGTTCTCCTGGGATGTGGGGAGTGAGAATGTAGATTACAGACCTGCAAAAACACGCTGGTTGCAACATGGAGGAGAAGTTGACCCAAACTTCACCTCCAAATATATTATATGCTCTCTAACATAGTAAAAATCACGCCCCTCTGCCATGAACATAGTAAAAAAAATCACACCTTTCTGTGTCACGACAATTCTGATGAGAAGCAAATAGAGCCCCAAACTCCCTTGCCCAGTGTGAGGGTGGAGTTAGGCCCTCCCTGAGAAGACCCTGCCTGTTCCCTTTGAAACCTATTCCCACTTTGTAAATAATCATCTACCTTGGCATAGAAACTCCCTATTATCTCCTTGGCTCTGAAAACCCCTCTGGGTCTGCCTGTGCTCGACTCTCAATGTATACTTTCTCTTTTCTTTAAGCTCTTAATTCTCCAAATAAATTCCTAAAACTCAATGGCTTTTTGCATTCATTCTTGTATTCTTTCTCGAGAAAAGACCAAAACCTGTCCCCCGTAACAGTCTCTCATGAAAATACAAAATATCAAAGATGAGATTTTTTTCTCAAAAGTGTTATTTTATTATTAATTTTTTAACTTATTAGAAACTTCTTTATTACAAGTCTTGTTAAACTTGACAAAGATTTTTAAAACAGATGGAAAGAAAAGAGAGAGAGGCATCACTGAGTCACACCTAAGAGCCAAGGACTTTGGAACTAGGCAGCCTGTGTTCAAACACTGGCTCAGAGCCTCACTAGCTGGGTGACATTAGGCAAAAGGATGAAGTCTCTGTGCTTCAAATTATTAATTTATAAAATAAGAATGACAGTTATGGTACCTACCTTGTAAGGTAGTTATGAGAATTAAATAAGTTAATGCTTGGCTAAGTGCTTAGAAAAGAGTCTAGCATGTGGTAAATGTGAAGTGAATATTGTTTTAAGTAATAAAGTTTAGAAACACAACAGAATAACAGTAGTGATGGAATGTAACAGAATAATAGGTTCAAAATCATGGAAGAAAGTAATTACCCATCTACAATTGTGCACCCAGAA
Organism: Manis pentadactyla; assembly: GCF_030020395.1. NCBI lineage: Eukaryota > Metazoa > Chordata > Mammalia > Pholidota > Manidae > Manis > Manis pentadactyla. The sequence continues at coordinate 64,243,777 of NC_080031.1, read as the reverse complement.
AAAATACTTTTAGAAATGTGCTAAATAAAGATGTTTTTAACAACACAAAGGATAAACAAATTATGAACAAACTCTGACAGTTGCCAAAAGTCCTTTTAAAGGATGTACCTCAGGAAGAATAAAAGTGGTCCAGAAGAAAGGCCTGGGGTGCAGACAGCAAGGCTGAACACAGAAAATGGTACACAAGAGGGAAATCTAAACAAATGTTGACTGCTTAAGAACAGGAAACCAACTTCTTTATCAATATGGAGTAAACTACTGGAAAACAAAGGCATGTCATCACAAATGCGGTGATAGGAGTAAGCATTCTGAGATTCTTTTAGTCCGAGAAGGGGGTAAAACACCACCTAACTTTACAATATGCAAAGATAAAGATAAATATGCAAGTTAAATATGCAAGATAAAGTTTCCAGGGGACCCTAGAGAACACTCTAAAAATAGAATGAGAGTGTTTCGGAGGAGGAGGCATCAGGAGAGTGCCTGGGTGCTGGGAGTAAGATCGGCCTCTGCAAGAGCTCAAGTGATTCCGCTCCTCGGTGCGCCACCCTTGCGGGGACAGGGCACTACCTGCCTTTCAAGGAAGACCACCCCTGGTAGCTCTCCAGGTGTCCAGCAGCAGGCGTCACTGGCCAGAACTGGCCCCCTCCTGACCCTCAACGCTCGCAGCTTCCGTGGCGGTTGCAGCCCTCCCGCCTTGGGATCACTGGCCTTCATGGCTTTTTGCTTTCATCTCTGATCACGTCAGTCACCACAAAGAAGCAAGAATTTAAAGGTCATCCCTCATCCACCAGATATTAATTCCCTTATGACATCGTGTATTGCCTTTTCTGATTACTTCCCATTTTCTGAAGCCTTCCACCTCTTCTGTGAACATTGCCCCTCAGATTCTTGCTTTAATTAAAACCTGGCTATTCGTTGGTGATCTCGCTTCTCTTTCAGGCCTCTCCAAAGATGGACTCTTTTTATCCCCAAAACTGGGCCTGTAGGTCAGGTAGGTGTCTTACTAGATCGTCACTGATAGTTTCAGACCATTCTCTCTTCCTCAACCTATATCTCTGAAGCACAGATCATCAGATTAAACCATTTGCTACTTGAACTAAGTGCAGTTACCTACCGCTCCTTTCCCAGGGACATGTCCCTTCATTCCTTGATGATTTTAGCTCCTGGCTCACTGTCTGCAAGTTCCTGTACACATAAAGCCCAGATTTCAGTGGCTTAGTTTTTATTCAGAGTTAATTTGAAAATGGTGGGGAGCGGGGAGGCTCTGGTTCATGTGGTCATTTGGGGATTCAGGTTGATAGAAGCTCTGCCGTCTTTACACGACCTCCAAGGTTATCCTGGAGGTTGCAGTCCTAGCGGCATATGGAAAAAAGAGAAAATAGGATCATGAGAAAGGCTTTTCTGAGGCAGACAAGGGATTCTGGGAAAGGTAGTCTGGATGAGAGTGCCTGGGGGGAAGGAAATGAGTTAGTGAATAGCTAGTAGTCTCTGCCTGGTCTTCTGCCACCAACTATCGGTTTTGTTCTTCCTCCCACACACTCATCCCCCAACCCCAGGGAAGGAGGTAACCCAAGTCCCATTCATTAATTGCATCCATTACAAAGGTCAGAATCTTGGGGTGCTGCACTGCACAGCTCTATTCATCAGGTCTGAATGTGACTCCTGAGACCTATAAACTAAAGACAGATTTATGGCCTCTCCCCTTCCAATCCATTCCCCTAAGACACACACACACACACACACACACACACACACACACACACACACACACACAAAATACAGTGGTGGAGCAGACACGAGATTCTTATAATTCAGATTTCCACTTTGAAAAGGGGAATTCCTAGTAATGATGAAGGGAGCATCGTCAGAGCCTCCGCCCGCAGGGAGTGGAGGTCCTTGATGAGACCTGCTTCTGCTCTCTGGCAGGGCCATTCTAGTCACGCTTCTTTGTGACCTCTAGTTCCACTTCTGGGAGGTTTGTCCTTGCCTATTGTCTTCCATGGCCACAATTGAAGTGGATTTAGGGGAGTTTGACTTCTGGGGCTATAAAACTTTTGTAGCCCAGTCTATTCTGGCACAAATTCGGGACCTCAAGGATTGTTTTGTGGCTCAAACATTCAAAACCTTTTTCAGTTGAGGCTTGTCATTTCTTGGTCAGGACAATCCCTTTGAAAATTTAGTAGGCTTTGGATTGATTTGCTTTCATTAGTTCTATGTGTCAGTAAACATACCCACATCCTTCCCTGAACATAATACTCAGGCCTTAGGTCTTTGCTTCCTTGCCTCCAGGCCTTTCTCTCAACAGAATGGCACCAACCAGGAAGCCATTAGCTTTAGGAGGAAGGCTGCACCCTTAATCTGATCACTGCCACAGGGCTGAGCCCTAATGGGATTTTGTTGTTCAAAGGCCTTTTACTCCTCTTTCTATGTTTGCAGTTGGTCCCAGTGAACTTTGCAAGCATTCTGAGGCCTCCTATCACTATTCCTTTTTGTTACTGCTTCTAAACAGTTCTTCCCTGAGCTTATTTCTTCCTTCCGAAATACTGCTACATGCACCCAGTAAGAGTTTTCTGATGTTCTTGTCTGGAGCCAAAGGCTCAAAGGTAGTTGATTGGCCTCCAAGCAATAGGAGATGTCAGGTGATTTGTCACACTGCTTAGCAAGGGCCTCTGTCTTCCTAGTGTCCACCAACATCACTGTCCCTTGGCCATAGTTGATGCTATATGTTTCTACTGTGATCTGGACCATTGCTGCTCTGATATGATTTTTCACTTTTCTCCCCTGACGCATGTACTCCAGCCACAGTGGCAACTTGTGCTTTTCAGTACTCCAGGCACCCTCCTATTTCAGGGCCTTCACCTTTGCTGTTGTCTGTCTGGGTTTAGGAAGCTCTTCCAGAGAGTCACATGCTAGGTCCCTCTTACAGGGTTTACTCAAACGTCAGCTTTTTTGTGTGAGGCCTCCATAGCCGTCCTACTATCGATCCATTAAGTTATTATTTCGTTGCTCATTTTATCTACAGTTTTGGCCAGAGTGACACCTTCAGATGTGCACGTGTGATTTTGATATGAGCCCACTGAATTTGGAAAGCTTCTTTGGTTCTGGCACAGCAGTGCCCCAGGCTCACGTCTTGCCTTCTTTATCCCAATTTTGAAATTAATATTTCTCCAGAGAGCTCAGTCTTTTAGAGGATGAAGATAAAGAATAAAATCCATGTTCTGTGGGTGCTCATTGCTCCTGAGCTGACATTGCTTTTAAACTATCTGTAGATAATTTCAGTTGTAGGGAATTGTTTTTTAACTAGTTTTGAGTAGTGATGCACCTTCATGATTCAAAAGTTAAAATCACATAGAAATACATGCCAACTGTTTTGCTTCCATTCCTATTCCCCTGGCCTCTACAGGCACCTATATTGATTAACATATTGATTGGTTTCTTTATGTCGTACTTACCCCTGTCCATCTACTCTGTAACCTTATCTCTACAGGTAAACAATCTTTAGTTTCTTACTTATCCTTTTATTGTTTCATTTTGCAAACACATATGTATACATTTTCCTCTTTCTTACACCAAGTGTGGCATAAGATAGACACTCCTCTGTGCTTGCATATATTTGCTCAAGGATGTGTGCAGGCACCCTCTCCGCATCAGTACCTAGAGGTTTTCCTCCTAAAAACTACGCCTTTAAAAACTTTTAGGACCTTGCACTGAGTGGCTGTACCATAGTTTATTCAACAAATTATTTATTGCTGTATACTTGGGTTTTTTCTTGACATCTTTTGCTTTTACTAACATTGTCGGAATTAATGAATTACCCTTGTGTATACGTGATTTCAGCTGTGTGGGTGTATCAGTAGGATACATTCTTGGAAGTGACGTTTCTGGGTCAACGATATATCTGAAAGTTTGTTTGAGATGGCCAAATTATCCTTCATAGGAACAATACCTTTTTTCTCCCCCAAAAGCAATGGGATCATTTGGATGTCTGCCGAGTTGATAAGTAAGAAATAGTACCTTGGTTTACGGGTTTATTTTACATTTCTCTAAACATGAGGGAGACAGAATAATTTTCATGTGATTCAGGGGCATACTTTTTCCCCTACGAGCTCTCTGTACATATCTTTTCCTCATATTCTATCAACATTTGTGGTTTTTGCTCAATTTCTAGTGGCTCTTCACATATGAGGAAAATTTATCTTTGTGATTGCTGTCCCAAGTTTTTTCTCAGTTTGTTATTTGTCTTACAATTTTCTCACTGTGTTTCTCCCCATACTCTTGACATGTAAAAGTTTTTAATTTTATGTGTTCTCATTTGTCAGTCTGTTATCTCAGGGCTTTTGGATTTTGCACCATATTTAGGAAGGCCTTCCTTAGTTGAAGGTAATAAGAAGTTCACTTCTGTTTTCACTTAATATATATAATTTTCTTTAAAAAAATTATAGAGCTTTATTCTTTTGGTGGGGGGGGAGTTTTTCCTGGGGTAGGTAGTCAGGTATCAGTCCAATTTTACCTTTCTCCAAGTGGCTATCCAGCTTTTCCCATATGAGTTATTAAAAAGTGCATCACCAGCCTATTGATAAGAAAAACCTGAATATCGTATTCTTATTACTCATCTGTAGTTGAGTCCATTTCCAGAATTTCTTTTCTATTCTGGTGATCTACCTGGTTATTCATATCATATGCAATACAATGCCATTTTAAGTATTGATACTTTATAGTATGTCTCAGTATCTAGTAGGGCTTGTTCCCTATTATTGTAATTTTTCAGAATTTCTTAGATACTATTGCATTGTGTTTATTTTTCCATATAAGCTTTAGAATAAAAATTTCCAGTTCCAGAAAAAAAGCTTCTTTCAGCACTTTTATTGGGATCCTAAGCCTCTTTTTATTATAAGATATTTGAATTTAGGTGGTCACACTGAGTATTCACATCTCAGTTCTTGAAGTTCCTAACTGCTAAACACAGAGGCTTTTGTGACCCAAATCCAGACATAACAACTGTAGAAAACTGACCTTTATGTAAGGCACTGAATATTTCTGGTACCTGCCATTCCAGGTTTTTGAATTTATAGACTTAAAAATGTTCTGGATGCTTTGCCTGTGGTGGTCACTCGCAGGCGAGGAGTTCAAGGTCACTTTGCAAGGCCATGTTGTCAGCCTTTTTGTTCCCAGTGCTTTGTACAGTTCCAAGTTTTAAGCTTTTTATCATAAAACTTTTTTTCTAGAATGATTGAAGGAGCTCTAGGGAAGAACCGCTGGTTTGGAGGTCTGTATATATTTGTGTCATTTCTGGCTCAAATAATTTCTAGGTTGCTGGAATTTTAACAATAGTCCTGAGGTTTTGCACGTTGAACTGACATTGAGCACTTCAGCCAGAGAGTCCTCCGTGACTGATTTGAAAATTCCTGAGACCTGAAGGCCTGAGAATGGCAGTAGAAGAATGTATTTGTCTTACTACCAAAGACTCTATCCTGAAAGCGAAATTGCGTTTTCTTAGAGAAGTTACTTGAGAATATATAAATACTTCACCGATACACAGAAATAACGCCATCCATAAAGAAAACAAAGGAATCCAGCAGTACATGGGGTAAAGTTCTCATAATTATGTTTCACCCATACTGCGAATACATAATTTTTGTGATTACAAGCTATGCTATTAAATAGGGTACCTTAACAGATGTTATGTGCAATGTGGGTAAACTTCAGTTCCTTACAACTATTCTAACTTTTACATTTCCTGACAACTGTGGTATTTTATGCAGTTACGGTGAATGTTGGTTTCCTTTTGGTATTTTTTAAAGGAAAGAAAAAATGCAGGAATTTAAAGAAGTGACCAATGTCTAATTATGTTTATGTGTGAAATGTTTATGTGTAAGGGGTTTATGGAACTTCTGATACCTGTGTGTGTGATCAGATTTCACATCATTATTATTAATTCATTTATTCAGCATCTTTGTTGAGAGCTGCTTCTGTGTCAGGTAACAAGGCAGTTTCCTGGGACACAAAGATGAAGATGATGTAATTCCCCCTATCAGCAACCTAAAACTAGGAACCAAAGTGTTGGGGGATCTCAGGCATATTATAAATAATTGCAAAACAAAGTGATGAGAATTTTTCAAGTCTTCTCATTTACTATTTATAGCAACCCAATGACTTAAATCCTATTGTAAGCTCCACTTTATAGACTGGACTTGGGATAGTGAGATGATGGCTGTACGTTCAAAGCACAGGAGAGCACAGAGTACTGGGAAGCTTGGAGGGGTGTGGCATGGTGGTCAGATGAGTCTTTGTGAGAAGAAATTCTTGTGTCCAATTGATGGGCTCTGTACTAGGTAATATGTTAGAAAGAAGGCAGTTAGTAAAGGAAAATGTAAGGACAGGCTAAACATCACATATAATGGACTGGATGTGCTTGAGTCAAGAGTAAGTAAGATATTTCTTTGTTTCTTGCTTAGAAAATCAGTAGGATGAGGTGATTAGAGGAGGTTGTAACTATAGAAGATGAAATGGGTATGGGGAGAAAATCATTTGCTTATTTGAAGTACAATTTTAGATTTTTCTAACTTATGATTTTTAATTCTTCTGTAAATATTTTGCTTTTTCATTGGGTATTTTCTTTATTTATAAGAAGAGATGATCATAATGTTTTATTTCATTCAACCAAACTACTAAAAGGTCCTTTAAAAATATCTAGAATGAGGGTAAGTAAATGGCAATCATAGCAGTCAGATTTGGTGAGGCCTTCAAAGAGGCTTCTCTGCCTCTGTAGCATGAACAGTAAGGACACACCTTTTATTTCATGTTTCCTGATCCAGTCACTATTTTTGTTGTTTTTAAAGCTGATTGTTTGATTGAAATATAGTTGATATACAATATTATATTCGTTTCAGGTATACAACATAGTGATCTGACAATTGTATATATTACTAAATGCTAGCCATGATAACTATTGTTATATCTGTCACTATACAAAGATATTACAATATTATTCACTATATTTCCTATGCTGCACTTTCATCCCTATGACTAATTTGTTTATTTTTATTTTTTTTCTGAAGTATCATTGATATGCAATCTTACATTGTTTTCAAATGTACAACACAGTGGTTCAGCAATTACCCATATTATTAAATCCTCACCCCCAGTAGTGCGGTTACTATCTGTCAACAAAGAAAGATGTTACAGAATCATTGACTATATTTTCTATGCTGTACTACTATCCCTGTGACCAACTTATATTATGATTGTATATATGCCCCTTTATCCCCCTTCCACCCCCAAGGTAACGACTAGTCCCTCTCAGTGTCTGTGAGTATACTGCTGTTTTGTTCCTTCTATTTTGCTTTGTTTTTATATTATACAAATAAGTGAAATTATATGGTATTTGTCTTTCTCTGTCTGGCTTATTTCACTTAGCATAACACCCTCTACATCCATCCATGTTGTTGCAAATGGCAGGATTTCTTTTTTTTATTGCTGAATAATATTGTATTGTGTATATGTACCACATCTTCTTTATCCATTCATCTGCTAATGGACACTTAGGTTGCTTCCATATCTTGGCTGTTGTAAATAATGTGGTGATAAACATAGAGGTGCATATATCTTTTTGAATCAGGGATTTTGTTTTCTTGGGGGAGATTCCTAGAAATGGAATACCTGGGTCAAATGGTATTTCTATTTTTAGTTTTTTGAAGAACCTCCATACTGCTCTCCCTAGCAGCTGTACCAATTCACATCCCCATCAACAGGGTAGGAGAATTCTCATTTCTCCACCTACTCACCAACACTTGTTATTTCTTGTCTTTTGGATAGTGGCCATCCTAACTGGTGTGAGGCGATATCTCATTGTGGTTTTGATTTGCATTTCTCTGAGATTAGGGATGTGGAGCATCTTTTTACATGTCTGTTTGCCATCTGTGTTTCTTCTTTGGAGAAATGTCTGTTCAAGTCCTCCATCCATTTTTCAATCAGGTTATTTGTTTTTTTGAGTTGTTTATATAGTTTGGATGTTAACCCCTTATTGGATGAATCATTAAAAAATATATTCTCCCGTAGTGTAGGTTGTCTTTTTGTTCTGCTTGTGGTGTCCTTTGCTGGACAGAAACATTTTAGTTTGATGTAGCCCCACTTGTTCATTTTTTATTTTGTTTCCTTTGCTTGAGGAGATATGTCCACAGAAAAATTGCTCATACTTATATTTAAGAGATTTTTGCCATGTTTTATGATTTCATGTCTTACATTCAGATCTTTGACCTATTTCGAGTTTACTTTTGTGTATGGTGTTATGCAATAATCCAGTTTCATTCTCTTGCATGTAGCTGTCCAGTTTTCCCAACACCAGTTATTGAAGAGGCTGTCTTTTCCCTATTGTATATTCATGGCTCCTTTATCATATATTAATTGATCATATGCATGGGTTTATATATGGGCTCTCTATTCTGTTCCATTGATCTATGGGTCTGTTCTTTTGCCAGTACCATACTGTTTGATTACCATAGCTTTGTAGTATAACTTGAAGTCAGGGAGATTAATACCTCCAGCTTTGTTCTTCTTTCTCAGGATAGCTTTGGCTATTTGGGGTCTTTTGGGGTTCCATATGAACTTTAGGATTATTTGCTTTAGTGCAATTAAAAAATGCCATTGGTATTTTGATAGGGATGACATTGAATCTGTAAATTGCATTGGTCAGGACAACCATTTTGAGAATATTAATTCTTCTTATCCATGAGCATGGAATAGATTTCCATTTATTTAGCATGGAATAGATTTCCAATTATTTGTGTCTTCTTTAATTTCTCTCATGAATGTCTTATAGTTTTCAAAGTACAGGTCTTTCACCTCCTTGATTGGGTTTATTCCTCCAGAGTCACTCTTTTGGCTGTTCCCCAGACCCCATCTAGCAGCCCAAGTGCTAGAAACCCTACCTCCTTCCCTGGTGTTCCTGGTGTCCGTGCGGAGGCCTTCTCCACAGCCCAGCAGCTTGGGTGGGCAGGCAGCGGTGTGTGAGGGTGGGTAGCAGTCATTCATGGACATCTGAGCTCTAGCAGTGCTCTGTAGCAGCTGCTGCACTCTGGTCTGGGAGGTGGATGGTGCAGTGACTCTCAATGGACTTGGGCATTAAAGCAGTAAAGTTTGATACAGATGGCTCAAATTTGGAGCATCAATATAAAACTTAACTCCCACTGGGGCTGCCTTAGTGTCACCATGACTGAACAGTTTTAGATAGAAATGCCAGAATGATTCCATGTTACAGAGCATTCACAGATCTTAGTTTTCATTTAATAAAGCTTAAGTGCCTGAGACACAGACTGACAGATACTTCTTGGGGTTCCCCAGTCCTATGCCTTTTTCTTCCTGGGTACACAGCCAGACTGTATTTCCAGTCTTCCTTCTAGTAGCAGCTAGCTGCATACTGGGGTCTCACCAGTGGAAACAAAGGGAGAAATGTTTACCATTTATGAAGCAGGTATATCTTCTCCAAGCTCTCTTTGCCTATAGACCATGTGTATAAATGGTCATGATGCCCCAGCAGATGGTGGACACTTAATATGGAAAGATACTTTGTTGTTGAATCATATGTGCAGTCACTGGTCCACAAGGAGTATCAGTCTTGGTCTTTTATGAGGAGGTCACTTATTTTAGCTAAGGGACCCAGAAAAGCTTTCTAGAGGAGCTGATATTTAAGTTAAAATCTTGTATTGAAAAGAGTTAGACAGTGCGGTCAAAGCAAATTTTCAAACAAGTGTGTGTTTACCCCAAATCAAACGTTTCATGAAGGGTATTGTTAACTTCCTTTAAGAATGTACGTGCTCTGAAATCAATAAAGTTGAGAAGGGAGGGAGGGAAAAAATCAGTAATTACCAAAAAATACCCTTCATGAAATTTGTGGATGATATCAGCATTAACCAGTGAGTAGTGTAACATTGAATTGAAAGTGGTTTTTTTTAAAAGGTATTTATTAGTGATATACACTGGATAGTCACATCTGTTCTGTTCTATTCATTTACTGAACTTTTTTTTTACGCTAAGAACTTTTTTTTTATGCTCTACTAGATCTTGGAGATGTAAACTGTAAGACAGAGTCTCTACCTTTATTGGAACTTACAGTCTATTACAAAAGAGAAATTACACAAATAATCATACAAACAGAAATATAAGGATGAACTGGGATTGGTATAAAGGGAAAAACCAGGAAGGTATGAGGTACTACAAGCATTTCTGATCTCATCTGGGAAGTGATTGGGAGGTACTTTCCTGAGGGAAAGTGATGTTTGAATTGAGATCTGACAGACGTGCTAGAATAAATGTGATGTGATGAGAAGGGACAGAGGTGAAAGGTGTCCCTTGGGGTGTTGGAGAGGTCTGAGCAAGGAGGAAGGGGACACCAGTAGCCAGAGTGGTGACAGCAGAGTGGTGACAGTGGTGGAGGAGAGGGTACGGGGCAGGAGACAAGGCCAGAACGGAATGATGTGAGGCCAAAGGAAGAGTTTAAGATCAGTAGGATCTCACTGACAACAGGACAGCATTTTTATTACTGTTTTGTTTTGAAAAGTTCATTTGGGTTTGAGCGTGGACAATAATTGGGAGGAATTGGAGTGGATGGTGGGCAGACCAGTGAGGAGGTCGTTGCAGTCCCTTAGGGAAGCAGAGATGTTAGCTAAGTCCAGGGCAGCCTGTGGAGATAGAAAAAAAAAATAGATGGAATAAGAAGATATTTTAAAAGACTGAATTAACAAAACAACTACGAGTGGTGTGGAAATAAAATTTTAGAGAGTTCGTTTTATAAATTCTGACTTATTACCTAAAATCTGTGGTAAAACACTAATGGAACTGAAAATTTCTTCCATGATCTTGGCATTCCATCCAATCAATTTGTTCACTTTCCTTTTGATGATCATACATTATTTCTGCATATGTGTAGCTTAGATATTTTTCTAGACTTGCTACTTGTCTGTCTTCAATACAAAGAAAAGGGTTTTTCCAAGTAACATAAAACTGCAGTTCTTTAAAATTAACTGAAAACTTTATAGTAGTTTTCTTAGTATAAAGCAGATACAGTTTAAAGCTCAAAAAAGGGGATTCCGGAGTTGGTGTAGAAGTATCTTGGAATAATGTATTCCAGATGAAAGCACAGCAGGATTGGAAAGCCCAAGGCCCGGAGGACTCTCCCTTCTCAGTCCCCTTGCAATTCCCCCAGCCTCATCTCTCGTCTGTGCAACTGGAGAATTCCTCCAAATTTTCATAATTTCTAATGCTTTTCTGTATTTCCTCAGAATCCCCAAGTGAGAAAGTATCCTGTTCTCATTGCCCTCTTTTTTCCCCTTACCCATTTCGCACATACGTATCTTTTGAACAACCATCTTTTAAAAATTTAACTTGCTCAAATTCTGGGTTCATAGCCTATGTCTCACATTGTCATTTCTCTTCCCACTTGTGAACCTTTTATTATGATAATTAATATTTAACCAATTTCTTTGTCTCTCTCTCTCTCAATTTGAAAGATTATTTGTTTCTTGTATTTGGGGGCCTAAGAATCTTGCATGGAGAAATTTTTAAAGGTGTTTGGGAAATGTCCCTTCACAAAAAGTAGAAGGGTTATGACATTGGAATTATGTAAGTTCAGCTACAAATATAGTTCCAGAAAAATAAAGGTGGGTCACAAAGTTTCAGCAGGAATTTCTGGAGATGGACATAGAATCAATAAAATAATGGTGTTAAAGTCAGAACATGAATTCTGTCATATTCTCCCCAACAGTTCTTCACTTTTATGGTCCCCTCACATCAAAATTCTACTGCACAGAAAGCAGAAGATGTGTAAATCTGCTTTACTTTTAGGAAAACGAAAAGTTTAACATTACTTTTACTTTTTCTTGACAGCAGAAAATTGATGTAGGTAAAAAGTATGTACATATGTGGGTGATGGTTAAAATTTTATCAGTGCCTAACTGCCTCTGGCCCAGCCTACTTATAATCAATGCACAGCAGGCAGACTTGGTGGCAATTGGTCTTAGAGGAGCAGATTGAAGTAGGAGAAGCGTAAAGTGGTTAAAATGTAGTACCCCTTCCAAAGAATGCCATGTACATTCTTTTCATGGCAAAGCATTCTAATTTGGAAGAGGAGTATCTAGCTGTTCCTGGCAGATTGCTCTTGACCTAAGAGAGCAATGACTGATGTAGAAAACGTGAACAGGTGATATTGGTCTCAAGGTCAGCAGTTGCTCATTTCCTCCTCCTACTGATTCTCAGGAGCATTAGTCTTGGAGCTGGTGCTTGTGGGTCAGTAGGGGATTCAGCCAGCCCAGGAAGGAGATGAATGTCCAGAGTGGGGTAGACAACCCCAGATACCAGTAATTTGTTAATTTGCAGTAAAGAAAATAATTTTCAAGTCTTTTTTTTAAATAAGAGGAGATTGTTTTTCCATATTTACATGAAAGTAAATAAACTGTTATTTTAAGTAACTCTTGACCCAGAAGCTGTATAATGAGGAATATTGTTGGTGTAAGAGTTAGCCTGCAGAGTGGACTTCCTTTCTACTGTTTGTTTGCAGAAGGGGAGAATGCAGGCAAATAGAGCAATAATTCTCTCTGGGAGTTAGGAAGAGTAGGACCCTATTATTGAATCAGCAATAGCATGCAGCAGACATACTAAACAATCATAAATTTATACACACGTGCACACACATCTTGGTTGGATAAACCTTAAAAACCCCTCTATGCCAAAGCCGAGCTTTAAGCTGGCCTTCTGCCCCATGGGCCATGCCTGCACTGTGGTAAGAATGTTGATGGGTTTCTACATTGATGAGATAACATTTGGGATAAGCTTTGTTCTAAAGCTGTCTTCCAGATGTCCAGTTTCTAAACCTGCGCTAACTTGTTACCACGGTTTAAAATACAGTAAAATGATTATAATTGCATATTCTTATATTTTGAAGGAAAACTATATGAAATTTTTGTCCTATTCCAATATGAAAAATGTAAAAGAATTCACAGTAAAAACACAATAATGCCATAACAGTTTCTGAAAGAATAGATTTTAACATATATCGACACTAATGTGTATATTTCTGATAATTCTCTAAAACTAATAAACTTTTGATGATTATAATAATATTCTTTTATCCATAAGTACACTGCAGTGTATAGCTCTGATTCATCTTGTATTAAATCATTTATATTCATATTCTTCCCTACCAAAACACTCTTTTAAGACACATTCCACATCCAATTTACTTTTATACCTCCTACTACTTTAAATACAGTAAATTATCACACAATATTAGTTGAGGAATTAAATTTATTCCTACACTGATACCTACCTCCTTTTATGTATTGTTATTATATTTAATAGAGCCATTCTGTGCACCTTATAATATCCTACAGGAAATGACAAACTGGAAAATCCTTAAGAAATTTTCATCAACATTTTTTTCTCCTTAATATTTGAAGTCCACTCAGGTGGACTTCATAGAATTTTCTATTTTCTCTTCCAGTCAAGAATTTATATTCACTTCAAATTCTTTCCCATTTGACAAATAGATGTAATTTGATAAATAATTGTAAGCTTTTACAAAGCAGCCTTTAACTTTATATATTATAAAAACATATTAAAATCCATCCACATTTGGGTTGGCAATGTATCTTCTTGATCTTTATCCTAAAGAAAACATAACCAGTCAGACGTGTGATTTACTTTCATAATTTTGCCCCAAGTCCAGCTGTTCCTCATTAGTATATGTATTTGCCAGATCCTAGGGTAAAATTCCAGATAGTAATAATTAAAAAAGAAAATAGGTCTTTCTTCTTTGGGCTTTTAAAAAACTGATTCCCAGATAGCACTGCGAAGTTGGTGATCTTCCATCAATTTCCTTACACAAATGGAGATTTCTGAAAATATATGACAGCTTGTTTTGCTGTCAAATCAATACCGATAATGCAGGCATTATCCTTATTGCAGGCATCATGTTATAATGAGCAGAACTGGTGCTCTGTATGTGTAGTATAAGATCTAATTGCAAGAAGACAAGTCAGGGACAGGCAGACTTTACAGAGCTTTGTCCAGTCACCTTCTGGCCAAAAAAGCAGGTGAATTTACTCTTTATCCTAAAACTTCGCTCTCTATAAAAAGGCAGGTTTTCCTGTGAGAGTGGTGCTTGGAATTCTCAGCTATTTTTATTCCAGTGTAATAAAGGAACATAAGGTTCTGTGCATCTGTTGAAAGAAGTGACCACAAAGAGTACATTTAAAAAGGAAAGGTGCAGTATGGGAAGCTAAAAACACCTAAGGAGAGCATCTTGTTGCCAAAAATAAATGTCAAAGACTGTCTCTTGCATTAGTTATAGTTATAAACATCTAACCACCATTTTTACCCTTGTGACCATATTCTACAATACAGTAACAAGTCAAATAGTAAGCTTTGCTAGGAGTAACATAGAAGGTGCTTGCTGTTTGAGATCCTGGATTTCAGTGACTAGAAATCAAGAAGAATAAATGTTAAGCCAGGCTGTTACTTCCATGCAGTATTTGGGAGCAGAGTCCCGGTGTGTATTAATTGTGTGGTACGTAAAATTGCTCTGAGGGACAACTGTAAAGTAATGGAAAGGGCTTTGATGAATATAATTCTGTTGGGATGAAGCTCAGGTATTGCAGGAACAAATGCCAATATTTTTTCCATACAGGGATTAATTGCATGGTCAAGAGTTGGAATTTACAAGGAGGCATATTAAATGAAATAGCAGACAAGCTTGAACTGCATTCCCTCAAAAGCCATAAAATGGGAATACTGAGAGAACTGGCAAATGTAATCTTTCACCTATTTTTTTAGGCACAGCTGTCCATGTACAGTTTGGGGAGATGGAAATTCATGAGGAGCAAACTGTGTGCCACATTGGAAAAATTCAATGTGAACAATTTTATGTAGCTATTACAAAGAAACTGTTCTTTAGAATGGAAATGTCTCAAATGCACATATATGTACATGTATATATGTACAGCCAAAATTGTCTCCATTCCTAAAGGGAATTTTCCCATTTATTCATTGGCAACACGAGCTCATCTCGCGCATGTTGCCTCCAAAATCCTCAGATAGCCAATCAGTTCTTCTAGAACTTGGCAAGTTTCTGAAAATGTAGTGTGGGATCTCCAATAATGGAGGACAAAGGACAGAATGATTTACAGTGATTTGAGCTGCATAACCTGATTCACCACAATTCAGAAATCTTTCAGGGACTTAGAATTAAAACCAAACCCTTCCCTTTTGCTTACAGATCCTTGCATGCTACACCCCTGCCTCTCTTTCCAACCTAATTTCCTAACCCATTCTCCTCTCTCACTACAGGGAGAACGCTGGCCTGCTGCCAATTCTTCAAAAGGCTCCTTCCAGCCGGTGGAATGTGGTCGCCTCTCCCTGGAATGCTGTTCCCCTGCCCGTGGTATGTCTGCCTCTTTTTCATCCTTTGGGATCAACTTACTTCCCTCTTCACAGAGGTCTTCTCCGACTGTTCTTTACAAGTTAGGTTTCCTAATTTGATCAAAGTTCCATCTGGCTTATCTTCATGGACTCCATTCCAATTAGAATTATTTGTTTACTTCTAGAATATACGCCACTCTGGACTGCAACCATAGGAAAGCAGGCACATGTCCTCAGTGCCTAATAGAGGGCCCAAACATTCTTCACTACTTTTCAAAACTGCATTATAAAACTTGTGTTGTGAGACACCTTGAACATTGAAAGAATTCAACAGAATAGAAATAGAATTCAACAGAATAGAATAGGGCACCTCACAGGGTGAGAAAAGTACAGTATTTTTTAATGAAAATATAGTTTCCAAAGTTGGAATATGAGTGTGTATACGCTGGATCATGACTTAAAATGTGGGCCTCAGGGAAAACAACATAAAAGCCACAAGCAAAAAAATGTTCAGTAAATATTCATTGAATTAATGATTTTTTAAAATAGAAATGCCTGTCTACACGTCTTCAGTACTTAAGACTGTTCAGAGTAGGAAGAGGCTGATGTGTCTTTTCAAAGGTACTAGAAAGTCTCCTTTCCTTGAGAAAAGAAAGCTTGTGCTGTTTTCCATCTGAAATTGCTTAAAGCCTCATTCCTTTGCCTCCCTGTGTTATTTCCATTTTAGTGTTGAAGTGACATGTAACACTTAAAGACTTACTAATTACTTATATGTTAATATACTTCAGATCCTTTTTCAAAAGGAGGTTTTGATGGGAGGAAAGATTGAGGGGAGGGCATGAGACCTTCAGGTGAAACAGTAACACTTGGGATGGGGATGTATTTTGAGCAGCGTGGAAGAATGTAGACAGGGTAGAAAGTACACGTTGAATTAGCTCACTCCAAATATTTGTCTACTTCACAGTTTCCAAAGCAGGGTCTTAATGCTTTGTGGGGTCAGCCAGAGAAGTGTAGTAGTGGAAAGCCAAGTGCATGTTTTAGTTACTTATATTGTTATCAGAGAGGGTCTTTGGTCTTATTGCAAGAAAGAATTCAAGAACGGACACTGAAGAGCAGTTGAGCATTAAGAGTCTATTTGGAAAACAAGATCATAGAAAAAGGCAAGAGTATACTCCTGAGAGTTGGGGCATCTGCAGACCCAGAGACTGTCGTGCTGAAGGAACAATAGGGAGCCTTTTTTTATATAAAGGGGGATGAATATTCACTAAATGAAATAAAGTTTCAAAGGAAACAGGTGTTATCTTCTTGGAGTTGGGGCTTGCTGCACTCTTCCTGTCGGGTGGGCGTGAGGGGGGGGAGGGGCGGGTTTTGACTGCATTTGGTTCTCCTGACAAGACTGTCAGGGCACGGGGAGGTGTGATTTTTACTAGGTTAATGAGTGTATAATAATTTGGAGGTGAAGCCAGGGTCAACTTCTTCTCCGTGTTGGAACCAGTCACTTTTGGCTGGCCTATTATCTAAACCCTCACTCTGCATCCCACAGGAACAGCTTGTACAGACTGTGTAGAATGTGAGTGAGCGTCTGACCGAAGTCCCCCTTTTTCTCCCTGCTTGTGTCTCACTCTCTACCTGCTCTGACACCGTGAACTGATCTGCCTTGATCCCATGGAGCTGTCAGGTCTGGTTGGGTCACCTGCTTCAAGCTGTCATGTAAAAAACGCATTCCACAGTGGTATTAAAACATACTTGAAAATGTCAGTTGAGCATCTGCTTTTGAAATAAAGGAGAATAGGAATAATTTGCTTCTATTCAGCAGTGTAACACACTTTAGAGAGTTAAACATTTTGCTACCCAACATGGTAAATTTAAAATATTTCCAAAATTCCTTACAGATCAGGAAAAAAAACAAAATGACAAACAAATAATTAAAATAAAAGCATTGTTGCCAAATTGGGAGCTCAATAGAATTCCATTTTCCTTTGGAGTTAGGCTTGCCGGGGGAAGTCTTTGTTCACATCCTACCCAAGCGACCATCATCCACACCCACTTTCTTTTTAAAGGAAAACATTTACTTTTGTGACTTGGTTGTAATGAAATACAAAGGACCTCTTTGTGTGTGAAAATGAAACTGGGTGTGAGCCTTTTAAGGAAAAATTAAAGAAGGCTGTGTATGTGGGGGGTGAAATTCCCAAGTCTTTCTCAGCTGTTCCTGCCTACCTCCTACTTAGAAACCAGGCTGCCCTGCATGGCAGGACCCACATGGTATGTCTCCAGGAGCAAAACAGCACCTCCAATGGTTCACAGATGAGATGCTAGGACAGTGCTAGGCTAAGACTGTTTATAACACCAAGTTACTGTCACCTGGACAGACTGACTCTTAGCCAGGCAGCATCTAATAGATGCTTTCTATGAGACTGACTTGTATCTTCCTGGAATTTTTGCATCCTACTTAGATTTCAAAGCAGAATGAGACCTTGCCATTAAGAGTAAAGCAGATGGGGATAACGTAGTTGAGGTGACTTGTTATGTGACCTGGGAGAGATTTGGGTGGGACTGGTACATTTGTAAATGCAGAACTTTAGGAAGACAGAACAAACACTGCAAAAATATAAAAAGAATGCAATTTCTGGAATTGGCTAGGAGGTTCTAGGAAGCTTGGTCCCTAGCAATTCCCACCCTTTCTACCTCCTCCGACACTCTTCTCATCTTCTGCTTTCTGTCATCCTCAGTGACTCCCAGGCCACTGGAGATCTCTCTCCTCAGCCTGCAGACCCTTATGTAACCTATCCTGAAATTAACCTTCATTTTCCCTGCTGTCCTCTAACTTGTGCTGTTGTCTTTCCCTCCACTGGCAAATTTCCTAAGCAAATGGTTTGTATTGCTGCCTCCATTTAGGAATTTCCACCTCTCTTGCCAGAGGTTTCAATCCCGGGCAAGTTCACTCTGGGTTCGGTGAGACTGAATCACAACAATGGAACATTAGGAGTAAAAGGATTTATACTAAGTTTTCTTCTCATGGTGGCAAGTTGAGTGCTAGCATCTGGCAAGCCTGCAAGCTGTCTCCGTCCTCACCTCCAGGCCCCTCTGCACCCACAGCTGCACCCCCAGAACACTAGGCAGAGTGCTTTATATAGCAACATGGTCAAAAAGAGTTCATTGCCAACAAGTGTGTAGGCATGCTCCTGCAAGTGTTACATGTGCACAGTGGGCAAGTCGTTTAGGGTCAGGTGAGGATCCTGGCCATGGGAACTTCCATTTTCTCTAATAATCCTTTATGCTAAAATTTCAGTGGTGTTTTCCCAGCCTTATCCTGCTTATCCTCTCTGAAGAATTTGAACCTTACTCTGGTTTTTGAAAATCAGACCTCTCTTATCTGCTTCTGGTTTCTTTATTTTGTTTTAATACTCTGATCACTTTACTTCCCCACTCCTCAACCCTTGCTTTTAATCTGTATCATTTGTGATCCTCTTTTTTTATTCTAACCTTCATTTTGCAATCTCTGTGCTATCTCTTATTACTGCCAGATTAACCTTTGATTAGGCTACACTTCTTGGACTTCCATTCTTACTGTGTCAGTCATAGTCATCTTTGAAAACATTTAATTATATGATGTCACCTCTCCTTTCAAAACCCTTCAATGGCTTCTTGCCCCAGGTGGTCAAAGTGAAATTCATTACAGTTCTTACAAGGTCCTGTGTGACCTCGCCCAGGCCACATGGCTGAGCTGAAGCCTAGACCCTGTCCCTTGCTCATTCTCATTGTGCTCTCCCCATGAAGGCCTGCATCAGGGGAGCTGCTGCTTCCTCTCCCTGGAATGATAGGTAGGTGGCTTGCTATCCTGACCACAACATTTGAAACAGATCCCTGTCATTCTCTATCCCCCTTTCTTGCTTTATTTTCCTAAAAGGACTTATAATTACCTAACATACCATTTTTCTCATTTATTTTATTTTTTTCTCCCTCAACCAGAATATCATGAGGATAGAGATTTTTGAATGCTTTCTTAATGGTATATCTCCACTGCCTGTGATACTGACATAGAGGAGATGCCCTTGAGTGTTTATTAAGTGAATTAATATTCAAATTTCTAACTTCATGTTGAAACATAATGACTGTGTAAGCAGGTGTCTATTTCCTGGCTCTCTGTTCTTCATAACTGGTCTATGTCTATCCTTATGCCAACTGTTAAAAAATTTACCATGCTGTTTTGGGGGAAATCTGTATAGCAAACCTGAGGTCAGACACTCCAAGTCCTTCAACTTTGTCCTTTTTCAAGATTATTTTGGCTTTTCTAGTTCCTTTGCCTTTTCATATAACTCTTACAATAAAATGATTAATTTCTTTACAAAGAGGCATTGATATAGATGCATATATCTATAGCTATATAGATCCCATTGTACACCTGCTGAAATGGCTAAAGTTAAAAGGTTGACAATGCTAAGTGTTGATCAAGATGTGGGGCAATTAGAGCTCTTACACATTACTTGAGGAATGAAAAATTGTACAGACACTTTTAAGTAGAACAAGTGTGCATATTATGACTTTATATGTGACCCAGCAATTTCACTCCTAGGTAAGTACCCAAAATAAATGAAAACAGATTTCACAAACAGTCCTAAGAATGTTGATGAGAGCTGTATTCATAAAAGCCCCAAACTAAGAAACAACCTATATTTTTATCAAAAGATGAATGCTTAAGTAAATTAAGTAATACTACCCATTTTGATAAAATGAGTGAAAAATATGTGATCAGATGGAGCAAAATATCAAAGTATTCAACAGCATGGATAAATCTCAAAATTGGTATGCTAAGTGAAGAGAGTATATACAGGAGCTATATACTCATATGAGTTGATTTGTGTGAAATGTCCACAAGATAAATCTATAGAAACAGAAAGTGAACTAGTGGTTATTTGGGGCAGAGGTGGGAATGGAATAAACAGTAAATGGGCATGAAGATCTTACTGAAATGATAAATATTCTATGATTGATTTATGTTGATGGTTGCAGTAAGTTTATTAAAGTTATTAAAAATCAATTGTACACTTGAAGTGATTTTATGATATGTAAAATATGTCACAGTAAAGTTATTAAAAATCATGTTAAATTAACAATAAGAAATACAGTATAACTGCATAATTCAATTTATGTGGTATTCTAGAAAAAGCTGAATGTAGTTATAGAAGGCATTATCAGTCAGTGCCTACAGCTGGGGGTCAGGGAATAAGGTTGACTGCACAGGGACAAAGGAGAACATTTTAGGGTGATGGATCTATTTTATATCTTGATTTGGGTATTGGTTACATATTCTACATACGATTACCAAAATTCACTAAAGTGTGTACTCAAATTTTTATTGAATCTAAATAGTATTTCACTAAAACTGAAAAAAAGCCCCCAAATACCTGTATGTAATTAATTCTGCAATTCATTTCAGTTATTCTTAGCTAACACTCTTTACTATATGTAAAGGTTTCCAAGTTCTAAATCTAAAGCCCTTAGTGTTTATTTAAGATATATATGAGTCATATGACCCCAATGTTTAGATAAGATGACAGAGTTAGGCGATTTTCTGGAGATTTTCTATGATGTTTTGTCATATTATATTATCATACTATCAAAAGAAAGAAACAAGAAAACCTATGAAACTTCCTTAAACAAATGGCAGGATTAAAAAATATCCCAAAATTTAGTACATTTTTCTACATATTCTCCCCATGACCAAAGTGATGGGAAAAAATATTATACAAGGGCAATAAAATCTATTTTGAATTCCAAAGCAACCCAAATGTCCATCAGCAGGAAACTGGAAAGACAAATTGTGATATACCTCATATAGTTGAATTCTACTCAGTAACAAAGAGGAATGAATTGTTAAATAAATACATCAGTTACTCTCAAAAATATTTCAAGTCAAAGAAGTGAAACAAAATTGCATATAAAGTATGATTCTGTTTATTATCAAGTTTAAGAACATTCAAAAATGAATCTATGAGCATAGAAATCAGAAGAGTGGTTGCCCCTGGTAAGGAAGAGATTGATTAGAAAAGAGATATCACATAAGAAAGTGTGAGGAAAGCTATATACAGATTAAGTTGTATCTACTGAGAAAGTTGTATAGCATAAAGAAAAATTCAGAAGTATTATAAGCAGTCCCTAAAATAGGCTGTGTACATTGAATTTTTAGGATTATTGAAGAATATTATTAAGAGTTATTGGCTATTTGGAGAGGGACTATAAAATACAGCTTTTTAAAAAAGGACAAAAGAGATTACATTCTGCTAATGAAAAATCCAAATTAGGCATTAGAAACAGAATGTATAAGAAGTTAAGGCAGATAAAAAGACCTTAGAGGACAAATATTAAAGACAGAAAATTTTTTTAAAATTAAAGAATACAAAACACAACAGAACCAATATTCACAATATAGTTAAAATGTTCTTAGATATTTAAAAACTAATGTTTCTGGGAAATGAAAACACTTATCTTGTCCTAAGTAAAATAAGCATTAACAACTCAAAAATTCAAGGGAAAGGAGAGTCCTTCAAATGTGTAAAGGGAGAGTAAAAAAAGATTAATTTCGAAGGGGATGAAAGATGTACAGTGATATGGGAAAAATTATATCTTCTTAAGCTGCTGATATGAGAGTTCCTTTTGAGAGAGCTTTGCCTTTTCCAGAAAATGTCTGATAGCTGTGGTGTTCTAAGAGATAAAGCATCAGAGTTTAAGATACTGAGTTGTTGGGGAGGAATTGGCTCTTCTCAGAGAAGACATCTAGGACTAAGGAAAAGAAGCAATATTAAGACATCCCACAACTTTGCAGCAGAAATGATACAAACCAGAGCACAACAAAATGGCATTCTTAAAGTATTGAAAGAAATCCAGCTTTTATTTATATACCCACCAAATATGTCTCTCAAAAATGAAGGCGATCAGATATTCTCAGGACAAAACAAGATAAGTTTTTTTCTAGAAGACTTAAATTACAGGGAGTTCTTCAGGTAGAAGGAAAATAATCACAGAGGGAAATTCAACAATGCAAAAAGAAATACAAAACATTTGAAAGGATAAGCAGATGTGTAAGAGAAATGACTATTAATTGTTTATTGACCATACAAAACAATGATAGTAATAGTGAAATGCTTTGTGGAGTTTAAAATACATAGAATGAAAATGTTCCCACAATAACAGAGAAAGAAAAATGAAGTTAAAGTGTTTTAATTGTCTAATAATACCAGGAACATTATAAAAGTAAAAAATAAAAATTATTTCAGACTATAGCCTAAATAGAGAACTTCTGCAGGTTATAAGAGACAGTAGAAAAGTAACCGAGTAGACAAGTGGGCACAGTGACCTTTCTGGCACTTCAGCATAGGATATCTAAATTGCTAATACACATGAAAAGATGCTCAACTTTCTTAGTCATCAGAGAAATGCAAATTAACTCTGAATAAATAAAAATATGAATTTAGAGTTGTTCGAAGTTGGTAGCTGGAATTCTCATATACTGCTGTAAATTGGTACAACCATGTTGAAAATAGTTTGGTAATACCTACTAGAAAGAGCTGCAAATATGCTTACCTGACAGCCTACTTATCTGTTCTGAGGTATGCAGACATTTTCATAAGATACATTGTAAGGTATGAGGGTAGCTACATTATTTACAGAGCCAAGTGCAAAGTGGAAATAAAGGGCTCCTTCAAGGAGAGACTAATCAGACACATTAGTGTTGTTGACTGAAATCTAGAGGCTTTGATACAGGTTAGGAAGACAGAAATAATTAAAGACAGCTGAGGAACTGTACCATGAATATGGTAGATCTTCTCTTTTTCAAACATGTGTGCACAGGCACACACGCATCATTTATGGCAGTACCCATGAAATACTTATAAATGGTTATCATATTTTGAATTTTAAAAGATAGCCAATGTATTCTAAAATAGTAGAAGTATATAGAATACATTCAAATGTATTCTTGTCTTTTAAAGGAAGAAAACCAGAAATAATAACAAAATACAGACAGTCTCACCACTTGTAAATATAAAATTTCCACCTTAAACCATGTTGAGTTTTATTAAGAACAAATTTCACAATATCTTTAATATAAAAAAGAAGACACTAGATAGTACAGTGCTCAAGGGAAAATTTGTAGAGTTAAAAAATTAAATTAGTGGTGAAAAAAAGATATGCAAACATATTAATAAAGCACTTAATTTCTGAAGCTTGACAAAAATACAAAATAGTCAAAATTAGAAATCAATAAAGATAAAATAGAAATTAATACATATGATGAGAGTTAATCCACTTGAGAAGGAAGAAAACACACATGTAAAATTAGAAGATAAAATGGGGAAAGGATAGCAAATAATATTTAGAAAATTCTTTATTTAATGCCATGCAATTAAATTTGAAAACTTATATGAAATGGTTGATTTTTCAAGAAATCAAGACCAACTCCCATAAAAGGTAGAAATACTTAATGATAAAAAATTACCTAAGAGGAAATGGACAGTGTTCTTTCCCCTGAAGCATCAGAACCAAATTGTTTAGTAAGTTAATTTGCTATGTAATGGACAACTCTAACCTTATTTAAACTACTCTAAATCAGAGAGATCCAGATTGTTTATATGCAGTGTCACTATAGCAATGATACTAAGATCTGCCCAAAGGGATACAAAGAAGGAAAATTAAAGACTCAGTTCTTTTAGGAATTTTTGTGCAAACATCCTAAATGAAATGTTGGCAAATCATATTCAGCAACAATCTATTACCAACAAGTAGGATAAAGTTAATATACTTCATTGTAATAATGGTAAAGGGAAAAAACAAAAGATCATTTCCCCAGATGGTGAGTAGGAAAACAAACAAAAACAAATAAAAACGAACACCCATTCCTGATAAAACATTTATTAAATAGGAACAGAGGCCTTAAACATTCTATTTTTTTATTAAGGTATCATTGATATACAAAGGTTTCACATGAGCAACACTGTGGTTGCAACATTCACCCATATTATCAAGTCCCCCTGAAACCCCATTGCAGTCACTGTCTATCAGCATAGTAAGGTGCTATAGAGTCACTACTTGTCTTTTTTGTGCTGTACTGGAGAGGCCTACATTCTTCATTTTTTCATGTAGAAATTTTGATATTTATATAATCAGGTCCATTTTAGGAAGGTGTTTATCATTTCAACACTGAAAATACATAAAATTCTTAAACCAGAGGTATTAATTTTTCGATCTTACAAAGAAACTTTCATATCTGAAAAATGATAGAGAGAGAAGAATAGTTATTGAGCCCTTTTTTGTTTACAGTTTAAAAAATGAAAAACTAAATGTTCATCGATAGGGAAATAATTTATCAAATTATTGTTTATTTATGCTTTGGAATAATAAAACATTATTTAAAAGTATAAGGTAAAGATTTCCAAACATGTCATACATTATTTAATTAAATATACATTTTACACACTACTAAAATATACTAAGGGACTTTCATGGCTGCTGAGTGTGAGGGAGAAAGGTAAGTGTCAGAGTCCTACAAATAGGAATTCAACTTTCATTTTTTAAACTAAGGTCTTAAAAGTTCTCATCACAAAAAAGAAAGATTGTAACTATACATAGTGACGGATGTTAACTAGATTTACTGTGGTGATTGTTTTGAAATATATACAAATATAAATTGCTATGTTATAACCTAGAAATAATGTTTTATATAAAATATACCTAAAAAAAACCCTAAGTTAACTAAACCAAAGGTTTTTCTAAAAGTGTAAAGTGTTCCATTAAAATTTTTTTAAATTTAACATGCCTAAGAAATAATATAAAATTATGATTTTATACAGTGACTTTTAGGAAAAGAAGGTAAATAGTGACCAAGATGGCATTAAAAATGGAAAGTACTGGATGAACAGATAATAGTAAGTGCAATGACTGAAAACAGGGTAACCAGAATGAGAGAAAGCAAGCGGCATTATACACAGAGACATTGAAGAGCAAGAGTTATTTCAAGCTGGAGGAAATCACCAAAGGGACACTCATCCGAGGGAGTAACAGAGAAACAGAAAAGAGTCAAGGGATATTTCCATTTTGTAAACATTTTAGAATTTTATACTGAAAACTGAAAGCAGTATTTCACATACAAACCCTTCTGTGTATGTGAATATCAGCTTGTAATAGGGTAAGTTAATCTGTAATGTGCCAAGTAAGAGAATCACCTCTGCTAATGCCCTATTTATGGACTGAGCCTGTGGATGTTTAGAGAAAATTCTAGAAAACGCTGAGGAGTGTGGAGCGGAGTCTTCAAGTGCTGTTGGAGCTGGTTGGTGTTTGTGAACTGACTAGATGATACTGATTGCCCCTCACTGGCACAAGCTTCTCTTACATTTATTGACTACCTGTCTAATTTAAATGAAAACAGGATGAATTATTTCAGTTCCTGAAGTGTGTTCTTATATTTGTCTTAGTGTGTGTGTGTGTGCACGTGTGTGCGCATGCGGGCTGAGTACTGTAAAATGTAGCTCCCACAGAAAGTTCTAGTGTTAAGCTGGATCTGGCTCCGTGACCTCGTCATGTAAGTGCTGAAGTTTCACAAATGCAGATGTTATTCTATGATGGTCTCTCTCTGGTTATCGTGTCAAGGCAGTGATTGGCAGCATCACCTGGTTGTCATCATGCTAGTTTCCAGGTCATCATGGAACACTGGGGCAGTGGGTCTGTGACTGTGAGACTATAGGATGAACAGTATCTATAGACTGCAGTAATTTTGAGATCACTGATATGTCCATTCTTACAAACTTGGAGAAGGATTTCACAGAAAAGGAAGTAGCAGAAGGAGATGCAGGGAAAGTAGATCCTACCTAGCATTCAATGAACATTTACTTTGAACCATGAAATTCTGAAGGGGCTTCATAAGTGTGAACTACTACAACTACTGCTGCTTACAAATGAGGCAGCTGTGCCACAGAGAGGTTGAAGATCTGCCTAGGGACACACAGCTAGTGAGGCACAGAGCAGGAATTAGAACCCAGTTCAGTTCTAGAGTCTGTGTGTTTAATCATGATGCTATACTGTCTCTCCAATGTGAACAATTTTTATAATGGGGTCAAACTGGGGAAAAATAATTCATAAAGAAGAACTAAAGGCCATAGAGAAGGCAGTGGGCCAGAGAGTCATTCATGCTTCACACTCATAACCATTTTCTGAAGGAAACTTGTGCAGGTGTTCTGACTTGCACATGGCCAATTTATTACTGTGCAGATCTGACTTATAAATGTACAAGCAAATCGTTCTTATGTTTTCCTCTTGTTGCTCTACCTCGGACATTTCATTGGGAACTCTTGTTCAGTGTTGGAGAATTTCTTTCAGATGTGTAATTGCACGTAGCTGTCTGTGGCATAACTAGACAAGTGCAGAAAAAGGGGCAAAAATAACCTAAATAAGAAAGGTCAATAAAACACTTAATCTCAAGTGACCATAAAAAAAATTTTTTTAAGTTATTTATCTTGTGCTCTTTTAAAAATATAATGATTTTATAAATATATACATGTGTATGCACACATAGGTTTATATTTTTAGAAAATTAAATATTTCCTAAATACTTAAGCCCCTGAAATTTACTACGGTTGATGGCTATTTTGCTTAAATAATCATGCAAAGTGAATAATCATTTTGGACATTTGAGTGAAAGGCCAAAAATGTGTAAGATTTACAAAGAAAAATATGATTAATACAAGGTTTTATCTCCCACGATTAGCAATGGGAGCCATAAAAGCTAACTCTTAATCAGGAATTTTATTTTACATAGGAAGTTGGTTAATTTGGATAAATGCTCACTGATGTCCGTAAAGCAGGCAAGGACGGAAAGGCTCCCTCAGCGGGGAGCAAGGTAGTCATCAGAACTTGTGTGGGCTGTTCTAGAAAAGTTATTTACAGAGGAAAAACTTTGCAGGACAGTAGACAAGATGACCCAGAAGATGTTTTTTTGGCTTCATGAACTCTATTTCCTAGATTTTCACCTTTGCCTGCATTGTTCTTTGTCTCCTTTTCTGGGCTGTTACTCCAGGCCCCCCCAGAATGAAGTCCCTCAAGTTAAGTCTGAATGTAGGTTACTGTAAGGCAAAGACAGTTTTCCCAATTCCAGTCTACACCAGTTTAACAAGCGTAAAACAGAAGTGGGTGCATTCAACTCATTTTCTTCTGCATTTCTAAAGCCTGGAAAAACTCCAGGACACTCTCTAAGCATAGTAAACAAGACCAGCAAATTGATGATGGATTTCATGTCTTTTAGGTGCAACCTTAATTTAAGGAATTAAAGGGGTTACTTGCTTTCTGGAAACAACAACTGGAAATGACTCTAGTTTGATACGACACAAATAGTATTTTGTGCGAGAACACATCATTCTCAGTGGTGAGTTTTACTCCTGGCCAAGGAGTATATCGTGTAGCTGGCTTGATCCTTCGGCCCATCTGGAGGGCGTGGTAACCGAGATGTATGAGCTGGAGTCTTCGGCTCCAGTGTTGCATGTTTTCTTTTCAAACATCCTATTTCTTTAAGGGCAACAAATGTTTGCTTCCACAAAGGCTGCCTCTGCCTCCCTCCCGGCTGCTCGGGTTCTGCCTGCCTTTTGGTTCCTTGTGGCTGGTGATTTCTCAGGGTCCGGAAGGAGGCCTCACGCTAGCTGTTAGGACTGAACAAACAATCGCAGCCGAAACCAGAACAGGGTCTTAGCGTGCTGCTTTCCCCATCCCCGTCGCCAGCTCCATTTCCGTTCTCCCGGCCAGAGAAGATACACAATGTCAAACACGGAGGTGCTGCCGACTCAGCAGTGACACAGACTCACAGTCCCCGCTGCCTTGAGATGATGCCAGGCCTCATACCAGGCAGTTGACTCAAACCGCCTGCACTTAGTCCTTGAAAGAATGCTGTGAGGTGAGTATCACCACAGCAGCTTTACAGTCAAGGCAATGGAGGTCTGGAGACTCAGAGAGGTGAGGGAATGGCCCGTGGTCACGGGTCCTAAGTGGCTGTGTCCTCATGGTTCAGGGATGGATCATACTTGGTTTTTTCTTTTTCTTGTCCTTAAAACACCAAAGATTCAAGGGACTTCTTGATCTCGACCCTGCCTATCTTTCAACCTGAGTGAACTAACATTTACGGTTGCTTGGCTACATGATGGACCTTGTGCCAAGCAAAGGGGTAGGAGGTGGGCAAAGCGGGCACATCGGGCTGCATGGAGCCTATCTTTCCAGCCCCATCTGTTTACACTCTCCACATGCTGCTAATGTTCCAGCCATGCCCTTTGGCTTCGCGTCACTGACTAACTGTAACTCCAGAGGGAAAATATGTTCCCAGCCTGGGACAAATTATCTTTGAAACTGAAATCAGTCAAAGAGAGAAAGAAAGTGGGAGAAAACTATTTATTGCTTACAAGCAGTCGTCCACTTCTGCTTCCCTGTGTCTTTTGCAAAAGGGCTACAAAAAGGGACCCCACCCAACTTCTCCAGTCCAGATAGGCCCTCGCTCCCCCTCACAATCACCTAGTGATATGGAGATGGCCTACTTCCCTCCCCCCCTTGGAAACACCTGTTGGTATGGAAATGCACTCAGGCCAGGTGAGAGAATCTGGAAATACTGCAGTTTTGTCCACACTAACTACTCCAGGCTTCCCACACTGTTTTGGGTGCTGTTGCCCCTGCTGAAATTCCTGCCCCCCTGCTTCTTTACTTGCTAGCGCCTCCTCTTCATACCAGCCTCCTGGCACATTTCCCTGCTCCACACAGTGACAGGTCTTCGTGTCCTTGAACCCCTGAGGTGGAGCCAGGTCTTCTCCCTCCGTATCAGGGCTCCCCGCACAGTGCCCTGCAGGTCAAATGCTGCTGGGCTTGTCCGTGTTGTCCATGGCTGCTTAGTGCCACAGTGGCAGAGTTGAGTAATTATGAAAGGGGATGGCAACCTTTTTTGGCAAGTGCTAAGTATCTTAGGCCTTGGGAGCCAAACGGTCTCAGTCATGAAAATGCTGGGGAGGTACAGAAGGTTCAGTCTCTATCTATGAGCATCATAGTAGCCACTAAGCTGGGCTTAGTGGATCACGTGGCTGAGCAGTTATTTTAGAAATCAGAGGTTAGCATATGAACTGCTGGAGATATGAGAGGCGGTTTGTTGTGGGGAAGCAAGAAGGTCATGATCAGTGGAGACCATTGACATTTTCATTTGTCACCATCAAGTGACTTATCCTCTAAACTGTGAAATCTCTTTCTTTCTCATAAACACACAGAGTTTTAAAGAAACTTGGAACTCAAAATAATGAGCAGTCATAGTTACGTAATTTATCTCTCCCCCTAAGAAGTAGCCAGCTGCTTCTGCTGGTTTCCACAGTGGGAAAGGAGTACATCACAAAGAATGGAACCAGTCCTTGTTCTCAGGAGGCCCCTTTATAGTGTGAGTTCAGCATTTGGTAAAGCTATAGAAAAATAAAACTTAAAATTAGTTTTATATCTATCTCATTCATGCCAGAAATGCCTCTTCCCTTTCATAATTTTCTAGTAAACAATCCTCTGTTCTAATCAGTTCTTTAGCTGATTTTGTGGATTTCAATCATGTGCTCTCTCAGCTTCTGCTCATTTACCCATCCTGAGTGTTTCACTCTTCCTGGAGCCATTGCCCTGTCTCAGCTGTTTTTATTTATGAAGAGTACAGGTCTGCATGCTGTGCATGTCTTCTTAGAGTATTTCCACGGCGGTTTCAGATGCCTCTTCTGGGTTGGGATTGCTAGAGCATATATCTTGTTTGACTCTTTGCTTATTAAGGTTCCTAGGACTC
Source organism: Manis pentadactyla (assembly GCF_030020395.1). NCBI lineage: Eukaryota > Metazoa > Chordata > Mammalia > Pholidota > Manidae > Manis > Manis pentadactyla. The sequence goes on along the minus strand of NC_080031.1, from coordinate 64,213,548 downwards.
CCTTTAGTTTGAACTCATTAGTCTGGCTATTAGCTACTTATCAAATGTATGTGGAATTTCTACATATAGAGATTATGCTGAGGATGCCTTTCTTTCCTCAGTAATCTATGAAGGTGAAATGAAACACGTTTTAGTATTTGCCCTAGAAGACCACTGCCACCCAAAGAAACATCTGTTTATTTTGGTCCTTGGCTTCCTGCGCATGAATCAGTGTCTTCTTCATGAAAAGCAGCCCTCCTGTGGTGTAAGGCCACCTTCCTCTCTGTGTGGAACGCATGCTGGGGAACTTTCTTTGCTATTTGACAACTGGTGCTGTATGGGACCGACAGTGGCCTTGGGTGGCCGGGAAGGCCTACATGACTGACATGCATCCTGGCTACATCTTAGCCCTGTACCCCCCAAACAACATAAAGAGATGTGGTTTCTGTAGGAAGATTTTTGTAGAGTCTTTGATTTTTCAACTCACTGGAAAACCAGAAAGATTCAGTTCTATCTCCAGTTTTGTAAAGGGAAAAACTTAACCCTCTTCTCATACCTTAACCCATTTCACTGCCAAAAAATAGATCATACTTTAAAACTATCTCCTTTTCTTTCATTGTTTTCCTCCCCCAGCCAAATGCTCAGGTTTGGGAATCTCTTTAGACTCTGTAATCACATTCAAAATGCTATCAAACATTTATTTTCAGATCCTTTCCAACTCACTTTAAAGTATTACGAAAGTAATAATATGTTTAATTAGAACTGGAAGAGCTCTCCAAATTAACTAGTAGTGAAAATTGCTGTTTTTCTCCCTTCTACCTACGTACTGGTAGCTGTTACAAAATCTAACATCCAGTGGGAAAAGCCTCCTACTCCAGGAAGCGCCCCATGATTTATCCTGTCTCCTCATGTCTTGACTCAGCATCTCTCCCACTGATATATGTATGGTTTGTGTGTTTGAATCTGTTTAAAAAATTAATTTAAATATATTCTTAGAAGTATTTGTTATATTCATTTATTCAACATGTATTTATTGAGTACTCAACTATGTGCCAGACCCTAGACCACCTTCTAGGTGCTCAAGATATATGTTGAACAAGACTTCAGATTCCTTGTCTTCATGGGGCTTGTATCTCAGTATACTGCTTTATATTATACTAGCGTTGTCTGTGCAAGGGTAGGTCCATCTTTCCATATTTAACTAACTTTTTAGGACACATAGTCAATTAATTCCCAATAAATTATAATGGTCATTTGGCTCCCACTGTGGTTTTTGCCACCTGCAGCCATTCTACTTCTTCTGTTATCGGTACCCCAAAGTTCTCCTGGGACGTGCACAGAGAGGCCTCACGGTACAGTGCTCAGTATTAGTCTCTGGAATCAGAGTGCCTGAGCTAAAATCCTGGTGTGATAAATGTCAGCTGTGTGACTTTGGTCAAGGTACTTTACTTCTTAGTAACTTAGTTTCCTCCTAGGTAAAAGGGCTGTAGCGGAAGCAACCATCTTCATAGGGTTGCTGAGCATTAAATGAGCTATTGTATCTACAGTGCCTAAGATGGTGCCTGACTGTAGTGAAACACTATACAACCTTTTGCTCTTATTATTTATATAAAATAATTTCTCTCCTTTGTGAGCCATATTTTGGGGATTGTCAGTCAATCTTCCTTACCTGCCTTTTTTTTTTTTAAATTTTGGTATCATTAATATACAATTACACGAGCAACATTGTGGTTACTAGACTCCTCCCATTATCAAGTCCCCACCACATACCCCATTACATTCACTGTCCATCAGCATATAAGATGCTATAGAGTCACTTCTTGTCTACTTTGTGCTATACTGCCTTCCCCATGCCCCCCCACTACATTATGTGTGCTAATCATAATGCCCCTTATTCCCCTTCTCCCTCCCTTCCCACCCACCCCCCTCAGTCCCTTTCCCTTTGGCAACTGTTAGTCCATTCTTGGGGTCTGTGAGTCTGCTGCTGTTCTGTTCCTTCAGTTTTTGCTTTGTTTTTATGCTCCACAGATGAGTGAAATCATTTGGTACTTGTCTTTCTCTGCCTGGCTTATTTCACTGAGCATAATACCCTCTAGCTCCATCCACGTTCTTGCAAATAGTAGGACTTGTTTTCTTCTTACAGCTGAATAATACTCCATTGTGTATATGTACCACCTCTTCTTTATCCATTCATCTACTGATGGACACTTAGGTTGCTTCCATTTCTTGGCTATTGTAAATAGTGCTGCGATGCCTTTCTAAGGGCTACACATATGACTCCTTCCCAGGGTTTTCAGTCTTAGATTTTTTCCATCCAAAGGGCAGTGTCCTGATGAGTCTGCCTGTTAGTTCCTGCTTCTTAGGTCTCCAGAGCTGCCCTGGTTGCTGACCTTTCCAAACCTCAGTCTTCAGGTCCCCCTGGATTTCAAGAGCTGTTCCATGCCCCTGCAATAAAATCTCTGTTTTTGTAAGTTAGCTGGCATCTGCATCACTTGCTTGGAACCAAAGAACCCAGAAGCTGATAAAATACAAGGGTTCATTGTGTCCTGTGCAGTGGATTGCAGTTCTTCTCACAGGGAGAGTTTTTGCCTCATCTCCCTAAATTTAGGGAGAAGATAATAGAGCCAAACAGTTGTAGTTGATCTACTCCAGTGCTCGCCCCAGAATTACTAATTCCTTTTACTCTTTTGGATGGTTGAAACTTTGACTCTTACTTTACCATATCAAAAAAGACATCTGTGCTGTCCAGCCTCAGAAAGTTTTTAATTTGTACCAGGATTTTGAAGAGAACTATAATGTTCAAACACAGCCACTGTTTGGGTCTGTTTTCCCTACTGTCTGTGGGGAAGGAAGGAGTCAGATAGGTCTGAGGTGCTGCCTATACGACCCGCCTGGGAGCGTGACTGGGGCGTTATGTCCGTCGTACGCTGACCTGGTGCAGTGGAGAGGCTGGTGTTTGCTTCCTTGCTCACTGGCCTCTTGGAGAGAACGTTTTCCCCAAAGTAAGATTACTCTAAGGTTAAGAATCTATAGAACTCCAGAAGACTATTTGTGAGTGAGAATTTCAGGTTCACGATCGAATTATTTGTACTTGGGCAAGAGTCCCCAGAATGCATGATAACGGTCTCACCAAATTTCTCAGCAGAGTGGAAATGAGAGGCTTGCTCCAGGTCAGTTTCCTGTTGGCTCTGTAACACATTATCAGACAATAACGTGGCTTAAAACAACATAAATTTATCATCTTACAAGTCTGCAGATCATAAGTCCTAAAATCAAGGTGTTGGCAGAATGTTTTTCTCTGGAAGTAGAAAAGATGCTTTGTGTTCTTTTACTGCATTTCTTTCTTGCTGTGGATTAATGGACAAGTCATTGGTCATTTGGAGGGCATATAGGAGGAGCGAGAACAGGGAAGTGGGTGTATAGAGTCCAGACAAAATAATATGTGTGGGATTATGAACCAAATAAAACTTCTGTGATACTTAGGGAGCCAGTTTTCAGTGACATGCTTCATCTGGAGCCAGTGGCACTGCCCACAGGTGTGCCCACGTCTATAAGGCCACAGAGGAGCAGGCACACTGATGGTTTAATGGGTTCTGGTCTCTGCCTTTCAGCTCAATGACTATTTGCTGTATATGCCATAGGTTATTGATAAAGTAGAAAAACCATGCTTTTGTACAAAAATTGTCTGTTCTACCATCCTCATATAGTTTGCGACTACAAAAGAAAAAAATCAGAAATGAATAAAGGTAATTCTAATAAAGACAATACCATTTTTCCTATGTTTTACCCACCACAAGTCATACAGAGCAGGACAAACAGCTGCTGGCCTTGGTGTTATGACTCAGACTGCCTTCGGTTCTAGACTCTCAGGGCTTTAGTCCTACCTAGTGGCATGTTAGACATGCATAGGGACACCTTCTTGTTTATTATTATTATTACTATCATTGTGTATTATGCTATTTGGTACATGATGACCATGGTCACCTTGTTTCTAAGAGACCTTTAGCTAGACTGCACTTCACACTTGGCTGTTCATGAACACGGATTCAGTAGTTCCCGTGAGGCTGTAGTTGAGATTTCGTGCCTCTGAATATCTATCAAGAGTGGTGTGGCATCCACTGTGGCTTGACCACCACAGACCTGTCACAAGGCACGGCAAACTCTTACCCCCACCCCCTCCCACCTCAACTAGCCCCACTGTCACCTTTGACCTGATATATGTGACCAAGTCCCATTTGGCATCACGTTTTTCTCCTTTCTTCTATTTATCCCAGTTGTAACAATACATTTATTTGTGTGGTTACCTTATTAAGATGTCGCCCTACATTAGATTATAGGTTTCACAAAACAAGTAAATATATCTGTGTTTGATCACCACTGTAAACCTGGCACTTAGCACCATGCCAGACTTATGGGAAAAACTCAATAAATACTTGTTGAATAAGTGAAAGGTCTATAAATGAAATGAATAAATGAAGGGTAATTAGAAAAAGGCTGATGATATCTTCACTGTACCATGGCACAGACGAGACATTTCACTGCATGGGTTTCTTCCTTCCTTACCAGGAAGGGATTGGTCTATGGGAAGATTATAGTGTCGTGATATTTTATAGTGTCATGGTATGTCACAAGAAATCGCTTCATTTTTAGAGATAAGGAGTTTCAGGTCAGAGCAATTTCATTACTTATCGAGGATCTAAGGCATACACTGCTGTGCCCATTTCATCAAGAAGAGCGATCGAGTCAGTCGGGAATGGACTTGGCAAAAGAATCAGATCAGTTTGGCTTTAGGGCCGGACTCTGTTCATTAGGTCCTCATGTTTCTGGCACCATGTCAACCAAGAATCACATTGCAAGACTTCTTTTCTGATTGCGTAGGCTAAGACATTCATCTTAACAGTCTGAACAGATAATGAGTAGATGAACCCCAGTTGGATAAGTTTATTAGGAGAGAGTTGGCAGTGGAACAAATAACCTCCTCCTTAATCCTTGAAACCAGGCGACCATCAAACTCTCCCTCGTTGGTGACTAAGCCATTGGGGCTGCGACCTACAAGGCTTCCTCTCTGCTCTGTGTGCCTGCTCAATGGGGTAATTCATGTCTGTAAGATCCTGCTGCTGGGAGGAGAATGTGAGCTTCTCTGATGAGAGTTGTTACAAGACAAAAGTATTTTTAGAATTATTGCTATTATCTCAAGTGGGAGTCACCGATGGTCTCTCTCCATTTTGCCCTGTAATCCCATTAGATTTGATCAGTGTTGCCAGGACAGCCTTGAGGCCATGGCTGAGATAAAGTACTTTCAGGAATGTTTTTTTGCTACAGCTAGAATTGTGATTTGCATTTCAAGGGATCTGTAAAAGCAGATCCTGTCTGCAAATGATAGAAAATCCTGGAGTTGCAGCAAGATAGCAAGGGACACGAGAAGTTACCAAATTCTTTCCCCTTCTGTGTAAATTGCATGCAAGAAAAGGTTCTATGAAAATGGATAGGTAGGTAGGTAGATAGACAGACAGACAGATAGACTAAATAATCAAATAATAAAGTCAGAGGTTCCCTGGGAAAAACAACGCTGCAACTTTCCTAATAAACTTTACATTTGGCATAGCTTCCTAGTGTCCGCTGTAAGAGTAAACATGAGCCATTGCAATTCGGGGCTGGTCCTTGCTCCGAGGAGGCCTCTGCTAGGGCAAGAACTTTTGTTTGCACTAGTCTGCCTGTCCTGTCTGCTAGCAGCAGTTTTTTATTGAAGGGTAGATGTCATATTTCAGATTTTTTTTTTTCAGCTAGACATTCACGGAGTTGGATAATAAGTAGAGACCCACAAGTTATATAAATAAATACAGCCATAGCTTGATTATCTGATGACTGAAGTCCTAGTATTTGTGTCATTGCATCCCTAGTTTCTGTCCCATTGCTCGAGGTGTCACCATTTGATCGCTTCTAGGCATTCTAACACGGTGGAGAAGAGAACCATAGGGTGATTTTTTTCTCTTCTTCATGTAATTTTTATTGCCTTCTTGTAGAGCGCCTATTATGGGTGAGGAAGTTGTTATGCTCTGAAGGGATGATGAGAAAAAATAAAAAATGAAGAAATCCAAGAACTTGTAATATTATAACATTAACACAAAGCTGCTAAGACTAACATAGATAGTCATGATCATTTCTGGCTGGGATGCATTGTTACAGAAAATAGAATTGGAACAGGGCATTAGAGGCACATTACATGCCTACAAAATAAAATGAAAAGCAAAAAAAACACCACATCCTAAAAAGCGTTTGGTGGCGGCAGTGGTGAGGGTGGCTGTGGCCAGTAGTGACGGGTGGTGGGGGGAGTAATGGTTGCAGTGGGGTGGCGCAGTGATAAGGGCAGCCATCCTCACGAGGGTGGTGGGGATGGTGCTGAGGCTTGCTCCTTTGCAGTGACATTTCCAGTGATCTCTGGGGGTTTCCCACCACATGATGGGGAGGAGACCTGGGGTGGTGGCAGGCGAGGGAGGTGGAAGAGCCTCCTGCCTTCCCTGAGGGAGACGCCCTGCCGTCTGTCCTGTCCCAGCGCCTCATTTCACAGCACAGTCCCTCCTTGAGACAAATCTTCAAGAGGTCAGACACATCATCTTTCTTCAGCAAATGTTCTAAAAGGCTAGTTTGTATTTCCAAGCCCCAGTAAATGGTTTCAACAGATGGAGATACCTTCACAGTGGGTAAAGTAAACCTTAACGCAAAGGTGTTCCTTCCAGTTATGTATAATGTCAATTGTTTTGTAATTATTAGAAAAGGGGAGCTTTCAAAGTGTGGTGAGCTCCATTGCCAATATATTTGTAAAGTTCCTACCAAAAGGACATTACCTAAGTTCTCGGTCTGTTCAGAAAGAGCGGTGTTTAATCCAAACTGTGCAGACTGATGCCAAGGAAAACGTCCCTGGAGGAGATTGGAGCGGCGTTGGCTGTACATCGTCACCGAACTCAAATAATGGAACACGATGTATTTCATTCTAGGAGGGAACAAAAAGCATGTTCCTTGCATAGTGAGAACTGACCTCTTTCTGCCTCAGACTTTCTCTCTCATTTTATCAAGAATTTACCATCTCTTTATGTCCACTCACCATTGTCTCATGCAGATTCTCCATGGAGTAAAAAGGCCCAACCTGACAATCTTTTCTAGCAATTGTCATTTGAATGACTGTAATAAAAGGATAAAAGGTTTTCTTGCCATCTGCCTCTCCTCTGTAGACCCATGGCTGCGTGCACGAGGTGTTGCTGATGTATTTCCAATAGCAACATCTGGCTCTCTGGCAGCCTGCTTTGCTCACTGTGCTGACCACTGATGGCTCTAGAGCTGCTCAGTAAACACTATAGGGTTGGCCAGAATAGGTGGAGGCCATAGGGTTTTTTCTGGATCATCCTCCTGGGTACTGTTTATCTGTTAGTCACATCTCATTCTGAAGAATTTCCTGTACTTGTCTGTGTCTACTTGAAATGAATAAGGAAACTCCTCATTAAAGCCTGGGGTTTATAAGGCCCCACTGGGAGTATTCTCAGTGCCATATTTAGGATAGTGGAGGAGCTAGGCTATTGGTTGAATTGTCCTTCAAATGTTGATTTTCCCCTAAGACAGTCTCAGAGTGTTACACATCCAACAGAAACCAAGATAAGGGCCTCCCCTTTCCAAGGGCTCATGGGATAGGGGAATGTATAGAATGATCACCAATAGAAATGAAATTTTTAGGGTTTTATGTCAAAGTTCCTGGTGTAGAAACAAAGTAGGGCTGCAGTCCAGTGGAAGGGAGCCAGACTGTAAGGAGAGGGAGCACAAGTGGGTTTGTGAGACAGATGCAGGAATTCAAGTTTGAAAAGGGGGAAAGATTATTGAATATGAGGCTGTGATGAATCAAGGGAAGATGCGATGTCGAGCTTTGAGAAGAGAAGCAAAGACAATGAAATTCTGCTATAACACAACCTGTTAAAACACAAGGAAGAAAAAAAAAACACAAGGAAGAGATGTCTGGAAAACTGAAAAAGGCATTTTAATAGGACAAAGACACATGAGAAATGAGGAAGGAGATATGTTTTCAAGCTAAGAAAGAGGCCAGCAAATGAAGATTGAAACTCATTTAAATTAGATATTAAACTACAGTGAATCACAACATTTTCTCCAGAAGGTAAATTTACATCTTGATGTTGAGAAGGATAATCTATACAAACAACCTAGAGTGTGCATTTAGTCACTGGGGTGAGTGTTTTTCTCCCTGGTTCAGTTGGAAATGAGAATATCCACATGGAAATAAGATGTTTTCTTGGAATAATGTGGAAAGGGAACAAACAGTACTGAAGCTACAGTATGGTTTACTTCATGTACAGATTCATGACATTCATATTCATCATTGTAATAGTAGCCAACACTTATATGGAGCTTGCTATGTGCCAGGTGCTGTTCAAAGCATTTTTAACACATTAACTCATTTGATCCTCAGCAACAAATCTATGAAGTAGGAACCGTTTTATCACCCCCATGTATGGATTGGGAAACTGAGGCATAGTGCGTTTGAGGAACTTAACTGAAGCACAGAGATAAGTGACAGAGTTGAAACTTAAACCAGGCAGTTTGGCTTCAGGGGCTGGTTCCTAATACTCTGGGAGTTGCTGGTGGAGACCAGGTTTTTATGTAGAGGTCCCTCACTCATGTACCCATAAAATGAGATTCATATAGTCATTTTCATGGAGAGCTAATAACGGGAGGAAAATTTCCAGGTTGCAGGCACTAGGCAACAGCGATTGCTATTCTTCCCTGCTCCCAGTGCAAGTTGTTTAATCAGCATGAAAAGTGGATATACCTTGGCTTAGTATCACGTAAGTGCCACAGATTTTGAGGTCAGTAAACAAAGGCAACACTACTTTGTTAAAGCTTGTATCATGTCTAGAAATGAATGGTTCTGCATCAGCCTCCTCAGTGAAGGCTGTCAGTGCTTCATTTGTTAATTGATCAAGACGTCATGAAAAACCTCAAAACAAATGAGTAAATCTGCATTGCAGATTCCTCATTTCCAAGTGGCTGAAATGTCTCTACTCGGGGGAGATGGTGGTTTGTTGATGTAATTTGTAAAGTCCTTTAAAACACTCAGATAACAGGCCTGGTAGAAGTGCAAAGTATTATTCTCATTTACAGTCCAGCCAGACTTAACAAAAGGCCTGCGCATCATAAACCTGCAGACAGAAGGAGTTCCAGGGGGAAAATAGAGGCTTGCTCATAAGCCAGCTGTGTGGAGGGCTGGACTCCAGCTTCCCATCACGGGTGTGCATCCCAAAGAATGTTGGCTGCCTCTGGGGCCAGCTGGCTCACACAGGGACTGTGCTCCTGGAAATCCTGAAATGTCTGTGTAGGCCTGCAGCAAATAGAATTGTGGTTAGCAGAGGAGCAATCTCATCAGCCAGATTTGAGTCAAGCTGTTTTTCAAAAGCTTGCTAAGTTTAACATGTGACAGACGGGGCTGTCAACTGGGGCTCATGATACCTGCCTCTTAGGGTTATCGCGAGGCTTCAGTTAAATAATTGATACAGAACACTTAGCACAAAACTTGGCCCAAGCAAAGAACCCAGTAACTGGGTTGTTGTGGCACTGGTTTTGACGTTCCCTTTCCAAGACCCCAAGTCATTGGTGCCTTGTTCACCCTTCGATGCATCTGTTCTTCCCGATTTATGATTGTGTATGACACCCAGGGACAGAGGCCCTCCCAGGGAGCTGGCAGAGATGGCAGTGTAATGGCGGGGACACATAGCCCTTTGTGCATGTGTAGCCTGCTTGCAGGCAGTGATGGCAGTTCCTTACCACAATCTCTACAGGACTGGAGCCAGAGTAGCCTCCAGCCTGAGAAGGGCAGTGGGGCAAACGGCATCCCCAGAAATACCATCTCCCTCCCCTGGCAGCCGCCTTGGGAGGCCAGAAGAAACTTCTCTCCCTTCCAAGAGTTTTGTGAGTGATACTTAATCCCATGACCAGTAAGTAGGCTTCGTGGATGCCAAAGTAGGCTGGGGTGGCGGGTTGCCATGTTCCTGCTGGTCGCTGACTGAAGGAGCCATCACCTGACATTCCTCAGATTTTGCTGGAATTCTCTCCGTCCAGCCTGAGTCAGAGGGCAAAGCAAGAGAAATGAACAAGGTTCAGAACTCAGCAGACCTGAACTGCCTGCTGGTGCTGAGTTCAGTGATTCCCACTGTCCCCAAATTCTTTTTATCTCAATGACCTAGAGAGACAGGAATGTTTCGTTCTCTTGTCTTTTTTTTTTTCTGTTAAACTTTGACTAACATTCAGCTAGTCCTTCCATAAAGAGGGTGACAAAGTGCTCCTGGCAGACTCAGAGTAGCTTGTGTAATTTAAATAATAACAATCTCCCATATAACACGAGGTAAAATTTGGAGGCAACACATGAAGTCAAGTTGATTCTTTGGCTAAAGTTGTTGGTCAAGAACCAGTGAGAAGTCCAGACTCTGCCTTATAAAAGCAACGATATAAACTCCACCAAATACCCCATCAGTCAGTAATCCTGTCCTGGCAGTTTTCTTAATGGCCTAAGCGTGGGCACTGTTTCTACCCTGTTTAAAATATGGGTTGCATAGCTTAAAATAAAGTACATATTCCTGTTTTACTGATAATATGCTATGTCCTCGGATTCCCCACCTGAAGACCTGGTGTTGATAAAAGGGAATTAGGCTTGCTGCTTTAAGTAAAGATGAGTACCAAGATGAAGGAACAGAGTACAACAGCCCTGCATTTTCAGCAATTCCAAAATGAAGTATCTGTCTATAACCCTATCTGGATGGGGACCAGCAGGTTCTGGGAAGACTATTAACCTGAATTTGTTGCAGTTTTGTTTCCCAAACTGCCTTATAAACACTTCCCCATATGTGCTGCCAAAGCATTGCATTTAATGAATCATCCAAATCTTTTTGCCATATATCCTGTGTAGCTGTTGATGGTGGAATACACGTTCCCACTACCTGAGGAGGATTGAGAGCAACGCCTACATTGCCAGCCAGAACGGCCCCCTAAGATAAATCCTATTAGAACGTCCATTTTGATTTTTTGAAATACTGACTGTTACCAAATTGTTTGGCAATTGGGGGCCATTTTATCTCCTTCACACCTTGTCTTTATTCTGACTAAGCCCAAGGGGGTGCAGATTATGCTTAATAAACACTCCAGTTGTGCTGCATGATTCTTTTGCATCTTAGTTGCTTTTACCTTCCTTTATGAAGAGTTAAGCAGCAAAGAAAAGAGGCAAAGAACACAGGTTTTGGAATGAAACGTGGGATTTCATGTTCCAGTTCTACCTCTGACTAGTTATGTGAACAGGGAAAATTACTTGATGTCTCTCAACCTCAGTTTCCCCATCTGTACAGCAGGAAGTGAGGAAGTGACAATACTCTCTGCCTCCTGTGGCTACAAGTAAAACAATGTAACGAATACTAAGTTTCTAGTCTAGTTCTGGGCACATGACACATATAAACTTTTGTTTTAATTATTGTTTAATTAGTTACTTGTGGATCCCCACTGCTAATGTTACAAAAATAAAACCACCTCCAACTGAAAGCTTTTTTAAGAAGCATGTTCGGAGCACCAGACAGAGTGCTTCTTTGCAGCCTGGGAAGGTCACTGCCATTACTGCCGGCTGCTGGGATTGCCTTGAATAGTCCGTTTTCAGGTTCTTTCCAGCCCCCTGAGTGTGCTGCCTCCCCTTTCCTTTTAGGTAGCCAGTACCCTTGCATATTTTGTGCTGTCCTCATTTCAAAACTATGTCAGATTCCATGCTTATAGATGCAATGATGGGCCGTGGCAAATCCCGATCTTTCCCCCTGCGTAGTGCTCTGGTGCTAATAGTGGAGAAGCCTTCCCATTAGAGAGATACGATTGTGAGTTTGGCCCAGTCTGTGCTGACCCTGCCGGATCCCAGGCAGCATGGCCCCCATTCCACTCTCAACCTCTCAGACTGCCATTCTATGATAGTTTTTTCACTTTAAATCTCTCTTTGATTTCCCCAAGCCATGATTCTGCACTTCTCATACCCTGAGAATACCCTCAGGATCCTTAAGACAACCTACCAACCCTACTAAGTCCAGGTTTTTCTCAATCATATCCTAGAAGTTGCTATGGTGTTAAGCATCCTGTTCTCCAGCAACCATCTCCTATGTTTCCATATCTAATGTCCCCAAATTAACAACAAATCTCCATTCTTCAACATCACCAGGACTTCCAGTCCACTGACTTTAAATTTTTTTCACTGTCTGCCACCTCCATTATGTGTTTGTTTTCACACTTAACTCAATTTTACACCGTAGTCTTTGCAATCTCAACAGTCTGCTCTGTGGAGCCATCTTCCCTGCTAGGAAAAACTCATGGATCTGATTTCAGAAATATGCTGGAAGAGAAGTAGACCATCCAGCTGTCTGCCTCCTTTAAATTTGTGACCACACACCTTAACCTAGACATCACAGTGGTCCTTTGATCACATGAACCACCCTTCTCCTGTCTTTGTGATATCAGCTCCCTCTACCCTCCCTCAGCATGAACCACACAGAACTCCTGGTATTCCTTGAACATAGCAAGCATGTTCTTACTTCTGGGGCTTTTACTGTTATTTCTTCCCCCTGGAATGTTCTTCCTAGTCATGCCACTCCACTCCCTCCAATATATGTATGTGCCTCTCTAGATAACTGGAGAAGTTGCACCTGACTATTCTGTCTCAGCCACTTTGTATTCCCTTACCTTGTGGTATTTTTTCTCACTAGTACTTACTGCCTAATTTTATATATTTGTTTATTTCTGAATGCTTAGTGCCTCTCTTGCCCCACTGGAAAGTAGTCTGTGAAGGCAGTGCTGTGTATTGTTCACTGCTATTTGTCCCGTATGTGCTGGGCGTTCAAAAAATATTCCACAAATAGGTGGATGAATGCATCAAATTTCTGAGGCAAAGGCTGATAGGAGCTTGATACTCAGTTGCAAATCATAACTTCTGGTGCTGCGCATGTAATCACCAGCCTATCAAGATAACTGTGAGGGAGGTGATCTGCTCAATGCATTTGCATAGTCCTTTCATTTAAGAAATGGGAGACTGTCATCATCTGCTTGTATTTACTGCACAGGTATGGAAGGATATATGAGAAAGTATTTGTGACAATTTGAGAAAGGTGGATCCTAAATTTTCAAATTCTTATTTTGTATCACGGTAAAATACAAAAACATAAAATTGACCATCTTAATCATTTTTAAGTATGCAGCTCAGTGACATTAAATACATTAGTGATGTGCAAACATCACCACCATTCACCTCTTTGACTCCATCTTGCAAAACTGCAACTCTATACCCATTAAATAGTAACTCCCTATCTCCCCTTCCCCCCATTCCCTGAAAACCACCATTCTCCTTTCTCTTTATATGATTTTGACTACTCTGCTTACCTCATATAAATGGAATCTTACATTGTCTTTTTGTGACTGGCTTATTTCACTTTGCCTAATGTCCTCAGGGTTCATCCATATTGTAGTATGTGTCAGAATTTCCTTACTTTTTAAGTCTGAATAGTAATCCATTGTATGAATATATTACATTTTGCTTATCTATTCATCTGTTGATGGGTACTCGGGTTAGCTCCATGGTTTAGCTCTTGGGAATAAGGCTGCTGTGAATGTGTTTACACTTATTTGTTCAAGACCCTGCTTTTAATTCTTTTGGGTACATACCCAGAAGTGGAATTGCTGGGTCATATGGTGATTCTTAAGTTTAACTTTGTGAGGAACTGCCATACTGGTTTCCTGTTCATGAACATGGGATGTGTTTCAATTTATTTATGTCTTTTTAAATTTCTTTCAGCCATGTCTTGTAATTTTCACTGTACAGAGCTTTCACTCATTGGTCAATTATTGAGTATCTTTTTCTTTTTGATGCTCTTGTAAATAGAATTGCTTTCTTAATTTTCTTTTCAGATGGTTCGTCATTAGTGTATCGAAATGCAACTGATTTTTGTGTGTTGACTTTGTATCCTGCTGCTTTGCTGAATTCATTTATTATTCCAACATTTTTTAAAGGAATCTTTAGGATTATCTACATATAAGATCATTTTGTCTGTGAACAGAGATAATTTTATTTCTTACTTTCCAACTTGGATGCCTTTTATTTATTTTTCTTGTGTAATCACTCTGGTTGGAAGTTCTAGTCCTATGTTGAAAAGAAGTGTCAAAAATGGGCATCCGAGGGGCGGAAGATGGCGGCGTGAGTAGAGCAGCGGAAATCTCCTCCCAAAACAACATATATCTATGAAAATATAACAAAGACAACCCTTCCTAGAATAAAGACCAGAGGACACAGGACAATATCCAGACCACATCCACACCTGAGAGAACCCAGCGCCTCGCGAAGGGGGTAAGATACAAGCCCCGGCCCCGCGGGAGCCGAGCGCCCCTCCCCCCAGCTCCCGGCGGGAGAAGAGCAGGCAGAGCGGGAGGGAGACGGAGCCCAGGACTGCCGAACACCCAGCCCCAGCCATCCGGGCCAGAGTGCAGGGCCCTCGATACTAGGAAAACAGGGCAGCAAGAACAGTGAGCGGGCACTGGAGGCTGGGCGCCAGAGGACATAAGAAAAGCGCGCGACCATTTTTTTTGCTTTTTTGCTGTTTTGTTTTGGCGAGCGCTTTTTGGAAGTCTTAAAGGGTTAGGGACCCCAATACTAGGGAAACAGGGCAGAAAGACCGGTGAGCAGAGGCCTGAGGCTGGCATCGGAGAATAAAGAAAAACAAACGACCACCTTTTTTTTTTTTTTTTTAATTAAAAACATTTTTTTTTTTTTAATTAAAAAAATTTGTTTTTCTTTTTTTTTTTTGGTGGTCGTTGTTTAGTTTTGGCGGGTGCTTTTTGGAAGTCTTAAAGGGGCAGGGCGGGTCACTTAATCCAGAGGTAGGGAATCCGGGATCTCTGGGCACCCTAACCCCTGGGCTGCAGGGAGCAGGGAGGCCCCTTACGGAGATAAATAGCCTCCCAGCAGCTCCTGCTCCAACGCGACTCCACCATTTTGGAGTAGCTGCCCGAGCCAGGCCACGCCCACAGCAACAGCGGAGATAAACTCCATTGCAGCCGGGCAGGAAGCAGAAGCCCTGTCTGCACGCAGCTGCACAGCACAAGCCACTAGAGGTCGCTGTTCTCCCAGGAGAGGAGGGCCACAAACCAACAAGAAAGGAAGTCCTTCCAGCCGTCACTGGTCCCAGTTCTGCAGACTATTCCTATCACCATGAAAAGGCAAAGCTACAGGCAGACAAAGATCACAGAGACAACACCAGAGAAGGAGACAGACCTAACCAGTCTCCCTGAAAAAGAATTCAAAATAAGAATCATAAACATGCTGACAGAGATGCAGAGAAACACGCAAGAGAAATGGGATGAAGTCCAGAAGGAGATCACAGATGCCAGAAAGGAGATCGCAGAAATGAAACAGACTCTGGAAGGGTTTATAAGCAGAATGGATAGAATGCAAGAGGCCATTGATGGAATTGAAATCAGAGAACAGGAACGCATAGAAGCTGACATAGAGAGAGACAAAAGGATCTCCAGGAATGAAACAGTATTAAGAGAACTGTGTGACCAATCCAAAAGGAACAATATCCGTATTATAGGGGTCCCAGAAGAAGAAGAGAGAGGAAAAGAGATGGAAAGTATCTTGGAAGAAATAATTGCTGAAAACTTCCCCACACTGGGGGAGGAAGTAATCGAACAGACCACGGAAATACACAGAACCCCCAACAGAAAGGATCCAAGAAGGGCAACACCAAGACACATAATAATTAAAATGGCAAAGATCCAGGACAAGGAAAGAGTTTTAAAGGCAGCTAGAGAGAAAAAGGTCACCTATAAAGGGAAACCCATCAGGCTAACATCAGATTTCTCAACAGAAACCCTACAGGCCAGAAGAGAATGGCATGATATATTTAATACAATGAAACAGAAGGGCCTTGAACCAAGGATACTGTATCCAGCACGACTATCATTCAAATATGACGGTGGGATTAAACAATTCCCAGACGAACAAAAGCTGAGGGAATTTGCTTTCCACAAACCACCTCTACAGAACATCTTACAGGGACTGCTCTAGATGGGAGCACTCCTAGAAAGAGCACAGCACAAAACACCCAACATATGAAGAATCGAGGAGGAGGAACAAGAAGGGAGAGAAGAAAAGAATCTCCAGACAGTGTATATAACAGCTCAATAAGCAAGCTAAGTTAGGCAGTAAGATACTAAAGAGGCTAACCTTGAACCTTTGGTAACCACAAATTTAAAGCCTGCAATGGCAATAAGTACATATCTTTCAATAGTCACCCTAAATGTTAATGGGTTGAATGCACCAATCAAAAGACACAGAGTAACAGAATGGATAAAAAAGCAAGACCCATCTATATGCTGCTTACAAGAAACTCACCTCAAACCCAAAGACATGTACAGACTAAAAGTCACGGGATGGAAAAACATATTTCAAGCAAACAACAGTGAGAAGAAAGCAGGGGTTGCAGTACTAATATCAGACAAAATAGACTTCAAAACAAAGAAAGTGACAAGAGATAAAGAAGGACACTACATAATGATAAAGGGCTCAGTCCAACAAGAGGATATAACCATTCTAAATATATATGCACCCAACACAGGAGCACCAGCATATGTGAAACAAATACTAACAGAACTAAAGGGGGATATAGACTGCAATGCATTCATTCTAGGAGACTTCAACACACCACTCACCCCAAAGGATAGATCCACTGGGCAGAAAATAAGTAAGGACACGGAAGCACTGAACAGCACAGTAGAGCAGATGGACCTAATAGACATCTATAGAACTCTACATCCAAATGCAGCGGGATATACATTCTTCTCAAGTGCACATGGAACATTCTCCAGAACAGACCACATACTAGGCCACAAAAAGAGCCTCAGAAAATTCCAAAAGATTGAAATCCTACCAACCAACTTTTCAGACCACAAAGGCATAAAACTAGAAATAAACTGTACAAAGAAAGCAAAGAGGCTCACAAACACATGGAGGCTTAACAACATGCTCCTAAATAATCAATGGATCAATGACCAAATCAAAATGGAGATCCAGCAATATATGGAAACAAATGACAACAACAACACTAAGCCCCAAATTCTGTGGGACACAGCAAAAGCAGTCTTAAGAGGAAAGTATATAGCAATCCAAGCATATTTAAAAAAGGAAGAGCAATCCCAAATGAATGGTCTAATGTCACAATTATCGAAATTGGAAAAAGAAGAACAGATGAGGCCTAAGGTCAGCAGAAGGAGGGACATAATAAAGATCAGAGAAGAAATAAATAAAATTGAGAAGAATAAAACAATAGCAAAAATCAATGAAACCAAGAGCTGGTTCTTCGAGAAAATAAACAAAATAGATAAGCATCTAGCCAGACCTATTAAGAAGAAAAGAGAGTCAACACAAATCAACAGTATCAGAAACGAGAAAGGAAAAATCACGACGGACCCCACGGAAATGCAAAGAATTATTGGAGAATACTATGAAAACCTATATGCTAACAAGCTGGGAAACCTAGGAGAAATGGACAACTTCCTAGAAAAATATAACCTTCCAAGATTGACCCAGGAAGAAACAGAAAATCTAAACAGACCAATTACCAGCAACGAAATTGAAGCGGTAATCAAAAAACTACCAAAGAACAAAACCCCCGGACCAGATGGATTTACCTCAGAATTTTATCAGACATACAGGGAAGACATAATACCCATTCTCCTTAAAGTTTTCCAAAAAATAGAGGAGGAGGGGATACTCCCAAACTCATTCTATGAAGCTAACATCACCCTAATACCAAAACCAGGCAAAGACCCCACCAAAAAAGAAAACTACAGACCAATATCCCTGATGAACGTAGATGCAAAAATACTCAACAAAATATTAGCAAACCGAATTCAAAAACACATCAAAAGGATCATACACCATGACCAAGTGGGATTCATCCCAGAAATGCAAGGATGGTACAACATTCGAAAGTTCATCAACATCATCCACCACATCAACAAAAAGAAAGACAAAAACCACATGATCATCTCCATAGATGATGAAAAAGCATTTGACAAAGTTCAACATCCATTCATGTTAAAAACTCTCAGCAAAATGGGAATAGAGGGCAAGTACCTCAACATAATAAAGGCCATCTATGATAAACCCACAGCCAACATTATATTGAACAGCGAGAAGCTGAAAGCATTTCCTCTGAGATCGGGAACTAGACAGGGATGACCACTCTCTCCACTGTTATTTAACATAGTACTGGAGGTCCTAGCCATGGCAATCAGACAAAATAAAGAAATACAAGGAATCCAGATTGGTAAAGAAGAAGTTAAACTGTCACTATTTGCAGATGACATGATACTGTACATAAAAAACCCTAAAGACTCCACCCCAAAACTACTAGAACTGATATCGGAATACAGCAAAGTTGCAGGATACAAAATCAACACACAGAAATCTGTGGCTTTCCTATATACCAACAATGAACCAACAGAAAGAGAAATCAGGAAAACAACTCCATTCACAATTGCATCAAAAAAAATAAAATACCTAGGAATAAACCTAACCAAAGAAGTGAAAGACTTATACTCTGAAAACAAAAGTCACTCTGAAGAGAAATTAAAGGGGACACTAACAGATGGAAACTCATCCCATGCTCGTGGCTAGGAAGAATTAATATCGTTAAAATGGCCATCCTGCCCAAAGCAATATACAGATTTGATGCAATCCCTATGAAACAACCAGCAACATTCTTCAATGAACTGGAACAAATAATTCAAAAATTCATATGGAAACACCAAAGACCCCGAATAGCCAAAGCAATCCTGAGAAAGAAGAATAAAGTAGGGGGGATCTCACTCCCCAACTTCAAGCTCTACTGTAAAGCCATAGTAATCAAGACAATTTGGTACTGGCACAAGAGCAGAGCCACAGACCAATGGAACAGACTAGAGAATCCAGACATTAACCCAGACATATATGGTCAATTAATATTTGATAAAGGAGCCATGGACATACAATGGCGAAATGACAGTCTCTTCAACAGGTGGTGCTGGCAAAACTGGACAGCTACATGTAGGAGAATGAAACTGGACCATTGTCTAACCCCATATACAAAAGTAAACTCAAAATGGATCAAAGACCTGAATGTAAGCCATGAAACCATTAAACTCTTGGAAGAAAACATAGGCAAAAACCTCTTAGACATAAACATGAGTGACCTCTTCTTGAACATATCTCCCCGGGCAAGGAAAACAACAGCAAAAATGAGTAAGTGGGGCTATATTAAGCTGAAAAGCTTCTGTACAGCAAAAGACACCATCAATAGAACAAGAAGGATCCCTACAGTATGGGAGAATATATTTGAAAATGACACATCCGATAAAGGCTTGACGTCCAGAATATATAAGGAGCTCACACGCCTCAACAAACAAAAAACAAATAACCCAATTAAAAAATGGGCAGAAGAACTGAACAGACAGTTCTCCAAAAAAGAAATACAGATGGCCAACAGACACATGAAAAGATGCTCCACATCGCTAATTATCAGAGAAATGCAAATTAAAACTACAATGAGGTATCACCTCACACCAGTAAGGATGGCTGCCATCCAAAAGACAAACAACAACAAATGTTGGCGAGGCTGTGGAGAAAGGGGAACCCTCCTACACTGCTGGTGGGAATGTAAGTTAGTTCAACCATTGTGGAAAGCAGTATGGAGGTACATCAAAATGCTCTAAACAGACTTACCATTTGACCCAGGAATTCCACTCCTAGGAATTTACCCTAAGAAAGCAGCAATCAAGTTTGAGAAAGACAGATGCACCCCTATGTTTATTGCAGCACTATTTACAATAGCCAAGAATTGGAAGCAACCTAAATGTCCATCAATAGATGAATGGATAAAGAAGATGTGGTACATATACACAATGGAATACTACTCAGCCATAAGAAAAGGGCAAATCCAATCATTTGCAGCAACATGGATGGAGGTGGAGGGTATTATGCTCAGTGAAACAAGCCAAGCGGAGAAAGAGAAATACCAAATGATTTCACTTATCTGTGGAATATAAGAACAAAGGAAAAACTGAAGGAACAAAACAGCAGCAGAATCACAGAACTCAAGAATGGACTAACAGGTACCAAAGGGAAAGGGACTGGGGAGGATGGGTGGGTAGGGAGGGATAAGGGGGGGAGAAGTAGGGGGGTATTAAGATTAACATGTATGGGGGGGTAGGAGAAAAGGGAGGGCTGTACAACACAGAGAAGGCAAGTAGTGATTCTACAACATTTTGCTATGCTGATGGACAGTGACTGTAAAGGGGTTTATAGGGGAGACCTGGTATAGGGAAGAGCCTAGTAAACATAATATTCGTCATGTAAGTGTAGATTAGTGATACCAAAAACAAAGCAAAAAAAAAAAAAAAAAGGGCAGTTCCTGTGTGGTAACCTCAAACGAGTTCTACACAAGGGTATAAAGGGCATATAAAAGTGTAGGCAAAGGGTCTGTTTGTGTTTATACAGAGGATCAAAGCCTAATTGGGCTACCCCGAAAATGAACTAAGATACGATATGAAAAAGAACTTCCAACATCAGCACTCTCTGGAAGACTCATGCCAGAAGATGATCATCAAAAAACCCCAACAAAGATCCACGCACTGCTACAGCTGTAGATGCACTCATCCCACCAGTTCCTGGACTTGCCATGGGAATGAGGAAGGAGATATCTAAGCTGGCCTGTGCATACAGTAAAACAACAAATTTGACTGGATCTATACTGTTGGAACTCAACCAAGAATTTGGAGAAGTGCAAATTGTAGCGCTCCAAAGTCTTACAACTACAGACTATTTACTGTTAAAAGAACATATGGCATGTGAACAGTCCCCAGGAATGGGTTGTTTTAATTTGTCTGATTTCTCTCAGACTGTTCAAGTTCAGTTGGACAATATCCACCATATCATAGATAAGTTTTCACAAATGCCTAAGGTGCCTAACTGGTTTTCTTGGTTTCACTGGAGATGGCTGGTAATTACAGAGATGCTTTGGTTATGTAACTATACTCCTATTATGTTAATGTGTGTGCGCAATTTAAGTAGTAGCTTAAAACCTATATATGCTGACGTTACTCTACAAGAAGATATGTCAAAGAAATAATCAATCTTCCCATGTTTTCTTCCGCCTGCTACTTCTATAGCTTTTCTTCTTCCTTCCTAATTACAACCCTTATATAGAATTCGTGCCTCATATCAAATTTACCGAGTGTCATAATTCTTCCAAGTGGTAAAGATACCTCAAGACAAATGCTGAGCATAGAAGCCACAGGGCATAAATATGCAAAGAAGTAAAAAGCTAACCTTTTCAAACAATAAGGCTTCTCTCTCACTTACCAACTTCACATTTCCCTGTATGGCCCCGGAAGATGACTGGTTAGCCAGAGACGGGTAAGATTCCTCAAGGGAGGAACAACCTAAGACAGGCACAGTCGCAGGGGGGCCATCAGGTGAGAAATTGGGGATCAACAGAGGTGAGGCTTAGAACCTCACCCCCCCTGTTCTGAGAGAAATCTTCTGCATACGTGGATGTTTTATTGCCCTGGTCTAGCTTGGATTAACACATAGTCTACAGGCACACACCTGATCATCTACATTTGCTCTCTTACAACACTAAACTATGTTTTCTACCTTTATCTTGTATCTACCTACCACTTCAGCATTTTATTAAAAATAATAATAATAAAGAGAGAAATGTGGTATCCACATATAAATCAAGTATAAAAACCAAATGAGTATTCATATTTGAGCTGACTGTTTATAGTTCATAATGCATGAGCAAAACCGAAAGTTTCTGTGATGACTGCCCTTGTACTGTTCACTATGTAACTTATTCATTATGTAAGAATTTGTTCTCCATGTAAGAACTTGTTTGTTATGCCTCAGAAGATTGGAGACTGATGAAAATTAGGCTTGGGGTGGATTAATGATTGTGCATTGAGCACTGACTCCCCTATACAGAATTTTATTGTCGTTAACAACCATTTGATCAATAAATATGAGAGATGCCCTCACAAAAAAAAAAAAAAAAAAAAAAAGGACAGACTTCCAATGGTAAAATAAATAAGTAACCGGGATGTAATGTATAGCATAAGGAATATAGTCAAGATATTGTAACAGCTTGGTAGGGTGATAGCTGGAACCTAGAATTATGTATATAAATGTTCTACCACTGTGTTGTACACTTGAAACTAATGTAATGTAATACTGTGCGTCAACTACCCTTCAATAAAAAATAATTATTAAAAAAAAAAATGGGCATCCTTGTCTTGTTCCTGATCATAGAAAACAGGTTTCAGTCTTTCACCATTGAGTATAATATTTGCTGTGGGTTTTTCATATATGACTTTGATTACATTGAGATAGTTTCTCTGTCTTCTTAGGTCTTTGGGTGTTTTTGTCATGAAAAGGTGTTGAATTTTACCAAATGTTCTTTTCTGCATCAGTTGATGTGATCATGGCCCTTTCCTTCATTCTATTAGTGTGGTAAATTACATTAATTTAATTTTCTATGTTGAACCATCCTTGCTTTTTAGGAATAAATCCCACTGGGTCATGGTAAATAATCCTTTTACTATGGTGCTGAATTTGGTTTCCTAGTATTTTGTTGAGGTTTTTTTACATCAATTTCATCAGGGATGTTAAGTCTGGTTTCTTGTAGTTTGTTTTGGCTTTGCTATCAGAAAAATTCTAGCCTCAAAGAATGAGTTAGGAAGTGTTTTCTCCTCTTCATTTTTTTGGAAAAGTTTGAGAAAGATTGGTGTTATTTCTTCTTTAAATATTTGGTAGAATTAACTGAAAGTATCAGGACAAGGGTATTTCTTTGTTGGGAGATTTTTATTATTATTATTTTTGATTCAATATCCTTACTAGTTATAAATCTATTTACATTTTCTATTTCTTTGTGACTCAGTCTTGGTAGGTTTTGTGTTTCTAGGAATTTTTCTATGTAGTCTAAGTTATCCAATTTGTTGACAGACAGTTGTTCATAGCACACTCTTATAATCCTTTTTATTTCCATTGAATCAATAGTAATGTCCCCACTTTTATTTCTGGCTGTAATATTTTGAATTTTGAATTTTCTATTTTTTCTTAGTCCATGTAACTAATGGTTTGTCAAATTTGTTGATCTTTTCAGAGAACCAACTTTTGGTTTCACTGATTTTCTCTACTGTTTTTCTACTCTGTTTCATTTATCTCTGCTCTAATCTTTATTTTCCTTCTGCTACCTTTGGTTTTTCTCCTTTTTCAAGTTCCTTATGTAGTAGAGTTAAGTTATTGGTTTGAGATCTTTGTTTTTGCTTTTGTTTGTTTTTTAAATTTTTTTATTTTGATATCATTAATGTACAATTACTTGAACAAAATTATGGTTACTAGACTCCTCCCATTATCAAGTCCTCCCCACATGCCCCAATAGTCACTGTCCATCAGCCTACTAAGATGCTATAGAATCATTACTTGTCTTCTCTGTATATACTGCCTTTCCCGTGTCCCCCCACCTACATTATGTGTGCTAATCATAGATGCCCCATTTTCTCCCTTACCCCTCCCTTCCCACCTACCCTTCCCAGTCTCTTTCCCCTTGGTAACTGTTAGTCCATTCTTGGGTTCTGTGAGTCTGCTGCTGTTTTGTTCCTTCAGTTTTTTCTTTGTTCTTATACTCCACAGATAAGTGAAATCATTTGATACTTGTCTTTCTCTGCCTGGCTTATTTCACTGAGCATAATACCCTCTAGCTCCATCCATGCTGTTGCAAATGGTAGGATTTGTTTTCTTCTTCTTATGGCTGAATAATATTCCATTGTGTATATGTACCACATCTTCTTTATCCATTCATCTACTGATGGACACTTAGGTTGCTTCCATTTCTTGGCTATTGTAAATAGAGCCACAATAAACATAGGAGTGCATATGTCTTTTTCAAACTGGGCTGTGCATTCTTAGGGTAAATTCCTAAGAGTAGAATTCGTGGGTCAAATGGTATTTCTATTTTGAGTTTTTTGAGGAATCTCCATACTGCTCTCCACAATGGTTGAACTAGTGTACATTCCCACCAGCAGTGTAGGAGGGTTCCCCTTTTTCCACATCCTCACCAACATTTGTTGTTGTTTGTCTTTTGGATGTTGGCCATCCTACCTGGTGTTACGTGATATCTCATTGTGGTTTTAATTTGCATTTCTCTGATGATTAGCAATGTGGAGCATCTTTTCATGTGCCTGTTGGCCATCTGAATTTCTTCTTTGGAGAAGTGTCTGTTCAGCTTCTCTGCCCATTTTTTAATTGGCTTATTTTATTTTTGCTTGTTGAGGTGTGTGAGCTATTTATATATTTTGGATGTCAACCCCTTACCAGATATGTCATTTATGAATATATTCTCCCATACTGTAGGATGTCTTTTTGTTCTACTGATGGTGTCCTTTGCTGTACAGAAGCTTTTTAGTTTGATATAGTCCCACTTGTTCATTTTTGCTTTTGTTTCCCTTGTCTGGGGAGATATGTTCATAAAGAAGTTGCTGATGTTTATGTCCAAGAGATTTTTGCCTATATTTTTTTCTAAGAGTTTTATGGTTTCATGACTTTTACATTCAGGTCTTTGACTCATTTTGAGTTTCCTTTTGAGTATGGGGTTAGACAGTAATCCAGTTTCATTCTCTTACATGTAGCTGTCCAGTTTTGCCAACACCAGCTGTTGAAGAGGCTGTCATTTCCCCATTGTATATCCATGGCTCCTTTATCATATATTAATTGATTTTCTTTGTTTTTTAATGTAAGCATTTATAGCTATAAATTTCCCTTAGTACTACTCTCACTGCATTCTACAAGTTTTGGTGTACTGTGATCTTGTTTTCATTTGATTTTAAGAATTTTCTATTTTCCCTTGTGATTTCTTCTGTGATCTAGTAGCTATTTAAAAGTGTTGTTTAATTTCCACACTGTTGTGAATTTTCCTGTTTTCCTTTTGTTACTGATTTCTAACTTCTCCTGTTCTGGACAGAGAACATTCTTTGTATGATCTCTCTCTCTTTTTAAATCTATTGAGATTTAATTTATGGCCTAACATATAGTTTATCCTGCAAAGTGTCCCTTGTTCACTTGAGAAGAATGTGCATTCTGTTGTCAGAATGAGTGTCTCTTAGGTCTAGGTGGTTTGCTGTGTTGCTCAAGTCTTCTTTTTCCTTACTTACCTTCTGTCTGGCTGTTCTGTTATTGAGAATAGGATATTAGTTGAATATTGAAATTGAAATCTCCAACTATTACTATAAAACTGCCTATTTCTCCCTTCAGTTCTGTCAATTTTTGTTTTGTATATTTTGATGGTCTAATAAATGTTTACAATTGTTGTATATTCTTGCTGTATTAAAATTTGAAAAGTACAATGCCCTTCAGTGTTTCTTGTAAACTGCTTTGATTTAAAGTTAACCTGACACTAGTTTAACCACCCCACTGTCTTTTGGTTATTATTTTCATGCAATATCTTCTTCCATCCTTTCACTCTCAATCTACTGTATTTGCAGCTTGGGATATAAGGTGCAGCTCCTGTAGACATTTTACAGTTGAATCATGTTCTCCTAGCCATTCTGCCAATCTCTTTCTTTTTATTGGAGAGTTTAGTCCATCTATTTATATAAAGTAATAACTTATACGGAGGGGCTTATTTCTGTCATTTTGCTATTGTTGTCCACATGTCCCATAGCTTTTTTGTTTCTGAATTTCTGCATTAGTATCTTTTTTTGGGTTCAGTTGATTTTTTTTATAGTGGGACATTTAAATTCCTTTCTCATTTTCTTTTCCGTGTACTCCATAGCTATTTTCCTTGTGGATAACACAAGGTTTATATTTAACATCCTAAAATTATAACACTCTATTTTGAATTTATATAAGCTGAACTTCCATAACGTACTAAAACTCTGCTCTTTTTAGCTCCACCCCACCCCTTTCAGTTGTTGATGTCCCACAGTTAACTCGTTGTACACTGTGTTCCTCAAATTCTTTTTGTAGTATATAGGGATTATTCAGGTCTGTTCTTCACTCCCCTTCCTTGCACATATCTGGATATTTTAAAAATTATGAAATTTATGTTATGGTCAAACAATTACTCTATGACTGCTTTTTTCACTTAATAATATGTAAGGCAACTTTTAGCATCAATTCACATATATGTGCCTTATTCTACTTAATAAACCCATAGTGTAGTATTTCCTAGAATGGGTACACCATAATTTACCAATTTATTCTCCTACTGCTGATTTTTACTGTCCAGAGAACCATAGACAAAATTTTCGGTTGAGACTCTTGACTATCCTCCTAGCATTTCTGCTCTTTCTCTGAGACCAGTCAGTATAGGAGCAAGGAAGCAGCAATAAAGGGCAGCCACCAGTGTTTCCTGAACAGAAGCTGCCAGCACAGTTAACTGTGACATGGGTCATTCCTTAAGGAATATACATTATCTTAGGGACTGGGACTCATAAACACATAATTGTAATAAAAAGTCGTAAGTGCTATGGTGAAATTTTGCTCCAAAAGCTAATAGATCCCAACGGAGAAATAGACTTTTTTCTGCTTTGGTAGGCTTGGGAAATTTTCAGGCAGAGGACATTTGGGTTATACCTTGTGGATAAATGGAGTAAAGGGGGGTAAATGGATAAGTCACTAGAACATATGGTAGGAGAGGAGGGAAAGGGAACTGATTATTTAAAGAGTTATAGAGGCTGTTCTGGTAGGCCACTAAGGGCAATAAATGAGAGGAAAAGAAGAGAAAGGAGAGAAGAGAGTAAATGGGATCAGACAGGTGACAAAGAGATGGAAGTAAAAACCAGAGAGGAGGTAGCTTGTGTGCTTAGTGCCACCAACTAGGAACGGGGTCTTAGAATCAGTTTCCTTGCCCAGGGGATGAGGGGAGTGGTCCGAGCTGCAGGGCAGGGGAACCAGGCGATTTCAGGATCAGAGTGGCCGGTAGTCGAGTGCCTGTGCCATCTTCACATGAGTGGATCCTCTGGATCCACAGTCTCACCTAGTTGCCTCTCCTCTATCAGCTTTCTTTCTGGGAGCAGACGTCCACTCAGCACCTGGCATCTTTGCTTTGCCTTAGTATGACCTGTCCATGAGATCATTTTCTAGAGGACATTCCTCAGTACAGCCAGAAAGCTGAAGAACCCCAGGTGCCTAATGAGGTGATGAGAAGGAGCTCAATACCTGATGAACTGGCCATCTTGAAGAGCCCAGGCTGGGGTGCACAGAACTGTTACAGGCATGGGACATCTCTTTTAATGTACATATGTACTCGTTATAGCCTAACAGCCCACCAGTGCCCTGGAAATTTGTATTCTTATTTTATAAGCGAGGATATTAAGGCTCAGTAACGTTACATTCTTTGTCCAAAGTCAGGTTTGTTTGTTTGTTTTCCTTTGTGTTTTCCCTCACTACAAGATTTTACTCTTGTAAAGGACACTATGTTTTATTCATGTTGTATGTCTGATTGTATATAGTACAGATGCTTTTAAGTAACAAGAAAATATAATGTGTGGTTAAGATTGTGGTGTAAGAATCTTCAACAAATTTGAGTTAAAAGTCAGATTCTGCTGGTTTCTACCAGTGAGACCTGGTCAAATGAATTTTCCTTCATGAGCTCCAGTATCCTCATCTGTCTGGAAAAGCTTCTAAAACCTTCTGCAGAGTTGTGAAGAATAAAAGAGATACTATCCTAAAAGCAATTCACCTCATATCTGCTACATGGTTATAACTACAATTATTACTGTCAGTTACTTGCCAGATGTTTTTAAAGGGAACATTTCATATGTCCATCAAGAAAGATGATTCTTTGTCCAAGAGTTATTTTACAATATTATTAACCTATCAGTGTCTGACATAATGATATGAGAAGTAGAGTTGTTTGGGTATGTAAAATAGCATTTGGCCATCTGCAAGAAGGAATTCAATCTGTATCCAGCTTTGTGAGTTCTCTTCACAAACCAGTAAGAGGTAACCGTTGTGATTTATATCTTAGGTGACATCAGGGATGAATGTGGGGGGATTTCAGGGCCTTTCTAGCTTCTGGTGGCTGACTGGAAAGGCAGAAACCAGGAAATCTTTCATTCTGATGAGCATAGAAAAAGGCATTCTTTACATTGTATGCCCAGATCTTTTCATGAAATTGCCTTTTGGAGATTCACAATTATAGCAAATGCTTTAAGTAGGTATAAAAGACAGTCCTATGAAACCAAACAAAAACAAAGCAAAAAACGGAAGCCCCCTGATTTCCTCAGAGCTCAACCTCAGACAGATGTCTTTCACACCACTTCCTTTTCTCACTCCCACCTTCCATTCCAGAGCAGCTAATTTTTTTTTTCTTTCAGTCTTATGACCACCCTTGGGGAAAGATAATCATGAAATAGCTTTCCCTGCAGATGGCTGAGCAGCAGAAAGTAATAGCAGCCCCATGGGCCTCTTATTTCTGCTTCTATCCAAAAGAGATTATCTCAACAACCACTCTGCTAACAATGAAACAAAAAGACAATTGCAAAAAAAAAATTTAATCAGTGGAGAAAAAAAATATCAGTCACTATCTTGTTCTTAAAGAGTCCGCTCCATTGAAAAAGGACTCTGCCCTCATGGAATTTTTGAGCCTACTCTATGAATAGTTTTTACTTCTTTCCAGCTAGCACTATGCATTAGTAATATATTTCCAACCCTTTTTTTGCTAGGTAGCGCAAAGAATACATGTTGTAGAGATAGTACTTCAACTGGAAAAAAGCAAAAATGCCTGTAATTTCCCTGAGAGCATGATAACTTCTGAGTTTGGGTGACCAACTCATCCTAGTTTGCCCAGGATATCTGCAGATTTAGCATCTAAGTCCAATGCCTAAGAGACCTTTCAGGCTCTGATAAACCACCATGGTTGGTCACCCTAACCAAGGGGGTTTCCAGACCTACATGGTGAAGGGCCCCCACCCATAAGATGACGAACTTCCTGCTTCTCTTCCGGGTCCTCGGTTCCCGCCGGCGCCACCTGAAGCCCAATGACCCCTCGCCCCCCTAATCCCAGCACCTAGCCAATAGCCACCAGCCCCGTAGAAGTGACACCTCAATCAGCTCATGCCCCTTCCTATATAACCCAGCATCTTTCCCCAATAAAGCGGAATTCTCCGGTGAATTGCTGCTGTGTGTCGCTCCTTTCCTTTCACATGGGAATAGGATGTTCGTGACAACTGAATAACAACAGTAATGGTTTAAATCTGAGTACTTACTGAGTACAATTATTTAAGTGCCTTTAATGGCTAGCTCCATAATAACACTTTGAAGGAAGTAGTATTCAATTTACCTCCACTTTCAGAAAAGGAAACTCAAGTTTAGACAGGTTAAGTATTTTGCCCCAAATCACACAGGTAGTAATTGCTAAATGTGGGATATGAACCCAGGCCAACTGATTCCACTTATTCAGTTACTAGACCACACTGCTTCTGTATTACAATGCTCCCTTTTGAGAAAAGCAGTCATAGGAAGCTCGTATCTATAGTTACCAGAAAGTGTTACTTTTAATCCTGCTTTTCTGGTAAAAGCTGATTCATCCAGGGATGCGGGCCTGAGTCAGAGGCCAATAGTCTGGAGGAGGTTTGGTATGGGAGTTCTATGCTAATGATTTCCTGTTTCCTTATTTCCTGTATATTTCCTTTGCATCTAAGGTAAACAGACTGTATCATTTTTCCTTGTACTGTACACAAGTTCTCCTACAGGATCAGAAGAGAATCAGCACGATGCCCTCCAAGAGTATCCTCAGCTCCCATCGCTGCCCCCCTCACGAGCTCAAAGGAGCATTCCACACCGACTGTGGTTTTGATTATTCTATTGTGCTTAGTCCCACTGACCCACATACTGCTCCAGCAAGATCCACATCATATGGTTCATTATGTAATTGAATTTAGTGTTCATGATATTTGGAGCCAGGAAAACAACATTCCGTGTGGCGAGCCAAATGAAGCTATTCTTCTAGTATGAAATGGGGAAGCTGAAGAGTCTGAAGACAGGACTTTTTAATTTTGATTAAGAGAGATTATTTGCTTCTTGGGGACATGGCCTTTGGCCAGAAATCATGTTTGTGAAATATTTAAAAGGATGAAGACACTTGGATGAAGAATTTAACAATATTCCCAATATGTCAGAGAGCATGATTGGCTCCAGGAGAGAAAAAATATGATCTGTAAGCTCCAGGGAGGTACATTAGCCATGAGTGCTGTCACAAGGGCTGGCACTTTTAGTTCTGTGCTCTTTACACCACAGCATGTTAGGACCATTAGAGAGACTCGGTAATGGTAACATCGGGGAAACGATAGGGCACATTTTTAGTTTGGACTGGTGGGTCTCTAAGGGAACTAGGCATGTAGTTTACATAAATGCTAAATAATAAGACCTTTTCTGTAAATAGAACATCAGTGTAATGGTATTTAGTTTGTTCAAGCAGTCCTTCTAGGGACTGTGTTGAAATTACATTAAAGCAAGATGTGTTCCCTCCACTGTGCTAAGAGTCATAAATCTAAAGTAAGAGTCTCTACTGTGGAGAAAAATTAATACATTGTGGTAGAATTGGATACAAGTGGGTTCTTTTGAAGAGCATAATGAACAAAATGCACAGCTGAAAATTACTTTGAATTCTCAAAACGTGGGATAGAACAAGTTTTTTTAAGGTCCAAATCAAATCGACAATTAAACTGCTACTGGGCAGGAAAGGGAAGTCAGCACGGATGATGGTAAGTATGGTGACTATTTGAGCATCATCTGCGAAGAAGCCACAGTGAGGCCCAGTGTGAATGCACTGGTGAAACCACTTTTTATAAGAGTAGTAACTTGCACTTTGGTGGACAGAGAAAAACATAAAATAAATCCCCTTGTTAAACTCCTTTAAAATAATAAACAGGATGTGTGGCGCATGGTTCTGCGAAAGCAGGCAAGTATCCAGTGAAAACAGAAGAGAGGATATACTGCCCACGTGAAATGAAGTACAAGGATTTGGCTTGTTGGGAGTCATGTGTTATTCATATTTGAACCTGAACTGTAATTGCTAATATTGAACATTTTCTGTCATTATTCCAGTGACATTTGATTTCAATATCTAGACCAAAATTTAAATGAACCCCTCTAGCATTTTCGGTGTTCTAGTTTAAGAAACTGCGTATTTCATTTTAAACTCATGTTTTCTTCAGTGTGAAGAAGATACTTGAGAAACCTCAGGGGAACTGCAGTTCTAGTTTACAAAGCATCACAAGGGGCAGCAATGATACACAACAGTTTTGCAAAGAGTTTTGTCCATTCGATGGTGAACAAACTTGGGTCAGAAACCTCTTTGCAGTAAAACTGCCTAGACTAATTTAAAGGAAATATTTAGCGATATATATCTCTTGATCAAACGAATATTGTTCAAAAAAGTCGGCACATTCCTGTCCATACGCGTTGGTTTCCTCCTACGCATTTTTTCTGACCATGGTAGAAATACGACCAAGAGCATGAGGTGGAAGGAAAAAGGTCAGATCTACCAGGCCTCAGATTCCGGCTCCCCCAGTTAGCAGCTGGATCTTTGGTTTTCTAGCTCCTAAGCATTGTTTATTTATATGTACAATGGAGATAATGCTGCTGAACTTTCACTTGTTAGTTGGTGAGCTGGACATTTTGAAGGAGCACCATGAGATCTGGCCATGCTGACATCCCAGTTATGGCTCAAGGACAGCCATACTTACCATTATTTGAGAGTGTTCATTACGTCCTTGCGGGCCTTGTCTACTTCAGTGCTTCTTCTCCGCTTCTCTAGCTGTCCTACAATCATTCTGCTACCTTCAACTCCACCCCAGAGTGCAGGCAGTGGTTTAAGGACATGGGAGATTTCACGGAGCCAGTCCAGGTCTGCAGACCAGCCAGGTTCCCATTCTCAGTCTAGTTCTAAGCATTATCCCCATAAACTCTACAATCAAAAGAAACATTGTCACCACAGACTAGTATTCGTATCCTGAAACATGTTTGCTGGTTGGGGGATGTCCATGAAGGTATTGCTGAGAAGGTGTACCAACACATATTCATTTATTAATCAAAGAAATATAGGTTGGACTCCTATCTTGCCATGCTAAGTGCTAGAGATTCAGGAAAAAAAGGATAATAGATACAGCTACTACCCTCCCAGAGCTCATAGACTAGTGGAGAAAAGAAATATTAAAATAAATCATACAAGTATAGCAAACCAAAAAAAAAAAAGCAGTGTTGATAGAAAGCTTGTTACTCTTTGGGAGATAACTTCTTATTTAGGAAATTGTCCTGATAGCTTTTCTGGATGTCAAAGAGAGTGTCTGTAAGGACATGGCTGGGATAAATTAGGTATATTCAAAGTGGGAAAGAAATTGCTTGATGTATTAAAGTTGGAAAGATAATGCCTCTCTGCTTTTAACTAGATAATACTTTGTCTTCCCTCTCCTTACTGTCAGGTGCTGGTCCCCCTCTGGTGATCTTTTGGTTTGTTTCAGAATTCTTGCCTTAAGTTCTTATTAATGGGGAAGTGAGATTGGTCTGTCATCTGGGTGGCATTTTCTATGCATACATATATTTACTACATATTTATAGGGAAAGGAAAATTAATATCACACACTTTCAAAATTTATGAACATTTGAAATCTTCCCCAGCCTCACCAATACCTATCGCCTTCTTGACCAACTGTTACATGCTTGATATTATGACAAAATTCAAAGAATGTAAAACTCACAAGTCTTGGAATTTTCACAGTCTATAAAATATAATCACATTCTTCATTATGGAAGAAAACAGTATCAAGGCCCCTCATGCCCCACAAAATCATTTTTGATACTACATAGCCTGTATTTTACTGCAAACATATTTGCAATTTGGAAAAGAGTGTATCAAAAATATTCACATAATGTTAAAGGTCAGGAACTAAAGGCTACTTATGGATGTTATAGGAAGGGTGAGCCTCCAAGACCAAATGCTGTGGAGTCCCAAATGACTGCACAGTCCCAAATATATGAAGTGCTATGAATGAATAGTATAGGATGTTTCAAAATTGCACAACAGAAGAACCTGATCTCTTAACGCAGCATCAGGAACGCTTCTGCAAAGGAATGAATTTTGAACAGGGATTGTAAACTTGTCATTAGAATTAAGAATTAACCCAGGTGAATGGGGTGGGAGTGAAGGTGGTGAGGTGGGAGGAATTGTTTCAGCTGGAGGGATAAGATGGGGAACAAAAGATGTTGTGGTTGGAAAGAATCGCTGTCATTGGGGAACAGAAATAGAGCAGTTTGGAGTTTAAGGCTAGAGTGGTTGCACAGGGGCCAGATTTTTAGTCTGGAAGATTATGCTAAGGGATTTTGCCCTTATCCTAAAAGATGTGAGACAACATTGAGGAGTTTTAAACAAATGACCAACTTCAGTGAATGTTTTGCAGGATGGAAACCCTTTAGGTAAGGAACGTCATGGTGAGCCGTTAGAGGACAGTTTTTATACTTGAAGTGTGCATCACTTGCATCAAGCTGAGGGATTTCGGAAGATTTTAAGATGCTTTGAAAGTAGAATCATGAAGTTTGGATGACCACGGAAAGGGGGAGGAAAGGTGTGCCAAGGGCCACATTCAGATTTCCTGTTAAGTAACGATTGTCAAAATTAAAAGGGGAAACTGAAATGTTAGATCCACAAAGATAGTGTTAAGTTTTAGGGTGTCCCATAGTTATGTGGCCAGGATTCTTAATCATATCTTTTACTTTATGTAAATTTACAAAAAAACCATTCTGCTTTAAACTATAGTATCTTTACTGACCCCTGGTGTTAGATCCTTATGTTGAAAAAAGCAGAACCACTCGGAGTCAGTCATTAGGGGGAAATGTACCACAAGGATTTACAGAGAAAAAAAGATTCCTCAGCCGAGCCGGCAGGCCTCATGGGAGCCCAGGTAGAGGCTCCTGATCACGGGAGGACGGGCAGCCAGAAAACGTTTTAACAAATGGAAGGGCGTGCAAGGGCCCTGTGCTGCTTTTTCAATAAATAATAGTAATAAGAATAAGAACAGTAATAAATATAACAATAATAATGATTAACAGTGACCAGGAGTCAGCTATTCTTTCTACCGCTGCTTCTTTCTACATGGTCCGAGCTCTTCCCTTCCCTGCCTGCTCCTGAGCTCCTGTGCTCTCTCTTCCTTCTGAGCCCCCGTCTGATTCCTGACAGCGATTCACGGTGGCAGCCGCTGGGTGAAGTTCCAAGGCCAGGCCGCCCCACAAGCTGTTTGTCCGTTTGTGCATCGGCTTCCTCTCTGTCATAACCCCCCCTGGCCCTGTGATTCCTCCCAGAGAAGGTCCGTGTTAAATGGTCAGGACACCAGCACTTTTCAATGTGGGATTTTATGAAATGCTTCCTCTCAAAAGAAATCTACAGGCAGGGCAGACATCAGGAGACTAAAAGATTCTGCTCTCAATTTTATTCATTTTTCTCTTTAAGATTGACTTTAGTTTTTTTCCCCTCTGAATGATTCCTAAGTAGACCTGGGCTGATCATGAAGAGCGCCACCACTTTCAAACACGGAGATAGAAAAGAACAGTTGATGGGATATCAGGCTGAGATGTGAATGGGGCTGCAGACAAATGGTGCCAAGACTCCCTCCAGGGTGGGTGACAGAGAAGGGCCACTATGAGAAGTATTCTAAGAGACCAGTTTCATCAGGGACCCCTTTTGTACCTGTAGTCACCTTAATTTATCGTCACATTTCAGGAAATTTAAAAAAAGTGCAAGAGCAGTTATTTCCTGCCTATCTCTTTTGCTTTGAAAAGCATGAGGTGTCCTGGTGAGTCAACATACTCCAGTGATGACGACAGAACTTTCTAACAGCTAATAATTTCAATAAAATGACCTGTGTGCAAGGCTGCAGTTATGACAAATGGGTTGGAAGGCACACATTTCAAAAATATTTTTCTCACTCTCCTCCCCACTCCCCCCACCTCTTTCTCTCTTCCTTTCTGCTTTCGAAGTCCACGTTTTTGGACATCCTGAGTTCTTTGCATGTAAATCTGCGTGGGTGGATGTGATGAGAAGCAGTTGAATAAACTTTCCGTAGAGCTGCTAGAGCTCTTGTAGGGGCTAACTGAGGGCGGGAGCTGAACAAATGGTCCAGAGTTAACAAGAGATCTCTTGAGTGCTGATTTTGATTCATTGAGTTCCCCTTTACCAAATACAAAAGGAAATACTTTATTTAAAAAAAAAAGGGAGAGCCTGATGAAGGTTTATTGAGAAATTATGACCTTCTGTATGTCACAACCTATGTGTTCAATCATTTAACTGTGGACTTAACCCTTTTGCTCATTTACAGTGAATAAAACTGGAAGCATTTAAAGTACTTTGGAGCAACTAAATTTATAATATTTAGAATCTCATCATGTACCTGTATGGCTTTGTATCTGTTTTTGAGTGCATACGTGCATGCATGTTGGGGGATGTTTTCCACATCCTAGGAAATGGTGAAATCAGAGGCTTTCTTCCAAATATAAATTCTCCAAACACAGAGACAGCTTAGAGATACAAAATAAGAAGGGAAAAGATAGTCAGGACTCAGGCTATAAATGCAACTCAGCAAATCAGTTTTGTCTCATTAATTCAAGGCTTGAAAGAAAGTAAGCCTGACTTAAAAGAAATGGTAGGCGGTGGCAAAAGAGTCAATGTCAATGAAGACAGAAAAGGAATACTTATTTTGTGTATTTCTTTTCATTTTGAAAATTTGTTTCTATAGTTCCTTGTACATAGCAGGCTTCAAAACACAGGAATCCTTTCCCTTTAGCTGCTCTCTATCCATTTTTTGTATCTTATGCTGGAATGTATTTTCTAAACATTTTTTCCCCTCTCCTGCCATAAAAATCAGTTTCAGTAGCTTAAGACATTTTGGTATCCATCCACTTATAATGAAATGAAGCTGATTTTATATAATTCTTATATATTCATGTTTGTTTACTAATTATTATTCTTACCCTGATCCTTGAGTCTTTCTAAAATGAATGCTTAGATTTTGAAGATCAGGCTAAAAATAAATGAGCTCCATACTGGTTTTATTCTGTAATGTGAAAAGCAAGAATACAAGAAGATAAATTTCTGAAGTCAGGAAATAGAAGAAGTGAAAAATTATATTTACATGGGTGTTCGCTCTGTGAAATAGTTCTTAAGGATATTTATGTATTTTTGACTCAAGAATCCTTAAAAGGGCAAGTGATGCAGACAACTGAGCTCAGCAGGGGTGACAAGTTAAATGGGAGGCATTTTATTTGAGACGTGTTCCGTGGGAATTGGTGTTAGTTTTGAGAACATGAAATTGAGGCTTTTTTTCCGTTTATTATTGTTTGGGGTTATCACCTAAACAATACAATGTTCCTTTGATAAATAAAAGAAGAAAAATTGTACACGTTTCTTTATGGAACATTGGAAGTGGTTTCCTTCTTTCTGTGAGCGAGCATAAAGTTTGCTAAATTATATTAGAATTGGTCCTATGCCTTTCTTTTAACTTAATTAGACATTAAATTTTAAAATATCAATTCTTGGTATTTAAGTTGCTTTCAACGGAAAAACGTAGGGAGATTCTTGTGGCTCAAATAATATTTAGAACCCCAAATAGAATGGCTTCATGGATTAAACATCTGCTTCATATTGTGAAAGTATTTGATTTAGATTTTGATAGTATTAGAATTAGGTTTTTGGTGTATTTTTGAAATTTCCATTACAGATTAATTCTTATGAACTTTAAGATAAAGAAGTCTAAACAGTCTCATTTCAACCATAAAATTGTGAAAATTATTGAGTGAAAAACTGATTATTTATGTGTAGGATTAGATTTTCCCTGTCTCTCTCTCTCTCTCTCTCAGTACATCTCCTTGCAGCTGAATATCTACCTATAAAATATATGACATATACAATAACATGGATAGTCTCTCTTCATTTATTATTTCTGGTTTGAGGTCACTTAATAACATTCATTATGTCAAATGAAATCATGAAGGATGAGCTTAGCATCTCTACCACAATATCTTCAACCAGATTTTGCAGGCCTAGCATATCACCTTACAAAAAGATATGTAATATATCATTGAACTGAATGCTTTAGTATTCAGGCTGAGCCAAAACAATACTTACAAGAAGGCCACATTCAGGTGTAGATAGAAGGCTTGTCATGCTTCTCAGGACTGGTCTTATGAACAATATGTCTTCGTTGGGCATATCTAGCATCTCTCCTTCTGTCTGGTAAGACAGGCCTTAACTCCACATGGGCATGGTGGAGCTGCCTGTAACATTCCTCTCCCTCCAAACGGTATGCTGTCCTGTTTCTGTGCTGATTGAGAGCTCCTTAAGAGGATGAACTATTATCGTTGTCAAACACAAGATGCTAGGCAAGAGAAGTTTGGAAGGAGATGGGGAATTGGGCTGTCTCTCCTTTTCAGATCCTTCCAGCTCTGTTCATAACCTGCCCTAGCTCCTGAGTTCCTGCCTTTGTCACACTAACTTGGGGCCAATACCTTAACTTTTTGACAAGCCTCCTTGATCTGTAAGAGAGAGACTATCTTTGGTCCAAGCTGGCTGGCGTAAAATCAGAGTAGTAAGAGTATATAGATTGCTAAAATACACCCTTCTGTTGGCAGTTATTAGTCCCGGATTGCCGAGTCAGGTCAGCGTGTGCTCCCGACCCCCATCACACCCAAGCCAAAGGGGCAGGCACAGGACCCAGGCTGGATCAACTGAGAATGCTCAGTGATTGATTTAAAGAGGAGCATGTAGCTCAAAGCAGACATTAAGAACCTGCCCAATGATTTGTTGCATAGATCCCCAAAAATGCCTCTTTTTCTGTGTCATTGAAAGTTACAAGAGTGACATAAACAGGAGATGTATGTGGCCATATTTTTATTTCTTTTCATTTTATAATCATGGCTGAGCAGGACATTGAGGTGGTTAGGGCCTGATTATGGAGATTGCTGCATACCAACGTAACTGCTTGGTCTTAATTCTAGAATCAATGGAGAGCTACATGATGCTTGTAAGGAAGGAAGAGACATATCCTGGTCAGCATCTGATATATGTCACTCTGTTTATTTTGTTGCAGATATGTCTATTTCAACCAAGAGTGATTTTAAAAATTCCACAGAATGTGAAAGTTAAGAAACACAAAATACTAATGGAGAAAAGATCAACTTAGGACACACTTAGAAAAAAGAAGTTTTGAGACACATTTTGAAGCAACAATATATATCTCTAAGAAAAAGTTTAGTCCAGGTCTTGTAGTTACTAACAGTAGGATTGTGGATAAATTGTCTACCTTGTATATCATATTCTCAATATCAGCACTATTGGCCTTTTTAAGACAATTTTTTAGACTATTGCATTCTTCAATTCATGAAATGCTCTTGTTCTGTCAGAAGGAATAACCTGCAAATGGAAACTGGAGTGAGACATGGTTTGGGCCCCTGGTCCTGCTGTTCTGGCAGTTAGTATACCCCAGTATACTTAGTTATTTTAGCAAAAGAAGTGAAAATACAGTTTGAACTGCATCTGTCATTTGTAGCTAAAAAATTGCCGCTTTCCAATATTTAACAAAAACCACATCAAATCATGTTCTCAGATTCATATTTATATGTTGATTTTACCTACTGATTAAGCAATGATTGGAAGGATGGTATAAACACAATTGATTTATAAACTCAATTTAATACTTTTAGCATTGGAGATACCTAAACTTAATTGACTCAATTGCTAGGCAAGTCCATCCATCGTTTGAAGCTCAAACCAAATAGAGTTTTTAAAAAAATGGTTAGCTGTTTTTTATTATTGTGTCTGGGGTGGAGATGCTATTAATCTCTGTGGTTTACTACGTACAAAAGGTATTGTCCATAAAAGCATAATCCCAAGACTTTTGGGGCAGTAGCACAGGAGATAGTACCCAGGGCAGCCCATTATGGTTTAATTGTCAGAAGTACTCATGGAAAAAACACTCTTGAAGGGAAAGATCTGAATAAAAGAAAAAACAGTAAGCAGATTATTTAATTGTTCTACTAAAGACATCTGCCTTTTCATTGTGTTGATTTTCCCATTTCCTTTAGCTTTCATCTTTTTCCCTGAGTGCTTGTTAATAACCACTACAGACTTTTACAGGAAAAGTGACTTTGAAGGTTGGCAAGCAAAGACTTCAGTTTTTGTGTTGAGTATAACTTTCCCAGGAAGAGAAAAGGTAAAAAAATGTTAACCTAGCTGAATATAAAGTGATGTTTCTCTTTCTTCTCTCTGAGCATATTCAGAGCCCACTCCATTTCTGCCCCATGCACGGTTGGGGTAGAATACGTAACAACTCATGGCCTGGCAGAGACCCGTGACATGTGAACAGTGCGCCTTAGCCACAGCCCGTTGGCCTGGAGCAGACGTCAGGGTGGATTGTCTTTGCAGTTTCCTGGCCTCCACTGGGAAGAGGAGTCATGGCTGTCACCAGACTATTCATGAATTGCGTCTTTATGGGCACTGCATGTGTATGTAAGTCAATGGTCAGAGAAGACTCACTCATGATACAATTTGGAGAAAGTCACATTATTTATGGTTTTGCTGAAAAACAGAGTCCATGTGTCCCTCTGTTTGTCATTATAGTCTTACAGATAAACAGGCTCTGGGAATGGGGAAAGGAATTTATAAACTTTGCTGCATCTTCTCTGAATACTAGCTTATAAGATGAGAATGCTGGGGTAGCAAAGGGCTGCTGTCATTGGGCTTTTCAGACCACTTGGCAAGAAATATTCCTAGGTACAGGTGGGAAATTTTCTTGACCCATTTTCATTTCACTGTCTTTTGCCACCACTGCCATAGGCAGGCTCTTGGCTAGAGCTCAGTTGACTTTGGAGGCAGAAGTCCTCTTGGGTAAATGGACATTCCACCCACTCCTTCTAGCTCTGGTTCTCCCGGATCCAACCTTCTTCTTTATTAGCCACAGACCTAAGTTTAGGCTTCCCCAGTTGTCTCGGTGCAAAAGAGGGTAAAGAAGAAGACAGTTTACATTCAGGGTTCACTTTTTACTGCATGGGATGCCTAGTAATAAAATTTAGAAGTCTATTAGAGAGTCATTTAGAATTTTAAGTGATTTATCCCCCATAACAATTTAGGTGGTATTGTTTAAGCTTTTGAAAGACTAATTTGTAAAATGTACTACTTTCCTCTGAAGTGGATCCACATAATTCTATTTTGTTGTAGTGTCAGGAACCCAGCTGAAGATAAGGGAAGGTAGACAGAAGGGAGAACCCTGCATATGCACGTCCTGCTGATGGGACATTTTATATCAGTCATTCCGCAGGAGGCTCTGGAATCCTGCCTGAAGCTCCCTGATCACCTCACACACATGAAGGCCTGGAAGATACATTCTTACAATTCCCTTTGAATCATCCTCTAAAACAATGCATTACCGGAGCAGATCTAAAACCCAAATTCCATTCTCGACAGCACAGAGATCAGCTTCGCCAGTGTTTCTGAATTTTAAGCAGACTTCTTCATTTTTCGCAGGAACAAAATATTCCTTGGCATCTGTTTTTTCTAAGTAAGGAGTTGTTCATAGAAGTCTGGTTTGTCTTCACGTTGATACTCATTTTTCTTCTCTGTTTTTATTCTGTGCATGTTTATTAGTAAAAACAAAATTCAATTTTTTAAAAAAATTTTTGGAGGACTCCTAAAGAATTCCTTGACCTTTTGACTACCACAAAGATGAGAGGGTGAACCTAGAAATGCCAGCCATTTTGGGTCTAAGGCAGTCATAATAAACTCTCCAGATGGGTGTAGAAGGTTTTTTTGTGAGTTGTTTTTTGTTTTCATTTTTTTTCCCCTCAGCCAAAGACAATTCCTAAACATAAGTTCTGTCCATGGGGACCACTGGGTTCTATGAGGCCCGTCGCAGACTAGATTCATGACTAATACGGGAAGTAATGGATATTTCTTTGGTTCCCTGCATCACAGAGTAATATCCTAGGTCAGCTTCCATTATCTTCAAAATTTGATGTGAGTCATAACCCCTTTAAGTAGGGTTGAGCAATATAACACAACCTTAACAAATAAGTCAGTTCTTCCCATTAGAAAATACGTGTCATGGGGCTGTAATGTACAGCATGACAACTGTAATAAATAATGCCATATTGCATATTTGAAAGGTGTTAGAGTATAGATCTTTAAAGTCCTCATCACAAGAGAAAAACATTTTAGCTATGTGTGGTGATGGTTTTTAACTAGACTTACTGTAGTGATTTTTTTACGATATATAAACTATTGAATTTTGTTGTACACCCAAATCTAACATGTTATATGCCAATTACACTTCAATTATAAAACATTTCTAACATGCAACCTTTAAAAGATACCTGAATAATATGTACATTTTATATTAGAAAACAGCAAATTATAAATGTAATAAAATAATCTAAGTAT
Organism: Manis pentadactyla; assembly: GCF_030020395.1. Taxonomy (NCBI): domain Eukaryota; kingdom Metazoa; phylum Chordata; class Mammalia; order Pholidota; family Manidae; genus Manis; species Manis pentadactyla. Next base: position 64,171,987 of record NC_080031.1, on the reverse strand, counting down.
AAAACTTAAGAGCTGAAAAGAATAAAAGTGCACAATGAAAATGAATAAATTAACTAAATTAAAAGTAGAAATTAAATAGGCAATATAAAAAGTAAATCAGTGAACAAAACCAATGTGTTTTTTGTAAAGTCCAATGAAACAGACCTCTGAAAAAATAAGAATACCCACTATCACCAGCACAAGCTAGGAAGGACAGGAGGGACTCTGTGATGCAATGAATCAAGAAAATTATGTTACATGTCATTTGAAAAAATGTGTGTGTGTGTATATATATATATATGTATATATATATATATATATATATATATCTCAGATATGTGTATGTTTCAGATATATATCTATATCTATCTATATCTGAGTGGAAGAAACACAAAACATAATTATTTGCAAGTAAATAACTGAAAAGCTACTAGAATTAATAAAGCAATTCAGAGTGGTGATTGAAGAAAAGGCCAACATATGAAAATTATAAACTTTCCTATGAATCAATGATAACCAGTTAGAAAAACTTATGCCAAAAGAACATTGTATTCACAAAATGATACATACTTTAGGCATAGCTATAACAGGAATTGTATAGAATTATATGAATAAAATTATAAGCTGCTACTAAAGGATCCCCTCGATAAGTACCTGCACAGATAGAAGAGGCATATCATGATATATCTAAGAATAAAATCATGGAGATGCTAATTTTTGAGAAAACAATCAAATTCAACTCAAAATCAGAACAATATTTTTCATATAGAATGACAAACTCATTCTTTAGTGTATACGGAAAAAATATGCATAAAATAACTAGGAAAATCCTGAAGATAAACAATTGCTCCAGATATCAAAACATATTATAAAGCTACTCTTTATGCAGTCCAGCATTAGAGCAGGCAAACACAGATGGAGAAATGGAAAACAATGGACTCCAGAAAGATTCCTTTTTAGTAGGTAATTCAATTTATAATAAAGAAGGTTTTTCAAATCAATAAGGAAAGAATTTATATTTTATTTAATGTGCTGGGAAAATTGACTCTCATTTGGAAAAAATATAATTCTAACCCATAGTTCACAGCATATACAAAGATAAACTTGAAGAACTGCATGTAAACTATGACTCAAAAAAACCATAATGTTATTAAAGGAAAATCTAATAAACATTAACCACAAAATGTACCAAAAATACATGAATATAGTCTCAGCTTCACTGACAGTCAAGGAAATGTTAACATAATAGAAATATATTTTTTGCTTCATTAGAACATTGTTGGTGGGGTATTTTGAATTTTCTTGCATTCTGTTGTTTGCATTTTAGAAGGCATTTGATTATTACTTCTCAAAATTTAGAGTGCACAGATCCTTATATGCAACAGTTCCACTTCTGGGAATGTAGCTTAAAGAAAGTTATCTGTGCAAAAATCTAAGGGTATTTTTAATAGTAAAAATAAGGGAACACTGTAATTGAACAACAATAGAGAAGCAAATTCTGGTAGTACCATGTTGTGAAGTAGTATGTGGTTTAAAAAGAGAGCTGCAGGTCTACTGGCATTACCATGACAATATCCCCAGACTTATAATGGGAAAGCAAGATCCAGAAGATGACATTTAGTATGATGTTTATGAAATTATGGAATATAAAAGACATTTGGAAACACATATGTAAATGCATAAAAAGAGGACAAGAAGTGCAAGAAAACACAGCAAATGCTAACATTGTTACCTCTAGGGAGGAGAATGGGATTGAAGATGAGAAAACTGAGGATATCATATTTTTCTCTGACTATTTCTAAATGCTTTGAATCATGGATGGCAAATACAGTTCGTGGGTTATGTGTGCAATTAAAAAATACAGCAAGAAATCCAAAATATATAAAGAGCTCATGCACCTCAACAAACAAAAAGCAAATAATCCAATTAAAAAATGGGCAGAGGAGCTGAACAGACACTTCTCCAAAGAAGAAATTCAGATGGCCAACAGACACATGAAAAGATGCTCCACATTGCTAATCATCAGAGAAATGCAAATTAAAACCACAATGAGATATCACCTCACACCAGTTAGGATGGCCAACATCCAAAAGACAAACAACAAATGTTGGCGAGGATGTGGAGAAAGGGGAACCCTCCTACACTGCTGGTGGGAATGTAAACTAGTTCAACCATTGTGGAAAGCAGTATGGAGGTTCCTCAAAAAGCTCAAAATAGAAATACCATTTGACCCAGGAATTCCACTACTAGGAATTTAAGCTAAGAATGCAGCCACCCAGTTTGAAAAAGACATTTGCACCCCCATGTTTATTGCAGCACTATTTACAATAGCCAAGAAATGGAAGCAACCTAAGTGTCCATCAGTAGATGAATGGATAATGAAGATGTGTTACATATGCCCAATGGAATATTATTCAGCCATAAGAAGAAAACAAATCCTACCATTTGCAACAGCATGGATGGAGCTAGAGGGTATTATTCTCAGTGAAATAAGCCAGGCAGAAAAAGACAAGTACAAAATAATTTCACTCATATGTGGAGTGTAAGAACAAAGAAAAAAACTGAAGGAACAAAACAGCAGCAGACTTACAGAATCCAAGAATGGACTAACAGTTACCAAAGGGAAAGGGACTGAGGATGGTGGGTGGGAAGGGAGGGATGGGGTGGAAAAAGGGGCATTACAATTAGCAGACAAAATGTAGGTGGGGGGTATGGGGAGGATTGTACAACACAGAGAAGACAAGTAGTGATTCTATAGCATTTTACTATGCTGATGGACAGTGACTCCAATGGGGTATGTTGGGGGGATTTGGTGATGGGGGGAGTCTAGTAAATATAATGTTCCTCATGTGATTGTAGATTAATGATACCAAAAAAAAAAATAAAGCAAGTAAATAGAAAAATCTGAAAATGGGGATGAAAGCTCAAAATAGGAGAAAAGCACTTCAATCATGGAGAAATAGGTAATAAGTCTGTGGTTAGGAAATAAAAATTAAGCAGAGAAAGGAAAAGATGGTTTATTAGGCAAAGATAAAACTACCAGTTTGAAGGCCAACGTGTTTGGTGGAAGGTGGCAGAAATACTAATGTTATAACCTGATGAACACTGTCTTAGAAGGCAGGCTACAGAGGGATAGTGCGACAGAAATAACTGGAGAGGAAGATAATGTCAAAGGAACCTGTTTAATACACACACCATTGAACATATATACTGAACATTAATATCATTTCTAAAAAGGAATACAAGGTGAGAATGGTTGGGCAGAAATGAAAAAAAAAGGAACAGTATTACATTTTGATGAAGTCCAACTAAGAAAAAATGCCCCTTTTGAATTGTGCTTTTGGTGTCAAATCTATGATCAAAGCCCAGCCTTAGATCTTATCTATATATTCAAAAATCTTGCTGGGATTTTGATAGGAATTGCATTGAGGCTGTATGTCAATTGACATCTAATTTATTACAATGAATTTCCAATCCCTGGGCACAGTGTGTCTATTTAGATCTTCTTTCATTTTCTTTATGAGCATTTGGTAGTTTTCACTATATCCGTCCTGTACATGTTTTGTTGCGGTTATATTTTTGTTTACCTTTCTTTCTCCTCCTTCCTTTCCTTCTCTCTCTCTCTCCCTCTCTTTCTCTTCATTTATAAATGACACTGTAATTTTAATTTGGATGTCCACCTGCTTACTGCTTATATGTAAAAATAAAATTGATTTTTGTATGTTTATCTTATATCCTGTGACCTTCCTGACCTCTAAGACTATTTTGGAGATACCTTAGAATTTTCTGTATAGACAATCATATCATTATTCTTTAGATTTCCTCTGTTTTCTAATGTATACATTTAGTGCTATAAATTTCTATTGGCGCTCCTTTTTCTGTGTCACAACTTCTAATATGTCGTATTTTCATTTTCTTTTAGTTCAATGTATTTTTTAATTTCTTATGAGACTTCCTGTTTGACCCATTGATTATTTAGAAGTGTGTCGTTTGGTTTCTAAGCATTTGGGGATCTTCCTATTACCTTTCCATCATTCACTTCTAATTCCCTTCCACTGTACTTGGAAAGCAGAGTCTGTATGATTTCAATTATTTTACATTTGTTGAGGTTTTATTTGTGGCCCAGGATATGGTCTTCTTGGTATATGTTTTGTGGGCACTTGAAAAGAATAAGTATTTTGCTGTTGGGTGAAGTGGGTCTATTCGTGTTGATCAGGTCCTGTTGGAAGGTGATGTTATTGAATATCCTATGTGTCCTTGCTGATTTTCTGTCTAGTTGTATTAATGTTGGAAGAATAGTGTTGAAGCCTCCAGCTATAACTGAAGATTTGTGGGTCTCTTTTCAGTCCTATCACCTTTCACTTCACATATTTTAAAGCCATGTTTTGGTGTATACCCCTCTGTAGACTGTCCTTTTTCATTTAGTTTGCTCTCTTCCTAGTTCTTGGTAGGATGAGTGATTTTTTATTGAAACCTGGGTGTTTTGGGTATTTTGCTATGAGCCCCTGGATCTCATTTCACCATTCTGTCTCAGCCAGCTTTTCCTGACACACGGGTAGATGGGGGAGCACTGCCTCCTCACCAGTAGGTGGGAGTCAATATCTGGGTGGGAGTCGATTGCCTTGGTTGACACGTGAGGTGGCACACTCCTTGTTACTTCTGGACAGGAATGGGAGTCACAAGTCCCGGCTAGGCCCCCACTGGTACCTTCCTAGCCGGGATGGGTAGGTGGCCCTTGTGAGGTCACTCCTACTATCGCCCACTTGGCTGCTTATGGAACCTCAGGTTGGAGGAGTGGCCTCCTTATGGCCCAGAGAGGGTAAGAGTCCCAGCCTCCTACTTAGCCCTCGCTGCCACCACCCCAGCCTCAGGGGGTAGGGAGCATGGGGACGGGATGCCTTGTTGCAGTACTGTGAGGGTGGAGTTCAGTCTCTCCACTCAGCCTTTGTGGGTGGGGATAAGGATGGAACCAGTTTTTGGGTGGGGCATTGGCTGTGATAGAGCAGTTATTATCACAAAGTCTACTGTCTTGCTATGCTACCTATTTCCTGGCACTTTGTCTACAGAGAGCAGTTTTTCTTAGGGCTTTTCTTGTCTGAACTCAGTGTTGCTTCTGGGTTGCCCCCCTCTTCAGCTCCCAGGTCGGGATATATAAGGCTCCTGTGCCATTTTGGGAGGGTCCCAAGGTCTCTAGCTGGTCTGCTTTCCTATCTCTGCCTTTCAGATTCCTCTTAGTGTGTTTATATATAATATCCTAGATTTCCACTTGTACCTAGTAGGAGGAAGAGGGGGAAAGTAGAGTTTTTGAAGGAGGCTGGCATGTATTAATGACATCCTCACGGAGAAAAGGCCGGTTATGACCTGGCACATGGTGAACCTATCCACAAGCTTCTTGCCACAATCGCTCCACCCGTGTCTGACGTAAAACAACCTGCTTCATCCCAGGCATCATCTAGGTCAACACCATCCATCATGCCAGACTCCTGGTGGTTTTGCGCTTGGGCCAAATACACTAAGAACAAACGTCTAGAGTCAGACCACCCAAGATATTCCCACTTCCGTGGTTAACCATCTTTGAATTCAGATTTCATGGGGTGAAAAGGTTATTCACATTCTGAACACATTAATACGTCCAACTTTGAATGTTCTTACCACCACACTGATTTTACAGACATTGGGTTCTGACTACACACACACTGGGATATTTGTACTCCACTGTAGCATTTTAACTAAATCGATCAAAGTCACCTATTTTCACTACGGTTCTTATAATTTCCACTGAATTTTATTTACTGGGGACTAAATACAAAAATATCCTGGGTATCTGGTGCCCATTCAGCTGGCTGCCATGCGTATGATGTACAAGAAAGGAATTGACCAGAATGATGGGTGCACCAAGGTAGAGATACTCTTCTCTCTCTAATTTACACTGACTTTAGAGTCTTCATACAGCTCCATTCCTACTTGGTTCCAGATGGATTGTAGTTCCTGTGAACCAGGAGACGGACATTGTATATTTATAGCCTGTTTTGTCTTGCTTTGATAAAGAAAATGTTATCTTCCTTCTTAAGAAAATACACACTGCAAAGCATGATGCACTTGCTTATGGAGGCCTAAACTTCATTTCAATCCTTACCCGGCAGAATCTGCTGTTGTGTGTGTGGGAATTGATGTTCTTCTATTCAAAATACCCTATAGGGGACAGTAGCAATGATACGAGAAGACAACACATCCTGCTTATTTGAGAGCAGAGCAACAAAGTCGTATTTCTGAAATTAAGTTAGGTTTAAGAAAAAAAGGGAAAATAGCTGTCTTCTTTTCGCCTTAACTGGGATTTTGTTGTTGTTGTTGTTGTTCTCATTCAGTTCTTTTAAAAATATGTACTTACTATTTATAATTTTTATTAGGTAATAAATGGCAATAATTGAAAGAACTGAATATTGTTATACAACTTATAATGATTAAAGTACTTCTCAAGTCTCCATCCCTGAGGCTGCCACTTCCAACATTTTTAATTTGGATTTTCAGAATTAATAGAATTCTGAAACTTTTCTCAAAATAGTTAAATACACTCCCTCCCTCCCGGAGGCGGGCAGGCACCGCCCCCGCGCCCCAGTCACTCCTGGCGGCCCTCCCACCTCCTGCCCCCGGCAGCCCCTGTGCAGCGCAGTCCCCGCCAGCCACAGCCCGAAGCGCCACGCGGCACCCCCCACCCCAAGTCGCACAGGGCCTCGCCTCACTATGGCAGCAGCACGGCACAGCACGCTCGACTTCATGCTCGGCGCCAGAGTGAATGGTGAGACCATTCTAAAAGGCCTCCGGTCCATTTTCCAGGAGCAGGGGATGATGGAGTTGGTACATACCTGGCAGGACCACGGCTATTTAGCGACCTACTTAAATAAAAATGGCAGCTTTGTCAACTTGAGAATTTACCCACATGGATTGGTGTTGCTGGACCTGCAGAGTTACTATAGTGATTCGCAAGGCAAAGAAGTTGATAGTCTTTTGAACAAAGTAGAAGAAAGAATGAAAGAATTGAGTCAGGACAGTACTGGGCGGGTGAAGCGATTACCACCCATAGTTCGAGGAGGAGCCATTGACAGATACTAGACCACTGCTGATGGCCACCTGGTTGAATACGACATAGATGAAGTGGTGTATGATGAAGATTCACCTTATCAGAACATTAAAATTCTACACTCGAAGCAATTTGGGAATATTCTCATCCTTAGTGGGGATGTTAATCTGGCGGAGAGCAACGTGGCGTACACCCGGACCATCATGGGCAGCGGCAGAGAAGATTACACTGGCAAAGATGTGCTGATTCTGGGAGGTGGAGATGGGGGCATATTATGTGAAATAGTCAAACTGAAACCAAAGATGGTCACTATGGTAGAGATTGACCAAATGGTGATTGATGGATGTAAGAAATACATGCGAAAAACGTGTGGTGATGTCTTAGACAATCTTAAAGGAGAGTGCTATCAGGTTCCCGTAGAAGACTGGATTCCAGTACTGAAGAGGTACGCCAGAGAAGGGAGAGAGTTTGATTACGTGATTAATGATTTGACTGCCGTTCCAGTCTCCACATCTCCTGAAGAAGATTCCACATGGGAGTTTCTCAGGCTCATTCTTGACCTGTCAATGAAAGTACTGAAACAGGATGGGAAATATTTTACACAGGGGAACTGTGTCAATTTGACAGAAGCCCTGTCGCTCTATGAAGAACAGTTAAAGCGCCTGTATTGTCCTGTGGAATTCTCCAAGGAGATCGTCTGTGTCCCTTCATACTTTGATTTGTGGGTATTTTATACTGTCTGGAAGAAAGCTAAACCCTGAAGATCAATGGCCCCTAATCACGTGTGCTTCAAATAGCCTTCCTGACCTTCATATGCTGTACCTGACATCACAACAAGCTGTGCCATTGATTATGAATGCCTTCAAGATTTCTTTTTTAATGGATTATTTTTAATTTAATGAAATCAAGTGGAAAATGTATATTTTGATTAGCTAGGGTGTGATTTTTTTGAAAGTCAGCTGAAGGATGATTAGACAACACAGCGAAGGCTGCTAAATGCACTGAACCCCTAGAATGTGATTTCTGTTACCTTTTTTTCTGTGTGGGCTTCTTTTTGTTTCGGTAGGCTTTGAATTTGGTGGTGTGGAGGAACGAACATCGTCGTCTTGTTCTGGAGGAACATTCTTGATGGTGTTTCTTTTCCCCCAAAAATTGACTTAGATATTAAAATTTGGTGCTTATAAGAAAGTTTTAAAAAAATGAATAGCAATGCTTCAATTAAAATTACAAATAAGATAACTAAATAAATAAAATAGTTAAATACACTAGGTAATCAGTGAGCTATGTCCCGCCCTCACCCCCTTGATACCCTTCCTCGAGTCCAAACCATTTTTGACTTAGGACAGCCCTTCAGACATCCTGGCAAGTCTGTCCCTTCACCTACATCCCTTATCCCCTGAATTCTGAATTTCTCTTTCTTGGTTTACAAATTATTTTGGTTGTCAACATGCTCTAGTAGCTTCTTGTGTAAGAGTTCACAAGAGGTACAGTTGTGGTGATGCTTTTTATACATCACTTATATACTTCAGTCTGCTTTAATACAGTATCTTATTTTAGGTTGGAAATAATTTTCTCTCAGAATTTCAGAGGCATCTCTCTATTGTCAGCACCTAACAGTGCCTGGTGCAGAGTAGGTGCTCAATAAATCATTGTTGAATGAATTATTTTCTAGCTTACAGTTTTGCTATTTTGAGAAATCCAACACCATCTGCCTTTCTAATGACTACTCCTTCATATGATACTGTTTGGAAACAAAACTTTTAGTGTCTCCTCTTTATCTCCAGATGGCTGATATTTCACAGTGATGTGCATTGGTATAGGTTTTTTTTTTTTTTTTTTAATTACTCTGCTGTGCATTCAGAGAGCCTTTTTATAGAGATCTAGGGGGGTGTTTTTATTATAGAAAATTATTGTATCTTCTGTTTTTTGGTAATCTCCCTTTCTCTATGTCTTCAGTATCTTTCCCTATAATTGGTAGCAGTAGAATATTGAATTTCTTGACCAAACTGTCAAAGATTTTTATTATTTTTCTCAGCATTTTGATCACTTTGACTCATAGTTCTTTCTGGGTGATATCGTCCACTTTATCTTCCAATCCTCAATTACATTTTTAACATACTTCTAACACCTTTTAAACTACCTTTCTTGTTTAAACTCTTCCTCGTTTGAGATATCAGCTAGGTGGTTCATGACATGAGTCCAAAATTCTGGAGCAACATTGGGGTTGGGGATATTCATTCAGGAGTTGAGTCCAAAATTCTGGAGCAACATCGGGGTTGAGGATATTCATTCAGGAGTTGTCCACCTAGGTGGAATTTAAAGTCACAAGACTAGGTGGAATCACCAAGAGAGTGAATAGAGACAGAAAAGGGAAATTCAAGGACAATGACTAAGGCATTTCCGCTTTCAGAGGTCAGATTGATGAAGAACCAAGATAGGGAACATGTCAGTGAGGGAAGGAGTAGGGACCATACAAGTGTGTGAGGTGCTGGAAGTGGAGGTGAGAATGTGTTACGTGGCCACAGGGTATGATTATCTGTGACAGATGCTCCTCACAGATCAAGTGAGATGGGCACTGAGAATTGCCTACTGGATTTAGCAACAGGAGGTCATTAGGTCACTGGAGTTCTTGAAAACATGCCACTTAAATAGAGCACTGGGGACAAAAGCCTGGGGTAGATGATCAGGAATGAATAAGAGGGTGGGCATTACAGAAGATACTGCAGTCACCTTTTTCGCCATACAGGAGACGGAAATGGAGCTGGAGGAGAGTGGTGCTCACGGTAGTGTTTTAGAAGAGTGGTGAGACAGATGCTTCCCAGAGACTGGCAGTGCCCATCAAAAACCTGGAAACTCAGTAGTGTTCAGGTATGGAGAGTTTCAAGGGATGCCTAGAGCATAAAATTTAGGTAGTGTGAAATTTTCATCAAAAATTCTATTTTTATCAAAATAATTGTACCTGTAGTCATGATGTTTGCTGAGTATCAGCTAATACAAAATACAGAATGAATTTATATATCGTAACTTGTTACGCGTTTCTCATTAAACTCAACTACTGTTAATCAGTACTTAGTTATCCTGAGTTTTTTTAGTCAGGGTGTTTTTCACATATTTCTGATATGAAGTGCTTTCAGGTGCTGAGACAGCATTTCCTTGGTTGGTAAACCCTTGTCAGGAGGGTGCATTGAGTGCAGTTGCCATACATGTGAGCTGTCTCCTCGTGGACTAATACATCTCAGATTGTTTTCTTCAATCCCTTTAGTCTTTGACCTTGACTTTTCAATATCAGCAGCAGAAGATGCTATTTGTCTTCTCAGGGATACACACAGCGCAGGCTGTGGTTTCTTTCTTTCTACTTTACTGTGCTTTGAAAAATACCATTTTATTGTAACTAGGAGAAACTGCTTACTAGAAGAGCCAAACTTTCTTTGGAAAACATTAGGGTTTAGTGTCAACATAGCAAAACTATTTTTAAACAGAGCCCTCCTCTCGTGGAGGACACCTCAGGAAGGTGTGATAAGACTATTATATTGGGTAAGTTCTAGAAGGTCTGTAAGCATTCCCCTGCACCCAGGCCTTCCTGCCTAATCAGTCTGTGTACTTTGTGCAGGTGAGCCCTCGGTTTCTGTATCCACCAGTCCTCAGATCACCCACAGACTTGTATCTCTGCTAGAGTGGTCCTCTGATATTCAACTTTCCCATGCATACGTTTAAAGCACTAACTGATTTGCAACGCCTCACATAATTAACCAGCACCTACCACTTCCAGCCTCACCCTGCACAACCACTTTTCCTGTGTTTCCTATACTCCACACACGTGGCCCTGCTTCCATTCCTATGGGGCACTGTGCTCTACCCAGCCACTGGGCCTTTGCACAAGCTCTTCCCTCTAGAATGTTCTTTAAACCCTTCTCCACCTTTGCCTAGGTAAGTCCTAGTCTAATCCAGATGTCTGGTAAATACTGCCAATGCTATTATCTTAACTATATACATGGCCCCAAGGAAATTTTTTCTGGGCCTTTTGTGAAATCCAGGATTTGGAAATCACACGATGGTCCACACTCTGCCGGTGAGAGCCTCCTCCTGAGGTGCATGGCCTTGCTGTGTGGGGCTGTGAGTTGTTGCCAAAGTAAAGCTGGCTCTCATTTTTCTTTCAACTTGTAACTGAAAATAACTCATTTTTGTTGTTTATCACCTTGTTTTCTAGTCAGCACAATGTTCTGAATGGTTGTCCTTAAGCAATTAAAGGAAACAGTGTACTTCACCTGGCATTCTTTCCCCCATGAAACAAACATATACTAAATCTTTGTCAGAAAGTGTTTCCCAAACCAGTTTGTGAAACATCAGTGGGTGTGTACTATAGATAATAGTATAATGTAAACTGATAACCCCCCAGGCCACCTGAACTGCCTGCCAGATCCGGCCCCGGGGGGCGGGCCAGGGGGGACACTGAGAGAAGTCTTTCCTCCTTCCCTTTGCCCTTCCTCTAGGGTCCCAAGCTCTCATGCTCAGAAGGTGGTCACCTCTCCAGGAGACCCTTTAAGTATAAAAGAATCATTTTGAAATAAATGGCTGTATTGGTTTCATGACTGTGGTAACAAAGTACCACGAATGGGGTACCATCAAATTACACGTGTTTATTATCTTACAGCTCAGAAGCCAGAAGCCTGAAATCAAGGTGTGGGCAGCACCATCCTCCTTCCGAGGCCTGTGGGGAGAGTCTTTCCCTGCCTCCTCGTGGCCTCTGGCAGCTCGCTGGAAATCCACGGGGCCCCGGAGGGCTGCCAGGAATTTGGAGAGCCCCTTGACTTGCAGCTGCGGCCCTTCAGTCTCTGCCTCCGTCACCACACGGAGATGGGAAAGATGATAGAATTCTTTTTGTATGGGATAGACCCACCAGGAAATAAATGGACTTTAAAGAAAACCAAAGCAACTTTTGTTTCTGGTACTAAAACTACCAAACTTCTTGGATAAGATATAAAATTACTCTTAAAAGGATCAATGAACTACCTGGAGAGTTAGGAATTCTCAGGCTCAGGATGAGAACTGGGTAGACCATTGCAGCTGGATTTTACTCTGAGAATGTTTGTGGAAGTAAATTAACAAGAACTTTGGTTTTTATGGTTGCACATGACTGGAAAAGGGAAGAGGCAAAGTTTGATAGATAGCCTTACCCTCCCCATATGGCGATGCCCTCAGTGTAAGAGTAAACTGGAAAAAATGTGCCCCCAATCATGAGCCTAAGAGGAAAATCAACCCTCTCAAACTTGAATGGGAGGGAAAACAGAACTGTTGAGAGTTTATAACCACAAACCAATCCTCACATGCATTGGAAGCCTAAATATACAGCACATGGGTGGTCAAAAACCTCAAGCAGAGAATTTAATTTAGAGCGATCCCACACTGTTAGTGTCCCAAAGACCGCCTAGCAGAAGCGAATGCCCCTCTTGGCAGGAACCCACCATCGTGCCAGTCCTCCGTGAATTTCCATAATAAATCCTAAGGCAGCTGAGAAGCCCATAGTAAGGCATAACAGGCACCATGAGGAAGAACCAGCAGAAATAGACTCTCATAATTGTACGGGCAGGGAAATAGCAGACACAATTTATAAAATACACTTGATCTCTTATAAGACATAAAAGCCAAATTTGAAACTATGTGTAACATATAAGGAGCTATAACAAATGACCAAGCAGCTCTGAAAAATAACCAAATACATTTTCTAGAAATAAGAGATAGAATTGAAATAAAAAAGTCAAAGGACATGTTTAACTCAAAATGCACCTGACAAAAGATATAGTGAATCGGACAAGAGATCTGAAAAACTTAGCCAGAACACAGCACAAAGAAGCAAAGAGATGAAAAGTATGAAGGACAGATTAAGAGGCACTGAAGAACCTGTGAAAAGGCTAACATTTGTCTCATTGGAGTCCAAAGAAGGAGAAAAGAGCATAGCGTAGAGGTAACATTTGAAGATAAATGGTCAGGAATCTTCCAGAATTGATGAAAGGCCTCAGCATCAGACTCAAGAATCCAAACAAATCCCAAGCAGATAATATGAGAAGAAATCCACACTTCAATAAATTTTAGTGAAACCAAGGATCATGGGAAACAAAAAATAGATCAGTTGAAAGAATGTGAGAAAAAATAATATAGAATACCTCTGAACATTCATCAGCAATGATTTAGGAAAAGACCAACTTGAATAAGAATATCTTAAAATAGGAAACCCAGGGGCCAAAATAACACCTGAGGGGATGCTTAGTCTCATGGAAAATGCAAATTAAGATACCATTCATTTCCACCAGATTTGAGGAAAAAAACTAAAAGTCTGACAATATCAAGGGATATAGCAAGGATGTAGAAAAATGAGAGCATTCATATATTGCTGGTGGGAGTATAAATTGGCATAATTAACTTGGAAAATACTTTGGCTTTACCTGTGAATATGAAAATATGTATAATCTGTAACCCAGCAATTCTACTAAGTAAATACCCTAGTAATTTACCTAGTGAATACTTAAGTACACTATTTACATGGACCAGGATACTCATAGCAGCATTGTGCTGTAACAGCTAAGAATTAGAAAAACCCAAATATCCATCAACAGTGGAATGGATAAATAAACATGGTATGTTCTTTAAAAGCCAAGTTAATGAGGCCATATCCTTAAAGGCAAGAAAAACTTCATTTCACTTCTCAGTATTGCAGTGCTCCTCCAATGTCAAAGGAATCCCTGGCTATTTACTTGATTAGTTTAGGGTGTATTTTCAGTCAGTTCCAAGTTTCAGTTCCTCACTGGAGCCATTCTCCCCTCTGAAGGGAACTCCCCCCTTGTTCCTCCAGTGAGTAGGATTGGGCATAGGTGGGGAATTAGGTGAGGAGGCGAGGCCTTCTTTCGATCTCACTATTCTGCTCAAAGTCTTCCAGTAACTTCCCATGTCATTCAGAGTAACATCCAAACCCCTTGCCGGGCCTGTGAAGCCAGCGCTACGTACCTCCTGGTCACCTCAGTGACGTCATGTGCCTCTCCCTGCCCCCCTCCCTCTCCTCTGTGCGTGCTGCTTCCCTGGGGCTTCTGCCTTTGCTTTTCCTTGGCTGGGAATACTTTTGCCCTACTGTACCATGTGGCTCCCTCCTGTCCCATGTTTTAGGGACTCTTAGGGAAATCTTCTCTAGAAATCCTATTTTAAATCGCAGCACCCCTCTTATGACACACATTCCCTAGATCCATTCCATTCTTTATTTTTTTCCATAGTATTTTGGACATAGCACTTAGATATCTTACCTCTTTGTTTATTGTCCATCAAGAGAAACAGACAGTTGTCTTCACTAAAATGCGAGCTTTGTGAGGGTAGGTACTGTTTTTCTTTCTCAGGGCTGTGGCCCCTTGTCTATAACACTGCCTAGCTCATAGCAGGTGAACAGTAGCTTCATCACTGGGTACGTGGATGCCGAACTGTGCTGTCACAGTCTCCGAGAGCTTGCTGAGTTTTCGCATCCACTTGCATCTTTGGCTGTTGGCTTCTGTACAGATGCTGAACTGTGGGTCTTTGGCATGGCCTCTGGTGTCAAAGTCTGAGCAGTCAGTACCAGCCTCTTTTTGACATCACACCATTTTGGTCTTTCAACTTCCTTGACACTTTGTGGTTCAGCCGCCCCTAACCTCTTCTGGGACTCTTAGGGGCTTCCTTCCGACACTCTGCCTGATTGTGAAAGGAACTTGAGACCAGTTCTCTCAGGCCGTCTGTCTTCCTAAAACACAAGCCAAATGGCATTTGTGTTCTACTCTGGCTGCCCCAGGGTAGTACAGGGCAATCATTGCAGCTGGTTCCCTTCAGTGTTCAAGTAGGAAAATGGGTATATGTCCCTCTGCTCTGTGAACCTGAGAACTATGTCCCTGGTGCCTCGTTTTCTCCCTGATGCCTTCATGTGCACCCTGTGCTCTCATTATCATGCTTGAGATAGTAACCAGAAACTAGATTATTTCTCCTGTAGTTCAGAAAAAAAAGAAGGAATTATTTTTTTGTAGTTATAATTTGTTTGATTTTAAAAGATTAGAAAAAGCACCTTCAGATATGATTGTATAAGCTGTTTATTAGGGCCCAGTATAAGAGCTCATATTATGAAACACTTTAGGACTGCTTGCTTCTTAACGTCTTCCCCGCAATACTGTTTATGTTTGCAGAGCAGCATCATAAAGGTCATGGTTAAACCAAATAATTTTCTGTGATAAACTTAGTTTTCAACACTAGTTTATGAAGTGGTTACTTCCAGACTTAATTCAAATTTTTGGCCTAAGTTGCTCTTTTTATATTAAGTATTTTACCTTTCAATAGTTAATTTTGACATTTATCTTCTATGTTGTAACAAAAGGTATACTCCTTTGTCATATTCTCCATGTTGAATTGATTTCAGTGCTTACTAACAGAGTGTTTATATCAATATTTTCCTCATTTTAATGTTTAATTTTATTCCCTTCATCTCCTGGTAGTAAGAGACTTTTTAAAGGGTGTATGTTGATATGTTTTCTGAGGTCTTATATATCAGAGAATGTCTTTATGTTCACTTTCACACAAGAAAGTCCACATGGTTGGGAATAAAATTATTAAGTAGTAAACTGTTCCCTTCAAATTGTAGACATTGCTGCCTCTAGTTCAAAGGGGTGATTTTCTTTTCCTTTAGATTGACAACACTTTTTCCACAGTCCTTGTTTTCATTTTCTCTGCTTATTCTCATAAGAGACATGAGAATATTCCACCAAACATCAAGTGTGTGGATGCTCTCTTGTCTTGGCAGATTGTATCTCATTCTGGGTTGTACAGTTAGAAGGCAGTTTCTAGTAGGTATTTATGTGGTGCAACTCACTTCTGCAGAGATAGCATGTCCTCCTGTCCCAATCTTCTAATATCTGATGCCATGAACTTAAGGAATACATAAAATCCTGCCACAGACACTACTATCAAAGACAGTTGTCTCTTCCCTGGCCTGAAGTACCTCGCACAACTCACAGGATGATGTGTGTCCCTGCCAGTTCCTTCTCCCACCACACTCTGCATAGGTCCTTTCCTATCCTCCACCTCAGCAGCTGCTATACTGATTGAATAGAGAAAGATGACTAGTGGGAAATAAGAGAAATGGAGGGTGAAAGGTGAAAGAGTCTGTCCAGATCTCGGTATTCTGGTTTGCTCAGAAAACCTAGCTTTCATTGCTATAGATCCTGATTTCTGAGTCTGGAGAACAGTTGGTGGGAGGGGATTAACCTGAGGTTGTAAGTGTGGTCCTAATTTTTTCAAGTATTTCTGTTAGAAGAAGCTTTGCATGGGTAAGTAAACACACAAAAATGACCTAACTTCTTCAGCCCTCAGGCATACAACTTCCATTTCTAAAATCTAAATGAGTCAGACTGGAATGGTTCTTCTCACTTACCTGCAGATTAATCTTAAGAAAACACAGAGACCAGCTAATTCCAATGAACATATCATGAAACAGCAAAGTGCTCATTTATTTTAGCAAAAGAAAGAAACTTTTTTTCTGTTGTATATCTTAAACTTTAAGTGGAATTTGAAAGTCAGTCTCCATATCCACACAAGGCTTTTTACAGTTAAGATTTTTCAAGGTCCCATTCAGCTCCAAGAACTAGTGCCATTAGGCCTATCTGTAGTCCTTTGGAGCAGTCAGTGGGATTGAATTTCAGTAACACAGGGAAGCTCTGCTTAGCTAGGGGCTGCAAGGGCATCTGGCTTTGCCTTTGCAACCTCAGGTGATCAGGTCTGCTGAGAGGCACATGGCTTCCTGACTGGTGAACATCCCTTCCCGACACAGAAAAAGTCAAAGGCAGCAGAACTCCAGTTGTTGCGTGTGCCTCCTGCGCAGGAAGCTATGGCTCACTTATCCCCTAGGGCAGAGTGAGTGCTTTCCACATCATATTTCACTGAATCACAGTTTTCTGAGAATATCCTAACAGTTTCAAAATGACATTTTTATGTGGCTTAATGTTCCTAATTTGCTACAACTTACATTACATCTCTACTTGCCTAAACCAAGGCCCAGATGGGATACATTCTGGTCAGGCATCCAGACAGTTACTATTTGGGGGATAATGTAGCCTTTTTAGATTTTCATGAGAGAATAAGAGTCATATTTTAGGGCTCTCAACTCACAGGATAGAATTTATGCCAAGATAAATTTTAGCCCCCCATATTACCTTTGAGCCGGAAACATTTTATCCTGGTTTTAGGGCTCCATTTGGTGTTCTTATATATTTTCTGGTAGCAGTTTGCTAACATTTAAAGTGAGGTATAAATATTTGGCAGAGCATATAAACAATTTCCTTGATCTACTGCAAAAAAAATACTGAATTCTATTTCAGCACAGAAACACAGCTAATGGAAAGTGTGTATTCATGAGATGTACGAATGATTATATGTTGGGACTTGAAAGAATTATACAATCAAGTGCTTGAAAAGAGTTCTGCTTACTCAGTTTTAGTAATAAACACAATTTGAAATGAGTAACTTTTGGGGGAAAAAATTCTAATGGATTTCTAGTAGACGAACTATTCTTTCAAAAGCTAAACTCGACATCCTTTACGTTGGACCCAGTTGCCTCCTGCCAGTCCCACCCTGCTTGACCTCACAGGCCCACTGACGCTCCTATTTGTTCTCTCATTTGCACTTGCTTTCTCTTTCCTTTCTATAATGCCACTCACCGTTCTTCTGTGAATGTTCCCACTCACCTTCTGGTATTAATTTCTTTCTCTATTTTCACTCCATGGTGAGCCTCAAGATTCTGCCAGATATTTTTGTTCTTCTGTCTCTTATACTCACTTTTCAAAAACCAAACCAAAATAAAGCAAAAACAAAACAAAACCCTCATCTGTTCATGTAGCCTCAAGGGGCTTTTGTTTCAGTACAGAGGCCCAAATGATTCTCTTCTGAATAGGAATTCTAAATTTCTGCCTGGCTGCTTACATTTCTACCTCTTACAACTCATATAACCATCACACGTAACAGGTAATAATTAAATTCATTACTTTCCCCTTAAAACTGATTTCCTTCCTAATTCCCTCTGTTTCTGTAAGCAAGGGCAGTCTCTGTATCCACTCATGCTCAAAATCTCCGTGCTATCTTTAATTCCTCCTTACTATCCACATCTGATTTGCCACCATATTCTGTTGGGTCTGATTGCATAAGTGTCCTCACCATTACAATTCACAATCCTTACAGAATATGCAAACTTTTCTCTGCAGCAGCGTTGATACCATGTACCAAAACTGTTTTAATATTTAAAGGGACCATTATTACCAACCTCACAGAAATAAAAGGAACTATAAGGAAATGCTATGAATAACTGTCTGCTGAAAAATGAGATAACAGGTGAAATGGAGAAATTTCAGGACAGACACAAACATCCAAACTGACTCAAGAAGAAATAGAAAATTAGAATAAACCATTAAGAAGTAAAGAGATTAAACTGGTAATTTAAAAAATTCATGAAAACTCAGACCCAGATGGTTTCATTGGTGAATTTTATCACACATTTATAGAAGAATTAACAATAATACTTTATAAATTCTTTCTAAATAGAGAAGAGGGAAAGCTTCTCAATTCAGTCTATGGGGTCAGTGTCATCTGGATACCAGAACTAGATAAAGACATACCAGGAAAAGAAAGAAAGAAAGAAAAAGGATGATTCAATATATCTTGTGAGTATAGATAAAAAATCCTAAACAAAATACTGGCAAACTAAAGATGGCACTATTTTAAAAGGATTATATACTAGACACATGGAATTTATCTCAGGAATGCAAGATTGGTTTAACATTTGGAAATCAATTAATGTAATTCACCATATCGATAGGATGAAGGACAAAGACCTTAGGGCTATCTCAATGGATACATCTCAATAGAGAAAACATTTGACAAAATCCAACAACTTTTTATGATAAAAACACTCTGCAACATAGGAATAGACGGGAAGTTCCTCAAATTGATAAAGGTTGTCCATAAAAACCAAATGCTCACATGATATTTTATGGTGAAAGACTGAAAGTTTTCCCTTCTAGTTTAACAACAAGGCAAGAATGACCAATTTTGCCACTAGAAATTCTAGCCTAGATCAATAAGGTAAGAAAAAGAAATAAAGACCTTGCTGATTGGAAAGAAGTAAAACTATTTGTATTTGCATATTAGATGATCCTAAGGAATCCAGTAAAAAACTATGAGAACTAATAAATGAGTTCAGCGAGGTTTTAAGATGCATGATCAATATACAAAAATCAGCTATGTACTAGAAATAAAAATCCAAAAATGAAATTAAGAAAACAATTCCATTTACAATGGCATGAAAAAGAATAAAATACTTTGAAATGTATTTAACCAAAGAAGTGCATGATTTGTAAACTGAACACTATAAAACATTGCTGAAAGAAATTAAAGAACTAAATAAATGCAATGACATCTAACGTTAATGGACCAGAAGGCAATATTGTTACGTGACAGGACCTCCCAAATGATCAAATGAATTAGAAATCCTTCTCAGAATCCCATCTGAATTCTTTGAAGAAATTAACAAATCTGACCTAAAATGCATCTGGAAATACAAGAGACCAAAAATGTCTAAAACAAAAATATCTAAACAAGAAGAACAAAGTTGGAGAACTTACTACCACACTTGTGATTTCAGAACTTACTACAAACTGTAGTATTGAAGGCAATGTGGCACTGGTATAAGGATAGACATATAACTCAATTAATTCAAATTAGAGAATAAAATGAAATACTTATATATGCTACAAAATGGAATCATGAAATTATGCTAAGTGCAAAGCTAGTCACCAAAGGCCATTTTGTGATCATTTTTATGAATGTGATTCCATTTACATGAAATGTTCAGAACAGGAAACTCCATTGAGCAAGAAAATAGATTAATAGTTATCTGGAGCTGATATGCAGGGTTGGGAGGAATTAGGGAGTGATTGCTAAGGGGGTCTGGGGCTTCTTTTTGGGGTGATGGAAATGTTTTTAAATTGTGTTTCACAACTTTGTGAATATACAGTTGGCCCTTGCACAATACGGATTTGAACTGCATGGGCCCACTTATACATGGATTTTTTTTCAATAAATATATTGGAAAATTTTGTGGAGATTTATGATAATTTGAAAAAACATTTTCTTTTCCAGTTTATTGTTATTAAGAACACAGTATATAATACATACAACATACAAAATATGTGTTAAATGACTATGTTATCAGTAATGCTTCTGGTCAACATAGACTATTAGTAGTTAAGTTTTGGGGGATTCAAACTTTATATGTGAGTTTTTGATTGTGCAGGGGGGTCAGTGCCCCTAATCCCTGCATTGTTCTAGGGCCAAGTGTATTCTTGGTGGTGAATTGACAAGATATGTGAATTATATCTCAACAAAGCTATTAAAATAATGTAACCTTTGTAATGGAAGTGAAAAATAGTTATTTTATTGACATTTTAATTTACATAAAGTGCTCGACTATGTAGCAATGAAAATCTTTTCATGCAATTAAAAGCTATTGTAATTTTCCATATTAACTATCTACTGATGAGCTTGACTTATTTTTCTATTGGGCCGTTGGCTTTTCCTTACTGATTTGCAACTAACACAGTACATTTATTTACTAAGTAAAGTAGTACTTTCATTTGTAAGTAAAAGGTTGCATTGCCTGATGTGTGTTATAAATGGTTTTTCCCAATTATTCACTTGTCTTTTTGTTTATGGCAGTTTTGGCCTTTTATGAAATTTGAATGTGTGTTGTCAGTTACCGGTCCTTACTTCCTGGTTTCCTTGATTTGCATTTTGCTTACGAAGACCTTTTCCAAAATAAAAACAAAATCACTCCCTACATTCTTCTATTATTTTTGGAATTCCATTCTTTATGTTTAAAACTTTGACCTATTTGATATTTATTTGAAATTTTGGTTGAAGTAAGAATAATTTCTATTTCCATATTTTTGGTTACTTATACCTACATGATTTACTGAATTATCTTTTATCCACTGATTTGAATATATAGAGTGCATTAAATTTGCTTAATTGCTTAGATCTATTCCTGTATTTTTTTTCTTCTCTATTGTGCTGCCTGCATCATCATTCTTTTGTTTAGAAACTTTCTATTTTTGCTGCTTATATTTATTCTCATATCTGGGCAGGCAAGTCACCTTTCTCTGTTTTTCAGATTTTTTGGAGGGAATGGGGGCTGTATTTACATGTTTGCTTTTCCACAGGAGTGTCAGTATGAACTTGTTTAACAAGGAGAAAGTAAAAGGAGCCATATAACTTCTTTATGAGGAATCATATAAATATACACTTTTAAAAAAGTTGAAATTGCATGATATTTTTAGATTAAGGGAAAATTAATATCTTTGCAGATTGGGTTTTACTAATTAAAACAGAATACAACTTTCTGTGTGCTTCTCTTTTTAAAAATATTTATCAATTAAGTTTTTGGTTTTCTTAAATGCTCTATACATGATGCTCAAGTACGACAGCTTTATTATTGGGTCTCTACTTATATTTTATTTTTTAGAATATGAACTCCTAAATATGGAATATAATGGGTTTGAGCCAAACTTACTTAGGTCTTCAGTGATGACGATTATCTCTATACATATCAGGGTGAGATAATTAAATATACAAACAGATAATAGTCAGAACATGTATAAAAACAGAACTCTAGTCCATGACCTGCAGCAACCAGCACAGGAAACCAATCCACTAGGCAGCTGTGGACGGGCCCACCTGCTCTCTGTAAGTCAGGCTTGTAGGAAGTCAGACTGCCATCTTCTGCTACCTGTACAGGAAGTCAAACAATAACTCCTATATTGATGAACCCAAATGGCTGGGACTCGATTAATAACTGAAATCTTTTCTAATTTTGTCCCCACTTCCAACGTAGGGCCAATCAGAGAAAGCCAAATATACACCCCTAACCAATCCGTAGGATGCCTGCTTCTGATTAGCCTGCCAACAGCCAGGAGCCTCCAGGGCACACTGAGCCTTTGCTTTTCTCTACTGTAAAGCTTTCCCTCTCCTCTGCCTGCCTTTGCGTCTCTACCAAATGCGTGCAGTGGTGGCTGACTCCCTCGCAGTACCAGGCTTGTTCTCACTTGGCTGGTCTTTGCTGAGTTCCACACGCGTTACTCTTCTGTGTGTCTGTGCCTGTGTTTTCCTTTACATTATGAGCTTGAAGCCTAGGCTTTTGCTGTATTCTTGGTTATATCTCCCTGAGCATAACCCAGTGTGTTTTACATTAATAGGGAGCCAGAATATTTGTTGAACAGAATCTTCTAGGAGAATTTGATTAGAACTTGTACTGTATAAAAATGCATTCCTCTGTAGTTATTTAAGGTTTAATAAATTATGTTGAAAAGAGATTGCCCCTGTGTTATAGTAGTCTAGATAATAATAATAGATTAATAATAAGTTAATAATAATAGTATTAATCATATGTCAGATACCTTGCCATTGTTTCAAATATATTAACTCTTGACACAGCCCTGTGAGGTGAGCATTGTGGTGATTCCTGTTTTAAATATGAGAAAATAAAGGGCAAGCAGCTTAATTAATTTGCCCAAAGCTACAGAAACTGGGAAGTAGTGGAGCCAAGATTTAAATTCAAGGAATCTAGGCTTACAGCATGTGCTCTTAATTGCCAAACCATGTCTTGTCAGTTTTGAAGGGACATCAAATGTTGTCCACTTTGGTTCTAGGATCTAGGCATCAATCCTGGGGGCACAAAAGTGAATAAAACAGGGTCCCTGCTTTTGCAGAGTGTAGGCATTTAAAATAAAATTGTGTCTGGGGGGAGGGGAAGCGAGGGCAGTGAAGTATTCACGGAGGAGGGGGAGGGGCCGGAAGATTGACTTGTGGTGGGAGGTATTTCCCGGAGAATCATCAAAGGCAGGACTAGAGATGAGGTTTGTGGAGGGAGTAAGAAGGTGGACAAATCCTTGGAGAAGGAGACACAGGCTAAAACCTGGCGTTCCTTGTGGGCTGTGTGCAGGAGCTTGGATTGTATCCACGTTTTATTAAAAGGAAACGTTGAAGAATTTTAACTGTGGTGGGAGAATGTGAGTTGACATTATTAGGATGAAGAATAGAATTAGAATCCATTACCTTCGTTTTACTGTCAATTTTGAAGTAAGAGTTTTGAGAGGAGAGTGAGAAAGGCCTGCCTGGTCTTGGAGGTCAGTGGGGGGTGGCGATCCTAACCTACACGGTTTCATCTAATCTCACAAGACCCTAAGGGAGGTGGCACCAGATCAGATGCTGAGCCAAATGGCTAGGAAGGGATGAAAAGGCACAGAAACTCAGCCTGACCTACATGGCATCACAGAGAATTGCCTCTGCTCCGGTCCTCGTTCTGATTTTGAATGAGTCACTTGAATGCTTCCAGTCCCTGTTACCTTAAATGTAAAATACGATGGGATTACCGCTCAGTCTTCAGGATTCTGTAATTCTAATCATAGAAACAATTGAAGTTTGCTGAAATGCTTAGCCTTCCCAAATGCAGACAATGTTAACAATCTCTGTATAGTGGGCTGAAGTCCTGTCATTCCTAAAAGTGACCCCAGGGAGTGGGTTATTGCTTTCCAAACCCAATAAAGAGGCCATGAAACAAAAGTGTTTGTAATTCTACCAATATAAACAGAGGGCTTCTCTATTAATGCATTAAAACAATTCTATAAAAAGTAGAAAATTCTTTGCACCCAACTGCCAAATCTGTGCCTGAGTTCCAAAGAGTCTCCATCTCCCAGGTCAGAGTCTAGATTTCAAAGATGCTCCGAATGAAGACAAAAAAAGTCTTCCTGCTTTGGCCTGATCCCAAGAATGTCAACACTGGTGGCCTCTGAGCTTCCGCCTCTGCTGCAGTCATCTCAAAACCACTGGGCTCCCAGGCTGAACTAGCATTGGGTCTGAGAGGGCTCAGTGGCCGAGAGGAATCACAGAGGACCCCTGGGATGTGTTTCTGCATCACAAATGGGCCAACTTGACAGAAGACGGTCCATGAGGGACAAATTTCTAAGTCAGCTCTTTCAAAATCATTTGCTCCCCAGTATAAGTTTACTATATTATAAAATTAGTTATATTTATTGAAGGAATCGAGAAAATACAAAAAAAAAGTAAGAGTTTGTAACATACTAATGGCACACCAGTCCCACTCTCCTGGTGTATTTTTCCCAGTCTTTAGGGTAATGAATACATGTCTGTTTGCTTTTTTATGTAGCTCCAATCATATGACATAAACAGTTTGTATCCTGCTAAAACTTGCTTTAAATTTAATAAACAGTGAGATGCTGTATTGAAATTCATGGATTAATCTCCTAAAGAATATATCCCTGGGACTGTCCATAAGGGAACATAGTTATAAAATAACCATTATTGTCCAGCACATTCTAAACAAAAATTGCAAGTTCTCCTAAAGTGAAATATCCCCAGGGAAGTATTATGCTTCTGTATCCCAAACAAGTGCAGGTATGCAATTTCAGTATTAAAAAAGGCAGATCACTCTAGTTGTGGTAATTAGCAGAATGACAGAAAATACTAAAAGTCTGATCAAAGTAAGAACAGAATATGCATAAAGTTTTTGCAAGTAAGAGAGGCAAACATAAATACCTATCCATAGAGGAGATCAGGGGCAACTTGTATCTCTCCTGAAATTCCTGACCTCGAAAGGAGAGGAGAGAAGTATTTACATAATGAAGATGAAATAAGAGTAAGAAAGGTAGTGACTAACTTATGAATATATTATGTATTATGAGCAATCTCATTTCCAAAATATAGAAAACATTGAAGAATAAACATTGACTGTTATTTGGTTTTCCCCAATATAATAATAGACTTAAAATCAAATAGTTCAAAAACTAAGCAATCCAGAAGAGAACAAATGTCCTAAAATGTGTTAACATGTTAAGTGGCTACTTAGAATGCAATTTGGCCCAGTTAAATAAAATGACCACATAGATTTTTTTTTAAGTATTCAAATAAAATGATAGTGAATAGTAACATAACTATTTGAACAACTGCTAAGCCCAATGCTCATTAATTGAATTGTGAATAGTCATGGGACATTTTATTTGGGAAATAGAGGTGCGGAGGGCATGGGTGAATTAGTCAAAGCCAGTATAGTGGGGAAGAGCTGAGTCTACTTCCTGGTTGCATGATTTGGGGTGCGTTACTTAATGTTTTGTGGCTTACTTTCCACATCTGTAAAGTGGGAATAATTGTGCCTACCTCATACGACTGTTACGACAATTAAAGGAGGTGAGGATTCAAAAGCACAACACCTGCTGGCCTATCAACCCAGAAGAACTCGCCACTGTACAAGTTGAAACCATGAGAATCAGACTTAGAATTCGTGTTTTCTTCCATCTTGCTTGATATTACTTAGGTGGTAATATGAGTATTTATCACTAAATCATAGATGAAGTGAACAACCCCTGACTGAAGTTTGCGCCCTCCTTTTAGGGCACAAAAGGCAGAGAAAAAGAACCCTAGTGTTCACTGATGTTCCCCTGAACACCTGTGCTGTTGAAAACGGAAGCTGGAGCCAGAAGTTTAACAACAATAAATAAATAAATAAATAAATAAAAGAAGAAAAAGAAAGAACCATCTGAGAGGGGGAAAAGACTCACCCAGATGACATATTAATTTGGTGTAATGACTATTTCTGTGCTATTTAAAGGTCCACTAATTTTAGTTATGAATATAATCTCATCCTAGATTTAATGGTGGTCAAACAAGAACTGCCTAATCTCTAGACCAAAAACCAAATAAAAATGTAGAGGTGAAAATGAAATCATGTGGCCTTTGGTCACTCTTCATATGACTTGTTTAGTGGGTTTCTTAGGATCTGGTAGGATAAAGTCCGGGTACAGGGTTTGGTCCCATGTGGGCCAGTTAACTGCTTTAATACACCTTTACCAAAGTGAAATTTAGCTTACCAGTTGTGTAAATGCACAACTGTTGAAGGAACAGTGGTGAAAGTTAAGGGGGTAAGTGATAGTGGCGCGAGTAGGGGAAGGGATTCAGTCCTAACGATGATAAGGTACTTCAGTAGGAGCAGATTCGTGCATGGATTGTGTGAAGTGATGTGTTCATCCAGAGACACAAATGCTTTGTAAGGCCTATTGAAAGGTCAAAAATAGAGACCATTTAATCTCACTTTGTTATATAATTGTATTCAACCCCTTTGATAAAAGATAAATATCCCAGTGATCTCAAAAAAACCCATTCTACTTTCTCTTTGTTCCAGTTGTTTACATTAGCATTACTCATGTAGATAAGACCTCCTATTGGGCCTGCTTCATATTTCAGTAATCTTTTCAGGAGGTCAGGACCCTGGAGTCCTGCTATGACCTTCATTATTCATAAGATCACATCAGATTATCTTCTCACCTGGAGGCAGTGACACAATTTAGCTGTGCCTTAAAATCTCTTCAATCTTTCCATCTGCCTGGACTCAAGATTACTGTTAAGGCTTGATTTCTTTGATCTTTTATTAGAAGGTCCTACTTTGATAAGTTGGTCTGTAACATCCTAGCACCTTCCTTTTACTTTGGTCTTTTATTGAAGTGAATTCCCTATGTTTTGGAGTTGGGAAGACAAAGGGCAGCTCCTTAAGAGGAAAGGGTTGCAAGGTCTCTGAAATGTAATTTAATATGATCTTCCATTCCAAAGGGCAGCATAACAGATCCATCTCTGTTAGGAATAGTGTGTAGAACAACTTGGGTCACCTTCCCTTGCTTGCTGAGTGCATGCTGGAGTACCCTGCAGCCATGTGAGATTCACGAAGCCCCCTCCTTCCTGCCTATTAGTCTCTCTAGTCTATTTAACTTTACTGTCCAAGCATAAGGCCAGTCCTGACAGATATGATGGGACTGGTACTGGTAGTCGCTCCTGCGGAGCCTTGTCTTTGATGTTTTATTAAGTGTATGATTTACTGTTTCTTCCTTTGATTTACTAACTGGAGTAAGAAAGAAGAACCTTAGGTTGGTAACAAAATCCAAATGGTCACTTTTAAGGAATCGCTTTAAATGTGTTAGATTTCAAAATAGTGAGACCTCTGTTAAGAGCATTTTTCCATCATCAAATATATGTCCAAATGTGAGGAAGTTTCTATGACCTAACAATACCATTTGAAGAGAGTTTAAGTACTCAGCTGGCAGGAAGAATGGTTATCCTGTGTGTACGTGCTAGTGCATGTGTGTGGGTACACGCGCACATGTGTGTGAGTGTAAATTAGCAAATTCTTTCCCCTAGTTAAAAAAACTAACAACAAGGTCACTTCACTGGTTGCTTAAAACCTAGAAAAGAGCTAGAAATCTATCAATTGATACAGGCTTTTCTTCTCTCTGGTCCTGCTAATCATTGTTTCTGGACATTAGAAAATAAAATGCTGGATGTTTATCACTTCAAAGACCCTACAAGAAATGCTGACATTTTGGAACTTGGGACCTTGCTATGCTTGAAGCTTGACTGGTGGGACGTCAACATTCTTTGCTTTCTCTTTGCAAAATATTTGCCGGAAAATGTAAATAAAGAAAGGGGTGTATTTCTTCACATTGCTATGCTAAAACATCTGGCATCTGGGTTTGTGTTTATGCCCTTCTGCACTGCAGGCTTGTCCCTTCAAAGCAATCTGGATTTTTCTTTCACCTCTTTAAAAGTCCAAAAAGTCACTTTTATATTTCTCTTAGGAAGTTGATTTTGTTGAGCATATGGAGCATCTTAAATATTGAGGCCAGAAAAACAGTCACTAAAGGAAAGTCCTCCAATTTATCTTCACAGCACACCTGCTCACGTCCCAGGGGCTGTGTGTCACTCAGTACTCTGCTTCCATTCTCAAAATATAAGCTCCAAAAGTAACAGAGTGTGTTTGGGCACATAATCTCACTTTAAAATGTATTTCCACCTTGCCTTGCTCGAAACAGTATGATGACCAAGAATTATGCAATATGATAAAGCAGATAAATAAGAACCAAGAGAGGAAATTGGATAGATGATTTAATGGAACAGAGAATAAGGGTAGGAAAACAAGAAGAAAGCTTAATACATGAGATGAGTGCTGTGTATTCATAGAGGTGAGCCAAGAATTTGCCTGTGAATTTCTTAGCAAACAAGCTAAGAAGAGAAACAGGATTAATCATACAAGTTTCAACCCTGAGAAAGAAAAACAAACCAGCTGCTCAGGAGAAGTTAACTTTCTGGTACAGAAAATTATGAGAATGCTTTGCTTTGTGTCTTTCATAAAGAGACTGTGTTAATGGTAAGAACAATATCTTTAATATCATTCTTGTTATGACTGTAGCAATGACCTTCACAAAGTTATTACAATAATGTTGCTTAAAATGGGTCCACAAAGTTCCTCCAGAGCAAACTTTCACTAAAGAAATCCTAAAATGTCATCTAAGAATACAGATCGCTGGTGGGTTACATTGTAGTTTACTGACAGCTTAGCCCTAAGAAGTATTGTCCATAAATAACCATTCATGTATTTGTTTTACAAAAGAATATTTGGTAAGCACTGGCTATGTGCCAACCATTGTTTCTGGTGCTGGGAATGTAGCAAGATAGACAGAGTCTCTGTTTTCATGGAGCTTAAATCCTAGTGAGGATGGGAGAAATAGACAATTTTATGTCTATTTGGGAGAAGGAAACAATTTTATGTCTAATGGGAGAAGGAAACAATTTTAGAGAATGATAGTGCTTTCATTTTTGCTGAGACAGAAATGGTCCAAGGTCATGGTACAAGCAGGGAGTACTCTGATGGGTTGGTCAGGAGATGCCTCTTTCAGGTGGTACCAACTGAGCTGAGTTATGAATAGTGAGAAGGAACTAGGCAAAATTCTGGAAAATCCCAGAAGAGTGAGCAGTAGTGCAGATTCCCCAGAGTAGGCTTGAGTAGGGGGCTTGTGTGACTGGAAGATACTGAACAAGAGAGATGGTTGCAGGGAGACCTTGACCTTATGTGGCTGCGTATGGCTCCTCAGTGCCAATGAGAAAAGGCTTGCCTACCTTGAAACCCTTGAATTCCATCGCTTGGTGGTTGTTGTAATGGCACAGACTCATGGCAATTGGTATTGTAATTTGACTGACATATGCTGGGAAGTCATAATAAATATGGACATCTATGATATCATGTGATTTATATTGGTAGCCATTGTAAAAATACTCCAGTATTATTTTGGGAAAGATCATGGTCGGTAGAGGACAAAAGCTAACATGGCAATTGAGGTCAATCAACAGACCTTCATATTGCAGAATGAGACTCACTAATTTCAGTGACACTCAGTATTCTAACATGAATCTTCACAGATCCCTGGTGTCTGCCAGATGCAAGCTGGCTAATGTTAGAGGTACAAGGGTTCTTTCAGGGGCTAAGGAGCCTCTTGAGGTACTGTATTAGAGAGAGATGGTTATTAAATCATCATTCAAGCTATGAATCATCTCCACAAGTCTTTAAGTGTGAACAGTTTACTCCCTTGTCCTTCGCAAGATTGGAAAATTATTGTGAGAAGTGAGAACATACCTCCTCTAACTAGTAAGATCATTGAATGTTTTAAAAAATATCTAGTCTAGTTAAGCAATAGTTTGCTAAGATGCAGAAAATAGAAAGCACGAAGATAGCACTGGAAATTAAATACATAACAGAAGAATGATACTTCAAGACAGCACCCTTCATATTCTATTAATTGTTGTGAAAGATATCCATCAATGGCAGAATTTACTAGGAAAAATTATAAATGCACTTTTCAGTATAAGTGACATCATCCCCTAATATTTGACATCTTGAAAACAGCTGCCACAATAGCTTTTTATCATATTTTCCCAATTAACACCATTGTGACATCAGTCTATGGGGGCAAATAAATTATCATTCAGAAAAGAAGTGTGTTTAACACTGGAAGATTCCAGAAGGAAAGTTAATATTAAGCCTGGAAACATATTCTTTAATAATAACTTGTATACTATTATATGTCCTTATCCTAATGCTATATCAAAAGTTAATGAATAGGAAATAGAAGGAGAAAAGGTTCTTTAAGAAGAGCAAATGTACTTCTACTTCCACAGACTGCTTAATAATTTGCTGTGAATTCTGGATTGCTGTTCAGCTTGAGTAAATGTTGTACCATGTCCTTGGTATTGTATCTTCTTTCTTTTAGTTCAGTTTGAAAGGGGGACTGAGAACAGTATTTCCAAGGGGTTCCCAGCCTTTTATTGACACCAGCAAATGGACAGTCGAGGACCTACTCACGTTAAGCTTTCTTAAGCTTCTTCAGTTCCTGTTTGCATTCTCTCTCCTTCTAAGAATGGAGCACAGGACGCAGACCATTCTCCCTACTCTTCCCCTCCCTTCCTCTGTGAGCATCATCAACTTGTGTGAAAGATTGATAGAATGGAGTGTGAGGAAAGAAAATATCCAGGAATTTCAAAACCCTTCTTTAACAGCCAACCTGTATCATTAGTTGGGAAAAATGAGTTGCTCTACAAGCAAAGAGTAGTAGAAGTCCATTCATATTAGTCAGAATTCCCCACCCTAAAATGATCCTGGCATCTATCTGGATTTGAAGATTCAGCTGACCCCTCTAACAGCTAACTAACAATTCTTGGCTTTGTGAGGCACAGAGTATTTCTAGGATGTGCAAACATTGATTCTCTGTCTATATTGTAGAAAGTTAAGCAGATACTCGGCAGTTGTTCAGTTCCTTGCACCAGTGGAGACAAGCAGCTGTCCTGAATTATTTCACCAGTCTTCACACACAAATGCTCACTTCACTTGATAGTTGGGCAGCCTCACTAGACAGTGGGGCATTAGAATTAACATAAACAGCATAATTTGCTACAAATTATACTAAAGAGCATAATCACAGTCTCCATATCTTTCTGGAGCAATACCCAGCAAGTTTTCAAGATCTGTGGCACACAGGGGCTTTGTTACCTCCAAAATGAAATTGGGGAACTTCTCTAGAAGATGCTTGAGAGAGAACAGGGCCTCACCGTAAAGGCTAATATGTCAGTAGGCTCCTCTTCTGCTCTGGGCACCATGCTGAGCTCCTTGAGTGCATAATTTCATTCTTTCATCACAGATCCTTGTAGACTATTTACTATCATTGCCGTTTCACAGCACTGAGGTTTAGAAATGTGCAGTAACTTGCCCAAGTTTAGATAGCTAGTAGTTTAAGTGGAATAGCTGGTTTTGAACCTTGCTGAGTGCCTCCTTACCATGTTTAATAGCCATGTGGGCAGCTTAGCCCAGGATCATCTGGGATCATCCAGGATTTAAGGTCTGCTGGGCTGAGAGATACAGTATCACTGAGAACAAAATGAAGGCAAGAACTATCTTCTGAGACTAATACCTTGAAGATAGGTCGACCAAAGCCTGTACCCTGCTGATTATTTTAAAAAGAAAATCAAAACTCTCAAAAAAATAAGGTTTGTAACTTTTACCAATTGATTCGCTTCTATCCCACTTTTATATAATCTCTTTTCCCCTCCGAAACCCTAAAATGCTATGGGAGGAGGGGAACAGAAAATACTAATATAGATCTTGATGTAGAATATAATTAAAAACCTCTTAAGATGAGAAATATCTATTGTAATGCATTTGCAAGGAATCATAAAAGGAACTGAAGAGATATTTGACCATAAGATCTAAGAAACCGCCTGTCTGAAAGCATCTTCCTCACCCCCCTAGGCATTTCTTACCTTTCATTTTGGAGCCCAGATCTGCATACGGACGGTAGAAATGGTTTAATAACATGATGCTACCCTTTTATGCCTCATTCCCTCTTTTGGTGTGTTTAGGAAGAATGAATGTAGTGCAATAACCTCTGGTACTGGAACATCATATAAGCTCAAAGAGTATATGTTGAATGAATTAAGGAAAGAACTCATTGTAGTGAATTAAAGTGGGTAGAATCATTTTCAAAAAGCGATTATTACATTTAAAGATGAAACACAGTCACCTCTAAAATTATAAGGAAAGGAACTTCACAGGTTATTTTGTTCTTCTATATAAATATTGTATGTAAATATATATAACAGAAAGGCCATTTATATGGTGAAAAACTGAATTTGCAGGTAATATGTTTGTATCACCCAAAATAACTGAATACTTCCACCCATCTGTCCTCCAGGCAGGGTGACTGATTGGACGGGTCATGATCATTCAGTTCAGAGTCAGAACCTTTGCTTCCATAGCCTGACAAACCCGTGATACACAGGTCAGATTTGAAATCCCACACGGATGATGACAATATTAGGATTCAAAGGGCCTCTTCTAACCAGGATGTCCTAAGGGACTGTTCAGTTTGCAGAGAAAAGGGGATGGCATTATTAGCTTTGTTCTCTTCTATTGGCCTTATTAGACTACTAGGAGCTGGGGGGAATTGACGTGGTGGACATCTGCTGGTTGTCTACCCTCATCCTTTCCCCTTCTCCCCTTCCTGACTTGAGGCTGACTTTCCCAGCCCTGTGGTTTGCTGAACTCTGAGTATTTCTGAGTCCTGACGTAGACCAGTCTTCACAGTTCATCTCGCTATCGTGGGTTGAGGGGTGGGCATATAACACAAGCCAGGCAAGTTAGAGCCAGGAGATGCAATTCTGAGGTTTGGGGTCAGGGAATCTGAGAAGTAGACATTCTCATCATCCACCGGAAATGAGCGACGAAGTCTTTAACATCAGAAGATTCTACCAGTGACCCTCTGCCAAGGTAGACTCAGCCTGAGGAGAACCACCAATCAGTCCCAGCATTTGGGGAGAGAGAAACAAGGATTTGGGTGATGCTTTTTGAGCCAACAGACCAAACCTGAAGCCTGAGGCCTTTTCAGTAAGAGAGATCAGAGAATTCCCCTTGTTTTCAAAGACAATTTAGGTTCTTTGAGTGTTAATTGTAACAAAAGGGATGGCAAGTAGTATATGCATATATACTTTTTATTAGGTGGTGCTGTACACATAGTAGATTACAGAATGGAAAGTTCCTGAAGCACGCCCTCTGAAACTTTAATACTGAGTTTGTAAAAACTGATACTTGTCTTAAGTTTTATCATTGCTATTTCAGAACATCTGGGCTGTTATTTTACCTAATGGCAAACAGAGAACTGTAAATCCTTTAAAAGTTTTCATTCAACAGAGTTACATTTAACAGATTACATTTTAATATACATTATAAATGTAATTGGAAATAAGTAAAGTTGAAAATTTATTCCTTTCCTAAATGTTTCATTTGCAATCTGTGGGGTCCCTTTGTCTGACTCTTCTCTGCATTTGCTCAGTAAGTGGGAACAAATTGATTTTTAAATATGTCTTGAACTACTAGCATTCATTTTAACAAAGAATTTCAACTGATCTTATAATCCAATCTTAAAATACATTTTTAAAAATAGATAATAATTCTCTTTTAGGCCCATTAATGCTTACTATCCCCAACCCAGTTTTTAAGTCCCACTGTGAAGCCCTAGACCCCTTGCTGATGCTTTTGTCCCACACCGGGCAGTCATGAAACAGGGTCCCACATCATGCCATCTGATAGTGAGTTCATGTGTCACCCAACCAAGATGTGTTCCCAGCCCCTCAACAGTCTTTAGATTAACTACTTACTGAATTCATGCTATTATTTATGACTAAAGGAATAGGACACACCCCTATTAAAGTTAATATTTTTAAGCTTTAGCACCCCCCAATAAAACTTTGATCTCTGTGTTAGATAGTTGTTTCTACTGTGTAGGCAAAGGACTGAAGGGTTATTCATGCTGATTGAGCATGGCCTCAGTGTCAGATGCTGTCAAATACTTATCTCATTTCAGTCTCACCACAACCATAGGGGTTAGCTGTTATCTGCATTTTACAGATGAGTTAAAGCAATATGGTGTGGCTAATAAAGCTACCTGGAATAATAAGAAAAAGAAGATCGGAATTACACTCCTTTGCCACTGACCAGCCCCAGCTCGTCTTTCAGCCTGCCGCCCTCTCTGGACAATGCTGGTTTCTCAGGATTCCATAAGGCTGGCCCTGAGTTATTTTCCAGTGATAGCTTAGATTATTGGTCAAAGCAGAACCTAAGAGCCGGTATATATATATCAGATGGTATCTCCTAAAACCACGAATAATTTGTCATGTCTCCAATGCTGTAAAAGAGAAAATAACTTTTAAAAAGGCATTGATAGATATACAAATCTTTAAAACGTACAGAAGGCACTGGGGATGGCTTGATTCATCACTTCCATTTTTCAGACGAGGCAGCTAAACATGTAGTCATCACAGACCGCCTATCGCAGAGCCGCTGGGACCGGAACCCAGCTGCCCCCGCCTGGTGCTCCCGACACTTTATCCAACTCCAAAAACAAACCGTAATAATGCTAATGAAGAGGAATTAGGGAGGAAGAAAGGGACTTGCTTGGGAGAGCTATAAGAGCTGAATCAAAGTAAAAATTAAGTTACTCAAGCAACCTTTTAATAAGGCTGTGGGTTTAGGAGCAACAATTTTTATTAGTAAGGAGAAAAAATAGATTCTGTACAGTGGACATTTGCTACTCTCATATTCATTATTAAGAAGTGCAATATGATACAGGGGCACTGATTTTTTTTTTCTGAGAAGAAAAGCAGAAGGACAACCAAATAATAGAATTAAATAAAACTCCAGTGGCAGAGTGGCAATACGGCGATAGTAGAAAACAAAAGAGTGAAATGGCTCTTAAAAAAATGATGAAAAATTAAGCAAAAAAAAAAAAAAATCCAAAAGCACATTCTTACCACGTCTATATATTAGGACATTTCTTCAACCTTTTATTGGCGGTTATCAGTCAGTACTTAACATTTTCCATGGGATGGGCTAAGCAAAAGGATGCAGCTAGAAATTGTTCCACACGTGAATGTAATCTTTGGCTTTGTCGGCAGGACTGTGGTGTCCATACAGCCACACACGGTGTGCACCGCACAGCTGCGGAGGGCACCATTCACGTAGACCGTGGCAGGAGGAACCTACTCTGAAATTGGTCTCGCGTGACCTACTCAGATCTATGTCACATCCCTGTCTGGCAGAAGTTGGGACTGTTGATTATAACACAAAGGTTGTATCTCATAGCAGTAAGTAAATATTTTCCATTTTTCAAGATGTAATTGAGAGAGACATAGATACATAGAGGTCTTACAAAAGTGTGTGACAATATGGCTGTGGGAAAGGAATTTTCCTCAAGGACCGAACAAGACACACACATGTCCCAAGGGGGTTACCTGCTATGTTGACATACACAGACTTCCAGATCCAGACAAATGGGGAGAAAGATTTATTCTGAGGGGTTCTGTGTTACTTTAAACAAAGGGCACAAAGTGCTTTCTCAAAAAGTCCTCTTTTAAATATCTTATTGTCATACTGTGAAACCCCACTCACTGGTGACTAGCACTGTTGCTACACCTAAATAAATAAAGAGGAAGGGTAGCCCCTCAAACACTTAAGAAAGAAATGGGGAAACTAGCAGTTTCTAACCTCAGCTCTGACCCCAGCGTGGTGTGTGGTCCTGAGAAAGCCATTTAACCTCTTGATGTCTCAGGTTCCCTTTGGAGTCTCAGATTTCAGGGGTGGGGGGGTAAAGCAAGGATAGAGTTTGGGAATTCTCTCTCTTAAAACCCAGGAAAGCTACAGGAATGAATGAATATTTTCCAAATGCAGAATAAAATTGATTTTCAGTAGGAAAATATTTTGGCTAAGAGCTCTGTGTGGGGCAGATAAAGAAGTTTGACTGATTTTAAGATTTTGATGTCAAATTGCTTTTCTTTTTTTCCTTTCCCAGAGGACGACTTAATAGGCTTGTGGGTTAAGGAAAGGCATAATTTTTATTAATAAGGATTAAAAACAGATTCAGTACAGTTTTCAGCATATTAATATTTGCTACCCCTCTAGCCACTATTAAGAGCTGCAATGCAATACACATGACTCTCCATGTGTTATATAGCCAAGTACCAACAAATGCTAGTTATCTGACCAGTCACACATCAGTACGCAAAGGGCAAGTAAGGCATTTTTCTAGTACCTGAAGAGCTTGAAGGCATTTCCAGCAATTCCAAACCCAACTTTTTAAAATAAAGTTTGCATCTCCAGTGATTATATATAAAATACAGACATCCTACTATATCCAAATGCCCTGGAAACCTTATCTTTGGAGTTCTGTGCTACCAAAGAGATTCCAAATATAGCTAGCATTAAACACAGTTATTATTTATTGAGCAGCCAGCATTTACTTACTCATTTAATATTTAACCTAACTCATTTGAATATGTAACAGTGGGAGAGGGAGAGGATGATGCAGGAAGTCTGGTTATGAGTTTTTAAAGCCCAGGCCAGAGACTATGAGGCAGGGAACTTTGCTTTATCAGTTTCCGACCATTGCTTTGTCAGTTTCTGAAAGGAGGAGACAGACCCAGGTAGGTAAGTCACTTGACAAATGTAAATGGAGAGCTCTGACTGGCTCTACGGTAGAATTGTTGATCGTGTAAGAGTTGGTACATCATGGGTCTACCAGGTATTCAGTCTCAACAGACAAATCATAAAGTTAGAGAGTCAGGGCTTCAGGAGATGTTATGCAAACATAATCTGGTACTTGAGCTCATCACTAGGCGATCCAGGTTAAGGCATTTCAATGACACTGGAACACTGAGCTCATCTCTGGTAGTGGTAGCGAGGGAGCCATGGAAATCCACAATCCCAGCTGCAGTGGCTAGAAATTCAGGTCCCATGAGTATCTGCTGTCCTACGTTATGACATTTGTCTGGCAGTAGGGCTTCAAGTCAAGACAAGCACTGATGGAAGGCCTTCTATGCGCTAGGTACCCAGGATATGAACATGACTAGTACACATCTCAGGCCTTCAAGGGATTTCCAACCTGGCAAGGTAGTCTGGCATATACAAAGGCCCACAATATCAGGTGGGAAGTTCAGACAGGACATGAACAAAGTAGCATGGGAGTCCAAGAGAGGGCTATTAATTTTGCCAGAAGTTTGGTGAATAGGGACAACAAGCAAAAGAGAATGATTCATCATGAGTGTACCATGAATGAACTCTATGTGGTGATGAACTCTGGATATGGTGAGTGTTCAGATGTGACCACAGATCTGGAAACAAAGGGCAGAATAGAGAGCTCAGAAAACATCCTCACATATATGGTCAACTAATCTTTGACAGCAGCACCAAGAACACACAATGGGTCAAGGATAGTCTCTTAAATAGAAAAAAGAATCCCCCTTGTTTCTAGGTGGGGGCCAGATTATGCATGTCATGTGAAGACATCATAATTCTATATTGTAGATAATGGAGGTTGATTACAGAAGGGTCAAGTGGCATGATCAGATATGAATTTTCGAAAGACGAATTTTAGAACTGGATAGGAGAGAGTGAGAACAAGGGATTCAATGGGGATAGAGCAGGCAAGAAAAATCAGAGAAAACAAGAGCAGAGGAACATACTGAAAACAGAATTTACAGGATTTTGTGAACCATCGTATGTGGGGCCAGAAGGGCTGAGAGCAAGAAAAATCAAAGTTGACTCCACGGTTTCTTACGTGTGCAAGTGGGTTGGTGATGATAAGACAGAGAAAGGGCACACATGGAGATGTCCATTTGGAGGAGAGGATACAATGTGTACCACAGCAGACGTACTGATTTTGAGGAGCCTATAAGATATATAGGCAAAGGTGAGATGCTTAGTAGGCAGTAGAGAAACTGGGTGAGGGGTTCAGAAAGGGAATGATCAGCCCTTTGATACAGAGTTGGGTGGGGGTCCTTTATATACAGGTTGTGAATGAGGTATGGGAATCAGTGAATTCTCTTAATACAAGAGTATAAAAAAAGAGCAAAGCAGGTAAAACAAATGGAACACATCTGTCTCAAGACTGGCAGCATCAGAGTCTGCCTTTGTTAAACATGCAGATTCTCAGGCCCTGCCCCAGGCTTACTGAATCAGAAACGTCTGGGTGGAATACATAAAGCTATGTTCCAAGTGCTTCTGATGCATGTAAAGTTTGAGAGCCACTGATTCACTATGTTGGAAGAAAAAGAGGAACCATTGAGTGAACAGTCAGAGAGGCAGGAAGAAATCCAAGGTGTGTGATGTTGCACAAGTGTTCGTGGAAGGAATTTCAGGCATGGTCAGTGTCAGATGCTGCAGAAATTTTACCTGTGTGGGGACTGATTAGAGGCCACTGGATATACTCACTGGAAGCTTTGTGAGAGTTAAGTACAAAAATCAAGAGTAGAGTATAGTGGGTGGAGACTATAGATTCTAAGTCAAGATAGCAAAATGGGCTACTTACGGAAGAAGTTTGTAAATGTATGATGTGAAGTGTTGGCGACACTTTAGGGATGTAGGACACCAAAGAAAATTTGGGGATTTGGATGTTTTTTTTTTTTTAAGTGAAAAATATGAGACTGACTTAGGTTAAGGGGAAGTAAGATGCTAGCTGATGGAGCAAGGTTCCAAAAAGAGAATTGCAATGGGATGGGGTGAAGGTCACAGTCTAGAAGGCTGCAAAAGTGGGGCTGAAGGCAGCTTTCCTTTGGAGGAAAGAGGTAAGCCTCAATAAACATAAGGTTAAATGTGTAGCAGGAAAGGAGAGAACTCGAGGGAGCTCATGCCAGGAAGCCTCTGTTCCCAGAAAGTAATAGGCAAGGCTATTTCCTTTGAGTGAGAGCTGGCAAGACTAGGTGAAGTTGAGAGCGGTCATAATTTGAAAAAGATCTGTGGTAATAGGAACATTGGAGGAAGCCCAATGACCTGTCAGCCCGAAATGGCCTCAGTTTCCTCTTCTTGCTCAGTTCTTTAGTTCTTGTACATGTCCCAAGTTGCAATATGTCAACACATTCTTCGTGCCCCACCTTGTGGCCTGGCAGAAGGAAACACCTTTCTTCTCTGAGAAACTGACCTCACTCTGGCACAGGTTCGACATCCAACTCAGGTCAGCAGAATGGATAACAGGGGTGCTCTCTACTCAGTTCAGCTACCCCCAGCCAATCCAGTGGAGAAGAGACAGAGAGAACTGTTTGTGAACTGAAAAAGTCTTAGCCGGAGGGGTAAATAAATGAATTTTGAGGTTCCAATTATCCGGGAGTGATGGTAATAATGCACAAGTGTTAGAATCTGCATTTATCCTGAAGATTGGTTTCCTGGTGTTTGCATGGGCCTGAAATGAATTAGGTAAATGTATTTTCCAGATCTTTCCATTATTCTAAAGCATATAATGGCTTCAATTTATGTAGTCTGGACTTGTTATCTCATACTGTGATTAAGCCATCAAACTCACAGAATTTCCCAGGCCACAGATTCCCCTTTTGGCTATTCTCACTCATCGGTTCTGTCCCACCAAAGTGCGCATTACTCATAGATTTGAGACCTACGAGGAGAGTGAAGCTAATATTGTTGGATGACTGTGCAAATATGTAAAAGAATCCTATTCTATTTACTCATTCCTTAGAAGTAATCCACGTTACCATTTGTAGATGTTCCAAATAGCTGAGGTCTCTGACCAGGGATAGTTTAAATTTTAGAAACTTGTTCTTTCAACTCCATTAGAGACAGAATTCTGTGGGACCAGATAATTCAGTCAGGAAAAGAAAGTACTCAGAAGAGTTGAGCACCATGATACCTATGTTACTTCTAGTCATTAATAATGTCCAGCAGCTTTGAAGTTCATGAATAGAATCTGGTAAGCAGAAAATACCAGATGAGTAAATATGTCTGTCAGTTCATCTCCTACAGTCTCATCAAAAACTAAGAAGGTCATGGGCATGAATAAAAAAGTGGGAAGACTTGGGAAGGGACTAAGGGCATCATACTGGAGTATGTGTTTTCACCTCACATTTTGGAATTTTGGAGTTTGCAAGAATGAATCATTTTTCCCAGTGACATTCCTTTTTAATAGGCAATCTAGAATGCCTATTCTATAACTCAGTAACTCTCTGCACATGAACTTCTGCCAAGAGTGAGAATGAATCCGTTTGTTCATTTTAAGTTACTATTTTCATATTTATTTCATTAGCTCTCTTTTCCTTAATTCTGAATAATTTTATATTTCAATTATTAAATATATTATAAGCTAGATAAGATTTTTGTGTAGAACTAGGAGATGGTGATAATCTCTCTTCACTGGAGACTTATTATCTTCAAATTGTAAAATCACCCAGCTAACTATACTGACAGTATAAAAATCCCAAATCCACTATTTACATTGTTATGCATGTTCTGCTTCTAAATCCAGTACCTATGACTGTATACAGAATCTTTCCTTCTAAAATATCTTTATAATAGTTCCTTTGGAATGGAAAGAGATCTATGAGGTTCAACTCAAGTTTGAAATGGAAGATATCCCCAGTCTATCCTTTTATTTTAAATAGCCCACAATGCATATCATTTTTCTTGTATCAAACTATGAAAAAAATAGAGCATTAATAGTCAAAGTTTTCCTTCCCCTTTCCTCAAATTTACTTCCCATCCAGAAGTAATCACTGCATCAGCCAATGAATTTCTTTCTAGAACTTTCTTTATGCATTAGTTTCCTTTGGTTTGGTAATAATACAAAGACTCAGAGGTTGCTCTGTCTGGGCCCAGAATAAACAGAATGTACAAGAAAATGGGCCAATGAAACAATTGAAGACCAGCTAAAGTTTCTGAAGCCCAATAAATAATCTGAAGCTTTAATATTTTATCACACAGCCTGATCAGTGTTGGGTTGATGCTGCAAATATTTTGTATATTTGTCATCACTTCTGTCCAGTTGCCACATACATGAACTAACATGTCAAATATGCTCTTGGAATTTAAATTCTATGTGAAGACTTTATGTATGTTGTTAAACAACTTTTGAGATAGTGAGAATTTTCTATTGCTTATTTACTATTTCGTCAGGGAACTTGACCATTCAGATTTCCTAGATGACAACAGAATTAAAATTTGTGAAATACTGCCCTCTAATGGATAAGTATTTGATATATAAT
The DNA here is from genome assembly GCF_030020395.1 of Manis pentadactyla. Taxonomy (NCBI): domain Eukaryota; kingdom Metazoa; phylum Chordata; class Mammalia; order Pholidota; family Manidae; genus Manis; species Manis pentadactyla. Next base: position 64,130,910 of record NC_080031.1, on the reverse strand, counting down.
ACAAAAGGAAAAAGGGTACTTGTAAGACAAGAATTAAGTTACCTTTCTCATGTTAGTATCATACATTAGTAGATGCTTATACTAAGACAGAGTGGGATTTTTTTGGAGCTTATACTATACCCCAGATTTTTGATTCAATATCCTTTAGGGTCAGCTTATACTAAGCAAGTGCCTCTTGAATATGAGTCTTGTATGTGACTTCATGGGAATCATTACAAAACTTGGTAAAAATACCAGACAGCCTATGTAAGTACAGGCAGTCCCGCACAGACATGTCATTTCAAACACTGCTAACTATTGCTCAGACTTGAGTGGAAAAAATGGCACATAATCTGATGACTGGCATAAACCAAATAGTTCTGCTAAAGAAACAATTCAATACAGCAGATTCTCTGCATTTCAGATACGTTTCATGGTCCTCCTAATTGAGTCTTCTACCTGTTTATCAATTCAATTTTGTTCTTACTCCCTTTCTTCACATTATTCTAAGGAATATTACTATTACTGATTGTTGAACTCACCATATGTAGCATCTCACAAACATGCTACCAGTAGAGAGAAGAAAAGAAAAAAATATATATATATATAAATAACGGTGAAGAAAGGGAATAGCAGAGACAAATGTTTGGACTTCAACATTTCACACCTATGTAATACCAAAGCCCCCAAATGATCTCTAGTTCAAAAAGAGGGTCTCTACTCGCCCTCACCTCCCTTTACCCCTAATTTACCAATGAAACCATTTGTTCACTGGCAAATGAAGGGAGAAAAGTTCAGTTCACTCTTGTGATGTCCTGCTTGATTAATCTCTCCTCTTTGGTTCTTTGTCTCTACAAGTGGGACAGTGGTTTTGCCCTCTACTTGCTCCTTAATTAGGGTGACTCAAGAAATGTTCTGCTTGCTTTGGGGCTCTGAGCTGTGATTGTGAGCTCCTTGAGGGCAGGGACTGAGCAATCCATCATTCTATCCCTATCTTGGAGAAATGCCTAGTGTTTGACGGACATTTACATTTTGACGCATGTACTACAATCTGCCTTAGTATCTGCCTTGCTTTGCAAGGGCTGACATACAGGGTACAGAGCGCTGGCTGGCTTAAACAACAGGTGCCTATCATCTCACCGGTCTGGAGGCTTGAAGTCCAAAACCGAGATGTGAGAGAAAGGTCTGTTCCAGGTGTCTGTCCTGGACTGGTAGATGCCATCTTTTCTCTGTGTCTCTTCACATCATCTTCCCTCTGTACGTGCTTGTTTCTGTGTCCAAATTTCCCCTTTTTTATGAGGGCATCAGTCGTAATGGATTAGGGCCCATCCTACTCCAGTATGACCTCATCTTAACCACTGGCAATGACCCTATTTCCAAATAGGGTTACATTCTGAGATTCTGGGGATTAGGACTTGTGCATCTGTAGGGGGACACGATTCAATCAGTAGCAGTATCCCTTTAAGGGCAAACTAATTATCAGCAAGAAACCCAGACTGAGTAGGATTTGGTCTGAAACATAATGCTGTGTATTTTTTTTTATAAGATCTAAACTCCTGAGAGAAAGAAACTCGGTCCTATAAATACATGTCCGTGTGTGCTCTCCTGATCCACCTTGTAAGTCCCCCTTTCTTCCTCTCATTCTTTCTCTTTACCCAGTTCTCTTTTAATAGACTCCCCGAAGCCAATGGGAGGGCTAGAACAAAATGCTGGTTTTCTTTTTTTTTTGGTCTGGCTTAATGAAATGATTTTGTTTTGTTTTTCTGTCCTGCTATGGATCACATACAAAGGTCTTTTAATAATACGAAACAGGATATCAGTAGATATACATATATCCATTTTTTAAAAATTGTGACAGATGAATAAGGATCACATGTGAAAGTGCTCCTCTCCCTACCTTCACCCCCATCAGATCCTGAGCTGATGGTCTCTAGATGTTGAAGCGAAAGGAAAGGGTGCTTTGGATTATCTTTTTTTTTGCTTTGGGTCACCTCTACCTCTTTGTTGAGGACATAGACTTTGACCCTGAGCCGTCCATCTATTACATGTTTATATTTCTGACCTTGGTTATACACTTCAGATGTGACATTTTTCACAGGTGGCTCAGTGATGGTCTTTTGTGACTTAACTTGGAAAAAATTTTGTGTCAGCATATGTATGTCTAGTAAGAGAGACGATATCTGTATACTAGGAAAGAGATGGATTAGCGCCCTGCAAATCTACTGAGGAGAATCTAATACTAAGCCTGATCCAAAATATTTGATCAAGCAGACCATAATAATTTGAATTTTCACGACCTGTTTCATGCAACATCCAAATCAAGATGATGAACATGTTAAGGTTTTTTTTATAAGATAGCGTTCAGTGAATCAAAAAGCAGTTTCTTAAGTATGTATTTCAGTAGAGAGGTTCATAAGTTCCTGTTGATCAGGATATCAACTTAACTTTAGAGTTCAAACACTCAAGGTTAACTTATCGAGTGGCTTAAATCTTTACTTGTGTGTGTGTGTGTGTGTGTGTGTGTGTGTGTGCATGTGTGTGTGTGTGTGTGTGTGTGTGTGTGTGTAGGCCCGTCCTGGGGGGAAGGCAGCACAGGGTGTGTGTGTGTGTGTGTGTATGTGTATGTGTGTGTGTGTGCACGTGCGTGTGTGTGTGTGTAACCTTTTCACTTTCCCTTCCGGTGTTCAGCATCCTCCCTTCTCTAATCATTAAGTCTTCCTCTTATAGAAGTATCTGACAGTCATTTATGTATATATATATATTCATGTGTTTGAAAATAAAGTGTTACAGCTTCTAAGAGGAGAATTCTAATTATTATTAATAGTAGCGGTAGTAGGTATTGAACCTTTAACATTAACATTCTTTAACATAAGATTCTATAGTGGGGTTTCAGGCATCTGTAGTATATTTGAGGGAACAATTTTAAGAGGACAGCAGAAATAACCTCACCCATCACTGAAGACCTCCTGTATAGGTAAAAGCCAGCTCTGTCACCTACACTGGGCTTTCAACCAGAAGCTTGCAAACTATTAGATTTTCATGAAATGAATTTAGGGGAATGCAACCAGAACTTTTAAAAATGAAATAGAACAGAATGAGTTGAGAAAAAAAGTAGAATACAGAGTACTAGTGTTGTATATGTATGTGAAACATGAAAACAAAAGCATAGTTAAAAATACTCTTTACTAAATACGGATCTCTTTATTTAAAGTGTATATCTTTATTGGGTGTCATGGTGGAAAACATTTGAAAGGCAGCAGACATAGGCAGAAGATACAACTGAGGGAATACTGCAGTGGGACTTTCACAAGAACCACCTTAGGACTCCATCCAGGGACTGTCAAATTTGTGTGTTTAGCAGGTCAACTCTACTGTCAATCTAAAAAGAAAAATGTTCCACACTTCTAATGTCATCATTCAACAAATATTTACAGGGGAGGCACTGGGCCCAGTCAGAATTCAATATAAGAGAAAGAAATCAAATATGACAGGGTCTTAGCCCTTGAGAAACTCATTGCTCTGGGAGAACCAACTAACTACTTGGAAGATAAAGAAACAACTATGATTTCATGTGAAATCAAGAGTGAGGATCACACAGGATGGCCTATAGGAGGCAAAGGAAGAGTGAGGCTTCCTGGAGGTGGTGACCCCAGATGTTAGTCTTTAGAGCCAAATAGAGTTAACCAGCTCTGTCAGTCAGGGTCTAGTCAGAGATATGGGACCCACTCCATGTAGCTCAAGAGGGGTAATTTAATGGATAGAAGTAGTTGCAAAGGTAGCAACAGAGTGGACAGAGCAAACAGCAAAACATGAAGCAGTTCAGAGATTAGCACCTGCAAGGAACCACCTCAGCACCTTGCGCTGGCAAGATAAAGGGAAGAGGTTGTACCTGGCAGGAGAGAAGCAACCGGGCTACCAGGTGGGATTGGAGCCACAGAGTCCGCTCACCGGGAGCTGGGACCATCGAGGACACAGCACTGCCGGGGCAGCTGCCTGTCACAGACAAGACAGGGGAAACACCCAGATTTTCACCCTCCTGCACACCAGTTTCCTACCCCAGCCTTGCACTGCCTGGGCAAGGGAGTCTGGGGGTGGGGAATGCTTAGCAGGGGTCAGCTCCCTGTGCCACAAAACAGAAAAGAGGAAAGACAGGAAATGAGTGAAGAGCCAATGGGAGAATAAGCCGGGATGTTGAGGGGCAAGAGCAAACAGCAAGTCTGCAGGAACTGGTTGCTCAGTACGGCTGGACTGCAGGTGGACATTGGCAACTGGTGAAAGGGGTTAGAAAGGTAAGCAGTTTTAGGTTCTGAGGAGCCCTGTGATCATCCCAAGAAGATTGCATTTTTTAATTTTCTGTTTGTTTTTGTCAAGATGAAGCAGGCCACTGAAGATTCTGGTGTGACTGTATGCCTATACATGTATATCTGCAAAAGCTTTTGTTAAAATCAAAGTAAAACGGGTACCCAGGAAAAAGAAAAAAATCCAACAGTCAAAGGCTTATGCTGGAAAGCAATATTCTGCTCACCACCCTTTCTCATTCATTCCTACTTTGCAAGTAAGTGCTTTGAGCCACTTCCATTTAGCTCTCCTGGTAGTTTCATTGGCAGTTTAAATCTGATGCTTATTCTGTTACTCTGTTTTTCTTGATATCACAACTTTGGACAGGGTAGTTTGACAATTCCTTCAATACAGAAGATAAGGACTTACCTCACTTAAGCTAAGCCCCATTTCTCCCTTCCTCTCCTCATTTTTGATAAGTACATTTACTGTTTATAGCTATTGTATTTTTATTTTTCTCCTTTTGAAGCTTTAAATGATTTTTTTGTTCCAGCAAGATTTAATGATTTTTGATACTTCCTCCCATCTGTGTGAAGTGAGAATGTGAATGCTCCTATACTCCTTTTAGCTGCTTAGTACCTACTTCCATCTCCCAACGTTTGCCAGTTTAAATTCACTTATTAGTCTGACAAGTCATGATATATTCATTAGCTGCTTTGGGAAAATGGAACCTCCCACCAGAAAGTGGTGAACTCATTTACATGTTTCTGATAGTACAGTCCATTTTCTTCATGCTAATCTTTGTTCTGTGTTGGGATATGAATTATTTCTAGATGCCACACTATTTTGGAAACACAAGCTGTGATTACAAACCACATCCTTACTAAAATAATGTCTGTGGTATTGCTTTCTAGAATTAGGTGTTTAAATAGGCAAAATTATTTTAACTAGCTTTGAAATAATAAGAAATTATTTTCCTAAAGAGTCAAGGGGAAAGTTAGCTTAAATGTAAGTTTACATCTAAATGGTAAAATCATAACTTAAAATTGATCTGTTTTTGGAAAAATAAACAGAATTCTTCACAAAAGAGAAGGATATCTGTGGTTGTACCTTTAAGTAAGCAATTCATGAAGCCTTAAAAACATGCATTTAATCAAATGCTTATAGTAAAATTACTAAGTGGCTTAAATCTTTACTTTTTTATGTGTATGCTAATCAATGACTATAAGCAGAATTGTATTTCAGGATCATTAGAAGACCTCACTCTTCAAAATAATTCCATGATGAGTCATTTATAAAGCAGAGACTTCTTTCACGGTGCAAATAAATCTTCAGTTTATTTTTAGGTCAATCCAAATTTTCACATATTGAGCTTACTTAACTCACGATACAGCTGTGTTTATGGAGAAAGCTGAACTCTTGTGGATGGGTAACATTATCGTCATTCATTTTCCCCAGACTTTGAAGGACAGGCAAAGACGACAGCCATGGTCCTTAAGGCTGGCCAAAAGCTTACCGGAGTGATCCTTCATTACTATGCTACGAATGTTTTCCCTGGAGTGCACACACTTCCAGTTCCTTCAGGAAACTTTCCAGGAAGGCTGAACTGGGAGGAACAGATAGATCAGACTGCGCCGTCCACCTCTGTCTGTCCAGGTTCTCCTGGCTTCCTTCACGCAGTGTCTCCTCTAAGCCTGTGAGAGAGGCTCTCCATCCTTGCTGAGAGCCACCCAAATTAGAAGTGGCCACCTCCCATAGCCACTTCAGTAGTTAGTCCCAGTATGGCTATCAGTTGTTTCATGGGGTCATTTGTCTTAAAATAGTGTGACTCCTAACAGCAGGAGTTGAGAATATTTAGCTTAATAAACACAGAAGTTTTATCTGGTCTACCGGAAGTGGACCACAATTTTGGGCAACTTGCACTCTCTAATGATGGCAGAGAGAGAACATTCCTATAGGAAAAAAAAAATCCTAGTAATGACATTTCTGTGAATTGAGTCCCAAAGACATTAATAAAAAACAATGTAATGTTATTATTTTTTATACCAGAATGAAAGTTAAAGAAAGTAGGCAACAGAAGGGAAAAGCAAAATAATGTGCTTCATGATAAAGTAGGCAGCCATTATAAAGATAATTATGACTCTGGGGCAGCAAAGAAAATGGCTATAATAGATCTCTGTACACTGTTTACAGTAAGGAAAGGAGATGAACGTCTACAGGTAACAACTAGAAAATAATCCACACAGTTTTGTTGGGGAAGAACATTTGTAAGGAACATTTCTGTAGCTTCCAAGTATTTTTAATGCTTCATGTGATCTTTATGATAAAAGAGAAGAAATACTTTAAGTAGGTTCTTTTTTAAAAAAGGAGAAAAATGAGAAGGAAAGGAATAAACTTCTGAATTCTGAGGAGCAGAGCTGTCCTACATGAATTACTTTTAGCTCTTGGACATTCCAATTCTTGTTTATGATGGCATATACATCTGGGTAGTAAAAAGCTTTCCCATTGTTGAATTCCTGCTAAACAACTTATAGAAAGCTTAGGAGAAAACTGGAAGGAAGAGCTGAGGGTGTTGAGATTGATCAGTCAGATAAATGTTAAGTACCTTCCCTTCTCTGTGATTCAGTTCACTAATTCATAAATGATACTAGAATGGCAAGGAGAAGTAGGAGAGAAAAAGAGAGAAATGATATAACTACCATGTAGTGCACTGTTTTTTTCTGGGCCTCAGTGAAAGTTACGAATGCATGAGCAAGTGGGGAACCCAGGGAAGAACTGTTGCAAGAAGGCAGTCTGGGGGCAGCTTCCTTCTTCCTCAGGAGACCTCAGCCTCTTCTCCTAAGGCCTTCACCTGATAGGAGGGGGCTCACCCACGTTACAGAGGGCAATCTGCTTTACTCAGCCTACTGACTTAAATGCTAGTCACATCTACAAAAGATCTTGTAGACTGGCGTTTGATCGAACATCTGGGCAGGATAGCCTGGCAAAGATAAGCCATCACAGCACAGTAACTTTTATTCTAATTCTTTTATTTCTTCATTCAAAGATATTTCTGAGTTCTACCCTGTGCTAGGTACTCCCTAGACTCTCAGGATACAGAAGGGAACAACCCTGACTGGATCCTTCCTGCCACGGAGATCGCAGCCCTGCCAAGAGGATGCACAAGAAAAATCACAAGACCTTGAATGAGGCTTTGTCTGCTGATGAGGAATTTGGGCCTGAGAAAAATATGAGCCCGTTATCCTGATACTCTACAGAGAAGTGTTTGGTTTTTGTAGTTTAAGTACATAATATATCATCTGTGAAGTCATTAACTTCAAAATTGCCCAAGAAACTCAAATGTTTTAGAATGGCCTAAAATTTCCAGAATTTTATACTGCCCGGCATTCAAGGAGTATAATTTCTATCATCATACTTCTGTCTAGGTAAGTCAGATACTCCAACTGGCTCTCCATGCCTAGGCATGGCATTATCTAGCTAAACTGAGCTGAGCTACATTTCTACCAGTTGTTCTGGGCATCACATTGCTTGTCCTACAACCAGACAATGGCCCAAACACTATCATTCCATTTGGGTCGAATGTGTTTTTCTGTGAAGACTGTGTAGCCCAAGAGCCTAACTTGGATAATGGCCTCACGCACAGACACCAGGGGCCAGCCCCGTGGGCACTCTCACTGCTCCACTCTGCCTTCTGAGTGGGGTGTGCCTTCATGGTGAGCGCCGTGTGCTCACCGGCTTTTCAAAAGGGAGGCGGACTTCTCAAAACTGAAGATTCCTTCAAGCTAGTAACATTCTAGAGGTAAAGGAGAGCAACTCTGAATTCAGAATTCTCAAAAATGAAACAAAGTACAACTGGTACCCCGTGGGCGCTGGGCTCTGACGGTGCGCTCACAATGCAAAGCTGCCCTGTTCTCCCTGCCCTGAGGCAGTCTGAAAACACAGCAGTGAGAGGGGAGCCACCTCAGTGAGGGGAGAGGGCCACGCCCAGCTGGGGCGGGGAAAGGTGTGATCTGAGGTCCCATGTGCAGAGTTTTGATAACCTTGTTAGGGACTACATACCCTATATCTAAATTGAACCTTCTTTGGGACTTAAAGTGACCCGAGGATTTTTTTAAATGGGGTCAGGAAAGAGAGAGATTATTCTGGGAAGCATTACCATGCTAAATAAAGTTTAAAGGAACATTGAGAGATAATAATTTTATATTTGTACTATTTACATACACTATGAATATACATATATGAATAAATAGTTTATATATATAACTACATATCTGCATATATACTGAAATATATATACAAGTATACACTTAGGTATATTATATACATAATTTAATGTACTGTCAGAATTATGCTACTTTCTTAATGTACATTATTCTGTTTATTCACAATAACCCATTGAGATAGGCACTCTATTGTTTTTACTTTATAAATTAGCAAACTGAGTCAGAGGGAGGGTATTTACCTAAGGTCACATGAATCATATTTTAAACATAAGTAGTCTGAATTCAGGGTAGCTCTCCTTTACCTCTAGGATGTTACTAGCTTGAAGGAATCTTCAGTTTTGAGAAGTCCGCCTCCCTTTTGAAAAGCCGGTGAGCACACGGCGCTCACCATGAAGGCACACCCCACTCAGAAGGCAGAGTGGAGCAGTGAGAGTGCCCACGGGGCTGGCCCCCGGTGTCTGTGCGTGAGGCCATTATCCAAGTTAGGCTCTTGGGCTACACAGTCTTCACAGAAAAACACATTCGACCCAAATGGAATGATAGTGTTTGGGCCATTGTCTGGTTGTAGGACAAGCAATGTGAGCACTTTATGGCTGCCCAGAACAACTGGTAGAAATGTAGCTCAGCTCAGTTTAGCTAGATAATGCCATGCCTAGGCATGGAGAGCCAGTTGGAGTATCTGACTTATCTAGACAGAAGTATGATGATAGAAATTATACTCCTTGAATGCCGGGCAGTATAAAATTCTGGAAATTTTAGGCCATTCTAAAACATTTGAGTTTCTTGGGCAATTTTGAAGTTAATGACTTCACAGATGATATATTATGTACTTAAACTACAAAAACCAAACACTTCTCTGTAGAGTATCAGGATAACGGGCTCATATTTTTCTCAGGCCCAAATTCCTCATCAGCAGACAAAGCCTCATTCAAGGTCTTGTGATTTTTCTTGTGCATTCTCTTGGCAGGGCTGCGATCTCCGTGGCAGGAAGGATCCAGTCAGGGTTGTTCCCTTCTGTATCCTGAGCGTCTAGTGAAGTACCTAGCACAGGGTGGAACTCAGGAACATCTTTGAATGAAGAAATAAAAGAATTAGAATAAAAGTTACTGTTCTGTGATGACTTACGTTGGTCAGGCTATCCTGCCCAGATGTTTGATCCAACACCAGTCTACAAGATCTTTTGTAGATGTGACTAGCATTTAAGTCAGTAGGCTGAGTAAAGCAGATTGCCCTCTGTAACGTGGGTGAGCCCCCTCCCATCAGGTGAAGGCCTTAAGAGAAAAGGCTGAGGTCCCCTGAGGAAGAAGGAAGCTGCCTCCAGACGGCCCTCTTGCAACTGTTCTTCCCTGGGTTTCCCGCCTGCTTCCCTGCTCTGCAAATTTTAGACTTGTAAGCCCCCATGGTTACATAAGCCAATTCCTTAAAATAAGTAAGTCTACCTCTCTGATTCATACACACATAGACACACGCATGCTTGCAAATACACTGTTGGTTCTGTTTCTCTGAGAACCCTGCCTGATACATGCACATTTTATTCTTCTTTATTTTCAGGCCACAACACAAAATTTAAGGGTCCACCTAATGTCATGCAAAAGGATGGTTTCAAGAAATATGGCTGCAGCATTTTCAGTTCAGCGGGGGGTTTTCATGTGGAATCAGAATCCTGGCTCGCTGCTCATTGTGTTATCTGTTTTTCTACCAAGGACTTCATAAATGCTAGCTTCCTGGGTTGTGCAAAGAAGGGTTAAGTGAGTGTTCTTACCTCTTGTGAGCTGCCTTTAGCAGCCAAACCACCACCTTGGGGTTCCAGATTAAAGACCCAGTCTGTTTCATATGAATGATATGGAACATTGGCTGCATTGCAGTGTCTCAAGCCAATCTTTCAATCATTTTATTCTCTAATCCAGTTTGTATGGCTGTACCTGGCCAATTCACCTTCTGATTTCCATATCAGCAGCCAATTATGTGGATTGCTCCACTTCAGCCAAAAGCTTTAAGTCAATTTACAGCATTCAAGGTAACTGAAGCCAAATCAAATCATAATCGAGGCTTATTGGTTAAAATTCAACATTTGAAGAGTTGTTAAAAAAAAAGCACAGAGCCCTTTTGACAGAAGAAAATAAGGCAGTGACTAAAAACAGAGCAAAGAGTGTGTTGATGATTTTCTTTTTTGTAAATAGACAAATTGTCTAAGAAATGTCTCTAAAGTAAATGCTTTAAATAGAAAGCAATCCATCAAACCAATCGGGGATTACAAATGTTGCCAACTCCTTGTCCTTTTTACCAACTGAGAACCAGTAGATTAAGAACACCATATAAATATTGTAGCTTCAGGGTTATTAAAAATAGACTTGAGAGGAATTGCCATAAAATGTGATTGTAAACTCAGATTGGATGGGCCTCTGGGCAGATGGCAGAGACACTTTGTGTTGCAGAGCGTGCGTTTGGGTATGGGTTTATCAGGATGGACGAGAGGTGGCTGTAGGAACAATGCCCTGAGAGGGAGGATTTGTTTTAGGAGTTTACCCTCTAGAGTACCCCAAGATTAGTCAAGCTGTGATGCTCCAAACCCCACAGACATATCACCAGGGCTTTGCACATGTGCAAAGGGGGAAGAACATGAGTGAGCATGCCTGTTGGGTCTCTACCTCCCATTTCAACCAGAGACTTGGCTTTAAGCCTTGTCCATCTTGGTGATCCATTTAAGAACTTTTTTGAAAGTCTTCTACTACTTTCAGGAAAAAAAATATTTTGAAAACTGATGCCCCCGGTTATGTTCTCAGGTTCTGACCTGCACCCTTGAGGTGGGGAATCATGTAAAGTTCTGCATACAAAATCAGGAACAATTTTGTTCTCAAGGATGAAATATATAGCAAATCTATGGTAGTATTTGTGCAATACTTGTGCATTAATGACAATGGATTTGCACACTCAACAAATGAGTTTTCTCAATTATATTTGTGCCTTCAGAGCTACATGAAGGTCCATTCATGTCTGCTTCATTATTCATTCATCATGTGTTTAGTAACTTACAGGTTTATTTAGATGCTGATACATGGAGTTGTGGTCTGTATTAGTTTGAAGAATCAGTATCCTTATGTGAGTCCATTCTCTCCTTGCTCTCCAGTGTCCTTGTCCTGTACCAAATGAGTGTCATGTGACAATGCAGAGTATGAGTGAAAGAAAAAAGCTCATAAGCTGTTTGGTGTGGAACGTGACCCTTATATTTATTCACCATTCTCTTGAAGGTGGTAAAATACCTTACATCTGCAGTAGGCAGATTACTGGGCCCCCAAAGACCTTAATCCCTGGAAACTGAATAAGCTGCCTCAAATGGCAAAGAGCCTGCAGATGTGGTAAAGTTGAGAATCCTGAAATGCGGAGACTATCCTGAGTTATCTGGATGAACCCAATGTATATAACTGCCTTTATAAGAGTAAAGCAGGAGGGTCAGAGGGAGAGGGATATTTGTAGGTAGTATTTTGCTGACTTTGAAAATGGAAGAAGGGGCCACAACCCAGGGAAGGCAGACAGCCTCCCGCAAGTGGAAAAGGCAAGGGGAGGGCTCTTCCCTGGAATCTCCAGAAAGGAAAGAGTCCAGTTTACACCTTGATTTTGACCCAGTGATACTTAATTTGGATTTCTAATCCCTAATATTGTGAGATGATGAGTTCGAGTTGTTTAAACCATTAAATTTCTGCTAATTTGTTACGACACAGTGGAAACTAACACAACACTCATCAGAATTACAAAAATCAGACAGGTGGATAGCAACAAGTACTGGCAAAAATGTGCAGTGTTGGGAAGCCTGAAAGCTGCTTGTGAAAGTCAAAGCTGGTCTTCTCATCCTGGAAGGCAGTTCGGAAGTTCTTAATACACTTCAGTATGTGTTCTATGACCAAAAGTCCCACTGCTGGATGCATATTGCAGAGAAATATTCTCATCTAGTTCTGTAAAGATAGTCCTGTTCAAGGATATTTGTACAGCATAATTGGTGCTAGTAGAAAGTTGAAGGGAATCTGGGTGTCTATCTCCACAACAAAGAATAAGTAACCTGGTGAAATACTGTGCATCAGTTAGAAACAGTGAGCCAAATATATATACACTACTACACGGTTAGATCTTCCAAAAAAATTAAATGAGAAAGGCAGGGAACAGATTTATTTCTCAGTACTATAACACACAAAAAAACTCAACATTTATTTATTTATTCAGTTGTTGATTTATATTAGTATGGCCTCACAGATATTTACTTTACTCTTGTGGGTTATAATCCAGTACAAGTTTCATTTATTTTCTTGCTCAAATTGTTCCATTTTTTAGCCATTGAGAGCTCTCTCAAGCTGGTTCCCCCACTGCATTCATTTTTAGTCAGATTAAATCGCTTATATCTTTACCATAATCTTTTCAGAATATTGACTTGAAATTCGATAGTATTACAGCAGGAGGAGGAGGAAGGAAAAGAGGAGGAGGAGGTGGCAGGAAACTAGCAAACAGAACATTTTAGCTCAGCATGTTTTTGAAGAAGTAACAGTGTCATGAATTAATTATCAGTTGAAATCGAATGCATAATCATAATATTATATACCCCCCTCTTTTATTAAGTTTGTTCTCTAAATACCTTTCAGACTTCTAACACATTAAATGTTCATCTGTGAAGCTGGACACAGTAACAAAGACAAAAGAGGGGCACCCTCCCGTAACTGTCAGGACTTGCTCTTAAGCACAAATGAGCCAATCCTGGGGTTCCCAGAAGTAACTATGGAGTGTGTGTGTGTGTGCACACGTGTGGCTCAGGCAGGGAGTGAAAGTAGGTGAAGTGCTGCAGTCAGGAAGGAAGCGACATTAAGCAAACTAAAGATGGCTCTTTTCCAAATGTCAGCAGTGTCTCACATAGTTACTCTAAGGGGACTCCAAACATAATGAAAGGGCTCTGCTAGAAAGTCCCTAACCTAGGGTCTGGAAACACTCTGTCCTCACCTCCCTATCCCCCACCCACCCTTGGTCGCTTCTGGCCTTTTGATCCACCTTGACCACTCCCTCCTCCCTGGGCACTCTTTTCCCTTGGCCACCAGGAACCCGCACTCCAAGTCTTGCTCCTGCCTCTCTGGCCATTTGTTTCTTTCACTGGCTTTCTTCCCATTGTCCTAGTCTCTAAATGGTGAAGTGTCTCAGAACTCTGCCCTTGCTCCATCATCTCTGCTTTGTCTGCCCCACCCTCGTTGGTGTTTTGCCAATCTCAGGGCTTGCAATTTCACCTGTACACTGACAATTCCCAAATTTACATCCCCAGCCTGAACCAATTCCCTGGACCATTTCTGCAGTTGCATATCAAACTGCCTACTCATTAGCTTCCTTGGATATCTAAAAGGCTAAGACGCATATGAAAATTAGCAGGTCCCAAACTAAACTGTCTTCCCCCCACCATTCTGCCCCCGACTCCAGGTCGGGAAATGGCAATGCCAGCTAGTCAAACCAAAAATCTCTTGAATCGTTCTTGACTCTCCTCTTTCCCCACACTCCAGAAACAATCCACTGGCAAATTCCTCTAAGTTATCCATTCAAAATATATCCAGAATCTTTTGATTTCTTAGTTCCTCTGTCTCACCACCTCACCTGCATTATTGTGATAGCCTCTGGACCTGTCTCTCTGCTGCCACCTCTGCACCCTGGTCCTTGGATAATGTCCTCAACACAGTCATCTTTTAAACTGACGTCAGATCTTATCACTCTCCTGCTCAGAATGCTCCAACAGTTCCCCCAGTAAATGCCCATCCTTACAACAGCCCACAGACCCGCTGTATCATGTGTCTTTCCACTCCCCTCACTTCTCTGATCTCATTTCCTACTACTCCCCAGCCATACTGACCTTGCTTTCTTGAACCCACTAGGTACATTCATCCCTTAAGGGGTTTGCATTTGCCAATACCTGTTCCTGGATGCTCTTTCCTGAGATAGGCGTTTACTCTGGGAACCACTGGAATGTTCTAGGCAGAGGACTGATATGATCTGACACTGATTTAAAAGATGACCCCATTGAGGACATTCTCCAAGGGGCATGGTAAAAGGTGGAAGCAGAGAGGTAAATTAGGAAGCTATCACAATAAGGCAGGTGACGCGCTGAGATTGAGGAGCTAAGAAATCAAAGAGTCAGGATATATTTTGAATGGAAAACCTCTCTTCCTTTGGGTTTTTGCTCATGTGCCACCTATTCTGAGGTGTCTTCCCCATAATCAAAGTGCAGCCAGTTTTCACACCAGGAACTCATGCTTTCCTTTCCATTCTTTATTTTTTCCCATAGCTTTTATAAACATCTAGAAAGCTATATATCTGATGGTTCTGTTTATTTTGTCTTCTCCAACCAGGAAGCAACATCCACGAGTCGGGGACTTTCACTATCATTTCAGTTGCACCCAGGACAGTGTCTGACACATTGTTAAGTGCTCAGTACATGGTTGATGACTGAATGAAAGAACCAGTGACTCTCTTTGGTGATTGGGCAATCGTAAATGGGGCAGATATCATTTCCTCTCTGTTCTCAGCAGCTCCGCGTTTGTCAAGGCTGAATTCATGTTCCTATGCCGTTCCTTGGAAGGGGTTTTCCTCTCCCTGCACTGGGACTAGCCTATGGCCAAGGGAGGAAGCCTGGGCTTACTGGCCACTGCAGCGACAGGGTGGCGCTCCGAGAAGGGGAGAAAAGTGGCAGGAAGAGGAAGTGGGCAAGCGCAGAAAAAACTCTTGCCTGTTTTCCCCACTCTCTCTGCAGACGGCTCCAGAGGCTACTGTAACAGTCTGCAAACTATTTCTAGCAGACCTGTACTTCAGCTTAGCAGCCCAGGGTAATCTGAATAAAAGGAATAAGGCGGGTCATTCAGTTTCTAACTGCTGTTTGCACAACTTTTTCCTAATTGTACTTTCCGTAGACAATTTGTGCCAAAACGAACATTCCCCTAATGATGCTGGCAGGAGAGTTTGTCAAACACTGACACCTAGTGAATATTACTATACAGACCTTGTTCTGGGGCTCTATTTCAGCGCCAAGAAATTCCACAGACATTAATTTAGGAGGCAGTCAAATCTCATTCACCTCCTTTCAGTATTAGACTTGGCAGAGTTTGACTCCGAAGTGGCGCTCCCGCTCATTACCCGGCCCCCGTGTGTGTGAGCCAATACCCTTGGAATGCTGGCGAACATTTTAATCTAAGAAAAGCAACCAGGAGAGAAGAACTCGTGCAAAATTACCCAGAAAGCCTCTCAAGTCAAATACAAATACTTAATTTTTGTCAACCCCCACGGTGTGTCACCAGCACCCCGCACTGCTCGCCCGGTGACCAGCTGAGACCAGCTCAGTGCCCGCCGGCCGGGGTCCCAGGAGGAGCTGACGGGCTCCCTCTGAGATAAGGGTGTCTTAAAATCTGAGAACTGGCACGTCAGAAGTCCTCCGTGCCAACCTGTGCGATATAAGGAGGAATTTTCAGACCCACAGACCGACAGGGACTTTTGTGAGGTGTAAGGAAGTCCGACTGGCACTTGGAATCATCCATTATAGAAAACAAATGACAGGTCCAGCCGAGAGGGACACTACCCATTCACTCAGCTCCCCTGCCCCTTAGTTTATAGTGCTGTTAAGAAAAGAGATGGCCAAGGCCCCGGTTTTGAGGATAGCAAGGGAGATGTGCAGGGAAAGACCTGGCTGTGTCCTCACACTTCTCGCTGCCCCCTGGAATCACACAGCGGAGGGCTGGGCCAGGCGTGCCAGTGGGTACTGCCGCTCTGCCGTGAGTCCAAGTGTGCTCTGAGCTGGAGACAGCACGAAGCAGAGAGAATGTGCAGCCATCTCCCCCTCCCCTTCTCGTAGCTCTTGACTGGACTCATGAAGCCCGCATCGACCCAGCCCCAAGAGTGGAGAAGGCTCGCGGGGTCCCAGCTGATAGCCCTGCTTGCGTGTACAGAGCGTGCCTCACAGCTGCCTGTCTGTCTGAAGTCTAGAGGCTGTCGCCATCCAGATCAACAGACGGGCTCTAAACCAGATCGCTTAGGTTCAGAACCTCTCATTAGCTGTATGGCTGCAGATGAGTTATTTAAGCTCTCTCTGCTTTGGTCACCCCATCTGTCCAATAGGGATAGAACAGTTGTTATGCCGCAGTGTTGCTGTGAGAATTCAATCAGTGTATGTGTGTGTGTGTATATATATATATACACACACACACTTTATATGTAAGAGTGAAAGTGGAATATTATATATGATACATATGTATATATACACATACACACACACACACATATATACACATATCTTAGCTAGTAATAACATCTCTATATTACTATAACATAAGGAAAATCAGATGTGGTAAGGTATGGAATGTTCCCTAGAGAAGACATACATGATGGAATATGAGCACTGGGCTTGTTTGTTTATGTGGTTCTGTTCTGGTTTGGCAGCGTTTACATTATGTCACCGTCCAATTCTTTGCAAAGTCTGGCTGTGTGCAGTGTCATCTTGCTCTTGGTCACAGAGCTGCAGCCCTGGGCGCACACTCGCCCTTCCCCTCCTCTCCTCTCCCCTCCCTCCACTCCTCTTCCCTTCTCTCCTTCCCCCTTTTCTTCTCCTCTTCCTTTCTCTCCCTCTCCCTCCTCCTCTCCTCCCTTTCTCCCTCCCCTCTCCATCCTCACCTTCACTGGGTAAAGGAAAACTGGATTTTTCCTTTCATGGCGTTCTATTCATTATGTTCCCTCCCCTACCCCCGCCCTGTCCTGGCCGTCCCTACTTTGCCCCAAACTCTCTCAGCACCTAAAGCACCTAAAGGAAACAGCATGCATGCAGGAGTGTGGGTATGTGCACGCACATGTGTGTGCAGGCACGTGTTCTGTCATTTCCTGGTTGACATCAAATTGGACATGCTTGCCAAACCAAGGCTCTGCTTGCTTCACTCCAGATTTGTCTCAGGTGGCAGGCAGTGCTCAGTGGCTACCTGGGTCCACACAGTTACCCTAACAGCTAACCGCAAGACTGGGAATTTGACCTTCATTCAAAGAAGGTGAAGGTGGCAGCGCCTGGAGAGACAAAAGCAGGCTGAGTGCTTTGGCCCCTGAGGGTTCTGCCAAAATAACACTCGTGGGATTCTTTTGTTACTGATTCATGGCCCACAATGGGCAGTGTTCACATGTGACACACATTATTATATGAAAACACCTGGGGCATTTTCAGTACTAGAGGCCAAATCCTTATTGTATTAATAAGCTACTGGATATTTTCTAGATGCCTTTGGATTCTTTCCTACCTCTGCATCCTGAGACACTTCCTGTATTATTTTTGTTATTATTAGGAAGTATTTCACCCACAAGAAAAAGTTAGGTAATATCATGTACACACTTGATATGTCAAAAAATATGACAAATACACTTCTTCTTACTTTAATAGCAATTTAAAAAGCTACACTGAATTTTGTTTATTTGTTATGTGCCTGGTTTCTATAAAACTTTTGACCTCAAGTGTCATTATATTTTAAGTCTAGCTCTTGAATGGATAGGTATTGAATTTGGTTTAATTACATTTGTTGGGTTTTATTTCTACCATCACATTCTTTGCTTTCCATCTGTCCTGCTGTTTCTATACTTATTATTTTTTCCTTTTTAAATTTTGTTTGGATTGATCAAGATTTCCTTTTTCTACTACCCTTTATTTCTATTTCTATTTCTATTTTTTTATGGTTAGTCTTTAAGATTTTACTTAAATATAATTAAGAAAGTCAAAAGTTAATTATTATTTTACCATTTGAACAACTTAGAATATTTTAAGCTTGAAGATTATCTCCATTAAATTAGTTTCTGATCCAATTTATCCATATTTTTCTTCAAGTTTATGCAATTATTGCTTCTATAACTACAAACACAGACATCCCAGTTCCTTTTCACTGTTACTTTAAAAGAAGTAATAATGTTGTTCTCCTTGTTGTTCTTTTGAAGTGTCACAGTTTTATCCTTGTTCTTGAAAGAGTATTTTGGGGGCTATAAAAGTCTTGGCTGACAATTATTTTACCTTGGCACTTTGAGGCTGTTATTTCTCTTTTGCTTTCAAGCTTTTCTCCTTTGCTCTCTAGGCATTCTGTCTTTTCTGTCTGGCTGCTATTAAGATCATTATAACTATTAAATAGTCTGGTTTAATTACATCATGTTTAGGTGTGAATTTGGACTTACTTATCTAGCTTGTGGTTTCGTGTATTTCATAGTCTGAGGACCCAAGCCTTCCACTGCTCTGGATTTTCTGCCATTATCTTGCCATATGTCCTTTCATTGATCATCTTTGTTTCTTCTTAAAATTCTAATAAGAGGCTTATTGGCCTTTTTCGTTCTTTCCTGAGCATCTCTTAATTTCATTTTTGTGTCTTCCAGTTTCTACTTAATATATGCTGCATTATCGTTCAGTCACTTTAGAACTATAATTAGTTCATTTATTCTTGTGTCTGACATTATATATTAAAAATACCATTGATTGTTTTTAATTTCAGTGACTTTATTTTTCATTTTGTAGAAATTTTATTTTGCTCAAATCAACCTGGATATCTTTTGGAAGTACTATATCCTCTTATTTAATTGTTATTTCATTTACATTTCTCTAAGCAGTATAACATTTTTATGTCATTATTTAGTGATGTTTCCACAATCCACTTTGGAGTGTAAATAGGCTGTTTTTTATGTTTAATGACTTGGTTGTGATAATTTATATTCTCTTAGGTCTTAGAGCTTGGGATTGTGCATATAGTTGGGAAAGGAATGGCAGAGCTTTATTTAAAGGAAACTTATGTTATCTTCTGCCATGGGCACTGTTAGACAGGATGACTTGACTACACTCATGCTCATGTACCAGCTTCTGTATTCCCAGATCATCCATATTTATATTTGATTTGAAATCTACCACACCCATGTGGTAACAAATTCTCAGAGATCTTTCTATTCAGATCTGTACTTTCTACCCCAGTCCTAAATGGACAGACTTTCTTTATTCATCTCCTAAGCTGGGAGGTGATTTTTCCTCCTAGACCTTTCTTCTACCAAGAGTGTAATTCTTTGACTGTCTCAGCTTTCTCCTGGCACTTCGGTCAGTTCACCTTGCACAGACTCAATATTTGTCTCATGCCCGACTGAAAGTTAGAAATCTAAGCCTCTTCCATAGCCTCCTACTTTGGCTTTCACTTTCACAGTACTTCTGCCTGAGTGCTCAGGTATGGATTTAAAAGTCTGTCTGTTTCATTTTCCTATTAGGATGGCCATTATAAAAAGACAACAGCAGACAATAACAAGTGTTGGTGAGGATGTGGGGAAGTCAGCACCCCTGCCCTTTGCTGGTGGGAATGTAAGATGGTGCAGCCACTATGGAAAACTGTCTGGCAGTTCCTCAAAAAGTTGAACACACAACAAATCTGAAACACTGAACTTAAAAACTATCCCTAACATAGGATCCTGAATGTAGTTGGGTCAGTCTATGGAGAAATTTATGCCCCAGTGAATTGTTGAAAACCATAAAGCAGTCAGCCAGCACCCAGTCCAGTTTAAAAGCTGGTGGTGGTCAGAGAAAGATGGTCAAAGAGAGCCCAGGGGAATCCACCATCACCCAGGAGTGTCTGCGTGCTCAAGGACGCTCCCTCTGGGAGGTTTCACATTGTAGGGAGGAAACAGACTTCACTAAACAAATCCAGCCAATCACTAAACAAATACACAAGCAAAAAGGAAAAGCAGGCCCTGGGTAACCAGTTCCTAGACATGCTATACTCTATTCCCTAAAATGTCCTGTTTCCCCAGAAAATCACAGCACACTCAAATAAAGGAAAACCTATATGTGGTGGAAAGTATGGACAATAGAAACTGCCTGTGAGAACAACCAGATGTCAGATTTAATACATAAAGACTTCAAAGCAGCCATTATAAATATGTTCAAAGAACATAAGGAATCCATGCTCAAACAAATAAAGGAAGGTATGTTGACAATGTCTCATTAAATAGAGAATATCAGTAAGGAGATTGAAATTATAAAAACGAACCAAATAGAAATTCTCATTTTTGCTGAAAAGTAAAATAATTGAATGAAAAATTCACTAGAGGGGCTCAACCATGGGTTTGAACTGGAAATAAACAATTAGTGAACTTGAATTTGAATCATTAAACATACATCCTGAAGAAGAGGGAGAAAAATGAACAGAACCTTAGAGAAATGCAGTATATCATGATATGCACCAACTCATTCAGGAAGGAGAGGACAGAAAGGAGCAGAAGAAATACTGATCCAAAACTCCTCAGATTTGATGAGAAACATTGCATGCACAAGAAGCTCAATGACTCCAAACATCTGATCTAAGAGCGCAGGTCCCATGAATACAGAAGAAGGCCATTGCTCTCCAGCAGCAGCCAGAAGGGAGTATAGCAATGGCGAACAATAGTATCTTCAGCAGAATGGCTACTCTTAGACAACCAACTCTTAATTTTCATGTTAGATAATAAAAATGTGCTTAGTTCATATCAGCAGGAATTTACCATTAATAAGAATCCTAAGGTCCTGCAAGATCCTCATGCCCCTTCAAAATCAAAAGAAGATTAAAAATAGTGATGATTTGATGATTACGTGTATTTTATTTTGTTTCAATTTTATTGACCTAAGTACTTGATGAATGTAGACTCTAGACAGTCCCTGACTTATGATTTTTCAAATGGTTCAACTTGCCTTATTTAACATCTATGATGGTATGATAGTGTTAAACATTTGGTAGAAAATATACTTCAGATTTAAAATTTTGACGTTTTCTGGGCTAGTGATATGTGTTCTGATATCCTCTCATGATGCTGGACATCCGCAGCAAGCCACAGCTCCCAGCCCGCCATGGTATCAGCAGAGTCAACTGACACGCTTACAACTATTCTGTACCCATACATCCATTCTGTTTTTCACTTTCAGTACAGTACTCAATAAATTACACGAGGTTTCCAGCATTTTATTATAAAATAGGTTTTGTGTTAGATGATTTTGTTCAACTGTAGGTTAAAGAAAGTGATCTGAGCCCTTTTAAGGTAAGTTACACTAAGCTATGATGTTTGGTAGGTTAAGTGTATTAAATTCATTTCACTTTATGGTATTTTCAATTTATGATGGGTTTGTTAGGCTGTAACCCCCATTGTAAATCAAAGAAGATCTGTATTAACTCAGGTCATATAATAGAGCACCTAGTGTATGGGACAGTTTTTAAACTCACACTTCTACTCCAGGATAGAGTGTGCCTTTATTCTTTGACAGATAAGGTTTGAGGTGTCTTGAAGGTTCACCTTCCCCAAATTTCCTTCTTCTGAGCTGTATTCTAGTTAAGTCCCTCCTCCAGATACAAATGGAAGAAGGAAACTATTTAAAGCTGGATCAATCTTTACATGAATCTCAGTGAGCTAATGTTATACAGTTTGCTAAGGCAAGACAGACTAGAAGGATACAAGATATTTGAGAGTCACTAAGATTGGAAGAGTGCACAGCTTGGGCAGTGCCTGGGGGCACGAGATTCAACTTTGACTACTTTTAGGCTTTATTTATATACTGCTCGTGTTGGAGATTTTGAAAAGTGAATTATTTTTCCTTTTTTGGTGAAATAATTCTAATTTTTAAAACTCATTTGTCTTTGCTTTAGTCCACAAATTCTTTTGAATGATTGCAATTTGAGGTAATGACAGAAAAATCCATAAAGAAATTGTGAGCCATGTACATTGAAGCTATGTCATAATTATAAAACATTTACCACTCATGAGGCTTTTTGGTTGAGAGGAAAACAACAGTAGAGATGAGTACTGATGGAGGGGACTAAGTACTTAAATTCTAATGAGTTAAATCATCCACATTTTCTTGTGAATTTTAAAATTGAGAAGAAAAACATGTCAAATTATGGAAACTTGTACTTCTTATAAATAAGACTGTAAACGAAGTGTCTTCGAGAATGATATGGTGTGAGGCAGGGTATAAGATTCCTTAATAAAGTGCTGGGGCATTAGCAGCTTCACTCTTTTGAGTTAACTTCAATGATCCTGGACTCTGGGGTGCAAATGTGTGCTCAAAACAGAAATGCATATCGTTGTTTAGTAATTCATAAAGTCTGGAAGGACACCCATCAGACCTGTGGTGATGGAAAGGGTCAGGAAGGCTAATTACTGATCTTGAAGGAGAAACAGAAGTTAAGGAGTCGTTGGAGTAGGTGGGGGCAAAAAGTCCCAAAAAAACAAGCAGAAGGCACAGAGCCCGATGATAAAGGTGAGCATGAGACATGCTGGGACCTGCTAATAGCAGCTTTGTCGAAGGATAGGGTGTGGGGAAAAGGAGAAGGGTCTCTGAAGATAGGGGATTAGAGAAGTCAGTCAGAAGTTCTCCTGTAATCTAGGAAGGGTGGGCAGTGAACTGAAGTTAAGTAGAGCCAATGGGAGTGAAAAGAAATGGAGGAATTCTAGAAATACTAACATGGTAAAGGCAACAGAGCCTGTTATCTTTTGTGGACATGGAGAGCATGTTTGGCAGGTGTGGTTAAGGGTAGATGGTTGGTGGAGGCAGGACTAATACTACTCACAGTTCTACCAATTCAGTTTCATCTTCACAAAGCATACATTTTTTGAGTTCTTTTCCTTTTCTGGTCTTTTATGTACAGAATTGGAATGCTTATCTCTAAATTTTAATTGAAAACATTGACAAGAGATCCTCCGAGACACATTTGCTGCTGGCAAGGCACCCATCCCAGCTGATCCGGAGAGTGTGCATAACTGAGGTTTTGCCCAAGCAATTCTGGCCAAAACAAGGCTCTTTACCTGAATTATCTAGATCATCAAAGATAAAATAGTGGGAGACATTTTTTCATTATGCAGATGATAGTTTCCTCACTCCCTTTGATGAATGTAGTCACAGTGAAGCTTAGCTGATTTTATTGGGGACAAAAATGGCTGTTTAAAGTCAATCTCCTTTACCTTTAAATATATAGAATTAGTTTTCCATAGTAACTATAATTAGAACATGTTTTAGATCTTTGGTCACGTCCTGGAATATCTGAGAACACTGACTAGGATGCAGAATTTTTTTTTTTTTTTACAAATCCTTGATGATAAGTTAATTTGATCTGCATAAGAACTGCCTGGGCTGTTGTCAGAGTGTGAGTTAAAATGTCTGAAGTTTGAGAGGAAACAGATCATCCTGGGGAATCGTTTTGGATGACAAAGGAACTATAGCTTTAACATTCAAGCCACCTCAATCATGGGGGTGGAGGACAGCTACTAAGCACCATATGAAACTAGCTGGGTTGTTTCCAAAGGCAGGAAGAAAAATCTATAGTAAAAAAATGTTTAGTTTTGGGGATGTGGTTCTTTCTTTTATAACATTTGAACAGCTTTAAAAAGATTCATTTCCTTCCGTGTTGTACTGGCTGTTCTTTTTTAAATACTAGCTAAGAAAAGCACCACTGTGAAAAGATCTGGGTTGTCTTTTGTTGCTAGAGGACCGATTTTTTAAGGAGGGATAACAATTTTGTGTTACTTTCAAGTCATCTGATAATATACTGCACACGCAATAGCATAGGGAGAAGGTGACCGAAGCTCAAGGGGAGGTGCGGAGGTAAAACTGGGTATCTAGAGGACTGCAGGATACCTTGATACGTCATGAGAAAAGAATGAGAGGAGGGGCAATGGAGGTTGAAGGGGAGTGGAAGAACACATTAAAAAAAAAAGCTGACACACTTTAGTTATTAATGGAGCTGTGTTTGTAGTCAACAGGTCATAAAAGAAGAGGAGGGAGTTGAATGATGACTACATATATGATCATTATTGATCTTCCAGTACATACATGTACTTCTAATACATACATACATACATAAACAAATTTATCCATATACAAAAAATATGATAATCTCTACACATGTCAGTGATAAAAGAGTGTGTGGAGATCAACAAGTATTGATGTAACTCTTATCTTTTTTATATATAGTGGCCCATGTATTTGCCTGACAAAGTTATATTAGTATTAGTATTAGTATTATTATTATTACTGAGTCCTTGAACACATTGATTATTATTGTGGGTCCTTGAGCACATTGATCAGTCCTGTCTTTATTTGTCCTGAGAACTTGTTGTAACACTGTCTGATATGTGGAGCTATCATTAGGGGCAGGTGGTGGGCAACATCGTGAAGGAAATGCAAGAAAAAGTCACAAGAGCACCATAACATCAGGTTATACCCTACTTAATACAAAACTATATCATACACTCGTTGAACATGTATTTATTGCATTGGATTTTGTATTTGAGCAAAACATGTGGAGCAAAAATAGGCATGATCTTGAATTTGCAGAGCTTAAGATATTAATAACAATCAATCTTATGAATAAGTGACATTTAAATACAAGACAGATAAGTGCTGTGAGAAGGAGCATAATTTATAGGAGAATATAAAAAAGATATCTAGCCTAGATATGTAGAATTGTGGAGGAGGAAGATGGTTGGGGAAGCTTCACTGAGAAACAAAAAGTGGAGCTGAGATCTGGTGGATGTGTAACAGCAGTTGTGCAGGTGAGCAGGGTAACAAGAAGGTATGTGTGTGAGAAAGAGAGAGAGAGAGAGTGAGGCAAGAAGTAGGAAGAAAATGGCAGAAGGAAACAAGTCACGTGGCAAGTAATGAGAAGTGATCAGTGCAGCAGCTGCATAAAGAGAGAAGTGACTCAGAATGAATTACGTTGGCTGAAGGGTATAGACGGATTGGAGAGGTGGCAGAGAGGAGACCAGTAAAGATCTATTGTAGGAAACTAAGCAGAGGTGACAGTAGTCTGGATTGGGACTGTAGTGTTGGAGATGGAGAAATATGAATAAATTGGATAGTTATTTAAGTAGTAAAACAGAGCAGTATTTGATGATAGATTCTATATTAGGGCTTGAGAGTGATGTGTCAATAGTGCTTGTGTAAATGGATGATTGAGATGGCATTCTTTGGAAGAGGATTCAGTGTAAAGAAAAATGTATTTTAGCTTCAGATATGTTGAGTATGCAGACCTTGAAAGAGCAAAGAGAGAATGTTAAGTGGCAGGAAGATATTTGTATTTGAAGTTCAATGATTATCTTTAGAGTGGCTGGAGCTACTTAACATCTCTTGCACTGTCTGTAAGAAGAAAATGGTATGCTGAGGTTAGGGGCTCCCCTGAGCCAGATCAAATTTGCCTTCTGATCCTGCAGAGACTTCAATTAATGCATCTATTGAACTCTATTCTGAAGATCCCCTACTTTAGCATCTGTAAGCCTATACTTTATTATATAGCACATAAAATAAACATTATAAGTGATTTCTTTTTTGAACTTACCCTAAAGTTAGCATTTAAATTCTATTTCAGAAATTTTCAGTTTTTTTGACTGAAAAGAAAAGCCATCACCCATTTGACAGATTCACACAAAAAAACGGCCTTTTGATCATTCATTCAATGAAATATTCACTGGGCTTCTATGGGCAAGGCTCTCTTCTAGGTGCTGGAAATACAGTTTGAATCAAAACAGAAAAGGAAACCTAGCCTCACAGAGCTTACAATTTAATGAGCTAAATTTGTTTATATGTATACACGCATATATACCCAACAGATATATTAAGCAAAATGGATAAATTTAACATACAGTATGTTAGATAATGGTAAATATTGACTTTGGGGATGGTTAATTTAATTTTTCATTTGCTTTGTAATTAGCTGTAGATAATGGTAAATATTGAAAATAAAACATAATGCAGGGAACAGAGTTAATAAATGTGTTTTAAAAATGCTTAAATTTTGAACAGGGTGTCCAGAAAAGACCTCACTGAGAAGCCAATTTTGAGGAAAGATCATAAAGAACTGAGGCAATGAACTATGCAGATACCTGAAGGAAAAACATTCCAGATATACAGAAAATAAATATCAAAATGGCAGACATAAATCTTACTTTATTAGTAAGTGCAAATGGATCAGATTTTCCTATTAAAGTACAGATATTGAAATAATGAATATAAAAACATGATCCATCTATATGCTGTCTACAAGAGACAGTATTATTCATTTAACAAAACATGGAAATTACCCAAATTTTCATCAGCTGATGACTGCATATACAAAGTGTGGTATATTCATGAAATGAAATATTATTCAGCCATAAAATGTAATAAAGTACTGAAACATGCTACAGCATGGATGAACCTTGAAAATATTATGCTAACTGAAAGAAGCCAGACACAAAAGGCTGCCATGTTGTATGGTTGCATTATATGAAAAACCAAGACCATGAAAATTTATAGAAAAAGAATACAGATGAGTTGTTGACAGGAGTCTGAAAGGAAAAGAAGTGGCATTTGAGTGCTTATGGTGTTGGGTTTCTTTTGTGGGTGATAAAAATGTTCTGGAATTAGATAGATAGTAGTGATGGTTGCAAAACCTTGTGAATATAATAAAAACCATGGAATTACTTTAAAATAGTGAATTTTGTGGTATGCAAATTATGTCTCAAAGTAAATAACTACCATAGTGCAAAAGAATAATTGACATGACAGTTTGGAAAAAAAAAAAGAAATTCCAGAATTTATAAGAACAATAATTAAAATCAAAATTCATGGACAGCAGATTAAAGACAGCTGAAGAAAGAATTAGCAAACTGGAAAATCAGAAGAAAATATTTGGTATGAACAACAGAGAGAAAAATGATAGAAAATGGGAAGATAGGCTAAAAACATAAAAGATACAATAAAAAGTCTAACACAAGTTTAGAGGGGAGAGATAGAGAAAAAAGTGGAGCAATATTTTCAGAGATTATGCCTAAGGATATTCCATAACTAAAACAAATTCAAGCCACAGATTCATGACCTTTGAACAAACTCCAAGCAAGGTAGCAAAAAACACACCTAGATGTATAGTAAAACTTTCAGAAACCAAAGATACAAAGAAAAATGTCAAAAGTAACTAGGGGAAAGTAGCATAATAGCATCAAAGGAGAAATTATTTGACTGACAATTTCTTGAGAAACAAGAGAACCCAGTAAATAAGGTATCATCAGAAAGCTCAAAGAAAATAATGGTCAAATAGAGCAATAGCCTCATATACATTTTATTTCAAGAAAGAAAGAAAATAAAACATTTTCAACGAAATAAATCACCATAAGGATGGTATTTTTGAAATACCAGAACTTATTATTCAGGGAGAAAGGGCATGATATAAGAGCATGAGTAATGATGGGAAAAACTGGTGGAAGGGAAGATAGATTTGAGGAAATTACTCAATATGCAAAATGGTAAGATAAAGAGGTGAAAAATATGAAAGATGATTGAGAGACATACAGGATAGGATGAAAATGTCTAATATACCTTTAATTGGAGTCCCCAGAAAAGTAAATTGAGAAGATAAGGAAGAGGTAATATTTGAAGGGATAGTTTGAAGAGAAAATGCTATACATTTGGTGGAAGATGATTGAGGAGCACATCAGAGGGCTTTGCAAAGATTTTAAAACAGACAATATGAAAAGAAAGATTACAAATAAGACTGGTAATTTTCAACAATAGTAATAAAGCTCTGAGAAAGTGAATTATATCTTGAGGAATGTAAAAACATATATAACTATTGACATAAAATTGTATTCCGAGGTACATTTTTGTTCCAGAATTTTCAAGAAATACATACATTTTAGGGTAACACACACCTAATCATCACACACTTCAACACACAACTTACCAATAAATCTTAACTAAATAAATTTCTAAAGAGAAATGAATGTCTGAAGTGTAAGATGAAATGTACAAGGAAATTGGTTGACTTGCAGGCAAATGTAAATTAACAGTGATTTTTAGAAACAATAACAATTCCTAATTTGTGTGGTTAAAATAAACAACAGAAAAGAGCCAGAATAATAAGTAAGGCTGAAATGGTTTGGTGAGTACAATTTAATATGTCCAGTAAATCCTTGATAGTTTAGGAGTATGAGAGAGATTATTGTTTGCTTTTAAGTAAGGTATACATGTTAAAATTTTAACTCAGTAAAAAAATAGGAACTGAGATGTATAACTTCCAAAACAGTAGAAAAATAAAACTGGGCAAAAACAATCAGTATGACTAAAAATTATAATGTACATCAAGTTATAATACATATGAAGCTTCAGGTTAATGGAATCTGCTGAACACAGATAGCTGCTAGAAGAGAGAGCATCTACTAACTTTAGTGTCTTAACAGAAGGGCAGAGGGTGGGTAGTCAGGGAAGAACCAGGATTTGAAGTGATTATGTAATGCAAAAGCTAAGCCCTTTCCACTATAAAATATCCTTATAACACTATACAGAATGTTAGGTTTTCATTCTGACTTTGCCATTGTATTTGCAGCCTGAAATTGTTAGCAAATCATTTAATTTCTCTGAGTCTCAGATTCCTTGCAAGGAAAACAAAATTATTGGACTAGTTCATGATCTTTAAAGTTCTCCTTCAAACCTAACATAAGCTTCCAAATACCAGAAAAAAATTTACATAAAAATTCAATTATTTAAAGTTTAAGTTCACATTCACATTCATGTACAAAGATCCTGTAGATCTTATCACACCAATTTCCTTCTCTAAGTATTAAATAAATATAAACAATAGAAAGACAGAAGAAAAACTTTCCAAATGATAATGATTTTTATCAAAATGTGTCAAATAAAATTTTCTCCTTTGTACAAATTTCTGAAGTAATGAGATTTATTTTTATAGGAAGTTTTTAAAACATTTCTTCATTGGGTGGTATTAATCTATTCAAATAGAAAACTAAAATATTAACAATCATCACACTATAGCAAAATTAGTATCTGCAAAAAAACTATACCAAAACTTTAAGAGCTAAAGATTAATATCTTCTGAATAATTTACAAGACATATTTGCCATATCCATAGGTAATTAAAATGAAATTATATAAGGGAAAAAATTAGTATTAAATGATAGTATCATATTTATATAATAAGTAAAAATATTCCATTTTATTTAAAATGTTTTGTCTTATTTTCCTATATAATTCAAAATAGAATAACAGCAAATAATACTAGTAATTGAGATCGCTTTATCAATACTACTGATAAATACTACCACTAAGTTTTCCTACAAGGGGCAAAGATTCATACCTTTTTCTTTAATTGTCTGCACTCAGCACTTAGAGGAGGTACTTAACATATTTGATTAATTAGTCATTTTCTTGGCAACAGACACAGTGCATTTAAAAAAATTTACCCTGAGACCAAGGGATTCTCCCACTATCAGGCTTATTATAGATGGATTAGAATCTATCATGGGTTTTTAAAAAATATCACATAATAAGGGTTCTAATAAAATAAATGCCTTAGTATACAAAAAGTGACCATGCATCTCAAATACTACCTATTCTTTGATAAGAAAGACACATAAAAGTCTAAAATTCAATTCAATGTCCACCCGTCTCAGAACTACTTGTCTACCTTTACTCAGCAAAATTAGCAAGAAAAGGAGGAAAATCTATTACAAATATCCTCTTGGAAATAACAAATATAGTTCAATTGTAAGCATAACACTTATGTACTTAAAATCTAGTCCTTGTTAAAGATTTTAAAAATTAAGTCCTAATTACAAGTTCCATCCTCATCTAAATTTTTCATAAATTAGGCTTGAATAAAACATGCAATTTGTGAAGAATTGCTTTAAGAAAATAAATGAATTCAACAAAGTTGCACAACACATAAAGATCAGCTGCAGTTCTACATTATCAATGAACAATCCAAAAAGGAAAGAACAAATTCATTAACAATAGCATCAAAAAAAATAAAATACTTAGGAATAAACTTAACCAAGGAGATGAAAGACTTGTATACTGAAAATTACGAAACTGCTAAAAAAATTAAATAGAGAAATAAATGGAAAGACATCCCATGTTCATGGATTAGAAGACATAATATTGTTAAGATGTCATTATTACCCAAAGTGAGCTTGAGAGTCAATGCAATCCCTATCAAAATCACAACAGCATCTTGTGCATGAATAGAAAAATCCATCTTAAAATTCAAACATAATTTTAAGGCCTGCAAAACAAAAACAACCTTGGGTGGGAGGTGGGTAGGTGGGGGAGAATAAAGTTGAAGGTCTCACCTTCTTCATTCCAAAACTTATTACAAGGCTACAGTTATCAAAACAGTATGGTACTGACATAATGACAGACATATAGACCAATGGTCTCAACAGCCCAGAAATAAACCCCTCAGTTTATGGACAAATGATTTTCAGTAAGTGTGCAAAGACCTTCAATGGACAAAGGACAGTCTTTTCAACAGCTGGTGCTGGGAAAACTGGTATGTACATGTAAAATAAAGAAGTTGAATCCTTTCCTTACATCATATAAAAAAATTAACTCAAAATGGATCAAAAATCTAAATGTAAAAGCTAAAACTCTAAAACTCTTACAAGAAAACTTAGGGAAAAGCTTCAGGACACTGGATTTAGCAATGATTTCTTGGATATAACACCAATAGCACAGGCAACAAAAGTAAAAGTAGATGAATTAGTCTGCCTCAAAATTTAAAGCTGCATCAAAGGACAAAATCATAGGCATCAAAAGGCAACCCAGTGATTTACAGACAATGTTTGCAAATTGTACCTGTGATAAGGGGTTAATGTTTGGAATACATAAAGTATTTCTACAGCTAAACAAAAACAAACAATCCAATTAAAAATAGATAAAGAACTTGAACTCAGATTTCCCCCAGGAAGGTATTACAAACACCTAACAAGTCTAAGATGCCAAATATGACTAATCATTAGGCAAATGGAAATCAAACAACATGAGATACCATCTTATATAGCCATCAGGATGGCCACTGTCAAAAAAAACAAACAAACACAAAATTTTCAGTGTTGGCAAAGAGATGGAGAAATAGAAAACCTTGTACACTGTTGGTGGAAATGTAAAAATGGTGCAGCCACTCACTATAGAAAACAGTATGTCAGTTCCTCAAAAGTTTAAAAAAAGAACTACATGTTCCAGCAGTTCCACTTCTGGTTATATGCCAGAAAGAATTGAAAGCAGGGTCTCAAAAAGGTATCTGTACATGCGCGTTCATAACTGCATTATTCACAACAACCAAAAGGTAGAAGCAACCCAAATGTCCATCCATGGATGAATAGATAAGTAAAATATGGTATATATATAAAATGGGATTTAGGAAGCCTTGAAAAGAAAATTATGAGCCATGCTACAACATGGGTGAATCTTTAGGACATCATGCTAAGTGAAATAAGTCAGTCACAAAAATATGAACATATAAATTTTTTACTGTTGTTATTTGTATTTTACAATTAAAAGGAAATTTCTTAAATAAAAATTTTAAATGGTCATTTAAAAATGCAATTCTTAAAAAGACTTGATTAGAGCACTTCAATTGTTTTTTATTAGAAATTTTATATACAACAGAAAAAAAACACTTAAGAAATATCTTTGTTAAGGTAACTTAGCATTATTTAAACCATTGATTTTTATTTGTAAAAAAAGAAATTTAAGAATTACTTTACAGATGCCTGATTCTCACTATACTAAATTGGTCTTTCTTCTTCCTACTCATAATAAGTAAAGTTTTATTGACTAACATCAAAGCAAATGTACTTTAAAATCCTATACACAATACAGTAGAATGTCTGAAAATCTCAAAGCTTCAGAAAATTTTCTCTAATACTGTAACTGTTCCCCTTTTAGAAGCCTTTAAAAAATTAACAGCATTGTACCATTTACAGGCATTTTTTGAATTTGAAAAGAATCCCTAATCCTACCATCCCCATAGAGTTTATCTCATGTTTACATACTCCTTTTGCATTTTCACATAAGCGAACTATTGCCTAACGTACTGTAGCCTAACCTACTGTAGCCACGGTTCAGCTATTTAGCTCATTTTTCCATCATAGCCCTGTATCAGCCATGTTGCATGTTCTAGACAACATTCAAAAATATCAACAGTAGAATACTTACTTGTGCTGTTCTTGTGCTGAAGTACCTTAGTTATATATGAATGTAAGAGTTGGCATGACTGAAACATGGCATATAACTTTCTTTTATTAATTACTCTACTTTGATATATTGTGCTATGGATTGCCAAAAGAGAATATCACCAATTAGACTTACAACCCACAATGTACCAGTTGCACTATAGCACCCTCACCACTGGAAGTCAGTGTTGTTTAGTTACGCTTTTTGATAAATGTGTAATAATTCATTTTAAACTTCACTTCTCCTGTTATGTCTGTTGCTTGATGGCTTTTATTTAAAATTCTGCCAGAATTCCCAACAAGAGCCAAGTTTTAGAGAAATACCTGATGAGAAATCCTGAATACTTTTGAATTTCAAAGTATTATCTGAAGGTCTCCATAAAATTTGATTGCTATAAAAATTTTCAAATAAAACAGGTGATAAATGTCTATAAATCCTTACCACTTAAGCATTAACTTGGTGCGACTTGTCTTTACCTATTATCCTATTCCCCCAGCGTCTTCCATGTTCTGCCTCACCCTTTAAAGCCCAGTTCAAATGTAACCTCAGGGAAACACTGCCTAATTCCCAGTGTACCAGAGTAAACTATCTGTACTTTTTTTGAAAACCTTTTCTGTCCTCCTGTGTATACTATTTACCTTATTTTATTCCCCAGATTGTTGTCTGTCATGGACTGTAAATTACTAGAACAGGGACAGTTCAAATTCTGTCCTCCACTAGACTAAACATAAATATCCTTTTTTACCTCATATATATGAAATTCATTTCTTAAAGGAGAAAAGCTAAACAAGCACATTATCCCAAATTTACATCACTACTCTTGTCTTGGGGCTTCACAGTCATCATTTATTCAATTGTTATTTTTTAAAGTTATTTGTTGTACATATAAAACCATAATCCTTTTTGAAACTATTTCTAATTCAGCCACTTGTTAAATCAATATGCCTTGCCCTCAATTAGCTTTTCTTTTTGTATTTTCTCTGCTTTATTGTAATTAACAAAATATGCTAAGTGCTTAAGTATGCTGTGAAAGAATTACAGCATAATGTGAAATAAATTTACCAACAAAGTAAGTTAAACAGTAAGCATTACTACGCATAATGTCAACTAACCATATACTGGAGTTCCTTCCTCTCATCTTTTGCTTCCTTTCTCAGCTCCTATTCTGCTTCTCTTTCAAAATTGTGGGTCAATCCAATATATCATTTTTTGCAAGCCACCTGTCATAGAATACTTAATTGAAAATGCTGATGCCTAGCCTCCAACAGTATTCTTTTTTTTTTAAATGAAATGTGTATACACCATTTTAGTATCCCAGACATTTTCACTGCCCTAAAAATTCTCTGTTTCATCTATTCATCCCTTCCACCCCCTTAACCCTTGGCAATCACTGAGCTTTTTGCTGTCTCTATAGTTTTGTCTTTTCCATAATGTCACACAGTTGTGGTTTAACCCAAACATGTTTGTGATATTGTGTCAATATCATCTTCCTACCTGAAGGTCCTTAAAAAGATCAATTATGGAAAGCTTTCCTGTTAAAAAGAAAATTAGTAAGCTTAATGATGACTATTCAATTATATAGGATGATCAGAATTCAATAAATAGGGCAAAGTCTGCATTTGTTTTCTTCTTTAGTCTATTCACTTCAATTCTACAAATGTTCATAACAAGAAAATTTTTAAGTGGTATAACAAAGTTTTTGTTTTCTCCATCTTATTTTATGTTATTTTCTCAATGAGCAAATAAAAAGGTTAAGTTATTCATCATTAGTATTCTGTAGGGCAGTACTTTTACCAACAACATAATCCTCAGAAAAGTACTTAAAGCCCTTGCATCTATTTTTATCTATTAAAGATACAAATCTTATTATTATTATTATTTTTTAAAAATTTTTTTTATTGAAGTATAGTTGCTATACAATATTATATTGGTTTCAAGTATACAACATTGTGATTCAACATTATTGTCAAAATATTAATAATATCTACATTATGAAATGCTCACCCTGACTAGTGTGGTTACTGTCTGTCAACATAGATGTGACAGAACTATTGGCTATATTCTCTATGCTGTGCTTTTATCCCCATGACTAATATATTATGGCTGAGATATTGTGCCTCTTTATCCCCTTCACCTATTTCACCCACCCACCCCAACAGCTCCCCCATGGTAACCACCAGTCACTTATTAGTGTCTATGAATCTATTTCTGTTTTCACAACAGAATTTTTTTTTTTTAAATAATAATTTTTTATTGAAGGGTAGTTGACGCACAGTATTACATTACATTAGTTTCAAGTGTACAACACAGTGGTAGAACATTTATATACATAATTCTAGGTTCCAGCTATCACCCTACCAGGCTGTTACAATATCTTGACTATATTCCTTATGCTATACATTACATCCCGGTTACTAATTTATTTTACCATGGGAAGTCTGGCCTTTTTTTTTTTTTTTTTTGTGAGGGCATCTCTCATATTTATTGATCAAATGGTTGTTAACAACAATAAAATTCTGTATAGGGGAGTCAATGCTCAATGCACAATCATTAATCCACCCCAAGCCTAATTTTCGTCAGTCTCCAATCTTCTGAGGCATAACAAACAAGTTCTTACATGTAGAACAAATTCTTACATAGTGAATAAGTTACATAGTGAACAGTAAAAGGGCAGTCATCACAGAAACTTTCGGTTTTGCTCATGCATTATGAACTCTAAACAGTCAGTTCAAATATGAATACTCATTTGGTTTTTATACTTGATTTATATGTGGATACCACATTTCTCTCTTTATTATTATTATTTTTAATAAAATGCTGAAGTGGTAGGTAGATACAAGATAAAGGTAGAAAACAGTTTAGTGTTGTAAGAGAGCAAATGTAGATGATCAGGTGTGTGCCTGTAGACTATGTGTTAATCCAAGCTAGACAAGGGCAATAAAACATCCACGTATGCAGAAGATTTCTCCCAGAACGGGGGGGTGAGGTTCTAAGCCTCACCTCTGTTGATCCCCAATTTCTCACCTGATGGCCCCCCTGCGACTGTGCCTGTCTTAGGTTGTTCCTCCCTTGAGGAATCTTACCCGTCTCTGGCTAACCAGTCATCTTTCGGGGCCATACAGGGAAATGTGAAGTTGGTAAGTGAGAGGGAAGCCTTATTGTTTGAAAAGGTTAGCTTTTTACTTCTTTGCATATTTATGCCCTGTGGCTTCTATGCTCAGCATTTGTCTTGAGGTATCTTTACCACTTGGAAGAATTATGATACTCGGTAAATTTGATATGAGGCACGAATTCAATTTAAGGGTTGTAATTAGGAAGGAAGAAGAAAAGCTATAGAAGTAGCAGGCGGCAGAAAACATGGGAAGATTGATTATTTCTTTGACATATCTTCTTGTAGAGTAACTTCGGCATTTTTAGGTTTTAAGCTACTACTTAAATTGCGCACACACATTAACATAATAGGAGTATAGTTACATAACCAAAGCATCTCTGTAATTACCAGCCATCTGCAGTGAAACCAAGAAAACCAGTTAGGCACCTTAGGCATTTGTGAAAACTTATCTATGATATGGTGGATATTGTCCAACTGAACTTGAACAGTCTGAGAGAAATCAGACAAATTAAAACAACCCATTCCTGGGGACTGTTCACATGCCATATGTTCTTTTAACAGTAAATAGTCTGTAGTTGTAAGATTTTGGAGCGCTACAATTTGCACTTCTCCAAATTCTTGGTTGAGTTCCAACAGTATAGATCCAGTCAAATTTGTTGTTTTACTGTATGCACAGGCCAGCTTACATATCTACTTCTTCATTCCCATGGCAAGTCCAGGAGCTGGTGGGATGAGTGCATCTACAGCTGTAGCAGTGCGTGGATCTTTGTTGGGGTTTTTTGATGATCATCTTCTGGCATGAGTCTTCCAGAGAGTGCAGATGTTGGAAGTTCTTTTTCATATCGTATCTTAGTTCATTTTCGGGGTAGCCCAATTAGGCTTTGATCCTCTGTATAAACACAAACAGACCCTTTGCCTACACTTTTATATGCCCTTTATACACTTGTGTAGAACTCGTTGGAGGTTACCACACAGGAACTGCCCTTTTTTTTTTTGCTTTGTTTTTGATATCACTAATCTACACTTACATGATGAATATTATGTTTACTAGGCTCTCCCCTATACCAGGTCTCCCCTATAAACCCCTTTACAGTCACTGTCCATCAACATAGCAAAATGTTGTAGAATCACTACTTGCCTTCTCTGTGTTGTACAGCCCTCCCTTTTCTCTTACCCCCCCTTGCATGTTAATCTTAATACCCCCCTACTTCTCCCCCCCTTATCCCTCCCTACCCACCCATCCTCCCCAGTCCCTTTCCCTTTGGTACCTGTTAGTCCATTCTTGAGTTCTGTGATTCTGCTGCTGTTTTGTTCCTTCAGTTTTTCCTTTGTTCTTATATTCCAGTGATAAGGGAAATCATTTGGTATTTCTCTTTCTCCGCTTGGCTTGTTTCACTGAGCATAATACCCTCCAGCTCCATCCATGTTGCTGCAAATGATTGGATTTGCCCTTTTCTTATGGCTGAGTAGTATTCCATTGTGTATATGTACCACATCTTCTTTATCCATTCATCTATTGATGGACATTTAGGTTGCTTCCAATTCTTGGCTATTGTAAATAGTGCTGCAATAAACATAGGGGTGCATCTGTCTTTCTCAAACTTGATTGCTGCGTTCTTAGGGTAAATTCCTAGGAGTGGAATTCCTGGGTCAAATGGTAAGTCTGTTTTGAGCATTTTGATGTACCTCCATACTGCTTTCCACAATGGTTGAACTAACTTATATTCCCACCAGCAGTGTAGGAGGGTTCCCCTTTCTCCACAGCCTCGCCAACATTTGTTGTTGTTTGTCTTTTGGATGGCAGCCATCCTTACTGGTGTGAGGTGATACCTCATTGTAGTTTTAATTTGCATTTCTCTGATAATTAGCGATGTGGAGCATCTTTTCATGTGTCTGTTGGCCATCTGTATTTCTTTTTTGGAGAACTGTCTGTTCAGTTCCTCTGCCCATTTTTTAATTGGGTTATTTGTTTTTTGTTTGTTGAGGCGTGTGAGCTCCTTATATATTCTGGATGTCAAGCCTTTATCGGATGTGTCATTTTCAAATATATTCTCCCATACTGTAGGGATCCTTCTTGTTCTATTGATGGTGTCTTTTGCTGTACAGAAGCTTTTCAGCTTAATATAGTCCCACTTACTCATTTTTGCTGTTGTTTTCCTTTCCCGGGGAGATATGTTCAAGAAGAGGTCACTCATGTTTATGTCTAAGAGGTTTTTGCCTATGTTTTCTTCCAAGAGTTTAATGGTTTCATGGCTTACATTCAGGTCTTTGATCCATTTTGAGTTTACTTTTGTATATGGGGTTAGACAATGGTCCAGTTTCATTCTCCTACATGTAGCTGTCCAGTTTTGCCAGCACCACCTGTTGAAGAGACTGTCATTTCACCATTGTATGTCCATGGCTCCTTTATCAAATATTAATTGACCATATATGTCTGGGTTAATGTCTGGATTCTCTAGTCTGTTCCATTGGTCTGTGGCTCTGCTCTTGTGCAAGTACCAAATTGTCTTGATTACTATGGCTTTATAGTAGAGCTTGAAGTTGGGGAGTGAGATCCCCCCTACTTTATTCTTCTTTCTCAGGATTGCTTTGGCTATTCGGGGTCTTTGGTGTTTTCATATGAATTTTTGAATTATTTGTTCCAGTTCATTGAAGAATGTTGCTGGTAGTTTCATAGGGATTGCATCAAATCTGTATATTGCTTTGGGCAGGATGGCCATTTTAACGATATTAATTCTTCCTAGCCACGACCATGGGATCAGTTTCTATCTGTTAGTGTCCCCTTTAATTTCTTTTAAGAGTGACTTGTAGTTTTCAGAGTATAAGTCTTTCACTTCTTTGGTTAGGTTTATTCCTAGGTATTTTTTTTTTTTGATGCAATTGTGAATGGAGTTGTTTTCCTGATTTCTCTTTCTGTTGGTTCATTGTTAGTATATAGGAGAGCCACAGATTTCTGTGCGTTGATTTTGTATCCTGCAACTTTGCTGTATTCCGATATCAGTTCTAGTAGTTTTGGGGTGGAGTCTTTAGGGTTTTTTATGTACAGGTATAATGTCATCTGCAAATAGTGACAGTTTAACTTCTTCTTTGCCAATCTGGATTCCTTGTATTTCTTTATTTTGCCTGATTGCCGTGGCTAGGACCTCCAGTACTATGTTAAATAACAGTGGACAGAGTGGGCATCCCTGTATAGTTCCCGATCTCAGCGGAAATGCTTTCAGCTTCTCGCTGTTCAATATAATGTTGGCTGTGGGTTTATCATAGATGGCCTTTATTATGTTGAGGTACTTGCCCTCTATTCCCATTTTGCTGAGAGTTTTTAACATGAATGGATGTTGAACTTTGTCAAATGGTTTTTCAGCATCTATGGAGATGATCATGTGGTTTTTGTCTTTCTTTTTGTTGATGTGGTGGATGATGCTGATGGATTTTCGAATGTTGTACCATCCTTGCATCCCTTGGATGAATCCCACTTGGTCATGGTGTATGATCCTTTTGATGTATTTTTGAATTCTGTTTGCTAATATTTTGTTGAGTATTTTTGCATCTACGTTCATCAGGGATATTGGTCTGTAGTTTTCTTTTTTGGTGGGGTCTTTGCCTGGTTTTGGTATTAGGGTGATGTTAGCTTCATAGAATGAGTTTGGGAGTATCCCCTCCTCCTCTATTTTTTGGAAAACTTTAAGGAGAATGGGTATTATGTCTTCCCTGTATGTCTGATAAAATTCCGAGGTAAATCCATCTGGCCCGGGGGTTTTGTTCTTTGGTAGTTTTTTGATTACCGCTTCAATTTCGTTGCTGGTAATTGGTCTGTTTAGATTTTCTGTTTCTTCCTGGGTCAATCTTGGAAGGTTATATTTTTCTAGGAAGTTGTCCATTTCTCCTAGGTTTCCCAGCTTGTTAGCATATAGGTTTTCATAGTATTCTCCAATAATTCTTTGCATTTCCGTGGGGTCCGTCGTGATTTTTCCTTTCTCGTTTCTGATACTGTTGATTTGTGTTGACTCTCTTTTCTTCTTAATAAGTCTGGCTAGAGGCTTATCTATTTTGTTTATTTTCTCGAAGAACCAGCTCTTGGTTTCATTGATTTTTGCTATTGTTTTATTCTTCTCAATTTTATTTATTTCTTCTCTGATCTTTATTATGTCCCTCCTTCTGCTGACCTTAGGCCTCATCTGTTCTTCTTTTTCCAATTTCAATAATTGTGACATTAGACCATTCATTTGGGATTGCTCTTCCTTTTTTAAATATGCTTGGATTGCTATATACTTTCCTCTTAAGACTGCTTTTGCTGTGTCCCACAGAAGTTGGGGCTTAGTGTTGTTGTTGTCATTTGTTTCCATATATTGCTGGATCTCCATTTTGATTTGGTCATTGATCCATTGATTATTTACGAGCATGTTGTTGAGCCTCCATGTGTTTGTGAGCCTCTTTGCTTTCTTTGTACAGTTTATTTCTAGTTTTATGCCTTTGTGATCTGAAAAGTTGGTTGGTAGGATTTCAATCTTTTGGAATTTTCTGAGGCTCTTTTTGTGGCCTAGTATGTGGTCTATTCTGGAGAATGTTCCATGTGCACTTGAGAAGAATGTATATCCCGCTGCTTTTGGATGTAGAGTTCTATAGATGTCTATTAGGTCCATCTGCTCCACTGTGTTGTTCAGTGCTTCCGTGTCCTTACTTATTTTCTGCCCAGTGGATCTATCCTTTGGGGTGAGTGGTGTGTTGAAGTCTCCTAGAATGACTGCATTGCAGTCTATATCCCCCTTTAGTTCTGTTAGTATTTGTTTCACATATGCTGGTGCTCCTGTGTTGGGTGCATATATATTTAGAATGGTTATATCCTCTTGTTGGACTGAGCCCTTTATCATTATGTAGTGTCCTTCTTTATCTCTTGTTACTTTCTTTGTTTTGAAGTCTATTTTGTCTGATATTAGTACTGCAACCCCTGCTTTCTTCTCACTGTTGTTTGCTTGAAATATGTTTTTCCATCCCTTGACTTTTAGTCTGTACATGTCTTTGGGTTTGAGGTGAGTTTCTTGTAAGCAGCATATAGATGGGTCTTGCTTTTTTATCCATTCTGTTACTCTGTGTCTTTTGATTGGTGCATTCAACCCATTAACATTTAGGGTGACTATTGAAAGATATGTACTTATTGCCATTGCAGGCTTTAAATTCGTGGTTACCAAAGGTTCAAGGTTAGCCTCTTTAGTATCTTACTGCCTAACTTAGCTCGCTTATTGAGTTGTTATATACACTGTCTGGAGATTCTTTTCTTCTCTCCCTTCTTGTTCCTCCTCCTCCATTCTTCATATGTTGGGTGTTTTGTGCTGTGCTCTTTCTAAGAGTGCTCCCATCTAGAGCAGTCCCTGTAAGATGTTCTGTAGAGGTGGTTTGTGGAAAGCAAATTCCCTCAGCTTTTGTTTGTCTGGGAATTGTTTAATCCCACCGTCATATTTGAATGATAGTCGTGCTGGATACAGTATCCTTGGTTCAAGGCCCTTCTGTTTCATTGTATTAAATATATCATGCCATTCTCTTCTGGCCTGTAGGGTTTCTGTTGAGAAATCTGATGTTAGCCTGATGGGTTTCCCTTTATAGGTGACCTTTTTCTCTCTAGCTGCCTTTAACACTCTTTCCTTGTCCTTGATCTTTGCCATTTTAATTATTATGTGTCTTGGTGTTGCCCTTCTTGGATCCTTTCTGTTGGGGGTTCTGTGTATTTCCGTGGTCTGTTCGATTACTTCCTCCCCCAGTGTGGGGAAGTTTTCAGCAATTATTTCTTCTAAGATACTTTCCATCTCTTTTCCTCTCTCTTCTTCTTCTGGGACCCCTATAATACAGATATTGTTCCTTTTGGATTGGTCACACAATTCTCTTAACATTGTTTCATTCCTGGAGATCCTTTTGTTTCTCTCTATGTCAGCTTCTATGCGTTCCTGTTCTCTGATTTCAATTCCATCAATGGCCTCTTGCATTCTATCCATTCTGCTTATAAACCCTTCCAGAGTTTGTTTCATTTCTGCGATCTCCTTTCTGGCATCTGTGATCTCCTTCCGGACTTCATCCCATTTCTCTTGCGTATTTCTCTGCATCTCTGTCAGCATGTTTATGATTCTTATTTTGAATTCTTTTTCAGGGAGACTGGTTAGGTCTGTCTCCTTCTCTGGTGTTGTCTCTGTGATCTTTGTCTGCCTGTAGTTTTGCCTTTTCATGGTGATAGGAATAGTTTGCAGAACTGGGACGAGTGACGGCTGGAAGGACTTCCTTTCTTGTAGGTTTGTGGCCCTCCTCTCCTGGGAGAACAGCGACCTCTAGTGGCTTGTTCTGCGCAGCTGCGCGCAGACAGGGTTTCTGCTTCCTGCCCGGCTGCTATGGAGTTAATCTCCACTGTTGCTGTGGGTGTGGCCTGGCTCGGGCAGCTACTCCAAAATGGTGGCGTCGCGTTGGAGCAGTAGCTGCTGGGAGGCTATTTATCTCCGTAAGGGGCCTCCCTGCTCCCTGCAGCCCAGGGGTTAGGGTGCCCAGAGATCCCCGGATTCCCTACCTCTGGATTAAGTGACCTGCCCTGCCCCTTTGAGACTTCCAAAAAGCACCTGCCAAAACAAAACAACGCCCACCAAAAAAAAAAAAGAAAAAAAAAATTTTTTTAATTAAAAAAAAAAAAAGAAGGTGGAAGGTGGTCGTTCGTTTTTCTTTATTCTCCGGTGCCAGCCTCAGGCCTCTGCTCACCGGTCTTTCTGCCCTGTTTCCCTAGTATTGGGGTCCCTATCCCTTTAAGACTTCCAAAAAGCGCTCGCCAAAACAAAACAGCAAAAAAGCAAAAAAAAAATGGTCGCACGCTTTTCTTATGTCCTCTGTCGCCCAGCCTCCAGTGCCTGCTCACTGTTCTTGCTGCCCTGTTTTCCTAGTATCGAGCGCCCTGCACTCTGGCCCGGATGGCGGGGGCTGGGTGCTCGGCAGTCCTGGGCTCCGTCTCCCTCCCGCTCTGCCTGCTCTTCTCCCTCCGGGAGCTGGGTGGAGGGGCGCTCGGCTCCCGCGGGGCCGGGGCTTGTATCTTACCCCCTTCGTGAGGCGCTGGGTTCTCTCAGGTGCGGATGTTGTCTGGATATTGTCCTGTGTCCTCTGGTCTTTATTCTAGGAAGGGTTGTCTTTGTTATATTTTCATAGATATATGTTGTTTTGGGAGGAGATTTCCGCTGCTCTACTCACGCCGCCATCTTCCGCCCCTCCAAATCTTATTATTTGTATCTATTAAAATGGGATTATAATATTACCTACCTACCAGGATTATTTTGAGTTGAATTTATTAATATACATAAGGTATTCAGAACAGTATCCAGCTCAACTTAAATGCTACATCAGTATTAGCCACCATCATCACTTTAATATATCATTTCTACAAATCAACAGAATTATACCTGTTACTGTTTTTCTTACTGCTAACTAAAAAATAAACTATTAAATGAAATGGTCTCTTCAAGGAAGTTAAAATAAAACAAATGGGCAGTAATAACCTAAAATTACCTAATTGAGAAAGACTCTGAGGTGTTAATCTAGTTTCAGTAGGAAAGAGTTCCGAAACTTGTTAATATTGTCTGTCACAAACAAGGAATGTATGTGTATGGGGGTGAGGGTGTTATATGCTTTCCCACCATCCTTATGCTGCTTTCATAGACTTTAAGGAATAATATGTATAAACACCATAATAAATAACACTTGAGAGCAAAAAGTACATATTTGAATTTTAAAATGCAAAAAATATGTTCCTAAAAACATAATAAAGCCAGTAGATTGGTAACATCCATGACAGTTTCCCTGAGTAATATTTTAATACTTTCTTTAGTTAATGTCCAAGTTGTTAGAAGCTCTGCAGAAGCTGGGTCAAGTGTGAAAAGTCTTTAAAATTTTTTTAATAATTGTGAAATCTAACACATAGTGTTTATTTACCATATAACAAGTATTGTTCTAAGCTTTTTACATATATTATCAACTTTAATCCTTACAACAACCCTAGAGTAGGTACTATTATTATTCCCATTTTTTAGATGAGGAAATAGAGGCACCAATTGTTTTAGTACTATGCCCACATTCACACAGCTCACAAAGCTGAAGCAATCTGGCTCCATAGTGTACTCTTAGTGACAGAGCTATACTGCCTAATATAGAATTTCACATGGCTTCCAATTCCATAGCTTTTCATTATTACTGAAAGAAAAAAAACTGCCCCCAGCATCCAGTTTTCATCATGAGACTGCAGAGTAAAAGAAGGTGAGATTCTTCTGAATATGAACTTCTGACCTGCAGATAGTACCAGTAGTTCAACTGAAAGTTTAAATTTGGTGTATTAAAGACAGATTAGGAATATCAATGTAAAGCGTATTGAAGTGCAGGTTTTACAAAGGCAGTTAAAACTGCTACCTCAGTAAATATGGTATTAGCCTTAAGAAACTTTCCTTAAATCTTTTAGACACTGTCTCTAAAACTAATATTTTCCTTGCTATTTTAGTTACTAGGAAGCTCTTCTCTAACAATGTTATGGAAAGTATGTTTTGTATTTGAATCTAATTCCAGCTTTTTCTTTGGCCTAATTTATGCATCTATTTAGTTTTCAACCTTCTATACATCCTAAACAGTACACTCATGAAAGGGAAAAGAATATACCTTGATAGCTAAAAACTAGAACTTGACTTTATTTCTATGCCAAAATATCTTAAGATATTATTTGAAACAGGCTTAAAATAAGTCAATGATACAGGTCCATTTCATTTTCATTAGTGTGTTAACTCAGCAATTCTTAAAATATGATCGAGGACCCCTGTAAACCCAAGATCCTTTCAGGAGGTTTGTGAGGCCAAAACCACTTTTGAAGATATTATTTAT
The DNA here is from genome assembly GCF_030020395.1 of Manis pentadactyla. Classification (NCBI taxonomy): domain Eukaryota; kingdom Metazoa; phylum Chordata; class Mammalia; order Pholidota; family Manidae; genus Manis; species Manis pentadactyla. Next base: position 64,086,422 of record NC_080031.1, on the reverse strand, counting down.
CTTTCCAACATTCTCTGATTTTTCTAAAAACTGATCTTCTAAAAGCTACATGAAATGGTATTGTGATGCCGTCATGCTGACAACTGACAGAATATATAACTGATATTCTTGTGCTCTAAAAAATGTTTTAATTTTTAACATGGCAAATACTGATAACTGTAACTCACATAAAAGCTCTTTGGGTTCTCAATAACCTTTTAAAGTTGTATATGGGTCTTGAGATCAAAATGTTTGAGAACTTTTGGTTTAAACTATGTATCAACTTGCTGTTTTCAAATCAAGCCTATATGCTACTTTTCAAGAGCAGAAAGGGAACTTTACAAGATACCAATTTCAGAAAAAAAAGCATATGCAAAACATTCTTGTAGTAAAGGTAATACACTAAATTAAGTAATAAGAAGTTTCAAGGGTAACAAAGAAGTATTAACAGAATTACTATTAGTAAGCAAGAATTCTGAAAATATTAGCAACTGAATAACAAAACTTAGTAAGAAATGTCTAATGCTTGGATTCAAGCACTACTTCAAAAAATTAAGAGAAAGCCTTGACCATATGAAGCAGACTAATCCAAAACCTCTTTGTAAGATAAATTCTAGCCGAAATAAGCAGGCAACGACAGGCAACAAAGGGCCAGGTAATTCATTTGAATGCCCCCGGGCGAGGTTCCAGGGCCCGGCTATCACAGGCCAGGAAGTCACGGGAAAGTAGATAGGCAGCGAGTTTTTAAAGAAGGTAGGGGGAGGCAGAGCCTAGATTTACAGCAGTGCGAGGATTGGCTAGCCTAAGGCACGTCATCAGTGTCTGACGTGCTCACCCCTCCCCCCAGTGCCTTCAACCTTACACTCTGGCAGTGTTTCTTTTGCAAAAACCCAACCAGATGACAGATGAAAAAGATTTTTTTTCTTTAGCAAAAGTTAAACAAAACCCTAACAAAAGAAAGCTTCTGTTAACCAAATAGGTGCTCAAAGAAAGAAAATGTAGTTTTAAAAAACATTTCCTCCATCCAACTAATAATCTTTTTTTCAAAAAGAAAAATAATTTTGAATAGGAAATATATCTGAAAATGGCAGGGTTGCAGACATGCTTTGGAAGCAACACTTCTCCCTGTGTAAATTCATAGCACCATCCGTCACTGAAGGTACCGTGGAGCTGGGGCGCACAGCCATGAGCCTGCAACACTCGGAAGCTCTTTACTTCCTCATCTCGATCAACTAACAACTCGGTCTTACTACCGTAAATTCACACCAGGACTACATCTTCCATGGAATCACTCACATAGCAGCCACTACATTTATTTGTGATCCCATCTGTGAAAAGCTGCCAAGAAAAAAAGGGGGCAGGGGGAAGAAAAGCAAATACATATTTTTACAAAATAAAACAGGCGATAATTTGAAAATAACTAGTTAAGTACTAATTAAAAGAAAATATCTACTTTTTAACATGAAAGAACTTTTGAATATAATTTGAATTCTAGATTTAAACAAAAAGGAATGCAACTGGTTAATATGTTGTCCTTCATTATTACAACATTGTCTTTCTTGATCCAAGTATTACTTATTCAACTACAGTATTTATATACAATTTTTTGATACCTACTCTGCCTTGTACTGCATCCACTGCAAATGTATGTGTACTTACACACACACACACAATCTCTCCTATGCCTACAGGGACATAACCCTCCTCGTAGCATGGCATATATGTTAAGGGATTTCAGGGACTTTTCAAGAGCTTTAAGTTATTTTGAATCCTTTTTTAGATCTGAGCACAAATAGTGTATTTAAAAAACAAACAGATGATTAGCAATATCAGTTCAGACTATTCAAAAACTACAACTTTAATTTTTCTCTATACTAATTGGACACTAGAACTATTCTTCTCTTTATCCAATTATAATTCAGAGCTTTTCAAGGCTCTCAGGTGGAAGAAAGGAACAAGATGTAAAAGTGAAAGCAAGAGTTAAGGACATTTTTTCCAAGACAGCTGGGAAAGAACAGGAACAAGGGACAAGTTTTAAAATGTATATACATTTTACTAATGCCTGAGAAATAGGGTAAATGTTTCCATTTCAGTAAGATTACTGTAATGATAAATGATTATCTAAAAAGGCTTTAGATCTTCAGATGAAAACTTGAAGAAAAGCATTTACTAAAGTTAATATACATCGAACAAGTTTTTTACATATAATGTTTTTTTATTATATACAAGGCTTGATAGTATTATTACTCACCTATACAGGTAAATTGTATGAACTAATGCTACATAGACATTTTTTAGTATCTTTGTTTTTAGGTATGCAAAACAAATCCTGCGTTCCACCTAGATTTCACAAAGATTGTAGGAAGTCATTAACAAGATGTATACGCACTTAAACTAAATGCCTATCATTTTATTAAAATACGTGTTGGTAACATGGGTCAATGTAGTAACCACATTGTTTTTCTGGTGAAACCTTCATAAGAGCTTAATAAAAAAATACAAAAAGCACACACAAGAAAAGATTACTGAATACAGATTACTCAATGCTACATAGACATATAAAAGGATGACACAGGTCAAAATTACAATGGCAATGATCCTAACATTCTCTATTGCACAACAGCCACATTCTTGGAATGAAACATAGTCACAATAAATCCTTAGGGTAAAAAGTAAATATATGAATAATGTAACTTAACATTATAAGAATATTTTATGTTTAAATAAGGATAAAAGTGTCCACAACAATATTCAACAGAATATCAGTTAGTTTAAACTTTTTTCTTGTGCCTTATGTGTTTGTTCTCACCTTTTAGTCCCCCCTGCAGTGAACCTAGTTTATATAAGAAAAAATTAAGTAATTAAGAAAGAGAAAACAGCCCAAGAGGCTAGGAGCTGACCTGCCACACACAGCAAGACCTGGAGGTTCTGCTGAACATAAACAATTTCACAGAGTATCAACATCAGATAAGGCCAGTCTGTGACCATAATGGATCAAGTCAAAAACAAAACCACTCTGTAAATATATCTGGACATAGACAAAACTAAGAAATTTTTCCAAACCACAAAAATTTTACCAAACATCCCCCTATTCTAGGTAATATGAGTGACTGCTGTTCGTTTGCAGTCCCAGTTTTGGCCACTCTTCATTTCTGCCATCTTGTAGCTAAGGATAAGATGCCCCAGTACCAGACTTACCCCACTACCCCCTTCCTCACAGCAACCAATCCAGAGGAAATCCTTGCTTCCTTGAAGCCTCTGTCAAATCACTAAACACACCCAAGTCCTAGAGTAAGTCTTTCTAACACCCACTTACTGAGATGCCCAGCATTCTGCCTGATAGAAGTTCTCTCTTTAGCGCAGTAACTAATAAAGCCAACTTGGTCAGCTAAAGGTGTGTTTCCTGATTGTCTCTCAAGGAGAACACTAACTTTAAAGATGTGTGGATTAGGCTTTTTATCCTTGGATAAATCTACACATAATTCAATGTGCTGAACCTTGTAAAATAAACAATTAAAATCAACTAGACATATACTAGATAGCTATATACTAGAAATACAAAATTCCACCTCAATGGAGGGGAGGGTGGCAAAACTAATATAAATATTATGAAGCTTAGTTTCAGAGAATTTATCCTACACCTGCAAGTATATAGGATAGTACTAGTACTAGTTCATAGGATGAGCTACCTATAGGGCAAGACTGCTTGAGTTTGGACTCTAACTGTGTCATCTACAAACTGAGTGACCTTAGGCAAGTCACTTAACCTCTATGAGCTTCTTTCTCATGTGTAATACTAGTATATTAGAACCTATACTGTTATGAGGATTAATGGATTAATATATCTAAAAGCACTTCCGTATTTAAATTTTAGCAAAGGACACCAAAGTAATTCACCATGAAACCATAAAATAAGGTACTGAATAATTAAAACAAAAATCTGTGTTATAGCTTTAGAGATTAGTCCTGGACTCTATGCTGTGCTGGTCCCATATAAGATTATCTTAACAAGACCCAAAAGATTAAAACTATTCCCAAAAAACTACAAAAACTATCCAGTGTCTAACAAGGTAAAATTACAATGTCTGACACCCACCTTAAGATTATTAGGCATGCAAAAAAAACACCAAAAAATACAATCCATAATGAGGGTGGGGATAATAAATTAATTGAAACCTACCAGAACTGACACAGATGCTAGTTAGCAGACATTAAAACTGTATTCCAAAAAAAAAGTTTTGTGTTCTGTAACGAAAGTTAAGCAGAGACATTGAAGATACATAGAACACCCAAATGAAACTTCTCAAGATGTCTGAGGTAAAAAATTCACTCAAAGGATTTAACAGAACTTTAGATACTGCCCCCATCAAAAAAATTAGCACACTTGAAGACAGAGTAGTAGACACTATCCAAAACAAAGAGAAGGGAAAAAAAGAACTAGAAGGAATAAAGGGGGGCTTGGCCAAAAAGAGCACTCATGAGCTGAGAGACCACATAGAAAATTTGAGTTTCCAGAGGAAAAAAACGGAATACAAAAAAATCTTTTAAAAAATGAGTCTAAAGTTACCCAAATCTTATGAGAAGCTATGAACTCAAAATATCTAAGAAGCTCAAGAAGTCTAAGGAAAAGAACTACACCAAGGCACAATATAATAAAATTGCTTAAAACCAGAGATACAGCAACCAGTGGTACCTATTCATTTTATCTTCCATCCATTCAGGCAAATTTCAGGCAGTCATCTTTGAAGCCCTCCCTCTCCATCCCCGAGATAAAAAAGTTTTCCTCTTAGGTAATTCGTAAATTGGCTCCTGTTTCTCCATCTCCACCTTCAACATCTGAATCCAGGACCTTGTCAATAATCTCCCATTTTCAGTATTTTAACAGCCTAACCAGTCTGTCTGATGTCAGTTTAACCACATTCCTGCCTTCCAAAAAAAATCATTCTCTACACTGCCACCAGAATAATCTATAGAAAATACAAATATGAACATGATGATTGGCAATCTTCAAACGGTTCCACACTGCTTAGAGGAAAAAGTTCAAGCTACTTAGGGCATGCAAGTTCCTTGATAGCTTAAGTAAAATAGCAATTTACCCAAAAAATTTACTCTTCTTTTTCTTCACCTCACTACCTTGTAACTTCCTTTAAAATTCTAACACAACAGTTATCTTTTCTAGAAGACAATACCTAAATTCAGGTAAGGTGTAAAAACTTCTCAGTGCTTGCTAGAACCCTATACATAGCATTTACTAATATGCACTGTAATTGCTTAACTGTATTTGCCACTGTGTATTATACTGTACATTCTTGATATTTGGACCATATCAAAAGAAGAAAAAATAAATATAGGTAAAAAACAGGAATATAAAATACATGGGTCAAAGAGAAAACAATAGACTGCAGAGAGAAAAATTCAATAATATAAATTATTATATTAAATGTAAAAGAACTTAATAGCCCAATTAAAAGAGTAAGTATGTCAAAAGCACAGATTTGGAACTAGACTACCTGAGTCAAGTACATATACTCCACGGACTTTGGAGAAGTTACTGAAACTCATGTATCCAAGTTTCTATAATCTGTAAAATGGAGTAACAGTAACCATCACAAGGGAAATTGTGGTATTTAAATGAATCAAGATATGTAAATTATTTGTTTATATACTGCAAATCAATCAAGATATGTAAATTTGAGTAGTGCCCCATATATGGTAAGTCCAGAATATAAACAATAATAACTGTGACCATCTTATTATCTCAGTAGGATAGTGGAGCCACAATTGTTTTCCACTTTGTGCTCACCTATATTTTTTCAAAATTTCTACAATGAATATATGCATTACTTTTTAAATGATATAAAAAAAGTAATATCATAAGTGATAAAGCAAATGCAGCAAAATGTTAATTGTGCAACCCAGGTGGTAGGTATATGGCTGTTCACTATACAATTCTCTCAACTTTTCTATATGTTTGAAATTTTTCAGAATGAAATAATGTAAAAAAAAGACTATGAAAAGAAAAACTATATGCTGCTTTTAAAAATAAACATAAAAATAAAGCTGCTACAGCATATAAAAAAGATTCATAATTTATATGCATCCAGTAGTACAGCTTCAAAATACATAGCAAAAACTGACAGACTAAACAAATTCCACAATAATTGTTTGAAAGTTGAGTACCTCTCTCAAGAGCTATTTTTTAAAACAGGAAAAAACATTATGTACTCAAACAATCTGAACAGAATTAAAAATCTAGTTTCACTGATATACACAGAACATTGTATTCAACAGACTATGCACTGCTTTTCAAGTCTACAGAAAAATTACCAAAATTAACTAAAAGCCTGATTTTTAAAGCAAGCTTCAATAAATATGAAAGGATTAAAATAATTCAGAGTATTTTCTCAAACTATAATGGATAAGAAACACATCATACACAACACATCAATCATACACAGCCCAAAAAGAAATGGTTAAGATGGTAAATTTTATTTTATGTGTTTTTTCACAAAGAAAAAAAGACTTAAAAATTATCCCACATACGTGGCTGAAATGAAGCAAGGCACATATACATAATCCATGGGATAAAGAAAAAGATGGATAAGTAGGAAACATTTTGAACTCAGTGATAATACAGACATATCAAACAGTGCTTAGAGATAAACAGAAAAATAGTGATCTAAGCTTCTAGGTCAAGTAGCTAGGAAAACAAGTTACCCTTCAAAAAAAATAAAAGGATTAGGAAAAAAAAGCAAAATTATTAATAAAATGGGAAAACTCAATGGTCAAAATTCGTTCTCTGAAAAGATTGGTAACTTACAAGCAAAATTTTCAAAAAAAAAAGATACAAATTACCAATAAAGCAGATTTCTCCATAGATACATATTATTATAAACAGCTCTTCCCAAAATAGGAAAAGAAACATGTTCCAACTAGACATCAAAACTTGTCAAGAACATAACAAGAAAGAAAAATTACAGACCACTCTCTCTCATTAACATAGTTGGAAAGATCCTAACCCAAATATTAGCAACTGATCAACGATATATAAAAAAGAACACATTACAACCAGATGGGGTTTACTGTAGGAATGCAAAGACTTTTAGCATTCAAATTAAAAAAAAATTAATGTAATTCAGCTCAGTAATGGAAAAATGAAGGAAATTATGTATTCATGAGATGCACAAAAAGCACATGATAAAATACAACACTCATTCATGCTGAAAACACTACACTAAGAATGGAAGTTCCTTAATGTATTACAGCATCTAAAGAAAACCTAGAGCAAACATCATACCTAATAAACTACTGGAGATGTTCTCCTTAGACTGGGAACAAGGATACTCAATATCACCTTCTATTTCAATATTGTGTGGGGTGTCCTACCCTCCAGTGCAGTAAGAACAGCAACAAAAAAAGTAAGAACAGGAAAAGAAAAAACAAAACTGTCATTATTTAGAGATACAGAGAAAATGCAAAAAGACTATACATTAAAAAAAAGAATACATTAAAAACCTTGGAATCAATGCTTGAAATTCAATACACAGCAACCAAGTGAATTTCTATATGCCATCATTTTAAAAGTGATACTCCTTACAGTAACATCAAAAACATTAAATTAATAGGGAAAAAATGTCAAATGAAAAGTGCAACATCTCTACACTGAAAACTTCTGAAGTATGAGAGAAATTAAATAAATAAATGGGATATACCATGTTTATGGTTATTAAGACTTAACACTGTTGATAAATTCACTTCTCGAATAAATATACATTCCATAAAATAGCAATCAAAATCCAAACCAACTTGTTTTGTGGAAATTGAAAAGCTGAGTCTATAATTTATATAACTTAAAAAGCCAATAGTCAAGGGAATCCTATAGAAGAACAAAGCTGGAATCCTAACCAAGGACTGTAATAGCTCAACTATAATGGATAAGACTTATAGCAAAGCTTTGGTGTAATTAAGAGAGTGTAGTACTGGTGAAGTAATAGACAAAGCAGACCAAGGAACAGAAGAATTCATAAACAGACCCACACATGGTGCCACCTGATTTATAACAAAGGTGATCAACTGATAGCCATATGGAAAAAATATATATCAGTCATGACTCCCCTTCCCACCTTATACATAAACAATTCCAGTTCAAAATGTAAAATATCAAAACACTGAAGTTTCTAGAAAACACAGAGGAACATCTTCATGACCTTGGTTCAGGAATAGACACAAAACATGGTACGCATAAAGGGAAAAAAATGAAAAACTGGTCTTACAACTATTCATCAAAAGGCACTATTAAGAGAGAATATGCAAGCCACAAACCAGCAGAAAATATCTGTAATACATATTTCCTTAAAAAGGACTCAATTCTAGAATACATAAACGATATCTAAAAATCATTAAGAAAAAAATAATCCATTAGATAAATTAGCAGAAGACTTAGGCACCTCAAAATAGAAGACATCCAAATACCAACATACACAGAAGAGAGACGGACTAGTTTCCAGAAGAATGCAAATTAAAACGTTAAGAAGATATGCCTGATGCCTGCTAAAAATGAAGACAAATAATACCAATTGTGGGTAAAGACACAGAACAACTGAAATTCTCATATACTGCCATTAGGGGTATAAACTGGCACAGCCACATTGGAAGTATCTAGTAAAGCTGAAAATACGTACACCAGGTAACCCAGCAAGTCTGCTTCTAAGCATTCACCTAACAGCAATGGAAATTTATGTTCACCAAAAGATTATATACAAGTATGTTCATGGCAGCATAAGTTGTAACAGCCAAAAGCTGAAAACAACACAAGTGTCCTTCAATAGTAGAAGATAAATTGAGGTATATTCTTACAATTGAGTAAGTCGGCCATGAGAAAGAACTATATATACATGTATAAATTTCTCAAAATTCACACAGAAAGCTAGACCAAAAACATATGTATGTATATGCCATATGAATCTTCTTTTAAAAAATTCCTAAAGAGGCAAAACTATGATGTAAGAAATTAGGACAGGAGTGACCTTTGGTTGAGGAGAGAGATGATAGGTAACGACTGCAAGGAAGCATGAGAGAGAATTCCGGGGTTCCTATTTTCCCAAATCTGCTTCCTGACCTGAATACTTATGACATGGGCATGGTCACTTCGTAGGAAAATTCATCAAGGTCTACATTTATACTTGTGCACTGTTTATTATATCTATCACACATCAACAACAAATTTACTTTTATTAGGTGTGAATATTCAGATCAGGAAGAATGTACTTCCATGTAAATCTTTCCATTACTTTCAACTCATAGTAACCCTAGTGAAAATTTCCTAAAGCTCTAAGATTTTCAAAGCTGAAAAGAAATACATTGGTACTTCAGCACTTTGGTCTTAATTCCTACTTAACTATTTTTAAGAGGAGACATAGATATAAATACAGATACACAGATGGTCCCTGACCTATAATGGTTTGGCTTACAAATTTTCTAATTTATGATAGTGTAAAGGCAATACACCTTCAGTAGAAATCCTACTTCAATTTTTTTTTTTACCTTTTCCAGGCCAGTGACGTGGCATACTCTCCTGTGAGGCTAGGTATCGGGAGTGAACCGCAGCTCCCAGTCAGCCACACAATTACCACAGTAAACAGTGCACTTACAACCATTCTATTTTTTACTTTCAGTACAGTATTCAATAAATTACATGGGATAGTCAACACTTTTTTATAAAACAGGCTTTGGTTAGATGATTTTGCCCAATGGTAGGCTAATGTAGGTGTTCTGAGTACATTTAAGGGAGTCCAGGCTAAGCTATGATGTTTGGGAGGTTAGGTGTATTAAATACATTTTCAACTTAGACATTTTCAATCTGCGATGGGTTTATTGGGATGTTACCCCATTGTAAGCAGCAGAAGATTTGTACTCATTCTACCCTGTATCTGCCTCTCTCACCCTTGGGCACTACTCTGTTTCTCCAGTTTTTGTCTGATATCCTCTTTTTTAAAATTGGTTCTGTTAGTTTGTCTGCAATTCAGGCTCTGCATGTACAGGGACAGAGGAAACCCACTGTTGTGCTCGAGTTTCGGCATCACACACAGTTCTCAGTTTGAGGACCACCCTCTCACCTCTCACTTCTACTTCCAGGCTCCTGTTATCTAAACTTCTGATGCATGTTCACTAACTTTGATAATTTATTTTTTTCTTTGATTATAATAATCACCCATTTAACAGCCCTCTCTCCTTTAAGGAAAGAATGTAGGAAAGGAACAATTCAATTCAAACCTCAACTTTTCTGCTAAACAATTAAGAAGCCAGAGACCTGAGGGCTCCAGGAAAGGTCTCAAACTAACTTAAAACATACTATTTTTCTTCTCCATTGCTTGAAATGTCCATAAAGTCTGGATATGATACCGAATTGTTTACAGTATTTTCAACTTACAATCAGTGTATCAGGACATAACTCATCATACATCAAGGAAGATACATACACATACAGAGATTGTAGGCAAGCACGTGCAAGAAAGAGATACGCAGATATATAAGGAAGTAAAATTTCTTCATCTATTACATGCATTCTCAACAGAGATGATACCACTGAAGGGGCAAAAAGTGGTTCCTGAAGGACAAAAATAGTTTTAGATATTACAATGGTGTGTGGTTCTCCAAAGTACCTGACAAAATCCTTTTCTGCAGTATTTTAATTTCTCCTTAGGTAAACTTTAACATAATTTCAACTATCTTTAACTTTCTCAGAGAGTAAACACAAAAAAGGTTGAGTAACAATGGCCTAGAACATAGACATTACTCAATAAATGTCTACTTATGTATAGACTGATTGTAAAGTACTTTGGAAATGATCAATTTGTAGAGTGAGAAACTGTAAACTTTATTTATCCTTATTTATCAAACAGTGGGCAAAACAGGTTAAAAACCTTGTGTCATGAGTCTTAATCTGTTTCTGGGATACCAGGATCACCCTCAAGTTTAGGGGTTTGCTAGCATGACTTTGGATTCATTGTAATATTGCTAAAGCATTTTTTGGGATAAAGAATAGGAAGGGGGCAGAGGATGATAAATCTCTGACATATTGCCATGTTACAGGAGATAATAGAAAATGAAACCTAGAAATGATAGATCCACCCCAGATGAGTCTAATCACTAATCCACAATGACATGCAAAATAATAAGGAATTGGCAAAATGCAGGATTCCCTGGCTCTTGTTAGCCATACGATATAGAACAGAAAGGTAAAGATAGTTTGAGGGTGGACCCTGATGCTGCACCAACCCAGATTTCAGCTGATCCAATCTAGTATCAGGCTGCTAACCTTGAACTGTCACAGAAGAGAGAAATCATGCTGAACAATAGATGATCTTCTCTGTGACCTCCATTTACCAAGATGATTCAGGTGACAGGGGGACAAAATCAGGAAACTACCAAAACCAGAGGATACAGTATAAAGTTGGTATCTCATTTTGTGGATAAATATAGTTAGCTCCCTAAAGAACCTTTATTAATATGGCTCCTAAGAACAGTTAAGTTAGAAACAGTATATGGTTTGAAGACAATGGCATATTTGGGCTAATGCATGACCCACAGCTCACTAACGACAATTCTGAATGGCTGTGACTAACCCGAAAACAGAGCAACTTAATCCAACAAGACTGCTAGCCTGGCAGACTGGATAAACTGGCTATAAAGCTTGCTTATTCAGAGAAAGGGAATTATGCTGTCTCTCCTTTGCATGCAAAGTGAAATGCTACAGCCATGTGGCTGACAGGCTACATATGCAAGTCGTACCAGACTGGCTTTATAGTGACCCGATATTCAGCCCCTTAATATGCCGAGCCCCCAGGTCATGGTGAATACTGTAATAAAGGTGGCTCCTTCTACATGGTCCCCCATGGAACTTTACTGTTACCAACACAAAAAACTCTTCAGGATGTTATATCAGATCTGCTGTTTCAAGTTTCCTTTATCAGTTTGAGAGATGATACTAAGAAAATTAGAATGGTTAAAAAAAAGGGGAAAAGATAAGGCAAGAGGGCAAATCTACTTGTCCTAACAGCAGAAGTTTTCAGTGAGTAAGGGTTGATGAATACACCAGAAGACTAAAGTAGACATTGATAGGGTTGAAGTGGAAGTTTTTAATGAAGCGTTTTAAGAGACTGAGTGGACTGAGAGGGGCTTCTATTGGTTTCCCAGCATTGAAGGGATGCAAACAAATCCACTCTATTCCAGATTCAGAGATTTATAAATGCAGAGATGATGCAAAGATAATATTTAGAGTCTGCCACCAGTTCAGGGGTGGACAACAGATCAATCAAGATGAAAACTGACTGCAAGGCCAAGATCTCAGCCCAACCCTCAGCAGCTAGAGACCCAAGGCCAAATGTACCTAATGTGGGTAAAATGACCTACAGTTGGAGAAGTAACCTTTGTGAGATCCCTTGACGTGGGGCCCAATGCACTGAACCCAAAACCAATGTGACAGACTGAAAAGGAGCAACCGTTGCATATGGAGATATGGCAATGCTACTCCTGATGGGGGAAATCTGGATGCAAATTAGGAGTGTTGGGAATTACATTAGGTACTTTGTCTCCCTTACCAGAATGTACTACTGAGATAGATGTGTTTTATATCTGGGAATACTTCCCCTATTTAGTACTGTAAAACAGAAGGCACATAAATTCACCCTTTAGCCAGAGTAACTGATACCAACTAGAACTACCCAAAGCTGCACAGTTTGCTATCAGAGGCAATACAGAAGAGAGAAATCCTTCTTTATCAAAAAAGAGATTACAACTTTAATGTCACTGTAAAAGCTAAAGTGAGTTCAATGAATTTGAAGGTCATCTTGGGACCCCCAAAACATTATCCAGCACCTTCTTTGAGTATGTGACACTGTCCTCCAACTACAAACCCTGAGCTGATAAAAATAATAAACTCGACTTAGCTACTATGAAATTTCTTTAGTCCTATGGATAATTAAGATACCAAGCAGAGAAGCAAGGTATTGATATGTATTTATGGCCTAGAATGACCGATTAACTACTGAATTCAAATGAATGAGCTTCTTCAAAGGAATAAAACAGTAAAGAAAAGTTTCAATTATTCTTTAAGCTAATGACCACTAGACAGACATAGGAAGCAGAGAAAGGTAGAAATACATACACATCAGTTAAGTGTTTTGTGGAAGAAACTATTGTATTCTACCATATTCCACTGTAACAGAATTAAAAGTAATGTAATAATTAACAAAATACAATTTTCATGTATCCAACTGACAAAAATTTCTTAATTTATCAGGGATTAGACAATGTATCAGGAAAAAGACATTCTCCAACATTGTGTTGAGGACTATCAATCAAAATAACTTTCATGACAATCCCTTTTAGTAAAGGAGATTATTCTCTAGCATGTAAATAGGCTTCAACCAAACAGTTAAAGGGGTATTAAGGCAAAACAGGTTTTCCTGGAGAATTTCTGCTTTAAGACAATAGCATCAACTCCTGCCTGAGTTTCCAATTTACCAGCCTACTCTACAAATTTCTTCCTTGAAATCTCTTGTGTAAAATTCTGTTTCTTTAGACAACCCAGATTGACACACAGTATTAACTTCATTGTAAGAATTTACTGCATGGATATACTTAGAAAAGTTATCCAAAATATATGTATAAAAGTGGTTAACTGCAATACTCTTTTTAACATGAAAAAATAGAAATTCAATGTTTAAAAAATGAGTTAGATCACATATACTGATACATAACATACAGTATTTTAAAAAGCAAATATAGTGTAACTTGGTTATATATACAAAAGGAATATAGTTTGATTACTGATATTTATAAACATAGGTAGGTATGGGAAATCCATAATTTGCTAGTTTTTTAGAAGCTCAAAAGAAATTGTTTGTAGAATTACCAGTGGGAAGAATGACTTGGAGGTGACAGTTAAGACTTTTTACTGTTCATTTTAAAGCCTCATATGTGTTTTAAATATTTTATTAAGAGCACAAATTTATGTTTTTTAAAAAAATCAACAGGTTTAGATAAAATGAATCTTACTAATATTATTTTATACTCTTCAGAATTTTTTAAACACTTCATTTAAAAAATTAACTCACGTGATGTTTAACATGACCAAATACTATGTTTGTAGATATCAAAAATCATAGTTGATACTATACAAACATGGGAAACTGACAGGCTACATGAAAAAAAGGAATTCAAAATTGTACATAGGTAACAAGTTTCAACAGTAATCCCATCATGGTATTATTAAGAGTAGTCATATGAGAATTCAGATACGTCAGTTCTCAATAAGAAAGAAGAGACCAAGGTGAGAAAGGAGATTATGTTCCTTCTATGTTGAGGGACATAAATTTTAGAGAAGGTTTCACTTTTCTACCCCACACTTCTTATTTTTCAATTTTCAGTTTCACATGTTAATGTCTACATTTAAATATATTTATAAATACAATAAGTATACTTTAGTTTTCTTTAAATATGTGTTCTTTTACATTTATTTCTAAATTTAATTTCTTTTGTTTAAATTTAATTTAAAATATTAAATTTGCAGCGATTACAAATTCACTTCTAGCTTATTTCTGAATGCAATACATTTGCATGGAAATTCATTTCTTTTTTTCTTACATTAATTTTTATTCCATAGCCTTCCTTTTATTCTTTCCAACTTTTCCCAATTCTCTAATTTCTCCATGCTTTTTCTCTCAGTTTCTTTATATGCCTATTTTTTTCTGAAAATGATATGTTTTTAAAGTTCCACACCAATTATGGCATATTTCTCTATTATTTGTTTGCCTCTCTGTTCACTCAACATTCTTTAGCCCCCAAATGCCTATCCCTTTTCCTCCTGGTAAAATTGTGAGTAGAATTACAACGGTTTGTCTATGTCTTGGGATAGTAATCTTGATGATGATAATTTTGTTATTTTTGGTGATAATGGTGATGGTGATACTGATGATGTTGATGGCATGACTGACTTTTGTTCTAAGTTCGTCACGTAAATTTACCCATTATTTCTGTACAGAACGTTTGTAGTTCTACTAATAGTTTATTTTATGTGAAAAACTAATGCATAATTGCTAGTGAGTGTATCCTAAGTAAAATAGCTACTAATCTATACTATAACCATATAATCTTAACTTGGGATGATATCCTGTATTTACTAAAAATATAACTGATGTCATTCTGAAACATCAGTCATCAGATTGGTTCTCTACTGCTGATTATTGCTGGTTTACTTTTAATATTTGTGTGTAGTCATAAAACTATAATTATCTAAACCCTGTAATAAATATCTATTGCTATCATTTATGAATTTGATGCATAAAATATTATTTTCTTTCAATTGCTAATGGATACAAAAGTTGTTCATTCATATACTGAAATACTTCTCAGTAATAACAAGAAAGAGCTACATATATGTACTTACTAACTTGGGTAAACCTCGAAGGCATAAATCTGAGTGAAAGAACCAGTCTAAAAACATACCCCTTATGTGATTTGATTCCACTTATGCATAGAAATGGAAAATGGATGGAGGGCAGAACAGTGGATTACAAAGGATATATTTGAGGGGACATTTGACTACAGAAGGGTGAGATGAGGGAACACTCGTGGTGACAGTACTGTCCTATGTCCTCATTGTGATAGTGGTTATTACACCTCATTAAATGCCTGTGTTACTACTCATCAAGCTTTGCACCAAAAGAGAGTAGTGCATTTTGTGTTGTCAGGAGTCAGCCAAAAAACACCAGCCACAAAACTGTGTGGGAACATTTTTCCTGCATATTCTCATATCTTCACTGCTCATATTTTCTTGCTGGCTGTTGCCACTGAGCACAGTTGAAACTTGATAGCTCCCCTTGGCTACATACTATAGCACTTGATTTCTGTTCTAGGGTTTCTGGGACATAACATCAAGGGCTTTGTTCATGGAGTGGTTCATACCTGTCTGGGAAGGAGTTAGCTTTACCTCTGGAAAACCAATGGGAAATAAGAGCAGCTAGAAATCTATACTCGTGTTTTCAACATACACATCTGAGGCTTATCTCTTGCCCTGATCCTGAAGTGATCTTCAGTGGCACTGAGTGCCAGTTTCCCACAGCAGTAACTAAATGAATACCAAGCACTTGGATTGATCTTAAATCCTATAGGATCTTTTCTATATTGTTTCATTCACTTTAGTGGCTACTCGTGTTCTTAAGAATAAGTTTCCCAATTACGCTAACTGTGAAAGGCTTTCATAGCCTTTAATTTGGGAAAGACAAACTAAGGCAATTAGTCAGTAAAAATTCTTAGAAAATACAATTTTGTTTCTATAGAGTATTATTCTGTCAACATACAATAATTTTATAGGTAGTTCTCTATTTTGTCAAATAATTGTTACAGTTTAAGTACAAAGAAATATTTAAATGTTAAACTCCTCAGATAAAAATCTATATTTCAATTAATTTAGAGATAGTAGATTTCAGTTAAAATCTCTATTTCAGTGCATATAAAGAGTTTGAAGTTCATAGTGCCTAGTGCACATAGATGTCCTGTAACATATATATAACTTTATAAGACTTCAGCTGTTGAAATAGAAACTTTCTTTCTTCTTCCAGATTCATGGAGACCATTATAAAAATCTGTAGTTATTTGATAGCTAAAAATTGCTTAATGATGTTTTAATTTGTATTTTTCCATACTTACAGAACCTGAAATTTTTCAAATATTTGACAGTTTGAAATCATTTGGGGATATGTATGTTCAACCTTTTGCACAAACTCACCCAGATAAGAGCTATTCTATTACCCGGTGTGCATAAAATTGCAGTATTTATACAATCTCTTGCCTGGCCTGAGTGCATCTCCATATGCACTGGTGTTTCCAAGAGGTGGAAAGAAGTAGTCCATCTCCATGTCAATAGGTGACAACTGGGGGCAGTGAGGGCATATCTGAACTGGAGAGGTTGGGTGAGGCCCCTTTTTGCAGCCGGGTCATGAGAGACACGGGTGAGCAGAAGTGGATGATAGCTTGTAAACAATAAACAGATTTCTCCCATTTTATTTCTCCCTTTCACTGATTTGGCTTCAATGGTAATTTGCCCTGGGCTGAGAACATATTTTCACCCTGTAGTTACACCCAGTAACATTGGTAAACTTTTTATTTTATGAAGAACTACAGCAAGTAGTACAATGACTACTTCACATTAAGTTTTGAGAAAGGTGGAGGCTATCTTAAGGCCATATATTAAGAAATATTGTTCATAATATCAACCAGTTGCATACTGATTATTAATGAAAACATAAATGCTAGAGGGAAGAATTACTTTATTGAAATAAAGCACAGTTACCCATTTGACCCTTGAAAAACAGGGGTTAGGAAAGCCACATCCCACACAGTTGAAATTCCGCATATAAATTTTTAATTGACATAAATTAACTAATAATATGCACTGTTGCCTGGAAGCCTTACTGATAACATAAACATTAACACATATTTTGTATGTTAATATTATAGACTATATACTTACAATAAAGATACAGAACAGGAATATTTTTTTTACTTCCAAATTTTTCATTTTCCATAAAATTTTCCAGTGTATCTGTTGAAAAACATTGATAAATAAATAGACCTATTGAGTTCAAATTTGTGTTTTTCAAGGGCTCAATTGTATCATTTATGAAATGGCTAAATGATAAATTCTCTATTTCTAGGAAATGTTGCTGTATTTTTCATATCAGTTAAAGCTTGAAAAATAATATCTCATATTTTGAGTGATATTCTGAGGATGATCTGGGCATAATTTGATTGAAACTTGCATATGACCCAATCATTTGGTGAGAAGAATGCATTCTGCTAAATTTCTTCCTTCCCATCCTCTCAAAAATAATGTTCAACATCATTAGTAATCATGGAAACACAAATAGCAACTTGAATTATAAAAATACTCATAGCAATATTTCTACTTTGACTCATTCATTGAGTGTTGTTAATTGCCATATATTTCTGATTATTCCAATTTTTCCTTCTTTTATTAATTTCTATCTTCACCCTTTTTTGGTCAGAAATGATACTTTTTGTGATATCTAGCATTTAAAATTTTTCATGACTTGCTTTATATTCTAATATGCATCTATCATGGAAAATTCTTCATGTGTACTTTAAAAGAATATTTATTTGTTTTTATTGAGTGGAGAATTGTGTTTATTTGTGGTAATTCTAGTTCATTTATTGTGTTTTTCTGTGTTCTATTTTCTTATTACTCTTTCTTTGGTTGATTTATCCAATTTTGAAAGTCCTATACCAATATTATGTTATTGTAGAACCTTAAATTCTCTTATAATCTGTCAATTTTTACTTCTTATATTTTGAGGGTTTGTTATTTGATAATTTGATATAAAATACTTATAATTATTCACTTTCTCACTGAACTGAAAATTAAATTAAGGTAAAATACCTTTTTTGTTGTTCTAAACTTAATGGATCTAAAGTCATTTTACTTGATAAAGTATCACCAAACTAGTATGTTTTTATTACTACTTTTATGCATATCCTTTTACATTCTTCCACTTTCAAACTATTTGTGTCTTTGGATATAATGTGAGTGTCCTGACAACATCATCAAGTGTTCTTTTGTTAAAAAATCTTTCATTGTATGTCTTTTGATTGAAGTGTTTAATACACTTAATCTTTAAATATTGACTAATGAGGAACTTACACCTAGCATTTTCCTACTTACTTCCTATATGCCTTTTGCTATTTTGCTTCTAAATGCCTCCATTACTGCCTTCTTCTGTGCTTAGTTGATTTTCTTGTAGTAAAAAGAAAATCTTGACTACCTGTTCACTTTACTTGTATATATTCTATTTTTTTTGTTTCTCTAACTGTGGAAATAATGTTTAACATCATAATGCTATAACAATTTAAGTTGCTTTAATTCCTATAGCTTTGTAATATAGTTTGAAATCAGAAAGTGTGATGCCTATAACTTTGTTTCTCTTTCTTTTGTCTACTTTGTTTATTTGGGATCTTTTGTGATTATATTCAACCTGAGTTTTTGGGGTGATTTTATTTTTGAAATCTGGGCAGTTGAATCTTACAATGTGATAATTCTGGAAGTCAGATTTTCCCCATTCACACGGATTTCTGTTGGCAATCGCTAAGGAAGGGAACAGAATAAGGTAAAACTTGTGTCCTTCTCAGCTCTTTTGGGAGTAACTTCTCTCCCTGGTTATATGCAGTAGCTTCTTAAATTCACCCATAACATGTTTGTATTAATACATAATGAATACTAACAACAAAATAAAGCAAAACAGTTGTGGCTAACTTAAACCAAGAGCTGACACCCGTGGATATTGACACAGTGGTTACCAGACCCTTTCTTTGCACACACATGCTTACTAGCAGCAATATATGATCAGAACATATAAATATGATATTTGGAAAACAAGACTGTTGTTGTCCATTCTTGATCCAGTCTGCTAATGCAGAAATGTAGGAGCTGTTTACAATGTTCAGTGACATGGCACTGAATGATGGAGGATGTGTAGTCGCTACCATTGTGGAGTCTGCAATAAACCTATAACAACTACATTGTAACAGTTAAGATTTCTGAATGTAGCTGCAAACATTCAAATGAATTCCAGGGTTCCAAAATAGTAACTTCAGGCAGTTTCTGTCAATAAATTGTTATTTAGGTAAAGAAACAAATTTCTGATTCTTTCTACATGATGCAATGAATATTTTATGTGAAAAGCAATGTTGCTGTCAGTTAAAACAAAATTTTGTTCTTAGTTATATATATTACATATATATGTATATATTTTTTATGTATGTACATACTTATATAAATATATATACACATTTATATATAAATGATGTGTATATATATATATATATATATATAAACAGATATGAAGGGAAGCATTGACAGTAAACAATAATAACAGGGCATTTTAATAACCCACTTACATCATGGATGTAGATGATCCAGACAGAAAATCAATAAGGAAATAGTGTCTTTGAATGACACATTAGACCAAATGGACATACGACACATATAGAACATTATACCCAAAGAGCAGAATATTTATTCTTTTCAAGTGCACAAGATGCATTCTTCTGGACTGATTATATGTTAGGTCTAAGTCACAAAAAATGTCAATAAATGTAAGAAAATTGAAGTAATACCAAGCATCTTTTCTGACCACAACAGTGTGAAACTGGAAATCAATTACAGGAAAAATGTTGGAGAAAAAACAAACACATGGAGGCTAACCAGCATGCTATGAAACAATGAATCAACAAAGTATTTAATGAGAAAAATTTTTTAATACTTGGAAGAAATAGAAACACAACTATGCAAAATATTTTGAATGCAGAAAAATTAGTTATAAGAAGGAAGTTTATAAAGTTACAGGCCTACATCAAGAAAAAAGAAAAATCTCAATCTCACCCTAGACCTAAAATAACTAGGAAAAGAAGACAAAACAAAGCCCAAAGTTACTAGAAGGAAGGAAAGAATAGATACCAGAGCAGAAACAAATAAAATAGGGACTAAAAAATTACAAAGGATCAATGAATGTAAAAGCTGGTTCTTTTAAAAAAAATGTGCTATAGCTACACTCATTGAAAAAAAAGTAGAGGATATAAGTAAAATGAGAAATGGAGAAGTTATAACTAACATCACATAAATACAAGCAATTATAAGAGAATGCTATGAAAAATTATATGCCAAGAAAGTGGACAACTTAGAAGAAATGGATAAATTCTTCCCAATGTAAATCTCCCAACACTAAGCCAGGAAGATATGGAAAATCTTAACAGATTGTCTACTAGTATGAAATTGAAGCAGTAATCAAAAATACTCCCAACAAATAAAAGTTCATATCCAGATATCTTCACAGGTAAATTCTACCAAACATTTAAAGATGAGTTAATACTTATCATTATCAAACTATTCCATAAAAGTGAATAGGAAGGAAAGTAAAATTCATTCTATGAGGTCAGTATCACATTGCTACCAAAAACAAAGACACTACAAAAAAAAAATCAATATCCCTGATGAACAAAAATGCAAAGATCCTCCTCATATTAGCAAATCAAGTTCCAAATATATTAAAAGGATCATTCCCCACAACCACATGGAATTTATTCCAGGATGCAAGGATCATTCAACATATGCAAATGAATGACTGTGATAAAACACATTAACAAAATGAAAGAAAACCACATGGTCATCTCAATAGATGATGAAGAAGCATTTGATAAAATCAGTATCCATTCAGGATTAAAAACTCTCAACAAAGTTAGATGGAACAGACCTCAATGTAATAAATGCCATATATGAGAAACCCACAAATAATACCATACTCAATGGTAAGATGCTGGAAGCTTTTCCTGTAGGATCAAGAGCACAACAAAGATGTCTACTGTCACCACTTTTATTCAACATAGGCCTAGGAGTCCTAGCCACAGCAATCAGACAAAAGGGAAAGACATAAAAGACATCCAAATTGTTAAGGAAGAAGTAAACCTTGATATTATTTAGATGGCATTTTGTACTACATGTAGAAGGCCCTCAAGACTCCAACAAAAAAACTACTAGAAATAATAAATTAATTCAGTAAGGTTAAAAAGTATTTTTACTTTTTAAGTATTTCTCAGAATGGAACAATATGAGCCAACAAAAAGTATATAAAAAATCAATATACAGAACTCATTACATTTTTATATAAATAAAGAACTAACAGAAAAAATAAATTAATAAATCAGTCCCATTGACAGTTGCATCAAGAAGAATGAGATACTAAGGAATACATTGAGCCCAGGTGGTTAAAAAATATATACTCTGGAAAGTATAAGATACTGATGAAATAAATTGAAGAAGACACAAATACATGTAAAGCTATTTCATGTTCATGGGTAGGAAGAATTAATATTGTTAAAATGGCCATCCTGCCCAAGGAAATCTACAGATTCAATGTAATCCCCATCAAAATACCAATCGCATTTTTCACTAAAATTTTTTCTGGAATCCTAAAATTTTTATGGAGCTCCCCAAAAAAACCCATGCAGTCCAAGCAATCTTGAGAATAAAAAATGAAGCTGTGGATGCCACACTTTCTGATTTCAAATGACACTGCAAAGCTACTATAATCTAAACAGTATGGTACCAGCACAAGAATGGTTTCATAGAGCAATGGAACAGGATAGGAGTCCCCAGATTAGTCCACATCTATGCAATCAGTTGATATATGAAAAAGTGTCCATCCATAGATGGATTCATCTATGAATGAATATAAATAAATAGTATATTTCTATTATATATTAAAGAATGAAATCTTGCAATTTGTGGCAACATGGATGGACTTGGATGGGATTATGCAAAGTGAAATAAGTCAGAGAAAGATGAGTGCTATATGATTTCACTTATCTAAAAAACAAAACAGATGAACAAATAAACAAAAAGTGAAATAGACTAAAAACACAGAGACCAGACTACTGGTCACCATAGGGGTGGGGTGTGGAGGTTGGGTGAAATAGGTGAAGTGAAAATATTACTGAGAATGTTTCGTATCTTGATCTGTGCTATGGTTACATGAGTGCAAACACATGTCAAAATCATGAAGTGGTATAATTGCATTTATGAAAACTAAGCAAACAGCTCTCATTCCTTTAATCGTCATGCATGAGCTGGTGGACTTGGGCTCCCTGTTTCAGCATAAAGCCTTGGAGTCCATGTCAGCCTGGATCCTGCACCTTTGGGATGTAGGGATGGATTGGATTATTCTGTCTGGTTTAGAAATGGGAAAGCTGGCTTCCCTGACAACTCATCGTGCCCTGCAGTAGTGATTACACAATGCATGTGAGACCCCAGGAACCACTACGTCCTTGATTGTCTGATGGCTGCCCTTCGCCTTGTGTAGCCCGATCAGGGTGATTTACAATCTTCCTCCGCTAGATGGCGGACGTACGCCGAGCTCCCACAGGTGCTACAGAAGTTGGACATGAAAAATCCCACTGATAACCCAGGACATCATGACCTGGATGAGTAGCCATTTACCTCCAATTCAGACATTCTGTCTATAAATCATCTCAGAAAACAAACAAAACAAACACCATACTGCTCTCTGTGTTTGTCCTTCAGGCACTCTGCCAAACCATGTATTGAAAGCAGTCAGTCCAGGTTTCTGCCTTAATCAGATCCTGAACTCACTCTACTTGTCTTCTAATTGGCCAGAACTGCAGCATCCTCTCTTTTCAGATAGACAGCTACACCGGCAAACGAGTCATTTAAATGAAACTAACGTGTGTATAATCATTTGAGGTGCCTACCTGTTCGTATCATTTCTGTTTAGAGTATAACGTCCACATGAACATGTGACTTTATAACCAGTCTCCTCTTTGTGGACACCTTCTGCTGCATGTTGGAGGCTGCAGCCTGTAGCCACATTACACTACTCAAAAATCCCCTTTCCCCCAGCAGGGCCCCTTCCCTGCCTTGTCCAGTATGTAAACTCCTGCTTTCTTTTTAATTATCCTCTTAAGGGCATCCTGTTGTGTAAATTATCTATGATCAACTCAGGACAGATCCATTTTTGCCATGTGGTTCTATTTTAGTTCACCTGCACTTTTATTTTAGCATTCATCATCCATTGTCATCACGTTTCAAGTTTCTGCATTTCATTAATGTGGCAGCCTTGATGGTGTGACTATGTCATATTATCCATAATTCAGGTGAGAAGTTCATACATTGCATCAATAACTTCACTGCTTTTCAGTTTCTTTCTAGGACTCATTACATGTGGTCACAAAAGTTCTTTCCAGAAATGAAGATAGTGTATGCTTTAGAGCTCCATATTTTCAGAAGTTCACAAGTAACCATCTAGTTCTTTGAAATACATTTTTTACAAAAATCTGTGTACAGCAATTTGATAGTCATTAGAATCCATACATCATTTTTTTCTTGAAGACCTCTAGTAAATGGGATCCACATCGATTTATCAGTGATTTATCCCAGTGCTTAACAGAGAGCAGTTATTTAGTAATTGTAATCAAAGTGCTCTCAAAGCATTTTTATGCTCCTCAATAACATCAAAAGTTAAAACCAGTAGAGCACCCTCTTCCTAACCTCTGGGCAGTGCCACACACATGATCTGACACTTCCTGTGTATTTTACGTTGAAAAGTACAAGCTCACCTCTCAATTTTATACTTGACATTTAGGTATATCTTGGAGATATATCTGGAACCATGATCTAGGTTTCTAATCTTGGAGGCTAAAAATTATAATATTTATCTAATTTTGTTTGTATCTGTTTGGCAAACCTCCCGGCCTTTGGGACAGTGGAAAGAGAGTTGCTAAGGATGCCTTAGGACAGCCTGGCGGAGAGGCAATAAAAACTCCCCAGATGTTTTCACAGACTTTATCTCTGCCAGTTACTTGCAGAAAAGACAAATGTTACTTATTTGAACATTTAATTTTATTGAAAAATTTTTTGTTGAAGTTTTCTATATTTCCATATTTTGCATACTAATCTCCAATAAACACAAAATTATGAAGTGCCCACACATACTAAATTAAACTGACAAACATGTCTAATAAGTTAAAATAAAATGGGGTGAATTTAATTAGATATGTAATTTTATTTCAACTTATTGAATTAGTGCTTATTATATTATTTTATAATTTGGCAGAAAATTTTAATCTTTTAATTTGTAATCTTTCACTCAATTTGATGATATATTTTTAAAAATTTTTGTAAACATGAAGGTGGTCAAAAGGTGCAAACTCTTGGTTATAAAGTAAAAGGATTATACATATTTAAGTTTTTAAATTTTTCCAGTCTGATGAAAATAAATAATATGAATCTTTACCAGAATTATATGCCAGAGTAATATAATTGAATATATGAATTATATGCCAGAAAATACAATAATATGAATTATTACCACAGGAAAAGTATTTTTCATTGAAGCTGATGAAATTTTGAAAATGTGTATTAGCACAGTTTTTAGTCTAGATGACACCTATTTGTTCTTAGTGTTTACTAAGAGTCAATGTGCATTGAATTTGCAACACAAGGAACTTGGACAAACCATTCTTTTGTGAAGATTATACTCTTGATTTTCTACATAAATAATGTGAAGCCTTGAAGACATGGAGTACAGTGTTTATTTTATTTAGAGGACAAGAAAATATGTCTGTGATGAAAGAGCTGTCAAAAACCTTTATTTGACCTATGGAGGGAAGTGAGAAAATAATTTCAACAGAGAGGTAAGACATTTTACTTTAAATGAACCCCAGGGGTCACAGGCACAGGTATGGGAGAACTGGGATAAGCACCAATTCCTGGGTGGATTTGGAGGCCTAAACTGGAGAGGCCTGTGGTCCGGATCCCAGAGCAGGGCCATCCTGGGGGCATTGCTGGCCGGTGCGCAGGCACCTGCAGGAGGGCTGATGGGCCACATGGCTGCATGTGTCCTCAGATGCCAGCACAACCTGGAGAGCAGCACAGGGCCACGGCACAGGCCTGGGATGCCAGCAGGAGAGCCAGGGGAGAGGCTAGAAGGCATCTGGTCCAGTGAAGGGAAAGGTGGAGGCTCAGCCAGCATGCAGGTGGAGATGCCAAGATCCTGTTCCTTGCAGTGCATGGCCTGTGCTTGGAGAGCCAATGGTGAGAACAAGACAGGGATGTACTCAAGTCAGACTCGTGCTCAGGGTTAAGTAAATGCTCTTAAGGAAGCTGGCGAGAGCCGGGGGAGGGGCTCAGGCCAGAAAACAGTTCTCCAACTGCAGTTATGATCAGGAGACCCTGCACTAAGGCTGCTGTTTTGTCTTCACTGAGTCCTAGGAAAAGAGCAAAAAAAAAAAAAAGAAGCAGAAGAGTCTTGATTTAG
Organism: Manis pentadactyla; assembly: GCF_030020395.1. Classification (NCBI taxonomy): domain Eukaryota; kingdom Metazoa; phylum Chordata; class Mammalia; order Pholidota; family Manidae; genus Manis; species Manis pentadactyla. The sequence goes on along the minus strand of NC_080031.1, from coordinate 64,060,539 downwards.
CAGAGTATCAACTTTACACTGGCCAATTATAAATCTAGTCATGCTTCAGTTTCTTGAAGGGATGAATTTTTTCATTTAATTTTTCCTTCTCTGAATATGAATAGGGTCTTATAAGGTTAGAATAGAGAGGTAAACTAGTATTTCAGTATATGAGAGTGATGAAATACAGGAAGTAAAATATAAATGAAATTGGAATAAACAATATGTAAATTAAAACGTGGGTAATTTTAACACATCCACTAAGCCTATGATTACCTGTGTTATTTTTAGGTAGCAAACAAAAATATAAAAATATTATAATTCTTCACAGTTGGATAATTTATTTTTATATAATTTTTAAATTCCAGTTTACATTTGCATAGGAAATTCTGGACAAATATTCTTAAAGTGTTCAATTATAAATATAATTCATATTACTTAAGAAGTTGTATATATTTTAGAAAGAACTTGATTTAATCTACTTCACATTTTTTCTAAGCCTATACATAGGGTGCTGCACATGTAATTTTACAAGGAGGAAAAAAAAAAGTGGTCATTAACATCCTCACATATTTTCCTTTAGTTATATCAGAAAACTTGGCATTGTGTTGAATCATTCCTATCACAAGTTCTCAAATTACTTGGAGAAATTCTGGTACTCGTGTGCTGTATTAGTTAATGTGATCAGTGCGAACTATCACAATAAGCAAGTGCAGGGTCTGAAGGCAGCACAGTTTGCTCGTCTTTGATGCTGCCTCTGATATGAGTCGGGTTGCCCTCTTTTCTTCGTAGCCGTGTACTTCTCTGCCATGTCTCCTGGGCTGCGCAAGGCAGAGACGGAAGGTCGGGGACGATGTGTTTTACTCACACTCATTGTCTTCTGCACGGAGGTAGTCATGTCACTACATCTTAAATTCCATGGAAGCTGGGAAATACAGAAAATCATATGGATATTTGTTAAGCACTCTCTTTGGAAAATGTGCTGCATATAATATAAAATAGATGGACTATGTGAACAGAGTTACTTTTAGTGAAAAATGATCTTGTATCTAGTTAAAAGAGGGTGCAGTGGTGATTACGTGAGGGGTTTCTTTTATCCAATTTTCTTCCTTTGTACAGGTTTGTCTCCAAGTGAGATTTCAATGTCTATAAATGTGAGTGAAAAGATGAATATGGATGCATAAAAAGGATCATGAGATAGAGAAAAGTCACAATCACTTTAAGAGGAACCTTTCTTTAAATCCTCATACTACTCTCAGGATAATACAGTTTTGTTACAAACTACACCTGGGGAAACACACTGAGATTAAACAAATCATCCAGTTGAAGTGTATTAGATAGTGGTAAATGAATTGATCCCTGGAACATTTAACCACTAAGCTAACCTAAATAAGTCATAAATAGATAGCTTTATTGATTGCCAACTTGTGCTAATTCATGCCATTAGAAAGCAGTTAGAAAGTTTTATACAATTGGCCTATTACCCTTGAAACTTGCTACTTGATAGCTTGTATATTCCATTAGATGCCCCAGCAGAGGCAATAGTCAGGGACAGCATGGACTTAAGAATATTGAATCATTACTGTCCCAGCCCCTGTTTGGCCTTATATGGTGAAGGCTGTGTCATATTCAGAATCCCAGATAAAATAATGCAGGTTAGAGTCATGGCAATCAAGTCGTTTTACTTGAGTTGTTATTTTTCTGTCTGAAAATCCTAGCAACTAGTTAATACATATTTCATATATTGCAGCCCCAGCATGTAGCTCAGAGAATTAATGCAGTGTTCCATATCTATGTTTTATTTGCCTTAAATACTGTGGCTTTTCAGGATCCCTTCATCTCCCTTTAGATCCTTAAATAGTATTAAACTAGACAGAAACCTGGCAAATATTGAACATAAAATTTTCACTTATTCAGCTAAATGGTGGTCAGTTTTCAATTCATACTATGAATTTAGCCAGGAAGACAGAAAAAAACAAAACTGTCTGTGATACCACTACTGAAGACTCACTCAGGACTCTGATTCACTTAGGGAGACATGAAGCCCCAGGGATTCTACTATTCTTGGCAGATCCTAAAAAGCTGGTTTCTAAGCCAGAAGTTGTTAAAAAAAGCTGAGAAGCACCTGCTTTCTAATGTAGCACCTCAAGAGTGTACATTTTTACTGGCATAATATTCCTCTACATAATGTCAAGGTGAGGTTTAAGACAGCAGGGCAAGTCTTTATCTTGTTTCCTGTCCCTCCATATGAGAGTCCAGAATGCATGCTTCTGATCAATGTATGGTGACTTAATATGGCTTGCAGACTTCTCAACTGTTGCTATAGTTTTGGAATTTTTTATTTTGAATTATATTCAACATATGATGCAATAAGAAGGCATGGCTATTTTGTACCCTGGCTCCAAACTTAGATCTATTTGAGAATAAATTTAGCTTATGTTGGTAGACCGAATGCAACATTATATCTCATAGCCTAATATATTCCTGATTTTCCAAGTTAAAAATGTTGCATATAGTGAAACATTTATTCCCATAATAACACAATATCTACTGAGCCTTTATATTCATATTTTATAATATAATGAGCACTTCCATATAATTTTTTCCAGGGCTCCCATCACATCCTTATTTTGAAGACTGTCTATCAAGGGATTGAGCGTGGGTGTCAGAATGGTGCAGAAGACAGATACTTTATCTTGGCCTGATGTATGGAAAGAGATTGGCCTCATATACATGAAAATGATGCCACTGTAGTATAAGCTGCCCACTGTCAGATGAGATGAACAGGTGGGGAATGCTTTCATGCAGCCCTCGGCAGAAGCCATTTGGAGGATAGTAACCAGGATGAGGGTGTGGGAGGCTAGGAGGACAGAATGAGATCAGAAGCAGAATGCTGGAGCCGACCAAAACCCCAGTGTCACAGGCCAAGGTATCTTCACAGGAGAGAAGCAGGAACCCAGGAAGTTTGCAGCAGAGGTGGTGAGTTTCACTGGGTCCACAGAAGGGGAATCTCATGGTGTAGACAGTATATATCAAAGCATTGAAAGCACCACTGGCCCATGAGCCAACAGTCATCTGCCTGCAGAGGGGCCAGTTGACGAGGAGAGGATAATGCAGAGGCTTGCAGATGGCAATATATCGGTCATAGGACATGAAGCCCAAGAGGATACACTAAACCCCAACCAGAGCCAATCCCAGGAAGATCTGGGTGCCACAGCCCAAAGGAGATATGATTGTGTTATGCAGAAGGTAGTCAGTCATCACCTTGGGCACAATGGCAAGCATGAAGAGGATGTCAATGAGAGAGAGCTGCCAAAGGAAGAAATACACAGGGGTATGAAGATGGGCGTCTACCAGAATCAGCAGGATTACAACGCTGCTTCCTTTTGGCGTGAAAAGGAAAGTTACAGTGATAAGTGCAAAGAGACAGAAGTGCGTTGGGGTGTCCTGCAGCAGACCCAGAAGAATGAAGTCAGTTACAGTGTGATTCTCCACATATTCCGCTTGGAATATTCACAGGGGTACAAGTAGAAGCATATAATATGGAAACTACTTCACAGTTAACAGTGGATGATGTAGAGCTTAACCCATCAAAAACATTGTTCATGTTACCTAAAGAATTTCAGGAAAAATGGTGAATTGATCAAATGATATTTGTCTTAATTCATCTAGTGATATATGGCATGAAATAGTTAGACATATGTTTTCCTTTTTAATATATTTTGGATACATGTTCTTTGGATACATGTGAATAAAAAATAATTGCTTATTGGTAGTTTACCAGCACTTTCGGTGATGGTTCTCTAGTGGAATAAAACTAATCAGATTGATTTTGTTCCACCTTCTGCCATTGGCTTCAGCTCTCTGATCCCTAGAACAAAGCAGAACTCTTTAAACAAGTTTGTTAAAAATGAAAAGCATTGCACATGGAGGCTTCAAACACCATAGGCATAGGTCTATATGTGTTCTGTATTGACAAGTAGAACATAATTCTCCTAATTTATTTGATGTTTTTAAGATATTTTTCTCACTTCATATGTCTAGAGTTTTCTATATATAATGAGCATTTCACACATAGTTCCCCACGAATCATTGTCATTCCTTCTTCAGACCATACAATCAGCTTTCAAGAACAAATGGGGATATGGATATTAATCTTGGTGATGAGGAAATTATGCGCTTGATCCCAGGGGTAATATGCACATTAGAAACCCTCTGCCTGATGCAGTTTCATGTAGCAGTGTGAGCCTTCATTCAGCGCTGGAAAAGCTTTGTTTACATATGCAGCTGCTGATCGCACTCTAACTTCCAAATTCTTCAGCCTCACAAGAACATTCCTTGTAAGGATTTCAATTCTTCTCTTGAAAAATATGGTAAAACAGTCCTATAAAACATTATATTTTTTATTATTAGCCAAACCACCATTTAGTTAAATTAGTCAGATTATTGTCTCTCACTTAATTTTTACATTGCTTTGTGGTTTCATGCAGTATTCATGTCTTCAATTATCTGTTTATCGTGAGGCTCATAAAAAGAGGACCTGGTGGTTTATAAATTGGGAAGGATGAAGCTGTGAATGAATACTGAATTGGAAATACACTTTCATGTCAAGGTTTCAACAAAAATGTGTTCCATAGCTTAAATCTATTTTAATTTAAACATTTAAATTAATTCAGTGTATGTTCAACACAGAAAAAAACGAATAAACATTGTTAACAGTAGAATACATCAATAGATATCCGTCATCATGGTAAGCATTATAAACAGAAAACAGAAAAATAAAAAGAATAGAGTTTACTAACATTATGCAAAACAGCTGAAAAATCTGAAAATGAAATAAAGCTGCAGTACTCACAATAGATCCACAATAATAAAATACTTAGAAACAAACATGACCAAATAGTGAAAGATTTGAACACTGAATACTACAAGACCTTGATGAAAGTAACTGAAAACACAGCAAATGAAAGGTGTCTTGTGTCCATGAGTCAGGATTAATATTGCTAAATTGTTCATACTACAATCCCTATTGAAAGCCCAAAGGAAAAAAAGTACTAAAATTTGTATGAAATGAAGGTCACTTTCCCCGGTGCATCTGGGGCTTCCTCTCACCGCCGCTCCACTTGGCCCTCATCTGGGCGATCGCCGACTCCCTTCCTACTACGCAGATGGACAGTGACTGCGATGGGGCATGTGGGGGGGACTTGGTGATGGGGGGAGTCCAGTAAACTTAATGTTCCTCATGTAATTGTAGATTAGTGATACCAAAATTTTAAAAATGATGGAATTCTACTCTATCTAGAAGGGATTTGGCTGACATTGAAGGACACACATAGGTTGAAAGTGAAAGGATGAAACAAGATTTTGTGTAAATATTAACAAAAGTAAGCTAGGTTGGCTATATGATATCAGACAAAACTAGCTTAAAGTCAAAAACTGTTAGAAAAGACTAAAAAAACAATTATACCTTGATAACTGTTCATTTCAAGGAGAAGGTAATAATGATCATAACCATGCGTGCACCAAACAAAATTTATGAAGGTACAAAATTTATGAAGGAAACAGTGACAGAAGTGAATGGAGGTAAAAGCAGCCCCACAATCATCGAGGCAGATTTGAAGACTCCAGTTATGGTTACATGACTCAGATCACTGAGGAAGGGGAGGCCTTAACACCAATATAATCCCACTGAGCCTAACAGGTGACTACAGAACACTCTATCTAACCAAGCAGAAAACGCCTTTTAAAAAGACTGAAAATCACACATCTTTTTCCCACCATAGTAAAATAAAACTGAAATTTAATAGCAGAAAAAAACTTGGAGAATGCATAAATATGTATGGAAATCAGACAACACACTTATCAACTACCAACAGATCAAAGAAGAAACTACAGAGGAAATTAGAAAATATCTTGAGACAAATGAAAAAATGAAGTTACAACATACCAAAACTTAACAGTGATACATGTTAAGAAGAAAAAGTATGGCTGTAAAAGCTTAAATGAAAAAAAGAATTAAGATCTCAAATAAACAAACTTCTTCACATCTTAAGGAAGTTGTGGGGAAAAAGAATTAAACCCAAAACAGAAATAAGGGAATAATAAACATTAGAATCAAGATGAATAAAGTAGGGATTGGAGCATAGAGACAAACCAAGGAAACCCAAACAAACAGGATGCCCTGAGGTCCAGCCCCTGGGTCACGCTGTCCTCCTTTCCCCCAGCTGTGCCTGCAGGGCTGACCCAATGGGATACACACTGGGGATGGTACTGGGCGGTGGACTGTGCGGCTGTGGAATTCCTCAGTTCTTGTCTTCTTGAAGGACAGAACTCAGTACTCAGGCCCGATAGCTTAAAGCCACAAAGGGTTTTTTATTCAACAAAGCAAGAGGAAAGTATGCCCCAAAGGCAGAGGAACAGGCTGGTCCTGAGGGTGGGTAGCCACCCGCTGGGTTTTACACGGTGTCTCTCATGGGGTTATGTGGCTTCCTCCCTCCCACTGTCATTCTGACAGTACCTCTTGGATCCTCCTGCTGCCTTTCCTTCAGCCTCTTTGTGCAAGTTTGTGTTTGTCATTTTCCCATAAGCACCTAAGAGAAACTCACAGTGGGGCCAAAACTGTAATGTAAATTACCTAATAATGATATGATGGCTTCAGGGTCCTTTGTGAAAGGTCCACCTTAAGTGCATACACTCTAAAATTGGAAAGGTCACAGTTACCACTACCTCTTTGCTCATTGGTTTGTGCTGAACTGCAAAAGGGGTTGGTCTAAGCAACAGAGGGTGGTGTCTGGGCAGAGACCAGGTGGCCTGCTTCCCCCTTTCTCCTCTCCTGCTCCTGTCTGCCTGCCTGTTCTAACAGGGACACCTTCAATCCTGGCCAATAGGTAGCTGCAACTCAGGGGGGATAAATCTGGTTCCCAGCCTGGGGCAAATTACCTTTGAAACCAAAATCAGTCAAAGGGAGAAATAAAGTGAGAGAAACCCGTTTATTGCTTACAAGCAGTCATCCACTTCTGCTTGCCTGTGTCTCCCTTGACCTGGCTGCAAAAAGGGACCCCACCCAACCTCTTCCATCCACACATGCCCTTGCTACCTCTTATAATCACCTAGTGATATGGAGATGGACTACTTCTCTCCACCCCCTGGAAACACCTTTTGATATGGGATGCACTCAGGCCAGGTGAGATTCTGGAAATACTGCAGTTTTATCCACAGAAGCCTAGCCCTAAATGGCCTGTGAAGAGTGGGTGAGGGGCCTTGGCTCCATAACTCACCTAAGCCTGGGCCTGGGCGAGTCCTACTTCCACATTCACATTCCCAGGTGGGAGGAAAAGCCAGGGCCCCTGGGCATCCAGGACACATGTTCTACAGTCCCTCACCTACCTGGACGTGGATTTGTGCTCAGGGTCTCCACAGGTCTGCTGTCCTGACTCCAGGCTCTCTGTGGGGTCGTGAGAGCCCGGGACCAGACGGAAGGGGCAGGAGGCGAAAATGGCCAGGAGGACCTTGCCCCCATCATCCTAACTTGCTCCACGTGGGGGAAGCCGGGGAGGGTGAGCACCCAGGCCTCGCTGTCGCCTCAGAAGTGTGGCACGGATACCCAGCGTCTGGGCTCTGGGGCGGAAATGCTCTCGCCTGGCTCCTGCTGCCCTGAAAGGTGCGCTCAGCTACCTACGCCTGCGGTCTTGCCTCAACTGCAGAAAGGGCCACGCCTTGCTGTTTGCGCATGCGCTGTTCCACACTGCACACCTGTTCTGCCCTTCACGTCATCCTCAGCCCTATTTCTGCACCTGAGTTCTCAGTCGCGTCGCTCAGGGCAACATTGCTGTTCGATGGTGAGGACAGCGCACGCGCAGCTCCTGCAGTCCGTTACCCTGTTGGGTGGCTGTGTTGGCGGGAGGAAGGCGCCCCTCCCTGCGGGCACGGCTGTGGACGTGAGGGCACAATGCTGTGTGAGGGCTGCACATCACAATGCCCGGGAAGTGCTTAAAAGGGGGCCAGCGGTGATGTCCTGCTGAGGCGGAAGGTCCAGAGGGGACGTGAAGGTGAGGGCGTGCCCGCAGGACTCCGTGGCAGTGGGGAAGCCTGCACCCTCTGGGCCCTGGGGCTTGCAGCCAGGGCGTGCTCAGCCCTCTGAAGGGCCTGGGCCCAGGGAACGCCCCTTGACTGCGGCTGTGGGAGTGGAAGCCAGCTGGGCCTGGGCCAGCATGGGAAGGGCCCCAAAGGCGGTGGTGGCAGGATGCAGGGGGCCTGACCTGGGGTGGGGGGCGCAGGCAGGGCACCCCATGCTGGGGGAAGGCTCCAGTAAGGGGAGAGCCCAGGCCAGAAGCGGGTTCCTCGGGGAGTGATGGCCCCTTGCTGCAGGCAGCGCACCCACACAGAAAGTGGCCTGGGCCCAGACAGAGCGGGAAGTGAAACCTGAGGTCAGCAGGCAGGAGCAGGCAGGCCCGTCCACAGGGCGGTGCACGAGGGCTAGGAAAGGAAAGGGTCTGTGGCCGGCTGTGCCCCGTCCCCCCAGCTGTGCGGGCACCCTGGAGCTGGCCCGCTGCCACCTGGAGGACAGGGGGCCTTTTTACACTCCCACGGGGAACTGTCAGCTGGGACCATGTGCGCCAGCCATCTCGATCTGCATCCCGGTGTGGCGACACGTGTGGGTGATGCTCTGCCGCGGGCTGTGCATTGGTGCTGGAGGGAAGTTCCTCCTTAACAGGGACAAGAGCTAACGTGCTGCCCCCTCTCACCTCTCAGGAGAAGATGGCCATGGACAGCATCCCGTTGTCATGGTATTACAGCTTGCAGTGCCGACGGCTGAGGTTCATGTTCATCAACTATAGGGGGAAGTTGGAACAGTTGCTACGCAACGGGGAGTTCCCTCTGTTCAGGCACATGCCCGTGTTCGAGAGCGAATTTTTCCAGGTGAATGAGCATCCCGTGCCTCCCATTCTGCCTGATTCTTTCTTGCGATCCCTCTTTCTTTCCTCCCTTGCATTCTTTTTCTTTGACCTAAACGTATTGAAAATTTACTATATGCTGAGTGCGCAAAGATGTCTTCAGGAACAGCTCAAGGGGATGATAGGGGAAACAGACAAAACCATTCTTTTTTCCCCCCATTTACTGATTTATATACTCAGTTCTATCAAGTGGCTACTCTGCTGTCTTTCCTTAAGATGTAAAGTTTTTAAAGAAATTAAAAGTGGTTTCATCCCCCTGGGCACCGTTTCCTGATTGCCTTGCCCATTCTTCCAAGTCACGACTGTCCTGAATTTGCCTGTTATCATTCCCATGCAGGTTTTGTCCTTTTGTATAAAATGTATCTGTGAAATGTTCTCTGAGTCTTGGAGTTCTAGGTATTCATTTTTATATGTATGGACGATACACTGAGTGTGCCCTTTGCAGCTTGCCTTTTCTCACTTGATGTCTTTTGTAGGCACTTGAGGCCCTGGATACCCCTTACATTGCTGATTCTCTCCGGTATCCAAAGCACATTAGTGTTCATTGGCTGCGAGCCTCATGAGAAGCTAATCATATAGGCATAACAAATATCCCCATTCTGCTCAGGAGCAAACTGAGTTCCAGAGAATAAAGTGACTTTCCCAGACTACAGACAGAGTGGTGAGGCCCAGGCTTTCTGACTCAGCGCTTGTGGAGTTTCTCCTTTGCACTGCTCTCTGGGTGATGACCTGAGTCACATCATAGGAGTAGGAACCAGACTTCAGGTGGAGCAACCCCCCACACTGTGAGAGAGAAGAGAGGGGAGGGGCAGGAGGGAAGGGTAGATGCTTGAGAATCAGCTGGGGAGCTCCATGACCTTGACACTGATTCTCAACCTTGCTGTCCTCAGAATTGCCTGGAAAGTTTAGAAGACACTGGTGCTGGGCCCCACCTCCCAGGATTCTGGTGTGACGGTGAGGGGCACTTTGGGCGCAAGGAGGGTTCAGAGCTTTCCGTTTATGGTATCGTAGGCAGGACTGAGGGTCAGGATGCACACAGACAAGACAGAACATTTGAGATTTAGGTATAAGGAGCAGGTGTTTAAATGCTTTATGTACCTTCTAGAACTGGGACATTGGTTTATGTAATCCAGGGCACAATTTCAGGAAATTTGGCATTGATAGAATGTTGTCATGCGTGTATAGTACATGATATTTAATGAGTTGTTGCAAAAGTGTTCTTTGTAGCTGTTTTTCCCACTGTAGGATCATTCATTACATTTAATTGTCACACCTCTTCTTCAGTGTGAAATGATTCCTTCGCACTTCATTATCTTTTGCATTGAGAACTTTGAGGCAAAAAACCTGCTCTTATTTTTAATAAAATGTCCATTTTGCAAAAATTCTAAAACTTGCTTACCCAGACCCTCCTGAGAGGTACCTGGAACATGTCCAGTCTCTTGCTATGGAACTCAACATTGTACTGAAATAACATTGTGCGTCATTTCTGTGTGTGTATATATGTAGAATAAGTTTTCTTGGTTTCAGGCTGTACATGCCTTTGTTATTTTGATGGTGATCACAGGCACTTCTCGGTAGGGAAGTACCTGATCACAGGCATGCTGAGGAAGGGGAGTTGGGCTTGTAAGAGAGGTTGGACTGGAGGGGGAGATGCAAGTCAGGGCCTTTGCTGCGGCTGGAGCTGCCTGTGTGGGAAAACTAGCAACTCTTTGAGTTTTTGCTGCACACCAGGAACTGGTAGACACTTTATCTAGGCCTGGAGCAGAGGAGGAAAGATAGAAGGGGATGTGAGATAATGTTGCTTTTCTCTTTCTCTGAACTGCAGATCAACAAAAGAGGAGAACTGATCGATGTGCATAATGATGTGCATGTGATGACTGTGGGCGTCACATACAGCACCCCAAGGTTACTAATACCTGATGTCATGCTGCTGGCATGCCCAGCTATGAAATGTGCCAGACGTGACCAGGGTAGCCAGGGAGCGGGCTCCGAGGCAGCAGACAGCCTGGAGCTGACCAGGTGAGCCCACAACTTTAACCGAGTCAGAGGGGCCCCACAGCATGAGCCGCAGCTCTGGGGGGGTTCAGAGGAAAGATCAGACACAGCCCAGTGTGCACCAAGGCTTTGTGGGGAAAGCCATTGATATATAGGAGGGGTGTGGGAATAAGACCAGAAAGAAAGTGGGGAGACACAGTGAGAGGGCCCTGCGTGGCAGAGTGAGGGGTTAATACCTGTCAGTTTGGGTAGGTAGTTGGGAGCCCTAAAGGTGCTGCACTGAGGCGTGATGAGCTAAGTGATGTACTTGGAATTAGGGCTGCAGCTGTGATGAGGAGGCAGGTGTGAGCGCTGGGGTCAGGAAAGCAAGATTTGGTAAATCCCTAAACAGAGGGAGCAGACTGGCGGGGCCGAGGGAGTCACTGCCTCTTCCTTCCCATTTACCTGGACTTAATCTCCTGCTCCTTTGCTCCTGGCAGGCTGCTTCCTTTGCAGTTGGTAAAGTTATCCATCTACAGTCATGAGAAAAAGCAGCTGCACTTGAAGCTTGCCAGTGGCCGCTCCTTTTACCTACAGCTGTGCCCCACCTCACGTGGAGAAAAACTGTTCAGGTACTGGGAAGACCTGGTGTACCTCCTGCAGCTGCAGGCAGAGGCCTTCAGTGACACCCCAGCGGGCCCAGCTGGCACTGTGGATGTGCCTGTGCTGCAGGCAGAGGATAAGAAGAGCCCAGCAGTAAACTTGCACACTGTCTACAGGTACAGCACAGGGCTTTCAGAGCACAACTGAGAGCTCTCCCAGATTGTTTTCTAAAAAAACGCATGAATTTGGAAGAGCTCAGGCCATAATAGCCACCATATATAGGCCCTGCCACATGGGAGAGGTTCCAAGCACTTCTGAATACCCGGGGTTTCTTAAGGGTCAGCTCCTCTGGCCTCATCCCCAGCATTGTTACACCCTCAGCAGCACCCTGACTGCCCTGTCCATGCTGGGACACTTGTTCCCACCACCCAGGGACTGCAACCAGCTTTGGCAGGCTGGCCCCTGGGAGGGAGTCCTTCTCTGAGCCGCACTCTGAGTTCTGTGTACATGTGCTTCTGCGGCGTGCTTTGCACACAGATGCACCTTGTATCCATAGGTACCAGAACATAACATGGGTGTGACCCTTGCACAGTAGTCTCAGTTGTAGGAATCTGTTTTGCAGAAAAGCTGGCCAGTGTACAGGGTAGAAGTCTGAGGGTGCTCCCTGTGGATGGCAGCAGTCCTGTCATGGCCAGGACTGGGGAGAGTGTGGGGGCGTGCCAGATAGGGGGTTCCTGCATCTGCTGGGAGACGCGGATGACCTCAGAGGTTCAGCTCCAGGGCAGGTGACAGCCATTTCTCATCTTGCTCATTGTCTTCTCTCCTTCCCCCTCCTGTTGGTCCTGAAGGGGACCAAGGTCAGGTCAGTGCCAGGAGCCTTCCCATGTCCCCTGAGGTATCTGGGGCCACCTCTCTTGCTTATGCTGGTGGGGAAGGAATCCAACAACGTGCTTTGCACACAGGCGTGCTTGGGAACACACCCTCTCCCTTAACCAAGGCACCCGCAGGGTCTGACCCAGGGGCAGCAAGGTCAGCCCCCAAGGGCCGCATGAGTGTTGCAGGAGTGGCGATGACCAGCAGTTCTATTATAAAGACCACTGAAGGCCCAGGAGCAAGACGCTTTCTCTTGGCCTTGAAGAGTAAAGGCAACACCACTGAACCCCAAGGGCAGCGTGAGTGTTGCAGGAGTGGCGATGACCAGCATTTCTATTACAAAGACCACTGAAGGCCCAGGAGCAAGACGCTTTCTCTTGGCCTTGAAGAGTAAAGGCAACACCAGTGCACAGGAAGGAGGTCAGAGAACCTCCCAGCTCCAGGCTGAAGCCCTGAGAGAGAGAGAAAGACAAAGAAAACTGATATTTGGAGGCCCTCCCTTAGTAGAATAGTCCCAAACATCCGGAAGCACCTTGGTTCCACTAAGGGAGATGCAAAGGAGAGGGAGCCAAGAAGCCCTGGGGGCCTCAGACGTGCCTCCTCCTGCTGGGAGTCCACCAGCCTCAGCTCCACCCCAGAGGAGTCCAGGTGCGTGGCCAGGTGCCCCTCCATGTTTCCTTTCTGTTGGCTTGTTCATCTCACTGTGAAACTCCTGGGTGGTGAATTGGGTGAGACCCTAACACTTTCCTCAAGTAAACGCAGCCAGCAGAAGGATGCAGACCTCTCTCATGGTTTCACTTGCTCCGGAGAATCACAAAGCTGAGCCCCAGAGAGCACAGGCAGCCAAGTGCTGTAATGCGAGGAGCTGTGTGAGCTTGGTGTGTGCGCTGGCCAGTTCCCTTGCTGAGCCTGAGCACCCTCGGGACGGGCGCAGGGAGGCTGGCTCCCTGGTGCGGTAGCAGGTGGCTCCTCGGGAGAAAACCTGCCGTTTCTCACCCACCCTGTGCCTGCTGTACCTGACACTGTGCACACATCTCTTCATGGAAAGTCCTCGCCATCTCAGTTTCCCAGGTGAAGGAAGTGGAGGCTCAGAGGTGGAATAACCTGGACAGACACACCCTGGTGAGCCCTGGAGCTTGGATTCCAGCCTGTGTCTGTCTGGCAACCACTCTCTGCCCTTTGCCAGCACTTGAGAATTACTTCTTTTAATTGCTAACTTAAAAGGGAAAAATGAGTACATGTAAAAAGACAAAAGAACTTCAGACTTGCACAGAAAAGTTGCAGAAGCAGTGTAGTTTCTCTGCCCCCTCCCCCAGCTCCTGTTGTACTGACACCCAGCAGGACTGAAGTTCAGTGATGAGAGCCAGGGGCCAATGTCGGCACAGCAACCGGCCCAGCTGGACATGGGAAGTTCGTTGGTGGCTGGGCTCTAGGTTCCCATGCTGCACATACTGGTTTTTTCTTGAGAAAAGCCTGTTTTTCCCCAAGTGTGTGCTCACTGCTTCAGCCTCTGTGAGTGGGTGATGTCTGCAGCATGGTGTGGATTTTGTGTTTCCCTGACATCTGCTACATGTTTGGTTGGAATTCCATCTTGAGAACTATCTCCCTCATATACATTTTTATTCAGTTTTATTCAGTAGTTTATATTGGATATTTATGGGCCATAATCCATCACTGTTTCTTTGTTTCATGTTTTTGTATGTTTGCTTAAATTATTCTAAGGCCATTGGAAGAAACTCCTTCACATTGTGTCTTTGTTCAACAAGCTCCCATCTTTTTTTAGTTAGCACTTTTTCTGGCACTATAAAATATTCCAGATATTTTCCCTGCCCCAGCCTTGCAGTCAGCCACTCCTCCAAAGAGTCATGCCTCTTTTTATTTGAAAGTGGTGCTTATACATATATATCTTGGTACTGTGTGGTATTTAACTGCACTTGTTCTGTTTTGTTTTTCAAGTTATCTCAAATATTGAGGAGGAGCCAACCTAGAACTAGAAAAAGAGCAGACACAGCACTGAGGAACCAGTGGGGACAGATCTGACTTGACTTTTGTATTTGAAGATGCTCTAGTTTAATAGGCAAGATCTGGTGACTCCACACTTTATAAGTAGACATGGACTCTGCCTGGTATGTGCCCGATTCCCTGCTTCGGGCCAGGCAGGGTGAGGCATGCAGCATGGTAAGCATACCGTCAGGATCTCACAGTCCCCTCGGGAAATGAGATGTAATATAGATACAAAACCATAGCATGAGCCACAAATGAAGTGACACCATGTGAGGACAAGGGAAAACATGCCAATGAGACGGTCACTAGGCAGTTTGGCTGAAGCACAGTGTGGCCATGGAGGAGCCCCTGGAGATAAGGTGGTGGGAGCAGCTTGGGTCTGGGTTGCTCCAGGTCTCAAATGCCTGCTTAGAGGCTAATCTTGATTGTGGGCTTTTTAAGCTGAGTGATGATTTAGTAGTAATGGGGCTTGAATCAAAATCCATGAAGTAATTGAGGGTCAAAATAAGAATCTCTCCCATCCCCCATTGTCCCTGGGGTGCCTTCATTGTTTATCATTCTCTTTTCCAGGGTGTTCAAATGAAAGCCCCAGAAAAATCAGCTCTTTGGGTTTTCAGAACCTTCCCTACTGCATAGATAGTAGAGCAAGTTTCTGGAAGTAAAAGATCTGGTGGGGTAGGCTCTTTACTAAGGGGTAATAAAGCCCCTGGAGGTGAGATGGAGACAGTGTGGCAGCAAGCAGCATGGACAGCACGGAAGCCTTCATGCAGCCAGCAGAGTGGGGAGTGGCTGGAGGTCACTGGTACTGTGACACCCTGATCCATGAGGCAGTGACCTTGGAAGCCGAGTAAGAGGCACCAGGTTTCAAGCAGCAAGCTCTGTATCTTCTCTCTCGTGCTGAGTAAGGCTTTCCTTTGCACAGTGAAACACTGTTGTCTTTTTGAATTTACATAGTCCCCAGTAGTGATAAAAATATTTTGTGACGTCAACCAGGCTGGTCTCCAGGCTCCTGCAGCACAGCCCCCCTCACAGCTTTGCTCCTTGCCTTGACCACTGGCTGGCTTTGGTTCCCCAGGCTGTGGGTCAGAGGCACATTTTGTGGACTAGAAGCATTTCTGTCTCCCACCACTCTTCTCTCTTCCCCTGAAGGTCCCCGAGCACAGATGGGAAGTCCAGTCCATAGAGGAAGGAAGAACAGAACTCGTGTCCAGGCAGGACCTTCGGGGGAAGGAGAGGAAGAGCACAGCAGCACTTCTCAGCGATGAGAAGGGAAAGGCTGTCATCACCCAGACTGAGTGGTTCCACATTGAGGTCAGTACCCTCGGGAAGCTCCATGAGTTCCAGAAGGAAACCATGAGAATTTGGGGGCAGAGCACAGGAAGGAATTCCAGTGTGCATTAGCTGAAGAACTGGTGAGTTGTGGGGTGTGTACGGTGAGACTGCACACTAGTGTGGGTGACTCACTTGCTGAGTAAAAGAAGCAGGTCAGGGGGAAAATACAGGTCAATTTATAGAATCATTTTAAGACCAAGCCAGACATGATTCTCTTGAGAAAAGCAAGTCTCTCTAGTGCAGAAAACAAGATACGTGGAAAACATAAGCGATTCATTAGTGTTTGGAGTTGTTCTATTTCATAAAGAGTGGGTTTACAGGTATTTGCAAATTTTAACTTTTCTGAAAGCAGAGGTCCCTAAGTGGTGTAATTGTTGTAGAAATACCCAGTTTATTTTAGTGACTTTTCACACAATCACCAGAATGGTAGGTGTCAAAAGTGTCTGATGTCCACCTTTGCAGTGACAGTAAGTCACTGTTGGTTTAGTTGGAAGCATTTCTTTCTTGTTTTATGGTATTGCGATTCCCTCCCCATTCAACACCAGATGCACTGGTGCATTTCTTCCCTGCATATACATATAACAGTAACAAAATTATGCCCAGTAATAATAGTGTAACTCCATTTGGGTACCCAGACTGATGATTACAGTGTGTGAGAGTATGTGAGAGGGGGTCTTTCCACATATACTAACACCAGCAGGGTGTCCCAGAATTCAATTCTCACACTATCTGCCTGGAGACAGCACCAGATTCCCAGGTTAAAGGCTCCATCCTACAAGACTGTTATGCACAGAATATAATTGGACCATATTTATTTTTATCTGATTTCACAATCTTTGTCTTTTAATTGAGTCATTTAGGCCATTTATATTTAATGTACAGATAAATGTGTGCATTTAAATCTACTACATTTCTGTTTATTTTATGTTTGGTCCATCTGTTTTTTGCTTTCTTTTTCCTATTATTTTGGCCTTATTTCTGACAAGTTTTTTTTTATAAAATTTTATTGCCTGCTGTATTCTTAACGAAAACATTTGTAGGATAAACATTTAACCAACTATAGTCTAATTTCAAGTAATATTGTGGTAGTTCAGATAAACTTAAAAAATATGCACTAATTTACTTCCATTAACTCCTCTCCTGGACTTTGTGCTGTACTAAACATACATTTTACTTTGATTTAACTTAGAAAACCCACACTACTACTAAGTTTTTCTGTGTTGGGAGCTTTTTTGTTTACTAATTTCCATCTCTGTGCTCATTATTAGTCTGTTCAGATTTTCAGTATCTTCCTGATTCATGATTCAGTCTTTTTTTTTTTTTTTTTATTGAAGGGTAGTTGACACACAGTATTACATTACATTAGTTTCAGATGTACAACACAGTGATTCAACATTTATATACATGATAATTCTAGGTCCTTATGCTATACATTACATCCCGGTTACTTATTTATTTTACAATTGGAAGTCTGTTTATATATATATATATATATATATATTTTGTGAGGGCATCTCTCATATTTATTGATCAAATAGTTGTTAACAACAATAAATTTCTGTATAGGAGGGTCAATACTCAATGCACAATCATTAATCCACCCCAAGCCTAATTTTCATCAGTCTCCAATCTTCTGATGCATAACGAACAAGTTCTTACATGGAGTACAAATTCTTACATAGTGAATAAGTTACATGGTGAACAGTGCAAGGGCAGTCATCACAGAAGCTTTCGGTTTTATTCATGCATTATGAACTATAAACAGTCAGTTCAAATATGAATATTCATTTGATTTTTAAACTTGATTTATATGTGGATACCACATTTCTCTATTATTATTATTTTTAATAAAATGCTGAAGCATGATTCAGTCTTGATGGGTTGTTTCTAGAAATGCATCCATTTCTTGAGGTAAAAGTTGGCAATTAATTGTTCCTAATAACCTTTTATGATCCTATGCATTTCTATATTATCAGTACTAATGTATTTTTCATTTCAAATTTTATTTTAGTCTTAGTTCAGCTGAAGTATTGTCAATTTTGTTTAGGTCTTAAGAAAAAACAGCTCTAGTTCTGTTGATTATTTCTGCTATTTCTCTGGCCTCTGTTTTATTTCTTTACACTCTAATCTTCCATTATTTCCTTCCTTCTGCTAACATTGGGCTTAATATGTTCTTTTTTTTCCCCCAGTTCCTTCAGGTGCAAAGTTAGGTTGTGCTTCTTTCTAGTAAGTTGTTGCAAACAGATACTTAGATGTGTTCATAAACTTTGCACTGTTGGGCTATTCTATGTTTATGCACTTTAACTCAGTGGAATAACACTGCTGTGAATCGGACTGTGTATGGGTTCTGAGAAATATGTTTAAAGTTGTTTTGAACACATCAGTGTGAGCATGAGAGATTAGCAAACACTTACACTCACTGAATAAACAGTGGCTGTTACAACTTTCTTTCGCTTGGTCCAAATACCATAAGAATTCAACTCTAATGATAGGATCTTTAACTCAGTGAAAGAGCTCCTTGATAGGCAGCTCCAATGTCAAGAAGAAAGTGCCTTTAGGAAATTTTTTTAAACACAGTAGTGTAAGTATGAGGATCGTATCTGTTACTCTCACTGAGAAGACCCTGTGCTTTATGCATCCTTCAGGTGAGTCATTGCAGGGAGGTCCAGTTATTAATATCTACTGCCATAAACTTTCCTCTCAGAACTGCTGCATCTCACAAGACTTGATATGTTGTAGTTCCAGTTTAATTTTTTAAAGGTAATTTATTTTCCTTTTGATTTTTTTCTTTGACCCATTGGTTGTCTGGAAGCAGGTTGTTTAGTTTCCATGTATTTGTAGATCTTCTCAGTTTCCTCTTTGTTGATTTCTAGTTTCATAGCATTGTGGTGAGAAAAGATAGTTGGCATACTTTCAGCTTTCTTGAATTTGCTAAGAATTTTTCTGCTTTGTGCTTACCATATGATGTATCCTACAGAACGTTCTGTGTGCATCTGAGAAGAATGTGTTTTCTGCTGCCATTGGATGGAGTGTTCCGTTCTCTCTATGCCCGTTCAGTATATTTGTTCTGAAGTTTGGTCCAATTCCAATGTTTCCTTGATTTTCTCTCTGGATGATCCATCCACTGATGATAGTGGGATATTAGAGTTCCCAAATATCCTTGTATTGCTGCCTATTTCTCCCTTAAGATCGGCTCATATTTGCTTAATATATTTCAGTGCCTGGGTTTGGGGGTGTACATATGTGCAGTTAGGACGTCCTTGCTGTGTTTGACCCCTTCATCAGTATAATAACCTTTTCTGTCTCTTGTGACCACTTCTGGCTTGAAGTGTATTTCATCTGAAAACTGTATGGTTACACGTGCTTTCTTTATGGCTTCTTGCTTAGAATGTCACTTTCCATCCCTTCACCTTGGTCATGTGTGTGTCTTCAGGGCTGAAGTGAGTCTCCTGTAGGCAGTGTCCAGTCGGGTCTTGCTTTATTATCCATGTAGGTACGCTGTACCTTTTGCCTGGTGAGTCCAGCTCACATTCACAGTGGTTGTTGGTGTGTAAGGACCTCTGACATTTTACCTTCTGCCTTATCTCCACTGTCTTTTCCTTCTGCTCTTGTAAGTTGATGGTTCTCAATGTTGTTCAATCTACTCTTTATAAGAGTAGATTGTCTTGTCTCTAGATTTCTGCTTTGTGCTTACCATGAGGGTTACATAAAACGTCTCATAGGTAGAACAGTCCTTTTTCTGCTGATAGGAATTATCTTCATTTGCCTGTAAAAGTTCTACCCCCCCTTTTATATTTTGATGTTACAAATGATCTATTCTGTGGTGTGAAATAATTACCAAAATGTAGAAGACATAGTTACTTTTAATGCTCTTTAGTGTATAATTGTTTAAAATAGTATTCTAAAATAGCTGCAGTTCTCCAATTCTGACTCTTAATTATCACTTAGAGTTTTGTAGGTTACTTTCTTTTTTCCCTGCCTGCCTTTAAAATTATTTTTCATTGACTTTCGACAGTTTCTTCATGTCCTGGAGGAAAGAAAGTCTTTTTTCATTGAAATAATAAGGTGTATTAGCTTTATGGTCTTGTATGTCCAGTTCCTTTTGTGGTTTGGAAAATACTGAGCTCTTACTTCTTTAAATAAACTTTCCC
This sequence comes from Manis pentadactyla, assembly GCF_030020395.1. Lineage (NCBI taxonomy): Eukaryota > Metazoa > Chordata > Mammalia > Pholidota > Manidae > Manis > Manis pentadactyla. The sequence continues at coordinate 64,040,669 of NC_080031.1, read as the reverse complement.
CTTCTCCCTCTCTCCTCCTTTTGGACATTCATTATTTTCATGTTGACTTAATTATAAAGTCTGATAACTCTTGTAGGGTTTCTTCACCTTCTAAAAATCTGTTCTCTCTTCTACCTGTATCATTTCTAAGTCCCTGGCTTCCAAATGATTTATTCACTCTTCTATCCAATCTGCTCTATGTCCAGTGCTTTCTAATATCCTTCATCTAATCTATTGAGTTCTTGAGCTCCAGAATTCCCTATACTTTTTTAGGATTTCAATATCTTTGGCAAAGTACTTCTGTTCATTGATTTTTATTTGAGTTCATTGAACTGCCTTTCTCGGTTTTCTTTCTCAGACACAATGGAGATAAAGCAGAAGGTGAAAGATAACATGTCAGAGGCCCTTACATATCAACAACCATTCTGTGGCTATTTTGAATTCTTAATCTGTTAGCTTGCAATATTCCATATCTTTGAGTTCTGTTGCTGGAGAATTGTCATTTTCTTTTTGTGATACTCTATCACCATGAGTTTTAATAACGTTTCATGGAATATTCCTCTGCTGCCACACTGGAAGTAGCAAATAGCTTTCTTTCTTATATAAGCATTTCTTGTACTTTCAAGACCAAGAGCAGTGTTTGGCTAATGGTCTCTGGAAGCTGTCAGCAGTATTTTGTTGTTATTTTCAGCTGCACATGTGACACATGTTAACCACTTACCAGACCAATTTGTCCCAGAGGCTCTTGGGACTCCGATCTGCTAGACCCCTAGGGCAAGAAAGATGATAAACCTTCTCCCTGTTCTGGAATAGCCGGAAGGAGACATTTGACTGCACTTTCTGCTGCTTCTATTTTTTCCTTAATAGCAATCATATTTCATTGGACTCTCTGTAAATATCATACTAGGGGGGAAGCTATGTGATGTATTTCTGTGGTTGTATTCTGATGATCTGCTCCTTGATCAGAATTAGACATGTTAAGGGTTAAGGGAAGATGATTATGACAGTATCCAGATGGACTTCTTATCAGTGTTGCCTTTCATTCTACAGGTAAGAATCAGCATAGCTGAGACATCGGGCACCAGGAACAACATAACAGAATTCTTGCTTATGGGATTCCCTGATGACCAGGGGCTCCAGAGCCTGTGGTGCCACACTCTTCTTCCTCATTTACCTGGCAGCCCTGATGGGTAACCTCCTCATTATCACCCTCACCACCATGGACCAGCATCTCCGATCCCCCATGTACTTCTTCCTAAAGAATCTGTCCTTGATTGACATCTGCTATATCTCTGTCACTGAGCCCAAATCCCTCCTGAACTCTCCAACCGGCAGCCACTCCATCCTTCATGGGATGTGCCTCACAGGTTTTCCTCATTATGTTTTTTGCTGGCACAGAGTTTGCCCTCCTCCTGGTAATGTCCTATGACTGCCATACTGCCATCTGCTGCCCTCTGCACCATGAGACCGTCATGAGCAGAGGGGCCTGTGTGCAGATGTTGACAGCATCATGGGTCAGTGAGTGCAGCTATGGATCCCTTCACACTGCAGGAACCTTCTCTGTCTGCTTCTGTGGGCCTAACATTGTGCATCAGTTCTTCTGTGGTGTTCCCTCACTGCTCACACTGTTTGTTCTGGAGAGAACTTGCTATTTATTCCAAGTGTTATGATTCATTTTTAAAGTATCTGTAGTTAAAATGAGGTTGAATAAATCTCATAACTTGAATTTAGGGAGTGTTTGGTCATGCTTATTATATATTTTTTAGGTTTAGAGTAGAGCCATCAAGGCCCTAGAATATGCCATTATAATTGGTAGTTGTGGTTTTGGTTTTATGTTCTATCTTAATGATTGTGTCTTATGTTCACATTTTTTCTATTGTTTTAAGAATCTCATCTGCAAAGGGCAGTGTGAAAGCTTTTTCAAACTGCCTGCCCCACCTCACTGTGGTGACATTGTTCCTCTTTTCTGGGATTATTACATATTTAGTTAAAAACTTTAAATCTTCATCTTCCATTAAAGTGCTGATATCTGTGCTTTACACTGTGTTCTCCCCAACCATGAATCCTGTCATCTATAGCCTGAGAAGCCAGCACATGCAGATGTCATTGGTTGGAGTGACAGCTGGGGAAGTGTCCAGAATTTTGTTTTGATTTATATATGTAAAAATACATTGAAATGAGTGATTTTTTGGATAATTATTTCAAAAGGGATAACTTCTCTTCCCCTTTGATTAATCTATAAAATTCAGTCATGTTTTGCCTAACAGTTCCAGCTCCACATTTTACTATCTTACTTGTGGTTGTTTTCTGATGATCTGTTGTAGTCAGTACAGTGTAGTGACTACTGTACTGAAAATTTTCAATTAAGTGGTTTTCCTCCCAGTTTTGATTTCATATCACAATATTCTACTAGGGTGAAAATTCTGAATGGTTTACACTCACCATCAGTGTTTACAAATGCACCATGATCTCACATTTTCAAGGTGGTCTCACAACATAGCACATTTTGCTATTTATTCCAAGTGTTATGCTTCATTTTTAAAGTATCTGTAGTTAAAATGAGGTTGAATAAATCTCATAACTTGAATTTAGGGAGTGTTTGGTCATGCTTATTATATATTTTTTAGGTTTAGAGTAGAGCCATCAAGGTCAAAATGATGTGGTCACTAGTTATTAAGAATTCAGAATATATAATGATGAGGATAACAGCATTCATATAAAGAAGTCTTGGGTTAGAACAGAACCTAAGTTGTATGCTTTTTATCACTAAACACAAAATGACAGTACTGAAATGATTCTTAAACATGTCTGTTAAATTTACATTTACTTCTTTTGTTCTTTCCTCCTCCTTCAGTCCTTGTTTGTTTACTGTCATTTATTGTCTTCCTTTTACTTTGTATTTTTCTTAATTTCTTTGTATTTTTGCCCCGTTTTGGTCTTTGGTTCTTCCCTTCCAGAATGAATTCATGTGTTGTCCTGTATCAATTCAGCTGTAAGTTCCTCCAAGGCTACTTGACATTCTATCTCCCTTCCCACTCAGGTTACCCCAGTGCCTATTTAATAAACACATTACTTCCACCTTTCTGTGATAACATTGTGTGGAAATGAGCACTGCTGAGTCTGTGGGTACACGTGTGGCTCAGGAAATCGGAACTTCCTCCTGTGGTGGAATTGGCTTGAAAGTATTGTTATTTCATATTTACTTTGGATTTAATTGACACTTTTGATCATTACTTATGTATTTTATAATTTAATTTATAAATCTAGGCTCCTCTGGTGTTGATTTGACATATTTTTGCTTTATGGTCAGTTTATCCTTCTTTTAGACTCATTTACTCTCTTTCCACCACATTAAATATTTAAGTAGTAGTTTTCTCTGTCTTCTCAAACCATGTCTAGGGAATGAACACTGATCACAAATTCCAGTGCTACCAACCTAAGTAACACCCCTCGCACCTGTCATTCAGGTTGCTACTGTCCTAGACCTCGTGTAACGGCTCCTTCCCTCCTCCTTCTTCAGTTCCTCCTAGACTTGCAGCTAAATGTAGAATTAACACTAATGGATCCCAAGACCACACCACAGATAGCCAACCCAGAGTTCTCTAATGTGTTCACAATCACTGTTTCTCTTACATCTCATATCTGAATCCTCACATCCCACTGAAGTCTGGCATCCTCAGTGATCTTGATTCAGGGCACCTTGTCTTTTATGTGTTCATTACCTGATTAATATATCTCTTTGTTATTTATTACTTCATTTCCTCAGCATGTTCTCAGATCTTTCTTTCAAACACTACCATAGTAAATCTGGTACTTATTTTACATAAATATCATTTTATTATAATGTGAACAAAAGAATCTCAATACCAGTACACAAATATCAGGATGAGATATAATTGACTTATAACATTGTATAAGTTTGAGGTGTACCAAGTTTATGCACATATATATGATTACCACAATAAATTTAGTTACCATATAATATGCTCACATAATATACAGTATTTTTTTCTCTGCCTGACTTATTTAGCATAATGTCCTCAAAGTCCATCCATGTTGTTGTAAATGGCAGATTTCCTTCTTTTTATGTCTGATATAAAATAGGTTACCAGAGAATAAAATGAACAAATGCAATTCAACAATAGTGTAGGAAAAAAATGGACAAATTCCTTGAAAGGCAAACATTAGCCTAACTAACTCAAGAAGGAACAGAAAATCTCAACACACCTATAGTAATAGTTTGCATAAATTATCAAAAATATTCCATCAATGAAAATTCCTGTACCAGATGACTTTACTGATGAATTCTACCAAAATTTAAAAAGGAATTAACTGTAAATAGCGTAAGTAGTGGACATATCACTTGAAAGCTAGTATGAAGGTCAAATGACAAAAGTTATAAAATAAATTTTAAATTAGTTAAGGGAATCACTAAATATAACGTACTAATGAAGACATACATAAAACATGGAAGACGAGGAATTAAAAAAATAGTGCCATTAGAATGCATTCAAACTTAAGCAATTATCAATTTAGCAGATTGCTGTATATGTAAGATGTCATATATAAACTGCCTGAACCAAAACCAAAATACCTATAATAGATACATAAAAAATAAAGACAAGAAGCCCAACCACATGATAGAAAGTTGTCCCTGTTCACACACATTTCTCAGCAATATTCGCATCACTTTCTTTCTCACATATTTCTAAATTCATCATTGTAATTGTTTTGAATACTGCTATTCATTCATAATATGAAGAAGGGAAACTCATCACTGTCCAACCTCTGTTCTTGAAATACTTACACAACAAATAGATGTTTTAGAAACTCTTAACATCCAGACTCAATCTTATTTGCAGGTGGGCCAAATTTTGAGACTGGAATTGTAAAATATAAGGTAGGATATACTGTACTAGCTGTCGCTTCACTTCTAGAACATGAGAGCTTAAAAGCAGCCAGTTATTCCCAAGTGGAAGAACTTACTGTGCTTATGAGAAGACATAAAATGGTTAGAATATCACAGTTAATAGATATGTTTCTGAGGTAGCCCATGTCTGTATGTTGTTTCAAGAAAAGGATTTTCTTGCTTCTACCAAGACAAAATTCAGGTAACTTCTGTTGGATCAAGTATTTGTGATCAAATGTTCACTGAAAGAGAATTTGGAAGTGTTCTAGGGATCAGGCAATGTAGATCTTATAAGATGCATTAATTTTTATTTGTTAAGACTAACTAAAGACCTTCATACTATAAAACTCATTACCTTGTACCAAACTATTCTTGAAGAGTGGTTACCACAACATATAGTATTTCACAATCCCATAGCATTATTGTGGCTAAAAGTCATCACTGAATTGCTCACCAATGACTGTCATTGGTAAATCCAACTGGCTGTTACCCTCAAACTGGAGAGCAACTTGTTATTTGCTAAAATAAACCCTGCCTTAAAGATTGTCTCTGACATCATCCACTGTCCATGTTGGACTTCTATTTTGTTCTCAAGGAAAAAGAGAACTATTGATGTTTTAATTCAAGAATGAGTGATGGTTCCTCTTTATTCCTTAGTCTAGCTAAAGTTTTCTCAGTTTTCTTTTTTCTTTTGAAAAAAATCATCCCTTGGTTTCTGGTCTCTATTTCATTTATTTCTGCTCTGATTTTGTTGTTTCCCTCTAAGTAGGCTGACTTTGGGCTTAGTTTGTTTTTTCTCTAGTTCCTTGAGGTATCAAGTCAGGTGGTTTATTTGAAATCTGGCTCTTTTCCTATAACTTGCCTATAAATTTACGTCTTAAGAATTGCTTTTGTTGCATCCCACAAGTTCTTGACCATTGGTATTCCATTTCATTCATTTCAAGATTTAAAAGATCCTTTTGATTTCTTCTTCAACTCATTGGTTGGTTGGAGAATGCTTTTAAATTTCCATGTATGTGCGAACTTTCCAATTTTCCTCAAGTTATTCATTTGTAGTTTCATATAATTGTGGTCAGAACAGATGTTTGGTTTTATTTCAATGTTCTTAAATTTGCTAAGACTCATTTTTGTTACCCATGTATGATAGTTTTATGCTGGGGCGTGTTCTGTGTGTGCTTAGGAAGGAAGTATATTAATGGGCTGTTGGATGACATGTTCTATATGATGTCTCTTAGGTCTGTTTGGTCTAAACTATAATTCGAGTATAATGATTCCTTACTGATTTTCTGTCCAAAGGATCAATCCAATGTTGAAAGTGGGAAAAAACCGTTTCCTGAATTCAAGGACTGAAGTTTTAACTATGCTAGTGTAATTCTGGTATTTATTCTTTCTTCTTTGACCTGTTAATTTCATACTTTAAAAGAAGCCCATAAAATAGGATGAATCCTGCATAGTATGGCTGATGAAATAGAAGTATATTTAGATAATGTCATGAAGACCAAGAACTTCTTTCCTGAGAGTATCATAAAACTGGGTAGTTGTTTCCAAGGATAGCTTGTGGATGTGAGTGGCTCTTGGAGAGGAAATATGTGTTATCTTAGGAAAAGAATGTTATACTTACATCAGTTCTCTTCAGTTTTTCAAAAATATCTAGGACATAGTCCAAGAAAACATACAATTGCATAATTTGGCTAATAACATATCTGATTAGATGGTCTGTTCAGATTGGGGATGATATTTGGCCTATTGGTTTAATCTGGGATCTGTGGCTCTTGGCAATAGATTCGTTTCTGTCTTACCAGCAGCTCTACTGATGATGTTTGTAAAGTTAGATTTTAGAGGCCAATTTGATGCCTGATATTATGTACTGTGTGTGTGCCACTGTCAGGGAAGCCAGCTTTTCCATCTCTGATCCTGACGGAACAATTCCATCCACCCCTAAGTCTCACAGACAGGAGCCAAGCTGGTATTGACCTCGGGGGCTTCTGCCTAAACTGGGAGCCCAAATCCACCAGCTCAGCCCGAGTATAGGGGCGGACCATAGAGTGCTCCATGACCTGGGGAGGGAGCTGAGCCTCTCCTTGGGGAACTCTTGGCTGCTGGGTCTTTACTTTCTTTACAAACACCAAGTGTGCTTTCAACACAGGAGGCACCAGTGCCTCCGGCACCACCCCTTCATCCTTCCCCAGCTCCTCCATTTCCAGGGCTGATGGCACCTTTCGCTCCACTCCCCCGAGTGCCTCCTCTGCTACAACCTTTACCTTTTCTACTGTGCCTCGCAGCAGTGCTAGCTCCGTCTTCAGCAGCTCTCTTACCTTCACCTCAATGCTTTGCAGCTGACGTTCTCATGCCACCTCCACCTGTGCTTCCCTCAGGAGTCTGTCTTTTTCCTTCATAGCCTTTTTCTCCTTCAGAGCACCTGGCAGCACTGCTGTCTTGTTTTGTAAGGAATCTTTTACCTCTTCAATGGCACGTTGCTGCCAGCATTCTCATGCTGCCTTCTCTTGTATCAATACCATTTCTTTCTTCAGTGAATCCACAGAATTTTGCAGCTCTTGTTCTCGTGCTGCCATTTCTTGGGTCTTTTTCAGGAGCATGTCCTTCTCTCCTGTAGACTTTTTTAATACTGTGAGAAGCAGCCAACCCACAGTCCCCGCTGCATCACAGGCACTCGTTCTCTCAAAAGACCTACTTACTATACCAAGGGCCACCCCTACTGCCTCAGGTATCACCTCCACTTGCCTCCAGTCCTGGGGTGGAGCCCAGCCCTCTAGGAGGCAAGCCACCTCAGACCACATACCCACTGGGGAACAATCCACTGTCTCTCCATTCACAGGGGCAGCCTGCTGAAGCACCCCTCCCTTAAGGGCACCCTGTCTTTTTCCTTGGTCAACAATGAACCCTGCCAACTGTCACCAATTGTCTTGCCAATGGGTTTCAGCCCCCAGCAAGTTTGCTATAGATTCAGTGTGACCAAAGAAAAATGACAGTAAAACATTCTTGGGGTGAAAGGGTTATACCCAACTTTATTTCCACAGTGGCAGGTCAACCACTAAAATCCCATTCACTCAGAGCAAGTCTGCATGTAGAAAGCCAGTCTCTGCCTCTGGGCCCCTCTGCCCACACAGCTCTCCTCTAGGCCTCTCTGTCCACAAAGCCATCCTCTGTGCCTCTCTTCTTGCACAGTTGTCCCACACAGCCATCCTCTGTGCCTCTGTCCTTGATGCTGCCGCCACTCCATCCTCTGCTCTGCTCTCCTGCAGCCTTGCAACCCTGCCACCGTGTCGCCCAGACCACTGGGCAGAGCTCTTTATATGGAGTCAATAGCAACATATTGCCTACACGTGTGCAGTAAGCTAGCCAACCAGGGCCAGGTGAGAATCTTTCATTTTATCCATACCTTTTTCAAGTCGTTTTTCCATCTGTAAGAGGAGGGGTATTAATCACCAAGGCCTCTTCCAGCTTTGATACTTATGATTTGTTTTATCCCAGATCGAGAAGAACTGAACTCAGAGTTCCTAAATGGGGACCTCTATGCCACCTTTCCCTTCTAAGGTGAACAATCACAGATTCTAGGGTCCCACCAATTACACAGGACCCCAGAAGAAATCTAACAGCCCAACGATAAAATTTCACTGGTTTTCACTGTCCCCAAGTTCAAGTGTTAGAAAAAAGACAATGAGTTTCTCTACTGGAACAGGTGGATATCTGATTCAGCAGGCAACCTGCCAGAAGTGGAGATGGTAGCATTCCAACACTTTGTTCTTGGCAATACCACACACATGGGGAATGCAAACAGGATGATCTTTGAGGGGACTTCTAGCCCTGTGATCTCATGTGACTGCTTCGCTGAGAAGTCGCACTTGAAAACGATGTCGGGTACGACCAGCCACGGCAGGCTGGAAGCCAGAGCTGGGGGCCTTCCCGGGTCTTTGAGCAGGAAGACACGTCAAATGTGGCAGCTGTAACGTGATGCAGCGACTGCACTGTGGTTCTGAAGCAGCTGTGCACCAGCTGAATGTTCTGCCAGTCCCTGCAGAACAGGGATGACCCCATTCTGGGTGAAGCCAGCCCCTGGGGAGCCTAGGCACTGTGGCTGAGAAAGACGGGTCCATTCTCAACAGGAACGAGGATCAGCCACTCTGATCACAGTGTATTAATAAATCCTTTCCCAGCCATCTCGTCCCTGGGCTCCGATGGCCCGAAGCTGACGATAGGAAAAGTCACCCATGAACACGTAGCCCTGTCAGCAGCCTCGGATCCATCACAGCGCCTGGGAACAGAGGGCTGGGACGGGGACAGCTTGATGAGCACAGAGGCCTCCCAGACCACATGCAGCAGACACCCAGTGACGGCTCCCTCCGTCTCCAGCAGGCCTGCTCCCTCCCGCCCAGGGCCTCTGCACTGGCCCTGCACTCCCCAAGAGCTGGGAAGCTCAGGTCTCACACAGCTGCCTCCTTTCTGCAACTCGAGTTTCACTCCAAATCTCCCTTCCTTCAGCCTTCCATGCACACACCTGCCCACAACATTCTGGTGCAACACTCCATTTCATATTTCATATTGAAGTCTCATCATCTGAACTGATTCTGTTCATTTATTTTTCCTTATTGTCTCTTTTCCCTTTAGAATGTTAACTTAACGAGAGCCAACATCTTCTCTGTCTTCTCCTATCTATCCCCAGCACCTAGAAAAATACCCAGATCATGGGGGATCATTAAGGATTAGTACAATTAATTAATTAGGTAATGAGTTGATAAATTCTATCTAGGATAGGTATGTACTAGCATAAAGCTTTCCCTCTCTGTGCTCTGAGGCAGTAGTGAGATTTCAAGGCTCCAGGGCAGTTTTTGGATATCTCACCATTTCATGAGCCATCCCCTGTCCTCTCCTGCATTAAAGATCTGAGAATTACTCTCCGGACCATAGGGACTGGCTCCTGACATCTATATTTATACTACATAAGCTTTTCACTTAGGAATGACTTTGGTTGCAAATAACAACAACCTATTAGAGTGTACTATGATTTCAACAAATAGGTTATCATTTTACTGAAGTAAGAACAAATCAGGAGGTGTTGGGTGATTATCAGAGGGCGGCTCAATCAGAGAAGGACCTTGGCTCTTTCTCCTCTGTGCTCCCTATTCCTAGCATGCACTTCCATCTGGGCTTGTCACATCACAGTCACAAGATGGCTGTTGCACCACCAGACATCTTGTCTGTACTCCTGAGAAAAAGGGGTAAACCAAAGGGAGAAAGAACCATGCCACATGACTCTGTTGTTCCTTTTTACTGTAAAAACAAGTTTTCCGAGAATCCACATCCAGACATCTTCTATTTCCACCTCTGACACTAGTACTGGGTCACACAGCCACCCTGCACCAATTACTGTCGAAGGGAAATGAGATTGCTCTGACTGGTCAAGACTCTGACAATTCACCCCTAGGGCTAGAGAAAGAACCTATTTTCCTTGAGATCAAGGTATTATTGTCTCCTAAACAAATGGGTGCATCCTAGCTAAATAGACTAGAGTGCACATTTGACCCAAAATTGGAGCTGAGACTCACAGACACAGAGTTAAATGCAGATCCCTTGAGCTGTCATGTTTCTGAACTTAAGATTTGGCTGTTCAACTATTTATAGTCCATCATATGCTAAAATACCTTCTCAATATATTTTCCCTTTTTCTTAAGCCAGCTCAAGATAGTTTTCATTATCTAAGGGTCTTTGTCAACGAAGCACCTAACTACCAACATGGCAGATGGTCAATCAGCTGTGCTGCAGATATCAGACAGTCCGCCCACATCTCCCTTGGGAATGATGCAGCCCTCTATACCCAGCACTCTACTCTGCAAGAGTGACCCAAACACTTAGACGTTATGTCATCAGCCTGATTGCCTCCTCCTCCTCCTCCTTCTCTTCACCTTCAGACAGAATTTGCTAAGGTCTCAAGCACACAGAGAAGTACTAAGAGCCCACTTTGTGGGAATGGGAGGTTTTGGAATCACATCCACCTTGAGAGTGGAGGAATGGAGCCACTGAAATGTCACATCACGTATCATACCTTCAGATTGCCACCCTAACACATTGTTCTTTTTTAACCTGCCTGATTATCCAGGCCACACATGCATGTACACAGTCATCCACAGCCCCACAATTGAGAAAGATCCTACTGAGTGAAAAGCCAGTCAGCCCAGCACAGCCTACTATTTTATTCCTGCAAATAGCCATAAGAAATATTTTGTGGGAGATTATAAACACTGTCACTCAAGTATCTATTGGGGTACCTCTGCAGATTTCTTGCTTTATCATCTAGGAACTTGATCTAAATTATTTTTCAAAGTGTATATCTCTTCAACTTATGCAAATTTTAGATTGGAGTTCTCCAAACGTGTGGCTTGCAACTTACAGGTTTTACATGAACACATGGTTCTATGATCAGATGACTTTGGAAGTACCTGAGTACAGAAAGTTACATGGCTTCTTCACTGCAAAGACATTGCAAAGCCTTCAGCATTCCAATATGTGAGGAAAGGAAGTGGTCTGTGGCATCTTCCAAATATGTTTAACCACTGAATTTTTTTCCTTGGTGTATATGGCAAGGCTGGTAATATAAGAGATATGCTTTCAGAAACACTGTGGCAGCAGGCACAGGGGGCAAATCCTACGAAATACTGCCTCTTTTAAATATCAGGAGGCATATTCTATGACTTGGTTATGCAGGCCATGCCTCAATTTATGTGGTAAGGGGCACTAGACAGTTAGCATTGCCCGTTAGTCCACACTGCCTGAGTTCTACAACACAGCTGCCGTCCGGAGTGAAAAGCACATTGGTCTAGGAGGAGTGCTCTTGTGCTCTTGAGCTGATCATATTATTTCACTGATCATCAGGTTTCTCCCCTTCAAACTGCACTGCCTGAGGCCATATGAGAATAGGGAGAATGCAGTCATTAACAAACAGTCCAACACCCTATGATTTTTCTTCTGTTCTAACCTTTAATCAAACCAATTTTCATTAATGCAAGGGTGAGCAAGCCATACTGACCCTGCTGACATGGCACATGAACTGAAAACTTGCAGTTTTCAAAAGAACGAAAATTTATTTTTCCTGTTTAGATCTACCTTCTTTAAAAGACCACTTGGTATAACATAACAAACTTATCCTGTGTACTAATGTGCAAATGTTTCCCTAAGATAACTGGTATCAATTTGGCTGCTTCATAACTGTTATATGCTTCATGCATCCCTACAATGATAATATTATTTTAGGAGAATTAAACACCAAGATTGGCAATGGTTCTGCCAAAGCATCATCCACAGGACCCCTAGAAGGAAAGCTTGCTTCACGGGAAGTGCTTTCCCAGGGACAGAGAGATCCACATCCAATAGGAAATCACTGGACAAACTTGTTTATCATCAGGTAATAATACAAACTTCAGTTTATGGAATAAGCCTAGGACAATATCTCTAGCTCTAAAGTTCAACATTATCAGCCATGTAATAATAAAACGGTGTTGTTTATCTTTATCCTTAAGATGAACATATTCAGGCTATATCAATAAGAATCCTTACTCCCCTAAATTCACTTTGACTTGATATTTCCTAAACTGAATTATTTGGAATGTCTAAGAAAATTGGAGGTTCTAACCAGACTCCTGTATCCTACCTCTATGAAAAAGGAAATGGTCTTCTCTGTGGCCACAGGGGCAAGAATATTAAAAGGCACATGGTGTAATAGGAAAAAAAAAACCAAGGGCATCAGAAGAACAAGGTTTTCATCAGTCTTCAGACAGGTGGTTTTAAGTTGAATTGTGCCTCCCCACCCCCAGTTCACATGTCAGAGTCCTAACCCCCAGAACCTTAGAATGTAACTTCATTTCAGATATAAACCTTTACAGATGCAATCAAGTGAAATGAGGTCAGTAAGCTGGGTCCTATCTGATATAACTGGTGTCATTATAAGAGGTAATCTGGACACAGATACACAAAGAGGGGAGATGATGTGAACAGAAACAGGGAGTTCATTGACAAGCCAAAAAGAGAGGCCTGGAGCCCTGCCAACACCTTGGATTTGGACTTCCAGCCTCCAGAACTGGGAGTCAATGAACTTCTGTCGTTTAAGCCACACAGTTTGTGTTACTTTGTTACATCCACTGATACAACTGTGTTCGTTCTTGAGTAATTCTTCTAGTGTCTGTGGGTTTCACTTTCCTCATCTGTAATGTTAAGGGGTAAAAGGCCTTTGCCATCATTTTTATCCCTAAGGTTAATCATGACGATTAAGGTAGCTTCTCACCAGTTCTCCTGAGATGTACATAGGCATCTTCTGAGAAGAGCTTTCCTGTCTACAGATCAATGGCTTGTAGACAGGCTGAAATCATGTTTGATGATCCTATTTTAAACTTCAGTAATCTATATTTTATATATATATATATATATATATATATATATATATATATTTACTTATTTCTAATTTATATTTACATTTTGATTTATAATTATCCTAATTTATATTTTATAGTTTATATGTTAGTAATGATTTTGGGAGGCAAAATAAGGAGGCAAGGAGGCTCAAGGTAACTCCTATGAAAGACCACACACAAGTTTATATCTTTGTACAGGAAATTAATTATTTGGAAAAATTGGCTTAGAATAGATTCTACAGGAGGTGCTGGGTGGAGCTCAGATGAAAAGATCAATACCAAATTGGTAAATTAGTAAACTTCATGACATGGGTTCCTCTGGCAGAACCTCTGAAAAGTAAACAATAAAAGCCAACATTTTGTGCTTTCTTCACCACCTATTTCTGAGCACTCTCTCTCTGTCTCACTCCAATATTTATCATGAAAGGAAACATGTTTCAGTCACAGCTACTGAACTTTTGAGTGCTAATATCCTTTTCCTATTCACCAATAAAACAGTTAATGACTTTTTGCAACATTTATCAACTGCTCATCAACATGTTATCTTGGTATAAATCCCACGCTACTGATGTACCTTCAAAGCCTGGAACATATCATAATGGATAAGCACAGCATTTTGGCAACTGAAATAGCGATTTTAAATGCTATAAAGCAGAACTGAAGGCTAGTGTGTGTGAGTCAGGTGTCAGGGCCCTCACGGCTTGGCTGGAGGGGGGCACATTTGGAAGGGCTCAACTGGAGGGGTTCCTGAGTGGATACTGATGTGCTCCACACTGGAAGGAGGCAGTGGGCCCAGCCCCTCCTCTGAAGCTACCAGCTCCGTGCTCTGTTTCAAAAGAAACAAAATGTGGCTAATACGATTATTGTTGCCCCTACCCTCATTATAAAAATGAGAAGACTGAAGTCTAGGGAAGTGAAAAAACCTGTCCAAGAACATGGAGCTGACATAGCCATCTGATGTTAAAACCCTAGCACTGCCCTGCTTTGCTACCTTACTTCTATTAAAGAATTTTTTAATGTGAATGAATACCAGGCTAGCATTCACAACTGGATTCTAGGTTCACTCAGAAGTTCACTCCTTCATGAGACCTTGAACTGAAAATAAAAATTCAGTTTTTTATATGTGTAAAATGCAGCACTTGGATTGGTTAGATTTTCTCACATGAGCTATACTATTACTAGATTGTAGTTTTTTACAAGGAGAGAGGTGGAGGTGATGAGTGTGTTATCAAAGTGTGAGGGTGGGTATTTGAGATCAATAATAAAAGACTCCTTTACTTGTTCCGGGGGCTCTGTAGGAACCTGGCTGAGGGGAGGAAGGGGGACCCAGCCATCCTCAGGCATGCAGCAGGCTGGTGTGAGAGGCTGCGCTCTCAGAGGTCAAGGCACACTGCAGCCCTTCAGGGCCCCAGACCAGGGTGGGGCTGCTCCCTGGCTAAAGGATGTCACGGTTCCTGCCCTCTGTCCTGTGCGTTCACAGAAAGCCTTATCCTTCTGAGCATTCCTGTCCTCGGGAGAAAGAGGCCGGGCTGTGAGGAAGCACTGCAGGAGGGCGAGCTCCTTGGGCACAGGGCGGCTGCCTGGAGCCTCGCTGCCCACCTCCAGCTCCGCCTGGGGCCCCATCTGCCTCACCGTCTCCCAGGAAAGGGCCGGCTGTGTCCACCCCTAGTGCATGACCTCAGGCTGTTGAAAAAGAGATTTTGGAAGAGGGATTTTTCTGGTTTCCTTAAAGCCTATCAGTGAGGCATCCAGTTATGCCGCCTATATGAGGCTCTCATTACTAAAATATCCTGGATTGTGATTCTAATAGCAGATTTGTGAAATGGAAATAATTCTTAATGTCATAATTTGCCTTTTCCTTTTCATCTGATTCATTTTCTTTCTAGTTGTCACTTCCTAAAGGCGAATGAAACTTGGAAACATCTCTTGCCCTTTTTGCTTGTGACATATTTAGTTGGCTTTCATCACATCTCAGAATTTCTGAGGACTTGTCTGCAAGCAGCATGCCCGATGGGCCTGTGAACATTTGTTTTAGTGATGAGTGACCCCCCACCCCAAGAACCACTCCTCCTTGGGCAGCCTTACCTCCAGCTTGATGCTACCTTGAGGTAGAGCACGGGAGACCCAGTCAGCTGGAGATGTCACCCAAGAGGGGCCCTGGTGTCTCCAGACCCCACTGGTCTTTGGCTACTGAGGCCATAGCAGGAGCAAAACCGAAGTGTCAGAAGGCCTTGCACACCCCTGGCCATGCAGGCCCTCGGCGTTCCTGTGTGTGTGGGAAGGTCCCTGGGAGATGTCCTGGGCTCACAGATGAGTTTGCACCTAGACTTGCTGAGCATGGACGAGACAGAACCGCATGCTTCTGTGGCTTGGGGGACAAGTTGCTTCTCTCTTCCTACACCCGTGTGTGAAGGGGTGCCCGCCCTTAGAGAAGCAACTCTGCATTCTCACTTACAGCCCCCTCATGACTGGCCAAAGGGCTAGGAGAAGGTCTGATTTCTGTCACGGCCCTGTGACTCTGTTCAGAATCAGCCCTACCCTCTGCCCCCTGAAGCTCTGTCTCCCAGTAGGATGGGTGGTCATCCTGGAGGTGCCTCAACCACTGATGTGAGACTTGTGCTGACCCCCACAGCCATCCAGAAGGGCACCTGCAGGGGACTGATGAGGTGCAGTGAGCCC
The DNA here is from genome assembly GCF_030020395.1 of Manis pentadactyla. NCBI lineage: Eukaryota > Metazoa > Chordata > Mammalia > Pholidota > Manidae > Manis > Manis pentadactyla. Next base: position 64,024,682 of record NC_080031.1, on the reverse strand, counting down.
AGCTCAGCAGGAAATCCCAGCATGCAAGTACATTCAGAGGCTGGAAATCATCCTTAAAGTCAGGACACGTTTGGCACCTGCTGTTACAAGGGGGCCCTTGCCCAGGTGTGGGCTCACTGGCCACAGACATGCGAGTGAGTGTGTCAGCAGGCATGAAAGGTGAGGAAGAGGCCCCGATTGGTCCAAATGCATTGATCCACCACTGAATAGAATTTTGTTCATTCATTCAACAAATTTTTATTAAGTGTCTACTGTGTGCCAGGCACAATTCTAAGTGAGTGGACACAGTGGTAAACACAACAGATAAAAATCTTTGCTCTCCTGGAGTTTATTTTCTGGTAGACAAAAAGATAATCAGAGCAATATGAAGTACGTCAGATGAAGAAAGGGAGCAGGAAAGGGAGGGGGCCTCGGAGTGAGGGTGTTGCAAATGTAAGCAGTCAGGATGATGTTAGAGCGGAGATCTTGAAGGTATCTGGGTAAGAGCATTCCACGCAGTGGAACACCAAGTGCAAAGGTCCTGAGGGTGAAACGGGACTGCTGTGTTTGAGGAAGAAACTTGCTCAGCTGGAGAGTTATAGGAGATGATGAAGAAAGTGTCATAGGCCATTTTAAGTACTTTGCCTTGATACTGGGTGATATGGGATGCCAGAGAGTGTTTTAGAGCATTGAAGAGACATGATGCTCTTTATGTATTAGAAGGATCATTCTGGCTGTGTGTTAAAATTAGACTGTAGGAAGACAAGGTCAGGCTCAGAAGACATTTGCAAAAATCTTAGCAGGCAATGATGGTGGCTTGAACAGGGTAATAATGGTGGAGGTGAAAACAAAGGTTTACATTCTGAACATATTTTGAAGGTAGGGCCAGTAGAACTTAGTTGATGGGTTGCAAATGAAATGTGAGAAAAAGAGCAGAATTCATGGCAATTGCGAGGTTTTTGCCCTCAGAAGCCAGAAACACCATGCCTCCCTTTGTTGAAGTAGAGCAGGTTTGCAGATCAGGAATGAGGTTCTGGACACGCTCAGTTTGCAAGCCTATGAGCTAACCAAGTGCAGATATGAAACAGGCAGTTGGCTGTGTAAGTTGAGAGAACTCATGAGTGGAGATAGACATGTGAGAACCATCAGCACTTCCGTGGTGTTTATGGCCAGGGAACTAGAGTAGAATATAATTCATATATCAGGGAAATAATGATGCTTTAAAAGTATACATGCAAAAAAAAAAAGTACACATGCAGCAATGTTTTCAGCAAGTAAAGGACAACACTTAAGAAATGCTTTTCAGTATGGAAACAGCTTTCTTAATTCCTACTCACTTTCTTTGTCCAGTTGTGTGTTTTGATTCTGAATAAAAGGGGGAAATATTTTCACTGTTAAGAAAGAGAGATTAATATAGAATTATTTCAAAATCAGGTTCAAACTGTGATCTGTACTTTCAGTGTACTGGACAGAAGAACAGCCCTGGGAAATGGGCATTGCATGAGAAGATTCTGTGCCGTCATGGAAAGGAAACACCCGGTGTTAGAGCTACCAGCATTCTGGAAATTGACTCTTTTCTTTCATTCTTTCTTTTTTAATAGCGCACAGTTGAGAGAAAGCTTTTAACGTTTTAAATATCCTTTAACTATGGCTATTTATTTCTGTGAACTGATTTACATATAATTAGAATACCTACAGGTTCTAAGGGGAAATACATCACATTCCAAGCTATAGAAATACAATGTTGGAGGCTTTTCAGGGAATAGAGAACAATAAAATAGGAGAAAAATATGAGAGTTCCATTTCTTTAATAATTCACCAGTATTTTCCAGGCTTCCAAATAGATTTTTTTTAAAGTAGATATGGGGAGGTAGCTCTATGTTTTCCATCAATCTTCTAATTAAAACAGGATTTGGGGGGAAAAAAGTGCTTTGTTCACTGAAATGATTCTTTTCATTGAAGATACTGAACATGAATTCTGTCCTGGTATAATATCATCCCTGAGCTGCTTGGCTGGCTCACTTGTAGTTGAAATTCAAGTGGATCTTGCAAACTGTTCCTTTCATGGTTCTCTTTTTTTATTTTTTCATTTTTAGTTGTCTTCTTTTATTTTTATTTATTTATTTTTTTACAGCTCCATTAGAGTAAAATTTATTAGTTTTCCCTTGTGCTCACCATGGAGAAATGATTTTTCTAGTCCTTTTTATATTGTGACTAGATTTATTATCCCATATATTTTTCTTTTTTCCTTTTTTTTATTAAGGTATCATTGATATACAACCTTATGCTCAGATTTCACATGAGCAACATTGTGGTTACTAGATTCTCCCTATTATCAAGTCCCCACCACTTACCCCATTACAGCCACTGTCCATCAGCGTAGTAAGCTGCTATAGAGTCACTTCTTGTCTTCTCTGTGCTATACTCTGCCTTCCCCCATGCCCCCTCCTATATTGCATGTACTAATCACTATGATTAATCCCCTTATCCCTCCCTTCCCACCCATCCTCCCCAGTCCCTTTCCCTTTGGCAACTGTTAGTCCCTTCTTAGGTTCTGTGATTTTGCTGCTCTTCTGTTCCTTCAGTTTTCGCTTTGTTCTTATGCTCCACATATGATACCCTCTGGTTCCATCCATGTTGTTGCAAATGGTAGGATTTCTTTTCTTCTTATGGCTGAATAATATTCCATTGTGTATATGTACCACCTATTCTTTATCCATTCATCTACTGATGGACACTTAGGTTGCTTCCATTTCTCGGCTATTGTAAATAGTGCAGCGATAAACATAGGGGTGCATCTGTCTTTTTCAAACTGCGCTGCTGCATTCTTAGGGTAAATTCCTAGGAGTGGAATTCCTGGGTCAAATGGTATTTCTATTTTTAGTTTTTTGAGGAACCTCCATACTGCTTTCCACAATGGTTGAACTAGTTTACATTCCCACCAGCAGTGTAGAAGGGGTTCCCCTTTCTCCACATCCTCACCAGCATTTGTTGTTGTTTGTCTTTGGATGTTGGCCATCCTAACTGGTGTGAGGTGATATCTCATTGTGGTTTTAATTTGCATTTCCCTGGTGATTAGCGATATGGAGCATCTTTTCATGTGTCTGTTGGCCATCTGAATTTCTTCTTTGGAGAAGTGTCTGTTCAGATTGTCTGCCCATTTTTTAATCGGGTTATTTGCTTTTTGTTTGTTGAGGCATGTGAGCTCTATATATTTTGGATGCCAACGCCTTATCAGATCTGTCATTTATGAATATATTCTCCCATACTGTAGGGTACCTTTTTGTTCTACTGATGATGTCCTTTGCTGTACAGAAGCTTTTTAGTTTGATATGGTAGCACTTCTTCATTTCTGCTTTTGTTTCCTTTGCCTGAGGAGATACATTCATGAAAAAGTTGCTCATGTTTATATTCAAGAGAGTTTTGCCTATGTTTTCTTCTAAGAGTTTTATGGTTTCATGACTTACGTTCAGGTTAGTTGTCTTCTTTTAAAAGCAACTTCCAGTCCTCTACTTCTGGTGGAATTAACCATCAATAAGTCTCATGCTAGGAAATTCAGAGGCGGCGGCCTTCAGGCTGGCATCACCCGGCGCTGGCGCTGGCCCTCCGCAGCTGCTCTGCTGGGCCCTCCTCTAGGATCAGCTTCATTGTCAGGCAGGCTTTCTTCATGGAGGCACAACGACTAGTTATTTTCAGCTTTGCAGTTCTGTGCCATGACTTTCAGAGAAAGCCTGTGGTTCTCTTTATTTGTTTTAACTGGTGAGAGGTACAATGTGTAAGACACTCCCACACCTGGCTTTTCTGAGGGGGACTTTCCCCAGCATGAAGCCAGTGAGGCCAGGGCCAAAGAACACACCAAGGATGGACTGCCACTGTCCCGAGGGGCCCGGCATGCCGTGCTCTCTGGTTTTGCAGCAGCCCAGCTCTGCTGGCTTCAGGAGAGCCACTTCCCTGGGAGAGGCCCTCGAGCATGTGGCTCTGCAGAGGCACAGCTGTGCTCGCCTGCTCAGCATTCCCCTGCTGGATGTGAGATTTCAGATTTGGAAGGCAGAGGAGAAGGACACAGCCCTTCTAGCCTCCTCCGTTATCAGGTCAGCCCCACATTCCCAGCTCTAGCACATCTAACTGCGGTCCCAGTTCTTCTTCAGTCACAGAATGAGGCTGCTTTCTCAGTCTAGTTTGCACACCATAAAAAACCTAGATCCAATGGCTGCCAGCTCAACAGGATGACAGATCAAGATGGAACATGGGCACTGGGTCATCCAGTCTCGGGGCAAAGGTCTGTGGCAGAGACATGTCCTTACTGACCATCCAGGTGCCCCATCATGTTTCTCAGACCTTGCAACTAGGTCCTGGCCTCTGCCTAGTTCTGGTCAATGGGCTGTGAGTAAAAGCAGTGAGGGCCACTTCCAGGCCTAGACATTTAAAACTGGCCAGATGTCATCAGGGAAATTAAAATAACAAGGTACACTATACACCTATTAGCATGGCCAAAATTCAGACCACTTCAACACCAAACGACGATGAGGGTGTGGAGCAACAGGAACTCATTCACTGCTGGTAGGAATGCAAAATGGGACAGCCATTTTGGAAGACAGTTTGGTGGTTTCTTCCAAAGCTAAACATATTCTTACCATATGATCCAGCAGTTGTGCTCCTTGTTATTTACCCAAAAGAGTAGAAAACTATGTCCACACAAAAACCTACACACAGATGTTTGTACCAGCTTTACTCATTATTGCCAAACCTTGGAAGCAACCAAGATGTCCTTCAGTAGGTGAATGGATAAACTATGTTCCATTCGGACAGTGGACTATTATTCAGTGCTAGAAAGAAATGAGCTATCAAGCCATGAAGAGGCATGGTGGAACTTAAATGCATATTACTGAAATCTGAAAAAACTACATACTGTGTGATCCCAACTATGTGACATCTGGACAAGGCAAAACCATGAAGACAGTAAAAAGATCAGTGGTTACCAAGTGTGGAGGTGGTGTTGAATAGAAGAAGCACAGAGGATTTTAGTGAAAATACTCTGCATGATACCATAATGATCAATACATGTCATTATGCATTTGGCCAAACCCATAGAATGTACAATATCAAGAATGGACCATAGTGTAAAGTATGGACTTTGGGTGCTAATGATGTGTCAATGCAGGTTTATCGGTTGTAACAAATGTGCCACTCCGGCAGGGGCTGTTAATAATGGGGAAGGCTGTGCATGTGTTGGGGCAGGGGCCATATGGAAACTGTACTGTCCCCTCAATTTTGCTGTCAGCCTAAAGCTGCTGTAAAAAAATAGAAGCTTAAAAAAGAAGGAAGGAAGGAAAAAGGATAGTGTTGTTTGTTACCTCTCTTCTTCTTGCTATAACAAGAGGGAAGAGGACAGGGTTGATTGCTGAGCCACCATGAAATGTGACCTCACCAAACTTCATTGGAAACCTGATGAGAACGAGAGAGAAATACTGTTGTTGCACTAAGCCACTTAAAACTAAGGGTTTAGGTATTACTGCAGCATAGCAGAGCCAATACTAACTAATACAATTCCATTCTCAAAGCAACTCTCATATTTAGTCAGTGGTGTGGGCTGGGCCCAAGAGAAGGAGCTTCATACTGCTTTATTTGGGGCCATTACAACCCTGTCTATTGATTTCAGAAGATTTTTTGAGCAGTGATAACCACATGGGTGTTGGAGTCAACCTCTTAGCTCCGGCCAGGTGAGGGCACAGATATGCTGTTATGAATCAGTCTTCATACTTTGCATGAAATTAAATTCATCTCAATCCCAATCAAGAAGACATCATTGGTAGAAAAAACAACAAGCCATATAAAAGTGTGTATTGGGTCATCTTTCCCCTACTTTTGATGTGATTCATGACTCTGTAAGCTAATAAAACACATTGCTGAAATAAGAAGATCCATCCAAGCAAATAGAAACCCTGACAGAGTTACTGTAGGGCATTTCCTAGGGAGCTATAACTCTGGTAGCTAGTTCATTGAGAGCTAAGTAGAAAACCCAAACACTGACAAAGCTGCGAAGGAGAAACGAAATCACCATTGGGGGGAGTCTGTGCCAGGAAGCACTTGGAAGTCATAAAATATATGGGCTCTCAGTGCAAGAGGGCTTGGAGCAGGCAGCCAGGCTGGCTCCTTGCCATGGGCATGCCAGAGCTATCACTCACTTGGCTTCAGAGGTTTATGGAGCTTCTCGTCCACACCACCCTGTGCCAGGCTCTGTGGCAGCAGAAGGAGCAGCGGAGGTTGTGTCTCTCTTAACAAGAGGCCCGAAGTTCTGTTGGGAGGTGAGATTTATTTTGGGGCATGACGAACCACGGTAAGAATTATGGCTTAGGAAAGCAGATACATACTAATGGTGTTAAAAAACTAAAAGGGAGGGGGCTGCACTGGCTCCTGTCTTCAGACCAGGGGGACCCAACTCCAGTGTCCTCGTTGGGGTCATCTTCTTAGAGTGGGAGCAAGGCCACTGGTTGGGACCCCTTAGAGCATCCTTGATGGGTGGTTATTTGATCAATGCTTGAATATTTCCAGTGTCTGGGATCTTAGTACCTGTCAAGGAAAGCTTCTTGGACAATTCCTTATATTGAGTTAAAACCTTATTCCGTTTGACTTCTGCCTCTAGATACCCAATGTGCCCTCCGGATTAATTCAGTGCAAGTTTAATCTGTCTCCCAGATAACAACCCTGCAGATACTTGCTCACAGCAACCAGGCCTCATCTCACCATGCACACACATGGCCCCCCACACCTCCTCTCCAGGCTGAGCACCCAGCTTTATTCAGAAGTACAGCCTGGCTTCCAGACCCCTCACCTCCCATATGGCCTCCCTGGTTAGCTTCAGCTGTCACAGGCCCTACGTGAGCCCTGCATGTACATTTGTCCCCAGCTGCCATGCTGCCTAAAGGCAAGGCACTAGCCCACAGCTGGGAGTAGAGGGCTTCTGGCGTGCTTCTGGCTTGACGTGTCATTGTACCAACTTCTCTGTCTGAGGGTGAAGTCACTGGGACAGACCCCTTCTGACTTAGCTCCCACATCATTCAACTCTGGCAGAAAGGCAGGCCATGATATCAAAACTAGGTATGTGACAGCTAAACACCACTTCTGAGCTGTACTGTCAGTGATATGGGTAAGGCATGTGTTAACACTTCTATTCTCAAGCGAAAACAGCCATTGTTGTGGCCCCATGAAAGGGTGTTAGTGCAGAATGGCCCATTGATATCTTAAAAATTTTTTTCAAAACCAGTAAAAGACTCACAGGAAATTGCAAAAATAGTGCAAAGAGTTCCACATATCCTTCACGCTTCCCCAGTGATGACTAGACTGCCGCAGTACATCGTCAAAACCAGGAAAATGATATTGGTACGATACTTTTAATTCAGTCACACACCTTATTTAGATTTACCAATTTTTACATGCATTCATGTGTGTGTGTTGATATTTTAACTCATGTGTAGATGGCATTACCACTGTCACTAACAGGACCCAGAACTGCTCCATCACCACAAAGAAACTCTCCCACTTTATCCCTAATAATCACATCTTCCCCCAACCCTAACCTCTGGCAACCTCTGATCTGTTCTCTGTCATCACTTTGAGGATTCTGTATCAATGGAATTGTACAAAATGCAAACCTTTGAGATTGACTTCTTTCTACCCATCATAGTGCCCATGGGGATCCTCTGTTTGCATGTACTTATGGTCCTCAATTATTGGATGGTTTTATATTTTTATTTTGGATGATGCGATAAGGCCCCCTCAGTGAGCACAGTAAATAAATAGCCATTGACTTAGGGGTAGAAGTGACTCATGCCCCCATGGCCCGTGCATGGAACACTGGGGACCCATGGAGGCGCTGGCATGGCACAGCCTTGAGGAGCTCCCCTGGGCTCTGGAACTGTGTGAATGCATGCATCTGAGGTTTTGTCTTCCCCTCCTATCTCTGTGTTTTGCAAGACCAACATTTTTCATAGCCTGATGATTTTAGCATTTTCAAAAGGCAGGCATAAAAATCAAGAGTAATTAAACTTACCAGCCTATAGTTTATTTTGGGAAGCATTTTAGCAGGGACAATGGGCTGTCATATTTCTAACTCCCTTCCTGGTGTGTGCCTTTGCAGGGGGTCTGTATTTGATGATTGTCTGATCTGGAGAAAAGTTGTGCAAATTCAGATTCCAATCCAGCTTTGTTAAACTCAGAAGTGATTAGCCACAGAGATACAATATCCACAGTGATTTGGCAAATATTAATATCACTGCTGAGCATTTCCACTGTAAATGCAAAAGTAAAGCATGTAAAAATTGAGGATTAGATGGAAAAAAGATGCTCATGCTTTAGGAATGTAAATGATAACTTAGTGAGGTTCTTTATTTACAGGATTGCACTATACAAGGCATTTGGGTTCTTTTCCACCTGTTGAGAAATCTGGGAAATTTAATGGAATGAAAATTCTCTAAGGCAATCCTCACAAAAGTACACACTTCCTGGCTACAGATCAGCTAATTTGTTTCAGAGGTTAAGCAAAGTAAAACTCAAGATATTTTGTAAATAAAATCAAACACATATGCATGATTTGGATTCTCGTAATATAATTATATTTTAAATTAATCAAACATTTCTTGAAAGTCTACTTGGTGCAAATGCCTCTCTGATGGGCATCCAACAAATATTTGTTGAATAAATGATGAACGAACCAATGAATGAACAAGCACACGTTAATAAGAATATGACCCGATGTCTTGGATTCTTAAATGAAGCAAATGATACAAACTTGAAGACATCACAGGAGTCCATAAAGAATCTGTTATTATCCCTTTACTTAATTACAATGTTATTGTTATGAACAAAAGCTTTGTATTTTGTTTAAAACAATTCTAAGAAATGATTAGTAAATATTATAGATTAGGTGTTATGCATCCATGGAAACCACTTTCCGTGTTTGCCCACTAGAGAAAACATTGAAGCTCTCTCCTTTATCAGCACTCCCAGGTTAGGTTGTGTTACAGTTATGCTACTGTTGAAGCTACTACCAATTCTATTACTTACACTAACGCTAATCTGAGCCCTTGTTCAGCTCTAAGCTTCGTGCTAAGCATGTCATAAGCCTGCTGCTGTTGAACCTCCACCATCCCCTTGGGAAGCTGTTACCAGTGTCTTTACAAATGAGAAAACTCAGGCTTAGAGTGCTTTAGTGGTCATTGCGACAAGAAGTTGTAAAACTAGTTTGAACACAGGTAGTTGTCTCCAAAGCAGCTCAGCAATTCTTCTCCTCTTACCATCCTGTTTTATTTCTGAAGCCAGTGTGAATGGCATTTGAGGTGGGCCTCACTGGATTTAGGATAACTCCTTGGGAACAATAAAAACTGCTTCCTCACTCACAAAGATTTCCTAACTCAGACCCCTTCCTTGATCCATGTAAATTAGTGAGTGTGGTTGTGCATAAAAGAAAATTAAGATTCCTAGCAAACATACAGGCAGGTAAAGAAGAGGAGGTAGGCCTCAGAAACCAAGCGGTCGCATTGACATCAGTTGTAGTTACCCATTGACACAGCCAAGGGAGATGAGACAGGATGGGGACCTTGTAAATTCTGGGCACATGTACTGAGAGAACCTAGGCTGTTTAAGGACACCCGACTCTATGCCGAGAACATGTACCATCCAGGTGTGCTCTGGCCAAAGTCCCATAGGATGCAGAGGAATGGTGGCTGACCGCAGGGCACCCGTCAAGGCCAGCCTCTGCTCTTGGCGCCTACTGGTGGAAGAGTTATGTCTTTCCAACCTCAGTTCAGTATCACTTTGCATGGAGGACTCCCCTGATTCCCACAGACTGGGCTTCCCTGCTATACACTCCTGTTCTTCCCTACTCTGTTGTAATTTCTTTATAAACTGTCTTGACTATGAGCTCTAGGAAGGCAAGGACAGGGTCTACTGATTTACTCCTTTGTCCCAGGCCTGAAAGAGGGCCTTGGACAGAGTGGCTGCTTAGTATATAGCCATGAAATAATTGGTAATGTTTTCCTAAGCAAGTGAAGAAAGGAATGATCTGGGGGCATTACATGAAAGGACCAACTGAAGCCTAGAGATTTTCTCACTGTCAGAATTTGAACATGTTGGGTGTGCAGGACTCCTGGCTTTATTCCCTCAAACCCTAACTAGTTCTTTCTCTTGACTTCTCTGCTTCTTTTTTTTTTCTGTTCTTTGCTGATGTCTTGCTCCCTCATTTATTTCCTTCCTTATCTCTTTCACTTTGGTTTGTTTTGTCTATCTATTTCTCTGAAATTCTTTTTCTGGAGGAAAAGACACATGTTGATAGCATAAGAAATTGATAGGGGAAAAAGGTGCTGTTGTTAATAAGTTAGGGACAACTATTAGAAGAATAAAAATAGAATGCATATCTTTCAAACGAGCAGGAGAAAATTTCATCCACCCAACAGAATATAGGAAAGAAGGTATGGAAAGTTGGAGATATAAAAAAGGCAGAAATAAATATTAATATAAGAGGAATTACAATAAGTGTAAAAAGTTTAAACTTAACCAAAGTGTTGTCTCTCTAATTAAACTAAAGAGATAAAAACAAGCAATATATTGTCTACAAGACACAAATCAAGAACAAAAATATACATAAAGGATAGATAGGAAAAGATTCACTAAAAATAAGCCCCAATAAAAAAGTTAATACCAAGGAAATTGTCATGTAAGGTATAAAATATTAGAGGGGGAAAATGAAGATGTTATATATTGGTAAAACAAATAATATACCAGGGAATATAATGATCATGAACATACAGTAGAAAATCAAATTAGTGAAAGTAACAATTGACAGATCTGGGATAAGAAATAATAAATCAAAATTCATATTTGATTTTAATACATCATTTCAAAAACTAGGAGTTGAAGCATACAAAAATAAGCAAGATTATAATAATATAATTTATCTGTCACTATATATCCCCAAGAAACAAAATACTTTCCTTTTATATGCACATGGAGCAAACAAATTATGTGCTAGGCCACAGAAGAAGCTTTAGTTAATTTAAAAGAATCAACATCATTTTTACAGTGTTCCTGACCATGATGCAATTAAATTAAATCTTAAAATCCTAATGTCTAGAAATTTAAAAAATACTGCCAAATGTAATCAAAGAGGAACTTAAATATATAGAGGTGAATGGCATTTAAAGCAACACACGTAAAATTTTGTGGATCGTATCTAAAGCAGGACTCAGAGGGAAATTTATAGCTTTAAATATAGCAGAAATCAGGAAAGAAAGCAAACAAGAGGGTTAAGCTTTCAACTTAGAAAATTCAAGAGAGAGAAATAGGGTAAGCCCAAAGCAGAGGAAGGACATACATAAGCATCAAGGCAGAAATGAATAAAACTAGAGATCAAAGACAAATAGGATATTAACAAAACTAAAAGTGTTCTCTAGAAAGACTAATAAAATAGATAAGCCCCTGGCAAGACTGACAGGAGAGGGTAAGAGGGGAGGATATGCAAACAAACAAAATGTGAGGTAGAGAATATATGTATAGTTATATGCCAACAAATGGGATACTTAGATGAACTCAAGTTGCAGAGAAATACAAAAATGCTAAAAGTGATCCAAGATCTTAGAACTATAACCCTTAAAAAAACGAGAACAGAATCATCATCACCCTTTCAAAAAAAACCACAGCTCCAGATAGTTTTACAGCAATGTTCAATAGTAATTTCAAGGAAGAGAGAATCCCAATCTATGAAGTTCCTGTAGAAAAATAGAAATCAAGGGAAAACTAGAAAACTATTCACATAATTTTATCAGGTTAGTATAACCTTCATTTCAAAACTGGACAAAAACAATTCAGGAAAAGAAAACTATAGGCCAATTTCACTAGGAACATAGCTTTGAAAATCATAAATATGATATTAGCTTTCACATCTAGTGGTTTATTTCTGAAAACATGTACAGTCAAGTTGAGTTTTCCAAGGAATTAAAGAAAGTTTAAACATGAGAAAATCAGTCAATGTGATTCATTTAATAATGGAATAAAGTAGAAAAATCTCATGATCACTTCAGCAGATGCAAATGAAGGTTTGATGAAGTTCAACATCTGTTCATTATTAAAAAATACTCTGAGAAAACCAGAATAAAAGGAAAATTTCCAATCTTAACAAAAGCTATCAGCTAAAAACATATTTTTTAAATGCTATTTCTTATAGCATAGTTTATAAAGGAAGAGTTTGAGGCAGCCCCTTTAGGAGAATGGATAAGAAAATGTAGTCTGAAAAAAAACCCTCCTACTGTCCCATGTAATGTGGTGACGTGTGTGCACCACTGACTCTTAGGGCTGACTTCGGGCCATCTCAGGCTCAGAGCTACTGATCTTGCTACTTTCCATCTCTCCACCATGTTCCTGAGTCCACCGTCCCTCTTCCAAGCTGGGTCAGCACTGCACACCCCATGCCGGACACTGAGGTGTCCCGGTGGGGCTCTACTGAAGGTTTGGAGGAATGGAGAGGCAAGGGAAGGTGGGGTGCTCACTGCACGGCAAACGTAACCAAACTCCACTGAGCGCCACACAGTCTAGTAATAAGACGACATCTCAAATGCTTAATGTCCAGAACTGACTTCTGGGCCCCCGAACCCGGCCGCTCTATACTGGGTCTCCCCTCATCCCTCTGTCTCAGTAAATGACTCTTTTCTTCACTCACACCCCATGACAATTCCATCATTAATTCTTAGCAATTGTGCATTTAAACTATACCCTGAATCCATCCACAGTTACAATGCTACCCTGGTCCAAGCCTGGATATTTGTCACCTGAGCTGTCATAGCCTCCCCACTGGTTTTCCTTCTTCTTGTTCCCTACAGTGTGTTTTCCATACAGCGACTACACGATCTTTTAAAGATGTAAGTCAAAGAGAGTCACTCTCCTGCTAAAACTTTCCATGGCAACCCCAACATCCTTGAAGTGCCAGCTCCTACACCCAAGGTAGATGCCACCACACGGCCGTGACCATTCTAGGCACAGCCTTCTGTGCTCCTCGAGCACAAGGAGGCTGCTGTCACCTGTGGGCCTTTTCACACCACGTTCCCCCTACCTGGAGTGCTCTAGCCACTGCTGTTGGGGCCTTGGCCACATCCCCCTTGGGTTCCACGTCTGTGTGCACACAGCTGACTTCCGCCTGCCGGCCGCCGCATCTTCTTGCCCAGGTACTCTCTTCGGCAACAGCCTCTTTTGCCTGTGCAAGTGCGAGTCAGAAGTGCCAGGGCATTAGTGCCTCCTGACGGCGTCCCTCCCCAGTGAGGGTGGAGGTGGTGTATCAGTAGCCCAGCTCCCTCAGCCCTTTGGGTGGGAAGGAGAGTTGCAGGCACATGCCTTACCCTGGATCCCTGGGCCCCAGCGGCCTAGGCTTCGCTTGCCCACAGTGGTGACTGGCCCGGTGGCACACCCTTTAGAGGCTGCCTTCTCTTCTCTTCTCTGTGTCACTTTCCTACACCCCTACCAGGGCTCTCTGGGATCACCTCTTAAAATGCTAGCCCATGAATCTTTGTCTCAGTTCTGCTTCTGGGGGAGCCCACACTAAGACACCCCTGACTCCAAACAGTCTCAATTTGAAAATCACTTCCGGGGAGGCCACAGAGCCCACCGGTTAGGAGAGTGGGTTCTGGGCCTGGGCCACTGAGGGTCACAGCCGGGCCCCTCTGCTCACTGGCTTTGTGAACTTGAGCTCTTGTGCTCTCTTTTTCTCATTTGTAAATTAAAATGTAATCATAATAATGAGGCCAAGAACCATTTTAGTTGGGTGTTCAGGGTTACAAGGTAACATTTATTGAGTGCTTAATGCACTGGCAGGCTCAGTGCAGCATATTTATTACTGCCTGTAACCCTCACAGCCACATGTCACTATCTGGGACTCACCCCATTCTGCTGGTTCGTTTGTTGCTTTCGTCTCCCTCAGTAGGATCCTAGGTTCCCAGCACGAGGGCTCATTGTGCAGTCCACCACGGAATGCCTTGCTCCTCCTATAGGGCCTGGCTCAGGGTAGATGCTCACATTTGTTCAGTAAGTGACTCTTAGTCGACACCATTCTTAAAAGGCCCTGAAGAGCCCCTCCCACTCCCCCCCACACTTCATCCCACTCACTGGACAATAGGATGGCATCATTTGAAAACCACTGCTAAAAGCATGGCAAGTTCTGTGGGGTGGGCACTGCTGGGTGCGGGGCAGGCTGGGGACATGCTTGAGTCTGTGCCCCACTATGGCTCACTCGGGCAGTCTGTGTGGATGGTCAGGTAGCTAGAGGCTGCAGGCAGGAGTCCTGCTGGAGGCCTGGCTCAGCCTAAGGCAGATGAGAGGTGAAGAGATGATTAATGCTGAGCTCCTGGTGGCGACTGTGGGGAAGAAGAGCAGGCCTGACAGGTGAGGGAAGAAAGAAGGGAGGTTCTGTGCCTGGAGCCTGGTTCAGACTAGACGGAAAGTAAGAAGAGGCACAGGAGATAATAGGTCTGGGGAGGAGATGTGGACTCTGGTTTGAACTGTGTTGGGTGAGAAAAGTCTGCGGATCACTTGGTGGAGACAGACACTGGTGCTCAGTTAGATACATTGGTCTGCAGCCGGGGACCGTGGGCTGGGAGACATAAACGTGTGGATATGTTGTAGCAGGGAGAAAGCTGGTGCCCTGGAAAGGAATGTGATCCCAACTCCTGCCCAGAGAGAAGCCCACGTGATCCCAGAAGGCCTGTGAAGATCCAGCTGGCGCCAGAGCAGCCCTCCTGGGAAACACCTGATCTCTCCATCCCTGTACTGGTGCCAGGATCTCTCCATCACGGATATTTGCCCTTTGTCTCCTCTCTCCTCTTCCCAGGGTGTCCCCAAGCTGTCCCCAGGCTCTGCGCTCAGCCCTCAGGGGACTGAAGGCCAGTTTGGAGAAGTCCCTTCTGCATGACCCACCCATCAGCAGAAGTCCAGTAGAAAAGATGGAAGGCTTTACACAGAGGTGCCAACTGAATGACCCTTGGAAACCATGGGGAGTGCAGGCAGTTGCCATTTGTGGCCTGGAGCAGAGACAGGAAGAATCACCAGCTGCCCCGACGTATATGAGGACTGTTCTCATAGTTGGAGTGGTTTAGAACATGGGCTCTGAGGTCTGGCTGCCTGGGCTTAGAATCTGCATTTTGTAGCCTGGTGGCTTTGTGCAGAACCTCTCTGAGTCTCCAAATTCAAGTATGTAAAAAGAGCAAATGAATCCTACTTCATAGGGTGTGGTGAGGATTAAAAAGACACTGTGTGTGAAGGACGTGGGGTAAGTGGCCAGGAACTAGTAAGTCTTGCGAATGGTGGCTGTTACGCTTACCAAGCTCTCCGATTTCACCTGACTCACGGAGAAAGCGAGACTAGAGACAGGGAACAGCCCTGCGTCCGGCCACTCCGCGTATGAGAAGCAGAGCTGTTAGGAACTGCTTCAGATACACATGCATATTCATTGTTGCCAGACTGTCTAGGAGTGGGCAGAGTGGGGGCCCTGGAATCTTCTTCCTGCCCAGCACCAGACCCTTTTCGGCAAGAGCAGAAGCTGATGAGGGAAGGCTGAATGCAACGAGGGAAGGAATGGAGGACTCAGTGGAGGACTAATGAACCTCCCACTGTGGCCTATCAGCACTGACCTTTCTCTGATTTCACACTGCAAATTGTTGGAAATGCAGCATGGTGCAGTGTCTCATTAGCTGACATGTGTGTGAGTGTGTGGAGATGAACATGGGAATAAATCACAGATGTTTAATTGTCTTGGTCCCTGACAGGCCAGTTAAGCAGAAGTTATCAAAGACATAATTTAATTTGAACTTCCTTTTCAGCTTCCATCAATCTCAGCTTGGACAGTGGTGGACTGCAAAGTGCCTCATGAATTAATAAAGAGACATCAACTTATCCAGCATTCTCTGCTATATTGACTTCATTTTAGGATTTGACCACAAAAACAGCAAAGAACTCATTTCCTGCCCAAAATGCAGAAGAGTTAATCCTTGGTAGGAGAGAGAAGATTCTAGGCAGCGGCCTGAGTGGGAACCTGGAGGGATAATTCCCTGGGGAAGAGATTTCTGGTACCAGTGTTCCAACAGGGTCTCCTTGTAACCCCAAGAGTGTGGGGCTCTGTGAGGGCCTCTGACTGGGGTTCCTCGGGGTGTGAGCTCCACTTCAGAGAGTTCATCTGCTGAGGAGACGAGGTCATAAGGACAAAACACCGTGTGAACTACGTAAGTCTGCAGGTAGGGACGCTGACATGTTTGGAACCCATCCCTTTCACTTCCCATCCACAGAAGGGGGAGGCCAAGTTCCATCACTGTAAACGCCCTTCTTCCTGACAGGCTCCAACGTGACCCAACATGCATGTGCTCTGGAGGGACCCTCACCCTTGATCAGAAACACTTCCCCTCGGGTGTGTTCCCCAGGTGGGTGCCCGGCATGGGGCATTCGTGCCTGCCTACCCTGCCCAGCTGTGTGCTTCGCCCGTACTCTGGTGCCTCTGGTATCTCCAGGGCTTCTCTTTGTTCAGAGACCCTCTGCATCACCTCCCCCTGAGGAGGAAAAACAGGCTCCCCAAAGTGAAAGGGTGTCAGATGTATCAGTTAGGGTCTTGGAAGGAAGAAGCTTTCTCCAGACAGGTCAAATGAAGGTTAATGAGAAGACTGCTTTTCCTGATGTGGGAACAAACAGGGGTGGAGAGGCCCAGAGCCCCACGGAGCAGGGCTGGCTGGCAGGAGTGACAGTTTTCAAGAGAGACAAAAATCCAAGTGGGGAGGGAGTAGGGAAAGAAATAGCCAACCTGTCTCTCCTCCTGTCTGCAGATCTACTGGGACTTCCAATGGGCAGAACCCAAGCAGGGCCAGAATAAAAGGGAGCTTGTCATTGCTGCTGAACAGACCATAGTGGTCAGGCTTTAGACCCCAGGAGGTCAGCCTCCTGGGGCACAGGACTGGGAAGACACCTGGGCCAGAGGCAAATGGAAAATAACCCACAGAGCAGGTTACCAGCAATGGCTCTGTTAGAAGGAGCAGGGCAGTGGGAGGCAGAAGGGGCTGTCACTTGGAAATTTAGGGTCAATCTCAACTTCCCTCCTTCCCCTGCCATCGCCACCCTTCATGTAAGCAGTGAGACCACCTCAGTGGTTCTAACAGTTGTCATACTATTGTCACTTTGAGGGTTGGGGACAGGAAGAGCCCACCAGTTTTGCAAAGGTCTGTAAGCTAAAGATGCTGAACCAATGGCAGAGAGAGAAACTGGTGGAAAGCAGGGGTTGAAGCCACTGAGACATGACTAGTGGACAGGGATAGGTTCTCAGCCAGAACTTTAATTCCAAGGCAGGTTTCATGGTTCAGTTGCTGCCCCAACAAAAGACTTCAAAAGAAACAGAAAACTTGTTTAACTTGTATGTTGGAACAAAGGAAAGATGAGAAGTAGAATGGTCTTTCTCAGCACAGTTGCACGCTTAAACTCTAGTGACCAGAGGGATGCTCCAGCTGAAACACAGATTACACATCTCCCTGGACACCCAGCATCTGAGCTGCAGGATTGCTTGCGGGGAAGATGGGGCTCCTATGGCCAGGTTCCTCACTGAACTTAAACCACTTGATGATGTAACTGGCCTGTTGCTAGGCTACTGCTTCCACACCCATAGGCAATAAGCTTTTATTGCGCTACATAGAGAGCTCAGCCTAGTGCTCTAGGTGTAGGCAGAGATGCTAGTGCTTGACCTACTGCCAGGAGAAGAAGCCAGGTAATAAACCCTTTCACCCAAGAACGTTCTACTGTCATTTCTTTGGTCACACTGAATCCATAGCAAAGTTGCCTGGGGCTGAAACCCATTGGCAAGAAAATTGGTGAAGTCAGCAGAGTTCATTGTTGAACAAGGAAAAAGATAGGCTGCCCTTATGGAAGGGGTACTTCAGTGGGCTGCCCCTGTGAATGGGGAGACAGTGGATTGTCCCCCAGTGGGTATGTGGTCTGAGGTGGCTTGCCTCCTACAGGACTGGGCCCCACCCCAGGACTGGAGGCAAGTGGAGGTGGACTGAGGCAGTATGGATAGCCCTTGGTATAGTAAGTAGGTCTTTTGAGAGACAGAGTGCCCATGAGGCAATGAGGCACTGTTGCCCCATGGGTTGGCTGCTTCTCACAGTATTAAAATAATCTACAGAAGAGAAAGACACCCTCCTGAAAAAGACCCATGAAATGGTGGCATGAGAACGTGAGCTGCAAAATTCTGTGGATTCCCAGAAGAAGGAAATGGCATTGATGCGAGAGGAGTCAGGATGAGAACACCGGCAGTGAGGTGCCCTTGAAGAGGTATAAGATTCCTTACAGAATGAGATGTCAGTTCTGCCAGGTGTTCTGAAGGGGGAAAAAGCCATCAAGGAAGAAGATGAACTCCTGAGGGAAGCACCGGTGGAGGTGACATGAGCACACCAGCTGCAAAGCATTGAGATGAAGGTAAGAGAGCTGCTAAAGACTGAGCTAGCATTGCTGCAAGGCACGGTAGCAGAGGAGGCACTCAGGGGAGTGGAGAGAAAGGTGTTATCAGCCCCAGAAATGGAGGAGCTGGGGAAGGATGAAGGGGTGATGCCAGGGGCACTGACCCCTCCTGTATTGAAAGCATGCACAGTGGTTGTAAAGAAAAAGACCTGACAGCTGAAAGTTCCCCAAGGAGAGGAGCAGCCTCCTCCCCAGGTCATGGAGCACTCTACGCTCCACCCCTATCCTCAGGCTGAGCTGGTGGATTTGGGTTCCCGGTTTAGGCAGAAGCCCTCAGAGTCAATATCAGCTTGGATCCTGCATCGGTGGGACTTAGGGATGGATGGAATTATTCTGTCAGAATCAAGGATGGGAAAGCTGGCTTCCCTGACAGTTCAGCCCACCTTGAGGCAGCAGTTACAAAGTGCACATCAGACCCCAGGGAATCACTCCCTCCTTGATTGGCTTATGGCTGCACTTCGTGCTGTGTGGCCCAATCAGGGTTATCTACCATCCTCTCCTGCTAGATGGCAGATGTATGCTGAGCTCCAACAGGTGTTACAGGAGCTAGGCATGAAAAAAATGCCATCTATAGTCCAGAGAATCATGGCCCAGATGAAGAGCCTTTCACTACTGGGATGAGAAATACTGTGCTTCAAATGGCTCCCATATCCCTCTTTGGGTGTCTAGTGGCCATTCTTTCCCTTCACTTAGGGCAGCCCATAAGCGAGGTGACACATACAGTAGCAGACTTAGGAGAGGCTGAAGCAATGAGAACAGAGAAAGAAATAAGGTCAGCTGCTCACAAGAAGAATTTAAAGGGCTCCAAGAAGGTTACAAGGACCCAGATATGAGTTGATATAATACAAGCAGGAGCAGACAGAAGGAAATTAGATGGGAAGTTAAAAAGGATCTTACTAGAGCTATGGCAACAGCTGAAACCAGAGCAGCAATTCCAGCCATTAAGGCCAGAAAGGAAGAGGTCAGAGACAGAGCCACAAGTCCAGTCTGTGTGTTTGCAAGACTTCCTGCTGGACAGCAAGCCAACCTCACTCGAGCCCACACAGGAAGATGATTGGGGAACACAGTTCGAGGTACCTGCTCTGAGGGATCAGGGGGGGATCGGAGGCTACATATTGAAATAGCTGTCTATTGGTCCCTAGTGAACATACAACGTGTCCTGGCTCTGGTGGACACTGGGGCTGAATGTTCACTGATTCATGGCAACCCTAAGCAGTTCCCCAGGACCCCCACTATCATAGATGGATACAGCGGTAAGGCTATCAGAGTGAAACAAGCCCAAATCCCTTTGGGAATAGGGCGTCTACCCCCAAAAGAGTATACTGTGTATATACCTCCTATTCCTGAGTATATTTTGGGGATTGATATTCTGCAGGGTCTATGGTTGCAGACCACTGCAGGTGAGTTCAGACTGATAGTATGTGTGGTGAAGGCAGTTCTGAAGGGACATGCTAGGCACCCACTCATAGCTTTGCCTGTGCCTCAGTGGGTGACTAATACCAAACAATACAAACTGCCTCGAGGGCATAAAGAGATTGGAGAAACTCTCCAGGAAATGGAAAAGGTGGGTATTATAAAGCCCACCCATAGTCCTTTCAATTCCCCAGTGTGGACTGTAAAAAAGCCAGGTGGCTACTGATCTATGACTGTGGTTTGAAGATAATTGAATAAAGTCATACCGCCTATGCATGCTGATGTCCCCTCTATTGCAGGCCTGATGGATACCCTCAACCATGAACTAAGAACATACCATTATGTGGTAGATCTTGCTAATGCCTTCTTTTCCATTGACATTGAGCAGAAAAGTCAGGAACAGTTTGCCTTCACATGGGAAGGATGGCAATGGACTTTCACCATCCTCCTACAGGGATACACCCACAGCCCCACCATCTGTCATGGACTTGTAGCCCAGGACTTGGCTACATGGGAGAAACCACCAATGGTGCAACTGTACCATTATATTGATGATGTCATGCTCATGTCCAATTCTCTTTCAGATCTAGAAGGTGCAGCACCTAGACTGCTGCAACATCTACAGGAGAAAGGATGGGTTGTAAAGAGCAAAGTAGTTCAGGGACCTGGTCTGTCTGTCAAATTCTTGGGGTTCATCTGGTCAGGTAAGGCCAAAGTCATGCCAGAAGCAGTTATAAAGTCCAGGCCTTTCCTACCCCTAAAACTGTAGCATTGCTACAGGAGTTTCTGGGTCTTCTAGGCTACTGGAGAGTGTTTATACTGCACTTGGCACAAATTCTGAAGCCCTTACACCAGTTGGTATGAAAGGGAGTCAGGTGGGACTGGGATGAGACATATGCATCTGCCTTTACTACAGCAAAATGGGCAGTCAAGGCCGTGCAGGCCCTGAGTGTGATAGACCTGTCAAGGCCCTGTGAGCTGGGTGTTCATGTGACAGAAGACGGTTATGGCTGGGGTCTCTGGCAGCAGCTTGAACGAACTTGCCAACCCATTGGATTCTGGTCATGACTCTGGAAAGGGGCAGAGGTATGATACACTTTGATAGAAAAAGCAACTGGCTGCCATGCATCACGCCTTGCTGGCTACAGAACCCATCACTGGAATGGCCCTAATAAAGGTAATAACTACCTATCCCATCTTGGGGTGGGTACAAGACTGGACCCAAAATCCTAGGAGTGGTATGGCACAAACACCCACATTAGCCAAGATGGGGTGCTTACCTACAGCAGTGTAGTGCCCTCTCTAGTAGCCCCTTGAGTGAAGAACTCCAATGCTTTTTGGGGCCAGTGACATATACTAGTGAAAAGCAGGAAGAACTTGCTTTTGAACTATTAGTAGCAGAGAGTCCCTATTGGGAAGGAAGAGCCCCTATACTCAAAGATGCATGGTATACAGATGGCTTCAGCCATGGGCAGCCCCCAAAATGGAGGGCTATAGCTTTCCATCCTAATGGAAGCCCGAAAATGGAGGGCCATAGCTTTCCATCCTGGATGGAAAATGGTAAGTAAGGGTAAGAGCAGCCAATGGGCAGAGTTGTAGGCGTGTGGCTTGTGATCACCCAGGAGCCTTCCCCTATAGTTGTCTGCACCTACAACTGGGCTGTCTATTGGGGCTTGACCCTTTGGCTACCAACCTGGTACCATGCCAACTGGCTGGTTGGTCACCAACCACTTTGGAGGCAAGAATTATGGTGAGACTTATTAGTCACCCACAGAGGCACTGGCAAAGCTATGGGTGAGTGCCTAGCATGTCCCCTCAGAATTGCCTTCACCGCATATACTCTCAGTCTGAACTCACCTGCAATGGTCTGCAACCATGGACCCTGTAGGATATCAATCCCCAAAATATACTCAGAGATAGGAGATAATTACAGTATACCATGTGACAGGTCATTTGTCACTGGCATCCCCAGGAAATGGTGAAGCAGGTAAATTGGCCCAGATACATTGGTTAAAAGGAAAGCCTGCCTCTGATGTAGCCCAATGGTTATATCAGTGTGTGGTGCATGTTGGGTGAAAGACAATGTGGGCTGTAGCCCATCAGTGGGGCTTGCCTTTGACCTTTGAAGAAGTTAGTAGAGTCCAGCACAGTGTGTCGTATGCTCTGAAAAGGACTTACACTAAGTTACACAGCAACATGGGACAATAGCTAAGGGGCCAATACCTCTCGTCAGGTGGCAGATAGACTATATTGGGCCTCTACCTGTGTCAGAAGGTTATCAGTATGCCATGACTTGTATGGACACAGCTACTGGACTTCTGGTTGTTTTTCCTACCCATTGTGCAGGCCAGCAGACAACCAAAAGAGGTCTGGAGCATCTCTTTGCAGCCTATGGCCTCTCAATGGTAATTGAGAGTGATCAGGGCACCCATTTTACTGGACATGCACTGCGAGAATGGGTGCAACAGCTGGGAATCTAATGGAAGTTTCATGTATTATACAGTCCTACTGCAGCAGGCATGGTACAGAGGTACAATGGCTTGTTAAAATCTGGACTAAAGTTAGATACCAATAGTCTGTGGGGATGGTGAGTCTGCTCATGGACCGTGCTACGGCATTTAAACAAGAGACCCTGAAAGGGAGCCCTGAGCCCCGTAGATGTGTGAACACATATGGCTGCCTCCCCTGTACAACTGCAAGTACAAACCAAGAAAGACTCACTGAAGCTGAGGTTTGGCCACCAGAATATCTTGCTGCCAGCACCAACTGCACTGAACCCTGGAGACTCCATTGAGTGGACATGGTGTTGGACCTTTCAACACATGGACCAATGATGTCTGGCTCTCCTGACACCTTGGGGACAAGGCCTGGAAGAGGGCCTCCTGTTTATTCCTGGACTAACAGAAGAGTGGCCCCCAAAGATCACCGTAGTATATCCTGTATGGCCAGAAGGTAGGAACATCTTACTGGGGAGTTTTGTTTTATCATTACGGCCAGTGCATGCACCTCCAGTAGCAGTATATATAGACCCTTCAGTAACCCCCACTGGGAGAGGAGTAAAAGTATAGTATACTAGACCTGGACAGGATCCCCTTCCTGTTACAGTCCTACCACAGGGCCACTCTCTTGCATGCATCCTACTTAATGGACAAGATTTGCCTATGTTGGTGATATCAAAACATGTGTCTTATCGCCCCTAAAGTCTTTGTGGATTGAGAACCTCCTCTGGCTTGAGGATTATTATAATTTTTGTTACCTGTATCAAAATCTTGCTGTATTTTCATTTTTGTTATTATTTCTAAGTTGTTATTAGCCTCTGTTGCTGTTGTGGAATCTGGTTACAGTGTTCTAGCTTTCTTGCACAGGGACCATTGCAGAAGATTGAGAGCATGTAGATTGTAAGGTGAGAATCCTGAAGAGGTGGAGTGTAGGGAAATTAGTGTTCTTATGGTCAGAATCCTCAATGAACTTAAACCACTTGATGATGTAACTGGCCTGTTGCTAGGCTACTGCTTCCACCCCTGTAGGCAATAAGCTATTATTGCACTATACAGAGAGCTCAGCGCAGTACTCTGCGGAGGCAGAGAGCTAATGCTCGACCTACCACTGGGAGAACAAGCCAGGTAATAAACCCTTTCACCCCAAGAACATTCTACTGTTCCTTTTTTGGTCACATTCAATCCATAGCTAACTTGCTTGGGGCTGAAACCCTTTGGTAAGACATGGCTCTTGTCTCCTAGTAAAGCACATCCCTGTGGCCCTGGGAAGGACTCATTTCACAAAGAACAACACCTTTACCTTTTTCCCGTGATCGTTTTATTTTGATAACCACTTGAGTTGAGGAAATCTTTTTATTTTTTAATAGAAGAATAAAATAAGTGTTAGGAGTGTTAGAAGGATAAGTTGCCTCTCTGAGAAGCACCAAATAAGAATAGCTTCATTGTGTCCTTGGGTCTTCTTTGCCCGCAGTTTTGTTCCTTTCTGGGTTGCTGGCAGGCTCTCACCTCCATCCTTGTGAGCACAGGGTAATGTCAGATTCACTCTGTTTTCTCTCTGAACCTTTGGAGGTTTATGCTGCCTTTGGGGCAGGATCTCACTTTATTAAACAGGATGATCAATTAGTCTTGTTCATGCTGCTCTGTGTCACCAGGCAGTCTCTCTTAAGGCAGGACTTAGTTCGCTTGCCTATTGATAGCTCCTTGGGAAGGGCTCCTGCCTGGTAGGCAACGTGCTTTGCCCTGGATTGTGGGTTAAGTCCTCTGTCCACTGTGGAGAACTTCAGAGCTTGCCGGGATAGCACGTACCAACCCCCTAATTTTAGGGATCGATACATAAGGCCCAGAGGTGTGGTATGGCAGGCACAAGGCCACACATTGGCCTGAAGCAGCATTCCAGAGAGGACAGAGGGCTCGGCCCTGCGGGATGGCCTGGGTCTCAGAAAGCTGTGAAGAGACATCACACTTTTTCCTCACAATGGATGTAGCTTTAAGGTTTTTGATGATTATAGTAGTAGGTGAAACTTGCTCATTGCAAAATTTCAAACAATTCAAGGCTGTGTGAAATAGCCAGTGAAATTCCTTTGCCATCAAAACCCACAGAGTTAACACCTTTCCAGAGCTGGCAGGGTGTACTTACTGATTTTTCAATGTCTACATCATACACACACACATATATGTATGTTTTACAGCTTGAGCCGAACCTATGCTTACCTTCCTAAATCCCACTTCTTTTACTTTAGAATTTATGGGCAGCCTCCTTCTTTCAACTGTCATACATTTCTGAAAAGATGTTCAGAGGCTAAATATGCACAAGTGAATAATCGACATACATTTTCTAAGGTGATTGCAATCTCAGAGATCAAAATTATTCTGGTGTCTCATTCACAGTCTTGCAGTTTGTTCTTCTACTTTGCAGTTGAACACAAAGTCCACAAGCTGGTCCAATGCAGAGCAAATCAAGACTAAAGACTTTCTCCTTGTAGTGCCTCGGTGACTTGCTTCGTATCTCAGACTTCTTTTAATTTCTCTTCTTCTTATTCATTTTACTAAGGCAACAAGGGCACAATTCAATAAAATATTCAAGGATCATTGTATAAACTAGCCTGGCCATGCTCCTTAACCTGGGTTGGGGCCTGGCAGTCAGTGCCACCCTGCAGAACTCCAGTGTACATCCTTCTGCTGAGTTCTGAAAGTCCAAATCTGACACTTGAGTGATGGCTTGAAGGTTATTCATAAGCTGAAACTAGAAAGTCAGGGATACCTGTATTGTGGATGTCTTTCTGGGCATGCAAGCTGACTCAGCTTTTTAAGAAGAAAAGGAGCCTACAAAAAGGAGACTGGGCAGCTCACAGGGTGCTGGGGGCCAGAGAACTAGGTTTGGAGTTTCGCTTTGAGCAACAGTGGCCAAACTCACACTGCAGAGCTTCCCTGATGCAAAAATGGCACCAGGAAGCCTTGGGTGCTGCAGTGGCTCTGCTGGGAACTCACCTTTGCCACCCTCCCCACCTCCACTAGCACTGCTGCCACACCTGGGTCAGCAACTCAGCCTTGCAAGTCCTACAGCAGACCATCTCAGGCACTTCCCTCCAGCAAAATGATGACCCTCTCCGATCCTGCTTCCTCACTTCCTTTTTGAAGTCTCATTGGTGGAACCAGGTTACATACCTGTGTCTCAGCTGCAAAGGAGCCTGGGAAGTAAGATTTCTGGATTCTACCTTGGGGAGAGAGTATCATATGAAAGTTAATTCTCCAAATATTAAAAAGATGTTCAAAAGCTGCTGCAAATGAAGAAAAAAGGGAAGTCCTCTTCAAGTGCAAATGGCTATAAAGGATTATTTTAAAGGCTGTATGGCATTTCTCATTTTACGCATATATGCTAATTCATTTAGTAAATCCCTATCTGCCTACAAAGTTTCCTTTATTTTGCTATTAAAAACCATATTACAGTGACCATCTTTGTGTATGTGTTTATATACACACATACATACACAAATATACTTGTATACTTCAGCTTATTTTTCTTAGGAGTAGAAGCACTGGTCACAGGATATTTAAAATCTTGTATTTTGATATAATGTCTTCCTAAAAGCTTGCCAAAGTACCTCTCAGTGAGGAGAGGCGATGTTTGAAGGAGTTGTCAAGTTTAGAGAGTTTTAACAATATTCAAATAAAAAAATGATTAACACATGCATATATCTACATGGTAGATTTAGTAGCCAGAATACCTTGAATAAATGGAATGGGCTCTTGCCTTATTGAACCTGATAAGAGAAAGTTAACTGTACTAGCAATTCATGGGTCTATATGTGGATTTTCCAGGCTGTCAGCATGGGCACTGTGTAGTTGAGTTTTTGTGACACTTCCCTGAGCCATTAGGAATATTAATTCTGTGTTGCTCAGCCAGCCACAGGGCCACTGCATATCATTGTATGGTAAAGACTTCACAACTCCAGGAGGTGTTATTTCATGATTTTGTCTATGGGAATTGCACCCCTGCAGTTGTGCATCATAGCATCTGTACAATGGTATATGGCACCCTTGCCAAGCAAAGCAAGAGGGGTCACTGGGCAGTCCTTCCAGGACTCCTTTTAGACTTTTCATTCATTTGCCTAAGGCAGCTAATCCTGAGACATTCGGCTCTTTTCTTCCAGAGCAGCAAGGCAGCTATGGCGACAGCTCCTAAGTACATAAAAAATGTATCTGGGATCCTGTGACATTTTATATCCCCAACTTTGCCCAGTGGCCAATGGTTCCTCTTCCAAGTGACATATTGATTGTGCATACCTGCAGGGTGACTATGATTGTGTTCAGTATTTTGAGCTCATCATCTGTTATCCCATTCTTATTGTCATCCTAGGCCCAGACAGTATCAAATTGGAAGCAATAGTGTAGAAAATTAACAAATCAAAAAAGACTACAGCTCTGAAATGAATCAGGCCATCGCTCTGCATTTAGTATTTTCCCTGCTGTAAACACCAGGCTCCTTTCTTTGCCCTGTTAGGAGGTCTCAGAGCCAGGAGTGTGCTGGGATAATTAGAGTTAAACTCTGACCTTGCTTTGAAGTTAGGTGTAAAGTGTCCTTGAGAGCCACAGAGTCTTCTGTCCTAGAAAGTGTGTCATCTTGGAGGCTGTGGGGTGGCTCACCATGGTGTGACAGTGAGGACTCAGGGATTGACACATGGTGATTTATGTGGCTGTGAATGGCAATTTCACTCTTACAGAGCACCAGGGATGGCCCATTCCCCCCAGGTTTTATGAGCCTCTCATTAATCATACCCCAGCAGGTGCATTTGTGACCAAGAGGATAATGAGAGGGTGCCATGTTGCTAGTTGGCATGAAAATAGGCACAGCCCCATCAGGATTGATCATTTCATGCACCATCAGCATGAAAAGCCTTAACGAATAGCAGGTGGGCAAGACGTACCTTGTCTCTAGGAGAATTGTAGGCTCCTCTGTCATTGTGCCCTGTCTGTTGTCACTTTTGTGTTTGCCTAACATACCTGTGGTGTATGTGAATGGGGCCCGCATGTTAATGGTAATCAGAACCAGTGCAGATGCTTGTTTTTCATTCTAAAAGGTCAGTCCTGACTTTTCCTGGCTTGCAAGGAGTCTGGGCAAGGAGAATGGCGCTGGTAGATGTCCCCACCTCAGGTGCTGCCCCGCCAGAGTCTGTGGGAAAGATCACTGTGGGTGGGGTGATGGTGGGGTGAGTGCATTTGTCTCCCACACAGGCCCAGCCCTGGGCTGGTAGGGCACGAGATGATAGATAATCGCTTGCTTGTTCCTTTCTGGTGGGAGCCCCTGAATTCAGGCTTCAGAGATAATGTCGCAGACCCCGAAGGCTCTGCTCCCCTCCTGAGAGAAGTTCATTGGAGGCTCCATTCCAGGCAAGCTCCTCCCAGCTCACTGCCCTCAGCTACCCTCAGATGGCCCAGGGCAGGGACTTCCCTTCCTTTCCCAGGGACTCTTCCTGCCTGGGACCTCCTGACGTGACCCAGGGCGCTGGGTTTGCTCTGGAAGGAAGGTGCGCTCTGAGGGTCGGTCAAAGGGCTCCCTCAGGAAAGGGCCTGAGGCTGTTTGGAAATCTGCTTGGGAAACACCACCCCTCTCCAGGGCCACCCTATGAGCTTCACAAATTTTCTCTTTAACTTGGGCTGGGGGAAATCTCCGGGGCTGTCCACAGACCCTCCCCTCTCTAAATTTCAGGGTCCCCATTTGTATATTAAATCAAACAATCAATACACATTTATAGATCTATTGCCACACCAGTAAAGGCATTGAGGACTTGGTAATGCACCAACTACATTAAAGTTCAGTCTTCATGGGGCTTATATTTCAGTGAGAAGAGGGAGACAAAATCAAAATGTAGAATATGTTGAAAGAAAATAAGTGCTTTGGGAGAAAAATTCAGCAGGGGAAGGGCCAGTCCTGCCAGGATGGGAGGAGCTGCAGTTAATTTCAGTAGGCTGGTTGGGAAAGGACCTGTAGGGGAGCACAGCCTTGCAGAGGAGGGAGTGCACCCAGTGGGTGTCTGAGGAAGAGTGTCCTCAGGCAGGAGGGTGCCTGGAATATTCAGGAATCTCAAGGAGGCCAGTGTGGCTGCAGGAGTGGGAGAGAAGGGGGCCCAGGGCAGAGATGCCAGGGCCTCATTGTGCAGGGCCTGAAAGGCCCATGTGGGGACTTGGGGTCTCTCTTGGAGTGAAATGGGAAGTCACGGAGGGTGGAGACCAGGAAGAAGAGAGACATGATCCAGCTGGCGTCTCAGAGGGCAGCTCTGACCTGAGTTCTGGGAACCGTCCCTGCGGGGAGCTTGCAGGCAGGAGCCGCATGATGCCCCTGGGAATTGAGGGTGGCCTGCGACAGTGGTGGTGCGGCTGAAAAGGCAGTGGTGGGCTGGCTGATCTGGGTCCTACTGGGAAAGCAGAGCCACAAAGGCTTGCTGACAGATTGACTGGGCTGTGAGAGAGAAATAAGAGCCGAGGGCGACTCCAAGGGTCCAGACTGAGTGACCGAGGGTTTGGGGCTGCCATTGTCTGACCTGGAGATTAAGTGGAGTGGCTGTTGGGTGGAGAAAAGTCAGGTATTCAGGGTAGTACTCATTAAATTTGAGCTGCCCATTGGCTATTCCAGAGGAGGTGCTCAGGGTGGCTGGAATCGGGAGAGAGGTCTGGGATAGAGACACAAGTTTCAGAGCCGTCATCTCTGACAGTTTGCTTGTGTAGTTCCACTGCCCCCTCCATAGGCCATCTATTAAAATCTTCTCCAAGGTCTTATTCAAGACTGTCCATTCATTTCTGCACAGTAATAATAATAAGAGCAGTAGCAAATATTTATGGAGCATATAGGCTCTAATAAAGGAATACTTTACCTATATCAACTTATTTCATTCTCAGAATGACTATGAATGGTAGGTTCCATTATTGTTCCCATTTTGTAGATAAGCAAATGGAGGCACAGAGTGGTTAGGTGCCTTGTCTTGGGTTGCACAGCTCACTGGTGGGGGAACCAGATGTTTCATTCATTTTCTATTCAGTAAACGCTTCTTGAACATTCACTGTGAACAGGCCCTGCAAGGACACTGGGGGTTGAAGAAACATAAAAAATTCTGTCTGTGCCACAGCCTGGCCTTCCTGACCACTTATGGCCAAGGTATACTTCTGAACTCCCAGAGCCCTTGCTGCCTGTCCCGCTCATGGAGCGCTCAGGCTGCTAAGTGTTACCCTGATGATTCCACTATAAGCTTCCTGAGGACAGGCTTCTGATCTGGGACCTGGGAGTCCTGGAATCTTAGTCTTGTCTTGCATATAACCAGGACTCGGTAAGTATTTTCTGCGAATTGGCCCTTTGTCCCAACAGCCTCTCAATGTTGTTAACTCATTCTTTCAACACTTATTCATTGAGGGGCTATTATGGGCCATGTTCTCATATCTGGGCCCTGGGGACTCGGTGATGGACAGGACAGAGCCCCTGCCCACACAGTGCCATGCACTACGGGGTGGAATTTTACTAAGGGCATTTGCTGCCTCCTTCCTCACACAGGGTCACTCATGCTTACAGCAGGACTTCTCTCATCATTTGACTTAAGTTGGACTCACTTGGATTTTATTGGAGAAAGAAGGAGGAGATATTTTTACTGTTTTTTTAAACTCAGGAAGGAGAAGCCAGGTAAGTTTTAAGGAACTGATAATGTTCCAGGTATGCACGCCTTTCCATATATGAAGAACAGGGATATGTCTTTCAACCTTTTCCAGATTCATTGTTGAAGCAATTGGATTATTTAACGTCAGGACCGCTGTTGTCAAGCATATAAACATGGCATGTTCTGGAGCCCAACTTGTCTTCTCGGCATCCTGTTGAGTCCATTCATCCCTTCTGGGAGTCGTAGTCATCAGAGTATGACGTCATGCATATGGCTTGTCATTGACACCTCCCACAACCAATGAATCCTCACTTCCTAACTACCTTCTCAGGTAAAATAGCAGGTGATTGCTTTCCACTCCAATTAGACATAAAGAGCAGGTAGGATGGCAGCATGATGTCTAGGGTCTCCTTTCTATATTTTTAACAAAAGAATAAAATAGGCAAAAGATCAGTAAAGTGCCAAGTAGAGGAATTACTTTTTCCTTTACTCTCCCCTAAGGATATAATAAATAAGAGAACCCAATGTCTAGAAACACTTGTTTTTAAACCAACATAAATAAATAAATAAATAAATAAATAAATAAATAAATAAATATATATATATATATATATATATATATATATATATATATATATATAATATACAAATAAAACTAAGCTCTGACTGAACAAGGCAATCCTCTCCAATCCAAATTGCCTGGAGAAAATCTGTTTTCAGACTGCTTGCTATGGAATATGAAGGTGCTCTCTGCAGAAAGTCAGATAAAGAATCATAGAGGAACAGGACATGGGGGTCCCACTGTACAGTTATTTTCTCAGTAGCATGTCTGTCATATCACAAATCTCTGCTGATGCCATCTGTCAGCACCTCCCTGCTTATAGCATTCCACAGGATTCATACTGCAACTTCTAAAAAACGATGAGTGGACCTCCACTTACAGGATGAGAGAAAAACCAGTGAGTGGGCCTCCACTTACAGGATGAGCGAGCAGGCCGGTTTCTCCCCATTCTGCCTACCAAGTAAAACTAGCAACCCTGGGCATTATGTGTGAAACAAACATAATAAAGTCTGAAAGTTGGAAAGAAGGCAGACCTACTAGGCACTTCAGTGGTGAACATTACCGTGGTGAGTTCCCTGGATTTTCTTTATTGCCTTATGTCCTGGACTTGGAACTGAAGAAGCCAACAACCTGGAGATACCAACAGATATGTACAAAAATGCTCTGACAAAAGCCTGTTCTCTCTAGCCAAAGGGCCGGGAAAGGGGCAGCCTTGCAAGATGCAAAACTTTAAGACAATAACCACTCTACTCCAGGCAAGCATTGCAGAAAAAACTGTGGCCCGTCCCCTGTATACACCAATAAAGGCCAAGTGGGAGCCAAGATTGCTGTGAGGTGCCCCAGTCCTCTTACCAGAATGGTGTCAGAGTAGGGACTTCCACCCCATGTAGCAGGACAAGGAATCTCTCTTCTCCCCTGCTGGGGTGGCATCAGACTGACTACCATGGCCTCTTCCCTGGTAACAAAGGCTGCTCTCCTCCACCTGTCCCCACCCCATAGTGTCAGTGGAGGCCATGGGGTGGGCAGTAATATTCTTTCTGCCAGGGAGGTATCAGGGGAGGCCTAATAGGGAGAGGCAACTGCCAACCTGCCCAGCAGTAATAAGGAGCCCCCCTCCCCTTTGGTATCAATGGAAGCTGAATAGAGAACTTATTTAGCAGTAATAAGATCAAACCCCTCTCCCTTCTTCTTTTAGAGCAATGTCAGAGGAAGCCATCTTAAACAGGTGTCAATAAGATCCAGGTGTATTCATTAACCTGATTGTGGTAAAGATTTCACAAGTTACATGTATGTCAAATCATCACATAGTACGCATTAAAAATGTACTATTTTGTTTGTCAGTTACACTGCCATAAAGCTGAAAAACAAATAAATGAGATCCAGAGTCTCAAAGCACAATATCCAAATGTCCAGGTTTCATTAAAAAATCATTTATCATACAAAGAACCAGAAAGATCTCAAACAATGAAAAAAAATTATAGATGCCAACACTGAGATTACAGAGATTTTTAAATTATCTGACAGGATTTCAAAACAACTATTATAACAATACTTCAAGCAATTATGAACACCCTTGAAACAAATGGAAAAAGAAAT
Organism: Manis pentadactyla; assembly: GCF_030020395.1. Classification (NCBI taxonomy): domain Eukaryota; kingdom Metazoa; phylum Chordata; class Mammalia; order Pholidota; family Manidae; genus Manis; species Manis pentadactyla. Next base: position 63,992,469 of record NC_080031.1, on the reverse strand, counting down.
AGAAGATACAAGGAAGAGCAATGTTAAATATGTAAAGCTGAAAAATACAATAACAAATAAAAATTATAATGGATGGATTCAACAGCAGAATGGAGGGGACAGAAGAAATAATTAATGGACTTGAAGATAGAACAATAGATTTCCCAATCTGAGCAACATAGAGAAAATAGACTGAACTCAACAGTCTCAGGAACCTCTGGGACTATTTAAAAAGCCCTAACATTTGTGCTATTGGAGTTATGCATGTTAAGAAGGAAGAGGGTGGGGGGCTAAAAAAGTACTTAAAAAATGGTGTAAAACATCCCAAATAAGATAAAAGACTTAAATTATAGATTCAAAGAAGATTAGCAACTACAAACAGAATAAATCCACACCAAGACACATCATACCCAAAGTTCTGGAAACTAATGACAAATAAAATATTTTGAAAACAGCAAGAGAGAAATGACACTTTAACTATATGACAAAAAAATTTGAGTGATAGAGGATTTCCCATCAGATATTATGGAGACCAAAAGGAAGTGGCACAACATTTTGAATCAATGAAAAAAATTAATGCAGAATCATATATTCAGAGAAAGTATCCTTCAAGAATGAAGGGGTAATCAAGACATTCTCAAGAAAAGAAAAAATAAGATTTGTCTCCAGCAGAACCACTCTAAAAGAATGTGTCTAAAGGAAGTTCTCTAAAAAGAAAGGAAACAATAAAATAAGGAATCTTGGAATCAGGAAGGAAAGAAGAATATAAGGAAAAAATGGGTAAATAAAACATATTTTCCTTCTCTTCAGTTTTCAGAATAAAATTTGAAGTGGAAGGAGAAATTATAACACTGTCATATGTGTTTTTCAGTGTATTTAGAGGGAAGATTTAAGACAATTATAAATGGGAGGATAAAGAGTTGTAAAAGAAGGTAAGGTTCTTATACATGAACTGGTAGAACTATGAAACCAGTAGACTATAATGTGTATAAATATAATATGTATAACATATAATAAGATGTAATGTTTAGGGTAGATACTGAAAATCTGTAGGAAGAGATACACTTAACACTACAGATAAAATGGAATTCTAAAAAATATGTAAGTAACTCACAAGAAGGCAGGAAAAAGAGAAGAAACAGCCAACAAAAAATAAAATGGCTTAAATATTAACATATTGACTAAATGTAAATGGTCTAAATACAAAAAAAAAACCCAGATTTTCAGAGTGGATTAAAAATATGACCCTAATATATACCATCTACAAGAAACTCACTTCAAATATACTGACACTGGAAGATTAAATATCAAAGGATGCAAACATTAATCAAAGCCAGAGTGGCTATATTAATAGCAGATAATGTAGGCTTCAGAGCAAAGAAAATGCTAGAAAGACATCATATAAAAGGTCAGTACATCAAGAAGACATAACAATCCTAAATGTGTATGCACCTAACAACAGCACTGCAAAATATGTGAGGCAGAAACTGAGAGAACTGAAAGGAAAAAGGAACAAATCCACAATTATAGTTGGAGAGTTCAACACGCCTCTCTCAACAACTGATAGAACAACTAGATAGAAAATCAGCAAGAGTATAAAAAACTTCACAACACTAACAACAATGAGGATGTAATCAACATTTACAGGACACTGTACCCAACAATGGCAGAATATACATTCTTTCCAAGTGTGCACAGAACATATGCCAAGATAGACCATATCCTGAGTCAAAAAATAAACCTCAACAAATTGAATTAATTTAAATCGCATAGGGTATGTTTTCCAACTTCAATGGAATCATACTAGAAATCTGTAATGTAAAGATAACATTTCCAAACACATGGAAACAAAACAACACACTTTTAAATAACCCAGGGGTCAAAGAGGAACTCTAAAAGGAAAAAATACATTATATGGACTGAAAATAAAAATATAGTATATCAAAAATTTTAGGACACCTTTTAGGCAGTGCCAAGGGGGAATTTCATGGCAGTAAATGCATACATTAGAAAAGAGGAAAACTCCCAAATAAATAATCTATGCTCTTACTTTAATAACTTAGAATAAGAAGAGCAAAATAAGCCCCAAACAAGCATAAGGAAGTATATAATAAATGTAATAACAGAATTTGATAATATTGAAAAAAGAAACCAATAAAGGAAAATCAAAGAAATGGAGGGTTCTTTGAAAAGACAATAAAATTGACAAGCCTTTATCAACACTGACAAAAGAAAAAAGGGAAAAGACACAAATTACCAATATCTGAAATGAAAGAAGGGATATCACTGCAGACCCTGCAGATAGCAAATGGAGAATAAAGTAATACTCCAAACAAGTCTACATGCTTAAATTTAACAACTTAGATGAAATGCACCAATTATTCAGAAGACACAAACTTTCTGCAACTTACCCCAAAATTAAGATGATTTGAATAGTTCTAAACTATTAAGGAAATTGAATTAATGGTAAAACAAACAAAAAAACTTCCCAAGAAGGAAATCTTAAGGCCCAGATGGTTTCCTGGAAAATTCCACCAAATGTTTAATGACTTAACAACAATTCTGTATAATCTCTTCCCAAAAATAGAAGAGGAGGGAACATGTCCTAATTCATGTTATGAAACTAGTATTATCCTGATACCAAAACAAGACACACTACGAAAAAGAAAACTAAAGTCCCATATTCTTCATGAATATAGGCACAAAGATCCTTAACAAAATATTAACAGAGAATTCAGCAAAATATAAAAAGAACTATATACCACGACAAAGTGGGGTTTATTACAGGGATACAAAGCTAGTTCAATGTTAAAAACTCAGTGTAATCCACCACATTAACAGGCTAAAGAAAAAAATCCCATGATCATATCACTGATGCAGAAAAAGCATTTGACAAAATTCATTCATTCATTATAAAAACTCTCAGAAAAATAAGAATACAGAGGAACTTCTTCAGCTTTGATAAAGAACATCTGCAAAATATCTACAGCTAACCTTGTACGTAATTATGAAAAAGTAAGCATTTCCTGCCTAAGATTGGAACAAAACTGTTCCTGTTACCACTCTTACTTAACATAGTTCTGGAAGTTTTGACCAATGCAATAAGGCAAGAAAAGGAAATAAAAGACAAACATATCATAACAGAATAAAACAGTTTTTGAAGAGAACACATCTACATAGAAAACCCTGATATATACCAAAAAATATTCCTAGAAATAACAAGTGAGTTCAGGAAATTATACATCAAGATAAACATACAGGAATCAATAATATTTCTATATACCTAACATTAATGGATGGACACCAAAATTAAAAATGCAGTTGCTTAAAAAAAAGAGAAATAAGCAGAAAATCACAAAATGCTGATAAAGGAATTAAAGCAGATCTAAATAAATGGAGAGACATACTCAACATAAAAAGATGTCAGTTCTCCCCAAACTGATATACAGGTTTAACACAATTCCTACACAAATCCAAACAAGTATACATATATATATATATATATATACAAAATCATTATAAAATTTACATGGAAAGTTAAAGGACCAAGCACAGCTAAAACAATTTTGAAAAAAAAAGTGTGAGGAATCAGTCTATCTGATTTCAAGATTTTTACAGGTATAGTAATCAGGACTGTAATAGACACATAGATTAATGAAACAGAATAAAGAACTCAGATCCACAAGATATGCCCTGAATTATTATTTTATTTTTATTGAGATGAAATTCATATAATATTAACCATTTAAAAATGAACAAAGATAGGCAAATAGTGGAACAGAATGGTGACTGTCACAAAAGTGATCAGCTGATAGGACAGAGGTAGCACGGTACTGCAGTGGGGAAAGGAGGAATTTTCAATAAATGGCGCTGAATCAACTGGCTGTCCAAAAAAAAAAAAAATCAGTGTCATTCAGTATATCTGCAATGTTGTATGACTACCACCTCTATCTAGTTCAAAAATATTTTCATTAATCCAAAATCAAACCCAGAACCATTAATAATTACTCCCCATTTCTCCCTGTAACTACCAATCTGTTTGTGACCTTTCATGTCTGTCCTCATTCACTTAACATCATTTTGAGGTTCATCTAGGTTGCAGCATGTATCAGTACTTAATTCCCTTGTAATGGCTGAATAATATTCCACTGTATGTATTTACCACCATTTGTTTATCTATTCATCCATTAATGGACATTTGGGTTGTTTCTAACTTTTGGCTATTGTTAATAGTCCTGCTATGAACATTTGTGTGCAAGTCTTTGAGAGCCTGTTTTCAATTCTTTTAAGTGTATATCTAGGGGTGGAATTGCTGAGTCATACAGTCATTATATGTTTAACTTTTTGAGGAACCACTACACTGTTTTCCATGGCAACCAAATCATTTTACATTCCTACCAGCAATGTATGAGGTTTCCAGTTATCTATGCCCTTGCCAATACTTGTTATTTCTTCCCCCCTTAAAAAAAATCATTCTAGCCATTCTAGTGTGTGGGAAGTAGTATCTCATTGATTTGCATTTCCCTAATGACTGAGAATGTTGAGCATCTTTTCATATACTTTTTGGCCATTTGTGTATCTCCTTTGGAGAAATGCCTGTTCAAGTCCTTTGTCCATTTTTAAATTGGGTTGTTTGTCCCATTGTTGTTGAGTTGTAAGTTATTTATATATTCAGGTATTAATCCCTTGTCAGATATAAGAATTGCAAGTATTTTCTCCCACTCTATAGGTTATCATTTCATTTTCTTGGTAATGTTCTTGCATTAAATGCACAAATGTTTTAAATTTGGTAAACCCAACTTACCTATTTTTTTCACCTGTTGCTCATGCTTTTGTGTCATATCTAAGAATTTGTTGCCAAATCCTGGTTATGAAAATTTATCCCTTTGTTTTCTTCTAAGAGTTTATGGTTTTAGCTCTTATATTTAGGTTGTTGATCAGTTTTGAGTTAATTTTCATAAATGGTGCAAGGTAGGGGGCCCCAGATTCATTATCTTACATGTGGTTGTCCAGTTGTACCAGTGCAACTTGTTGAAGAGACAATTCTTTCTGCATTGAATAGTATCGGCACCCTTGTTGAAAATCAATTGACCACAGAAACATGTTTCTTGAATCTCATGTCTGTTCTATTGGTCTATATGTCATCGTATGCCAGTACCATGCAGTGTTGATAACTGCAGATTTGTAGTTAAGTTTTAAAATCAGGAAGTGCAAGTCCTCCAACTTTATTCTTCTTTTTCAAGATTGTTTTGATTTTTTAGGGCCCTTTACAATTGCTGCACAAATGATTTTTGGCAAAGGTACAAAGCAATTCAAAGGAGGAAAGACAGCCTTTTCAACAAAGGATGTTGGGCATTTGGACATTCTTAGTGGAAAAATTAACCTCAGTCTAAGCCTCAGATCTTGTAAAAATTCACTTAAAATGTGTGAGAGACATACATGTAAAATGTAAAACTATTACACTTTTATTAAAAAAATAGAAATCTTTGGGATCTTGGATTTAGATTTGACATCAAAAGTAGATATAAAAGGAAAAATGTGATACATTTAACTGTACCAAAATTCAAAACATTTGCTCTACAAAGACCCTTTAGGATGAAAAGACAACGTATAGACTGGAAGAAAATATTTGCAAACCTCATATTCATAAAGGGCTAGTATCTAAGACATATAAAGAACTTTGAAAACTCAGCAACAACAAAAACAAGCAATCCAATTAGAAAATGGCCAAAAGACAAGAAGAGACATTTCACCAGAGAATATACAGATAATAAAGAAGCACATGAAAAGATGTTCAATATCATTAGCCATCAGGGAAATGCAAATTAAAGCCACAATGAGACATCAGTACACAACTATCAGAAGGACTAAAATAAAAAATGATACCAGCAAATGCAGACAAGGATGTAGAGAAACAGAATTACTCATGCATTGCTGGTGGGATTATAAAATGGCAGAGCCACTTGGGAAAATAGTTTGTTTCATAAAAACGAAACACGTAACTGTCATACAAACCAGCAGTTGCACACATGGGCATTTATTCCAGAGAAATGAAAATTTATGTTCATATAGAAACCTGTTCACAAATGTTTGTAGCAACTTTATTTGTAACAGCTAGAAATAGAACCAACCAAACTGGCAAAAGAAATGTGATACTTGCATACCATGGAATCTGCTCAATAACACAAAGGAACAACTATTGATATGGGAAACAACTTGAATGAATCTCCAGGTAATTATGCTGAGTGAAAAAAGGCAATCCCCAAAGATTACATATTGAACGATTCCTTTATATAACATTCTTGAAATGCCTATATTATAGAAATGAGAACAGGTTAGTGATTGCTAGGGACTAGGGATGAGGAGGGAGGGACAGAGAGAAGATTGGTGTGTCTATAGAAAGGCCACAGGAGGGATCCTTCTGGTGAATGAAAGGTTCTATACCTTGACGGTATCAAAGTCAGTATTCTGGTTGTGATATTATACTGTAGTTTTATAAGATGTTATCATTGGAGGAAACTGGGTAAAGGGTACACATGATTGCTCTGTGTTATTTTTTACAACTGTATGTGAATGTCTCATTATTTCAAAATGAAAGCTTTAATTAAAAAGTGATACATTATTTAATTTATTTTTTCACTTAACAATAAAAGACTGAGAACCCGCAATGTCTGGGTGGAGTTCAGACGAGGACACTTGTAACTCCATCACTCAGTTTATTTCTTGGCTGTACAGCACTGACTGCTAGAATGGTTGTGACTGTTACATTTTAAATTGTTTTTCTTCTTAGTCATATGTTTGATTTTTGCCCATGATAGGTTGTGTTTAAAGACTAGAAACATAAGGAACCTTATGGTGGAACACAAGATAATTTAAAGCAAAAAATGGGAAGACTATAATCCTACTTCAGAATTACCTCCATCAATCTGTAAATTGCATTCATTTGATAAAAACCCTTATGTAGAACATCAAGATGTCTCTGGTACTTCAAAAACAGTGTTAAGAAGAGAAAATAGAGTGACAGTTATGTCCAATTTGGCTTTTCATTTATTGAGAATAAAGGCTCTATCCACACCCACAATGTGCTATTTGCAGAGTGCTTGCAAATAGTGGCCTGGAATCTTTCCCCTCCTGTCATTTATAAACAAAACATGGAAATCACAGAAATAAACCTGTAGTTTTTTTAGGCATAAAATTCCAGAATTTCAGACATCAATTCTTAGAGAACAGTTTTTGCCTACATTTAATACTGTGTCATGGAGTTAAAGCCTAAAGTACTTTTTTAATAGACATTCAGTTCCTAAACCAGATATATCATTTTTTAGTATGTTTATCAGAAAATTATGCTTTCTCCTATAATTTAGTAAAAATTAAACATTGCACATTTGTTGTTAAATGATACAAAGTGGAAACTCATTTGTAATGATAGTATGAATATTATTATGATTGCATTAAAACAAACATTAGAATACCATATTTATATGATGCCCTTAATGTGTTTACAACCACAAATCACTCCTTTGTCAGAACCATAAAAATGACAAAGCCAGTTTAAAATTTTTGAAGAGGGCTGTAGTGAGGGTGCAGGTCACAGATGGCTAGGCGTGATGTGTGCACGTGCATTTATCAGCTTTAAAGCATCCTGTACATGTCAGTTGTTATGAGTCCATTGTCTTTTATCTAGGGCAATTAAGAAGTGGAGGGCCATGCCTCATGAAATGTTCTCTATATCTGAAAATTACTATCCATGTGAGCCCTGGGTTGGAGTCAAGAGGTGGCAACCTTTGGCTAGCCTGGGCTTCTTGGACAAAGACAGTGGGTTGATGACAATATTAACAGCACCTATAGCCCATGCTATGCATCTGAAGCTATTCAAATAATGAATCAAGTTTTCATTACATTTTGGCTTCTGTCTCATTTTATATGTTTTCTACTTTGAGGAACAGAAAAATCCGAACTCAGTCCATTTAAGTCATGAGGAGAATAGGAATCCGAGGTATGGCGGCTTCAGAGTTAGTTACATCAGCAGCTCAATGATACCAGTGCGGTCCTAGGTCCTTCTTCCCCTTTCCCTGTCCTCCCATCATCCATGGGTCAGTTGGGCTGCTATCAGGGACAAGACAGTGACCATGGGTCTTGGCATCCCTTGTAGTTCATGTTGGTGTCAAAAGAAAAAAGAGGCACATCTTTCCCCAGGCATCCCTCCATCCCCTCAGCTGACTGTCTCTCATGTCTCTGCGGCCAGAGGGATCCCTGAAGTTCCTGGCAAGAAGAAAGAGAGCTCCCTGACTGACGCAGGCAGTGCTGAACAGAGCTGACTTCTAGGCAGAGAAGAAAGAAAGGCCATGTGTTTGGTTTTGATACGACAAGGGTTCATGATGAGGATGATTAAATAAATACACCAATAGGTTCAGAACAGAAGGAGCTATTTGAAGGATGTGAGTTCTGAGATATGTATTACCTGCCACATACATATACGCTGTGTATAACTGTTCTGGAATTGCACAGTGAGTGTGAGGGCAGGCTGCGAGTCAAATCCCAGCTCTGCCATTTGCTGGACAACTGCCTTAGTATATTGTGCAACTTCTCTGAGCTTATAAAATGGGGAGTTGTTGTATGGATTAGGGTAGTTGTTAGGATTACACATAAAAGGTTAGGCCTGGTGCCCAATGCGTGGTTAGCAATCAACAAGAGTAAGATGATGGTATCATGTCCGTGATGATGATAGTGACCTAGTCACGACCTAGTCACGACTTAGTGCCTCTCAGCTGCTGAACAGCTCTCTCTAACTGCTTTCGTCTTTCCACCATTCAGCTGCTTTGCCCTCTGCCCAGTCCACTCTCCACACGGCAGCCAGAGTGGTAAGAACATACAGTAGATCATGTCACTCTCCTGTTCAAAACCCTCCAAAAGCTCTCTTTACAACTAAAATCAGATTAAAAGTCCTTGGTGATCACAGCCTCCAGGGCCCAGTGTGATCTGGCCTTGCCTACCCTCTGCTGTTTTCAGCAACTCTCCCCCCCTGGATCCCTCTGCTCAGAGACACCGGCTGGGGTCACACCAAGCCAGAGCTTCCGTCGCTTTCCTTATGCCCTCTGCCGGAAGGCTCTCTCCACTGGGCCTTCTCACGGCCCACCCCTCACCTGTTCCTGTCTCTGCTCTAGTGCCTCCTCAGGGAGGACTTTGTCGTCAGCCTCCTAAAGCAGTCACCCCGCTTACTTAGCTTGGATTCTCTAGGAAAAGGAACCTGAGGCCAAAGCTTATGTGCCCACATGTTACTGAGGGTGAGTACAATCCCACGGGAGCAGGAACAGGGAAGAAGAGAGAGCAAAGAGTGAACAGGCCCCAGCGGAGTGCTTGGTCTCCAGGGACGCCGTCAGAGGGCCAGGGGAGCGCTGCAGCTCAGCACAGACCCTCCAGGGAAGGCGGGCAGAATTTATCTGCTGTCTCCCTCCTGTTCCCCGTCTCCCTCTGGTCAATGAACTCCCCTCATCTCTGTGTTGTACTGAGTAGCCCCTCCGGCCAGCCTTGGGGAAAACCACAGGCCTCAGGGTCCAGTCTGAGCAGCACACAGGCATGGAGGCCCGTGTCTCCCTGTCAGTTGGTATCCTGGGCCACGAGAGAGACTTTTTGATCTGAGGTAGTGAGGGTAACAGCAGAGGGACCCGGCTCACTGAGTGAGCAGCACAGAACAGCTGATAGTACCCGTGTGGCTAGGAAGCAGCCCAAGAAGCCAGAGACCAGCGAGTGGATGCAGAGAAGTCGGAGTGGCTGCCCAGATTCGGAATGGCATGTCACCTAAGTCCAGTAGCATCTTACAGATCCTCATCTTGCCAACTTCTGTTCATAACTCTTAAGATGCCCTGCCACAGTACTCGACCCACAGAATCGCACATTCATTTGAGTGGAGCATACATGCAAAGGAATGGAGTCTCCCTAAGGCAGATGCTCGTCTCTTTGAATGTTCTTTTTTTAGATTGTCCTGTTATTTACCACTCTATACGGGTGGGTTGGAGGACAAGCCATGGAAAAAAGAGGAGTTTGGCCCCTCCCTTTGCTTTCCTCCTCCCTTGTGCCCTCTTTCATGGCACCCCCAGCCCCAGTAAGAGGGCGTGGAGGCCTGGCCTTCTCATTCCAAACTCTCCCGGTGCTTATGGAATTCTGAAAGTGGCTGAGCTGCATTTTCTCCCACTGCCGGTGCCTTTCTCAGGCCCTGGGTGCCACCAGTCTAGGCCCTGGATGGGACTTCTGTCTCTGGAGCAATACCATGGGAAGGTTTTATTGTTCCTCTCTTTCCACTTTAACCATTCACAATTCCTGTTCCATTACTGCAGCTTCTCATTCATCACAGCTTCTTAATGAAAATTCCTACTCTACTCCACTTCTTCATGGCTGTGAAAAACTCCCCAAATCACCATTATTTCTTGAATAAATACCTTACTTACCTACGTGCTGGCTACTTTTCCCCAAAAGTCACAGTTAAAAAATTATTTCTGAGTATGATTTTAGGTCCAGGATTTTGAGTTTATTGCCTATATTCCCTTCATTGCTAGTTGACTAAATGAATCATTTAAGAAATCAGCATTAATACTAGACATACAGGAGACTTCTAACAATATAGCTCTTTTTAGATCAGAGTAGCTCTAATTCCTAGAGGACTGGTAAAATAATGACACAGGTAAGCAGAATCGAAGATGGCCTCAGAAGTTCATTGCGTGTGAGTGCCTGGCACTGCACCGACGCACAATTCCCACCTGAGCCACAAGGAAATGAGGCCCAGAAAGGGTGGGGCTCATCCAGGCCCGTCCAGTCAGAGAGGGCACAATCACAGAGGGACCCAGTGAACTGCACTGTCTGGTTGGAAGATTTACTAGGACACTTTTTGGACAGGCGTGGAATGTTAAATTGGGCTAGACAAGAAAGACAGTTTTCTGCCTCTTCCCACCTTCTCCCAGCCTGGCTTCTACCAAGTATTTCTGGACACTGTCTGACCAGGGTGGGCCTGACCCATAGCCAATGACAGTGAGACTGGAGGAGGTGCTCTGCCTTCCCCCTCCCCACCACGCCAGCCCCAGGGCCCTGTGCCATCTCTGGGTAACCTGATATGCAGCTGCACTCTGAAATGACCTGCAGGATACATCCTTTGGCAGCAGTTTTTGATCAAATAGTTGTGTTTTTGGTAAGAATAGAAAACAGAAACAAGTTGTAAAACCAGTAAAGTAAATGTATATATACTGGAGATTTTAAAATTTTTGATCATGTAAAATTACATTGATAACTTCCTTTGTGTGTCTCTGAGTCTGCCTGGCTAAACCACTCACCAGTAACCTAGAGTTGGGGCTGGGGGCAGTAATCTGAATTTATGTTTCCTTTTAACTTGTACATTCCAAACTTACTGAACTGCAGGAATATAAACCTTATCCAAATTTTTTTTGGCCAGGCATCCTAGTTGGCTACTGAGAATCATCAGCATGCTTGCGAGTTCTGAAACTGGGTTTCAGGCAAATTTTGAAATTCTCTGTGTGAAATCTAGCCTATTTTCCAAGTTGGGGAGTATTATTAAACCAATAATTGCCCTGAGAGGTGAAAGTACAGAGCAATTCAAAGAGGTGTCAAGGTCCACTAGCATCTGATGCTGCTTCCCCAAAGCCTTGTTTCATTTCATCATTCACACTTCACCTTTTTAATTCCAAGGTGACTTTTAATACCACTCTTATTTTATGCACAGTAGTCACAATAGCTCACTTCAGATGTTTGCATTTTCTCTAAGGGATATTCCTTACATCTGGTTTGCAGCAGGTATATCCCCCTTTCCTTGGGAAGCAGAGGAAATTTGTGGAAGTCCAGGCCCTGTTCACTGCATTAAACAAAGCTATTTCTGATCTTGGTCAGTTTGCAGACCCTGACTTACATATGACCCTGGGTTATTAAAACACACACCCTGAGGCTTGCCTTGGTTATGTAACCAGGCCACTAGGCTGACTCAGGGACTTCGTGCTGAGAGCTGACAATGTAAATCTGACTTTCCAAACACCCCAAAGTGTGGGAAGGGAGCTAAACCTCTGAACTGTGGGGCTTCATCTTGACTATGGACTTAGAATTAAATGTCAGAGGGGGGCACAGCATATTTTCAAACCTCACTGTTTTCTTTTATGCCCAGTCTTTCTTCTCTTTTTCCAAGATGGAAGTACCATCCCTTCTGCTACCCAGATGCACAGAATCTGGCCACAGTCAGCTTTGGAACGTTAGTCATGCATGGCCCTGGCAAGATTCATGGTCCGACCTGAGAGAACATCATGCCTGCCAAGGCCCTGGGGAGCTGAGGATGGAGTGGCCTTTATCCTTTTGAGCCCAAATCATGGTATCCATGCGGGAAGTCATAGCCGACTGAGATCTGGAAGTCACCCAGGTCTTACCTAAATCCTTATTTTATTTTACAGATGGGGAAACTGATATCTCTGGCAGAGACATGACAGGCCCTGGGTTACAGTCTGGTCAGTGGTAGAGGGAGGGCTGGGTCCCAGACCACACTCTGTGTGAAGGTGGGGACTATGCTGGCCTAGCCGCTGCTGTGTCCCCAGCACCTAGCGCAGTGCCTAGCACCTAGGAGGCCAGTAGATACCTTTTCGTACATGTCAGCTTTCTATTATTCTCCCCCATCTCCTGATATTTTACTAAACATCCTCAGAAAAGTCTCTCTGTCCACTCCTCCAGGCCAGGAGAGGGCACAAGACACTGTTCCCCTGTGCCCAGAAGTTACCTGGTGCCCACACAGAGCAGGAGGCAGTGCCTCAGAAAGTCTCCTGCCCATCAGTTACCACCAGCCTGGTCTGGCTAGGGTCTCCTTCCTAAGGTTGATGCCAGACTTGGGCTACAGAATGGCCATCTGGAGGGCCCTAGTGGTTACAAAGGTGTTTCCAGTTTATTTAGGCACCAAGACTGATCTCTAGGCCAATTAATAAAAGCAAAATGGCCACTGGGTGGGGTGTCTCCAAAAGTTGTAGATGTTGAAGAGTGATGCAGAAAAGATTGGGAGCCCCAGGCTTGGGGATGAGGCCAGGGCCGTGAAAAGTCCTGTTCTAAAGGAGAAAGGACCCTCTGGTCTCTACTTGGCCAGTCTAAGCAGCTATCACCTGGACTGCCTCTGTATGCACAGGATTTCATAAGATTCTGCAGTTTGGAGAGGACAGATGCGAAAGAGAGATATAAAAACTTTGCTTTTTTGCACGTTGCTGGTTCTCAGTGAGGGTGAGTGTCGCTTCACTTTGCCAACAGGGACAGGCTGGGCTCCACAGTCTATGGCCGCTGATTAAGCCATTTTGAAAGCACAGCCTTGGGGGGAGAACCCGCCCGGGAAAGAGACGCGAGGAGAGGGGGAGTGTGTTGGGGGCGAGGCGGTGGGTGGGAGGGGGTTGGCTCCTGCCTGCGCCAGCGAGCCAGAGGCGGGAGCGCATCCCCTCCTGCCGTGGGCGCCGAGAGCGTCCTGGAGTCCTAGGGCCCGCGTGCGCGCCCGCCTGCTCTGCGCACCTGCCGCGGGCGCCTCACGGGCCTGAGCTGGAGGCTGGCGTGCAGCGCGCACAAGTGGCGGCTATCGGGCAGGCGGGGCCCGGAGGGTGACGTCACGGGCTCGGGTCCCGGCGGCAGAAATACGATGGCCGCGGCGGCTGTGGCTCAGAGGGCTGGAGCCGAGGCAGCCTCCAGCGCGCCCGGGAGTCGCCGACAGCCGAGGAGAACGGCCGGAAGACGCGGGGCCGGGTCGCCGCCGCCGCCACCGCCACGAGCTCGCCCGCCCGCCCGCCCGAGTCCAGCCACCAGGTCTTTCCCTCGGCCCGGGCCGCCGCAGGTACGAGGGCGCAGCTCCAGAGCGGGCGCGCGGAGGGTGCCAAGCGGCTGCCGCCGCCTCCACCAACCTTTCCCGCTGCGCTCCGCCGGGGTCCCAGCGCCCGCGGCCCCGCGTCTCCCTGCAGGGCCCGGCGCGAGCGCCTGTTCGTCCTCCCCGCCCGCTCCGGGAGAGCCAAGTTTGCCCGCCTGGCGGGCGACAGGCAAGGGGCCACGGGACCCGGGCTCGGCGGGGCTACTCGGGCTCGGCCAGGATGCGGGGTAAATTAGGCTGGGGAGCCGTGGCTTGTGGCCCGGGTCTGCAGTAGGGACCGGAGTGACCCGGCTGACGAGCGGAGCAGAACCGCTCGGGTCGAGTCAGCAGCCGGAGCCGGCCTCCGAGACCCTACCTGCAGGCGCTGCTCTTGGGCTCCGGACCCGGAGAGGCCTCGGCCAACTAGGTGAGCGGCGGCCCCTCAGCTCGGTCCCGTGCCCTTGGCCCCGGGCTGGTGCGGGGCAAGCGTTCTCACTACCTCCTTCTGCAGCTTTGCAGGGAAACTTGCGTGGCAGCCCGAAGCGCCCGCTGCGGCTCGCCTGGCACCCCCCCCCCCTACCCCGAGGTCCACGGAGTCTGGGGCCAAGCAGGCTGGGGAGGAGGGACCCCGCACACACCCCGGCTCCCGGTAGCCCGCTGCTCTCGTTCGGCCCAGCTGGTCGCTGTTCTGAGGGAGCGAACGGGCAGGCGGTGTAACCTGCCGGGGAGTCACTCACTACCAAGCAGTTTGGGGGATGTTCAGGCTTGGTCCTGCCGGGGAGCGTGGTCCTTAGAGAGCCTGTACTGTGGATGGTCTCCATCCCTCTTCGCGCCTGCAAAGGAAACCTGCAGTTTTGGGGGACCTAGGCGATGCAGGCAGAGCACTGAGCTTTGGGTGCGTGTCTCCTTGAGTTTAGGGGCGAGCGCAGAGCACCCGTCGGGGCTCCCTGCAGCTGACAAAGCGGAGCCCCCAGCGCAGTCGCCCGCGGCCTGCCACCTGAGGACTTAAGCGCCTGCCACTCTTGCAAGGACAGAAACCCTCCCGAAGGAGTAGCGTTTCTCATAATACGCCGAATGTGGGCAGCATCCGTGCAGCGCCTCGCACTAAAGTTCTTTGGCGCCGGCGGAGTTGGACCCCGCTAGGTCTGTGTGTGGCGCAGAGTCAGTCCCCAGTGCGCGATCCCGCAGTCCCAGCTCAAGGTAACTGTCGCTGACATTAATGAATAGCGCTTCCGCAGCCGCTCCACCGCTCCCCTCTAGGTGTCGCTTCCGCCGAGGTTTCCGGCGAGCGAAAAACAGCGCCAGTAGCATCGTAATTTGCTGCAAGCCTGTGCACCAGAAATTGTACTGGACGGGCCCCCGAGATAGAAACATTTGTCCACGTTCACTGGGCTGAACAGAAACAGAATCTGAATAGCAGACGGCACGGTAACTGTTAACCGAAATGTGCACCGGGAGTGAGCTTGTATCACCATCAGTGAGGGATTGGGAAGAAATCCCGACTCTTCTTAAAAGTTCCAAGTTATTTTCCTACCACTAAGCTGAGGGGAAAGTAGGATATGAATTTTAACAGTGCTCTCCTCATCCTGGAGTGGGCTGGTTTCTGTGCTTACCCTTTCTGGCTTGCAGGACAGGCTCTCGTCTGGGCAGTGGTCAGGTGGCGCTCACCCGAGAAGCAACCGGTCAGGGGAGTGAATGATGTGGGTGATAGGATGACAGAGCAGCAGCAGCCCTCAGGCAGTAGCTCAAATGGGAGATGTGAGCTGATGCCCCACAGGACCCACGTCTGCTTACCGTCTTGGTTTTGTGAGAAGACACTGCCGCATCACTAGACCATTTCTGTTCAGACATACTCCTTTGAATGTTAGCTTTCTTACCATGCTAGGAAGAAAAGACCTCTCCCTCTTCCAAGACTTAAGACTGAGCCAAAGGTCATGCAGGAAGATAGTTTCTATATATTGTTAATGTATTAAAATTGTTCATTGAAGTCATTCCAGAGGCTTTTTCTCTCAAAAATTTTTGATTGTCATCAATTTTTGTTAATTCTAGAAAGGCTCTTTTTCTTCCAGAGTGTGGCTAGCTTGTTCTTCTGGGCACTGGGAGAACTTTTATCCCTTTGTGTCCTGGGGGTGGGGGAGGGTGGGGATTTTTCCTGTTTGACCTGTCAGTTACTCAGGATTCTTCCCTTCTCCTTCTAGGAAATGCAGGATTTTTCATTGTTGTTGAAGTGATCTTCATGTTGTGATCTTTTGACTTAACACTATATTCTAGAGACTGACATTGAATAGTCAGGATTTCATAAAATCTATTTTAATTTCTACTTTGCCTTTCTTGATATTTCTCTGCAAACTCAACCTTCTTGTGTTGCTTATATGTGGTCAATTGTGTGCTTACTTAATGAAATTAAGTAGTTATTTCAAGAGCACATCTGTCTTACATTTTTCTATCAATGCTTAACACATGGCATGGAACTTCAGGTAAAATAGAATTGAATTGCAGTTGAGAGAACATGGTACTTAAGATGTATAATGTAAATGTTGGAAGTGTGAGGGTTCCTGCAAGCCATTCGTGTGATACACATTGTAGTAAATGAGAGTGTTGTAGATTTATACATTACACATAGACTAAATTAGGCATATAATTTATCAAATGTTGGAACAATTAACTATAGAATAGATAATTAATGGGACATGCAATATAACTTCATTAAGGCTTTCTGCTGGGTTAGCCTGGTATATTTCTTTGCCTGATTTCCCTGGGTTGGTATTTCAGGGACTATCTTAGTTTAAACCCTTTTCTTCCAAAAACCTTCACAAATCAAAACTAGGGTCCTAAACCTTTCAGAAGAAATTAATATATAGCCTCCTGGTTTTAGGTTAGGGTTTATATGGTCTTTTTTTTTTTTTTTCATTTTAACATCAGGCAGACACAGAAGAGGACTTCAGGATGTTGATGGTTTCCAGTTGGTTCTGTTTGTTGATTGCCAACAGCCCATTTGTAAAATGCAATGCATGTCAAGTAATTGGCTAGAGAAAACACTTTTCAGTTAGGTTGGAAATGCAGGTGCCTCAGGGTCACAAACCTGACTGTTCTCTTCAAGGCTAAAGGGTGTTGCTTGGTTCTGCAAAATCGCTTCATAATTTCTGGTCCTGTGGGTAACAATGGGAAGCCATTTCCATGTAGCTAATCCACAACCTCTGGTTCTATAATGTTACTGTGTATCTGAGTGAGAGGCTGAGAGAGAGAACCTGCGATCAATCTCTCCAAAAGTTCTGAGGGTCAGAAATCTGACTCTTCCCAAACAGGCGTTGTTCTCAAAGAGAAAAGAGAAGTTTGTGTTAAACCCACAGTCGGTCTGATGTCAGTGCTTCTCTCTGGCCTCTGACCCTGTTCAGAAAAGACTTCCAAGCTGGTGAGTGTTCTCTGGGGGAGCAGGCTTGGAATTTACATAGTGCACACCTATGTCATTTGCACGCTCATGTCACATTTGTCCAACTTTCTTCAAAAAGCAGGACACTATTTGGAATGTTACATTACACAAATTTGTAGGACCTATTTTTTTAAAGGCAAATAAATAATAGCTCAGATATCAGCTTATATTATAAAACCAGAAATCCTCTAGTTTCCACAAGGAGGGGGTAGATGATCTAGTGGAGCCCAACCAGCACTAAGAAAGCAAAATCAGTCTAAACAGAGAATGCAGTCATTTTCCACATGTAAGTTTGTGATAGCATAAGGAAAAAAACAGTTGCCTGGAGGTCGGGTTGCTTGGGTTTTAGTCTAAGTGTAGACTCTGACATAGCCCCACATGCTCCCCAACCTTCCAGGCCTCTGGTGTCCTGTGTGTGCAGTATCCAGGCTGGTGCCTGATTCTCCTGAGCATGGAAAAGTGGGGGAAAGTGGGGCTCGGGGGGTAACCTGGGAGGAAGCAGTGAAGTACTTGTCTTGGGAACAGGATGTCTTATCTAGCAAGTGATTGTGTTTTATGAGCTGTTTGAAAGAAAAGGTAGTCCCAGCTCTTTTATGAGAACAATCTCAGGTAGATTTATAACCAATCTTAAGACCCTAGCGTGGACTGAATGAAGCTGATAAACCTAAACTGATCTCAAAAGGAATTCTGAGTTGAAAAAGAGCATTTGTGACCTATTGATGGTTATTTGGGGAGATTCTTATATTTCCTTCTGACTGAAGACCAGTAGGGCTAGTTAAGGAGTAATTAGTCACCAGATCTACTTCCCCCACTTTACCAAGCTGGGGCTGCCTGTGAGCTGAGGGCATCCTTGGCTGCTGGCATTCTGTGTTTCTCCTCGTGGTTTCTTTTTTCAGCCACATTCCGTCAATAAAGACAGCAGCAGAGAGGGCTGAGGACAGTGTGCACAGCAGCTCCATTCTGGGTTGGGGGCAGCTTGTCTCTTTCCTCTTGCTCCACTTCCCAGGCCTTGGTCAGAGCCATGAAAGCTGGAGCAGCTCAGCTCTTGGCCTCTTTCAGAGGAAAGGGGGAATTTGGGGCTCAGGAACGCCTATCTTGCTCTCATAGATTTTTCCCATCTTACTAAAAGCAACTATTCATTGAAATAAAACACTGCTACCTAGAGAGGCGGGAGAGGATAGAGCTTAAGAGCACAGACCCCAGGTCCACCTGCCTGGCTTGGAGCCCCAGCTCTCCCACTTGTTTGCCCCATGTCCTCGGCAGGGTACTTACCCTCTCTGTGACCCTCTGTCATTTGACTAGGGGATAATCACTGCCCTCCTCATGGAGCAGAAACGAGGATTCTGAGTTCACACCTGTGAAGTGTTTAGAACAGTGCCGACTCAAAGTAATTGCTATATAAGTGTTAACCAAATCGATAGGCCTTATTTGGTTATTAGATAGATCATCAAAATTGATTTAGCCCCAGTATTAATTCTTTGATCCAAACTGTCATAAAACTTGAGTTGTAAATTTTTAGGCTGTTGCTGCCATAGGTGTAATGAATTGTCAATCATCACGAGTATAAAATGACATGTAAGACGCATCCACCTTGCAAATCAAGTCTGATCTGGTGGCGGCCAAGCTGAGCGAATTTTACAAAGAAGCTGCCTAGGAATATTTGAGTAGTTGGCCTGGCTCATGTGTTTCCCTGTCTTTAATGAAAGCTTACAGGGACCTCACCAGGAATGAGGTAAACCGAGAGACACTCCGAGTGCAGCAGGACTCGAGCTCGGGCTTCCGGAATCTCAAAACAGCTGGTTTAACCGGAGAAGCCTGGATGCACCTCCTTAAATGAAGTGATTTGGAGCTTGGCAAAATAACAACTGAAATGAGTGGATTTTATTTTGATGCTCTCCATTAATAATAAAACATCAGATGTAATTGGTCTGGGATTACGAGGTAAATTAAAAACTAAATAGTAGATTTTGTGTCCTGAATATTTCATGACTCCAAGAATTAACATCTGTACATTAACTAGAATAAGATTTTATTACCTCTCTGTTTTTAGTTTATTCAGGCTCAAAGACAGGAACAAGAAAATAAGAGGGACTTTTATATGTGTGCTTACCCCAGGAGCACTGATGGAGAGTGGATAAGCTGGGAAGAATGATAAAAGAAGAGCAGGGCAGTAACACTAACTTGTGTTACTAGTGCTACCAGTTGTGTGTCCAGCCCCAAATGCTTTCTGAAGAAACTGAAGCATAGATACATAGTAACCTAATGGGGATGACCCAGTTTTCTGACCCTAGTTTGTTCTTGTAGATATGTAGCAGTAAGTGGCATTTCAAGTTATTCTCTACCTTACAGCTGTCATTGACAAAGTTCTTACTATGTACTGACACTGACTTCTTCAGTCCTCGAAGCAACCCTGTGAAATACACATAATTGATCCCATTTTAGAGGTGAGTAAATTAAACCTCAGAAGTAATATAACATCTCTCTAGTAGAACAGAAGGGTTGGTGCTTGGACTTAAACTAAGGTTTGTCTGCTTCCGGAGTACAGGTACCAACCAGCCAGTCTGACTTGCTTACATTTTGCAGCACTTAATTCTGAGCATCTGTCGTTTTCTCAACAGACTCAACAAAATGAAGCCAGAATATTTTTGGCTGCATCTTGCACTGCTTGGGGCCTTGCTGCCAGCTGTGCTGGGATGGATGGACCCAGGAACCAGCAGAGGCCTGAACATGGGTGTGGGGGAGTCGCAGGCAGAGGTAAAGTCACGTAACTGCCAATGTGTCATTTAAACTGATTGCTTTTTGGTTCCCTCCCCCAGCTTTAGTTCAGATCAGTTAGAGTGCATTGTGAACTAAAGCTGCTCCCCCTTTCTGGTGGGGACAGAAAGAAGCAACGTGTGGATACGGACAGATTTATATCATACTGTAAATAACGGTCTCAAATCTCTCCAGTGCTGAAAGTGTATTCCAAAAACAAGCTTCACTTGCATGGTTGGTCTTACACGAAGACCCTCAAGAGAATAGTCTTTCATATATATAATAAAACTCTGAAAACCCAGACTCATTGATGGAGCACACCCCTGTGAATTAATGAAATCTTTTTTTTTTTTTTTTTTTTTTTTAGATAATTATTTTTTATTGAAGGGTAGTTGACACACAGTATTACATTACATTAGTTTCAGGTGTACAACACAGTGATTCAACATTTATATACATGATAATTCTAAGTACCAGCTATCACCATACCAAGTTGTTACAATATTTTGACTATATTCCTTATGCTATACATTACATCCCGGTTGCTTATTTATTTTACAATTGGAAGTGTGTACTTTTTCTTGGTTGTTGTTGTTAGGGCATCTCTCATATTTATTGATCAAATGGTTGTTAACCACAATAAAATTCTGTATAGGGGAGTCAATGCTCAATGCACAATCATTAATCCACCCCAAGCCTAATTTTCGTCAGTCTCCAATCTTCTGAAGCATAACGAACAAGTTCTTACATGGAGAACAAATTCTTACATAGTGAATAAGTTACTTGGTGAACAGTACAAGGGCAGTCATCACAGAAACTTTTGGTTTTGCTCATGCATTATGAACTATAAACAGTCAGTTCAAATATGAATACACATTTGATTTTTATACTTGATTTATATGTGGATACCACATTTCTCTCTTTATTATTTTTAATAAGATGCTGAAGTGGTAGGTAGATACAACATAAAGGTAGAAAACATAGTTTAGTGTTGTAAGAGAGCAAATGTAGATGATCAGGTGTGTGCCTGTAGACTATGTGTTAATCCAAGCTAGACAAGGGCAATAAAACATCCACATATGCAGAAGATTTCTCTCAGAACAGGGGGGGTGAGGTTCTAAGCCTCACCTCTGTTGATCCCCAATTTCTCACCTGATGACCCCCCTGCGACTGTGCCTGTCTTAGGTTGTTCCTCCCTTGAGGAATCTTACCCGTCTCTGGCTAACCAGTCATCTTCCGGGGCCATACAGGGAAATGTTAAGTTGGTAAGTGAGAGAGAAGCCTTATTGTTTGAAATGGTTAGCTTTTTATTTCTTTGCATATTTATGCCCTGTGGCTTCTATGCCCAGCATTTGTCTTGAGGTATCTTTACCACTTGGAGGAGTTATGATACTCGGTAAATTTGATATGAGGCACGAATTCTATTTAAGAATTCGTTGTAATTAGGAAGAAAGAAGAAAAGCTATAGAAGTAGCAGGCGGGAGAAAACATGGGAAGATTGATTTTTTCTTTGACATATCTTCTTGTAGAGTAACTTCAGCATGTATAGATTTTAAGCTACTACTTAAATTGCACACACACATTAACATAATAGGAGTATAGTTACATAACCAAAGCATACCTGTAATTACCAGCCATCTCCAGTGAAACCAAGAAAACCAGTTAGGCACCCTAGGCATTTGTGAAAACTTATCAATGATATGATGGTTATTATCTAACTGAATTTGAGTAGTTTGAGAAAAATCAGACAAATTAAAACAACCCATTCCTGGGCACTGTTCACATCCCATATGTTCTTTTAACAGTAAATAGTCTGTAGTTGTAAGATTTTGGAGCGCTACAATTTGCACTTCTCCTAATTCTTGGTTGAGTTCCAACAGTATAGATCCAGTCAAATTTGTTGTTTTACTGTATGCACAGGCCAGCTTAGATATCTCCTTCATTCCCATGGCAAGTCCAGGAGCTGGTGGGATGAGTGCATCTACAGCTGTAGCAGTGCGTGGATCTTTGTTGGGGTTTTTTAATGATCATCTTCTGGCATGAGTCTTCCCGAGAGTGCTGATGTTGGAAGTTCTCTTTCATATCGTTTCTTAGTTCATTTTCGGGGTAGCCAAATTAGGCTTTGATCCTCTGTATAAACACAAACAGACCCTTTGCCTACACTTTTATATGTCCTTTATATCATTGTGTAGAACTCATTAGAGGTCACCACATAGGGACTGCATTTTTTTTTTTTAATCATTAATCTACACTTACATGACGAATACTTTGTTTACTAGGCTCTCCCCTATACCAGGTCCCCCCTATATACTCCTTTACAGTCACTGTCCATCAGCGTAGCAACCTGTTGTAGAATCACTACTTGTCTTCTCTGTGTTGTACAGCCCTCCCCTTTCTCCCACCCCGCTATGGATGCTAATCTTAATACCCCCCTACTTCTCCCCCCCTTATCCCTCCCTACCCCCCCATCCTCCCCAGTCCCTTTCCCTTTGGTACCTGTTAGTCCATTCTTGAGTTCTGTGATTCTGCTGCTGTTTTGTTCCTTCAGTTTTTCCTTTGTTCTTATATTCCACAGATGAGTGAAATCATTTGGTATTTCTCTTTCTCTGCTTGGCTTGTTTCACTGAGCAAAATACCCTCCAGCTCCATCCATGTTGCTGCAAATGGTTGGATTTGCCCTTTTCTTATAGCTGAGTAGTATTCCATTGTGTATATGTACCACATCTTCTTTATCCATTCATCTATCGATGGACATTTAGGTTGCTTCCAATTCTTGGCTATTGTAAATAGTGCTGCGATAAACATACGGGTGCACTGATCTTTCTCATACTTGATTGCTGCATTCTTAGGGTAAATTCCTAGGAGTGCAATTCCTGGGTCAAATGGTAAGTCTGTTTTGAGCATTTTGATGTACCTCCATACTGCTTTCCACAATGGTTGAACAAGTTTTCATTCCCACCAGCAGTGTAGGAGGGTTCCCCTTTCTCCACAGCCTCGCCAACATTTGTTGTTGTTTGTCTTTTGGATGGCAGCCATCCTTACTGGTGTGAGGTGATACCTCATTGTAGTTTTAATTTGCATTTCTCTGATAATTAGCGATGTGGAGCATCTTTTCATGTGTCTGTTGGCCATCTGTATTTCTTTTTTGGAGAATGAAATCTTTTAATTACAAAATGTTTTAAAAGAGATGGGCTCCTTTTCAGGTATACAGATACAAAGAACCAGGCTGAGAAAGAGCTGGCACTAGGGGTCCTGAGGGAGTCTGCCTTAATGAACAGATAAGAATGATTAATGGCATGTTAGGTATATATAAATGCTTCTAAAGTGCTTGAAAAACTGGTTCTCAAATGCCTCCCTGGAGAGTCTCGATATACTGCTAATTGCTTAGTGAACTTGGCCTTAAGTACTAAAGAGGATTCATAAACTGCAGCCTAGCCCTGCTCAGGTAGTAGTAGGCCTCCTGAATTTGGGCCTCAGGAGGGATGTGGTTTTTCTGTAGAAAATGTTTTGTATCTGCTGAACCTTATGAAATAGCTATGCCCTTTCATTAAAACTACCTTGGATATTCTTCGCCATGTGGTGAATACTGATTCTCATCCAAGCATTTTCCTTCCATTGGCTTCCTGGGTGCACGCTCTTCTCCTATTTGCTGTGTGGACTGAGAGAGCAAAATTCCCTCAGAAAGTCAACATGGCCAGAGAGTGAATAACGACACACAGTGTATGGCAGGATTAATGCATTATTTGATCAAAAGGAACGATTTTTCTTTCATTATTACTTAATTGTAATGCAGTCCCAAGCCTAGAAGCCTTAATCTTCAGGGAGCTTCAGAAGTAATTTAATGCGGACTTTTCCTGCTGAAGTTAGTGTGGCTTCCTTTTGTGGAGAGCAGCTGGTTGAATAGAAACATTATCTCTCCCATCTAAATCCATGAAGGACACAACTTAATGCTCTTTTTAAAGAGTCTTGCGGCTGGCTGACTTGCTGGCCAGGACAGCTGTTCTGTGTGGGAATGGCTCACTCATTATACCTGTACAGAGGGAAGTGGTCACTTAAATCCTGCAAATGCAGTGGTGAATATTGAACAGTAAAGCAAACAGACAAACCCACAGATAGGCTTGTGTCATCTCTTTACTATTGAGATACATTGGCCCACTGTTTTAAATCACTTATTTCAATGAAAAGAGTCAAACCACTAAGGTGGGATTTAGCTGGAGGGAAACTGAGGGTAAGTCAGTGTCAACCTAGGGCATCTTTACCTTGGCTCTGAACCCCCCTAATACTTCGGGTACCATCAAGGAAAGCAGATGCTGCTCATTCTGAGGAAGTAAGGCTTTTTTGTTTTGGGGTGTTGTTTTGGTACCTCCCCCCATTTCCCTCATTAGGATAGAGCCCAGAGATGCTGTCATGTCCCAGGTCCAGGAATTTTGCTGCTTCAGGCAAAGGAAGTGCTGCCTCTGCAGACTTGGAGCCACAGGAACAACTGCCCTATCGATCCTGTTCTCTTTGCGAGAGAGCGAGTGTTGCGAAGTGTTATGACGTCCACTCATCGAGTTTGCTTATATGAATGATTACCAGGATGATGAGAATGTGAATGGCCCTAGGACATAGGACAGCCCCAGTAAATATTTGGAGAGAGCTGAGCATTTATTTGTAATTGATTTGTTTGGTGTCCTTGATTGCATTATATGCATGACCCCGCCAAGCCATTACTCTCCAGGGTTCTCTTGCCTGGGATGCCATCCCTTCCCATATGTCTGGATCATCCCCTTCACCAAGGCTCAGTTCTGGTTCTTGCCTTTTCTCTAGAACCTTCCTTGACCACTCTTGGTCACATTTAAGCTCTTTCTCTGAGGTCCTAGTCTTTCCTTTTTGTGGTTGTTCTTATTTCTTATATTTCTTATTTAACATATGGATGAAGCCTATCTTATTTATATTTCTCCTCCACAGTGTCTAATAATTTTAAGAGCAGAATAGAGGCTCAGTGTGTTTTTGAGCCAATTGATATTTATTCAACATTTGGTACTAACCATGAAGTCACCTTGGTGTTTCCCAAATTCAGACTAGACCCTGGAACACTTAGGTGTGTGACATATCTCTCTGCACAGCAGGTTCATTTCCAGTGGTGACACAAGTGGTCTCCGTAGCAAATTTGCAGGCAACTTGCTGGCCAAGTCAGGCTTGTATCAACATCCCAGGCAGTCCTTGTGTGTTACAGGTTCTGGGTAGTTTCTTCTTTGAATAGTAGCCTTTTAATATGTCCATACTGACTGCCCAAACCATATTAAACTCCTCTAGCAGTTTCTTCTGACAGTCTTGCTTTCTAGAAGACTCAAAACCAGCAAAGTTTCCTGAGACTCTGTAAAAAAATTAAAAAATATTTTCAGGAACTACATGATAAAATGTTTCTGTGTGTGTGTATGTTTTTTCCTGGTAGTGATACTTTAGAAAACATTCATTGACTTAAGATTTTTAAAGTACTTGGAAAACATGAACAAGACTTGATTTGCCTGTAAAGTTATTCTATTAATTACTTGAGTGCCCTAAGGTTAAATAAGGATTAAAAGACCAGTGTGTGTGTGTGTGTGCACATTTTTTCTTCTTCTTTTTTTTATTAAGACATTATGGATACACAATCTTATGAAGGTTTCACATGAGCAACATTTTGGTTACTACATTCACCCATATTATCAAGTCCTCCCCCCATGGGTGCACATTTTTAAAGCAATTAAAGCAAATGTGAATTTTATTAAATTATTGTTGTCTGTACAAAGACTGCAGTTGAAATAGCTTCAGGGAGTTTACCATTTTACAAACATAGATAAAAAGAAATATAACTGGGTGGAGTGCCTCTTTAATAAGAGTTGAGTGGCAGAACATGGCCTAGAATACTAATGAAATTCTGAATTCATAGGAAACAATTCTGAGAGAAAAACCTATTGAAATTCTGAACTAGTTATATTTACCCCCTTCCCCCATGCACTGGCCAAGATAGATGTAGTAGCAAAATCAATACTGGTAGGATTTAATATTTGCAGGGATGAAGAAAGTGAGAAGTGATGTGGCAGCCCCCAGGATCCTCACCTCTTGAGAGGCAGGGATTTGTGGGAGGGTCTCCCCACTTTGGGCCCTGGATGCTCTGTCCCCACCACTCACTTGGCTCTAGATGAGATGGTGGCATTATGCATCCTTCATGCATTTTGCTGAAGTTTTTCTAAATTGCTCTTAGCCATAGTTTCTTGTCAGGCACTAAGTAACTATAATCGTTGATGTTGGTCCCTTTAGTTGTCAACTTCCTTTGCCTTAGTGCTTACAGACCAGAGATGTCTTTTGAGGTCTGACATCTGCTCAGAACATGGCAGTCGGAGCTGCAGTCTTGTGTCCATAATGTCAGAACCCCACTCAGTACCCATCAGGAAGAAAGAAGCCTGCCCCACTGTGGCCTGGCATGTCAGCCTCAACTGTGGTCCTGGCTGCTCTGTGATTAGCAGGGTGGCCCTCGGGGTGGGAGGGTCTTCTTTCTGGTGGAATGGTGAATATTCAGGGCTCTGGACCCCCGGATCCCCAGGGTCTAGGAGACTGTGCTCACAGGAGGATATTCAGATGTTGTCAAGGCAGTAAGTGAACGAGTCAGCGATATTTTATTCATTTTGGCATCAAGTAAGGATTTGGACAAGGGATGTGTGGCTTGAGTTTCTAGGACTCCTTACAGAAGAAATCCCAGGAGAGACCTCGCTTTAGTTCCACTTTGAGTAGAATCCCATCACAGTTTGAAATCTTTCCAAAATCCTCACTGAATCAGTAGACGTTTAAGAGAGTCTTGTGGGCTCTGTGTGTGTGCATGTGTGGGGGACAGAATCCTTGATGCAGTAGCTGTCCCCTTCCTAGAGGGGTCTTTGGGCCTGCCTGGCCCTGGCTGTCCTCTCTGTGAAGAGGCCAGCATCACTATGGCAGGCGCACCAGAGCCTCACCCTAAATGAGAACCCAGAGAGTGAAATGTAAATGCAAACAAATTAGGATGTTCTGCTTGTGGGTAGACTTTTCGTGGTCAGCAGGAATAGTCTGTGGTTCCGGAAGTGTGGCTGCCAGCTGTCCCTACAAAAGGGAGGGAGGGCTTGAGGGTGGTGGGACCAGAAGCTGTCTTGGGAGATGTCATTATAAATACCTGTAAGACTCCTGATGGCTTTTCTTGATGCTAGTCATATGACAGTTCGGTTAAAAGCTTCTTGAAGCTGTTATATCATTTAAAGCTTGCTCTCGAAAGAAAACAGAACTCTTTTTCCATTTATTTCCCTTTCCAGCCTTGTATTTAAAACATGCTCAAAACCTTTTTCTGTAGCAAAGACCTCAAACTTCTATGGTTCTGATGGCACATTTTGTGTGTTTATTCCAGAGAAATAGACTTTCATTCAGGCATGTGGGGAGATGTCAAATGAGGAAGGCCTGCCAGGCAGATGCTCTACTGGTGCTTCTAAAATATGCCCCACTGATCCTCTTCTTCCTCCTTTACTGTCTTCTGCCTGGTTGTTACATAAACTATTGTTTTCACTTTAGCATTTGGCTATGAAGAATGGGACTCTCTGCCTCATGCTGGGGTGCTCATCCCCTGGCAGTGTAGCTTGGGAGAGTGTCTTGGCGTGCCAAAGCAGAGCCTCCCACTTGTGCTCCTCCGGGTGCTGTGTCCCACCTAGTATGGGTCTGTGCATCCTGTGTGGTCTGAGCCAAATGGGACACCTGGAAGTTTTAAGTCTTAGTCATCAAATGGTATCTCTCCCCTGAGAGGTGTGGCTGATGGGAAATCCAGTGCCCATACCTCAGCTGCTCTGAAGGTAGAAGCTGGAGCGTCAGAATGTCACCCACACAGGCTGGACTCTGCTGACTACGGTAGCCCCATGGCGCCCGGGGCCCAGAATTTCAGGGCCCTTCTTGCATTTCCAGCACTTGTCCCAGAGCAGAGTCTTTACCCCTCCGGGCCCTCTCCTAGGGTGGTGCTCCCTGCAATGGCCCCGTCCTTGTTGGTGCAGGTCCCACTCAGAGGATGTGGGCTGATGGTCAGGGCGAAGGCTGCTCATTATTGCTCTGTCTCATTTTGCTTAGGTTGCTTCCTCCTGTGACAGTGCCTGCACTGTCATGCTGGAAGTCTTAGCTCTTGCATTCGAGTCTCATCTTGAGCAAGGTGTCCATCCTTGACCAACTGGTTTTATCAACTGATTTGAATTTTGAAGAATGAAAATGCTTCTGTGGCCAAGCTGACTAGAACTAAATTGCCTGTGATTCATTATACATTCTAGATGAAAACACACAATGAAATGTAAACAATCCCATTCATAATGACTGTTCTTGTATTAAGAAGAGAAGGCCATGAGCTGCCTTCTCCAGGAAATTCCTGTACGTGGTCTCAACTTGGGATTATGAGAAAGAAGAAGGAATAATCACAAACAGCTTTAAGAAATCACCTATATACTCACCCATGGAGAGCAGTAAATACAGCACAAATTGGATTCAGCTCGCAGTGTGGGCCAAACAGTAGGTGACATGAGAGTTCAGAGTGGAGGGGTGCTGGGTGGGTGGACTTGGGAAGGACCTCTTAGAGGTAAAGGGCCTTGGAGAGGAAGGCAGAGATCTGGGTGGGCAGAGCATTTAAGGAGGAGGAAGACTGCAAGTACAGGTGTGGGGTGGAGTAGGACCGTGTCTGGTGGGAAGGGAACAAAGACAAGACAGGTGAGGTAGATACTCAGGCCTGCCATCAAGGTGGTCCACCAGGGCCCCTCTGGGGGCCAGGAGCAGATTCACGTTCCAATATGCTCCTGAATAAAGAAGGGTCATCCTGAGGCCCAGAGATGTCTGGGAGCCTGCCACAGGCTGCCTGGCGGGCCCAGCATAAAGTCGTCAGGCAGCCTGCCCCTCGTCTCCCCACTTCCCAGCCACACCATTTCCCACATCCGTTTCTCTTTCTGGAGACTGGCCTTTCCACAGAGCTGCAGATCCCATCCCCCACCCTTCACTGGGTAATGGAAGCCCCACGGCCCTGCCACCACACACACTGTAACCCCAGGACCCTGCACTGCTTGGCCGAGGCTTAGTCCCTAAGGACCTGGTTGGCTTGACGTGGAGAAGCATCTGCCCTAGTCCTCCCACCTGTGACCAGGGGACAGGTCCCCACATGTGAGGTGACATTCAAGGGCTCTGAGCAGAGGTAGGTACAGGCCTACCTGGTGGAGGGCAGGGCCGAGGCTCAGGAGCCAGTCTCTGCAGCCACAGTACTCAGCAATACGAGCAGAGTTCTTAGAAGTGCGGGCATTTTATGGAGTCAAGCTTTCTGATCTTCAGATCTGGAGGGGGAAGAGGAGGGCATTCTATGTGGTCTTGACTCTTTGCTTTTCTGCTTTGCCTGCACACCTTCCCCTACCATTGGTGCCTTCACCACACTAATCTGGCCTGCCTGCAGCTGGGCAATGTGGAACTTACCCACCCCTCAGTTACCCCAGCAGATAGGCCATAAAGTCCATCTGGCCTCCAAGGGCTGGCCAGTTACCCCCTGATGCTCCCCTGCCTCCTGATGCTTGTGTACAGGCCCTGGCCACCGAAGTGACTAAAGGGGAGCAGGCTTTGGGGCTTAGATGTGGCCCCATGACTCCCAGTCATATCTCTTGTGGTAGCAAGGAGCTCCTTAGTGTGGCTGCTTTGAGGTTCAGCTGGGATTGTTCTTGGGAAGAAAGTAGGGCTTGGTGGGAGAAGGGTCATGCTTTACCAGGTGTCTCTTCTTGGAGGGTCTGCCACCCCTGGAACACAGTGAGCAACATCACGATCGAGCTGTTGAGGGATAACGAGCCCAGTCGTCATGGAAGACAGCCGTGGCAGGTGCTTCCCAGTTCTGGGGCTGAGCTTTGCTCCCAGCCAGGTGTCTGGGCTGTGGATGGGGAACGAAGTGTGATAATGTGTGGTGGTCTCTGTTTCTGCTTTTAAGAATTGACCTTGAGAAGCTCCTAAGGGTTGATAAAAATAGTCTTCATTTCAAAAGCTAGGCTCTGGGACCTTGACCATAGGGTGGAGGCAAGATTCCCAGCGTTGGTGAGTAAGGTTGTTACTGTCAGATAAAGGTTTTTTGTGGGATAGGATGCTCATTGGCAAAATGTTGGTGTTTGCTGACACTTCCACTGGCTGATGGGAGAAGCAGCAGAGTCAGTGTGGGGTTAGGGCCAGAGGTGAACCCGTGGGCTGCTTCTGTGCAGGGGCTTCATGAAAGGGGGCTCTCTCCTCCCCAGAGGTGGGAGTGGTCAGGCGGCCCAGGCACGTGGTCAAGCCGTGTGGCAGGCGGTAGCTCCTTCAGAGGTATGCCTTCCCCACTGGGGGCTGAGCGCCCCAGGAAGTGGCAGCCCTGAGCCTGTGGGATGGCTGTGGCTGGTAGGGGTCCAGACTGCTGGTAAGTGAGGAGGGAAGGGCAGCTTGTGTGCAGGGCAGGCTCCACGAGGTGCCCACTCAGCAGAACACTAAGGGGAAGGAAGCCTGGCATTTAAGGGCACTGGAGCCAGTGAGCTAACGGGCAGTGCCAAAGGGTGAGAGAAATCAGGGGTGGGTGGAAGAAGGGGTGGGAGGGGACCGTCTGGCCAGGTATCGGTGGTTCACGGTCACCACTGTCCCAGCCGCTGGAGCCTCCCTGCACTCTGGCTCTGCCGTCATGGTCTGCTGGCTGCAGCAGAACTCCCCGCTCCGGAAGCCCTGAGACGTGGCTGGGCACCTCTTCTACTCTGGGCTCTGCGCTGGGGACAAAGTGATGCCCAGCTGCTTGAGGTGCTGTCTCTGAGTGGAAGCTGGCAGCCTCCTGACCTCTAGTGCTCTTGGCTCCTCCCTCTCACTTCGCACAACCCTGACTCTCATTTTACACCCCAGCAACCTGGGAGCTTCCACCGGAGGAGCAGGGATGCACCGGGAAGGACCTGTCAGGTTTACCTGACACGCTTGGAGGGCCGGCTACGAAGCGAACAGCAGTCCAGCTACGTTGACCACTGGGTGCCTTTCTTCCTTGACTGTTATAAAAGAAAATTGAAAAAGAGCCTTATTGTGCCTTAAAGCCTTTTTAATTATCTGTAACTCATTTAATATCAACTACTGTAAATTCCGCTTTTAATATAAGTTTTATAGTGGTACAATGAAAGTTCCTTCTAATTAAACTGTATTTGGGGATTTATCTCCCTGTACAAAAAGCAAGTACCCATGGGAGCCCCTCCAATTACTTATTCAGACGACAATCAAAAATCTCCAAGAACTGAGTGGAAGGCCTGGTGGTGGGGACTCCGTGGGGGGCGGCTGTCAGCAGGTGGGTGTGGCAAGAGCTCAGCGAACAGCAGCTGCCCGAATTGTGAAGCTCACAGCCGTTTCTGGGCCACAGGTTCTTATATTGCCAGTTCTCCTTCTGGTGCCACAGCTGTGGAGGGGAGGTCACGATGGAGGGGGCCTGTTTATTGGGCAGAAGGGGTAACTGAGCAGTCCTGAGCCAGACTTGCACCCAGGGGACAGGTCTCTACTCCAGGAACAGCCCCCGGAGGACCCTGTCTGACCACCTTATCTAAGGAGGCCCTTGCCCCTGTCATTCTGTCCGCACCCCTCCACCCCCACCTTGTTTCCTTTCTGACTGTGCACATCTTAGCAGGACATGTTCTCTAAATTCCACTGACTTGTTTGTTGTGGATCCCTCTCTTCCTGTGAGATCATAAGCTTCATGGCGCCAGAGGCTGTGGCTGTCCTGGCACTGCTGTGTCTCCAGGGCAGTGAGTGTTTACTGCATGAATGAATGTAGAAGAAAGCAATGAGTTCATGAATAAGTCAGGAGACTAATCAGGAGCTCTCCTGAAAGCCCTGGGTGAGGAGCTGAGCATCCTGGGGAGAATTAAGGTGGTGGGAATGGCAGGATAAGGCCTTACAACCATGCGTCTGCAAAACCAAGCCCACTGAGACTGGAAGTGGTGAAAGAGGAGGTGGAGAAGTGGAGAAGGGGACCCCGGTAGGCCAGAGGGGCTGCTCACCCAGCAGGAGGATCGGAGGGCAAGGGGAGAGATTCTGGTTGGGAAGCTGAGATTAAGGGCTTTTTCACTGCTCCGTTTGGGGGAAGAGAGTGTGCCTGTTCTCATCCTTATTGCTGCCAGAGCCCACCCCTCCCAGCTGGGCAGGCAGTCTGCTTTTTCACCCACCCCCAGCCTCCCATGGCTCTTGGACTCGGCATCTTTATGTCAGATCACCTACATCTGTGATACCCTCCCCCAACTCCACATACAAACCCACGAATGAAATAGAGACTCAGATGTGAGGCTGTGCTGGAGGGAAGCCTTTCTTCCATTTTTGTCTTCTTATTTTCTAGACATAGTTTATTCTAAACCTCATCTTGGGCTTGCAGCTGGCAGAAAAAAACGTGACAGATTTGACTAGCATGTTAACCAGGTTGATGCTAAGTTGCATCATCTACTGGATCGTACCTGGAAGGCATAATGGATAGTAAAATTGTTAACTGTCCCCTTCCTCCCGGGGCCATCTGTCCTTGCTCCCATCTGGTATCCCCCCCACATTCACAAGGTGGTCTTGGTTTGCTTAAGGTGTGAGGATTGCTGGCATAGAGCCAGCACAGGGGAGATGCTTGTTTGGCGGCCATGCAGCTTCCCAGAATGAGAAGGCATCACAGGGTAACCCTGTTGCTGCAGAAATTTACCTGAAGTCGGGCTTCAATGATAGTTGGTGTGCTCTGTGACCCTCTGCAGAACCACACTGGCCTCCTTCCTGCATTCTTGCCAGAAGATCTTGAAATAATCTCATCTTATTCCTGTAATAAATTTGTTGAGGGCCTATGATATGCTAGGCCCAGTGCTGGGGTAAGAGTTGAATGAGATGTGGACTGTGGGGCAGACAGATGCTGCTCGAGTAATGACAATTCAGTGTGACTGTCGCTTGCTGTGGTTAAGTAGCTCTGCATGTAACGGCTGGGTTCTGCAGATAACGTCTGTTAATGAAATGGTCCCTCCGGTGCTGAGTTAGAACCCCGTGCTGCTAACTGTTAGGCCAGTCCTGCACTCAGTGATTGCATTTTCTGAGGATGTCGATTACTTTCCAAATCAAAATTAATTCGTTTTTAATTTGTTGAGTTGACAGCGAGAAAAGTGGAAAGTGCCCCTCTTTCCTTCTTCATCTCCTAAATTGGACTGTGTGTGGGCAATTATGTTTAACACAGTGGAGTGATCAATGAGTCATTGACATTCAGTCCATCAAATGTAATTTGTGTTTACTTGTATCATCACTTGGGTAGATTGGCCACAGAAGACTGCCTCAACTTCAGAGCCAAGTTTTCTTTTTTAATTGTAAGTAAATGACCTTTAACATGTAACTTTAAATAATACCTGGAATTTAAAATCCTTAAATGTTCATATAATATTCTATTCATTCCTTACTTTTAAAAACAAGAAAGTTATCATCGAAATAATCTTGATTTCTGAAGGCCTGGTAAATTTCATCCTTTCTTTTCTATCTGCTGCCTTGTAAACACCATTGACACTTTTCTCTTTGCAGTATTACAGCTTTTCTGTAGGCTAGCCCCCCTCTGCTCCCCATCAGAAGCAATGGGCAGAATTGACTGTGGGACCCTGTATCTGAGACATCATCTGATTGGTCCTGGCAGAGCTGTGCAGTGTGCCCACTTCACAGATGGATAAACTGGAGTGGGAGGTACCTGGGGACCCCCTCAGGGCTGCAGCTGGTGGAGCCACCAATAAAATCAAGTCATTCAAACCTTCTGGAAACTGAGAGAATCTTGTTTCACTGTCTCCCTTATGGACATGGTAAAACTGATGTTCCCCACAAGTACGCTACAGGGAGACTATCAGACTCACACCTTAATTGTGAAGAGATTTCTTTGATATTTTTTTCAATGTCATCCATGCATGGTCTCCTCCTTTTGTCTTGATAAACATCTGTTTAGATGCTTTGGGTCCTGTGTAAACAGAGGTCTCCTTGCCCTGATCCATGTATTGTTAGACAAGAAAGAGCAGGGGCACAGAGCTTGCTGACATCCTCGTGTTTCTGCCCCAGAGTGCTGGAGACGGCTGCTTCCTTAGCCTGTGTGGCCGTGCCCAGCCGCATCCCTTCTGTCCTCGGTCTCCTGAGAAAGGCGAGAGAGGCCTCACCTGATGGGGCAACTTGGGGGCAGGGGTGCGGGGAAAGCACAAGACCCTTGCCCTGTGCCCAGATTCCCTAGCCACCTATGCACCTTGGTTTAGTTCCGCCTGCTGTTGTTCTCCCATCGTTAACTTGCCTTTAAAACATCACGGCTGCCAGTGAGGGCCACACCTCCTGTTCCGGGGACTCCCAGCATGCATGCTGTTCTCTGTGAGGCAAAAGGTGAGCTCTCACCTGCAACTAGGTGGCATTTCTCAAGAGACCCCCCACTTCTGTGTTTGACATACGCCTTGAGCACTTGCCATAGGGCTCCACGTGACCGGAGGAGGCAGCGGATGTCAGGCTCTCTTTCCAGAACATCCTGTTGTTTCCTGGATTATTCGGCTTGACTCTCAAATTAGCCCTTATTTAGGGTTAATCCCCTAATCGTCTCGCCTTCTGGTGTTGAACACCCAGACGTGTGCTAGGAAGTCTTACATGACGGTTTTCCTTCTGCCTTTCACTGAACCATAGAAATGAGATAAAGTGTGCGGAATGGTTGGTGTGCACCCGGTAAGTGGGAGCCAGTAATGGAATTCATGCTGCATAGGGTGTTACTTTATTTAGCTGTGCTCTGTCAGTCCAGTGAAGACTTTAATTGCAGAATGGCGTCTTGCTAGCAGAAATGAAAATGGTTAAAGTTTTAAAAATTCAAATGAATACATGAAAAATTGTCAGAAAGGTTGTTAAAGAAGCATTAGTTTTAAGAGCATTTCAGGTATGGAAAACGTAGAATTTGGATGTCAGAATTTCAGTAACAGTGCTGTTAGCAAAGCTTCTATCTCTGCCGTACCAAATGGTTGATGAATTTCACACATGGGCTTCCTTTGTAGCTTCTCCAGCCAGCTGGGTGGAGTCTGAGGAGCTCTGCAGCAGGGCTGCCTCAGCTCCTCAACGCTGGACAGAGGCGATGCCGGCCACGGACTCATCAGCAGGACACGGGCCTGGGCGGAGGGCCGGCAGCTGGCCGCTTCAGCATCACACTCACCTCTGCTTTGTCCGTGGAGACCTGTCCGAGTTGAGCTCCATCCAGCTTGCTGTTTTCATACCATTCTTCTCTTGCAGTGGGTGCTTTTGATCCCCATTTTCCCAGTCCACAGAGCCAGCCTTTTCCCAGAAGTCACTGAATCCTATAATATTTAAAATGACAGCCTGAGACTTATGCTCTAACCAAGCACAGCTGGCTGCATGGAGGAGGAGGTGTGATACGTGGGTCTAGGCCAGGCTCCACCCTCTTTCTCTGAGCCTCACACACAGCTAAGACCCTGAGCACAGCCTCTAATGGATGTGAGGAAGACCCAAAGATGGAATCTGAGAAGCCTCACTTATACTCTTCTCACAGCTCTCAAACTTTTTGGTAGCTGAGAATCTATAATAGATTCTTGTATTATGAAAAAAATTACTCAGTACTCACATTATATTGATTCAAAAATAAAGATTATGCAGTTCAACGTCAGAGTAAAATACAGCTTTACGGGATGGTAATTTTTTACTTAAGTTCTTCTACATTATAGTGGTAGATAATGGATTCAGGAAGGGTACAATGAGGAATAAAGCTGTTGTATTGTATTGGTTAAATGACGTTTAAAATGATTTGGCTGTCAAATTCATGGAAAGGTTATGAACAGTGAATGAAAAATCTAAAATTATTTTCCTACTTTCAGAAAGTGTGATATATACCATAATAAAATTAGATTTTTAGTTAAAGAAATGTAGTCATTAAGTAATGCCCATCGCTAACTCTCATTTATAACCGTCTGGTTTAAAGTTTGTGCAGCAAATAATTTCTTCCTTAAGCAATATATCCAGGGCCTTGGTGTCGTTTATGTCAATGAATTTTGTTCTGTACTATTGTGCTACAGCTTTTGGGGGGTGGCTTTTTCAAGTACTGGAAAGACAGATTCTTACTGAGCCTCCATAGTCGATGCAGCATTGAACTCATTTACCTTCATTAGTTATCTTCATGAATGACGATGATGACATTGGCCACTATTTGGAGACTGCTGTATGCCAGCCAGCACAGAAAGCATGGCAGGCTGATTGTTGTTTCACCTAATCATCACACTACTCTATGATGAAGGGACCATTCCTGCCTTTACTTTTCAGATGACACACTGAGGCTTAGGAGAGTGAAATGCTCACCAAAAGTGGCAGGGGCCCAGCCCAGATCCACATGACTTCAGAGACCCAGCTTTTAATCCCTGTCCCATGCCTCATGACTCTTTACTGAGCATTTGCTTTGAGCCGTAACTCAGCCACTTCCTACATGTGTGGTGCTCAGCAAGCTGCAGACTTCCTTCTTCATACACAGAACCTTCCTCATCTATGATGTAAGGAGTACAATTTACTCCCTCTATTCCACAAACTTCTGATTTGAACTATAGGATAGTCTGTCCTATTTTATTTTTAAATGTTTGATTGAAGCATATCAAATATATAGGAGAGGGTACATATGTTCAGTGTAAAGCTCAAATTTTTTTCAGAATGAACATACCCATGTAAATACCATCAAGATCATCATTTAGAACAGTCCCAGCACCTGGAAACCACATTTGTGTCCCCTCAGTCATTACACTTCCAAAGATGATGACCACTAATATATCACCAAACATACCTTTTGTTTCTGAAATATATAAAAATGAAATCCTGTAAATGGTACTCATTTGTGTTCTGTCTGCCTTCAGTCAACATTGTGAGATTCATGGCATTGCATATTGCAGGGTCTGTTCTTTTGCATTGCTGTGAAGTTTTCCATTGCATGAATATGCCAGAATGTATCCTTCTACAGCTGCTGAACATTTGGGCTGTTCCTGTTCTTGGCTTTCATGCGTCATGCTGCTACCAGCATTCTTGTACCTGTGTTTTGGTGCTTACATGAATGTGTTTATGTTGGACATTTACCTAGGAGAGGAATTGTTGGGTTAGGGAAACAGAAATCACACTGGTTTTTAATAGAAGCATAGGAAATGGTTCAACAGATATTAAAGGATTGAAAAGACAACAAAGGAACCGCTGTGATAACTCAGACTTGACTGTAGGGAGCAGATATTGTCTCCAGGGGAGAGACCCTTAGGACTGAGGCTCAGCCCAGTGAAGGGAGTCAGTCCTAGTGCAGGTTCCTCCAAATTCATGTATACATTTGGCGTTATCAATTTTTATGAATATTATCTTTTCTGTCATGTATAACGGTATCCCACAGAGGTTTTAACTTGTGAAGTTCCTATTTAAGTCTTCTGCTCATTTCTCGGTTAGGTTATTTATATTTGTCTTGTTTGTTTGCAAAGGTATTTTTCTGCATTCTGAATGAGTGCATTTTCAGATATATGCATTGCAAATATATTCCCTTAATGGTTCGATTTTCATTGTCTTAATCATATCTCTTAATGAACAGAGGTCTTCATTTTAATAAAGTCTGGTGTATCATCCTTTTCCTTTATGGTTCTGCCTTTCACATCCCATTTAAGAAATTTTCATTTACTTAAAGTTGATATCTTCTAGAAACATTGTTTTGCTTTCCACATTTAGATCTACAGGCCATCCAGAGGTGATTTCTGTGTATGTTGTAAGGTATTCTGAGATTGAGGTTTATTTCTTTCAACATGGATGTCCACTTAGTCCAGCCCATTATCTGCCCGGAAAGCTGTCCTTCTCCCATTGCTTTGCATTGACTCCTTCATCATAAACCCAGAAACTGCATATGTGTGCTTTTCCTGCTCAATTTTGAATTCTGTATACCTTTTCTCTTTTTCTTTATTGTTATGCCACCTTAAGGATCTACCGAATACATTAATCTTTTCAAAGAACCACCTTCAGTTTTAAATTTTTGTGGTATAATTTTCTCCCCTATCTCCTTGATGTCTGCTTCTATCATATTTCTTCTGTTCTACTTTTTGAGGGCTTAAATTGTCCTTTTTCTAGCTTTTACAGCTCGATGCTTAGATCATCAATTTCTAGCCTTTATTTTTTTCTAAAAACTATAGTTTCCCTCTAAGCACTGCTTTAGCCACATCCCTCATTTAAAAAAATGCTATAATTCCATTGCCATTAAGTTCAAAACACCTTGTTATTTTCTTTTGGAAATTACATAATATACTACTAAATCCATTCGTCAAATATTTGATTTTTTTTCTATATCCTTCTGTTATTAATTTCTAATTTAATTTCACTACAGTCAGAAAACTATGTATATTCTATATATGATTTCAATAATTTGAAACTTATTGAAACTTCCTGATGGCTCAGCATATGGCCAATTTTTATAAATATTGAATGGACACTTGAAATGAATGTGTTGGATGCAGTTATTGGATACAATGTTTGATCTACATCACCTAGATCACGTTGATTAATTATGAGGTTTAATCTTCTATACCCTTACTGATTTTTCCCTCTACTTAGTCTATCAATTAGTGACAGAAGTTTCTTAAACTCTCTGAACATTATTGTGGGTGTATCTATTTCTTCTTTTACTTCTTTTAGCCTTAACTTTATGTATATTTAGGCTATGCTATTAGGTGTGCAAATTTGAAATTGCTCTATGTTGCTGTTAAATTTTTATCATTTTGAACCATTCTTCTTTGTCACTAACAATTTTTGCTTTAGAGTCTATTTTATCTATACCAACTTTCTCTCAGTTGGAATTAATATAGTTTATCTTTTCTATCTTTTTACATTCAGACTCTTTGTATTCTTTTATATTTCTCTTGTAAGTGGCATGTAATTGGATATTGTTTTCTCTATTATGTCAATCTTTGCATTTTAGTTAGAGTACTTAGTCCATTTTTATTTTACTTAAATGGGCTTAAATCTAACATACTATTCTGCTTTTCTATTCCTTTTCTTCCCCCATCCTTTCTTGCCTTTTTTTGGACTATTCAGTTTTTTGTCATTCCACTCCTTTGGCCTCATAGCACTAACTTTACCATTTCTTGGACAGTGATGTGACATTGTAATACTTTAATTCCATTTGACCTCCTGATCTTCTGCAATCATATTGTCATGTATTTTATTTTTACAAATATCATGACCTTGGAAGCATTATTGCTGTTGTGCTAAGCAGCCAAAATTAGGTTCATCTCTCTTTTAGCCTCTTCTGGTGTTCTTTATTCTTTTTGCATACCCATGCATTCATCTGAAAATTTTTCCTTAGTGTCATCTCTAATATTGTCTTCTCTTCTTGACCCCAAAAGGATGCTAGACAGAACACGAAGGTGTGAAAGACAGCATCATTTGTTAAAAACATGCTGGGTGCCACACGGTCTTCTTGGATGCAATGGTGAGAAGTTGGCCCAAGTTTGGTGTTTTCTCTTCTCTTCCTCAGTTCCTAGCATGGATTTTCAGCTTACTCTCAATATTAGGCTTTTTATCCTAAACTGGTTATTTATGGTGAATTGTAGATACTTATTAGTTGAGAACCATAATATATATTTCCAACCTTTCTTCCTTATTTTTTTCTCCTACTGGGCCTTTTCCTGTGTCCTGAGTATTCCCTGTACTTTCCCATCACTCTACCTTGTTTTAGGCCATTCTTTCTTCCTGGTGTACCCTCCCTCCCTTAGTCCTGTCTGCAGGCCTGCTATTCTTCAGTGCTATTTTCAAAGGTTCTTTTAAAAACTCTTTTCCTTGTGCTTGCAGCGGAATATGGATATACTGGTATTTACCAAGGCAAAATCACCCTTTTATTTCTCAGTAATTTGTGTTTGTTCTGTAGCCTCCTGTTCAACTGTGAATATCATCAGCGTAGGAACTCTGCATGATTTACCCATGTACCTTCTGAAACACTTTGCTTATTGCCCTGCATATAGCAGGAAATGGGTTGAATTAAGAAAGATCAAGGGTTCCATTTAGTCTAGTGGTGTGGACTGGCTATCCAAACTGTCCATAAGATCCTACCCTTTGGAAACTACTGAGTTGAGCCTAATCAATCAGCAGACCATGCCAATCACCCACATAGGAGCAGTGGTGGTCTCCACCATGACACTACAGATCAGAACCTGCTGCTGGTCAGGTAATACATTTTCCCCAGGCCCTACAAGCACCTGCAGTCTATGGTGGAAGGTAGGAGCCTTGACATAGAACAAGGTCTTCCTTAATACTTGGTAGTAGCCCAGATTCCATGCAAGTAAGACCATGAGAGTTGGCTCTGTTCATTAAAAACTGAATGCTTAGCAATATATGTTTTTGGCTAAGCCCCCAAAGTAAGAAGTTGTTTGCCTTTATAGATATGTATGTGTGTTGAGAGTTTAGCAGACCCAACATTGCTAAATGTTATGTTCTTATGAGATTTTTCACCTTTCTATGAATAAATGACCAACAAAGGTGAGATATCTACAAGTATCTCTACATATGAATTATTCTTCAAAAACAAAGTCTTTCTTTTCTTGCAGGAAGCCAGAAGCTTTGAAGTCCCAAGAAGGCGAGGTAAGGGAAATGCATTCGTACCTATTTTATTCTCAATGTTGACATTTTGTAAGCAGTTTGTTGAAGCTAAGATGAACGTCAGACAGTGAGCAGCCTGTTCTTTGAAATTTCATGTGGCCTTTTCTGGGTGCTGACTATTTGGCACTTGCCTCTAGGGACACAAAGAGCTGAAGCCAGATTTGCTTTTTTGTGGGAACTATGTCTTCTACCTTCAAGTATCCAAGGTGGGGACTGGGGTACTGACTGATTCATGATCATGTTTACAGTCTTGAGAGAAGCTTCATTTCTTAACGTAGTTTGGAGTCATTATTTAGTTTCACCCAGCAAAAACAACATCAACAATAAAAAATGGTTTATTGTTTGAGGTATTTCAAACTGGGGAAAGATGCCACTGTGAAAAATATTTCTGGTTAGATTCTTAGCTTTAGCTAAGCTGAAATAGAAATAACCAATTCATTTTCCTTTTGAAAACAATGCCACATTGTTCTATTTTCCCTCCCACCATTCTTCTAGCACATTATTTTCTGATCTCTGAGGTAAGTACATATGGGTGGTAATTTCTGAAATCTTTTCGTGGCATTGAAGTCTCCTTTATTCACTTTCAGCAATATCTAGTCTCCAATAAGATACTGTTTTTTGTATGATTTATAGAATCAGCACCAATCACCCCTTAACTGCAGAGATAGGAGGATGCAGTCAGAAACCAAAGTGAGTTCTAGGTCTAGGCTCTAGCTTTTGGTTTTAGCTTTAACCACATCCTCTGTGGCACTGTCTCCAGAAAGAGTGGCAGTCTACAAAAGTGAGCAAGTTCCATATTGACTCATAAATCTAACATATCCTTGACTCATGATTAGTTCTTATTTTATGCATCAGAATGGAAGACAAAATGGCCATGGTATCAAAGTGTGTTTCTAGAGCATAGAAACCTAAACTTCCCACATGATCTTGTATTGGTATAGGCATTGAAATCATTGCTTTCTGCTGTCCATGGAGCTGGACTGCTGGCTTCAAAGGATCCATGTGCTGTGGCTCTAGGATGAACATTCTGGTTTCTATTCCCATTTGGTTTTGTATCCAGTGTCCTCTGAATTGCATGTATAGGGTAAACTACATTGTTTGGGTATCAAAACCAAATGAAATTGGATGAAGTTGGGTAGGCAGGGAAGGAAGGCATGTTCTTATTAAAAGTTGTGTTCACAATGAGCATGATAAGAATGTAAACTGGAGAGAAATGGCCATTAGGAGAGAAGTTGGAGTGAACATTGGTTTTGAATACTATGCATTCCTGTTAGTACCCCTGAGCATGAATGTTTGGAATCAACTTGCATTACAGAATCTCATATAAACCAGCTTTGGACTCTGACTGTCCTTATGTTAGAAATGTCTCTAAATATTAAGACTGGGGTCTGACAGAACCTTGTGTACTTTTGTCCAAAGTCATGAAAAGGTTTGATCGGTTTACACTCCAAAACCATCGAAGACTGAATGTCCAAGGATGAGCAAGGGTGTGTTTGGGCTCTGCTCTGCTCTTCCATAGCCCCTCTGTCTCTGGAAGCAT
This sequence comes from Manis pentadactyla, assembly GCF_030020395.1. Classification (NCBI taxonomy): domain Eukaryota; kingdom Metazoa; phylum Chordata; class Mammalia; order Pholidota; family Manidae; genus Manis; species Manis pentadactyla. The sequence goes on along the minus strand of NC_080031.1, from coordinate 63,950,280 downwards.
CAGCTTTCATAACTGGTTGACTGGGAGCATGTGTTTTGGGTTGGTACTGACAAATTTGTGTTAACATCACATAAACTTTTTTCTTCCTATTGTGAATGACATCTTTCTTGCACGTTCCCATCAAAGTTGAGTGTTTTCAAGTTTCCAAAATTTCCCAGTGCCTTAATGTCAATCCTTATAACCTAGCAGGAAGTACAGAGTGGGATCATGCAGGTTGGTTCCAAGTGTTTTTAGGTCTGAGAAGGTTGTTAGTCTTCTTGAGAATACTGTGTGAGTATGAAAATAATAGAGGCAGTGTGACTATTTCAATAAATTATTATTCTTACAAATAAGAATAAGATATTATCATCCAGCAACAAACACTTAAGATTGGTTCCTGAGCTCTGACTTGACTAGGAACTGAGAGAAGAGGAAATAAGCAACACTCTGAATTGTTCTGCTCAGTTTACAGGCCTAGAAGATTCTGGAGAGTTCTGGAGAGGTAGCCTCTTGACCACAAAATCTAAGATATTTTCCTGTTTTCGTTTTGTTTTAATATTGTACCTAACTCAGAGGTATCATCTCTATCCAGGCTTCAGTGCTGCAAATGGATGACCAGTTGCAACTTCACACTATGTGACTTTTGGAGACTTTTGATTAAGTCTGTAAAGTGAGATGTGGGAAAGGCTATTAGCAGAGGGAATGGAGTCTATGCTAAATCACAGTGGGATTGGAGATGGTTTGGGTAACATGAATGCACTCTGTGCCTTAGACCTGCTTTTTGCCTTATTTCCCCTGTTCCCCTCCTAGGGTCCAAGACTATTAATATAACCCACCTTTCTTGTCTCTGGCCTTAGTCACATTGCTTCTGCAGCCTGCATGCTCTCTGTCCTTCATCTTTGTCAAATGCCACCTCTCCCTCATCTCTTCCAACTCTTTCTTGAAGCATGTAGATTACCTTGTCTGAGAAGGAAGGTCTCCTTTTGGGTCACTCATTCACAAGAGTAGAGAACCTTCTCTCATTTATCCCCAAATCCCTCACAGTCCTAGCCCAGGACCTGAAGTTGCTCAACGATTGTTTTTTTTAATTAACTGCAAGCTAGAAATTGCTTTGTGTGTTTTTCTTTTCAAGGAGATCTTGTCCTAGTGTTATACAAGTGAGGCACTGAGGGTTGTGGTTCCAGGAAGGTGTTATGTGAGGAGTGTTCTTAGGATGTCCATTTACTGTTCCTAGTTGAGCAATTGATGAAAGTGCTCCGTGTTCAAATAAGCTTGGTGTTATGGGTTGACTTGTGTTCCCCCACAAGATATATTATAGTCTCAACCTAGAACCTTTGGGTGTGACCTTATTTGGAAATAGTATCTTGGCAAATGTGTAATCAAGTTAAAATGAAATCATGCTAGATTAGGATGGGACCTAATCCAATGAGTGATAACCTTATCAGAAGAGGGAAATTCGGACACACGTATAGGTAGAATGCTGGGTGAAGATGGAGGCAGAGATCAGAGTGATGAATCTATAAGACAAGGAAGGCCAAAGATTGCTGGCAACCACCAGAAGCTAGAAAAAAGCAAGGCAGGATCTTCTGGAGAGTCTTCAGAGGGAGCACAGCTCTACCAACATCTTGATTTCTGACTTTCTGTCACCAGAACTGTGAGAAAATTAATTTCTCTTGCGTTAAGGCCACCCAATTTGTGGAACTTTGTTATTGCAGCCCTAGGGAAATAACACATGTAGCAAATGCTAGACTCAATACTGAGCTGGTTACTGATATTTTTACTAAAGAGCCTCTCATATCTTTAAGATGCTAAATATGACTCTCAAAAGGGGGTGTAATATGCAGCATTTCCTGAACTTAGTTTCCCAGGCCTCCTAATTTTGTTGTTTTTGTTAACCTCAAGGCTGGCACAATGCCCTATGCAAGTTCTGCTCCAGAGAGTTTCAGGAAGGGGATACTTCCCAGTGCCCAGGGTGAGGACAAGCCCTGGTACTCGTGACTTCAAGGGCAGTGCAGCGGCAGAATGGAGAGATGATGATGATGATAAAAATGGCCCAGTTGTTCTGAAGTTTTCAAAGAGCTTTCACATTCTTTACCTCCCGTGACCTCCAGCAACCCATGACACGAGCAGAGCAGATAGACCCTGCACACAAGACTCATCCCTTCCTTTCCAGGCTGATTTTAATGGGACAGGGCCTCCCTCTGCACCAGTGTCCTCCTCATGCACTGACTTTCTCACTAATGGGAGGCTTAAATGATTTCATCCTCCTTCACCATCCAAGGGCTTCTGTGCCTTCATGTCTACTCCCAAGGCCGGAGAGCTGAGAAGACATAAAATTGGAAGAAAAATTCCTAGAGGATCTTTGCTTCAAAGTTAGATTTGTGGGAAGGACTCTCAGGGGAACCTGGAGGAAGACACATAGTATCCAAGATTGTGGCAGGACTGCAAGACTGGTAGGGTGTCTTTTGCGAAGGGCACATGGCTGCCCTGGCTGGATGAAGGCCGTCCTCCTTCAGGGAAGTCCTGCAATCGCCTCCAGCCCTGGGACCCACCTGTGCTAGCTGCATGGAGAAGGAGAGACGGCTACATCTTCACCTGCTTTCCACTGCAGGTGTTTTACACCCCCCTCTAGACAGCTGCAATTTAATTTCAACTTTTTCTGATGCTTCAGAAAAAGGTGCCAACCTCACCTCTCCAAGACACTCCCGTGTCCACTCCTAGGGCTGGCACTGAATTGTGACTGCCACAGTTAATCTACTCAAACCAGTACTTTTCTCTAACTGATGCCATCACTTTGGATTACAGCCAGGAGAGAACACTTGAGTGAGCTCAGCAAGTGGCGGAGATAATTCAGCCTTTGTCAGGCATCTCTTAGGAACATGGGGCCATCTATAAACTATTCCAGATGTCTGTGATTGTGCGGTGATTAGAGGCTGTGAGTTTAGGGGTGGGCACAAATGTCACATTGCATTGCCCACCCTCCCAAGGTGGCTCACTCACATGTGCCAGGCTTCTGGCAGGGCTGTGAGAGAGACCTGAGAAGAGGATGCTGCTGTCATCATGGAAAAAGAGAGGGAAGTGACAGCCACACACACAGCCCTGGGGGCTCTGACTCCTTAGCAATGCAAATCTCCTAAATAAACATGATCTGCCAGTCTTGAGTGTGTAACTGGAGCCTCCCTTTCTGAAAACCCTTGGAATCAGCTCCTAATTGGCAACACCTCTAGGAGCCCCTTTATACTTCTCTGCATCTGGGTGAACTAAAGCTATCAAGAATTGCATTCTGTTTACATTCATTTTGATTTTGTTTACCAGATGTTTTCTGGATCTGTCAGTTCCCTACATAATCTGTCTTAGTATAATGTGAGTGGCTGACTCTTTGGTGAAAGATTAATAAACTCCTAGCTCCTTTTGGGGTAACATCTTAATGTCTACAGATGTAGGCACTTAAAAGGGAGCCATCCAGATCTGACAGGGCCTGGCAGCGGGTCCTTTTCAAGTGAAGACTGCCATCCGGGGAAAGAGCTGAGTCTCTGTCCCCATCCTCCCTTCACTCACGTCAGTGGAGCTGCCAAAGCTCTCCTACTGCCACTGGGCTCCAAAAAGTTGGGAGTGATGTCTATCTCCTTCCACTTCTGACCCCACAGAAATTGACTTTCTGGGGAGCCCTACCCGGCTGCAGGAGGACCACCCTGCCCCTGGTCGCCCCAGGTTCAGTGGGAAGTGCGTGGCACAGCTGGCTGGTGTGTTCTGGTTGGATACAGTGATGTGATACCCAGTTTTGTTCATGACCAATTGGCTAACACTAGGATCTCACCTACCCACTTACTCATGGTGTGACTATAGGTAATTTTCTCAATCTTAGCTGAAAACAAAAAGGGAAAGTAATAGCATAGACTATGGTCCCAGCTCTGGACTGTAGAAGCCCAGCCTGCGCTGAGTGAAGCCTGAAGGTGTCATGAAGCTATAGAAGCTAAGGGGGGATCCAGCTGCTTCAAGAACAGCTCATGCAAAGGCTCGCAGGCTTCCCCTCTCCTGCCTTCTTGTGGCTCATTGCCTCATGGGCACAGCCTGGCAGGATGGCTGCCAGCAGTGGCAGCTCTGAGTCCTGACTGCTCACCATCCCAGAGGGTGAAACTGCTTTCCCCTGGAATGTCACCAGAAAAGTCCCAGCAAGGACTCTAATTCTGGGCTTGTATTATGACTCAAGCCCTAAACCTGTCACTGTGGCACGAAGGGGATGGAATACAGAGATTGACCAGTGAGATCACACGTTCTCCCTTTGAGGTTTGCAAAATCACCCTGACTCAATGGGACAGACAGGCTTGGTCCTCAGAGGAAGGATGCTGGGCAGCATGCAGCCGGTGCCCTCATGGCCACATGGTGATGTCGGGGAGGGGCGGGCACGAGGAGCCCTTGGACAGTGTGAGCAGCGGCATCAGTGTCCTGTGAGGTTGGTCGTGTCATTATGGCTGTTCCCGTAGATCTAGCCTTAGACATAGAAGAAGGAATATCTCAGTTCCCTAGTCCATCCCCTGTCTCCAGGCAGGCTTACATGTGACCTGCGTGTTGCAACCTGTTGAGTTTACCCGTGAGGCATAACCTGAAGCTTCGCCCATTCCTATCCCTCCCCTCTGTCAGAGTCCTTAATTTTTTTAACTTTCTGCAGGAATTCTCTCTTCCCATAATCAGAAGAACCAAATAACTCTCTTTTTGATGATGTCTTTAAGAACTGAAGGACAAACAAAGACTTTCTCTCCTGAGCTTTCTGACACTAGGGTCAGAAATTGCCCTTGAGCCTCACAGCTGCTGACCCTTCATATTTCCCTGCAGTTACTGCTTTGTAATAAAGCCCAGGGGGTGAAGACAAAAGGGCCCTTCCCAGAGGCCAAGCAGAGCATTGGCCAAAGGACTCTGGGCCCCGGGTAACCGCCCACCTCTCCCCAGGATAACTCTGTGCCTGGGCCTGGAAACACCAGCCTCGGCGAGCCTGAGTTCTCGCTCCTGCCCCTGCACACGATCTCCCATGATCAAAGGTTGCCCAGGCTCTGGGTGAGTTCCTGTCCCCTGGCTGATTTCAGCTCTCTCCAGTGACTTGGAAGAAGCAGGGCTTTGTCACGTACAGCTCAGGTCTGATGGTGGGAGCCACTCGTGCTGCTGTTTGAATTCCACACGTGCAACCCCTCATCCAGGACTTCAGCACCACAGGACGCAACTCTGGTGCTGTTGTGTCCTGTGTCCTGGAGCAGCTGTCATGCTGTTGTGTGGCGTGAGGCCGGGAGAGCAGAGAAGGAGACCCCGCCCCCTGCTCTCCGGCCCTGTACACACAGCAAGCCCTGAGAAAGCATTATATGCCTGGCACAGCCCAGGGCTGAGCCAGCTCTGTGCCACTGCTCCACTTCTCACAAGGTAATAGCACAGGTACAGGGGCTTCCAGGTTGTTTAGCTGTGGAACCCCATAGCTCTAGGGCTTACTACTTAAAAGATGCTCGTGCAAATGAACTAAATCTCTGCGGTTGTAACCGGCAAGCGGTGGGCCCTTGGTAGGTCTGGGCAGGGTAATGAACCCCTGTGCCATGAGTTGTGCTTATCAAGGAGACCCCAGGGGGCTTTCCACTGCAAATTTGGGGCACAAGTCCTGATCTGTAATTTGTGGGGAAAGAGTCATGACCTGCAAAAGATGTGAGCTGCCACAGACTCCCGGAGATGGTGAGGCTAGGCTTTCCTAAGACTGCACTGCCCTGGAGTGTGCTGAGCTTGCTGGCCAAGGCCTGGAGAGGGGGGTGATGACACGCCCTCCCGCCAGCCCTGCCAAGAGGCTTCATCCCTGCCAAGAGGCCTGCCACCCTCCTCTGAGGTCCCAGCAGTGAAGGCTGACTGACGTATGTCATCTTTACCCCTTGCCTTGCCTGCAAGCCAGGAGTTTCTCCGCTTTTTAGGAACCCATGAAGTTATCTTCTCCGTAAGGACACTGAAGCCCTTTTCAAACTTGTTAAGCCATTTGCCCCAGCAATACTAACGAACCTGGTGGGTGGCAAGCCTGCGGGGTTAATTATCTGTGACTTAAAAATCATTTGTTTCTGCCTCTTTTGTCTCCTTGATGCTCAGCAGTCTTTCTTTATCATGAAACGAGGTACAGAATCCAACTGACCATTCTGTTCTAATTCTTTTCTTGTCATCAGAATTAGTTCATCTTTTAAAATAAAACAAACCTGCCTTCTTATTTTCAGACTGTGTTTCTGTTAACAAATCTTTAATCTCTCAGCTTCCGTTGGGAACAGAGCCCAAACTGGAAATAATCTGCAAGGTGCAATGTCTCATCTGAGTGACGCCTGCCGGTGCTTCCTCTCCTGACTGACCCCAGTCACTGCTGCTGAGCTTCTGGCCTGTTTGTCCCCCGGGGCTGTGTGAGGGCTGCACGGTGTCTCCTCTGGTGCCCACGCTGGGCTTGGTGAACCAGCCACAGTGCCCCTGGAGGGCCCTTGCAGATCAGGCAGCTGGGGCGGGGGGAGCCTGTGCATTACAACCTTGCCAGTGATTTTCTGCACAATCCTATTTCGGCGACCCTTCTTGGCCAGGGCTGCTATTGGATTCCAAGAAATGCTTCAGGCTATATGTGTAAAAAACTTTTTGCGAATGTTGAATTTTGCATGAAGTGAGATTAGCTTACCTTATGCTCTCCAAGAAGTAAGAGGACATTGGCCGCAGAAATGAGCAGGTTCTGACTGGCCACTGGCTCTGTAGAATGTTGATAGTGACTTGTAACCTTATGGGACATGGGTACAGGCAACAGGGGGAGGTCTGGGCCCGAGTCTGTGTGAAGCCAGCATAAAATTGAATGGTACATGGTGCTTCTACACCCACTGCCCACCTGTCCCATTCTCTGGAGGCCACGGTGGGGTGTTTTGGCACCTCAACTACCCTCTCACCCCTGTACTGCTTCTAAAGCAATGTCTGGAAACCTAGTTTTATGATTATTACTTCTAAAGGAGAAATAGCTTCTGTGGAAAGGTAATTACCATTCTTAGGGGTTCCTGGAGGTTTATTAGGTGCTAATGGAGGATGCTTGGGTAGATTGGAGTTTGCTTGGTGTGCAGTGATGACTGGACGTGGTCCTTGATGTTACAGAGCACATGTGTCAATGAATGTGTCAGTGGAAGAGATATATGAGTGTCCTAAAGACAGAAAAGCCACCTGGCTGGGCCTGCCCCATGGCCAGGCTCCTTGCTGGTGGGAGAGTATTTGCTCAGTGTAGACCAGCACAGAGGCCTAGGAGAACAACTCTCTGAATGTTCTGGCAGAGGTAAAGTCTTGGGATCTTTTCTCCAAAGGGTGATTAAGTTGGCAGAAGGTCTCCTTTTGACTCTTAATGGCACACTCTATCCATGGGGGCATTTTCTTGCAAAGAGCAAAACCCACCCCAACTAGTTCAAACAAATAGAGGAAGAGGACCTTATTGGCTTATGTAACTGGACAGCTGGGCAGCAGGTAGAGGGGGTCAGAGGGGCTGGCTTCAGGCATACTTGATGCAGGGCACAAGGGCCTGGTTTCTCTTAATTTCTCCCCCACAATTGACTGTCTCTCATGGTAGGTGCTAACCTCCCCGTCACAACTCCATGATACGGAGCGTCTGATCTGATACTTCCTGAAATAGTGCTAAGATCCACTCGGATTGGATGGGCTTCAGTAAGGAGACCAGGATGCTTGTGAACTGCTGGTCTTAGCAAGAGTCCCAGCTGTGCCCCTGTTGTCTGGATGTTGTGAGCTGAGAGTGGGAGGAAGGTGGGCCCCCAAACGGCAACTGGGGCTCTGCACATGGATACAGGAAGGTCACAATCCACTATGCATATTACCATGTACCTAATTATTTCACATCTGGGCTTATATCCATCCCCAAAGACTTTGGGGTGCCTCAAAGGCAAGCCAAGCCTAACAAGTACTCATCCAGCATTCCTGGGAGAAGGCATCTCTCATCTTCCAAGATGGAAACCAAGGCTGAGAGATGACATTGTGTCTCGAAGTCACAGGAGCTTATAAGGGAGTGTGGTTGGAATGCAGATCGCTGATGACAAGTACAGGGCACTTCTGTTTGCTTTTTATCATAACTGTCTCCAGTGACTGGGTCCCCTGCTCTTTCGCCCCCTGCCACTTTGTTAGGTGCAGGGACCGGGTGGAGGGATCAGGTATCCAGTGGCTCATACTGTGGGAGGTATCCCTGTCCACTTGGACCCATACACCCTCTCTTTTCTTTAGTCCTTCAGCCAAAGAGCATAAGGATCACAAATGAATATGCAAATTCCACCCTGGTTGCAACTGCAGTACTTACCTCAATGAGGCTTCTCACAAGCTTTCTTTTCCACTTTCACAGGAGATCCCCTTTCTTGGGAAGTGGGTGGTGGGGCTCACTGGGCTGGCTGTTGGCAGTGGCATTTCACAGCAGGCAGGGGCACCGATGAGGTTGGGGCATGTGGGCCACACATCTAACCAGAGCTGTTGATCAGGACCCCTTTTTACTGGACAGTTTCCTGATTGTCCATATATTAATTTAGGGGCAAAAGCTTACTTCACTGCTTTACTATAAATTCCCTAGATGAGAGGAGTTCCTCATGGCAACATCTTCACATTCAGTCTTTTATTTAATCCTCATAAACACCCTCTGACATAAGCATTGCAATTCTATTTTATAAACAGAAAAAAAGGGGAACCCTTTGAACTCTATAGGAAATTGATCAAAGAATTAAAATGGGCTCAACTGGGGACATCCAGGAAAGCACATTTGTGATGGATATTCAGCAATGTTTGTGCCATTCTGATTGAAAAGTTCACATCCATGTACGGGGACTCACCACTCTGCAGCTGCAATGCCTGCAGGTTAGGGTCACGGGGCCCGGCAGGTCTGCTGCAGGAGGGAACAGGGACCTCCACGGTCAGAAGAAATTGGCCTTAAAAAAAAATCACAGGTCTGGAAAATGAGTTGTGGGAACAAAAATACACTTCAATTGGTTTGTTTTACTGAGTTTAGCAGTTATTTGCTTTCTCTTTTTGCCAGAAGCAGCCCATGAATATCCAGCTCCTTGGCTGCTGCATTTGAATTTTTGTCATTTGTGTGAGTCACTGCATATTTGGACACAAAATGGGAGTCCTGTGGCTCAGCGGAGACATTTATCTGATACATTCAGATCTAATGTCATGTTTAGAAACTTCAGCTGAAAATAAAATGAGGTTTGTTTTGTTTTTGTTTTTTTAGAGACAGCAGGCCTGTAAAGTTGTGCTAGCATTATTGCTTTCCCCCTTTACACGGAGTTTAAAATGATAATGTCTCCTACATGGATGGCATTACCCGGCTGCTTTTTGTTCTCAAAGAGTGTTCTCACTGGTCACCTCATTTAATATTAAGTTGGTAGAGTGAAGATATTATCACTGGCGTCTGACAGCTGAGGAAATATGTTTAGAGGGGGAGGGACTTGCCCTGGTCACACAGCCAGTGGCCTTAGGGCTGGAGACCTGACAGCTCTGTGCTCCCTGCTGCCAGGCCTCTTTTCAAAGCAAGTTCATGGCAGAAGTTTTCAAATTAAAACCCAGAGGGGAAGCACAGAATTTTTTGTCTTGTTTTTGTTCTTTTAAAAATCAATTATTATAGAGACAACTTTTCTTATCTGTCAATGTAATGATCCCATACCTGGGAGACTCAGAATATTCAGAATGTGTGTGGGGCAAATGGTAAAAGTTAATCATTTTCAGACTACGTGTCTGTGATGAGGTTTAATTAACACTTAAGATATTTCATGGTTTAAATGATGACAGTTTAAAATAGAGCCAGAGAAAGCTGGAAAATACATTCTTTATCGTGTGTCAAGTGCTGCATTAGAGTAACCCCCAAATACAGATTCCCAGGCAGGCAATTCTGCAGCATTTTCTGATAGCTGCACATGTCCCCAGATCTGAAACCCAACCCAAGAACTCCATCCCCACCCTGCTGTCGTGCAGAGGGAGCGTGGGTTCTGTGATTTGGGTTCTGTGATTCTGCTGCTGTTTTGTTCCTTCAGTTTTTCCTTTGTTCTTATACTCCACAGTTGAGTGAAATCATTTCGTATTTCTCTATCTCCGCTTGGCTTATTTCACTGAGCATAATACCCTCTAACTCCATCCATGTTGTTGCAAATGGTAGGATTTGTTTTCTTCTTATGGCTGAGTAATATTCCATTGTGTATATGTACCACATCTTCTTTATCCATTCATCTACTGAAGGGCACTTAGGTTGCTTCCAATTCTTGGCTATTGTAAATACTGCTGCGATAAACATAGGGGTGCATCTGTCTTTTTCAAACTGGAGTGCTGCATTCTTAGGGTAAATTCCTAGGAGTGGAATTCCTGGGTCAAATGGTATTTCTATTTTGAGCATTTTGAGGAACCTCCATACTGCTTTCCACAATGGTTGAACTAATTGACATTCCCACCAGCAGTGTAGGAGGGTTCCCCTTTCTCCACAACCTCACCAACATTTGTTGTTGTTTGTCTTTTGGATAGTAGCCATCCTTACTGGTGTGAGGTGATACCTCATTGTAGTTTTAATTTGCATTTCTCTGATAATTAGCGATGTGGAGCATCTTTTCATGTGTCTATTGGCCATCTGTATTTCTTTTTCGGAGAACTGTCTATTCAGTTCCTCTGCCCATTTTTTAATTGGTTTATTTGTTCTTTTGTTTGTTGAGGTGAGTGAGCTCTTTATATATTTTGGATGTCAAGCCTTTATCAGATCTGTCATTTACTAATATATTCTCCCATACTGTAGGATACCTTTTTGTTCTATTGATGGTGTCTTTTGCTGTACAGAAGCTTTTCAGCTTAATATAGTCCCACTTGTTCATTTTTGCTGTTGTTTTCCTTGCCTGGGGAGATATGTTCAAGAAGAGGTCACTCATGTTTATGTCTAAGAGGTTTTTGCCTATGTTTTATTCTAAGAGTTTTATGCGTTCATGACTTACATTCAGGTCTTTGATCCATTTTGAATTTACTTTTGTATATGGGGTTAGACAATGGTCCAGTTTCATTCTCCTACATGTAGCTGTCTAGTTTTGCCAGCACCATCTGTTGAAGAGACTGTCATTTCGCCATTGTATGTCCATGGCTCCTTTATCAAATATTAATTGACCATATATGTTTGGGTTAATGTCTGGAGTCTCTAATCTGTTCCACTTGTCTGTGGCTCTGTTCTTGTTCCAGTACCAAATTGTCTTGATTACTATGGCTTTGTAGTAGAGCTTGAAGTTGGGGAGTGAGATACCCCCTACTTTATTCTTCTTTCTCAGGATTGCTTTGGCTATTCGGGGTCTTTGGTGTTTCCATATGAATTTTTTTAACTATTTGTTCCAGTTCGTTGAAGAATGTTGCTGGTAATTTGATACAGATTGCACCAAAACTGTATATTGCTTTGGGCAGGATGGCCATTTTGATGATATTAATTCTTCCAAGCCACAAGCATGGAATGAGTTTCCACTTGTTAGTGTCCCCTTTAATTTTCTTAAGAGTGACTTGTAGTTTTCAGGGTATAGGTCTTTCACTTCTGTGGTTAGGTTTATTCCTAGGTATTTTATTCTTTTTGATGCAATTGTGAATGCAGTTGTTTTCCTGATTTCTCTTTCTATTGGTTCATTGTTAGTGTATAGGAAAGACACAGATTTCTGTGTGTTAATTTTGTATCCTGCAACTTTGCTGTATTCCGATATCAGTTCTTGTACTTTTGGAGTGGAGTCTTTAGGGTTTCTTTTGTACAATATCATGTCATCTGAAAAGAGTGACAGTTTAACTTCTTCTTTACCAATCTGGATTCCTTGTATTTCTTTGTTTTGTCTGATTGCTGTGGCTAGGACCTCCAGTACTATGTTAAATAACAGTGGGGAGAGTGGGCATCCCTGTCTTGTTCCCAATCTCAGAGGAAAAGCTTTCATCTTTTCGCTGCTCAGTATGATGTTGGCTGTCGGTTTATCATATATGGCCTTCATTATGTTGAGGTACTTGCCCTCTATACCCATTTTGCTGAGAGTTTTTATCATGAATGGATGTTGAATGTTGTCGAATGCTTTTTCAGCATCTGTGGTGATGATCATGTGGTTTTTGTCTTTCTTTTTGTTGATGTGGTGGATGATGTTGATGGATTTTCAAATGTTGTACCATCCTTGCATCGCTGGGATGAATCCCACTTGGTCATGGTGTATGATCCTTTTGATGTATTTTTGAATTCGGTTTGCTAATATTTTGTTGAGTATTTTTGCATCTACTGTCATCAGGGATATTGGTCTGTAATTTTCTTTTTTGGTTGGGTCTTTGCCAGGTTTTGGTATTAGGGTGATGTTGGCTTCATAGAATTAGTTAGGGAGTATTCCCTCCTCTTCTATTTTTTGGAAAACTTTAAGGAGAATGGGTATTATGTCTTCTCTGTGTGTCTGACAAAATTCTGATGTAAATCTGTCTGGCCTGGGGGTTTTGTTCTTGGGTAGTTTTTTGATTACCATTTCAATTTCTTTGCTCGTAATTGGTTTGTTTAACTTTTCTGTTTCTTCCTTGGTCAGTCTTGGAAGGTTGCATTTTTCTAGGAAGTTGTCCATTTCTTCTATGTTTTCCAGCTTGTTGGCATATAGGTTTTCATAGTAGTCTTTAATAATTCTTTGTATTTCTGTGGAGTCTCTCATGATTTTTCCATTCTCATTTCTGATTCTGTTGATTTGTGTTGATTCTCTTTTTCTCTTAATAAGTTTGGCTTGAGGCTTATCTATTTTGTTTATTTTCTCAAAGAACCAGCTCTTGGTTTCATTGATTTTTGCTATTGTTTTATTCTTCTCAATTTTATTTATTTCTTCTCTGATCTTTATTATGTCCCTCCTTCTGCTGACCTTAGGCCTCATCTGTTCTTCTTTTTCCAATTTCGATAATTGTGACATTAGACCATTAATTTGGGATTGCTCTTCCTTTTTTAAATATGCTTGGATTGCTATATACTTTCCTCTTTAGACTGCTTTTGCTGCGTCCCACAGAAGTTGGGGCTTAGTGTTGTTGTTGTCATTTGTTTCCATATATTGCTGGATCTCCATTTTGATTTGGTCATTGATCCATTGATTATTTAGGAGTGTTGTTAAGCCTCCATGTGTTTGTCAGCCTCTTTACTTTCTTTGTACAGTTTATTTCTACTTTTATGCCTTTGTGGTATGAAAATTTGGTTGGTGGGATTTCAGTCTTTTTGAATTTACTGAGGCTCTTTTTGTGGCCTAGTTTGTGGTCTATTCTGGAGAATGTTCAATGTGCACTTGAGAAGAGTATGTATTCTGATGTTTTTGGGTGTAGCATTCTATAGATGTCTATTAGGTCCATCTGTCCTAGAGTGTTGTTCAGTGCCTCTGTGTCCTTACTTATTTTCTGTCTGGTGGATCTGTCCTTTGGAGTGAGTGATGTGTTGAAGTCTCCTAAAATGATTGCGTTGCATTCTATTTCCTCCTTTAATTCTGTTAGTATTTGTTTCACATATGTCAGTACCACTGTATTTGGTGCATATATGTTTATACTGGTCATATCCTCTTGTTGGACTGAGCCCTTTATCATTATGTAATGTCCTTCTTTATCTCTTGTTACTTTCTTTGTTTTGAAGTCTATTTTGTCTGAAACAAGTACTGCCACACCTGCTTTTTCCTCACTATTGTTTGCAGGAAATACCTTTTTCCATCCCTTGACTTTTAGTCTGTGCATGTCTTTGGGTTTGAGGTGAGTCTCTTGTAAGCAGTATGTAGATGGTTCTTGCTTTTTTATCCATTCTATTCCTCTGTGTCTTTTGATTGGTGCATTTAGTCCGTTTACATTTAGGGTGATTATTGAAAGATATGTACTTATTGCCATTGCAGTCTTTAGATTCATGGTTACCAAAGGTTCAAGGGTTGCTTCTTTATTATCTAACCATCTAACTTAACTCACTTGTTAAGCTATTATACACACAGTCTGACGATTCTTTATTTCTCTCCCTTCTTATTCCTCCTCCTCCATTCTTTATATGTTAGGTGTTTTATACTGTACTCTTTTGTGTTTCTTTTGACTACTTTTGTGAAGAGTTGATTTTCTTTTTTTGCCTTTAGTTAGTATTTGATTGGTATGCTTTCTTTGGTGTTATTTTATTTTCTGTGGTGACATCTATTTAGCCTTAGGAGTGCTTCCATCTAAAGCATTCCCTTTAAAATATCCTTTGTAGGTGGTTTGTGGGTGCCAAATTCCCTCAACTTTTGCTTTTCTGGAAATTTTTAAATTCCTCTTTCATATTTAAATGATAATCGTGCTGGATACAGTATTCTTGGTTCAAGGCCCTTCTGCTTCATTGCATTAAATATATCATGCCATTCTCTTCTGGCCTGTAAGGTTTCTGTTGAGAAGTCTGATGATAGCCTGATGGCTTTTCCTTTGTAGGTGACCTTTTTTCTCTCTATGGATGCCTTTAATACTCTGTCTTTGTCTTTGGTGCTTGCCATTTTAATTATTATATGTCTTGGTGTTGTCCTCCTTAGGTCCCTTGTGTTGGGATATATCTGTGGGCTTCCATTGTCTGAGAGACTGTTTCCTTCCCCAGTTGGGGAAGTTTTCAGCAATTATTTCTTCAAAGACCCTTTCTATCCCTTTTGCTCTGTTCTTCTTCTGGTACCCCTAAAATGCAAATATTGTTCCGTTTTGATTGGTCACACAGTTCTCTTAATATTCTTTCATTCCTGGAGATCCTTTTTTATCTCTCTGCCTCAGCTTCTCTGTGTTCCTGTTCTCTGATTTCTATTCCATTAATGGCCTCTTGCGACTCATCCAGTCTGCTTTTAAATCCTTCCAGAGATTGTTTTATTTCTGTATTCTCCTTCACAACTTGATCCTTTAGCTCTTCCATATTTCTCTTCAGGTCCATCAGCATGGTTCTGACCTCTTTTTAGAATTCTTTTTCAGGAAAGTTGGTTAAATCTATCTCCCAAGGCCCCCTCTCAGGGGTTGTCTGAATGATTCTGGACTGGACCAAATTCTTCTGCCTTTTTATGGCAATAGAGATGGTCATAGGCAGGTAGCGTGTGTGTCAGCTGGGAGAACAAAGTCCCTTCCTGCTTGCTGGTCGCCCTGCCCCTCTCCACTGCCTAAGTCGATTCCCACACACCGGAAGCAGCCCTCAGGGATGCCCAGAGTCCTGCAGGGGGAGGCAGGCACACCCGGTGTGCTCTCCCGCAAGAACTGGGCCTCTCTGCGCCCTGTCCTGGCTTCCTGTGCCCGCTGGGAGGAGACTCCAGGTGGCCGCTGTGGCGGGGCCACGCCGGAGGGGGAATGAACGGCAGACTGTTTATCGCCATGAGGCGCTTCAGAGCTGCGTTGCCACCCAGGGGGTTAGGGTGCCTGAGGTTCCCTGGGATTCCCAGCTGCTGTGCTGAGTGTGCCGGGACGATTCCATCCAGCTGTGAGGCCCCTGTCCCTTTAAGACTTTCAAAAAGTCCTCACTTTTCTTTTTTCCCAGGGTAGCCAGCTGTGGGAACCTACTCACAGGTTTTACTGTTCTGTTTCCCTAGTATACAGCACAGCACACACTGTGTGTCTGTACTCCTGGTTCACTAGGGCTGGGTATTTAGCAGTCCTGGGCTCCCACTCCCTCCCCGCTCCGACTCCTCTCCTCCCACTGGTGGGCTGGGACAGGGGGAGTGCTCGGGTCCCGCTGGTCCGTGGCTTGTACCATACCCCCTTCGTGAGGTACTGGGTTCTTGCAGGTGTGGTTGTAGCCTGGCTGTTGTACTGTATCCTCTGGTCTCTCTGTTAGGTGTAGTTTTATTGTTGTATTTTAAAAAATAGGTATGGTTTTGGGAGGAGAGTTCCGCTGCCCTACTCATGTCGCCATCTTCCCAGAATCCAAATTTTGGCAATTTTGGGCCAACATTTCTTCAAATACCTTTTCTGTTCCTAGATCTCTCTTTTTCTACATCTGAGACACCATTTCTATTTATGTTGCATTTTATCACTACATTTTGTCTCACAGAAGTTTGAGCCTCTGTCTATGTATGATTTTTTTTCTGTTCTTGTAGACTGGATAATCCTTTCTCTTCTTTTGTTTTCAAGCTATGTTTAATGAATTCATTGACCTTTTTATGTCCATCTGTTCATTTTTTATGACCATATATTTATTTAAGTCTCTGAGTATATATGACTACATATTCATGTTATCTACTTATTCCAACATCTAGGCCTCCTTGTGGTCACTTTTTGTTGCCTTTCTTTGAGAAGTGTTGAGTTTTATGTTTGCAGGCAGGCATTGATTTACTGGTGAATAACCTTGATCTTTTTGAGGCTCTTTAAAAACTTTGTTAGGGTGAGTCTTTATTTGCCATTCTAGGACTAGTAAGGGACTTTCTGGGTGTTAGCTGAGTACCAAGAGTGTTCAGCAAACACATTTCATTCTTGCTGGATTTCCATGTCTCTTAGCATTGCACAGATGTTGAAATCTCCATTTAGCCCACAGCTCCCACTAGCTGTTCTCTTCCATGCCTCAGAGAGTCTTAAGCACAATACATACAACTTAGTATTTGATCAACAGAATAAGGGTGTCTCCATGTAGATTTCTGGGGCTCTTTTCTATTCAGCTCCCTCCTGACTGGTATCCTAATGCACAACCTCCAGCCAGTTTAGTAGCCCTTATCTCCAAACTCTATTTCCCCAATTTAGCAAGAATGCTGTGCTCTGCTTGTCCATTGCTTTCCTGTGTTGAGGAAAGTGCCTCCAGGAAGAAATCCAGGGCTATTGTGGGACTTCATGTATTCCCAGACTTTTAAGGATTAGTCTCTTGTGTCCCCTTGGTCCAGTATGTACAAATAGTAGCCTCAAAAAATGAAACATTAAAACAGTAGTTTAGTATTTTATTTTTGATGAGTTAGGCTGATACTAGTCACATCTCCATGTGAAGGATCAATATAAAATTATATTTTCAGTATATTTTTAGTAATCCCACATAGACTACAAAGCTTTGGGAAAACACTAAGTAACTGTCTCTTGTAATCCAGGCTCCTCCCCTTAATTTCCTCTGTATATTCTACAGATGGGAAACAAAACAATAATTTGATAATGAGAAAAGCATCTAACAGCATTTCATGTGCTATTTGCATAAGACATAAGGCCTTTCCAAGTTGAGCATGAATGACCTACATTTGGGCTCTGGATAAATTCTATCTCTATTAAACTAAATGTGTCAGTATGTAATTTGGTATATTAAATTATGCTAAAAGCATAACTACATGACTGTATTTAGAAGGACTAATTTTTCTGAGCCTTATTAATAGATGTTTAGTTTATAACAAACAAAGGTGATAAAGTAGGGCAGACAGAAAAGGAATGAATACATATGTAAATATGTGTGCATATGCACCTGAAGAGTGTTGAGTGTTTCAATATTTCCAATCATATAAACACTAATATAGATTTCTGACTCTGCTTATAAAATTTAACTATGCCCATGTCCTTGACCTCCCCCCAGGGAAGTGCTTTTAATTTTTGCATTATAACTTCATGCCACAACTCAAGTACAAAATCACTTATTTGAAATTTTGAACTCTAAATTTTGTTGCAGAAACATATACCTTATACTGCTGTATATATTAATTTATAACTTATAACACAGTTGATATTTAGGGCAGATGCTATTACTTTAAAAAGCCTGCTCTTCTCCTTTATTTGTATCTACTCTATAACATCTAGTAATTTTTCCTCCATTTTCAACAACTTTTAATAGTTACTTTTCACCTGGAAATTATGTTTATGTCCTAAATCCCATTAGGAAGTTATGGTGCTAAATTATAGCAGACATATTGTTTTTCTTTTCATTATTTTCCCAGTTTTGGAAATTCTACTTTTTGGCAACAGTGGTAGTTCAGAACCATTACTGTGAGGAAATATTTTATGAATTCTGTGCTAAATTCCTCCTGAGACATTTTAAGTAAATGCTCATATAATCCCAAAACTCATTATTGTGAATGTGTTTCAGCTTATTTAAGAACTGAACAAAATGATCTTAAACTGAACACTGTGTTCATCCTTTCTAAAAGATATATTAACAAGCATCAAAAGAACTCTGAAGAGACACATTGTGACTAATCCAGTACAATCTATCACATCTGGAAATCCTTGCAACCAGGAAGCTCAGGTTCCACAGATGGACTGCTTCCTTTTGAATCCTGGCTCCATGACTTACCTGCTGTCACTACTAGTCAAGCCACTTAACCTCTCTGCACCTCATTTTCTGTATACTTAAGATGAGGACAATCATTCACCTATCTCCTCAGAGCATTCTGAGAATGAAATATGGTGATAAAAGTAACAAGTTTAGAAAAATGCCTGTAACTCACAAACATCATAACTTAAAATTATTAGCAAGCATGGAAAATTTATGTGCAAACTTTAATAATGTTATCATTTATGGACATACCCTAAATATATTATTAGTGTTTTTTATATCTTCAGGTAGTCTTAGGCACATGTCTAGCTCTTCTAAGTAGTTTCTGATGTACAAAACACTAAGCTGAGTACTTTCTATGTTATGTAATTCTTATGATGCTATATATTATTAATTTTTGCAGAAAAAGAACCACAATTCAAAGAATTTTAATATGTGTTCAGTTTCTTCTGGTAATGATGAAATAGTACTTTCTACCAGTACTTCACAACTGGGGCCATTTTGTCCCCCACGGAATATTTGGCAATATCTGGGGACATTTTTGGTTGTCACACTGGGGAAGTGATACTGGCATCGATGGATAAAGATCAGGCAAGGTGCCACACAACCTACAATTCATACGACAGTCCCCCCGAACAGAATTATTTGGCCCAAATGTCAACAGTGATGATGTTGAGAACCTGTCTTAGACTAGACCTCCCAGTGAGAAAAAACTGTGCAAACATTTTAAAACGGATTCATACGACAGTCCCCCCGAACAGAATTATTTGGCCCAAATGTCAACAGTGATGATGTTGAGAACCTGTCTTAGACTAGACCTCCCAGTGAGAAAAAACTGTGCAAACATTTTAAAACGGAGTTTGAAAAAAACAAAAAGTTATCTAGGCAGTAAGGGTTTGCCAGATCAGTCTCTTGAAAAGGGAAAGAAAGTGGATAGTCTAGCATTGGGAATCATCGTTAACTTTTAAGCTAGGATTAGCCAACTATAGCCCATAGGCCAAATGCAGCTGCTGCCGGGATTTTATGGCCCACATGCACCCTCGGGCAAACTGGCATCGTGAGCTGTGGAGACCAAGCTGGGACAACCACTGCCACCTCTTTTTCCCTCCACCCTCAGCCCTGCCTCCCCAAAAGATGGCGGTGGGTTCCAGCTGCTCTGGCTCACGTGGATCTGCGCCGAGAAGTTAAGGACTCAGTTCTTGGCAACAGCCGGTCACCTAGAATCTCAGTGTGGGAATCGGTAGCTCAATGAGTTGGCTCCACTCTGGCCAGCTACTCAGGTGGAGATGGCTGGGCTCTCAAAGGGGAAAAAAGGGTACACAGGGATCATAATTTCAATGACACAAAGTGTAAAATGGACTGTAGGGCCCCTTCTCCCTATTCTTCCTGCCTGCCTGATCCACCAGGCTTCTCTGCTAGAGCTGGTCACTCTTCATCTGGAGAATGTCTCTTCCATACGGCAACTGGGTGCAAGTGTGCTGACCTTCCCTTGAGCACAGATCAGGACAGGTTAGGGATTTCTCCTGGTCTGCAAAGTCTAAAATGTTTACTGTCTGGCTCTTTATGGACAAAGTTTGCTGATTCCTGCTTTAAGGCAATAAATGGCCTGTTCTATAATTATCAGTAGATGAGAGGCCCAGATGATCGGAGCTTTAGCAGCCCCAGGGAGGTTAGAAGACAAATATTTGAATTTAGACAGATCCAAGGAAAATTTCTGCTTGTCTGTGCCACAGCTTCCTGAGGGAAATTCCATAAGGCTCTCCCTGAGGATTAAGCACAATCAGAAATTATACCAAAGGAGCCCAAAACGGAAGCTCCACTGCAAATATAATCCTTGATTGGCATAATGTTACCTGTCTGTATCTTACATAGCAGAAAACAATGTAAATTTCTGGAGGCAAGAACATCTTCCCCTACCTCAGAAATGACCCTATAAAATTTATAGGCACTATCCTTTTTGATAGCTGAAAGCTAGCAGAAACTAATTTCAAAAATAATAAGGTACTGAGAAATTGAGATAATAAAAAATCAAGAGGAAAAAGTGACAATAGAAATAGATCCATAGGAATTCTAGATAATCATCAGATGAAATGTTAAAATTATGATTAAAATATGTAAGGAATTCAAGATGAGTTAGCAACTTTTCCAGAGAACCAAAAAGATATACAGTAAATATTAAAATTAAAAATACAAATAATAGCTAAAACTTTAGATAGTAACTAAATTAATTCAAAGGAAGTGCTAACAGCAGATTTCATGAGCCTGTGATTTCTAGGTCTATTTCTGTTGATGAATTTATCTTCTATTAAAGACATCATTTTTCTCAATGTTGTTGAGCATCTAGGTTTGGTAATTTTCTCTTATTAAGGTATTTTGGGGGTTGTTTCTGCTAGCACTTAATTTGTTGCATATCAGTTGTTCCTTTTAAGGGTTGCTTTAAAGTTTCTGTATGGAGGATCTAAGGTAGCCTTAAATTAGGGGGAAACTACTTAGAAGAGCTAGACATGTGCCTAAGACTACCTGAAGATCTATTACATAATAGATTTATATAAGGTGAGCTGCTTACAGGGTCTTCTTAAAATCAGGGTCTTTCCTAGCCCTCTGCATTCATGCCCTAGTAGTTATTCAGAGCCCTTTGCATGCTCTGGTAATAATTCATTCTTCAGCACTTGTTCTTTGCTTGGCCATTTAGACTCTTGCCCTGCAGAAGTGCAGCTTTATATTCAACCAAAATATAAAGCAGATTCTCTCTGCAGATTTATGAAGATCTTACACTGCATAATTCCCTTTTTTCAGGCAACCTGCCTCACTCATTTCAGCCATATCATTAGCCTCAAACCCCAAGCTCTGTCTCCTCAGTGTGGTGAGACTGCTGTGTTCTGCTTAGGCTTTTTCTTCCTGTGCCACATCCAGAAAGGTTCCCTAGGCTGAAAGCCAGAGCAGTCATGGAGCTCAAGGGTCTCTTGAGAATCTTAGTTCTGTGCTGCCTGTAACATAGTCTGTTAAGCAAGTTATCACATATTTTGCCCAGTTTTAGTTATTTATGGCAGGAGAACTTTTTCAACACCAGTTACCCAATTATGGTCATAAGTGGAAGTATGTATTATTAGTGTATTAATAAATATTTTTCTCCTGTTCATTTTCCTTTGATGATAAACTCCTATGTACTACTGCTCCTTAAATATAACTGATTTGGATGAAAATAATAATGTAATTAAAAATCTTGCAAGAGGCATTCAGTTTTAGTTCTAATAACTCATAGTTCATCTTCCTTTTGATATTACAACTGATGCCTGTGTGTGTGTGTGTTTAAGAGATGAAATGACAACATTGAGAGTTTTAAATGTATCTTTGCCTATTGGGACATAATCTCTTTTGTGGGAGTAGAAAGCCTCACTCTCTGCTTTGAGCTCCTTACTTTCCACTTTCTTTGTAGTCCTCAGACGACCGGACCCTTTTGTGTGAATTGTTAAACCAAAAGTCCAGGCAAGTAAAAACTGTTGGAAAGTTTGTTTCTCTTGGTTATTATGATATTGTTGTCCTGAATCTTTATTATTAAGATTTTTACCATGTGCTACTTACATATAAAAAGCAGTAAGTGCAGTATAAAAATCAAATGAATAATATCTGACTTGATTGTTTATAGTTTATGATGCGTGATCAAAACCGAAAGTTTCTGTGATATGACTGCCCTTGCACTGTTCACCATGTAAGAACTTATTTACTATGTAAGACCTTGTTCACCATGTAAGAACTTGTTCGTTATGCTTCAGAAGATTGGAGACTGTTGAGAATTAGGCTTGGGGTTGATTAATGATTGTGTATTGAGTCCCCTATACAGAATTTTATTGTTGTTAACAACCATTTGATCAATAAATATGACAGATGCCCTCTCAAAAAAAGAAAAAAAAAGAGGTTCCCTACTTTGAGCAACCCGCTCTGGGTCTGCCTGCAACCCCAACATCCCAACATCCCAGACACATACTCTCTCTTTTCTCTTCAACTCTAAATGTCCAAATAAATGCTTTATGCTCAACTGCTAAAAAAAAAAAGCAGTAAGTGCAACATAAGCTTTTAACTAAGTTCTGTTTTCCTTGGTTTACATTATCCAAAGGAATTTTTTGCTATCATATAATAAAATCATTTATGCCTGAAATAATTTTTTTGATGTCCTTCATCTTTTTCTTTAGTTTATAAGCCAGAATTGGGACTTTCTGAAATAATATAAATGAATATAAAAATTAAAGATATTTGGAAGACTCATGCCAGAAGATGATCATCAAAAAACCCCAACAAAGATCCATGCACTGCTACAGCTGTAGATGCACTCATCCCACCAGCTCCTGGACTTGCCATGGGAATGAAGGAGATATCTAAGCTGGCCTGTGCATACAGTAAAACAACAAATTTGACTGCATCTATATGGTTGGAACTCAACCAAGAATTAGGAGAAGTGCAAATTGTAGCGCTCCAAAATCTTACAACTACAGACTATTTACTGTTAAAAGAACATAAGGGATGTGAACATTCCCCAGGAATGGGTTGTTTTAATTTGTCTGATTTCTCTCAGACTGTTCAAGTTCAGTTGGACAATATCCACCATATCATAGATAAGTTTTGACAAATCCCTAAGGTGCCTAACTGGTTTTCTTGGTTTCACTGGAGATGGCTGGTAATTACAGATATGCTTTGGTTATGTAACTATACTCCTATTATGTTAATGTGTGTGCGCAATTTAAGTAGTAGCTTAAAACCTATACATGCTGAAGTTACTCTACAAGAAGATATGTCAAAGAAATAATCAATCTTCCCATGTTTTCTTCCGCCTGCTACTTCTATAGCTTTTCTTCTTCCTTCCTAATTACAACCCTTAAATAGAATTCGTGCCTCATATCAAATTTACCGAGTATCATAATTCTTCCAAGTGGTAAAGATACATCAAGACAAATGCTGGGCATAGAAGCCACAGGGCATAAATATGCAAAGAAATAAAAAGCTAACCATTTCAAACAATAAGGCTTCTCTCTCACTTACCAACTTTACATTTCCCTGTATGGCCCCGGAAGATGACTGGTTAGCCAGAGACGGGTAAGATTCCTCAAGGGAGGAACAACCTAAGACAGGCACAGTCGCAGGGGGGTCATCAGGTGAGAAATTGGGGATCAACAGAGGTGAGGCTTAGAACCTTACCCCCCCTGTTCTGAGAGAAATCTTCTGCATACGTGGATGTTTTATTGCCCTTGTCTAGCTTGGATTAACACATAGTCTACAGGCACACAGCTGATCATCTACATTTGCTCTCTTACAACACTAAACTATGTTTTCTACCTTTATCTTGTATCTACCTACCACTTCAGCATTTTATTAAAAATAATAATAATAAAGAGAGAAATGTGGTATCCACATATAAATCAAGTATAAAAACCAAATGAGTATTCATATTTGAACTGACTGTTTGTAGTTCGTAATGCATGAGCAAAACCGAAAGTTTTTGTGATGACTGCCCTTCTGTTCACTATGTAACTTATTCATTATGTAAGAATTTGTTCTCCATGTAAGAACTTGTTTGTTATGCCTCAGAAGATTGGAGACTGACGAAAATTAGGCTTGGGGTGTATTAATGATTGTTGCATTGAGCATTGACTCCCCTATACAGAATTTTATTGTTAACAACCATTTGATCAATAAATATGAGAGATGCCCTCACAAAAAAAAAAAAAGTACAGACTTCCAATGGTAAAATAAATAAGTAACCGGGATGTAATGTATAGCATAAGGAATATAGTCAAAATATTGTAACAGTTTGGTAGGGTGATAGCTGGTACCTAGCATTGCCATGTATATAAATGTTGAATCACTGTGTTGTACACCTGAAACTAATGTAATGTAATACTGTGCTTCAACTACCCTTCAATAAAAAATAATTATCTACAAAAAAAAAAAAAGAATGTATTACTGAATTCTAAATGTGTCTTCTTCTCCTCTACTGGGTGTTCATTTCAAATTGTTTCAGGATTGTCATGCTGTCAGAGTCACAGTACTGTAAATATCTCTATAATATTTTCTTTTAAAGAATAATAACTTTTGTATTGTGCTTATGCAACTGTAATTTTTGCATTATAATCTACAAAATTAATAAAGAATAGATTTGGAAACTAAAAAAAATAATAAAAAGAATTACCAACTACAAAACAAAAATTAAAGATATTTAATTGAAAACATTAAAAAATTATACTAAATGATGAGCAACTTGAAGCTTTCCCACTAATATAGGTACGAGGCAAGTATGTCCTCTCTTACCTCTGCTTTTCAATATCATAATGGAAGTTCTAATGCAGTAAGACATGAAAAGGTAATAAAAGGTATACATATTGGCAAGACAGAATCAATTACATTTGTTCACAGATGACATGATCATCTATATAGAAGATCCAAAAGAATCAACAAAAAAAACTCCAGGAACTAATAAGTGATGATAGCCAAGTTGTAGGATACAAAGTTAATATACAAAAGTCAATTGCTTTCCTGTATACCAGCAATGAACAAGTGAAATTTGAAATTAAAAATTAAATGTCATTTATACTAGCATCCTCCAAAATGAAATATATATAAATATAACAAAATTAGTATAAGATCCATATGTGGGAAAAATATAAAACCCTGATGAGTGAAATTTTAGAATGAAGGAAGAACTAAATTAATGGAACAAAATTCCATGCTTTTGGGCAGGAAGACTCAATATTGTCAAGATGTCATTTATTTCCAACTTGATGTAGAGATTTAATGCAATCCCAATTGATATCCCTGCAAGTTGTTTATAAATATCAACAAACTGGTTATAACGTTTATATGGAGAAACAACAGACCTAGAATTGTCAACACAATATTAAAGAAAAACAAAATTGGAAGACACACTACCTTACTTAAAGACTAATTGCAATGCTACAGTGATAAAAACAGTGTGGTATTGGTAAAAGAACAGACAAAAAGATCAATAGAGCAAAACAGAGAGCCCAGAAATAGACCCACATAATATATGGTCAACTGATCTTTGACAAAGGAAAGGCAATATAGTGGAACAAAGATGGTCTTTTCAACAGATGTTGATGGAACAACTAGAAATCTATAATGTAAAAAAATGAATCTGGACACAGACCTTACATCCTTTGCAAAAACGAAACATATCACAAACTTATGCAAAACTATTAACTCCTAGAAGATAACATATGAGAAAACCTTGCTGACCACAGGTGTAGTGATACATTTTTAGATTTATCATGAAAGACATGATCCATGAAATAATTTATAAGCTGAACTTAATTAAAACGAAAAACTTATGCTCTGTAAAGAAATCTTAAGAGAACAAGAAGACAAGATACAGACTGTTAGAAATGGTTTGCAAAAGACACATGAAGGACTGTTAATCAAAATATACAAAGAATTCTTAAAATTCAACAAGAAGAAAACCAACAATCCAATTAAAAAATAAGCCAAATACTTTAACAGACATCTCGCCAAAGAAGATATACAGATGACAAATAAGCTAAAGATGTTCCACATCCTATAGCACCAGAGAAATGCAAATTAAATGATAATGAAATACCATTATGTATCTTTCAGATTGGCTAAAATCTGGAACAGAGACACCACCAAATGCTGGTGAGGGCATGGAGAAACAGGAACTCTCATACATTGCTGGGAGGAATGCATAATGGCCTAGCCACTTCAGAAGGCAGTTGGCAGGTTCTTATAAAACCAAATATACTACTCATCATGAGATACAGCAATCTTGTTCCTTGGTAGTTACTGAAAGGAGTTGAAAACTCACATGCACCCAAAAACTTGCATACAGATGCTAATAGCACTTTTATTCATAATTTCCAAAACTTGGTAAGATGTATTTCAGGAGTAGCAAATGGGTAAATAAACCCTGATACATCCTGACAATGGAATAGGATTGAGCACTAAAAGGAAATAAGCTATGTACCCATCAAAAGACATGGAGAAACTGTAATGCATACTACTAAGTGAAAGAAGCCAATCTGCAAAGGCTACTTACTATATGATTCCAACTATATGTCTGTGTTTTGTTCTGTGCTCTTTTTAGGAGTGCTCCCATCTAGAGCAGTCCCTCTATAATACCCTGTAGAGGTGGTTTGTGGGAGGCAAATTCCCTCAACTTTTGCTTGTCGGGGTATTGCTTAATCCCTTCTTCATATTTAAATGATATTTGTGCTGAATATAGTATCCTTGGTTCAAGGCCCTTCTGTTTCATTGCATTAAATATATCATGCCGTTCTCTTCTGGCCTGTAATGTTTCTGTTGAAAAGTCTGATGATAGCCTGATGGGTTTTCCTTCATAGGTGACCTTTTTTCTGTTTCTGACTGCCTTTAATACTCTGTCCTTTTCCTTGATCTTTGCCATTTTAATTATTATGTGTCTTGGTGTTGTCCTCTTTGGGTCCCATCTCTCATGAGTTCTGTGTGCCTCCATAGTCTGAGCAACTATTTCTTCCCCCAATTTAGGGAAGTTCTCAGAAATTATTTCTTCAAAGATACTTTCTATCCCTTTTTCTCTCTCTTCTTCCTCTGGTACCCCTATAATGCAGATATTGTTCCTTTTGGATTGGTCACACAGTTCTCTTAATAATGTTTCATTCCTGGAGATCCTTTTATCTCTCTCTGCATCAGCTTCTATGCGTTCCTGTTCTCTGGTTTCTATTCCATCAATGACCTCTTGCATCTTATCCATTCCACTTATAAATCCTTCCAGAGTTTGTTTCACTTCTGTAATCTCCCTCCGGACGTCTGTAATCTCCCTCCGGACTTCATCCCTTAGCTCTTGCATAATTCTCTGCAGCTCTGTCAGCATGTTTATGATTTTTATTTTGAATTCTTTTTCAGGAAGACTGGTTACATCTGCCTCTGCAGATCCTTTCTCAGGTGTTGTTTGAACTATCTTGGACTGGACTAAATTTTTTTGCCTTTTCATGGTGATAGCAGGGGCTGTACGCAGGTTGCGGGAGTGTCAGCTGGGAGAAGAAAGTTCTTTCCTGCTTGCTGGATGCCTTGCCCTTCTCCGCTGCCTGTGATGGTTACCCACACTCTGGAGCAGACACTGGGATAGTCCCCTCAGCTGCTGTGGGTGGGGTCTCTGTCAGAGCAGCATGGAGCCCTGTGGGGAGTGGCAGGCACGCCAGATGCACTCCTCCGTGCTAGAAGCACCCCTGCCAGGCAGCTGTATGGCAGCAGCGGCCTTTGGGTCTGGCCCAGGTGGCTGTGCATTGGGCTGGTATTCTGGTCAGCTACTAGGAGTGTGCCTGCTCCCTCTGGCTCCGCTGAAGGTGCGCACGAAGCTTTCCCACGTGAGCCTCTACCGGGCTCCTCTGGTTGTTCCACTGATGCCACTGCATGCTAGGCACACCTAGGCTGTTCGGTTGCACCATTGCGGGCTCGCACAAGCCTCTCCTGGTCCCCTCCCGCACCGTTGGCACATGGATCTGCTCCCAGTCCCTACTGGCTCCACTGTCCCCAGCACGCACTGCCACTCTCCTGCTACTAGGCTGGTGTGTCGGGGTCTGCACCTGTTGGAGGAACGACTGGCAAGCTGTTCAGTGCCGTAAGGGGCTTCAGAGCTGCACTGCCTCCCCGGGGTTTAGGGCGCCTAAGTTTCCCTGGGATTCCCAGCTGCTGGCTAAGTGTGCCAGGACAACTTCATCCAGCTATGGGGTCCCTGTCTCTTTAAGACTTGCAGAAAGCACTCGCTTTTCTTTTGTCTCAGGTGCGCTGGTTATGGGGACCTGCCCACAGGTTTTGCTTTTCCGTTTCTGTAATATCCAGCACCCCGTGCACCTTGTGTCTGCATTCCAGGTGCAGATTTCTAGAGCTGGTAGTTTAGCAGTCCTGGGCTTTCACTCCCTCCCTGTTCCAACACCTTTCTTCCTGCCTGGTTTTGGGGTGGGGGAGCATTCGGGTACCACCTGGCCACGTCTTGTATCTTACCCCCTTCGTGTGATGTTGAGTTCTCACAGATGTAGATGTATCCTTGCTGTTGTACTGCATCCACTGGTGTCTCTTTTAGGAATAGTTGTATTTATTGTATTTTCATAAATATATATGTTTTGAGGAGGAGATTTCCTCTGGACTACTTATGCTGCCATCTTCCCGTGATCCGGTTCACATTTTTTTAACCTTGTTCTTTTCTTTTCTAATATCTCTTTGTTAGGGTATGACAACAGGTAGGAAAATGGGTCTTTAGAACTTGAGAGAAAATTGCCATATCCAGAAAAGCAGGTGGGTAGATGTGGTCTTACAAAACTGGGACGACTACAACACACTGCTTACTCAGAGAGAAGCAGGGGCACATACATCTGACCCAGAAATGAAACTTGCAGTAAGCCTACAGTTTTGTGAGCCTGCCTTGGAGATGTAGTATGAGAATGATTTTCACCAATGATTTAAGACCTCATGAAGATTGACAGCCTCTTATATATTTATACTACAGGTTGGGCCCTCTATCTTATCAATAGTTAGCATCTGTGATCTGATTTCCTTTATATCTACCATGTGTTATGAACTGATTTTTCTTTTCTTAACACATATCTGGGTTTCATCCATTCTATTTGCTTTGTACTCTGTAAGAGAATATTTGAATATTCTCAAACAATAAAGCAAATTCATATTATACTTCATCAGAAAATATGTAGGAAGTGTGCACTCATTTTACTATAAATGTGTGGAGTGTGCTTTTGTGTCTTTATTTCCTAATTATATCATTTTCTAAGTTTTCCTGCTTATGTTAAAATATAAGTTGGAGTATATGAATGTTAAGGGTTAATCTTCAACAGAAGGGTTAAAGGTTAAAAAACGAGTATGTCTTTGACTTTTTATGTTTCAATGTACTTATTCATGCAACATACATTTTTTGAGAACCTAAAATAACAATCTAGTGATAAAGACAGTAAATAGTTAACAAAGAAATATATAATCATAGTTTGTGGTATATGATCTATGGGAAGTGAAAAGATTGTAATTACAGAAAAATGTGTTGGTTGGGGGATTAGAGTGAAGAAGTACATCAGGGAAGGCCTTAAAGAAGGTAGCATTTGGTCTGAAAAGGGGGTAAGCCGCAGAGAAAGAAAGGAAAAGAACATTTTAATTTTAAATTCACACAGCTGGAAACATAAATATTTGAGTCTGTGAGGTTAATACATGCCATGGCTAAATAAGATGTAGAATATTCACATCTCATGTCCCCTTGTACCTTTTATTTACCCAAACGTCCTTTGGAATTTGTCTAGGTAAGAGTTCAGATTTAGTTTTGGTGTCCTATGAGACTCAGCAAATTGCCTCCTCAATCAGATGACTACCTCCAAATCTAAAATCTGCCTCTTATCTGTCCTTTAAACAGGTAATCAACTTTCCACTGGTAATGTTACTAGGGAGACAAGCTGCCTTTCCTTTCAAGAACTGTGTTTCTAATGAAGAGAATCAGCCAACCCATGACTGTGGTGCTCAGTTGTTATGGCAGGTGGGTGGGGGAATGGCGGAGGAAGACACATTCCTGCTCTTCTCACACACAATATAAGATCGGTTGTGTTTTATTTAGGGATTTGGGAAGGGAAGGCATAATATAAAACTGGTGCCAAAAGATGCACCTGAGTTTTGGGCATTCCCAGCACAATTCAAAAGAGAAGTAGAAGAGTTTACTTCAGAAGACTTCACTTAGTTTACTAATAAATTAATTGATTTCCAGTTCACTGTAGATTTCCTATTGTGAGCCTGTAGCAATGGTGTTATATTTTATTCATATGCACTTGGCTGACCAAAATAAAGTTTTCTTATTTCAGTTAAAATTTTCATACCATTAAAATCTGGAGGGCTAATGATGATAATTTTGGCCTTTATTCTAGTTACATTAACTTTAATGAAAAGACCTATATAGTTTGGAAAAGAAGATGCAATTTCTTCTGTATATGAACATAGGTATCTGACACTATCCATTTGGAGAGGGTGGACAACCTTGATGACCCTGACCCCACAGACAGTGGTCTCATGGTCCTATGTTATTTTCTTGGCAACTGGGAGAAATTGAACTTCCTATTTTGTGGAGAAGTTTGCAGAGGAATCCCAATCTGATAGGTACAGATTAAATTCTATTACAAGGATCTGTCTATACAGTTTATATCTACTGAGAACT
Organism: Manis pentadactyla; assembly: GCF_030020395.1. NCBI lineage: Eukaryota > Metazoa > Chordata > Mammalia > Pholidota > Manidae > Manis > Manis pentadactyla. The sequence goes on along the minus strand of NC_080031.1, from coordinate 63,919,891 downwards.
GGTGTAGGACTAGCACTGCTGTGGGTGCAATGGGAGAAACGAAGACACACATTTACCCTTGCTGGCTTGCTGGCCTAGAAAGAAGAGATGCAAAGATCAGAAACTCATTTTTAAGAGTACAGATCATCCACTTAATGATGAAGTTACATCCAGATAAACCCATCATAGATTGAAAATACAGTAAGGCAAAATGCATTTAATTTACCTTCCTGTACATCACAGCTTAATCTAGCCTACCTTAAATATGCTTAGAATACATTAGCTTACAGTTGGGCAGAATCAACTAACACAAAGCCTGTTTTGTCATAAAGTGTTGAATATCTCATACAATCTATTGAATATTGTATTGAAGGGGAGAAACAGAATGGTTGTATGGATACAGATTGGTCACAAGTATACTGGTCATTTGCCCTTGTGATCGCATGGTGGGCTGACTGGGTGCTGTGGCTCGCTGCCCACGCCTAGCATCACTAGAAGGTATTGTATTGCATATCACCAGCCCGGGAAAAGATCAAAATTCAAAGTTCAGTGTGTATTGATTTTACACCATCATAAAGTTGAAAAATCATGAGTTGAACCATTGTAAGTTGGGGACTGTCTATATGTGTTTAAAGCCCCAGACCTCAGAATCTGAGATTTTCAATTTCACATCTCCAAATGCTCATTTCATTTCTTTTTCTTACAAATCTACAACTTCCCCACTGATACAGCAAGAGAGATAATAAATGATAATTTTAAGACTACCAATGAGAAACAGGGAGGATTTAGATGACCACTGTGACTGCTGTGTGATGAGCATCTGGCTTTAGAGCTGGGCTGCTGTTTCAGAGCCCTGAGTCACATAGAAGGACATTTAAAGAAGCTGTTTTAACCAGGCTATAGGAAGTGAGGGTATTTTGAGGCTGACTGAGTCAACATGTTATGAGCTACTCATGGTTGATTCTACCACAGAACTACCAATGATGTGAAAATAAATGAAGCATTGCTGTCCCTCCAAATAAGAAAGTTAGGGTGACTCATGTCTAACAGTTGGCTGAAGACCGGGACCTTGTTGGTGTCTATGGGATGTCATTTAAGTATGGGACAGCAGCAAAATCCAGTCACATAATTTTGCAATAGGCATGTGCTAAGGGACTTACAGAGAGGGTAGGAGCAGGAGGAGAAACCACATGAAACTCTTACAGGGTGATATGTAGCTGTGCAAGAAGATTTTACCTCTAATATAATTCTGTCAAAATATTCTACAAAATAAAGATTTTAGGGGGATATTTCAAATGCCTTGCTTTCCAAATTAATACCTACTTGTATTGAATATCTGTTGAAATATATGTACACTTACTATAAATCATTTTTCAATTAAATATTTCATTTATGTAACTCTTTTTTTGTAACCCAAATATGTATTAATGAGATAGCCCATATGCCACCACATGCTGGGTTCTAGCTACACACCCCAAACCTGCGTCTTCCTTTGACAAAACTTCTTCCAGAGCATTTGGACAAAGGAGAGTGAGTCTGTCTTCCTCCTGATCTGAAGTGGGATGGAGTATCGTCTCTCCCTCTCCTGACAGTAGGTTCCTTGTGGTCACTCTTCCAACCAGCCTTTGCTTCAACTCTTTGCCATGATTTCTGCCTGCAACTATAGAATTAACATGGTATTTTTGCCACTAACAATGGATTTTAATGTATAACATAAGTAGTGGAAATTTGGGGGATAAGTAGCCATAGGGAATTAGAACATTGAGTGAGGGGAAGTAGACTTGGAAATTAGATGTTAAGATGACTTTTCTAGAGTCTTAAGGACTAAAGATAAAAGAAACTGTACCTATCATACAGCTTCCTTTTAGGAACATACAATTTTATTTTTTCCGTTTTTTTGTAGTCACCCTAAGAGAAAGTCTGCTTTCTTTTTCTTAGAGTGCAAGTGTGTACCTCAGGAAAATGCTACCCTTGCTTATCCTCTGTTAGAATTGCATACATCACTCCCGAAGCCAGCGGGATAATACTCCATGGCAGTCTGCTTGCAGCGTCTGAATTATGAAGTCTGGAAAAGCAACCTGTGGGGTTTGATAGGAGCTTGAGCAAAACAGGGAATTGGACAAAATGCCTCACAAAAATCCTGAGTTTACAATGAGTTTCTGGGGTCCTGTCCTTCCCCCTGTCCTGCTCTAAGTTTGATATTTCTGATATTTTCCCCTGCTTGTGGATAGCTCTTAGACAAAACACATTTGTACATTCAGATGCATACAATCCCAAGGAAAACATATATATATCAAAGAAATAACAGTACAAATCAGTTTAAGATATATCACTGTCTTCATTTTGGGGAGTGAAAACCTTTGAAAATTATATTGCCTTTAGGAAGATGGCCCTTGACATTATTATGCAAAGTTGTTTTTTTCCTCTTCTGTCTCCTTCTGAGATTGCATACTTTGCCTGTGGGGATTTTTCTCCATAAAGCACAAATTGATGTCTTAACAAACAAAATAGCAACTTTCCTTCCTTTATCCCAAATGTAATGTGAAGACATCCCAGATAGGTTTTGAATGCTGACTGGAAGCAAGAATCATTTATTCTAGTGGATGCAGGTCAGAGATACCCCATCCCACCAGAGAGATGGCAGACCTCTTTCATGACTGCAGGGTCTGGATTTTTATGACTTGGGAAATTTTAATTGATGATTGTTAACTTTGCTCTCTTAGAATATTCTAAGAATTTATGATGAAAAATAAGTATGGGTTCATTTTACCATCTCAGTTTGGTGTCTGAAACCAAGACATTCTAGCAGACATGGACTCCCTGGTATTTTCCATATCAAGTTATTTGGAGGGCATCAATTTGATCTATACTACCAAGAAACTTCCAAAATGGGTAACTCTCCACAGTCATAATCAATGCACACAATATTGAAGCACCTCTTACTTCCCTTTGGTTTATTTATATATAATCCTGAGATCAGCCAGCTTGCCTGTCTGTGGCTACAAATAGGACTTACGTAAATCCACGTACACTCAGACGTTAGGTCCTGTCATGTTACAATGCTTCTAAACCCCACCATTCCTCAGGCAAGAGAGTTTACTTTTCAGGGTAAACCCCAGTTATATCAGGAAATCCCCCAAAAGATGTATCTCACATGCCATTGAGTCAGATGTAATTATCACACAGAAATATCTGGCAAACCTTTGCTTCCTCAAACAGCTGCTCTTTGTAAGTGAACTCAGTCACTTAGTATGCCATGGGCTCCTAGCTCCTGCTATCCTCTGATTCTGCTAGTAGAAGAGATGGAGGCAAGGATTAGTACAATGGAAAGAGAAGGTCCTATTTCATCACAGGGGTAACATTGCTTCATATGGACCCTCATGGAAACAGTTTCTTCATACTCTAGCAGTCTTCCAGAATCTGCTGATTTTTAAAAATGTTTTATTTACTTTTTATTTTGGTATCATTAATGTACAATTACATGAGCAGCATATGGTTACTAGACTCCCCCAATTATCAAGTCCCCAACACCTAACCCAGTACACTCATTGCCCATCAGCATAGTAAGATGGTATAGAATCACTACTTGTCTCTTCTGTGTTGTACTGCCTTCCCCGTGTACCCCCCATAAAGTATGTGTGCTAATTGTAATGCCACTTTTTCCCCCTTCTCCCTCCCTTCTGACCCACCCTCCCCAGTCCCTTTCCCTTTGGTAACTGTTAGTCCATTCTTGGATTCTGTGAGTCTTCTGCTGTTTTGTTCCTTCAGTTTTTTCTTTGTTGTTATTCTACACAGATGAGTGAAATCATTTGATACTTGTGTTTCTCTGCCTGGCTTATTTCACTGAGCATAATACCCTGTAGCTCCATCCATGTTGTTGCAAATGGTAAGATTTGTTTTCTTCTTATGGCTGAGTAATATTCCATTGTGTATATGTACCACATCTTCTTTATCCATTCATCTACTAATGGACACTTAGGCTGCTTCCATTTCTGGTCTATTGTAAAGAGTGCTGTGAGAAACATATGGGGGTGCATATGTCTTTTTCAAACTGGGCTCCTGCATTCTTAGGGTAAATTCCTTGGAGTGGAATTCCTGTGTCAAGTGGTATTTCTATTTTGAGTTTTTTGAGGAGCCTCCATACTGCTTTCCGCAAAGGTTGAACTAATTTACATTCCAACCAGCAGTGTAAGAGGGTTCCCCTTTCTCCACATCCTCACCAGCATTCGTTGTTCATAGTCTTTTTGATACTGGCCATCCTAATGGGTGTGAGGTGATATCTCATTGTGGTTTTAATTTGCTTTTGTCTGATGATTAGGAATGTGGAGCATCTTTTCATGTGCCTGTTGTCCATATGAATTTCTTCTTTGGAGAAGTGTCTGTTCAGATCTTCTGCCCTATTTTTAACTGGTTTATTTGCATTTCTTTAATTGAGGTGCATGAGCTCTTTATATTTTTGGATGTCATCCTTTATCAGATATGTCATTTATGAATATATTCTCCCATACTGTAGGATGCCTTTTTGTTCTATTGATGGTGTTCTTTACTTTAGAGAAGCTTTTCAGCTTGAGATAGTCCCACTTGTTCATTTTTGCTTTTGGTTCCCTTGCCTGGGGAGGTATGTTCATCAAATAGTTGCTGATGTTATGTCCAATAGATTTTTTGCCTATGTTTTTTCCTAAGAGTTTTATGGTTTCATGGCTTACATTCAGGTCTTTGATCCATTTTGAGTTTGCTGTTCTGTATGGCGTTAGGCAATGATCCAGCTTCATTCTCTTACAAGTAGCTGTCCAGTTTTGCCAACACCGGCTGTTGAAGAGGCTGTCATTTCCCCGTTGTATATCCATGGCTCCTTAATCATATATTAATTGACCATATCTGTTTGGGTTAATATCTGGACTCTCTATTCTCTTCCACTGGTCTATGCATCTGTTCTTGTGCCAGTACCAAACTGTCTTAATTACTGTGGCTTTGTAGTAGAGTCTGAAGTTGGAAAGCGAGATCCTCCCTGCTTTATTCTCCCTTTTCAGGATTGCTTTGGCTATTCAGAGTCTTTTGTGGTTCCATATGAATTTTAAAACTATTTGTTCCAGTTCGTTGAAGAATGCTGTTGGTATTTTGATAGGGATTGCATTGAATCTGTAGATAGCTTTAGGCAGGATGGCCATTTTGACAATATTAATTCTTCCTACCCAAGAGCATGGGATGAATTTCCATTTGTTAGGGTCCTCTTTAATTTCTCGTAAGAGTGTCTTGTAGTTTTCAGGGTATAGGTCTTTCATTCCTTGGTTAGGTTTATTCCTAGGTATTTTATTCTTCATGCAATTATGAATGGAATTGTTTTCCTGATTTCTCTGTCTGCCACTTCATCATTAGTGTATAGGGAAGCAACAGATTTCTGTTTATTGATTTGGTATCCTGCAAATTTGCTGATTTCTGATATTAGTTCTAGTACTTTTGGAGTGGATATTTTAGGGTTTTTATGTACAATATCTTGTCATGTGCAAATAGTGACAACTTGACTTTTTCCTTACCAATCTGGATGCCTTGTATTTCTTTGTTTTGTCTGTTTGCCATAGCTGGGACCTCCAGTACTATGTTGAATAACAGTGGGGAGAGTGGGCATCCCTGTCTTGTACCTGATCTTAGGTAAAAAGATGTTTGCTGTATGTTTGTCACATATGGCCTTTATTATGTTGGGGTACTTGCTCTTTATACCCATTTTGTTGAGAGTTTTTATCATGAATGGATGTTGAATGTTGTTGAATGCTTTTTCAGCATCTATGGAGATGGTCATGCGGTTTTTGTCCTTCTTTTTGTTGATGTGGTGGATAATGTGAATGGATTTTCAAATGTTGTTCCATCCTTGCATCCCTGAGATGAATCCCACTTGATCATGGTGTATGATCCTTTTGATGTATTTTTGAATTCAGCTTGATAATATTTTATTGAGTATTTTTGCATCTACGTTCATCAGGGATATTGGTCTCTAGCTTTCTCTTTTGGTGGGGTCTTTGCCTGGTTTTGGTATTAGAGTGATGCTGGCTTCATAGAATGAGTTTAGCAGTATTCCCTATTCTTCTAATTTTTGGAAAACTTTAAGGACAATGGGTATTATGTCTCCTCTAAATGTCTGATAAAATTCAGCACTGAATCCATCTTGCCCGGCTGTTTTGTTTTTGGGTAATTTCTTGGTTACTGATTCAGTTTTATTGCTGGCAGTTGGTGTGTTTAGATTTTCTGTTTCTTCCTGGGTCATTTTTGGGAGGTTATATTTTTGTAGAAAGTTGTCCATTTCTTCTGGGTTACCTAGTTTTATAGCATATTGATTTTCATAGTATTCCCTAATAATTCTTTGTATTTCTGTGTTGTCCATCATGATTTTTCCTTTCTCTTTTCTGATTCTGTTTATGTGTGTAGATTATCTTTTTCTCTTAATAACTCTGGCTGGGGTTTATCTATTTTTTTTATTTTCTCCAAGAACCAGCTCTTGTTTTCATTGATTCTATTATTTTATTCTCAAGTTTATTTATTTCTTCTCTGATCTGTATTATGTCTCTCCTTCTATTGACTTTGAGCCTCATTTGTTCTTCATTTTTCAGTTTCTATAACTGTGACTTAGGCTATTCATTTGGGATTATTCTTCCTTCTTTTATTAGACATGGATTGCTATATAAGTTCCTCTTAGAACTGCCTTCGCTGTGTCCAACAGAAGTTGGGGCTTTGTGTTGTTTTTATCATTTGTCTCCATATATTGCTGTTTTAATTTGGTCATTGATCTATTGATTATTTAGGAGCATGTTAAGCCTTCATGTGTTTGTGAGGCTGTTTGTTTTCTTTGTACAATTTATTTCTAGTTTTAAATCTTTGTGATCTGAGAAGTTGGTTGGTAGAATTTTAATCTTTTTGAATTTACTGAGGCTCTTTTTTGGCCTAGTATGTGGTCTATTCTGGAAAATGTTCCATGTACACTTGAGAAGAATGTGTATCCTGCTGCCTTTGGGTGTAGGGTTCTGTAGATGTCTGTTAGGTCCATCAGTTCTAGTGTGTTGTTCAGTGTCTCTGTGTCCTTATTTATTTTCTGTCTGGTTGATCTGTCCTTTGGAGTGAGTGGTGTGTTGAAGTCTTCTAAAATGAATACATGCATTCTGTTTCCTCCTTTAATTCTGTTAGTATTTGTTGCACATATGTCAGTGCTCCTGTGTTGGGTGCATAGATATTTATAGTGGTTATATCCTCTTGTTGGACTGACCCCTTTATATATATGTAATGCCCTTCTTTATCTCATTACTTTCTTTGTTTTGAAGTCCATTTAGTCTGAAACAAGTATTGCAGCACCTGCTTTTTTCTCCCTATTGTTTGCATGAAATATCTTTTTCCGTCCGTTGACTTTTAGTCTGTGTATGTCTTTGGGTTTGAGGTGAGTATCTTGTAAGCAGCATATAGATGGATCTTTCTTTTTTATCCAATCTATTACTGTGTGTCTTGTGATTGGTGCATTCTGTCAATTTAAATTTAGGGTGATTATCAATAGATATGTACTTCTTGCCATTGCATGCTTTTCATTTGTGGTTACCAAAGGTCCAAGGTTAGCTTTTTTACTATCCGACCATCTAACTTTAACTCACTTATTATGCTATTATATGCACAGACTGATGATTATATCTCTCCCTTTTTCTTCCTACTCTACTCTTTATGTGTATGGTGTTTTGTTTGTACTCTTTTGTGTTTCCCTTGACTGTTTTTGTGGACAGCTGCTTTTATTTTGTCTTTAGTTAGTATTTGATTGGTCTACTTTCTTTGCTGTGATTTTATTTTCTCTGGTGACATCTATTTAGCCTTGGAAGTAGTTCCATCTGGAGCAGTCCCTTTAAAATACACCGTACAGGTGGTTTTTGGGTGGTAAATTCCCTCAACTTTTGCTTATCTGGGAATTGTTTAATCCCTCCTTCAAATTTAAATGATAATCTTGCTGGCTTCAATGTTCTTGGTTCAAGGCCCTTCTGTTTCATTGCATTAAATATATTATGCCATTCTCTTCTGGTCTGTAAGGTTTCTCTTGAGACATCTGATGATAGCCTGATGGGTTTTCCTTTGTAGGTTATCTTTTCTCTCTCTCTGGCTGCCTGTGATACCCTGTCCTTGTCTTTGATCTTTGCCATTTTAATTGTTATATATCTTGTTGTTGTCCTTCTTGGGTCCCTTGTGTTGGGAGATCTGTGGACTTCTATGGTCTGAGAGATTATTTCCTTCCCCAGATTGGGGAGGTTTTCAGCAGTTATTTCTTCAAAGACACTTTCTATCCGTTTTTCTCTCTCTTCTTCTTCTGATACCCCTAAACTGTGAATGTTGTTCCATTTTAATTCGTTATATAGTTCTCTTAATATTCTTTCATTCCTAAAGATCGTTTTATCTTTCTCTCCCTCAGTTTCTCTGTATTACTGTTCTCTGAGTTCTATTCCCTTAACAGTGTCTTCCACTTCATTGAGTGTGCTCTTAAGTCTTCCATCATTTGTTTTATTTCTGTTATCTCCCTCTGAACTTCATCCCTTAGCTCTTGCATATTTCTCTGCAGCTCCATCAGCATGGTTATGACTTTTGTTTTGAATTCTTGTTCAGGGAGATTGGTTATTTTGGTCTCAGCAGGCCCTCTCTCTGGTGTTTGAGTGATTTTGGAGTGAACAAGGTTGTTCTGCCTTTTCATGGCAGTAGAAGTGATCGCTGGTGAGTGGTACATGTGTCACCTGGGAGAACAAAGTCCCTTACTGCTTGCCAGTTGCCTAGCCGTTCTCCGCTGCCTGTGTCAGTCTGCCGCACTCAGGGAGCAGCCTCTGGGTTAATCCTCTGAGCTGCTGTGGGCCAGGTCATTTAGGCTCCATATCTTGGCTCTCATATAGAGTTCAGTGATAAACATAGGGCTGCATATATCTTTTCAAATCAGGGATTTTGTTTTCTTTGGATAAATTCCTAGAAGTGGAATTACTGGGTCAAATGGTATTTCCAGTTTTAGTTTTTGGAGGAACCTCTATAGTGCTTTCCACAGTAGCTGCACCAATTTACATTCCCACCAACACTATAGTATTGTTCCCATTTTTCCACATCTTCCCCAATACTTGTTATTTCTTGTCTTTTAGATAGTGGCCATTCTAACTGGTTTGAGGTGATATCTCATTGTGGTTTTTATTTGCATTTCCATGATGATTAGCAATGTGGAGCATCTTTTCATATGCCTGTTGGTCATCTGTATTTGTTTTTTGAAGAAACATCCTTTCAGTTCCTGCACTCATTTTTTGATTGGGTTATTTGTTTTTGGGGCATTGAGGCATATGAGTTCTTTAAATATTTTGGATATTAATCCCTTATTTCTATTCATTCTCTGCTGTTGATTCTTTCTGTTCACTAACTATTATCTACTCACTGCCATTTCTAAGGCTCCCGAAATGTGCTGGGTTACTCTATGCTGACCCACAGTAAAATACTTCCAGTTCCACACATGGACCCATTAGAATGGAAATGCTGCTGTAGAGATGTTGGTTGGCCCAGGTCTGTTCTTTTCCCATAGTTCAGTCCTTTTCAGGAAATACTCTTTCTCTTAGGGTAAGCGATATGATAGACTTGTTCCTCTCAGGATTCCTTAGTCCAAGGAAATCAAAGGGTATCTGTTGATTTGCCTTTGAATATTAAATGACAGTTATGAAATGCTCTTATTGTTGTATGACAAAAAGTTATGTTCTGACCTATCGTCTTTTATTTAACATTAAATATTTGGCAACATTCTAGATTGTTATTAGTAGTAAATATTGATGTGGGTGTGTGGTATGTATACATAACAGTATTGAGTACTGTTAATACTTAGAATGTTTATTCAGTACTGTTAATACTTAGAATGTGCCAATAAATGGAGACAGATCTTGAGTTTATAAATAAAGGATTTTGGTAACACATAAAATTGGTAGTTTGCCCATTGAATCTGTTTCTAGGGCTTCCATAACAAAGTACCACAAATGGGATCACTTAAAACAACAAAAATGCATCCTTTCACAATTTTGAAGGCTAGAATTCCAAAGGTAAGGTGTTGGCAGAGTTAATTCCTTCTAAAACCTCTGAGGGAGAATCATTCTATGACTTTGTTCTAGTTTGTGGTGATGGCTGGCAATCCTTCTTCTTCCTTGACTTGCAGGTACTTCATTCCAATGTTTACCTCTGTCTTGAAGACAGTCATCTTCCCTGTGTCTCTGAGTCTTCACCTGATTGCTCTCTTGTAAGGACACCAGTGATATTGGAGTAGGGGCCCACCACCTGGTCTCATCTTAATTAATTGTACCTGTCATAATCCTGTTTACAAATAAGGTCACATTCAGAGGTAGTAGGGTATAGTGTTTAAAGTACATTTTTGGGTGGGACAATGACAAAACAGAGATTCCCAGTCAAAATGAAAACAGAAGCAAGTTTTCCTCTACCTTTTGTTTTAGAAGAAAGTGATAAGAGTACTTTGAGACTTCTTCAGTCTCATCACTGCAGAATGCTTTGTTAAGCAAAATTAGGGGATAAATCATTATGTTTTTAAATGAACAATATGAAACATATTTGTGAGTTGTAAGAAAAAGATTAGAGTGGAAGAAATGAGTGATATATAATTTGAGGTGACAGACTATTTATTAACATACAATATTGTATAAACACTGTTTCACTGATTTACTTTGCTTAAGTCTTTAATGCATAAGAAGGAGGGAGTAAATAATAACCAAATTGCTTGAAGGTAAAAAATGTGGGCACAAGTAGAGAGGTAATTTGCAACTGGATAAAATGTTTTTCTTAAGTAAGAGAAATACAGCCCTTATAATTGTAAACTCATTTATTTCTAAAAAATGTAACAAGTTAGTATATTTGTTAAGAAACATAGTTTTTAAATTGAAACAAGATGATTTTGAGGATAAGAGACTTTGTTTTATAGAGAAACTAGATCAGTGATTAAACTGTAAGACAAATGTAAGATACTTTGTTTTATAGAGAAACTAGATCAGTGATTAAACTGTTAGACAAATGGGTAGAAAGATGGCCTATATAATGGTACAGCAGACCTAATAAGTCTCCATATTGGGTGAAAAACTGTTGGATAAATGAATGAAGGGATAGCCAACTCAATTATGCATTTTTCCTTCTAAATCACTATACCCACATTTTATTTTTACTACTAAGGACATAAATAATGTTTTGGTGAAGCACTGGGTAAAATCAAAAGTGCCTTCAAAGTAATAGTCTATTAGGACCTATTTCCAATATTTCCAAATCTCAGAAAGTTTATAATTGTGGCATCCAATTCTTAGTTTTAGTTATTAGGTATGGATAAGAGGTGTATTTTATAATATTACAAAGAAATAATAGCTTAACTAGTTGACCCTGATGAATAAAAAAGAATATTTTAAGACATTAGTCTTATTTCAGCTTTGCAGCTGAACTATTTTGGTTACAGACTGGGAAAGTAGAACTTTTGTAAGGGAAATGGGAAGCCATACATTCTCTTCTAAATATTATGGTAATGCTTCATTTTTTTAGTGATTCATACATGTTTAAGGGCATATACAAATTTTATCTTAACAATGAAGATAAATATAATACTATTACAAGACATATTTAATATTTTATTTGGATCCCAAAATGAAATCATAGTTCTATATCCTCTTGAAGTGAATTTGGTTATACAGATGCCAAAATTAAAGAAATTGCATAATCTGATGAAAAATCTGAAAATGTCCATGTTTCTAAATTCTTCCAACTTTGATTGTAAATTTGAGTTATAAGATCCTTGAACTCAAATATTATTTGACAGATCATAGCTCCAAAACATATCATCACAACTAATACCTGGCTTCATGCTTAGACACCCGTTCTATCGGGAGACAGTCCAAACCGCCGTCCATCAGATGGCACCTCCCAGACGCCCGGAAAGAAGGAACCGCAAAGCAGACTTCTGAAAGGAACATCCCCGCTATCTCTCCTTATCATTATGGTGTTTGGAAATGTTATTAGTACAGTAGGGAAGCAGTAGGTCATTCATACACCTAGATTAGAAAACACAATTTAAAAAACTTTGGGAGAAATGGTAGAGGCAAGAACCCCCTAATTCTTCCAGGTGGTAAAGATACCTCAAGATAACTGCTGGGCATAGAAGCCATGGGGCATAAATCTGCAAAGAAGTAAAAAGCTAACCTTTTCAAAGAACATTGTTTCTCCCTCACTTACCAACTTTACATCTCCCTGTATGGCCCCGGAAGATGGCTGTTTAGCCAGAGACGGGTAAGATCCCTCAAGGGAGGAACAACCTAAGACAGGCACAGTCGCAGGGGGCCCATCGGATGAACAATAGGGGTCAACAGAGGTGAGACTCAGAACCTCACCCCCCCTGTTCTGAGAGAAATCTTCTGCGCCCACTGCTGTTGTTGCCCTTGTCTCGCTCAGATCAATACCCAGTTTATAGGCATGGATCTGACCGCCTACCTTTGCTTTCATACTGCACTAAACTCTACTTTCCATCTTTATTTTACATCAATATTTAAATAACTTTTATGAAAAAGTGAACTGTGTTAAACAGCTTTCTATTAGAAACTGTAATCTTTATTTTACCTACTATTTCAACATTTTATTAAAAATAATAGGAGGGGGATGCCGAGAAGATTTTAGAAACAAGTATCAAGTTATAATGAATACGAATTGTATGAGTAGTTTCCAGTTCCCTCTCCCCGCCCAGCTCGGCTCCATGAGGAATTTCTAAATGACTCCTAGACCTGTTGGGTCTCGGGGAATAATAGAACAATAAATGAAAGTGAGCATGAATTTTTGCATGTGAAAGGGCCTGGCATGATTACGGAGACTCTCCCAATAGAAAAGATCACTACTACAGATATTTTTGTACATGGTTTAAGGAAACTCTAAGAAAGACATGCCCCTGCTTCCCCCACTTAGGAAGAGAAGTAGCCCGACTGGGCCCCTATGCCTTCTGGTTCAGTGGTCATTATCCCCTTACCTCATCCCCCCAGGTGCAACGCTTTCATCCCTATGAAATTGGGCACCTACCCAAAAGTACAGAGTTTTCAGTTCCTGCAAGTGCAATTAGCTTAGTCGTGCTCCGTTTCTTTAAAGATACACTGTTTTGATGTTGTTGCAGTTGGCAGTGTAATTGTTTTCCTGAATTCTCTTTCCGCTAGTTCATTGTTAGTACATAGGAAAGCAACAGATTTCTATGTATTAATTTTGTATCCTTCAATTTTACTGAATCCAGTTACTAGTTCTAATAGTTTTTGGTACAGTGTTTAAGTGTTTCTATGTATAATACCATGTCATCTGCAAACAGTGACAGGTAAACTTCTTCCTTACTAATTTGGATGCCATTTATCTCAGTCTTGTCTGATTGTTGTTGCTAGGATCTCCAGTACTATTTTGAATAAAAATGGTGAGAGCAGACATCCTTGTTTTATTCCTGATCTTGTAGAAAAAGTTTTTAGCTTTTTCCCATTGAGTATGATGTCAGCTGTGGGTTTGTCATATATGGCCTTTATTATATTGAGGTACATAATCTCTGTACCCATATTGAGTTTTTTAATAATGAATGGATGTTGAATTTTGTCAAATGATTTTTCAGTGACTATTGAGATGATCATGTGTTTTTTTTCAGCAGATTTTTTTTCTGATATCATTAATCCACAATTACATAAGGAATATTATCTTTATTACACACCCCCATCACCAAGTCCCCCCCACATATCCTATTACAGTCTCTGTCCCCTTTCTTTATCTTCCCCCATTATCCCTTCCTTCCCACCCATCCTCCCCAGTCCCTTCCCTTTGGTAACTGTTAGTCCATTCTTGGGTTCTGTGTTTCTGCTGCTGTTTTGTTCCTTCAGTTTTTCTTTGTTCTTATACTCCACATATGAGTGAAATCATTTGGTACTTGTCTTTCTCTACCTGGCTTATTTCACTGAGCATAATATCCTCTAGCTCCATCCATGTTGTTGCAAATGGTCGGATTTGTTTTCTTCTTATGGCTGAATAATATACCATTGTGCATATGTACCACGTCTTCTTTATCCATTCATCTACTGATGGACACTTAGGTTGCTTCCATTTCTTGGCTATTGTAAATAGTGCTGTGAAAAACATAGGCGTGCATCTGTCTTTTTCAAAGTGGGCTGCTGTATTGTTAGGGTAAATTCCTAGAAGTGTAATTCCTGGGTCAAATGGTCGTTCTATTTTGAGATTTTTGATTAACGTCTATACTGCTTTCCACAATGGTTGAACTAATTGACATTCCCACCAGCAGTATAGGAGGGTTCCCCTTTCTCCACAACCTCGCCAACATTTGTTGTTGTCTGTCTTTTGTATGGTGGCGATCCTTACTGGTGTGAGGTGATATCTCATTGTGGTTTTAATTTGCATTTCTCTGATGATTAGTGATGTGGGGCATCTTTTCATGTGCGTGTTGGCCATCTAAATTTCTTCTCTTGAGAAGTGTCTGTTCAGCTCCTCTGCCCATTTTTAAATTGGATTATTTGCTTTTTGTTTGTTGAGGTACAGGGGCTCTTTATATATTTTGGATGTCAACTCTTTATCAGATCTGTCATTTATGAATATATTCTCCCATACTGTAGGATGCCTTTTTGTTCTATTGGTGGTCTCCTTTGCTGTACAAAAGCTTTTCAGCTTGATATAGTCCCACTTGTTCATTTTTGCTTTTGTTTCCCTTGCCCAGGGAGATATGTTCATGAAGAAGTCACTCATGTTTATGTCCAAGATGTTTCCGCCTATGTTTTTTTCTAAGAGTTTTATGGTTTCATAACTTACATTCAGGTCTTTGATCCATTTCAAATTCACTTTTATTTATGGGGTTAGACGGTGATCTGGTTTCATTCTCTTACATGTAGCTGTCCAGTTTTGCCAGCACTGTCTGTTAAAGAGACTGTCATTTCCCCATTGTTTGTCTGTGGGCCCTTTATCGTATATTAATTGACCATATATGTTTGGGTTAATGTCTGGAGTCTCTGTTCTGTTCCACTGGTGTGTGGCTCTGTTCTTGTTCCAGTACCAAATTGTCTTGATTACTGTGGCTTTGTAGTAGAGCTTGAAGTTGGGGAGTGAGATCCCCCCACTTTATTCTTCCTTCTCAGGATTGCTTTGGCTATTCGGGGTCTTTGTGATTCCATATGAATTTTTAATCTTTTTGTTCCATTTCATTGAAGAATGCTGTTGGTAATTTGATAGGGATTTTATCAAATCTGTATATTGCTTTGGGCAGGATGGCCGTTTTGACGATATTAATTCTTCCTAGGCAGGAACATGGGATGAGTTTCCATTTGTTAGTGCCTCTTTAATTTCTCTTAAAAGTATCTTGTAGTTTTCAGGGTATAGGTCTTTCACTTCCTTGGTTAGGTTTATTCCTAGGTATTTTATTCTTTTTGATGCTATTGTGAATGGAATTGTTTTCCTGATTTCTATTGGTTCATTATTAGTGTATAGGCAAGCCATAGATTTCTGTGTGTTAATTTTGTATCCTGCAACTTTGCTGAATTCAAATATTAGTTCTAGTAGTTTTGGAGTGGAGTCTTTAGGGTTTTTTATGTACAATATTATGTCATCTGCAAGTAGTGACACTTTGACTTCGTCTTTACCAATCTGGATTCTTGTATTTCTTTGTTTTGTCTAATTGCCATGGCTAGGGCCTCTAGTACTATGTTGAATAACAGTGGGGGGAGTGGTCATCCCTGTCTTCTTCCCGATTGCAGAGGAAAAGCTTTCAACCTCTCGCTGTTCAGTATGATGTTAGCTGTGAGTTTATCATAGATGGCCTTTATTATGTTGAGGTACTTGCCCTTTATGCCCATTTTGTTGAGAGTTTTTATCATGAATGGATGTTGAATTTTGTCGAATGCTTTTTCAGCATCTATGGAGATGATCATGTGGTTTTTGCCCTTCTTTTTGTTGATGTGGTGGATGATGTTGATGGATTTTCGAATGTTGTACCATCCTTGCATCCCTGGGATGAATCCCTCTTGGTCATGGTATATGATCCTTTTGATGTATTTTTGAATTCGGTTTGCTAATATTTTGTTGAGTACTTTTGCATCTATGTTCATCAGGGATATTAGTCTCCAGTTTTCTTTTTTGATTGGGTCTTTGTCTGGTTTTGGTATTAGGGTGATGTTGGCTTCATAGAATGAGTTTGGGAGTATTCCCTCCTCTTATAGTTTTTGGAAATCTTTAAGGAGAATGTGTTGTATGTCTTCTCTGTATGTCTGATGAATTTCTGAGGTGAATCCATCCAGACCATGGGTTTTGTTCTTGGGTAGTTTTTTGATTACCGCTTCAGTTTTGTTGCTGGTAATTTGTTTAGATTTTCTGTTTCTTTCTGGATCAGTCTTGGAAGGTTGTTTTTTTCTAGGAAGTTGCCCATTTCCCCTAGGTTTTCCAGCTTGTTAGCATATAGGTTTCCATAGTATTCTCTAATAATTCTTTGTATTTCTGTTGGGTCCATCGTGATGTTTCCTTTCTCGTTTTTGATTCTGTTAATGTGTGTTGATTCTCTTTTATCTTAATAAGTCTGGCTAGAGGCTTATCTATTTTGTTTATTTTCTCAAAAAACCAGCTCTTGGTTTCATTGATTTTTTTCTCTTGTTTTATTCTTTTCAATTTTATTCACTTCTTCTCTGATCTTTATTATGTCCCTCCTTCTGCTGACCTTAGGCCTCATTTGTACTTCTTTTTCCAATTTCGATAATTGTGACATTAGACTATTCATTTGGGATTGTTCTTCCATCTTTAAATATGCCTGGAATGCTATATACTTTCCTCTTAAGACTGCTTTCGCTGCGTCCCACAGAAGTTGGGGCTTTGTGTTGTTGTTGTCATTTGTTTCCATGTATTGTTGAATCTCCATTTTAATTTGGTTGTTGATGCATTGATTATTTAGGAGCATGTTGTTATGCCTCCATGTGTTTGTGAGCCTTTTTGCTTTCTTTGTACAATTTATTTCTAGTTTTATACCTTTGTGGTCTGAAAAGTTGGTTGGTTGGATTTCAATCTTTTGGAATTTACTGAGGCTCTTTTTGTGGCCTAGTATGTGGTCTATTCTGGAGAATGTTCCATGTGTACTTGCGAAGAATGTGTATCCTGTTGCTTTTGGATGTAGAGTTCTGTAGATGTCCATTAGGTCCATCTGTTCTAGTGCATTGTTCAGTGCCCCTGTGTCCTTACTTATTTTCTGTCTGGTGGATCTGTCCTTTGCAGTGAGTTGTGTGTTGAAGTCTCCTAGAATGAATGCACTACATTCTATTTCGTCCTTTAATTCTGTTAGTATTTGTTTCACATATGTTGGTGCTCCTGTGTTGCATGCATATACATTTATAATGGTTATGTCCTCTTGTTGGACTGCTGCCTTTACCATTCCATAATGTCCTTCTTTATCTCTTGTTACTTTCTTTGTTTTGAACTCTATTTTATCTGATACAAGTACTGGAACACCTGCTTTTTTCTCCCTGTTGTTTGCATGAAATAACTTTTTCCATCCCTTTACTTTTAGTCTGTGCATGTCTTTGTGTTTGAGGTGAGTCTCTTGTAAGCAGCATGTAGATGAGTCTTGCTTTTTTTATCCCTTCTGTTACTCTGTTTCTTCTGGTTTGTGCTTTCAGTCCATTTACATTTAGGGTGATTATCAAAAGATATGTGCTTACTGCCATTGCAGGCTTTGGATTCATCATTACCAAAGATTGAAGGGTGGCTTCTTTTGTATCTGACTGTCTAACTTAACTCTCATATTGGGCTATTATAAACACAGTCTGATTATTCTTTATTTTTCTCCCTTCTTATTCCTCCTACTCCATTGTTTTTATGTTAGGTGTTCTATTCTGTACTCCTTTGTGTTTCCTTTTACTGCTTTTGTGGATAGTTGATTTTATTTTTTTTGCCTTGAGTTAGTATTTGGTTGGTCTTCTTTCTTTCCTGTAATTTTATTTTCTCTGGTCACATCTATTTTGCTTTTGGAATGCTTCCATCGAGAGCAGTCCCTTTAAAATATCCTGTGGAGGTGGTTTGTGGGAGGCAAATTCCCTCAACTTTTGCTTGTCTGGGAATTGTTTAATCCCTCCCTCAAATTTAAATTATAGTCTTGCTGGATACAGTGTTATTGGGTCAAGGCCCTTCTGTTTCATTGCATTAAATATATGATGCCATTCTCTTCTGGCCTGTAAGGTTTCTGCTGAGAAGTCTGATGATAGCCTGCTGGGTTTTCCTTTGTATGTGGTCTTATTTCTCTCTCTGGCTGCTTTGAATAGGTTGTTGCCTTACCCTTGATCTTTGCCATTTTAATTATTATATGTCTTGGTGTTGTCCTCCTTGGGTCCCTTTTGTTGGGAGATCTATGTACCTCCATTGCCTGAGAGACTATGTCCTTCACCAGATTGGGGAACTGTTCAGCAATTACTTCCTCAAAGACACTTTCTATCCCTTTCTCTCTCTCTTTTTTCTTCTGGCACCCCTGTAATACGCATAATGTTCCATTTGAATTGGTCACACAGTTCTCTCAGAATTCTTTCATTCCTAGAGACCTTTTTTCTCTCTGTGCCTCAGCTTCTTTGTATTGCTCTTCCCTAGTTTCTCTTTTCATTTACTGTCTCCTCCACTGAATCTAGTCTGCTTTTAATACAGTCCACTGTGCTTTTCAACGATTATATCTCCATTGTAAATTCTTTCTGAGTTCTTGAATATTTTTTTGTACCTCCATGAGCATGTTTATGATTTTTATTTTGAAAACTCCATCAGGAAGATTTATTAATTCAGTCTCAGTCCTTTCTCTGGTACTGCAATTTTGCTTTGAACCAGGTGCCTCTGATATTTCATATTAGTATGTGGCGCCCTCTAGTGCCCAGAAGCTCTCTCTGGAGCTGCTCAGCCACTGGAGCCATGTCCGGGGTCGCAGGGGAGTGGTGCTGGTGCCCTGTTCCGTGAGGTCTGCTCTTTTCTCCACGTGTATGCATTCTGGTGCAGCCTCTTTCCTGGTGCTATTTCAGGACTGGTTATGTTAATTACATTTTCATATTATATGTGGCTTTATGAGGGTTTCTCTGTCTCGCTTGTCACACCACCATATTTAATCCAGTCTCAGTTGTTTTGATGCTCCACCCAGAATGTGGAGTTCTGACTTGTCAAATCTGTATGGCTCTGTTGGTTGCAGTTAATTTACTGTCAGGAGAGGAGCTATTGTGATATCTGGGATTTTCCTTTCCGCTTCAGAGTGAAGAAGTAGTAAGATTCTTAACTTATTCTTTAGCAGGTAGACAGAAACTCTGCCCACCTTGTGGGCTGGGCATGTGGCCTTGTCTCATATGCTCCCCGACCAAGATGCCAGTTTCCCAGGGAGAAACCAGAGCAGTAAATTTCGTGTGTAATTAAATTTAAATATTCAAGGACCACTTAACAAGTCCACACTGGTAAACCTTTATCCAGTTCCCAAAAGTCCTCAACTGCTTATAAAACCCCTAGACAACGCACAACTATGGGCTCTCTTATCCCCTCCTGGTGCAGCGAGCCAGGAGCCCTGTCCTCTCACTGTCTCTCTAACTAAAAGCATCTCCTACCTTGGGTGTTTGCTAAATTCATTCTTTAACTCCACAGACAAGAAGAACCTGAGGATCATTTTGTGCGGCTCATCGGGGATAACCTTGGTGGTGATTTATCAGCATCCAAGCCTGCCTTTTCTTTCACTGTCCTTATAGAAGGAAGCCGTCTATGGCACACAACATTGGGCGCTCATCAGCCACTTAAATGGGACTAGCACGGCTGTGATCTCAAAGTCTCGAGTGACAGGTTCCCCTGCGTCTCCCTCAGTGGATCCCCCGTCTCCCTTTGGAGCCGGCAATGTCAGCTGAGTAGAGGCCAGGATTCCCTTTCAGAGGCATCTCCTTGGATGTGAGGGACTGAGGAAGTCCGTGGTCAACTGTGAGAGTCTAGGGTGAGGGACTGAGGAAGTCCGTAGTCAACTGTGAGAGTCTAGGCTGAGGCTACACTTCAGCGGCTGCTCAAAGGCCCGCGTGTCTGGAATCAGACCCCGACAGCCTGACTGGGTATCTATGAGGAGTGTCTCTCTTTCTCTCTCTGACTTCCAGCCTGCTTCTTCAGGCCACCCTGGCCTCTGAGTGAGGCAGGGGGCATCCCTAACTCTCTCCTAACTTCATCAACATCACGGAACCTGATCCTCACCACCGCAAGGTAGATCTACACTTTGCTGTTATTCCTGATGAAATGCTGTACTTTTTGTCTCATAAAAATGTGTCTGGTTCGTTGAAGAATGCTGTTGGTATTTTGATGGGGTTGCACTGAGTCTGTAGTTTGTTTAGGCAGATTATCCATTTTGACAATATTAATTCTTCCCTGCCAAGAGCATGGGATGAGTTTACATTTGTTAGTGTCCTCTTTAATTTCTCTTAATAATGTCTTGTTGTTTTCCGGGTATAGGTCTTTCACTTCCTTTGTTAGGTTTAATTCTAGGTATTTTATTCTTTTTGATGCAATTGTGAATGGATTTGTTTTCATGATTGCACTTTCTGCTAGCTCATTGTTAGTGTATATGAATGCCACAGATCTCTGTGTATAAATTTTGTATCCTGCAACTTTGCTGAATACAGATATTAGGTCTGCTAGTTTTGGAGTTGAGTCTTTAGGGTTTTTTTATGTACAATATCATGTTATCTGCAAATAGTGGCAGCTTGACGTCTTCCTTGCCAATCTGGATTCCTTGTATTTATTTGTGTTGTCTGATTGTCATGGCTAGGACCTCCAGAACTATGTTGAATAAATGCGGCGAGAGTGGGCATCCTTGTCTTCTTCGTGATCTTAGTGGGAATGCTTTCAGCTTCTCACTGTTAAGTATGATGTTGGCTGTGTGTTTGTCATAAATGGCATTTATTGTGTGGTGGTACTTTCCCTCTATACCCATTTTGTTGAGAGGTTTTATCATGAGTGGATGTTGAATTTTGTTGAATATTTTTTCAGCATATGTGGAGATGATCATGTGGTTTTTGTCTTTTTTGTTAATGTTGTGGATGATGTTGATGGATTTTCTAATATTGTACCATCCTTGCATCCATAGAATAAATCTTAGTTGATCATGATGGATGATCTTTTTGATGTATTTTTGAATTTGCTGTGCTAATATTTTGTTGAGTATTTGTGCTTCCATGTTTGTCAGCGATACTGGTCTGTAATTTTCTTTTTTTGTGGTGTTTTTCCCTGGTTTTGGTATTTGGGTGATGCTGGCCTCCTAGAATGAGTTGGGACGTATTCCTTCCTCTTCTACTTTTTGGAAAAGTTTAAGGAGGATGAGTATTAGATCTTCACTACATGATAGATGAAAGTTAGTGGTGAAGCCTTCTGGTTCAGGTGTTTTGTTCGTAGGTAGTTTTTTGATTACCAGTTCAATTTTGTTGCTAGTAATTCATCTGTTCAGATTTTCTGTTCTTTCTGGGTTAGCCTTGGATGCTTGTATTTTTCTAGAAAGTTGTCCATTTCTTCTAGGTTATCCAGTTTTTTAGCATATAATTTTTCATAGTATTTTCTAATAATCCTTTGTATTTCTGTGGTTTCTGTAGTGATTTTTCCTTCCTTGTTTCTGTTTCTGTTTATGTGTGCAGACTATTTTTTTCTTGATTTGTCTGGCTAGAGGTTTATCTATTTTGTTTATTTTCTCAAAGAATGAGCTCCTGCTTTCATTGGTTCTTTGCATTGTTCAATTCTTCTCAATTTTATTTAATTCTGCTCTAATCTTTTTTTTGTCCTCTTCCTGCTAACTTTGGACCTCATTTGTTCTTCTCTGTCTAGTTGCGTGAATCATGAGTTTAGACTGTTCATATGGGATTGTTCTTCTTTCCTGGGCTAGGCCTGTATTGCAATATACTTCCCTCTTTGCACTGCCTTGACTGTGTCCCACAGATTTTGCATTCTTGAATTAATGTTGTCATTTGTCTCCATATATTGCTTGATTTCTGTTTTCATTTGGTCATTGATGCCTTGTTTATTTCGGAGCATGTTGTTAAGCCTCTACGTGATGGTGGGCTTTTTCATTTTATTTGCGTAATTTATTTCTAGTTTCATACCCTTGTGGTGTGAGAAACTGCATCATTTTTGAGGGTCCGTCCGGGTTAACTTAGGAGGTGAGTATCAGCATCGAAGCCTGCCTTTTCTTTCACTGTCTTTGTAGAAGAAAGCCATCTGTGGCACACAACATCAGGCGCTCGTCAGCCTCTTAAATGGGACTAGCCCGGCTGCCGATCTCAAAGTCTCAAGTGACAGGTTCCCCTGCATCTCCCTCAATGGATTCCCCATCTCCCTTGGGAGCCAGCAAAGTCAGCTGAGTGGAGGTCAGCATTCCCTTTCAGAGGCATCTCCTTGGATGCAAGGGACTGAGGAAGACCCTTGACTGCTGGGAGAGTCTAGACTGAGGCTACACTTCAGTGGCTGCTCAAAGGCCCACGTGTCTGGAATCAGACCCCAACAGCCCGACTGGGTATCTATTAGGAGTGTCTCTCTTTCTCTCTCTGACTTCCAGCCTGCTTCTTCAGGCCACCCTGGCCTCTGAGTGAGGCAGGGGGCATCCCTAACTCTTCGAACTTCATCAGCGTCACAGAACATGGTGCTCACCACCGTAAGGTAGGAGAACTATTCTTTGCTGTTATTCCTGACAAAATGCTGTACTTTTTATCCCATAAAAATGTGTCTGGTTCATAGAAGATTGGTGTTGGTATTTTAATGAAGACTGCATTGACTCTGTAGTTTGCTTTAGGCAGGATGGCCATTTTGACAGTATTAATTCTTACTAGCCAAGAGCATGGGGTGAGTTTACATTTTTTAGTGTCCTCTTTAATTTATCTTAAGAGAGTCTTGTAGTTTTCAGGGTATAGTAGGTCTTTCACTTCCTTGCTTAGAGTTATTACTAGGTATTTTGTTCTTGTTGATGCAGTTGTGATGAAATTGTTTTCCTGATTTCTCTTTCTGCTATTTCATCGATAGTGTATAGGAAAGCAACAGAGTTCTGTGTATTAATTTTGTATCCTGCAACTATGCTGAATTCAGACATTAGTTCTAGTAGTTTGGGAGTGGAGTCTTTAGGTTTTTTTTTAAATTTTGGTATCATTAATCTACAATTACATGAAGAACATTATGTTTACTAGGGTCACCCCTTCACCAAGTTCCCCCCACAAACCCTATTACAGTCACAGTCCATCAGCGTAGTAAGATGTTGTAGAATCACTCTTGTCTTCTCTGTGTTGCACAGCACTCCCCATTCCCTCCCCCACATTATACATGCTAAGTGTAATGCCCCCTTCCTTCTTCCCTGCCCTTATCCATCCCTTCCCACCCATCCTCCCCAGTCGCTTTGGTAACTGTTAGTCCGTTATTGGGTTCTGTGATTCTGCTGCTGTTTTGTTCCTTCAGTTTTTCTTTGTTCTTATACTCGACATATGAGTGAAATCATTTGGTATTTGTCTTTCTCCGCTTGGCTTATTTCACTGAGCATAATACCCTCCAGCTCCATCCATGTTGTTGCAAATGCTAGGATTTGTTTTCTTCATTTTGAGGAACCTCCATACTGTTTTCCACAGTGGTTGAACTAATTTACATTCCCACCAGCAGTGTAGGAGGGTTCCCCTTTCTCCACAACCTCACCAACATTTGTTATTGTTTGTTTTTTTGATGGTAGCCATCCTTACTGGTGTGAGATGATATCTCATTGTGGTTTTAATTTGCATTTCTATGATAACTAGCGATGTGGAACATCTTTTCATGTGTCTGTTGGCCATCTGAATTTCTTCTTTTGAGAACTGTCTTCTCAGCTCCTCTGCCCATTTTTTAATTGGATTATTTCTATTTTGTTTGTTGAGGTGTGTGAGCTTTTTATATATTTTGGATATCAAGCCTTTATCGGATCTGTCATTTAGGAATATATTCTCCCATACTGTAGGGTACCTTTTTGTTCTATTGATGGTGTCCTTTGCTGTACAGAAGCTTTTCAGCTTGATATAGTCCCACTTGTTCATTTTTGCTTTTGTTTTCCTTGCCCGGGGCAATATGTTCATGAAGAAGTCACTCATGTTTATGTCCAACAGATTTTTGCCTATGTTTTTTTCTAAGAGTTCTATGGTGTTTCATGACTTACATTCAGGTCTTTGATCCAGTTCGAATTTACTTTTGTGTATGGGGTTAGACAGTGATCCATTTTCATTCTCTTACATGTAGCTGTCCAGTTTTGCCAGCACCATCTGTTGAAGAGACTGTCATTTTCCCATTGTATGTCCATGGCTACTTTATCAAATATTAATTGACCATATGTGTTTGGGTTAATGTCTGGAGTCTCTGTTCTGTTCCACTGGTCTGTGGCTCTCTTCTTGTGCCAGAACCAAATTGTCTTGATTACTGTGGCTTTGTAGTAGAGCTTGAAGTTGGGGAGCAAGATCCCCCCAACATTATTCTTCCTTCTCAGGATTGCTTTGGCTATTCATGGTCTTTGGTGTTTCCAATGAATTTTTGAACTATTTGTTCCAGTTCGTTGAAGAATGTTGTTGGTAATTTGATAGGGATTGCATCAAATCTGTATATTGCTTTGTGCAGGATGGCCATTTTGACGATATTAATTCTAACTGGCCAAGAGCATGGTATGAGTTTCCATTTGTTAGTCTCCTCTTTGATTTCTCTTAAGAGTGTCTTATGGTTTTCAGGGTATAGGTCTTTCACTTCTTAGGTTTATTCCTAGGTATTTTATTCTTTTTGATGCAATAGTGAATGGAATTGTTTTCCTGATTTCTCTTTCTATTAGTTCATTGTTAGTGTATATGAAAGCCACAGGTTTCTGTGTGGGGCCCCCATCTTACTGGCCAGTCTCCGTGGATGCCCATGGTCCCTGGGCCAGAAAAGGCCAGGCCACCATGGGAAACAGGGCCTGTGGTGACCGTGTTGTCAGATCCCAGTGGCCTCCAGGTTATTAATGGGCCTGGCAGAGCCATGGTGTCTGCACCCGGCCAGGGGGACCTGCTTCAGAGAGGAGGCCTCAGCGCCCACTTGCACAACCCGGCCTCCTGGACCAGCATCCCTGGGGTGCCACGGCAGCCTCTGAAACTCAGCCCTGTGGTGCTGGGCCTGGTATCCACCAAGTCCCAACTGGCAGAAATGGAGATGGCCAGACCTGGACACACCTGCACCAGCACTGGGCAGCAGGTCACCCTCAGGGCCTCCCAGTACCTGCAGCTGGCATGGTTGTAACCCATCCTTGGTGGCTTACCCCAGGTGTGCCCTACCCCTGCAGCAACAGCCTCATGCCCAAGGAACTTCTGAAAAAGTGAGTCACTAAGGAGTCTTATGCTAAGAAACACCTTGGGCAGCTCAGCATGGTGAGCAAAACCTTGTTCTCCCATTTGTTTCACAGGGAACTGAGGGCTTACATGTGAACATCCTATGTCAGAAGGGATCCAACGGGTCCAGTGAGCTGTGCTTTCCCCCCAGTCTGCTACTCTCCCAGTCCTCCCCAGGGCCCAGGAACCTCCAGTACATAACACTGCCCTCTCCCTAGCAAAACAAACTAATGTAAAAACAGTATAAGGGGAAGAAGAGCCAAGACGGCGCCACGAGTAAGGCAGTGGAAATCTCCTCCAAAAACCATATATATTTTTGAAAATACATCTAATCCTGAAAGAGAGACCAGAAGATACAGTACAACAGCCAGGCTACATCTACATCTGCAGGAACTCAGCATCTCACGAATGGGGTAAGATACAAAGCCGCTACCCGGCAGGACCCGAGAGCCCCCCACCGCAGCTCACCAGGCGGGAAGAAAGGTGTCAGAGTGGGAAGGGAGTGGAAGCACAGGACTGCTAAATACCCAGCCCTAGTAACCTGCATCAGGAGCACAGACACACATTGCATGGCATTCTAGAAATTACAGAAATGGAAAAGTAAAATTTGCGAGTGGGTCCCCAGAGCCAGCTGGCCTGGGACAAAAGAAAAGTGAGTACTTTTTGAAGGCCTTAAATGGACAGGGGCTTCACACCTGGATGGAATCCTCCTGGCACACTCGGCCTAGCAAGCTGGGAATCCTAAGAAATTTCAGTTGGCCCCACCCCCTGGGGGGAAACACAGCCCCAAAGCCCCTCATGGCAATAAGCACCCTACCATTCATTTTCCCTGGCCGACGCGGTCTCGCCACAGTGGTGGAGCAGCCAGAGAGTGGCCCTGCCCACACCAAGCATGCAGAGTCTCCTCCCAGTGCACAGCTACCCAGACAAGACCCAGAGGCTGCCACCAGTGCATAGCTGCCTGGCACAGACAGAGGAAGCTGGGGCAAGGCATGAAGGTGCACCACTCTCACAGAAGAACACACCCGGTGTGCCTGCCCCGCCTATGGCAGCTCAGGGAATTAACCCAGAGGCTGCACCAAGTGTGCAGGTAACCAACACAGGCAGCGGAGAAGGGTAAGGTGAACATCAAGCAGGAAGGGACTTTGTTCTCCGAGCTGACACACGCACCACTTGCCTACAACTACCTCTATCACCACGAAAAGGCAGAAGAATCTGGTCCAGTCAAGAATGACCCAGAAAACACCCGAGAGAGGGCCTGCAGAGATAGATATAACCAATGTTCCTGAAAAAGAATTCAGAACAAAGGTCATAACCATGCTTATGAATCTGCAGAGAAATATGCAAGAGCTAAGGGATGAAGTCAGAAGAGAGATTACAGAAATAAAACAATCTCTGGAAGGATTTAGGAGCAGACTGGATGAGGTGCAAGGGACCGTTAATGGAATAGAAATCAGAGAACAGGAATACAGAGAAGCTGAGGCAGAGAGAGAGAAAAGGATCTCTAGGAATGAAAAAATATAAAGAGAACTGTGACCAATCCAAATGCAACAATACTCGCATTATAGGGGTACCCGAAGAAGAAGAGAGAGAAAAAGGGGTAGAAAGTGTCTTTGAAGAAATAATAGCTGAAAACTTCCCTAAACTGGGAGAGGAAATAGTCTCTTGGACCATGGAAGCTGATAGATCTCCCAACACAAGGGACCCAAGGACGAAAACACCAAGACATATAATAATTAAAATGCCAAAGATCAAAGACAAGGACAGAGTATTAAAGGCAGCCAGAGACAGAAAAAAGGTCACCTACAAAAAGAAAACCATCAGGCTATCATCAGACTTCTCAGCAGAAACCTTACAGGCCAGAAGAGAATGGCATCATATATTTAATGCAATGAAACATAAGGGACTTGAACCAAGAATACTGTAGCCAGCACAATTACCATTGAAGTATGAAGGAGGAATTAAACAATTCCCAGACAAGCAAAAGTTGAGGGAATTTGCCTCCCACAAACCACTTCTACAGGGTATTTTAAAGGGACTGCTCTAGATGGAAACATTCCTAAGGCTACATAGATGTCACCAGAGAAAATAAAATTACACCAAAGAAAGCAGACCAACCAAATACTAACTAAAGGCAAAAAATAAATCAACTATTCACAAAAGCAGTCAAAGGAAACACAAAAGAGTACAGAATAAAACACCTAACATACAAATGGAGGAGGAAAAATGAGAAGGGAGAGCAATAAAGAATCATCAGACTGTGTTTATAATAGCTTAATAAGAGAGTGAAGTCAGATGATTAGATAGCAAAGAAGCTACCCTTGAACCTTTGGTAACCATGAATCTAAAGCCTGCAATGGCAATAAGTACATATATTTCAATAATCACCCTAAATGTAAATGGACTGAATGCACCAATCAAAAGACATAGAGTAATAGATTGGATAAAAAAGCAAGACCCATGTATATGCTGCTTACAAAAGACTCCCCTCAAACCCAAAGACATACACAGACTAAAAGTCAATTGATGGAAAAAGATATCTCATGCAAACAATAGGGAGAAAAAAGCAGGTGTTGCAGTACTTGTAGCAGATAAAATAGAGTTCAAAATAAAGAAAGTAACAAGAGATAAAGAAGGACATTACATAATGATAAAGGGGCAGTCCAACAAGAGGATATAACCATTGTAAATATATATGCACCCAATACACACAGAAGCACCGACATATGTGAAATAAATACTAACAGAATTAAAGGACGAAATAGAATGCAATGCATTCATTCTAGGAGACTTCAACACACCACTGACTCCAAAGGACAGATCCACCAGACAGAAAATAAATAAGGACATAGAGGCACTGAGCAACACACTAGAACAGATGGACCTAATAGACATCTACAAAACTCTACACCCAAAAGCAGCAGGATACACACTCTTCTCAAGTGCACATGAACATTTTCCAGAATAGACCACATACTAGGCCACAAAAAGAGCCTCAGTAAATTCAAAAAGATTGAAATTCTACCAACCAACTTCTCAGACCACAAAGGTATAAAACTAGAAATAAATTGTACCAAGAAAACAAAAAGGTTCACAAACACATGGAGGCTTAACAACATGCAGCTAAATAATCAATGGATCAATGACCAAATTAAAACAGAGATCAAGCAATATACGGAGACAAATGACAACAACAACACAAAGCCCCAACTTCTGTGGGACGCAGCAAAAGCAGTTTTAAGAAGAAAGTATATAGCAATCCAGGCCTATTTAAAGAAGGATAAACAATCCCAAATGAATAGTCAGAAGTCACAATTATTGAAACTGGAAACAGAACAAATGAGGCTCAAAGTCAGCAGAAGGTCAGAGAATAAATAAAATTGAGAAGAATAAAGCACTAGAAAAAGAATCAATGAAACCAAGAGCTGATTCTTTGAGAAAATAAACAAAATAGATAAACCCCTAGCCAGACTTATTAAGAGAAAAAGAGAATCTACACACCTGAACAGAATCAGAAATGAGAAAGGAAAAATCATGACAGACCCCACAGAAATACAAAGAATTATTAGAGGATACTATGAAAATCTATATGCTAACAAGCTGGAAAACCTACAAGAAATGGACAACTTCCTAGAAAAATACAACCTTTCAAGGCTGACCCAGAAGAAACAGAAAATCTGAACAGACCAATTACCAGGAAAAGAAATTGAATCGGTAATCAAAAAACTACCCAAGAACAAAACTCCTGGGCGAGATGGATTCACCGCTGAATTTTATCAGACATACAGAGAAGACATAATAACCATTCTCCTTAAAGTTTTCCAAAAAATAGAAGAGGGGGGAATACTTCCAAACTCATTCTATGAAGCCAGCATCACTCTAATACCAAACCAGGAAAAGGCACCACAAGAAAAGAAAACTACAGACCAATATCCCTGATGAACATAAATGCAAAAACACTCAACAAAATATTAGCAAACCGAATTCAAAAATACATCAAGAGGATCATACACCATGATCAAGTGGGATTCATCTCAGGGATGCAAGGATGTTACAACATTCGAAAATCCATCAACATCATCCACCACATCAACAAAAAGAAAGGCAAAAACCACATGATCATCTGCATAGATGCTGAAAAAGCATTTGACAGAATTCAACATCCATTCATGATAAAAACTCTCAACAAAATGGGTATAGAGGGCAAGTACCTCAACATAATAAAGGCCACATATGACAAACCCACAGCCAACATCGTACTTAACAGCGAGAAGCTGAAAGCTTTTCCTCTAAGATCAGGAACAAGACAGGGATGCTCACTCTCCCCACTGTTATTCGACATAGTACTGGAGGTCCTAAGCATGGCAATCAGACAAAATAAGGAAATACAAGGCATCCAGATTGGTAAGGAAGAAGTCAAACTGTCACTATTTGCAGATGACATGATATTGTACATAAAAAAACCCCTAAAGAATCCACTCCAAAACTACTAGAACTAATATCTGAACTCCACAAAGTTGCAGGATACAAAATTAATACAGAGAATCCTGTTGCTTTCTATACACTAAAGATGAAGTAGCAAAAAGAGAAATCAGGAAAACAATTACATTTACAATTGCATCAAAAAGAATAAAATAACTAGGAATAAACCTAAATAAGGAAGTGAAAGACCTATACCCTGAAAAGTACAAGACACTCTTAAGAGAAAATAAAAGGACACACTAACAAATGGAATCGCATCCCATGCTTTTGGCTAGGATCAATTAATATTGTCAAAATGGCCATCGTACCTAAAGCAATCTACAGATTCAATGCAATCCCTATCAAAATACCAACAGCATTGTTCAATCAACTGGA
Organism: Manis pentadactyla; assembly: GCF_030020395.1. Classification (NCBI taxonomy): domain Eukaryota; kingdom Metazoa; phylum Chordata; class Mammalia; order Pholidota; family Manidae; genus Manis; species Manis pentadactyla. Next base: position 63,889,670 of record NC_080031.1, on the reverse strand, counting down.
ATAAATAGTTCTAAAATTCATATGGAACCACAAAAGACCCCAAATAGCCAAAGCAATCCTGAGAAGGAAGAATAAAGTGGGGGGAATTATGCTCCCTGACTTCAAGCTCTACTACAAAGTCACAGTCATCAAGACAATTTGGTTCTGGCACAAGAACAGACCCACAGACCAGTGGAACAGAATAGAGTCCAGATATTAACCCTAACATATATGGTCAATTAATATTCGATAAAGGAGCCATGGATATACAATGGGGAAATGACAGCCTCTTCAACAGCTGGTGTTGGCAAACCTGAACAGCTAGCTACATGGAAGAGAATGAAACTGGACCATTGTCGAACCCCATACACAAAAGTAAATTTGAAATGGATCAAAGACCTGAATTTAAGTTATGAAACCATAAAACTCTTAGAAAAAAACTTAGGCAAAAATCTCTTGGACATAAACAATTTCCACTTCTTCCTGAACATATCTCCCCAAGCAAGGGAAACAAAAGCAAAAATGAACAAATGGGATTATATCAAGCTAAAAAGCTTCTGTACAGCAAAGGATCCCTCAGTGGAACAAAAAGGCATCCTACAGTATTCATAAATGACATATCCGATGAAGGTTTGACATCCAAAATATATAAAGAGCTCAAGCACCTCAAAAGCAAAATGCTTATAATCCAATAAAAAAATGGGCAGAGGATCTGAACAGACAGTTCTCCAAAGAAGAAATTCAGATGACCAACAGATACATGAAAAGATCCTCCACTTGCTCATCATCAAAGAAATGCAATTTAAAACCACAATGAGATATCACTTCACACTAGTAAGGATGGTCACCACCCAAAAGACAAACAACAAATGCTGGCGAGGATGTGGAGAAAGGCAAACCCTCCTACACTGCTGGTGGGAATGTCCATTAGTTCAACCATTGTGGAAAACAATATGGAGGTTCCTCAAAAAACTAAAAATAGAAATACCATTTGACCCAGGAATTCCACTTCTAGAAATATACCCTAAGAGTGGAGTAGCCCAGTTTGAAAAAGACAGATGCAACCCTATGTTTATCGCAGCACTATTTACAATAGCCAAGAAATGGAAGCAACCTGAGTGTCCATCAGTAGATGAATGGATAAAGAAGATGTGGTACATATACACAATGGAATATTATTCAGCCATAAGAAGAAAACAAATCCTACCATTTGCAACAACATGGATGGAGCTATAGGGTATTATGCTCAGTGAAATAAGCCAGGCAGGGAAAGACAAGTATCAAATGATTTCACTCATCTGTGGAGTATAAGAACAAAGAAGACAACTGAAGGAACAAAATAGCAGCAGACTCACAGAACCCAAGAATGGACTAACAGTTACCAAAGGGAAAGGGACTGGGGAGGATGGGTGGGAAGGGAGGGATAAGGGGAAATAAAGGGGCATTACTATTAGCAGACGTAATGTGGACGGGGGAGGTACACGGTAGCTGTACAACACAGAAGACAAGTAGTGACTCTATACCGTCTTATTACACTGATGGACAGTGACTGTAATGGGGTATGTGGTGTGGACTTGATAATGAGGGGAGCTTAGTGAACATAATGTTGCTCATGTAATTGTAGATTAATGATACCAAAATTAAAAAAAAAAATTGACGTATGCATATTTTATTAGTTCTTTTTTACTGTGACAAAAAATATTGGAAATTGGGCCACATTGCCTCCCCAAACACTACAGATCCATAGTTTACTGTCATAAACTAATCATGGTTAGTGTGCAACCATGTCTGTGGCTTTGTGAAAGAGGTCCAAGGCCCCACACTTCAAATAACCTTCCCCAGAAAGCCTTCCTGGTGCTCAGGCATCTCCAGGTGCCCACAGATCAACACCGTTCAGTTAACCGTCCATACTCACCTGCTCCCCTGAACTCCCGTGTTCAGGTCACCATTTGACTATCATCAATTTAACATCACCAAAGTGCTAGTCTGGTCTTTTCAATACTGTTTTTAAAATTCTAGGTCACAAAAAGCTAAGAAATGAGTCTACAGCATGAAGCATGAAAGGAAGGGCCACTGGAACATTTCCCTGTCTTGCCTGGATAGCCATATGACTGCTGCTCATGCTCTTCTGGGGTATCTTGTCTCTGAACAAGTTCCCCATGATCCAGCCTCGTACACTCCACTGAGGTAACATCTAGTCACCGTTTAACACTGAGATTTTTGGATATTAATATGACAGAAAAATATATATATATTGAGTAATTGAATCAATAAATGAGTTTGACTATTTGCTTTCTTCCTTTGTCTAAAAATTATAAACTTCAAAATCTAGGTCTAATGTCACTTCATACAAGGGACCTTCACCAATTCATATTCCAACTATGAGCCTACAGTTTTCTCATGGCACTAAAACATCTACTTGCTGGGGAATATTAATCACCACTTGATGCCTTTTTTGGAAAATATTGGATGAAGTAGACAAAATTAAAGCATGCAGGTGATTGTCTTGCTAATACTTGGGCACTTTGAAAGGAGCATTTTTAGAAGACAGTATATCACATACACAGCCACCAAACAGAATGCAGATACAAGAATGGAAAGAATAAAAACTCAATAAAGGATGAAGAATTGAAATTTTAACCATTCATGTGGAATAATTTTACATTTATAGAAAACTAGCATGGACATGAGTTATACAAACAATAACCACATGCTCTTTACCAAGAGTCTCCAGTTATTAACATTCTACCTTTTTTGCTCTGTCACTTCCCCCTCTCTCATCCCTCTCTCTATCATTTAAATCAATATCATAGTTTCTCATGATATTTTCCCTCTGAATATTTTTGGTATATATTTCTAAGAATGATGATATTCTTCTACAGACAGTGCAGGTATCAAACTTAGTAAATGTAACATAAATACTGACTGTATAATCCATTTTGAATGGAAAAAGGTTAGAAATTGAAGAGTTTTCTACTACATGCAAGTAATTCTTAAAAAAACATGTAAAACATATAAGTCTGAATAATAATTCTGATGTAAGATTCTAAACTTATGATATATAGAGTACAGTATAAGTGCATCAATATCAAAGTTTCCTACTTTATGGTTTCTTGAGAGATGGATCCCACATTCAATATTTTCTTCAGAGCCCCCATAACATCCTTATTCCTTAGACTATAGATCAAAGGGTTTAGCACAGGAGTGAGTAAGGTGTAAAAGACAGGTGCCACCATGTCCTTCTCAGGAGTGTGGTAGGAGCTGGGGAGCATGTAATTGTACATGGCAGCCCCATAGAAGAGGGTGACCACAGTCATGTGGGAGGAGCAGGTGGCAAAGGCCTTCTTCCGGCCCTCTGCTGAGTTCATCCTGAGGATGGTGAGGATGAAGTAGTAAGAGTCTGAAATGATGGTCACAGGGATGAGCAGCATGAGGACGCAGCAGAGGTACATGGGTGTCTTATACAGGGAGGAGTCTGAGCAGGAGAGCTTCATCACAGCAGGGACCTCACAGAAGAAATGATGGGTCTCCAGGGATCTGCAGAAGGGGAAGGTAATGGTGATGGGAGTGAACAAGAAGCCATCCACTGATCCCAGGAGCGAGCAGCCAGATGCCAAGAGGAGACACACCCTGTGGTTCATGAGGACAGGGTAACGGAGGGGATGGCAGATGGCTGCATTGCGTTCATAGGCCATAGCGGCTAGGGTGAAACATTCTGATCCTGCCAGTGTCACAAAGAGGAACATCTGCATCCCACATCCGGGGGCTGAGATCGTGTTCACACCCGTGACCCAGTCCACGAACACCTTGGGCACAGTGACAGAAATGTACGTCATGCCCATGAGAGACAACTGGCTGATGAAAAAGTACATGGGGGTGTGGAGGCGGGCATCAGAGCATATCAGAAGGATCAGGATGGTGTTTCCAGACAAGGCCATCAGGACAACCCCAAAAATGACCATGCGAGGAGGGCTAGGTGTTTGGATTGACTGAAGATTCCCACCAGGATGAACTCTGATCTTTCTGTGTGGTTGGCCATCCATGTGGGGTCCTCCATGATTTCACCTGGCCCACCAAAGAGAGAAGTAATGGATCACTCATGAGATGCCACCTGCTGAATGACTAGTGTGTGTGTGTGCACGTGTGTGTGTACACGTGTGTGTGTGTGTGTGTGTGCACGTATCAACCCAGTTATGCTAAGTGGAGGAAACCTTATGGTCCTGGATAATTAGAGGTTACACGTTACCAGTAATTCTATGAATATACCAGAAGATTAATAATTCACACCTGTGGGACAAAATAAATGGTAGCTTCTGAAATTGTCAAAGTTCATGGTCATGAGATGACCTAATTATATATGTCCTTTTTCAAGTATGGAAATTTACATAGTCATTGGTGTATACAAACACAAAAAGTGAATTATTAAAGATGGGGTATCACTTTCTTAAGTTTTTGTTATAGGACATGGAATTTCACTTAGGCTCTTAAAAACTCTTGAAGTTTCATTCAATATAAAAAAGAGTTTACATTTCACAGTGTATGCAAATACTGAGTCATTACATTGTACACCTGAAACTAATATGTTATATGTCAATTTTATACTTCAGTTTTAAAAAAGACTTAAAAAGTAACTGAATCACAGTTTGAGAAAATCCATATGAATGTCTGAACCCATTGTGCCCGTGAGGCTGGGTCACATGGTGAAGGAGTGAAGTTGGGTGGGTTGAGCTGTATATTCTGAAATAACCTGTGGGCCTCACCAATGAACCCTTTGGACATCCTAAGGGCAACATTAGGACCCCAGACTCTGAAGCCGTACTGCAGCTGTGGGTCCAGCTTATCCTGCACTCACTATTCCCCTGTCCACTCTACATAAAATGCAGACAAGCACAATGATCTCAGGCATGGTTAGGAATAAATGAGCTAAAATTATGGAAGTGGTTAGATAATGACCAGTTACAGTGAATACACATAATACCACTATTTTAAATAATTAATAGAGAGAGAAAGAATTGCCCAGAATATATGTAAGTGAGGGCTCTTGCTCTTCTTGTCTGGTAATATAAGATGCACTGTTAGGTCAGTTCACCAAGTTTAGTATCTATATATGCTTTTGATAATTTGTGTTTCATAATTTCTTTCTTCTTAAATAACTTAAGCATGAATCTGTTTAATTTATACATATATTATGTATACTTATTATACGTGTGTATAGACACATATAATTACAAAAAATTTTAAATTATTAAACACAAGTATATAAATAAATATACACATATATTTCTTATTTTAATCCTGGTTAAGCAGAACTTTATGCAAATATTCCACTTTTTTCTATGTAGTATATGTTTTTCCAAGTTGAAATTCATCTTAAAACTTCTACAATTTGCTATAAATATTGGGGACAAGGAATAGGATGTAGATAATCACTGACATTTATCAGACAAGTTTTTGTTTTCCCAAATGTTATCTGCTTTAATGTACACAGCAAATAATTTTCATGGAGACTGAGATACAAAGAGGAAAATGGAATAACGCTGAGAGATTTGACTCCAATTCCCTGTCAGGCCCTCTGTCTTGCTGCTCACAGCGAGCTTCTGATTCATCTGAAGATGAACCGAAGACAAATTAAAATTCATTACACATAGGAAGGTCGCAATCAGTTTATTCAGAAACAAATACTATATAAATATGATTAAAAGTCGAATTTTAAAATAACTACAATATAAATAAAATGAATGATAGATGCAAAGATATCTGATATTTCTTAAGAGAATCAGTAATAGGTTCATCTGTATCTTCTCATGAAGATTAGGAATCTGCAGATTTTCAATTTTTTACATGTTAAAATGCAGTAATGGAAGGAAATATGGGCTCCTTTTTCTGGAAAGAGTTGAGAGGTGGTTATATTTCAGGGAAATTTCATAATGATAGTACACATATCAAATATATTTTATGCTATTGTCTTAATTCCAAATGTTAATTACTATATTCAATTTATTGACAAATTGAATTTATTCATGGTGTTAGAGCAGCAGACAACAGAGACAATTATTTCAATTTCTTAATATAAATATCCAAGAAATCTGGACACTTTAGAAAATATAACCTTTCTTTCAAATTCCACCCTCCCTGGCATATGGATTCTGAGCTCTGTGAAAAAGTTAAAAATACTCCAGTTATTTGCAAAACAGATGTTTACCAGTCTATACTTGTGGTCAAAGTAAACGAGGGCTAGCAGAGGGAGCTGTCATGTGAGACCTTCAGCTGTTTGCTGAGCGAGTGGAGGGAGACTGGAAGGGAATTTGGAGTCACTGGGCAAATCTCTGCTGCACCTCAGTAAATGGGGATCAGCATCACTAGGCCACAGCAAGCAGCCCACCTGGGATACAGACAGACAGGGAGCCGTGTCTGCACCACCCTCAGCAGCTGCTCCCACCCCATGCAGACTTTAGCGCAATTCCTTGAGTTTCATGGAAGCAGTTTAGTGCATATTTAACTTGATGTCATTGATAGTGTCTGTGGCATAAGCCAAACCTTTACTGGAAGCTAAAGGCATTCCAGGAATTGTCCTAATGCTCTCACCACATTCCATCCTTCCCAGGAGCCTGTGAGGTACCTACTCAGCTTACTTTGTCCTTTTACATGATAAAAACTTCAGGTTCTCAGATTATCTGCGTCATGCCACAAACTAAGTGAAGTGAGAACTCATCTCAGCCCTTGATTCGGCTTCGCAGGCTGTGCCTCTGCCTCAGATCTGACAGCACGCCCTTCCCTCCATGGGGGACGACCTGGTGTTGGATGCCCATGTCAGCTTTCCTGGGGAACTATAAATATGATGCGGATGTTTGTTTCTAGTATTTTACAATCCTCAGAAATCATCCCACACCAAGTAAAATAGTAGCTCTTCCTCTGTCAATTTCTATCTCAAGAAAAGAAAATGTATCATCCAGTAAAAGGGGATGAATGTATATATTCCTTTTCCCACAAATAGTTGGAAAACAAAGACATGTTTCCTAATATATTGCAATACATACATGCAATTTAGAGAGATTCATAAGAGAAAGCATACATGCTTTCCTTCTTAAATACAGACAGGTCAAAATCGAGAAAACACTTTCAGCTAATAGAATGTGTCAGAATAACAAGTCAAAGCAAAAATTACTCTTTCCCTTTGCAGTTCTGTCTACTCCTGTGGCTGAGACCACCACCAGGTGATGTTTCTCATCTCATCCAGATGGGCTAATGGCGCATGTCCAGGTTAAGTGTACAAACAAGTAGGAGAGTGACATCATCCCTGGCATTACTATGCCCACTGAGTGGATGCTTTTTCTTTTGACAAATCCCCTCTGAGACTCTGATGAGGAGTGCAATTAAGAGAGCTAAAGAAGCTGATGGATAGCCCGGTTAAAATTTTTGGATTTTTTTCTTATGTCTTAAAAATAATCTTTTATTGTTAATGTTAACATGTATTAAAAGCTTAACCGATATTAACAATAATCACAAATCCCAACACCACTAATAAATTCTTGGCTATGAAATATGTTCATGTATATAATGAACATATATACTTTCTCACTTAAAGTTCAAGGAAAATTTGTAAAATAATTTTACTTTTATTTTTCATTGATAATCTGAAACTAATAGTTGGGAATTGATTTGTCAAAGACAATACCTCTAGTCAGTACTATGGTTAGAAGTAAAATTAAGTATATTTCCTTCACAACTTTGTCTTGACCTCTGTTCATTAGATTACTGATTTGTATACTTTCTTTTGTTGTATACATGAAATCTATCTTAATCTAATGCTACCTTACTTTTCCATTTCTCAAATTTCATTTTAATTTTTTGCAGTTTTATTGATATAACTGACAATCAACATTACATAAGTCTCAGATGTATATGTGATGATTTGATGAGTATGTATTTCCAACTTATGTTATGAGTGAGATTTTTGTTCTCCTCTGTGACCTTCGCCAGCCTCCCCCACCCTCCCCGCCCATCCCGTGGTCACACCAGTCACTTCTCAGTGTCTGTGACTCCAACTGCTCTCTTGTTCATTTTGCTTTTTTGTTTTCAGACTTCACATATGAGTGAAATCACATGTTGTTTATCTTTCTTCACCAGCTTATCTCATTTCACATACTGCTCTCTAGGTCAATCCATGTTGTCCCAAATGACAGGATTTCTTTCGTTTTTCTGACTGAATATTCCATTGCATACATGTACTGCATAATATTTATCCACTCATCTATTGATGGACGCTTGGGTGTTTCCATATTTTGGTTATTGTAATTAATGTGGCAATAAATACAGGGGTGCATAAAACTCTTTGAATCAGATAATTTCTTTTTGGGTAAATCCCTTGAAGTGGTGATATGGGGTCATACGGTATTTCTATTTTTAGTTTTTGAGGAACCTCCATACTGCTTTCCATAGTGTCTGCAACAATTGGCATTCCCACCAACAGTGTAAGATAACGTTCTCTTTTCTGCACATTCTTGCCAACACTTCTTTCTTATATTTTAGATAGTGGCCATTCTGACTGCTATGAGGTCACACCTCACTGTAGTTCTGATTTGCATTTCCCTGATGATTAGCAATGTGCAGCCTCTTTGTCTATGTTAACTGATAGTAACTACACTAGTTTGAGTCAGGATTAATAATGTGTGTAACTGTCAAATCACTATGTTGTGACTTAATTGAAACAAATGCAATATTTTATATCACCTATGCTTTAATGGAAAAAAAATACATGCATATATGCATTCCTCTCAAACTTTTCCAAAAATGTTGAAGAGGTAAGAACACTTCCAAACTCATTTTATGAGACTGGCATTATGCTGATACCAAATGCAGACAAAACTGGAATGACAGACCATTGAAAACCCATTAGAATGGCCTCTATCAAAGACACAGAAAAGAACAAGTGCTGATGAGGATGTGGAGAAGAGGAACCTTTGTGCATGGTTGTGGGAATGTAAAATGGTGCATTTGCTCTGGACAAGAGTCTGGGGATGCCCCTAAATTAATCATTAACTACAATATGTGCCTGTATTCCACTTCTAGGTAAATTCCCTAAAATATTGAAAGCAGGTTCTTGAAGTAGTATTTATGAATTCATGTTCCTATCAGCATTATGCATAATAGCTAAGAAATGAATGCAACACAAGTGTCCTTTGAAGGATAAATGGATAAGCAAAACGTCGAAAACACACATGACGGAATATTACCTTAAAATGAAGAAACATTGGTAAACAGTGTGGCAGTAAATATAGGGTGTAATGTGTTCTGTAATGTGCTGAATGAGGATAATATCCTAAGTGAATGAGCCACTCGCAATAATACAAAACCTGCATGATTTCAATTACACAAGTTACTTTGAGTGTCCTTAGTCACTTAGTCATAAAGACAGAAAGTATAATGGTTATTGAAAGAGAATAGGGAGAAGAAAATTGAGACAATTATTATGTGATGGGTATAGAGCTACAGTTTGAAAATGAAAGTTCTGGGTAAGGATGGTGTAGATGGCCTCATAAGAATGCACGTCATACCTTTGATCTGTAGACTTACAAATGGTTGAGATGATATAGTTTATGTTTACCATGAGACAAATAGAAAAATGAAAAAATTACGTACATAATGTAGCATAGACTGTAAGTGAATGAAGAAAAGTACAAACAATCATGTCATGAGGAGAGATAAAGACAACGATATGAAGCAGGAAACCTCCATGTAAATCTCCACCACAGTACTAATTACTGGGGCTCTATTGGATACAGGGATTCTTGTCAAGACGTCAGTCAGTAACTGTGATGATAAGAACAAATACTAAAAATATTTAAACAATTTTTAGAGATTATCTCCTTATATCTCAAACATACATATTTGTTTTGTAGAACAAAAGGCTATATGCAAACTAGGCCATATATTTCAGATAAGAATTTATTAATTGAGGCAGAGCCAACATGGCAGCATGAGTAGAACAGTAGGAATCTCCTCCCCAAAACAAATATATTTTTGAAAATACAACAAATACAACTAATCCTAAAAGAGAGACCAGAAGACACAGGACAACAGCCTGACTACATCCACACGTGCGAGAGCCCAGCGCCTGATGAAAGGGGTAAGATACAAGCCCCGGCCTGGCGGACCCGAGCACACTTCCCCCCAGCTCCCCGCGGGAGGGAGAGGGAGCCCAGGACTGCTAAACACCTAGCCCCAGCCACCCGCACCAGAGCGCAGACACAGTGCATGCGTGGAGGGCTGGAAACTAGGGAAATAGGGCAGCAAGACCTCTGAGTGGGTTCTGAAGCTGATGCCCCTGTGACAAAGAAATGCGAGTGCTTTTTGAAAGTCTTAAAGGGACAGGGATTTAACAGCTAGACGGAAACAACACAGGTCACAGCCCAGAGGCAGGAAATTACAGGGAAAACCGGGCGCACTAACCCTATGGGCAACAGCTCTGAGACCCCTCATGGAGGTAAACAGCCAAACAGCCCACCCGTCCATTACCCCTCTGGGCGCTGCGAAAGAAGAGAAAGAGCCTAAGGCAAAACACACCCACAGAAACGAAAATTCCTACACTTGGGCCGCGCAAGACACAAAGACCCAGCCTACACGCAATTACCCAACACAAGCCACTAGGGGTCGCAGTTGTCCCAGTAAAGAAAGGCCAGTAGCAAGTGAAAAGTTTGGCCCTCCCAGCTGACATTCAATAGCACCTGTCAACATGAAAAGGCAAAAAAATATGATCCAGACAAGACTAACCAAGACAGCTTTGGCATCTGCTACATCTTCCGCTGAGAAGGAACCTGGGGAGATAGATTTAGACAGTCTTCCTGAAAAAGAATTCAAAACAAAAGTCATAACCATGCTGATGGACTTGCAGAGAAATATGCAAGAACTAAGGAAGGAGAATACAGAAATAAAACAAGCTCTGGAAGGACTTCGAAACAGAATGGACGAGATGCAAGAGACCATTAATGGACTAGAAAATGGAGAACAGGAACGCAGAGAAGCTGATGCAGAGAGAGATGAAAGGATCTCCAGGAATGAAAGAATTTTAAGAGAGCTGAGTGACCAATCAAAAAGGAATGATATATGCATTATAGGAATACCAGAAGGAAAAGAGACAGGAAAAGGGATAGAAAGTGTCTTTGAAGGAATAATTGCCGAAAACTTCCCCAAACTAGGGGAAGAAATGGCCTCTCAGACCACAGAGGTACACAGAACTCCCATGACAAGGGATCCAAGGAGGGAAACACCAAGACACATAATAATTAAAATGGCAAAGATCAAAGACAAGGACAAAGTATTACAGGCAGCCAGAGAGAAAAAAAAGGTTACCTACAAAGGAAAACCCATCAGGCTATCATCAGACTTCTCAACAGAAACCCTACAGGCCAGAAGAGAATGGCATGATATACTTAATGCAATGAAACAGAAGGGCCTCGAACCAAGACTACTGTATCCAGCACGAATATCATTTAAATACGAAGGAGGGATTAAATAATTCCCAGAAAAGCAAAAGTTGAGGAAATTTGCCTCCACAAACCACCTCTTCAGGGCATCCTACAGGGACTGCTCTAGATGGGAGCACTCCTAAAAAGAGCACAGAACAAAACACACAACATATGAAGAAGGGAGGATGAGGAATAAGAAGGGAGAGAAATAAGGAATCATCAGACCGCGTTCATAATAGCTCAACAAGCGAGTTAAGTTAGACAGTAAGATAGTAAAGAAGCTAACCCTGAACCTTTGGTAACCACAAACTTAAAGCCTGCAATGGCAATAAATTTATACCTTTCAATAATCACCCTAAATGTAAATGGCACAAATGCACCAATCAAAAGACACAGAGTAATAGAATGGATAAAAACCAAGATCCATCCATATTCTGCTTACAAGAGACTCACCTCAAACCCAAAGACATGCACAGACGTAAAGTCAAGGGATGGAAAAACATATTTCATGCAAACAACAAAGAGAAGAAAGCAGGGGTTGCAGTTCTGGTATCAGACAAAACAGACTTCAAAATAAAGAAAGTAACAAAAGACAAAGAAGGACATTACATAATGATAAAGGGCTCAGTCCAACAAGAGGATATAACCATTATAAATGTATATGTACCCACTACAGGAGCAAAAACATACCTGAAACAAATATTAACAGAACTAAAGGAGGAAATAGAATGCAATGCATTCATTCTGGGACACTTCAACACACCACTCACTCCAAAGGACAGATCCACCAGACAGAAAATAAGTAAGGACACAGGCACTGAACAACACACTAGAACAGATGGACCAATACACATCTACAGAACTCTACATCCAAAAGCAACATGATACACATTCTTCTCAAGTGTACATGGAACATTCTCCAGAATAGACCACATACTAGGCCACAAGAAGAGCCTCAGAAAATTCCAAAAGATTGAAATCCTACCAACCAACTTTTCAGACCACAAAGGCAATAAACTAGAAAGAAACTGTACAAAGAAAGCAAAAAGGCTCACAAACACATAGAGGTTTAACAACACGCTCCTAAATAATCAATGGATCAATGACCAAATCAAAATGGAGATCCAGCAATATATGGAAACAAATGACAACAACAACACTAAGCCCCAACTACTGTGGAACACAGCAAAAGCAGTCTAAAGAGGAAAGTATATAGCAATCCAAGCATATTTAAAAAAGGAAGAGCAATCCCAAATGAATGGTCTAATGTCACAATTATCGAAATTGGAAAAAGAAGAACAAATGAGGCCTAAGGTCAGCAGAAGGAGGAACATAATAAAGATCAGAGAAGAAATAAGTAAAATTGAGAAGAATTAAACAATAGCAAAAATCAATGAAACTAAGAGCTGGTTCTTCAAGAAAGTAAACAAAATAGATAAGCCTCTAGCCAGACTTATTAAGAGGAAAAGAGAGTCAAAACAAATCAACAGTATCAGAAAAGAGAAAGGAAAAATCACGATGGACCCCACAGAAATACAAAGAATTATTAGAGAATACTATGAAAACCTATATACTAGCAAGCTGGGAAACCTAGGAGAAATGGACAACTTACTAGAAAAATACAACCTTCCAAGACTGACCCAGAAAGAAACAAAAAAATCTAAACAGACCAATAACCAGCAACAAAACTGAAGCGGTAATCAGAAAACTAACAAAGAACAAAACCCCCGGGCCAGATGGATTTACCTCGGAATTTTATCAGACATACACGGAAGACATAATACCCGTTCTCCTTAATGTTTTCCAAGAAATAGACGAGGAGGAGATACTCCCAAACTCAATCTATGAAGCTAACATCACCCTAATACCAAAACCAGGCAAAGACCCCACCAAAAAAGAAAATTACAGACCAATATCCCTGTTGAACGTAGATGCAAAAATACTCAACAAAATATTAGCAAACCGAATTCAAAAATACATCGAAAGGATCATACACCATGACCAAGTGGGATTCATCCCAGGGATGCAAGGATGGCACAACATTCGAAAGTCCGTCAACATCATCCACCACATCAACAAAAAGGAAGATAAAAACTCATGATCATCTCCATAGATGCTGAAAAAGCATTTGACAGAGTTCAACATCCATTCATGATAAAAACTCTCAGCAAAATGAGAATAGAGGGCAAGTACCTCAACATAATAAAGGCCATCTATGAAAAACCAAGAGCTAACATTATATTGAACAGCGAGGAGCTGAAAGCTTTTCCTCTGAGATCGGGAAATAGACAGGGATGCCCACTTTCCCCACTGTTATTTAACATAGTACTGGAGGTCCTAGCCACAGCAATCATACAAAACAAAAAAATGCAAGGAATCCAGATTGGTAAAGAAGAAGTTAAACTGTCACTATTTGCAGATGACATGATACTGTACATAAAAAACCCTAAAGACTCCACCCCAAAACTACTAGAACTGATATCGGAATAGAGCAAAGTTGCAGGATACAAAATCAACACACAGAAATCTGTGGCTTTCCTATACAGTAACAATGAACCAACCGAAAGAGAAATCAGGGAAACAATTCCATTCACAATTGCATCAAAAAAAAAATACCTAGGAATAAACCTAAGCAAAGACGTAAAAGACTTATACTCTGAAAATTACAAGTCACTCTTAAGAGAAATTAAAGGGGACACAAACAGATGGAAACGCATCCCATGCTCATGGCTAGGAAGAATTAATATCGTCAAAATGGCCATCCTGCCCAAAGCAATATACAGATTTGATGCAATCCCTATGAAACTACCAGCAACATTCTTCAATGAACTGTAACAAATAATTCAAAAATTCATATGGAACCACCAAAGACCCCGAATAGCCAAAGCAATCCTGAGAAAGAAGAATAAAGTAGGGGGATCTCACTCCCCAACTTCAAGCTCTATTATAAAGCCATAGTAATTAAGACAATTTGGTACTGGCACAAGAACAGAGCCACAGACCAATAGAACAGACTAGAGAATCCAGACATTAACCCAGACATATATGGTCAATTAATATTTGATAAAGGAGCCATGGACATACAATGGCGAAATGACAGTCTCTTTAACAGATCGTGCTGGCAAAACTGGAGAGCTACATGTAGGAGAATGAAACTGGACCATTGTCTAACCCATATACAAAAGTAAACTCAAAATGGATCAAAGACCTGAATGTAAGTCACAAAACCATTAAACTCTTGGAAGAAAACATAGGCAAAAACCTCTTAGACATAATCATGAGTGACCTCTTCTTGAATATATCTCGCCGGGCAAGGAACACAACCGCAAAAATGAACAAGTGGGACTATATTAAGCTGAAAACCTTCTGAACAGCAAAAGACACCATCAATAGAACAAAAAGGAACCCTACAGTATTTGAGAATATATTTGAAAATGACACATCCGATAGAGGCTTGATGTCCAGAATATATAAAGAGTTCACACGCCTCAACAAACAAAAAACAAATAACCCAATTAAAAAATGGGCAGAGGAACTGAACAGACAGTTCTCCAAAAAAGAAATACAGATGGCCAACAGACACATGAAAAGATCCTCCACATCGCTAATTATCAGAGAAATGCAAATTAAAACTACAGTGCGGTATCAGCTCACACAAGTAAGGATGGCTGCCATCCAAAAGACAAACAACAATAAATGTTGGTGAGGCTGTGGGGAAAGGGGAACCCTCCTACACTGCTGATGGGAATGTAAATTAGTTCAACCGCTGTGGAAAGCAGTATGGAGGTACATCAAAATGCTCAAAACAGACATACCATTTGTCCCAGGAATTGCACTCCTAGGAATTTACCCTAAGAATGCAGCAATCAAGTATGAGAAAGATCAGTGCACCCCTATGTTTATCGCAGCACTATTTACAATAGCCAAGAATTGGAAAGAACCTAAATGTCTATCGATAGATGAATGGATAAAGAAGATGTGGTACATATACACAATGGAATACTACTCAGCCATAAGAAAAGGGCAAATCCAACCATTTGCAGCAACATGGATGGAGCTGGAGGGTATTATGCTCAGTGAAACAAGCCAAGTGGAGAAAGAGAAATACCAAATGATTTCACTCATCTGTGGAGTAAAAAACAAAGGAAAAACTGAAGGAACAGAACTGCAGCAGAATCACAGATCTCAAGAATGGACTAACAGGTACCAAAGGGAAAGTGACTGCGGAGGATGGGTGGGTAGGGAGGGATAAGGGGGTCGAGAAAAAGGGGGGTATTAAATTAGCATGCATGGTGGGGTGGGAGAAAGGGGAGGGCTGTACAACACAGAGAAGACAAGCAGCGATTTTACAACAGTTTGCTAGGCTGATGGACAGTGACTGTAAAGGAGTATATAGGGGGGACCTGGTATAGGGGAGAGCCTAGTAAACAAAGAATTCGTCATGTAAGTGTAGATTAATGATTAAAAAAAAAAAAAACAGTTCCTATGTGGTGACCTCTAATGAGCTCTACACAATGATGTAAAGGGCATATAAAAGTGTAGGCAAAGGGTCTGTTTGTGTTTATACAGAGGATCAAAGCCTAATTTGGCTACCCCGAAAATGAACTAAGATACGATATGAAAAAGAACTTCCAACATCAGCACTCTCGGGAAGACTCATGCCAGAAGATGATCATCAAAAAACCCCAACAAAGATCCACGCACTGCTACAGGTGTAGATGCACTCATCCCACCAGTTCCTGGACTTGCCATGGGAATGAAGAAGGAGATATCTAAGCTGGCCTGCCCATACAGTAAAACAACAAATTTCACTGAATCTATAGTGTTGGAACTCAACCAAGAATTAGGAGAAGTGCAAATTGTAGCGCTCCAAAATCTTACAACTACAGACTATTTACTGTTAAAAGAACATATGGGATGTGAACAGTCCCCAGGAATGGGTTGTTTTAATTTGTCTGATTTCTCTCAGACTGTTCAAGTTCAGTTGGACAATATCCACCATATCATAGATAAGTTTTCACAAATGCCTAAGTTGCCTAACTGGTTTTGTTGGTTTCACTGGAGATGGCTGGTAATTATAGGTATGCTTTGGTTACGTAACTGTGCTCCTATTATGTTAATGTGTATGCACAATTTAATTAGTAGTTTAAAACCTATACATGCTGAAGTTACTCTACAAGAAGATATGTCAAAGAAATAATCAATCTTCCCATGTTTTCTTCTGCCTGCTACTTCTATTGCTTTTCTTCTTCCTTCCTAATTACAACCCTTAAATAGAATTCGTGCCTCATATCGAATTTCCCGAGTATCATCATTCTTCCAAGTGGTAAAGACACCTCAAGACAAATGCTGGGCATTGAAGCCACAGGGCATAAATATGCAAAGAAGTAAAAAGCTAAAATTTTCTAAAAATATTCCTTCTTTCTCACTTACCAACTTAACCTTTCCCTGTATGACCCTGGAAGATGACTGGTAAGCCAGAGACGGGTAAGATTCCTCAAGATAAGAACAACCTAAGACAGGCACAGTCGCAGGGGGGTCATCAGATGAGAAAATGGGGATCAACAGTGGTGAGGCTTAGAACCTTCCTCCCCCTGTTCTGAGAGAAATCTTCTCCATACGTGGATGTTTTATTGCCCTTTTCTATCTTGGATTAACACATAGTCTACAGGCACACACCTGATCATCTACATTTGCTCCCTTACAACACTAAACTATGTTTTCTACCTTTGTCTTGTATCTATCTTCCACTTCAGCATTTTATTAAAAATAATAATAATAAAGAGAGAAATGTGGTATCCACATATAAATCAAGTATAAAAATAAAATGAGTATTCATATTTGAACTGACTGTTTATAGTTCATAATGCATGAGGAAAACCAAAAGCTTCTTTGATGACTGCCCTTCTACTGTTCACCATGTAACTTATTCACTATGTACGAATTTGTTCTCCATGTAAGAACTTGTTCGTTATGCTTCAGAAGATTGGAGACTGATGAAAATTAGGCTTGGGGTGGATTAATGATTGTTCATTGAGCATTGACCCCCTATACAGAATTTTATTGTTGTTAAGAACCATTTGATCAATAAATATGAGAGAAACCCTCACAAAATTATGTATATATATATATGTATATATACACACTTCCAATTGTAAAATAAATAAGTAACCGGGATGTAATGTATAGCATAAAGAATATAGTCAAAATATTGTAACAACTTGGTATGGTGATAGCTGGTACCTAGAATTGTCATGTATATAAATGTTGAATCACTATGTTGTACACCTGAAACTAATGTAATGTAATACTGTGTGTCAACTACCCTTCAATAAAAAATAATTATCTAAAAAAAAAAAGAATTTATTAATAATGGGGATTTTTGAGATTAATTTAAATATTTGTTAAAATGTAGTATGCATTGCACTTAATAACAAAATATTTTTTAAAAGGAATAAGGAGAAAACCAGATTACTGCAACTGAAATGTTGATTGCCTTGCTTAGGTCTGTTCGCTGCAAGCCTCTTGAAGGTCAAGGGGACTGGTCAACCCACCTGTATCAGCTCCTCTGACAGGCGCCATGAAACAAGGTGTGATGGCATCTCCCTTCTCTTTATTCACTTAAACTGGCCACACTCTATTTGCCCAGGGGCATGAGGCTCTGAAAAATCATAGGATGTTGGGTTCAACCAGACAGGCAGACAGAACTGGAGGAGCAAAAGGGTTATTATTATCCTTGACTTATTCTTCTGTCCATTCTATTAGTTCTGGATGCTATTTCCACAGTTATTTTGCCCATTAGTTTTTACTGAGGAAAGTAAATGCACTTTTTGTTTTCAAACTTTATATAAATCTTATAATTTCTTTTTTTTAATTAATTAATTTTTTTGTAGATAATTATTTTTTATTGAAGGGTAGTTGACACACAGTATTACATTACATTAGTTTCAGGTGTACAACATAGTGATTCAAGATTTATATACATGGCAAGTCTAGGTACCAGCTATCACCATACCAAGCTGTTACAATATTTTGACTGTATTCCTTATGCTATACATTACATCCTGGTTATTTATTTATTTTACCATTGGAAGTCTGTCCTTTTTTTTTTTTTTTTTTTGTGAGGGTATCTCTCATATTTATTGATCAAATGGTTGTTAACAACAATAAAATTCTATATAGGGGAGTCAATGCTCAATGCACAATCATTAATAAACATCAAGCCTAATTTTCGTCAGTCTCCAATCTTCTGAGGCATAACAAACAAGTTCTTGAGAGGGTGGAGCCAACATGGCGGCGTGAGTAGGACAGTGGGAATCTCCTCCCAAAAACATATATACTTTTGAAAATACAACAAACACAACTAGCCCTAAAAGAGAGACCAGAAGACGCAGGACAGTGGCCAGACTGCAGCTACACCAGCGAGAACCCAGCGACTGGTGAAAGGGGTGAGATACAAGCCCCGGCCCGGCGGGACCCGAGCGCCCCTCCCCCCAGCTCCGGCGGGAGAAGAGTAGGCAGAGCGGGAGGGAGACGGAGCCCAGGACTGCTGAACACCCAGCCCCAGCCATCCGGGCCAGAGCGCAGACACAGTGCGTGCCCAGGGGGCCCTGGATACTGGGGGAACAGGGAGTAAGACCTCTGAGCGGGTGCCGAAGCTGATGCCCCTGTGACAAAGAAAAGCGGGGGCTTTTTGAAAGTCTTAAAGGGACAGGGACGTAACAGCTTGACGGAAACAAACCAGGTCACAGTACAGCAGCTGGAAATTACAGGGAAAACCCGGTGCACTAACCCCCTGGGCAAAAGCTCTGAGACCCCTCACAGAGGCAAACAGTCATGCAGCCCCCCCATTAATTACCCCACCGGGCGCTGCAAAAGCATAGAAGAAGCCTGAGACAAAATTCCGCCCACAGAAAGGGAAATTTCTCCCTTCCGGCCAGGCAAGACACAAAGACCACTCGACACGCAATTACCCAACACAAGCCACTAGGGGTCGCAGTTGTCACAGTAAAGAAAGGCCAGTAGCAAGTGAAAAGTTTGGCCCTCCCAGCTGACAGTCAATAGCAAATGTTAACATGAAAAGGCAAAAAAATATGATCCAGACAAGACTAACCCAGACAGCTTCGGCATCTGCTACATCTTCCCCTGAGAAGGATCTGGGGAGATAGATTTAGCCAGTCTTCCTGAAAAAGAATTCAAAACAAAAGTCATAACCATGCTGATGGACTTGCAGAGAAATATGCAAGAACTAAGGAAGGAGAATTCAGAAATAAAACAAGCTCTGGAAGGACTTCAAAACAGAATGGACGAGAAGCAAGAGACCATTAATGGACTAGAAAACAGAGAACAGGAACGCAGAGAAGCTGATGCAGAGAGAGATGAAAGGATCTCCAGGAATGAAAGAATTTTAAGAGAGCTGAGTGACCAATCAAAAAGGAATGATATATGCATTATAGGAATACCAGAAGGAAAAGAGACAGAAAAAGGGATAGAAAGTGTCTTTGAAGGAATAATTGCCGAAAACTTCCCCAAACTAGGGGAAGAAATGGCCTCTCAGACCACAGAGGTACACAGAACTCCCATGACAAGGGATCCAAGGAGGGAAACACCAAGACACATAATAATTAAAATGGCAAAGATCAAAGACAAGGACAAAGTATTACAGGCAGCCAGAGAGAAAAAAAAGGTTACCTACAAAGGAAAACCCATCAGGCTATCATCAGACTTCTCAACAGAAACCCTACAGGCCAGAAGAGAATGGCATGATATACTTAATGCAATGAAACAGAAGGGCCTCGAACCAAGACTACTGTATCCAGCACGAATATCATTTAAATACGAAGGAGGGATTAAACAATTCCCAGACAAGCAAAAGTTGAGGGAATTTGCCTCCCACAAAACACCTCTTCAGGGCATCCTACAGGGACTGCTCTAGATGGGAGCACTCCTAAAAAGAGCACACAACAAAATACCCAACATATGAAGAAGGGAGGAGGAGGAATAAGAAGGGAGAGAAATAAAGAATCATAAGACTGTTTATAATAGCTCAACAAGCGGGTTAAGTTAGACAGTAAGATGGAAAAGAAGCTGACCCTAAACCTTTGGTAACCACAAACTTAAACCCTGCAATGGGAATAAATTCATACCTTTCAATAAACACCCTAAATGTAAATGGACTGAATGCACCAATCAAAAGACACAGAGTAATAGAATGGATAAAAAAGCAAGATCCATCCATATGCTGCTTACAAGAGACTCACCTCAAACCCAAAGACATGCACAGACTTAAAGTCAAGGGATGGAAAAAGATATTTCAAGCAAACAACAGAGAGAAGAAAGCAGGTGTTGCAATTCTGGTATCAGACAAAACCAGACTTCAAAATAAAGAAAGTAACAAAAGACAAAGAAGGACATTACCTAATGATAAAGGGCTCAGTCCATCAAGAGGATATAACCATTATAAATATATATGCACCCAATACAGGAGCACCAACATACCTGAAACAAATATTAATAGAACTAAAGGAGGAAATAGAATCCAATGCATTCATTCGAGGAGACTTCAACACACCACTCACTCCAAAGGACAGATCCACCAGACAGAAAATAAGTAAGGACACAGGCACTGAACAACACACTAGAACAGATGGACCTAATACACATCTACAGGACTCTACATCCAAAAGCAACAGGATACACATTCTTCTCAAGTGCACATGGAATATTCTCCAGAATAGACCACATACTAGGACACAAAAAGAGCCTCAGTAAATTCCAAAAGATTGAAACCCTACCAACCGACTTTTCATACCACAAAGGCATTAAACTAGAAATAAACTGTTCAAAGAAAGCAAAAAGGCTCACAAACACATGGAGGCTAAACAACACGCTCCTAAATAATCAATGGATCAATGACCAAATCAAAATGGAGATCCAGCAATATATGGAAACAAATGACAACAACAACACTAAGCCCCAACTTCTGTGGGACACAGCAAAAGCAGTCTTAAGAGGAAAGTATATAGCAATCCAAGCATATTTAAAAAAGGAAGAGCAACCCCAAATCAACGGTCTAATGTCGCAACTATCGAAATTAGAAAAAGAAGAACAAATGAGGCCTAAGGTCAGAAGAAAGAGGGACATAATAAAGATCAGAGAAGAAATAAATAAAATTGAGAAGAATAAAACAATAGCAAAAATCAATGAAACCAAGAGCTGGTTCTTTGAGAAAATAAACAAAATAGATAAGTCTCTAGCCAGACTTATTAAGAATAAAAGAGAGTCAACACAAATCAACAGTATCAGAAATGAGAAAGGAAAAATCATGATGGACACTGCAGAAATACAAAGAAGTATTGGAGACTACTATGAAAACCTATATGCTAACAAGCTGGGAAACCTAGGAGAAATGGACAACTTCCTAGAAAAATACAACCTTCCAAGACTGACCCAAAAGAAACAGAAAATCTAAACCAACCAATTACCAGCAACGAAATTGAAGCAGTAATCAAAAAACTACCAAAGAACAAAACCCCCGGGCCAGATGGATTTACCTCGGAATTTTATCAGACATACAGGGAAGACATAATACCCATTCCCCTTAAAGTTTTCCAAGAAATAGAAGAGGAGGGGATACTCCCAAACTCATTCTATGAAGCTAACATCACCCTAATACCAAAACCAGGCAAAGACACCACCAAAAAAGAAAACTACAGACCAATATCCCTGATGAACGTAGACGCAAAAATACTCAACAAAATTTTAGCAAACCGAATTCAAAAATACTCCAAAACCATCGTACACCATGACCAAGTGGGATTCATCCCAGGGATGCAAGGATGGCACAGCGTTCGAAAGTCCATCAATATCATCCACCACATCAACAAAAAGAAAGACAAAAACCACATGATCATCTCCATAGATGCTGAAAAAGCATTTGACAAAGTTCAACATCCATTCATGATAAAAACTCTCAGCAAAATGGGAATAGAGGGCAAGAACCTCAACATAATAAAGGCCATCTATGAAAAACCGAGAGCTAACATTA
Organism: Manis pentadactyla; assembly: GCF_030020395.1. Classification (NCBI taxonomy): domain Eukaryota; kingdom Metazoa; phylum Chordata; class Mammalia; order Pholidota; family Manidae; genus Manis; species Manis pentadactyla. The sequence continues at coordinate 63,867,179 of NC_080031.1, read as the reverse complement.
TATTGAACAGCGAGAAGCCGAAAGCATTTCCACTGAGATCGGGAACTAGACAGGGATGCCCACTCTCCCCACTTTTATTTAACATAGTACTGGAGGTCCTAGCCATGGCAATCAGACAAAACAAAAAAATACAAGGAATCCAGATTGGCAAAGAAGAAGTTAAACTGTCACTATTTGCAGATGACATGATACTGTACATAAAAAACCCTAAAGACTCCACCCCAGAACTAATAGAACTGATATCGGAATACAGCAAAGTTGCAGGATACAAAATCAACACACAGAAATCTGTGGCTTTCCTATACACCAACAATGAACCAACAGAAAGAGAAATCAGGAAAACAACTCCATTCACAATTGCATCAAAAAAAATAAAATACCTTGGAATAAACCTAACCAAAGAAGTGAAAGACTTATATTCTGAAAACTACAAGTCACTCTTAAAAGAAATTAAAGGGGACACAAACAGATGGAAACTCATCCCATCCTCGTGGCTAGGAAGAATTAATATCGTCAAAATGGCCATCCTGCCCAAAGCAATATACAGATTTGATGCAATCCCTATGAAACTACCAGCAACATTCTTCAATGAACTGGAACAAATAATTCAAAAATTCATATGGAACCACCAAAGACCCAGAATAGCCAAAGCAATCCTGAGAAAGAAGAATAAAGTAGGGGGAATCTCACTGCCCAACTTCAAGCTCTACTATAAAGCCATAGTAATCAAGACAATTTGGTACTGGCACAAGAACAGAGCCACAGACCAATGGAACAGACTAGAGTATCCAGACATTAACCCAGACATATATGGTCAATTAATATTTGATAAAGGAGCCATGGACATACAATGGCGAAATGACAGTCTCTTCAACAGACGGTGCTGGCAAAACTGGACAGCTACATGTAGGAGAATGAAACTGGAACATTGTCTAACCCCATATACAAAAGTAAACTCAAAATGGATCAAAGACCTGAATGTAAGTCACGAAACCATTAAACTCTTGGAAGAAAACATTGGCACAAACCTCTTAGACATAAACATGAGTGACCTCTTCTTGAACATATCTCCTCAGGCAAGGAAAACAACAGCAAAAATGAACAAGTGGGACTATATTAAGCTGAAAAGCTTCTGTACAGCAAAAGACACCATCCATAGAACAAAAAGGAACCCTACAGTATGAGAAAATATATTTGAAAATGACACATCCGATAAAGGCTTGACTTCCATAATATATAAAGAGCTCACATGCTTCAACAAACAAAAAAAAAATAACCCAATTAACAAAATGGGCAAAGGAACTGAACAGACGGTTATCCAAAAAAGAAATACAGATGGCCAACAGACACATGAAAAGATGCTCCAAATCGCTAATTATCAGAGAAATGCAAATTAAAACTACAATGAGGTATCAGCTCACACAAGTAAGGATGGCTGCCATCCAAAAGACAAACAACAACAAATGTTGGCGAGGCTGTGGAGAAAGGGATCCCTCCTACACTGCTGGTGGGAATGTAAACTTGTTCAACCATTGTGGAAAGCAGTATGGAGGTACATCAAAATGCTCAAAACAGACATACCATTTGACCCAGGAATTGCACTCCTAGGAATTTACCCTAAGAATGCAGCAATCATGTATGAGAAAGACCAATGTACCCCTATGTTTATCACAGCACTATTTACAATAGCCAAGAATTGGAAGCAACCTAAATGTCCATCGATAGATGAATGGATAAAGAAGATGTGGTACATATACACAATGGAATACTACTCAGCCAAAAGAAAAGGGCCAATCCAACCATTTGCAGCAACATGGATGGAGCTGGAGGGTATTATTCTCAGTGAAACAAGCCAAGCAGAGAAAGAGAAATACCAAATGATTTCACTCCTCTGTGGAATATAAGAACAAAGGAAAAACTGAAGGAACAAAACAGCAACAGAATCACAGAACTCAAGAATGGACTAACAGGTACCAAAGGGAAAGGGACTGGGGAGGATGGGTGGGTAGGGAGGGATAAGGGGGGGCAGAAAAAGAGGGGTATTAATATTAGCATCCATAGCGGGGTGGGAGAAAGGGGAGGGCTGTACAACACAGAGAAGAGAAGTAGTGATTCTACAACAGTTTGCTATGGATTATGGACAGTGACTATAAAAGTGTATATAGGGGGGACCTGGTATAGGGGAGAGCCTAGTAAACAAAGTATTCGTCATGTAAGTGTAGATTAATGATTAAAAAAAAAAAAAAAGCAGTTCCTATGTGGTGACCTCTAATGAGTTCTACACAATGATATAAAGGGCATATAAAATGTAGGCAAAGGGTCTGTTTGTGTTTATACAGAGGATCAAAGCCTAATTTGGCTACCCCGAAAATGAACTAAGATACGATATGAAAAAGAACTTCCAACATCAGCACTCTCGGGAAGACTCATGACAGAAGATGATCAGAAAAAAAAAAAAAAAAAAAAAACTTCAACAAAGATACACGCACTGTCACAGGTGTAGATGCACTTATCCCACCAGTTCCTGGACCTGCCATGGGAAAGATGAAGGAGATATCTAAGCTGGCCTGTGTATACAGTAAAACAAAAATTGGACTGGATCTATACTGTTGGAACTCAACCAAGAATTAGGAGAAGTGAAAATTGTAGCACTCCAAAATCTTACAACCACAGACTATTTATCGTTAAAAGAACATATGGGGGAGGGGCGGAAGATGGCGGCGTGAGTAGAGCAGCGGAAATCTCCTCCCAAAACAACATATATCTATGAAAATATAACAAAGACAACCCTTCCTAGAATAAAGACCAGAGGACACAGGACAATATCCAGACCACATCCCCACCTGAGAGAACCCAGCGCCTCGCGAAGGGGGTAAGATACAAGCCCCGGCCCCGCGGGAGCCGAGCGCCCCTCCCCCCAGCTCCCGGCGGGAGAAGAGCAGGCAGAGCGGGAGGGAGACGGAGCCCAGGACTGCCGAGCACCCAGCCCCCGCCATCCGGGCCAGAGTGCAGGGCGCTCGATACTAGGAAAACAGGGCAGCAAGAACAGTGAGCAGGCACTGGAGGCTGGGCGACAGACGGCATAAGAAAAGCGCGCGACCATTTTTTTTTTTTTTTTTGCTTTTTTGCTGTTTTGTTTTGGCGAGCGCTTTTTGGAAGTCTTAAAGGGATAGGGACCCCAATACTAGGGAAACAGGGCAGCAAGAACAGTGAGCAGGCACTGGAGGCTGGGCGACAGAGGACATAAGAAAAGCACGCGACCATTTTTTTTTTTCTTTTTTGCTGTTTTGTTTTGGCGAGCGCTTTTTGGAAGTCTTAAAGGGAAAGGGACCCCAATACTAGGGAAAAAGGGCAGCAAGAACAGTGAGCAGGCACAGGAGGCTGGGCGACAGAGGACATAAGAAAAGCGCGCGACCATTTTTTTTTTTGCTTTTTTGCTGTTTTGTTTTGGCGAGCGCTTTTTGGAAGTCTTAAAGGGATACGGACCCCAATACTAGGGAAACAGGGCAGCAAGAACAGTGAGCGGGCACTGGAGGCTGGGCGACAGAGGACATAAGAAAAGCGCGCGAACATTTTTTTTTTTGCTTATTTGCTGTTTTGTTTTGGCGAGCGCTTTTTGGAAGTCTTAAAGGGATAGGGACCCCAATACTAGGGAAACAGGGCAGAAAGACCGGTGAGCAGAGGCCTGAGGCTGGCACCGGAGAATAAAGAAAAACGAACGACCACCCCCTTTTTTTTTTTTTTTTTATTAAAAACTTTTTTTTTTTTTTTTTAATTAAAAACTTTTTTTTTTTCTTATTTTTTTTTTTTTTTTTGGTCGTTGTTTTGTTTTGGCGGGTGCTTTTTGGAAGTCTTAAAGGGGCAGGGCGGGTCACTTAATCCAGAGGTAGGGAATCTGGGATCTCTGGGCACCCTAACCCCTGGGCTGCAGGGAGCAGGCAGGCCCCTTACGGAGATAAATACCCTCCCAGCAGCTCCTGCTCCAACGCGACTCCACCATTTTGGAGTAGCTGCCCGAGCCAGGCCACACCCACGGCAAAAGCGGAGATTAACTCCATAGCAGCCGGGCAGGAAGCAGAAACCCTGTCTGCACACAGCTGCGCAGCACAAGCCACTAGAGGTCGCTGTTCTCCCAGGAGAGGAGGGCCACAAACCAACAAGAAAGGAATTCCTTCCAGCCGTCACTCGTCCCAGTTCTGCAGACTATTCCTATCACCATGAAAAGGCAAAGCTACAGGCAGACAAAGATCACAGAGACAACACCAGAGAAGGAGACAGACCTAACCAGTCTTCCTGACAAAGAATTCAAAATAAGAATCATAAACATGCTGACAGAGATGCAGAGAAATACGCAAGAGAAATGGGATGAAGTCCGGAAGGAGATCACAGATGCCAGAAAGGAGATCGCAGAAATGAAACAAACTCTGGAAGGGTTTATAAGCAGAATGCATAGAATGCAAGAGGCCATTGATGGAATTGAAATCAGAGAACAGGAACGCATAGAAGCTGACATAGAGAGAGACAAAAGGATCTCCAGGAATGAAACAATGTTAAGAGAACTGTGTGACCAATCCAAAAGGAACAATATCCATATTATAGGGGTCCCAGAAGAAGAAGAGAGAGGAAAAGAGATGGAAAGTATCTTAGAAGAAATAATTGCTGAAAACTTCCCCACACTTCAGCATTTTATTAAAAATAAGAATAATAAAGAGAGAAATGTAGTATCCACACATAAATCAAGTATAAAAACCAAATGAGTATTCATATTTGAACTGACTGTTTAGAGTTCATAATGCATGAGCAAAACTGAAAGTTTCTGTGATGACTGCCCTTGTACTGTTCACTATGTAACTTATTCATTATGTAAGAATTTGTTCTCCATGTAAGAACTTGTTTGTTATGCCTCAGAAGATTGGAGACTGACGAAAATTAGGCTTGGGGTGGATTAATGATTGTGCATTGAGCATTGACTCCCCTATACAAAATTTTATTGTCGTTAACAATCATTTGATCAATAAATATGAGAGATGCCCTCACAAAAAAAAAAAAAAAAGAAAGGACAGACTTCCAATGGTAAAATAAATAAGTAACCGGGATGTAATGTATAGCATAAGAATATAGTCAAGATAATGTAACAGCTTGTTAGGGTGATAGCTGGAACCTCGAATTATGTATATAAATGTTCTACCACTGTGTTGTACACTTAAAACTAATGTAATGTAATACTGTGCGTCAACTAGCCTTCAATAAAAAAATGATTATTAAAAAAAAAAGAATTAATATCGTCAAAATGGCCATCCTGCCCAAAGCAATATACAGATTTGATGCAATCCCTATGAAACTACCAGCAACATTCTTCAATGAACTGTAACAAATAATTCAAAAATTCATATGGAACCACCAAAGACCCCGAATAGCCAAAGCAATCCTGAGAAAGAAGAATAAAGTAGGGGGATCTCACTCCCCAACTTCAAGCTCTATTATAAAGCCATAGTAATTAAGACAATTTGGTACTGGCACAAGAACAGAGCCACAGACCAATAGAACAGACTAGAGAATCCAGACATTAACCCAGACATATATGGTCAATTAATATTTGATAAAGGAGCCATGGACATACAATGGCGAAATGACAGTCTCTTCAACAGGTGGTGCTGGCAAAACTGGACAGCTACATGTAGGAGAATGAAACTGGACCATTGTCTAACCCCATATACAAAAGTAAACTCAAAATGGATCAAAGACCTGAATGTAAGTCACGAAACCATTAAACTCTTGGAAGAAAACATAGGCAAAAACCTCTTAGACATAAACATGAGTGACCTCTTCTTGAACGTATCTCCCCGGGCAAGGAAAACAACAGCAAAAATGAGTAAGTGGGACTATATTAAGCTGAAAAGTTTCTGTACAGCAAAAGACACCATCAATAGAACAAGAAAGATCCCTACAGTATGGGAGAATATATTTGAAAATGACACATCCGATAAAGGCTTGACGTCCAGAATATATAAGGAGCTCACACGCCTCAACAAACAAAAAACAAATAACCCAATTAAAAAATGGGCAGAGGAACTGAACAGACAGTTCTCCAAAAAAGAAATACAGATGGCCAACAGACACATGAAAAGATGCTCCACATCGCTAATTATCAGAGAAATGCAAATTAAAACTACAATGAGGTATCACCTCACACCAGTAAGGATGGCTGCCATCCAAAAGACAAACAACAACAAATGTTGGCGAGGCTGTGGAGAAAGGGGAACCCTCCTACACTGCTGGTGGGAATGTAAGTTAGTTCAACCATTGTGGAAAGCAGTATGGAGGTACATCAAAATGCTCAAAACAGACTTACCATTTGACCCAGGAATTGCACTCCTAGGAATTTACCCTAAGAACGCAGCAATCAAGTTTGAGAAAGACAGATGCACCCCTATGTTTATTGCAGCACTATTTACAATAGCCAAGAATTGGAAGCAACCTAAATGTCCATCGACAGATGAATGGATAAAGAAGATGTGGTACATATACACAATGGAATACTACTCAGCCATAAGAAAAGGGCAAATCCAATCATTTGCAGCAACATGGATGGAGCTGGAGGGTATTATGCTCAGTGAAACAAGCCAAGCGGAGAAAGAGAAATACCAAATGATTTCACTTATCTGTGGAATATAAGAACAAAGGAAAAACTGAAGGAACAAAACAGCAGCAGAATCACAGAACTCAAGAATGGACTAACAGGTACCAAAGGGAAAGGGACTGGGGAGGATGGGTGGGTAGGGAGGGATAAGGGGGGGAGAAGTAGGGGGGTATTAAGATTAACATGCAAGGGGGGGTAGGAGAAAAGGGAGGACTGTACAACACAGAGAAGGCAAGTAGTGATTCTACAACATTTTGCTATGCTGATGGACAATGACTGTAAAGGGGTTTATAGGGTAGACCTGATATAGGGGAGAGCCTAGTAAGCATAATATTCGTCATGTAAGTGTAGATTAGTGATACCAAAAACAAAGAAAAAAAAAAAAAGGGCAGTTCCTGTGTGGTAACCTCCAACGAGTTCTACACAAGGATATAAAGGGCATATAAAAGTGTAGGCAAAGGGTCTGTTTGTGTTTATACAGAGGAGCAAAGCCTAATTGGGTTACCGCAAAAATGAACTAAGATACGATATGAAAAAGAACTTCCAACATCAGCACCCTCTGGAAGACTCATGCCAGAAGATGATCATCAAAAAACCCCAACAAAGATCCACGCACTGCTACCGCTGTAGATGCACTCATCCCACCCGTTCCTGGACTTGCCATGGGAATGAGGAAGGAGATATCTAAACTGGCCTGTGCATACAGTAAAACAACAAATTTGACTGGATCTATACTGTTGGAACTCAACCAAGAATTTGGAGAAGTGCAAATTGTAGCTCTCCAAAGTCTTACAACTACAGACTATTTACTGTTAAAAGAACATATGGCATGTGAACAGTCCCCAGGAATGGGTTGTTTTAATTTGTCTGATTTCTCTCAGACTGTTCAAGTTCAGTTGGACAATATCCACCATGTCATAGATAAGTTTTCACAAATGCCTAAGGTGCCTAACTGGTTTTCTTGGTTTCACTGCAGATGGCTGGTAATTACAGATATGCTTTGGTTATGTAACTATACTCCTATTATGTTAATGTGTGCGCAATTTAAGTGGTAGCTTAAAACCTATTCATGCTGAAGTTACTCTACAAGAAGATATGCCAAAGAAATAATCAATCTTCCCATGTTTTCTTCCGTCTGCTACTTCTACAGCTTTTCTTCTTCCTTCCTAATTACAACCCTTAAATAGAATTCGTGCCTCGTATCAAATTTATCGAGTATCATAATTCTTCCAAGTGGTAAAGATACCTCAAGACAAATGCTGGGCATAGAAACCACAGGGCATAAATATGCAAAGATGTAAAAAGCTAACCTTTTCAAACAATAAGGCTTCTCTCTCACTTACCAACTTCACATTTCCCTGTATGGCCCCGGAAGATGACTGGTTAGCCAGAGACAGGTAAGATTCCTCAAGGGAGGAACAACCTAAGACAGGCACAGTCGCAGGGGGGCCATCAGGTGAGAAATTGGGGATCAACAGAGGTGAGGCTTAGAACCTCACCCCCCCGTTCTGAGAGAAATCTTCTGCATACGTGGATGTTTTATTGCCCTGGTCTAGCTTGGAATAACACATAGTCTACAGGCACACACCTGATCATCTACATTTGCTCTCTTACAACACTAAACTATGTTTTCTTCCTTTATCTTGTATCTACCTACCACTTCAGCATTTTATTAAAAATAAGAATAATAAAGAGAGAAATGTAGTATCCACACATAAATCAAGTATAAAAACCAAATGAGTATTCATATTTGAACTGACTGTTTAGAGTTCATAATGCATGAGCAAAACTGAAAGTTTCTGTGATGACTGCCCTTGTACTGTTCACTATGTAACTTATTCATTATGTAAGAATTTGTTCTCCATGTAAGAACTTGTTTGTTATGCCTCAGAAGATTGGAGACTGACGAAAATTAGGCTTGGGGTGGATTAATGATTGTGCATTGAGCATTGACTCCCCTATACAAAATTTTATTGTCGTTAACAATCATTTGATCAATAAATATGAGAGATGCCCTCACAAAAAAAAAAAAAAAGAAAGGACAGACTTCCAATGGTAAAATAAATAAGTAACCGGGATGTAATGTATAGCATAAGGAATATAGTCAAGATAATGTAACAGCTTGTTAGGGTGATAGCTGGAACCTCGAATTATGTATATAAATGTTCTACCACTGTGTTGTACACTTAAAACTAATGTAATGTAATACTGTGCGTCAACTACCCTTCAATAAAAAAATGATTATTAAAAAAAAAAAAAAAAGAACATATGGGATATGAACAGTCCCCAGGAATGGGGTGTTCTAGTTTATCTGAATTCTCTCAGACTGTTTAAGTTCAGTCGGACAATATCCACCATATCATAGATAAGTTTTCACAAATGCCTAAGGTGCCTAACTGGTTTTCTTGGTTTCACTGGAGATGGCTGGTAATTACAGGTATGCTTTGGTTAGGTAACTATATTCCTATTATGTTAATGTGTGTGCACAATTTAATTAGTCATTTAAAACCTATCCATGCTGAAGTTACTCTACAAGAAGATATGTCAAACAAATAATCAATCTTCCCAGGTTTTCTTCTGCCTGCTACTTCTATAGCTTTTCTTCTTCCTACCTAATCACAACCTTTAAATAGAACTCGTGCCACATGTCGAATTTACCGAGTATCATAATTCTTCCAAGTGGTAAAGACACCTCAAGACAAATGCTGGCCATAGAAGCCACAGGGCATAAATATGCAAAGAAGTAAAAAGCTAACCTTTTCAAACAATAAGGCTTCTCTCTCACTTACCCACTTAACATTTCCCTGTATGGCCCCGGAAGATGACTGGTTAGCCAGAGACGGGTAAGATTCCTCAAAGGAGGAACAACCTAAGACAGGCACAGTCGCAGGGGGCCATCTTTTGAGAAAATGGGGATTAGCAGAGATGAGGCTTAGAACCTTCCCCCTCATGTTCTGAGAGAAATCTTCTGCATACATGGATGTTTATTGCCCTCGTCTAGCTCGGATTAACACATAGTCTACAGGCACACACCTGATCATCTACATTTGCTCTCTTACAACACTAAACTCTGTTTTCTACCTTTATCTCATATCTACCTACCACTTCAGCATTTTATTAAAAATAATAATAATAGAGAAATGTGGTATCCACATATAAATCAAGTTTAAAAATCAAATGAATATTCATATTTGAACTGACTGTGTATAGTTCATAATGCATGAACAAAACCTAAAGCTTCTGTGATGACTGCCCTTGCACTGCTCACCATGTAACTTATTCACTATGTAAGAATTTGTACTCCATGTAAGAATTTGTTCGTTATGTATCAGAAGATTGGAGACTGATGAAAATTAGGCTTGGGGTGGATTAATAATTGTGCATTGAGTATTGACCCCCCTATACAGAAATTTATTGTGGTTAACAACTATTTGATCAATAAATATGAGAGATGCCCTCACAATATATATATATATATATATATATATATAAACACACTTCAAATTGTAAAATAAAGAAGTAACCGGGATGTAATGTATAGCATAAGGAATATAGTCAAAATATTGTAACAACTTGGTATGGTGATAGCTGGTACCTAGAATTATCATGTATATAAATGTTGAATCACTGTGTTGTACACCTGAAACTAATGTAATGTAATACTGTTGTCAATTACCCTTCAATAAAAACAAAAAAAAACAAAAAAAAAACAAGTTCTTACATGGAGAACAAATTCTTACATAATGAATAAGTTACATAGTGAACAGTACAAGGGCAGTCATCACAGAAACTTTTGGTTTTGCTCATGCATTATGAACTCTAAACAGTCAGTTCAAATATGAATACTCATTTGATTTTTATACTTGATTTATATGTGGATACCACATTATTCTCTTTATTATTATTATTTTTAATAAAATGCTGAAGTGGAAGATAGATACAAGATAAAAGTAGAAAACATAGTTTAGTGTTGTAAGGGAGCAAATGTAGATGATCAGGTGTGTGCCTGTAGACTATGTGTTAATCCAAGCTAGACAAGGGCAATAAAACATCCACGTATGCAGAACATTTCTCTCAGAAGGGGGGGGTGAGGTTCTAAGCCTCACCTCTGTTGATCCCCAATTTCTCACCTGATGACCCCTCTCTGACTGTACCTGTCTTAGGTTGTTCCTCCCTTGAGGAATCTTATCTGTCTCTGGCTAACCAGTCATCTTCCGGGGCCATACAGGGAAATGTAAAGTTGGTAAATGAGAAAGAAGCCTTATTCTTTGAAATGGTTAGCTTTTTATTTCTTTGCATATTTTTGCCCTGTAGCTTGTATGCCCAGCATTTGTCTTGATGTATCTTTACCACTTGGAAGAATTATGATACTCGGTAAATTTGGTATGAGGCACGAATTCTATTTAAGGGTTGTAATTAGGAAGGAAGAAGAAAAGCTATAGAAGTAGCAGGCGGAAGAAAACATGGGAAGATTGATTATTTCTTTGACATATCTTCTTGTACAGTAACTTCAGCATGTATAGGTTTTAAGCTACTACTTAAATTGCGCACACACATTAACATAATAGGAGTATAGTTACATAACCAAAGCATATCTGTAATTACCAGCCATCTCCAATGAAACCAAGAAAACCAGTTAGGCACCTTAGGCATTTGTGAAAACTTATCTATGATATGGTGGATATTGTCCAACTGAGCTTGAACAGTCTGAGAGAAATCAGACAAATTAAAACAACCCATTCCTGGGGACACTTCCAACAGCATAGATCCAGTCAAATTTGTTGTTTTACTGTATGCACAGGCCAGCTTAGATATCTCCTTCATTCCCATGGTAAGTCCAGGAGCTGGTGGGATGAGTGTATCTACAGCTGTAGCAGTGCGTGGATCTTTGTTAGGGTTTTTTGATGATCATCTTCTGGCATGAGTCTTCCAGAGAGTGCTGATGTTGGGAGTTCTCTTTCATATCGTGTCTTAGTTCATATTTGGGGTAGCCCAATTAGGCTTTGATCTTCTGTATAAACGCAAACAGACCCTTTGCCTACACTTTTATATGCCCTTTATATCCTTGTGTAGAACTCATTGGAGGTTACCACACAGGAAGTGCCCTTTTTTGTTTGTTTTGTTTTGTTTTGTTTTTGGTATCACTAATCTACACTTACATGACGAATATTATGTTTACTAGGCTCTCCCCGATACCAGGTCTCCCCTATAAACCCCTTAACAGTCACTGTCCATCAGAATAGCAAAATGTTGTAGAATCACTACTTGCCTTCTCTGTATTGTACAGCCCTCCCTTTTTTCCTACCCCCCCATGCATGCTAATCTTAATACCCCCCTACTTCTCCCCCCCTTATCCCTCCCTATCCACCCATCCTCCCCATTCCCTTTCCCTTTGGTACCTGTTAGTCCATTCTTGAGTTCTGTGATTCTGCTGCTGTTTTGTTCCTTCAGTTTTTCCTTTGTTCTTATATTCCACAGATAAGAGAAATCATTTGGTATTTCTCTTTCTCCACTTGGCTTGTTTCACTGAGCGTAATGCCCTCCAGCTCCATCCATGTTGCTGCAAATGGTTGGATTTGCCCTTTTCTTATGGCTAAGTAGTATTCCATTGTGTATATGTACCACATCTTCTTTATCCATTCATCTATTGATGGACATTTAGGTTGCTTCCAATTCTTGTCTATTGTAAATAGTGGTGCGATAAATATAGGGGTGCACTGTTCTTTCTCATACTTGATTGCTGCATTCTTAGGGTAAATTCCTAGGAGTGCAATTCCTGGGTCAAATGGTATGTCTGTTTTGAGCATTTTGATGTACCTCCATACTGCTTTCCACAATGGTTGAACTAACTTACATTCCCACCAGCAGTGTAGGAGGGTTCCCCTTTCTCCACAGCCTCGCCAACATTTGTTGTTGTTTGTCTTTTGGATGGCAGCCATCCTTACTGGTGTGAGGTGATACCTCATTGTAGTTTTAATTTGCATTTCTCTGATAATTAGTGATATGTCTGTTGGCCATCTGTATTTCTTTTTTGGAGAACTGTCTGTTCAGTTCCTCTGCCCATTTTTTAATTGAGTTATTTGGTTTTTTTGGTTGAGGCGTGTGAGCTCTTTATATGTTCTGGACGTCAAGCCTTTATCAGATGTGTCATTTTCAAATATACTCTCCCATACTGTATGGATCCTTTTTGTTCTATTAATGCTGTCTTTTTCTGTACAGAAGCTTTTCAGCTTAATATAGTCCCACTTACTCATTTTTGCTGTTGTTTTCCTTGCCCGGGGAGATATATTCAAGAAGAGGTCATTCATGTTTATGTCTAAGAGGTTTGTGCCTATGTTTTCTTCCAAGAGTTTAATGGTTTCGTGACTTACATTCAGGTCTTTGATCCATTTTGAGTTTACTTTTGTATATGGGGTTAGACAATGGTCCAGTTTCATTCTCCTACATGTAGCTGTCCAGTTTTGCCAGCACCATCTGTTGAAGAGACTGTCATTTCGCCATTGTATGTCCATGGCTCCTTTATCAAATATTAATTGACCATAAATGTCTGAGTTAATGTCTGGATTCTCTAGTCTGTTCCATTGGTCTGTGGCTCTGCTCTTGTGCCAGTACCAAATTGTCTTGACTACTATGGCTTTATAGTAGAGTTTGAAGTTGGGGAGTGAGATCCCCTCTACTTTATTCTTCTTTTTCAAGGTTTCTTTGGCTATTCCGGTCTTTGGTGTTTCCATATGAATTTTTGAACTATTTGTTCCAGTTCATTGAAGAATGTTGCTGGTAGTTACATAGGGATTGCATCAAATCTATATATTGCTTTGGGCAGAATGGCCTTTTTGACGATATTAATTCTTCCTAGCCACGAGCATGGGATGAGTTTCCATCTTTTAGTGTCCCCTTTAATTTCTCTTAAGAGTGACTTGTAGTTTTCAGAGTATAAGTCTTTCACTTCTTTGGTTATGTTTATTCCTAGGTATTTTATTTTTTTTTTGATGCAATTGTGAATGGAGTTGTTTTCCTGATTTCTCTTTCTGTTGGTTCATTGTTAGTGTATAGGAAAGCCACAGATTTCTGTGTGTTGATTTTGTATCCTGCAACTTAGCTCTATTCCGATATCAGTTCTAGTAATTTTGGGGTGGAGTTTTTAGGATTTTTTATGTCCAGTATCATGTCATCTGCAAATAGTGACAGTTTAACTTCTTCTTTACCAATCTGGATTCCTTGTATTTCTTTGTTTTGTATGATTGCCGTTGCCTGGACCTCCGGTGCTATGTTAAATAACAGTGGGGAAAGTGGGCATCCCTGTCTATTTCCCAATCTCAGAGGAAAAGCTTTCAGCTCCTCGCTGTTCAATATAATGTTAGCTCTCGGTTTTTCATAGATGGCCTTTATTATGTTGAGGTACTTGCCCTCTATTCCCATTTTGCTGAGAGTTTTTATCATGAATGGATGTTGAACTCTGTCAAATGCTTTTTCAGCATCTATGGAGATGATCATGTGGTTTATGTCTTTCTTTTTGTTGATGTGGTGGTTGATGTTGATGGCTTTCGAATGTTGTACCATCCTTGTATCCCTGGGATGAATCCCACTTGGTCATGGTGTATGATCCTTTTGATGTGTTTTTGAATTCAGTTTCCTAATATTTTGTTGAGTATTTTTGCATCTACGTTCTTCAGTGATATTGGTCTGTAGTTTTCTTTTTTGGTGGTGTCTTTGCATGGTTTTGTTATTAGGGTGATGTTAGCTCCATAGAATGAGTTTGGGAGTATCCCCTCCTCCTCTATTTTTTGGAAAACTTTAAGGAGAATGGTTATTATGTCATCCCTGTATGTCTGATAAAATTCCGAGGTAAATCAATCTGTCCCGGGGGTTTTGTTCTTTGGTAGTTTTTTGATTACTGCTTCAATTTCGTTCCTGGTAATTGGTTGGTTTAGATTTTCTGTTTCTTTCTGGGTCAGTCTCGGCAGGTTTTATTTACCTAGGAAGTTCATTTCTCCTAGGTTTCCCAGCTTGTTAGCATATAGGTTTTCATAGTATTCTCTAATAATTCTTTGTATTTCTGTGGGGTCCGTCGTGATTTTTCCTTTCTCGTTTCTGATACTGTTGTTTGTGTTGACTCTCTTTTCTTCTTAATGAGTCTGGATAGAGGCTTATCTATTTTGTTTATTTTCTCAAAGAACCAGCTCTTGGTTTCATTGATTTTTGCTATTGTTTTATTCTTCTTAAATTTATTTATTTCTTCTCTGATCTTTATTATGTCCCTCCTTCTGCTGACCTTAGGCCTCATCTGTTCTTCTTTTTCCAATTTCGATAATTGTGACATTAGAACATTCATTTGGGATTGCTCTTCCTTTTTTAAATATGCTTGGATTGCTATACACTTTCCTCGTAAGACTGCTTTTGCTGTGTCCCACAGAAGTTGGGGCTTAGTGTTGTTGTTGTCATTTGTTTCCATATATTGCTGGATCTCCATTTTGATTTGGTCATTAATCCATTGATTATTTAGGAGTGTTGTTAAGCCTCCATGTTTTTGTCAGCCTCTTTGCTTTCTTTGTACAGTTTATTTCTACTTTTATGCCTTTGTGGTCTGAAAAGTTGGTTGGTAGGATTTCAATCTTTTGGAATTTTCTGAGGCTCTTTTTGTGGCCTAGTACGTGGTCTATTCTGGAGAATGTTCCATGTGCACTTGAGAAGAATGTATATCCTGTTGCTTTTGGATGTAGAGTTCTATAGATGTCTATTAGGTCCATCTGCTCTACTGTGTTGTTCAGTGCTTCCGTGTCCTTACTTATTTTCTGCCCGGTGGATCTATCCTTTGGGGTGAGTGGTGTGGTGAAGTCTCCTAGAATGAATGCATTGCAGTCTATTTCCCCCTTTAGTTCTGTTAGTATTTGTATCACATATGCTGGGGCTCCTGTGTTGGGTGCATATATATTTAGAATGGTTATATCCTCTTGTTGGACTGAGCCCTTTATCATTATGTAGTGTCCTTCTTTATCTCTTGTTACTTTCTTTGTTGTGAAGTCTACTTTGTCTGATATTAGTACTGCATCCCTGCTTTCTTCTCACTGTTGTTTGCTTGAAATATGTTTTTCTATCCCTTGACTTTTAGTCTGTACATGTCTTTGGGTTTGTGGTGAGTTTCTTGTAATCAGCATATAGATGGGTCTTGCTTTTTTATCCATTCTGTTACTCTGTGTCTTTTGATTGGTGCATTCAGCCCATTAACATTTAGGGTGACTATTGAAAGATTTGTACTTATTGCCATTGCAGGCTTTAAATTCTTGGTTACCAAATGGACATGGTTAGCATCTTTAGTATCTTACTGCCTAACTTAGCTCGCTTATTGAGCTGTTAGATACACTGTCTGGAGATTCTTTTCTTCTCTCCCTTCTTATTCCTCCTCCTTGATTCTTCATATGTTGGTTGTTTTGTGCTGTGCTCTTTCTAGTAGTGCTCCCATCTAGAGCAGTCCCTCTAAGATGTTCTGTAGAGGTGGTTTGTGGAAAGCAAATTCCCTCAGGTTTTGTCTGAGAATTGTTTAATCCCACCGTCATATTTGAATGATAGTCGTGCTGGATACTGTATCCTTGGTTCAAGGCCCTTCTGTTTCATTGTATTAAATATATCATGCCATTCTCTTCTGGCCTGTAGGGTTTCTGTCAAGAAATCTGATGTTAGCCTGATGGGTTTTCCTTTATAGGTGACCTTTTTCTCTCTAGCTGCCTTTTAAACTCTTTCCTTGTCCTTGATCTTTGCCATTTTAATTATTATGTGTTTTGGTGTTGTCCTTCTTGGATCCTTTCTGTTGGGGGTTCTGTGTATTTCCGTGGTCTGTTCGATTATTTCCTCCCCCAGTTTGGGGAAGTTTTCAGCAATTATTTCTTCTAAGATACTTTCCATCTCTTTTCCTCTCTCTTCTTCTTCTGGAACCCCTATAATATGGATATTGTTCCTTTTGGATTGGTCACACAGTTCTCTTAATATTGTTTCATTCCTGGAGATCCTTTTGTCTCTCTCTATGTCAACTTCTATGCATTCCTGTTCTCTGGTTTCAATTCAATCAATGGCCTCTTGCATCCTATCCATTCTGCTTATAAACCCTTCCAGAGTTTTGTTTCATTTCTGCCATCGCCTTTCTGGCGTCTGTGATCTCCCTCCAGACTTCATCCCATTTCTCTTGCGTATTTCTCTGCATCTCTGTCAGCATGTTTATGATTCTTATTTTGAATTCTTTTTCAGGAAGACTGGTTAGGTCTGTCTCCTTCTCTGGTGTTGTCTCTGTGATCTTCGTCAGCCTATAGCTTTGCCTTTTCATGGTGATAGGAATAGTTTGCAGAGCTGGGACGAGTGACGGCTGGAAGAACTTCCTTTCTTGTTGTTGTGTGGCCCTCCTCTCCTGGGAGATCAGCGACCTCTAGTGGCTTGTGCTGCGCAGCTGCGCACAGAGAGGGTTTCTGCTTCCTGCCCGTTTGCTATGGAGTTTATCTCTGCTGTTGCTGTGGGCGTGGCCTGGCTTGGGATGCTGCTCCAAGGTGTTGGAGTCGCTTTGGAGCGGGAGCGGCTGGGAGCCTATTTATCTCCGTAAGGGGCCTTCCTGCTCCCTGCAGCCCAGGGGTTAGGGTGCCCAGAGATCCCCGGATTCCCTACCTCTGGATTAAGTGTCCCGCCCTGCCCCTTTAAGACTTCCAAAGAGCACCCGCCAAAACAAAACAACGACCACCAAAAAAAAAAAAAAAAAAAAAGGTGGCCGCTCGTTTGTCTTTATTCTCCGGCGCCAGCCTCAGGCCTCTGCTCACCGGTCTTGCTGCCCTGTTTCCCTAGTATTGGGGTCCCTATCCCTTTAAGACTTCCAAAAAGCTCTCGCCAAAATAAAAGAGAGAAAAAAAAAAAATCGGCCGCGTGCTTTTCTTATGTCCTCCGGCGCCCGGCCTCCGGTGCCCGTTCACTGTTCTTGCTGCCCTTTTTTCCTAGTATCCACGGCCCCCTGGGCATGTACTGTGTCTGCGCTCTGGCCTGGATGGCTGGGGCTGGGTGTTCGGCAGTCCTGGGCTCCATCTCCCTCCCGCTCTGCCTGTTCTTCTCCTGCCGGGAGTTGGGTTGATGGGCGCTTGGCTCCCGCCAGGCCAGGGCTTGTATCTTACCCCCTTTGCAAGGCGCTGGGTTCTCTCAGGTGTGGATGTGGTCTGGATATTGTCCTGTGTCCTCTGGTCTTTATTCTAGGAAGGGTTGTCTTTGTTATATTTTCATAGATATATGTGGATTTGGGAGGAGATTTCCGCTGCTCTACTCATGCTGCCATCTTCCCTCCCTCCCTCTTATAATTTCTAATATGTGGAAATGGATCTGTTTCCAAATTCTGATGGAATAAAAGTGTATAAATGATTTCTATATTACTGTATAATGTATTCATCTTCATGAGACTGAAATTTTGCAGAGGAAGAGTGACTTGATTTAATTGAGGAGGACTATTTCTGGCATTACAGCCTTGAAACAAAAGTCTACTCATATTTGTGTTTTCATATTGAAATTAACAATGGGTGACCTAAAACTCAAATTATAGACTGTGGAGTGAGGACTCTGTACCCAGCAGGTACAGGCCTATTACAGTCTGTGGGTCCCACTCCTGCTGAGCCAGTGTCTTTAGGGTAGTTTGGGATGTTAGGTACTTATTATGAAAACATTTTTTTAAATCTAAATAATGATAAAATATGTGTGTCCTAAACTCTTGAGGAATATTAAATGTGGTGCAGCATTGAAAACTTGCTGGGATGCTTCAAATCAAGATTCAATATTATCCTACCACCGCTGTCAATGATTCTGCAAGTTAAAACACACACTGAGCTGCCCACATCAGTCTCCAGATACTGAGTAGGGAACAGTCAGGACAAGCCGGGAGGCAGTTTCATCGCACGGCACAGACAGCAGGTCCTCGTGTCAGGAACGCTTGGTGGGCTGTTCAGTGGGGCTCCATCACAGTTATGCCTGCTTATCAAAGTGCATCAGCAGTTTGCCCAGGACCCTCCAGCACCTTCTGTGTTTCCTCCATTCACTCAGTCAAGACCTCCCAGGCCATCAGTGCTCTGGCCACTGTGTGGGTCTTGCTTCACTTTGACACAAATAGGAGCTGGGTCGGCAGGGGGGTTTGGAGTATATTGGACAGCTTTTGAATATTGCCTAGAGCTCAGTTCCATCCATCAGTGAGGGTGGAGCTTAATAGAAAAATTACTTTTTCATTGTGTTCCAGACTAGTTGGACACATATAGGGAGGCATCAGAATTATTTGCCGTGTTGCCTAGTCTTACAGCATACCAGAACGTGGGAGTGTAAAAACTTGAATATCACAATTAGCCTTTGTGAAGTTTATAAGAATATACAAGGTATTTGATATTTGTAATTTCCTCCTGAAATATTCCAATTTATAAGCCCTTCTAAACTCTTCATAGAAAGAGAAACCAATTATTTTGTTTTACCTTCCTGTTGGTAAGAGTCTTTTAAATTTAACATTCAACATGTCACAAAATGAAGAGGTAGAAAGATCTAATTTCTGGAAGAGATTATATGGATGAAACTGTTGCCAATTGTCTTCAGAAAGGTCAGATATTTTGTTTTGTTGGTCATTTTTATCAGTTTTAAAATTCTACTTTAAACAACATATAACAATTATCACTGAGTAGAGACCCTAATCTCCTTAAGTTTAAAGAAGTTCGATTTTACTTTGATTCATATTCAGCATCTAGCACAGACACAGGCTGAGAGCAGATTTAGGAGCCACCAACAAACTGGACTTAGAGCATCTCAGTATTGTTCAGTTTTTCTCTATGCACCTCAGTTTCTATGAAAAATTAATTGCTATATGCATTAAAGAAGGTGATATTTGGGAAAAATAAATAAAGCCTTATCTGACAAGGCTTAATTTTTGCTTTTTGATGAATTTTTGTTTTCATTTATTTCCATATATTCCTTGAATTTTATTCTAATTTGTTCATTGATCCATTGATTTTTGAGAAGCACTGTGTTAATGGTGTTTAGCATCCATGTGTTTGTGGGCTTTTTGTTTTCTTTGTGTAATCTATTTCTAGTTTCATACCATTGAGGTTTGAGAAGTTGTTTTATACAATCAAAATCATTTTGAATTTATTGAGGCTCTTTCTGTGGCTTAGCATGTTATCCGGTTTGGAGAAAGTTTCATGTACACTTGAGAGAAATGTGTATCTGGCTGCTTTTTGCAGAATGTTCTGTGGATATCTGATTAAGGACATCTGATTTAATGAACTGTTCAATGCCTCTGTTTCTGTATTTATTTTTTGTCTGGTTGATCTGTCTATTGAAGTGAATGGTGTGTTAAAATCTCCTAAGATGAATGTGTTGCAATCTCTTTCTCCCTTTAGTCTGTTATTTGTTTTACATATGTTGGTGCTCCTATGTTTGCATGCATAGATACTTATAATGTTTCTATCCTCTTGTTGGACTGACCTCTTTATCATTGTGGAATGCACTTCTTTGTCTCTTGTTACTTTGTTTTGAAGTCTACTTTGCTGGATACAAGTACAGCTACTTGTGCTTTTCTCTCCCAATTATTTGTATGAAATATCTTTTTCCATCCCTTCAGTTGTAGTCTGTGTATGTCTTTGGGTCTGAGATGAGCCTCATGTAGGAAGCATATAGATCAGTCTGTTTATTTATTCATTATGCCACTCTAGGTTTCTTGATGAGTGTATTCAGTCCATTCACATTTAAGGTAATTATTGATAAGTATGTTATTATTGCAATTTTATTAATTGTTCTCTGGCTGTTTTAATAGTCTCTGTTACTTTCTACCTCTCTTATATTTTACTCTTGTTATCTGATGGTTTTCTTTAGTGTTTTTTTCTCTTTTATAATTTTAAAAATTTTTTTATACTTATTTATTTTTTTATTTTGGTATCATTAATCTACAATTACATGAAGAACATTTGTTTACAAGGTTCCCCACTTCACCAAGTCCCCCCCACATACCCCTTCACAGTCACTGTCCATCTGCATAGTAAGATGCTGTAAAATCACTACATGTCTTCTCTGTGTTGCACAGCCCTCCCCGTACCCCCCACGCACTGTACATGCTAATTGTAATGCCCTCTTTCTTTTCCCCCACCCTTATCCCTCCCTTTCCTCCCATCCTCCCCAGGCCCTATCCCTTTCGTAACTATTAGTCCATTCTTGGGTTCTGTGATTCTGCTGCTGTTTTGTTCCTTCAGTTTTCCTTTGTTCTTATACTCCACATATGAGTGAAATCATTTGGAACTTGTCTTTCTCCACGTGGTTTATTTCACTGAGCATAATGCCCTCTAGCTCCATCCATGTTGTTGTGAATGGTAGGATCTGTTTTTTTCTTATGGCTGAGTAATATTCCATTGTGTATATGTACCACATCTTCTTTATCCATTCATCTACTGATGGACATTTAGGTTGCTTCCATATCTTGGCTATTGTAAACAGTGCAGCAATAAACATAGGGGTGCATCTGTCTTTTTCAAACTGGAGTGCTGCATTCTTAGGGTAAATTCCTGGAAGTGGAATTTCTGGGTCAAATGGTATTTCTATTTTGAGCATTCTGAGGAACCTCCATACTGCTTTCCACAATGGTTGAACTAGTTTACATTCCCACCAGCAGTGTAGTAGGGTTCCCCTTTCTCCACAACCTCGCCAGCATTTGTTGTTGTTTGTCTTTGCGATTATGGCAATCCTTACTGGTGTGAGGTGATATCTCATTGTGGTTTTAATTTGCATTTATCTGATGATTAGTGATGTGAAGCATCTTTTCATATGCCTGTTGGCCATCTGGATTTCTTCTTTAGAGAACTGTCTATTCAGCTCCTCTGCCCATTTTTTAATTGGATTATTTGCTTTTTGTTTGTTGAGGCATATGCGCTCTTTATATATTTTGGATGTCAATCCTTTATTGGATCTGTCATTTATGAATATGTTCTCCCATACTATAGGATACCTTTTTTGGTCTATTGATGGTGTCCTTTGCTGTACAGAAGCTTTTTATCTTGATATAGTCCCACTTATTGATTTTTGCCTTTGTTTCCCTTGCCCGGGGAGATATGTTCATGAAGAAGTCACTCATGTTTATGTCCATGAGATTTTTGCCTATGTTTTTTTCTAAGTGTTTTATGGTTTCATGACTTACATTCAGGTCTTTGATCCATTTTGAATTTACTTTTGTGTATGGGGTTAGACAGTGATCCAGTTTCATTCTCTTACATGTAGCTGTCCAGCTCTACAAGCATCATCTGTTGAAGAGACCTTCATTTCCCCATTGTATGTCCATGGCTCCTTTATCGAATATTAATTGACCATATATGTGTGGGTTAATGTCTGGAGTCTCTAATCTGTTCCACTGGTCTGTGGCTCTGTTCTTGTGCCAGTACCAAATTGTCTTGATTACTATGGCTTTGTAGTAGAGCTTGAAGTTGGGGAGTGAGATCCCTGCCACTTTATTCTTCTTTCTCAGGATTGCTTTGGCTATTTGGGGTCTTTGGTGTTTCCATATGAATTTTTGAACTATTTGTTCCAGTTCGTTGAAGAGTGTTTTTGGTAATTTGATAGGGATTGCATCAAATCTGTATATTGCTTTGGGCAGGATGGCCATTTTGACTATATTAATTCTTCGTAGCCACGAGCATGGGATGAGTTTCCATTTGTTAGTGACCTCTTTAACTTCTCTTAAGAGTGTCTTATAGTTTTCAGGGTATAGGTCTTTCACTTCCTTGGTTAGGTTTATTCCCAGGTATTTTATTCTTTTTGATGCAATTGTGAATGAAATTGTTTTCCTAATTTCTCTTTCTATTGGCTCATTGTTAGTGTATAGGAAAGCCATAGATTTTTGTATGTTAATTTTGTATCCTGCAACTTTGCTGTATTCCGATATCAGTTCTAGTAGTTTCAGAGTGGAGTCTTTAGGGTTTTTTATGTACAATATCATGTCATCTGCAAATAGTGACAGTTTAACTTCTTCTTTATCAATCTGGGTCGTTGTATTTCTTTGTTTTGTCTAATTGCCTTGGCTAGGACCTCCAGTACTATGTTAAATAACAGTGGGGAGAGTGGACATCTCTGTCTTGTTACCGATCTCAGAGGAAAAGCTATCAGCTTCTAGCTGTTTAGAATGATGTTGGCTGTGGGTTTATCGTGTATGGCCTTTATTATGTTGAGGTACTTGCCCTCTATACCCATTTTGCTGAGAGTTTTTATCATGAATGGATGTTGAATTTTGTTGAATGCTTTTTCAGCATCTATGGAGATGATCATGTGGTTTCTGTCTTTCTTTTTGTTGATGTGGTGGATGATGTTGATGGATTTTTTAATGTTGTACCATCCTTGTATCCCTGGGATGAATCCCACTTGGTCATGTTGTATGATCCTTTTGATATATTTTTGAATTCGGTTTGCTAATATTTTGTTGAGTATTTATGCATCTACGTTCATCAGGGATATTAGTCTGTAGTTTTCTTTTTTGTTGTGGTCTTTGACTGGTTTTGGTATTAGGGTGATGTTAGCTTCATAGAAGGAGTTTGGGAGTATTCCCTCCTCTCCTATTTTTTGGAAAACTTTAAGGAGAATGGGTATTATATCATCTCTATATGTCTGATAAAATTCCGAGGTAAATCCATCTGGCCCAGGGGTTTTTTTCTTGGGTAGTTTTTTGATTACCGCTTCAATTTCTTTGCTGGTATTTGGTTTGTTTAGATTTTGTGTTTCTTCCTTGGTCAGTCTTGGAAGGTTGTATTTTTTTAGGAAGTTGTCCATTTCTTCTATGTTTTCCAGCTTCTTAGCATATAGGTTTTCATAGTAGTCTCTAATAATTCTTTGTATTTCTGTTGGGTCCATTGTGATGTTTCCTTTCTCATTTCTGATTCTGTTGATGTGTGTTGATTCTCTTTTTCTCTTAATAAGTCTGGATAGAGGCTTATCTATTTTGTTTATTTTCTCAAAGAACCAGCTCTTGGTTTCATTGATTTTTGCTATTGTTTTATTCTTCTCAATTTTATTTATTTCTTCTCTGATCTTTATTATGTCCCTCCTTCTATTGACCTTAGGCCTCATCTGTTCTTCTTTTTCCAATTTCGATAATTGTGACATTAGACCATTCATTTGGGATTGCTCTTCCTTTTTTAAATATGCTTGGATTGCTATATACTTTCCTCTTAAGACTGCTTTCACTGCGTCCCACAGAAGTTGGGGCTTTGTGTTGTTGTTTTCATTTGTTTCCATATATTGCTGGATTTCCATTTTAATTTGGTCATTCATCCATTGATTATTTAGAAGTGTGTTGTTAATTCTCCATGTGTTTGTGAGCCTTTTTGCTTTTCTTGTACAATTTATTTCTAGTTTTATACCTTTGTGGTCTGAAAAGTTGGTTGGTAGGATTTCAATCTTTTTGAATTTACTGAGGCTCTTTTTGTGGCCTAGTATGTGGTCTATTCTGGAGAATGTTCCATGTGCACTTGAGAAGAATGTGTATCCTGTTGCTTTTAGGTATATAGTTCTATAGTTGTCTATTCGGTCCATCTGTTCTAGTGTGTTGTTGAGTGCCTCTGTGTCCTTACTTATTTTCTGTCTGGTGGATCTGTCCTTTGGAGTGTGTGGTGTGTTGAAGTTTCCCAGAATGAGTGCATTGCAGTCTATTTCCTCCTTTAGTTCTGTTAGTGTGTGTTTCACATAATGCTGGGGCTCCTGTGTTGGGTGCATATATATTTATAATGGTTATATCCTCTTGTTGGACTGAGCCCTTTATCATTATTTAATGTCCTTCTTTATCTCTTGTTACTTTCTTTGTTTTGA
This sequence comes from Manis pentadactyla, assembly GCF_030020395.1. Classification (NCBI taxonomy): domain Eukaryota; kingdom Metazoa; phylum Chordata; class Mammalia; order Pholidota; family Manidae; genus Manis; species Manis pentadactyla. Next base: position 63,842,713 of record NC_080031.1, on the reverse strand, counting down.
AATCTATTTTGTCTGATACTAGTACTGCAACTCCTACTTTTTTCTCCCTATTGTTTGCATGAAAGGTCTTTTTCCATCTCTTGACTTTTAGTCTGTGCATGTCTTTTGGTTTGAGGTGAGTCTCTTGTAAGCAGTATATAGATCAATCTTGTTTTTTTTATCCATTCAGTGACTCTATGTCTTTTGATTGGTGCATTCAGTCCATTTACATTTAGGGTGATTATCAATAGGTTTGTACTTATTGCCATTTTAGGCTTTGGATTCATGGTTACCAAAGGTTCCAGGTTACTTTCCTTACTATGTAATAGTCTAACTTAACTCACTTAGTATGCTGTTACAAACACAATCTAAAGGTTCTTTTCTATTTCTCCTCCTTTTTCTTCCTCCTTCATTCTTTATATATTAGGTATCAGATTCTATACTTTTTCTGTATCCCTTGATTGGCTTTAGGGGTAGTCAATTTAATTTTGCATTTGCCTTGCAATCAGCTGCTCCACCCTCCCAACCATGATTTTACTACCTCTGGTGACAGCTATCCACCCCTAGGAACACTTCCATCTATCGCAGTCCCTCCAAAATCGACTGCAGAGATGGTTTGTGGGAGGTAAACTCTCTCAGCTTTTGCTTATCTGGAAATTGTTTAATCCCTCCTTCAAATTTAAATGATAATCTCACCAGATAAAGTAATCTTGGTTCCAGGCCCTTCTGCTTCATGGCATTAAATACATACTGCCACTCCCTTCTGGCCTGTAAGGTTTCTGCTGAGAAGTCTGTTGTTAGTCTGATGGGCTTTCCTTTGTATGTGATCTTATTTCTGCCTCTGGCTGCTTTTAACAGTCTGTCCCTATTCTTGATCTTTCCCATTTTAATTTCTATGTGTCTTGGTGTTGTCTTCCTTGGGTCCCTTGTGTTAGGGGATCTGTGGATCTCCATGGCCTGAGAGACTATCTCCTTCCCCAGATTGGGGAAGTTTTCAGCAACTACCTCCTCAAAGACACTTTCTTTCCCTTTTTCTCTCTCTTCTTCTTCTGTTATCCCTATAATGCAAATATTGTTCCACTTGGATTGGTCACACAGTTCTCTCAATATTCTTTCATTTTTAGAGATCCTTTTTTCTCTCTGTGCCTCAGGTTCTTTGTATTCCTCTTCTCTAGTTTCTATTTCATTTATTGTCTCCTCCACCGTATCCAACCTGCTTTTAAAACCCTCCATCGTGTTCTTTAATGATTAGATCTCTGACCTGAATTCATTCCTGAATTCTTGGATATCTTTCTGTACCTCCATTAGGATGTTGATTATTTTTATTTTGAACTCCCTTTCAGGAAGAGTCACGAGGTCCATATCATTTAAATCTTTCTCGGGAGTTGTATTAACAATTTTACTCTGGAAAAATTTCCTTTGGTGTTTCATGTTTGTATATGGCGCCCTCTAGTGTCCATAAGGTCTATTCTGGAGCTGCTGAGCCCCTGAAGCAATGCCAGGGGTCGCAGGGGAGCGGTACTGAGGGTAGGAAAGAGCTGTTCCCCGCCTCCTGGCTCCTGTGCCTGTCTCCACTGCCTGAGCCAGTGGGCTGGGCACACAGGTATAAGATTTTGTCCCAGAGCAGCCAGATATGGGTCCCTGCTTTCCACAGCAACTGGAATCCCAGTCTCCCCAGGAACTCTGCCTGTATTAACTTTCCAACCCAGTAGTCATGCGAGTCTCATGAAAGCACCGTGAAATGTAGGTTTGGGCTCCCAGCGCAGATCTCCCGAGCTAGGTATTCAGCAGTCCCAAGCCTTCCACTCCCTCCCTGCTCGGTTTTCTTCCTCCCACCGGTCAGCTGGGGTGGGGGAGGGGCTCGGGTCCCACGGAGCCACAGCTCCAGTACGTTACCCCATTCGCTGAGGTCTGCTCTTTTCTCCAGGTGTGTGCAGTCTGACGTGTTCTCTTGCCTGTTGCTCTCTCAGGATTAGTTGTGCCAATTAAATTTTCTAATTGTATCCAGTTTTAGGAGGAAGCCTCTGTCTCTCTTCTCACGCCGCCATCTTTTTTTTTAGTCATGATTTTTATAATTAATCGTCTGAGCTGGGAAGATGAGTGAATGATCCTTATGAGTATACATCCATGAACAAACATGCAGGCACAGGATATTTGGTTCCATTTGTGCCAGCAGGTTCCTCATTTTGCTATTTCAGCATTACAGTTATGGGAGAAAAACAACAGCTAAAAGTAACACGTCTTTGGCAAACTTCTGAAATAAAAAAATGTTGACTTACCTTAAAAGATGTATCTCATGGTTATCTTCAATATAAACAAGAAAATACATGGAGAAAATTTTTGTTAAAATTCAATTTGATGAATTTATCCACCATGAATAAAAGCTGTTTTTCACACTTTTCCAAAGACAGTGTAAATGTCTGCTTTTTTTTCTTTCTGTTTTACAAATAACTTGGCAGAAGAGCTTAATATGTACAAGGAAGTAAAATTTACAGTAATAGTGTTTTTATAAATTAAGATCCTGCAGATTTAATTTACAGCTGGTTTGGGAATAACAACTCATACCACAAAATAAAAGGAGACTCAAAGGTAGCAGACTCCATTAATTGGATGTTTTCTGACAATTCTCTGTGTGTTTCTCTCTTGGCAATCCATACATACCTGGTGATTAGTCTCCTGTTAATTTGTCCTATAAATTCATGTCCCAGTAACAACCAAGGACATTGGGAATACAGATGAATAGGTTAACTCAAGCCCTAATAAATAAATGAGAAGTGCATCTGACTCTCAAAACACATTAAGATACAAGTATAAAGTGGGCTGATAGATAAATAAGGATACATTTTTGAGAGGAATATTTGAAATGGCATTGCAAAACATTCATGTTCATGAATCTCCTTTCCATGCTTAATCTCTTTTTGCGTTTGAGAAGTCAGCTTCCAGGCAAAAATACTACAAACCCATCAACTACTTGAGTCAGACCTAGTGAGGGTAGACTTTCGCTATCCCTGTATGTGTCAATCTGCCTTTTAGGTTAAGATAAACTTGACAGTAAACAGGAAAATTAAAAGCCTTAGCTGTGCTAGGCATGGGGAATATAAAACTGTAATAGTAAAATCGTTTTTGTTTCCCATATAAGAATTTACAGCTTTCAGTGCAGGAATGTGGTTTCTGGAGTTAAGTTGCAATACTCACTTTCCGCTGAGAACTTGAAAGGATCTGGATAACTTTCCATATTTGCTCTATGAGTATGTAGTACAGATGACAGATATGTAGATATGTAGTTCAGAAAGGAGAGGACTTACTGTGGCAGGTTGTATTTCCCCAAAATGACATTACTAGTTCTGGTCTCACACCTTTTGCAGAATCTGCTACCTCCTCAAGAGGCAGACTTTAATTACCCTCTCCTGGGACCTGGGCTTCGTGACCACTTTGACTAAGAGAATATGAGGAAAGTGTGCTGTGTGACTTCCACGGTTAGGTCATAGAAGTTGATACAGCTTCCACCTGGCTCTCCATAGGGACACTCACCTTTGGAAGCCAGCCACCATACTGTGGGAGACAAAAGACACCACATGGAAGGGTTCCAGCCACAGTCCCACTGTGCTCCCAGCCAAGAGCCAGACACACAAGTGAGGGACCCTTCAGATGATTCTCCCCTTCAGCCTTGCAGTCACCCCACCTGCCTCACAGAGCAGAGACAAAATGCCCCGAGCATGCCCAACCCAAATTACAAACATGTGAGCAAAATAAATATTGTCATTGTCTTATGCTACTGACTTAGAGTGGTTTGTTCAACAGCAAACGGGAAACTTAACAACTGTCTTGATTCTGTTTTATCTTGTCAGCAGCTTAAGTCACTTTTCACCATGAAAATGGCTCAACAATCATTTAGCAATGATTCCATCTGCAAAGAGTCAAATATTGTGGTGCAGGACCTTCTCATGACAACTGCCTTCTATCCACTCTGCATTTGGTCACTAACCATGCTTGCTCCACTTGGGCACTGAGAGTTCTTTTTGTTTTTAGAAATTATAAAGGTGACATATACTCATGAAAATTCAAACTTACAGATTTCTAGAAAAAAGAGAAAGTCCCACTTTGTTGTCTAACTTTCCCTCCTCCCACATATTTCAGAGGAAACCATACCAAATCTAGATCCTTCTCTGATTCTCTACATCTTCACACCCACCCACCCCTGAGCACCTTAGATGTTGTCCCCTGTAGAACTCATTAAACTTGTCAAAGCAAGCCTACTGATGATAATTATGACCAAGATATGAAGACCAATGGTGGTTGCCATTTTATGAGCTCTTCCTATGTGCCAGGCAATATAGAACATGGGTAGCTTGAATAGCTATGGTGGGAGTATTTATATCACAGAAATGGGCAACTACTAACAATCAGGGTTTTTGTTTCTGGAAAACCAATTGTTAAATTTACCAGCAAGGACCATGCTGATCTTCACTTACTGATGTATCTCCAGCTCCTAGGACAGTGTCCAGCACACAGAAGACTCTCAATAAATATTTGTTGAATGAATATTCTAATCATAGGCTCAGACAAGATTCCAGTTGATGTACTTCCAAAATGCAACTTCTATTTATTGCTTCCAGACATTTCCTTATTTGGATAATTGGAATACTCCCTACATGGGTCCCCAAAGTCAAACTGACTATGCTAAAATAGATTCAAACCTCATAACCAAAACATATCATCCTTTCTTCCCTCATCTCTTTTGCCAGCTTTTGTCATACTCAAATTATTTTTTTTAGAAGTGGCTCAGTCAAGAAAAAAATTAGAAATACCATAAATAGGATCACACACGTACTGCGGGGATGTGTGTGTGTGCACACAGGGGCAAATGTATCTTTTTGATGGGCTCTACATACATCATAAATAATATCTTCTTTAAACAGAAATGGTGGTAGAGGGGAGATGGGAAAGTGTGAATATTGAAAAGGACAGCAATCCAGGCTTTGCTGTCTGTCAGAGGAAGAAAATCAAGCCTGAAAAATTAACCAACTACCCAGATAAGCATAAGCAATTAATGCATTTTAGGCTTCTTGGACCCAAGGCAATGTGGTCATGATCACGTGGGGAACAAAGACATGCCCGAAGAGCAAAACGGTGGACATTATTTAACCATCATAAGCTGCTCCAGGTTTCAGGTCACTGACAATTATTATGATATGTAGGAGGATAGATGTCTATATGGCACTACCCCAAATTCCATCTCTGCTTAAAATGCAGATACTTTCCAAAGCAAATGTATCTTTTTCAGTTAACCTTCTTGTCGGCTCCGAGAAACCCTTTTGGGTCAGGCTGGACATGGAGGAGTTGAAGGATAGTGGTACTGGGATTGGTTACTCACCAATTATTCTTTAAGGACTGTCCCTTCCAATACTAGGTGAAAAAATGGGCTTTCAGTTGAATTCTTTTTCCTTCCTTTTTTTAAGGGAAATCCTAGGAAGTGTTAGGAATCTCTGTTCCGTTTCTATGAAATATCTCATTAGGGTATTTTAAATACTGGTGTGGTTTTGTGAGAGTCATACATCACCACTGGAAAATAGATACTCTGTGATTCCTTGCATCTGGGACTTATCAATAATTTCCATCACTGAGAAAGCACCCATTATTCTGGTAGCATTTCCAAAATATCAAAGGCATTGGAAAAATGCAAAGCAGTCAAGAGAAAGACTTGTATTCCCACTGTAGAAATTAAAGAGATTGAAATTAAGGGAATGTCTAAGAAAATTTCTAGCATGCCAAAGCCTTTTCAGATCAGCAAAATAAATTACCTGATCAAAAAATCTTGAATGGAAGAGTAGAAAAATCAAAGCAAGACATTGTGAAAGTCCACAGAGTTGTCAATATTAGAAAAACTTTTAGTATAACTTTTTAGTTTGACTTGAAGAAGAGTTATGTCTACTTTGATCTCTCAGTATTCTGGAATTTAAGGTTCTGTTTTATTCCTTATTTTATTCATGGTTTGTTTGGAATTAGAGCCAATGGAATCATTTTTTTGCTGTGTCCTACATACCCCACTGCCAGCAGGTTTATTTTTTCTATACTTCTAACTTCCTGATACCTCTTTCATGTATGATTGCTGTCAGTCTAGTTTTAAAGTAATCAACACAAAATGCCACAGTATAGATATATACTAATTAGTAAAACAAAAAATTCATCAACTGTCTGGAGGGTCTTGTTATTTACAGGGAGACTGTTTGACACTTGAATATGCATCCATATGGCTATTGAAGTGCCAGATACATCAAATGAGAATTTGTTCGGGAATTTGTCAACTAATTGGGTCAGGTTTTCTCAGGTTATCTTAAATTTCAAAGAAGAGAAAATAGTTCAGAATTAGAGGGTGGTTGTCTAACACAGTTAAACCACTAGTATCACCAAGAGTATTACATTATAATATGGGGTGAGATACTAAACAAATCTTTGAGTATTCGGAAACTAAAATAAACAAATGGTTGAGTTTTTAAGATTTTATTCAATTTTATATGGCAATATATTTAAAAATATTCATGCATTATTATTTTATACAATGTAGACTGGATTCTTTAATACTACCTGAAAACTATATGACATGTAATAAAGTGAAAAAACAAAACAAATATAAGACTTATAATACTAAAGTAGTACTATTACTTTATTTCATTCCTCAGGACTATATGGATTTTCCAACTGTATAAAATCAAATGACAGGCAGTTAACCTGCCACTACTATGAAGAGCCCTGGAATGCTGCAGATGATGTATTTCAGGGCAATGCTGAGCTTTGGAAAGTGAATTGTTTCCGAAGCATGGCAGGAGATGAGCACACAGCCTAGCTGATGTGGAACAAGTTACATATGATGAGGCAATCACTTCATAAAGATTTGAAAGTGACTTGGAAAATTAATAACAGTTCAGAGGAGAAGTTAACAGATGTCTTTGAATAATGTAAGAACAATTCAGTATTGATAAAGGAAGGACAGAACACAGAAAAGAAGAGGAGAGAAGATACTGAATCCTAAGGTGAAAAGAGAATCAGAAATGCAGAGAGAGACCATCTGACTGGAGACTAAACCTGAAAGGTAACTGGAATCCCCAGGTTGAGGAAAACTGTGGAAAAAATGATCCATGATTGTAGATATAGCAAATAATCACAAGTACTAGTGCACAGAGAAAACATTCCCATTTCTAGAGATGGAGGGAAAGGGTATGAAGTAAGAAAGGTGCACCATCCCATCAGAACCAGCAACTCTCTAATCACACTGAACAGAAGGGCTAGTCTTTGAGGCAGAATCCAGTCTCAGATATTTTACTCTGTGTAATTGGGAACAATTGGTACCAAAAATACATGGCAACTGATAAGAATGTGTGTGTGTGTGTGTGTGTGTGTGTGTGTGTGTGTGTGTGTTAGAAGACGCTGCTTTCAGTTTTGAAAATGTTGAAGTTAAGAAGACAATAATACAATGAACTGAATTAGATAGTTAAATCAAAGATAGAGAAAGTAAGTCCTCTTCTTGGAGAGACGGGTAGATCTGAGAATGAACAGGGTTACCTTAAAAAGGAGAAAAGTAGAGATCTATACAGTAAGCAGAAGCAAAAATTGAAAGACAGGATGAGGGAAGTGATAATGTTCTGGAGATTTATCAGCATAGGCATTCAATCACAAGAGGCAAAGAAGTAAAACAAACATCATGGATAGATGCTTAGATATAGATTTAAAATAGATATAAAAATAAAGATGGTATAGGTATAGCTATAGATATGGATAGAGATGTGAACAAAAACCAGAGTTAACTTAAAAGATGGGCTCATGTTATACCTCTTATAATAGTGCAATTAATGTTCTCTGCTACTTATGGAAATGTCTGTTTGGGGACAATACATTTTTAAGTACCACTTTAAGAGAGATAGACGTATACCTATACAGATAGATATGGTTAAACTTGTCTGTATGTTTGCATGTTTATAAAATACAGTGTATATGTAGGTATTCTGTGTCCAATAAAAATTATTTTCTATAAATTATTCTTATAAATGTATTCTAAAATGAGTACTGATTCATTCTGTTAGTGCTACAGTTACTGTAAATATGCTCAGTGACATAAGACCCTACTGAGTGCCCCTTTCACCTCTGTGTTCCTCAAGCTGTAGATCATGGGGTTTAGCATTGGGGTCATAACCCCGTAGAGCATGGCAATAAGTCTGGCCCTGGCTGGGGAGTGTTGATTGGAGGAAGGGCGAAGGTAGGTAAATATTACTGTGCCATAGAACAAACCAACCACCAGGAGGTGGGAGGCACATGTGGAAAAGGCTTTGCGTTTCCCTTCCACTGATTGAATCTTTAGGATGGTGGATATGATGTAAATGTAAGAGATGATGATAGTTAGGAAGGCACCAATTCCCGAAATACCTGCTACCACGAAAACAAGCATTTCTGCCATGTAGGTGGATGAGCAGGAGAGGGCCACCACTGGGGGTATGTCACAGTAGTACTGGTTGACCCGATTGGACTTGCAGAAAGACAGGCGAAAGGTGGACACTGTATGGAGGAGGGAAAGGAGAAACCCTGCTGCCCAGGTCCCAGCTGCTAGCTGGGCACAGCGAGCCTTGGTCATAATGAGGGCGTAACGGAGGGGGAAGCAGATGGCCACATACCGGTCGTAAGCCATGACAGCGAGAAGGAAGACTTCAGTCCCCGCCAGGGCCACCAGGAAATAAAGCTGCAAAGCACAGCCCAGGAAGGAAATGCTGTGATTCCCAGTCAAGAGGTTGTCCAGCATCTTGGGGACAGTAGCTGATGGGCAGAATATGTCTAAGAGGGACAGATTGGCCAGAAAGTAATACATGGGTGTGCGCAGCTTTTTCTCGGTCCCGATGGCCAAGAGAATGGCCCCGTTTCCCATCAGTGTGACCTGGTAGGTGACGGCAAAGACCACAAAGAGAGGATAGCGCACCTCAGGGAGGTCAGAGAGCCCGGTGAGGATAAAGTGAGTCACGGGGGTGAGATTGTAGCTGTCCATCTCCTTTCTCCACGCGGTCTCTCTGGAGGGAAGAAAGGCAACAAGCACAGGTTAGAGAAAAAAGCAAGGAAACTATTTATTAGAAATTTGAAAATTATTGTGTGTGGTCGGTGATGAATATTTTAGCCTTATTTAACTAAAGATTCCAATTATTAGAACTAATAAAGATTAAACATCTGCTTCCAGGTTGTTTCTTTCAATATTCATCTTCAGATGCTCTCACTAAGGAAGCCCTCTGAGTCCCTGAGGAGACATTTAACAATTCACCTTCTCAGTAAAAATCATTGTGGACCTTTCCCCAGTGTTTGGGATTTCACAATTCAGTGAGAGCTATCTGTGTTTTCTTCACACCTACTTGGTCATTTACTTATTTTGCTTTGTAGTATTTCAATGTGTAGAATTTTATGTACTATCTCAATTCTAAGCACCTCTAAGGCAGAAGCTATGTATTTTACAAGGTATATAATTTTTTGCAATATACTTTTTATACAATGTTATGTTCACTTGAGATGTACAACAAAGTGACTCAGTGATTACACACAATGCTTGCCAGAGTAAATGTAGATCCCCCTGTTACCCCAATATTGCTATATTATTGGTCATATTCTCTGTTACACTTCCATTAATATGAAAAATTCATTTTATAATTTTAAGTTTCTACCTTTGTATTCCCTTCACCTTTTTTAATCCTCCTCCTACTCCCTGATTTCACTTATATGTACAACAAAAAGGCCACAAACAGTAATAAATAAATACTGGTACATATTTTAATAACTGGTAGCAATGAGCAGACATATAAAAAAGAATAATTACCAAATTTTTTTGTGTGGAAAAGAATGAATAGTGTGTCTCCTGCTTAGACAAAATGAATTGGTGGGAATAAATATGAAAATGCTTTTATAAATTAGAATCCAATTCATTGAAGTATGAATTTTAACATGTTTTCCAGAATGACTTCATTTTTAAAAATTTAAGTTATCTTATAAGACAGAAACAAACAAAACATAAATAGGCACATAAACATAGAGAACAGACTATTGGATACCATTGGTGATGCAGATGTAAATATGTATAGGACAAGAGGTACAAACTTTTAATATTAAGATAATTTAATCAGAGAGATGGAGGTACAGCACAGGCAATAGAGCTCACAGCGCTGCAGTGTGATTCCGTGGGGACATAGGAGCTGCAGTCACCGTGGTGAACGTTCAGTCATGGGTACAATTTTTGAGTCACTTGGGTGTTCCTGTGAAACCAGTGTAATATTGTATCTCATCAATATTTCTTAAAAAATAAAACTAGGTCGGTAGTGTCTAAATGTAAGTGAAACTAGAAACAAATATATTCACATGATATTTGAATCCCATTGTCCTTAAAACAAGCATGTCATCACATGTGTAATTATTCAAGGGTATATGAGGGTACAAAATTTTATGTGATTGAAGCCCTTGGTCATACTAACACATTTAATTTTTGAATTGCATTTGTATTTACAACAATTTTAACTGAAGGTCTAAAAATCATTACTTCTATATGTTTCTGTCACTTTGAAAACTATGTTTTTTAAATATCACATGTGTACGGTAGACAAGCAGAAAGATGATTAGAAAATAAAATAAAAACATTTTCAGTGTTCAACCTCCATACTTATTTTATCTAATGGAAATTTTTAACAATATATTTGATAAGATTAAATGTATAGTATAAATGATACAAATTACCTGTGAAGATTTACTTAAACAGATGAATCAAATTATTATCTATCATGTTTTTGGTAATGTAACTTGCCTTCTTTTCTTTTCCTTTCTGTTCTTTCTTTGTTTCTTTCCTTCTCACTGCCTTTCTGCCAGCCTGTCTGTCTTTTGAAAACTGCAGAAATTATTCTGGATGTGAATCTTTTTTAAAATTTTACTATTTCTTATATATTACATAAAATTAATAAAATCTTGAATAGCTACCTGAGGGCTACTGCCCCTTAGCCTTATTTAATTGAATTATAGTTAATGTCCACTTCCTGTTGTTTTCAGTGTACAACATAGTGATTTGACAATGATATCCATTGTTAAATGCTCACTATGACAATTGTAGATACTATTTAGATAATACACAAGTATTCCACAATACCATTTATTATATTCCATATACTTTACTTTCATCCCCATGGCTAATTTATTTTATAATTGGAAGCCTGCACCTCTGTATCTCCTTGACCCACTGTGACCACCCTCCCATCCCTCTTCCCCATGTGATATTTAATAAGAATCTCTGACATTATTGTGGGATGATTTTACTCTTCCTTCACATAGCCAAGATCTATACCATGCTTCCGAGAAAAATAGAAAGTATTTTCATGATATTAAAGTCATGAAATTTAGGAAAGAAAATGATTTTACTAACAACAATATGCTTGGATATCATTGTTCAGTCAATGGGTGTTTAGTGAGTGAATTAAAATGTGTGAAACAAAAAACATCTACCCTGTCAGTTCACAAAGATCAAGGCTCTACAGAAGCACAATTTCAGTTTTCTACATCTTTATGTATTCAGTTTAAGAAAATGTGGTAAATTTAAGAAATTTTAAAAGGTATTATTACAAGAAAAATTAATATCTTGAGACATTAAATATTAAATTGGCCAAGATTAGCCCTCTCATGGATACTATCGAGAGAACAGCTTTCTTAATTATGTAACTTATCCCTTTGCCTGCATTTGAAATGAAATGAACCTCACATGAAGCTCTGTTCTTTATCAAATGTTTGCTTCGTGGATCCACTATATGGAAAAAAAGTAAATTAGTTAATCAAGAAAAATAACCTCTGGTAAATCTTGAATTTTTTATGGTAATTAAATATAATTTCTTTAGTATGGTAATATCAAGGAAATTACATTTAAAATTATGAAGAAGAAGATGTTTCTTATTAAGGCTCTATTGATGAAGAAGAAATGCATATCCTTACTTTTTAACTCAGTAGATTGTTAAGTAATCATTTAAAGCAGTTAAAAGTGTCCTAAAAATCATAGCTCTTCCTGCTTTGTTGAAGCCTTACTGCCTGTTAGGTCTCAAGGACCGGTATTTTAGGGGACACAATTCAGGTCTTTGGGTCAGAGAAATCCGTCTGATACAGCAGCACTTTACAGCCAGAGGATCTGGATACACACTTGCATGTGGACGCACAATTTTCTAGGGCTGAAATTAAACAGTTATAAGCATTTATTTACACACACATTCTGTAATAGTTGAAATTCCACACCCTTAATCTTACCTGTTTAGTGTTCAGTTTAACTGATTTATCCAAGGTATACATGTTCATACCATACTAACATCTTCAACATATCAGATTATTGATTTTGGCTTAAAAAGTGCAGAATTTACTTCATGCTTTCATTGCCTTTTCAGTGTTCATTCCCAATAAAAACATTCAGCACAGAGAAAGTAAAATAATCTTCCCAAAGAAAAAGAACCAAAGTTAAAGCAAACTTCTCGCTCATATACAGTGTGAATATTGCAACTTATTTTATAGATTATGGTACCCATGTTTTTCTTAGAAGAAAACAGTAATTCCTCTAGGGAAATAGTATTAGCTTCTTCACATGTGTAAACTGTTACCACCCTGATAATTGGCACTTATAATAATAATAATCACTCATTTTATACTTATACAATTTAATGTAAGCTGAAAGAAAGCTAAATTATAGAAGAGTAAAATTTTGTTTGTTCTAACTGTCTAGGTAAGATTTAACAAAGGATGCTCAAGAATTGAACTGCAAGATGAAAGTAAATAGTAAAATAAAATTATGACATTGTTTTCTGTAATCAGCTAAATCATTCTTCCAAAATATAATTATACCATCCACCTATAAAAATTTGTATTTGTCATGCTAGACAAGTAAATTTTAACACAATCTTTACTCATTATTACATATCTTTATATCATTAGGACTATCCAAATGGAGTTTTGTTACAACCCTTCAGGTCAAATTGAGTGCAACTTCAAACTTATTTCAACCTGTAATCTATAATACTTAAGTTGTTTTCTATCAGAATAATGATTTAATGTAAAACTAGTTGATATTAACTTAAAAAATACATGTGTGCAGATCATATTATGTATATGTGCATTTAGTGAATTTGGGTGAAGCGTGTTTAGATGTTCTAAGGTATATTGGTATATTATGCCATTCCAAATTTCTATAACTGTATAACTGTTGAAGATAAAACATTAGGAAGAAGTCAAACATGAACATAAAAATTACACTGACAAAACTGAGTTTCACAATCCAGCCCCTTGCCCACATTCTTATTCAATCTCCCTGTGATTGTGAAATTCTAAACTTTACCCTGTATTTTCATCTGGAAACATTCTATTTCCTTTTACCCCAAGTAATTCAGCTACATGGGCATCTATCTTAACCATTTTTCTTTTATTTTAAATTTTTCTACTGACACATTAGATGATTTGTAGTCTTTTTTTATGTCTTTACATAGTTTCTATTGTACTTTACAAACTAGATTTTAACTTCAATTGCTTTTTCTGTTACCTTCACCTTTTACAACCTCAGACAGTACAAATGGATGCCCTATTATAATCAGGAACTGCCTATATATATTCCCGCTGCTATCCTCTCAAATCCTCTTTTTTCTCTCCTTTGTTGAAAGTTGCTTGACTAACGCATTTGTTGGAAACCATAGCTTTGAATCAAAGAACACCCATCAGAAATGGGGCTTAAGCAAAATTAGAGATTTTCTCCTTTCACAGTAAAGAAATGGGTGAAATACCACCATCAAACATGACCCTGCACCTGGGCTTCCATAGGTTTCTCCTCAGCATTCTAAGCACGTGGCTCTAATTCTCAGGAATCAAAGCAAGCCTGGCAGCTGCATCCATCCCTGCACCCATCCACTGTACCCCCAAACGTTTGCAGTCAGTGGACGGCAGCCCCAGTCATTGCATCCAGGTCCTGGCACCTGGAAGGAGGGAAGGGCATGCCAGCTGCACTGAGTCCCTTGGAAGAATGCTTTGTGGAAGCAGTTCTAAAAATTTCTAATTAATCTATATTTGAAAGGGGGTTGTTATCTGGACACTTTCAGATGTCAGGGAGTCCTGGACATATGGTTTTCATTTAAGTCAAATCTTTGTAAAACAACCAGCAGTGTCAAGGCCTGCATATATTCTAAATTCTTACTCATATACTTATACTAAAAAATTAGCATGCTCTCTCTATACATACATATGCTTATACATACATATATATTTAATTTGAAACTGTATATATTTATATCCAGGCAGAAGTATTTGATTAACCATCAGGCTTATGTAACACATTACAATCTTCTTTAGTCTGACTTTTCATTTGTTATTTTAGTAAATTATGAGTTGTCCACTAATATTTATTCTCTTTTAACAATGGGCTTATGATTGGAGAGAGAGAATTCTCTATGGAAATGTAATCAGCAAAAAATACATCCAGAATAATGGGTACAAGTTCCATTCTCTTGTATTTAGATGGTCAATCTTATAAAAAGTTCAAGTTCATGCAATATAGCAAATTTGATGGGTGTATATTCCATGTCTTAATAGTAAACAAGGTAGGAAATTGAACACTTCATTCCTATTTGAAATATGTCAAAATCTGTATATTGTCAAAATAATTGCTTTTATGCATCTATGATTTAACATTTTGTTGTTCATAAATAGTTCCTTATCTATGATTATATATTCAACTCTTAGTTTTTTGGACCTGTTTCTCTGAATTTCTCCCTCAAAGAATGGAACATTAAAGTTACAATTCTTGTTTAAGAAATAATAACAATTTTCACTATTAAAATCACTATTAAAATGAAAGTACATAAAAGAGTATGGAAACATAACTCATCGATTTTCGTCTCTTCTTTTAATTATGTGTCCAAACTTGCTTTTACAAGAAAATTAATATCCTTTTTTGGTATATGGTTCCATGAATTTTGTCACTTGTTTAGAGTCTTGCACTCAAAAACATGAAGATTTTCCCAAATCCCTCTCATATTCCTTGGTATCCACACCCTCACTCAGTCCCTAGCCCCTGGCAGGAAATTTTCTCTTCATCCTTATGGTTTTGCCATGTGGAGAATTTATACACATAGAATCAACAATATGTAAATTTTGAGACTGTTTCTTTCACTCAGCATAATTCTTTTGGATTTCATACAAATTATTGCAAATATTGTAAATTTCTATTGTCAAGCAGTAACTTTTTATAGATGTATCTTTGAAGGACATTTGTATTATTTCCTGATTTTGATGATTCCAAATAAATGGTTATTGATTGATATTGTATACAAATTGGTATATATAATTTTCCACTTGTCCAAAAAAGCTAGGGCTATGATTTCTAGGTCATAAGTATATGTTTACTGTATTAGAAACTGACCACGTTTTTCAGAGTAGTTGCAGCATTTTACATTACCACCAGCAGTGCGTGAGGGATCCAGGTGCTGTTCATCCCCAAACCCATTTGAAATGGTCACTATGTTGTATTTTACTTCCGGTTCCATATGTAACCTTGATTTGCATTTCCATGTCTATTGATTCTGAACATCATCTTTTCCTTACCATTTATCACATCAGTGAAGTGACTATCCATTTTTTTAATTGTGTCATTTAATTTATACTTCTTGAATACTAGGTGATTTCTTTCTGATTTATTTTCATTGAACTATAGCAGAAATACAATATTATATTGGTTTCAATTATGCAACACAATGATTCTACAGTTAAACCCACTATTAAAACCTCATCCCAACTAGTACAATTACTACGTATCAACATAGGAAGATGTTAAAGAACCATTGACTGTATTCTGCATACTGCACTTCTGACTTGTGATCAACTTATGATTGAGATTTTGTGCCTATTTATTTGCCTCACCCACACCACCCACCCACACTAACCTCTCCCCCATGGTAACTTCCAGACCTCTCTCAGTGTCTATAAATCTACTTTTATTTTAATTTTGTTTTTTTTTTTTTCAATTCCATACATACGTGATATCATATGGTATTTCTCTTTCTCCACCTGGTTAATTTCATATAACATAATACCTTCTGGGTCTATCTGTATGGTTGCAAATGGCAGTATTTCTTTCTTTTTTATGGATGAATAATATTCCATTGTGTATATGTGCCTACTCTTCTTTATTCATTAATCTGCTTATGGATGTTTAGGTTGCGTCCATATGCTGGCTATTGTAAATAACACAGCAATAAACACAGGTGTGCACATATCATGAAACAGGGATTTTTGAATTCTTTTCATAAATATCTGGAAGCGGACTTACTGGGTCATATGGAATTTCTATTTTTAGTTGCTTAGGAATCTCCATATTTCATTCCATAGTGTCTGCATCAATTTACATTTCCCACCAGCAGTATAGGAAGGCTCACTTTTCCCCACATCCTCACCAATGCTTGTTATTTCCTGTCTTTTACATAGTGGCCACTCTAACTGGTGTCAGATTAGAGCTCCTTGTGCTTTTGGTTTGAATTTCTTGGTGATTGGCAATGTGCCAATAACCATCAGGAATGAAAATAAAATAAAACATTCCCAGATAAAGGAAAATTATGATATTCATCGTGAGAAGACTTATTGTAAAACAATTGTAAAATTACTTGAAACAAATGGGAAATTTTATCAAAAATAAATATGGAATAATAGAAGAAATGAAGAGTGACAGAAAAGCCAAAGAGATTGTATTTGCTCAAGTTATTTGAAATAAGATTGTTGATAAATTCAAGAGCTAAAGTGTCTTCTGTAGGTTTACAATGGTTATATATTAAAAACATAGAAAAAACACAGAAAGAGTGGTAGGTAAAATAGCTTATTTTTTGGTAAAATTCTACATTCAACTTAAAATGGAAAAATACTATTTCGAAGTTATCTATGAAAAAATGAGTGTATGTCATGCAAAGAAATATTCCTTTTATTTTTTGTTTTTATTGAAATATAATTTATATACAATATCATACTGATTTCAGATGTGCAACAGTGATTTCACACACACACACACACACACACATATATATTCACATGTTAATGTATATACCTAATGTTCACCACAAAAAGTGTGGTTTCCTTTCAACATACAACAGAATTAGAATATTTATTTCCCATGCTTTATTTCCATTCTTGTGATGAATTTATTTTATGATCGGAATGTTGTACCTTTTCATTCTCTTCACCGATTTTGGCAGTCTCCCCAGCCCCCTGCTCATGACAATACAGACTGTTCTTTGTATTCATTAGTCTATTTTGGTTTTGTTTGTTGTTTTTTGATGCCACATATAAGTTAAATCGTGTAGTATCTGTCTTTTCCTATTGACTTATTTCAGGCGACATACTCTCTAGGTCCACCTATTTTGCTGCAAATTTCAATACTGAATTATTTTATATTGTTGAGGTGCACACATTCCTTATTTTCTTACATTCATTTATAAAAGGACACATATTTCTTCCATATCTTGTTAATTATGTCACAATAAGCATAGCAGTACATATGTAATTTTGAATTAGTCATAGGAATATTGTAAAAATTCTCCCCCAAATTTCTGTGTCTATCACTGAAAACTGTGAATATGATGAGTGTCAATTCCATGGCATTGTGATCTTACATGGCACAACTGACCGTAAGATGAGAAAATTATCCTGCATTATCTATGTATTTTCAAAGGAATTGCATGATAACTTAAAATAAGGGAACTTTATTTTACTAGTACTAGAAGAGTAAGTCAAAAAGATGTGAAATATGAGAATTATGTAACATGTTGCTCTCTTTGAATACAAAAAATCCCACAAAGAAAGTACCGCAAAAGTAAACATACAATAGCTATGAGAAGTATAGGCACAAATGTCCTCACCAACGAGCAAATCAGCCACCAGAATACACAAGGTGGCAAATATCATTTACATGAAAACTACATTTAATATCAGACTTATTGATGAAAGACTAAATACTAGATGAATACCTAAATACTAGAATAAAGAACAAGGTAAGGATGTCAATCCCTATGAGCCCATTCGACAATGTGGTGTATATGTCCTAGCAATTTTATAATAGAAGAACTGTAAACAAAAACCACAGAATTATAAAGATGAATAAAAACGTGCCTGTTCTGAGATAGTATGACTTTCAATACAAAAAAATCAAGAGAAATCTACACCAAAATTACCTCCTAGAATTAGTGTCAGTTTAGTAAAGTCACAGGACATAGGTTTTAAACATGAAAGTGCATCATATTTCTCCTTGGTAGCAATAAGAATTTGGTAGGCAAACAATACAGTTAACAATAACACCAAAGCTAATTGAAATAGCAGGTAAGTATCTAAATAGGTTCAGGATCAGTATGATGGAAACCTCCAAATATTGGTGAAAGATATGAAACAATGAATTAAACAGAAAGACATACCATGTTCATGGACTAAGAAACAACACAATAAAGATTTCATTCCTTATCCTATTAATCCATGCCTTTCTCACAATTACAGTCAATTCACAACTGGATTTTTATACATCTAGACAAATTGACAGTAATGCTTATGTGGACTGGACAGAGAAACTCTAATAAGAAACAATTCAAGAAATGAAAAATTTGGACGTATCAGTCTATCCAATTTCAGACTTATTATATGGGTACAATTAAAACCTTGGGGTATTAGTGAATGGACAGAAAAATAGGTCACTGGACACATGTACATAGTCCAGAAAAAGATCCATGCACATGTGGTCATTTGTTCATTGAGAAAGATACTATAAAGAAATTTAATGGAGCCTGGTTACCAAATTAATTGAGAAAAGAAGTCATAAAATTATAACATTCTATAAAGAAAGCAGAAATAAAATTTTAACTACCTGATTACAGAGAATGCCTAAAATGACAGCAAAGGAAAATTGATAAAAGGACTGAAAAAACATACTTTATCAAAATTAAAATTCAATGATCTAACAACAGCAAAAGCACAATCCAAGAAAGTAGTAGCTGTAAGCACAACTTTATTAAAATTTAAACATCTGCTCTCCAAAAGACAATGTCAAGATATTGAGAAGTCAAGCCATGAATTAGGAGAAAATATTTTCAAAAGACATAGCTGACAAAGGACTGTTCCCTAAAACTACAAAGCACACTTACCACTGAGGAAAAAGTAAATACACCAACCAGTAAAAAGTAGTTCAAACATTGGTTTCAAGTATACAACATAATATTTGACAATTACATACATTAATAAATCCTCATCTAACTAGTGCTGTTTTTATCTGTCAATGTAGAAAGACACTACAAAACCATTGACAATATTCTTTATGCTGGTCAAGCAATATTTTTCAGGGGCATTCTTTGATTCATGGGTATTATTATTTTCAAATAACACAATAATCAAGCAAATTCTAGCAAAGGAGAGGAAAAGTGGATTTGAAAGGATGCATGAAGAAATATACAGGGATTTTCTGGTTATAACACAGTATCCACTTTTGTTGCCCAAAGGCCTAAAAGGTAACCTGAAAACCTAAATGAAGTTAAAATCTATTTAATAAGTTCAATAGAAACAATTTAAAGATCTAAAAAGAGATTTCAAATTAATGTGTGAATAAATAAAAAAATGAAAGATGGTTCACATAGATGCCCATGTAGATGAATATTTGGTATAATCAGAAATAGAATGTTTCCCAGTGAAAACATTGGTAAAGCAGTTTCACAGCCATAGGAAAGACTGAATTGAAATGTGGGCATGGAACTGCATTGTCAAATTCACTTTTCTCAATGTCTTTTATGTGTTCATGTTTAAATTTTTCCTAATAATTTATTTTGAACATTTATACAATTACAGAAAATTGGAATGGTAAATTGGACATCTATATACCCTTCACCTGAACTCACTAAATGCACATATATTGTTTGACCTACACATATCTATTCTTAAAATTCATTGATATAAATTTTTTTACATTAATCCATCATTCTGGTAGAAAAATAGCAATTATAGGTGGAAATGAGTTTGTAATTGCACTCAATTTGAGCCTAAAGGATTGTAGCAAAACCTTTCATGTGGATAGTCTAAACAGTAGAAGCATGTGTAATAATGCATAAGGATTGAGCTAAAGTTTACTTGTCTAACGTGAAAAATGAAAATTATTATAAGTGTACGGTATAATCATAATTTGGAAGAATGATTTAGATAATTACAAAACAAACAGCATTATTTTACTCTTTATTTTCATATTGAAATTTGATTCTTGCACATCCTTTGATAAATCTAACCCTACAACAAACAAAATTTTCACTCCTCTTGAGTTCAGCTTTTTAAAATTTACATTAACTTGACTAAATATAAAATAAGTGCCTATTGTTACTAATAAATTCTTCCCATTAGGTTGGTAGTAATTTATGAAGAAGTCAAGAGTATTCTCTCTAGAGTCCTCATTATTTTTACTCCGTAAGGGAAATATGGCTATAATATCAACCTTAGAATAAATAACAACATTCATCCAATATATGCATATACATGAGATTTCAGTTTGAATTTTGATATTTCTTTTTATTGGGTAGACCATTTCACTTTTTTATTTTAATACTTTATATCAGCAGTGAGTACTCTGAAACTGAAAAGGCAATACAGGTGTCTTAATTTCTGGACTTTTTAAGCTAAGATAAATAAGTAGGTGTTTATAAAGATGTTAATATGGTATAAAAATATATACATTTCAGAAATAGTTAACATTGACTATCAAATGGGTAAGACAAAGGGAATAATTAAAGATTTTAGATAGTTGTGTAAATTAATGGCTGAAATTGTCTAATTAGAGCCCTAGATATTGTGCATGCCCAGTCAGGTATGTATCCAAAACCCTGTTTATAATATTCTGCTGTGTCAAATGAACTCTTCTGACACATAGATTTGAATGTATGTTCCCTAGAAAACTAGTCCATGAGACCCAACAGACAGGAAAGAGGTTACAAAGCAAATAGCGATATTAAATTTGTAATAAATCAATTGTAAGCAATCAATCCACTGACTGTTTAAAAAGGAAGAATATGAACATCTTTAGAAATATATACTTAATAAAGACATCCTCCTATTTTTAAAGCAATTTAATATGTAATTATCTGTGATATTGACAAAATAATTATAAAATTTTTATTACCTTATGATCCAAGACTTAATCAGTGATTATTTTTGCTTCATTAATTAATACTTTTTTTCTCTCAATAGCAGATCCTTGAAGTAACTATTTTCTAAAGAAAAAAGCTTCCTATGTATTCCATTCAGGTTTGACCACATACAAATCGGTAAGTTATGTAAATACAAGAGCTTGTTTTATGGATAATTTCCAAGAGGACCGTAATATTTGCTGTATATCCCTTGCTCTGACTCATTATGTTAGACTGTTCATGAAAAGAAAGAAAAAGCAACTGATGTTAACATGTATTCTTCATATACACATAAGATTACAGTTAAACCAATTAATCTCACAAAGAAGGTGAGTAATTACTCTTCATAAGGATTTCTCTGAGTCTTTATTATATTTGCTATCACTCTCTTGGGTTAATAAGGAGGGTTATAGAACTTTAATGCATTATTAAGAATACTATCACCCTTGTCTTTCTAATGAGGTGGTAAACACCTAAGGTTTCATTATATTTGATTCACAAGAAGGGTGCTGTTAATGTGAACACAAGCTTTCTCCCCAAATGAACAAACTCTGCACACTTTATGCCAAGAACAGAAGCTTGATTTAAAATTAAAACAACAAAGTACAAAATTTAGAGAAGAATATTACTTTAAATTATACATATTGATTATATAACCTGATGTAGAACTACCTTATGTATTTCTGAGAACGTTTTGGTTTATTTCTAATAATCCTTGTAAAACCAAGAGTCAAATTAATAAGTAGGGGTTTAAAGTAAAATGAGCATTTCATGTAGAACTTAATATTTAATGTCTCAAGATATTAATTTTTCTTGTAATAAAAACTACCTTTAAAATTTTCAAACCTTTCTAAAATATTTTCAAAATTGAATGTGTAAAGATGTAGAGAAATGAAATTGTAGAACTCTGTAGAACTTTGACATTTGAGAATTTGTGAATTGACAAAGTACATTGTTTTTGTTTCAATCATTTTAATTCTCTCACTAAACACCTGCTGATTGAATAATGACATCCAAGCACTTTGTGGTTAGTATAGTCATTTTCTTTTCTAAATTTCATGACTTTAACATCATGAAAACACATTTTCTTTCCCTCCCAAGCATGACACAGACCTGCTGTGGATTGAGGAAAGAGTAAAATCATCCCACAAGTTAACATCAGAAATTCTTATATATACACTGCATGGGGAAGAGGGATGGGAGGGTGGTCAAAGTGGGTGAAGGGGACAAAGAGGTGCAGGCTTCCAATTATAAAATAAATTAGCCACAGGGATGAAAGTCCAGCACAGGGAATATAGTAAAAAATATTGTGGAATTATTATATGACACTATCTACAGATATTATCTACATTTATCATGGTGAGCATTTAGCAAAGTATGGAATTGTCAAAACACTATGTTAGACACAGAGACTAATAAAACATTGTCGATTAACTATATTTCAATTAAATAAAGTTAAGGGACAGTAGCCCTCAGGTAGATATACAATAGTTTAGGATTCTTTTAAGCTACATCAGATAAAGTAAGATTTTAAAAAGGTTGCCAACCAAAATGAGTTATGCAAGTTTCAAAAGACAGACAGACAGAAGGAAGGAAAAAAGGAAGAAAGGAAAGAAAGAAACAAAGAAATGCTGCATTAAAGAAAGCTGGTAGAAAATGATTTCATTCCATTTGTACAAGTAAATCATTATATATAATTTGTATTATTTATACTATGCATTTTATCTGAGCAAATATATCATTAACAATTTCCAGTAGACAAAATAAATGTGTAGGGGGAACCATTAAAAATTAAGTTTGCATTTTATTATCTAATCATCTTCCTGTATCTCTGTCATCCATGTCTGATACTAAAAAATTATATGGTTTTTCAATGTGACAGAACCATCCACACAAGTATGGATTTTTAGCCCTTCAGCTAGGTTGTTTTTATAGTCTTGCATTTATGATTGTGAGTTTTTAAATACATACAAATGCAATTTAAAAATTAAAGGAGTTGATATGAACAAGAGCTTCAATCACCCATAATGTTTGTGGTCTCATATTTCCCTGAATAGACACATGTTAAAATGTTTGTTTTAAGGAGAGGGGGAGTTGAGTATCCTGTGAATATATTTGTATTTAGTTTCATCCACATTTAGACACTAACAATCATTTTATTCCTCCTTTATTCCTAAAAAACTGTATTGAAATAAAGATGATTAACAATATTATGTTGGTTTCAGAAAACAACAAAGTGATCCAACAATTGTATATATTAAGAAATGCTCATCACAGTAAGTGTAGTTATCACATGACACCATAAATATATTACTATATTATTAGTTCTATTGCCTATGCTGTATTTCTATCCCTGTGACTAAATTAATTGAAGTCTGTGATGCTTTATCTTCTGTAACTATTTCACTTGCCACTATTTCATGGTGACCAGAAGTCTGTTTTCTGTTTATGAGTCTATTTCTGTTTTGTTTTGTTTAAACTATTTTATAGGCTATTTAAGTTTATCAAACTATACTAATCCTGGAAAGTATCTGTTAAAATAAATACTCAAATGATTAAAATTCTAAGTCTTAAAAGCATTTCCATATTTATTCTTATGAACATATATACTGTGTCTAAGCAGGAGATACAACATTCATTCTTCTACACACAAAAATAAATATTCTTTTGTTATATATCTACTAGCTGCTAGCAGTTAGTAGTATTAAATAAAATGTATTTACTTACTATTTTTGTGGGTTTTGTGTTGTAAATATAAGTGAAATCAGGAGGTGGGAGAATAGTGGAAATTGTGAAGGGGATAAAGAGGTACAAACTTCACATTATAAAATGAATTAGTCATAGGAATGAAAGTTAAATAGAGAATATAACCTATAATATTGTAATATTGTGGTATGGTACTGGGATCTACACTTACTATGTGTGTAACTGTCCCGACCCGCAGGACAGTCAACGGGGGTCGACGACCTGGAGGAGAGAATGAAGGGGCAAGGGACACAAAGAACGGACAGCAAGACAGGATGTCTGGTCAAGCTGACATAGTTTATTGTTTGCAGGCTCAATTTATACAGGTAGCGAGGAAGAGGTGGGTCAGAAGGTGATTGGGCCTTAGGTGGCGCCAGCGGGAAGGTGCAGAAGGGTGATTGAGCCTTGGCTGGTGCCGGCGGGAGCAGAAGACCCGGAAGAGAAGCAGGGAGTTCACCATTTTGTGGGTGGGGGCCCTTGGGAGGGAGGTTTTAAGGGTGGGGCTTTCGTAACCAAGCCTGCCTGAAGGCCCACAGGTTTGCTCCCAACATGTAACTATTGAGTCACTCTGTTGTACAACTAAAACTAATAAAATATTGTATAAGAAGTATATTCAAGAGGGCAGAGCCAACATGGCGGCGTGAGTAGAACAGTGGGAATCTCCTTCCAAAAACATATATACTTTTGAAAATACAACAAACACAACTAGCCCTAAAAGAGAGACCAGAAGACGCAGGACAGTGGCCAGACTGCACCTACACCAGTGAGAACCCAGCAACTGGTGAAAGGGGTAAGATACAAGCCCCGGCCCTGCGGGACCCGAGCGCCCCTCCCCCCAGCTCCCGGCGGGAGAAGAATAGGCAGAGCGGGAGGGAGACGGAGCCCAGGACTGCCGAACACCCAGCCCCAGCCATCCGGGCCAGAGCGCAGACACAGTACGTGCCCAGGGGGCCCTGGATACTGGGGGAACAGGGAGTAAGACCTCTGAGCGGGTGCCGAAGCTGATGCCCCTGTGACAAAGAAAAGCGGTGGCTTTTTGAAAGTCTTAAAGGGACAGGGACTTAACAGCTTGACGGAAACAACCCAGGTCACAGTACAGCAGCTGGAAATTACAGGGAAAACCGAGCGCATTAACACACTGGCCAACAGCTCTGAGACCCCTTACGGAGGAAAACAGTCAAGCAGCCCCCCCATCCATTACCCCTCTGGGCACTGCGAAAGCAGAGAAGCAGCCTGAGACAAACTCAGCCCACAGAAAGGGAAATTTCTCCCTTCCAGCCAGGCAAGACACAAAGACCCACTCTACAAGCAATTACGCAACACAAGCCACTAGGGGTCGCAGTTGCCCCAGTAAAGAAAGGCCAGTAGCAAGTGAAAATTTTGGCCCTCCCAGCTGACAGTCAATAGCACCTGTCAACATGAAAAGGCAAAAAAATATGATCCAGACAAGACTAACCCAGACAGCTTCGGCATCTGCTACATCTTCCCCTGAGAAGGAATATGGGGAGATAGATTTAGACAGTCTTCCTGAAAAAGAATTCAAAACAAAAGTCATAACCATGCTGATGGACTTGCAGAGAAATATGCAAGAACTAAGGAAGGAGAATTCAGAAATAAAACAAGCTCTGGAAGGACTTCAAAACAGAATGGACGAGATGCAAGAGACCATTAATGGACTAGAAATGGAGAACAGGAACGCAGAGAAGCTGATGCAGAGAGAGATAAAAGGATCTCCAGGAATGAAAGAATTTTAAGAGAGCTGAGTGACCAAATGAAAAGGAACAATATAAGAATCATAGGTATTCCAGAAGAAGTAGAGAGAGAAAAGGGGATAGAAAATGTCTTTGAAGAAATAATTGCTGAAAATTTCCCCAAACTAGGGGAAGAAATGGCCTCTCAGACCACAGAGGTACACAGAAATCCCATGACAAGGGATCCAAGGAGGGCAACACCAAGACACATAATAATTAAAATGGCAAAGATCAAAGACAAAGACAAAGTATTAAAGGCAGCCAGAGAGAAAAAAAAGGTTACCTACAAAGGAAAACCCATCAGGCTATCATCAGACTTCTCAACAGAAACCCTACAGGCCAGAAGAGAATGGCATGATATACTTAATGCAATGAAACAGAAGGGCCTCGAACCAAGACTACTGTATCCAGCACGAATATCATTTAAATATGAAGGAGGGATTAAACAATTCCCAGACAAGCAAAAGTTGAGGGAATTTGCCTCCCAAAAACCACCTCTACAGAGCATCCTACAGGGACTGCTCTAGATGGGAGCACTCCTAAAAAGAGCACACAACAAAACACCCAACATATGAAGAAGGGAGGAGGAGGAACAAGAAGGGAGAGAAATAAAGAATCATCAGACTGTGTTTATAATAGCTCAACAAGCGAGTTAAGTTAGACAGTAAGATAGTAAAGAAGCTAACCCTAACCCTTTGGTAACCACAAACTTAAAGCCTGCAATGGGAATAAATTCATACCTTTCAATAATCACCTAAATGTAAATGAACTGAATGCACCAATCAAAAGACACAGAGTAATAGAATGGATAAAAAAGCAAGATCCATCCATATGCTGCTTACAAGAGACTCACCTCAAACCCAAAGACGCGCACAGACTTAAAGTCAAGGGATGGAAAAAGATATTTCAAGCAAACAACAGAGAGAAGAAAGCAGGTTTTGCAATTCTGGTATCAGACAAAACAGACTTCAAAATAAAGAAAGTAACAAAAGACAAAGAAGGACATTACATAACAATAAAGGGCTCAGTCCATCAAGAGGATATAACCATTATAAATATATATGCACTCAATACAGGACCACCAACATACCTGAAACAAATATTAACAGAACTGAAGGAGGAAATAGAATGCAATGCATTCATTCTAGGAGACTTCAACACACCACTCACTCCAAAGGACAGATCCACCAGACAGAAAATAAGTAAGGACACAGAGGCACTGAACAACACACTAGAACAGATGGACATAATAGACATCTACAGAACTCTACATCCAAAAGCAACAGGATACACATTCTTCTCAAGTGCACATGGAACATTCTCCAGAATAGACCACATACTAGGACACAAAAAGAGCCTCAGTAAATTCAAAAAGATTGAAATCCTACCAACCAAATTTTCAGACCACAAAGGCATTAAACTAGAAATAAACTGTTCAAAGAAAGCAAAAAGGCTCACAAACACATGGAGGCTAAACAACACGCTCCTAAATAATCAATGGATCATTGACCAAATCAAAATGGAGATCCAGCAATATATGGAAAAAAATGACAAGAACAACACTAAGCCCCAACTTCTGTGGGACACAGCAAAAGCAGTCTTAAGAGGAAAGTATATAGCAATCCAAGCATATTTAAAAAAGGAAGAACAAGCCCAAATGAACGGTCTAATGTCACAATTATCGAAATTGGAAAAAGAACAACAAATGAGGCCTAACGTCAGCAGAAGGAGGGACATAATAAAGATCAGAGAAGAAATAAATAAAATTGAGAAGAATAAAACAATAGCAAAAATCAATGAAACCAAGAGCTGGTTCTTTGAGAAAATAAACAAAATAGATAAGCCTCTAGCCAGACTGATTAAGAGGAAAAGAGAGTCAACACAAATCAACAGTATCAGAAACGAGAAAGGAAAAATCACGACGGACCCCGCAGAAATACAAAGAATTATTAGAGACTACTATGAAAACCTATATGCTAAAAAGCTGGGAAACCTAGGAGAAATGGACAACTTCCTAGAAAAATACAACCTTCCAAGACTGACCCAAAAAGAAACAGAAAATCTAAACAGACCAATTACCAGCAACGAACTTGAAGCGGTAATCAAAAAACTACCAAAGAACAAAACCCCCGGGCAAGATGGATTTACCTCGGAATTTTATCAGACAAACAGGGAAGACATAATACCCATTCTCCTTAAAGTTTTCCAAGAAATAGAAGAGGAGGGGATACTCCCAAACTCCTTCTATGAAGCTAACATCACCCTAATACCAAAACCAGGCAAAGACCCCACCAAAAAAGAAAACTACAGACCAATATCCCTGATGAACGTAGACGCAAAAATACTCAACAAAATTTTAGCAAACCGAATTCAAAAATACATCAAAACGATCGTACACCGTGACCAAGTGGGATTCATCCCAGGGATGCAAGGATGGTACAACATTCGAAAGTCCATCAACATCATCCACCACATCAACAAAAAAAAAGAAAAAAACCACATGATCATCTCCATAGATGCTGAAAAAGCATTTGACAAAGTTCAACATCCATTCATGATAAAAACTCTCAGCAAAATGGGAATAGAGGGCAAGTACCTCAACATAATAAAGGCCATCTATGAAAAACCCACAGCCAACATTATATTGAACAGCGAGAAGCCGAAAGCATTTCCACTGAGATCGGGAACTAGACAGGGATGCCCACTCTCCCCACTGTTATTTAACATAGTACTGGAGGTCCTAGCCACGGCAATCAGACAAAACAAAAAAATACAAGGAATCCAGATAGGCAAAGAAGAAGTCAAACTGTCACTATTTGCAGATGACATGATACTGTACATAAAAAACCCTAAAGACTCCACCCCAGAACTACTAGAACTGACATCGGAATACAGCAAAGTTGCAGGATACAAAATCAACACACAGAAATCTGTGGCTTTCCTGTATACCAACAATGAACCAACAGAAAGAGAAATCAGGAAAACAACTCCATTCACAATTGCATCAAAAAAAATAAAATACCTAGGAATAAACCTAACCAAAGAAGTGAAAGACTTATATTCTGAAACCTACAAGTCACTCTTAAAAGAAATTAAAGGGGACACTAACAGATGGAAACGCATCCCATGCTCATGGCTAGGAAGAATTAATATTGTCAAAATGGCCATCCTGCACAAAGCAATATACAGATTTGATGCAATCCCTATGAAACTCCAGCAACATTCTTCAATGAATTGGAACAAATAATTGAAAAATTCATATGGAACCACCAAAGACCCCGAATAGTCAAAGCAATCCTGAGAAAGAAGAATAAAGTAGGGGGGATCTCACTCCCCAACTTCAAGCTCTATTATAAAGCCATAGTAATCAAGACAATTTGGTACTGGCACAAGAACAGAGCCACACACCAAAGAAACAGATTAGACAATCCAGACAGTAACCCAGTCATATATGGTCAATTAATATTTGATAAAGGAGCCATGGACATACAATGGCGAAATGACAGTCTCCTCAACAGATGGTGCTGGCAAAACTGGAGAGCTACATGTAGGAGAATGAAACTGGACCATTGTCTAACCCCATATACAAAAGTAAACTCAAAATGGATCAAAGACCTGAATGTAAGTCATGAAACCATTAAACTCTTGGAAGAAAACATAGGCAAAAACCTCTTAGACATAAACATGAGTGACTTCTTCTTGAACATATCTCCCCGGGCAAGGAAAACAACAGCAAAAATGAAAAAGTGGGACTACATTAAACTGAAAAGCTTCTGTACAGCAAAAGACACCATCAATAGAACAAAAAGGAACCCTACAGTATGGGAGAATATATTTGAAAATGACACATCCGATAAAGGCTTGACGTCCAGAATATATAAGGAGCTCACACGCCTCAACAAACAAAAAACAAATAACCCAATTAAAAAATGGGCAAAGGAACTGAACAGACGGTTCTCCAAAAAAGAAATACAGATGGCCAACAGACACATGAAAAGATGCTCCACATCGCTAATTATCAGAGAAATGCAAATTAAAACTACAATGAGGTTTCACCTCACACCAGTAAGGATGGCTGCCATCCAAAAGACAAACAACAACAAATGTTGGCGAGGCTGTGGAGAAAGGGGAACCCTCCTACACTGCTGGTGGGAATGTAAACTTGTTCAACCATTGTGGAAAGCAGTATGGAGGTACACTAAAATGCTCAAAACAGACTTACCATTTGACCCAGGAATTGCACTCCTAGGAATTTACCCTAAGAACGCAGCAATCAAGTATGAGAAAGACCAATGTACCCCTATGTTTATCGCAGCACTATTTACAATAGCCAAGAATTGGAAGCAACCTAAATGTCCATCGATAGATGAATGGATAAAGAAGATGTGGTACATATACACAACGGAATACTACTCAGCCATAAGAAAAGGGCAAATCCAATCATTTGCAGCAACATGGATGGAGCTGGAAGGCATTATGCTCAGTGAAACAAGCCAAGCAGAGAAAGAGAAATACCAAATGATTTCACTCATCTGTGGAATATAAGAACAAAGGAAAAACTGAAGGAACAAAACAGCAGCAGAATCACAGAACTCAAGAATGGACTAACAGGTACCTAAGGGAAAGGGACTGGGGAGGATGGGTGGGTAGGGAGGGATAAGGGGGGGAGAAAAAGAGGGATATTAAGATTAGCATCTATAGCGGGGTGGGAGAAAGGGGAGGGCTGTACAACACAGAGAAGTCAAGTAGTGATTCTACAACAGTTTGCTATGCTGATGGACAGTGACTGTAAAGGAGTATATAGGGGGGACCTGGTATAGGGGAGAGCCTAGTAAACAAAGTATTCATCATGTAAGTGTAGATTAATGATAAAAAAAAAAAGCAGTTCTTGTGTGGTGACCTCCAGTGAGTTCTACACAATGATATAAAGGGCATATAAAAGTGTAGGCAAATCGCCTGTTTGTGTTTATACAGAGGATCAAAGCCTAATTGGGCTACCCCGAAAATGAACTAAGATACGATATGAAAAAGAACTTCCAACATCAGCATTCTTGGGAAGACTCATGACAGAAGATGATCAGCAAAAAAAAAAAAAAAAAAAAAAAACCCCAACAAAGATCCACGCACTGCTACAGCTGTAGATGCACTCATCCCACCAGTTCCTGGACTTGCCATGGGAATGATGAAGGAGATATCTAAGCTGGCCTGTGCATACAGTAAAACAACAAATTGGACTGGATCTATACTGTTGGAACTCAACGAAGAATTAGGAGAAGTGCAAACTGTAGCACTCCAAAATCTTACAACCACAGACTATTTACTGTTAAAAGAATATATGTGATGTGAACAGTCCCCAGGAATGGGTTGTTCTAATTTATCTGAATTCTCTCAGACTGTTCAAAGTTCAGTTGGACAATATCCACCATATCATAGATAAGTTTTCACAAATGCCTAAGGTGCCTAACTGGTTTTCTTGGTTTCACTGGAGATGGCTGGTAATTACAGGTATGCTTTGGTTATGTAACTATACTCCTATTATGTTAATGTGTGTGCTCAATTTAATTAGTAGTTTCAAACCTATCCATGCTGAAGTTACTCTACAAGAAGATATGTCAAAGAAATATTCAATCTTCCCAGGTTTTCTTCCGCCTGCTACTTCTATAGCTTTTCTTCTTCCTACCTAATCACAACCTTTAAATAGAACTCGTGCCACATGTCGAATTTACCAAGTATCATAATTCTTCCAAGTGGTAAAGACACCTCAAGACAAATGCTGGGCATAGAAGCCACAGGGCATAAATATGCAAAGAAGTAAAAAGCTAACCTTTTGAAACAATAAGGCTTCTCTCTCACTTACCAACTTAACATTTCCCTGTATGGCCCCGGAAGGTGACTGGTTAGCCAGAGACGGGTAAGATTCCTCAAGGGAGGAACAACCTAAGACAGGCACAGTCGCTGGGGGCCATCTGGTGAGAAAATGGGGAGCAGCAGAGATGAGGCTTAGAACCTCCCCCCTCATGTTCTGAGAGAAATCTTCTGCATACATGGATGTTTTTTGCCCTCGTCTAGCTCGGATTAACCATAGTCTACAGGCACACACCTGATCATCTACATTTGCTCTCTTACAACACTAAACTCTGTTTTCTACCTTTATCTCATATCTACCTACCACTTCAGCATTTTATTAAAAATAATAATAATAGAGAAATGTGGTATCCATATATAAATCAAGTTTAAAAATCAAATGAATATTCATATTAGAACTGACTGTTTATAGTTCATAATGCATGAACAAAACTGAAAGCTTTTGTGATGACTGCTCTTGCACTGTTCACCATGTAACTTATTCACTATGTAAGAATTTGTTCGTTATGCATCAGAAGATTGGAGACTGACGAAAATTAGGCTTGGGGTGGATTAATGATTGTGCATTGAGTATTGACCCTCCTATACAGAAATTTATTGTTGTTAACTATTTGATCAATATATATGAGAGATGCCCTCACAAATATATATATATTATATATATATATATATATATATGTATATATATATATATATATATATATATAAACAGACTTCCAATTGTAAAATAAATAAGTAACCGGGATGTAATGTATAGCATAAGGAATATAGTCAAAATATTGTAACAACTTGGTATGGTGATAGCTGGTACCTAGAACTATCATGTATATAAATGTTGAATCACTGTGTTGTACACCTGAAACTAATGTAATGTAATAATGTGTGTCAACTACCCTTCAATAAAAATTAAAAAAAAGAAGTATATTCAAAAATTATATACCTTGTAAAATACATAGCTTCTGCTTCGAGGTACTTAGAATTAACATAGTGCATAAAATTATACACACTGAGATACTACAAAGGAAAATAAGGTAAATGACCAACTACGTGTGAAGAACACACAAGTAGCTCTCACTGAATTGTGAAATCCTAAATATTGGTGAAAGATCCACAAGAATTTTCACTGAGAAGATGAATATTTAAAGATCTCCTGAGGGTCTCAGAGGGCTACCTAATTGTAAAGAACTGAAGATGAGTATTCCAAATACAACATGAAATCAAGGGTGTTTTTAACAGTAGTTCTAATACTGGGGATCTCTAATTTAAAAATGGCTACCATATCATAAGCAGGCATGTAAGAGTGATTTTTCCAAATTTCTAATCAATACTCCCCTTGGCTTTTTTCTCTAACCCATTTTTGCCTTCCTTCCCTCCAGAGAGACCCCCGTGGAGAGAGGGGTTTGAGGGCTACTATATCACCCCAGTGATTCACTTTATCCTCACGGGGCTCTCTGACCTTACCGAGGTGCACTGTCCTCTCTTTGTGGTCTTTGCCATCACCTACCAGGTCACCTTGGTGGGAAACGGAGCCATTCTCTTGGCCATTGGGACGGAGAAGCTGCGCACACCCATGTATTACTTCCTGGCCAATCTGTCCCTCTTAGACATATTCTGCCCATCAGCTACTGTCCCCAAGATGCTGGACAATCTCTTGACTGGGAATCACAGCATTTCCTTCCTGGGCTGTGCTTTGCAGCTTTATTTCCTGGTGGTCCTGGCGGGGACTGAGGTCTTCCTTCTCGCTGTCATGGCTTATGACCGGTACGTGGCCATCTGCTTCTCCCTCCGTTACACCCTCATCATGACCAAAGTTCGCTGTGCCCAGCTGGCAGCTGGGACCTGGGCAGCAGGGTTTCTCTATTCCCTCCTCCACACAGTATCCACCTTCCACCTGTCTTTCTGCAAGTCCAATCCGGTCAACCAGTACTACTGTGACATCCCCCCAGTGGTGGCCCTCTCCTGCTCATCCACCTACATGGCAGAAATGCTTGTTTCAGTGGTAGGAGGTATCTTGGGAATTGGTGCCTTCCTAACCACCTAAATCTCTTACATTCACATCATATCCACCATCCTAAAGATCCTGTCTGTGGAAGGGAAACCCAAAGCATTCTCCACATGTGCCTCCCACCTCCTGGTGGTCTGTTTGTTCTATGGCACAGCCATCTTCACCTACATTTGTCCCTCTTCAAGTCACCACTCCCCAGACAGGGACAGACTCCGCGCCATTCTCTATGGGGTTATCACCGCAATGCTAAACCCCATGATCTACCAGAAGTGAAAGGGGCACTCAGCAGGGTCTTATGTCACTGAGCATGTTTACAGTGAATGTAAGAGTAAAACACAAAAAGTCCATACTCATTTTAGAACACATTTATAAGAAGAATTCATAGACTATAATTTTAATTGACACATAGAATACACTTATGCACACTGAAATTTATAGACATGCAAACCTAGACATGATTTTAGTCTATCTGAAAGCCTACATATCTATATATGCATATGTGTATCTCAATCCAAGGGGAACCTAAAGTATATAACCCCAAAATAAACTTCTTCATGAGTAGGAAAGAACACTAGTTACAGTAATATAAGGGTAAACTGGGCCTATCTTTTAAGGTAATTAGAATTTATGTTTATAGCCATATAAATATCCATAGCTAAACCTGTATCATCTATTTACTTCTGTTATCATTAATCTACAATTACATGAGGAACATTATGTTTACTAGACTCCCCCCATCACCAAGTCTACCCCACAAACCCCATTACAGTCACTGTCCATCAGCGTAGTAAGATCTTGTAGAATCACTACTTGTCTTCTCTATGTTGCACAGACCTCCCCGTAACCCCCCCAACATTATACATGATAATCATATTGCCCCTTTATTTCCCCCCTGTCCCTTATCCCTCCCTTCCCACTCATCCTCCCCAGTCCATTTCCCTTTGGTAACTGTTAGTCCATTCTTGGGTTCTATGAGTCTGCTGCTGCTCTCTTCCTTCAGTTTTTTCTTTGTTCTTATACTCCACAGATGAGTGAAATCACTTGGTACTTGTCTTTCTCTGCCTGGCATATTTCACTGAGCATAATACCCTCTAGCTCCATCCATGTTGTTGCAAATGGTAGGATTTCTTTTTTACTTATGGCTGAATAGTATTCCATTGTGAATATGTACCACATCTTCTTTATCTATTCATCTACTGATGGACACTTAGGTTGCTTCCATTTCTTGGCTATTGTAAATAGTGTTGCGATAAACATAGGAGTGCATATGTCTTTTTCAAACTGGGCTGCTGCATTCTTAGGGTAAATTCCTAGCAGTGGAATTCCGGGATCAAGTGGTATTTCTATTTTGAGCTCTTTGAGGAACCTCCGTATTGCTTTCCACAATGATTAAACTAGTTTACATTCCCACCAGCAGTGTAGGAGGATTCCCCTTTCTCCACATCCTCGCCAACATTTGTTGTTGTTTGTCTTTTGGATGTTGGCCATCCTAACTGGTGTGAGGTGATATCTCATTGTGGTTTTAATTTGCATTTCTCTGATGACAAGCGATGTGGAGCATCTTTTCATGTGTCTGTTGGCCATCTGAATTTCTTCTTTGGAGAAGTGTCTGTTCAGCTCCTCTGCCATTTTTTAATTGGATTATTTGCTTTTTGTTTGTTGAGGTGCATGAACTCTTTATATATTTTGGATGTCAACCCTTTATCAGATCTGTCATTTATGAATATATTCTCCCATACTCAGGATGCCTTTTTGTTCTATTGGTGGTGTCCTTTGCTGTACAGAAGCTTTTCAGCTTGATATAGTCCCACTTGTTCATTTTTGCTTTTGTTTCCCTTGCCCGGGGAGATATGTTCATGAGGAAGTCACTCATGTTTATGTCCAAGAGATTTTTGCCTATGTTTTTTTCTAAGAGTTTTATGGTTTCATGGCTTACATTCAGGTCTTTGATCCATTTCAAATTTACTTTTGTGTATTGGATTAGACAATGATCCAGTTTCATTCTCTTACATGTAGCTGTCCAGTTTTGCCAGCACCATCTGTTAAAGAGGCTGTCATTTCCCCATTGTATGTCCATGGCTCCTTTATCGAATATTAATTGACCATATATATTTGGGTTAATATCTGGACTTTGTATTCTGTTCCACTGGTCTGTAGCTTTGTTCTTGTGCCAGTACCAAATTATCTTGATTACTGTGGCTTTGTAGTAGAGCTTGAAGTTGGGAGGCGAGATCCCTCCTG
Source organism: Manis pentadactyla (assembly GCF_030020395.1). Taxonomy (NCBI): domain Eukaryota; kingdom Metazoa; phylum Chordata; class Mammalia; order Pholidota; family Manidae; genus Manis; species Manis pentadactyla. Next base: position 63,806,924 of record NC_080031.1, on the reverse strand, counting down.
TTTTATTCTTCCTTCTCAGGATTGCTTTGGCTATTCGGGGTCTTTTGTGGTTCCATATGAATTTTAGAACTATTTGTTCCAGTTTGTTGAAGAATGCTATTGCTATTTTGATAGGGATTGCATCAAATCTGTATATTGCTTTAGCTAGGTTGGCCATTTTGACAATATTAATTCTTCCTAGCCAGGAACATGGGATGAGTTTCCATTTGTTAGTGTCCTCTTTAATTTCTCTTAAGAGTGTTTTGTAGTTTTCAGGGTATAGGTCTTTCACTTCCTTGGTTAGGTTTATTGCTAGGTATTTTATTCTTTTTGATGCAATTGTGAATGGAATTGTTTTCCTGATTTCTCTTTCTGCTAGTTCATTGTTAGTGTATAGAAAAGCCACAGATTTCTGTGTATTAATTTTGTATCCTGCAACTTTGCTCAATTCAGATGTTAGTTCTAGTAGTTTTGGTGTGGAGTCTTTAGGGTTTTTTATGTACAGTATCATGTTATCTGCAAATAGTGACAGTTTGACTTCTTTACCAATCTGGATGCTTTGTATTTCTTTGTTTTGTCTGATTGCCGTGGCTAGGACCTCCAGTACTATGTTGAATAACAGTGGGGAGAGTGGGCATCCCTGTCTTGTTCCCGATCTTAGAGGAAAAGCTTTCAGCTTCTCGCTGTTCAGTATGATGTTGGCTATGGGTTTATCAGATATAGCCTTTATTATGTTGAGGTACTTGCCCTTTATACCCATTTTGTTGAGAGTTTTTATCATGAATGGATGTTGAATTTTGTCGAATGCTTTTTCAGTGTCTATGGAGATGATCATGTGGTTTTTGTCCTTTCTTTTGTTGATGTGGTGGATGATGTTGATGGATTTTTGAATGTTGTACCATCCTTGCATCCCTGGGATGAATCCCACTTGGTCATAGTGTATGATCCTCTTGATGTAGTTTTGAATTCGGTTTGCTAATATTTTGTTGACTATTTTTGCATCTATGTTCATCAGTGATATTGGTCTGTAATTTTCTTTTTTGGTGGGGTCTTTGCCTGCTTTTGTTATTAGAGTGATGCTGGCTTCATAGAATGAGTTTGGAAGTATACCCTCTTCTTCTATTTTTTGGAAAACTTTAAGGAGAATGGGTTTTATGTCTTCTCTGTATGTCTGATAAAATTCCACAGTAAATCAGTCTGGCCCAGGGATTTTTCTCTTGGGTAGTTTTTTGATTACTGATTCAATTTCATTGCTTGTAATTGGTCTGTTTAGATTTTCTGTTTCTTCCTTGGTCACTCTGGAAAGGTTGTATTTTTCTAGGAAGTTGTCCATTTCTTCTAGATTTTCCAGCTTGTTAGCATATAGGTTTTCATAGTACTCTCTAATAATTCTTTTATTTCCAGGGGTCTGTCGTGATTTTTCTTTTCTCGTTTCTGATTCTGTTGATGTGTGTAGATTCTCTTTTTCTCTTAATAAGTCTGGCTAGGGGTTTATCTACTTTGTTTATTTTCTCAAAGAACCAGCTCTTGGTTTTATTGATTTTTTTCTTATGTTTTGTTCTTCTCAATTTTATTTATTTCTTCTCTGATCTTTATTATGTCCCTCCTTCTGCTGACGTTAGGCCTCATTTGTTCTTCTTTTTCCAATTTCAATAATTGTAACTTTAGACTATTCATTTGGGATTGTTCTTCCTTCTTTAAATAGGCCTGGATTGCTCTATACTTTCCTCTTAGAACTGCCTTTTGCTGCATCTCACAGAAGTTGGGGCTTTGTGCTGTTATTGTCACTTGTCTCCATATATTGCTTGATCTCTATTTTAATTTGTCCATTGATCCATTGATTATTTAGGAGCATGTTGTTAAGCCTCCATGTGTTTTTGAGCCTTTTTGTTTTCTTATCATCTATTTTATATCTACATTTACATCTATATCTCAATGTCTATTCATAGATCTTTGTTTTACTTCTTTTCCTCCTGTGATTGAATGCCTATGCTCTCTCCATAAAATTATCCTTTCACTCATCCTATCTTTTAATTTTTGCTTCCACTTACTATGTATTTATGTGCTTTTCTCCCTCTTTCTGTGCTCCTGTGTATTCTCAGATCTACCTGTCTCTCCAAAGAAAGGACTTATTTTATATCTGATTTAGATGTCAAATTTAGTTCAGTAAATTACTCTCATCTTACTCTCAACATGATCAAAATTGAAAGCACCATCTTGTAACACACACACACACACATACATAACCACATTCCTCCTTAGTTGCCATGTATTTTTGGTATCAGTATTCTCCAGCTACATGGACTAAAATCCCTGAAACTAGTCTCTCATTTAGATATAGTAACTATTATGGAGAAATGGATACACATAATTTATCACAGTATCATTTTGCCCAGCATTACTGAGATAGAGTTGAAATATAATGGTTTTGGTGTGCAAAATGATAGTTTGATATACATATTTGTTGCAAAATATTTGACACCATAAGGATGGTTAATACATCTACCACCTCTGCTTATGACACTATCCTTTCTCCATTGTGTTTCTTGCTTGCCTTTTCATATATTCGCTGTCCACACATGTATGTTTACGTCACGGCTCTTAATTCTATTCCATGGGTCTATGTGCCTATTGTGAGGTTTTGTTAGCTGGTACCACACTCTTTTGCATAATATAGCTTCATTATATAGTTTGGGGTTAAAGAAGAGTGATATCTACTTTGTACTTTTTTCAGTAGTGTTTGTAACTTAAGGTTCTTTTTTATTCCATATGATGAGAGTTTTGATTTCTATTTATGTGGAAACTAACATTGGAAGTTTGATGGGAATTGTGTTGAATCTATAGATAACTTTGGGTAGTGTGTATATCTTAACAATATGAATTCTTCTTTTACATGATGGATATTTACATGTCTTTGCATCTTTAAAAATTTTTTTCATCAGTGTCTAATAGTTTTTAATTTATTGACCTTATACCTCCTTGGTTAAATTTGTTCTAAGTATATTTTTGATGTTATGATAAGATATGTCTCCTATCTTTTATAGATAAATTATTAATGTATTAAAGTGCCTTAGATATTTATATGTAGATTTGTATCCTGTGAGTTCACTTAGTTTTTTTGTTCAATACTTTCTGGTAGAATCTTAGTGATTTTCTTTTTCTTGTTTATGTCAGTTTTTATCAATGCACATACACTAAAATGCACATTTCTTACTTCACAGATGGATGAATTTTGATGTTTGTATGCTCAGGTAATGATCACCCAGATTAGGATAAATAATCTCATTAATTTTTCCTTTCAACTACTTCATCCAATCCCCTACCTTCCTCTACTTTGTCAACCACCAGTCTCTTTCCTGTGTCTATGAGTCTATTTCTATTGTGTTTGTGTTGCTTTTAGATTCTACAGGTAAGTCAAATCCTTTTGGTGTGAAAATGATTTTTTTTCTTTCTCTCTGGGCCTTATTTCACTTAGCAAAATACTCTCTAGGTCAATCCATGTTGCTGAAATGTGAAGATTTCTTTTTTTTTTTTGTCTTAAGTATTTTTCTATAAAAAATATATCATCTGCAGAGACAATATTAATACTTCTTTTATTTAGTTATTTGTAAATCTTTGTCTTGCCTAATTGCTAGGACTCCAATGTTTTGTTGAATAGAAGTCAGAAAAGTCAGAACCTTTTTGAGATTTTTACATCTATAATCATCAGGGATATTGACTGCAGTTTTCTTCCTTGTAGTTTCCTTATCTTGCTCTGTATCAGGGTAATTATGGCCTTGTGAAATGGATTTGGTGGTGTTTCCTCCTCTTAAAAATTTTTTGCAAGATCTTGAGAAGGACTGATATTAATTCATTACATGATTACTTAGAATACACTAATAAATACATTAGTCCAAGGAGTTTCCTATTTCTAAGATTGTTTTATTAATGATTCAATCTTCTTACTTATTATTGGTTTGTTAGCATTTTCTGTATCTTCATGATTCACTCTCAGTAGAAAGTGTTTCTAGGAATGTGTGCATTTGTTCTTGTTTAGACCATTTTTAGGCATGTAATTGTTCATGTTAGTCTCATGATCCTTTATAATTCTGTAGCATTAATTGTAATGCTTCTCTTTTCATCTAATATTGTATTTTTATGTTTTGATAGTCTAGTTAAAATTTTATTTATCATTTCAAAGACTCATCTCTTAGTTCTCTATTTTTTTCTCTACTCACAACATTATTGTTCAATGACTTTCTTTTTTGCTATGTTGGATTCCTTTTTCTAGTTTTGTATATCTATTATAGGTATGTGTTTTGTAGTTACCACATGTTTTATATATGACATGATACATAAAGAGCAGCCTATGTTATTTTGTTAGTTGCTTAATTTTGAATACCTTCTAACAGCTTACATTTCTGTTTCCCCCTCCTCCACTGAATATATAGATATAGATATGTGTGTGTCTACTTTATTACCTTTAACTTCAGGATTCCTTCAATGAATCTGCAAAAGCAGTTGATTTTGCTACTTTTCTCTTTTAACTTTCAAACTACATTCAAAAATACACTGAAAAGATCATTCACCATGATCAGCTAGGATTTATCACAGGGAAGCAAGGATGGTAAAATATCTGCAAATCAATCAATGTGATACACCACATGATAAAAAGGAAGGATAAAAATAATCTCAACAGGTGTTGAAAAAGCATTTGACAAAATTCAACACCCGTTCATGATAAAAACTTTCAACAAATATTAAAAAGGGCATGTATTTTAATATTATCAAGGCCATATAAGGCAAAACCACAGCCAACATCATACCATACAAATAACCAACAGTCACATAAAAAGAAGCTCCACATCACTAAACATCAGAAAAATGGAAGTCAAAACCACAATAGATATCACCCCACACACCAGTCAGAATGGCCACACTGCAAAAAACAAGTGTTGGCGAGGATGTGGAGAAAAGGGAACCCTCTTTTGGTGCAGTCACCATGGAAAATTGGTGAAGACATTATGGAAATCAGTATGGAATTTCCTCAAAATACTACAAATAGAAATCACCTATGAATGTCAATTCCATTTCTAGGAATTTACCCAAAGAAAACAAAATATCTGATTTGGGAAGATGAATGTGTTCCTGTGTTGCCAGCAACATCACCTACAACAGCCAGGAGGCAGGAGAAACCAGTATGTCCGTCAGTAGACGAGTGGGTAAAGAAGGCCCAGTACATACATGTAATGACATTCGGCCATGAAAAGAAGGAAATATTGTCATTTGCAACAACGTGGATGGACCTAGAGGTCATCATGCTGAATGAAATAAGGCAGGTGGAGAGAGACAAATACCATATGTTTTCACTTATATGTGGTATCTAAAAACAAAACAAAGTGAAATGAAATTGAATTGGTAATGAAAAGCCCCCAAGAAACCAAAGTCCAAGCAAAATGAACCAAATAGCAAAAGCCACAGACACTGAGAACACACTGAGGTCCCCAAGCGGGAGGGGCTGGGGTGGGTGGGTGAAATGGGTGAAGATGATAAAGAGGCACAAAACCTCAATCATGGTATAAATTAGTCACAGGGATTAAGGTACAGCATAGGGAAGATAGTCAATAGTTCTATAACATCTTTCTGTATAGACAGACTCTACACCAGTTGGAATGAACATTTAGTAATATAGAAAACTATCAAATCAACTAAGTAATGTAATTTAAATCAATATAATATTGTATAACCACACTTAATTGAACCACACTTCAATTAAAAAAATCTTGTTTTGTGTAGTCCATCCATCATCTCACAGAAAACAGAGCAACCCCATTATATTCATAATAGTTCAAGGATTTCTTTTACACTTAATAAGAATAAACTTCATTTACCATGATTTCATAGTTATAAAAAAAGACACAGAAAATTCTAGGCCTTTATTTTTCTTCTCTTAACCATTATCCAAAAAAACTTTCTATTGTTGGCAAGACCTGAATTGGGCAAAAAATGTGAGATAGCTGCTGTTTTTTAAGAGATAATTATATTTCAGGGTGGTTTGTGTAACACAGATGTGACACCATCACCACAAATAATATTACATTCAAATAAAAGGCAAAATATTAAGCAAACATATGAATATTTGCTATATAAAATAGACAACTGGCTGTTTAAGATTTTATTCAATTTTATATGGTACTGTATTTTAACAAAATCTATGGGTTTTTGTGCAATGAAGAATTGAATTTTTGATACCACATGCAAACTCTGTTAGAGTAAAATGAGGAATAAAAACAAAACAAACCTCAAATTTTTAATAGTACAGTTGTATTACTACTTTGTTTCTTACTTCAGGTCTTTATGGATTTTCCACCATGTCTAAAATCAAGTAACAGTGACCTGCCACGACTATGGGCAACTCTGGAGTGTTATAGAGGATGTGTGTCTGGGCAATGCTGACTTTTGGAGAAGTTAATTGTTCCCAAATGATTGCATACAAAAGTTCACATACCCTGTCTGATGTGGCACAAGTTCATATGATGAGGCCATCATTGTGTAAAGTTTTAAATTGAATAAAAATATCAATAACAGTATAGAAAAGGAAGTAAAAGAATAATTCTAAATAATGTAGGACCATTCACTAGCACTGTGATCACATCACTTAATGATAATGGAGGACAAAGTGCAGGTAGAGGAGAAGAGAAGATACTGGATGTCATAGACTGAGGAGAATCAGAAATGCAGAGTGGGTAGATATTCAAGGTGACCACCTGACTGTGGACTAAACCCAGAAGTTATTGGAATTCCCAGATTATTAGGAAAACTATAGAGAAAATGATACATGATTGCAGATTAAGCAGTGTATTGCATAAATATAGAGAAAGCGTTCCTATTTCTGAGGTGACAGGAAAAGGGAATGGAGTGAGAAAGTTTCACCATCCCCTCAAATACAACAGCTGTCTAGTGACCCTGAATGGAAGTGCTGGATTTCAAGGCAGAGTCTAGTTTCAGGGATTTTGGTCTATGTAGCTGGGGAAACTGGTAACAAGAATACATGGCAGCTGATTAGAAGGTGTGTGTGTTTGTGTTAGAAGATGTTAGAAGGTGCTTTCAGTCTTGAACATGCTGAAGCTAAGAGGGCAGTAATGTTTTAAACTGAATCAGATATCTAAATCAGACAGGAAAAGACAGTGCTCTCCTTGACACAGGTTTTACTGAAAATGGATAGGGTCCCCAGAAAAGTGGGAGCAGCAGAGGAATACAGAGTGAGTGGGAGCAAAAGCTGAAAGACAGGGTGAGAGAGATCATAACGTTAGAGAGACTATCAGCCTAGGCAGCTGGTATCACAGTGGAAAGAAGGGAAAGACCTGTGGATAAATGTTCAGATATAGGTTTAAAAATAGACATAAAACATACAGATGATATAGGTAGAGGTACAGATATGGATGTGGATGTGAACACACACCCCAGTTAAATAAAAAGAAACTCTTACACTAGTGTGATCATTAACAGTTCTCTGTATACACTTGAAAATACCTACTTTTAGATGATACACTTCATGTTTCAATTGGAATGAGATAGAAATATGCATAGATATAGATATAAAGTTATATGTATGTGTGTATCTATGAATTTCTATGTGTATTGTTTGTATTTTCTATATCAATTGAAAATTACTTTCTATGAATTTGCCCTATTTAAAAGTGAGCATTAAGACATTCTTTTACTATTGCATTTCCTGTAAACATGCTCCATGAGATAAGACCCTGCTGACTGCACCTTTCACCTCTCTGTTCCTCATGCCGTAGATCATGGGGTTTAACATTGGGGTAATAACCCCATAGAGCATGGGGATGAGGCTGTGTCCAGCTGGAGAGCCACCCACCGGAAAAAGGCTGCATGTAGGTGAATGTGGCTGTGCCATAGAACAAGCAGACCACCAGGAGGTGGGAGACGCATGTGAAGAAGGCTTTGTGCTTCCCTTCCACAGACTGGAGCTTCAGGATGGCAGGCATGATGTAGATGTAAGACATGAAGGTGGTCAGGAAGGCACGAATTGCCAAAATCTCTCTTTCCACTAACACGAGCATGTCTATCATGTCCAGCCTGATGGTGGACAGAAACTGGGAAATTCAGTATGTTAGAGAACCACTCTTGCTCCCAGTGTGGAGAAACTATGAGCTAGGTCACTTTTGACTACTCATTCTGTAATGATCTGTGGGAATAGCACCTAGGAGCGCTTGTGCATCCATATAAAACCACCTCCTTGTTCTCTGAGGTCATGGAGTCTCATGAATGCTGAGCACCATCAGCTGGCTGAGATAGGGGATACAGGATCCAGTCTTTGGCTTGTGGCCATTAACACTGGTTGGTAGGTGTTGGACAAGTTCATTTCAAGGAGAATATTGAGACCTAATTGTTGGGTGAGCTGGAAGAAAGCTTCCACACAGTGGACCAAGTTCCTGGAGGAGTAATTATCTGCCCCATCACTCCCAGGTGCAATTTAGTTAGAAACACAATCATCCATCAGCTAGGAAAGTGTGCAGCTAATCCTAATCCAGGGAGAAATTGGTGGCCTTGTGTTTTTGCAGCTGTTTTCCTGCTGAGATGGAGGATAGCTGTAGAAATTGTTTGCACTTCTCTTTTAAACTGCCTCTTATTTTGATGTGGTCCCAGGGCACTTGCAAATTCAGGACCCACATTCAGCCTCAGGAATTGGTGATTTGGAACCCATTTCCTCAGGTGACAGCCATAAAATTGGGGCACTAGCTGTGTGGATAAGCTCCTTTCAAGTACAAACTGGAAACTTTTGTTTTTATCCTCAGAGCATGCCAGCAGTAGAAAGTTTGGAGATATTCCCACAGGCTTCCCAGGGCTGTAGATCTGTATCCCTTGGGGACACCTGGGAAAGCAGGCAGTCAAAACCCTTTGAGGGAGAAGGTGGGGGCTGGGCTTTTTACCTCCTATCCTTTTGAGCTGTGCCTGTGAGGACATCTAAGGGAAGTGCCTGCACTTCTGCTAAGAAGGGCCTCTTTGTAAAAGGAAGTCCTGGGACACTCAAGAATGCCAAGTCCACTGGCTCTCAAAGCTGGATGGTAAGGTGGCAGGTATAAAGGTTGGGCTTCTTGACATTTGGACACGTTCCATTAAGGGAGAAGGTTGGACTTGGTTTTGCTGTTGGAATAGTCCTGGGGAGGAGGCCCGAGAAGTTACCACAACCCTTTATGGCCCCAAGGACAATTGCAGTCAACTTCAGAATGCAAGATAATTAGAAACCAACCCTCAGCAATTAACTGGGATAATAAGCCGTCTAACTTCTTCTAGGGAGAAACTGGGAGCTGAGCATTTTTGCCTGCTCCCTCTGCACTGAGCCCAGGACGGTAGCTGCAGGGTGTGCTTTCATGCATAAAGACATCCCTTTTTAGTGTGGTCTTGGGGGCTCATGAATGCAAAGATAATTGGCTCTTAAAGCTATGGGATTTGGAAGCCAGTCCTTTCATGAGTGACTATATGAGTAGGGGCACTAAGTGTGCTGTCCTCAGGGAGAGTCTGGAATATGACAGTTCCCTCTGATTATAATGTGCCCGCTGTTTGACATGATTATGCCTCAGATTTCCCCACCCATTTTTATACTGGTATTTTCTCATCTGCTAAAAGTGTGAGGGTCCCTCAACCAGAGTCTGAGTTTATCTCAGAAATAATGGATCTTTGTGTCACTATACATTTAGTGCATCTGTACAAGGAAGGAAGCAGGAGGCCCCCATTCCACCATCTTGCAGATGTTGCTGCCACTTCATTTTTAATGCGCTTTTCTGTAGGGTTGTCCCTGAATGAGGTGCCGAGCACATCCTAGGCTGCGCTGTCTGTACGATATGCAGGCTACTGAATAAGACAGAATGCAGAACCGATATATTTATATCCTAGAAAGATGTGATTATAATATTGTTTTAATTGGCATTTTTATTTTTATTTTTTAACTTTCTGAATTCTTCTATTATTTCCATTATAAAAGTAAAAATTTTTGTTTTATAATTATTTTTATATTGACACGTTTTGACCCGAGTATACACTCATGTAACCATTATCTAAATCAAGATTTCAACCATTCTCATTCATTTTCCCCCTTTCAAAATTTAATCCATTCCCCCCCCAACCGTGGCAACCACCTTCTGTCCTTTATGTATGTGAGACTACTTCTATTTATTCATTTAAGAGTCCACATATAAGTGAAATCATATAGTAATTTATGTTTCTGTCTTTTTAAAGTTAGATTAATACCTTCTAGGTCCCTCCATGTTGTTGCAAATGGCAGTATTTCATTCATTTTTATGGCTGAATAATTTTCTATTGTATGGATATTCCACATCTTCTTTCTCCACTCATCTATTGATGGACATTTAGGTTTAGGTTGCTTTTGTATTTTTGCTATTGTAAATAACACTGCAATGAACATAGGAGTGCATATCACTTTTCAAATTAGTGATTACCTCATCAGGTCAATTCTCAGAAGTGGATTTGTTGGGTCATGTCATATTTGTAGTTTTAGTTTTTTGAGAAACTTTCATACTGCTTTCCATAGTGGCTGCACCCATGTGCATTCTCACCTGCAGGGTACAAGGATTCCATTTCCTCAACATCCTCTCCAGCATGTTATTTTTGTGTTGTTGATGTTAGCCACTCTGACTGGTGTGGTCATATCTCACTGTGCAGCTGGGCCTTTTGTAACCACATGGACGGACCCAGATTATATTATGCTAAATTAGGTAAGTCACACAGAGAAAGACAAACACCACAGGATTTAACCTGGGGTGGAATCTCAAAAAGAAAGAAATGAACGAACACAACAGAAAGAGACTCAGAGACATAGAGAACAGATAGGTGTTCGCCATTGAGTAGCTGGGTGAGGGAATGGGTATTAAAGGTGAAGGAGGAAAAAATTTAGTGAGATGATTTCATACCTTGATCTTGGTGATGGTCACATGAATGACCTCACCTAGCAAAGTTCATTGAACAATGCACTGAGATTCGTGCATTTTTTTTCTATTTAGCACAGAAACAAAAATGACGTAAGAACCAGAAAATCCTTTTTTTGACAAAATTTTTATTATCAGTAAATGAAATCAGTAAACTCACATGAAATAAGCCTTCATACAAAAATTAATTGCATTTTTGTACACTAATAATGAACTATGCAAAAGAGAAATGGTTCTATTTATAGTAGCTTCAAGAATATATTTAGAATACATTTAACCAAGGAGGTGTAAGATCAGTACACTGAAAATTATAAGATTTCAGTGAATGACATGCAAAAAGACACCAATAAATGTAAAAATATCCAATGTTTATAGACTGGAAGAATTCATATTGTTAGAATGTCCAAAGTACCCAAAACTCTATAGATTTCTTCTGTTAAAAGTATTTTATCTTTTAAAGTTTACTGTTTATGAAAATAACAGGTGAGGTGAAGTAGTTAAGAATAAAAAGAAGGAAAGATGATGGAGAAATGGAGATTAAGACAGGAAAAGAAGAAGCAAATTCTAAGAAAAGAAAGGTGGATGGGAAATATGTAACTAGAGTTAAAAAAATGGAAATTTAGGAACAAGGTCTATAATAAATTTTTAAACAACAAACCAATGAACCTGTTGGTAGTTTGACCAATTTTCTTATAAAACTGCATATGATACATGTCTGTTTTTTCAACATGAATTATCTTGGTAACTTTAAATTCAGGTGAGATTCTCCCATGGGGATTTATTCACAAATCTTGTTGGCAATCTGGGACTTACAGAGCTAAAGCTTATGACTGTAGAGGGTGTGCGGAAAGATTACGTAGAGTTGAAAAGTAACGCAGAAACATCCCTCCATGCACACACCATGGAAGCAACTATAGAAATACAACTAAACTGAAAAATGACCTGAAGACTGCAGAAGACGTCGTCTATCTCCAGGGAGGAAGAGAGGACCGCACAGTAAAGGGTAAAGAGGCCAAAAAGGCACGGACGGAGAGCGACGGGACCGGGAAACCCCCCCGGGGCCGTGGGCACCGCCGCCGCCGCCGCGGCCGCTGCCAGCGGGCTCCACGACGACGTCCCAGGCGGCACCGCCGCGCCTGCCGCCGGAGCGCGAACCGCGCTGCCGGCCCCGCGGCGCTGAGCCGCCCGCCCCCGGCCTCCGCGGGCACACGGACGAGCCACCCCCTCCAACGCCGCCGGCGGCCACGGGAGCGGAGGGAGTGAGGGACGGCACGGTGGGGGGAGGGCGGGGCGGGGCGGGGCGGGGCGCTGCGGGAAGGGCGGGGTGCGGGAGCTGCAGGAGAGGCGGAGCTCCACCGGCGCGGTCAAGGGTTTGGATGAGCATGAAATGAAGGTGACGAACCAGGGCGGAGAACGGAGACGCGGAGAGGCGATTCCACAGCAGGTCGCGCTGCGGAAAGGAAGCCGGGAGCGTGTCAGACCCGGGCAGCTCCCGTCCGTTACAGGAGCGTCTGCAGCGGCTTCAGGCAGGTGCACAAGCGCAGCCACGGCCTCTGAGGAAGACACTCACGTAGGTCTCCCCGAACAGAGAGACGTGGGTGCAGCAGATACAGCAGCGGTGCCAACGCCTCAGGTGGTTTGGTCTCAAGTAGCACATTGGGCAAGAACATTGAAGTAAGAGAAAGGCAAGAAAATTGAAGACTTGTGAGACTAATGCAAGGTGAAGAGGAAATGATCGGAAAACTCAAAGAAGAAATTGATTTGTTAAACAGAGACCTAGATGACATCGAAGATGAAAATGAACAACTGAAGCAGGAGAATAAAACTCTTTGGAAACTTGTTGGGCAGCTAACAAGGTAGAAGATTCAAGGCTCAATGTGGAAAAAATATTTTACAACTACTGATTGAATGTTATGGTTAGTGCTAGGACAAAATTCCTATGCTGCAATACATTAAGTAAGTATATTTCTATAAAATAGTGGATGTTTATTTTCAAAATATTTCCGTTTCATTATTAGTTTAGAAAAGTTATCAACCTTATATTTCATAAATAAGTAACATCTTTCAGTTAGTAAAATAATAGATTATGCCTCATGGTTTTGTGTGGTATTCAGAAAATATATGGTTTAGAGTCACAACCATATGAATGAATATATTTTATCTATGGTAATGTATTTTCTCTCAGGGAATATACAGTCTTTGTTTATGTGAATTCAAATACTTGTGGTGAGTTATCTGCAAATGCCTTATTGCTGCTGTGAGCAACCTTTTATGTGTTGATGATTTAATCATAAAGGTCTCTGTCTACTGTCATTTGTTCTTTGAAATTATTCTAAGCAATTTAGAGTAATAGAGAATCACACTATTTTCTGTAACAGTCATCTTTAAAAAGAAAGGATTATAAAAAGTTACTTAATATCATGTACTAGTTGCCTGAATATAAAATTTAAGAGAATACTTGAATTATGCTATAGTAAATTAAAATGTGCTATTTTGTATTTGAAATTGGGAAAAAATTTAAATCACTGTAACTTCTGAGGAGCATACAGTTATAATTTTAATATGAAATTTCTTTTTATTTTTTATTTTTATTTTGGAATCGTTAATCTACAATTACAAGAGCAACATTATGTTTACTAGACTCCCACCATCGTCAAGTCCCCCCCACAAACCCCATTATAGTCAATGTCCATCAGCATAGTAAGATGCTATAGAATCACTACTTGTCTTCTGTGTTGTACAGCCGTCCCCATGCCCCCCACTCCCTACATTATATCTGCTGATTGTAATGCCCCCTTTTCCCCCCTTATCCCTCCCTTCCCACCCATCCTCCCCAGTCCCTTTCCCTTTGGTAACTGTTAGTCCATTGTTGGGTTCTGTGAGTCTGCTGCTGTTTTGTTCCTTCAGTTTTTCATTGCTCTTATACTCCACATATGAGTGAAATCATTTGGTATTTGTCTTTCTCTGCTTGGCTTATTTCACTGAGCATAATACTCTCTAGCTCCATCCATGTTGTTACAAATGGTAGGATTTGTTTTCTTCTTATGGCTGAATAATATTCCCTTGTGTATATGTACCACATCTTCTTTATCCATTCATCTACTGATGGACACTTAGGTTGCTTCCATTTCTTGGCTATTGTAAATAGTGCTGCGATAAACATAGGGATGCATCTGTCTTTTTCAAACTGGGCTGCTGCATTCTTAGGGTAAATTCCTTGCAGTGGAATTCCTGGATCAAATGGTATTTCTATTTTGAGCATTTTGAGGAACCTCCATACTGCTTTCCACAATGGTTGAACTAATTTACATTCCCACCAGCAGTGTAGGAGGGTTCCCCTTTCTCCACATCCTCACCAACATTTGTTGTTCTTGTTTGTCTTTTGGATGTTGGCCATCCTTACTGGTGTGAGATGATATCTCATTGTGGTTTTAATTTGCATTTATCTGATGATTAACGATGTGGAGCATCTTTTCATGTGTCTGTTGGCCATCTGAATTTCTTCTTTGGAGAAGTGTCTGTTCAGCTCCTCTGCCCATTTTTTAATTGAATTATTTGCTTTTTGTTTGTTGCGGTGTGTGAGCTATTTATATATTTTGGATGTCAACCCCTTATCGGATATGTCAATTATGAATATATTCTCCCATACTGTAGCATGCCTTTTTGTTTTATTGATGGTGTCCTTTGCTGTACAGAAGCTTTTCAGCTTGATATAGTCCCACTTGTTCATTTTTGCTTTGTTTCCCTTCCCCGGGGAGATATGATCATGAAAAAGTTGCTCATGTTTATGTCCAAGAGATTTTTGCCTATGTCTTTTTCTAAGAGTTTTATGGTTTCCTGACTTACATTCAGGTCTTTGATCCATTTCGAATTTACTTTTGTGTATGGGGTTAGACAATGATCCAGTTTCACTCTCTTGCATGTAGCTGTCCAGGTTTGCTAACACCAGCTGTTGAAGAGGCTGTCATTTACCCATTGTATATCCATGGCTCCTTTATTGAATATTAATTGACCATATATGTTTGGGTTAATGTCTGGGGACTCTATTCTGTTCCACTGGTCTGTGGCTCTGTTCTTGTGCCAATACCAAATTGTCTTGATTACTGTGGCTTTGTAGTAGAGTTTAAAGTTAGGAAGCAAGATCCCCCCTGCTTTATTCTTCCTTCTCAGGATTGCTTTGACTATTCGGGGTCTTTGGTGGTTCCATATAAATTTTAGAACTATTTGTTCCAGTTTGTTGAAGAATGCTGTTGGTAATTTGATAGGGATTGCATTGAATCTGTATATTGCTTTAGCTGGGATCACCATTTTGACAATATTAATTCTTCCTATCCATGAGCATGGGATATGTTTTCATTTATTGGTATCTTCTTTAATTTCTCTCATGAGTGTCTTGTAGTTTTCAGAGTATAGGTCTTTCACTTCCTTGGTTAGGTTTATTCCTAGGTATTTTATTCTTTTTGGTGCAACTGTGAATGGAATTGTTTTCCTGATTTCTGTCTCTGCTAGTTCATCCTAACTGTATAGGAATGCAACAGATTTCTGTGTATTAATTTTGTATCCCGCAACTTTGCTGAATTCAGATATTAGTTCTAGTAGTTTTGAAGTGGATTCTTTAGGGTTTTTTTAATGTATAATATCATGTCATCTGCAAATAGCGACAGTTTGACTTCTTTACCAATCTGGATGCCTTGTATTTCTTTCTTTTGGCTGATTGCCATGGCTAGGACCTCCAGTACTCTGTTGAGTAACAGTGGGGAGAACTTCCAAAATAAGAGAAGATCCATCAGCGTTCTTTCTTTCCTGCTTGTTTCATGACCATGCTCTAGTCCAAAAGTATTTTTGTTACTTTCTCCTTAGTGTTTCTTAATGTTAAATTTATCTTTTGGAATTAAAAAATGTCTTGAGCCTCCCACAATCCCACCACCTCATTTTTTGTCTTGTGATGATTTAAAAGAGAATATTTCAATCCTGTACATGTTTAAGATAATAGTAATAATCATTATTATGTCATACAACATGTTAATGAAACAACTTATATTTACTTAGAAATTGGAAAATTATAAAAATTTCAGACATACTCTGTTTGGCTTTGTGTATCTTACTAAGTATTGTAAAATGCATGGATTTTATATTTATCACCTGTTACCCATATGCTTTTGTCATTCTCCCTCTACTGTAACAGCTTCTCTTATCTCTTCTTTTCTTTGTCACATGCTGGGAAAATGTCTCACTGTCTGGTGTCTTGCCAGTGGGTTTCAGCCCCAGGCAGGCTCACTCCTGATTCTGTGAGACCAAAAAATGACAATGGGACATTTTTGGGGTGTAAGGGTTTATACCCAGCTTTATTCTCATGGTGGCAGGTCAAGCACTAGAATCCCACCCACTCAGAGCAGAGGGCCGGTCTCTGCCTCCGGGCCTCCCTGCCCCCGCAGCCAGCTCAGTCTCTGTCCTCGGTGCTCCCGCCATTCCAGTCTCTGCTCTTCTGAAGCCGTGCAGCCGTGCCACCGGGTCACCCAGAGCCCTGGGCGGAACTCTTTACGTAGAGTCATTAACAACACATTGCCCACATGTGTGCAGTGGGAGAGCTGACCAGGGCTGGGTGAGAGTCCTGGCCACAGGAACCTTCATTTTCTCTGCCTCCTGTAATTAATAGATGGTTCTTTGACTATGTTGAATCTATTTATTTTAGTTTTTTCCTTATTTCAGTGAACATGTACATTTCCAAGATTTCTGGTTGTTTATTTATATCTAGTTTTCTTATTTTGCCCTTTCTGATTTGCCTTATAAATTCTTATTTAAAATAAAAGTTATGCTTCTACTTTGTTAAAATTAAAGTGTGTGTGTATGTTGCAAGACTTTACTTGCAATATAAATTCTATCTGTAGCTAGTTCCTATTACTATGGTAGTTTGAGGCTATTTTTATTAGCATTAGACTTAACCAGATGGAGAACTCTCTCTCTCTCTCTCTCTCTCTCTCTCTCTCTCTCTCTCTCTCTCTCTCTCTCTCACACTCACACACACACACACACACACACGAATGCACACACACATTATGTTTATGTTCTGGCTCTCACCATCTGTCCTTACATTTTCTGCTTAGCAGCTTTATATCTTCCTCCAAGCAGCCATTTGGGGTCCCAGTTGAAAACTGGATCCTGGCACTCATCACTTGGATCTCATTCCCCATTCAGATGCTGTGAATGTGGCAGGTCCAGAGCCAGGAGACAGTTTGGCTCAGTTCCTAGCAGATAGAGAGCCTTCCTCCTCAGCCCTCTGACCTCAAAACTTCCCATAAACGTGAGTCAGACAGCAGCCTGACTCATTTGGGCGGCTCTGTGTAAGTGGGCCAAAAGCCCACGGCACTCTAGCTGCTCGTCGAGAGTCTTGCTGCAGCCCCGGCGTCTTCCAGGGCCTCATTACTCACCTTTATCCCTGGCAAACTTGCCTCCCATGTCTAGTGACAGAGCCAGCCAGTCCTCAGCTCAGAGCTGCCCGTTCAGCTGCACTTCACCAGCTTCAGGTGTGCAGAGACGTGCACCAGGAGTTTCCTGTAAGGAAATTCTGTTGTAATAAGCAAATGCAAATACATTTTTATATGTGCTTTACTTGTCTTTGGTATGATTCTGTAGCAGGAATTAGAATTAGTGTGCAAGTTGATCCAAATTTTTCACATTTTTTCTGTCATATCTATAGTAATGTGTCTTCATCATTATGATGGGAATTTTATCACTGTTAAAATTGCTCTTTAGGGATTAGTTACGGAGGTGATCTCAGCTCTTCACGAACTTGTTAGCCATTGGTTTGCCCATGTAGATGTTAGTATGCATTTTTTTCTTGTTTATGACTGGAGATCATTATAGGGTCTATTACTCTCTGGTGGAGGATTCAATATATGTGAAAGGTAAAGAAACTCAGGACACTCACTGTGGTGTCACTCTGCATGTCCTGAGGGCCAGAGCCAGTTATGACTCCTGGCATCCTTTTATGACTGCTGAGTGATTTCCCAGATACTCAGGTCTATGTAAAGCGGGGTAGTGGGGAAAATTGACTTTGTGTTATCTTATCCTGGAACTAGAAAGTGACCTGCTGATTTTTTGAAATAAGGAAAAAAAATATTACTCTAAACACTCAAACTAAAATTATTCAGGTTGAAAAGTGTTTAGTTTACCCCGTCAATTGTGTTGGTTTTGAAGTGACCAGGTGGTGCCCATATTGTCTCATGACTGTTAAGTATTTTGGGAAAATATCCTCCTTTGCCACTTCTTGTTAATATATTATTAATCTAGTTAGTAGTTCACTTATGTATGTATTTGTCTAGTTTATTCTTTACTTTTATTTTTAAGTACATTCTTAAAATGTCATTTTCTGTATACCTTTAACATATGAGTTTTGCTTACTTTTTAATGCATTTTGGAAATTAATCTCAACTAGGAAATTGAAATTTACTCCTCAGGATCAGCTTAGCAGAGGCAGAATCACAGTGGTTTGTAAGTATCCTTCTTTGTAACGGATCCTTCTTCTCGGTTCCCTGGTCCCAATGCCAACATAGCGGGTTCCTGTATACACAGCTCCCAGCTGGTTTCGGGGAGTTCAACTTCATGGCTTCTTCTAATCAATTTTTTACCTTCAGTTTTAATAGCAGATTACTAGAAACATTTCAAAAGTTCAGTGATAGAAAACTAGTTACAGAAGATTCCACATAATAAATGCCTGCAGCATGGAACATCATGCAGCTATCAAACATGACAAAGAGCCTTAAAAATATTCTATTGAAATTTGAACACAAATATTGTACAAGTGATTAAATTTATTTAATAAAGGTGGTTTTTTATAATAGGTTATAACTAAAAAATTGCTCATGAGGGGGCGGAGCCAAGATGGCAGCATGAGTAGGACAGTGGGAATCTCCTCCCTAAAACATATATATTTTTGAAAATACAACAAATACAACTAATCCTAAAAGAAAGACCAGAAGACACAGGACAAAAGCCAGACTACATCCACACGTGCGAGAGCCCAGCGCCTGGTGAAAGGGGTAAGATACAAGCCCCGGCCTGGTGGGACCCGAGCGCACCTCACCCCAGCTCCCAGCGGGAGGAGAGGAGTCGGAGCGGGGAGGGAGAGGGAGCCCAGGACTGCTGAACACCCAGCCCTTGCCATCCGCACCAGAGCGCAGACACAGTGCATGTGTGGAGGGCTGGAAACTAGGGAAACAGGGCAGCAAGACCTCTGAGCGGGTCCCGAAGCTGATGCCCCTGTGACAAAGAAAAGCGAGTGCTTTTTGAAAGTCTTAAAGGGACATGGATGCAACAGTTGGACGGAAAAAACCCAGGTCACAGTCCAGAAGCTAGAAAAATCCCCTGGGTAACAGCTTTGAGACCCCTCATAGAGGTAAACAACCAAAGAGCCCCCCGTCCATCACCCCTCCAGGACGCGGCCATAGCAGAGAAGCAGCCTGTGGCTGGCCACGCCCTCAGCAAGGGAGCTTCCTCCATACCGGCCGGGCAAGACACAAAGACCCAGTCTACACGCAATTGCCCAACACAAGCCACTAGGGATCGCAGTTGTCCCAGTAAAGAAAGGCCAGTAGCAAGTGGGAAGTGCGACTCTCCCAGCTGATAGTCAAAAGCACCTATCAACATGAAAAGGCAAAAAAATGTGATCCAGACAAGACTAACCCAGACAGCTTCGGCATCTGCTACATCTTCCCCTGAGAAGGAACCTGGGGAGATAGATTTAACCAGTCTTCCTGAAAAAGAATTCAAAACCAAAGTCATAACCATACTGATGAACTTGCAGAGAAATATGCAAGAACTAAGGAAGGAGAATACATAAATAAAACAAGCTCTGGAAGGACTTCAAAACAGAATGGACGAGATGCAAGAGACCATTAATGGACTAGAAAACAGAGAACAGGAACGCAGAGAAGCTGATGCAGAGAGAGATAAAAGGATCTCCAGGAATGAAAGAATTTTAAGAGAGCAGAGTGACCAATCTAAATGGAACAATGACCGCATTATAGGGGTACCAGAAGAAGAAGAAGAGAGAAAAGGGGATAGAAAGTGTCTTTGAAGAAAATTGCTGAAAACTTCCACAAACTGGGGGAGGATATGGCCTCTCAGACCACAGAGGTACACAGAACCCCCATGACAAGGGATCCAAGGAGGGCAAAACCAAGACACATAATAATTAAAATGGCAAAGATCAAAGACAAGGACAAAGTATTAAAGGCAGCCAGAGAGTAAAAAAAAATGTTACCTACAAAGGAAAACCCATCAGGCTATCATCAGACTTCTCAACAGAAACCCTACAGGCCAGAAGAGAATGGCATGATATACTTAATGCAATGAAACAGAAGGGCCTCGAACCAAGGCTACTGTATCCAGCACGATTATCATTTAAATATGAACGAGGGATTAAACAATTCCCAGATAAGCAAAAGATGAGGGAATTTGCCTCCCACAAACCACCTCAAAGGGCATCTTACAGGGACTGCTCTAGATGGGAGCACTCCTAAAAAGAGCACAGAACAAAACACCCAACATATGAAGAAGGGAGGAAGAGGAATAAGAAGGGAGAGAAATAAATAATCATCAGACCGCATTTCTAATAGCTCAACAAGCGAGTTAAGTTAG
Organism: Manis pentadactyla; assembly: GCF_030020395.1. Classification (NCBI taxonomy): domain Eukaryota; kingdom Metazoa; phylum Chordata; class Mammalia; order Pholidota; family Manidae; genus Manis; species Manis pentadactyla. The sequence goes on along the minus strand of NC_080031.1, from coordinate 63,786,357 downwards.
ACAGTAAGATAGAAAAGAAGCAAACCCTGAACCTTTGGTAACCACAAACTTAAAGCCTTCAATGGCAATAAGTACATACCTTTCAATAATCACCCTAAATGTAAATGGACTTAATGCACCAATCAAAGGACCCAGAGTAATAGAATGGATAAAAAAGCAAGACCCATCTATATGCTGCTTACAAGGTACTCACCTCAAACCCAAAGACATGCACAGACTTAAAGTCAAGGGATGGAAAAAGATATTTCATGCAAACAACAGAGAGAAAAAAGCAGGTGTTGCAATACTAGTATCAGACAAAACAGAATTCAAAATAAGGAAAGAAACAAAAGACAAAGAAGGACATTACATAATGATAAAGGGCTCAGTCCAAGAAGAGGATATAACCATTATAAATATATATGCACCCAATACAGCAGCACCAACATATCTGAAACAAATACTAACAGAACTGAAGGAGGAAATAGAATGCAATGCATTCATTCTAGGAGACTTCAACACACCATTCACTCCAACGGACAGATCCACCAGACAGAAAATAAGTAAGGACACAGAGGCACTGAACAATACACTAGAACAGATGAACCTAATAGACATCTACAGAACTCTACATCCAAAAGCAACAGGATACACATTCTTCTCAAGTGCACATGGAACATTCTCCAGAATCGACCACATACTAGGCCACAAAAAGAGCTCAGTAAATTCCAAAAGATTGAAATCCTACCAACCAACTTTTCAGACCGCAAAGGCATAAAAATAGAAATAAACTGTACAAAGAAAGCAAAGAGGCTCACAAACACATGGAGGCTTAACAACACGCTCCTAAATAATCAATGGATCAATGACCAAATTAAAATGGAGATCCAGCAATATATGGAAACAAATGACAACAACAACACAAAGCCCCAACTACTGTGGGATACAGCAAAAGCAGTCTTAAGAGGAAAGTATATAGCAATCCAGGCATATTTAAAGAAGGAAGAACAATCCCAAATGAATGGTCTAATGTCACAATTATCGAAATTGGAGAAAGAAGAACAAATGAGGCCTAAGGTAAGCAGAAGGAGGGACATAATAAAGATCAGAGAAGAAATAAATAAAATTGAGAAGAATAAAACAATAGCAAAAATCAATGAAACCAAGAGCTGGTTCTTTGAGAAAAATAAACAAAATAGATAAGCCTCTAGCCAGACTTATTAAGAGGAAAAGAGAGTCAACACAAATCAACAGAATCAGAAACAAGGAAGGAAACATCACAATGGACCCCACAGAAATACAAAGAATTATTGGAGAGTACTATGAAAACCTACATGCTAACAAGCTGGGAAACCTAGGAGAAATGGACAACTTCCTAGAAAAATACAACCTTCCAAGACTGACCCAGAAAGAAACAAAAAATCTAAACAGACCAAAAACCAGCAAAAAAATGGAAGCGGTAATCAAAAAATTACCAAAGAGCAAAACCCCCGGGCCAGATGGATTTACCTCAGAGTTTTATCAGACATACAGGGAAGACATAATACCCATTCTCCTTAAAGTTTTCCAAAAAATAGAAGACTAGGAAATACTCCCAAACTCATTCTATGAAGCCAACATCACCCTAATACCAAAACCAGGCAAAGACCCCACCAAAAAAGAAAACTACAGACAAATATCCCTGATGAATGTAGATGCAAAAATACTCAACAAAATATTAGCAAACCGAATTCAAAAATACATCAAAAGGATCGTACACCATGACCAAGTGGGATTCATCCCAGGGATGCAAGGATGGTACAACACTCGAAAATCCATCAACATCATCCACCACATCAACAAAAAGAAAGACAGAAACCACATGATCATCTCCATAGATGCTGAAAAAGCATTCGACAAAATTCAGCATCCATTCATGATAAAAACTCTCAGCAAAATGGGAATAGAGGGCAAGTACCTCAACATAATAAAGGCCATATATCATAAACCCACAGCCAACATTATACTGAAGAGCGAGAAGCTGAAAGCATTTCCTCTGAGATCGGGAACTAGACACTGTTCCCACTCTCCCCACTGTTATTTAACATAGTACTGGAGGTCCTAGCCACAGCAATCAGACAAAACAAAGAAATACAAGGAATCCAGATTGGTAAAGAAGAAGTTAAACTGTCAGTATTTGCAGATGACATGATGTTGTACATAAAAACCCTACAGACTCTACCCCAAAACTACTAGAACTGATATCGGAATACAGCAAAGTTGCAGGGTACTAAATTAACACACAGAAATCTGTAGCTTTCCTATACACTAACAATGAACCAATAGAAAGAGAAATCAGGAAAACAATTCCATTCACAATTGCATCAAAAAGAATAAAATACCTAGGAATAAACCTAACCAAGGAAGTGAAAGACCTATACTCTGAAAACTACAAGTCGCTCTTAAGAGAAATTAAAAGGGACACTAACAAATGGAAACTCATCCCATGCTCATGGCTAGGAAAAATTAATATCGTCAAAATGGCCATCCTGCACAAAGCAATATACAGATTTGATGCAATCCCTATGAAACTACCAGCAACATTCTTCAATGAACTGGAACAAATAATTCAAAAATTCATATGGAAACACCAAAGACCCCGAATAGCCAAAGCAATCCTGAGAAAGAAGAATAAAGTAGGGGGGATCTCACTCCCCAACTTCAAGCTCTACTACAAAGCCATAGTAATCAAGACAATTTGGTACTGGCACAAGAACAGAGCCACAGACCAGTGGAACAGAATAGAGACTCCAGACATTAACCCAAACATATATGGTGAATTAATATTTTATAAAGGAGTCATGGACATACAATGGTGAAATGACAGTCTCTTCAACAGATGGTGGTGGCAAAACTGGACAGCTACATGTAGGAGAATGAAACTGGACCATCGTCTAACCCCATATACAAAAATAAATTCAAAATGGATCAAAGACCTGAATGTAAGTCATGAAACCATTAAACTCTTGGAAAAAAACATAGGCAGAAACCTCTTAGATATAAACATGAGTGACCTCTTCTTGAACATATCTCCCTGCGCAAGGAAAACAACAGCAAAAATGAACAAGTAGGACTATATTAAGCTGAAAAGCTTCTGTAGAGCAAAAGACACCATCAATAGAACAAAAAGGAACCCTACAGTATGGGGAATATATTTGTTAATGACAGATCCGATAAAAGCTTGACGTCCAATGTATATAAAGAGCTCACATGCCTCAATAAACAGAAAACAAATAATCCAATTAAAAAATGGGCAGAGGAACTGAATAGACAGTTCTCCAAAAAAGAAATACAGATGGCCAACAGACAGATGAAAAGATGCTCCACATCACTAATTATCAGAGAAATGCAAATTAAAACTACAATGAGGTATCACCTCACAAGAGTAAGGATGGCTGCCATCCAAAAGACAAACAACAACAAATGTTGGCGAGGCTGTGGAGAAAGGGGAACCCTCCTACACTGCTGGTGTGAATGTAAATTAGTTCAACCATTGTGGAAAGGAGTATGGAGGTACATCAAAATGCTCAAAAAAGACTTACCATTTGACCCAGGAATTCCACTCCTAGGAATTTACCCTAAGAACACAGCAATCAAGTTTGAAAAAGACAGATGCACCCCTATGTTTATCACAGCACTACTTACAATAGCCAAGAATTGGATGCAACCTAAATGTCCATCGGTAGATGAATGGATAAAGAAGATGTGGTACATATACACAATGGAATACTACTCAGCCATAAGAAGAGGGCAAATCCTACCATTTGCAGCAACATGGATGGAGCTGGAAGGTATTATGCTCAGTGAAATAAGCCAAGCAGAGAAAGAGAAACACCAAATGATTTCACTCATCTGTGGAATATAAGAACAAAGGAAAAACTGAAGGAACAAAACATCAGCGGAATCACAGAACTCAAGAATGGACTAACAGGTACCAAAGGGAAAGGGACTGGGGAGGATGGGTGGGTAGGGAGGGATAAAGGGGGGAGAAGAAGAGGGTTATTAAGATTAGCATGCATAATAGGGGGTGGGAGAAAGGGTAGGGCTGTACAACACAGAGAAGACAAGTAGTGATTCTACATTTTGCTATGCTGATTGACAGTGACTGTAAAGGGATTTATAGGGGGGACCTGGTATAGGGAGAGCCTAGTAAACATAATATTCTTCATGTAAGTGTAGATTAATGATAACAAAAACAAAAAATAAAGAATGAAAACAGGATTACTCCCTGATAGGATAAAACTAACTATAAATCAACGATTAATGCATGCTTTAAATATCCTTAATTTTGATCACTTAAAGGGTGTCAGATGATCGGCTATGGAGGTACATTTTTCTCATAATATTCCTTTCTCTTAAAAAAAAAAAAGCAGCTCCTGTGTGGTGACCCCCAATGAGTTCTACACAATGGTATAAAGGGCATATCAAAGTGTGGGCAAAGGGTTTGTTTCTGTTTATACAGAGGATCAAAGTCTAATTGGGCTATCCAGAAAATGAACTAAGATATGATATGAAGAAGAAATTCCAACATCAGCACTCTCTGGAAGAGTCATACCAGAAGATGATCATCAAAAACCTCAACAAAGATCCAGGCGCTGCTACAGTTGTTGCTGCATTCATCCCACCAGTTCCTGGACTTGCCATGGGAATGAAGAAGGAGATATCTAAGCTGGCCTGTGCATACAGTAAAACAACAAATTTGGCTGGATCTATACTGTCAGAACTCAACCAAGAATTAGGAGAAGTGCAAGTTGTGGTGCTCCAAAATCTTACAACTACAGACTATCTACTCTTAAAAGAACATATGGGATGTGAACAGTTCCCAGGAATGGGTTGTTTTAACTTTTCTGATTTCTCTCAGACTGTTCAAGTTCAGTTGGACAATATCCATCATATCATAGATAAATTTTCACAAATGCCTAGGGTTCCCAACTGGTTTTCTTGGTTTCACTGGAGATGGCTGGTAAATATAGGTCTGCTTTGGTTATGTAACTGTATTCCTATTATGTTAATGTGTGTGCGCAATTTGATTAGTGGTTTAAAACCTATACATGCTGAAGTTACTCTACAAGAAGATATGTCAAAGAAATAATCAATCTTGCCATGTTTTCTTCCGCCTGCTACTTCTATAGCTTCTCTTCTTCCTTCCTAAATACAACCCCTAAATAGAATTCGTGCCTCATATAGAATTTACCGAGTATCATAATTCTTCCAAGTGGTAAAGATACCTCAAGACAAATGCTGGGCATAGAAGCCACAGGGCTTAAATCTGCAAAGAAGTAAAAAGCTAACCTTTTCAAAGAATATTGCTTCTCTCTCACTTACCAACTTTACATTTCCTTGTATGGCCCTGGAAGATGACTGGTTAGCCAGCGACGGGTAAGATTTCTTAAGGGAGGAACAACCTAAGACAGGCACAGTCACAGGGGGGGCATCAGGTGAGAAATTGGGGATCAACAGAGGTGAGGCTTATAACCTCACCCCCTCTGTATTGAGAGAAATCTTCTGCATCCATGGATGTTTTATTTCCCTTGTCTAGCTTGGATTAACACTTAGTCTACGGGCATACACCTGATCATCTACATGTGCTCTCTTACAACATTAAACTATGTTTTCTTCCTTTATCTTGCATCTACCTACCACTTTAGCATTTTATTAAAAATAATAATAATAATAAGGGAGAAATGTGGGGTTCACATATAAATCAAGTAAAAAAATCAAATGAATATTCATATTTGACCTGATTGTTTATAGTTCATAATGCATGAACAAAACCGAAAGTTTTTGTGATGACTGCCGTTGTACTGTTCACCATGTAAGAACTTATTCACTATGTAAGAATTTGTTCTCCATGTAAGAACTTGTTTGTTATGCCTCAGAAGATTGGAGACTGACGAAAATTAGGCTTGGGGTGGATTAATGATTGTGCATTGAGCATTGAGTCCCCTATACAGAATTTTATTGTTGTTAACAACCATTTGATCAATAAATATGAGAGATGCCCTCTCAAAAAAAAAAATTGCTCATGAAATGTCAAACTGAGCACAACATTTAAAAGGGACAATTCAAACCAGAAGAAAATAGTAATACATAAACTATTTCTCTGTTTCTCTGGAGAATACTTATATGAAAGTTATTATGTGCATTATATATATATACACACTATAAGATATATATATCTTATTATAAATAATTATATATACACACACACACATATATATGTATATAAACCCATGTTATTTGAGTGTCAACTGTATATGGCAAAATTATTACCTAAATAATGTTAGTAATTCATGAATCAATCCATCACCTCACATCATTATAACTTTTGCATGCAGATAGAACTTTAAAAATCTTTCTTAGTGAAAGTTCAGAAAGATTACTGCCCATAATACATATATATTTATAGATATAGATATATTCACACATGTATATAAATATATTCATATATATGTAGAGAGAGATTGCTGTTATTATAAGGAATTATGTGATCACAGACCTCGGGGGTCTAAACTCTGCCCCACTGACCTCCTGCCTGCACCGGGGCAGTGGGTGGAGGGAGAGGAATCGAGGCCACCGCCCAGCTGGGAGGGGCCAGAACCCCAGGTCACAGCCTGTCAGGTTCCAGCTGGAACATTAATTCATCCAAAGCACCCCTTGCCCACACTCCCCGACTGTTATAATTACTTCAGTCTGTCTGTCAATAAAATTAGGACTACTTATCTAATACAATAAAATTCAGCTGTTACATAGAAGTATCTTAGCAGTATTTCCTTAATATTGTCAAACAGCCATTAGGTGTCAAATCACTTCTGTTGAAGCTTAGGTGTCTTATACTATTGATTTCTTCAAAACAGAGTCTAAACAAGCCCACAAATTTGGCTGATCTGTGTCTTAGGTTTCTGTTAATCTTCAACAATTTTCCACTCATAAGTTATTTTTGTGTCTTTTGTATTTGCTGATAAAATAAGCCATTTTTCTACAAAATTTTCCACTTTCTGGATTATTTTATTACAATTCCATAGCCACTGAACTTGTTCTGTCTCTTGTCCTTTCTGTAAAATAAAAGTTCGAATCTTATTTCCATTGATTTGTGCAGAAGAATTCAGATGCGGTGTACCTCTGTTGCATCATATTAAGATCATATAATTTATTTTGGCCTCTTTTTCATTCCTAATAGGTTTAATTGTTATGGTCAGGTATTTTCAATCTCTATCATTTGTTATAAAATATCCCATCTTTACCTAGTAATTTTGGCAGTCACTAAAAAATGATACTTAAATGTTTTTGTTCCTTTTGCATGTATTTGCTTCAAGTTTCTCTACATGGTAAGTACTTCACTCTTTGTTTACATTGAAATGTTCATTCATGCCTCAAATGTAACTGAGTTTCTCTTTTTGTTTGTTTCTTTGGAAGGCTTATTGTGTATCCTTTTGTTTTTTTGCCCTTATGATTTATCTTACTGAACCTTACATCACTTTATTCTGGTTTAAGGTTATTAAAATATTTTTGTAGTTAGGCTAACCATTTCTACCAAATTAAATTACTTTGCTTCCAATTTTAGTGATTTAAGATTTAGTTTTGTATAATTATGTGAAATATTTACATGACCTACAAACTACAAAATAAGGTACAAAACGGTAAATGCTAGAATACAAAGGTTCCAGTCCTGTCTTAGTCACACTGTAGCCTTCCTAACTCTATAGAAAATCAACTGTATTAACTTTGGTATATCCTTCTATTATTTAATACAAGTAATATTAATTAAAACTTTCCTTGGCAATATATCCTAGAGATTATTCCATAATGTTATTTCACACACACCCATCCCCAACACACACATACACATATTCAATAATACTCAGAATTACTTCACACAGTGATCCTTTTAAATTTATTGAGGTTCATTTTATGGCTAAATATATGACTCATTTAAAAAATTGTATTACATGTGCTTGTAAAAAGTCTCTGCTTTCTTTTTGGGGGGAGTGTAATATGCACTACTGTATATACAGTAGTATATATGCTTTAAAAGTTCAATGTATTTATGTTCAAGCTTATTAAAGTATTTATATATTTGCTATTTCTTCAAATGGTGTTATACTGGTTTATTTATCATGTTTTTAAGGTTGTTGATGATTAATCTTTTTTCTTTATATTTTCCATTATATAATGTCTCTTTCCCTTGGTGATTCATTTTAACATTCATCTTTAATTATCAAAGGAAAAGCAAGAAAATAAAAACACTCAAACCAGCTAAAAACACTCAAACCAGCATCACTATGTATATTAACTAACCAGACTCTGACATAAAAAAAAATTTCTGTCAAATGCTCACAGTAGTAAAAAATTGAAAATATTGAAACAATTGAAATACAGCTTTACTCCATTATTAGCGATGAACTCCAATGTGAGTGTGTTATTGCCTCCTGATATTATCCAGTAATAGTATAAAGCCATTGCTGTTAGGAAAAAGCATTAAAACTAAGCTTCCAGAAAAGGGATAAACCTTAAAAATGACAGTCGATCACACTTTGGAAACTCTTGCGTGATTCATATTTGAGAGCTGTCTTTGAAGTCTTTCATGTGAAAACAAAGAGAAGACACTATTCTGTGGAAACAGTTGTTTTCTTGATGTTGACAAGCATGGCTGTAATAGGTAAGGGAAAACAGGTGATGAGAAACCTTACTTGATTCTAGTGTCAATAAATTGCTTTCAAAGAAACAGGAAAAGCAATGCTAAATTCTTAGAAAAACGAATTTAAAACAAATCAATCATTGTAGTTCTGTGTTACTATCTAATATCTGTACAATTCTATTTTAGTAAGAAAATACTCAAATACTTATTTTTGTGAGTGAAGGAAAGATACAGCACAGAAAATGTGTTTCCAATACTAAATTCTGTCTCTAAAAAAATATTATGTATAAGAACTATGTAAGGCTAACCATTAGTTGAACAGCTATCTTTTCTGGATTATTATTTTTATTTTAAATTTCTGTGGTGAAGTTCATTCCCTATCTCAAAATCTAAATCATGTGGCATATTTTCAGACAAAAGTTCACAAACTGATAAACAGTTAATTTTTACAGAGAACATTTAAAATGAAGTAGACTTTTAAAAATGATTTTGCCATATGAAGTTTTGCTTTTTTATTTCATGAAAAAAATAGTAAACAAATTTCAGAAATGATTATCAAAGATGGAAGGCATATTGCCTTCACCTATTGTATCACATACCTTATAGTTTAATGTGTTCATAGTTTACAATGTATCTCTGAGAAACAACTCTTTTTCGTATAACAACAACAAAAAAAACACTTTCTAAATGCTATTATCCAATATCCAGCCAGAGCTCATGTTCCTTTCATTGACATTTTAGATCTTGTAAAATGTGTTTGCCTGAAAGGGGATAAAAGTAAGAACTATTATTCTATAGGTTCACCTTTATCTTTTTATTTGTTTGTTTTTAATTTTGGGATTTAATTGTTGTTGAAGAAACCGGATAGTTTGTCATGAAGTTTCCCATAGTCTGGATTTTGTTGGATGTATATCCATGGTGTCATTTTCATCTGACTTCTGCAATTCCCATAAATTGTTTGTTAGATATAACATTTTTGATGAAATTGTCATCTGATTTTTTAGGCAAGATGACCTACACTGGTGTCTGTCTCTCTTCTGGGGCTGCCATGTGGCCATTAGAGATCACTGCCTACATTTAAGCTGTCAAGGTGGTGGTATTTTAATTCTATCTTCCGTCATTCTTTATTACCTGAAATCCTTCTTGAAAACACACACACACTTATTATACATAAGCCAATTATTTGGCAATTCTGATGTCCTGATGTGCAAATTATACTGGAAATTTAAAAAGTATTTTTTTATCTTTTACCAGTTTAATGAGTTGGTTGGCTAAAATATCTTCTATGTCATCAAAATATGTTAGGATCATTTGGAACTTCTGAATTTAAACATATTTGATGGGTTAAGTTTACTGTAATCACTGTCCATACTGATGCACCAGTTTCCACTCTGCCAGTAAAAGCATGTAAGTTGTTCACTGACTGCATTTATCATGACCTGTTCTATCACGTTCTTGTTTTCATAGGTGAGCACTAATTACCAGCTTGCATTTATACATTCTTCCCCTGACAGGTAGTTTTATGATTGCCCCAAGGATTATTTTTTCTTTTTATAGGATATAGATTTTATCTCAGTGCTGTTAGTGTTCAATGATACTGTGTGGGTGTTATTTAGAACCCCTTTGAGTGGACAGAGCTAGGGCACAACACAGTTTAAAGGTAAAATACATCATGAGTTCTTGCAGTTTTTAATCTTGAAGATTTTTCATTGTTGAAAATAATGGTTTGTGTGGAAGACTTTGTGGACTGTATCTCAGAATGACAGACATTTCTCTGCATTTAGATTATATTACATTAAATGCTTTGAAGTCATTTGGATTAATTCCAGCAAAAGACATTTAACCTTAATAAAGGTTCCAAAATGTAGTGAACTTTCTAGGAATGTTTGCATGCTACCTAGTTCAAAGTTAAGTTTCAAGTAAACTTAACACATACTATCTTTACAATAGTGGTTAAATATTTTACAGTGGAGTGAACATTCTTTCTCATAAGAGGGAACGGGAAGACTTAGGTTGGAGGTAACTATGAAAGATCAGTAAAATTTGAGATATCTAGAAGATGATTCTAGAGTAGAGAAATTGATGCTTCCTGTTGAAACCATTAATGTTTCAGAAATGCAAAGACTTTCCGAATCCCTGTCTGCATGTCCTTGTTCCTGAAACTGTACACAATTGGGTTTAATGTGGGAGTCACGAGAGTATAGAGCGCGGCTACCACCTTGTCCCTTTCAAATGTGTAACTGGAAGCAGGGCGGATATAGGTGTAGATCACAGGGAAGTAGTAGAGGGACACCACGGTCAGGTGGGCTGAGCATGTAGAGAAAGCCTTCCTCTTGCCCTCTGCTGTGCGGATGCGGAAGATGGCAGCAATGATAAAGCTGTAGGAGATGCAGGTCAGGGCAAAGTCTCCTACGGCGAGGGTGATATCAGCAACACAAACCATCACCTCGTTGATTCCCACCGGGCTGCAGGACAGAGCCAACAAAGGGGGTATCTCGCAGAAGAAGTGGTTAATGGTGTTTGGCCCACAGAAGGTCAGCCTCAGGATGAGCCCTGTGTGTACCCAGGAGTTGGTCACCGCAATAGCCATAACAATGCTAAGCAAAGCCACACACATACGGTGGTTCATAATGGCCCTGTAGCGAAGAGGGAAACAGACAGCTACAGAGCGGTCATAGGCCATGGCGGTGAAGAGAACCATCTCGGCCCCCAGGGACCATGTGAAGAAGAAGAGCTGGGTCATGCAGCCCTCGTATGAAATGGTCTTCCCTGAAGCGAGCAGGGTCTCCAGCATCTTCGGCAGGATGCTCGTTGTGCAGATGATGTCCACGACAGCCAGCGCCAACAGGAGAACGTACATGGGGGTGTGCAAGGTGGCGTTACAGATTATGGCGATGACAATGAGCATGTTGCCAAGAAAAGCCACGAGATAGATGAAGAGAAACACGAGGAAAAGAACTCCTTGGAGCTCAGGCTTTTGGGTGAAGCCCAGAATCACAAAGTCGGTGACAATGCTGTTGTTCATCTTGCTTTCATTAAATGGCAGGCATGGCAGAGAATGAACAACTAGTAATTAAAGCCCTTTCATTAGGGCCCTTTTATTAGGGAATTTAATGCAGGGAGGTATGAGAGAGAGAGCTGAGTGATTTGAGTATTTGAATCAATACAACTTTGTAGCAGAATTCCCTCTGCTGGGGCTCAGTCTTCCACACAAAAGCCTCTGTTCTCCAGATGCACACCATTTCCTGATGCATGTTTTCCATTCATGACTGCAATAAACCGAAGCCAGAGGTCGAGAAGAAAAAGATAGAAAAAGTAGATGTCTTCAAATATTTCAATATTGTCATTTTGAAATTAAGCTTATCTGAGCATAATTTACATAAATATATAGTATATATTTATATACACCCATATATGTGTATATATTTATATATCCAGTGGAAATATACTACAAACAATTACATATGTCACTAATTCTGTTAAGAACATGCTTTCTTAAAACATATGTAAGTGGGAATATCAAGAATGAGAGAAGTTGTCAGGGTTTATTGTAGCAGGAAGGCTTCAGGAGAAATTTGCCCAACAGAATATTCTGAGGCTGGATAATAATCACGGACTGTTGACTAGTGTATTGGTTTCCAAGCACTAAACAATTTAATCAAATGCCTACCTTCATATTTTTTCCTTCAGTTTCATAAGCACAGTCCAAAAATTTGGACTACTTTGCTATACTTTCATATAATGGCAAGATAATTGTGTTCAAAAATATATATAAGACTGCAGTTTCACTTCATTATAGCTGTAAGTTGGCTGTTAAAACTGTAAGCTTAAGATTTCTTATTTCCAAAAGTGGTACATATTGGACAAATATTAGGTATTAAACAGAAAAAGTTTTTTTCTTAGGCATACTCAAGAAAAAAGACAGCTGGGAAAATTTCTGAAAAGTAGCCAAGATTTTCATAAGGAAATTCTTGGTCTATTTAATTTCTCCCCAAAACTTCTCTAACATTTTGTCATCTGTTCACTTATTTATTTGTTTCTTTGAATAGATTTGTTTTTATGCACAGTCAGATTTTTAAATGAATTCATGTCTGTCAGGACTATTATGACCTGGTGAATCTAGTAAAAATGTTCAAAGTAATTGTGAATTTATTCATAAGTTTCTTTATCATTGTTCTTTGACCTTTCAGAGATCATACTGTTTCTCTAATACCTAAATAGAGGCATCATCAATAGAAAAGCTGAATCAGATGAAACATAACTAAAGTAATATAGATGATTCCAGATGAGAGGGACATAGACGCACCTGGACAAGAATCAATGGCTTTTGATTTATGAAACCTGGAGAAATAAATTTCCCTACCTATGTGGGCTGTGGCCTTTTGGGGTCAAAGGTGACATCCAAGCCATGCCTGTCTCACTTGCAGAATTTCAGTAGAAACTATGGACCACACTCTGCACACCTGTGGATTGCAGAGAACATATACCCTCGCCCTGGATCAATAGTGGACATTTAGAGCAAGGCTGTTATTGTCAATGCAGACCTTCTCCTCCCCATGAGCGGTGCCATGGTCCCCCTTTGGGTTTAGCCTCGTAACACACAGGGTCACCGCACCAAGTCCACATGGAGAATGGGACCCAACCAATGCCACACTGCTGTGAAGTGAATGAGTGGACGGGCGTTCCAAGACAAGATGCGAAAAGGAATCTCCAGGTTCCCCTCCTCCTCTCGCTAGCTCTGAACTCAGAGATAGTGGATGGGAGGTGCAGTTCTCCATCTCCTTACAAACTGAGCATTTTGGGAAATTTGGCTTTGTATTTTGGGACTGGAATCTCTCCCATACCCAGCTTCAGGACAATTGATCAGTCATAACTATAAGGACAAATAGCATTATTTACATTGATAAATAATAATTCTCTAAGATAAGTTGATGTGTTTTTTCTTCATCAAGGAAGTGTCAGTGTATATCTGACTGCCTGCATTGGTGGGTAAGATCTCATAGGCTGGAAGAGCACTACTACCTTATAGGTTCATTCCAAGAAGTTCTGATGCCAGATCTCTGATTCAGATGGAATGAACCAGACCAGGTCCTCCTAATATAATTAGAAAATTGTTCAACACTCATTATTGTAAAGATTAGTTAATATCATTTTTCCAATATCAGATATTTCAAATATTCAAAAATATTTGACTTGAATTTCAAATATCAACCATTTCATCTATATTTCCACCTCCAAATCATATCTCATTTTAAATAAAGCTCCCATGTTATTTCAGATCTTTCACATATTGTCAGGTTTTGCGTACACTTGCCATACTGGTTCGTGTTCTGCTTGAAGGCGTGTCCTAGAGAGGTCAGTGACAGTCCGTAGGTGTCAGTCCTGGGTCTCCCACTCGAGGGAATGGTAATACTGACTTCCGTTATTTTATCTCTCAGTGCATTGTTTCTTTAATGACTACATATAAATGGTAATACTAAGGTCCTAATATTGTTGTGAGGACAAAATTATATTGTAAAATAAAATAAATTTCTTCATCATTGCCACTACTCTCAAATATGTTCATCTTCATGCACAGCAGAGCACATTTTTAAAGGGCCTACCGTCTGTAAGGCAAGCTGCCAGGAGCCCACCCTAGCAGCCTCTAGAGTTGCACAATTTACTCTATGCTCTTACCTTCCTGAATGACTTCGGTCAGGCAGTTTCATTCTAGGCGACTCTCCATTAGGCAAGGTTAAGTCAGAGTTGCTTCTGGTTCAAGCTTTGTTCAGGAGAAGATTGTATTCTCTTAGCTCCTCAGCTTGAGTGCTGAGAAATAAAGATGCCATTTCTCAATTTTCTCAGGTTTTGAAGGCATGTAAAATCAGAGTGTCTAGGAAACAGAATTCAGTGTGAATGGAAATGAGGTAGTAGAGGCTAGGGAAGTGTGTAAATAATTGGGCACTAGTCATGGCCCTACCCTTGGTAGGGTAACCAACCATCTTGGTTAGCCTGGGACTGTCCTTGCTTTGCTGCTGAAATGAACTTTCCATGACTTGGACACCCTCAGGCTCAAGCAAACTGGCACAGTGTGTCAGCCTCTGATACCTAAAGCCAGTGCAATGTCTGTCTGAGAATCCCAGCCCGACATTAGCTCCCAAGCATTCTATTTTCTAAGTTTGGGAAGATGATTTTACAAATTCCACTTTGAGTTCATTGCTCTCTGTGTTCAAGAGTCTATCATAGGTTGTATAATCCAACTGGGAATCTTTTTCAGTGGGGCAGGAGAGAAATAATGAGCCCACTGGGTGAAGTCACCTGTAAACATTCAGTCAGCTGGATTCTAAGCTCTTCTTTAGTAGTGTGCTCTTGAAAACTGTCAGGAAATGGGACCTTAGGAAGGATGTATAGAAATGAGACATTGAGAAACACACCATAATGGAATCTGCTGGAAATCAAAGCACAGATTACTGGGTAATGACATGCATGCTGGAGCTAGGGGGCAGAGGTTTAAAAACTCACCTTTCTGTTTGCTACACTCTCTCTTTGGAGACCATTGCCTGCTCCTCTGCGATTTGCCTAAAGGAATCTTCAGAACCAGGCTATGTATCTACCTCTTCCTGGAAGTACTCTGAGATTTGACCAATTTAACTAGAATCTCCTCTACTCACTTTTATCTCAGGACTCCAGTAGTGAGTAAACTATTTTTATGGGAACTCATTATTTTGAAATCATATAATTTTACATGTCTGATTTCTATCATTCTAATTAGAAAGCCAGTGCTTGAAAGTTGAAATATTTTACATTACTCTTTTGTTTCCTGCTCCACCCTCTTATCTAAACTATACATACATACTAGAATCCTCAACATAATTTAAGTTCACTTTCCTTTAACCAAGAAACATACATCACTATACAAGTTTTTTAGTTAAATAAATTTTATAAATGTGGTAAACAGACACACCTTCAAGTTTTTCTATTTTAACCATTTTCAAGTATACAGCTCAGTATTAAGTATACTCGCCCTGTTGTACAATGTACAGAACATTTTTATCTTGTAAAAATGAAACACTCTACCATTAATTAAAGAGCTCCCATTTCTCTCTGCCCTCAGTCCCTGGCAACCAGCTTTCTACTTTGTTTCCATGAGTCTGGCTATTCTAGATACCTCCTGTGAGAGGGATGATGCAGTACCGGTCTGTTTGTGACTGGGTCATTTCACTTGGCTAATGCCCTCAAGGAGGCTCATCTGTTTTGTAGCTGTGTCAGAAAATCCTTCTTCTAAAAGGCAGAATAATATTCCACTCTGGATAGATACCTTATTTTGTGAACTTATTCATCTGTTGATGTACATTTGGTTTTCTTCCACCTTTTCTCTATCATGAATAATGCTATCAATATGGGTCCCTGCTTTCAATTCTTTTGGACATATTCCTGGAAGTAGAATTGCTGTAAAATAATTTGGAATATCTAATAAATGCAGGTATTTTTGATGCATTTAAAGAAAAGAAGAGTCCATGTCAGATTCTCATGTATATTCTTAATATGCATATCACTCAAGACTATACTGCTGGAAGTGTTTGAACCAGCTTACAGCATCTTGTTACAGGAAGTTTTGAAAGTTTATTTTAAAACATTTTGCTAAGTAAACCTCAATGCTAATTGAAGAAAGGGTACATTCTAAAAAAAATTCCCAAACACATTGAGTATTCCTACCACTTTGGTAACAGTATACTAACTTAAGTTTAGTTCACTTTGTTCTGAACTCCAATTTGTGCATATTTGATATGAAAGAAAAAAATTAAGACAAGCAGACAATAGAAGCATATGTATCCCTTGTTTGGAATGAATTAAAAATCCTTGGATGGATTTTCTCTTGCCATGTGCCTAAAAGAATAATTAAAGAGGTTGCTAAAGAAGTCTATAGAGATTTCTAGCAAAGTCATAATTTCATCATCACAGTAAAAATTTGACAGAATGTCCACAAATACTCACTCTAGTTCTTTGCAGGGTATCTTCATGTTCAAACAGTGACCTGTGTTAAATCACTAGAAAAAAACCCTGAAAATGAAGATAATAGCCCTCATCAGTTGCTGTCAACAGACTTTTTTTCTACTTGCTTAAGTATTGGTTCCATCATACTTAAGATCAATTAATATAACATTTCCTGACTCAAGAATAAGGGACCCCAGGGAATAGCATCTCAGAGTGAGTTCCTGACAGTTAGGATAAAATGGATCTCAGAGGAAAAATTAAAACAGCCCTGTACTGATTATTAATTAAGTGTGGAATGACTTGGCTTTTCTTTAACATTGTTTCTCTGTAAAACCAAATGGTATCCCAAGGTAATATCTTCATGCAGCACAAATCTGAGCCATGAGGGATACTGGGAATATCTTATAGAGATAAAGGGAAATTCAAATAAAATATGGTTGGGCATTGTTATAAAATCAATTATATTTACTTGGAAGGTCACTTCTCTCTCAATAAAAAGTAAACCAAGGAAAGAGTGGCAGGAAATGGATTGGAAGAGGAAGGTTCAAACAAATATTGCAGAAGTTTATTTAGCCCCGTACACTGTGAAAAAGAGGGTTTTTACAAATAAACTGGAATGGCATTTGGTTTTCAGTAAATGAATAGAACAAACTCTTCAATAATTTTCTGAATTAAAATTAATCATTTGGAAATCTGTAATGTTCATTCTTTTGGCATTATTTATGCATATTCAGATACAATGCAACTCGTGTGTGATGTACTCACAACAAAATAACATCTCTCTTGCTGAATACTATCACACTTTGAAATATCCATTTGAAATATCACACTTTGAAAAAACACAAAATTTCATATTAATTACACCGGTTTCTTTTCTCTATGTGTTACCTCAGAGGAAAAATACATGAGTGGATATCAGATCATTTTAACAGTTTTATTCAACTGCCAGACAATGATCTACATGCTTACTTAACATTTATAATAAACACAATATTCCTATTTATTAGTTACATATATCAGATTATCAAAAAGAAAGCAAGACATGAGCAGACTTACATATAATACTAGTCACATGGTTAAGTAGAAAAACTAGTTAGAACTTAAAGAATGTTTTCTGTTGAGCCAGTGGACATAATCTACTTTGTTTCAGTAATATTTCAAAAAGTAAGATGAACTACATCTTTCCATAATGATAAAAATTGTCATCAATATATCATTTTAAATAAATGCTTTGAAAGAATACTATATAATAGTTCTAGGTGCCATGATTGACTGGGCAATTAATGAAGAGGATCTAAAATGAAAAAAAGAAAAAAAACCCTAAAACATGTGAGCCATTCATTGTCTCTTGACTCTACACCCACTCCTGTGCACTCTGCTCTGGTATGCTGAGCTGAGCTGACCCTGCAGCCATACTGCTGCTGGCTAACTGACACCGTTTAACACTGTCATCAGGGGTGATAGAGGGAGATTGTAGGGCTAAAGGACACTGCTTGTTTGCATTCCCTGGTATATCTCTCTGATGGAAGTTCCACCAATTCTATTATTTTGACTTGATTTAAATTACCATGCCATGGTTTGGGCATTTTTCCTCTTCTGCTTTTAGGTCACTTGAGTCAAATCTAAAACTAAACTACTGTGTGCACAAATCATGTGTTTTATGACATGTTTGTTACAGAAGTGTCTGTCATTGTAAAACCATCCTCTTGAAATAAAACATGATGGTGTGAGAAGTGAGGCAGAAATCTCCCAAAATCATATATAACACAAAAATACAGTAAATACAACTAATCCTGAAAGAGTGACCAGAAAGAAACTTCAACAGACGGCTTATATCCGGGTAAAGGAGAAGACCTCATGGAAAAGGGTAAAGTAGCAAAGCCGCCATCTGGTGGAACCCAAGCCCTCCCCCACCCCACCTCACTGGTGGGAGGAAGAGAAACATAGCGGGGAGGGAGTATAGCCCAGGACTGCTAAATACCCAGCCCTGGAGATATGCTCCAGGAGCCTGAACCCACATTACATGGTGCTCTGGAGATTCCAGGGGTTGGAAAGCAAGGACTGGTGGAATAGTCAGAGACTGAGATTCCAGCCACTTGTGGAGAACAGGTACCCACAACTGGCCACTCTGAGACAAAAGAAATGTGGGCACTTTGAAAGACTTCCCAACAGGGAGAGGGTTGTTAAAGGGGAAAGGATTACACAGAGGGTGAAGTATTCTTAGCTGCATCAAAAGCATAAGGGAATGGGAGGGCAGTGTCAGAGAAGGAAAGGAAGAGGAGGGTCCAGGTGTTCCCTGATGGGAAGTTGTTGAGGCAGAGGAGCTGGAGGTGACTAAGTAGGAGGGGGCCACCCTGTAAGATTGGTTTGGGGAGCATATCTGGCTTCCTGTGGTTGGTCCTGAAATGAAAATGGAGCTAAATTTTGGAAACTGGTAGTTATTGACCGAGTCCTGGCCCTGCTGCTGATGCTGCAGGGGCTGTGGTCTGACTCCTGGGGCTGGTTGCTTTGGAGGTCGGAGTCAGAACTCCTTTGTCATCTGTGGTCTGGCCACTGTCTGTTTTTGGATAAAGCAAGATTCACAACATGTATGAGCCTGGAAATTCAACCTCACATTAATTGAAGAAGGCGGATCTCCTGAACCCTGCATATCTTTCAGTGAAGCTTTCTTCTCTTCACTGCTCTGCTCAGGACATCAGTCACTTTGCTCCATCTCCCCTGATCAGGGAGTCACTGGAGTCCCTCTCCTATGTCCTTTGCCACACAGCAACCTTATTTTCCCTGAATTTATCCCATAGATTTCTATCACTTTGTGACAATTTTGTCTGTTTATCATTTTTTATTACAACTCTTCATGGGTTAGCCATCAGAGACTGTCCTAAGCACTAGATTAGGAGCTTAAATTGTGCTATAATAACAAGTTCCCTTTCTCATTCTGTGGCTTCCAATTTTCAAAGTTACTGCATTAACCAATAATTGTGATGATTTTGACTTTCATAAACTTTCTCTTAATTTAGTTATGACAGTGAGAGTCAAACTCAATGCAGTTTTATTTCACATTTTAACACATATTTTACATTGTACAGATATATTTATATAGTGATTTAGCCACCAGTGATTCATAAGCCATTTTTGGGAGCATATGCTTTCTTAAACTTTACAAATTCCTACTCTAAATTTATCCCTTAAAAATCATACTCTTGCTAGAGGGGCAGAAGATGGCGGCGTGAGTAGAGCAGCAGAAATTTCCTCCCAAAACCACATATATCTATGAAAATATAACAAAGACAACCCTTCCTAGAATAAAGACCAGATGACACAGGACAATATCCAGACCACATCCACACCTGAGAGAACCCAGTGCCTCATGAAGGGGGTAAGATACAAGCCCCGGCCCGGCGGGAGCCGAGCGCCCATCCCCCCAGCTCCCGCGGGAGAAGAATAGGCAGAGCGGGAGGGAGACGGAGCCCAGGACTGCCAAACACCCAGCCCCAGCCATCCGGGCTAGAGTGCAGAGCCCTGGATACTAGGAAAAAAGGGCAGCAAGAACAGTGAGCAGGCACCGGAGGCTGGGCGCCGGAGGAGATAAGAAAAGCGAGCGACCAATTTTTTTTTTCTTTTATGCTGTTTTGCTTTGGAGAGCACTTTTTGGAAGTCTTAAAGGGATAGGGACCCCAATACTAGGGAAACAGGGCAGCAAGACCAGTGAGCAGAGGCCTGAGGCTGGCACCGGAGAATAAAGAAAAACGAGCGACCACCTTTTTTTTTTAATTAAAAAAATTTTTTCTTTTTTTTTGGTGGGTGCTTTTTGGAAGTCTTAAAGGGGCAGGGCGGGTCACCTAATCCAGAGGTAGGGAATCTGGGGATCTCTGGGCACCCTAACCCCTGGGCTTCAGGAAGCAGAGAGGCCCCTTACAGAGATAAATAGATTCCCAGCAGCTCATGCTCCAACGGGACTCCACCATTTTGGAGTAGCTGCCCGAGCCAGGCCACGCCCACAGCAACAGCGGAGATTAACTCCATACCAACCGGGCAGGAAGCACAAACCCTGTCTGTGCGCAGCTGCACAGCAGAAGCCACTAGAGGTCACTGTTCTCCCAGGAGAGGAGGGCCACAAACCAACAAGAAAGGAAGTCCTTCCAGCCGTCACTCGTCCCAGCTCTGCAAACTATTCCTATCACCATGAAAAGGCAAAGCTACAGGCAGACAAAGATCACAGAGACAACACCAGAGAAGGAGACAGACCTAACCAGTCTTCCTGAAAAAGAATTCAAAATAAGAATCATAAACATGCTGACAGAGATGCAGAGAAATAAGCAAGAGAAATGGGATGAAGTCCGGAGGGAGATCACAGATGCCAGAAAGGAGATTGCAGAAATGAAACAAACTCTGGAAGGGTTTGTAAGCAGAATGGATAGAATGCAAGAGGCCATTGATGGAATTGAAATCAGAGAACAGGAACGCATAGAAGCTGACATAGAGAGAGACAAAAGGATCTCCAGGAATGAAACACTATTAAGAGAACTGTGTGACCAATCCAAAAGGAACAATATCCGTATTATAGGGGTCCCAGTAGAAGAAGAGAGAGGAAAAGAGATGGAAAGTATCTTAGAAGAAATAATTGCTGAAAACTTCCCCAAACTGGGGGAGGAAATAATCGAACAGACCACGGAAATACACAGAACCCCCAACAGAAAGGATCCAAGGAGGACAACACCAAGACACATAATAATTAAAATGGCAAAGATCAAGGACAAGGAAAGAGTTTAAAAGGCAGCTAGAGAGAAAAAGCTAACCTATAAAGGGAAACCCATCAGGCAAACATCAGACTTCTCGACAGAAACCGTTCAGGACAGAAGAGAATGGCATGATATATTTAATACAATGAAACAGAAGGGCCTTGAACCAAGGATACAGTATCCAGCACGACTATCATTCAAATATGACGGTGGGATTAAACAATTCCCAGACAAACAAAAGCTGAGGGAATTTGCTTCCCACAAACCACCTCTACAGAACATCTTACAGGGACTGCTCTAGATCGGAGCACTCCTAGAAAGAGCACAGCACAAAACACCCAACATATGAAGAATCGAGGAGGAGCAATAAGAAGGGAGAGAAGAAAAGAATCTCCAGACAGTGTATATAACAGCTCAATAAGTGAGCTAAGTTAGGCAGTAAGATACTAAACAGGCTAACCTTAAACCTTTGGTAACCACAAATTTAAAGCCTGTAATGGCAATAAGTGCATATCTTTCAATAGTCACCCTAAATGTTAATGGGCTGAATGCACCAATCAAAAGACATAGAGTAATAGAATGGATAAAAAAGCAAGATCAATCTATATGCTGCTTACAAGAAACTCACCTCAAACCCAAAGACATGTACAGACTAAGTGTCAAGGGATGGAGAAACATATTTCAAGCAAACAACAGCGAGAAGAAAGCAGGGGTTGCAGTACTAATATCAGACAAAATAGACTTCAAAACAAAGAAAGTAACAAGAGATAAAGAAGGACACTACATAATGATAAAGGGCTCAGTCCAACAAGAGGATATAACCATTCTAAATATATATGCACCCAACACAGGAGCACCAGTGTATGTGAAACAAATACTAACAGAACTAAAGGGAGAAATAGACTGCAATGCATTCATTCTAGGAGACTTCAACACACCAATCAGCCCAAAGCATAGATCCACTGGGCAGAAAATAAGTAAGGACACGGAAGCACTGAAGAACACAGTAGAGCAGATGGACCTAATAGACATCTATAGAACTCTACATCCAAAAGCAACAGGATATACATTCTTCGCAAGTGCACATGGAACATTCTCCAGAATAGACCACATACTAGGCCACAAAAACAGCATCAGAAAATTCCAAAACATTGAAATCCTACCAACCAACTTTTCAGACCACAAAGGCATAAAACTAGAAATAAACTGTACAAAGAAAGCAAAGAGGCTCACAAACACATGGAGGCTTAACAACACGCTCCTAAATAATCAATGGATCAATCACCAAATCAAAATGGGGATCCAGCAATATATGGAAACAAATGAAAACAACAACACTAAGCCCCAACTTCTGTGGGACACAGCAAAAGCAGTCTTAAGAGGAAAGTATATAGCAATCCAAGCACACTTAAAAAAGGAAGAACAATCCCAAATGAATGGTCTAATGTCACAATTATTGAAATTGGGAACAGAAGAACAAATGAGGCCTAAGGTCAGCAGAAGGAGGGACATAAAAAAGATCAGAGAAGAAATAAATAAAATTGAGAAGAATAAAACAACAGCAAAAATCAATGACACCAAGAGCTGGTTCTTCGAGAAAATAAACAAAACAGATAAGCTTCTGGCCAGACTTATTAAGAAGAAAAGAGAGTCAAGACAAATCAACAGTATCAGAAACGAGGAAGGAAAAATCACGACAGACCCCACAGAAATACAAAGAATTATTAGAGAATACTATGAAAACTTATATGCTAACAAGCTGGGAAACCTAGGAGAAATGGACAACTTTCTAGAAAAATACAACCTTCCGAGTCTGACACAGAAAGAAACAGAAAATCTAAACCAACCAATTACCAGCAACGAAATTGAAGCAGTAATCAAAAAACTACCAAAGAACAAAACCCCCGGGCAAGATGGATTTACCTCGGAATTTTATCAGACATACAGGGAAGACATAATACCCATACTCCTTAGAGTTTTCCAAAAAATAGAGGAGGAGGGGATACTCCCAAACTCATTCTATGAAGCTAACATCACCCTAATACCAAAACCAGGCAAAGACCCCACCAAAAAAGAAAACTACAGACCAATATCCCTGATGAACTTACATTCAAAAATACTCAACAAAATATTAGCAAACCGAATTCAAAAATACATCAAAAGGATCATACACCATGACCAAGTAGGATTCATCCCAGGGATGCAAGGATGGTACAACATTCAAAAGTCCATCAACAACATCCACCACATCAACAAAAACCACATGATCATCTCCATAGATGCTGAAAAAGCATTTGACAAAGTTCAACATCCATTCATGATAAAAATTCTCAGCAAAATGGGAATAGAGGGCAAGTACCTCAACATAATAAAGGCCATCTATGATAAACCCACAGCCAACATTATATTGAACAGCGAGAAGCTGAAAGCATTTCCTCTGAGATCGGGAACTAGACAGGGATGCCCACTCTCTCCACTGTTATTTAACATAGTACTGGAGGTCTTGGCCATGGCAATCAGACAAAACAAAGAAATACAAGGAATCCAGATTGGCAAAGAAGAAGTTAAACTGTCAGTATTTGCATATGACATGATACTGTACATAAAAATCCCTAAAGACTCCACCCCAGAACTACTAGAACTGATATCGGAATACAGCAAAGATGCAGGATACAAAATCAACACACACAAATCTGTGCCTTTCCTATACACTAACAATGAACCAACAGAAAGAGAAATCAGGAAAACAACTCCATTCACAATTGCATCAAAAAAAATAAAATACCTAGGAGTAAAACTAACCAAGGAAGTGAAAGACCTATACTCTGAAATCTACAAGTCGCTCATAAGAGAAATTAAAGGGGACACTAACAGATGGAAACTCATCCCATCCTCGTGGCTAGGAAGAATTAATATCGTCAAAATGGCCATCCTGCCCAAAGCAATATACAGATTTGATGCAATCCCTATGAAACTACCAGCAACATTCTTCAATTAACTGGAACAAATAATTCAAAAATTCATATGGAAACACCAAAGACCCCGAATAGCCAAAGCAATCCTGAGAAAGAAGAATAAACTAGAGGGGATCTCACTCCCCAACTGCAAGCTCTACTATAAAGCCATAGTAATCAAGACAATTTGGTACTGGCACAAGAACAGAGCCACAGACCAATGGAACAGACTAGAGAATCCAGACATTAACCCAGACATATATGGTCAATTAATATTTGATAAAGGAGCCATGGACATACAATGGCGAAATGACAGTCTCTTCAACAGATGGTGCTGGCAAAACTGGACAGCTACATGTAGGAGAATGAAACTGGACCATTGTCTAACCCCATATACAAAAGTAAACTCAAAATGGATCAAAGACCTGAATGTAAGTCATGAAACCATTAAACTCTTGGAAGAAAACATAGGCAAAAACCTCTTAGACATAAACATGAGTGACCTCTTCTTGAACATATCTCCCTGGGCAAGGAAAACAATAGCAAAAATGAACAAGTGGGACTATATTAAGCTGAAAAGCTTCTGTACAGCAAAAGACACCATCAATAGAACAAAAAGGAACCCTACAGTATGGGAGAATATCTTTGAAAATGACACATCCGATAAAGGCTTGATGTCCAGAATAAATAAAGAGCTCACACGCCTCAACAAACAAAAAACAAATAACCCAATTAAAAAATGGACAGAGGAACTGAACAGACAGTTCTCCAAAAAAGAAATACAGATGGCCAACAGACACATGAGAAGATGCTCCACATCGCTAATTATCAGAGAAATGCAAATTAAAACTACAATGAGGTATCACCTCACACCAATAAGGATGGCTGCCATCCAAAAGACAAACAACAACAAATGTTGGCGAGGCTGTGGAGAAAGGGGAACCCTCCTACACTGCTGATGGGAATGTAAGTTAGTTCAACCATTGTGGAAAGCAGTATGGAGGTACATCAAAATGCTCAAAACTGGCCTACCATTTGACCCAGGAATTGCACTCCTAGGAATTTACCCTAAGAATGCAGCAATCAAGTATGAGAAAGATCAGTGCACCCTATGTTTATCGCAGCACTATTTACAACAGCCAAGAATTGGAAGCAACCTAAATGTCCATCGATAGATGAATGGAAAAAGAAGATGTAGTACATATACACAGTGGTATACTACTCAGCCATAAGAAAAGGGCAAATCCAACCATTTGCAGCAACATGGATGGATCTGGAGGGTATTATGCTCAGTGAAACAAGCCAAGCAGAGAAAGAGAAATACCAAATGATTTCACTTATCTGTGGAATATAAGAACAAAGGAAAAACTGAAGGAACAAAACAGCAGCAGAATCACAGAACTCAAGAATGGACTAACAGGTACCAAAGGGAAAGGGACTGGGGAGGATGGGTGGGTAAGGAGGGATAAGGGGGGGGAAGTAGGGGGGTATTAAGATTAGCAGGCATGGGGGTGTAGGAGAAAAGGGAGGGCTGTACAACAAAGAGAAGTCAAGTAGGGATGCTACAACATTTTGCTATGCTGATGGACAGTGACTGTAAACGGGTTTATAGGGGGGACCTGGTATAGGGGAGAGCCTAGTAAACATAATATTCGTCATGTAAGTGTAGATTAGTGATACCAAAAAAAAAAAAAAAAGCAGGCAGTTCCTGTGTGGTAACCTCCAATGAGTTCTACACAAGAGTATAAAGGGCATATAAAAGTGTAGGCAAAAGGTCTGTTTGTGTTTATACAGAGGATCAAAGTCTAATTGGGCTACCCCGAAAATGAACTAAGATATGATATGAAAAAGAACTTCCAACATCAGCACTCTCTGGAAGACTCATGCCAGAAGATGATCATCAAAAAACCCCAACAAAGATCCACCCACTGCTACAGCTTTAGATGCACTCATCCCACCAGCTCCTGGACTTGCCATGGGAATGAGGAAGGAAATATCTAAGCTGGCCTGTGCATACAGTAAAACAACAAATTTGACTGGATCTATACTGTTGGAACTCAATCAAGAATTAGGAGAAGTGTAAATTGTAGCGCTCCAAAATCTTGCAACTACAGACTATTTACTGTTAAAAGAACATAAGGGATGTGAACATTCCCCAGGAATGAGTTGTTTTAATTTGTCTGATTTCTCTCAGACTGTTCAAGTTCAGTTGGACAATATCCACCATATGATAGATAAGTTTTCACAAATGCCTAAGGTGCCTAACTGGTTTTCTTGGTTTCACTGGAGATGGCTGGTAATTACAGGTATGCTTTGGTTATGTAACTATACTCCTATTATGTAAATGTGTGTGTGCAATTTAAGTAGTAGCTTAAAACCTATACATGCTGAAGTTATGTAAAGGAGATATGTCAAAGAAATAATCAATCTTCCCATGTTTTCTGCCGCCTGCTACTTCTATAGCTTTTCTTCTTCCTTCCTAATTACAACCCTTAAATTGAATTCGTGCCTCATATCAAATTTACCGAGTATCATAATTCTTCCAAGTGGTAAAGATACCTCAAGACAAATGCTGGGCATAGAAGCCACAGGGCATAAATATGCAAAGAAATAAAAAGCTAACCTTTTCAAACAATAAGGCTTCTGTTTCACTTACCAACTTTACATTTCCCTGTATGGCCCCGGAAGATGACTGGTTAGCAGAGACGGGAAAGATTCCTCAAGGGAGGAACAACCTAAGACAGGCACAGTCGCAGGGGGGCCATCAGGTGAGAAATTGGGGATCAACAGAGGTGAGGCTTAGAACCTCACCCCCCCGTTCTGAGAGAAATCTTCTTCATACATGGATGTTTTATTGCCCTTGTCTAGCTTGGATTAACACATAGTCTACAGGCACACTCTTGATCATCTACATTTGCTCTCTTACAACACTAAACTATGTTTTCTACCTTTATCTTGTATCTACCTACCACTTCAGCATTTTATTAAAAATAATAATAATAAAGAGAGAAATGTGGTATCCACATATAAATCAAGTATAAAAATCAAATGAGTATTCAAATTTGAACTGACTGTTTATAGTCAATAATGCATGAGCAAAACCAAAGGTTTCTGTGATGGCTGCCCATGTACTGTTCCCCATGTAAGAACTTATTCACTATGTAAGAATTTGTTCTCCATGTAAGAACTTGTTTGTTATGCCTCAGAAGATTGGAGACTGACGAAAATTAGGCTTGGGGTGGATTAATGATTGTGCATTGAGCATTGGCTCCCCTATACAGAATTTTATTGTTGTTAACAACCATTTGATCAATAAATATGAGAGATGCCCTCACACAAAAAAAAAGTATGCACTTCCAATGGTAAAATAATAAGTAACCGGGATGTAATGAATATAGTCAAGATATTGTAACAGCTTGGTATGGTGATAGCTGGTACCTAGAATTGTCATGTATATAAATGTTGAATCACTATGTTGTACACCTGAAACTAATGAACTAATGTAATGTAATACTGTGTGTCAACTACCCTTCAATAAAAAAATAATTATCTACAAAAAAAAAAAGTCATACTCTTGCCAGTCGAATTCATCTCGATGGATTGGCTAAAATGCCTACAGAAAACAAGGCGTGGAGGACCTGCACCTTTTCAGGAGGCTGCAATTACGTCCCCTGAGGATGGTCAGAGATACAAGTATAGCTGTGTAATTCAGAAAGCATTCACCAAACACTTCAGGGAAGCCTGAGACACATGTATTCTTGTGGCTTAGAGCACAAACACACCTGCAAGAAAGAATCTCTGTATGTTGCTCACTGCTTTGAACAGAAGAGTAATGAAATTGGGCATTTCATCAGTGTGTGTTTGCACAAGTGCTCATTGCAGGAAGAGAGACCTCACATCTCATTCTTCAGGGATATCTGTTTTTTGCTCTTCATGCTTATTTCCTTATGGGATTGCATTTTGATTGTTTTATCAGATTGAGGAATACCAAATTGCCAAGATACAGTGATACCATTCAGTGTTATTAGCATTTTGTGTTTTCCTATAATAAAAGCCTTTTATTTTATCAATTTATTACGACTCCCTAAGTCTATAACCATTAGATATGTGATATGCATAAAGTCTATAAATCAAGTCATTTCAGGGCTTTTATATCATATGAAGAGTGTTGTCCTCTCAAATTTCTGCTTGTAGGAACATCTTATCACTTTATCCATAGACTGCAAGTTACAACAACATGTTAGTGAACATGGATAACTTTGCCCTCTTCAGGGAATTCCTCCTCAGGGACTTCTCAAGCTCCTGGAAACTCCAAGTCTTGCAAGGTCTACTGTTTTTAATGATTTACCTGGGAGCCCTAGCTGGAAATTTTCTCTTTTACCATCATTGTTATGGACACACACCTTCACTCCCCAGTGTACTTCTTTATAGGCAATTTATCCCTCATAGAGTTTGGTTACATCTCAGTTATTGTCCCCAGTTCCATTGTAAATTCTCTAAAAGGCAGTAAACTGATTTCTCTCACAGCTTGTGCTGCTCAGACCTCCCTATTTATTTTCTTTGGGTCCACAGAGATCTTCTTCCTTGTGGTCATGTCCTATGACCGCCATGTGGCCATTTGCCACCCTCCGCACTATGGGCTCACCATGACCCCACGTCTGTGCACACAGGTGGCAGGTGTCTCATGGGCCAGTGGGCTAGTCTATTCTGCCGTCCACACAGGGATCGTGTTCAGGCTTCCCTTCACAGACTCCAATGTGATCCATCAATATATCTGTGATGTGCCTCAAATCATGCACTTATCATCTTCAGATGTTCAATTTTCTGAGTCTGTGGCTCTTGCTGTGAGTGCTGTCATTTTTTTACTCTTCTCTGTCATGTTATTCACCTCATATGTTCACATTCTTTCAGCTGAGCTCCAGAGGCATTTTGTAGAGGCCCAGAACAAAGCCCTATCGACATGCTCCCCACAGATAGCTACTTTTATTCTGTTTGTAATTTCTAGATTATTTGCTGTATTCAGTCTTGTCTCAAATGTGTCAACCATTCAAACCCGGCTCATGGCCATGTTCTATGCCACAGAGCCCCCCTTCACAAACCCCATCATATTTAGCCTGAGAGGCAGGGAGATTAAAAGTGCTTGAGAAACAGTGTTTAATAAATAGGTGCAGGTCTCAGGAAGAGTTTTTCTTACTGAAAATTAATATTTCAATAATCAATTTGGGAAAATAATTATACCACTCAAACTGTATTATGTTAAACTATTATTGTTATTTTTATTGAAAAAATGGAGAATGATGTATACATAAATTACTAGTATTCATATGAACAAAATTTTTGCTTGAATAAAATGAATCATTATTTCTTATACCCCCTCTTTTGAATGTAATTTATATGGTATGTAGTGGATTATTGTTTATATTCCCACTGTTTTGTAAGTCATAAAGGCCTGGAACAATATGAGTTATTTCCCCATTTATACATTTATTTGTCACAAATATTTGATAAAAACTCAATTCAAATTGTAAAAAGATGTCTTATATTACGTTTTTCCAAAGAATGATAATTTTTCACTTTGATCCTTTATGTCAGTATAGGATTCTTTGTATAAACACAGTCTATAATTTTATTAGAGAAGAGAGAAATATCTCTATCTAAACAAGTCTGTTCATGTGCATAAACATAAAATAAGATCTCTTTCAGAATTCCTATTCATCAGAGTTAACATCAAAGAGAAGAAGATATTTGGTACAAGTGCTTCATGAGCAGATAATTATTTTACTGTATCCATAAAAAAATATAAATGGACAATGCACACAATATTGTGTGGTGAACACACAACGGTAGCATAAGAAACACAAACATCTGATAATGTTCTAATGCTTAACATAAATAATATTTATAGGATGAAGAATGAGAGCCTGGCCGTATAGGAGCTGAATTAAGTCTCTGATTTTTTTGTACATTGAATGTGGATAACACATCATGGCTGGAATATGGAGAATCCAAAGTTCAGCACAGTAAAGTGAGTGACAATTCATATCTCAGAGAAAGGTACAGAGTGGAACACACCTGAACAATCCTGATCAGATAGAAAATAGATTTTCACCTCAAAATCTTAGAAAGCCTTAAAAATTCTGTATGAATTTTACTTGTATAATGCTTATTTCAGTGTTAAATATTTTTGTTCCAGGAGTAGATGGGAATTTATAATTAGGAAAAAGGGTATTTGCTATTTCCATAATATTGTGATATATAGATAACCACATGCTAGTCTCACAATTAAATCTTAAAATTAACAAAGTTTTATTGGAATTGTTATAGACCCTAATTGAGCAAAACTGATCAGCTGTTCTCTTTCAAATACAATTGCTGCATAAGTCTGAATTTATATTAATATGTCTATCCATGTATGTGTGTTTTGTTAATTCAAGTAAAAGTTCCTAAAAAGTGTCATTTTTTTGGTTTGATTTGTTTAACCCCAATGGGTCGCTGAAAATTGCATAAGTATAACTTTTTCTTCTATTCTTACAGCATTAGACCTCATAGCACAGGCCACACACTATTTATTCATGTACTTATCCATAAGCACGTTAGCTATTCTAACTCCCATCTTACTGAAGAATTATGTTTTTAAAAATATCTTCACCCAAAATTGGTACATACACACAATGGAATATTATTAAGAGATAAAAAGTAAACAAATTGAGGGGCAGAGCCAAGATGGTGGCATGAGTAGAGCAGTGGAAATATCCTCCCAATACTACATATACTTTTGAAAATACAACAAAGAACTCTTCCTAAAAGAGAGACCAGAAGACACAGGACAACATCCAGACCACATCCACACCTGTGAGAAACCAGTGCCTCGTGAAGGGGGTAAGATACAAGCCCCGGCCTGGTGGGACCCAAGCACCCCACACCCCAGCTCCAGGTGGGAGGAGTCGGAGAGGGGAGGGAGAGGGAGCCCAGGACTACTAAATAGCCAGCCCTAGACATCCGCAAAAGAGCGCAGACACAGTGCATGCCTGGGATCCTGGATACTAGGGAAACAGGACACTAAGACCTGTGAGAGGGTCGCCATAGCTGGTGCCCTGAGGACAAAAACAAGCGAGTGCTTTTTGGAAGTCTTAAAGGGACAGGGACCCCACAGCCACACGGAAGCGTCCTGGGACATTTAGTCCAGCAGCAGGGAATCTGGGGAACTCTGGGCACACTAACCCCCTGGGCAGCAGGGAGCACTCGAGGCCCCTCACAGAGATAAATACCCTCCCAGCCGTTCCCCCTCAAACACAGCTCTGCCATATCAGAGAAGCAGCCCGAGGCAGGCCATGCCCAGAGCAACAGCAGAGATAAACTCCATAGCGGCCGGGCAAGAATCAGAGGCCCCGTCTGCATGCACCTGCACAGTACAAGTCACTAGAGGTCGCTGTTCTCCCGGGAGAGGAAGGCCACAAACCAACAAGAAGGGACGTTCTTCCAGCCATCTCTCGTGCCAGCTCTGCAAACTATCTCTATCGCCATGAAAAGGCAAAATTTGAGGCAGACAAAGATTACAGTCAACACCTGAGAAGGAGACAGATGTAACCAGTCTTCCTGAAAAAGAATTCAAAATAAAAATCATAAACATGCTAATGGAGATGCAGAGAAATATACAAGAGCTAAGGGATGAAGTCTGGAGGGAGAGTACAGATGTCTGGAAGGAGATTACAGAAGTGAAACAAACTCTGGAAGGGTTTATAAGCAGAATGGATAGGATGCAAGAGGCCATTGATGGAACAGAAACCAGAGAAGAGGAACTCATAGAAGCTGACACAGAGAGAGATAAAAGGATCTCCAGGAATGAAACAATGTTAAGAGAACTGTGTGACCAATTCAAAAGGAACAATATCCGTATTATAGGGGTACCAGAAGAGGAAGAGAGAGAAAAAGGGATAGAAAGTGCCTTTGAAGAAATAATTGCTGAAAAGTTCCAAAACTGGGAGAGGAAATAATCGAACAGACCACGGAAATACACAGAACTCCCAACAGAAAGGACCCAAGGAGGACAACATCAAGACATATAATAATTAAAATGGCAAAGGTCAAGGACAAGGACAGAGTTTTAAAGGCAGCTAGAGAGAAAAAGGTCACCTAAAAAGGAAAACCCATCAGGCTATCATCAGACTTCTCAACAGTAACCTTACAGGCCAGAAGAGAATGGCATGATATATTTAATGCAATGAAACAGAAGGGCCTGGAACCAAGGATACTGTATCCAGCACGATTATCATGTAAATATGAAGGAGGGATTAAACAATTCCCAGACAAGCAAAAGTTGAGTGAATTTACCTCCCACAAACCACCTCTACAGGGTATTTTAGAGGGACTGTTCTAGACGGGAGCACTCCTAAGACTAAACAGATGTCACTAGAGAAAATAAAATCACAGCAAAGAAAGAAGATCAAACAAATACTAACGAAACGCAAACAATAAAATCAACTACCCACTAAAAGCAGTTAAAGGAAACATGAAAGAGCACAGAATAAAATAACCAAGAAATAAAGAATGGAGGAGGAGGAAAAAGAAGGGAGAGACGAAAAGAATCTCCAGACAGTGTTATATAACTGCTCAATAAGTGAGCTAAGTTAGGAAGTAAGATAATAAAGAAGCTAACCTTGAACCTTTGGTAACCACGAATCTAAAGCCTGCAATGGAAATAAGTACATATCTTCCAATAGTCAATCTAAATGTAAATGAACTGAATGCACCAATCAAAAGACAAAGGGTAATAGAATGGATAAAAAAGCAAGACCCATCTATATGCTGCTTACAAGAAACTCAAACCCAAAGACATGCACAGACTAAAAGTCAAGGGATGGAAAAACATATTTCAGGCAAACAACAGAGAGAAGAGAGCAGGGGTTGCAGTACTAGTATCAGACAAAATAGACTACAAAACAAAGAAAGTAACAAGAGATAAAGAAGGACATTACATAATGATAAATGACTCAGTCCAACAAGAGGATATAACCATTATAAATATATATGTACCCAGCATTGCAGCATTGGCAAATGTGAAACAAATACTAACAGAAATAAGGAGGAAATAGAATGCAATGCATTTATTCTAGGAGACTTCAACATGCCACTCACCCCAAAGCATAGATCCACTGGGCAGAAAATAAGTCAGGACATGGAGGCACTGAAAAGCACACTACAACAGATGGACCTAATAGACATCTATAAAACTCTACATCCAAAAGCAACAGGATATACATTCTTCTCAAGTGCACATGGAACACTCTCCAGAATAGACCACATACTAGCTCACAAAAAGAGCCTCACTAAATTCCAAAAGATTGAAACCCTACCAACCAACTTTTAAGACCACAAAGGTATAAAACTAGAAATAAATTCTACAAAGAAAACAAAAAGGCTCACAAACACATGGAGGCTTAACAACATGCTCCTAAAGAATCAATGGATCAATGAACAAATTAAAATAGAGATCAAGGAATATATGGAAACAAATGACAACAACAGCACAAAGCCCGAAGTTCTGTGGGACGCAGAAAAAGCAGTCTTAAGAGGAAAGTGTAGAGACATCCAGGCACACTTAAGAAGGAAGAACAATCCCAAATGAATAGTCTAACATCACAACCATCAAAACTGGAAAAAGAAGAAAAAATGAGGCCTAAAGCCGACAGAAGGAGGGACATAATAAAGATCAGAGAAGAAATAAAGAACATAGAGAAGAAAAAATCAATGAAACCAAGAGCTGGTTCTTTGAGAAAATAAACAAAATAGATAAGCTTCTAGCCAAACTTATTAAGAGAAAAAGAGAATCAACACACATCAACAGAATGAGAAACAAGAATGGAAAAATCACGACAGACTCCACAGAAATACAAAGAATTATTAAAGACTACTATGAAAAGCTATATGCCAACAAGCTGGAAAATCTAGAAGAAATGGACAACTTCCTAGAAAAATACAACCTTCCAAGACTGACCAAGGAAGAAACACAAAAGTTAAACAAACCAACTACGAGCAAAGAAACTGAAGCGGTAATCAAAAAACTACCCAAGAACAAAACCCCCGGGCCAGACGGATTTACCTCGGAATTTTATCAGACACACAGAGAAGACAAGAAATAACCCATTCTCCTTAAAGTTTTCCAAAAAACAGAAGAGGAGGGAATACTCACTAACTCATTCTATGAAGCCAACATCACCCTAATACAAAAACCAAGCAAAGAACCCACCAAAAAAGTAAATTACAGACCAATATCCATGATCACTGTAGATGCAAAAATACTCAATAAAATATTAGCAAACCGAACTCAAAAATACATCAAAAGGATCATATACCATGACCAAGTGGGATTCATCCCAGGCATGCAAGGATGGTACAACATTCGAAAATCCATCAACATCATAAACCACATCAACAAAAAGGACAAAAACTACATGATCATCTCCATAGATGCTAAAAAAGAATTTGACAAAATTCAACACCCATACATGATAAAAACTCTCAGCAAAATGGGAATAGAGGGCAAGTACCTCAACATAATAAAGGCCATATATGATAAACCCACAGCCCACATCATACTGAACAGTGAGAAGCTGAAAGCTTTTCCTCTGATTTCGGGAACAAGACAGGGATGCCCACTCTTCTCACTGTTATTTAACATAGTACTGGATGACCTAGGAACAGCAATTAGACAAAACAAAGAAACACAAGGAATCCAGATTGGTAAAGAAGTTAAACTGTCACTACTTGCAGATGACATGATATTGTACATAAAAAAACCTAAAAACTCCACTCTAAAACTTCTAGAACTGATATCAGAAAACAGCAAAGTTGAAGAATACAAAATTAACACACAGAAATCTGTGGCTCTTCTATACACTAACAATGAACCAATAGAAAGAGAAATCAGGAAAACAACTCCATTCACAATTGCATCAAAAAAATAAAATACCTAGGAATAAAACTAACCAAGGAAGTGAAAGACCTATACCCTGAAAACTACAACACACTCTTAAGAGAAATTAAAGGGGACACTACCAAATGGAAACTCATCCCATGCTCGTGGCTAGGAAGAATTAATATCGTCAAAATGCCATCCTGCCCAAAGCAATATAAAGATTTGATGCAATCCCTATCAAATTACCAACAACATTCTTCAACAAACTGGAATAACTAGTCCAAAAATTCATATGGGGGCACCAAAGACCCCTAAAAGCCAAAGCAATCCTGAGAAAGAAGAATAAAGTTGGTGGGGGGATCTCATTCCCCAACTTCAAGCTCTACTACAAAGCCACAGTAATCAAGACAATTTGGTACTGGCACAAGAACAGAGCCACAGACCAGTGGAAGAGATTAGAGGCTCCAGACATTAACCCAAACATATATGGTCAATTAATATTTGATAAAGGAGCCATGGACATAGAATGGGGAAATGACAGTCTCTTCAACGGATGGTGCTGGCAAAACTGAACAGCTACATGTAACAGAATGAAACTGGATCACTGTCTAACCCCATTCACAAAAGTAAATTCTAAACGGTCAAAGACCTGAATGTAAGTCATGAAACCATAAAACTCTTAGAAAAAACATAGGCAAAAATCTCTTAGACATAAACATGAGTGACCCCTTCTTGAACATATCTCCCTGTGCAAGAAAAACAAAAGCAAAAATGAACAAGTGGGACTATATTAAGCTGAAAGCTTCTGTACAGCAAAAGACACCATCATCTCCCACCCTACAGCATGGGAGAAGATATTTGTAAATGACAGATCCAATAAGGGCTTGACATCCAAAATATATAAAGAGCTCACACACCTCAACAAACAAAAAACAAATAATCCAATTAAAAAATGGGCAGAGGAACTGAACCAACAGTTCTCCAAAAAAGAAATTCAGATGGCCAACAGACACATGAAAAGATGCTCCACATTGCTAATTATCAGAGAAATGCAAATTAAAACCACAATGAGATATCACCTCACACCAGTAAGGATGGCTACCATCCAAAACACAAACAACAACAAATGTTGGCGAGGTTGTGGACAAAGGGGAACCCTCCTACACTGCTGGTGGGAATGTCAATTAGTTCAACCATTGTGGAAAGCAGTATGGAGGTTCCTCAAAATGCTCAAAATAGACTTACCATTTGACCCAGGAATTAAACTCCTTAGGAATTTACCCTAAGAATGCAACACTCCAGTTTGAAAAAGACAGATGCTCCCCTATGTTAATCACAGCACTATTTACAATAGCCAAAAATTGTAAGCAACCTAAGTGTCCATCAGTAGATGAATGGATAAAGAAGATGTGGTACATATACACAATGGAATATTATTCAGCCATAAGAAGGAAACAAATCCTACCATTTGCAACAACATGGATGGAGCTAGATGGTATTATGCTCAGTGAAATAAACCAAGTGGAGAAAGAGAAATACCAAATGATTTCACTCATCTGTGCAGTATTAGAACAAAGGAAAAACTGAAGGAACAAAACAGCAGCAGAATCACAGAACCCAAGAATGGACTAACAGGTACCAAAGGGAAAGGGACTGGGGAGGATGGGTGGGTAGGAAGGGATAAGTGGGGAGAGAAGAAAGGGGGTGTTTTGATTAGCATGTATAATGGGGGGGTGGGAGAAAGGGGAGGGCTCTGCAACACAGAGAAGACAAGTAGTGATTCTACAACATTTTGCTATGCTGATGGACAGTGACTGTAATGGAGTTTGTGGGGGGCACTTGGCATAGGGGAGAGCCTAGTGAACATAATATTCTTCATGTAACTGTGGATTAATGACAACAAAAGAAAGAGAAAGAAAAGGGATTATTCCCTGATAGGATAAAACTAACTGCAAATCAACAATTAATGCATGCTTTACATATCCTTAATTTTGATATTTTAAAGGATGTCAGATGATCAGCTATGGAAGTACATTTTTCTGATAACATTCCTTTCTCTTAAAAAAAAAGGAGTTCCTGTGTGGTGATCTCCAATAGGTTCTTCACAATGGTATAAAGGTCATATCAAAGTGTGGGCAAAGGGTTTGTTTGTGTTTATACAGAGGATCGAAGCCTAATTTGGCTACCCAGAAAACGAATTAAGATACAATATGACGAAGAACTTCCAACATCAACATCCTCTGGAAGAATCATTCCAGAAGATGGTCATCAAAAAACTTCAACAAAGATCCTGGCGCTGTTGCAGATGTAGCTGCATTAATCCCACAAGTTCCTTGACTTGCCATTTGAATGAAGAAGGTGATATCTAAGCTGACCTGTGCATACAGTAGAAAAAATTTGACTGGATCTATACTGTCAGAACTCAACCAAGAATTAGGAGAAGAGCAAGTTGCAGCACTCTGAAATCGTATGACTATAGACTATCTACTGTTAAAAGAACATATGGGATGTGAACAGTTCCCAGGAATGTGTTGTTTTAGTTTGTCTGATTTTTCTCAAACTATTCAGATTCAGTTAGACAATATCCAACATATCGCTGACAAGTTTTCACAAATGCCTAGGGTACCTAACTGGTTTTCTTGGTTTCACTGGATATGGCTGGTAATTGTAGGTCTGCTTTTGTTATGTAGCTGTATTCCTATTATGTTAATGTGTGTGCACAATTTAGTTAGTAGTTTAAGACCTATACATGCTTAT
Organism: Manis pentadactyla; assembly: GCF_030020395.1. Taxonomy (NCBI): domain Eukaryota; kingdom Metazoa; phylum Chordata; class Mammalia; order Pholidota; family Manidae; genus Manis; species Manis pentadactyla. The sequence goes on along the minus strand of NC_080031.1, from coordinate 63,748,362 downwards.
GTTGCTCTACAAGAAGATATGTCAAAGAAATAATCAATGTTCCCATGTTTTCTTCTGCCTGCTACTTCTATAGCTTTTCTTCTTCCTTCCTAATTACAACCCATTAGTAGAATTCGTGCCTCATATAGAAAATTACCGAGTATCATAATTCTTCCAAGTGGTAAAGATACCTCAAGACAAATGCTGGGCATAGAAGCCACAGGGCATAAATCTGCAAAGAAGTAAAAAGCTAACCTTTTCAAAGAATATTGCTTCTCTCTCATTTACCAACTTTACATTTCCCTATATGGCCCTGGAAGATGACTGGTTAGCCAGAGACGGGTAAGATTCCTCAAGGGAGGAACAACCTAAGACAGGCACAGTCGCAGGGGGGCCATCAGGTGAGAAATTGGGGATCAACAGAGGTGAGGCTTAGAACCTCACACCCCCCTGTATAGAGAGAAATCTTCTGCATCCGTGGATGTTTTGTTGCCCTTGTCTAGCTTGGATTAATACTTAGTCTATAGGCACACACCTGATCATCTATATTTGCCCTCTGACAGCACTAAACTATGTTTTCTACCTTTATCTTGCATCTACCTACCACTTCAGCATTTTATTTAAAAAAAATAATAATAATAATAAGGGAGAAATGTGGGATTCACATATAAATCAAGTATAAAAAATCAAACGAATAATCATATCTGACTTGATTGTTTATAGTTCATGATGCGTGATCAAAACCAAAAGTTTCTGTGATATGACTGCCCTTGCACTGTTCACCATGTAAGAACTTATTCACTATGTAAAAACTTGTTTACCATGTAAGAACTTGTTCATTATGCTTCAGAAGATTGGAGACTGTTGAGAATTAGGCTTGGGGTTGATTAATGATTGTGCATTGAGTCCCTGTACAGAATTTTATTGTTGTTAACAACCATTTGATCAATAAATATAAGAGATGCCCTCTCAAAAAAAAAAGTAAACAAATCCTACCATTGAAACAACATGGATGGAGCTGGAGGGTATTATGCTCAGTAAAATAAGGCAGGTGGAGAAAGAAAAGTACCAAACAATTTCAGTTAATTGTGGAGTATAACAACAAAGCAAAACTGAAGGAACAAAACAGCAGAAGACTCACAGATTCTAAGAAATGACTAGCGATTACCAAAGGGGAGGGTTGGGGGAAATTGTGTGGGGATGGAGGCAGAAGGGGATTGTGGGGTATTATGATTGGCACACATGGTGTGTGTGTGGTCACGGGAAGACAGTGTAACACAGAGAAGACAAGTAGTGACTGTGTGGCATCTTACTACAGTGATGGACAGTGACTGCAATGCAGTATGGTGGGGGGACTTGATAATGTGGGTGAATGTAGTAACCACAATGTTTTTCATATGAAACCTTCATAAGATTGTATATCAGTGGTACCTTAATAAAAATAAAAAGATCTTCACCCGTTTATACTCCCCTAAGCATGACACTGTGAGTTCTTGCTAAAGCATGGTCAGACACAACTTTCCAATAGTTGCCACTCTTGCAATTATAAAGTTTCATCTCATTTTCATTTCGGTTTCATTTCAGATTGCTAGTGTATTAGAAGTCCTCATAACTTATAACTTCATGGAAATTATCTTATGGATATTTTAATGTACTTTTATGCCTATTTTTATTGTATTTCTGAACATATCACTTTGATTTGAAAGTGTTATTGTGTATTTAATATATCAATAGAAGACATTTTCAATTAGGAAAAATCTGTTTTTTTTTCTGTTTATTTAAATTTTGACCCTATATCTCTCTTTGAAGAATTAAATTTTCTTTTACTATTACAATATACTGTTACCTGCATCATTTCTGTTTCAGTACTGTTTGTGGAGCTTATGCTGATCTAAGATTCCAAAGGAATCTCTGTTTCTACTATTTCTTTTCTATCTTTTGTAATTCTTGGTTGAGTTCTGACAGTATGGATCCAGGCAAATTTTTTCTACTGTATGCACAGGTCAGCTTACATTAACACCTTCTTCATTCAAATGGCAAGTCAAGGAACTGGTGGGATTAATGCAGCTACATCTGCAACAGCACCAGGATCTTTGTTGAAGTTTTTTGATGATCATCTTCTGGAATGATTCTTCCAGAGGATGTTGATGTTAGAAGTTCTTCTTCATATCGTATCTTAATTCGTTTTCTGGGTAGCCAAATTAGGCTTCGATCCTCTGTATAAACACAAACAAACCCTTTGCCCACACTTTGATATAACCTTTATGCCACTGTGAAGAACCTATTGGAGATCACCACACAGGAACTCCTTTTTTTTTAAGAGAAAGGAATATTATCAGAAAAATGTACTTCCAAAGCTGATCATCTGACATCCTTTAAAATATCAAAATTAAGGATATGTAAAGCATGCATTAATCATTGATTTGCAGTTAGTTTTATCCTATCAGGGAGTAATCCCCTTTTCTTTTGCTTTTTTTTGTTATGATTAATCCACAATTACATGAAGAATATTATGTTCACTAGGCTCTCCCCTATGCCAAGTGCCCCCCACAAACCCCATTACAGTCACTGTCCATCAGCATAACAAAATGTTGTGGAATCACTACTTGTCTTCTCTGTGTTGCAGAGCCCTCCCCTTTCTCCCACCCCCCATTATACATGCTAATCAAAATACCCCTTTCTTCTCCCCCTCCTTATCCCTTCCTACCCACCCATCCTCCCCAGTCCCTTTCTCTTTGATACCTGTTAGTCCGTTCTTGGGTTCTGTGATTCTGCTGCTGTTTTGTTCCTTCAGTTTTTCCTTTGTTCTTTTACTCTACAGATGAGTGAAATCATTTGGTATTTCTCTTTCTCTGCTTGGCTTATTTCACTGAGCATAATACCCTCTAGCTCCATCCATGTTGTTGCAAATGGTAGGATTTGTTTCCTTCTTATGGCTGAGTAATATTCCATTGTGTATATGTACCACATCTTCTTTATTCATTCATCTACTGATGGACACTTAGGTTGCTTCCAATTCTTGGCTATTGTAAATAGGGCTGTGATAAACATAGAGGTGCATCTGTCTTTTTCAAACTGGAGTGCTGCATTCTTAGGGTAAATTCCTAGAAGTGGAATTCCTGGATCAAATGGTACATCTATTTTGAGCATTTTGAGGAACCTTCATACTGCTTTCCACAATGGTTGAACTAATTAACATTCATACCAGCAGTGTAGGAGAGTTCCCCTTTCTCCACAACCTCGCCAACATTTGTTGTTGTTTGTGTTTTGGATGGTAGCCATCCTTACTGGTGTGAGGTGATATCTCATTGTGGTTTTAATTTGCATTTCTCTGATAACTATCGATGTGGAGCATCTTTTCATGTGTCTGTTGGCCATCTGAATATCTTTTTTGGAGAACTGTTGGTTCATTTCTTCTGCCCATTTTTAAATTGGATTATTTGCTTTTCGTTTTTAGAGGTGCATGAGCTCTTAATATTTTGGATGTCAAGCCTTTATTGGCTCTGTCATTTAGGAATATATTCTCCCATACTGTGGTATACCTTTTTGTTCTATTGATGCTGTCCTTTGCTATACAGAACCTTCTCAGCTTGATATAGTCTCACTTGTTCATTTATGCTTTTGTTTTCCTTGCCTGGAGAAATATTTTCATGAAGAAGTCGCTAATGTTTATGTCCAAGAGATTATTGCCTATTTTTTTTTCTAAGAGTTTTATGGTTTCATGACTTACATTGAGGTCTTTCATCCATTTAGAATTTACTTTTGTGAATGGGGTTAGACATTGGTCCAGTTTTATTCTCTTACATGTGGCTGTCCAGTTTTGCCAGCACCATTTGTTGAACAGACTGTCATTTCCCCATTCTATGTCCATGGCTCTTTTATCGAATATTAATTGACCATATATGTTTGGGTTAATGTCTGGAGTCTCTAATCTGTTCCACTGGTCTGTGGCTCTGTTCTTGTGCCAGTACCAAATTGTCTTGATTACTATGGCTTTGTAGTAGAGCTTTAAGTTGGGAGTGAGATGCCCCCCCCACTTTATTCTTATTTCTCAGGATTGCTTTGGCTATTCAGGATCTTTGGTGTTTCCATATGAATTTTTGAACTATTTGTTCCAGTTCGTTGAAGAATGTTGTTGGTAATTTGATAGGGATTGCATCATCTGTATATTGCTTTGGGCAGGATGGCCTTTTTGACTATATTAATTCTTCCTAGCCAAGAGCATGGGATGAGTTTCCATTTGTTAGTGTCCTCTTTAATTTCTTTTAATAGTGTCTTATAGTTTTCAGGGTATAGGTCTTTCACTTCTTTGTTTAGGTTTATTCCTAGGTATTTTATTCTTTTTGATTCAATTGTGAATGAAATTGTTCTCCTGATTTCTCTTTCTTTTGGTTCATTGTTGCTGTATAGGAAAGCCACAGATTTCTGTGTGTTAATTTTGTATTCTGCAACTTTGCTGTATTCCGATATCAGTTCTAGTAGTTTTGGAGTTGAGTCTTTAGGGATTTTTATGTACAATATCATGTCAACTGCAAATAATGACAGTTTAACTTCTTCTTTACCTATCTGGATTCTTGTGTATCTTTGTTTTGTCTAATTGCCACGGCTAGGACCTCCAGTACTATGTTAAATAACAGTGGGGAGCGTGAGCATCCCTGTCTTGTTCCCGATCTCAGAGGAAAAGCTTTCAGCTTCTTGCTGTTCAGTATGATGTTAGCTGTGGGTTTATCATATATGGCCTTTATTATGTTGAGGTACTTGCCCTCCATACCCATTTTGCTGAGAGTTTTTATCATGAATGGATGTTGAATTTTGTCAAATGCTTTTTCAGCATCTATGAGATGATCATGTGTTTTTTGTCCTTCTTTTTGTTGATGTGGTGGATGATGTTGATGGATTTTCGAATGTTGTACCATCCTTGCATCCCTGGGATGAATCCCACTTGGTCATGGTGTATGATCCTCTTGATATATTTTTGAATTCGGTTTGCTAATATTTTATTGAGTATTTTTGCATCTACAGTCATCAGGGATATTGGTCTGTAATTTTCTTTTCTGGTGGGGTCTTTGCCTGGTTTTGGTATTATGGTGATGTTGGCTTCATAGAATGAGTTTGGGAGTATTCCCTCCTCTTCTATTTTTCTGGAAAGCTTTAAGGAGAATGAGTATTATGTCTTCTCTCTATGTCTGTTAAAATTCCGAGGTAAATCCGTCTGGCCCGGGGGTTTTGTTCTTGGGTAGTTTTTTTACCGCTTCAGTTTCTTTGCTCGTAATTGGTTTGTTTTACTTTTGTGTTTCTTCCTTGGTCAGTCTTGGAAGGTTGTATTTTTCTAGGAAGTTGTCCATTTCTTCTAGGTTTTCCTGCTTGTTGGCATATAGCTTTTCATAGTAGTCTTTAATAATTCTTTGTATTTCTGTGGAGTCTGTCGTGATTTTTCCATTCTTGTTTCTGATTCTGCTGATGTGTGTTGATTCTCTTTTTCTCTTAATAAGTTTGGCTAGAGGCTTATCTCTTTTGTTTATTTTCTCAAAGAACCAGCTCTTGGTTTCATTGATTTTTTTCTACTGTTTTATTCTTCTCAATTTTGTTTATTACTTCTCTGATCTTTATTATGTCCCTCCTTCTGCTGACTTTAGGCCTCATTTGTTCTTCTTTTTCCAGTTTTGATAATTGTGATGTTAGACTATTCATCTGGGATTATTCTTCCTTCTTTAAGTGTGCCTGTATTGCTGTCTACTTTCCTCTTAAGACTCCTTTCGCTGCGTCCCACAGAACTTGTGACTTTGTGTTGTTTTTGTCGTTTGTTTCCATATATTCCTTGATCTCTATTTTAAGTTGTTAATTGATCCTTTGATTATTTAGGAGCATGTTGTTAAGCCTCCATGTGTTTGTGAGCCTTTCTGTTTTCTTGGTATAATTTATTTCTAGTTTTATGCCTTTGTGGTATGAAAAGTTGGTTGGTAGGGTTTCAATATTTTGGAATTTACTGAGGCTCTTTTTGTGACCTAGTATGTGGTCTATTCTGGAGAATGTTCCATGTGCACTTGAGAAGAATGTCTATCCTGTTTCTTTTGGATGTAGAGTTCTACAGATGTCTATTAGGTCCATCTGTTCTATTGTGTTGTTCAGTGCCTCCGTGTCCTTACTTATTTTCTGTCTGGTGGATCTTTCCTTTGGGGTGAGTGGCATGTTGAAGTCTCCTAGAATAAATGCATTGCATTCTATTTCCTCCTTTAATTCTGTTAGTATTTGTTTCACATTTGCCGGTGCTCCTATGCTGGGTACATATATATTTATAATGGTTATATCCTCTTGTTGGATTGAGCCCTTTATCATTATGTAATGTCCTTCTTTATCTCTTGTTACTTTCTTTGTTTTGAAGTCTATTTTGTCTGATACTATTACAGCAATCCCTGCTTTCTTCTCTCTGTTGTTTGCATGAAATATATTTTTCTATACCTTGACTTTTAGTCTGTGCATGTCTCTGGGTTTGAGGTGAGTTTCTTGTAAGCAGCATAAGATGGGTCTTGCTTTTTTATCCATTTTGTTACTCTGTGTCTTTTGATTGGTGCATTCAGTCTGTTTACATTTAGGACGACTATTGAAAGATATGTACTTATTGCCATTGCAGACTTTAGATTCGTAGTTACCAACGGTTCAAGGTTAGCCTCTTTAGTATCTTACTGCCTAACTTAGCTCACTTATTGAGCTGTTATATAACACTGTCTGGAGATTCTTTTCTTCTCTCCCTTCTTTTTCCTCCTCCTCCATTCTTTATATGTTGGTTGTTTTATTTTGTGCTCTTTCGTGTTTCCTTTAGCTGCTTTATGTGGGTAGTTGATTTTATTTTTTGCCTTTATTTAGTATTTGATTGGTCTGTTTTCTTTGCTGTGATTTTATTTTCTCTAGTGACATCTGTTTAGTCTTAGGAGTGCTCCCTCTAGAATACCCAGTAGAGGTGGTTTGTGGGAGGCAAACTCCCTCAACTTTTGCTTGTCTGGGAAGTGTTTAATTCCTCCTTCATATTTAAATGATAATCATGCTGGATACAGTGCTCTTGATTCAAGGCCCTTCTGTTTTATTGCATTAAATAAATCATGCCATTCTCTTCTGGCCTGTAAGGTTTCTGTTGAGCAGTCTGATGATAGCCTGATGGGTTTTCCTTTACAGGTGACCTTTTTCTTCTCTCTAGCTGCCTTTAAAACTCTGTCCTTGTCTTTGCCATTTTAATTATTATATGTCTTGGTGTTGTCCTCCTTGGGTCCTTTCTGTTGGGAGTTCTGTGTACTTCCGGGGTCTGATCGATTATTTCCTCCCCCAGTTTGGGGAAGTTTTCAGTAATTATTTCTTCTAAGATACTTTCTATCCCTTTCTCTCTCTCTTCTTCTTCTGGTACCCCTATAATGATGATATTGTTCCTTTTGGATTGGTCACAGTTCTCTTAATATTGTTTCATTCCTGGAGATTCTTTTATCTCTGTGTCAGCTTCTATGTTTTCCTGTTCTCTGGTTTCTGTTCCATCAATGGCCTCTTGCATCTTATCCATTCTGCTTATAAATGCTTCCAAAGATTGTTTCACTTCTGTAATCTTTCTCTGGACGTCATCCCTTAGCTCTTTTGTATTTCTCTGCATCTTGGTCAGCATGTTTATGATTTTTATTTTGAATTCTTTTTCAGGAAGACTGGTTAGGTCTGTCTCCTTCTCTGGTGTTGTCTCTGTGATCTTTGCTTCAAATTGTGCCTTTTCATGGCGATAGAGATAGTTTGCAGAGCTGGCACGAGAGACGGCTGGGAGAACGTCCCTCCTTGTTGGTTTGTGGCCTTCCTCTTCTGGGAGAACAGCGACCTCTAGTGGCTTTTGCTGGGCAGCTGCATGCAGATGGGGCTTCTGATTCTTGCCCAGCCCGTTATGGAGTTTATCTCTGCTGTTGCTGTGGGTGTGGCCTGCCTCTGTCTGCTGCTACAATATGTCAGTGCCACGTTTTAGGGGAAATGGCTGGGAGGCTGTTTATCCCCATGAGGGGCCTCTGAGCTGCCCTGCTATCCAGGTGGTTAGGGTGCCCCGAGTTCCCCGGGATTCCCTGCTGCTAGGCTAAGTGTCCCGGGATGCTTCCATCCAGCTGTGGGGTCCCTGTCCATTAAGACTTCCAAAAAGCACTAGCTTTTCTTTGTCCCCAGGGTGCTGGCTGAGGGAACCCACTCACACGTCTTACCATCCTGTTTCCCTAGTTTTGTGCACCCCACACATGCACTGTGTCTGCGCTCTGGTGCGGATCGCTAGGGCTGGCTGTTTAACAGTCCTGGGCTCCTTCTCCCTCCCGGCTCCAACTCCTCTCCTCCCGCCAGGAGCTGGGGTGAGGGATGCTTGGGTCCCGCCGGGCCACGGCTTGTATCTTACCCTCTTCACAAGGCACTGGGTTCTCGCAGGTGTGGATGTAGTCTGGCTGTTGTCCTGTGTCTTCTGGTCTCTCTTTTAGGAAGAGTTGTCTTTCTTGTATTTTCAAAAGTATATGTGGTTTTGGGAGGAGATTTCTGCTGCTCTACTCATGCCGCCATCTTGGCTCCGCCCCTTAATTCTGCTCTTTTGATATTCATCACATGGATATGAATCAACAGATTCATATCTATTTGCATCCAATCAGATATTCTTTAACCCATTGTTTTGGTGAGTAACTGTCTGCAGTACTTTTTTTAGTGTGTAGAAATAAATCCTATGTTGGCCAGGGAGTGGAGGGAGCCTGATCCTTGTCTGTTCAGGAATTCAACCCACCTACATATGTAATACCAGACAGCCTTGGTATCACTTGTTATTTCGTATATTACTCCTTACAGCCATTTGTTTTGTTTTTTGCTTTACCTGAGATAAAGATTATGATCTGGCTCCCATCTCAGTTTTCTCATACTATCGTTTTCACACACTTTGCTCCAATCTCATCAGCCTTGTTCTCGTCTTCTGACATCCTATTTCCCTTTTGCACTGTTTTGCACATGATTTTGCCCCATTTACCTCCTAGTCACCCTTCAGATCTCAGCTAAAAGTTTTCTTCCCCCACTGAGATCTATTGGATATACAACAGAAGCCTGCCATATACCTTTCTTCACAGAAATCAGCACAATTGTAACTTTTTCTCAACTAGTAAAATTATACATTGAATGTATTTCTCTTTACCTCAAGTTTAAACTCCATCAAAACAGGATCTGTGTCTTTTTTCTCTAACCCATTTCTTCCTAGTGCCTAGCACAGTTCATGTCCCAGAGTGGACATGGAGCCAAATAAAGAGAATCATATTACCTGGGTAAGTAAACCTGATAACTACATGAATTAGGGCCAACAAGGAGAGGGTGCACTTGCATGTAAATGTAACGCACCTGCACTCTGACAGCAATGTCAGGATGTGGACATAACCTACACTAGCGTTCTCAATTTGAAAAACCTGTGAGTAGTACTTCTCAATGAGAACTGAAGACTGTTTCACAGATTTTTGTAAAACTAGTATTGAATCATGCAGGTAGCAATGGCTAAGTTTTAAATGTGAAGAGGATGAAAGAAAACAAAGCGGTGATGGACAAGTGAAGTAATTTAGGAAGTAAATGTAATTAAAGAGAATAAATAAACTCAATTCAAGGAAACCTTGAGACATTTTTTCCTGGTCTGTACTCTACCCAAAATTACCCAACGAGCCTCACTCTGTTTCACTTTATAAATTACTGCCAGTGTTCCTGCTTAAGAGCAGACCTGCTAAAGTCACATCTTGGCAAAATCTTCTAAGAGCTCTTCAATAGACTACAGCAAATATAGCCCTACATATCCTGAGAACATTCATCAAATGAACTCTTTTTCTTTCTCATTTAAATTGATGGACTTTATCATCAGATGTTTGGCAAAAAGTTGACTTTCCTATGTATTTCAAATAACTCACATCTTGAAGCAAGCAGCATGGACTTTAAAAGAATTTGAATGAGTCCAGGCATCCACAGCTCAATGCCCAACATCCCCCAGGAATGGGCAATTTGATTCTTAGCTGGGCTATTTTCATGTACAATCTGTCGATTTTCATGGGTTCAAATCATACGTGACTAATTTTCTTCATTATGTCACAGGATAATCTTAGTACTACCAAGAGAGGCTCAGAGAGTAAATCAATTAAGTGTGCAGAGCAAGCAACATAATGGGAATTTGGTTTCAGATCATAGTGTGGGACTAAACCTAATGATCTATTATTTTAATTGTTAAAAATAATTTGCTGAGGCTGATAGGGCTTCTGGGGACATAGGACGACCCTGAGCTCACCTCTTCCCATAGACACACAGAATCTGCAGCTTCTTGTGAAACAATTTCTGAAAAACACTCCTCCGGGGAAAAGCAAAAAATGATGACGCAGGATTTGCTGTAGCCTGCGGTGGGGAGGCCCAGCTTGTTTTTTTTTACTTTACCTCTGTGCAGCTTTTCTTCCTCCAGCCCTAATCAAGTAATTTGCAACCTGGGAAACTGATTTAGCAAGCACCTGGTAAACAACCTCATAAAAACAGGAAGGACTCCATCTCGAAGGTTGCATTTTAAAACCCAATTTTAAAAAGTAACTTTCTTAACATACTTTTTAACCAGCAGACAATAACTCAGCTCACCTTGGAAGCAAAGCAGGCCCTCTTGATATGCTCCTAGACCAGGAAGCTACTCTCCTGGGAGGAAATCAGAGCAGTAGGTTTCTTGTAAATAACCCATAAAATTAATAAAAAACTTAATGTCTCTTCAAATATAAACATTTTGGGACCACTTAGCAGGTCTGCATCCCTAGCCATTTGTCTCTCAACCACCTATAAATCCCCTAAACAATGCACCACCCAGGGCTCTCTTTTCCCCTCTTGGCATGAGCCAGGAGCTCTATCCTCTCACTGTCTATCTCCAAAGAAAAGCCTCTGCCTTGCTCTCATACCTTGAGTGCAAAGTTCATTCTTCCGCTCTGCGAACAAGAACCCCAGCACCATCACAGCTGCAATCTGAAGGGCAGGCTGCTAATTACACACACCACTATCCAAGCACCTGGGAGGCCTGGCACTACCTTTGTACACTCCCCATGCTGCGCCAGAGCTCCACGAACCTAACTAAAACTGTGGTTAACAATACTATGCTCTCTGTGTGAGGGTAGTTGGGAGAGTGGACCTGGAATGTTCTCTTCACAAGAAAAAAAATATGTAATGGCCTTTTAGGAATGATTAGTTTTTGCTGTACATCTATCCCTATCATATATTGCTTCTCTACATATTAGGCATATTTATTATAATACTGTTTAACGAAACAAATGTTACACTAAATTCAAACGTTCAGACATATATAATTTGCTAATAAAAGGTCTTGGCAAAGGACTAAGTATTATACTGCATAGAAAAGAATACCCCATGTCTAAAGAAAGTTTCAACCATTTGTATCTGGTTTCTGGAAGATAATTTTTAAGTCTTTTGAATATTTGGTCTAACAAAATTTTTTTTTGTCTACCAGAGAATGCAGGGGCCATGATAGATTATTCTAACCCTGTGATGTGTGCTGAGGACCATGTATCTGGTTGTTGCTAGGTGTTTATTGAAGTACATTTGACACACAACATTATATTGTTTTCAGGTATACAACACAGTGTTTCACCAGACATATGTATTATTAAATTCTCACCCCATCTGGTGTAGTTAGTGTCTGTCAACATAGAAAGATGTTACAGAACCATTGACTATGTTACCTATCCTATACTTTCATCCCTGTGACTAATTTATATTATATTGTGATTCTGTGCCTCTTTATCCCCTTCACCTGTTTCACCCACCCACCCCAAGCCCTCTGCCATGGTAACAAACCAGTCTTTCCTCCATTTATATGAGTCTATTACTGTTTTGATCATTTTGTTTTATTTCATTTTTAGATTCCATGTGTAAGTGAAGTCATATGGTATTTGTCGTTCTCCACCTGGCTTATTTCACTGAGCATAATACCCTCTAGATCTATCCATGTCGTAAATCAGAGGATTTCTTTTCTTTTTATAACTGAATATTGGGTATATGTACCATATTCTTTATCCATTCATCTATTGATGGACACTATTTTCTTCAATATCTTTGATCAAGACCTTATAGTTTGTATTGTATAGGGTTTTTCATCTCCTTGGTTAAATCTATCCCTAAGTATTTTATTGCTTTTCAATACTCTGGCACTGTAAATGAGATTGCTTTTTAAATTTCTCTTTCAGATACTTTTTTTTAAGTTATAGAAATGTAACTGTTTTCTGTGCATCTATTTACTATCATGTGACCTTACTGAACTCAAATTTGTCTGACAGCTTTTTGGTATAATGTTTAGGGTTTTCTATACAGAAAATCATGCCATCTGCAAATAGGCATAACAGGTATTAATAAGGATGTAGAGAAATTTGAGCACCATATCTTTTTGGTGAGAATATGAAATGGCTTTGCCACTTTGGAAAACAGGCTTGCAGTTTCCAAAATGATTAAATGTAGAGTTATCATATGACATAGTATTTCCACTCCTAGGTATATAGAGAAAAGGAGACATATGTCTGCAAGAAATTTGTATGTGAATGTTTAAAATAGCATTATTCATAAGGGCCAAAAAAGTAGAAGTAACTAAAATGTTCACTGACTCATAAATTAATAAGAAGCTATAGTATTTTCATGTAATAGAATATTATTGGACAAGAAGGTAAAGTGACTTATTGATACATCTTATAACTTGAGTGAACCCTGAAAAATATTACACTCAGTTTAAAAAGGCAATTTAAAAAAGCACACATTGTACGATTTCATTTATATGTTAGATACAAATAGGCAAACCCAAAGAGTCTGAAGGTAGATTAGTGATTCCCTAGAATTAAAAGAAGGTTGAGGAAATTGGGAGTAACTCCTAAAGGACATTGGGTTTCTTTTTGTGGTTAGAAAATGCTCAAATTTGATTGTGATGTTGGTTGTACAACTCTGAATTAAAACAGGAATATATAGTTTATATTAATGAATGATATATGAATTATACATCAGTAAGGTAGGGTCTTAAAAGTATAAATGTCAATATAAATAAAATTACATTGGCTTATGAAAATCAAATGTATACCGCTGGGAAATAGGTTTTCAAATGTCCATTGGTTCACACCCTCAGGAGTCTCAGGCAATTACCAGCATAGGAATCATTTAGGTCCTTTTGTGTCCTTTTATTTCTAAAGCCAAAATTCCTTATAGGCCTACAAATGCGCTAGTAGATTGAGATATTTTAGAGTAAAAAACCTAAAGAAGCTAAATATGCTCATTTAAATGGACAAGGTTGTAACCAGCACATGTTCAGGGTTAGTGAGGTCTGTGATTAAATATATTTTTCCAGGAACCCAGAGTGTTTTCTATGAGCACTGTATTGATCCAGCTTATTCAGTGGAACTGCCCAGTGTTCATTTAAAACTGGAACTTAATCTATAGGTATGGGGCATATAATTATTTTCAAGGAGATTTGAAACAACTTTTCGATAGATATCATGATCTATATTGCCTTCTATACTGTAATGTTACAATTAATGTGGATTACTTCCATGACTAAATGTATATTTGAACAGATGATTAAATAATATAATAATTGTAAGGTCAGAATTCCAAGTATTTCTGGGATTATTCTGCCAGAAGTAAACATCACCTTCCTAAAGTATAAGAGAAAATAGAGTTTCTACCATTCTGAGATGAGGCAGGGCTATAATCACAAATTGTCTCCTGATTTGGACTCCATCAGACAAGGTATAATTGTAATAACATTGATAGGAACACTGTATTGGTAAATTTAAAGCATTACCGATCTTGACATAATATTTTTACTTTAAAAAATTTTAAATAAAATTTACTAATAGTGTACTTTCATCATCATTTATTATAGAAACCCAAAAGTAATTTACAAGTCATCTTAGATGCTACTAAAAGATAGTTTTTTTTCTTCCGCCTGCTACTTCTATAGCTTTTCTTCTTCCTTCCTAATTACAACCCTTAAATAGAATTCGTGCCTCATATCAAATTTACCGAGTATCATAATTCTTCCAAGTGGTAAAGATACCTCAAGACAAATGCTGGGCATAGAAGCCACAGGGCATAAATATGCAAAGAAATAAAAAGCTAACCTTTTCAAACAATAAGGCTTCTGTTTCACTTACCAACTTTACATTTCCCTGTATGGCCCCGGAAGATGACTGGTTAGCAGAGACGGGAAAGATTCCTCAAGGGAGGAACAACCTAAGACAGGCACAGTCGCAGGGGGGCCATCAGGTGAGAAATTGGGGATCAACAGAGGTGAGGCTTAGAACCTCACCCCCCCGTTCTGAGAGAAATCTTCTGCATACGTGGATGTTTTATTGCCCTTGTCTAGCTTGGATTAACACATAGTCTACAGACACACACCTGATCATCTACATTTGCTCTCTTACAACACTAAACTATGTTTTCTCCCTTTATCTTGTATCTACCTACCACTTCAGTATTTTATTAAAAATAATAATAATAAAGAGAGAAATGTGGTATCCACATATAAATCAAGTATAAAAATCAAACAAATATTCATATTTGAACTGATTGTTTATAGTCCATAATGCATGAGCAAAACCGAAAGTTTCTGTGATGACTGCCCGTGTACTGTTCACCATGTAACTTATTCACTATGTAAGAATTTGTTCTCCATGTAAGAACTTGTTCGTTATGCTTCAGAAGATTGGAGACTGATGAAAATTAGGCTTGGGGTGGATTAATGATTGTGCATTGAGCATTGACTCCCCTATACAGAATTTTATTGTTAACAACCATTTGATCAATAAATATGGGAGATGCCCTCTCAAAAATAAAAATAAAAATAAAAATAATAATACCATTGGGAGCATTTACAAAATGTACGTAAGGTATACTTTTCAATGAAGATATTTAAAAAATGCATTTGGTAGGCATCTGTGAATTCTTAAACACTTGCAGAACTACAGGTAGACCAACATCAAACGTGGAAATACGTCGAAACCAATTTATGTAAAGCTAGATTTGTCTGTCAGGAAACCTGTAGTGCTAAGAGGCTGTTCAGAAATGGTACGGCAATTCCTAAAAATTATTAGGATCTGAGCTCCTTCCATTTCTCTTTTCTTATATCCTTAGAATATGACCGTTGTCCTTGTGGTGCAAAGCTGTGACTAGAATTCCAGACATCACATGCATATTCCAGGCAGCATGATAAAGAAAAAATCTCCTTTGTTAAGGAAACAATGAAATGTGTTCACACAATATTTGGGTACATTTATTGTTGTTGAAACTGCCACCCCAGCCTCAGGAAAGGAATATAGTCCTTGACTGGGCAGATTGCCACACTGAATAAACTTGGTATTCTGACATTAAAGAGCTGGCATGCAAAACTGTCTAATTCTGCCACCGGTTTTAAAGATGGAGCACCAATTCACAATGCCCTGGGTTGAGTGTTGGAGATTTTAGACACTAAAATATATGCAAACCTGAGGGAATAAAATTTTCAACTCATATTTTCAAGAGCAGAGTAACAGAGTGGAGCCATATCATGTGAACATTTAATCTTCTGTGGAGTTTACTCCACTCATGTCTGTCCTTTCCATGAACATACCATGATTGGTGATGATCTAGAAAACCTCTCTGTGTCTCCTGTTGTGAACATCTCATCACACTCCAGGGTGACTGCTAATGGCAGGTGGTATGGTGTATGTTATCACGACACCTTGGACTGCAAAAACAAAGATGTTTCTGATGCAATTTTCAGATCCAAGTTATAAAAGCAGCCATTCTAATTTGAATAAGTTCACAGCCTGTTTCTTGGTGACCTATAGCAGAAATTTATTTATTTTGCTGACTGACAGTTCTCCTGACCTACTATCAATATGGCTACCTGCTGATTGATAAAAACATGCCACACATACTGTGAGGTTAAGTTACTTGGGTCGGTTACTGAAGTTCTCTTCATCTCAATTTGCTCATCCATTAAATGTGCATAAGGCTTGGCTCAGAGTAAGCATATTAATTATCAACTGGTCAATAATTGAATGAACATCTACCTTATTAAAGGTAGGTGTTAAAAAGATGAAATAAGATAAAAATGATGTCTAGTAAATAAAGATTTAATCATCTATTTGGCATATATTCAGCATTAAACATTTGAGCTTCTTTCTCCCTTTTTCACAAGGTGTTTCACATTGATTATCTTAGCCCAGAAAGTCTTGTTATTTCTCTAAGATATATATTACCTCTGTTTACAAATGAACAGTGAGATTCAGAGTTTACTGGCTTTCCTGTGCCCATGTGGCCACAAGTATCTGAGCTTGGAGTACAACTTTGAGGTTCTGTTTCAGGGCCGAACTCCCAGCCCTCCTGCTACTGTGGGTATGTTCCACCCTTGGGATCCAGTGTTCTGATGTATAAATTAAGTGACTTGAAGTTTTAGGGCACAGTGAAACTAATATATGGCCACAATCAACCACAGAATCTTAGGAGAATACAGTAATATTTTACCTAGTTCACAAATTTGCTGGGCATCTGAGGATGTGACACAGACTGGGTGCTTCTGAATGGCTTGGCTCCGCACGTCTCTAACCCTCCTCAGCAGCAGGCATCTTCTCATGCTGTAGCAGACAGAGAATAGGGCAAATGTTTTTCCTGTTAACATTCAATTAACCAAAGCAAATCATGTGATAAACCCATAGCAAAAGGTGGTGAAATACCTTTGGTGCCTTTGGTGGGAGGAGGGACTGCGAAATCATATGTAAAGGTTGTGGATAAGGGGAGAGTAAGAATGGGACATTATTGTGATGTACTTACAGTGTTGAGATTCCTCTAAACTCTAGCATGTAATGATTTTTTTCAATTTTCATTTGGTTGGCAGAGTGTCTTTTCATCATTTTCTTTCTTAATGTTTTTCAAATTGCGTAGGACAAACAGGACTTCCCTGGAGGGCAGAAAACTCGGGTCTGTTTGCCATTCTAAGGGTTTTGTTTTTTTTTGTATTTAATTGTGCTGCTCCATGAACACAGTGTTCCAGGAGGTGATAGTAAGGGCACTCTCGCCTGAGTACTGCATCCTCTTCATTGTAAATATGGTTTCCAGGCTCATGCACATACATGTTATTTGCTTAAACAGGAAAGAAGGGAAGAATTAGTCCTTTTTAGATGCAGAATATAGGGACTTTGGTCTAAAAAGAATGTAAGCAAAGAGTTGATGAGGGTGGGAAAGGAGATGGGGGGGAATGAGCAGGGTCATTTCTGCTGATGGACTGTAAACTGCTGCCCAGATCTCAGTCCCAGCATTCAGCCTCCTTTCTTTCACTCAGCGGCTGTCATCAGTCTCCCTGTCTTCTAAAGATTCTTTCCTTCTTTATTTCTGGCTATTGTATCTTTGTGTTTTTATCTATTTTTTATATTTTTAAAAGTATAGAAACAGGATGTACTCTCATTTGAGCAATACAGAAATACACATGGGAGAGTATGAAAGTTATTCTTTTAATGTTCTTAGAAATAGTCACTTGTTCTTATTTACTTGTAAGGAACTTCACTGACAATCAACATAGGGAAGCAGGGGAAAAATAAAATATCAGAAAGGAGTAAATATTTAAGATTGTGATGTTGGGACTGGGTGAAAGGGGATCACTAGCTTGAGCCTGTGCTGTGTTTATCCCAGCATTCAGATATGTCTGGAAGACTAGTGGTTTAGAGCAGGCACTTGTCTTTCATGTGGGAGAATGAAGAGACATCCAATAAAGAATTATAAGGGAAAATAATTGAAGCAATAGGTCATTGATATAAAGTATTACAATTCTGGTAACAGATATTTCACTCAAATTATCATCCTGTCCAGTATGACAGAATCATAAAGTGGTAGGATTGTGGGGGAAAAGGAGGAACTAAAAGATGTAGGGCTTAAGTCATCAGGGATTTGGTAGATTTTGTGTGAGGGAATTGAGCCGTGAAGGGAGTCATTGGATTGTATGTCGAAATCAGCTCCTGAACTGTTGGGGTTCAGTTTTATTCTCCTTGGTTCTTTTCCCTGCTGCAACAAAGAATTGCAAGGCGGAGACACAGTAATGAAGCAGAATGAGAGTTTTATTTGAACAGGAGTGGCCCAGAGTCAAGGTAGGCAAAGGCAGGTTTACTTGAATAAAGCAGAGAGGAGGGAAAACCAGAGGGAGGGAAGGGCAGCTCAGTGAACTCCTGCTCAGCTTGGGCACACCCCCTGGCAACTCCTAAAGCCAGTCGCCTGGCATCCAGTGTCCACATGAATCTGCATGGTATGGGAACTAAGTCCCTACCACCCCAGGATTTGGGGGTGCCACAGAGCACTGGATGGAGTAAGATTAATTATGTTCTGAGAAATTCCCAAAGGCAAAGAAAAGAGATTTTCAGGTAGGCTACTAAGGGGCATGACTGTTCAGCTGCATTCCGTCTGGGGCACCCAGGTGATGGGAATTTGCAAGCCCAAGTAGAGTTCTTAGCAGCCCCTCCCTGCTTATCTGGAGTAGAACAGAGTGACAGACACACTTGAAGAAAAACGAGCACAGACAACCTCAGAGAGGAGGTGCACTTAAGGGTTTAGGGCCTGGGATTTTATAGGGCTTTTTGAGTAGGAGTTAGCATAGGGCATCGTATATACAGGTGATTCATTGTTCCTTTGAGGTTTTGTCTTAAGAATAGGGTTATTCAGGTGACTGAGTCTCAGCATTCTTTGTCCACAAGGTTTATTTACACTTTGGAGGTCTGTCTCCTTCCCTGGTTACAAAGTTACTTGTTTAAGGGGCTAGAAGAAGAGAAAGAAAACTACACAGGTTAAGTTAAGGAATAAACTGGGCCTTTTGCAGGCTAAGTAGTTTTTACAATGACATGATCTAATTGGTACAATGAAGACATGGGTTGCACTCCCTTACTTTTTTTTATCTGGGGAATATCCAGACATTCTAAGTTGTTCCTGGCTTTTGAAACTTCAACTAATTAACTCATCAACTCTGCAAGTCCTGTGGGGAAGTTGGGGTTCCTATGGCCAGGATCCTCACTGAACTTAAACCACCTGATGATGTACCTGGCCTGTTGCTAGGCTACTGCTTCCACACCTTTAGGCAATAAACTATTATACAGACCTCCGCCAGTGCTCTGGGTGGAGGCAGGAACGCTAGTGCTTGACCTACCACTGGGAGAACAAGCTGAATAATAAACCCTTTCACCGCAAAGAATGTTTTGCTGTCAATTTCTTTGGTCACATTGAATCCAGAGTGAACTTGCCCGGGGCTGAAACTCATGGGCAAGACACTCCTTTCTGGCTCCTGGTTTTATCAGGTTAATTCTTTGAGTCCTTTTTAGTGGGCTGTAATAGCTTAATTTTCTTCCCACCCTGCTCACGTCTATTTTTCTTCCTAATAGAACCTTGACATTTATGCAACATGGTCATGGGCACCGAGGGGCTGGAATCACCAGCAACACTGACAATGCCTTTGGAGGGTACAGGTGATGGTCACTGCCCTGAGCCACAGAGACAGTGAGCTCATTAATGGTTGGCACCATCAGCACCAAATTTGCCTTCAGATAATCATTCCCTATATCAGTAACACTGGCTTTTGTGGTCACAACAGCTGGAACTTTGAGGTGGATCAAATCAATGATTCCTGCAGTTATGCATTGAAGAGAGGGCCCACTGAGGGAGCTACTGAAGATCTGTCTTTGCAGAGCTCCTAGATACTTGGAAATCTGTGAGTAAAGGATGAGAAGAGACAATAAATCTCTGACCTTTTATTGCTTTGAGCTTAATGGGAATATGGTAGGTTATATCTGAATGGACATACATAGTTAGGCAGAAAAATAGATATAAGTGGGTGGAGGGAGAGGAAGGCCAGTAAAAGCCCACTAAAAGAGACTCAAAGAGTTATTAACCAGATACAATCATAGAGCCAGGAAGGACTCACAGAATTGATGAGTTAATTAGCTGAAGTTCCAAAGGCAAGGAGCAATTTAGAACATCTAGATATTCTCCAGATAAAGGAAAGTATGGGAGCGCAGCTCACATCTTCCTTGTATCAGTTAGGTCATGCCTTTGTAAAATCTACTTAGCCTGCAAAAGGCCCAACTTATTCTTTACCTTAACCTATATGCTTTTCTTCCTCTTCTTCCAGCCCCTTAATTATGTAACTTTGTAACCGGGGCAGGAGACAGACCTCTGAAGTATAAATAAACCTATGTGGACAAAGAATGCTGAGATCCAGGCCAACACAGTCACCTGAATAACCCTATTTTTAACACAAAACTTAAAAGGAATTATAAATCACCTGTATACATCATGCCTTAAGGCTTACTCCTACCCAAAAAGTCCTATAAAATCCCAGACCCTAAACCCTTAGGGGCGCCTCAGCTCTGAGGTTGTCTGGCTTTGTGTGGGGTGGTTCTCTGCTCACTCTTCTTGGTCCCTGGTGATGACAGAGTTCAGCTCTTCTATCCTCACAGAGCTTATTATGCAACACCAGAACAAAAGAAAAAAAAAGGCCATTTGACTCATCCCCCAAGGAGAATGATAAACCCCAATTAATTGGGCAATAAAGTCAAATGGAGAAGAGAGATTAGGATGAAGGAATGACAAATAACATTACTCTCTTGCTATTCGGCATATGGACAGGCTAATAAATGATGGAGAAATTTATATTTGATTTCACCATGGGGAAGAATTTTCTGAAAATGATTGTTTTTTCATTCTTGACTGCCAGGGAGCTAAGCCAGCTGGAACAGGTTCATCCGCCTCTTTCTAGCTGAAGGCCTGCACCCAGCAAACATTTCTGTAGGATTAGCGATCCTTTCTTTGCAAGAATATTGCAATTTATTATAGAACCCATTGTCCTGAGGTGCTGGAGAGCTGTCGTTCATTTAACGCTCCTTATAAAAAGTGAGTGTCAAAATCTTGTGTCCACAGAGTCTCTGCCTCCTTTAGCTAATAAGTATAATAATTAAAAATAATGGGGGACTGGGGACTGTTTCTTCATCAAAACAGAAACCTGTACTTTGTTTGAGCAAATCTCCCAGGCCCCAGCATAGGTCTTTGTGGAATAATTAGAAGATGGAGGAAAATTACAAACTCATATAACTTTGTTGCTACTTTTCCCAGTGAAGTCCTTCCTTAATATTTACCACAGGACTTTATGGAATTTGTCTGCAAACCCAGTATAGGTGAACTCTTGAAGTCACCAAAAGCTTACTCTGCTTGTACAACATCGAGAAAGGTGTCCTCTCATCCAGTAGCCATTTGAAGACAGTGTGTTTACACAGCAATATGTCCATCACCAGGGAATAAGTGGTATTTGTTTGTGCCAATCACAGCAATCCCATTCTCCTTTGCCAATAGTCAGGGAACCACGTTAGCTAAAAAGGGAGTCTTGCTAGACTGCTTTTCATCAAGGCTTAAATAATAAATAAAAATAAAGGATGGCATAAAATGAAGACTATGACATCCACTTACTTCCTGCCTGGGTTATTATTAAGAATATAATGGCTGGTGATGCAGTAGCCATTTTGTGCTAACACCAACACCTGATGATGATAGAACAGAAATGGAAAGAATCGAGGTTCCAGTTGTTCAACTGGTAAAGTCCATTGTGTACTTCCTTTTTTCTATTGGCAGAAGAGAGTGTCATTACAGCTTAAACCACCTTCAAGCATTCTTTCACTGGTAGCTGAGAGATTCTAACCGAACTACCTACCTTACAACAGTGATGACCCAACCAGTGACTACAGTTTCAGAAAGCAGAGTACTGTTTATGAGAGTTCATCCCATATTTAAAACTGGGATTTGAATATTTGGCACAGAAAAAAAAAATTGAGGGCAATCATGGAGGTCTACTTTTCCCCAAACAGACTTGAAAACAATAAGGGAAGTGGTAGCTATCCAAGAGGTACCTTATTAATTTCCTTCTTGCTTCTATTAGGAAAAGCGGGGACATTTCTAAAGAACTAATGTTACAGAATCTGGGCTTTCCCTTCTAGTGCTAAAGGGGACCTGTCCATGCAGGAGAGTGGGCACGGGCGGGGTGGCGCCTGTGCTCCGGCTCTCGCCAGGCTGCAGTCATGCCGTCAGCCAGCGAGGTGAACTCTTGAAATTAGAGGTTCTCTTGTAGCCTGACTCAGATTGTTGGCAGAATTCACATGCTTGTGGTTATGGGGCTGAGGTTCTCCTTTTCTTGCTGTCTGTAAGTTAGAGGCTGCTCTCATCCCCAGGAGGACCCCACTTCTAGATCCTTTCCCAATAGAGTGATTTATTTCTTCAAGGCCATCAGAAGCACATGTTTCTGACATCTAAACCCTCTTTTAGATCCTGGAGCCAAGATGGCGGTGTGAGAAGAGCAGCAGAAATCTCCTTCCAAAACCACATATATCTATGAAAATATAACAAAGACAACTCTTCCTAGAATAAAGACCAGAAGACACAGGACACCATCCAGAACACATCCACACCTGCAAGAACCCAGTGCCTCAAAAAGGGAGTAAGATACGAGCCCCGGCCCCGCGGAACCCGAGCGCCCCTCCCCCCAGCTTCCGGCAGGAGAAGAATAGGCAGAGCGGGAGGGAGATGGAGCCCAGGACAGCTGAACACCCAGCCCCAGCCATCCGGACCAGAGCGCAGACACAGTGCGTGCATGGGGGGCCCTGGAAAATAGGGAAACAGGGCAGCAAGAACAGTGAGCGGGTACCAGAGGCCTGGCGCCAGAGAACATAAGAAAAGTGAGCGGCCATTTTTTTTTTTTTGGTGTTTTGTTTTGGCGAGCGCTTTTTGGAAGTCTTAAAGGGATAGGGACCTCAATACTAGGGAAACAGGGCAGCAAGACCGGTGAGCAGATGCCTGAGGCTGGTGCCAGAGAATTAAGACAAACGAGGGGCCATTTTTTATTTATATTTTTATTTTTCTAATTTAAATTTTTTTTGTGTGTGTGTGGTCGTTATTTTGTTTTGGTGGGTGCTTTTTGGAAGTCTGAAAGGGGCAGGGCAGGACACTTAATCCAGAGGTAGAGAATCTGGGGAACTCTGGGCACCCTAATCTCCTGGGCTGCAGGGATCTTGGAGGCCCCTTACGGAGATAAATAGCCTCCAGGCCGCTCCCCCTCCAACGTGACTCCACCATTTTGGAGCAGCCGCCCGAGCCAGGCAACGCCCACAGCAACAGCAGAGATTAACTCCATAGCAGCCGGGCAGGAAGCAGAAGCCCTGTCTGCCCGGAGCTGCCCAGCACTAGCCACTAGAGGTCGCTGTTCTCCCAGGAAAGGAGGGCCACAAACCAACAAGAAGGGAAGTTCTTCCAGCCGTCACTCGTCCCAGCTCTGCAAACTATTCCTATCACCATGAAAAGGTAAAATTACAGGCAAACCAAGATCACAGAGACAACACCAGAGAAGGAGACAAACCTAACCAGTCTTCCTGAAAAAGAATTCAAAATAAGAATCATAAACATGCTGAAGAGATGCAGAGAAATATGCAAGAGAAATGGGATGAAGTCCGGAGGGAGATCACAGATGCCAGAAAGGAGATCGCAGAAATGAAACAAACTCTGGAAGGGTTTATAAGCAGAATGGATAGGATGCAAGAGGCCACTGATGGAATTGAAAATAGGAAACAGGAATGCATAGAAGCTGACATAGAGATAAAAGGATCTACAGGAATGAAACAATGTTAAGAGAACTGTGTGACCAATCCAAAAGGAACAATTTCCGTATTTTGGGGTATAAGAAGAAGAAGAGAGAGGAAAAGGGATGGAAAGTATCTGGGAAGAAATAATTGCTGAAAACTTCCCCAAACTGGGGGAGGAAATCGAACAGACCACGGAAATACACAGAACCCCTAACAGAAAGGATCCAAGGAGGACAACACCAAGACACATAATAGTTAAAATAGCAAAGATCAAGGACAAGGAAAGAGTTTTAAAGGCAGCTAGAGAGAAAAAGGTCACCTATAAAGGAAAACCCATCAGGTTAACATCAGACTTCTCGACAGAAACCTTACAGGCCAGAAGAGAATGGCATGATATATTAAATGCAATGAAACAGAAGGGCCTTGAACCAAGGATACTGTATCCAGCATGACTATCATTCAAATATGATGGTGGGATTAAACAATTCCCAGACAAACAAAAGCTGAGGGAATTTGCTTTCCACAAACCATCTCTACAGAAAATCTTAGAGGGACTGCTCTAGATGGGAGCACTACTAGAAAGAGAACAGCACAAAACACCCAACATATGAAGAATGGAGGAGGAGGAATAAGAAGGGAGAGAAGAAAAGAATCTCCAGATAGTGTATATAACATCTCAATAAGCAAGCTAAGTTAGGCAGTAAGATACTAAAGAGGCTAACCTTGAACATTTGGTAAACACGAATTTAAAGCCTGCAATGGCAATAAGTACATATCTTTCAATAGTCACCCTAAATCTTAATGGGCTGAATGCACCAATCAAAAGACATAGAGTAATAGAATGGATAAAAAAGCAAGACCCATCTATATGCTGCTTACAAGAAACTCACCTCAAACCCAAAGAATATACAGACTAAAAGTCAAGGGATGGAAAAACATATTTCAGGCAAACAACAGCAAGAAGAAAGCAGGGGTTGCAGTACTAATATCAGACAATATAGACTTCAAAACAAAGAAACTAAAAAGAGATAAAGAAGGACACTACATAATGATAAAGGGCTCAGTCCAACAAGAGGATATAACCATTCTAAATATATATGCACCCAACACAGGAGCACCAGCATGTGTGAAACAAATACTAACAGAACTAAAGGGGTAAATAGACTGTAATGCATTCATTCTAGGAGACTTCAACACACCACTCACCCCAAAGGATAGATGCACTGGGCAGAAAATAAGTAAGGACACGGAAGCACTGAACAACACAGTAGAGCAGATGAACCTAATAGACATCTATAGAACTCTACATCCAAAAGCAACAGAATATACATTCTTCTCAAGTGTACAAGAAACATTCTCCAGAACAGACCACATACTAGGCCACAAAAAGAGCCTCAGAAAATTCCAAAAGATTGAAATCCTACCAACCAACTTTTCAGACCACAAAGGCTTAAAACCAGAAATAAACTGTACAAAGAAAGCAAAGAGGCTCACAAACACATGGAGGCTAAACAACATGCTCCTAAGTAATCAATGGATCAATGACCAAATCAAAATGGAGATACAGCAATATATGGAAACAAATGACAACAACAAACTAAGCCCCAACTTCTGTGGGACACAGCAAAAGCAGTCTTAAGAGGAAAGTATATAGCAATCCAAGCATATTTAAAAAAGAAAGAACAATCCCAAAGGAATGGTCTAATGTCACAATTATCGAAATTTAAAAAAGAAGAACAAATGAGGCCTAAGGTCACCAGAAGGAGGGACATAATAAAGATCAGAGAAGAAATAAAATTGAGAAGAATAAAACAATAGCAAAAATCAATGAAACCAAGAGCTGGTTCTTCGAGAAAATAAACAAAATAGATAAGCCTCTAGCCAGACTTATTAAGAGGAAAAGAGAGTCAACACAAATCAACAATATCAGAAACGAGAAAGGAAAAATCACGAGGGACCCCACAGAAATACAAAGAATTATTAGAGAATACTATGAAAACCTATAGGCTAACAAGCTGGGAAACCTAGGAGAAATGGACAACTTCCTAGAAAAATACAACCTTCCAAGACTGTCCCAGAAAGAAACAGAAAATCTAAACAGACCAATTACCAGCAACGAAATTGAAGCGGTAATCAAAAAACTACCAAAGAACAAAACCCCCGGGCCAGATGGATTTACCTCGGAATTTTATCAGACATACACGGAAGACATAATACCCATTTCCTTAAAGTTTTCCAAAAAATAGACTAGGAGGGGATATTCCCAAACTCATTTTATGGAGCTAACATCACCCTAATACCAAAACCAGGCAAAGACCCCACCAAAAAGGAAAACTGCAGACCAATATCCCTGATGAACATAGACGCAAAAATACTCAACAAAATTTGAGCAAACCGAATTCAAAAATACATCAAAAGGATCATACACCATGACCAAGTGGGATTCATTCCAGGGATGCAAGGATGGTACAACATTCGAAAGTCCATCAACATCATCCACCACATCAACAAAAAGAAAGACAAAAACCACATGATCATATCCATAGATGCTGAAAAAGCATTTGACAAAGTTCAACATTCATTCATGATAAAAACTCTCAGCAAAATGGGAATAGAGGGCAAGTACCTCAACATAAGAAAGGGCATCTATGATAAACCCACAGCCAACATTATACTGAACAGTGAGAAGCTGAAAGCATTTCCTCTGAGATCGGGAACTAGACAGGGATGCCCACTCTCTCCACTGTTATTTAACATAGTACTGGAGGTCCTAGCCACGGCAATCAGACAAAACAAAAAAAAATACAAGGAATCCAGACTGGTAAAGAAGAAGTTGAACTGTCACTATTTGCAGATGACATGATACTGTACATAAAAATCCCTAAAGACTCCACCCCAAAGCTACTAGAACTGATATCGGAATACAGAAAAGTTGCAGGACACAAAATCAACACACAGAAATCTGTGGCTTTCCTATACACTAACAATGAACCAACAGAAAGAGAAATCAGGAAAACAACTCCATTCACAACTGCATCAAAAAAAATAAAATACCTAGGAATAAACCTAACCAAGGAAGTGAAAGACCTATACTCTGAAAACTACAAGTCACTCTTAAGAGAAATTAAAGGGGACACTAACAGATGGAAACGCATCCCATCCTCGTGGCTAGGAAGAATTAATATCGTCAAAATGGCCATCCTGCCCAAAGCAATATACAGATTTGATGCAATCCCTATAAAACTACCAGCAACATTCTTCAATGAACTGGAACAAATAATTCAAAAATTCATATGGAAACACCAAAGACCCCGAATAGCCAAAGCAAACCTGAGAAAGAAAAATAAAGTAGGGGGGATCTCACTCCCCAACTTCAAGCTCTAATACAAAGCCATAGTAATCAACACAATTTGGTACTGGCACAAGAACAGAGCCACAGACCAATGGAACAGACTAGAGAATCCAGACATTAACCCAGACATATATAGTCAATTAATATTTGATAAAGGAGCCATGGACATACAATGGCGAAATGACAGTCTGTTCAACAGATGGTGCTGGCAAAACTGGACAGCTACATGTAGGAGAATGAAACTGGACCATTGTCTAACCCCATATACAAAAGTAAACTGAAAATGGATCAAAGACCTGAATGTAAGTCATGAAACCATTAAACTCTTGGAAGAAAACATAGGCAAAAACCTCTTAGACATAAACATGAATGACCTCTTCTTGAACATATCTCCCCGGGCAAGGAAAACAACAGCAAACATGAGAAAGTGGGACTATATTAAGCTGAAAAGCTTCTGTACAGCAAAAGACACCATCAGTAGAACAAAAAGGAACCCTACAGTATGGGAGAATATATTTGAAAATGACAGGTCCGATAAAGGCTTGACTTCCAGAATATATAAAGAGCTCACATGCCTCAACAAACAAAAAACAAATAACCCAATTAAAAAATGGACAGAGGAACTGAACAGACAGTTCTCCAAAACAGAAATACAGATGGCCAACAGACACATGAAAAGATGCTCCACATTGCTAATTATCAGGGAAATGCAAATTAAAACTACAATGAGGTATCACCTCATAGCAGTAAGGATGGCTACCATCAAAAAGACAAACAACAACAAATGTTGGCAAGGCTGTGGAGAAAGGGGAACCCTCCTACACTGCTGGTGGGAATGTAAATTAGTTCAACCATTGTGGAAAGCAGTATGGAGGTATATCAAAATGCTCCAAACAGACTTACCATTTGACACAGGAATTGCACTCCTAGGAATTTACCCTAAGAATGCAGCAATCAAGTATGAGAAAGACCAATGCACCCCTATGTTTATCGCTGCACTATTTACAATAGCCAAGAATTGGAAGCAACCTAAATGTCCATCCATAGATGAATGGATAAAGAAGATGTGGTACATATACACAATGGAATACTACTCAGTCATAAGAAAAGGGAAAATCCTACCATTTGCAGCAACATGGATGGATCTGGAGGGTATTATGCTCAGTGAAATAAGCCAAGTGGAGAAAGAGAAATACCAAATGATTTCACTCATCTGTGGAATATAAGAACAAAGGAAAAACTGAAGGAACAAAACAGTAGCAGAATCACAGAACTCAAGAATGGACTAACAGGTACCAAAGGGAAAGGGACTGGGGAGGATGGGTGGGTAGGGAGGGGTAAGGGTGGGGGAGAAGAAGGGGGTATTAAGATTAGCATGCATGGGGGTGGTGGGAGAAAGGGGAAGGCTGTACAACACAGAGAAGGCAAGTAGTGATTCTACAACATTTGCTATGCTAATGGACAGTGACTTTAAAGGGGTTTATGGGGGGACCTGGTATAGGGGAGAGCCTAGTAATCATAATATTCATCATGTAAGTGTAGATTAATGACACACACACACAAAAAGGCAGTTCCTGTGTGGAGACCTCCAATGAGTTCTACACAAGGGTATAAAGGGCATATAAAAGTGTAGGCAAAGGGTCCGTTTGTGTTCATACAGAGGATCAAAGCCTAATCGAGCTACCCCGAAAATGAACTAAGTTACGATATGAAAAAGAACTTCCAACATCAGCACTCTCTAGAAGACTCATGCCAGAAGATGATCATCAAAAAACCCCAACAAAGATCCACGCACTGCTACAGCTGTAGATGCACTCATCCCACCAGTTCCTGGACTTGCCATGGGAATGAAGAAGGAGTTATCTAAGCTGGCCTGTGCATACAGTAAAACAACAAATTTGACTGGATCTATACTGTTGGAACTCAACCAAGAATTAGAAGTGCAAATTGAAGCGCTCCAAAATCTTACAACTACAGACTATTTACTGTTAAAAGAACATATGAGATGTGAACAGTCCCCATGAATGGGTTGTTTTAATTTGTCTGATTTCTCTCAGACTGTTCAAGGTCAGTTGGACAATATCCACCATATGATAGATAAGTTTTCACAAATGCCTAAGGTGCCTAACTGGTTTTCTTGGTTTCACTGGAGACGGCTGGTAATTACAGGTATGCTTTGGTTATGTAACTATACTCCTATTATGTAAAGGTGTGTGTGCAATTTAAGTAGTAGCTTAAAACCTATACATGCTGAAGTTATGTAAAGAAGATATGTCAAAGAAATAATCAATCTTCCCATGTTTTCTTCCGCCTGCTACTTCTATAGCTTTTCTTCTTCCTTCCTAATTACAACCCTTAAATAGAATTCGTGCCTCATATCAAATTTACCGAGTATCATAATTCTTCCAAGTGGTAAAGATACCTCAAGACAAATGCTGGGCATAGAAGTTATAAGGCATAAATATGCAAAGAAGTAAAAAGCTAATCATTTCAAACAATAAGGCTTCTCTCTCACTTACCAACTTTTCATTTCCCTGTATGGCCCCAGAAGATGACTGGTTAGCCAGAGACGGGTAAGATTCCTCAAGGGAGGAACAACCTAAGACAGGCACAGTCGCAGGGGGGCCATCAGGTGAGAAATTGGGGATCAACAGAGGTGAGGCTTAGAACCTCACCCCCCTGTTCTGAGAGATATCTTCTGCATCCGTGGATGTTTTATTGCCCTTGTCTAGCTTGGATTAACACATAGTCTACAGGCACACACCTGATCATCTACATTTGCTCTCTTACAACACTAAACTATGTTTTCTCCCTTTATCTTGTATCTACCTACCACTTCAGCATTTTATTAAAAGTAGTAATAATAAAGAGAAATGAGGTATCCACATATAAATCAAGTTTAAAAATCAAATGAGTATTCATATTTGAACTGTTTATAGTTCATAATGCATGAGCAAAACCAAAAGTTTCTGTGATGACTGCCCTTGTACTGCTCACCCTGTAACTTATTCACTATGTAAGAATTTGTTCTCCATGTAAGAACTTGTTGGTTATGCTTCAGAAGATTGGAGACTGATGAAAATTAGACTTTGGGTGGATTAATGATTGTGCATTGAGCATTGACTCCCCTATACAGAATTTTATTGTTGTTAACAACCATCTGATCAATAAATATGAGAGATACCCTCACAACAACAACAACAAAAAAAGTACACACTTCCAATTGTAAAATAAATAAGTAACCGGGATGTAATGTATAGCATAAGGAATATAGTCAAAATATTATAACAACTTGGTATGGTGATAGCTGGTACGTAGAATTATCATGTTTATAAATGTTGAATCACTGTGTTGTACACCTGAAACTAATGTAATGCAATACTGTGTGTCAACTACCCTTCAATGAAAAATAATTATCTACAAAAATAAATAAATAAACCTTCTTTTAAGAGCTTGCCCCCTTTCCCAGGATAGTCCCTTTGAAGTCAGTCAATGGATTAGGGAATTTAATTACATCTGGGGATGTATACATAATACATAATCATTTCACCATATAATGGAACATAATCATGGGAGTTCTAGTTCATTATATTTATAGGTCCCATACACATTAAAAAAAAGAAAAGATTTTATAGGTCATGTACAGAAAGGACCAGAAATCTTTGAGGACATCTTAAGAATTCTACCACAGAATGTCTACTATGTAGCTGAAGAAACTGAGGTTCAGAGAATTTAGTAATTTGCTGAGGTCATATAAACCAATAAATGTAGGATTATGGTCAGAACTTAAGTCTCCTCTTCCCAAACCTTTACTCTTTCTCCTTGTACCTTATGCTGAAATTTATAAACATCGTGTTGAAATTCTATCGAAATAAAAAACATTTTCTGTAGTATCATTCCATTAATTCCACAAGCAAAACTTGTCAATATGACTTAATATATTGTCATTTTTATCTTTATTTTATATAGGTCTGTTTTTAGACTTTATAGTTTCCTTTGCGAATTCAATTATTTTAACGCAACTTTTAACAGAATTTAGATTCCTCAGTTGTGACTGTTAATGGTATATGGGTTTTCCAAACTTGTATCTTGTATGTGAGGTGTTATATCATTGATTAACCTATATGATAGGATTTATTCTCGATTTTTAAGAAAACTTGGACATATTTGTCCAAATGTGAAGCAAGGTCATTAATAAATAATGATTACCAAATAGGTCAGATTGAAACTTAGGGTCTATCACTTATAATTTTGGTATCTTGCTAAGTTCATTTTCTAGCTTTATTCATTAAAAAGTGAGAATTTATTAGTGTCAAAGATAACAATGCTGGGCACTAATTAAAGTGGTCAGGACAGAGTTTTAATCAGCAATGAGAAAATAGTTAAAAAATTAGTGTGAATTAAACTCAACTTTGGTTTGTGTTGAGGTGATTGGGCATTTTAAAGGGAGAATGAGGGCATAGGGAGGAAGCGTGTGGCCTCAGTGGAGTCAGGGAAGTGAAACTCGACCAAAAAAAGGTAGGCAGGGGGTGTGTGAGGCCAGTTTGGTTTTGCTGACCAGAGCTTGTGGATCAGGCTCTTCCTCACGGAGACGGGGAGAAGGAGCCCCTCGTTAGGTGTTGGCTGGAACAAATGGTACCTTCTTTGGGCAGCCTAGAATTTTTGCAGGAATCCCGTGGTAGTGAGGCTAGGGTTGCTCTAGGGATGTGACCGTCAGCTGTTAGAAGGTCTGTGTTACTATTTCATTCAAATCTTACAGGCCATGGTTGAAGGCTGGTCAGGAAAGTGGTCAGAGGAACCTGGCTACAGTTTGGTTAAGGAGAGAATGTTTGTCACTACATATGACCTACCTAAATTTCTCAGCAAAATTTCTGACACAAAGAGGCTCTCTCAAATATTAGCTATTTTAAATCACACTTGCCAGTTTTAGTTTTTTAGTAATTAAGTTTTGGCTATTTATTAGAAGAAACCAGTACAAAAGAGGACTTAGGTAGAGTCAGGACACAGAATATAAAAATGAAAATGCACAGGACCAAGCAAAAAATATTTTTCTTTTTTAGAGTTGAAATGAAAAGATAAAAATAAATTGATACTTCCAAAGTACAGCTCTCTGCTTATTCCACAAATCAGTCATTTGATGACTATACCATTAATTCTTTCAATTATCATTTCATTAGTGATACTCATTTTGACTGATTTTTCTTAAACCACTGAATCTTTCTATTCTTTCCTGGTTTTTTTTTTTTGGTATCGTTAATGTACAATTTACTTCAACAACGTTATGGTTACTAGATTCCTCCCATTATCAAGTCCCCACCACATACCCCATTACAATCACTGTCCATCAGCATAGTAAGATGCTATAGAATCATTACTTGTCTTCTCTGTGTATATTGCCTTTCCAGTGTTCCCCTCCCTTAGCTACATTATGTGTGCTAATCATAATGCCCCTTTTTCCCCCTTATCCCTCCCTTCTTCCCACCCATCCTCTCCAGTCCCTTTCCCTTTGGTAACTGTTAGTCCATTCTTGGGTTCTGCGAGTCTGCTGCTGATTTGTTCCTTCAGTTTTTGCTTTGTTCTTATACTCCACAGATGAGTGAAATCATTTGGTACTTGTCTTTCTCTGCCTGGCTTATTTCACTGAGCATAATACCCTCTAGCTCCATCCATGTTGTTGCAAATGGTAGGATTTGTTTCCTTCTTATGGCTGAATAATATTCCATTGCGTATATGTACCAAATCTTCTTTATCCATTCATCTACTGATGGACACTTAGGTTGCATCCATTTCTTGGCTACTGTAAATAGTGCTGTGATAAACATAGGGGTGCATATGTCTTTTTCAAACTGGGTTGCTGCATTCTGAGGGTAAATTCCTGGCAGTGGAATTCCTGTGTCAAATGGTATTTCTATTTTGAGTTTTTTGAGGAATTTCAATACTGCTTTCCACAATGGTTGAACTAGTTTACATTCCCACCAGCAGTGTAGGAGGGTTCCCCTTTCTCCACATCCTCACCATTTGTTGTTGTTTGTCTTTTGGATGGTGGCCATCCTAACTGGTGTGAGGTGATATCTCATTGTGGTTTTAATTTGCATTTCTCTGATAATTAGCGATGTGGAGCATCTTTTCATATGCCTGTTGGCCATCTGAATTTCTTCTTTGGAGAAGTGTCTGTTCGGATCCTCTGCCCATTTTTTAATTGGCTTATTTGCTTTTTGTTTGTTGAGATGTGTGAGCTCTTTATATAATTTGGATGTCAACCCCTTATCGGATATGTCATTTATGAATATATTCTCTCATATTGTAGGAAATCTTTTTGTTCTACTGATGGTGTCCTTTGCTGTACAGAAGCTTTTTAGTTTGATATAGTCCCACTTGTTCAATTCGCTTTTGTTTCTCTTGGCTGGGGAGATATGTTCATGAAACAGTTGAAATTGTTTATGTCCAAGATATTTTTGCCTAAGTTTTTTTTTATGAGTTTTATGGTTTTGTGACTTACATTCAGGTCCTTGATCAATTTCAAATTTACTTTTGTGTATGGAGTTTGACAATGATCCAGTTTGATTCTCTTACATGTAGCTGTCCAGTTTTACCAACACCAGCTGTTGAAGAGGCTGTCCTTTTCCCATTGTATAACCATGGCTCCTTTATCGTATATTATTAATTGACCATATATATGCTTGGGTTTCTATCTGGGCTCTCTAGTCTGTTCCTTTGGTCTATAGGTCTGTTCTTGTGCCAGTACCAAATTGTCTTGATGACTGTGGTTTTGTAGTAGAGCTTAAAGTCAGGGAGCATAATTTCGCCTGCTTTATTCTTCCTTATCAGGATTGCTTTGTCTGTTCGGGGTCTTTTGTGGTTCCATATGAATTTTAGAACTATTTGCTCTAATTCATTGAAGAATGCTGTTGGTATTTTGATAGGAATTGCATTAAATCTGTAGATTGCTTTAGGCAGGATGGCCATTTTGACAATATTAATTCTTCCTATCCATGAGCACAGGATGTATTTCCATTTATTGGTATCTTCTTTAATCTCTCTCATGAGTGTCTTGTAGTTTTCAGAGTATACGTCTTTCACTTCCTTGGTTCGGTTTATTCCTAGGTATTTTATTCTTTTTAATGCAATTGTGAATGGAATTGTTTTCCTGATTTCCCTTTCTGCTGTAAGGAATGCAACAGATTTCTGTATGTTAATTTTGTATCCTGCAACTTTGCTGAATTCAGATATTAGATCTAATATTTTTGGGAGTGGATCCTTTAGGGTTTTTTACGTACAATATCATGTCATCTGCTAACAGGGACAGATTGACTTCTTCCTTGCCAATCTGGATGCTTTTTATTTCTTTGTGTTGTCTGATTGCCATGGCTAGGACCTCCAGAACTATACTGAATAAAAGTGGGGAGAGTGGGCATCCTTGTCTTGTTCCCCATCTTAAAGGAAAAGCTTTCGGCTTCTCACTGTTAAGTGTACTGTTGGCTGTGGGTTTGTCATATATGGCCTTTATTATGTTGTGGTACTTGCTCTCTATACCCATTTCATTGAGACTTTTTATCATGAATGCATGTGGAATTTTGTCAAATGCTTTTTCAGCATCTTTGGAAATGATCATGTGTTTTCTGTCCTTTTTATTGATGTAGTATATGATGTTGATGAATTTTCGAATGTTGTACCATCCTTGCATCCCTGGGATGAATCCCACTTGATCATGATGGATGATCATTTTGATGTATTTTTGAATTCAGTTTGCTAATATTTTGTTGAGTATTTTTGCATCTATGTTCATCAGGGATATTGGTCTGTAATTTTCTTTTTTGGTGGGGTCTTTGCCTGGTTTTGGTATTAGAGTCATGTTGGCCTCGTAGAATGAGTTTGGGAGTATTCCCTCCTCTTCTACTTTTTGGAAAGCTTTAAGGAGGATGGGTATTAGGTCTTCACTAAATGTTTGATAAAATTCATCAGTGAAACCATCTGGTCCAGGAGTTTGTTCTTTGGTAGTTTTTTGATTACCCATTCAATTTCTTTGCCAGTAATTGGTCTATTCAGATTTTCTATGTCTTTCTGTGTGAGCTTTGGAAGGTTGTATTTTCCTAGAAAGTTGTCCATTTCTTCTAGGTTATCCAGTTTGTTAGCATATAATTTTTCATAGTATTCTCTCATAATTCTTTGTATTTCTGTGGTGTCTGTAATGATTTTTCCTTTCTCATTTCTGATTCTGTTTATGTGTGTATACTCTTTTTTTCTTGATAAGTCTGGCTAAGGGTTTATGTATTTTGTTTATTTTCTCAAAGAACCAGCTCCTGCTTTCATTGATTTTTTTTCTATTGTTTTATTCTTCTTAATTTTATTTATTTATGCTTTAATCTTTATTATGTCCCTCCTTCTACTGAATTTGGGCCTCATTTGTTCTTCCTTTTCTAGTTTCATTAATTATGACTTTAGACTGTTCATTTGGGATTGTTCTTCTTTCCTGAGGTAGGCCTGTATTGCAATATATTTCCCTCTTACCACGGCCTTCACTGCCTCTCACAGATATTGCAGTGTTGAATTATTGTTGTCATTTGTCTTCATATATTGCTTGATCTCTGTTTTTGTTTGGTCATTGATCCATTGATTATTTAGGAGCATGTTATTAAGCCTCTATGTGTTTGTGGGATTTTTCATTTTCTTTGTGTAATTTATTTCTGGTTTCATACCTTTGTGATCTGAGAAGCTGGTTGGTACAATTTCAATCTTTTTGAATTTACTGACATTCTTTTTGTGGCCTAGTGCATGATCTATTCTTGAAAATGTTCCATGTGCACTTGAGAAGAATGTGTATCCTGTTGCTTTCAGATGGAGTATTCTGTAGATGTCTGTTAGGTCCATCTGTTCTAATACATTGTTCAGTGCCCCTGTCTCTTTACTTATTTTCTGTCTGGTTGATCTGTCCTTTGGAGTGAGTGGTGTGTGAAAGTCTCCTAGAATGAATACATTGCATTCTATTTCCCCCTTTAATTCTGTTAGTATTTGTTTCACATATGTAGGTGATCCTGTGTTGGGTGCATAGATATTTATAGTAGTTATATCCTCTTGTTGGACTGACCCTTTTATCATTATGTAATTTCCTTCTTTGTCTCTTGTGACTTTCTTTGTTTTGAAGTCTATTTTGTCTGATACAAGTACTCCAACTCCTGCTTTTTTCTCCCTATTAGTTGCATGAAATATCTTTTTCCATCCATTTACTTTCAGTCTGTGTATGTCTTTGGATTTGAATTGAGTCTCTTGTAGGCAGCGTATAGATGGGTCTTGTTTTTCTATCCATTCAGTGACACTATGTCTTTTGATTGGTGCATTCAGACCATGTACATTTAGGGTGATTATCGATAGGTATGTACTTATTGCCATTGCAGGCTTTGGATTTGTGGTTACCAAAGGTTCAAGGGTAATTCCCTTACTATCTATCAGTCTAATTTAACTCACTTCACATGCTATTACAAACACAACCTAAATATTCTTTTTTTTCCTTCCTCTTCCTCCTCAATTCTTTGTATGTTATGAATCATACTCTATACTCTGTGTATCCCTTGGGTGACATTTATTTAGCCTTAGGAATACTTCCATTTGGAGGAATACTCTCCAAAATGCACTGTAGAGGTCGTTTGTGGGTGGTAAATTCTCTTAGGTTTTGCTTATCTGAAAATTGCTTAATCCCTCCTTCAAATTTAAATGATAACCTTGGTGGGTAGAGTATTCTAGGTTACAGGCCCTTCTGCTTCATTGCATTAAATAGATCATGCCACTCCCTTCTGGCCTGTAAGGTTTCTGTTGAGAAATCTGGTGATAGCCTGATGGGTTTTCCTTTGTATGTGATCTTTTTCTCTCTCTAGCTGCTCTGAAAAGTCTGCCTTTATCCTTAATCTTTGCCATTTTAATTATTATATGTCTTGATGTTGTCTTCCTTGGGTCCCTGTGTTGGGAGATCTGTGCGCCTCCATGGCTTGAGAGACTATCTCCTTCCCCAGATTGGGGAGGTTTTCAGCAATTACCTCCCCAATGACACTTTCTATCCCTTTTTCTCTCTTCTTCTTCTTCTGGTACCCCTATAATGCAAATATTGTTGTGTTTGGATTGGTCACACAGTTCTCTCAATAATCGTTCATTGTTAGAGATCCTTTTATCTCTCTGTGCCTCAGCTTTCTTGTATTCCTCCTCTCTAATTTCTATTCCATTTACCTTCTCTTCTTATACATCCAGTCTGCTTTTAAATCCCTGCATTGTATGTTTCATTTCAGATAATGGAATTTTTTAGTGAATGAATCTCCATCTTAAATTTGTCCCTGAGTTCTTGAATATTTTTCTGTACCTCCATGAGCATGTTTATGATTTTTATTTGGAAGTCTCTTTCAGGAAG
Source organism: Manis pentadactyla (assembly GCF_030020395.1). Classification (NCBI taxonomy): domain Eukaryota; kingdom Metazoa; phylum Chordata; class Mammalia; order Pholidota; family Manidae; genus Manis; species Manis pentadactyla. The sequence goes on along the minus strand of NC_080031.1, from coordinate 63,710,978 downwards.
ATTGGGAAGTTCCATTTCATTTGGCTCTTTCTCTGGGGTTTGTGAGACTACCCAAGAGAAATTATGATTACTAGTACCTGCATGACCTTTAGCCATAATATGATTCATCTCAACCCTAGCCGAAACCAATCGAGCACCCTTTGACCTAACAGAGGGGGAGTCAGAACTTGTCTCAGGCTTTAATGTAGAATACGCAGCAGGCCCATTTGCACTTTTCTTCTTAGCTGAATTTGCAAATATCATCATAATAAACATTCTCTCAGTAACACTTTTTATAGGAGCCTTTCACCATCCCTATACCCCAAGCCTTTACAAAACCAACTTTGTAGTAAAAACACTTGCCCTAACCGCCATATTCTTATGAATCTGAGCATCCTACCCACGATTCCGCTGTGATCAACTAATGCAATTGTTATGAAAATATTTGCTACCACTGACACTAGCACTATGCATGTGATACGTATCAATACCAATCACCATATCAAGCATCCCCCCTCAATCATAAGAAATATGTCTGATAAAAGAATTACTTTGAGAGAGTGAACAACAGAGGTTTAAATCCTCTTATTTCTAGAAAAACAGGCATTGAACCTGCACCTGAGAACTCAAAAATCTCCATGCTACCAAATTAGACCATAATCTATAGTAAGGTTAGCTAAACAAGCTATTGGGCCCATGCCCCCAAAATATTGGATTATATCCTTCCCATACTAATAAATCCCATTATACTTGTTATCCTAATAACCTTATTCCTAGGGACTTACTTGTCCTAATTAGCTCTCATTGACTAATAATTTGAATCAGCTTCGAGATAAATATACCAGCCATAATTCCCATTTTAATAAAAGATTTTAACACACGAGCCATAGAAGCAGCTACAAAATATTTTCTAATCCAAGCCACTGCATCCATGCTATTAGTACTAGCTATTACCATTAACCTAATAACTTCTGGACAATGGGTCATCACAAAAATATACAACATGGCACCATCGATTGTCATTACTGTGGCCATAGCCATAAAATTAGGAATAGCCCCATTCCACTTCTGGGTGCCAGAAGTAACACAAGGAAGCCCATTATCATCAGGTATACTACTTCTAACCTGACAAAATATGGCACCTAACTCAGTTCTATACCAAATTATACCTACAATCAACATAAATATACTCGCAACCATAGCTATACTTTCAATCCTAATTGGAGGCTGAGGAGGTCTAAACCAGACCCAACTATGGAAAATTATAGCATATTCCTCAATTGCTCACATAGGCTGAATGACAATAATTATAGCATACAACCCAGACATTGCCATCCTAAACCTTCTAAGCTACATTATAATAACATTATCCATGTTTAAAGTACTATTATACAACTCATCAACAACAACTTTATCCCTATCCCATCTATCAAATAAAATACCACCAATCACAGTCTTCACACTCCTAATTCTACTGTCACTTGGAGGCCTCCCCCCATTAACCAGATTTATACCCAAATGAATGATTATCCAAAAACTTACTAAAAATAACATGGTAACACTACCAACAATAATAGCAGTAATAGCACCACTAAACTTATATTTTTATGTACACCTAGCCTACTCCACAATACTAACAATATGTCCAACTACCACCAACATAAAAATAAAATGACAATTTGAAACAACAAAAATTATAAAACTAACTTCACCCCTAATCATTCTGTCCACAATGATATTACCACTAATCCCCATTATATCAGTTCTAAACTGGGGACTTAGGTTACACAGACCAAGAGCCTTCAAAGCTCTAAGCAAATACAAATTATTTAGTCCGTGAGCTAAGGACTGTAGAAATTTAAACCACATCACCTAAATGCAAATAAGGTACTTTCATTAAGCTAAATCCTTATTAGACTGGTGGGGTATGAGCCCACGAAACTTTAGTTAACAGCTAAAAACCCTAATCAACTGGCTTCAATCTACTTCTCCCGCCATAAAAAAAAAGTGGCGGGAGAAGTCCTAGCAGAGTTGAAGCTGCCTCTTTGAATTTGCAATTCAATATGTAATCACCTCAGGCCCTGGCAAGAAGATGATTCTACCTCTGTCTTCAGATTTACAGTCTAATGCTTACTCAGCCACCTTACCTATGTTCACTGACCATTGATTATTTTCAAAAAATCACAAATATATTGGCACATTATACCTCCTGTTTGGTGCTTGAGCCGGAATAGTAGGTACTGCATTAAGCCTTCTAATTCGTGCTGAATTAGGCCAACCTGGGACCCTTCTAGGTGACGACGACCAAATTTATAATGTAATTGTCACCGCACACGCATTCATGATAATCTTTTTTATAGTAATACCAATCATAATTGGAGGCATTGGAAATTGGCTAGTACCCTTAATAATTGGAGCTCCTGATATAGCATTTCCTCTTATGAATAATATAAGCTTCTGACGGCTTCCCCCCTCCCTTCTACTTCTGGCATCTTCCGTAATCGAGGCCTGAGCTGGAACCCGCTGAACTGTGTATCCTCCTTTAGCAGGTAACCTAGCACATGCTGGAGCATCAGTAGATCTGACTATTTTTTCTCTCCACTTAGCGGGTATTTCATCGATTCTGGGAGATATTAATTTTATTACAACTATTATTAACATAAAACCTCCTGCAATAAATCAATATCAAACTCCACTATTTGTATGATCAGTCCTAATCACAGTCATACTTCTACTATTGTCCCTGCCTGTACTAGCCGCTGGCATTACTATACTCTTAACAGATCGCAATATAAATACAACCTTTTTTGACCCTGCTGGAGAAGGAGATCCTATCTTATATCAACACTTGTTCTGATTTTTTGGTCATCCTGAAGTATATATTTTAATTCTCGCTGGCTTTGGAATAATTTCCCATATTGTGACTTACTACTCAGGAAAAAAAGAGCCTTCTGGGTACATAGGCATAGTTTGAGCAATAATATCCGTTGGTTTCCTAGGCTTTACTGTATGAGCACATCATATATTTACAGTTGGAATAGATGTTGATACATGAGCCTATTTTACATCAGCTACTATGATTATTGCAATCCCAACAGGCGTAAAAGTATTTAGCTGACTGGCAACTCTACACGGCGGAAACGTAAAATGAGCCTCAGCTATATTATGAGCCTTGGACTTTATCTTTTTATTCACAGTAGGAGGTTTAACTGGCATTGTATTAGCCAACTCATCACTAGACATTGTCTTTCATGATACCTACTACGTAAATAGCCCACTTTCACTACATCCTCTCTATAGGTGCAGTTTTTGCTATCATAGGAGGCTTTGTACACTGATTTCCACTATTCTCAGGATACACTCTCAACAAAACATGGGCAAAAATTCACTTTACAATTATGTTTGTAGGTGTGAATAGAACCTTTTTTCCTCAACATTTCCTTGGACTATCAGGAATACCTCGACGTTACTCTGACTACCCAGATGCTTACAAAATATGAAACACTGTGTCTTCCATAGGATCTTTTATTTCACTAACTGTTGTAATGCTCATAGCTTTTATAATCTGAGAAGCATTCGCCTCTAAATGAGAAGTTCTCATAGTAGAATCAACAAATACCAATCTTGAGTGACTACATGGTTGCCCACCACCCTATCACACATTTGAAGAACCTACTTTTGTAAATCTAGTCAAAACAAGAAAGGAAGGAATCAAACCCCCAAACAATGGTTTCAAGCCAATATCATAACCTTTGTGTCTCTCTCAACCACTGAATTATTAGTAAAATTTATATAACTTTGTCAAAGTTAAGTTATAGGTTTAAATCCTTTATACTTCTATGGCATATCCACTCCAACTAGGCTTTCAAGATGCCACATCCCCAATTATAGAAGAACTACTTCACTTTCATGATCACACACTAATAATCATCTTCTTAATTAGCTCTCTAGTGCTATATATTATTTCTCTCATACTAACAACTAAACTTACCCATACAAACACAATAGATGCTCAAGAGGTAGAAACTATCTGAACCATCCTGCCTGCAATTATCTTAATCCTTATTTCCCTGCCCTCCTTATGCATCCTTTACATAACAGACAAAATCAATAATCCCTCTTTAACCGTAAAAACAATGGGCCACCAATGGTACTGAAGCTACGAGTACACAGACTATGAAGACCTAAGTTTTGACTCATATATAATTCCAACCCAAGACTTAAAGCCTGGTGAACTTCGAATTTTAGAAGTAGATAACCAACTTGTATTACCCATAGAAATAACTATCCGTATACTTATTTCATCTGAAGACGTTCTGCACTCTTGAGCCATCCCATCTCTAGGTCTAAAAACAGATGCTATTCCTGGACGTCTAAATCAAACAACCCTAATATCAACCCAACCAGGCTGATTCTATGGACAATGCTCAGAAATTTGTGGCTTAAATCATAGCTTTATACCAATCGTTCTTGAACTAGTACCTCTAAAAACATTTGAAAACTGAACTACATCTATACTGTAAATCATTAAGAAGCTAGTAGTGCTACTTTTAAGTTAGAGACAGAGAACATGCCTCTCCTTAATGATATGCCCCAATTAGACACCACATGATTTATTACAATTATATCCATAATTCTAACTCTCTTCATCCTACTTCAATTAAAAATCTCTAAACACCATTATCCCCATAATACAGAAACTATGATAAAATAGCACTATAAAACTCATACCCCCTGAGAAAAAAAATGAACGAAAATCCATTTGCCTCTTTTATTACCCCAGTAATTATAGGAATCCCTATTGTTACTATTATTATTATATTCCCAATAATCCTTTTCCCAACATCAAAACTATTAATTAATAATTGTGTTGTATCCATCCAACAATGACTTTTACAACAAACATCTAAACAAATAATAAGCATCCACAGCTAGAAAGGACAAACTTGGACCCTAATACTAGTAACACTAATTATCTTTATTGCGTCCACAAATCTTCTAGGCCTACTACCCCATTCATTCACAGCCACAACCCAAATATCAATAAACCTAGGCATAGCTGTCCCCCTATGAGCAGCCACCATAATTACAGGATTCCAGCACAAAACCAAAGCATCTTTAGCCCACTTTCTACCCCAAGGCACACCAACCCTCCTTATCCCCATGCTAGTAATTATCGAAACAATCAGTCTATTTATTCAACATGTAGCACTCGCAGTACAACTAACTGTCAATAATACTGCGGGTCATCTACTAATACATCTAATTGGAAGCACAACTCTAGCCCTAATATCAATTAGTCTCACTGTAGCAACAATTACTTTTATGATTTTAGTCCTACTTAGAATTCTTGAATTTATGGTCGCACTCATTCAAGCATAAGTATTTACTCTACTAGTTAGTCTTTACTTACATGACAACACATAATGACCCACCAAACTCACTCTTACCACATAGTAAATCCAAGCCCTTGACCTTTGACCAGAGCCCAATCTGCCCTTTTAATAAGGTCAGGCCTAGCAATATGATTCCACTTTAACTCCATAATCTTATTATGCTTAGGATTAACAACAAATTTTTTGATAAATCAATGATGACGTTATATTGTACGAGAAAGTACCTTTCAAGGCCACCATACACCTACAGTCCAAAAAGGACTCTGATACGGCATAATCTTATTTATTGTCTCAGAAGTGTTCTTTTTTGCTGGCTTTTTCTGGGTATTCTACCATTCAAGCCTAGCCCCCACTCCTGAACTAGGAGGGTGCTGACCTCCTACAGGTATCAGCCCACTAAACCCCATATAAGTTCCCCTACTCAACATATCCATCCTCCTGGCCTCAGGAGTCTCAATTACTTGAGCACATCACAGCTTAATAGAAGGTAATCAAAACCATATGACCCAAGCTTTATTAATTACAATTCTCCTAGGTATTTACTTGACACTACTACAAATTTCGGAATACTACGAGGCACCATTTACAATTTCCGACAGCATATACGGCTCTACCTTCTTTGTAGCAACCAGATTTCACAGTTTACACGTTATCATTGGTACTTCCTTCCTAATTGTATGCCTGTTACGACAACTAAAATATCACTTTACATCAAATCATCACTTCAGATTTGAAGCTACCTCTTGATACTGACACTTTGTAGACGTGGTATGACTATTCCTATATGTCTCTATCTACTGATGAGGTTATTTTATGAGTATGCACAGTGCAGTTGACTTCCAATTAACAAGCTCTGGTTAAATCCAGAAGAAAATAATAAACTTACTCTTAGTGATAGTAACCAATACCATACTAGCATCCCTACTTATATTAATTGCCTTCTGACTCCCTCAGTTAAATACATATTCAGAAAAAATCCCTCCCTATGAATGCGGATTTAACCCTATAGGATCAGCAAGATTACCTTTCTCCATAAAATTTTTCCTAATTGCTATTACATTTTTACTATTTGACCTAGAAATCACATTACTCCTACCACTCCCATGGGCATCACAAACAAATCATCTAAATACCATACTCACAGTAGCCTTACTATTCATCTTATTATTGGCCATCAGTTTAGCCTATGAATGAACACAAAAAGGCTTAGAATGAACTGAATATGGTAGCTAGTTTATATAAAGTAAATGATTTCGACTCATTAGATTATGACCTACTCTTAGCTATCAAATGTCTCTAATCTACATTAATACAATATTGGCATTTATTATCTCCCTAACAGGAATATTAATGTATCGATCACACTTAATATCCTCATTACTATGCCTAGAAGGCATATTATCCCTATTCATAATAATTACTACCACAATTCTAAGTAACCACTTCACACTAGCCAACATAGTACCTACTATTCTCCTCATACTAGCAGCATATGAAGCTGCCCTAGGTCTCTCCTTGCTAGTGCTCATATCCAACACATATGGCACAGACTATGTGCAAAACCTAAACCTCCGCCAATGCTAAAATTAATTATCCCCACAACCATACTAATTCCCCTAACATGACTATCAAACAAAAATATAATATGAATTGTTACATCATATAGCATATTGATTAGTCTGACATCTCTAAGCATCCTAAATCAATATGATCACAACAGCATGAACTTCTCAACTACCTTTTTTTCAGATCCCTTGTCAGCACCCTTACTTGTACTAACAATATGACTTCTCCCCTTAATACTAATAGCCAGCCAAACTCACCTATCCAATGAACCCTTAAACCGAAAAAAATTATATATTACCATACTAACCATCCTCCAAGTACTACTAATTATAACATTTACCTCCTCTGAATTTATTATATTTTACATCTTATTCAAAGCAACGCTTGCACCAACCCTAATCATCATCACATGATGAAGAAACCAAGCAGAACATTTAAATGCGGGATCTTACTTTCTCTTCTATACAATAGTAGGCTCACTTCCCCTTTTAGTAATTCTTATATATACTCAAAATATAACAGGAACTCTTAATCTGCTAATATTACAATACTGAGCAAAGCCCATAAATGACTCCTGATCAAATATATTAATCTGGCTGGCATGCATAATAGCATAGTAAAAATACCCCTATATGGCCTACACCTCTGACTACCAAAAGCCCATGTAGAGGCTCCCATTGCAGGATCTATAGTACTTGCAGCAGTATTACTAAAACTAGGTGGATATGGAATATTACACATTACTGTTATACTTGAACCAATAACAACATTCATAGCATACCCCTTCTTAATACTCTCTCTATGAGGAATAATCATAACAAGCTCTATCTGTCTTCGCCAAACTGATCTAAAATCACTAATTGCCTATTCTTCCATAAGCCACATAGCACTTGTAATTGTCGCGATCCTAATTCAAACCCCATGAAGTTATATAGGAGCCACCGCCCTTATAATTGCTCACAGCCTAACATCATCTATACTATTCTGCCTAGTGAACACAAACTACGAACGAATTCACAGCCAGACTATAATACTAGCACAAGGCCTACAAACTCTTCTACCCTTAATAGCTGCTTGATGACTTCTAGTGAGCTTAGCTAATCTATCTTTACCACCTACTATCAACTTAATCAGAGAGTTATTCATAGTAATATCATCATTCTCATGATCTAATACTACTATTATCCTTACTGGAACAAACATCATCATCACAGCTATCTACTGCTTATATATACTAATATCCACCCAATGAAGCAAATATACACACCATATCAATAACATCAACCCTTCCTTTACCCAGGAAAATACTCTAATAGCCCTATACATACTACCCCTCCTAATACTGTCAATTAATCCCAAAATTATTCTAGGACCCCTTTACTGTAAATATAGTTTAACAAAACATCAGATTGTGAATCTGATAATAGAAGACCATAACTTCTTATTTACCAAAAAAGTATGCAAGAACTGCTAATTCCTGCCTCCATATATAAAAATACGGCTTTTTTAAACTTTTAGAGGATGACAGATGTCCGTTGGTCTTAGGAACCAGAAATTTGGTGCAATTCCAAGTAAAAGTAATTAACACTTTAACAGGTTCTTCACTTATAACATTAACAGTACTAGCTATGCCAATTATAATTACTCCCACAAACATTTACACAATCAAGAACTATTCCTCACATGTAAAAAATATAGTCGCACTAGCCTTCGTCATCAACACAATCCCTGTGGTAATATTCACTTACTCAAATGAAGAGGCAGTTGTCTTTAACTGACACTGAATAACAATTCAAATAATAAAAATAGTAATAAGCTTTAAACTAGATTATTTCTCCACAATATTTATACCAGTAGCCTTATTTGTCACATGATCTATCATAGAATTCTCCCTATGATATATAAAATCAGACCCCTATATTAATCAATTCTTTAAATATCTATTAATTTTCCTAATTACAATAATAATCCTAGTGTCTGCCAACAACATATTTCAACTCTTTATTGGATGGGAAGGTGTAGGAATTATATCCTTTTTCCTAATTATCTGATGATATGGACAAACAGACGCAAACACGGCAGCTATACAAGCTATCCTATACAATCCTATTGGAGACATTGGATTCCTCATATCAGTAGCATGATTTCTTACAATTCTAAATTCATGAGACCTTCAACAGATCTTTATTCTAAACCCTAAAAACACAAACATCCCCCTAGCAGGCCTACTATTAGCAGCAACTGGAAAATCCGCACAATTTGGATTACACCCCTGACTCCCCTCTGCTATAGAAGGGCCAAATCCAGTATCAGCATGAGTTTGTAGTCTGAAAAGCCCTAAAAGTTTCCCAGCAAAATAGATAAATAAGACCAGTCCCAGTACAAGTCATCATGGTGTTACAGACTAGCGAAGACTCTAAAAATCCCCCCAAAAGAAATAAAAACAATGCCAAGTTGCATAAAGGATAAGATATCAGAAGGAAAAGCAGTTCTCAACATGAATACTGGAAGTCAGATGGCAACAGAACAATGTCTTCAAACCCTTACGGAGACATTATTTCTACCCTAGAATTCTAAACCAAGAAGTACAAGATAGAAAAAAGACATTTTCTGACATATGAGGACTTCAAAAACTTTACTTCCTAAACACTCTTTATCAGACAGCCACTGAAGGCAGTACAATGATAAAATAAAAGTAAGCCAAGGAAACTAATTTAGGATCTGGGACTTAAGGGGTCAGAAAAAATAAACATGGTGAAGGGAATTCCCGGGATGGTGGTGAAGAATGAACCCAGGACAGCAAGAAAGAAACTGGTGGAGATGGAAAGAGCTGGGAGAAAGGCCGGGCAAAGAGGTGGCCACAGAATGGGCTGGACAAGAAATACACAGCCTTCACTGGTTTTTAAATACAGGTATTATTTTCTTTTATTTAAAAAGAAAATTTACATTGAGGTACCAACAATAATAAGCACAAATCTTAGTTGCAGCTTGATGCATTCTGACGTGTATACACTCAAGTAACCATTATTCAGATCAAGATAGGAAACATTCTCGCTCATTTCTTTTCCCCCTTCACCCAGTTCAACCATCCCTCCACCTCCCCCGTCTGACAACCATCATTCCATTCTCTGTGACTAGGAGTCTATTTCTGTTTTGCTTGCTTGTTTTATATTTTTTTAGATCCCACATGTAAGTAGAATCATGTGGGCGAGGATAAACCAGTTAGAAGTGTATAGAAAACCAGCAAGTCAACAGAACGATTAATTCAGATTGGGGGTAGATTTCTGTATACCTAGAGAAAGGAGATAAATGTAATTTTGTTATACTGCAGAACTCAGCTAGAAATAGTGCTGCTAAGTGAGGATATTGATACCAACCAAGCCCACATTTGCCATAAAATTATGGGAAGGTGCTTGGGGAGAAAGTGCACCAGACAGAAAGAAATGAGGAGGGTGGGGAGTGGAAAGAGAAGACAAACCCTTGACTTTGCATCATGGAAAAGCAGCAGGCACTTTGTAGTCAACATCTGTTAACTTTCTAGTTAAGAGACTCGTTCTGTGTAGAGATACGGAGGTGATTATAAAATGAAAGCTCTAAAAACACTGAATGGAGTTGGTTTGGGGAAGAAGAACTCCAGGGGACAAGTGGGTACTCTTTTTCTACAATTTGTAAAACTGCTAGAATTTTTCACCTCTGTGCTGAACAACTTCAGTACAAATAAATATCAAAAGAAAACAAATTAGAAGTGCTTTTGCTTTCGCCCTGTACTCCAATGGTACAAAACCCTCTGGTTTTAGTCTTAAAGAACCAGGGCTGTTAACAGTCTGCTCCAGACTCTTCTTGTCGGGGTGAGGAAGCAGGTGGGGTGGAGGCACGGTAAAGATGGTTTTAAAGCCCAGAGCCACTTTCTAGTTTTCATAAGAGAATATCCACAAGGACATATTAGTTAAGCACCTTCTGTTGGAAGTTTTCAAAGCATATCATTTCCAGAATTGCATTGTCCCTTTTGGAGTCCAAAGTCAAAGTGAAGTGATACTGACAACCGGATACATATTAGCATTTGCCAGCTCACTTATCAGCTGTTCTAAACAAAGTAAAAAATACGGCTGACTCTCCAGTCTAAGAGAGATCATTCTTAGGATCCAAATAGCAAAAAAAGAAGAAAAGAAAGTAAAACTTCCTTACTGAAGTAAGAAAACTTTATTTAGGCAATTGTAGTTTTGCTTATAACACTGCCTGTGCACAAGAAATTAGTAACAGAACATTTGTGATATTCCTACTTCAAACCCCCCAGTCATCTTCAAACTAATTTAAAAGGTGACCGAGTCTACCGTAAACATGACCCAGTTGTTCCTAAGAATCACTTAAGCTTAACATGCCTACTGACGTCTCAGGCAGTTTCATTATTCTTTCCGTGTGTGTGTTTCCTAAAATAAGGTAAGTTTAGGGACTTGATTCTGTTGTGTGTCTTCTCCGAAACCTGTGATGCCTTCACAACTTCCTGTGTGTCACCTACTTCACTCACCCTCAAGGAAATCAAGTGCCAGCTACAAGTGCTTAAATCACAGCTAGAGTTGGACTGTGCTCAGGACTTAACATCAGAAACAGGAACACATGGAACTGTTTTAAGGTAGGCTAATGGATTTTTTAATCCAGCAGGGTAATGAGAAACCATTCAAGCTCATCTCTTCAGGTATGTATCAGGAATCTAAGGGGCAGAGAACCTAGCAATGACCATGCCTAAGCAGCTGGCCAAAGTTCACACTGAGCCACTGGGGCTGGCTCAAGGACTTCAGCCATGCCAGGGCCTTTTAAAATGCCAAGTGTGCAGACAATCTGTCCAGATCAGACCATGGCCAAGTGAGCATGGTGACCTGCTAAGTTAAAAGTGAAGCAATTAACTTTTCTATTCAAGTTTGAGAGTTCTGAGACCTAAGCGGTCTTCTTTGTGGCAGAGGCCTTCTCAGGTGTCTGGGGACGACACGTGGTGCAAAGTTGCCCAACACCATTGCTTTGCAAATGTACTGCATCCTGTTAAAGAAGACATAGATCCTACCTGTTGTCCCAGAGGTAAAAATATAAAGATAAGGAGACTTGAGGCAACTTGGTGGCTGTGTGGCACTGGCCCCTCCGATGCTGTGCCCAGCTTGGCTTTGAGTGAAATTATGCCCCATGGAACAGAATCTTTCATTGCCCAAACACTGATCTCTTCTGGGAGGCTCAGAAGGATTCCTTCTATAGTTCCCAGAAAATCTAAAAACCAAAGGATTAGAAATAAGTGAATAAAGTATAAAGCTCATTCACCTGGCTTTCCTTTGTGGTTTGGAAGAGAGAGATAAAATGTAAATGCAGTGCTGATTTCCTGTCCTGGGTGGATGACTAATATCACAGTCATTTTAGGATTCTGTCTCAACAGGAACAATTTAAAGGGAAATCTGATTATCATCTGGTTTAATCAATGCAAATAGGCTAACTCAAATTGAATTTTGGGACTCCACCATTCAGATTATGGTTCTTTGTAACTTTTAAATAAAACTCTGCTTTTATATTCTGCCTTCAGTCTAAAATCAGGATACTTCACTAGACATTTTCCTGGAAATACCACCCAGTAACTCATTATTTAAGCAGCCATCTGTCTGTGGCTGTTCAGAGCTCTCTGAATGCAGCACATCCGGGAGAGTCCGCCCACTGCTCTGGAATCCCAAGGTCATTAGGCCTTAGGGACCATCCGAAGCCAAAGGTTGACAGAGGAGAATGAGAGGTGCCCTTTTCTCTGGATCAGGATAATTAAAGACAAAAGTCTTTGAGGGCAAAAGGAAAAAAAGAAAAGGTAATAAGAGCCCTAGTTCAGAGCAGGGAGCCGCAGTGGCAGGGGGGAGCAGGGGGAGAAAAGCAGAGCCTCCATCAGGAGCAGTGGGATCTGAGGCCAGGCGGGACCCCACGGCAAGCGAACAAGGGGAGGGGGAAAGCCTGAAATGCCGAGACCAATATAACACTGATTATCAACTCTATTTCAACTTGAAAATGTTACTAAATGTAAAATACATCCTGGTCAGATTGTTCGGGTCCATATACATATGGACCTCCCCTTCTAAACAATTCTTTTTCTAATTTTTTAACAAAACTTCAAAAATGATCACAAGATATATTCTGCTTTGAAGAACTCAGGGCACTGCATTAAACGTTTCCCTGGAGATGTAAATCAGTATCTGGTTATCCCCAAAAGCCATCGGTCATACAGATGTCACACAAAAGGCTCTCCCATACAATACATTTGAGCAAAACTCATGATTTACCTCCTCAAAATCTAACTCAGCCTGATCACAAAGAAGCAGTAAGATCAATGTGTCAAATGGGACCAGGCAGTTCACAAATAAAGCTTGCAAGAAAACTAAGGAAACACAGACAATTATAAGGAGTTGGTATGTTGGGAGTTGGGAGGCAGATTGGGACTTGAAGTTTTGTGAGTTCATTCTTCTTTCTACAGCAAATCCAAATGAAAATGTAAGAATCCAGAGAAAACATCTAATTCTATTGAGCATACACAGCTGTACACAGATTGCTTTGGTAAGAAGTGAAAAATCACAAGGAATACTGGGGAAAAGGCAAGTCACCAATCGATGTAAAAGCAGGACAAACAAATGACCTAGACATCCTATTTCTCTTTAATTTTTAGTACTATATTTTGTTTTAATGACTCCCCCTGGCATTTCGAATAGACTAGTACAAGTCTCTGAACTGACTCATTTTGCTACCTTAATTTCAAGTCTCTCATCTGGAATTATAAATTAACAGTGAAGGGCCCCCACCCATAAGATGGTGAAATTCCTGCTTCTCTTCCGGGTCCTCGGTTCCCGCCGGCACCACCTGAACCCCAATCACCCCTCGCCCCCCTAATCCCAGCACCTAGCCAATAGCCACCAGCCCCTTAGAAGTGACACCACAATCACCCCATGCCCTTCCTATATAACCCAGCACCTTTCCCTAATAAAGCGGAATTCTCCGGTGAATTGCTGCTGTGTGTCGCTCCTTTCCTTTCATTGGTGCCAAAATCTGGGAGATGGGACACCCCAACTGGGCCCCATCTTCCCCCCGACACCAGCAGCAGCTTGCCCTCGTCCTCTTTTTCTGGCGCTGGCTCCTCACACTCACCACTCCCCTTTGGCCTTTGGGTAAGTTTTCCCCTGGAGCGGGCCGCTCTTCCCCGGGGAGGGAGCTCTCCCCGCCTTAGGCCTTCACGGCTGCGGCGGACCCTCAGGCCCCTCCTCCAACAGCCATAAACGAGGTGACTCCTTAGCTGATGAGAACGCTCCCTTCCCTGCCCCCCTTCCGTTCCTTCCGCCGAAAATTCCTTCCACAGAAAACTCCTAGTACAGGTACCTCGGACTCCGGCACTCTGCCTTCTTAGAGGAGTCTGGGTGACGACCCACACTTCCTAAGAAACCGACTCGTATACGAGTTTCCGCAGACCCCCAAGGATCATCGGGGACGCCCTTTGTCTCCTTGCCGTCTGTTCCCAGTCCGAGGGTCTCCGTTCGTCTTCCCGTTTGTCTCCTTCTCTGTCCTTTAGCCATGGGAGCCTCCTCGTCCCTCCCTGGAAGCTCACCTCTTGAATGCCTGCTCAAGCATCTAGCCACCCTCTCCCTGACGCCTGATATAAAACCAAAACTTCTCCGCAAATACTGCTCCCAAGATTGGCCGACATGCCCCCTAGACAATCACAACCAATGGCCCGCAGGGGGAGCTCTTGATCCTAACATCACTCGCGATCTCTTTAACTACTGCCAGCGCCTGAAAAAATGGAAGGAGGTTCCCTATACCGAAGCTTTCCGCCTCCTCCCCCTGCCTCCCCCCAAGTTCTCCTAGCCTGCAAGCCGTCTCCCCCACAGAAGCCTCCCGCCCACTCCCTTCCCCCTCCTCTCCTACCACAGCCCCTCCCCCTTCCTCCACCACCATCTCCTCCCCCACCTCACCCCCCTGCAGATCAAGCCTGAGACTTTCAGCCCCCCTCTAAGTCCCAGGAGCCTCCTCCGTCTTTGCCCCCATCACCTGTTTCTCCCCCACAGACTGAGCCAGAACCCATCAGTCCCCCACCGCCGTGGGTCTCTGCTCTTGAGATACCTTCGCCTGCTGATTAATAGCAAGTCTGAAAAAAAACAGCTCATAAATAATCAATTTTCAAAAGCTCTCTCCGAGTTCTTAGACAGACTCACTCAAGCCCTATTACAGTTACCAGCCTGGACCCAGAAACGCCTGACGGGAGACATGTCCTTATGACATACTTCCTGGCTCAAAGCTACCCCGACATTAAAGCTAAACTCAAAAAGTTGGAACAGGGCCCCGCTACCCCACAGACTGAGATCCTAACAGTGGCCTTTAAAGTCTTCCATAACCGGGAGGAGGAGAAAGAACGCCGTAAACAAAAGGCTGATCAGGCCAATTTCCAAATGTTGGCCCAGCTGATAAAACCACAACCTGGGCACTCCTCTGCAAACAAGCCCCCCCACCCCAGGAGCTTGTTTCAAGTGCGGACAAGAAGGACATTGGTCAAGGGTGTGCCCCTCCCCCAGATCTCCTACCACCCCATGCCCCAGATGCCACAAAAAGGGCCACTGGGGGTCTGATTGCCCAGCCGCCCGAAGGGGAGGCTGGACGAACAACCCCCACCCTAAGCCCGCCATAGTGGGGCTGGCAGAATAAGATTGATGGGGCCTGGGGGCTTCTCGCCCGACCATTTCCATCACCAAACAGGAGCCCAGGGTTACCTTAATAGTAGACGGTCACCCCATCTCCTTCCTCCTAGATACAGGAGCCACCTTCTCAGTCTTGCGAGAATACCGGGGCCCTACCACGCCTGCCATTACTCCTATAGTCGGGGTAGGAGGTAAACAGATTTTCCCATTAAACCCCCCCCCTTTTATGCACAATCTAAGACAATCCCATACCTTTCTCCCACTCCTTCCTGGTTATGCCCCAGTGTCCCATCCCTTTACTAGGACGGGACATCCTTTCTCTCCTCCATGTTTCCATAACTATATCCACTCCCACAGCCCCCAGTACTCCCTTTCTGATGGCCCTCATAGCCGACGACCCCCCTCTACCCAATGAAAGCTCCAGTTCTGCCCTCATACACCCTGTAAATCCCAAAGTTTGGAACATTACAAGCCCCTCCATGGCTCTATGTCCTCCTGCCTCTATCAAATTACGTGACCACTCTCAGTATATGTCAGGCCCAATACCCCCTAACCACTTCAGCCCTCATAGGCCTCCAACCCATCATTCAAGATCTTTTAAACAAAAATTACCTCAGACCCACTCACTCCCCGTTTAATACCCCCATATTAGCTGTTAAAAAAACCAACAGATCTTTCCGCCTTGTCCAAAACCTTTGCCTCGTCAACATGGCCATCGTCCCTATCCATCCCTTAGTCCCAAATCCATACACCCTTTTATCGCAGATCCCTGCCTCGGCCTCCCACTTCTCAGTCCTAGATCTCAAGGACACATTTTTTTTTTCTATCCCTCTGGACTCCTCCTCCCAAGATTTTTTCACCTTCACCTGGACGGACCCATACACAAGACATTCTGAACAACTCACTTGGACAGTTTTGCCACAAGGCTTCCAAGATAGTCCCCATATTTTTAGACAGGTCCTAGCTCAGGACCTCAAACAGTTTCATCATGATCACTCGGAGTCCACCTTATTACAATACGTAGACGATCTTCTACTCTGCAGTCCCTCGTGGGAACAGTCTCAACTTGACACTGCCCCCCTACTTAACCTTCTAGCTTCCAGAGGTTACCGAGTATCCCCTGTCAAAGCTCAAATCTCTTCCCCTTCTGTCACTTACCTCGGATTTCTTCTATCTCAACAAAGAAAGTCCATTTCCTTAGACAAAAAAACGACTCCTCTCTGACCTGCCCGTTCCCAAAACCAAGACAGAAATCCTTTCCTTTCTAGGCCTGGCTGGGTATTTTAGAGCATGGATCCCTAACTTCTCCCTGTTGGCATGACCCCTATACCACCTCATCAAGGGACCCCTGAAGAACCATTATCCTCCTCACCCCAACACTCCTTCATTAAGCTCCGTCAAGCCCTTGTGGAAGCCCCAGCTCTCCATCTTCCTGATTTGTTGAAGCCCTTCTCATTATACATTCATGAGAGGTCCAGTCAAGCTCTAGGAGTCCTAAGCCAACATTATGGCCCATCCTTTGCCCCAGTAGCTTATCTTTCCAAGCAATTAGACCCCACAGTTCGGGGATGGGCCCCCTGCCTATGGGCATTAGCCACTGGACAGCTTTGCAGAAGGAAGCTCATAAACTGACATTCGGGGCACCCCTTACCATTCTGTCCCCACATCACCTAAAGGATCTCTTAACCTACAAAAGTTTACAGACTCTCCCTCCCTCCAGACTCCTGACCTTACTGTCCTCTTTCTTCCAAAATCCCGCTCACCCCCTTTGCCATCCATACCCGAATCATGACTTTTTCCTCCTTTACTGCTCCCTCGCTCTCTCTCGCTTTTTTTACTGATTCCTATTGTCTTCCCCGCCACCCCAGCCTCCTTTGTATGGCGATTCAAAGTCAGACAGACTTACACACAGCATCAAACAAAAATTACTGCCCTCATTGCCACATCAGACTGCCCTCTGAAAGGCTGCTCCTAGCCTTTATACCTCCACTTTCCTTTCTCCACTGAAGTGTTCACTAGCAGCTACCTTTATTCTCCCTACCTCTGCTTCCTCTATGACCAAAAACAAGCCTGCTGCAGGCGATGGCCAGACACCTACGGGGATGTCCCTACTGGTCTTGCGCAATTCACTACATGGGTAACTCCCGGTACCCACAGTATTACTCCTCCAACCCATTCTCTTCAATACTAACAAACCCCTTCCTTACCTGGCTTTGGCCCATTGCAGGCCCTATAATAATCATTCTCCTCACCTGTCTCTTCTCACCTTGTAAAGTTTATCAAATCCCAAGTTGGTAAAATCTCGAATCAAACTTTCAACCAGCTTTTACTCAGGAACTACCAGCTTTTAGCCACAGAAGATCCCTCACCCTCACGTAACCTCCTCACCACACGCTGAGATGGACCCCTCTCTCCACTGGAAACTGTTCCCGGAAACAATGGTCACAGACGCCTGGCTTCTGGCACCCGTATCCTCTTGGCACCATTAGAATCAACAAGTCCTCGACCTATGGTTACAGGGAACCTTCATTGATTTCCAACCTGAAGAAGTCCACATCTACTCGTCCCTACTGTGGGGAGTCCTATCAACCCTTTCCTACCAGTCCTCAAGCCCTCACTCCCTTCTCCGCCCCCGTTCAGCAGGAAGCAGTCAGAGAGAAAGCAACTTCCACAACCCCATAGAGGAGAAAGGGGGGAATGAAAGGCCCCCACCCATAAGATGGCGAAATTCCTGCTTCTCTTCTGGGTCCTCAGTTCCCACTGGCGCCACCTGAACCCCAATCACCCCTCGCCCCCCTAATCCCAGCACCTAGCCAATAGCCATGAGCCCCATAGAAGTGACACCACAATCACCCCATGCCCCTTCCTATATAACCCAGCACCTTTCCCTAATAAAGCAGAATTCTCCGGTGAATTGCTGCTGTGTGTCGCTCCTTTCCTTTCAAACAGCACAAACTTTTATATGTTCCTGATGATATATAAGTCTAAGCTGGCAAAGTTAAGTGCCAAGAAAGTTACAATACAATTAACTGTGGCCCCAAATGTGTTGGAATTGTAAAGTCTGAAGAAACACTGAGTACTTATGAAAGAGAATGACTTTTGCAAGAAAAAGGGAGTAGATTCCTAGAGGTCAGAGGAGATGCAATTTAATTTCCTTCATACATTAAAATTAAATTGACTTAGCTGACACATTTAGAATTCTGTTGAAGTTTATCTACAAATTATTTCTGCAACAGTGGTAAGAAATGTAGATGAGGATAGTGAAAATTGAAATGAAAATTTGAAAAGTCTTATAGGAGATAAAGAATCATGATTTACTCATCAGTGTCAATCTTTCTTAATAAAATGAAAACTTGCAGTGTCACTTCGAAAGTGAATTCTGAATATAAAGTCCTGACATAAGAGAGCATGTGTTTAAATACTTGAAGGAAACTTGGTTGTGTTTCATGAGTTTTTCCTTTCTGTGAAGTGAGGATTCCACTCTACTAAACCTGTAGTGCCTCAAAAGAATGGTGGGCATCCTACCCAGCCCCCGGGACACACACTGTAGGTGTAGAGAGACCTGTTTATGGAATGGAGCTCTGCCCATGGGATCCACTGTAGATGCAGGTCTTAGCAGCAAACTATCATAAGAAAACCAAGCAGCTGAATATTCTATGACCTTTGGTAGGGCTGCAAGCGTAACAACAGGTAACTTAGGATCTTCACTATGATCCTTTGGCACTTTCTGTACAACTTAATTTCTTTCCTTCACATCATTATTGTATCTCTTACATTTCTGAGACTATAACACCAATGAGTAAAACTTAGTGTGAAGTATGTTATGCATACTGAATGAAAAACTCTATCTTATTCTACTTAAAAGAATCTAATACTTTCAAAGACATTGCTTGTAGCTCTTAATACACTGGCAAACATTTAAACTTTAACCTTTTATGTGTTAATTAAACTAATAAGAAATCCAACTACAAATAGTTAACCTGAGCTTTCCATAGTGCAAAGATACTCACATAGAATCCAAAATGAAATTACACATTCCACCACATGCTTATAACTAGCACCCTACTACTTAGAGCAGCTCAATACTTTTCACAGAATGTACTGGGCAGGCTACCATTTCTAAGATAAATGATGTTTAAGTAAGCAATGTCCTAAAGCAATTCATATTATGATATGGATGCTAATATTTGATCAGGCCAGAAACTCATTTCATCATGAATATTGTGTCAGCTATTTTTACAAATGTTAATTTATTAATAATCATAATAAAAGTACACAGGGGAAAAGACTTTCAACTGTGAAAACCAAAGTCTGACCTCTTAACTTTGCATATAGGTCTCTGCCACCATGCGACTAAAAATAATTATGGCAACTATTTATTGAATATGTACTATGGTCCAGGCATCTGTTGTGTCCTTTCCATTTAATTAACACAGGATGTAGTGACATTCATCAATCTGCCATGTCTTAGCAGTCAGTTAATGGAACAGTTAAGGTCTCAGCACGTTTCCCCATCTCCAAGATGGTGCTTCTCCCATTCAGCCTGCCCCTCTGCTGAGGAGGCACAGCCACCCTGTAAGTCATTTTTGCTCCTGACAGTACTCAAGCATCATTCCCTTATAACAGATGTGTGCTCAGCAGGTATTGTAAATAAGCACCCCTGGTCAGTGTCCCTGTGATCAACAGTGAAAAACCATGCATCCACGAATGCATAGAGTACTGTCCTTCCCAGCTCCAGAACCACGAAGCCACTTAAAATATCCTATCAAAATCAGTTATTTTCTTTTCGAATGGATGTAATCCTTGACCTAGTTGAGTCTCACATGGAAAAAAAAATGCAAAACAGTGATTCATTCTACTACCAGTAAAAATATTAAAAATGCCCTGAAAATTAAAGTAGAGCTCTATGAGGATATCAAAGTACATTGATAAAACAATAAAAGTTCACACAAGCTGTGTCTTACTTATGTGAGCACATATTACTTTCTGAAAAAGTATTTTATAGTACCTTTCTATAAAGCTTAAAGGGTCTTTATTTTTCTTCTAACTCTGCCTCTTGGTCTTTAAAAAACAGATGCCATTACGGTTGAAAGTCATTTGGAGAATTACCACGGCTCGACTGTTAACTGGAACATTTGCCCTGCACAGTCTGAGTGAACAGTCTGGAGGACTTGTAAGACGAGGCTAAAAGGAGGGGGGCGGGTAAGGGAAGGGGAGAGCAGAAAGGGGGGCAAAGACAAAGGTGTCCCCAGGGGGCTTTTATGATTCAGGATCAGAAAATCTGGGCTCCTGTCAGTACTGCCTCTACACAGACGGGCCTGAGGAGAAGACTTGCCCCCTGTCAACCACGCTTTCCTCATCCTTAAAACAAGGCTACGGCTGTGGTGAGGATCACGTAAGATAATGTGTGTACAAACCCTTTGTAATTTATAAAGTGCTTTAAAAATGGAAGGGATTATTATATTATTGCTAAACATGTCTAAGGATGTAATTACATAGACTTTCAAGAATGAGATACAAGCAACCCAATATTTTTTGTTTGTTCGAAGTAAAGAGAAAAGCATAGACAGGTGGATGGTAACCTTGGAAGCAGGCACAATTAGCGACATCAGAGTTGAAATATTGGGAAGAAAGGACTAGGCTTAATCTAAGACTACTTAATTTTTAGGAAGTGCTGACATTTTCCTGGGAAATTTGAGATGCCCCTTGATACATCTTCTAAAGCAAACTACTCAGACATAAAACTTCCTTCCAAGTATTTTTGACTCTTCAGACTATGAGAGAAAGGAATAATAGTTTTATAAATGTTTTAATTTTTTCTAATCTGTGTATGAAAAGCTTGATGACTTAATACTAGCAGCTTTTTTTTTTACTGTATTTATGTAACTGGAATGCACTTTTTTTCATAGTTATATCAAAAGGGGATTGACAGCCCCCAGAACAGTCAGGCTAGATAGCACAGCAGTCTTTCAGGTTTTCAGTCTTTGCTGTGCCATCTACTATGTTGTTGCCCTAGACACACTCGGTGAATTGCTTTTCCTCTGTTTCCAGAATATAGGCCTGTACCAGCCCTTCAGAATCACGGGGATACCTTTTACATAGTCAGACTTGAGGAAATGGCAGCTATTGACATTTTTGTGAAGGACAGTAAGAGGATGAATAGCATTTGACTGGTGGCTTAAGTGACTTCTTTTGCTGATTCCTTGCTCCTGGAGACAGAATTATTAGGCACTGCCACGACTGACACTGCCCCTATCACCGTGGGCATTGCCTGGCCTGTCTGTAAAACCTGTCTGAAACTGGCTCTAGATAACTCTGAAAAATAAAATTTTGCTAAAACATACCAAAGCCAAGTGTTCAAGGTCCGATTCCAAACAAATGACTCACTAGCCTTTCTTACAGCTAAAACCAGATTAGGAGGTCACGGCAAAATCCCAAGGAGATCTCTTATTAAGAGCCTGGGATGACTCTACGGTAATAATAGCACTTATTTCAATTCACCTAGTGAGTACATAGCTGGCACTCAGCAAGCCACTTATTACAACAGCTATGTCATTTACTCCTGGAGTCCTACGGTGAAGCAGAGGCATTATCACCATTTTACAGTTAGGTAGAGGGCAGCTGATGATCCCGTCTCCCATCACGCAGCTAAGCAGCAGCAGGCCACAGATGACATCCTGGTCTGCTTGGCTTATCTCTGTCTAAACCACTTGACTTGTCTTTCCACCTAAATACACTCCCCCGAGACACAATGACTTAACAGTGCTTCCCCATCAGAAATATCCAATGAGAATCTAAGTCCTCTGAAATTTAAAGTTCTAAAAACTAACATGTTGTTCACTGATTAGACCCAAGAGGCCAAGAATATAGTATTTCAGGGTAAGCACTTCAAACACAGGGACGTGACTATGACACAAGCAACATCTTACCAAACAATCTAATAATCGAAATAGAATTGTCCCATCTTTGAAAAACATGTGTCATATGCCTATTTTGGAGATAGGCTACAAAGATGGAAGGTTGATTTTTCCAGATACTACTTAAATGACCAAATCAATCAACTAAACGGCTTTGGCTTAAAACTCCAGCATCCCAAAGTGACTTTTACATGTAAAAACTCACTGTTGGTGTTAAAAAACAAAAACAAGGAAACCATGCAATCCCTTATTGGCAGGTAAAGCAAAACCTGGCACAAGCAAGAACTGCTAGATTAATCGGTCCTAATTAGGCTACAATTCAATCAGCAGCCAAGTCTGAATGGTCTTTTTGAGAGGTAACCAGCTCTGCGGACTTCGAGATGAATCCCTCTGGAGACCAGCTATGGGGTATTTCTCAAGTTGGCATCAACCTAATGGCCACAGAAAAACATTCTTTTCAGGGGTACTCTGGCCCTCTCAGTTTGCTCTTCTAAAGGGGATTTATGGCTTTATCAGTTTTTAGCACAATTTCAGGTTCAGGTTTGTTCCACAAACTGTGATCTAAATTAGACTGAGGAATAACATGGGAATTGGAATAAAATGTCTGTGTATATCCAAGAGACGAACTGCTGATACTTTTTTCCTGCTTCCTTCACATTATCACTGGCCCCTGCACAAGTGGTAAACATTGCTTCACCCTGTTAACAAAAATTCTGTATGACTCATTAATCCTACTTCTTGTCCAGAGAAATCCCATCACATATTAGTTAGCCTCTTTCCAAGGTGAGAGGCTGAGTTTCACTCTTGGAAGACATGGCCGCTGAATGAAAACAAACGATCAAAAAATACACAAGAGACTTTTTGGCTTCTCCGTTCCCGTGGGTTAAGCAAGATGAAACAGTCCTTGAAAGGAAGCATTATGCATATCAGGTCACAAGTTGAGTGGGAAGGACAACAGGAAGCAGCAGAAGTGAGAGCCTTTAATAATTAACCGTTTTACTATATATTGCTTGACTCACTTTTGTTTAGTGTACAATTACAATATGACAAAGGTTACCTGGAAAGTTCTATACTTTGGAGATCACTGGCATATAAATAGATTATTTTTCCATACTGTGCTGTGAATCTAAAAAGTCTGCACAAGGTGACAGTATGGGACTATTAATCTAAAATACTTAAATATTTTCGCTAAGGGCCTTGCCAAGGATTCTGCTCACCCTCTACCTTCCTACCCTCATACACGAATGATATGCATAAACCATTCAGATTATACCAAGTAGTATCATTTTTCACACTCAATTCCACTTTGTTATGCAACCCATCTCCCTTGGTTCTTTGTTAATTAGGTATTCAACGAAAGACTTTTCTTTGTAGTTCAGGGTTTATATGTGTATTCAAAGCCTAACTCCAAGGGGAGGAGAAAGAAGGATAGAACTACAGGAAGGAAAAAAATGGTGCACAGATGGGGGTGGGAGAAAACAAAAAGGCCAAAAGTCTGCCAAGTGCATACCCACTGGCTAGGAGGTGGGAGCCCAATCTTGGAGGGCAAATCCTAGCTTGCAGTCCCTGCAGAGTAAGAGCAGACAGGAAGACCAGAATTCATGCACTTTATATTCAACATAGTTTTTCTGCTAATGTAGTCAAACTTGATAATGTTACCTTTAGAGGCAGATAGGTGTTCCACAGTGACAGCAAGATTAACTTTCCTACTCATCAAATAATTGTGTCAGATCTGACCAGCTTAGAATAGACCAAGTTCTGTATCTGTGTTCTTGCACCCATGGAAGGTTATCAATAACAGTAAAATTGCCCCCTCCCCAAATAGTCAGAAGCAGAAATTTTAAGAAAGGTTTCTGAAGCTGTCTTGATATTTACTAACCTACAACAGGGTATGAGATTGAAATGGGAAGAGGGTGTGTTTGTCCACCACTCATAGACCTGTAATACTATTTTGTCCCCTTGGCATGCACACACCCAATATATTAGCTGTGAACTGTTCTAACAAAAAAGGAGGTCCGGGGGACACAGGCAGGATTGCCATTCTGCACAGCAGACCACACCCCATACTTTACCTGCGCCGACCACAAGGGCCCTGCTCACAGCTGAGGATGCAATGCAGGAGGGACTTGGAGCGAATGCTGGAGTTGAGGAAGGCCACCACGCAGCCCAGCTGGGCCAGGCCGAACCACACGTGGATGAAGTCAGGCTCATTGCTCATCAGCAGAGCCACGGTGGCCCCCCTTTTCACAGTGGAATGGTTCAGGAAGACATGGGCCACTCTGCTACTCCTTCTGTCTACATCCTGATAGGTGTAGATGTCTCCCTCATAGATGATGAAAGGTTTCTGAGGCTGCTGCTTGGCATGGCTTAGGAATTTATCCAGGACAGTGACCAGCTCGCCTCGGAGCCTGCACATCTCCATCCGAATTCCATAGCGTACCACCTTCCCCAGGTACCAGAAGTCATCCCAGAAGTAAGGGAACAGGAGTTTCTGCAGGAAGTGCAAGAAGACAATTCCAGCCCCTAGTCCTGTTAGCCATAACAAGAGCATGGGGGCCACAGGACCAGAAGCAGCTCTGATCCCAGCCCTACCAGCGTCCTTCGCTTCTAGGCGCAGCTCTCCGCCGAGACAACTGCTCCTCCACACCCGCACCAGCAATTTGTGCCAGCCTTTCTGCCAGGGAGAGGGAAATCTTGCGAAACACTGTGAGCGGTCTGCACAAAGGACGCCCCAAGTGCTGCTGGAGATAAGGCTTGGGACACCTGGCAGACGTGGAGAGCGCGGAAAATCACAGCAGGCGCTCGCAGGGGCCTGGGAGTCAGCGAGCCCAGCGCAGCGCCCTCGCCTCCGGAGCCCCGACGCGGCCCGCGCCCTGCCGGGTTCCCGGGCTCCTTGCAGCCCTCCCCAGGAAGGCTGGGTCGGTCCCGCCGCCTCTGACGGCCTGGGCAAACACCACCGCCCTCAGGCGAAGTGTGTCCCGGGGCTGATGCTCTCCTCGGGGTCGTCTTTCCGGGGGTGCAGATTGGAGGCTGAATCCGAGTCCAGGAAAGCGGGGCTGGCGACGGCTGAGAACTGCAGCAGCTTCCCGTCTGGCCCGCCAGAAACCAGGGTCTCAGGGCCACGCCTCGGCCCGAGGTGACCCCGGGGCCCGTGGGATCCGGGGCCCGCAGCGCCGCCCCCGCTCCGCCCCCAGGGCGCTCTCCGCTGAGCAGCTGCTTTCCACCCGGGGCGCGGCTGCCCCCCGAGCGTCCTTGGGCTGGTGCAGCCTCCTACCGCCCGCCGCCAGGCCCGGGGCCAACCGCGGCTCCGAGCGTTGCCGCTGCAGGGCTCGGGGCTCTGCGCGTCCAGTCGCCGCGGAAAGTGCCGCCAAGGGGCTCTGGCGGGGACGGGACCGTCTCCCGGGGCGGGAGGGCCGGCGTCCGGGAGTCCCCGCGCGGGGTCTGGGGCCATCAGCTGCTGCAGTGGGGTTGGAAGAGTTCACTCCTTAAATCAAGTACCAATTTAAGGGAACTAAACGAGAGGCAGGAGAGGGGAGGGGAGGAATTAAAGAAAAAAACCTGCCGAGAATGGGACAGAGGACAACCAAAAGGAGATCAGGGTGTCAGACGGATCAAGGAATATTTGAGGTCTTTGTTCATAAAGCATCAGACAACTGTTTTGTTTTTTCTACAAAAAGTATTTTTGAGCACTTACATTAGTACGTTGGTATTGACATTTATGTGGGAATTCTATCCTTAGAGGACAGTCCTTTGTACAAAATTTTCCAAAAAATACGGATGTGCGAGCTTAAGTTCATATCCACATCCATATTTTTTAAAAGCATAAAATACTATTATCTGTCCTTGACAAAATATATATATATTTTCAGTTAGATCATGCAAAGACTTCATACTAAGGATTCTAAAGGGGAGAGGGGAACATGGGGAGTTAACAAGAAATTGCAAAGAATTACAATAAAATGTCATACTGTGATGAAATTTTACTGAAGCTAAAAACCTGGGGAATATTTAATTACATTTTTTTTCCTGCAGACACCATCATCCCAGCTCTCTGCTTTTAAGAAGTGTGTATGAATGGTTAATTGCACACACTGAAATGGTTAAGCATTGCCTCACATTGTCAGGCTTTTCTTCCTCCTCCTCTCTCATGTTCTGCAGCTGGGTTCTAGCTAACCTCAGATTTCCTAATAAAAGAAAACTGAAAAAACTCCAAGGGTGACTCTGATTTATTAATCTGAAAAGGATTACTTTAAAGTCACAGTGAAGAGCCCAGAAGAAAGACAAGCTCTTAAAAATATTTGGGTAGAAATAATTTGCAATCACAATATAAGCCGTACAGCATGGAGAATATAGTCAATGATTCTGTAACATCTTTCTACACTGATAGATGGTAACTGCACTAGAGGGGTAAGGATTTAATAACATGGGTAACTGTTGAACCACTGTGTTGTACATTCCAAGCCAACATAAGATTGTATATCAAGGATACTTGAATTAAAAACAATTTTTTGTGTAGATAAAACGATTTCTAAATTTACTCAGAAGTTCCGGTCTTTTCAACTCAAGACACAGCTTTTCAGTTAAAAAAAAGTATTAGTATCAAGCAGTTCGCAACTTGAAAATCAGTTTACAACCTGAAGAGCATCCTTCAAATTTTATCCTTTTTGCTCCTGGTTCTACTCTGATTCAGTCACCTTCTAGAAAACAACACTTGAAGCAGAAAACAGAATATGGAGCAGTTGGTCTCAGACTTTTGATTTCCAGTACAAGTAGAACCTGTCCACCTCTAGTGGGGAAAAATGAGTAAAGAAGCATAGGTTTGCCATTTTTTATTTTGTTAAATTTAAAATATTAAGCACACATTACACCAATTACCATATACCATCACCATCGTTCCATAAAGGGAAGGATTTATTTCAACATTAAAAAGAAGGAAGAATACCATTAGAATAAAGGACAATATTTCAAAATAAATAAAATTAATTTCATGAAAAACTCATGTGTTATGCTTATTTTTTCTTAACAGGAACTTGCTAACATAACCCCAAGGCATGAAACTAAATATTTAGCAACTAATATGAGTGAGTTAAGAAAATATTTGGCACCGTAAATGTGAGACAATTTGATTTATTAGAACTACAAACATGCTGCCAAAATTTATATTAGCCAAGGCCAATTCTGTGCCTGAAATCTCGCCATGAAAGAAGGAATCAATGAATATCTTGGGACATCTACCAGTATTAGATATACCCTGACATCGGCCCATGTATCTGTTCCTTTTTTTTCCAGAAACTTTGTATTCACTTTCAGATACTGCTAAAGGCAGTTAAACAGAAGATATAACCATTAATTACAATTATTAACTTTTGCAAAATGAGGGACAGTAAGACTAATTGCAAATGATTAAAATAATTACTTAATTAAAATAAAGGGAAACAAGCACATACAAATAGTCTAGACCATTTCTGTTTATATGGCCATGGACAATGCATTATTTCTCAGGTTCCCCTTTAGGAAATATAGAAATGTATTTTTCTTGAGTGTTACTTGAAAATAAATATTGTGACTAAATGCAAGTCAATGTAAAAAGAAAAATCTTGCTTATTTTCAATCTAAATATATTCTCCTTTCTGTCTCCCCCATTTTTTATTTGACTTTACCCTCTGACACTCTCCCAAGTCCCTCTGTACCTTCAGTTCTGTTGAAGATGAATTGGTCCGTAAGTGGCTCACAGTGAAACTGAAGAAATAGCATCATATGATGGCCCCTAACTCATCTTATGCCCATAGGATTTTACCATGGCGGTTAAAGAATTCGGACTGTACAGGCAAATTACTCGTGTCCGTAAGTCTGATAAAATTCTACAACAGCACCTTTTGGGTTATGGGAGGCTTAGGGGAGAAGGTGGAGGTTTACAAAGGTCCTAGACGACACTATGCTCGTAGGAAAATACCACAACACGTGTTTGCAATGGACCAAGAAGCTCTAAGTTCCTAGACAGCAGGTACACTTGGGGAAGAGGGCTGGAGGGAGTGGTTCATGTGGACGCTGGAAGAAGGATGAGAAATGCTGAATGGAAGACTCATCCGCTTTATAATTCTATCCAGTCACAAAGTCCTGCTCAGGTTTTAATCACTGATTTTTAATCACTGATTTAGCCTCTGATCATAGCTTGGTTTTTGATGGGAAACTTACTCTTGCTATGATCTGTTTATGTTAATGAACAATCATTGCCCCTCATAAGGACTTGTAAAGCGAATTCAACATGAAAGATGAGAAGTGGGTTAGAGTGTGTGGAGGCATTAATATTACTACATGTCTTCGGCACATCAAACACTTCTTGAAATATAAAATTTTTATGGCACCAAATAAGTGATCCTGTAATAATAGTCTGGGAAACAGTTCCCAAACAAATTAAATATTTAACAATCACTTTTGCCACAGACTACAAACTATGCCTGGAAACCTAGGCCAATCAGGATCCTGCCAAGAAAGCAGTATACACATATTTTTTTATTCATGAATTTTTAAAACAGCTTTCTTATATCCATATACTTCTGTACTTCTATTTATGATAACTTCCCCTTCCTCAGTGTTGGTGAAATGTACTGTTTACAAAAGAGACTTATGGAGAGTTTTACGGCTGACTCTGATTCCTCGGGCAGGTTCCTCTCTGTTTCATAAACCACCCCCATGGAGGTGGGTCATTTGGTCATTAGTGAGATAATCAAAGAAACTCTTTCGAAACTTATTAGGAATTAACAATGTTCCAAAGACTACCATGAGTTGTTCCATGGGCCCCTGTTTTTACATGTCCCATAAGCTCTAACATTTACTCTCAATGATGTGGATGGCAACAGAGGTTCAGGGTGTTTGTCTCATTTCTTCACACATCCTGCAAATTTATAACAACCTTTTCTCCAAAGGCTTAATTATAATAATTATTTCTCTCTGGGTAGGCAAGTATCCAGTGCTGGTAGGTGACCTCTGACCTCACCAGTGCCCACCACTTACGGAGTCCAGACAGCTGCTCCAGCTCCAGGCTGTTCCCACCCATCAAGAAGCGGGAGGGAGGAAGCTCGGGGCAGTCACCTCTACTGGTGTTGCTCTGTTTCAATTTTATTTTTTAGCTTTTTATTAAATGAAACAATATAATGGTACTCCCTACCACATATTCATCACCTAGATTTCATGATCTTTAACATTCTGCCCAATTTGTTTCAACTTTTTTATTCTGAAGTATGGTATTTAATTACAGACCACATGGCATTGCTACCCTAAATATCTCTGGGTACATTTCTGAGAAATGGACATTTCCCCACCTAACACAATACCATGATCACATCTCATCAAATTAACAATAATTCTTTAACATCATCTAATATTTAGCCTATATTTAGTTTCTTCTAAAATGTCTTGTGCAGTTGACTGGTCTAAAACCAGAATCAGTTTAAGCTCTAAAGTCTAAATTCTTTTTTAATCTAGAATGGTTCTTACCACAACCTTATCTCTTCCCAGAACAGATCCTAGTTAAAGACAACAGGCGAGTGGTCTTGCAGGGCGTCCCACCTTCTACACTGGTCTGATGGTT
This sequence comes from Manis pentadactyla, assembly GCF_030020395.1. NCBI lineage: Eukaryota > Metazoa > Chordata > Mammalia > Pholidota > Manidae > Manis > Manis pentadactyla. The sequence continues at coordinate 63,680,836 of NC_080031.1, read as the reverse complement.
TGCCCATGTCTCCTTGGTAAGAGTCAGGTTGAACACTTTTCTTAAGACTACTTCACAGGGATACTATGCATTTTATGTTGCATTACATCAAGATAAACACAATATCCAGTTGTTGTGAATTAGCACATCACTACTGATAAAACATGGCTTACTTTATACACCATTCTGCACCTAATGTATCCTGGTGATCAAAATCTACTACTATGTAGAGACCCTCCTTGTTTTCTTTTATGGTAGCATGTTGTGCAGCAATATCATAACTCACTCAGCTCACTCTCAATCGATGGGCTTGTTTTCAATCTTTGCCATCACAAACATTCCAGGTAATGAATCTGTGCACATAGTATATAGTTTTGTCAGCGTTAACTTTGCAATAGCTTCTTAGAAATGGGATTGCTGAGTCAAAGAGTAAGTAGATATGTGATTTTTCTGGAGACTGTTCATTTCCCCTCCAAGTTAGTTGTATCACTGACATGCCCACCATCAACGTGCAAGAATATTGGGGAAGTGCAAAAGAAATCTCTAACAAGACTACTTTCACTGAATTAGCAATACTGCAGACTGTATACAATGTTCCCACAAATATGGACAAGTTAATTCATGCTATATATTGTAGATGTTTTGGTTCTGTGTTCTAACATCACTAACATCATTATCGAAGTATTTCATTCCCATTGAATGTAATTTTTCTTTTATTTTACATGTAACTATATAACCCAAAACCCACATCTGTTTTCTGATTTTGCAAATATTATATTTCCAGACTGTATTATATGGTAAATTAGAAAAACACATTTAAAACAAAAGCTAAACTCAATGAACATATCTTCTCAGGGATGGGAAATATAATGACAATGTGGCCTCAAAACCCAGACCACACACACTTCAAAGAGATATTGTTCTCCAAAATATTTCAAAAATGCATGTCCTGATTTGCTACTGGAGGCACATACACAAATCTTGGCTCATTTAATTAATGGTATCCATGAGCCACATCATAGAGTATTAATTGAAAACCTAACAGTTACAGACAAGGAGTTTCTGATGCATGCCAACAGGAAGACACTCTTCAATTCTTTAAAATTGGCTTTTGAACTCCGAGAAATATTCCAAAGGCCTACCATGGACCTTTCTCAATAGTATTTGAGAATTTGGTAATGCATTCTTTTGCCAAAGAAAGCCCAAAACAGATGGGGAAACCCTACTACTCTATCACAACTATGGGCTTCTAACAAACGGAGTCAGTGCCAGATTCTGGGGCCGATTCCAAGAAACAGAAACAGAACAGCCTCACTGACCGACTCCCTTTTTCAGAGATCAAACTAAAGGGCCCTGCGTTCCAGCACTAAGGAGCTGACAGGACCTTGGGCGAGGTGATTTCCCCGGGGGAGCGCAGACGCACAGTCAGATCTGGCTGCTGGCATTTGGCCACATCATTTGTCAAAGCGTAGGCCCGGGAGTACCTCATGCTACTCAGTGCTGTTTCTGACAAGGTTTTGTGGGGAATGTTAACTAATGAAGTTGTCTGGCACTCTGAGGTGCCGTGACATAATACTGGTATATCACTGATATCAAACGTAAAGAAACTGGGCTTCAGACTCATCTGGGGACGCCGGTCTGACATAATGACCCACACCATACATACTATATTCATCTAGATCTGATCGACCTCAGAGTTTTCTGTACCTGCTCTTGATCCCCAGCACCCTAGGGGCGGGTCTCAGTGGGCCTCCATTTTGGTTTTCACACTCCTGGGGAACAGGCTGCCCAATCCACCTCCTGACAGACATCCTCCTCAGATCTCCACATTCAGGCCTTTATGTCGCCTGGCTTCCAAGATCACATGATAGAAGATTACAGAATCGCAATTCATCTTCTCCTTGTGGACCCTTTTCAAGGCAGGCATAAACTGTGGCTCTCATGTGTCCGTACTTTCTACTTGGACTTTTTGTTAAATAAAGATGAGGCTCCTTGGCTCATGTTCAGGAATCAAGCTACTACCCTGGGAAAACTTCATTCTGGAAGTTTCTTTTCCCTTCTCCCAAGACTTGAACTGTGGCCAGTCCATCCCATCATTGGCCCACAGGATCCTATTTGGTTGCTCCTCTCTTTCGTCAGGCTTAGTAGGAAAAGTGACAGGTGGGGATACAGGACATGATAATCCTGTACTCACACAACACGGTGGTGGGCGGCAGCAACCAGACAGATACGGGGGCTCGGGGAGCACCTCGAGCATGCGGCAGTTCCTTGGCTCCGTCTAACGGGAGCACCGAGGGGCCCAGCCTGCTCTGCTCTAGCAGAGCACACCTGCTGGAACACTGATGCCGGATATGTGAAGGCACCTCAGCCCCCATGTGAGAGAGACACCACTGCTGGGGCCCGTGCTTGGGCTCCTCCACTGCAGTGCTGCAGGATCTAACGTCGGCTGGTTGGGAGGTTGGGTCTTTTACCTTCTCCGGGTCGCCCTCTCCCATGGACTCTCACACTTGGTTGATCTTTCACTTGCCAGTGTGCCAAAGATCAATCTGATGGCCGACAAATTCACCAAAGTTTAAATTTTTTTTTCTTTTTACTGTTACATCTACCTTACAAAGTCCTTTTTAACTACACCTACAAACATTAATCAATGCTTTCATAAATTAAAGAAATCAAATTTATACGATATAATCCTGACTGGCCAAACTTTCACCATAGCCAGTGCTTACATAATCCTCTTTTCCTAGACTCCAGCATGTCCTGTTCAATTTTCCCTGAGATTTTTAACTTTTTTTTTTGAGAGGGCATCTCTCATATTTATTGATCAAATCGTTGTGAACAACAATAAAATTCTGTGTAGGGGACTCAATGCACAATCATTAATCAACCCCAAGCCTAGTTCTAAACAGTCTCCAGTCTTCTGAAGCATAACGAACAAGTTCTTACATGGTGAACAAATTCTTACATGGTGAACAGTGCAAAGGCAGTCATCACAGAAACTTTCAGTTTTGATCACGCATTATGAACTATAATCAGGTCAAATATGAATATTCGTTTGATTTTTATACTTGATTTATAAGTGAATCCTACATTCTCCTTATTATTATTGTTATAATTATTATTTTTTTAATAAAATGCTGAAGTGGTAGGTAGATGCAAGATAAAGGTAGAAAACATAGTTTAGTGCTGTAAGAAAGCAAATGTAGATGATCAGGTGTGTGCCTATAGACTAAGTATTAATCCAAGCTAGACAAGGGCAACAAAACATCCACGGATGCAGAAGATTTCTCTCAGAACAGGGGGGGTGAGGTTCTAAGCCTCACCTCTGTTGATCCCCAATTTCTCACCTGATGGCCCCCCTGTGACTGTGCCTGTCTTAGGTTGTTTTCTCCCTTGAGGAATCTTACCTGTCTCTGGCTAACCAGTCATCTTCCGGGGCCATACAGGGAAATGTTAAGTTGGTAAGTGAGAGAGAAGCAATATTCCTTGAAAAGGTTAGCTTTTAAATTCCTTGCAGATTTATGCCCTGTGGCTTATATGCCCAGAATTTGTCTTGAGGTATCTTTACCACTTGGAAGAATTATGATACTTGGTAATTTCGATATGAGGCACAAATTCTACTTAAGGGTTATAATTAGGAAGGAAGAAGAAAAGCTATAGAAGTAGCAGACGGAAGAAAACATGGGAAGATTGATTATTTCTCTGACATATCTTCTTGTAGTGTAACATAAGCGTGTATAGATTTTAAATTACTAATTAATTTGTGTGCACACATTAACATAATAGGAATACAGCTATATAACCAAAGCAGACCTACAATTACCAGCCATCTCCAGTGAAACTAAGAAAACCAGTTAGGCACCCTAGGCATTTGTGAAAACTTATCAATGATATGATGGATATTATCTAACTGAATTTGAATAGTTTGAGAAAAATCAGACAAATTAAAACAATACATTCCTGGGAACTGTTCACATCCCATATGTTCTTTTAACAGTAAAAAGTCTGTAGTTGTAAGACTTTGGAGAGCTGCAACTTGCACTTCTCCTAATTCTTGGTTGAGTTCCGACAGTATAGATCGAGCCAAATTTGTTGTTTTACTGTATGCACAGGCCAGCTTAGATATCTCCTTCTTCATTCAAATGGCAAGTCCAGGAACCAGTGGGATGAATGCAGCTACAACTGAAACAGCGCCAGGATCTTTGTTGAAGTTTTTAATGATCATCTTCTGGAATGACTCTTCCAGAGAATGTTGATGTTGGAAGTTCTTTTTCATATCGTATCTTAATTCGTTTTCTGAGTAGCCAATTTAGGCTTTGATCCTCTGTATAAACACAAACAAAACCTTTGCCCACACTTTGATATGACTTTTATACCATTGTGAAGAACCTATTGAAGATCACCACACAGGAACTGCTTTTTTTTTCTAAGGGAAAGGAAGACTATCAGAAAAATGTGCTTCCATAGCTGATCATCTGACATCCTTTAAATGATCAAAGTTAAGGATATTTAAAGAATGCATTAATCGTTGATTTACAGTTAGTTTTAACCTATCAGGGAGTAATCCCCCGTTTCTTTCTTTTTTTTGGTTATCATTAATCTATAATTACATGAAGAATATTATGTTTACTAGGCTCTCCCATATACCAGGTCCCCCCCCACACAAACCCCTTTACAGTCACTGTCCATCAGCATAGCAAAATGTTGCAGAATCACTACTTGTCTTCTCTGTGTTGTACAGCCCTCCCCTTTCTCCCACCACCCCCCATTATGCATGCTAATCATAATACCCCCTTTTCTCTCCCCCCCTTATCCCTCCCTACCCACCCATCCTCCCCAGTCCCTTTCCCTTTGGTACCTGTTAGTCCATTCTTGGGTTCTGTGATTCTGCTGCTGTTTTGTTCTTTCAGTTTTTCCTTTGTTCTTGTACTCCACAAATGAGTGAAATCATTTGGTATTTCTCTTTCTCCCCTTGGCTTATTTCACTGAGCATAATACCCTTTGGCTCCATCCATGTTGTTGCAATGGTAGGATTTGTTTTCTTCTTATGGCTGAGTAATATTCCATTGTGTATATGTACCACATCTTCTTTATACATTCATCTACGGATGGACACTTAGGTTGCTTCCAATTCTTGGCTATTGTAAATAGTGCTGTGATAAACATAGGGGTGCATCTGTCTTTTTCAAATTTGAGTGCTGCGTTCTTAGGGTAAATTCCTAGGAGTGGTATTACTGGGTCAAATGGTAAGTCTATTTTGAGCATTTTGAGGAAACTCCATACTGCTTTCCACAATGGTTGAACTAATTTACATTCCCACAAGCAGTGTAGGAGGGTTCCACTTTGTCCACAACCTGGCCAACATTTGTTGTTGTTTGTGTTTTGGATGGTAGCCATCCTTACTGGTGTGAGGTGATATCTCATTGTGGTTTTAATTTGCATTTCTCTGATAATTAGCAATGTGGAGCATCTTTTCATGTGTCTGTTGGCCATCTGAATTTCTTTTTTTGAGAACTGTCGGTTCAGTTCCTCTGCCCATTTTTTAATTGGATTATTTGTTTTTTGTTTGTTGAGGTGTGTGAGCTCTTTATATATTTTGGATGTCAAGCCCTTATTGGATCTGTCATTTACAAATATCTTCTCCCATGCTGTAGGGTGGGAGATGATGGTGTCTTTTGCTGTACAGAAGCTTTCAGCTTAATATAGTCCCACTTGTTCATTTTTGCTGTTGTTTTCCTTGCCCGGGAGATATGATCAAGAAGAGATCACTCATGTTAATATCTAAGAGGTTTTTGCCTATGTTTTTCTCTAAGAGTTTTATGGTTTCATGACTTACATTCAGGTCTTTGATCCATTTTGAATTTACTTTTGTGTATGGGGTTAGACAATGGTCCAGTTTCATTCTCCTACATGTAGCTGTCCAGTTTTGCCAGCACCATCTGTTGAAGAGACTGTCATTTTGCCATTGTATGTCCGTGGCTCCTTTATCAAATATTAATTGACCATATATGTTTGGGTTAATGTCTGGAGTTTCTAATCTGTTCCACTGGTCTGTGGCTCTGTTCTTGTGCCAGTACCAAATTGTCTTGATTACTATGGCTTTGTATTAGAGCTTGAAGTTGGGGAGTGAGATCCGCCCTACTTTATTCTTCTTTCTCAGGATTGCTTTGGCTATTTGGGGTCTTTGGTGTTTCCATATGAATTTTTGAATTATTTGTTCCAGTTCATTGAAGAATGTTGCTGGTAATTTGATAGGGATTGCATCAAACCTGTATATTGCTTTGGGCAGGATGGCCATTTTGACGATATTAATTCTTCCTAGCCATGAGCATGGGATGAGTTTCCATCTGTTAGTGTCCCCTTTAATTTCTCTTAAGAGTGACTTGTAGTTTTCAGGATATAGGTCTTTCACTTCTTTGGTTAGGTTTATTCCTAGGTATTTTATTCTTTTTGATGCAGTTGTGAATGGAATTGTTTTCCTGATTTCTCTTTCTATTGGTTCATTGTTAGTGTATAGGAGAGCCACAGATTTCTGTGTGTTAATTTTGTATCCTGCAACTTTTCTGTATTCCGATAACAGTTCTAGTAGTTTTGGAGTGGAGTCTTTAGGGTTTTTTATGTACAATATCATGTCATCTGCAAGTAATGATAGTTTAACTTCCTCTTTACCAATCTGGATTCCTTGTATATCTTTGTTTTGTCTGATTGCCTTGGCTAGGACCTCCAGTACTATGTTAAATAACAGTGGGGAGAGTGGGCATCCCTGTCTTGTTCCCGATCTAAGAGGAAAAGCTTTCAGTTTCTCGCTGTTCAGTATAATGTTGGCTGTGGGTTTATCATATATGGCCTTTATTATGTTGAAGTACTTGCCCTCTATTCCCATTTTGCTGAGAGTTTTTATCATGAATGGATGTTGAACTTTGTCAAATACTTTTTCAGCATCTATGGAGATGATCATGTGGTTTTTGTCTTTCTTTTTGGTGATGTGGTGGATGATGTTGATGGATTTTCGAATGTTGTACCATCCTTGCATCCCTGGGATGAATCCCACTTGGTCATGGTGTATGATCCTTTTGATGTATTTTTGAATTCGGTTTGCTAATATTTTATTGAGTATTTTTGCATCTACATGCATCAGGGATATTGGTCTGTAATTTTCTTTTTTGGTGGGGTCTTTGCCTAGTTTTGGTATTAGGGTAATGTTGGCTTCATAGAATGAGTTTCGGAGTATTCCCTCCTCTTCTGTTTTTTCTAAAACTTTAAGGAGAATGGGTATTATGTCTTCTCTGTGTGTCTGATAAAATTCTGAGGTAAATCCATCCGGCCCCGGGGGTTTTGTTCTTGGGAGGTTTTTTGATTTCCACTTCAATTTCTTTGCTAGTAATTGGTTTAACTTTTCTGTTTCTTCCTTGGTCAGTCTTGGAAGGTTGTATTTTTCTAGGAAGTTGTCCATTTCTTCTAGTTTTTCCAGCTTGTTGGCATACAGGTTTTCATAGTAGTCTTTACGAATTCTTTGTATTTCTGTGGAGTCTGTTGTGATTTTTTCCGTTCTCATTTCTGATTCTGTTGATGTGTGTTGATTCTATTTTTCTCTTAATAAGTTTTGCTAGAGGCTTATCTAGCTTGTTTATTTTCTCAAAGAACCAGCTCTTGGTTTCATTGATTTTTCCTATTGTTTTATTCTTCTCAATTTTGTTTATTTCTTCTCTGATCTTTATTATGTCCCTCCTTCTGCTGACTTTAGGCCTCATTTGTTCTTCTTTTTCCTGTTTCAATTATTGTGATGTTAGACTATTCATTTGGGATTGTTCTTCCTTCTTCTTATGTGCTGGGATCTCTATATACTTTCCTCTTAAGACTGCTTTCGCTGTGTTCCACAGAAGTTGGGGCTTTGTGTTGTTGTTGTCATTTGTTTCCATATATTCCTTGATCTCTATTTTAATTTGTTTGTTGATCCATTGATTATTTAGGAGCATGTTGTTAAGACTTCATGTGTTTGTGAGCCTTTTTTGTTTTCTTTGTAGAATTTATTTCTAGTTTTATACCTTTGTGGTATGATAAATCGTTTGGTAGAATTTCAATATTTTGGAGTTTACTGAGGCTCTTTTTGTGGGCTAGTATGTGGTCTATTCTGGAGAATGTTCCATGTGCACTTGAGAAGAATGTATATCCTGCTGCTTTTGGATGTAGATTTCTATAGATGTCTATTAGGTCCATCTGTTCTAGTGTGTTATTCAGTGCCTCCGTGTCCTTACTTATTTTCTGCCTGGTGGATCTATCCTTTGGGGTGAGTGGTGTGTTGAAGTCTCCTAGAATGAATGCATTGGAGTCTATTTCCCCCTTTAGTTCTGTTAGTATTTGTTTCACATATGCTGGTGCTTCTGTGTTGGGTGCATATATATTTAGAATGGTTATATCCTCTTGTTGGACCAAGCTCTTTATCATTATGTAGTGTCCTTCTTTATCTCTTGTTACTTTCTTTGTTTTGAAGTCTGTTTTGTCTGATATTAGTACTGCAACCCCTGCTTTCTTCTCGCTGTTGTTTGCCTGAAATATGTTTTTCCATCCCTTGACTTTTAGTCTGTGCATGTCTTTGGGTTTGAGGTGAGTTTCTTGTAAGCAGTATATAGATGGGTCTTGCTTTTTTTTTTTTTTTTTTTTTTTTAGATAATTATTTTTTATTGAAGGGTAGTTGACACACAGTATTACATTACATTAGTTTCAGGTGTACAACACAGTGATTCAACATTTATATACATGATAATTCTAAGTACCAGCTATCACCATACCAAGTTGTTACAATATTTTGACTATATTCCTTATGCTATACATTACATCCCGGTTGCTTATTTATTTTACAATTGGAAGTGTGTACTTTTTCTTGGTTGTTGTTGTTAGGGCATCTCTCATATTTATTGATCAAACGGTTGTTAACAACAATAAAATTCTGTATAGGGGAGTCAATGCTCAATGCACAATCATTAATCCACCCCAAGCCTAATTTTCGTCAGTCTCCAATCTTCTGAAGCATAACGAACAAGTTCTTACATGGAGAACAAATTCTTACATAGTGAATAAGTTACATGGTGAACAGTACAAGGGCAGTCATCACAGAAACTTTTGGTTTTGCTCATGCATTATGAACTATAAACAGTCAGTTCAAATATGAATACACATTTGATTTTTATACTTGATTTATATGTGGATACCACATTTCTCTCTTTATTATTTTTAATAAGATGCTGAAGTGGTAGGTAGATACAACATAAAGGTAGAAAACATAGTTTAGTGTTGTAAGAGAGCAAATGTAGATGATCAGGTGTGTGCCTGTAGACTATGTGTTAATCCAAGCTAGACAAGGGCAATAAAACATCCACATATGCAGAAGATTTCTCTCAGAACAGGGGGGGTGAGGTTCTAAGCCTCACCTCTGTTGATCCCCAATTTCTCACCTGATGACCCCCCTGCGACTGTGCCTGTCTTAGGTTGTTCCTCCCTTGAGGAATCTTACCCGTCTCTGGCTAACCAGTCATCTTCCGGGGCCATACAGGGAAATGTTAAGTTGGTAAGTGAGAGAGAAGCCTTATTGTTTGAAATGGTTAGCTTTTTATTTCTTTGCATATTTATGCCCTGTGGCTTCTATGCCCAGCATTTGTCTTGAGGTATCTTTACCACTTGGAGGAGTTATGATACTCGGTAAATTTGATATGAGGCACGAATTCTATTTAAGAATTCGTTGTAATTAGGAAGAAAGAAGAAAAGCTATAGAAGTAGCAGGCGGGAGAAAACATGGGAAGATTGATTATTTCTTTAACATATCTTCTTGTAGAGTAACTTCAGCATGTATATATTTTAAGCTACTACTTAAATTGCGCACACACATTAACATAATAGGAGTATAGTTACATAACCAAAGCATACCTGTAATTACCAGCCATCTCCAGTGAAACCAAGAAAACCAGTTAGGCACCCTAGGCATTTGTGAAAACTTATCAATGATATGATGGTTATTATCTAACTGAATTTGAGTAGTTTGAGAAAAATCAGACAAATTAAAACAACCCATTCCTGGGCACTGTTCACATCCCATATGTTCTTTTAACAGTAAATAGTCTGTAGTTGTAAGATTTTGGAGCGCTACAATTTGCACTTCTCCTAATTCTTGGTTGAGTTCCAACAGTATAGATCCAGTCAAATTTGTTGTTTTACTGTATGCACAGGCCAGCTTAGATATCTCCTTGATTCCCATGGCAAGTCCAGGAGCTGGTGGGATGAGTGCATCTACAGCTGTAGCAGTGCGTGGATCTTTGTTGGGGTTTTTTGATGATCATCTTCTGGCATGAGTCTTCCCGAGAGTGCTGATGTTGGAAGTTCTCTTTCATATCGTTTCTTAGTTCATTTTCGGGGTAGCCAAATTAGGCTTTGATCCTCTGTATAAACACAAACAGACCCTTTGCCTACACTTTTATATGTCCTTTATATCATTGTGTAGAACTCATTAGAGGTCACCACATAGGAACTGCATTTTTTTTTTAATCATTAATCTACACTTACATGACGAATACTTTGTTTACTAGGCTCTCCCCTATACCAGGTCCCCCCTATATACTCCTTTACAGTCACTGTCCATCAGCGTAGCAACCTGTTGTAGAATCACTACTTGTCTTCTCTGTGTTGTACAGCCCTCCCCTTTCTCCCACCCCGCTATGGATGCTAATCTTAATACCCCCCTACTTCTCCCCCCCTTATCCCTCCCTACCCACCCATCCTCCCCAGTCCCTTTCCCTTTGGTACCTGTTAGTCCATTCTTGAGTTCTGTGATTCTGCTGCTGTTTTGTTCCTTCAGTTCTTCCTTTGTTCTTATATTCCACAGATGAGTGAAATCATTTGGTATTTCTCTTTCTCTGTTTGGCTTGTTTCACTGAGGAAAATACCCTCCAGCTCCATCCATGTTGCTGCAAATGGTTGGATTTGCCCTTTTCTTATGGCTGAGTAGTATTCCATTGTGTATATGTACCACATCTTCTTTATCCATTCATCTATTGATGGACATTTAGGTTGCTTCCAATTCTTGGCTATTGTAAATAGTGCTGCGATAAACATAGGGGTGCACTGATCTTTCTCATACTTGATTGCTGCATTCTTAGGGTAAATTCCTAGGAGTGCAATTCCTGGGACAAATGGTAAGTCTGTTTTGAGCATTTTGATGTACCTCCATACTGCTTTCCACAATGGTTGAACAAGTTTACATTCCCACCAGCAGTGTAGGAGGGTTCCCCTTTCTCCACAGCCTCGCCAACATTTGTTGTTGTTTGTCTTTTGGATGGCAGCCATCCTTACTGGTGTGAGGTGATACCTCATTGTAGTTTTAATTTGCATTTCTCTGATAATTAGCGATGTGGAGCATCTTTTCATGTGTCTGTTGGCCATCTGTATTCCTTTTTTGGAGAACCGTCTGTTCAGTTCCTTTGCCCATTTTTTAATTGGATTATTTGTTTTTTGTTTGTTGAGGCGTGTGAGCTCTTTATATATTCTGGACGTCAAGGCTTTATCGGATGTGTCATTTTCAAATATATTCTCCCATACTGTAGGGTTTCTTTTTGTTCTATTGATGGTGTCTTTTGCTGTACAGAAGCTTTTCAGCTTAATATAGTCCCACTGGTTCATTTTTGCTGTTGTTTTCCTTGCCCGGGGAGATATGTTCAAGAAGAGGTCACTCATGTTTATGTCTAAGAGGTTTGTGCCTATGTTTTCTTCCAAGAGTTTAATGGTTTCATGACTTACATTCAGGTCTTTGATCCATTTTGAGTTTACTTTTGTATATGGGGTTAGACGATGGTCCAGTTTCATTCTCCTACATGTAGCTGTCCAGTTTTGCCATCACCATCTGTTGAAGAGACTGTCATTTCGCCATTGTATGTCCATGGCTCCTTTATCAAATATTAATTGACCATATATGTCTGAGTTAATGTCTGGATTCTCTAGTCTGTTCCATTGGTCTGTGGCTCTGTTCTTGTGCCAGTACCAAATTGTCTTGATTACTATGGCTTTATAATAGAGCTTGAAGTTGGGGAGTGAGATCCCCCCTACTTTATTCTTCTTTCTCAGGATTGCTTTGGCTATTCGGGGTCTTTGGTGGTTCCATATGAATTTTTGAATTATTTGATCCAGTTCATTGAAGAATGTTGCTGGTAGTTTCATAGGGATTGCATCAAATCTGTATATTGCTTTGGGCAGGATGGCCATTTTGACGATATTAATTCTTCCTAGCCATGAGCATGGGATGCGTTTCCATCTGTTAGTGTCCCCTTTAATTTCTTTTAAGAGTGACTTGTAGTTTTCAGAATATAAGTCTTTCACTTCTTTGGTTAGGTTTATTCCTAGGTATTTTATTTTTTTTGATGCAATTGTGAATGGAGTTGTTTTCCTGATTTCTCTTTCTGTTGGTTCATTGTTGGTATAAAGGAAAGCCACAGATTTCTGTGTGTTGATTTTGTATCCTGCAACTTTGCTGTATTCCGATATCAGTTCTAGTAGTTCTGGGGTGGAGTCTTTAGGGTTTTTTATGTACAGTATCATGTCATCTGCAAATAGTGACAGTTTGACTTCTTCTTTGCCAATCTGGATTCCTTGTATTTTTTTGTTTTGTCTGATTGCCGTGGGTAGGACCTCTAGTACAATGTTAAATAACAGTGGGGAGAGTGGGCATCCCTGTCTAGTTCCCGATCTCAGCGGAAATGCTTTCAGCTTCTCGCTATTCAATATAATGTTGGCTGTGGGTTTTTCATAGATGGCCTTTATTATGTTGAAGTACTTGCCCTCTATTCCCATTTTGCTGAGAGTTTTTATCATGAATGGATGTTGAACTTTGTCAAATGCTTTTTCAGCATCTATGGAGATGATCATGTGGTTTTTGTCTTTCTTTTTGTTGATGTGGTGGATGATATTGATGGACTTTCGAATGTTGTGCCATCCTTGCATCCCTGGGATGAATCCCACTTCGTCATGGTGTACGATGGTTTTGATGTATTTTTGAATTCGGTTTGCTAAGATTTTGTTGAGTATTTTTGCGTCTACGTTCATAAGGGTATTGGTCTATAGTTTTCTTTTTTGGTGGTGTCTTTGCCTGGTTTTGTTATTAGGGTGATGTTAGCTTCATAGAATGAGTTTGGGAGTATCCCCTCCTCTTCTATTTCTTGGAAAACTTTAAGGAGAATGGGTATTATGTCTTCCCTGTATGTCTGATAAAATTCCGAGGTAAATCCATCTGGCCCGGGGGTTTTGTTCTTTGGTAGTTTTTTGATTACCGCTTCAATTTCGTTGCTGGTAATTGGTCTGTTTAGATTTTCTGTTTCTTTTTGGGTCAGTCTTGGAAGGTTGTATTTTTCTAGGAAGTTGTCCATTTCTCCTAGGTTTCCCAGCTTGTTAGCATATAGGTTTTCATAGTAGTCTCTAATAATTCTTTGTATTTCTGCGGGATCTGTTGTGATTTTTCCTTTCTCATTTCTGATACTGTTGATTTGTGTTGACTCTCTTTTCCTCTTAATAAGTCTGGCTAGAGGCTTATCTATTTTGTTTATTTTCTCGAAGAACCAGCTCTTGGTTTCATTGATTTTTCCTATTGTTTTATTCTTCTCAATTTTGTTTATTTCTTCTCTGATCTTTATTATGTCCCTCCTTCTGCTGACTTTAGGCCTCATTTGTTCTTCTTTTTCCTGTTTCAATTATTGTGATGTTAGACTATTCATTTGGGATTGTTCTTCCTTCTTCTTATGTGCTGGGATCTCTATATACTTTCCTCTTAAGACTGCTTTCGCTGTGTTCCACAGAAGTTGGGGCTTTGTGTTGTTGTTGTCATTTGTTTCCATATATTCCTTGATCTCTATTTTAATTTGTTTGTTGATCCATTGATTATTTAGGAGCATGTTGTTAAGACTTCATGTGTTTGTGAGCCTTTTTTGTTTTCTTTGTAGAATTTATTTCTAGTTTTATACCTTTGTGGTATGATAAATCGTTTGGTAGAATTTCAATATTTTGGAGTTTACTGAGGCTCTTTTTGTGGGCTAGTATGTGGTCTATTCTGGAGAATGTTCCATGTGCACTTGAGAAGAATGTATATCCTGCTGCTTTTGGATGTAGATTTCTATAGATGTCTATTAGGTCCATCTGTTCTAGTGTGTTGTTCAGTGCCTCCGTGTCCTTACTTATTTTCTGCCTGGTGGATCTATCCTTTGGGGTGAGTGGTGTGTTGAAGTCTCCTAGAATGAATGCATTGGAGTCTATTTCCCCCTTTAGTTCTGTTAGTATTTGTTTCACATATGCTGGTGCTTCTGTGTTGGGTACATATATATTTAGAATGGTTATATCCTCTTGTTGGACCAAGCTCTTTATCATTATGTAGTGTCCTTCTTTATCTCTTGTTACTTTCTTTGTTTTGAAGTCTGTTTTGTCTGATATTAGTACTGCAACCCCTGCTTTCTTCTCTCTGTTGTTTGCCTGAAATATGTTTTTCCATCCCTTGACTTTTAGTCTGTGCATGTCTTTGGGTTTGAGGTGAGTTTCTTGTAAGCAGTATATAGATGGGTCTTGCTTTTTTATCCATTCTATTACTCTGTGTCTTTTGATTGGTACATTAAGTCCATTTTCATTTAGGGTGACTATTGAAAGATATGTACTTATTGCCATTACAGGCTTTAAATTTGTGCTAATGAAAGGTTCAAGGTTAGCCTCTTTAGTATCTTAATGCCTAACTTAGCTCACTTATTGAGCTGTAGTATACACTGTCTGGAAATTCTTTTCTTCTCTCCCTTCTTATTCCTCCTGCTCCATTCTTTATATGTTGGGTGTTTTGTTATGTGCTCTTTTTAGGAGTGCTCCCATCTAGAGCAGTCCCTGTAAGATGCCCTGTAGAGGTAGTTTGTGGTAGGCAAATTCCCTCAACTTTTGCTTGTCTGGGTATTGTTTAATCCCTCCATCATATTTAAATGTTAATCGTGCTGGATACAATATCCTTGGTTCAAGGCCCTTCTGTTTCATTGCATTAAATATATCATGCCATTCTCTTCTGACCTCTAAGGTTTCTGCCGAGAAGTCTGATGATAGCCTGATGGGTTTTCCTGTATAGGTGACCTTTTTCTCTCTAGCTGCCTTTAAAACTCTTTCCTTGTCCTTGATCTTTGCTATTTTAACTATTATGTGTCTTGGTGTTGTCCTCCTTAGGTCCTTTCTGTTGGGAGTTCTGTGTATTTCCGTGGTCTGTTCGATTATTTCCTCCCCCAGTTTGGGGAACTTTTCAGTAGTTATTTCTTCAAAGACACTTTCTATCCCTTTTTCTCTTTCTTCTTCTTCTGGTACCCCTATAATATGGATATTGTTCCTTTTGGATTGGTCACACAGTTCTCTTAATATTGTTTCATTCCTGGAGATCCTTTTATCTCTCTCTATGTCAGCTTCTATGCGTTCCTGTTCTCTGGTTTCTATTCCATCAATGGCCTCTTGCATCTTATCCATTCTGCTTATAAATCCTTCCAGAGTTTGTTTCACTTCTGTAATCTCCTTCCTGGCATCTGTGATCTCCATCTGGACTTCATCCCATTGCTCTTGCATATTTCTCTGCACCTCCGTCAGCATGTTTATGATTTTTATTTTGAATTCTTTGTCAGGAAGACTGGTTAGGTCTCTCTCCTTCTCTGGTGTTGTCTCTGTGATCTTTGTCTGCCTGTAGCTTTACCTTTTCATGGTGATAGGACTAGTTTGCAGAGCTGGGACGAGTGACGGCTGGAAGAACTTCCCTTCTTGTTGGTTTGTGGCCCTCCTCTCCTGGGAGAACAGCGACCTCTAGTGGCTTGTGCTGGGTAGCTGCGCGCAGAAAGGGCTTCTGCTTCCTGCCGGGCTGCTATGGAGTTTATCTCCGCTGTTGCTGTGGGCGTGGCCTGGCTCGGGCAGCTGCTCCAAAGTGGTGGAGTCGCGTTGGAGGGGGAGCGGCCGGGAGGCTATTTATCTCCATAAGGGGCCTCCTTGCTCCCTGCAGCCCAAGGGTTATGGTGCCCAGAGATCCCCGGATTCCCTACCTCTGGATTAAGTGTCCCACCCTGTCCCTTTAAGACTTCCAAAAAGCACTCGCCAAAACAAAACAACAACAACCAAAAAAGCCACTCACTTATCTTTGTTCTCCAGCACCGGCCCAAGGACCCCCTCACCAGTCTTGCTGCCCTGTTTCCCTAGTATCTAGACCCCACACATGCACTGTGTCTGCGCTCTGGTCTGGATGGCTAGGGTTGGGTGTTCAGCAGTCCTGGGCTCCCTCTCCCTCCCACTGTGCCTCCTCTCCTCCTGCCAGGAGCTGGGAGGAGGGCCGCTCGGCTCCCATTGGGCCGGGGCTTTTATCTTACCCCCCTCGCGAGGCACTGGGTTCTCTCAGGTGTGGATGTGGTCTGGATATTGTCCTTTGTCCTCTGGTCTCTGTTCTAGGAAGAGTTGTCTTTGTTATATTTTCATAAATATATGTGGTTTTGGGAGGAGATTTCCACTGCTCTACTCATGCCGCCATCTTGGCTCTGCCCCCAAAGTCTATATTTACTAAAAGATTGTTTGCTGAACTGTTTAGAATTTCCTTAACATTCTAGTTTGCATTTTGCTTTGGTTTTTTAGCATCTCCCTCTATTTCTATCGCTACCAATGCCTCAGGCTTACCCCTGTCCCCGCCAGAGGCCATGAAACAAATACTGGAATTACTGGGGAAACAATCCAGCAGTGTTGCCACCAGAGGCAAGGAAGAGGCAGAGCCAACAACAGGAGTGGGGCATCACTGAGCAGCAAGCAGAGCTGAAGGGTCCATCTGTATTCTGAATACAGAACAGAAGGGTCAGCACAGGGTCAAGTGTAGATGGTGGAGGAGGAGTTGTTACAAGAGAACTGGGACCTAATGGAAACTTCCTGAATAGTTCATTTTCTTCCTACACATAATGGTTGGTGTATTTCCTCACAGTGGATTAGGAGAGGGGTGGAGTAAACCTACAGATTACTTCAGGTTCATTATGGAGCTAGAATGAGTAAGGGAATGACAAATAATAAGGTTTTTTTCCCTTAACTTCTTAATTATTTGAAAATACATTTAAGAGTTATAAAACAGGAGATAGAATAAAAGGATTAGGATACACAAATTAAAGGATTAGGATACACAAATTACTTCTTTGTACTTTATTGCTAGGAATTATGATTAATTTTAAGCACCCATCTAAGGCTATCTCACCCACATACTGTCATGCTTGCTTCAGCAGCCCCTCTTCTGCTTTTAGCAAATCTAGTCAGTTATTTTCTGATGTGCTCTCATGAACTGCTTGGCTTCTGTGCAGACCTGGATTGCAGGTTTTGAAAAGAAATGCATGCTTGTTTACTGGACTAAGAATAGATGCTCATCAACATGCACATACAGATGCATCTCTTACTGAGGCATACACTGTAGTATATAGGTTCTTTTTGTTTTAACTTCACAACTAGGTAAGTAACTCAGAATTAGCTCATACATATATGTATATATGCATGGATACATATTTTCACTGTTATCTAATAAGAAATATTATTAGTCACATTTAAGTGTTCTTTAACTGAGTTTCTGTGAATATCTTGTTTTTTAAACTTATAAATTGCATTATGTTGAGGTATATTATATAACATAAAACTATAAATAGTTAAAGTATATAATTTAATGTCTTGACATATGTATATGCCTATGAAATAAATCATCACCACAATCAAGCTAATGAACACACACCCATCAACGCACAAAGCATCCTTAACTTTGAAGACCCTCCTTCCTGCCACTTCTCACCACAGATGCCCCATCCGTCTTCTCAAGTAAATCCTGACAGTGCTTCCTATTATTATAGATTAGTTTGCATTTTCTAGAAATCCATACAAAGGAATCATATTCATTGGCAGAGGATCTGCACAGACATTATTCCAAAGAAGAATTACTGATCCCCAGCAGGTACTTGCAAAGATACTCAGCATGACTGATCATCAGGGAAATGCAAATCACTGTCAGCATGGAAGGAAGGGGAATCCTCCTACACTGCTGGTGGGAATGTAAACTAGTTCAACCATTGTGGAAAGCAATATGGAAGTTCCTCAAAAAACTAAAAATAGAAATACCATTTGACCTGGGAAGCCCACTCCTAGGAATTTACCCAAAGAAAACAACCTCTCAGATTCAAAAAGATACATGCACCCTTATGTTTATGGCAGCACTATTTATGGAAGCAACCTAAGTGTCCATCAGTAGATGAATGGATAAAGAAGAGGTGGTACATATACACAATGGAATACTATTCAGCCACAAGAAAGAAACAAATCCTACCATTTGCAACAACACGGATGGACCTAGAGGGTATTATGCTCAGTAAAATAACAGGTGGTACCTTTTAATCATTTATTCACACTGCACAAAATACCTATTGCCCAAGAATGCATAGAGACAATACCTGTGCCCTACATTTATATTTTATTATCACAATGCAGGTGAAAGAAAAGTTCTTAAAAAAGAAACATTTCTAAAAAACTATTTCTAAGATTCTATTTTTAATGGAAATAAATAAGATCAATGCCAGTAAAAATCATCTTTCCATATTTTAAAATATCTAAATTGATATTTTGATACTAAAGCAATGTTCATATTAATTGTATGTACACGTTCACTGCCTAAGGTAAATTAATCTAAGTTTGAAATTGTTTCATTTCTCTTTTTATTTTTGCATTTTTGTTAATTCGTTGTTATGTTTGTTTCATTAGATATTTCACAAGTGCCTTTTTGCTACCTGAACACATTTGTGTTCATCTGGTTTAGCAGCAGGCTTAAGTAGTCATCACATTTACTTGTGTGTTAATCCAGTACAGATGTGGTAGCCTCGTGACATTTTGAGTGTGAACTAAAGTTGCAGCATATCTGCATTGGATTTATGCACAAAACATTTCGTCTGAAATCCCCTGGGCAAATAGGATGGTTGAAATGGCAGGACACAATGTTCCAAAGAGGAAAACAACAATGGAATTTAATGAGGGTTTGCTCCAGCAAACCTGTGTCTTTGTGCCTGGGTACTCCTGTTCCAATCCTCCTGACTAAACAGTCTATAGAAATTGAGGTACCATCTGGATAAATCAACAAGGAGAATTCATACTGGCCATATAGCCCTTTACTGGGAAGAATTAAACTGGATCTCAGATCCCGGTGACAAAAAAAAAAATAGGCATCTATATTCAGATGATGGCTCATGGGTAGTAGATGTGCTTTAGTTTCACATGTAGTTCTTCGCTCTCATATCCAGGACTGGCCTCTTGCATGTGGAAGGCTGCCTCAAGGAGCGACTCTGATGGCGTGCTTCCATTCCCCGGTGCTGCACCTAGGGCTCCTTCCCTTTCATTGCGAGGAACTGCCTTCCCTTTTCTCTTAGTCATTGTCATTTGGTAACCCCCGAGTTTTTAATGCTAAGAAAGAAATAATTAGGAATCTAGCTGAGAAAGGAAAACTGGAGAAACTCCAAGGGATGGGTTCTTCCTCTACTTACTGTCTCAACAGTAAGGCACACCCTCAATCTCCCAATCGAGCTTTCACCAGACTTCCCCATCCTTCTCTTCACTGGACTTCTAATGCAGACTTTGCAGAGAATTGCAAATTCCTTTTACAAATCACCTTTTACATAAAGCAGACCTAAAATCTGTAATGTTTACATTAAACCTTAGGGAAATTGATTGCAACTGATTGCAAATGAGAGAAACCAACTTACATTATGCAGATTTAAGCAGAAAGGAAATTGCCAGAAAAGCTGGAAAATCAGACACAGGCAAGAATCAAGAGAAGCCAGACACAATGTCTGGGGCTAATACACAACACCAAACACCATGTGATGGAGCCACTGCTCTCCTTCCAGCTGGATCCCGGGGGCAGCATCCGGCACACGGCTCCATTTGGCACCAGGCTGTGTGCAACGCTGCTCCACAGGGGCTGTGGCCAATAGCCATTTACGCCGCCAGATGAATTCTTACTCCAGACCACGTGCCTGGGTGGCTGTACTCATCTCCCACTTCTAGGGGGTGGCCAAAGAGGGTATTTGGGCAGTGAGATTTTGTAGTAGGAAATGGGCCCTGCCTCCCCAAGTAGGAGGAGGAGAATTCCCCCAAACACATGAACCAGCTTCAATACCCAAACAGCCAAAGGAAACGAAATGTCCAGCAGAGGGCCATTTTTTAGATGACTTGAATTTTTGTGAATTTCCCCTTATTTGTTAGTTTGAAGCTATTTCTTCTTACTTTTATTATTAAAGTGTTTTAAAACTTTCAAATAGGAATTCTTCAAACAGACGTAACTTATAAATCAGTCATGAAATCAATTTAGTAAGCTATGATGAACATTTTTTTAATACACAGAATGGGATAGAATTTATCAATGTGCACACTGCGGAGTATGACATGGTGTTCCATACTCTGTGGAACTTTTGCCTCCTATGGGTCATGGTAAAACAAATCTTGATAACTGCTGCTCCAAAGGACTATACACATGGATTTGGAGACTTGGAGACTAGAGAGTGACGTTAGGTTTGCATGGCAGTGACCTGGGAGAGGAGACCAACTGTGGGCAGAAGGGACAGGTCAGGGTGGTAGAATATGTGGGCCACTCCCAGGGTCCTATAAAAAGTGTAATGAGGAGCTGCCGCAGAGCCGAGGGCCTCTGAGGCCACCCTGGTCTCTTCCTATTGTCCCAGCGATTGAGGAGAGAGCACTGACGAGAGTTCCAGCAATGGGGCATGGTTCTCGTCACACATATTAGAATCCACTGTGAATTTGCCCTAAGAGAGCTTGGCTGACAATGCTGGAGTCGACAGTGTCAACACTGCTATCTTTAGGCACATCACGAGTTAGGTAGGCTGCATGTATATTATTTTTATAGAAAATATATTCAATTTCTAAAGAACTGGCACAACTTTCTAATGATTTGATAACTTCCTCCAAAATTCTAAGTAGAAGTGGGGCTGGTGCAAAGTCATGTGGACAATAGAGGAAGTGCCTCTCAGTATAAACATATGAATGGGAGGGGGAAGCCATGCAGAAACTGCGGTGTCATTTCTTTCAGAGTGAAACAATTCTTTTTAAAAAGCTCAAGAAGTTTAATTTGGCATTTGCACAAATTGTAGTAATATTAGACATTCTTAATGCTGCCATATTCTGACATGACTCACTTTCAGGTCTTCCTAAAATGGTGTCATCATTAACGTGAAGATATTGCAAGCCAGTCTGATTTGTGTGTTGAGGGGGGTAGAGGGGAAATCCCATGATATTATCAGGTTGATCTTCCTGTGTACCATCCCACAGCATCGTTTCTTGGCATAGGAGAGTGCACTGGGGTGTATTAATTTATTTGCTGACTAAACATTGTTCTGTTACTTAGACTCGCATGGTGTGGTGTGGTTCACTGGACACAGAACTGCAAAGAGAATCATCCTCAAGAATGCAAACACAGTTGCCCTCACAGAACACTACACTGTTATCTTGTAGAGAGTAAGGAATTTGATTCATTTAACTCTCTGTTCCCAGGTTGAGTGCCCAAGCCACACTCACCTTCAATGTGATGGTCCATTTCTCTCGAACATTCACTGTTAGCTGCTTTACTAATTAATCTTCACAAAAATTCTATGGACTGGGTTTTTTCACTGTTTATATTTTGCAAGGAGGAAACTGAGAAAGGTTAAATAATTGCTCAAGGTCACACAGCTTGTGGGAGTACAAGCTGGGGTCCTAATCATATAGTCTGACTCAAGAGTTCACCCCTCTCATCACTGACCTCAACTGCCTCTCTTGATGTGAAAGTATTGTTGGAAGGAAAGAGGACTACAAGAAATGCTATCAGAGGCTTTACTGGAATTATCAAAATGAGCATAAAGTTAAAACTACAAAATCCCCCAGTAGAGTGCTATTTCCTTTGCTAGAGCAACTTTTCTCTCTGCCTCCCTTTAGTGGAACTCTACGGCCTATAGTGTTAGGATCTGATTCAGCTGTATAGATGAGAATATACCTGAATAATAAGGGTTTACATAAATTAAGTTTATTCTTAAGTCAAATAAATCTGGAGGCAGGAAGTCCATCTCATGTTTTTATCAGAAACCTCTACTCCTGTCTTTCTCTCTACAAAACTAGCACAAGGTTTCCATCTTCAAGTCACTTTATGTTTCAAGATGGTCTGTGGAACTCCAGCCATTAGACCTGAGTTGTGGGCCAAAAGACCAACAAAAGGCAGAATGGTAAAGAGAGACTCCTTCCTGTAACACAGCTACCTTTAAGCAACATTCACAGAAATTACACAGAATACTTTCGCTGACTTATCATTGGCCAGTGCTTGGTGCATGACTTAGTACATGACAGTACCTGGTTTTAAGGGAGGCAGGCTGGGGAAATGTAGTCTTTCTTTTCACGTATCAACGTGCTTAGCTAAAATTCAGGACTCTGGACTGAGGAAGTACAGGGGCCATAGATACCCAGGTAAAAAACTAACAATTTCTGCTATAGTGCCTCACCTACACATCACCTATTCCAAGAAATCTTTCCTTTCACTTCGAATTTATATAATCTCTCCTTACTTTGAATCCCACAGCATATTATCTGCTCTACATTGTCTTCATCTTACCCCTGCAGCTTGATGATGTCTTGAAGGCAGACACTGTCTTTGTGTATTCCATGAGATACCAAGGTGCCTTGCATTGTGTAGATGTTCAATGAAATGGCAACAGGAATCTTTTTGTTGTTGTTGTAAGGAAACAAAAGTATGGTCATAGTGAATGGGTAAAAAAACAAGACCCATCTATTTGCTACTTGCAGGAGACTCACTTTTTAAACCTAATGACAAACACAATCTGAACCTAAAGGGATGGAAAAAGATATTCCATGCAAATAACAATGAGAAAAAAAAAAACTGGAGTAGCAATATTTATATAAGACAAAATAGAATTTAAAACAAAGACTGTAACAAGAGACAAAGAAAGGACATTACATAATGATTAAGCTCATAATCTAGTGAGAAGATATAACAACTGTAAATATCTCTGTACCCAACAGAGGAGAACCAAATATATAAGGCAAATACTAATAGGCATAAAGGGAGAGCTTGACAGTAATATACTAATAGTGGGGGACTTTAATTCCTCACTTACATCAGTGGATAGATCAACCAGACATAAAATCAAAGAGGAAACAATGGATTTGAAGGACACACTAGGCCAATTGGAATTAACAGATTTATACAGAACATTACATCCAAAACAGAAGAATACACACACATTCTTCTCAAGCACATATGGAATAGTCTCCAGAACAGAATGTTAGGTCACAAGGCAAGTTTCAATAAATTTAAAAAGACATCATACAAGAGCCTTTTTTGACAATTGTATGAAACTGGAAATCAATTTCAAGAAAAAACAGAGAAAGCACAAACACATGGAGGCTAACCAGCATGCCACTAAACAACCAATGTGCCATCAAGGAAAAAAATTTAAAAATACTTGAAGAATAATGAAAATAGAAATATAATGGTTCAAAAATATTTAGGATGCAGTCCTAAGGTTAAG
Organism: Manis pentadactyla; assembly: GCF_030020395.1. NCBI lineage: Eukaryota > Metazoa > Chordata > Mammalia > Pholidota > Manidae > Manis > Manis pentadactyla. Next base: position 63,657,251 of record NC_080031.1, on the reverse strand, counting down.
TTTATAGCAATACAGGCCTACCTCAAGAAGTGAGAACTATCTCAAGTAAATAATCTAACCTGACATATAAAGGAACTAGAAAAAGAAGAACAAACTAAGCCAAAGTTAGTAGAAGAAAGGAAGAAACAATGATCAGAGCAAAAATGAATGAAATAGAGACTAAAAAACAATACAAATATTAATAAAAGTAGGAGCTGGTTCTTTGAAAAGATAAGCAAAATTGATAAACCTTTAGCTGGACAGATCAAGAAAAAAATGGCTTAGATAAATGAGATCAGAACTGGAAGAGGAGAATTACAACTGACACCACAGAAATAGAAGCAATTATCACAGAGTATTATGAAAAATTATATACCAACAAATTGTACAACTTAGAAGAAATGGATACTTAGGTGCAACAATCTTCCAAGACTGAACCAATAGACTAAACCACTTTTCAAATAGAAAATTTGAACAGACCGATTACTAACAGTGAAATTAGATATGTAATCAAAGAACTCTCAACAAACAAAACTCCCACCCAGATGACTCCACAGGTAAATTGTACCAAACATTTAAAGAAGAGTTAATACCTCTCCTACTCATACTATTCCAAAAAACTGAAGAGGAAGGAAAGCTTCCATTCTATGAGGTCAGCATCACCCTGGTATCAAACCAGAAAAGGACACTACAAAAAAGAAAATTATAGAGAAATATCACTGATGAACATAGATACAAAAATCCTCAACAACATATTAGCAAACTGAATTAAAAAACACATTAAAGAGATCATTCACCACAATCAAGTGGGACTTGTCCCAGGGATTCACAGATGGTTCAGTATCTGCAAATCAATCTATATGACCCACCACATTAACAAAGGAAGGATAAAAACCATGTGATATCTCAATAGATGCTAAAAAACATTTGATAAAGTTTGACATCATTCATGATAACAGAACTCTCATCAAAGTGAGTACAGAGGGCACATATCTCAACATAAAGAAGGCCATATATGACAAACCCATATCTAACATCATGTTCAATGGTGAAAAGCTGATAGCTTTTTCTCTAAGGTCAGGAACAAGACAGGGATGCCTACTCTCACTATTATTCGACATAGTCCTAGAACTCCTAGCCACAGAAATCATACAAGAAAAATAGATAAAAGGCATCCAGATTGGTAAGGAAGAAGTAAAATAGTCACTGTCTGTAGATGACATGATACTATATATAGAAGACCCTAAACACTCCACCAAAATCTATTAGAATTAAATGAATTCAGTAAAGTCACAGCATACAAAATCAATTAACAGAAATCTGTTGCATTTATATATACAAGCAATGAACTAGCTGAAAGAGAAATTAAGAAAACAATCCCATTTACAATTACATCAAAAAGAATAAAATACCTAGTACTAAATCTGACCAAGGAAGTAAAAGACCTCTACTTTGTAAACTATAAAACACTGATGAAGGAAACTGAAGACAACACAAATAAATGGAAAACTATATCATGATTATGAATAGGAAGAATATTGTTAAAATGGCCATGCTGCCCAAAGTAATCTGTAGATTCAGTGCAATTCCTATCAAAATACCAATGGTATTTTTTTCACTGAACTAGAGCAAATAATCCTAAAACTTAAATATAACCACAAATGACCCCAAATAACCCAAACAATCTTGAAAAAGAAGAACAAACTTAGAGGTATCATGTTCCCTGATTTCAAACCTTGTACTACTACAAAGCTACAGTTATCAAAAAGTACAGTACTGGCACAAGAACAGAGACATAGACCAATGGAACAGAATAGACAGCCCAGAAATAAACCTGTACATATGGCTAATTAATATATGATGAAGGGGGCAAGAATATACAATGGGAAAAAGACAGTCTCTTCAATAAGTGGTGTTGGGAAAACTGGACAGCTATGTACAAAAAAGAATGAAATGATCATTATCTTATACCATACACAAAAATAAACTCAAAATGGACTAAAGACCTAGGTGTAAGACCTGAAGCCATAAAACTACTAGAAGACAACATAGGTAGTAAAATATTAAACATCAACATTAGATTTTTTTAATCTGTATATGTCTCCCCACACAAGGGAAACAAAAGCAAAAATAAACAAGTGAGACTACATCAAACTAAAATTCTAAGGCACAGCAAAAGAAACCACCAGTAAAACAAAAAGGCAAACTACTATATGGGAGAATATATCTGCAAATTATATATGATAAGGAGCTACTATCTAAAATATATAAATAATTCATACAACTCAACACCCAAAATCAAATAATCTGATTTAAAAATGGGAGGGGACTTGAATAGACAGTTTTCCAAAGAAGACATATTTATGGCCCACAGGCACATGGAGATGCTGAACCTCGGTAATCAACAAGGAACTGAAAAGCAAAACCATAATGAGATATCACTGCATACCAGTCAGAATGGCTAATATCAAAAGGACAAGAAATAACAAGTGATGATGATGATGTGGAGAAAAGGGAACCTTCATAGACTGCTGGTGGGATTGCAAATTAGTGAAGGGAAAACTTCTATACTAGGGAAAACAGTGTAGAATTTTCTCAAAAACATTAAAAACATTAATATCATATGACCCAGCAATTCCACTTCTGGAAATCTACACAAAGAAAATGGAATCATTAATTTGAGAAGATACATGCACTTCGATGTTTATTGCAGCATTAGTTACAATAGTCAAGCAATCAAAGTGCCCACCAATAGATGAATAGATAAGGAAGATGTGGTACACATATAGAATGGACTATTATTCAGTCATAAAAATAAATAAATCTTGCCATTTGCGGCAACAGGGTTGGACCTACAGGGTTTTATGCTAAGTGACATAAGTCAGTCAAAGGAATACCACACGGTTTTACTCACATGTGGAGTCTGAAAATCAAAACAAACACAACAGATATAGTCTCACAAACATAGAGACGGGGTTTGGGTTACCATGGGTTGGGGGGAATGGGTGAAATAGGTAAAGGAGATAAAAAGGTACAAACTTCAAACTACAAAATAATTTAGTCACAGGAAGGAAAATATAGCATAGGGAATATAGCTCATAATATTATATCATCTTTGTATGGTGACTGATAGTAACTCCATTTATCATGATGAGCATTTAATAATGTATATATTGATGAATCACTAAGGTGTTATCTGAAATGATTATAATATTGTTTGTAAACTATGTTTCAATAAAAAATGATTACTTAATCAACAAAACAAAGGCATTCTACAGTATATGGGAGAATATATTTGTAAATGACATATCTAACGAGGTTTTAACATCCAAAATATATAAAGAACTTACACGCCTCAACACCCAAAAAGCAAATAACCCGATTAACAAATGAGCAGAAGATATGAAGAGACAGTTCTCCAAAGAAGAAATTCAGATGGCCAACAGACACATGAAAAGATGCTCCATCACTAATCATCAGGGAAATGCAAATTAAAACCACAATGAGATCTCACCTCACACCAGCAAGGATGGCCAGCATGGAAAACACTAAGAACAACAAATGCTGGCGAGGATGGATGCTGACAAAGAGGAACCCTCCTACATTGCTGGTGGGAATGTAAGTTAGTTCAACCATTGTGGAAAGCAATATGGAGGTTCCTCAAAAAACTAAAAATAGAAATACCATTTGACCCCGGAATCCCACTCCTTGGAATTTACCCAAAGAACACAACTTCTCAGATTCAAAAAGACATATGCACCCCTATGTTTATCGTAGCACTTTCTACAATAGCCAAGATATGGAAGCAACCTAAGTGTCCATCAGTAGATGAATGGATAAAGAAGAGGTGGTACATATACACAACAGAATTCTATTCAGCCATAAGAAAGAAACAAATCCTACCATTTGCAACAACATGGATGGAGCTGGAGGACATTATGCTCAGTGAAATAAGCCAGGCAGAGAAAGACAAATGTCAAATGATTTCCCTCATTTGTGGAGTATAACAATGAAGCAAAACTGAAGGAACAAAATGGCAGCAGACTCAGAGACTCCAAGAAGGAACCAGTGGTTACCAAAGGGGAGGGGTGTGGGAGGGTGGGTGGGGAGGGAAGGAAAAGGGTACTGAGGGGTATTATGTTTAGTACACATGGTGTGGGGGATCACGGGGAGAACAGTGTAGCACAGAGAAGGCACATAGTGGATCTGTGGCATCTCGCTGCACTGATGGACAGTGACTGCATTGGGGTATTGGGGGGAACTTAACAATATGGGTAAATGTAGTAACCACATTGTTTTTTCATGTGAAACCTTCATAAGAGTGTATATCAATCATACCTTAATAAAAAAAATGATTACTTAAGAACCAAAAGCCAAAGTCATGGTCATAAATGGTGTTAATATTAATATATAACATGTAGATGATTTCCAATATGTCACAAAGACATTGATATGTCAATTCCAACAGGTAGAATTATTTGCATGTCTACTTTGACCTAAGGAGAGTACTAAGTATTAGAGATAATTTTACTACATGATGCAGACATGTTTGAATAACACAGAAAATGCACATAATGGACTTATAATCATTATCATTCCTGCATTCTAGGAGATTTTACACAAATGAAGAGGTTGGATAGTACATAGATAAATAAGAGCCATTTGAGCAAATTCCCCACTATATGTGAAATAGAAAAACAATACTTTTTTGAAAAATACCATAACAATGATGGAGAAGCTTCCCTCAGAAACTGATTTTAGAACTGAATACACTGAATTTCTTTTTTCTATTTTTAAGTTGAAATACAGTTGATATACATTTTGTCACTTTCAGATGTGATTTGATATGTGAATATATATATATATATATATATAGCAAAATGGTCATGATAAGTCTAGTTAGCACCCAATGCCACACATATAGTTATAATTTCTTTTTCTGTGATGAGAACTTTTGAGATTTTCTCTCTTAGCAACTTTCACATATACAATACAGTATTATTACGTATGGTCACCATGCTGTATGTTACATCCCCAGGACTTACTTATTTTATAGATGGAAGTTTGTATCTTTTGAACACCTTTACCCATTTCACCCATTCCCTAAGCCACCCTTCAGGCAACCATCAATCTGTTTCTGTATCCATGATCTCAGTTTTGTTTTGTTTTGTTTGAAAAATCTTTTAATCTTATTTTTATAACATTATTTTAATTTTTAAATACTAATATTTTTAATAGTCCACATATGCCTTTTAAGATTCCACAAAGTGAGTTCATGCAATATTTGTCTTTTTCTGTCTTATTTCACTTGGTATAATGGCCTTGATTTCCATCCATGTTGTCACAAATGGCAGGATTCCCTTATTTTTTATGGTTGAGAAATTTCCACTGTGTGCATGTGTATATATATACACATGTGTCCATAGAATATCCATCCATTTATCTATGGACACCTAGGTTGTTTCTATATCTTGGATATTGTAAGTAATGCTGTATTGAACATGGACTATAGATACCTTTTGGAGTTAGTATTTTCATTTCCTTCAGCTAAATGCCCCGAAGTGGAATTGCTGGATCACACGGTATTCTCTATTTAATTTTCTGAGGAACCTCCATACTGTTTTCCATAGTGGCTGCACATATTTACATTCCCACCGACAGTGCACAAGGGTTTCCTTTACTCACATCTTTGCCAATAGTTCTTGCTATTTCTTGTCTTTCTAATAATATCCACTCTAACAGGTGTGATGTGATATTGTGATTTTGATTTACATTTCCCTGGTGATTAGTGATATTGAGAATCTTTTAATGTATCTGTTGGCCCTCTGTATGTCTTTGGAAAAACTGTCTATTCCGATTCTCTGCCCAATATTTAATTGGATTGTGTGCTTTTTCCTATTGAGTTGTTGCAGTTCTTTTATATTTTGAATATTAACTCCTCAATTGGATATTGGATGTGATTTGCAAGTATTTCCTCTCATTCCTTAGGTTGCCTTCTCACCTTGGTGGTTTTCTTTACTGTGCAGAAGCTTTTTAGCTTGATATAGGACCACTTGTTTCTTTTTGCTTTTGTTGCCTTTACTTTTAGTGTCAAATCTGAAAAATCATCACAATGATGGATGTCAAGGAACATACTCCCTATGTTTTCTTTCAGGATTTTTATGGTTTCAGGTTTAACTACTTAAGACTTAGTTTATGTCTTAAATCCATCTTGTACTGATTTTTTGTACATGGTGTGAGATAGGGGTCCAGTTTCATTCTTTTACAAGTGTCCAGTTTTCCCAATACCATTTATTGAAGAGATTGTTCTTTCTCCATTATGTAATCTTGGCTTTGTCATGAATTAATTGACCTTATATGCCTGGGTTTATTTCTGGGTATCCTCTGGTCCACTGATTTAAGTGTCTGTTTTTATGCAAATGCCACATTGGATAGCAGGGTAGATGGAACTGAGGTAAAGAATGCATACAGAACTTGTCAGTTACTTTGATGTAGAAGGAGAGGTGAGATCCAAAATGGTTTATCCGGGCCTGGATATCTAGGAATATTCTCTACATACATAAAAGATGTTAATGTGCCATTTATCAGAGTTAACAAAATAGTAAATGTACTCAAGCATCACTTTCAAAACTGGTAGAGCTTACCTTAGTAGAAGGAAATAGAGGTCATCAATAGTTTAATAATGAAAAAAACACCATAGATTTCTATCTATCTATCTATCTATCTATCTATCTATCTATCTATCTATCTATCTATCTGTCTGTCTATCTATCTGTCTATCTATCTATCTATCATCTATCTATACACACACACACAGTATTGGAAAGAAAAAATTAATATAAAATGCCAAAATGCTGTAAGTCCTAAACTCAGAATTTGGTTCAGCTCTTCTTAGATACATGATGGATCATAGAATTTTCTTTTTATCCTTCATTCTTGGCTTGAACTCAGAGGTAGTTCTCTTGGCTTTGCTTACATGCTCATGATTTTGTCCTTTGAAATACAAAGTGGAAAACTATTAACAGTCGCTTATTTAGCCTGTATTTTTTCTCTTCATTTAGCAATTCATGTCCAATAGCTAAGGGAGCAGTGGTTTGTTATTACGTACCTTTCAAGAAAAACTACAAAATCTCTCTACTTTATACTAAGTGCAATGTTTCTTAACATAAAAAAGAGAAAACAAATATAATGAATTGTTAGATATATCCTACAGAGATAGCTCAACTATTTCTAGGCATCAAGGAAGCTCTTTAGTTAGCTAGAGTTTGGGGAGGGAGTGAAACAAATTCTCTATGAATGGCTCAGTCATTTCTGCAAAGAAGAGCAAATTAATAATAATATTGACCTCACTCTCTAAACCTCTTCCAGGAATTGCGGGACCATATGGTTAACTCTATGTTAAACATTTTGAAGAAATATCAAACTTTTATCGAAAGTACTTTCCAAATTTCAAATTCCCATCATCAGTGTATGGGGGTTCCAATTTCTCCACAACCTCATTGGCAATTGTTAATATTGGTCTTTTTTATTGTAGCCACCCCAGTTGGTGGGAGGTCAAATTTCTTTGTGGTTTTGACTTGGGTTTCCATGATGAGTAATTATGTTGAGAATGTGCTTTAGGAATATGTGTATCTTCTTTGAAGAAATATCTGTTCTGATCTTTTGCCTATTTCTTCTTTGGTAATAACAAAAACATTATTACAGTTTAATAAATAAGTATTTTCTTATTCATTTTTCCAGTTTCATTGAAGTATAACTGACAAGTACAATTGTGTATATTTAAAGTGCACAATGTGATGATTTATGTCTACATTGTGAAATGATTACCACAATCAAGTTAATTTTATACTGTAGCTTTTTAAATAGGCTTTTACCAACTTAATTTTATTTTCCTAGCTGGTGCTTTATTTTTTCTTTCAGCTTTTACTTTGAGCACTTGAATAATCTTCCTGTGTTTTATATAAGCTGTATATAAACTTTGTTCAGAGTCAAACTTGAGTATAAATAAAGAAATAATTAATTTAGGTACTGTATTGACCTAGATGACAAGTTCCTTACCCAGACCTGAGAATATTTTGACTTTATTCAAGGTCACATAACAAATTTTTCTTTTCCCCTTACTCTTAAATCATTTTATATTTTCTTGAAAACAGAGTAATTGTAAATAAACTGATCCAATGTATACATCTGATACACTCTAACCTACTAAATGGCACATTTTGAAAAGCTTGTTTTCGTTTTACAGTTCAGTGAAGCAGGCTTCACAGCTTTTATTCCTTAAAACTGTTAGCTGCTCACAGTAATTTTTAAAGTTTTATTCCCTCGAAAACAGAGATAATAAAAATAATCATTGGTCTGTGAAAACAAATACATTAAAAAATCTTTTTCAATTCCTCCAAACACCATGTACTAATACCACTTCAGAAAATAGAATTATTAATGTAAAAGGCTTAATGCCGTCCCAAATTTACATTTCAGTTCATTTCGATTATCTTTGAATTTTAGAAATTGAACAAGTGTCTTGAGGCATTATTCATTAAACAAGGGTAGTTGTTAAGTATGAATTATTTGCCTGAAGTGGTCATTTCTTTTCAAATTCACATGGCATTTCCTGAGCACTAAGTAATTTAATACACTATCTCATCTCATTTCTCTATTTCTGACATTTCCAGTGTAAATCCTGGTGACAGCTGGCTAACCGTGAAGAGTGATTCAGTACTTGAACACTCACTAGGGCTCTGATTTTCCTGGAAAGGAATCCTTAGGATCCTAAAAATGTTATCTATAAATCTATCAATCTGTTTTATCTGTATCTATATTTGTTTTTAAAAGTTGTATGTACATAGATCTCTATATAGCTCTACCTATATATGCATCTCTAAGCTGATTAGAAGGACTCTGTGGCAGCCTTAAATTGAATATAAACAGAGATCCTGGTAAGACAAGCAAGCACTGTAGCAGACTCTGTCCTGTGGGCAAGGTGTGAACCCTAGCACTTCATGCATCTACTTGGGGGTCACACAGGCAGAGGAAATGAAGACAGTCTAAGGTTTGCTCAAGGTAGGTGAGCACTGGGGTCCTCAAGGCCAGCTCCAAACAAAGCCAGTGAAGGATACATCCCCAGGGGAAGGGAGACTGAGAAATAAACCCCTTCACAGGTGCATAACCTCAATTAATACCTATTGTGTGCTCCATAAAAACCATCAAGCTAAGAAGTCCCAACTGATAATGTTCCTGGGTGACTGGCAAAAGCAAATTAAAAAATCTCTGTGTGTATATTCAGTTCAATCTTGGCCATAAAAAAAAAAGAGTTAAGGTACAAGGAAACGGATTACCCAGTGAAAAATACCAAAAAAATGCCAAAAAAAAGGTCAACAAAACAAAACATACACATACACTGTGAAGAAACAAAGCTCCATGGAAAGAACCAGCAGAAAGAATATAGTCAATTTAGACTTATGAAAACAACATGTATTATAAGTATTAGCCTCAGAATAAAAGACAGAATAGAAAATGGGAGAGGCAACATTCAAAGATATCATACCTGAGCATTTTCCAGCAATGTTGACAGGTGCCTACATTCAGGTTCACGGAGCATACACGTGCAGTGCATGTGCACGCACACACGCACGCATACACACACACACATACACACAATGCTCAAAAATGTAAATTAAAAGAAATCTACACCTAGATACAGAATATAGTAATAAAGTGCTAGTAAAACAGAGGAACACCAAAGATAAAATGATCCTAAAATAATCAGAAAAGAAGTTACTTTCAAAAGGCAGAAATTATTTGTATGAATTGATATTTTATTCTTTCTTACACGTCTTCCAAAAGCAAAGAGAAAATCTGTCCTTTAAAAAAAAATCAAATTTCTTCTATCTTATTGAGACAGGGACCATGGGCTTAGACAGAGTAGGGTGAGGGCCCCCAGGAAAAAACAAAGCAAGATAAATCCATTGCGGGATTTGCTTTGACCTACTGAGGGGCCCAGCTTGTTTTTCTGACTTTACCCAGGTGCTGCTTTTCCTCCTCCAGTCCTAAACTAATGATTTGCAACCCGGGCAATGTAGCAAGCAAGCCCAAAACAATGTAATAAAAACAGGAAGGATTCCATCTTGAAAATAAGATTGCATTTTAAAACCCAATTAGTTAAAAAGTAAGTTTCTTAACATTACTCTTTAACAAATAGACAATAACTCAGCCCACCTTGGGAGCAAAGCAGGCTGTCTTAAGTGAATTGTTCCCAGACCAAGAAGCTGCCATCCTGGGAGGAAATCAGAGCAATACATTTCTTGTAAATAAACAGGAAGACTAATAAGAACCTTAATAAATGTCTCTTCAAATACAAACATTTTGGGACCACTTAGCAGGTGTACATCCCTAGCCCTTTGTCTCTCAACTGCCTATAAATCCCCTAGACAACACGCCACCCTGTCCTCTTGCTTTATGTCTAAATAAAAGCCTCTGCCTTGCTCTCCTACCTTGACTGTTTGCGAAGTTCATTCTTCAGCTCCGTGAACAAGAACCCCAGCATCATTATCACTACCACATAGCACCAATGGATTCTTTTTTAATACATAATATGGGATCTTACTGATCTTATTTTCCTTTACCTTGTGATATTTTGCTACTTCACAATCCTAAGTTTCATTCATTATTAATCAATTATTTCCAACTACGCCAAGAAAATATTAAAATAAAGCCAAAGAATGATGGAATCATCTGGAAGGATAATGAAATCAATAATAATTATATCACCCTTTAGTTGCATTGTATTGTTTTTAAGATGAAAGTCTTTAAGATTTTTTTGCCTGGTCATTAACATCAGGCTGCCTGTATTCTGTACAGTATAAGTTGGCTAGGCATGGGTCCCGTGTACACACCCTGGTGGACCCATTTGCTTTCAGTTTCACCGCTCACCTTGGCCTCTGCCTCCGCTGCCAACTCTAAGCCCAAAAGCTCTTCAACACAACCACTGGCAGGCTGCCTCCCGACCCCCTGCAGGCTCTCAGGGCTGAGTCCATGCTGCTGCATCTGTTCATACACTCCCAGAACATTCCATCTTCCAGGAAACTGTTAAACACCTTCCTTTGATGATTGCCTCTTTCCCCATCTACCCACTACTCAACTGTTGGGGCTTATTCCTTCTTAAGTTTTGATACTTTTATTTCAGTGGGGTCTCGGAAAGGATGGGAAGTCATCTCACACCAGGAGATAAAACTATTACAGAAATCATGTTTGATGGTCAAATCAGTATGGGAACCCCCACTCCTTTATCCTTAAGATTTTTCCTTCTATACAGATGACTGAACAAGGAAAACAGATACACTCAGTTTTCATACTATTCTAAATGTTCAGTTACAAATTTTAAAAAACCACTCATCTATTGATCTATCAAAGGAATTTGGGGATAGTTAATTAAAAATGGGATAGTTCATGATCATAAGGTCCTTTGCTTTGCTGTTATTATTATATCCTTAAATAAAACTGTATGTCAAGACGGAAAAATTTCTCCCGATTTAGAGAATCGGCAATGCATCATGCAAAGAGCCCATACCGGGAGATGAGAAACTAAAATTCCAGTCTCATGCCTTTAACTAACATACTCCAGAAGTGAGGCAAGTTTCTTGCCCCAATGAAAACCCCACAAAAGAAACCCCAAGTTTTTTCCTCCATCTCTAGGATAAAAGAGCAGTGTGGGCCACCTTAGAATATGGTGTGCAGAAGGTACCATCTTCTCCTTCAACAAGAGGAAGAGCTATTTCTTGGAGCTAATCCACCCATTTCAAGAGCTAATCTGCCTGTTTAATGGGTGGGAAACTGAAGCCAAAGGGATGACCACAAGCTGAAGGGAGGAGGCAAGCAGGACTAGGTGACATCTAAGATTCCTGGGAGCTTAAGATGCTGTGGGTGTTAACCCTTCCTCAGGTTTCTGGCCAGAACAAGGCCGTCCCACCCAGCTCAGACTGACGGATGATGGGTCAGCGGCAGGATGGTGCCTGCTGATTAGTGCTGCTGGCACTGAACGCTGGGTTCAGATGACTCACGGTGAGTGCCATTCTAACTGCAGTTACATAGCTTCAAGGCCAAAAGCTACCAAGAAATGACCCCTCAGCTGGACTTTCATTCCACTTGGGACTGATAAAGCATCCCTCTCATCTTTGTAATGCTCCACCCAGCTCGCCGTGCCTGCAATTACAGTTTGGATATACAATTGGATCAACAAATTGGATGTTACGTGCACAGCAGGAGACAAGCCCTCCCAGTCCTTCAGCCACATCTTTCAAACCCTACATGTGAGAGTAGAAAATTCTAAGCTCAATTTGAGAGTCACTGTAAACTCCTCTCTGGGCCAGATGATTATATCTGTATATTTATATCCAAAGTACAAACAACTTAAAATGGTTACACTGAGTAGCAATGGAAGTCATGTGTCCAACACAATGGGAGGAAAAACAGTCACGCTTTCTTCAGAATGAAACGCCAAAGACATACAGTATCTGTGGAAAATCTGTCTTACAAATACAAATGCATTGTTTACCTATTCCAGGTAACTACAGAGAAGATGCATTTTTACCCTTTGCTTACAGTGCTTTAGTCTTTTGTTTTGGTTTGGTTTGGTTTCAGGGTTGCTTGAAACTCTGGAAGTCCCATGGCTCCATATGGAGTCCCAAGGAGCACAGCCACACACTTAGCTATATTTTGTGGTCCCCAAGTCTCTTAATCTCCCACTCGGAGGGAGAGGCAGTGAAGGATCTATCCACCATGCCCCAAAGCAGATCAAAACAGAAAGAGAGCCCTCCCCAGATGTGCCTGGGGCCTCCAGCATGTCAGCCTTTCTATGTGAGCTCTGCAAGGACTAGGAAAACTACTGGGGCCAGCCATGGGCTCCTGGCATCTTTCTACTGGGAGAGAGCCCTCTGAATTTATCATCCACTCTGAGCCCATGGCAACAGCTTCCCCTCAATTTCTAGTCAGCAATCTATACAGGCATCTGTCACCAAATTCGGAAAATGTTGGTCATTATTACTTCAGATATTTTCTGCATGAATCTCTTCTTCTGCGACACCTGTGGCTTGGCATGAATTTCAGAACTTTTGGTCCCCCACAGGCCTTGGAGCTACTCTGTACATTCCTTTTTATGATTTTCTCTTCTTCCGACTGAACTTCTCCCTCCTTACCTTCAGATTCAGTGTATGTTTCCTTTGCAATCACAGTGCTCCTGTTTGGCCCAATGTATGATTTTTAAAAATCTAATCTGTTTTAATATTCAAGTCTAAAATTTCATTTTCCTTCTTATTGTTTGTACATCTCTCTGCACTTTCATTTTCCCACTGGTTTCAAAAATGTCAAAAAAGGTCTACTCTAGTGAAGTCCAATTATTTTGTATACATATGTAAACCTTTTCAACACAGCTTCCTAACTAATCAAGATCAAAGTGTACACACCAAGTGTAAGTATATACCCCTTGTTTCAGTACAAACTCAAGAGGACTATAGTGTGCTACTCCTTTCTACCCTACACCATTTCAATGATTAAAAAGAGAGAAATTATCATGTTAAAGCTAATTTGCATCCGTTAAGATACATTAAATTACAAACAACAGTAAATGTCTGGCTAATCGATGCAAAACAATGATTTATTGAAGGGATAATAAGGATGTGTAATCAATTAAAGTAACAGCTAAAACAGCCAAGTCCTTCAAAAAAGAGGCGGTGAAAGGGCCAGTAGTAGTGGCTCGGTAGAGGCTGGCCTGCTTCACTTTCACTTTTCTGGGGCCTGAAACGTTTGTTTACTTGCAGGAGGATGTCTTAGTGCGAGAACGCTTTTGGTCTGGCAGGGAAACGTTCTCCTGATTTTCTCCTCCCAGCTCTCGGGCTCTCTTCTTGTGCTTGCTGAGCATCTGAGCAAAGGCACGGTTGAAAACGTGGCAGCTGAAGTGCTCACGGGCCGCATTCTCCACGTGCGCCTGCAGGACCTCCAAGCTGCGGAAAACCAGGCAGCAGCCCAGACACCTGAAGCCGCTGTCCAGGGTCCCCAGCCCCTGGGGTGTCTTGGCCCTGGAGCCCTCCTGGGCTGGAGGCTCCCCTGCACTGGCAGTCGGCTCCCTCCCCTGCGGGGCGTTGTTATCCGAGCTGAACTCCTTGTCAGTGAAGCGTTTTGGTGCAGACACATAAGAGGGTCTTCTCAGAAAAACCGCAGTCTGGCTTTTTGGTGTTAAAAAGGCCCCAGATATATAGTGAAAATATTGTAACAACTTTGTATGGTGATAGCTGGTAGCTAGAATTATCATGTATATAAATGTTGAATCATTGTGTTGTACACCTGAAACTAATGTAATACTGTATGTCAACTACCCTTCAATAAAAAATAATTAACTACCAAAAAAAAAAAGGCCCCAGATATTTTTTGGGCCTCTTGAGAAAAACACATGGCACCATTCTGGTCTTTTTAGAGGCGGGCTCCAACACTTCCACCCCACCCCACCAGACAGTCACATCTCTTTTCAGAAAGACACGCCTGTAATAAATTTCTCTGATGGTTGCTGTGCCCGCGTGTTGTGGGAACAGAGAGGACTCACCCTGCTGACTCACAGGGACTGGAGAGGAGGAAGAGGAGGAGGGAGAGGAGGAAGAGGTGGAGGAGGAGGAATCTTCCCTCTCCTCCCAGACCTGGGGTGGAGTCATCTCAAGGGCCCCAACATGAGAAAAAGAAGTTTCAAACAAGTAAACTAGAATAAGTGCGTGAAGTCTGTAGGAGTTGTGATGGTCTTGAGAATATTCCGATGTGGGTACATGGCCCCCAGGTACATATGTATGTGAAGTCAATGAATGCCGTGTGTGGTATATTTTACCTGAGCTATGTTTGTGGTGTGATTCTGTGGGAATGAGGGTGTTGAGGTCTATGTATGTTCTGGGACATACCTGGTGAGTGTTTCTCACATAGGTAAGGGGGTGGGGAATGACAGTGTACATGTGTGTGTGGTGAGACAATACACGTGAACAGGGGTGGTTCATGTTCTTATTGTGAAACAGTTAAAGACGGAGCGTGTTGGAGGAAGTGTGCTTGAGCTTCCCAGAAGCGCAGCTCCCTGAGGGGCTGAAGGCTTTGAGCTGAAGGTTTTATGGGTGAGGTGGTACATGGAAAAGAAAGACTGTACATGAAAGTGCATTCCCATCAGGGCATTAGGAGTTTTTGAGCGCAGACGCTGGCTCTGAGAGAGCTAAAACAAGCTACCTGTGTGAAAGGGTGTACATTATTCATGGGTTAGTCTGTAGACAGCAGAGTCTGAGAATGATGGCGTGAGGAGGGAAGACGCAAGTGTGTATCTGTAACGCTCGTAGAGAATGGGAAGGACGCATCTGGAATGAAGGCTTGTGCATATGAGAAAGTGAAAAGGAATAATGCGGCTGTACCTGGTATGGAGGAATATAGGGTGTATGTGTGTGCTGGTGTGCGTGCGTGCGTGTGAGATTGTGCTGACCTAAGGGAAGAGGTGGTAACTGAATTCCCACCCTGTTATCAGCACAGCCCACTACCTCACTCACAGCTCTCCCAGTGTTCACATGGGGAACTGTTCTATCCTTGAAAGCACACCCCAATTTGTCCCTGTGCAGAGGCTTCAGTCTTAGTTCCTCTGCCCTGAAGCCCTTTCCTGTTTTTGAATGGAAAGTGAAATAAGTAGGGATTGGGCTGAGCCACCCCAGCTGTTCATCCTGTCCAACCTTTGTGATCTCCCTTACAGTCCTCAGCAGCAGCACGAAGCTGTCCTGGAGACGACACGCGGGAGAAATACTCAGAGTCAGAGGACTCTTCTCCCGGTGTCTGATTGTTGTCTCCGACCACCACATGTGCCTCAGGCTCAGGAGAATCCTCTTGAGTCTTCTCGAATTCTGAGGAAGGAATATAAAAAAACAGATGAAGCAGTTTCTGGGACCTGTATCCATTCAAAAAAGATATGCTGAGTGAACAATCATGTTAGGCATTGAAACCCCCCATGAAATTAAGCATTTGAAACCTCACTTGCTCCCAAATACAAGGGAACAACAATTATGAAAATTGTGTGTAGTAGATGTCAGTATTTTGGCAATCTTGTATGTGATATTTCTAAAGATGTATACAGAATATCAAAAACTAGTGACTAAAATTGGCTATTAGCTCCTTTGTCCTCATGTGAAATTATGTAATTAGAGGACATGGGTGTATAAGTTTTAAAAGAATTCTGCATGTCTGTCTGTCTATCTATCTAGATTGGTATCTATATTGATATATAGAAAGATAGTGATGTCAATATAATTATGGAGAGGTGTGCAGATACAGCATTTTTGCAGGGAATTCCTGGGCAGCAGCCATGGTGCTGGAGATGTTCAAATGACAACTTTACACACTCACCCCAGACTCCTCTTCTGGGAATGGATTTCTGTATTTCTCCAAGACTCTCAGCCTCCCTATTCAGGTCTTTTAAAAATTCTTTCAAAGGAGGCAGACACACCCACATGATACATTTCTGCCCCTGGATTGGAAGCGAACACCCTGGGCAGGTCTTGGACAAGGGGTCATTTATGGCCCCTGCTGAGGGAAGGGACTCAGTTCTGAGCCTGGGCCACTGAGTTGCCTTGTCTCCCCACCTGGCTCCTCCTCAGCCCCTTCTCGCTCTCAGCCCACACCACAGTGAGTAAGACCATCTGTATAAGAGGTGGGGCAGCGGAGTGTGTGCCAGGCTGGGGAGCATGAGCCGCCAGTGACTGCAAAGAAGAAAAGCCTTTCTCCCAACCTGCCCTTTTCCTGGACTAATCTTGGTTTCATCGGTTCCAGAGGGGGACTCGGCCCTGGGCATGGAATGCCCTTCCCCCTGGAGCCACAGTAGTCCTGACCATGTGACTAAGTTTTCTGCAGTGGGAAATGAGTGGCAAGGACACGTGCCCCAACCAGGCATAGGCATGAAGTCCTCCTCTGTGCCCTGCCGTGCTCTTCCCTTGTCCAGCTAACTGGCATGTTGGTAACCTGGGGTCTATTTGAAAGCCGAGTGTTAATGATAAAAAGTTTCTATCAACAGGGAGACTTGCCCTGTTCCTTCACATATACTCATTGTTACATAAGAAATAGGTTCCTTCATGTATTAGTTACTCAGGCCTAATCTACTTCAACTAATGAGTCTACTCCATTAGTGATATAATGAGTTTTGAAAAGCAAATAATTGGACCTGGTACATATTAAGAAAGCCATTACATTAGAAATTACTGTCTTCCCCTTTGGTTATTTATGCTATATGTGTGTGTATGTGCAAATTGGTGTGAATGTGTTTTACATGTTTCATAGTTTACACAAAAAATATCTCTGAACATGCACTATTTGTATTGAAGCTGAATTGCAGACAGACTCACTTCCCAAGCCTCCCTCCAAGGCCCCACTGGGGTATGCTGAAATTCAAATGTCACGTTCCCTTCATGAGCCCCCACTGGGACCCTCGGTTCTGGTACTGATCTGTCCCCTCCCACTGCTGAGCACTGGCTCTTCCTCACAGGACTTGTTTACTTTTTAAACCTCACAGTCACCACAACTATTTCAGTTTCCCACTTTTTCTAGAAAGAACCGAACTTTCTCAATTCAACCATGTGGTGTGTGTGCGCCCTGCTGGTTTTTTACTTACATTTCATAAAGGAGCCTCACATTTACCTCTCTATGCTCTGAGACAATGAAAGAAAGCTCTTCATGTTGGAGACAATCTAAGAAATCAAGTCATTTTCTATCTGACTTCACACTCTCATCCCTGCACCTCCAATTTTAGGTTCCCAAACTTTTTTCCTAATTATTTACTTACCTCTATAGCCACACGTTCTTCATAAACTGGAAAAAGTATTATTGGAAAACGTATAACAATATCCACTTACTTAACAAATGCCCTCAGTTTTGTAAAAATCAAATAAAGGGAAATACATTATATAAGAAAAGTTTTAGTAATCAATCACTACATCTGTGATACAGTACCCAGAGTGGCACGATGTATGGAACACAGGTCCTATGGGCACAGAGACAAGGACCTAGTCACAGGAATCTGCTCTTGACCCTCAGATGATCGGATCCCATAGAAAGACCGGCGCATGCACACCTTTTCCTCCCTCCAGCCTTCCTGCCCTTTCTCTCCCATAAGTGGGAATCCTTGCTCTTTTTCTTTAGAAGACAATTTTTAGATCCCCAATGCTCAGAGAATATCACTGACACACACCTCCTGACATCCTGGCAGCTTTGGGGGAATGTGTGGTTTCAAGATGTTTCCTTTTCCATTTGTGCTTCATGGCTGAACACTTCAGAGAAGTGAGCCTTCCTCCCTAGAACTCTGCTGCCAGAGGTTCGAGTGATGGCAGCCAACAATCAAGTCAGTATATCCAACAACAAGCAACTGGAAAGGCTCTCTCTGCACTCACTATCCAAGAACAACAAGCAACTAGAGAGGCTCTCTCTGCACTCAGTCACTCACTGGCCCGGCCAGTGCTTAAGTACACCAGGAGGGCCATTATGATGTGACACAGGGTTCTGGAGCATTCTGACACATGCATCAGAGCAGACCACTGATGGGGGGGCCTTTTACCCAACACAAACTCTTATCAACTTGAATTTTTATCTTGCACTTCATATCAAAACTTGGGACCAATGATATGGATTAAACAAAAGATAATTACTTTATGTATCTAGGGTAACCACATTACTAAATCTCCCCAAGGGTGAGAATAAGGCATTACCTGAACCAGGCTTAGAACCTTCCTGACCCATATAACATGGTAACTGTCATATCTTAGCAGTACCATATAATATGTACACATGTAAGTTATATGTGAGGTGTATGTGTATAGTGGGTTTGCAAACACCTTGTGATTCCACAGCCCCAACATTTATTGAATTTTTCCCACTATAGGGAACAGGCTCATGTATTTCAACAACCCACTGTCTCTTTTGAAACTCTCTTCCCATCACTTCCCCAGAGCCTTCAGGGAAAGAGGAACCCCCTGGCTTTACCTCCCATGGCCCTCATCATGAATCCTGTTCTTGTCAAGCATGAAGGCTTCATTCCCCGGCTTCTGTTCTAGGCCCCAGTCTCCTGGAAACCAATGGGCTCTGTACAGGTTTTGAACTCTAGTTAGCTCCATTCTGCTTCCACCTTCCCACTGACTGTCTGCTCCCTGAGGGGCAATATGTATTTCCTTCAAACCGAGCAGTTGCTCTAGAGCCAGGCACTGATCCAGCCAGCTTCAGCCTTCTTTACTTCAAGTAGGTACTGCCTCACGCTGTTCCACGCACATGGGCTCGGACTCTTGCAGCCACTAAATGGTAGGCACATTTCCCAAGACAGTCTCAACCTTGTCAGCTATTGGAAAAACCCAAATCAAAAATTAGATACTATTTTACACATACCAAATTGGTAAAAATTAGATCAACCTATACAAATAATTGTAAGGATATGGATTAAAAAAGGAACCTTCATGATATAAAACAAAGTATCGACATATGTAGCTGTGTTGGAGAACAATTAGCCAATATTTAATGAAATTAAATATACATATAAACTACAAGTCTATAATCTCATTCTATAACATGATCTTTACAAGGGTGATATTCACAGCATTATTTATAATGGAAGTGAAGGGGCATTTTAGTTTCTAACTCAAAAAGAATGGATAAGCAACATATGGTTGATAAATACAACAGAATACATTTCCAAGAATAAAAGCCATGCCCATTATACTATATGCCTACAGGGCAGGGCATCAGGAAGGAATTGGAGATCAGGAACAGAAAGAAAATATAAATCAATGAAATAACCATAAGCTAGTGACTAAGGAGCATTCTTAAGTTAGTAGTCAGTAATTAACTAAAGACAGAAAAAAATCTTTCTCAAAAATAAAATGGTTCAGATTAGGTCTAGAACTAAGAGAAAGGATTATTCTAAAGATACCCTATAATATGAGCTTCCTATTGCTGTTACAGCAAATTACCCCTGTGTAAGTGGCTTAAAATACAAATTTCTTATCTTGCAGTTCTGGGGACCATAACTCCATTATGGGTCTTACTGGCTAAAATCAAGATGTTAGCAGAACTGGTCCCACCTGGAGGCTGTAGGGGTGAATCTGTTCCCTTTTCCAGGTTCTAGAGGCTGCCTACATTGCTGGCGCACCTTCATTTCCTTCATCTTTAGCATACATGACTACAACATCCACTTCCACTGTCACGTGGCCACTCTCTCTCTCTCACCCCTACCTCCCCCCATAAGGACTCTTGTGATTACATCATTCCCACACAGGCAATCCAGGATAATCTGTCCTTTTCAAAACCTTGAAATAAATCCCACCTGAAAAGGCTCTTTTGACACTTGCAGTAACATATTCACAGGTTCCAGGGATGAGGAGGTTGACTTCTTTTCCAAGGGGGTGAGTGGAGATTTTTTCTCAGCTCCCACACCAAGACGAGCACAGAGAGTGTCAAAGTAAATTCACCAGCAGTAAAATACAGTAGGCTGAGTGAGAATGGAAATCTCTAATTAAACAAGAGCAATAGGAAAAAAAGAGAGCATAGCAAATGGGTAAACATATTGAGGAAAACCAGGTTGAATGAAATAAAGAAAAAAAAAACCCTGTTTGAAAAATGTAACCCAAGGAATAGACAAAGAAGTACATTAGAATTCTTCATGCCATAGAACTGGCAACTGGCTTCAGTACAACAAGGGTGTCAAGACAAGATGACAAGCCAAAGCAAAGAAATAAAAATGGAAAGCAGAGGGGGAAATAAAAACCTAAACAAGGTCAAAACAGGATAAATAAATAACTTAAGACCAGAAAGAAACAGAATAACAGAATAAATCTTCCAACTGAAAAACTGACATATCCACTTGAGAGCAGTTACAAAGGGAAGGACAAATACACAATGAGAAGACAGATAAAAAAAGAAAGGTGAAATGATGTAACATAACAATAAAAAGGTTGGCCAATAAACCAATTATGCAAGATATGCCACAGTAAAACACCCCTTGCAATGAAGACCTGAAACCACAAATTTCCTAAATTGCAGTTATTTTTTTTTTCTTAAAGGATAAAACAAACAAAATTCTTCTGGTATCCTAAGAGGAAAAGCAAGTTATGGCAAGTGCTAAACATCAAGCTAGGTTTACTCTTCCATAAAGCAACATATATTGCTTGAAAATAGTAGAGTATCCTCAGATGCTGAGAAAAAGAAGGTGTAATACTGCAGTATGATCTGCAGACAAGTTGTTTTCAAGTGTAAAAGCAACTGGCAGAAATTGTCAAATGTGCATCAAAAAAAATTATATGAGAGTCATTCCTGAAAAAGCCACTTAACTCTGCCATAGAGCTAACTCAAAACATGGGAAATGCCATGGAAAAGAAACAGAAACAAAACACAAATGCAATGCTTCATGCCAAAATACAGTACAACATTGACGATAAGCACCTGAGGGTGGAGATTGGAGTGGGAATTGATTGACTCAACTGCGTTGCACTAATTCCTATGATGAAAGTTTGGCTCTCGGGACAAGGGCCAATGTAGGTCCCCTGCTCTAGACTTTGTCGTCCTTTTCTGTCTTTCCCTGTGCATAGCACTATCTAAAATCTAAAGTTCCCTGTGCACCATGTTTGTCATCTCTGTGCTTTTGCTCAGTCAGTGTTCCTGTCTCAAACACACAACAATGGGGGCTTAATTGTTATTGTATTCAGTACAGTGTATGGTTTATCAGTCAGCTTTAAAGTTTTCCAGGTCAGGAATTTCAATGTATACATCTCTGTATCCCCAGTCAGGCATGGTAGTGGGTCCTCAGAAGTTAAATAAAAGCCAAGCATGAGTAACCATAAAGTTTTAAGAGCAACAGAATTCTCAGCCTTATAGCATCCAGGATGAGCCTTACTTGAAAATGCCTCCAAAAAACTTGACAATGAAATCCAGGCAATCAAGAGGTGATTAAAAAAAAAAAATCCCTCCTATACTGCAAATATGGTAAAACGACCAGAGGAGCACTAAATCCATTTCAATACCAAAATAAAACGTAAGTACAGAGATTATGATCACAGAGGAGAGTACAGATTTTAGACATTTTTACAAAGTAGAAACAGCTACACAAAGTAGGAAATAGGGAGAAAGGAGGTAGATAAAAATGTGCTTGTTTCATCCATAATGGCAGCATTGCACTGATGCTACCTAAAAATGAAACTTAAAATTATACCCATCTGTTTTCTTCTATTCTCAATCATAAGGGGTGTTTTAAGTATTAATAAACTTCTATGAAATATTTAAAGTTCAACACTCTTAGTTTCATTCCTATTTTTCAGTAAATTTAAGTATAATTAAACTTAGTATTTTATTGCAGTATGATTCAGTTTCGGAAAAATAACTTTCTGTTTCTCTTTCTATACTCCATTCCTTTTTTACACCCATCTATTCATTTATCCTTCTCTTTGTATTTAGGCACCACTATGGGTATTCAACTAGGAAGACATCCAACCAAATGTCAAAAAATGGTTATATTTGAGTAATTTGGAATAATTTTGAAATATAACTCTTAAGAACTTTTGGGTTCCATTTTAATATGTATTACTTATATAAAAACACTAAATTCATGCTAAAGTTCAATAATGTAATCTGAGGAAAATAGTTTGAAAACTTTGGATAATCAGTTTAGCACTCCTTGAGTACCCCCTCTTTTAGAAGTATTTTTCTTAGTATTGTCATCACATCTTTGAAAGTTTCTGATTTTTAAAGGAATCTACTAGTCTTGATTAGTACTTTTATGATTGTCCTCTTAAAAGTACAAGGTGGAATTTATGTGATAGCTGATTATATTTATGTAAAATAACTTCAAAAATGACCTATGAAAGCACAAAAACACATTCAGTAACATTACTGATTCAGTGTGGTACACCGTCCAATGATAGTAAAGTACATATAAATACAGTTATTTAACTATGACTGCCCAGTGAGGTTCCTTTCCATGAAGACGTTCTCACAGGGTCAAGATTTTTTTTCTGACCTTGGCCCTTTAACATTTAGTAGTCACTTAGGCCATGACATGAGTCTAAATGGACAACTACAAGTATATACAAAGTTGGGCTGAGTCAATGATATATTTTTTACTACTGAAATTTTAATAGGAAAAAAATCCCCAGGAAACAAGATGCCCAATATGTAAACCCTCTAAAGGCTGGCTCCATGACCTACCTTGTGCATTGGTATATCTCTACCATTAGCAACAGTAGTTGACACCTGAGATTTATTGACCAAAACATTGTATATATATTCATTATATATAACATATATAAGGAATAAACATGAATGAAATCAGATAATCACAAGTATGTTGAGCTCTTCTCTGGCTTTAATTGGTTAATTTACATTAGCTGAAGAAACAATGAATCTCATAATAGAACACGTATGTACTCTAACAAAATATTTTAGCTTTAAAACTTAAAATTCAAAAAACTGGATATGTCATATTTTAGATAGAAGAAAGGTTGAGAAAGTCTCAGACTGTCAAGCAATCCTCTTGACCATATGACTAGTGAATGTGGAGTCTCGCTACTAAACGAAGATGAAATGAAATGAAAACGGTCTTTCCCGGACCTAGAGAAACTGTGTTCTGTTGTGAATACTGCTCTTAATTATACAGTGTATAATCTTACTAGACGCATTTCTTATCAGGTTTCTACGTCAGTGGAAATTCTGATGTCGTAAACTAGGTATGGAATTTTTAATAATGCTTCACTTTTAAACATTCCCAAACAGCACACTGTGTAAAGGTCAAAACACTGAGACCAGAATAACGTCTGCTTGATGCCTGCTCTCATGAGGAAGCTTAGATAACAAGACTTCACAACCTACTGTAACATCCAATTTCTACCAAGTCTCTCTATTAAAAGTAAAGCTGTCCAAAGAAAAGTGTGAGGCTGTGGACAAGGAAGGAAAACAGGACATGAAAAGGCGGCTGTGAGTTACCTTCTTGTTTTTTGGCCACTTAGCCTCTGCCTCTGACAACTGGTAGAAGGTACATAGTAGGTCAGATAAGCAAAGAAAACAGGAGGGGGCTGATATCCCAAACCCTTCCTCCAATCTTCTCTTTTGAACTCCATCATAACTCCATATTGAATGTATAGCTTGAAAGGAAGAGAAAAGTGAGATTAATCCTATGATAAACTGGCTTGAGTCAGATTTATAAATGTAACTCAGAGTAGTTTAAGAGCACGGACTTGGGAGAAAGCTCTCAGCGTGAATCCCAAATGTGTCACTTAGTACCTATTGGATATTAGGCAAGCAAGTTGAACTTTCTCTGTCCCAACCTTCATATTAAAGTGGTGGCTGGTGGGCAGAGCCAACATGGCAGAGTGAGTAGGACAGTGGGAATCTCCTCCCAAAAACATATGTATTTTTGAAAATACAACAAATACAACTAATCCGAAAAGACAGACCAGAAGACACAGGACAACAGCCAGACTACATCCACACGTGGGAGAGCCCAGCGCCTGGTGAAAGGGGTAGGATACATCCCCCGGCCCGGCGGGACCCGAGCACACCTCCCCCCTGCTCCCGGTGGGAGGGAGAGGGAGCGCAGGACTGCTAAACACCCAGCCCCAGCCACCCGCACCAGAGCACAGACACAGTGCATGCGTGGAGGGCTGGAAACTAGGGAAATAGGGCAGCAAGACCTCTGAGCAGGTTCTGAAGCTGATGCCCTTGTGACAAAGAAAAGCGAGTGCTTTTTGAAAGTCTTAAAGGGACAGGGACTTAACAGCTAGACGGAAACAACACAGGTCACAGAGCAGTGGCTGAAAATTACAGGGAAAACCGGGTGCACTAACCCCCTGGGGAACAGCTCTGAGACCCCTCACGGAGGTGAACAGCCAAACAGCCCCCTGGCCCATTACCCCTCTGGGCGCTGCGAAAGCAGAGAAACTGCCTAAAGCAAACCACGCCCACAGAAAGGGAGATCACTCCATATCCGCCGGGCAAGACACAAAGACCCAGCGGACATGCAACTACCCAACACAAGCCACTAGGGGTCGCAGTTGTCCCAGTAAAGAAAGGCCAGTAGCAAGTGAAAAGTTTGGACCTCCCAGCTGACAGTCAATAGCACCTGTCAACATGAAAAGGCAAAAAAATATGATCCAGACAACACTAAACCAGACAGTTTCGGCATCTGCAACATCTTCCCCTGAGAAGGAACCTGGGGAGATAGATTTAACCAGTCTTCCTGAAAAAGAATTCAAAACAAAAGTCATAACCATTCTGATGGACTTGCAGTGAAATATGCAAGAAATAAGGAAGGAGAATACAGAAATAAAACAAGCTCTGAAAGGACTTCAAAACAAAATGAACGAGATGCAAGAGACCATTAATGGACTAGAAAACAGAGAACGGGAATGCAGAGAAGCTGATGCAGACAGAGATAAAAGGATCTCCATGAATGAAAGAATTTTAAGAGAGCTGAGTGACCAATCGAAATGGAACAATATCCACATTATAGGGGTACCAGAAGAAGAAGAGAGAGAAAAAGGGACAGAAAGTGTCTTTGAAGAAATAATTGCCGAAAACTTCCCCAAACTAGGGGAAGAAATAGACTCTCAGACCACAGAGGTACACAGAACTCCCATGACAAGGGATCCAAGGAGGGCAACACGAGACACATAATAATTAAAATGGCAAAGATCAAAGACAAGGACAAAGTATTAAAGGCAGCCACAGAGAAAAAAAAGGTTACCTACAAAAGAAAACCCATCAGGCTATCAACAGACTTTTCAACAGAAACCCTACAGGCCAGAAGAGAATAGCATGATATACTTAATGCAATGAAACATAAGGGCCCCAAACCAAGACTACTGTATGCAGCATGAATATCATTTAAAATTGAAGGAGGGATTAAACAATTCCCAGACAAAGAAAAGTTGAGGGAGTTTGCCTCCCACAAACCACCTCTACAGGGCATCCTGCAGGGACTGCTCTAGATGGGAGCACTCCTAAAAAGAGCACAGAACAAAACACACAACATATGAAGAATGGAGGAGGGATAAGAAGGAAGAGAAATAAAGAATAATAAGACCGCGTGTATAATAGCTCAACAAGAAAGTTAAGTTACACAGTAAGATAGTAAAGAAGCTAACCCTGAACCTTTGGTAACCAGAAACTTAAAGCCTGCAATGGAAATAAGTTCATACCTTTCAAAAATCACCTGAAATGTAAATGGACTGAATGCACCAATCAAAAGACAGAGAGTAAGAGAATGGATAAAATAGCAAGAACCATCTATATGCTGCTTACAAGAGACTCACCTCAAACCCAAAGACATGCACAGACTTAAATTCAAGGGATGGAAAAAGATATTTCATGCAAACAACAGAGAGAAGAAAGCAGGTGTTGCAATTCTGGTATCAGACAGAACAGACTTCAAAATAAAGAAAGTAACAAAAGACAAAGAAGGACATTACATAATGATAAAGGGCTCAGTCCAACAAGAGGATATAACCATTATAAATATATATGCACCCAAACAGGAGCACCAACATACCTGAAACAAATACTGACAGAACTAATGGAGGAAAAAGAATGCAATGCATTCATTCTATGAGACTTCAACACACCACTCACTCCAAAGGTCAGATCCACCAGACAGAAAATAAGTAAGGAAACAGAGGCTCTGAACAACACACCAGAACAGATGGACCTAATAGACATCCACAGAACTCTACATCCAAAAGCAACAGGATACACATTCTTCTCAAGTGCACATGGAACATTCTCCAGAATAGACCACATACTAGGCCACAAAAAGAGCCACAGTAAATTCCAAAAGATTGCAGTCCTACCAACCAACTTTTCAGACCACAAAGGCATAAAACTAGAAATAAACTGTACAAAGAAAGCAAAAAGGCTCACAAACACATGAAGGCTTAACAACATGCTCTTAAATAATCAATGGATCAATGACCAAATCAAAATGGAGATCCAGCAATATATGGAAACAAACGACAACAACAAGACTAAGCCCCAACTACTGTGGGACACAGCAAAAGCAGTCTTAAGAGGAAAGTATATAGCAATCCAAGCATATTTAAAAAAGGAAGACCAATCCCAAATGAATGGTCTAATGTCACAATTATCGAAATTGGAAAAAGAACACATGAGGCCTAAATTCACCAGAAGGAGGAACATAATAAAGATCAGAGAAGAAATAAACAAAATTAAGAAAAATAAAACAATAGCAAAAATCAATGAAACCAAGAGCTGGTTCTTCAAGAAAATAAACAAAATAGATAAGCCTCTAGCCAGACTTATTAAGAGGAAAAGAGAGTCAACACAAATCAATAGTATCAGAAAGGAGAAAGGAAAAATCACGACGGACCCCACAGAAATACAAAGAATTATTAGAGAGTAGTATGAAAACCTATATGCTAACAAGCTGGGAAACCTAGGAGAAATGGACAACTTCCTAGAAAAATACAACCTTCCAAGACTGTCCCACAAAGAAACAGAAAATCTAAACAGACCAATTACCAGCAATGAAATTGAAGCAGTAATCAAAAAACTACCAAAGAACAAAACCCCCGGGCCAGATGGATTTACCTCGGAATTTTATCAGACATAACAGAAAAACATAATACCCATTCTCCTTAAAGTTTTCCAAAAAATAGAGGAGGAGGGGATACTCGCAAACTCATTTTATGAAGCTAACATCACCCTAATACCAAAACCAGGCAAAGACACCACCAAAAAAGAAAACTACAGACCAATATCCCTGATGAACGTAGATGCAAAAATACTCAACAAAATATAAGCAAACTGAATTCAAGAATACATCAAAAAGATCATATACCATGACCAAGTGGGATTCATCCCAGGGATGCAAGGATGGTACAACATACAAAAGTCCATCAACATCATCCACCACATCAACAAAAAAAAAGAAAAAAACCACATGATCATCTCCATAGATGCTGAAAAAGCATTTGACAAAGTTCAACATCCATTCATGATAAAAACTCTCAGCAAAATGGGAATAGAGGGCAAGTACCTCAACATAATAAAGGCCATCTATGATAAACCCACAGCTAACATTATATTGAACAGCGAGAAGCTGAAAGCATTTCCGCTGAGATCGGGAACTAGACAGGGATGGCCACTCTCCCCACTGTTATTTAACATAGTACTGGAGGTCCTAGCCATGGCAATCAGACAAAACAGAAAAATACAAGGAATCCAGATTGGTAAAGAAAAAGTTAAACTGTCACTATTTGCAGATGACATGATACTGTACATAAAAAACCTTAAAGACTCCACGGAAAAACTACTAGAACTGATATCGGAATACAGCAAAGTTAGAGGATACAAAATTAACACACAGAAATCTGTGCCTTTCCTATACACTAACAATGAACCAACAGAAAGAGAAATCAGGAAAACAACTCCATTCACAATTGCATCAAAAGAAAATAAAATACCTAGGAATAAACCTAACCAAAGAAGTGAAAGAATTATACTCTGAAAACTACAAGTCACTCTTAAGAGAAATTAAAGGGGACACTAACAGATGGAAACTCATCCCATTCTCGTGGCTAGGAAGAATAAATATCGTCAAAATGGCCATCCTGCCCAAAGCAATATACAGATTGGATGCAATCCCTATGAAACTACCAGCAACATTCTTCAATGAACTGGAACAAATAATTCAAAAGTTCATATATGGAAACACCAAAGACCACGTATAGCCAAAGCAATTCTGAGAAAGAAGAATAAAGCAGGGGGGATCTCACTCCCCAACTTCAAGCTCTACTATAAAGCCATAGTAAACAAGACAATTTGGTACTGGCACAAAAACAAAGCCACAGACCAATGGAACAGACTAGAGAATCCAGATATATATGGTCAATTAATATTTGACAAAGGAGCCATAGACATACAATGGGGAAATGACAGTCTCTTCAACAGATGCTGCTGGCAAAACTGGACAGCTACATGTAGGAGAATGAAACTGGACCATTGTCTAACCCCATATACAAAAGTAAACTGAAAATGGATCAAAGACCTGAATGTAAGTCATGAAACCATTAAACTCTTGGAAGAAAACATAGGCAAAAACCTCTTAGACATAAACATGAGTGACCTCTTCTTGAACATATTTCCCTGGGCAAGGAAAACAAAAGGAAAAATGAACAAGTGGGACTATATTAAGCTGAAAAGCTTCTGTACAGCAAAAGACAAAATCAATAGAACAAAAAAGAACCCTACAGTATGGGAGAATATATTTGAAAATGACACATCCGATAAAGGTTTGATGTCCAGAATATATAGAGCTCACACGCTTCAACAAACAAAAAACAAATAAAAAATGGGCAGAGGAACTGAACAGACAGTTCTCCAAAAAAGAAATACAGATGGCCAACAGACACATGAGAAGATGCTCCACATCGCTAATTATCAGAGAAATGCAAATTAAAACTACAATGAGGTATCACCTCACACCAGTAAGGATGGCTGCCATCCAGAAGACAAACAACAACAAATGTTGGCGAGGCTGTGGAGAAAGGGGAACCCTCCTACACTGCTGGTGGTAATGTAAATTAGTTCAACCATTGTGGAAAGCAGTATGGAGGTTCATCAAAATGCTAAAAAGAGACTTACCATTTGACCCAGGAATTGCACTCCTAGGAATTTACCCTAAGAATGCAGCAATCAAGTATGAGAAAGACCAATGCACCCCTATGTTTATCTCAGCACTATTTAAAATAGCCAAGAATTGGAAGCAACGTAAATGTCCATCGATAGATGAATGGATGAAGAAGATGTGGTTCATATACACAATGGAATACTACTCAGGCATAAGAAAAGGGCAAATCCTACCATTTGCAGCAACATGGATGGAGCTGGAGGGTATTATGCTCAGTGAAACAAGCCAAGTGAAGAAAGAGAAATACCAAATGATTTCACTCATCTGTGGAGTATAAGAACAAAGGAAAAACTGAAGGAACAAAACAGCAGCAGAATCACAGAACTCAAGAATGGACTAACAGGTACCAAAGGGAAAGGGACTGGGGAGGATGGGTGTGTAGGGAGGGATAAGGGGGGGAGAAGAAGGGGGGTATTAAGATTAGCATGCCTGGGGGGTGGGAGAAAAGGGAGGGCTGTACAACACAGAGAAGACAAGTAGGTATTCTACAACATTTTGCTATGCTGATGGACAGTGACTGTAAAGGGGTTTATAGGGGGGATATGGTATACGGGAGAGCCTAGTAAATATAGTATTCATCATGTAAGTGTAGATTAATGATAAAAAAAAAGGAGATCCTGTGTGGTGACCCCCAATGAGTTCTATACAATGGTATAAAGGGCATATAAAAGTGTAGGCAAAGGGTCTGTTTGTGTTTATACAGAGGATGAAAGCCTAATTTGGCTACCCTGAAAATGAACTAAGATAGGATATGAAAAAGAACTTCCAACAGCAGCACTCTCTGGAAGAGTCATGGCAGAAGATGATCATCAAAAAACCCCCACAAAGATCCACGTGCTGCTACAGGTATAGATGCACTCATCCCACCAGTTCCTGGACTTGCCATGGGAATGAAGAAGGAGATATCTAAGCTGGCCTGTGCATACAGTAAAACAACAAATTTGACTGGATCTATACTGTTGGCACTCAACCAAGAATTAGGAGAAGTGCAAATTGTAGCGCTCCAAAATCTTACAACTACAGACTATTTACTGTTAAAAGGACATATGGGATGTGAACAGTCCCCAGGAATGGGTTGTTTTAATTTGTCTGATTTCTCTCAGACTGTTCAAGTTCAGTTGGACAATATCCACCATATGATAGATAAGTTTTCACTAATGCCTAAGGTGCCTAACTGGTTTTCTTGGTTTCACTGGAGATGGCTGGTAATTACAGGTATGCTTTGGTTATGTAACTATACTCCTATTATGTTAATGTGTGTGCGCAATTTTATTAGTAGTTTAAAACCTATACATGCTGAAGTTACTCTACAAGAAGATATGTCAAAGAAATAATCAATCTTCCCATGTTTTCTTCCGCCTGCTACTTCTATAGCTTTTCTTCTTCCTTCCTAATTACAACCCTTTAGTAGAATTTGTGCCTCATATCGAATTTATCGAGTATCATAATTCTTCCAATTGGTAAAGATACCTCAAGACAAATGCTGGGCATAGAAGCCACAGGGCATACATATGCAAAGAAGTAAAAAGCTAACCTTTTCAAACAATATTGCTTCTGTCTCACTTACCAACTTTACATTTCCCTGTATGGCCCCGGAAGATGACTGGTTAGCCAGAGACGGGTAAGATTCCTTAAGGGAGGAACAACCTAAGACAGGCACAGTCGCAGGGGGGCCATCAGGTGAGAAATTGGGGATCAACAGAGGTGAGGCTTAGAACCTCACCCCCCCTGTTCTGAGAGAAATCTTCTGCATCCGTGGATGTTTTATTGCCCTTGTCTAGCTTGGATTAACACATAGTCTACAGGCACACACCTGATCATGTACATTTGCTCTCTTACAACACTAAACTTTGTTTTCTACCTTTATCTTGTATCTACCTACCACTTCATCATTTTATTAAAAATAATAATAATAAATAGAAACGTTGTATCTACATATAAATCAAGTATAAAAATCAAATGAATATTCATATTTGAACTGATTGTTTATAGTTCATAATGCATGAGCAAAACCGAAAGTGTTTGTGATGACTTCCCTTGTACTGTTCACCATGTAACTTATTCACTATGTAAGAATTTGTTCTCCATGTAAGAACTTGTTCGTTATGCTTCAGAAGATTGGAGACTGATGAAAATTAGGCTTGGGGTGAATTAATGATTGTTCATTGAGTATTGACTCCCCTATACAGAATTTTATTGTTGTTAACAACCATTTGATCAATGAATATGAGAGATGCCCTCACAAAAAAAAAAAAGTACACACTTCCAATTGTAAAATAAATAAGTAACTGGGATGTAATGTATGGCATAAGGAATATAGTCAAAATATTGTAACAACTTGGTATGGTGATAGCTAGCTGGTACCTAGAATTATTTTGTTATATAAATGTTGAATCACTGTGTTGTACACCTGAAACTAATGTAATCTGTGTGTCAACTACCCTTCAATAAAAAATAATTATCTACAAATAAATAAATAAATAAATAAAGTGGTGGCTGGCAATCCTACAATTGAAGATTAAGGGATAAAAGTCTGAATACACTTCATGGATGATCAGTAACTCTCCTCCATGTATCTATAAAGAGGATACACATATATCAAGAGTTGATTGCCTATTGATTATTTTCATGTAAGATGTGTATAAGAAAGGACAAACCTATGTCAAATGCAAATTTAAGAGTTTAGCAAAGAAAATTTAGTAAAACCAATGTAAAGATCTTTGAAATAGCTAATGTACCTTCAGTGCTTATTCTGTCAAAATATATTCACACCCTACTTAATCTTAATGATGTTAGTCATTGTGGTCTATTTCTTTTCCTTGTTCTCGGTTATTAGGCCAAGAGGCAATTCTTACTTGCTTTTGACAGTCTTATGAAATAATTTCTTTTCTAACATTCTCCTGAGAATTGGCATTGTGCCGCTTTGATGAATATGTCACTGTTTTCTTCAT
Source organism: Manis pentadactyla (assembly GCF_030020395.1). Lineage (NCBI taxonomy): Eukaryota > Metazoa > Chordata > Mammalia > Pholidota > Manidae > Manis > Manis pentadactyla. Next base: position 63,624,602 of record NC_080031.1, on the reverse strand, counting down.
TTAAATTTACTTTAAATTTGAACGTTAAATTGTGTGTGCTGACAGGTTAGGAACAAAAAGTTATGTTTTCTGGGAATGGCTCCCTTTTACTAACTGTGGTGATAAAAATGTCTCTTCCCATGGTGATAAAAGGATATTTACCATTTCATTTTGTCAAATTACCTGTAGTTAAGTTTCTTTATGGGAGTTTGCATAATAAGAAAAAGTAATGTTCCACAAGTTTTTAATAAACTAACTCAGTCACCACAAGAGGAAGCAGTTACTCACCAACAGATGATATGCAAACATACATCTTTTAGAAGAGGCATCAGTGCTAGATGCCTAGTGCCACTATTTGAGATTTCTTGGGGTTCTATTTTACTTTATTTTGTCTTACTTTTTAAAGTATAATAAAATTAATTTTTATTTGGATAAACCATTATCTGCATGCCCAAAGTAAGTTTCTATCCTAGTTAACAAGAATAACTTTTAACAAAGATGAACTTTTTTAAATAGCTACAATTGCCTCATAATTTTCTATTATTAAATGTATCTCAACATTTAATTTCAAGGCAAAAAAGCAGAGCTGAAGCAGTGAACTACACTTCATGATTAGCACAAGTAAGAAATATGAGGCAAGTATAGTCCCCAAATTATTTCATAGAGAAAACATTTTGAAGCATATTATTGAAAATCACTTTGCAAGTATACTTGACTTGTGAAAGGTTTAGGTAAACATAACTTGAACTAACATAAAAAAGGAAAGAAAAAAACCCCACCTTATTTCTTATAACACCTCCACAGAGACTTAGTCAAATGCATGTTGAAATAATAGGCTAGTTTAGAAACAAAACAAAAAGACAAGGAACGTTTAAGATGGAAATGTTCACAAAAAGAACTTACTAATACATCACTGATGCAAATTTTCCCCCTGAAGCAATAATTGTAGATTGCTTATGTTTTCACCTCTTGTTTTCCTTGAAGGATGCCAGGCAGCTGCAATTGCTGTGTTTTAGTTTTAAAGAAACTGATTTCTTGATTCATATTGCTGAAAACGTGGAGTTTCATAGTCCGCTCTCTGTAATTGCTTCTAGAATTTTCTATATTCAAATAAAGAACGGAAGAACACTGATTCCTTCCCGGCTTCTGTCCTTGTTTTTGTCATTTCTCACATCGGCATAGATTTCACGTACATCTTTTCCAGATAACCCTTTGTGGGTTTATTTTTTTTGTTCCTTAACTGAAGAATGGCAACCACTTTCCTGAATTTATAATGAAGAAGTCATCACCACTACCACTTCCTCAGAGGAAAGACTGTGAACCTTTCTTTGTGTAATTCTTATCAATCATTCTTACTGCCAAGAATGTGTATCAGATGCCTCCCTACACTGTTGTTGTTGTTGTTGTTGTTTGACTTCATGTTTTCATTTTCAGGTCACACCTATCTTTTGAGATTCATTGGTAACTACGAAAATCCTTTTCAGAAGACTATGGTGGAGAATTCCGAATCCCACTACTTTGGGTTAGAGTTCCATCTTGCCATTTCCTATTTTGAATTATTTACTGGTTTCTTTGCCAGTATTTGGCTTCTTTCTGTTTTTGCACACTGATACGGTTACTTCATGCTGTGATTTCTCCTTGCATCACCACAGGTAATGAAGGGGACCATCACAGGGTTGTCTAAGTCACATGGAGAAGGGTGGTTTTCTGCATCAAGTTGTTTCCTAAAACACAAAAAGATGGGGTTGGGGGAAGGCACTATGAATCATCAGTTTTCCAGGAGTAGGAATCAGGTAAAGTACAACGTTGCCAAAACACATACAGACTTATATTTTACCTCATAAATATCTTTTCAGCTTTCCACTCTCATCAGTAATATGACTATGAGCCCAGCGCCCACTCAGAGGATCTTTGAAGTGATTGCCTTTAATCATATAACACTCCAAACTGATGCAGGTATGGAACCATACATGCTCGGGATAAATGACTGGCATTTCCTCCCTCTCTCTACCTTCTTCTTGCCAATAACTCCTACATCTATAATAACCCTCCACCTTGGAGAGAAGATTGAATTTAAAATACTTTTCTGTGATCAAATATCTTGGTCTACCAGGTACCATTCAGCATCCTCATAGTGTTCTAGACTTGCTTTTCTCTGGCCCAACCTCCTTACTCTTCTAGAATCCCCTTCTGGAATGCTGCATTGCCACCAACTCTCTCTGTGTCCCTGGCTTCTTTTCAGTATATGCCCTGTCCATCATCTTGATGTCACTGCTTCCCCTGTGGTCTCTCAAGTGGAGACTGCTTTCTCCCTCCTATCCAATGTCCAATTTTCAGTATATCCAGGGGGAAAAAATGAAAGAATTCTCTTGGTATATTTATTAGGTTTCTGTTATATTTATAAATAAACTTAAAGATAATGGACATCTTTTTCATGCTAAAATTACATATCCAAAATATTGAAAGCATTTCTATTTCTTCAAGTCTCCTTTTGATTTCTTCTGAAGTGTCAGGCACAAATAAATGAGCGGATGAAAAGAAGAGAGGGCCCCCCAAAGATAACTCAGGGAGTTGATCAAATAGAGCCAAAAAGCCAGAAATGACTCAGAGAGTTAATCAGATGCAGCCACAGGGTCCAAGAGTGACTCAGGAAATGTCCAGGGTCTCCCCAGATAAGAAACATCAGAAGCACAGGCACAGGACAGCCCCTGTCCTCATTTCACCAATCAGAACAAGCCTAGAGAGCTGACAGCTGTCAATCAAGGACCTCTCTGCCCTGCCAAAACCACATCAAAGAAGCCTCAGCATGAGCATCTGGGCCTGTCTCACCATAGGCAGGCCCCTCTGTTACTGTGTGAAGTGTTAAAACTCACTTTGCTTTCTTAACTTAGTTTCTCGTCTCACTTTATCTAACTTCCCTGCGACACAGAGCCGAGTTTTTTCCATCCTAACAATTTTGTGACATGGTTTGTCAGGATTTGTCATATGGGGCTTATTCTTGGATATGATATGGTGAATTTTACTACTACACTTTTTAATACTGAATACTTGTGGTTCTTTGAATAAATCCCACCTGGTCATGATTGTCTTTGCTGTGGGAGATTTACTTGACCTTTCCTCTTAGTTCATGTATTTGTTCTTCAGCTGAATCTATTCTGTGATTCATTTAGTGAGATCTGTTTTTTTTTTTAGGGTAAAAGTGAAATTAAATTTATTAGTTTACAGTAAAAGCATGATAGATCACCTCGCATTCTCTCTTTGCAGGCAGAGGTGGGAGTACACACCTTTAACTTACCAATCCGCCTTCAAATATTTATACCACTAATACATTGTATAAGATTCGTACAACTTACAATAGAATCTCATAACTTCCATGAGCCCTGTCCCAGCCTTTATCCTATTATTGTCCCTGTGGATAAAATGAAAGTTCCTGTGACCAGGATTCTCACCTGGCCCTGGTTGGCCACCTCATCATACACGTGTGGGCAATACATTGCTATTGACTTTATATAAAGAGCTCTACCCAGTGCTCTGGGGGACACAGTGGCATGGTTGCAAGGCTGCAGGAGAGCAGAGACTGGAGGGGTGGCAGTGCTGAGGACAAAGCCAGCTGTGCACGCCTATAGGCCCAGAGGCAGAGACCGGCTTGCTGCCTGCGGACTCGCTCTGAGTAAACGGGATTCTAGTGATTGAGCTGCCACCGTGGAAATAAAGTTGGGTATAATCCTTTCACCCCAAGAACATTTTACTGTCATTTCTTTGGCCACATTGACTCCAGGGTGAACTTGCCTGGGGCAGAAACCCATTGGCAAGAAGTCCCACAGTTTACTTTTTTTTTTTTTTTCAGTCTTCTGGGAAACGTTTTATTCATTATTACAAAAAATTGTAAGAGGCTCCAATGTATCCCTGCTCTTTGGTGAAGTTGTATGTGGACAGTTATCTAAGAGTGGGATATTTTGTGACCATGAGGATACAAGCTGGACAGTGATGGCCAGTGTGGTATACACAGCAGAGTGGAAATATGGAAAATAACTAGATCTTTGGTAATGTTGTCATATTACTGAGCAAACTAATTCTATAACCAGCTGCCTCTAGGCTCATTGTGGTTTGCAGCCAAAAGCACCAGTGAGTTCTGTTTTTTAACCAGATATATTATTATGCAGACTCAGCATTCCAGTCAATACTTTTAATATATAATTTTTCTTGATTCATGATTCCAGTATCACCCCCTATATTTCTTCCACCTGGTCCTATAAAACTACTTAACCAGTTAAGATTTTTCATTTTACTGTGTTTCCTTTATAGCAGTTACTGTGTTAAAATACACTTTTACTTTTCTGAGCTCTCTTTTTCTTGGGGATACTGGACTGTTAGCCTAGTGATTTGAATCTGTGTAGAGAAACAGTGTCCAAGTCCTAGCCTCCAAGCTGGGACAATGGGCATGGGAATGTTTCTCAGGGCAGAGAGCTCCGATGCTTTTTTTCCCATGAGGTAACCTCTACCCTGTAAACTGGAGTTTGATAGCTGGAGATTACCAGCTGGAGTTTGATAGCTGGAGATTACCAACAGACCTCAGCTGATATGCTGGTTAACTCAGAATCTGCTCTCTCCACCAAGGTGTAAATTTACACTGGTGGTGGGATGTGAGATGGTATCTGCTTCCTTTCATTCACAGTAGAGCTCTCAAGATAAAATTTCTGTCCACAAATAATCATCCTATTCATTCAAGACTTTCCCTCACGCTCTTTGACCAGCAAGTGCTGCTCTGTCAGGATCTCACGGAGACTTAAATCCTCACTAGGCCAGAGCTTAAGTTTATTTATTTTTTTGGTGTTGAGTCATATAAGTTTTAGTACCCTTATTTATCTTTAAAATTGTTAAATATTACCTACCTCCTAGGCACCAAAAAGGAAAAGGAAAAAAGAAAGAAATTACATGCTAGTTTCTAGATCCATTAGTGTTCAGCAGTAAATCCTTCTCTTTCATTAAATAGGAAGATTGCCTAATGAAACTAATGGAGTTGTTTGTAGCTTGACATGGTTTTCATTTAATTTTTTCAAAAGCCAAACACCAGAATTTGAATCACATCACACATACACACATACACACTTTACCAGTAAGCCAACCATTTATCATACTCCTTGCTTCTAAATAATGTACAATTTTAGCTACACATTACATTGCACTATTACACATTAAGAAACAACATATTGATGTGTTATAATTTAAAATAATAACAACTATATTATATCTGTATTATTTAAAACTAGTTGGTAGGTTTTAGTAATCTTATTTGTAAGATTTATTTATTTATTAGTGGTTATTATCATATTCCTTGAAGTACGTATTAACACATTGGTGTAAAAATAGACTTTTTCTGACAATAAGTAATTCTGGTTTGACTTAATGACAAAGATAGGTGTTAACAGATGGATTATAGAGCAGACATTTTCCATCTCTTAAATGAGCTACTGCCGTTCCAGAGTTAAGAAGAAAATACATTTATTGTGTGACAATTGAGAGAAACCTCATGGACAAGGTATTGGGGGGCCTGCAGGGGGAGCTCTCATGCCCACTACGCCTTGTAAATCTCTGACCTCAGGGAAAGACTGACGCCATACTGAATTTTGTACTTCAAAATTCAAAATTCATACTGTCATAGCTACTTTACACCCCAGCAAGAAGGAAAGTTTCTGCCTCCCCTGCAACAGCCCAGCCAAGGAGAGATGGTCACAGCTCAGCCAATGAGAAGCCACAACATGTATGCCTCCCAGTTTACTCCAATGGGCTTTTTGCTGAAAACAGCCCTGCCAACTTAGCCCTTTTCTCTATAAAAGAGCATTTCTCTACCTCTCCTTTGTTTTCTGGACATGCTTATCGTTTTTCCAGAGCTTGTTTGTCCTGGATTGCAATTCCTTGCTATTTCCAAATAAACATGTTTTTGCTGGTAAAATAACTTTTATTTTTAAGGTTAACAATAGCATGTGCCATATTTTTTAAAACAAAATAGCTTCCTCAAAAAATTAAACAACTTATCCTCAAAAAATTACCATATGACCCAGCAATTCCACTTCCAGGTACATACCCAAAGGAAATGAAAGCAGGGATTTGGAAGGTACACGTACACCAATGTTCATAGCAGCCGTATTTACAGGACCCAAAAAGTTCAATCAGCCCAAATGTCCATGGATGAATGAATAAACAAAATGTGGATTATTCAGCCTTTAAAAGGAATGACATTGTGATACATATTATAAATGGAAAAACCTTGAACATATTGGGCTAAGTGAAATTAGACACAAAAGGACAAATATTGTGTATTCCACTTACATGAAGTACTTTACAGGCAAATTATAGAGACAGAAACCAGGGCCTGGGGAAGAGGTGGTTGGGAAGTTATTGTTAATGGATACAGAGTTTCAGTGTGAGATGATGAAAAGTCACAGAGATGGGTAGTGGTTATGATTGTACAACAGTGTGAATGTACTTAATGCCACTGACCCATACACATAAAAATAGCTAAAATGGTATGCTTTTATGTTATACAGATCTTCCTTGACTTAGCTGGGGTTAAAGCTGTATAAACACATCTTAAGTTGTGTTAAAAATGAAACAACAGGCCAAAAACAGAGTCACTTATGTTAAGTTCTACCAAAAGACTTAATACCTAACCTAACTGCAGTTTTATCCTCTCCCAGTAGGACAATTTTGAACCAATTATTCTGAAATTTCCTGATCAGCAGTGAGGTAATCTGCGTTAGACTCCCTGCCTTTCCCCTTAAGTGAAGGTGACCTTGCTTGAAACAATCCTTTTCTTTTGCTGCTAATTTCTTTGTCTGGCCTCATTTCTCCCTACGAAAGCCTTCCATTTTGTACAACTCCTTGGAGCACCTTTCTTTTTATGATGGGATACTGTCTAATTCATGAATCATTGAATAAAGCCAATGAAATCTTTAAAGTTTCTCCTTTGAATTTTTGTTCTTTAGCAGTTGAAAATACTCTAAGCTGAAAGTGCATTTAATACACCTAATGTACCCAACATTATAGTTTAGCCTAGTCTACCTTAAAGGTTCTCAGAACACTTATATTAGCCTACAGCTGGGAAAATCATCTAACACAAAGCCTATTTTGTAATACAATGTTGAATATCTCATGTAATTTACTGAATACTGTACTGAAAGTGAGAAACACAATGGATGCATGGGCACAGAATGGCTATAAGTGTATCGGTTATTTATCCTCATGATTGAGAACTGCAACTTATGGCTACTGCCCACTTCATGAGGACTATTGCACTGTATATGGCTAGCCCAGAAAAAGACCAAAATTCAAAGTATGGTTTCTACAGACTGAATATCACTTTCATACCATTGTAAGGCTGAAAAATTATTGTTTTGCATTGTCCATATCTGTATCACCATAATAAAAAAAACTGCCAAAGTATGCTGAAATTAACTAACTTATTTTCCCAACACTTTCTGAGCATATCAGATTAAAGAGTAACGGGATAATTCACGGTCTTTCCTAAGTCTTGGTAAAACTTTTTGGTATGTTTCCCAGAAATGGAGATAGCAGATGACTCCACTCTGGTGCTGGCTGCCATCAAGATACTCAACCAGCATTGATGTCACCTCCTTCCCTCAAAACCATCCCTGAGGAACTACAAGGGAAAAACACCAAGACAGACACAGGAGAAGCTCCTGGGAAGATGAGGGCTGCTTGGCCAGATCTTTGCGAATAGTGGTAGCTAAGGAAGGAAGCAAGGACTGACCACTTCGCACAGGCACTTCCTCACCCCACTCCCAAACCCCAAAGACTGGGATTTGCAATCTCAGAATCACTTCCTTCTAATCTCCCTGGGGATAAAGGTGAAGCCCTGACCTGAGAAGTTGTTTAGTGGGGTAAGGAATATGATTTACTTTTCATAGAAGTGAACCAAGAAGACTTCTTATTCCTAGGTTAAACAATACTGGGATCAAGTATACTTTTGCGTTCCTGCGTTCAACAATACTGAGAATAAACAAAAATAACTTAGCTGCTTGCTCCAAGAAACACCTGCTCCCAGAAGACAAGACTGACCTAACAGAAACAGCTAACTTATAAGGGGGTAACACGTGCCCACTTCAAGCCCCTGCCTTACTGTGCCTACCAATCCAGAACTGTTAGGTCCTAAATTGTGCCCAATCCGAATTCCCTGCCTTTATAAATCTTTCCTAAATTCACCCAGCCCTGGCCCCAAAGCCTTATAAACAGGCTCCCAACCTCCTCCTGGAGAAGTACTAAAACTCTGCAAAGGAGGTATTCTATGTTACTACAATAGGTCTAATAATCCTAATTTTGATCAATTGCATTTTTCTGTCATCTTTTGGAGAGTCTACAGTTGACAAGTGCCTGAGGATCTCTGAAAGATAAAGGCTATAAATGCAAAGATGTTTATAACACTATTTACAATAGAGAAAGGCTGGAAACCACCTTATAAGAATAAGGAAAGGAATAAATAAATTACAAAGAAACCAATCACTGAAATGAACATTAGTCATCAATGACAAACATTTAGGAAATCTGGAAACTTAGGTATGAAAATAATATGTAGCAATGTTTAAACATATAATTATTTACCCTTCTGATTACATTAATACAAAATAATCATAGAAAGACTGGGTGGCACCATTGCAGATGGCAAATATTGTAATGTTTGGTTGGTGGACTCATGATTTTTTTTTGTATGGTGTGAATTTATTTTTAAGCATATAGAGGCTGTACAAACCACACTACTGTGTAATGAAAGGTTGAAACAGTGGGAGTGGTGAGGGTTTAGGCTCTTCAGCTTTCAGCCAAAGGTTGGGTATTGCTAACTCAGGAGGAAGGCTGGAACTAGGTCTGGCACCCCATCTTTATATTTTTTTGCAAGTTCATCATGATTTGGGGCTTACAATTGAGACACAGAGCAGCCAGATTTTCAGCCCAACAGCAGTAGACCTTGTGTAAGGAAACAAAGCAGATGCCAGGCAGAAGATGAGGGACGTTTTACAAGTTGTTGACCTGCAATTCTCTGAGACAGTAGAGGGAGAATGTGAGTATTCAGTGTTCATGGCTGGGAGGATAATCAACCACACAATTTTTAAAGAGTGCTGGTGCTATGGTAAGGGCAAAAGTTGGGTATAGTGTGGAACTTCACAAGCTCTATGTCCTGTGAGAAGAAACCACAGGAAACTAATGAGATGAAGTTCCTCAGGGCCACTAAAGGAATTTGAGTGAGGCACCACAGCACCCACTTGTGCTGATCAACCCACCTCCATCGTGTAGGAGGTTCATGCAGCAAGTGCCAGTCTATCAGTTCTGATAAAAGCTCATGCTGATCCCATCTTCCAGAGGCCTGTGAGCTGCTCTAGGAGTTGGAATGATGTCTCAGCCTACTTCCATAGCCAGTGTGGCCTGTTGTTAAGATTTGGAGATGGATAGCAGGTAGACCTAGAGTTGAGTCCAGCTTTGTCTCTTTCTGTGGATCTTGAGCAAAAGTGCCAGCCATTCACAACCTTGATTTGCTTCTCTATAAAATGGTATCACCAAAAAAGACCCCGAATAGCCAAAGCAATCCTGAGGAGGAAGAATAACGCAGGGGGGATCTCGCTTGCCAACTTCAAACTCTACTACAAAGCCACAGTCATCAAGACAATTTGGTACTGGCACAAGAACAGAGCCACAGATCAGTAGAGCAGAATAGAGACTCCAGACATTAACCTAAACATAAATGGTCAATTAATACAAGATAACGAGCCATGGACATGCAATGGGGAAATGACAGTCTCTTCAACAGATGGTGCTGGCAAACCTGGACAGCTACATGTAAGAGAATGAAAATGGGTACTGTCTAACACCATACACAAAAGTAAATTCGAAATGGATCAAAGACCTGAATGTAAGTCATGAAACCATAAAACTCCTAGAAAAAAACATAGGCAAAAATCACTTGGACATAAACATGAGTGACTTCTTCATGAACATATCTGCCCAGGCAAGGGAAACAAAAGCAAAAATGAACAAGTGGGACTATATCAAGCTGTAAAGCTTCTATACAGCAAAGGACACCATCAATAGAACAAAAAGTTACCCTATAGTATGGGAGAATATATTCATAAATGAAAGATCCGATAAAGGCTTGACATCCAAAATATATAAAGAGCTCATGCACCTCAACAAACAAAAAGCAAATGATCAAATTAAAGAATGGGCAGAAGGGCTGAAAAGACAGTTCTCCAAAGAAGAAATTCAGATGGCCAACAGACACATGAAAAGATGATCCACATTGCTAGTCATCAGAGAAATGCAAATTAATACCACAATGAGATATCACCTCACAGCAGTAAGGATGGCTACCATCCAAAAGACTAACAACAACAAAAGTTGGTGATGTTGTGGAGAAAGGGGAACCCTCCTACACTGCTGGTGGGAATGTTCATTAGTTCAACTATTGTGGAAAGCAGTATGGAGATTCCTCAAAAAGCTCAAAATAGACATAGCATTTGACACAGGAATTCCACTTCAAGGAATTTACCCTAAGAATGCAGCAGCCCAGTTTGAAAAAGACAGATGAACCCCTATGTTTATTGCAACACTATTTACAATAGCCAAGAAATGGAAGCAACCTAAGTGTCCATCAGTAGATGAATGGATAAAGAAGATGTGGTACATATACACAATGGAATATTATTCAGCCGTAAGAAGAAAACAAATCCTACCATTTGCAACAACATGGATGGAGCTGGAAGGTATTATGCTCAGTGAAAAAAGCCAAGTGGAGAAAGACAAGTACCAAATGATTTCACTCATATGTGGAGTATAAGAGCAAAGAAAAACTGAAGGAACAAAACAGCAGCAGTATCACAGAACCCACAAATGGACTAACAGTTACCAAAGGGAAAGGGACTGGGGAGGATGGGTGGGAAGGGAGGGAAAAGGGAGGGAAAAAGAAAGGGGGCATTACAATTAGCATGTATAATGTGGGGGTGGTATGGGGCAGGCTCTACAACACAAGAGAAAACAAGTAGTGATTTTACAGCATCTTACTACGCTGATGGAGAGTGACTGTGAAGGGGTATGTGGGGGGGACTTGGTGAAGTGGGGAGCCTAGTAAACATAATGATCTTCATGTAATTGTAGATTAGTGATACAAAAATTAAAGAAAAAGAACCCTAAAGAATCCACTCCAATACTACTAGAACTAATATCTGAATTCAGCAAATTTGCAGGATACCAAATCAATAAACAGAAATCTGTTGCTTCCCTATACACTAATGATGAAGTGGCAGACAGAGAAATCAGGAAAACAATTCTATTCATAATTGCATGAAGAATAAAATACCTAGGAATAAACCTAACCAAGGAAGTGAAAGACCTATACCCTGAAAACTACAAGGCACTCTTAAGAGAAATTAAAGAAGACCCTAACAAATGGAAATTCATCCCATGCTCTTGGGTAGGAAGAATTAATATTGTCAAAATGGCCATCCTGCCTAAAGCAATCTACAGATTCAATGCAATCCCTTTCAAAATACCAACAGCATTCTTCAACGAACTGGAACAAATAGTTATAAAATTCATATGGAACCACAAAAGACTCTGAATAACCAAAGCAATCCTGACAAGGGAGAATAAAGCAGGGAGGATCTCACTTCCCAACTTCAGACTCTACTACAAAGCCACAGTAATTAAGACAGTTTGGTACTGGCACAAGAACAGATGCATAGACCAGTGGAAGAGAATAGAGAGTCCAGATATTAACCCAAACAGATATGGTCAATTAATATATGATTAAGGAGCCATGGATATACAACGGGGAAATGACAGCCTCTTCAACAGCCGGTGTTGGCAAAACTGGACAGCTACTTGTAAGAGAATGAAGCTGGATCATTGTCTAACCCCATAAAGAACAGCAAATTCGAAATGGATCAAAGACATGAATGTAAGCCATGAAACCATAAAACTCTTAGGAAAAAACATAGGTAAAAATCTATTGGACATAACATTAGCAACTATTTGATTAACATACCTCCCCAGGCAAGGGAACCAAAAGCAAAAATGAACAAGTGGGACTATCTCAAGCTGAAAAGCTTCTCTACAGCAAAGGACACCATCAATAGAACAAAAAGGCATCCTACAGTAGGGGAGAATATATTCATAAATGACATATCTGATAAAGGATGACATCCAAAAATACAAAGAGCACAGGCACCTCAATTAAAGAAATGCAAATAAACCAGTTAAAAATAGGGCAGAGGATCTGAACAGACACTTCCCCAAAGAAGAAATTCAGATGGACAACAGGCACATGAAAAGATGCTCCACATTCCTAAACATCAGAGAAAAGCAAATTAAAACCACAAAGAGATATCACCTCAAACCAGTTAGGATGGCCAGTATCAAAAAGACTATGAACAACGAATGATGGTGAGGATGTGGAGAAAGGGGAACCCTCCTACACTGCTGGTGGGAATGTAAATTAGTTCAACCTTTGCGGAAAGCAGTATGGAGGCTCCTCAAAAAACTCAAAATAGAAATACCACTTGACACAGGAATTCCACTCCAAGGAATTTGCCCTAAGAATGCAGGAGCCCAGTTTGAAAAAGACATATGCACCCCTATGTTTATCACAGCACTATTTACAATAGCCAAGAAATGGAAGCAGCCTAAGTGTCCATCAGTAGATGAATGAATAAAGAAGATGTGGTACATATACACAATGGAATATTACTCAGCCATAAGAAGAAAACGAATCCTACCATTTGCAACAACATGGATGGAGCTAGAGGGTATTATGCTCAGTGAAATAAGCCAGACAGACAGAGAAAGACAAGTATGAAATGATTTCACTCCTCTGTGGAGTATAAGAACAAAGCAAAAACTGCAGGAACAAAACAGCAGCAGACTCACACAACCCAAGAATGGACTAACAGTTACCAAAGGGAAAGGGACTGGGGAGGGTGGGTCAGAAGGGAGGGAGAATGGGGAAAAAGTGGCATTACAATTAGCACACATACTTTATGGGGGGTACACGGGGAAGGCAGTACAACACAGAAGAGACAAGTAGTGATTCTATACCATCTTACTATGCTGATGGACAATGAGTGTACTGGGTTAGGTGTTGGGGACTTGATAATTGGGGGAGTCTAGCAACCATATGTTGCTCATGTAATTGTACATTAATGATACCAAAATAAAAAGTAAATAAAACATTTTTAAAAATCAGATTTTGGAAGACTCCTAGAGTATGAAGAAACTGTTTCCATGAGGGTCCTTATGAAGCAATGTTACCCCTGTGATGAAATAGGACCTTCTCTTTCCATTGTACTAATCCTTGCCTCCATCTTCTACTAGCAGAATCGGAGGATAGCAGAAGATAGGAGCCCATGGCATACTAAGTGACTGAGTTCACTTACAAAGAGCAGCTGTTTGAGGAAGCAAAGGTTTGCCAGATATTTCTGTGTGATAATTACATCTGACTCAATGGCATGTGAGATACATCTTTTGGGGGATTTCCTGATATAACTGGGGTTTACCCTGAAAAGTAAACTCTCTTGCCTGAGGAATGGTGGGGTTTAGAAGCATTGTAACATGACAGGACCTAACGTGTGAGTGTACATGGATTTACATAAGTCCTTTTTGTAGCCACAGACAGGCAAGCTGGCTGATCTCAGGATTATATATAAATAAACCAAAGAGAAGTAAGAGGTGCTTCAATATTGTGTACATTGATTATGACTGTGGAGAGTTACCCATTTTGGAAGTTTCTTGGTAGTATAGATCAAATTGATGCCCTCCAAATAACTTGATATGGAAAATACCAGGGAGTCCATGTCTGCCAGAACGTCTTGGTTTCAGACACCAAACTGAGATGGTAAAATGAACCCATACTTATTTTTCATCATAAATTCTTAGAATATTCTAAGAGAGCAAAGTTAACAATCATCAATTAAAATTTCCCAAGTCATAAAAATCCAGACCCTGCAGTCGTGAAAGAGGTCTGCCATCTCTCTTGTGGGATGGGGTATCCCTGACCTGCATCCACTAGAATAAATGATTCTTGCTTCCAGTCAGCATTCAAAACCTATCTGGGATGTCTTCACATTACATTTGGGATAAAGGAAGGAAAGTTACTATTTTGTTTGTTAAGACATCAATTTGTGCTTTATGGAGAAAAAATCCATACAAGCAAAGTATGCAATCTCAGAAGGAGACAGAAGAAGACAAAAACAACTTTGCATAATAATGTCAAGGGCCATCTTCCTAAAGGCAATATAATTTTCAAAGGTTTTCACTCCCCAAAATGAAGACAATGATTTATCTTAAACTGATTTGTACTGTTATTTCTTTGATATATATATATATATATATATATACACATACATATATATATATATATATATATATAGGTTTTCCTTGGGATTGTATGTATCTGAATGTACAAATGTGTTTTGTCTAAGAGCTATCCACAAGCAGGGGAAAATATCAGAAATATCAAACTTAGAGCAGGACAGGGGGAAGGACAGGACCCCAGAAACTCATTGTAAACTCAGGATTTCTGTGAGGCATTTTGTCCAATTCCCTCTGTTTTGCTCAAGCTCCTATCAAACCCCACAGGTTGCTTTTCCAGACTTCATAATTCAGACGCTGCAAGCAGACTGCCATGGAGTATTATCCCGCTGGCTTCGGGAGTGATGTATGCAATTCTAACAGAGGATAAGCAAGGGTAGCATTTTCCTGAGGTACACACTTGCACTCTAAGAAAAAGAAAGCAGACTTTCTCTTAGGGTGACTACAAAAAAATGGAAAAAATAAAATTGTATGTTCCTCACAGGAAGCTGTATGATAGGTACAGTTTCTTTTATCTTTATTCCTTAAGACTCTAGAAAAGTCATCTTAACATCTAATTTCCAAGTCTACTTCCCCCCACTCAATGTTGTAATTCCCTATGGCTACTTATCCCCCAAATTTCCACTACTTATGTTATACATTAAAATCCACTGTTAGTGGCAAAAATACCATGTTAATTCTATAGTTGCAGGCAGAAATCATGGCAAAGAGTTGAAGCAAAGGCTGGTTGGAAGAGTGACCACAAGGAACCTACTGTCTGGAGAGGGAGAGACGATACTCCATCCCACTTCAGATCAGGAGGAAGACAGACTCACTCTCCTTTGTCCAAATGCTCTGGAAGAAGTGTTGTCAAAGGAAGACGCAGGTTTGGGGTGGGTAGCTAGAACCCAGCATGTGGTGGCATATGGGCTATCTCATTAATACATATTTGGGTTACAAAAAAAGAGTTACATAAATGAAATATTTAATTGAAAAATGATTTATAGTAAGTGTACATATATTTCAACAGATATTCAATAAAACTAGGTATTAATTTGGAAAGCAAGGCATTTGAAATATCCCCCTAAAATCTTTATTTTGTAGAATATTTTGACAGAATTACATTAGAGGTAAAATCTTCTTGCACAGCTACATATCACCCTGTAAGAGTTTCATGTGGTTTCTCCTCCTGCTCCTACCCTCTCTGTAAGTCCCTTAGCACATGCCTATTACAAAATTATGTGACTGGATTTTGCTGCTGTCCCATATTTAAATGACATCCCATAGACACCAACAAGGTCCCGGTCTTCAGCCAACTGTTAGACATGAGTCACCCTAACTTTCTTATTTGGAGGGACAGCAATGCTTCATTTATTTTCACATCATTGGTAGTTCTGTGGTAGAATCAACCATGAGTAGCTCATAACATGTTGACTCAGTCAGCCTCAAAATACCCTCACTTCCTATAGCCTGGTTAAAACAGCTTCTTTAAATGTCCTTCTATGTGACTCAGGGCTCTGAAACAGCAGGCCAGCTCTAAAGCCAGATGCTCATCACACAGCAGTCACACTGGTCATCTAAAACCTCCCTGTTTCTCATTGGTAGTCTTAAAATTATCATTTATTATTTCTCTTGCTGTATCAGTGGGGAAGTTGTAGATTTGTAAGAAAAAGAAATGAAATGAGCATTTGGAGATGTGAAATTGAAAATCTCAGATTCTGAGGTCTGGGGCTTTAAACACATATAGACAGTCCCCAACTTACAATGGTTCAACTCATGATTTTTCAACTTTATGATGGTGTAAAATCGATACACACTGAACTTTGAATTTTGATCTTTTCCTCGGCTGGTGATATGCAATACAATACCTTCTAGTGATGCTAGGCATGGGCAGTGAGCCACAGCACCCAGTCAGCCCGCCATGCGATCACAAGGGCAAATGACCAGTATACTTGCGACCAATCTGTATCCATACAACCATTCTGTTTCTCCCTTTCAATACAATATTCAATAGATTGTATGAGATATTCAACACTTTATGACAAAACAGGCTTTGTGTTAGTTGATTCTGCCCAACTGTAAGTTAATGTTATCTAAGCATATTTAAGGTAGGCTAGACTAAGCTGTGATGTACAGGAAGATAAATTAAATGCATTTTGACTTAAGGTATTTTCAATCTATGATGGGTTTATCTGGATGTAACTCTATCATTAAGTGGATGATCTGTACTCTTAAAAATGAGTTTCTGATCTTTGCATCTCTTCTTTCTAGGCCAGCAAGCCAGCAAGGGTAAATGTGTGTCTTCATATCTCCCACTGCACCCACAGCAGTGCTAGTCCTACACCAGTTCTCAGTAGATATAAACTGTATAGACAGATCCTTATAATAGAATTTAATCTGTACCTATCAGATTGGGATTCCTCTGCAAACTTCTCCACAAAATAGGAAGTTCAATTTCTCCCAGTTGCCAAGAAAATAACATAAGACCATGAGACCACTGTCTGTGGGGTCAGGGTCATCAAGGTTGTCCACCCTCTCCAAATGGATAGTGTCAGATACCTATGTTCATATACAGAAGAAACTGCATCTTCTGTTCCAAACTATATAGGTCTTTTCAGTAAAGTTAATGTAACTAGAATAAAGGCCAAAATTATCATCATTAGCCCTCCAGATTTTAATGGTATGAAAATTTTAACTGAAATAAGAAAACTTTACTTTGGTCAGCCAATTGCATATGAATAAAATATAACACCATTGCTACAGGCTCACAATAGGAAATCTACAGTGAACTGGAAATCAATTAATTTATTAGTAAACTAAGTGAAGTCTTCTGAAGTAAACTCTTCTACTTCTCTTTTGAATTGTGCTGGGAATGGCCAAAACTCAGGTGAATCTTTTGGCACCAGTTTTTTATTATGCCTTCCCTTCCCAAAATCTCTAAATAAAACACAACCGATCTTATACTGTGTGTGAGAAGAGCAGGATTGTGTCTTGCTCCGCCATTCCCCCACCCACCTGCCATAGCAACAGAGCAACACAGTCATGGGTTAGCTGATTCTCTTCATTAGAAACACAGTTCTTGAAAGGAAAGGCAGCTTGTCTCTCTAGTAACATTACCAGTGGAAAGTTGATTACCTGTTTCAAGGACAGTTAACAGGCAGATTCTAGATTTGGAGGTAGTCATCTGATTGAGGAGGCAATTTGCTGAGTCTCATAGGACACCAAAACTAAATCTGAACTCTTACCTAGACAAATTCCAAAGGACGTTTGGGTTAATAAAAGGTACAAGGGGACATTAGATGTGAATATTCTACATCTTATTTAGCCATGGCACATATTAACCTCACGGACTTAAATATTTATGTTTCCAGCTGTTTGATTTTAAAATTAAAATGTTCTTTTCCCTTCTTTCTCTGCAGCTTACCCCCTTTTCAGACCAAATGCTACCTTCTTTAAGGCCTTCCCTGGTGTACTTCTTCATTCTCATCCCCCAACCAACACATTTTTCTGTAATTACAATCTTTTCACTTCCCATAGATCATATACCACAAACTATGATTATATATTTCTTTGTTAACTATTTACTGTCTTTATCACTAGATTGTTATTTTAGGTTCTCAAAAAATGTATGTTGCATGAATAAGTACACTGAAACATAAAAAGTCAAAGACATACTCATTTTTAACCTTTAACCCTTCTGTTGAAGATTAACCCTTAACATTCATATAATCCAACTTATATTTGAACATAAGCAGGAAAACTTAGAAAATGATATAATTAGGAAATAAAGACATACAAGCACACTCCATACATTTACAGTAAAATGAGTTCACACTTCCTACATATTTTCTGATGAAGTATAATATGAATTTGCTTTATTGTTTGAGAATATTCAAATATTCTCTTACAGAGTACAAAGCAAATAGAATGGATGAAACCCAGATATGTGTTATGAAAAGAAAAATCAGTTCATAACACATGGTAGATATAAAGGAAATCAGAGCACAACTGCTAACTATTGATAAGATAGAGGACCTAACCTGTAGTATAAATATATAAGAGGCTCTCAATCTTCAAGAGGTCTTAAATCATTGGTAAAAATCATTCTCATACTACATCTCCAAGGCAGGCTCACAAAACTGCAGGCTTACTGCAAGTTTCATTTCTGGGTCAGAAGTACGTGCCCCTGCTTCTCTCTGAGTAAGCAGTGTGTTGTAGTCGTCCCAGTTTTGTATGACCACATCTACCCACCTTCTTTTTTGAATATGGCAATTTTCTCTCAAGTTCTAAAGACCCATTTTCCCACCCATTGTCATACCCTAAGCAAGAGATATTAGAAAAGAAAAGAACAAGGTTAAAAAATGTGAACTGGATCACGGGAAGATGGCGGCGTGAGTAGTTCAGAGGAAATCTCCTCCCCAAAACATATATATTTATGAAAATACAGTAAATACAACTATTCCTAAAAGAGACACCAGTGGATGCAGTACAACAGCCAGGATACATCTACATCTGTGAGAACTCAACATCACATGAAGGGGGTAAGATACAAGCCACGGCCAGGCAGGACCCAAACACTCCCCCACCCCAGAACCTGGTGGGAAGAAAGGAGTCAGAATGGGGAGGGAGTGAAAGCCCAGGACTGCTAAACAACCAGCTCTAGAAATCCGCACCCGGAGCGCAGACAAAACTTGCACGGGGAACTGCATATTAGAGAAATGGAAAAGCAAAATCTGTGGGCAGGTCCCTGCAACAAGTGCCCCTGAGACAAAAGAAAAACGAGTGCTTTCTGCAAGTCTTAAAGAGAGAGGGACCCCATAGCTGGAAGAAATCGTCCCGGCACACTTAGTAAGCAGCTGGGAATCCCGGGGAACCTTAGGCACCCTAAAACCCGGGAAGGCAGCACAGCTCTGAAGCTCCTCATGGAACTAAGCAGCCTGCCAGTCATTCCTCCAACTGGCGCGGACCCCGACACACTGGCCCAGTAGTGGGAGTGTGGCTGCGCGTGCCGTAGGCGGCAGCCCCGGAAGTGACCAGGAGAAGAACATGTGCACCAACGGCACCAGAGGGGACTAGGAGAGGCTTGTGTGAGTGCACAGCGGCAGCAACCAAACAGCCCAGGTGTGGCTGCGCGCACTGGTGGCGGTGGAGCCAGAGGAGCCCGGAAGAGGCCCGCACGGGAGAGACCCGCACGCACCTGCAGTGGAGCCAGAGGGAGCAGCTGCGATCCAAGCAGGTGACCGGAATCCCAGACCAACGCACAGACGCCCAGGCCAGACCCAAAGGCCGCTGGTGGCATACAGCAGCCCGGCAGGGGAGCCACTATCATGGAGGAGTGCACCTGGCATGCCTGTCATTTCCGCAGAGCTCCGTGCTGCTCTGACAGCGACCCCACCCACAGCAGCTTAGGGGATTAGCCTGGTGGCTGCTCCAGGAGTGTGGGTAACTGACACAGGCAGCGGAGAAGGGCAAGGCATCCAGCAAGCAGGAAAGGACTTTATTCTCCCAGCTGACACACCCGCAACCTGCCTACAGCCACGGCTATCACCATGAAAAGGCAAAAGAATTTAGTCCAGCCCAAGATATTTCAGACAACACCTGAGAGAGGATCTGCAGAGGCAGACCTAACCAGTCTCCCTGAAAAAGAATTCAAAATAAAAATCATAAACATGACGACAGAGCTGAAGAGAAATATGCAAGATCTAAGGGATTAAGTCTGGAGGGAGATTACAGAAGTGAAACAAACTCTGGAAGAATTTATAAGCAGAATGGATAAGATGCAAGAGGCCACTGATGGAATGGAAACCAGAGAACAGGAACGCATAGAAGCTGATGCAGAGAGAGATAAAAGGATCTCCAGGAATGAAACAATATTAAGAGAATTGTGTGACCAATCCAAAAGGAAAAATATCTGCATTATAAGGGTACCAGAGGAAAAAGAGAGAGAAAAAGGGATAGAAAATGTCTTTGAAGAAATAATTGCTGAGAACTTCCCCAAACTGAGGGAGGAAATAGTTGCTCAGACTACGGAGGCACACAGAACTCCCGAGAGACGGGACCCAAAGAGGACAACACCAAGACACATAATAATTACAAAGGCAAAGATCAAGGACAAGGACAGAGTAGTAAAGGCAGCCAGAGACAGATAAAAGGTCACCTACAAAGGAAAACCATCAGAC
The DNA here is from genome assembly GCF_030020395.1 of Manis pentadactyla. Classification (NCBI taxonomy): domain Eukaryota; kingdom Metazoa; phylum Chordata; class Mammalia; order Pholidota; family Manidae; genus Manis; species Manis pentadactyla. Next base: position 63,604,095 of record NC_080031.1, on the reverse strand, counting down.
TATCACCAGACTTCTCAACAGAAACCATACAGGCCAGAAGAGAGTGGCATGTTATATTTAATGCAATGAAACAGAAGTACCTTGAAACAAGGATACTGTATCCAGCACGATTATCATTTAAATATGAAGGAGGGATTAAACAATTCCCAGACAAGCAAAAGTTGAGGGAATTTGCCTCCCGCAAACCATATCCACAGGGTATCTTAGAGGGACTGCTCTAGATGGGAGCACTCCTATAAAGAGCACAGAACAAAATACCTAACATATGAAGAATGGAGGAGGAGGAATAAGAAGGGAGAGAAATAATCATCAGACTGTGTCCATAATAGCTCAATGAGCGAGTTAAGTTAGACAGTAAGGTAGTAAACAAGTCAACTTTGAACCTTTGGTAACCACGAATCTAAATCCTGCAATGGCAGTAAGTACGTATCTTTCAATAATCACCCTAAATGTAAATGGACTGAATGAACCAATCAAAAGACACAGAGTAATAGAATGGAAAAAAAAGCAAGACCCATCTATATGCTACTTACAAGAAACTCACCTCAAACCCAAAGACACGAACAGATTAAAAGTCAGGAGATGGGAGGCGGAGCCAACATGGCGGCGTGAGTAGGACAGTGGGAATCTCCTCCCAAAAACATATATACTTTTGAAAATACAACAAACACAACTAGCCCTAAAAGAGAGAACAGAAGACGCAGGACAGTGGCCAGACTGCAGCTACACCAGCGAGAACCCAGCGACTGGTGAAAGGGGTAAGATACAAGCCCCGGACCTGCGGGACCCGAGCGCCCATCCCCCCAGTTCCCGGCGGGAGAAGACCAGGCAGAGCGGGAGGGAGACGGAGCCCAGGACTGCCGAACACCCAGCCCCAGCCATCCGGGCCAGAGCGCAGACACAGTACGTGCCCAGGGGGCCCTGGATACTGGAGGAACAGGGAGTAAGACCTCTGAGCGGGTGCCAAAGCTGATGCCCCTGTGACAAAGAAAAGCGGGGGCTTTTTGAAAGTCTTAAAGGGACAGGGACTTAACAGCTTGACGGAAACAACCCAGGTCACAGTACAGCAGCTGGAAATTACAGGGAAAACCGGGTGCACTAACCCCCTGGGCAACAGCTCTGAGACCCCTCACGGAGGCAAACAGTCAAGCAGCCCCCCCATCCATTACCCCACCGGGTGCTGCGAAAGCAGAGAAGCAGCCTGAGACAAATTCCGCCCACAGAAAGGGAAATTTCTCCCTTCCGGCCAGGCAAGACACAAAGACCCACTCTACACGCAATTACCCAACACAAGCCACTAGGGGTCGCAGTTGTCCCAGTAAAGAAAGGCCAGTAGCAAGTGAAAATTTTGGCCCTCCCAGCTGACAGTCAATAGCACCTGTCAACATGAAAAGGCAAAAAAATATGATCCAGACAAGACTAACCCAGACAGCTTCGGCATCTGCTACATCTTCCCCTGAGAAGGAATCTGGGGAGATATATTTAGCCAGTCTTCCTGAAAAAGAATTCAAAACAAAAGTCATAACCATGCTGATGGACTTGCAGAGAAATATGCAAGAACTAAGGAAGGAGAATTCAGAAATAAAACAAGCTCTGGAAGGACTTCAAAACAGAATGGACGAGATGCAAGAGACCATTAATGGACTAGAAAACAGAGAACAGGAACGCAGAGAAGCTGATGCAGAGAGAGATAAAAGGATCTCCAGGAATGAAAGAATTTTAAGAGAGCTGAGTGACCAAACGAAAAGGAACAATATAAGAATTATAGGTATTCCAGAAGAAGTAGAGAGAGAAAAGGGGATAGAAAATGTCTTTGAAGAAATAATTGCTGAAAACTTCCCCAAACTAGGGGAAGAAATGGCCTCTCAGACCACAGAGGTACACAGAACTCCCATGACAAGGGATCCAAGGAGGGCAAAACCAAGACACATAATAATTAAAATGGCAAAGATCAAAGACAAGGACAAAGTATTAAAGGCAGCCAGAGAGAAAAAAAAGGTTACCTACAAAGGAAAACCCATCAGGCTATCATCAGACTTCTCAACAGAAACCCTACAGGCCAGAAGAGAATGGCATGATATACTTAATGCAATGAAACAGAAGGGCCTCGAACCAAGACTACTGTATCCAGCACGAATATCATTTAAATATGAAGGAGGGATTAAACAATTCCCAGACAAGCAAAAGTTGAGGGAATTTGCCTCCCACAAACCACCTCTACAGGGCATCCTACAGGGACTGCTCTAGATGGGAGCACTCCTAAAAAGAGCACACAACAAAACACCCAACATATGAAGAAGGGAGGAGGAGGAATAAGAAGGGAGAGAAATAAAGAATCATCAGACTGTGTTTATAATAGCTCAACAAGCGAGTTAAGTTAGACAGTAAGATAGTAAAGAAGCTAACCCTAAACCTTTGGTAACCACAAACTTAAAGCCTGCAATGGCAATAAATTCATACCTTTCAATAATCACCCTAAATGTAAATGGACTGAATGCACCAATCAAAAGACACAGAGTAATAGAATGGATAAAAAAGCAAGATCCATCCATATGCTGCTTACAAGAGACTCACCTCAAACCCAAAGATGCGCACAGACTTAAAGTCAAGGGATGGAAAAAGATATTTCAAGCAAACAACAGAGAGAAGAAAGCAGGTGTTGCAATTCTGGTATCAGACAAAACAGACTTCAAAATAAAGAAAGTAACAAAAGACAAAGAAGGACATTACATAATGATAAAGGGCTGAGTCCATCAAGAGGATATAACCATTATAAATATATATGCACCCAATACAGGAGCACCAACATACCTGAAACAAATATTAATAGAACTAAAGGAGGAAATAGAATGCAATGCATTCATTCTAGGAGACTTCAACACACCACTCACTCCAAAGGACAGATCCACCAGACAGAAAATAAGTAAGGACACAGAGGCACTGAACAACACATTAGAACAGATGGACCTAATAGACATCTACAGAACTCTACATCCAAAAGCAACAGGATATACATTCTTCTCAAGTGCACATGGAACATTCTCCAGAATAGACCACATACTAGGACACAAAAAGAGCCTCAGTAAATTCCAAAAGATTGAAACCCTACCAAGCAACTTTTCAGACCACAAAGGCATTAAACTAGAAATAAACTGTTCAAAGAAAGCAAAAAGGCTCACAAACACATGGAGACTAAACAACACGCTCCTAAATAATCAATGGATCAATGACCAAATCAAAATGGAGATCCAGCAATATATGGAAACAAATGACAACAACAACACTAAGCCCCAACTTCTGTGGGAAACAGCAAAAGCAGTCTTAAGAGGAAAGTATATAGCAATCCAAGCATATTTAAAAAAGGAAGAGCAATCCCAAATGAACGGTCTAATGTCACAACTATCGAAATTGGAAAAAGAAGAACAAATGAGGCCTAAGGTCAGCAGAAGGAGGGACATAATAAAGATCAGAGAAGAAATAAATAAAATTGAGAAGAATAAAAACAATAGCAAAAATCAATGAAACCAAGAGTTGGTCCTTCGAGAAAATAAACAAAATAGATAAGCCTCTAGCCAGACTTATTAAGAGGAAAAGAGAGTCAACACAAATCAACAGTATCAGAAATGAGAAAGGAAAAATCACGACGGACCCCGCAGAAATACAAAGAATTATTAGAGACTACTATGAAAACCTATATGCTAACAAGCTGGGAAACCTAGGAGAAATGGACAACTTCCTAGAAAAATACAACCTTCCAAGACTGACCAAAAAAGAAACAGAAAATCTAAACAGACCAATTACCAGCAATGAAATTGAAGCGGTAATCAAAAAACTACCAAAGAACAAAACCCCCGGGCCAGATGGATTTACCTCGGAATTTTATCAGGCATACAGGGAAGACATAATACCCATTCTCCTTAAAGTTTTCCAAGAAATAGAAGAGGAGGGGATACTCCCAAACTCATTCTATGAAGCTAACATCACCCTAATACCAAAGCCAGGCAAAGACACCACCAAAAAAGAAAACTACAGACCAATATCCCTGATGAACGTAGACGCAAAAATACTCAACAAAATTTTAGCAAACCGAATTCAAAAATACATCAAAACCATCGTACACCATGACCAAGTGGGATTCATCCCAGGGATGCAAGGATGGCACAACATTCGAAAGTCCATCAATATCATCCACCACATCAACAAAAAGAAAGACAAAAACCACATGATCATCTCCATAGATGCTGAAAAAGCATTTGACAAAGTTCAACATCCATTCATGATAAAAACTCTCAGCAAAATGGGAATAGAGGGCAAGTACCTCAACATAATAAAGGCCATCTATGAAAAACCCACAGCCAACATTATATTGAACAGCGAGAAGCTGAAAGCATTTCCGCTGAGATCGGGAACTAGACAGGGATGCCCAATCTCCCCACTGTTATTTAACATAGTACTGGAGGTCCTAGCCACGGCAATCAGACAAAACAAAAAAATACAAGGAATCCAGATTGGCAAAGAAGAAGTCAAACTGTCACTATTTGCAGATGACATGATACTGTACATAAAAAACCCTAAAGACTCCACCCCAGAACTACTAGAACTGATATCGGAATACAGCAAAGTTGCAGGATACAAAATCAACACACAGAAATCTGTGGCTTTCCTTTATACCAACAATGAACCAACAGAAAGAGAAATCAGGAAAACAACTCCATTCACAATTGCATCAAAAAAAATAAAATACCTAGGAATAAACCTAACCAAAGAATTGAAATACTTATATTCTGAAAACTACAAGTCACTCTTAAAAGAAATTAAAGGGGACACTAACAGATGGAAACGCATTCCATGCTCATGGCTAGGAAGAATTAATATCGTCAAAATGGCCATCCTGCCCAAGGCAATATACAGATTTGATGCAATCCCTATGAAACTACCAGCAACATTCTTCAATGAACTGGAACAAATAATTCAAAAATTCATATGGAAACACCAAAGACCCCGAATAGCCAAAGCAATACTGAGAAAGAAGAATAAAGTAGGGGGGATCTCACTCCCCAACTTCAAGCTCTATTATAAAGCCATAGTTATCAAGACAATTTGGTACTGGCACAAGAACAGAGCCACAGACCAATGGAACAGACTAGACAATCCAGACATTAACCCAGACATATATGGCCAATTAATATTTGATAAAGGAGCCATGGACATACAATGGCAAAATGACAGTCTCTTCAACAGATGGTGCTGGCAAAACTGGACAGCTACATGTAGGAGAATGAAACTGGACCATTGTCTAACCCCATATACAAAAGTAAACTCAAAATGGATCAAAGACCTGAATGTAAGTCACGAAACCATTAAACTCTTGGAAGAAAACATTGGCACAAACCTCTTAGACATAAACATGAGTGACCTCTTCTTGAACGTATCTCCCCGGGCAAGGAAAACAACAGCAAAAATGAACAAGTGGGACTATATTAAGCTGAAAAGCTTCTGTACAGCAAAAGACACCATCAATACAACAAAAAGGAACCCTACAGTATGGGAGAATATATTTGAAAATGACACATCCGATAAAGGCTTGACGTCCAGAATATATAAAGAGCTCACACGCCTCAACAAACAAAAAACAAATAACCCAATTAAAAAATGGGCAAAGGAACTGAACAGACGGTTCTCCAAAAAAGAAATACAGATGGCCAACAGACACATGAAAAGATGCTCCACATCGCTAATTATCAGAGAAATGCAAATTAAAACTACAATGAGGTATCACCTCACACCAGTAAGGATGGCTGCCATCCAAAAGACAAACAACAACAAATGTTGGCGAGGCTGTGGAGAAAGGGGAACCCTCCTACACTGCTGGTGGGAATGTAAACTTGTTCAACCATTGTGGAAAGCAGTATGGAGGTACATCAAAATGCTCAAAACAGACATACCATTTGACCCAGGAATTGCACTCCTAGGAATTTACCCTAAGAATGCAGCAATCAAGTATGAGAAAGACCAGTGTACCCCTATGTTTATCGCAGCACTATTTACAATAGCCAAGAATTGGAAGCAACCTAAATGTCCATCGATAGATGAATGGATAAAGAAGATGTGGTACATATACACAATGGAATACTACTCAGCCATAAGAAAAGGGCAAATCCAACCATTTGCAGCAACATGGATGGAGCTGGAGGGTATTATGCTCAGTGAAACAAGCCAAGCAGAGAAAGAGAAATACCAAATGATTTCACTCATCTGTGGAATATAAGAACAAAGGAAAAACTGAAGGAACAAAACAGCAACAGAATCACAGAACTCAAGAATGGACTAACAGGTACCAAAGGGAAAGGGACTGGGGAGGATGGGTGGGTAGGGAGGGATAAGGGGGGGCAGAAAAAGAGGGGTATTAAGATTAGCATCCATAGCGGGGTGGGAGAAAGGGGAGGGCTGTACAACACAGAGAAGACAAGTAGTGATTCTACAACAGTTTCCTACGCTGATGGATAGTGACTGTAAAGGAGTATATAGGGGGGACCTGGTATAGGGGAGAGCCTAATAAACAAAGTATACATCATGTAAGTGTAGATTAATGATTAAAAAAAAAAAAAAAAAGCAGTTCCTATGTGGTGACCTCTAATGAGTTCTACACAATGATATAAAGGGCATATAAAAGTGTAGGCAAAGGGTCTGTTTGTGTTTATACAGAGGATCAAAGCCTAATTGGGCTACCCCAAAAATGAACTAAGATACGATATGAAAAAGAACTTCCAACATCAGCACTCTCGGGAAGACTCATGACAGAAGATGATCAGCAAAAAAAAAAAAAAAAACTCCAACAAAGATCCACGCACTGTCACAGGTGTAGATGCACTCATCCCACCAGTTCCTGGACTTGCCATGGGAATGATGAAGAAGATATCTAAGCTGGCCTGTGCATACAGTAAAACAAAAATTGGACTGGATCTATACTGTTGGAACTCAACCAAGAATTAGGAGAAGTGCAAATTGTAGTACTCCAAAATCTTACAACCACAGACTATTTATCGTTAAAAGAACATATGGAATATGAACAGTCCCCAGGAATGGGTTGTTCTAGTTTATCTGAATTGTCTCAGACTGTTTAAGTTCAGTCGGACAATATCCACCATATCATAGATAAGATTTCACAAATGCCTAAGGTGCCTAACTGGTTTTCTTGGTTTCACTGGAGATGGCTGGTAATTACAGGTATGCTTTGGTTAGGTAACTATATTCCTATTATGTTAATGTGTGTGCACAATTTAATTAGTAGTTTAAAACCTATCCATGCTGAAGTTACTCTACAAGAAGATATGTCAAAGAAATAATCAATCTTCCCAGGTTTTCTTCTGCCTGCTACTTCTATAGCTTTTCTTCTTCCTACCTAATCACAACCTTTAAATAGAACTCGTGCCACACGTCGAATTTACCGAGTATCATAATTCTTCCAAGTGGTAAAGACACCTCAAGACAAATGCTGGTCATAGAAGCCACAGGGCATAAATATGCAAAGAAGTAAAAAGCTAACCTTTTCAAACAATAAGGCTTCTCTCTCACTTACCAACTTAACATTTCCCTGTATGGCCCCGGAAGATGACTGGTTAGCCAGAGACGGGTAAGATTCCTCAAGGGAGGAACAACCTAAGACAGGCACAGTCGCAGGGGGCCATCTGGTGAGAAAATGGGGAGCAGCAGAGGTGAGGCTTAGAACCTCCCCCCTCATGTTCTGAGAGAAATCTTCTGCATACATGGATGTTTATTGCCCTCGTCTAGCTCGGATTAACACATAGTCTACAGGCACACACCTGATCATCTACATTTACTCTCTTACAACACTAAACTCTGTTTTCTACCTTTATCTCGTATCTACCTACTTCAGCATTTTATTAAAAATAATAATAATAGAGAAATGTGGTATCCACATATAAATCAAGTTTAAAAATCAAATGAATATTCATATTTGAACTGACTGTGTATAGTTCATAATGCATGAACAAAACCGAAAGCTTCTGTGATGACTGCCCTTGCACTGTTCACCATGTAACTTATTCACTATGTAAGAATTTGTGCTCCATGTAAGAATTTGTTCGTTATGCATCAGAAGATTGGAGACTGACGAAAATTAGGCTTGGGGTGGATTAATGATTGTGCATTGAGTATTGACCCCCCTATACAGAAATTTATTGTGGTTAACAACTATTTGATCAATAAATATGAGAGATGCCCTCACAAAATATATATATACATATATATATATATAAACACACTTCCAATTGTAAAATAAATAAGTAACCGGGATGTAATGTATAGCATAAGGAATATAGTCAAAATATTGTAACAACCTGGTATGGTGATACCTGGTACCTAGAATTATCATGTATATAAATGTTGAATCACTGTGTTGTACACCTGAAACTAATGTAATGCAATACTGTTGTCAACTACCCTTCAATAAAAAAAATAAAATAAAATAAAATAAAAAAATAAAAAATTAAAAAAAAAAAAAAAGAAGTCAGGAGATGGAAAAAGATATTCCATGCAAACAACAGAGAGAAAAATGTAGGTGTTGCAGTACTAGTATCAGACAAAATAGATTTTGAAATAAAGAAAGTAATAAGAGATAAAGAAGGACATTACATAATGATAAAGGGCTCAGTCCAACAAGAGGATATAACCATTATAAACATATATGCACCCAATACAGGAGCACCAATATATGTGAAACAAATACTAACAGAAAAAAGGAAGAAACAGAATGCAATGCATTCATTTTGGGAGACTTTAACACACCACTCAGTCCAAAAGACAGATCCACCAGACAGAAAATAAGTAAGGACACAGAGGCACTGAACAACACACTAGAAGAGATGGACCTAATAGATATCTATAGAACTCTACATCCAAAAGCAACAGGTTACACATTCTTCTCAAGTGCACATGGAACATTCTCCAGAATAGACCACATACTAGGCCACAAAAAGACCCTCAATAAATTCCAAAAGACTGAAATCCTACCAACCAACTTCTCAAACCACACAGGCATAAAACAAGAAATAAATTGTACAAAGAAAGCAAAAAGGCTCACAAACACATGGAGGCTTAAAAACATGCTCCTAAATAACCAATGGATCAAAGACCAAATTAAAATGGAGATCCAGCAATATATGGAAACAAATGACAACAACAACACAAAGCCCCAACTTCTGTGGGACACAGCAAAAGTAGTCTTAAGAAGAAAGTATATAGCAATCCAGGCATAATTAAAGAAGGAAGAACAATCCCAAATGAATAGTCCAATGTCACAATTATCGAAATTGGAAAAAGAAGAAAAAATGAGGTCTAAGGTCAACAGATGGAGGGACATAATAAAGATCAGAGAAGAAATAAATAAAATTGAGAAGAATAAAACAATAGAAAAAAATCAATGAAACCAAGAGGTGGTTCTTTGAGAAAATAAACAAAATAGATAAGCCTCTTGCCAGACTCATTAAGAGAAAAAGAGAATCAACACACATCAACAGAATTAGAAACGAGAAAGGAAAAATCACGACGGACCCCACAGAAATACAAAGAATTATTATAGAATACTATGAAAACCTATATGCAAACAAGCTGGAAAACCTAGGAGGAATGGACAACTTCCTAGAAAAATACAACCTTCCAAGACTGACCCAGAAAGAAACAGAAAATCTAATCAGACCAATTACCAGCAACGAGATTGAAGCGGCAATCAAAAAACTACCCAAGAACAAATCCCCAGGGCCAGATGGATTTACCTTGGATTTTATCAGACATACAGAGAAGACATAATACCCATTCTCCTTAAAGTTTTCCAAAAAAATAGAAGAGGAGGGAATACTCCCATACTCATTCTATGAAGCCAACATCACCCTAATACCAAAACCAGGCAAAGACCCCACCAAAAAAGAAAACTACAGACCAATATCCCTGATGAACATAGATGCAAAAATACTCAACAAAATATTAGCAAACCAAATTCAAAAATACATCAAAAGGATCATACTCCATGACTAAGTCTGATTCATCCCAGGGATGCAAGGATGGTACAACATTTGAAAATCCATCAATATCATCCACCACATCAACAAAAAGAAGGACAAAAACCACATGATCATCTCCATAGATGCTGAAAAACCATTCCACAAAATTCAACATCCATTCATGATAAAAACTCTCAACAAAATGGGCATAGAGGGCAAGTACCTCAACATAACAAAGGCCATATATGATAAACCCACAGATAACATCATACTGAAGAGTGAGGCTGAAAGCTTTTCCTCTGAGATCGGGAAGAAGACAAGGATGCCCATTCTCCCCACTGTTATTCAACATAGTACTGCAGGTCCCAGCCATGGCAATTTGACAAAAAAAAAGAAATACAAGGAATCCAGATTGGTAAAGAAGAAGTCAAACTGTGACTATTTGCAGATGACATGATATTGTACATAAAAAACTCTAAAGACTCCACTCAAAAACTACTAGAACTAATATCAGAATTCAGCAAAGTTTCAGGATACAAAATTAACACACAGAAATCTGTGGCTTTCCTATATACTAACAATGAACTAATAGAAAGAGAAATCAGGAAAACAATTCCATTCACAATAGCATCAAAAAGAATAAAATACCTAGGAATAAACCTAACCAAGGAAGTGGAAGACCTATACCCTGAAAACTACAAGACACTCTTAAGAGAAATTAAAGAGGACACTAACAAATGGCAACTCATCCCATGCTCCTGGCTAGGAAGAATTAATATCGTCAAAATGGCCATCCTGCCCAAAGCAATATACAGATTTGATGCAATCCCTATCAAATTACCAACAGCATTCTTCAATAAACTGGAACAAATGGTTCAAAAATTCATATGGAACCACCAAAGACCCTGAATAGCCAAAGAAATCCTGAGAAGGAAGAATAAAGTGGGGGGGATCTCGCTCCCCAACTTCAAGCTCTACTACAAAGCCACAGTAATCAAGATAATTTGGTACTGGCACAAGAACAAAGCTACAGACCAGTGGAACAGAATACAAAGTCCAGATATTAACCCAAATATATATGGTCAATTAATATTCGATAAAGGAGCCATGGACATACAATGGGGAAATGACAGTCTCTTCAACAGATGGTGCTGGCAAACCGGGACAGCTACATGTAAGAGAATGAAACTGGATCACTGTCTAACCCCATACACAAAAGTAAATTCGAACTGGATCAAAGACCTGAATGTAAGTCATGAAACCATAAAACTCTTAGAAAAATACATGGGCAAAAATCTCATGGACATAAACATGAGTGACTTCTTCATGAACATACCTCCCCGGGCAAGGGAAACAAAGGCAAAAATGAAGAAGTGCAACTATATCAAGCTAAAAAGCTTCTGTATAGCAAAGGACACCATCAATAGAACAAAAAGGTATCCTACAGTATGGGACAATATATTCATAAATGACAGATCCGATAAAGGATTGACATCCAAAATATATAAAGAGCTTACACACTTCAACAAACAAAAAGCAAATAATCCAATTAAAAAATGGGCAGAGGAGCTGAATAGACAGTTCTCTAAAGAAGAAATTATCATAGCCAAGAGACACATGAAAAGATGCCTCACATCACTTGTCATCAGAGAAATGCAAATTAAAACCACAGTATCACCTCACACCAGTAAGGATCCCCATCATTGAAAAGACAAACAACAACAAATGTTGGTGAGGTTGTGGAGAAATGGGAACCCTCCTACACTGCTGGTGGGAATGTAAATTAGTTCAATATTGTGGAAAGCAGTATGGAGGTTCCTCAAAATGCTCAAAATAGAAATACCATTTGACCCAGGAATTCCACTTCTAGGAATTTACACTAAGAATGCAGCACTCCACTTTGAAAAAGACAGATGCACCCCTATGTTTATCACTGCACTATTTACAATAGCCAAGATATGGAAGCAACCTAAATGTCCATCAGTAGATGAACGGATAAAAAACATGTGGTACATATACACAATGCAATATTACTCAGCCATAAGAAAAAAACAGATTTTACCATTTGCAACAACATGGATGGAGGTAGAGGGTATTATGCTCAGTGAAATAAGCCAGGTGGAGAAAGAGAAGTACCAAATGATTTCACTCATATGTGGAGTATAAGAACAAAGGAAAACTGAAGGAAAAAAACAGCAGCAGAATTACAGAACCCAAGAATGGACTAACAGTTACCAAAGGGACTGGGGAGGATGGGTGGAAAGGGAGGGATAAGGGGGAGGGGAAAGAAGGGGGCATTACGATTAGCATGTATAGTGGGGGGGGAACGGGGAGGGCTGTGCAACACAGAGAAGACAAGTAGTGATTTTACAGAATCTTACTACGCTGATGGACAGTGACTGTGAAGGGATATTTGGGGGGGACTTGGTGAAGGGGGGAGCCTAGTAAACATAATGTTCTTCATGTAACTGTACATTAATGATACCAAAAGAAAAAAATTAACACATGTTGCTGTTAGTGTAGTCATAGAATATACAACAGCTAGTAGAATATTGCCTAAGTATTAATTAAATGTCTAAGTATTAATCATGAATGAAATAAAATTAAAAGTGTAGAGCATTGAATTTCTCATGGAAAAGAGAAAATTTTAATAAATTATAATATCCATTTCTTAAAGAAAAACCTGTAAAACGTTCATATCCTTGACAAAGCAATTTTGGTTGTCCAAGGAATTGTCATGAATGCACAGATTTAGTTGCAAAAGTGTACGTGGTAGTAGGGTTTATAATAGTGAAGATTTGAAAACAGTCTCAAAATTCAGTTCTAACAGATCATTTAAGTAGCAATGGAATATTCAGCATTCATTACAAATGATGTAGAACAGCTTTTCACCAGAGATATTCTGTAAAATATTAATTTTCCAAATGTGACACTACAGAAGGATTCCGTGATTAAATATGTTGAATACTTAAAAAAAAAAATCTCTTGAACCTAACCATGAGCAATTTTTTTCTGGGCACACCTTCCTGGGCAAGGGAAACAAAGTCAAAGATCAACAAGTGTCACTACATTAAACTAAAAAGCTTCTGCACAGCAAAAGCCACCATCAACAGAACAAAAAGGTAAACTATAGTATGGGAGAATATATTTTCAAACAATTTATCTGATAAGGGGTTAGCATCCAAAATATATAAAGAACTCATATGGCTCAACACCAAAAAATAAATAACCCAATGAAAAAATGGGCAGAGGACCTGAACATTTTTCCAAAGAAGGCATACAAACAACCAACAGGCACATGAAAAGATGCTCCATGTTGCCAATCGTAAGGGAAATGCAAACCAAAACCACATTGAGATATACCTCACACTAGTCAGAATGACCACCATCCAAATGACAAGAAATAACCAGGTTGTGGAGAAATGGGAACCCTCCTACACTGTCAGTGGGAATGTAAACTGGTGCAGCCACTATGGAAAGCAGTATGGAGATTAATCAAAAAACTAAAAACAGAAATAGCATTTGATCCAGTAATTCCACTTCTAGGAATTTACCCAAAGAAAACAAAATCCCTGATTCGAAAAGATATGCGCACCCCTATGTTAATCACCTCATTATTTAGAATAGCCAAGATATAGAAGCAACAAAGCATCCATCAGCAAATGAATGGATAAATAAGAGGTGGTATGTATACACAGTGAAATATTAATCAACATGTAAAAGGAAAGAAATCCTGTCATTTGTGACAACATGGATGGATCTAGAGGGTATTATGCCAAGTGAAATAAGCCAGGTGAAGAAAGACAAATACCACATGACTTCACTTATTTGTGAAATCTATAAACAAAACAAAACAAAATGAATAAAATAGCAGACTTACAGACATGAAAAGTGACTGATGGTTCGCATGGGCGAGGGCTTGGGGTGGGTGGGGAGGGACAGTGAAGGGGATAAAAGGGCACAAAAATCTCAATCATAAGTTGGTCACGAGGATGGAAGTGCAGCATGGAGAACATAGCCAATGGTTCTGCAACATCTTCCTATGTTGACAGACAGTTACTGCACTAGTTGGGGTGAGGATTTAATAATGCGAATAACTGTTGAACCACTATGTTATGTACTTGAAACCAATATAATATTGCATATCAACTATACTTCAATTAAAAAAGAAAAAATAGATCTTAAAAAGAAAATAAGATAAGAAAATACAAGGATTAATCTAAGAGGTCCATCATTCAGTTAATAGAAGTTGCAGAAAAAGAAAATAAAGAAAACAGAAATGCAATTATAAAAAAATACAAGAATTGCTCCAGAACTAAGGGGAATATATTCCAAGATCTTAAAAGATATCCCAAGTATATTCACCATGAATCGAACTTTAACTTTTCTTTTTCTTTTTGAAATGATCCCAAGGAATAGCATCGTGAAAGGTAGAACAAAGAAGTGGAAAAAAGCCTAAAAACTTCCAAAGTAAATAAGCAGGCCACATACAAACCTCAGGACCTGTTAGGGATCTGATGTTTCAGTAACAAGGAAAGCTAGGAGACAATAGAACAATGCCTTCAAAATCCTGAGGGAAAATTATTTCCAATCTGGATTCAGCCACACTATCAATCAAATTTGAGGTGAGAATAAAGAGAAACAAGGATCTCCAAACACTTACCTCTTAGTCACTCTTTCTCAGGAAGTTACTGGAGAAAGTGTTCTCCCAAAAGAAGGAAGAATCTAAAAGAGGATGATTTGGGATCCAGGGTACAGGGCATGTCCTAGAAGAAGGTGATGGAAAGCTCTTGGCGGGTGTTGCCTATAGTCTGGACAGGATGTTCAGGCCACAGGCTGCAAGTCGTTAAGAGCTGTCTGAAAAACAGGAAAAATAAGTCAATTGCAGGGTAAGTTTGAAATATTCAGAGATTTCATGTCTGTCACGGAGTCTGGGATATAATTTGCACATACAGAACAAAATAAAGGCGAGGCAGTTGCTAACTTCTGGGAAAACTAAAACTTGTATAAGAAACTATAATCATAGTAATACAAGCAGTTCTCTGTGGATAACAGTTATACAATATAAACAATGAATTAGCATAAATTTAAGCTTTAGCATTCTCAGAAGAATAGGAGAAGAGGAAGCTGGTGGCATGGGTCAGGAGAGGAGGCCATGCAGGTAATAAAATGAAAAATCCCTTCCCTTCCATGAAAGAAAGTCAATAGGTCATACCTACCATGAAACAAAAATCAAGAAATAGCAGTTGAATCAACTAGTAAAGAAATATGGAGAAAATACCAGAAAAACAAGTTCACACATGGAAAGCAGCTGATTTCTGGGACTGGGAGCAGAGAGGATGGCAGGGCACTGCCATCTGTCAGTATAAGCCCACTCATTCTATCTGGGTTCTGGACTTACATACAGAGAATCTGGATTTTAAAAGTGCAAACAACAACAACAACAACAACAAAAACCCCAGAAAGTGTCTTCTGACCTCCTGGCATATGGGCAGGTTCTTCGTCTACTTCCGGGAAACGGTCAGCCAGTTGAGACCCTGGCACCTGACCTTCAGGGTTTACAATCCAGCTGGGACACAAAACCAGGAATGACAACAGGTTGTTTCAATGTTACACAACAGTGCTCTGCAAATATCACTGGGTCCGCCTTCCTGCTCAGGTTTGCACATATTTCTCTAGGCTAGAGATCAAGAAGCTGGGCGGCCAGGACTACTGGGGTAGATTTAATTTTAATGGGTACTGCCAAATTGCCCTCCCCAAAGGCCCACCAGCAGTGGGCATGAGTTCTTTCATCCCTTTTCCATTTTTGCCAAACTGTCAGGTGAAAAAGCTGGATCTTTTTTTTTTTTTTTAATTTACATCTTCATGATCACTAATTGTCTTACTCTTCTTGGGGTGCTATAACAGAATTACCATAGACTGTGTGGCTTATAAACAGCAGACATTTCTAGAGACTAGTAGTCCAAGATCAAGGCGCTGACAGATTTGGTGCCTAGTGAGGGCCCGCTGCCTGATTCATAAATGATTTGCTGTGTCCTATATGGTGGAAGGGGCAAGAGTGATCTCTAGGGTCTCTTTTATAAAGGCACTGATCTCATTCGTGGGGGCTCCACCTTCATGACCTAATCACCTCCCAAAGGCCCATCTCCAAATACCAGCACCCTGGGGATTAGATTTCAACATAAGGGTTTTGGGAGGACACATTCAGTCTATGGCAGCAGTATAAATTTGGTAATAAATAAACTCCTCCCTACTGCTGTCTGCCTACTCCACCTGGGTCTGTGCCTCCTCTGGCTCCCACAACCCACTGCCCATCTGTGTGAGTGGTGCTTGCTTGCCTTTCTGCCTTCCCCACCACACAAGGAGCTTGAGGGCAGAAAATGGATTTGGGTTATTCCCAGCACCCAGCAAAGGGCTTAAATTAATTAAGTGCTCAATAAATATTGGTTAGATTAATGGGTAAATAGAGGGAGGGAGGGAGGGAGGGAGGGAGGGAGGGAGGGAGGGAGGGAGGGAGGGAGGGAGGGAGGGAAGGAAGGAAGGAAGGAAGGAAGGAAGGAAGGAAGGAAGGAAGGAAGGAAGGAAGGAAGGAAGGAAGGAAGGAAGGAAGGAAGGAAGGAAGGAAGGAAGGAAGGAAGGAAGGATACAGTATGGATGGATGGATGACAGATGGATGGAAGGATGAATGGATGGGTAGATGGGTGGAGGCTGAGTGCTGGGACAGGGAGATGGATGTGACACTACATCCACCCTCAGGGAATGCTCAGTATATAGGAGGAAAGACAAGCCAAAAATCAAGATGCAGGGGACTCAAGTGGTGGAGCACGTGATGGCCTGGTAGGCCCAGTCCAGAGGCTGGTTCATGGGGCACATGCTCAAAAAGAACCCCCTCCTCAGACAGAAGCTCTCATAGGTAGAAGCTGAGTCCTCTCAACAGTTATGGCACCAGTGCCACACTGACTTCCTTTCTCCAAATATACCTTAGAGGGTTCAGAACAGTCTCTGAGCTGGAAAGCATACTCAGAGCCAGCCCAAAACCTGAGAAATAAAAGCAGCTATTGTGACTATCTTCAACCAAGTTTGTTTTCTAAACTGTGAAGGGGGATTATATTTGGGTAAGGGCCAGTGGGCCCCAAGGAACTTTGAAACAAGAACCCTTAAGTGCAGTGAAAGCACTCCCATTAAGGCCACTGCATGGGCAACAGCGCAGAGCGGGTAAATGCATTCACACCAGGGAGCCATGGCCTGATTCGACTGGGCATGAGACAAGCAGAGGTTACAGGGCTGTAAAGCTAGTTTGGGTCCGGAAGATGATTTCCAGAAGAAGGAATTCAGACATTGTTCTGCAAACAACAGGGTGACACTGACATCGCTGGAGCAGGGGTGAAATGCTTCGGGCTGCACCTCAAGACAGTGCCTCTGGAGTGTGGTGAGTGCAGGAGCTTGCCCGAGTGGGGACGGGGAGCCTGTCAGGCAGTGGGCATCTCAAGAGTTCTCACTGGTCACAGGAAAGCTGTTCTTTTGGCCTGGAGGGTCAGGTGCCCACAGCATGGTAAGAATCAGGAACTGCACTCCCAAGGAGCTGCTGCCATTCTGGCACAAGTTTGTAGAAGGCCAGAGATATTTCTGGGAAGGAGGTCAGGGGAGTCGTTGGTGGGTAGGAAAGGGTGGAATGGACTGAAAATTACAAACTGTAAGAGAAGTTTTCTGCCTAGTTACACTATAGGAATTTGGATCTCCAACACTAATTTGAATATTAATCATTTTGAAAAAACATACACATGCAAATATTTTTCCTTTTAAACACCTGTCACCAAGATCCTGATAAATGGCCTGCTCAGCAGCCCTGCTTGCATCTGCAATCTCAGCCCGGCCGGCCCCCCTTTCTGTACAGCAACTCTGACTTCTCTTGCTCTCGGATCCCTCCTACCTGGGCAGGTCTGGTCCCCCCCACTCTGTCCGGGAGCTCCCTAAAAGACAGAACACCCCAGGACATCCCACCGATGCCAACTTGGCCAGTGCTGGGTGCTTCCATGGACCATCTCCAAACTGAATCACCAACGCGCCTGCAAGGTGCAGAATCTCCCACCTCCCCCAACGCACCCTGTAAATGCAGCACATACATCCCTCCCCCTGCACCTTGTGCCTGCCTGGCCAGGCCTCCAGGGAAAGCTCTGCAGTTTGGGGCAGTGGAGACACACCTGGAAACCAGGGACCATGATCATGGGTACAACAATAGGGTTGCCGCGGTCAATGATGTTTACTGAGCCCCCTTTACGCCAGGTACTTTGCCAACCGCTTCCAGGGCTTTAGCTCATGGAATCCACACCACAGTGCCCAGAGATGAGTGCCATTATCACTTGCACATTGCAGATGAGAAAATGGAAGTATAGGAAAGTCATGGCTCTTGGCCGTGGTGGCACCAGGCCTGACCCCAGGTCTGAACCTGTGTCATCAACCTCCCGGCTGCGCTCCCGCTGACCAGTCCCCTGCCCTCACCCTCCCTGACACTCAGCATGGCCCTTGCAGCCCTGACCTCTCATCCTGTCTCCAGTTTGTGCCAGCTTCTTTTCCTACAGCCTTATTCCTCCACTCCTCTGAGGGAGCTCCGGGACCTCAGCCTCACCCTCAGCCAGCAGCCCTGCTCACCCCAGCCTCCCACTCACTCCCACCCCCACAGACCCCTGCCGGCTGCTCCCTACACTCCCCCTTAAGCTGAGTTCCAGCTGGGACCCATGTGCGGATGAGGCCCACATTATCCAAGCGGGATGAAGGGACCTCTTCCAAAAGGCCTTTGGTTAGCACCTGCTGTTGCCAGCATTGTGTGAGGCATGAACAGACATGCTGCCAGGCCACCCCATCCCCTGTTCCCTGGTCTCCTGTGCTCAGGCTGCTCCCAGATGGGGCCTATGGGCACCTTACTCTTCTGCCTTCACCAGCAGAGCTTCTCAGACTGTTACACCAGAGCCAGCTCTGTCCCCAGGGCAGGAAGCTTTGCCACCTCTAGCACAGGGGACCACTTGCCACAGCCAGAGCTGTTCTGGGGAGCCGCACACCAGGGGAGCAAGGACAGAGGGCAGGGACAGGTCCTGACACAAGTGATGGCTCCATAGGTGGGGAACTGGGCATGTTCTCAAACACCAGAACGGGTGCTGGAGAGAGAGCTAGAATGGCCTTTTTTCGGTATTTGTTGAGGAGGGATGCAGAGAAGCGCCTGTCTTCCAGGAGGCAGGCACAGAGTGACCTTATACCCCTGCTGCACTCTGCAACTTGCAGTTTTTGCACATCCATTACTTCATTTTCATCTCTCACAAAAAGCCAGTGGGGTGAGGCATCCTGGGAATATTGTGCCAAATGTACACATGAAGAAACTGAGGCTCAGAAAAGGAAAGGAAATTCCCAAAAATGACACATCTAGTAAGGGATGGTGCCAGGGCACTCCCCCCACCAAATAAAAAATCAGGTTTCCGCCCATGCCCCACCTTCCTGAGGGGAGTATATATATGGATGTTCAGGGCAAGGGGACTCCGTGTGTCTCACTGCCGCATGGCAAAACCAGCTGCTTCACACCCACTGATGGAGACTAGTCTGCGTTTCTGAGCAGAAGAGGCCATAGCTGTCTGCAGGGTTGCTGAGCAGCAATACACATCTCCAACCCAGAACAGGATCCAGGGGGAGCTGACTGTCATTTGTGACTGACCCACTCTGAGCAGTCACCAAGCTTCTCCATAACAAATCATGCTGCCCATTGCCCCTCACACCCAAGGCAGAACTGGCCTCTTGAAGCCAAGTTCTGAGTGCCATGTTGGGCTAGACCCCCACTGCATGGCCAGCACCTCCTCTCCATGCCCCAAGGGAGGGAGAAGCTAATTTATTCTGATGTGTGACCACTAACAGGCTTATCTAACTACAGTAAAATAATTGTTTGAATTATTCATGTGATATTTGAAATCATGATTGTAGGAACAAATTAACTACCCAAAAACTGGAAATGAAGGCCACTTCATTAATAATGCATCGGGCAGAGCAAGCTGGATAGCAGGAGCTCAGAGGACTCTGAGCATGCAGGTGGGAGAGCCCATGCCCAGGGTCCCTCCTGTGACAGGCAGCATGCATGAGACCCAGTGAGGGGAGGGGGAGGGGGTCGACACCAGGACACCTCTGTCGTTCCTCTTTGAGGACAGGTCTGCTTAGGCAATTCGTCTGCCAGGGCGGCTGCTTCTCTCTTCAAGTATCCCCAAGCCTTGCCTTCCATGTCTGGCCAGGAGAGCTCCATCTGCCCCTCTGACCCCTTCATCCCTATCCAGGTCATGAGCCAAATGGCTTCACAGGGGCCAGGAAGCCTTGACACCGGCTTCTGGTCCTCAGCACTCCAGCAGGTCTGACTGGGAAGCCGTCACATTCACTGCTGGGCAATTCA
The DNA here is from genome assembly GCF_030020395.1 of Manis pentadactyla. Taxonomy (NCBI): domain Eukaryota; kingdom Metazoa; phylum Chordata; class Mammalia; order Pholidota; family Manidae; genus Manis; species Manis pentadactyla. Next base: position 63,583,656 of record NC_080031.1, on the reverse strand, counting down.
ACCGTTCTCTTGTCCTGGGAAGTCTGCATGCCGGCCATGGAACATGTAGGACCCCAAAAGTCACTCCTGCCTCTCAGGCAAGATCTTGAAGTGGTTCTGCCGGAGCAAGGTGGCACCAGCCTGCCACTCTCTGCGACTTTGATGATGGGAAGCCACGAGGGGAGGGGAGAGGAGGGGAGGAAGCACCTCCCTGTGTGTGTATTAGATCTGGTTTCTACAGGTGAGCAGCCAAGAATGTAGGCAAGAGCGTGCAGTCAACAGGGCCTCACAGCCCCACCTGGAACGGACAGGAGAACCTGGGCAAACCAAGCGGCCTCTCTGGTCTCAGTTTCCTCTTTGGGGAAATGTGATTAGTAGTTCCTATAAGTCATAGTATACTATGACACACAGAATTATTTTAGAGGGAAGTAAATGAACCAGAGAAGCATAAATGTAACATAGTAAAATCAGCATTGTGCAATTCCCTGGTTTATCTAATCACATTCTACTTGTTCCACAAAGGGTATCAGTAATATTAGTAGTGATGTCTTTAGCCACACCCCCAATGCCACGTTTTAGCCCTTAGAGATCTGGAGATTCCCCCCCAGCTCTCATCCTAGGTCTTCCAGGGGCTCCTGGACTAGCAGAACTGGGGAGGGCTTTGGAGGCCACCTCCCCAAGGCCAGTTTGGAAGGTTGAGTGTTTCCACAACTAGGCTGGGTGCAGTGTGGGAAATGACTGGCAGGTGGTGGGGCCAGCTCCTGTGTGAGGAAGCTACAGACCCCTTTGGACCTACATCGCAGGTGAGGTCCCTTCCAGGCCGGCACAGAGCTGACACGTGGGCACCCATTAAAATGTGGGAGGATGGGAGGCGCCATCACTGACCAAGGCATTTATGCCAGAGCATAACCTCCAGGTATGACGGCTGGCCTTCAGGAGGGACATACGGGTCCTCTGTGCTGCCTTCACCTTATCGCTGTGACCCCCTCCCAGGGTATGCAGAAGCATCACAAGGGCTCCTCCGGATGGTAGCCCCTGTGAGCCCACTGGCCTCCTCCCAGAGCCTCCTCAGGCCAGCCCCAGCCCCAGGGAGCACGCTGGACACCCACAGCCCAGACAGCAGAGCCATCTGATGTGAAAGAGTGGATTCTGAGCCATATTATGACCTCAAAGAAGCTATATAAACTTAGAGGGCATAAGATTAATAGAAAAAGTTAGAACTGCTCCTGAATTCAACCCAGCAAAGGCTTGCTGTATACCCACTGTGTGCCCAACTGCTGGAGGCAAGGGTATTAAAGGAAGAGGATGAAGGGGAGACAGTCCTGGTCACTAGCCCTTACACACTTCAGTGGGAGCCAGACGCAGCCCTGGTGAGGTGTCCCCAGGGAGGCTTCCCCAGATGACCTCTCACACTGTTTCATAGCCCACTCCTCCCCGACCTGGCTTACTCCCCCTCATCTTCAATCTCAGCAACCTTATCACTTCCTCCAGGGAGCTATCCTTGACTTCCATGACTAGGTCAAACCTCCATGCTGTAGACCCACCCAGCCCCACACCATGTGTGTTCCTCCCTTTCATGGCATGTGGAGTGTGTGTGTGTGTGTGTGTGTGTGTGTGTGTGTGTGTGTACCTATCTTTATCAGTACCTGTCTATACAGATAGTTGATTGGATATAGATATACAGATATAGATACCACACTTGTTGAACAAATGAGTGAAGAGCAAGCAGATATGTCTGTGTCTTTGGGCTCTCGACCCAGGGGAGGCCCCAAGGCAGGGGGTCTCAGAGTGATCACAGATGCGGGAGGAATGAGAACAAGAAGAGAGCCCCATTCTGCCAGGTCCTTAGCACCAGGCACATGAAAGGGAGATCACACACCTGGGAAGGCCTAGTTCCTCACGCCAGGGGCCCGAACCCCTGACAGTGAGTGGAGACAGGAAGAAACCCAAGGATGCCCCACTCAGATGCCCAGGGAACCTGTGTTCTGGAGCGCCTTGCTGTGTAGACAGGAGCCGAGCATGCATCCATGGAACATTAATCCATGAAAAGCACACTGCTTAGAGGCTTCCAGCTTCAAGAAGAGCGATCAGCCAGAGACCATGGGTTGTTAGGAATTTAAAAACTGAATGAAGGCCTGGACTTTACCTCTACCAATTTAGTGCCAGTCCATTAGGTATAAAGTAGGTCACTTGTTCCCTGGTGCGGAGCTGCTGTATATTTTTATAACTAGGTTTGAACATCATCAGGTGATGAGCTTATAACATTGCTGTCCCGTGAGGCATGGCCTCAATTTGTGAGCCTTATTTTTAACTGGAAGGGAACAGTGCTGGATCAAATGCCACTACTATGTTATGCTCCCCTGTGGATCAGTATCCAGCTCAGAGTGAACAGGTAAAGAGTCCAGGTGGGTGGCCTGGCCCTGGAAGACAGGGAGCACCCAGTGGATCATGCACATCGGGCCCCGGACATCCTCGGGGCTGGGCATCCACAGTCTTTCTGTGGAGTGTGCCCGACTATGACCTGCCTCCTTTTCCCCTCCCTCCAGCACTTTATTGTGTCTGGGTGCCTCCACTTGCTTCTCGGACAACTCTGAGAGGCAGGCTGGGCTCATCAGGTACTGGAGGCATCACCCATGGCCACCCACACAGCAGTGAGAGTAGGCACCCAGCCTTCACCACTCAGGGCCCCTGATCCTGCAGGGGCACCAGAACCTTCAGCAAGGAGTTCACCCAGCCTGAGCAATGCCCCAGGGAGCAGCAGGGAGACACACCAGTATCCTAACGCTACAGTCCGCTCCCAAGTAACAAAGCCCAGCCTTATGGCTTGTTTCCCTCTCGCAGCTGGATAGATTTCCCAGCTGCCCCTGTGGCTGAATATGGCTATGCACCAGAGTCCTGAGCAACGTAGTGTGGACACAAGTGATGTGTGCCCCTTGCAAGCCTGGCCCATATGAACCTACCAGAGGAGATTCACCTGCTGCTTCCATTCTGACTGGAGAGGAGATGACCACTGAGTGTCCTTGGGTCACTGAAGTCAGCCCAGTCATGACACGGAGGGGCCAAGGTCCCTCAGTCACCGAATCAGCTGCCTGACCAGGGCCACCCCTACTAGACCAAGTATGAGAGACAGACTTTATGGCATTACTGGTCTCAGTCACTGAAATGACAAGGACTTCCTGTCTCTGCAGCAAGTGTAGTGTTTGCCCTGGTAGACCCCAGGGACCTCAAGAGACTGTGACCAATGCCACCTGGCCTCCTCTCCCAGCTTAGCAGGCTACCGGGGTAGGTGCACAATGACAGTTTAAGGATCAGCCACTCAGAAAGGGAATGCAGACCCCGGTGGGCTTGGTGCTGAGAACCTTCCATGGGCAGGCACAGCCTGTCCCCAGACGGGGCCTGCCAGGGCACACCCCCACAGGAGGCAGGAGGGCCTGGCTGGGGAAGCTGGCTCCCAGTGGGGGCTCGGCACACTTCTGTGTCTCAGATCCCTCACCTGCAGAAAGAGAAGCACCCATAGCCGCTCAAGGTGTTCCCAGGAGAACTGAATGATTCACCAAAGGTAAAATTGCTTTCAGAAGACAAGTAATTAAAGAGCTTTGACCTTTTGTAGGAGGGAACCTGTGGCCCAGAGGACTGGCTCTCCCCGTGCCCCTGCCTTGCTTGGTGTAGACCCACGACAGGTGGTCAGCCTAAATTGGTAAGGTATCTGAAGCAGTCCTCACAGGGACTCGGCGCGGCCCCTCTCCGCGGGACGACAGAGAGGCAGGAGCCCGCGGGTGGGGGGTGGGGGGCGGTGGGGAAGCCCTGGCTGGGGCCCTCAGGCCGGGCCGTTCCCGCCCAGCTGTTCCGGGAAAGAAGACCCTTGAGAGTGATACTAGGCGCCCGTGCGAGGCGCTATGCAGCAATTAGCCTTACTAAGAGTTGCCAAATATTCTTAGAGGGAAGTGGGGACGTGGGAGGGGGCTGAGGGCTCCTGGTGAGCCATGGACGCCCCTGAGCCTCCGCCTTCTTCCACCTGACGAGCCCCAGAGGGGCAGACCACCTGGGCTCAGAGGCTGAGCTTGGCAGAGAGGGCGGCCTTCCAGCCCTTGAGTGCCCAGCTCCGGCAGCCATGCTGGCAAAGGGAACCCCTCACCTCTGGCTGAGGGCTACAGGCTCAGCGTGGCTCCACGCGTCCAGATGGTCGGGCCAAGTGCCGGCAGGCAGATGGCGTGGAGAAGTAGCTCTCAGGGTGGTCAGGAGGGCCGCGCCCTGAGGCGCAGCCGTGGCTGTTACTGAACTGCCCCAACGGCTGCAACCGCCAGGAGCGCTGCGCGCGGGGTGGGCCGGAGCCCGCGAGACCGGCGAGCACAAGGCAGGCCCAGGGCGCACGCGCGGGACGTGGAAGACTTCTGCCCGCCCCGGAGGCGGCAGCCGCTTCCGCTCGCTGCAGGCAGGCCTGGGGCCACCGGCGCGGGTGGGAGAGGCACCTGGGCACGGCCAGAGCGCGGGGAGCTGCTCTGAAGGAACCGCCTCTCCCTTCGCCTCACCTGGTGAAGCCCCAGCACGGATCACCTGGGGCCCAGGGGCAGTGCCCTGAGGGTTCCTGGAGCTTCCCCTTTGCCCCAGGGCTTTCCCTGGGTATGGAGAACACTGCCCCCGACAAAGAGCCTGGTCCCCCTCCTTTCTGTCCAGCCCCCTCCTCTCAGGAGCCTTCCATCCTCAGGCACTCTTCTCCCATCTCAGTTTGATTCAGGAAATGTTTAATGGTGCCCACATCCAAGGACCCCGTAAATAATTCCCCCTTCGCTGTCTGAGCTCTGAACCAACTGACAAATGAGACCCTAAGGAGGGTATTGAGGACAGACCAAAAGGCTACCTTTATTTCTGAACAGGCTGAATAGGGGGCATGACTCTCTCTTGCGGGCAAGTGCTTCTGTCATACTCTATCTCAAAATTAGGGGGGCTTCCTCCTCCCCCATCAGGTGGGGCACCCACAGGGCTGCAAGCAGTTAGGAGCAAGTGCGGTCTGGGTGCAGCCTGGCTCCCAGGACCAAGAGAATGGAAAGGGGCAGGGCAGGCACACCCACATCCTCTCCCTGACCTGTCAACCAGGTGCAACCACGGTGGGGCAAGGGGCAGGAGCAGCAGGGGAAACCAGAGGTGTGGACAAGTGGTGTTTCCCCCATTTCATGGTGAATGAAAACAAGCCAGGAGGAGGCGGCATAGAGTAGGAGTGGTAATGGGCACAGTGTTTGGAGTCAGAACTGGGTCTTTTGCCCCCACCACTTACCAGCTGCCTGACACTCAGTAAAGTTCATGGCCTCTGTGAGCCTTAGTTTCCTCCTCCATAAAACGAGAATAGTCACATACCTACCTCATGGGGAGACTGGGAAGTCAAATGGGATCATCCACATCAAGCACAGACCCCAATGCCCAGCACCTGAGGTGGCCATCACAGAGGCTGAGGAGCTTTCTCAGCCTTTCCCACAGGGCCTCACAGTCCAGCAGGCTGGAGGTCTCAGGACATCAGGCCGCAGGAGCAGGGCTGGGCTGCAGGGAATGCTCAAGGTGCTGTGACGTGGGTTAGGCCTATGGGAAGCAAGGTAGGGGTGGGCATCTAAGAGGACATGACATTTCGACTGAACTTTGAAAGCTAGGAGCTGGGGCAGTGGGGTTAGGAGCGGGGATGCTGGAGATGACAGGAAGGGGAAGAAGGGAGGGAATTCCAGGCAAGGGAACAGTATAAGTGAGGCAGGAGGGGTCAGAAGGACTAGGAAGTAGTTGGTGGCAAATGGCAGGTACATGTTGGGTGGATTGGAGGAGGTCTGGGCCCAGCTAGAGAGGGCCCAGGATTGGATTCTGAAAGCCACAGAGAACTAATGATGGGCTTTAGGCAGGAAGTAGGGACATTCACTCAGTACACACCAGGCGCTAACTGACTTAAGTTCCTTGGGGTCAGAACTGGGTCTGACATTCACCTCCGCCACTTACTAGCTGTGTGACATTCAGAAAGGTTCTTGGCCTCTGTGAGCCTGTTTCCTGGAACTGAGCATAGAGACCCAGTACACACACAGATGATCCCTGCCTCATGGTGCCTACACTCTACTGGGACACATGATAGTAAGCAAAATATGTTATACATGAAAAAGAGAAATAGAGCAGGGAAATGGAATAGTGTGTATAAGGAGAGGGTTGTCATTTTAAGTAGGATGTGCAAGGAATGGCTTCCCAAAGGGTGACATTTGTATAAGGCGTGGCCAAATTTGCATGCTCAGGAGTGGGGCTTGTGTGGCAAGTGGGAAGTGGGTGGGAGGGGAGAAAGGCTGGATGCCTGGGACCACTGGGGGGCCCAGACCATGGGCAGGGTCAGGGAGTCCTGTCCTCCTGCAGCTGAGCCCTGTGGCTCCACCAGGGGACCCCCCGGGTTCACACTGGCAGGGTAGGACTAGACCCTCTTCATTCTTGGGCACATCACTCCCTGAGCTGAGCTGGGAAGGTTCATTCCAGCAGGCCTGGAATTGGCCTGAGCTGTTACTGAGATCAGAGATGTACCTGCATAGTGCCACCCCCCCATCAATGCAGGAAGCTCACTGCTTTGCAATCACGGGTTTGGAGGAGTTTCAAGGCACTTGTACTAGCACAACAGCATTATTTGTTGATAACAGCAAGATCAATGATAAACACCTTGTCTCAATGAGACCCCCACACACAAAGGTTCTACCACTAGGCCAGTAGAGCCACAGGAAATATGCCTATGTGACCAGCAGGGTGTAAGAAGACTCCATTTCCAGTTTCCTGTTTCTGAGGTGTTCCAGGCACATCTTGGAGACTCCAAGAGAGGTCCAAGAGAGGATGTACATCCAGGATGGCCTTTCACAAAGGACACCTGGAGCTCAACCCGGACTCTGAGGCAGTGCCGAGAAGCAGCCTTTGGCAGGGATACATTCTCTTTTTATAATGCTGCTGCTGTATGATATCCTTGTCCTACAAAAATAAAACAGAGATTCTTATAGGTCCTGTGAATCTTCTTTAGCAATCGAACCCTGTCTAACTGCCATGTTCATGCTCAACCTGGTGCTTCTCCTGTTTCAAGGTGTTGGTAGAGTTGACTTGCCATTCTAAATTAGATCTTAGATCCAGGCCCCAACTGCAGCCCCTTTCATAGGGCTCTCCCTCTGAATTCCACAACAGTCACTCGCTTACTTGCAGGATGGGGATAAAAAATTTGGCAATGTTTCCACATTCTAAGGAATAAAAAAAAAAGGTTTTTTGAATTAAACCTTGTGGTCGTGGAAACTAATTTAAAATCAGATTTTCTAACTGAATTGAAGGCTATGCAATTAAGAAAATGAATGACTAATGTGATGATTATAAAGCACTTTGCAGGAATGTTATGTAAATACAGGCAGAAAATAACAAAATGTGATGACGTCCACATTGCTATTGCTCCTGATTTGGGAGAGCACAGTTCTGGGTCCTTCTGCAGCAACACCCAAGCACTGGTATTCAAGAAAATACATTAACATCTTTACAGCTCTGAAGCCAGGCCCTTTGGAAGAAGTTGAGTATCCTGACCACAAGGTTTGAGATCTATGTGTAGCCTAGGGGCCTATTGCATCCCACTTGGTGGGCATTTGGGGTGACCTTGGGCAGCACAGCTGGGAGAAGTTCTGCAGTGTGTCAGGAAATGGTCCCTCACACACCCCTTTCCCCAGAAAAGTGACCTGTAGCCACATAGATATATACTGTCTACCAAGGCTCAAGAATATCTGCATATACAGCCCAGCCAGGCGGGAGCAAGGCCTCTACCACCCCATGTCCTAGGTCGGTCCATATTCGTTACAGATGTGGCCGAGGCCCACGGGGTCACAGGGCACACAACATTCAGGAACGGAGCTCCCTGTGAGCAGCAGGACAGAGCAGTGCACCAGGCAGAGCTGGTCCCAGATCCTTTATCCAGAGAAAGCTTCTCAGGGAATCTGGGGCAGTCAAGGAGGGCCTGTTGGGGCCCACACCAGCTGAGCACCTAGGAGGGCCGCTTCTGGGGAAAGGTGGGGGTGAGAGCAGAAGGCCCCGTGAGAAAGGTCCTGCCCACACGGCTTGCTTCCAAGTGCAGGTTCCCATAGCTGCAGGGGGATGCCTGACATTCCCTTTCTCTGCAGTTCCGGGCTGACATTCAACCTCCACCGTGCAAGATGGTCGCTACCTCTTCAGTGGCAGGTTCACACAGTGCACAGGAGTAGAATCAGTGCAGAAGCAAGTTCTGGGCTCCCCCATCTGATTTCCTTCTGCTCTACCATTATCTGTGCTTGAGGGTGCCTTGAAGCAAGCAGTCATTTCATAGACCAACAATGCCTGGCCAAGATCATGGAACTGCTCTCGTACAATTAAATTTTCTAGACTGTAGTCACAAGTTGTCTATAAACACAATGCCATCTTAATTAAGTTTGCTCTCCAAGGGGCAAAAAGCACCCGGACTCCAGTCAGCATGGGTAGAACCACTGGCTTGTTCACAAAGGCTCCCGCAATAACGTGGAGCCCTTTCTTAGGAAAAGTATCCACTCAGAGGGGGCCTTGGCCTTACTTTCGGAGCTTTTACAGACCCTCAGTGAGCATGATAATGAAGGACTTTGGCGAGGCTCAGAAGAGATAAGGACAGTAACAGATGCTGTGGAGTCCATGCCCGGCTACAGACTGCAGAGAGCCTCATCCCAATTGGGACGATAATTGCTTCACTGGGTCATCGCTTTGAAAACTAATGTGGTAGGGGGAGCAAAGGCAGCTGGCTGTGAATTCCAAGCAGGAGAGCTCAGAACTGCTCCTGTGCTGCAGGCAACACCTAGAGCCAGAGGGCCCCTTGCCCCAGCAGGAGGGCAGCCCAAGAGCAAGTCTTCTCTCCTGACCTGGAGTGTGGTGCTGGGAATGTCCCAGTAGGCCCTGGGCCTGGGGCTGCCCCAACACACAGCATGCTTGCTCGTCGTGGCGGCCACCGCTAGGGAGGACTCACTCCCCAGCACCTGCACCAGTCCCTGAGCGAAGCCCCTTCTCCGCTGAATCCTGTTTTGTCCTCCCACTCTGTGAAGTGGCCATTACTGTCCTCATTTGACAGATAAGGAAACTAAGGTTAAAGGGAGATGAAGTAATGTGGCCAAGCCTGAGGCCTCGACCAGCCCAAGACAGCCTGTCCTGGATGGGTCTTGGCAAGACCTGAGCTTGGGATCTTTCTGGAGCTTTGTGGTGGGCAATGCATAGATCAGGCCAGATACCCTACCCAAGCCTGAAGCCCCCCTGTCCTGTCTTGACACCCCTGCCCCACCAGGCACCCAAGCTGCTTCTAGGTTTGGTGTCATCTGGGAGACCTATGGGAACACCTTGGAGCTGTGCCAAATTCTGGGCAGTTTTGTTTGTGTGCTTGTTTGTCTGGTCAACTGATACTAATACAATGGTGATAAAGCTAGCCAACAATGTGTGTTATGTGCCAGCTGCTGTCTTATATGATCCTCCTCATCGCCCTTTGAGTTAGATACTGATATAATCCTCATCTCATGGGTGAGGAAGCTGAGGTTTCTGCAGCAAGCCGCCAAGGGGAGGGACAGCCTGGAACCCGGGGGTCCACACTTTCAATTCCTGTGCTTTCACGGTCATCATCAGAAAACCCAGTTCACAAAAAACTGCTACTTCAGGGACAAATTATTCAAATACTGAAAGGATCTTTTACTTTGGGAAAAGATTCACCTCGCGTTTGAGCGAACATCCTAACTGCCTTTAAAATGTGATCTGATTTATGGTGTTCGGGGTCCTGCTGTGACTGGGTGGGAACCTCTGTCTGCCTCTGGGTGCCCTCAGCTGCTGCCCTGCTAGCCTTCCCTGCAGGGAAGGAGGCCAACTCCACCCTGAGCCTGGGACACTGGGCCACGGCCAGCGGTGCCCAGCTCTGCCCTGGTTGGGCTTTGGCTTCTACCCTTGGAGACGGGTCCAGATTCTGCTTTGGGGCCACACTCAGGCCCAGACCTGCTTGGTGACCTTGAGTGGGCAGCGCAGCTTCTCTTGCTCTGCTGGAGGTAACCCTGACCACAGTGCCTCGCCCTTGCTGGGGTTCCTGGGCATATCTAATTAACGATGTAAAGCACTTAGAGACATAAGTGCTCAATGACCGGGACCCATAAATTACCAGGATGGAGCCCTGAGTGTTATGATACTTCACCTGTGCTTATTCTCGTAATGAATAATTATCTTCTCAGACCCACAGTCAAACTCCACATCCAAACACCTCCCACCCCAAGCCTGGGGGAGTCACTGATCCTGGCTGCTGAGCTTCTCAGAAGGTCATAGGCAACAACCACATGTGATATTTGGTCTTTGGACACTAGTCTAAAAAAATTACTCTATAAGGTATATGTGGGAAAATGGGAATGTAGTCAGCACATTAGATGGTGTTACGCTACTATTAACTTCATTCGGTATGATTATGGCTGTGAAGGGTAATTTTCTGTCAACTTGACTGGGTCACCAGGCACTCAGACATTTAGTCAAACATTATCCTGAGCATATCTGTGCAGGTTTTTGGATGAGATTAACCTTTGAATAGGTAGACTGAGTAAAGCAGACGGCCCTCTTGCATGTGGGTGGGCCTCATCTGATCAGTTGAAGGCCTGAATAGAACGGAGGCTGATCCTCTCACTGGGGAAAGGGTCCTCGTGCCTGGTTGTGTGAGCGGGGACATTGGACTGAAACATTGGCACCTCCGGGGGCTCGAGCCTGCTGGCTTCAGCCTGGGGCTCTCCTCTCAGCTCTCCTGGGTCTGCAGCTTGTCAACGGCAAATCGCGGGACTTCTCAGCCTCCATAATCAGATGAGACAATTCCTTATAATAAATCTCCTTCTTTGTAGCTGCATGCATCCTGTTGGTTCTGTTTCTCTGGAGAACACTAATTCATATAATGACATTATGATCATGTATACGCATTACCTTATTTTTTGGAGGTACATAATTGAAATAGGTATGAGTGAAATGTCATAATGTCTGTAATTTATTTTTAAGTTATTCAGGAATAAAAAACAGGTGAGGCAAATATGACAGGATGTAAACAGTTGACTCTAGCTGATCGGCATAAGGCTGCCCATTATACTGTGCTACACTATACATTTTACTATATATGCCCACTGTACACTCCCTTCTACTTTTCTGTATATATGTTTTCATAATATAAAATTTAAGAACAAAACAAACATGCATGCCATGGTGATGAGGAGATATGATATGGTGATGAGACCTGCTCTGGCCAAGGGCACGATTCTCCCTCGTAAACAAAAGGCTGAGGGAGATGAGCAGTCACTCAGAAAGCACAGCCTGGTAGGGGCTGGAAATGGGGGTGGGGGGTGGCCTCATGCCAGGTCACAGATTGGAGAGAACAGACACCCAACAAACAGACCTAAATATGAGTAAAGATTCAGCACAATAGTAGCTGATTTCTTGTTCACATAATAGCCTAAAGCAAGGGTCCCAGGCAGGTGGACAGCATTCCTGCACACCATGATTCAGGGACCCAGGATCTTTCTATCTGTGGCTCCTCTCTCTCCTTGGGCTTTGTGGTCAGCTAATGAAAGGAGAAAGACTCTGGACCTAGAAGCAATACACTTCCCTTTCACTCACATGCTATTGTCAAAAAAACTGGTCAAAAAAAGGAACTAGGCACACAGCCCTGCTTAGATGCATGGATTGGAGGCAGGGAGTGGGAGTGGGGCTGGAAAATGTCCCTGGATGGGCTTTCCAGCCACTGCTCTTTGCTATAGCCAGGGAGGGTGGGTCTTAGTGGGCAGCCAGGCAGCTCTGTCACATGTGGCCTAGGCTTAGTTGTTGATCGACTGTGACAGAGAGAGTCCCTGTAGTTGAGAGGAGGCAGTGAGTCCCCTGGAAGAGGCAGAACCAGTCAAGGGGGAGCCTCAGCTCTGAGCCTAGCTCTGTGCTCACATGTGCTGCAGGGGACCATAAAAGAGGCAGGGAGGCCCCAGCCTCTAGGAACCCTCATGGCTGCTGGAACTCTGATGCATGAAATCAGCCGGCATCAGCCCGGGGCAGGGGCTAATCAAATGCCTTCTGGGCCTGGTGCAAAGATGAGGGTGTACATTTTTTGAGGAAAGGAACCATATCTGCAGATTGAGGACTGAATCCTCGGTGCTTGTCACAGGGACTGGTATAATGCCAAACCTCACGAGATCTCCACCCATTCAAACAAACTGCCTGCAGGAGATGGGGCAGAAAAGGCTGAAGGGGTGGCCCTGAGTGTTCTGTGACCTTTCTTTGAAAGGTTATTGGAGGTAGGAAGTTAAATAAAGGCCTGGGGCAGAACCAAATCCATCAAGTGCGATGAATTGGGGCGGTTTCTGGCCAGAGGGTAGCAGAGGTGCTGGAGAGCTCTGGGAAGCTGACTGGGCTCTTTTGCTTTATGACACTCAGCATTGGTAGTTATATATTTATTTCCATGCTCACTTCTTTGGAATCTGCTCCTGCACCAGACTGAGCCCCCTGAGGGCAGAGGCCGACTCATCCTAGGCACCACTATGTCCTCAGGGCCCTGGGCAGACCCAGGCCTGTGCTAGGTGCTCAATGAATGAATGCATGAGTGAATGAATGTCAGGCCAGCTGGTGGGGCAGCAAGCCACTGTCTGCACCATGAGGCTGCCCAGGGGAGGGAGGTATCCCCCCACAAGTGTGGAGCTCGACTTGATTTCCAGTCTGAACTTCCTTTGTTTACTCACTGACTGAACATTTACTGTGTACCATCAAGGGGCCTCAGAGGCCTGTGAGTTTTCCTTCTCTATAAAAGCAAACTCTTTTTTGTCTTAAATGACCTAATTTACCTCACAATGGACCCCATCCTGGTGCCCATACTGTCTCCTACCTCCCTGCACCCCTGGAAGCATAGCCTGCTATGGGTAACCCTCCATGTCTCCAGAGAAAATACAGGGACTTACCTGGTAGTGACTAGGGAACGAGGGGAAGCCAAGGAATCTGGGGTTCCTCTGGGGACCAGCGCTGCCATAAGGAATCCCTCAGGGCATGTCTGACCCAGCTGTGAGCCACTGGTCTGCTCTCTCATCTCTAGAAAGCAAATGTGGGAACATGATGTGTTTAGGAATCATTTTTTTAGTTTAATTAGAAAACATATAGTCAAACATTCATGATACTTGCAAGGGGGTCACTTATAAACAAACTTATTTAATCAAAATATGGCTGTGCCCTCTCTGTGTTGGGGGTAGGACTGTGTTGTCCCCCACATCCCTCTGGGCTGGTCAGTGAGGAAAACACCCTGCAACTACGTTCAGCCAGGCTGGCCTCTGGACCAGGCCCTGCAGCCGGCTTTGCCATTGGGCCAGGGACTCACAAGCCTCTCTCCTCTCTGACAATGGACTTTCTTTGGTGTCCACTTATCCTCCTATTGATTATGCTATAAACCCACACAGCACTCTGCTCCCAGGCCAGAGGGAGAAACCTCCATTGATTAGATTGGAAGAAGGTTTGTTGTAAAAAAGCAAAATGCCTAAAACATCAAAATGAGGTAAGCTTTTTGAGGGTCCATAAATCACGCAGGATAATACCTCAAATGAACAGGGCTTCTTAAACACCCGGAAAATATGACACCATAAACCAGTTCTGACAAGAAAATCACAGCCCCTCTCTCTCTGTAGCTGCCATTTGAAAAGCACCATCAATAATGGTTATTGCTATTTGGTAAGCAAAAGAGGGAAGTTGTGTCAGTCTTCTTTAGAAAGTTCCCTCAAAGTCACTTTGTCCAAATGACAGTGTGGCGTTTTTTCATGCAGTAAATACATCCCAATTATGAGCATGTCATGTTAGCTTTTACAGTTCACTAATCCCAAACTTCTTTGTATGGCATTGCCGACCAGCAGCTTTCCTTAATAGGGATTCACGGTTCTGCTGGGCTGCTGGTGGAGATCGGAGGGTCAGAGCAGTGGTGCTGGAGGGCCCAGTTCAGCCCAAGGGCATTTCCCCCTGCCCTTCCGGGGTCTGAAGGCCTGGGCTCTGCGTGTCCCAGGGACAGGGCTTGGCAGCTCCTATGGACTACTCTGGACTCCCCTCATTCCCATAGCCCTGGCCACAGATCCCACTTAGGTGCCCTGGCCTGGATCATTTCTGAGGACCCACCCAAGGGGCTAGGACCCATGCAGGGTGCAGAAACACTCAGCAAAGCTGACACCAGGCACACCTCGACGGGATTAGCTTGGGCTCTTTTCGCAGAGAAACACCGAGCCCGCAAGGACCCATCTCTTTCCTGGGTCAGACCAGGCAGCCGCCAGGGTGGGTTTGCCACAAGCCTGCCTTCCCGACCCTTTGCAGCTCAGCACCAGGCCCTGCAACCGATACCCCTCACCACATCTGTCAGGCGTTCTGGGCCTCTCGGCACCAGGCCTTCTCGCAGGTGCTTTCTGGCTCTCCAGCTCCCACTGGCTTTGCAGTTTAACCCACGAGCCTGAGCAATACGGGCTGCTCCCCAGCCATTTTCAGATGTAGCAGGAGAACGTACAGCTCTAGACCAGCACAGGGGTGTCATCTCAGTGTTGCCCCTGGGCCCAAGGCCTTCTGGGTTACCTCTCCAGTTCTGTGACCCTGGGTACACGGACCAGGGAACAGGCGAGGTAGTCCAGTACGAGGTGCCCTTCTGCACCACGGAGGGCTGTCGGGCTAGGGCGGCAGCCCCCAGAGCAGACTACCCCACACCTGGGCAGGGGCTGTGTCAGCCATTCTGCAGAGCATGGCAACCACCACAGAGCCACGGCCACAGAAGCAGCCATCAGCAACACGGGGCAGAGCTGGGCCCAGGCCATGGGGGATCCGAGCAGTGACTCCAGTTATACTGGAAGCGTGAGGCGATCCAACACCTCCCTGGTTCCCCAGGTTACCTGCTGCAATGACTTTCCAGCTTCACCTCCCAGCAGGGCACTGGGCCCCAGCGGGCAGGGCCCTGACTCGGCCACCCCCACCGGCTCCAGGGCTTCTTAGGCGTTTCCTGCCACTTCTAGGCATTGAGGAGGCTCACTCAGGGCCAGGAGCATTGGGCATCTCTGGTCTTCATGGCAGAAAAGTGACTTTTTGCCGTGCAATTTTCCTGAAAAGGACACAGAACAAGAGTCCCCTTCTGGGCCAGTAGAAAAGGAACCGGAGAGCTTGGGGCTGCAACACGTGGGGCAGCTCCCCCACTTCACACCCTCTTCTTCCCTCCCAGGGCCACCTCACGTGTCTCCCTGGCTCTCCTGGGGAGGACACCGTCTTGGCCTCTCTCCTCTGTCCCCTAGGGCATGGGCGCCCCAGTCCTCGGGGTGGGGAGGCAGTCAGCCACGCTCTTCAGCCTCAGGCGCAGGCAGCATGGGGTCTGTGTCAGGAGGGACACTTGGCCCAGGAATGCATCTTGCCTGTCCTCAAATGCAGTTTTTCTGCCTCCTATAATATTACCTCAAGGCTTGGGGCCGGTTCTGCCTTGTTCAGGCCTCGGGGCTGAGGTAGGGCTCATGTTTTGGGCAGTACCCCATCCTCCCAGCCCCAGACAGAGGGAGCAGCTGCTGTGTGAGACCGGGTCTGGACCATGATCATTTGTGACTTGTAGTAATATTTACAACAATAATATTTTTCATGGGTAATGTTTTTTTTTTGTCACTGCAAGAAATGAAATGCAAATGAACAACTGTAAAGATTATGACATAATGAAATAGGGCATAAATGATGAAGAACTAATGAATTAAGTGGCTTCTAGGCCTGGGGGGACAATGTCCTTCAAAAACAAAGACATAGAGATTAATAGTATGGGGAGGGGGTCTCAGGGGCCCAGGTCTGGATGGGCCCCTCCCAGGGCCACGCGCTCTCTGTTCACACAGACGCTTTTGTCAAAACAGAAAACAAAAATGAACAGGAGCCCTTCTTGACTCCATCTCCCTCCAGCCCCTCAGGTGCCTTCATCCAAGCTCTTAAAGCTTCCCAGTTCTCTTGACTCTCTCATCCCGACTGTTCCTGGGTTCAGCAGCTCATCCTCCTAACGTCATTCCCCAGCGCTCCCGGGAGGCTCAGCCCCTCCAGTCCACCTGTCGCAGTCCTTGGCATGGTAATTACAGGTACAGCCTGCAATTCCCCCTCTCTAAAAAATTTAAATAAAGAAAGAAAATAATAAAAATAAACATTCTAAATTAATAAACATTTAAGATACGAATTAATAATAATATCATAAATAAAATAAAACAAAATAAAATAAGCAAGTAATAAGCCAGCAAATAAAGAAAAAATCCTTGCCAGTGATTCTCCATTGCCTTCCCCTCAGTTCCCCTTTGTTCAGCCTCAGACAAAGGTGACTGCTTTGTAAGATGTCCCTGTGGAAAGAAGACACCATGCCACATGGATAGGTGCTCCCCTTGGGGCAGGGAGGAGCCTCAGAATGGCGGCGCAAGAGTGTGCCCCTCATGGGTGCTGTCAGAGTGTGCAGGCATTATCACTTTGGCCAGAACTTTCGTTTGCAAATGACAGAAATCCAGCGCAAATGGACAAACAAACCTGGGAAACTAAGTCCCAGGGGTTTCAGGCATGGTTGGATCCAGAGCATAAATTATGTCACCCAGGCTCTGTCTCCCTCTGTGTCTCAGGGGTTTTGTTTCTGTTCTGGCTGTGCCACCAACAGCCAGCCTCACCCCCCAGCTCAGCACCATGAAGCAGAAGAGAATTTGCTTCTTATTCTTTATGAGTCTAATAACAGCCCTGAATATACTCCAAGTAGACTGGCTTGGATCACGTGCCTGAAGAAGGCACTGTGGCCAGAGGAATGAGAAGCACTCTATGGTCCTCCTCCTTAAAATGCGTGTCCTTGCTGAGCCCTTTTCCCCTTTCCCATGGCTTACCATCGCCAGCTCGGAACACAAGCTTTGGGCCTCTTCTTCCACCAACCACCACCCACTTGTGATATTGTCCCGTCTCCCTCTGCTGACCTTCCCAACTTTACATCGCAGCCCAGATTCACCCTGAGCTCCAGGCTCACTTGCCTGCCTCACTTGGCTTTCTGACGGACCTCCCAAACCTCACGTTTCTAAGATGAGAATCCTGTCTTTTTGCTGCAAGCCTATTCCACCATCTGTCCACCTCTCAGTTAGTGGAAATTAGTCCTTCCATTTGCTTAAGTCAAAAGCAACCGAACCCCTCATTCTACAGCGAGATGGTCAGCAACTATCTTTAAGTCCAACCCCTTCCACTGCTTCCTCCGTGGTCCAGGCCACCCACTGCCCTTTCGCCATCTCTCTCCTGGACGACACCAAAGCCTTCTGACAGGCCTCCCTGCGTCCGCCCCTGCCTCCCGCTGTCTGTTCTCAGCACAGAGGGCCCTGCACACGAGAGTGAGGCATCATTGCTTCTCAGCTCAGACACCCCAGCAGCTTCTGGCCTCCCCGGGAGTCCCCTTGCTGTCCCTCCTCCAAACCCTCTCCCCCTTTCCTGTGGTTGCAACCCCCTGGCTGCTCTTCAGACCCACCCTCCCGCTCCTGCTGCAGGGGCTGGTGCCTCTAGGGCCTGCTGTCCAGGTGCTCTCACCAGACCACTGCAAGTCTTTTTCTCACCTCCTTCACTCAAATGTCACCTTTTTGGCCTGTCACCCCATTTCAATTCCCAGTCCACAGACGTCCATCTGCCTGCTCACCTTTATATTTATGCCAACCACTCCTCATCTTCTAGCACAGTCATTGTTGTTCTTTCCCCGCAGGAGCAGGGCTAGTTGCCTGTCTGTTCGCTGCTCTATCCCAGCACCTAAGTAGTATTTGCCACATAGTAGAAGCTCAACAGGCATTTGCTGACTTGGGCCTAAAGCAGTCCTGGGGGTGGGGAGGCCCTTCTGAATCCTACAGACTGAGAGTGAAGGGTGAGGTTTCCCAGGGCAGGGCCTGCTCTGAGCCTCATGGCAGAGTGGGTCCCCGTCCTCAGGGTGGGCGTCCACATCCCCACCCTCAGGGTCCCCTCCGCAGCCTGGCCTTCCTTGCAATTCCCTGACCCAATGCACTGTGCAAAGTTTGGAATTTGGAGCTGCAAGACCAGGCCTGTGTGCCCTGGGGCAGGTAAACCTTCTCCTTCTGCAAGCAGCAGTTCTCACTGTTAGTTCAGCTCAGGCTGCTGTACCAGAATATCACGGCCTGTGGGGCTTAGGCAAGACCCTTCTCACAGTGCTGGGGCTAGAGGTCTGAGCTCAGGGCACCAGCATGGCTGGGTTGTAGTGAGGGCTCTCTTCCTGGCCTAGAGATGGCCTCCTGTGCACTGTGTCCTCACATGTGAGGTGGAGAGAAAGCTCTGATCTCTTCCTCTTCTTGTAAGGGCACTGATCTTAGCATGGGGGCCCCACCTTCTGACCTCATCTAAACCCAATCACTCCCAAAGACCCCCTCCTAACACCATCACATTGAGAGGTGGAGCTTCAACATACAAATATGGAGAGACCCCATCACTAGCCCATCACACCCTTCCCGAAAACACCAAATGGAGGTGAAGGTACTTTGTGATGTTCCATGCCCCAGTGGACAGCGAAAGAGACGCCCTCACTGTTTCTCTTTGCTAGCTCTCACCTGGGCCCTGGCACCTCCCTCAGCGAGCTCTTCAGAGCTCTTCTCTAGCCCTGGTGTCCTGTTTACAGTCATTGGGCCCCAAACTCCCCACTGGCCCTTCCCAGCCCAGCAGACTAGCCCCACCCTCCAGCCAAGCACTGCACTGTGCAGCCTGCAGCCCTCAACACAACCTGCATCCCACACAGCCCAGGCCCAGGTCTGGACGTGTGCTTGGAGATGGAGCGATGGTGTTTCAATGTAGAGGCAGATGCTCCTGTGGCCCAGGGAGGCCCACTCAGGCCATAAATCCCAGCCGATGGCCTCCCCCTCTCTCAGAGGCCAGAGAAGTCTTGCTCAGGGATCCAGGGGCTGCGTGGGTGGGTGACAGGCTGGGCACAGGCCCCCCAGTGCCTCCTCACCAGGCAGCCTGAGCAGATGAGTCCTTAAAAACATGGATTCCATTTTCATACAAATGTCTGTGGTTGTGGCAAATACACGATAGGGAGACAGAAATGTTACATGAAAGCCAAGTCAGTTCTGCAGAAGATGTCTCCTTGTGTTTGGGGGCTTCTGAGAGCCATGTTAGCCACCTGTCAGAAATGGTTCTGGAACCAGATGGAGCTCTTTGGAGAAGCATCATACAAGTTGGAGATGAATCTGCATGGAGACAAATAATGTGATCAGGCCCAGGGAGCTGCGGGTTGGGGCAGGCAGTGCTGTTCAGGAGAAGCAATAACAACTGTAGACAGCACCTCTCAGCTCTAGGAGGGCGGCTGCCCCCCAGAAGTCATTCTTGCCCTGTCCCCATGCTCCCCGCTGCCCCCAAGGCACCCACCCTCCCAGGGGGCCCAGCCACCCTTCCCAAGAGGAGCCCAAGAGGATTTGTTACCAGATGGGGGGTGCTAGTCCTGAGGTTTCTGCCTCCCGCCCTCCTCTCCTCTGTGTTCACCTGAAAAGAGTGAATGACAGCTGTTCCTATAAGGAAGAAAACAAAGAATTGAGGGCACCCAAATTGTCTACTGCAGGATATCTATTTATTACTAGAAACAAAGGGAGGGAGAGAAGGAGGCTTCTAAGGTCCAAAGCCACAGGGAAACACCTGCTCACAGCAGTTAAATGGGCCCCCTTACCACAGGGCTTCACAGAGGTCCTGATCTATGCATGTTTGACATATTCCCTTTTACCCACTACAAGAGGGACCAGAGTTTGCAGATTTTTCACAAAGCTTCTTGAGGGCCTATAGTTTTTAGGATGTATTTTGGAAAACACTGGATGAGCCAGCTGTTTTCTTTTTAAATGTCAAAATTAATAAGTACTATTTTGGCACTCCTCACAGATCCAGGCTACCAGGCAGGGACTCCAAGCAGGAGAACCAGGTTCCTTCACCAGCCCTACCCCAAACTTGATCATTGTAAGCCTGTCATTTCAGCCTATGGAGCCTCAGTTTCCCCATTGGGGACATGGTGATCATAACACCTGCTCGACCCTCCTTATGCTGGTGAAGTTGCTTTGAAGAAGTTTAAGGCACTGAGAGTATACAGTATTGATTATTGTTTTATTTTGAAGAAAAGCATTTGTGCCCTCCTGTCCCCTTCCACATGGAGCTGAGCTCACAGTCAGTATGTGTCTCTGTAAAGCAACAATCATTTTCTAATTCATTAGTTCAATAAATATTTTCTGAGCACCCTCTATGTGCCAGGCATATTCTAGGCACTGGGGGCACAGCAGTGAGCCAAAGAGAACAGTCTCCTGCCCTCCAGGAGCTTACAGTTCAGAGTGGACACACACAATGAAAAAACCATGCAAGTAAATAAATGGTGTATCAAGGCCAATATGTTCTGAACTCTAAAGAAGATGGAGGGTTTTCCTTTTTTTTAATATAAAGTTTACATATTATATTATATTAGTTCAGGTGTACCACAGAGTGGTTTCATAATTACATACATTACAAAACGCTCACCATGATAAGTGTAGTAACATCTGTCACCTTACAAAGTTATTATGATATTATTGGCTGTATTCCCCATGCTGTACTTTTCACCCCTGTGACTTATTTATTTTATACCTGGAAGTTTGTACCTCTTGAAGGCGGCTTGAAAGAATTTCGAACAATGGCAAATGGCAAAATAAAGAAGGATAAAAACATGTACGCTGAGCCACATCATTCGGGCTAGTGGCTGACTTGGGGGAGGCGTAAGTTCTGTCCTCACACCCCTGCTCTAACTCCCTCTCCAGTCTGAGCTGGCTGAGGCTTTGAGGATGGTGTCTGTGAATCCCCGCGGACCCAGCCCAGGCTTCCTCTGCAGCAGTACAAGGCACAAACCACCGGGGCTTCCCCGCCTGGCCAGCTGCTCCTGGTCCCTACGTGCCCTTTGAGAGTGGGAGAGGAGGGAGAGGAAGGAAGGGCCGTGAGGGCTGATGGTGGCTCCCCCATTCAACGATGACTCTGACTAATTTGACTTTCTGGGTAAGAGAGAAAAAAAGTGCAGGGTTGAGGGCACTAGACAGGAACATAGAGTCCCTTGTACTGATAAACAGACTTAAAATTCTAGTCAGAAATGTCTAAGATGATCTAAAGAAAATTATTTTATATTCTCAGGTTTGGGCATACGGAAATCCAACCTCAGTCTTTATCCCAGAACATACGCAAACTCCTCTGCCAGACCAGGCCTCAGACATCAGGTGAGTGTGGCCAGGCCCAAGTAGGGCACAGCGTCTGCAGAGAAAGGGAGACCCCGGGGAGAGAGCATCAAGACTGCCCAGGGTGTGAGCCAAGGGGCCCAGCTCTGAGGGTGTCTTCTTCTGCCTGGACTCATGGGTAGGAAACCCTGCCCCAGAATCACCTCCTTCCACCCTCATGGACACCTCTCCAGCCTCCGGGAACGGGAGTGCCTCAGCGGGTGCAGCGCCTGAGTCAGCCCCTGGCTTAGTGTCCTAGGGCTACCGTAACACGATGCCACACACTGGGGGGCTCACTGCAGCAGATGTTCATTCTCTCACAGTCTGGGGGCCAGACATCCAAAACCAAGGCCTCGGCAGGGCCGCACGCCTGCTGAAGTCCCCGGGGGAGCCCTTCCTTGCCTTTCCTCGGCTCCTGGCGGTTGTTCTGTAGCTGCATCACTCCGATCTCTGTCCCCATTGTCACATGGACATTTTCCCCGTGTGTCCCTCCACATGGCCTTCTTATAAGGACACCAGTCTTTGGATTTAGGGCCCACCAAAATCCAATTACCTCACCTTAAGTAATTGTATCTGCAAATTATTTCCAAATAATATCACATTCTAATTTACCAGGGGTTAGTATCTTTTGGGAGGCACAGTTCAACCCCCAATAACTCCCAAGCACTCTGCTTTTTCTTCATTGGCACCTCAGGCTTTGGCAAGAAGAACATTCTAGAAAGGTAGCCCAGAAGCCTTGCAGGATCCTGAGACCGGGGAGAACCCAGAGTGCATGGGGGCAACTGAGGACTTGCAAGTGCCGCCTGCAGGCTGGATCTCTCCTCAGAGCACCTGTGGGAGAGGCTGTGGGGCCTGGTCCCCTGGGACACCACAGGGGGCCTCGCAGGGGCACCATGGGGTGCCCTGGAGGTCCTTGAGGCAGGGCCTTGGGCTCACAAAGTTCTGTTTGCCCAGTGACCCCGCCACCCTTGCCAAGGAACATTTCCAGAGGTTCAGAGTACAACAGTGAGTCATAGCAGGTCCCCCACGAGAGAGAGTGACGCTCCCACTCCGGTGGCATTTTCTAGTTTCCTTCTCACAGCTTCAGATGTGGCAGGTGGAGGTGGACAGCAGCTTTGAGCTAAACAAATGCAGAGGAAGCATCAGGCTCAACAGTACTGAATTGAGAGTGTTCTGAACAGCCACCAGAAAGATATGATGTGTAAAACTCGAGGCAGAGCCAGTGAAGCACAGTGGGTGGCTGCATGGGAGCTGGGCTGCGGGAGCCGACTGGATGTGCACTCAAGCCCAGGCCCCTCTCTGCACCCCAGGGTCTGCTCTTGTTTGGTTTGTCTTTAAGTCCCAGCAATGCCACTAACTGACCATGTCCTGAAGCAATTAACTGGCATCTGCCTGTGCCTCAGTTCCCTCATCTGTCAACTGGGGACAGGGAGTGTGTCCACCTTAAAGGCTGTGGGAAAGGCTTGATGAGGTCATGGAGGTGAAAAAAAGTTCAGCTCTAATCACCCTCTCTGAAGGGAAGAGACTCTGAGAATGGGGGCTTGACTCTGGCTTTGGACCTCTGAGTCTGGAGACCCCTCTACTCCCGAGGGGTCTTTGTATGGTGACCCTTGACAAATCACGTTACCAGAGACACACATAAAGATTGATGTGCAAGGATGCTTACTGCAGCATTATTAATAATAGCAAAAATCTGGAAACAACCCAAATAACCCCAAATAGGCAAAGTAATCATATGATTGCAGACACATAGTAGAATATTGTGCAGCTGTTCAGTCAAGGGCAGCAGGCAAAGCTCTCCCATCCTGTAACCCAGACATACCCACATCTAAATACATGTAAAGTATGCCTGGAGAGAAAGATACCAGAATGGCAACAGTGCTTATTTCTGAATGCTGGGGTTCTGGATGAGGCTGGTCGTCTTTGTGCTTCTCCATATTTTCCAAATTTCCTAAGACAAAGTACTTAGAAAAAAATGAGCATGCAGTATTTCAAGAGCATGCTCTCACCAAGGATGTTGAGAAGTCCAACATCTGGCGGGTTTGAGGGAGGCCTCTTTCCCTCCCTAGAGTCAGGCACTATTCTTTGCCCTGGACCGAGTGCAATACTCAGGAAGGATCCTAAATGTTGTGGCATCAAGGGTGGACTCTGCCAGGCCCAGCAAGCAGCCACAATCCCTACAGTCCTGCCAGATCTTAGGGAGCACTAGGCCTGGGGCACCGGTCTCTACTGTTTGCAAAACCTGCAAACCAAACCATCAGCCCCTTCCGGATTCAGGAAAAGTGCCCCAAATTTTCCAGTGAGAGCTAAAATGATTCATATCCAAATACACTGTGCTGTGCCTGCCTCGTGTGATTTTACACACAATTCAGGAAGGGCAGCAGGGACATCATGTCTTTGCAATGAAGATGCTCCAGTTCCCAGGGAGCTGGAAAAGGCCCACGGAAGGGCGGAATACACTGCTGTCTGCTCAGCCTCGGCCTCTGTCCATTACCCTGCACGTGACGCAGGAGCTCTAAGGCCATTATCTCTTTTGTGGTCCGAAGACTACAGTTAAGGCCTAATATAATGTGCTGCCCAACATCTGGTGAAACCGGGAGGGCCTCAAGTGGCCTAACCACAAGTTCTCCTCCACACCCAGCACCCACAGACGACGTCCCCGAGCCAAACAGCCCTCCTAACCACAGAGACCGGGTGCCATCCCTGCTCCTCCCTGAGTAGTGGGTTTTGGTTCCCTGCCAGTCCACTGACTTGTTCAACTAAGCCAACCACCTCCTTCAGCGAGAACCTCGCCCTCTTGATACTACGAAGTCTGCCTCTCACAAACCCCAGTCACTCCCTCTATTCCCACATGCGGCCGCGTGTGGCGCTGCGTGGTGTGTGTGCCTTGTCCTCCTTCCCCAGGCTGTGAGTGTGTGACTGGCCATCTGTGGCCACTCTCCTGTCCATGTCAGGTGTTGTGCGCTTGGCCATCCCTCTCGCCCCAGCATGAGGATCCCTCCCTTGCCCATGGGGTGAATAGAGGCAATGCAGATACCCTTAGGATCTGGCGGGAGGGGTGGGGTGGGCTGGTGTCCTGGGTGGAGCTGGGCACTGCCTGCAAGGTGAGACACCCAGTGAATGTGCGCAGGCCAGGACTGGGCCCAGGGCGCCCACAGCCAGGCCTCTGTCCCTGAGAAAGGCCCTCTCAGCCGGGTTGCCCCCAGCCAGGAGGCCTGCACCATGTCCACTTTCTTTGGCCTCTGAAAGATTAAAAACCAAGGACATGCCAAGACAGAGCTGTGAAACCTGTGGCAAGTTTTAAGTGCTTACATTTAACAAATTGCTGCTTTTAACATTAAAACGTTACTTGGAATAATTCCTGAAGTCTGAATGTGAAGAGGTGATTTTGAATGTGGGGCTTGGGCCAAAAGGCTCCCTGCTGGACAGGCTTGGCCCTGCATGTCCAGGGGGTCACAGGGGCCAGGCGTGTGCCTGACCGGGGCCTGGCCTGGAGACCCTGAGGGCAGGTGCCTCTTCCCTGCTTCTCCTGCCCTCCTTCTGTCCCCCAGCCTCCGCTTCTCAGACGTCTGAGCCCTGCAGGCTGTGGCCACCTATTGCCCTGGACGGACCAGCTGTTCCCTGCTAGCTGGTCCTCTCCCTTGCCCTGGCACTGGCTAGGCTGTGACTTGCCCAGGAGTGCCAGACCCCTAGCTCCCAGCAGAGGACCTAAATCACTGTGTTACTGTGCTGCCAGAGATTTCTGGGGAGGACGGAGGAGGTCTCAGCCGTTGGGGTGTGGGTGCTTCAGGATCTAGAGAACTGTGGGCTTGCTCGATTCTCCTGTCACTTATTGCACACTCACTGCATGCCCACTGCCAAGCCCTGTGCTGGGGCAAGGGATACAGGAGGAACAGCCAGGTGCTGCCCCACGCTGGTGCCACCTGAAGTCTCACAGAGGAGACAGATGTCCACCAGCCGCACCACTGAGTGCTTAGTCCCTGCTGGAACCTGAGGCACCAGGAAAAGCACAGTGGCTCCTGAGTGTCACAGTTCCCCCCTTACGCCAGGGCAGCGGTGCAATGGGCAGGGCAAGTCCATCCACAGGGCTTCAGCTGGTACGTGAAGGCGGGTGGAAGGGATTGGTCAGAGGAGCGAGAAGAGGACAGGACTCTGGGCAGGTGGAGGGGCCCAGTGTGCAGCCTGGGTTCAGTGCTTGTGAGGTCCCCAAAGAAGGCGCCTGTGACCACAGTGTAGAAAGAATGTGGGGGGCAGGTTGCTGACAGCAGGCCAGAGCCAGACCGCCCAGACCTGGGGTGCAGTCCTCTTTCTAGGGCTGAACTTCTTAAGTGGGAGCTTCCAAGCAGGGTCCCAGGCCTGATCCTGGATTCCAACCTCTCCCCAGACTCCCCCTGTGGCCTCTGCTATCTCATGGTCTCTGAGAAGAAAGCCAGTCAGGACAGAGGACCCAGAGATATCTCTCTGGTTCAGACAAGGGACGGGACTGGTAGATCCACAAGAGGGGGTTGCCGTGCTTGTCTATGTGCAGCCAAAGGCTACTCCCAGAAGCCCCATACCCCACTCCTTCAGGCCAGTCCTGGTGATAATGCTCAGGGCATGAGGGGTACCTGGAGCCAGCGCTGACCAAGCACACTTCAGACCCTCTGCCCACCCTCACCACCAGTTCCACTAGTCACACTCGATAGACTGACAGCTCTGCCATGGGGTGATTAAGCTCCCCAGGGTGCTATATTTGAGGTTTTGTCACCTCGGCTATAGGCATGCCACAGACATCACAGTTCCAGTCCCAGGCCACTGCAATAAAGCGAGTATCACAATAAAGTCAAATGAACTCTTTGGTTTCCTAGTGCCTAAAAAGTTACACTTGCACCGCACTGTAGTCTATTCATTGTACAAAGCATGATGTCTAAAGAAATGTACATACCTTAATTTAAAAGTATCTTATTGCTAAAAAATGCTCACCATCATTTGAACTTTCATCAAGTCATCTTTCTGCTGGTGGACAGTCTTCCTCAGCTGCTGACCGATCAGGGTGGTGGCTGCTGAAGGATGGGGCAGCCGTGGCAATTTCTTAAAATAAGACAACAGTGAAGTTTGCCACATCGATGGACTCTTTCTTTCCCAATACAACCCATAGCATGTGATGCTATTTGGTAGCATTTTAGCCACAAGTGGACTTCTTTCAATACTACAGTCAATCCTCTCAGACCCTGCCACTGCTTTATCAACTAAGTGTATGTAATTCTAAATCCTTTGTTGTCATTTCAACAATCTTCATGGCCTCTTCACCAGGAGGAGATCCCATCTCAAGAAACCACTTTCTTTGTTCATCCATCAGAAGCAGCTCCTCTTCCATTAAAGTTTTATCATGAGATGCAGCCATTCAGCCACATCTTCAGGCTCCACTTCTAATTCTAGTCCTCTGGCTACTTCCACCACGTCTGCAGTGACATCCTCCACGGAGGTGCTGAGTCCCTCAAAGTCAGCCAAGAGGACTAGCCTTGACTTCCTTCAAACTCCTGTGGCTGTTGATATTTTGACATCTTCCCATGAATCATGAATATTCTTAATGGCCTCTAGAATGGTGAACCCTTCCCAGAAGGTTTTCAATTAACTTTGCACAGATCTATCAGAGGAATCGCTACCTATGGCAGCTACAGCCTTATGAAATGTAGTTCTTAAATAGTACAATATGAAAGTCAAAATTACTTCTTGACCCATGGGCTACAGAATGGATATCGTGTTAACAGGTATGAAAATACCACTCATTTAATTGTACATTTCCATCAGAGCTCTTGGGTGACCAGGGGCACTGGCAATAAGCAGTAATATCCTGAAAGGGATCTCTTTTTCTAGGCATCAGTCTCAATAAGTGGACTTAAAATAATTCAATAAACCATGTTGTTAACAGATATGCTTCATAGTTCCATCAAAAGAGCAGGGGCAGAGTACATTTAACATAATTGAGAGCCCTCGGATTTTCTGAACGGTCAACGAGCACTGGCTTCAACTTAAAATCACCATTCGCATTAACCCCTAGCAAGAGAGACAGCCTGTCCTTTGAAGCTCTGAAGCCAGGCACTGACTTCTCTCTGGCTGTGAACATCCTAGAAGGCGTCTTCCTCCCTTAGAAGGCTGTTTCACTGACATTGAAAATCTGTTGTATGGTGTAGCCACCTTTGTGAATTGTCTCAGTTGGATCCTCCAGGTAACTTGCGGCAGCTTCTACATCAGCACTTGCTGCCTCACCTGGCACTGTTATGTTATGGAGTCGGCTTCTTTCCCGCAGCCTCATGAACGAACTTTCAGACTGTCCTCTGCAGCTTCCTCACCTCTCTCAGCCTCGCAGAACCGAAGGGAGCTAGGGCCTTGCTCCGGCTTAGGCTTTGGCTTAAGGGGATGTGGTGACTGGTTTCCTCTTCTATCCAGACCACTAAAACGTTCTCAGCAGTAAGGTGGTCTCGCTTTTTTATTATTCGTGTGCTCCCTACAGGAGCATTTTTAATTTCCTTCAAGAACTCTTCCTTTGCATTTAGCTTGGCTAACTGGCACAAGAGGACCAGCTTTGGGCCTGTCTCAGCTTTCAACATGCCTTTCTCACTAAACTTAAACACTTTTAGTTTTTTTATTTGAAGTGAGAGACATGCAATTCTTCCTCTCTCTCGAACACTCAAGAGACCATTATAGGGTTGCTAATTGGCCTAATTTCAATACTGTTATGTCTCGGAATGAGGAGGCCAAAGGGGGAGAGAGACCAGGGAACAGCTGTGCAGTGGAGCAGCTAGAACACATACATTGTCAACTAAGTTTGACACCTTATATAGATGCAGTTTTTGGCATCTCAAAACAATTACAACAGTAACAAAGATCACTGATCACAGATCACCATAACAAGCACAATGATAATGAAAACATTTGAAATATTGTAAGAATTGGAAAAATGGCACCAACAGATTTTGTCCATGCAGGATTGCCACAAACCTCCAATTTGCAAAAAACACAGTATCGGCAAAGCACAATAAAATGATGTGTGCCTGTATTTATAAAATGCTGCTTCTCAGGCATGGATTGGAAGCTCAAGGCAAGTTGAGGGGTGGACATGGTGCTCCTCCAGAATTTTTTTGTATGTTTCTTTAATTGAAGTATAATTGACATACAATGTTATGTTGGTTTCAAGCATACAAGTAATTTGACTGTTACATATATGCTCACCCCAACTAGTGTAGTTATTATTTGTCAACACAGACAGATGTTACAGAAGTATTATCTATAGTCTGTATGCTGTACTTTCATTCCCGTAACTAATTTATATTATGATTGTGATTTTGTGCCTTTTTATCCTTCTCACCCTTCCTACCCACCTACCCCAACCCCTTCCCCATGGTAACCATCAGAGATACCTCTCAGCATCTATGGGTCTACTGCTGTTTTGTTCATTTTGTTTGTTTAGAGACTCCACATACAAGTGAAATCATATGGTTTTTGTATTTCTCTGCCTGGCTTACATCACTGAGCATAATACCCTCTAGGTCCATCCATGTTGTCACAGATGGCAAGATTGCATGTTTGTTTACGTGTGAGTAATATTCCATTGCATAATGTACCACATCTTCTTTGTCCATTCATCTATCAACCCACACCTTGGTTGCTTCCATATCTTGGCTATTGTCAATAATGTGGCAATAAACATAGGGGTGCATATATCTTTCTGAACCTAAGATTTTGTTTTCTTCAGGTAAATTCCTAGAAGTGGAATTACTGGGTCATATGGCATTTCTATCTTTCGTTTTTTGAGGAATCTCCACACTGCTTTCCATAGTGGGTGCATTCATTTACATTCATTCCAGCAGTATAGAGGATTTGCTCTTCACCAACTCTTGTTATTTCCGTCTTTTGGATAGTGGCCATCCTGACTGGTGTGAGGTGATATCTGACTGTGGCTTTGATTTTCATTTCCCTGATGATTAGCGATGTGGAGGTGCTCCTCCAGATTTGTAGAGCCACTAGAGGCCTGGGATCAGGGCCATGGAGGCCAGTGGGGACATGTCAGTGTACCAATGGCCCCAGGCACATGACCACTGTCCTGGCTAAAGGGAGGCAGGTGTGCGTGCTGAGGTCAGCCTTCATTCACACTGCTCTCTGCCTTGTGTCCCCCACCCCACTGCCATCTTCAGTTGTTCAGATCCCACCATACAGCTCAGACACCCCTTCCCCTCCAAGCCCCCTCTGTTTTGGGCCCCTCCTCACCTTGATGATGTCACAGCTCTGCAGCTGGCTGTTCTCCTGGTTTAGAGGAAAGCTTTATCTTTTCATTTTTCAACTTTCAGGGCCAGTTCTCACCATAAGGATGATCTCTTCAAGTACTAAAAAGTCCTATCTTGTCCAGTTTAAATCAAAACTTTATACAACAATGTGAATATGCTTAACCCTGTTGAACTATACAGTGAAAAATGGTCAAGATGACGAAGGGAGCCAAGATGGTGGCGTGAGTAGAGCAGCGGAAATCTCCTCCCAAAACCACATATATCTATGAAAATATAACAAAGACAACTCTTCCTAGAATAAAGACCAGAGGACACAGGACAATATCCAGACCACATCCACACCTGAGAGAACCCAGCGCCTCGCGAAGGGGGTAAGATACAAGCCCCGGCCCGTCGGGAGCCGAGCGCCCATCCCCCCAGCTCCCGGCGGAAGAATAGGCAGAGCGGGAGGGAGACGGAGCCCAGGACTGCCGAACACCCAGCCCCAGCCATCCGGGCCAGAGCGCAGCCACAGTGCGTGCATGGGGGGGCCCTGGATACTAGGGAAACAGGGCAGCAAGAACAGTGAGAGGGCACCGGAGGCCTGGCGCTGGAGGGTACCAGAAAAACGTGTGACCATTTTTTTTTTTTTTTTGCTGTTTTGTTTTGGCGAGTGCGTTCGGGAAGTCTTAAAGGGATAGGGACCCCAATAACTAGCAAAACAGGGCAGCAAGAACAGTGAGCGGGCACTGGAGACCTGGGGTCTGAGGACACCAGAAAAGCATGTGACCATTTTTTTTGTGTGTGGTCATTGTTTTGTTTTGGCAGGTGCTTTTTGGAAGTCTTAAAGGGGCAGAGCGGGACACTTAATTGAGAGGTAGGGAATCCAGGGATCTCTGGGCACCCTAAACCCTGGGCTGCAGGGAGCAGGGAGGCCCCTTATGGAGATAAATAGCCTCACAGCTGCTCCCCCACCAATGCGACTGCACCACTTTGGAGCAGTAGCCCGAGCCAGGCCACGCCCACAGCAACAGCAGAGATAAACTCCATAACAGCCGGGCAGAAAGCAGAAGCCCTGTCTGCGTGCAGCTGCCCAGCACAAGCCACTAGAGGTTGCTGTTCTCCCAGGAGAGGAGGGCCACAAACCAACAAGAAGGGAAGTTCTTCCAGCCGTCACTCGTCCAGCTCTGCAAACTATTCCTATCACCATGAAAAGGCAAAACTACAGGCAGACAAAGATCACAGAGACAACACCAGAGAAGGAGACAGACCTAACCAGTCTTCCTGACAAAGAATTCAAAATAAGAATCATAAACATGCTGACAGAGATGCAGAGAAATATGCAAGAGAAATGGGATGAAGTCCAGAAGGAGATCACAGATGCCAGAAAGGAGATCACAGAAATGAAACAAACTCTGGAAGGGTTTATAAGCAGAATGGATAGGATGCAAGAGGCCATTGATGGAATTAAACCCAGAGAACAGGAACGTATAGAAGCTGACATAGAGAGAGACAAAAGGATCTCCAGGAATGAAACAATATTAAGAGAACTGTGTGACCAATTCAAAAGGAACAATATCCGTATAATAGGGGTACCAGAAGAAGAAGAGAGAGGAAAACGGATGGAAAGTATCTTGGAAGAAATAATTGCTGAAAACTTCCTCAAACTGGGGGAGGAAATAATTGAACAGACCACGGAAATACACAGAACCCCCAACAGAAAGGATCCAAGGAGGACAACACCAAGACACATAATAATTAAAATAGCAAAGATCAAGGACAAGGAAAGAGTTTTAAAGGTAGCTAAAGAGAAAAAGGTCACCTATAAAGGAAAACCCATCAGGCTAACATCAGACTTCTCGACAGAAACCCTACAGACCAGAAGAGAATGGCATGATATATTTAATACAATGAAACAGAAGGCCCTTGAACCAAGGATACAGTATCCAGCACGACTATCATTCAAATATGACGGTGGGATTAAAGAACTCCCAAACAAAAGCTGAGGCAATTTGCTTCCCACAAACCACCTCTACAGAACATCTTACAGGGACTGCTCTAGATGGGAGCACTCCTAGAAAGAGCACAGCACAAAACACCCAACATATGAAGAATGGAGGAGGAGGAATAAGAAGGGAGAGAAGAAAAGAATCTCCAGATAGTGTATATAACAGCTCAATAAGCAAGCTACGTTAGGCAGTAAGATACTAAAGAGGCTAACCTTGAACATTTGGTAACCACGAATTTAAAGCCTGCAATGGCAATAAGTACATATCTTTCAATAATCACCCTAAATCTTAATGGGCTAAATGCACCAATCAAAAGACACAGAGTAATAGAATGGATAAAAAAGCAAGACCCATCTATATGCTGCTTACAAGAAACTCACCTCAAACCCAAAGAATGTACAGACTAAAAGTCAACAGATGGAAAAACATATTTCAGGCAAACAACAGCTAGAAGAAAGCAGGGGTTGCAGTACTAATATCAGACAAAATAGACTTCAAAACAAAGAAAGTAACAAGAGATAAAGAAAGACACTACATAATGATAAAGGGCTCAGTCCAACAAGAGGATATAACCATTCTAAATATATATGCACCCAACACAGGAGCACCAGCATATGTGAAACAAATACTAACAGAACTAAAGGGGGAAACAGACTGCAATGCATTCATTCTAGGAGACTTCAACATACCACTCACCCCAAAGGATAGATCCACCGGGCAGAAAATAAGTAAGGACACAGAAGCACTGAACAACACAGTAGAACAGATGGACCTAATAGACATCTATAGAACTCTACATCCAAAAGCAACAGGATACACATTCTTCTGAAGTGCACATGGAACATTCTCCAGAATAGACCACATACTAGGCCACAAAAAGAGCCTCAGAAAATTGCAAAAGATTGAAATCCTACCAAACAACTTTTCAAAACACAAAGGCATAAAACTAGAAATAAACTGTACAAAGAAAGCAAAGAGACTCACAAACACATGGAGGCTTAACAACATGCTCCTAAATAATCAATAGATCAATGACCAAATCAAAATGGATATCCAGCAATATATGGAAACAAATGACAACAACAACACTAAGCCCCAACTTCTGTGGGACAAAGCAAAAGCAGTCTTAAGAGGAAAGTATATAGTAATCCAAGCATATTTTAAAAAGGAAGAACAATCCCAAATGAATGGTCTAATGTCACAATTATCGAAATTGGGAAAAGAAGAACAAATGAGGCCTAAGGTCAGCAGAAGGAGGGACATAGTAAAGATCAGAGAAGAAATAAATAAAATTGAGAAGAACAAAACAATAGCAAGAATCAATGAAACCAAGAGCTGGTTCTTCAAGAAAATAAACAAAATAGATAAGCCCTAGCCAAACTTATTGAGAAGAAAAGAGAGTCAACACAAATCAACAGTATCAGAAACGAGAAAGGAAAAATCACGATGGACCCCACAGAAATACAAAGAATTATTAGAGAATACTATGAAAACCTATATGCTAACAAGCTGGGAAACCTAGGAGAAATGGATAACTTCCTAGAAAAATACAACCTTCCAAGACTGACCCAGAAAGAAACAGAAAATCTAAACAGACCAATTACCAGCAATGAAATTGAAGCAATAATCAAAAAAACTACCAAAGAACAAAACCCCCGGGCCAGATGGATTTACCTCGGAATTTTATCAGACATACAGGGAAGACATAATACCCATTCTCCTTAAAGTTTTCCAAAAAATAGAGGAGGAGGGGATACTCCCAAACTCATTCTATGAAGCTAACATCACCCTAATACCAAAACCAGGCAAAGACCCCACCAAACAGAAAACTACAGACCAATATCCCTGATGAATGTAGATGCAAAAATACTCAACAAAATATTAGCAAACCGAATTCAAAAATACATCAAAAGGATCATACACCATGACCAAGTGGGATTCATCCCAGGGATGCAAGGATGGTACAACATTCGAAAGTCCATCAACATCATCCACCACATCAACAAAAAGAAAGACAAAAACCACATGATCATCTCCATAGATGCTGAAAAAGCATTTGACAAAGTTCAACATCCATTCATGATAAAAACTCTCAGCAAAATGGGCATAGAGGGCAAGTACCTCAACATAATAAAGGCCATCTATGATAAACCCACAGTAAACATTATAATGAACAGCGAGAAGCTGGAAGCCTTTCCTCTGAAATCGGGAACTGGACATGGATGCCCACTCTCCCCACTGTTATTTAACATAGTACTGGAGGTCCTAGCCACAGCAATCAGACAAAACAAAGAAATAAAAGGAATCCATATCGGTAAAGAAGAACTTAAACTGTCACTATTTGCAGATGACATGATACTGTACATAAAAAACTCTAAAGACTCCACCCCAAAACTACTAGAACTGATATCGGAATACAGCAAAGTTGCAGGATACAAAATCAATACACAGAAATCTGTGGCTTTCCTATACACTAACAATGAACCAACAGAAAGAGAAATCAGGAAAACAACTCCATTCACAATTGCATCAAAAAAAAGTAAAATACCTAGGAATAAACCTAATCAAAGAAGTGAAAGACTTATACTCTGAAAACTACAAGTCACTCTTAAGAGAAATTAAAGGGGACACTAACAAATGGAAACTCATCCCATGCTCATGGCTAGGAAGAATTAATATTGTCAAAATGGCCGTCCTGCCCAAAGCAATATATAGATTTGATGCAATCCCTATGAAACTACCAGCAACATTCTTCAATGAACTGGACCAAATAATTCAAAAATTCATATGGAAACACCAAAGACCCCGAATAGCCAAAGCAATCCTGAGAAAGAAGAATAAAGTAGGGAAGATCTCACTCCCCAACTTCAAGCTCTACTATAAAGCCATAGTAATCAAGACAATTTGGTCCTGGCACAAGAACAGAGCCACAGACCAATGGAACAGACTAGAGAATCCAGACATTAACCCAGATATATATGGTCAATTAACATTTGACAAAGGAGCCATGGACATACAATGGCGAAATGACAGTCTCTTCAACAGATGGTGCTGGCAAAACTGGACAGCTACATGTAGGAGAATGAAACTGGACCATTGTCTAACCCCATATACAAAAGTAAACTCAAAATGGATCAAAGACCTGAATGTAAGTCATGAAACCATTAAACTCTTGGAAGAAAACATGGGCAAAAACCTCTTAGACATAAACATGACTGACCTCTTCTTGAACATATCTCCCAGGGCAAGGAAAACAACAGCAAAAAGGAATAAGTGGGACTATATTAAGCTGAAAACCTTCTGTACAGCAAAAAACACCATCAATAGAACAAAAAGGAACCCTACAGTATGGGAGAATATCTTTGAAAATGACACATCCGATAAAGGCTTGACGTCCAGAATATATAAAGAGCTCACACGCCTCAACAAACAAAAAACAAATAACCCAATTAAAAAATGGGCAGAGGAACTGAACAGACAGCTCTCCAAAAAAGAAATACAGATGGCCAACAGACACATGAAAAGATGCTCCACATCACTAATTATCAGAGAAATGCAAATTAAAACTACAATGACGTATCACCTCACACCAGTAAGGATGGCTGCCATCCAAAAGACAAACAACGACAAATGTTGGCGAGGCTGTGGAGAAAGGGGAACCGTCCAACACTGCTGGTGGGAATGTAAGTTAGTTCAACCATTGTGGAAAGCAGTATGGAGGTACATCAAAATGCTCAAAATAGACCTACCATTTGACCCAGGAATTGCACTCCTAGGAATTTACCCTAAGAATGCAGCAATCAAGTATGAGAAAGATCAGTGCACCCCTATGTTTATCGCAGCACTATTTACAATAGCCAAGAATTGGAAAGAACCTAAATGTCTATCGATAGATGAATGGATAAAGAAGATATGGTACATATACACAATGGAATACTACTCAGCCATAAGAAAAGGGCAAATCCAACCATTTGCAGCAACATGGATGGAGCTGAAGGGTTTTATGTTCAGTGAAACAAGCCAAGCAGAGAAAGAGAAATACCAAATGATTTCATTTATCTGTGAAATATAAGAACAAAGGAAAAACTGAAGGAACAAAACCACAGCAGAATCACAGAACTCAAGAATGGACTAGCAGGTACCAAAGGGAAAGGGACTGGGGAGGATGGGTGGGTAGGGAGGGATGGGGAGGGGAGAAGTAGGGGGGTATTAATATTAGCATGCATGAGGGGGTGGGAGAAAGGGGAGGGTTGTACAACACAGAGAAGGCAAGTAGTGGTTCTACAACATTTTGCTATGATGATGGACAGTGACTGTAAAGGGGTTGATAGGGGGGACCTGGTATAGGGGAGAGCCTAGTAAACATAGTATTCGTCATGTAAGTGTAGATTAGTGATACAAAAAAAAAAAAAAGGCAGTTCCTGTGTGGTAACCTCCAATGAGTTCTACACAAGGGTATAAAGGGCATATAAAAGTGTAGGCAAAGGGTCTGTTTGTCTTTATACAGAGGATCAAAGCCTAATTTGGCTACCCAGAAAATGAACTAAGATACAATATGAAGAAGAACTTCCAACATCAGCACTCTCTGGAAGAGTCATACCAGAAGATGATCATCAAAAAACCTCAACAAAGATCCAGGCGATGCTGCAGTTGTAGCTGTATTCATCCCACTGGTTCCTGGACTTGCCATTGGAATGAAGAAGGAGATATCTAAGCTGGCCTGTGCATACAGTAAAACAAGAAATTTGACTGGATCTATACTGTTGGAACTCAACCAAGAAATAGGAGAAGTGCAAATTGTAGCACTCCAAAATCTTACAACTACAGACTATTTACTGTTAAAAGAACATATGGGATGTGAACAGTCCCCAGGAATGGGTTGTTTTAATTTGTCTGATTTCTCTCAGACTGTTCAAGTTCAGTTGGACAATATCCACCATATCATAGATAAGTTTTCACAAATGCCTAAGGTGCCTAACTGGTTTTCTTGGTTTCACTGGAGATGGCTGGTAATTACAGGTATGCTTTGGTTATGTAACTATACTCCTATTATGTTAATGTGTGTGCGCAATTTAAGTAGTAGTTTAAAACCTATTCATGCTGAAGTTACTCTACAAGAAGATATGTCAAAGAAATAATCAATCTTCCCATGTTTTCTTCTGCCTGCTACTTCTATAGTTTTTCTTCTTCCTTCCTAATTACAACCCTTAAATTGAATTCGTGCCTCATATCAAATTTACCGAGTATCATAATTCTTCCAAGTGGTAAAGATACCTCAAGACAAATGCTGGGCATAGAAGCTGCAGGGCATAAACATGCAAAGAAGTAAAAAGCTAATCATTTCAAACAATAAGGCTTCTCTCTCACTTACCAACTTTACATTTCCCTGAATGGCCCCGGAAGATGACTGGTTAGGCAGAGACGGGTAAGATTCCTCAAGGGAGGAACAACCTAAGACAGGCACAGTCGCAGGGGGGCCATCAGGTGAGAAATTGGGGATCAACAGAGGTGAGGCTTAGAACCTCACCCCCCCTGTTCTGAGAGAAATCTTCTGCATACGTGGATGTTTTATTGCCCTGGTCTAGCTTGGATTAATACATAGTCTACAGGCACAGACCTGATCATCTACATTTGCTCTCTTACAACACAAAACTATGTTTTCTACCTTTATCTTGTATCTACCTACCACTTCAGCATTTTATTAAAAATAATAATAATAAAGAGAGAAATGTAGTATCCACACATAAATCAAGTATAAAAACCAAATGAGTATTCATATTTGAACTGACTGTTTAGAGTTCATAATGCATGAGCAAAACTGAAAGTTTCTGTGATGACTGCAATTGTACTGTTCACTATGTAACTTATTCATTATGTAAGAATTTGTTCTCCATGTAAGAACTTGTTTGTTATGCCTCAGAAGATTGGAGACTGACGAAAATTAGGCTTGGGGTGGATTAATGATTGTGCATTGAGCATTGACTCCCCTATACAGAATTTTATTGTCGTTAACAATCATTTGATCAATAAATATGAGAGATGCCCTCACAAAAAAAAAAAAAAAAAAAGGACAGACTTCCAATGGTAAAATAAATAAGTAACCGGGATGTAATGTATAGCATAAGGAATATAGTCAAGATAATGTAACAGCTTGTTAGGGTGATAGCTGGAACCTCGAATTATGTATATAAATGTTCTACCACTGTGTTGTACACTTAAAACTAATGTAATGTAATACTGTGCGTCAACTACCCTTCTATAAAAAGTAATTATCTAAAAAAAAAAAAAAAATGGTCAAGATTTATGTGTATTTTTTCACAAATGAAAATAAATTTAAAAAACTTTGAACCTTTACTCTCACAACGAATTTTAGCCTTTCCATATCCCCTGGCTCAGGCCTGTGCCTCAGCGCATGGACCAGCAATTGGGAGCTAAACATAAACTGATATCATAATACCCTGTGAGGAGAAAATGACTGTGTCAAAGTTCTCCAGAGAAACAGATTCAACAGGAGATATATATGCCCCATATATACCTCTCCATATATACATGGAGAGATGGATTTATATAAGGAACTGGCTTGCATGATTATGGAGGCTGGGAAGTCTGCTGAGTCAGTGTCTTGGTTTGAAGGTCATCAGGAAGGGGAATTCTCTGACTCAGAGCAGAATCTGCCTTTTTTTTTTCTTTTTAATCTAGTCAGTCCCACATTAGGAAGGGCAATCTGCTTTACTCAGTCTGCCGATTCAAGTGGTGATCTTATGCAAAAACATTCTCACAGAAATACCCAGAATAATGTTTGAGCCAATATCTGGGCACCTGTGGCCCAGTCAAGTCAACACATAAACTTAGCCATCACAGTGGTAATGAGCAAAAAGGCTAGAAGCAGTCAGGAGTCTCAGGCTCCCCTCTGTGTCCAGCCCTCACTGCTGGCTCACCTGTCTGCAGCTCAGTTTCCCCACCTCATCAGATGGAATAAGGCCTGTGACCCCCTCTGTCAGCTGTAAAATGCTCTACAGATGTGAGCTGCAGTGGTGGGGCCAGTGATATTGTTATAATTACTTTAGCTGCTCTTGGCAAATGACTAGAAGGTTGCCGAGGACCTTGGCAGGATTCCCACATGCAGCTGGAGTTGGGGTGGGGGTGGAATAAGTGCCAAATACCTTCCTGGCATGGTGATTTTTGGAGGGGATTTATGGGCCCTGATAGTCATTATTTCAGGGCGACTTAATCAAAAAAAGTGCCTGCGGCCTCATCATAAGCACTTATTCCACAGGAAAGCTGTTTGCAAAACACAACAGACATCGATAATGATGTTCTGAGAGTTGTAAATCTTCTAAGCCTGCCTTGCCTTCCTGGGGACTGAGGCACTTGATTTGGTTCTCCAGGAGCTCAGAAGTTTCTAAATAGATAACAGAATCCCAAACTCCATTAAGCAAGGTAATTTACAATAGTGGCAGGCCAAATTCAGGGAAATACATTAAAGCATTTTCCCATTTGGCTTGTAGAAAAGACATTATTCTAAGAACACACACAATGAATGCTGTCAGGTGTCAATGAGGACATTGATTAGCTCTCCTCACAAGCTTATTCATCCCCCTCACCACACCATGCATTAATTTTGAGTCAAAGTTGTACCACCAGTTAAGATTCTGAAATTCCTGACATAGATACCTGGGACTTCATTTCCAACCCATTAAATAGGTATCACTTGGACACTGTAACAGGGAGAAGGGGGGAAAAAGCAGCTTCTTGCAGACTCTGATTCAGACCTTAAGCTGTCCCTTGTCAAAGACATGAAGTCAAGAAGCAGTTTCAAACTTTGCACTGCAGAATCTTTCAGAGGCTGTGGGAGTGTTTTGGGAGATGAATTAAACACAAACTGATAATTGTGAAATTGTGAGATTTGTTTCATTTTTCACATTTTAAATGATAACCAAAAGTTTGGCTCCATTCTCAGCTGTTTTTTCCAAGAGGCACTCACCCCCCTGGAGGGGACTGCATTTCCAAGTGTCATCAAAAAAGGAAGCCCCCACAGGGGTACAAACATGAATGATATATGCTCTTCTGTGGCCTAGTTATGGTATAACCCAAGGAGATCGAAGAGAAACTAACATAATTCAGTAGTTATTGAACTCCTACTGTATACCTTTGTTGCAAAAGACAGAAGATGAGCTCATACTAACTTGAGCAAAATAATGAATTTATTGGTAACTGGGATCAGTCTTCCCAACCAGTATAGTAAACTCCTTTGCCTGTGGGCTCAGGGTCCTGAGAAGCCCAAAGTAGCCAGGTAGCAGACTCAACTTCTAATTCCCTGGTGTAGTTTTTGGGTTTCCTGGTGTAAGAGCCCCTTCCTTAGAAATCTAGACTTTAAAATAAGCTGAGTCCAAAGTTGCAAGGCCATGAAGTAAAAATCACCCAAGAGGGTTATTGAGTATAGCAGTAAAGGGAGCTGCTCCTACACTCCCTCTCTTCGTTTCCAGATCCCCGTATTCTGGCTATAGGAGAAACAGCAGCACAATTAGTCATTGTTTCAAAGTACACTGCATCCTGTAAGACAGAACCCCAATCTTTCAGTATGTTGTCTCCCGACTGGTGTCACACATGAATCTTCAGTAGGTCATTCCACTGCTACACTGAGCTGAATCATTGAAGTTGCTAATTTCTTATGTCAAAAGCAATTGAATATTGGTAGTTTCACCACTGAGCAAACTTCTGGGTAATGGAGTACATGGTAAGACTTGGTAAGTACATGGTAAATCCATTGCTGTGTTTCTCTTACAATGAAATCAGTTCCCTGGTCAGAAGCAGTGCTGTATGAGTGAATAAGGTGACCCACTATCCGGATACCTTACTGGAATAAGGTATTCTGTGTGTTCATGAGTGGCGGTGCTGGCAGAAGGCAAGGCAGGCAAATGCATATCCAGAATACCTGTCTATTCCAGAAAGAACAAATTGCTGCTCTCTCCATGGTGGAAGGGGTCAAATATCCTAGGGAATGTTGCCATATCAGGGGCTCAGCACTGGTCTCTGTTGCTGGCAGGTGAAGCACTCCCCAGTGGGGGTGATAATGGGATCAGCCTTGGAGAAGACAAGTCCAAGTGTTGAGCCCATGTGCGGTCTCCATGCCTTCCCCTGTGGGCTCTTTGTTCACGGGCCCACCGAGCAAACACTGGGAGCACTGGGGAAAAGGTTGACTGACTCTATAGAGATGTCATTATGATCGCCTGACTACCGAAAGCCTCCTTTACAGTGGATGCAATGTGGTGAGCATTCTCATGGAACACAAACATCATGCTCTGCACCGTTCCTGAGAGGTATGTATATATCAAGCAGACCTGCACCAATTTCTGATCCCGTTCTTTACAAGTTCCTGACCATCCAGCCAAACTAGCCATTGCCCAAGTTAAAGTAGATTCCTACTTTTGGCCCCCTCTGAGTCCGGAGACAGTGGACAGTCATGGGCGGCTCTTGCAGTCCGGCCCTCTTGCAAACTCTTCTTTACCACCTTCCTTCAGAGATGATCCTGATTACGACCTCTGTTGCAGCGGTCCTCTTCCAGGATACACCGGCATACCCCACAGAACCTTCTATAAACTAGGTCCAGTTGTTTTTCCCCCTCATTCAACCAGTGATAAAAAACTCCCCAGTTGACCATAGGTGTGGACTGAGGAGAGGTGGCAATGTATCTACTTACTTACTTAGGCGATTCAACCTGTACTCTCCAATTTTATTTTTAGCGACCATTCTACTTGAGTGGTTTCTGCTATGTAAGCCCGGCCTATGGCTGGCAGGTCAGGTAATACCCAGTGTGTGATGGTAGCTCAGGTCCTCTCCATGCCTTAGGTTCCACCTTATATAATGGGGGTACTACATATATATAGTATATTAAATACATATATAGTATGTATTATTCAAGTGATGTCAGGCATTTAGTCTATCAGGGCCCAGGAGGAACCAGTAGCTGTTTCTCAAGTGGAGAACAGTTATTTGCATAAGAAAGCATGGTTTTTCTTCAAAATTCTAAGGGTTTATGCTCTGACTACTGTTGGGGCTTACTAGGGTCGTCACACAATGTCCATATATACCCTTTACCACAGATACCTCAAATATCAGTTGACCTGGTGTGTTCTAAAGTTCTGTGTCAGAGCATCTTACACTACTTCCTGGACTGCCTACAGTCTTATCTTCCTCTAGGCTCTCTGCAAAACTGTAAGCCCGAGAAATCAATCAGTTGGTCAGAGAAGTACACTCAGATGTAGTATATATTGCTTCCAAAATCCAAAGAGGCACCTAAGCCTGGTTCCTCTTTAAAGGTAAAGAGTGCAAGATGCAGCAACTCTACTTTGGAGGGAATATCCCCATATTCCCCAAACCACTGGACTCCGAAAAACCTCAAAGACTTTTCATGGTGTTAATATTTCATTGGCTGGCATGTATGTGCCTTCTAAAGGCTTCTAAGAAATGACTTCCTGTTCATCAGGTCCAATCAGTAGGCTGTCACCAGTACAGTGGATCTGTGTGAGGTTCTATGGAATGTTAAGAAGATCAAATGATCTACAGTCTATCCTATGGCAAATAGCAGAAAAGATGACATAATCCTGAGACAACAACATGAAGGTGCCCTGTCAACAGTGTACCTGACAGGTAAAAGCAAAAGTTTTTCTGCTTTTTGTCAGATACAAAACTTGCATACCAGATGCCCAGGGTTGATTTTTTCCAACAGATAAACCACAACTGCAAAATGGTTGCAATTAGAATAACCAAGTAATCTATGTTTATGATAATCCACAGTAATTATCCAAGGTCCACCACCTTCCACACAGGCCAAATAGATGGATTGAATGGCTACGTGACAGAAACCACTTCCTCAACATCTTCCAAGATTTCCTGACGCTAAAATCCTCCCCTAACCCCCCGGTCCCACCAAGGATACAGTACTGTTTTGGGCTTACTGTCCTTCTCGGAAGGGGAAATTCCGTAAGAGTTCTCACTCCACGGGTCAGGGAGTCTAAGAATTGCAGTGTATGTCTGTGCCGATTATACATTTAGAGACTAGGGAGGTATCACAGATTAGGGACATGGACACCCGGGAAGTGAAGTTTGTCCAAATCCCCATTTATCACCTGACTATCACACACCTTTTCTTTGGTAGGCTACCGTGGCATTTTGAGTCCCCAGAAATAAGAAAAAATTAAGAGTCAACAAGTAGCCCCCAAAAGACTACCTAATTTCCTCAGTCTACCGTCACCTTGTAAATGACTGTGGATCCCATTGGGGAAAGCTTGGGAGCGTGTTTACAGATGTACTTGAATATATTTGTGGTCCTGTTAGAGATTTCTTCCTCAAGAGGGCCAAGCATTCCCTTACATCGTGGCTTCAGGCATGTGGACTGGCTTTGGCCTAGAAACCAGGTTCTCTGGGTTTGTGGATTCTCTGGAGACCCCGGCTGTGGAACACTGAGTTGTATTTTCCTCTGGATGGCTCTTGGTTTCCTCCCGTTCTCAATCTCTGGGAATTTGGGAGTCTATCTGTGCTTAGGGTTGCCTTCCCTTCTGGGCTACCTTTTTAGGCCAGCTCCCTGACCCTTGTGGCCTATATCTGGTCTCCAAGAACATTTATGTGTCAAAGGCCTTGCTTTTGGCAAAAGCACATTTCTCTCTCTCTCTCTCCCTTTTTCTCTCTCTTCGTGTGCTCTCCTCTCCATGCCTCAGGTTCCATCTTATATAATGGGGGTACTATATATAGTATATTAAATACATACATATTATATGTATTGTGTTATATATAGCAGTTATATCACTGAGTTCTTGTAAAAATGCAATCAATAATCCACGTGAGAATGAAGCTAGTGCTAAAGTGCTCTAAACTGCCAGATATTATGATTATTTTCATTCTTATTATTTTAAACCAGGGTATACATATGACCCTAACCCATCTACCAGGCCAGGAATGAGGGAATGCGTCTTCCTCAGCTGCAACTCATGCACTGAAAGACAAATTACTTAAAATGGGCTTGGGGTGAGCATGCACACATATATACAACTTCCTTGAACTTGAGAACTTTGTACCGCAAAGGCCGATTCAGGGGAGGCCTGGAAGAGGGGAGCAGGAGGCCTCAAGTGTGGGCCTTGCCTTGAATGCCCAGGCATCATACAGTTTGTACCCTCTCTGACTGACGCCTTCCTGCTGGCTACCAGTAGGTGGTGGCTGGGAGGTGGGAAGAGCAGGCAGTCAGAATGGCTTAGAATTTTTGTTTCACAGGCCTAGAGAACAGGGAAGGAATTTGGAGAAGCTACAAAGATAACTCCAGGCTACTTTGAACATCTGAACTCAAAGCACTTCTGAAGCCAAGAGGCTGGGCAACACCATCGATCTTTCAGTTCATCAGAGCTAGAGCCTCAGATGGGGGCTGTGCGGAGGTGCCCAGGGTCTGAACTCCCCACGCAAGTTAGTCAGAGATCTCCAAGCCTATCCTTGCTAGGGACCAGACACCAAAAATCCCTCCTAAAGGAAAACCACAGCCTTCAGAGTCCTGAGCAGGCCCTGGTGTTATCAGAAATATCTGTGGAGTCGTTTCTGGGGTGCTCTTGCCTGTCCCCATAGCATGAGACCACAGCCAGAGCTGGGTCAACAGAGACTGCCCGGAGCTGGCGCCAGCCGGGGTCGCCTTCCCACTGAGGTTCTCGCAGCAAGAGAGGTTGGGCCTGACAGCCACATCCCATAACAGTCCCACCCCCTCCCCTCCGTGATGGCACCATGGGTACAAATGGCTCCCAGGCTATGAGGAAAATAGGATTTATCACAACTTCTGCCTAAGAAGCTCTAGATAGCCCAGGGATTTGCCTACTGAACCAACTGTCCCAAATGGCCAACTGGTCTCTCAACAGTGGTGCCATCTACTACATATAACACATCTGGGGATCAGTGCACCCCCATCTCTAGTTTCTACC
This sequence comes from Manis pentadactyla, assembly GCF_030020395.1. Taxonomy (NCBI): domain Eukaryota; kingdom Metazoa; phylum Chordata; class Mammalia; order Pholidota; family Manidae; genus Manis; species Manis pentadactyla. The sequence continues at coordinate 63,539,230 of NC_080031.1, read as the reverse complement.
AAGCAGCTCTCTGGTTTGGGAATCACCAGATGCAAGGACCTGTCATGGAATCAGTATCACTGACTGACGCCAAAGCCATTTCTCCACACCTATGCCTGCCCTTTGCCCTCCATGGAGTCCAGGGAGATGGGGATCAAACACACAGAATGACCTGAGGTTAAGACTCATGGGCCCCAAGCACCCGAGGTTGGGGGAGGAGGGGTGATAACTATGCATCCTTTGGCCCTCACCGTCTGTCGGAGCCGTGGACACACTGCCAAACACGAAGTATTCTTCCAGAACCCGCAGAAATTCTGAGACTTCGCTTTCTCCAAGAACACAGGTAGAGCATGTGGGCCCCCTTTATGTGTAGTCACACTACCCCCTGTTGGACAGAAGTCAGAATGACGGCGAGGCCTGCTGCAGCCGACAGTGGAACACCCTGCCATGGGCAGGGCACCAGGTCTACAGTAAGCGCTCAGTACCTGTTAGCGACCTTTACTGTTGTTGATTTGCTGGCGCTCTTGCCAGTACTGTCATGCAGTGAGCACCACGGGAGGTCAGTGTGGGCTGAGAGGGCTCAGGGATGAAGGGGTCGGGAATCGGGCTCAGATGTGAGAGACTTAGAAAAGCAGGACAGTGAGCCAAAGGAGAGCTGGAACATTAGGAGAGGCAGAGGGACGTGATCACTCCCTGGCTCGACCTCAGGCTGTCTCTCTCCCAGGAAAGGTAGCTTCTCAAAGTGTGAGGCCTGTGCACAGGGCCCTTCCTCAAGGGTGGAGGGGAAGGAGCCACATGCAGCCCCCCCACTGCCTACAACAGCTTCTCCCACCCCCACAGAAAGCCTGGCCTGACCGCCCTGGGACAAGCACCTGTGGGTGCCAAGTTCTTCCAGCCCCTGTTCCAAAAACAGACCCCCTGCAAACCCGCCCATTCCCTGCACTGCAAACATTTGCTGAGCTGATCCAGCCTAATTTAAGCGGTAGCAAACCAAAGCCTCAAATGGCTAACATGACGTTGCTGTTTTCATTTTCACCAAGATAAGAAAATGCCAAGATAAGTAATTGTCAGAGTTAATAATTTAACAATGAAATAGACCTGGTAATTAAAAATAAACTCAAGGAGGCCACAAAGTGATTGTAATAGTGTTTCGAGGGCCAATTATACAAAAGCCTCCTCTTGCTGTGCCAGGAGAGTGCAAAGGGAGGATTCGGAATCATTAGGGTTTAGAGCAGTTTACACGTCATGAAAACCCTTCCTCCAAAGAAGCTTAGATTTGGCCAATACTGGCTCACGTCTTCATGTATTTTCCCTATTTATTTATTTTTCTGTCTGTACTGGTTTTTGTTTTGTTTCATTTGTTGTGCTTGAGTCAGGCATGACTGGGAACTCCCATTTCTGTGCCTGCCCCTGCCGCTCCTCCCCTTCTCATGCCTTTCCGGGGGTCTAGGGCACCATGTCTAAGCCTTGGACCTGTTGCTCCCTGGTAAGCCTTCATTAGTACCACCAAATGGCTTCGAGAAGTTGACAGAACTGTCCCGTCCTGCCTGGCATCACACCTACACCCCTAAGAGGACAGAAAGAGCAAGCATTATAACCACCACCTGGGAACATCCCAGCTCAGGTTGCTCACCGCCTTCAGTGGTGGTTTTCTCTAGGCAGCCCTCTGCTTCTCTGGCAGGCTCCTGCCTCCTTCCTGATTCAACAGTCCCATTCCAACCTCAAAACAGAGCATAGTCCACGTATTTCCACTTAGAGAACCTCTTCAAAGGTATCTTTTCCAGACCTAATTATTTTATTTTCGAATTTATAAATTTCCATCATAGTTAATTCTGACCATCATGTCATGGACTTTATCTCCCTCAAAAAAAAAAGGCTGTTTCCTCAAAAATCTAAGCTTGTCCACGGGCAAGCACTCTATATGTGAACATCATCATCACACCAGTGACAATGGATAGGAAGACAGGGCTAGGGGGAGGGAAGAGAGAGGATGGAGACACCAGGAAAAGAAATGGTCAAGGGCATTGTCCAGGCGCATGGTCCTGGGCAATGCCAGACCCCAAGCTGGAGGCTTTATCCACCCACTTGGCCAAGGGAACCCCAAAACTCTACCCAGAACACAAGATTCCCTTCCTGCCTGCCTCCCCTCCCCTTACTCTATGACTCCAGGCCCCTAATCCAGACAGAAGCCTCACAAGAACACGATCAGGAAAAAAATTAGAGCTGTATTTGTGAGACTAGCCAAAAGAAAGCCCGGAAGGCATTTAGGGGGACCCAGGAAGTCTCGGGAGTCTCAGGAGCATCAGGCCCGGCAGAGACCTCCCTATAACAGACACTGAATTTTCAGAGAAAATACCAAGACTTTATTTGAGGGTGGTAGATTCACTTATCCAAAGATCACGCAGACCCACAAATCTGGCTAGCAGTCTCCCTACTCGTGAGTGAGGTTTGTGGAGCCTGAAATAGAAATTCCCCTTTTCTACCTACCAAAAACTTTCCCCCACAGACTGAGGGCGCCATGAGGGTAAGAAAAGCGGGTCTTGTCCCAGGAGTAACCCAGGAAGGGAGTCCAAAAGTCCACACTTGATCCTATAATGTGGGCTGCACGGTCTCAAGCCCAGACACCTAACCCTTGGAAAAGGAGCCGGAACAGGAGGAGGATGGAAACCAGGAGTCCTCAGCCCTCCAGGAAGGCCAGAGCCCATTCAAGTCTTCAGCTGTGGACACTCAGCGAGGTAGGGCTCTTGGGACACCCTATTCTAAGAGCGTGTGTGTGGGTTAGACAAGGCCGGAGCTCCACCTCAAAGCAGTGCCCCAGCCTCCAAAATGAAATCTCTAGGTCCCTTTCCAGAAAATAAGTTCAGTTGGTATGTTCTTTTATTCAATCAGAAATATGGAAAAGATGAGCTCGTCATAATTTTTCTTCAGTTTTCCTTGGAACCAAGATTTGGCCAAGTCAAACATCAAATCCTTGATCAATCTTCCCCTCACCCTGTATCGCCGGAACCTAAAACAGGACCTGGCTCAGTATATGCGATCATTAAGTGTCCGTTAAATGAATGAGTTGCCTGTGGGCTCCTGGAGCACGGAGAGATGCCAAGCTTCATATTTCTTTATAGGTGCAGCAGGTCTCAGAGTAACTTCTCTGTTTTGGTGTTTGGCTTGGCTGTGCTTCCTTCCTAATGGGCTGAAAGACATCCTTGTGTGTCCTCGTCTGCTGGAACATGGTTTACTACAAGGCTTTCTGCCTGCAGGCCCAAGGCCAGGGAGTCTGGTCCATGTACTAATGACTTGCAGCAACAAAGAAGCCAAATAGACCTGAGAAAGTGTTCTGCTCCTCTCCTCCCTCAACCAGGCAACAGAGCAACTGAACTTCCTTGTTGAAAAAAAAGGCAGGCTAATAATACAGTCAGAACTGGATTTTTAATGAGCGATGAACACATCCTTTATTTACTGGGAACAACATGTTGCATGACTTCCAGGATGCAAGAGAATCTTGCCGTCATGCTCATGGAGAAGTCCCTTCATCTGGAGTATGCTAAGGACAGGGGTATGCAAAACATCACATCTATGCACTATGATTGCCCTACTGCTCAGAGACCTGGCAAAGGCAGGGGGTCAGAAGGTGGCTCTGCCTGACATGTCTCAACATCTTTGCCAATACATAATCCACTTCTTTAAGAAAGAAAGAGGGAAACTCATGCCTCTAATTATTATGGAGTAGCTAGTAGCAGTCTAGCCCACCCATGATAAACAACTATAAACTGGAATATATATGACAACTATTCAGGTAGGGCAGCAGACAGTGTAAGACTGTGATCCCTGAGAGAAGGGAAATTTGTGATGCAAGCTGTACAACTGCTCAACCATCCAGCTCTCTGACTGAAGACCATTTCTCAATCATGTTTCAAAGAGCTGGAGTCCAGAAAAGACTAGGAACAAATGCTGGTGAGGATGCGGAGAAAGGGGAACCCTCCTACACTGCTGGTGGGAATGTAAACTAGTTCAACCATTGTGGAGAGCAGTATGGAGGTTCCTCAGAAAACTAAAAATAGGAGTACCATTTGACCCAGGAATTCCACTCCTAGGAATTTACCCTAAGAATTCAGGATCCCAGGTTCAAAAAGACAGATGCACCCCTATGTTTATCACAGCACTAGTTACAATAGCCAAGATATGGAAGCAACCTAATTGTCCATCAGTAGATGAATGGATAAAGAGGACATGGTACATATACACATGGAATATTATTCATCCATAAGAAGAAAACAAATCCTACCATTTGCAACACCACGGATAAAGCAAGGGGGTATTATGCTCAGTGATATAAGCCAGGTGGAGAAAGACAAGTACTAAATGATTTCACTCATCTGTGGAGCAAAAAAACAAAGCAAAAACTGAAGGAACAGAACAGCAGCAGACTCACAGACCCAAGGATTGGACTAACAGTTATCAAAGGGAAAGGGACTGGGGAGGGTGGGTGGGAAGGGAGGGAGAAGGGGAATAAGGGGCATTACACTTAGCACACATAGTGTAGGAGGGGCACGGGGAAGGCAGTACAGCACAGAGAAGACAAGTAGTGACTCTTTAGCATCTTACTACGCTGATGGACAGTGACTGTAATGGGGTATGTGGTTTGGACTTGATAACGGGGTGAATCTAGTAACCACAATGTTGCTCATGTGATCTTATATTAATGACCCCCCCACTGAAAAAAAGAGCTGGAGTCGAAATAGACATCACTGAGATGAAGAGGGAGAGATCAGACCTCAGTACAGCTAAAGCAGCTATAATCTGAGAGGAAGAACTGTGAAGAGAAGAGAGCTGTGCAGTAGGGGCCCAATAGGTCAATGTAGGGGTTCCTTATAAATCTGTGGCTGGTGAATAGGCTGCCCATGTGAAAGAAGAAACCTTCTGAAGCCTGCCAGAAAGTAGCTGGTACTGCATTGAGAGCAGAAGTCCTGAAGGAAATTGGTGTTATGGCCCTGCCAGATGAAGAAATCTCATTAACGCCACATCAGTACTCCTGGCGCTCAGCTGACACACCCAGAAATTCTTGAGCTGGAAAGTATAATAACTGAAATTTGTTTGAGAGGTTCAACAGCAGATTTGGGCAGGGAGAAATTAAATCAGCAAACTTGAAGATAGGAGACTGAAAGTATCAAGTCTAAAGAGCAGAAGGAAAAAAAAATTAATGAAACAGAGTCTAAGGGAAATGTGGAACACCATCAAACAGACAAACACTGTGGGAATCCCAGAAGAAGAGAGAAAGAAAGGGACAGAAAGAATATTTGAGGGAATAATAGCCAAAACTTCCAAAACTGATGGAAAATTTGAATTAATAAATCCAAAAATCTAAGAAGTTCAACAAACACCAAGTGGGATAAACTGAGAGAGATACACACTGAGACACATTATAATCAAACTGTCAAAAACAAAGGCAGATCTTTGAGAATCTTGAAAGCAGTGAGAGAAAAACAACTCATCACATACCAAGAAATCCTCAATAAGATTAAAAGCCAATTTCTCATCAGAGACCAAGGAAGCCAGCAGACAGCAGGATGACATATTTAAGGGCGGGAAGAAAAAACTCTCAACCAGAAATTCTAAATACAGCAAAACTGTCCTTCAAAATGAGAGAGAAATTAAGACATTCCCAGATAAACAAAAGCTGAGGGAGTTGAGTATTCAGACCTGCCCTGCAAGAACATCTAAGGGAGTCCTTTAGAATGAAATGAAAGAACATTAGACAGTCACACAAAGCCATGTGAAGAAATAAGGATCTCTGGTAGGATAAATACATGGGCACATAAAAGCAAGTATTGTACCTTTGGTTTATAACTCCACTTTTTATTTCCTCAGGATTTAAAAGACAAATACACACAAAAAGATTATAAATCTATGCTATTGGACACACAATGTATAAAGATGTTATTTGTGGCAAGAATAACATAAAGAGGGAGGATGGCTTTGTAGAAGAGCAGAGTTTTAAAATGGATTGTAAATTTAGGATGTCAAATGTAATCCCCTGACAATCACAAATAAAATATCTATAGGAATATATACAAAAGGAAATGAGAACATAAAGCAGTTCACTACAAAAAATCAACTGAACACAAAAGAAGGCAGTAATGAAGGAATGAAGGACAAAAAAGTATGACATTCAGAAAACAAACTGCAATATGGCAGAAGTAAGTCCTTCCTTATCATAATTATTTAAAAGTAAATGGATTAAACTCTCCAAGTGAAAAGGCAGAGACTGGCAAAATGTATTTTTAAGAAGAACATGGCCCAACTACATGCTATATATACAAAAGATTCATTTTAGATCCAAAGATACAAATGTTGAAAGTGAAAGTACAGAAAAGATATTCCATGCAAACTGTGACCAAAAGAGAGTGGCATGGCTATAGTAACAGACAAAATAGACTTTAAGTAAAAAACTGTTGAAAGAGACAAAGAAAGGCATTATGTATTTAGAAAAGGGCCAATTCATCAAGAAGATATAACATTCATAAATATATATAAACCAAACAAGCCTCAAAATATATAAAGCAAACATTAAAAGAATTGAAAGGAGAACTACACAGTTCTACAATAATAGAGACTTTAATACACCACTTTCAGTAATGGATAGAAAACAAGGCATCAGATCAGTAAGGAAATAGAAGACTTAAACAACAATATAAACCAACTAGTCATAACAGACATATATAAAACTATTCAACAGCAGCATATACATTCCTCTCAAGTCCACATGGAACATTCTCGAGGATAGACAAAATATTAGGCAGCAAAACAAGTCTCAACAAATATTTTTAAATTGTGATCATGCAAAGTATGTCTTCCAACCACAATGGAATTAAACTAGAAGTAAATAATTCAGAAGAAAAACTGGAAAATTCACAAATAAACAATATAATTAAACAACATAATTTTAAACATCAATGGGTCAAAAAGAAAGCACAAGAGAAATTTTAAAAGACTCAACTACAAATGAAAATACCAAAACTTATGGGATGCAGAGGAGACAGTGCTTAGAGAGAAATTTACAGCTATAAATGACTATACTAAAAAAAAAAAAGATAAATCTCAAATTAATAACTTGACTTACACTTTGAGGAACTAGGAAAAAGAAGAGCAAATTAAACCCAAAGGTGGCAAAAGAATTAGAAAAGAGATCAATAAAATAGAGAATAGAAAAAAAAATAGAATCAATGAAACCAAAAGTTAGTTCTTTGAAAAGATCACAAAATTGAAAAATATTTAGCTATACTGACAAAGGAGAGAGAGAGATGCCAATAACTAAAATCATAAATTAGAGAGATATTACTACTGACCTGACAGAAATAAAAAGAATTATATGAGAATACTATGAACAATTGCATGCCAACTTAGAGAACCTAGATGAAATGGAAAAATTCAGGAACACACAAATTACAAGTAAATTACTCAAGATATAATAGAAAACTTCTATAAACTTATAAGCAGAGACTGAATCAGTAATCAAAGAACAACAAAGAACAGTTTAGGACCAGATGGCTTCATTAGTGAATCCTCACAAACATTTAAAGAATTAACACCAATCTTTCTCAAACTCTTCCAAATAATAGAAGAGGAGGGAACACTTCTAACTCATTCAATGAGGCCAGCATCCAAAACATATAAAGAACTCCTAAAACTCAACAACAAAAAGGCAAACAACTCAATTTAAAAATGGACAAAGAACTTGATAAGACACTTCTCCAGAGATATGCAAATGGCCAAGAAGCACATGAAAAGATACTCAACATTCTTAGTCATTCGAGAAATGCAAATGGAAACCACAACAAGATGCCACTTCACACCTATTAGGATATAAATGAATGAATGAATGAATGAATGAATGAATGAATGAAAATAACAAGTGTTAGCAAATATGTGAAGTTGGAACCCTCATACACTGTTGGTGGGAATGTAAAAAGGGTGCAGCTGCTGTGGTAGTTTGCAGTTCCTAAAAAAGCTAATTGCGTATGACACAGCATTTTCACTCCTAGGTATATACACAAAAGAATTGAAAACACAGACTAAACAGATATTTGTATGCCAATGTAAATTGCAGCAATATTCACAGTAGACAAAAGGTGAAAACAACCTAAGTGTCCATCAGAAAATGAATGAATAAACAAGATGTGGTATATACATACAGTGAAATATTACCCATAAAAAGGAAGGAAGTTTTGGTACATACCACGACATGAAAACATTATGCTAAATGAAATATGCCAGACACAAGTGAACATATATTGTATAATTCCATTTATAAATGTGAAATATCTAGAATGGGCAATCTGATGGAGACAGAAAGTATGTCAGAGGCTATGAGGCAGGGTGAAGAGTTATTGCCTAATGATTGGGGAGTTCCTGTTGGGATGATGAAAAAGTTTTAGAAACAGTGGTGACGGTTGCACAAGAGTGTGAATGTAATTAACGCCACAGAATTGTACACTTAAAATGATAAATTCTGTTGTATTTTACCACAGTAAAATAAGTTTTAAAATAACAACAGCAAGAAAGCAAGCAATCTAATTATAATATGGGCAAAACACACAAAGAGACTTTTCACTGAATTGGTTATACAGATGGCAAACCCATGAAAAGATGTTCAACATCATTATCTATTAAGAAATTAGAAATTAAAGCACAATAGGGTATCACCACATGTCTAGCAGAATGGCTAAAGTAAAAAATAGTGACAATACAAATTGTCAGTGAGGGTGCAGAGAAACAGAGTCACTCGTATGTCACTGGTAGGAATGGGACAGTCACTCCAGAAAACACTTTAGCACTGTCTTAAAAAAGTAAATACACAACTACCACATAACCCAGCAATGGCAGTCCTCGCCACTTATCCCAACAAAATGTAAACTTACATTCACACAAAAAGCTGTACACAAATATTTATAGCTGCTTTATTCACAGGAGCCAAAAACTGGGAACAACACAGATGTCCTTGAACAGGTGTTATGTTTAAAGAATATGTTGTACATCCACACCATGTAAAACTATTCAGCAATAGAAAGGAAGCAACTATTGATACTTGAAACAACCTGGATGAATCTCTAGAGGGTTATGCTAAAAAAAAAGCCAATCGCAAAAAGCTGTATACTGTATGTTTCCATTTATATAACATTCTTGAAATGACAAAATAATAGAAATAGAGAATAGATTAGTGGTTGTCAGGGATTAAGGAAGGGTTAAGAGTGGGAGGGAAGTAGGGATGGCTACAAAAGGGTAACAAGGAGGACCCTCAGGTATCCCGTGCAAACGCTCTGTATCTCGACTATAACAAGGTAATATCCTGGTTGTGACACTATACCACAGTTTTTGCAAAATGCAATTGAGGGAAATTGGGTAAAGGATACACAGGATCTCTACATTATTTCATAATATTGCATATTAATCTATAATTATTTAAAAATGGAAAAGTTTACTATGATATAAATTTATAACATATTTACTATTTTATTAAATAGTATTAAATTATTAAAATATTATTTAAATACATATTAACATGTATAATATATATTAAATCCAGATATAGATATATATATGCATATATCTAGAACCAATACAAATGTCCGTTAACAGGAGAATGAATAAGCAAAGGGTGGTCTATGGCTCAATGAATACTACTCAGCAATAAAACATAATGAACTGCTGATAGTGCAACAATATGAGTGAATCTAAAAACAAAAATAAAACCATTATATTGACCAAAAGAAGTCAGACATTAGAGGATATGCACTTTTTATTCCATCTATATAAAATTCTAGAACAGGTAGAACTAATCTATGGTGCTAGAAACCAGAACATGGTTACCTCTGGAAGGTGGGTAAAGAAGTGCCTGGAAAGAAGCACTAGGGAACTTTCTGGGGTGATGGAAATATCATATATGGTATTCGGGGTGGCAGATACACAGATACACACAATTGTCCAAACTGAACTGAACACTTAAAATCTGTGAATTTATGTATTTTAGTAAAGTATATGTAAATAAAACAGAGCTATAATTTCCTCAAAAAATTTTAAGAACTTCCGTTCATCAAAAATCACCATTAAGAAAGCCAAGGCAAGCCAGACACAGTAAGAGAAGCAATCTGTCACATACAGAACTAAGAGCTCATACCAAGAGTGGAGAACTTCCACAAAACAGTAAGAAAAAGGCAGACCCTCCAACAGAAAAATAAGCAAGTGAGTTGAACAAGCACTTCACAAAGATGATTTTCAAATGTCCAAAAAACATGAAAAAATAATCAATATGATTAATCACCAGGGCAAGACAAAGTCAAACCACAATGAGATACCACTACATATCCACCAAAATAGCTAAAATCAAGAACACTAATAATGCCAAGTGTTAACAAAGATGTAGAGCAACAGGAACACTCACACACTACTAGGAGTGTAAACCAGTTCCATCACTTGAGAAAATCGTTTGGCGTTAGCTATTCAAGTTGAATGTATGCACCCAGCAATTCAGCTCCCAGGTAGATAGCCACGGGAAATGCAAACACTCCTGCAAGCCACAAACGACATGTACTGTGTGAGAATGTTTCTAATAGTATCATCCATAATAGTTTGAAACTAGAAATAACTCATCCATCAACAGTAGACTAGATAAATATTTTGCAGTGCATTTCTACAATAGAATACCACACGAGAATGAACTACAGCTAGACTGAACACGATGAATCTCACCATAATGTAGAATGAAAGAAACCACTCACAAAAGAATATATACATGTTGTATGATCAAATTATATAAAAGCCCCCAATATACTAAATTATAGTGGTTAGGGATATATACTTTGGTGGTAAATCTAAGAAAAGCAAGGTAGAGATTGCCATAAAGATCAAAATAATAGCTCCCTAAGGAGGGAGGGAGAGGGTAGTGATTGGGAAGGGGAGCTTGAGATGTGGGCAAAATTCTGTTTATCTACCTGGGCAATAACCATACAAACATTTGCTTTGTAGTAATTTGTTAAGCTGTGCATTTCTTTGATGAATTTTCATAGAGTGTGTTATGTTATATTCATAATAGTAAAAAACAATTTTAAAAGGAAGAAAAGAGAATATACCTAAATGTTTAGGACCTAAATGGAGAAACCCTTCAGAGAATTTTTCTTCTTACTTTTCTGTAGCTGTCTCGTTTTCTGTAACAGGCAATTAGTGATTAAAAAACAGGGCATCTATAGAGTCAGACCTTACCTTAATTCAAATCCCAGCTCTCTTTTATCAGCTCTATGACCTCAGGCAAGTCCCTTAACTCTGTATGCTTCTGTTTCCTTTCCTGTGGAACAGGGATAGTAACAGTGGCTGCTTTATTGGCTGTTGTGCACACACAGAACAGTGAGAACCTGGTCCGTAGTAAGCCTCACTAACTGCTAGCTGCTACTGCTATAAATCTAAGTCTAGTAAGTTACCTTGAAGAAACAAAAATGAATTCCAGGTTTTGGCATGTATAGTCCATCACACTTCACTGTGTTGCTTCTTTTTCTTCTTTGCCTGACAACAGGCACCATGGGGACAGTGTCTGTCCTGATCTACTGTTAGCCCCAGCTCGCAGCATAAGTGAGTTGCTTGTAACGTGCTGCTGTGTGATGGCAGTATGTGGACCCAAAAATTAATTTCAGCACCAAGTCCTACCTTCGTCCTTGCTTCCCCAGAGAAGCAAGCTCCCTTAGCTCAAGCATGCTAAGTAGCCCTAAAATAGCACTCTCTAGGGTCCTGGGTCCCACTGCCTCTAGACAAAGGTTCTTAGAAACAGCCCAAGGCATGATACAAAGAACCCTATGGACTTGTTTCAGGGAAAGATGAGGATGGGGTACAGGGAATAGGGTTGGGAGGCTCCAAGAAAGCCCCATCTGTCACCTAGCAGACCACACATGCCTGGATAGTGTGTGAGGACAAGCTTCATGCCTCAAAGAGCCCTAGGGAAGCTGGGAGGGCAGTGCCAGGACCGGGGGCAGCTCCTGCAGACTCTCACCCCTCGGTGGGCCCAAGGCTCAAGCTGGCTCTTCTGTGGTTGATAAATATTAGAAACTCCTCCCCATTCACAAAGTCCTTTCACAAATATAAATCCGTTTTCCCTTCCTGACAAACCTGTGAGCTAATCAATTGCCCATTTTATAAGATAGAGGCTGATGAAAACACAAAGAGTTCAGACCCAGGTCATCCAGTCTTGACCTCACTCCACCCTCCTCCTTCCCCACCATGTCCCCCTAGGTCTGTCTTTCTAAAGGAGTAGACAGGTGCAACACAGACCAGGATATCCTTAGCCCCAGCAAAAGCCCAGAGCATTCAAGTCAGCCTTTGAGACCCCAGACCCTTCCTCGCTCCTGAAGGGATCAGGAAATGTGTTTGGCCTCTCTCTAGAGGCTGCTGAACAGTGTAGGGAGCACCCTTGAGCCTAGGGGTCAGTCCCAGAGTGGGAAACCAGCACAGAGCTGTCTAATTCCAGGCCCCACAATAGCTCTAACCCACTACAAGGTATTGCCTCCTTTCAAAGGGTCTCAGACAGGAGTGATGTCCAAACCCACATGCGAAGGGGTGGCCTGGGAGAGCACAAACAGCCCTATGAGGAGGGGTGGCAGGAAGTCAAGGATTCCCAGAATATGGCATCTCTGGGATTCCCAGCAGAGGCAGAGGCAGTTTGGGTGTTGTGTGAGAAAAGAGCATAGGATTTCAGAGCAAATATTAAGAGTGTTAGGTGGAGAAAGGCTTCCTAAAGGGCAGGACTTTTAAATCTGGAGCTTCATCAATTGTGGCAGAGGAGTCCGAGACTCCCTAACAGGGAGCTGGAAGAGAGGTGGGCTTGGAGCTTATGGGATAGAAGCTGCTATTTACCGGCCCAAAATCAGTCTCCCGTGGGTCCTGCTGCCTCGACATCAGGTCATTACATCCCAGGGCTATTCAGAAATGTCCCATGTCCATTTCCAGAATCTGTCCCAGCAACTTCCCCTCCTCTTGTCAAAGTGAAAACACAGGTGAGCAGAATCCAGGTGCAGCCTTGCCTCAAACCTCAGGACAGCCTCCTTTTCCCTTCCTTGGGAAGACATCTGGCCCTCAGAACACTTTGAAGGTCTTGATCTTCTGCTGGTAAGGATGGAACTGCTTACTTCGTGATGCCTGGACTTCATCCTGGGAAGGATGAACCCAGAAGGAAGGCAAACTGCTGCCCCAGCACCACGGGAGCAGGGTGAGAGGAGGCCAAAGACAAAGTCATCCCGGGAGAGAACTGCAACGTTTCGGCAGGCATGCTAGCTACACGCTCTCCATCCCCTTCACCTTCCTGAGCAGCAGCTGCTCTCATCAGAACCTGGGATTGGGGAGAAGGGGTGAAATCTCACACAATTCATATGGGCTTCAGTTTCATATAGGGACACTGATGTTCAGATAAAGCTGACATCCCACATCTTGGTCCTCCCAAGCCTGCTGCAGTTCTAGGTCTCAGGTAGTACTATTAGACAGAATGCTAGATGTATAAGCAGATGGAGAGTCTTGATTTGTGTTAGGTTTTCTCATCTAATTTTCCAAATACATCATTGAACAATTTCAAGGGGCCAGCAGCTGCTAGGCAATGCTGAATATAGGGCTAAAAATGAGTAAGAGCTGGTCTCTGTTCTCAAGCTCACATCTCATGGAGCACACATTCTATGAAAGAGCTTGCACTCAGCCTCATGAGTTTCCATCTAAAATCAAAGCCCCAGTCAAGATATGCCTGCCTGCACAAATTCTAAATGCCTGTTTCCGTCTGCCTCACAAGTTTCCACACATTCCTTTTCAGATAAGATACAGGACTGGGAGCAAAAGCGCAACCTATTACGCCATCTGTACTAACGCTTGCTGCAGAGCTTCTGGTCTATCCAAAAGGCAACACAGGAGAAGGAAACAGACAATACCACACCTAAGCAGGATACAACAGTGCTGAAAGACCCGAGTGTGGGTTTTACCTGTGCCATCCAGGCCTATTTACACCTTTGCCCCATGTAGTTCAACAAACCAATTCTAGTAAAGAAATGACATCACAGTATTATTTCTGAACCAAAAATTGAAAGCCATCTAAACATTTCACAGGAAAACAGCTAAATAAATTATGTAACTATTAAATGTTCTTAAAGAATATTAATGATATGGATTATCATTAATCCATATTAATTTGGATTAATCAATTTATCCAAATTTGTTAGGTAAGATTTGTTAGGTAAAAAGCAAGAAGCAAAACTATGTGATCAAATTCATGTAATATTATAACATACATACGCATTTGAATTACATACATATTTATAGGCCAGCAGCTCAGGTGCCTCTGTGACTCTGGGGGCACTTCTCATCAGATGTAGGGTCTGACGCTCCAGGTCAGAGGCTACCTGACTGCAGCGTTGGGACTTGGGCCGCAAAGGCTGCCATCAGCAGGTGCCCGAGAGCTCTAGGTCCACTGGGGCTGATCCTCCAGAATGAGGGGGTGCTCAGCGGGGAGACAAGAAGGCCAGAATGCTAGAGCACATACTGATCTAACTGCTTTCCTTTTTTTTCATCCTACTTTGCTACAGTTTTCAATAAACTTCAGTATTTAGCAGTAAGTTAGGCCTAAAGTAGGATTTAGAACTATAAGTGAATTCAAAGAGGCAGAATTCTGCTACAAGTAACAAAAGCAAGCTAGTCAGGTTCACTCCCACCCACACACAATACTACCTCTTCATCACCACCCAAATGAAGGACCCACATGCCATCATTAAAATGAAACACACTTATAAAATCATAAATTTATATATCTTTACCATTTATTTTTTAAAATCTTATTCAAAATTTTAACTAATACAATTTCCGATATGAAAAATATTACTGCAGTAAAACAGTTCAGGTGTATTTCCATAGTGCTTCCCTTCCTTATTAGGACAGTAAATCGTCCACCCTGGAGAAATGACGGACTGCCCCGCTCCCTCCATCCCTACACAGAGCACACGCCCTCCGGCTCATCTGGGCTTTGTGAGTGTGTATATCAGGGGCTATGTTTTCTAAAAAGTTGTAGGGACCCTTGTAAGTCAACCATGGTTCAAATCATATATTTACATATGGATCAATTCATTATGATAGAAAGACACAATAAAATGAAATACAGTAAATAATTTCAAGTTGCTATAAAAAAAAAGAAGAAAAACAAGTACAGGGGGTGAAAAAGACAGTGTACTCCTACATCCTTTATGTATACAAACAACTTCATTTGGGTATAATTTTAATTTGAAAGTTCTAGATATATTAATTAAGTGATAATGGCCTCTAAGATTTATTCAAACATATTACAAGATAATAAAGTCAACAAATCTGATATAATTTTAAATTCTGCACCTTGCTTCAAAGGTTGGAGGAAACTGTGCTACAATCAATTGTTAACTAAAAGCAATTTTACATGTATCTGATATTTTACCATAATTTCTACTTCTAAATTTAACTCAGTAATTCAAACCAGAAAATGGCATCTCTATAATATTTTGCCTATGTCCAATGCAAACTGCACTGTCCTCTCTATTGTCAGAATTTCTAGACACATTTGTGAATGTGTTACCTAAAATTGTGGCCAGATTGAGCAATACCATTATCTTAAGTCATGTTTAACTTATCCAAAAATATTCAAAGCAATTTTTCTGGAAGAAAGAATGTTATCTATACGCAAAGCATACATCCTTGTAGATTACAGTTTGGGAGCACAAAGAAATGTGTGTTTAAAAAATAGTACTTGGGCGGCAGACAGAGAATCTGAGTCAGCAGTTTCAGATATGTTAGAATTTTGTTACAAGTTTGGGATTTTTTAAAAGTAGAATTACTAATACTTCCAGAAGAAGTAGAATAAAGAAATCTAAAACAAAAAAACTAACAGGTAATGCTTAGCTCCACATTTTGGACACCCAATTGAATTCACTTCTAAAAGTGTAGGAATAAATGAAATACTCCTTGTTTGTGATATTTAATTTTCAAAGCACCAAGGCAAAATAAAGAGAGACCTACCTCTCATTTAAGTACCAGTTGCCTATGGCAAACATCTGCACAATGTCATATAAAAAGTCAAGCAAATAACATTACATAATAAGCAAACTGAAATCACAGTGCTTTAAAAAATATAATCATTGGTAATCTTCAGAGAAGGCATTGCCTCATTAACATTCTGGTCCAGACAATGGTATTCCACTGTTTTGGAACAAAGACCATCACGCCATTTCCTGCTTTGAACCAGAAGGAAAATCTGGAATAAAACAAAATAATTAGATATGCAAAAGAGAAAATGGAGGATACGTTAAAAGGTTTTATAACAAGTGAAATATCTCTACTAGGTTCCCAAATACAAAAAGTTAAATAACAATAAGGCTGTTTTATTTTCCATCTTGTAAACAAGGCTAGACAGTGCTTCTATAATTTTAACATACATAGGAGTGCTTGTTAAAGACTGATTCCTGGGCTCTATCTTCAGAGATGAGTTAACAGACTGCAGCAGGGCCCAGGAGCCTACCTGTTTAACAAGGTCCTTAGATGCTATAATAGAGATGGCTCAACACTAAACACTAGGATAGAATGTCACTAGCATTCAAAATTTTGTCCACCTACAAATATTTACAATGCTAGCAATAAACTAATAAAACACAAATAACCAAAAGGGTTTGTAGTGCTTGATTTCTAACTCAAAACCACCAACAGTTATATATAAGAATTGCTGATTCTCAAAGCTGGAAGGCATCTTGAAATTATCTGGTCCAGTTTTGTCATTTCTCAGATGAAGAAATAAAGGCCCCAAAGGGGAAGATGGCTTGCCAGAATCACAAAGCAAGTTACAATAAAGTCAAAGACAGAAATTTCCTAATCAGAAAGTATTTAGAAAGACATTGTGTGTTTGGCCTCCCTTTAAGCATTTGAAAAGCTGAACTATTCAGCTCTGCCACTACACAGTGCTGAGATGTACCCTCACAGTAAATTTTCCATCCAGTCCTACATATGCCTTGTTTGCTTCATGTAATCAACAAGTCAATTCCAGTACAGAAATGTTCATCACAATATTATTTTTGAACTAAAAATTGGAAACCATCTAAATATTCAATAGAAAAACGGCTAAATTGTGTATCTGTTAAATCATGTTTTTAAAGAGTATTAATGATATGGAAAATGCTCATGATTTGTTATGTAAAAAGCAAGATATAAAACTCTACGAGATCAAGTCATTCAAAAATATAACATACACACATTATATCTCAATTATATACATAATTATAGACCAGAAATATACCAACATATTAATAATGCTCAACTTTGGATGATTGATAGCTTAAATTTTCCTTTCTATACTTCTGTGTTTCCTGAATTCCCTAAAATAAGCATGTAATAATTTTACAACCAGAAAAAAGTTACCAAAATATCATTAAGTTGAATGCTTAATAAATGAAAAGTCTTAAGTTAATAATGTTTTTCTACAAGTATTCCCACTGAAGTAGCAATGCTAATGTAAGATAAAATCCTTTTTTCAAACTAACCACTTGGTGGGGGAGGTGAAGGGATTAAAGGGGCACAATAATTTGCAATCACAATATAAGTTGGTCCTAGGGACAGCAGTACAGAGGGAGAATATAGTCAATGGTTCTGCAACATCTTTCTACATTGAAAGACTGAACTGCACTAAAAGGGTTAAGGATTTAATAACATGGGTAACTGTTGAACCACTGTGTTGTACATTTGAAACTAATATAAGATTGTGTATCAATGATACTTCAATTAAAAAATAAATAAACACTGCACTTTAGTTTTGCTTATTAAAAAATAATCTGACTTTTTTGGAATCACATGGCGTAAAGGATTCTGTCTGTATTTTGTTAAAATATGCCAGATTTATAAACTGATTAGACATCTCAATATTTCACCATCAATTTAAACTTGAATAAAAAGAAAAAAATTGAATCATCAGAAGTATGAATTAGAACGATGAATGAGATAATAAAGGGCAACTTACCTTCCTTTTGTTGTGGTATGTAATGTAAACAACAGCAATACATAGAGCAAAAATAATAAGATGAAAAAAGAATTGGCTATCTTCCTCTTCTATATTTGAAGATGAGGTCTTAAAAGATCTCACTGACTGTTCGATTTCTATGTAGCTTCTGTTATCTTCCAAGGCCTCACTGGACTCCTCATCGCTGGGGCTGGTGGTCCAATCATATTCTGGTTCTCCGTAATCCCCATTGTCCAGAGTGTCTTTGGCAACTAGTCAGTGTGAGAAGATCCTCCTCCTCAATGCTAGGATCTTCATTGTTACCGGCCTCCTCTTGGGACAGAGAGGCGGTAGGTGAGGGACGAGGGGCCACAGATGCCCCTCCACTTCTCTCTGTACTGGTTGTGGGAGGGAGAGTGGTGCTGATTTGGGAAATAGAAAGTCTGGTTTGGTTTTCATGTTTTAAAGCATTCATATTTGGAGTAGAAACTTCTGGCATGAGTACAGTTTGGCTCAGCGAATCAGTCTGTGGTAGAGCTAAAATAAGCAAATAAAGAACATTAAACTGCATCTCCAACTTTATCTCCACCAAGCTAGACACATATTTACCTAAATTTTTCACCAAACATTTATTTGCTAAATTCCTGTTACCTTCTCTTGAGAATTGGTTAGTAAGTCTCAAAGCCAGCAATCAGTTACATTTCTTCTTAATTATTCCTCAGATAACAACTGCCTTGCCAGATAATAACATCTTAAACAGCATAAGAGACCTGCTGCATTATATAGGCGGCCACCAAAAGGAAAAAGAAAAGAAAGAATAGAGAGGGGTCTGACTTTAGGTCACAATGGCAAAGTCCATGCAAAGCTCTGACCCATCCCCTCTGTTTTTACTTCACAGAGAGGCTAGACTTGAGAAATCCTAGCCCAGACTCCCATCTAGCCCCATCCCCAGAACAGAAAGTTAGGTAGCTGATTCTAGCTTAAGAATAGGTCACAAACTAGACCCAGAATTTTAACCTAAATATTTTCGGCACAATATGACAAATTCAACAATAGATATAAGCAAGCTATAGACAGAATTTCTAAGTGACACTAGACATGGAAGACTGTCTCTCTCAAATGAAAAAAAAAGAAAAGTATTCTCAGCAGGAAGGGAAAACTCCTAAAGGAACAGAACTGGAAACCGGACTTGAAAACTAAGTGTGAACTAGACTATTTTAAAGATTGCAGCATGCAGTTGAAGCATGGGAATGACACCAAATAAATACAAGTTCTTCCCTCTGCTCCTACCTACTCAACATCTAAATTTACTAAAGGTTAAATTATTTATCGCAGTTAACTCTAAAAGCTCAGAGGAATCCCTGTTGAAATTTAACAGTGTTTCTAATTTATCTAATGTAGTAACTGTTGAAGAACTTCAAGGACATCCATTATACTTTAAAAAAAGAACTGTTACCTGAGATCTAAAAATACTCAGAAAATATTTTTTTTTCTTTTGTAGATAATTATTTCTTATTGAAGAGTAGTTAACACACAGTATTACATTAGTTTCAGATGTACAACACAGTTATTCAACATATATATACATGATAATTTTAGCTACCAGCTATCACCATACAAACTTGTTACAATACTTTGACTATATTCCTTATGCTATACATTACATCCCGGTTACTTATTTATTTTACAATTGGAAGTGCGTACTTTTTTTTTTTTTTGAGAGGGCATCTCGCATACTTATTGATCAAATGGTTGTTAACAACAATAAAATTCTGTTTAGGGGAGTCAATGCTCAATGCACAATCATTAATCCACCCCAAGCCTAATTTTCGTCAGTCTCCAATCTTCTGAAGCATAACGAACAAGTTCTTACATGGAGAACAAATTCTTACATAGTGAATAAGTTACATGGAGAACAGTACAAGGGCAGTCATCACAGAAACTTTTGGTTTTGCACATGCATTATGAACTATAAACAATCAGTTCAAATATGAATATTCATTTGATTTTTATACTTGATTTATATGTGGATACCACATTTCTCTCTTTATTATTATTATTTTTAATAAAATGCTGAAGTGGTAGGTAGACACAAGATAAACGTAGAAAACGTAGTTTAGTGTTGTAAGAGAGCAAATGTAGATGATCAGGTGTGTGCCTGTAGACTATGTGTTAATCCAAGCTAGACAAGGGCAATAAAACATCCACGGATGCAGAAGATTTCTCTCAGAACAGGGGGGGTGAGGTTCTAAGCCTCACCTCTGTTGATACCCAATTTCTCACCTGATGGCCCCCTGCGACTGTACCTGTCTTAGGTTGTTCCTCCCTTGAGGAATCTTACCCGTCTCTGGCTAACCAGTCATCTTCCGGAGCCATACAGGGAAATGTAAAGTTGGTAAGTGAGAGAGAAGCCTTATTGTTTGAAAAGGTTAGCTTTTTACTTCTTTGCAGATTTATGCCCTGTGCCTTCTATGCCCAGCATTTGTCTCGAGGTATCTTTACCACTTGGATGAATTATGATACTCGGTAAATTTGATATGAGGCACGAATTCTATTTAAGGGTTGTAATTAGGAAGGAAGAAGAAAAGCTATAGAAGTAGCAGGCGGAAGAAAACATGGGAAGATTATTTCTTTGACATATCTTCTTGTAGCATAACTTCAGCATGTATAGGTTTTAAACTACTAATTAAATTGCGCACACACATAAACATAATAGGAGTACAGTTGCGTAACCAAAGCATACCTGTAATTACCAGCCGTCTCCAGTGAAACCAAGAAAACCAGTTAGGCACCTTAGGCATTTGTGAAAACTTATCTATGATATGGTGGATATTGTCCAACTGAACTTGAACAGTCTGAGAGAAATCAGACAGATTAAAACAACCCATTCCTGGGGACTGTTCACATCCCATATGCTCTTTTAACAGTAAATAGTATGTAGTTGTAAGATTTTGGAGCACTACAATTTGCACTTCTCCTAATTTTTCGTTGAGTTCCAACAGTGTAGATCCAGTCATATTTGTTGTTTTACTGTATGCACAGGCCAGCTTAGATATCTCCTTCTTCATTCCCATGGCAAGTCTAGGGACTGGTGGGATGAGTGCATCTACAGCTGTAGCAGTGCGTGGATCTTTGTTGGGGTATTTTGATGATCATCTTCTGGCATGAGTCTTCCCGAGAGTGCTGATGTTGGAAGTTCCTTTTCATATCGTATCTTAGTTCATTTTCGGGGTAGCCAAATTAGGCTTTGATCGTCTGTATAAACACAAACAGGCCCTTTGCCTACACTTTTATATGCCCTTTACACCATAATGTAGAACTCATTGGAGGTCACCACACAGGAACTGCTTTTTTGTTGTTGTTGTTATCATTAATCAACACTTACATGACGAATACTATGCTTACTAGGCTCTCCCCTATACCAGGTCCCCCTAAAACCCCTTTACAGTCACTGTCCATCAGCACAGCAAAATGTTGTAGAATCACTACTTGTCTTCTCTGTGCTGTACAGCCCTCCCCTTTCTCCCACCCCACCATGTTTCCTAATCTAAATACCCCCCTTATCCTTCCCTACCCACCCATCCTCCCCAGTCCCTTTCCCTTTGGTACTTGTTAGTCCATTCTTGAGTTCTGTGATTCTGCTGCTGTTTTGTTCCTTCAGTTTTTCCATTGTTCTTATAATCCACAGATGAGTGAAATCATTTGGTATTTCTCTTTCTCCACTTGGCTTGTTTCACTGAGCAAAATACCGTCCAGCTCCATCCATGTTGCTGCAAATGGTAGGATTTGCCCTGTTCTTATGGCTGAGAAATATTCCATTGTGTATATGTACCACATCTTCTTTATCCATTCATCTATCGATGGACATTTAGGTTGCTTCCAATTCTTGACTATTGTAAATAGTGCTGCGATAAACACAGGGGTGCATCTGTCTTTCTCAAACTTGATTGCTGCGTTCTTAGGGTAAATTCCTAGGAGTGGAATTCCTGGGTCAAATGGTAAGTCTGTTTGGAGCATTTTGATGTACCTCCATACTGTTTTCCACAATGGTGGAACTAATTTACATTCCCAGAAGCAGTGTAGGAGGGTTCCCCTTTCTCCACAGCCTTGCCAACACTTTTTGTTGTTTGTCTTTTGGATGGCAGCCATCCTTACTGGTGTGAGGTGATACCTCATTGTAGTTTTAATTTGCATTTCTCTGATAATTAGCGATGTGGAGCATCTTTTCATGTGTTTGTTGGCCATCTGTATTTCTGTTTTGGAGAACTGTCTGTTCAGTTCCTCTGCCCATTTTTTAATTGGGTTATTTGTTTTTTGTTTGTTGAGGCATGTGAGCTCTTTATATATTCTGGACGTCAAGCCTTTATCGGATCTGTCATTTTCAAATATATTCTCCCATACTATAGGGTTCCTTTTTGTTCTATTGATGGTGTCTTTTGCTGTACAGAAGCTTTAAAGCTTAATATAGTCCCACTTGTTCAATTTTACTGTTGTTTTCCTTGCCCGGGGAGATATGTTCAAGAAGAGGTCACTCATGTTTATGTCTAAGAGGTTTTTGCCTATGTTACTTACCAGGAGTTTAATGGTTTTATGACTTACATTCAGGTCTTTGATCTATTTTGAGTTTACTTTTCTATATGGGGTTAGACAATGGTCCAGTTTCATTCTCCTACATGTAGCTGTCCAGTTTTGCCAGCACGATCTGTTGAAGAGACTGTCATTTCGCCATTGTATGTCAATGGCTCCTTTGTCAAATGTTAATTGACCATATATATCTGGGTTAATGTCTGGATTCTCTAGTCTGTTCCATTGGTCTGTGGCTCTGTTCTTGTGCCAGGACCAAATTGTCTTGATTACTATGGCTTTATAGTACAGCTTGAAGTTGGGGAGTGAGATCTTCCCTACTTTATTCTTCTTTCTCAGGATTGCTTTGGCTATTCGGGGTCTTTGCTGTTTCCACATGAATTTTTGAATTATTTGTTCCAGTTCATTGAAGAATGTTGCTGGTAGTTTCATAGGGATTGCATCAAATCTGTATATTGCTTTGGGCAGGATGGCCACTTTGACAATATTAATTCTTCCTAGCCACGACCATGGGATGAGTTTCCATCTGTTAGTGTCCCCTTTAATTTCTCTTAAAGTGACTTGTATTTTTCAGAGTATAAGGCTTTCACTTCTTTGGTTAGGTTTATTCCTAGGTATTTTATTTTTTTTGATGCAATTGTGAATGGAGTTGTTTTCCTGATTTCTCTTTCTGTTGGTTCATTGTTAGTGTATAGGAAAGCCACAGATTTCTGTGTGTTGATTTTGTATCCTGCAACTTTGCTGTATTCCGATATCAGTTCTAGTAGTTTTGGTGTGGAGTCTTTAGGGTTTTTATGTACAGTATCACGTCATCTGCGAATAGTGACAGTTTAACTTCTTCTTTACCAATCTGGATTCCTTGTATTTCTTTGTTTTGTCTGATTGCCATGGCTAGGACCTCCAGTAATATGTTAAATAACAGTGGGGAGAGTGGGCATCCCAGTCTAGTTCCCAATCTCAGAGGAAAAGCTTTCAGCTTCTCGCTGTTCAATATAATGTTGGCTGTGGGTTTTTCATAGATGGCCTTTATTATGTTGAGGTACTTGCCCTCTATTCCCATTTTGCTGAGAGTTTTTATCATGAATGGATGTTGAACTTTGTCAAATGCTTTTTCAGTATCTATGAAGAAGATCATGTGGTTTTTGTCTTTCTTTTTTTTGATATGGTGGATGATGTTAATGGACTTTCAAATGTTGTACCATCCTTGCATCCCTGGGATGAATCCCACTTGGTCATGGAGCATGATCCTTTTGATGTACTTTTGAATTCGGTTTGCTAATATTTTGTTGATTATTTTTGCATCTATGTTCATCAGCGATATTGGTCTGTAGTTTTCTTTTCTGGTGGGGTCTTTGCCTGGTTTTGGTATTAGGGTGATGTTGGCTTCATAGAATGAGTTTGGGAGTATTCCCTCCTCTTCTATTTTTTGGAAAACTTAAAGGAGAATGGGTATTATGTCTTCTCTGTGTTTCAGATAAAATTCTGAGGTAAATCCATCTGGCCCAGGGTTTATTTTTCTTGGGTAGTTTTTTGATTACCATTTCAATTTCTTTCCTCATAATTTGTTTGTTTAACTTTTGTGTTTCTTCCTTGCTCAGTCTTGGAAGGTTGTATTTTTCTAGGAAGTTGTCCATTTCTCCTAGCTTTCCAGCTTGTTAGCATATAAGTTTTCATAGTAGTCTCTAATAATTCTGTGTATTTCTGTGGGGTCCGTCGTGATTTTTCCTTTCTCGTTTCTGATACTGTTGAGTTGTGTTCACTCTCTTTTCCTCTTAGTAAGTCTAGCTAGAGGCTTACCTATTTGTTTATTTTCTCGAAGAACCAGCTCTTGGTTTCATTGATTTTTGCTATTGTTTTATTCTTCTCAATTTTATTTATTTCTTCTCTGATCTTTATTATGTCCCTCCTTCTGCTGACCTTAGGCCTCTTTTGTTCTTCTTTTTCCAATTTCAATAATTGTGACATTAGACCATTCATTTGGGATTGTTCTTCCTTTTTTAAATATGCCTGGATAGCTACATACTTTTCTCGTAACACTGCTTTTGCTGTGTCCCACAGTAGTTGGGGCTTTGTGTTGTTGTTGTCGTTTGTTTCCATATATTGCTGGACCTCCATTTTGATTTGGTCATCGATTAATTGATTATTTACAAGCGTGTTGTTAAGCCTCCATGTGTTTGTGAGCCTCTTTGCTTTCTTTGTATAGTTTATTTCTAGTTTTATGCTTTTGTGGTCTGAAAAGTTGGTTGGTAGGATTTCAATCTTTTGGAATTTTCTGAGGCTCTCTTTGTGGCCTAGTATGTGGTCTATTCTGGAGAATGTTCCATGTGCACTTCAGAAGAATGTGTATCCTGTTGCTTTTGGATGTAGAGTTCTGTAGATGTCTATTAGGTCCATCTGTTCTAGTGTGTTGTTCAGTGCCTCTGTGTCCTTACTTATTTTCTGTCTGGTGGATCTGTCCTTTGGAGTGAGTGGTGTGTTGAAGTCTCCAGAATGAACGCATTGCATTCTATTTCCTCCTTTAGTTCTGTTAGTATTTGTTTCAGGTATGTTGGTGGTCCTGTATTGGGAGCATATATATTTATAATGGTTATATCCTCTTGTTGGACTGAGCCCTTTATCATTATGTAATGTCCTTGTCTTTTGTTACTTTCTTTTTTTTTTGTTTAGATAATTATTTATTTATTGAAGGGTAGTTGAGACACAGTATTACATTACATTAGTTTCAGGTGTACAATATAGTGATTCAACATTTATATACATGACAATTCTAGGTACCAGCTATCACCATACCAAGCTGTTACAATATCTTGACTATATTCATTACATTCTGGTTACTTATTAATTTACCATTGGAAGTGTATACTTTTTTTTTTTGTGAGGGCATCTCTCATATTTATTGATCAAATGGTTGTTAACAATAATAAAATTCTGTATGGGGAGTCAATGCTCAATGCACAATCATTAATCCACCCCAAGCCTAATTTTCGTCAGTCTCCAATCTTCTGAGGCATAACAAACAAGTTCTTACATGGAGAACAAATTCTTACATAGTGAATAAGTTCTTACATGGTGAACAGTACAAGGGCAGCCATCACAGAAATCTTCGGTTTTGCTCATGAATTATGAACTATAAATAGTCAGTTCAAATATGAATACTCATTTGATTTTTATACTTGATTTATATGTGGATACCACATTTCTCTATTATTATTATTTTTAATAAAATGCTGAAGTAGGTAGGTACAAGATAAAGGTAGAAAACATAGTTTAGTGTTGTAAGAGAGCAAATGTAGATGATCAGGTGTGTGCCTGTAGACTATGTGTTAATCCAAGCTAGACAAGGGCAATAAAACATCCATGTATGCAGAAGATTCCTCTCAGAACCGGGGGGTGAGGTTCTAAGCCTCACCTCTGTTGATCCCCAATTTTTCACCTGATGAACCCCCTGCGACTGTGCCTGTCTTAGGTTGTTCCTCCCTTGAGGAATCTTACCCGTCTCTGGCTAACCAGTCATCTTCCGGGGCCATACAGGGAAATGAAAAGTTGGTAAGTGAGAGAGAAGCCTTATTGTTTGAAATGGTTAGCTTTTTATTTCTTTGCATATTTATGCCCTGTAGCTTCTATGCCCAGCATTTGTCTTGAGGTATCTTTACCACTTGGAAGAATTATGATACTCGGTAAATTTGATATGAGGCACGAATTCTATTTAAGAATTCGTTGTAATTAGGAAGGAAGAAGAAAAGCTATAGAAGTAGCAGGAGGCAGAAAACATGGGAAGATTGATTATTTCTTTGACATATCTTCTTGTAGAGTAACTTCAGCATGTATAGGTTTTAAACTACTAATTAAATTGCGCACACACATTAACATAATAGGAGTATAGTTACATAACCAAAGCATACCTGTAATTACCAGCCATCTCCAGTGAAACCAAGAAAACCAGTTAGGCACCTTAGGCATTTGTGAAAACTTATCTATGATATGGTGGATATTGTCCAACTGAACTTGAACAGTCTGAGAGAAATCAGACAAATTAAAACAACCCATTCCTGGGGAATGTTCACATCCCTTATGTTCTTTTAACAGTAAATAGTCTGTAGTCGTAAGATTTTGGAGCGCTACAATTTGCACTTCTCCTAATTTTTGGTTGAGTTCCAACAGTATAGATCCAGTCAAATTTGTTGTTTTACTGTATGCACAGGCCAGCTTAGATACCTCCTTCCTCATTCCCATGGCAAGTCCAGGAACTGGTGGGATGAGTGCATCTACAGCTGTAGCAGTGCATGGATCTTTGTTGGGGTTTTTTGTTGATCATCTTCTGGTATGAGTCTTCCAGAGAGTGCTGATTTTGGAAGTTCTTTTTCATATCGTATCTTAGTTCATTTTCGGGGTAGCCCAATTAGGCTTTGATCCTCTGTATAAACACAAACAGACCCTTTGCCTACACTTTTATATGCCCTTTACACTCTTGTGTAGAACTCATTGGAGGTTACCACACAGGAACTGCCCTTTTTTTTTTTTTGGTATCACTAATCTACACTTACATGACGAATATTATATTTACTACGCTCTCCCCTATACCAGGTCCCCCCTATAAACCCCTTTACAGTAACTGTCCATCAGCATAGTGTTACTTTCTTTATTTTGAAGTCTGTTTTGTCTGATATCAGAATTGTAACACCTGCTTTCTTCTCTCTGTTGTTTGCATGAAATATCTTTTTCCATCCCTTGACTTTAAGTCTGTGCATGTCTTTGGGTTTGAGGTGAGTCTCTTGTAAGCAGCATATGAAGGGATCTTGCTTTTTTATCCATTCTATTACTCTGTGTCTTTTGATTGGTGCATTCAGTCCATCTACATTTAGGGTGATTATTGAAAGGTATGTACTTATTGCCATTGCAGGCTTTAAGTTTGTGGTTACCAAAGGTTCAGGGTTAGCTTCTTTACTATCTTACTGTCTAACTTAACTCGCTTGTTGAGCTATTATACACGTGGTCTGATGATTCTTTATTTTTCTCCCTTCTTATTCCTCCTCCTCCCTTCTTCATATGTTGGGTGTTTTTTTCTGTGCTCTTTTTAGGAGTGCTCTCATCTAGAGCTGTCCCTGTAGGATGCCCTGTAGGGGTGGTTTGTGGGAGGCAAATTCCCTCAACTTTTGCATGTCTGGGAATTGTTTAATCCCTCCTTCATATTTAAACGATATTTGTGCTCGATACAGTAGTCTTGGTTCAAGGCCCTTCTGTTTCATTGCATTAAGTATATCATGCCATTCTCTTCTGGCCTGTAGGGTTTCTGTTGAGAAGTCTGATGATAGCCTGATGGGTTTTCCTTTGTAGGTAACCTTTTTTTTCTCTCTGGCTGCCTTTAATACTTTGTCCTTGTCTTTGATCTTTGCCATTTTAATTATTTATGTGTCTTGGTGTTGCCCTCCTTGGATCCCTTGTCATGGGAGTTCTGTGTACCTCTGTGGTCTGAGAGGCCATTTCTTCCCCTAGTTTGGGGAAGTTTTCGGCAATTATTTCTTCAAAGACATTTTCTATCCCTTTTTCTCTCTTCTTCTTCTGGTACCCCTATAATGCGGATATTGTTCCGTTTAGATTAGTCACTCAGCTCTCTTAGAATTCTTTCATTCCTGCAGATCCTTTTATCTCTCTCTGCATCAGCTTCTCTGCATTCCTGTTCTCCATTTCTAGTCCATTAATGGTCTCTTGCATCTCGTCCATTCTGTTTTGAAGTCCTTCCAGAGCTTGTTTTATTTATGTATTCTCCTTCCTTAGTTCTAGCATATTTCTCTGCAGGTCCATCAGCATGGTTATGACTTTTGTTTTGAATTCTTTTTCAGGAAGACTGGTTAAATCTATCTCCCCAGGTTCTTTCTCAGGGGAAGATGTAGCAGATGCCGAAGCTGTCTGGGTTAGTCTTGTCTGGATCATATTTTTTTGCCTTTTCATGTTGACAGGTGCTATTGACTGTCAGCTGGGAGGGCCAAAATTTTCACTTGCTACTGGCCTTTCTTTACTGGGACAACTGCGACCCCTAGTGGCTTGTGTTGGGTAATTGCGTGTAGACTGGGTCTTTGTGTCTTGCCCGGCCGGAATGGAGGAATGTCCCTTTCTGTGGGCGTGGTCTGCCTTAGGTTGCTTCTCTGCTTTCACAGTGCCTGGAGGGGTAATGGACAGGGGGGCTGTTTGGCTGTTTACCTCCGTGAGGGGTCTCAGAGCTATTGCCCAGGGGGTTAGTGCACCCAGTTTTCCCTGTAATTTCCAGCCACTGGGCTGTGACCTGTGTTATTTCCGTCCAGCTGTTATGTCCCTCTCCCTTTAAGACTTTCAAAAAGCACTTGCTTTTCTTTGTCACAGGGGCATCAGCTTCGGAACCCGCTCAGAGGTCTTGCTGCCCTGTTTCCCTAGTTTCCAGCCCTCCACGCATGCACTGTGTCTGCGCTCTGGTGCGGGTGGCTGGGGCTGGGTGTTTAGCAGTCCTGGGCTCCCTCTCCCTCCCGCCGGGAGCTGGGGGGTGGTGTGCTCGGGTCCCGCTGGGCCAGGGGTTGTATCTTACCCCTTTCACCATACGCTGGGCTCTCGCACATGTGGATGTAGTCTGGCTGTTTTCCTGTGTCTTCTGGTCTCTCTTTTAGGATTAGTTGTATTTGTTGTATTTTCAAAAATATATGTGTTTTTGGGAGGAGATTCCCACTGTCCTACTCATGCCACCATGTTGGCTCCGCCTCAGAAAATATTTTTACGACTATCAAATTAATTAAAATACTTTATAGGGATAGGATTAACCAAATCATTCCTGGGTCTTCATAACCATGTGTGCAAATTAACAATCTAATAGACAACCTTTGGTTATGTGAATATACCCTGGTTTGTGTACCACAATTGGCATCAATTTTGTGTAGAAAAAATAAATAGCTAGTCTGAATAGGACTACATAGAATCTCAGAAAAAACAACTTAGTAAATTAGGAAAAACTCTCTTAAACATTTTCAACACTTGGTTCCTTGAAATTTTTCCCTGGAAGTATAGAAATAAACAGGGCTTACAACTGAGTACATTGTTCAGGGACTATTCAAAGGAATTTCTTAAAAGAACTTTTACATTTATCACCTCAACTTAGTTATCATTCAGGCATTTACAAATTACTGTTTTTCTGATATATTTAACCCTCCTGCCTAAGTGAGGGAAAACATGTTTTAAAATAAAACTCAAAAAAAAAACCAGGCACCAACTAACTCATCTTTTTTAAAAAATTTGTTTTTCCATGCTTGACTTCAGAATAACTCTGTATAAAGGAAACAAGCTGACAGGAGAATAATTGTAATTTGTCCCCATCTCCCACCCCCTCTCCACATCCAGAAACCCCTCCACTGTGCACTCAAGAACTCAGTCCATCACCAGCAAACTCACTTTCCTGGTGTAACTGAACCCTAAACCTCCCTTAAGCACACACTTTCCCTGCAGCCCTTTTCATTAATAGCTGTTTCTCTCCCACATCCTTAGGTGCCCTGGGGGAGGGGAACTATCCTTGGGAAGGGGGTAGCCCATTCCAGACACATTCTCCCATTCCCTTCCCTAAATACTCCAGCCTTGATTCTCTTGTCATCAGCTATCACCCCCTAACCTTTGTCCACCAACTCCCAGTTCACACTCCCTAGTTTTTGATTATTTTAGCTCCTGGCTCTAGAGTTCAACTACTGCTTGATTTAAAAATCCTTGAGTCTCTTCTGCTCATCCAGCTCTCTCCTTACCTTAACCCCTCACTCCCACGGCCATTCTCTATCATCATATCACCCCTCCATAGTCTCAATTTCACACATCCTATTTGCTGACATGACCTCCTATCTTTCCAGTTCATTCCCTGGTAATGTGAATCCATCACGACCTACAATTCACTGATCCTACCACCTTCTCAGTTCTTCATGGTTACCACTCCACCCACTCACAACACACAGTCTTCCCTCTTTACCACATTCAATTTGTGGTCAGCCATTATCCTTCTCTTACATACACCTTCAAATGCCTTCCTCCTTACTTTGTCCCACTTACTTGGCGAGGCTGCATCCTGAGTTAAATGAAATTCTCTGACTACTTCCCATCTGCACCGAACAGCTGAACATGGCTGGAAATAAATACACAGCCACATCACTGTTTTTATCCATTGTAAATTCAATGCCAAAATTTGGATGTATACGTAGTGCTGTGGGCAGTCACACTGTATTTCCCTAGTCCATTCACCCTCCTGCTCCTTCAGGAGACCATGTCACATTTTCTTCTGTCATAAATCTTCCAACACCTTCTCTGTTGTCTTCATTTTCAACTGATGGCATCGCTTCCTAACTTCTCAGAGAAAAATGAAGCCATCAGAAGAGAACTTCCGTGAATTACCAGAACTCTATAGACTCATAAATCCAACTGCCCACTTGACATCTCCTCTTAGATGTCTGACATTCAAACTAACGTGTTCAAAATGAATTCTGACTGGCTTTCAGGAAGATGGAATACACATGCTGTTCCCTTTTCTTCCCACTAAAAACAACTAAAGATCCTGCATGTTATATATAAAATAACAAGACTCTGAAAGGTAGACAGAGTAAGTCAGAGCAGTTAGAGACCTCTGAACTCAAGAAACAACCTGGTGGTGACTTCCCTGTATTTCTTTTTTTACCTCATGTATTCCAGACATGGAGCTGAAGAAGCCAGCAACCTGTAAACACCAAAGAGTACAGACAAAATGGGCCCCCCCAAAAAGCCTGCTCTCTCTAGCCAAATGGTCAGGAGAGAGGCAGCCTACTAAGAAAGTGTTTAGATAACGACAGCTTTACTCCAGGCAAACACCCCCAAAAAAACTGTGGTTCCACTCAAAACCACACCAGCAAAGGCCGAGTGAGGAGCCTAGATGTCCCCCCTCATCAGGCTGTAATGAGGTGCCCCTTCCCCCCACAATGGGATGGTGTCAGAGGAGGCCAAGTGGAAAGCCAAAACTTTAACCATCAGCCATCAGTAACAAGGCAACCTCTACCACCATGATTGTGCAGGCCATGAGGGCAGCCAGAACTCCCACCCCTGCATAGAAGTCACAAGATGACCACCACCCTTTGAATGTCAATAGAAATCAAGTGGAAACCCTAGAATTCTACCTCTACCTGGCAGTGATGTGCAGCAACCCCCCTTCTCCTGCCAGAGCAATGTCGTAAAAAGTCAACTAAAAGAGAAAGTTTAAATAAGACCAGAGTATTAAAAACACAAATTACCACAACTCACACAATATGAAATGCATCATTTGAATAGCTCTTTAACTATTAAGGAAACTGAATTATTTTTAAAACTCCCAAAATATAAATCTCCAGACTCAGATGGTTTCACTGGCAAATTCTACCAATGTTTAAAGAATTAACACCAATTCTACACAATCTCATCCAGAAAACCGAAGAGGAGGGAACACTTCTCAATTCACTTTGTGATACCAAAACCAAAGACACTACAGAAAAAGAAAACTACACACTGATATCTTTCATGAACATAGATACAAAATCCCTAACAAAATATTAGAAATAAAAATCAGCAATATATAAAAAGATTGATATTCTATGAATAATGAGGTTTATTCCAGGGATACAAGACTGGTTCAATATTCAAAAGCCAATCAGTTGAATCCATCATATTAACAAGCTAAATGAAACCCACCTAAGTCTCACACCTTTACAAAAATTAACTTAAAATGCTCCACAAATTTAATGTAAAATGTAAAACAATAAAGCTTTTAGAAAAAGTCATAGGAGGAAATCTTTGGAATTTAGGGCTAGGAAACATATTCCTAGACTTGACAGCCAAAACACAATAGATAAAAGGGAAAAATTCATAAATTTTTCAAAAACTCCATCAAAATTAGAAACTTTTGTTCCATGAAAAATCTTCTTCTAAGGATGAAAAGACAAGCTACAAAGTGGGAGACAAACTTAGAAGCCCCAACCCAACAAAGGACTAGTACCTAGAATACAAAAAGAACTCTGAGAACTCACAAGTGGAAGAGTGAACAGTCCAATTAGAACATGGACAAAAGAGAGGAAGAGAGACTTCACCAAACAGAATATACAGGTGGCAAATGAGCACATGAAATGATATTAGCCATTACGGGAAAGCAAATTAAAACCATAATGAGATTTCACTGCACACCTATTAGAATAGGTAAAATAAAAAATATTGACAGTATCAAATGTTGACAAGGATGCAGGGAAACTATACCACCCATATATTGCTGGTGGTAATGTAAAATAGAACAACCATGCCAGAAAAGTTGGGCAGTTTCTTAAAAAACTAAATATGCAACTACCATATGACCCAGGAATTACACTCCTGGGCATTTATTCCAGAGAAATGAAAACTTACGTTCACACAAAAATCTGTACATGAATGTTTATAGCAGCTTTATTCATAATAGCCAAAAACTGGAAAAAACCCAGATGTCCTCCAGTAGATGAATGGTATATAAAGTGTAATAGATCCCCACCACGGATATTTAGCAATAAAAAGGAACAAACTATTGACATATGAAACAACTTGAATGGATCTCCAAAGAATTAAGTGAAACGAGCCAATCCTAAAAAGTGACATACCATATGATTCCATTTATATCACATTCTCAAACTGACAAAATTATAGAAATAAAAAACAGATTAGTGGTTGTCAGGATTTCAGGAGGGGGTGGAGATAGGAGGGAGGTGGGGGATGACTATAAAAAAGGTCACATGAGAAGTCCTTATGGCAATAGAAATACTCTGTATATTGACTGTCTCATTGTCAGTATCCTGGTTGTGATATTGTACTAATTTTGTAAAATGTTACCATTGGGAAAACTGGGTAAAATGATACAGGAATCTACAATTATTTTAAACTAAAAAATTCACCTTAAAGAAATACATTTTTACTTCCCACTCCAAAAAGAAAAAACAAAACAACTAAACAAAAACTTGTCCCTACTTCTCCCTTAAGGGCAATTCCATTTTTCTAGTTATTCAAGCCAAAAACCTTGGAGTCATTTTCTTAACCATCCAATCTGTTATGCTACATTTAAACTACATACAGAATTTGAAGAATTTTCACCCTTCCACTGATACTGTCTAGTCCAAGCCACTATCATCTTACCTGGATTATTACAGCAGCCTTCTAAATGATCTGCTTTGTGTCTACTTCAACCCCTAATGTCCACTCTCAACACAGCAAATAAAGAAATGGAAAACATAAAAGAGATTAAGACTACAATAGACAAAGTGGAAATATCAACACACATCTAATAGGAGGTCCAACTAAAGAACTGTGAGTTTAGACAAAGGCAATATTCAGCAATAATGGCTGAGAATCAAAGAAATGCATGAGACAACAGACCCAGAGAATGACTGCTGAGCAAGAAAAATTAAAATAAGCCCACAATAGTGTAAAATAGCAGATCACCAAAGAGATCTTCAAAGTAACCAAAGCAAAAAGATAGTCCACCTACTAAGGATCAACAATCAAACTGACACACTTTTCAACAGCAATAGGAAAACACAGAGAACAATGGAATGCTTTTCCAGTGCTTAGATAAAAAAATAATTAACCTAGAATTATCACCAGAAAAACTACTTAGGCATGTACGTCCAGCAGATTGAAATTAAACTTAGAAGAAAGGAATTCAAGAAACCAATAAATAATCATACATCTAAATAAGTAAAACAGTAAGACATATCAACTTGAGAAACATAGAGTCAAAGTGGAATTAAAATGCTGGACAACAATTACATATAAGATAGAAGGGGAGTAATAAATATCAAAGCATCTTTTAAAAAATGAAAGCATTATAAAGTCCTTATATTCAGAAGGAGGAAAGAGATTTCTGGAGGGCTTTGACATGCAATGTAAGATCTGCAAGGAGTGAAAAGGAGTAATACACTCAAAAAATTAATAAATCTCTATCTCAATCCAATAGAAGACAAAAAAGGAGAAAAAACCAGTAGCAAGAAAATAACATGATAAATATAAATGATAAAATAAGATGCTAGAAATAAATCCCAAGGGCACAGAAATTCTTAGATTACATCTTAGAAATATAATTTTGCCCTATGTCGTTTATAAGAAAAACTTATAAGACACAAGCACACATAAAGATAAAAATAATGGATTGGAAATCCATCAGTTGATGAATTGGTAAACATTGTATCATAGATCCATACAATTGAATGTTATTCAGCCATAAAAAGGAATAAAGTACTGACACATGTTACAACCTGGGTGAACCCTGAAAATGTCATTCTAACTGACAGAAGCCAGACACTAAACAGCACATATTATGTGATTCCATTTACATGTAATGCCCAGAATAAGGAAATCCAGAGACATATGGTAGATTTGTAGCTTCCAGGGAATAGGGGAAAAGAAAATGAAAAGTGACAGCTAATGGGTACGTGTGATTGCACAACTGTGTGAATATAGACCACTATAGATGATAGATGATGGATAGATTATGATGATGATTAGGTAGACAGATATAGATAGGTAGATAGATAGATAGATAGATAGATAGATAGATAGATAGATAGATAAGATAGATAGATAGAGATATCACTATAAACCACTTTTAAAGGATGAATTTTATGGTCTGTGAATTACACATCAATAAAATACATAAATTTAATAATGTTAACCTGGAATGGAAACATAAGCCAAATACAATTTTTTAAAATTTTCCTGGTTATATTAATATCTGGCAGTAGAGTACAAGGCAAGCAGCAGGGATTTAAAGAGAAATAATAATGACAACAGCAGCAATTTACCAGGCAGATAAAACAAATTCTAAAAACAAGCTCAAAATGCATACAACAAATTTGACAGTTACAAGACCTGACAAATTACCATTATGTCTGGAAATTTTAACGTAGCTCTCTCAATGACTTTCATAAATAAAAACTGACAAGTCTATAGAAGATTTGAACTACAAATAAGCTTGACCCACAGATGTATACAGAACCCTGCAATTAGAGAAAACACAATGAAATTATACACTAAACATCAGAGATCAGAGCATTCAACTCAAGAAATTATAAAAAAAACAGCAGAGTAGCCCTAAAGAAAACAGAAGGCAGAAAATAGGGTAAGAGCAGAGATTTTTTTAAAATAGGAAACAAATGATTAAAAAGGATTAATTGGGAGGAGCCTCAAGATTGCTGAGTAGGAAGGGAAAATGGAAACTTCCTCCCACACACAGGCAAAAGAAGCAACTACAGCAAATACAACTAAATCTGAAAATGAACTGAACACTGCAGAATACACCATCTATACCTGGGGAAGAAGAGAAGACCACACAGAAAGGGTAAAGTGGTAGAGCCACAACCAGGTAGGACCCCATCCCTTCCCCCAACCCAGCCCACAGACAGGAAGAAGAGGAACAGAGAGGGGAGGGGATAGGTGCCCAGAACCTCTGCACACTTGGCCCTGGAGATCTGCTCTAGGAACACTAGTCCACATCGCCTCGGGTTCTGGTGATAAGCGGGACTAGACACCAGGGACAGCTGGAGCACTCTGGGAGGCTGAGAGCCCAGCCACCTGCAAAGGACAGGCATGCTCCAATGGGCCCACCAAGACCCCACACAGACACAGCAGTTTGAAAGACTTGTCGGCAGTGGGAGCGGAGCCAGAGGGGCCAGGACTGGCCAGGGCTGTCTCTGCATGAGGACGGGCAGGTGGGTGACACCTCCCCAAATCTTCCCTCAGTCTGGAAAGCTGAGCACTCCCAGGAGCCCCAGGTGATCCATCCCCTGTGCTGGCAGCTCAGCACTGAGGCACCTCCCTGTGTGTCACCACTGGGCCAGCCCCTGGGCGCAGAAGCATCTGACTTTGCTGCCTGGCAGCCACAGGGAGACTCTCTCAGCTTTCACAGCCCTGTTTCAGGCCCACTGGGGAGGTACCTGCAGGAGCAGCTCCAAGAGTTCCTTCCTCCCCAAGGGTGGCCAGGCCAGGTGCTGCATGCCTTGCTGCTGCTAGGCACCATCTGTGGGTCTCGCTGCTGCAGCAGCTGTGTGCCACTGGAGCACAACTAGCTGCCTTTGCTGCCAGAGGGGTCCCTGCCACCCAACTCGCTACTGCTCCTGGCCCGTGTGGCCCCTCACTGCTCACACTGCACCAGCACCATGAGGCCATAGGACCTCCCACTGTGCCAATTGCTGCCTCAACCTGCCATGCACCCTCCCTCCATGTAGCTCACTGACACTGCTGAGCACCAGAGGGCTCTGCAACTGGGTGATTTGCCACCTCTGTGA
This sequence comes from Manis pentadactyla, assembly GCF_030020395.1. Lineage (NCBI taxonomy): Eukaryota > Metazoa > Chordata > Mammalia > Pholidota > Manidae > Manis > Manis pentadactyla. The sequence continues at coordinate 63,502,366 of NC_080031.1, read as the reverse complement.
GCCCATGCACCTTGGCATTGTGAAACTTGCCCTGCCACTGCCTTGCCCACTCTATTAACACAGCAGCCTCACCATGACTGCAGGGCAGGTAGAAGGCAGACCCACCCACAATGGTCCCAGCAGAAAGCACTGCTCTGAACCCAGAGGCCAGGCTGAGGCAAACCACCAGCCTTAGAAGACTGGTATAAACCACTGCCCATCAGACAGACAGAAAGACAATCCCACCCATTGCCCACAAACAGCAACTGGGACTCTACAGCAAGGGAGAAGTAGGCACTGGAGAGGAAAGGGTCCAGTCCTTCTGGGAACCATGTACATCTTCTTCATAAAGCCATTACTCTTTAGATCAGAAAGCATAACAGATCCATCTGATACAAAGGAAGAAACAGAAAACATGACAAAATGAGGAGGCAGAGGAATATGTTCAAAACAAAGCTACAAGATAAGATACCAGAAAGAGGGCTAAATGAAAGGTAGATCACCAACTTTCTTGATAAAGATTTCAAAGTAAAAGTCATAAATATGCTTACTGATCTGCAGAAATGTATTAAAGATCCCAGGGAGGACTTCAACAGAGATACAAGAGCTGAAGAATACAATAACTGAAATGAAACACAAAATGGAGGGAATGAAAGATTTTTGCAAGTACAGGAGACACACAATGAGATGGAAATTAGAGAACAGGAATACAAGGAAGCTGAGGAGTGAGAAAAAAGGATCTCCAGGAATGAAAGAATCAGAGACCAATCCAAATGAAAAAATATTCACATAATAGGGGAACCAGAAGGAGAAGAGAGAGAGAGAAAGGGATAGAAAGTCTCTTTGAGGAAATAATTGTTGAAAACTTCCCCAATCTAGGATATAGACACTCAAGTCATGGAAGTACAAAGAGCCCCTAACAAAAGGAACCCCAGGAATAAAACACTGAAACATATAATAATTAAAATGGCAAAGATTAAGGATAAGGAGAAAGTACTGAAAGTAGCCAGAGAGAGAAAAAAGATTACTTACAAGGGAAACCCCATTCAGGCTATGAGCACACTTCTCAGCAGAAACTTTACAGGTCAGAAGGGAGAGGCATGAAATATTTAACATACTGAAACAGAAAGACCTTTGACCAAGAATCCTCAACCCAGCAAGATTATAATTTAATTTGAAGCAGGGGTTAAATAATCTCCAGGTGAAGTAAGGCTCAAAGAATTTATAACAACAAAACCGGCATTACAGGATGTTAAAGGGATTGCTGTAGATGAAAATGTTCCGAAAGCTAAATATTTTTCATTAGGACATCTAATATATAAAGTGTGGAGGAAGAAGAAGGAAAAAAAGCACTTTTAGGCTGTGTTTGAAATAGAGCAATCAGCAAATTAATATAGACTGTTATATAGTAAGGAAGCTATCCTTGAGCCTTTGGTAACCACAAACCTAAAGCCTATAATAATAGATACAAAAAATTAAAAAAGAGAAATCCAACCACAGCACTACAGAAAACCATCAAATAACAAGAAAAGAGTATAAGAGAGGAAGAAATGAAAAGAGAGGAGATATGAAAACAAAACAAAATGGCAATAAGTACACACCTATCAATAATTACCTTAAATAATTACAAAAAATAATAATTACCTTAAATGTAAATGGACTGAATGCACCAATCAAAAGACATAGAGTGGAAGAATGGATGAAGAAATAAGACCCATCTTTTGCTGCCTACAGGAGACTCATTTCAGACCCAAAGACCTATACAGACCAAAAGTGAAGGGATGGAAGAAGATATTTCATGCAAACAATAGGGAGAAAAAAGCAGGAGTACTGGTACTTATAGCAGACAAAAAAGATTTCAAAACAAAGAAGTAACAAGAGACAAAGAAGGACATTAGATATTGATAAAGGGATCAGTCCAACAAGAGAATATAACCATTATAAATATCTAAGCAACTCAACATAGGTGTACCTAATATGTAAAATAAGTACTAACAGAATTAAAGGGGGAAATAGATTACAATACATTCATTTTAGGAGACTTTAATAGATCACTCACACCAACAGACAGATCAACCATATGGAAAACAAAGAAGGAAACAGAGGCACTGAACAATATATTAAATTAGATGGACTTAACAGACTATGCCAATTGTAGAATTCAGCTATGAAGCCATCTTGACCTGGAGTTTTCTCAAGTGTACATGGAATGTTCTCCAGAATATATCACATACTAGGCCTCAAAAGGAGCCTCAATAAATTCAAAAAGATTGAAATTGTAACAAGCATCTTCTCAGATCACAAAGGTATGGAACGAGAAATAAATTACACAAAGAGAACAAAAAAGCCTACAATCATGTGAAGGCTAAATAACATGCTTCTAAATAATCAATGGATCAATGACCAAATTAAAACAGAGATCAAGCAATACATGGAGACAAATGAAAACAAAAAAATACAGCAGTCCAATATTTCTGGGACTCCACAAAGGCTGTTTTAAGAAGGAAGTACATAGCAATACAGGCCTACATCAAGAAACAAAAACAATCCCTTATTTATTTCCACTTCTAAACTGACAATTAAAGAAACTAGAAAAAGAACAACTGAAACACAAACTCAGTAGAAGGAGAGACATAATACAGATCAGAGCAGAAATAAATAGTACAGAGAAGAATAAAACAATAGAAAATATTAATGAAACTAACAGCTGGTTCTTTGAAAAAATAAAATAGATAAACCCCAAGCCAGACATATCAAAAAAGAGAAAGTACAAAAATAAACAAAATCAGAAACAAAGAATAGTCACAATGGATACCACAGAAACACAAAGAATTCTAACAGAATACTATGAAAAATTATATTCCAATAAATTGGACAACCTAGAATAAATGGACAACTTCCTAGATAAATACAACCTTCCAAGACTGACCCAGAAGAAACAGAAAATCTGAACAGACCAATTACCATCAATAAAACTGAATTGGTTGTCAAAAAACTCCCAAAAAACAAACCTCCAGATCAAGATGGCTTTGTAACTGAATTCTACCAAACATTTAAAGAAGAGCTAATATCCATTCTTCTTACAGGATTCCAAAAAGCAGAAGAGGAGGGAACACTTCCAAACTCATTCTATGAGGCCAGCATCACTCTAATATCAACACTAGGTAAAGATACTCCAAAAGAAGAGAATTATAGACAAATATCCCTGATGAACATAGATGCAAAAATCCTCAACAAAATAATAACAAATTCAAAAATACAACAAAAGGATCATCCATCATAACAAAGTGGGATTTATTCCAGGGATGCAAGGATGGTATAATCTTGGTAAATCAATCAATACCATACACCACATTAACAAAAAAGGATAAAGACCAATGATTGTCTCCATAGATGCTGAAAAATCATTTGACAAAATTTAGCATCCATATTCGTGATGACAACTCTCAACAAAATGGGATAAGAGGGTATATATTTCAACATGATAAAGGCCATATATGACAAGCACACAGTTAACATCATACTTAATGGTGAAAATCTGAAAGCTTTTCCTCTAAGATTAGGAACAAGACAAGAATGTCCACTCTCACCACTTTTATTCAACATGGGGTCCTAGCCATGGCAATTAGACAAGACTAAGAGATAAAAGGCACCCAAAGTGGTAAGGAGGAATTTAAACAGTCACTATTTGCAGATGACATGGTATTGTACACAGAAAACCCTTAAGACTCCACCAAAAAACTATTAGAACTAATAACTGGATTCAGCAAAGTTGAAGGATATAAATTTAATACACAGAAATCAATTGCATTTCTATATACTAACAATGAACTAGCAGAAAGAGAAATCAGGAAACAACTTCATTTACAATTGTATTAAAAAGAATAAAATACTTAAGAATAAAAAGGAAGTGAAAGACCTATAGCCTAAAAACTATAAGGTATTTAAGAGAAAAATTAAAGTCACAATAAGTGGAAATACATCCCATGCTCATGGATAGGAAGAATTTATATTATCAAAATGACCACTCTACCCAAAGCAATTTACAGATTCAATGCAATCCCTATCAAATTACCGGCAGCATTCTTCAATGAACTACAATAGTTCTAAAATTCATATGGAACTACAAAAGACCCCGAATACCCAAAGCAAGAAGAATAAAGCTGGGGGGATTATGCTCCCTGACTTCAAGCTCTACTACAAAGCCACAGTAATCAAAACAATTTGGTACTGGCACAAGAACAGACCCATAAATCTATGGAACACAATAGAGATCCCAGATATAAGCCCACACATATATGGTCAATCAATATATGATAAAGGAGCCATGGATATACAATGGTGAAACAACAGCCTTTTCAACAACTCATGTTGGGAAAACTGGACAACTACATATAAGAGAATTAAATTGGATTACTGCCTAACTCCATACACAAAAGTAAATTTAAAATGGACCAAAAACCTGAATGTAAGACATGAAACCATAAAAGTCTTAGAAGACAACATAGGCAAAAATCTCTTGAACATAAATATGAGCAATTTTTTCCTGGACATATCTCCTTGGGCAAGAGAAACAAAATAAAAAATGAACAAGTGGGACTACATCTAACTGAAAAGCTTCTGTACAGCAAAGAACACCAGGAGTAGAAAAAAAAGAGGCATCCTACAGTACAGGAGAATACATTTGTAATTGATTTATACCATAAGAGGTTAACATACAAAATATATAAAGAGCTCATCCACCACAACAGCAAATAAACAAATAACCCAATTAAAAATTGGGCCAAGGACCTGAAGAGTCATTTCTTCAAAGAACAGATGGCCAACAGGCACATGAAAAAATGCTCCACATTGCTAATCATCAGGGAAATGCAAATTAAAATCACGACATATCACTTCCTGCCAGTTAGAAGGGCTATTATCCAAAAGAAAACAAATAACAAGTGTTGGCAAGGATGTGAAGAAAGGGAACCCGCCTATATTGTTGGTGGGAATGTAAATTGGTGCAGCCACTGTGGAGAGCAGTATGAAGGTTCCTCAAAAAACTGAAAATGAAAATACCATACAACCCAGCAATTCCACTTCTAGGAAATTACCCCCCAAAAAAACAAAATCCCTCATCTGAAAAGACATATGTACCCCTATGTTTACAGCCACATTATTTATGATAATCAAGATGTGGAAGTAACCTAACAGTCCATCAACAGATGAATGGATAAAGATGTGGTACATATACAAGATGGAATATTATTCAGCCATAAAAGAAAAGAAATCCTGCCATTTGCAACAACATGGACAGATCTAGAGAGTATTATGCCAATGAAATAAGCCAGGTAGAGAAAGACAAATAAAATATGATTTTGCTTATTTGTGGAATATAAATACAAAGCAAAACAGAATGAACCAAACAGCAGTAGACTCACAGACACTGAGAAGGGACTGGTAGTTACATGGGGGAAAGGTGGAGGTAAGTGGGTTGGGACAGTGAAAGTGATAGAGGTGAGACAGGGACCATGAGCTTAGACGCTTAGACAGAGTAGGGGGAAGGCCTCTGGAAAAAAACAAAGTGAGATAATCCATTGTGGGAATTGCTTTGGCCTGCTGGGGGGAACAGTGTACTTTTTACTTTACCCAGTTGCTGCTTTTCCTCCTCCAGCCCTCATCAAGTGATTTGCAACCTGGGCAATTTAGCAAGCAAGCCCAGAACAATGTAGTAAAAACAGGAAGGATTCCATCTTGAAGGTAAGATTGCATTTTAAAACCTTATTAGTTAAAAAGTAAGGTTCTTAACATACTGTTTAACAAACAGACAATAACTCAGCCCACCTTGGGAGCAAAGCAGGCAGTCTTGAGTGACATGCTTCCAGACCAGGAAGCTGCTATCCTTGGAGGAAATCAGAGCAGTAAATTTCTTGTAAATAATCCAGAAGACTAATAAGAAACTTAGTGTCTCTTCAAAGATAAACATTTGGGACCCTTAGCAGGTGTACATCCCTAGCCCTTTGTCTCTCAAGCACCCATAAAACCCCTAGACAATGCACCAACCCGGGGCTCCCTTGTCCCCCTCCTGGTGTGAGCCAGTAGCTCTGTCCTCTCACTTTATCTCTAAATAAAAGCCTCTCACTTGCTCTCCTACCTTGAGTGTTTGTGAAGTTCATTTTTCAACTCTGCAAACAAGAACCCTGGCATCAAAGGGGCACAAAAATTTTCAATCATAATGTAGTCTGGTCACAGAGAATAAAGCCAATGATTCTGTAACACCTTCTTATCAACATAAATTGACAGTATCTGTGCTAGTGGGAATAAGGATTTAATAATATGGGTAACTGTTGAACCACTGTGTTGTATACATGAAACTAAAATAAGACTGAATATCAATAAAAAGGATTAATAAAACTAAAAGCTTATTCTTTGCAAAAACTAAAAAAATAGCAAACTCACAGCAAGAATGATCAGGAAAGAGTATAAACAACATTAGGAATGGAAAAGAATAGCTATCACAGACTTAAGAGTTTTTTAAGCAAAACACATTAATCTGAGCAACTGTATGCAATCCATATGAAAAGTTAAATGAAATGGACCGTTTCCTAGAGAAACGGTTTGCCAAAACAAACTCAAGAAGAAATGGAAAACCTGAATAAGCCTATAAAAGAAAGCAAATCAACAGTTACTCTACTCACAAAAATAATACCAAAACACCAGGCCCAGACAGTTTAAGAGGCAGTTCTGTCGTAGATAAAATGCTTCAGAAAATAGAAAAGAAGGGAAAGCTCTTCAATCGATTTTATGATACCAGTAAACTCTTAAATAACAGACAAGAACAGTTAAAGTAATGAAAATTATGTGCCAATCTCACTTATGAAAATAGAGAAAAAAATTCTAAATAAAATGTTAGCAAATCAGACTTTAGAAGGCGATATCTCATGACCTCAAGAGCATATCCCACTAACACAAGCATAAATAAATTCTAATCTAATCTATTCATGTAAATCATCACATTAACACATTAAAAAAGAAAAATCTGTGATCACCTCAGTAGACACAGAAAAGGCAATTAATAAAATTTTATACCCAATTCATGATATTTTTTTAATCTCTTAACAAATTAGAATAGAAGGAAACCCCCTAGGACATAAATCAGTTTTGAGAATTATCTCTAGTAATGCCCCTTGGGTGCCATTACTGGCATGTGACACAAAGCAGGTAGAGAGGCCACCCAGTGCCTGCCCGGCTGCATTCACTCACTGCTGCTGACCACAGGCTGCTGTGTCTCCTCTTCTTCCCTGTTCTGAAAAGCACCTCCTGGGCTTTGTCCTACACTTGCCTCACCACTGGCCATTTGCTGGGGGGTGGGGTGGTCTGGGTTTGTCTCCTGATTTCATAGATCAGAGATGCCATGGACCTCCGTCAGGAACTGAAGGAGAGCCTACGCATCACCTGGAATGCACATTTGGAATTTGATCTGCAGATAGTGACTAGATGTGACCTAGTGTGTGTCCCTATATGTGGGTGAGGAAGATGAAATAAACATTTGGCAATGATAAAGGCAGACTGTGGCAAAAATTGCTTGGCTGTTCACAAACCTTTCTTCTTCCTTCTGGGCACAAGGGGGAACTAGAGAATCCAGCCTTCTTCACAGTTACATGTGGTCAGATGACTGAGTCCTGCCTACTGGAAAGAAGGCATATGCGGTACACACCGCTTCTGCCCTGACTCATAAAATCCTATATGTGACCCTCCACATTCTTTCGTATGCTAGGAAGCTACAAGATGGAAAAAAAACATGGGTCCCTTCTGTGATCGTTTAAAGAACCGACCACTCATCAGAAATACAGGATTCGACACTTAAGCAAGCAAGAAACTTATTTTTGGAGATAGACATTGAGATTTTGATGCCTGTTGTAGCAGCTTGTATTATCTTAATTAATAGAAGTAATTAAAACCTACATCAGACTTCAGGGGAAATGTTAAACTTGTTTCTTTTACAGTCAGCAACAAACGAAGAATGTTCAGCTACCTCCCCTTTCAGTGTGGTGCTGGAGGCCCTAGCAAGAACGGGGATGTGATTGACTGGTGGGTATGGATGGATAGGTGGGTGGGTGGGTGGCAGACAGCATAAGATTTTAAAGGAAAAACAAAAATGTCATTATTTATTGTGTATGTAAATATGTAGAAAATCCAAGAGTTTCTAAAGACACACTATTAAGAATGATTCTTTAACACCTTCCTATGTTGACAGATAGTAACCGTACTACTTGAGGTAAGGATTTAATATGGGTAACTGTTAAACCACTGTGTTGTATACTTGAAACCAGTATAACATTCTATATCAATAATACTTCAAATTAAAAAAAGAATAAAAGAGAGTGGAGATTTTGACAACCAACAGAGAAGAAACGTCACTTGTGATCTTATATAATAGTAACAATTAGAAAATGTAATCTTTAAACAATGCATAATTTATAATAGCACAACAAACACAAGGTATTAAAGAATAAATCTAACAAAAAGGTATGCAAGCGTTTTAAAGAGAAAATATTGTGCTTACAAAAGACACTTAAAATACTTATATAAATAATTAGATACGTTACGTTCATGACTAGGAAGGCTCAATATCCAAAAGATAAAACTTCTTCCCCAAATTAATCTATAAATTTATGCCATTACAATCAAATCTAATCAAATGCTAATGAGACCAAGAATAGCCAAGACAATCTGGGGAGTTGGAAATGGTAGGATTGATCTTAAGATTTCTTACAAAGCTATAGTAATTAAAACAGTTGCATTTCTACAGGGATGAATAAATACACCAATGAAACAGAGTAGCAACAAAGTCAAAACAGACCTACATACAAATGGGAGCCAGATACATACCACAAGAGGAAGTCCTCAAAACAAATCAGGGAGAAAATACATGCAACTCAGTCAATGGTTCTAGGACAATTAACTTTCCATATTAAAATATGATAAAGTTAGAGTAAAAGTATAAAACCTTAAGAGGAAAACATAAAACATCTTGAAAATTCACAGTAAGAAAACTTAAACAAGTAACTAAAAATACAAACCATTAAGGAAAGACAAATATATCTGACCGCAGAGGGATATTTATTTGTACTTGCTTGCTTATAGTAGGCACACAAAGAAATTCTGGAAGGATGCACAAGAAATGAATAAAAGTGCTGGAGGGTTGACAGATGGGGGACAAGAGAGGAAATCATTTCCTTTATACTTGAGTATTGTTAACCATGTGAGTATAGTACCTATTTGAAAGTATATTTTTTAACATACCAAAAGTTACCATAAGCAAAGTGAAAAGACAAGCCATAATCTGCGGCAAGATGTTTATAGCCATATAACAAAGTATTCATATCCAGACTATTACTAAAGAAATTCTTAACAAGAAAACACAATCCAATAAAAACTGGGCAAAGAAATGAACATGCAAATCATAGAAGTGAAACCTGATGGCCAGTAACAAATTGAAAGGTTACTCAATTCCATTAATAATCAGGAAATGCTATTTAAGTTTACACAGCAATATAATTTCACCCTCCTAAGTGCGGGAGTAATTAAGTCCAGTAATACCCACTGTTGATGAGTGCTGTGGAAACAGGGACTCATACACTTCTAAGTGGAAGTGCAAATTGGTACTACCACTTTGGAGAGCAATTTGGCAAAAACTAATTAAGTTAAAGATTGTATATCCTGTAATCGAGCACTACAATTATAAGTATATACCCTAGAGAGACTCTAATGCATATGCACAAAGATAGATTTAAAGAATGCTCATAGCACCACTGTTTATAATAAAGACAAACTCGAAACAACCTAAATGACCATCAGCAAAAGAATAAATTGTGGTATATTCACAGCATGGAATGTTAAGTGAACAAATTAGAGCTACATGTATTAACATGGATAAATCTCAAAAACAAAGTTGATTCTATATCTTGACTATTGTAAATACTGCTACAATAAATACAAGATATGGAAGCAATATAAGTGTCCATCAGTAGGTGAATAAAGAAGAAGTGGCACATGTGTTCAAAGGAATATTATTCAGTCATAATAAAGAATGAGCTCTTGCTATTCGTGACAACATGGATGCATGGATGGACTGAGAGGTATTATGCTGAGTGAAATAAGTCAGACAAATACCACATATGATTTCACTTGTACGTAGAATCTAAAAAACAAAACATATGAATGAACAAACAAAACAGAAATAGACTAATAAACACAGAGAACACACTGCTGTTTGCCATAGAGGAGGGGGGAGAGGAGGGGGTGAAATACATGAAGGGGATAAAGAGGTACACACTTCCAATCAGAAAATAGTCATGGGGATGGAAGGACAGCATAGAGATTACAGCCCATAATATTGTAATTTCTTTGTGTGTTTTGACGATGGTAACTGCACTTATCATGGTGAGCATTTAGTAATGTACATAATTATTGAATCACTGTGTTGTACATCTGAAACCAATATAATATTGTATATCAACTACATTTCAATTAAAAAAACAAGGTTGAGGAGGGGAAAAAAGATGGTGGCATGAGAAGTTTGGCAGAAACCTTCTCCCAAAATCACACGAATTCTGAAAATACAGCAAATACAACTATTCCTAAAACAGTGACCAGAAGTAACAGTACACCAGCCAATCTACATCTGGGAGAAGCGAACATCTCACAGAAAAGGGTAAAGTAAAAAGCTGCCACCCAGCGGGACCCGAGCACTCCCCCGACCCCAGCTCAGCAGTGAGAAGAGAATCAGAGCAGGGAGGAAGTGGAAGCAAAGGGCTGCTAAATACCCAGCCCTAGAAATCTACCCTGGGAGCACACACCCACACTGCAGGGTGCTCTGGAGATTAGAGGGCCTGAAAAGCAAAGTCTGAGACTAAGACAGTGAACAGGTTCCCACAACAGGCTGCCCTGGGACAAAAGAAAAGCAGGCGCTTTGAAAGACTTCTCAACAGTCAGAAGGCTGCTAAAGGGGCAAGGGTTTAGCAGAAGGAACAGGTGGACAAAATCAGCCTGGCACACTCAGCCCAGCAAGTTGGGAACTTTCAGGAGCTTCAGAGGCTTCATACCCCAGATTGGGAACGCAGCCGCAGGTCCCTCACTGCAATAAGCAGCCTGCCACTCTTTCCTCCCTGCCAGTAACTGCACACAAACCCGCTGTCCATGCCACTGCTGCAGACAAGCATGAGAGCAGCCCCGCCTACAGCAACTACACAGTTTAACACAAAGGCTTCTCCCTGCGCATGACTAACTGGCCCAGACAGTGGAGAAAGGCATGGTGAGTGGGAAGCACCAAAGGGCTTTGCCTTTCCTGCAAACAACCACATTGCTTGCCAGTAACCTCTGCCATCTCCCTAGCCCATCCCAAGGGCCACCAGCCAAAGGCCACTTAGGGGATCAACCTAGAGGCCACTCCCTGCATGTGGCTAAATGGCACAGACAGCAGAGACAGGCATGGGGACCGGGAGGCGTAAAAGGGCTATGAACTCGTGTCAGATTCCCGTGCTGTTCACCTGATACCTCTGCCATCATCTTAGGCCAACCCAAGGGCCTCCCTGCCCATGGCAGCTTAGGGGATCAATGCAGAGGCTACCGCCAGCATGCAGCTTACCAGGACAGACAGCAGAGACAGGCACTGTGACCGGACCAAGAAACAGGAGAGACTTTGTACTCCAAGCCGAACCAACACCACTTGCATACGATGACTCCCATCGCTCCAGGACTATGAAAAGGCAGAACCCTCTTCAATCCAAAATCCCTGAAACACCAGAAAGAGGGCACAGTGAGACTGAAATGATCAATCTTCCTGAAAAATAACACCACAATGTTGCTCATGTGAAATCTGAGCATAAGATTGTATAACAATGATACCTTAATTAATCAATAAAACAAAGTTGAGTTGAAAAGTAAATTACATACAGATATGCACAATATGATGTCATTAATATACAGTTTTTAAAACATGGAAAATATAATACATTGTCTGTTTATACTTTCATATGTAATGATTGCAGAAAAACATGATGAAGATAACCAAAATAACCCCATCAGCGGTTTCCTTAGGAGTGGTAGTGAAGAGCACAGGATAAAGGAAGTCCATGTAAAAGACTTCAACTTCATCTGTACAATTCTACCTATTATTTTTTAATCTAAAGGAAATGTGGCAATATATGGACATTTGACAGGCGATAGTAGTAGATAACAGGGTACATCAGTGTTTGCTAAACACTTCTCTATTCTCTTCTATACAATGAACACATTTTTAAAGTTAGATGCAGACTGTAAATAATTTAAGGATTTTGAAAGAATTCCATCCTCTGCACTTTACTATATATTCTCTTTTTAAAAATTAGCTCATTGCTATACGTATTATTATTTAAACGGCAACTAACCAAGTATATACCATACATTGTAATAATCTATTCTTTAATACAAATATGGCTCTGGATGTGGCTATAATTTTCTCAACTTTTTTTTAATAAACAAAAATTTCTTTCAAAATTCAAAAAAGGAAAGAAAAGAGAAAAAATAATGAAGTTTCAGTTTCAAGATGATAAAATAAATCAAGGCTACAGCCTTCTCCTCCTGCCACAAATCCACAAAAACACTTGCAAAATCTTTTAAAAACCAATATATACTTGTGTTCAAAACAAGAAAGGAAACTATATATATATATATATATATATATATATATATATATATATATATATAATTGACCACAAAATGTGAGAAATCCCTGAAAGACAAAAAAGGGAGAGATTGAGAGAGGGAGTTAGGCTGGGAGAGAGAGAGAAAAGGAGAGAAAGAGAACTGAGAGAATGAAGAGGGATGCCATTGGCCCAGATATAAAACAATGCAGGTGCCCCAAAAAAGAAAATAGTGGCAAAACGGAAGATGCTTCATGCTCATGGTAGAAAACCAAGCCAGACAAGGCTTGGGTCACTGGTGACTGACTAACAGGGTTGCTGAAACAAGAACACAGATGTAACCCTGCACCTCCCCACCTCTATCCCCAGTGAGCCAAGAGTCAGCAAGAAGGAGTCTGCCTCCAGGGAGGAGCAGTGCATGTGATGGTTGGGTAATAAAGACAAGGTGGTATCCGAAAAGGACACTAGTGGAAAGAAAACCAGGCTCCCCCCTGCCCATCAGCTCAGCCCCCACGATACCCTTTCTGATACAAGCAGCAGTGGTGGTGCCCACGCATTCCGACAAACGCCCTGTGCAGACAGCAGACAGACACTACGGGATGTACAACTAAAGGTAAATGTACAGTGATGGGCCACCCAACAGCCCGAGCATGGGGGAGAGACAAACTTAGCAAATAGGAAACTTAACTCAAAGGGAATAGAGTTAGTAGAACAATTCGGCCAGGATTTTTTATCCTAAGAATATTTTACATACTTCGAAAAATAGGAGGATAGCAAATTAAGAAGAAGGTTATGAAAACACACCAATCTAAATAAAAATTGAACTGTTGATAGTAAAAGGACTCAATAAAAGGGCTGAGTTGCAGAATAGATGCACCTAAACAATGAACCAGAGGCCAGAAACACTTCCAAACAGGGCACCAAGGAATAGAAAGATAATAGAAACTACACAAGAAAACTCATGAAAAATAAATATTAAACATCTTCCACAGCTGAAGATAGATATGTGTCTGCAAAAAGAAAGGACCCACTAGCACTAAAATGAATAAATCACTCACACATGTACACACCAGCCCTACCAGATACACATTGTAAAGCCCCTCTGATAAAACAGCATGGTACTATGCCTGCCTCGCCAGACGGGCCAGTGAGACAGAAGAGCCAGAAATATGGAAATGTAGCCAACATTAAGACAGTAGCTCAAATTGGCAAGGAAAGGAAAGAATGGTGATGGCACACTACACAGTCATAGAAAAGAAGGCAAAACTGGATTGGTTCCTCACACCAAAGCCCAGAATAAATTCCAACCTGATGAAACGTCTAAAAAATAAAAAGCAAAACCACAGAAGTATTAGGAAAAAATGGGTGAATATCCAGCAGGACTGAAAAAAAGTGTGGAAAACAGTCCTTACTACAACTCAAATCCAGAAACAAAGAAAAACTAAGACTACAAGTCAGACTTTTGTGACAAAATATCAATAGCTCCTATGTACTATCACTAACAAATTATCAAACATTGTAGGAAAAGAAAGGTATCAGTACATTATGTACTTGGAATATAACTGGTAAGAAATGTGCAAGAAATAGTACAACTATCAGACCTAACTAGAAGATAATAAAAAGTGACCTAACTGGAGCAAGAACTCATTTTTGAGAAGAGAAGATTATAGCAAAGTTATCCATTCCCTCTCAAATAACCTATAAAATTAGTGCAATTGCAATTTTAATAACAACAAGATTTTGCAAGGAATTGTAGAAGGTGATTCCAGAATGCATATGAAAACATAAATACAAAAATCACTTTGGAAAAAGTTTAGCAGTTTCTTACAAAATTAAACAGAGTCTTACAATATGATCCAGCAACTGTGCTCCATATTTACCCTCAGGTGTTGAGAACTTATGTCCATATAAAAACCTGCCCACATATGTTTATAGCAGCTTCAATCATAACTGCCAAAATGTGGAAGAAACCAAGGTGTCCTTCTGCAGGTCAATTAATCACACATAAAGAGAAGACATAATAACCATTCTCTAGTTTTCCAAAATATACAAGAGGAGGGAATCCTTCCAAACTCATTCTATCAAGCCAGCATCATTCTAATACCAAAACCAGGCAAAGACACCAAAAAAAGAAAACTACAGACCAATATCCCTGATGAACGTAGAGGCAAAAATACTCAACAAAACATTAGCTAACCAAATTAAAAAATACATCAACAGGATCATACACCATGATTAAGTGGGATTCATCCCAGGGATGCAAGGATGGTACAATATTAGAAAATCTATCAAAATCATCCACCACATCAACAAAAAGGACAAAAACCACATGATCATCTCCATAAATGCCGAAAATACACTTTATAAAATTCAACATCCATTCACGATAAAAACTCTCAACAAAATGGATATAGATGGCAAGTACCTCAACATAATAAAGGCCATATATGACAAACCCACAGCCAACATCATAATTAACAGTGAGAAGTTGAAAGCTTTTCCTCCAAGATCGGGAACAAGACATGGATGTCCACTCTCTCCACTTTCATTCCACATAGTTCTGGAGGTCCTCGCCACAGTAATTAGGCAACACAAAGAAAAAAAAGAAAAAAAGGGCATCCAGATTGGTAAGGAAGAAGTTAAACTGTCACCTTTTGCAGACGACATGATACTGTACATAAAAACCCTAAAGAATCCACTCCAAAACTACTAGATCTGATATATGAACTCAGTAGTTGCAAGATACAATATTAAAACACAGAAATCTGTTGCATTCTTATACACTAATGATGAACGAGCATAAAGAGAAATCAGGAAAACAATGCCATTCACAACTGCATCAAATAGAATAAAATATCTAGGAATAAACCTAACCAAGGAACTGAAAGACCTATACTCTGAAACTACAAAACACTTATGAGAGAAATTAAAGAAGATACCAATAAATGGAAACACAGCCCATGTTCATGGATAGGAATAATTAATATTGTTAAAATGGCCATCCTGCCTAAAGCAATTTACAGATTCAATGCAATTCCTATGAAAATACCAATAAAATTCTTCATGAACTGGAGCAAATAGTTTTAAAATTCATATGGAACCACAAAAGAATCCGAATAGTCAAAGCAATCCTGAGAAGGAAGAGTAAAGTAGGGGGAATTATGCTCCCCAACTTCAAGCTCTACTACAAAGCCACAGTAATCAAGACAATTTGGTACTGGCACAAGAACAGAATAGAACAATGGAACAGATTAGAGAGCCCAGATATAAACCCAACCATACATGGTCAATTAATATATGATAAAGGAGCTATGGACATGCAATAAGGAAATGACAGCCTCTTCAAGAACAGGTGATGGCAAATCTGGACAGCTACATGCAAGAGAATGAAACTGGATTATTGTTTAACCCCATACACAAAAGTAAACTCAATATGCATCAAAGACCTGAATGTAAGTCATGAAAGTATAAAACTCTTAGAAGACAACATAGGCAAAAATCTCCTGCATATGAACATGAGCAACTTCTTCCTGAATGCATCTCCTCCCGCAAGGGAAACAAAAGCAAAAATGAACACATGGGACTACATCAAACTAAAAATCTCCTGTATGGCAAAGGACACCATCAACAGAACAAAAAGGCATCCTCCAGTATGGGAGTATATATTTGTAAGCAACATATCCAACAAGGAGTTAACATCAAAAATATATAAAGAACTCCACACGCCTCAACACCCAAAAAGCAAATAACCCAATTAAAAAATGGGCAGAGGATGTGGAGACAGTTCTCCAAAGAAGAAATTCAGGTGGCCCACAGACACACGAATAGATGATGCTCCACATCACTAATCATCAGGGGAAAGCAAATTAAAACCACAATGAGATATCACCTCACACCAGTTAGGATAGCCAGCATCGAAAAGACTGAAAACAAATGCTGGCAAGGATGTGGAGAAGGGGAACTCTCCTACACTGCTGGTGGCAATGTAAGCTAGTACAACCATTGTGGAGAGCAATATGGAGGTTCCTCAAAAAACTAAAAATAGAAATACCATTTGACCCAGGAATCTGACTCCTAGGAATTTACTAAAATAATACAAGTTCTCAGATTCAAAAAGACATATGCACCCCTATGTTTTATCACAGCACTATTTACAATAGCTAAGATAGGGAAGCAACCTAAGTGTCCCTCAGTAGATGAAAGAATAAAGATGTGGTACATAGACACAATGGAATACTATTCAGCCAGAAGAAAGTAAGAAATCCTACCACATGCAACAACATGGATGGAGCTGGGGGATATTATGCTCAGTGAAATAAGCCAGGCAGAGAAAGACAAGAGCCAAATGATTTCCTTCATTTGCGGAGTATAATAACAAAGAAAACTGAAGGAACAAACCAGCAGCAGACTCACAGACTCCAAGAAGGGACTGGCGTTTACAAAGGGGAGGGGTGTGGGAGGGTGAAGGGGATTGAGGGGTATTATGTTTAGTACACATGGTGTGGGGGATCACGGGGAAAACAGTGTAGCACAGAGAAGGCACATAGTGGACCTGTAGCATCTTGCTCCACTGATGGACAGTGACTGCATTGAGGTATGTGTTGGGACTTCATAATATGGGTAAATGTAGTAACCACATTGTTTTTTCATGTGAAACCTTCATAAGAGTGTATATCAGTAATACCTCAATGAAAAAAAAACTGGAAAAAGAAAAAAGTTATGTTGGGATTTTGATGGGAATGTCATTGAGTTTAGACTGTTTGATCCTGTCCCAGCGCTCTTGAATCTCTCTTCTGGTTTTTTGTTTATTTCACTCCTTTTTTTCTTTGTATTTCAGTTTAGGTAACTTCTGTTGCCCTATCTTCAAGTTCACTGACTCTTCTTTCAGCCATATCAAGTCTACCTACCAACCCATCAAAATGATTTTGATCTGTTACCATGACTTTTCTTTTCTAGGATTTCCAATTGACTCCTTATAGTTCTCATCTCTGTTGAAATTCCCCATCTGTTCACTCATGTTATCTATCTATTCCTTTAGAGCCTTTCACATATTAACCATGGTTACTTACATTTCCTGTCTGATAGTTTCAACATCTGAGTCATCTTGCATCGAGTTTATATTTAAGGTTGTGGAAAGTTGGCAAAAAAAATTCAAGTTGGAAAAAGCAACGTCCAGTTTCATGTCCATAGTATGCTTCCATTTGCTTACAAAAGGGAGGAATATACAGGTACACAAGCATCTACTTGTATAAACACGGGATATCTTTAGAAGGATGCTGGGCTTGGAGAACTGGAGGTCTTGAGCTTGAGGGAGGTTTACTTTTCAATGTAAACTCTTTTGTACCATTTGAATTCTTTAAATGTAAAAAAAATAAAACCACTTGACTTGAAAAAAAGTAAACGTAGAACTTTATTTTACTTCAAAGTGAAGAAGAAACGTTATTTTGAGAATATAGAATCAGGAAGTGTTCCATAATGTCTTGCTTTTATCCTTGGAAAGCTTTTTACAAGATAGAATTATTAAGGGTAGACATCACTGAACATACAATATATGAGGGTGTCTCTGCAGGTAAGCTTTTACTTACACAAAAGACCTTTTGGGAAATTAAATATCCTATAATTAGATAGCCACATACTTCTTAAAAGAAAATGCTATAATAATTTAACACAGATATGAGTTATCACCATCCCAAAGGTATACACCAGAGATTTATATAAATGTTTCTGAATCTTATGAAACCAATGGACTCTTTCCCCTCCAGAGACAGACACATAAACACCAATTTACACATAATTTCGGGAAGTTACAGGATTCCTGAAATACATTCCTGAATCTCAGTTAAGCAGAGCTAATTTAAGTTACTAAGGATATAAAAACAATGCCTCAAGTTTTCATTCAACAGACACTGAGGATATGATCACTAAGAAAAATTTACTGACAGGCAGAGGGCATAAGAAATCTCTCTCTCTCTCTCTCTCTCTCTCTCTCTCTCTCTCTCTCTCACACACACACACACACACACACAGCAATGACTGGAAGTGCTAAATCAATGGTGCAACAAGAGCTTATAAAAGGGGTAAATGAAAGTCAAGAAAGGTTTCCCTGAAAAAGTGAAAAGTAAAGTAGAAGTATGAAATGTAATAAAGAGAGGAAAAAGCTTCAGGTAAAAGGAACACCATGTGCAAAGGATCTATAGGGTGCTGCACTAGACGGTGGAGCAAGGCCAACGCAGCTGAAGCACAGAGACTGAGGAGGATGTGGTATAACAGAAGGGGAGAGACTGGCCTTATTTACACTGCTCTTCACCAAAACCAACAGAGCTACCAACTAGGTTTCAAAAAAGGGGTGTGGAGGTCACATGATTAGATTTCTGTTTTGAAGACAGCACACCAGCTGCACTACAGAGATCAGATTAGAGGTAGTGAAGAGTCAAGCAAAATAGCTGGGAGTCTAGTATAGCAGTTCTGGTGGGACATATAACCTAGACTAGAATAAGGGTGGTGATTAACAGTAATGCAGAGATCTGAAGGTAATAGTGAATCTAAACTCTTTTTCACATATTTTTTCCCCTTGAAATTACTTCTTTTGCTAATTTTCTATGATACATTCTCTTAATTTTCAAGAGCTATTTTATAGTAATGTCATTAGCTGTTTATGTCATATTTGCAGTATTTCTTTTTTATAAGTGATTGTTCTATTTTTTCCTTTGGCATGGTCTTCAATTTTTCTGTAGATGTATCCATATTTTTTTCCCTTTCTAGTTTTTCTTTCATTCGTTTTCAATTTCAACACCTTCCCTCCTCTCCACTTTTTTCTGCCTTTTTCCCCTCACCTTCATACTAGAACATGTAAAATTTACTTCAGTGTAGGATGTCTATAGTTCCTAATACATAAGTTCATTCAGACATCCAGCAAACATTTACAGAGCACCCACGTTGTAGGGAAGAGACATATACACAAAACAGAGAAATAGGTACAAGTGTTTCCAAAGTAGAAAGCACTCTGGTTACACATAGAACAGACACCTAGCCTGGACTGAGAAGAATTAGTCAGGACTCCCTGAAGGTCAAGGTCAAATTTTAACTATTCTTAAGGAGGGGCCTGGAAACTAAGTGGAAGAAAAAAGAGCCTTAAATGAAGAGTAGTAAATGACTAATATTCCCACTCTCAGAGTAATTTCAGAATTGAACAGGAAGCTCACTAGTATTTTCCATGAATTCCCAAGGATATCATTCCAGGTAAGGTTTCAGACGACCTCAGAGGCAATCTAATGGTAAGAGGCCAACAAATGTTTTCTGGAACTAGCACAAGCTTAATGTATGCTTAGGAATATATACTAAATGCTCTCACAGTTTCCCTTTTCAATATATTTCAAATGAAATCAAGGCTTAAAACCTACCAGCAAAGCAGTAACATATTTCATGTTTATCTCCTACTTCATCCAACAAGTTCCCATCAATGGAGAGTTATCTATCCCTGTACCTTCCCAGAGGCTTCCTACTGCCACCTCTTCCCTGCTTATTCCAGTCCCTCTGCCTGGAATGCCTTCTCCCCCTTCCCTAATCACCAACTGCGATTCCTATGTAAGATCCTTAAAAACCAAAAACAAGTATCAGTCACCTCATTTTGCTCTGGGCATTATTCTATATCATAGGTGGATGTTTCCTACCCTTTCCTTTCTGAGTGTGGCTTGCCTGACTACTGAAACTGTGTCAAACACAACTACGTAAAGTATGAACAGTGGCTTACTCATGGGCAGACACTTTCATACCCACTGAATAAAGATAACAAAAAACTTCCTTGGCTGTAGCTGTGAGATTCTCATTTGATCCTTGCTTTCCCAGATTACTTTAGGTCTTCAGATAACTTAAGACTTCCTTGAATAGAAGCAGAAACTGGAAAGACGATAGGCACAGAAAGGGTAGCCTACTGATATTGACACGGTATGGTGGAGGTGATGAGAGCAAATGCCTGATTTGGGGCTCGATTTACGAATGAGGGAGAGAACTGGAGATAGCACGTATAAACAGCTTTTCTTAAAATTTCGCTGTAAATGGAAAGAAGACGTGCGGTAATGAACACACAGTTAAAAACGATATGGTCTCATTCAAGATCAGCCACGTATTAGGAACAACCTACAGGTCTCAATCCCGCCCTTCACTCCCGGCAGTCAATAAAAGGCAGGCAATGCGGAATGAGTGTTTATTATCTGTTCGGCACTGTGCACTTTACATACTCCAGTTAACATACTTATTACAACCGTAGGAGCAAAGTATCACGAGCTTCGTTTACAAACAAGGGCACTGAATACAAAGACTAAATCATCTTCCCAAAGCCCCACACATAAAAAGTCATGGGGCCTCAGGGCCAGAAACACGTCGCTTGCTTCAGTCGCCTACAGACTGAGAAGGGGAGGTTCTGCTGCCATCACGTGGGCTCCGGGAAACCCGCCCGAGCCCTTCAAGAGGCTCCTGCCGCCGCGCTCCACACCCTCACTCCGCGCCAGACCATGCGCCCGATGGAGGGACGCAGAGCAGCCGTTCTTAGGCCCGAAAAAGAGCCCCACCGGCTCCAAGACCGCGGCACTTACCTCGTTACTGAGATTCGGAGTCCCGGCCGAACCACGAGAGATCTAGAAAGAGCCGGAGCCGCCGCCGCCCCCCCCGGCGCGTGGACTGCGTGGACCAGACGGCGGCTGCGTGGCCACGCCCCCATACGGCAGGCCCTTCGGTCCTAAACTCATCTGCAGTCGGCTTCGGCCGATGCCTGAGGAAAAGTGAGACCAGCTCTGACACGAAGAACGATACTGAGGGGAACAACTTCCGGAGCAGAGCGCTACGCGCCTGATCTGCGCACTCCTATGGAAACTGGACCCCGGCCGGCGCCCCAGAGGGAGCTGTGCAAGCAGTTCCTGCGTTCTGAACGTTTTCAACATGCTCATTT
Source organism: Manis pentadactyla (assembly GCF_030020395.1). Lineage (NCBI taxonomy): Eukaryota > Metazoa > Chordata > Mammalia > Pholidota > Manidae > Manis > Manis pentadactyla. The sequence goes on along the minus strand of NC_080031.1, from coordinate 63,480,775 downwards.
TATTATACTCGTTTGTAGACGTGGCCTGGTTTTGTAAGGACATTGGCTTTGTGTCCCAATACGGTTGAGTTTTTATAAAAGAATTAATTGAGTGACCAATTTTTTGTTGTTGTTATCATTAAACTACAATTACATGAAGAACATTATGTTTACTAGGCTCTCCCCTACCCCAAGTCCCCCCAACAAACCCCATCACAGTCACTGTCCATCAGCATAGCAAAATGTTGTAGAATCACTACTTGTCTTCTCTGTGTTGCACAACCCTCCCCTTTCCCTCACCCTCACACTGTACATGCTAATCATAATACTCCCTTTCTTTCCCTACCCTCCCATTCTCCCCAGTCTCTTTCCCTTTGGTAACTGTTAGTCCATTCTTGGGTTCTATGATTCTCCTGCTGTTTTGGTCCTTCAGTTTTTCCTTTGTTCTTCTGTTCCACAGATGAGGGAAATCATTTGGTATTTGTCTTTCTCCGCTTGGCTTATTTCACTGAGCATAATACCCTTAGCTCCATCCATGTTGTTGCAAGTTGTAGGATATGTTTTCTTCTAATGGCTCAATAATATTGCATTGTGTATATGTACCACATCTTCTTTATCCATTCATCTACTGATGGACACTTAGGTTGCTTCCATTTCTTGGCTATTGTAAATAGTGCTGCAATAAACATAGGGGTGCATCTGTCTTTTTCAAACTGAAGTGCTGCATTCTTAGGGTAAATTCCTAGAATTGGAATCCCTGGGTCAAATGGTATTTCTATTTTATGCTTTTTGAGGAACCTCCATACCGCTTTCCACAATGGTTGAACTAATTGACATTCCCACCAGCAGTGTTGGAGGGTTGCCCTTTCTCCACAACCTCACCAACATTTGTTGCTGTTTGTCTTTTGGATGGTATCCATCCTTACTGGTGTGAGGCGATATTTCATTGTGGTTTTAATTTGCATTTCTCTGATAACTAGCAATGTGGAGCATCTTTTCATGTGTCTGTTGGCCATCTGAATTTCTTCTTTGGAGAACTGTCTGTTCAGCTACTCTGCCCATTTTTAATTGGATTATTTGCTTTTTGTTTGCTGAGGTGCGTGAGCTCTTTATATATTTTGGACGTCAAGCCTTTGTTGTATCTGTAATTTACGAATATATTCTCCCATACTGTAGGGTACCTTTTTGTTCTATTGATGGTGTCCTTTGCTGTACAGAAGCTTTTCAGCTTGACATAGTTCCACTTGTTCATTTTTGCTTTTGTTTTCCTTCCCTGGGAAGATATGTTCATTAAGAAGTCGCTAATGTTTATGTCCAAGAGATTTTTGCTATTTTTTTTCTAAGAGTTTTATGGTTCCATGACTTACATTCAGGTCTTTGATCTATTTTGAATTTACTTTTGTGTATGGTGAGTGACCAGTTTTTGTACAGAGTTTTTATCTAGTGTTTGTAATGATTCCTGCACTTCCAACAACCAGGTCTTATTGTCCAGGCTTACATTATTAGTTCAGCATCGACATATTCTTCTGCACACTGTAAGATTTAAATTTACATAGTAAATGCTTAAAGCAAAACCAGGATGCACATTTACTGCTGCCTGCGGAAATGTCTGAAGTATCAGCCTGCAGGAGAGGGGGCATAAGGAAGTGAAACTGTATTAGAAAATATATTAATAGTTACCATCTGGTTGAAGTGAGCGTTGAAATAGGTCGAGCACAGGGGCAATCACTTTGAATGTATTATCTCCAAAATACTCATGGAAATCCAGTGAGACAGGAACTATTATTATGATTTTACAGATGTGGAAATGGACTTCGCAGGAGCCAAGTATTTTATTTAGCCAGAGTTGTCCAGCTGGGGCCCATCACTGCTGCAGGAATCCAGGGCTGGCTGCATAGTCGGTGAGGCCCAGTGCAAAAGGAAATACAGGAACCCTCGTTCAAAAAGTAGGAAAAATGTCTTCATTTTTCTGTGGTGTCTTGATGTGCCATGTGTTTTTATTTGGCATTTAATCTGGAGCTCCTCAAGCACTGGAATACTAATGGGGCTCGTGTAGACCCTCACATGTGCCTGGGATTCCTGTCCCAGGACTTAAAGAGAGGTGCGTTTCCTGGAACAATAGGAGAGTAGTTTCTGGGCAAAGACCTGGAAGTGGGAAGCCCAAGAACCCAACGGGGAAGATGTGGGAGACAGGCACCATATGACCTAAAACTAAGACCTTGACACATTTTCCAGTTGCCCCCTGGATTTCACCTACAAAACTCAAAATTCAGATAAAATTATTCGAGACTGTGGTGAAAGAACATTTACTCCAGTCCCTCTTATGACACTCTAAAGAAGAGAGCCCTGTGCAGGGCCCATGTCCTTAATTTGTGATTCTGTTTTTAAATTATAGTTGTTCAGACTTTTACTCGGATTGGTATTCTTTCACTTTAATGTATGATTTGGATACAAATAGTTTAATGACTTCTTCCTGTTTGACTAGTGTCACATAAGGGTAGTTTTTGTGATTAATACATCATACAATGAATTATAATGGTTTTCTTATTCATCTACTTCCCATCATTAAATCGGACCTCTTGGAGTGTAGGGGACATTGAACCCAAGTGGGTCATAGACACAACATACAAAAATACATAGGAAAAGACATCTTCAAGACAAATGTAGATCTTTATGGAAAATGCTTCTATTTGAGATAAAAGGTGTTTAAAAAATTGATTCCATATTGCTTCATGTACTATTCACTTTTTGTCTACAGATGTCAAAGGCTCTGTAGTGTTTTCTCTTGACCACCCCTCTTGTTCTCCAACACCTCATTCCTCTAGCCACCACAGTCTCCTCAAGCTCAGCACATTTGTTTTCTACCTTTTCATAGCCCAAGCTCTGTCTTTGGCCTGTGATGCCGCCTACCAAATCTGGGTTCTCAAGGGCTACTTTTCAAGACCAGGTCAAATTCCATCCATCTGTTTTATGAATCTTGTTTAGTCCCAAAACAAGTTAATTTTTCTCATCAGCAGTTCATTCTTATATTACTTACAATAGTCTAATTTGAAATTTCTTTTGTACTATTTTTTTTACATTATAAGCTCTCAACAACTTTAGATAGTCATTTTTAAAACAACTAATAGTTTTTCACTGCCTCTTGTGTATTATTTCTAGGCCAGTCTTTTTCCTCCTTTTGGTGCTACAATCTCAAGAATTATTTTCATACCTTACAGAGATGATTCTACTAGTCTGCTCTCATTAAGCGATGCACATTTCCTCTCTAGTAATAATAATGTATTTATTAATCAGGTTAAGTTTCTCTAGACAGCAACACATCAAAACACACCCCTACATGTTATTCCTGTTGGATTAGTTAAACGCTGTCAGATATATGATACAATTAAATTATTGCCATTAAAAGCATCTAGTGTGAGACTGCTTCTCCTCTTTATCACAGTGCTCCAATAAGTGGAAGTAAGGATCCACCAGCATGTTCAGTTGGTTGTGGGGGGTGGGGCACAAGTTTTTTAATTTCAGTTTTCTCAAGAGTTTTTCAAATCCCACTGTATTTGTCTGCTTGGTTGCCATAACAAAATATCACAGATTGGGTAGCTTAAACAACAGAAATTAATTTTCTTACAGTTCTGGAGGCTAGAAGTCCAAGGTCAAGGTACTGTCACGGTTGTTTCCAGTGAGAGCTCTCTTCCAGGCTAACAGAAGCCAACTTCTTACTTTATCCTCAGGTGGCCTTTCGAACGTGAGGGTAGAGACTCTAAGATGGAGTCTGAGGTTCAGAATCCTCTGCGGACTCTTCACCTTCCTATAAGGATACTCATTCCATTGGATTAGGGCTTCACCTTTGTGAATTCATCCCACTTCATTACCTCTCTAAAGACTTTGTCTCCAAAAACTATCACAACAAGAGTTAGAGCTTCAATGTGAATTTGGGGGGGACACATTTCAGTCCATAGCACCCACTTTCTTTAGGAAAAGAGAATTACCTCAAAAGTAATCTTTTCCTGACAACTTTTTTTACACTATCATTGCACTTTCAAAAATTAAAGCCATACATTTTTGGATTACAGTTAAATTCATGGGTGTATAGCAATCAGAATGAAATTGAGGAGTAGACCTCAGTCTACTGAGACTCAGACACTATATGTCACACATATAGTGACAACTGATTTTCAACAAAGTTGCAAAGACATTTCGGTGGGTGAAGGTGATTTTTCAAAAATTGTGCTAGAACAATTGGACATCCACATGAAACAAATTTGACATTGACTCATATCTCACAGCAATACAGAAACAACTTAAAAGGGATCATACCCCTAAATGTAAAAGTTAAAACTATAATACTTCTAGGGGACAAAATAGGACAAAGCATTGTGACCTAGAGCTGGGAAAAGATTTATTGGATATCAGAACAAATTTTACAGAATACATGTAAAAATACAGTAATCAATTAGACTGAATCAACATTAAACTTCTACTTCAAAATACACTCTAAAGAGAGTAAAAAAGCCACACATTGAGAGAAAATTTTTGCAAATAAATGTTTTATAAAGGACTCTTATCTACAATATGTAAAGAACTCTACAATCTCAATAAGTAAACAAACAACTCAATAAAAATATAGGCAAAATATCTGAACAGATGCCTCACCAATGAAGATATGTAGATAGCATACAAATTCATGGATATATATTCAACTTCATCATTAGGGAAGTGCAAATTAAAATCACAATATATCATTACACACCCATTAGAATACTTAAAAAACCTGATCATATCAAGTGCTGGTGAGGATCTGGAGCAACTGGAAATCTCAAGCATCATTTCATTTGTGCACATGGAAAATGGAACAATCACTTTAGAAAGAGTTCAGGAGTTTCTTAAAGTATACATTCAACACCCATATGATCTAGGCTTTCTCCTCTGGGAGCAATAAAGAAATGAAACCATAAGTCCATACAAAGACTTGTACATGAATGTTCAGAGGAGCTTCTTTCCTAATATCCAAAATATGGAAAAAACTCTTTTCCATTTAAGAGAGAAAGGAATAATCTGTGGTATACACAGAGACAGACATACACACACCAAACCAACAATCAGAAATAATAAAGCATGATGTACACTCCAATATGGATATATTTCAAAATAATTACACCAAGAGAATCCAGACAAAAGGAGTACATACTTTATTATTTCATTTCCATACAATTCTAGAAAATGCAAACTAAGGTAGAGTGACAACAAATAGATCAGTGGTTGCCTGAGGACATGGGGAAAAAGATAGAAGGACTGGAGAGAGAAATTACTAAAGTTCATCAGGAATCTTTGGGGGTGATACATTATCTTGATTTCAAGGATGATATAACATTATATACATATATCAAAATATACCAAGCTGTGTACTTTAATTTTTGCAGTTTATTCTTTCAGTTATACCTCAATCAAGCTATTAACTAAATACACTTACCACTGAACTAGCAATTCTACTTCTAGAAAAATATGTAACAATTATATTGGTTCAATTTGATGATTCATATATATAAGGATGTTCATTACATAAGTATTTGTAATAACAGAAGATTGGAAACAACCTGTCCATCAAAACATCATTGATTAGTGGATACATTAAGAATAATAATCAGCTATTTATTCACTGGAATGGAAGGCTCTTCATAATAAATTGTTTAATGAATTCAAGTGGCATTACAGTATACTATACTATTTTTTTAGTTTGTTTGTACATACAAATATATTTACTTGTTGGTATAGTATCTTATTATCTGGAGGCCAAGTCAGTGGATGGGAAACATGCATTAAATCTTTCCACTAATGTGCCCTTTTGTATCTTTAAAATTTTGTACCATGTATCAGTATAAACTTTGAAAATAGTTTTGTTGCAGCTGTGAATGGTATATTTTCTCTCATTTCTGCCTATATTAGCAGGCCAGTGTAGGTACAAGCTATGATTTTGGGGGGGGGGTGTTTATTATGCCATTGCTTACACAAATTTTTTTTGAGAGAGGATTATTTCCTATGTATACAATCAAATTATCAGAGAATTACATCTATTTTTCCATATTTTATGCTAATTATTTCATTTCTTGTTTTAAATGTCCTAGAACTTTTACAACAATGACAAGTAATAACACTAATAGCATTCATAGCTTGTTTCTGATTTTCTTCTAACTTTCTTAAGAAATAAATGACATACATCACTATATAAGTTTAAGGTATACAGCATGATGCTTTGCTTTACATATATTGTGAAGTGATTACTACAATAGGCGTAGCTAACATCCATCTTCTCAGATAGGTAAAATAAAAAGAAAAGAAAGAAAAGAAAAAGGAGGAAGGAATTTTCCTGTGATAAGAACTCTTAGAATTTTCTCTGTGATAACAACTTTCCTTTATATCAAACAGCAGTACTAGCTATAGCCATCATCTTGTACATTACATCCCTAGTACATTTCTCAATTCCCCAAATACACTCTCAGGTCAGGTTGAGCCACAGCTACCTTCTGCTTTGTCCGTAATTTGATACCCCTTGTATGCATAACACAGGAACCCTCCACACCAGGTACTTGCTTTTCACTGGGGACATTCAGGTCTACTCACCTGCCTTTCAGCTCAAGCTCCACTGAACTACAGTGTTTCAGGACTTTGTCAACAGCCCTTTTGGTCAGATGGGGCTGGAAGACACACTCCACTGTTGAAGGGACTATGATTCAGTTACTTGCCTGGGTATGAGCAAGCCAGATGTTAGGGCCAACAACACTGCTTGAGGATCCATGTCAGGCAGGTCTGTGCCCCACTGAGTTCCATGGTCAGAATACACCCACAACTTGATTCTGCTGATGAACAAAGCTGCGGTTGGAATTACTCCCTGAGCCTGCAGGTATCAACTTGGTCTGCCAGGATCCCTTTGCTGATTATTGCAAGACCCTCCTCTCTTTTCCATTGTAGTCAGATTCCAATAATTTGCCCCACAGAATCCTCTGTAACAAAAATGCCCCAAAAGGCTGGAAGCTTAACAACATGCTCCTAATTAACCAGTGGATCAATGATCAAATAAAAACAGAGATCAAGCAATATATGGAGACAGATGAAAACAACAACACAACACATCAAAAGTGTAGGATGCAGCAATAGCCACTATAAGAGGACAATATATTGCACTACAGGCCTACCTCAGAAAAGAAGAACAATCCCACATGAACAGTCTAAACTCACAATTAATGAAACTAGAAAAAGAAGAAAAAATGAGGCCCAAAGTCAGTGGGAGGGACACAATAAAATCAGAGCAGAAATAAATAAATTTGAGAACAAAACAATAGGAAGAATAAATGAAAGCAGGAGCTGGTTCTTCCAGAAAATAAACAAAATAGATGAAGCCCTAGCCAGACTTATCAAGAAAAAAAGAGAGTCTACACACATAAACAGAATCCAAAATGAGAAAGGAAAAATCACTATGGACACCACAGAAATATAAAGAATGAATAGAGAATACTGTGAAAAAGTATATGCTAACCAATTGGATAACCTAGAAGGAATGGATAACTTTCTAAAAAATACAACCTTCCAAGACTGACCTCAGAAGAAACAGAAACCAGAACAAATCAATTACCAGCAGTGAAATTCAATTGCTAATCAAAAAACTACCTAAGAAGAAAAATTCTGGACTAAATGGCTTCAAGGCTGAATTTTATCAAACTTTTAAAGAAGAGCTAATACCCATCCTCCTTAGGGTTTTCCAAAAAGTAGCAGAGGAGGGAACACTTCCAAACTCATTCTATGAGGTCAGCATCACTCTAATTCCAAAACCAGACAAACACACCACAAAAAAAGAAAATTACAGACCAATATCTCCGATGAACATAGGTGCAAAAATCCTCAACAAAATATTAGCAATCTGAATGCAAAAATACATCAAAAAGGTCACCCATCATGGCTATGTGGGATTTATTCCAGGGATGCAAGGATGGTACAATATTCAAAAATCCATCAATGTCATATACCACATCAATAAAAAGGACAAAAATCACGTGATCATCCCGACAGATGGTGAGAAAGCATTTGATAAAATTCAACATCCATTCATGATAAAAACTCTCAACAAAATTGGTACAGCGGGCAATTACCTCAATGTAATAAAGGCCATATGCGACAAACACACAGACAACATCATACTTAACAGCAAAAATCTGAAATCTGTGTCTGTGTGTTCAGAAGACAAGGATTCCCACTATCCCCACTTTTTTTGAGCATAGTACTGGAGGTCTTAGCCACGGCAATCAGACAACACTAAGAAGTAGAAGGCATTCTAACTGATAAGGAAGAAGTTAAACTGTCACTGTTTGCAGATGACATGATATTGTACATAGAAAACCCTGAAGAATCCACACCAAAACTACTAGAACTAAAAACTGAATTCAGCAAAGTTGAAGGATACAAAATTAATACAACAAAATCTGTCGCATTCCTATATACTAACAATGAATGTGCAGAAAGAGAAGGGGACATATTCTGACTACACCAATATTCTGTCCCTCACCGCACACCTAACCACCAGACTTTACATCAGCTGATGATTCTCATCTGCATTGACTATCCTTGTGATGGTTCCCAAATGATTATCGTCTGTTGCATCATTTCTTCTATAGTTATGACTTGGTGTTCTACTAAGAGGAAGTGTTTTCCTTCTGTATCTTTTTATCTAAGTATGGAGTGGAGGATTTTTTTTTTATTCTTGGAGTTGTAATCTAATGCCCTTGTTTTTATTTTGATCCTCAAGTTGTTACAGATGGTGAGTAGGAGCCCCTTCAAACTTGCTTCTATGAGTTTTTAACATGTGTCCATTATCCCAGAAGCATTTACTTATTTTCTGGCACAATATACTACATACTAATCTTAATGTTCATGTTATATGCTCACCTGCCCCAGATCTATAGTCCAAGGAGCTTTGGTTCCTCTTAGTGGGAGGTTGTTTCTAGAAATTGAATCTGAGTGCTTGGTGTGCACATTACTACTGATCTGTCATTGCACATAGTCCCTTTCAGAAAACAGGGCCAGAATATATATGCATATAGCTATATGTGCATATACTTACTTTATAAATAATCCCCTTTCCCTCACCTACTTGGTAATATCCTACATTTACTTAAGCCCCAAGTGCCACCTCATCTGAGCTCTGTCTTGGATGAGACAAGAGCTCCTCCTATAGGTTTTCACCATTCCCTATTCATACCTCCCCATTTACTGTGCTGTTTTGTAATTATTCCTTTGAGATTGCCATAGGAAGAGAACTAATCTTTTACTTCTGTATTCTCGACTTTGTGCACTACACACAGCACATAACATGTACACAGTACATTTTTCTTGAATGAATGAATTCATTAATGAAGTGGAACTTGAACCTCATCTGCTCTATTATGTGTGCCTTTTTCTCTTGTTGAGCTGTGCTAAACACATGGTATGGTTATCATTTTTCCTTAAGCACATAGATATGATCTCCTAAATCTAATCAACTATAAATGTACAAAGGAGGGAATTAATTTTTCTACCTCATTGGAAACAAACTACTGGCAAACTGAATATTATTGACTGCTTGGACCTACAGAATTCCACATGTGAGAAAAAGGCTTTGTGTAGGGATTCTTACATGAGAACAATGAATATGCACTGGTTTAGGTGTCTTCTAATTATTAAAATATCCTCTATAATAAAAATCCACTAGTTAGGAGATTATTTTTAATTCCAAGAAGCAATGACATTGTCATTTCACAGGTGTCTTATTGCATCTTATTTTCTCCACAATAAGCTTTAAACTTCATTATCAAATTTCCAAAGTTTATTTCCCCAGATTACTTTATATGCCCCTTTCCATTAATATACGACAAACTCAGTTTTTTTATTTCTTAGATGATACAAAAATATGTTTAAGTCCCTCATTCTCATTTTGAGTTGAAGCCAGAAGTACCTCAAAGACATTTGAGATCAAGAAGGAGATAGAATTGTCTGTGTTTATGGATATCAATGCCCTCAGGGTCATCTCTGTTAGCTCACCTTTGTGTCTCCAGGGAAACTAAATTTTTTCCTCCATTTCTAGAAAATCCATCATGGGAACACTTACTGTGTTCCCTTGGAGTTCTGGAAGCTCATATTAATCCTTTGAATAATAGCGAAACATGTGAGTTCCCTCTCTTTTAAAAGGTAAGTCAGCATCTATGAATTTTACAGAAATATCAAATCATTGGGAGCCTAAAAATGAAAAATAATGAACAGATAAGACATTTAAAGATGGGATTGTATACTAGAAAAAGTTCACCCTCAGTGCAATATTAACACACACATACATACAACCAAAAATCAGAGTCTACCTAAAAGTCATCTGGTTTAAAAAAACAAATACACAGACCATCAAGTTGATAGGGCCTTGAAAAAATAGATCCAGTCACATCATTGATACCCTAGTGTGGGCTAAAATGACTGTGCTGTCCAGGGAAGGCAGACGAGGATCAGGCTCAATCAAGTCCTTCATGATTGAACAAAATTAACTGTGTAAATGTTCTACAGGTGTTCCTGCACTACTGACAGACTAGTGTCCGAGGGAATCAGAATGAAGGTAATAGGATTCCTCTGCTGCATGCATTCATTGCATATGTGTTCCAAATTTCCCAACACAAGTCCTGAGATTTCTGATTGGAAAAGCTCAGGATGTCGTTTAGAAGCATGGTGGAATTGGCCTCTCTAGAATCATATGGACACCTGGTGTAGTCAGGAATGCTGGAAGGTAGGAAAGAGACAGTGAGTGGATAATGGGAAAATAACTGATTGGAGTCTTCTCCACTCCCAAAGGTAAGCATTCTTCTCTCTAGGTTCCAAAGCACCCTGTGCTGATGTCTGTATTGCGGAAAACAGGTTGTATTGTAATGATTTGCTTACTTCTTCCTCCAGCAAACTGTGAATTCCTTGCTGGGAGTGACTTTTATCTTCATGTCTGTGGCAGACACAGAGTAAAGGGGGCATAAATATGTATTGCTACTGAATCATACATTTTTAGAATTAGAAATATCTTTGGAATTTAGTTAGCTTTTACTTTTTGTAGGTGTGGATATGGAGACATTAGAGTTAAAATTTTGAACCTGAATCCATAGTTAGTTGCAGAGGGAAATTTAGACACAAATCATATTATTCCTAATTTTCTATTCATTAAACATTACCCCTTAAATACATACTAACATTTTTCATTTTCTCAAGTGAATGAACTGTACAAAGTCTGGCCACTGGAATTCACATACATTCCAGCATAATGGTGGCCTGGTGGTCTAGGCAATTTAAAAATGCATTTACATGCAGAGACTTCTGGATGAGAACTCATCCTAAAGAGAGGGAGAATGTGGCCAACTGAACCCAGTAATAAAGTTGAATTACTGAGAAGTCCATCACTTGGATTTGTTACTCTCCTGTCCTCTCATGTATGTATGCCTTAGTTCTAGATGAAGCATTGAGAAAAGTTGAGATAACTGTTTTGTTTTTTCACATTTTGGAGAATATTGACATATCAAATTGCACATATTTACAGTGTACATTACAGAAGTTGTAACATATGAACAACTGGGAAACCGTCACTACAACCAAGATAACGAAACTATCCATCATCCCCCAAGCTTCTTCCATGTCCTGTTATAATCATCCCTAGTGCCTCCTTCCCATTTGCAGCACGGTAACACTGATAAACACACTCTATCAACTAGTCAGCATTTTCTAGAATTTTCCTTGTTTGCAGGTTTAGAATTTCATACCTGTAGAGACAAACAGTACTAATATTCTTTTCTGGCTCTTTCCTCTCAACTAAATTATGTTTAGATCCATTTATGTTGTTTCCTGTTTCAATAGCTCACACTTTTACTGCTCAGTCATACTCCACACATTGTTTTGTATCCATTCACAAGTTGATGAACAGTTAGGTTATTTCCAAGTTTTCGAAATCCAAATAAAACTGCTATGGAAATTTGTGTGCAAGCCTTGGTAGAGACTTATGCTATCTATTCTCTTACTTTAATACCTAAATGTGAAATGACTACATCATATTAGAACTGTATGGTCTTTCAAAGACACTGCAAAACTGTTTTCCAGAGTGATTGTAGTATTTTATATTCTCACCATCAATGTTAAAGAGTTCCAATTCCTCCACATTCTTGCTAACACTATGATCAGTCTTTTTTATTTTTAGGCATTTTAGTAGATATGAAATGGCATCTCATTTTTTTTTTTTGGTCTGTCTTGAAGCTGATGTTTGGTGCACATGTATTTAGAATTGCTACACCTTCTTGGAAAATAGACCACTTCATCATAATATAATATCCCTCATTATCTCTGATAATGTTCCTCGTTCTGAAGGTTGCATTGTCTGATATAAATATAGCTCTCCTGGCCTTTTCATGTATGATTGCATGGTATATCTTTTTTCATCCTGGTACTTGTAAATTATATATGTCTTTATATTTACTATAAAGTAGGTTTCCTGGAGACAACATAGAATTGATTCATACTTTTTAAAAATCCAATTTGACAATCTCTCTTTAAATTGATGTGTTTAGATCCTGTGTCTTTAATATGAATATTGATATGGTTGATTAAACTTTGCTATCTTCCCAGCTGTTAACTATATTTTCTTCTCTTTCTCTGCCTTCTTTTGAGTTTACTGAGCATTTTAAAGATTTGATTTTGTTTCCTCTATTGACTTTATTTATACCAAATTAAATTTTTTGTTTGGTCTTCATCCTAGGGTTTACAAAATACATCTTTGAGTCTCCTTTCAAATAATATTATTTTGCTTCTTATATAATGTAAAGACTTAACAAAACACATTACCAATTTCTCCTTCTCACACTTTGTGTTATTGTTATACATCTTATGTTTACATATGTAACAAAGAACACATTGCTAATATTTTTCTTCAAAGAGTCGGTAAACTTTTCAACCAGTCAATACGAATCTCATCTCTTTCCACATCTAAAAGGAACCCAACATGGCTTTGGATTACTGAGTGTTCATCAGACTGTTAGAGAATTGATATCCCAACACATAGTAGGCACACAGGTAAATACTTGGTGAATAAATAATTTAGTGTTCTCTTTCCTAAAAAATATTTTTATAGTTTGTACAGAACTAAGTAAATCCAGGAATCATTGATAAGGCTACCTATCCATTACTTCAATTATACAAACATTCACTCTAAAAAGGAAGTATGCTTCCTCAAACTTCCAGGAGGGGTGAGGGAGAGAGATGAGATGGAAATGGGCTATTTCGACTATTATCAAAGATACAGTTTACATCTAAGTAGGAGCTCACTATTCAAATAAGCCCGATTAACAGAAAAGGCTTACTTTCAATTTTATGTGCTTACTGTTTTCCCTGAAAAACTTATTTTTAATTCTTCTGGAAGAAGGCTAACCGAACAAGGAAAAGAAATACAGTAATCTTGTTCTCTAGGTCTTTTACTACTCAGGTTGAATTTTAAGATTAATATAACACTAATTATTATTGTATGTTGTTATTTCTACCAAATGTATTTTAAGTGCTTATAAGGTTTCAGTTAGCACAAAATATTGCTAAATACTTTGTAAATATTATGTCATGTGTCTCTTAGTTCACAACACTGCTTCTCATATTGAAAAGCATTTCATATAATTGATAACACTTTTGACATTCATTGTTTTATTTGATCCTTTCAACAATCCTGTGAAATAAGTATTATCATTTTCATTTTATGGATTTGTAAATCTGAGGCTCAGGGATAGATATTACTGGGTAGGTGATACACTTCATCGAATAATGAGAACACCATGTCCAAGTCTGCTCTCTGCACCCTGCTTTATCCGGGATATATATTATCCAAACACTCCTGCTGTCTCATGCTCTATTGCATTTACCTCCTCCTACTCCAGCATCTCTCTTGTAGCCAACCAAATCAAACTATAAAATGACAGCAGGCTGTCTCCATATATTCACAGATCTCATTTAGGTCTATCTGACTTACTTTATACTATTACCCTCCTTCGTCTTTTAATTCACGAGAATTAGAAATTTCCTAGAGAACTTCATCTGTCATGTTCTGGGTACAATTGCATAGCTATGATTCATTAGCTTTTGGACCACATTATTACCTGCTTAGGGATTCTAAGCAAACTGTGTGCAAATGCAATGAATGTTTCTTTTAATGAAGTAATTGCAACATCAAACATTAAACTGAGGACTATTTTGTCACATGTTCACTGAGCATATGATCTAATCTAAAGCACGAAAATTATTACAGATAACCCATTTCAGTAGCTCAGTAGCATTTCTAATGAAGATACTCTTTCTTTAGAAAATAAAGCTTGTGAATGACCTTGAATGACACCCATAGTAGATGATTCAAAAGCATTTGAAAAGCCAGAAATTTTATATTTTGATAAAGGAACAGAAACTCATAATTCAAAATTTGTATAATACTGTCCTTAACTACATTTGATTGATAATAAATCATGCCAAGTTTAGAATTGTTTTTCGTGGTGCTGCTGAAATCATTTAGGAGACAGAAGAAACTGTCACTTCTAGAACAGGATGAACTAGGTTTGCATGACTACATCTAGACTGTTTCTCAAAGAATCTCAAAAGCTCTCCCCGTAAACTTCTATTCTACTGATGACACTTACCAAATTATTTAGTATTTAAAAATAAATATTTGACTTTTCTTCATTTGTATGTTTATAAAGAAAAATGTAAACTAAATCTCTGATAGGACATCCCAGAATATTAGAGTGCAAATACACTCTTTGTCAGTTCCCAAAAGCTCTCAGTGGCTTTGGAAATGGGATAATGAGAACTTCTACTTTAATGTCTAAACTATCCTGAAACTATTTTCAAAAATGCCAAAGTGAGTCGATATCATTCAGAAAGAAACAGCAACACTCGTGCCCGATGAGAAAAATAGCTCATCCAAAAAGAGATTGGTCACAGAAAGCAACTTAGACAAAATGAGTCTTCAGTGGACGTAGGACACTTAAAAACTGGCCATGATATTTCTTTTTTTTAAAGCTCAAAAGTATTTGCAATGTTCTTATTCTTCATGAGTGACAAAGCCCTCACTACCCATTGTACAAGGCATGGGATTGCTTTGCCTGCAACCGGTTGCCTAAATGAGAATGGGGTGGATAGAACAGAAGAGTACAAAGGAAAGGATGTTGTACAATTCAGAAACAGAGGAAGGGAAGAGGGAGAAAGAAAGGTGGAGAAAAGCCAAATGAGAGAAAACCTGAAGAACTTCGTAGGCTCTGGAAGTTACTTGAGATGCCCTGCCCCCACCACAGTATCAAACCTCCAAATGGACTCACATCCTCGCTACCTACTGCTTCTATATAGCCATCTTAAAGAGGCGTGTATTGCAGCCAACTAGATGACATTGCTATGTTTTGTGTATCTTTAATTTAATCCATTTTAAATGTACAATTTTCCTTCCATATTTTGAAGCCAATGTTCAATTGAATAGGAAGTTCTCAGGCCTCCAATATTTTAATGGGATCTTGAAAAGCTACTAGGCCCAGGGAATTGTGTCTGTGTAGGCCAATGGATAAAGCAGCCCTGCTGGAGCATAATTTAGCTGCCAGCCACAAAGCTACCTGTCTTTACATTACTCATCTTGAGAAAATGTCCAATATTTTCTACTAGTTGTCTTTAAAAGTCTTCAATGGCATGGAACGCAGATCTTGGACCATTGATAAGGCACTATACATTTCTTAGTATCTGATTTAGGATACCATATGACTTTGACTTTAATTTTGATATTTTATTCAATTATTTATAAGACAGTAAAGAGGTCTGCATTAATCATAGCTGCCTAATGAGTCTACCTTGACTTTCAGAGCCATCCTTGTACAATTTATTCATTTGCATATAATACCTTCCATCATCCAATGGAAATAAAAAGCATTGTCAGAGATAAGGACTAAGTAAGAGAGAAATAGAAAAAAAATGGGACGAATTTGGAAAATGATGTAGATGTCACTAATGTAAGAATATCCAAATAATTTGGCAGGATCCGTGACCCTGTTTTCTGAGTAAATGATAACCTTTGTTTTAAACACCAATAAGCAGTGCTCAATTTAAGTCTCCCTCCTCCAAATAAATAAATGACAATTCCTTCATGCCTTCACCTAAGCTGCCAATACTTTACAAACACATATACCACTTAAATATCCAGGGTTGTTTTTATATTTGACCTTCCCTGATCCCACTACTAGCTTCCCAGGAAACCCACAGGATCATCTTTGCACCTAACGGTCCCAACAGCTAACACGCCTCCAGAAGCCCTAGTTTCACTTCCTGATAAACACGGACAATATAAATTCCTAATCATAAAGTACTTTTTTACAGACAATAATAACTAAGGTTCCCATAAACTTAAATGCCTTCAGAGGCCAGGCATGTATTAAAAACATATGAACAGCCTGACATGAGATTAAAATCTGAAGAGCCCACATTCCAAATAATCTTTACATTTAAAAACATTATTTTTTTATTAAGGTATCATTGATATACTCTTATGAATTTTTCACATGAAAAACAATGTGGTTACTACATTCATCATATTATCAAGTCTCCACCCATACCCCATTGCAGTCACTGTCCTTCAGTGTAGTAAGATGCCACAGATTCACTATTTGCCTTCTCTGTGCTACACTGTCTTCCCTGTGACATGCGACACCATGTGTACTAAACATAATACCCCTCAATCCCCATCTCCCTCCCTTCCCACCCGCCCTCCCCCACTCCTCCACTTTGGTAACTGCTAGTCCCTTCTTGGAGTCTGTGAGTCTGCTGTTGTTTTGTTCCTTCAGTTTTGCTTCATTGTTATGCTCCACAAATGAAGGAAATCATTTGGTATTTGGTATTTGTCTTTCTCTGCCTGGCTTATTTCACTGAGCATAATATCCTCCAGCCCCATCCATATTGTTGCAAGTGGTAGGATTTGTTTCTTTCTTATGGTTGAATAGTATTCCATTGTGTATATGTACCACCTCTTCTTTATCCATTCATCTACTGATGAACACTTAGGTTGCCTCCATATCTTGGCTATTGTAAATAGTGCTGTGATAAGCATAGGGGCTCATATATGTCTTTTCGAATCTGAGAACTTGTATTCTTTGCGTAAATTCCTAGGAGAGGGATTCCTGGGTCAAATGGTATTTCTATTTTTAATTTTTGAGGAACCTCCATATTGCTTTCCACAACGGTTGTACTAGCTTACATTGCTACCAGCAGTGTAGGAGGGTTCCCCGTTCTCCGCATCCTCACCAGCATTGTTCCTAGTCTTTTCGATGCTGGCCATCCTAACTGGTGTGAGGTGGTATCTCATTGTGTTTTTAATTTGCATTTCCCTGACAATTAGTGATGTGGAGCATCTTTTCATGTGTCTGTTGGCCATCTGAATTTCTTCTTTGGAGAATTGTCTCTTCATATCCTCCACCCATTTTTTAATCAGCTTATTTTCTTTTTGGGTGTTGAGGCATGTGAGTTCTTTATATATTTTGGATGTAAACCCCTTGTTGGATATGTCGTTTAAAAACACATTCTCCCATACTGAAGGATGCCTTTTTGTTCTGCTGATGATGTGCTCTGCTATACAGAAGCTTTTTAGTTTGATGTAGTCCCATGTGTGCATTTTTGTTTTTGGTTCCCTTGCTGGAGGAGATGTGTTCAGGAAGAAGTTGCTCATGTCTATATTCAGGAGATTTTTGCCTATGTTATCTTCTAAGAGTTTTACAGTTTAATGACTTGCATTCAGGTCTTTGATCCATACTGAGTTTACTTTTGTGAATGGGGTTAAACAATAATCCAGTATCATTCTCTTGCATATAGCTGTTCAGTTTTGCCAACTGCATTTGTTCAAGAGGCTGTCATTTCCCTATTGTATGTCCATAGCTTCTTTATCATATATTAATTGACCATATATGGTTCGGTTTGTATATGGGCTTTCTAGTCTGTTCCATTGGTCTACTGTTCTGGTCTTGCGCCAACACCAAATTGTCTTGATTACTGTGGCTTTGCAGTCAAGTTTGAAGTTGAGGAATGTAATCCACCCAGCTTTATTCTTCCTTTTCAGGACTGCTTTGCCTATTCAGGGTCTTTTGTGGTTCAAAATGAATTTTAGAATGATTTGCTCCAGTTCATTGAACAATGCTATTGGTATTTTCATAGGAATTGCATTGAATCTGTAGATTGCTTTAGGCAGGATGGCCATTTTACCAATATTATTCTTCCTATCCATGAGCACGGAATGTGTTTCCATTTATTGGTATCTTCCTTAATTTCCCTCATTAGTGTCTTGTAGTTTTCAGAGTATAGGTCTTTCACTTCCTTGGTTAGGTTTATTCCTAGGTATTTTTCTCTTTTTGATGCATTGTGAATGGAATTGTTTTCCTGGTTTCTCTTTCTCCTAGTTCATCTTTAGTGTATAGGAATGCAAAAGGTTTCTGTGTATTAATTTTTTATCCTGCAACTTTGCTGAATTCAGATATTAGATATGGCAGTTTTAGAGTGGATTCTTTATGGTTTTTTATGTACAATATCATGTCATCTGCAAACAGTGACAGTTTAACTTCTTCCTTACCAATCTGGATACCCTTTATTTCTTTGTGTTGTCTAATTGCTGTGGCTAGGACCTCCAGAAACATGTTGAATAAAAGTGGAGAGAGTGGGCATCCTTGTCTTGTTCCCAGTCTTAAAGGAAAGGCTTTCAGCTTCTCGCTGTTCAGTATGATATTGGCTGTGGGTTTGTCATATATGGACTTTATTATGTTGAGGTACTTGCCCTCTATACCCATTTGGTTGAGAGTTTTTATCATGAATGGATGTTAAATTTTGTCAAATGCTTTTTTGGCATCTATGGAGACAATCGTGGTTTTTGTTCTTCTTTTTCTTGATGTGGTGGATGATGTTGATTGGTTTTCTAATATTGTATCATCTTTGCATCCTTGGAATAAATCCTACTTGATCATGGTGGATGATCTTTTTAATACATTTTTGAATTTGGTTTGCTAATATTTTGTTGAGTATTTTTTCATCTATGTTCATCAGGGATATTGGTCTGTAGTTTTCTTTTTTTGTGGTGTCTTTGTCTGGTTTTCATATTAGACTGATGATGGCCTCATAGAATGAGTTTTTGGAGTATTCCCTCTTATACTTTTTGGAAAACTTTAAGGAGGATGGGTATTAGGTCTTCACTAAATGTTTGATAAAATTCAGCGGTGAAGCCATCTGGTGCAGGGCTTTTGTTCTTGGGTTCTTTTTTGATTACCAATTCAATTTCGTTGCTGATAATTTGTCTGCCCAGATTTTCTGTTTCTTTATGGGTCAGACATTTTCTAGAAAGTTTTTGATTTCTTCAAGGTTATCCATTGGTTGTCATATAATTCTTCACAGTATTCTCTACAAATTCTTGGAATTTTGGTGATGCCCATAGTGATTTTTCCTTTCTTGTTTCTGATTCTGTTTATGTGTGTAGACTTTTTTTTTCTTGATAAGTCTGGGTAGGGGTTTATCTGTTTTGTTTATTTTCTTGAAGAACCAGCTCTTGCTTTCATTGATTCTTTCTATTTTGTTCTTCTTGATTTTATTTATTCCTGCTCTAATCTTTATTATGTCCCTCCTGCTACTAACTTTGGGCCTTATTTGTTCTTCTTTTTCTAGTCTCATTAGTTGTGAGTTTAGACTGTTCATATGGGTTTATTTTTCTTTCCTGAGTAGGTCTGTATTGCAATATACTTCACTTGTAGCACGGCCTTCACTGCATCCCACAGATTTTTGCAGTGGTGAATTATTATTGTTGTCATTTGTCTCCATAGATTGTTTGATCTCTGTGTTTATTTGGTGACTGATCCATTCATTATTTAGGAGCATGTTGGGAAGTGTCCATATGTTTGTGGGAGTTTTCATTTTCTTTGCGTGATTTATATCTAGTTTAGTACCTTTGTAGTTTGAGATGTTGGTTGGTACAATTTCAATCTTTTTGAATTTACCAAGGCTCTCTTTGTGGCCTAGTATATGATCTATTCTTGAAAATATTCCATGTGTACTTGAGAAGATTGTGTATTCTCCTGCTTTTGGGTGTAGAGTTTTGTAGATGTGTGTTAGGTCCATCTGTTCTAGAGTGTTGTTCTGTGTCTATGGGCCCTTACTTATTTTCTGTCTGGTTGATATGTGTTTGGAGTGAGTGGAGTGTTGAATTCTCTTAGAATGAATGCATTGCATTCTATTTCCCCTTTTACTTCTGTTAGTATTTGTTTCACATATGTAGGTACTTTTGTGTTGGGTGCACAGATATTTATAATTGTTATATCTCCTTGTTGGTTTGACCCTTTTATCATTATGTAATGTCCTTCTTCGTCTCTTGTGACTTTCCTTGTTTTGAAGTCTATTTTGTCTGATACAAGTACTGCAACTCCTGCTTTCTTCAACCTATTAGTTGCATCCATATCTTTTTCCATCCCTTCTTCACTTTTAGTCTCTGTATGCTTTGGGGTTAAAGTGACTCCCTTGTAGGCAGCATATAGATGGGTCCTGTTTTTTTATCCATTCAGTGACTCTATGTCTTTTGATTGGTGCATTCAAACCATTTACATTTAGGATGATTGTCGATAAGTTATGTACTTATTGCCATTACAGGCTTTAGATTCGTGGTTACCAAAGGTTCAAGACTAACTTCCTTACTATCTAAGAGGTTTAACTTAACTCACTTAGTATGCTATTACAAACAAAATCTAAAGGTTCTTTTTTTCTCCTCTGTTTTCTTCCTCCTCCATTCTTTACATATTAGATGTTGTGTTCTGTACTCTTTGTCTATCCCTTGACTGGCTTTGGGGGGAGTTGATATAGTTTTGCATTTTCTTAGTAATGAACTCTTCTACTTTCGTTTCTGTGGTTTTATTACCTCTGGTGACAGCTATTAAACCTTAGGAACACTTCCACCTACAGAAGTCCCTCCAAAATACACTGTAGAGATGGTTTGTGGGAGGTAAATTCTCTCAGCTTTTGCTTATCCGGAAATTGTTTAATCCCTCCTTCAAATTTAAAAGATAATCTTGCTGGATAAAGTATTCTTGGTTTGAGGCCCTTCTGCTTCATTGCCCTAAAGATATCATGCCACTCCCTTCTGGCCTGTAAGGTTTCTGCTGAGAAGTCTGATGATAGCTTGATGGGCTTTCCTTTGTATGTTATCTTATTTCTCTCTCTGGCTGATTTTACTAGTCTGTCTTTATGCTTGATCTCTGCCATTTTAATTATTATATGTCTCGGTGTTGTCTTCCTTAGGTCCCTTGTGTTGGGACATCTATGGACTTCCATGGCCTGGGAGACTATTTCCAACCCCAGATTAGGGACGTTTTCAGCAATTAATTGCTCAAAGACACTTTCTATCCCTTTTTCTCTCTCTTCTTCTGGTACCCCTATAATACAAATGTTGTTTCATTTGGATTGGTCACACATTTCTCTCAATATTCTTTCATTCTCAGAAATCCTTTTTATTCTCTTAGACTCAGCTTCTTTGTATTCCTCTTTTCTAATTTGCATTTGATTTATCATCTCCTCCACCATATCTAATCTTCTTTTAAAACCTTCCATTGTATGGTTCATATCTGATACTGTGTTCTGTAATGATTGGATCTCTGACCTGAATTCATTCCTGAGTTCTTGAATATTTTTCTGTACCTCCATGAGCACATTTATGATTTTTATTTTAAAATTCTCTTTCAGGAGGATTCATGACTTTGATTTAATTTGACTTTCTGGTGTATTTATGATTTTTCTTTGAAATTGGTTCCTTTGATGTTTCATATTTGTATGTGGCATCCTCTGGTTCCCAGAAGCTCTACTCTCTGTAGATGCTCAGCCCCTGGAGCAATGTCGGTGGTCACAGGGGAACAGCGTTGGTGCCTGGTGGGAGGAAAGAGCTGTTCCTGCTTCCCAGCTGCTATGCCTGTCTCCACTGCCAGAACGAGTGGGCCGAGCACACAGGTATAAGCCTCTATGCGTTGCTTTTGTAGCTGCTGTAGGCAGGGTTTCTCTGTGGCTGACCTGATGCTAGGGCAGGATTTGTTGGTTTGTGAGCCAGGTGCCAGCTCACCAGAAGGAAGGCACAGCAGGCTGCGTATCACAGTGGGGGGCCTTGGAGCTGTGTAACACGCCAGGGGACTGGACAACTGAAGGTCGTGAAAGTTCCCAACCTGCTGGAAAGATTGCACCCAGATAATTTTGTGTACCTGTCCTTTCTCCTGAGCAGTAAGCTCTGGGCAATCCTTGCCCCTTTAGCAGCCTTCTCACTGTTAGGAAGTCTCTCAGACAGCCCTCCTTTCTTTTGTTCCACAGCAGCTGGATATGGATCCCTGTATTCCACAAGCAGCTGGAATCTCAGTCTCTCCAGGTATTCTGCCTATCTTAGCTTTCCAACCACCCTAATCACCACAGCACCATATAATGTAGGTCTGTGTGCCCAGAGCAGATCTCCAGAGCGAGGTGTTCAGCAGTCCCAAGCCTCCATTCTCTCCTCACTCTGTTTCTCTTCCTTCTGCCAGTGAACTGGGGTGGAGAAAGGCTTGGGTCCTACCAGGTAACAGCTTTGGTTGTTACCCTGTTCTGTGAGGTCCGTTCTTTTCTCCAAGGTGTATGCAGTCTTGTGCAGTTATACATAATTATAAATAATAGTTGTATTATTTATATTTTCATATTATATGCAGTTTTAGGAGAAGGCTCTGTCTCACTCTTCACGCTGCCATCTTTAATCCTATGTCTTCAAAAACATTTTTATAGACATACAAAAGTGCTTTAGTCACCAATCTTCAGAGCCTGCAGTAACCCTTAATATACATTCACTACGGAATCTTCTTACTTTTAGTAATTATTGAGTAAGTATATGGGTAGAAAGATTGATGGACCTCTAGAGGGATGGTGGAGTGATTGGGTAAATGCCTTTCCATTAGAATAGTTGTTTTTCTTAAAATTAGATTGGTAAACAACATTTGGTTTGTCTTTGAGTGAGACCAACTCTTGTTAGATGCTTATTTCTTGTGAAGGTTGTTGACAGCAAAATAAGCATTTCACAGAAAAACATAAGGAAATCAGAAAGTACTCTTTTCCAAAACCACTGCCTGAGGAAGACTGTAAATCTTTTCAAAACACCTAAGTAATTTCCACTAAGATAAGGAATGCATGAAAATATGGAGACAGAAGGATTCACTGTGATCAAAAGTGCAAATGCCTAATTTTGTTAAAAAAGAAAACTGAGGCCCAGAAAATTAATATTTTTCCATAAACCATATAAACTTAATAGGACCAATACTAGAATTCTCTAAGATTCCTTCTAGAGCATCTCACTCTTTAAGGAGTGAGAGAAATAGATTCCTATTACTTGTGATTCATTGTTTCCTATGAGAAATGTATTTCCCCAATGTTGTAATGATCTATCATGTTCTAATTAGTACAATGAATTATATCAATGTTTCATAAACTGCTGCCATTGGACCTTCAGATGTCTTTGACATTAATCTCAGTAATTTGAGAGTTACTGAATTATATCACAAGATGAAAATATGAAAACTATCAATTTTCACACTGTTTAATTCCAAGCACAGTCACTCTGCAAACTATTTCATTAGTGGGCCCCAATGAACCATATCTCCTGGTATTCATGCCCTCAGTAAGCCACTCCAGACATTGACTCTGAGCCTTACCACAGGACTTGTGTTGGTTAGTGGTAGAGAAGCCAGCCTGATACACAGGACTAATAATCACTTTCTCACTGGGACAGATTCTCTAGGAACTATCAGAGCCCAGCCATGCTCATAGGAACTCAATGATAGACCACAGTAGAAGAGAGAGTGGCCATATGGCTGAGAACTGAGACACAAGACAGGTAAATGATCCCAGCTCTCCAATTCCCCAGCTGAGCCCAATTCGAACACTGGATGTACAATATTGTTCCAATTTAAGCCACTAAATTCTGAAGTGATTTGATAAATGCATACTTTACCAAAAACAGTGTGGAAGTTATTAGATAAGAGATCTAAGGAATGAAGGGTGGGGTAGGCAAAAGGACAATGTAAATATGTGCCAAAAGTCTACAGGTAGACATATATCAACATCTTTAGGAGAACCTGCATCGCTCAGATACCAGGAATATAACAAAAGGGGCATAAGATTATCAGACAGAATAGGGAAGAACAGGAATTGTAACAACCTTAAAATCACATGAGGTTAAATGATTTTTCATATTCAATAAAGATTAAATATCACAAAATCTTCCAATCACCTTGTACTATAATACCCTATGCTATTATCCCTCATTGTACAGATAAGGAAATGGAAATCTGGAGAGATTAGGCAATTTGCCTCAGGTCTCTTGGGTGTTACGAGGATCAGACTCTAAGACATTAGTTGACTGTATAAAGATGAGACAGATTTCTTACCATCTAATGGGTCAAAGAATGAACCCACATTCTCCAACTTAGCATTTCTTTTAAGTAAATAGCATTCAATTTTTGTAAAGGTAAAAATATCATCCAAAAGAAATATTAGGTTTGGGAGATCAGATTACTTCTGGTGATGCTATTATATTACTTTCATATTGGAATATTAGAATATTTCACTCATTTTCTCTTTTTACAGTCTTTATTAAGGGTTTTTTTCCTTTGAGTTTTTCTTTTTTTTTTTATTAAGAGTCTATTTTTTTGAACAGTTTAAGGTTCACAGCAAAATTGAGGGGAGGTACATAGATTTCCCATATCTCCCCCTGCCTCCACATGTGTATAGCCTCCCCCATTATCAACATCCCCAACATTTGTTGCAATGATGAACCTACAGTGACACATCAAAATCACCCAAAACCCATAGTTTACATTACAATTCACTCTTGGTGGTGCACATTCTATGAGTTTGGGACAAATGCATAATGATTTATATCCATTATTATCATATCACACAGTTTTTACTGCCCTAAAAATCTTCTGGGCTCTAGCCAGTCATCTCATACCCACCACCACCCACCAAACAATGGCAACAACTGATCTTTTTACTGTCTCCATAGTTTTTCCTTTCCCAGAATGTCATATAGTTGGAATCATATAGTATGTAGCCTTTGCAGATTGGCTTCTTTCACTTAGTAATATGCATTACAGTTTCTCCATGTCTTTTGATGGGTACATAGCTTATTTCCTTTTAGTGCTCAATCCTATTCCATTGTCAGGATGAATCAGGGTTTATTTATCCATTTGCTACTCCTGAAATACATCTTACCAAGTTTTGGCAATTATGAATAAAAGTGCTATTAACATCTGTGTGCAAGTTTTTGGGTGCATGTGAGTTTTCAACTCCTTTCAGTGAATACCAAGGAACAAGATTGCTGGATCTCATGATGAGTAGTATATTTGGTTTTATAAGAACCTGCCAACTGCCTTCTGAAGTGGCTAGGCCATTATGCATTCCTCCCAGCAATGTATGAGAGTTCCTGTTTCTCCATGCCCTCACCAGCATTTGGTGGTGTCTCTGTTCCAGATTTTAGCCAATCTGAAAGATACATAATGGTATCTCATTATCACTTAATTTGCATTTCTCTGGTGATATAGGATGTGGAACATCTTTTGCTTATTTGTCATCTGTATATCTTCTTTGGTGAGATGTCTGTTAAAGTATTTGGCTTATTTTTTAATTGGATTCTTGGTTTTCTTCTTGTTGAATTTTAAGAATTCTTTGTATATTTTGATTAACAGTCCTTCATGTGTCTTTTGCAAACCATTTCTAACAGTCTGTATCTTGTCTTCTTGTTCTCTTAAGATTTCTTTACTGAGCATAAGTTTTTCGTTTTAATTAAGTTCAGCTTATAAATTATTTCATGTATCATGTCTGTCATGATAAATCTAAAAAGGTATCACTACACCTGTGGTCAGCAAGGTTTTCTCCTATGTTATCTTCTAGGAGTTAATAGTTTTGCATAAGTTTGTGATATGTTTTGTATTTGCAAAGGATGTAAGGTCTGTGTCCAGGTTCATTTCTGTACATTATAGATTTCTAGTTGTTCCATCAACATCTGTTGAAAAGACCATCTTTGTTCCACTATATTGCCTTTCCTTTGTCAAAGATCAGTTGACCATATATTATGTGGGTCTATTTCTGGGCTCTCTGTTTTGCTCTATTGATCTTTTTGTCTGTTCTTTTACCAATACCACACTGTTTTTATCACTGTAGCATTGCAATTAGACTTTAAGTAAGGTAGTGTGTCTTCCAATTTTGTTTTTCTTTAATATTGTGTTGACAATTCTAGGTCTGTTGTTTCTCCATATAAATGTTATAACCAGTTTGTTGATATTTATAAACAACTTGCAGGGATATCAATTGGGATTGCATTAAATCTCTACATCAAATTGGAAAGAAATGACATCTTGACAATATTGAGTCTTCCTGCCCAAAAGCATGGAATATTGTTCCATTAATTTAGTTCTTCCTTCATTCTAAATTTCACTTATCAGGGTTTTGTAGTTTTCCCACATATGGATCTTACACTAATTTTGTTAGATTTATATATATTTCATTTTGGAGGATGCTAGTGTAAATGAGATTTAATTTTTAATTTCAAATTTCACTTGTTCATTGCTGGTATACAGGAAAGCAATTGACTTTTGTATATTAACTTTGTATCCTACAACTTGGCTATCATCATTTACTAGTTCCTGGAGTTTTTTTTTGTTGATTCTTTTGGATCTTCTATATAGATGATCATGTCATCTGTGAACAAACATAATTGATTCTGTCTTGCCAATATGTATACCTTTTATTTCCTTCTCATGTCTTACTGCATTAGAACTTCCATTATGATACTGAAAAGCAGAGGTAAGGGGACATACTTAGTGGGAAAGTTTCAAGTTGCTCACCATTTAGTATAATTTTTTAATGTTTTCAATTAAATATCTTTAATTTTTATATTCATTTATTTTCTTTCAGAAAATCCCAATTCTGGCTTATAAACTAAAGAAAAAGATGAAGGGCATCAAAAAAATTATTTCAGGCATAAATGATTTTATTATATGACAGCAAAAAATTCCTTTTGATAATGGAAACCAAGGAAAACAGAACTTAGTTCAAAGCTTATGTTGCACTTACTGCTTTTTTTTTTAGCAGCTGAGCATGAAGCATTTATTTGGACATTAAGAGTTGAAGAGAAAAGAGAGAGTATGTGTCTGGGATGTTGGGATGTTGGGGTTGCAGGCAGACCCAGAGCGGGTTGCTCAGAGTAGGGAACCTCTTTTCTTTTTTCTTTTTTTGAGAGGGCATCTCTCATATTTATTGATCAAATGGCTGTTAACAACAATAAATTTCTGTATAGGGGACTCAATGCACAATCATTAATCAACCCCAAGCCTAACTCTCAACAGTCTCCAATCTTCTGAAGCATAACGAACAAGTTCTTACATGGTGAACAAGTTCTTACATAGTGAATAAGTTCTTACATAGTGAACAGTGAGTGCAAGGGCAGTCATATCACAGAAACTTTCGGTTTTGATCATGCATCATGAAGTATAAACAATCAAGTCAGGTATGATTATTCATTTGATTTTTATACTGCACTTACTGCTTTTTATATGTAAGTAGAGCATGGTAAAAATCTTAATAATATTCAGGACCACAATATCATAATGACCAAGGGAAACAAACTTTCCAACAGTTTTTACTTGCCTGGACTGTTGGTCTAACAATTCACACAAAAGGGTCCGGTGGTCTGATGACTTCAAAGAAAGCGGAAAGTAAGGAGCTCAAAGCAGAGAGTGAGGCTTTCTACTCCCACAACAAAGATTATGCCCCAAAAGGCCGAGATACATGTAAAACTCTCAATGTTGTCATTTCATCTCTTAAACACACACGCACACAAGCATCAATTGTAATATCAAACGGAAGATGAACTACGAGTTATTAGAACTAAAACTGAATGCCTCTTGCAAGCTTTTAAATTACATTATTATTTTTATCCAAATCAGTTATATTTAAGGTGCAATAGTACATAGGAGTATATCATCAAAGGAAAATGAACAGGAGAAAAATATTTATTAATACACTAATAATACATACTTCTACTTCTGAACATAACTGGGTAACTGGTGTTGAAAAAGTTCTCCTGCCATAAATAACTAAAATTGGGCAAAATATTTGATAACTTGCTTCAAAGACTGTGTAACAGGCAGCACAGAACTAAGATTCTCAAGAGACCATTGAGCTCCATGACTGCTCTTGCTTTCAGCCTAAGGAACCTTCCTGGCTGTGGCACAGGAAGAAAAAGCCTAAGCAGAACACAGCAGTCTCACCACACTGAGGAGACAGAGCTTGGGGTTTGAGGCTAATGAGATGGCTGAAATGAGTGAGGCAGGTTGCCTGAAAAAAGGGAATTATGCAGTGTAAGATCTTCATAAATCTGCAGAGAGAATCTGCTTTATATTTTGGTTGAACATAAAGCTGCACTTCTGCAGGGCAAGAGTCTAAATGGCCAAGCAAAGAACAAGTGCTGAAGAATGAATTATTACCAGAGCATGCAAAGGGCTCTGAATAACTACTAGGGCATGAATGCAGAGGGCTAGGAAAGACCCTGATTTTAAGAAGACCCTGTAAGCAGCTCACCTTATATAAATCTATTATATAATAGATCTTCAGGTAGTCTTAGGTACATGTCTAGCTCTTCTAAGTAGTTTCCCCCTAATTTAAGGCTACCTTAGATCCTCCATACAGAAACTTTAAAGCAACCCTTAAAAGGAACAACTGATATGCAACAAATTAAGTGCTAGCAGAAACAACCCCCAAAATACCTTAATAAGAGAAAATTACCAAACCTAGATGCTCAACAACATTGAGAAAAATGATGTCTTTAATAGAAGATAAATTCATCAACAGAAATAGACCTAGAAATCACAGGCTCATGAAATCTGCTGTTAGCACTTCCTTTGAATTAATTTAGTTAGTATCTAAAAGTTTTAGCTATTATTTGTATTTTTAATTCCAATATTTACTGTATATCTTTTTGGTTCTCTGGAAAAGTTGCTAACTCATCTTGAATTCCTTATATATTTTAATCGTAATTTTAACATTTCATCTGATGATTATCTAGAATTCCTATGGATCTATTTCTATTGTCACTTTTTCCTCTTGATTTTTTATTATCTCAATTTCTCAGTACCTTATTATTTTTGAAATTAGTTTCTGCTAGCTTTCAGCTATCAAAAAGGATAGTGCCTATAACTTTATTAGGGTCATTTCTGAGGTAGTGGAAGATGTTCTTGCCTCCAGAAATTTACATTGTTTTCTGCTATGTAAGATACAGACAGGTAACATTACACCAATCAAGGATTATATTTGCAGTGGAGCTTCAGTTTTGGGCTCCATTGGTATAATTTCTGATTGTGCTTAATCCTCAGGGAGAGCCTTATGGAATTTCCCTCAGGAAGCTGTGGCACAGACCAGCAGAAATATTACTTGGATCTGTCTAAATTCAAATATTTGTCTTCTAACCTCCCTGAGGCTGCTAAAGTTCTGATCATCTGGGCTCTTCATCTAGTGATCATTATAGAACAGGTCATTTATTGCCTTAAAGCAGGAATCAGCAAACTTTGTCCATAAAGAGCCAGACAGTAAACATTTTAGACTTTGCAGGCCAGGAGAAATCCCTAACCTGTCCTGATCTGTGCTCAAGGGAAGGTCAGCACACTTGCACCCAGTTGCCGTATGGAAGACATTCTCCAGATGAAGAGTGACCAGCTCTAGCAGAGAAGCCTGGTGGATCAGGCAGGCAGGAAGAATAGGGAGAAGGGGCCCTACAGTCCATTTTACACTCTGTGTCATTGAAATTATGATCCCTGTGTACCCTTTTTTCCCCTTTGAGAGCCCAGCCATCTCCACCTGAGTAGCTGGCCAGAGTGGAGCCAACTCATTGAGCTACCGATTACCACACTGAGATTCTAGGTGACCGGCTGTTGCCAAGAACTGAGTCCTTAACTTCTCAGCGCCGATCCACGTGAGCCAGAGCAGCTGGAACCCACCGCCATCTTTTGGGAAGGCAGGGCTGAGGGTGGAGGGAAAAAGAGGTGGCAGTGGTTGTCCCAGCTTGGTCTTCACAGCTCACGATGCCAGTCTGCCCGAGGGTGCATTTGGGCCATAAAATCCCGGCAGCAGCTACATTTGGCCTATGGGCTATAGTCAGCTAATCCTAGCTTTAAAGTTAACGATGACTCCTGATGCTAGACTATCCACTTTCTTTCTTTTCAAGAGACTGATCTGGCAAACCCTTACTGCCTAGATAACTTTTTGGTTTTTTCAAACTCAGTTTTTAAATGTTTGTACAGTTTTTTCTCACTGGGAGGTCTAGTCTAAGACAGGTTCTCAACATTATCACTGTTGACATTTTGGGCCAAATAATTCTGTTCGGGGGGACTGTCTTATGCATTGTAGGATGTGTGGCACCTTGCCTGATCTTTATCCATTGATGCCAGTATCACTTCCCCAGTGTGACAACTAAAAATTTCCCCAGATATTGCCAAATATTCTGTGGGGGGCAAAATGGCCCCAGTTGTGAAGTACTGGTAGAAAGTACTATTTCGTCATTACCAGAAGAAACTGAACACATATTAAAATTCTTTGAATTGTGGTTCTTTTTCTGCAAAAATTAATAATATATAGCATCATAAGAATTACATAACATAGAAAGTACTCAGCTTAGTGTTTTGTACATCAGAAAATACTTAGAAGAGCTAGACATGTGCCTAAGACTACCTGAAGATATAAAAAACACTAATAATATATTTAGGGTATGTCCATAAATGATAACATTATTAAAGTTTGCACATAAATTTTCCATGCTTGCTAATAATTTTAAATTATGATGTTTGTGAGTTACAGGCATTTTTCTAAACTTGTTACTTTTATCACCATATTTCATTCTCAGAATGCTCTGAGGAGATAGGTGAATGATTGCCCTCATCTTAAGTATACAGAAAATGAGGTGCAGAGAGGTTAATTGGCTTGACTAGTAGTGACAGCAGGTAAGTCATGGAGCCAGGATTCAAAAGGAAGCAGTCCATCTGAGGAACCTGAGCTTCCTGGTTGCAAGGATTTCCAGATGTGATAGATTGTACTGGATTAGTCACAATGTGTCTCTTCAGAGTTCTTTTAATACTTGTTAATATCTGTTTTAGAAAGGATGAAGACAGTGTTCAGTTTAAGATCATTTTGTTCAGTACTTAAATAAGCTGAAAAACATTCACAATAATGAGATTTGGGATTATATGTGCATTTACTTAAAATGTCTCAGGAGGAATTTAGCACAGAATTCATAAAATATTTCCTTACAGTAATGGTTCTGAACTACCACTGTTGCCAAAAAGTAGAATTTCCAAAACTGGGAAAATAATGAAAAGAAAAACAATATGTCTGCTATAATTTAGCACCATAACTTCCTAATGGGATTTAGGACATAAACATAATTTCCAGGTGAAAAGTAACTATTAAAAGTTGTTGAAAATGGAGAAAAAATTACTAGATGTTATAGAGTAGATACAAATAAAGGAGAAGAGCAGGCTTTTCAAAGTAATAGCATCTGCCCTAAATATCAACTGTGTTATAAGTTATAAATTAATATATACAGCAGTATAAGGTATATGTTTCTGCAACAAAATTTAGAGTTGAAAATTTCAAATAAGTGATTTTGTACTTGAGTTGTGGCATGAAGTTACAATGCAAAAATTAAAAGCACTTCCCTGGGGGAGGTCAAGGACATGGGCATAGTTAAATTTGATAAGCAGAGTCAGAAATCCATATTAGTGTTTATACAATTGGAAATATTGAAACACTCAACACTCTTCAGGTGCACATGCACACATATTTACATATGTATTCATTCCTTTTCTGTCTGCCCTACTTTATCACCTTTGTTTGTTATAAACTAAAGATCTACTGATAAGGCTCAGAAAAATTAGTCCTTCTAAATACAGTCATGTAGTTATGCTTTTAGCATAATTTAATATACCAAATAACATACTGACACATTTAGTTTAATAGAGATAGAATTTATCCAGAGCCCAAATGTAGGTCATTCATGCTCAACTTGGAAAACGTCTTATGTCTTATGCAAATAGCACATGAAATGCTGTTAGATGCTTTTCTCATTATCAAATTATTGTTTTGTTTCCCATCTGTAGAACATACATAGGAAATTAAGGGGAGGAGCCTGGATTACAAGAGGCAGTTACTTAGTGTTTTCCCAAAGCTTTGTAGTCTATGTGGGATTACTAAAAATATACTGAAAATATAATTTTATATTAGTCCTACACATGGTGATGTGACTAGTATCAGCCTAACCCATCAAAAATAAAATACTAAATTAATGTTTTATATTTTCATTTTTTGAGGCTAGTATTTGTACACACTGGACCAAGGGGACACAAGTGACCAATCCTTGAAAGTCTGGGAATACACAAAGTCCCACAATAGCCCTGGCTTTCTTCCTGGAGGCACTGTCCTCAACACAGAAAAGCAATGGACAAGCAGAGCACAGCAGTCTTGCTAAATTGGGGAAATACAGTTTGGAGACAAGGGCTACTAAACCGGCTGGAGGTTGTGCATTAGAATACCAGTCAGGAGGGAGCTGAATAGAAAAGAGCCCCAGAAATCTACATGGAGATACCCTTACTCTGTTGATCAAATACTAAGTTGTATGTATTGTGATTAAGACTCTCTGAGGCATGGAAGAGAACAGCTAGTGGGACTTGTGGGCTAAATGGAGATTTCAACATCTGTGCAATGCTAAAAGACATGGAAATCCAGCAAGAATGAAATGTCTTTGCTGAACACTCTTGATACTCAGCTAACACCCAGAAAGTCCCTTACTAGTCCTAGAATGGCAAATAAAGACTCACCCTAACAAAGCTTTTAAAGAGCCTCAAAAAGATCAAGGTTATTCACCAGAAAATCAATGCCTGCCTGCAAACATAAAACTCAACACTCCTCAAAGAAAGGCAACAAAAAGTGACCACAAGGAGGCTTAGATGTTGGAATAAGTAGATAACATGAATATGTAGTCATATATACTCAGAGACTTAAATAAATATATGGTCATGAAAAATGAACAGATGGATGTAAAAAGGTCAATGAATTCATTAAACATAGCTTGAAAACAAAAAAAGAGAAAGGATTATCCAGTATACAAGAACAGAAAAAATAATCATACATAGACAGAGGCTCAAACTTCTGTGAGACAAAATGTAGTGATAAAATGCAACATAAATATAAATGGTGTCTCAGATGTAGAGAAAGAGAGATCTTGGAACAGAAAAGGTATTTGAAGAAATGTTGGCTCAAAATTGCCAAAATTTGGATTCTGGGAAGATGGCGACATGAGTAGGGCAGCAGAACTCTCCTCCCAAAACCATATCTATTTTTAAAAACACAACAATAAAACTACACCTAACAGAGAGACCAGAGGATACAGTACAACAGCCAGGCTACAACTACACCTGCGAGAACCCAGCACCTCACGAAGGGGGTATGGTACAAGCCACGGACCGGCGGGCCCTGAGCACTCCCCCTGTCCCAGCCCACCAGTGGGAGGAGAGGAGTTGGAGCGGGAAGGGAGTGGGAGCCCAGGACTGCTAAATACCCAGCCCTAGTGATACACACCAGGAGTGCAGATACACAGTGAGTGGTGTGCTGTATACTAGAGAAACGGAACAGTAAAACCTGCAAGCAGGTTCCCACAGCTGGCTCCCCTGGGACAAAAGAAAAGCGAGGACTTTTTCAAAGTCTTAAAGGGACAGGGCCTCACAGCTGGATGGAATCATCCCGGCACACTCAGCACAGCAGCTGGGAATCCCAGGGAACCTCAGGCACCCTAACCCCCTGGGTGGCAATGCAGCTCTGAAGCCCATCACGGCGATAAATAGCCTGCTGTTCTTTCCCGCTCTGGCGCGGCCCCGCCATAGCGGCTACCTGGAGTCTCCTCCCGGCGGGCAGAGGAAGCCAGGACAGGGCGCAGAGGGGCGCAGTTCTTGCGGGAGAGCACACCGGGCTTGCCTGCCTCCCACTGCAGGACTCTGGGCTGCCCCGAGGTCTGCTTCCGGTGTGCAGGAATCGACTTAGGCAGTGGAGAGGGGCAGGGCGACCAGCAAGCAAGAAGGGACTTTGTTCTCCAAGCTGACACATATGCTACCTGCCTATGACCACCTCTATTGCCATAAAAAGGCATAAGAATTTGGTCCAGTCCAGAATCATTCAGACAACCCCTGAGAGGGGGCCTGGGGAGATAGATTTAACCAATCTTCCTGAAAAAGAATTCTAAAAAGAGGTCAGAACCATGCTGATGGACCTGAAGAGAAATATGGAAGAGCTAAAGGATCAAGTTGTGAAGGAGAATACAGAAATAAAACAATCTCTGGAAGGACTTAAGAGCAGACTGGATGAGTCGCAAGAGGCCATTAATGGAATAGAAATCAGAGAATAGGAACACAGAGAAGCTGAGGCAGAGAGATAAAAAAAGGATCTCCAAGAATGAAAGAATATTAAGAGAACTGTGTGACCAATCAAATGGAACAATATTTGCATTATAAGGGTACCAGAAGAAGAACAGAGCAAAAGGGATAGAAAGGGTCTTTGAAGAAATAATTGCTGAAAACTTCCCAAACTGGGGAAGGAAACAGTCTCTCAGACAATGGAATCCCACAGATCTCCCAACACAAGGGACCTAAGGAGGACAACACCAATACATATAATAATTAAAATGGCAAGCACCAAAGACAAAGAGTATTAAAGGCATCCATAAAGAGGAAAAAGGTCACCTACAAAGGAAAACCCATCAGGCTACCATCAGACTTCTCAACATAAACCTTACAGGCCAGAAGAGAATGGCATGATGTATTTAATGCAATGAAGCAGAAGGGCCTTGAACCAAGAATACTGTATCCAGCACGATAATTATTTAAATATGAAAGAGGGATTAAACAATTTCCAGACAAGCAAAAGTTGAGGGAAATTGGCTCCAGAGGATATTTTAAAGGGAATGCTCTAGATGGAAGCACTTCTAAGGCTAAATAGATGTCACCACAGAAAATAAAATCACACCAAAGAAAGCATACCAACCAAATACTAACTAAAGGCAAAAAAATAAAATCAACTATTCACAAAAGTAGTCAAAAGAAACACAAAAGAGTACAGAATAAAACACCTAACATATAAAGAACAGAGGAGGAGCAATAAGAAGGAAGAGAAATAAAGAATCGTAAGACTGTGTGCATAATAGCTTAACAAGTGAGTTAACGTAGATGGGTAGATAATAAAGAAGCTACCCTTGAACCTTTGGTAACCATGAATCTAAAGCCTGCAATGGCAATAAGCACATATCTTTCAATAATCACCTTAAATATAAACGGACTGAATGCACCAAGCAAAAGACACAGAGTAATAGAATGGATAATAAATCAAGAACCATCTATATGCTGCTTACAAGAGACTCACCTCAAACCCAAAGATATACATGGACTAAAAGTCAAGGGATGGAAAAAGATACTTCCTGCAAACAATAGTGAGACAAAAGCAGGTGTGGCAGTACTTGTATCAGACAAAATAGACTTTAAACAAAGAAAGTAACAAGAGATAAAGAAGGACATTACATAATGATAAAGGGCTCAGTCCAACAAGAGGATGTAACCATTATGAATATATATGCACCCAAACAGGAGCACAAACTTATGTGAAACAAATACTAACAGAATTAAAGGAGGAAATAGAATGCAACGCAGTTATTTTAGGAGACTTCAACACACCACTCACTCCAAAGGACAGATCCACCAGACAGAAAATAAGTAAGGACACAGAGGCACTGAATAACACTCTAGGACAGATGGACCTAATAGACATCTATAGAATGCTACACCCAAAAACATCGAAATACATACTATTCTCAAGTGAACATGGAACATTCTCCAGAATAGACCACAAACAAGGCCACAAAAAGAGCCTCAGTAAATTCAAAAAGACTGAAATCCAACCAACCAACTTTTCAGACCACAAAGGTATAAAATTAGAAATAAACTGTACAAAAAAAGCAAAAAGGCTCACAAACACATGGAGGCTTAACAACATTCTCCTAAATAATCAATGGATCAATGACCAAATTAAAATGGAGATCCAGCAATATATGGAAACAAATGACAACAACAACACTAAGCCCCAAACTCTGTGTGACACAGTAAAAGCAGTCTTAAGAGGAAAGTATATAGCAATCCAAGCATATTTTAAAAAGGAAGAACAATCCCAAATGAATGGTCTAATGTCAGAATTATCGAAAATGGAAAAAGAAGAACAAATGAAGCCTAAGGTCAGCAGAAGGAGGGACATAATAAAGATCAGAGAAGAAATAAATAAAATTGAGAAGAATAAAACAAAAGCAAAAATCAATGAAACCAAGAGCTGGTTCTTCGAGAAAATAAACAAAATAGATAAGCCTCTAGAAAGACTTACTAAGAGGAAAAGAGAGTCAACACAAATCAACAGTATCAGAAATGAGAAAGGAAAAATCATGACGGACCCCACAGAAATACAAAGAATTATTAGAGAATACTAAGAAAACCTATATGCTAACAAGCTGGGAAACCTAGGAGAAATGGACAACTTCCTAGAAAAATACAACCTTCCAAGACTGACCCAGAAAGAAACAGAAAATCTAAACAGACCAATTACCAGCAACGAAATTGAAGCGGTAATCAAAAAACTACCAAAGAACAAAACCCCTGGGCCAGATGGATTTATCTCGGAATTTTATCAGACATACAGGGAAGACATAATACCCACACTCCTAAAAGATTTACAAAAAATAGAGGAGGAGGGGATACTCCCAAACTCATTCTATGAAACTAACATCACCCTAATACCAAAACCAGGCAAAGACCCCACCAAAATAGAAAACTACAGACCATTATCCATGATGAACATAGATGCAAAAATACTCAACAAAATATTAGCAAACCGAATTCAAAAATACATCAAAAGGATCATACACCATGACCAACTGGGATTCATCCCAGGGATGCAAGGATGGCACAACATTTGAAAGTCCATCAACATCATCCACCACAGCAACAAAAAGAAAGACAAAAACCACATGATCATATCCATAGATGCTGAAAAAGCATTTGACAAAGTTCAACATCCATTCATGATAAAAACTCTCAGCAAAATGGGAATAGAGAGCAAGAATCTCAGCATAATAAAGGCCATCTATGATAAACCCACAGCCAACATTATATTGAAAAGCGAGAAGCTGAAAGCATTTCCTCTGAGATCGGGAACTAGACAGGGATGCCAACTCTCCACACTGTTATTTAACATATTACTGGAGGTCCTAGCCATGGCAATCACACAAAACAAAACAATACAATCAATCCAGATTCGTAAAGAAGAAGTTAAACTGTCACTATTTGCAGATGACATGATACAGTGCATAAAAAACCCTAAAGATTCCACCCCAAAACTACTAGAACTGATATCAGAATACAGCAAAGTTGGAGGATACAAAATCAACACACAGAAATCTGTGGCTTGCCTATACACTAACAATGAACCAACAGAAAGAGAAATCAGGAAAACAACTCCATTCACAATTGCATCAAAAAAAATAAAATACCTAGGAATATACCTAACCAAAGAAGTGAAAGACTTATACACTGAAATCTACAAGTCACCCTTAAGAGAAACTAAAGGGGACACAAGCAGATGGAAACTCATCCCGTGCTCATGGCTAGGAAGAATTAATATCGTCAAAATGGCCATCCTGCCCAAAGCAATATACAGATTTAATGCAATCCCTATGAAACTACCAGCAACATTCTTCAATGAACTGGAACAAATAATTCAAAAATTCATATGGAACCACCAAAGACCAAGAATAGCCAAAGCAATCCTGAGAAAGAAGAATAAAGTGGGGGGGGATCTCACTCTCCACCTTCAAGCTCTATTATAAAGCCATAGTAATCAAGACAATTTGGTACTGGCACAAGAGCAGAGCCACAGACCAATGGAACAGACTAGAGAATCCAGACATTAACCCAGACATATATGGTCAATTAATATTTGATAAAGGAGCCATGGACATACAATGGCGAAATGAGAGTCTCTTCAAAAGACGATGCTGGCAAAACTGGACAGCTACATGTAGGAGAATGAAACTGGACCATTGTCTAACCCCATATACAAAAGTAAACTCAAAATGGATCAAAGACCTGAATGTAAGTCATGAAACCATTAAACTCTTGGAAGAAAACATTGGCGAAAACCTCTTAGACATAAACATGAGTGACCTCTTCTTGAACATATCTCCCCGGGCAAGGAAAACAACAGCAAAAATGAACCAGTGGTACCATATTAAGCTGAAAAGGTTCTGTACAGCAAAAGACACCATCAATAGATTAAAAAGGAACGCTACAGTATGGGAGAATATATTTGAAAATGACACATCCAATAAAGGCTTGACTTCCAGAATATATAAAGAGCTCGCACGACTCAACAAACAAAAAACAAATAACCCAATTAAAAAATAGGCAGAGGAACTGAACAGACGGTTCTCCAAAACAGAAATACAGATGGCCAACAGACACATGAAAAGATGCTCCACATCACTAATTATCAGAGAAATGCAAATTAAAACTACAATGAGGTATCACCTCACACCAGTAAGGATGGCTGCCATACAAAAGACAAACAACAACAAATGTTGGCGAGGCTGTGGAGAAAGGGGGACCCTCCTACACTGCTGGTGGGAATGTAAGTTAGTTCAACCTTTGTGGAAAGCAGTATGGAGGTACATCAAAATGCTCAAAACAGACTTACCATTTGACCCAGGAATTGCACTCCTAGGAATTTACCCTAAGAATGCAGCAGTCAAGTATGAGAAAGATCAGTGCACCCCTATGTTTATCGCAGCACTATTTACAATAGCCAAGAATTGGAAGCAACCTAAATGTCCATCGATAGATGAATGGATAAAGAAGAGGTGGTACATATACACAATGGAATACTACTCAGCCATAAGAAAAGGGCAAATCCAACCATTTGCAGCAACATGGATGGAGCTGGAGGGTATTATGCTCAGTGAAACAAGCCAAGCGGAGAAAGAGAAATACCAAATGATTTCTCTTATCTGTGGAATATAAGAACAAAGGAAAAACTGAAGGAACAAAACAGCAGCAGAATCACAGAACTCAAGAATGGACTAACATGTACCAAAGGGAAAGGGATTGGGGAGGATGGGTGGGTAGGGAGGGATAAGGGGGGGAGAAGTAGGGGCTATTAAGATTAGCATGCATTGGGGGGTAGGAGAAAAGGGAGGGCTGTACAACACAGAGAAGGCAAGTAGTGATTCTACAACATTTTGCTATGCTGATGGACAGTGACTGTAAAGAGGTTTATCGGGGGACCTGGTATAGGGGAGAATCTAGTAAACATAATATTTGTCATGTAAGTGTAGATTAGTTATACCAAAAAAAAAAAAAAGGCAGTTCCTGTGTGTTGACCTCCAATGAGTTCTACACAAGGGTATAAAGGGCATATAAAAGTGTACGCAAAGGGCCTGTTTGTGTTTATACAGAGGATCAAAGCCTAATTTGGCTACCCCGAAAATGAACTAAGATACGATATGAAAAAGAACTTCCAACATCAGCACTCTCGGGAAGACTCATGCCAGAAGATGATCATCAAAATACCCAAACAAAGATCCACGCACTGCTACAGGTGTAGATGCACCCATCCCACCAGTCCCTGGACTTGCCATGGGAATGAAGAAGGAGAAATTTAAGCTAGCCTGTGCATAGAGTAAAACAACAAATATGACTGGATCTACACTGTTGGAACTCAACCAAAAATTAGGAGAAGTGCAAATTGCAGTGCTTCAAAATCTTACAACTACAGACTATTTACTGTCAAAAGAACATATGGGATGTGAACAGTCCCCAGGAATGGGTTGTTTTAATCTGTCTGATTTCTCTCAGACTGTTCAAGTTCAGTTGGACAATATCCACCATATCATAGGTAAGTTTTGACAAATGCCTAAGGTGCCTACCTGGTTTTCTTGGTTTCACTGGAGATGGCTGGTAATTACAGGTATGCTTTGGTTACGCAACTGTACTCCTATTATGTTTATGTGTGTGCGCAATTTAATTAGTAGTTTAAAACCTATACATGCTGAAGTTATGCTACAAGAAGATATGTCAAAGAAATAATCAATCTTCCCATGTTTTCTTCCACCTGTTACTTCTATAGCTTTTCTTCTTCCTTCCTAATTACAACCCTTAAATAGAATTCATGCTTCATATCGAATTTACCGAGTATCATAATTCTTCCAAGTGGTAAAGACACCTCAGGACAAATGCTGGGCATAGAAGCCACAGGGCATAAATCTGCAAAGAAGTAAAAAGCTAACGTTTTCAAACAATAAGGCTTCTCTCTCACTTACCAACTTTACATTTCCCTGTATGGCCCTGGAAGATGACTGGTTTGCCAGAGACAGGTAAGATTCCTCAAGGGAGGAACAACCTAAGACAAACACAGTCGCAGGGGTGCCATCAGGTGAGAAATTGGGGATCAACAGATGTGAGGCTTAGAACCTCCCCCTCATTCTGAGAGAAATCTTCTGCATCCGTGGATGTTTTATTGCCCTTGGATTAACACATAGTCTACAGACACACACCGGATCATCTACATTTGCTCTCTTACAACACTAAACTATGTTTTCTACCTTTATCTTGTATCTACCTACCACTTCAGCATTTTATTTGAAATAATAATAATAAAGAAAGAAATGTGGTATCCACATATAAATCAAGTGTAAAAATAAAATGAGTATTCATATTTGAAGTGACTGTTTATAGTTCATAATGCATGAGCAAAACCGAAGGTTTCAGTGATGGCTGCCCTTGTACTGTTCACCATGTAAGAACTTATTCACTATGTAAGAATTTGTTCTCCATGTAAGAACTTGTTTGTTATGCCTCAGAAGATAGGAGACTGACGAAAATTAGGCTTGGGGTGGACTAATGATTGTGCATTGAGCATTGACTCCCTATACAGAATTTTATTGTTGTTAACAACCATTTGATCAATAAATATTAGAGATGCCCTCACACACAAAAAAAAGGTACACACTTCCAATGGTAAAATAATAAGTAACCGGGATGTAATGAATATAGTCAAGATTTTGTTAACAGCTTGGTATGGTGATAGCTGGTACCTAGAATTGTCATACATATAAATGTTGAATCACTGTGTTGTACACCTGAAACTAATGTAATGTAATACTGTGTGTCAACTACACTTCAATAAAAAATACTTATCTACCAAAAATAATAATAATATTAATAATAGAGAAATGTGGTATCCACATATTAATCAAGTATAAAAATCAAATGAGGCAGGGGGCGGAGCCAACATGGCGGCGTGAGTAGGACAGTGGGAATCTCCTCCCAAAAACATATATACTTTTGAAAATACAACAAACACAACTAGCCCTAAAAGAGAGACCAGAAGACGCAGGACAGTGGCCAGACTGCAGCTACACCAGCGAGAACCCAGCGACTGGTGAAAGGGGTAAGATACAAGCCCCGGCCCTGCGGGACCCGAGCGCCCCTCCCCCCAGCTCCCAGCGGGAGAACAATAGGCAGAGCAGGAGGGAGACGGAGCCTAGGACTGCCGAACACCCAGCCCCAGCCATCCGGGCCAGAGCGCAGACACAGTATATGCCCAGGGGGCCCTGGATACTGGGAGAACAGGGAGTAAGACCTCTGAGCCGGTGCCGAAGCTGATGCCCCTGTGACAAAGAAAAGCGGGGGCTTTTTGAAAGTCTTAAAGGGACAGGGACTTAACAGCTTGACGGAAAAAACCCAGGTCACAGTACAGCAGCTGGAAATTACAGGGAAAACCGGGTGCACTAACCCCCTGGGCAACAGTTCTGAGACCCCTCACGGAGGCAAACAGTCAAGCAGCCCCCCCATCCATCACCCCACCGGGCGCTGCGAAAGCAGAGAAGCAGCCTGAGACAAATTCCACCCACAGAAAGGGAAATTTCTCCCTCCCGGCCAGGCAAGACACAAAGACACACTCTACACGCAATTATCCAACACAAGCCACTAGGGGTCGCAGTTGCCCCAGTAAAGAAAGGCCAGTAGTAAGTGAAAATTTTGGCCCTCCCAGCTGACAGTCAATAGCACCTGTCAACATGAAAAGGCAAAAAAATATGATCCAGACAAGACTAACCCAGACAGCGTCAGCATCTGCTACATCTTCCCCTGAGAAGAAATCTGGGGAGATAGATTTAGCCAGTCTACCTGAAAAAGAATTCAAAACAAAAGTCATAACCATGCTGATGGACTTGCAGAGAAATATGCAAGAACTAAGGAAGGAGAATTCAGAAATAAAACAAGCTCTGGAAGGACTTCAAAATAGAATGGACGAGATGCAAGAGACCATTAATGGACTAGAAAACAGAGAACAGGAACGCAGAGAAGCTGATGCAGAGAGAGATAAAAGGATCTCCAGGAATGAAAGAATTTTAAGAGAGCTGAGTGATCAATATAAAAGAAATAATATAAGAATCATAGGTATTCCAGAAGAAGTAGAGAGAGAAAAGGGGATAGAAAATGTCTTTGAAGAAATAATTGCTGAAAATTTCCCCAAACTAGATCAAGAAATGGCCTCTCAGACCACAGAGGTACACAGAACTCCCATGACAAGGGATCCAAGGAGGGCAACACCAAGACACATAATAATTAAAATGGCAAAGATCAAAGACAAGGACAAAGTATTACAAGCAGCCAGAGAGAAAAAAAAGGTTACCTACAAAGGAAAACCCATCAGGCTATCATCAGACTTCTCAACAGAAACCCTACAGGCCAGAAGAGAATGGCATGATATACTTAATGCAATGAAACAGAAGGGCCTCGAACCAAGACTACTGTATCCAGCACGAATATCATTTAAATATGAAGGAGGGATTAAACAATTCCCAGACAAGCAAAAGTTGAGGGAATTTGCCTCCCACAAACCACCTCTACAGGGCATCCTACAGGGACTGCTCTAGATGGGAGCACTCCTAAAAAGAACACACAACAAAACACCCAACATATGAAGAAGGGAGGAGGAGGAATAAGAAGGGAGAGAAGTAAAGAATCATCAGATTGTGTTTATAATAGCTCAACAAGCGAGTTAAGTTAGACAGTAAGACAGTAAAGAAGCTAACCCTAAACCTTTGGTAACCACAAACTTAAAGCCTGCAATGGCAATAAATTCATACCTTTCAATAATCACCCTAAATGTAAATGGACTGAATGCACCAATCAAAAGACACAGAGTAATAGAATGGATAAAAAAGCAAGATCCATCCATATGCTGCTTACAAGAGACTCACCTCAAACCCAAAGATGCGCACAGACTTAAAGTCAAGGGATGGAAAAAGATATTTCAAGCAAACAACAGAGAGAAGAAAGCAGGTGTTGCAATTCTGGTATCAGAAAAAACAGACTTCAAAATAAAGAAAGTAACAAAAGACAAAGAAGGACATTACATAATGATAAAGGGCTCAGTCCATCAAGAGGATATAACCATTATAAATATATATGCACCCAATACAGGAGCACCAACATACCTGAAACAAATATTAACAGAACTAAAGGAGGAAATATAATGCAATGCATTCATTCTAGGAGACTTCAACACACCACTCACTCCAAAGGACAGATCCACCAGACAGAAAATAAGTAAGGACACAGAGGCACTGAACAACACACTAGAACAGATGGACCTAATAGACATCTACAGAACTCTACATCCAAAAGCAACAGGATACACGTTCTTCTCAAGTGCACATGGAACATTCTCCAGAATAGACCACATACTAGGACACAAAAAGAGCCTCAGTAAATTCCAAAAGATTGAAATCATACCAACCAACTTTTCAGACCACAAAGGCATTAAACTAGAAATAAACTGTTCAAAGAAAGCAAAAAGGCTCACAAACACATGGAGGCTAAACAACACGCTCCTAAATTATCAATGGATCAATGACCAAATCAAAATGGAGATCCAGCAATATATGGAAACAAATGACAACAACAAAACTAAGCCCCAACTTCTGTGGGACGCAGCAAAAGCAGTCTTAAGAGGAAAGTATATAGCACTCCAAGCATATTTAAAAAAGGAAGAGCAATCCCAAATGAACGGTCTAATGTCACAACTATCAAAATTGGAAAAAGAAGAACAAATGAGGCCTAAGGTCAGCAGAAGGAGGGACATAATAAAGATCAGAGAAGAAATAAATAAAATTGAGAAGAATAAAACAATAGCAAAAATCAATGAAACCAAGAGCTGGTTCTTCGAGAAAATAAACAAAATAGATAAGCCTCTAGCCAGACTTATTAAGAGGAAAAGAGAGTCAACACAAATCAACAGTATCAGAAATGAGAAAGGAAAAATCACAACAGATCCCGCAGAAATACAAAGAATTATTAGAGACAACTATGAAAACCTAAATGCTAACAAGCTGGGAAACCTAGGAGAAATGGACAACTTCCTAGAAAAATACAACCATCCAAGACTGACCCAAAAAGAAACAGAAAATCTAAACAGACCAATTACCAGCAACGAAATTGAAGCGGTAATCAAAAAACTACGAAAGAACAAAACCCCCGGGCCAGATGGATTTACCTCGGAATTTTATCAGACATACAGGGAAGACATAATACCCATTCTCCTTAAAGTTTTCCAAGAAATAGAAGAGGAGGGGATA
Source organism: Manis pentadactyla (assembly GCF_030020395.1). Lineage (NCBI taxonomy): Eukaryota > Metazoa > Chordata > Mammalia > Pholidota > Manidae > Manis > Manis pentadactyla. The sequence goes on along the minus strand of NC_080031.1, from coordinate 63,435,918 downwards.
CTCCCAAACTCATTCTATGAAGCTAACATCACCCTAATACCAAAACCAGGCAAAGACACCACCAAAAAAGAAAACTATAGACCAATATCCCTGATGAACGTAGACGCAAAAATACTCAACAAAATCTTAGCAAACCGAATTCAAAAATACATCAAAACTATCGTACACGATGACCAAGTGGGATTCATCCCAGGGATGCAAGGATGGCACAACATTCGAAAGTCCATCAATATCATCCACCACATCAACAAAAAGAAAGACAAAAACCACATGATCATCTCCATAGATGCTGAAAAAGCATTTGACAAAGTTCAACATCCATTCATGATAAAAACTCTCAGCAAAATGGGAATAGAGGGCAAGTACCTCAACATAATAAAGGCCATCTATGAAAAACCCACAGCCAACATTATATTTAATAGCGAGAAGCTGAAAGCATTTCCGCTGAGATAGGGAACTAGACAGGGATGCCCACTCTCCCCACTGTTATTTAACATTGTACTAGAAGTCCTAGCCACGGCAATCAGACAAAACAAAAAAATACAAGGAATCCAGATTGGCAAAGAAGAAGTCAAACTGTCACTATTTGCAGATGACATGATACTGTACATTAAAAACCCTAAAGACTCCACCCCAGAACTACTAGAACTGATATCGGAATACAGCAAAGTTGCAGGATACAAAATCAACACACAGAAATCTGTGGCTTTCCTATATACCAACAATGAACCAACAGAAAGAGAAATCAGGAAAACAACTCCATTCACAATTGCATCAAAAAAAATAAAATACCTAGGAATAAACCTAACCAAAGAAGTGAAAGACTTATATTCTGAAAACTACAAGTCACTCTTAAAAGAAATTAAAGGGGACACTAACAGATGGAAACGCATCCCATGCTCATGGCTAGGAAGAATTAATATCGTCAAAATGGCCATCCTGCCCAAAGCAATATATAGATTTGATGCAATCCCTATGAAACTACCAGCAACATTCTTCAATGAACTGGATCAAATAATTCAAAAATTCATATGGAACCACCAAAGACCCCGAATAGCCAAAGCAATCCTGAGAAAGAAGAATAAAGTAGGGGGGATCTCACTCCCCAACTTCAAGCTCTATTATAAAGCCATAGTAATCAAGACAATTTGGTACTGGCACAAGAACAGAGCCACAGACCAATGGAACAGACTAGACAATCCAGACATTAACCCAGACATATATGGTCAATTAATATTTGATAAAGGAGCCATGGACATACAATGGCGAAATGACAGTCTCTTCAAAAGACGGTGCTGGCAAAACTGGACAGCTACATGTAGGAGAATGAAACTGGACCATCGTCTAACCCCATATACAAAAGTAAACTCAAAATGGATCAAAGACCTGAATGTAAGTCATGAAACCATTAAACTCTTGGAAGAAAACATAGGCACAAACCTCTTAGACATAAACATGAGTGACCTCTTCTTGAACATATCTCTCCGGGCAAGGAAAACAACAGCAAAAATGAACAAGTGGGACTATATTAAGCTGAAAAGCTTCTGTACAGCAAAAGACACCATCAGTAGAACAAAAAGGAACCCTACAGTATGGGAGAATATATTTGAAAATGACAGATCCGATAAAGGCTTGACGTCCAGAATATATAAAGAGCTCACATGCCTCAACAAACAAAAAACAAATAACCCAATTAAAAAATGGACAGAGGAACTGAACAGACAGTTCTCCAAAACAGAAATACAGATGGCCAACAGACACATGAAAAGATGCTCCACATTGCTAATTATCAGGGAAATGCAAATTAAAACTACAATGAGGTATCACCTCATAGCAGTAAGGATGGCTACCATCAAAAAGACAAACAACAACAAATGTTGGCAAGGCTGTGGAGAAAGAGGAACCCTCCTACACTGCTGGTGGGAATGTAAACTTGTTCAACCATTGTGGAAAGCAGTATGGAGGCACATCAAAATGCTCAAAACAGACTTACCATTTGACCCAGGAATTGCACTCCTAGGAATTTACCCTAAGAATGCAGCAATCAAGTATGAGAAAGATCAGTGCACCCCTATGTTTATCGCAGCACTATTTACAATAGCCAAGAATTGGAAGCAACCTAAATGTCCATCGATAGATGAATGGATGAAGAAGAGGTGGTACATATACACAATGGAATACTACTCAGCCATAAGAAAAGGGCAAATCCAACCATTTGCAGCAACATGGATGGAGCTGGAGGGTATTTTGCTCAGTGAAACAAGCCAAGCAGAGAAAGAGAAATACCAAATGATTTCACTCATCTGTGGAATATAAGAACAAAGGAAAAACTGAAGGAACAAAACAGCAGCAGAATCACAGAACTCAAGAATGGACTAACAGGTACCAAAGGGAAAGGGACTGGGGAGGATGGGTGGGTAGGGAGGGATAAGGGGGGGAGAAGTAGGGGGGTATTAAGATTAGCATCCATAGCGGGGTGGGAGAAAAGGGAGGGCTGTACAACACAGAGAAGACAAGTAGTGATTCTACAACAGGTTGCTACGCTGATGGACAGTGACTGTAAAGGAGTATATAGGGGGGACCTGGTATAGGGGAGAGCCTAGTAAACAAAGTATTCGTCATGAAAGTGTAGATTAATGATTAAAAAAAAAATACAGTTCCTATGTGGTGACCTCTAATGAGTTCTACACAATGATATAAAGGACATATAAAAGTGTAGGCAAAGGGTCTGTTTGTGTTTATACAGAGGATCAAAGCCTAATTTGGCTACCCCGAAAATGAACTAAGAAACGATATGAAAGAGAACTTCCAACATCAGCACTTCGGGAAGACTCATGCCAGAAGATGATCATCAAAAAACCCCAACAAAGATCCACGCACTGCTACAGCTGTAGATGCACTCATCCCACCAGCTCCTGGACTTGCCATTTGAATGAAGGAGATATCTAAGCTGGCCTGTGCATACAGTAAAACAACAAATTTGACTGGATCTATACTGTTGGAACTCAACCAAGAATTAGGAGAAGTGCAAATTGTAGCGCTCCAAAATCTTACAACTACAGACTATTTACTGTTAAAAGAACATATGGGATGTGAACAGTGCCCAGGAATGGGTTGTTTTAATTTGTCTGATTTTTCTCAAACTACTCAAATTCAGTTAGATAATAACCATCATATCATTGATAAGTTTTCACAAATGCCTAGGGTGCCTAACTGGTTTTCTTGGTTTCACTGGAGATGGCTGGTAATTACAGGTATGCTTTGGTTATGTAACTATACTCCTATTATGTTAATGTGTGTGCGCAATTTAAGTAGTAGCTTAAAATCTATACATGCTGAAGTTACTCTACAAGAAGATATGTCAAAGAAATAATCAATCTTCCCATGTTTTCTCCCGCCTGCTACTTCTATAGCTTTTCTTATTTCTTCCTAATTACAACGAATTCTTAAATAGAATTCGTGCCTCATATCAAATTTACCGAGTATCATAACCCCTCCAAGTGGTAAAGATACCTCAAGACAAATGCTGGGCATAGAATCCACAGGGCATAAATATGCAAAGAAATGAAATGCTAACCATTTCAAACAATAAGGCTTCTCTCTCACTTACCAACTTAACATTTCCCTGTATGGCCCCGGAAGATGACTGGTTAGCCAGAGACGGGTAAGATTCCTCAAGGGAGGAACAACCTAAGACAGGCACAGTCGCAGGGGGGCCATCAGGTGAGAAATTGGGGATCAACAGAGGTGAGGCTTAGAACCTCACCCCCCCTGTTCTGAGAGAAATCTTCTGCATACGTGGATGTTTTATTGCCCTGGTCTAGCTTGGATTAACACATAGTCTACAGGCACACACCTGATCATCTACATTTGCTCTCTTACAACACTAAACTATGTTTTCTACCTTTATGTTGTATCTACCTACCACTTCAGCATCTTATTAAAAATAATAAAGAGAGAAATGTGGTATCCACATATATATCAAGTATAAAAATCAAATGTGTATTCATATTTGAACTGACTGTTTATAGTTCATAATGCATGAGCAAAACCAAAAGTTTCTGTGATGACTGCCCTTGTACTGTTCACCATGTAACTTATTCACTATGTAAGAATTTGTTCTCCATGTAAGAACTTGTTCTATATGCTTCAGAAGATTGGAGACTGACGAAAATTAGGCTTGGGTTGGATTAATGATTGTGCATTGAGCATTGACTCCCCTATACAGAATTTTATTGTTGTTAACAACCATTTGATCAATAAATATGAGAGATGCCCTAACAACAACAACCAAGAAAAAGCACACACTTCCAATTGTAAAATAAATAAGCAACCGTGATGTAATGTATAGCATAAGGAATATAGTCAAAATATTGTAACAACTTGGTATGGTGATAGATGGTACTTAGAATTATCATGTATATAAATGTTGAATCACTGTGTTGTACACCTGAAACTAATGTAATGTAATACTGTGTGTCAACTACCCTTCAATAAAAAATAATTATCTAAAAAAAAAAAAAAAAAATCAAATGAGTATTCATATTTGAACTGAATGTTTATAGTTCATAATGCATGAGCAAAACCGAAAGCTTCTGTGATGACAGCCCTTGTAATGTTCACCATGTAACTTATTCACTATGTGAGAATTTGTTCTCCATGTAAGAACTTGTTCGTTATGCTTCAGAAGGATGGAAACTGAAGAAAATTAGGCTTGGGGTGGATTAATGATTGTACATTGAGCATTGACCCCCTTATACACAATTTTATTGTTGTTAACTCCCATTTGTTCCATAAATATGCCTTCACACACAAAAAAATATATATATATATATACACACTTCCAATTGTAAAATAAATAGGTAACCAGGATATAATGTATAGGATAAGGAACATACTCAAAATATTGTAACTACTTGGTATGGTGATAGCTTTTACCTAGAATGATCATGTATATAAATGTTGAATCACTGTGTTGTACACCTGAAACTAATGTAATACTGTGTGTCAACTACCCTTCAATAAAAAATAATTATCTAAAAAAATAAAATAGAATAAAATAAAAATCGACCACTCCATGCTTAGATAAAAAGATAAGGAAGGAAAGCACTTCCTTTTAGTAGAAAACCAAGTCATAACTATAGAAGAAATGATGCAACAGACGATCATCATTTGGAAACCATCACAAGGATAGTCAACGCAGATGAGAATCATCAACTGATGTAAAGTCTGGTGATTAGGTGTGTGGTGAGGGACAGAATATTGGTGTAGTCAGAATATGTCCCCGTCTCTTTCTGCACATTCATTGTTAGTATATAGGAATGCAACACATTTTGGTGTATCAATTTTGTATCTTTCAACTTTGCTGAATTCAGTTTTTAGTTCTTGTAGTTTTGGGGTGGATTCTTCAGGGTTTTCTATGTGCAATATCATGTCATCTGCAAACAGTGACAGTTTAAGTTCTTCCTTATCAGTTAGAATGCCTTCTACTTCTTAGTGTTGTCTGATTGCCGTGGCTAAGACCTCCAGTACTATGCTCAAAAAAAGTGGGGAGATTGAAAATGACACATCCGATAAAGGCTTGACATCCAGAATATATAAAGAGCTCACACACCTCAACAAACAAAAAACAAATAACCCAATTAAAAAATTGGCAGAGGAACTGAACAGACAGTTCTCCAAAAAAGAAATACAGATGGCCAACAGACACATGAAAAGATGCTCCACATCACTAATTATCAGAGAAATGCAAATTAAAACTACAATGACGTATCACCTCACACCAGTAAGGATGGCTGCCATCCAAAAGACAAACAACAACAAATGTTGGTGAGGCTGTGGAGAAAGGGGAACCCTCCTACACTGCTGGTGGGAATGTAAGTTAGTTCAACCATTGTGGAAAGCAGTATGGAGGTACATCAAAATGCTCAAAACAGACATACCATTTGACCCAGGAATTGCACTCCTAGGAATTTACCCTAAGAATGCAGCAATCAAGTATGAGAAAGATCAGTGCACCCCTATGTTTATCGCAGCACTATTTACAATAGCCAAGAATTGGAAGCAACCTAAATGTCCATCGATAGATGAATGGATAAAGAAGAGGTGGTACATATACACAATGGAATACTACTCAGCCATAAGAAAAGGGCAAATCCAACCATTTGCAGCAACATGGATGGAGCTGGAGGGTATTATGCTCAGTGAAACAAGCCAAGCGGAGAAAGAGAAATACCAAATGATTTCTCTTATCTGTGGAATATAAGAACAAAGGAAAAACTGAAGGAACAAAACAGCAGCAGAATCACAGAACTCAAGAATGGACTAACATGTACCAAAGGGAAAGGGATTGGGGAGGATGGGTGGGTAGGGAGGGATAAGGGGGGGAGAAGTAGGGGCTATTAAGATTAGCATGCATTGGGGGGTAGGAGAAAAGGGAGGCTCTATAACACAGAGAAGGCAAGTAGTGATTCTACAACATTTTGCTATGCTGATGGACAGTGACTGTAAAGGTGTTTATAGGGGAGACCTGGTATAGGGGAGAGACTAGTAAACATAATATTCATCATGTAATGTAGATTAGTGATACCAAAAAAAAAAAAAACAAAAGAAAAATAAAAGGGCAGTTCCTGTGTGGTAACCTCCAATGAGTTCTACACAATGGTATAAAGGGCATATAAAAGTGTAGGCAAAGGGCCTGTTTGTGTTTATACGGAGGATCAAAGCCTAATTGGGCTACCCCGAAAATGAACTAAGATACGATATGAAAAAGAACTTCCAACATCAGCTCTCTCGGGAAGACTCATGCCAGAAGATGATCATCAAAAAACCCCAACAAATATCCACGCACTGCTACAGCTGTAGATGCACTCATCCCACCAGCTCCTGGACTTGCCATGGGAATGAAGAAGGAGATATCTAAGCTGGCCTGTGCATACAGTAAAACAACAAATTTGACTGGATCTATACTGTTGGAACTCAAACAAGAATTAGGAGAAGTGCAAATTGTAGAGCTCCAAAATCTTACAACTACAGACTATTTACTGTTAAAAGAACATAAGGTATGTGAACATTCCCAAGGAATGGGTTGTTTTAATTTTTCTGATTTCTCTCAGACTGTTCAAGTTCAGTTGGACAATATCCACCATATCATAGATAAGTTTTCACAAATGCCTAAGGTGCCTAACTGGTTTTCTTGGTTTCACTGGAGATGGCTGATAATTATAGATATGCTTTGGTTATGTAACTATACTCCTATTATGTTAATGTGTGTGCGCAATTTAAGTAGTAGCTTAAAACCTATACATGCTGAAGTTACTCTACAAGAAGATATGTCAAAGAAATAATCAATCTTCCCAGGTTTTCTTCTGCCTGCTACTTCTATAGCTTTTCTTCTTCCTTCCTATTACAACCCTTAAATAGAATTCGTGCCTCATATCAAATTTACCGAGTATCATAATTCTTCCAAGTGGTAATGATACCTCAAGACAAATGCTGGGCATAGAAGGCACAGGGCATAAATCTGCAAAGAAGTAAAAAGCTAACCTTTTCAAACAATAAGGCTTCTCTCTCACTTACCAACTTTACATTTCCCTGTATGGCCCCGGAAGATGACTGGTTAGCCAGAGACGGGTAAGATTCCTCAAGGGAGGAACAACCTAAGACAGGCACAGTTGCAGGGGGGTCATCAGGTGAGAAATTGGGGATCAACAGAGGTGAGGCTTAGAACCTCACCCCCATGTTCTGAGAGAAATCTTCTGCATACGTGGATGTTTTATTGCCCTGGTCTAGCTTGGATTAACACATAGTCTACAGGCACACACCGGATCATCTACATTTGCTCTCTTACAACACTAAACTACGTTTTCTACGTTTATCTTGTATCTACCTACCACTTCAGCATTTTATTAAAAATAATAATAATAAAGAGAGAAATGTGGTATCCACATATAAATCAAGTATAAAAACCAGATGAGTATTCATATTTGAACTGACTGTTTATAGTTCATAATGCATGAGCAAAACCGAAGGTTTCAGTGATGGCTGCCCTTGTACTCTTCACCATGTAAGAACTTATTCACTATGTAAGAATTTGTTCTCCATGTAAGAACTTGTTTGTTATGCCTCAGAAGATTGGAGACTGACGAAATTTAGGCTTAGGGTGGATTAATGATTGTGCATTGAGCATTGACTCCCCTATACAGAATTTTATTGTCATTAACAACCATTTGATCAATAAATATGAGAGATGTCCTCACAAAAAAAAAAAAAAAGGACAGACTTCCAATGGTAAAATAAATAAGTAACTGGGATGTAATGTATAGCATAAGGAATAGAGTCAAGATATTGTAAAAGCTTAGTAGGTGATAGCTGGAACCTAGAACTATGTATATAAATGTTTTATCACTGTGTTGTACACTTGAAACTAATGTAATGTAATACTGTGCGTTAACTACCCTTCAATAAAAAAATAATTATCAAAAAAAAAAAGTGGGGAGAGTGGGAATCCTTCTCTTCTTCTGAACACACAGACACAGATTTCAGATTTTTGCTGTTAAGTATGATGTTGTCTGTGTGTTTGTCGCATATGGGCTTTATTACATTGAGATAATTACCCTCTGTACCAATTTCGTTGAGAGTTTTTATCATGAATGGATGTTGAATTTTATCAAATGCTTTCTCACCATCTGTCGAGATGATCACGTGATTTTTGTCCTTTTTGTTGATGTTGTATATGACATTGATGGATTTTTAAATATTGTACCATCCTTGCATCCCTGGAATAAATCCCACATAGCCATGATGGATGACCTTTTTTTGATGTATTTTTGCATTCAGATTGCTAATATTTTGTTGAGGATTTTTGCACCTATGTTCATCAGAGATATTGGTCTGTAATTTTCTTTTTTTGTGGTGTCTTTGTTTGATTTTGGAATTAGAGCGATTCTGACCTCATAGAATTAGTTTGGAAGTGTTCCCTCCTCTGCTACTTTTTGAAAACCCTAAGGAGGATGGGTATTAGCTCTTCCTTAAAAGTTTGATAAAATTAGCCTTGAAGCCATTTCTTCTGAATTTTTGTTCTTAGGTAGTTTTTTGATTAGCAGTTGAATTTCACTGCTAGTAATTGATTTGTTTTGGTTTCTGTTTCTTCTGGGGTCAGTCTTGGAAGGTTGTATTTTTTAGAAAGTTGTCCATTCCTTCTAGGTTATCTAATTGGTTAGCATATAATTTTTCATAGTATTCTCTATTCATTCTTTATATTTCTGTGGTATCCATAGTGATTTTCCTTTTTCATTTAGGATTCTGTTTATGTGTGTAGACTCTCTTTTTTTCTTAATAAGTCTGGCTGGGGCTTTGTCTATTTTTGTTTATTTTCTGGAAGAACAAGCTCCTGCTTTCATTGGTTCTTCCTATTGTTTTGTTCTCAAATTTATTTATTTCTGCTCTGATATTTATTATGTCCCTCCTACTGACTTTGGGCCTCATTTTTTCTTCTTCTTCTAATTTCATTAATTGTGAGTTCAGACTGTTCATGTGGGATTGTTCTTCTTTCTTGAGGTAGGTCTGTAGACCAATATACTGTCCTCTTAGAGTGGCTATTGCTGCATCCACACTTTTGATGTGTTGTGTTGTTGTTTTCATCTGTCTCCATATATTGCTTGATCTCTGTTTTTATTTGGTCATTGATCCATTGGTTATTTAGGAACATGTTGTTAAGCTTCCAGCCTTTTGGGGCATTTTTGTTAAAGAGGATTTAAGTAATTTTGTTAAAGAAGATAAAGTAATTTGGGGCAAATTACTGGAATCTGACTACCATGGAAAAGAGAGGAGGGACTTACAATAATCAGCAAAGGGATCTTGGCAGACCAAGTTGATACCTGCAGGCTCAGGGAGTAATTCCAACCAGCAGCTTTGCTCATCAGCAGAATCAAGTTGTGGGTGTATTCTGACCATGGAACTCAGTGGGGCATAGACCTGCCTGACATGGATCCTCAAGCAGTGTTGCTGGCCCTAACATCTGGCTTGCTCATACCCAGGCAAGTAACTGAATCATAGTCCCTTCCACAGTGAAGTGTGTCTTCCAGCCCCATCTGACCAAAAGGGCTGTTGACAAAGTCCTGAAACACTGTAGTTCAGTGGAGCTTGAGCCAAAAGGCAGGTGAGCAGACCTGAATGTCCCCAGTGAAAAGCAAGTACCTGGTGTGGAGGGTTCCTGTGTTATGCACACAAGGGGTATCAAATTACAGACAAGGCAGAAGGTAGCTGTGGCTCAACCTGACCTGAGAGTGTATTTGGGGAATTAAAAGATGTACTAGGGATGTAATGTACAAGATGATGGCTCTAGCTAGTACTGCTGTATGATATAAAGAAATGTTGTTATCATAGAGTAAATTCTAAGAGTTCTTATCACAGGAAAATTCCTTCCTCCTTTTTCTTTTCTTTCTTTTCTTTTTATTTTACCTACCTGAGAAGATGGATGTTAACTGAGCCTATTGTAGTGATCATTTCACAATATATGTAAAGCAAAGCATCATGCTGTATACCTTAAACTTATATAGTGATGTATGTCATTTATTTCTTAAGAAAATTAGAAGGAAATCAGAAACAAGCTATGAATGCTATTAGTGTTATTACTTGTCATTTTTTAAAAAGTTCTAGGACATTTAAAACAAGAAATGAAATAATTAGCATAAAAACTGGAAAAATAGATGTAGTTCTCTGATAATTTGTTGTACATATAGGAAATAATCTTGTCTACACAAAAAAATTTGTGTAAGAGATGACATAATAAATACCCCCCGAAAAATCATAGCTTGTATCTACACTGGCCATCTAATATAGGCAAAAATGAGAGAAAATATACCATTCACAGCTGCAACAAAAACTATTTTCAAACTTTATGCTGATACATGGTATAAAATTTCAAAGATAAAAAAGGTCACATTAGTGGAAAGATTTAATGCATGTTTCCCAGCCACTGACTTGGTGTCCAGATATGATACTATACCAACAAGTAAATATGACTTTTGTATGTACATATCTTATGCACACTAAAAAAATAGTATATTATAGTGTAATGCCACTTGAATTCATTAAACAATTTATTATGAAGAGCCTTCCATTACAGTGAATAAATAGCTGATTATTATTCTTAATGTATCCACTAATGAATGATGTTTTGATGGACAGGTTGTTTCCAATCTTCTGTTATTACAAATACTTATGTAACGAATATCCTTATGTATATGAATCATTAATTTGAACCAATATGATTGTTACATATTTTTCTAGAAGTAGAATTGCTAGTTCAATGGTAAGTGTATTTAGTTAATAGCTTGATTGAGGTATAACTGAAAGAATAAACTGCAAAAATTAAAGTACACAGCTTGGTATATTTTGATATATGTATATAATGTTATATCATCCTTGAAATCAAGCTAATGTATCACCCCCAAAGATTCCTGATGAACTTTAGTAATTTCTCTCTCCAGTCATTCTATCCTTCCTCCCCATGTTCTCAGGCAACCACCGATCTATTTGTTGTCACACTACATTAGCTTGCATTTTCTAGAATTGTACGTAAATTAAATAATACCTCATGTACTCCTTTTGTCTGGATTCTCTTGGTGTAATTATTTTGAAATATATCCATATTGGAGTGTATATCGTGCTTTCTTATTTCTGATTGTTGGTTTCTTGTGTGTATGTCTGTCTCTTTGTACACCACAGATTATTCCTTTTTCTCTTAAATGGAAAAGAGTTTTTTCCATATTTTGGATATTAGAAAAGAAGCTCCTCTGAATATTCATGTACAAGTCTTTGTATGGACTTATGGTTTCATTTCTTTATTGCTCCCAGAGGAGAAAGCCTAGATCTTAGGGGTGTTGAATGTATACTTTAAGAAACTCCTGAACTCTTTCTAAAGTGATTGTCCCATTTTCCATGAGCACAAATGATGCTTGAGATTTCCAGTTGCTCAAGATCCTCACCAGCACTCAATATGATCAGGTTTTTTAAGTATTCTAATGGGTGTGTAATGATATCATATTGTGATTTTAATTTGCACTTCCCTAATGATGAAGTTGAATATATATCCATGAATTTGTATGCTATCTACATATCTTCATTGGTGAGGCATCTGTTCAGATATTTTGCCTATATTTTTATTGAGTTGTTTGTTTACTTATTGAGATTGTAGAGTTCTTTACATATTGTAGATAAGAGTCCTTTATAAAACATTTATTTGCAAAAATTTTCTCTCAATGTGTGGCTTTTTTACTCTCTTTAGAGTGTATCTTGAAGTAGAAGTTTAATGTTGATTCAGTCTAATTGATTAGTGTATTTTTACATGTATTCTGTAAAATTTGTTCTAATATCCAATAAATCTTTTCCCAGCTCTAGGTCACAGTGCTTTGTCCTATTTTGTCCCCTAGAAGTATTATAGTTTTAACTTTTACATTTAGGGGTATGATCCCTTTTAAGTTGTTTCTGTATTGCTGTGAGATATGAGTCAATGTCAAATTTGTTTCATGTGGATGTCCAATTGTTCTAGCACAATTTTTGAAAAACCACCTTCACCCACCAAAATGTCTTTGCAACTTTGTTGAAAATCAGTTGTCACTATATGTGTGGGTCTACTCCTCAATTTCATTCTGATTGCTATACACCCATGAGTTTAACTGTAATCCAAAAATGTATGGCTTTAATTTTTGAAAGTGCAATGATAGTGCAAGAAAACTTGTCAGGAAAAGATTACTTTTGAGGTAATTCTCTTTTCCTAAAGAAAGTGGGTGCTATGGACTGAAATGTGCCCCCCCCCAAATTCACATTGAAGCTCTAACTCTTGTTGTGATAGTTTTTGGAGACAAAGTCTTTAGAGAGGTAATGAAGTGGGATGAATTCACAAAGGTGAAGCCCTAATCCAATGGGATGAGTATCCTTATAGGAAGGTGAAGAGTCCACAGAGGATTCTGCACCTCAGACTCCATCTTAGAGTCTCTACCCTCACGTTTGAAACGCCAAGAGAGGATAAAGCAAGAAGGTGGCCTCCTTTAGCCTGGAAGAGAGCTCTCACCAGAAACAACCCTGAGAGTACCTTGCTCTTGGACTACTATCCTCCAGAACTGTAAGAAAATTAATTTCTGTTGTTTAAGCCACCCAATCTGTGATATTTTGTTATGGCAACCAAGTAGACAAATACAGTGGGATTTGAAAAACTCTTGAGAAAACTGAAATTAAAAAACTTGAGCCACCCCTCCCGCCAACCAACTGAACATGCTGGTGGATCCTTACTTCCACTTATTGGAGCACTGTGATAAAGAAGAGAAGCAGTCTCACACTAGATGCTTTTAATGGCAATAATTTAATTGTATCATATATCTTATAGCATTTAACTGATCCAACAGGAATAAAATTTAGGGGTGTGTTTTGATGTGTTGCTTTCTAGAGGAACTTAACCTGATTAATAAATACATTATTATTACTAAAGAGGAAATGTGCATCGCTTAATGAGAGCAGACTAGTAGAATCATCTCTGTAAGGAATGAAAATAATTCTTGAGATTGTAGCACCAAAAGGAGGAAATAGACTGGCCTGGAAATAATACACAAGACACAGTGAAAAACTATTAGTTATTTTAAAAATGACTAATGTTGTTGAGAGCTTATAATGTAAAAAAAAAAGTACAAAAGAAATTTCAAATTAGACTACTGTAAATAATATAAGAATGAACTGCTGATGAGAAAAATTAACTTGTTTTGGGACTACGAACAAGATTCTTAAAACAGATGGATGGAATTTGACCTGGTCTTGAAAAGTAACCTTTGAGAACCCAGATTTGGTAGGTGGCATCACAGGCCAAAGACTGAGCTTGGGCTATGAAAAGGTAGAAAACAAATGTGCTGAGCTCAAGGAGACTGTGGTGGCTAGAGGAATGAGGTGTTGGAGAACAAGAGGGGTGGTCAAGAGAAAACACTACAGAGCCTTTGACATCTGTAGACAAAAAATGAAGAGTACATGAAGCAATATGGAATCAAATTTTTAACACCTTTTATCTCAAATAGAAGCATTTTCCATAAAGATCTACATTTTGTCTTGAAGATGTCTTTTCCTATGTATTTTTGTATGTTGTGCCTACGACCCACCCAGGTTCAAAGCCCCCTACATTCCAAGAGCTCAGATTTAATCAAGGGAAGTAGATGAATAAGAAGACCATTATAATTCAGTGTATGATTTATTAATGGCAAAAACTACCCTTGTGTGACACTAGTCAAACAGGAAGAAGTCATTAAGCTATTTGTATCCAAATAATACATTAAACTAAGAGAATACCAATCCAAATAAAAGTCTGAGTTACTATAATTTAAAAACAGAATCACAAATTAAGAACATGGGCTCCGCACAGGGCTCTCTTCTTTAGAGTGTCATAAGAGGGACTGGAGTAAATGTTCTTTCACCACAGTCTCGAAACTTTTAATAATTTTATCTGAATTTTGAGTTTTATAGGTGAAATCCAGGGGGCAATTGGAAAATGTGTCAGGGTCTTAGTTTTAGGTCATATGGTGTCCTGTCTCCCATATCCTCCCAGTTGGGTTCTTGGGCTTTCCACTTCCAGGTCTTTGCCCAGAAACTACTGTCCTCTTGTTCCAGTAAACGCGCCTCTCTAAGTTCCTGTGGCAGGAGTCCCAGGCACATGTGAGGGTCTACACGAGCCCCATTAGTATTCCTGTGCTTGAGGAGCTCCAGATTAAATGCCAAATAAAAACACATGGCACATCAAGACACCACAGAAAAATGAAGACATTTTTCCTACTTTTTGAATGAGGGTTCCTGTATTTTCATTTTGAACTAGGCCTCACCGACTATGTAACCAGCCCTGGATTCCTGCAGCAGTGATGGGCCCCAGCTGGGCAACTCTGGCTAAATGAAATACTTGGCTCCTGCGAAGTCCCTTTCCACATCTGTAAAATCATAATAGTTCCTATCTCACTCGATTTCCATGAATATTTTGGAGCTAATTCATGCAAAGTGATTGCCCCTGTGCTCGACCTATTTCAATGCTCACTTCAACCAGATGGTAACTATTAATATATATTCTAATACAGATTCACTTCCTTATGCCCCCTCACCTGCAGGCTGATACTTCAGACATTTCTGCAGGCAGCAGTAAATGTGCATCCTGGTTTTGCTTTAAGCATTTACTATCTAAATTTAAAACTTATAGTGTGCAGAAGAATATGTCCAAGGCTGAACTATAATGTAAGCCTGGACAATAAGACCTGGTTGTTGGAAGTGCAGGAATCATCACAAGCACTAGATAAAAACTCTGTACAATAATTGGTCACTCACCATACACAAAAGTAAATTCAAAATAGATCAAAGACCTGAATGTAAGTCATGAAACCATAAAACTCTTAGAGAAAAATAGGCAAAAATCTCTTGGACATAAACATTAGTGACTTCTTAATGAACGTATCTCACCGGGGAAGGAAAACAAAATAAAAAATGAACAAGTGGGGCTATGTCCAGCTGAAAAGCTTTTGTACAGCAAAGAACACCATCAATAGAACAAAAAGATACCCTACAGTATGGGAGAATATATTCATAAATAACAGATCCGATAAAGGCTTGACAGCCAAAATATATAAAGGGCTCATGCACCTCAACAAACAAAAAGCAAATAATCCGATTAAAAAATGGGCAGAGGAGCTGAACAGACAGTTCTCCAAAGAAGAAATTCAGATGGCCAACAGACACATGAAAAGATGCTCCACATCGCTTGTTATCAGAGAAATACAAATTAAAACCACAATGAGATATCACCTCACAGCAGTAAGGATGGCTACCATCCAAAAGACAAACAGCAACAGATGTTGGCAAGGTTGTGGAGAAAGGGGAACCCTCCTACACTGCTGGTGGGAATGTAAATTAGTTCAACCATTGTGGAAAGCAGTATGGAGGTTCCGGAGAATGCTCAAAATAGTAATACCATTTGACCCAGGAATTCCACTTCTAGGAATTTACCCTAAGAATGCAGCACTCCAGTTTGAAAAAGACAGATGCACCCCTATGTTTATCACAGCACTCTTTACAATAGCCAAGGAATGGACACATAAGTGTCCATCAGTAGATGAATGGATAAAGAAGATGTGGTACGTATACAGAATGGAATATTATTCAGCCATAAGAAGAAAACTAATCCTACAATTTGCAACAACATGGATGGAGCTAGAGGGTATTATGCACAGTGAAATAAGTCAAGCGGAGAAAGACAAATACCAAATGATTTCACTCATCTGTGGAGTATAAGAACAAAGGAAAACTGAAGGAAAAAAACAGGACCAGGATCACAGAACCCAAAAATGGACTAAGAGTTATCAAAGGGAAAGAGACTGGGGAGAATGGGAGGGTAGGGAGGGATAAGGGTGGGGAAGAAGAAAGGGGGTATTATGATTAGCATGTACAATGTGGGGGGTGGGGGAAACGAGAGGGCTGTGCAACACAGAGAAGACAAGCAGTGATTCTACAACATCTTACTAGTATTCTCTAGTAATTCTTTGTATTTCTGTGGGGTCCGTCGTGATTTTTCCTTTCTCGTTTCTGATACTGTTGATTTGTGTTGACTCTCTTTCCCTCTTAATAAGTCTGGCTAGAGGCTTATCTATTTTGTTTATTTTCTTGAAGAACCAGCTTTTGGTTTCATTGATTTTTGCTATTGTTTTATTCTTCTCAATTTTGTTTATTTCTTCTCTGATCTTTATTATGTCCCTCCTTCTGCTGACCTTAGGCCTCATTTTTCTTCTTTTTCCAATTTCGATAATTATGACATTAGACCATTCATTTGGGATTGTTCTTCCTATTTTAAATATGCTTAGATTGCTATATACTTTAATCTTAAGACTGCTTTTACTGTGTCACACAGAGTTTGGGGCTTAGTGTTGTTGTTGTCATTTGTTTCCATATATTGCTGGATCTCCATTTTGATTTGGTCATTAATCCATTGATTATTTAGGAGCGTGTTGTTAAACCTCCATGTGTTTGTGAGCCTTTTTGCTTTCTTTGTACAGTTTATTTCTAGTCTTATGCCTTTGTGGTATGAAAAGTTGGTTGGTAGGATTTCAATCTTCTGGAATTTACTGAGGCTCTTTTTGTGGCATAGTATGTGGTGTATTCTGGAGAATGTGCCATGTGCACTTGAGAAGAATGTGTATCCTGTTGCTTTTGGATGTAGAGTTCCATAGATGTCTATTAGGTCCATCTGCTCTACTGTGTTGTTCAGTGCTTCCGTGTCCTTACTTATTTTCTGCCCGGTGGATCTATCCTTTGGGGTGAGTGGTGTGTTGAAGTCTCCTAGAATGAATGCATTGCAGTCTATATCCCCCTTTAGTTCTGTTAGTATTTGTTTCACATATGCTGGTGCTCCTGTGTTGGGTGCATATATATTTAGAATGGTTATATCCTGTTGTTGGACTGAGCCCTTTATCATTCTGTAGTGTCCTTCTTTATCTCTTGTTACTTTCTTTGTTTTGAAGTCTATTTTGTCTGATATTAGTACTGCGACCCCTGCCTTCTTCTCGCTGTTGTTTGCCTGAAATATGCTTTTCCATCCCTTGACTTTTAGTCTGTACATGTCTTTGGGTTTGAGGTGAGTTTCTTGTAAGCAGCATATAGATGGGTCTTACTTTTCTATCCATTCTGTTACTCTGTGTCTTTTGATTCTTGCATTCAGTACATTAAAATTTAGGGTAACTATTGAAAGATATGTACTTATTGTCATTGCAGGCTTTAAATTCGTGGTTACCAAAGGTTCAACGGTAGCCTCTTTAGTATCTTACTGCCTAAATTAGTTCGCTTATTGAGCTGTTATATACACTGTCTGGAGATTCTCTTCTTCTCTCCCTTCTTATTTGTCCTCCTCCATTCTTCATCTGTTGGGTGTTTTGTGCTGAGCTCTTTCTAGGAATGCTCCCATCTGGAGTAGTCCCTGTAAGATGTCCTGTAGAGGTGGTTTGTGGGAAAAAATTCCCTCAGCTTTTGTTTGTCTGGGAATTGTTTAATCCCACCATCATATTTAAATGATAGTCAGGGCGGAGCCAACATGGCGGCGTGAGTAGGACAGTGGGAATCTCCTCTCAAAAACATATATACTTTTGAAAATACAACAAACACAACAAGCCCTAAAAGAGAGACCAGAAGACGCAGGACAGTGGCCAGACTGCAGGTACACCAGCGAGAACCCAGCGACTGGTGAAAGGGGTAAGATACAAGCCCCGGCCCGGCGGGACCCGAGCGCCCCTCCCCCCAGCTCCCGTCGAGAGAAGAATAGGCAGAGCCGGAGGGAGACGGAGCCCAGGACTGCTGAACACCCAGCCCCAGCCATCCGGGCAAGAGCGCAGACACAGTACGTGCCCAGGGGGCCCTGGATACTGGGGGAACAGGGAGTAAGACCTCTGAGCGGGTGCCGAAGCTGATGCCCCTGTGACAAAGAAAAGCGGGGGCTTTTTGAAAGTCTTAAAGGGACAGGGACTTAACAGCTTGACGGAAACAACCCAGGTCACAGTACAGCAGCTGGAAATTACAGGGAAAACCGGGTGCACTAACCCCCTGGGCAACAGCTCTGAGACCCCTCACGGAGGGAAACAGTCAAGCAGCCCCCCCATCCATTACCCCACCGGGCGCTGCGAAAGCACAGAAGCAGCCTGAGACAAATTCCGCTCACAGAAAGGGAAATTTCTCCCTTCCGGCCAGGCAAGACACAAAGACCCACTCTACACGCAATTACCCAACACAAGCCACTAGGGGTCGCAGTTGTCCCAGTAAAGAAAGGCCAGTACCAAGGGAAAATTTTGACCCTCCCAGCTGACAGTCAATAGCACCTGTCAACATGAAAAGGCAAAAAAATATGATCCAGATAAGACTAACCAAGACAGCTTCAGCATCTGCTACATCTTCCCCTGAGAAGGAATCTGGGGAGATAGATTTAGCCAGTCTTCCTGAAAAAGAATTCAAAACAAAAGTCATAACCATGCTGATGGACTTGCAGAGAAATATGCAAGAACTAAGGAAGGAGAATTCAGAAATAAAACAAGCTCTGGAAGGACTTCAAAACAGAATGGACGAGATGCAAGAGACCATTAATGGACTAGAAAACAGAGAACAGGAACGCAGAGAAGCTGATGCAGAGAGAGATAAAAGGATCTCCAGGAATGAAAGAATTTTTAGAGAGCTGAGTGACCAATCAAAAAGGAACAATATAAGAATTATAGGTATTCCAGAAGAAGTAGAGAGAGAAAAGGGGATAGAAAATGTCTTTGAAGAAATAATTGCTGAAAATTTCCCCAAAGTAGGGGAAGAAATGGCCTCTCAGACCACAGAGGTACACAGAACTCCCATGACAAGGGATCCAAGGAGGGCAAAACCAAGACACATAATAATTAAAATGGCAAAGATCAAAGACAAGGACAAAGTATTACAGGCAGCCAGAGAGAAAAAAAAGCTTACTTACAAAGGAAAACCCATCAGGCTATCATCAGACTTCTCAACAGAAACCCTACAGGCCAGAAGAGAATGGCATGATATACTTAATGCAATGAAACAGAAGGGCCTCGAACCAAGACTACTGTATCCAGCACGAATATCATTTAAATATGAAGGAGGGATTAAACAATTCCCAGACAAGCAAAAGTTGAGGGAGTTTGCCTCCCACAAACCACCTCTACAGGGCATCCTACAGGGACTGCTCTAGATGGGAGCACTCCTAAAAAAAGCAAAGAACAAAACACTCAACATATGAAGAAGGGAGGAGGAGGAACAAGAAGAAAGAGAAATAAAGAATCATCAGACCTTGTTTATAATAGCTCAAAAAACGAGTTAAGTTAGACAGTAATATAGTAAAGAAGCTAACCCTGAACCTTTGGTAACCACAAATTTAAAGCCTGCAATGGCAATAAATTCATACCTTTCAATAATCACCCTAAATGTAAATGGAGTGAATGCACCAATCAAAAGACACAGAGTAATAGAATGGATAAAAAAGCAAGATCCATCCATATGCTGCTTACAAGAGACTCACCTCAAACCCAAAGACGCGCACAGACTTAAAGTCAAGGGATGGAAAAAGATATTTCAAGCAAACAACAGAGAGAAGAAAGCAGGTGTTGCAATTCTGGTATCAGACAAAACAGACTTCAAAATAAAGAAAGTAACAAAAGACAAAGAAGGACATTACCTAATGATAAAGGGCTCAGTCCATCAAGAGGATATAACCATTATAAATATATATGCACCCAATACAGGAGCACCAACATACCTGAAACAAATATTAATAGAACTAAAGGAGGAAATAGAATGCAATGCATTCATTCTAGGAGACTTCAACACACCACTCACTCCAAAGGACAGATCCACCAGACAGAAAATAAGTAAGGACACAGAGGCACTGAACAACACACTAGAACAGATGGACCTAATAGACATCTACAGAACTCTACATCCAAAAGCAAAAGGATACACATTCTTCTCAAGTGCACATGGAACATTCTCCAGAATAGACCACATACTAGGACACAAAAAGAGCCTCAGTAAATTCCAAAAGATTGAAACCCTACCAACCAACTTTTCAGACCACAGAGGCATTAAACGAGAAATAAACTGTTGAAAGAAAGCAAAAAGGCTCACAAACACATGGAGGCTAAACAACACGCTCCTAAATAATCAATGGATCAATGACCAAATCAAAATGGAGATCCAGCAATATATGGAAACAAATGACAACAACAACACTAAGCCCCAACTTCTGTGGGACTCAGCAAAAGCAGTCTTAAGAGGAAAGTATAGAGCAATCCAAGCATATTTAAAAAAGGAAGAGCAATCCCAAATGAACGGTCTAATGTCACAACTATCAAAATTGGAAAAAGAAGAACAAATGAGGCCTAAGGTCAGCAGAAGGAGGGACATAATAAAGATCAGAGAAGAAATAAATAACATTGAGAAGAATAAAACAAAAGCAAAAATCAATGAAACCAAGAGCTGTTTCTTCGAGAAAATAACAAAATAGATAAGCCTCTAGAAAGACTTACTAAGAGGAGAAGAGACTCAACACAAATCAACAGTATCAGAAATGAGAAAAGAAAAATCACGACGGACCCCACAGAAATACAAAGAATTATTGGAGACTACTATGAAAACCTATATGCTAACAAGCTGGGAAACCTAGCAGAAATGGACAACTTCCTAGAAAAATACAACCTTCCAAGACTGACCCAAAAAGAAACAGAAAATCTAAACAGACCAATTACCAGCAACGAATTTGAAGCGGTAATCAAAAAACTACCAAAGAACAAAACCCCCGGGCCTTATTGAATTTACCTCGGAATGTTATCAGACATACAGGGAAGAAATAATACCCATTCTCCTTAAAGTTTTCCAAGAAATAGAAGAGGAGGGGATACTCCCAAACTCATTCTATGAAGCTAAAATCACCCTAATACCAAAACCAGGCAAAGACACCACCAAAAAAGAAAACTATAGACCAATATCCCTGATGAACCTAGACGCAAAAATACTCAACAAAATTTTAGCAAACCGAATTCAAAAATACATCAAAACCGTCGTACACTATGACCAAGTGGGATTCATCCCAGGGATGCAAGGATGGCACAACATTCGAACGTCCATCAATATCATCCACCACATCAACAAAAAGAAAGACAAAAACCACATGATCATCTCCATAGATGCTGAAAAAGCATTTGACAAAGTTCAACATCCATTCATGATAAAAACTCTCAGCAAAATGGGCATAGAGGGCAAGTACCTCAACATAATAAAGGCCATCTATGATAAACCCACAGTAAACATTATAATGAACAGCGAGAAGCTGGAAGCCTTTCCTCTGAAATCGGGAACTGGACATGGATGCCCACTCTCCCCACTGTTATTTAACATAGTACTGGAGGTCCTAGCCACGGCAATCAGACAAAACAAAAAAATACAAGGAATCCAGATTGGCAAAGAAGAAGTCAAACTGTCACTATTTGCAGATGACATGATACTGTACATAAAAAACCCTAAAGACTCCACCCCAGAACTACTAGAACTGATATCGGAATACAGCAAAGTTGCAGGATACAAAATCAACACACAGAAATCTGTGGCTTTCCTATATACCAACAATGAACCAACAGAAAGAGAAATCAGGAAAACAACTCCATTCACAATTGCATCAAAAAAAATAAAATACCTAGGAATAAACCTAACCAAAGAAGTGAAAGACTTATATTCTGAAAACTACAAGTCACTCTTAAAAGAAATTAAAGGGGACACTAACAGATGGAACCGCATCCCATGCTCATGGCTAGGAAGAATTAATATCGTCAAAATGGCCATCCTGCCCAAAGCAATATACAGATTTGGTGCAATCCCTATGAAACTACCAGCAACGTTCTTCAATGAACTGGAACAAATAATTCAAAAATTCATATGGAACCACAAAAGACCCCGAATAGCCAAAGCAATCCTGAGAAAGAAGAATAAAGTAGGGGGGATCTCACTCCCCAACTTCAAGCTCTATTATAAAGCCATAGTAATCAAGACAATTTGGTACTGGCACAAGAACAGAGCCACAGACCAATGGAACAGACTAGACAATCCAGACATTAACCCAGACATATATGGTCAATTAATATTTGGTAAAGGAGCCATGGACATACAATGGCGAAATGAGAGTCTCTTCAAAAGACGCTGCTGGCAAAACTGGACAGCTACATGTAGGAGAATGAAACTGGACCATTGTCTAACCCCATATACAAAAGTAAACTCAAAATGGATCAAAGACCTGAATGTAAGTCACGAAACCATTAAACTCTTGGAAGAAAACATAGGCACAAACCTCTTAGACATAAACATGAGTGACTTCTTCTTGAACATATCTCCCCGGTCAAGGAAAACAACAGCAAAAATGAACAAGTGGGACTATATTAAGCTGAAAAGCTTCTGTACAGCAAAAGACACCATCAATAGAACAAAAAGGAACCCTACAGTATGGGAGAATATCTTTGAAAATGACACATCTGATAAAGGCTTGACGTCCAGAATATATAAAGAGCTCACACGCATAAACAAACAAAAAACAAATAACCCAATTAAAAAATGGGCAAAGGAACTGAACAGACAGTTCTCCAAAAAAGAAATACCGATGGCCAACAGACACATGAAAAGATGCTCCACATAGCTAATTATCAGAGAAATGCAAATTAAAACTACAATGAGGTATCACCTCACACCAGTAAGGATGGCTGCCATCCAAAAGACAAACAACAACAAATGTTGGCGAGGCTGTGGAGAAAGGGGAACCCTCCTACATTGCTGGTGGGAATGTAAACTTGTTCAACCATTGTGGAAAGCAGTATGGAGGTACATCAAAATGCTCAAAACAGACATACCATTTGACCCAGGAATTGCACTCCTAGGAATTTACCCTAAGAATGCAGCAATCAAGTATGAGAAAGACCAATGTACCCCTATGTTTATCGCAGCACTATTTACAATAGCCAAGAATTGGAAGCAACCTAAATGTCCATCGATAGATGAATGGATAAAGAAGAGGTGGTACATATACACAATGGAATACTACTCAGCCATAAGAAAAGGGCAAATCCAACCATTTGCAGCAACATGGATGGAGCTGGAGGGTATTATGCTCAGTGAAACAAGCCAAGCAGAGAAAGAGAAATACCAAATGATTTCACTCATCTGTGGAATATAAGAACAAAGGAAAAACTGAAGGAACAAAACAGCAACAGAATCACAGAACTCAAGAACGGACTAACAGGTACCAAAGGGAAAGGGACTGGGGAGGATGGGTGAGTAGGGAGGGATAAGGGGGTCAGAAAAAGAGAGGTATTAAGAATAGCATCCATAGCGGGGTGGGAGAACGGGGAGGGCTGTACAACACAGAGAAGACAAGTAGTGATTCTTCAACAGTTTGCTACGCTGATGGACAGTGACTGTAAAGGAGTATATAGGGGTCCTGGTATAGGGGAGAGCCTAGTAAACAAAGAATTCTTCATGTAAGTGTAGATTAATGATTAAAAAAAAAAAAGCAGTTCCTATGTGGTTACCTCTAATGAGCTCTACACAATGATATAAAGGGCATATAAAAGTGTAGGCAAAGGGACTGTTTGTGTTTATACAGAGGATCAAAGCCTAATTTGGCTACCCCGAAAATGAACTAAGATACGATATGAAAAAGAACTTCCAACATCAGCACTCTCGGGAAGACTCATGACAGAAGATGATCAGCAAAAAAAAAAAAACTCCAACAAAGATCCACGCACTGTCACAGGTGTAGATGCACTCAACCCACCAGTTCCTGGACTTGCCATGGGAATGATGAAGGAGATATCTAAGCTGGCCTGTGCATACAGTAAAACAAAAATTGGACTGGATCTATACTGTTGGTACTCAACCAAGAATTAGGAGCAGTTCAAATTGTAGCACTCCAAAATCTTACAACCACAGACTATTTATCGTTAAAAGAACATATGGGATATGAACAGTCCCCAGGAATGGGTTGTTCTAGTTTATCTGAATTCTCTCAGACTGTTTAAGTTCAGTCGGACAATATCCACCATATCATAGATAAGTTTTCACAAATGCCTAAGGTGCCTAACTGGTTTTCTTGGTTTCACTGGAGATGGCTGCTAATTACAGGTATGCTGTGGTTAGTTAACTATATTCCTATTATGTTAATGTGTGCACACAATTTAATTAGTAGTTTAAAACCTATCCATGCTGAAGTTACTCTACAAGAAGATATGTCAAAGAAATAATCAATCTTCCCAGGTTTTCTTCTGCCTGCTACTTCTATAGATTTTCTTCTTCCTACCTAATCACAACCTTTAAATTGAACTCGTGCCACATGTCGAATTTACTGAGTATCATAATTCTTCCAAGTGCTAAAGACACCTCAAGACAAATGCTGGGCATAGAAGCCACAGGGCATAAATATGCAAAGAATTAAAAAGCTAACCTTTTCAAACAATAAGGCTTCTCTCTCACTTACCAACTTAACATTTCCCTGTATGGCCCCGGAAGATGACTGGTTAGCCAGAGACGGGTAAGATTCCTCAAGGGAGGAACAACCTAAGACAGGCACAGTCGCAGGGGGCCATCTGGTGAGAAAATGGGGAGCAGCAGAGGTGAGGCTTAGAACCTCCCCCCTCATGTTCTGAGAGAAATCTTCTGCATACATGGATGTTTATTGCCCTCGTCTAGCTCACATTAACACATAGTCTACAGGCACACACCTGATCATCTACATTTGCTCTCTTACAACACTAAACTCTGTTTTCTACCTTTATCTCGTATCTACCTACCACTTCACCATTTTATTAAAAATAATAGTAGTAGAGATATGTGGTATCCACATATAAATCAAGTTTAAAAATCAAATGAATAGTCATATTTGAACTGACTGTGTATAGTTCATAATGCATGAACAAAACAAAAAGGTTCTGTGATGACTGCCCTTGCACTGTTCACCATGTAACTTATTCACTATGTAAGAATTTGTACTCCATATAAGAATTTGTTCACTATGCATCAGAAGATTGGAGACTGACGAAAATTAGGCTTGGTGTGGATTAATGATTGTGCATTGATTATTGACCCCCCTATACAGAAATTTATTGTGGTTGACAACTATTTGATCAATAAATATGAGAGATGCCCTCACAGAATTTATATATATATTTATATACATATATATATAAACACACTTCCAATTGTAAAATAAATAAGTAACCGGGATGTAATGTATAGCATGAGGAATATAGTTAAAATATTTTAACAACTTGGTATGGTGATAGCTGGTACCTAGAATTATCATGTATATAAATGTTGAATCACTGTGTTGTACACCTGAAACTAATGTAATGTAATACTGTTGTCAATTGTCAATTACCCTTCAATTAAAAAATAAATAAATAAATAAATAAATAAATGATAGTCGTGCTGGATATAGTATCCTTGGTTCAAGGCCCTTCTGTTTAATTGCATTAAATATATAATGCCATTCACTTCTGGACTGTAGAGTTTTTGTTGAGAAGTCTAATGTTAGCCTGATGGGTTTTCCTTTATAGGTGACCGTTTTGTCTCTAGCTGCCTTTAATACTCTTTCCTTGTCCTTTATCATTGCCATTTAATTATTATGTGTCTTGGTGTTGTCCTCCTTGGATCCTTTCTGTTGGGGGTTCTGTGTATTTCCGTGGTCTGTTCGATTATTTCCTCCCCCAGTTTGGGGAAGTTTTCAGCAATTATTTCTTCCAAGATACTTTCCATCCCTTTTCCTCTCTCTTCTACTGGCACCCCTATAATATGGATATTGTTCCTTTTGGATTGGTCACACAATTCTCTTAATATTGTTTCATTCCTGTAGATCTTTTTATCTCTCTCTATGTCAGCTTCTATGCGTTCCTGTTCTCTGGTTTCAATTCCATCAGTGGCTTCTTGCATCCTATCCATTCTGCTTATAAACCCTTCCAGAGTTTGTTTCATTTCTGTAATCTCCTTTCTGGCATCTGTGATCTCCCTCCGGACTTCATCCCATTTCTCTTGCATATTTCTCTGCATCTCTGTCAGCATGCTTATGATTCTTATTTTGAATTCTTTGTCAGGAAGACTGGTTAGGTCTGTCTCCTTCTCTGGTGTTGTCTCTGTGATCTTTGTCTGCCTGTAGCTTTTCCTTTTCATGGTGATAGGAATAGTTTGCAGAGCTGGGATGAGTGACGGCTGGAAGAACTTCCCTTCTTGTTGGTTTGTGGCCCTTCTCTCCTGGGAGAACAGCGACCTCTAGTGGCTTGTGCTGGGCAGCTGCATGCAGACAGGGTTTCTGCTTCCTGCCTGGCTGCTATGGAGTTTATCTTTGCTGTTTCTGTGGGCGTGGCCTGGTTCGGGCCTCTGCTCCAAAGTATTGGAGTCGCGTTGGAGGGGGAGCGGCCTGGAGGCTTTTTATCTCCATAAGGGGTCTCCCTGCTCCCTGCAGCCCAGGGATTAGGGTGCCCAGAGATCCCCGGATTCCCTACCTCTGGATTAAGTGTCCCACCCTGCCCCTTTAAGACTTCCAAAAAGCACCCGCCAAAACAAAACAATGACCACAAAAAAAAAAAAAAAATTAAATTAAAAAAAAGGTGGCTGCTCGTTTTTCTTTATTCTCCGGCGCCAGCCTCAGGAATCTGCTCACCGGTCTTGCTGCCCTGTTTCCCTAGTATTGGGGTCCCTATCCCTTTAAGACTTCCAGAAAGTGCTCACCAAAACAAAACAACAACAACAAAAAAAAATGGTCGCTCGCTTTTCTGGTGTCCTCCGGTGCCAGGACACCGGTGCCCGCTCATTGTTCTTGCTGCCCTGTTTTCCTAGTATCTAGGGCCCTTCACTCTGGCCTGGATGGCTGGGGCTGGGTGTTCGGCAGTCCTGGGCTCCGTCTCCCTCCTGCTCTGCCTATTCT
The DNA here is from genome assembly GCF_030020395.1 of Manis pentadactyla. Classification (NCBI taxonomy): domain Eukaryota; kingdom Metazoa; phylum Chordata; class Mammalia; order Pholidota; family Manidae; genus Manis; species Manis pentadactyla. Next base: position 63,408,413 of record NC_080031.1, on the reverse strand, counting down.
TCTACCTCTGGGAGTTGGGGGGATTGGCGCTCGGCTCCCGCCGGGCTGGGGCTTGTATCTTACCCCCTTCACGAGGCACTGGGTTCTCTCAGGTGCAGATGTTTTCTGGATATTGTCCTGTGTCCTCTGGTCTTTATTCTAGGAAGGGTTGTCTTTGTTATATTTTCATATATATATGTGGTTTGGGAGGAGATTTCCGCTGCTCTACTCACGCTGCCATCTTCCGCCCCTCCCCCCTGTTGTTTTGTTATTAACACAACTTAAGATGGGTTTATCCAGATTTAAACTCAGCTAAGTCAAGGAATATCTGTATAACATAAAAACATACCATTTTAGCAATCTTTATGTGTATGGGTCAGTGGTATTACATTCACACTGTTGTACAATCATAACCACTACCCATCTCTGTGACTTTTCATCATCTCACACTGAAACTCTGTATCCATTAACAATAACTTCCCAACCACCTCTTCCCCAGGCCCTGGTTTCCGTCTCTATAATTTGCCTGTATAGTACTTCATGTAAGTGGAATACACAACATTTGTCCTTTTATGTCTAATTTCACTTAGCCCAATATGTTCAAGGTTTTTCCATTTGTAACATGTATCACAATGTCATTCCTTTTTAAGGCTGAATAAACCACATTTTGTTTATCCATTCATACAGCCATGGACCTTTGGGCTGATTCAACTTGTTCGGACTGTAAATACGGCTGCTATGAACATTGGTGTATGTGTACCTTTCAAATCCCTGCTTTCATTTCCTTTGGGTATGTACCCGGAAATGGAATTACTGGTTCATATGGTAATTTTTTGAGGAAAAGTTGTTTAATTTTCTGAGGGAGCTATTTTGTTTTTAAAATATGGCACATCTATTGTTAACCTTAAAAATGAAAGTTACTTTACCAGCAAATCAGGTTTATTTGGAAATAGCAAAGAATTGCAATCCAGGGCAAGCAAGCTCTGGAAAAATGATAAGCATGTCCAGAAAACAAAGGAGAGGTAGATAAATGCTCTTTTATAGAGAAAGAGGCCAAGTTGGCAGGGCTGTTTTCAGCAAAAAGCCCATTGGAGTAAACTGGGAGGTGTCCATTTCGTGGCTTCTCATTGGCTGAGCTGTGACTGTCTCTCCTTGGCTGTGTTCTTGCAGGGGAGGCAGAAACTTTCCTTCTTGCTGGGGTAAAGTAGCTATGACAGTATGAATTTTGAATTTTGAAGTACAAAATTCAGTGTGGTGTCAGTCTTTTCCTGAGGTCAGAGATTTATAAGGCTTAGTGGGCATGAGAGCTTCCCCTGCAGGCCCCCCAATGCCTTGTCCATGAGGTTTCTCTGAATTGTCACACAATAAATGTATTTTCTTCTTAACTTTGGAACTGCAGTAGCTCATTTAAGAGAGAAAATGCCTGCTCTATAATCCATCTGTTAACACCTATCTTTGTCATTAAGTCAAACCAGAATTACTTATTGTCAGAAAAAGTCTATTTTTACACCAATGTGTTAATACGTATTTCAAGGAATATGATAGTAACCACTAATAAATAAATAAATCTTACAAATAAGAATACTAAAAGCTACCCACTAGTTTTAAATAATACAGATCTAATATAATTAAGTTATTATTTTAAAGGATAACATCAATATATTGTTTCTTAATGTGTAATAGTGCAATGTAATGTGTAGCTAAAATTGTACATTATTAAGATGCAAGGAGTATCATACATGTTTGGTTTCCTGGTAAAGTGTGTATGTGTGTTTCAAATTCTGGTGTTTGGCTTTTGAAAAAATTAAATAAAAACCATGTCAAGCTTCAAACAACTTCATTAGTTTCTTTAGGCAATCTTCCTATTTAATAAAAGGGAAAGATTTACTGCTAAACACTAACAGATCTAGAAACTAGCATGTAATTTCTTTCTTTTTTCCTTTTTTTTTTGGTGGCTAGAAGGTAGATAGCATTTAACAATTTTAAAAATAAATAATGATACTTAAACTCACATGACTCAATACCAATAAAACAAATAACGTAATTAAAAATAGGTGGAGGACCTGAACAGACATTTTTCCAAACGAAGCATACAGATGGCCAACAGGCATATGAACCGATGCTCCACATCGCTAATCATCAAGGAAATGAAAATCAAAACCACAATGAGGTATCACCTCACACCAGTTAGAATGGCCACTATCCAAAAGACAAGAAATAACAAGTGTTGGCAAGGATATGGAGAAAAGAGAACCGTCCTACACTGTTGATGGGAATGTAAATTGGTACAGCCACTGTGGAAAGAGGTAGGGAAGTTCCTCAAAACACTAAAAGTAGAAATATCATATGACCCAGTAATTCCACTTCTAGGAATTTACCTAAAGAAAACAAAATCCTTAATTTGAAGATATATGCACCCCTATGTTTATCACTGCACTATTTGCAATAGCCAAGATATGGAAGCAACCTAAGTGTCCAGCAACAGATGAATGGATAAATAAGTTGTGTTACATACACATAGTGGAATATTATTCAGCCATAGAAAGAAAGAAACCCTGCCATTTGTGTCAACATGGATGGACCTAGAGGGTATTACGCTAAGTGAATCAAACCCGGCAGAGAAAGACAAATACCATATGATTTGTGAAATCTAAAACCAAAACAAACAGAATGAACAAAACAGTAGTAGACTCATAGACACTGAGAAGTGACTGGTGGTTACCATGGGGGAAGAGTTGGGTAGGTAGCGAGAGTGAGGGGGATAAATGGGCACAAAATTCTCAGTAATACTGTAAGTTGGTCACAGGGATGGCCATACAGCATGGAGAATATAACCAGTGATTCTTGTAATATCTCCCTATGTTGACAGATAGTAACTGCAATAGTTGGGGTGAGGATTTAATACTATAGGTAACCATTGAACCACTGTGTTGTATACTTGAAACCAATATAAAATTGTATCTCAGCTGTCCTTTAATAAAAAAGATGATTTACTGTAGTGATAAATGTTTCACAATATGAATGATAAAAATGATTTTAACTACCTTATGAAATAATGTGCAACAAATCTAAAATAAATTACATTTGAGTTTTATCAAGGAGTCTTATCCAATGTATCTGGAAAGATTTAGAAGTCCTATTAAAACATTCCAGATATATTTTAAAAATCCCTGTCAATAATCTATATGCCTCTTCTTTCCAGGAATGAGCATTTGAAGACTTGCTTACATTAAATACATAGAGAGACTTGGTTTTGGCGCAGGACAGAGTCTCTTATTCATGCTTTCTTTGTTCTGCTCTCAGTGATTCTCTAACAGGTGCTGGGCATTTGTTGAATAATGGTGTTACTGCTCCCACTGCCTCTATCATTTGTCTGAATTCAGAACTTGGAGCAGAGTGCCCTGGCTTCAGTCTTAACAGAAATGAGCTCATGACAGGGAGAGACAGGAAGCCCTTCCCAAGAGGAGGGGGTATGCCTTTCTCTTATAAAGGGTTGAAGGTCTGTTGGTAACTCAGGCCTGGACTCAGACCAATCAATGTTTAGAAGAGAGAATTCATGACAATTAGGATCTAGAAACATGTATCAAAGTCCTTGAAAGGCCTTCTCATGCTGCCAGAGGAACTCAGATCCTGGCCTGAAGACCCACCCATCTTGGTCATAGCTGAGCTGATAAAGTGATATTGCCTCCTCAGTCTACCGAGTCCAAGGGGAATTGGAAAACTTCCTTAGGCTGCTGGAAAAGGGAAAGCCTGTGATTTTTTAATGAGTAATTAATAATAACAACCCCTTTCTTAATTTAAATAAGGTTTTCATGAGTAAACTATACACAAATGGGTTTGTGTACATTGAACCATCCTTGTATCCCAAGGATAAATCCCACTTGGTCATGGCATGTGATTCCCTTAATATGCTGTGGAATTCAGTTTGGTCATACTCTCTTAAGGATTTTGCATTTCTGTTCATCAGAGATATCAGCTTGAAATTTTCTTTTCTTGTGGTGTCTGTCTTTATCTTTGGTATCAGGGTAGTGCTTGCCTCATAAAATTTTAGGAATGTTCATTCCTCTGATGTTTTGAAAGAGTTTGAGAAAGAACAACAATTCTTTAGAAGTTTGGTAAAATTTACCAGTGATACCATCTGGTACTGGCTTTTCTTTATTGGGAAACTTTTCATTACTGATTTGATCTCCTTTGGTCGTTATTGGTCTGTTCCAATTTTATATTTTTTCTTGATTCAGTCTTGGTAGGTTATGTTTGTGGGACTTTACTTGTTTCTTCTAGATTATCTAATTCATTGGTGTATAGTAGTTCATAGTAACCTCTTATAATCCTTTTATTTCTCTAGCAGCAGTTACAATGCCTCCTCTTCATTTCTGATTTTATTTATTTGAGTGTGCTCTCTGTTTTCTTAGTCTATCTAAGGATTTGCCAATTTTCTTTTCAAAAAAACTCATTCACTTTTTTAAAACTTTTTTCTATTTTCTATATCATGTATTTCCTAAATTGGATCCTTAACACCACATACAAAGTCAACCCAAAATGGATTAAAGACTTAAATGTAAGACTTGGAACTGTAAGACTTCTACAGGAAAACAGGAGAAAAGCTTTACAGTGGTCTTGGCAATGGTTTTCTGGATATGATAGCAAAAGCATTAGCAGCAAAAGCAAAGTAGACAAGTGGGAGTTCATCAAACTAAAAAGCTTCTACACTGCAAAGCAAACAGTCAACAAAGTCAAACAGCAACCTGTGGAATGCAAGGAGATTCTTTTAAATCCTGTATTTGATAAGGAAATATATAAAGAACACTATAGTTCATTAGCAAAAAAGAAACCTGAATAAAAAATGGGCAAAGGACTTGAATCGATATTTCTCTAAAGACAGCACACAAAGGGTCAGCAAGTATATAAAAATATGCTCAACATCACTACTCCTCAGGGAAACCAAGATGAAAACCACTATGAAACCACAATATCTATCTAACAGATAATACACATCTGTTAAGATGGATATTATCAAAACACAAAAGATAGCAAATGTTGGTGAGGATGTTGAAGAATTGGAACCCTTGTACACTGTTGAATGGGAATGTAAAGAGTTTACTCAAGGAATCAAAAATAGAACTGCCGTGTGATCCAACATTCCGTCTCCCACAGAACTGAAATCAAGATCTCAAAGAGACAGCTGCACTCCCATGTTCATTGCAAACATTATTAAAGAAGAAGTACTGCTATCTGTGACAAAGTAGATGGACCTGTAAGACATTATACTACGTGAAATGTCAGTTACAGAATGACAAACACCACTCGACTCAAGTTATATAAAATATCTAACATAGTCAAACTCATAGAAGCAGAGAGCAGAATGGCTGAGAGAAGGGAGACATGGGAAGTTGCCATTCAGCAAGTATAAAGTTTCATTTATGCAAGATGAGCAAGTCTACGTACCTGCTATATGGTATTTGCCTATACTTAACAGTGCTGTAGTTGCTCTATATAGGTGCTTTTAAAAATCTAAGAGGTTAGAGCTCTGGTTAAGTGTTCTTAGCACAATGAAAAAAGTTTTGGACAAGAAATCGAGTTAAAATATTTCATAGATAAAATTATAACTTACTTTCAAATTTTATTAACCCACCCTTACCATGTAATGTTTTGTTGTATGATGAAATCATTTCTCCACAGAATTTCTAGTCAGATTCTCTGACAGATCAGGACTGGGTAACAGCGATAAGAAGGAGAAATATTAAGCCTCCATTTTCATTTAAATTCAGATTAGTTTGTTGCAATTTCACCATGTTCTACCTTTCATTACAAATTTTATCTTGGATGAAGGCAGCTCCTTATAGACCTTCCATTGATATAAATCAGCTTGTCTAGCTTTGATCATAGTAACATTTATTGAGAATATTTAATGTGACAAACACCTTAAAAGCATTATCTTCCTCTGTTATTTCAGTCCTCTGAGATAGGAACTATCATTATCCCTATTTTGCATATTAGAAGATGAAGCCTTAAGAGGATAAGCAATAAGCCCATGGTGATACTGGTCCTCAGAAACAGAGATGGAACACAAGACAGCATTTCAGGACATTTAGAGAAAAATAAAAAGGAGATACAAGACAGTCTCTCATTGTTGGTTTCTTTTCAGAAGTAAGATCTACAACTTTGGATTAGAATATTCATGTTGCCTCGAGGTTATTTTTTCTTCAAGTCACAACTATTCCCAGTCAATAATAATCACTGAAATATTTAGATGATAGGTTTCAGCAGTACAGTTCATAGGATCAGTCATGATACTTTACCCTATTCAGTCATCAAAGATATAATCTCACAGATGAAGTCATCCTTCCAGGATAGGAGGGAAAACATTTGTGTCTTTAATAGTTTGTGTTTCTTCCATTGAAATTGGTCTTCAGCAATGAATTGTAAATGGACAACACACATCTGAAAGAATGTTCAACCTAAGATAAATACAATGAAACTTTGAAGAATAAAGTGTTTTTTTCACCTTTGAGTTTAGTAAATTAAAGACTGATAATCCATGTTGGTAAAATAATGGGCAAGCAGTCCTTGATGGTGGGTGTATAAAAGGAAATAATTTTAGAGGGCAATTTGCCAATAACTCTGAAAATTAAGAGGAGTAAACTTTGGACACAGCTATTCTACTTCTTAGAAAATGTCCTATATTTCAATTATGCAAATAAATGAGAAAGGCTACTACTGAAACCACATACAAACTGTGTGATTTAGGATGGTTAACTATCATACTCTTTCTTAAGTCTCTTGTAAATTGGAGCTTTTAGTACAATCTACCTTAAGTGTCGTATGCAGTGATTGTTAGCAGTAAATTTGATCTAGCATCCATAATTTTGCTATAATCTTTTAAAAAATAAAATGTTTATTACCTTTAACTAACTTTATTTTTAAGTTGCAAAAGTCATATATATTTCTTAGAACATGTAAAACAGTATGAGATGCATAAATTTCTTCCCCTCACCCCAAGTTGTGGAGCTCAATGCAAATATATATAATATCCAGAACATATAAAGGACTCTTTCAATAATAAGAACCCTACCGAAAGATGGGCAAAAAGCTTACACAGACAACTCACAAAATAAATATGCAAATGATTAAGTACAGGAAAAGATGTTTAGCAACCCCAATCATTAGGGAAATGCAAGTTAAAACCACAAGAGACTACTGTGTATCTGTTAATATGGCTTAAAAATACTTAACACTATCAAATACTGGTGAGGGTGCAGGGAAACAGAATTACTCATAGATCAGTGGGAATACAAAAATGGTAAGGCCACTATGGAAACTGGTGAGCAGTTTTTAAAGAAGGTATACTCTTACCATATGACCAAACACTAACACTCTTAGGCATTTATATGACAAAGATGAAAACAATTTTTCACAAAAACCTCGACACTAACGTTATAGAAGCTTAACCTATAATCAGCAGTAACGTGAAACGGCATAATGTCCTTGTGAATGTACGATACACTGAACTGTTCTACATCCCGAAATGTAATACTGAGCAGTAAAAGTAATAGACTATTAATATGTGCAATGACTTGGCTGGGTTTTAGGGGATTATGTTTGAAATAAAAAATGTAAAAATCTCAAAAGTTTATATACTAAATGATTCCATTTATATAAAGTTCTTGACCTGAAAAGAAAGTAGAGAGAGATGGAGAGTGGTCACCAAGAGTTAGGGAAAGGAAGGATAGATGGGACTGACTATCAAGAGCCACGTGAGGGGTTTGCTTTGAGGAAACAGAACATCTCTGTATCTTGATTGCAGTGATGGGCATATAAATCTACACATAGGAGAAAATGCTATAGAATTATACTTGAAAATATAAGAATGACACCTGCTAGTGTAGTGAAATCTGAGGAAGGTCTGTAGTCTGGCTTATGGTATTGTTCCAATCGACTTCCTTGTTTGGATAATGCACTGTGATCATGTTGGGGGTGGCTGCATGATGGGTAGATGGGACCACCCTGGTCTGCTTTTGCAACCTCTTGTGAGTTCATATCAACATTTAAAAGAGTTTGCTTTTTTTTTTAAAGCTTGGCAAATCTTAATAATAGAAACTAAAGAAAATTAAAGACCCTACCCAGACACATAATCAAACTGCTGAATATCAGAGGTAAGGAAAACAAATCTCAAAAACGAATGAGAAATTATTTTGAGTCTCCATTTATGCCAGACAGTGTACTAGGTGCTTTAACCTGTGTCTGCTACCTTCACAATCACTGGTATTTTAGGTAACACGCTCTCCTCTTTGACGATGAGGGCACTGACCCAATGTGTGCAAAGCTGCTGAGAGTTGGTAAAGAATTTAAGCCTGGTTCTACTCTACTGAAGTCCAATTATTTTGTATACATATGTAAACCTTTTCAACACAGCTTCCTAATTAATCAAGAACATAGTATATATTACTGAGTATAAGTATATGTCCCTTACTGCTTCAGTACAAACTCAGAGGAATATTGTGTGCTACTCCTTTCTAGGCTATACCATTTCAGTGATTAAAAAGGAAGAAATAAAATTCTGTATAGGGGAGTCAATGCTCAATGCACAATCATTAATCCACCCCAAGCCTAATTTTCATCAGTCTCCAATCTTCTGAGGCATAACAAACCATTTGATCAATAAATATGAGAGATGCCCTCACAAAAAAAAAAAAAGTATACACTTCCAATGGTAAAATAATAAGTAACCGGGTTGTAATGAATATAGTCAAGATATTGTAACAGCTTGGTATGGTGATAGCTGGTACCTAGAATTGTCATGTATATAAATGTTGAATCAGTTGAATCACTATGTTGTACACCTGAAACTAATGTAATGTAATACTGTGTGTCAACTACCCTTCAATAAAAAAATAATTATCTAAAAAAAAAAAAGGAAGAAATATTAAAGCTAATTTGCATATCCATCAAGATATGTTAGATTACAAACAACAGTAAATGACTCAGGCTAATTGAGATGAAACAAAGATTTATTGAAGGGTTAGTAACGATGCTTAGTTAAAGTAACAGCTAAAACAGCCAAGTCCTTCAAAAGAGAGGAGCTGAAAATAAGTCCATTAGTAGTGGCTCATAGACCTTAAATTGAGTTTCAGACAAAAGATAATCTATTAGCACAGGTTGGCCCAACACAGATATGTATGAAGAGACTTGAGAACACAGAATTAGAACTCAGCAGTGGCCCCTGCCTCCCTGACAGGGACCAGCAGAAGCAGGAACTTCTTTCCACAGGTCTCCTGCATGTGCGGCACTCCCAGCATTCTGTGGGCTCCACCTGGCTTTGTGTGGCTATCTTCTCCAGAGCCGGCCACCGCATGTTCCCGGGATAACAGGGAACAGCTTCAGAGGCTCAGGCCATGCCAGTGAGCCCTGCCTGTTGCTGTGGTGCTCACGAGAAGTGCAGCGCTCTCGTCAGACTGCAGGGCTGTGTCAGACGCCTTCATTTGAAATCTTCAGGCCAGTAGGTCTAGGTTGCTCTGAAGGAACCAAAACAGGAGGGGATCCATACAATGAGAAAGGCAGCTCTTATTTCAGTGACAAGTGTTCAGCCACTCTCAGGATTTCCTGCATGATTTAGAAAGCTGAGGACCATTTCCAGGTTCCATTCTAACTGTGACTTTTGGAACATGGAGAAGCAGCCCTTTGTTTGTTCTGCTAACTAAAAAGACACACTCTCTTTATTGGCTTTACAATGTCTCTTCAGCTTTGTCTATGTTTAACTCCTCTGCTGGCTGCTGAGAGAACAAGACACTTGGTATGGTAATAGTAAGAAGAAGATGTGAGCACTGTGAACCATCATAAGAGCACACGGGTGTCCCTCCAGGAAGCAGCATGTTAAACTGAGAAATGGTCCACGGCCAAAGCATTGCGTTTTTCTCCCTCCTTCCCCAGTTGCACTTGACACTTTAAGGAAGTGGCCAGAACTACTACATCTTGGTATATACCTAGGGAAATTTTTCCTAGGTTGAAAAAAAGAAAGGATTACATGGTTTGTTTCTCTCAAGTGGTTACAACTGCTAAGCAGTCTCCTCTCAGGTATGGGAATCACATAATGGAGTTTGAGATCCCAGTTACACCCAGGAAAAGGGTACAACCAACCCTTCAAGGACAGAAGGTCTTTGATACCGAATCCCAAGTGTCCTGGAGATGTGCTCTCTCCCCTGGGGCCCTCACCTCTTCTGCAGCTGGTCCTTTTAATAGTTTCCACTTCCAGCCAGTTTCCTGTTCTCAGCCATAGTGGTAGAGATGCTAGACTGGTGCTCCTTGTTCTTTGGTTTGCATGAGGAAGTCTTGGTCTTGTGCATGGTGTGATCTGCCTTCTTGTCCCTTGTCTTCAGGAGAGCAGTGGAAACTATTAAAAGGGGCGCTCCGCTCCTGTTCCTGCGTGGTGGTAGGGAAGGTGGTGGATACATGGAAACAAAGTGGGTATCATGGCTGCTAAGAGATGAAGGCCCTCAGTAGCCTCTGGACCACTTCACTTCCACTTTCCTAGGGCCTGAAGAAGTCTACGTACTCGCAGGAGGATGTCTTCCTGCCAAAGTGTTTTTTGGTCTAGCATCTAAATGGTCTTGCGTTGGTCCTCTCCTCCTCCTCCCTCTCATCCTCTCCTCGTCCTCCTCCTCCTCCTCATACTTTCTGTTCAGCCAGGAGAAGACATGATGGAAAACCTGGCAGCTGAAGCCCTCCCGGAGTGCATTGACCACGTGGTTCTGCAGGAGCTTCAAGCTGGGGAAAACTTGGCAGCAGTTCAGGCACATGAAGCCGTTGTCCAGGGCCACCAGCCCCTCAGGCGTCTTGGCCCTGGGGCACTTCTCCTGGGCTGGGGCCTCCCCCGCACTGCCAGGCTGTTCCCCCTCCTGGGCTGGAGGCTCCCCCACACTGCCAGGCTGCTCCCTCTCCTGGGCTGGAGGCTCCCCCGCACTTCCAGGCTGCTCCCTCTCCTGGGCTGGAGGCTCCCCCGCACTGCCAGGCTGCTCTCTCTTCTAGGTGGAGGCTCCCCCACACTGCCAGGCTGCTCCCTCTCCTGGGCTGGAGGCTCCCCCACACTGCCAGGCTGCTCCCCGTCCTGTGCTGGAGGCTCCCCCGCACTGCCAGGCTGCTCCCTCTCCTGGGCTGGAGGCTCCCCAGCACTGCCAGGCTGCTCCCTACCCTGGGCTGGAGGCTCCCCCACACTGCCAGGCTGCTCCCCGTCCTGGGCTGGAGGCTCCCCCACACTGCCAGGCTGCTCCCCGTCCTGGGCTGGAGGCTCCCCCGCACTGCCAGGCTGCTCTCTCTCCTAGGTGGAGGCTCCCCTGCACTGCCAGGCTGCTCCCTCTCCTGGGCTGGAGGCTCCGCCGCACTGCCAGGCTGCTCCCTCTCCTGGGCTGGAGGCTCCCCAGCACTGCCAGGCTGCTCCCCCTCCTGGGCTAGAGGCTCTCCCACACTGCCAGCCTACTCCCTCTCCTGTGGGGCTTCGCTGTCGTCACTGACATCCATGCGTTCCAGGGTGGACAAGAGGCTCCATGTTTGTGAGGCCTCTTCAGCCTCCTCAGCCAGTTCAGAATAAGCCAGCTTTTCTCTTTTGGTGTTCCTTGAGGCACGCTCGTAGACTTCCACCTCATCCCATGACACAGGCACACCTCTTTTCGTCTGTACACGCCTGTAGTAAATCTTCTTGACGCGTGCCCTTCCCAGGAATGGTGGAAAGGAGTCTTCACTAGAGAGGGAGGAAGCTGCCCATTCCTCCAAGACCTGGGGTTGAGTCATCTCAAGAGGCCCAGTATGAGGAATATCTTGAGGCAACTGAGGGATTCCTCCTCCTCCTCCTGGGAAAGGAAATTTCAGACATGAGAAAACTAGAATAAGTGTGTGAAGTCTGCAGGAGTTGAGATGGTCATGAGAATATTCCTATGTGGGCACATGGCCTGGAAGTACACACATATGTGGATTCACAGAATGCCATGCGACACACATTTTATCTGCGGTATGTGTGTGGTGTGATTATGTGGGATTGAGGGTGTGGCGGTCTATATATGTTCTGGGACACACCTGGTGAGTATTTCTGACATTGGTAAGTGGGTGGTGAATGACGGTGTACGTGTGTGTGTGGTGCGACAATACACGTGAAAAGGGGTGGTTCATGTTCTTATTGTGAAACAGTTAAAGACGGAGCATGTTGGAGGAAGTGTGCTTGAGCTTCCCAGAAGCGCAGCTCTCTGAGGGGCTGAAGGCTTTGGGCTGAAGGTTTTGTGGGTGAAGTGGTATGCAAAATAGAAAGACTATCTGAAAGTGCATTCATTTCAGGGCATATGAGCTTTTGAGTGCTTAGGCCAGCTCTAATGAGGGAACTAGAACAAGTCACCTGTGTGAAAGGGTGTACATTATTTACGGGTTAGTGTGTAGACAGCAGAGTCTGAGAATGATTGCGGGAGGAGGGAAGGTGGAAGTGTGTATCTGTGTAACGCTCGTAGAGAATGGGAAGGATGCATCTGGAATGAAGGGTTGTGTATATGAGTGGAAAAGTGAAAGGAATGAATAGGGGGGCTACATCTGGTATGAAGGAACATAGGGTGTGTGTGTGTATGAGTTTGTGCTGATCTGAGGGAAGAGGTATTTGAATTCTCACACTGTTATCAGCACAGCCCTCTGTCTCACTCACAGCTGTCACAGTGTTCACATGGGGAACTGTCCTATCCTTGAAAGTACACCCCCAATTTGTTCCTCTGTAGAGGCTTCAGTCTCAGTTCCTCTACCCTGAAGCCCTTTCCTGTTTTTGAAGGGAAAGTGAAATAAATAGGGATTGGGCTGAGCCACCCCAGCTATTCATCCTGCCCAGCCTTTGTGATCTCCCTTAACGTCCTCAGCAGCAGCACGCAGCTGTCCTGGAGAGGACACGCGGGAGAAATACCCAGAGTCAGAGGACTCTTCTCCCGGTGTCTGATTGTTGTCTCTGACCACCACAAGTGCCTCAGGCTCAGGAGAATCCCCTTGAGTCTTCTGGAATTCTGAGGAATGAATACAAAAGAGCAGATGTGGCATTTTCTGGGATCTGTATCCATTCAAAAAAGCCATGTTGAGTGGACAGTCAAGTTAGGCATTGAAACCCCCACCCCCCCACCCTTGAAATTAAGCATTTCAAACTTCACTTGCTGCAAAATACAAGGAAACAACAGTTATGAAAATTCTGTGTAGTAATGTCAGTGATGCTGGGTATCTTGTATGTGATATTTCTAAATATGTATACACAATATCAAAAACTAGTGACTAAAATTGGATACTAGCTCCTTCTTCCTCATGAGAAATTCTATAATTAGAGGACATGGGGGTACAAGTCTTAAAATAATTCTGCATGTCTGCTTGCCTGCCTGTCTGTCTAGATTGGTATCTATATTGACGTAGATATATAGAAAGATAGGGATGTCAATATAATTATGGAGAGGTGTGCAGATACAGCGTTTTCACAGGGAATTCCTGGGCAGCAGCCATGGTGCTGGATATGTTCAAATGATGACTTTACACACTCGCCCCAGACTCCTCTTGTGGGAATGTATTTCTGTATTTCTCCAAGACTCTCAGCCTCCCTATTCAGATCTTTTAAAAACCTCTTTCAAAGGAGGCAGACACACGCACATGATACATTTCTGCCTGTGCATTGTAAATGGACCCCCAGGGCAGTTCTTGGACAAGGGGTCATTTATGGCCCCTGCTGAGGGAAGGGACTCAGTTCTGAGCCTGGGCCATTGAGTTGCCCCATCTCTCCACCTGGCTCTTCCTCAGCCCCTTCTCGCTCTCAGCCCACACCACAGTGAGTAAGACCATCTGTATAAGAGGTGGGGCAGCGGAGTGTGTGCCAGAGTGGGGAGCATGAGCTGCCAGTGACTGCAAAGAAGAAAAGCCTTTCTCCCAACCTGCCCTCTTCCTGGACTTGTCTTGGTTTCACCGGTTCCAGAGGGGGACTCAGCCCTGGGCCTGGAATGCTCTTCCCCCTGGAGCTACAGTAGTCCTGACCATGTGACTAAGTTTTCTGCAGTGGGAAATGAGTGGGAAGGACACGTGCCCCAACCAGGCATAGGCATGACGTCCTCCTCTGTGCCCTGCTGTGTTCTTCCCTATTCCAGCTAACTGGCATGTTGATAACCTGGGGTCTATTTGAAAGCTGCGTGTTAATGATAAAAAGTTTCTCTCTGCAGGGAGACTTGCCCTATTCCTTCACATACACTAATTGTTACATAAGAAATAGGTTCCTTCGTGTATTAGTTACTCAGGCCTAATCTACTTCAACTAATGAGTCTACTCCATTAGTGATATAATGACTTTTGAGACGCAAGTAATTGGACCTGGTACATATTAAGAAGCCATTATATTAGAAACTACTCTGTGTCTTCCCTTGGCTTATTTATGCTGTATATGTGTGTATGTGTGAATTGGTGTGAATGTGTTTGACATGTCTCGTAGTTTACACTAAAAATCTCTCAAGAGGCACTGTTTGTACTGAAGCTGAATTGCAGACAGACTCACTTCCCAAGCCTCTCCCCAAGGCCCCACTGGGGTGTTCTGAAAACCAAATGTCACGTTCTCTTCATGAGCCCCCACTGGGGCCCTCGATCTGGTCCTGATCTGTCCCCTCCCATTACTGAGCATTGGCTCTTCCTCATAGGACTTGTTTACTTTTAAACCTCTCAGTCACCAGAAATTTCAGTTTCCCGTTTTTTCAGAAAGAGCCAAACTTTCTCAATTCAATCATTGTGGTTAAATGGTATTGTGTGTACATTTGCGTGCGTGCGTGTGTGTGTGTGTATCCTGCTTGTTTTTTCCTTATGTTTCATAAAGGAGCCTCACATTTACATCTCTATGCTCTGAGACAATGAAAGAAGTCCCTTTCTGTGGGAGACAGTCTAAGAAATCAATCCATTTTCTGTGTGACTTCACACTCTCATCCCTGCACCTCCAATTTTAGGCACTCAAACTTTTTTCCTAATTTTTCACTTACTCTTTCAGCCATACTTTCTTCATTAACTGGAACAAATATTATTGGAAAACTTATAACAATATCTATTTACTTAACAAATGCCCTCGGTTTTATAAAAAAGAGAAATAAAGGGAAATACATTATATAAGAAAAATTATACTAATCAATCACTTCATTTGTGATACAGTAGCCCAGAGCGGCATGATGTAGGGAACACAGGTCCTATGCCACAGAGACAAGGACCTAGATCCAGGAACCTTCTCTTGACCCTCAGATTATCTGATCCCTTAGAAAGACCGGTGAACCCACACCTTTTCCTTCCTCCCACCTTCCTGCCCTCTCTCTCTCCCATAAGTAGGAATCCTTGCTCCCTTTTCTTTAGAAGATGGTTTCTAGATCCGCAATGCTCAGAGAATATCACTGACACACATCTCCTGACATTCTGGCAACTTTTGGGGAACTTGTGGTTTCAAGATGTTTCCTTTTTCGTTTGTGCTTCATGGCTGAACACTTCAGAGAGTGACTTAAAATCAGGTGCCTTCCTCCCCATAACTCTGTTGCCAGAAGTTCAAGTGATGACAGCCAAGAATCAAGTCAGTATGTAATATTCAAGGACAACAAGCAACTGAAGAGGCTCTCTCCTCACTCACTCACTCACTGGCCTGGCCAGTGCTTAAGTACAGCAGTAGGGCCATTATGATGTAAGTCAGACAGGGTTCAGTAGCATTCTGACACGTGCATCAGAGCAGACCACTGATGGGGGGGATCCCTTTTACCCAACACAAACTCTACCATCAACTTGAATTTTTATCTTACACTTCATATCCAAACTTGACAACCAATGATATAAATTAAACAAAAGACAGTTACTTTATGTATCTAGGGTAACCACATAACTACATCTCCCCAAGGATGAGGATAAGGCATTACCTGAGAGAAAAAGGCTTAGACCCATGCCTGCCCCATAGAACATGCTTAAGTGTCCTATATTTGCAGTACGATATAACTTATGTACACACGTAAGTTATATGTGAGGTGTGTGTGTATAGTGGATTTGCGAACACCTTGTGATTCCACAGAGCCCCAACATTTTTTGAATTTTCCCCACTGTAGGGAACAGGCTCATGTATTTCAGCAACCCATTCTCTCTTTTGCAACTCTTTTACCCATCACTTCCCCAGTGCCTTCAGGGAGAGGAAGCCCCTGGCTTTACATCCCATGGCCCTCATCATGTATCCTGTGCCTGTCAAGTATGAAGGCTTTATTCCCAGCTTCTCTTCTAGGCCCCAGTGTCCTGGAAAGAAAAGGGCTCTGTACAGGGTTTGAACTCTAGTTAGCTCCATTCTACTTCCACCTTTCCACTGACTGTCTCCTCCCTGAGGGACAGTATGCATTTGCTGCTCTAGAGCCAGGCCGTGATCCAGCCAGCTTCAGCCTTCTTTACCTCCAGTAGGTCCTGCCTCACGCTGTTCCCCCCACATGGGCTCCGCCTCTTGGCAGCCACTAAATGGTAGGCACATTTCCCAAGATAGTCTCAGCCTTGTCAGTTATTGGAGAAACCCAAATGAAAAATTAGATCGTTTTATATATACCATGTTGCTAAAAATAAGATCAACCTATACAGATGATAGTAAGGATATGGGTAAAAAAAGAACCTTCATGATATAAAATGAAGTATTGACGTATGTAGCTGTTTTGAAGAACAGTTAGCCAACATTTTATGAAATTAATGAGTATATCACCTATGAGCCATGATAGGGAGTGGTATAAGAGGGCAGATGGTCCCTATCAGCACCTCGTGCTCTTAAGTTTTGTTGATTATTCTCTTTCCCAGAATGAGGTTCATTTTCTTTAGATGCGCAGTAGCATAACATGGTGAAAGAGCATAGATTTGTAGTCAGATAGCTTTGGGTACGATCCTGTCGGCGCCCCTGAGGATGTGTGAAATTGAGTAAATTACTTCATTTCACTGAACTCTCATTTCCCTTATTTGGCAGTAATCTTTCAGGGCTGACATGGAATAATCTAGGCTGTGTTTAAGACATTTTTAAGTGTCAGCACGATGATGTCGCACAAGCCCACTCTTCGTGCAGGTTAACACAACTGCATAAGATCACAACCTCCTTATTTCTCTTCTAACAACCTTGGGATATCAAAACACCTCTTTGCTTCCAGCTCTGACACAGGCTCAATCCTCATCTTTGATAAATTCTGGCCTTTTTATTTTTCTATCTTTTCTCCTTTAGTAGGCTAAGTTCTCACTTACTTAAGCTACTTTCCTTGGCATTTTGCAGCCTTGTGCTTTCTCCCAGCATTTCTTTCTCCCTTTTCTCTACACCAGAGGCCAGCAAATTCTTTTTCTGTAAGAGGCCAAATAGCAAATAGGTTAGGCATTGTAGGTCATATGGTCTCTGTTGCAACTATTCAACTCTGCCATTATTATGGGAAAGCAGCCATAAATAATATCTAAATGAATGATTGTGGCTTTTCAAAGTTTATGTATAAAATATTATATATAAAAATAGGCAATAGGACAGATTAATCCTGTAGGCTCTAGTTTGATGACCCTTGACCTATGCTATTAAATCCCAGCCAGTTTTATTTCCTGGGTAAATCCTTAAGAGCAACATTATTACCTGTGACAACTGACCTCTTAGAATATGGATGATTCCAGCCCCTCTGTCTCTGTAGAGAGCAATCCTAGATGTTAGACAAGAACTTTTCTTCCTCAAATTGTTTACCAAACTTAATAAAAATACAACAAACCAGGTAACCCATGAGTCCTGCTCCCTTCTCTCTTTTCAGGACCAATGTGCTGAGTATTGGGAAAAAGTGCAAAATGGGAAACTCAGCTGCACTCGGGAGGGAGATCCTGTACATGATGCTGACGGCAGAACATACAACAATAAGGGTCTCATGTGTAAACAGATACTGTAAGTACCTCTTTCAACTGGCAAGTCTAAAAGATAGCTGCATAGTACTCCTGAATGAACGGCTACTTCTCATCTGCTTGTGGCTCCCTCCATGAATATTCTTCTTTTTGTTAATTTCCAAATATTGTTTCTTTCTCTTACATCCCCTAAGGAAAAATGAGCCCTAGCAAGGACAGTTAATAAGTGGTTGATTCCTACTCTATTGTCTATCATATTGCTGTGACCTGTAAGTGCTAGATAGTAGATAATTGCTCTTCATGCCTTGAGCAAATCCTAGGGAGAGTTGGAGATGATCACTTGGAATAGTTCACCAGAATAGTTTTAGAGGGTTGCTTTTGTCAAATGTATGGGACACATTTATTCTATAATCTTGGGTGTGTTCCTTCTGTTCATTTTCCCTTGGTGAATGGTGTTCCATTGGAGTGCTTTATGATCCAACTCAGGCACTCTTGTTTTGTGTTACTGAGACAAATAACAACCACTGGTGGTTTCATCTGTATATAGAGGTAGTTTCCTAGGTGACCTTGATGAGTACTCACAGTTCTAAAATTTGATGCATATATCACAATGCTATTGATGGTGGCATTTAATTCATGTGCATTTAATAAGCATTTAATGCTTCTCCGTGAACACGCACACACTCATCACCTCTCTCTTTGTAAAAAACTACAATCTAGTAGTAGTATAGCTCATGTGAGAAAATCTAACCAATCCAAGTGCTGCATTTTGCACATATGAAAAACTGAATTTTTATTTTCAGTTCAAGGTCTCATGAAGGAGTGAACTTCTGAGCGAACCTAGAATCCAGTTATGAATGCTAGCCTGGTATTCATTCACATTAAAAAATTCTTTAATAGAAGTAAGGTAGCAAAGTAGGGCAGTGCTAGGGTTTTAACATCAGATGGCTATGTCAGCTCCATGTTCTTGGACAGGTTTTTTTCACTTGCCTAGACTTCAGTCTTCTCATTTTTATAATGTGGGTAGGGGCAACAATAATTGTATTAGCCACATTTTGTTTCTTTTGAAACAGAGCATGGAGCTGGTAGCTTCAGAGGAGGGGCTGGGCCCACTGCCTCCTTCCAGTGTGGAGCACATCAGTATCCACTCAGGAACCCCTCCAGTTGAGCCCTTCCAAATGTGCCCCCCTCCAGCCATGCTGTGAGGACCCTGACACCAGGACACCTGACTCACACACACTAGCCTTCAATTCTGTTTTATAGCATTTAAAATCGCTATTTCAGTTGCCAAAGTGCTGTTCTTATCCATTATGATATGTTCCAGGCTTTGAAGGTACATCAGTAGTGTGGGATTTATACCAAGATAACATGTTGATGAGTGGTTGATAAATGTTGCAAAAAGTCATTGTTATTAACTGTTTTATTGGTGAATAGGAAAAGAATAGTAGCACTCAGAAGTTCAGTAGCTGTGACTGAAACATGTTTCCTTTCATAACAAACATTGGAGTGAGACAGAGAGAGAGTGCCCAGAAATAGGTGGTGAAGAAAGCACAAAATGTTGGCTTTTATTGTTTACTTTTCAGAGGTTCTGCCAGAGGGACCTATGTCATGAAGTTTACTAATTTACCAATTTGGTATTGATCTTTTCATTTGAGCTCCACCCAGCACCTCCTTTAGAATCTATTCTAAGCCAGTTTTTCCAAATAATGAATTTCCTGTACAAAAGTATAAACTTGTGTGTGGTCTTTCATAGGAGTTACCTTGAGCCTCCTTGCCTCCTTATTTTGCCTCCCAAAATCATCACTAAAATATAAACTATAAAATAAAAATTAGGATAATTATAAATCAAAATGTAAATATAAATTAAAAGTATATATATATATATATATATATATATATATAATACAGATTACTGAAGTATAAAATAGGACCATCAAACATGATTTCAGCCTGTCTACAATCCATTGATCTGTAGATAGGAAAGCTCTTCTCAGAAGATGCCTATGTACATCTCAGGAGAATTGGTGAGAAGCTACCTTAATCGTCATGATTAACCTTAGGGATAAAAATGATGGCAAAGGCCTTTTACCTCCTAACATTACAGATGTGGAAAGTGAAACCCACAGACACTAGAAGAATTACTCAAGAATGCAGTTGTATCAGTGGATGTAACAAAGTAACACAAACTGAGTAGCTTAAACAACAGAAGTTCGTTGACTCCGAGTTTTAGAGTCTGGAAGTCCGAATCCAAGGTGTTGGCAAGGCTCCAGGGCTCTCTTTTTGGCTTGTCAAAGAACTCCCTGTTTCTGTTCACATCATCTCCCCTCTGTGTGTATCTGTGTCCAGATTACCTCTTATAATGACACCAGTTATATCAGATAGGACCCAGCTTACTGATCTTATTTCACTTAATTGCATCTGTAAAGGTTTATATCTGAAATGAAGTTACATTCTAAGGTACTGGGGGTTAGGACTCTGACATGTGAACTGGGGGTGGGGAGGCACAATTCAATTTAAAACCACCTGTCTGAAGACTGACGAAAACCTTGTTCTTCTGATGCCCTTGGTTTTTTTTTTTTTCCTATTACACCATGTGCCTTTTAATATTCTTGCCCCTGTGGCCACAGAGAAGACCATTTCCTTTTTCATAGAGGTAGGATACAGGAGTCTGGTTAGAACCTCCAATTTTCTTAGACATTCCAAATGATTTAGTTTAGGAAATATAAAGTCAAAGTGAATTTAGGGGAGTAAGGATTCTTATTGATATAGCCTGAATATGTTCATCTTAAGGATAAAGATAAACAACACCGTTTTATTATTACATGGCTGATAATGTTGAATTTTAGAGCTAGAGATATTCTCCTAGGCTTATTCCATAAACTGAAGTTTGTATTATTACCTGATGATAAACAAGTTTGTCCAGTGATTTCCTATTGGATGTGGATCTCTCTGTCCCTGGGAAAGCACTTCCCATGAAGCAAGCTTTCCTCCTAGGGGTCCTATGGATGACGCTTTGGCAGAACCATTGCCAATCTTGGTGTTTAATTCTCCTAAAATAATTTTATCATTGTAGGGATGCATGAAGCATATAACGGTTATGAAGCAGCCAAATTGATACCAGTTATCTTAGGGAAACATTTGCACATTAGTACACAGGATAAGTTTGTTATGTTATACCAAGTGGTCTTTTAAAAAAGGTAGATCTAAAAGGAAAAATAAATTTTTGTTCTTTTGAAAACTGCAAGTTTTCAGTTCATGTACCATGTCAGCAGGGTCAGTATGGCTTGCTCACCCTTGCATTAATGAAAATTGGTTTGATTAAAGGTTAGAACAGAAGAAAAATCATAGGGTGTTGGACTGTTTGTTAATGACTGCATTCTTCCTATTCTCATATGGCCTCACACAGCGCAGTTTGAAGGGGAGAAACCTGATGATCAGTGAAATAATATGATCAGCTCAAGAGCACAAGAGCACTCCTCCTATACCAATGTGCTTTTCACTCCGGACGGCAGCTGTGTTGTAGAACTCAGGCAGTGTGGACTAACGGGCAATGCTAACTGTCTAGTGCCCCTTACCACATAAATTGGGGCATGGCCTGCATAACCAAGTCACAGAATATGCCTCCTAATATTTAAAAGAGGCAGTATTTTGTAGGATTTGCCCCCTGTGCCTGCTGCCACAGTGTTTCCGAAAGCATATCTCTTACATTACCAGCCTTGCCATATACACCAAGGAAAAAAATTCAGTGGTTAAACATATTTGGAAGATGCCTCAGACCACTTCCTTCCTCACATATTGGAATTCTGAAGGCTTTGCAATGTCTTGCAGTGAAGAAGCCATGTAACTTTCTGTACTCAGGTATTTCCAAAGTCATCTGATCATAGAACCATGTGTTCATGTAAAACCTGTAAGTTGTTGCAAGCCACACGTTTGGAGAACTCCTATCTAAAATCTACATAAGTTGAAGAGATATACACTTTGAAAAAGAATTTAGATCAAGTTCCTAGATGATAAAGCAAGAAATCTGCAGAGGTACCCCAATAGATACTTGAGTGACAGTGTTTATAATCTCCCACAAAATATTTCTTATGGCTATTTGCAGGAATAAAATAGTAGGCTGTGCTGGGCTGACTGGCTTTTCACTCAGTAGGATCTTTCTCAATTGTGGGGCTGTGGATGACTGTGTACATGCATGTGTGGCCTGGATAATCAGACAGATTAAAAAAGAACAATGTGTTAGGGTGGCAATCTGAAGGTATGATACGTGATGTGACATTTCAGTGGCTCCGTTCCTCCACTCTCAAGGTGGGTGTGATTCCAAAACCTCCCATTCCCACAAAGTGGGCTCTTAGTACTTCTCTGTGTGCTTGAGACCTTAGCAAATTCTGTCTGAAGGTGAAGAGAAGGAGGAGGAGGAGGAGGCGATCAGGCTGATGACATAACGTCTAAGTGTTTGGGTCACTCTTGCAGAGTAGAGTGCTGGGTATAGAGGGCTGCATCATTCCCAAGGGAGATGTGGGCGGACTGTCTGATATCCGCAGCACAGCTGATTGACCATCTGCCATGTTGGTAGTTAGGTGCTTCATTGACAGAGACCCTTAGATAATGAAAACTATCTTGAGCTGGCTTAAGAAAAAGGGAAAATATATTGAGAAGGTATTTTAGCATATGATGGACTATAAATAGTTGAACAGCCAAATCTTAAGTTCAGAAACATGACAGCTCAAGGGATCTGCATTTAACTCTGTGTCTGTGAGTCTCAGCTCCAATTTTGGGTCAAATGTGCACTCTAGTCTATTTAGCTAGGACACACTCATTTGTTTAGGAGACAATAATACCTTGATCTCATGGAAAATAGGTCCTTTCTCTAGCCCTAGGGGTGAATTGTCAGAGTCTTGACCACTCATAGTAATCTCATTTCCCTTTGACAGTAATTGATGCAGGCTGGCCATGTGACCAGAGGTGGAAATAGAAGATGTCTGGATGTGGATTCTGGAAAACTTTTTTTTACAGTAAAAAGCAACAACAGAGTCACATGGCATGGTTCTTTCTCCCTTTGGTTTACCCCTTTTTCTCAGGAGTTCAGACAAGATGTCTGGTGGTGCAACAGCCATCTTGTGACTGTGATGTGACAAGCCCAGATGGAAGTGCATGCTAGGAATAGGGAGCACAGAGGAGAAAGAGCCAAGGTCCTTCTCTGATTGAGCCGCCCTCTGATACTCACCCAACACCTCCTGATTTGTTCTTACATCAGAAAAATGGTAGCGTATTTGTTGAAATCATAGCACACTCTAATAGGTTGTTGTTACTTGCAACCAAAGTCATTCCTAAGTGAAAAGCTTATGTAGTATAAATATAGATGTCAGGAGACAGTCCCTACGGTCCGGAGAGTAATTCTCAGATCTTTAATGCGGGAGAGGACAGGGGATGGCTCATGAAATGGTGAGATATCCAAAAGCCGCCCTGGAGCCTTGAAATCTCACTACTGCCTCAGAGACAGAGAGGGAAAGCTTTATGCCAGTACATACCTATCCTAGATAGAATTTATCAACTCATTACCTAATTAATTAATTGTACTAATCCTTAATGATCCCCCATGATCTGGGTATTTTTCTAGGTGCTGGGGATAGATAGGAGAAGACAGAGAAGATGTTGGCTCTCGTTGAGTTAACATTCTAAAGGGAAAAGAGACAATAAGGAAAAATAAATGAACAGAATCAGTTCAGATGATGAGACTTCAATATGAAATACGAAATGGAGTGTTGCACTAGAATGTTGTGGGCAGGTGTGTGCATGGAAGGCTGAAGGAAGGGAGATTTGGAGTGAAACTCGAGTTGCAGAAAGGAGGCAGCTGTGTGAGACCTGAGCTTCCCAGCTCTTGAGGAGTGCAGGGCCAGTGCAGAGGCCCTGGGCGGGAGGGAGCAGGCCTGCTGGAGACGGAGGGAGCCGTCACTGGGTGTCTGCTGCATGTGGTCTGGGAGGCCTCTGTGCTCATCAAGCTGTTCCCTTCCCAGCCCTCTGTTCCCAGGCGCTGTGATGGATCCAAGGCTGCTGACAGGGCTACGTGTTCATGGGTGACTTTTCCTATCATCAGCTTCGGGCCATCGGAGCCCAGGGGACAAGATGGCTCAGGAAGGATTTATTAATACACTGTGATCAGAGTGGCTGATCCTCGTTCCTGTTGAGAATGGACCCGTCTTTCTCAGCCACAGTGCCTAGGCTCCCCAGGGGCTGGCTTCACCCAGAATGGGGTCATCCCTGTTCTGCAGGGACTGGCAGAACATTCAGCTGGTGCACAGCTGCTTCAGAACCACAGTGCAGTCGCTGCATCAGGTTACAGCTGCCACATTTGACGTGTCTTCCTGCTCAAAGACCCGAGAAGGCCCCCAGCTCTGGCTTCCAGCCTGCTGTGGCTGGTCGTACCCGACATCGTTTTCAAGTGCGACTTCTCAGCGAAGCAGTCACATGAGATCACAGGGCTAGAAGTCCCCTCAAAGATCATCCTGTTTGCATTCCCCATGTGTGTGGTATTGCCAAGAACAAAGTGTTGGAATGCTACCATCTCCACTTCTGGCAGGTTGCCTGCTGAATCAGATATCCACCTGTTCCAGTAGAGAAACTCATTGTCTTTTTTCTAACACTTGAACTTGGGGGCAGTGAAGACCAGTGAAATTTTATTTTTGGGCTGTGTAATTGGTGGGACCCTACAAGCTGTGGTTGTTCACCTTAGAAGGGAAAGGTGGCATAGAGGTCCCCATTTAGGAACTCTGAGTTCAGTTCTTCTCGATCTGGGATAAAACAAATCATAAGTATCAAAGCTGGAAGAGGCCTTGGCGATTAATACCTCTCCTCTTACAGATGGAAAAATGACTTGAAAAAGGTATGGATAAAATGAAAGATTCTCACCTGGCCCTGGTTGGCTAGCTTACTGCACACGTGTGGGCAATATGTTGCTATCGACTCCATATAAAGAGCTCTGCCCAGTGGTCTGGGCGACACGGTGGCAGGGCTGCAAGGCTACAGAGGAGAGCAGAGCAGAGGCTGCAGTGGCGGCAGCATCAAGGACAGAGGCACAGAGGATGGCTGTGTGGGACAACTGTGCAGAGAGGCCCAGAGGACGGCTTTGTGGACAGAGAGGCCTAGAGGAGAGCTGTGTGGGCAGAGGGGCCCAGAGGCAGAGACTGGCTTTCTACATGCAGACTTGCTCTGAGTGAATGGGATTTTAGTGGTTGACCTGCCACTATGGAAATAAAGTTGGGTATAACCCTTTCACCCCAAGAATGTTTTACTGTCATTTTTCTTTGGTCACACTGAGTCTATTGCAAACTTGCTGGGGGCTGAAACCCATTGGCAAGACAATTGGTGACAGTCGGCAGGATTCATTGTTGACCAAGGAAAAAGACAGGGTGCCCTTAAGGGAGAGATGCTTCAGCAGGCTGCCCCTGTGATTGGGAGACAGTGGATTGTTCCCCAGTGGGTATGTGGTCTGAGGTGGCTTGCCTCCTAGAGGGCTGGGCTCCACCCCAGGACTGGAGGCAAGTGGAGGTGATACCTGAGGCAGTAGGGGTGGCCCTTGGTATAGTAAGTAGGTCTTTTGAGAGAACAAGTGCCTGTGATGCAGCGGGGACTGTGGGTTGGCTGCATCTCACAGTATTAAAAAAGTCTACAGGAGAGAAGGACACCCTCCTGAAAAAGACCCAAGAAATGGCAGCACAAGAACAAGAGCTGCAAACTTCTGTGGATTCACTGAAGAAGGAAATGGCATTGATACAAAAGGAGGCAGCATGAGAATGCTGGCAGCAAGGCAGCAAGGTGCCATTGAAGAGGTAAAAGATTCCTTACAGAACAAGACAGCAGTGCTGCCAGGTGCTGTGAAGGAGAAAAAGGCTATGAAGGAAAAAGACAGACTCCTGAGGGAAGCACAGGTGGAGGTGGCACGAGAATGTCAGCTGCAAAGCATTGAGGTGAAGGTAAGAGAGCTGCTGAAGACGGAGCTAGCACTGCTGCGAGGCACAGTAGAAAAGGTAAAGGTTGTAGCAGAGGAGGCACTCGGGGGAGTGGAGAGAAAGGTGCCATCAACCGCGGAAATGGAGGAGCTGGGGAAGGATGAAGGGGTGGTGCCGGAGGCACTGGTGCCTCCTGTGTTGAAAGCACACTCGGTGTTTGTAAAGAAAGTAAAGACCCAGCAGCCAAGAGTTCCCCAAGGAGAGGCTCAGCCCCCTCCCCAGGTCGTGGAGCACTCTATGGTCTGCCCCTATACTCGGGCTGAGCTGGTGGATTTGGGCTCCCAGTTTAGGCAGAAGCCCCTATAGTCAATATCAGCTTGGCTCCTGTCTGTAGGACTTAGGGGTGGATGGAATTGTTCTGTCAGGATAGAGATGGGAAAGCTGGCTTCCCTGACAGTGCAGCCTGCCTTGAAGCGGCGATTGCAAAATTGCACGTCTTTGCAATTTTTTGCAAAAAATTGCAAAAGATTGCACGTCAGATCTCAGTGAGTGACTCCCTCCTCAATTGGCTTATGGCTGCACTTTGTGCTGTGTGGCCCAATCAGGGTCATCTACCATCCTCTCCTGCCAGATGGCAGACGTATGCTGAGCTCCAACAGGTGTTTCAGGAACTAGGTGTAAGAAATGCCATGTACAGTCCAGAGAATCATGGCCCAGATGAAGAGACTTTCACTACAGGTATGAGAAATACTGTGCTTCAAATGGCTCCCACGTCCCTCTTTGGGTCTCTAGTGGCCATTCTTTCCCCTCACTTAGGGCAGCCCATAAGTGAGGTGACACGTACAGTAGCAGACATAGAAGAGTCTGAAGCAAGAGAACATGGAAAGAAATAAGGCCTGCTATTCACAAGAAGAATTTAAAGGGCCCCATGAAGGTTACAAGGACCCAGATGTGGGTTAATTTAATACGGGCAGGAGCAGATGGAAGGAAATTAGATGGGAAGCCAGAAAGGATCTTACTGGAGCTATGGCAACAACTGACAACAGTGCAGAGTTCAAGCCATTAAGACCAAAGAGGCAGAGGTCAGAGACAGAGCAACAAGATCAGCCTGCGTGTCTGCAAGACTTTTTGCTGGAGAGGCTGGAGAACAATATTACAGGTACCTTGCACAGGGACCATTGCAGAGGACTGAGGGTACCTAGATTGAGAAAATCCTGGAGGGGTAGAATGTGGATGAAATGAAAGCTTCTGTGGCCAGGATTCTCACCTGGCCCTGCTTGGCTATCTCACTGCACACGTGTGGGCAATATGTTGCTATTGACTCTATATAAAGAGCTCCACCCAGTGGTCTGGGCGACACAGTGGCGTGGCTGCTGCGAGGCTGCAGGAGAGCAGAGCAGAGGCTGGAGTGGTGGCAGCACCAAGTACAGAGGCCAAGAGGCTGGCTGTGTGGGATGACTGTGCAGACTAGAGGCCCAGAGGATAGCTGTGCGGGCAGAGAAGCCTGGAGGCAGAGACCAGCTTGCTGCATGCAGACTTGCTCTGAGTGAATGGGATTTTAGTGATTGACCTGCCACCGTGGAAATAAAGTTGGGTATAACCCTTTCACCACAAGAACATTTTACTGTCATTTTTCTTTGGTCACACTGAATCCATAGCGAACTTGCTGGGGCTAAAACCCATTGGCAAGACACAAGGGTAATAATCATACTACACCAGAAGGTTCTTTGAGATCCTCATGGGTCTTTCATAGACATTCTCAGCGTTTTGTTATAATGTGCTGCTTTGACTTAGGAACAAAGGAAAAAACCTCATACCCACAATGAGTTCAGTCAAAGTTGTCTGTACCGCCCTCGGGTTTGACTCTCACCATCCTGCACAGGAGGCACTTTTTTCTCATTTCACAGATGAACAAAATGAATCCATTTAGTTACTAAGTAGCAATACCGGACTCAATCTGAAGCCTTCTGACTTCTATCCGGTATCATTTCCAAGTCCATCTCCACTTTTGTTCTTGACAGGGTGGAGGGGCATAGAAGAACTGAGCCATAACTTAGGTAGGGGGAATACATGGGAGACCTAAAGCAGATTCTAGGTTGTTAGGAGCTCTGAGGAAAGAATTCTGATTTTTGGCAAACCATCCTCGTCTTCACTAATAGGGGAATAGTCCCTCCTTGCCGTCCCTGTGTGCTGGGTGCACTCATCCCTGCAGCTGCCTCCACTTAAGTCAAATGCCACCTCCTGGGCAGTGTGGCACATAAAAGCCCGGGCTGTTAGCATCAGCAGGTCCAAATCCTGGCTCTCCCATTTACTCCGGATGACCCGAGTCTGCGTCCTTAACCTTTCTGGGTCCCAGTTTTCTTACCTGTGATATGGGGCTCCTAGTGATTGCACAGTTGTGGGAAGGTGCTAAAAGAGTAACTGAGGCCAAGTGTTGAAAAGCAAGTGGCCAATAAATGTCAGCTGTTGCTGCCTTTGCTTTTGATACAGTGGGAAGAATCCTGTCAAAGAGCTGCATTTTCTTCATCAGTTAGAAAAGACTATGCTCACAGTTCATGGCAACTGGTAGGCACTCCAGGGTGATGCAGCAGAGGCACAATCACGCTCAGCTTACCGCCCGACTCCGGGCGGCGATGTTCCAGACCCTCTACTCTAGGGTCATCTTCTCAGTGGCACCTCCGCCACCAGCAGAAAGCCTCAGCTCGCCCACCTGAGAAGGTGCAGCTGACCTGTAAGTTCTGCTCAGAGAAGAGAAAGAAGACCTCTTATGTAACCTGAAGAGTATAAAGGAGCCAATGGTAAAAGCCACTGCCCTGAACTCTTCCAAAACACCATAAATCTGTCTGCATAAGATTCTCCAGTCATGGCCAAGGTATTGTTTGTCTTGCTTGTCTTAGGACAGACTAGAAAAAAGTGAGCTCCCCCCCATTAGAGTGTGTGTTTATGCTTAAAGTCTATAAAAGTGCTACTATTGAAAGTTACTCCCCTCATCTAGAATAAAATTCATGCTCATTTTATGGTTTCTCAGCAATATTCTGACTTTAATTGGATTGCTTCCTGAGTGTCTATGACCACACGCAAGCCACTTCTCCCTCCATGCCTTTCTCTCTTTTATTCTTGCTTATTCTTTGTGCATGTTTAGATCATTTCTCTCTCGACCTTTCAGTGGCTCAGCATTTTGTTGCAATGCACAAGTGAAGTTGGAAAACAGAGCCAAGTTACAAACTGCGAAGGAACACCTCAGCCTCACCAGGTGAGCGTGCTCTGTGCTATTTCTGGCAGAGCAGATGCAGCCTTGTTGGCCTATAGGGAGTAGTATCTCCCAGGTAAAAATAAATCACTAAGATCAAGATGCAAAGTGATGCAATCCCTTCATTTACAAAGAGATCGTTTACAAACTGGGAGCCCTGTGGAAAGAAGACTGGATTGGGAATTAGTCGGGATCCTGCGCTGGGTTTCATCCAGATTACCAGTCAACCATCTGGTATCAGTGAGTACCTGTGACATACAAAAATTTCTTTAGTCAGTAAAAAGTAGGGAGAATACAGTAACAAATCTGTGTGTGCCATCATCAAGATTGAGGCAATCCTAACACTTTGACGAGTTTGCTTCAAACCTAGTTATTTGTGAATTCCTCCTTAATTCCATTTCCCTTCCATCTGAGATAAACAGTCTGAATTTGCATATTTTCTTACTTCTGCTAAATATACATGTATCTTTCAACAACAGTTTCTGTCATTTTGCATGTTTTAAAACTAAGTAAATGGAAGCACACTGTATGGACCATTCTGCAACTTAGTTTTTTAAAAAAAATTTGGCATCAGATTTCAACAAGAGAGCTCTGCTTCCACTCATTTTAACTGCTATGTGGTATAATTTTTCATGAACAGACTACTCTCTCTATAAATGTATATCCCTTCTCCTGTTGACATTACATTACTTCTAATTTTGCACCATTATAAAGAATGCTTCAATGAGTGTTCTTGTACATTTCCTCTACTAAACATACAAAAGCTTCGCTAAGATAACATTTTTCAAAATGTCTTGTCTACACCCGCAGTTAAAGACACACTTTAAATGGAAAACCCACAAGTACACCTCCTACATTTCTGTGTGTCTGTATGTGTACACATATATGTATAATAAAATTTTCTGAAAGTAACACTCACATTTATTTTGTATTCAGTTATAATGCAGTTTAGTCTGGTCTCTTTCACATACCAAAAACTGTGCTGGTTACAGTTTACTAAAGTGATTCCATGACGCACTGTTGCCT
Organism: Manis pentadactyla; assembly: GCF_030020395.1. Classification (NCBI taxonomy): domain Eukaryota; kingdom Metazoa; phylum Chordata; class Mammalia; order Pholidota; family Manidae; genus Manis; species Manis pentadactyla. The sequence continues at coordinate 63,378,339 of NC_080031.1, read as the reverse complement.
CTCCACTAAGAACTTGAAAAACATGTTCTAGGTTGTGAACCTTGACATGGAATTGCTGGGTCATAGATGATAGCCATTTGCAAATTGAGGTGTTTATGTCTTTGTGAGTTCATTTTATGCATTTAAATGGATATTTGCCATTAGATAGCATTCTAAGTGTTTCTGGAAGGGGGCTTTTTAGGTTACTGTGTCACATGGCTGGAAATGGAATTCCTGTTTTAGCTTTCTGGGCTTTAAATTTTTCATGTCACAAGGGGCCAAACCCAAACAAAAATACTAGACTCTTCATCATTTTGCAAACTGCTTTCTCAGTTCCAGAGTCCTGGGGAGGACTTCAGGATTCCCACAATATGTGTACGTCAGGGAGTGGGTGCTGGGACAGGAAGGTAGGTGACAGAATGAGTAGGTAGGATTCTGGGCCTCTCACTACAGTCCCTTGCTCAAGAAGCCCATTTGAATGTTTATCCATTGTATTTCCTTTAGATTCAATTGGCAAAAGGGGTGTGCAGCTTGAAAATATTCATAACACTATGGGTTCATTCTTCCAAGGCTCTTTCCTGAGATGAACTTGAACGAAAATAACTTTTGAGTCTCTGGACCACTTAAAATTGCAGCCAGAATTAAAGAGCCTATTGGCTTAGGGCACAGAGCTTTGGCAAATAATGTTGGTTAATCCAAGCTCTTTGTGGATTTCTGCCACTGTGGAACCTGACTTGGGGAGAATGGCTTTGGAGTTCTATGGGGCAATGATGAGGGGCACTGTCCAGAGGCAGCTGCCCTTTGGGGGCAGCCATTTCTATTCTATCAGCTGGGTTTCATCCACATGAGGCTGCTCTAAAGAAATTCTTTTGTTTTCATTGTGCTTGTATATTCTGTGAATAAGGGCTTAATATAAATTTTTCTGAGCTCCATTTTTGCCCTTCCAAGTGTTCTATATGCTCACAGTAGAGCTCGTGTGCTCAGCCGGGCCCATAACACAGTTCAACCATTATATTCACAGAGGTGAAATTTTATTATCATTTTAATGAAACTATTCAGCTCCACATGGGTTTAGTTTTGCCTTCCCAAATATAGCAAGAGCTAGAAAACGGGCAGTAACTTGGTAGTAAACGACTTCAGGGTGGGCACACGTTAATTTATACAGAATCATGGATCCCTTTCCTAATCCCCTTGCTTTCTCTCTTGCTCTCCCCACCTGCCTGGGTCTGGATGACTGCCTCCTCTCAGATTCTAGTCCCTCCCTTCAATTTGTCTCGCTTGCATTTCATCTTCCTTAATTACTGTTTTCATCCCATCACTCCTATGCTCAGAAACCCTCAAGGGATCTTTATTTCCCACCACATCAGATCTAACTGCAGCTGCCTGTTTTCAAGGCTATTCTTTCCTTACGTCTCCAGCTTTATTTCCTTTGCCCCATGTGCTTCTGGTTCCTGTGGTTTAGATAATGGAATTTTTGTACACCAAAAAAAAACACATTAAAATCTGCATCATTGTTCTTAATCAGCCTAGTCCCCTTAAACAAAGGCGCGCATCGGCAGTGATTGCTCACCTCCCCCGTGGGCCATTTGAGCAAGACTGCAGGGTCCTCTGAGGGCAGTGGGTGGAGAGCAGTTTATGCCCTTGTCTCTCTCCACATACTGGAAGCATAGGCACTGGAATGGTTTGTGAAAAGCTCTTCCATTTGGAAAAAGCAGGCAGAATGCCAGCAGCGTAGAAGGCAAGTATGAAAGATATTAAAATTCTAGCTGGGAAGGTCTAGTTCAAAAACTTGGAAAGAAGTATATCCTATATAAGGCAAAATTCAGCAGATCTTAAAGTCCACAAAAGATGCTGGCCGGACTGGTAAAAGGCATTCAAGAGATGGCTTACCTATTGGAGTAAGCTTATAACATCTATGAATATAGTTTCTTTTCACCATTTTGTTTGTCATGGTGTATATTTGTCTTTTTTTTTTTTTTTTTTTTATTGAAGGGTAGTTGACAACAGTATTGCATTACATTAGTTTCAGGTGTACAACACAGTGATTCAACATTTATATACATGATAATTCTAGGTACCAGGTATCACCATACCAAGTTGTTACAATATTTTGACTATATTCCTTATGCTATACATTACATCCCAGTTACTTATTTATTTTACAATTGGAAGTGTGTTTATATATATATATATATTATATTGTGAGGGCATCTCTCATATTTATTGATCAAATAGTTGTTAACCACAATAAATTTCTGTATAGGGGGGTCAATACTCAATGCACATTCATTAATCCACCCCAAGCCTAATTTTCGTCAGTCTCCAATCTTCTGATGCATAACGAACAAATTCTTACATGGAGTGCAAATTCTTACATAGTGAATAAGTTACATGGTGAACAGTGCAAGGGCAGTCATCACAGAACCTTTTGGTTTTGTTCATGCATTATGAACTATAAAGAGTCAGTTCAAATATGAATATTCATTTGATTTTTAAACTTGATTTATATGTGGATACCACATTTCTCTATTATTATTATTTTTAATAAAATGGTGAAGTGGTAGGTAGATACAAGATAAAGGTAGAAAACAGAGTTTAGTGTTGTAAGAGAGCAAATGTAGATGATCAGGTGTGTGCCTGTAGACTATGTGTTAATCCGAGCTAGACGAGGGCAATAAACATCCATGTATGCAGAAGATTTCTATCAGAACATGAGGAGGGAGGTTCTAAGCCTCACCTCTGCTGCTCCCCATTTTCTCACCAGATGGCCCCCTGCGACTGTGCCTGTCTTAGGTTGTTCCTCCCTTGAGGAATCTTACCCGTCTCTGGCTAACCAGTCATCTTCCGGGGCCATACAGGGAAATGTAAAGTTGGTAAGTGAGAGAGAAGCCTTATTGTTTGAAAAGGTTAGCGTTTTACTTCTTTGCATATTTATGCCCTGTGGCTTCTATGCCCAGCATTTGTCTTGAGGTGTCTTTAGCACTTGGAAGAATTATGATACTCGGTAAATTCAACATGTGGCACGAGTTCTATTTAAAGGTTGTGATTAGGTAGGAAGAAGAAAAGCTATAGAAGTAGCAGGCAGAAGAAAACCTGGGAAGATTGATTATTTCTTTGACATATCTTCTTGTAGAGTAACTTCAGCATGGATAGGTTTTAAACTACTAATTAAATTGTGCACACACATTAACATAATAGGAATATAGTTACCTAACCACAGCATACCTGTAATTAGCAGCCATCTCCAGTGAAACCAAGAAAACCAGTTAGGCACCTTAGGCATTTGTGAAAACTTATCTATGATATGGTGGATATTGTCCGACTGAACTTAAACAGTCTGAGAGAATTCAGATAAACTAGAACAACCCATTCCTGGGGACTGTTCATATCCCATATGTTCTTTTAACAATAAATAGTCTGTGGTTGTAAGATTTTGGAGTGCTACAATTTGCACTTCTCCTAATTCTTGGTTGAGTTCCAACAGTATAGATCCAGTCCAATTTTTGTTTTACTGTATGCACAGGCCAGCTTAGATATCTCCTTCATCATTCCCATGGCAAGTCCAGGAACTGGTGGGATGAGTGCATCTACACCTGTGACAGTGCGTGGATCTTTGTTGGAGTTTTTTTTTTTTGCTGATCATCTTCTGTCATGACTCTTCGCAAGAGTGCTGATGTTGGAAGTTCTTTTTCATTTCGCATCTTAGTTCATTTTTGGGGTAGCCAAATTAGGCTTTGATCCTCTGTATAAACACAAACAGACCCTTTGCCTACACTTTTATATGCCCTTTATATCATTGTGTAGAACTCATTAGAGGTCACCACATAGGAACTGCTTTTTTTTTTTTTAATCATTAATCTACACTTACATGACGAATACTTTGTTTACTAGGCTCTCCCCTATACCAGGTCCCCCCTATATACTCCTTTACAGTCACTGTCCATAAGCCTAGCAAACTGTTGTAGAATCGCTGCTTGTCTTCTCTGTGTTGTACAGCCCTGCCTTTCTCCCACCCCGCTATGGATGCTAATCTTAATACCCCTCTTTTTCTGCCCCCCCGTATCCCTCCCTACCCACCCATCCTCCCCAGTCCCTTTCCCTTTGGTACCTGTTAGTCCATTCTTGAGTTCTGTGATTCTGTTGCTGTTTTGTTCCTTCAGTTTTCCTTTGTTCTTATATTCCACAGAAGAGTGAAATCATTTGGTATTTCTCTTTCTCTGCTTGGCTTGTTTCACTGAGCATAATACCCTCCAGCTCCATCCATGTTGCTGCAAATGGTAGGATTTGCCCTTTTCTTATGGCTGAGTAGTATTCCATTGTGTATATGTACCACATCTTCTTTATCCATTCATCTATCGATGGGCATTTAGGTTGCTTCCAATTCTTGGCTATTGTAAATAGTGCTGCGATAAACATAGGGGTACATTGGTCTTTCTCATACTTGATTGCTGCATTCTTAGGGTAAATTCCTAGGAGTGCAATTCCTGGGTCAAATGGTATGTCTGTTTTGAGCATTTTGATGTACCTCCATACTGCTTTCCACAATGGTTGAACAAGTTTACATTCCCACCAGCAATGTAGGAGGGTTCCCCTTTCTCCACAGCGTCGCCAACATTTGTTGTTGTTTGTCTTTTGGATGGCAGCCATCCTTACTGGTGTGAGGTGATACCTCATTGTAGTTTTAATTTGCATTTCTCTGATAATTAGCGATGTGGAGCATCTTTTCATGTGTCTGTTGGCCATCTGTATTTCTTTTTTGGAGAACCGTCTGTTCAGTTCCTCTGCCCATTTTTTAATTGGGTTATTTGTTTTTTGTTTGTTGAGGCGTGTGAGCTCTTTATATATTCTGGACGTCAAGCCTTTATCGGATGTGTCATTTTCAAATATATTCTCCCATACTGTAGGGTTCCTTTTTGTTCTATTGATGGTGTCTTTTGCTGTACAGAAGCTTTTCAGCTTAATATAGTCCCACTTGTTCATTTTTGCTGTTGTTTTCCTTGCCCGGGGAGATATGTTCAAGAAGAGGTCACTCATGTTTATGTCTAAGAGGTTTTTGCCTATGTTTTCTTCCAAGAGTTTAATGGTTTTGTGACTTACATTCAGGTCTTTGATCCATTTTGAGTTTACTTTTGTATATGGGGTTAGACAATGGTCCAGTTTCATTCTCCTACATGTAGCTGTCCAGTTTTGCCAGCACCATCTGTTGAAGAGACTGTCATTTCGCCATTGTATGTCCATGGCTCCTTTATCAAATATTAATTGTCCATATATGTCTGGGTTAATATCTGGATTGTCTAGTCTGTCCCATTAGTCTGAGGCTCTGTTCTTGTGCCAGTACCAAATTGTCTTGATTACTATGGCTTTATAATAGAGCTTGAAGTTGGGGAGTGAGATCCCCCCTACTTTATTCTTCTTTCTCAGGATTGCTTTGGCTATTCGGGGTCTTTGGTGGTTCCATATGAATTTTTGAATTATTTGTTCCAGTTCATTGAAGAACGTTGCTGGTAGTTTCATAGGGATTGCATCAAATCTGTATATTGCTTTGGGCAGAATGGCCATTTTGATGATATTAATTCTTCCTAGCCATGAGCATGGGATGCGTTTCCATCTGTTAGTGTCCCCTTTAATTTCTTTTAAGAGTGACTTGTAGTTTTCAGAGTATAAGTCTTTCACTTCTTTGGTTAGGTTTATTCCTAGGTATTTTATTTTTTTTGATGCAATTGTGAATGGAGTTGTTTTCCTGATTTCTCTTTCTGTTGGTTCATTGTTGGTATACAGGAAAGCCACAGATTTCTGTGTGTTGATTTTGTATCCTGCAACTTTGCTGTATTCCAATATCAGTTCTAGTAGTTCTGGGGTGGAGTCTTTAGGGTTTTTTATGTACAGTATCATGTCATCTGCAAATAGTGACAGTTTGACTTCTTCTTTGCCAATCTGGATTCCTTGTATTTTTTTGTTTTGTCTGATTGCCGTGGCTAGGACCTCCAGTACTATGTTAAATAACAGTGGGGAGAGTGGGTATCCCTGTCTAGTTCCCGATCTCAGCGGAAATGCTTTCAGCTTCTCGCTATTCAATATAATGTTGGCTGTGGGTTTTTCACAGATGGCCTTTATTATGTTGAGGTACTTGCCCTCTATGCCCATTTTGCTGAGAGTTTTTATCATGAATGGATGTTGAACTTTGTCAAATGCTTTTTCAGCATCTATGGAGATGATCATGTGGTTTTTGTCTTTCTTTTTGTTGATGTGGTGGATGATATTGATGGACTTTCAAATGTTGTGCCATCCTTGCATCCCTGGGATGAATCCCACTTGGTCATGGTGTACGATGGTTTTGATGTATTTTTGAGTTCGGTATGCTAAAATTTTGTTGAGTATTTTTGCGTCTACGTTCATCAGGGATATTGGTCTGTAGTTTTCTTTTTTGGTGGTGTCTTTGCCTGGTTTTGGTATTAGGGTGATGTTAGCTTCATAGAATAAGTTTGGGAGTATCCCCTCCTCTTCTATTTCTTGGAAAACTTTAAGGAGAATGGGTATTATGTCTTCCCTGTATGTCTGATAAAATTCCGAGGTAAATCCATCTGGCCCGGGGGTTTTGTTCTTTGGTAGTTTTTTGATTACCGCTTCAATTTCGTTGCTGGTAATTGGTCCGTTCAGATTTTATGTTTCTTTTTGGGTCAGTCTTGGAAGGTTGTATGTTTCTAGGAAGTTGTCCATTTCTCCTAGGTTTCCCAGCTTGTTAGCATATAGGTTTTCATAGTAGTCTCCAATAATTCTTTGTATTTCTGCGGAGTCCGTCGTGATTTTTCCTTTCTCATTTCTGATACTGTTGATTTGTGTTGACTCTTTTTTCCTCTTAATCAGTCTGGCTAGAGGCTTATCTATTTTGTTTATTTTCTCGAAGAACCAGCTCTTGGTTTCATTGATTTTTGCTATTGTTTTATTCTTCTCAATTTTATTTATTTCTTCTCTGATCTTTATTATGTCCCTCCTTCTGCTGACCTTAGGCCTCATTTGTTCTTCTTTTTCCAATTTTGATAGTTGTGACATTAGACCGTTCATTTGGGATTGCTCTTCCTTTTTAAAATATGCTTGGATTGCTATATACTTTCCTCTTAAGACTGTTTTTGCTGTGTCCCACAGAAGTTGGGGCTTAGTGTTGTTGTTGTCATTTGTTTCCATATATTGCTGGATCTCCATTTGATTTGGTCATTGATCCATTGATTATTTAGGAGCGTGTTGTTTAGCCTCCATGTGTTTGTGAGCCTTTTTGCTTTCTTTCAACAGTTTATTTCTCGTTTAATGCCTTTGTGGTCTGAAAAGTTGGTTGGTAGGGTTTCAATCTTTTGGAATTTACTGAGGCTCTTTTTGTGTCCTAGTATGTGGTCTATTCTGGAGAATATTCCATGTGCACTTGAGAAGAATGTGTATCCTGTTGCTTTTGGATGTAGAGTTCTGTAGATGTCTATTAGGTCCATCTGTTCTAGTGTGTTGTTCAGTGCCTCTGTGTCCTTACTTATTTTCTGTCTGGTGGATCTGTCCTTTGGAGTGAGTGGTGTGTTGAAGTCTCCTAGAATCAATGCATTGCATTCTATTTCCTCCTTTAGTTCTGTTAATATTTGTTTCAGGTATGTTGGTGCTCCTGTTTTGGGTGCATATATATTTAGAATGGTTATATCCTCTTGATGGACTGAGCCCTTTATCATTAGGTAATGTCCTTCTTTGTCTTTTGTTACTTTCTTTATTTTGAAGTCTGTTTTGTCTGATACCAGAATTGCAACACCTGCTTTCTTCTCTCTGTTGTTTGCTTGAAATATCTTTTTCCATCCCTTGACTTTAAGTCTGTGCGCGTCTTTGGGTTTGAGGTGAGTCTCTTGTAAGCAGCATATGGATGGATCTTGCTTTTATATCCATTCTATTACTCTGTGTCTTTTGATTGGTGCATTCAGTCCATTTACATTTAGGGTGATTATTGAAAGGTATGAATTTATTGCCATTGCAGGCTTTAAGTTTGTGGTTACCAAAGGTTTAGGGTTAGCTTATTTACTATCTTAATGTCTAACTTAACTCGCTTGTTGAGCTATTATAAACACAGTCTGATGATTCTTTATTTCTCTCCCTTCTTGTTCCTCCTCCTCCCTTCTTCATATGTTGGGTGTTTGTTGTGTGCTCTTTTTAGGAGTGCTCCCATCTAGAGCAGTCCCTGTAGGATGCCCTGTAGAGGTGGTTTGTGGGAGGCAAATTCCCTCAACTTTTCTTGTCTGGGAATTGTTTAATCCCTCCTTCATATTTAAATGATATTCATGCTGGATACAGTAGTCTTGGTTCGAGGCCCTTCTGTTTCATTGCATTAAGTATATCATGCCATTCTCTTCTGGCCTGTAGGGTTTCTGTTGAGAAGTCTGATGATACCCTGATGGGTTTTCCTCTGTAGGTAACCTTTTTTTTCTCTCTGGCTGCCTGTAATACTTTGTCCTTGTCTTTGATCTTTGCCATTTTAATTATTATGTGTCTTGGTGTTGCCCTCCTTGGATCCCTTGTCATGGGAGTTCTGTGTACCTCTGTGGTCTGAGAGGCCATTTCTTCCCCTAATTTGGGGAAGTTTTCAGCAATTATTTCTTCAAAGACATTTTCTATCCCCTTTTCTCTCTCTACTTCTTCTGGAATACCTATAATTCTTATATTGTTCCTTTTCGTTTGGTCACTCAGCTCTCTTAAAATTCTTTCATTCCTGGAGATCCTTTTATCTCTCTCTGCATCAGCTTCTCTGCGTTCCTGTTCTCTGTTTTCTAGTCCATTAATGGTCTCTTGCATCTCGTCCATTCTGTTTTGAAGTCCTTCCAGAGCTTGTTTTATTTCTGAATTCTCCTTCCTTAGTTCTTGCATATTTCTCTGCAAGTCCATCAGCATGGTTATGACTTTTGTTTTGAATTCTTTTTCAGGAAGACTGGCTAAATCTATCTCCCCAGATTCCTTCTCAGGGGAAGATGTAGCAGATGCTGAAGCTGTCTGGGTTAGTCTTGTCTGGATCATATTTTTTTGCCTTTTCATGTTGACAGGTGCTATTGACTGTCAGCTGGGAGGGCCAAAATTTTCACTTGCTACTGGCCTTTCTTTACTGGGACAACTGCGACCCCTAGTGGCTTGTGTTGGGTAATTGCGTGTAGACTGGGTCTTTGTGTCTTGCCTGGCCGGAAGGGAGAAATTTCCCTTTCTGTGGGCGGAATTTGTCTCAGGCTGCTTCTCTGCTTTCGCAGCGCCCGGTGGGGTAATGGATGGGGGGGCTGCTTGACTGTTTGCCTCCGTGAGGGGTCTCAGAGCTGTTGCCCAGGGGGTTAGTGCACCCGGTTTTCCCTGTAATTTCCAGCTGCTGTACTGTGACCTGGGTTGTTTCCGTCAAGCTGTTAAGTCCCTGTCCCTTTAAGACTTTCAAAAAGCCCCCGCTTTTCTTTGTCACAGGGGCATCAGCTTCGGCACCTGCTCAGAGGTCTTACTCCCTGTTCCCCCAGTATCCAGGGCCCCCTGGGCACGTACTGTGTCTGCGCTCTGGCCCGGATGGCTGGGGCTGGGTGTTCAGCAGTCCTGGGCTCCGTCTCCCTCCGGCTCTGCCTATTCTTCTCCCGCCGGGAGCTGGGGGGAGGGGCGCTCGGGTCCGGCAGGGCCGGGGCTTGTATCTTACCCCTTTCACCAGTCGCTGGGTTCTCGCTGGTGTAGCTGCAGTCTGGCCACTGTCCTGCGTCTTCTGTTCTCTCTTTTAGGGCTAGTTGTGTTTGTTGTATTTTCAAAAGTATATATGTTTTTGGGAGGAGATTCCCACTGTCCTACTCACGCCGCCTTGTTGGCTCCGCCTCTGTATATTTGTCTTTTACTTAGTTTTTCTATAAATACTTAAGTTCTGCTTAGTAGCTTTGTAATTTGGGGCAAGTTTCTTTATGCTTTAAGTGGAGGTAATGATGCATAGTATATAGCATATTGAAGACCAAATGAGATAATATAGAGCATAGAACATGGTCCAACACAAAAATACTAGCTATTAATTCCTATCATCATAATCATTACAAGTCTGCATAAGCTGCTTTTCGTTTGAGCTGCTGTTAAAATTCCACCTTTTCTCAAGTTAACCTTTTGGCCAGTTTAGTTTAGCAGACATATTACTGAGTGCTCAGTATATTCCAGGCACTGACGTGACACTGATGGTACTATAAGTAAGACATTGACCTTGCCCTTGAGTAGCTTTCTAGCAGGGAAGGCAAACCCTTTAGTAGATTATTTCAGTTTAAGGCTGGGCTGTGTAATACAGTCACCACTAAGCACATGTGGCTATTGAGCACTTAAAATGTGGCCAGTGTGAATTGAGATGTGCTATACATGTAAAATATACATTGGATTCTAGAAACTTGGTATGATAAAAGAATGTAATAATTTTAGTAAGGTATTGGTTACCTGTTGAAATAATATTCTGGATAGGTTGGCTTAAATAAGAGACATTATTAAAATTTTACCTGTTTCTTTTTAAACACTGTGCTTAGTAGGAAATTTAAATGTATGTGGCTCCTATTATATTTCTATTGGACAGCACTCTTCTAAGGTGATACAATGGATGTTAAAATAGTGTGCTTTGGGAATGCAGAGAGGCAGCATGCCATGCAGCTGAGGGGTTGAAGGAAGGCTGCCTGGAAGAGGCTGCCTGCATTCTGAGCTGAGTCTTCGAAGATGAGCAGAGGTTAGCTAGACAATGACGAATCTGAATAAAGAGTATTCTGGGTTGTGGTAACAGGAAAGGTATGGAAAGTATGATGTTTATGGGGACACTGGAAACAGTTGGTTGCCCCACAGCAAGAAGTAGTGTCGGTTGGGGACTGGCAGCAGGTGAAGCTACCAGAGAAGGGTGGCCTGGTCTCCCCATCATTTAACGTCTAGTCATCATGCAGTGCTCTGGTTCTTATCTGTGAGGTCTGGTTATGTTCATTTTATTTACTTGTTTGAAGTTTTGGATTGTTAGCTGTTGAACATTGGAAGTTTATACAAGAATAGGACTATCCTGAAAATAGGACTAGAGAATGCACACATGCTGCTCAGAAGGCAGAATGCCATTTTCTCTCTGCAGAAAGTCCTACAGAATGGACAGGCTGCCTAAAGTCACTGCCTAGAGTATAGAACTAAGGAATGAGAACCATATAGGAAGCAAGCGCTTTTGATATGTTCTGAGTCATTGGGTCCATGGAGAATACACATGACTGCCTTCACATGCACTTACCTGTCACCGAAGTTCAGTGGGAGTCCCTCCCACCTTCAAATTCCCACCACTAAGGAGTAAAATCATTCATCAGATTGTATTCATTTGGATGCTCATCATACTCATTCTATCATGAATCACCCTCTGGTCTTCTGCATTTAGTAGCTCATTATTAAGTGGGCATTTAGTAGGGCATGCAGGAGTAGGTGGAAGAAGACTAGCAAATGGAGACTCCAAACCTAACAGGATGGAGAAGTTAGAGAGTTTGAGGGCATCTTCCAGGCCTACTTCTCCCTCGAGTGTATTTGAATAACATGGGAATCTGAAAGTGCTCATTCTGAGTAGTCATTCGGTCCAGGGGTGGAAGCAACCATCTGTGTTTTCATCAAGGTCCCAGGTGATGTCAGTGCTTTTGGTCCATGGACCTCACTTTGAGTTGCAAGGTCTTAGAGCCTCTTCAGTACAATTCTTTCTCCAGGCTAGAATCTACATCGCACAGCCCTGCTGAGTCATTGGAAGCCTTTACAGGGAGACCTCTGATGTGCTTCGCTCCCTCTTCCTTTGGGGAGTGAGTCTAACTGTGGGAACAGATTTTCTTGTCCCTAGATGCTATCTGGGAAATTTCTGTGCCTTGGTCCTTGTTCTGTTTTTGGAACCACAAGATAAAAATTTGAAGGACATTTTTATATTCCCCTTAATTCTTCTTCTCAGTGGATTGAATCTCCTCATCTCCTTTAGCTGTTAATCATAGAACCATCTGGACTCTCCCAGAAATTAGTATTCTCTAAGTGTTCCTCTTCTAACTGAGCACAACACTCCGAGCTCTGTCGGAACATCAGAATAAAATGGGCCTCTTCGCTTCCCAGCTGTTGATTCTCTCCTTCTGCCCAGAGTCCTCAGTTATTTGGTGGTTTGGCACCCACATCAGACTTTCGGTTCAGACTGAACTTTGGTGATAAGAAAAAGCCCTATTCTTTTTCACTGGTTGCTGTAGACTCATCTAGCGCTTGTGGAGTTGAGTATTTTTAAAAAGAAGGTTTTCTGATTGTGAAATAAATAGTTGGAAATTTACAAAATGTGAACAAGCAAAATGACTATATTAACATGTAGCTATATATGTAAACCAATTTTTTTATGCATAGGGATTCCTATTATGGTCAGTGGCATTGAGCTATCTTTCATGAAAATGTTTCATGCAGCATTTTCATTATCTATATAATATTTAATTATATTGAAATTTCGTAGTTTATTCAACCAGTCCTCTGTTGTTGGACTTTTAGGGTATTTCTGACTTTTTTATCATTAGAATCAATGTTTTAGTAAACATTCATGAAAATAAATTTTATATACATGTTTAATTAAGGTAAATTCCTAGAAGTGAAATTACTGAGCTGAAAGAGAAGGTATTAAAATTTTTTAGTTTATTTGTCTATTTGTCTATTTATCATACTGTCCTCTAGAAGTATTGTACTAATGTGTATCACCACAAACAGTAAGAGCACTGATTTCTCTACATACTTGTACCCATAATCATTTTTTAAAGTCTTTGACAATTTGGAGAACAAAAACAAATGGTATTCCACTGTTTTATTTTGCATTTTTAATAACTAGTGATATTGAACATTTTCTCATTTGTTATTGCTATTTTAATTTCTTCTTTTAGGGTATTAACTTCTATCTGTTGCTCATTGTTAGGACATTTTAATTTTTCTTAATGGCTTGATGGTTTCTGTCTTTAGTACCTCATTATTAAATGGCTGTCGTGTTGGTCATGCAAAGAGTATCTTATCGCAGGTAATTTTCCCACTGTCCAGTGTGTTATTTGCATTTTAGTTTGGTATTCCATTGTAACTGCAATGTGTTCTGGAGTGTGTCTTCTATCAGATTGTTCTTGATTTATAGAAAAGTTGTATGTTTTTTGTGTATGTGTTACTTAACTGGTGAGCTTGCTGAACATTCATTTTCATTTGCATCATTTTAAAGTTAATTTTGAATCACATCTCTTTATCTTATCGTATTAGCTAGAAATTCCAGAACAGTGCTAACTTAAAGTGGTGTTAATAGGCATCCTTGTCTTGTTCCTGACTTTAATAGGATCACATTACATTTCATTATTAAGCATGACACTGGCTTTTGGTTTGAGATCTGTATCAAAGTAAACATATATTTGTTAACAAAATATCCATTTATTCAGATGTTTTCATAATTTAAAAAATCTACAGTAATTATCAAATTATCTTTTAGTATCTGTTTATAAGAATGTGCTTTGTGTGCATCTTTTTCTCTCTTGAAACATTTTCAAACTTAGAGAAAACTTTTAATTCCAGTACAAATAACTGTTTTTTCTGAACCATTTGAGAATATGTTGCTGACATGATGTCCCATTAACCCTGAATACTTTGGCGTATATTTTCTACAAATAACAAATATTCTCCTACATTATCAAAATACAGCCATCAAAACCAGGAAATAAACCCTGATAGGTAACATTGTCATCTAATCTCTAACTCCCATTTCAAGTTCTGCCAAATGTTCCAGCCCCTAACAGCTAGGAGTTGAAGTTTTTAACAAACATCTGGATGTGAATTACATCTCAATCAAGCCATTATTAAGAGAATTGCATGTTGCATTTACTTACTATGTCTCTATACTCTCCTTCAGTGTGGAATCATTGTTCAGATTTATAGGTGGCACAATTATTCAGTCCCTTCTTGCTTTATTGACCTGGACACTTTTGATAATTACTGGCTAGCTCTTTCATAGATTGTTCCTCTACTTTAATTTATCTGATGTTTCCTCATAATTACATTCAGGTTATGCATTTTGGCTGGAAACATCACAGAAGGGATATGCTGTATTCTTCTCATTATACCTTTTCAAGTGTTACATGATTTTGATTTGTCCCATTATTGATGATACTCAGATCGATCACTTGACTAAGTGTTACCTGTCAGGTTTCCCTGCTGTCAAGTCATTTGTTTCTCTCTTAAATAATTTTATTTTTTGGAAAGTTTAAAGGGCATAAATATCCCATTCTTTATCATTCATTCATTCATTTATTTATATCCATATGAACCCATGTTTTTGTACTGAATTTGCCATGTTATGATCATTACTGAAATTACTTATTTTGATGTATTATTCCAAATTTGACCAGCGGGGGCCCCTTCACACAGGCATCTGTGTCCTTTTGGTGTATCCCCTTCATACTGTGAGTGCCTCCTCACTCTTTGGTACAAGATGTTCCAGTTTCATCTTGTACTCTGCCTTCCCCAACCCCAGAAGCAGCCATTTTTCTGAGAAGCCTGGTTCCTCTTGTGGAGAATGATATTTAGACACACAGGGTTGATCTCTAAGGTATTGTGATGGCTCTTTGGGTGTTATTGCTTCTAAGCCGTTCTCAGTGGACTGAGCTAGAGAGAATGTGTATGTCTGTGTGTACCTTGCTGTCTCTGTAATGTTTCTGTCTTACGTGTCCATCCATCTGTCCATCTATAGAGAACCCCGAGTTTATAGTGATACTGTTACTCCAATCCCACTCAATAGGTTTATTCTGGTTTTCTCCCTTTCTATGTTAGTAACTCCCTTCTCTGAAAGTAAGAAACCATGACGATTGCTATTCTTAAGATAGTTTCCTATGTGATCTAACTCTTGTGTAAAACCAATCTTCCACCTACCCCCCGCCCCGCCGTCCTCCCCACTGTGTATGCCTTTCTCAAACCACTTCGGTTCCAACACACTCCCACCTCTTCTTGGACCCAGCTAGTGGCTTTTGGACTGAAATGTTCTGGAAGGAAAGGGGGATAGAATGAAGAGGAGAGAGAGCTGTTTTTTACCTTTTGCCTTGTAATTTTGTGAATTATACTAATAAGTTTTTCTAATATTGACATCGCTGTGAACTTTCACAATGTCCTGCTTTGATTTTTCTACTCTTCCATTCAAGATTTTTTGATCAGGTAATTTATTTTGCTGATCTGAAAAAACTTTGGCATTCTAGAAATTTTCTTAGACATTCCCTTAATTTCATTCTCTTTAATTTCTACAGGGGGAATACAAGTCTTTCTCTTGACTTCTTTGCATTTTTCCAATGCCTTTGATATTTTGGAAATGCTACCAAAATAATGGGTGCTTTCTCAGTGATGGAAATTATTGATAAGTCCCAGATGCAAGGAATCACAGAGTATCTATTTTCCAGTGGTGATGTATGACTCTCACAAAACCACACCAGTATTTAAAATACCCTAATGAGATTTTTCATAGAAACAGAACAGAGATTCCTAACACTTCCTGGAATTTCCCTTAAAAAAAGGAAGGAAAAAAAATTCAACCAAAAGCCCATTTTTTCGCCTAGTATTGGAAGGGACAGGCCTTAAAGAATAATTGGTGAGTAACCAATCCCAGTACCACTATCCTTCATCTCCTCCATGTCCAGCCTGACCCAAAAGGGTTTCTTGGAGCCCACAAGAAGGTTAATTGAAAAATATGAATTTGCTTTGGAAAGTATCCGCATTTTAAGCAGAGATGGAATTTGGGGTAGTGCCATATAGACATCTATCCTCCTACATATCATAATAATTGTCAGTGACCTGAAACCTGAAGCAGTTTATGATGGTTAAATAATGTCCACCGTTTTGCTCTTCGGGCATGTCTTTGTTCCCCACGTGATCATGACCACATTGCCTTGGGTCCAAGAAGCCTAAAATGCATTAATTGCTTATGCTTATCTGGGTAGTTGGTTGATTTTTCAGGCTTGATTTTCTTCCTCTGACAGACAGCAAAGCCTGGATTGCTGTCCTTTTCAATATTCACACTTTCCCATCTCCCCTCTACCACCATTTCTGTTTAAAGAAGATATTATTTATGATGTATGTAGAGCCCATCAAAAAGATACATTTGCCCCTGTGTGCACACACACACATCCCCGCAGTACGTGTGTGATCCTATTTATGGTATTTCTAATTTTTTTCTTGACTGAGCCACTTCTAAAAAAAATAATTTGAGTATGACAAAAGCTGGCAAAAGAGATGAGGGAAGAAAGGATGGTATGTTTTGGTTATGAGGTTTGAATCTATTTTAGCATAGTCAGTTTGACTTTGGGGACCCATGTAGGGAGTATTCCAATTATCCAAATAAGGAAATGTCTGGAAGCAATAAATAGAAGTTGCATTTTGGAAGTACATCAACTGGAATCTTGTCTGAGCCTGTGATTAGAATATTCATTCAACAAATATTTATTGAGAGCCTTCTGTGTGCTGGACACTGTCCTAGGAGCTGGAGATACATCAATAAGTGAAGATCAGCATGGTCCTCACTGGTAAATTTAACAATTGGTTTTTCAGAAACAAAAACTCTGATTGTTAGTAGTTGCCCATTTCTGTGATATAAATACTCCCACCATAGCTATTCAAGCTACCCATGTTCTATATTGCCTGGCACATAGGAAGAGCTCATAAAATGGCAACCACCATTGGTCTTCATATCTTGGTCATAATTATCATCAGTAGGCTTGCTTTGACAAGTTTAATGAGTTCTACAGGGGACAACATCTAAGGTGCTCAGGGGTGGGTGGGTGTGAAGATGTAGAGAATCAGAGAAGGATCTAGATTTGGTATGGTTTCCTCTGAAAGATGTGGGAGGAGGGAAAGTTAGACAACAAAGTGGGACTTTCTCTTTTTTCTACAAATCTGTAAGTTTGAATTTTCATGAGTATATGGCACCTTTATAATTTCTAAAAAAAAAAGAACTCTCAGTGCCCAAGTGGAGCAAGCATGGTCAGTGACCAAATGCAGAGTGGATAGAAGGCAGTTGTCATGAGAGGGTCCTGCACCACAATATTTGACTCTTTGCAGATGGAATCATTGCTAAATGATTGTTGAGCCATTTTCCTGATGAAAAGTGACTTAAGCTGCTGACAAGATAAAACAGAATCAAGACAGTTGTTAAGTTTTCCGTTTCCTGTTGAACAAACCACTCTAAGTCGGTAGCATAAGACAATGACAATATTTATTTTGCTCACATGTTTGTAATTTGGGTTGGGCATGC